>NC_139166.1:35739333-40739333 GCF_965202585.1 Thalia democratica | reverse complement strand
TTCAAACAAAAAAAAAATTGCTGTAGAAGCTTACGATTAAGCTCTTAATTTCATAATAATTAGTTACTAGTGATTGTCTATTGCATATTTTATCACATCTTTAATTAAAACAGTAATTTACTTGTTTATTTAATTGTAATACTACAATTATTGTAAAAACTTTTTTATACACTATGCGGCCCGCGAGCCACTTTTTCTAGGAAAGCTGGCTCCTGAGTAGTAAAAGGCTGCTGAATCCTGATCTATAACATATTGGAAAAAATACAGATTTAATGAAAGTGATAACAATGAGAGATGTAAAGTTTTTTTATTTATTTTTAACTATCAATGAGAATGCAATTGACGGTTGTATTTTATCATTATTCATTTTTATCTAATATTACCTAATTAACAAGTAATAAAAACATCCTGACATCTACAAAAAGAACTTTAGCCTTTCAAGATTAATGCCACACAGTACAATGTTATCAAACTTTTGCCATGATTACTGTTAAGTAAGTTATTTATGTTTTGTTTAATTTTATTGAAAACTAATTGAAAATTTGTTTATTAGTTTAAAATATAGCATTTAAAACACATTAATAGAATCACAAAACAATTACGTTTGGCATCTTTTGTCGTGATAATAAAAAATAGGATTTACCGATATAACTTTTACCATATAGTGTTAAGAAAATTAAACCAAAAATACAGAAACGTTCATTAACTAGGTGATTGAATAATTCTAAACTTACTATTTACGACGTGATATTTGCCTTTTATGTATAAAACGAACTTATATAAAACTTGAATTCTAAACAAAATTAAGTTTGAAATTGAGTTCTTATATAAAGTTTTAAGTTTGTTTTTAAATAACTTAAGTTTTTTATGTCAAAGAGTGGAAAACAATTCCTTAAAACATAAAGTTTGAATATCAATACATGGCTTCAAATTTTAACATAAATACGTAAAAATGTTTTTTTTTTAACTTCATGAGACTGAGGTTTTGTGTATTAGTATAAAACCAAAGTTTTTATTAAGTAATGGTAGAGTTAATAAATCAGGGTTTTCTGCAAATAAAAACTATTTTAATCTTTCTAAATTATTTCCCAAAGATCCTGTACTAATTTATAGTTTTCAAAGTTGTCTAAACTAGTATTAATTCAAAAATTATTTTGACGTCATAGTGTATAAGTTTGCATTTAATAAACATAATGACTCAACTAACGTATTCACGACTTTATACATCTTAAGTCAACTTAGGTGAGAAAGTTTCATTCGGCTGTTCATTTTATTATTAGTCACTAAAATTTTCCGTTGCATTTTATTAGTACTATTGTCAGCAATTCATATTAAACTTTTTTTTGTTATTTTAGAGTAATAACTTAAGAATTAACGAAAATTTGTTGTTATAGAACTAAAAATAAATTCGGTTATTTTATCTGATACTATTGAGATTTATTCTGAATTTTTCTAAACAGACTTACGCACCTATAAACAAACAAACCATTTATAGATGTTTGTGTTATTTTATATATAAACTTACAAATGTTTTGATTTATTGGCATTTTTACTTTTTGTATGAAACTATCTATTTTTTGTTACATAAGTTTAACTTTATAAATAGACAGATACAAGCTTCTAGAAGCTACATTTTGTTTTGCCATTTTCTAATTAAATAAAATAAGAGGGTTTATTTAAAGAAAAAGGCTAAAACCAAACAAACCGTAAATGCTTGATTTTTTTTCTATAATTCAAGAAAAAAAAAACTAAGACAGTTACATTATAATCATAAAAATAGTCTATATTCTTTAAGCTTTATTTTATAAACACAAGCATTAATATAGGTTTAAAAGTTTACTTTAAATATTTTGTATGTAAATTTAAGACTATAAGGATTTTAATTAAATGATAATAAATGCTTTAGTAAATGCTATAATCCTTTAAAAAAATATTCAATAATTTTTTTAGACATGATTAGTTTAATAGAATTTATACAGAATTGTATGAAGATTTGTTGAAAACTGGCTGTTTTAGAACTGTTTTAATTTTAAGAGCTTTAAATTTTAAGAAATGTTTCTTTACAAGTTTTAAAAACTGTAAGTGTCTAAATTAGAATTGAAAGCACAATGACAAAGACAAAAAAGGAGTCTTTTTAAAAATTAAATACATTTATTAAATGTAAATTACATTAAATTAAATTACATTAAAATTAAAGTAATCATTAAATACTTTTTTTCGTTAATTAGTAATAAGTTTTAAAGTTTTGTTTCACAATAGAAGAGACAATAGTTATAATAAATTTAAATCTATCTCAATTTTTATCGTTTGTAAAAAGCATATGGTAGCTAAAATAAAATACTAAAACAAATTGAAGCTTTTTAAAATCTGATTACAATAGTTTACTTATAATTATACCTATGTAAAGAATATAATTTAAGGCCAATGTTTAAGTACTACTTAACTTTTTTTCTAGATACCTATGTAAATGTTAATGACAATATTAAACTTATATATAATTAATTGATTTCATTTTATTATTTATTTTTTTGACAACAATTTAAACTCGCTTTGATAATTGTAATCAGTAAAATTATGTTATAGTCTCAAGAAGTCTTTAAAAATTTAAGGATATGTGATGTACTTCAAGATTTTGCTATGCACGACTGGCAGTTGTGCGGTTTGTGCTGTCAGCTTATGTGGAATTTGTTGTCAGGCGACTCGGATTTTAATGTACAATACTCATCTCTTCTTCAGACTTTACAAGATCTAACTGGTAAGAAGAATTATGTCAAATGATTAACAGATTTAGATATAGCATTTATCTAGTCGAAAATAATAATTGAAACTAAGTTTTTTCATTTACCATTTTCTAACTATTAGATAGTTATGCATAGTCTGCTTAGATTTTTTCTTGAGTATAAGCTTTTATTGAATTTATTATTGAGCTTATATACTAATATGGAGTATATATACTAAAAAATCATGCTGCATAATTCATAACGTTTTTTATAGCACCTTTTGTCTGATTTCATTAATATAGCGACCTTATTTGCTAAGACCCGGAACTGGCTGTAACTTGATTTCAATAAAAAACTATCCTTCCAAATATTGATTTCAAAATTTTTTTTGATCTGGTTCCAATAAATTGGATTAAGAATGTTTCTTTTTTTTTCAAAGAGACTTATCGTCTATAATTTAAAAACTAACCACACTAAATTAACAACAAAAAGTCCCTTGAAAAGACACCAGCTCTGACTAAATTATTAAGTCATACCAATTTAGCAGTTTTACATACTTTTACAAATTGTAATAGACCTATAATGAACAGAATCTTAAATATTTATTAGTTGCTGTAGAAGTTGCAAATGATATAAAATACAAAGGTTAATTTTATGTTTGCACCTCGTTTATGCGTTAAAAAATTAATTAAAAAAAAGAATGTTGATTAATTCTTTGTCATTTTAATTTCATCTATTCATAATACTGTATTACTTTTTTTAGGACTGTTTTAAGTTTTAATGGACTTAATGGTTTTAGGTTTTAATTTTTCATTCCTAAATCAATTAACCTTGATATACTTCATTCAATGTTCTCTAATAATTTTGATTGAATTTAAAATCAATAAAACAGTAATTCTCCATCCAAAAGCATTTAATCTTTAAGGCCATAGGGTAATCCAATTTTATAATGCCATAGGGGAGTCATATTTTATACAAAGAAGACTTTTTTTCCGATATTCAGGGTTGCCAAAAAACCTGGAATTCTCGAAAAACCTGTATTTTGACAATTTAGGCTAATAAAACTGGACAAACCTTGAATTATAAACAACTTCTACATGTTAAGCAGTAAAATTTCGATTTGACACAAAAAAATCTATCGTATAGATCAGCGGTTCTTAACCTTTTTTTCATGTTTTACCGCTTTTTGGAAAATTGTTACCTAATTTACCCCCAATATACAGAATAGTGTTTAGTTTTGAGGAAAAAAAACTATATCTTTTGAATTTTAAGCTTTTTATAAATAAAAAAACCGTAACATTTAAAGAGTTTATTTATCTTTAAAAAAACAGTTAAATACTAAGTTATAAATAAAAAGACAGTTAATAAACATTAATTTACATAACTTGTAATATAGATAGTTAACCCCCTAAAACAAGGGAATTTACCACCAGGGGTAAATTTACTTCAGGTTAAGAATCGCTGATAGAATTTTTTTTGTCATAATCAAAACAATATTTTATTAAAAAATTATTTAAAGAAGTTTTAAGATATCTTTTCAATGTTCTTATACTATTTAACACAGTTTTTTACCTTTAAATTAAGAAAAAAAACCTTAAACGTGTAGTTTTAAAAACCCAGAAGAAATTTTGAAAACCTGGATAAAATTTGCCTAAAACACTTGGCAACCCTATATTGCTGACAGCTGTTTGTTTGCAAATAGCGTCAGTTATCAAAGCAGATTTTGTAAGCAGAAAGTATTTAAGTTTTTAAAGAGGGCTCAATGTTAATTTAAATAGAAATACTGGGCCACTGTATGGCTTTAACAATTTAGGGTGTGCAAATAAATTTTCAATAAAAGTGTTGTTTAAGTTCAACGCTGTAAACAAGTTAAATAAGTGTGGAACAAAAGTTTAACTTGTCTTTGTATTTAACTTTAAACAAAAATGGTTTTTTAAATGTATTTTATTTATTAGATTATCTAATAGTTAAAAATTTGAAAAAAAAACTAGTATATATAAAACTATTTCAGTGTTGTAAACATATACTTTTATTTTACTTTATTTTGATAGCTTTAGCAAAATGTGAACTAGAGTCTTAAACAGACTAGAATTTTTAATTAATCATCTTTGTATTATAATCTTATTAACATTACTTATTAAAACATTTATATATATTTTTTAATTTCTGTTAATAGCTGATTGCAACTTTTTTGTTGAAATAAATGATTTATGCGAAATAGTATGTATCTAAGTACTATGATTTGTATTTCACTATAGGTTTGTTAGTTAATCATTTTTAACGTAGTGAAAGTTTGTTTTATAAATTTAAACAGATAAGTCCTTTATGGAAAACAAAAGTAGCTTAAATGAGTCGAATCCAGAGTACTGCACTAATTTTCTTGACGGGTGGGAAAATGAGTTTTTATACTTTGCACAACCCTTAGTTAACAAGTTACAAAACCTTGGTGTCAATACTTAGTGTTCTCAATTAATTCCTGTTGAAGCTGATGATAATCAAGTTTAAGAATACTGACATTATTTTGTTTTAAATATTTTTTTTTAAGAATATGATCTGTAGCAAAGCTAGTTGTATAAATATACAATTTCGTTTTAACTCTTTTGTTAGTGCAATGTTGTTGTTTAACATACTATTTAGATAGATTTTTTACTACTTGCTTTTTCAGTTAACCTATTTCAGTTAAGGTATTTTTTGTATATGATTTAGTTTGTTTTTAATTTTTATAATACTAGTTATACAAACTTTATTTTAGTAACATTTTTTAACTGATGATTTAGCTATATAATCTTATTTTGTATTGTAAGTTATAAAAATGTAATAGAATATTTCACTAACACGACTTTAAAAAAGTTTTCTATACATGTGTGTCTATTGAAATGCATCTAATATTCTTTATGAATTTGCATCTAAAGATAAACAGAAAACTCCTACAAATTTTACTTTAATTAATTTATATAAGCTTATACTTATATAAGTTATTATTTGTTTATCTAAACTTTTTAATCTAATTAATTTTTAAAATACATATCAACAAGAAATCAATCTGTAAATCAAAAGTTAAATTAAAAAAAAAATGTTTAAGTGTTTTTTTAAGTGGTACGTTGTAATATCATTATATTGTAAGTCGTAAATTAATTTTTTGAACAAGATTATCAAAAATTACTGTAAATTGAACAAAGTAACTAATGCAACTAAGCTTAAAAAACGTAGGGTTTTATATAATATATATCAAAATTTTTAATTATCTTGATCTTAAACATACTTTGTTATTAAATGCCTATACCAGTTTCTTAAAGTGGGAAATTTCGCCCCTTGGAGGCAATTTTGGCTATTTATTGACCCAAAAAGTTATTTAACAAAATTGCACCATGTTTATAATTAAGAATATTGTACAACTGAACTAATTTCAAATATTTGCTTCATATCAAAAAAGTTAAAGCTGTTGGTAGATAAATGAATTAGTTTTAATAAAAAAAGACCGATATATGTAATTAATTTTAAATTTTTTACGTAGTAGGTAGTACTATTAATCGAGTTTTTAATAAAGATTAAAAAATTTTTTTCGGTAAAAACATTGATGTTGGTAGATTAATTTACAAGTTTATGTAAATACTAAATGCTCAACTTATTAAGTTTAGAAGATATCATGTTTCATTACAAATACAACTTGGTTTAAGAAAGGTATATACATCTAGAAAAACTATAAATGACTTAATTTTCCATATGATTTGTCGTAAAATCGAAACGTAGTGACTAATCTTTAGACTTGACCTTGTTTATTACGTTTAAAAGTTTTTCAGCAATAATAATTTCGGAGTACAAAAACTTATGATTTGTAGTTTCATTAGTATTTAACCATTCATAACCTTAAAAAACTGCTTTTAAATTCTTTACATTAATGATGTAAAGTATAAGTTATAAAAAATCGTTCAAATATTCTCGAACCAGGTGTTTAAAAAGAAAATGTACTTAATGTATGTTTTGTACTCTAAAAACATTTCTAAGATTTTGTTAATTTGTAAGCTCAAAAATTTTTTATAGAACTTGTTTTATTTTCAGCTCTGTTTACAAAAAATACGAGTAGCAGTATACAGATTTACCCCAAAAAAAACAGCATTAGAAACACTCGGTATATGAAGCGTAAAACTTAAATGATTTAGTTATAGAATAATCAACCGTGTCTTCTTTGCACCTTGCTACTTTACTTATTCTAACGTTATGGGAAATTTGAGAACTATACAATATTTGCATCGAAATTTTCGCATGAAAATTAAAACAGGTAACTGATAGTTATTTTGTTTTGAAACTACAAAATTTATTCTTGTTATAATAAAAGGTTAAGATTACTCTACCAATAAATTAGTTTAAACTATAATTTAAATAACCGTTGTTGACATCGATATACTTATAGTAAAAAAAAAATAGTTTAAAGTTATAAGCATTAAAATGGTTGTACAGCACAGTTGACATAAATAAATAGTTTTCAAACTAGTTATTTAATTTACACATCCCACGGAAAAAGGGTAGGCGAACGGCGGCCAGCAAAACGAAAATCTGCAGTTCGCGATGATTTTTTTTGCTTAAAACATACTTTTTAAATAATCGAACTTTTTGCGATATAATCTAGTTTTAAACTTAATTTTATAGTTAATATTTTAGGCCAACTGTGTTCAATTTTTTGTTTGAAGTTGTTGTTTTATCTTTATAAGCTCAATTTTTTTAATGTAACTCTTGTCCGCAGAAATATGTTATCGAAACAATGCCAACCCCGCAAGTTTCTTTTTATAAAAACATGCCTATGATTGAAAATAGGCTGCCGACCCCTGCCGAAGATCTTATTTATTCAATGGATTTTTTTAAAGATCTCCTATCTGAAATCTACATAATTTTTTGACATTTTGCTCGTAACTAATAATAAATCTATGCATACCGTATGTAAAAAAAGTGCGTAACAACTTTAAGATGCATAGTAAATTGTCAATATGATAACTTTCTATGATCCAAAAGATGAAATATTTTAAAACGGTAGCTTCCTAATAAAAACCTATTCATTTACTTAGAAGCCTACAATTTATTAGCGAGTAAATAGCATGAAACGGTATAATTGAAGAACAACAAATCACTAGACAAATTATCCAAGGAAATCTATTGTATTCCTAATCTTAAATTTATTAATCTAAAGTCATTACTTTGTTATTTTAAGTTACAATTCGTTTTCAGAAAAAGTAGGGTATTTTCAAGTAGTTGAGTTTTTCGAACTAATAAAACTATAAACATGTTAACTTTTTAAAGTTTCTGGGAAATTTAAGTAAGTTATTATATCAAAATGCAATAAAAACGAAATTATTTACTGATTAGCACTAGTTTGCGTAAATTATGCATTAAAAAGTATTTAATTCAGTGAAAAACAAAGTTTCTTAAAGTAAACACTGTAGTGTGTACCGCACAGTAGTATTTCCCTATTTTAAACGAGTGTGAATAGGTGCACAGTAAGTTTTGAACAATATTTAAGTAACAATTTTTTCAGCGTTACTGTAATTTTACGTGGTCCTGTTTACGATACATTTTAAAAGTACCTTAGTTAATATTGTTGAATAAAATTCTATCATGGTATATTACTTCGTAAATACTTAAAAAAAGTTGTTTTAAATTAATCTGTCATTTTATATTATAAAACAAATATAAAAAATGTATTTAGAAAAAAAAAAAGGATTTTAAATACTATTTTTTTATGAAACGTAATTTTTTCTTTTAATTTTGTAAGTTTTGTAAAGGGTAAACAAAAACAAATGTTTAAATTACTTTTAGAACAAGCATTTTATAACGAATAATTAAAAAACTTAACGAAAACTTTATAAATTAAACTCAAGTATACTTTTTAAAATTCTAGTTGTTATTTTTTTTTTGCTCAACTAATGGTTACTATGATTGAATATATGTACTATATTTGTTTTATCTAAATATATCTGCAAAAAAATGATGTTTTCTATTAAAACTTTTTTAGTTTATTGCTACAAAGTATAAATGTTTTAATTTTTCTGCTAATACACAAGTAACAGTTTAATAAAACAGTGAACTTGTGTATAACTCTAATAACTGACTAACGACTGTGTTTGTCTTTATAAAAAAACACCTCTATATTTTTTTATATTAGATGTATAAAACTAGTAACGATTAAAATATTTCAAAAACATGGTTTGAATATTAGTTGGTTTAACTCAAATTACATATTTCGCAATGAATGGAATTATTTTGTAAATTACTATCGTTTTGTAAAGTAAATTACTATTGTTTATGTTTAAAACAAAAATCAAGATTATATGGCCTGCTAAATCGCGTTAACAAAAAGTAAAGCTTTTATTAAAGACTACGGAACTTTTTATTAAAAAAATTGGTTAATTAAAATCGTAAAATACTCGCTTAGCAATTTTTTAAATAGTTTTAATGGTTTTAAATTACTATAGTTAAGTTATAAAATTATATTTCTTACAAAAACAAATTTCGAAACTAGTTTTATAAATATATATAACTAATATGTTTGTATATATAAAAAACAGAAAGTAAAATAAACGAAAAAACTATTTTCTTTGTACTAGGTTAAAGTGCTTATTATTTTCTTTAGATAAAAACAATAAATGTAGTCACGGTGAAATTTTACATTAACGTTTTTTGTAGTGTATATCGGGATTAGCACTAAACTTAATGAATGATCACAAACAGCATTTCCTGCGAAAGAAATTGATCATGGTTTTGTTTTTGGAATTCTTTAAATGAGAAACCCTTATAAACTTTAAGAATAACGTGTTCTAATAACTACTGTAAATTATTCCTATGACTAAATTCAAAAGATTTAATCTCTACAAAAAATAAATATGAAAAAAAGTTAATAATCAGCAAATTGTTTTACTGTGTTTTTAAACGAAACATAGAGAGAAGGAAAAGTAAAACCAAAGTTAAGCAAGTCAACACTTAAAATAAAACATTTTGAAAACTTTGGATTTAAGAAATATTATTGAGTTATAACTAAACTAGTTTAAGCTTAAAATGTATAATATTTGTTCTTCTTAGATTACAGTTAAAAATATTTGTTTTTAAGTTTATCTCTCAAAAGCTTGTGACACAAATAATTCACAAATTACTGTTTAATTTAACTTAAACTTCAGTTCTTTTTAAACCGGTAACCGATAAGGTTTCTATGTCGCAAATGCATTCTGCAACACGGTCTTTTTACTAAATACCTACAACTCTCCAAAGCACTTTCCGTTGATCTTTTCCTGTACTTTCTATTATTTGTTATCAAAAGAAAACTGTTTTGAACATTAGTCTGTGCAATCATGTAATTAAACATTTCTGTAACAGTAATTCTTCCGCTTCGTTGTAAGGTTTTTTGGTATTTTAATAGCTTACAACCGATATCTGTTGGTATTGAAGTGTAGTTAAGAAGAGTTATGTTTTTGGTATATAAGAAAGCTTCTTTCATTTTCCAATCATGATAACTGTTGCAAACGGATTGAGCACGATTGAAAACTTTATATAAAAATCTTCGTTTTTGAGCCAATGTCATATGCAGTGTAATATCAAGATTACCAAATATTTTGTCAAAATCATCTGGTACTAATTCGTGCTCTGCTTGAGAAAATTTTTCGACATCTAAAAAAATTTAGTTTTTTCGAATATTTTTAGTTCATCTTAGTTTTATCAAAATATATAAGATTAAATTAAGCTCATGGTATTAAAAAAGCGTAGTTATTTGTACGGTAATCTAAGTTTTAATTTACTTAAAAATATTTTTTATGTAGTTTATTAGTTGTTGTATTCTGTAAATATAACTAAGTAGAAATATTTTTTTTTAGTTTCGATTATCTTAATAGTTTTAAAAAATTACAGTTTTCTGGTAAAACATCTTCATAAATAGTTGAAGTTTCGTCAGTAATGTCAGAACTTCTTCTGATTCTACCTCTCCACATTCTGATTCTTCTACTACAGGCGTGACACAAAGCCGGCATACATCTAATTTATTAGAGTTTTAATAAACAATTTTTTGCAGAATTTCAAAGATTGAAGCTCTCTATATGTAAAATATATAAAAAATTACTATTTATTTACTGAAACTTCATTAATACAAATCACACGAAATTTTTAAAACGAAGTATCAAAATTAAAGTTTACTCATTTTTTCGTTTTACACTTATGTAAAATAAAACAGCAAATCTTTAGATATATAAATTTGTGTTGAATTTAATATAAAACTATTTGTTAGAATTATTATTTTTAAACTTACGGGCTATTTTTTTGTTTAATGTACATTTAACGCAATTAAAGTTACTACAACATCAAATTTAAGAGTTTGAAAGTGACAAAACAAAGTCTTTTACCAAGAAAACAACCTTTATATTTTGAAATAACTAAGCCTCATAGAATTTTTTTTATCGATTACATAATAACTAAAACGATAAAAAACAATTTATAAATAGTGATATCACCTCTTTACTCTTTGTCGTTTCTTTGCCTCACTTGTTTGAATAATAACTAGTACAACAGATAAGAGTACTGTGTAATTAAGTAGCTTAACTGCATTAGATTTAGCCATTTTATTGTTTTATAATAAGATTTAAAAATAATTCTAAAAAATAAGGACTGATGATATCATATAGAAAGGTTATTCGACAAGCATTATAAAGTCCAATTTGAAGCTTGAAAAAAAAGTGTTTTCATTAAAATTAGAATAAGTGTTTGCTGATGTTATACATATTTTAAGAAGGTTCATAGTACAACTTATAGTACTTAAACTTAATCAAAATATTGACCGATCAAAATTAGTTCTGACTGCCTTGGCCGTATAAGTACAAAATTTCTTAGACTAATAAACAAATTTTTTTTTTATAAAACTTTAATAGGTATATTAAAGCAGAGTTTTCAAAAAACAGTCTTATTACACCGATACTTTTTTTTTTAATTTACTGTTATATTAATTGTGAGAATGTATACTTATTTATTGAAAAGTAGATGAATTTATTAAACCAAAAATGTTTCTGTTCTACTTAGTAAACTTACTCTACTATTACTTAATTTTAACTTTTTTATACTAGAGTTTGTCCTAAGTTTTGGGAATAAACCAAGTCAACATTTTGAAAATTTTAGATAAAGTAGATTCTTAGTACACATAAGTATTTAATAATAATAATTTTTATACCTATACAGTTTTATAAACTGACTGTTTTTAATGTGTGTAATAAGAATTTACCTTTACGAAAATTATAAAACATTTACTGGATTTGTTACAAAAAATTAGAATTAAAACTTCAGAATGAAAATATTTGTAGAATTCAAACTAACTACCATTTTCTACTTTTCAATAAATTAACTAAAACTCCCATCATGACTTTCAAAAAATATTTATAAGGTACTATCTAAATTTACCAAAAAAAAAAAAAAACTACCATACCGACATATACCATCAGTGACGGTCTTTATGTTTACTTTCAATAGTTTTATCTAGAAACAAACAACAATTTAAATTGCATGTACTGTACACAAAAAAAAACAATTTCAACAATATGTTAAGTTGAAAATAGTTAAAATGTTTATCTAGATAAAAAAAAAATATTTTTTGTAAATTTTAAATGTACTTAAGTAAGAAAAGTTTACCTTGCTTCTTTTTACAAAAATATAGTTTAAAAGATAAATATTGTTTATTTATTATTATCTATTTTAAAAGTTAATTACAAAAATAAGATTTATAAAACTTTTATGTTGTTGAAGATTAGTTTTATTAAAAAGTTTTTGCATAAAATACTTTGGATTTTCTTATATATCATTTTATGATTAAATAATTTATATGTTCTTCAACCTACTTGTATATAAGCTGTTATAGTATCTCCCTTTTGTTAGCAAAAACTTTTAAAAAAAAGTTCTACAAACTCAATTATCAAAATTTTGTAAAACCACAAAACTTATAAAATATGTTGTATATTAAGTTGTATTATTAATTTTTAGTTCTTAATTTCTATTTCAAACTTAGCAAACGTTTTTTGTTATATACATTACTCTTTACTATACCGCCATTGTTTAAAGTTTTTTCGTCATACCTAAAAAGTGCCTGATAAAGTATAGTTAAGTTATACAAAAAAAAGTTCTGTATATAACTGCTAATGTTTATGTTAATAAATTTGAGCAGAGGCGGTGTAGCTTCAATTCTGTAAATCGGCATATCAAAAGAATGTTCTAAAATCTCGAAATAATAAGTGAACAAAATAATTTTTGTAATCTGAATTTTATTTGGTTGTGCTTCGTAGTTTATTTTTATGATAGACAATAACTTAATTCATTTGAGTTTGAAGAATTGTTTTTTACTGCTGTTATACTTATGCAAACTTATCTTTTGTTATGCTTGAATATTAGAAAATATGAGAAAGTTAATAAGAAAAATAGATAAATAGTTTGTGTTTATACTAGCATTTATTCAACTATAAGCTCAAAATTATTTTTCAATTCAATATAAATTTAATTATTCATTTGTAAAGGTATCAGTTTTAAAAAAACTTATTTGTTTACAAACTATGAATAAATTGTTTTCGTTAGTAAATATTTTTAATAAAACTGTTTCTAAGATTTATAGGTTTTAGTAACTACAATGATAAAATACAAATTAACAATTTTTAAACTTCAGTAAAAACTTACTTTTTAACTTTTTGTGTAATTTGTTGTAAAAATTCTTAAGATTACTTTTACTCAAAACATATTTAAAACACAAATAATATTTTTATTAATAATTTTTAAGACATTTAGAAATTAGAAAGATAAAGGCTAGCGTAGTTGATAAAACAACAGTTTATCTAACAAAATGGTCTGTTAAACAGCATACGACTTTTGGTGTTGTTATTAAGAATTTACAATTCTGTTATCAACAAAGCGTATGTAAAACTAGTTTAAATCAAAGTTATATGTATGTTTTAAACTACTTATAAATAGATATTAAAGCTTAAAACCGTTCTTTTGTCTCTATTTTATCTCAAAAAAGTACACAGTGTAAATAATCTTATAATACAAAAGCTAAGTTTTTATCCTTTTTTTAACAACTTAAAACTTTAGTTTTAGCCTTTATAAATTAGCAATTAAAAAACACTAAAACAACTAATTTGTTTTCCAAAAACAAACAAAACACGAGTTCTTTAGACTTTAAAAGATATAAAAGAAATGTCTATCCGATGAGTTTTATCAAATTAAAAAAACATATAAAAGAAAATCCTAAACTAAACTAAGCTATTTAGAATAATAAATCTAAGGCACTGAGATAGATCAAACTGTTTAAAAATTTCTTCCAAGAATTTAGTTTTTATTGAAAACTTTACCAGAGAAAAAATATTCTCTCGTTTTGCATGTGTACTTTCTCCAAATAGTAGTCTAATGGGTGTTTACAAATAATTAAGAGCTTAAAAGCATAACTTAAGATGAAGTAAAATTAAAAACTAAAGTTTAAATAGTTATTTCTACTAAAATAAAGTTTTTTAATGTTTGGTAGGTGTTAAAAAATACTAATAAAAAAACTTAGAACGTATATTTTTAAAACAAAAAAGATTAGTAAATTTCAATCAAATATTAGGTAATAAAATGTATAAATGAGTACACCAATTTGTAAAAATCAACATAAAACTTAAACTTTTACACCTAGTTTCTAAAAACAGATTACGTTATTTTTTAAAAGTTTTGTTTTAAGTTAGTTTGTTACTACTTTTTCTAAATTTGGTTTTTAATTTAAATTCAATTCGTCTGCGTTGTTAGGACTAAGCTTGTAAGTTGAACTTGTATCTTTGTACTGGGCCAAAGTAATTTAGATGCAAAATAAAGCGTTTTTTTTCAAATGAAAGCTTGCATGACTTGTTTTTCTTTAAAAATTTTAAAAACATAAAAGTTAGTTTACTTCTGAAGTTAAACTAACATTTAAATTTTTATGTAAATAATAATTGTTCAAAAATCCAATACAACCTACTTAAAAACAAAAATAAAAGAATATGGTTTATATAAGAATTACCAAAATACTAAACAATTTTTCATAAAACTTAAAAATTAATCAATAGCAAGTTTATATGTTTTATAAATTAAACCGGTATTTAAATATGTTTTTTTAAAATTTAAATTGTAGTCTTAGTTAACGTAAGTAGAGCATTTTAAAAACTTTAGTACTAAGCCTTGCTTTCAAAGTGAGTCATATATTTCTAAATTGATGTGGTCACTGGTTTTGTATAAATTGTTGAGTATAATTATATTGCGTATCATATCTTGTTAAATCTATAATTTGTAAGCTTTTATAACAAATAATTATAATTTAAATTAACATAACATATGACTTTTTAAACCAGTATAAATAGTATTTTAAAAATCTTTTTGGATTTGTATATTTCTAAACTAAAATAAAATGTAGTTTATGATTAGTTTTATCGTTAACCGATTCCATAGAATAAAATGAAAAAATAAATTAAATTAATATGACCCAATTTTTTTAAAGTTACAAGTAAAGGTTCTTAGTTTTGTAATTTATTTTTAAAATTTATATTTGAAAAAAATATCAAATAATAAATTTAAAGAAAACAATTGTTATAAAAGTCATCTTTTTTATCAAATTGAACTTTAAAGTAAAAAACTTATCATTTAAAACTTATCACTTTACAAAAAAAGCACAAATCAGATAAAATATAAATCTTAACACGTGATAAAAGTTTATACTAATATAATAAAACTACATTTTTTTTAAATTAGACTTGTCTTATATTCTTTTTAAAGACTTCTTGGTAGCCAATAAGTTTTATGAAACTTTATTTTTTGTTAACTCTAAGTTTATACAATCTGCATATGAATTTATAGGTACTTATTATCTAACTCAAACGAAAATTTTAAAGCTTTACAATTTCTTTTTTAGTTTCAAGTTGTTTAATTGTTAGACTTTATTAAAATTTATAAGTATCTTGAATATTCTTATATGTACAATAATACTTTTTTGAATTTCCTTGAATGCATGTTTTAATATCGTTTTAACACTGTTTGTAAAAAAAAAGATGTAAAATAACTTGTAGTTTGTTTAATTATTTAAAGTGAAGTTCAAAATTTTGTTTGTACTAGTATTTTATTGTCTCAACAACAATTTTGCTAACTTTTGATTAAAAGTCGAAAATTTATGAAAAAAACTAAAAACCATTCCTAGAGTTATACAATTTTTAAAGTTTAGTAGTGTTTTACAAACTAACAAGTTAACATTAATCAAAAATAAACAACGCCTAAAAAATTAATGTTAAATCAGCCGACTAGTTTGTTTTGTTACGAAATAAGTTATCAAGTCTTCTGTTGTCACTTAAGTCATTATTAAGCAAAGTGTTGACGAACTAATCTTTATCTAAAACTGATTAATTTGTTAATCTACTAAGTATTAAAAGTTCTCATGAGTTTTACAAGCTAATTCATCATCGAGTTTGTAATATGTCAAAAACGTATACTGCTTAATGTTTAAGATTCTTTATAAAGTTTTATTGATACTAAATTGAAAGCTTGAAACACTTGTTTGTTTTATTAACTTAAAAATCGTAAAAGTATTTAAAAAAAAGTTACAACATATTCTACAAATAACGCATTATATTTATTTTTATGTAAGTAATTTGTTGCATATGGTGTTTTACCAAAAAAAAAAACTTTTTAAAACCTATTCTTCCGTCTCTAAATAAAACTAAACTTTGACACGTTATGTGATGAAATTTAACTTAAAATGTTTATGCAAAGTAAACTACTTTTGTAAAAAAAAACTTTATTAATAACAAAACGAAATATGCAAACATTAAGGATAAGTCTTTAAAATTAATTCCTAGCGGGAATAATGAGAAAAATACAAAAACAATTACCAAGTATCGAACAAAAACAACTTTTTAGACGAAGTTTTGTAGTATCGTGTGTGTCCTGAAACGCTAAGCATCATCAATCTCGGTATTTTATTTACATAGCATACTGAACATCCTTGGTGGTATTTTAATGAGAAATTGTTTTTAGTTATCCTTTTTTGTTTTATTATATAAATAAACAACTTTAAGAAAACTACTTTTAATTATAGAAATGTTTAGGTTTGTTGGTTTATAGGTATAATATTTGCTAATATTTATTGTAGGTAGCCCTGCTATAAAATACTATAGATTATTTCAAAGTCTTATTTTAGTTAAATTTAAAAGTTTTTTACGAAGAACACGATTTTATTTCAAATAGTTATTTATACTAAATATGGAAAAAAAAATTATGTAACTACCAAAGCTGTTATTCGTACTTTAACTTGACCATTAATTATAGATAAAAATTAGCAAAATACTTAACTACAGTTCAATTACTAATTCAAAATACTAAACTTGTAGCTATAATTAAGAATATTTCATTGAACTAATTTTTTAATCAAAATAATACTTGACTGTAGATCAGGGTTTCCTATAGTGGGCAATATCGCTTCTTTGGGGCAATTTTGGCTATCAGGGGGCATTAATTAATATAACTATCAGAATTTAAGTAAATTTGAAGAGAGTTCACGAAACGCTTTTTGGTAAAAAATAACAGAAAATTCAAGAAAATTTAAGAAAAGTGATAAAGACTACATAAAATTAAAAGTGCCTCCACAATTTTTTTAAAAGTCATTCTAAATTCTGCTCAATGTGTTTTTATAACAATTGCTTCATGTAAAACAACTTTCATCTAAAAACTCTAGGATTGCATTTTTTTAGTCCCATAGAGTTTTATTTTGATGTTTGTCACACTTTTGGAGCTGAAAACTCAAAGATCACCTTTTTTATAAGCACTCAATTTTCAATGTACATGGTACATTTTTTGCTGTAAAACTAAAGCTCAAATTAACCTGACCCGCATAACATGGCGGAAAACCTTAAAACATTTAAAAGTTATGTGTTTTATTACACCGAATTTGAACCAGTCATCAAAACATGGGCAATTGAAACAGAAAACATTCTAAGAAATTAAAAAAAAATTTATTCTCTTAAAAAGTATCAAAAATGAACAAATGTCGGAATGTAAGTCGTCCAAGTTTTAGTTGTAAAAACTTTTGCTGTCGCAGTTTGGAATTTCGGATTAAAGTTGTTAAAGTTTGGAAAGTAGTTATTTGAATTGACTGATTTGAAATCTTGAACTTAAATTGTCGGAATTTGATCAGTCATGTAAACATAAAGAAAGCATAAGTAAGTTAGACAAGGGAGTCGATCGAAAATAGAAAAAAAGTTTGAGTTTTCTTAATCGTCTACCTAACAAAAGTTAAACTGTCATGAAGTTGTATTACGAGTGAAAAACATCGATACTTGTGTAATTTAAGTTTTACGGCCTTTTGTTTAGTTTTTTATATAAATTTTTGACATTTTTGATACTTTAAACCATAGTTGCTAAAACATGAGTTTTTGTAAATCAAGCCGTTATAAGACATAATTTCTTATGTCTAAACCAAAGGTTAGCCGCTTTTTCTAACTCGCGGACCAATTGTTCAAAAAAAGCTTGCTCGCGGGCTACACTAAAGGAAAAAGTCATACTTTTGTAATTAAGCATCTCTAGTAATTTTAATTATTTTGATTGTTATATGTTGTAGTTAAAGTTAAACAATATAATTTTTTTTTCAATGAGTAAAAAATAAAAATAATAACACAAAAGGATTAAACATTATAACTAAAAGGTACAAGAAGATTGTGCCTTAATAAAATTAAATAAACAAATGTTTTTGCATCATTGTAGATATAAATATTTAAGCGTGAACTTTCAAGTTTTGTATAAATCATCAACTGCAAACTAAATTATACAAATAAAAGTTTTAGCCTTCAAAAATTGAATTGTAAAGTGTTGATAAATGCTTAGTACTTCGTAACTAAAATGTACATAATAGTTCAAAAACAAATATTAAAATTTATATTCATTGAGAGTTAGACTGTTTTAAATTATTTGAACTTGAAGATTGTATTTTTATTTTTATCTTATGACTAACCTTATAAAGGTATAACTTTAGACTTTTTTATACAGCTTTTTTAGTTCAACAAAAATTTCTTATAGAGTCAATAAAATATGTCTACTTAAACAGGCAGCGATAATTTAGGCCCTGTTACTACTGAAGAAAATAAAAATGAAGTAGTTTGAAAATTTAGTAGACAACGAAGTCAGATAAAAACTATATTAGAGAAATCAAAAGTTTATACTTACCAGAAAGAAAAAGCTAATTTAATTTTCGACAAACAAAAAAAATTATCAAATGAAGTTTAGTTATTACTAGTCGTTGAAAAGTTATAAACTTTTATGATAAAAAATAAACTTTGTTTGAAAATTGAGTTATTGAAGTATAACAAACTGTTTAGCTATATGTGTTTACATAGAAAAATAATAAATGCTCATGTTTTTCTTTCGCAGCTTTTGTTGAATTAAACCCAAGAAAAAATGTCTTAAATTAAGGTTTTTAACTATTTAAACAACCAATTAATTAGTGATTTACCAAATCTAATATCCGGTATATCACTGATTTTATATTTTTATGTTGTTTTGAAGATCCAGGGGATAATAAAAAACAAGTCTTAAGCATACTTGAGGGGAATTTTCAAACTTACACTAGATATTCTCTGTTAATGATAAAAAGCAAAAAAAGATCGTTAGTGTAATTGTGCTTAGTTTTGAAACTTAAACTAGATATTAGTAGAAAACTTTATAAATTATACTTGTAGATATTATGGAAAACTTGAAACTTACACGAGATGTTCTGGAGTTTATGATGAAGAGCAAAAAAACAAAAAAAAATCTCAGGCGTATGTGAGGAGGTTTTGAAACTTACCTAAATTTTACAGAAACATTTTGAAAAGTACAAAGAATCTTGATCTGGCAGGATCCTAGTTTTAAGAATAGATCCGGATCTGGATTTGGTAGATCACTAATGTTGTTCAACTTGTTAATTTTTGTTGTAAAGATTAAGTTACGTAAAAAAAGCTATTAATAATAAGACAAGCAGTAAAACAATTTAAATTTAATAACTTTAAAAAAGTTATCACAAAACTAAACAAGTTTAGTTTAACAAACAAAATTATAAAGATTACAGGTATTTGCAGAAAACAAGATTCAGAAGATGTTTGTTAATGCTATCAACTATTGTGATCGCCAAATTAGAAAAAAAAAAGTTTCTTGAATTAAGCCTTTTAGTTTCTCTTGATTGATTTTGGTTTCTCAAAGAAACTCTAAGATTTCTTTTTTAATAGTTTTGATTTATATACATTAGAAAGGACATAACTTGTTAAATTGTAACGGTTTAAAAATACTTTACAGTGTTTTTTTGGGTTTAAATTAACTAATGTAAAGTATTTTTTTAGGTTTAATCAGAAAATACAGGAAATCTCATTTTATAAAAGTAAAATGTCCATAATGTCTACAAGAAAATCATGTACTTAAAAACTATTGCAATATTTTTTCGTATATTTATTATTAAAGTTGTTAACATATATATTTATCTAATTCACTTTAACCTTTTTTTATCTATGTATAAACGTCCATTCAAAATTCTGTTTTTATACCTCTTTACATACTTCAACAAAAACACCGGCGAAAGTCAGCAGAAGCCTGGACTTTCGTACGTCGTGAGAAAAGCTCAAGTTTTACATAGGTGTTGATCAAACCAATTCGATAATCAGACCACAAGCTAACAATAGAATGGGATCGGTTTCGTCCTAGTTGGGTCTTATTAGTCAGTCACAACTGACAAACTTGCAGTCTATTAACTACAAACGATTTATAAATGAAAGCATGAAGCAACCATTTGCTGGCATTGATCAGTGAAATCAGCATTGTCTTTACATATTTGATAGTAAACGACACACATAAATAATATATTTTATGAATTTTAACCTTACTTACACTTATAATGGTTACATGACAATTCAAATTCGGACAACTCAAATTCCGACAATTCAAATTCTTGAAAAAATATTTTAAAGACTATAATCTCAATTACTAATTTAAATTTGAAAAAAGAAAAAAATATATATGTAGATCTTGTTATAATCAACGAGCCATTTTTTTTGTTTTTTGCAAAATCTTAAATATTTTTTAAAATCTTCTAAAATTACTAAAAATAACTATGTTTTTTTACTTTATTTAAGCCATATCTCAAAAAATATTTAATTTTTTTTTTAAAGAAAAAATGGCTTGTAGATATTAATATGACCTACATATGTATTTTTTATTTTGGACAAATACACATAATTTTTTTATTTGTGGCCGTTTCAATTTTTTTCAAGAATTTGAATTGTCCGAATTTGAATAGACGTGCACCCCTAATAATATTTCTTACTTGCAAAACGTGAACTTAAGGTGTACAATATATTTAAATAAATGTTTTTTTTGCTTTTGTGAAATAGTTGTAATTAAGCTGGAAAATTTTTAACTTTAATTAATGAGATAAGTTGAATTAACTTAATAAAAAAAACTGTTTATAATATGACAGGTTGTTTTTAAGCGTGGTTGAATTATCAGTTTTCAGTTTTAATTTGAATTTAGGTTGGAGATATATATTTTTACAACTCAAAAAGTAAAAAACTTAACTTTGTGTAAGCAAAAACCTGAAAGAAGTATCATTTATAGTAAATGTTTTTTGTTTGGTTAACTTTACAATTTATCTTCTTTAAGTGATGAACGTGTGTTTAAAAACTTTAGAAAGTAGTAGTAGTCAGGGGCGTCACGTGGGGTGTTGCACTGCCGCAATTGCACCACTTTAAACTTTTGTAAGCAAAAATTAAGTATCTATAACGTTTTAGTTATTTTTTAGAATAAAATCTCTTATAAAACTCCAATTTAGACAACGGCCATTTGCTCACTAAACTGCCGCAAACTCTTAGCTGACTGCCGCAAATGAACTCAAAAAAGCAAAATTTCTTCAAGAATTATCGCAAAATCGATATCTTGCAGTAAGTAAGCTAAGTTGAAAATTACCTAAAACAGTACAGGCTTAAGTATCATTCCACAAGCGATTGTAAACAAATCTCGAGCAGGGACAACTCGAGTGGAGGCAATTAAAGCACTGGCAACTCGGATTTTCTTTTCTGCACCACCTAAGAAGAATACCACGCAACGCCACTGGTAGCAGTTATAAAAAGGTAATCTACTTTTTGATTTCAAAGTTAACGAGCTTTAATCAATATTAAACTAATTTAGAAGGAAAAGAAATTATTGTACATATTATGTATTCAAGCATTTAAAAAAGTATATTCTTCTGAATGTTTTACCTCATAAATACTTAATAAATGAAAGGTCTCGCACAAACTTCATTTATTTGTGATTAATTAGTTAACGTTTTTATTTACACCGAAAATAATCACGTTTAAAACTGAGATCTTATCGAGAGTTAGAACCCATCCCAAGTTGTTACCATCAAGCATTATGTTCTGAGATAAGTTTAAGTTATGGTGCTCCTGAACCAAATTTCAGGAAGACGTAATCAAAAACGACAATAACTATTATAACCTAAGACAGAGAAAGGCAGCAAAACATCCAGTTTAGGCTCAAAAGTATGAGCGTTAGTACGTCGTGAAATAATTTTCTAGTCATTTGTATTAAATAGGGCTTGCTTAAGTATGACAACTAAGTGATAGTTTTTTTTGATTTAATAAATAGAATTTTTATTTCCTTAGTTTTCGTTGTAATTTAAAACTTTTTTTTTGTTTAAAGACACATTCAGTTATTAATAACTTTATAAAAAGTAATAAATAATATTTGAACTTTTTTTAGGTAGACAAGAAATTTATTTCTTAAAGTAAAAACTTTTATAAAAAATTTAATGCAACTTTGTGTACCCGTTTTTTATTCAAAAGTGTTAATAATGAGATACGAAGGCCATCCTTAGTGGTGTCGGTTTTGATTCAGAAAGTTTATAGCCTGGTAATCTTAAGAAGGTGGCATGCAATTTTATAGAAGAAAGAGAAAAATCTGTGCTGTATCAAATGGCAAGAAGCTTCAGTAGCAACATAAATTAAAGAAACTAGAAATTATTGTTTGTCGATTTCCTTTGATTAGATTACCAGCCTTAGATGTTCTAATTAACTTCAATGCCGACCAAAAAAAGTCAAAAACTATAACTAAGACATTAAAAAGTAGTAACCCTACAAAATACTTTTCAAATGTTTACGTTTAAAAAATAGATTCTTACCAAGGTAAAACAACTATTTTAGGTGATTATTTAATTTATCGCCTCGGCAAATTTATATAAAACGAAATATTTTACTGTGAAAAGGTCAATATTAAATTATGTTCAAGTAAACAATACGTGTACATACTACATACTATTTAAAACCAAGGGGTTGGCTTTAGAATCTAGATTATTTGTAAAACAAGTTTCAAAGTCAAGTCCTGTCTAGAAGTAGTTAGGTATTTGAGAAACAAGAACATTATTCGTGCTTTACTTTTTTGTTTATAAGTTTTCAAGAAGACTTATTATTAAAAATCTAGTCTTACACTTAAAACCAAATAGTTAAGATTTGTTTATAACAATATGTTTAGTTAATAAGTAATTGTTTTTCACTGGTTTCAAGTTCAAAGAGTCTTTCATATAAAGCTTTTTTACTGGTAGTTTATGTTTTCTACTTTTTAGTTTAGATTAGTAAGCGTTTCATTTGTTATAAATACTAACTAACTCAATTGCTGCAGTGTTTAAAGTTTATCAAGCTAGTGTTAAATTAGTTTAGGTTTTAAAATTAGTATATAGGTTGTTATATAGTAAATAACTCATCATGAGAGGTTAAAGCGCAGTAATAAAACAGCCTATAAATAACCAGCTGCTTTGATAAAAAACAGTATCAAGGGATCGTGAGACTCTGGCCACAAAGATCCGTCCAGGTCATATAAGTTCTTTGGAAGCCGGGCGCCGTCGTCCAAGTATCTAACATACATCTATGGACAAAAAGAACTTTTAAAATGTTTCTTTTCAACTCACCAACAAAAACTAGCTATAATAAGACAAATGACTTATTTGTTTATACATCACCTCATTTAAATATTTTTTTATGATGAAAAACTTGAAAAAAAAAAGTTTTGAGACTGTGTAATGTACATAACTTTTTATTTACAAATTTTTCTCCAAGTATCGTCAGTAAAGTTTTTTGGGAAAATTAAATGAACTTAAAATGTATTATTAAAAATCATTTTAAATTTAATCCATCAAAACGACGATCAAAAGGTTACTGCAAAAATCAACTTTGACATTAAAAAAAAAATCAGAATTTTTTTTCTTTTATAGAGGTTGAGTTTGCAGATGAGGAGATAGAATTATATGTAACGGTAATTATAAAGACTAAGTTTCGGTACCAAGAATCTAATCATGTGTAAAAAAACTTAGTAAAACATATTAAAAAATGTAAAATTAACTATAGATTATAAAATAATTAGCAATGGTTTGTACATTTAAACTGTTACTTAAAAATTCCAAACGTGTCCAAGTTTTATTAACCCTTTAATATGTTGCTTTATCTAAACATTTTTCGAAGGTTTACTAGAAAAGGATTCTTTCTTTTACTTTTTTTACGTGAACTGTATTTTAAATGAAGTTTTAAACACAGTTAATATCAAAAAAAAAATCTAGTTTTACTACATTTCTTATCAAATAAAGCAGAAGTTTTAGAATAATCCTAAAGTAGCATCAACGTCTTTTAGTTTTTAGTGTTAAATACTTCCTTAAAATACAAAACAATAGTATAAGAACAACTTGGAAGAAATCAATTTCAAAACAATGTCTGTTTTGGAATGAAAAATATACTATGTAGATTAGAAGAAGTACAAAGCTTCTTTAATTGTTGTGAAATAGTATTTTTTTATTGAACAATAATTATGGAATCTTAAATGACTCAATCAATCTGGAGTGATTAAAATTTCGTAAAGTCTTAACTTAAAAAAAGTTTTTACGTATTTCCATATCTAGCAGTGGCTTAAGCACAACTACATATATAACTCTCGGAAACAATTTTGTTTGGGTCAACATTTTTATTCATATAAGTACAAGCAAAATAAGTAGCTAAAGTACAAAAAAAAATATTGAGTTTTTATCTATTTTATTGTTTGAAATTATTTTAACTTTAGTCGAATTTGATTAATATACATATTGTTTTAATTAAGTATTCGCACAAGGCTAGCGTTTATTAAGCCTGTGTATGCTATGCACTATGCAGTAATCTGCTTATACGGTAGCAAAACGTGAACTTTGTCGAGCGTGCAGGAGAAGAAACAAATTTTATGGTAACAAAAGAAAAGTGTTGAGACGTAGTGATTTTAGTACTCTACCATCAGCCGACGTAGACTTGTTCGTGTTATGAGGATCGAGGACGAGTGAATATCTTTTTTTAAACTTACTAATTAATTGTTTTACTAATATTCTGTTGCACCTTGTGTTTGTCTTTGTTTTAAGTGTGGTGCTTTATACACATAACTATTCTTTTGAGCACAACACGCATAGCCGATTTCGGCTGATAGCGGGCTGATCATAATTTAGTTTTTAACTTATACAAAAAACTTTGATGTATAGACTAAAACTCATACCGAGAATTACAAACCGGCAACATACATGTTAGTTTGCTTCAAAATATTTTCTGCTGTTTACTGCGCACAAATTTTAGTTTATCTTAGAATCATTGACTTAGAGTACAAGTTTGTTGTGAGCTTAGAAGCACATCTACTTTATCCTGGTTGCATATAAAAAACTTCGTAAAGTTTGAAAGCAAACTAGAAGCTTTTAGATGTCTGAGATCCTTAAACAATTTCACAAAAACAGTAAGATTACAGAGAAAAATAATCTTACATACTTGTTAAAATTTCTCTGCTTGGATGGTCTCATAGATGTCCAGGATGCATATAATACTGTCGCTTGACATAAATACCCAAAAAAGTTAAATAGTTGATCAGTTCTTTTCTAATAAACTTAAAGTAAGCTTAAGGTTAAAATATTCAGAAGGTTTATATGATCGCAGATACTTGCAGTACTTGCCTTTTTAGTACTTTTATGTTGCCGGTATGGTCGCAGATATAAATATTTTAGATCAACTAAGTAAAAGTTAAAATTTTAACAGGTTCGGTTATTTTTAAAAATTAAACCTTAATTTCTTTACAATTTTGAAGACGATTTAAAAACATTTTCTTTGTTTTTGGTTATTTAGGTAACTTGATATCGAAATGCAATACAACAGCAAGAAGCTCAACCGCCTTGAGTGTGATTGCCTTTCTTCAAAAGTATCCCCTTTCCTTAAAACTGTGAAGTTATCCGTTATAAAACGCAGTTATAAATAACTAAAATGCGCTAAAAATGAACTAAATAAAAGCTCTAAGAAAGAATAGTGTAACAATATCTGCTAAAAGGTGCACTTAAGAGACTAACATAATATGCCAAAACACACTAAAAAATAGCTGTTATATAAAAGTGTTTTTAAAGCTATTTTTGAAACTTTCATTAGACATTCTTGATGAAGACCACAATAGGGTAAACAGAATTTTTATTTTGCGATTTATGGTGTACAGATTTCGACTAGCTTGATAACCACTGGTAAAAACTATTAATAATAACTTTTCGTCATTCATCTAAATTTTAACTTTTTTCTCAAAATACTATTTCATAAACAGTCTCTTTCTCAATGAATAGTGTTAGCATAATAGTTTACGGTAGTAAGAAAATAGATTAAGTGGACATTAACCATAAAATAGGCTTAGAGTTTAATATTTATCAAAACAGTTACATAACAACACAAATTACGACAATTTAATTTCTTAAAAAGATCTTTTAAGAGCCATAAATCAAAAAATAATACAAATTTATTTAATAAGATTATAATTTTTAAAATAAATTTTGAAATTAAAAATAGCTTTGAACGATATTTTTAAAAATCACTAAAATTGTTATATCTCAAAACTTATTTTAGTCATATTTCGACAAACATTAAAAACTTTACTAAAAAAAGTGTTTGTAGGTATTAATTAAACCGAGATACGCACTATTTATTTTCTTTAAATTTATGTTACTTTTTGAGTTGTGAATCTTTTAGTACTTTTTAGAAACTTAAGTTGGTGGAACTTGAATAGTCGTGCACCCTAACAAAAAATATAATTAAAATAAGTTCTAAAAATTTAAATTAGTTTATAATTGTTAAATTTGCAAATTTTGTTAGTAGATACCGAAAAGTATATTCTAAGGTTAGTCTGATTTGCATATTTGCTGAGACAGCAATTTTTTAAAAGTTTTTTTTATTATTTTTTGGTTTATACGCTTACCCAAAGTATTAAAAATTAATTTAAAAAAAAGTTTTAACAATTAAAATGAAAAATAACATGAAAAATAGTGTTTTTGCTGACTCAGCATATATGCAAATAAGACTGACATTTAAGTATACTAGCCGTAGACACTATGGGTGTAGTAAGTTCAGAAAAGTTACGAGGCTGCAAAAAAACACCGGTTACGACGTGTAATGATGTCATAGGGGTCAAGAGAAATTTAAACTACCTCAAATGTTAAAAATGTTAAAGTACGCAGCTATATTAGAAAAAATAAATGGAATGTTAAAGTAAAAGAAATAGCTGAATTTATGGCATTTTATGTTACTACGCATCCATATAACTTCTAACGTGTCTCAAATTATGTATATTGTAAACCTATCAAAATTTGCCTTTAAAATAAACACAAATAATTTTCTTCATTTCATACCAAAAGTTTTCAAATAAATCTCGTTCGTAAACATCTAAGTACACTAAAAGTATACAGAGTAAAGTAAGCACTTTTATATTTAAAAAGGATTCTTAGCAAGTAGCATAGCAGTGCTAATCTATGTATAATTGCACATTAAAATTAAAATGCAGAGTCTTTATAAGCTAATAAATTAAAACATTATTTTTTTGCAAAAAAAATATCTGTTGCTGCATATTTTCAGAAACGTACTAAGCTAAATGTTAGGTAAATACTAATTGTTAGATGAAACTTTACAACAAAAACTAAAAAACTGTAAATAACCATAAGTTAGTAAAATAAATAGTAACTTTTGAACAAAACTTAAAAGCTGAAACTATTTAGTTTTAACAAAACTTAACTTAATTACAAAAATTTAAAATGTCACAACGAAATTTTTAACGGTTTTAACACTTGTGTTACTAAAGTATCTTTAAAGTTAATTGCCCATTAAAGAAAATGTTGAAGCGTTACTATGTTGATGTTATGGCTGAGTAGTTAGAATGTTTTTAGTTAACTAAAAGAAAGAAAACTTAAAAAAAAGTAAACATGGTGCAAAAAGACGTGCGGTAGTCGTCCCGGTTTTCAACTTTTTTATGTAAAAATTAAATAAAAACTTACTGTACTTTTTTTCTACAAGTAAATAAGTGTTTTGTTTAACTTTAACAGCTATGTAGTTTAAATTAAAGTTCGATATTTAAATCAAAAGTAATGCACAATCTTAACTTATTTACTTAAACAAGGCTCTTAAAAGTTATATAATAGTTATTTTAAATCATTGAAAAAGTTCATTTTAAAACCACACTTAGCTGTTTTCAAGATCTTTATTTTTAAGGGTAGCACATGTTCCAAGAAAATAGTCTAACGACGCCCGTGCTAAGATATATTGTACACTTACCATTAAGTGTATTAAATAATTTTTTCTCTTATTATAGAAAATAATAACATAACTTATAAATACAGTGATGGTCATTCATTGTGTAGGGGAAGTGTCACTTTTGCACGAGTCGTCACTTTAGAACGAGCAGCTTGTGCACAAGTGACGCCGTGCAAACATGAACTGTGCCCTATTGTGTTAGTTGCTACAAGGTAACAATATTTCAAAGGTTACATTTAGAATCGGTCAGTATGTTGTAAAAGTCCTCTATGAATGATTTTTTGATAATTTAGAAAATAAACCTTCTCTACGATTGGCTAATATTTTAATTACAAACCCGAGTGTGCCAGAAACTTTTAGAAAAAAAAAATTAAAACGAGAGTAAAAAACTTTTTACAGCTGTACATTCTAAGAAGCATTGTAAAAACAAACTTTTAAGAAAAATTAATAAGGAAGTAGAACCATAGATGTAAAAATAAAATACTTGTTAACCAAATTAGACTTTTAAACCTTAACATTCAAAATTCAAATCTTTTCAATTCAAAATTTAATACAAAAACAATGTTTCTCTCGCTTAAACCTAGTCAAACGAGATCATCAGTTGAATAAAGTCTGTAAGAATATCTACAATAACATGCAAGAAGACAATAGGCTAAACTTGAAATAAAAAAAACTAAAACAAAAAAAAAATCTAAAAAAAAATTATAGTTTAAAGTTATTAATATAGGAAAATCATACCATTATTAGGTTAGTTTACCTTAAATTTTTTAAAATGTAAGCTACTTAACAATATTATAATCTTAAAACTCAAACAAATAGATATGTACATATACTAACATTTAGTAGTGTTGTAAATTTTGTGAACAACTAAAAAAGAAAACAACTTTTCAACTAAAGCATTAAGCTGAATTTACTTGTTTAAAAAAGTTTAACTATTGTATTGGGATGTAATTAAAAAATAAGCTTTTAGAATCTTATGGCGTTATGCATTTGAAAATTTCAAATTGGTTTAAATATTTGCTTGTACAAATTAAGATAGTGATGTACTTATCAAAAATGTTCTTAAGTTTTTAAATAAAGCTTTTTAAAATGTACGCATGAACATATTAATTCGTTCCTTTTATTTAGGAAAGTTCTCCCGTCAGCGTTTGCTATTTCTATCTTTTTATAGGTGCAGGTCATGCATATTCTCTGCGGATTCCTTTTTGGCTTGATGTGGTGTAAAATTTTTCGTTTAATGATGTAATTAGTGTTATTGTGTTTTAGCTTCCAAATATATTTGTACAGTTCGGTTCCGTTTTCCTTGTAAACTTTCAAATCACTATTATGACCATACCACCTTGTTTTAAAAGTTCCCCCCGTGCTCCCCACATATTCATTTATTTCTTTCTTTGTCGTAACCTTAACATTAAACTTTTTTATACTTTTTAGTTAAACTTTTTAAATTTTAAGTTTGTTTAAAAAAAAAGTTTTACTTACAATAGGGGTAGGCAAACCACAAGCAGAAATCTCCTGCCAGCAAAGTATACTACAACTTGTGCGAAACAACTTAAAATAAGCTGCTTTTATAAGGAATACTCAAAAATGTTTAAGATACTGTTATCTTGAATATGAGTAAACAGTTATGTTTATTAAAGCTATCATTTAAAAATTTTGCTTTTATTCATTTTTTTTATTCAGGATTAGTTTACATGACCTGCGAATGATTGTTTAGTAACAAATCTGGCCCGCGAACTAATTTTTAGTAAACCCATCCAATTATTTATAAAAATCTCTATACTATTGACTTATAATAATGTTAATTTACTTAAGCATAATTAATATTAAATAAAACTAACCACATTTAAATACTAAACAAGGTGTTAGTAGTACTTATGAGGAACAGACCAGGTTTACTGAAAAAGTTCTTAGCGGGATAAATCAAAAGGAAAATAACACCATTCGTGTTTTTTTGATGAGTTTTAATTGAAAAAAGTAAGAGCAAATATGCAATGCAATTATACGCAAAGTAAGCAGCAGCTTACTCACAAGAAATATAAATAAAAAAACTTTTATTATAAATAAGTTGAACTTTCACCTTCAAAAGTTTTTTAGTAAAACTATATAAAAGCACTATGCGTGTCGGATATCTTTGCTTGGTGGGTTGTAGTTTTCCGACATCTGTACTAAACAGTTATTTAATTTTTAAACTTTAGTTTTAGTTAAAAATTAAACTTTTAAAAAATTATTTTATCCAATAATTAAGACGAAATTTATTAGTAAATGTTTTACTATCTGTTTTAATATAGTTGTTATCTTAAAACAGTGGAATATATCATATATCATTTCAGTACACAAATTAATACCAAACACAATCTATTAAACTGTAGACCAATGTCCCTTACTAACAGCTTTTTGTCGAATTACTAGTATATTATGACTATTCTTTTTTTTTTATTATAATCTGTTAACAGCTAAATTTTTTGTTTTTTTCCGAACTGCTAATCATGCAATCAGCTGTTTACCTGTTTAAACTCTTGGCTAAAACTTTATTTTAATGTTAATAAATAACCCTATACTGACATTTGAAAAGCATTTGAATCAGTGTCACATCAAAAGATAATAAGTACTTCAATTCAGTATAGACTATAGAAAGCTTAGTATATAGGTTTTAATAATTTCTAAACAATCGATCACAAAGAGTATTTATAAGAATGTATTGTATCATACTATTTAACTGTTTTAGTTAAGTACCACAAGGTGAAGTGATTGGTCCATTTTGGTTACATGACAGTTCAAATTTTGAAAACTCAAATTCAAACAATTCAAATTCTTTAAAAAATACTGAAGAGATTATATCTCAAAAAGTGATAGACATTATAAAAATGTGAAAAAAAAGTAGGTCTTATTAATATTTACAGTAATTTTTTCTTATTTTTTTTAATGGTTTGAGAGATACTTTTAATTACTAATAATAACTGTATTTTAAAACTTATTTTACCCATATCTCATAAAATAAATTAAATTTTGCGATAGTAGTAAAATGGCTTGTAGATGTTAATAAGACCTACTTAAATACTAAAACTTTGTTTTAAACATACATTACTTCTTAAGTTGTGAACCTTTAATTTTCTTATCAATTTTAATTGTCGGAATTTTAACTGTCCGAGTTGAATAGTCGTGCACCCGTCCACTTCTATTTATAAATGTAATAATGATACACTAACAGAACTTGATATCATAGAAACATAAATTTATATGAACGTGATGCCAAAACATTAAGCTAGTCAATATATGTTTACAATTATCTATAGATAATGGTTACCAATGGCTAAAAAAAAAGACTTTAAAATGATGGAATGTAAGTAGTCTGCCTCTTTTGATTTTGAAAACTAAACAGTTTTTGAAAACTTGACTAAATACAGGGTTGCCACTCATTTTTTCAAATTTTTTTTACAGGTTTTTAAAACTACACATTTTTGGATCTATTTTTAGTTTAAACTTAAGTTTAAAATAAGAAAATGTGTTGAATAGTATAAAAACATTGAAAAGATACTGTAGAGATATTTTAAATATGAAATTAAATTAACAATGTAAAAAGTACAGAATTATCAAGATTAACTTATAAGAGACCAAAAACACTGAGAAATATATTAAGAAACAAAAATAACTTTACAAAAAAAGAAAACAACAAAACAGTTAAACGTGGAAAGTATGCTTTGTGTGGGAATTTTGGAAAATATAATAAAAGTATGATTAGTAATAATATAAAAATACAAGATATTAAATTAAACAATATTTAAATCGCAAAAATTATAAAGTATATGCAGCTAAATGCAACATATGCAAAGATTTATAAATTGGACGAACTATGAAAAACTTTACTAAGAGGTGGAAAGCCAACAGAAACATATAGAAATAACAATAAAATTAAACTAAACCATGAAATAAAAGACCAATTTGCTTTAAATATACATTAAAAAAAAATTCACAAGGAAAATATACTAGAACAGATTGAAAATGCATACACAGTCCAGTTTTTAGAAAGCCCTATAAGAACTAATTTAGACTCTACAGCACAATGATGGATTTAAAAAACTAAGGCAAAAATTGATTTAAACAGTGTTTTTAAAGAATATTTTTAATATGTTTTTCTGTACAAGAAGTTAAAAGGTATCTAAATGGTGTGCGACTCGATATAAGAAAGGTTTTTTCGTGCACCGGGTCTTTTGACCAAATATTTTGAGCGCTTTTTTTATGTTCAATAAACATTAATATAATAAAAAATTAAAATTACTTCATAATTTTTTCTTTATCTAGTACAATATTAGGGGATTTTTTTAAGTCTTTGTTGTTTATAATAATATTTTTTCTTATATACAGTAAACAAAAATAGATTTCTAAAGTTTTGTTTTCTCAGTTTCTCAAATTTGAAAGAACTATAATAAACTTAACTGACTAATCTCAAATATAAGTGTTTATTACTCTTGAAGTAAGAGTATGAAATTCAGTATTTAAGTAAAATAAAATATTTATTTTAGTGTTATTTAATTTTTTAATTAAAAATATCTAATTGGCGGTATTTAAATTTCTCTATTTGCTAGTATACTTTTTTGTTTTTTACAGAACTGATACTGTTTATTTAATAAACGAAGGATCTTTTCAATGTTAGTATTTTGTAAAAGAGACAGTGGTTTTTTAATGGTTCCTAACCATCTTTTATTTAAAAAAAAATCTTATAAATAATTAATTTTAACCTAACCCAACTGTCCTCTTAATTGATACACAGTTTTACTCTCAAATGCAGTGTTAAAAGATTTTTAGAACCTAGTATTTTTTAATTTTAACGGACAACCACATTAACTATGTATAATATTGTTTTTTACTATTATGCTACTAAGTAAAAAAGTTCTAAAATTCTGTTAAAATGTCAATATGAAAAAGTTATTTACACTATATATTCGTACTAAGCTGGAGTTTAACAGTCCACTTTAATCCCCATATCTTGGAAAGATATTATAAATATTTTCATGTTTAATTTGCAGCCGTTGAAACATATCTAAAACATCATAGACAAAGTATGACTAAACTTGGCTTGAAGTCTCTGGAACATAGAAGATTGGAAGTTGATTTTATAGCTTTTTATTTTATTGTAAATAGTAAACAGAGAATCTTTTTTTATAAATATTTTGTTAAAATAGTATTAAGAGAAAACACAAAATATGCAAGCATGTTTTTAAAAATGATCAGTGGTAAAATTCTCTTTAATCTATAGAACAATGATTTTGTGTAATAAATAAACTTTATAAGATGTAACTTCGCTCAAGAGGCAGAGAATTTTCGTTTAAAACTTAAATAAGTTAGTCTAAACTTAAGCCCGCTTGGTTAGATCACAACAGAGGTTTCTCGCGACTATTCCTGCCTGATGAGTCCTAATAAGGACGAAACCGGTCGTAGGATTGTCTCGGATGCTGTTGTTGTTGATCTTGCGGTAAAGTTCATTGTTTATTATCGATGGTATAAAACATCTCAACATTGTTGATGATGGCCGAAATAAATATTGGCTAAAACTGATCAAACGAGCGCAGACTACAATCTCACAACAAGCTGACAATGTCTGAGACGTTGAGCTGTGAATGATATAGCTGTGTCATTTTTTCAACTCTACCCACAAACGGTCGCTTCAGTACTTTGTACTTAAGCCCGCTTGTTTAAGATCACAATAGCGGTTTCTCGCGACTATTCCTGCCTGATGAGTCCTAATAAGGACGAAACCGGTCGTAGGATTGTCTCGGATGCTGTTGTTGTTGATCTTGCGGTAAAGTTCATTGTTTATTATATACTGATCGAGTTAGAAATGACCTGATAGATCGGATTAGAAATGATCTGGTAATAAATGATCGAGTTAAGAATTATCGTCTTCCACTAAATTTAATTTATTTTCTAATTTATAAAGTTTTATATTTTGATTGTTCATTTGTATTGAATAAGATGCATATTGACTTTTAGAAAGATAACATTCTGTAAATAAAGTAATTTCAAATCTCAAATTTGGACCTGACTCGTTTATTGCACCTGCCGTATACCTTTAAGTTATTTTATTTAAGTTTTAACAAGCGAAATTACGCAGTAGGTTAATGAATTTAATTTGCTTTTTTATAAGTTCTCAAAAAATTTCGAACCAAAATGTTTTAATTTCAAATATTATACAAAAGTGTTTTCTTGTGTTGTTAAAAGCAGATGTCTTACAAAAATGTTACAACATTAGTTTAATGAGTTACTTAGGCTGAATTTTTTACAGTTTACTAAAAAGTAAATTAGCTGTAACGTTTTTTTTTCTTCATTATAAAATACCAATAATAAACGACCCATATATGACTAAAAAGCTTTTGAATACTTTAACATAACTGCTTAAGGTATTACTCTTTACTAATGTATTTTTAAACTAATCTAATAAATAGTTTAAAAACTTTATGAAAATAATTTAGAACTTTTGAAAAGAATTTCAAAAAATAAACTTGATAGCTTTTATTATAGTACGTAGGTTAAAATTTTAGCTGTAGCAAAATTTAATGAGCTAGCAAGTTTTTTTTTTACTTGACTTTTTCTTACTTACTTAATATTCGCTGAAGAAATTAGTTTTATTTTGTTAAAGCACTAATAATTAAATTTTAGCGTATATTAACAAAATTGCTATTAGTTATTTAAAAACTTTAAACGTTTGCTAGTCGTATACATTCTCCATCAATGTATGTATTAAAAAAAAAGGGAATGTGTAAAGAAATAATAATGAGTTTTATGTCATAAATAGAGTTGGGTCCTACTTTACTGTTTCAAAATGTGTATTAAAAAGTAGAATTGACCTTAAGCTTTACAAAAATTTTGTTTTTTATGTTTGTTTAACAGCTTATTTAAAAATAAAAAATATTGTCCAGTTAAATATTATTAAACTAATTAACAAAAATACTATTAAAAAAATAAGTGACAAAACAAAATAATGCAACAGCATAAACTAATTACCTTTTCGTAAAGTGTCTTAGACTTAAAAAATGAATTAAGTCTGTTTTTAATTCAAATTAAGTCGCGAAAATTTTACCTTACCGTGTAGTTTAAAAAATTAGTATCAGCAGTGGTTAGCATATCCAGGACTGTTGATCAAGTGTTCAACTGTAGCATTCAAAAATGCACAACTCTTTTTCTATTCTTAGTTTTTTAAATTTTAACACAATAAGAATTATGCTCTTTCAAAACAATAAGAAAAAAAATATTTTAAATTTAACTTTGAAACGATAAAGTGACAAACTATAAAATTACGCGCTTATACTTAATTAGAATCAAGTTAGAAGTTAATAATTTTCTAAATTAGAGTTGGCCAGTTTTATTAGAAATAGTCTTTTGGACTTCTTAAGAAAAAGTTCTTTGCGGGCAGTGTAATTTTGAAAAACTATACTAAAAAGTTGAATAAAAATTTTTAAAGCTAAAGTTTAATGACAACCACTTTGTACTGAAACATAAATGAAGGACTGTTCAGAACCTGACAGTTCGAATTCTGGAAGATGAAATTTTTATAAGTTTGATTAACTGTTATTTATCTCTTTTAATAAATATTAAAACCAATAAAAACATGTACTATTATAACTTTAATAATTTAACCTACATGAGCTGAGCATTTTTATTTTCCGAAAGTTTATTAATTTGTTGAGGTATGGCTAGAGTAGTTTTAATACTTACTATATAACAATGAACTTGATCGTGCGACCAACAACAACAGCATCTGAGACAACCTACGACCGGTTTCGTCCTTTTTAGGACTTATCAGGCAGACATAGTCGCGAGAAACCGCTGTTGTGATCTTAACCAAACGGGATTAAGTGCATATACACTGAAGCGACCATTTGTTGGTAAAGTCAGAAAAATTGACGTAACCAAATCGTTCACAGCCCAAAAAGAAGGAAACTGGTCGTAGGTTGTCTCGGATGCTGTTGTTGTTGGTCGTGAGGCGAAGTTCATTGTTTATTTTCGATGGCGAAAAACATCTCAACTTTGTTGATGATGGACGAAATAAATACTGGCTAAAACTGACAAAAACGTGCGTAGAGACTGAAACCTTAAATTACGCTGACAACATCTTAGACGTTGGGCTGTGAACGGTTTGGCTGCGTCAATTTTCGGACTTTAACCACAAACGGTCGCTTCAGTGTATATGCACTTAATCCCGTTTGGTTAAGATCACATCAGCGGTTTCTCGCGACTATGCCTGCCTGATAATTCCTAAAAAGGACGAAATCGGTTGTAGGTTGTCTCGGAAGCTGTTATTGATGATCGTGCGGTGAAGTTCATTGTTTATTATCGATGGCAAAAAACATCTCAACTTTGTTGATAATGGCCGAAATAAATACTGGCAAAAACTTACTAAAGTATAGCAATTTTTTGTAGCTATAAATTTACTCTTTTAATATAGTTTTTTAATGATTTATTTTCCATCTTAATTACTTATTTAGAGTATTTTTTGCTTTTATGATTTATAATACTTTTTAAGATGTAGGCACTTAGGAATTTTTTTAAGAATTTTATCTGTAAAAATTTGAAATTTGAAAATTTAAATTGTCATGTAACCGAAAACATTAATAAAAACACATTTCAAATGTTTGTTATATAAAAGCACAAACTCATTTGTTTTTCGTGATTGTTATGAAACTTAATAGTATGTTGCAGTCGCTTCAGATTTGTGTTCGACGGGCCAGATTTGGTCCATGGACACTGGACAGCTTTGCCTACCGTATTTTTTCATAGAATATTGTAAAAAGATAGTAAACACTAATGAAAAAAACTTATAAAACTTTTCAAAATAAGTAACTTTTTTTAAAATTTAATTTTACATTTTTTTCGTTTTAAATTCTAACGTAATAAACTACTTAAACGTAATTTTATAGCATATATGTTTTCTTTTTGAGTATAACTAATATATTATGTTATTGAATTCAAAAAGTTTAACTAGTATAAAACATTCATCAAATAAAATACAAATTAAAAGAAACCTGTAACTTTCAGCCTCGTTACAATGTTTAACGAATAGTTTTAAACTAAAAAAGGAAAGTTAACATATTTTAATAAATATAAAATTTTAATCTGCAAACTAATCTTATTTTACAACTAACAAAAATTATTTGAAAAGTTCTAGCTAGCCGTTTTCATTTGAAATCTATTTTTTCTAATTTAAAAGATAATAGAAGCTGTATTTATTGTTTGTATAATTTAAAGTACTTTTTTAACACCATTTTTAAAAACCAGGTAATTTAAAACAGGTTAATTTGCGTGTAAAACAACTTAGTAAAAAGAATCATAAAAAAAAAATGAAAGTACTTGTTGCTGGTATTTATATAAATTAAAAAGTATTTTTTTGTCTTGAAACTAAAAATAAAGAACTAAATATGTGCTAAAATATTATTTCAAAATTTCTAATTATCAATTATTAAAAAAAAAATTTTACTCTGCTATTGTAAATTACAAAAAAAAAACAGCCAATACTACTAAATTTAGTATTGAAATTTAAAGTTCACAAATTTTTGAAAGTAGTTTAATATAATGTTATTCTAAGTAGAATTAAATCAAACAGTATAAGTTAAGTTGAAAGCTTATTGTCATTGTTTTAATATGGTCAATTAAACACTTAATCTATTAAAAATGCTTAAACATAACTTTTCTTCAAAATATCCATTTGAACTTTATTTTACTTGAAATCTGTCTTGTAAAGTGACGTCATAACTGCGAAATCAGTTTGAAGTGTTTTCCAACAAACTTCAACTGCCAAGTACAATAGCTGCACACGAGAGAGAAAAAAGGAAAGGCCTTCAAAGAAATAGAAATAACTATTCAAAATAAATCATTTTAGCAGTTTTCTATTAATATTTAATTTTTACAACAACTTTCGAAACAAAGTATTGATAGCATTTAACTAAGATAAGTATTTACTGATACAGACAACAATGACATGGTTTTCGGAAAAGTCCAAAACTACATTAGCAGAACTAAAAAGCATGACCAGCAAAAACTCATTCCATAACTCAATATACTCATTAGTTGAAAAACCAACTGCATTAAAGGACTCTGAAAGAAAGGCGAACTTAGTTTCAGGCAGATACGGATCGGCTGGTGAAAGTTCAGAAGAAGATGAAGAAGTTATCAATGTTACTGACGAAGATGATGTTACCAGTGATTCAAATCGATTGCATCAACCTATTGTAAAAGAAAAAAATTATGGCAAAAAGGTAAAAAAAAATATTTTTATATTTGCTTATCTAGAAATATAAAGTACAAAAAATATTATTAAAGCCTTCTAAGCAAGTGTTTTTTTCGCTTAGAAAATACTTTACGTTTTTGATAAACAAACTAAAAGTCTTATTTCGAACCATTGTTTTAATGATGTTTGTACACTTAGTTTTTTAGACCACCAAAAATTTACAACTATAAGATAAATTAATGTTCTTAAAATTTTGTAAATAAACTTTAAAAAAAAAAAAACGAGATACAAAACAAACTAGACTATAAAACTGAGCTGCTACCAAAAAAAAGGTAAATTACTAATTAAATTGTTAATAGCATATTATTTGAGAAAGCTATTTTTGCTAGTTATTAAAATATAACTTGAATACGCATACATTTAGTTTATATTGATGTAAAACTTCTTAAGGAGGTATTAATACTTTTTCGTAAAAATTAAAAAAAAAAAAGTATAATGTAAAAATAAAAATTAATATTAAATCAAATTTAATTTAAAAAATAAGACTAAATTGTATTTTCAAAAGTTTGATAAAAATTATTTAAAAAATAGTAATTGACTATTTTTATTCACAAACTGTTAAATGTTTTATTAGACACTTTTTACGATAATATTTATCATATTTAGCTAATAAGATATTTTAGTATACCTAATTATAATAAAACTTAAGCTACTTTGTTTTCTTTAAGTACTATAAGGTAAAACTAAAAACTTTAGTTTAAAATTTTGATAAAGAAACTAAATTAATAAAAGTAGTTGTTATTTTTGTCATTTATAACAAAACTTTGTTTAAATATATTTTTAAATTTATGACATTTTTTTTAAATAATAAAAGTTTCCTATGCTTAAAAGTTATGCATTAAAAATTGTTGATAAAGGTTCTATAAAAATTCTTTAGATTAAGGACATCATATTCAAATTTATAAATAGTAGATTATAACACAACCAAAAATTTACACATCTTAACAAACTAAATTTTGCTTGAATGTAAGTTAAGTAAAAATACTAAAAAAAAGTTTCTTTTAAATTTTATGATAACAAGGATATATATATATATATATATAATAAACTGTAGCTTACTAAGGAGCACATGAAATTTTACATTTCATGCCTGAAACAGCTGTATAAATTATAGTTTTTATATAATTAGATAAATAAATATATATGTATATATGTATTACAATAAGTATTGTTGATTAAGTTAAGTAAAAAAATTCTTCTGAAACTTTCTAAAACTTTATTTTTTAACGTCAATAAATTAAGAAATATACACAATATAAATAACAGATAACTACAAATTATTTAACTATTTTTTAAACTTTGTTATCTTTTATGTTGTATTCATTGATGTAAAGTTCGGATAAGTGGACAATGGAGAACAATGAATTGTACTATCAAAACAAAGTAATACAACAGAACCTATAATAGAATAAAAGTATCGCTTTATGTAAACTGTTACTAATTTAGTGTGCACTTTATTTTTTACATAATAAAAATATTTGAAAATGTGAATAGTATTTGTAACTAATAAGATAGTGAGTAAAAACTTACAAAAACATTAGTTTAATTTTCAACGATGCGATCTTCCTTCCTAATAATATAAGCTTTTTACTTGATTTAATTTTAGGAGTTTTTTGTATATTTAACAAAACAACAATTGATGGAACCAGCTAACAAAACTGTTTGCTTAACATGACACTTGCACCCAATTTCATTGATTTGATTATACCTTATACTATACTACTAGCATTGAAAAACAATATAAAATTTATACTTATTTTCTAGATTGCATAAGTTTTAAATAAAAAACAACACTAAATTTTTAATGTATTTTAAAACGATTCAAACTTAGAAGCAGTATACTTTATTGTATTTTTCGTTGGTTCTTAAAAATCGAAAAAAAAACGTACTCGTTAATCATAGACTTTAATTAACAACTGTTTCTTGTTTTTAAAATGCTGTAGACTTTTTGTATATAAGCACAAATAAATTCTTCTTTTAAACAGAACACTGTTACTAAGACAACTAATTATAATGTCGCAAACGGGAAGCCGTATCAAAGAAGACCCAAACCTCCACTTTCATATATTGCTCTTATCGCTATGGCAATAAGAGACTCAACTACAGGTTTACTTCTAAAGCTATTATAAACATGAATTATATTTTAAATAGAAACAAACACTGTTATTTATATATTACAACGAACAATCTTCAGAAACAACTAGAAACGGTTGTTTTTTTTTGAAATTTGTTAGATAGTAATTATTAAAACCCGAAATGTACGTAAGCTGATGCCCATTTTAATTAAAAGTATAATTTGCTCTAACTAATTTCTGAAGTACCGAGAACTATAACACCGATTTTGAACACGTATCATAAAAACGATAATGTTATGTGTATGTTAAATAAAGTAATAAAATTATTTAGTATAGTTTTTAAATAAATTTCTTTTCATAGCCAACAGATACATAGCCAATTTTCTTGTAAATAAAAAAGTAAAATTTTATATAAAGATATGAATGATATATTTATAAAACACCTAAATAAGATTGGAAGTTAATACAACAAATTTTAACAATTTTTAAAGTATTTAAGTTATTTAATTATTTGTACTTTAAAATTGAATGATTTTAATGTAACTTGTTTGGAAATATAAAGCCAAAATTTTGAAAACTTCTTATCTCTTTTAGCATACTAAAATTCTAGTACTTTCAAAACTACTTTATTACTTATTGTCTATTATGAAAAGTATGAAGAACTAGAGTATTAAAAACTAATTAAATATAAAAAGCAATAAAACACAACAAATTCTAATAACTTAATTTGTCCTTAATGTTTTTTTATTCTTTTTACAATTTTCAAAAACTGTCTACTGTCTGATGCTTTTTGTAAAACTACTAGTTTAGTATAAACAATGAATAATAAACAAAGTAGATTATTTAGAAAGTAATTTCATACTCAGCTTTATGTACCGCATCCAAAAGATCAATTATACAAAGTGCATTTTTGTTTGTTAAAGGTTGTTTGCACTAAAGCTTATTGATTTTGTTTACAGAATTCAGTCTAAATACGTTGGATATTAACATTGTAAAGATTTAATCTTTTGACGCGGATAAGGACGCTTTTGTATTTGCACTTACATGATTTCCATAAATTTAAGTTTACTCCTCTTTGAGTTGAAAATTTTGACTTTTTTGTATGCTTTTAACAGCATAATTGTTTTTTAATAACAGTCAAACTTAAGTTTTCTTCAAGCTAAAATTTCACTTAAAGTCGGCTAACAAACACAAGTCCAGTATTTATTGTATAGAAGTATCAGATTTAGAGTGAACAAACAAGCATTACCGAATAAAATGTATTATTTCTGACATTGTTTGTATATACATAAAAATATTTTAATAATACTTTGCAATTAAAACTATAAAACATAGTTATTAAGTTTCTTAGATAAAAGTTAGATAAGAGTAGATAAGTAAATAACTTTACTTTTAGACGAACTTTAAACGGTAGGAATTTATGTAAATAAGTATTTATAATTTAATTTGATAGATCTAAACAACTAATTCGAATGAAATTAAAAAAAATAGCTAATGAAGTAAATCACAATTTTAAACATATTAAAGTCAACCAAAACTACCATTTTGTTCTTATTTAGTTGTAGTTTTAAACAACAAATTTTAAAATTGTAAAGAGTCACAAAAAAAAAAGTAAATATTTTACAAATTTTATTCATCTTATTTAGACTCTTTTTTATCAAGCTAAGATTGGTTGTGTTAGTGATAATTTATTTTTTTTAGCAATAAGATTGAGTATAAATATTAATAATTAAAAAAAAAAATATTCTACTAAATCTATTGCAAGTTATATAAATTTTAAAAGGATTTTTAAACAAAAACAAGCTTATAAAAAGACACTAATTAGTTTAATTGATTAATACGATATACATTACACACGTCAAACAAATAATTAAACACTTAAGTTTTACAAGTGGATTTTTAACGTAAGTATTGACAAGTTTCTCTTGTAAATATAATAAGCAAAATAAAAATTATAATTGATCATACTTGCATTAATAGCTTTATAATTGCCTCAAGTACTAAATATTTCGACCCGTAAACTAAAAAAATTCTATAAAATTTTAGTTTTATAAAATTAGTTTTCGTTTTAAGTAAGCATCTAAAGGAAGTAGTAAAACATTTGAATAAAATAAAATACTATACTATTCTTTTGAAGGTTCAACGTAAAGTTTTTGATAAAGTATAAAAATTGCTTTCTTATAACTGAATAAACTAAACAGCGATCCAATTAACTTAAATAAAAGTAAGACTTTTGTTCAAAAAACAGCAGTTTTTAATAATTAGTAGTACCTTAAATCTATGGGGAGCTAAAATTGAGAGAAAAACTCTGATTCACGCAAAAAAAAAATTCAAGCTAGTAAATCTTAAGCTTTTTAAATACTTTAATAATGGTCTTTATAAAAGATAGTTTTACACTGAGATATACTTTTGAGCACACTACTGCCCCTTACTTAACATAAAGCAATACAGAAACATCTTTCCGAATTACTATAAAACATACATTAAAACAAATTTTTCTCTTAATATTTTACTCTTTTATTGAATTCCCGCATGTTATAATTTTACTTGAAAATTTCTTAAACGGTTTTAAACACATTTTTTAACTATAAAAATCCTCCAATATTTAATTTAAAGTCTAACTATATAAAACCTTTACCATTTTTAATATTAGATGGTTAAATATTATATTTTTATAAACTTTGTGTAATGAAATTAAAACAACAGTTAATGCTGTTCTAATGTTTTTCATGGTTTTTAAAAAGCAAAGTACGAAATAACAAATATTAAAAACCACATTCTTCTATGATAAACAAATTTTGTATTAGAAAATTGTTAGTAAAAATGCTTAGAAAATGCGTCTTCTTATAGATTTTTGTACAAGTTTGAAGTTTTTTATTGCTAATAGCGGTGGAAATTAAGTGATGTTCCATATAAAAGTCAAAGGGCTAAAAGTTATTTTTTATTGAATATAGAGTTAATAAAAAAGTACATGTTGATCTTTTGTAAAAGAAGTTTTATTAGCTATGAACTTAAATTATTATAAAACATATAAGGTGAAGTTTATGTATATAAATCTAAAAACGCACTAGTAAAAAATATATACAAAGCTCTCTTGATTTAAAATTTTTGAATACTATTATTTATATGATTTATTTCTTTAAAACAGTATAAAAAACCAACAGAAATTTTAAACGTTTATTTAAGTCACATACTAAGTTCTTAAAGGTAAGAAAGATTTACTTAATATTTAATTTTATGCTTTACTATTAAAATAACTTTATTAAGTTTTGATTGCAAGCTTTAAGTAATTTTCTGTTGCTGGAATTATTCAAGACAAAAAGGGGATGGTGGTGTAAACGTAAACTGTTTACTTAGTTCATCCTGTAGTCTGACGTACTAATTTCACTTTTGTTGTCGTTTTTGAAAAAATAATTCTTGTTTATTAATTGAAATATTTATTTCATTATTCCTACTTAAATTTAATCTTTTTCATTTTCAAATTTTAGTAGCTGGTAAAACAGTTAACAAAGCAAAAAACCCGAAACAAAATAAACCTGTAAGGGAAGTTTTTATAACAGAAAAATAATGTTGATTTGTCCTCTTAAAAATAAAAACTTGTCAGTTAACCTAAGTCAACACTACGACCGTTTAGTAATCTTTAGACACTAAAATAAGCATTTCAATCCAATTAAATAAGTTTATTTAAAAGTTTTATAAAACTTATTGTTTTAAGACTATTCAAAGTTTTTAATTTTTAAATGTTGTTTGTTTCTACAATGCATAATACATTGTCACTATACTTATTTGTTTTTCACATTACTAAGTCTTACTAAAAAGAAAACAAAACATTTTTTGCAATAAAAAGTAGAATAAGCATTTTTTTTAAGCATTATCTAACACTAACTAAACCTAAATATTGCTTTATAAACACTGCTTTAATTTTAGTAATTTTATAACAATGTTTTGGAAGTGTTTATATGAGCTCATGTTTGTTTCGAAGTCTAAATTACTTCATCAACTTTTTATAAGCAGTTACATATAAACTTTAAAGCTAAGTTAATTTTTATTTATGTATTTGTTAATACATATGTACATATATTTTTAACATTAATGGATTTAGTATCTACGAAAAGTTTACACTTTTGATTACTTTCTAGAATTTATATACACTAACTTGCACTTCATAAGTAAATATCAAATTCGGAAAAATGTAAAATAGACAAAATTTTAAATGTTAATAACCTAAACACTTGAAAATGAAATTTAAAAAATTATCTTTAAAAAGATATTTACTCATATTTTATTGGCAAGAGCAAGTATATTAAAGACCTAAATACCAATACTTTCAAACTAATGGACTCAGGTGATTCTCATAGAAAACCAAATACTTCTTTCTAAAAAAGCAAATTGCTTGTTTATATTTTAGATAATTAATTTAGTACCTGATTTTCATTAAAATCTAAATAAGTTTTTAACCTTTTTTTATCTGTATATTTAAAAAAAACAGATATATATATATATATAAGTATAGTTTTAAGATGTAACGTTATAAGGCGTTAAATCCTGGAGATCCTGATAAGCTAAGCTTATCGGAATGTATACCACAGATGTTCTTGTGCTAAAACTTTATTTCAACTTACGGCGTTTCACTGCTCTCAAATAAATTTAAGAACAGATCTACGGAGTCTTATTCAAATAGAATCAATCTTATTCTATTTGAATAAGACTCCGTAGATCTGTTCTTAAATTTATTTGAGAGCAGTGAAACGCCGTTAGTTGAAATAAAGTTTTAGCACAAGAACATCTGTGGTAAGTATAGTTTTATTAAATATTTTTAAAATGTAATAATGCTAAATTATTTATTTCTGTGTTATTTTTATAGAATAACATAAACAAATTAAGTAAAAAATAGATTTTACGACAATTGTCTAACCACACCTTAAGAATGACAAAAACTCATGTAAGTGACATATCTAAAAATATTTCGCTATTGAAATATTTTCCGTTTCATTAGACTTCTGTTATTATGTAGTTTTATAATGCTTAAAATGTTAGAATTAAAAACGCGTGTCCTTATTGTTTACTTAAATTTTGGTTTTAAAACATCATACTTTTTGAAATCCATATCTGTTTTCTTTTAATTAACCAATTATAAAAACTAAAGTAAACAAGTTGAATTAGCCGTGACTGTACGACCAGACTTGTAAAACAAACTTTACCAAGTGTTAATGAGTGACTTTAAAGTTTATAAAACTTTAGCAAAGACTTTTTAATATGCCTACAAGAGGAAATAAAATCTTTCCTCTAGTTTTGGCATTCATTTATATAAAGAGCATGCATAACAACTTAGTGGTTTAGACTGTGCTTAAAAGAAGCTACCGCCGTAATGTATGCTCTAAATCAGCGGTCGGCATACTGCGGTCCGTAAAGGGTAAAAGTGCGGCCTGAAAACATCAAGTTTAGCCTGCAAAAAAAATTATACTTTTACAAAATATACTGAGATTTAACCATGTGAGCAAAAAAAAAAAGATTTTAGGTACATTTCACCGTAAATTTGAAAACTAACTAGATTTTTCATTCCGTATGAAGAGTAAAAACTAAAACTAGAACTGCGACCCGTGAATATTTTTGAAGTTGGGCCTGCAACCACCAAATGCCTGCCGACCCCTGCTCTAAATGAAAAAGGATGCCTATACAAGAGGAACAATCTAATTTCATGTTGGAGGCATATAAAAAAATTGTTAAAGTTTTCTAAGTTTTTAGGTCATTCATTGAGATTTTATAAAGTTTGTATGTTAGTGTGAAGCGAAGTTGATTTTTTGTATAAAAACGTTCTGCACATTATTATGTCAATATTTTTTTTTAGTTTTGTGTAGATTGTACATTTGAATGTAAACTTTAGCTCAATTTGCGTGAAAAATATGTAACATTTATAAATTTCTCATTTTAAAATAAGCTTATACTTAAAAGCTTTATTAAGTGGTATTTGTAAAATATATTTTTTATTAATCAATAGAACATTGAAAATAGAAAATAAAAAAATAAAGACATTTTTAAAAGTAAGATATACCTTAAAGACTAGTTTTATTGTGTTATACGATGTGCTAGAATAGTTTAAAAAAATTCGACGTTAATATTTGCTAAATAATAGTTTTATAACAGGAAAACTGACATTGGCTGAAATAAATGAGTACTTGATGAAAAACTTTTCATTTTTTCGAGGTTCTTATACAGGCTGGCGAAACTCTGTTCGGCATAATCTTTCTCTAAATGAGTGCTTTCAAAAAATTTTACGAGATCCCTCACGCCCATGGGGTAAAGACAACTACTGGACAATTAATCCACATAGCGAGTACACTTTTGCTGATGGTGTCTTTCGTAGGCGACGAAAACGACTTACACAAAAATCATCTTATTTCGCTCAGCATGGAAAAGTTCCGACACATAATTCATCTTTAAAAAATTACAATTCGTTAGTAGGAGTAGCAGAATCCTTCTGTAATAGCTCATTTCAGAACAAAAGTAAAAATTTAAATAAGTCTGTCACCCCTTTTTCAATTGATAATATTCTTGGAAAAAATAAAAACACAATAACTACACAGTGGCAATCTCCTAGTTATCAGAATTTCCAACAAGCTAATCGAAGAGTAGACTTTACTGCTGCATACATGAGTCATTTTAAAATGGCTTACCAGCAACAATTGTTTCAAGCTCAAGCTGTGCTTATGCAAGCTATTGCACAACAGCAACAACAACAACAACAACAACAAGTAGCTACCAGTTTACAGTTTAACAAGAAAGATTTGCATCTTTTTCGAATATCGGCAAACAAGTAAATATTTTGAAAAATCTTGAAAATCTACTAAACTTTTTTGATTTACATTTGACAAGCTTTTAATTAAAGCAGCGTAATTTTAAATAGAATCGAATTTGTTAAGTATATAATCATATTGTTTTGTTTCCTTCTTTACCTTTTTATAAATTAAAATATAATTTTTGAATATACAAACGATGACTTTAACTATTAGAAGTCAGATAATTATATGTGTTATATAAATCTTTTAACTGATTTATTTTCAAAACTTAGTTAAACCAAGCTTCAATCCAGTGCCTAAATTACCATTTCTGAAAGAAATATATATTTAATTAACTATTTTTAGTTATGTGTTTTTAAATCTGTTGGACTGTAATTTGTTTATCTTAACATATTTTTTTTTAGAATTCGAATGTTGTTACTTTCTACTATTGTTTAGAAAGAAAAATTAATTCTAGGTGTACTATCTTTTAAAAACCTTTTATTATAGAATAGACTAAATGTTTGAAAGCTTATAAATCTTTTAAAAGAGATTCAAGTTTGCCTTAAACTGTATTAAAAGATTATAAACGAAGTTGTTAATTCAACTGATACTATCATCATCTGAACTGTATTTTCTTTTTCATACTACACCTTTTAAAATATTTAGACGTAACTTGTAACCTCAAGTTAAGTAGCGTAGTGATTCTTTTATGCTTTTCAAACTGAAAAAATCTTAAAACTTTAAATTTTTTGCACTTAAAAAATTATACATGTGTTATCAAAAAACTATTCATAGCACCTACTGTAAGGTACTTAAATACCTCTTTTGACTTTAAAATCAATAATTTAACTCATAATTTACTTGTTTTTATGTTTTAATTGAAAACATACCAAGTTTATATAAAAAAGTAATTTGTTAAATAAAATATTTGTTATCTTTTTACTTATTAGAAACAAGAAAACTAAATAAGTTAACAATTTTTTATCATTTTAAAATTCTTATACGCTATTTTTAACGTGTTTTACGATTAAAAAAAATTATAATGTTAGCTAATGTATAAATATATATATATACATAAATAAAGGTTTATTTCAAGATGTAAAACTCAAAGGACTCGAGTTTCGTGCTTATGCACTCATCAGCTTCAAAACAAGTTCATAATAAAGCACAAAACAAAACACACAAATGGAAGTTGAAAAATTTTAACATAAATAGATTATGACGTAATTTTGAATCTATCAAAAACTTTTGAAAGAATAGTTTCTTGTTTTGAAGCTGATGAAAGCATAAGCACGAAACTCGTGTCTTTTGAGTTTTACCTCTTGAAATAAACCTTTTTATTAATAAAGCCCTTAAGGTGGGCTCAGTGTGAAAGATTTGATTTATCAAGTTAAATAACTTAACTATATATATATAAGAACTTGTTTATGTCTTTTTTCTTAATTATAACTTATGATATTTAAAATACTTCAGATTTAATTATTAATAAAGATGTAAGTTGTTTTTAACTAATTTATAGTTTTCATTTAAATAAATATTAAAAACTCCAAGCTAATCGATTGTTAATAAAGATTATCTTGTTTTAATTCAAACTAATTACAATTAGATATATTTAAACTTTTATCAATACTACTAAAATTAGAATATATACAGTAATTACTGTTTAAACTAAATATTTTATAAATAAGTAGGTTAGTTAAAATTTTTTTTTTTTTAAAGAACTAGGTAGAGGTTGTAAATAATGAATATTTTATGTAGAAAAGGTTTACAAACACATTAATATTATATTCAGTATGTAAAAAAGTAGAACACATAAAATTTAATTTAATCATTAAATTTTTTTTAATGATATGCTAAATTTTAGCTATTTGCAGAGTAATTACAACTAAAATATTTTCAACTGATTTATATCAATCTACACAAACCTATTTACTTTGAATAAAATAAAAAGAATTGATATTTGAAGAAAACGAGTCAAGCAAAAATAAATTGTTTTTGGATTAAGCTTTGTACATGTTTTAAACCTTATACCAAGTTGGCCATAAGTTCTAAAAACAGTTCAAAAACGGTCTATTAGCAAAAACTAAAAAACATAAAAAAATACAATTACAATTAAAGAAACTAAGAATAAATATACTCAGTTTTTCTATGATTTCTTTAATTTTTTTAATAGGAGTAAAACTACTTGTCTGAAACTATCGACAACGGCACGTTTTGTGAGTCTAGTAGTCTATAATGTTAAAAGTGTGTATTGAAGCACAATAACCAGATAAAAAAAAACAGAAAAAGTTTTTGCTCATAATGTATATAACCTTAAAAATAAAATACATCATTCAATGCAGGAAACATCATTACTCGAAAATCTTGAAAATGAGGTTTAAATTTATCATAGAAAATGAGGTTTATACTAGTAACTATTGAAAAGTTCATTGTGTAGATTTTTGAGTAATTAGATGAACCCTCCTGCATTGCTTAATTTGATTCTTTAAATGATTGAGCTTTTCGGTGATTTGCTTTCTATATTATAAGCAAATGTATTTTATGTTCTTTGTCCAAATGTTGATACTTTAAAGACATCTTTTGTGAGAAAACTGACCCCAAAAAACGCTACGTTCTTCGGTCAATAATTATAATATTCGAAAAAGGATTATTTTAATTTTTGCGATGACTTTTTTTTTATGCTGTACAAACCTGACTAATCGTTTAAAAGTGAATTTTTGTACAAAATTGTCTCCGCACAAAATTAAGGACTCGTGCACAATGACTTCGTGCAAAATTGACAATTTGCGCAAAAGTTACGTTTCCTACAAAAGTGACTACTTGTATAAGTGTCGACTCATGCAAAAATAACCATTAGTGTTTTTCTGACACATATGGTAGGTTGAGATTTGGTGTACGCTGTATTTAGTTTTATTATTCGTTTAGCAATTTTAAATTTAAAAAAGCTTTGTTTTTGCAAAAGACATAAAAATTGTTTAGTAAAACGTGGAAAGATAGTACTAAAAAAGTGTTTTGAATACGGCCTAATTTTACTTTAAGTTTAATTTAGGTGGGATAAATCTAGAATTGAAAATCCCAAAACTTCCAGAAAATGCAAAATTTGTTAAAATTAATAATAAACAATGAACTTCACCGCACGACCAACAACAACAGCATCCAAGACAACCTACGACCAGTTTCGTCCTTTTTTGGGCTCATCAGGCAGGCTTAGTCGCGAGAAACCGCTGTTGTGATCTTAACCAAGCGGGCTTAAGTGCAAATGCACTGAAGCGACCGTTTGTGGGCAAAGACCGAAAAATTGACGAAGTCAAGTCGTTCACAGCCCAACGTCTAAGACATTGTCAGCTAAAACTGATAAAACGAGCGTAGAGAGTAAAATCTCACATCAAGCTGACAATGTCTTAGACGTTGGGCTGTGAACAATTTGCCTGCGTCAATTTTTCGGACTTTGCCCAAAAACGGTCGCTTCAGTGCATTTGCACTTAAGCCCGCTTGGTTAAGATCACAACAGCGGTTTCTCGCGACTAAGCCTGTCTGATGAGCCCTAAAAGGACAAAACTGGTCGTAGGTTGTCTCGGATGCTGTTGTTGTTGGTCGTGCGGTGATGTTCATTGTTTATTATCGATGGCATAAAACATCTCAACTTTGTTGATGATGGCCGAAATAAATACTGGTTAAAATTGTTAGAAAAACAAATTAAAAAAAAATGTTTTGTTGAGTTCGCACTTTTAGGTTTTGTTCAAAGTGCGAACTAAAGTATAAGACTACTGTACTTATTTTTTTAAATTTTGTAATGATTTTTTGTTTTTATAAATAAAGATATTTTTAATAAAAGATTAAACTTAACACTTTTATTTTAGTTCGTTTTAGCTTAAAAGATTAATAAGCATATTTTTTTAATTAAATAATTAATATTCTACAGATTTTTTTGTGTTAAAACTTTATTCTGACTAACGGCGTTTCACTGCTCTCAAATAAATTTAAGAACAGATATACGGATTCTATAAAATATTAACACAGATTAGAAAAAAAGCATGTATAATAATGTTTAATATTATAAGCTTAGCTTATCATGATCTCTAGGATTTAACGCCTTTTAAAGTTACATCTTATAAATAATATTCTATATCTAAAGTATCAGCATTTTTATGGAAGTTATTTTTAATTTTTAGTTTTGAAATTGTAGTTTGAGTTTCATTTTTTTCTATAATTTGTTTATACGTTTTATATATTTTCAACTTAAGAAAAGTACATTTAAGTTCTCTGAAAGTATTATAGCTTAATAAAGAACACAAATTCGTTCAATAAATTAAAAAAAGAACTCATGTTACGTGTTTAAATATGTTACATGACTATTCAAATCAGGACAATTAAAATTCCGACCATTCAAAATCTTAAAAAAAAACTAAGAGGCAATATCTCAAAACGTACTAAACATTAAGAAAAAGTCAAAGAGGTTTTAGATCTAACTAATAAAATTATAACATTAAAAAAAGTTGAAAAAAAACTGCTAAAAATCAATTTCTAAGTCTATTAAAAATTACTATAGTTATTTACTGATTTTAACCATATCTAAAAAAATAATTAAAACTTTGTAAAATGAAAAAAACAACTGTAGATAACTAATAAAGTTACAGCTCATTTTTGATTTAGTTTAAAGACTCAGTACTTTTTAGATATGGCATTTTACGCATTTTTATTAAATTTAAATTGTCGGAATTTGAACTTTCTTAATTTGAATAGTCGTGCATCCGTTTAAACAACATCATAAAATACAGCTTATTTTTAAATGATTGTATTTTTACAATAACAACGAAATAAAGTAAAAAAAAATCTTTTATTTCAATCTGAATTGTTTAAATTAATTTTATTAAAGATAACATTTAGAGTTTGAATTCTTTCTAAACACCTTAAGTCAATATCTCTTTAATTTAAAATGATCAAAAAAGTAAATAACCATACACGAGCAAATATAAAAAATGGTATAAAGTAATTGATTGGGTGTGAGATGTCTAAACTAAACATTAAACAACGAAAGCTTGTTTAATTAGATGTTGTGCCAAATGTTTGACTAACATTTTAAGTGTTTGTACGTGATCTAACATAAACTTTCTGTTTGATTTCTTTTTTGAAAAGAAGTTTTGATTTCACAAGTGTTAATGACAGCAAACATTTTTGAATGAAATGTTATCTATACAACTCAACACAATTTCAATCGGATAAGCATAGGTAAGTATGATACGACAGCGTTACAAATAGATAAATATTTAAAAAATACATACATTTTTAAAAGTGTTAATTGTTCAAAAATAGTTTTTTTATAAAGAGTTATGAAAGTAAACTTTTATTTTATAATCCTTAAAATTTTTTATAAAGTAATTTTTATTTACTAACGGTGTTTTTTAGAATATTAGAATTAAACAAGTTGAAGGAGTCTATAAATATTACAGCTTTTAGCACAAATTTATGTTTTAATAAATGTTTCTACAAGTTAATAAAAAAAATTATAATTGAAAAAATACTCGTAAGTTATAATAATTAATATACTATAATTTAGTAGCTTGAAGTTAGTTTTATATATATGTTTTACATATAAACATATAAGTTAGTTTAATTACATTATAATACTATAAATAACTAAAACAAAAAAAAAAAACTAAATACAAAAGTTTATCTAAACTTTACTAAGTTTTTATTCAAAGATTTTTAAAGTTGGTTTAAAATACTCATAACAAAAAAACAGGACTCTTTTAAATAATTTTTGTTACAAAATAGTTAAATATTTCAATTCTAAACAAGCAATGATTTAAATAAGTATTTAATATTTATTTATTATAAAAACTTTAAACATATAAAAAATTTTCAAAAACTAGTCGTTCTAAAAAAATATTTACTCGAAATTAAAAAAAAATAGCTTATAAAAACAAAAAATATGAGTTATATTAAAATAATTTAAACAACTCATTTTTTGTCTTTTTCTACTTTCTTAAGTTCCACTTTATAAATTAACTTTGATACAGGAGTTAAAATAGAAAATTTATTTATTTTGAAGCCTAAAATATTTTTGAAAATGTTTGTATATGAAATAATTTAAAAACTTACTATCGAACAAGATAAAATAAATAATTCCGAAGTCATCGGTACTAGTTGGATAAAAATCATTTTTGCTTTTATATATACTAATTTTTCTCTAAAGATAGGCAAACAAGCACAGTTCATAAGTTTTTTGAATACTAACTTTCAAGTAAACATGAAAATTTATATAACAATATAAAAAAATTCAGAACTTAAAAAAAAACTGAAAAACTTGAATAAAGCATTTATAACCATTAGTGATCTATAATCATTAGTGAAAAAATAAGTATGGTTTCGAATCCGATTCCGGCCGGATTTTAATTTTAGAAATGGATTCGGTTCCGGTTACGGCTTGATCTCAATTTCAAAAAATATATCCGGTTCCGGCTGGATCCTTAAATAATGGTTTCAGTAGATCACTAATAGCAACAAACGATAACAAACATTTTTAAAGCAATTATTACCAAAACTTTTCAGTAAATTACTATGGTAAATAAATTAAAGTTAAGTATAATCTAAACAACAAACTTACGATTTCAAAATAACCTTACACTAATTAAACTTTACTTAAGCAAATTTAAATTTAAAAGTTAAATTGAAATGAAAAATTAATTAAGATAACTGTTTACTATTCGATTGTACTTTTTTTTTTCAAATTGAGTATTATACTAAACAAAACTAACGTTACTATAAAAAAAAAAATTTGATAAAATAAAGCAATGTTTAAAATAACACAAGAAAATAACTTAAGCTTTGTCTGAAAATTAGAATATCTAGTCTAAACGCCAAAGTTTTTCTACTTACGTAAACCGGGTTTAAATATTTTATAAATAAAGCTAGCAGAATTTGCAGCTGGGATAAATTTTACTTCGTAAAAGATTAAGTTTTATACTTGGTTTACGAAGTAAAATTTTCATTCTGAAAGTTTTGGCACAGTTGTGTATATCGAAGAAGTGTTAGACAATTGCATAAAGTTAATTTGTTCTAGGGTTATCGGGTAAATCCTTTATCCAATGTCTGAGGATTTTCGGCACATGCATTTAAATTCTTTTTTTTTATATATGCTACGCAAATTATGAATCACAAAAGGGTCTACGGAAACTAAATGTTTTTTAGTTTCTGTAACGTTAAAAAATATTTATTAGCATATTTTTTTTTAACAAAAATATCGATATTCGTCAGTGAACTTAGATATTCTTTTTTTTGACTAAGTAACGAAACCCTAGATAAAGAACAAAATTGAAAAAACTAAAAATGGCCAATATCTCAAAAAAAATTAGTTTATATAAAAACAGAAAACTGACTATTAAACTTAACAATATTCGCTGAAGAAAATTGAAATGAAAATTAATGAAAAATTGAATGTACTTTTTGAGATGTGCTAGACAGACTAAAAAAAAAGCCAAAATGACCCGTTTTTTCTACTGGCTCTATTGCCAGCCCAATAAACTCGGATTCGAAAAAAAAAACTTAATTCGTTTTAGTTGTGTCATTTACCTATTAAATTCTATACAAAACTAACTTTAAGAACAAAGAAGTTGTTATGTATTGAATCTTTTAAGTCAAGAAAAATGTCTTAAAATTTAAACTATTTGAGAATGATTTTCAAACTCACTAAACTGTTTGAACACTTTTAAATCTCTGCTTTGTAGGATTCTTGAAGTAAGCTGTGATTTCTCTATTTAAGTTTAATCTTATTCTCAACTACATAGCTAAAATATTTTTAACGTTAAAAGTTAAACATTTTTTTCGAGTAAAACTTTTACAAATTCAGATACAAAGATCTTCATAATACAGTTTATAGGCTATGTTGTAGGTCTAGTGCAAACGTTGTACATCTGTTGACTAATCTATCACTACTTTGTAGTCATTAGTTTTCATTTTCAGCTTAAAGACTTGCACAAATTCTTCTACAACTTGCACCAACATACATATATAATGGTGTTTAAAGGAACATTAAACGAACTTGAACTCTTATGTTTTATTTGTAAAAAAATTATAATTTTTAGGTACAACCTTTCTCAATAAAACTTAAAAAAATGGTTATGTCGTTAAACAAGCTGCAAAACCATGTAATGTCAACTGACCGTCTAGCTTTTATTTCATTAATAAGTTTTTATCTAGACTTAGAGCAAAAAATTATAGCTCTTAAACAATCTTGTTTGTTAATACAACAAGTCCGAGGATGATCAAATCTCCTCTAAAATGTTGAACTAGTTTTATATAATATATGTAAACTATTATCACTTCATTTACTTTTCAGTTTTAAGTACAACTAAACTAAAACTTATGCTAATATATTTTTTTTTGTGTTTATTTTATTAGGCAAGAGTTAAAACAATGTGAGTACCAACAAAATAACAACGAAAACAAAAAACTTTAAAAATAAGTTAAATTAAGTATAGTTACGAGCAAAAGATCGTTAAAATACTTTTTTATAAAGTAAATGTAAATTAGAAAAAATAAATATACTAACTTAAGTACTAATTTAAGTCGTAATTAAAACTTTTTTGATACTATATAAACTTGAGTAAAAACTTTAATGAAGATTAATTAAACGAAATTTGATAACCCTCGGACTTTTTAAATTAATGAACAAATCTGTTAAAGTGGTTATATCTAAAGGTTATGATTTTCCACTAAATAAAGCATAAGTGTCAAGTTCGTTTAATTTTCCATTAAATTTTATTATTTAAATATGTTTGTGCAATTTGTTGCAAGTTTTTAAGCGTACCGATTAGAAAATAGTATTAGATTAGTCAATAACTGTACAATGCTTGCGCTAGACTTACAGCATAGCTTATAGACTAAAATATGAAAATCTTTGTATCTAAATAATACACTTGTAACAGTCTAATTTTCTTAATTTGCTTGTGTTAAAACAAAACTCTAGTTACCTAAATGACAAAATACTGATCGAGTTAGAAACGATCGGGTTGAAATGATTGGGTTAGAAGTGATCGGGATAGAAGTTATCGGGACAGAATTGATCGGGTTATAAATGATTGGGTTAGAAGTGATCGGGTTAGACGTGATCGGGTTATAAATTATTTGGTTAGAAGTGATCGGGTTATGAATGATCGGCTTATAAATGATCGGGTCAGAAGTGATCGGGTTATGAATGATCGAGTTAGAAGTGATTGGGATAGCAATTATCGGGTTAGAAGTGATAGTAAACCTCATTTCATATATGCATATTTTATAAAAATAAACGCTTATAAATAACTACTTCTGAAACTGTCGAAAACAACAATCTTAATTGGCTATTAATTTAGAAATTTAAAATGCGCTAAAGAGCAATAAAGATTTCTATATAACAAAATTTCAAGCAAAAACACAATAATTCAAGTATAAAACTAAAAGAAGCTGATCGCAGAAAGCTAAGTCCTTCCAATAAACTGGATCCGGATCCAAGCAAAAAACAGCCGTATCCAGCCGGGTCCGGTAGATCACTATTTAAACAGTGAAAAAAAGGAATTAGTGAAGTTTTTTTTAATGAATTAAAAAATATATTTATTTCAAAACTGCTTGATATACACATAAACGAATAGTAAATATTAAAAAATTACTTTGGTGTATTAAAAACGACGTTTAACTAAAAACGTTTTAGCAGTATTTAGTTTTGTACTTAAGCTAATTTTGTACAGTTTGTAAAGGGAAAAATTTGTATTTTTAATGGATAATTAAAATCTAAGAAACATGTTTAACAAAAGTTTTAAAACATATACCTTTTTGGGTAGCTAAACATTTTAAAATAAACTTTAGAAATATATTTTTTAGTCTCTAAATCCGTCTAAACTGACTTAATAAAGCTGTTCTATTCGGATAGCTGTCAAATTTGAACGGGCGTACAAAATTGCACGTGTGCATAAAATTGCATGAAGATACTTTTGCGCAAAGGGTCTTTTTTGCACGAAGACACTTTTGAACGGAGACATTTTTGTACGGGTTAAACCTTTTTTTAAATATTATCTTATTTTTATTTTTGAAATTAGATTTAAATATTTTTTATTTTATTTTTTTTTTCCTATCACTGTTACCCCTAACCCTTATCCCCGGTCGGTAAGTAATTTTTTATTAGTTTTTATTACAATTTTTTCATTATTTTTTTATTTTTTTTAAAGTTTTTTTTATTTTACTTTTTTTACTATCACTGTTACCCCTAACCCTTACCCTCGGTCGGTAGCTTTTTTTTAATTATTTTTATTTGTATATTACTTTTTTTTTAATAATAATTTTTATTAGTTGTTTTTTTTTTAAATTAAATTATCTTTAAGTGTTTTATGTGTTTTATTAGTTTTTTTTTTGTTTTATTACTCTCGTGCAAAAATGTAACTCGTGCAAAATTGACCCTTGGTGTAAAATCGTTTTCGTGCAACTTTGTTCCCTAGCTAGAGAAATTTTGTACCCTCGTGCAAATTTGGCTTCATGCAATTTTGTTCTCGTTCAATTTTGTGCACTCGTAAAATTTTGTTCTCGCGCAATTTCGTCCTCTCGTGCAATTTAGACCCGTTCCCGTTCTATTCACCTGTTAATATTTTTACCGTTTATTTAACATGCTTCTAATGACTTTTTAGGAGAAAACCAACTTACGAAAAAAATATTATTTTAAGTCCGTACTTTCTTCATAATTAATTATAAATTTTCGTTTTCATAAGTTGGTTGGACTACTACTCTTTTAATCTTTTTGTCGCATTAAACCGGTTTTTGTGAGGTAAAAGGCCTATACATACCTTAGTGATGCATTCAAACATTAATTATTCTTTAGAGCAGGATTCCCAAACAATTTTTCATATTTACCTCCTTAGCAAAAATTTATAATAATCGCCACACCCCTTCTTGCGCATGAATGGGTAGGCATTTAGTGGTCGCTGGAAAAATGTCAAAAATAAAAGTCTTCACTGGCTGCAGTTGTAGTTTTAGTTAGTTAAAACGTGACCTTTTTTACTTTTCAATACAAATGCCAGAATATCTAGTGTAAGTTTTAAAACGTCCATCAATTATTCGTCACATTTTTTTTACCCTTGATTAGAAACTCAGAAAAACAAACCCAGTAAGTTATTTAATTTCTAATTGTCTTTTTTACTGCCTTGCTAATTACGCGTCAAACACTAAATAACAAACTAAAACTAGTAAAATATCAATCTAAAAAGTAAAACTTTTATTATGGCACAAAATTTTAAAGTTGGTCACTTTATTTATTGTTACCCCACCATTTAACTTAATCGTCCTAAACAGGGCTTAGAGAGAGTATACATGCTAGCGTTTAAAATTTAATATTGTCGATGACACATTGTACATAGATTCCGTTTTTTTATTATTTGAGCCATAATTTTTTAAGTAAACAACGTCATTTCGCAGTAAACGTTGCCAAACTTGAGCAGCATATTTTTACATTTGTCATTACAGTAACCTCTCGCTTATTTACGCACATTGTGTCCACAGAAACAACGTGTGAAGATACGAGAGATCGTAAAGATACGAAAAGTACCAAATATACTTACTATAATGGCTGTTTTTTAATATTGCTTCTAGTTAAAAGCAGACTTGGGACTTTTAACAGCTTGTTTACTTTATTTATAAAATATGAAAACAAAAGATAAAATTATACACATATTAAAAAAAAAGGATTTAACTTTGTATAAAATAATAATACTAGTAAAAAAAATTACTAGTTTTGATAATAAGTAGGTTTTTTCTTTATCTTTGTTTGTTAGTGACTTATTTGATACTTCACATTTATATTCTATTCTACTTAGCAAATTCAATTTTTAATTAAGGATTTGTTTACTATTAAGAAATGGTGTGGTGTTTATAATAAAATTTGTTTCTATACACTTTTACAAAAGTTTGCATTTGGTGCTATAATGGATTTCTTCTTTTGAACGAAAATATATAAGATATAAGAAAAATGTTTTATAAAAACTGTTTATGTTACTACATTATTTTTTAATTTGACCTTTGCCCACATAAGGATAAACTTGTCTTAAATTGTATTGAAAATATATCAATGGAATTTTTGAGGATAAGTAAATGTTTATCAATTAGTCAAGGAATAAAGATATAGAGAGGGAGTTAGCATTTTAAATTAAAAATATACATAAACCTAATTTGTTCAATTTAAAAAAAAATAAATTTTTTGTTTTTTGAATTTTTAAAAATTCTCAAATGCGTAACTAAACGGGAGTGCGTAACATCACAAGTGCGTAAAGATGCGAGAGGTTACTGTACATTACTTTAAGAGATATATGCTACATAAAAAAAGTAAAAAAACAATTCCCCACTTGTAGAAAACTTTTCCTTACATCATTTATGGTAAAATTATGTGTTTTGGTATACATCTTGTTTTTTAAGTAAAAAATAAAATAAAATTAACTTATATAAAAATTTGAGACAACAATTCATTTTGCAGTATATTTTATTTTTTGTGAACTAAAAATTTTTCAATCTACCCTTTTCAATAGTTTTTGTAGATAACTAAATAGATTTTTCTAAATAGTAAATTTAATAAAATTGTAAGATTATGCGTCATAATAGGTAAATAAAATTACATGTACTAGGGCGATGCTAATGTAAAGTTGTTTTAACAAAATTTAAAGTATAAAGCTTAAGTACTAGAAATTAAAAGCATTAATAACAATTTTAATAAGAGGAAACCGACTAATTTAAACTTTCTTAAAATAAAATTAAACAACAAAAACAAATCTTAGTAGTGAATATACAATAATTTAAACAAATTAGAGTTATAAACAAATTTTTGTTTGCATAAACTTGGCTTATTAGTTTTAATAAATATAGACTCTAAAACACTTAAATGATACATGTTACGTCCTTTACAAACAATTGAAAACATATTATCGTTATACTAAAACGATAATATGTTCTCAATTGTCTGTAAAGGACGTAACATGTATCATTTAAGTTTTTTAGAGTCTATATTTATTAAAACTAATAAGCCAAGTTTATGCAAACTAAAATTTGTTTATAACTCTAATTTGTTTAAATTATTGTATATTCACTACTAAGATTTGTTTTTGTTGTTTAATTTTATTTTAAGAAAGTTTAAAAAAGTCGGTTTCCTCTTATTAAAATTGCTATTAATGCTTTTAATTTCTAGTACTTAAGCTTTATACTTTAAATTTTGTTAAACAACTTTACATTAGCATCGCCTAGTACATGTAATTTTATTTACCTATTATGACGCATAATCTTACAATTTTACTAATTTTACTATTTTAGAAAAATCTATTTAGTTATCTACAAAAACTATTGAAAAGGGTAGATTGAAAAATTTTTAGTTCACAAAAAATAAAATATACTGCAAAATGAATTGTTGTCTCAAATTTTTATATAAAGTTACTACCGAAAATAAACTATCAAAATTAACTTAGTTCAATTTTTACTAAAATAAAAAAATCAAAAAGCATGTGTAAAATATTTTTTTAAAAGTAGTGTTAATAGCAAAGTAGAAAACTAATTGCTTACGATTTTTTTAGAAAACAAATGTCACCAGATTTTTCATGGAAAAGTGTAGGACATTCTTTAGTTTTTAAAACTGCTTAAATCTATTTGACCTGTTATGGACTCAGTCTTATATATATATTAGTATGTTTTAAGTTAAACGAAACATTTATAAACAATTTCTGATAATATTGTTTAAATAGTTGTATAAAAACTTTTACCTTTTAGTAGAATGATGTTTTTGTGTAAAAAATAATATAACAAACTTTATCTCAGCAGGAAAAACTCAAAAAACCATATTAATAACACAAACATATGTTTAAAGTTAGAGAAACTTTTAACTTTTTCGTTTTTTATTTTATATTTTTTTAGTCCTAGATTTATTTCTCGCAATTTCGACTTATTGTATTAATAATGAACTTGTCAAAATTTTTTTTAATAAAGTTAAAAAAATAGATAAAAACTTACAAGTTATTGAACTAGTTTTTTAAAGTATTAACATTGAATTATTTCTATCCACGATTTTATTCCTACTTATCAAGTAGAATTCTTTTAGATTAAGCAGAATTGAAAATGTTTTAATAATCTTTTTCTTCTTACTAATCAAATTTTAGAATTAAAAAAGCCTTTATTAAAAGTTTATTAACCAAAATAGTATTATTTAAATTATTACAAGCTTCCCGATTCTTTTCTAAAAAAGAGCAGACAACAAAGCTACTTTTCATTCAATTCTATCACTTAATACACAACATAATTACTTTTATATTAGTGCTAAATTATTAGCTGTTTATTAGTTTTTGTTTTACAGAATAAAAACTTCCTTTAAATTATAAAGTTTACAAAACTCATATTATTTTAAAATATTTTAATATGCAACTTAATTTTTTTTAATTTGTTTTTATAATAAGCTTCTTATTTTTAAGTCGAGAAATTTTACTGTTACAAAAGTAAAAAGTAAACAATATATTTGTATACGATATACAGTAGACTACCGCTTAAGTACGCAAATTGAACCCGACCAAAAAGTGCGTACTTAGCACGGGTAGTGCGTACTTTTTGACAACATAGTATAATATGAAATTTAGTTGTTTGTTTTCTTTCTTACAACTAGCCACCAAATGATTAAGCCTAATAAAAAAGTATTTCCATTTTAAATAACATTTGATACATAATTCTAATCTGCAAAAGTTTTTAATAGATTTTAAAATGATTATTTTTTTTTATAAAAAGTTTCTACATATAACTAGTCAAGCTAAGTTTAGCTTAGTTAATACATTTATTATTATTTTCTATTAGCTAAAAAGTGTTTGATTTTTTTTTTGTTTGAAAGAAAACGTTTTAGGTCTGTTTTTATAAGAAAGTTTATATCAGTAGAAACATTTGTAGTATAAGTGCACAATGATAAGATGCTCATTGTTTTTATTTTAATTTTAGTTTTTTGTTGTTGTTGCTTCTTTTTATATGTTTATTTTGACTTTAAAAAATTGTAACTAGTTTTTGAGGTTAACTAGTTATGTAATATGTCAAATTAAAATAAGCCATTCTTTTTCACATATTCTGAAAGTTTATAAATAAAAAATTTTTGAAATTTTAGAAAAATGAATGGAAAGCGTAAAAAAATGACTCTATGGAACAAGTCTTTGGAAAAAATCTAAGTCTAAGAAAATTTAGAATTTTTTTGTCTTACTAGGTAAGTGCGTACTTAAGGCGAGGTGCGTACCAAAAAATGTGCGTACTTAAGCGGTAGTCTACTGTACATTAATTTTGTTGTATGAAACTATTATTTAAGTTATTAAGTTTTAGTTTGATAATTTTTTTCTGAATTTTTAATGTTTATAGTTATGTATGCAATGACAACGAAGTTTAAACCTTTGTATCGTAAAAACATATCGTAATGTTAAAATAAAGCTTTAGTGCTTATAATCAATCTAATACACTGTGGATTAAAAGCTCTCCATTGGGATATATTCAAGTACACATTTAAATTAACAATTGGCAATACCAATGAAGTCAGTATGTAAGTGATTTAATAAATGACAACGTCAATCAATTATTGCAATTTACTTTTTTGGAACAATGTATTGACTGACATTATCAATTATGGTTTCTCATCACATTATTTTATAAAGATTGTACTATTACAAGTACTTTAAAGTTTGTATGATGTAAGTTTTTATTACTCAAACTTAAGATACATAAAAAACATGTGTATTTCATGTTAATAAATCAATTATATAAGGTTTGATCATACCAATTCGATCATCAGACCACAAGCCTTCGGTAGACTAAAACCGGTCTCAGTCTACCGGACAATTGTGGTCTGATGATCGAATTGTAATGATCAAAACTTATGTTAAACTTGACCTTGTCTCACGGCATACGAAAGTCTAGGCTTATGCTCTGTAGACTTTCGCCGATTTTTTTTGATTCAAAAAAATACAAGTAAAAATAAAATAAAGAAAAACAAGCTATATCACTTTGTATTTAAAGTATACACTTTGTTTCGTAAAAAAAATGTAAAAAAAATAATTTGATGAGTACAGATAAAATTATACAACTTTTCAACTTAAAGTTAAAATAAGTGAGTGATTTTACCCTTAGATACTAGTGACTTGATTAGGGGTGAGTAACTTTTCTAATCGGCAGGCCAAGTTTACCAGAAATTTGCAGGCTAATCTCTTAATAAAATAACAATTTTTTGGTCCATAAAAAGTACTTAAAATTAAACAAACGTTTTAAAAGAATAATTGCAATGAAACGCTACTGTTATAGTTTGTTAACCATTAACGTTTAATAATTACTAATTTCAGAACATACTTGACAGCATTCGTTGTAAAAGTTACATGTTGTTTGTTTTAGAGCTAAAAAGTTATTCGCGGGCCAGAAGTTTCTAATCGACGGGCCGAATCTTGCTTGCGGATCGTAGATTGCCCAGCTTTAGTTTAGACTCTAGACTCTAGAGCATAAACAAAAATTTAAATGAAAATTTTGATAATAGTTATTATTTAATGTACTTGTTTTTCAGTGGACCATTTGACTCAAAAACTAAAAAATAACGTACTCAAGCTTTAAAACTATAACTTAAGAAAATTTAACAACGCTTGATTCGTAAAACTTTATGTATCAATGATGTTTCATTTTATAAACTACATTAAAAAACAAAACTACTAAACGCGTTAATAGTACTTTTAGGTTTTGTAAACATAAATTAAACTATAACTAATGATAAAATTCTTGTAAAATAAAAAAGTGAGTGTAAGTGCTGTTTTTTTTCATCAGTATAAAATTAAAATTGGCTTGTAAGTTTCATAATGAACAGGACGTTTTAATTAATACAACTTTAATTGGTTTGAAACCAAGAACTAATTAATTAAATACCTATATTTTAACCTTTAGATTAAAAACTTTTGTTGTTTCTAAAAAATCCATTAAGTACAGTTGAAAAAATTAAAGTAAATTGTTTTATTAATAAATTTGTGTTGTTTAGTTTTAAATAAGATATTTCAAGAACATAAAAATTTAAAAAACTCAGTTATATAACTTTTTCAGCGTTTCACTAGATTTGATATTGACAATAAGTTAACAGATTTAGAGTTTTAAAATTGATGATTTAAAAAATTACACTTCAAATAAATTACTTCATGGATAAAATTTTAAAAAGATAAAAATTGCATAAATATCAAATTTGTAAACCTTTATTTTTTCTTTATTAAATCAAATAAAACACACTTTATTTCTACTAAAATAGTTTTGCTTAATAACTTTTCTCAACTTAAACAGTTTTTTTAGTTTTTCTTTAAAGTGAATTCCTGTAGTTATGAGTACAAACAATTTAAAACCAATAAATTTCCCTGTATATAGTCCTGGAAAAGATGTTAAAAGGTATCCGTGGTGTGTGACTCAATAACCGAGAGGTTCTTCGTGCACCAGGTCCTAAGACCAAATATTTTGAGCGTCTTTTATTTTTCGTTCAATAAACTATAATATATGTTATAGTTAAAATTAAAACTTTTTGTAAAAAATTGCGTCCTCAATAACAAACAATAAAATTAACATGACATTATCGTACAAGTATATGCTCTTAAAATGTTTACACAAACTATTTTTAAAGTTAATAAAAAAATCACGAAAAGTAAAAAGTTTGGCAATACAAGATAGTTAAATAAAAAATAATTTGAATATATACAAATAATTTAATCATTTAAAACTTCTTTTAGCTTCAAAAGAAGTAACATTAATTTTTGGTTAGGGAATTTTTAATCAGCTGTAAACATATAGGGCTTTATAAAAGTTTAGATTAGGTTTAGTGTATAAAGTTTGAATTAGGTTTAGATCAGGATTTCTAAGTACAAACTTTTGTACTGTGTTCAAAGTACGTATTTAAGCCAACGACTACAGTATGTTTTAACTTAAAACTATGTGAAATGTAACTTTAGCCACTAAAGTACTCTTAAAATGTTTTTTAAGTAGTCAGCGAAATGTTTTGCTCTACGTCTGAAAATTAAGAAAATATGTTTTTAACTTAATAGTTATTAATACTTGCTTTATTTTGTGATCATTTATTTTACAATTGGTATCGTTACTTTTCAGCTATATATAATCCTACTAACTTATTTATTTTCTAAACCAGTATAAAGTACAAAAATGTAACTTTCTGAAAAACTAAAAAATTAAAGTTAAACATAGCTTTTTCTGCTACTTCATAATATGATTAATATATCTAAAGTTTAAACTAAATTGAGCAATATAAGTAATACATCAATTAGTTTACAAACTAAAATTTATATTTAGCATGTAAGCTAAAAAGCTATAAGTTTTAATTAACTTTCAGGTTCGATCTTTTACGAGTAACTTTTTAAAATGTTTCACTTTTATAAAGTTAAATCAAAATGTGGCCGTGCCAACAATATAAGTTTAAAGAGCAAATAACCATCTATGGGGAATTCAAACCAAGTCAGCTTTGATCAATGATCTGTGCAAGAACTATCTCTTAATGTATATTACTACTTGACGTTTTTATAAAAATCTTATTAATCTTTGACTTTTACAGTTTGACGTAATAGACTTGGTTTATAAAAGGCGATGTTATTATTTCAAACCGACTAGAATATATAAGTTAGCTTTTGAATATTTCGAGAAAAGGTATAAAAATTTAAAGTACAAACTTAAACTTTGTTTTACATAAAATTGAACTTATTAGGACAAAATGTATTGTAAATACTGGACAACTTTATAGTAACTGTTTTAAATTTGAGGTTGCTTATTAAAAAAAACATCAGTGTTTTAAGTTATAAGTTTGAATAAACTAAAGTAAACTAAAGCTTTAATTATTTTGTAAGTTTTGTATCTTAGTAAAGTAACACAATTAAATCAATTAGAGTATTGTATGAACTAAACAAACTAGAACAATTTATGATTCCTAAAAAAAATAGTTTTTTTTAAAGTTCAAATACAATGTTTTAAGTTATAAGATTGAATAATTAAAAATTAAGTAAAGCTTTAATTATTTTGTAAATTTTATTTCCTAGTAAACTAACACAAATAAATCAATTAGAGTATTGATTGAACTAAATTAAATGAACAATTTATAATTCTTAAAAAATGCGAGTGTTTTTCAAAGTCTCAATATGAATATGTTGTATTTGAATTTTCTTTTAAATAGTTTTTTGTTTAAAACAGTAATAATTTGTAATGTTATAAACATTTTTTAAGTATCTATTAAAAAAAAATAAAAACTGCTATTTAGGTTTTTTAACTTTGTTTTGTAGTTGAAAATCCTGTTATAAAATGACACCCAAACCTGTATCTAATGGAGTTTCAAAAGGTTAATTATCTTTTTGTTAGTATAAACTCTTATTACTTTTTTATTTAGTTTCAACTGACTTGATCAAAACACTTTTACTTTTTTATAAAGCTCTTAATTGAAACGTATTTAGGCTTTTATAGAAGTATAATGTTAGTGAAGTTTGTTTTTGTTTGAATAATTAAAATAGATAGGCATCTCTGCAACATTTTGAAAAAAAATCTGTATTCTGTATTAGAAACTAAAATGAAGTAGATTGTGTGGTTTTGAACTGATACTTGAAAAATAAAATACTTTAATACTAAATAGTATACTTCATATTAAAATACTTTAATAGACTTTGTCCTTGATAAAACATTTAACTGTATCTTTGGAGTATGACTCGATAACCAAAGGAATTTTCTTACACTAGTCCTTAGAAAAAAACTTTTTGAGAGTTTTTTCACGTTCAATAAACAGTTAATGAAATTATTTTCTGAATTTAGGCTGTTTTAAAATATTAATAGCTATAGGTACTTAAAGAAAAAGCTTTGTGCTCAACAAATTATTAAACACAAAAGTTAATCCCAAACTATTCATATAGTTCAATTGTAATTTTATTTCAAAAAGCCTTTGTATAAATATATACGCTATAACAAGTTTGTTTTCGTGTTCGTTTCAGTAAAAAGAAACAACTACTAAATTAACATAACAACAAACCAGGTGAATGTGGTCCTGATGATGATCCAATGCCTTTTTTGGAACCATCAGAAGCTGAACGTCTCAGTTTTGCAAATATTTGTTATGATAGCAAAAAAAGTGTTTGGGCGTGGCAGAAAAACCAAGGATTTATTAAAGCAATTTTAGTTGAAGAAAAAGATGATAACACCGTTGTGCAGACTGAAAGCGGGAACGTAAGTATATAACATTAGAAAATATTAGTAGTATCATATGCTTAGCTATCACTTAGATCAGTGGTAGTCTGTTTGTTGTTGATAGCATAGAACAAAAGATTCGGTGAACATTAGGGTATTTATAAAAAGTTTGACTTCTGAGTTTTTAGCTGAAAAAAGATAACATTCGAAAAAATATTTAAAAAATCTTGTGAATACTTTTTGGTGGTTAAAAATAAAACTTTCAGGGGGGTGGGCTCAATTATATGAAAATATGTTTAAATGACCTCTGGCTTAAAACTGTGACAGATGTATGTAAGAAACATTAGCTTCAAAAAACAAAAAGTTAATTTATTTCGAACTTGCTTTAAATTTTTGAGTTTTCTGCTTTTATATAGCCAAAAATGTAACAAAATACTTTAATTTAACCATGTAAAATAATAACCTTTAATCTTTCTGATATATTCTTAAACATGAACTTGCATCATCATAAAAAACTTTTTTCTTTTTTTTTTGATATGTAGTGCAAAAAAAATTGCATTGAAATAACTTTAGATCGTTTAAACTGATTTAAAAAATCAAGCCCAGTTATATAAAAAATTCTTCAAATCATTTTTAACTTTGCACAATACAAGGTGATTTTAAAATATTTTCTATATATAAAAACAAATTGTACAGTAATCTTCCTTTATTGTATTAACATATGTTTCTGTGTGTTAACGAAACAACACACTTCAACTGGGTTCTGTAAAAAAATAATTACTGTAATGAAAGAATAGAAGCATAGAATAAAGTGGGTGTATACATGTTTTTCATTAAAATAAAATAACTTCTACAGATAATAATTAATAATAGGTAAAAAACTTCATGTTAAATCCGACTGTTATAAAACTATATAATATTTGTAATTATTAAGTCTAAAACAGGTAAAGTAAACTAAAACACGCAACAAAACAACAAATCATAATATAAACAAAGCACTCACGTTAAATGGAAAGAATAACTGATTCGAATTTACTGTTGTTAATGAATGAACGAAATACATTCATTACATCTAATAATTACGTCACGATATAAATGAGGTTATTTCAACTGTTTAATTTCTATTGCAAAGTTTGTTAATTTAGTTTTTATGTTTGTAATCTATTTCGAACAAAAATAAAACATCAACCATTTGTTAGTGAATCAATAAAATTTAATAAAACTTAAAGTAAACAACGCGAATACAATAAAAGTCACAGAAACTCGATGTAACATGTATATTATATATTAAATGCTTGTAAAGATTAAATAAAAGTTATATACAATTAGGAAGCAGATTTAGTTGAAATGTAAAAATCAAACATGAAAAAAATTAAAATTTAAGAAATCAAAACACAAAAAAAACAAACTTGTTATAGAGTTATTGTTATTGTTTTGTTAAATTTTATTGATTCACTAACTAATGGTTGATGTTTTATTTTTGTTCGAAATAGATTACAAACATAAAAACTAAATTAACAAACTTTGCAATACAAATTAAACAGTTGAAATAACCTCATTTATATTGTGACGTAATTATTATATGTAACGAATGTATTTCGTTCATTCATTAACAACAGTAAATTTGAATCAGTTATTCTTTCCATTTAACGTGAGTGCTTTGTTTATATTATGATTTGTTGTTTTGTTGTGTATTTTAGTTTACTTTATTTGTTTTAGACTTAAGAATTACAAATATTATATAGTTTTATAACAGTCGGATTTAATATGAAGTATTTTACATATTATTAACTATTTTCTGTATAAGTTATTATCTGTAGAATAAGTTAAGTTTATTTTAATGAAAAACATGTATACACCCACTTTATTCTATGCTTCTATTCTTTCATTACAGTAATTATTTTTTTACAGAACCCAGTTGAAGTGTGTTGATTCGTTAACACACAGAAACATATGTTAGTGCAATAAAGGAAGCTTACTGTACAATTTGTTTTTATTTATATTCCAGTTAAGTTATTTCACTAGGATATTTTGTTAGCAAACGATTAAACCTATATTTTGAACAGTTATTTTCTATATATAATTTTTTACCATCTGAAATTTAAAATTTGTTCTTTCTAAAAGCATTCTAACGCACATAAATCAATAAAAAAGGTTTTTGTATTTTCAAAATTATAGTTCTTGTATTCAAAATACCTTAACATGTTATTATAAATTATTTGTTAATAATGATAAAAATATTTATGAATTTATAAGCTTTTATTAGAAAATATTGTTTAAAATATATAGATTAGAATAACTAAATTTTTTATAATTGTTTTAAAACTTATTTACAACATGCTTCAAAGAAAGATAAGTTTAAGTAATTAAGGTGTAGTTTAAATGTTTGTTCTAAACAAGTTAAATTTTTATCTAATTATATTAAAAAGAGAATATTTAGTCTAAATGTAGGCAAACTTTAAGAAAATCTGATTTTAAACGTTAAGTTTCTATAAAAATTTGTAGTAATATTTTGGATATATTCAGCAAAGACTATTTACTAGACGACTGAATATTAGCTAATAACAACTAAATTAATAAAGTCATAGATTATCTCGGAAACCGTTGTCAATGATCTTGTGGTGTAAATATAGTATAGTAGTTATTATTACAATTTAAAAAACTTTTTTTTCAATAATTCTTTAGTTTGATCATGCACAGTACCGTTTTTCTCAGATAAATCATGTTCTTAAACACATTTAATGAATTGTCTCTTCGATGATCCTACAAAGGATATATCAAAACACTAGAAATAAAAAAATAACAACATTTTTTTTACAATCTAATGCTGTAGATATAACTTCTGTAAACTCAAAAGTGTAAAAAGATAAATTCAAATCTATAATTTCAATAAGCACTTAACTAGTTAGACAGTTTAGTAATAAAGATAAATGTTCTGAGATCTAAAATTAAAATACTGTTAACAACTTTACATTTTAATAGAGTCAGGACATATCTTCTAAAAGTTAAAAAGAGGCTAATTGCGTTATGTATGCGTTAAGTAAAAAAGGCTGTCTAAAAATTAAAAAAAAATCCTTTTTTAAAATGACTGAACACCTGGTCTGATTTTGAGTGCCAGGGAAACATTTATTTCTCAGAAAAAAACTTTGGGTTTTATTAAAAATATATATGCACTTTTTTGTGAAGTCCGTAGTTGATAACAGAGGCTCTCAATTTTCCGTTAGAACTTTCTGTAAACATCTAGCAACTTAAATACATTTAAAAAAATAAACCAACACTAGGAAAAAGCTAAAAGAGCAAGGATATACTATCAAGAGTCATTTCGAAAAACTATAACTAAGGGGAGAGAAAACTGAACTTTAAGAATATTTAAAAATTTCGTTGTTTTTAAATTTATGCAAGATGTTTTGTTCACAAATTAATTTTGCTTTAATCAGCTTTAAGATGCATTTTCACTACGAATTTTAAGGATTTTTGAAAGCACGGTATTCAATATAAACAAAATTCTCTGTATTTTAAGTTATTAAGCATAATCAAGAAATGAACCAAGCAATTTGTAGCTTTTCATTACCGAGATCAATCAGAAGCAACAGATCGGAAATCAGCTTATGTCGAATAAACATTAAAAGACAAGAAAATTTAAGGCCACAAGCGCTTCTTTGTGTTCTGAGTCTATTTTTATATTAGATCTTTGCTCATCGATTAGTTTACTACCACCTAAACAACTTAGCCTAATTTAGTGTCACTAACTAAACCATAGAAGAAGGTACAAGAATAGTATCACGTAAAAAAGTTAAAAATCAATTCGTACCCGGTAGCAGACCAAAAGGTTAATCAGTAACAAATTGCTTTAATGATATTTGGATAAGTAAGTTACGATTTTAATCAATCAAATCTATACTGTCTACTTTAAGATTAAAATAAGTGTTCAAAACAAGTACTCAAGAACAAGATTATTTAAACGATGAAAAAACGCTCAAAATATTTGATCATAGGTCCTGGTGCACGAAGAACCTTTTGGTTATTGAGTCGTACACCACGGATACTTTTTAAAATCTTGTTCAGGTGGGATTAATTTACAGATAGAGTATATATGATTGAAAACTAGTCATAAAATGCAAAACATTTCATTACTTATTTCTATTATTACTAAATTATTTATTAACTTTGTACGTTTAACCGAAAAATTATATCTCGTTTTAAAGTCGGCAAGCTTCTTTACAGCTCTTCGCTTCGAATGTATTTGTTTCTTTTTTTGTTTTTCCTTTTCCTTAGTTTCTCTTTCAATTCTTTTATTTTTCTCTCCATCCTTTCAAGATCCTTATTCTGTTTTTCTATCATTTCTCTCTGCAGCTTTCTTTCTCGCAATTCTTCTCGTCTTCTTTCTCGTATTAAGTATCTTCTGTAATTCTTCTTCCTGTTCTTTTCTCTCCTCTGCGCCGCTTTCACGATTTCCTCCCTTCGATTCGTCACTTCTTTCATGGTTTCTCTTATCCACTCCTCGTAGGCTTCAAGCCTGGTGTAGTAACTCGCTCGTCCGATTGAGCCGATATGAGTTCCGTATAAAGCTTCTGTTCCGTTTATCTTGCACACCAACGGACCGCCAGAATCTCCTTTCAGAGGTACTTGGTTTGGCCTGCCGGCGGCAACGACGCAGTAGTGAATATCCGGTTGAAAGTAGTCGTGGTCGCAAACTGTTTCGCACCTATCTGCTATCCTTCCCAACCCCCACATAAGATAAATGGGTTTTCCCGTTTCTTGAACGACTCTGTTCTTCCAAATCTGCTTCGTGTTGCCCCAACCCATTATCTTGCACACGGACTTTGCCGGCACAGCTACAGCTCCGATGTCGATCGTGGTGACGAAGGGGTTGTTGCGGCTCAGCAGCGAATCGGCAAAGTACAGCAGGGCGACGTCACTTTTCCTCAGCACGCCGTAGAAGGGAGGAACCTGCGAGTCATCGTACTTGTAATGAGGTATCACGTGATCTGCCCTGCGCGTGGTGCGCACGTGACCGTGAGGCAGAACTTTGGCGTTCTTCCGCTTGGTGTTGATGTCGCCGGCGACGACCCACGTGTCGTAGTTAGTGGTTTCTTTTAGCTGTAACACTTGTTTGTCTTTCGGGTGGCGCTTGACGCAATGAGCCGCCGTGAGCACAAAGTTTGCTGTTATTGTGACTCCCGTGCATATGTTAGTGATGCTGCCGGTTATTTCGTGCACGGGCTTGCGGTCGTGAACCTGCACCGTGTACGGGAATTCCCCCTTTTCGGCTCTTTGGCTATTTGTTATTTGTGCGTCCGTGAGATGCAACAGAAGCGGAATTAAAACAAGCCTCACCCTGATTAAAAGTCTTAAATACATTTTAAAAAATTTTAAAGAAATTTAGTTAAAATGTTGTAGTTACCAACTAAGCGTGCTTATTATGACGTATTATATAGTAAGTTGCAACAAACTTTGAAAAAGATCTTTTTTTCCATATTAGATACTAATTAGCTACATTTTTGGCTTATAAATTTTGGAAAGAAGAAGAACCTCATTGCTTTGAATTTTTTTTCATAAGAACTAAACTAAGTAGTTCAGAGTTAATATCTGAAGTAATAATAGCTAATCATTGTTTACAAATTCCCAAATAATTGTTATTTAACAATTTCCTTACCGACTTTATTTTGAACAACTACAAAAGTTTGTAGCAAACAAAGCTTTTACAATTACAAAGTTTAATATTTTTCATATTTAACATTGCTTTTAAATTTTTGCGGGCCGAAAATGTGAGATTTGATTTTAAAATTTATGACGTCATCACACGTCGTCTCTTATGCTTTTTTAGCTTTGTAACTTTTTTGAGCTTTCTATGTCTCTGCTATCTTATAATTTATTATATAAAAAAACTGAGGGTCTGGTCAAATTTTGAAGGCCAATGAAAAGTTGTTTCAAATAAAAATTAATTTGTTGTAGATAGGCTCTCCTTTTCCATAATTTTTGTTAAAAAGAAAAAAAAAATAGACATATATAATAGAATTTCTAAAAAAATATTTCTGTCTTGTTCACTAAGCCCATAAGTAAGTGTTTTTATAAAAATATTTTGTAAAAAGAATATAAAAAATAGAACAATTGTTTCGCCTTTCGGTTTCCCAGCTATTGAAATTATTCAACTTAAAGGTCTTTTAAAGACGAAAAACAGTGGTAAAAAATTTACAAAAATCCAAAAACGTTATGATGCAGTTTTTAAACTTATATTTTCCTCAAAAATTTATTTCACCCCGAACAATCTAAACCTTCAAATTTTAAATATTATACTATTTTTCAATTTGAGTGCTTTTATTGAGCATTTTCGTCTTAATGATCTCTTCAAATTTGCTGTACATAAAGAAAAAAATTGTATAATTTTTTTTACATCTGAATAAAAATTATTTTTTTTACTTTCTTATTTTTAATCTTAATTTTATTGTTTCACAATAAACGTTTTGACTTTTAATTGTACCGTGTTCTGTTTTAGTTTATTTAAGATTAACGGTTGGTTTTGAAAACTAGTTTTTAAAACTAATTCTTTTTGTTATTAAAATTGTAGAAAAATGTTATCGGCGATTTGTTTTTAAATACTTTAGTAAATTTTACGTTTAAATAGAGGTGGACAACATACTGCCTGCGGACCGGATCTGGCACAGCAAACATAAATCTTAGATCGTGATGTACTTTTGAAAACAAATACTTAAAAATGTGCTCTGAATTAAGTTTTAAGTAAACAATAAAGGTTGTTAGTTCATAATTTCTACACAATTACGACTTCAAAGAGTTAGGTTTTGTTAGTATGCACAATTTTCCAAAATTACGAAGCCCGCAAAGACTTGTTTTCTAATAAACCCGGGATGCAAAAAATTTTTCTGTTAAAATTTCCTATTGACTAGAAAGGTTACCCATCCCCACCTTTAGCTATTAAGCTATGGTAATACATCAATCAAAAAATAGTTTTTGAAAAAATAGAGATCTTATTGTAAAAATAGGTAAAACAATTATTAAAAAAAAAACGAAAAGTTATAAATATTTGGAAATAGTTATAGACAGAAATTTAAATTGGTTAGAATATATAGAAACTATAAAAACAAAATTATAAAAATCATTGGGTGTATTATATAAAACAAAACATTTCGTAAATGAAAAAGCATTATATTTAGTCTTTATTTATTTTTCAGTGTTCAATGTTAGATATGGTTTGCTGTGCTGGGGAACAGCAAAAAAAAAATTATAAATGATATCAATGTTCTTAAAAAGAGTACTTAGATGCTTACATTATAAGAATTACGGTGATAGTGTCAGAAAATTAAAAACCAAAAAAAAAACATTTAAGTGTTGAAAGCCTGTATTTATAAAAATTAGGTGTTTTTATGTTTAAATTAAAGAATAAATCGTTACCAGCTAGCTTTAATTATTACTTTTAAAGTGTTAAAGATATCCATAATTATCATACAAGGTCTTCAGAAACAAATTACTTTCTATCTAGATTCACCAGAAGAGTGGTTAAAAGTTGCTTGCTTACCAAGGTAGTAAATTATGGACTGAGCTACCATTATGTTTAAAAAATCTAAGTCATTTTGGAAATTTCCAGGATGAACTAAAAAATATTTATTAAATAGTTATTATCAGGGTTATATCTGATCATTGCTACTTGTTTATTTACTTGTGTTTAGGGAGTTAATAATAATTGTCATCTAATACCCAAAAACTTTAGTTCAAAAGTTGATCTGTTTGGTTACAATAACAGTGGTTTAGTCTAAGACGTTGCATTTTCTATCTGGCTATTCTTTAGATTAATTATTAAGATTACTATTTTGAACCAGCTTCAAATTTTTTACAAACTTCTTTATATATATGTTTATTTCTGTATACGCCCATATAAAAATTAAGTGTTAGATGTACATTTTAACAGAGAGTTAAGCATATAAATAAATGGTAAGCTGAGATTACTGTCTCAAGTTTACTTATAAGAAATTAATCTATTTTCCTGAGGAAACCTAAAAATAATTTTTAATTTTTTTATTTTTGCAAATATTATTTGCTTCTTTGTAGTAATATTTTTTGGCTTAGAAAGGTATTCAAGAAAAACTATGATATATTTAATACAGTAAATTTTTTCTGTTGGTATTATTATTTTTCATTAACATTTCTTCTCATTAAGTGCATAGTGTATAAATATTACAGTACTTATTTTTATGTCAATATTTATAAAAGTTACAATGTTTTATGGTCAAATTAGCTTCTTTATAAACTAATTAAAATTGTATAATATTTTTAAATTTATTTATTCCATTATAAATTTCTTTTAGTATTTCAATCAATTAAAAAAATAAAAATTAAATTCTTAGCATAAAATACTGATAGAATCAACATAAAGTATGTCAGCTTATTAAAGTTTTACCTTATTTAAAAAGATTGTAACCTTTTGTTCAAGTTTTTTCCATGTCTGCTATTAGTATTGTTTATGTCGTTTTAAAAATTAAGTAACAGTAATTTTTTTAAGTCTAAAAATGTTCTCTACTTTTGTGTTTATTCATTTAAGTTTTAAACTTAGACTCTATTTAAATTTTTATCTTATTAGACAAGTTTTTGAGTACATTATGAATAAAATTTCTCAATTAAACCTATAACTTAGTTAATTTTTGTTAACCTTTCTTTTCTAATATTTCATTTTATTGATTGTTATACCTCTTAAGGTTTAAAAGTTCACATTAAAAATAGCTCGTAAGAAATTGTAAAACCATGTGTTGTACGACTCGATAACCGAAAAGTCTTTTCGTACACCAGGTCCTTAGACCAAACTAACTTTTCAAGCGCTTTTTTTTTATATATACGAACTATTTTAGTAAAGCTTAAACTTTTTTGACTGACTTAAATATAAGTTTTTTAAGTCTACTTTAGGTACACGTTAAAAAAAGTAAAAAACATAAGGTAAGCTGTATTTATATATACTTAAATTTTATTTATTTATTAAAGGCCTCTTAAATATCTCTACTTTAAAGCTTTTTGTATTCTGTTTGTTTACTGGCTTATTAAAATATAGATTCAAAAGTGCGCTATAGCTTAAAACTATCGTAAGTGTACTTAATATTTTTCTAATGAAAATATTTCTGACAAAAATATTCTAAGACGAGTAAAATTCTAAATGGTAGTTGGTCAAATGTGCACGCAGACATTTTTGCTTGAAGGGTCATTTTTGCATGAAGACACTTTTGCACATGCTGAAAAAAAGTAAACACAGATGAATTTATAAAAAACCAGAAAGAATAAAAAATAAGTTACTGACCGAAGGTAACGGTTAGGGGTAATAGTGATAGTAAAAACAAAAAACAAAAACGAATATAAAAATAATTAACGAAAAACAAGTTTATTTAATTAATAAAAATACAAAAAAAAAGTTACCGACATGGTAAAAGTTAAGGGTTAAATGTAACAATGATAGTTAAAAAATATTAAAAGGTAGCTAAAAAAAATTGCTTAAGCAAGAAAACAATAATTTTATAAAAAAACAAAAAAGAAGAAAAAATATATTACCGACCACCGAGGGTTAGGGGCAACAGTGATAATAAATAAAAAAAAATAATGAAAAAAAAGTAAACTTATAAAAAAATAAACCCATGCGAAATTATCATCGTGTAAAAGTGACCCCTCGTGCAAAATTGACGCCCCGCAAAAGTGTCATCGAGTAAAAATTTCTCTTCGTGCAAAATTCACCCTTAGTGCAAAAGTGTCCCTTCGTGCATATTTGACACCTACCCATACTAAGTATATGTTTTATTAGGTACTCTAAAACTAAAAAACCAACGTTTACCAAAACTCTGTTTTAAAGTAACTCATTTTCAAAAAAGTATATATATCATTTTTATAAAAACTTAACACTTTAGTTTATTAGTATGAATAAAAACCAAGATGTTTACTTTACTTCTATCAAGGAGCTCATCTTAAAAAAAGAGATGGTACAGCAAATGAATCCACCAAAATTTGAACAAGTATCTGACATGGCAAACATGACATTCTTAAATGAAGCAAGTGTTTTAAACAACTTAAAGAGTCGCTTTAAATCAATGCGTATTTATGTTAGTTTTTAGTTATTGTCTTTTTAATTTAGCTTCATACTTAAAACTACAACACTATTTCACTAATTGAAAAAGTTAAAAAACAACTTAAAGTAAAACGTACATTTCATTATAACAATATTGTGTTAATTTTAGAAAACTATTACTGAGTTTTACAATGCTAAACATAAAAAGTTCAACGATATACTGTTATATAAATTTTTAGATAAGGTGAGTAAATATATATAGTTTTCTAGCATCTTGCGAGGATTTATTAAAAAATAATCTGAAGTTATGTGTTATCTATTTAAGACACTAATTTTATAACTATAACAAGTGTATTTTAATCGAAGTAAATAAATATTGCATACACGAATGCTTGTAAAGTTTTTCTAAAGCCTTTATCAAATTCTTGCAAATGAACATCATATACAACAGTGATTTGATATAACTTGAGTAACCGCAGTTTTCAAAATATTTTTTTTCTTTATTATCAGACTTATTCAGGTCTATTCTGTATTTGTGTCAATCCTTACAAATGGTTACCTGTCTATGGTGCTAAAGTTGTAAGTATGTATCGAGGAAAAAAAAGATCAGAAATGCCTCCTCATCTCTTTTCAGTTGCTGACAATGCTTATTATAACATGTTAACTGAGCGTGAGAATCAATCAATTTTGATTACGTAAGCTTCAAAATAATAAAGTACTCTATCTTCAATAAAAATTAAACTTGTATAAAAAAATTTAAAAAAATTCAAAAATGCTATTTATTTTAGTATTTGGTATTTAAACAATATATGTATATTATTATTTAAATGTTTAGTTTTTTCAGTTCTACTTCTGATGATTTTTCATGTAAAAGCAGGTTTATCTATAATACTAAAATATAATTAAACTAGAGGAGAGTCTGGTGCTGGAAAAACCGAAAATACCAAAAAAGTGATTCAGTATTTTGCAAATGTTGCTGCTAACATAACTCAGAGGGAAGCTAATAAAGCGAATTTAGAAGATCAAGTTGTACAAACGAATCCTGTGCTTGAAGCTTGGGGTAACGCAAAAACTATTCGCAACAACAACTCGTCTCGATTTGTAAGTAAATAAAATATTAAGTTTTTACAACTAGGTCAATTTCGTTCTTACAGCATTATAAGTATTTAACTTTAAAAATAGGGTAAGTTTATTCGAATTCATTTTGGAACAAATGGAAAACTTTCTGGTGGTGATATTGAAGTTTATTTACTTGAAAAATCCCGAGTAGTGTTTCAACTAAGTGCAGAACGGAATTACCACATTTTCTATCAAGTTAGTTTATATAATTCTAAAAATAGTAGTCAAAATAATTAAAAGTGGTCAAAAATAAAAACTAAGAAAGAAACTGTACTTATTATCAAAATTTCAAACACTGTTGTTTACTTAATCTATGGTGTTTTACTTTGTTAACAATTTCCCCAGAATTTAAATAGAAAAAATAACGTTTTTTATTTATACCCTGAGGATCTGTATAAAGCAGTGAAACATTTAAGACTTAAAATATATTGGTTACATGACAATTCAAATTCAGACAATTCAAGTTCAGACAATTCAAATTCTTAAAAAAATATTTAAAAGACTATATCTCAATAAGTAATATATATTTGAATAAAATAAATATTGCATGCGTAGATCTTATAAATATCTACAAGCTGTCTTTTTTTTTTGCAAAATCTTAAATATTTTTCAAGATGTTTCAAACTTACTAAAACTAACTATGTTTTTTACCTTTTTCAAGCAATATATCAAATAATATTTAATGTTTTGCATGATAAAAAAAAAATCTTGTAGATATTAATATGACCGATATATGTTTTTTTTTATAAATGACAAATATACATTTTTTTTGTGGCCCTCTATACTTATTTTTAAGACTTTGAATTGTCGGAGTTTGAGTTGTCTGAATTTGAATAGTCGTGCACCCAAATATTTTTGCTAAAATTATGATAACAAATAAGTTAGTTTATATAGGCAAATTAAATACATTGATCAGTTAGGTTTTAATTTATTTATACAGCTTATGACGAGTAACGATCAAAACATGATCGATAGTCTCCAGCTAACAACCAATCCTAAAGACTTTTTTTGGGTGAGTCAAGGTGTTACAACAGTAAATGGAATGGATGATAAAGAAGAGTTTTGTTTGACTGATGTAGGTTATTTATTTTTACTGAAAGATAATATAAATTTAGTTCTTTTTACTTTAATATTTTAGGAAGCTTTTGAAGTCTTAGGCTTTGATCAAGAAGACAAACTTGGAGCTTTTAGAATTACAGCTGGTATATGTAATTTTGGCAACATGACCTATAAACAAAAACCACGTGATGAACAAGCTGATGTAGACTCAGTCAATGGTAAAAGTTGTGGTTATAATTTTTTTTATTGTTAGTATTTATTTTTATTTTTTCAGTTGCTGACAAAGTGGCTTATCTATTTGGTGTGAGTTCTCCAGAGTTTTGCAAAGCAATTACGCGTCCTCGGGTCAAGGTAGGTAACGAATTTGTAAACAAGGGTCAAAATATGGAGCAGTGTAACAACGCAACTGGTGCACTAGCAAAAGCAACTTATAAGAATTTGTTTAATTGGATAGTAATGAAACTCAATATAACATTAGAAACTAATTTACCTCGAAACTACTTTGTTGGTGTTCTTGACATAGCTGGATTTGAAATTTTTGAGGTTTAAAATTTATTTAAGTTAAGGGATTCATTTAAAACCTAACAATTTAAACATATTTAGTTTAACACGTTTGAGCAACTTTGCATCAATTTTACAAACGAAAAGCTTCAACAATTTTTTAACCATCATATGTTTGTCCTCGAACAAGAAGAATACAAACGTGAAGGAATTGAATGGACCTTTATTGATTTTGGCATGGATTTAGCGGATTGTATTGAGCTTCTAGAAAAGGTTTATTGTTGTCGTAAATTATACTTTTGTCAACTGTAAATTAAAATTTGATGTTTTTCAGCCTATGGGTATATTTTCTATACTTGAAGAAGAATCAATAGTACCGAAAGCAACAGACAAAACTTTTAGAGACAAAGTTTATACAGCTCACGAAAAAAAATCTCCTGCCTTTAAAAAAGTTAAACTCTCTAAAAAAGGAGGACCAGATATTTTAATCAAGCACTATGCTGGAGAGGTATAAAACTTATAAACCTTTATAACAAAATACTTTATAACAAACAAGTAAATGCTGTGCAAACTATAGGTTGGGTACAATGTTGATGGATGGTTGTTCAAAAACAAAGATCCATTGAATGAAACTGTTATTCAACTTTTTAGAAAATCAAATAACAAGTTGATGCCACAGATTTTTTCTGAAAACAAAGACGGTTGGCTTAGAAATTGTCTTACTAATAGTTTTTTCAAAGTATAGTTCATAACTATATATTCCTTTAGTTTATATATCAATTAAAAACTATTCAATATGTTTTTTGCATTTAAAGTCAGATGTTGTCTAGTGTTAGTTTTGTTAGTTTGTAGCCATAGTAAAGAAAGTTAGTAACTATCTTATGATTTTTAAAAACTGTTTAATTAAAACTTAGATTAGATAACTTATTTTAAGATAACATTTGTCTAAAAGACTTTTATTTCATTTTAAGATTAGTAAACACAAAAATAAACAAAATAATAACATCAAAATTTTAACAATTAAAACAAATCATTACAAACGGTATCTTTATCATGAAGTTTTGCAACTTTTAAACTATAAAACAATTTACATTATCAGAAATTCAAGCACAATATCTATATATACAATTTAGGTCGCAGTTTTTCTTCATGACACTGTAGGTATTAAAATCAAGTGAAAATATTTAAGAATATATTTTGAAACATTACTTTTAACCGTAAAAAAAACTAAAAAAATTTATATTTACATTAAATACTTAAAAAAATTATAGATACAAAAAATTATAGATACTATTGGAAATCAAAGAAAACTTAACAACAACCTTATAATTAGCACAAAATTGTTTATAGAGTCTCTTACTAGACGACTAAAAACTAGACACATAATTCTATATTGGTATTCTAAATACTTTGAAAACGATATTGAGTAAAGTATACAGTATTTTTTGAAATCTGTAAATTAGTTTATATAAAATAATGATTTTGTATATTAAAAATAGTTATTTTTGTATAGGTAAAAAGAAACACGGAAAAGGAGGTGGATTCCAAACAGTTTCTGCCTTGTATAGAGTAATTGTTTAATAAAGTTATTCGTTTTTGTAGAGTACTTTTTAAACCCTTTGAAGTTAATGTATCTATATGCCCATTTAAACTTAGTAACCTACTAATTCACGCCGCATGCTATAAAACTGTATGCAAGTTGTTAGACTCATTTTTAATTAGACTATGATTTAAGCTTGCATTTTTAAAAGAATATGTTAAGTGTTGTTTTAAAGCTGATATGAACTATTTTGTACAATTTTAAACACTGTAGTTGTGTCTAAAAATTTTAATTACGAGGCTAACTTGTGGCATAATTAAAGGAACAGCTTAACAAGCTGATGACAAACTTGAGAAATACCAAACCTCATTTTGTTCGTTGTATCATTCCAAACGAACAAAAGATGTCTGGACTGATAGATTCAGGTAAACTTAATTCATAAACATTTCTAGATTTAAAAAATACAAATAGTTGACTTTATTTAGAATTGGTTGTTGCACAACTAAGATGTAATGGCGTTCTCGAAGGTATTCGTATTTGTCGAAAAGGATTTCCAAATAGACTTCCTTATCCTGAATTTAAACAAAGGTAACTGTTTAGTTTTATACCGTACTTTTTGTAAACCATTTTGATTTTGAAAAGCGTTGTAAGGTCAAATTAGATTGTTCTATATTCCACATCCTTCAGACCAAAGTTAGTCAATCTTTCTTAATATAATATATACTTGATGTATTTCAATGGTTACATATTAAACGTTAAAGTACGTCTTACTGATAAAACATTTTAAACGGATCGTCTCTAAATTAACTAAAGTTTTTTTTAAACGTTTTAAATATTTAGTTTGTTCTTTTAGGTCATAGTTTTAGACTCAAAGTTAAACTGAAATTAATACTAACTTTTCTTAATTTGTTTTTGACCGTATATACTCAAAAAAAAAAATTTAATTAAATCAGCATTTTCGCCTAGTTGATTATTTAATTTTCTAGGTACCAAATACTTGCCGCAAAAAAAGTTTCTAAGATTATAGATAGTAAAAAAGCGACAGAAACTATTATGGCATCAATAGAACTAGACGTTTCATTGTACAAAATTGGAAACACAAAAGTAATTCATTTTTTGAGTATAAATAAAAATATTTTTTTTTATGCAACCACTTCATAAACTTTACTGCAAAATTCTAATTTAACTGCTTAAATTTTATTCAGGTATTCTTTAAAGCTGGAGTTTTGGCTGAGCTTGAAGAAAGACGTGACGATTTATTAGCTGTAATAATAAATAAACTTCAAGCAAAAGCTCGTGGCAAATTGATGAGAGTTGAATTCCAAAAAATGCTTAGTAGAGTGTAAGCTTTAAAATATTTTAATTATTGAAAAAAAAAAAAAAAATCATTTTTTTTTTAGTCTTGCAGCCAGATGCATCCAACGTAACATTAGGAAGTTTGTCCAGTTTCGTGATTGGCACTGGTGGAAACTGTACATGAAGATGAAACCTCTACTAAACGTTGTTAAAGCTGAAGACAAGTTAAGGGAAAAGGATGCAGAGATTTCTGAAGTAAAAGAAAAGTTTGAAAAAGAAGAGCAATTGCGCAAAGACTACGAGTCAAAGTGTGTTAGCTTGCTGTCAGAAAAAAATAATCTGACTTTGCAACTTCAAGCTGTTAGTAAAAATATTTCATTTAAGTAAAGTTTGAGTTTTAATCAAGCACTTTAATAACCATTTAATCTTAGTGCTACTTTTACTTGTTAAACTATCACTTATACGCATAAAAAGCAATAAAAATGCTACCTTTTATAACTAACTCTTAGGAGCAAGAAAACCTTGCAGACTCCGAAGAGAGAAACGAGCAGCTTATTAAGGCTAAACAAAATTTAGAAACAGAAATATCTGAACTTACAGAAAAACTTGATTATGAAATTAAAAACAATGAGAAGTATTCAGAAAATAAAAGAAAGCTAGAAAAATTAAACGAAGAAATTTCTCAAGATCTTGAAAGTGCAGAAGGGAATATAAAGCGTCTTGGCAATGAAAAACACGTTAGTAAAAGCCTTTCTGGATATATTTTAGTGCTTCAAAGTATTAAAACAATATTTATTTTTCCTACATTTAAATTCTTAGGAGCTAGAAAGAAAGGTGAGGAATCTTTCTTCTGATTTAGATTCTAAAGATCAATGTATATCTACATTACAAAAAGAAAACAAGTACTTGCAACAATCTAAACAACAAACTTTAGATGATCTTCAGGCCATGGAAGATAAAGCAAACCATTTAAGTAAACTTAAAGTAAAGCTTGAATCCCAAATTGAGGATGTAAGTGAATAAATAAATATTTTTTTTTGCCACGAGGTTTGTTTTTCTTGAGACCTTTTTTTAACCAACAATAAAAGATTAAATCGAAAAAATTATAGACTGAAGGAGCATTAGAACAAGAAAGGAAACTACGAAACGACTTAGAAAAATCTAAAAGAAAGTTTGAAGCTGATTTAAGGGCAGCAGCAGACAGGATTTTAGATTTAGAAAGAGACTTGAATCAATCAAATCAAAGTACAAAAAAGTTAATATTTGTTTGTATATAGCTATAGTTTACATTATGTTATTAGTTTATATATAGTTATAGTTTATGTGTTAACCAAAAGTATTAAAATTATTCTCTAAAATATTATAGAAATACCATAACATAAGTTACGAGCATAAAGTTAATTTTATAGGCAAGTTTACTAATTTTTCAAAAAACATAAAACTTTAATGTCAATTATTTTCCTTATATTAAAAGCTATCTAAAAAATTGTTTTTTTATTTTAGAGAACGCACCTTTGTCTTTAATTTAAAAAAAAATATTTGGTTTGGGGTTGGAATTATTTCATGGGGTCCCTCCAAAAATAAAGGTTTTTTTTTGTTTTTTTTCATCATATGGTATTAAAACCAAAAATATTTTATTTTTTTTATTTTTTTTTCTTTTTCCCTTAGTTTGTATGTTATTTAAACTCTTGAATGTTTATTTTATAATTAATGTTAGTATTTTTTACGATTTGACCCTAAATCAAAATGATGTATACTACACTATCATTTGCCTTGGCCATTTCCTAGATAAAAAATTGATAAAAGGAAAAAAAGTTAATAAGAATGTGAATTACATCTAATTTAATTAAAATAAAATAATTTAATTAAATTTGTTGTAATTCACATTCTTATTAACTTTTTTTTCCTTTTATCAATTTTTTATCTAGGAAATGGCCAAGGCAAATGATAGTGTAATATACTACATTTTGATTTGGGGCCAAATCGTAAAAAAATAATAACATTATTTATAAAATAAACATTTAAGAATTTAAATAACATGCAAACTAAGGGAAAAAGAAAATAAATTAAAAAAAAATATTTATTTTTGGTTTTAATACCATATGATAAAAAAAACAAAAAAAATCTTTATTTTTGGAGGGACCCCATGAAATAATTCCAACCCCAAACCAAATTTTTTTTTTAATTAAAGACAAAGGTGCGTTCTCTAAAATAAAAAAACAATTTTTTAGATAGCTTTTAAGATAAGGAAAATAATTGACATTAAAGTTTTATGTTTTTTGAAAAGTTAATAAATTTGCCTATAAAATTAACTTTATGCTCGTACATAAGTTCTACTGCTGTTTTATAAATTTGTTTACATACAAACCAAGATAAGTTGGTAAAGTTAATAGAAGTCAAAATTATCTTATAATCACACAGAGTTTTTCTTATTGATTTTTATTTTTATACTTTTTGTTTAGAAATAATGTCACATTAGCGATTTTTTTTATTTAGAAAAGATCTGGAAATAAATGAACTATTAGGAAATCTCGAAGACGAGCGGAACAAAGTTTATCAGCTGTCAAGAAAAGTCAAAGAGTTACAAGTAATTTAAACTTAAGTTTACTTTGACAAAAAATAAGATAAACGACTTCTTTAAAATACAGGCTCGAGTAGAAGATTTAGAAAGTGAGCTTGAAAATGAAAGGAACGCTCGTGCAAAAGCTGAACGTGCTCGAAGCGACCTTACTCGTGAATTGGATCAGTTGACAGAACAACTTGAAGAAGCTGGAGGAGAAAGTGCAACTCAGGTGTTTTGTAAATAATACACTTGGTATTAGTTTATATTTATATATTAGTCTCTACTGTGTATAACTTTAAATAATTAAAAGTTTTGACACTATAATAAATTATTTCAAACAATATAAATAAGAATCAAATTTTCAGAACAAAATATATTTCATGCTTCGGTCGTCAGTTGTATACTAAGCAATAAAAATAGTATTTCAAATCTAGCTTATATAGTGAAAATACAATCAACGTAATTATTAATAAAGCAAGTAGTAATTAACAATACATAAGTACTTCCAATTACAATGCAACTAAAAAAATAGTAAAACAGAGCAACAACTTATAAAACAATTTAAGAAAACAACGAAACAGTATAATCAAAATCTTTATGTTAACACAACTTAGGTTTTCTTAACAAAATACAAATAGCTTCGAGTTTAATTAAATCCGAAATGTGAAAACAATTTTTACAAATTTTAAACCTTTTTAAATTATAATTACTAGAACATTCAAGGTTATTTACTAAGTGTTCAGCAATAGCAGATCTTTTTGAAGCATTTATTACTATAATTTAGTTTTCATATTACTCTTACAAAATTCATCGATACTTTTTGGAATATGTTCCTTTATTCTTCTGCCAAATTGTCTTGAGGTCTACCATACTTTGTTTAAATTCTCAGGAGTTTTAGAAAGAGATATTTGCCAATTAGTAAATAAGACTTGTCATTCGGCAAAGCCGATCGTTATTTTCGTATCCAAACCAATGTTTAGACCTGGGGGAAAAGATCCGATAGCAGAATTTAAACAAAGTATGGTAGTTTACCAGTTTAACTGCTTCTGTGAAGCTAGTTATGTCGGGATGACCTCAAGACAATTTGGCAAAAAAGTAAAGGAACATATTCCAAAAAGTATCGATGAATTTTGTAAGAGTAATAAGAAAAATAAATCTATTAGAGTAATAAATGCTTCAAAAAGATCTGCTATTGCTGAACACTTAGTAAATAACCTTGAATGTGCTAGTAATTGCAATTTAAAAAGATTTAAAATTGGTAAAAATTGTTTTCACATTTCGGATTTAATTAAACTCGAAGCTATTTGTATTTTGTTAAAAAAACCTAAGTTGTGTAAACATAAAGATTTTGATTATACTGTTTCCTTGTTTTCTTAAATTGTTTTATAATTTGTTGTTCTGTTTTATTATTTTTTAGTTTCATTGTAATTGGAAGTACTTATGTATTGTTAATTACTCTTTGCTTTATTACTAATTACGCTGATTGCATTTTCACTATATTAGCTAGACTTGAAGTTTTATTTTTATAACTTTAAAGTTAGTGAAGCTTTAAACTACGGTATATTAGCTAAGTTTGATAGTTTTAGTAAGAAAAGCTTCAAGTAGTCATAAGTCTTACTAAAAGAACTATCTTTATTAACTACGATAAGTAATTGGTAATGGTTCGTATTTATTTTAGTTTTAAACTAAAACATGAAATTTTGTAAAAATTAAACTTTAGTCCAATATTTTTCTAAATAAATGCATTTTATGTATAATAGATCAAAATAGAGATCTTATAAACTAAAAATTACATGTTATAAATACTTACTTAGTAATGCATATACCTTTTCTAATATAGCGACAAAATTAGCTTTAAAAGAAGCTACTGAAAATTTTCAAATATGTTTTCAAACATACTTGTTTGAAATAATTAGTGACATTTCATTTAATTTACTTTTAAAGATAAAAAGAAATTTTATATTAATATACCCTAAATTTTAATGCATTTAAAGTAAAACTTTTAAAGATCTAACAAAGAGTTTTCTTATATACTCAAAATTAGTATATTAAAATAAAAAAATTTTGACTTTAGCTTTTATTAAATAAAACTTTAATTAAAGAAAAATAATTACTCGTACATAACTTAGAAAACCTAAACCTTTTTTTGAATAAATAAAATGCTAAGCGAAATCAAAAGTTATTCAAACCATGTGGTTAAATTGTTAGATATAAAAACATTATTTGATAATTAAAGTTAGTTTTATGCTACGTTTATACAAACTAATCAGAAATTTTTGAAATTTAAAGATTGAACTTATAAAACGACGTGAGAATGACTTACAAAAAGTTCGTCGAGAGTACGAAGAATCAGTTATTAAATATGAAGCAGATCTGGCAGCACTAAAAAAACGTCACCAAGATTCACTTGGAGAGCTAGTTGAACAAGTAGAAAATCTATCTCGAGTTAAGAATAAAGTAGAAAAAGAGAGTTCTCAGCTGCAAATGGAGCTATTAGATGCAAACTCACAACTAGAAGAAATTACTAAAGCTAAAGTAAAGATTGAAGGATGCTTAAGAGTAGCAGAGGAAAACGTAGTAGATTACCGCAACAAAATTGAGGAAAACGCGCTTGTCATTAATGAGTTATCTGTTCTAAAAACTAAACTTATAAATGAAAATAGCGAATACCTGCAACTGCTTGAAGATGCAGAGAGCAAGGTTATTAATTATTTCTAGATGTGTATACATAGTTTGTTTAAAAGTTTTTGTTTTCAGGTTTCTAATCTAACAAGATCAAAATCTAATATGACTTCTTTGATTGAGGATTATAAACGACAATTAGAAGAAGAAACTAAAGAAAGACAATCTTTAACTTATGCTCTCCAAGCTGCTCACCACGATCTTGATTTGCTTCGTGAGCAGGTTGAAGAGGAACAAGAAGGAAAAGCTGAACTGCAGAGAGCTTTGTCGAAAGCCAATGCTGAAATTACATCCTGGAGAACAAAGTATGAGTCTGATGCCATTCAGCGTATGGAAGAACTCGAAGAAGCCAAGTTTGATACTGCATTTAAAATGATATCAAATAAGTTGTATTTAAGATTTTGTTTTTGATTAACTACATTTTATTGTAACTTAGGGAACTTAAAAATATATAAAAACATAATTTACTTAGAAAGAAGTTAGCTTTCCGTTTGCAAGAATCCGAAGAACGTACAGAGAATGTATTAGCGAAATGCAGCACTCTTGAAAATTTGAAGAAAAGAATGGTTGCTGAAATCGAAGATCTAACGATAGACTTAGAAAGAGTTGGTAATTTTACATAGCAAACGGTTTTTTTTGAAGCTAGTTTAAATATACAATTTAACAGTTACTCAACTCATACTAGAAATTTCAAGTAGAAAGTTTTGTCATTTAATGCATTATTATTTAAAATATTTAAAGCTTTATAAATCATAAGGTAAACTTTATTTTAACTTTAATTTTTGTTATGAGTTTTCAGTCGTTTATACTTCTGTTAAATACTATATTATACATTTATCACACATTCTTTAGAAAATATTAATACTTATTCTTTTCACTATATTAAATAGTTCAATATTACTAATCTGTTAATACTAAAACATTCATATACTACGAATAGTGTAAAGTATCAAGTATAAAATAAATTTCTGTATTTTTAAACAAAGGCAAACGCGACTATTAACGCTCTCGACAAGAAGCAACGAAACTTTGATATGGAAATTGCAACATGGAAACAACGGGTTGAGGAGATTCAGTCAGAACTTGATGAGTCTCAACGTGAATCACGTAACTATCAAACTGAAGTTTACAAGTTACGTACATCATATGAAGAAAGCATTGAACAACTAGATGTAGTAAAACGTGAAAACAAAAACTTGATAGGTTGTTTTTAAATTGTTTTAACTTTTTTGTATAAACTTTTTTAATATATTTTTATCTACAGAAAAAAAACTAGTTTTACACAAGTTAGCTTGTTTTTCATATGTTAGAAAATATTTTTTTTTAATAAAACAAAGTTTAAAATTATTCTTATAAGATCTTAAAAAGTTTTTGCTTTAGCTGTGAAATAATTAGGCAATAAATAATAATTAAAAACTAATCAGACTAAGAAGTAACTTAGATATTGATTAGTCTAATTAAACTCACGAACTATAACTTTCGTATAAATAGTTTTTATTTCTATCAGATCTAAAATTTTAAAAACTTACAAAGATTTCAAATGATAATTTGATCTTAAAAACTACGACAAAGCTTTTAATAAGTAAGTTTTTAAATATACAACACTTTTATGTAAAAGAAACACCAAGGATTTAATGTTGAATTTATACAAAAGTCTTTTTATACTTTGTCACTATCTTAACTTTAGTTCCCTACATAAAAAAATATTATAATGATATAGTTTAAGTAGTGCTTTCTAATCATAGACATTCAAGTATTCAAACTTTAAATAAAATCTATTTAAAAAAATATCTGATCTCTCTTAATTACATTTTAGACATGGCAATAAAATGTAAAATAGTTTGCAGATAATTTTTACATTTTAATGTCATGTCTAAAATGTAATTAAGAGAGATCAGATATTTTTTTAAATAGATTTTATTTAAAGTTTGAATACTTGAATGTCTATGATTAGAAAGCACTACTTAAACTCTTTTTAAAAGATAATTTCTTAATTTATCCTATTTGTTTTGTAGATGAAATAGGTGATCTCACTGATCAACTAACAAGTGGTGGTAAATCGATTCACGAGTTAAGGAAAGCTAAGAAAAAAGCTGAAGCAGAGGCAGATGAGCTTAAAGCAGCCCTTCAAGAAGCTGAAGGTGCACTAGAGCTTGAAGAAGTATGTAAAAATTTTGTTTTAGCTTTAAAATAAAATAAAAGTAAATAATATGCTTTAGAGCAGAGTGCTACGACTTCAACTAGAGCTAACACATGTAAAAGCTGACATTGATAAAAGACTTGCGGAAAAAGACGAAGATTTTGAAAATACGAAGTACTTCTTGTTTGCTTTGTTAGCTTAATTCAAAAAAATAACTTCCTTTTTTAAAAACTCTTACAGAAAGAACTTTGCTAGATCTCTTGAATCAATGCAATCAAGTTTAGATTTTGAAGTTAAGGCGAGAAAAGATGCAGTAAAGTCGAAAAAAAAACTGGAATTAAAACTTAACGATATAGAAAATCAGTTTGATCATGCTAAAAATAGCCTAATTGATCAAAATAATTTAAACAAAAAACTTCAATCTCAGATAAAGGTTAGAAATATATTACTTTTATTAAGTTTTATTATAATACAAAAAAAACATTATACTTAAAAGTCATTATGCAAACTAATCTTGTTTTCAGTTTCAATTTAGAAATTTTCTAAGTCGGTCAAAACAATAACTTTCAATAGTAGTCTTTTATGAATCTTTACAGACAAACATGTTAATCAAAAAATATTTACCCTAATTTCTATGAAGTTTTTATTTACTTTAAAAATTGTATGTTAATTTTAGAAAATAATTATTGCTGTTAGTAACGTAATTCTATTTATTTTACACCACTTATTAAAATTAAACACAAGGCTATAGATTTTTTTTTTGATACATTTAAAAAACTTATAATAAAAGCAAGTATAATTGTTTTAAATAAGTACAATTTTTTTTCAACCAGAATTCGAGTTTGAAATAGTTTTTTTCACTATCCGATTTTGGTGTTTCTAATGTTTACAACAAAATATAACAATCCTAAACAAAAAGTATCTTTATCCACTAGTTTTTAACACAGCTCAAATAATTATGTTTTTTACTAAAATACTATAAAAAACGTTTTAGTACAAGTAGGAAAAGTAAGATTTAAGTTTTAGTTTTTATACTTGTATAATTAGTTATACTAAAAGTACTTAAAAAGCAATATTAAGAAATCCGTGTAATTTATTTATTTATTAAAAATAGAGAAGTGTTAGTCAGTTTCAATAAAATGAGAACTTTGAAAATTGTTGTTGTTCTTACATTTTGACGAAATTATTTCATTTAGATCACTTTTAACAAAAAAATTACCAATCTAATATTTCAAACAACTGATGTTGACCAAATTTAAAAGCTTATCTTTTAAGTTTTGTTACTTGAAGTATCAGTAAATAATGATAACAAGTAATAAAATAAATTATTATTGAGTTTCCTTATTAAAAAAAAATAAAACAATTATGATAAGTAAACACTTTTTAATTTACAAAATATTATTAAAATTAGTTTGTTGGTTAATTTCTAAACAGCCTTAAAACAATAAATTGTAATTTATATACTCTTAAGGTTTAAATCAAGAAACTCTTGCATCTAGAAATTGAATGCATTTTCTTCATTTAAGCCCTTTTAAAAAAATTATTTTTTAGGAAGACTTAACATTCATATACTAAAATAATTCTACAATAAAGAATGACCTTGCTTTTAATGGGAACTATTTCAGAATACTTTTCAGAGCTTATTCTGAACTTTTGAAAGATAACTGTTGCTATTTATAAAATAGACTGCAATTGTTATGTTTTTCTTTTGTATTTTACTTACAGAGGTTAAAAGTTTCTTTGTGAAAACTTTTATTTTATTTTACATAAAATGATTTTTAATAAAAAAAGTTAGTTTTAAGCATTCATTTGAAACAGAAGACATTTTTTAGTTTAGTTAATTTAAATGCAAATCTTGAGCGTTAAAATAGCTATATAGTACTAGCTTTCCACGTTGTTTAGTAAATTAGTTGTATTCTGAACTAACATATGTAAACTGTACAAAAAAGTTGGGTCTCATTACTAACTGCTATACATTAGATTTTTTTTGTAAATGACATCAGAATTTAAAACAATCCTTTGTTATGTCTTACACACTTAGCAACCGGTACATTTTCAAACAGTGTTGTAAATCAAACTGGTTGTATTGTAAAAAGAAGTATCTTATTTTTTCAACTTTACTTTATATAATTAAGCTTTGTGCTTGAATATACTAAAAAAAAATTATAACTTAAACAATATCTGAACGTTTAGATTAATTTAAAAAATGTTGTTCTTAAAATCAAAGTACTCTTAACTATTTACTCTTCCTTACTGGCTTACTTTTTTTTGAGCTTGTAGCCTATATGTAAAGTGCTCTTCATGTTTTTTATTTACTTATTTCGGTTTAAATATTTTATCAAAAGTTTTATTTCTTCTATCTAAAATAGTTACTTAAAATTTTATAAAAATATTATGGGTTAAAATGCAATGTTTAAAATATTTTAAACACTAATTATAACCCTTAATTTTTTTTGCCTATTTTCAATTTACTGTTTATTATTTATTTTATATCTGGGGACGGGTCAAATATGCATGAAGACACTGTTGCACGAAGGGTAAATTTTGCACAAAGACATTTTAGCACGAAGGAAAACTTTTATACGAAGACACTTATGCACGATGGGTCAATTTTGCAATAAGACATTTTTGCACGATGGGTCAATTTTGCACAAGTGGCAAATTTGCACGAGAGTAGAATAATAAATTTAAAAAAACCGACTTAGGGTAAGAGGTAACAGAGATAAAAAAAAAAAAAAAAAACAAATGAAAAAATCTCTTCGTGCATATCTAACACGTACTCTCTATATATATGTATACTATAAAGTAAAAAAGTTTCGTATATACTAGAATTGAAAATATTTTTATTTTTATTAGCTTTATCTAATACAAAAAGTATCAGATACAAACCAATCAAAGTAATTTTTAAATAGCTTCCTATCTATTGCTTACTCTAAGAGTGAAGCTTTTTTTTTGCTCATATGTTAAATTAAATCTAACTTTTTCCATTTTATGTACAGAACATAGAATTTAATTTGTTCAATTCAAGTTACAATATGATATTTACTTTTATTTTGAAAATATAACACAAAAACAGTAAAACAAACTATAAAATTTTGTATAAAGTTAGGTAATTTAGTGTTTTTAAAATATTAATTTTTGCTCATATAGTAACGGCAACTTTTAAATTTTACATGAAGTACTACGATTTATGTTTTACTTAATTCCTTCAAAAATTAACTCTAGTCTGTAAAAACTTTTTTGTCACTGTAATTATACTTTTATTTATACAATGATTTATTTCGTTTTTTTTTTATTGATATTAGCTAGGCTAAACCATCTTTTTAGACAATAACTAAGTGCATAGCTATAAAGTTTATCTTTTATACATCTTAACAATTCGGAAACTGATGTTCGAAAGTGAAAAATTTAAATTTAAGGCAAATTAAACAAGGAATCCGTTTTACAAAGTTATTTTTTCTTTTTAAATTTTTGATAGTTTTGATAAAAACTGTTTTCATAAAACTAAAAAGTTGAGTGTAACTAAAAAAATTGATGACTGTTACTTAAATTTTAGTTATTAAATATTTTTAATAAAAATATTTTTAGTATTATCTTTAAGAATATAAAATGCTTATATTTATGAAAACCTTAAAAATTGATGAGCTTTTAATTTATCAACATAATCTGCCTAACATAATTGAGTTTTTGAAACCTAAACGACTAGTATGATAGATCTTTATAACACTTTATAAAATTAACAAAAGTATAGAAAAAGTATGATAAAAAAGTAAGAGTATTATGTTACGAAAAAGTAATTCATATTTAATTAAAGCAAAACTATATTCGAATTAAGAAAACTGTAAAAATAAAACCTGGTTAACTTTGAACATTTGTCTCGTTGTATCTAAATAAGTTGAGAATTTTTTTGTTTAATTAATTTACCACTAAAATCTAAATATATTGGTCAGCTGTCAAACTTGCACGAGCGTACAAAATTGCACGAGTGCACAAAATTGCACAAGTGCACAAAATTGCACGAAGATACTTTTGCACGAAGACACTTTTGCACGAGCAGACAATTTTGCACAGAGATATTTTTGCACGGGTTAATTTTTTTTTAAATTAGTCTTTTAATTTAATTTTAATTTTAATTTTTTCTTTTTGAATTTTTTTTTTACTATCACTCTTACCCCTAACCTAGGTCAGTAAGTTATTTTTTAATTTATTTTTTTTAAATTGTTTATTTTAATTTTTTTGTTTTTATTTGTTTTTTACTATCACTGTTACCCCTAACCGTTACCCTCGGTTGGTAGGTTTTTTTTTTTATTAATTAATTTTTTTTAATAATATTTTTTATTAATTATTTTTTTTTTTTTTGCTATTACTGTTACCCCTTACCCTCGATCAGTAACATTAAAAAAAAAATTTTTTATTAAATTATCCTTTTTTTTTTTTTCTGTTGCTTTTTTATTTTTTTCTGTTTTTTTTTACTCTAGTGCAAAAATATAACTCGTGCAAAATTGACCCTTGGTTCAAAATTGTCTTCGTGCAATTTTGTGCACTCGTGCAATTTACTCCCCTCGTGCAATCTTGTCTTCGTGTAATTTAGACCCGTTCCAAAGTATGTTAAATCTTAATATAGCTTGCTTATCTTTTAAATAATGAATATTTAACATTGTTCATCTTATATTCACTAGTCAAATTAAAATTAGTAACAAAATCATTAGGATTTATTGATTAAAACTAAAAATCCACAGAAATTTGATTAGACGAGCCTTAAATTTTTACAAAAAACAAACAGTTAAAAAAACACAAATAAAAATATAAGACCAAAGTTTTAATGTCTAGTTTTGACTTTACAAAAAGGTTATGGACTTACAATCTAAATATTTGGCAGTTTAATGAAATCAAATGTCTGAGTCAAAAAATATTTCAAATAAACTTTGTTAATTGTAAGATGTTTATACTTTCATACTATACTATAGTTTATTGAACGGTGAAAAAGCGCTTAAAATGTTTAGTACTAGAACCTGGTGCATGAAGAACCTTTCGGTTATCGAGTCGTACACCACGGATACCTTTTAATGTCTTGTCCAGGACAAGTTATATATTTAATTAAAAATAAAAAGTTTTGATATGTTGAAACATACCGATCAAATTTAAAATTTCATTAATAGTTTTAAGATTGATTTTTTAATTATTCAGTGTTTAACACCACTAAATAGAATAAAGAAAATTGCTACTAAAACACATCAATTAAAATTTAGTTGTCAATAAAAATAGCATAAAAATGTTTAAATTATCATGATTTTAACTGTTTGAATTTGATACATCGCAATTCGAAGTGTTTAGATTTGAATTTTCGAAATTTCAATTGTCATGTAATCCACTCTAGTTGTCAATCTTAACAAAATGGTTAATTTAAGTAAATAGGGAAACTTATCATCAAAGCTTTTTGTTTGCACAATCCAGAGCCTGACAGGGGGCGAAAAAATTGGTTATAAAGTTTTTCTAATTAGTTTAATTAACCACTATTTTTCCTTTAAATGTATTTTAATTTAATTTAGTGATTGCTTTATATTGATTGTTCATTACTCTCACTGATAATTTAATCAGTTTCAAATGCTGTTATTTTTAGTAAAAAGCTATTTATAATTTTATGTTTAGTTTCTACTGTAAGTTTCTGAAGGCAAGTAGTGAAACAGGTTAAACTATCAAAAAAAAACTATAGAGTGTTATGTATTTGTGCCTAATTAAAAGTAAAGACTTATGTTTAAAGTTAAAAAAAAAGTTAGATAGTTTTTATTTTTTGTGCAAAAAAAAAGCTTTATAGGGTTTTTAAAATTTGATTTGAATATCTTGTTCGTTAGAGTCTTGACTTTCAGATCACAAACTTTTAATTAAAGTCCAAAAACTAAATTCGTTATAACTTTAGGATGCTTTATACCTACTATGCTGTATAAAATAACGGAAATAGAATTATATATTGATTATTATTATCTATACAGCTTTTATGATCAAAAAAGTTTATAATATTTTTATAATATGATGTATGGTTCGTGTACAAATTTACATAGTTTAAAGACTTATTTACTTATTATAATATTACATTTTATAAAACTACATACCTTAAATTTTGTAAAAAAAGATGTTATAAAGGTTCTGTTTAGTAGTGCTGAGAACTTTACTTACATATGATCTATAATTGTTTGTTATTTTTTCAAGTAGAGCTATGCAGTTAATAAATTCGCTTTTATAAAACGTTAATATAAATTGTTATAAAATTTATTTAATTAAAATGTAAATTATCTAATTAATAGATACATTAAGTAATAAGTTCTCTATAAAACTTAATAGTTCGTGTATAAACAGTCCAATAGCTCTATTGTAAAAATTTTTATTATTAAAGCTAATCTAAAATAAAAAAATTACTAGTCATTTTGAAATTTCAAGCGCCGTTATAAAAAAAAACCATTATTCATGAAGAAGTGTCATGTAATGTAAATCAAATTAACTTAACTAAATTTGGTCTTTTTTGTAAGATTTCAAGTACTTTAACTAACTAAAAGAGATGATTAGCTATCATTTTTACAAAAGTGAATTTATTTTAAATTTATTAAAAGACTTGAAATTATAAAGTTTTAAAGTTAGTTAAATAGAACAACAAATAATTTTTTTTTAATTAACTTTCTTTAACATTTTATCATTTAAGTCTATTTCTCGAGCTCCATCAGTCTGTAGAGCTATTTTAATTAGTAACTAATTTTTTTCTTTGAAATTTTAAAGCTTTATAATTAAAAAACCTTTTTAAAGATTGTACAGTAAATAAGTTAGTACTGCAGCTTAAATTTTGAGTTGTTTACATAGGAGTTGCAAGATCAAATTGATGAAGATCAACGAAAATATGAAGAGATGCGTGAACAGTTTGTCATTCAAGAAAGAAAATTGACGATTGTGATGGCAGAGCTAGATGAAACTAGGAATGCCTTGGAGTCTAATGAACGTGCACGTAAGAGACACTTTAAGAAAGAAAAAATAAATTACACAACATTTAACTATTTAGGCAAACAAGCTGAAGTAGAACTCCTTGATCTAACCGATCGTGTCAACAACTTATCTGTTCAAAACTCAGCTCTTTCAAATGCACGTAAAAAGCTTGAAGTTGAAAATGAACAGCTAAAATCTGAATTAGACGAAAGAAACATTTATGCTAAAGAAACAGAAGAACGGGCTAAACAAGCTATTCGTGATGTAATATTTAGAATATAATCATAATAGCAGTTTTATAATATTTTTGTCAATCATAGGCTGAGAAAATATCGGAAAACTTGAGAAGAGAGCAGCAACACATCTTAACATTAGAAAGAGCCAAAAAGAACTTTGAACAGCAAGTTCACGAGCTAGGGGTACTTGTCTTTTTATTCAAAAATTGATAACTAGTCATTTATAAAGACTTTTTAAATACTCATTGAAGGGGTCGGCAGCCTTTTTTAAGTCTCGAACTAATTTTCTTAGAAAAATTTGCTCGCTGGCCGAGTTTTTGAAAATGTGTTCTGCGGTCAGAAGTTATTTCAAAATGCTTGTAGTGGTTAGTAAAATATCATTACTTATAACTAAACGTGTGAGAAAATAAGCAGTATTAGAACACTAGTAATAAGTATTTGTTAAATTAAGAACTTAGTTATAAGTTTTTACCTTAAAACAATTTCTTATAACTGTTTAAAAAATATTTTGAGCTAAAAATTTTCTCGTGGCCGCAGATTTTCGTTTTGAAAGCCGCATTCAGCCCGCAGAGCGTAGTTTGCCGACCCCTTCTCAAAGGTTTAACAAACCTTTTTTAAACTTTTTTTCCTTCTATAAAATTATTGGGAAAAGTGTTTGTTTAAATTCTTAATAACAAACCAAATGATAAAATTTTCAGTTTAAACAATTAAAATTTTAAACTAGTTCTAAATTATTTGTAAGTTTTCGTAACATACCATTTAAAACTACTTGTTTAATTTTTTTAAAGTTTATTGAACGAAAAAAAACGCTTAAAATATTTTTTCTAAGGATCTGGTGCACAAAAAACCTTTTGGTTATCAAGTCGCACACCAAGAATACTGTTTAACATCTTATTAAAAGTAAACTTACAAAAACCATTTAAACTTAAAGATTAAGCTTGAAGAAGCTGAAGCATACGCACTTAAGGGAGGTAGAAAAGCACTTGCAGCGGTGCAAGCTCGCATGAAGGACATCGAAGGTGAACTTGACGGAGAACAGCGTCGTCACGCTGAAACTCTAAAGAATTATAGAAAAATGGATCGTCGTCTGAAGGAGTTAACCTTCCAAGTTTTTCAAATTTAGATATAAATAAGCACTATACATAAAATTTTAATTTTTAAACTGGTTTCAACAATATTAATCATCTGAACACGGTAAAAAATTAAAAAAAATTGATGTGATAAACAAAAGTTAGTAAATTATAAGATTTTTATCAACTACTTATGATAAATAGATTGTAAAATTTTATATTACTAGTATTTTATCAGTTTAATGTTAACTAATTTCTATAGCCTTACGTTAGAATTTACGGCATACAAAACTTAAACTTATAGGCTGATGAAGATAGTAAAACTCAGTCAAGAATGCAGGAACTAATAGAAAAATTACAAGCAAAACTAAAGCAGTATAAAAGAATTGCTGAAGAATCAGTGAGTTATTGATTATTTAGTTTTTAACTTATTCTGTAATTAAAAAAATCATTATTTTTATTAAGATTGTTTACATAAGCACATGGCCAAAAAATTTGCTTATTTCATTGCGTATTAGTTTTTTATGTTTTTTTTCATAACAAAGGCTTAATTATCTACACTTATAGTTTCTACAAATGATAAATGTTAACTTTTTTTGATTGTGCCATAGTAGTCATCACCAGGGTCGTAGCGTGGGGAGGGACACTGGCGCATGCGTGCCACCCAAAAAAAGAAAAATGTAAAAAAAAAGAATGTAATATCTTTATCCTTTATAGTTTATTTTTTCTGCTTAACTTGCCTTTTTTCAACTATGTTTATCTAGTATTCAAAAAGAAAAAAGTTGAATACCAATTAGTGACAAGTTAGGAAAGTACATGTTATTACTCAATATACTGATTCGGTGCGTAATTGCAAATGCGCACCGATGTTGATGAAAAACTCCATAAGGAAAAAATTTATAAGTTCATTAACTTCATAAGAATTTAGACTCAAAAAGTACGCAATTAATATAGCGCACCGCTGTAATATAACCTTATGGCAGATTATTTTTCTACAAAAAGTTTACAAAAATACGTCACGCTTAAAGAAAAATTAAACAATTTTACAATTTTTTTTTATGCTACATTGTTAAGACTACTGCTAGTTTTTTGAACTTTATTTTTGTAAACATACAAGATAAGCGTGTCGGCCTATGAGAAATAAACTTTGTTTGTGATTTTTATTTTAAACAAACACAATCAAATGAATTAAATTTAAAAAATATACTTTTAACTATTTTACAAAGTTGTAATAAACTGTAATAATAGTTATAAAGTTGGTGTATTTTAACTTCTGTGTAACTTTATTAAAATTATGTGCAATGAGGTGTTGTTATCACTGTTGTATTGTTATTAAAGAGATTGATATTTTTTTTCGTAAATAAAACAGATACTTTCGTTTTATTGAATATATTAATTTTTAAAGATATAAAGTTTACTATAAGTAATAAAAACAATTTTTATTTAGTAAGTTTACATTTTTGCAAGTATAAGTAATTCTAATGAAATTTATACTTTTATTTAATTGTTTAGTTTTGTAATATATAAATATTTTTTAAAACAGTTAACGAACTTACTTTACTTAATAAATTTATTTCAATTATATTACTTATAAAAAGTTTTTTATAGCTAATTACAAAAGTTTTAATTTAGAGGATTTTTTGAGAAAAAAATTTGCGCACCCCCTGACCAAAACACCACGCTACGCCACTGGTCATCACTATACTTTAAATAAATGAAAGTTCAAAATATTTAATACAAACTTTTAAAACAACAAATAGGAAGATCAAGCAAATCAAAACTTACAAAAATTTCGAAAAACTGTACACGACTTGGAGGAAGCAGAAGAAAGAGCTGTTATGAGCGAGTCTGCTTTGAACAAGCTTAGAAGTAAAAGCAAGTTTTCGGTGAGATAATTAGTTGAAATAAATTAGAAAAAACTTTTGATTTAGTTTAATTATCAAACTTGTTTTGGTAATTATTTTTTACAAAGTCAATAACTTATTTGACAAGCTCAAAATATAGCTATTTCTTTTTAAAAGTCTATAAGTTTTTCTTAATCAGCCTGAGTTATTTAACCATTCTTTTAAAATTACAAATACATTTATAAATCGATTTTTCTAACTTTTGAAAGTTTTTAACTTGATCTTTTGCAATCGGCACGTTTCTTATTTTTCTACAGCAATAAACTAATTTTTTTTAACAAACAATTTTATTAGTTCTTAAATTAAAACAATAGTTGGATATAATTTAACATTATTTCAATTTAAAAACAAATTTACTTTATTTAGGCTTAAATGTTTATAACTTTTCATTTAAATCCAAGATAGTTAAAAAAGATTTTTTTAAAATTTATTATTATTATGTTGTTTATTGTGCAATTTTGGACTCAGGCATCAAAACCTGAGCCACTTAAACAGGACATACAATGAGAAAAATGGAAATAAAAACATTTATATTCAACAAAAAATTAGCGTAAACAAAACATCAAACATAGTTAAAATTATAAAAAAACTCATTAATAAGTTTAAACTTATTTGATTGAAATTAAAGGCGATAACTTAAGACGTACAAAAACATTTGTACAAAATTAATAAAATTAAACTAGTATTCTGTTTGAGGGAGGCGTAGAGAATTAAAACTAATTAAAATTACAAAAAGAAAAATGAAGAAATCGGTAGTTAATTTAGATGAGGTAACTATTATAATTTTATTCATTTTTCTGCATTGTTTTTGTGAAAAGTTACTGAATTTTACTGATATTTGTACTATTTAAATTAATTTTTTTAGTTTTAACAATCGACCGGTTTACTTATAATGTTACTTATACGCACGATGCTAGTTATTATCTGACTCCGTGCGCGTTGTAAATATTATCGGTGATGTTATTTCTTATATTTAGATATGACTTAGCTAAGTTATTTAGCTAAGTCGACTTAATGAATTGCGAACTAAACTTAGACTATCTTTTAAGCTTAGTTTAATTAAATAGTTAGATTGTTAGAATGTTTAAGTTATTGTATATAAAGAAATCGAGTCTAGAAACACAAAACTGTATTAAAATGAATATAAACTGCGATGACATGATAACAAAATATACAAATAAGCTACTCCAATTCACAAGATAATATAAAAAACAGTCGCCTTCGTACAAGAAGTACGAGGCGAACACAATCTTTTAAAACGATATGTTGTTAATACAAGATAAAAACTAGACTCCCCGTCATGCTAAAGCAGTTCGAGAAGTAAACAAAGAGATAAAAAGTCCCTAATTTGAGAAAACTCTCTAGCGCCCTTTTTTATTTAAACGCAGTGGCGTTAAATTTCGTGTTCTTCGGAAACCAATTTGATGTTCCAACTTGGTTTCCGTTTTTAAAAACATTAACTTTAAGATGTTAAAGGTTGTTAAGCTGAAAAAACTTCAAAATCCACTATAAAAATGCATTATTTTTCTTCGTAAATGCTTTAAAATTCGTAAATGACGCACAGAATTAAAAAGTTTTAACAACTTACAAAAATGACAAAAAAACTGAAGGAATTTTTAGAATTTTATTCGCTAGTAGTTCTCGCGAGTCGTTGTTTCCCGTAGACGCTACTCGTGCATTCTCGGTCTCCTCATCTGTACTCCACTCGGTCGCCTTGCTGATGGTAGATCAGATCTCTTTGTCACCTTCGCTGACTTGTTGACGACTTTCGATTTCTCGAGCCGTTTTCGTGCGAAGTTCAAAAAAATTTTAAGCAAAAATATAAAGAAAATACTATTTCAAGTATTTTCAAGTACTTTTAAGTATGTTTATAAGAAACTTAAAAAACATTTACAGCTTCAGTTTAAACTAATTATTCGTTATATAAACTTTTAGTATATTAAAAACATTTCACATTCAACATGAGTTAGATTACAAAACAAGCAGTTACAAGCATTTCAAAAGTTTAGACTTGTTTTCGTAAAAAATATATAGCTTTGAACTTTGTACAAATTTTAAAACTTTAATATTCTAGGAAAGTTAAAAACAAAGTTGTTGTTAGCGTTTAAATGTTGAATAAGATTTTTAATAGCTCAAATGAGCTTATTAAAATTGTGTTTTTATAAGTAAGCTGAAGTGTATAACAACACTAAACAAGGTAATAAACCTTTTTAACATCAATCACTAAGGTTACCATAGTACAACTGTAGATTTATAGTTCAAGTTTGAACATAAAATTGTTGTTAAAAAACAAATTGAAATAAAGCTTAACAAATTAAGGCAATTTTTTATATTAGTAAGAGCTCAAAATAAAATTTTAAGTTAAAGAATAAACTTTAAAAATACTCCTTTAATTTCTTATGACTCGATTTCGTCCTAAGCTTTGTTCAGAAAGCTTCTTAGACTAGTTGTCTGCCATAATTAAATAAAATAAATTACTCTTTGGTGGTCTTAACTTTGCGTTTAAAAGTTCATTACTCTTTTGGTGGTCTTAACGTTTTGCTGTAAAAGTTAATAAACCGTAAAGTTTCAATAACATCTTAGTTTAATTTTCAAGCGGTGAAAAATAGCGTCTGAACAAAAACTCAAAGTTTTGCAACGGTTTCTGACAAGTATTTCGATTTTAATATGTTTAAAACGCCATCGGTGAAAAATGAACCAAAATAATTCTCGATTAGTTTTAAAAATGCGTGTGATAGTGTTTAAAGAATTTTCGATTTTAAAATTTTTAAAGCGCCATCGATGGAAAATGAACCAAAATAATTCGCGATTATTTTTAAAAATGCGTGCTTCAATATTGTTCAAAGATATTTTGGTTTTAAAACGCCATTTGTGAAATATAAACCAAACTAATTCGTGGTTTGTTTTAAAAATTTGCTGTAAGCTAATTTCTAAAGGTTTTTTGTTATTCGCAATCGTTTTGCGTTTAGAGTAAGAAATGTGCTTTTTTGTTAAGATTTCGCGATCGGGCCTAACATTTTTAGTTTCGTCGTTTTTTGGAATCGCTGATGTGCTCTTGTTTAGAGAAAAGGACAACTTTCGTGATTTTGTCGCTCTGACGGCCGAAGTAATGTTGGAAGAAGTGTTTGTAGTCGCTGTTGTGCTTTCTGTCGTAGACGAGGATAATTTCCTTGCGTTTTCCGGTTTGACGGAAGGCATATCTGAACCGGCCATTGGCTCTAGTCGTTCTGGTGCTGGTTGCGGTTGTGCTGACCGTTGGGACTGCCCGTTTTGGTGCTGGCTGAGATGGCTCTGATCGTTGGCGCTGGTAGCATAGGTACTGGCTTCGGTGGCGCTGACCGTTGACTCGGGCCCTGTGGATTCTGGCTGCGATTGCGCTGACCGTTGGGACTGCCCGTTGTGGTGCTGTTTGGCATGGCTCTGATCTTTGGCTCTAGTCGATGACTCTGGCCTTAGCGATTCTGGCCGTGGTTGCTCAGAACGTTGGTTCTTAGTAGATATTATCGTTGCATTGCGTGATGCTGTACTCGTGACGTCATAATTCGGTATGGTGACAGCGCGATTGCGTTTTGATTCTATAGCAGCTTTCCTGCGATTGTGTTCGACTAATTTGGTTGTTAATTCGCGTAATTTGGTTGCTAATTCGCGTAATTCTTGCGAAGATTGGCTAGCAACTGCTCTGCGTTTTAGTTCGGCAAATTCGGCTTCTAATTTGCGGAATTCTTGCTTAAGTTTCTCACTATTTCTCGTAAATGAGTTACGTAAAAATAACTTTAAGTTAGCGAGATTTCTATGTTCAGTTGTGTTTGAATCAAAAAAAATAAACATATCATCAGGAGGTAAAACATTGGACCATAAGATAAATTTTATTCTTTCGCAGTTGTCAAGTTCGTCGATACGGTTGTACCTACAAAAGTTTTCAAATATCTTAATTATCGTCTCAACATCATGTATTTCATGGACTACGCCTAATAAAGAGAGATATTTCGAAACATTCTCTATAATGTTAAGATGCTTAAAGGTTTCTCTTAATGCAACTTGGTACCGTTCGTTGCTAAAACCTTGGTATTCGAACCATACATTTTTATCAAACTGCGTCTTCTCAAATCTATCGCGCCTACTTTGTCTTTTGTTAATTTCTGCACTTAACAAATCAATTTCAGCTTTAAAATCTATAATTTCGTTACAGGCTGTTAAAATATCTTTGAGGTTTTCGCGAGCTTCATCAATTAGTTCGATGCTCCTATAATTAGGACAATCGTAAAGAAAGTGGTCTTTTAAGAACAACGGAAGGTTTGTTAAGCGGTTAGCTACGCGCCCTTCCCATAAAATAAGTTGGTAGAGGTCGTTATCTAGACATGACATTAACCAATGCAAATGGGTTTTTTGTAAGCGGTTAGTCAGATTGTGATTGTACATAACGTTTGAATATCTGTAGGGTACTGGTTTGGGTGGATCAGAAGAGAAAAACTCTGCTATTAATGTTTTATATTTGTCTTCCTTAAATTTCTCCCAGTCCCTATAAAGTTGGCAGCTCTTAGGCCTAAAATAAAGTGTATCCATGATACTAGTAAATTGTGTTTAAAGTCTTAATAAAGTTTTAAACTAATTTTGGGTCACCACTACGAAACGTAGAAAATAAAAAGAATAAGTTACGGACGGAAATAAGGTGCGTGTTAAACAACTAGGGGTCACCATCTAACTATACCGATTTACTTTTAATGTTACTTGTATTTACGCGATGCTGGTTATTATCTGACTCCGTGCGCGTTGTAAATTTTATCGGTGATGTTATTTCTTGTATTTAGAGATGACTTAGCTAAGTCGACTTAATGAATTGCGAACTAAACTTAGACTATCTTTTAAGCTTATTTTAATTAAATAGTTAGATTGTTAGAATGTTTAAGTAATTGTATATAAAGAAATCGAGTCTAGAAACACAAAACTGTATTAAAATGAATATAAACTGCGATGACATGATAACAAAATATACAAATAAGCTACTCCAATTCACAAGATAATATAAAAAACAGTTGCCTTCGTACAAGAAGTACGAGGCGAACACAGTCTTTTAAAACGATATGTTGTTAATACAAGATAAAAACTAGACTCCCCGTCATGCTAAAGCAGTTCGAGAAGTAAACAAAGAGATAAAAAGTCCCTAATTTGAGAAAACTCTCTAGCGCCCTTTTTTATTTAAACGCAGTGGCGTTACATAGTATTAAGCGAAAATAGTCAACCTTTTCATACGATACCACATCCTGTGGTAATTTGTTACAACCTAGTCTTTGCTTTTTTAAAAAATGAACCTTGCCACCGACTGTTTTTAAAATTATTTATACATTTTTTTTTACATTTCCTCTTAATTGATACTTATTATGGGAAAAACTAAAAAATTGACTGAAAAAAGCCTTATATTTGCCATAAATAATTTTATAAAGCTTAAATTCCCATCTTCTATACTCTAGAGACTTCAATCCAAGTTTAACCAGTCTATCATTATATGATGAACGTTATGTATGACATGTTACAACGGCTGTATATCAACCGGGTAAAATTTCTTTGCAAAAACTCAAATTTATTAATGTCTTTTTTTAAATAGGGTGACCAAAATTGTGTATTGTATTCAAGCTTATGACGAACGTATATTTTAAATAGTTTTATCATAATAGTAGCTGAATTAGTTCTAAAACTTTTTGATATTTGTTAGGATGAAGCTTTTGCAACATTATATGAATAACTTATGTGTACGTTCCATTTTAATTTTTCAAAGATATATATATTCCTAAATCCTTAAAAACTTTAACAGTTGGTATCTTAGTTTTATCGATTAATAGGTCAATAGGGTCAAACGGTTTGGTTTACTTAATTTTTTAGAATCTTACATTTAGTAGGATTTAAATCGAATTTATTGTTTTTAACCATTTGTAGATATTATCTAGAGTAGATTCTAAAGAGATAATTGACTCACTAAATTTTTTTGAATCATCTGTAAATAAACTCATATCACTTTTGATATCAATGTTTGAACTTCGTTTGACAATAAACTTTAATAATAATAAAATAACTAATGTCGTTAATGTAAATTGAAAAAAGAAGGGCTCCAATTATATATAAATAAAAGGTCTGACAGCGTATCATTAATGGCCACTCTTTGTGATCTACCAGTAAAAAAATTTTTGAACCACTACACTAAGGATTCATATAGTCCATACTGACTCAATATTTTTAATAATCCTTTGTGTGATATTCAATCGAAAACTTTTTAGATATCAGTGTAAACTACTTTAATATAATAGTTTTTTAGATAAGGAACTATCCATGAATTGTTAATAGTTGATTGTTTGACGAGCGGTTAGGGACAAAACCAAATTGTTTATCAGATAGTAAGTTATAGTCAAAAAGGTGATTTAAAATTTTTATAGATAAAATGTGTTCAAAAGTTCGAAAAAAGCCACTAACTAAATATATTGGCTGATAGTTTAACGCATTGTGTTTGTTACCTTTCTTATGAACTGCAATGACAAAAAAAAAATTCCATTGTTTTGGTACTTCACCTAATTCTATAGAGCAATTGAAAATCAATGCAAGTGGAAAAATTATTATTGGAATTGCAGACTTAATAAAACAGGGCGGGATATTTTCTGGGGTTCTAATGATTTTATCTTTTAGTTGGTTAATTAAATTTTTAATGTCTTCATAAGTTATAAAAAAGCTTTAAATTTTACTACAACTTTTCTGAGCTAGTTTAAAACTTTGGTGGTTATCATTTTTTTAGGTACTTTTTGAAAACTTCAACTAAACGGTGAGGTTATTAAAATCTGAGGTTATTGTTTTATCTAAACTATTTTCATATAGAACGGGTATTGCAGTACTTGATTTAAGTTGAGACTTACGTAACTATAAAACGTTTTCAAATTTGAGTTTTTGCAGAACTTTTCTTCATATTCAAGATTGTATTCTTTTTACGGCTAACTGATATTCTTTTGACTTATTTTTATAATCTTTAGAAAATGATTGTTTTGTCTTACTTTTTTTTTGTGCAGAATAAGTTTTTCTTTTAAAATTTTTTTAATGTGAGATGGATATTTCTTATTTTTGTTGTTTTTAGAATAAAGTGGTGTAAAACGTTTAATTGAGATTTGAATTGAGCTGATAAACTGGTCATAAAAATGTTGGAGATTTGTTGACTTGTTAAATAATGAGGTCCAACTTTATTGTCAGGAAGTTATTGATATTTTCAAAATCTGCCTTTTTAAAATCATATGTATCTTTTTTAGCATTGATAACTTTTTGACTATGAATTTTAGTTTTAAAAAATCAAGTTATGGTCACACGTATTACCATGTTATGGAAAAGTTATTGAATGAGATATGTTTCTATCTAGATCAAAATTAATGCAAATTAAGATATCAAGTATGTTTCCATTTTTATGAGTTGGAATTTTGATTACCTGAATTAAAAAATTATCCGTGTAAAAGTTAAGAAAACACTCATGGCAATCATTGAAGTCTGTGCTAGGAGTTTTCCAGTCTATGTTTGGCAAATTAAAATCGTTAAGAACATAAAAATTTAATTAATTTAGTTTTAACTTTGTACAACTAAACATTTTTTTTTATCTTAAAGGTTTAAAAAATATTAGAGATAAAAAAGTTAGAAACGTATTATGTTAGAAAAGATCAAGTTAAATACCTACCTGGTTAAAAATTCAAAAATTCTAAATAGTATTATACCATTAAAAAGACCTTTTTTATATCTTATAATTTTATTTTATTTAATACACTTTAATTTCTATAAGCCGCATGTTGTTTTTCTCGTCTAAATTAAAAAAAAAATTGTTTTCTTGTGAATAAAATAATTAAGAGTATTTTAAAGCATGAAAATTACGTATTTTTGTTTAGATTTATTTTTCAGGCAGTAACTAGATCGAATGAAGATAGGGTTTCTTCTTCTAACTACTCCATGTCAATATCTAAAAATACTGTGTCTTCAACAAAGAAGAACTAACAACTTTAAAAATTGTTGACTATACCTAAGCGGTACTTATTTTTAAAACTTAAGCAAATTTATAAAATTTTCAACTTTTATTCTGTATACATTTTATCTTATCAAAAATTATCAGCTTTTATGAAATTTGATGATATTTCTGATGATTAAACTTTAATTTTTACATGTTTTACTTGTTAGTAAATGTTAGCTAGCTAGTTTTTTAAAGATAAGCTTCAATTAATGACTTATAAACTAAGTAAATAGTTACGCTCTGGTTTATTGTTTTATTTGTTCTCTCCTATCAAATTAAGAATATATATTTATAAGCCACAAGCTTAAACTAATTTCAAAGCATAAAAGTAATAGAATTAATGTTCGCAGTCAGCCGAAATCTACTATGCATTGTTGTACTATAAAAAACTTATCTTTCTAAAATTAACTGCAATGATATAAAAACAAACACAATAATGTAACAAAATGATAAAAACTTATAAATTATAATTTCAAAATCTTGAAAAATAATTTACCCTGGTTCTGATTTTAACATATTTTGAAATCCTTTTTAGATATAATATAATAACCCCATTCATCAATGCTGACATTCAAGCTCTTCAGGTCGCGCTTGCTGAGATCCTTAAAACGTAATGTTGCCTGACCGCAGTTGCGTCTGCTAACGACTAACTTGTTGTACAGCAGAAACTTTTTGATTTACTTGTCGCTCATTATCAGAACATGACTAAGCCTCTAAAGTCTGCGCTAGCTGGGACTATAATACATACTAGCGAGACCAATACGTCTCACACTTTTTTGTTTGGGATCTTTTATTGCCATTCAATTCTAAGGATATGACGGAGCATCGTAGGTGGATAGTATTGATTTTTCTCCTGCTCACTCAATAAGACCAACGATTTGCTACTGTATACCAGAACCAGAGTACTTCATAAACAAGTTCAATAAATGTTAGAACTTGTTAGAACACTAAAATTTCAATTATCCCAAACTCTTGAAGTCACTCTAACTGCATGCCTGAAGCCTTACCAAAGCAACAATTTGTTTTTGTTTCAAAAGATGAGTTTGACGCAATATTAAAGCCAAGTTTTTTTTTCAAAATCCTTGCCATGGATATCGATGGTAGAGTATCTATTTTTTGACTATTTTATTTTTAAAGCTTTTTAAAGGCTAATAATAAGGTCGAATTTTGAGTATGCTAAAGAAAACTGACTAAGTACTTTTAAAAATTTTAGACAAAATAAGTTACAAATTCAGCATCATTAGTATAGATAATATTTCGAACTGTGAAGTTTTTTACCTTTTGCTTTGCTCTTATACTTGCAAGAATAAATAGGCAACCATTAGTTTTTGTATGTAGCTTAAAAGTTGACGTTTCAAAATCGCTATTAAACAGCATCGAAAAAAAAAATCAAAGCAGTCGGAGCAAATACTCAAACTTGATCAATATTTAGGATTAAAGTTTGTTATACAATATAAAATTGTTTATTGAACGACCAAAATAAAGTGTTTAAAATATTTGGCTCAAAGACCCGGTGCACGAAAAAACCTCTCGGTTATCAAATCGCGCACCACTTAGATACCTTTTAACCTCTTGTCCAGGACGTTCAAATAAATAACCATAAATAAATAAAAATAATAACATATTGTATAATACTAAAGCTATTTTATACAAACTAGGCATAACAGATTAAGTGTTTATATTGTGATAAAATGAACCATGCTAAAAATAATAACATTAACAACTTGATGCTTTAGAAAGTTTTTAAACAAAATCAAAACGTCTTTACATGAGTTGAATATAAGAGAATAAGTCTTAAAAAAATTTAAGCTGAGTAAAAATTAACTACTTAAACTTTTAAGTTATAAGATATTTTTAAGACAAACTATAAGTTTTTTGTGAGTCCAACCACTTTTCCAATTTTTCATGAACTGATTTGGTGTCACCCCTTTCAGCAGCAGCTTGGAAACTGGCACTAGCTTTAAAAAAAAAACTTCTTAGCGCTCATGTTGCCTTTCAGAAGTCTCTCTAGCTTCACGTAGCCTTTTAAGACTCGTACTACTTGGGTCATGTTGATAATCAACTTTATAATTTCGCTTAATCTTTGTAAGAGTAAGCAACACATTGATATTTTTTAAACAAATCTTTGTTGGTATCTTCTTTTTTCTAAAACATTTTAGGTTGTACTTTTATTTACTTTAAAACCAACTGAAATTTAAAGATTTTTGAATTAAGAAACTTAGTATGGTTAAATGGTTAAGATTTATTTTCAATCCAAACAATCAAGCATTAACAAATAAAAATAATAATCCTAATTATATGATACCTAACCTACACTAAATAAACTAGGCATACCAATTGATAAAAGCTACTATAGTATAAAATCTATTTTCAGTATAAAGATATAAAGACTTTACCTTATAGTATATTTAAAATGGAGTTGAAAACTTAACAAATGGAATATATCTAAGAGGGTTTACTATCATTTCTAACTCGCTATCACTTCTAACCCGATCACTTCTAATTTGATCACTTCTAACCCGATCACTTCAACACAATAACAAATTTGATTTTAATTCTTTAATAAGCAAGTTTAACATCAATTCTTTCATCGATCAGTGAGTCCCGATAAAAACACACACAGCTGCATAATCTTTCAATTTAAAATAAACTTCCGATTTCTTTTTAACAAAAAACCTTCTCTTAAAAATTCAGCAACACATATTGAGACGATTTAGTAAACTGTTTTAATGATTTTAGTGCAGCAATCAGCAAAATAGTCTGAATCACGCACTTCTTCATTAGAATAAGGTTCATGGTTATTTTTGTAAAACTCATTTAGAACATACTAGAATATCATAATTCAAACTAACTACAAAAGTTCATGAACAAAATTTATTCTTGTTTAAACATCAACCGGATATAAACATTCTGACTTTTAGAGTTAGGTTCTGTACATTTGTGCAACCGTTTGGTATTTCATTATTTGTTTATCAATTATTTTTGTCGCATTGCCAAAGCATAATCGATACAATTTAAATAAACATTATTTAAAATTAAGGTACATACAATTGTAAATAAAATCTAAAATTCAAGTTCATTAACTAACCACTAAACTAAAAATTTAAAGTCCAAAGCAAGAATACAGGTCAAATAAATATCTATTGAAAAAATTAGAAAAACGGTTTATTATTTACAGACGAAAGGCGCTGCTAATAAAATTAAATTATAGAATGAACCAAATTCTTCATATTAAATCAATGGTTTATAAGTTTAAAAACTTGTTAAATTACTAATAGTTTCTAGTATAAAGTATCTTATCTTAATCAACTAAACTTAAATCAAAGTTGTTCAATTTTTTTTTGCAAAAATTAGTTTTGTTTGAAAGCTAATTTCACATTTAAACTGAAATATAATTATAACTGCATGAATTTTTAAATTTATTTTCGTGGTAATTAATTATTTTAATAAGGTATAAAATAGATTATAAATTAGTTGTAGTTAATTAGTTTTAAAAAGCATTAGGAAAAGTATAAGTCTTTTGAATTCTAAAGATTAAATATTTAGTTTTGATTGTAGCCAATGTAAGAAATATAATGAGTATTGCAGCCGTTAAAGACTACTCCGTACTTTTTCTTTGAAGAGATTCTATATGTTTAATATATATTTTTCAAGTATGGAGACCAGATTGGCAAGTTACATACAAATTTTGGGCGAATTTATACGAAATACAACTTTTTAACAATATTAATATAGTACTTATGAAACTTGAAATAATACAGCTAATATAAATCTAGTAATCGTAATTAGTATTGTGGTTTCATTTAAAATTATCATTATTAAATTCTAAGTTTTTAAAACGAAAGTATGTACTGTTTAATAAATCAAAAGTAGAGGTAGACGTGATTTTTAAATATTTAGAATCTGTCATTTACTAGAACTTAAATTTATTTTTCTTTCTTTTAGCCAAAAGTTAATTATATTTAAAGATTAAATAAAATATATTATATAATAAACTTACCTATAAAAGTTAAGTGTCGAAGACTTATTGTTTTGCTTTTTTTTCTTTCAAAATATGATGTATATAGAGCAAGATAAATTTACATTTATCATGTAAATTTAAAAGTTTTCAAAAGTTAAAATTGCAAAAACAGTTCCTCACGATTAATAATAGAAACTTCTTCAAAAAAAATGTTGATATCTTTTAAAACACTTTTCACAGGTTTCCAAAAACACAAAAACTTAAGATTATTTAGCGATAATCACACATGAAATATAAGTATAAGTTGTTTGATTATTTTATATAACTTAAAAACTTACAATATATAATAAAATTTGCTTGTATTGAGAAACTCTAGTATAAGTTTAAATTTCCAACAAAGAAAAAACTCATGACATTTATATAAATTTAGAGGTGCAAAAAAAAACCGAGAATAAAGTTAAAAAACTTCATGCTGGCTTTACTGTAAGTAATAAAAAGTAAATACGTTGCGTGTAATAATCCTCTGAAAAAATAGTTGATTAAAGAAAACAAAGAACTTGATGGAGTTTTTTCTAAACTTCTGCTCCTAGTTATACTTAATTTAATTATAATTAATTTATTACTCTATTTTAAAATGTTTTTTCAGTACTTATTTCGTTTTTACTTACATTATGTCAACTGAACATAATAAAGTAAATTTTGAAGAAATTTTTGTTAACTAAAGTACTAATTTAAGTTTTAATTGAAACATTTTGTATACTATATAGATTTAGGTGAATGTTTTATAGAAGATTACCTGGGCGAGATTTGGCTAACCTCGGACTTGTTACACAATTAAACATGTCTGTTTAATTATTAGTTAATTTTTTTTATCTAGGACTAGATTTTTTAATGATGTGAAATCAAGACGGTTAATCGATTTAACATACTTTTTCGGTTTGTTATATGACATAACTATTTTAATTAGTGATGTACCGGACTCACTATGCGGGTCCGGATCCGGCCGGATATTGCCATTTTTGTCTGATATCCGGATCCGGCCGGATTTTGATATGAAAAAAAGTCAGGATCCGGTTCCGGCCGGATTCTAATTTGAAAAAAAATCCGGATCCTAATTTGAAAAAAAAGTCCGGATCCGGTTCCGGCCGGATCCTAACAGAGATCCGGCCGATTCGGATCTAGTTAGTAAAAAAGAACATACAGAAAATTATTTTTTCAAAAACAAACCCTTTGTAAATTAAAAAGAGTCATTTTCGTCAGTTAAAATTAAACACCTACCGTGATTGGCTCATTTTGAACACGTGACTAATTTACATTTGTTTAAATTTAAACTATGAAATAAATATTTCAGAAATGCAACTCTTTACCTATGTTGTAAAATTAAAAACTTTACTACCAAATTGTTAGGCTAATTTTAAGATTTTTTGAAAAACTCAGGCTAGTTTTCTTTTAGATTTTGAATGAGTTTAAGCTGATCCAGTTTTCAATATTTTGTGATTTTCTAGTTAATTTTGTTCAAGAACTTGATTTTAATTGATTTTAGATTGGTAAGGCTATAGTGGGGGTCCTCCTTTAATTTTACAAGTTGATCTTACTTAATAGATTTTAATCTTAGCTACCAGATATTGTTTCTGTGATGTACTTTATCTTTCTATCAATTTTCCTTATACTAAATTTAAAGTTTTTCATAGTTTTTTTTATCACAAAAGCTTTTACAGAAATAAAATTTTGAAACTACAAATGTAAGCTCTACTTTTTATGTGAAAACTAGTGATGTACCGGACTCACTATCCGGATCCGGATCCGGCCGGATATTGCCATTTTTGTCTGATATCCGGATCCGGCCGGATCTTGATATGAAAAAAAAGTCCGGATCCGGTTCCGGCCGGATTCTAATTTGAAAAAAAAGTCCGGGTCCGGCCGGATCCTAATTTGAAAAAAAAGTCCTGAAATTGTGGGTTCGGTACATCACTAGTTTTAATATCTAGTTTATACCTAAAAATCATACTTTTTTACTTAGTATAACAAAAGTATTTAATTTCTCCTAGTGTTTGTTTGAATTTTATTATCTTAATAGGTTTATAAAAGTTGTAAAACAATTTGTTAAAGTTATTAAAATGAAACTTAAAACTAACCTACTATAAAACGTTAATACATTAGTCAGCAATAGTACAACATTTACAACAGACTTACAATGTATTTTTAGACCATAATATAAAGGTTTTTGTATCTTATAACAATTATAAAGGTTTACTTATTACAATTTGCTTATATTTAAGTTATTATAGTCACGTGAATTATTATAAGATCCAATTTAAATATATATATAACTGCTTACTTTAAAATACAAAAAAGAATAGTTCAAAATATTGTAAAGTAAACGATTAAGTGATTTGTATATGATTAACGAAAAACGTCTGTTAAAGTAGATCGAAAGAACAAAAAAATATAAAAATATGATAAAATTGAAATTATGTGTAGGACAAAATGAGGTAAACTTATGCTAAATTAATACTAAAAATTAAATTGATACTAACAATGTTTTCTACGTAAGTCATTAAAATCATAATGTTTAAAAAAAAAAAAAAAAAATTTAATAACTTTTTAACAATTCCGATTTACTAATAATTTTGTTACTTATATTTACGCGCGAACCTGGTTATTATCTGACTCCTTGCGTTATAACAATATCGGTGATGTTATTTAAATGTTTAGAAATGACTTTGCTAAGTTATTTAGCTAAGTCGACTTAATCAAATGCGAGTTAAGTTTAGACTATCTTTTAAGCTTAGCCTAATTAAATAGTTAGATTGTTAGAATGCTTAAACTAATTGTATATAAAGAAATCGAGTCTAGAAACACAAAGCTGTATTACAATGAATAGAAAATGCGATTACACATAAAGCAAACTGTACAAATAAACTACTTCAATTCAAAAGTTCATACAAAAAACAGTCGACATCGTACTTAAAAAGTACGATGCGAACACAACACTTATAGCAATGCTAACACTAGCACGCTTAAAAACTAACTCATATAAAAAACAACGCATAAATGAATTTAAGCGGTTTGAAACTTTGAGAGAAAAGAGAGAAAAAGAACACCGCTTTCGACTTTTAGAAAAACAGTGCTAAAACAGTTACATTCTCTCGACTTAAACCCGCCATTTTGGAATTTACACTTATCTTTAAGAAAATATTGTCTTTAACTAGTTTTAAATTTGTAAAAGACACTAAAAAACCTCTAATATAAAACATAAATGAAAAATGACCTTCGGCTGTCGTCGACTTATATCTTGTTATTTGTAAAAAATATTACTTTACTCAAAATGCTTTAAAATTCGTAGATGACGTGCGGAAATAGTTAGAAATTTTGAACAATTTACAAAATAAAAAAAAACTGAAAGAATTTTTAGAAATTTTTTTGATAGTACTCGCGCTTCGTTGTTTCTCGTACGCGCTCCTCGTCATGCTTGGTCTCCTCATCTGTTCTCCCCTCGGCGACCGTGCTGATGGTACATCGGATCCCTGTGTCTCCTTCGCCGACTTGTTGATGGCTTTCGATTCTCGAGCCGTTTTCGTGCGAAAGTACAAAAAGAGTGTGAGCAACTACTTAAATTAATTTAATTACAAGTAAAAAATATAAAGAAGACATTTTTTAAGTATTTTCAAGTACTTTCAAGTATGTTTATAAGAAACTTAAAAACATTTATAACTTTAGTTGAAACGAATTTTTTTTATACAAAATTTAGCGTATTAAAAACATTTTACATTTAACACACGTTAGTTGACAAAACAAGCAATTACATGCATTTCAAAAGTTTAAATTTGTTTTGTAAAAATATATAGCTATTGAACTTTGTATTAATTTTTAAAACTTTAATATTCTAGGAAAGTTAAAAAAATGCTGAATAAGATTTTTAATAGCTCGAATGACCTTATTAAAAATGTGTTTTTATAAGTACTCTGCAGTGTATAACAACAAAAAAACATGGTAATAAATTTTTTTATCTGCAATCACTAAGGTTATTATAGCACAACTGTAGATACTATAGTTCGAAGTTTGAACAAAAAATTGTTGTTAGAAAACAAATTGAAATTAAGTTTAACAAATTAAGGCAATTTTTTTTAGTATTATTAAGAGCTCAGAATAAAATATAAGTTAAAGAAAAAAATTAAAAAATACTCCTTTAATTTCTTATGACTCGATTTCGTACTAAGCTTTCTTCAGAAAGCTTCCTAGACTAGTTGTCTGCTATAATTAAATAAAATAATTTACTCTCTTGGGGTCTTAACTTTGCGTTCTAAGAATTCATTACTCTTTTGGAATTCTTAAATTTTCGCTTTAAGAGTTAATTAACCGTAAAGTTTCAATAACATCTTAGTTTAATTTTCCAGCGGTGAAAAATCGTGTACGAAGCAGGGGCGTAGCGTGGGGAGGGACACTGGCGCATGCGTGCCACCCAAAAAAAGAAAAATGTAAAAAAAAAGAATGTAATATCTTTATCCTTTATAGTTTATTTTTTCTGCTTAACTTGCCTTTTTTTCAACTATGTTTATCTAGTATTCAAAAAGTAAAAAGTTGAATACCAATTAGTGACAAGTTAGGAAAGTACATGTTATTACTCAATATACTGATTCGGTGCGTAATTGCAAATGCGCACCGATTTTGATGAAAAACTCCATAAGGAAAAAATTTATAAGTTCATTAACTTCATAAGAATTTAGACTCAAAAAGTACGCAATTAATATAGCGCACCGCTGTAATATAACCTTATGGCAGATTATTTTTCTACAAAAAGTTTACAAAAATACGTCACGCTTAAAGAAAAATTAAACAATTTTACAATCTTTTTTTTTATGCTACATTGTTAAGACTACTGCTAGTTTTCTGAACTTTATTTTTGTAAACATACAAGATAAGCGTGTCGGCCATGAGAAATAAACTTTGTTTGTGATTTTTATTTTAAACAAATACAATCAAATGAATTAAATTTAAAAAGTATACTTTTAACTATTTTACAAAGTTGTAATAAACTGTAATAACAGTTATAAAGTTGGTCTATTTTAACTTCTGTGTAACTTTATTAAAATTATGTTCTGTGCTGCTTACGCGGTAAATGTCTCTTTTTTAATTTCTTCTTTTTTCTCAAGCGAGTATGAATTCAACAGTCTCGAGTAATATAGAGTTCTTTTAGTTTCTACTGCATTGAAGCGGTCTGAACTCAGTGCAGCTTTTTCGCTGCACTTAAGTTTTAATGGTTTCAATCTTGTTGTCGAATTGATTTCGATTTTAGAATACTTTTTGAGTTTGGTTTAAACATTTAGTTTTTAGTTTCTTTTATTCGAGTATTGTTGTCTTTTAAAAGAATTGATAATTTGGTTTATTAGTGTGTTGTTGTGCAGTATTTTATCATCTTCTCGTTTCGCAAATTCATTGTAAATATAATCATTATCACAGATTTGAACTGAGTTTAAATTAGTATAAGTAACTGATTTATTAAACCTTTAGTAAATAGTAAGTAATTCATATTAGTTTATTTAAGTCGACTATAATTTAAGCGTTATCTTGGGGACTTCTATTATACAAGTTAGAGCGCACGTTGCGTTATAAAGCAGGCCAACAATAGTGTATAAGTAGAAGCATCGGTTAGCGACATGATGACCCGGACGTCCAGTTAGTTAAAGCTGGAATTGAACACAGATACCTTCATTAAAATTTCTACGTTTTTTAGATGGTGACATGGGGACAGAGTGGAATAAACTTGATTTAATAATAGTATAAATTTGATAAACTTTATGGTGTTTATTTAACCTAGTCATCAGGTCTGTAAAGTTTATAAAAATGAGTTTAAAATTTCTAGTTGGAAAAATAACTAAGTAGTTCGAGTTTGTGATAGATTTGAGTTGTTTTTTTCTAATGATAATTAGTTTTATTGTGTTTAATTTTATGTTAAAGTGGTTTGGGAAAGGCTAACCGACATGTGTTAGAACTAAAATGTATTTGTGGTGTATGATTTTATCGCAATTCATCGTTGAAGCGTTTTTTAAAGTGAATTTTAAAACTTGTACGAGCAAGTTGAAACAAAAGTTAGTCTTGTTTTCAAGTTGTTCCGCCGTCTCGTCAAATTAATTAAATATAGTTTAATCGTTTTAGTTTTTAATAGGACCTTGTAATGCTATTGGCGTTTTCTCCTTTTCGAGAGCGCTATCTTGTACTTAAAGTAAAGTTACGCTTAAAACTGGCTTTTAGTTTTGGCTGCGTAGCAGCTAACTTTAAGTCGTTGCGGCTTTTCGCTGCACTTAGTTGTAAATGGTTTCAATCTTGTTTATCGAATTTAGTTCGCTTTTAGGTCACTTTATGAGTTTTGTTAAAACGAACTCTTTGTTTTCAGCTTCTTTGATTCATGTATTTTAGTCTTTTAAAAGAATTGATAATTCGATTTATTAGTTTCATGTTTTACAGTATTGTACCATCTTTTCGTTTCGCAATTTTATTGTAAATACATTCATTATCACAGTCTCGAATTACGTTTAACATTATTAAAAAACTTTATTAACCTAGCATAAGTTATCCATAACTTTATAAACCTAGTGCAAGTTATCCACAACTTTATAAAATTAGTGTAAGTTATCCACAACTTTATAAACCTAGTGTAAGTTATCCACACTTTTATAAACCTAGTATAAGTTATCCACAACTTTATAAACCTAGTTTAAGTTATCCACAACTTTATAAACCTAGTGTAAGTTATCCACAACTTTTATAAACCTAGTATAAGTTATCCACAACTTTATAAACCTAGTATAAGTTATCCACAACTTTATAAACCTAGTACAAGTTATACACAGCTTTATAAACCTAATGTAAGTTATCGACAACTTTATAAACCTAGTGTAAGTTATCGACAACTTTATAAACCTAGTATAAGTTATCTACAGCTTTATCAACTTCCTATATTAACTATTGTTAATAGAAATTCAAGCAGGATACAAAACACAACCACCTATAGGTAGTTATTAATACACCTTTATTTAAACCAGTCATCAGGTCTGTAAAGTTTATTAAAAAATCAATTTTCATTGGAAAAACAATTAGGTAACTTATTTATTAAACCTTTAGTAAATAATAAGTAAGTCATATTAGTTTATTTATCAACTAAAGTTTAAGCGTTAGCTTGAGGACGTCTATTATATAAGTTAAAGCGCACGTTGTAAAACAGACCCTTAACATTGTAGAAGTAGAACACCCCGTTAGCGATAACCTACATATTTATTTTTTATATTTGACAAATATACATTAACTTTTAAATGTGACCCTTTCATTTTTTTTCTAATTTGAATTGTCGGAATTTGAACAGTCGTGCACCCCTTAAAACTACATAAAGTGTGTGTTTTTAGTGTTCTTATTGTTGTTGGTTTTTGTAACATTCTACTTTTTTATTAAGATTTAAGTATATTTGTAATAAACTGCCCTTAATTATTAAAGTATTTTTTTGTTTTCAGCCATTTTCGTGATGTGTTGGATATTTTATTTGTGTATAAAGTTATTTTTATTGTAATTTGGACTAATTTTGTACATATATTTATAAATTGTTCTTTCGTTGCTGTTATAAATTTAAAATAAAAGAGATTAAACTATTTGTCACTCTTGAAAGTAATCCCTTAAGACAGGTCACTGGTTTACATATTCTTATAATCTTAAATGATTTTATTTTATAATTTATACTTAAAAATTTTCCTGAAATCCTGGAACTATGTCCTGACAAGACGTTAAAAGGTATCCAAGTGGTGCGCGACTCGATAACCGAAAGGTTTTTTTGTGCATCGGGTCCTTGGACCAAATATTTTAAGCAATTATTTTTCGTGGTTCAATTAATATATTTAAAAATATATAAAAAAAAAAATTAAATTGGTAAAAAGTTACTTAACTTAAAACTAATATCTATAGACATACTATTTACATTTGACTATATATGACGTAACTACTTAAAATAAAGTTTTCAAAAGCTTTTGTACTAAACTTTAATCTTTCAGTATGATAATGTCATGTTTTAGCATTAATCTGAGCAAAGCTAAATAAAAATATTAAATAAACTTTCAAAATGACTAATTTAAATACAAACTTTATATTTTAAGTAGGTAGCAATAAAGAAATACTTACACTAAAAAAAAAGCTAGTTAAAGTTCAAAACATACGTATGAGTTATGACTACTTATAATCGTGGTCTAATTTATTATTAAGTTTTAATAGAACTATTTCTTAATTAGTGAACTGACACTTGATTTTACAAAGGACAGTTTCAACAATTTATAAAATTAATTGGGAATGGGTCACTTTTGCACGAGGGGAAAATTTTGCACGGCGACTCTTTTGCACGAGCGTCACTTTAGCACGAGGGGACACTTTTTCACGTAGTGTCACTTTTGCACGAAGAATAATTTTTTCACGAGAGTAAGAAATATATATAAAATAAATTTGAATTGTAAAAAAAATAACAGAAAAAATGTATAAAATGATTAATTAATAAAATAAAAAGAGTTACCGACCGAGGGTAAGGGTTAGGTGTAATAGTGATAGTAAAAATAAAATAAAATAAAATAAAACTTAAAAAAAACCTAATAAAAAAACAAAAAAAAAAGAAAAGTTACCGACCGAGGTTAAGGGTTAAGGGTAACAATGATAATATATATATATATATATCTAATAAAAATTACTAATGGAAAAAAACAGGTAAAAGATATATTAAAAATAAATTATAAAATTCATAAAAAAGAAAAAAAGAAAAAAATTGTCGACCAAGGATAAAGGTTAGGGATAAATAGGATAGCAAAAAAAAGGAAGAAATTAATAAATGTAACAGTGTTAGCACTGTTTGCTAAAAGTCGAAAGCGGTTTTTTTTTCTCTCTTTTCTCTCAAAGTTTTAAACCGCTTATATTCAGAAAAAGCGCTTATTTTTGGCCAATTAGTTTTAGCTTGTAATAATAACATATCGTGCTTAAAAGGCTGTGTTCGCCTCGTACTTCTTGTACGAAGGCGACTGCTTTTTTTATTATCTTCTGTATTGAAGTAGTTATTTGTATAGTTTGTTTTATGTTTATCGCAGTTTATTTTCTTCGTAATACAGCTTTTATTTCTAGAACTCGATTTCTTTATATACAATTAGTTAAGCATTCTAACAATCTAACTATTTAATTAGGCTAAGCATTAAATGATAGTCTAAGTTTAAACTCACATTTCATTAAGTCGACTTAGCTAAATAACTTAGCTAAGTCAATTCTAAACATTTAAATAACATCACCGACATTATTATAACGCGCTTGGAGTCAGATAAAAACCAGCTTCGCGTAATATAAGTAATAACTTTCCGTCGGTCGATTTTTAAATAAAAATTCCATAAAAAAATTTGTAACCTGTGCAAAAGTGTCTCCGTACAAAAGTGACCCTCAAGCAAAAGTGTCCCTTCGTGAAAAAGTGATGCTCGTACAAAAGAGTCGTCGTGAAAAATTTTCCACTCGTTCAAAAGTGACGCCGTGCAAAAAAGTCCCCTCGTGTAAAAGTGACACCCACCCAAATTAATTAGTATGGAAGACTACTGTACATATTTTGTTCAATTAAAGTCTTTAAGTTTTGTATATAAATAGATTTTAAATAAAGTGTCTATTAACTAGAGAAACTGCTCACAGTAGTTGTAGTGCCAAGATAGTTGTCATTTAACTATAAACTAGTTTTAATGTTAAAACCAAACAAAATAATTTTTTTAAATCTTGCGGGTTTAAAACTCAAAGTTTCCTGTATTTAATTTGTCAAGACTTGGCCTAAGACGACCTATAGAAATAAACCAGAGCATTAGCAACCTCAAGATGTAGAAAAAACTAAAGTTATACAAACTATGAGTTCTAGGACATAATTTAGGGCTTCACAAAATGGGCAATTTTAACAGCTCAGTGAGCAGCAATTAATAAATGGGTAAACGACGGTCGGATTTTAGTTACTAGGTAAGGTTGCAAGAACTAAAATGTTTCAATGTCAATTAAACACTGAAATCTGAATGAAATTTTGTTTGTTTAAACTTAAGTCATTCTGCTCGAGTAATTTTAGAAATCAAGTAGATTTAAAAATAAACTATGCTACTAGTTGTTTTTTTTATATTTTTGTTATCAATTATGAATTGATTTTTGTTTTATCAGGCAGTCTATTTTTAAAAAGCTTTTGTCAAGTAAGAATTAATAGACTTATAAACTGATATAGTTAATATATAAATTTGCAAAAATAAACTTTTTGAAACCTAGAGATGGACTTTTTATTAAAAATTTATGTATCAGCTAATTGATTTTTTTTTAATAGAAAGCAACAAACTTTAAATATTTCACTTTGATCACCAGACCAAGACTTTCGATGAACTTAAACTGTTTTTTGTACTTATTAGTCAGTCAGTCGTAACTAAAGCAAGCTGTACTCATCAATCTACAAACAGATCTTTTTTTTAATGAAACTACAGTTTGCTAGAATGCACAGTGATTTCAGCTTGTCTAACAGCGGTAAAAAGTAAAATAGCTAGCATGATCGTTAAGTAAATAGTTTAAGAAGAAAATATCGGCGAAAATAATAAAAGCAAAGCAGTAGCTTTAGGAAAAGCAGGACAGTTTTTTTTAGACTTACAACTACAGCTTTCTGCGGTCTCAACTCATTGGAAAGTTTTAATAATAACAAAACCAAGATCTTAGTCTACCGAAAGCTTTGGTATGATGATGGAAGTGATATGATCAAAACTTGTTGTTAAGAAACTTGGGCTTGTCTCACGCTTCATAAAAGTCAACGATTTGTTTTGAATAATTTAGCCGATATTTGTTTTCAATCTAATCTTACAATTTTTTTTTTATTGCAACTTTTTTTAGCATCGTTTAAAAGCTACGCTATTTTTTTAGTTTGTTTGTAGTATGTACTCGGTAGTTATATTTTTGTTACTAAAATCCTTATTTGTTATTAAGTTTATCTTTTATCCTCCCTGTTTATGCCGAATATCAAGCAACATGTAATAAACACTAAATATAGTTTTTTTTTTCTTAGGCATGTGACAAATTCGCCTGTTTTATTAATTTGTAATTTTTACTTTCGGCCATTTTTGTCATGTATTTGGGCTGAATATTCTACACATGTGTCGCTGATTGGCTGATCTGTTTTCATAGAAATAAAACTATCCAACCGTGAATTTTGGTGCTAACTATCATATTTTGGCACTACAAGTTGTTACAAGTTAGCAAAACACTTGGTTTAAAATTCAAAAGTCTGTTCTCAAATATTAAACTTTACTAGTTTCTGAAACTTGTATACAATTTAATTATAATACATCTGTAGGATGAGAAAAATTATTAAATGATAATTTAACTTAGTTTGCCGATCTACCGATGATGTAAAGTTGTTACTTAGTTACGCGAACCTGGATATTATCTGACTCAACGCGTTATAACAATATCGGTGACGGTTACTTAAATGTTTAGAATTGACTTAGCTAAGTTATTTAGCTAAGTCGATTTATTAAACGCAACTTTTAACTTAGACTATCATTTGAGTAATAAGTAGTAAGATTGTTAGATTGCTTAAATACTTAAATAAAGAAATCGAGTCTCTGAACAAAATGGTGTATTAATGAATAGAAACGACTAAACAAAATATAGAAAACTGTACAAATAACTACTTTAATTCAAAAGTTCATATAAAAAACAGTCGCCACGTACAAGTGTACGACGGGAACACAACACTTGCAAGAAATAGACGTGTTATCAACTAAGACACTAAAAACTAACTCACCAAAACAAGCGCGTTACTCAATTTAGGTTAGATAAATTTGAGAGAATAGAAAGAAAGCTACCTCAACTGCGAAAAACACTGTTGAAGTGTTACATTAGAACTTTTTTTTCTACTGCTAATATAAGCTTATGAGTGGTGGGGTCCACTATTTTTGTATAAAAGTTCACAGTAATTACCTAGGATGAAGTTGCATCAATGCCAAGCTGAAATTATATTGAATTTAATGTCTTTCTAAGCATTATTTTAGGCTAAAAGTCAATGTTTTATGCCAACTATGTTTAACCTAAAAATATACTTTGTTTAAAACAAGCTTTTAATACATAGTGAGAATAAAATTTATTTATGACAAACTAAAGTATTCGATTGATTTTGTTTTACAATATCATAATCAATATAAACAATTGAAATAAAACTATTGCTTTATATTGTTTAATAAAAGCGATTAAATATTTGAGTTTTATTTGTTTATGATATATAACTCAATTTATGTACTTATAAGATATAAATTTTTAGCCAAAAATTATAGTTAAGAATACATCAAATACAATATAATTTTAGTTAGATATTGGTGCAACATCATCCTAGGTACTTACTAGGAATTCACATTGGCTTATATGTAATAAAATATATATAGGGTTGCCACACACTAATGAGCTCAGGGAAATTTTAAACTATACAAAATCTCAGGTAAACTCACGAAATTTTTAATTTTATAAAACTCTGGGAAACTCAAAACAGTTTTGATTTTTGTAAAAAATTAAGGGAAGTTTCAAGATTTCTAAAACATCCTCAGGAAAAAATTAAAATAGTTTATTAAAAGTGGATTTGAAAAAAACTCCGGGAAGTTTAAGGATACTCACGGAAGATTTTATGACTCAAAGAGTGGCAAAAAAGTATATATTAGGATTTAATTTATATTGTTTCCAAAGCCAATTTTCTTAGATTTCAAAGAAAAGGTCACTAAAAATATTTTATTCCTTCATTTTAAAGAAATTTACTAAAATTTTTCAGAGTTTTTTTTTAAATATTACAACAACTTGTAGATAGTATAATTATTAAAAAAAAGAGTTTAAAAAATTATGATAAAAATGTGTCAACATGCTTTGTATCATGCTCATAGTTAGTTTCACTAGTGAATGCCATTAGTGTCTTGATTATGAGTAAGGTTGCAAAAAATCTTTAAGTTGAGACATTTTATAAATCATACTTTCTACAACCTGGAAGAAATTCTGATATACCTGTTAAAAAAACTATGAACATAATTCTAATTACAATCATCTTTTTCATTATAATGAGTAATTAAAATTGTTTCCTACAAGTTGTTCAAAATTTATTATTTTTACTCTGAGACATTTTTATAACAATTTCTCAAAATAAGAAGAATACGATAGATTTTTATTGAAATCTTCTGTACTTGCCTTTTGAATTTGCACTTTAGAAAAAACCTATTGAACTCTCTAACTTTGATTGGTTGTAGCTTCAAAAATTTTTTTAATCAAAAAAAAATGTTAAAACTAACTGGTAGCTTAAAATTTGTAAAAAATGAGACTAAATTTCCAATAAAACTATTTACCCCCCTTCTACGCCCTTAATGAAATTTTATCCAATTATAATTAACATATTAATGATTATTAACTTATTTTAGAATTTATTCAAATTAATATGAATGCTCGATTGTTTCTCAATTTTTGGATGGAGGAAATCACTAATACAAATCTTATTTCAAATGACTATTTTGAAAATACAATAATCAAACACCCAACAATGATTCTTCTTTTTCTTCTTTTCACAAATACCATGCACACACACTACAGAACAACTTTCTTTAAGTTATATTTTTTTCTTTTTTTATGTAAATATGTAAATGATTTTTAGAAAAAAAAAATATATAAAAATACTTTATTGTAAACTTGTTAGAAAAATAAATATTTTTTTTTTTTTGTAAATACTTTTAAAATATTTACATAATTTTTTAAATTGAAAAGGTTGAGTTAACTTTTGGTTAGTTAAAGGTCAGTTATTTATTAAGGTAAATTTTTTCATATTAGAGTTAGTTTATTAGAATTTTTTAAATACTTTTGAGAAACACACTAGTTTTTGATTTGAAAAAACTGAGTTAATTTTTGATTAGTTAAAGGTCAGTTATTAATTAAGATAAAGTTTTATTTTTTGAAGTATTAGCTTATAATATTTACAGTTATAGTTAGTTTTAATTAAATTCAGGTTAAATGTATAAAATAAAGTTCACAGTGTAACTCAGGCCTCTGACTGTTTTTATAACTTTGTTTTGGATCTAAAACATTGTTTAAACAACAGATTTCTGATTTGCCACAAGGTCTTTTTTCTAAGGGTGTAGGGTAGGGGTGGGCAACGTACGGCCCGCGGGCCTGATCCGGCCCTCAGAGTGAAAATGACCGGCCCCCGACCGTTTTTTAAACTTTAATGGGATCCGGCCCACGAGCGAAGTGACAGGCCTGCAAAGGGTCAATATTACAAATTAATAATAAACCTTTGTATTATATTTGTACAAAATGAAACTGTAAGAATTAGACTTTAAAACATGCTAAAAAACTTCATTATAAATTAATGTGTACTTATAAACACACTATTTTGTCCTAATATTTTGTGTTGTTCTAACTTAGTTGGAATATATATCTTTTTGTCAAATTACCCCAAACAAAGTGCTTTTTTAAGTACGATATTTTACATACGTACCTTTTTCAATTTTAATGTTAATTCTTTTTATAGACATTATCTAAACATCTGACATGTCTCAATCTATATCTTAAGTTGTCAGATATGAGAAAGTTTTGTGAATCTGAAGGGTTAAAAAAGTGATTAACTGTATCCATAAATTTAGACTCCAACCGGATCCGAAACTTTTATTTAAATTAGAATCCGACTGGATCCGGATCTCGACTTAAAACTAATATCCAGTCGGATTCGGATATAAAAAGTCATTATTCGGGTGGATCCGGAAAATTACTAATTCGAAACGCTCCGGCCCGCAAAAGACTAAATTTTTACGGATCCGGCCCGCTGATTTAAAAACGTTGCCCACTCCTAGTGTAGGGGATTAAAAGCCAATCACTTCCATGTTTTTATTTATTTTATAACTATGATACTTCCATTAAGTAAGCAAAAGGGAAATACTTCCAAAAATATACTTCCAAAAGACAAAAGGAAATTACGGTTGAGGCCAGGGGGTTACATCCATGTAAGGAAAGCATTAAATTTTTAAAACATATACGTTTTATATTTAAAGCGTATCTTTAAGAAGTACGCATCCGTGTAAGGTAAGGATAAGTTTAAGGGCATAGGTGGGTTAAAACACTTTTTTCACAATGTGATCTTGTTTGTATAGTTTTTAATAAGCTACAAGATTTTTTTTACAGATTTTAAAAATTCAAAATAATTTCTGAGATATAGCCGGTCAAAGTCGGAGGCAACAATAGGTTCCATATGGGAGGCACAACTAAAACAGCAAATAACTAGAAATCACTAAGAATATATCTCCTAGCATTTTTAAGATTACTACTACAAATTTTTAGGAAATGTTCCTTGCAATATTTAAAAATTCTGTCGCAAGAACTATTAAAATTATTTAAGAAAAATTATATAAAAAATTAAATATTGTTTTTTTATTTCTTATAAAATTTTTAATTTTTTTTAATTTTGTTGCAAAAGACTTTTGTAAACATTGCAAGGAACGCTTCCTAAAAATTTGAGGTAGTTATCCTAAAAAACGTGGGAGGAGATAGATTTTTAGTGATTTCTAATTATTTGCCGTTTTAGCTTGCGCCTCCCATAAGGAACCTATTGTTGCCTCCAACTTTTACCGGCTATATCTCAGAAATTATTTTGAAATTTTAAAACCTGTGAAAAGCATCTTTTAGCTTAGTGAAAACTATATAAAATATGATCAAAATGTGAAAAAAGTGTTTTAACACCCCTATGCCCTTAAACTTATCCTTACCTTACACGAATGTGTACTTCTTAAAGATACTCTTTGAATGTAATAGATAAATAATAATAGACCTTTTATTTATTTTCTTATAATTATATGTGCTTACTTACATAGATAAGTAAAAATATGGAAGTGGTGAGCCGCTTCAATTGCTCGTCCATGATGACTGTGGAATAGCCGCAAATTTTGCGTTTATAAATATAAAAATTTTAACAATTTTTCAAAAGTTTTTGCATTGAAGTTTATTCATAACTAATAATTCAATAAAAATATCATAACATAATTAATTATGTACCTATTTTGTTAACATAACAAACTAACTAAATCAATATTTGAATTAATTTAATCTTTTTATTTAATCAAGTATAATTCTTGCTATTTACAAAAATGCAGAACAACAAAAATTATACGTAATACACACAAAAAATTAATACATAAAACAAACAAGATAATTGACTTACTTAAACTAAGTAAAAATAGTAGTTACTTTAATTTAAACTGTTATGCCTAAGTATAAGCTTAATATTTTAACCTACAATTAATAAACTTTTTTAAATCCTACACCTACCCCTTACACTCATTTTATGTCTAATTTATATGGATTTTATAAAATTTACTCCTTTATTAAACTAGTTCTTAATTATTTATAAAGTTTTGTTTTTCAATAATTTTAAAACCTTTTCAACTATAGTTTTGTGTTTACTTTCGCCAAAAAAAACTATTTATTGTAAGTTTATATTAAAAACCTGCTTGAATTTTTTTTTTTACTTTTTTTTTTGTTTATATGTGATAAAAACCTCGACTCAAGATGTTTTATAACCTTTTTGTGTTATTTTTTACTAAAAATTTTGTTCTCTCTGAGTGTTTTCTGTAAAAACAGCTTAGATACAAATGAAAAATATTTATTAAAAGTACAAACAATTAATAAAATTCATTACTAAACGGGTTATCAAGCAATTAGAATTTAAAATAAAGTTTTTGAATGTACGAAGGTTCATCTTGATTTAATTCCTTTGGTAAACCTATTTTAGCCATATATTCAATATTCTGTCATTTATGTATTAAAGGGTTATAAGTAGAATTCAAAATATTTTTAAAATGATTTCTTGTCCTTGAAACGTTAAATTTTATTTATACTTAATTTTTCTATTAACTTCTCATCAAACCATCTGTTAATAATATTTTGATATTTACATACAAAAAATTGATCTATATATGACGTTTAAACGACTTTATTGTTTATTTTATATACAAAATATACTAAATACCATTGTTTTTGTTAAAACTAATTAAGTTATAACGTTTATAGGTTTTTTTATTATTTTTCCGAGTTTATAGGTTTTTCTGAGTTTTTCTGAGTTTCTGAGATAAAAATTTAATCACTATTGATTTTTTTTAACCCAAAAGTACGTTTCTTTTAATTGTTTATTTTAAAATTTACGTAAATTTGGTTTTTTATAAGTTATTAATAAAAAAATTATTAATACTTAGTGGTTTATAAAAACACTAATAAAATTATTAAAAACTATTTGTTTAATGTTATATTACTTAAATTAGTTATTTTTTAAGTTAGCTTAGTATATCTAATATTATATGTTTAGGCCTAAAGAAAACAAATAGAGAGATCTAAACTACTGGAGGAGAATTAATGATTTTATTCTTTCAAAAATTTATTTTACAAACTAAGCTTCGAAACTTAGTTTGTAAAACATATTTTCGAAAGAATAAATTAGTATATCTAAGTTTAAGTTATTAGAGTTGTTTTAGATTTTTTATTACGACGCATTGGTGGAATATTCAGCAGGTATTGGCGGGGCCCGATTTTTGATATTACGGGATTCCCCTTTTTTAGCTGACTCAGCAAGAATGTAAACTTTTAACTGTCAACAAATTGGTCTTAGTAACAACAAAATAATACAAACAAAAATAAGAAACAAACAGTAATAACGAGTTGGTCCTAGTAACAACAGGGTAATATAATAAAAAATTTAAAACAAACACTATTAAAATAAATATAAATGTGAAATTGAGCCTCATACAATTTATCTTCTTTACAAGACTATACATTTATTGTTTTAAGCTATGATTAATTAAAACAATACTCATTATCAGTCTCCTCAAAATAAATTCAGTAGCCAACAATTAAATAGTTATTTTAAACACTTTTTAAATAACTGCAATGACATTGCTATCCCAGAGGTCCCAGCAAAAAAGGCAAAGAGGTACAATTCAGCAAATATGTTGTAGTTAAAGATAGGAGGCCATTTGTTCAATCGACAGATAAAAAGGAATTGTATCCTGCTTGGCCCATGAGCCAAGCATTCAAACCATATCGGTAGACGAAAGACCAATCCACGTCCTAAGTTCTAAGAGTTTCATAAAGCATTAGTTTTTAAATTAAGTAGGTACAAGCTATTTGTTGAGTCCTTCTTTTTTAAATCTGATTCAAGTAGAATGTGATCTGTATTTGCTGCACTCAAAGATTATATTTTAACTAATCAGAGTAGCTAAAAAACCTGGAATACTGGAATTTTTAAACTATACCACTACAAAACCTTGCAACCCTGAAATTTTAAATGACTTATACATATTTCAACAATTAATCTTAAAAACCTGTATGAAATTTTGAAAATCTGGAGAAGTAATTTTGTTAATTAAAAAAAAAATATTCTTACATGCATGAACAATTCAAAAAAAAAATGTTGTTTAAGTAGTTTTTTGTTGAAAAGTGTAGTTTTTTTTCAAGACATACAGTTAAAATCTTTATTGGAATAGCTAGCTTTTATTTTAGATAACTTTATTTTATTTCGTTTTTTGATAATTTAGTTGAAATTTGCATATTATCCTTCTTTTAGAATAGGTTTAAAACAAATTCTCCTGTGAAATTTTTCTTAAACATTTTTTATTTCTTATTTGTTAAATATAAAGACTAATAATGATTTTTGTTTGTATTTTAGAATTTAAAAATACTTTTGTAGAATTTTTAATACTTTTAGTTAGATATTTTTTATTTAAAATTTCAACAGCTGATTGTGAGTTCACATTGGTGGCAGTGACCACACAATTGGATTGTTTATGTATTTTTTGTTGCAGCGTCTGCAGATACTTGCCTGGGGATTTAATCTTCATGATTTTCCCACACTTTTAGGTTACCCTAAACTTAATTGTAATAGTTGAATGAATAATCATTTTATTTATATAATCAGTTAAATTAAGTTAAAATAGAGTTATATACCTGAACAATGATAAAATAAAATCTAAAATTGCACAAAAACATTTGAATCAATTTTTCGTCGTATTAATTGTAAATTTTAAGCTTTTTGGAAGTTTTGATGTCTAGTTGGTATCTGAATGATGCTTTCTTAGTTGGTGTTGCTACACATAACCCCTTGTTTAATGAGAAAAGTCCATAATTCATAAAATAACTACAATAGTCCGCCATTGAGAGCAAGATGGTGGAAGTTGAAAGGACTAGTCACGGTATCTTTCGCACGTTGCTTGTGGTTGGTCTGATGGACCAGGTTGGCTACGGCGCGAAGAGTGTGAGTCAACACCCCTTTTGTTAATCCCTATGTTTATATTACGTTGGCTACAGCGAGTTTCGGGGTTGATGACCTTGTCTAAAGTATGATGTATGTTCTCTTTAGAGAACATACTATCCTTTTTGGTGGGCTTGGATCTGTTACTCATTGTGCTATACCAAGAGTTAGGTGTGGCCCACTAGTTTATTTTAAATTAATTAAAGTTGGTTTGTAAATTTCAGAGATTTATAAGAGTACCAAAAGCTGCTTGCTACTTTAATTAATTATCAACAACAAAGTTTATTTATTCAATTTTGTGTAAAACCAAATTACAGATAATTTCAATATAATTAATTATCAACACCAAAGTTTATTTATTCAAATTTATGTAAAACCAAAGTAAAATTAACTTCAATTTAACTTTATTAACAGCAAAGTTTATTTATTCAAATTTATGCAAAACCAAAGTAAAATTAACTTCAATTTAATTTTATCAACAGCAAAGTTTATTTATTCAAATTTATGCAAAACCAAAGTAAAATTAACTTCAATTTAACTTTATCAACAGCAAAGTTTATTTATTAAAATTTATGCAAAACCAAAGTAAAATTAACTTCAATTTAACTTTATTAGAAATATATCAATTTAAGAGACAGAACTAAAAATAAGAGATTAATAACAATATTCACAATTTAGCACATAGAAAAGTCAACCTTGAGCTGCCACACCTCTAATAATAATCTATTTATAAGGCGGCAATTTAGAAAGTTAACAAATTAAAAAAACCCTAATTAGAGAAAACTCTTTTGCTGAATTTAATTTATAGCCAGAGGCGTTACATTTTCCCCTCTTATTAAATATTTTTAGAATTTTAACTTGGGTTTTTTAGATAAACATTAGTTTTAAGGTGTTAAACGTTTGTTAAACTGAAAAAAACTTTAAATATAGTCAAGGTGAAAACCATTATACACTAGAGCACTCAACTTAGAGATATATAAGCATGCAACATAAGTTTATAACTTTCTTTTTATAATTTACATGTAATAATCAGAAATAATATTTTAAGAGATACTTATGATCATCAACTTTATGTGCTAGAAGGTACTTGCATATAACAACCTTTATGAGCTAATTCAAAATCTGGATTTAAACACTCTACTAGCTATTTTTAAATTAAAATTAAAACTATAAGTATTTAAATGTAGTAAATGCTTAAGACACTTTTTAAGTGTGGTAAAAATGCTTTTTTTAACAAAATAAAAAAGAAATTCTAAAGAAATTGTAAAGAAAAGACTTTTTTTTAAATATAAATTTACAAATTCCTAATTACAATCATGAGTCAAAAATTTTTTAAAAGTCAATGTTTACCGTTCATGATGATGGTTCCTTACTCTTCCACTGGAGGTTGAGGCTCGGCCTCTTCTTACTCGCCTTCTCCTCCTCTTCTCTGGTTGCTCCAGCTGCGGCCGCTCTTCTTGTAGTGGTTCCCCCGGAACTCTGGCGGGAAGTTTGGCTCCACTGACGTCCTTCTCCGCGAATTAATCGCTGGCGACCTGGCGTTGTTCACCATCGTCATCAACGCCAACGGATTCGAGGGTCTGCTTGACATCATCAGCAGACGGGTTGGCATTGCCCCCATGGCATCCAAAGGTGTGCTGCCATGTATGCATTTCCAGACGAATCGACATCGTCACTACAATTCTGCTGTTCGTAGTGGCAGCCTGTTCTTATTAGAATGGTTCATTCTGAGGTCTCTGGGGTGTGGCAGTTCGACTTACCCCACCAAACTAGATGAGTGAAAGTTACTGAGCCATGATTTTTACAATTTGCCAGTATTAAACCTTGGCAAGCTTTCCCAGTGCATTTTCGAATGAATAATGAGCATTTATATGGTCCACAAAGTTCACCATTACATGTTGTCATACACACAAAAAAAGTGAATATTAGAAAAGCTTAGATTTAAAAATTAACAGAAACATGCTTTTTAAATTTAAAACTATAAAGTTTTTAAAACAATAGAAACCATCAAACTGTAAAATAGCAGGTTTTCTTAAAAAGTTTTTTTGTGTTTGAAAAAAAAAAATAGTTTCATTAAACAGGAGACAATCAAAACTCAATGCAATATAGAAAATTTTAGATTTTTATATAAAATATCACACAGTACCTATTTTATCTAAGATAATTACAAAAAAAAAAAAACATGTCTATAAGATACTAATTTTTAATGGTTGTACAAATAAATATAAAATTAAAAACCCCATTAATTTTAAAATAAAAATCTTAAAGCTAAGTCATTTAACAGTAATATAAAAAATGCAAGCAGCTTCTAGGTGTTGTACAAAATAATCAGTGAACATCCACTGTTGCTTATTTGAATAAGCCCCTAAGTAGTATTCATCTAAAAAGTACCAAATATCTTTTTATGCTTGTACAAAAAAGGAAGAAATCTTGGAGTTTACCAATCAGAACTAACGGTTCTCCATTGTAGCAGTTGTCAACCAGTTTTGTAATTTCCTAGTTTTCGTCGCTACTGCTTTCTTCCTGGCAGTTAATTACTTTATCCCAGTTAATCACTTTTTTCCTTTCCCTTAAATTATATCTGTTTTCGGGAATTTCATCACATTTACTCTCTTCCAATTCCTCTCTTGGGTAATATGCCTTAACATTTCTAATTGACACTTTTACTACCCCACCGTTTTTCTGAATGAACATTGAGTGTTCAGAGGCATGAAGCACCCTGTATGGCCCATGGTATACTGTAGACAATTTCTTTTTGTTGGCACGCTTCACCCAAACTTTCTAACATTGGAATAGGGAGGGTTCGTAGTATTCCTTTCTCTCTTTGTGTCGTTGGTGTTTACGAGTGATACCAGACATAATGTTGAGGAATAACCTTGTATCCGAATGATTGTACTCAAACTTCCCATCTTCAACCTTTTTGTCAACAAAAATCTGGCCAGATAGGTTCACACACATTCCTAGAGCGTATTGAGAGGGAGTGTATGGTGAGCCTTCAATGGAGGTGTTGTTGATAGTGGCCGTAATCATAGGCAACCTTAGTGCCCAATTGGTCTTTGTTTTTTCTGCTCGCAAAGCTTGGTTGATTGTTCTGTGCTGGCGTTCGATGAAGCCGTTGCTTTGAGGGCTGTACGGTGGTACAAACCGGTGGTCCACTCCCAGTTGGATGAAGGCATCAGACAACAACTGATTTGCAAATTCTTTTCCATTATCACTCACAACCACCTGAGGTGTCCCGAAGTAGCTACACCAACTTTGCATAAATGCGTTCCTCACTGTCATGGCTCTCTTATCAGGAATAGGAGTCGCCACAAGGAATCCCGTTCCGCGGTCCTTTATTGTAAGAACATAACGACAATTATTTGAGACTACGTTCATGGGTCCTATGAGATCCATATGAACAAAACTGAGCCTAGTTGTAGTTTCGGGAAAGAACCCGATCTTTGGCCTGTTATGGCGGATTACTTTAACTGCCTGACACTGAAGACAGGTTTTGACCCAACGGGTCACATCTGCCCTCAGGGTTGGCCACCAGAAGTCTTTGGCTACCGCATCAATTGATTTTTCCACTCCTAGATGTAGGACCTGATGGGCCGCATTAAATGCCTGTAATCTCAGACTTTCAGGCAAAATTGCTCTTTTGTTTCCGACCTCTACAATTTCAGCAATGTTCTCGGGCTTGCTAAACTCAACTACTTTTTTCAGTGTTTGGGCTGTTTCAATCAAGTCAGGTTCACTTTGTTGCAAGAGAGCCACAGAGTTCCTGTCGATCCTTTCTGGTGTGATTATCTCCTCTTCTATTTCCATGGACTCGTCTTCTGAGACTTCGTCTTCAGAGTCGGAGTACCACATTTCCTCATAGTCTGGATCCGTTTCGTACCTACCCATGTACATCGTTGCCGCTTGCGGTGGTCTGCTAAGAGCGTCTGCCACCACATTATCTGTGCCTTTAACATGGATGACGGTCGGGTTGTATTCTTGTATTCTTTGGAGATGACGTTGCACGTAGGGGGATTGATCTGTCAACTCCTTCTTTAATGCGTTACAAAGGGCCATGTTGTCAGATCTTATTATTAGTTGTCGCCCATAGATTCGACTGTGGAAATGCTTAATTGCCATAACTAAACCTGTTAGTTCTTTGTAGTATGTACAACGTGCTCGTTTGTTTTCCGGAATGCTTCTTGAAAAGAAAGCAGGAGGTACCATCACATTTTTATCGTTTAGTTGTTCTAGTGAGGCACCTGTGTGGGTGTCCGAGGCATCAGAGAACAAAATGAGAGGTTTACCCTGGTCTTCAAACGACAGGGTGGCTGCGTTAGCTAATGCTGTCTTTGTGTCCTCAAACGCTTTGATATGAGAATCGTCTAACTTCAAGATGGTTCGGTTGGTCTTTTTTGGTCCCCCTGATATTGCGCTTAAGGGTGCCAAGATCTCTGCTAAACCAACAATAAAGGAATGGTAGTAGTTCGCCATCCCCAGAAACCTCTTGAGATCTTTGCGCGTAATGGGTACGGGGTACTCTTTAATAGCCGCTACTTTTGAGGCTTGTACATTGATCCCCTCTACGCCGATCACGTGCCCGAGAAATTCTAATTTCGACTTAGCAAAGGTAGTCTTTTTTACATTCAAGAAGAGTCCGTATTTTGACAGGGTTTCAAATACTTTTCTCACATGATAGATATGCTCCTCTTCCGTGTAAGAATATATCAATATGTCGTCAAGATAGACATAAGTGAAGTCTTCGCATTCCCTCAGCAAGGCCTCCATTACCTGCTGGAATTTCATCGGTGCGTTTTTCAAACCAAAAACGCACCGATTGGGAATGAAAACACCACTATGAACAATAATTGCAGCACATTTTTGGGAGTTGGCTGCGAGAGGCAAGCTGTAGTATGCCTCTTTCAAATCCAAGTTTGTGAAATATCTCGTACCGCCAGGGATGATCTGGGCAAGTTCGTCAATTCTAGGTAATGGGTAACTTAACGGCCGTGTTGCTTTGTTCAGCGTGGTATAGTCGATACACACGCGCATACTACCGTCTTTCTTTTGTACGCAAGTAACTGGAGATGCCCCTTCGGTTGCCTCTCCTCTAGTCACCACTCCCCGATATAAGAGGTCGTTGAAGTGGTCTTGTATGGCTGCTCGTCGGCCACCAGGTCTCCTGGCTTTGACCATGGCAGGCTTGTAATTATCCAATATTATCTCGAGCTCGTAGTTGTGTTTTGGCTTTGCGTGGTAGGTTGGCTTCCTGGTAATTTCAGGGAAGTCCATTAATAGTCTTTTGCATTTTTCTTCTAACGGAGTCGTATTCTTACCACCCAGATTGATGTGGTTGACTGAAGCGACTATAGGGGTGGGCAACTCAGCAGGTGCGAACAGTCTAGCTGATTCGTTTGACCCCATCTTGCATAGTTGAGAGGTAGATGGCAGGATCGCTAGTTCGTTCTTTCTTAACAGGTCCATGCCAATAATGCCAAAGTGGCGTGATTCTTGAGTAACCCAGAACGAGTGGTTGATGGGTTCTAAATTCCCCAATTGAAGTTCGACATCCGCGCTACCAATAGGGTGGGTTGTTTTGTTACCAAACCCTTGGATGGTTCTACTTTGTTTAGGAAAATATTTGTCTATACCGTTAGTCAATTCCTTCGGCAGGATTGAAATTTCGGATCCGCTGTCAACCAAAAAGATAACATTTGTGTTTGAATCCGCTACAAATAGTAGGCCCTGAGGGAGGTTCTTCGGTTTGGGTGCAGGGAATTTATTTAGTTGAAATGTCCATTTTTTTACACTTTTATCTTTGTTGTGATTGGTAGTGTCGAGAGATTTTTGTTGTGGTTCTGGCTGCGGTTGCGCTGACCGTTGGGACTGCCCGTTGTGGTGCTGGCTAAGGTAGCTCGGATCGTTGGCGCTGGTCGTGGAGGTGCTGGCTTCGGTGGCGCTGACCGTTGACGCTGGCCCTGGTGATGCTGGCTGTGTTTGCGCAGACCGTTGGGACTGCCCATTGTGGTGCTGGCTAAGGTGGCTCAGATCGTTGGCGCTGGTCGTGGAGGTGCTGGCTTCGGTGGCGCTGACCATTGACGCCGGCCCTGGTGATGCTGGCTGTGTTTGCGCAGACCGTTGGGACTGCCCATTGTGGTGCTGGCTAAAGTGGCTCAGATCGTTGGCGCTGGTCGTGGAGGTGCTGGCTTTGGCGGCGCTGACCGTTGACGCTGGCCCTGTTGATGCTGGCTGCGGTTGCTCAGAACTTTGGTTCTCATCAGGTGTTTCTGCTGCACTACGTGAGGCTGTTTGCTTTATATGAAAAGTCATCTTCGGTTTGTTTGAAGGTGTGGACACTTCATTTCCTGGATGACTTATAGTGCAGTTTGAGGCATTTCTGGTTGGTCTCGGTTGAGATGGGGGTTGCTGTCGAGGGGCGGTTTTATTTACAAATTGGACAGCTTTGGTGTGAGATAGTGTAGCCCCAATCACTCTCCCTCTCACTGCGGAGAGTTTGGGATCTCGTTTTTGCATGAGGCTGAGATATGGTTTGATGGCGCATACAACATCTCCTGTCTAAACAGGTATGGGTATTTACACCAAATCTCTGATGGTTTCTGCATATAATTTCATTGTTGTTAATGGCTGTCCATTGCTGTTGTGCTTGGGCTGGTCTGTTTTGATTTGAGCGCGGGGCATTGCTATAGTTTATATTTCTAGCTCGTCCCTTTGCCTCTTGCTCATTTGTGTCGAGCATTACTTTCCAAGCAATTTGAAAGTCTTTGTCTTTCAGGTGAAGCTTCTCCCGTAAACGATTTTTTAAACGAGGAGGTGCTAAGTGTATTGTGAGAAATTTTGTTAATACACCTTCATTTCTGAACTCAGCTAACCAATGATTAATCTCATCACCTAGTTCCCTACTTGACATGGAGTGCCTGTCAGTTCTTGCCAGTAGCACGTTGCTTACTCGCGCTTGCCCACTCATTAGGAACTCTTTCAACGTGTCGTAGTTCCTATCTTCTGGTTTATATCTGTGGTAGTAGCTCTCTCTCTCTTTCCAGGTCACTAATGTTTCAAGCAGCCTGTAAAGATCTTGATCCGATCGAATGTCATAATCGTTGGCGATCTTCTCAAAGTGTTTTAGCTTTATTTTTAACTGCTCTGTATCGCGCTTTAAGTATCCAATTTGACTGACAAGATCGCCCTTTTTCTACATTAGTTTATACAGCTGGCTTGTTGTTGTGCGGGGCGTACTGCCACCTATGTCTACTGTGACGTCATACCTACTATCTTCTGGCTGGGGTTGGCAGTTGTAAGACGGACTGCGAACACATGGTTGGAAGTTTTCTTTCACACCTGACCCTCCTTGCTCTACTGAAGGTCCTCTATAGTTCGGAGGAGAGCGACTGGTCACCTGGCTCCTTGGTAGGTCTTGAGCCTTTGAGGTGTGTGAAACCTGGTGGGGAACCTGGATTTGAGGATCCATGTATGTATTCTGTCTACCCTGAGTTGAGATGTCGTGATTTGTCCTTGTGGATGGATTTGGACTTCTCAATTCAAGTAATTCTTCTTGTAATTTTCGAAATTCCTCTTGAAGTTTAGCCTGTCGAATTTGTTCCTTCAAATCTTTGATCCCCTGTACTATCTCCTCGGCACCCAGTTCTTGAGGTGGCACTTGAATAGGGGGTCTCCTGTTGTTTTGGAGGGAATAGTCCATGTTTAAGTTGTTAGGTTGGAGTTGTTGTTGGAATGGCATAGGTGAGGTTCTTGCTGGAGGAATGGAGCTGTTGCTAGGTGGTCCTGTCACCCTTGGTGGAGGCCCATAGTTGCTAGGTGTAGAATTTTGTTGGGGTGGGTAGCTTTGTCTTGGCAGACCACTTGGATTAGGCTGGTCTCTAGGTTGTTGATAACTGCCCATTGCTGCCTGGGGTTGTTCCTCCTCCTGGTTACCTCCTGACTGATCCCCCCCTGCGTTCATGTCAATCTCGGCACTGGTTTCTATACCCTGTGTCTCAATTAAAGCGTGTTCACTCTTAGTTGGGTCACCATATCTTTCGCACGTTGCTTGTGGTTGGTCTGATGGACCAGGTTGGCTACGGCGCGAAGAGTGTGAGTCAACACCCCTTTTGTTAATCCCTCTGTTTATATTACGTTGGCTACAGCGAGTTTCGGGGTTGATGACCTTGTCTAAAGTATGATGTATGTTCTCTTTAGAGAACATACTATCCTTTTTGGTGGGCTTGGATCTGTTACTCATTGTGCTATACCAAGAGTTAGGTGTGGCCCACTAGTTTATTTTAAATTAATTAAAGTTGGTTTGTAAATTTCAGAGATTTATAAAAGTACCAAAAGCTGCTTGCTACTTTAATTAATTATCAACAACAAAGCTTATTTATTCAATTTTGTGTAAAACCAAATTACAGATAATTTCAATATAATTAATTATCAACACCAAAGTTTATTTATTCAAATTTATGTAAAACCAAAGTAAAATTAACTTCAATTTAACTTTATTAACAGCAAAGTTTATTTATTCAAATTTATGCAAAACCAAAGTAAAATTAACTTCAATTTAATTTTATCAACAGCAAAGTTTATTTATTCAAATTTATGCAAAACCAAAGTAAAATTAACTTCAATTTAACTTTATCAACAGCAAAGTTTATTTATTAAAATTTATGCAGAACCAAAGTAAAATTAACTTCAATTTAACTTTATTAGAAATATATCAATTTAAGAGACAGAACTAAAAATAAGAGATTAATAACAATACTCACAATTTAGCACATAGAAAAGTCAACCTTGAGCTGCCACACCTCTAATAATAATCTATTTATAAGGCGGCAATTTAGAAAGTTAACAAATTAAAAAAACCCTAATTAGAGAAAACTCTTTTGCTGAATTTAATTTATAGCCAGAGGCGTTACAACGGGATCTGATTCAATCGTAAGCATGCAGCGGCGACATTTGAATGTAGTGATAAGAGGGGACGGTCAAGACGAAGAGGAGTTTGAGAAAAAGCAGCAGCAGCGATATTTGTAAGCCGTAATGAAAAAGAACGGTTAAGAGGATGTCGAGTCATAATATAGTGAAGCAGCAGCTGATGCTTGAGTAATAAAAACTTTATGAGACTTAACTAATTCTAATAACTTAAATGTGTTTTGAAATAATGCTCTATACTAGTTTTTCATTGTAATTTCTTTTTGATCTTTTACGAAATTCATGATATAAAGCAACTCTTGATAAATTTTTGAAATAATATGTACTTAAAGTTTTTGATATTGATTTAACTAAAGAAACATGGTAATAAAAACCCCTCGTAAGAGCTTCAGTTAAAGGACCAAACAAAAGAAAATGTGCCAAATAGATAATTTTTTGTAGATAAAAACTACTTGATAAAATGTTCACTTCAAGTTGTTTAAAATCTATATATTACTCAACTTTAATTTTCCTTTATTTAAATATATATTTTTTAAACGGAATTCAGAGACCCTTTATTTGTAACATTGTATTTTAAAAACCAAATACTTATTTAAATATGATAAAATATATTTTAAATTTTAGTTCAAACTTACTAAAATGTTGGTATTTAAGCCACCAATAAAATGTTTAAATTTAATATAGTTTTCTAATAGATAACTACTTAAAATGATAATAAATTAAGTGATTAAAATTGAGAGTCATAGAAAATATTTAAAAAAAAGAATTAAAAAAATTAGTAGACTAATTTTCTGCAAAAACTAATAAACTTTTCAACTATAATGGTTGATAGAATAACAATCTTTGATTTTCTCAATATTTAAGTGAATTAGAAACTATTTTTACCTATAATTTTAAGTTTATTAAAATTTAAATAAAACTTTTTGTATAGTGAGGTTGACACTGTAATCACAGTATGAATTGTTTTTATTTTTTATTTAGTTTGTTTATTTACAATACTTTTTTTTATTTATAAATGTTTTTTGCTTTTTATTATTTGTTGTACACAATTTAAATTATATTATTACTCCTATTTATTTTTTTAACAGTTAAACTTTACTTTATGATTAGTTATTTATTACTATTTTTATTCTTGAATCGTTATCATCATAGAATAGTTTTAACAAAAATATCGGCGAAAGTCTGCAGAGCAGAAACCTGGACTCTCAAATGCCGTGAGACAAAGCTCAAATTTAACAAAAGGGTTGATCATACCAACTCGATCATCAGACCACAAGCCCTCGGTAAACCTAGAATCTACCAAGGGCTTGTGGTTTGATGATCGAATTGGTATGATCAACCCTTTTGTTAGAATAGTTTTAGCTTGAAGGCTTGTTTAAAAAATGTTTGCATTTTTTCTTTTAAAAAAATCAATCATAACTGTTATACTACTGCGGTGCACTATGGTAGCTGTGCACTTTTTGAGTCTAAATTTTTATGAAGTTTATGAGTTTATAAACATTTTCTTATGGAAATTTTCATCAAAGCCGTTACACAATGATGTTTACGCACCGAATCAGTATATTTGGTATTCAAAAACTCGTTTAACTTTTTGAATACTACATAAACATAGTTGAAAAAAAAAACAAATTAAGCAAGGAAATTAATTGTTAAAGGATCAACATAATACATTCTTTATTTTTCTTTTTTTAGGTGGCCCTCCCCACGTGCCCTTCCCCACGCTACGCCCCTGCTCACCACCATGTACTTTACACTCAGTCAACGCAGGCTCGGTCATGTTCTGAGAATTGGTGCTAAACGAATCCAAAAGTCTCTATTGTATGGCGAATTGGCCGTAAAAAAGCGCAACCGTGATCGTCGAAAATTACGTTTAAAGGACCAATGCAAGCGCGACCATAAAAATTAAATATAAGATCTGATGAGCTAGAGTTGCTTGCAAATGACCGCGCCCAATGGAGGTCTATTGTATATAAAAAACTGAAAGAAAAGAAAAAAAATATTTTAAGAAACCGCAGAAGAAATGAATACAAAATGAATTATATTTGTTTTCTTTTTTTTTATTTGTATTTATAGTTAATATCTGTTTGTTTTATTTATTGCATCATTGTGCTTTTTAATTCATCATCATTTTTTTTTCTTTATGCACAATTACGCGTAGCCGATCCCGGCTGCTAGCGGGCCTTTAATTTAGTATTATTATCTTTAGTACATATATACATCTGCTTAGCTTCTATTATTTCCTTACAGTACAGTATTCGATTTTTATAGAGCTCTGTTAAAGAGTAATGTAAAAATTCGTTATTGAATATTCGAGTGAACTTGATTGGCTAGGATCTCTATTAGCGAACGACCAACTTTAAATGTTGAAATTTTAAAATTAAACAATATATACTTTATGTAGTTTCAAAACTTTAGAAAAGTTTTTTTTTTCAAGTTTTAGTTTATGTTTTTATAGAAAGAAAAAGATAACATAGTTTAGGAATTTTCACTGAAGTATTTTAAAATTGCTGTTAGTCAAAAGTCACATTGTATTAATATATAGTATTATATTATTACTACTACTACTACTAAGCATTATACTTTATTTTAAACTGCGGCTCGAGGTCAATTTTTTTAAGGAAAATTTATTTGCAAGCGTTCATTAAAATTGATTTTTATTATATTTACAGCAAACGAATAACGAAAATGCAAATTTATCGTTTATGTAGTTGCATGATTAACAAAAAAATTAAACTAAGATCTTATGAATGTAGCGTGATATTTTTTCTTTATAGCACGACGTATATATATGTTCGTTTTCAAAATGAGTTATTACAACAAAACTAATGGAATTATTTATAAACAGGTTAATAATGTTGTTCAAATATTTTTTTGAAAATAAGTAATAATATAATAACTGTTATTTTTAAGCTTTTATTATATTTACATTACAAATAGTGATGTACCGTACCCACAATTTCGGGTCCGGACGGACCCGGATCCGGACTTTTTTTTCAAATTAAAATCCGGCCGGAACCGGATCCGGATTTTTTTTTCAAATTAAGATCCGGTCGGAACCGGACCCGGATTTTCTTTTCAAATTAAAATCCGGCCGGATCCGGATTATTAATACTCTAAGTTATTTGTAATGTAAGTAGTATAAAAACTACTATGTACGATAATGCAATTTTATATAACTAACTACTAACTAAGTATAATTGTGTGAAGTTTATCTTTTATGTGTTATATCTAACTATATACTTTTGAGTTTTGAAAAATTATAGTTAAAAAAAAAATTAAACTAAAAAATATTAATGTGCTGCTAAAATAATTAAATAATAAAAAAGTTTATGATATGTTATTAAGGTCTAGTTAAGATTAACAGTTAAAAATAGTAGCTGGTATGTTTGCTAGTTTTCTGAACAATATTTACATTTTAATTTTATTAAAATTGAAAGAACAAAAGAAAAACTTGAAATTGAAAGAACAGTAAAAAAAACTTCAAATTGAAAGAACAATAAAAAACACTAAAATATCTTTTATGCTAAACTTATAAACTTTCCATGATTTTTGACAACCAGAATAATTTTAGCTAATATCAGGGTTGCCACTCTGTGATTCAAAATAACTAACAACCTGAGTGATTATAAACTTTCCTGAGTCAGAATAAGGTTTTGGAAAACCAAAAAAATAATTACTTCAAGCTAATAATCAGTAGAACAGCTAGCCACAAGGTTGAACATTTTAAGTAATGTTTACAATTAAGGCTATAGGGGGTTAAACATTTTTTTTAACAAGTTGATCTTATTTAATAGAATACTATCTTAGCTACCAGATGATTTTTATAGCTTTACAAAATTCAAAGTAGTTTTTGAGATATAAGCGGTCAAATCCGGAGAGTTCCATAGGGACCTAATGGAAGGCGCAAGCTAAAAACGCGGAAATATCCATATCATTAAAAATCTACTTCCTCCTAAGTTTTTTAAGCTAGGTACCTCAAATTTTCAAAAAAAATGTTCCTTACACAGTTAAAAAGCTTTTGAGTGTTGGAATTTCAAATAATTGAAATTTACAAATTTAAGGTCTAAAATTCAAAAAAACACCATTTTTTGAAAAAAGGGGACTTTTTCTCAAAATAAAAATATTTCCTACAATCAAATGATTTAAAATTTAGTAAAAATTAAATTGTTTAATTTGAATAAGATTGCTTAAAAACTGTAGGAGGAGATATATTTTTAATGAAATGTTTTTTTAACGCCTTTTTAGTTTGCACCTTCTATAAGAAAGCAATTGAACTGGCCGGCTTTCACCCCTTAAATCTCGAAAATTACTTTGAATTTTGTTAAGCTGTAAAAAGTATCTGGTAGCTAAGATTAAAATCTATCAAATAAGATCAACTTGTGAAATCAAGGTGGACCCCCCTATAGCCTTACCAATCTAAAATCAATTAAAATCAAGTTCTTGAACAAAACTTACTAGAAAATTACAAAATATTGAAAACTGGATCATCTCAAACTCATTCAAAATCTAAAAAAAAACTAGCCTGAGATTTTCAAAAATTCTTAAAACTAGCCTGAGTTTTTATAAAAATTAAACTAGCCTTAGATTTTCAAAAGTTTTCAAACTAGCAGGGTTGCCACTGTTTAAGTCAAAAACAAAAGTAGCTAGTGTGAGTATAAACTAGCCTGAGTCTAAAATTACTTTATTTTAACAATCAGTAGAACAGCTAGCCATAAGTTTGACAATTTGGTAGTAAAGTTTTTAATTTTACAACATAGGTAAAGAGTTGCATTTCTAAAATGTTTGTTTCATAGTTTAAATGTAAATAAATGTAAATTAGTGTACAAAATGAGCCAATCACGGTAGGTGTTTAATTTTCGAACGTATTTTCTGACGAAAATGACTCTTTTTAATTTACACAGGGTTTGTTTTTTAGAAAGTACTTTTCTGTGTGCTCTTTTTTACCAACTAGATCCGAATCGGCCGGACTTCTGTTAGGATCCGGACTTTTTTTTCAAATTAGAATCCGGCTGGATCCGGATATCAGACAAAAATGGCAATATCCGGCCGGATTCGGATAGTGAGTCCGGTACATCACTAATTACAAACAACTTAGATCTTTAGGATCTCAATTAAAAACAAATACCCGTATTCAGTTCCAAAATTTGTAGATCCAGTAGACCACAAATTACCTACTCACTCAAAAAGTTTATTTTTAATTTAAAAATGTTCTATTCTAGTTGATTTCGAAGTTACTAGATTAAAAAAATTTGACTAATTACATAAATTGTATTTAAATCATGTTATCTTTCATTTAAATTCATTCATTAAACAAAATAACATTAAAACACGATTAACATAAGTTTTTTGATCACACTCATTTTACGATTTAGTGTGTACCTCTATTGTATTTCATAAATAAAAATATGTTTAAAGACCATTGAATTAAGCACAACTTTTAGAACCACAATTAAGAAATAATTTATATTTTATACATCAGTGGTAAACTAAAAAAAAAAGCAAAAATTAGTTTAAACAATGTTACAAATAAAAGGTTAAATAAAAATTCATAAAATAACATGCATTGTTTTCGTTATTAATTTCTGTTTAACAATTTTTTTATTTACAGTTGTTGTTTATAGTTACTCAGTTATTATAAGTTAATATATGATGTGAAAATTTGTTACCTTAGTTAAATTCTGATTTTTTTAAAAATATACATTGATAAGCCTTGAACTATAGTCTATATTAGATTTTTTACATTTTTATTTAATTTCATCCTTTTTTATAAATCCATACCAACATTTAATAATATTTCTATAAGTAAGTATTTTTTAACAGAATTCAAAATATTTTTCATTAAACGAAAAATCTTACTTAGTGTTTTTTTTTTCAAAGAATCAAGACTAAGTAAGAGATCTTTAGTTTAAGGAAGAATATTTTCATTTCTGTTAAAAAATACTTATAGAAATACTATTAAATGTTGGTATGGACTTATTGAAAAGGATGAATTCAAATAAACTTGATATAATATACAAAAAAATTAATATTGACTGTAGTTCAAGGCTTATCAACATGTATCTAAAAAAATAATATTTAAAAAAGGATAGTAGTAATAAAACTAAGAATATACCTAAGCTAAAAAAAATTCACCAAATGTATTTTAACTAGTGATGTACCGGACCCGGATCCGGACTTTTTTTTCAAATTAGAATCCGGCCGGAACCGGATCCGGAATTTTTTTTCAAATTGGAATCCGGCCGGAACCGGTTCCGGACTTTTTTTTCAAATTAGAATCCGGCCGGAACCGGATCCGGACTTTATTTTCAAATTAGAATCCGGATATCAGACAAAAATGGCAATATCCGGCCGGACCCGGACCCGGATAGTGAGTCCGGTACATCAATAGTATAAACTAGCCTAAGTTAGAATGAGTTTTTTAAAAACTGAAAAATAAAAATTTAATCTAATAATAAGTAGAACAGCTAGCCACAAGGTTAACAAATTTAGGTGTTATTTCAATTAAAAATCTTAAATCAAGTTCTTGAACAAAATACACTAGAAAATTACAAAATATTGAAAACTGGATCAGCTCAAACTCATTCAAAATCTAAAAGAAAACTAGCCTGAGTTTTTATAAAAAACTATACTAGCCTGAGGCAGTCCAAGATTTTCTAAAATTCCCAAAAATTTTCAAACCAGCACGGTTGCCACTGTTTAAGTCTATAAAACTAGCTAGAGTGAGTATAAAAAAGCCGGAGTCAGTATGAGGTTTTTAAAAACTGAAAAAAATCACTTTAATCTAATAATCAGACAGCTAGCAAAGGTTGACAATTTGGTAGTAAAGTAGTGGACTGATTGTGGTACACTTAACTTATTAGTACTACCAATCATAATTAAATCCTACCTTATTTAATTAATATCTAACAAATACTAAATTCTAACTGAGACTACTTTCTATAATCAGACACGACAGTTTTGAGTGGTGAATCTTTTATATAAAACACAGCAAGAAATACTATCATATACAAAATTATTAAACACTTTGGTAAGACTTTAAAAACTGGAAGCTATTTAAATCTACATCAAAAGACTTAAAACAACAAACTAAAAATTAAATAAAACTTTTAGTAAACAAGAAACTGTAAATTTTTTAATAAACTATTAAACTATAAACTTGGCTTAAATATTTAAACTATTAAACACCAGTTGAAATATTCACTTTTAAAACAAAATACTACTTACATTAAGCATTCACAAAAAAGTTCAAGATATTTTGTTGCTTCAAGCTGCACACCAAACTAACTAACTGCTTACATATAAACTGCCTGTCATGTTCTGATGTTTTGTTGCATCAGTGTTTAGTTTAAAACATTTCGTCATATAATTCTCATTTGCTCGTACATTCAACCGTATTAACTCTAAATATTCTCTGAGCTCAACTTTAAACAATAAATAATGCAAGTATTCATTCCAAAGTTTTCAATTTTACAACATTTGTAAAGAGTTGCATTTATGAAATGTTTACTTCATAGTTTAATTAAATGTAAACAAATGTAAATTAGTCACGTGTATAAAATGAGCCAATCACGGTAGGTGTTTAATTTTAACTGACGAAAATGACTCTTATTAATTTACACAGGGTTTGTTTTTGAAAAAATACTTTTCAGTGTGCTCTTTTTTACTAACTAGATCCGGGTCCGGCCGGATCTCTGTTAGGATCTGGCCGGACTTTTTTTTCAAATTGGAATCCGGCCGGAACCGGACTTTTTTATCAAATTAGAATCCGGCCGGATCCGGATATCAGACAAAAATGGCAATATCCGGCCGGACCCGGATAGTGAGTCCGGTACATCACTAATTTTAACTTACAATAACTTAGTAACTATAAACAACAACTGTAAACAACAAATAAAAATTTCCTTAAACAGAACTTAATAAAGAAATTTGTGCATGTTATTTTATAAACTTTTATTTAACCTGTTATTTAAAACATAGTTTAAATTAATTTTTCCTTTTTTTTTTGTTCACCACTAAAATATAAAGTCTAAATTATTTCTTGATGGTCTTTCTAAATATTGTGCTTTGTATACGTCTTCTTTTTTTTTTTTGGTTTGTTTACTTTATAATTTTTTTATAGAGGACAATCTATGTTAATTAGTCCTTTAATTTATGATTTTATTTAATTATATTTTTCCTAATGTTACTCTGAGTGTTCCACTTTTTTGCAGAACCAATTTATGGTTAATCACATGTTGCATCGTATATCCATATTCTTTGTAATCCAGTTATCTTTTTATCATACTTAAATTCTAACTCCAAAAATTCCTATTAGATGCACATTTCCAAAATTCAGCTGTTTTATGGTCTTCATTATCTAATTTTACTTTTTTTTTTTCAACAAGTTTCTTTTATACGTTAATCTTGATAAATTTGTAAGTTTATTAATTATTCCATTTTATATTGAACGAAAAAAAGCGCTCAAATATTTGGTCCTAGGACCTGGTGAAAGAAAAAACCTTTCGGTTATCGAGTCATACACCAGGATACAGTTTAAAGTCATGTCCAGGACAAGTTTGCTTCTTCAGTTATTGATACTCTTTTAAATTGCAAACTCAGTTCATATTTATCAAGTTTTTCATTTAGTTTGTTGTGAACTAAAAGCTGTTTAGTCTGCTGGGCATAAAAAAATTATTAATATTAAAGCAGATTCCCTCAAGTCTTTTAGCAAAAAAAAACATTTGTTTTTGGTTTTATTTTCTCAAATTATGATTCTTATAGTATATTAACTATAAATTTTGTAAAATGAGTAATAAGGAAAGTAAATCTAAAAGAGTAGTAAAGTAAAAGATCTGCTATTGCAAAACACCTACTTAATAACCCTGATTGTGCTGGTAACTATAACTTAAAAATATTTAATTTTTTTTTAATTGTTTTAACATTTTTAATTTAATCAAACTTGAGGCTATCTGTATTTTAATAAAAAAACCAAAGTTGTGTAAACACAAATATTTTAGTTATACTGTTTCTTTGTTTCAATAAATAGTTTTATAAGTTGTTACGTATTTTTAATTTATTTTTAGTTCATAAATAACCAAAAACATAATCGAAAATACTTAGTAACAAAAAACGATGAACAAAACGAAACACTTTGCAACTGTCGAACAAAAAACAAATATCCCCTTAAGAATAAATGCTTAGTTGAAAATGTAATATATAAAGCGACAATCAGATCGGAGAGCGAAAAAAAAAACTATTTGGGCTCAACGGGTGGCACTTTCAAAGAAATATGGTACAACCATATTAGTGACTTTTTAAACAATAAAGAGAACGGAACAGAAATATCGAAGTATAAATAGAAGCTTAAAAATAACAACATTGACTACAAAATAGACTGGAAAGAAATAATCCACCATATTGGCAAAGCCGAAAACCCACAAAGCATTTACAGTACTTGTATATTAGAAAAGGTCGCGATCGCCAAAGCCGGCAGAAGGGACAACCTAAATAAACGGTACGAGCTCTTTTATTCCTGCTCGCACTTCTGAAAACTCCACTTCAAAACTTAAGTTGCCCGTAATACAAGTTTTATGCATGCTCTTAATAAATGTTTGTGTAGCTATTATTTTCTTGAAACTAAAAGTTATTTTTTTAAATCATTCATGCGAAATTTCAAATTTTTGTAACTATTACAAGTACAAAATTAATTAAATTTTCAATAGTTAAGTCACAATGAAATTTAGCTTTATTAAAATGCATCTTAACTTAAGCTCACTTAATACTATTAACTACATTTTTATTTAAGTAATGTTTACTTTAAAAATCAACTAGAAGAAAATAGAAAGCTACATACAGATTTTTATTATTATTTGTGTTGTTCTTTGATTTTAAGACTTAAATTAAATTTAAACTTTACCACAAATTCAGTCTTAACATTAAAAACTAACTTGTTTTGTTTTTAGGTAAATTTTTTTTTCAACTATCAGTTTTTATATAAAGTATTTTGGCGGGATTTCAAATTTTTATACCTATTACAAACACAAGATTGTTTAAATTTTCAATAGTTACGTCACAATTATAACAAGCTACGTTAAAATGCATCTCAACTTTAAGCTCACTTTATTAACTACATTTTTGCTTAAGCAAAGTTTACTTTGAAAATTAACTAGAAGAAAAAAGAAAGCTACATACAGCTTTTATTATTATTATTGTTGTTATATTGATTTTAAAACATAATTAAAATTTAAACTTTACCTTAAATTAAATCTTAGTATTAAAATTTAATCGGTTTAGTATTTTAATTAAAAATATTGAGTAAAAACTTGTTTTTATTTTAATTTAAATATTTAAATGCTATTTTCCATGACTTCTAAATATCTTTTTAGACTTAATTAAGCACTGACGAGGTCTTTGACCGAAACTTAGTTTGTAAAATAAATTCTTGTTAAAATAAATTCATTATTTTTCCTCCAGTAGTTGAAATCTCTTTATTTGTTTTCTTAAAACCAAAACATATAAGATTATTTTTAGTTCCATTATAATTGGAAGTACTTGTGTATTGTTAATTGTTTTTTGCTCATTATTATTAATTTTTAATTGATAACCTTTTGACTAAAAAAGCTAGATTTGAAACTTTAATTTCATTGCTAAGTAAACAACTGAAGAGTTAAGCACTAAATATATTTTGTTATAAAATTTATGTCTGTTTTTTTGAAATAAATTATTGAAGTATCAAAAAATGTAGATGTTTCCACAATTTTACAATACTCATGTTAAAACATAAACTGAACAATCGAATTGTTCTAATAAAAAGTCAAATGAGTAAAGTAAAGATACTAATACATTATATTACTAAATATTACATTTCCCAAGTATTTATTTTTAAATCGTGATCAACAATTGAATTTTTTTATACAACTAGTGTATCTTTTAATTAAATATTAAAATTGTAGATAAGTAGTTTTTGATAAAGAAATAAGTTTGATTTCAAAAGTAACTCAAAAAGTTAGTAAAGTTATAAAACAATTGTTTTTTTTTGCAATAATTCAAAATATTAAAGGTCTATCAATAAACGTTTTAAGCAGTATCATCAAAGTCATAATAGCAACTTATGTATTTAGGTTGGTAACAACTGAAATTTCTTAAGAGAAAATTTGAACTCTTGGGATATTGAAATAACAGCTAGCTAATTGTCTACTACGATCATCAATTTATTAATAAACCGACTAAGTCTCATAATTAAACTTAAGAGGTGTACGTTTAGCAATAGGTCACGTATGATACGGTGTTAAACATGTGTAACGAGACATTGCAGTAGATTTAATTGTTGTACTTACTAAAGACTTTTGAAACATCATAATTTAAGTTTAAAGGTCAATTATAAGCTATTATACATGGTACAAAGTATTTTACTTTCTTTAGCCAAAGTTCAACAAAAGTTAACAACACAACACTATATTATACAGAGAACATAAAAAAGTATTTAAAAATTGTTAAATGTACAAAAATAGCTCCGAAAGCTATACTTAAAAAACAAAAATAAGTTTTAAAGTATTTACAACTATATTTTTGTCGAAAATATGATCGAAAATTGTAAGAAAAATTACTGTAAAATTTTCTAGATATTTTATAAAAAAAGTTTTCTGTTTTTGTTAAAAAATAGACCACTTAGAAGCTTTTTTTTACTAGTGTTTGTTAACTTTTATAATACTTTTACTATATTTTTTCGGTTTATTTTACTCATTATTCTTTTATTCCTTTTAAATTATTAACTTTTGTATATTTATAAGAACTAATTTTTTTCTCAAATTCTTCGTTTTTGTATTACCCAATGTTCTTTCTTATTTATTATACATTAACCAACTTAACTGTAACTTCTAACATAACAGTCGAACTAAAACTTACAATAGTTTAAAACTTGATTCAATTTTCAAAAAAAAAGTATTAATAAAAGTTTTTTAAAAATTAGGATTTTATTTTCTAAGAACCATATAATTAAACCTTGACATAACTTTTAAAGTTTTTTATGTTAAGATAGTAACCTACGAACAAAGTTGGTTATAGAACAGACAAAAAATATATAACTAAGTTTATTAACTGATTTTTTCTATACCGCATCTACGTCATCTTTCATATTGCTGCTTAATCAATGTCTAAAGATTTTCTATTGAAAAACCTTAATATTTGATTAAATGTTTCAAAACTATTTAAAAAAATATAACGCTAAAAGTCAATAAAAAAATTAAATAAATTTTATATGATAAAAATCTCATAGAAACTATTTAACGCAGACAATAGTTTTTTTAAATTTTGGAAATAAAAATTTATGCTTACCTTTAAACTTTCTGAAAAATATTTACTTATATAAACTTAAATTCAATTCTGTTTTTACAATTAAAACTTACAATAAATCGTGTTTAGTTATTCTATAAAAAAAATAATTTCAATAAGTTTTACTTTAAGTTATTTTTAGTTTACTACTTACCCTATTGAATTGTTTATGGTGAGTTTTACTACAAAAATTAATTTTTGTACAATTTTATACAGAAAATATTAGAATTTGTGAACAAATTTAGCTAAAAAAAACTAAACGTACTAATAACAAGATATTTAATTAGTTTTACAAATGTTAAGTTTTCACTGTAATTTTTAACATTGTAATTTTAAAAAAATTGTTTGTTTAGAACAAATTAAAACTGGACTGTTTAATTTGGTCCAAACCTTAAAAAAATATCTATAATAAACTTGTATTTAAAAATTTTAACTCAAAAAAAAGAAAAAAACAACTATTCAAACTTCATTAGGCATCTCTTACATTACGTGCATACTCTATGGGCAGGTAATTGCATCATTTGATAAAGTCAGTGTGTTTTCACAGGTTTTTGAGAATAACTTACATAAAGTTTAGTTTTGTAAAATAAACCAAATATTTCTGTTATACTATATATAAAAAAGTGTTCATACGATGAATTATCAACCGTTTCATTGTAATATATTTTTAACTTGTAAAAAAAGTTAGGTCTTTGTAACACAATACAATAGTACAATACAAAGCTAATACTTACTAAAACTAACTGAAGTATAATGAATAGTCGCTAAAATGTTGTTTTATACGCATTTATTACTAATTTTAACATTTTTAGTTTGTTGAAAGCTCATCGTATAATGTCTAATTTATCTTTTTAAAATTAGTACAAAAATATTCTAGTATGCAAAATACAAAAAAAAAAACATTCATTAAGTACAGATGATTCAGTATTAACTTTAAAATTTTTTGTGTTTTAAAATAAATGTCTAAAGATCATTAATTGTTAACAATGCTTGCTAAAAAAGCTCCTTGGAATATAACAACAAAGACAGTTTCAGTTTTTTAAGTTAAAAAAAAAACTATTATATCAGATTAAACATAGAGAAATTACTACTTTAACTGATGTTCTTTATTTTTAATAAACAAGCAATTTGTAAAATTGGTAGTAATTTTCACAAAAACATTAACTAACTCCAGTTTATTCAATTCTAACAGCTAAATATACTAATAACGAAAAACAACTTCAGATTTATATTAAATTTAATTAAAACTAGCAAAAAAAAAACCAAAATGATTTAAAAAATTGGAAAAAAAAGACCTCTCGGTCTTTGTACACCAGGTCCATAGACTAAGTTTTTATTTTTTAAACTTATTTTTACTAAGCCGTTTAATGATAACTATAATGAACTGTTTTTTAATTAAAAATATTACCTTAAATATGTCTTCAAGTCACTTGGAAAACTTAATTATAAACACTGTTTTTTTTTTAGGACTGAAATAGTTTTCTGGTAATTTAATGATGATTAATTCTTATTCTAAACTTTCACCTACAATATAGTTTCATTTATATATCCTTTGAAGAAATACTACTATCAAGGCAAGATTATTTAATTCTAAATAACTTTTTTTTAGTTAATAACTAACTAAGTTTTAGAAAAAAAAAAGTTTCAAAAAAACGAAGGTACAAACTTTGTTTTATAAAATTAATTCTTGTTTTATAAACTTATGTAACTATTTCAAATAAAGATATACATATTTATAGTATTTAAGAAGTACTTTACGCAATCACAATACAAAAATTAAAACCATTCTAATTATTAGTAGTTTAAATAAAATACTATAAACATTTACTTGTTTAAATAACTTAAAAAATAGCGTTATCAATATTTTTTTTTTTCTAAAGGAATTAAAACAAAACATCACTTTAAATATTTTTGAAGTAGTTAGTAAATTAAACTTTACTTAAGTAAATAGTAAAAAAAATGTTGGCAGAGCATTGATCATTCGTCATCATTGTCGCGTCTCCGACAAAATACTATTACGTGTAGCTTATTTGTGAGCTGCAACCACAAACATGCTACATCCAGCTATAACATTATAGAATCGACTAATTTGATTGCTGCGGTTTATCACACTTTGATACAATTGAAGGTCAAACTAAACTTATAAATGACAAAATTTTGGTTTATAAGCTACATTTTATATCTAAACAGTTAAAACATATATAGCTTTCAACATGAGCTATATTTTATAGAGTTCATCAAATGCAATTTAAGTTTAACTTTTAACTTTAGTTCTTAAACTAAGATACATCGTTATATCTATTTAGATTTATTTTCATGCTTAAGTTATAGACTAGTCTTTTTTAACAGACATGAGTTATGTATATAAGACTTGTAAAGGTATTTCGTTGTTAAGTGAATAAATTCATACTTAAAATATAGTTTAAAAAGTATTTATCTAAACTTAAAAACTGTAAGCTACTCCTTTTTAGAATTAGAATGTCTCCGAATAGTTTTTTAAACATTTTTCGCAAACTTTCATCCGATAACTTTTTTAATGTAGAATATGAAAGCTTATTTCTATTTTGCTTTTGTACTTAATAATATATATAAGACTTTTTTAGGCTAAAAACTAAAAAAAAATGCTTGGTATTTTATAATATTTATAATTTAACAATTTTTTTAGCATTTCTTGGAACATAAGGCCTTAATTTTTCTAAATGACATGTCATAGTATAGAAAATTGGTAGTTTTACAACTTATTAAAACCTTTTATGTTAATTTAGGTCAAATTTAAGCAAGTTTTACTACAGTTTAAGAACTCTATAATTAAATGAAAATGGTTGTATATGTCTGAACTTATTTGAAATATAGTTCAAGAAAACTCACTTATCTAAACAGACTACAATCCCATCACTATAAAAGGTTGTAATCAATACAACTGTTTAAATTTCAATAAAAAAAAGTCTTATAAACTCGCATGTGTAAGCAAATATCTACCGTAATTAGTTTTTACTAAGCTAAAATAGCTTAAAAAAAAAACCAAGTACTTACAAGGTATGTAAGCAAGTTGATTTAAAACAGATACTTTGTTTTTATATTTATGTATTGACTTTTTTGTCCCAAAACTTTTTAAACGAAAAGATAAAAATTAAACAAGTAAAGCCTTTTTATTTTTAGTACACGACAATTCAAACTCCAACAGTTCAAATTCCGACACAAAAATTTCTAGTAATTCTGAATTATTGTGCATTATCTCTCTTAACGAATGTGTTTTTAGTTTTTTTTTTACTCTAATAATCTTACTAATTAGACCAATAGAATTTATTTTTAATTTTTTGCAAATTTTAGTTTTTTCTCGAGAGATGGCTAGAAGCAGTATTAAATTAATATTTATATTAAAAAAAATTAAGTTTTTTTTTACATATTCTAATCATCACAATCTTAATCATAAGACCTACAGGTACAATAGTTTTTAGTTTTCTTGTCAAATTTTAAGTTATGGCGACTTAAAAGTTTCTATAATAATTTTAAGTGTCATTAACTACTTAATTTACCCAAAAAACTTTTTTTGCTATAAAATGACAAGAAGAGTTAAGTATTATAATGCAGTCATTAATGTTTGAAGCTTTAAAAGTATTCAACTTCGTGTTTTGTATAACAATTTAATAAACTTTGCTTAGAACTACAACTAGTTTCTTTTATTATAAGTAGAATGGCACCGAGACCTCGTCCGATTGGAAAGGCATCTGCCAAGGGTAAGTTTTTTTATTCGTATACTTGTTTATATTCTAAAATATACGTGATATTTAGGTGAATGTAAACCCGGTGAAGATCCTTTGTTATTTTTGGAGCCGACTGCCGAAGAAAAGCTTGCTTTTGCAAACCTAAAATTTGATTCAAAGAAAAGTTTTTGGGCTCCTGATAAAAAAAATGGTGGATTTTGCCGTGCAACTTTATCGAAAACTGAACTTGACAAGAAAGGAAGAGTTGAATTAGAATGTGACGGAGGAGAGGTATAAATAAATGTAGATTTTAAGAACTTGAGAATCAAGTTTTTAGCGAAAAAATTCTTACCTGACTAAAACTTTAAGTTTTTTTAAAAAATAGTTATAGTACGTCAAACTTTTTTTTAATTACATGTTTACTTCTAAAATAATGAGTAGTTTATCTAATTGCTTTAATTTTATCTTATCTTACGTGCCATAGTTTTTAGCTGATTTTTTATGTCACTTAAGTTGTTTAAAACTATAAAAACTTCTAATGATTTGTACTTAGAAACCTGTTTAAAATTAAAAACTATAAAGTTTTTAATGAAACAAGATGAGATCTACTAAGTAAGGAAAACTTTTTTTTTTCAAAAATTAAAAATAATTAATGTTATTTGCAGAGTAAAAGTAATTACTTTATTTTCTATTCACAAATTACTTACACTTTAAGAAGTGTATTAGTATTTTTAGTTTTTATGTTTTACTGTTTAAATTAAAATACTTCAATAAACTTTTATGAATACTGTTAAATAGATAGCAAAAGTAGTGAAGGAAGACCTTCAACAAATTAATCCTCCTAAGTTTGAACAAGCATCTGACATGGCAAACATGACTTTCCTGAACGAAGCTAGTGTTTTGAACAATCTTGCAACTCGCTACAAATCTATGCGTATTTATGTAAGTTTTAACCTCTGAATATTGATAATGTATGAATAAGATGTACAAGTAGAATTTAATAATGTTTAGACTTACTCTGGTCTTTTCTGCATTTGTGTAAATCCCTACAAATGGCTGCCTGTTTACGGTTCTATAGTTGTTGACATGTATCGCGGAAAAAAACGATCTGAAATGCCTCCTCACTTGTTTTCAATAGCTGATAACGCTTACCATGATATGTTGACTGACCGTGAAAATCAATCTATTTTGATTACGTTAGTATGCATAAAATTGATAAGGATGTTTTTTTTTTAATTATTGTTTTCACAGTGGTGAATCTGGAGCTGGAAAAACTGAAAACACCAAAAAAGTAATTTCTTATTTTGCAAATGTTGCTGCAAATAATATGGCTAAAAAAGACCCAAACAAAGCTAATTTAGAAGATCAGATTGTTCAAACAAATCCAGTACTTGAAGCATGGGGTAATGCAAAAACTATTCGTAATAACAACTCATCTCGTTTTGTTAGTCAAACATGCTTTTTTGAATATATATTTGTAAATTTACTGATACACGTTTTACTTTATAGGGTAAATTTATTCGAATTCACTTTGGTACTAGTGGAAAACTCTCTGGAGGTGATATAGAAGTTTATTTGCTTGAAAAATCTCGTATTGTTTATCAGTTGAAAGCTGAGCGTAACTATCATATCTTCTACCAAGTAAAAAAAAAACTGTTTTGCTTTTGTGGTAATTAGAAGCTAATAGTTTATATTTTAGTTAATGTCAAGCGGCCGTCCAGATTTTGTTGAAAGTCTGCAGCTTACAACAAACCCAAAAGATTACTTTTGGGTAAGTCAAGGTGTTGTAAAAGTTGATGGAATGGATGATAAAGAAGAATTCGATCTAACGGATGTAAGTTACATCATAGAAAAAACAACTTAAATACTGCATAGTAGAAACTGTTTAAAAGCTTTTAAAATTTGTAGTGTAGACTAATTATAAGTATTACATATTTTTACTCTAAATTAAAACACTTATTTTATCAAAGCAATGAAGTGAAAAAAGATCTTGACAATTTTTTTTTGTTTATTTTATAAGTAAATAAAACTAAGAACGTTGTTCTTTAGTATTTTCTTTAACATTTCCTATATATCAAACTACTTAGGTCTACAAAATTAAGAACTATTTTTTTTTGTTGACTTATAACACATCACTTAACAGCATATTTAAAAGAAACGATACTTTGTAAAGTATTTTTGTAGTACACTGTATAAAACATAACTAGTTCGATATTTTTTAAATTTCAAACTACCTTTGAAAAAAATGAACAGGGTACTCGATTAACAAAATAAGTTTAATTATATAGCTTAAACATAACAATTTTAAATAAAAAAAGGAAGCTTTTGAAGTTCTTGGATTTGATCCTGAAGACAAAATGGGAGCATTTAGAATTACAGCTGGTGTTTGTAATTTTGGTAGCATGACTTACAAACAAAAACCACGTGATGAACAAGCTGAAGTTGAATCTGTTGATGGTAATAATGTTTATTTTAAGATTTTAAACTAATAAACAATTTATCACTACTAATTACAGTTGCTGATATCGTTAGCTACTTGTTTGGTGTCAGTTCACCAGAATTTTGTAAAAGTATTACTCGTCCTCGAGTCAAAGTCGGAAATGAGTTTGTAAATAAAGGTCAAAATATGGAACAGGTATAGTTTAAACTGTTTAATACTAAGTTTAAAATATGTACATTACACAACTTATATAAATACAGTGCTACAACTCAACTGGTGCTTTAGCAAAAGCAACTTACAAAAACTTGTTTAACTGGATTGTAATGAAATTAAACGTTACTTTGGAAACTAATTTACCAAGAAACTACTTTGTTGGTGTGTTAGACATTGCTGGATTTGAAATTTTCGAGGTAAAACTTAATAAACTAAAATAATAATAAGTCATTTTAACGAAATTTATTTTGTAGTTTAATACTTTTGAACAACTGTGCATTAATTTCACAAATGAAAAATTACAACAATTCTTTAACCACCACATGTTTGTGCTTGAACAAGAAGAATACAAACGTGAAGGAATTGAATGGACCTTCATTGATTTTGGCATGGATTTAGCGGATTGTATTGAGCTTTTAGAAAAGGTAGTTTTTCAACAATTGTACGGATTTTTCTCTAAATCACTAAGCCAACAGATTTTTTAACTTTACAGCCAATGGGAGTTTTTTCAATTTTAGAAGAGGAATCTATTGTGCCAAAAGCAACCGATGATACTTTTAGAGATAAACTTTACTCTACTCATCAGAAAAAGTCTCCAGCATTCTCTAAACCAAAAGTTATCAAAAAAGGAGGAGCTGATTTTTTGGTCGCTCACTATGCAGGAGAAGTTTGTATAACAGATAACAATTTTTATGCTTAATAGTATGATAAAACATTCAAAATTTTAGGTCGGTTATAACGTTGACGGTTGGTTATTTAAAAACAAAGATCCATTGAATCAATCTGTACTTGAACTATTCAGGAAGTCGAGTAATGTTTTAATGCCTCAACTTTTCCCAGTGCCAAAAGAAGGTATAAATGTATTTTTTAAGTAATAATAATTTTGAAAATATAAAATGTACTAGCTTATTTTAAAAACTAATTAAAATTATAAATACTATTTATAATTTTAGTACATGGAAAGAAAAAAGGTAAAGGAGGTGGTTTCCAAACTGTTTCTGCTCTATACAGAGTAAGTAGTATCTAAACTTATATAGTTTTTTTATATTGATATTAAACAACACCTTTCAATTTAGGAACAATTAAATAAACTGATGACAAACTTGAGAAACACTAAACCTCATTTTGTTCGTTGTATTATTCCAAACGAAAAGAAAAAACCTGGTGAAGTTGATGCAGGTATATAAATTTTAAACTAAAACTTAGTATAACTTATTTTGTATGCATCATCAAGAAATCTACATTTTCATACAAAAACAGATTTAGTCATCGCTCAACTTAGATGTAACGGTGTGCTTGAAGGTATTCGTATTTGCCGTAAGGGTTTCCCTAACAGACTTCAATACCCTGAGTTCAAACAACGTTACCAAATTCTTGCCGCTAAAAAAGTTGCGAAAATTGTTGACAGTAAGAAAGCTACAGAAACCATTGTGACAACAATTGAGCTAGACTTAAACCTTTACCGAATTGGACATACTAAGGTTTTAGTTTTAAACTTTATTTACTTTTTTTTTTCTTTTATTAATAGGAATATGTTCTACCATAGTTACCAAAACTTAAAAATTTAAATAAATGTATATTTTAATATATAATATAAGTAAAGAAAATGACTTAATAAAATCTAGAAAATATTGTCAACTTTATCTAACTTCTACAAAAACATATAAACACACTGTTACAGATATTTTTCAAAGCTGGAGTTTTAGCTGATCTTGAAGATCAACGTGATGATTTGCTAGCTGTAATTATAACAAAACTGCAAGCTAAAGCACGCGGTTTGTTGATGAGAATCGAGTTCAAAAAAATGGTTGCAAGAAAGTTAGCTGATACTTATAAAGTTATATATTCTTGTATATAACTCGTTTACTCTTATTATGTTTTTTTTTCAGTCTTGCAGCTAAATGTATCCAACGTAACATTAGAAAATTTGTACAATTTCGTGATTGGCACTGGTGGAAACTTTACACTAGAGTCAAACCTCTTCTGAATACCGTCAAAGCTGAGGACGAGCTTAAAGCTAAAGACATTCAAATACTTGAAGTTGCTGAAAAGTTTGCAAAAGAAGAAAAGTTGCGAAAAGATTACGAAACAAAATGTGTTAGCTTGCTCTCTGAGAAGAACAACTTAAGTATACAATTACAAGCTGTAAGTTTTAAAACTTTCATTATTTCATAAGTTCATAATTATATATAAAAAAACATTGTAAACTACGGTGGTTTATTTACTCATTTAGGAACAAGAAAACCTTGCTGATGCAGAAGAACGTAATGAGCAATTAGTAAAAGTTAAACAGTCCTTGGAAACTGAAGTTGCTGAAATGACTGAACGTCTTGATGAAGAAAGCACTACCAACGAAAAATTAACTGCAAATAAAAAGAAACTTGAAAAACAAAACGAAGAGCTGTCACAAGATCTTGAAAGTGCTGAAGGCAACATTAAGCGATTAGAGAAGGAAAAAAGTGTAAGTTAATTTTAATATAGTACTTAAGTAATTGAATAAACAGTAATTTACAAAACTCTCAAAACAGGATCTTGAATCTAAAGTTCGAGGTCTTTCGTCTGATTTAGACTCTCGTGATGGAAAAATTGCAACTTTACTTAAAGAAAAAAAACATATTGAACAAGTACAGCAACAAACTCTTGAAGATCTTCAAGCAATGGAAGATAAGGCTAACCATCTTGGAAAACTTAAGTTAAAGCTTGAGACACAAATTGAAGACGTACGTATAGTTTTTTTACTACTAATAGTAACAATAAATATTAAAAAGCTGCTTTTTAGACTGAGGATGCATTAGAGCAAGAAAGAAAAGTACGTAGTGAATTGGAAAAAGCAAAGAGAAAGCTTGAAGCTGATATGCGTGCTGCTACTGACAATATTGCTGACCTCCAGAGGGACAAAACTCAATTAGAGGAAAGTATAAGAAAGTCAGTATTGATTATAGTATCTATTGTTATTGATTGTAAAATCAGCAAATTTTAGTAAAAATAGTGATTTTTTTTCATGTTCTTAAGAAACATACGATTAGTTCAAAGGTCTTAAAGCTGATTAAAATCAGTGCATACTAATAACTGCAAAAAATATCTGTTCAACCCAAGATGTAATTCAGTGCGCTTCTTATATTGAACAACGTGACTTTTTGCTTTACTTTTCATTACAAACCCCTGAAAATTTGAGGCGAATTTCAAAAGATTAATTCCCTAGAACATCTAGTGTAAATTTCATATTTGTCGACAATTATGCTGGAGACTATTTAATTACCAACCCCAGAATATCTAGTGCAAGTTTCAAAATTTTTGGTTTACCGAATAACACTTACATGCTCGCGGGTCGCGGCTTGCCGACTCCGCATTAAGTTCATGTAGTTAATAAAATAAAGAGTTTAATGTGTAAAAAAATTGTCAATAAACTAACAACAAAATGAACTACCAGGCAGTGGCGACGCGTAATACTTTTGTCAGGGGTGCGTAAATTTTACAAGAAGTTAAAAAACCTTTTAACTTTATATTTTTAGAAGTAATTTAGTATAATAAAAATATTAAAATTGCAACAAATCATTTGTAAACAAATTTATTTTAAAACTAATATTTTTAACAGTTTTATATTACTATAATGACTAATTTTCTCTTATGCTCCACCCCACGCGATTTCACTGCTACCAGGGCTAAATTCATCATTAAAATTTAAATGTATCGCTTTGAAAAACTAAGTATAAAAACTAAACTTAACAATTATTTTCTGTGCACCCTAAAAGTTTCGTGCCCACCGTGAAGACCGTTGGATTAGTTTATAAATGTCCATTAAAATAAACAATGTGTTTATTAGTTTTATAGGTTTTTTTAATTTACTTTGGTAAACTTTTGATAGACTTATATATTTTTGTAAACTACATACTATTTTTTTGTTAATAAGGTTGACCAGTAAATTATTATAAATATTAATAAAATGGTAAATTATGATTTCAGGAAAGATTTTGAAATCAATACACTACAAGGAAAGCTTGAAGATGAACAAAACCAAGTCTACCAACTCTCAAGAAAAGTTAAAGAATTACAAGCTCGAGTAGAAGATTTAGAAAGTGAGCTTGAAAATGAAAGGAACGCTCGTGCAAAAGCTGAACGTGCTCGAAGCGACCTTACTCGTGAATTGGATCAGTTGACAGAACAACTTGAAGAAGCTGGTGGAGCTACTGCAGCACAAGTAAATAGATTTAAAAGTTTTTTAGTTTTACTTTTAGATTCTAATACTTCCGATGTAAAATAGGTGGAACTCATTAAGAGACGTGAGGCAGATTTGGCTAAAGTAAGACGTGACTATGAGGAATCTATTATTCAACATGAAGCTGATGTTACCTCGTTAAAGAAACGTCAAAATGATGCTGTCACTGAACTTGTTGAGCAAGTTGAAAATTTAAGTCGTGTTAAGACTAAAGTTGAAAAAGAAAGGTCTCAGTTACAAATGGAACTTCTCGATGTCAGCTCTCAGTTACAAGAAATAACAAAAATTAAAATTCGTTCTGAAGCAAATGTAAGAGTTTTGGAAGAGCAATATTCAGACTCCCGAATTAAGATTGAAGAAAACTCTCGTCTTATTAATGAATTAACAATATCCAAAAACAAACTTCAGAGCGAAACTGCAGAAAATATGCAATTACTCGAAGAAGCTGAAAACAAGGTATATTATAAACTAGTTTACTGATATCATATATTTAAAATGTTTTATTTTAGGTCAATGCTCTCTCACGTGCTAAATCTAACATGACATCACTAATTGAAGACCTTAAACGTCAATTAGAAGAAGAGTCGAAAAATAAGCAATCTTTGACACACGCTCTCCAAGCTGCTCGCCACGATCTTGACTTGCTTCGTGAGCAGGTTGAAGAGGAACAAGAAGGAAAAGCTGAATTGCAGAGAGCTTTGTCGAAAGCAAATGCTGAAATAACATCCTGGAGAACAAAGTATGAGTCTGATGCCATTCAGCGTATGGAAGAACTCGAAGAAGCCAAGTTAGATATTTTCAAGTCAAGCATGTAGACGCATTCATTATTTCTCATGTTTTACAGAAAGAAGCTTGCTGTTCGCCTCCAAGAAGCTGAAGAACAAACTGAAAATGCTTTGGCTAAATGTGCTAGCCTTGAAAAGACAAAAGTACGATTAACCAATGAGCTTGAAGATTTTAACGTTGATTTAGAAAGAGTTAGTTTCTTTTTTATTTGTAGTTAAAACATTTCTAAATAAAAACAAACGTTAATAAACTTACTAGGCCAATACTACTATTAACGCTCTCGACAAGAAGCAAAGAAATTTTGATAAGGAAATTGCAACATGGAAACAACGGGTTGAGGAGATCCAGTCAGAACTTGATGAGTCTCAACGCGAATCACGTAACTATCAAACTGAAGTTTACAAGTTACGTACATCATATGAAGAAAGCATTGAACAACTAGATATAGTAAAACGTGAAAACAAAAATTTGGCAGGTTTGTTACATCAAACTTTAAACACTGTCTTCTTATTATAAGCTAAAAACCATTATTAACAGATGAGATAAGCGATCTTACCGACCAGCTCTCAACTGGAGGTAAATCTCTTCATGAAATGAGCAAATCCAAAAAGAAGGCTGAGCTTGAAGCTGAAGAATTGAGAGCTGCTCTTGAAGAAGCGGAAGGTGCACTTGAGCTTGAAGAAGTATGTAATTTTTTTAGTTTTATTTAAATAAAAGTATTCTTTGGTTTATAAAAAAACATTCAATAACAGAGCCGTGTTCTTCGTTTGCAACTTGAGCTAACTCAAGTTAAAGCTGATATTGATCGAAAACTTCAAGAAAAAGACGAAGAGTTTGAATCAACAAGGTAAAAATTGTTTACTTTTTTAATATAACTTAGTAATGGGTTTTACAATAACTTAAACAACAGAAAAAATTACTCTCGATCAGTAGAATCCATGCAAACATCCCTTGATATTGAAATTAAAGCACGATCAGATGCAGTTAGATCAAAGAAGAAGTTTGAATCTCAACTCAATGATGTTGAACTTCAGCTGGATCATAGTAACAAAAATTTGGCTGAATCTAACAAAATAGTCAAAAAATTACAAGGCACTATAAAAGTAAGAATTAGCACACTTTAATTATTTAAGTCATTTACTAAACACACTTATTTGTGTAGGACATGCAAGACCAAATGGATGAGGACCAAAGAAACTATGAAGAAATGCGTGAACAATATGGTATTCAAGAAAGAAAATTGACAATTGTTATGACAGAACTTGACGAGACAAGAAGCGCATTAGAGTCAAACGAACGTGCACGAAAACAAGCTGAAAATGAACTTCTTGAGCTTACTGATCGTGTTAATAACTTGTCTGCTCAAAACTCAGCTCTTTCAAGTGCTCGTAGAAAGCTTGAGACGGAAAATGAACAAATGAGAGCTGAACTTGATGAAGCTCTTGCTGAAGCTAAGGGTGCTGATGAACGTGCTAAGAAGGCAGTTGCTGATGTAAGCACATACTATACGTATTTCAATTTATATGTAATCAAAACAATATTTTACTTCAACATTAAAACAGGCTGGACGAATGGCAGAAGAACTGCGTCAAGAACAACAGCATCTAGTATCTATAGAGCGTATTAAAAAGACTTTGGAAGCGCAAATCCATGAACTCACAATTAAGCTTGAAGAAGCTGAAGCATACGCACTTAAAGGGGGTAGAAAAGCACTTGCAGCGGTGCAAGCTCGCATGAAGGACATCGAAGGTGAACTTGACGGAGAACAGCGTCGTCACGCTGAAACTCTAAAGAATTATAGAAAAATGGATCGTCGTCTGAAGGAGTTAACCTTCCAAGTTTGTTTTTTGAAATTTAAACAAAACATTTATTTTTATTAACTTATACTTATTCATAAAACAATGTTTTACTCTATGAATCAATAAGATTAATTATATCCTCAGTTACAACAAAATTCTTAGTTTAATAAAATAGTAAATATTATTTTTTAGTAAGAACGTTTCAAAAGATACTAGAGTTAATAGAAGAAGTAAAACATTATTTTTAAATTAACTCATGAACTAATAAACATTTCTTTTTATTGGATTTAAGTTAAGAACTTCGTTTAATAATCTTGAAAAAAATGAATGTTTACTTCAATTTACATGTTTGATTAGGCCGATGAAGATCGTAAAAACCAGACAAGAATGCAAGAACTAGTTGAAAAACTGCAAATGAAGCTAAAGCAATACAAAAAGATGGCTGAAGATGCAGTAAGTTCTTTTCTAAGTTTTAGTAATAAAAAGAAAGTATCTAAAACAGATAGGGTAATAATATTGAGAATAAGAGTAGTAATAAAAATAAATTAAATAAATATTAAAGGAAGAACAAGCTAATCAGAATTTAGCAAAGTTCAGAAAAGCAACACATGATCTAGAGGAAGCGGAAGAAAGAGCTGAAATGAGCGAGTCGACTCTTAATAAAGTGAGGTCGAAATCTCGCTACACAGTAAGTTAATTCTTAATACAAAATATATTGTTTTTTATTGTTTGGTATATTGTTAAAAAAACTATCAATTTTTTTAAAGCTTACTGATAAGAGCGAATCATCTTCAAGTGGATTTTCGATGTCACTTTCAAGAAAGGTTGTTCAATCTTCAGGCAAAAGCTCTTAGCCAAAAGAAAACTAGCTCCGATTTTTGTTGACTGATATTGGTTAGTTTTAGACTGTTTTAATAACAGGATATTTTATACAATACTCTATAGCTTTAGTTTACTTATACAAAGTTTAAAAGTACTTTTTTCAGCTCCCGACTTACGATTAAGCAAACTGACTTTGTAAACGTTGAATCAATTTACAAAACTTCACCCTAGAAGATAGCTTTCATTCACAGTTTAAAAACCGTTACTTTTTAATTGTTTGAGGAGAGATCTTCTTTCTTTTTGAGCGCTTAAAGAAAATTTATGTTGGAAAGATTTGAATTGTACTCTAGTTGTTAAACACATACATATTCGATTGATAACTATTACCTCTGTATGTAACTGTTCAATGTTTCAATGTTTACATTTATTTATTTTATGTTAATAAACCTTTGCACTAAAATGTATTTCTATTCATTTGTTTCGAGAAAGTAATAAGTAAATAATTAGTCGTATACAAATAAATATACTTAATGTATTTTTTAATCAGTTACAACACTTTAAATTTTATGTTTAAGCGTATAAACCTTTAGTTTTAAATTTGTATAAATAAGTTAAACTATAAATGAACATTTTCTGTAAAACTTGAAGTCGTTTTACTAGCTTTGGCTTTCAAAAATGTTTTACATGCAAAGAAAAAGTTATTTAAAAAAGTTTAAATTAAATGTTTATTTAAAAATCTAATAAAGCTAACTTTGACAAATACATTTTATAGTTGTAGGGTACATTATTAAAATTTAGTGCTATAGTCCTCGAAACTTTATAAACAATGCTGAGAAAAACTTATTTAAAATATAAGACCAACACACTTACGTAAATTTCAAGTTTATTGTTTGAACATCAATCTTTCTTAGAAGTTTCTGAATATATTTGAATTTGTAACTTATACATAAGTTAATGTTATAATTAGTTAATTAAAAACGATAAAATAATCAACGCTCAAATATTTCGGTCAAAGGATTTATTGTATAGAAAGACCTTTCGGTCATCAAGCTACACACTAAGTTTTTAATTTATGTTTTTTGTGTTATAAAACAAACTAAGACTTAAAACTCTATATTATGATCATAAAACGGACCATAAGGAGCTTTCGGATCGACTTTTTTCAAAAGTTATTCTTAAGCTTTTTCTAACAATCCCTTTGCCTATGATTTACTTTAGATGCAGGCAACGTTTTTAATCGGCAGGCCGGATCTGAAAAAATTTAGCCCTTGGCGGGCTGGAACATTTCGAATTAGTTATCTACCGGATCCAGTATTTGAATCCGACCGGATAATGCCTTTTTAGATCCGGATCCTAATTTGAAAATACTACTTAGATCCGACCAGATTCTAATTTTAAATTTAGATCTGGATCCGGTCGGATACTATATTTATGGATCCGAATAATCACAATTTCGAATTTAACTAACTCAAAAAAAATTCTCAAGCATGACATTTTAAGTGTTTATGAAGTATTCAGAATTCTATATCTATTACATCCCTGGACAGAATTAATACTTATTTTATAATTACAAGAATTTTTTTACTAAAAACTACTCGAGCTTAACAGTTAACATAAAAAAAATTATTAAGTATTTGAAATTATATATTTTAGGCGGGAACAGGTCACTTTTGCACGGTGTCATTTTCGCACGCAGGGTCACTTTTGCAAAAGTTGACAATTTTGCACGGCGACTCTTTTGCACGAGCGTCACTTTAGCACTAGGAGACAAGGGGACACTTTTGCACGGCGACTCTTTTGCAAACAGAGTTACTTGTGCACGGCGTCACTTTTGCATGTCCACATTTGCAACATTTTTGTATAACAATATTTTTGCACGACGTCACATTTTTACAGTGATATTTTTGCACAGAGACATTTTGGCACGATGAATTTTTTGTACGAAACATCTATTTTACATGCAGGCCGATTAAATGTTTTTTAGCTAGTACCAAATCTGTAACATAAAAAAAAATGAAAACTAAACTTTTATAACAGACTTATATCGAAGACATAATATCAAATATTTAAAATATTAAACAGTAAAAATTAATGTGAGAAATCAAAAATAATTAAAAGAAAAAAAATATTTTCAAAAGAATTGAGTTTATTTAGAAACTAAGATGAAAAAAATACAAAAAATGTGATATAAAAAGTTCTAGTTTATTTTGAATATTACTTATTAATTAACAACAATGCCTTTTTCATATTTTTCTTACTAATACAAGTTTATTGTCCATATGGTGGATCTAGGCCACTTAAACTTATTAAAGAATAAAAAAAATAAAAAAAAAGTTTATTTATTAAAACAAAGATAAAAACTAATTTATTATAAAATTTATAGATTAACATAAAATGCAAAATTTTTAACCACAAACTTTTATTTATTTACGCTTTGATGTAGAACGATCAACATCAAATATTTAAATGCATTGACTAACAACAAAAAAAAAACCTAACGCCCCAAGGACATTAACATTAGAATGGCCAGATAAACAATCATTAAACACATTGAAAAAGGACTCATCATTAATAGAGTAAAGGTCCTGCTAATAAAATTGAACTGACACCATGCAAAAAATTTCGACGTGTAAAAATGTTGCCGTGCAAAAGAGTTGCCGTGCAAAAGTGTCCCCTCGTTGTAAAGTGACGCTTGTGCAAAAGTGTTCTCGTGCAAAAGTGTCCCCTCTTTAAAAAGTTTCACCTCGTTTAAAAGTGACACCCACCAATTTTTGGCACCTTTGGCTGGAGTATATTAAATTTAATAGAACAAATTTTGTGATATTGATCTTGGTGGGCCGGATTCCATTAAACTTAAGAAAAGTCAGGGGCCGGTCATTTTCAATCCGCGGGCCGGATCCGACTCACTTCCTTCTACATATCAAAATATCATTTTTATCTATGTCAGTTAGACAACACTAGAATTTAAAAATACAAAACAGTAATAAAAATTTAAAGACTATTTTTTTCTTCTTTAACAAACATCAACCCGATATACCAATCATGACTATCAGAATTTGGTTCTGCACATTTGTTAAACTGATTTTTTCTTCATTTATTTATATTGCTTTGCCAAGAAATAATAATTACAACTGAAAATGAACAATTTCACAATTTGACAAATATAACATAACACATTTCATTTTTTCCTTAAACTAATTTGAGATCTTTCGTAGTAAGTCTTATCAAAAATTGCATCTTACTAGATTAAACTGAATTAAAATTTTAATAAGATTATACTGTAGTTTTGAGTTTTGAAATATAAAATAAAGTAATAATCGATTGTAAAAGTAACTAATTGTAAAAGTAAGAACTTTGCTGTACTAATAAAACTCGTTAGATTAAAATCAAACTAAAATAAACCAGCGATAAAAATGAAAATATAACTAAACTTTGAAAATTTTTTACGAGAAACAAGATAAGCTTCATTGAATGTTATATGTGTACACAAAATTTAGATTTATTTTTTTAACTGAAACATGGTTAAATTCAAATGTTATTGATTCAAATTTTTGTCCTCAAGGGTATAATATAATCCGTAATGACAGAATAGGCAGGGGAGGAGGCGTTGCTGTTATATTTAAAAACTTTTTAAAATTAGTTGAAGTAAAAACTAATTTTGTTTCATCTGATGGTTTTGAATTTTTATGTTTTGATTTGATTGTTAAAGGACTCAAATTGAGATTTTTATGTGTCTACATCCCTCCAAGTTCCTCTAAATCTCTAGCTGTTGTTTCAAACATGATCGACTTAATCAGAAACCTTATTCAAAAACAGTCTCCTTTTTACATTTTAGGTGACTTTAATTTGCCAAATATAGACTGGAATATCCCAAGCACAACCTACAATGACTGTCACAAATGTTTTATTAAATTTTGTTCAGACAATCTCCTTACACAACTTTTTGACTCACCTACCCATAAGAACGGTAATATCCTCGATTTACTGCTTTGTAATTATATGGCATTAGATAGAGTTAAGTTTCATTTGGTTGATTCACCTTTAACAAATATAAATGATCACAATGTTATTTTGTTTGGGATAAGTGTTCACAAAAGTAAAAAACCATCTCCTAAATCACTCTATCCAGATTTTCGTAGAGCAAATTTTGAGAATATTAATGAACTTTTTTAAGAAATAAATTGGAAAGTTCTTTTTAACAACTCAAAAGATCTACAAATGTTTTATGATAAATTTATCAAAACAATAAACTATTCAATCGAACAATTTGTGCCTTTAATTAAACAAGACAGAAAAATGAAAACATATCCTTCTGATATAAAAAAGCTGTAAAGAGAAAAATTAAAACTCTACAAACAATGTAAGTTAGAAAAGCAGATGATACAAAAATACAAAACTGTATCAGAAAAAATATGAAAAAGCAGTGAAAGTGTTCAACATAGAACATGAAAAACGTTTTTGCCGAAACACAAACTCAAAAAAATTCTACAGCTATGTAAAATCAAAGCTCAAGTTAACACCTTCTTTACCTGTATTAATTAATGAAAATAGTTTTCAAATAATATCAGAACTTGATAAAGCCTCTTTTTTTAACAGGTCCTTTCAAAAGGTATTGTAACGCCTCTGGCTTTAAATTAAATTCAGCAAAAGAGTTTTCTCTAATTAGGGGTTTTTTTGTATTAATTTGTTAACTTTCTAAATTGCCGCCTTAGATTTGGATTATTAGATTTGTAAAAGCTCAAGCTGAACTTCCTATGTGCTAAATTGTGAGTATTGTAATTAATCTCTTGTTTTTTAATTCTGTCTCTTAAATTGAAATTTCTAATAAAGTTAAATTGAAGTTAATTTTACTGTGATTTTGCATAAATTTAAATAACTAAACTTTGGGGTTAATAGATCATTATATTGAAATTATCTGTAAATTGGTTATATAAAATTGAATAAATAAGCTTTGTTGTGGATAATTAATTAAGAAGCAAGCTGCTTTTGGTGCTCTTAATAATCTCTGAAATTTACAAATCAAATTTAATTAATTTAAATATCTAAATATCTAAATATCTAAAATATCTAAATATCTAAAATATCTAAATTTAATTAAATAACTAGTGGGCCACACCTAACTCTTGGTATAGCATATAAAGTAATAGATCCAAGCACACCAAAAAGGATAGTATGTTCTCTAAAGAGAACATACATCACACTTTAGACAAGGTCAACAACCCCGAAACTCGCTGTAGCCAGCGAAACATTGACAGAGGAATCAACAAAAGGGGTGTTGACCCACACTCTTCGCGCCGTAGCCAACCTGGTCCATCAGACCAACCACAAGCATCGTGCGAAAGATATGGTGACCATGACGTGGAGGAAGAGCCCCAGGCAGCAATGGGCAGTTATCAACAACCTAGAGACCAGCCTAATCCAAGTGGTCTGCCAAGACAAAGCTACCCACCCCAACAAAATTCTACACCTAGCAACTATGGGCCTCCACCAAGGGTGACAGGACCACCTAGCAACAGCTCCATTCCTCCAGCAAGAACCTCACCCTTGCCACTCCAACAGCAACTCCAACCTAACAACTTAAACATGGACTATTCCCTCCAAAACAACAGGAGACCCCCTATTCAAGTGCCACCTCAAGAACTGGGTGCCGAGGAGTTAGTACAGGGGATCAAAGATTTGAAGGAACAAATTCGACGGGCTAAACTTCTAGAGGAATTTCGAAAATTACAAGAAGAATTACATGAATTGAGAAGTCTAAATCCATCCACAAGGACAAATCACGACATCTCAACTCAGGTTAGACAGAATACATACATGGATCCTCAAATCCAGGTTCCCCACCAGGTTTCACACACCTCAAAGGCTCAAGACCTACCAAGGAGCCAGGTGATATCTCCGCCTCATGCAAAAAACGAGCTCCCAAACTCTCCGCAGTGAGAGGGAGAGTGATTGGGGCTACACTATCTCACACCATAGCTGTCCAGTTTGTAAATAAAACCGCCCCTCGACAGCAACCCCCATCTCAACCGAGACCAACCAGAAATGCCTCAAACTGCACTATAAGTCATCCAGGAAATGAAGTGTCCACACCTTCAAACAAACCAAAGATGACTTTTCATATAAAGCCAACAGCCTCACGTAGTGCAGCAGAGACACCTGATGAGAACCAAAGTTCTGAGCAACCGCAGCCAGCATCAACAGGGCCAGCGTCAACGGTCAGCGCCGCCGAAGCCAGCACCTCCACGACAAGCGCCAACGATCCGAGCTACCTTAGCCAGCACCACATCGGGCAGTCCCGACGGTCAGCGCAAACACAGCCAGCATCACCAGGGCCAGCGTCAACGGTCAGCGCCGCCGAAGCCAGCACCTCCACAACAAGCGCCAACGATCCGAGCTACCTTAGCCAGCACCACAATGGGCAGTCCCAACGGTCTGCGCAAACACAGCCAGCATCACCAGGGCCAGCGTCAACGGTCAGCGCCGCCGAAGCCAGCACCTCCACGACAAGCGCCAACGATCCGAGCTACCTTAGCCAGCACCACAATGGGCAGTCCCAACGGTCTGCGCAAACACAGCCAGCATCACTAGGACCAGCGTCAACGGTCAGCGCCACCTTAGCCAGCACCTCCACGACAAGCGCCAACGATCCGAGCCACCTTAGCCAGCACCTCCACGACAAGCGCCAACGATCCGAGCCACCGCAGCCAGAACCACAACAAAAATCTCTCGACACTACCAATCACAATAAAGACAAAAGTGTAGAAAAATGGACTTTTCAACTGAATAAATTCCCTGCACCCAAACCGAAGAACCTCCCTCAGAATCTACTATTTTTAGCGGATTCAAACACAAATGTTATCTTTTTGGTTGACAGCGGATCCGAAATTTCAATCCTGCCGAAGGAATTGACTAACGGTATAGACAAATACTTTCCTAAACAAAGTAGATACATCCAAGGGTTTGGTAACAAAACAACCCACCCCATTGGTAGCGCGGATGTCGAACTTCAATTGGGGAGTTTAGAACCAATCAACCACTCGTTCTGGGTTACTCAAGAATCACGCCACTTTGGCATTATTGGCATGGACCTGTTAAGAAAAAACGAACTAGCGATCCTACCATCTACCTCTCAACTATGCAAGATGGGGTCAAACGAATCAGCTAGACTGTTCGCACCTGCTGAGTTGCCCACCCCTATAGTCGCTTCAGTCAACCACATCAATCTGGGTGGTAAGAATACGACTCCGTTAGAAGAAAAATGCAAAAGACTATTAATGGACTTCCCTGAAATTACCAGGAAGCCAACCTACCACGCAAAGCCAAAACACAACTACGAGCTCGAGATAATATTGGATAATTACAAGCCTGCCATGGTCAAAGCCAGGAGACCTGGTGTTTTTTTGTACAAGCATAGAAAGATATTTGGTACTTTTTAGATGAATACTACTTAAGGGCTTATTCAAATAAGCAACAGTTGATTTTCACTGATTATTTTGTACAACACCTAGAAGCTGCTTGCATTTTTTATATTATTGTTAAATGACTTAACTTTAAGATTTTTTTTAATTTCAAAATTAATGGGGTTTTTGATTTTATATTTATTTGTACAACCATTAAAAATTGGTATCTTATAGACATGTATTTTTTTTTTTGTAATTATCTTAGCTAAAATAGGTACTGTGTGATATTTTATATAAAAATCTAAAATTTTCTATATTGCATTGAGTTTTGGTTGTCTCCTGTTTAGCACTGGGAAAGCTTGCCAAGCAAATTGTAAAAATCATGGCTCAGTAACTTTCACTCATCTAGTTTGGTGGGGTAAGTCGAACTGCCACACCCCAGAGACCTCAGAATGAACCATTCTAATAAGAACAAGCTGCCACTACGTACAGCAGAATTGTAGTGACGATGTCGATTCGTCTGGAAATGCATACATGGCAGCACACCTTCGGATCCCATGGGGGCAATGCCAACCCGTCTGCTGATGATGTCAAGCAGACCCTCAAATCCGTTGGCGTTGATGACGATGGTGAACAACGCCAGGTCGCCAGCGATTAATTCGCGGAGAAGGACGTCAGTGGAGCCAAACTTCCCGCCAGAGTTCCGGGAGAACCGCTACAAGAAGAGCGGCCGCAGCTGGAGCAACCAGAGAAGAGGAGGAGAAGGCGAGTAAGAAGAGGCCGAGCCTCAACCTCCAGTGTAAGAGTAAGGAACCATCATCATGAACGGTAAACATTGACTTTTAAACAAACTTTTGACTCATGATTGTAATTAGGAATTTGTAAATTTATATTCAAAAAAAGTCTTTTCTTTACAATTTCTTTAGAATTTCTTTTTTATTTTGTTAAAAAAAACATTTTTACCACACTTTAAAAGTGTCTTAAGCATTTACTACATTTAAATACTTATAGTTTTAATTCTACTTTAAAAATAGCTAGTAGAGTGTTTAAATCCAGATTTTGAATTAGCTCAAAAATGTTGTTATATGCAAGTACCTTTTAGCACATAAAGTTGATGATCATAAGTATCTCTTAAAATATTATTTCTGATTATTACATGTAAATTACAAAAAGAAAGTTATAAACTTATGTTGCATGCTTATATATCTCTAAGTTGAGTGCTTTAGTGTATAATGGTTTTCACCTGGACTATATTTAAAGTTTTTTTTTCAGTTTAACAAACGTTTAACACCTTAAAACTAATATTTATCTAAAAAAACCTAAGTTAAAATTCTAAAAATGTTTAATAAGAGGGGAAAATGTAACGCCTCTGGCTTTAAATTAAATTCAGCAAAAGAGTTTTCTCTAATTAGGGTTTTTTTTGTATTAATTTGTTAACTTTCTAAATTGCCGCCTTAGATTTGGATTATTAGATTTGTAAAAGCTCAAGCTGAACTTCCTATGTGCTAAATTGTGAGTATTGTAATTAATCTCTTATTTTTTAATTCTGTCTCTTAAATTGAAATTTCTAATAAAGTTAAATTGAAGTTAATTTTACTGTGATTTTGCATAAATTTAAATAACTAAACTTTGGGGTTAATAGATCATTATATTGAAATTATCTGTAAATTGGTTATATAAAATTGAATAAATAAGCTTTGTTGTGGATAATTAATTAAGAAGCAAGCTGCTTTTGGTGCTCTTAATAATCTCTGAAATTTACAAATCAAATTTAATTAATTTAAATATCTAAATATCTAAATATCTAAAATATCTAAATATCTAAAATATCTAAATTTAATTAAATAACTAGTGGGCCACACCTAACTCTTGGTATAGCATATAAAGTAATAGATCCAAGCACACCAAAAAGGATAGTATGTTCTCTAAAGAGAACATACATCACACTTTAGACAAGGTCAACAACCCCGAAACTCGCTGTAGCCAGCGAAACATTGACAGAGGAATCAACAAAAGGGGTGTTGACCCACACTCTTCGCGCCGTAGCCAACCTGGTCCATCAGACCAACCACAAGCATCGTGCGAAAGATAGTATTTATTAAAGATTGTGATGACAAAAATTTTAAACTTGTTAGTAAAAAGTGTTTGGAAATGAAAAACTTCTTCATAAGCAATGATGAAATAATTTAGTCGGTTAATCATTTAAAAGATAAAATAATCAGAACGCCTGAAAGCATTCCTTCATATTTTTTTAAACGTACTATTTATTCCCTAATTCTTCCAATTTCACTAATTTTTAATTGTTCACTAGCTACATCCTCTGTACCAAACCAGTGGAAAGTCTCATATGTCATACCAGTGCACAAAAAAGGTAGTAAGTACAATCCTTTAAACTACAGACCCATTTCTTTGACAAGCAGTTTTTGTAGAATTTTCGAACATATAATTTCTCTAAAAATACTTGATCATCTTTTTTTAAATAAGCTAATTTCACATAAACAGTTTGGTTTTCTACCTAATCGATCATCTAGTTATCAACTGTTGAATTGCTTACACTCATGGTTGGTTTCATTTCTAAGCAATAAGTCAACTAAAGTTATTTACACAGACATTCAAAAGGATTTTGACTCTGTATCCCATTTTAAACTAATAAAGACGTTAACTCAATACAAAATTCATAAAAGTTTAGTTAGCTGGTTCAAAGAGATGGTTGAAAACAGAACCCAAAAAGTAGTTATTGGTAAATTTTTCAGAGTCTTTACCTGTTTTCAGTGGAGTGCCTCAAGGAAGGGTTATTGGCCCACTTTTATTTATAATTTATATCAATGATATAGCTTTAGAAGTAGATGTTGATAGCAACATAAATCTCTTTGCAGACGATACAAAAATTTTTAGCCATTCTAAAACAATTCTACAAAAATCTTTGGATAAAATTTATCATTGGCTAAAAGAAAGAAAACTAGTTTTAAATCCTAGTAAATGTCAGGTTCTAAACATTCAAAAAAATACATCTAGTATCACTTCTGAATTTAGAATAAACAACATAAGGTTACCTTCAACTAAAGTGTTTAAAGATCTGGGAATTTTTATTGCTGAAAACCTAAAATGGAACTACCATATCAATAACGTTTATCAAATTGCATCAACTATTTCTTTTCAAGTTTTAAAGAGTTTTAAATCTACAGATATAAACATTCTAAAAAAAAATTATCTCGTTTACATTCGTCCTAAGTTAGAATACAACACACAAATTTTGTCTCCATACTTAAAGAAAGATATTAACCATCTTGAATCCATTCAAAGAAAATATACAAGAATAGTCTTCAACCGTTGCAACATTTCATACACATCTTATTTTGATAGACTCTCAAAACTTGGTATTAAGTCTTTAGAGTATAGAAGGGTTGAGTTTGACTTAATTACTTTTTTCAAACTAATTAATAGTGAAACTACAATTAATTTACAGTCTATTTTTGAACCTCATAAATTTACTTATTTACTGAGAGGTAACAACAGAAAATTTACATGCAGACATAATTTCAATAATAGTGTTTGGCATAATTCTTTTTTTTATCGTTCAGTTGAATTATGGAACAAGCTTCCAAACGAATTAGTTTCTTGTAAAAAAGTTGAGCATTTTTGGTTAAGGTTAAAAAAGTTTGATTTAAATAAATATTTTCTCAGCAAAATTCATAAGTAATTTTTTTTTTGTATTTCTTCATTAACCACTGGTTGTATTTGTCTAATTTGGTTTAACCTATAGCTTTATTTTATTAGCGGCGGCCTTTCCTCTGTGTATAACAAAACCTGTTCCTTAATACATAGTTAATTGGCCTATTAGTGCTTGGGGCCTTGGGTTTTTAAGTTTTGTTTATAGTCAGTGTTCTCAACATTTATCAGCTACTACAAAAGTCCAACAAACGCTGAGTTATTTGAGTATTAAAGATTTGAAAGTAAATATGAAGCAGGCTCTCCTAACAAAAGTGAAACACGTTGTTCAGATAAAAGCGGTTTTAGTTATACAAATAAAATGAAAAAAACAAGTTGTATGGATAAAAGTTAAACCAGTTACTCAAATGAAGGCTGAACCAGTTGTTCAAATAATGTGAAGCCAGTTTTTCGAATGAAAGTGAAACCAGTTTTGGAGTGAAACCATTTGTTCGGGTGAAGTTGAAGTAGGATATTGTTTTTCTCTTTTCGGAAGCACCGGAGTTATAAATTTTGTGTTATAATTTTTGTGTTTTTATGTTAATTTTAAACTTTAATTAGTTAAACTCAGTTTTTTTTTTCTTTTTTAATGTACGATTTTGGTTTATTTTTGTCTTTTTGTTGTATGTCTTTCTGTATAAGTGGCCTAGGTTTTGATGCCTGGGTCCTTCGTATGACAATAAACTTATAATAATAAACTAGTTACTATAAAATTACTTAATATAAGGATTTAAAAAGTCTAGTTTGGTATACGAACTTATTCTGCTTACATAAACTGGGTCTTAAAGATTGAATGCATAAGGATTCTAGAATATGTAGCTGAAAAGAGTTCTCTGCTCAAACTAAAACTAAAAAATTCTCTTTTATATAATTTTTTGCGCACTCATGATTGTCCAACAAATGTTGCTAAATCGCCGAGAAGTATTTTTTCGTAGGTTTCTTCGAACGACCATCAAACAAGCTTTTCAAGATTTTCGGAACATGCTGATCGATTCTTACGTGAAACATCTAAGACTTTTTTCCCATGTAGTCACTACTCACTACCTCAGTGACAACTAAATTTATAGATGATGTTACTTTTTTCTTGGGTGGGAGAAACACCTTTTTAAATTCCACTTAGAGGTCGATCAGTATACAAAATTGTTCTTAAATGAACAGAGCTGAAAACCTAGCTTATTTCTCAGAAATTTTCTTAGAAAACCTCTCAGAAATATTTCCAAGGTAAGGAAGTTTTAAGTATACTGGACACTTCTGAGGGCCAATCATTTTTAAAGCTGTTGAATTTCTTGCTCTTGTTTTACGTCATTTTATATTTTGAAAATTTCAAACTACAGTATAATCTTATTATAATTTTAATTCAGCTTGATTTAGTAAGATACAATTTTTTATAAGACTTACTACGAAAGATCTCAAATAAATTTAAGGAAAAAATTAAATGTGCTTTGTTATATTTTTTATATAAGTTATGCACCGGAAACAAGTTGTTCAAATTTCAGAATACAGGTACAGAAAATTATGAAAAAAACATTAAATATTTAAATGCATTGACTAACAACAAAAATAATTATAAACACAATTAATGTTAATTCTTTAATTCAAAAATATGACAAAACAAGAACTTATTATTTAAACTGTTTAAAAGAGAGAACATTCATCTACACAAATAATATACAATTTCTTAAAATGAACCAACTAGCTATGTTAGAAAAAGGTTGAATGTATGTGTAACAAAAAAGCGTATACATTTAAAAAGTTTGTTTAGCACAAATTTAAGGAATATGTTTATAAGGCACTTAAAAATTGTGGTTGTAAATTGAACAAAAAACATTTCAATTTTTTTTATTTTAAAGTATTAAATAATGACATGGTTATTGAACTTTGTGAAACTTTTTATTTTATTATACTAGTTCAACACTTATTATTTCACGACAATAAACAAAACTAATATCTGTTATTATCACGAAAAATTTACTTAATCAGCTAGTTAAGTTTTTTATTATGTTTCTGTATAAGTTGATGAATTGTAATATATAGTTTATGAGTGTTAAAGTCTTTATGTTTTTACAACTTTAAACATCATTTTTTACACATGTCTTAAACAGTTATCCTAAAATTGTTACAAGCTATTCTCTTTAGAACTTCATAATTTTTAAAGCATCTCCTATCTCCATAAAACAATTATGCAAATTATTGTAAATTGTCCAATATTATCTATTTAAGCTTTATTGTTTTTAAGCTGGCTAAAGTTTAAAGCTTTTTTTTTTCGACAAATTATACTTTTTTTATTTCTTATAGTCTTTTTTGTGTGGGTTTAGAGTTTAAAACATATTTTAAATATATCTTTTTTTTTATAAAAAGTGAAAAATTGGCTTGTAGTAGATATAAATAAGACTTACATACATATATTTTTTTTTTTTTCAAACATACCGCATTTTTTAGTCTTGACTCTTTAAAACCTTTTTTTTTGAATTTAAATTGTCTGTATTTAAATAGTCGTGCACCCGTCAAAACTATTTTAGTAAAAAAGTCAAATAAACTTTACAAAAATTGTAATTATATGTAAAAAAAATAAGAGAGGAATTAAATTCTGAATTAGATAAGCTTAAGATTTGCACCTACTTGATTAACATCTTATATAAAGTATCAGTTCAACAAAACAAAAATTAAAATAAAACTTAATATAGGTAAGCTATCTTTAAGTATATGTTGAAAAAATAATTATTATTTTATGTACATGATCTACTTGCAATTAAAAAGCACGTACTTATACATAGCTTCTTTATACCTTATATACTTTTAAGTTCTTATACTTTTTGTACATAACTCTATCAAATGACCTTAATAATCATAAAAGAGACACATTGTTAGTTTTAACAAATTAAGTACTTTTAAAGTTGTTGTTATTCAATTCCAACAAAATTGTTTCATTCCGATATTTTGAAAAACATTTATTAATAAAATTTTAGCAAAATAAATAGTTATTATTTTATTAACTCAATAGGTTAAAACATTTAAGCATAAAAAACTAAATAAATTTCAAACCTGTTATCTTTTAGTATCATTCGTATTTTTAAAACACTTACTGAGCTAAATTTATAGTTTAACAAGTTTAAATTAATTTTCAAATGATACGTGCTGTTTAGTTAGTTTTTATTTTAATACTTATTTAGTTGTTTAACTTTTGTAGTACACAAAATTAAATTATATTTTAATTTTTTTGTTTTTTTGTAATAAACAAAGTTTATATAATAAGTTACTTTCATTACAAAGTTTAAATAAAATTATAACTTAAATTGTTAATTTTATTGTATTAAAAACAGTACACTTTTAAATAATTAGTATCTAAAAAAACTTACAATTTTTTTTTTAAATCAGTTTCTGATACAGTTATAATACTGTTTATTTTTTCAAAAGCTTGTTTGGCGAACTAGCAACAATCAAACGTATAATATTACAATTATTTATTTATACTATTTTTACACGAAAATTTGTATTTTAGTTTATTATGAAACTAGTATTAAGCTTTTGTGCCTCTCATTAACAATTTTATTTTTTAAAGTCTAAAATAAATAAATAAACTGAATTTTCAAAAGTGTAAATTAAATTTAAGTTGAGCAACAAAAAACAATAAAAATAAGTTGCTTCAAACTTGATATACACATGAACTGCCGTACCGAGTGCTTTTTCTGTATTTTTTTCTTAAAGTAGAACAAAGTCTCTCTCAACGCTACTTTTTTTGTCAGCAGTTAACTCTGTAGAAAAAAATATACAACAGAATTCGTTGAGCGATATTTATCGAGTTTGTTTGCCTTAAAAATTTTAGAAAACTATTTGTTAATTAAGATAAAATTAATTTTAAAACTAAGTTTTTAATTTTTGTTTCCTAACAAATCAATTTTGTTAAAAAAAAATTTATTTTATTTATAAACAAAATATGTTTTACTTCTTTTGAAATTTTTTTAAAATGTATAACAATTACTTACAGTTTAGAAACTAAAAATTGTTTAATTTTATTTTAAAATGTTGTATCAGTTAAGAGTTTTACTCTTAAATATTGTATTACTAGTCCACAGTAAGCCGATACAACTCAATTTTTCTGAAAAAAATGAAACATTTAACGACTCAAACTTTATGATGTACGATGATCTGATTACAGAAGCAATAATGACATCCGCAGTATCATATTTATCCGACAACCCTAGAGGCGAAGACTCACCAATTTCGCGTCGTCAAATAGAACCATTCACCCCGACAAAATTGTTTGAAGTCTTTTACAGAGGAAAAGATGCAAGCTCTGTTGAATTTGAAAAATCCATGCGAACATTTCGTAATTCAAAGTACTTAAATGACACATTAGTCGACAGGGTACAGTTTCGCAAAAATCTATACAAAACTGCGCGTGCTGGAAGTTGGGAACTCTCCCGGTCAATAATGGCCCACTTATTGCTTATGGTAGTCTCTGATTATGCAGATAATACATGGTACTGGCAAAAGTACAGATGTGTTCCTTTAAATAGAACAGCAGGAGCTAAAATGGCAATCACTATTGAATTATCAAGGTTAGTCCGGTGTAAAATGCAACATTTATTTTTTGTTACTAAGCTTTCAAGCTTATATAATTATAATAGCTTATAAATAAACTTCCTGAAAACATCCTTTTAATTTTTCTATAAAGTTTTTTGTAATAGTTACAGTAAGTAGTTAACCGCACCGTACGACAATCAACAATAATCCACTCAACATTCTGCAAACTAATTTTTTTGTAATTATGAGTCATTAGTCTAAATCAGGGTTTCCCAAAGTGGGCGATATCGCCCCCCTGGGGGCGATTTTAGTAAGTCGGGGGGCGATAATTAGTAAGGGGGCGAAAGGGTGGGCGATAACTAGTAAGGGGGCGAAAAGGGGGCGATTTTAAAATTTTGGGCTGTCATAAAATTTTTACTTTTTATATTGCTATTTTACTACTTTTAGATTGCTAATAAATATTTGACCCTGAGGTAAAACTTCAACGAAAAAAGTTTACATTGTTTATGTAAAAGATTGAGAAAAAAATCAAGTACTTATGACTCCTACTTTCAATGGAATTACATATTTTCATTCATATATTTTCTTATTATCAAACATAGATCATAGACGATCGGAATCCCTCTCATCATTTTATAACCTGACATATATGTTATTTGGGATCATAAATGGTTTGTACAAATTTAGGTCATATATTATTAAAATTCTAGGTAAACTTGCAACCTTGTATACTTTTATTTCCACTTGTTTTTTGAATATTCACTAATTTAGACTAAGAAATAAAACTATACAAGGTTGCAAAATTACCTAGAAACCTGGAATTTGAAAATTTACGCAAAAAAGAACCTAAAAAATCTGGAATTTTTAACAATTTCAACATATCAAGTAGTAAAATTTCGATTTGACACAAAAAAGCTATCATATAGTTAAAAATATGGATCCCTTCGAGGCAGATCTTTTTGAAGTAAACGACTTACAGGAAACCTTCTCAGACTTACAAACTGACCTTGAACTTAAAGTATATTTTTTCAAAGACCGATGTGAAAGCTTTTGGACTCAACAAAAATTAAGGCAAAAGTATCCAATCATTTGAGAGGAATTTAGATTGTTGTTTATAGTTTTTCCTTCTAGCTATGTTGTTGAGAAAGCTTTCAGTTCAGTTATCAACATCTTGCGCAAAAGATCTAATATAGATATTTGTAAAGGAGGCTTAATTTTACTGATTAAGAATCAGATTAGAAAAACTTGCAAGCAGTCATGAACATCATCCTTCACATTATATTAGACTTCAGTAGCAGAGATTATTTTATTAAAGTTTTTTTATTTATTTGATCTTTTAAAATACTTCTTATTTAAATTGGTTTGTATTATTTTTAAGTAGTCTTTTAATAATAAAAATTTTATTAAGTTATTTATTCTACACCACGTTTGAATAATGCTTAATAAATATTAATTACGGTAGACTTCCTCTTGAGTTCGCACTTTTAACCCAAAAAAAATGCAAATTTATATTTTCTTACATTTAGCTTAAATAAAGTCTATTACTAACTAAGTATTAACAAAACAAAAAATACGTAATATTTATATAGATCTATTTTTTTAATGAATGTTTGTTTTATGTTTTAAATCTGTTAATAGTTTTATTTTGACCTGGTTAATTTTTTAGTTTACTTTTGTCGTTTTACATTACACTTAAAGTTTTTATAGCATAGTGATTAAAGTATTTGTTTGAAAGAAATTTATTTGACATATTTTTGTTAATACTTGTTTGACCTGTATAAATAAAAAATTTTTGATAACCATTTAAGTTTTTATTTCAAATTTTTTTTTTTGGTTTTAAAAGAGTATGGATTTGAGGTTTCTATTTGAAATGACTTCAAATTTTTCATTTAAAAGATTCTGAAACTTAATTTTATTTTCTAACTTGATTTATTATTGTTAAAAAGTCTATATATTAAGGAGTTTTAAACTATTAATACAACTGTTTTTTGTTTTATCTTAATTTTTAATTTACTAGCAATTAGAATGTGTTGTTTATTTTAATAGTTCAACACTAGTTTTTAGTTTTTCACTATTTTCTTCTGGTAAATTATTATAAGCTAATAACTAGAGAAAAAATAAGTTTAAACAGTATTAAATAAGCCATCAAAAAGACTGCTACAGTTACAAAACAAAATTATAACCTAATTAAAAAAATTTTTTAATCGTTTACTTTCTTTTCACAGAACTAACTGTAAAACTTTAGATTCTTTTTGAATTTAAATTAAGAAAATGTTAAAATTAAGGTTTAGTTTCCTAAAGGTTGTTCCAAGTAAAATACTATTTAATGGTATTCTACTACAAGACATATAGTTTAAAAAGTTTAAAATTAAGTTTTTAACTTTAAAACTAACTTGCTTATGATATATCTTAGCATTGAAACTAATAATTTTATTGCATTAACTGAAGCTGTTGATGAAACCACTTTAATTTTAGATAATCAACCAGTCGCTCAAACTTCTTCAAACTAGATCAGAAATTATGTTTTAATATCTATTTTATTATGTGTAAAATAAACTGTCCACTCTTTTATAGTATTTTTAATCTCCGGTATAGTAATTTTAGAATATGCCTATTTATAAAATAATTCAAGTATTTTGTGCGGCTTAAATAAGTTATTTAGTATTAACTTCTAAATGTCCGAAGTTCGTTATATGAGAGATTATTTTAATGTCAGGTTTAAATTAAGATTTCAGATGGGTAACGTACGGTTAAGATTCAGTCAAATTTCGACCCGCTAAGTAACTTGAAAACTGCTTGTGCAAAATAAACAAAATTTAGTTTTTTGATACATAATATTTTGAAATACACTTTCAATTCGGTTTTCAGTCCACAATAATATTCCTCAGATCACAATAATACTTAATCATTTTATTACAATTTTGTTCGAGTTTTTTAATCTTCATATATGTTATTTTTTCAAATTATGCAGCCCGCAATTACATTTCTTTAACGAGTTGAAGCTAAAAAATATTTTTTAGTAAATATGAATTGCTGACTACAAAAGTTATCCACCACTACCCTAAAAGTTTCATTAGTTTCAAAACAATTCATATCTAAACAGGATTGATTACAGATTACACAAAGCTTTTTAATAATTAAGTATTTTAATACACTTTACTGGGCTTATAACAAAACAAATGTAACTTATTTACTCAAGCCCTGTAAACTACTTTGAACACAGTCCAAAAGTGCGTGCATAACCAGACTAAACTACAATTTGAACACAACTTTTTCTGCTCAAAAGTTTGTACTCAAGAAAAAAACTACTTGTAAAATTGTGGGGGGCGATTATTTTTCAAATTTCTAAAAAGGGGGCGATTTAGAAAACGAGTTTGGGAAACGCTGGTCTAAATGAATAATCGTACTAGTTTAACTAAACGTTCTTAAGAACACTATAATTTAAGCTTGTTTTAAAATTTGACGCGACTAAATTCTTTTAACAGTACCCACAAACGGGTACTTTAGTACTAATTCACTTAACCACTTTTGTTCGTTAGACCAACACATTGGTTCACATTAACTTTTTTTTCCTGATGAGCACTAACAAAAACGAAGCTAGGTTGCAGAATGTGACAGGGATAGTTAGTAATGGTTAAACTACGAAAATTTTATTGCTTATTGTACATAAACGATTTGCTTCGAAGCTTACAAAGCGATTATACATATGAATATTTCCTTATAAATGAGACAAAAATCTAACTCAGTTTGATTTTTTGTTTGGGTTTTAGTATAAAAGTAAACCATGTATTTTATAGCTAGTTTTAAAAGTAAACAAAAAATAATGAGTATTTAGTTGATTCTATTATTTTTTTTTATAACATCTGTTTTCTTAAATGTAAAGTTTATAAAAATTGTCTTAATTTTTTTTAAACTTGATTAGCTGTTTATGAAAAGATACTTTTTATAAAATGCACAAACTAAGATTAAACTCAAAAGTCTTTGGTGAAATATAACTTGAAAAAATATTCTAGTATGGGTAGGGTTTTTATTCAATTTTAGATACCCATCAATTAAAGGATAAACGTAGATATAATGTTTTAATTATACAATTTAAGTATTAAAATTTTTACATACAAAACAAAATTGAGTTTTTCTATAAAGTAGATAACAACTTAAAAACCAACATATTTTGAACTTAACATTTTTAACATAATTAGGTAAACAAAGTTTTTCGGTTTTTACTTCGAGCATTTTATAAAAACTTACATTTTGTTTTGGGTTGATAAGCTGAGTATAATGAATAGAAAAATAAATTTAACAAACTGTCAACAAGTTCAAAAGCTACAAGAATTTTTTTAACCTAATCTGTTAATCTTTTTTGTGCGGTCTCCATTTATTTAGATGTAAAAACCATTTTTTGTACTTTACATTTAGTTGCTATTTTTTAATATATTTTAATGTAACAAAAACAGTTAAAATGAGCAGAAATTAAAAAATGAACATTTATAATTGCTTTGCCTGTGTTTACTTTATAATACAACTTAACTAGTTACAAGTTCAGCGAACTTTTTATAAATTCAAATTGTGTTATAGTTAAAATTTAAAATTTCTATTTTTCTGGTTGGTTTCAGGTTTATCTAAAATCAATTAGTACAAGAAGCTTTTATGTTATTAAACATTTATTACACGCCATTATTAACCAAATGATTAAATTAATATTAAAATTTTCAAAGTTTAAATCAAAGCTCCAATTATAATGATATGTCAGTATTTTATTCTTACCTCGTTTTTATTATGCAAGCTTGTTTAAGTCAGTTTTATTGTATTTATGCTTTAAAAAAATTGAATATGCTAAATACTTACTTATAGAAGTTTTGAAAACAGTTTTTCTTTAATGTTCGAATTTAATGCACAAAATTATGATTTAACTTCTAGTTGTTTTTATTATTCGAAATTATTATAAAGTTTAATACTACATATAATTTATTATTTCAAAATTAGATATATTGATTCTCCTTTAGATATAGATATCTCTGTTTAATATTTTTTTAAAACCTTAAAACGTGTAATATTAATTAACACTTCAACTTAATTTGGGGGAAATATATGTTTAAATAGTTATTTATGTATACTTAAATAAAATTTTAATAGTAACTGGCAAGACTTTTAGTAAAAAAGGAATATAAAAAATGATATTGATATTGTTATCATTTTGTTTAAACTTTTTTATAATTAGTAATATGTATGCTTATTTAATTTTAATAATTATAGAAAAATTGTTGACATCAGCATTATTATGACATTAATTTTTTAAGATCAATTTAAGTATATTCTTAAAACTAACTGACTTACTCTATAACAAATTATTATCCACTTATTTAAAAAATTAAACCATGGTTTATTATACTGGAACACATTTTAAAGCTTGTTTGGACTGTGTAATCAGATTAATACAGGAAAGCTTAAGTCTTTAAATAAATTTAAATATTTTCGAAATTTGTTAATAAATTGAATTAGCTCTTTTTGTTCGGGCGTGTACATTTTATATATCTAAATTACTAGCTTTTAGAAATTTTAATTAAAAATTATAAGTCTGTAAATAAATTAACCAAAAACTTAAGCTAAAAAACCTTAAGGTTTATATTGATTTATATTTTGATTAACATAATCAACATAAACTTTAGGAAGTTATTAAATAACCATTATAATTAAAATATTAAAATATCATTCACTGGTGACTAAAGCATGTTTTTTTTTGGTTCTCAGTATTCCTTAAAGTTAAAATTCAAAGAAAACATGAACAGTGTTAAAGTGTAGCTTTTAAATTGTTTAAAACTTTAATGTAAAAAAAGTTTTAATACCACTAATACTACTTTTTGGTTTCATTAATATATTTTTGTAAATGGTTAATATGTAGTTTTATATTTTTTAAAACACTTAATGTAAAATAACTTTTTTTTTGTTTTGTTGAGTTTTTAAAACACAGTTTTGATATTATAGACTGCGCAATGAAATAGGTGAAACGAATTTCGGTCAGTTTTTAGACTTAGGGGTTGGCACAACTCTTGCATTTGTAATCGATGATACTGGAAGTATGAGCGGTGAAATTAATGCTGCTAAAAAAAGGGTTGAGGTAAAAATTTTTGTACAGCTAAAAATATATTGTTGTATTTTATTTCAATAAATCAAACTTTTAAATAAAACATTAGTAATATTTTATAGTAAAGAAATTTCTAAAAGATTCACGTCTAAATTGAAAATTAAAAACGTTTAACATTATATTTTGAACTTGTATTGATAAACGAATTCGAAAAGAATTTAATTATTTTAAAATAAAAAGTTTTTATTTATCTATTATAATTAAAAATAAGTATATATTCTTCTCACATTAAAAATCAGTAAGTTTTATCAATATTTTCATATTTTAGTTGTTTAAATTTATCTCATTTTTTTAAATACCATTTGCAATATTAAATAAATGAAAATAGTATATTTAGTTTATCTAATTTTTCATTTTATGTACGAAACTTTTCGACATAACTTACTATCTAATTTTATATCTATTTTATTACTGGAACTAAATACAAAGATTATGTCGAAAAGCTTTAAGAATTTATAAAATGTTTCTAATAAGTATAACGTATAGAATTAAAACTTTTTAACGAATAAAGAAGTTTTAGCCTGTTTATAGTAAACAAATTATAAGTATGAATATGCTAATCGATAAAATTTTTTAGTGTTAATTTTCCTATTTAGCAGTTTGATTGTTTACCTTAGGTTTCTTTTCTTTGACTAGTATCGATTCCAGACTATGAAGTTCACTCTGCTTGCATCGTTTTAAAACCTTAAAATTTCATACTATATTTAAATTTTGGCAGTCTATGCAATCAAATAGTTGATCGATATTAAGATGTGTTTACCAGTTCGACTACGATCAGCAATTCTTCGGATTTTTTGTAATGCCTTTCTTAATAAAAGGCGCCCTAATCGAGATATACAAATTTACTGACATCATTTGCGTCAAGTATTTCTGAGCTTTTTCTTAAAATAGTCAGATACTTATTGATAATGTAAACCGGCTTGATGACTGAAATAGATCTATAGGTTTTTGTAATCGTTATAAAATTTACCTACGTAAGTTTTCGTAAAACAATACAATGTTATCATTTTGCTAACTTCTTTTAGTGTCTATATTAATCTTTCTTTTTTGTCTGTTTATTAATTAAAGCATATAGTTTTGATATTTTAATATCAATTTTATGAAATTATATGAACCTAAACAAAATTAAAGGTAAAAAATGTTAAGTTCATACAGTTTCATAAAATCAATATTTAAGCATCAAAATTATATGTATTAATTGATAAATATTCAAAATCGAAAGATAAATAAAGACATTAAAAGAAGTTAGAAAAATAGTTATTATACATTGTTTTACAAAAACTTACGTAGGTAAATTTTATTACGATAACAAAAACATATAGGTATATTTCAGTCATCAAGTCTGTTTACATTAGCAAAAAGTATCTGACTATTTCAAATAACTTTAAATATAAATTTACAGAACTAAAAGGTTAAAAAATGTTAAGATATCACGTCAAACCTAAAGAATTGCTGATCATAAAAGAACTGATAAAACTTTGCAATATCCATCAACTATTTAAATGCACACACTGTCAAAAATAAATTATTGTTTAACAACTTATAGTTTTAAAACGATGCAAACAGAGTGAACTTTAGAGCCTAGAATCGATATTAAACAAAAAACACAAACATAAGTTAAACTCTCAAATTGCATTAAATTAAAAATAAATAACACTTTTAAATATCTTTTAATTAGCATATTCTTATTAAATTTTTTATTTTTTTAAACAAGCTACCGTTTTTATTATAAAATTTTTTGTTGTGAATGTCGTAACATCTTAAATAAGCTTCATAAGTTCTTAAACTGGTATATAGTATCATATTTATTCTATATTTTTAAAAAGTAACAAAGTATATTTAAAAAACATTTTATTTTATAAAAGTTTAGAAAAGTGAATAAATACTTTTTGTTAGTCGCAAGTTGCAGATAGTATCGGAACGTTAATAAACTTAAAGCAATTATATAAATAAAAATTTATGTTAAATTACTTAGTTATTCTAAATACTTGATAACAAAACTATGAATAATGTAGTATGTAAACTTAAATTAATTTAGAAGATATTATACTTGTTTAATTTGATTAATTTTAAAAGCTTTCAAAATAAAATTTATAAGTTTGTTGATAGAAGCACAACAGTAGAATTAATCAGTATAAAAACATTTATTTACTAACAGTTTTGAAATAACTTAATAATTCAATTTTCTTGTCACACTAAACCAGCACGTCAATTTAAATATTAAGTTTAATCGAAAGTAAACGATATGTTTATTCTAACGTACACTATTTTTAAAACAATAATAAATTTGTTACAAACCTAATATAAGCTGCCCGTAAATGAACTATCATAAGTATTTTAATTAATTGTAGGGATACAAATGTTCAATGCAAAATAAACTTCTATCAATTGTTCTTTATGATTAAAACATCAACACTAATTATTTCCGTACTTAGTTAAAACCCTTTATACAGCAATTAAAGCTATTGTTTTATTTTACTGTTTGTAAATAAAATAATGTTCATACCTTTGAAAAATTTTATTCAGTTTTAACTTTTTGTGAATTACTAACTTCTTATTTTAAATATCTTACTACGAATAAAACAATTACTAATAAAACTAAATAATTTTAACTTATCACTAAAGTAAACAACTTGTTACAATTTTAGTATGAGTTTTTTTCTAAAAATTAAAAAAAAAATTAACTTGCAATATTTTACAGCTTAAACAAAGTGCAATACAACAGGTGGCAAACTTTAGAATATTGTTTTATGATTTTTTGTAGCAGTGTGAAATCAATTGCCGCGCTTCTAAAAAACCACTTCAATAGCCTTTCAAGGCTATCGAGTTTAAGATAAAAATTCGATAAAATAGTTAAGTACTCTACCGATAGAAATAAAAATATGCGCAGCATGATTACTACTGAATAAAAGTATCTAAATAGACATGAGTCATACCATTAGTGTTTATGGTACTGTTACCAGCACTTACAAGTAATATTATTGTAAAACTAACTATTTTACTTCTGATTTTAATTAAAAGCTCAAAACGTTGTAACAGTATTGAACACTTAAAGCGACTTAAATACAACTAAAATTTAGATCAAAACTTCAATACCATTTTATAAATTTAGAAATTAATAATATCTTGTTGCTTTAATAATAACAAGTTAAATGAATTTAAGGTATATTAAAACTTATGTAAACCTTTAAACGGTATTTCTTATTAGTAGAACACCTTTGTTCATTTTCTAATTTTTAATTTAGATAAACTTTAAAGCAGTTTTGCCTTATAATGCAACTTTACTATAATTGATGCATTGCTTTTATTCTGTTTAGTAAAACTCTCATAAAACTAAGATTTAAAAGATCTATAGTATTTTTATAGTAAAACAAATATTTTCTAATCTATAATTGCTAAAATATTTTTAAAATAAAACTTAATTTTTCATTCTATACTGTTCAAAAATTATTAAATTTAACCGTATGGATCTTAACTTTTTTTTCTTAACAAAAGACTAAATAGACACAAAATAAAAATACAAAAATCCACAACTAAATTACATATTTTAATTACAGAGAATTAATTGAAGCGATCTAGACTTATTATTTTTTCTTAATCATTAAAAAAGATTAATTTACCAGACAAATTTTACATTACTGGTGTTCAATAAGTAATTTTGGTTTGTGATACAACAATGCTACCTATTGTTTATATCTACAAACGTGTTTAAATTTAAAAACTGAAAACAAAGAAAACATGAACAACTTATCGTTTTAAAATTCAAGTATTTCATAAAATCTCAAGTTTTTACGCTCTATTTATTTTTTACATAAATTTCTTAATACTTTTAGTACCTTATACTTCTTCAACTTGCTTATAACATTTTATGTATAGAAAACTTTTTAGTGAAATTAATAAACAATCTGTTTGATCGAGTAAACATGACTGATTATATTATTGTAAACAAACAAAATATTTTTTAAAGTGTTTGATATAAAATTGAGATAATTTTCTAAAATGGTTGCCTACTAGTAGATATAAATTTTTATCAATATGAAATTAAAAATGCATTAAGTAATGTTGTTACTTTACTGTATTAACTATTTTGCTAAAAAGCATTTGTCATATAGCTGTTCAACCATAATAAAAATTTTAATATTCATTTGCTGTGTGTATCAATTCTTTGTAAGCTAAATTTTTTAGGGTTAAATTTATTCTCAAAGTTTTTAAATGTCTGTTTACTTAAATACAAGTTTTTATAAACTTTAAAACCATAAAATACATTGATAAAACATATATTATCAATTTTTTTCTGTAATTTGGTTACACGGGCTAATTAATGATGTAATAAAACAAAAAAAAATTACTAAACTTGATTTTTAAAAACTTATTAAGTACAGATTTTTGTTTTACAAAGTAGAAAAATGTATAGATAAAAAAACAAGTTACTAAACAATAATGATAAGATTAATGAAGTAACAATAACATCACTAAACTTCGGTTTATTTTGCTATTTTTTTAAAGTAGCTACAACATCATTCTTAAATCTTTATTAATTTTCAGTTTACACTGCAAAGAAAACACTAATGAAAAAAGAATTTTTAGTTAGTATAATTTTTAGAGAATCACAGATCATGTAAAAGATTCAACTGATCAACCACAAGAATACGTTTTAATCCCGTTTAATGACCCTTTTGTAGGAGAAATCACCAACACTAGAAGTGATGTACAGTTTAAACGTGCCCTTGCAAGGTTTTATGTCTTAATATATCTTTTATTTAACTGTTCAGAACTTTTGAATTTTCAATTTTTCATTTAACTTCTAACGATAAACTTTTGATAATTAACTAAACACAATCACTTGAACTAACTATTAATAAGAAAAAAAATTAAACAATACTTAAATAGAGTTAGTTTTAGATAATTTTTATTCTTTGGTTACCTTTAAAACTTTTAAAACGAGTTAAAGACGATAAGCTTATTAACAAAACTTAAAACATGTGAATGTTATAGCTTGTTACAACTGGGCAAATTAAGTTTAAAAAAAACTTTATGCATACCAAATAGTTTCCACTAAACTTTATGTTGCAAAAAAAAGTATACTAGAACTTAAGAAGTAAAACTAAGCAGTTTTTTAAGTATAAAGAAGATATGAGTTTAACAATACTTAAAAATTACTTTCACTACGATATAATTTCTATGCACGGTAAATTACATTCTGCCCTTTTAGAAATACTTTTTTAAACCGACACTACTTTGTGTTTTTGTGATTATTTATAAACCTTTAAAAATTAGTGTTGTATAAATTTTACTAGGCAGATAACTTTGTGCACTTATAACTTAAAAGCTAAAACATCGTATTAAATTAAAACTAAGCAAACTTTAAAAAGTAAAAAGCATTAAAAAAATTTAATGAGTTTTTCTCTTAAAATATACGGTTTTGCTTAAAAAAAAAAAAAAGAATTGAAAAAAATTAAAGGAATGTAAATTGCATGATTAATTAAGTTGTTTACATTACTTCTTTAATCTTAAATAAGTATTGAAACGCATTTCAATGTTTGTTGTTTATTTCATTTAAATTCAGTACAAAAAATATCACTTACTATAAATTTACGAATAGTATATAACTATTCAAAATATAAATTTAAGTGTTTGTTAACAAAAGATCCTAGTGAAACAAGTTAACTGGAATGTATAATAAAAACAAATTATACAGTATCTTCTTTTATTGTACCGACATATGTTTCTGTGTGTTAACGGATTAACGCACTTCAACTGGGTTATGATTGGAACGAAGAACTAGTATATAGTATATATTAATTTTTTATAGCAACTAATAGTAGCTAAAAAGTACTGTAGTACATATTTGGAGTACCCAGTCTACTATCTTGCTTAACTATTTAAAATATTATACAATCATTTTTGTTTTTCTATTACGACAGCAATAAAACTATTTATTAACACGACCTATATATGAAACTATTTTTAATTACAAATATAATTTTTCACTTACGAATAAATTTAGACAAATCTTGTGTTAGCCTAAAACGTCAACACTTATAAATATTGATTTAGTTCAGAGTTTTATTACCAATGAATTAGGTGTCTGAAAAGCACAGCGTCACTTTTGTACGGAGAGACACTAAAGCACAGAGTGATACTTTAGCACAGAGTGACACTTTAGCACGGAGTGACACTTTTGCACAGAGTGATTCTTTTGCACAAAGTCATTCTTTAGCACGGGGTGACTTTTTAGCACAAAGTGAAACTTTAGCACGGCGTGAAATTTTAGCACGGCGTCACTTTAGCACGGAGTGACACTTTTGCAAGGCCTCACTTTAGCACGGCGTCACTTCACTTTTGCACGGAGAGACACTAAAGCACAGAGTGATACTTTAGCACGAAGTGACACTTTAGCACGGAGTGACACTTTAGCACAGAGTGACATTTTAGCACGGCGTCACTTTAGCACGGAGTGACACTTTTGCACGGCGTCATTTTAGCACGGAGTGTCACTTTTGCACGAAATGACACTTTAGCACGGAGTGACACTTTAGCACGATCGATACTTTTAAATAATTAATTAAAAATTAGATTTTAAAACCGGAAACTTACCTAAATAATAAACATAGTGCATTCAATTAATTTTTCGTTTAAATTTATAATTTATCAAAAGTTTATTTAGTAATTATAACTGTATATTTCTGTAATTTTGGCATCTTACGTACAGAAAAATAAACATGATCTGTGATTTAACTTCAGAAAGAAAATAGTTTGTACAAAAGAAATAAAATAAAAACATTTAACAAATTAGTTTAAGTGATTTCTTTTTTATTTCATTTCACAGTAAGACATTTCTACAGTTTCTTAATTATAGTTTTTCTATAAATAACTTTTAAATGATTTTCAATTTAGGTTTACTTGAAAGTTCAAATTCGGACAACTCAAATTACGACAATTAATATTCTTGAACAAAATTAAAAGACTATTTCTCAAAAAGTAATATAAAATTGGAAAAATAATATGTAGATCTTATTAAAATCTACAAGCCACTTTTTCTTTTTTGCAAAATCTTAAATATTTTTTAATCTATTTTAAAATTACTAAAAACAACTTTGTTTTTTACTTTATCTAAGCCATAACTCAAAAATTATTTAATATTTTGCATAAAGAAAAAAACTGCTTGTAGATATTGATAAGAACTACATACGTACTTTTTATATTTGACAAATATACATTACTTTTTTAGTTGTTGCCCTTTCAATTTTTTTAAGAATTTGAATTGTCCGAATTTTAATAGTCGTGCACCCTCTTATAACACATACATACGTATTGAAAATTGCAACACACGTAGATGTAGAAATAAGAGGACCTTAACATATTTTTGCAATATTTAAACCTATACGTACTTTCGTACTTTTTAAATAAATAAATATAAATAATGAACTTCACCGCACGATCAACAACAACAGCATTCGAGACAATCCTACGACCGGTTTCGTCCTTATTAGGACTCATCAGGCAGGAATAGTCGCGAGAAACCTCTGTTGTGATCTAACCAAGCGGGCTTATGTACAAAGTACTCAAGTGACCGTTTGTGGGTAAAGTCCGAAAAATTGACGCAGGCAAATCTTCACAGCCCAACGTCTTAGACATTGTCAGCTTAATGTGAGATTTTACTCTCCACGCTCGTTTTATCAGTTATAGCCAGTATTTATTTCGGCGATCGTCAACAAGTTGAGATGTTTTATGCCATCGATAAAACTGATAAAACTGATAAAACGAGCGTGGAGAGTAAAATCTCACATTAAGCTGACAATGTCTAAGACGTTGGGCTGTGAAGATTTGCCTGCGTCAATTTTTCGGACTTTACCCACAAACGGTCGCTTGAGTACTTCGTACTTAAGCCCGCTTGGTTAGATCACAACAGAGGTTTCTCGCGACTATTCCTGCCTGATGAGTCCTAATAAGGACGAAACCGGTCGTAGGATTGTCTCGGATGCTGTTGTTGTTGATCGTGCGGTGAAGTTCATTGTTTATATTCGATGGCATAAAACATCTCAACTTGTTGACGATGGCCGAAATAAATACTGGCTAAAAATACTTTTTAAATGAATCAAGTAAATTTTTAATAATTTATTAAGTTATTGGAGCTTTAAAAAAACAAAAGAAATTTATTTATCAGTATTTATTAAAACTTATGTTTTATTAACTAAAATTAGTTTAAGCTAATAAAAAATGTATAAAATACCTGAAGCTCGTTTATGTTGCTAGGTTTATACAAATAGTTTTATATTGAAAATTAAAAGTAAAAGTTTTAAAATACCTTCGTTACAATGTTTTGGTAAAATTAGTTAATAGAATTTGTAAAATTACTTTTACATTGTTATCAAAAAGTTAAGGTTTGCTTTAAAATACTAGTACGGGGACGTAGCTAGCTCGAAAAGTTACAAATCTGCAAAAAATTAAAACATCTGAAATAATGTGTGATGAGCGGGAACAGAGCAAATTAAACTACCTCTAATGTTATTTTATATTAAAGTATGCAGATGTGTTAAAACTTCAAAGATAAATGAGTGCTGAAGTATAAGTAATAACTGTATATAAGGCAATTTATCTTTCTCCACGCCCCCTATAACTTCTTATATGTTGATACTTGTATAAAACTTTAAAAACTTTCATTCAAAATAAGTATAAAAGTTCACAGTTTTACTCAAAAATAAGTTTGACAGGCCTAAAAATTATAATTCAAATAATATTTTTTGCAATTTTACACTTTTAGGACTTTATTAAAAAACTAAAGAAATATACAAAAGTAAAGTTCACCACATTTAATAATATTGCTTAATTTATAACATTTTATTTATTAGAATTAATTTCGCAATGCATACCTTTTTGATAAATAATATCTAATAGGAGATAAATATATGCAATTTAGATGTACTTAACTCCTTCAACATTTACTACACTAAAAGTGCCAAAGAGTTTCCAGTTTCTCATTCAATGTTATTACTGATCATTCTTCATTGATTGCTATGAAACATGTTTGAAGAGTTTATGTATATAATAATGATTGGTTATGTCAAAATTATCTCATACGTTTTGTTCTCATACAGATTTGCAGATACGTACAAAGCAACTTGCCTGAGTAGTATTTTATATTAAACACGAATGATATTTAAAGCTTGTAACATTTTGCATAGTGCATAATTTGGTTTTAGACTTTTAAACGTAACAGTAAAAATTTTATGGAAGCATAAAAAAAAAAGATGTCAGTCCATGCTAAAGTGCGCGGTGCTAAAGTGTCACTCTATGCTTAAGTGTCATTCCGTACTAAACTTTCACTCCGTGCTAAAGTGTCGATCCGTACTAAAATGTCACTCTGTGCTAAAGTGTCACTCTGTGATTTAGTGTCACTCCGTGCTAAAGTGCACTGTATGCTTAAATTATATTCTGTGCTATAGTGGTGTCACCCCGTGCTAAAGCGACACTCTGTGCAAAAGATATGTTCGTGCTATTCTGACCTATTCCCTACCAATGTGCCAGTTTTCATAAACATAATTTTATTTCTGTCTAAAAAGCTGTATAAAGCTCACAAAACTTATCTTATTTATAGTCTAATAAGTAATAGAAAATTAGCAAAATAACAATTCAAAAATTAAACCAACAAAACAAATTTAGATTGAGCTTATTTAGGCTGTTTTGAACATGTCATTCAATATTTTTGCACCAACTTTAAGAAGCAATATTTATAAAGAAATCTTTAAAAACTTAAAGTTTAAAAATGTTCTTGTTTTGTTTTTGATATAGATAGTTTTTGGTAAGTATAAGGAGCGTATCGTGGAGCATTGGAACTGATTCTTCACCAAAAAAAATTATAGAATTATTATAATATTACAAAACTATTAATTTTTTTCAAAGCTTTTGTTTAAAACGACTTTTTGTAATTGTACCATATTTATCTCACTAAATTAGTTTTAAAAATGATTAAATTAAAGGGTTTTATAAATACTTGTAAATTTTCCGCATCACCTGTCTCCACGCATCTCCACTGGTAAGTATATCTCAAAATTTACTTTCTAATTCAAGAAGTTAATAATGTTTTATAATTATGTAAAACACAAATCAAGTTTAATGTGTTTCGGTATATTTTATATAAAATAAAGTCGGTTACTAAAAGTTATGCTTCAGAAACACGATCCGGCAGGAACGGAGTACTTTAAAAAAAGTTCAGGAGGTTTTATTTAGAAAAACATCTTCAAAAAATACTTTTCTAATAGATTTTTCAGAACTATTTCGATTATAGTTAGAATAATACTATAATGATACATTTTAACCGGTGCATTGGGTAATCTTAATCTAACCTACAGGCTAGAATTTAATCTTCTAAACAAACTTAGGTTGTACGCTCATGGTGGAGGTGATGTGCCTGAAATGGCCATGAAAGGCATACAACTTGCTATAGAAAATTGCAGACCTGGGTCTACAATATATGTTATTACCGATGCTAGTGCTAAAGATTATGAAAAACAGGTTTGTTAATAAAAATAATCTTATTTGCTAACTTTTTACATTTGTTTAAACGTTTAATAATGCTAAAGTGCTATGATTTGTCTGAAAGATATTTAAAAGTTATAAATTGTATTTAAATAAGTATTTTTTTAAATACTTATAGTTTAACTTTATCCTGTTTGTAAGTTATTTAATTTTTATTATTAGTTAAATAACCACATTGCTTTTAGCTTTTGTTAACACTATTTTATGTGTTCACATTTGACATACTTCGATTGTTAATTCATTTCATTTCTATAGCTTGTAACTAAATAGAATTTTAAAATAAAAACTCAATTTTTAGGATGGTGTTATTGCTCAAGCAATAGAAAAACAAATAACAATTGTTTTTCTATTAACTAATGATTTATCAAGAAATTGTCATACTTCACATACTGATGAGCTTGTTGGAAACTTTAAAGTCTGTTATAATCTTTATCAGAATATAGCTGAAAAAACAGGCGGAAGAGTCAGTCTATTGAATGTTGATCAAAATTAGTAGCTTGTAAACATTTTAATCTCAAATGCTAATTTAAACATTTTCTTAGTTTCACTTAAACCTTTGTATTCCGTAGATACTTATATAAATATAACTAGATTTATTGAGTTTAGATTGTTAACACAAAAAACTAGTTTTAGCTAAAAAACTAATAGGTAATGGTTGTTGGCAAAGAAAAGTTTTTCAAAGCAACACAAATTATACAATCAAGTTTAAAGCAAGGACTGGTAGTTCTTAAAAAACAAGTAATTAATCTCAAATCAGCAATCAGTTAGTTTAATAATTTTAATTTTAAAAATCTTTATAACTCATTTTAATAGGTTTGATTAAAAGATCTTAGCAACTTTTAAATAAAGTAGTCATCAGCACTTTAACTTTAATTTCGAAATTTGCTTAGTTTATTGTCACGAATAAAACTTAAATAACATAGTCACAAGTCACGACTTATTCGTTAACTTTATTTGTTTTTACTTAAAAATGTTAGGAGATGATAAAGAAAACGTTGAACTTTATTTTGATGTTGATCCCTCGGTTAGCGAAGTTGTTGTCGAAGCTTCTGGAAATTGTGGAAATTTAAGCTTAAAAGCAATAAATGGAAAAACGTCCACTATATTAAAAAGGTTTACTTTTTTTTTTATACAGTTTAGCTTTCACTTTTGTGATAATTCTTTTTAATCTTTAAATTATATAAAAGTATATTATTTCAATTATATTATTAATTAGTTTAAAAAAACAGTCTAATTTATTAAGGAAAACACTAATTTTATCAACAGCTTTGTAGTAAATAAGTAAATACTACATTAAAAGAATATGTAAAATCAAACCGTTTTCTGTTTTAGAAGATGTAAATAATTTTTTTTATTAGTAATTATTTTTAATTAATTTCTAGTTAACTTTGTAAAGTTTATAAGTTTTAGGACTTTATTATCATTTTTTATTTATCGAATTTTTTAAACCACTTTATAATAAAAAGTTTTAAACTTTTATTGACCATTGTTTTTTACAATAGTCTTTAGTTATGTGTAAAATATATTGTTTAAAAGTGCCTTAAGCAGCAGATTATTATGGACAACTTTTTTATTTTCTTGAAATATATTTTTTATCAGAGTTGGAGATGCTTACATTGCATCTAAAGTAATAGGAAAGAACCATCCTTCAGGAAAGTGGTTTGTCCAATCATCAAGGTTATTTGAAGAAGAAAGTGAAAAAAATTGTGAAATTAAAACTAGCGGTAAAAGCACAGCAGGGTTTGTTATAACTACTGTAGTAAAAAATACAGACGAAGAAAATAATAAATACAAGGTTAGAAGTAAAACATACTTATAAATTAAATATTGTATAACATAAACTTGTTAAAAGTCTTTCTAAAATTTAAAATAAAAACGATCAAAAACTTTAAAATTCGAAATCGAAACAAAAGTATGTTTAGGAATAAAGGCTTGTGTATCTAATACTAAATAATTTTTATTAAATTAATGAATATGATTTACTAGTAAACGAACTTTTTAATTTTAAAGCTAACTATTTAAAAATTAGTTAGATGTAAAGTGTCAAAGTAAGGTTCAATGCAGTTTTGTACAGGTTACAACTTTATTGTTTCTTTAATACTTTTTACTTCTTCCTAATTTAGTGAGTACACTATTTAGTACCTAATTAGTAATCTTTTTTTTTTTTGCTTCTTTTGTCTGACTTGTGGTTAGTCTAGACTTGACATTTAAAAAATACTTTAAATGCCTAAAACCCTTAAAAAAAAATTAAGTAGTGTTAATTGCTTTTTTAATTTAGTTTTGAGTAACTAGTTTAAATGCTAGTAAAGGATATTAAAATAGCTAAAAACATTTATATGGGGTTTATAATAAAATATTTTCCTAAGTATAAAAGAAACGAATCAAATGTTTTGAATTCTGGCCAGTATACTTCGTAAAGAAAAAAACATAATACAACTAATAGGCTCTTTTCAACTGTATTTATTTTAGAAAATAAAATTTCGTACGTCAATACGTATTAATAAGCTTATGTTTAATCTTCGCAAATAATAAATCTGAATCATAGGTAATTAAACTTCGTTTTATTTAGGGTTAGAACAGTTCATAGTTTTAAAACTATGGGACTGAAATTAATAGTTATATAGTGTAAGTTGTATAGATTAACAAAATGGTTGCTCATAAATGTTAAATGTTTTATTTGTATGTTTTTACTTACAAAGTTTCTAGGTATTTAATTTAATAAAGTTAACACTTTCAGTATTGATATTTTGTATACATTATTGTATTTACACTTGCATAGGTTTTAAATGGCTTTCCTTCCAATGATCAGTCTATAGGGTTTGTTATGGACTTTTATGGCCTAAAACTCATGCACAGTTCATCAAACAGTAGCAAAAGTTCAGTGAGTCGTGTACGTTTTGTTAATGAGGAAGGTCATGATGTCATTACTGCATTAGACACTGGTGACGCTGAAAATAAACTATTAGTTAACGGAAACCAACTTGAATTTTATATTGAAAAGGGACTTCCAGCTTACATTCAGCCTTTTTATGTTGTTGTTGAAGGGAAAATCCAAGGTTGCTTTTAAACTATAAGAAACTATTTAAGAAAATTAAATTGTAAACCTTTTAAACCTTACTTTTGATAAAACAACTTCCTACTTTTATCGTAAGTGAATTTTTCGTAATTTAAGCTTTAACTAAAAGTTTTTTAAAAGATAGTTACATTTTAAATAACTAGACCTTTTCAATTAAAAAAACTTTTTATATTTTAAAATAGTTATTGCAGTATATCTATATAAAAAAACTAAGTTAACAAAGTTTTTAAAATGTTAATAAATACTTTTTGTAAGGTAGTGCAATCGTGATACCTACTAATCAATTTTTTAAGTACTTTTAAAGTAACAGCTCTTAATTTTTACATATAATTGTAAAACTAGTTTTATTATCTGTTGCTCTATAAAACTTAACGAATTTTAGGTAAACACTTTTCAAGAGTTTCTAATCGATTGACGTATGTATCACACATAAATGTTAAATGTAGCATAGAAGATGTTGTCTTCAGATCTGATTCAACAAATTATTTTAAAGTAAAAGTCGAAAACAATGGAAAAAAAGAAGTAATTTAGAACTTTGAAACTTAATTGTTTTATTTCACTACCGAATTAATTTAAATAACCTAACTCTTAAAAAGATTTTCTAAACACAGTCTAAAGTACAAAAAACAACGTAAATTAACAATTGTAACTTAGAGACTGATATGATTATAAAATACCTAATGAAATTTTCTATATTTAGAACGAAACTATAGTTTTAACATATGTCTTAATTTTCTAAAATGAAATATTATGTTTTTTACTTACTTAATCTTAATTAATAAATTGTTATAAAATTAAACAAAACTACCATTATAAATTAAACAGTACTTAGCAAAATATTATAATTACTTCGTTTTCTACTTTTGAGAAAAGAAGTTTACAGATGTTTAGTATTAACATATAACAACTAGTATCTATTTTTTATAAAGTTTTATATTGTTTAATCAGCTGAAGGTTTTTAAAAAAACTTGATTAGTTAAAAAAAATTATTTAAGTTAATCATAAATATAAAATGATTAATGAAAATAACTAAGGAGTTGGAATTAACTTTTATATTTTTGCTTTATAAACTAAAATTTGGCTAAACTTTTTATAAAATTAGTTTAAAAAACTAGCTGCAATTACAAAAACCACGTAATACATATTATTTTTTTACTAAACTATAGTGACACTAATTTATTTTCATTGGGTACTGTATAAGTATTTACCTAGCTTTCATTATGTTTTCTTGTACAGATTTTATCATTCTTTTAATTAGTTTGTAAATAAACTCAACAAAGAAAGATATATTTATTTATGATAAAATCTTGCTGAATTGAATCTACAATGCCTGTGATTAAATGCCCTCTTGAGTGTTGCACATATGAAACACTAGACGTTGATGCTTCTGTAGCTGCTTCTTTACTTATCATTCACAACAACGTTCACATTAATGCAAATTCTTCAAAACCAAAGCCTCCAAAAATGGACCGTCCTCGAATAGGGAGAGACTGCAATGAAGAGGGTTGGAACATATTTTTGCAAAAGTGGACTATTTTTAAAGATAGTATGGAAATGACAGAAGTAGAAAAGCATCGTCAACTGTACCAGTGCTGTGAGGAAGATCTAGGCGATGCTATTTTGAAGGGACATAATGATGTAGTAAATTTAAGTGAGCAAGAGCTTTTAAGGATGATCAAGCAGCTTGCAGTTATTCCTGTTTCAGTTGTTGTACGACGATCAGACTTTCTTAGTACAAGACAGGATTTGACTGAAAACACGAGATCATTTGCTGCCCGTTTAAAGGGAAAAGCTAGTATATGCTCGTACTCATGTAAATGCCCAAAGGATGGCTGTAACCAAATGATAGATTTCACAGATATTATCCTTAAAAATGTCATGGTAACCGGTTTAGCTGATGAGGATATACGCAAAGAGGTGTTAGGATGGGGTAGTTTAGACGAGAAAGATGTCAATGAGACAATTGGTTTTATTGAAGCAAAAGAGATGGCACGTGATGCAATGACACAACCTGCTGTTACTGCCTCAGTTTCCTCGTACAAATCCTTTAGGAAAATTACAAAACGACCAAGTGGTAAAATAACTTGTAATATATGTAGTAAAACATCTACAAAATTTATTTGGAGCGGGAAAAATAACAAGTATATTGAGTGTTCTACATGTAAGCAATGCTGGATTAAATCCAGGAAAAAAGTTTATCATGGTGACAACAATTGTGCAGATGAGACGAATGCACTTCTAGTTGGTGGATCATATACACAAAATTTTGATCAGTCAGTTGATGTTAATGATAGTGTAGTAAAACTTGATCATTACGTCTTTGATTGTTTGAATGGATGGAAAGCATCAGTGTCACTGAAACATCCAACAATTCAATTAAAAGCTTCTATTGATGAACAAGCATACACTCAGATGAATATAAAATGCCCTAGACAAAATTATTGCAAAATTAATGTTGTTACAGATACGGGTGCTCAGTCATGCTTATGGGACCTTAATAGTTACCTCAAACATGGTTTTAAGAAGTCAAGTCTTATACCAGTTAAAAGGAAAATGTTAGCGGCCAACAGAGAACAGATCAAAATAACTGGTGCTATATTTATGGAATTAATGGCTAAAGATGTACAAGGTAAAGTTCATGTTGCAAAAGAAATGGTATATATAAGCCCATGTACTGACAGGTTTTTCCTTTCAAGAAATGCCTGCATAACACTTGGCATAATAAATCATGATTTTCCTCGTATTGGTGCGACCATTGAATCCTGCACTGTCCATGAAGAACTGCAAACTTGTGATTGTATACCTAGAACTCCTCCCCCTGATAGGCCAAAGGAGTTGCCATTTGCTTGCATTCCTGCAAACAATCAAAAGATGAGAGAATGGCTTTTAGATAGGTACGCATCATCTACATTTAATAAATGTACTCACCAATTGCTTCCAGAAATGACAGGTCCACCTTTGAAAATTCATATTGACCCAGATGCCATTCCAAAAGCAATATCAACTGCTTCCCCAATTCCAAAACATTGGGAAAATGAAGTAAAAGAAACTTTGGATAGGGATACTCGATTAGGTGTGCTTGGTAAGACTCCAGTTGGTGTTCCGTCTACTTGGGTACATCGTATGGTTGTGGTTGCTAAAGCTGATGGTAGCTGTAGAAGAGTTGTTGACCTTTCACCTTTAAATAAGTATTGTGTACGAGAAACACATCATGTAAAGCCTCCATTCATTCAAGTATGTGAAATTCCTGCAAACACCTGGAAAAGTGTGACCGATGCATGGAATGGGTTTCATTCAGTACCACTTCGTCCAGAAGATCATCATCTCACAACATTTCTCACTCCATGGGGGAGGTACTACTACAAAGTAGCACCACAAGGTTATTTGGCAAGTGGAGATGCATATACGCGCAGGTATGATGAAATCATAATAGATATACCTAGAAAGACAAAATGCGTTGATGACACTGTTTTATGGGATGAGAAGTTGGCTGATCATTGGTGGCGTATGATTGACTATTTAGATTTAATGGGAAAAAATGGAGTTGTACTCAATCCTGAAAAGTTTCAATTTGCACAAAAAGAAATAGTTATTACTATTACGAAATAGTTAATACTATTAACTAAAGAAATAGAAATTAATACTAAAGAAATTAATACTAAAGAAATTAATACTAAAGAAATAGTTAATACTATTACGAAATCTGAAATTAAGCCACAAGAAAAGTTCATAAATGCTATTAGAGATTTTCCTATACCAAAGTCAATAACAGATGTGCGATCATGGTTTGGTTTAGTGCACCAAGTTTCACACTACAACCAATTGACTTCTTTGATGATTGTGTTTAAGCCATTATTAAGTCCAAAGACTAAATTTTACTGGAATGATGAGCTAGATGATACATTCTACAAATCAAGAGAAGCTATAGTTGCAGCCATAACAAAGGGAATACAAATTTTTGATTTGGGAAAGCCCACTTGTATACAGCCAGACTGGTCTACAACTGGTATTGGTTACTTTTTGTCGCAGAAACATTGCTCTTGTAAGTCTGCTGTGCCAGGATGTTGTCAAACCGGATGGCGTATTGTTTTAGCAGGCTCTCGCTTTCTTAGACCTTCTGAATCACGTTATGCTGCGGTAGAGGGAGAAAGCCTTGCAATTGTATGGGCACTTGAGCAATCACGGTATTTCACACAAGGATGTGATAATTTGTTGGTTCTGACTGATCACAAACCACTGGTTAAATTATTTGGAGACAGAACACTTGATGAAATTGCAAACCCCCGCCTTTTCCGGTTAAAGCAGAGAAGTCTTTTATGGCGATTCAAGATTCTACATAAACCTGGTAAACTACACCTTGCTCCAGATGCAATGTCACGTCATCCAGTGGTTACCGTACATAAAACAAAAGATGAAGTTGAGATAAGTGCTTCTGAAATTTTAGCTGGAATACGTTTGCCAGACAGTGAGTGTATCATTGCAAGTAATCAAGTAGGTGACAATTTTCAAGCTGTGACTTTTGACCGAGTTAAAGAAGAAACTTTAAAAGATAAACAAATGATGAAGCTTATTCATTATGTTCAAGCTGGTTTTCCAGAGACCAAAGACCACCTACCATTAGAATTGCATGAGTTTTGGATAGTTCGCTATTCTTTGTTTATGATGGATGGGGTCATTATGTGTGGTGATCGTAAACGAGAACTTGATCATAATAAGTTTCTATCACCTAGCAGTATACTTAAGGATGATGTGTATAGAATTGTTATTCCTCCATCATTAAGAAAAGAGGTTTTAAAAGTGTTGCATTCTGCTCATCAAGGAGTCACTGCAATGAACGAGCGAGCAAAATCGATTGTTTATTGGCCGGGAATAACAAATGACATTCAAGGCTGTCGGGAAAATTGCAATAGTTGCAACTTAATTGCACCAAGCAATCCTCGCCTACCTCCAATTGAACCATTGATTCCAAAGGTTCCTTTTGAGTCAATTGTTTGTGATTATTTTCAGTTCAAAGGTTGGTATTATTTTGTAGCTGCCGACAGACTTTCAGGATGGACAGAACAACAAAGAATCAAATTGGGTACAAATAATTCTGGTTCAAAAGGGCTGTGTAAAGCTTTGCGTCGTATTTTTGTGACTTTTGGTGTTCCAGTTGAAATATCTTCTGATGGAGGTCCAGAGTTTTCTGCAAAAGTTACCAAAGATTTTCTGAAACGATGGGGTATACACCATCGTATGTCATCTGCATATCATCCAGTGTCAAACGGTAGGGCGGAATTAGCAGTAAAGGCTTCTAAGCGATTGTTAATGGAGAATGTTGGTTCAAATGGTGAACTAAATAATGACAAAATGGTACAAGCTTTACTTACGCAGAGAAACACGCCTGATCCAGGATGCAAACTATCACCTGCACAGATCCTTCTTGGAAGAAATTTAAAGGACTCCTTGCCTTACCTCAGGAAGAGTATTATGGCTTACAATAACCCGCAGATCTTAAACATTTGGCGTAACGCATGGAGTAAAAAGGAAGAAGCTCTTAGGTCTCGTTATGTTAAGTCTCTCGAGAATTTAAGTGAGCACACAAGATTGTTGCCACCATTGAATTGCGGTGATCATGTCATGATACAGAATCAAGCAGGTAACTTCCCTAACAAGTGGGGGAAAAGTGGTGTAATAGTAGAACTAAAAGACTATCATCAGTATGTTGTCAAGATTGATGGATCAGGTCGCTTAACTGTACGAAATCGAAAGTTTTTAAGAAAATTTAATCCTCCTGTTTGCAAATCTCAAAATAGTATCCCTTATCTTAGAAAAGCAAACATACCAACGCAGAAGTTGGTTTTTTCTGGCAACTATGAGAGAAAAGATTCCAAGGAAAGTTTTGATTGTGTGCGCTCCCATAAAGGAATACGTTTCAAAGCTGGAGATAACTTTGACAAAATTTGCAAAGCGAAACCAGCTACCTTCCTTTCACCTGAGGACTCAAATTGCACTGATGAAAGCCAATCCTCTACAAATCAGAAAAATGGTGTATTGTCTCGTTTGGACCCTAATGATAAATCTAGGGTATTTGAAAGAAATTTTAATGACGATGGAGTATTTCCAGAAAATGAACTGCGTCGTTCCGGTCGTGTAAGAACCCGGAGAAAGATTTATGATGCCGAAAGCGGTACATACAAACCTGTTTAAACTGTTGTTAAAATTAATGTTTTTGTACAAATTGTAACTATGTTTATTGTAACATTTTAGTGATTTACGTTCGTTTTGAGTGTTGTTTCGTTGATGTTAGCACAGAAAACGGTATTTAAGTTTGCAATTTTGTAAATAATTTGTTTTGTTAGCTAGACGTGTCGTTTCATCTCCTTGGTGATAAAATCTGGGGGGAGATGTATAAGTATTTACCTAGCTTTCATTATGTTTTCTTGTACAGATTTTATCATTCTTTTAATTAGTTTGTAAATAAACTCAACAAAGAAAGATATATTTATTTAGGTACACAATATTTTCTTGTAAAAAAAATACTTTTGTGGTATTTTTATGAAACAAAAAAATATTCAATTAAACTTCGTTATATTCGTAATATCATAAACACAAAAATAGGATAACTTTACAATGTCAATATCGGATGAAAAAGGATATGCGTATTTTAATGAAAGCAACGATCGCCAATTAAGAATTCATGCTGACAAATCTGCTCATTTTTATGTTAAAGTTGAAATTCCTAAAAATGTTGCAGAAGGAACTGCTTCTAAAGTAACAATTTCAGGTAAATACATTTTTTAATGTAAATGCTATATTTAATAAAACTATTTTAAGCATTTATTTTGTTATTCTTCTTTTAGCAACTAAAAACGTATAAAAGCTGTTCTATTTAGCATATAATTTTTTTAAATACTAAGTAAAAATGTGTTTAAAATATGTCATAAACTTATCTATATTAATTTAGAATTAATTATCCTGACTATTTTACAAATTACTTTAATCATACTTAAGCAGGCTTAAACTTTAAAAATGAAAAATAAACAATGAACCTGTGCCCATTTAGGCTATATAATTACTTTTTATAAAATAAAACACCTAAGATTAAATTTCAGGCTTAGACAAACCTTATTTGTTGAATTACAATATTTAAAAAAATGTTATAAGTTTATTAAAACTTCAGCAAGTCTTAAGTGTGTTAGTAGAGAAAAATATTATTTTTTTGAAGATCAAGTGTACACAAAAGTGGTTTTAGTAGAGCCTCTTAAGAATACAACAAAGTTTTGTAAACCATGTTGTGAAGTTTGAAAAATGTTTTTAAACTAAAAAATAAAATGTTAGTATTCGAAGGCATGTTTATATAAATTATTGTCAAGCACAATAAAATCACTATTCTTGTAAATGGTGCTTACATTTTCAAGGATAATTGCAAAAAACTTTTTTTTTTGGTTTATTAAACCAAAAAAAAAGTTTATTGCATGCAGAGATAAAACTTTAAAACCACCGTTTTGGTTTTATTCGCCAGAAATTTTGCTTAATTCATTTCATGTTGCTTAAGCGAAATTATCATTCTGATGATTTTTTGTACTATGATGCTTTTTTTGTATTGTTGTTGGTGGTTTTTTATACACGATTGTTTATTCTAACTTTAGATAATTTTTTAATATTTTTTTCTTATTTAAGAAATTAAAAACTATTTTTGTTTAGTTTAACTGTGTTTTTTTTGTGAACAAGACAGGAATATAAAATAAACAATTTTATTAAAAAATAAACTAACATTTTTGAAACAACTATGATCATTTTGATAAAATTGTACTCCAGTATAGTATTTGTACAATTTCCAAACCAATATCAATAACTTTAAAAATCATAGAAAAAAATTAAAAATTACTTAACTTATAAATGTAGAAGTGCTTCAATCTAAAATTGGTTTTTTATACCCCGGTCTTTCTATTTATTTTCCACTGACAACGATTTCTCAGACAATTAAAGCAAATTGTCGAAAAACTAGTTATTGCATTAATATTGTTTATTGGACGATAAAAAAAGCGCTCAAAAAGTTTAGGTTAAGGACCTAGTGTACGAAGGAACCTTTCATTTATCGTGTCGTACACCATTAATAATGAGTCGTATACACGCAATATTTATAATATCTAATTTAGATCTTTGTAAGTCTGATGTATAAAGTCTATGTAAACAGACAATTAGAAACTGTTTTGTTTTTCTTTTTATAACATTTAAGTGCTTTAATTATTTTAGGATTAATAAATAAAGATAATAAAACAATATTCTTAGGAATTGAATAGTTACATAGTTCAAAACTAATGAAAAACGCTCAACTTTTTTGTACACTATTTTTTATACCTTACATTTACTTCTTTTTTAATACAAAAAATTTAAAGTTTTTTGTATGAAAATAAAATAATGTAATTAAACTTAAAAATGTAAAATTATAAATTTTTTTTTAGATATGAAGTTTTTAAAACTATGATTGGGTAGGAAATCTTGCAATAAAAGGATAGATCAATTTAAAAACAAATTTTCTTTAAAGAGTTTTTTCATTATTCAGAGTAGTTTTTTATTTACACGTCCCGCGAAAAAACTTAAACTTTATTTTAGAATTCCGGATTGCTAAAGATATTTTTTGGTAAAATTAAAAACTTTGCATATACTTTTTAGTTATATAAGTATGCCAGAATATAAATACAAACAAATTATACAGTAAGCTTCCTTTATTGTACCATCATATGTTTCTGTGTGTTAACGAATCAATACACTTCAACTGGGTTCTGTAAAAAATTATTACTGTAATAAAAGAATAAAAGCATAGAGTAAAGTAGGTGTATACATGTTTTCATTAAAATTAAAATAAAATAGTTTCTACAGATTTTTACATGTTAAGAGTTAATAATATGTAAAATACTTAATATTAAATCAGACTGTTCACTATTTTATTTTATTTTAATGAAAACATGTATACACCTACTTTATTCTATGTTTCTATTCTTTCATTTGTAATTATTTTTTTACAGAACGCAGTTGAAGTGTGTTGATTCGTTAACATATCTATATTCCAGTGAACTTGTTTCACTAGGATCTTTTGTTAGCAAACGATTAAATCTAAGTTTTGAACAGTTATACAAGAGTATATATGTTTTAATTACATTGCTTTTAACTTAAACAAATAAAATAAATAAACTTGTATATATAGCAAAAGGTTGGAAGCCAGGTTCTTTTCAATATCACGTTTGTACAATAGTTGTTGGTCAAAACAAACGTCCTAAAGTGGAATCTTTTATTATCAAGGGACTAATTTCTAGCAGGTTATTTGAAATCTGTCTGTTTTATTACATTAGCATTATAATAATGTTAAAAGTTCTGTTATACTAAAGATTTATATTTAAAATTTATATGTTTAACTTAAAAAAAAAAAAATTTAAGTAGGAAATTTAAAAAAACGTCATCTTAGTTACAAAACACAATTTAAAAAAGTAAACTACCAACATTGACAAGTAGCATTGAAAAATTGTAAAGCGAATCTTTAACTAATGAAAAATTGTAACTTTTTAGATATATATTTTACTATCCGTCGAAAATACTTTTATACAGCTATAAACGACTTTTAAATGTCTTACTATTGTAATAATGTGTGAAAATTAACAAGACAAAAATTCAAGTCTAAACATACTTGTCACTATCAAACAAAAAGTTTTTTTTTTAGAGTTTCTCAATAGTATTACCTATAAATTTTGACTTTTATAATTTAAAACAAACATTATGATAGAAACTTGTTAATCATCTTTCTAATCAAAACTTTTATATAAGTTTCGAAATATGCTTACAACAAAATATAGATTTGCCGAAACAGTTGTGCAGTCAACAGTAACAAACGACGCCGACGTATCACGTGATGCGGAGTTTGAAGTGATGCTTCCTTCACAAGCATTTATCAGCAATCTAACTATGGTGATAGGAGATCACACTGTTGTTGGAAATGTCGAGGAAAAGAAAAAAGCTGAAAAACTTTACAAAAAAGTAATTACTTTGAGGACCTATAGAAACATTTTCTTAACTGAAGACTAACATTTATCACCTAGAAAAATTGTGAATAAAAAGTAACAGCTTAGTATACCAAAACTTAAACAGTTAAACACCTGCTTCAGATGAAATCTTATGACTTTTACTTAAATAGTCCTTGTCAAATATTCTTTTTTATAGTTTAGATATTTCTATAAACCAACAAAATTTATTCTAAGAGTTTAAAGGTCTACTTCAACAAGCTTTTTAAAAAGTTTATTACTTTAGTAAACCATTTCACGTTTAAACTTTTCAACTTTCTTTATATTGCGTATAATAATTATTTTTTCCAACTGTTTATACAAGAATTAACCATAAAGTTTGCCTTTTTCAAAGTTTTTATTAGAGCTAACCTTTAGTACTTATAGCTTTTTTGTTAGTACTTAATTAAAAGAGTTATGACAAAAAAATTCAAATAACGAAAATTGTAAGAATAAATAAACAAGTAAGGACAACATTTAAACAAGTTAATATACTTTTAGGCACAGAAAATGGGTAAGGCAGCAGGGCATATTGCAGTCAGAGATGATTCAACTAGAGTGTACAAAACAAACATGTTAGTTCCTGCAAGAACTACAATAACGTTTAGATTGACCTATCAGCAGTTGTTAGAAAGGGTTAGTGAAGTAATTCACTTTTTTATTGTACTATTTTTTTGAATTTTTTGTTCTAGTTGAAGGTTTTTACCTACACAATACTTTACATTTACTTTCTTACAAAAATTAATAAACAATTGCATTTTTATCAATAGCTTTTTTTGTTGATCTTTAATATTAAGAGTGGCAAACAAAACTTGAAATCAACCTTTTTTTTTCCTAATTTTGTTGTGCTACATTCTGCACTGCTTAAATAAAAATATTTAACTATTTGTCATTTTAAAGAAATTGTTCTAAAATAGATATTGTAATTCTTAGTATTTTTAGTAATATACTTAAAACTAGGACATAAAGAGTTAAATCAGTATAGTTTAAAGTTAACTTTTACAAAATCACTTATCCTGTGCTTATAAACAATTTAAAAAACATTTGTGTAGTTTGATAATTTTTAAATTTTTGTAACTTAAAATCAACTAATATTAACAAATGTATAGCTTTAACACATTGTTTCCGAAACATAAAAATAAAAGTTTCTATCTAAGTTATTTATAGCATAAGTTCAACTAAATTTATTGTTACTTAATTTGATTGACAAGCGGTTATAATCTTATTTTAATAATTTGTATTTTTTTCAATGAGACATCCGTGTCTAAAGAAGTAAAATCTCGGTCAAAACTGCAAGTTGTCAAACTTATAATTCTTTTTTTCTTATGTACATTAGAAAAATATATTAAAACATAACCAACCTGAAATAAGACTGTTTTTACAAATTTTAAAGTTTTTTTATGTTTTTAATTGTATTTGTACTAAATAAACAGTAATAGAATACACAAAAAAAAAGTAAAATCAGTTAAAAAAAATCAGTCTTATCATGCTAATTTATCAAAAACAAATATAAAAAAAGCTACAGTTTAGTTAGAATTTAAAGAGTTTAACTGAAAATTCACTTATATGGTCAGTAATAATCCGTTTTTGATAAGTAGTTAGTGCTTAGTATATTTTAAAATTTTATAGTTTCTGTTTTTAAAACTAAAGTAATGAAAACTCTACAACAAAAACTTTTTTTTTCTAATATCAAATAGCGCTTGATAATAACTATGAAGAGTTTTTAATAAGTTTTGATTAAAAATTAAAAGTCTTAGTTATAATAATTGTTCACAGTAAAAACCACAAGTAATAAACATTAATATTGTTCATACTTTGTGTCAATAATAAACTTACGTAATTAAAGTCAGATAATAGTTTTTAAATTTTTTACTATGTTGTATTTTTTTTAATAGACTAGTTTTACAGTATGCAAATTTTCTAAGTTGTCGTATATAATCTTTGATACTGAAACTATGTATGCTAGCTTAAAATAGTTGTAATTTTGTAGGTAAACTTGCATACTTATTGTACTTTTATACAGCGTTTTGATTACCAAATCCAGCAAACTTTAATTTCTATAAAAATATGTTTTTATCAACACAAATTAACTTACGCATTTCTATTATTTTAAAATTTATCCAGCAAATAAAACTTTGCTCGAAAACCTTATGAGTGCGTTAAGAAATATATTCTGAAAAACGTATAAAAGTAAACGAAGATAGATTGCTATAATGAGTTTTAAGTTCTTGACTAACTAGTTAAGACTTTTAAAAAAGCTAAAAGTGTTTTCTCAATGTTTTACAAAGTTTTAGATATCGGAGGATTTCTCTACGTTACATTTTATTTAAGACAAAAAAAGTTATTTAATTTTAGAAATATTGCTATAAAAAATTTTAGTTAGCTGATGTTTGGTAAAGTGTCATATTGCAATATGTTAATTGTTTTTAAGTTTTGCCATTTAATTAGATTAAAATTTTGAAACAAGAATTTAAAGTTAAAAACTAGGATGTCAATCTTTGTTTTTAAATGAATCTTTTTTAAACTAGCATGCATGTTTTTATTTAAATAAAACAGTTAAATTAATTGTATTTATATCTATACTATAAAAAACAATTTGTTAATTTTATTTTAATATAGCTTTTTCTTTCAAATTAAAAGTTTTAATGGCGGAGTATTTAAGGTTGCCTAACGTTTAGCGTTTATAAATAAAGAAAAGCTAACAAATACTTTAAACTTAGTTCTAATTTTAAATGTTATTAAAAATTACTGTTATAACTTAAAGGTTCGTGGAATGTATGAGTACTCAATTGTTATCGATCCAGATCAGCCTGTAAAAAGCCTTCTAGTTGATGTTGAAATTGTGGAGAGTTCAATGATTAAGTTTGTTTCAGTTCCTGGGTTTAAAACAGAGCAGACGAATCGTAAGTTTAACAACTTCGAATTTGATTTAACATTAGAAGAGCAAAAGCAGCAGAGAGAGCACGGACCTCCTTCTGCGGAATCAGCGACATCAATTACATTTAAGTATGAGATATATAATAGAATTATTAAACAAATAATAGAGAATAAAAATATATTACAAAAAATCTGTTTTTAAGAACATATAGATTGAAGCTTATCAGTTATGTACTTTAAGTTGAAAGTTTTTTTAAACATTTAGTAACTTTTTAAGTGAACATGTAAATTGTAGAAAGATTAAAATCGTTGAATTTAATTTAAAAGCTTTTATAATTTTAAGATTCTATTTGAAATAGTATATATATCATTACTTATATAATAATTCATAATAATACTTATAACTATTTTTTTTTTAAGTTAAAAAGATTTGCAATTTTTTTATACAACAATGTACAAAACTTAATTATCGTTTTAATTATAATAACTTAATAAATTTTCTATAAATAACTTTTTTTATTCTAGTTAGGTGGCTGAAACTGAAACAACTTTTTTTTTAATATATATTAATGAAATTAAGTACAAAACCAAGCAGATTTTACTGTCTTTTTAGATTATCTTAGATATTAATTGTAGTCAGTACTAAACAAAAACCAAAAATAAAGATTTTTATCTCAATATACGCAAATTTTTCTTATTTAACTTTCTAAAAATGGTTTATTTATCTTATTTAGATTTTTTCAGAATAATTATTTTATGTTGTGTTGTAAGAATAAAAACAAGCTTTACTTTATATTTAGATAAAACTTTGTTATTAATCAATTGGTTTTAAAATGCTCTACATACATTTAAATTAAATTTGAAGCATTCAATATAGTAATTGCTATTGAAGTTGTTTATAAGCTAAAAATAATATTTCTATTTAAATGATTCATGAATGCTTCTAGCTTTAAAAACTTAAACTTAATAATGCTATTTAAAAAATATGTATGTATAATTTCATGTTTTTTATGTAAAAATTATCTGCTTTTCTATACTTCTGCTAGTAATACTAAAATACATATTAAAGAAAACAAATAAAGTATGTATAGTTTTAGACTAAATATTTTCATTAAATTGTCTTCTAAAACTATTTATAAAATTTATCTTTTATTAATTTTTCTATCCATTCCAAAAATACTTGACATCTTTCAGAATGATTTATTAATCAGAGTGTAAATAAATCATAAAAAAATCTTAACTCCAGTAATTTGGTACTACACTTTATGCAATTATATAAACATAATTTAATGTTTTTAAGTTTACTTCTTTCACCATAACTTTTGTTAAATACATTCGAATTCAGTTTTTTTATCTAGTCTAATATAGGAATCAGCACAAGGGATGTCATGTGAGGTACAAGCCGTCTCTTTCCACACAAACTAAACATTCGCCGCTTGGAATGAAAGGCGTGTACACAGTTCAATTTGATGTAAAAAGGACAGAATCAAGTGGCAAGAGCGTAGTTGCTGGAGGGTATTTTTTAATTTGGCATTATTTAAAAAAAAAACATTTTTATCCGCAATTTTTTTATATTTTCTAATATTAATAAAACAATACTAGTTACGAAAACAAGTCTCAAACATAGCCTTTAAAATATAGTATAAGTAAAGTTAAAAAAGCGTATAAAGTTTTTTTTTTCAGATGTTAAAGTTTGAATTTGTTATTGATTTATTGATGATTATACCTGTGTTTATGTTTGAAACAACATGTTGTTCGATCAAATAAACAAAAATACTTACGATACAAAAACATTATTAAAAGTTCATTATGTTTAGTATGCTATTAGTATTAATTATTTAATTTTTTTTTCTTGTTTATCCAAGTTTGTCAATAAGTGTCTTTAATCAGCGTTACATTAAGCATTTTATTTTTAAATAGCTTTTTTGCACACTTCTTTTCTGCACCATTTCTTCCAAACCCACCAAAGATGCTTACTTTTGTAATAGACGTCTCAGGCTCTATGTTAGGACACAAAATGGAGCAAGTTAAGCAAGCACTTAAAGAGTCTATTAAGGCATTGAATCCTGAAGTTAGTTTAATTTTCATTTGTTTTTGGAGTAAAAAAACTTTATGTAAATAATTGAGTATTGAAAATTTAAGAGTACGAAAAGAAATTTTTTTCAAACGTAAAACTAGTTTCATAAAACTGTCTAAAGTAGTATTTTGTAACAAAAATTTCTAACAAAATATATTGTAGATAGTAGTTATGTTAATTATTTGAAAAGCTTAAATAATGGGTTTTTTAAATAATTTCTATATTCGTAAAGCACCTTTTTAATACTTTACTTAACAATTTATTTCAGGACTACTTTAATTTGGTATTTTTTAACAACAATCCTAAGGCATGGATTCCGTCTATGATGGTTCCTGTTAAAGATGTAGATATTAATGAAGTTATGAATTATATAACAACTTTCCAACCAGAAGGGGGAACTAACATTGGCGGGGCTTTTGACTTAGCCTTCGATCTTCTAATTCCGTATTTTTCTACCAACGGTAATAGAGTATTTATATCTCAAAATACTTCTAAAAGTATTATTGAAAAGTCTATGCAAGTTGATTTAGTTTTAAACTCATGCAAAAATGACTAAACATAAGTTATAATTTTTTGGATATACTAATGATGCAATTTTTTTACGTTACGAAATAGGCAACTGTTTTTATTTAATTTAAGCTTAAATTTTCTATATTTTTGTCACTATTGTTGTTAAATTTGAATCAAATTAAGATACTTAGTTTACTACTAAAGCTGCTATCACAATTAACCTAGTATAACGGGTGCACGACTATCAAAATTCCGACAATTCAAATTTTAATAACTCTAAGTTGTTTATAATGATCTTCTTTTATAGATATTAAAGCCAAAATAATTTAAGACCTTAATCTACTAGACGTACATGTTCAACTTTTGTTGTTTTAAAATTGATAATAGTTTTTGAGCTATGGCTATAATAAGTTTTTTCAAAAATTATCAGCTATTAGTTTGTCTATACAGATCCTAAAAAAAGTTAGTTAAATTATAAAATAGAAACTAAATTTATGCAGTACTTTTTTTTATTCAGCAAGCATATGTTAAACAAGTTAACACAGCTCGACGGATTTCTGTAAAAAATAAGTACTGCAAAAGAGAGTAGAAGATAAGCAGATGAATAGGTGTATTTACTAAAATGTAAGCCACAAGTATAGATTAATAATAAATTGTAAATACAAAAGTTTTATGTAGAACGACTGTTATACATTTTGAAATGGATAAAACCAATAAGCATTAATTTTAAAAAATTAACTAAACTACTATGAAAAGTTATGTACTTGTTGTATAAAGCGTTTTAAAATGATTGATTATCATATTTAGTCTATGTAAATTGGATATTAATAAGAATAATAATGTTAACGATAGTAATAATGATACTAGTAATAATAACATTGAAAATAGAAATTTATAAGTTTCATAGTAGCCGTGTGTTGTAATATAACCCACCATACTTTTCTAGCCTCAACATAAACTTAAGTAAACAATTATCAAACGATTTACTTTAAATCTTGAATATTTATATACAATTGAAAGTTTTTTTTGTTAATTTGATTTAAACTTCATTTGCTGATAACTTCATGGATAGAAGACTCAAAATTCAATCTAGATCGAGAAAAACTTACGATCTCTCAGATCTATAATCATTGTTTATTGGAAATTGCAATCCAAAAGTTTGTCAACAACGATATGCTTATGACTTAAAATTATATAAATAGCGTGTTTTTAATATTCTTTTTGTTGTCGGTTTTGTAATATTTTAGTCTTTAATTCGGTTTTTTGTAAACTTTTGTAACTTTATAGGTTTTTGTTCTTTTAACTTTATCTTAAATATACATATATTTAAGTCAGAACAGAAATATTTAGTTAAAATTTATACATATAAACCGAGGTTGGAAATCTTTTATAAGTTGCTGACCCCAATCTGAAGAAAAATGTCTTCCGCGGGCCGCAGTTGTTTTAAAACTGTTGTAAAGCAATATAAAACACTGTTTTAAACAATAAAAGAACACAAGTAAAGAGTAATAAAGAGCCTAATTGTAAGTTTTTACAAATTAATATATTTTAAGTACTGTAAAAAGGTGTTTTTTTAGTTGAAAATTACCTCGCAGGCCGCAGATTTTGACTGTAAGGGCAGCAGTTTGCCAAACCCTGCTATACACAGACTATTGACATTTAACTCTTTATGACGTAACTAATTTTTACTTGTACTCAAAAACATTTTATACTAAACTAAAGTTCATGCTATACTTATATTAGTTTTTAACAATTTTATTATGTTTAGCGATATACGAATTTACTAGATAAAGTTTCTTAAGTTTTATAAGAGTAAATTACAAATAAATTTTCTAATAAAAATCAGTACTAAAATAAAACTTTTTTTAAATAAACATATGTTTTTATTAGTACATAGATTACTGTGAGTTTACATTTGAGCACATTATTGTGACGAAACTATTATTAAAAATTTTTATTTTCTAAAACAATTTTATCTTATACGTAAATCACTTTTTGAATCTTAACCTGACTGTTTATTTTGTATTTTATTTTATTGTTGTTGTGGCTTTACCTTAATCCTTGTTGTTATTATAAAGTTTGAAACTAATTTTAACTTAAGTAGCTTTAAATATATAAAGCAATCAATTTAAAAATTTTTTAAAGCAATAACATAACTTTTTATAATACTTTAGTTTAAATTTATTAATTTATGCTTATTGGTTGAATCTATTTCACAATGTAAACATTCAGTTTATAAAACATATATTTTATCTCTAATTAGTTATTATCCTACAATAATTATGGCTTATATTGTAGTAAATACACACATTCATCTGTTTAAACTTTTTTTTTTCTTGCAGTACTACTTTTTTAGAGAACTCCGTAAAAAATGTGTTAGTTGAATAAATAAAAGTAATGTGCAAGTTGTTGTCATTAAAAAAAAAGTTTTAAAACTTACTAAAGTATAGTAATTTATAACTTTCTACTTTTATATGTTTTTTTGTTACTTTCATAACCTTATTATTTAGACCTAAAAGTTTTTTTTTTTCTTTCAAATATATGTTACTTTTTGGGATGTTGTCTTAAAAACTAATTCTAAGAAGTTGAAATGTCAGAATTTCAAATGCTAAAATTTGAATTGTCATTTAACTAGTACAACATACTTCCAATTGATCTATAAAAACTAGTATTTTTTGTTTATATGGAAAGCTTATAGAATATTTATCTAAACTGTTTTTATTATTGTTGTTGATCCTTAAAATTGTGAAACATGTGTTGTAAAAAATTTTAAACTATTTAAAAAATTCTTTTTTTATGAAAGTAATAAAGTCTAAACTCTAAAGTGAAACTCAATACTTAAATTTAATTTACCTGTAAGTAAAATGGTGTAGTAGTACAGTCAAACTTTACAAAAACTTCAAAAATTATTTTATGACAACCTTATGCTTCTTAAACTAAATTGTAGAAGCGAATTAACCAAAAATACTAGATGTTTCTTACTTTTGAAACGTGTATGTTATTTGAGAAATTAGAAATAAAAGTATATATAAGGTCGGTAAATGTATGGTTCGCAAATGAACTGTAAGTTCTGTTTTTTTTTTACTAAGAGTAAAATCATCTTAATAAAAAACTAACCTAGCTGAAAATTCAACTGATGTTAACGAAGTGTTTTTGGATGAACTTGAGAATAAAGACCAAGAAAGTGAGATATTTAAATTTGATACTATTAGAAAACGACGTAAAGCAAGTATACGCAGATTTGCTCAAAATGAAGATGTTTCAAGACATTCCAAAATGATAATCTTTCTTACTGATGGAAAGTTTGTTGCATTTTGTTAAATAGTACCTAATCTTTACATCAGAATAAAGTGTTAAGACGTTAAATGCTAAAACTCAAACAAACTAGGAAAGTACAAAAAATAAAACAAGTTATTCAATTTATTTATATAAGATATATATAAATAATTTATTATAAGATTTTTATATTACTAACAATCTTTCCCTGTATACAAAAGTAGTGGTTTCCTGGATTCTGTCTTTAATCCTGAAGTGCGAGTCCAGCCAGATCTTGATTTGATAAAAATGTACGATCCAAAAAGTTAAAAACATATCTAAAATCAAGCGTTTTTAAAAAACCAAAATTCAAAATTTCAATAATTATACTGTTTTTTCTAATCCCTTAAAAGTGCATGGCTCAAATCTAACTAGATATTTATAAAATATTATTTTACCTATGTTTTTTTTTAATGTTCGCATCGTTTTAGATAATAAAAATTGTTTTATAGACAGTTAATATCAAATTTGTACCTTACTGGCATACTTATTCTTTACTTGGATCAATAAAAGCAGGTTAATTATTTTTTGCCATTTTACCTTCTTCTTTTTATGACACACTAAGACTTGTTTTTTTACTTTTGTATTCTGTTTTTTTAATTAAATAAGAATATTAGTGCAAGTTTAAGTATTTTATTCACTACTAGGTTTCGGTGGCAAAAAAATACGACCTTGTCAAGTATAATAAAACACTTTATTATACTTGACAAGGTCATAACTTTTTTTTTGCCACCGAAACCTGGTAGTGAATAAAATACTTAAACTTTCACTGATACCGTTATTTAAATAAGCTCTTTATACTCCAGTAAATTGAGTAATACTTTTTAGTTAAGACAAATAACTATATTGGTTTTTTTATAATAAAAAAATGTCAATTAACTTTTTATACTTTATCGAATGTTCTATATCAAAACCGGTTAAATGGAAAATAAACAAAAAAGTAAAAAAAAAACTTCTCTATTATCCTTTCAAGATTTTCTTTAAAATGTGTTATTAGTTTAAATTTAAAAATTAGTTAGTTTTTTTAAGCCAATTAAAAATATTTGTTAATATATTCAGTGAAATTTGTTCGTTCAGACTTTTTATCTTAGCTAGGACCTAATTTTGGGTATTAAACACGTAATAAAACTATATTTGGAAAGTATGGTATGGTTACTATTTAAAAATGTTTAAATTTGTAGACTACTATTTAAAAAACAATATTCGAATCCGGTAGATAACTTATAAAAATTAAAAACGTAAAAGTTTTTTCAAACACTAAAATAGTTGTTTTAAATAATTTTTATCAAAGTTTTTGTCGTATTAAAAAATCTTTTTTTTGAGTTTTTGATGTTTAAAGCTGCCAATGCATAAAGTTGTATCAGAATATAAACCCTTAAATATAAGGTGAAAACTAAAAAAGACTATAAAAAGAATAACAATATGATACTAACTAATAAAAAATATAAAATTAATTGCAAAGCATGAAAGTTTATATAACTTTTGCTTGTAAAATTCTAAAGTTAGATAGAATCTTCAATGAAACTTTATGTTAACTAAACTTAAATCTACTTACCCTATAACTTTGTACAGACCTACAGTTGGAAAAACAAGTGCAAAAGATATATTAAAAAAAGTTAAAGAGATTAACAAACAAAGAGTAGCTGTTCACACAGTCGGATTTGGTACTTTGGTCGATATGCAGTTTTTAAACAAGCTATCAGGGGAAAACAATGGTATTTCAAGACGTGTTTTTGAAAGTCTCGATGCGGCAGCTCAGGTAAGCTTTAAGTACTATTAATAGAACTTTTAAAGTTCTATTAGATTCAAAGTTTTAATTTTAATTATTTAGAAAAAAAGTTTCTGAACAAGACATTTTAAAAGCTTAATCTTTAGTTTAAGTATAAATACAACTTTAAATTTATTGTAGTTTATTTGTGATTCAAATAATAAAAAGTTCTTCAATTTGTTGTAGCAAGTTACTATTTTATCTAGACTGCTTATTCTAATGACTTATAAAATATTTGCAGATTCACAATTTTATAGATGAGGTTGTTACACCAGTTATGAAAAATGTAACAATCAATTTTGAAAATGATAAAGTTGGAGAACTGACCTCCAACCAAGTAAAGACAATTTACGATGGCATGGAAGTAATTGTTGCTGGGAAAATTCTACCAACGTTATTTTTGTTCAAATATTAGTAATGCTAGTTTTTAGTTTTCAAAAAACATAATGGTTATGTTAAAGAATTAAATTGTTCGATACTTACTGAATTGTGAGAGCTTATTTCAAGATGTTATTCAACTTGCACGTTTTACGCTTATCAATAAGGTTATACTGTATATATCCAGTTCTTAAAGACAACTGTGAAAACGAAATAGTAAAGTCTGAAATATCTGTACAGTTTAACTAATAGAAAAAAAAGTAATTACTAAAATGTTTTTAACTATCGGTTGTCTAATTGTAAAAACTACAAATAGTTACTAATCAGTATTTATTTCGGCCATCAGTAAGAAAGTTGAGATGCTTCGCAACATCAATAATATGTACTTAAAGCCAGGTTGATTAGATCTCAACATCGGTTTCTCGCAACTTTGCCTCGTAGACTAATAAGGACTAAACCGGTCGTAGGTTGTCTCGGATGCTGTTTTAGTTGGTCTTGTAGTGAAGTGAATTACTCATTAAACTATAAAAAGAAAGACTTAAAAATAAACCATTTTCATTAGAACAGAAATATATTGAACTTTGTATCTAAAATCGGCATACTGCGGCCCTCAAAGCAAAAATCTGCGGCCTTAAGTGTACTAATAAAGTAAAAACATACTTTATATAAAATATTGATGAAAAAACTTTCGTTTAGAATTTTATTCATAATTAGTAATTACTAGTACAGTCACCTCTCGCAAATCTACGCATTTTGTTTTGATATACATTCTTGTTAAGTCACGCATTTTAGAACTCTTTAAAAAAAATAGTTTTATTGAAATTTTTAAATTATCTAATATATTGGGTTATAAACATGTTTGATATTTTATATACAAATTTTATATCAAACTTCTTCAAAATTTTCAAATTCAAAGTGTTACAAGTCTGCTACCTCTCGTTTAGCTACGCATTTTTGCTGTTGACACAGTGTGCGTAGATTCGCGAGAGGTGACTGTATATCTTTAATGGTATGTTTTTTCATAAACTGTTTTTTTTTTTTTTTCTCGGTTGCTAAATTTTTATTTTAATAACTGTGGCCTGCAAAATACTATTTGCTATTATGTTGGCCCGCAAGTAGTTTTTATAAAAAAAATTGCCGGCGACTTATAAAATTTTGCTGACACTTTTTTAGATAAATTTTTTAGTAGAATTAAAGGAATAATTAAACACGAGTAAATATAACAAACTAGTTTACGTTAATAGGCAATTAAAAAACCAACTATACTTATAATTCAGTCGAATAGTAATTATCTCGTTTCTAAAGTTCAAAGTTTTATCTTTTGTCATTTTCAGCTTTACCCATCCGTTTTTTATTTAAAAGTTATAAACACACCAGATTTTTTGATAAATTTTGTTTTATTTTTTAAAAGATTAACGAATTAATGTTCTTTACATTTTTTCTTTATTAGATTAAATTTAATAAACTTGCTTGTGATCCTTTGTTACTACTCATATTGTATTAGTACTAGTTAAGTAAAACTATTTTATTATAAGTTTTCTAAATAATCAAAGTATATGTTTTTTTGGATAAAATATTCTTTTAATTTGTTCTAGATATAGTTCTAACATTAAAAATTTACTTTTTATAAAACAAACAACTAAAAATATTTGTTGTTGATTCACTATTTATTTATTTAAACAGTGCATTCGAGGACACTAGTAGGCAGCTAAGATCTATTAAAGGACAAGTAAATTATTTTAATGAACATTTTTATAACTATTAAAAGTGTAAATTTAACACTAGAAGTTATTGTTATTCACAATTCACTTTTCTTTTTTAAATTAAAGAATAAACAGATAAAAACCTATTTTTGAAAATTTGTACCAAATAAAACCTTTCTTAAGTACTTTATCTTTATTACCTGTAAGAAAATTTTTCAGATAACTTGAGACTAGCAAGTATTTATATATTTTAAGTTATTGCTTAAATCAGGTGCAAGGTAGATCAATGAATGATGATATATCGATAGACTTTGATATAGACGCAAGTGATAATCAGAGAGACCAAGCTCAGTTGGAAACTGTTAGCTTGTTTTTCAACTCTTTATTTAAAATTAAAGTGAAAATGTTTTTTTCTACGATCTCAAAAAAAAAGATTGATGAAGCTGCACTTGTTTTTGTTGAAATACTGTATACAACTAAATAAACTTTAACTGTGTTTAATTTTTTTTTAATGTGTTATAGAAGCTTATTTGAACAGGACATGAAATTTACAGAGAGACTGTGGAGTTATTTAAGAATAAAAGAACTTTTGAACCAAGCGAACCTTGCTGAGAACGAAACAATGAAAGAAAATCTTAAGCAGCAAGCACTTAATATGTCACTTTCGTAAGTTTTTATATAGTTAGAGTCTACTAAAAGTTTGATTAATAAAATTTCTATACAGTAGGATTATAAAGTATATGAAAATAATCAAGTATAACTTAACAGATATCTTATACGTAACTTAAATAGTTGTTGTTATATTACAAGGATGTACAAAAATGTTACAAATCCGAGAATCTAAATCATCTAACAACCGTAAATTTCGTTAAAATTTACAGAATTGTATTATAAACGTCACTTATCATTAAAATAAGTCAAATGCCAAAAAGAAAGTAACATTTAGATAAGACCTTGAAGAATACAAACAAAAATCTCAAGGTTTTAAGTTAAAATTAAATATTAAAAGTTTATAGTCAAATGCATTAATCTTTAACTTAGCCTTATAATCTACAGTAAAAATGTTATGGATTAGAAACGTCTCAATCTTACGAAAACGGTCCAATAACAAGAAAAAAAATCACAGGTTAAGACAAGACCTTTACGGATACAAATAAAAAGTTGCGAGTTCTAAATTAAAGTTAAACTTATTAAGTTCTGTTTCAAGGTTAAACTTTATATAAACTTTGTAGTAATAGCAACGTCACCACTCAAATTAAAACGGTCCAGTGTTCAAAAAACTAACAGTTTTAATAAACCATTTAAAAACCTTAATATAAAGTTCAAGGTTTTAGAAAAAAATTCATTATTACAAAATTTACAGAATTTCTTGGTATCAAATATCGAGTTTCTTAAATACTTTTTTGCTAATGTGACTTGCTCCCAGTATCACAATAACAAAAAGTTATTTGAATTTTATTTCTGTTTAAACACCTACTACAAATGTCTTTTATCAATACAAAAGTGTTTTTAAGGTTATTATAATGAATGAATTACAAAAATCAATTAGCAAAAATATGAAAAGTGAATTGGGTTAAACAATAAAGTTATTAATAATTATAATTGTTATCATTGTTATTAATAATATTATTATAATAACATTATTGATAATGATAGGATTTATTTAAAAACTTGTTTACTATGTATTTAACGTTCCTGGAAGAATATTAATTTACTTCGTATATTTATATTTTTTATCTTACTAATTTGACTCCCTACATCTCACATTCTTCTTAAAATTTGTTATGCTGAAAAACATATCTGAGTTAAAGTTTACAAATAAAGACAAACGTATCAACTAAAGTGAGACCCTTTATTTCTTGCTTTTAGGAGAACTAAGATGAAAACGTTGGTAATTGTTTATTACGATTCCAAAAATGACTAGCATCTATATTTCAAGGGTCAATATTGCAATTAAACCAGCCTACACCAGAAAATAAGTTTTAAACTACTTCAGCAACAAAAGTAAATGCTCCGAAATATTTGACGCCAAGGTCAGTTAAAGATACACCTGCTCTGTAGATAACAGATTGTTAGATCCTATATTGGAAAGACATCGAGACAAGTTTTCCAATAGATTTCAAACCACTGTGAAACAGATTATAACAGCCCAATATTCAACAACCAATTTGTTGCACACACTGTCAAAACTCTGAGATCGTACAAAATTATAAAGTTTTGAAACTATGTTATCAGAGCGAAATTTACAGCCTGGAATCAATCTTGGTGAATGAAGAAAGGCCTAAGTTAAACAAATTTATTAATAATTTACTAATTGGCATATATTTACTAAAGTTCAGCTTGCTACATTCTAAAACACATATTTGTTTGAATCCTTTATTCATACGTCATGATAATTTTAACTTATTTTCAAGGTATTAGTTTGCGGTATTTAAATAATTATTTGATTTGATTCCTCGATACAATTAATTTTGTTTGGTATGTCCTGGACAAGACGTTAAAAGGTATTCGTTGTAAGCGAGTCGATAACCGAAAGGTTTTTCTTGCACTTTTTGTGTTCTTTTTTTTTTGTCGTTCAATAAACTATGTATATTATTTCAATGAGAACAACTTAAAATGTTTCTTTTTTTTGTGTTAGAATAGTAATTCTGTAGAGTTTTGAAGACATGCTAAGTAGAAGAGAACTTATATAAAAACATTTATAATTTAAAAATTTTTGAAATTCAAATAAAGTAAAAAAATGTATATATTTGCAGTGCTAAGAAATTGTAAAACTAGTTAACAAGAAAGTTTGTTGCAGTAAGCATATATTTATGAGACGTGATACTTTGAACTAAACTTATTCATTTTACAAAAATAGTTATCTGTTACAAAGGTGTATATAAAACTTGCTTCTGTAGCTTTTTATTTTAGAAGTTTATAAATAAAAATTGGTTATTCTTAGTTTTATGTGCACATACTTTGATTTAATTTACAGAATTTTTTTTTGCTTCTTTTTCGACAATCTTCAGCTCTTTTTTCAGATTAAAACCATTTGCAGGGCGTTGCTCTGCTAATCTCCATACATTACCGAATGTAGTTTTAGCTGGAAACTTCGGAGTCGCTTTAACTGTTAGCGTTAGTGTCATTTCAAAATTGCGTTATTAAAACTTATTCATTTTTCTTTTAGGTTAGTAAGTACAAATAACACTAAATCAAATTAATACTATCGCTAAAAGCTAAATTTATACCTAACAAAACGATTTCTTTGTTACAAAAGCATTCATTAGTATTAGCAATACTTAATATACAAAAACTATAACACTATAAGAAAACAACAAATTAAATGACTCTTTGTTAAAGAGACTTTTAAGTTTCCAGCTAAAATGACATTAAGTAATATATCTACTATTATTTTTATTTAAAAAAAAGTTATTGAAAATAAAGCTAAAAATTTCCTGTAAACTGCATCAAAGCGTGCGCAGAAAAAAACTAAGGATATCCTAAAAATTCCTAAAACTTTCTATTTCCACTTTTATCTTACTAATTAGTTTTTTAATAAAAAATTTGGTAAATCAAAATACTTTTAGTGTGCAGTATTAAAAATTCTTTATACTTTTTTTATTTGTCATTCGTTTTTAAAGCAAAATGAAGTTCTTACTCAAAAGTTTATGTAATTTGATTTGTAACACATTTAATATTTAATAATTAAATTTAATTAAATAATAAAAAATAATATAATTTAATTTAAGTAACACTTAAAATCAGGTGAAATTAATCACTTTCTTAAAAACGTGATGACTTAGAATCACGTAAAAATAACTAAAATTTTGAAAACTTTTAAGGAAAATATAGTGCAAGTAAACTTAAAACTAAAAGTTAGCCTTTTATATTTTTAAGTAATTTTATAGCCTAGAAAAACGATTGCCTTCAAGTTTAGAATTTAAAAAAAAGTTTTTTTTAATTCATTTAATGATAAACCTAGTAAAAATTATAGGTATAACTTTGTAACTCCTTTGACTTCATTAATTGCTCTCGAAACTGATGACAAAAAAGTTTTAGAAAAAATGATCGAAAATGAAAAAAATCAGACAAATAATGTTCCTAAAAAATTAGCTGAAAAGGTAGTAGATCTTGAGAAAAAAATTGAATTCACAAAAGAAAGAATTTTCGAAGACGCTGCGTATTATGACTACAGTGATGAAGTAGATTATGGAGATGAGTATTCGTATTCTGATGTCGATGAATTAAAAGAGTATGAAGATTCTCCCATAACTTATTCTGATTATTTAAGCTCATACGCGCCAGCACCTCGTATGATGAAGACTTCAAAGAGTTTTACTTCTGCTTCTGCTAGTAGAGGAGGGTTTTATGGAGATCCTCATTTTGTTATACCAATTGCAAAAAAACTTAACTTTTGTTTCAACTGGAATAATGAAAAAACCCAGGTAAGCTACTTATATATTAAATTGCATGCAGATTAGTTTTTTTTTTTTGTAGAACTTATATACAATGTTTAATACTACTACCTATAATTTATAACAAAAATGTATTTTCGCAACGTTTAGCAAATGCATAACACTAATGAAAAGTTATTTAAAACTGTAAGCTTTTTCTTCTTTATATATTTTTTTTAAATAACACACAGCTATCAAAATACGTTATGCAAATTAATCTAACCAAAAAACTTTAAATCTTACCTTATTTTAAAATTTTGATATTTAAACTAAAGATAGCTAGTTTTTAAAGTGTATATAACTAATGTTTTCTAAAAAGTTATAAATTATACTTAAAAAGTTTGTTTTTGAAAAGTAAACATTTAATTGAAACTTTTTTTAAATACGGGTATCAACTTTAAAAAATTTATAGTTTTATAAAAAGCCTGATAAGTTCATGACTGTTTGTTTTAATTTACCTTTGAGAAGTATAATGCCAACGAAATTTAGCTAGTTTATAACAAAACACTTTTAAAGTAATATATAACTTTAAAGTTGTAACTTTAAAGTTACATATATTTTTTAGTTCTTATGTTACTAAACAAGATTCATAGTACATTATTAAACACAAAATTCAGTTAATTTTCGTTTAGTTTTATTTTCCTTCATTTTCTTTTCGTTAAACTGGTTGTTTTATTACTAAAGATTTAAGTGATAAAAAAACTATGTGTAATAGCTCGTAAGAAACTTTATAAGCATGTGGTGTACGACTCGATAACCAAAAGGTTCCTTTGTACACCAGGTCCTTAGACCAAACTTTTTGAGCGATTTTTTTATCGTTCAATAAACAATAGTAATAATAACTAAGTTCTCTAATTTACCTATAACTGTTTTTTTTTTAGTTTTACAATTTGTTCTACGATCAAAACAACAGTGTTGTTGTAAATGGTGTTTTTACAACAAATAGAAAAGAGTATACTTCAGAATCTCACAAAACGTTTGTATCCTCTCTAATGTTTATTTTCAAACAACAATATATTTATCTAAAAGTAAGTACCTTATAGTGATTTCAAACCAGTTTTTTTTTTTATTGAGCAAGTTTAAAATTTTTAAAACTTAGTTATAAAGGGTTATTTAACACAACAGTTAATATAAATAGTTTAAGTAACTCGTTAGTTTATAACAGTTAACAATAATATTTTACTTTGTAGTTTTTGATTTTAAAGTAGTATAGAAAAGTTTTACTTTTTAGAATACAATAATCTTTCTCTTGGGTAGGTACTTTGAACACAGCCTAAAATTGAAAACTAGTCTAAATTGTTAATTGCATTTTAAACATAAAGTCTTGGTTTAAAAATGCGTACTCAAAAGGAGAATTACTGTATTAAAGTTAAAAAATTGTATAATAATTTATAAATTTTTAAAATCACAGATTTATAAGATTAAAACACATGATCAACTCGAGAAAATTGCATTTGTTTATTTTATTGTATTTTTTTATAACTGTTTGTGTTGACTATAAATATTACTCCATTTACTGAGAAAATAGCTTATTTTAACCATAATAAACGTGTCTAACAAATATTTTTTAAACTAGAAAAAAAAAATTTAGACTTAAATAAGTATACAATACTAGTATAAAATAGTGTTTGACTTTATGAATGATTTTTGTTGATTTTTGGTTGATACTTTATTAAAATTTGAACTTTTTTGATTAAAATATTTAACCCCACTATACATTTATGAATTTAAAAGTTTTGAATGAGCAAAATATTTGTTTTTCTTTTTTTATGCATAAATGTTTTTTATTTATCATGTAAACAATGCTCTTAAAGTAAATTAAATTATTTACTTTACAGTTTACCATTTTGTTAGTTGTTTGATATTGTCAGATTTTTTCTCCACCGAAACTGGTCATAAATAGAATAGTTAAATAGCACTTCTACTACTTTTTGGTAGAAAACTAAAGCTATAATATTATCTGATGCATAAGTTTTCCCACGTTAATGTTTTGGTTCAAATTAAACCTTACATAAACATTCTGATGTAAAATTTTCTCCACATAGGGAACTTTTTTTTGCTCCGTTCATTTTTCACTTGAATAAATAAAAAAAATTTTAAATCTAAAAAAAATTTCTACAAAGTAGGTAAACATATTTTTTTAATTTTAAAACTTATTAAACAGCTTAGTCATAGTTAAAATATGTTTATAACATTTTTAAAACATAATCAACATAAGCTTTAAACAGGTAAGCACAGAAGATGCAGTTTTAACCACCTTTTCAGGAGTAAATTACCCTATAAACTTCAATTTACGTGGTAGTTTCTCACTTAGAGGTGTAACATTGACAGTCACTGAAGTTTCACACAGTCAAGTTTCAATAACTGTAACAACTTTAACTGGAACAACTTTTCATGTATAAGCTTTTTTATTTTTTTATAAACTAAAGCAGGCTTAAATAGCTATACTTATAGGTTAATTCACATACTCGAAGTTTTACAACACCATACCTCGATCTTTCTATTTTAACGATCGAAGACGATAAAAGTTTTTATGAAGGCATTATAGGGCAATTTATTAAATCTAATGTAACAGAATTTCATCAAAGTAGTGATGGGACTCTAGCATCTGCAATAATAAAGTATGAAAAATTAACTACAATTTTTGATTATTTTTTTTTTATATCAAGTGAAATATAATATTGAGTTATAAATTATAAATAAATTTCACAGCGGAAAACATGCTAATCTTAGAGTCAGAAAAAGACGTGACCCGACGACATTAAAGTATGTATCTTGTTGGCAAAGCGTAGCATTTGCTGAAGGAATTAGCAAACGATCCAAAAATGCTTATTTACTTTCCTCTTTACACGACACTCCTTTTTACAACGAAACTTATAACTAATTTTTTTGATAGAATATCCAACTGCAGTTAAGTAAAACTTAATAGATTTATTTGAAACTAAATAGAGACATAAGTTTGTTTTTTATTTTTTTTACTTAAAGTATGAAAATTTTTTAATATTTTGCTTTTTTACAAAATAAATGTTTCTTTTTTTTAATAACCTACTATTCTAAACAATTTAATAGTTTTATAACACTAAAAACTAATCCTTTTTGTAGTTATTTTTAAGCATTAAAAAAAAAATAGTTTAAACAAAGAACTTTTAATTTAGATAATTTGTGCCTTTTTGTCTTTTTTCATTTTGATGTTTTCTTCTTTTTTTTTGAATTTTCCAACGAGTGTTTTGTTTAAGCCAAAAAGTTTAAGTTTAAGCCGAAAGGCTTTTTTAGTACATTTTTCTAACATAAATATCTCATGAACTCGTTTAAAAATTTCGATATAATAAATTTCACATAAACAGCTATAACGAAAGGTCTTAGTTAAAATGTTTAATAAAGTTGATAGTGTAAGAAGTTTGTTTCAATTTAAACACATTATATTGCACAAGTTGATTTAATCAGTAAACTTAAATGTACTTATAATTCTCTCACGATTACAAAATATTAAAGGCTGATGTAATTTGTATCGCGAAATTTTTAGGATTTCTTTATCAGTTTTGAAACAGAATTAGCTAATTTAAAATCACAAACCCATGTTTTCATAAAAATAGTTAACTACAGGGTAGCTTTGCATTTTATTCATGTAATAACTTAAAACGGCATAGGTAAAATACTTTTTAAATAATACTTTATAAGAAAATATTAACTCAAAAGTTTTTTAAATTGCATATAACGTTTTATAGCAACTAGTTTACTTTTACTGTTTTGAACTTTTTAAACATAAATGATAGGAATATTACAACAAATTTAAATTTTAGAAATTAATACACTATTAAAAGTTCATTCGAAGTACTTTTTAACAGGAAAATAATTAATTTGTTTTAGATTTTTTACCCGTGCTAAAGTTTTTAGTTAAAACTAAAGTCTTTATTTTTATTTTTTAAGTCTCAAGTGTTTTATTTACTGGGGAAATTTAGCACGGTCAAAAAAAATTCAACTAAAAACACTGGTATCCTCTTTAAAACAAGGAAAAATTTTAAATCTCAAATTAAATACAAATATAGCCTTAAATCAGAGGTCGGCAGCCTTTTCCTATATTTTTTTTCTAGAAAAACTTGCTTGTGGGCGCACTGTATAAAAATTTTCCGCGGGCTGCTGTTATTTCAAAATATATAAAGTAATCAACATAAAATACTATTTTAAACCATAAGTATGATAAAACATGCAACAGTAGAGCACTAGTAATGAGTAGTTATTAAATCAAGGGCCTAATTAAAAGTTTTACCATAAAAAAAACTTGCCTTATGACTGCTTTTGAATAGGTATGTTTTGAGCCAAAATGTACGTGGCGGGCCGCAGATTTTTGCTTTAAGGGTCGCATTTGGCCCTTGGGGTGCACGACTATACAAATTCGAACAATTAAAATTCCGACAATTCAAATTTTTTTAAAAAAATTAAAGGGCAACAACTCAAAAAGAAAAATTTATTTTAGAAAATATATATGTAGGTCTAATTAATACCTACAGATATTTTTTTTATTTGGAAAACTTAAAATATTTTTTGAGACGGCTAAAGTTAGGTTTAAGGTATAGTAGCGTTTCGTAATTATTAGATTTAATTAGTTTATTTTCGACTACCACAATCTTTTTAGTTAGATCTACAACCGCTTTTTATATTTATTTTAAATATAAATAAGTTTTTAAGATATAGTCTCTTCAACATTTTTTTAAGAATTTGAATTGTCATGTAACCGGCTGACGGGCCGCAGTTTGCCGACCTCTGCCTTATATAAACAAAATGAATTATTTTGCAAATGTTAACATTTTTAGCTGTTATTTTTATTCATTTTGGACGTTTACGCAAGTTCAGCGTGTCTAATAATTAAACTGATTAATTTTATGACGTAACAAATCTTAAAGTTCAAGCCTAACTTCACTTTTTCCTTGACTTAAGTTTTATTTTACTATTTACTTAATAAATGACTGAGGATCTATTCTGTTAACAGAATAGTGAACAATTGTTTTAGAAAAAACCGTAGTGTTGTATAATATATATATACATTTATTATTAAACATTAATAATGTATATAATATATGTATATATATACATTATTGTATAATATATATAATTTAGAATTTGTTGTAGAAAGCCTTTCTATTTCAAAATTAACTTAACATTAGAAGTTTAGATATAAGCATATACATATGTGTATATAATTAATTTTAACCAACAGTTTTATACAGCTGTTTCATATAGGAGATATTTTTATCTCATATAAGCCTCAGTAAAACTTTATTTTATTAAACATATTTTGCAGAAATTTTGAGTTTATAAATTTTATAAATATTGTGACGTAGTAATAATGAATATTTTTGTGCAGTAGGTTAATTTTAGAAATGCGCTGCTTTTAGTTTTATTATTAGCTTATAAACTTGTGCATTTTGAAAAAAAATTTGGTTGTTGTTAAAAATTTTGTAACTTCGGAAAGGAAAAGTTATACTAGAAAAATGTTTTAAACTGCTCGTGTGCGCGTCTTGAAATTTTATAAGGTTTAATTTTGCTAAAAAAGAACTTTTAGTTATGAATGCATATACTTTCTCTTTTGCTTTTCTTGATTAGTGTTGTGGTCTTGTCTGATTTATTACTTTCGATTTGTTCTAGGTAACAAAGTTGCAGCCAAGTTTAGTGCTAAATTTTGATTTTTTCCGGCTTAGTATTTCAAATTTAATTTTATAATCTGTGTTGTTATATTTTAATTCCCAAATATAGTTTGCCAGTTATGTTGTATGTCTTTTATTAATATTTAAAAATGGTTTGTGATTCCTATATATTTCTTTAAAACTGTTTCCTGTAGATCCCAAGTACTGTTTGGTTGCTTTATTGGATGTTACTGTTGCTCTATAGATTATTTTAGAAGTTAGATACTGATTGTTTAAATGGCAGGGATCTTTGCGGCAATTGCAAAGTTTTCCCACCCGCACACTAATACCACCCAAAAATTATTTTCATTTTATTTTTTATTATTACATTCATTTATATATTATGATCTTGTAAAAGAATATGGTGTACGACTCAATAACCGAAAAGTTTTTTCGTACACCAGGTCCTTAGACCAAACTTTTTGAGCGCTTTTTTTATCGTTCAATAAACAATACTTATTTAAATTCTATTTATTTATTTTTTATTTTTGCTCTCACTGTTACCCCTAACTCTTAACCTTGGTCGGTAAGCGGTTCTTGGGTTTGATCGGGTGGAAATTACGCGCGGGTAGGAAATGATCGCGGGTTGGAACTGAGCGGCTCCCGTTTTCGCTAAAGAATGTGGTAATTATACTTAAGAATTGTTTGCATATTTTAGAACTTACAGTTAAACTAAATAGTGGGTTTAAAAGTATTATATCTATTTTCTAGTCTTTTATTTCTTTTTGAAAGAATGGTCTTGTCGTGTTTTAAGGTATCTTTGTAATTGACTGAAATTAATTCTTTTCGATATTCACTTTTACATTGTTAAAAAATACTTCATTGTTAGAAAGTTTTATGAGTCTTCTTTTTATTGTTTCAGGTAGTTGTTTTAGTACTTGCCGGGGTGATTAAAATTATTGTTTACGTATAAAGCTTATGAGTTTGGTTTGTTTTAAGGTTGGTTATTTGATTTTAATATGTTTAAAGATACACCTAAAAAACCTGTTTGGGCTAATCCGAATTCTATTGTTATTTAAAGCCGTTTTCTTTAAATAATTCACTTAAGTATTTAGCAGTATTTTCAGCTGATCTCGGAAAATCTTAAATATAAAGCAACAGTCACAACTGAAAACCAGACCAAGTTTTATGTTGGTTCGACTGGACTATCGTTCAAAAATCACTACACAAAACACAAGTACAGCTTCAAACACGAAAAACAAAAGAAACGAATTACAAACTGGCTGTATACATTATCGAAAACAATTTATTTAAAACTCTGTTAATAATTTTGTCTAAAATCAACTATCTATTTTATTGTTACGTAATACCTAATTTTGTATAATTTTATTGCTGTACTTACAAGTTTGCTTTTTATTGAATAAAACTTGACACAAGACGCGTATTAAACGCAGAAACAGCTGTTCCAAGAAAAAGTATTTTTTGTGTATTTTAGTTTTCTAATATATATATATATGTATACATTTTGTATGTATAAAAAATGAACAAAATTTATTTAGCTTAATCAATTTTTACTGAGCCTATTATATTTTTGAACTACAAATACATTATACATAAACTTTGAAAAAACAACAGCTAAAAATAAAAGCAAACTAAAACTAAGATAACGTATAAACAGTACAAAACAAAAAGTTAAGTAGTTGTACAATATTTTTTTAATTGAATAACCGAAATTAATTTAAATAATACGTCATATTATTTATAAATGTACAATAAAATAAACCTTTGCTAATAAACTTTATCTGTTTTGGTAATTGACGCTTTTTGCGGAGAAACGGCTGTCAGCAGTAACGAAAAAAAAGTAATTTCTAAATAAAGTAGATAACTATTTTTATAAGTACTTCTTTTTACTAAATAAATGTGAAAGTTTAACGGCTCTCTTATTATCTTATCATGTAATTAATAGACTGACTGATGAACTATCCTAATTATTAGGTGAGGGTAACAATTATGTGAAAAAAAACTGTATTGTTTTATTAGTAATAAATAAAATTATAAATTTTCTTATTCATTTAATTAATACTAACATACAACACAATATGATACACTTAAAATTTAAAATGAAAACATCACTTTTATCTTTTTTTATTTTGTATTTCAAATTTATTTTGATAAAGATGTGAGCATATAAAAGTACTAAGAAATTCGTTACACTTTTTATTATACTTTCATATTTTTTGTCTGTCTTTTGTTGTTAATTTTAAAAAAATATCTAAATAAGCTGCAATATTTCTTTATATGACAGTATAAACTACTTTTAATTATACTTTTAAGTTTAACAGTAATAAAATGCAACTACTGTTTTAATTAAAAAAATAGTTAAAATATTCAAGTTTTTTAGCTTGTTTACGGACTGAAAGATGAAGGTTTAAGAAATTTAATCAGATTTTGGTTATAAAAACAATTAATTTTTGCATTGGTATCTTAATTAAAACTTGATAACTTGTCATGTCTAAACAATTTTTAAAGTATCATCAAAGTTCCGCTTATTTTGAACACACTAGAAACAGTTCTAATCATTAAAAAAAAAGTAACTTTTATCAACCTACGATTTTAAAACTACATAATGACAAAGTTTGTTATGATAAAATAAATTTTTAGATGCTTTGAAGTTAGTAATGCGTGGTTTATTTAGTATTGTATACAAACATTAAAAACATCACTAGAAGCAAGTAATTATTGACAAGAAGCTCAGTTTTGAAATTTATCTATTTTAATAATTTTAAAGTTTTAATTGATACTTTGGAACATAATACCTTATTTTTGTTGTATAAGTTTCAAAAATTTTAATTTGTTATTATTAGCATTACTCTTTTAGATCGCATGTTTTAAATAAGTTCCTCAATTCTATGAGATCAGTACAATAACTTTTATTTCATGTTTTTCATTGTTTGAAACAGTAATAAAAATACTGATAAGCTTTACTCTTTTTCTAAATTTTCTTTGAATTAGTGTAAACAAGATAAAATTTGTACAAACTTCAATTATTTTTAAAAGTTTTATTCTTAAGTGTGGTTTTAATTGCAAAATTTTTTTATCAAGGTTATAGAATTTATGAAGCAGCTTAACTTTAAAAAACTTAAACGAAAAAAAAAATCTATGATCTATTCACTAAGTTTAAGAAATGAGATATCCTTGAGCTTATGTGTTTACGATCTATTTTATTTCACAGGAAAGTTTTAGAACATGAACTTAAGAATAATATTAACCTTAGAAAACTAAACACGATACTTATGAATGACAGTGTCCATAAAAGATAAAATATGGTGTGACTGAACGTCACATCTTTTAGTTTTAAAATAATTTTCTATGACTCGTATTTATTGTTATGAATAAACATTTTTAACTTTTAAAAGAAATCAACTAATAAAAGGTAATCAAGCTGTTTTTTGGTAACAATTTCTTTTAAACAAAAACTTAAATTGTATATTTAGTTTTAAATAGGTAGTTAAAGTTTCAGTAATCAAAAAATAGTTTACTTATAAATTTGCTTAAACTATTATATTTTAATTATGTCATTTTAATTCAGGTAATTAAAAAAAAGGTTCCTATTGTCTAACGTAAACAGTTTGAAAGTTTTATTGCTCTATTTTTTTATATATTGCAAGAAAATAACATTAATTTAGTTTTGTTTGCCAAATAACACGAAGATTAATAAAGTGTTTTTGTAATAAAAACTAAAAATATCCTTACAACTTTTTTTAACTAAATTACAGTTCATGTGTATAAAAAAAATTAGAAAAAATCAAAAGATAGTTCTGAAAAATTTACTGCATATTACATAAGTTTAAAACGTTTTCAGATTTATAATCTGTGTTCAGTAAACTTATAATAAACTAATAGGACTAAAACACATTTATGCAAAAAAGTAAAAAATAGTGAAAAAATTATAATATGACGTAGTAATTCAAAACTATGATTGAAATTTAATTTGTAAAGGCTAGAACATCTTTTAAAATATAACAGCCACGTAGCTTAGTACATTTCTGCAAGTCTGCAAAAACGAATACATTTGCGCGAAAAACTCGCTTTTGTTTCAATCAAAAGCTTTTCAAGATTCTGCTTTTTTAGCTTTAAGTATTCATTTATACTCAATTTTGTACTCCTGAGAGATAACTTTGACATATATGTATTCTTTAGCACTTTTAGTGTCGTAAAATTTAAACAAATTGAATACATCTTAATTTTATACAATTAGGTTATGTCACATTTCCATATCAAAAGGAAATCTCATTGAAATCTGAAGCTTAGTTTTCAAATGTGAGAGATTAAAAAAGTAAAAAATGAGAGAGGTTTTAGTACTATTGAAATGTTAGTGTTGGGTCAATCAGAGTTTTTTTTTTGGAAATTTACATTTTATTCTGTCACAAAACAGCAAACACAAAAGGAATAAATGCAATAAGTTATATTTTATAGTAAATGAGGTTCAAAGTAAACTAACAAAAAGCATCAACTTTTAATTTAAATCAAGTTGACTCTCTGAGTTGAATGTTGCAAGATTGAATCCCTGTGGTTGACAAATGTACAAAAAATGAAAAACGATCCAAATATTGATAACATTATTTTCAGAAGTTTTATCAATAAGATTTGAGTTTATAAACCTATTTTTGAACATATAATTTCAGAAAAAATACTCAACAAGACAAACAGCTTGCAACATTAGAGACAAATTGAAAACGTCAATTTTATGAACATTTTTTCAAATCAGATAAACAAGTTATAAAAACAAATAATACAGTAATCTTCCTTTATTGTACCAACATATGTTTCTGTGTGGTAACGGATTAACACACTTCAAATGGGTTCTATAAAAAATAAATACTGTAATAGGAGAATAGAAGCTAAAGTAGGTGTATACAAATGTTCATTAAAATAAAAACAATTTCTACAGGTTTTGTTAGGTTTTTATGTGATTTCGTGAAGCAATAACTTGCTTGGGATTTGAGCTTTATAATTTTCCCATATTTTGTGGTTGTTGTTGAGATTTAAGCTTAATAAATGTTTTCTAAATGGTGTGCCACAAAGGGTTTTTTCTTTATTTACTTAAACGATAGTCTTTGTTGTTTGTTTTTAATTGGTAATTAAAAATAAATATTAATGAGACACATAAATTACACATGAAGCTACACTCTCTTGTGCCCAAAAAACGTTATTGTTGCAAAGGGTAAAGTATGAGATTGATATTGTTTTACCGTAACATTTTTTTATGTTAATACTATCTTTCAAATATTGTGATCATTTTGCACATTTAATTTATTTAATCTAAAACATGACTATAATTATACCATAGACAATACGTTAGTTTTGTATATAAATATTATTTTTTCACAAAATCTTATGAACTAAAATAACTTTATTTTAAATTAAATATGTGTGTTAACCATAAATAAACATCAAAAACAGAAATAAATTATTTTTAGCTAACACATATTTTCTTCTTGAATTATTTTTTGAGCTTATGGTTTTGATTTTATAATCAACTTAACAAACTTATAAACTGTATACGACTTTTAATTTTTACAACATAAAGTATTGTATAAGTTGTAGTAAATGTTTGTGCGTTATGGCCAACTGGTTCGTCAGTCAATTTGAGACAATTTTTTTGAAGAAACAGAAAAATCCTAGAAATTATTGTAGGTATTTCGACGATTTATTCTGCATTTTTGAAAACAAATCACAAATATAGCAGTTTTATGAAAGTCTTAACAAAATAAAACTAAAACATTAAATTTGTAGTTCAAATTTGTCAGGAAAACAAATTACCATAACCGGACACAAAAGTAGGAACAAGAGACAATAAGTTTATTACAATTATATATAGAAAACCAACCAGCACAGATGTGCTTATGAACATCAACTCGTGTACCACAGTCTTGGAAGATAAATTTGGTTAAGAATATATACTAAATTATAATACTTATAATTATATTAAACCTGCCTTAGCAGTGTCTAAATAAAAATTACAAACTCCGATGAAAAGAAAGTTCAATAATTCTTACATGTGTTATAGATTTTTATATCTCGAGGCCTGAGGTTTATAATGGATTGACCCTGAATACACATACAGTGCATAAATATTGACTCTGAGACTCAGGATCAATCAATTCTTTTGTAGTTAATGAATACGCGCAGTGTATGTTCTGTAAAGAAAAGTACAATAACCATGTTATTTTTATTATATGTTTAAGTACTTTCAAGTAAGGCTTATCAAAAAGTATATCTTAATAAACTAAATTGAGTTTAAACAGAAATAAAATTAAATTGTAGTTAGAACAGGGGTTGGCAGCCTCTTGTAGCTCGCTGGCCAATTTTCCTTGAAAAAATGCTTACGGGCCGCACTAAATAGAAAAGTATCTTCAAAGGCCGTAGTTATTATGAAATAACTATAGTAATTAATAGAAAAGCACTATAATAAATTGCAATATTATAAAATAAAAAAATATATAGAACTAGTTAAGAGTATTTAATAAACTAACATCCTAATTGTACTTTTTTATTTGTTACTATTTTAATACTATTTTTATGGCTGTTAAAAAGTATGTTTTAGCTAAAAAGTAGCTCACGGACCGCAAGTTATGGCTTTGAGGGTCACAGTTTGCCTACCCCTAAGTTTGAACTTTATAGTTTGAAAATCAAGTGTCGACTTAAAAAAATAACTATATGCTAATAGTAAACAACTTTGCTGCTCTATTAAAACTTGTTAGATTAGTATCAAACTAAAATAAACAAGCGATAAAGACTAACAATAACAAAAATAAAACTACACTTTTCAAAATGTTTCTAGAAAAATTTACTATAAAACTACTTAATGTAAATATTTTAAAAGTTTAGTATTATATACTAACTTTTTCTGCTTAAATAAACTGTGCCTGAAAGATTCAATACATAAGGCTTCAAGAATATGTAGCTGAAAGAGTTCTCCACTGTCATTAAAACTAAAAAGTTCCCTTCTGTATAACTGTTTTCACAATCATGATTGTCCAATAAATGTTGTCCAATCGCAGAAAATTGTGTTTTTGCAGGTTTCACCGAACCACCATCAAACCAGCTTTTCAAGACTATCGGAACATGCTTGATCTATTTTTACGTAAAATCGTGGCTTTAGAAGCATTTGAGTCAGCAACATAGTGAGCATCAAAACAGATCTTCTTTTTCATTAAAGAACTAGGGACGTGTCTAGACATTTTTCAGTTAGGTTGCACAATTGTTTTTGTTTAATAATAGTGTATTTTTGTAGAAGTATCTAATAATACAGTTTAGAAAACTACGTAACTGTTTACTACGTATCTGTCTAAAATTTCTCAGATACATAAACATGTTCAAACTTTTGTCAATTTGAAAATACCAGTAAACTAGAATGCAAAATCCTCACAAGTAATCCAGCTCTTTAATTATTGATAAAATAGTTAAATTATAAACCTAAGTTTTGTTTTTATAGATAATGTAAAAATTTGCCTTACTAAGAAACTAAAAACGATATACTAATCAAAATTAGTAACTAACTTATCCTAATAATAGAAAAGAATATTCAATGTAATATAAATAAATTACTTATTTAAGCACTTCCATCAAAATTAATTGGCTAAACATCAAGTTTAAATGAAAAACAAACTAGAATTTTTAAAACAAAATTTGAGCAAACACAAACACTTATTTTACAATATGCTTGTAACCGCTCTGTAGCGGTAGAGAGTCATCTTGTTTCTTTCTTTCTCTCCTCTTAAATTTCTTTGTTAAAAGTAAAGAATTCGTTTGAGAGTGGCTTTTTTGAGTCGGATTATTTCTTTTTAAGTCTTTGTTTTATTTTTTATTTTTTTGTTTTCGTCGCTTCGGCTGTTAAGCCGAAGTGTTTTATGTCGAATTACTGTGCTAGTATAGTTATTTCATTTTTTACATTTATATTTTAGTATTTCTACTTTCTTCGCACTTTAATTAATACACTTAATTTACAGACTCGATTTCATTCGTACAAGTAATATAAGTTATTTACAATATTATAAACCTACTTTCATTATATAGAAGTTTAAGTAATTAACACTAATAAACCTACTTTATTAGTTATATAAGTTATTTTAAACATTAGCATAAGAATTAACCTTAGGATTTCTATATGCTACCGCGTTCTAGTCAGTAACCGCAAAGCCCGCGTTACATACATAATCAACCACAAGTTCTAATGGTTTATGATTAAAAAAAAGTAAAACTACGTGTTTTTAACATTGTAAAAATAAAAACTGTATGTTATTTAATCAAAAGTTTCCAAAATTAAAAATTAAATTCTTCGAGTTGTAAAATCGTTCAAAAATAGGCATTTAAAACACTTTTAATAGGCTGGTTTTCAATAAAAAGTATTCTTTATCAATTTGTGCACTTTTATTATTATAAAAAAAAGTTATAGTTTATACAAGTCTTTTTGCAAAAAATATATTAATAATTTATATCTATTTTAACTTTCAAAAACATAAACTAAACTTTACATGATATCAAATAATTAACTTGATATAAATCTTCAATAAAATATTATAAAGTAAAACAATATTTAATCGCTTTTTATTACTTATTATTTTTTACTTGAATTTATATATTTAAATTTCGTTAATTTTAATTTTTTTTTTTTTTGATAAAAAATAAAAATTAACTTATTGTAGCTATTGTATTATTTTGTGGGTTTCATTTTAGTCAAAAGTTTGTATCTTCTTTTTCTTCTAAAATGTAAGAATAAAATAGCTTCAGACAGTGCTTTTCCACATTTCTGGGTTAGATAATGAGAAACAAAAAACAAGAGAAACTTAAGAGCAAGTTATATAAAACGCGTGCAAATAGTGCAACTAAGAAAAAGTTAAGATAAATAGAAAATAATCATATATAAATTATGTCGGATTTAACATTACGTATTTTACCTATTATTTACCATTAATCTCTAAAAATCTACAGCAATCATTTTTTTTAAATGAATACATGTATACACTTACTTTAGCTTCTATTCTTTCCTTACAGTATTTATTTTTTTAAAGAACCCAGTTGAAGTGTGTTAATCCATTAACACTCAGAAACATATGTTGATATAATAAAAGAAGGATACCAAGTAATTTGTTATTATTACATATTCCAGTGAACTTGTTTTACTAGGATCGTTTTTTAACAAACACTTAAATTTATTTTTTGAATAGTTATATATGTTATGTTTATATTTTTGGAATCCTTAGATTTTGTAGATATAAAAACATATCAAAGAAAATAGGCAGACCTTGCCAGATTTTCAATCAAAAGATCTCAAAATTTCAGTATTTTTCACCCTATAAAGCCTAGATCTAAAGTTTTCGCTTAATATTACTAGTAAAAAGCATTTTTTCTGGTTGTGTTTTAGTATAACTAACACAATTTGCTCCCACACCAACTAAAAAAGTTACAATTTTGGATGTATTGAAAGTGTATTTAAAAAATTAAAACATAAAGTATGTAATGTAGGATAATTATATTCTAAGAAATATTAAAACTTCAACTGTAAATTATAAAACACTTAAAAGAAAACACTTGTTATCTAATTTAAAACTTTAACATAAAACAAACAAAAAAATTAAATATAATTTATGGAACTACACATCCATAACAGAACTTTCTATACGATGAAAAATAAAAATTTCATCAGGCGGATTTTCTCCTTTCTAATATTATTTAATTGTCTCACTATTTTGCATGCTCGTTTTTTTTCTGTTCAAAAGTATTTTCGTGCAATTTTGTCTCCTCGTGCAATTTTAACACCTACCCACGTGCACACTATTTATTTTATTTACACCTTGTTTTATTTCATATTTAAGTTTAGTATAATTTTAATTTAATTTAAGTTTACATCAGTACATGTTTATTCTTTAAAAAGGGTTATTGTTATTAAAATAAAATTCTAGTTTTACTTTAACTAAAATAAAATTTATATTAGTTTTTAAACACATTAATTTAAATTCAAATAAAAAATAAACTAAATTAAAAAAAAACTAACTTAAACGTAATTAAATTAAAATGAATTACACTACTATACATGCTTATTATTATTTTTTTCATAATATATAAAAATTTTATTATATATTTTATTTAGTTATTTTAAGTTAGTATTAGTTTGTGCAAAACTGTCGTTCGTGTAAAATTGACCTGCCGTGCAAAATTGTAACTCGTGCAAAATTGAGCTTTTGTGCTAAATAGTCTTCGTGCATTTTAGTCCCTTCGTGCAATTTTGTGCCTGCGTGCAAACTAGTCTTCGTGCAATTTTGTACACTAGTGCTATTTTGTTCTTGTGCAATTTAGTCCCCACGTGCAATTTAGTCCCCACGTGCAATTTAGTAACCTCGTCCAATTTTGTCTTCGCGCAGTTTGGACCCGTTCCCAGAAAAAAGAGCTTAAGTTTATGTACGAGCTTTGTCGATTTCAAAGAAGAACTTTTAGAAATTAGAAAAGTAATTTCGAAGAATCAACATCCAGAAAAACTTGTACTAACTTAAATAAATAGTTTTCTTGAAATTAATAAGATCAACGATTAACTTTCAGACTAAAGAAAAAACAAATACTGGTAAACACTTTGAAGCCTATCAATGCTTGTAATTTGTATTTTAAACCTATCTACTTAAAAATGCTTGTTAAAGTTTAAAAAACGAAAAAGAACTTTTTAGAAAAATTATGTAAAAATATAACTAGCATATACCACCAGAAAAGCGTCTCAATTTTTCTATATTAGAATCAAGTGTTCAAAATTATTTAACATGAATGTCATATAAAGGTATATCTGCTTTGTAAACCAGACCAGATCATCTTTTACATTGGTTAGATAACGCATCGAATGTTTTGAAGAGTTGCTGATCACAAAGGAAAAGACAAACACAGTCCTATTTTTAACCACTTACATCATTATTACATGATTATACAAGGTAAAAACTCCAACATCGATAACAATTTCAAAGCTCTTAGGAAATGTGGTCGAGGTGAGCTTTATAGTTTGGAATCAATACTTATCGAATATCTGAAACTAAAGACGCATGTGTCTGCAAATAAAAAGATAGCCCTATTAAAAATATATTAAGTCACTTTGTTCATTTTATTTTGAATAGCCTTTTTTTATATACTTAAAATTACATAACAATTAATTTAAATTTAAAGCTTTACCGATGGTATTTGATTACTTGGTATTTTTTGGTATGTAACTATTACTTATTTCACTTTAATTGTTTTTTAGATAACACTAAATTTTATATAAAGATGCAAATGACTGTTAGTAAATATAAATCAGTTGTTAAACCATAGTTTGTTGGTCATTAAAACAGTTTGTAAATTTGTTTTAGGGAAAACCCTCACTCATAAAACTTTTCATGTGGTTGTAAATTTTAATAACAATCTAGTTAAAATGTTTGAACTTTATCAAAATATGAACCTTCTTAATATGTTAGTATTTTGGGGTAGAGAAAAACCTTTTAATTACAAAGCTGTACACTATTCTTTCGTTTTAACTGTTTTAAACTTTAGAGAAAAGCTGAGCAACAAATATCCCTAAATACTTAAGCTAAATTATACCATAAAATTTAATATTTTGTAAATAAAGTTTCTAAGAGTAAACAATCTGGTTGTGTTGCTTAATTTTGTTAAAGCCTTTTACTATTATAGGATTGTAGAACTAATGCTTTACAATTAATGTTATGTAGATGATTTTGGATTAATTTCAACTTAAGAATTAAAAATTTAAACAGAAAAAAAATTTGAAACTTTGTGAATATAAAAAGTTACATGTAAATTTTATTGTTATGACTATAAAATTTTTGTCTTTCCTTTTCAGAGTATTAATAACTTAGACTATGACTGTTTTTATAAATTTAATAAATCTACATCTTATAAAAGAGAAGATTTTAGTATTGTTTATATGAACATTAGAAGTTTGGGTAATTTCCTAGGATGATTTCGCACCAATATCAAAGCAAAAATATTTTACACTTTCTAATTTTACATTCTGATAAGACAAGTATAGAGTTGAAAAGCTCTTAATCTAAACTATACCTTAATCATTGAGACCTTAAGGTAAATAAATTGAATTTTTGATTAAAAAAGCTACCGATCGAGGGTAAGGGTTAGGGGTAACAGTGATAATAAAGATAAAAATAACTAATAGAAATTATTTTTAAAAATAAAACTGAAGTGTAAATTAAATAAAAGCCAAAACAAACATAGTCGTTTTTTCGCTGGACAAAATCTGACTGGACAAAATTTTCAGCTTGATATTCGGCTAAAAACACAGTGAGTTCAAACAAACTAAACTGGACAATTTTAAGAAGGACAAAAAACTCACTGGACAATTTTGGAAAGGACAAAAATCTCACTGGACAATTTTGAAACAATAAAGCAAAATAAAGAAATAATAAAAAAAAAAAATGTTTGTATTTTTTATAATATTTTAAAGCTTAAATAACGTAAACAATAATGCAAATATTGAAAAAAAAGTGTTATTGAATATTAATAATGTTAATAAAAATTTTAAATAATAAATATTAATAAAAAGAATTAAATAAAATATTAATAAAAAAATATTATTAAAATAAAAATCTAAATTAAAAAAAAATAAACAAAAATTTAAAGCTCAAAAAAAGTAAGCAATAGTACAAAAATATTAATAAAAAAAATCAAAATTAAAAAAAAAATTAACAAAAATTTAAAACTTAAAAAAGTATAAAGAAACGTAAGCAGTATGAGAATATTTTATAAGAATAAAACCGTCTAAATTAAAAAAAAACGTTTTAAGTTTGTAATTCTTTAAATAATAAATACAAACAAATTAAAATAGTAAAAACTGAATTTAAAATTTTTATACATTTGTATAAATACGCAATATTGCAATAACATATAAGTGTTTAAAAAAATAATAAAAAAATATTTTAAGATTGCAAATGTGTAAGAGGTAATTGGAATTAAAAGAAAACAATAAAAACTCTTTTAAAACTTTTATTATATTTTTAAAATATAGAAAATAAAAGAGGGTACGCAATAATGTTGAATATTAAATAACATAAAAATTTGTCTCAAATTAAAAAAAAATCTAATAAACCGTTTTATCATTTGTATTTGTGTTTTTAACTTACAAATACTTAAAATGTTACAAAAAACACTAGCACAGTCGCTTTTTAGTATAAAACATATCTTAAATCTCTTCTTAAATCTAATATACTTAACTGAACAATTTGAAATTTTGTATTTGTGTTTTACAAGTGTTTGTCTATGCGCGATCGAAATGAAATTAACTCAAACTTATTTACTTTTATAATTAAAGACATTTAGAATATTACACAATAACACTAGCATAGTCCTTTTTCGGTATAAAAGCATATCCTATATCTCTTCTTAAATCTAAAATACTCAACTAAACAATTCAAAATTTTGTATTTGTGTTCTACAAGTGATTGTCCATGCGCGATCGAAGTAAAATTAACTCAAACTTATTTACTTTTGTAATTAAAGACACTTAGAATATTACACAATAACACTAGCATAGTCCTTTTTCGGTATAAAAGCATATCCTATAACTTTTCTTAAATCTAAAATACTCAACTAAACAATTCGAAATTTTGTATTTGTGTTCTACAAGTGTTTGTCTATGCGCGATCGAAGTGAAATTAACTTAAACTTATTTACTTTTGTAATTAAAGACACTTAGAATATTACTTAATAACACTAGCATAGTCCTTTTTCGGTATAAAAGCATATCCTATATCTCTTATTAAATCTAAAATACTCAACTAAACAATTCAAAATTTTGTATTTGTGTTTTACAAGTGTTTGTCCATGCGCGATCGAAGTGAAATTAACTCTAACTTATATACTTTTGTAATTAAAGACACTTAGAATATTACACAATAACACTAGCATAGTCCTTTTTCGGTATAAAAGCATATCCTATATCTCTTCTTAAATCTAAAATACTTAACTAAGTAATTTGAAATTTTGTATTTGTGTTTTACAAGTGTTTGTCGACGAGTGTTTTACGAGTGTTTTTTAAAGTCGTACAAGCCAAAAACTAAGTATATTACACAATTAGTGCTTATTCATCTTACAATAAAAATTCTAGCATAATAATTGATAAAAAAATTCAAGTCATAAAACATAAAGTGAGACTGAGAAAAATATTTTAGTTTGCACCATTCTGGCAAAAATCTATTGAAAACATCTTCACAAGTCTGTTTATTTTTTATTTTAAAGTCTAAGTTATGAAACTTATTTTGGTGTGTGGCAAACCTGCAAATTTATGGGTAGAATACTAGGTTTTTATTTATACAAGGTGCTTATTTATAGATTTTTTTAAGAGCTGGGAGCTATGATTAACAGAAAACTAATCAATACAAACCCTAATTAAACTATATATTTATATGTTTTATTAACCAAATGAAAATATTTTTTCAACTATTACGAATAAATCATAAGTTATCTTTATGTATTTATTTTTTTTAGACAAGATTTTTTTGTGTGTGCAATGTATTTTATTGTATCATTTTTAAATATGTTACATTTTATTCCAACTTTGTTAATATATTTTTTAATATGCTTTAATTAAAACATACAGAAAATAGATTTATTACTATTTCTGATTTGTATTAGTAACTTTATTTAAAACCCATTTATATATATATACATATACTTTTAAATATTTTGCTTTTTATTATGTTTTCTGTTGGCGCCTTTAGATGAAGCTACCCTTAGTGTTGACAAACATAAAATTTAAATTTAATTTTGATTTTATATTAAGGTAGGAAATAATGTGTATTTACAAAAACTAACTTATATAGATTTAATTTAAGTAGTTATTAGACAATAGTAAAATTAAATATTTTTTATAATATTAGAGAAAATTTTGAAGTTTTAAAATCAAACAAGTTAAACTTCAATACTTTAATAAGCTATATGCTACGTTTTTAAACAAATAAAAGTGTTTAAAAACTTTTGATATTTCGTTATTATTCTGTAAAAAAGTATATAAAGTATTAAAGTATTATTAATTTATAAAAAAAATAAATAATGATTGTGAAAAAATTAAATATAAAAGTTAATGCTCAGTATTACTTATAGCATTAAAAAAATTCTAGTTTTTCGTTTTTGTAAAAAGAAAAGAAATCATAAATATTAATTAAATATCAAATAAACTTGTCTACCTTAAATAAACAGGAGTAAATTTAATTAAGTTCCATCTAAAAACAATAATAAATAGCTTTTTAGGTAAACAAAGAACTAAAGAAGCTAACGTCTAAGGTAAATGTATAAACAAAAACGTCAGTACTATCATAAAGAGGTTTACAACCCTAATTTGTAAAAGCCAGGAAAAAAACACTAATAATTAAGTTATAGGTTTAATTTATTATTTAATAATATATGTTACAGAAAAATTATTACTTGTTCACATATAATCCAACAATACACAAGAACTAACCAGTAGATAGTCATTTAAATGCTCCTAGGAAGCTAGCTGAAACGATTTATAATTTGAAATAGGTACATTTTTCCTGTTTGGTAATATATTTAATACAACGCAAAATGACTAAAAATATTATAAGCAAATAACTAATATAAATTTAAACATATGTTTTTCTTTTGTATAACACAAGTCTAAAACCTACAATTAAAAAATTTAAAAACATTTAGTTTAGTATTTTTAAATTTATAAGTGTTTAAAATATGCTTTTATACCAAAAAACGACTATGCTAGTGTAGTTGTGTAAGTTTGAGTTAATTTCACTTCGATCGCGCATAGACAAACACTTGTAAAACACAAATACAAAACTTCGAATTGTTTAGTTGAGTATTTTAGATTTAAGAAGAGATATAGGATATGCTATTTTACCAAAAAAGGACTATGCTAGTGTTATTGTGTAATATTCTAAGTGTCTTTAATTATAAAAGTAAATAAGTTTGAGTTAATTTCACTTCGATCGCGCATAGACAAACACTTGTAGAACACAAATACAAAATTTTGAATTGTTTAGTTGAGTATTTTAGATTTAAGAAGAGTTATAGGATATGCTTTTATACCAAAAAAGGACTATGCTAGTGTTATTGTGTAATATTCTAAGTGTCTTTAATTACAAAAGTAAATAAGTTTGAATTAATTTCACTTCGATCGCGCATAGACAAACACTTGTAAAACACAAATACAAAATTTCAAATTACTTAGTTTAGTATTTTAGATTTAAGAAGAGATATAGGATATGCTTTTATACCGAAAAAGGACTATGCTAGTGTTATTGTGTAATATTCTAAGTGTCTTTAATTATAAAAGTAAATAAGTTTGAATTAATTTCATTTCGATCTCGCATAGACAAACACTTGTAAAACACAAATACAAAATTTTGAATTGTTTAGTTGAGTATTTTAGATTTAAGAAGAGATATAGGATATGCTATTTTACCGAAAAAGGACTATGCTAGTGTTATTGTGTAATATTCTAAGTGTCTTTAATTACAAAAGTAAATAAGTTTGAATTAATTTCACTTCGATCGCGCATAGACAAACACTTGTAAAACACAAATACAAAATTTCAAATTACTTAGTTTAGTATTTTTTGATTTAAGAAGAGATATAGGATATGCTTTTATACCGAAAAAACACTATATTAGTGTTATTGTGTAATATTCTAAGTGTCTTTAATTATAAAAGTAAATAAGTTTGAGTTAATTTTACTTCGATCGCGCATGGACAATCACTTGTAGAACACATATACAAAACTTCGAATTGTTTAGTTGAGTATTTTAGATTTAAGAAGAGATATAGGATATGCTTTTATACCGAAAAAGGACTATGCTAGTGTTATTGTGTAATATTCTAAGTGTCTTTAATTATAAAAGTAAATAAGTTTGAATTAATTTCACTTCGATCGCGCATAGACAAACACTTGTAAAACACAAATACAAAATTTTGAATTGTTTAGTTGAGTATTTTAGATTTAAGAAGAGATATAGGATATGCTATTTTACCGAAAAAGGACTATGCTAGTGTTATTGTGTAATATTCTAAGTGTCTTTAATTACAAAAGTAAATAAGTTTGAATTAATTTCACTTCGATCGCGCATAGACAAACACTTGTAAAACACAAATACAAAATTTCAAATTACTTAGTTTAGTATTTTTTGATTTAAGAAGAGATATAGGATATGCTTTTATACCGAAAAAACACTATATTAGTGTTATTGTGTAATATTCTAAGTGTCTTTAATTATAAAAGTAAATAAGTTTGAGTTAATTTTACTTCGATCGCGCATGGACAATCACTTGTAGAACACATATACAAAACTTCGAATTTTTTAGTTGAGTATTTTAGATTTAAGAAGAGATATAGGATATGCTTTTATACCGAAAAAGGACTATGCTAGTGTTATTGTGTAATATTCTAAGTGTCTTTAATTATAAAAGTAAATAAGTTTGAGTTAATTTCATTTCGATCGCGCATAGACAAACACTTGTAAAACACAAATACAAAATTTCAAATTGTTTAGTTAAGTATATTAGATTTAAGAAGAGATTTAAGATATGTTTTATACTAAAAAGCGACTGTGCTAGTGTTTTTTGTAACATTTTAAGTATTTGTAAGTTAAAAACACAAATACAAATGATAAAACGGTTTATTAGATTTTATTTTAATTTGAGACAAATTTTTATGTTATTTAATATTCAACATTATTGCGTACCCTCTTTAATTTTCTATATTTTAAAAATATAATAAAAGTTTTAAAAGAGTTTTTACTGTTTTCTTTTAATTCCAATTACCTCTTACACATTTGCAATCTTAAAATATTTTTTTATTATTTTTTTAAACACTTATATGTTATTGCAATATTGCGTATTTATACAAATGTATAAAAATTTTAAAATCAGTTTTTACTATTTTAATTTGTTTGTATTTATTATTTAAAGAATTACATACTTAAAACGTTTTTTTTTTTTAATTTAGACGGTTTTATTCTTATAAAATATTCTCATACTGCTTACGTTTCTTTATACTCTTTTAAGTTTTAAAATTTTGTTAATTTTTTTTTTAATTTTGATTGTTTTATTAATATTTTTGTACTATTGCTTACTTTTTTTGAGCTTTAAATTTTTGTTTATTTTTTTTTAATTTAGATTTTTATTTTAATAATATTTTTCTATTAATATTTTATTTAATTTTTTTTATTAATATTTATTATTTAAAATTTTTATTAACATTATTAATATTTAATAACATTTTTTTTTCAATATTTGCATTATTGTTTACGTTATTTAAGCTTTAAAATATTATAAAAAATACAAACAATTTTTTTTTTTATTATTTCTTTATTTTGCTTTATTGTTTCAAAATTGTCCAGTGAGATTTTTGTCCTTTCCAAAATTGTCCAGTGAGTTTTTTGTCCTTCTTAAAATTGTCCAGTTTAGTTTGTTTGAACTCACTGTGTTTTTAGCCGAATATCAAGCTGAAAATTTTGTCCAGTCAGATTTTGTCCAGCGAAAAAACGACTATCAAAACAAACTACCGATCGAAAATAAGGGTTAGGGGTAGCTGTAATAGTAAAATAATAAACTAATAAAAAATATTTTAAAAAATAAATTAACAAAAAAAAAAGCTACCAATCAGGAGTAAGGGTAACAGTAAAAAAAAAACAACTGATAAAAACTATTAAATAAAAGTTTATTGTCCAAATTTGAGTAATCGTGTTCCCTATATTTCAATTTTATACTTGTCTTATCGGAATGTAAAATTAGAAAGTGTAAAATATTTTTGCTTTGATATTGGTGCGAAATCATCCTAGGAAATTACCAAAGTTTGAATGCAAATGTGTATAAAATTGAATAAATTTTGATTTTGGTTGAGGGTTTGCCTGATTTAATTTGTATATGTGAAACTTGGCTGACTATTATGAGACCTTTTATTGGTAAATTGGAGGATTATGAGTTTGTGAACAGAACCTCTAACAGTAATAAATCTGAAGGTGTTGCTCTCTTTATTAGAATTTGTCTTGAATATGAGGTTTAAGAAGATATATCTTAAACCAGTGTGATGTGGATGATCTGTGGATTAATGTTGAACTTGGAAACAGTAAATGTGTTATAATTGGTAGTGTGTATAGACATCCAAGTTCTGTATTTGCACTTTTAGACAAAAAAGTTTCTTCATGCTTTATATTTTTTCAGTGAGAGAAAAAAAGATTATGTTATTGGTGGTGTTGTGAATATTAATTTCTTAATATGTGACCGGCGTACTCTTGACTATTTAGACTGTATTTCTAGTGTAGGTGTTAAACAATTTGTTATTTCTCTAACAAAGTATTCTGCTGATTTTTCTTCTAATTCATTAGTTGACAAAGTGTACTCTAACCTTGATTGTAAAATTCTCTAAGTTGGTATGGTGAACTATGATGTCTCCCATCATATGCCTGTTGTGTGTGAAATTATTTGCGGAAAAACTGAAACTAAAACTTTTAACCAAAAATATGTTCAAGATTTTAGTACATTTGATGTTAACTGTTAAGGTCTTTTTAAGTAGCCTTGAATGAATTTGCAAAGTATGAGGTTTTATGCAGAATATTGTGAATGTGTGAATAAATGCTGGGATGAGTTTGAAGCTATTTTTAGTGGAACAGTTTATCATCATACTTCAATCAAGTAATTAATTAAAAAAATATAGAAATTAAAAGCTAAACTGTGGTAAACATAAGGTATAATTAACTCAATTAATAATAATAACTTAATGTTTAAATTTGCAACAAAAGACAAACAAAAAAAAATCTGTTTCATTTAAAAAATATAGAAATTTAGGTTATGATTAACCTTAGGTGGGCACCAATATCGAAGTGTAATTCAATATACAGGAATTTTTCAGCTTTATTTAAAAAAAATTTTAGTTTCATTTTGAATATAAGTACAGAAGCTTTGCCCTGCTTATGTACATATACTACTTAGTTTAATTTTAGGTGACTCTTCAACTGTATATAACAGTGTCATTTCAACAATGCAACTTTTAAACTACTTTTATTCTTTTAGTATTATGGTTTATGTAGGTTACATATCGCTATGAATTAATTATAAAAATTAAGTTGGTTTTTAGGCCTTATTTAACTGTAACGATAGTGTCATTTCAACTAAGTAAATACAATAACTTACTGTAAAATTAAAGTGCTAGTATTTAGTTATATGTACAACACTACAGTAATATCAAGGACTTTTTTTATTAAACAAAGTTAAATAAAACTATTACATTTTTGACATAGGAAAAAAATTGCTGTTTGCTAATAAATCGTTTAAAAACTATATAAATTTAAAACTACTGTTTATAAACATATCAACTCTAACATTTGTACCTTAATTTCAAAAAAAAATATTTATTACATGGGCTTAAATAAAAACCATTAACAAAATAATAGAAAATCAAAAAAACAAAATACACTTTTTTTCTATTAAAAACATTACTTTTAAACATAAAGCTCCTGATAAAAAACAACTTTCATTTAATAAATGCAAAAAACTTTAATTAATCAAAATAATTTAAATTATCTTTTAATTAAAATAATATGATTTGTAATGAAAAACAAGTACTTTTTAACAAAATCATTTAACTTGATTACAGTGAACATTGATTAGTTATAACTATAACAATAATTGGTAAAAAAAATTTGAAAATATTTTATAATCTGTTAAAGACATTATTAAATGATTTGATATACACAAAAAAGCAAAAGTATACTTATTTTCTAATTAAAATTCTAACACTTCCTTTACTTTAAGATAAAATGATAGAATAAAAATTTATAACAAATTTTAAACAAAGTTCTTTTAGCTTGTAAAAATTAAATAATTTTTAAACAAAAATAAAATTACAGATAGCTAAAAAAATCAAGGCTCATTAATGTGCCAGCTGAATGGAAAAGTTTGCCACAAAATTTTAATGACCACTATTTACCATAATTTAATAAAAATAGTAGATAGTTTAGAATAGTACTATTTATGCTTCATTTAATTTAATATAGTTATTAAAACTGATTTTCAAGTATTTTAAAAATCTATGCTTTTATAATATTGCGAAAAAAAAAATATTATAAAATATCTTCAGTTTTTGATGTTAGTATTATTGAAAAGAACAGTAACAATCAACTTATATATTAATGTAAAATATAACTTGAAATGACACTATCGTTAGAGTTAAATAAAGCCTAAAAACCAACTTAATTTTTATAATTAATTCACAGCGATATGTAACCTACATAAACCATAATTCTAAAAAAATAAAAAATAGTTTAAAATTTGCATTGTTGAAATGACACTCTTGTATACAGTGGAAGAGTCACCTAAAATTAAACTCAGTAGTATAAGTACATAAGCAGGGCGAAGCAAAACTGAAAATTATTTAAAATAAAGCTGAAAAATTCCTATATATTGAATTACACTTCGATATTGGTGCCCACCTAAAGTTAATCATAACCAAAATTTACTCAAGCAAGTTATAGAATTAACCAAAAGACTTTATTTTAAACAAATTGTTAAGTATAATAAAGGTAGAATAATATTGTAACTTGTTTTAAATTAAAAAATTTAAAGTTTTTGACTTAAATGTTTTTAAGGATATTTTTATCCAATAAAAAATTTGTTTACAACAACTGAGGATCTCCTATATGCAAGTATAGGAGTGAAACATTGTTTTGTCTGATTAAACTGTTAAAATAAATATTGGATAATTAAGGTAACAGCAAAAAATTATGGAAAATTGTAAATAATGTTATCTCCACTAAATCTACTTCAAGCTGTAAAATAAATGGTATGCTTTGAGAGAAAGGTAAGATTGTTAGTGGCCTGAAAATAGTAACTGATTTAAAGATTTTGTTAATATAGCTGACAAGTTATTAAATGAGACAACAGATGCTTTTCATAATGATCATGAGTTTTGTTTTAGTTCAGTTCACAGTGATTTTGTATCCAAAGATTTTGCTAATAGTGAAATTGAGATAAACATTAGGAATATGAGACCAAATAAAAGTGTGCGATCTGATGTGCCAAGAATTCAGTTTGTAAAATTAAATGCAAAAGTTATTTCTCTTTACTTATGTAAACTGTTAAAAAATGTGTAGAGTATGGTGTGTTTCCCAAGCTGCTTAAAATGCTGAAGTAGTACCAATTTACAAGTCTGGTAAAAAAAGTGATGTTTACAATTATAAACCTATTTCTCTTTTATCTCCGCTTTCAAAAATTTTTGAGTCCTTAGTAAGTGAGAGGTTGAATAATTTTTTTTATTAAATAATGTTTTGCATTAAAAGCAGTAGGGTTTTAAGAAAAATAGGTCCAGAAAAAATTTACAACTGAGCTGGCTGTAAATCAGGTTGTGGATGAGTTGACTGATGCTGGTGATAAAAAGTTAGTTAATTGTTCTGTCTTTTTTGATTTAGCAAAAGAATTCAATACCGTCAATCATAAAATACTACTGTCAAAATGAAAAGGGTATAATGTTAAAGGATTTATGATAAATTTACTGCTAAGCTATTTAAGGGCATAGGTGGTTTCTGACATTTTTTTTACTAAAAATAACATTGGATCTTATATAAAAGCTTGAAGTACAAACTACAAGCAAGTTTTTATAGATTAAAAAATCTTATTTAACTTTTAAGATATTGTAATTTTTATAAAAATTTTCCCATACAAATGTATCGACTGCACATTTTTTTGGGTCAATTTTCCTTGAAATTTAAAAATCACTAAAAATCTATCTTCTCCTTCATTTTTATAGCTAGAGACCTTAAACTTTCAGGAAACCTTTCTTTTATAGCTGCTTAAATATGCTGAAGTAGTACCAATTTACAAGTCTGGTAAAACAAATTTGAATGTTGTAATTTTAAAAAAAATAAAAAATAAAGATTTTAGAAAAAAACAAAAAAATAGGTAGTTTTTTTATTATAAAAATTTTATTTTTCAAAATTGAATTTAATTGCATTTAATCTTTTTTTAAATTTAATAATACACTTTCTATGAAAATTTGAATAAGATTGCTTAAAAATTGAAGAAGGAGATAGAATTTTAGTGAAATGGTCTATTTTTGCGTTTTTAGTTTGTGCCTTGTATAGGAACCTTTTGCGGTCACCTATTTTGATCGCTCATATCTCAAAAACTACTTTGAATTTTTTCAACCGGTTAAAAATGTCTGATAGCTCAAATAAAACTCTATAAAATAAGATCAGCTTGTAAAAATCAAGGTGGACCCCCTATACCAATAAATTTTAGAAGCCAATCAACTGTTATAAATAATGTTGTGTCTGAGCATGAAATTGTTAATGTTGGAATACAGCAAGGTTCTTGTTTGGGTCTTTTGTTGTTTCTTGTGTATACAAATGATATTTTTTCTTCTACTGAGATTATTATGATATTGTTTGCTGATGATGCCTGCTTAAGCTACCAACATAGTGATCCTGCTTGTGTTAATAGTGTTATTAATGAAGAGCTGAGAAAAGTTGATGTATGGTTGCTTGCTAACAAACTTTTTATTAACTATTTTAAAACTAAATTCTTGCTTTTTAACAATACGTCTAAAAATTGTGATTTTAAAGTAAGTATAAATTGATTTAATATTGAACAAAATGAAAGTATAAAATATTTAGGTGTGGTTTTGGATGAAAAACTGAATTGGAGGGCAAACTTAACATCTCTCAAATCAAAGCTGTGTCAAAGTTGTTTTGTGTTGTCAAAATTGAGGTACTATTTGGATGAGGGTACACTTAAAATGGTGTTTTTTGGTTTGTTTTATCCGCATAATCAATACTGTATATCTGCTTGGGATGCTGCTGATGAATGTTATTTGAAACAAATTGTTAGTATGCAAAAAATAGTAAAGTATGTTTGCCGTGTGCCTGCTTTACCTCAACAAACCCACTGTTTGTGAAAACTGGTCTGCTGAAATTAAATAATGTGATTAAATTGCAAGTTGGTAAAATAATGCAGAATAGTATGACTGGATTTGATGTTGAGCATAAAAGTTTTACTCTTGCTAGTTCTCTTCACTCACACAATACAAGGTTTTACAAAAAACTAAATTTCATAGCTGAATAACCTAGAAAAAGACTTGGCCTAAACTCCTTTAGGTATTAAGGTCCAAGGTTTTGGTCTAGTAGTGTTCCGGCAATTAAAAAAAAAACTAAAAAAAGATGAGTTTACATGCCATATAAAAATATTCTATTAACTTGCTACAAAGAAGTAAAACTGTAGTGCTTTTAATCATATGTCTTAGTATATTGTTTTATTGTCTTATACTTTTGTGCATTTGTGTATAAACTATATTAGTTCTATATTTTGTTTCTCTTTTGAGTTTTGTATAAATTTAAGTTCAAATATTTTATGTTATTTATGTAATTTAAATATTTAAAAGAACATTTCTGTTGAGATGTTGTACTTTTGTTAATAAAACTATGTTATGAGAGAAATCATTTGTCAAGTTTTTAAATATTGATCAAGATTTGTGTTAATTTATTGCTAGCAATAATTTACATTATTTTTTCTTTGAGAAGTTTGTTATTTTTTTTGTTTGTTTTATTATTTATGCTGCTTAATGGTATTTGCTTCTTAAATTTCTAACAGCTAATTGTGGAATAACTTTGGTGGCAGTGATATCAAAATTGGATTGTTATTATTGTTGTTTTGTTCAGAATGACAGCAGCACTTGCTTAGTGATTTGAGCTTTAGAATTTTTCCACACTATGTGGTAAGGGCATAGGGGGGTAAACACCCTTTTTTGGTTTTTGATCTTATTTTATATAGTTTTTACTAAGCTACAAAATGCTTATTACAGACTTAAAAAATTCAAAATAATTTTTGAGATATAGCTGCTCAAAGTCGGAGGCAACAATAGGTTCTTTATGGGAGATGCAAACTATTTTAAGCTTGTGAGTGTTTGCCCAAAGGACGTGTAACCAGAGGTTTTTTCAATAAAATGTTAGGATTAGTTTTAATTTTGGTTACATAAAAATGAAATTTCTGCTTTTTTTTGTTTATAGATAGCTTTAGCTTTATTTTTTAATTAAAAGGTAAATTTTTTCTTGAGAAATTTAAAGATAGGGCAGGTGAAATAACACATGGTGAGCTCAAACTCATTCGCTTGACCTTTGGAAATATGTATTTATGCAATATTTTTTTGAAAAGATTAAAGAGTTCAATTTAAATTCCATATTAAATTTAATGATTCATTTTTTCCTGATTTTTGCACAAGAGTTTCTCAAAACGTTGCTGATAGCAATTTGCATGTTTGCCTGTGCATTCAAGCAATTTCAAGATTTGGTTGTGATTGACAAAAGAATACTAAATCCAGACTCGCACAAGTAAGCTGTTGTGAATTGGATGAGCATACTTAGTGTATTTTCGAAACATGTTCATTGACAACACCAATATTGTTCCAGAGTTTTTCTTTCAAACTGCATTTTAAGAAAACGGTTCATGCACAATTCAATAAGATTATCTATTAATATTTTAATTATCTGGCATATAATCCAAATTAAAAGAATATTAATTTACTATCCATTATTCAGAAGTTACAAGTTCCCCTACTCCAAAGTATCCATCAAATGACCTGGATAGTATTTCTAAATGATTCATAATACCTTAACACACACTTGGAATTAAAGGATCATCTTCATCAGTCACTTCTTTGAGTGATGAAAAGTTTGTTGCACTGCCTCTTAACATGTCAACACCGGAGATGTAACCTTTTTTGAAAGCTTTAAATACTTCACAACATTCAAATATGTTTATATTTTTCCCTTGCATGGAAACACTCAGACTGAAAATGGCACTCAAAAAAGCTAGTTTCTTCTGACTCCATTTCTTTGGTATCATCGTCACCTTTCTTTAAAAAAGCTTAGACTTCCTTTTGCTATTCACAAAAGGGTGTTAAAACTCTTCCACGTGATAGCCAGCGGACTTCCAAATGGACAAGTAAAACTGACTGTTCACTACCATAATCTTGACACAATGACTTGAAAAAGTGGTGGTTTAGAGCACGACCTCTAATCCAGTTAGAGCTAACCCAATCTTGGAATTGTTCTATAGGATTCAGAGCGGATTCTTTTTGCTTTTAATGATTCAACATCATGATCTGCACACCTGCTCATCCATGTTGGTTGTGAAAGTGGTCTTGCAACTTGGGATTCAAATTAGTGTTTCAAAATACAACATTACAAAACATGCATTGTGGTTTTTGCAAGCCTTAGTTGTTTCAATGAAACTAAAACCAAACTGCACATAACTATTGTTCAACTTCCTTTTCTTTGACATAATTGAGGATTAACTAATAATTAAAAAGTTGGAATCTGAAAACTATAAAAAAGTTAATTACTAAGAAATTTATTTTTTCGTTTATGACCTTGTTAGTTTGTTGAGAATAAGGAAGCCAACAAAAGAACTGATAAAATTTCAGGCTTAAACTTGAAACAAAAACTTTTTATACATTTCATTATGAATTAGGTACTAAAGAAATGAAATCAACTTTGCTAGCTTAAGCTAAAATAATGTTTTCAATTAAAAAATGTACACTCACACTAGTATAAGACTGGCAATAAAAATTTGCTTAAAAAATAATCATATTAAACTTTAGATTCAGGTAATGGTAGTAATGTTTTTTGTAATGCAACAGTTAGAATCAATACAACAACTAAATAAGTATTGAGTTTGAAAGCTTAGTTAAAATTATGCAATTAGACTATGACATAATAATTAATATTTTTAATTTTTTTAATATGATTTGAATTGCTTGTTGGCTTTATAAATCGATAGTTATGTTTTGTTTAGTAATATAAATTTTTGCTTACAGTTGGCTAAGTTGAAGAAAAGTCTTCTTATTTATCAAACAAAAATGAAAAGCCATTTGCACCCCCTGGAATGCTGCCGCGTACCTTAAGGGGTGCAATTATCCCTGGTTTGGAAACTCTTGTCTAATGAATTAAAGTTTTGTAAATACTGCTGACAAAATATTATGAGAGAAGGGATGTTGTTTTGTTGATGTAAAGAATAATGAGTATTGTTCTGGTTCAGTAAAATTGATTTAGTTTTTATTGAAATTTCAGAGAGTGAAATTTAAAGGTACAATGTAACTATGAAATAAAATAAAATTGCACCTTTAAAAGTTTTTCTGTATTTTGGTTTAATATATTCAAATAAGCAAAAGTTGGTCAAAAAAGACTGCCATGGTGGTTAGGTGGTCCTAATGGTAGCTAATAAAAAACGCTCGGAGTTAAAAAGATCAAAACAAAAACAAACAATCTATTATTAGAAAATAAGTGTATTTTTTTTTTTAGTTAGCTGTTAAAACAATATGACTTTTTAGTGGATAAAGTTCATATCAAAAAATAATCTGAACTTTTCCACGATTTAAAAAACTTCTAGTGGGTATACTGTATAATTATAATTTTTATAAGTTTTAATGATCAATACTTTATAAAAGAACTACATAAATCTGTTTATATTTAAATTTTTTTTAAATAGTATGTATATATCAATTGAAAAACTCTACACAGTAAATCACTAAAAATAAAAACCTGCACAGTAAATGGGTAGCTAGAAAAACTTCAAAAAATTTGCACAATCTTGTAAATCATGTTTGATGAAACTGCAAAAAAAAAATCATGCTTAATTTTATTTTAATTATAAAAAAAGGATTTTTTTCCATGTGTTTGGATTAGGGATCAGGTTATAAATAAATAAATTACATAAAAAATTGGATTTTTGCTGACTCAGCAAAAATACAAATTATTTTGGTATTATGCAAATCATTTGCAAGTTTTTCAAACTACCCCAGTAAATCACTGATGATTTTTTTTGCATAGTAAACAATTTAACTGGAAACTTTTTGTTAGTTGCAAAAAAATTATACAGAGTTCGTGCGCGATTTTTTTTTCATTTAGCCTGAGTGAGACCAATTTAGACTGACATTTTCTCAAAGTAAGGAAAATCCCCTTTAGAAGTCATTTTAGACATTGGGGGGGTCTTGATTTGTACTACTGTAGTCTCCGAATTCAACAAACTTTGTCTTAAAAATATTTTGAGCTTTAAAAATCTGCAAAAAGCAACTCATAGCTTAGTTACAACTCAATAAAATAGGACTAAACTGTGAAAAGGAAGATTTACCCCTATGCCATAACATAACAAATTAAGTGATAAGTTTTAAAATAAGTGTTATATCTAATATACTACTTGTGTAAAAATTTAATATATATTACTGAACACAATTGTTAAATTTAATTAACCACTAAGTAAAAACATTATAACCAGAAAATTTATAATAAAATGACGTGCATTGTCGTGTTTTATTAAAATTTAAAATGAAACGCTTACATGAGTATTTAATAAGTATAAAATGTTTATTATAGTACTTTGACAAATACTTAAAATTTACACATTATTAAAAATCCTAAACTTTAAATAAATATAGTGATTGTTGATGTCATATCAGATTTAAAAAGCTTATTTTTAAATTAAAAAAACCTATAACATTTTGTTCTTGTAAAGAAAAATAATTTGTACCTAAAATTTGTAAAGTCACAAAACTTAGTACTTAATATCTTAAAGCTAACTTTTAAATGTTGTGAATGAACTTAAAACAAACAGTAAAATAAATAAATTAACTGCTAAGAGTTTTAATCTAAAAAGTATTTGGTATTAAGCCTTTAAATTAGAAATTAAAACAGTTCAACCAACTAAGCTCTGAAAAACATAGCTGATGTAAACAAATTCAAACAAACAGCTAAGTTGTTGAACTAAACTGTAATGTTTAAACTGTAATCTACTCAAAACAACATAATGAAGATTCTTAAAATTTTTTTTAGAAATTCAACAAAAGGTTTTAAGCATTTATTTTTACAGATACTGACTGATTCTGTCTTTAATAACTAAATCTTTATTTAGAAATAAATTCACATCTCAATTTGACCTTAAAAAGATTTCTCAATTTTTTTTTATCAAAAATTTTCAAGCGTTTAAACTGAGAAAAACTGAGATTCTCAAATTTTTAAATATAAAAATTGATTTAGCCTGACGAATTTCAACTTTTTTCAAAAAAACCGATTTAGCCTTACGCGCATAAACCCTGATTATAAGTTTTGAATATTTATTTGTCGTTTTTAGTTGCATTATATGCTTCTTATGAAATACTAATATAAGTAGGTTATAAAATAGAACAAAACTGATTATGTGTTTTTTTAATATAATTTTTACCTCTTATTTATACGATTTGTTGTACACATAAAGAAATTTAATATCACACTAACATGCACACTGGCTTAAATAAAATTCAGCCTAGGGGAAAAAATTATGTTTAGACTTATTAATAATCTCTGGCTATTTTAGAGTAGTTTATAGTATTTTTGACTAGTTTTTACCTCAAAAAGTAGCAATTTGCTTTAAAATTTGTCTTTCCTTGCCAAAGAATCAGAAATATTTACTTTTTTGCTAATTAAAAAAAGATTAGTAGAAATTTTCAATAAAATTTTAAAACAAATAGTTACATCCAACTCTCATCTAATTTGTAAGAGAAACATTTTCTGAATATTAATATTCAAGTTGAAACAAGTCCCAGGACTTTTGGTTCACTCTGTAAATAATAATTATAATATTAATAATAAAGATTTGATAAAACAGGTATAAAGTTTGCCTGAACTTTTTGTTATCATCATTTTTTAAATGTATTTTGCATTGTAAAATTTAACTATTTTGTCTTTAACATAGTTTCAGAATTTATAGTTGTTTATAAAACTATTTTTGTTATTTATTTTGAACAATTTTGACGTAACTAATGCGAAAGATGCAAAGACAAAGCTGGTGGTCCAGGCCAAAGCCACCAAAGAACTTACATTCTTTAGAAAATTTAAAGTAAGTCTTTTTAAATTATTTTACCAAATGTCTTATTTATTATTAAATGTAATGGTATATAGGCTCTTTTTTTCAGAAGTAAATATGTATATTTTAAAAATAAATCATAGATTTAAAGTTGTAATTGATTTTTAAAGCACATAGGAAACTTTATATTTTTTTAAATTTAATTCTGTTTTAAAGATATTCTTCATATTAACATTTAGACAGAGTTTTTATCATGATTACTTTTTGTTATAAGACACAATAATTACTTAAGGTCTATATTTTTATTTGTTTTTAACAAAAGTGACTTTTTAAACTTTTAACAATATATGTAGAGAATGAACCCTTTTTTCAGTTTAAGTTATCTTATTTACATTCAAATTTTTTTTATACTACAGAAGCAGACATTTATCAGTTCAGGGTTGACTAAAGTCCTGGAATTTGACAATTGAGGCTAAAAAAACCTGAATTTGAGAAATTTTGAAAAAAAAAACCTGGAATTTTAAACAAAAATCACTAAAAAACGTGGATTTTGGAGCAAAAATCACAAAAATACCTGAAAAACCTGGGATTTTAAGCAACTTTTACACGTTAAGTAATAAAATTTTGATTTGATTTGTCTTCATCAAAAATTTTTTTGTTGAAAAGCACATTTAAAGAAGCTTTAATATACCTTTATAATATTGTTAACTATTTCACACAGTTTTTTACCTTAAAATTAATTTTAAACTAAAAATAGACCCTAAAAGCTTAAAAGGTGTACTTTTCTAAAACTGGAAAAAATTTGCCAAAAATATTTGGCAACCCTGATTAGTTACATGCTCATGAGTTTAAACTATGCTTAATAAACTACAAAAAAACAAATAACTTTACAGCAGGATTTTCCAAACTTGGTAATATTGCCCCTCTTAGGTTAGCTAATTAGTAAGGTGACAAAAAGTAATTAACCAGTAAAGGGGCAATACATAATAAACATGGTTGCCACTTTACTTGGAAATCCTGGAAAAAACTGGAATTTGAGAAATTTAAAAAAAAAGCTGGAAAATCCTGGAATTTTGAGCAAAAATCACTAAAAAAACCTGGAGTTAAACAATTTTCACATGTTCAGTAGTAAAATTTTGATTTTACTCCAAAAGTCTATTGTATAAATAAAAAAATTTTTGTCATCATCAATATTTATTTTAGTAAAAAAAATATTTGAAATAGCTTTACAGTATCTTTTAAATGTTTTTTTACTACTTAACACAGTTTCTTACCTTAAACTTAACTTTAAACTAAAAGTAGACCCAAAAATGTGTACTTTTAAAAACCTGGAAAAAAATTGAAAAACAAGTGCAACCCTTAATAAACAGGGGCAATTGATTTTATAATTTCTGAAAATTAGTTTTAAAAATTCTTTTTTACAGCAATAAATACTAATATTATTTTTATATCAGCCAATTTATGATTGTCAATAAAACTTAATGAATTTTTAAACAACAGGTACCTTTACTACATATTAAGTAGAAATCAGACTATAACTGAAAATAACAAAAGCGTTATTGTTGAAGCATTTAGATCAATGTCTGAAATATTAATATGGGGAGATCAAAATGATAGCTCTGTCTTTGAGTATGTTCTGTTTATATAATTTTGTTAAAACTAAAACAATGCAGATAATTAAAAAAATATGTTGAAAACTGTTTCTATATTTAAAAGTTTTATAACACTTAAAGTTAAATAAAGCTTAAGTATGTCAATTTAAATTATAGCTTGTAATTATGGATGATTATTAATTTGTAAAATATAAATTATAAAAAATTGTAGTACATATAAGATATTTCTGTATTTAAACGAATATTTATTACATAGTTAGTTAGATAGTTACTAATTTTTACCGCTGAACAGATTATCAAACTGCAATTCTGTAACAAAAAAAAAACAGCTGTGCAAAAATTTATAAAGATTTAAATAAAAAATATCAACAAGCACATTGCAATTTTATTGAAGTAGATAATTTTTTAATAATTGATTTTCAACTACTATTGTGTATAACTTAGCTATAGAATATAGTATTAACATTTATTAAAGCTTAAAGATAAGTACATCATAATGATTTTAAATAAAAAGTCTGAAATAAGTACTGTTTAGATAAGAAATTAATAAAATTAAATTTAAGAGAATTTTAAGTATAATTAAGTAAACTTAAGTTGGTGAAAGGATATCACTTCACAAAAAGAGAATCTTATTTCGTGCTTAGTTTTTTGAGCGTATAATATCTTCTTAAAAGTCAAATTAAATGAAGAAATTAAAAATATTAGTAGTATATTCAGATCATTAGGTTACCCAACGGAAGTTATCAAGAAAACATTTGACAAGACCATCATCCATTATCACAGTCCTACAAAACAACGTTAAAAAAAGTACCCAGTGTACTTAAAACTTCCCTGTTTAGGTAATGAAGATAAGTTCCTGGAATATAAAATAAAGCACACAATCAATAGTACATTTGGAGCAGTTAATTTTCGAATTAGTCACTTCACTTGAAAATCTTATGGAATATTTAAAGATGTTACTTCCAATCCTGAAACGAATAATGATATATTATATGTTATATGTTAATTTATGTGTCACTGTGACAGTATATCGGGAGAACTTCTCAGAGATTCCATCTGAGAAAGGATCAGTATGTATCAAAATTTCTCAGAAACTAGATGGCCACTAGAGGTAATAAACCTACCATAAGTTTTTCGGCAATTGGAAATCATTTACTAAACTACCCGGAATGCTCTAAACATTATTATGACAACAAATTTACATTTTTAACTAAAGGGCGTAACATATATCATTTAAGTTTTTTAAATCTCTTTTTGTAAAAATCTATAAGTCGAATCTTTGTAAACAAAAGTTAGTTTACAATACTAATCTGTATAAACTGTAAGGTATAATTTATTTTTAAAATTTCTTATTTAATTTACTTTAAAAACTGTCTTTTCATTGCGTAAGTATACTTAAATGTAACTGTTCTGAAACTTTAATTCTTTAAACTATAGCTTATTTACTTTTAAATAAGTAAATTAAAACTTAATTCTGATAATTATATTTTACTTCAAACGTGTTCATAGCTTTTTTCATTGTTAATATTTATGTTTATATAATTTTTAAACATGTATGTATATACTTTATTTTAATATCCTTTCACCATATTAAGTTTACTTACTTATGCTTAAAAAGTCTTGTTAAATTAATTTAGCCAATTTCTCATCTAAATAGTATTTATTTCAAACTTTTTATTTAACTCATTATAATTTACTTATTATCTAGCGAAAATAAGTGTAAATATTACATTCTATAGTTTAGTTATACACAATAGTAGTTGAAAAGCGTCTATTGAAAAAAATGTATGCTTAAATAAAAATGCAATATGTTTGTCCATATATATTTTTTATCTTTGTACCCCAAAATAATTATAAAATTTACTTAATTATGATAAATTTAATAACTTAAAACCAGTTAAAAATATTGTTAAATTCTAGTGCTAAATGATAGGTTATTGCATAAAACAAAAAATAAAGGTTTTTTTTATTAAATTAAACAAAATAAGACTAACACTTATCACAGTTTAAGTTAGTACTTTCTTCTTTAGCCCTAGCTATTTAGGGAACTGCTCATTTCCAACCCGCAATCAAATCCAAGAACTGCTTACCGACTAAGGGTTAGGGATAATAGTGATAGTAAAAAATAAATTAATTAAGTATTAATAAAGCAAACTATTAAAAAGTAAAGGATAAATAAAGAAAAAATATGTTTTGAGTGGGAATTGTGCGCAGGTGGGATTTGATTGGGTAGGAATTGTCAGTATACTGCTATTTAAATGTCATATCAGGGTTGCTACACACTCAGAATACACAAGATATTTTGAATTTTTGAAAATCTCAGGGTATTTTGAATGTTATTTCAAACTCAGGCTGACTTAGTTTAAGGATTTATTAATAATCTCATAACAGGTTTTTACTGAGTTTTGAATGAGATTTAGTTGATTTACTTCATTATTTTGTTAATTTATAATCAATTTTGTTGAAGAACTTAATTTTTTTAAATTTTGAAAATAAAAATAAAAAATTATAAAGTTTTTAAAAACTCAGAAAAGTTTAAGATCATTTAGGAGAGTTTTTTGACTCAAAGAGTGGCAAGTCTGTGAACTTGTATTATAAGATATAAATTTCATAGTTTTTGCAATTTTAAGTTTCTTTCTATATTAACAAGAACTGTTCAGTATCTGATAAGATCTTTAAATGAAAATAGTAGCACAATAAGTTCAGTAGTGATAGTTCTACTCCAACATATATGTCCCTATATTTTAATTTGAGAACTGTAATTCTTTGATTGAAAATTAAGTTAAAATAAGACTTTTGTGGTTCACAGTTAACTTGATGTTTTTTTAAATAGTTAATAAGAAAGGTTTTTTTACAGGTTTTTTCTTGAAAAGAATATGTTTACTTTCTTTCTGAATATCCTACAACAAAATGCTGGAAACTATGTTTGTGTACAGCTGTTACAAACAATAAACATTGTGTTTGAAAATCTTCATAATGAAACTTCACTATGTAAGTTAATTTTTTGTTATAAGTTTTTCGTAAAATTAATAATAATAAGTATCAGATAGTATATAGCATATGATATTTATTTTAATTTGTTTATAAATCGAACAATTGAAAGTTCTCGACTTAGATAGCTTTAAGGCAATTTTTTTCTATTATTTATTTTACAGTTTTTTATCAACAAAACAATGTTTCACTCCTATATTGGCATATGGGAGGTCATCAGTTGTTATAAACAAATCTGAAAAGTTTTTTGAACAAAATAAGTAGAAGTTATGTAAAAATGTTAAATAAAACAAAATGAAAAACAAAGTATTGATTATATGGTATAAAAACTTATGGTTTTACAACAAAAAATAAAACTTATTTTCATATAATATTTATGATTAAGGGTATAGGGGGGGGGGGGTAAACACCCTTTTTTGGTTTTTGATCTTATTTTATATAGTTTTTACTAAGCTACAAGATGCTTTTTACAGATTTTAAAAATTCAAAATAATTTTTGAGATATAGCCGGTCAAAGTCGGAGCCAACAATAGGATCCTTATGGGAGGCGCAAACTAAAACGGCAAAATTAGACTATTTTACTAAAAATCTATCTTCTCCTACGTTTTTTGAGATAACTACTTCAAACTTTCAGGAAATGTTCCTTAATATATTTAGAAAATTCTGTCGGAAGGAATTTTGAAAAAAATTAAAAATAAAAATTTTATATAAAAAATAAACAAAAAAAACAGTTTTTTTTTTGTTTTTTTGTTATAAAATTTTTATTTTTTAAAAAATCTGTTCCGACAGAATTTTCTAAATACTGCAAGGAACATTTCCTAAAAATTTGAGGTAGTTATCTCAAAAAACGTAGGAGGAGATAGATTTTTAGTGATTTCTAGTTATTTGCCGTTTTAGTTTGCGCCTCCCATAAGGATCCTATTGTTGCCTCCGGCTTTGACCTGCTATATCTCAAAAATTATTTTGAATTTTTTAAATCTGTAAAAAGCATCTTGTAGCTTAGTAAAAACTATATAAAATAAGATCAAAAACCAAAACAGGGTGTTTACCCCCCCCCCCCCCCCCCCCCCTATGCCCTTAATACAAGTTCTAAGTTGCTGTTTATAACAAACTTTTTATTCTAAAAATAAAATAAGTAGATATAGATGTTTTATTAAAGACTATTATAACTATGATTATATACAAGTTATTAAATATTGCCGGTGTGGTTGTTTTAACCAATGGTTTTCAATAGTTTAAGTCCGTGCACAGCAGACGTTAAAAAATATGTATATAAAATCAAAACAAGTATTGTGATATTACTAAAAAGATACTCCTTCATTGTTTAATTGTTATTATAAAAATATTTTCCGACTTATTAATAACTAGTTTGAAAATTTTAGTTCAAACTAAAATAATTTATAATATATACTACCTATTTAAAATATTTTTACTAATCAAAAAAATGTTTGCATATTAAAGTAATTTCTATGCGAACTATTGTTATGTGCACAGGTGTAAACTTTGAGAAATACTGGTATAAACTAAAACAACAATAAGAAACAATGAAGAATTACTTATTGACCTAACTAAATTTTAAGACATAAGAGTTTTTAATTTTTTTTTTATCATTCTTTTTTTACGTTAATAACTAAGCTGCCAGTTGTTTATTTTTTGTTGTAAAAATTAAAAGTAGTTTTTGAGACACAGTGCTTAGTTGCATATCCAGTACTTTGCTAATACAGCCGGCTTAAGTTGAGAAATAGGTTTAGTTACTTCTGGTAAAATCAATGTTTTACTGTAAATACATGTCTTATTTCATTTCAAGCAGTTTATACTTACATCATAGTTAAAGTTTTGTTTTGTTTAATTCTTTTCTATTTTAATTGGTTGTTTTATTTAAAACAAATACATTAAATGAATTAACGAAAAAATTTAGTATGTGTTTTATTATACGCATTGCATATTATAAAAGGGTAGATTATTAAATATAAAAGATGTTTTTTTTCCATTTGGCCAAAAGCTGATACAGCCATAACTTTTTTAAAAGCTTTCCCAACATTATCTGTGGATTAGCTAGGAAGCACTGTATAAGCATTCAAAGTTAGATAGTTCAATTGCTTTTTGTAAAGTTATGTAGCTCATTGTTACGTATTTTATTATCTATCATTTTATTTACAGATTGATCATATTTAAAACTTTTTAAATTAAACAAACTTAAATAAAGATTTATTTTTTATAAATAATCTTTTATAAATTATAAACATATTTGTTTATAATCTATCTCCTTGTACAGTTTTTGAGTAACCTTTTTTTTTCTCATTCTAATCTTTAATAAGCTTTTAATTACTTATGTAGTATTTTTTTTCCTAAATAACAAAGTGTTTTTTTTTTAATTTAGGTCTTAAACTTTAAAATTTTGAATATTTTAGTATTGTTTCTTAAAGTTGTTCGTAATAATGAAAATAAAATTTTCTTAAAGGTTTAAAGTAAGTTGCTTTTTAAATGCAGGAGGATTTAGATTTCGACTAAGTGTTTCTAAATGCTGAGAAAATCAGATATAAAAAGTTTCCCTTCTATACATTTGAAGCAAAATTAAAAAAAAAACTAATTATATCTCAAATTTTTTTTTTCTGTAAAATGTGTAACAAAAGCTAGTATTAAGTTTTACAGATTTAAAGTTTAACAAATTTCATTGGATATTTTTGATTATTTAATCCAAAACCTTTAATTTTATATTAAAAAAAAAAAAAATAATTGAAAAACCTAAAGCTGTTTTAAGGATTAGTTTTTTCTGATATTTTAAAGTTCTTTTTCTCAAAATACAAAACAAAAAACATGTATTTTAGTAATATTTTTTCAATTCAGAGAAAATTTATAAAGAATAAATTGCAGTGAATACGTTTGTATAAAAATTATCAAAAATGATTATATCTAAAACATTAAAAGAATTTAATGTCTATATAAATAATATAGTATTTATAGTATTTTTAAAGTTTCGGTTATTAGTGCTCAATAAGTAAAATTGGAGCTAAATATTTGATTATATAGTAAACTACAGTTTTATACAGCTGATTCATATATGAGATATTTCTTTCATTTTCAACATGCACAAAAACCTTCATTATTTCTAAGTCACAACTCAAAAAAAAATTAAATTCTAAATTTCTGCAAAACATATCTATTAAACTAAAGCTTTACTGAGGATTACTTGAGATAGAAATATCTCACATATGAAGCAGCTGTAAACAATTGTCGTTTATTATATAATTAAACAAGTCATATAGTGTATATATATATATATAGTCTCTACTTTAAGCTTTTGTAAAAAAGTCATTGTTAATTTTTATAAAAAATTCCCCTCCTCCATATAGCCTTAAACGTCTAATTGCCAACTCTTTGTATAAGTTTTCATAACTAGTTAATTAAGTGATAAAATTCTAATAGATTCAATAATTTTCATAATCTTTAGTGGGTCTAGTCGCAAATTATAAAGTAAAGTCTACACTCACAATATCGATATACTTGTCATGCTTGTTTTTCACAAATTATACTAATTTTGTAAGTGTTTTATTCTATTTTTTTTCAAATATTATTATGCTTTACCGTATGTTTTGTTTTTGTAGACTACATGCTTTCAAACAATCATGTGAATGAGGTTATTTGCCATAAATTTGACTTTTCTGATGAGGAAGTAATGGCATACTACATTTCTTTTCTGAAAACATTATCTTTACGACTAAACGAACACACTATCAATTTTTTTTACAATGAGGTACTATTTGTTTATTTTAGATGTTTTATTTTTACTTAAATATTAATTATTTTACTTCATGTCTATGACCATTTGTGGTGACAAAAATGCACTTGGATAAATTTTAAATAAAAAAATATAATATATTATATTACTATGAATATAAAATGATATTTATTCAAATCATTCATGAAAATTTGAGAAATTTTGAAAAAACCTGGAGTTTTTAACAATTTTCACATGTTCAGTAGTAAAATTTCGATTTGACTCACAATATCTATCATATAAATTAATAAATTTTGTCATTATCAAAATTTTTTTTTCTTAAAAAACATAATTAAAGTAGCTTTATATTATCTTTTCAATGTTTTTATACTAGTTAAGACAGTTTTTTACCTTAGACTTAACTTTAAACTAAAAATAGACCCAAAACTGTGTACTTTAAAAAACCTGGAAGAGATTTGGAAAACCTGAAAAAATTTTTGAAAAGACAAGTGGCAACCCTGGATTTAGAATAATTAAGGTTATTTTTACATAATAAAATTGTAGTCTTTGTTTTTTTATAACATCATATTTTTGACTCAGGGTGGCTTGAATATTTTTTGAACTAGGGCTTGAACATTTTTTGGTCATATTGTAAAATTCATATTAGGACATATGAATCGGATGTATTTTGCTTCATTAAGAAGAATTAAAAAAAAAAATTGCAAAAAAAAATTGCTGCCCAAAAAACTAATATTTACCCCAAAAATCACATATTTTTAGATTTTTTAACTTAATTAGTAATAAAGTCACTTATGCATGTCCTAGACTTATAATTTATGTCTTAAATAAAAACTTATTACAACTTTTAAAATAAAAGGGCAAGGATAATCACAATAGAATTTTTTGTACAAATTTTGAGTTTTAATAGTAAAAATTAGAATAACCCTAAACTATCCTATTATCTCCTGTACTCAATGCACTTTATGCAACTTGACCAATCTTTGGTCTATAAAACTTGTTTTAAAATTTAGTTATTATGTCTTTAATGCACCTGACTCCCATGGTTTTTGTTCTCTTGATACTGTCAATAGCCTTTTTGAGTCAGGGGCGAGTTTTCTTAGAAAAAAATTGCTCACAGGCTGCTTTTTACAAAAAAAAACCTTCTGTTGGCCTCAGTTATTTGAAATAACTAAAGTATTCAATATAAATTTTCTTTAAACAAGACAAACAAGTGATAATAAACCACTAGTAATTACTAACTATTAAATTTGTAACCTTGTTGTAAGTTTATAAATCAACATGCTATCATTGTTACAATTAAAGTAAACAATAAAGAGCCAATAAAGAGCAACTGAAAGTGTATTTTTGTTTATTTTAATAAAATTTTTTATTAGTTTTATAGCTATCAAAAACAAGAATAAGTATTTTTATACCTAAAATATACTGTTTAAACTAGATAAAAATAAAATTTGTAAAGTTCCTGATAATGTGATTTGGTTTATGCTCGATAGTTTACTTGTCACTTTTCAGGGAACGTTTTGTTAAAAATTTAGTGTGATTATTTCTTTAAAAAATTACTTTTTTCATCAAAAAATTACTAATGCTCGTTTCAAATAATTGGATACAGGCTTATTTAAAAATTTAAGATCCAGTCGGATCTAGATCTATTTTTAGTTTAGGATCCGGCCGTATCATGTATCCAGTAGATAGCTATTTTTTGACAAGTTGATATGTCTATATACTAAACTTAATTAGTAACTAAATCATCCTCTTTATACTATCGTACAATACATTTTGATATATTACTTATGTCTAGTGATCTACAGGATCCAAGATCTGGATCCGGCCGTTTTTGCTTGGTTCCGGATTCTGCCGGATCCTAATTTTAAAATATCCGGCTCCTAAAATAATATCCTAGCTGAGATTTGGCCGGATCTAGTTAGTTTCGAAAGACTTTGTTTTTAGCGATCAACTTCTTTCAGTTTTATACATTTATATTATTGTGATTTGAATATTTAATATATATAACATTAGTCAAGCGAAACAGACTAATTAAAGTTCTGTTAATTCAATTATTTTTTGTAAATATACAGGTACATACATCCATTAAAGTAAAAGTAGTGAATTGACAATTTAAAGTTTCCTGCAGATTAGATTCTTCTACTGACTCTATAATTTAGTTCAATTTATAAACTTATAATATTTTCTTTGTTTAATATAAAATATATATTTAATTTTTAAAATATTTAATTTCGTTAAAAGTCTTTACATTTTTAGTTTAACTATTTTATTCTCATTTAACTATATTAAGGGCATAGGGGGGGGTGGGGGTAAACACCCTTTTTTGGTTTTTGATCTTATTTTATATAGTTTTTACCAAGCTACAAGATGCTTTTTACAGATTTTAAAAATTCAAAATATTTTTTGAGATATAGCCGGTCAAAGTTGGAGCCAACAATAGGTTTCTTATGGGAGGCGCAAACTAAAATGGCAAAAATAGACTATTTTACTAAAAATCTATCTTCTCCTACGTCTTTTGAGATAACTACCTTAAACTTTTAGGAAATGTTCCTTAATATATTTTAAAAATTCTGTCGGAAGGAATTTTGAAAAAAATAAAAAATATAAATTTTATATAAAAAACAAACAAAAAAAACAGTTTTTTTTTTTGTTTTTTTGTTATAAAATTTTTATTTTTTAATTTTTTTAAATTCTGTTCCGACAGAATTTTCTAAATACTGCAAGGAATATTTCCTAAAAATTTGAGGTAGTTATCTCAAAAAACGTAGGAGGAGATAGATTTTTAGTGATTTCTAGTTATTTGCTGTTTTAGTTTGCGCCTCCCATAAGGATCCTATTGTTGCCTCCGACTTTGACCGGCTATATCTCAAAAAATGTTTTGAATTTTCTAAATCTGTAAAAAGCATCTTGTAGCTTAGTAAAAACTATATAAAATAAGATCAAAAACAAAAAAAGGGTGTTTACCCCCCCTATGCCCTTAAACAATGTAAAAACTCACAAATACAGCTCATTTAATATTTGGTTACTATGACTTTAAGAGGCAGCAATTGTTCAATCTTTATTTTTTTAAATATTTTATTTTACCAAATAAATTTATTCTTAGCCCTAATTTTGATGAAAATAATATATAGTAGTATAAAATATTTCAGTTAAATATTAAATACTTTTTTGAACAACCGCTGCCTTATAAAGTTATAGTAACCTAATACTTAAAATAATTTATTCTATATATAAACATATAAATTATTTTCTTAAGGACAATTTTTATTTATTAAATTTTTTCAAGACTTTTAATGCAAACCCAGTTTCGTTCAAAGACCTCTAGTCCAGGGGTCGGCAAGCTGCGGCCCGCGAGCACGTTTTTATTTTGAATGGAATGTGGCCCGCGAAAGAGAAGTCTGCGGCCCGCAATCAAATAAATATGGCCCGCTGAACAATTTTATTTTTTAATGTTGTTTCTTAGTAAAATTATTTAACTAATTATTTTTATTTAAGTCACTGGATAACGTTAAAAACCAATTAAAAAAGTTTACTTCTCAGGCTTAAAGACAGACTGGCTTTCTTGCAGTGTTTTTCTCAGTTTTGATAATAACTTGCTTGTTTCAACAGCAAATAGTAAACTAAAAATAAGTTTTAAAACTACTTTGATTTAGTGAGTTATTTATAAAATAATTATTAAATAAATTAACTAAATGCGAATGTTTTCTATTTTTTACAAACGTAATGCTCAGTAATGAACTAAAATTTGATTTCTTTAAAACTTGGTGTTTTGTTTAGCATGTAATTTACAGCTAAGTTTTTATAATGGATACTTTTACTATGTAATATATTAAATGTACTCAGAAGTATTTAAAAAATCATAATAAAAAGAGATAAGGTTAGAATGTTTGTTTTTTGGTTTTGAGTCGTTTTGGTTTTTTACATAAGTTTTCTGTGCTCTTTATAAATTCTCATGCAAATAAAGGTACTTATGAATACGGTAGCTTTTGAGTTTTTAGCTATTTTTTAGTGCTAAATACCACACCCTGTGTAAAACATTAAATGATTTGAAGAAAATTTTATCCTAACGAAATTCAATTTTCTAAAAACCACCCCAAAGCAAACGGTATGGGATCTAAAAAAATGCGACCTTCAAGTTTTTGTTTGAATCTGTTTTGTATTTGTAAATTATTGTATAAACAACTGTGCCTGGTTTAGGCTACTTAAAGAAAGCTTATGGTGGCAAATCTTGGCTTTTTGAAAAAATATTTCAGTTGAATGTTTTTTAGTTCTAAAATCTCAGACTATTTATCGATCACCAGGCTGACTTTTTCTATTTAAAGACTGGCAAAGAAAACTTATGATGTATGTCTTTTTAAATTTGCAGTTTAGATTTTAATTAAATGAAAAACTTTTAGTTCTGAAGGTGCTATGATCTAAAGTTATATTTATATTAATTGTATACATATAAGTTTTAAAAACGCACACTGGCTTAAAAGTCACTGCATTTAAGCCTGAAAACGTTTTTGGAGTATTTTTAAAAACCCAGGCTAATTCGAGTTAAGTTTCATTCACTATGAATAATTTTACTTTGCTTTAGAAGAGTGTAAGCCCTTATACTTTTAAACTTGAATAACAATTTAAACCTATTATTCTACATCTAAACTTTTTTTGATACAACAACGGTGTAATGAACAACACCTTTATTTGTAATAAAATTATACGAAACTATATTAAATAACAATAAAAGTATATAATTACACAGTATTAGTTGCCTGTTTTTGTATTAACATTCTTTATAAGGGTTAAAAATAACGAACAAAACTTTAATCTATTTTATTTTACATATGCCATGGGTACCACACAGGAAAATTAAGCTTTCACAAAATTAATCAGTAAAAAAATGATAGAATAAAAAAAATCTACTTATTTTTAAGGATAAAACTAATAATTTTTAGTTTTTTGTATTATTATGTAAAAATCATTTTTGCTAAGTTTAGCTGCTTAATAAATTTAGTACTTAATAAATAATCATAGTTTTTAGTATTTCTATACACTTAAACAGTCTTAGTTTTGTGTTAAATTTTGTAAAAGTCAGACTAGCTTATACTAGTTTGAAGTTTTTTTGAAATATTTGGGATGTTTTATTATTTCTACTTGAATTAAATTTACAAAATAATTTTTTAACTATTGAATTATTAAAAGAGTTAAAAATAAATCATACTTTTGTATTTCCTTAATTAATAAAGCATTAAAATTTTGTCATAGGGTTGCCATGCCACTTAGTATTAAATGTATTCGGTTTTCAAAACAGTAGATAATTTATTTAGACTTAAGTACATTAGTCAAAGAAATTTTAGTTCAATAAATATGTAAAATTAAAAAAGCCTTTTGTTTATAGCTAAAAGTCATTTAAATAAATAAAGTGAATAAAAGTAAGACTATCAAAATTAAAACGCTGTTCTAATATGTGTGTGACTAAAACTAAAACATAAAGATCATTAAAGTGTGACTAAAACTGTGGCCCGCGAAGATTTTGTAATTTGAAATTTGGCCCGCGAGCACTAATTGCCTGCCGACCCCTGCTCTAGTCAAAGGTCAATTTTTATGTTAAACAAGAATGGCAGCCACAAACCCAGCATACTAAGTACACTCAGTGGTAAAATTCCTCTAGTACCGCCTAATCAACCTAAAGCTCAACTACCTAAAAACGATGTTCTCAAAAGATTTTTGTCGTTCTATTCTACATTTAAATCGGAAACATGTGCGAACACTCACGAAAGTGAGTAACAAGATTTAGTTGATCAAGAGATTAAGACAGAAATTAAGTTTTTATTTGGCTGAAGAAAATTTATCTGTTGAGGAAGTTAAAGAAGCTGAAGTCTTGTCTTAGTGGAACTTAAACAAGAAAAAATACACACATCTTGCTACGTTTACAAGAAGGTACCTTTCGGCACCACCATCTTTTGTTTATACTGAAAGGTTATTTTTAGAAGCTATTAAGTTGTTAGAAGAAAAGCGAAATTAATTGCTTCCAAAAACCGGCGAAAAACTTTTATTTCTTTATCACAACTTGAAAAAACAATAATAGGTTTCTTAGTAGCTTAATGGTGTTGATATGAGTAAATGTTATTTACTAAATTACTTACTTTTTATATGTAAACAGTTGCTAATGAAGTTATTTTTATCTTATAGTTCGAACTTTTGTGAATAAAAGTATAATGTAAAGCTTACCATAAAAAGATATAAATAAAGTTCGTTATTTTTAAAAGCATTGTAACATTTAATTTATTTTCCTTTACGTCGTACAAGGTACAAAGTTCAAGTTTAGTCGTATAAGTAGCTTGAAATGTAACATTTAAACTGAGATTTCGTGTAAGTTATTTTTTTTACAACATTCACTTTCTTAGTGTTTAAATGAAATATTTTGACAATAACATTGATTTTTTTCTTAAACAAATATTTGTATTAAACAATTTTTACTAATTAATTGTATAATAATAATAAAATTATATAAGCTCGTGCTCTATTGAAACTACATAAAACTTAAAACATTTAGGATCCGGATTAGGCCTTTATATGTATAAAGGATTTTATTGTATAAATTATACTCAAAGCAAAAAATTATATATTCTGTATTATTATCGAGAGTTTCTATTCAAAAACAAAACATTTTATACAGCACACAGATGATTTTGCTTTATACACAGAAGCCATTAAATTTTTTAACCACTCAGAATCAATGGTCAGAATTGCTGTAAGAACTTTGACTTTGAATGTTTATAAAGGTAACTTGTTAAGATTGTATGTTAAATCACTTGGAAAAACCTGATCTACACATTTTATTCATCTGCAACAAAACTTTTTTATTATACGCTATAAGCTTAAAAAGCTTAGTTTAACAGTGTAGTACTATAAAACGACTATTTTTTGAACTCTAATTTTTAATTTTCCTTCATTTATAAATAGCATGTAATCATTAAGATGGGTATTTCAAGAAATAAATTTGGAATAAGCTTTTTGCCCTTACTTTTTATATGTTTTGTTCTAAACTTATTGTTTTTCTCAAACAAATTATTAAAAAACTAAACTTATAAGTTCAAGTTTAAATTTATATAAAACCTTTTTTTACAATTAAATTTAGTGTTAAGAGAAAAAGAATGTTTCTTTTTAGTTTATTGTGGCAAAAATATTATTTTTATAATTATTCAAAAAATTTGGAAGTTAAAAAGTTATTAATTTTTATGTTTAAGCTCTTTTCATTGAAAAACTTTAACATCATTTTATAGTAAATGATGCTGCAATGCTTCGGTTTATAAGAGATAAAACTGGAGCTCCTTATTTCTCTAATCTAACGTGGTTTATTGCCCAACATGTTCGCTACATTGACCAATGTGTACGTAGTGATGTTAAGTAAGTTATTAATACAGGTTATTAAAATATCGTAGTTTCAATTAAAGTTATATATAGTTAAAAAATTTTGTTTTGAATTAGTTTAAACTATTCAAAAAGAATGTGTTTTTAAGTATTTTCTTAGACTGTATTTAAAAATAATCATATATAATTTCTTCGTGTCCTAATTATACACTTTATGTTGTAGTACTAATAGAAAAAAAGTTTGTTTTTTTTAATTTTATTTATAAAAAACCGTTATTATAGCATGAATCTATAAAATTAAACAATCAATATGTTTGTTAAGGCTGATAGCATTAAGTTTTAAAAATAGTTTTTGGTTACTTTAATATTTTGCTTAATAAAAGTTAAAACTAGGTGTTATATAAAGTTTTACATCTAGCCACCAGCAAAGAGGAAGATTGCGAGATTTAGTTGCTGAACACTTAGACTACATGCACTATATAAACGACATACTGACACTTGAGAACGAAATGTTAAATGAAATGTTAACAGATCATCTTCTTCATAGGTTGTTCTTTCCTCTTTATATCAGATCTCTAGCTGAAGCAATTCCTGGAGATAATGATGTATGTTATGGTTAAATTAAAAAAGTAAACTTTGTGTTTTATTCGGTTTTAGTGATTAACTTTAACCCTTAATCTTTTCAAAAGATTTAAGTTTTATAGAACGTTATTTTTTTACCAGATTACATAAATTACCATACTAATTTTATTTTTAGTCAATAAAAAGCATTAAAGCTGTAATGTTTATTTCTAGTAATTCATGAGTTTTCGTCTTTTAAAAGTTCTAAAGCTTATTTTAGACTTAAATAATAATTTAAAAAGTTTGTTTTAGTTTTAAAAAATATATTTCAATATAGGAAAATTCAAATATGATTAGCTCAGTTGTTGCCCTATTTCTACTATCACAAGTAAGCATTTTTATTGATATTATGATATTTAACTAATTTTTACTATAATTTAGAACCCTGCATTAAATTAAAAAGTCTGTTTTAGAATATACTTATTACAACAAGTAGAGTGCTTTTACAAATCACGGAAATTCAAGGGTTTTATTTATGCAAAAACCACAAGGAATGTATTTTATGTTTTTGCCAATGTCTAACTATTCAAAAGAGTTTTTATATTATTATAAATTACTGAACTGTTTTCTACACATTTACTAATATTTTTAAGTTTATTTTTTTTTTCTGTTGCTCAATGTGGTTTAAAATCATTTCTTAATATTACTCATTAACTGCCAAATGTTTTTATTCTAGAATTCACTTATAAGCATTTTGTATGCGATTTATATGAGTATAGTTAATTAATTATGTTGGGAAATTCAAAAACCCTAGTGATAAATACATACTGTCACTTTTTTTTTTTTTCAAAAAAATCTTAGTAACAGTTAATAACATCATTAAACGTTATCGAAATTGTAGTTTTTGTTCTCTATAGTAAGGGCGTTTCTGAGCTTTTTTAAGTTGGGTAGCACTTTTTTTTGTTTAATAATAAAGTTACTTTTCAGCTATTTTTAATTGTAACTAGCATTATAAAAATTTAAACGCAGGTGTTTCTCATCTTACATAATAAAGCACTTATTAGTAGATTGGCAGAAGTAATATTGAATAACAATTTAGAAGCTGTTAGGTCTACAGGAAATCAGGTAATCGTGTATATGTTTCTTTTTAAATTTTTAATTTAACAATATGTTTAGAACTTTAAAGTAACTTAGCTATACCAGTTCAAAAAGTAAAATCACAAGTTTTTTTTGAACAAACTTTATACAATCTATATCAGTGCTTCTGAAATAGGGTTCCGCAACGCCTCTCAAGGGTTCCGCGAAGACTTTCGAAATTTGAAAAAGAACATTTATTTATTTAAACATTTAATGTAAAATTGAAACGCGGAAAAGTTGAACTTTGGAAAAGGGTCCCGCCACTAGAAAAAGGTTCAGAAGCACTGATCTATATTATGTCTTTAGTTACTAACTAGTAACTTTGTAAATGTTAAAGTATAATTTAGAATACCAAACAGCAAACAAATAAAAAAAAGTAAAGTATTTAAATTCCTAATTTTCAGTAAAAAGTAGTCACAAAAATATAACAAATTCTTAAAATAATAAATCATAAGTTTTTTATATCTCAGCTCTGATATAAAATAGTTCGATTAATAATCACTATGTTTTATTATTTTTGTTTTAATATTTACATATATCTATATACCGAAATACTATCAAAATTTCATATAGATGCATGTAAATTTTTAAACAAAAAACTCAACGACAATAGCAAAGTTTTAGATAATATAATACTATTAAAAAAAAGAAGTGCAGAATTAGACCATTTTAATTAATCAAAAAGTTTTGATCAGACAGTTCTGCTTAAAAAACTCATTAAAAGTAGTTATTTGCTATTTGTTTGTTGTCCAACGCTAGGTCTAGGCATCAAATTTTTGGTCACTTTAAATTGAAGGCACACAAAAAGAGACAAATTAAGATAATATTTTGTAAAGAGTTAATAAAGCGAAATTAAAAATTTGTAGCTATACATAAAAAATAATCGTGGTAGTAGATCAATAAAATTGAAGATACTTAATAAAGGGCATATTTAGTTTATATATAAATACAATGAAAACTTATTATTTTTATGTTATAATAAATATTTATATTGTTATTATCGAACTATTTTTATCAGGGCTGCCACAAGGTCAGGAAAAGTCAGAAAAAACAAAAAAATGACAAAAGTCAGGAAAATTGGAGGTTTTTGAAAAAAAAAGTCAGAAAATTTGACAAAATTTAAAAAAAAGTCAGATATTGTCAGTTCAAACTTACAAAATTCCTTATTTTCCAAAGCAAAAAAGGTAAAAATCAATTGAAAATTTCTTTTCAGACTAAAGTTGCAAATTTTCTTCTAAATTTACAAAACTACTTAATTTCCAATGCCTTCATCTGGTAAAAAATAATAAAACATCCTTTATAAAACTGCAAAATTTTTCTATTGACATAATGAACAACTACCCTACTTGAAAATGCAGTTTTTGTATGCTTTTTAGTATTGATGATCTGTGGCAAGGACACTTCCATAGTGAAACTGTGATTTGTACACAAAAGTTTATCTTGCAGAATTTTAGAATCAAAGTGTTTTTTGCTTAAGTAAATAATTAAGTTCTTGATAATTAAGCACTAAGTTTAGTATTTTTTGTAAGAGTTTTATGTGTATACTATACCTCTTTATAACTTTAAGTTGTTAAACTCGAATAATAAGTTAGAATAATAAGTTATAAGAAAGGTATATTTTATTGCAAGTTAAATAATCTGTAATTATTTGTAGAATGACTAAGGTTTTTAAAATAAATAAGAGTAGATTTATTTATTACAAATTTTATACTAAATGATAAGAGGAAATATTTTATACAACAGATATATAGTGTACTTTTTTATGTATTTTTTTACAGTTATTTAAGTATATTCTTTTCTAATTGATTTTAAATTTAAGGATATTATAACAAATGGGAAAGGTAGTATTTTTTTAAACTAAGTGAACAATTTATATAAGTATCACATGTTTTAGATACATTATTTTTGTTATTAGATACTATTACCTTCTAGGTTATTTACAACTTTTATGCTAAGTCTGACTATATTTTGCTGATAGAGCTTTTTATTGAAAATGCATCAATCATACACAGATGGTTCAAAGAATGTAATGGAAGTTAGATGATTGAATTCAGAAAAAAAAAACTGTTTATATAATTATATAACCTGTGTAAAAATAAGATTAAAAGCTTGAGATAGTTTCAAGCGTTTGATTATGTATTTTAGAATAAGTTTAAATTAAAAGTTTGAAATAGAAATGTCAGAAAAACTTTAGTAAAAGTCAGAAAATTTTTCTCAGCTTGATCTGTGGCAACCCTGTTTTATGTATTAATCTTTATTGAGCATAATAATTTAATTGTGTAATAAATTGTTAAATAATAGTAATAAACGTAAAAACTAAATAAATAAGTCTTTAAGTATATTCTAATCATATGTTAAGTTTTACTTTTAGTATAGTACATATGGATTTTGGTATATATTTGACCTTATATTGAGGGTAATAAGATATTCAGGGTGGCCACTAAACCTGGAATCCTGAAAAAAATGGAGTTTGACAATTAAGGCTAAAAAACCTGGAGTTTGAGAAATTTTGAAAAAAAATAACAGGAAAAACCTAGAGTTTTAAACAATTTTCACATGTTTAGTAGTAAAATTTTGATTTGATACAAAAAATCTATCATATAGATAAAAAAAGATTTGTCATCATCAAAAAAATTTTTAATTCAAAAACATATTAAAAGTAGCTTTATAGTATCTTGTCAACGTTGTTATAGTGTTTAACACAGTTTTTACCTTAAACTTAACTTTTAACTAAAAATAGATAAAAAACGTGTACTTTCAAAAACTTAGAAGAAACTCAGAAAACCTGGGAGAAAATTCTCAAAAACCAGTGGCCACCCTGGATTTTACATTAGCTTTACATTTACTGTAGCTTGTAAGTTTTGTTTTTTATATGGTGCATAAGTGTTTTTACAAAGGTCTAGAGCTCTGCATCCAAAAAGTATTTTTTCACTAAATATATGATAATTTATTTTAAAGTCGAATCTAATTGTTTTCTGGTTAAGTTTTGAAAGCTGCTCAATAAGTAGACTTGACGTACTTTCTACGATCGCTACAGCATCGCCTCTATTAAGTTCGGATTTTTTTTTATTTTTTACTTTGTACATGAGCCTTAAATAAAGTACCAAAAATTAAATTTAAAAGAAATTTTCCTACCTGCAAAAAAATTATATTAATTAGTTTTGGATTTATTTTTATAAGGTTATAAAAACATTATCGTGCAAACTCTGCTCTATGCTGGTATTCTGCTTCTATATTTCACTCTACCTTGTTACTATTTAATAATTTATATCCATACTTAGATTTTGGAATGATCATCAGTCTTGAGAAAACTAAATTTAAATTTATTATTTGAACATGTAATGACAAGTAGGTCAAAAACTTACAAGATCTGTATATTATTATTCTAATATTTTGTCAAATGCATTTCTGAAAACAGATATTAGTTTTGATATTTGTAAAGCCTCAGGAACTTTTCCTAGAACAGTGGTTCTCAACCTCTTAAAAAATTGTGAATACTAAATTATTGGTACAAGAACTTTATTGTAGTTTTCAAAGTGTTTTAATATACAAATAATATACTTTTAGACTACATTATTATTAGCTTTTTCTAAAAGGAAAGAAAAAATAAATGCACTTATCCAAAACTTTTACACTTAACTAGGTTATCATTCATCGCCGCCAATAGAAAGTTAAAAAATAAAACAAATTTAATGTAACAATTATTACGTTATAAAGAACTGATGTAAAAAAAGTATTTGTGTATCTTAAGTAGTTAATAAGCATAATAATGACAGTTGACATATGTACAAGCTATAAGTTATTAGCTTTTTTCAGTTTTGGTATCACCTTTTGTCAATTTTTTTTCTCATAAAATTGTTGTATATAGTCCAGTTTTAAATTATTTTAAAGCAGTAAAAAAAAAAATTAGTACTCATAACGTTTATCAGCAACTTGGTTAATTTTTCATACTTAAACTGACAAAAAGTATTCTATCTTTATTCTTTATCACATAAAAAATTTTGAAATCTTATTTTAGAAGTTTGGCATATAATTTAAGTTGAAAAACTTGGCTTTAAAATAAGCTCAAAAAACTTTATATTCAGTTAATGGCTGTATATGTTAAATTTTTTATCAAATCTTATATAAATTTTTTCAAAACCACTTGTTCAACAATGTATTTTCTTAATCAAATATAAGTCTGTGTCCAAAATTAAAATTGGCAGGGTGCTCTACACATGGTCCTCTTTACCATAGTAAGCTAATTTAACACCTAAATTTCAGTACAAATTTAAGATAAAACAATTATAAGATAAATCATTTAAATGATAACATAAAACACAACATTTTTTTCTTCTGTCTAGCCTTTTACAAAGATGTATACAATTGTATATAATGATTTTTACTGGGTTTGAGCACGTCAAAGATTGCGAAAATTACTTAAAGTGAGTTTTTAAAATATTAATCTATAGCCTCAAATATAGCTTTAGTATAAAAAGATAAAAACCTACAAGTCTGAGAATTAATTTAGAACTTAAAAATAACTTATATAGAACTAATAATTAGTTTTAACGTTCATAATTTAATTATTCAGTTCAACTTATTAAAATTTTTGGAATTTAAAAAAAAAAACTAATTCTAAAAATTATACTTTAAACTAAAAGACGTTTAATTTGTAACTTATCAACTGATAATAAGATTAAATTATTTGCTTCATAACTTAATTAAGTACTACAAATTTCAGATGTCACCTCTCAGTAGTTTCATGGAAAAACCAGAAAGCATAGAAGCTTTGTTAACTTATGCCCTTAAATCTTCTGATAAAAGTAAACATCCGCTTAAACGTCCCAATTACAGAAACCATGGTTTGCTAAAATTTTAATTTTGTTACAAAAAAATTGATTATTTTTAATATTGTGAGTTTAGTACACTGTTTATTAAGTACGCACTTTGAAAACAGCTCAAAAGTGCGTACTCAAGAAATCCTGGTTATTATTTATCTACGTTAAACTTAATAAAAATAAACATGTTAAAAGCCACTAAAGAACATAGATAATTATTACACAAAACTCTTCAAAACAAAACAAATACTTTCATCATAAAAACAAAACATGTTGTTGAAGTTATTAAAAGTCTTGAGTAATCTTGACCGTTTTTTTTTTTTTCAAATGTAACAAGCTGGTAATAGTCATGCAATTTTGTAGTTATAGCAGCTGTCAAAATGATGTATATAATTTCTGCTTTTAAAAGATGCTTTGTCATTCTATGAGCTGGACAATGACAACCAAAATTTACTAAAAGAAGATGGTTCTAAATTATGTAGAGGATCTTTTGGTGATCGTTATGGCAGTGTAATGGAATGCATCTTTCATTATTTAGAACTCTGCTAGGTACAGCTAACTATGTTAAACGAGAATGGGAGAAAGTTACTGTTTAAACTATAAAAACTACTTTTATAAAAGCAAACCTAAAAATAAGTTTAAATAGTGCTGTCAAAGAAACCTTTGATAGTTATGACCTTTTAAAGCTTTTAAAGATTTTCAAAATTAATGCCACATATTAAGACATTATTGAATTTGTAGCCATTGATGATAAAAATAGTTAAATGTTCAAAAAAGAAGTATTAGAAAAAGCAAACAGTTATTTTTTGAAGATTAGCAATCAAGTCACTTTGCTAATCAAGTTTTTCTATTATTTACATCATATGAAGATGGCCTGTTGATGTTGATAATTAGACTTTACAAGTTACTTCTTGATAATAATTACACAAAGTCTGTCTTTCTAGAAGGAGAGCTGTGTTTTGCATAAATGCAAATAGCTGCTGGAAAAATAACTTAGGAAAGCTACAGTTTGCTTTTGGAAACTTACAAAATATTTTTTTTTAACTTGAGAATAACATAAAGTGTCTGCTAGACTCAAACGACAAGCTACACTAACAGACATGTTTTTAAAAGCATCTAGTTCTAAACAAACTTTAATTGCATTTTTAATTGTTTTCGTTATATATTTAAATTTTGTTATAACTTTAAATACGCTTTTTAATTATTGTTTCAATCATTAGGTATATAAATATTGATTACACCGTTTATTCTTTTCATTTATCTAAGTTTTAATCTGCCATTTTAATTTTTTTTTATTCCTTTGTTTTAATCATGGGGTAAGAAAATGTCAAACGCACTTTTCATTATTATGTTAAATAAATAAACTGTAATAGGTTTATTTTAAATATTGAATATGATATATAGTTTGTAAATTCATAATTTTTTTCTGATTGTTTTAGTTTTCGTTTTATTTACATGCAAAAAAAATTTTTTTAAAGTTTAATATTCTTGTATTACTACTCTCAGGTAATTTTTTTTAGTAAAAAAAAAAACTCTTTTACCATAGCCTATTTGGAATAAGAAGTTCGTACTCAAGAGTCCGTTCTAAAGCAACATGTTACTATATATTATTATTAATTCTAAAATAATAAAAATGTATGGTATGTATTCTAGTTTTAATGTTTCGTAAATGCTTGAAAACATCTGAAAACATTTAAAAAATTTTTGGCTTATGTTATTATGGATGTTAAGTACTTTCAATGTTTCGATCTTCAGCAAAAATAAATGTTGTATGAAAAATGTAGCTATTTTATATATTTTTATATATTTACAAAGTAAAATATATGTTAAAGTTCTAGGACGATTTAGGTAATAAACATATAATAATATAACTGATTTTATATTATGATGTATAAATAAATTTAGGGTCAGATGAAGATGAAGAAAAACTAGGTGAAAATGTTTTTCAAGAGAAAATTGGAAAACCTGAAAAGGATTTTTCACAGTCTACTGCTATTTCAGAAACAGGTTATATTTGTTTTTAGTTTTGTGCTAATTTTATAAAGTGAAACTTTTAGAGAAAAATATACTTTGATTTCTGATTAGGTAAGTTCAAATTACTAAAACAAGGTTTGTAATAAACTTGAAGTGTTTTTGAAAACTGAATTTAAGTATATTTTTGCTGCATTAAAACATTTAAAAAAAAACTTCTGTTGGCTGTAATTAAAATTTTATTTGTAAATTAAATGTATTTTATAGGTTTTAGTTAACACAATTAAAACTGCGTACTTTTAAAAACATACCTAGTGTATAACAAAAAATCAGCGTATAGAGATCTTTATTATTATTATTGTTAAACAATTTTTTTGACATTTAATTCAAAAAACTTTATAAAAGCACCCCCAACTACACCATAAAGCGCTGGAAAAATTCAGTTATACAAAAAAAAAATGGGTAAAATTAAAAATCACAGGGTTTTTATTTTCAATGGATAACTATTTTTTATAGTATAAATCTATGTTGTGTAGTAAAAAAAAAACAAACTAACATTTTTTTTAAATAAACAAGAAATATTTTCAAATTATCTAGTTATAGCATACAATCGTTTATACAGCAGCTAAGAGCGCCCTCTAGATGTTAGTTTTAAGACTCATTCAAACTTAACTCAAAAACCAACAAAGATCTTTATTTTCCAACACACTGTTTATTTGAAAAAAGTTGTAACCTTTTAAAAAGTTTTATAGTAAAAACTTAAGTTATATGCAATAAATTGTGCGCAGAATTTTTGTCTAACATCTGATAATCACTAATATTTTTTTCTCTTAATCAAAAATGTTATTTAAAAGCAATTTATGAAGAAAATGTTTAAATACCTCTAAATTAAAAAAATTGTAACCTAATTGTAGCTTAGTTTAAGAAAAGCAGAGACCGTTGTAACTTTTTAATAAACCTGTTAATTTTACAAACTTGAGCTTAAATTAAAGTTTATAAATATAAAGTTTTTTATAAATTAGATAAAAATTATTTAAACTGTTAACAATGTGATAATCTTAAAAATTCAATTTAATTTGAATATTTTTTATTTTCAAACTTAACCACTTTTTTTAAAGAGTATGAATGAACAGCATTTTTTCTTATTTTTTTACTATATATTTTAACTTGTGATTAATTTATACCAAACAGTTCAAGAAAAAATTTTTATAAGAAGTACTGAAAGTAAAAGCTGCAACAGGTAACTTGATTTTTTAACATTTATAACAATTAAGTTTTAGTTATTATTTAGTTTGCGATTTAAATATTTCAAAAAAGTGTTTAAGTAGAGACAACTACTTAAATATAGTTTTAAACTAATATATTAATATGTATTAGGAAGTTTACTAATAAAATAAACCAACGTTTTTTTTACTATTTAGAAATTGGAGATCATTACGTTTAATATCTGAAGAAAAATGGTATAAATGTTTTAAGTCAAAATAGATTTTTTTCAGTTTTTTCTGACCTATTTTTTGTTAACATTTTTTATGTTTCTATGACTTTTGTTTTTTAATACTTAAAAAACAAGTATGACTTGTAATTATACTTTATTAAAATTAATAACCATTTAACTATTTGGTTCATTCTTTTTTGTTTTAAGTTTTTGTGCGTAGGCTCTTTTTATTTTTTTTTATTAAATTATATTCATTTGTACTATTTCAAGCAAGATTGCTATGAGCTTTTTTTTTGCATTGTAAGTTTTATTTTCTTTAGAAATTAAAATATAACTGACAGTTTTAAAGTGGGTTGACAGTTTTTATACTGTTATAGTTTTTCTAAAGTTTAGAACTTATAAACCATAGTAAATGTATTTCAAGAATTTTTGTAAACCTATTTCTAGTTGTGTGGTCGAACATCTTAGTTAAAACTTATCTTATTTTTGCTATTAAACAGTTGACTAGATTACATGCGGTAAATTAAAGGGTGGCTAAAACATAAAAATACTCAGAGCTGTCGAAAAACATGGAATTTGATAAGTTAGGCAAAAAAATAGAAAAAACTGTAATTTGAGAATCTTTGAAAAACTTCGAACAAAACTAACCAAAAAACCAGGAAAAACCTAGAATTTAAAGCTATTTTTACATGCAAAGTAATAAAATTTAAATTGTAACATCCCCAACCTAGTTTGGGGTGTTGCCTTCAATTCAGGGGGCTTGGCCCTTTTTTTGCACTAAACGCTTTGAGCGTTTAATTATTAAGTTTTCTCCTGAGTTTACCTGACACATTAAGTTTAACTTAGTAATTAACATATCATATATAAGTTTTTAATGGCAAAAATTTATTCAAGTGTAAAACAGCCAATCTGTTAGTAGAACAAAACTGCGAAAAAAAACTCAACAAATAAACACAAATATTCTACAAGTAAAAAAGTTCCTATAAAATGTTTTTATAAAAAGTCTTAATAAGTGTCTAAAACTGAATAATGAATGTAATAATAAATCTTAATAATATTATGGTTTTTAATGTGAGTCTTAAAATGTGATGTGTTTCTTGCACTCTGATCGCTAAATTGAGCACAAAAACTTACAATGTCAAAGTTTTATTGCGAGATTTGATAAACAATCGTCTAACGCCATCTGGCGGTCCCTAAAAAAAAACAAGATGTATATATTTTGATACATAATTAGTTTCGAAAAATTATCATAATAAGTGTTTTTTTTCTAACATTAAGACTTTTTTTATTAAAAAACACATTTAAAGTAGTTTTACAGTATTTTTTTAATATTTGAAACCTATTTAAGTCTGCTTTTTACCTCAAAATTAGTTCTATAGAAAAAAATGAAGCAAAAACTTAAAAAGAAATTTAAAAAACCTCGAAAAAATTTCAAAAAGCCTTTGGCAACCCTGAATACTGTTTTTATAAAGATTAAGAAATTATTTACTTTAAAATAGTCTAAACTTGTTATGTAAATGTACAGTTTAGTAATACTGTGTAAATATCAGAGAACAATTTTACTGCAGTTTACTTTGTATTTAAGGAAGTTTTTAATTTTGCAAACAAAATCTATAAAAAAAAAAATACTTTTATGTTAACTATCTAGTTTTTTATTAACTACTCTTCAACTAGTTTTTTTATTTAAAATACGTTTTCTGAAGGTACTACTTTACAAAACTAATATACTCAATTTTGTTTGAAAATTTTACTAAATTATATTATTAAAACAAATCTACTTTACACTATAGGTTTGATTGTTGAAAATAACAAATAGAGTTCTTTACTTTATAATTTTTTTTTTTTTTGGCAAACCAAGTTTTGCTTAGAGAGCTTGTCAGTGTAAAAATTTCTGAAAAAAAGTATAATTATAAGTCATGGAAAGTGGATTGTTTATTAAGCAATTAGTTACAATATGGAGCAAAAACAAGACTAGACAACACAAACCAAAATAAGTTTTGAATTGAAGGTAGAATTTAATATAGTAAATAATTAGGTTAATCATGTTTTATATAAAAAGATCTATAAGTTAGGTAAGTTATTATAATTATAAGACTTTAAAAATAACTAATTCTTGTTAAACATGCATATTTACGGTTTAAACATTTGTATAAGAAAACAAGACACTTCGCAACTGTCGATTAAAAGAATGAATATCCCTCAATAACTAATTATTTGTCGAAAATGTTATACATAAAGAAACATCATAATGAAGCACTAATTTCAAGTGAACATGATAAGCTAAAATACTATGACAAAAACGATCTGAATTGTAACAGTAAAAAAACGAAAGATTAAGAAAAATCATATATTTCAATCCTCCGTTTTGCAATTCTGTAAAAACCAATATAGGTAAGAAACTCTTGGATCTTGTTCGTTTACATTTTACAAAAAACAACAAGTTTCATAAGATTTTTAACAGCAACACAATTAAAATCTCGTACAGCTGTTTGCCCAATATGAGAAACATCATGAACTCACACAACAAAAAGATTTTAGAGGTTAAAAACTAAATGAAAAGAAATTGCAACTGCAGAAATAAGACGAACTGCCCATTTTATGGTGAATGCATCTTAAAAGGTGAGTATAAAGCAAAAGTTAGAGATAAAAAATACATTGGTTTTACGGAAACTTCTTTCAAAACAAGGTGGCAACAACACAAGCACAGCATCCTCAAGAAATTACGAACAACAGCCCTAGCTAAATTTACAACATCAGATAACATTAAATTCTCCGAAATCGAATGGCAAATGCTATTTAAAATCAACTGCTCAGTACCAGAAAAACAGACAATTGCTCTATATGCAATCTAGGAAGAATGACCATTGCCAAAGCGGACAGAGATAAAGCACTTAATGTAAGAAAAAAACTAATTCGATATGCCCCCAATTTAGATCTAGTTATTTTTAACTTTTAATTTATTTTTTGTTGTAATATTTGTATATTATACCATTATAAGTTTTATCTATCCATTTATTTATATTTATAAGTTTCATTTTACTTGACGAGTGTTTTTGCTTAGTTTCATTTTACAATTAGTTAATTAACTTCTCTTATGTTTATTTAAGCATGTAATTAATTACTTTATTATTACCTAAAACTCGTGTGCTTGGTGTCATTTTATTTTCACTTAAAAAAGCTCTGAAGATGCTTTTAGGAGAAACGGCGTTAGCTTGAGTGACAATCGTTTAACGGAAAATATTTTGACAATTAAGCTCTTATATATTGAGCACTCTATTTTATACAGTTTTATTACTTATGGACATAAAGAAACAATAAGCTCAGCAAACGATTCAAAAAGCTAGTTTGGGTCAACAAGTGTCACTTTCAAAAAATATGTTCTAACCACAACAGTGACTTCAAAACTTATGAGGAAATTTGAACATAACTATCAAAATACATCTGGAAACTTGAAAATACTTAAAACTAACTTATAACTTTAAAATAGACTCGGAATTTATTCATCATCAAGAAAATGGAACAATACTTTCAAGATACAACTGGAAACTTAAAAAGAATAATACTATATCGTAAAGAGACTGAGAAACTATTAATTACGTTGTAAAAACTAAAAACTCACACAGTATATGTGGCACCTGCATCATTGATAAAATTACAACTGTCAAAACTGATAGGAGAGACAACTAGTCAAATGTTACGATATTTCGTATTATTTTACACCTGTCCCAACTTCATAAAACCATATTTCAATACTTGAATCTTGTCTGTATTATTAATATAGTTATATTTGAGGTCGTTTTTTTAGATTAAGAAATGTCAAAGTTCTCGATGCGAAAGCAGAGATTAGTATTTACAATACAAAAACAACTTGTTTTCGATTTCTTCACTGCAGTTTCAATGCATTTAGCATATCATCAGAACAATAACAAAGTTTATAAGCATATTTTTAAAGAATAAGAAGAGTACACAATATGACGTGTCAAATAAGTTTGAATAAGTTTAGGTAGCTTATTTTAAAACAACTTCTGCAAAAATTAATATATGTTTTGCGTTGTTATTATCATTTAAAGTTTAGTTTTCGTGTTATTCGTCGTTATGTTTAATATATATTTTGTGTTAATACATATTTTGGTTATGAAGGCAGGGTTGCTGTTTTTCTTTTCTTATGTTTAGCGATGATTCTTTTTTAATTTTTCAATTTCGTATTTTTCCAAGGAAAATTACATGTTTTGGTGTTTTTCAGTGTTGTTTTAATTCTGCACAGTAATTCCCATTTTTAATTATAGTCTCTGTTTGCGTTTTTTATTTCACATATGTAATTTGATAGTTCAGTGATATGTCTATTTAATTTATTGTTATATCTTGTTTTATGATTACTGTATCTATAAAGCTAATCTAAAAGCTCAGTAAATTAGGTTTCTTGCTAAACAGTCGTTGTCTAAAAAGAAATTTTTGTTATTGTGTGTGAGAACTTTTGGTTTGCAATTTTTAATGCAACTAAAAAGACATTTTTAGTGTTTTTCTGTTTAAAATTTTGTGGTATGGGTGATTTGTGTCAAAGTGTTGGTTTAAAAGTTTAAGAACTACTTGTCTATTTTAGTGGCTTCAGGAAAAAGGCGGGTTGAAATAATTTTTTTTCTTTGATTTTTGATGTTTTATCCGTTTTTTGGTAAACTAAATTGAATTTGTGGTTGGCGGATTCGAGGGCTGATTGATAAATTGTTTAGTCTTTTGTTAGTTGTTCTAGGTTATTATATCAAGATTTGCTTCGGCTGGTTTGATTAGTTGCTTACATAAAGGATATCAAAATTTGTTTTTATAAATTAGGTGTATGTTTTATTGATTAAGTTTAGCTCTAAGTCTAAAAAATATGTTTGAATTAGGCCTGCGTCTATCGTTACTTTGAAACCCCATTTAATAAAAATTTTATGTAGCACTTTTGCTATAATATTTTGCTATTCTTGGCGATTTAGATTGTATGACCGCGAGGACATCGTCTCTATAGATTCCAAACTCTCTGTTTCTGAATAGCTTAGATTTTTTGATTTTGCTTAACAAAAAGAGTCCTACCATGTCGCACACTTCGTCTCCATTGTAGGATCCCATGCTAATGTAAAAAAAGTCAGATGTTTTAATTTTTTTCTATGTTTTGTTTTCGTAATAAACTATTGATTTGCATGAATGCAGTATTATTCTTGGTCGTTTTCTGTAATTGGTATGAATTTTTCACCAAGTTTTGTTGACTAAATTTAAGTGGTTTGTGTTATATATTGGTAAAATTTTGTGATATGTTTGCGAATATTTGAGAATTTTATAAATCGGGTTTTAGGATTTATTGTTAGTTTATTGTACCAGTATATAACGATGTCTGTGTTTTTCTGTTGGTTCTACTGTTCTTTTATTTATTGTGTCTAGTTGAGCTTTGGTAATTTTGTTAAAAGGGGAATTGGTGGGGTTCAAAACTCTTCAGTCTAGTTCGCTTGGAAAATCTTTTTATGGTCTTTGATTGTGTTAAATTCGTTTTCAAAATTATAGTTGCGTCATAATACTAAAGAATCGTACGATAATAATTTTTACATTATACAGGGTTGCCAAAAAACCTAGAAACCTGCAATAGTTTGAGAAATTAAAAATGAAAACCTGGAATTTTAACAACTTCAACATGTTAAGCAGTAACAATTGACAATTTTTTCAACGTTACTTATAATCAGTCGCTTCAGTACTTTGTACTTAAACCCGCTTGGAAAATTCACAATAGCGGCTTCTCGCGACTATGCCTGCCTGATGATGAGTCCTAATAAGGACTAAACCGGTCGTATGTTGTCCCTGATTCTGTTGTTGTTGGTCGTATGAAGTTCATTATTTGTTGTTTGAGGCGCGAACTTCTCACCTTTGTTGATGATGGCCGACATAGCTTTGGTTAAAACAATGTTTTTATACTAATTAACAGGGTTTCTTATCTTAAACTTAACTTTAAACTATAAATAGACCCAAAAATGTGTACTTTTAAAAACCTGGAGAAAATTTGCCAAAAAAATTAGGCTACCCTGATTATATATCTCTAGCAGTAAAACATTATTACATTGGTATCTATTACAATGTTTATAACAATCTAAAGTTTAAAAAGAAATAACATCTAGGTTTATTTTTACTTCTTTGATTATTTTTACTCTTTTTATCTATTCACAAGTAAACTATGTGTTGCGTTGTAAAAAAATAAGCTATAGTTTAGTTGTAAATAGCTAAAATGAATAAAAATAATGTCTGTCCAACTAACTTAGTTTGCCAGTTGAACTTTTTTTTAAATAAAAGATAAATAAATCTTTTGTTTTATTTAAATTAGTAGATTCTTAAAAAAATGTTAAAAGCTTTATCAATCTAAACTGTGCTTTCCAAAGAATTGAGTATATGAAAACTTTTGTTTCACTAAATACTAGTACATTATGGTTAACACCGTTTTTACTTTATTTATATTACATTTGGATTAAAACTAATTTAATATTCTAATGTTGAAGTTTTAATGTTAGTTCTTATATTTTTAAATTAGAATACTAATTTTTATTAATTATTTTTACTATACAGCCGGCCATTTTTGGACAACATATATAGTGCTCTAAATTGTAATGACAATGATTATAGTGCAGTATTCGCTCTTTGCCTGATCTATGCTTTACTCGATAATAAAGGTAACTCTAGTTCGTTACAGTTTTTAATTTACCGTTTTAAAAGCATTAAGTATACTTACTTTTTGGTCGATTTAGATAAACTTCTTAAAACTATAAAAGTTCTTGAAATTTATGTTTTAAACGTTGTCTTTTTTGCTACTGTTTTTTATTTAAGCAGTTGGAATTAAAAAACATAAAGTAAAATGGCCACAATATCTTTGTATAGGAAATTTATGTATGAAAACCTTGAACAACTTTAGCTTAATTTATTTTTCAAACTCCTAGAGTTATAAAAGAGGTTGAATTTAAATTTAATTTTAAATATTTCCTAGTTTTACTAAAACTGTTTTGTTTTTAAAAATAATGAATTTTAAGGTTATTTCAATTTAAATTAATATAGCAAATACTTTATATAAATACTATTGAAATAGAACTTGTTTGGAAACAAGAAATAAATGATCTTTTCAAATTATTTTTTTTTATTACAGAATATTTGACTTTTTAAATCAAAAATTTTACAGACACTAGCTAAATGTATGGTCATGCATCTCAAAATAATTATAGAAAAACTGTAGACTGTAATGTAATTTGTATAAGAGTTATTTTATGGTCGCTCTAATACTGGTACTTAAACACAAAATATTTAATTTAAAGAGTCATTACCTATCAACATAACTCACTTTTAAAATGCAAAATTTTTCGTTATGCATTTCAAAAGTGAGCTAAGTTGATAGATACTGAGTCTTTGAGTTAAATGTTTTGTAAAGTAAAGATCATTATTGCGCGAACATATGAAAATGAGATACTGTTTTATATAACTGTAACATACTTGATTCAAAAACAGCTAGCTTTTTTTGGTAGTTTTTTATTTACTAACAAGTAACTATGCATATTATCTATAAATTTCAAAACATTCAATAACAACAAGTTGTTTTTTTCAAGTTTTTAGCATTGTCTCAATTTAAGCTTAAATGAGAAAAAAATCAAAATTATCAATCTTGAATATTCTGAAATTATTTTTATAAATTCCATTGTCTACTATGTTTTTGAATATTTTATTAATTCGTTTTATTGATTATTTTCAGGTATCGATAGTTCTCTTAAGAAAATGTTAGAGTTTGAAGTTGAAGCTGACGAGAAAATTTCAAACCATGAAAGCGATGCTTCATACAGCTTGTGGTTAAAAGAAAGACTTATAAGAATTGTTCAAAAATCAGTTAATAAAGGTAATGTTTTGTACAAAAAACTCTCTTGTCTTTACATCTTTATTAAGTAGCTTTTTTTAATCAATGTTTTAAAACTATAAGATACTTTGTTTTATACTGTATAACATTTTAAGTTGTTTTTCTGGTGTTCTGTGATATTTTTATTACATTTTCTTTTAAGACTTTAGTACACACAAAAAAAAAGTTAAACAGATTTATAGTTTAAATATAGTGCATATGTATACAATGTTAAATTATTGATAAATTAGAAATTATATTACCTAAAAGATAGTCGTATAAGACTTGCAACTCTACATTTATCTACCAAACTATTGATTCGACTTGGAATGAAAAGTAACAAAAGTATAATGCTACCACAACACTTAAGCTCGCTAGAAGTATGTTCTTTAGTTTATAAACTTAAAATATTTTGATTACTTGGAAATTATTTAATTAAGTTTAATGACAATAAAGCTTAATTCATATGTTTTCATTTGCTTGTTACGCTAAAACATTATAGTTTAAATTTGTTTTGTTGTTTTTTGCTTTAAGTTTTTATAATCATTTTAGAATGTGTAACTTTTGTTTCACTATAAAAATTGATATATTTTTTAGTTTATTTTTAAAATGTATTTTAATTAAAACCAGTTACTTTTTAATAGTAAAAATAACTTCTTATTTTTATTATCTAAGACTTTTGTATACATTTCTACTTATGGTATAGTTTGTAGTTAAAGTGATTGATAAAACTAGTTTTTTTTAAGTTTAAAGTATAGTTATAGTTTTTATTATTTAAATTAAAAAATAAATTATAAGCCGCAATAATGGTTAGCTTCCACTTTTAAGTTTAGTTACTTCAAAAATATTCAGTAATGTTATTTATTAACTAGATAAATACTTAATTAGTTTATTTAATTTCCTTCGAATTAAAAAAAAGTATTTAATAAAGTTGATATTAGACCTTTATAATACATACAGTTGTTAGTTTTACTGTATTCTAATTAATTAAATTTATTTAAACACAATATTGTAGTTTTGATAACGTTAAATTAATTTAATAAACTTGTAAAACTTTACGTAGTAAATCAATCAAAATCAATTATTTTATATTAATACTGAATTAGCAGAATCATCCTGTTTTGTCTTATTTAAAAATTAAAGTTGTATAAACATTAATTTTTTTTAAACTCATACTTTTACTTATCAATTCATTTATACACTGAGTTAAAATTTAACCGTAACTCTTAAAAAAATCACTATTATAATTTAAGTTACATATTTATGGTGAAGTTACTAAATGTCTAAAATTTTATTAACAGCAATCAAAAGAAACTTCTATGCGCAACTTACACATTTATGTAAAGGTAAGTTTTGTTACCACAGAAGTACAAAAAAACTTTGCACTTATTTATAAAATTAGTTTAAAAAGATAATGTTTAATAATGTAGTATTAGATTAGTAAATAACAACATAGTTTAGTTTTGCGTTGCTAATTAGATTAGCAAAGATTCAGTTATAAAGAGTACCTAACCATAACCAAAATTTTATATATGTTTAAATACGGTTGACAACTTTAATTTGCACGGCAACGACACAAAGGTGACGTCACTGACCATACCAGCAAAAGGTAGCTACGTTATAAAACGTAAATGATTTTTAAATTGAAGATAGAAAATGTTTTCGTTGCGACAAATGACAAGTTTCAATAAAAATAAACGCGGGTTTATTTGTGGTCTGATAGTCAAGTGATATAATCAAAACTTAATGTTTAATTGAGATTGGCTCATGACACATGTAAGTTTTGCCTCTGTTAGACTTTTGAAAATATGTTTTTTTGAAACTTTTTTTTTTTAAACTTCAACATACCAGTAATTTAAGAAAAAAAATTTTTAAGATATTTTTCAGCGCATTTTCAGTTGACTAAACTGTATAAATGAAATTTTAGATATTTCATAAAAAAAAGTTCATAAAGACAGAAGTTTAAAATGATTCTTTAAATTTACGTCTTAATCTTGAAGTGAAGTGAGACTGACATATGTTGTATAATATATAAATATATAATAAAATTTTAAAGTAAAAAAAAAATTATGACTACTTGGTGGAGATTTTCAGAAAACCAGGTTTTTTAAAAGGTACAACCATTTTACGTTTATCCAAAGTTATATTAAAGAAAGTATTAAAAGGTTGTAATTTCTTATTAAAATTTGTTCCTAGCTACTTTGTTTACATAAATGAAAAAAAAAGAATAAAATCTGTTTTTTTTTTTATAATTCATTGAAAGTCCTACATACAAGGTTGCCAAAAAACCTTAAAATTTAAACAACTTTTACATGTTAAGTAGTAAAATTTCGGTTTGACTCAAAAAGTTTATTGTATAGATAAAAAAAATTTGTCATCATCAAATTACTCTTAATTTAAGTTAGTCTTTTTTATTAAAAAACACATTTAAAGAAGCTATACGATATCTTTTCAATGTTATTATACTATTTAACACAGTTTTTTACCTTAGACTTAACTTTTAACTAAAATTATACCCTAAAACGTGTAGTTTTAAAAACCTAGAATAAATTTGCTGAAAACATTAGGCAACCCTGTGTATAGATCAAAATTAAAATTTCTCTATACGTTGAAAAAGCATAAACACAAAAATAAAATATAAATTAAGTTTAATATAGTAAGATAAAGTATAAAACTATAAGTTAAATCAAAAGTTTTTTATATAAAAGTTTTATGTAAATAAATTATATAAAAATTATACATAAAACAAGTCTTTTTCAACAACACATATATATTTCAACAATTTTCTTCAGTGTGATTACAATTGTAACAAGGTAAAACAAATTTTAAACTTATATAGCCTTTTTAATTATATGAGAAATTATCAATCAATTAGCAAAAAAAACCCTAAACTATAACAAAAAAAAAAATTAAAAACAACAAGGAAAACGTAATTAACTGTAACAATTTAAAACAAAACAAAATTAGTCTAATTTAAACAAGGATAATGAGTAATCAAATTCTCTTTGTTTGCATAATTCTGGCTTGTTTAAGTGAATATAAATAGCTTCTATTTTAATTAAATCAAAAATGTTCGTGCAACTTCTTAAAACTTTGAACTTTGTCTCACTGTAATTATTACCACATTTAGGATTTTTTACTAAGTGCTCTGAAATTGATGATCTTTTTGTTGCGTTTAAGGTTGCATTACTCATTTTCTTCGGTTGATTTTTGATATGGTCTTTCACGCACTTAGGTACGTGCTCTTTTATTCTTGTTTCTAAATGCCTAGAAGTTTGTCCTATATAGCTGTTTGCGCAACAGCATTTATACGTGTATACCACGCAACTTTTGTGTTTGTAGGATATTAGATCTTTACCTCTAGGATTTAGGATAGCAGCAGATGTAAAAATTACTCTTGGTTTAGATGCATGGTAAACTTTTTCTGTCATATTCTTGATATCTCTTTCAACTTGTTTTGATTTTTCACCCACATAGGGCAAAATTAATAGAACAGGACATTTCTCTGGTCCATAAGGTTTTGTGTAATTTAGTCTTTTCAATTCAGTTTTGAATACAAAACTGAATTCAAAACTGAATTGAAAAGACTAAATTACACAAAACCTTATGGACCAGAGAAATGTCCTGTTCTATTAATTTTGCCCTATGTGGGTGAAAAATCAAAACAAGTTGAAAGAGATATCAAGAATATGACAGAAAAAGTTTACCATGCATCTAAACCAAGAGTAATTTTTACATCTGCTGCTATCCTAAATCCTAGAGGTAAAGATCTAATATCCTACAAACACAAAAGTTGCGTGGTATACACGTATAAATGCTGTTGCGCAAACAGCTATATAGGACAAACTTCTAGGCATTTAGAAACAAGAATAAAAGAGCACGTACCTAAGTGCGTGAAAGACCATATCAAAAATCAACCGAAGAAAATGAGTAATGCAACCTTAAACGCAACAAAAAGATCATAAATTTCAGAGCACTTAGTAAAAAATCCTAAATGTGGTAATAATTACAGTGAGACAAAGTTCAAAGTTTTAAGAAGTTGCACGAACATTTTTGATTTAATTAAAATAGAAGCTATTTATATTCACTTAAACAAGCCAGAATTATGCAAACAAAGAGAATTTGATTACTCATTATCCTTGTTTAAATTAGACTAATTTTGTTTTGTTTTAAATTGTTACAGTTAATTACGTTTTCCTTGTTGTTTTTAATTTTTTTTTTGTTATAGTTTAGGGTTTTTTTTGCTAATTGATTGATAATTTCTCATATAATTAAAAAGGCTATATAAGTTTAAAATTTGTTTTACCTTGTTACAATTGTAATCACACTGAAGAAAATTGTTGAAATATATATGTGTTGTTGAAAAAGACTTGTTTTATGTATAAAAATTAAAATTAGCAGACATATGTTTAAAACTATAAAAATTATAATCAAAAAAGTACTATAATATGTTTTTTTCAAAAATTTTTAAACATCTTTAAAGTCTGATACGATTCGAAATTGTGTACGAAATTTCATAGTAAGCAATCGACGTATTGTACCCTAATTTTTTTTTAAGTTTTTAAAATCCAGTAAAACCAAAAAAATATTTTTTAGCTTTCAAAACAACTGGTCAATATATAAATGAGTCTGTTGTAAACCAACTTTACAGCCAACTTTGAGCTTTTATTGAGGTTTTAATGGTGCTTCATCTTTTTTGGAGGAAAGGACTGATCTTCTAAATGTATTTTATCTATTTTGAAGCTGGAACCAAAATGATATTAGTGAAAATGTGTGTTGATTTTATCCCTATTTTAAACAAAAATCAGAGGTAACTTCCAAGATGACGAAACTGCAAACCACTTGATCAGTGAAATCTACTTTCTTAATTAAAGGTTCTTCTCACAGACTTATCAATGACTGCTGAAAATTTTGCGTACACTCTTTCATTCTTATTGTTAACAAATATTACAATGTTTTTAAAAGTATCCTGCCCAGCAAGACTTTAAGATATTTTTTTTATTTTGTCAAGCTATTTTTGCTTTTAGACGGGTGTAATGTATTAGCTCTTTCATATCGTGAAAAGACGTAAATTGGTATAGTTTTTGATGACCATTTTATAACAAACTACAATAAACTTAAGCCATTTGCCTCTCAGATCTCTTCGGATTCCTACTTACTAGTTCCTAAACAACTTTAATTATCTTCTTTGATCAAGGACTCCTAGGACGGCCTTTAGATGTACTAAAGTCCTTAAATATTTCATTAACATGTATTCAGCCATTTTTAAGAGCTTAACAGTCTCTGAATTTGCTGTTTTTTGGCAATAAAGCTAAGTCCTTGCATTTTATAGCTCATTTTAAAAACAGTATGAAAGTTTCTATATTTTACAATGACACTAAAGAATATTAATATTAAATACTTTAGTTTCAAAGAGAAAAAAATATAATAATATTTATTTTCAAATTGAATAAAATTTCGAGTGCATTTTGTTCACTCTGTAACTAGTTATTTCCGTTATGACAACGCAAAAATTGGATGACCTTGCTTAATGGTGGAGTGTAGCATCTTTATCTATTACATTGCGTGTAAGCTTCTTGTTATACACGACACGTAACAAAACACTATTAAAATTCGACTTAATGACTTGTGAAATTTTCCTTGCTAACCTTAGTTTATACCCATGTAATGAGAAAGTGGAGGTAAACTGCACATCATACTCTGAGTTGCCTTAATTGTCTGCCTCATAAACGTTTTCGGATAACTTAATGATGACAAAGTTACAAAGTTTTTTCGAGTATTTCATCAAAAAGTTTAGCAATGCCGACGTTAATTGCTATGTTTTTAATAGTTGATTATTTTTTTAAGTTTTGTTTTGATAGACGGAAATAATTCCAAAAAAATAATTCATAGTGTTTTTTTCTTGTCAAAATAAAGTAAAAATGGAGTTGTTAAAAAGCAAGTTTAATATTTTAGAAAATATTAGCCATTTTATAGTAAATAATTCAATAAATAAGACACATGATGTGTTTAATCCATGGAATATGATAGTTATTTCTAAAAACACTGACATTAAGACTACGGGTTTGTAAAATCGTTCAGTATTGAAAAAGATATTTATAAATTTTCACAAGTTTGTAATTACTTAAGAGTTTCACAATGTATAATACTTAAATTTTACTTATAGTTATCATTCTATAAATTATTATATTTGCGAATTACATTATTTTAACAGGAGGAAGAAATATTACTTGACATCTTTGAATATGAATATCGTCTATCATCAGTCAGTGTTTATTAATGTTTGTATATTTAAGAATGCTTTTAGCGAATTTACTTCTGCAATAAAACTAAACAAGTATTTATTATCTTTTATAGTATAATTTACTTCTACTATAAACCTTTATCTAAATTTAGAATTTTATAGCATTTTACAGTATTAGCAAAATAATATTTGTTATACAAATATTTTTAAATCAACAGAAGAAGCCTCTCAACGTGGAATATCTGATGATGGATTCGTCATTACTGTTATACCCTACAGGAACTCCGCTAACTGGCATTGATTTTATAAAAAGACTTCCATGTGGTGAAAGTGAACAAGCGCGAAGAGTTTGTTTTTTTTTATTTACGAATACTTAAAAACAATTAAAATACACTAAACACGTTGACTATACTCTTATATAGTTTTTTTCTTTGTATTTAGTATTTAGTTATTAAATACGTTGTGTAACTAAACAGCTCAAAATAAAACTAAAATTATACTTTAAAAAACTTTCTTCAAAAAAAAAAAAAAGTTATGTACAGTTTATTAGTTTCCTGATGTGATAAAAGTGAATAAACTACTTCAAAAACAATTGTTTATAATGATTGTATTTTATTTAGATTGTTTCTAAAATTTTAAAGAAACTGTTAGCAGCGTGTTATTTATCAAAAAAGTTTTTACATATTGGTTTCAGGCATAAGTTTTGAATAAATTAACAAATACTACTGCTTTTATGCTTAAGCTATTATATAGAATAAGTCAAAATTAATCAACTAAGTAGTGTGAAAAATAAAAAACAACAAAAATCAACTATACAACATTTGCAGTTCTTGTGCATTATAAAACAATATGTATGCATACTACTAAGTACATATTAAAAAATTCCTTCTCACATAATGACATATATTATCAGTACCCAAAAATAGCTATAAAATGCTGCTACTAATATAATATTTAATACAATTTTCAACAATTTTTGCAGTCTATCGGTGTGTTTTTTATACTACGAAGTTTATGGATGCAATTGAATGGGCAAGTTGAAACACAACTTCCGTTGTCAAGGGACCAAGACTGCATTCATCGAGATGACAAACTCGATTTGAGTAAATAAAAACAATAGTTTCAGTTTATCAAACCTTTAATAGTCAATTTACTAACCAAAAATAATATTTTATACATAGTTTCGAGTTATAATAAAGATTATCAAAGTATAAGTTTTTACTTCAATAGACTTTTAGATAAGTGTTATAAAACCAAACACTGTAATTTTATAACTTTTATGTTTAGTTTTAATTTACATTTATGAGTATATTTGCTATCAACTAGCGAAAATAAAATCGTATTATAAGTTTTATTGCTAAAATTGGTATCTGTTTTATTTGTTGTTTAATTTTTTTTTAACATTTATTTTACAGACAACAGCGATTTAATTGCATGCACTGTTGTTAGAAAGCAAGAGAGAAATAGGAGATTTCTAGTGGTAGATTTGTACCAAATTGTTCTGGTAAAACCAGATTCTAAAAAACTTGGATGGGGTGTCGTAACGTTTTCTGGTTATATTCAGGTATAATTTTATACTAAATTATTTTTGTTCATTTGTTTTTGTCTACTAGTTTTTAATAAAACTTTCAAAATAAAATTTTCTCTAAAAATATATTTAAGGTTTTAAAACATAAAAAATAATTAGCTTTCGAAACTCATTATAAGTCAAAAAGATGTATATTTTTATATTATAAATAATGTTTTTTTTTTTTTTATGTTGCTTTTATTTTCTAGTTTTTATTAAGCAAATCAAATTAAACCCAAGCAATAAACCTCTTTGTTCTCATTTCTGCTTTTAATATTTTTCGTGTTATAAACAAAGAATTCCTAAATTAGCCTAAAAGTCAAATTTGACTTTTTATTTTAATGTTCAACAAATAGTTATATTTTTATTTGATGTTGAAAAGGATGTTGAGGTTTTAAATGATACTGAGGACAGCAGATGCTTAAAAGTCACAGTTCATGGCCGGACTTCTAATATGAAATCTTCTCCCGTTTTGCAAGCTACATTTATTTTCGACGACCATATAAGGTTTGTTGAAAAATTTAAAATATTATTTTAACAATTTAAATTTAATTTTTGATTTAAAATTTATCAGCTGTTAGTCTATGAAAGTAGTTACCAAACTTTAAAAGCATTGTGGATAGCATTAAATAAAAAAGTTTTGTGTCTAATAGTTGTGTTTTTTTTTTATATAACAGAATACATTTCATTTTTCTTAAATTTATTTTAGTACTTTCGTAGTAAAGCTCAACAGAAATAGTATCTTACTATGGTAGAATGAATACAAATTGAAATAAAATCATACTGTAGTTTAAAGTTTTAAAATATAAAATGACGTAATGATCGAATGTTAAAAATTAACTAAGTGCTTATGCTATATACATTTGGTATACTAAAAAAACTCGTTAGAATTAAAACAATCTAAAATAAACAAGCGATAAAAACTAAGATAAAAACTCTACTTTAGAACAAAATTTAACAAGAAAGTAATTACTTTAAAATTACTTAATATAAGGATTTAAAAAGTCTAGTTTGGTATACGAACTTTTTCTGCTTACATAAACTGGGCCTAAAAGATTGAATACATAAGGCTTCCAGAAAATGCAGTTGAAAAGAAATCTCCGCTCACACTAGGACTGACAAATTCTCTTTTTTATAGTATTTAGCACACTCATGATTGTCCAACAAACGTTGCCCAATCGCCGAGAAGTATTTTTCAGTAGGTTTCTTCGAACGACCATCAAACCAGCTTTTCAAGACTTTCGGAACATGCTGATCGATTCTTACATGAAACCTTTGAGATGTTTTTCCCACGTAGTCACTACCACAATGACAACTAAATTTATAGATTATGTTACTTTTTTCATGGGTGGGAGAAACATTTTTGTAAATTCCACATAGAGGTCGATCAGTATAAAAAACTGTTCTTAAATGAACAGAGCTGAAAACCTGGTTTATTTCCTCTGAAATTTTCTTAGAAAACCTCTCAGAAATATTTCCAAGGTAAGGAAGTTTTAAGTATACTGGACACTTCTGAGGGCCAATCATTTTTAAAGCTGTTGAACTTCTAGCTCTTGTTATAACTTTCTAAACTAAGTTACCTGTAACCAAGGGAAAGGAAAGTGTTTTGAAGTGTTTTCAACTTGCCTTCAACAAAGCAAGGAGAACAGAGTCTGGTGAAACGCTTCACCATACCCTCCTAACTTCTGCTTGACTGGACCAAAAGATGCCCACGGAACATAAAATGCTTCTGAATTAAATTTACGATAGATTTTAGTTAAAAGTTCCCCCTCACCTGATCGTTGGACACAAACATCTAAAAAGTTTAATGAATTGTTGTGTTCTTCTTCATTTGTAAAACTGAGGTTTTTGTGAAGATTATTTAGGTCGTTTAGAAAACCGGAACTTTCTTGTCTATTTTCAAACATGACAAAAATGTCATCTACGTATCGAAGATACATAAGAGGACTTTTACAGTTCAAAAATAACTTACTTTCTAGATAACCAACAAAAATGTTAGCTAAGATAGGACCTAAAGGTGAACCCATTGCAACCCCATCTATCTGTTTGTACATTTTACGATCAAAACTAAACTCAACACCTAAAACAGCTATGTGTAACATTTCTTTGCACACGAATTCCGGCATCTGAGGGTGTTTTAAATCTGAATGTTACAATACCTTAAAGCAAATTTCAATAACCTCCACTACTTGAATATTAGTGAACAAGCTTTTGATATCATATGTAATCATATAGCTAGTTTTGATTTTGGAACGAGGAATTAGATTATTTTTTCTATAAATTGGAAAGAATTTTTAAGAGAGTAATTTGAAAATTTGTGTAAAACTGGTGCAAGTTTTTTCACTAAGAATTTTGCCAAATCATTTTGTGGTCTTGAAAAGCTGGTTTGATGGCCGTTCGGAGAAACCAACGAAAAAATACTTCTCGGCGATTTCGCAACATTTGTTGGATAATCCTGAGTGTGCTAAAGACTATTAAAAGGAGAATTTGTCAGTCCTAGTGTGAGCGGAGATTTCTTTTCAACTGCATTTTCTGGAAGCCTTATGTATTCAATCTTTTAGGCCCAGTTTATGTAAGCAGAAAAAGTTCGTATACCAAACTAGACTTTTTAAATCCTTATATTAAGTAATTTTAAAGTAATTATTTTCTTGTTAAATTTTGTTTTAAAGTATAGTTTTAATTTTTATCGCTGGTTCATTTTAGATTGTTTTAATTCTAACGAGTTTTATTAGTATACCAAACGTATAAGCATAAGCACTTGCTTAGATTTTAACATTCGATTATTACGTCATTTTATATTTTAAAACTTTAAACTACAGTATGATTTCATCTCAATTTGTATTCATTCTACCTTAGTACGATACTATTTCTGATGAGCCTTACTACGAAAGTACTAAAATAAATTTAAGAAAAATGAAATGTATTCTATTATATTTTATATAAGTTACGCACCGGAAAAAAGTTGTGTTTTTATAATAACATAAGAAAATATTATTTTTATTATAATATAATTCAGAAGTAGGCAAGATTCGGCTCTCAAAGCGAAGTACTTTTCTGCTAAAATGTACTATTTTAAAACAATAAAAAAGTCGTTTGTTGTAAAAACTAACAGTTAGGCTGTTATTTAATAATAAGTACTTTAGATTTATTATTGCCTTTTTTATTACTTTTTTGTTTGAAATTGTGTTTTTTTGTGATTGATACAAATATTTCAAACATTGTTTGTAGTAATCAATAAAATTGCGACCCGCAAGAAATTTTTTTCTGAAAAAGTTTCTGATAACTTATAAAAGGCTACCGCCCTTTGGTTTAATTGAATCTAATAAAACAAAATATGTTATAACTTACTAAAACTTCTTGAAAGCATTAGATTCTAGACAAATTAAGAAAATATATATATTTATTTATTTAAAATGAAAACTTTCAGCAAAATATGTGTTCATTGTAAAATAATTCCAATGGTCACTACTGTGTACAGATTGTAGTAGACTTTATCAACACTGTTCTACAGTATTTTTAGTAAAGTTTAAAAACTAGAGTTTTAAGTAAAAAGTACCTAATAAAAATAAAAAATTTAAAAGTTTTAACCCATAAATATTTTCAGACTGCTATCTTAACTGCAAGTACATATTATACAAATAATTTTTTAAGTGTTTTATACAACTTCATTATTTTAGATGTATGGCAGCTAAACAAAGACTAAGCAAGGGTCGCATGAGGGCTCGACATTTAAAGTTAAAGCGAATTGCTGCACTGGTTGGCGTCAGTGAGGATTTAAGTGAAGATCCATTTGCGTCTTCATATCTTCTTAACAATGGTTTTTGCTTAAATTTAAGTAGACTGAATGCAATTTTCTAGAATCGTAAAAAAAATTAAGTTAACTAGATTTGTGCGTTAATAACTTGATTAGACTTTTTTACAGCTATTACAAATCAATTACACGTAGGAAATGTTTTCCGCCAAGTAAAATAAATTAAAAATAATAAAAATTGTTTAAAGTCTACTTAAATACAATTTTGACAAATACATAAGCTACATTTCTGATGTAGTAAATAAGTTTTGATAATTGTAAAGATTTTAAATTTTAACTTGTTAAACATAACAGATGTATAATCTTTATTATCGCAGGATTGCCACTTTACCTGGAAACCTGAAAAAACCTGGAATTTTAAACAATTTTACATGCAAATAAGATAATTTTGATTTGACATAAAAAATCTACCATATAGATTAAAAAATTGTTGTCATCAACAATTATTATGTTAAAAAACATGTTTGAAGTAGCTTTACAGTATCTTTTCAATGTTTTTATTTACCTTAAACTTAACTTTAAACTAAATAAAGACCCAAAAATAGTACTTTCAAAAAACTGGAAGAAATTCAGAAGACCTATAAGAAATTTCTCAAAAACCAGTGGCAACCCTGTTATCAACATCTTACTGTTTTATACCAAAATTACTTTTTTCTTAAAACAAAATTTAAAGTTTTTTATTTCAAGAAAAAACCTGAAACCCTGGAAAATCATTATTTTTACAGTTTAACGAAAATTATTACATTTGATACTTTTTGGAAATACAGTCACCTTACTCTTTAGTTCGCATTTTTAACACTTAAATATTGTGTTTAAAGTGCAAATTTGTTTTATTTTTTGTTTTAAAAAATAACCTTGTCTCAAACAATTTGCATTTTTCTTGATCTAAAAACTTTAATGTTACAGATTAGTAGCTATTTAAGAGTTTAAAAATTATTTATATACATACTTAAACAATAATTTACTAAATATAAGTGTAGGAGTTACAAAATTGGTTACACATTTCATACATTTATATTTATATGTAGTTTAACGGTTAAAATTTTTAATACTTTCAATAGAAAATAATTTCAAAACTAATTAAAATAGAATTAATGCTTAATTTATATTGTTGGAAATTTTATATCTCTTTATAACATTTTTGGCTTTTAACATATTGAAGTTAGCCATTTTGTTAAATAAATTATCATGATGTTTTGATTGCGTTTTTCCTGTTGATTTCGCATGTTTAGGTTTTGTTCGAATTGAGATCTAAAGAGGAAGGTGACTGTACTTGGAACATTTTTTTTCTAAATCGAACAATCTTAATTAAATCTTTATTATGATTGTGAACTATGAAATGAAGTACTTTAATGAAATAATGAATCAGCATATATCTGTAAATATTAACTACTTTTAAATTTTAATATAACATTGCTAGAACCTAGTAATCTCACATTTTTTAACAATACAAACAGAAACTTTGAATTGTTTATATGTAATCGGACTGTTTATGTTCTATCTGTGCAATGTATTTAAAACAGCCTTATACAAGGTATTTGACTAACTTGTTTCAAAATGTTATTTCATTTTGCAACGGAATAAAACTCTTTTGAAATAGCAATACAGTATCTTTTCTGCTAAGCTAACTACTAAAAAACCTTTATTATCTCTAGTTAAATTTTCTACTTGAAAAAAATAAGAAAACGTTTTATTCAAAAAACCTGGAAGAAGTATCCGAAAAAATATTGGCCAAAAAGTTATCTGTGTATATACTTCCATTTATTCTTTATTAACCACTCAGGCAATGTTAAAGTTTTATAAATCTAGAAAGTTTATTTAATTTTAAGTGTTTTTAAATTCTTTCTTAACTTTCATGTTATGAAGGCAAAACTTATATATGAGAAAATATGTTTTTTTTAGCTACTAACTGCTATAAACTTAAAAACTTATAAAAAGTTTAGTTTCTTGTTTTGAAGCTTACCTGTGTTTTCTATTTATTCAGTCTTGTAAAATGCTGTAATTTCCTTTTGTTAAAGTTGAAGTATTTTTGTTTATACCTACAATTTTGACAAAGGTTGAAATGAACACAACTTGATAGAATAATTTTATTTCCAGGAGTTGCAGGACAGCATAGCAATTATAAATTTCATGCAACAAAGCCGTCTGTTTCCAACCACAAGTACACGCAAAAGACACGTGATACCCCACCGCCAACAGCTCGAGTTCATCCCCTTGTGAAACGACCGGGTATGGCAAGAGGACTCCCATCTCAAAGAGTTGGTAGCTTAGGTCTTCCTATTAAAACTCCAGTATCTTCTTCTCAACAACAAACTAGTAAAATAACTTCGGAGGGCCTCCATAAGTCTAACGATAAAAATGATTCTGATCTTAAAACAAATGACAAAGAAGAAATAGTTTAGTTTTCTTTTTCACCAACAGCATGTGTATGTATGCTATTCTGTGATTAAAAATGAAAATATTAGTAACAACAATTCGCACAGTACTTTTCTTTATTTAGAATTCCAAAAATGACCCTTTTTGGAACTTTAAATAACTCTGTAGAACTGTGTTAATTGTTTAACGCAGAGAGACCAACGTCAGTTAAAAAAAAGCACTGTGAAAATAGTTGTTATTAATGTTTATTCTAACGAATATTTTATTTAGATAAAAATAGCCATTTTCTTTGACAAAAACCTGAATGTCTAACAAAAAAATTATTTTTTAATGACCACAAGATAAATTTTTAATATGGTTTTACTCTTTTGATGCTGGATCAATTTTAATATACTTTTTTAGTACAAAAAAGGTATTGATTGAGAACTGACTAGGCTTAAAATTTATTGTAATCATTGTTTTTTTTTTTTTCTTAACTTTAGTTAGTCGACTTATAAATTAAAGTATTTTAAAAAGTAGTTGTTAGCTATTGATATGTTTTACGTCAACTATTAGTAATTTTAACCTATAATATAAGCTTATATGTATTTTAAAACTTAAAACTAAATACAATATTTTTAACATTTATTTATTTTTCTATATTTATACCTTTTTTTTTGGTTTACAAAGTTTGTATTTATTACATTTGTAATCGTATAAAACTTAAAAAATAGTTGTGTGTTTTTCTATTTTTAACATGATATTATTTGATCAGAAAAACTAAAGTTTATTTTTTGTTTATTTTAAGATTATTTAAGTATAGATAATTTTTCTGGATTTAAATCACATATATCAACTTAATACTACTTACTATACAAAAACAACTATTTTTCAATTTGCTTATAACTGTTTCAACTCTTAAAGCGTCTCTTTAGAGCAAAATAAAGTACGTGTTGTTGTTATTTTCGAGTTGAAGAACAGTTCTTTTTTTTAATAATAAGTATTTATCTCTACAGTTTGCATTGAAAAATTTTTAATTTGTCATTAAAAAAAACAATTCCGAATAACCTTAATACTAAATACTAGTAAAGTAGTTAGCTCGAAAAAGTTACGAATCTGCAAAACACAACAGGGACGACGCATGTAGACATAATAGGGAGTACAGGGTAATTTATACTACTACCTCTAGTGCTATTGTGTTTTTTATTAAAGTATGCAGTTATGTTAAACTTCAAAAATAAATGGAATTTTGATGTATGCAAGGTTGCCAAAAAAACTTGGAAACGTGGAATTTTGAACAAAAATCACTTAAAAACCTGGAATTTTAAACAATTTTTACATGTTAAGTAGAAAAGTTTTAATTTGACACAAAAAATCTACCATATAGATAAAAAAAATTGTCACCATCAAAGTTTTTTTTTTAAACAAATTTGAAGTAGCTTTACAGTATCTATTCAATATTTTTGTACTAATTAACAGTTTTTTACCTTAAATTTAATTTTAAACTAAAAACAGACCCAAAAATGTGTACTTTTAAAAATCTGGAGAAAATTTTGAAAACCTGGAGAAAATTTGCCAAAAACATTTGGCATCCCTGTGTATGAGATATAACTGCATACAAGGCAGTTTATGTTGCTACACACCAGTAGCATCGCGTGATATTTTTATTAAGAGCTGCAGAGAATAAAATCACTTAAATTAAGACCTTTTTACAATACAACTACATCAAATTTTCAATGTAACAAAATTTTGTTTTACAATAAAATTTAAGTAACTAAAAAAAAAACTTAAAGTAAAAAATTATGTTTTCTTAATAGTTATAACTACTTTTTTTTCAAATAAAAACTATTCTTGTCTTGCTCAAGCTGCCCCTGATCGAGTCACTCGAGCTCAACTTGTCACTATCTGTCCTATTTTTCTCGCGTTGAAGTAAAATTATATCAACGCAAGTTCATGATTTTTAATTCACATTTAAAGAATCTGTAGCTTGTTAGATAATTTTTTCAATGCATTGCTTTTTGATAAAAATGGTCTGAGCTGAGTTAAATGTATTTGAATATTTTAGACACTACAGTGCTAAAGAGTGTTTATATTTCAAAATTATCTATCAGGAGGTCAAAACTAAGCACACAAAAAAATCTAAAAGCCAAGAAAGTAGGGTGTTTTTTAGCTAAAGAATTGAAACATGCGTTTTTTTTTTGCAAAATTTTATACGTGTTTGCAGAAACGTACCAAGCTACGTGCCTGCTATATACATACATGGTTGTGAACTGTTTAAGTTACTTCAAAAATTAAACTTGATTATAGTTTGTTTCTAATGAAGTAGTTGAGAAATTTTTCATTTAAAACTTATTATTTTTGAACTACTACTTTAGGGCCATCGTTTCTAAAAGTTAATTTATTTAATTATTTTCTTGTTACTAGCAATTTAATTAACAATGGTTGTTATCAAGTTATATTAAATTTTTAACTAAAATTTTTTAAATCAGCTCAAACAACTATTTACTTTAAAATTTACGTGTACATATTAGAGGTGGCTCTAGATCAGTAGTTTCCAAAGTGAAGGGTAAATATCACCTGCTTTGAAAACTAATTTATTTTGTATGAGAAGTTGGTATCGCATTAGCAATTATTACTCTAAAAGGTACCTCCTTTGTCTTCCTGCAACCAGGATACATTTTATTGATTTTCCATCAAGTTATTACAGTATTTAAACCAGTAAAGTAATATAACAAAAGGACAATACCATCCCCAGTCTCTCCTTATTTTGAGTACTTCTGGTCTGTGTTCTTAAATTAGAGAAGCTTACGAATTTTTTTAATGTATAAAGTTTCAATAGATATACAAAATTTTGATTATTCAAAATACCAGTTAAGTTTGAAATAACTTTCTATAAGGTCTCTATGACTGTTACTTTATGCATTGCTTTTAGAGTTATCCTAATTATTAAGCTAACCATTATTCGTTTCATTTTACCAATAATACATCTCTTTTATAATAGTTTTTTTAAGGTTGAATATTTTTTTGCTTTTACGTGATTAATAGTTTCATCTCAGCTTTTAAGATGTTCTACTTAAGTTCCCTTTAAATAATTAAATTAATCTCATAGCTTTAATCTAATGAAAGAAACCATATTCAAATGAACGTATCGGAAAGTATTAAAAAACAAAGAATTTTGTTAAATAAAGCACAAGTAGGTTTTTCTATATGCTTTTTGAGTTTTTCTTGTTCTTATTGTTAAAGATAGCTAATATTTTTACACCATATTATTTTATTTTGATAATTGATATTTTCTCAAAAATGTGTTAAGTAATTTTCCACCTAGTTACGTACTGCCGGTATGGTACGCTTTTGTTAGCCTAAAAACGCTGTGTTCAGAATGCAGTTTTTTTTTGCCTTAAAAATTTAGGGTTGCCACAGATCGAGCTAAAGACAAAATTAAAGAATTTTTAAAATCAAATTCTTAACTAAAACTTATTAATAAATAATTAATGACTTGAATATATGTAAAACTTTCAATCTTGTTTTTATACAGATTAAAACAACAGTTCTTTTGCTGTATTCAATCATCTTACTTCCTTAGCACCATTGGCTTTATTAATGATATCATTTTAGCTTTCATCAAAGATACACTGTACCACCTGGATTTGTTTATTGCTTCTCAAAAGGTGTTTCTTAAATGTGGTCCAAGGCCAAAATCTATCATAGACAAAAGTTTTGTTCGGGCCATGTGGCATGACTATTGCACTTTTAGGTTACATCTTTTTGTTAAGCTCTATCACTTTGTCACACGAATTAGCTGAGTAACTGTACTTGACAGCGTTTAAAGCTCATAAGACTTTTTGGTTGCGGTTTGTGATTTACTCTCAAAACTTATTGATGGGTTTATACTACTACCACTGCTCTTACAACTTGATACTCTGCCGCTGCTCTCACCATTTACCACACTGTAACTTGATCCAGCATTATAGAAATATGATACATTACAGTTTTATGTACAAGTAATTTTTGTTTAACATCTAAAAACAAAAAACAAACTCACTCTTTATTACATATTAAATACACACGTTAGATTATTAAAGATTTTTATATATTCTTAAAATTCAATAAGACCCTGAAAAAAAGATGAATTGCGAAAGCAAAGTTTTTAAAAGAGCAACATTAGCAAAATGCAGTTTTTAGTGATGATAAACTTTCTTACTTAGATCATGTTTGCATCAAATTTTCTGTCTTTTTTTCAAAAATCCCTATTTTTTCTTGACTTTAGTCCTTTTTTCGTTTTTCCTGATTTTCCAGACTTTGTGGCAACCCTGAAACTGAAAATAGTTATACAAAAGTATTAACATTATAATTTAAATCTAATATGTTAAATCAAAATGAATTAAAATTAAAGTAACCAGAAAATAAGTTATGAACTTACAAATTGTATGTCAGATCCGATATTTAAAACAAACATACTACAGTTTATTTATTTAACGAATACTGCAATTTAAGTTTGCATACCCAATCGTTTAAACAAAGAAAAAGAATACTTAAAAAGTCATACAAAATTTAAATACACAAAAACAATGAAAAGTGCAACTAAAATTTATTTTGAACTAGATGCTTTTAAAACCATGTCTGTTAGTGTAGCTTGTCGTTTGGGTTTAGCAGACACTTTATGTTGTTAAAAAAATCAATTAACTCTAAACTATCTTTTTTGAATACACAAAAGACATGATCAATCTTTCATGTAAATTTATTTATTTAAAATTAGTAGTTACAGAACTATATACACCATGTATATAGTTTTGTAATTTCATCTTCTTTTTTTATTTTTAGCTCATTATAATTTTAATTAAGTTGGGTATGCAACTCGATGACCGAGAGGTCTTTTTGCATATCCAGGTCATTAAACCAAAAAATTTTTGAGCAATTTTTTTTTTGTTGATTTTTCAATAAACTATAAACATGTAAATTTCAAAGGTACAAATAAGTGCAAGATAGATTAAAAAACTTTATGGGTTTAATTGAAGTTAGAAAAATAATAGATACTTACATTTAAACACACATAATAAAAAAACACTTAAGACTAGTGATCTACCGAGGCTAAAAGTTTTAGATTTGGCCGAATTCGAGTCTTATTTTCAAATTAGAATTCGGCCGAACCCGAATCTCAATTTTGGATCCGGCCGAATATTTTGATAAATTTTTTTAATTTAATTGATTTTGAATCCTTAATGTCTCGGAGTTTCACAGACTTATAATCATCAAGGCTAGTTAGCAGATGGCTTCAAGCTTTCTTTTTTCGGAGGTTCGGGTGTAGTACAACTTATATCTTTGTCTATAGTATCACTTTGAGACTTTTTGTAACTTTTCGCTGTGTTGAGTTTTCAAATGCTTGTTCATGGTAAAAGTAGTATAAGACTTAGACTTGCTACTTCCTCTTTTTATCTTAGCTCCGCAGATATTACTGCGATGGAGTTATTTTCCTAACTCATAGTAAAATATTTCCCGAATATTGAAGACATTATTAATACTGTGAAATAAAAAAAACTATAAAATAATAATATAGTAGTATTATAAAATTGTAATGCACTTAATCTTAATTCTAAATAGTAGTTTAATTTCTCTGTTGTGTAAACTATACTTTGATAAAGCTGTTATTATAAGTCGTAATAGTTTTATTCTTATATTATGTTTTCATTTAAATATAGCATTTTATGGATAGAAAAAAAATTAAACTACTGTGCAAAACATGATACTACAAAATACAAACCACAGAATTTTCTAAATATGGCAAGGAACATTTCATAACCGTTCCAAGTAATTATCTCTAAAAACGTAAGAGAAAATAAACTTTCATTGAAATAGTCTTTTCTCCCCTTTTTAATATACCGATATAAAGCAAAAGTTTTCAAAAGTAATTTGTCCAAGCAGGCTTAAAGCTAGGAAGCTTTTTTTTGTGTTTTTTATTCATGTGATTTCCCAACGTCAAAAAATTTTACTCAGCGAATATCAAAGGTCGGGGCAACAGATGCACCCTAATATGCATTCATACCAAAAACACTTTTTTAGCAAAATTAAAACTAACTAAATATTAAATCAAAGAAAAATTAAGCCGCGGACCCGAATATTTAAAACAGGGGTTGGCAGGCAGTTGGTACACGCGGGCCAAATCTCAAGTTTCAAAAATCTTCGCGGACCGCAGTTTTAGTTTTAGTGACACTTTAATATTTTTAGGCTTTAGTTTTAGTCACACTAGAAAATATTTTACTTTTATTCAGTTAATTATTTCAATTTGCTTTTAGCTACACAGAGAATACCTATTTAAGTTATAAATATATTTTGGAGTCAAATTTACATTGACTATTATATTCAAGTCTTTATAAACTATGTACTATCTTAAACAGTTAATAAGCTTAACTTAATATTTGTATTATTTAACCTACAACCTAACTCTCTATACAAACTAAGCTTGATGGGTCAATTATTACATTTTTTTATGTTATTAACCTTTTTCTCATATTTAAAAAATATTAAGTGTTGAAAGTAACTTTTGCGTTTTAAGTTATTTGCATTTTTAAAGTATTCAGTCATTAGTTAATCAAAAATAATAATACCTATTTGCATTGTAAAAATCTAATACAATTTTTTAAGATAATTAATGCTCGAATAGCTTATTAGCAACTTGTTAGTTTTTTACATGGTTGTTACTTTATCAGCAAAAATGTCTGAGTTATATAAAACCAGTCTAAGTTTACTAAAAGTTTAAAAAATCTAAAAACTTGCTGTAAATCAAGCTTAAATACCTAACTAACATATCATCATTATAAAAAATTACAAAATATGTAAGCTGCCTTGAAAACAAATTACAATAAATAAACTACACTACAGTCATAAAAACTGTTCTGGAAACTCGAAGATTTACTCACTACTTGAAATATAAAATGTACACACCATTAAGTTTCTAAAAATGTCTTAAATAGGTTTAACTTAGTCTGAATTTTTAAATTTTTAAACTAACCTGTTTGTTCGGTTACCCCGTTTAAAATAAAGCTCAAAAATAAAGAATTAACGAAGTTTATTAACAGTGAGTTAAATATATGCAGCAAAAAAAAAGTTATTATAAGCCAGCTTTAATGGAAAGCTAAGTTCCTTTAATATTTAAAAAGAAAGTTCAAAAAGTTATTAAGCCATTAATGAAGTATAAATACTTGTTTTTTATTCAGCATTATAGAATTTTTTTATCTACAATAAGAATATTGCATTAAAAATGAGTAAATGAGAAACATAAGACGAGCTATAAGAATTAAAAATGTTAGTTAGGAGTTATTGCAAAAAACAAAAAATAATAATCGCTTAAGTCAGTTTTTACAAAGCACATGATTATCCTTAGTAACTAAAAACTGATCAGAAAAATTGTCGAGGCATTTATAAAGTAGCAAAAGTAACTAATAAAAAGATTATACCGTTTAGAGTTGAAATTTTTTTTAACAACTTGTGTTGGCGGTAGTAAAAGATTTTCATCTGTTTATTCAATGAAGTCGTTTTAATGAAAATTACTGAAGATTATAAAGCCGCATAAATCAAATTAGGACTTTTATTGATCTGTTAAGACGAAAGCACTGATACAAAAGATTCTTCTCATTAGAGAGAGTTTTTATTAGAGGTGTTTTTACTAACTTTGACATTTTAGAATAATTTATAGGTTTAGTTCCACTGCAAAGCACAACAATATGTAAAGACATTTCAAAAGAAATGGTGCAATGCATCATTATAATGGGCATGATCTTAAAAAATTAAGTTTTTGTCACAAACATTGTTGCTACTGCAGTCATTAGTAAATACATTACACTAATATGATTTTGTTTTAAAGCCAGATCTTGAACTTATCTTGTTTATCAATTAACTTAATTAAGTAATAGACCAGGATGCATTATTTTCGAGAACAACGAAACTAATGTTTATGAAATTAATAATTAAAGTCAGAACACAGTTTTGTCAAACAAACTTTACAACCGACAGTTATGAAAAATAGTAGAAGAAGCGGAAAGTCAATGTTTTACTAGTTTACTTTTGGCTTAGTATGCAAAACAAAGAAATAAATTTGATTAGGAAAAAAATATTGTTTGAAAGTTTAAAATGTATACCTATCAAAAACTATTATATTTTATGTCGTATATACTGTTTTAAATGTGTTTGTAAACACTTAGATTCTTATGAAAAAACAAAAACATGGGAAATTTATACATAAACTTCACTTATTCTGTTAATTAAGTATTATAACCCTCCGCTGTTACATTATTCTCTCTATTATAAACTTCACCTGTTACAGTGGGGTCTGTTAACACATTTTGTTGGTCAGAGGCTGTATTGAGCTTGGGGTTACTTTGTTGGGCGCGTCTACTAGAGCTTACTACCTTATCAGCCAAGTGTGCACGCTTAGCATGCTTCGTAACCAGCTTAGAGAGGCTAGTTGCTGAAAGGGTCTTAGGTTTCTTATTGGTAGTACTCATCGCTTACCGAGGCTGGTCTCGGTTACGGTGTCAACTAAAACGTAGTTGATTTGAAGTGGAATAAAACGTAATATACCGAGGTTAAGGTCTTGGTTACGGTGTCAACTAAACCGTAATCTAATAGAATCTAACCTATAAATAAATGCTAGATATATAAACTAAGCGTAACTAGGTTAAATTCTAGTTAGTAAACAAGTACGAATTAACACTCAATGTTTATTGTACAATGTATTTAAAAATCTACGATCTTAAAAAAGAAACTAACCGACTCGCTAAATGAAAATTAAGTAGATTAGCAAGAATATGAATCAATGCCCAATAATAAAATAATGCTTAGTAAACGACCCAAAAGTACGTCTTAAACATAATCAAAAGTAGTGCTCGAAAACTAAACACATATACCTACCTACCACTATAAAAAACACATTAACGCCAACGCAACTGCGCTACGACTACTACAACTCAACACCGACAACTAACCATTAACCACGCTCGATCTCTCTCGCGTTGGTTTTTATACCGTTTTCGCGTTGTTTGCGTCTTTTATACTCTCTTTAGAGCGATATTTGGAGATATCGTTAAAGTATTAAACAAAAAAGTGGTTTGAAAAATGGTGTGCATACGAATTAATTTTAAGAGCACAGAAAGTTTCTAAAAAAAATATGTCAACATCAATAAAAAGTCAAATTTTATTTCTTATTACTATGTTGTTTTAAATGCTTTTGTGCCACTCAATAAAACTTATAGTGATAAAACATCTATAAAAGAAACTTATATAGTTTCATGTTAAACAAAATACCTAGATTGTAAAAAATGACATTTTAGTTGCGTTTAATTTATTTACTAAGAAGTATAATACAAATAACTTACTGAATCTTCACTCTCTTTTGTAGCTAATAACTTGTTTTTGTAATAAGAAAGTTATTATGAAACTGAATAAAAATATCTGGTCGAATGTTAATCTGTCTTTTTCACATTTTTAAGCCAAAGCAGTAAAGTATTTCAGTTGGTTATGAATGTTATACAGGGACTTAAGACGAAACTAATCAAATTAAACCACATTACCGAAAAAAATTTAACCTAATTTTTTTTTTTGCTCAGCGGGCCATATTAATATGCTCGCGGGCCGCAGTTTGCCGACCCCTGTGTTAAAACATTTTTTTAATATAACCTTTCCAAACTTTTTTCAAAATGCATAAATTCTTAAACTAACAAGATTAGCGTATTTTTTAAAACTCAACTTACTGTAAATAAATCTTCATTATTACTACGTCAAAATATTATTAAATTTTTATATTCTAAATTGTTGTTAAACATTGCTAAAATTTTTAGCTTTACTGATGAGTATAAGAGGTAATATATCTCATATACGAAACGGTCTTATAAACCTATTGTTTTTTATATAAACAAATAAGTATTTAGCTCCAATTCAAATTTTCAAGCGCTATCGACCAGAACTTTTCAAAAAAACTATCAATATATGTATATATTAGTTTAATAATATATGAATTTGGAAAAATTTGGAAAAACTTTTTTCTAATACAGTTTAAAACTTTTTTTTAATACAACCTTTCCAAACTTTTCAAAATGCATAAATTATTCAACTAACAAGATCAGCGTGTTCTTTCAAATTAAACTTACTGTACAATAAACTTTATTATAACTACGTCATAATAGATATGAAATATTCAAATTCTTAATTTCTCATCCAACAAAGTCGGCGAAAGTCTGCAGAACAAGTCCGGACTTCCGTTTGCCGTGAGACAAGCTCAAATTTAACAAAAGGGTTGATCATGCCAATTCGATCATCAGACCACAAGTTTCGGTAGACTGAGACCGGTTTCGTCCTTATTAGGACTCATCAGTCAGTCACAACCGAAAAACTTGTAGTCGTCAATCTACAAACGGTTTATCATGCTTTCGCATGAAGCAACCATTTGCTGGCAATGATTAGTGACGTCAGCATTGTCTTTGCCGTGCAACGTTTAAAACATTGTCCACTAGGCAAGACATCTGGTACGCTCGTTTTAGTACAATCAACAAAATCGGCGAAAGTCTGCAGAACAAGTCCGGACTTCCGTTTGCCGTGAGACAAGCTCAAATTTAACAAAAGGGTTGATCATGCCTCACGGCAAACGGAAGTCCGGACTTGTTCTGCAGACTTTCGCCGATTTTGTTGATTGTACTAAAACGAGCGTGCCAGATGTCTTGCCTAGTGGACAATGTTTTAAACGTTGCACGGCAAAGACAATGCTGACGTCACTAATCATTGCCAGCAAATGGTTGCTTCATGCGAAAGCATGATAAACCGTTTGTAGATTGACGACTACAAGTTTTTCGGTTGTGACTGACTGATGAGTCCTAATAAGGACGAAACCGGTCTCAGTCTACCGAAACTTGTGGTCTGATGATCGAATTGGCATGATCAACCCTTTTGTTAAATTCTTAATTTCTGTTTAACATTGTAAATAAACATTAGCTTACCGATGAGTATATGAGGTTACATATCTCTATACTAAACGGTCGTATAAACCTATCGTTTTTTTATATAATCAAATAAATAGATAAAAATATATAAAGAATAAAGTACTGAAAATATTAGGTTATTATAACTTTAAGAAGCAGCAGTTATCCAACAAAATTTTAAACTTATCACATAAATGTTTTTTACTACTTTATACTATTTTTTATTTAAACCAGGACTAAAAGAAAGTTATTTTGTAAAATTAAAAATAAAAATTTTGATGAACAGTTGCTGCCTCTTAAAGTTATATTAAACAAACATCAAATGAGCTGAATTTATAGAGTTTTTACATTATGCAAAAATTTTAAATGAGAATAAAATAATTAAATTAAAATTGTTAAACTTTTAACAAATTGAATTACTACATCAAATTTTAAATATCTGGTTTACACTAAAAACTGAAAATATTTTAAGTTTATAAATAGAACTAAATTATAGAGTCTAATGGATATATGTACCTGTATATTTACTACAAATGATTGAATTAACTAGACTTTAATTAGTCTGTTTCAGTTGACTAATTTTATATATTTTAAATATTCAAAACACAATAATCTAAGACTAAGTATATAAAACTGAAAGAAGCTGATCGCGGAAAACAAAGTGTGTTCAAGCTAAGTGGATCCGGATCTTTTTTCAAATTAGGATCCGAACGAATCGGGATCCAAGCAAAAATGGCTTGATCCGGTAGACCTTTATTTTTAAGCAACTAATTTTTACTTTTCAGCTCAAACGTACATGTGTAAATCGGTAACTAACATAGAAACGTTAGAAACATACTGAATCAAAATTAAACATCAAATTAGGAACGTAAAAGTTTAAAAAATCGGCTACCACTGTAAATTACCGTAGTCACTGAATAGTTTTTAAAGTTTTAAAAAGTTTTGAAGCAATCGACAAAAAGTATGTAAACTAAAACTAGTCTTAATAAAAGTTGTAATAAATACGTGACAAGTAGACTTGCTATTTTTTTTTTAAGAATGTGTAAAACTTTCCACTAAGTAAAGTAAGGGTACGGCACACCAAAAGAAATCTTTGGCCTACAACGTCTTGTTTAGCTTTGGTAAAACCTTTTACATATAAATAGGTTTTGAGAATTTTAATGAAAGAATCTTTTAATAAGCATATAGTGTGATTTTTAGTTCACAGTCCTGGACAAGACGTTAAAAGGTATCCGTTGTAACCGAAAGGTTTTTTTGTACACCAGGTCCTAAGACTAAATAATTTGAGCGTATTTTTTTTTCTTGTTCAATAAAATGTACAAAGTATTCAGTAATGTTTATTAGATGTTTATTTCGTTACAACTTTACTCTTGAAATTTTACTTTAATTTATGTAGTATACTACAACTTTTCCAAATTAAGTAGCCAACATAGTTTTGATAAAAAAAGTCTGAACAGCAAAATAATTTTTCTGGTAAATCTGGTAACAAAAGTTGCCCACTCCTATCTTGAAGCCAAGGTTTAGACTCTAAATATATCTAAGTATATCTAGGTCAGGGGTCGGCAGGCAGTTGGTGGTCGCGGGCCAAATTTCAAGTTTACAAAGTCTTCGCGGGCCGCAGTTTTAGTGACATTTGAATAATCTTTTGGTTTTAGTTTTAGTCTAGAGAAAAGTTTTACTTTTATTCACCTTATCATTTTAAATAACTTTTAGCTATACATAGAATGACTATTTAAATTAAATAAAATTTACATTGACTAATATACTTAAGTGTTAATAGACTATGTACTTTCATAAGCACTTACTTAGTTAAATTTAATACTTTTGTAATTTTAAATACAATTTAACTCTCTATAAAAACCAAACTAGAAAGACAATTTATTAGTTACTTTTATATATTTGTTATATTATCAACCCCTTTTTTCATATTTATAAAAATATTAACTTCAAAAAAAAAGTTTTTGCGTGTTAAATAGTTTACATTCATTAAAAAATTTAGTAATTAGTTAACTTAAAAAAATTAATACCTGTTTGTATTATAAAAAGCTAGAACAAATTCTTTAAAATAATTAATTCTCGAATACTTAAATAAAGTATCTTATTAGTAACTAGTCTTTTACATGGTTGTCACTTAAAATGCAAAAATGTCTGAGTTGTATCAAACCAGCCTAAGTTCATTAAGGTTTAAAAAGCTAGTAAATCGTTGTAAATCAAGCTTAAGAACCTAGTAAAAATATCATCATCAACAATTACACAAAGTGTAAAAAAACAAGAAAAAACTACAATAAGTAAACTACACTACAGTCATAAAAACTATTCTGGGAATTCTAAGATTTATTTCAAGTGTTTGAAATAAAAGTTTCACACACATCTGAGTTTTCAAGCTTTTTAAAATAGCCTGTTTGTGTAGCAACCCAGTTAAAACAAAGTTTACAACATAAAGAAATAACGAAACTTATTAACAGTAAACAAATTACATGCCAAAAAAATATAAGTCAGCTGGAATGGACAATTAATTTTCTTAAACATTTTTAACCAAAGTATAAGACTTAATTGAGTCATTAACGAAGAGAAAAACCTCTTTTTTATTAAGCATTACAACAATTCTTTATCTGCAATAAGAATTTAAAAATATTAGTTGTAAAATAAAAGACTAGCAAGAAAAAAAAACGTTAGTTAGGAGTTATTGCGAGAAACGATAAAAAAACAAATGACCAAAGTCAGTTCCAACAAAGCACATGATTATCTTCAGTAACTACAGAGTTATCAGAAAAAAGTTGTTAAGGCAAGTTATAAAGAAGCAAAATTTATTATTAATAATGAGATACCGTTTATAATTGAAAACTTTTTAAAGAATTTTTGTTGGCAGTAATGAAAAACTTTTGTTTATTTCTTCAATGACAACAAAAATTCCTATTTAGGAAATGCATTAAGGTTATAAAGTCGCATAAATCAAATTATGACTTTAATCAATATGTTAAGATGAGAGCACTGAAAGAAAAACTATTGCTCATCTAAGAATTTTTATTAGAGATGTTTTTTTTAACTTTGACACTTTAGTATAATTTCTTGGTTTAGTTCAAACACGAAGCACAACAATCGGTGAAATTTTACAAGTAAAGGTGCAATGCACCAAAAGTTTTTAGAAGTACAATTCCTTCTTTTATTTTTAGTATAAAGTTTAAAAAGTGTCTTATAAAGTATATCAATATTAAAAACACTGTTAAGCTACTTTAGTATATTTTTTAATAAAGAAATGTTTATTTGTTAAATTTTTTGTGTCAAATCGAAATTTCACTACTTTACATGTAAAAATTGTTTGAAACTCCAGGCTTTTTCAAAAATTCTCAAATTCAAGTTTTTTCCAAAATTTTTAAGCATAAATTTTCAAGTTAAAAGCTTGAACTTGATATGTTATAACATAAGTTATAACTGAAACTAACACTTTGGGTTGAGCAAAACTTACATCATAAGTTTAATTTTCCACTCTTTTAAGCAAAAAAGCCAGCCTGAATTAACAAAAACATTCCTGATATTTTTGTATACAAAAAACAATTCTAGCCAAAAACTTATAAAATGACTTAGTTGGCCTGAGATTTGAAGTCTTCAAATAGTGATAGTCTGAGTGTGTGTCAATGTTTATAAACTATCCCTAAGACTAGTTTATATTAAATAGGTAGCTCCAAAAAACAGCAAATATGTGTATTTATATGCAGAGCATAAAAGTTAACTTAGTATGACAAAATCAATGTTTGAAAAATGAAAATGTATACCTAACAAGAACTATATTAGTTTATGTCATATATATTGTTTTAATTGTGTCTGTACAAATTTAGATACTACATGTAGAAAAAACAAACTTAGAAAATTATGCATAAACTAAACTTAAACTAACTAAAGTATTTTATAAAAAGTGGTTTAAAATATGAGCATTTTTTTTTAAGTTGGTGTGCATATAAATTAGTTTAAGTGCAAAGAAAACTTCTAAAAAATTAAAATGTATCAAAACAAAACTTAAATAAAACTTTTTTTCTTATTACTATGTTATTTTAAATGTTTTTAAACTAAAACATAACATTTACAAATAAAAAATATATAAAAGAAACTTAGGTATAAAAAATATTGGAAAGAATATCTAAGCTATAAAGAAATGACACTTTAGTTAATTACTGTGCATTACTTTTGTACAAAACGGAAAACATTTGCATTTAGTTTATTTGATAAATAGGTATAATATAACTAAGTTATTAAATTCAAGCACTCTTTTTTCAGATAATTACTTGCTGTTGTAAAATAGAAGTTATTATGAAACTCAGAAAAATATCCTGTTAGAATGCTAATCTGTCTTTTTCACATTTTTAAATTAAAGTAGTAACTTCTTCTAATTATTTTCAAATGTTATACAGAGACTTAAAACCAAACTAAACAAATTAAATCGAAATACCGAAAAAATTTATACTTGAAATATAATTTTGCTCAGCGGGCCACTTTTACATGCTCGCGGGCCACAAAATTTTCTTTCGCGGGCCGCATTCCATTCAAAAAAATAACGTGCTCGCGGGCTGCAGATTTACCCTTCGCGGGCCGCAGTTTGCCGACCCCTGATCTAGGTTGATATACTTGTTGTATCTAAATTGATATACAAACTTAAGTTCAACTTAATAAAAAACCTACTTACTAAAGTTCCTGTGAAATCATTAAAGACTTATCACTCTCTTAAAAAATGTCCTCTTGCTCTATCTCTACATTTGTAAAAATATACTAACAATTTAATGAAAAAGAATGGTATTTCTATGTCAGAAAGATAGTTATTTGAAAGAACTTTCAACAAAAGTTAAAGCTTGTGAAAAATCAAACAGATCAATAAATCCAAAAAATAAAAATGATAAAGTTGAGGGGTTAGTTGTTACTGATCTATTTTTAATAATACAGTTTTGATATTCAGCACTTTCATAACAGTAAGTAGAACTTACTTTCATAAATGTTTAAAATTGACTTTGCTTGCATCATTTAAACATCAAAAATTAGTAAAACTATACTAATAATGTAATATTATGTTTTTATTATTTTATATGTGTCAGCCACTGTTCGTTTCAATCTTGCAGCATTCAATTTAGAAAGTTTTTAAACTGTTATTAGGACCCCTAGACCATCAGGCCACACTTCAACATTCAATTTTAAACTATTTTTATGTTTCAAATTATTTTTTCTTTAATTAATTTCTACAATTAATATAATCTTTAAAGTTTTCTATTTATTAACTCTTGTGCTTGACCTTCAGAAAACGTTTATTGTTGCAGAGGAGAGAGTGAGTTCTGATGTTTTTCTATCTTTAAAAAATATTTTTTTAACTGAACTTATATATTTATATATGAAATCAGTTCTTAATTTTAGGTTTTTCAGTAGTAAAAAAGACACTAGTCTCAAACTCTACCCCTTGTTACAATAAAGTTTTCTGGGGAATTACATTCAAGTCATTACAATTTCACACAAAAAAAGTTGCTAAAAACCTTATTTTTGGTTTAAGAAATATGTTTTTATTGTGACATCATATTTAATGAATGGATCAGCTTAAAACTAGGAAATAAATTCTCAAGAATCAAAGTAACACATATACTGTTTTCCAAAACTATATGTGCATTAGCTTTAACAAAATTTGTCTAAACTTAACACAAAAATCTTAAAGAAATTAAAATGTTTTAAAATCTGTCAATATTTTTATGAAATTTTGATTAAGTTTTCAAAAGATAAATTACAACCCTAATTTTATACATTACAAGTAAATACTTTCAATATTTTTCTATTTTTAAATAGACTGCAAATAAATAACACCTGTTTTAATATAATAAAAATATACCAGTTTTGACATCGAGTTAGAAGAAACAATTTTATTCCCAGAGGGTGGTGGACAACCCTGTGATAAAGGAACTATTGATAATAAACATGTTAAAAAAGTTATTAGGGTCGGAGCAAAGGTATGTTTGCTCCATTAAAGCAGTTTTACAGTTTATGATATGCTTTTCTACATTTTTTTTCTTAAGTTTCTTCATATAAGTTTTTGAATTTTCTTTAAAAAATACTTTTTAATTAAGTTGCAAATCTTACAGGCACCAAGGTTGCCACAGACTCCTATATTTTGATGTTTTTGAAAACCTCAGACTGACTCTGGGTAGTTTTTTTTTTTAATCTCAGGAAAGTTTCTTAGTAGATTTTTAATGAGATTTAGTTGGTTTTGTTGCTTTATTTTGCAATTTTCTAATCAATTCTGTTAATGAAATATTTTCAATTTTGAAAAGTAAAAATAAAAATTTAAGAACCTGAAAAAACTGAGGATAACTCAGTAAAGTTTAAGATCACTCAGAACATTTATTTTTGGTTGAAAGATTGGCAACCCTGAAGCAAACAATAGCTTTGTGGTAAAACATGATAACTATTTGTAGATCAACAACCACAACTCTCTTTGGTTTAACCTGGGTCCAACACTTTTTTTTTTGCAAAAAATTACTTTGCTTTATGAAAGCTTTAAGTACAAACTACAAGCCAGTTTTTATAAAATTCAAAAATGTCATTCAACTTTTGAGATCTCTTATTTTTTGTAAATAGTTTCCGATACAGACGAATAGACTGCAAATTTTTTGGGATAAATTTTCTCAAAAATTTTAAAAATCACTAAAAATCTATCTACTCTTTTATTTTTTAAGCAATTTTCTTAAAGTTTTCAGGAAGTGTTCTTTACATTATAAGAAAAAACGTTACTTATAAATTTAAATAATTTTATATATTAAAAGTTTTATAACAACAATTGAAAAAAAAAGTTTTTTTCTTTTATAAAGGAATTTTAATGAGACTTTTTTTAAAGTCTTAATTTTTTTATTTTATTATTGTATAAAAATTAGACTGTGAAAAGTTAAAGAAGATTGCTTGAAAAATGCAGGAGGAAGTAGATTTTAAATAATATAGTCTTTTTTTTGCTTTTTTAATTTTCCCTTCCCATAGGGAACCTATTATGCGGCCGGACTTTGAACTAACTTGAGTTTTTAAAAGGGATAAAAGCAAGAAGCTTAGTAAAAAATCTATGAAATAAGATAAACTTGTAAAAAACATGGCTTACCCTCCATGGCCTTAATAATAAATATATTTAAGGTCTCTAATTAAAAAACCTAAATACAAATTTTTTTTTATTAAAAAAGAAAGAAAATTTGCAACATACATGTTTTTTATGTTTGTTTACTAGTACTTGTCTACTAAAACTTCCTTTTGTAGATAAGTCAAAAATTACGCTTCAAAATCATTACAGATAAATGTCTTAGGCATTTTTTGTTTTAATCCGAGATTACAGTTAAACACTTTTAAACTTTATTAATTACCAAGTAGTAGTGCAAAGCTAAGATAATTTTTACTGCAATACAATTAGCACTAAACTGCCCAACATGACTAGTTGGGTTGCACTAAGCCTGTTTGTTAAACTGACACACTAGTTCCTTGCTACTCTCTACTACTCATTACTATACATTGCAATGTAAAGTATTCTTAAACATAATATTTTTGTTATAAATTAAAAAAAGATAATATTTTTGATCCTGTTTCAAATTAGTTATTTAAAAAGTTTATTCTACCTAAAAAAATAATTTCTAGAGATAGTGATTGATGTTTTTGATAACTTTAGTAAATTAGTCTTTGTATAGGCAATTCATTTCGTTGAAGAAGATATTGATGTAGGAAAAGAAGTAAAAGTATTACTTGACTGGACTAGGCGCTTTGATCATATGCAACAACATAGGTTTGATAAAATTTAGAAAAAGTTTAAAAGTAATATTAACCTTATTTTTTTATTTTTTACATCTAAGGTTTAAAATTTAAAAAATGCCACTACTTGTTAGCTTAAATGAATTCTCTATGTCATTAAAAATTTTTCAAGCTTTAACATTAACTTTTATATACCATTTGCAACCGTTAATGTAGGAATTTAGGTTAATAGTTTTATTTTTACTTTTATTTCACAAAAGTTTTTTAAACTACACTAAGTTTCTTTTTTAAGTGATAAATGAATTTTAAAAGTATTTAGTTAGTAGACAGTTTAAAGAATAAATTTAAAGGATTATGACATATGAATATAGGATTTAGACAAATACAAATTTTATAATGTAGCAAACAAAACTTCTGGTATGTTAAATATTTTTAAGGTCTCTAATTAAAAAATCTAAATATAGAATTTTTTATCTACTATGTTTTTATCTACTATTTATGTTTATCTACTTAAGTTTTATTTGCTACGTTCTCAAGTTCCTATTTATTTACATCTTATATTTATAGGTCATAATATCTTAAACTTACTTTTTTAAACTGTTTACTGAACTAATTTTAAACTCGTTTTATCACTTGATAAAGAAATTTTTAGTGGAGACAAGTCGCTTCAAGTGGAAATAGGGAATAAATTTTCTTAAAAACTCAATACTTTTAAATCTTAACATATGTTTAATTTTAATCTAGTCTAAGGTTGTATCTATTGAACATTTCTAACTAAATAAATAAAATACTCATAAAACAAAAGTTATCGGACTTTGAGTAGTAGCTCTTTCAAAATGGTTTTGCTCTATGCATATTTTATATTATAAATGTATTTGTTTTTAAATTAAAAAAAATAATTTTAAACTTATAGTTTATCTTACTTTGTTTTTTAACAGCTTTCAGATATTTGGTCAATACTAAATATAAAGTTTTAATAACAAAAAAGAACTCTTTCTACTATAAATGTTTGATCAAAATTTTAAAAATAGGTCTATATGGTGTTTTCGTAAAGTACCTTGGTTAATTCGATCTCTAATGATTACTTCTTATTAAAATAACTGCGTACTGTGGATATGTATTGTAATTTTTTTTAATCTACTAAATCTGAGAATTTAATAAATATGTACATATAATTTGCAGTGCGCACCAAAGTTCGTTAATTTTAGAAAGTTTACTAGGATGTTGTTAAAAAAAACTTGCAAAATATACATTTAATTTACTTTAACTTTTATTTTACGAAAAAAAGGAAGAATGTAGATAAATATATTAACTGAATTCATTAAATGAATCTCTAAAATAATCTTTTTAAACTATGATAATAACAAAAATACTTTTATGTTAAAGTAATTTTTAGATTTTTTTAACTTAACCATTGAATTTCGATTTTGAAGACATCAACTTTTAAATAATCAAATACCCTTTAAATCTCCTTGCGCCAACTGGCATAATCTTTGTTATAAGTGGACTTTTTTAGTTTAGCACCAAATGCGCTAGAATATTGGTTTTCTTCCCACAAATTTTCAAAGAGAAATTATAATAAATTTTTTGCTATTTCCAGTTGTGTGTCTTCTGTGAAATATAGTATTTTTGCCAAAGCGTTTGTGAAAAGAAAAAAATAAAATGAGTATTTTGATATAAATACATTTAAAGTTATAAATAGTTTATTAAAGGTTACGAAATCCTATCTACAATAGTGCATGTTAAAATTAAGTTTTGTTAATTAAAACCTAAATAAAAGTAAGTTTAGGAGGCTGTTTAGAACAAATTGATAACATTATTCTATATTAAGTAAATTTTATTAAGGCTTTCTTAAGCTACTTTATTTGCAGTGGTCAGCATTTAATAACAGCAATTGCAGACAAGTTGTTTGACTTCAAAACAACATCTTGGGACTTAGGTAAAAATGTATGTTTCATTGAACTCGATACACCAACAGTTTCAAAGCATCAACTCATTGAATTAGAAAAGTGAGAGTTTTTTCCCATTATTCATTAGCTATTACTAATTAAATCTTAATTGACCTGCAGTGAAGTAAATCGGAAGATAATCGAACAAACAAAAGTTACTGTACATACTTACTCAAATGCTAATGAAATTCCAGATGGTGTTCGTGCTAGAGGTCTTCCCAATGACCATGTTGGCGAAGTGAGGTAAATTTTTTATATGCTCTTAGATTTGTTAAACTTTAAAAGTTTATACAAGTTAAAGTTCACTGCACAGCATTTTCAAAGCTTTTTTACTTGATTCGTTATTTAAAAATTAAATGGATTTTTGGTAAGAAAATAAGTTTAAACTTAATACTACTAAAAGGATTGCCAAAAAAATTGAAATTTTAAACAGTTTTTACACGTAAGTTAATGGAATCTAGATTTGAAACAAAAAATCTATCATATAATTTTTTTTCAACACATTTACAGTATCTTTTTAATGTTGTTATGCTATTTAAAACATTATTATACTTGAACTAATTTTCATTGTTTTGAAATTCTACTTTAAAAAACCAGAAGAAATACAGAAAATCTGAATGAAATTTAACAAAAACATTTGGCAATCCTTTACTGAGTACAGTCTGTATTTTTTTAATTTTTAATAAACTAAGTACATAAAATTTTGATTAAGATCTTTGTACTTCTAAAAGCCTTTATATTAATATACTAATAATAAAAAACAACTAAACTCCTGCCTTAAAAAAAACTAAAAAGCTAACTTGTAGTTATAGAACAAAAACCATATACCGTGCTTTGTAAAGTAAACTTTTTACTTGTAGTATATGTATATATCAGGGGCGACTCAGGGGGTTAGACATTGCTGCAGTTGCCCCACCTTAAAAAACTTGAAAACAAAAACAAAACTAATTAAAACGTTTTAGTTTTGATTTCGAAGTAACCTTTTATTAAACTTAAATTTATGCTCAAAACATCTGCGTATTTTCTGTAAGGCTTTGCTCATTTTTGAAAAAGAAAAAAATATCAATACGAAATCCCTTATTATATTTTCGCATAAAATTAGGCTTCTGTAATTTCCCTACAGCACTAAGCTGAAGTTTAATAGAGATAAATTTTCTAGATATTCTCTATAATCTCATAAAACACAAAATTTGTATCAAACATTGCGACTATTCTAGTGACAATAACCTCACGAAATTTTCTTATTAATTGTGTAAAAATTATACGTCAAAAAAATCAACAAAGCTTTTATTTTAATTTTAATTTTAAAACCTTTGTCAGCTTAATTATCCTTAAAAAACCTTTTTCAAATTAAATAATAACTAAAAATAGTCATCCAAAGAAATTTTTTGCTTGGATCCGGATCTTAATTTAAAAAAATCCGTATTTGTCCGGATCCTTAATTTGAAAATTTTTTCTTGCGATCAGCTTTTTTCTGTTTTATACTTAGATTTATATGTTTTCGATTAGAACTTTTTTATAGAACTCTTACTGCTTTTTAGCGCCTTTAAAAGTTTATAACAAATCAATGAAGACATTTTAAGAAACAGTTACTTATAATAACTTATTTTAATAAAGAAGGTTGCATATATGAAATGAAAATAAATTTCACTATTCAATATATAGTTGTTTCTACCACAATAAAAATTTTGTCAAGTGTATTCCCGCACACAGAAGTACTAAAAATTTATTTAATAATAAAGCGAATAGTCCACTAAGTCATATTACTAAGTCATATTGGTTGTACATCCTTGGAAACCTCTGTAGAAAATATAGAATAGGCTTTTGAAAGAAGACTTAATACTATAAAAAACAGCACACGCTTAAACCTTTATGATAACGATTTTTTTACTCACAACAGCTGTTGATCCACGGTATCGACTTGACTTTTTCCCTGCTAATCTCATACAGAAGGTTGAAGGCCTGCTAAAATTAGAAGTAAAAAGTCTTGGTTTTCGTGAGACTGGTTCCTCTGGTAAGTGGTCAAGTTTCTCCAATCCGCATGATGCTCCTAAACCTCAACTACCTACAAACAATGTTCCCAAAGATTTTTTTGTCGTTCTACTCCACATTTAAAACAGAAACGAGTGAAGATACTCACGAAAATGAGCATCAAGACAGTTTAATCAAGAAATTGAGAGAGAACTTAAAGTTTATTTTTTCTGAAGAAATTTTACCTAACGAAACTGGAGTCTTGTCCTGGTGGAACTCAAGGGAGAGAAGATACCCACATCTCGCCAGGTTTGCAAGAAAGTATCTTTTGGTACCACCATCTTCTGTTTATTCTTAAGCTGGTAATTTGTACGAAGGAAAGCGAAATCGAAAGCTTCCAAACACCAGCGAAACACTTTTATTTCTTTATCTCAAACTGAAAAAAACAAGAATAGTTTTATTTGTAGCATAATAGCGTTCATATAAGTAAGTATTATTTACTAAATTACTTACTTTTATATATCTTAAGAGCTGGTGAAGAAGTTAATGTTCATCTTTTAGTTTAAACTTTTGTAAATGAAAGCTTAATCGTAAGCTCATCATAAAATAATTAAATTAGAGTTCTTTTTTTTAAGCATTGTAACATTTAGTTCCTTATTCACTTACATCATACGATGTACAAAATTCAAGTTTAGTCGTACAAGTAGCTTGAGATAATACTCTAACCAGGGTTGCCACAAAGTCAGGAATAATGTAAAAAATAACAATAATCAGGAAAAAATAGGTTTGTTTTTTTATAGTCAGGAAATTAGATATAAACTTGCTCATGATAAAAAAGTTTATTATCACTATAAACTGAATTTTGCTTATTATATTTTCAAAAATAATTTTGGTTTTGTATTTTTTTTTAGGGTCTAATTAATTTTTTGGGATAAATTAAAATTTTCTATGATCTCACGTGTGTTTTTACTATGTGGTAAAAATTCAAGTATTTTGGTTATAGAGCTGTTTATTGCATATACATCGATCATACCTAGGTGGTACAAATGGTGCAAAGGAACTTATGTAATTAAATCCAGCAAAAAACTGTTGTTTTAAAACCTGTATAAAATTCAGATTGAAAACTTAACATAATTTCAAGTTTTTTGATGTATCTTTTAATCGGTTTAATTTAAGAACTTGATCAAAAAGTCAAAAAGAAAAGTCAGGAATTTTTTTTCAGCTCTATCAGAAGTGGCTACCCTGCCTAACATTTAAACTGAGATTTTGTAAAAATAGATTTTTTGTCTTTTTTACGATGTTTTTTTAAGTGTTCGAATAAAGTTAGTTAAATTATGTTTTTAAACAAGATATTTGTCAAGAACATTTTTTACTAATTACTGTAGTTAAAAAAAATAATTTTTATAAGTGTGTTCTTTATTGACACCACATAGAACTTAAAATTTTTTAGGATCCTAATTATAAAAACAATATCCGGATCCGATAGATCACTAGTAAAAACAGATATTTTAAAGCAGCAATACTATAAAACATATTATGACTAAATATTAAAAAATTCTTAAACAAGTTTCAATTTAGATTTTTAATAAGTATGAACTTATTTTAAATTGAAAAATTAAACTTTTAGTTTTACTTTAGTATCATGTTTTATATCTAAAAATCAAATATTACTAGAAAAAATTAAGTTTAAAATTGAAACTTTTTCGTATTGAGATAATTTTTGCAAAATTTAACTAAAAAACTCTGAAAAATATCAGCAATAGTAAAGCTTATTGTTGGCTATAGTTTAAAGATATTTATTAATTAAAAACAAAAAACTTTAAATATTATTAGAAACACTAACGCTTATAGTTGTGTATAGCTCTTAAGCCTACAACTAGCACAACGTAAAATTTATAATATTATTAAGTAAATCAACGTATTTTTTAGTGTAAAACTACTGATGGAAACATGTAATTTTTTTTATATAATTTTAGATACGTAATCTGCATGTAAACATTTCGGTTGTTCTAGTGACTTTACAAGATTTTGATACGGTTTTCTTAAAATGTACACCTATATAACTTAAAGTTTAATCTGCTAATGAAAATAATAACAGTATTTAAAAAAAAAGATTTAATTGTTAAGAAGAGTGGTTCTCATAAAATTAGTAACGTTTTGTATAGTACTTCTATTTTTAACAAACATTTTTGTAAACTAATATATTTAACTGCAGTACTTAAGAATAGTAACTAAGATAGCTCAAAAAAATCAAACTATAGGGAATTTTTTGACATCCACTAGTATATATGTTTTAAAAAATTAAATCAGTTACTTTCCACATATCTTCGGTTTTTGTATACCTTTGCTCTTTTCACAAATACACTTTTGTTAATATTCAACTTAAAAATTTTAAAACTCTTAATATCACATCAAATGTTAACTAAAGTCACATAATTTTTTGAACTTAAAATTTAATTTTTTAAATCTTGCAACTGTTTATTTAGGTCTAGATTTAGATCAAACTAATTCATGTATTTTATAATAGCCTGTGTTTAGTAAAAATTAATTATCTATTTACAACAATGATTACTTACATAACTTAGAAAAAATAAAAGTTTAAGGTATAAAACGATAACTTTAATTTATTGTTTGATCAACTTAGTTTTAATTTTATATCACAGAACTATTGAGTTTGAAGATGTTGATTGTAACATGTGTTGTGGAACTCATGTCGATAATTTATCACATTTACAAATTATAAAACTTTTACAAGTTGAAAAGGGCAAGAAAGGCAAGAGCAACCTGTATTTTTTAGCAGGAAATAGAGTATCTAAGTATGTTGAAGAAAAATGGTCGATGGACAAGCATATTACAAAAAGTTTGAAGGTTTTTAGAACAATACAAATTTTTAATATAATTTTATGTAGTCTTCGTATTATTTTATATTTTAAACAAATGTATAATTAAGGCCATAGGGGGGTAGGCCATGTTTTTTACAAGTTGATCTTATTTTATAGAGTTTTTACTAAGCTTCAAGTTGCTTTTTACCGTTTTTAAAAATTCGAATTAGTTTTTGAGATATGACCGGCCAAAGTCGGGCCGCATAACAGGTTCCTTATGGGGAAGGAAAAACTAAAACGGCGAAAAAAGACTAATGCATTCAAAATCTATCTCCTCCTTCATTTTTCAAGCAATCTTCTTCAAACTTTTACAGTCTATTCTTTATACAATAACAAAAAAACGTTATTTGTGACTTTAAAAAATTTCAAGTAAAAATACCTTTTTTTTTTTTTTTTTTATTTTTTTTGATAAAAAATCACTTTTTTTTTTTTTTTTGTCATAAAATTTTTATATTTTAAAATTATTAAAATTCACAAATAACGTTTTTTTCTCATAATGTAAGGAACATTTCCTGAAAATTTAAAGAAGATTGCTTGAAAAATGAAGGAGAAGATAGATTTTAAAGCCCGTTTTTAAAAACTCGAGAAAAACGGCTTTAAAGTTACCCTTTATATACCCTTTATAAAGACAACCCATTATATAACCGGTCATAAAAAAAAAGTTACTTAATATTTTTTAAATCTAAAAAAAGAATCTGAAAGATTATGAAATTTACTATAATATAAGTCTATATGTTATTTTTGGTCAAAAAATGGCTTCTACCCCCCCTATGGCCTTAAGTCTGGTATTAGTTTTACTATCATCTAAACAGTGTGGACCTGAAGGCTTTTTAGATTCAATTAATAGAACCATGAAACAACTGAAAGTTGCTCACAAAAATGAGACATGCTTATTAAGAGAAGTTGCATTATTTGAAGTTGAAAAAATACATAGAGAATTTAAAGAGCAAAACAAAAAGTTTACCTAAGAAAATTTTGTATTTTATTAACTTAGTCTGATTAACATTTTTTCAAGACATTTTGACAAGTTTAAATCAGTAAGTTATTATTTAAAAGCACTTGTAATTACTGAAATAGATTTTTTAAAATATATATTTCTTTTTTTAATACTCTATTTTCAATTGTATGATTTATTTTTAGTTTAAATAAAATTCATAACTACTCTTTTTAAAGATTTTTTCATTGGCACCGTAAAGAAGGCAATAATGAGTATATGAATATTATAGCGAAGAATGTTCCATGTGATGTAAGTTGTCCTTTGATTTATTTTTATACTGACATATTTTACAGTCACAAGTTTATCAGGTGTTTTTAGAATGGTCGTAAAAGATTGTTTTAAATCAAGTTGATCAAGTAATCCAAAAAATGCGACCTTTAATTCCATTTTTAGCTGATTTTTTTTCAGATGTGGCTCACACAAACACATTGTGAACAATTTAAAACGATTTAAGCAAATTTTAATGGTAGCATTTCTTGTTTTCTGAAAATTCAACAAAACTTATAAAAAATGATAAAAACAAGAAATGCCACCTACTCAAAGAGTAGCAATCCTGGTTTATTTTTAAATATGTTTGTATAAGGTATTCAGTTTTCTTAACTTTGTTTACAAAGATTAGTGTATGAAAAGGTCCATTTTTTCTGGAAATAGTTGCTTGGCGGCAATATTAAAGAAAAAAGTCGTAGTTATTATATATTTTTAGTAATAAAAATGATATTTTAAACCAAAAATATGTTATAAAAGCCAATGATAATAAAATAATAGTACTTAGCTACTATTTTTTTAAGCCTACTTTTAAGTTTTATCCACAAAAACTATATTTTAATTTTTTCTAAGTATATTTTTAGCTGAAAATTACTTCTTGGACTGCGTTTGCCGAATCTAAAATTAAAATTGAATACAGAAAACTTTTAAATCATACTTATCCAAATTATTTTTACTTTTTCTATAGACAGTTCAAAAAAACGGAGGCACAGTTTTAAGTTTTATGAGGTTTGATTAAATAAACTAATATTTTATCAGAGGTAATCTTAAAACAAGCCCACTATTAGCCGAAATTAGCTATAAATTGCTTTCAAAAATAATCATTTGCAAAATCCATTATAACAAAACACAACACAAGAAGAAAAAGCTTAATAAAATGCTAAGGGCATAAGGATGTAAGGACTTTTTTTAGAAAAAAATACGTTGGCTCTTATACGAAAGAGTAAGAACTATAAATATATAGAATATAGTTTTTGAGATATAGTAATTTCTGTAAAAAGTTACCAATAGCAATGTATGGACGACGGTTTTAAATATTCAGTTGATTTGAAAACTCACTGAAAGTATAACTTTTAAAATTTTGAGTTTGAAACCTCCAGTTGTAGGAAAAAGTTATTATTTAAGTTGAAATATTTATATCATTAGAATTTTTTTATAATAATAACTTTAAAATTTTTCAAATACCAACAGGTATTTCTCTTCCTGACAGTAGGTGATGATAAAAATGCTGGGTTGATACTATTGAAAGGAAATGAAAAAATTTTGCAAGAAACTGAAGAAAATGTTCGACGACTTCTTCAAGCAAAAACAAATACGAAGTCTGATTTGATGCAGGGAAAAGCCAATTCCTTAAAAAAAACGAAGGAATTAGTTTGTTTATTGAAAAGTAAACTTGAATAGTTAACGTTTAGAGAAATAAAGTAAATTATGCATATATTAGATTTTTTTTTCTACTAGACTACTGTTTTTTTTTTCAAAATATTACGATCGAATTTGTTTTATTACAAAATGCTTAATAATAAGTATTTTGAACATTTATATTATATGACCTGAATTAGAGTTAAAATAAATTTTTGATAACTACGTGGTGATGCATAATCGCTTATACTGCAAAATTGTTTTTATTTTAGTTTTTGTATTAGATTAAACTAAATAAATACACCTCATTTAAAATTTTTTTGAAACGTCTTAGTAATTAATTTGATATTTTAAAATTAAACCTTTGATATTTTACTTGAATAAAGTTAAATAGGCGATTGTATGAATTTTAAAACAATAGTAATATCAAAAATCAACTAATTTTATAAACATAGTTAAAATTCTTAGCACTACTGATATTTATATAAAATGTAGGTCTATAACAGGGGTCGGCAAACTGCGGCCCGCGAGCACGTTATTTTTTTGAATGGAATGCGGCCCGCGAAAGAAAATTTTGTGGCCCGCGAGCATGTAAAAGTGGCCCGCTGAGCAAAAATATATTTCAAGTAAAATTTTTTTCGGTATTTCGATTTAATTTGTTTAGTTTGGTTTTAAGTCTCTGTATAACATTTGAAAATAATTAGAAGAAGTTACTACTTTAATTTAAAAATGTGAAAAAGACAGATTAGCATTCTAACAGGATATTTTTCTGAGTTTCATAATAACTTCTATTTTACAACAGCAAGTAATTATCTGAAAAAAGAGTGCTTGAATTTAATAACTTAGTTATATTATACCTATTTATCAAATAAACTAAATGCAAATGTTTTCCGTTTTGTACAAAAGTAATGCACAGTAATTAACTAAAGTGTCATTTCTTTATAGCTTAGATATTCTTTCCAATATTTTTTATACCTAAGTTTCTTTTATATATTTTTTATTTGTAAATGTTATGTTTTAGTTTAAAAACATTTAAAATAACATAGTAATAAGAAAAAAAGTTTTATTTAAGTTTTGTTTTGATACATTTTAATTTTTTAGAAGTTTTCTTTGCACTTAAACTAATTTATATGCACACCAACTTAAAAAAAAATGCTCATATTTTAAACCACTTTTTATAAAATACTTTAGTTAGTTTAAGTTTAGTTTATGCATAATTTTCTAAGTTTGTATTTTCTACATGTAGTATCTAAATTTGTACAGACACAATTAAAACAATATATATGACATAAACTAATATAGTTCTTGTTAGGTATACATTTTCATTTTTCAAACATTGATTTTGTCATACTAAGTTAACTTTTATGCTTTGCATATAAATACACATATTTGCTGTTTTTTGGAGCTACCTATTTAATATAAACTAGACTTAGGGACAGTTTATAAACATTGACACACACTCAGACTATCACTATTTGAAGACTTCAAATCTCAGGCCAACTAAGTCATTTTATAAGTTTTTGGCTAGAATTGTTTTTTGTATACAAAAATATCAGGAATGTTTTTGTTAATTCAGGCTGGCTTTTTTGCTTAAAAGAGTGGAAAATTAAACTTATGATGTAAGTTTTGCTCAACCCAAAGTGTTAGTTTCAGTTATAACTTATGTTATAATATATCAAGTTCAAGCTTTTAACTTGAAAATTTATGCTTAAAAATTTTGGAAAAAACTTGAATTTGAGAATTTTTGAAAAAGCCTGGAGTTTCAAACAATTTTTACATGTAAAGTAGTGAAATTTCGATTTGACACAAAAAATTTAACAAATAAACATTTCTTTATTAAAAAATATACTAAAGTAGCTTAACAGTGTTTTTAATATTGATATACTTTATAAGACACTTTTTAAACTTTATACTAAAAATAAAAGAAGGAATTGTACTTCTAAAAACTTTTGGTGCATTGCACCTTTACTTGTAAAATTTCACCGATTGTTGTGCTTCGTGTTTGAACTAAACCAAGAAATTATACTAAAGTGTCAAAGTTAAAAAAAACATCTCTAATAAAAATTCTTAGATGAGCAATAGTTTTTCTTTCAGTGCTCTCATCTTAACATATTGATTAAAGTCATAATTTGATTTATGCGACTTTATAACCTTAATGCATTTCCTAAATAGGAATTTTTGTTGTCATTGAAGAAATAAACAAAAGTTTTTCATTACTGCCAACAAAAATTCTTTAAAAAGTTTTCAATTATAAACGGTATCTCATTATTAATAATAAATTTTGCTTCTTTATAACTTGCCTTAACAACTTTTTTCTGATAACTCTGTAGTTACTGAAGATAATCATGTGCTTTGTTGGAACTGACTTTGGTCATTTGTTTTTTTATCGTTTCTCGCAATAACTCCTAACTAACGTTTTTTTTTCTTGCTAGTCTTTTATTTTACAACTAATATTTTTAAATTCTTATTGCAGATAAAGAATTGTTGTAATGCTTAATAAAAAAGAGGTTTTTCTCTTCGTTAATGACTCAATTAAGTCTTATACTTTTGTTAAAAATGTTTAAGAAAATTAATTGTCCATTCCAGCTGACTTATATTTTTTTGGCATGTAATTTGTTTACTGTTAATAAGTTTCGTTATTTCTTTATGTTGTAAACTTTGTTTTAACTGGGTTGCTACACAAACAGGCTATTTTAAAAAGCTTGAAAACTCAGATGTGTGTGAAACTTTTATTTCAAACACTTGAAATAAATCTTAGAATTCCCAGAATAGTTTTTATGACTGTAGTGTAGTTTACTTATTGTAGTTTTTTCTTGTTTTTTTACACTTTGTGTAATTGTTGATGATGATATTTTTACTAGGTTCTTAAGCTTGATTTACAACGATTTACTAGCTTTTTAAACCTTAATGAACTTAGGCTGGTTTGATACAACTCAGACATTTTTGCATTTTAAGTGACAACCATGTAAAAGACTAGTTACTAATAAGATACTTTATTTAAGTATTCGAGAATTAATTATTTTAAAGAATTTGTTCTAGCTTTTTATAATACAAACAGGTATTAATTTTTTTAAGTTAACTAATTACTAAATTTTTTAATGAATGTAAACTATTTAACACGCAAAAACTTTTTTTTTGAAGTTAATATTTTTATAAATATGAAAAAAGGGGTTGATAATATAACAAATATATAAAAGTAACTAATAAATTGTCTTTCTAGTTTGGTTTTTATAGAGAGTTAAATTGTATTTAAAATTACAAAAGTATTAAATTTAACTAAGTAAGTGCTTATGAAAGTACATAGTCTATTAACACTTAAGTATATTAGTCAATGTAAATTTTATTTAATTTAAATAGTCATTCTATGTATAGCTAAAAGTTATTTAAAATGATAAGGTGAATAAAAGTAAAACTTTTCTCTAGACTAAAACTAAAACCAAAAGATTATTCAAATGTCACTAAAACTGCGGCCCGCGAAGACTTTGTAAACTTGAAATTTGGCCCGCGACCACCAACTGCCTGCCGACCCCTGGTCTATAACTACTCTTTAAACACTATATTTTTGTTTATTTTTATATCGACTTTCAAATATTATTTTAAAATAATTAAAAATCTAATGATTATCGCTCATATCCACATACTTTACTTATCACTAAAAAGTAAATTTTTATATCTCAACTTTGAAATTTGTAAAGTTTTTGTTTCTTGAAACTAAAATGTTTAGGCTGTTTCGGAATGGTAGTTGAGGTCATGTTAAAAATTTGTGTATAGACCCATTTAATTTTCTTTTAATATCTAGACTATAACCACCCTATCCTAACAGATAAAAGTTTTATTTACAGTTAAAATAACTCGAGCAGGTGTTTTAAAATGTTTAAAATAAACAATATAATTGTTCTTCTTGGTAAAACAGATATCATTATCTTTTATTTAAACGATAAATGTGGAAAAAAGTCGTTTTGTTTAACCCCCCCTTTTTTGTGTTCGTACACAAAATTTTAGGAATATATCATAAAAGTTGTTAAATATCACTAAATTTTCGATACTTCAAAAATTAGAAACAACATGAAATAAAGCTACAGTTGCATGCTGAATATGTAAGTTGTTACCAAAAACATAGAAAAGTTGATAGATGGGAAAAATAATACAGATAAATCCTGCGATTGCAGATATAAGTTGCCATGTTACTTTTTTAAGAAAACTGCAGATAAGAAAATGTGCTGTATGGTACTAAATTTTAACTATTGATGTATGTTGGACTTGGTGCCAAAAAAATAAAAAGTCAACTCATACTTAAACAATTAATATTAAATCCAAAGAAAAAATCACTATTTGTATGAACAGAGTACACGCAACAGGACTTTCGATGCTGACTAACTAAAATTAAAAAGGATTATTTTTGATGGCTTTAAAGAAAAAATCTAAATCAGAAAAATTATTTCTGAATTAATCCCTTTTAGTTCATTACTCAGATATTACTTTCAAAAAAAAGTAAAGATTATAACTGATAGGTTTCTGCACATGTAACAATTTTTTTAACCGAAAAACTAGAAAGAAACAAAATTATGACTTAATATGTACTTTTTTATCAATTTCATAATATTGTTTTTTGTGTGTTCATTTACAATGTGTATGAATACTAGTGATGTACCGGACTCACTATCCGGGTCCGGCCGGATATTGCCATTTTTGTCTGATATCCGGATCCGGCCGGATTTAATTTGAAAAAAAAGTCCGGTTCCGGCCGGATTCTAATTTGTAAAAAAAAGTCCGGTTCCGGCCGGACTCTAATTTGAAAAAAAAGTCCGGGTCCGGCCGGATCCTAACAGAAATCCAGCCGGACCCGGATCTAGTTAGTAAAAAAGAGCATACTGAAAAGTATTTTTTCGAAAACAAACCCTGTGTAAATTAATAAGAGTCATTTTCGTCAGTTAAAATTAAACACCTACCGTGATTGGCTCATTTTGTACACGTGACTAATTTACATTTGTTTATATTAAACTATGAAATAAACATTTCAGAAATGCAATTCTTTACATATGTTGTAAAATTTAAAACTTTAGAATGATTACTTGCATTATTTATAGTTTAAAGTTGAGATCAGAGAATATTTAGAGTTAATACGGTTGAATGTATGAGCCAATGAGAATCATTTGACGAAATGTTTCAAACTAAATACTGATGCAACAAAACATCAGAACATGACAGGCAGTTTATAGGTAAGCAGTTAGTTGGTTTGGTGTGCATCTTGAAGCAACAGAATATCTTGAACTTTTTTGTGAATGCTTATTGTAAGTAGTGTTTTGTTTTAAAAGCGAATAATTCAACTGGTGTTTAATTGTTTTAATATTTAAGCCAAGTTTATAGTTTAAAAGTTAATTAAAAATTTCACAGTTTCTTGTTTACTAAAAGTTTTATTTAATTTTTAGTTTATTGTTTTAAGTCTTTTGATATAGATTTAAATAGCTTCCAGTTTTTAAAGTGTTACCAAAGTAATTAAAAATTTTGTATATGCTAGTATTTCTTGTTGTGTTTTATATAAAAGATTCATCACTCAAAACTGTCGTGTCTGATTATAGAAAGTAGTCTCAGTTAGAATTTAGTATTTGTTAGATATTAATTAAATAAGGTAGGATTTAATTATGATGGGTAGTACTAATAAGTTAAGTGTACCACAATCAGTCCACAACTTTACTACCAAATTGTCAACCTTTGCTAGCTGTTCTACTGATTATTAGATTAAAGTATTTTTTTTTAGTTTTTAAAATCCTTATTCTGACTCAGGCTTGTTTATACTCACTCTAGCTAGTTTTATTGACTTAAACAGTGGCAACCCTTCTAGTTTGAAAATTTTTGGGAATTTTAGAAAATCTTGGACTGCCTCAGGCTAGTTTAGTTTTTTATAAAAACTCAGGCTAGTTTTCTTTTAGATTTTGAATGAGTTTGAGCTGACCCAGTTTTCAATATTTTGTTATTTTCTAGTGTATTTTCTTCAAGAACTTGATTTCAGATTTTTAATTATAAATAACACCTAAATTTGTTAAACTTGTGGTTAGCTGTTTTACTTATTATTAGATTAAAGTTATTTTTTTCAGCTTTTAAAAACATGATTCTGACTCAGGCTAGTTTATACTAGTGATGTACCGAACTCACTATCCGGGTCCGGCCAGATATTGCCATTTTTGTCTGATATCCGGATCCGGCCGGATTCTAGTTTGAAAAAAAAGTCCGGGTCCGGTACATCACAATTAAATACTAACTTTAGTTCATTACCTTAAAATATTTTTTGTTTGTCAAGTGTTGATGTTTCATAAGCGACTATTTAAAAAAATAATTTAAACCAGTCTTAATGTAAGAATGAAATTAATTGTACTGTAAAGTTGTTGTTAGTTAAATTCTATTTGTCAATTTTATGTAACAAGTTTTTTTCTTCTCGTGTTCATTAAGTACAAAATACTGTAAGCTCAGCCAAGATAAACAACCGTCTTGGTGCGGATGATTATCTTGGGATGATCAATTCTTATAGAACAGGGTTGTCCAAAGTGGGCCATGACAGATACTCAGAGCGCCAAGAGCAGCAAAGGGGGAAGAGGGGGGCCATGAGCAGTAAAGGAGCTACAGGGGGGCCATGAGGCCATAACTTGAAACTTACACTAGATATTCTTGAGTTGCAGACGAACAGAAAAAAAAAAGGTCTTCGGTGTTTTTTATTGTAGTTGAGTAATCTTGTTTAAGGGGGCCATTTGCAAAAAAGTTTGGGAAACCCTGTTATAGACAGTTGAGCAAAAATATCTTACGCTTTACATGCTTAAATACAAAAAAAAACAGTTATTTTATAATATGAAATAGTTGATGCTTGGAAAATTTTGAGTTCAGCGTTTTTATTGTTAACGGTTCGAAAAGCGTATGGATATATTATTCTGCTAATAATAACAATGAGACAATTTGAAACTTAATGTTTATTACTTAACACAGAGTTTTATGCGCTTAGGCAATAATAACATTTTAGAAATTCTATGAAGCATATAGAATATAGCTATATGCTAGTGATCTACTAAATCCACAAATTTCTAGTATTTTTTACAAACTAAGGTTTGGGTCCTGATAGTTTTTAGTATAAAGATCCAGATATTTTAAGACTGAGTTTCAAAACATTTAAGTTGCTTGTAATGTAAACAGAGTAGAAGCTTACACATAATATTTATCTATTATATTATTATTCATTTAGCAAAAAATCATTGAACAAATTTTTAACGTGTTTATAAATAAATCCAGTAGTGTTGTTGGAATAACTCATTTTAAAAGCTAACGAAAATATAAATTCTTATACTACATACTAATCTAGCTTTTCAAGTTGTGGTGGAAAAAAAAAGATATTTTCACCAATCTTTGGAAGCAATCGATTACGATTTTGCTCGTACAAGTTACCAACTTTAGAAAATAATCTTTTTTGAATGCACATAAGAAGTATTGGGGAAAGATATTTCCTTGCAAAGCTAGCAAGATGTGGGTACTTTGTTCAAGTTCAACCAAATACTTTAGCAAATTTTCTATATCAAAAAAGCCTTTAGTTTATGCTTCAATCTCTTGATCAATAAAATATTGTTGCTCCTTCTCCTGGGTAGCTGTGTTTGTTTCTGTTATAAACAAAGAACAGTAAGTAGAAAACTTTCAGAAGGCTGTTATTTTATTCTCTAAGATGGCAATAAGGAGGTCACCAATTTGATTAGCCTTACTTCACATATGCTCTTTAAAATTTAATTTTAGCAGCTTTTAATTATTTTTGACATAAGAAGTTAAAGCGGAGTAACGATATCGTGGATCAACAGCTCTTTGTTGTCTATCAGGTCTAATTTTTTGTTAATTTCATACACTTCTTTCCTAAGCCTCTTCTGTTTTTTGGCTCAAGAACTACAAATATTTAATATTTGTTGTCAATTTTCATTTAAATTAACAAACTTCTTCAGTAATCGTGTATGTGGATCACACTTGTTTTTACTACACTCTTTTGTTACAATGAAAAAGGTTCAAGTAGTATAATAATGTGATTCACAATTTGCCATTTTTCAGCTGTAATTATAAAATCGGGATCGAATATATAGTTCTGGACATTTTATTTTAGTTTCCAGTCTCTTTAGCATAAGAGGGGCTGCCACAGGCCGAGCTGAAAAAAAATCCTGACTTTTCTAAATCAAATTTTTAATTAAATACGATTTAACTTAAAAGATTTTAGTTTAATCCTAAAATTCAATTAAATCCTGAAAAATAAAAAGAGTGCAACAGCAAGTTTTTTAAAGAATTATATTAGCAAAATGCAGTTTTTAGTGATGATGAACTTCCTTATTAAGAGCATGTTTATATCAAGTTTTCTTGGCTTTTTCTGAAACTTTTTACTTTGAAAAACCACATTTTTCGTGCCTTTTTGGCAACCCTGCATAAAGTAAGTTAAGTTCTCTTTTGTATCCACATCTTGAACAAGAAGTAAGGCTATTTGTTTTGTTAGTGCGGTAACAAACTCTATGTTGACCTTTTTTTTAACATTTTGGAAGCTTTAAAATAATGACTGAAGTGGCAAACTGTTTTTTGTGCTTTTGCTAGTAGCAAGTTTATAATATTGTTTAAAAACAAGAGTATTTATCTTTTAATTTCTCGTAGGACAAAAGCAAGAATGTTATTTGAATTAAAATAAGTTCACGAGAAAAGGTCGGCTGCAGTTGTAAGTTTATATTATTATTTTAATTATAACATTATGCAAATGAGGTAAAGTAATAATACAGCAGAACATTAAGAACTTATACACCTTTATACCTAATCCGCAATACCTAAATATGTAAAAAATAAACGAAAATAAGAAGTTTTATTTCCTAAAACTTGATTTAAAAAAAGTAAAATGTTAGCTAATCAGAAGCGACCGTAGGCCTGCAGCCGACGCCACGAGAAAATAATTTTAAAAAACTTTAGTCATAAACTAATGATGAATAAGTAAGAAAAACCAGCCATATCTCCAGAAAAACAAGCCATATCTAACATTGTTCATAAGCAAAAAATTAAAGGTCAAATATAATGCTTTTTCATTTAAGAAGTGACTGGTTTTATATAATACACCCAGTATTTTTTTTAATTTTGTTTTTATATTTCATATGTTTTCTGACCATTTTAAATTTCTGTATATATAAAAATTCCCAAATATATAAATCTATTTGTGTTTGTTATAACTAGTTTACCTATTTTTACATTAAGATCAAAATTTTTCAAAAACTATTTTTTGATTGATGTAGAATAATGCTTCTGGTTTTTTTAAGGTTTAGTTTAATTTTGTTTCCCATAAGCTAATTTGATACCTTTTTTAGTTGTGTGTTAAGATTTTTACTGTCATTTAGGTATGTGTCTTTTGTGAATGTTTTGTATAACATTGTATCATCTGCAAAGTTAAGCTCGTGATGACTAGTATTATTCTGTAAGTCTTCTGTAGGTCTTCTGTAGGTAATAACAATTAGATTCTAATCAAAACTGTATAATATGAACATAACTTACACATGACTTATTCACAAGATTAAGTTGAAAAATTATGCCGAATTAAGTGTGGTAGTTTTTAAAAAGTTATTATTTAAATTATTTTAAACTTACAACGAATGAAATAAAAAGTATAAGTATTTAATATCGTAAACCAAAAATATAAAGATAAGAAAATACAAAAAGAACTTATAAAAAGGATAAAAATTACAAAAGAAAAGACATTATAGTAAACTTTAAGACTAAAATTTAATTTATAACTTTAAGTTATTTTGGGAAATAGTCTGCATTTATCAATTAATTCAGTTCTTGAGTTAAGCGATGACTTATTAACAGCGAACGCGGCTTATAATCTTTGTATATCACCTAAGATGCATATCCTACCTGGTTTGCTTTGATTGATTTTATGGAGTATCAGCTATTTAATTCTTTGTTTTATGTTCGTTAAAGTTAGAAGCATGAATTAATGGGCTTAAATTTGGAATTTTTTAAGGTTTTTGTTTCTGAAACTATGCATATGCTCTTTATATCTTATTTTGAAATTTCTTGCAATAGATTTAACACAATGCATTATTATTATGTGGAAGAGTTGCTTTACACATTACGCTTTCGATAAGGAACTTGCTTTCCACTGGACATGAGAATTTTACTCTACAGTTTGAAGCTTTTTTATTTTACTTCTTGTTTCTATTTTCTTTTAGAACTTTGTAATTAAGTTAAGCGATTTCAGACTCGAGGTTAGGTATACATGAATTTAAATTATGTTTCTAATGAGGGTTTTATTGATAGGGCCCATTTTAGGGAAAACAAAACTTACTAACGGTTTACCTCGTCTATTTTTTGTTATAAATAAAAACGTTTTTTAAATATTTAAAAATTGTATTTTACAAAAAAAAAGACATGTAAGAATAAAAACATTAATTAATAGAGAAAAAAACAATTTATCGCATTTAATTCCGAAAAAATTAACATAAATATACAAACTGTATACAAATGATAGAATATATATTCGTTAAGAACTATAAACTTCAACCTGTTGACTTGTTTGAATTTTTAATTAGTTAAGTGCTTCCAGAATATCAAACATTACTTTTATTTAAAATCAATAAATGTAAATACATATTTGTACATGTATATTCATTATATATGTATTGTTTACTGAACGATAAAAAAGCGGTCAAAAATTTTGGTCTAAGGACCTGGTGTACGAAAAAACTTTTCGAATATCGAGTCGTACACCACGAGTCGTACAATAGCAAAATAAAGGACTTAAAAATGCACAAATAAAATGCATAACTACAACAATTTTTTTATAGGAAGAAGAAAAAAAAGCAAATATATATATATTTCTTATTTCAAAAGTAATCTAGTAAATAATTTAGTTATTTAATACTTTGTATAAATTATGTCACAAACTTTGTAACTGCAGCTATACAAAATAAATAACAACTTGTTAAAAAAACTGTTGTTCTAAGTATATTAAAGACTCAATAATACTGCTACAAACTAGACTGGATCAGTGTTTTTAGAACTCAATTAACATACTTAGTAAGGAATTTCCTTATGTTTGGTAATTATCAGCATTGTTCTTAATTTGCAAAAAAATCATACCTTTTTGAAACAAAATAATAAACGTTTTTGTAGTAAGGACTTACAGTTAGGCTCTAAATCTGATAACTAGTAACTACTTCTTATTTTATCAATTTTTATAGTCTAAATTCATACTACATCCACCCGCGTTCAAAATCCACCCGATTTTTTTTCACTATCACTGTTACCCCTAACCCTCGATCGGTAAGCGGTTCTCGAATTTGACTGGGGTGATTTTGAACGTGTCCCGTATAGGATAATGAAACATTTTAAATAATCAACATAAAGTACATCCGATCGGGGAGTTTAAATTATTAATCTTATAAGTGGAAAATATAATCTGGTTTTTGAGACCCTGACTAAGACTATTCTGTTATTTCTTCTAACATGGAAAAATCAAAATTTGGTTTCAAGTTAAAAATAGTAGTTTAAGAGCAGTTGCCAATTTTTTCACACTACTTTATTAAATCTTTTTCGACATTCAATTTATTTCAGTATGTCTGCATAAAGCTCTATAAACTAATATTAATACTATTAGATCTTAAATTTCTAATTCTAAAATGTATATTGAAATTAAAAATTAATCTAGTTTTTTATTAAAAGAAAGTAAAAAAACTGTCTTACATTAACAAAATATTTTATTTTAACTGATAATTTTCTTTACAACAACTGTGTCAAGCGTTTTTATTTAATATGAAGTAAAATAAAAATAAAAGCAAGTAAATTATTCCGAATTTTTTTTTAATTACTACAGCACGATGATAATCACAAAAAAAAATCCTGTCAACACTTATTTTTCAAAAAATTATTTTGTAAACAATGTTTAGCTTAATGATATCATCAATACAAATAAACGCGAATATATACAATAAGATTATGCATGAAATAAGATATTCAAAAAACATAACTTATTCAAAAAAATATTATTCATTCATTTTGCGTAATTATAGTTAATACATTTTTATAAGTTTGGTCTACTTTTGAACATAAGACAGGTTTGACAAATTTTAATAAAAATATGCAGTACTATTTATACTTAATATCTAAAATAATTTACTTAAGGTAAATTACTTACTTATTTTCGTATCATCTGAAATACGTCAAAGCTTATTAATTTTAGCAGTAATTAATGAAAAACAACACAAATAAAGTTATAAAAACTGTTTAAATTCGTTTAGATACGGTGCTTGAGTTTACAATACAAAGTTAATAAACACCGTTAGCTTACAGTTGATGTAATTATGCTCAGTAAAACTATAATGTGTTTTTGAAATCGTTATGAAAAAATAAAATCATACTAAAAAGTTAAAAAATTTAAGTTCATTAATTAATACTTACTGACGATGTGAGAGCTTATAGATATCGAAGTTGGTTAAAGCACTCCTTTAACTAATATTAAAATATCTTAACAACTCTACATAAAATATACTGCGATAACTATTTCGGATTTTATAAAGTATTTTTTCAAGTGTACAACAACTGTTAGTTCAATTAAACATTATTATAGCTATTGTTTTTTTTTTCTATGCTACAAGTATTTTGTTAGTTTTTAATTTTACTCCAGTGTACTTTAAAGTTAAGTTTGCCATTTTTTAGTTCTAATATATATTTGGAAAGTTTTTTGCTATTTTCTTGTATGCTTTAAAAGAACTGTAGTATTTGTAACGTCTCGGTATAAAAGCACAACCTATTATTATAGAACATAGATATTATGTTGTGTTTCCGGTTTTAAACTTTGATATTTTTCATGGAAATGTATGAAAATTTTCAATCGTTTCAATTAATTTTTTTGCAATTTGTTTGAAGATATCCGAAGTGACTACTAGTTAACTGATCAAACGATCGTAACATATAACCTCACACAGAAACTTATAATTTCTTAAGACATTGATTTGTGAACGATTCAGGTGTATTAATTTTTCGACTGCACTCACAAACACTTCATTGCTAATGTACTTGAGCACGAAATCAGGCCGCTCAATGCTACATGAATTTTTGTAGATTTTTCTCTAGATTTTCATCAGCGATGCACTCTGATTCTTAGCGATGTCGTTTAGATTGTTTATCAGTTTGTAGAAACAAGGCGAAATAAAATTATATAATATTCTTGTTAGTTTCAATTTAGTCTTTTCAGCCAGAAGTACGCAAATTTAAGAAAATTATTTTATTTGCCTTTTTTTTCAAAACATTTATTTGTTTCACTATAAAATTTTGGCAAGTATTTAGTGTCTACTTATGATATATTATACATAACTGAAGGTTCTACTGATAAGCTTATTCAGCGAAACATTGTTATAAAAATAGCTTATTTTAAATAAATGTGAATTGAATGTTTATAGAAACTCGAAAGTCATTCGCAACCAAAAAAAATCATTTTCAATCTGGAAACGCGTTATCATGTTTCATTTAATCTTGCTAGCTTTAGTTATAAAGAAACCTGAGTCTAAATCTACTTAAGTCCCAAATGGTCGAAGTGGTATCAAAACTTTATGTCTCGCACAAGCCCAGGCTTTAGATTTGATAGACTTTTATCGATGTATTTTTTAATAAATATAATCATAATTAAAATACCCCGTCAAACTATTTTATCAAGATAATGTACAGAAATGTTGTTAGTTTTAATAAGTTAAAACCAATATTAAAATTGTGCTTGTTGTAATACAACAAACTTTTTATTTATTAAAAAAAAAAACATCTTAACAAGTTAATTAAACAATTATGTGTCATATAAAGTTGTAAAATGTGTAAAGTATTACATCCGTACATACCAGGGTTTTCCAATTTTTTATTTCAAAAGGCCCCCTAAGCAGTAATTAAAAAAGCTATAGCCCCCTCCAACAAGATTACTCAAAAAACTGCCATTAAAAACACTTAAACCTTTTTTTTTGCTCTTCATCGTCAACTCCAGAATACCTAGTGTAAGTTTAAAATTATGACCTCATGGCCCCTAAATTTCTGTCATGGTTCTGGTATATACCTTATTTCTCCTTGCTCAGCTTGAATTTTTTCACCTTTTAACCCTTAGGTTTTAAACAGTTATTGTTATAATTTTATACTTGTTACATATGATGTCTAAAATATATTGTCAAAACTAGTGACAGTTTAAAGTGCAGTAGACTTTTTAATGAGTAAACTAAACAATCAACAAAACCTAGATTTGAGTAACAACTTTTCTATTGCAAACTTACTTTTTATCTTTCTTCTAAAATTTTTTATTAAGAGTATAACATAGTAGCTTTGAATAACATAATTAAAACTATTAACAACGATTCTTCTAACAGCTACAAACCATAAGCAAGATAGTTGTCTTATGAATAGATTAGCTTATTTCAATAAATTATTTACAGGTATTTAAAATAAAACTTCATTATTTAGTTAATAAATATAGGAGATAAGTTAAACTTTTTGTAGTTCAAATTTCTGTCTATCTGTTTTGCATAATGTTAAAAATTTAATTTCCTAAATATAAAGAATAAGCGATAATATTTCATTCAACTTATATAATAGATAAGGTTATAAATAGTATCAAATATAATAAAAAACATATGTAATCTACATGTACTATGAAATATGGTATAAGCTATTTAAGTTGGTAATGTTAAAAATTGATAAAAGATAAGGTTTAAGATAAAAACAATTTAGTAATTTTATCACGAGTGTCCTCTGGAGAAGTTACTGTATGACCAATGGTTCTAGAATCTGTAAATATTTCATAATCATTTCCTCCTAGAGAAGTTTTATCTCCAAAAAAATGAATTTCATCATATCCATCAGGTAGCACATACTGCAAGCAAAAGCGTTTATCCCATCCATTAGGAAAAACATCCATTGAAATTTGTCCACCAATAGAAAAAGTTAGCCCGTACTTTGAGAACTTCTCACGTAAAGTTTGTGCCATAGTCTCACGAATTTTGTTTTTTTTATCAAAGGCGTAGAAATCATCACGTTCTGCTTGAGAGCAGCTCCTTCCAACAGGGCATAAGTTTAACATTCCCTTTCGAAACTCTATGAAAGTACCACGCTTACATGGAAGTTCTAATTTGGACATGTACTCTAAACTAAAGTTGATTAACTTTTGAAGAACCTCATCACCCATATGTTCTTGTATAGATTTTTCCCCTATTTTTTTTCCATCCTTAAAAGCAACAAGTCCATTCTCTGAAAACACATAATGGTAATTGTTGACAAGGTCATTTTGATCAAATGCAATTTGCTCTACAATTTTTTTTAAATCTGAACCACCAACAACCCCAACAGTAACAACTTTGTTAAGATTTTTCATAAACTTTTGCATTTCTTCAGTTATTCTTTTTCTTGGGAGGGTTAATGTCCCATCAACGTCAAATAAGCACAATACTTTTTTATTGTTTGCTGCCATATTTTTGTAATAAAAACTATTTACACATAAATCTGCATAAAAAAAATATTTTAGGTTAAAACTACTGAGACTTGGAAGATCAATGTACTTGTTTATGTTCTTAATAATTGAATTTTTTTTGATAACCAAAAAATATTGCAAACTTTAAATATTAGATAATTAAAAAATTAATTCCGAATAAACAATTGCTTGTTTATATCCTTAATTTGTGTTGTTTTTTTACTTAGTTTTTATCTTTCACTAAAAAAACCTTTTTACTATTTAGCACCTTCAAAATTTTTAGTTAATAGTAAAGAGTTTTTTTACACATTGATTTTATGCTAATGATCTAAACTAATTAATTAGTTTTTAATGTTTTTAACCATTTTTTAAATTATAAACTAGTTTTTGAGATACAAGCGTACAAAATCAGAGAGTTCAGTAAGTTCAGAAATACCAAGTTAAGAAATAAAAAGATAAAAATATAAACTTTTTCATTTAAAAGCTATTTTCCCCTACAAATTTCAAGTAATGGTTTTTAAACTTTCCCAGTATAATTTCAAGTTGACAGTATTGTAGGATTTTTTTATTTGAGTAAAAGTGTATTTTCAATTAAAATTTTTTTTGGACTGCAACAAAAAGATTTTTTTATATATTATAATAAAATTTTCATGAAAATTTGATCCTAATTGCTTGAAAATGAAGGAGATGATAGATTTCAAGTAAATTTATAAAAAAAATTGACATTAAAAAAACTGGCTGTGTTTAAAACATTTTACGAAAATGACTATATGTATTTTGAAAGCTAATGACAATTTTTATATTCTTTAAAATTAACTTATATTTTTTATTTAAGCTTTCTGTAAGACCCAATATTATATTTGTAAAGAAAATAATATTACTACCAGTGGCATAGTATTTTTGGTAGTATCCTAGTGTGGTAGCAAAAACTTTGAAACTTTTGTGTTTGAATTAGTTAAGGACATTTTTAAGTAAAATAACTGCATTAAATAGTTTACAAAAAGTTTATGTACTAAAATAATAAAAGCTACTATAAAAAAGTATTCCTAATTTTAAAACATTAACCTTTCTGCACAAATATAACTATTCTTTTATGAAGTTAGAAAATTAGTAGAATTCCTTATACCAGCACAACTTAAAAAATTTACCTAATCATAAAAAGTTATTATTGAACAAGCCAATAGAGACAGAATAATATTTTTTGAACTTATTCGAAAATATTAACTAATAAAAGATATAAATAATTCACTGTTTTAAAAATAACGCAACTGTATATTGCAGGGTTGCAGTTCTTTGAGTCAAAATAACTGTCTTGAGTGACCAAAAACTGTCCTGAGTCATCCTCAGATTTTTCAAGTTCTTAAAAAGGCGAAAAAAATTTAATAACTTTTTTAAGAATCAATAAATCAAACTCTTTAACAAAACTAGTTATAAATTAACAAAATGTTGAAATTAGATCAACTAAATAACACCCAAGATATAAAAAACTGGCCTGAAATTTTCAAAAAATTAACTATTCTTACTTAAAAAAAAACAAACTGGTTTGAGTCATTCTGGGTGTTTTTTTATTTCAACCTGTCCAGAGTTATTCTGAGTACTTTTAACATCTTGAGAGTGTGGCAAAGTTAACATCACATTTGCTATTAAAAACTTAAGAAATCTAACACAGTAGGTTCAGTGAACAGTTAGTTAGATGTGTTAAACATTTTTCCTTCTGTATTTTACACAAAATAATGTCATTGACAATGCACTTAGCAGCATAGATAGTCTACCAACAAAGAATGATTTGGATTGACAGTCTCAATGTGGATTTAGGCTAAACAATCTTACACAAACATGACCTTATCTGTACAACAATTAAAAATGAAATGTATGAACAGAACATTCCTTTATAAATTGCTTTTATTGACCTCACTAAAGCCTTTGACTTAGTAAGTAGAGAAGGACTATTTGCTATACTGCTGAAGATTGGATGTCCATCAAATTTATCCAATGTTGTGAAGTCTTTTCACACAAATTCAAGGACAACCATCTTATATGACTAGTGCTTCTGATTCATTTGAAATCAAAAATAGGTTTGAAGCAAGGATGTGTACTTGCTCCAACTATTTTTTGGATCTTCTTTTCAATACTATTAAAGCATGCTTTTAGTTCATCAACTACACAAATTAAGCTCTAAAAGAGAACTGATGGTGGCCTTTTCAACTTTGCATGTCAGAGAGCATGTCTAATCTGTGATCTTCTCTTTGCTGATAATGCTGCACTTGTAGCTTTCTGCTAAAGACATGCAGACACTACTGAGTCAGTTTTCATCCCGTACTAAGATTTTGGCCTTATAATAAGTAAAGCAACTAAAGTCCTAAGTCAAGGAACAGATATTCCACCATCAATCAAGACTAATAGCAAGGATTTCAAAAATGTAAAAAAACTTTGTATACCTTGACTTAAATATTGTGTCAAACGCATCATTGGGTACAGAAATTAAATTCCAAATTGGTAAGGCCTTAGGCACTTTTGCTTGTTTGACAGCAAGAGTTTGGGGAAACCAAAAATTAAGCACTTGGCTAAAAGCTAATGCTTATTGTTTTTGTGTATGGACTACTCTACTATATGGTAGCAATGTCAGGCGTGCAGGAGAGGAAAATCAACAATTTTTACCTACATGCCTTTGTTGCATCTTTAGAATTGCATAGTAACAAAACATCACCAACAAAGAAGTGTTGAGACGCAGTAGTCTTACCAGTACCTACTTTACCCTCAGCCAGCACAAGCTGTGTTAGTTAAAACTCAGTTTCCGTCAAAGACCTTGTCAGTGCTTATACAAAAAATCTAGAAAGATATGTGATAGTCATGGAAAACAGTGCTCAAACAAATAAATAAAAACAAGACTTTAGTTAAAAACTTATCTTTACTTATAAAACAAAACTAGTTAAATTTTAATTTTAATTTTGTATGTATGTTAAAATTAAATTTTGGTTATTAGTAGTGGAAGAGCTTTAAGTTAAAATATATTCTAGTGTGGCTAATTTAAATTATGACGTAGCTATAGAAAATGTAAAGAAATATATGCTTGTATTGGCTATAAAAATTTGAAATTTTGCTTGAATTTTATATAATTTTTAGATTGCTTATTATAGTAGCTACATAAAAACTTTTTAAGAGCAAACATGAAACCAACATTGCGGACAATTTAAGGTTAAAGTTTTGAAGTGTAGTTTTTTAAAGTGGGGACAAGAATAGAAGAGTTTGTACCGTTTATTTAAGTTATCTCTTCTGTTGGCTTTAACAATCCCAATTTTTTCTAGTATGCAAGTACTGCAAATACTTTGTTGATTTTTGGCTTTGCCAATCTGGTGGATTACTTTTCAACTAATTTTGTAATCAAAGTTGTTATTTTTAAGTTTCCAGATGTATTTTGATTAACTCATTACAAGTACATATTTCTTCAAAACTTAAGTCTTAAACTGTCTACAATATTGGTTTTATGTACACTATTAAAAAGTTATTATGTAGCTACTATAATTAGCAATTTAAAAGTTATATAAAATTCAAGCCAAATTTCAAATTTTATAACCAATAGAAGCAAATATTTCTTTACATTTTCTATAGCTACGTCATAATTCAAATTAGCCACTTTAAAATATATATTAACTTAAAGCTCTTCCACAACTAATAACCAACATTTAATTTTAACAACATTTATTTTTTAAACACACAAGAATAAAATAAACCTACATCTAGGTTCTTATTATCGTTTTGTCATTTTTTTATTATCATTTTGATTTTGAAACATAACCAAAATTTAAACTTAACATACATTCAAAAGTAAGATTAAAATTTAATTAGTTTTGTTTTATAAGTAAAGATTTGTTTTTTATTTGTTTAAGCACTGTTTTCCATGACTATCACATATATTAATAAATTTATTTTGAATTAGTAGGATATTATAATCAACGAGATCTCAAATTACTAATATTTACTGCTAGGCATTCTACATGCAATGTTTAACAACAAGTAGAGTTAAAAAACTCATCCAGCTTTAAAGCAAATTATTCAACTTTTCTTTTAGTTTTAATTGATTAAGTTGATAATATTCAAAAATCAACGTTTTCAATTTTAGATGAAACTTGTCTAAAACATTGGTCATTTAGAAACCAGTAAAATTTTAAACTCTATTTAACAGTGTGTTATTGTACTAACCAGTAAGGTTTTTACTTTCTTAGACGTTTTAAAAAAATACATTAATTTTAAAATGTTTGAAAAAAAAGTCATAGAAGATAGTTTTAATAAATAAAATTTTCAAAAAACTAATAAATTAATTAGCTACATAAGTTCATGAATTTTTAAACTCTATTGTTTAGTAAAATAACAAACTTTTATTTTTTTACTTTTGAAGCAAACAAGAAATCAATTATAGTAAAAATTTTAAGAATACTGAGATTAAAATTGGTCTTCTTGTATAGTGATGTGAAAACTGTTCAAAAATATACTGTTATTTTTTTTTGTAAAATTTGATTTTACCATTGAGCCATTTCTATTAGATAATTTAGCTTGATGATTGGTTACAAAAATTAACTTTTTTTTAATTAAATCAACTTAATTATTTTAAGTACAAGGAGCAGTTATCTTTCTCAGCTCCTTTTGTTCTTAAATCAATGGAATTTATGCATTGAATATTTTCTTAAAAGGACTAGCACACTTTTTATGTCCCTTGAAAGATTTTTCAAATACTAAATATGCATAATCAAAAAAATGGCAGAGAAAATTAAATCTTAGAGGGTTTTAATGGTACATTTTGTAACACTTAATTTTCATTTCTTTTTTTTAAGAATAAACATGATTACTACCCATTCCTTTAAAAGACAAACTAAGTCCATAGCTATAATTTAGTTGCATTATAATTAAAGAATTTTCAAAAAAAAAAATTCATAAATATAAAATGATTGAAAATAGTCAATAAAAATGAAGCTTAGAATTATATTTCTATAAGTCATAAACAAACTTAAACACACAGCTATAAAAATTAAAGCAATAACTTTTAAACCATTTAATATGGTTTATTCAATGGAAAAAGAAAGCGCTCAAAATATTTAATCCTTAGACCTGGTACACAAAAAAAAACCTTTTGCACACCTATTGGATACCTTTTAAGTCTTGTCTAGGACTTGTTCTGTTAATCAATTTTTTTAATATAAATAAAACTTACCAAGAAACTATAATTAATAAAACATGTACAATTATTAGTTTATGATTCATTGTATTGAATTTTTATTTCCTGTTTCGTTTCAAAGACTTATGTAGGTTTTTTTAAATAAACAATGATACAAACTAAAGTATAACAATTAGTCAGTATTCTTAAAATTTTAATTTACACTTAAAATCAATTTGAAGCAAAAAAAGCCAGCCTGAGTGACCAAAAATTATACTCAGCTACATTAAACTGGCCTGAGTGCCTGAGCAGGGTTGCCACTCGTTTTTTCTAAATTTTTTCCAGGTTTCCAAAAAAACACATTTTTTAGTCTATTTTTAGTTTAAAGTTAAGTATAAGGTACAAAACTGTGTTAAATAATATAAAAACATTGAAAAGATGCTGTAAAGCTACTTTAAATATGTATTTTTATTAAAAAAAAATTTGATGATGACAAAAACATAGATTATTTGAGTCAAATCCAAATTTTACTACTCAACATGTGAAAATTGCTAAAATTCTAACGTTTCTATAGTTAGCTGAATATTTGCAAACTTAAATTCATATTTATATCCTAGAGCACCAAACCTTAAATTAAGGTTGTATAGTTTTAATACCTCATATATGTGTTCTTGTAAGTTGTCTAAACCTTAACTTGTAATTAAAATTAAAAAAAAAAACATTTCTGACGTCATAATCAACACTTGAAGACAAAAAACCGGTATTAACCGCCTAGTTACGTATATCCTAGGGCACCAAACCTTAAATTGAGGTTGTATAGTTTTAATACTTCATATATGTGTTTCTGTAAGTCGTCTTAACCTTAACTTGAAATTAAAACTAAAAAAAAGCATTTCTAACATCATAATCGACACTTGAAGACAAAAAACCCGTAAAAACCGTCTAGTTACCTATATCCTAGGGCACCAAACCTTTAATTGAGGTTGTATAGTTTTAATACTTTATATATGTGTTCTTGTAAGTTGTCTAAACCTTAAATTGAAATTTAAAAAAAAAAGCATTTCTGACGGTATAATCTGTCATAACTTTGAAAAAAAAGTACAACCTGTCATATTAAAAACAACTAACATAATAATTGAAAATGTTTGAGTTGTAATAAACATCTTTATAGAAAAAAAACAACACTCAAAATATTTGGTCCTAGGACCTGGTGCACGACAAACCATCAGTTATTGTATTGCATATCACGGATACCTTTTAACGTTTTTTCCATGAAAATAGATGTAAACGGTTTAAGAATAAGTTACTGGACATTCCAGAATTTGTATTAGAAGTAGAAAAGTCCATAAGAGCTAGTTAACATGATTAAAATAAAACAATATTAATTTTATAAATGTTATTTTTCAGATGTATTACCCATGAGGAAGATAATCCAATCTTTAAGGGCAATTTAGTAATAAAAAAAGATGAAGACAATGTTTATGATAAAGAAAGTTGGGCGAAACGTAATGTTAAGGTGGTTAAAGGAACATCTTTCAAAAATGAGGGGTATTTCAACAAACTTGACTTAAAAAAGGTACTTATTTTGTTTAGATGTCATGTATAAAAAAAAATTTACAATTCTAATTATATCTATTTCAAAGCTGACAAAGGAAAAGAAAGTGCAACCATCAAAAACAAAAAAAAAAACAAAGCTCACCCAAAAAAAAAAGTAAGTTGATTATTTTAACTTAATTGTTTTTTTATTAGTTTTCATGTACTTAACATCTTTATTCTGTTGTAAATGTTTTAGAGTTATTGTCCGATATGCTCCATTGTACCATTGTTAAAATTGTAAAAATACCGTAATTGTATAATGTTTTATTATAATTAAACTAACTCGAGTTAAAACAATTAAGTTTGTACATAAAGGTCAGCAAATAAGTTTTAGCTATTTCTACTCTATAAATTAAAAGGTTATGACTGTCTCTGCTGAAAATCGTACCGGAACTAACGTAAGTTTATAACTTTTAGATTTATAACTTAGATTTATATTTTTTTGCATTGTCTAATTATTTGGTTAATCTAAGTCTTGTTTCAAAGTGTGTTTTAATTATTCTCAGATACCAAGTGCTTCAAAATTTACAGAAAAGCTTAAGTTAAGGCCATAGGGGGGTAGGCCATGTTTTTTACAAGTTGATCTTATTTTATAGAGTTTTTACTAAGCTTCAAGTTGCTTTTTACCGTTTTTAAAAATTCGAATTAGTTTTTGAGATATGACCGGCCAAAGTCGGGCCGCATAACAGGTTCCTTATGGCCGTGCTTCTGAAATGGGGTTCCGCGGAACCCTAGGGTTCCGCAACGCCTCTCAGGGGTTCCGCGAAGCCTTTCGAAATTTAAAAAAGAACATTTATTCAATTAAACATTTTATGTAGAATTAAAATTAGGGGTTCCGCGGAAAAATTGAACTTTGGAAAAGGGTTCCGCCACTAGAAAAAGGTTCAGAAGCACTGCCTTATGGGGAAGGAAAAACTAAAACGGCGAAAAAAGACTAATGCATTCAAAATCTATCTCCTCCTTCATTTTTTAAGCAATCTTCTTCAAACTTTCACACTCTATTCTTTATACAATAACAAAAAAACGTTATTTGTGACTTTAAAAAATTTGAAGTAAAAATACCTTTTTTTTGAAAAAAAAAAAAATTTTTGATAAAAAATCACTTTTTTTTTTTAATTTTTGTAATAAAATTTTTGATTTTTTAAATTATTAAAATTCACAAATAACGTTTTTTTTTCATAATGTAAGGAACATTTCCTGAAAATTTTAAGAAGATTGCTTGAAAAATGAAGGAGAAGATAGATTTTAAAGCCCGTTATTAAAAACTCGAGAAAAACGGCTTTAAAGTTACCCTTTATATACCCTTTATAAAGACAACCCTTTATATAACCGGTCATAAAAAAAAAGTTACTTAATATTTTTAAAATCTAAAAACAGCGTCTGAAAGATTATGAAATTTACTATAATATAAGTCTATATGTTATTTTTGGTCAAAAAATGGCTTCTACACCCCCCCCCCCCCATGGCCTTAAAAAGAAGATCAAGTGATGTTATTGTTTACCCAGAGGGAAAAAAAATGCGATAAAGAACCAATTGTAAGTTATATTTATAGTTTGTAGACTAACAATTTGATATGAAGATTAAAAACATTTTACAGTGGGAACATAACACAATTCAACAACCTAGTAAACATTCAATTTTATACTATTTTTTATTGTTTGAGATATAAAAAAAATAATTAAAATTCGTAAAAGGTTGATTACATTTGGAAACAAGGATCAGAAGACGTATTCGGACCGGTTACAATTATACGAAGAGAAAGTACTAGTGATTTGATGGGCATAACTTTTAACAACATATTTACATTAAGTAATGAGCTAGATGGAAATGTAAGTTTCTTATACAACATCAAATGTTTAAGTAGGTTTATTTATAAACTTTATGTAATTAACACAGGTAATTCGTGGGTATATGTTTTTACTATTAAATACAACCAGATTTAAAAGTGTAGAATATTTAGAACACAAGTATACTGGAATGATAAATAATGGTGAACGAGTAGATAAGACCGTCCTTGATAAAGTAAGTTACTATTTAATATATAATAAAGTTTTAACTGTATTTTGTAACCTTTATACATAATTTAGATTTTAAATGCTGAATCAGTCGTTAGTTTTATCCATCAAAAACACCCTAACCATTGGAAAGGATTTGTTAGCTTTATTTTATTTATTACGGAAAATCTTGATAATTCATGTAGTGCAAACCGTTTTATAAAACTTATCAAAATTTTTCAAGTATTTTTGATACAATGTTTTGTTGCGAAGGTCAAGAAATTTAGTTGTAGCCTGAATTGTAAGATTTTAAGTGTAGATCATGATTGTTACTCGTATTTAAGTGCGTTAAACCACAGAGTTTTGCATTTTAATTGATAGTAAGTCATTGTGCATTTAACTGTAAAAGTTACCTAGAGTAGCTTTAAGTCAGTAGTTAAGAAAGTTTTTATTAGATGTAATTAGTTCAAATAATATTTAAATATAAGCTTTGTGTAATAATATTAACAATCTAATTGTCTTTAATAGCAAAATAAAAAGTAATAGTTAAATTTCTAGAATAAGCGTAACTTAAATAAATTTTTAGTTTATTATGGAAAAAAATGTGTATATATTTGATGCCTTCCATAACCAATATGAAGAAAAAGATGAAGGCAAAAAGTTTATAGATAACATCAAGTTAGTACATTATTAGCCATATTTATAAAATGTTTTTTTTTTCAAAAATTTATTTCATTTCGTAACGTTAATATATATTTTTTATTAAGTCTGAGTAACACTTTTTTTACAATTTAGGCAACAAGTAAAAAGAAATAGTGATATGTTAAAAAAAAAGTTAGACAGTTAAAAGTTATAAGAATAACCCACAACCGACAAAAAGATCATAATAGCTGCGGACTACATGTCATCGAGGTAAAAAAAAAAATTTATTATAGTGTATAAAAATAATAAAAACTATAGGTATTCTATATCATTAAATTGTTCATATTAGTATTACTAATCAGGCTGCAGAGCAAATACTATCAAACTATCCAGTTTTCCCAAAAAAAAAAGATAATAACAGATTGTCAGGAAAATCATTTGAATAGATTAAATATAGCGACAAGTTTGATTAGGGATGGAGGTATAACTGATTTTTACAAAGTTTTCTAATATTTATTTACACAAAGATAAATTAAGAAACTATTATGATATTATATTAAACTATTAAGTAAATATTTGAATAAAATACTTTACAGTTGTAAACCTGAATGCATGCAACATTTGCCAATGGTACCAACCAATTAACCTTCAAAGACAGAACCTAGATGAGAATGAAAAAACAAAATGGGTTAGATTTTTATTTATATCAAATGTATGTAAATTTAATAAAAACTTTCAAGTAGTTACGATTTTAAATATATTTAAACTAAACAGTATACCACTTTATTACAGTTAGGCTGCGACAACTGCAACAAATGGTACCATAAAAGCTGCCTGAAGATGACGGACAAGACTTATGATGCACTAAAATCTCAAAAATCCAATTGCCGTTATTGCAAAAGTATAGCTACCAATGAATAAATGTTCAATAAATTATTACATCATTAGTATTTTTTGTTATTCTACTAAAAAAAAAAGTATTATTATTTTTGAACAGTAAAATATTAGTTTCATTTATTTTAATGACATCAGAAACACTTTTTTTTAAATTTTAAATTCAAGTTAAGGTTAAGACAACTTACAAGAACACACATATAAAGTATTAAAACTATACAACCTCAATTTAAGGTTTGGTGCCCTAGGATAAAGGTAACTAGGCAGTTAATACAGGTTTTTTGTCTTTAAGTGTCGATTATGACGTCAGAAATGTTTTTTTTTTTTAATTTTAAATTCAAGTTAAGGTTTAGACGACTTACAAGAACACATATATAAAGTATTACAACTATACAACCTCAATTTAAGATTTGGTGCCCTAGGATATACGTAACTAGACTTTTAATACGGGTTTTTTGGCTTCAAGTGTGATTTATGACGTCAGAAATGTTTTTATTTAAATTTTAATTTCAAGTTCAGGTTTAGACAACTTACAAAAACACATATATGAAGTATTAAAACTATACAACCTCAATTTAAGGTTTGGTGCCCTGGGATATAAATATGAATTTAAGTTTGCAAATATTCAGCTAACTATAGATACGTAAAATACTAGGTTTTTTATTTATTTTTATTCGAAATTCCAGATTTTTTCAGGTTTCCAGATAAAGTCACAACCCTGGCCTGAAGAAAAAGGTAAAAATAAAATATATATAGTACAGATATTATTTTTTATAGTTCTAAATGCAGATATTTTGTATAAAACATGTTTTTTTAATCACAACTCTGCTCAAATCAGAATTAATTCTTTCCTGAGTGCAGGGTAGCCAATTACTTTTGAGAACTTTATGCCACCTTTTCTGAATTGTTCCAGGTTTACAAAAAGTACACGCTTTTTGGTCTATTTTTTGTTTAAAATTAAGATAAAGGTAAATAACTTTGTTAAATAGTATGTATAACAACATTGAAAAGATACTGTAAAGCTACTTAAAAAGTATTTTTTAACAAAATGAAGTTTTGATGATGAAATTTTTTTTTATCTTTTTTTTTTTTGTCAAATCAAAATTTTCTTACTTAACATGTATAAATTGTTTAAAATTCTAGGTTTTTCAGTGATTTCTGTTCAAAATTCCAGGTTTTTCAAGATTATTTTTCAAAATTTATAAAATTCCAGGTTTAGTGGCCACCCTGTGAGTGTACGGCAACCATATCAATACTCAGAACATGTTAATAAATTCTCAAAAGGGTCTCACTACTTATTGACTATTAAACTTTTAATATTTTCATACACAATTATATGATTTCATACTTATTAATACAATAATTTACAGTTGATTTTAGTACTTTAGTCCTGAACAACATATTAAACTTTGTCCTTGGTATATGAACCAACAACCAAAAATTTTTTTTCTACACTAGGTCATTTAACCAAACTTGATGAGCTTTTTTGTTTCAATAAAAATAAACACACCCATTAAAATATTTACAAAATAAAATATTGTTGTAGAAGTAAGATTAAGTCTGATTTTTAAAAATAAAAGTCTAAAAGTTCTGATTTAAAAAAATTATAAATGTTATTTTTCAGTTTTAAGAACCTGTCAGAACCAAAAACCAAGTTAAAAGGTAAAATAAAGTGACTTTTTTTTTTTGTAATCTCTAGTCATTATTACATTATAATAAAGAGGAAGTCTGACGTTTTTCTACCATAAAAAAAAAGTTTGTAATGTTTACAGCATTTTTTTATTTGGAAACAAGTAAGGTATTCTTCATTTACTCTAAAGCTCTTTCAGTTTAACATAGATGACTAGTAAAAATTGTTGTATTAAATGGGTTAGTTAATCATCATTTTTAAATAAATTATTTATAAAGTTGTAAATCAAGACAAACTTGCTAAACCAGAATTTCATTTGTTAATGATCACTCATGCATAAAAACTATTATGATGTACACATAAAAAAAAATTAAGTTCTGCATAAAAGCCCCAAGTACAAAACTTTATTTTATAAATTTATGGGGTTAGTGAAATAAAAATTTCTAATTAAAGACTGAAATAAAACAAAAGATGTTTGTAAGTGCAGTAAATATAAACAATATTATCTAAAAAATCCGTTAGATTTTTTAATAAACGATTTTTGTATATCAAACTTAACTTTGTATAACAAAGATAAACAAAAAATTTTATGTATTTAGGTGTAAGATATATTTTTAAGTAAAAAAGAGAGGTTTTTTCTAGAAGTAAAAACTAGTGATCTACCGGATTCACAAAATTAAGATTAGTTGGATACGGATCTCATATACAAAACTAAATCTGGCCGGATTCATTTATTATATTTCTTTTAAACTTCCAAAGTGTTAAATTACACTAAATTATTATTTTCATTCATCTATCGTATTTTAATTTATCATAGGGGCTGGATGGAACATTTTATAATAGATCATAAAGTATTAGAATAAAAGCTGGGCTGCCACATATTCAAAAGTAAACTTTTTTTTTAGTTTCGGATCCGAATTTTGTTAGCTAAAAAGAGCAATAGTCTTACACATATTCGAAGTATTAGTACTTTTACAACAAGTTTTGGATGTATGATTGAGGTTACAAACACTTATAACTTTTTTTGTTTCTTTAGAAAATACAAAACTTTTAGTGATTAACGCAAAGGTAAATAACTAGTCGCTTTATATTATACTTTTTATACATATTTATATATTAATACATGTTGGCTTATCTATTCATGGTAACTTTACTACCTACTTTTCATAACAAACAAATACTTTTTTTGTGTAGCCTTTTAATTTTTTATGAGTTCTTTTTTTAAAAACTTAATCTTTGTACACTTTTTAAATATTTGTAAAAATGTAAGACAATTTTTCTTGTCGATATTGTTAAACTAAGTAAAATTTATAAAGTTACTTATGTCTTTAGATATAGCTCTACTAATACAAGCTGATATGATAACAAAGTATAGTTTTGCACTATTAAAACATACAGGTAGTAAGGTGTAACGAAATTTTCATAAATAAATAACTCTACAAAAACCAATCGAAAAAACTATTAATAAAAATAAAATGTATCATGATGCATGTCTTTTAAAGTTTGTTATTATATTAGTTATTGTTCAGTATTCAATAAAAAAGTGCAAATTTGTCACTATAAAATCACATTATCTCGGTGTGGTAAACCGACTTTTTAAAGAAATAACAAAATACAAAAGGCAAATAGTACATTAATCAATACACTTAAATATGCTTCTAACTTGTTCATGAAGAAAAACTAAAATTTATTCAAAGTAAGATTGATACTTGTAATAATTAAATTCAAAATTAAACAAAGCAATTTAAGTGTTTTAATATTTTTTATTTTCTAATTGATAAATAACTTTAAATTAAGTTTGTTAAAAGCTTTTTGTAAGGTATATAAGGTAATAAAAGTAAAAAAATACTCAACAAAACATCAACAAAGTTAAAAAATCAACTAAGTTCAAAAATATGTCTAAAATTAGTTTAAAACACTTATGGTTTTGTTTCCTTTTACTTGAATTGAGTTAATACCTTTTTTATATCTACATGAATTTATTTGTTTAGTTCTTATTTATTTATGCAGTTCGTATCTGATTGAAGTATCAGTAGGGCTTTTTTAGTCTAGTATTTAATTTTATTTACTTTTTTAAACTGTTTATCCTTAGATATATAAATATAAAAATACTTTTAAAGTTATATAACTTGCATAAAACATTGCATAAAAAGTGACGTAAAGATTTAAAAAAATATATAAACATGATAAAAATTATGAGTATGTTTTCAGGTAAAAGTTTGGTAATTTTTCTGCATTTACTGATACTGAATACTGAACCTAGCCCGCCAAGGAGAAACTTCTAGAATCTAGGAGGCGCTTCTGATCGGCTATAACATTATTTATGGTTATTTTATGTATAAACTTATAAATTTTTTTGTAATGTTTGTCACATGATTGAGTAACATATATTAGAAGCATTGTTTTATATTAAAAATTTTGGTAAAATCAATAAAGGATAGGGTTAAAATGTTATTAATTTACTAATGAACCTTATCTTATTTACATAGCACATGATTAAAAAAAATTCCAAAACCTTACTACTACAACTAAACCAGGGGCGTGTTTTGACTGGTTTCCTATTTTCTGTGAACAGCCTGAAAAAAGAAAAAAATTCTTAGAATATCACTAAAAAAGTGGTTTATTGACTTTGGTTTGGTTATTTGATAAACTTTGAATAATGAATGTTGAGTTTATAATACTGAAAGGTTATAAGTTTCTGGGCTGAATATTCTACACATTTGTCGCTGATTGGCTGATCTATTTCCATAGAGATAAAGCTATCCAACCGTAAATTTTGATGCTATTTATCATATTTTGGAGCCACAAGTTGTTACAAGTTAGCAAAAGACTTAGTTTAAAATTTAAAAGTCTGTTCTAAAATATTAAACCTTACTAGTTTCAGAAATTTGTATACAATTTTACTGTAATACATCTGTAGGATGAGAAAAAATTATAAATAATAATTTAACTTAGGATTATTTATTTTTACTGCTAATATAAGGTTATGAGTGGTGGGGTTCACTATTTTGGTTTAAAAATTCACAGTAATTACCTAGGATGAAGTTGCACCAATGTCAAGCTGAAATTATATTGAATTTAATGTCTTTCTAACCATTATTTTAGGCTAAAAATCAATGTTTTATGTTAAGTATGTTTAACCTGAAATATACTTTGTTTTAAACAAGATTTAAATACATAGTGAGAATAAAATTTATTTATGACAAACTAAAGTATTCGATTGATTATGTTTTACAATATCATAATCAATATAAAAAATTGAAAAGATTTAATTGCTCTATATTGTTTAATAAAAGGAATTATATATTTAATTTTTATTAATTACTGATATATAACTCAATTTATGAACTTATAAATATAAATTTTTAGCCAAAAATTATAGTTAAGAATACATCAAATACAATATAATTTCAGTTAGATATTGGTGCAATATCATACTAGATAATTATCAAGTTCACATTGGCTTTTATGTAATAAAGTATATATAGGATTGCCACACACTAATGAGCTCAGAGAAATTTCAAATAATAGAAAATCTCAGGGAAACTCACGAAAATTTTTATTTTTTTATACTCTGGGAAACTCAAAGCAGTTTTAAGATTTTTAAGAAAAACTCAGGAATTTTTTTTAAATAGTTTATTAAAAGTATTTAAGGATTTGAAAAAAACTCTGGGAAGGTTAAGGTTACTCACAGAAGATTTTATGACTCAAAGAGTGGCAAACAAGTATATATTAGGATTTAATTTATATTATTTCTTGAAGTATAAGCTTATAATATTTACAGTTATAGTTAGTTTTAATTAAGTTCAGGTTAAATGTATAAAATAAAGTTCACAAGGTAACTTAGGCCTCTGATTGTTTTTATAACTTTGTTTTGGATCTAAAACATTGTTTGAACAACAGATATCTAATTTGCCACAAGAACTTTTTTTAAGGGTATAGGGGATTAAAAGCCAATCACTTCCATGTTTTTGTTTATTTATATAACTATGATTCTTCCATTAAATAAGCATAAGGAAATTACAGTTGAGGCCAGGGCGTTACATCCATGTAAGATACTCACTAAATTTTTAAAACATATATGTTTTATATTTAAAGGGTATCTTTAAGAAGTACGCATCCGTGTAAGGTACGCACAAATGTTTCAAAATATTTATCTACTGCATTCAAAGAGTATCTTTAAGAAGTATGCATCCGTGTAAGGTAAGAATAAACTTAGGGGCATAGGGGGTTAAAACACTTTTTTTACAAATAAATATTAGTTTAAGGTTAGTTAAAGGTCAGTTATTCATTAAGAAAAAGTGTAACCCCCCTGCAAAAATAAATTTAGGGGCATAGGGGGGTTAAAACACTTTTTTCGTAATGTGATCTTGTTTTGTATAGTTTTTAATAAGCTACAAGTTACTTTTTACAGACTTTAAAAATTCAAAACAACTTTTGAGATATATCCGGTCAAATTCGGAGGCAACAATAGGTTCCATATGGGAGGCACAACTAAAACAGCAAATAACTAGAATTCACTAAAGATATATCTCCTAGCATTTTTGAAATTACTATCACAAATTTTTAGGAAATGTTCCTTGCAATATTTGAAAATACTGGTGCAAGGAATTATTAAAGTATTAAAAATATGTATATAAAAAATAAAACATTTTTTTTTGTTTTTTTTGTTATAAAATTTTTATTTTATTTTTTGCAAAAGACTTTTCTAAAGATTGCAAGGAACATTTCCTAAAAATTTGAGGTATTTATCTCAAAAAACCTAGGAATGATATATTCTTAGTGATTTCTAGTAATTTGCTGTTTTAGTTGTGCCTCCCATAAAGAACCTATTGTTGCCTCCAACTTTGACCGGCTATATCTCAAAGATTGTTTTGAATTTTTTTAATCTGTAAATAGCATCTTGTAGCTGAGTAAAAACTATATAAAATAAGATCACATTCTAAAAAAAGTGTTTCAACCCCCCTATGCCCTTAAACTTATCCTTATCTTACACGGATGCGTACTTCTTAAAGATACTCTTTGAATGTAATAGATAAATAATAATTGGCTTTTTATTTATTTTTTATAATTATATGTGGTTACTTACATAATTATATAAATAAATAAAAATATGGAAGTGATGGGCTTTGAATCCTAACACAAGTGTTTCTGATCAAACGTAAACTGCCTTAAACACTCGTCCATGTTGGCTGAGGTATATAAGTACATTTTGCGTTTATTAATGTAAAAATTTTAACAATTTTTCAAAAGTTTTTGCATTGAAATTTGTTCATAAATACTAATTCAATAAAAATGTGATAACATAATTAATCATGTACCTATTTTGTTAACATAACAAAACAACTAAATTAATATTTGAATTAGTTTAATCATTATATTTAATCAAGTACAATACTTGCTATTTGAAAAAATACAAAACAACAAAACAAAAATTATACGTAATACACACAACAAGTTAATACATAAAACAAACAAGATAATTGACTTACTTAAACTAAATAAAAGTAATAGTTACTTTAATTTAAACTGTTATGCCTAAGTATAAGCTTAATATTTTAACCTACAATTAATAAAATCCTACGCCTACCCCTTACACTCATTTTATTTCTAAACTATATAGATCTCATAAAATTTACTCCTTTATTAAACTAACTCTTAATTATTTTTAGAGCTTTGTTTTTCAATAATTTTAAAACTTTTTCAACTATACTTTTATGTTTATTTTCGCCAAAATAAAACTATTTTAAGTTTATATTAAAAACTTGCTTGAAAATTTTTTTTTTTACTAATTTTTGTTTATATGTGATAAAAATCTCAAATCAAGATGTTTTGTAAGCGTTTTGTGTTATTTTTTATTTAAAATTTTGTTTTCTCTGAGTGTTTTCATTGCAAACAGCTTAAATACAAATGAAAAATATTGTTTTAAGGAACAAAGAATTAATAAAATTCATTACTAAACGAGTTATCAACCAATGAGAACTTAAAATAAAGTTTTTGATTGTACGAACCTTGATTTAATTCCTTTGGTAAACCTGTTTTGACCATATATTTAATATTCTGTCATTTATGTATTAAAGGGTTATAAGTAAAATTCAAAATGTTTTTAAAGTGTATTCTTGTCTCTTAAAACGTGAAATTTTATTTATACTTAATTTTTCTATAAACTTCTCATCAAACCATCTTTTAATAATATTTTGATATTTACATACAAAAAATTGATCTATATATGACGTTTAAACGACGTTTTATTGTTTATTTTATATACAAAATGTGCTAAATACCATTGTTTTTATTGAAACTGATTAAGTTATAACGTTTTTAGGTTTTCTTGTTTTTTTCTGAGTTTTAACATAAAAATTTAACCACTATTGATTATTTTATATTTTTTTACCCAAAAGTATGTTTCTTTTAATTGTTTATTTCAAAATTTACGTAAATTTGGTTTTTTATAGGTAATTATTAAAAAAATTATTAATACTTAGTGGTTTATAAAAACACTAATTAAATTATTAAAAACTAACTGTTTTATGTTATATTACTTAAATTAGTTATTTTTCAAGTTAACTTAGTACATCTAAGTTTAAAATATTAAAGTTGTTTTAGATTTTTTTATTAACAATATGTTTGCTTTTTTAATTTTATCGCATCATTTTGTCCCTGGTTTCGTATTAATTTAAAAAGTATAAAAAAATTTTATGCGCTTTAGCGCTACAAATTTAAAACAAATCAGCGACGCATTGGTGGATTATTCAGCAGTAAGTTTCCGTAACAAAAATGCTCGTTTTTGCCCAGCTGAAATAGATATCAAATAAAATTTTAATTTTGACGTAGTAATAGGTAAAAGTTTTAAAGTTGCATTTTTTTCTGGAAATCTTTTTATAAAGATGCTCTAAGTTCCCATTATAAATTGTTACGGAATGTAAATAACTTTTGATTAAGTATTGTTTTTCAACTAGTAAGTAAAATTTTATTTAAAAGATGTCCAATATAAACACTTAAGTTTTATTTTACTTAGTTGATTGTTATAATAATGTTGTGTGAAGCTTTTAAACTTTGAAAGATTTCAAAATTATCATTAGAATTCCTGCAAACATTTAATTATAATTTAAAGATATTTTAATTTAATTGTATAAGTCTAAACATTTTTTTAGTGAAATTTATTTTTTATCATTTAATGGTATTTTAGTATCTTTATTTAATTTTTGTATATCTGTTGGCCACAAAATTAGTTCTTGGTTTTTTGAAGTTTTCAAGTCAAAGAGATTTAAAATACATCATTATAATCCCTGCAAACATTTAATTATAATTTAAAGATATTTTAATTTAATTTTTAAGTCTAAACATTTTTTTTAGTAAAATTTCTAACTTTATAGGCTAAATTACTTGCAAAAAATATTTCTATTATAAATAGATATATAAATGCAAATAGTTAGAAAAAAAAATTGTAAGAACTCCATCTATACTAACATTTGAATCAAAATTAAAATATTGAAATTCTTTTTATAAAAATTTATTCTAGTTTTAATTATTTTATAATATTGTTTCCTGATAAAAAGGTTATTTTTTTATAGAGAAAGTTAGTTATGTCTGTAACAGTTGAAGAATTAAAAAACATTTGTTTTCTAAACCTTTCAGTGGAAGAAAAAGTTAAAATATATTGATATACAATTTGTAAGTTCTTATTTTTTTTGTTTTTTTTGGTTTTAATTTATCTAAATTTAATACAGTATAATACTACTTATATGTTTTTTTTCTAAGCAGAAAAAAGCATATTTAACACAGAGTTTTTCTGCTAAATATTGCGTAGTACGCACAATTCGTACTTAACTGACAGTGCATACCCAAGAAATGCGTACTTAAGCGGCAAAGTTAGAACAAAAAAGATTGTGAACCCCTTTGAAACAAGTCTAGACACGCCCCTGAACCAAACCCTGGTAAGCGACGTACTTGTAAGCTTTAAAGTAATTTGTGCAAAACAACGTCAAGTTTTTTTTTATAAAAAATATGCTATCAAGCTTATTTTCCATTCACATTTTATTTTAAAATGTATGCTTTAATAAAATTTTACTTTTTAAGGTTTTAGAAACAAAACTATGTACAATTTTTAAAAATTTTAGAGCGTGCTGATATGTATTTTATAACATATCCGGTCCGTAAAAACTATTTTTGGTAAATCTGACCAATCGGCATGAAAAAGCTCAAATTTTCATTTTGGATTCTATCGATTAGTTTTTTTTTTGTCTTTTTATTCCTGAAGCTAGACAAACGTTTATGGAAATTACACTTTAGAATTATTTTTGTTTCACGTAGCTAAACTGTGAAACTAAATAACACGTTTTAGAGGCACTTTTCTTTTACTCGGCAATTCGAATTTTTCTGCAATTACAAAGTTTGATTTTTTATTTTTTCGATTTTTTTTTTGTTTTATATTGTTTATTAAAAGTTCAAAAAGTTTTTTCTAAGAGCCTTGTGTACGAAAAAACCCTTCCATTATCGAGTCATACACTACGGATGCAGTTTAATGTCTTGTCCAGGACAAGTTTTATGGTTTAGCTTTGAATCAAGAGACTCTTTTGGACTTACATGCGGACTTAATTTTGATCGAATTTTTGTTAAGAGACCAATTTTTCTAAATGTTTATAAACTAGTTTTAAGAACTCATCGCCAATATTTGTTTTTAGTGAGGAACTGAATGGTAATCTACAATAGATTACACATTTTATTTTATTGTTTCTTAATTTACACATTTCTAATAGTTTATTTGTATTACATTATAATATAAATCTGGTATTCTTTAAAAATTAATTACTTTATTTCGTCGGATTTAGTTTCAATATCAAGTATGTGGAGTACATTATTTTTATCTAGAATTAAAATATTTTTGTATTCGATGCGTTTTGGGAACGGTTCACAAATGCACGTAGCGTCACTTTTGCATGGTATTTAACTGTTTTATTGAAAAAGTTTAGTAGATTTAAACTTTTTTTGAAACTTTTTTTTCGAAAAAAAAATGTTAAACAATATGAAATTAGACTTTTTAAATTAAACTTTAATAAGTTTGTGAAAACGGGACACTCCGTGCATTTCAACACCTACTCCTGTTTTTTATGTTACGACACTAGACTGCAAGGTACGACCATTAAAAACAACAAATGAAAAGTTCTGCGTCTTGTTTTTGTCTTCATAAGGCCATAGCAACAATAACCGGTTGTGTCACTTTTAAGAAACGTGCTTAAATACATTAGAACTGACGAACCAGGTTGCAAAGCTTTGCTTTGATTTTTGTTGATGGCTGTGCGTTGCAGTCTAGTGCTTATTGTATGGTAGCGAACATATCTTAGCTTTGCTTAGTATTTTCGAAATATTGCTATTAGTTAATCTATTGTATAAGCAGTTATCTGAAAATCACAGTCAAACTTGTTTTATAAATAAACTTTTTAAACGGTTTTACAATCATCTAAGATACACAAGTATTAACGCAGCGTAGGTGTATGATTACTTTATTTTGTATTGGTTTTTAGACACTATTTAATCTAGCTTGCAAAAGGATGGGCGCTAGGGCTCGTATTTGTCGATAGGCTTCCCCTTTTTTGGGGTTGGAGCTGATTTGGCACCAGCTCCGTAAAACCTTTGCCTTTCTCCACTGCTTTGTGGATGCTAATTAAGCTAAGGTTTTGGAAGTGAACTCTGAGGAAAAATCAGACAAGAATAGTTCTTAAACACTGTTGTAGAAGGAACTCCTTAGAATTGTAATATTCGTATAGGTAGGGCCTCAGACTTTTTCGTTTGTTTGACTGCAAGAGTTTGGAATAACCAAAATTCAAGGATTCGCAAAATAGCTAAAGTTTATCGTTCATGTATATGCAGTATTTTGTTATACGGTAGCGAAACATGGACATTGTCTAGCGTGCAGGAGAAGAAAATCAACAGTTTTCACCTACATGCCTTTGTCGTATCCTTAAAATTGCATGGCAACAATAGATCACCAACGAGGAAGTGTTGAAACGTAGTAGTTTTATCATCATGTACTTAACCTTTAGTCAGCGCAGGCTTCGTTTACTTGGTCATGTTTTAAGGATGGGTAAAGAGCGAATCCAAAAGTTTGTATTGTATGGCGAGTTGGTCGTTGGCAAACGCAATCGTGGTCGTCCAAAATTACGTTTAAATTACGTATGCAAGCACGACCTAAGAAACTTGAACATAAGAACTGATGAGTGAAGTTGCTTGCAAATGACCACGCCAAATGGCGATCTACTGTACACAAAAGACTAAAATAAAGGGAAAAACAATACTTTAAGCAACCAAAGCAGAAGAATAAATAAGATGAAAACTAATTTTGTTATAATTTATTTTTATTTATTTATTTTTTGCATCACTGCGGTTGTAATTTATTATTATTGTTTTATATTATTCTTCTTTGAACAATAAACATAGCCAGTTTTGGCTGGTAGTGGGCTTAATATAATTACTAATCTAGCTTACTTAAATTCTTAATTACTTGTTTAAAAAATTACTTTAAAAAATAATACAAATAAACTAAACTAAGTCTTGACAAAAACCCTATCTGATGTTTCAAAAATTATAGTTGTTACGTGCAACTTATATTAAGGGACTAAATAAATTATAGTATTGAAAGTCAGTAAGTAACCTAAGATAAAATAAAGGTTTGTTCAAAAAACAATACTTGAATCTCTACTAATTTCATTTGAGACAACTTAAATTGATTAGATAACAGCTGTAAGTGTAGATTAATAAGTTCATAATTTCAAATATTAATTGACTCAGACTGAGATAAAATGTTTTGTACTCATTGAATTAGTTTTAAGTGAAAAGTTGTTTACTTAAATGTGACAGATTCAAACTTTCAAAACGTTTTTTAAGTTTACTCAAAAAAGTTTAGGAACTCACCTCCCGAAGTCAAGAGTGATTTTTCAAATTAAAGTAGTAAGGTATAAATACAATTGAAAGTATTTAAAATCTGGCTCTACTATTAATATTCTTTTAGTATTTTGATATAGTTTTTAGAATTTGTCAGTAATAAAATACAACTTAATTATGGTTCACAAATAAGGTTTAAACATTTAGTTGAACAATTTTCCTCTTAAACATACAAAAGTTTATTACACAAACAGTTTTTAAAATAACTAAGTTATAAAAGCGTTTGATTTTTCTCTGTTTCAATTTAATAAAGCATTTTTCAAATGTTTAAAATTTTAAGACCTCTAACAGGTAGACGATATAAAAAGAAATTGAATGCAAACAAAAACAAACTATAAGGAGGATTAACATATAATATAAGTGGGAGCCGATAATTTCTAACCCGATTATTTCTAACCCGATCACTTCTAACCCGATTAATTCTAATCCGATCATTTCTAACCCTATCACTTCTAACTCGATCAATTCTAAACCGATCAACTTTAATCCGATCACTTCTAACCCGATCAATTTTAACCCGATCGTTTCTAACCCAATAACTTCTAACCCGATCACTTCTAACCAACTTTACTTGTTTATTTTATTTTTAGTTTTTAATCTGGATTTCATGCAAAAACAAACTAGTCTTGATAAAGTTATTAAAAAAATAAAATAATTAATTTTTAGTTACTTTGAAACATAATGATTTTAATGTGTTACGTAAAAATATTTTTTGTATAAATTTCAATTTTTTTATTAACTTAACATAATTTTAATTTGTTTTTATTACCTCGTGTTTTTATTTTTCATTCTACACATAATTTCATTTTTTTTCATTATTTATATGTTTTTGTTTTTCAATCTACTTTAAAAGACGTTTTTCGTTAATCACTTATATTTCACTAAATTGTCAACTTTATAATATTTTGAACTTTTCTTTGCAGGATTTTAAAGGAATCAGTTATAACTATATTTAAGTTGGATCTTATAGTAATTCACGTGACGATAATAATTTTAACATAAGCAAACTTCAAAAAATAAGCATGTTCAGATAATACATGCAATTGTAATGTTCAGATACAATAACCTTTATATTACGGTCTAAAAACTAGATTGTAAGTCTGATGTAAATGTTGTATTATTGCTGACTAATGTATTGACGTTTTACAGTATGTTAGTTCTACAATTTGCATAGGCCTATTGAGATAATGTAATTCAAACAAACATTAGGAGAAATTAAATACTTTTGTGATATTAAGTGGAAAAGCATGATTTTTAGATATAACCTAGCTATTAAAACAGTTATGTCATATAACAAACCGCAAAAGTATGTTACGTCGATTGACAGTCTTGATTTCACATCATTAATAAATTACTACTTAGTCCTAGAGCTAAAAAAAACCACTAATAATAAAACAGACATGTTTGTTTGTATAACAAGTCCGAGGGTAATAAATTCTCGCCAAGGTAATCTTCTTTAAAATCTTCACTAAAAATTTATATAATATACGAAATGTTTCAATTACGACTTAAATTAGTACTTTAGTTGACAATTTTTTTTTTTAATTTACTTTATTATGAACAGTTGAAATAACGTAAGTAAAAACGAAATAAGTACTAAAAAAACATTTTTAATCAGAATAATAAATCAATTATAGTTAAATTAAGTATAACTAGGAGCAGAAGTTTATAAAAACTCAATCAAGTTCTTATTTTTCAATATTTTGGATAGAAATTTATTTGACATGTATTCTTAATGTGTTTTGGACTTTAGATTTTAATTTAGTGGTTAGTCAATGCACTTAATTTTTTTTTTTACAATTGTCTGTTCCTTGATTCAAATAATGTTTATTTTTATTGTATCGATTATGCTTTGGAAAAGCGACAAAAATTATTAATAAAAAATAATGAATTACCAAACGCTTGCACAAATGTACATAACCTAATTCTAAAAGTCAGGATGTGTATTTCCGGTTGATGTTTGAACAAGAAGAACAAATATTCATGAATTTTTGTAGTTTGTTTGAATTCTGACATTCTAGTATATTCTAAATGAATTTTATAAAAGTAATCCTGAACCTTAATTCAATGTAGAAATGCGTGATTCAGACTATTTTGCTGATTGCTGCGATAATTATTGAAATAATTTACTAAATTGTCTCATTATATGTTGCTGAGTTTTACAGAGAAGGTTTTTTGTTGAAACGAAATTAGTTCCAAAATAAAAGACTGTGCAGCTGTGTTTGGTTTTATTGGAACTCACTGATCGTTAAAAACGTTGATGTTAAACTTGCTTATTATGAAATTAAAACCAAATTTGTTAAAAACCTTCTCCTTCAAGTTATAAATAAGTTAATTAGTATTATACTTAAGTGTTGATTTCTTTTGCTGTTAATCAATCTATAAAAAATTGATAAAAATGTAGTTTTTGATTTTAAGGTATACAAATTTTCTTCTCTTTTTTATGTGTCATTTAGTTTAAGTGGCTATGATTTTGATGCCTGGGTCTAAAGTAGGACAACAAACTTCCAATAGCAATAAATTTCAAAAATTAAATGTTAACAAAATCTATCTGAACATTAATTTTTATTAAAAAAAAAATAAACTAAACTTCAGTAAAAGACAATTTTGTTGAGATTAGTTTGTTTTTAAAACAATAATAAATAAACATATAATACAGATCGGGTTAGAAGTGATTGGGTTAAATATGATCTTGTTAGAAATGATCGGGTTAGAAGTGATCGGCTTAGAAGTAACCGAGTTAGAAATGATCGGGTAAGAAATGATAGTAAACCAATATAAGTAAAGGATTTAGAAAAACATTCAATACTTACAATGTATTTTAATGAGAACTTTTTTTTTCAAGTTTTAAAATTTTAGTTATTTAATGTGAATATAAAAAGTGTTAAATATAAATAATTTTGTTATTTTAAAGTTAAATCTGTTATTTTAAGCAGTAACTTTTATGTTGTTTAGTTCATTATTTAAGTATTAGGTACTACTTGTAAGATTAGAACATTTAGTTATAAACAGGCTCTATAATAAGTTGATAAAAATCCTGTTTTTTAACTCAGTGGTAGGTACCGACCAAAACAGTTACAAAAAGAAAAAATTAGTACTTACGAATAATTTTAAGACTTAATAAACTCTGCATAAAAAACAACTAAATTTATTGTTATAAACTATTAAAAAACAAACTTTAATAAACATAACTTAAACAGCAATTATGGAAGCTATTTCAAACGTAATAGACTAAATTTAATAACTTTTATAATTAAAGCTGCAACTAAAATATGATTATTTTATATGGGAGAATAACTAAAAAACGATGGTATATGTTTTTTGGTCGCATTATGCAGAATTTAAAATAAAACTTAACGAATATTAAAAAAAATAGACTAGTCGATAAAATAACAGAAAATATGTGTTCAATACGATAAACTTTCTAAAGTTATACTTATATTTTTTGTTTTTATGTAATCTGAGTGAATATAAATTAAAATTTGTTTGAAAAAAGACCTGCGATATTAGACAATTTCTTAAAGTACATCGTCATTTATTTATAAGTTTTAAAGTATTTTATCTAAAGTTGCAATTGAAGTTACCCAAAAATACAATGTTTCTTGCACCAGCGATAACTCATATATATGATAAATACTGATGCCATTCATTTCTAGTATCTTACTATACATACTAAATTATTGCCAAAAAAAATAAACGTAAGCTTTTTTAATTGTTACAGATATATCACTTATTAATTTTTACTGTCCCTGAAAATCAGGACGAGTTAATTTGCTGGATGTTTTTTTTTTGTCCAAACATTTACTTTAATAACTTAGACTCATAAAACAAAATAATTAAAAACTAATTTTTCAGAGTCAGTAAAATGATATACCAGCCTTACAACAATAAGATAGTAAATTAAAAATTACATGAGTAATTAAACTGCGGGTGGCGATGGACTTTCCGGAATAAAATATACTTAAAAAAGTTTTAATGGTAAAAAATACAATTAGGCTAACAATTTAGATTTAAAGAATTAGTCGTGCTTGATAATTGCTTATTCTATCAGTTTTGGTATTAATTTTTTTGTTAAATACTAGAATTTTTTTAAACTTATTTTCTGACAACAACAAATTTTTTTTTGTACATTGCGGCCCGCAGTTAACTTTAAAAAAATTCTTAAGTTATAATATACCTCCGAGTCGGAGGCTCCGACCACTAGTGAAGTTCTAAATTACAAACATTTATTATAAATAATTTTAAAAACAATATGAAATAAAGTTCTCAATTTTCTTTAAATAGAGAGTTAACTTATATAAGTTTCGTCACTAAGCTGACACTGTTTCACCTAAACAAGGCTTATCAGTGACAATAAACAAAATTGATGCATATAAATATATAGAAAGAGCTAATTAATCAATACTTTAAATATTTGAATAATATTTATTTAACTTTTATTATAAGAAGCAAAAACTACAAATGTAACATACATTTAAGTAATTGTCATGTAAAATTATTTGTAGAATGTAACAAAAACCAAAATTGTTTATAACAAATTTTACTAGTAATTTATTTATAATTTTTTTAATATTTTACAAACAACTACGTATTATTTAGCAGCATATTTAAATTTAATTAATACAAAACAATACAAGTAAAAAAACTTAGTATAGAAATCTTTTAATAAAAATGAATACAAATTCATAAAGTTTAAACGATTTCAAAAACCTCTTCTTATTTACTCTAGGATTTATATATTACCAACTAATAACAACCTTTCTCAAGTATTTTGTTTTACTGATTTAATAGCACAATTTTACTGAGTTTTAAGATAATAATTATGTTTTAAAAAAAAATTAAGAACAAGACTATTGTTATAACACTACAAAAATTTTTTTCGTTGAATCTTTTGTAAACTTATATATTTTTACTGACTACCAAAACAAAAGTTTATCAAAAACCTATTTAGATATTTTAAACAAAATTTTTTAATTGAAAAATTGACTTGAAAGAATTAGTATATGTATTAATAAACTTATTACGATCTTTTTTAACAAAATATTTTAACTTATTGAGCTGGACTACAATAAACAAGATATTTCAAGCGTAAAAATATATTTTTAACTTTATTTCTAGTTGCAAAGGTTGTTCACAGATGATGCTTTTCTAGAATTGTTCTGATGAAGTTTTAAATAAGCACACTTTTTTGATTATTATAAAATTCTATAATAATCGTTTACATTTAAATATGAGATCTTTATGGTTTTATAAAATTTAAGGCACAATTATAAAATTTACATTCACTATACTCACATAAATCACAGTGCATAGAGAATTAAAAGATGAAAATTAAAAAATTGAACTCTAATTTTTACGATTAAGACTTAATTGTTGACGTAAAATTTCGTATACTGAATAAGCAATGGCTTGTTGGGGAATTACTCTAATATAGTTTATAGAAAGACCACGATAGATGCCTTTTACTATACCATGTTTTTTATAAACATGTACTAGCGTAGTCCCTATGCTTTTATAATCACCAGGATTTTTTAAAACTTGTGATAGCTGCATCCTTCTTCTAGCCACATCTAAAGGGTACGAAACTGTTTGAGACATTGCTCCAGCAAACCCTCCAACTAAAATGTTTGCCCATAGTTTTAAAACTAGTACATCCTCAACTTTAGGATCCGGTTGCCCTACAACATTGGGAAACATTTTTAGTATTTTTTCCTTAAAAGTTGTGTAAGTAAAAAATGATACACCTCCGTATGGTATGATACCTAATAAAGTTGGAGTTATTCCTCTATAAAATGCTCTGATACCACCTTCTTCTATGTATATAGTTTTAAATGCATTAAATATTCCATTATACTTATGATTACCAGTTATTTGAAATGCTAATCTTGCTCTCATCAAATCTAAAGGATATGTTGCAAGAACTGAACATACACCTCCACTAGCACCTGCAACAAAACTGTTTGAATGGTGATGTCCAAACAATGATTCACAGTAGATCTTTGTCTTTTCAAAAGCATAAAATTGAACAGCAGAGTAAGGAAAAACTCTTATCATCATCATTGTTGTACCTTTCCAGAGTGAAGCAATTCCTTCTTGTTTATATATCTGATACATACATTGAAAAACTCCATACTGTCTATAATTTGGATGAGCAACTTGCAATAGAATTTTGGTTCTATCAAGTGGAGCAATGACAAACTTAGCACAGCATCCAGTTAGTCCACCAGCTAAAAGCTGTTTTAAATTGTTTTGATCAAAAACCATAAAATTTTGCAGCTGGTGACTATATAAAAATTTATACTGCAAAGAATTTACTTTATTGTAATTAGTTTTAATAATATCTTTGATTTAGAGAAATTACAGCTGTTTTAAAAATTAAATGTTAATTTTGTTAATCAGAAACTAGAGAATAAACATTGAATTGTATTTATATTGGTACAAACAGAATTGCAACTCTTAAAGGCGAAATAAAACTAGCCTAAATCATTATAAACAAGACTGAGTTAGTTTGAGATTGTTAAAAACCTGAAATAAATTTGCAACTTTTTTGGTAGAACTATCATTAAGGGCATAGGGGGGGGGTAAACACCCTTTTTAGGTTTTTGATCTTATTTTATATAGTTTTTACTAAGCTAAAAAATGCTTTTTACAGATTTTAAAAATTCAAAATAGTTTTTGAGATATAGCCGGTCAAAGTCGGAGGCAACAATAGGATCCTTATGGGAGGCGCAAACTAAAACCGCAAAAATAGACTATTTCACTAAAAATCTATCTTCTCCTACGTATTTTGAGATAACCACCTCAAATTTTCAGGAAATGTTCCTTGATAAATTTAGAAAATTCTGTCGGAACAGAATTTAAAAAAATTAAAAAATAAAAATTTTATAACGAAAAAACTAAAAAAAAATTGTTTTTTTTTGTTTATTTTTTATATAAAATTTTTATTTTTTAATTTTTTCAAATTCTGTTCCGACAGAATTTTCTAAATATTGCAAGGAACATTTCCTTAAAATTTGAGGTAGTTATCTCAAAAAACGTAGGAGGAGATAGATTTTTAGTGATTTCTAGTTATTTGCCGTTTTAGTTTGCGCCTCCCATAAGGTTCCTATTGTTGCCTCCAACTTTGACCGGCTATATCTCAAAAATTATTTTGAACTTTTTAAATCTGTAAAAAGCATCTTGTAGCTTAGTAAAAACTATAGAAAATAAGATAAAAAACCAAAAAAGGGTGTTTACCCCCCCCCCCCCCCCCTATGCCCTTAAAGTAAACTAAACATAAAAACTAAATTAACAAACTTTGCAATACAAATTAAACAGTTGAAATAACCTCATTTATATTGTGACCTAATTATTAGATGTAATGAATGTATTTCTTTCATTTATTAACAACAGTTAATTTTCAATCAGTTATTTTTTCCATTAACGTTAGTGCTTTGTTTATATAATATGTTTTGTTGTGTATTTTAGTTTACTTTATTTTTTTAGACTTAATAATTACAAATATTATATAGTTTTATAACAGTTGGATTTAATATTAAGTATTTTACCTATTATTAACTATTATCTGTAGTAATTATTTTATTTTAATAAAAAACATGTATACACCCACTTTATTCTATGCTTCTATTCTTTCATTACAGTAATTATTTTTTACAGAACCCAGTTGAAGTGTGTTGATTCGTTAACACACGGAAACATATGTTGGAACAATAAAGGAAGATTACTGTACAATTTGTTTGTATTTAAATATATGCATATTATTTTATTTTTCAACTTACTTTTCATTGAATAAACATTTAAAATGAAGGAACATACAAAACTTACAATAATACAAGTGCTATGATCAAAATTTTTTTGATAATAATTATATATAATAACTGTTTAATTTTTGTTAATAAACAGAGAAACAACACTATTTATCACAATTTTTATAAAAAAAAAATTATATAAAAAGTCCTAAGAGTTTATAACTATTATTTTTACCATTTGCCATACATTTGGTAAAGTGTAATCAAAAATAAGAAAAAGTTGTTTAAAAACTCTTTTATTATTGCTTGCTTAAACATTTTCTCAAAAATAATGTTGTTTCCAGAAATAGAATTTGTAGAATATGCAGACAACAAATCTACTAGTTTGAGAACAAGAATTTCAGTTTAGCTAACTATGTTTTTTTATTTAACAAAAGAAGTCTATGGCCACCTACAAGCTACTGTAGTAAAGTTTAAATTAAACCTATCAAAACAAATAAATCCTAATATTTTCTGTTCACACCAACTTTTTATTATTTTTTTTTTTTAAGTTTTTGAAATCATACAACAGACTTTTGTAAAACATTTTAATTTATCAGATTGAAAATCACTCCTTATAAGCTGTACTTTTTTGTTTTTAAGTGTAAAGATATCAATAAATTACAGGGTTGCCATTATATGTTTCAAAATAACTATCTCGGGTAACCTTAAACTAGCCTGATTCATACAGATGTTTTTAAATTCAGAAAAAAAAAAAAGGTTCGCCTCTCTTTTGCGTTGACTCAAACTACTTATACCTCAAAATGTTTTTATTTTATAAATAATAAAAATTTAAGCTAAACATATATACTTCAACATTTGAAGTTTACTAAAGTTAAGAGAAATACTGTTCAAAGATTCAATATTTTAAGTTTAAATGAATTAAGGTTTTTTTAAAGTCTGTGGATAACTTAACCAACTATGTAATTTTTAGGATTTGAAATAATAAAAAATGGTTTAAAACATTTTTGATATTTTAATTGACTTATTTTAATTTACCGTATAACGTACTCACTTAAATGCATATAACTTCATTGTCTTTCTTAACAACTTTCCTAACGGCAATAAACAAATTTAAAATTCAAACCCATGGTAAAACTTTTATTTCCCTTAACTGTTTATATTTAACTGAATTCAAATCATGATAAGTATGTATTTAAGATTTCAAACAAAGCTTGATGTTATTAGAAAGTAGTGAAAAGGTTATGCTAAAAAAAGTAAATAAACCTTTCAAAATATATAAAAATTTAATCTTGATCAAAACTCGTTAAAAAATAACAAAATATTTAAAATTGGTCCATTATATTTCATTCAAGATCTAGAAGAAATCTTGTCTAAGATTTTTTTTTTAATCCTTAAACTATTTTGAGTTTTTTTTTTGCTAAAAATATCTTGAGAAAAAAAGAACTACTCTGAGTTTGTGGCAACCCCGAGTTTACCTCTAGTTGATTTCATTAGTATTACTATATTTAAATATTTAATTTTAATTCATAAGGCAATGAAAACTATTTTTAATTGCTAAATAGTATAACTTCATTAAATTTTTGAGTCACACAACTATATTTGAAATGACCTAAAGTAAAAAAATTAACAGTGTGTAAGGGTAAGAAGAAAAACTAAAATAAATTGTTGCTTTAATGTATACACAAAAATAATAAAAAATCTTTTTATTGGTGATTCAGCTGAAAAGAGTTCCATTTGGTTACATAAGCATGTAATCATATATATTGTATATTGAAAGTCAAAAACAAATGTGCTCAATTTATTTGGTCCTAGGACCTGGTACAACAAAAAACCTTTTGGTTATCCAGTTACATAGCACTTGGATACCTTTTAACGTTTTGTCCAGGATGTGTAATTTGAGTCAGAACAAATATCAAAGTGCAGCCTCTCCAACCTGGCCATGTTGGGTAATTTTGTTTTATTTGTGGCCGGATAAAATTTTTATTTATAATCTACCTCTTTTATACTATGCAATGCAGATAATAAAACGCCCCTATATTTTTAATTATTTAATCTAATTAGTTAAATTAAATGTTAATGACATAAGAAGGAAATCGTAACCAACCCAATGGAAGAACTCATATGAAGTGCTAGAATGGTTTAACAATATTGACAATATAAAAAATAAATGCTTTGTAAACTTCAACATTATTACTTTTTATCCTAGCATCAGTCATGATCATTTATCTGAGGCCATAAAATTTGCAAAAAACTTCACAGAAGTAAAAAACAAAGACATAAAGCTAATAGAACACACATGTAAAACAATTGTCACTTATGATAATAGAACCTGGGTAAAAAAAGACAGTAACAGCCAATTTGATTTACCAATGGGTTCATTCTTAGGCGCGGAACTGTGCAACTTGGTAGGCCTGTATGCCATAAGCAAACTTAGGCACTTATACAACTATATAGATATTGGATTTTATAGAGATGACAGTCTTGCAATAATAAGCAGAAAAAGTAACCAAGAGCTAGAAAGACTAAAAAAGAACACAATAAAAACTTTTAATGATCTCGGTTTTAAAATAACAATTGATATAGGCGCGACTAAATGCAATTTCCTAGATATAAAAAAAACAAAAAGACTTCTCTGCTCTCAAAAAAGTTGAAAAGTTCTCTTCTTTATAATTTCTCCATACTTATGATTTTCCAACAAATCATGTCCAATCGCAGAGAAGTATTTTTTTGCAGGTTTCTCTGAACAACCATTAAACTAGCTTTTCACAATTTTCAGAACATGCAGATTGATTATTATTCCTTTTAGATTTTACTTCCACTTAGTTGCTACCATACCATCTAATGTTACACATGGCTGTTTTAGGTGTTTTTGGCCAAAGCTACAACAAAAAACACATCAAGAATCTAATCATATGATCACTGCCACCAGTGTGAAATCAAAATCAGCTGTTGCAAACTAAAATAAACCAGTATCTTATTGGAAGTATTAGGTTCTATATAAAGAATAACTAGAATAAAGAAATACTGTAAGTAGGAAAAAAGAGATACTGTTTGTATTTGAAAAAAAAAGTATATATATGTATACTGATATATAACCACCCTTGATATGTCATCAATCAAGTACCTAAATCCATCAACAAAAGGTTGACAACCATATCTAAGAATGAGAGCTCCTTTAAAAGAGCAAAACAGCACTACCAGGAAGCGTTAATTAAAGGAGGTCACAATCACAATTTGAAATATAACGCTGGTAACAAGAAAAAGACCAAGCAAAAAAAGAAAAATATCCTATATTTTTTGTTTATTAATTCACGCCACCATTTTGTTTGTTGGTTGAGACAAAAATCAGTAAGCGGTCCCTGGAAATTGTTAGCCAAAACTTTGGCCCAAGGCACCAGTACCATAAAATTTTCAATATAAAACTGTTGTAAAGTTTGTACTAGTGCATGCTAAACATGAAAAGCCAGATAATGTCTCATAATTGCAAAATGTTAGAAGATAAGGCAGAGGAACGAAAGCAATGCAACTGCAGAGATAAATGCATGGTGGATGGCAATTGTTTATTACAAATGCTATCTATAGAGCAAAGGTAATAACATCAGAGAAAAGTAAGCAGTATGTTAGCTCATCAAGTTTATCATTTAAAAGTAGGTACACAAGGCATAAATATTCTTTTAACAACAGTAAATACAGACTAAAAACTACGCTTTCAAAATATATCTGGGATTTGAAGGATAGAAATAAAAATTTTACCATTAACTAGAAAACTTTAACACGAATGAAAAACAAATTCAATTTAAAAGATGGCTGCACTCTCTGCAATCAAGAAAAACACAAGATCTTAAAATTAAACTCAAATCTAGCTTTAAATAAACAAAATGAACTTTTTAGTAATTGTAAACATTTTTCAAGGTTTTATTTTAAATAGTTTTGAACATATATGCAATCTTAGTGTGTCTTATATTTTTTAATGATTTACTTAGTGACTTAACAATCCTTTAAGTTTTTGCTTAATTTCATGTACACTTTGACTTATGTTTTGAAATATTGTCACAATAAACAAACTGAAAATCTGTTCTGTTTAACAAAATAGTGAAACAATTGTATTTTTAATACGTTGTATTTTATTAATATATATATATAAAGGTTTATTTCACGATGTAAAACTTAAAGGACTCGAGTTTCGTGCTTATGTACTCATCAGCTTCAAGACAAGATCAAAATAAAACACAAAACAAAATACACAAATGAAAGTTAAAAAATTTAGCATAAATAGATTATGATGTAATTTTGAAACTATCCATAACCATGCAAAACAGCTTGTGCAAAAATTAATTTACCAATTGACAATAAACTGGCAAAATTTCATAAAACTTCAGTGGGTAACTATATATAAGAACAGATAATTGAAAGAGATAAAGATAAATTAAGAAAAAAATGAAATCAAAAATATTAAAAGATGAAATTAAAACTTGTTAAATTTTAAAGGCGATTTTTTTATGTGTCTACAAGTGGATACAAACTTGCTTCTTTTATTTAGGCATCTTTTGTCTTTCAGTGCATATACAACGGTTGTTGCTTCTATGAGACACAGCCTACATATAGGGCTATTGCCGTCAGCTATAGGCTAAGCTCTTTTTATAACTTCCCAGGATATTTCAAAGTCAATGCCGCTGCGCTTTAAGCCACAAACATACTTCAAAGCTCAGTGTCATTTTCATGTCTTTAAAGATTTTTCATGATTGGCATACCTGAATCTAAACTGACTCAAGCACAAGCCAACATAGAACCTCGTCTCAACGCCAGAGTTAACTGTGGCCTTGTAAATGATGTTCTCCAAATGGCAATTGCCCCCTTTAAAATTATATTTACAGCTACCAGCGCAGCCACATTGACTTTGAATTCCTGAGTTTTGATTTAAAACTTCTTGGTTGTGTGCCTTAATGATATTCTCTAAATTTGCATACACAAATAACTTAACCGCATATTATGTTTGTTGAAAATTTTTGTTAGCAGATTTTGTTTATTGAAGTGTTTTTTGACTAGATTTATAAAATTTCTTCCAATATTAGTTTTTACTAAATTGCTCAAAGGAGGATTGTACAGATAACATTTCTTTTTCTTTTATGTTTTTGATTATTACACAAACATTACACAAAAATTATTACAAACCTTTTTATTAATAAAGCCCTTAAGGTGGGCTCAGTGTGAAAGATTTGATTTATCAAGATAAATAACTAAATTCTATAATAAGTATTATATATATTGGTTAGTAATAACTTGACATAAAACTCATTAAATTAAAAATCAGTGTTAAGGGCATAGGGGGGTAAACACCCTTTTTTGGTTTCTGATCTTATTTTATATAGTTTTTACTAAGCTACAAGATGCTTTTTAAAGATTAAAAAAATTCAAAATATTTTTTGAGATATAGCTGGTCAAAGTCGGAGGCAACAATAGGATTCTTATGGGAGGCGCAAACTAAAACGGCAAATAACTAGAAATCACTAAAAAACTATCTCATCCTACGTTTTTTGAGATAACTACCTCAATTTTTTAGGAAATGTTCCTTGCAGTATTAAAAAATTTTGTCGGAACAGAATTTAAAAAAATTAAAAAATAAAAATTTTATAACAAAACAACAAAAAAAAACTGTTTTTTTGTTTATCTTTTATATAAGATTTTTGTTTTATATATTTTTTTAAATTCCTTCTGACAGAATTTTCTAAATATATCAAGGAACATTTCTTGAAAGTTTGAGGTGGTTAACTCAAAAAACATAGGAGAAGATAGATTTTTAGTAAAATAGTCTATTTTTGTTGTTTTAGTTTGCGCCTCCCATAAGGAACCTATTGTTGCTTTAAGACTTTGACAGTCTATATCTCAAAAATTATTTGGAATTTTTTAAATCTGTAAAAAGCATCTTGTAGCTTAGTAAAAGCTATATAAAATAAGATCAAAAACCAAAAAAGGGTGTTTACCCCCCTCCCCCCCCCCTATGCCCTTAACTTAATACTTTTACCTGTAATTTCTAATTTAAAAAAAAAATAAATATATAAACTAAACTACCTTAAATCTAACACATTAACAAAAAGATAATAAATAAAATTTATTAACATTAACTAAAATCTATTTGAGTTGCTTTTAACAATCACTCTTACATTACAAGTACATTCATAAAAAAAACCCACACATCACAATCTGGTGCCCATATAACATGAATCAAATTTCAACACAAATAAATCATACATGCAGACATATATGTGCTTGTAAGTAGGTAAAAACTAAAAACTATTAAACACTTGCTTAACTTTTGTATTGAATTGTAAACAACTCAGTTTTAATCAATAAAATCTAGCATAAGTAACAATTAAATTTGTTTTAACTACATAAAATAAATCACTCCTTATACCAAACAGAAAAAAAAAACTGATAAACACTCTGAATAAATAAAATAATAAAAATAGTAGTACAAGTGAGTTAAAAAACTTTTCGTAAATAAAAAACTAAAGTTAACAAAAATTATTAAGTTTTTACACCTTTATTAAGGACTTCTGTCTTCTGAACAACATATAGCACTTAAAATATAGTAAAATAAACAATAAAAATTTACCTACTTGTTAAATCACACTGTCATTAGGGATGAAATCAAATTATAAAATTTTACATACAAAGAAAAGATAAAAAAGGAAAGATATAAATGAAAGTTGAAATATAATTTAAGTTTAAAAATTGTTGTGTTTCGTAATACTTGAGCACCATAACAATGGAAAGTAATTTTCAAATTACAAAAAAGTAAAAATTATAATAAAACCAAAACTCTTCAATGATCAGAACTATTCAAACTTTACTGTTTTTTTAAAGAACTTACTTAAATTAAATTGATTCTCTAATTTATTTTCAATGGTAAATTAATAAGTATTATGAATATTTTATAATCTATAATATTAAACACATGGCAATTATAAAAAATGAACTAGATATTAAGCATTGTTCTATTAATATTGTTTGTACAGCCTTTTCTATTGTTTTTTTCACAATTTGAAAAATCCAGAAACACTATTGGAAAAACCAGCTCCATTATAATTGAATGAAAGAATGGATATATAAATAACCAATTGACAAATTCAGCTCTACTTACACCCAGTCAATAAGACCACCAGCAATCAACCCAAAAAAAATGAAAAGTACAAATGCTAGTAATAGTGATATAACTTCAAATAATGTTCAATTAATAATTATAAAGATTGATATGTGCCTGATGGTCTTTATTATTTAATTTTGAGTCAAATGGTATAAAGTACTAGAAATAATAGAAATAAACTAAAATACTTTTATTTAGTTCCATTGCAAAACATTTAACAGTAGAAATTTTGTCAACATTTGTTTGGTAGTGACATTTTTCCAAGGTTAATTATTTATACATTCTAGTGGTTTGTTTAAACAGAGTCAATAACTTAATGGTTGGTTAATCAGAGTTCAAAAAATTTCAACCTTCGATAAAGATTGTTTATGCTGTTTACAAGAGGAAGCATAAGGGCTTTACTAGAATTCGTTAGACCTATGAAAACCTTATGACAAATATTTCAATTAAGATAAAACTAATTTTTAACCACAAAACTTGAAAAGACTTTCAGTTAAAAAATCTATAAGTATTACTGTCATATCGTTTAAGTAGTTTTTAAACAATTAACATATTACACTACTATATTTTAGTTATAAGTTCTTAGAAATGTAAGTGAAATTTTTTTTTTTTATTAATCTTATCTTAATCAAAAAAAATCAAATAAAAAAATTAGAATTCAGGGGACATGTTAAGTAATTTGATTTTTATGATTTATTATACTGTAGTTAGATATTATAATTTAAGTCATTCGAGTTTTAAAATGCTTAAAACCATTTCATGTAAAAAAGTATTGGTTTGTCATATATTTGAACAACATTAAACAAACTAAGCGAAACTACTACGAATTAATCGATCAACACGCTCTTATTGAAACAGCTATTGTAAACATTTGCCAATAAAAATATGTTAAAAAGTTTACCATTGTCTTTTTCACGAAACATTTTTGTATTCTTTAAAGAAACAAGAAAAACAGAAACAAATACATATTTGTATACCTATTACCTACAATTAACATCAATAACAAATTTTTAAAGTACTGGTACTTTGATTTTTTTTTTTGTGCTTTATAGTTTACTTGTGTTTTATCAATGAACTATTAATTTTATTTTTGAAAAAAAAACTAAACAAACTAAAATATTTAGCGTGTTTTAAAAAATCTGATCCTGCAAAAATTTTTTGATAACACATACCAGAACTAGTATAGTAATCTACCATACTAGATCTAAAAATTTATGATCTAGCAGGGTCTTTTTTTTAACTTCGGATATGGCTGAGTTCATATAGTCTGGCTCTGGACTGGACTCCAGTCCAGTCCAGACTCAATTCGGAAAATCACTAGTTTTTATTAATGAATAAATTCACAGTAAGTGTACATCTTACTTATTATGTGCCATTTAACATTTCTATTATTTTTGACTAGTATTTATTACAGTCATCTCAAACAAATTTGAGATGCCCCGCGCCATTTAAAATAAATCAATGGAATATGAACGATTTGGCAGCGTCAATTTGTAGGAAATTACCCACAAACGGTCATTTCAGTGAATACTCCATATGCACTTACTCCGCTTGGTTAGATCTCAACAGCGGTTTTTCGCAACTATGCCTGCCTGATGGCTATTTGGTAAAGTTCATTATTTATTATTTTTTTTTAATAGTCGTTTTTACCACTATATTTTATTTATTTATTTGATTAGTATTGTTTTTAGGATTGACTGTTACAGTGTTTTTACTGCAATGTGTTATTATAGAGCTAATTTTTTATTTAAAAAAATATTTTACAAAATTAATTACAATTGTCATAGTTTTTGTTGTATTAAATGTCAGAGCAAAATTAAGTTAGGTTTATAAAAACAAATTTTACAAACACACATTGTATGAAGTATTAATAAAAATATTTTAGTAAGCCATTATTATAAAATGCAAACATACAAAATTTTTATGATTTTTTAAAAATAATTTCCTAACAATGTAAGTAGGGTTGTTTTTATTCAAAAAGCGACAAGTGTTTTTTGAAATTTTTGATTTCATATTTCTCTAACCTGCATAAGTTACACGTTTTGTTCTTTTTTGTTTAGTTTTGGTTTGAAAACTTTGCAAGCACTGCTTAAGAAGTTAATCATGTTTGCATGTTTTTTCTTATGTTTCCAGGTTTGTATTGGTTGATATTTTATTGTGTGATTAGAAATTGTTGTTATGAGTTTTCCTTTGAAATGAAAATAAAAAAAAGAAAAACTGAAAAAAGTCAATATAAATACTTGCTTAGATTAGATTTATTAAAAATGATCTAAACAAACTTAACCTAAACGCTACAAAAACTTAATTCTCTCTTACTATTTTTATTGAAAAATAGTTATTAAACAAAGAAAAATGTGTATTGTAAAAAATTTTTTTGAACTTCTACAATAAATAACACATATTAAACAAAAATAATAGTTTTACTTTTTTCTTGGATTCTTGAACTTTCTGTTAAGCTTATTTTATGATAATACACAACTTAAAGTTTTTGATTGCAAAATATATTAAATGCTAGTTTAAAAAACAAGAGATGCTAAAAAATTTTCCAGCTGGAGTCGTCAAAACGAAATAGTTTTTATGCCAATTGAGCATTAAAGTTCACAAAGTTTTGTTTGTTTTAAGTTAATAATTTCACGCTAAAATAAACAAAGCAATGACTTTTCGCAAGTATGCTCCTTGCAAGTTTGACACACCACAGACCAGTGTTGTCTAAAATCTAAATGCTATTATTTATAGACTATCTGAACAATGATTATTTAGTAATTTTTTTTTCAAAGTAAAATGTTACGCTTAAGTAATAAATGAATGAACAAAGAAATTAATTTATCTACGTATGGAATAAAGCAGAAAGAGACTACTTTGTTAATAGTAATAGTTTTAAAAAAATTAAATTCACTCAAATGTGTTTTAAGACTTTAACCTTAAACATTAAAATTATCAAATAAAGTAAAATTAAAAATGTTTTGTATAATTATCTTACCACTCACTTTATAAATTCTGTCAGACGTGAAAACCATATTTGCCAGAGTAAATAATTTTTAATTAGTTTTCAAGTTTTTTAAAAAATGTTTATTTAAAGCAAAGCTGTTATAATCTAAATGCTATTTAATTTAGTTACCCTTAACTTTCATGCTTTCAACTTAAGTTTTTTAAGACTAGACGTTTGACAATAAAAGTTGTAAGTTTCAACTTGAAATATAAAAGCCGCTTAAATAACGCTTTACTAAATTTCCAGCAATTATGGTATAAGTAAAGTGATTTTAGGTAATGTACTTTTATATAGATCGTCATGTGTCTTATCTTGAAGATCTAAGGTCAAAAAATTTTTAAACAGCTAAATAAAACAAAAATAAACAAAGTTCTGATTAATAAGAACAGCTAAGAGAAGAGCTAAAAAAAGTTTGATGTAGATTGTTATTGCAAGTGTGGTTTGTCTCTGTAGGCGTTTTCCGTCGTTGTATTAAGTGGCTATTAAACTTATAGGTCAGTCGTGAGACCGTGACCACAATAGTCACTCATGTTTGCTAAGTCAGCATAAATAGATCTTTTTTTTGTTGCAATTCTTATTTTAAAATATAAAAATTTTGTCTCTATGCTTAAATTTTAATATGTATAAGTTAAGTGGATTAGGAATAAGTGTATCAATTAAATATAAATAAAAAACTAATATAAGCTTTAAAAAAATGCTGACTCAGCATATATGCAAATCAGACTTACTTTAAGATTTACTTTCCGTATTAAAATTTTTTTTTGCACATACTTTGATCTTTTTTGCCGTGGTTAATTAGTTTACAGTATTTAAAATTTTCTTATATAAAAAGCAAGTTCTTCTGCTTTTATACTTTTTGTTATTTTTTATTTATTTGGGATAAGAAAATATTTGTGGTGAAACTGTACTTTTTTATATGATAGGATAAAATTTATAAATCCTCTGAGTATTTTTAAGACTTTTAATAGTAAAAATTTTACAGTATGCTTTTTATAGTAGAAAAAAAAAGTATAATTTACAGACAAAATTTTCATATTTAATGTAATAATGACGTTATAATACAACAAAAGCAGTTGAAATGTCTTTAATTTATGCCTACATAAATAAACTTTTATTTAAGGTATAAATTATAAGTGATTTCATTACTGTTTAAGTAAGAAAAATATGTGATTTTTAGGGTTGAAATCGGTTTTTTGGGCGACAAACTTTTATTTTTGAATTAAAAAAAAAGTTTCAAATACTTCTTAATGAAGCAAAAACACATCCAAATCATATGTACTTGAATGAATATTACAATATGACCAAAAATGTGCTGTACTCCCGGGTCCGATTGTACATGTTCCGGAATTCCCAGTTTTTTGCAGACTTTCGACTTTCAACTTTAAAACTTTCAACAAATTGTTCTTAGTAACAACAAAATAATATAAACAAAAATAAAAACAAGAAGTATTAACTAGTTATCCTAGTAACAACAGGGTGATATAATGAAAAATTAAAAAATAAACACTAATCAAACAAATATAAATGTGAGATTGACCCTCATACTATTTATCTTCTATACAAGATTATACATTTATATTTTTAAGCTATGATTAAATAGAAAATTTTATCATAGCTTTGTTTATTTTCAGATTTTGTTTAGAATTAAAAATGGCCAACAACTTTATTAAATTTATTATTGAAATTAAAGAAAAATTTCCAGAAGGTATTTTAAATAATGATTTTGAAAAATTATTGTTAAAAAATAATGAATCTTTTCTTTTTATAAATAAAATAGTTAAAAATCTTGAAAATACACTTCATTTAGATTTTACTAAAGATTATTCATTTTTCCCACACCAGGACTCAACAAATAGTTTACCTAGTACACATGGTGGTCATGTTTCAGGTCCATTAAAATTGGTTAAGAAAGGGGGTGGTACCAAATTTTCCAACCTCTTCTAAAGTTTTTGAACCACTGAATATTCTGGATAAGAGGGTTCTAGGTACATCAAATAGTCAAATAAATGTCCCAGGGCCAATTTCGGTTAAGAAAGGGTTGGTACCAAATTTGGTCAATTCTTCTAATGTCTTTGAGCCACTGAATGCTTTGGGTAGGAGCGGTCTAGGTCCATTTAAAATAAATGTCTCAGGTCCAGTTTTGGTTAAGGAAGGTTTGGTACCTAATTTAGCAAATTACACTGAAATCTGTGGGCCACTGTCACCTTGTCATAATAGAACAACTAGGTTAGTGTCTTCTCCTGAGTCATCAACTAATACTGCTTCTAATGGTATTGGCGTAACAGTGTTTAAATTTAATGAAGTAGATTTGAAAAAAGATATGAATTCACTTGCTAAAAACAGGGTTGCCACACACTCAGGGAATCTCAGGGAATTTTCAAACTGTAGAAAATCTCAGGGAAACTCAGGGAATTTTGGCATTTTTCTTTTAACTCAGAGAAACTTAGGGAAGTTTTGATTTTTTCTCTAAATTTCAGGGAAGTTTTTGAAAATCTCAGGGAAATTTTTTTCTAGATCTAGAATGAGGTTTAGTTAACCCAGTTTCAATATTTTGTTCAAAAGTAGTAAATTTTATTATTTAAGTGGTTATTTAGAATTTTTTTAGCCTTGCGGCTAGTTCTTCAATATTCTTAGTATTAACATTGTAGTTTTTTTAAGTTTTAAATTTATATTTACTTAAGTAAAATCAAACAGTTTAGAGAAATGAAAGTTGTTGTTAACTATTCATTGAAAAGTTCTAATAAACTTTTTATTTTTAGTTACTTATGTAGTTTGAAAAACACTATGTTGTATTATTAGTTCTAATTTTTTAAATAATAAAATTATTTGTTATTTGTTTACAACTACTTGTTTTCAGTAAAAAAATTAAAATGAATACAGATTAGTGTTGTATTACTTTTGTTAAAAAAATAGAGGTTAAATTTTTGTTTATAAATAATAATTTCAAAAGTAGTAGCAGTAATGGTAATTAATTTTTTAGTGTGAATGTTTTAATATACTTTACAACTTTTTTGCAGATTTAATTTAAAAGCTTTTTTAAGTATTATGAGTAAAGTACAGTTTAAAACCTTGTTTAAAAAAAGTTGGCTTAACCATGAAGACTTCAAAGATTGGTTACTTGAGGATGTAGACAAAGAGAAGTTTAAATGTAAGTGGTGTGGTGATGATACACCAATGGCCTTATCCAACATGGGTATAAGGGCATTGAAATCGCACAGTATGTCAAAAAAAACATCTTAAATTGAAAGCCTCTAAGAGTAAAAATAATGCAATTACTTCTTATTTTGGTGGGGCTAATAGTTCAACTAGTATATCAGCTGCAACTTCTTCAACAAGTGTACCAAAGAAAACTGGTCAGGAAACTCTTGCGATAATAATAACACTTTATTCACTACCATGTTTCCTGATAGTGAAATTGGTTGACACATACAGAGGATCAAAAATAACTATATTCATTGATAATGATACAAAAAATATTCAATATGTATTATTTATTTCAATTTTTTTTTTTTTTATTATTAATATGATGATATAATAAGTAATTTTCAAAAAAAGTGTAAGACAATTATAAATGATAGATAAGTTTTTATTTTCATGTTGTTTGTCATCTAAAAATTTAAGAATTATAATTTTGTTTATTTATGTTTTATTTTGAAAAATTTACTAAGTTGTAGATCATCAAATATTTTTTTTTTAGTTAATAGTTATTTTTCTGAACAAATGAACAGTTGAGATTACTTAACAAAAATATTTCATTCATTGTGTAAATACAATTTTGTTTTAACATAATTTTAATCAAAACAATGGTATTGGTTATTTTTTTTTATCAAAAAATTATATTTATTTGAAAAGCTATGCATGTTAATTATTTTCTAGAAAGTTTTCTCGTATACTTGATTAATAACTTACAATATTTAATAAAATTTTTTGTCTTCATTTTTAAACTTGTAAAGCAAGCTTTTCTTATGGTCATAGAGTAGTCGAACATTTTTTTAATATAAACAGGGTTGCCACACACTCAGGGAACTCAGGGAATCTCAGGGAATTTTCAAACTGTAGAAAATCTCAGGGAAACTCAGGGAATTTTGGCATTTTTCTTTTAACTCAGGGAAACTCAGGGAAGTTTTGATTTTTTCTCTAAATTTCAGGGAAGTTTTTGAAAATCTCAGGGAATTTTTTTTCTAGATCTAGAATGAGGTTTAGTTAATCCAGTTTCAATATTTTGTTCAAAAGTAGTATTTTTTATTATTTAAAGTGGTTATTTAGAATTTTTTAGCCTTGCGGCTAGTTCTTCAATATTCTTAGTATTAACATTGTAGTTTTTTTAAGTTTTATATTTATATATACAATAATGTTAAGCTTTTAAGTTTTATTTACTGCATTCAGAACAGTTGCTAGGAAAGACATACAAGTCATAATGAAGTTCTTATGTATGCATTTAAGTGAGTTCTTCATGTGAAATTATTATTATAGTATAATTAAATTTTGTCAATTAAAATGTCAAACAAATTAAACTTTATTCTTTTATGTAGAAAGTTAACTAACAAGTTTACACAAAGTTGTGCAAAAATTTAGTTTTTAATTTTTAATTGGTTTAAACCTTTTAAGATTGAGTTTTTGAAAACAGTTTTTTTCATAAATTTAATGCAGAAGCAGACACATACAACCTTCCTTTTATTATTAAAGAAGAAAAATGAGAATGAGATATTAATAATTTGTGTTAGAAGAGAAAAATTTTTTTTTAAGATTTGAAAAATACTCAGGGAAACTCAGGGAAATTTAAGGTTACTCAGGGAAATTTTTGGTCACTCAGGGAAGATTTTTTGGCTCAAAGAGTGGCAACCCTGTATAAAATAATACTGTTTTAATTTATAAAATATGATTCATATTTTTAAAGGGTCGCTTTTCAACCTTGTTACATTTTTATGTTAAACAAAACCGAATTGTATAATAGACTCATAGAATTAAAAAATATTATCAAATATTTTATAAATTTTCCAATAAACTAATTTAACGGCATAGGGGAACTAAAACTTTTTTTTTCAAATTTTGTCTTTTTTTGTTTATAATCAGATAATATACTTGTTACACTTTACCGCTTGTTAGATTAAAAGTAGCTAAGAAGATATAAGGGACCAAAGTTAGATTCAGATTAGTTGTTTATAAATTTTAAACAACTTGTTAAAAACATATTTTTAATCTTTTTTTTAATAAAAAATATTTCTTTTTTTAATAATTTCTATCATAAAATTTTTAATGCCATTTTGTTTTAAACTAAAGAGTTAAAAATTAAAATTATGAGCTAAAACCACTGATAAAATTTTAAACTAGCAATAGGTTGACTTATTTTATGATTATTAGTGTTTTTTATCTTAATATTATTGTTATTTATCTTTTCTACTATTTATTATTTTTTTCCAAAAGAAAAAAATTAATTACTATTTTCAGTGTTTTTTGTTGTTGTTTACATTATTATTTTGGCATAGTTAAACTCATATATTTAAACATTTATTCAACTTTGTAAAAAAAAAGATAGTTGTAATTAAAATGATATATTTGTTTTAGACTATTTTTTAGTTTAAGCATTTATTTTTATGGAAACAGCTTTATTTTACTTTTTTTTATTTTTATTTTTTCTGTGTTATAGCTTTATTTTACTGTTAATTATTTTTGGATAATTTAAAATAAGTTGTTAGTAGAGTCGAAATTCTTAAACACACATAAAAAAATAAAAACATCAAATATATATATTTTTTTTTCTTTTTGAGAAAAATATTAAATGTTGGTTGTAAAGTTTAATAATCTCATTTTTCATAGAGCTCTTCGTTTTAGAGTTTAAATTTCTTTTTCATTTTTAGCTCATTATAATTTTTATTAAGTTTGGGTATGCAACTCGATGACCGAGAAGTATTTTTGCTATCCAGGTCATTAAACCAAAAAAATTATTGATCAAATTTTAACCAAGTTTGTTCTAAAATACATTTCATGATATTTTAAATTATATTGCTTTTAAAATGAAGGACGAGATAGGTTTTCAATGAATTTGTTTTATTTATGAGAAAATTGCCCTTAAAATTTTCAATTCTATATGGTTGTATCCGAATTATTTTACAAAAATTGTTATATCTCAAAAGTAATTAGTTATTAGTTTTGTAAAAACTATCTTATAGTATATAACTTAAGCTTTGAAATGTAAGGCTTATTTATTTATTCAAAATGTTAGAAACCCTTATGCCCTTAACATTTAAAAAATTTAAAATTTATATTTACTTCTTTCAAAATTAATGTTATAAATTTTTCATGTTAACAAAAAACTAGCTTTTGAAAAAAGGAAGACAAAATTTTAACCTTTTACAATGTAAATCGTTCGATAACCATTGATCTTGGTGTCAAATTCCAAAAAAAAACCGTTTAGGACTATTTAAAAATCAAATGCTTTTCTTTCTATCAAGCTGCAAGCTATAAATTGAAAATTTTAATCATTATACAATTATTACGGCCAACATGAAACCTAAATTTTTCTTTTTATTAATATATTATAATTAATTTTATATAAAGTTGTTTATGTAAAAAATAAAAAGTATAGTGTAAAAAGTGTAAATGTTAAGTATAGTTCAAGTATTATAATGATTTTAAAAATAATTAAAACAAATTTTACAATTTCTATAAAAAAATACTAAAAATTTGTAGTTTTATGATAATTTATATGTTCAATAGTTAGCCTGGCTTGTATCTTATATGCTTAAGTTGACTAGGCTATTTATTTCATAAACTATAAAGTTTTAGTTGTAGAAAATAAGTTAAATGATAACAAAAGTCTAAATTTTAGTAAATTTTAGACTTTATATTAAATTTTAAGATTTTTGTTTTATTTACTACAAACTTGATTTAATTATCTTTATAATTAAAAATAAACTTAATCTTGATTCTTAAGTTCTTACTATAAAAAAGTTCTTATAGATGAAAATCGATTTTATAAAGTAAATACCATTAATTGTCTTTTAAATTTTGTACTACCGAAATTTTAATTTCTAAACGTCAGTTTATTTCTTTAATAAAAATGTTAAGTCTATGTCATGACATTTGCTTTAAAAAAATATCGTTGATTTAAAATTTGTTTGTCAATTGCAATTTTACTTTAAAACTAAAATATAGTTTTTACTCATTCTTATTATCTGATCAAACTATTAATATTTAATTTTGTTTGGTTATATATTTATTTTTTAAAATTTAAGTTAAACTTATTTTGAAAATTTAACCCTAAAAAAATAATAAATATTTTTGTATCATAGTATGAACTTGATATAGGTGAAATATGCAAACTGAGTGTATTATCGGTTTGTATATTTAACCTTTCGAACTTATTTTTTTCTTCATTTAATCCTCAATAAGCGGTCGATAAGCTGTTTTCAGATTAGATTTTGCGATATGATGATAAATATATCAATAGATAGTATTTATTTTTTTGTCTCTGATTGTTCAGCTATAATTTACTACTTAAACATTTGAAGTTTTGTCACTGATTTGAATTTTTTGAGCTTGTTTTGTCCCTGATACTAAATTTTAATCAACTAATGATAGTAGGGGATTTCCGGAATTTCTACAAAATGACTCGTACTCCCTACCCCTAACTAATTTCAAGCTTATAAGTTGAAGCAAAACAATAAAGAGTTCTAATTTTGAATAAGTACAAGGAACTAGTGTAGAAGATTTGTTTTTTAGAATTTAGTGTAGTACCAGGTTTAATCAAAGTGGTTCATCAGTAATAAAAGTTTAATTATTTTATGGTTAAAACTTAAGAACAAAAACTAAAAAACAAATATTTCACAACAGTCTAGATTCAAATTGTCAGATTGGAGTAACTCTGTAAGTAAACAGATTAAAGCAATTTTAATTGTTTAATTTTAGATTTTCAATTGTTACAAATAAGTTTAAGTCTTAAAAACACTCAAAGAATTTATAAATTTTATACTATCACATAAAAAAGTACAGTTTCACCACAAATATTTTCTTATCCCAACTAAATATATATCCTATGCATGCTAAAATCCAAAATACTCTGGGATTTAAAAATAATTGCACTAAATTTCCAAAAAAAATTTGGAGGCTTTTGACAAATTCTGCTGAATCAGGCTAGTTATATTTTGTTATCAAAATAATACTAGTTTTAATAGCAGTTTAATGAAAAACTTGAAATGATTCTAGGATAAATATTAACAATTTAAGGCCTCCTACCATTAAATTTAACAACATTTGTAACATTTACACTTTTTGATCAGCTTTTGAAATGTTTTGAAGCATTTTTGTTTATATGTTATGATTGCTACACACTCAAGCTAGTTCTCAGTATAATTTATAGACTTTTAGGATTTTTGGAAACTAAAGCTAATTTTCAACTAAAAAAGTTTGCATACACTAATTATTATGTAAACAAGTTTTTTATACATAACAGGGTTGCTAAAAAATTTAGAAACCTGATAAAACATGGAGTTTGATAATTTATGCTAAAAAACCTAAAAAAACCTGGAATTTGAGAAATTTTGAAAAAAAAAAAAACTTGGAAAAACCTGAAATTTTTAATAATCTTGTTATGTTAAGTAGTAAAATTTCGATTTGACACAAAAAGTCTAACATAAAGATAACATTTTTTTGTCATCATCAAATTTTTTTTTATTAAGGAACACATTTAAATTAGCTTTACAGTATCTTTTCAATGGTTTTATCTATTTAAGACAGTTTCTTACCTTAAATTTAACTTTAAATTAAAAATAGACCTAAAAATGTGTACTTTTAAAAACCTGGAGAAAGTTTTACAACCCTGACATAAGCTTTTTTAATTATAGTTTATTAGTATTTTTAAATACATTAATGAGCTGAGAATTTGAGAATACATTATAGCTAAAAGCATGCTTAAAAAAAGTTTTTGTAGTAAAAACTTAAAATAATTGTTTTAAATTAACTATTAGTTATAAGTAGTGCCTAACATAGTATAAATTTTATAAAATTTTAGTAGACTACTAGAATAAAATTAGATAATTAACTGGTGTTAAAAGACTTTTCTATATAGTATGACCTAGGAGTTCTGTTCTGCTTAGGAAATTTGACTTATTTTTTATAAAATGCTGCCTATATCTCAATTAGTCTGTAGTCTAATTTTTTTTTTGTATTATATTATTAAAAATTTAGTTATTGTAATACAAATTAAAGTATTTACTTAAATTTTTTATAAGTTGAATATTTGTTAAAGTTTTCAAACTGCTGCATCTGTTTATAAACTTAAAAAATACAAAGCAGGGTTGCCACATTCTCAAGATACTCAAGACAATAAAAGACAGTTTGATAAAAAATACCTTTACTAAGGATAACTAACGCTAGTTTGAAATTAAAAGTTGTCCTAGGATGACTCAGGCTAGTTTGAGTTTAAAAATATTGTCCAGTTTTTTTCTGGATCTTGAATAAGATTTTTAATTTTTAATTTTAAAACTAATTTTATTCAACTGCTTGATTTTTATTGATTATGAAAAGTTGTTTAAACTTATATAAAAAATTATTTAAGAGTTTCTTAAAGCATTAAAAAAGCTCAGGATGAATAAGAACAGTTTTTTAACTTAAAAAGTGGCAATTCTGATCAAGAATTTTAATTAAACTTTTTAGTTTGGTATTATTAAATTTGTAAAGCTACTAATACTGTATCAAAACTATAAAAAAAATTACGTTTATGAATAAAAAATAATTTAATTTTAATTATTAGACTATTTTTTTATAAATATGTCTCCTGTTATCTCTAGTTCATCAACAAACAAAAGAAGCAGGTAGTGTGTTTAAACCTAGATACAACTTCAAAAAGTGCTAACATTGGCATATTTTTTAGTAACAATTTTATAGTTTTTGAATCAAGTTTTTTATATTTTTAAAGACAAATTATCATAAAATTGTGTTTTATAACTTATCAAAAAAACATCCGTATAAAAAACATGCATTCAGCTTAGTTTTTAGTAATAATTTTCTTAAATAAATTTTTTGAAATCTGACATTCTATATATATTATTCAAGTATATAACTTTTTGAAATTAGATAATTGATTTATAAATTTAACTAAACTTGAAAGTTTTAAACTTCAAAAAAGTATTCAATGAGATTTTTTATTTGTATAAATTTTAATTAAAATGTTATTAAATTACGTTCTTTAAACAGACAGAGTGGATTGATAGATAGGTCTAGTGGACTAGTAGCAAGGACTAAATATTGTAACAATTTGCCAGACATTCCTTTTGATCCGAAATTTCTTCAATTTCAAAATGATCCCAATAGGTTAAACACAGATTAAATTGAATAAAAAATGGAAATGTTACTAATTTCATCTCTCTTTTATATATTTAGTTTTAATTTTTGCATTGAGAGTATTAGCTATTTAATTAAAGTTACTAAAAAATATAGTTATTAAAAAAACAATTAAGGTAGTTTTTTCAAAAGTTTTAAGACATACTAATATAATTGAAGGTTTGTGTCATACCAACAAAACTCACTTGAAAAAAAGATCAAACTTGAGTTACATACCGACCCTGGACTTGGTGTTGTTATTGATTTAATTGACCCTCTTACATATAAAGTAAGTTTAAATAATATTTAAATATATAATTTACTATTTAATTTGGACAGGTTTGCAATGAATGTAATGAGTCTGAAACACATTGAAATGTTTCTGAATTAGAATCTTGAAGTAAAAACTGCTTTATATTAAATTTTTAATTATCCCTGAATAATGCTTAATTTTTGTAAAATGTTTTAGGTGCCCTAATTTTGATTAAAGTATGAAATGAAAGTGTATTTTTTGAACATTAATAGTATTCATACAGACTCAAAAAAAAATTAAATAATAAAAAAGTATATTTCACCATATAGAATAAAAGTTTCATTTTAGTTCTGAAAGTTTAAGCATACTAATTATGTACATGTTTGTTATCAATAAACTGTAATAAACATGGTTCGTACATGTACTTGTGAATAATTTACTGAATGTCTCTGTAAAGATAAGCATGTTTAAAGTTTTTGAATATATAAAAAAAAATTGTTTGCGCAACACTACAGTTCTGTGATCAATAATATAGTATGTACTTTTTTAAGCTGTTTATATAAGTTAATTAAGTTTATATACTGTTTGGAAACGTAGTGTCATCAGTTATTTACGTGATGTACGTAGAATATTAGAAGGTAGATAAAAAAACATAAAAAAGTTTTTAGATAGTAATTTTTATAAGTACTCATTTTAAACGGGTTTGCCACAAAACCTGGAATTCTGGTAAAACCTGGAATTTATCAGTTAAGGCTAAAAAACCTGGAAAATCTTTGAATTTGAGAAATTTTGAAAAAGAAAACCTAAAAAAATCTTGAATATAAAACAATAACCACTAACATATCTGGAATTTAAAACTATTTTTACCTGTTGAGTAGTTAATTTTTAATTTGACATAAGAAATATATCATATAGATAACTTTTTTTTGTCATCATCAATATATTTTATTATTAAAAGACACATGTAAAGTAGTTTTACAGTATCTTTTCACTGTTTTTATACTAAATAGACAGTTTTTTTACCTTAAACTTAACTTTAAAACTAAAAATTGACAAAAAAGTGTTAAATTTCCAAAACATTGAAAAATTTGAGAAAACCTGGAAGAAATTCCTAAAAACCAGTGGGAACCCTGTTTAAAGCAAAGCATAATTGCATAGATTTTATACAATAATTTTTACTATAGATAGACATAAATTCTAGAATGCATCCGGATGATGAAGCTCTTTTGCAAGAAGAGGCTCCGAAACCAATTAATTCTAAAAGGTTAAAATTATTTATATTAAAAAGTTAAGTTACTTTTTTTTTATATTTACTTAATATAAGGTGTAAAGTAATAAAGTTTGTTTATATAGTTATTCATTGATAGCTTTCAAAACTTTTATTGATGAATATTTTTTTAGACTTGACAATCACAAATTAAACGTATCTTGGCTACGTAGAAGTGAATACATATCACATGAGTTCAATAGGTATGGAACAAATTCATCAAATGTAGAAACAAGGTAAGTTTTGTATTTCAGAAAGCTATAAAGTGCTAAATATAAGTTAAGGCCATAGGGGGGGGGGGGTCCAACATTTTTTTTTACTAAAATTAACTTAGGCTTTTATATGAAAGCTTTAAGTACAAACTACAAGCCAGTTTTTATAGAATTCAAAAATATCAATTAACTTTTGAGATATTTAATTTTTTGTAAAAATTTCCAATATAAACGTATGAACCGCAAATTTTTTGGGGTCAATTTTCTTGGAAATTTTAAAATTCACTAAAAATCTATCTTTTCCTTCATTTTTCAAGCAATCTTTTTCAAATTTTCAGGAAACGTTCCTTATAATAAAAGGAAAAAACGTTACTTTAGAATTTTAGTAATTTAAAAAAATAAAAATCTTATCACAAAAAAAAAAAGTGTTTTTTTTCAAAAAGAATATATTTTATCAAATTTTTTTTTAAATTCCAAAATAAAGTTTTTTGTTATTGTATAAAGATTAGACTGTGAAAGTTTGAAGAAGATTGCTTGAAAAATGTAGGAGGAGATAGATTTTAAATGAAATAGTCTTTTTTTGCTGTTTTAGTTTTCCCTTCCTATAGGGAACCTTTTATGCGGCCCGACTTTGACTGGTCATATCTCAAAAAATAATTCGAATTTTTAAAAACGATAAAAAGCATCTTGAAGCTTAGAAAAAACTCTATAAAATAAAATCAACTTGTAAAAAACATGGTTTACCCCCCCCCCCCCTATGGCCTTAACCAGATTTGAATCTGAAAATCTACATTTAAATATGATAATTAGATAGTCATATTTATTATTATTAAGCTTGACGAAGTTAGTTTATTAGAAGTAGTATAACTGTTGCAATAAAAACTAAAAGTATACAATCAACAAAATCGGCGAAAGTCTGCAGAACAAGTCCGGACTTTCGTTTGCCGTGAGACAAGCTCAAATTTAACAAAAGGGTTGATCATGCCAATTCGATCATCAGACCACAAGTTTCGGTAGACTAAGACCGGTTTCGTCCTTATTAGGACTCATCAGTCAGTCACAACCGAAAAACTTGTAGTCGTCAATCTACAAACGGTTTATCATGCTTTCGCATGAAGCAACCATTTGCTGGCAATGATTAGTGACGTCAGCATTGTCTTTGCCGTGCAACGTTTTAAACATTGTCCACTAGGCAAGACATCTGGTACGCTCGTTTTAGTACAATCAACAAAATTGGCGAAAGTCTGCAGAACAAGTCCGGACTTTCGTTTGCTTCATGCGAAAGCATGATAAACCGTTTGTAGATTGACGACTACAAGTTTTTCGGTTGTGACTGACTGATGAGTCCTAATAAGGACGAAACCGGTCTTAGTCTACCGAAACTTGTGGTCTGATGATCGAATTGGCATGATCAACCCTTTTGTTAAATTTGAGCTTGTCTCACGGCAAACGAAAGTCCGGACTTGTTCTGCAGACTTTCGCCGATTTTGTTGATTGTACTAAAACGAGCGTACCAGATGTCTTGCCTAGTGGACAATGTTTAAAACGTTGCACGGCAAAGACAATGCTGACGTCACTAATCATTGCCAGCAAATGGTTGCTTCATGCGAAAGCATGATAAACCGTTTGTAGATTGACGACTACAAGTTTTTCGGTTGTGACTGACTGATGAGTCCTAATAAGGACGAAACCGGTCTTAGTCTACCGAAACTTGTGGTCTGATGATCGAATTGGCATGATCAACCCTTTTGTTAAAAGTATACAAATGTTAAGTACACTATTTTCAAAAACGTCTCATTTTACTCATAAATTAATTTTTGAAACTTCATCTAAATTAGGGGTGAGCAACGTTTTTAGTCAAGAAAAATGAAGTCCGGATGGGCCATAGTTCAATTTTATTTATTTCTTGAAAGTCGTATAAGTTTTTTTTTTCCCTACATTTAATGTAAATTTCAAACTTCTTGTAATCTATACCAGTGCTTCTGAACCTTTTGTCTAGCGGCGGAACCCTTTTCCAAAGTTCAATTTTTCCGCGGAACCCCTAATTTTATTTTACATAAAATGTTTAATGTAATATTTCCTGCAAAAAACAAAAGAATTTTAGTGAAAAACGAACTTTTTAGCAAAACTATATCATTGTTAGAAATCATACCAATTGTATTAGTATTAAGTCGAGTCAAACTCAAAGTGCACCAGAGGCAATAGGTATTTTATGATTCTATAATCAATAAACGAAAACAATAATGATTAATCGCAACGTCATAAAAATCTTTCCTTGCATAATAAAAACAAAATGAGAGCTACAAACAATAATTAAATGAACATGAACCTTATCGAATTCACAGATTACTGTAATAAACGGGTAAGATGCCAAACTAAAAATAAATAAAAACATTTAGTGCAAAACTTGAACTTTTCTCTTAGCAACAAGCATGTCAATGCGCGGCTGGATTTTGGATAGACTGAGACGGAGACAGGCAGATAAGGTTGGAGTCAGCATACAGTTCCTTTGATTTGTTTTAATTTTTGTTACATGCGAAAAGCCGGACTCGCAAAGATAAGTGGTAGTGAATAGTAAAAGAAATTTTACTGCACGCTTTGCTAAGACGGGGTACTCTGAAAATGCACAAATCCAAAAATCTAAAAGCTCCTTCCGTTTGAAACTCAATTTTAAATTGCTATCTTCAGATAGTTGCAGCAATTCGTTTTCTGTATCTGTAGGAAAATTCACTTCTTCTGAAGCAATATCACACATAAAGGGATTCAAAATCCATAAATTTTTGATGCGAACATCTTCAGGAAAATAATATTGAAACTTTATAGACAAAAAATCAAGGTGGTTGTATATTTCGTCAGAAAGTTGAATTCTATGCATATTTCATGGGCCTCATCAAACCATAAAACATCGCAGTGATAATACCAGTATTTTCATGACTTCACTGAAAATAGAAATTTAAAAAAAATTCAAAAATTTGCGCAACCAGGACACCTATTAATAATGAATACCCATTAAAAGTCCTTCCGCTAGATACACACCAAGCAGATCAATGAATGCTATAACTACATTTATTTGCATTTTTATGCGTTCCATTTTTTTGAAGTTTTATGATCAGGGTTGCCACTCGGTCAGGAAAAGTCAGGAAAAATTAAAAAAAATGACAAAAGTCAGGAAAAGTCAGGAAATTTGATAAAATTTAAATAAAAGTCAGATTTTGTCAGTTTAAATTTACAAAGTTCCTTGTTTTCCAAAGCCTTCAAAGGATAAAAATTAATTAAAAGTCCTTTAAAGTCAGGAAAAAATTCCAAAATTTTCCTAGAAATTTACAAATATATTTAATTTTATTTCCAATGCCTGCATCTGGTATAAATTAGTAAAATATCCTTTACAAAACATATTAAACAAGTACCCTACTTGAACAAGCAGATTTTGTAAGCTTTTCAGTATTGATGATCTGTAGCAAGGACACTTCTATAGTGAAACTGATAAATACACAAAAGTTTACCTAGCATAATTTTAGAATCAAAGTGTTTTTTGTTGAAGTAAATAATTGAGTTCTTCATAACTAAGCAGTTAGTTTAGTATTTTATGTAACAAATTAATGTGCATACTTTACCTCTTTATAATTTTTTCAAAGTTGTTTAAATTTATAAAATAAGTTATAGGAGAGGTATATGCCAAGATTAAGTTTACTTATTATTTGTATTTATTGTAGAGTGAGTTTTTAAAGTAAATAAGGGTATATTTATTTGTTGCAAGTTTTTTACCAAATGATAAGAGGAAATATTTTACAAATAAAAGTAAAAATAAATGAGTGCCAAAAGAAAAGAAATGAAGCCCACAAGTTGTGGTTTGATTTAGAGAAAAGATTCTCTTCAACAAGTGTAGGGAAGCAGATGAGAGCAATTTAAATAAAATGAGGCAAATGATTTTAACTGCCAAGAAAATAAAACGGAGTGCAGTTCAGACGAAGGAAACCATATTTTCGTTAGATGAAGAGGTTGAAGTGCTAATAAAAAAACGGAGAAAATAAATTTTAGTACATACATTTTAAAAAACAGGATTTGATTAAGTTCTTTATTGTTTTAATGTTTCAACTGTAAAAGTTCGTTATTGTTTTAGGGTTTGAGTTGTGAAAGTTCGTTATTAATTCAAGGTTTTAATTGTAAAAGTTCCTTATATGTCGTTTGTTTATCTAGATACATTTATGCTAGGAAATGCTGAAATATTGTATTTTAGAATAAGTTTTATTTAAGAGTTTGATTTAGAAAAGTCAGGAAAATTTTGGTAAAAAGTCAAGAAAAGTCAGGAAATTTTTCTCAGCTTGATCAGTGGCAACCATGTATGATTTATGTTTTTTTTTTTCTTACAAATTTCTTTTTTTAATTTCGAAAGGCTTCGCGGAACCCCTGAGAGGCGTTGCGGAACCTTACCTGATCTATACCTTAGTTGGTTTTTCTTATTTTTGTTCCTAATTTAAGTTGGCACAATTTCTAATATTAAAGTTTCAAAATATGGTTTAGTGGGCAGATTTATATTTTGCAGACTGGATTCTACTTAAAAATTGTGAACATTGGTGGGCAGGTAATTTTCACTCCGCGTGACATACATTATCAACCTCTCTTCTAAATAGATAAATTCATAAATTATTAATGTGTATGTTATATTACTTTTTTTACTACAGTATAAAACCTGCTGAATGTCGAACTCATTTGTGATGTTGTTATAAAACAATGTTTTTAGTGTAAAAGTTAAAAAGGTATGTAATGAAAATAAAATTTTATTTGTGGAAATAAAATTTTCTGAATTATTTTATGTATAACTATATAAGTCTTTATATAGGAAATGAGTAATTTTTTTCTAGTATCTACATAAAACCAATTTTTTAAGTTTATACTTGTCAGGCCAAGTTGTTGGCAAAATGTCAGTTTTTGTCAATTCTAATACTTGACATTTTCCAAAATTTAAATAATTACTTGAGGAAAAGTAAGTTTTAGGTAGTTAACTAAGCTATGAGTTTCTTCCAAAAAAAGCATAAAGGTTTTGTAATTATACAATTTTGTGTGATAAATTATGATATGAGTGATAAGATAGTATTCCTGAAATATTTATTAATTTAATATCTTTTTTAATTTTGCAAAATGTGGCACTAACAAAAACCTAAAAACCTAACAAAAATGTTTGCATTTAACTTTTTAAAATCGGCTCAGTTTTGTAAGGCAAAGTTATATTAACACTTAGTTGTATCCAGCATAGTGATAAATGGCTCAAATTGAATATTTCTTGTTAGGTTTTGCTTTTTATTATCAAGATTCTAAGTATTTAAAAAACTTTAGAACAATTAATTTTACTTATCTTATTGTTTGTCATGATAGTATTGTGTAGCAGGGACATAGCATGGTTAAAAATATTAAAAATCTGAATGTCTTAAAAAAAAAAAAAATCTACATATGTTAATTATCTTAAAACATACTGCAAAAGTGTCTTGTATTAGAAATGTCAAAACTCATTCAAAAACGATCCAATTGCCAAAAAATAGTGCCAAAATTTGTACTTGATACTTTAATCATAAATTGTTTTTAAAATTTCTTCAGTAATTTTATTTTATAAAATTTGTGTGTATAGACTTTTGATTTCTTAACTATACTATATTCAAGGTTCGTGCGCATCAGGTAAATCAGTTTTTTTTTTAATTGCAAAGTATCAGTTTTTTTCAATTTCTTCGCTTGAAAATTTTAGATTTTCAGTTTAATGTCAGTTCAAATGCTTTAAAACTTCTGAATTAAAAAAAAATTGAGAATAATTTTCATTTTTCATGAGTAAATCTTATTATGGTGTGAATTTATTTCTAAATATAAATTTAGTTATTAAAGCCAAAATTTGTCAGTATTTTTAAAAACAAATGCTTAAAACCTTTTCTTAGATATCTAAAAGAATTTTAAGAATCTTTATTATTTCGTTTTGAGTAGATTATATATGTCATAATTATGAATATTTATTAAAAAAAAACAGTTTTAACTTAACAGTTTAATTCAACAACTTAGCTGTTTGTTTGAATTTGTTTATATCAGCTATGTTTTTTAGAGCTTAGTTAGATTAACTTTTTTAATTTCTAATTTAGAAGTTTTATACTGAAAACTTTTTAAATTTAAACTCTTGGCAGTTTCTTCATATATTCTACTGTTTGTTTATTTAAATTTATTACATATATTCACAAGACTAAGTTGGTTTAACTGTTTTAATTTCTAGTTTAGAATTTTATACTGAAAACTTTTTAAATTTAAACTCTTAGCAGTTTCTTCATATATTCTACTGTTTGTTTATTTAAATTTTTTTAGATATATTCACAAGACAAAACTTAGCTTTAAGATATAAGTTTCTATCCATATATTCATAGTAGAATTATATTTTACAAGTTTTAAGTTGATAGTAATTTTTATTTTACTTATTTTAAATACTTTAGTTTATTATAAGACTTAGACAATTTTAGTTAGCAAAATGAAGCTTATTTTAAAGTTTAGTTTTTTATTTAAGAAGTTCAAAATAAGTGATAAAAGCATGTATGTTAAATAGCATGTATATAATAAACTTCTTTTTAACAGTTAATATTTATAAGTTAAAGCAGTAAGGAACCATATAAATTGAGATAGCCATAGGAATGAGCCATAGGAATGCTTTGAAACAGATTAGGAGCACCAGAAGCATCACTTTTTTTTAAGTAGCCAACCAAGCTCCAGCAAGTCTAGCACTATAACTGTTCCTGCTGATGCTGTTTGTGCTGAATTTATTTGGGCATTGACCGTGGCACAGAAGTATTTTTAAACAAAATCCTGTAATGACTTTAGTAAAACTTTTAAAACATTGTTGCCAGACAACAAAGTTCATTACCACTTTACCATGGGAGCTCAAAAATCCTCCTATGTCATCAATTTTAAACTTGGTCTATTTTTAAATAAAATAAAAAAACTAATGAAAATAACTTTTTTAAGTAATTATTTTTTTTAAAAGTAGTGTTTGTGAATATTTATATTGTGTTAATTTACTTGTTAAAACCCCCTGATACCCAAAATGACTTCTAAAGGGGATTTTTATTACTTTGAAAAATATCAAGCTGAATTGTTTAAAACCTGGCTAAATTAAAAAAAAATCGCGCACGAACTCTGCTATATGTTTCTATAACTTTATGTCTTATACAATTATACCTGCTCTGTAGGTCAGAGCATCTCCAAAATAGGAGAGACATTGTGTCAAGTTTTTGGAGAGTTGCTGATTATAAATAAAAATGCAAACTTACTGCTATTTTCGTTTGTTTGCATGAACGTTTACCTTTTAAAAACTCAAACGTTGAATGTAAATTTAATGTTTCTAAGAGGTCTGCTCAAAGTTAGCTTTATATAGCTAGAACTGATGCTAATCGGAAAAGTACAATCGAATTTAAACACTTTGTAAGCAGTGGATGTTGGTGCCTCATGGCCCAAAGGTTCAGAGAGATCAGGTTGACCGCCAGAGGGCGTATTATCAACCTGACCTTTTTCCTCATGTACCTGCTGTAAACGTGCAGAGGCCCTAGTCCGCTTGCGCTTGGGGGATAGCTTAACAAGGGGCTCGTTATTACTGCTTAGGTTATTTTTACTCATAATTATTTAATATAAGAACAGACAGGAAGTTGAAAATGGTACTATTTATATACAAAATAAAAACACACAAATAATACTGCGACACTATTTAAAAATATACTTACTAACAAAACACCTGGAAGGTGTCAAACTGAACAAGTAGTTAATATGTTTATAAACACCCAATAATTTAAACTACTTGAAATACCAAATACAAAATACAAGAGTCAGACTATAATGTATAACTCTTTATAGAATAGTTTATCTAAAACACAATAGATTAACTAAGTTAATTCTACTAAAGAGTTATAAGCTGCCAATCACAATTCAATAATGCAGCTGATACTGAAAAAGCAATCAGAATATATAAATTTTGTTAGGAAAAACAATATATATATACTAACACTAATTACAATGTATTTGTCTATTAGTCACGCTTGACTGCACTAAAATTGCCACGTGAAGTGTTCATGTTTCATAACAAACACAAAATCCGCAAGTCAGGGTCAGTGTTTGTTACAACTTAATTAATAGCAAATATAAAAATATATTTATTAACATTTTTTAGGTGACACATGTTTTTAACTTAAGTTTGATTAGCTTGCTTTTATAAACTTTATAGTTACGTCATTCATAACAAATTACAATTTTAACAACTATTCCCAAAAGTTTTATTTTCTATTTAGTTTTTGACAAAAAAATGAGTACATTTCAAAAAGCTTTGAGCATTTAAAAAATATTAAATAAAAAAACTATAGTATTTAAGTTGCAATTAGTCTTTGAATAAAACAAAATGTCATACTACAATAGATACTATTAATAATAATATTTTATAAGCTTTTTCATTAGTTTCATGACCAGTTGAGTTATTACGTAGTGTGATTGTCTAAAAGGTCTTTCTTTTTTTACAGCAAATTGTTATACGTGAAAAACCATGTTTTCTAGAATTTTTGTAACGTAGTCTTAACCAGTAGTTCCCAAAATTAAGGGTAATAGGAGTGTAATAGTTCTCACTATAAGAAACAATGCATTTTGTATTTGTTAAAGACATTGTAGGTGTTGAATTCTTCTGTCAATTAGAAAAATATTTGCTGCATATATCAATTTTTTATATATGAATAAATTTTCTAAAATTGGTAGCAGTCAAACGTTTTTGTGCTTATTTAAACTTTCACCTAAATAAATAATTAAAATATTTTTTTTATTTAAGGTTTTTTTTTAGTTTTCAAAAATTTTTCAAGTAAATCTGAAGAAGCGAATAATTTGAACTTATAAAAATTTAATAATGTGTAAAATCAAATTAGTTGTTTTCTTATAATAATGATACTAGTTTTTGTTAAGAGATCATTTAAAAAAGATGTCTCAATTCTAAAACCAAAAAAGATGTCGTTTTTTAATCATTTTCAATTTTGCTTAAAAATACATACAAAGAGAAAATAAATAACATAATGTTAAATTAGAAATGTTTAACAAAGGGGTGCACGACAGTTCAAATTCAGAAAATTTAAACTCCGACAATTCAAATTCTTAAAAAAAATTAAGAGACCATATCTATTAAAGTAATATATGTTTTAGAAAAATAAAAATACGTATATAGGTCTTACTACTATATACAAACCATTTTTATTTTTTGAAAAATTTCAAGTTGTTTTTTGAGATATGGCTAAAATAAGTATAAAAGTATTGTAATTTTTAGTATTTTTTAAATATCTCAAAAACTATTTCAAATTTATCAAAAAAGAAAAAAATAGCTTGTAGGTGACCTACATATTTGTTTTTAATATTTTCAAGTATACATATTACTTTTTGAGATATAGTCCCTTAGATATTTTTTTAAGAATTTGATTTGTCGGAATTTGAATTGTTTGAATTTGAATTGTCATGTAACCTTAATAAAGAATGAAATTCTAATTAAATAATAATTATACAAAAATTAGTCTCAAAAAAAAGAATACAGATTATAATTGAAATATTATTTGTGTATAAAAAATCCTAGTTTAATAAAAACTATCACCATTTTTTCGTAACTTAATGTAAATAAGAGTAACTAATAAAAAAAGTTTGATAGGAATCTTTTTGACTAAATATTTATTTGCATAATTTTAGTTTTATTTTACCAACCATAACATATCTCATGTTATATTTTAGAATTTAGAAAATAAAAATGTAAAACTTTTTTTTGTCTTTGTCATAGTTAGTGTTTAGCTTCATTTAATAAAAAAAACTTGTAAGATTAATCAGTAGAATTATGTCATTAGGATTGGATCAGGTGTCAAAGAAATTTTGCAAGAAGAAGAAGCTTATAAAGATCGTGATGCTCAGATTCAGGCAATTGAAAAAACTTTTGAAGAAGCAAAGAAAGAAATTACAAAACATCACACTAAACCTAATGTGCAACCAGTTGAAATTATGCCTATATTTCCCGATTTTAAAGTTTGTTTGGTTTTAGGGTTTCTTTGTAAAAGTTAAAATGGTATATACTATTTCATATAATCCAATTTTTAAAGATTATAGAATCGACCAAAAATGACAAGTAGCTTGTTTGGGAAACTTTGATTTTAGATATTTTTTCAGTTTGGTAACAAATCCTTATTGTTTTAACTATAGTTGAATCAAGAAATTAATTTTATTTTCTTTGTTTTAGTACTTCAAAAAAGAATTATAAAAACTTAAATATCTTAACAATTTTATTTAAACTCAAGTTTTAAAGATGTATTGACTTATAACTTGACTAAGTTAGCATTTCCTGAATTCACAGTAACTGTAAAATGCTATTAAAAAACTCAAATACAAAATTTTTTTCGTTATACTCATAAGACTTACAATTTTAAGTAAGAGTTTATAAGTTTTGTTGAATTTAGACAAGTTCATTTGTCTTTCACGAGTTCATTATTTAGTAGTTTTTAAGCTGCTATTTACTTTTTACAGCATACTAATATTCAAAGTAAATTTTGGGATATATATATATATGTAGTAAAAACTAGAAAGCTCAACAGGGTGTTCAAGAAGGTGCATTCTAAAAAAGAGATAAAATACTTTTTTATTTATAGAACATCTTCTCTAGTTTTCTACCAGTCCAAACGCCAGGTACTGTCAGATCTGGTCATAATTTGCCCGGATTTAGATGTAACCAAAATTTTATTCGAAAAAAGATTTGTATTTTGTTCTAGCTAGATTTTAATTTAAAAAATGATCCTAAATGTGTCCGGTTGGACCTGAATTTAAATTAAAATCATTATTCAGCAAAGGTTATTTTAAATTTAGTTTTGCTGGATAATAGGGTGCTTATAAATACAACGACCTTTGAGTTTTCAGCTATTTTTTTAATATTTGGCAAATACCATAAAAACACCCTGTGCAAAATTTTAGATGATTTGACGAAACTTATACTTTGTCACACTTCAATTTTCTGAAAACCACCCTAATGTAAACTGTATAGGATCCAAAAAATGCAACCTTGAGCTGAAAATTTATAACTTATGAAAACACATTGTGCACAATTTAGGACGATTTAAATAAAGTTTTATGGAGGCACTTATTGATTTTAAGTAATTTTTATCACTTTTTGTAAGATTTCTCGAACTTAAAGTTTTTTTTAAATCAATGAGTTCGTCGTGTTTATAAGCGCCCTATTGGATAATAATCCTTAAACTAAATTCAGGGAAAACAGGAACCAGATAAGATCATTTTTCAGAGTCAATATCCAGCTGGAACCACATACAAATCCATTTTTTAAACAAAGTTTTTCTTAAATTTAGATTCTGGCAACTTGTGGGCGAATCTTGTGATATCCGGCGTTTGGATCCGGTAGAACACTAATCTTCTTAAGTTTTTAAATAATCATCTTGAACTTATATTTGATAATTTTTTCAAATTGTTTTCAAGTAGATTATCTTTTTATTTGATAAAAATTATTGTCTTATTACAACTTTAATTCATTTTTACTTATCTTATTTAACAGTAACATTTTTAGAATTTTACTCATAAACTATTATAAAGTTTTCCCTTACACTCTGACTGACTCAAGCTAGTTGATCTAATGATAGTGTGTCATATATTACTAGGATTCTTAAGATAAGTAAAGAAAATTATGATACATAATTATATATGTAGCGAGAATTAATGAAATTATATTATATTGTAATTTATTTATTGAATAGAATACACATTATTATGTAATTTAATTTCATCATATACAACTAAAAACTGCGATAAATGAAGTACTACTTGTGAACCCTACCTAAATTACCTCTTTTTGCTCACTTTATCTTCACAATTTTTGTTAATTTTTATTTTATTTAAAATCTTAAAAGCAGGTAAAAGTTAGATTAATAATTAAAAAACGTTATCTAAAGCCTCTAATTCACAAATGTGTAAACTTTAAAAAGGGGTTTGTATAAATTTGCTAGACGTTCAAAGTTTATATTTAATTTCTTAGAAGGAAACATAATTAGTAGTATAAAAAATCCATACGCATATATAAATATTTATAAGTATTTACAAGGAATTTAAACAAAAAAAACATCTAGAAGATAAAGAAAAGAAATTTAATTAGCTTAACTTAATTTTATCTTCAATGAAATATAATTTTCAAAATTCTAAAATATAATTCTTAAAAGCTCCATTCGTTGGTTTATAAAATTCAACTTACTTTTGTCAATCCTCAAAAAATAAACTTAAATATTTTTAAAAGCTTGTAATTAGTTTTGTAAAGTTGAGAATTTATCTTTTTTTTTTATACTGTTTTGAAATTTCAATAGGTTGTTCTAAATCTGAATAATTTTGAGCTAGCTTTTATAGATTATATTAATTATTTATATATATTGTCAATTTTCTTTTCTAAACAAAATCTTATTATCCCCTTTTTTAGTAATTTATGACTACTTTTACGCTGGTTTTATAATTGTCGAACAGTTTCAAAACCCATTAAAAAGATTTGGTTCAGATTAGAAGTAAGAAGCTTTAATTACTTGAAGCGCTATCATTATTTTTGTTTTCCCTATTAGACGTGTTAAGTTTATTAGTTTTCTTTTTAATTTAGATGTGGCAACATCCAGCTGCTCAGGTTATATTTGATTCTGACCCGTCTTTCAACAATGGAAGTGTTGCAGATCAACAAGAACAAATGTCACAAGCTATGATCAGGTAAAATTTACATGATAATATTTCAATTTTATTTTACGTATATGCTGCAGTTTTACCTAAAAATGATTTTTCGTTGTTTTTTGACAACTTTAAGAGCTTTTAAGACAAATACTTTTATACATATAAATATTAAGAAGCTTTGTCTGTAATAACTTAAAACCTAGCTTATAGAAGCAGAGTGAGTTTCTCTATAAACCAGACGTTTATGAATTTAAATTTAACTTTTTTTTCTAGTTTAAGTAATACTTTGTGTGGTTTTTCTGTAAACTAAAAGTAGTATTTTCTATTAAAGGTTTATCTATTTTTTTTTATTAAATGTTGTTATTAGAGTTCTAATTAGTTTCTATTTTTACATTGTTTTATAATTTTTTTTGAAAATGTTTTAGTTTAGCTTTTCATTGGTCAATAGTTGCTAAAATTTAAAACGTTTTGAAACAAAATTATTTAACAAACATTTGTTAAGATTTCTACATCATAAAAAACAAATGGAAACATCTAGTTGTTAAAAGTTTAAGTTTTCGAAATGAGGTAGAGTAAGTGCTTTACCTCACTCTTGATTACAAACATTACAAAAATGATAAAATCATATAAATATTGCCCTTTTATTTTTGTGAAAAAAACTTCACAATATCATAGAGCAGGGGGTCGGTAAACTGTGGTAATTGAAGGGTAAAAGTGCGGCCCGCGAGCATGTTTATAATTCAAATGGGTTGCGGGCCATAAAAGCTAGATAGTTTGAGGTTGTAAGTGAAGTACAAAACAAGTATGTTATGTAGAATATATGGAAATTCGAAACTTGCAATAGGTATTTTTGTATCTGCTATTAAGATTAAAAACTACGACTGCGGCCGGCCCGCTAATATTTTTATATTAAAAATTTCGTCCGTGACCATCAAATGCCTGCCGACCGCTGTTGTAGAGACTTATTATTAGGACATCTAGCCTTAAAAAGTTTCTGCATTAGAACAAGTTTTTATTAGTGCAGGAGAAATGTTTTCATTTGTGGACAGTAAATAAATAACATGGACTGTTTTCAAAATTAAAATAAACTATGTTAATACTGTTAAACCAGTGCCAAATATGAGGGATTTATTCGAAATCAAAGTTATTGCAATATAATTTGATAATATTGTATCATGTAACCAAAATGATTTTTTTTAAAGTTAGCTTTAGTTAATTTAAACGCCTATTGGTTAAATTATAATTTTTGGTTTTATTATTTGATTAGCTTTTTTGTCTCTCATTAATTACCAGTTAAAACTTTCTTTGCTGCTTTATGTAAACTTTGTTTGTATTTTTAGTTGATTAAAATTGAGTATAGGCCAAATCTAACAAACAAAAATCATTGAATTTGATAATCGAGCTTGCAATCATATGCCCTCATTTCGAAGCCTCTTAATTTTAAACATATTTTATTATATGTAATTTTTATTGTTTATGTTGTTTTTTCTTGTTTACTTTTGATTTAACTCAATATAATTTTGTTGGACATGTTTATAACTTTAATTTAGACATAATATTAAAATTTTTAAGTATTTTGTTTAAATAGTGTAAAATTAAAACATATGTTTTACTTGATTGTTAATTACCAATAACACTTGAACATTTTTTTTTGCTCTATATACACGGTTCGTGCGAGTCAGGCTAAATCTTTTTTTTTGAAAACAATAGCAAAATGTCAGTATCTGTCATTTCAATGCGTAAAATTCATGAATTTCAGTTTTTGTCAGTCCAAAAGTTTGAAATTTCAAGAATTTTTTTATTAAATAAAAGTTATTTAATTTTGATTTTATTTCTTAACAATCATTTAGCTTTTTAATGCAAAATGTCAGTATTTGTCATTTAAAACGCTTAAAATACGCTTCTTTCTGAGTTTCAAAAAAAAAGAATATTTTTTGTTTTGTTTGTAGTTGATTTTAAAAATTGTGAAATAGTTTTTAAATAAACATTTGGTTTTTGTAGCAATACTCTCTGTTAAATATGTCTGCAGCAATAAAATTTCAAAAACTGAAACTTGTATGTTTTTCAGAACCTTTTCTTTTTAATCAATTTGAAGCAAAATAATTATTACAAAGTTTAATATCAATATACTACCCACCTACTACTTATCTAACAGGTGATATATAGCAAAGGTTAAGGCAGAGTTTTCTAAACTTTTTTACATAAACACCCCTAAGCACAAGTTAAAAAAATCAACTGCCTCATTACTTATTAATTACCAATTAACTTTTTTTCGCTTTACTTATTAATAACACCGACCCCTAGTAGGCAAAATCGCCTCTAAAGGACAATATTGCCAACTTTAAGAAAATTTCAGTCTAAATTGATAAATGTCTGGCTAAATTTGAAAAATTTTGCGAAAGAATCCTAATATATCGTTTATTTAAAATACTTTTTACTAATTATAAATAGATAAATAAAAATAAAAATATATATAGGCAGCAACCCTGTCTTCACAACCAAAAAATATATTTTAAAAGGAAAAAAAAAATTAAACAACAACAAAAGTAGCATTAAAACAAAACTAAAATCAAGAATTAAACAAAACAAAACATAAAATAAGTTGTACAGAAGTTGTTTTTAAGATTAGCTACCTAAAGTTATTTAAATTTATATGACACGTCATAATAAGTATTTTTGCTATTCTTTAAAATATTTTGCTATCAACTTTGTTATTGTTCTGATGACACGCTTAAAGCGTAGAAACTGTAGTAAACTAATCAAAAGTTGTATATATATTTTTATTTTTAATAAATATCTTTATATATATACAGGGTTGCCACTTTACCTGGAAAAACCTGGAATTTTGATCGAAAAACCTGGAATTTTTAATAATTTTAACATTTTTAGTAGTAAAATTTCGATTTGACACAAAAAATCTATCGTATGAATATGATTTTTTGTCATCATCAAAAAATTTTTTTAATAAAACATATTTAAAGTAACTTAAAAGTATCTTTTCAATGTTTTTATATTATTTAATACAGTTTCTTATATATGAATTAACTTAAAACTTAAAATAGACCCAAAAATGTGTCTTTTAAAAACCTGGAAGAAATTTGGAAAACCTGTTAAAAAAATTTGAAAAAACGAGTGGCAACCCTGTATATATAAATGCTTGTTTATTTATTTTTTGTTAAAGGTTTATTGTAACATTTGTTTTAATAAGTTGAATAAAATTATAAAAAAATAGAATAGTAAATAATTTGAATTTTGATTTATTAAATTTTCAGAGGTATGGTTGATGAAGACAACGAACAGTTTGTCGCTTACTTTTTGCCAACAGACGAAACTAGAATGAAAAGAAGAGAAGATCAACAAGAAAACTTGGAATACGATCCGGAGTTTACATATGACTACAAGTACATTATTAGTTTTATGAAAACTTAAGTATGCTTATTAGTCTGTCTATTTATTTCATGTACATGATATTTATTATTCTTACATTAATACTATGAAATTAGTCGGTATTTTCAAACAAACTTTAGATATGCCTCAAGACTGTAAATAAAATGTATTACTTTTGTAAATTACATTAATACACCATGTTAATATATTATGAAATTTGTATAAAAAACATTATATTTTAAACATTTTCTATCTAAAAACACTACACTACCTACTAGAGCAGGGGTCGACAAACTGCGCCCCGTGATGTACTTTTCAACTAAAAACATAACTTTTTTCAAAGCTACAAAATTAAATATCCTTTTTTTTGTTATATTAGTCTAGAATATTGAAAAGAAGCCATACGGCTCTTATATAATAATCTATTAATACTTCTTTTCTTAGTTAAATATTAATCAGTATTTATCTCGGGCATCAACAACAAAGTTCAGATGATTTTCACCATCAACAATAAATATTGAATTTTACCACACGATCAACAACAACAGCATCCGAGACAACCTACGACTGGTTTCATCCTTGTTAGGACTCATCAGGCTCGCGGGAAACTACTATGGAAATCAAACCAAGCGGGCTTGTGTACTGGTTAATATACTGGTTAAAATTGATCAAACGAGCACAGTCTATAATCTCACAATATGACGATAATGTTGATGACGTTGAGTTGTGAATGATATAGCTGAGTCAATTTTTTCAACTTTACCCACAAACGGTAGCTTCAGTACTTAATATTTTATCCCACTTGGTTTGATCTCAACAGTGGTTTACAACGACAATGCCTGCCTGATGAGCCCTAAAAAGGACGAAACCGGCCTTAGGATGTCTCTGATGCTGTTGTTGTTAATCGTGTGGTAAAGTAAGATATTTATTAATTAAATATTATATTTAATATGCAAATCTACTATCATAAAATACTTGTGAAAAATAGGCTTTGAATTTTTTTCATTAGTTTAACAGTTTTCTTGTTGTATTCTTGATACGTGATTTAAATTAATTTAAAAAATAACTTTTAGTTTAAATTTTGACATGTTGCATTAATTCAATTTATTTTTTAAACTAGCACATGTTTACCCATTCAGGGTTGTTACAAAATCAGAAAAAGTCAAATAAAAATGGGGGTTTTCAAAAAAAAAGTCAGGAAATTTGATGTAAACGTGCTCTTAGTAAGAAAGTTTATCATTACTAAAAACTGAATTTACTAAAAAAAAATTGCTTTTTCAATTCACCTTTTTTCAGGGTTTAATTGAATTTTTAGAATTAGATAAAATATTTCAAGTATTTGATTATGTATTGTTGAATCGGTTTTGATTAAGAATTTGATTTGGAAAATTCAGGGAAGTTTTTTCAGCTTGATTTGTGGCAACCCTGCATATGTATAAATTATGAGTTTGAAATTTTTGAATATGCAGCATCATATATACATTTTCATGTATGATTAGGTTTTAATTTTCTTACATACACAAAAATTTCTCAATACAATTTACTATTTTATTTGACAAGTTTGGAATTTTTTTACTCTAAAACCGGGTAATAAATAAATTTCCGCACAGTGAAATACAGTGCTATTACCGAAACTGGAAATAGCAAAAAAAAAAGAGTGAGATTTTTTTTGAAAATTTGTAGGTAAGTAGCCATGATTCTAGCTCATTTAGTACTTCAAACTAAATCTAAAAATTCTATCAATAACAAAAATTATACCAGTTGGCGCGTGGCGATTTGAAGATTTTTTGTATAGTTCAAATTTAGATGTCTTTAAAAATAAAAAGTCAACGATAAAAAAAAAAACTATAGAAAATACTTATAGCTAAAAGAATTTTATTTCTTTTTTTAGAGTTGTAAAAAATATAAAGAACTGTTTAATAAACAAAATCAGTATTTTAATCAAATTTTATTTAATTTTGTTAAAAATAAATATTTTATACATGTTTTTTTAATCGACAGTCTAGTAAACTTTTCAAAATAATAAAGTACTCACATGCACCATATATATGTGTATATGTTTAGAATTCTCAGATTCATTAGATTAAAAAGACACTGACAAAACATGATGCAAATCGACCAGAATTTATTTTAAAGAAGCATTATAGAAATGATTAGCTGATAAAAGTTTCAAAAACACACCATCTTTAAGAAAAATAATTAAATAATTTTAGAATAAAAAAGTCTTTTTTATTTTTAAACTTAATATTTAGTATCTACTAAATATCTTAAAGCTGTTAAAAAACTAATTTAATTAAAGAGTAAGTTTAAATTTGCCTAATTTTTACTTATCAAAGAAATTTATAATAATAAAAAATGCGTAGAGCAAAATCATTTTGTAAGAGCTACTGTCTTAAGTTCAATAACTTTTGTTCTATTAGAGTTTTTTTTTATTCAGTTTCAAAAATTAAATAGACACAACTTTTTACTACATTTAAAATAAACATTCGTAAAAATTTACAGATATTGATTTCTTAAGAAAGTTCATTCCCTTTTTTCGGCTAACCACGATTTGGGCCCACTGTGGTTAATTTGCACATTTATATTTAAATAAGCTCTTTACTTTACAGTAATTTGAGCAAATTTTTTAGTTGAGACAAATTTCTTAATTAAAAAACAATCTAATATGTAAAATTTTTATTCCATGAATTTATTTGTGCAATAAAATTTTCATGCTCAAGAGGTTTTGTAAATTTCTAAAAAATTGATAACAAAATAAGTTTCTTAAGATTATGTATCTTAGTTATTTAGTATTACTACTAACTACTATTAGTATCTTTATTGATCCTTTATTATTTAAAACTAAATAAACTTAACAAATTGAATAAGAAATAATCTTCTAGTAAAAAAAAATCAATAACTATTTACAAAACTGACTATACCAGTTAACTTAAATTTTTACGTTCTACAAAACTTAGTTTAAACTTAAAACTTCAAGCCTTCATAAAGTATCTGACACAAGTTTTCCTTTTAAACACTTGACAATATTTTACAGATTGGCTCGTGAATACAACTGGAATGTGAAAAACAAGGCCTCTAAAGGATTTGACGAAAACTATTTTTTTGTTTTTCGCAATGACAAAGTTTATTACAATGAACTTGAAACCAGGTTACCATTTGATAAAACTATTATTATATTAGTTAACAGTGATAAAAAATTTGAAAAACATAAAATAGTCATCTGTAAAACTGAACTAAAAATTAGGTTACTAGTACAAAACTTAAATAGTAAAATTATTTGTCTTGAAGACCACGAGGGGAATGTCCCGGAGTGGTGGTCAAATTAGTGACCATGTTAAACCGCGTTCAAGGTTTTCTAGAAGGTTGCTCAGCTACATATAGACAGGAGGGGTGTTTATAAATGGGTCAATGTTAGATAGAGCTTTGAGTCTAAGATAATTTAAATCAATAAATAAAATATAGACAAGCAGCAATGATAAATAACGAGTTTATTCAGCTTAAGCATCAATAAGAATAAATACAAATAAAAAAGTTGGCAAATATATTCCTTAGAAGTGTAATCAGTTCAATTAATGTAAGCCCTAATTAAATTGTATATAACAAGAGTTAGAAATTATATTTGAGTTCAAACTGGAAACAAACTGCTGGGTTCCATTTCAACTATTCAGAGCCAACTACACGACTTGTGTTCCAATAAGCAGCAAACTCAAATACATATTCGTTATAAGTGAACTGCTTCAACTACTCAAAGCCAAATACAGAACTTGTGTAAAGCAGTAAAGTACAAATTAGCTATCAATGAACTGCTTCAACTACCCAAAGCCAAGTATACAACCTGTGGACCAATAAGAAGTAAATTCAAGTACAAATTAGCTATAAATGAACTACTTTAACTACTCAAAGCCAAGTCTACAACCTGTCTTCCAATAAGCTTTTAATTGACTTCAAGCCAATTATAAAAAATGAATTTGTTTTACTAAGTTGCATAAGCAATGTATTTTCTACTTAATTGCAAGTGATTTTCAATTAGCAATTTTGTTAATAAATGATTGGCTGTTCAGTTTCATGTTGATATCATCAGGGATGCATTACAGTCTTAACTAAAAAGTATTGCTTGATTTACTGTACAAGTTTAATATTTTATTCACTACCTGGTTGCGGTATCAAAAAAAACGACCTTGTCAAATATAATTTAGAATAAAACTTTTTGTTATACTTAAAAGGTCTTTTTGTTTTGCCACCGAAATCTGGTATTGAATAAAATATTTAATTTGCAATAATATTATTAGTACCAAACTTAAGAAGACACTGTTTTATATAAAATCGAATTGAATTAAAATGTGGTAATTTTTTATAATCAGTACCACTATTTTCCGTATCAAATTTTAAACAGGGTTGCCGAAAAAATTGGAATCCTGGAAAATCCTGGAATTTGACAATTTAGGCAAAAAAAAAACTTGGAGAATCAGGAATTTGAGAAAATTTGATAAAACCTGGAATTTCGAACAAAAATCACTACAATACCTAAAAAACTAAAGAATTTTAAACTATTTTTACATGTCAAGTAATCAAATGTCAATTATTTACCGAAAATCTATCCGAAAGACAATTTTTTTTAATCATTAATTTAAAAAAAAAAACATATTCAAGTTGCTTTACAGTATATATTCAATGTTTTTGTACTGTTTACGACAGTTTTTATAACTAAAGTTTAATTTTGTCCTAAAAATAGACAAAAAAACTTGTTTTTTTAAAAACCTAGAAGAAATCTACGAAAAAAAATTTGGCAACCTTGTTAAAAGTAATATCTTATACCATTTATAAAACTTCATCATTTTTAAATGTTTGACCATTTTTAAACCAGATAAACAATTTAGTATTAAGTTATTTTTTCAATAGAAATTAGTTAAATACACATGCAATTCCTCATTTTAAAAAGTTAGATAAAGTTAAGTCGGAAATATATTTAAAAGTAATTAAGTAGCTCTATCAGAATTCTTAGATAGATTCCTATAGAATCTCACGAGAGACTAATTTAAAGAGTAAATAAAAATTCATAAAATAACAGCGAGCAAAAATCAAAGTGTTAAAACCCTCAGCTCTTGATACTAACATTTTACCTGTATCGTCTGACATCAGTTTGTGTCGGTCTGATATGTTAGTCGGCTCAGGGTTATTAGTATGTGCTTTTTAGCATCCAAAACCTTTTCAGCGGCTTTAGCACGCGTTGCGTGCTCAGTTACTAACCTCGATCGGTCATAGGCTGACAAAGGTATGGATTTCTTGCTGCTAGCACTCATACTCATATATCAGTAATTAGTGCCAATAATCGTTTTTATGAAAGTATGTTACAATAAGACCTACTCTATAAGATGCCTTATATAATCTAGTTTATAATTAAGCGCTAGAAATATAACTTAAGCTTAACTAGGATAAATTCTCAACACTTAATATTTATTAACAAACAATCTACGATCTTAGAAAAGTAACTAAGTGACTTGCTAAATTAAAATCAGTGATATTGTCAAGAATATATATCAATGCCATATAACAAATAGTGCTTAGTAAGCGACTGAAAAATACGTCTCAAAAATAATCAAAAGTAGTGCTCGAAAACCTAAGCACATACGCTTGACCTTACGAAACCATACAAAAACTACTAACGCACTTCTCTCGCGGTGTTCGGCTTTTTATACTGTATCCGCGTTTTTCGCGTGTTTTATTAATCTTTTCAGAACGAGACTAAACAGATATTCTTACAGCAGTGGCGTAGCGAGGTATTTTGATCAGGGGGTGCGCAAATTTTTTTTTTTTAAATTCCCTAAATTAAAACTTTTGGGCCGCAAATTTTTCGGGGTCAATTTTCTCGGAAATTTAAAAAAAAATTTAAAATCTATCTTCTACTCCATTTTTCAAGCAATCTTCTTCAAACTTTAGAAAATGATTCTTAAATTACAAGAAAAAAATCTTACTTATGAAATTAGATGATTAAAACAAATAAAAATTTTATCACAAAAAAAAAGTCTTTTTCTTTCAAAAAAATATATTTTTACTACAAATTTTTAAATTCACAAGTAAGGTTTTTCTGTTATTGTATAAAGATTAAACTGTTAAATTTTGAAGAAGATTGCTTGAAAAATGTAGGAGGAGATAGATTTTAAACAAACTAGCCTTTTTTCGCTGTTTTAGTTTTTCCTTCCAAAAGGTAACCTATTATGCGGCCCGACTTTGACTGGTCAAATGTCAATAAATAGCTCGAGTTTTTTAAAACAATAAAAAGCATATTAAAGCTTAAAAAATAAATTTCAAATAAGATCAACTTCTATAAAACATGGCTACCCCCCTATAGCCTTAAACTACAAATTAAAGTATAACAATTAATACTTCAAAGCATTTTTCTCTGTTCAATTTCTAAATAATGTTCTATATCTATTTTATATCAACAAAAAAGAATTGTATTAAACTCAAAATAACTCTTACTTTTAGTTTGTTGCAGCTTTTAAAATAGTATCTTTACCTTTGATATTAAAATGTTAAATCTTTAGTATTAAAACTTTAAATTTTTTGTAGGATAAATCTAAAGAGCTAGTTTTTTTTTTAACTTCTACATTTTTACCTATATTACAATATAAATCTGTAAAATAAATCTTAATAAATGAAAAAATCTGAAATATAAACAAAATAAAAATAAAAATTTCATATCACTTGAACTGCAGTCTTGAGTAATAGTAATATCTGGTGTTGGTCTGCTATTTTTCAATTCAAGCTTTTGAACTTCAGATAATTTTCCTACCTGACATATTTTTATACTTGCAACATTCCATACAATATTACTTTGCATATTATTTTAAATAATAATCTAAAAATTAATGAAAACAAATGTTTACTTTTTCTTTAGTATCATAAAACATATTTTACAAAAAAAAACAAAAAACAATTAACTTTGAAGATATCAGGATTGCCTTGCCACTCTTTGAGTCAAAATAACTGTCCTGAGTTAGTTTAAAAATGTTATGTGTCATCATAAGTATTTTAAATTCTTTTACAGAATTTATTTTTATTTTTTTTAAACTAATAGAAACTAAGCTTTATAACAAAGCTTTTGAAACCACTAAATATACCCTGAGTTAAAACAAAAAAAAAAGTCTATCCTTAGTCAGCCTGAGCTTAAAAATACTTAAACATTCAGAGTTATCATGATTTTTACTGAGTCATACTAAAGTTTTCCAAAACTTTGAAGTCAGCAGATACTGATGGTTCAGTATCTGCTGGACCCGTTAACTTAATTTTTTGTCTTAAGCCCTTCTTAGTCTTAATCATTTCTAATGGTATAATAATCACTTAAATAGTAGCTTAAATTAAAAACAACCGGTTATAAGTTACACAGCACAGTTTAATAAACAATATTTAATAACAAATGTGATTTAAAAAAATACGTATTAACTCAAGTAAAATTATACAAAAAGTTGATAAAGCTAAAGAATAATTCAATAATTTCTTTAATAAGCAACAAAGTTTAATCTATAATTTGGTATTTCTTTTAAAGCAACAAATTTACAAAAGTTCAAACACTCAACTGCAATCCACTCAGAGTTCCAATTCAATAAGGTAAATGCGCTGTCTTCAACCAGAGTTCATCAATAACTGACCGTTGCTACAACAAGAATAGCATTTTGTATTAAAAATTTGTCATTAAGCAAACGTCATAGTGCTTTAATAAATTTAAACTTGTCAGTGTTTACAACTAGTTATTTTGTAAACTTATTAAGGGCATAGGGGGGGGGGGGGGTGGGGTAAACACCCTTTTTTGGTTTTTGATCTTGATTTATATAGTTTTTACTAAGCTACAAGATGCTTTTTACAGATTTAAAAATTTCAAAATAACTTTTGAGATATAGCCGGTTAAAGTCGGAGGCAACAATAGGAACCTTATGGGAGGCGCAAACTAAAACGGCAAATAACTAGAAATCACTAAAAATCTATCTTCTCCTACGTTTTTTGAGATAACTACTTCAAATTTTCAGGAAATGTTCCTTGCAATATTTAGAAAATTCTGTCGGAACAGATTAAAAAAAAATTAAAAAATAAAAATTTTATAACAAAAAAACTAAAAAAAAACTGTTTTTATATAAAATTTTTATTTTTCAATTTTTTAAAAATTCCTTCCGACAGAATTTTCTAAATATACCAAGGAACATTTCCTGAATATTTGAGGTAGTTATCTCAAAAAACGTAGGAGAAGATAGATTTTTAGTGAAATAGTATATTTTTGCCGTTTTAGTTTGGGCCTCCCATAAGGAACCTATTGTTGGTTTCTTCTTTGACCGGCTATATCTAAAAAACTATTTTGAATTTTTTAAATCTGTAAAAAGCATTTTGTAGCTTAGCAAAAACTATATAAAATAAGATCAAAAACCATAAATAGGTGTTTACCCCCTCTATGCCCTTAACTATTATCACAACGCAGGGACACATAGCGATTACAACTTCGTAAAATCCTGAGTTATCCTGAGTGTGTGGAAAGATTTTATTAAATGTTTCTGATACAAAACAAAATGTTTGAAAGATAAGTTTTTTAAGGTCAACTTTTTCAATGCTTTTAAAAATTCACAAGAAATATAACTTTTTACTTCTCTTAAAGTCAGTTTTTCTAATATCTTTAGGGAATACTATTTTTTAAATACTACAAACAGTTGGTAAAAAGAATTTTTTTTTTAAATATCATTTGAAATTTGATTTAAAACAAAATAAACTTAAATTTAAAATTAATCAGCTATGTCTTTTAGACTAAAAATTGATTGTAAAAAATTCTGTTTTACAAGTTGCTACAAATTTATTCATGATGTGACTAAAGAAATTTTAAAACAACTTGCTACAAAAATTGATTAATTTTTAAACTTTATGGCTGGTAAAATAACAAAGTTTGATTTGTTTGTTATCTTAATGAAAAAAAATAATTAAAATTTTTTTTTAAGTTTAGTTAATTTAAACAATATTTTTTGTATAGTGAGATTAAAACTGTAATCACAGTATGAACTGTTTGTTTATTATTTGTTTTAATTTTATATTTTCTGTTTTTTATTATTTTTCTTTTAAATTATGTTGTTAGTATTTTTTATTTTTATTATCAATTTATTTTTATTTTATTAGCAGTTGTTTATTGCTATTTTTACTACAGTTTGTTTATTCTTGAATCATTATCACTATAAAACAGGTTTAGCTTTATGGTTTGTTAACAAAATGTTAGCATTAGTCTATCTAAAAAAATCTGTCATGAGGTTATACTACTGCGGTGCACTAACTAGTTGCGTGCTGTTTGAGTCTAAATTCTTATAAAGTTAATGAAGTTATAAATTTTTTCCTGATGGAGTTTTTCATCAACATCGGTGCGCATTTGCAATTACGCACGGAATCAGTATACTGGGTAATTTCCCTAACTTGCCACTAATTGGTATTCGAAATTTCGTTTTACTTTTCGAATATTAGAAAAATATAGTTGAAAAAAGGCAAATTAAGCAAAAAAAAAAAAACAATAAAGGATAAAAATATTGCATTTTTTTGGGTGGCACGCATGCGCCAGCGTCCCTCCCCACGCTACGCCCCTGTCTTACAGTGTTTCTAAACTAAAAGTAATACTAAATGCGTTAATTAGAAAATAATAATACAAAAAACAAGCCACGTCCTTAGTACGTAAATAAACACAAGTAAGTTTTTGAAAATCTATAATTTAATATAAATACTGTTTGTACTTTATACAAGTAAAATATGTACAAAGCATGACTATTTTTAAACAAATAAATAATAAAGTATTGAAATTTATATGGTAAAACGTTACCAAAAGTTATTTGTTTTTAACAAATATAGAATTTTTATCAAACAAAAAATTTAAAAGTACTAGTCTAAATGAAAAAAAAATGTTGCACTACAAAAACGATTAGTCAATAATAAAAATCACGGGTATTCTGATAATAAATTACAATATAGTGAAAAAATATTTTTAGACTGTATTTATATTAATGCTTTAACTAATTTTTATAAATTATGATTTTTTTTGAATAACTAGTTAACTAAAAATTGATACTTAACTAATTACAAACTTTGTATAAATGAATAAAATATTTCAAAAATTTGTAGTGTATTTGTAACTTATTTATAGTTTTGGTTACAGTAGTGACCTTTTTCTAAACTAAACTATTATTATTTTAAAAAATTTCTTTAAAAGTCAATAATACAATATTCGGTTTACGTGTATTAATCTATGCCACTTTAAAGTAGATGTTGTCTTATAGTTCACTATATTATAACTTATAGTTCTTATAGATGTTATATGTATTAGTTGTAATATAAAACCTTTTATTCTTTAAATACAAAAGTATATTTCAGATTACTAATAATATACAATAATCAACATTATTGTACAATATAATGCTAAATAACAAGTGTTTTAATTTATAACTAAAAAAATTAGTTGCACTGTTTATTTGAACTATTTTCAGTAAGTTCTTTTTTAAACAAATCCTATGTTTTTAAATTTAAAATGCGCTGAAAATGAATTATGATGGTTTTTCAACAACATAGAACTTATTTGTAACGACAGAGTGCGGTTGTCAAAGAGAAGGGCGAAGTTAACAGGAGGTGTGCAGCAGACAACAAACGCAGTACTCGCAATTGCACACAGACCGCACACAGATGAGGAGCTTCATGCTCATCACGTGAGAAGAATGCAACTGGATCAATTGAACATGGAAGGTGATGATGATGATGAAAATGATAACGAAGAGGTAATATTTTTTATGATTAAATAGTATTTAGATTTAGTCATAACTAGTTTTTTGTTGTTGTTGTTGTTTTTTTTCTAGTTTTGTAGAGGTTAATTTATTTTTTAACATAGTTAACAGTGTTCTGGCCCTAAATATTTTCATAAATGTTATTTTATAAATTAAAATTTTTATTATACATCTTTTATTTTTACAGGTACGTAAAAGTTTTTAGATGTTTTTATTGTTTTTATGGGTAGTTTTATTTGTATGTGGTTTTTTCTTTCAAAAAAGTTATTAATTTATTATTTTGAAGCCACTATAATAGAAAAGGTTATAGTTTTAATTTTTGTAATTATAAAAGTTATACTTACTAATAAAACAAAGTAATAAACTTAATATCCTCAAAAATGTTTACAACAGGAAAATGAAAACCAAAACAAAGATTTCAACAAAGACACAGGTTCGTTAAATACTCTAACTTTTTCTGTCGTGATTTTTGTAATTTGTTATTTTAATAACTTTGTATTTTATATTGAATAATTACATTTAAAATATGAAATTTGTTAAGAATTGTTTTTATTGAAAATTGTCACAGTTTTTTATGCAACTTTAGTTGCAGCGATAAAAACTTAATTTATATAAAAACCAACCATTTTTTAATATTGCTGACATAATTTTTAATTCTAAAAAGCGTCGGTTATAAAATTAATTAAACTTTATTCGATTTTTTTTATAAAAGTTGTTTTTATGAACAAGGTAGTCCATTTTTTAGGTATTAAATGAACTTGGTAGTCCTTTATGAAAATATTTATGCACTAGTAAAGTTATTTTTTGTGTTGTTTGTTCATATTCTTAGTTTTAGCTTGATTTATTTTTACGTATTGTCTTTTTTTTAAATTATTTTGATTATGGATACAGGATTTCTGCCTTTATTTTATTTAATTGTAATTCTTTTGTAATTTTCTTGATTTTGTAGTTCTAAAAGTTACATAAATTACACGCTTTATTATTTTTTGTTTTTCTTTTAGCTCTGAAAAGTATTTAATTATAGTTATTGTTTGTGTTTTTTAATTCCAATATATATAATTTAATAGGTAAGTGCTATGCCTTTTTAGTTTATTTTTAACCTTGCCTTATAACTCCGGTATCTACTTTAAAATTGATGCTAGTGGAGCCTTTCAGTTTATCTAATTGCTTAAGTCTCAAAAAAAATTAAACTTGACGAATACAAAGTATTTTATCATCAAATTGATTAGTTATTTTTTTTTTGTAATACGAAAATAGATTTCAGAACTATCATTTCATTATGTTTTGTTTTATCTGCAATTTCTACAAAAATTTTCAAAGCAAAGTATGTATTTTAGGTATAGCTATATATTCTAAAAAAATAAAAATATTTTACTTGTCTAATCTAGCTTCTTTTATGCTTTTCAGTTCAACTTATCCTTTTTTCTTAATATAAATCAAAAAAATGTTTTGACAATGTATTATACAGGGTTGTCATACCTTCAGGCTAGCTTTTAATATAAAATTCTAAGGATAGATTAAACTTATTAAGGTTTCAGAATAAACTAATATTCGCTAGATTTTTACATTGCTCTTTACTAATATATATATATATCGATCAAACGTTATTATTTAATAAAAACTGAATAAAAGTTTTTGGAAAAACTCAGGCTAGTTTTTATTGTAACCTTAATGTGATCAAATTGACTAGTTTTAATTAAATTTTATACTTAACTAAACTTATATTATTTACTCAACTAACTTAAAATACCATTTAATGTTCAACTTGAAACGTTAAATTCAGGGTTGCCAATTTACCTGAAACCCTGGAAAAACCCGGAATTTGTCAATTTAGGCAAAAAAACCTGGAAAAAACTGTAATTTAGGAAATTATGAAAAAAAACCTGGAATTTTGAACAAAAATCATAAAAAAGACCTGGAATTTAACAATTTTCACATGTTTAATAGTAAAACTTCGATTTGACTCAAAAAAATTATCTTATAAATAGAAAATAATTTTTGTCAACATCAAAAAAAAATTTTATTAAAAAACAAATTTAAAGTATCTTTTCAATGCATTTATACTACTTAACGCAGTTTCTTACCTTAAACTTAATTTTAAACTAAAAATAGACCCAAAAATGTGTACTTTTGAAAAACTGGAAAAATAATTGAAAAAATGAGTTGCAACCCTGTAAATTATATTTCCAAGCAGAAATTTCCAATTTGTCAATGAAGAATTATTGTTTTTTATTTTAGAGCTGAAATTAATATTTAATGATGCTTAAACTAATTTGAATTTAAATATATAGTTAATACTACAATATAATAGTTTGTTATGCCTCAACTGGCAACCCTAATCTTAAACTAAAATTGAACTTTTCAAAATGTTGTGATACGACAGTTCAAATTAAAAAGTATGTTTTTTGAGTAATTAATAAAATTCAGTAGATAAAGAAAACGAATCCATGACTTCTGATGTAGACGATCAAGAAAGTGCAGTGAGCGCAGATGAAGAGAAAAAAATTAGTGCTGATCACGCAAGCTCTTCCTCTGATGATAGTGATTAGAGATTCACTAGTTAAGGAAGAGCAAATGAATAAGTTTTCTAGTTGAAAACAAAAGTTTAAAACTTTTTTAGCAAAAAATAAAATAAAGTAATTTTTAATAAGGTTAGACCTGAATTTTAATATAATTTAAACTTGAAATGTTTAATTTTACTTTAATCTTGGTTTTTCTAGATTAATATTTTAAGTAATAAATATTTTAAACAAATTGTTGTATGTTATAAGTTTTATTAAGTTTCAAAACTACTGTTACAGGTTTTACTTAGTTTTTACTTAAGTCTGAAACTTTTAAAATATAAATAGATACTTCAAAAAAATTAAACTCTTGAAATCATAATTAAACATTTTAAACTATTATAAAATAAAAACGGTTAATATTACCATTGATCTAACAATTTTTAGAAGTAAAATAAAACTGCGTAAGTTTGTAGCTGTATTGCAGAATTAAAAAAAAAATAGTCATACACTGTTTTTGTTGTAGGATTTAAAGAAATGATAGAGAATTAACTAAAAACAAATAAAGATAATTTTTAATCATGGTAGAACTAAGTTTGCAAAAATTTTTAGAAATTTATTTACTTTCTAATGCCTTCATCTAGTAAAAGTTAATAAAATGAGTGCAAAAAGAAACGAAGCCCGCAAACTGTGGCTAGATTTAGAGAAATGATTTTCTTCGACAAGTGTAGGGGCAGCAGATAAGAACGGTTTAAATAAAATAGGAGTTCTTTATTGCTTTAAGGTTAAGTTGTAAAAGTTCGTTATTGTTTTAATTGTAAAAGTTGGAATTGTCTTTTCGTTTATTTAGATAAACTTATGTAAGAAAATGCTAAAATATTGTTTCTTTTATCAGACAAGTTGTGTTTATAAGTTGGATAATACAAGTACAGGGTTGCCACTCGGTCAGGAAAAGTCAGGAAAAATTTCAAAAAATGAAAAAAGTCAGGAAAAAATGGGGGGTTTTGAAAAAAAGTCCGGAAAAGTCAGGAAATTTGATTAAAAAAAAAAGTCAGATTTTTTCAGTTTAAATTTACAAAATTCCTTGTTATCCAAAGCCTTCAAGTGGTAAAAGTTAATTAAAAGTCCTTTAAAGTCAGAAAAAAATTCCAAACATTTCCTAGAAATTTACAAAAATATTTAATTTTATTTCCAATGCCTTCAGCTGGTATAAATTAGTAAAATATCCTTTAATAAACTGCAAAATGTTCCTTATATGTCGTTTGTTTATCTAGATACATTTGTGCTAGGATTTGCTAAAAATGTTTCTTTTTTCAGACAAGCTGTGTTTATAAGGTAATAATACAAGTATTTTGCTGATAAGGCTGTTTATTACAAACATCAATCATACACAGATGGTTGAAGTGATGTACTGGAAGTTTGATGATAGAATTCAGCAAAAACTATTGTTTATAACCTGTATTAAAGTTAGATTGGAAGCTTTGTATAGTTTCAAGTTTTCATTATGTATTTTAGAGTAATTTAGAAAAGTCATGAAATTTTTCTCAGAAATTTAAAGTGTTAGATTATGTATTTTAGAATAAGTTTAATTTAAGAGCTTGATTTTGAAAAGTCAGGAAAATTTTGGTAAAAAGTCAGGAAAATTTTCTTAGCTTGATGAGTGGCAACCATGCAAGTATTTTGCTGATAGAACTGTTTATTGCAAATACATCAATCATACACTGATAGTTCAAGTGATGTAATGGAAGTTAGATGATTGAATTCAGCAAAAAAAAACTGTTGTATTAACCTGTATAGAAATAAGATTTAAAGCTTTGTATAGTTTCAAGTTTTCATTATGTATTTTAGAGTAATTTAGAAAAGTCATGAAATTTTTCTCAGCATGATCTGTCGCAACCTTGAATTAAAGATCTTTCTGCCTCAAAGTTTGCTTCGTAAATATTTTAAACTATATTGAGTATTTATTTTGAAATTCAAATAAACTTTTGGACATTTTAAGTTTGTTGCATGTTTAAAAAGTTTATATAACAGATATTTATTATATAAGTTAATTAAATTCCCAATCAAAGTTATCAATTTAAAGAATTATCTGCAAGCATAACATGACTATCAGTAAATAACCTTTTTGCTTTTTTATCATCTCTACATCCTTAATACTTATAAACGAGACACAAAAAGTTGACTACGATTAAAAGAATGTTACACAAAAAGCAATTCTTTGAGGTGTTTTTAATCATAAATTGGTAAAATTACAGAAAAAGTGTTTTATAAAATAATGTTTAATATGTTCATGTTTGTCTTGTAGTAAGAAAATTGTATTTTATAGTAAAAATTGGGAAATATGGATATTATCATAGAACACCGCCGTGTAGAAGCACTATTTTTTAGTACTTTCTGCTCCTAAACAGATTGTTTCTGCTCCTAATGCATTGATCACAAAGATTTGTGCTCGAACTCCTTGTACTTTTTGTCGTTCGTTAAATGCCTTGCCCTCTCGTCAAAAACTTTCGAGCCGACGCGATAAAAGTTTTACCGTCCCAGGGTTTTTATAAAATCAGAAACTTGACAACTTAAGCACAATAATACCTGAAAATTGAGAAACTTTTAACAAAAATTGGAATTTTGAACAAAAATTACCAAAAAAATCCTTGATTTTCAAACAATTTTTACACATACAATGACGAAATTCTTAATTCAGTCCAGAAAACAATCAATTTTTTATTTGTTATTTTTCTTCTGCATCAATGATTAGAAAAAAAAATCAAAGTTTGTGTTGAAATAACTACAAATTTATTGCATGTTAATTAAGTTCAAAACTTTTCAGATAAAAGTCCCTCTTCTGTAAACTTATGATAAACTAAATATTTACTTTACCATAAGTTTAATGAAGACGGAATTTTATCTGAAAACGTTTTGAATTTAAGTAATTTGCAATATATTTTTAGATTTTTTAAAACGATCTTTTGATTTTTTTAAATAACATATTAAATGATGAAATTTTAATTAAGTAGAAAAATTAATCATGTAAAACATCATTTTCGTATCATTTAGAGTTTTATATTTTATAAACTAAATTTAAAGTAGTACTTAAGTATTCATTACAGTATCTTTTTATTATTTTTCTACTATCCAAGCTAGTTATATATACTAAACTTAATTTAAACTTAAAATGGACAAAAAGAACTTGTACTTTTAACTACCTTAAAGAGATTAAGAAAATTTGGATGAATTTTTCATAAAACCTTCGGCAACCCTACCACCCGAATTCGTGCAGTCGTAGGTGAAGTTGTTCAGCTGTAAAAATCCACCCAGTTGATGACGGTCGTCAAAGTTTTACCTATATCCTCCCAAAAGTACTTTGCGCCGTACACTTTTGAAGGAGTTTCGGGTTAAAAGACGACTTTTTTTTCTCTCCTAAATGTTCTCGCACCTTTCTTTCTTACGAGAACATAAATCTTATGATAATTGGTTAAACTTTTTTTATACGTGTTATGCTGGTAACGTTTTCTCCTTTTAAAAAGGGTTGCTGGTCATTTATGGTTTTTTTCCTGTCCAAAAACGTTTGATACTATTATTTTAGGCTTTAAATTTTAATTTGGTTTAGTCTTTTATATAACACATTATACAGAAAAAATTGACCCAGTTGTAAAAAAACAACTAGTATTTTAAAAAAAAGGTTTGATATAAACCCTAAAAACGTGCGGACTTTCCTTGATGACTAACTTTTTATTACTTTTATTTGAAGATTTTTGTTAGAATTTAACTTCACTTTATATAGTGTATTATTAAAAAACTTATTTTAATCTAACTTGTTACCATGTAAAAGTGACAATAATACAAGTGTATTTTATTTTAGTTTGTTGAATACAAACGAAAAAGTAACATAATTACTCACAAAAAAAAATATTTAAGGAGTACAAAAAACCTCTGGATTAGCGAGTCATACGCCACATGCTTAAATAAAAAGAATCATGAGGTGAAAAAATAATTTGAAAAAAAGTTATATATAAGACTGACCTGAATGCGACAATTAATTAAGTTATAAATTTACATTAATAACACAGTTCTATATAAAACTAATTCAAATTCAGTCATGTTAATTTTTAATAATTTCTGAAAAACGGCTAAAGTTTAAATTTTAACATTTAAAAACTATGCCGTTATGTAAAATGAATATCAAAATATACAAAATTAAGGGTACGACACGTTTTTTTCTAACTCTAAATTTATCTTTTAACTAAAAATGTAACCTGTAGCGAAAAAAAGGCATTAATACAAACGGAAAAAAAAGATTTATTATATTCTGAAAAAGAAATAATAAATAGTAGGTTAAAAAGGTTCCAATTTTAGGTTTTATCAAAAATTCAGCTATTTACTTATTTATTAAAATTACATTACTAAATTAGGTTAATAAAATGAATAAGGTTTAATTAAGAAACGAAATCTGACTAAAATAGAGTCTATTCCATATTCAGGCCTTGGGGGAAGGGAGGCGAATCAATTTTTTGGAGAGTAAAGTTTTTTTGTAGTTTTAACAAAGCTACAGGTTGTTTTTACATGGTTTTGATAAACAAAATATTTTTTAAGATACAACTGGTTAAAATTGAAAAGTATTGTTGGTTTTCTTATGGGAGGCGCAAACTAAAAAAACAAAAATTTTTCTTACTAAAAGTATATCTTTTTCTACGGTTTTTTGAGATAAACATCTTAAATTTTCAGAAATATTTTCGCTGAATTTTTAAGGTATTTTAAGCTTTCGAGTAATTTCTGTATATATATTTATTTAATAATTCGTTAGAAAAGTTTTTCTAAACCTAGCAAGTTAAACTTGTTAGAAATTATAATTCTTTTTCTTAAAAAATTCAGGAAGAGGTGGATTTATAGTGAAATATTCTTTCGTTTTGGTAAAATAGTTTCAATTAATTTAAATAACAGAAAAATCATATTTTTAAAACATAGTTTCAAGCAAATGATATAAGCGCTAATCAAAGCAAAAAGATTTTTCAACCTTTTGGTTAACACTAGTTAAAGAAAAAAAAAAACTGAACAAGTCAGTTAGACTTCATGCCAATCAGAAAACATCTCTAAGGTTGTTGATGCTTTGAACGCAGCCGCCATCTTACAAAGCTAGCTGAGTCTCTGGCAAAAAATTCTTATTTAACTCAATTTTACTATTGACCTCTGTCGCATTAGCCCACACACACGGTAGCACCACACCAACTTAGCTGATTCTCCAGCAACAACTTTTTATTTAAGTTAATTTTATCATTGAACTCTGCCGAATAAGCTTAATCATACGGTAAGCTTCAACTCTCGTAGAATTTTAGCAACAACTTATTTTTAAAGTATTTTGTTTGTTTTGTCTAAAAAATTTTTACTTCATTGGAGATTTTTTGCTGTAACTTAAAAAATTTTAAACCTCGCCGCGCTCCACATTCTTTGTCAACAAAGAAGCATAAGTGCCATTGTTCTGAACCAATTAATTATATCAGCAAACATATAGAACAACTACAAACATACAGAACAACTAGAAAGTGTGAACTGCAATAATATTTCTTGTATAGATAACAATATTTTTGCTACACCATTTGATGTGGTCTTTAACTCATTTTTAAATATCAGTCTCAAACTTTACCCTTTACAACGATAAACATGTTCTTTATTCGTATAATAAAACATATAGATTTTTGCTAATTTAAATTTAATTTAAGTTTATTAAAAAATGAAAAGGTAATCGCACTTAAATCGCCTCGCACTTGGTCATAGACCCAAAGTATCAACTAAAATTTAAAGTTGCCTCGAAATTACTGCGAATCTGTCTCTTATTGAAACTGTCGAACTCGAATCTCTTACACAGGCGGTTTCACAGAAAATTGGAGATGCAAGTAGCACAGAAAGCAATAAAGCTATTACTTTTTACAACTTTAAATAAGTATTTAAGTCTAAAATTTTAAATATAATCAACGTAACAATATATATAGGCAAAACAAAAAGGACACTTAAAATAACAACTTATATTTAGTAAAAAATAAGTTAAAATATTATATATTTTACATTTTATTACTTTTTTGTCTTATAACTTAAATACTTTATTTTACTCATAGATATATATAGTGCTCAGTAATTTAATTTACACGAAATGAATGTTTGCTATTTAATTAAATTCTTCACTAAAAAGTTTAAAACATCAAAGAATAGCATTCTATCATTTTCTATAATCTAGACTACAGTTTAGATTTAGACAAAATGTTTTGGATTTCATTATCGAAGACATGTATTTTTTTTTACAATCGATATTACCGATTCAGTAGGTTAAAAGTGAGAAATTTGTTTACATAAAAAAGTCATAAATATGTATTGTGTATACTCTTAAAATAATTAAAAAACAAAAACTTAGATCTCAATTATTTATTTGTATTTACAACCTTTACATTTAAAAAGTATAAACAAAATAAAAAAGATGAAATCAAATATTTTACTACGGTTGTATTTCTTTTTTTTGCTTTTGTGCAGGCTAATCTTAGCGGTTATAAATAATGTAGCAAATAGAAAACGATACTTGAATTTGATTGGTTTGTACAAGTCACATGTTATTGAATATTAAAAGGAGGTAAACTTAAAATTAAAAACATAAACACAAGTCAAAAAAAGCATTGTCCAAACTTTGGATTTATTATAGTTCTCACATTTCAAGACTTATTTTCAAAATGGCTCGCTTATGTTTTCTATGTATTATATTTTAATAAAGTTATTTTTTATGGTAGAAAAACATCAGTCTTACTCTTCCTTCTGCAAATATAAATGTTTTTTAAATTTCAAACAAGTAAGGTTATCTTCTATTTTATAAACCATATTTTACCTATTAAATTTCTTATATTCAGAGGAACGTTTTTACATTATTTTCAATTATTTATATTAGCAGGCTATTATAAATTTGTGAAAAAAAATTATAAAAAGTAATTATGATAAAAACAAGAATAATAAATAAAAATTTTTAATTGAAAAAAAAATACCAACTAAGGGTAAGAATTAGGGGTAACAATGATAGTTAATATAGTGCTGGAAAAGACGTTAAAATGTATCCGTAGTGTACTTGATAACCAAAAGGTTCTTTGTGCACCAGGTTCTAGGACCAAATATTTTGAGTGTATTTTTTTGTTGTTTTTTAAGGCCATAGGGGGGGGGGGTCCAACATTTTTTTTTTACAAAAATTAACTTTGGCTTTTATATGAAAGCTTGAAGTACAAACTACAAGCCAGTTTTTATAGAATTCAAAAATATCATTTAACTTTTGAGATATTTTATTTTTTGTAAAAATTTTCTGATAAAAACGTAAAGACTGCAAATTTTTTAAAGTCAATTTTCTTGGAAATTTAAAAATTCACTAAAAATCTTCTCCTCCTTCGTTTTTTAAGCAATCTTCTTCAAATTTTCAGGAAATGTTCCTTATAATAAACTAGAAATAAATTTAGAATAAATTTACTATAAATTTAGAATAATTAAGAAGCATATATATATATCTTTATAACATTCTATCTGTTCAAAAAAGATACAGTTGTAAAACTGTTTATCATTCAAAACTTCTTGAATGTATTCATCACTATGATAAATGATAATTATTAGTTTTGAAAGCTTTCACTATGATAATACTACAGCTCTAAGTTGGTACATAGATCTGCATCATAAAAGTTAGTTTTTATTATTATTACTATTGTTATTTTTATTGTTATTGTTATTATTACTACTATTATGTTTATTATTTTTACTGTTATTGATATTGTAATATTATTACTATTATAAACTTGTTTTAGACCAATCTTAACTAAATTATTTTAAGTATTATAGGTAGTTATTTTTAATTGTGTTAGACAACTTTCATAAAATGTTTTGTAACACTTAAATTGAAGCTTACTTCTTATTTTCCGTTATTAATTATATAGCTTATACTTTAGTTTATATATGTTTATATTTATAGAATACACACATTTAAATCTTTTTTCCTAAGTCTTTGAATTTCTTACAGGGTTGCCAAAAAACCTGGAATTTAAAACAATTTTTACATGTTAAATAGTGAAATTTTGATTTGACATAAAAAATCTCTCATATAGATAATTTTTTTTTTGTCAGCATCAAATTTTTTTTTAATATAAAACACATTCAAAGTTGCTTTACAGTATCTTTTCATTGTTTTTAACCTATTTATCCCATTTTTTTTACCTTACACTTATTTTTAAACAAATAATAGACTCAAAAACATGTACTTTTGAAACCTGGAGGAAATTTTGGAAACCTGGAAAAAATTTGCCAAAAACATTTGTCAACCCTGTCCTTATATTTTTTCATAGATCTGTAGAAGGTGTTATTTGTTTCACAAAGAGAATCATGCATTAGTTCAATAAATTAACAGGATCATTTTAAATTGAAAAACCAATAATTCTAAACAAATAATAATGGCTGCATTTAAAATATATAAATTACAATGAGATAATAAATAACTATTAATGCAACAAAAAGATTGTATATTATTCACATTTTTATTCACTATAAAACACATTTAAAATCGCATTATAGTATATTTTCTATAACTTGACACTATTAAACACATTTTACTTAAAATTTAGACTTTTTAGTATAAATAGATAAAAAATTTAAAATTAAAAAAACCTAGAATAAAGTCAAAATAGCTGAAAGAAAAGTCCTAACTGCCAGTGGTTTTCATGAATTTAAAAGTTTTAAAATTGTTACTGATAGTTGTGTTAATATATTTTTTGTATCAATGAAAATTACCATTTTCTTAAAAAATAAGCTTTATTATTTATTACTTCTTTTAATTTTACATTTTTGTAAACAATGTATATATAAGTTATAAACGTAAGAAACTTTATATACAAAGTTTATATAGATTTACATAAATACTAACATTGAAAATATTAGATTTCAAGTATAAATAGTAATGTCTACAAAAAAGAAAGCAAAACGATGTACTTTTAACCAACGTGATGGCCTAAATAGTAGTCTCAGAGTACAAGAAAGGAAAAAGAGAATTTATAATCAAGTTGTAAGTTAATAAAAAGTGTTTATTTATTCTTTCTAACAAAATTTTATTTACCACAAGGTTTAAAAGTTATGATTTCAATTAAGTTATTAATTTCTTATCCATATTTTAAATAGTCTTCTGATTTGAAAGTAGTTAAAGTACAATTTGAAAAGAATTGTACAATTTTTCTAAACTCAAACTACTAGAGTTAGTGTAAATTGTTAACATGAGAAAAATTAATCATATGTTAGAATTTAAAAATATTCAGTTAAAGTTTCTTGAAAAGATAAAAACTTTTTGGTCTTTATTGCTTGTCTAATTTATTTTTAATTGATACAATGAGAATTTTTTTAATGAGTTTGTTGTAAATTTGAAGTCAGTTTCTTGAAAACATTAAAGAAAATATAGATTTTAATAAGTATTACTCTTTCTAGAATATTGAAATTTAGAGAAAATACAATACATATGTAATGTTGTTTATATTGTTTTTTTATTGACTAAATATTACAAATTAGTTCAATTATTTGCATTGTAAAAAAACTAACTTATAGTTCATGCTTTTAGCTTTTATATAAGAGCTCATGTTGATTTTTTTAAAAAGTTATCCATAACATTCTATGTCCTCAAATGAAAAACTTGTTAAAAACACAGCAATATCTTTAATGTCAAATAATTTTTGAAGTTTTCTTATACTGTTTTACTTTTACTACCAAAAGAAAATAAAAATTATTGTTAAGGGCATAGGGGGGGGGGGGGGGGTAAACACCTTTTGTTTGGTTTTTGATCTTATTTTATATAGTCTTTACTAAGCTACAAGATGCTTTTTACAGATTTTAAAAATACAAAATAATTTTTGAGATATAGCCGGTCAAAGTCGGAGGCAACAATAGGTTCCTTATGGGAGGCGCAAACTAATACAGCAAAAATAGACTATTTACCTAAAATTCTATCTTCTACATTTTTTTAAATAACTACCTCAAATTTTTAGGAAATGTTTCTTGATATATTTAGAAAATTCTGTTGGAAGGAATTAAAAAAAAATTAAAAAATAAAAATTTTATCTAAAAAAGAAACAAAAAAACAGTTTTTTTTAGTTTTTTTGTTATAAAATTTTAATTTTTTACTTTTTTAAAATTCCTTCCAACAGAATTTTCTAAATATTGCAAGAAACATTTCCTGAAAATTTGAGGTAGTTATCTCAAAAAACGTAGGAGAAGATAGATTTTTAGTGATTTCTAGTTATTTGCTGTTTTAGTTTGCACCTTCCATAAGGATCCTATTGTTGTCTCCGACTTTGACCGGCTATATCTCAAAAATTATTTAGATTTTTTAAAATCTGTAAAAAGCATCTTGTAGCTTAGTAAAAACCATATAAAATAAGATCAAAAACAAAAAAAGGGTGTTTACCCCCCTATGCCCTTAATAGTCTATATAAAAATCAGAACTTCTTGACTAAGTTCATAAAAAATTTAAACTATATATATATTGGTAAAGGATTCAATATTTCTTGTATCAAAAAAACTTAACAATAATAAAACAAAAAGTAATTTTTTTTGCATTTAATTAAATAGCACATGGAAGTTCAAGAAAGGCTAGATAGGGAAATGAAAATAAGAGATGGAGCAATAAAATTAATAAATATGTGCACACATGAAAATCAGTTATTAGAGGCTACTAAAACATTACTTGTATCAAATCGAAAAATACTTGCCCATATGAGCCAATTGCAAAATTTAAAAACTGCTGAAAATATAAATAAAGCAAATTCTATTTCAAAAAAGTCTATGGAGTAAGTTTTTTATTTTATTTTAATTTAATACTGATCAAACGTTTTGTTTTTATATTTTTTTTAAGTTTGTAATAAAACAATTATTTTTATATTTATGTTTATAATTTATTTTATTTTATGTTTATCATTAAAAACTTATACATTTTAAGTTGCTTCTCAGCTCGAGTTTCAAATTAAAGTTTTATTTTTAACAGGACTACAAAAAAACCAGGAAAAACATATGCTTTGAGAAAATTTGAAAAAAAAAACTGAAAAAACTTGAAATTTCAAACAGAAATCACTAGATTTCCTAGAAATTTTAACTATTTATTACCTACAAAGTAACTAATAACAAAAAGTCTATGATAAGAACAAAAATATTTTTGTATCTTTTAAATTTTGTTCTTAAAAAAACACACTTAAAGTAGCTTTACAGTTTTTTTTTCAATGTTGTTATACCATTTAAGATAGTTTTTAACCTTAAGTTTAGTTTTATACTTTAAATGGATCAAAAAACTTGTTTTTTGAAAGCCTGGAAGAAATTCAGAAAACCTGGAAGAATTTTACAACAATCTTTTGGATACCTTGTTTTAAGTTGAAACGTAATCAAATCAATTTAATTTTTTAGAAAGGTTTTTTACATTATTTATAGAACTGCATTTTAAAAATAAAAAATTAAGTTATTTTAAACAATAATGGGGTACTTCAAGTAAAAATTTTGCTAAATATTATTGCAAATTTATATTTTTGTTAGCATTATACACATAAATTTAAATATATTGAAACCAACTATAATGTTTTTTATTGTTCAAAACTGTTTAAATTTTGTACTTAAAAATTGTTTTTTGTTTTTGTTGCACACTTGGTTTATAAAATTGTTTCTATTATTTCATGTTCGAAACTTTAGTTTTCCTAAACCAGTGGTTCCCAACCTTTTTGATGCGCCGCACCCCTAAAACATTTTAATTTGGTCTTGCACCCCTTGCAGTAAATGTAATGATTTTTTAAAGAATAATTTGAAATAGAACGAAGAAAACTTGTATATCATTTTATTTTGATAGAGTACTAATATGAATATTAATAAAAAATTAGTATATGGAAACTAATAATACAACAAACTGTGTTCAAACAAGTTTTATTTATTTTATTTTTTGTAAGGTTTAAAACATCGGAACTCACTCTACCTTCTGCAATGATAAACGTTTTCTGAAGGTCAAGCATATGAGTTTTGAGCTCATCACTTGTTATTCTACCTGCCCTATCTTTAAATTAATTAAAAAAAGAATAATTACTTTTAAATAAAACAAAATAAAAACAAATATATTTTTAAACAAAACAATTTTTAACTAAAGGAAACAAAAATAAAAAGTAATCCTATATCTTTAATGAAAAGACCCCTTATGACACGTCGTTTGGCAAACACTCACAAGGTATTTATCAAAAAATTAAGATCTATTTATGAAATATTTTATTAAAAAACTATGAATTCAATTTTAAATTTACTTTAAACTTAATGACTCTTTTATAACTGCTTTATGCACAAAACTTTTTCAAAATGTTTCATTTAGTTGCTGATAGTAATTCGCATGTCTGCCTGAACATTCGAGCAGTTTATAGATTTTGTTTTGATTGACAAAAGAGTACTAAAAGAGACTCACTAAAGTAAGTTGTCGCGAATAGGATGAGCACACTTAGTGCTTTTTCTTAAAGTTTGGGAAAATATTCATTGCACAACATCAATATTGTTCCAGAGTTTTGCTTTTAAACTGCATTTTAAGAAATGGTTTGCGCATTCAATAACTTTTTTTTTAACGATTTATCATCCGGCATATAACCCAAATTAAAAGAATGCAGATTTATTATCCATTCTTCACAAGTTTCTAGTTCTGCTACTCTAAAATATCCATCAAGTTACTGAAATAGTATTTCCAAATAATTCATAGTTTCTTCAAGCATACTTGGAATTAAAGACTCATCTTCATCAGTCACTTTGTGGTTTACCGAAGGGAATGCCCCAGGGTGGTGGACACATTAGTGTCCATGCTAAATCGTGGAAAGGTTTTCTAGGGGGTAGCTTTGTTTAACAAGTAACAAATCAAAATCAAATAAGCTGTAAATGGACAGATACCAATATTCAAATCCAAATATCAAACTGTGTCCAAACAACACAGAAGTTGCTGCAAGCCAGTGATAAAAAATGTGTGTGTGTTTCTTGCATCATTAATCAACTTTTATGCATAATGATAAATGATTTGTTAATTAGTAATGTGCTGATTATGATTAGCAACACAGCTTCACCTTGATATTCATAACCCAACATCAGGGATGCATTTACCAATGCATTACAACTTCTTCAAGTGATAGAAAGTTTGATAAATTGCTTCTTTTAACTTGTAGACACCAGAGATGTAACATTTATTTAAAAGCATTTAGCACTTCACAACATTTAAATATGTTTGTATTTTTTCCTTGCGTAGAAACACTCAGGTTATTCATACGGCTGAAAATGTCACTCAAATAAGCTGGTATTTGAATAAATTCTTTTGACTTCATTTTTTTGACATGGTCATAATCATGTTTCTTAAGAAAAGCTTCGACTTCCTTTTGCAACTCAAAAATAGCGGGTTAAAGCTCTTCCACGTGATAGCCAGTGGACCTCCGTATGGAAAAGTAAAACTGAATATTCACTACCATAATCTTGACACAACAACTTAAAAAGGTGGTGATTTAGAGAACGACCTCTAATCCAGTTAATGGCCTTAACAGAATTATCAAGGATATTTTTCAATTTTGAGGTCAATGTTTTTGATGATAAAGCATGTTGATGAAGAAAACAGTGAGTACCCGCCAAGTGCGGAATATCCTATTTTAACAAAGCCAAAAAAAAAAAAAAACGATTTATTCTCAACATTGCAGGGCCACCGTCAGTATACACAGAACCAATTACTTGGATGTCTAAGTCATGTTTCTAAAAAAATTCTTCACATAATGGAAGATGTCTTTTGCTTTGGTAGTTTTCTTCAGATGTTCACAAAATAAAAAATCTTCCATTATGGTACCATCATGCACATACCTCACTAATACAATCAGTTGACTGCAGTTTTCATCATTAGTTGTTTTGTCCAACTGGAATGAGATTTTCAAGGGAGTAGCTTTGATATCAGCAATAACTTGGTCCAAAATATCCAAACTTAAATCACTAAATTGACTTTGAACAACATCATTTGATAACGGCACTAATTCAAGCTTTTTTGAAGCTTCTTTTCCCAGAACAATTTTTGTCATTTTTAATACACATGGCTTTATATCACCTCTTCAGCAATTGTATTGAGCTTCTTGAATTTGGCTACGTTATACACCACATGGTATGAGACCATTAAAAATGGTTTGTCAGCAGATACAAAACCCAACTTTGGAAGTGTTCCTCGTGTTTCAAAGCACATCCTTTTTGCTTTCAATGATTCAACATCATGACCTAAAACATCTGCTTCACCATGTTGGTTGTTAAAGTGTTCTCTCAATTTAAATGACTTCAAACTTGCGTTTGAAAATACAATATTACAATACATTAATTGCGATTTTTGCAGGCCTTCAGTTGTTTCAGTGCAAGTAAAACCAAACTGCACATCACTATCATTACACTTTCTTTCCTTTGACATAAGTACTAATTGAAAAATTGTATGCTAAGAAGCATAAAAAATTAACTACTAAGACATTTATTTTTATAAGATTTATTTAACAAAAACAATGCTTTGGTCTTTGACCTCGTCAGATGTTTAAAAAAAAAGAGAAGTGAGGAAAAGGCACGAAAAGAGTAATAATAAAATTAGGATTAAACTTGAAACAAATACTTTTTATACATTTTTTTTTATGAATAAGGTAATCAGCTGTGCTAGATCAGCTGTGCTAGATAAAACCAAAATTATATTTTTATTAAAAACTATATACTCACATTAGTCTAAAACTTGTAAAAAAAAAACTTTGGTTTGTAATAAGTATGATAACTATAACAAGCTTTAGATTCAGGTACTGGTAGTAATATTTTTCTTAACCAAAATTTTAGATAAAAATAACAACTAAATTAGTATTGAGTTTGAATGCTTAGTTAAAATTATGCAATTAGATTATGACGTTATAATGAAAACTTTAAACTTTTTTTTATGACTTGAATTTCTTGTTAGCTTAAAAAATTGATAATTATGTTTTGTTTAGTAAAAAAACTTTAGGCTTACAGTCGCCCAAGTTAAAGAAAAATCTCCTAATTTATCAAACAAAAATAAAAAGCCTTCTCGCACCCCTGGTTGGGAAACCCTGTCCTAAATTATATGTGTGAATCAAACATATGTATCAATTCAACATATTTTGAATAAAATATGTTGTGTGCCCTATTTCTTAGAGTCTTAAATTAGTCAGCAAGTTTGTTATTTTTTATATATTTTTTAAAAATTACCTTAAATTATCAAAACATTTGGTAATATATAATTTTTTATATTTTTATTTATAGTTGAATATTGTTGTACCTCTTAAGATAAAGATTTTGTATTGAAATTAACTAAGATGGGCAGTTTTTTTATACATAGTAGGAATATTTTGTTGACATTTAAAAAAACTTCTCTTAAATTAATTTCATCATCTCACCAAAATTATATGTTTTAAAATAAATTGATTGTATTTAAGCAAAAGCTACTTTTTTCTTATTTGTTGTAAACTATAAACTACTAGTTAAAATACGAAAACTTTAATATAAATTACAACTTAAACTTAGCAAAATTGCAGTGTAAATAAAGAACTTTCCATCTGTAAAGGAAGAGTCGGAATTTCAGGTAGTTTACTAGAAAAAAATAATAAAATTTGTACCCTATAGTTTGCAGGTTTGCCACTCTTTCAGGATACTCAGTATATTTAGGATAACTCACGACAGTTTTAATTTTTTGAAAATCTCATCATAACTCAGGCTAGTTATAAAAAACTCAGAATGACTCAGTCAAGTTTTTTCTAAATCTTGAACAACATTTAGTTGTTCCAGTTTCAATATTTTGGTATTTTATAACCAATTTAAAAAAAATAGTTTATCTGAATTTAAATAATTTATTTGATTAAAATAAAAAAAAATAATTTTTTAGAGGAAAATAATCAAGATGACTACATACTGTTTAAAATCACTCAGGACATTTGTTGGTCAATCAGGAAAGTTTTTTGACTCAAAGAGTGACAGCCCTGAGTTTGTCAACCAACCTTTAAACCAAAATAATTTTATTATTAATATTTTGTATTAAGATAATTTTTAGTTTTTACATATTAGTATCAAAAGATAAAATAGTTTAGAAGTATTCAATTTTGTTTAAATAATAAAAACTTCCAGTTAAAATAGGTATTTTAGTACTTTCAATATAACGTTGAATTTAAAGTTGAAGTAGTTATTTAATTAATTTTAAAATAAGTTTTTATATTGCTTAATGTCGGGGGTCAGTAAAAAATCAAATCTTTATCTAATTACAGTAACCTCTTGCTTACTTACGCACATTGTGTCACAGAAAAAGTGCGTAAAGATACGAGAGATTGTAAAGTTACGAGAGGTACCAAATATACTTACTATAATGGCTGTTTTTGATATTGCTTCTAGTTAAAAGCAGACTGGGGACTTTCCAACTTTTAACAACTTGTTTATTTTATTTAGGAATATGAAAACAATATATGAAACTATACATATATTAAAAAAAGGTTTTAAATTTATAAAAAATAATTTTACTAATCAAAATTATTAATTTTAATAATAAGTAAGTTTTACCTTTATTATATGTGACATATTTAATACTTAATGTTTATATTCTATTCTACTTAGCAATTTCAAATTATAATTAATCATTTCCTTACAATTAAGAAATGGTGTGGTGTCTATATTAAAAATTGTTTCTATAGCCTTTCACAAAAATATGTATTTGATGCTGTAATAGATGTCTTCTTTTGAACAAAAATCTATAAAATATAAGAAAAATGTTTAAGGAAAATTTTTTATGTTACTACAACTTTTTTTAAATTGTCCTTTGCCCACATAAGAATAAACTTGTCTTGCATTGTATCAAAGATATATTGTTGGATTTTTAGAGTAGGAATGAAATTTCATGCCATAAGAATTTAAGGAATTGAAAACTTATTTTATTTAAAGGTATAAAAGGAGGATTGTTAATACACCTAAGCTATAAAAGTCAAAGCAATAGACTTGAGTAGGCTCCTTATTGAAAGCACAAACTAAAAATGCAAAAATACTAGTTTCACTTAAAAATATACAATAAACCTAAATTGTGCAATATTAAAAAAACTAAAATTTTTAATTTTTGAATTTTTAGAATTCTAAAATGCGTAACTAAACAAGAGTGTGTAACGTCACGAGTGCGTAAAGATGCGAGAGGTTACTGTACTTCATTAAAATTATGCTTTAAAAAGTTATATACTTAAATATAATATTTTTAAATCAATGTGTCCCACCAAAGACATTTTTCTCAAAAAACCCACTCATAAATACAGGGTGGCCAAAAAACCTTGAACCCTGGAATTTGACAATTTAGGTTAAAAAATTAAAAAAAACATGGAATTGAAATTTTTGAAAAAAACCTGAAATTTTGAACAAAAATCACAGAAAAACCATGAATTTTAAACGATTTTTACATGTTAAGTAGTAAAACTTTTATTTAACACAAAAAATATATTATATAGATATTTTTTATTTGTCATCATCAATTTTTTTAAAATTAAACAGCACGTCTTAAGTAACTTTACAGTATTTTTTTATTGTTGTTATACTAATTAACACAGTTTTTATCTTAAATTTAATTTTAAACTAAAAATAGACCCAAAAGCAATTATATTCAAAAACCTGGCAGAAATTTCTCAAAAAAAGTTGGCTACCCTGTAAATAGTTTAAAAAAACTTCGAATTGTTCACTTAAAAGCTGCTAAACCGTTCTTTATGTGGGTAGGTGTCAAATATGCACAAAGGTGACTTTTGCACAAGGGGTCATTGCTGCATAAAAACACTTTTGCATGGGTTGAAAATTCTTTATTTAGTTTTTTTGTTTTTTATTAACTTTAAAATTTTTATTATCACCCTTACCCTTAAACTAGGGGTGGGCAACGTACGGCCCGCGGGCAAGATTTGGCCCCCGCAGTCAAAATGACCGGCCCCAAACGTTTTTTAAATTTAAATGGAATACGGCCCGCGGACAAAAATTATCCGGCCCGCGAGGCATTTTCAAAATTTATATGAAATCCTACAAGCCAATGTAAACATTACAAAATTTGAACAAAACCTTTTTAAATTATTTTCACAAAACAAACTGTAAGACTTTAATCTGAAAACGTTTTTAAAAATGGCTTTTAATTTTTGTAGTAATAAAAAAACTTTTTTGTTATAGTACCGTGTTCTGTTTCATGTCAGTTGAATTAATTCTTTCTCAAATTATCCAAAAAAATTGTTTGCTGAACTAACTTTGATGATCTTACCTATCATAATGATTTTCATAAAAAATGACATGTAAAAAATTGATGTCTTTCCCAGAATTGTAGTGAGTTGTTCTTATATATGTTAAAAAAAAGTAGTTTTTACTAACATTTACACCTACTTTAAGTAAAGCTGCTCAACTTTACATTTCACTAGAATATTCATTTCAGTTGAGACTAGGACAGAGACAGTTTGCACTCTTTTCTGCTATTGATATTTAATTAAGGAATTTTTGATTAATTAAATGGTTAAGTTTAATGATAACAATATCTCATTAACTTTAAGTATGATTTGTTTAGGAAATTTATTTGTGCATGTTTGTAATAACAGTTTACAATCAAACAAAATTTTGAATGAATCTGTACAAGTTTTTTAAATTAAAAGATAGTAGTTTAATATTGTAATGTTACTTAACTTCTGAAAAATATTATTAATGTAGCCTCGAGCCAAGGATTACCAAAATTATATAATTTCGAATAGTTAAAAATTTTCAATGTATTAGTTTGAAATATTAGGCTCGAGTTACTTTTAGTAAGTAAATTATTGTTTTTATAAAACTAACTAGTATTAATTTGTCTAGAGTTGTAATAAATATAGAATTAAGAGTACTTAATAAAAATTAACTTAAAATTTGTACTTGAGAACCTTGGTAGTTAATAAATTGATTCAAAATTTTAAAACACCACATCAATTAGCATCCATCCGTATCCAAGTCTTTTGAAATTAGTTCTATTCGAATACAAAACCTTGTCTAAAATTAGTATTAAGCCGGATCCGGATAACATTTTTGAATAAAGATCCGGATCTAAAAAAGGATCCAACTGAATCAGGTAGATCACTTACTCGAAATTCTTCGGCCCGCTGAGGACTAATTTTTTTTTTGGATCTGCCCCGTCTATTATTTACGTTGCCCACCTCTACCCTAAACCTTACCCTTAGTTGGTAACTTTTTTTTCTTCTTATTTTTTAGATAATTTATTTCTCATTCTTAATAATAACAACTTATACAGCATCCTTCTTTTATTACACTAACACATGTTTCTGTGTGTTAAGGTCATAGGGGGTCCAACACTTTTTTTTTACAAAAATTAACTTTGGCTTTTATATGAAAGCTCTAAGTACAAACTACAAGCCAGTTTTTATAGAATTCAAAAATATAATTTAACTTTTGAGATACTTTGTGTTTTGTAAAAAGTTTCAGATACAAACGTATGAATCGCAAATTTTTTAGGGTCAATTTTCTCGAAATTTTAAAATTCACTAAAAATCAATCTACTCCTTCATTTTTCAAGCAATCTTCTTCAAGTTTTCAGGAAATATTTCTTATACTAAAAGAAAAAAAGTTACTATTGAATTATAATTATTTAAAACAATAAACATTTTATCACAAAAATTAAAAAGTCTTTTTTTTCCAAAAAAAAAAAATACAATTTTTTTTTTAATTCCAAAGTAACATTTTTTATTATTGTATAAAGATTAGACTGTAAAAGATTGAAGGAGAGTGCTTGAAAAAGTAAGAGGAGATAGATTATAAATAAAATAATTCTTTTTGCTGTTTTTGTTTTCCTTTCTCATAGGGAACCTATTATGCGGGCCGATTTTGACTGGTCATATCTCAAAAAATTATTTTAATTTTTTAAAGCGCTAAAAAGCATCTTAAAGCTTAGAATATACTCTATAAAATCAGATCAACTTGTAAAAAACATGGTTAACCCCCCTATGGCCTTAACAGATTAACACACTTCAACAGAGCTCTGTAAAAAATAAATACTGTAAGGAAAGAAAGAAGCTAAAGTAGGTATATATATGTGTCCATAAAAATAAAAATAATTACTATAGATTTTTATAGCTTGATGGTTAATAATAGATAAAATACTTAATGTTAAATCCGACTGTTATAAAACCACATAATATTTGTAGTTATTAAATCTAAATTAAATAAATTAAAGTAAAAATACAAAATTAAATAACAAATCCTAATGTAAACTACTTACATGAAATGAAGGAAGTACTAATTCTAAATATTTACTGGTTACTAATCATTCAAAAAAAAAAACAATAATTACGTCACAATATTAAGCTGTTATATATAGACATTAGGACAAGCTAGTTAATTTATACTACAAGATTAAATAATTTATTCTTTATGTTTGGAAAAAGTAGTAGAGCGCTTTAATTTAAAAAAGGTAGTATGTAATCTTTTGTAAATAAAAAAGTAAAACAGGAAGTTTCTGAGGAGCATTAATTGTTGAATAAATAAAATAAACAGTAGTAAAGGCAATAAAAGCCACAGAAACTTGGTATAATGTTTATTTTTTATTTATTGAATGTTTATAATCGTTAAATCTAATTTATAACAAAATTAAAATTAGATACAATTAAAAAGCAGATTGAATTTAAATTTGAAATTAAAAAAAAAACACAAAAAAATCAAACTTGTTATTAAGCTTTCAAAGCCCTGACCAATAATTAAGTTACATCGTCATACATAAAACCATCATGACTTAAACTAAATATATTTTATATAATAAGTAAAATAAAAAAATAGTTATTGTTTTAGAAAAGAGAAGTCGGGTATATAAATTAAAGATTTTGTATAGATGTTTCAAATATTAAATAATTAAATCTTGTTATAAATTATGAATTTGTGTTTAAATGTAAAACATAAAACAACAAGGTAGTTATATGCTTAGTAATAAACCTGCAGTAAAACGACCTACTAGCTGTTCTATTGGGCGTAGTAGGTAAAAAAGCACGATTTATCTGTGATTTGAATACAGTTTTCCAATGAAACTTGGAACTTAACCGATAAAAAATTATGAAAAATATATAGTTGTAGAATATGTGAAATAAATATATACTGCTTAATTGATATTAATAAATTTATACTAATTGTTTACTATTTTCTGCTACAACTGCCATTCGTTCAAGGTTGCATAATTGGCAGATCTTGCTCGCGCTACTGATGTTATTATTGGCGTGGTGAAGGATGCTCCATTCAATTTCTGGTTTGGTACCATACCTGTTAAGATACTGCCAAACGAAATCTGACAGTCTTGTGCTATTCTTTTTATTTACATGCTTAAAAGTATACTTATGCCCAGTGTAGCTATCTTTAAAATGACATCCTCCTTTTCTATTCTTTCCTGACAGTATTTATTTTTCACATAGCTCCGTTGAAATGTATTAATCCGTTAACACACAGAAACATGTGTTAGTGTAATTAAAGAAGGATACTGTATAATTTGTTATTATTATATACTCCAGTGAACTTGTTTCGCTGGGATCTTTAGTTAACAAACGCTTAAATTTATACTTTAAATATTTTTTTCATTTTTATTATTTTTTTAGTTTTTGTTTTTTTTGTTTTTTTTTTCTATCTTTGTTACCCCTAACCCTTGGTTGGTATTTTTTTGTTTTTATTTTTTTTTTAATAATTAATTATCTTTTTACTAGTTTCATTTTTTTTTTACTCTTATGCAAAAGTTTTTTGCTCAAAGTGTCCCCTTGTGCAAAATTTTTTTTATGTAAAAGTGTCCCTTTGTGCAAAAGTGACTATTTATGCATATTTGACCCGTCTCCTCTTTATTAAGTTAATAGTAAATCAACAACTATTTTTATCCATATTTTTAGATACTTAAAGTAAAATTGACAATAAGTTTTTGAAATACTTATAGAGTTAAGGGCTCCTCTACTTTGGAAAGATTATTTCAACACCAATAAAGCTAAAGGTTTGTTCAACAACTTTTTAAATAAATTTGTAAATTACTGGATTCGTGCGGGTCAGACTAAGTCAGGCTAAGTCAGTTTTTTTGAAAAAAGTTGAAAAACGTCAAACTAAATCAGTTTTTTTATTTAAAAATTTGAGAGTCTCAGTTTTTCTCAGTTCAATTGCTTGAAAATTTTTGAATAAATAATATTGAGAAATATTTTTATGATCAAATTGAAATATGAAGTTATTTCTAAATGAAGATTTACTTTTTAAAGACAAAACCAGTCAGTATTGGTAAAAATAAATGCTTAAAACCTTTTGTTGAATCTCTAAAATTTTTTTAAGAATATTCATTATTTTGTTTTGAGTAGATTATATACGTCATGTCATGCTAATGAGAATTCATAAAAAAAATACAGTTTAAACATTACAGTTTAGTTTAACAACTTAGCTGTTTGTTTGAATTTGTTTACATCAGCTATGTTTTTCAGAGCTTAGTTGGTTGAACTGTTTTAATTTCTAATTTAAAGGCTTTATACCAAATGCTTTTTAAATTTAAACTCTTAGCAGTTTATTCATCTATTTTACTGTTTGTTTAAAGTTATTAGAGATATTCACAACACTAAAATTAGCTTAAAAGTATATGAACTAAGTTTTGTTGGAGTACAAATTTTAGGTACAATTCATTTTTCTTTACAAGAACAAAATATTAAAGTTTTTTTTTTAAAATTTATGTGTAAGGTTTTTAAATCTGATACGACATCAACAATCACTGTATTTATTTAGAACTAAGGGTTTATAATTATGTATCACTTTTAAGTATTAGTCAAAATACTAAAATGAACATTTTTTACTTATTTTAATACTCGTGTAAGCGTTTCATTTTAATAAAACACGACAATGCACGTCGTTTTATTATAAATCTTCTGGTTATAATGTTTTTACTTAGTGCTTAATTAAATTGAACAATTGTGTATAGTAATATATATTAAATTTTTACAATAGTAATAGATTAGATATAACACTTATTTTAAAACTTATCACTGAATTTGTTATGTTAAGGGCATAGGGGGGGGGGGGGTCAATCACCTTTTTTACAATTTAGTCTTATTTTATTGAGTTGTAACTAAGCTATTAGTTGCTTTTTGCAAATTTTTAAAGCTCAAATTTTTAAGACAAAGCTGGTTGAAGTCGGAGACTACAATAGTAGTAATCAAGACCCCCTGATACCTAAAATGATTTCTGAAGGGGATTTTTCTTACTTTGGAAAAATGTCAGGCTAAATTGGTCTAAGTCGGGCTAAATGAAAAAAATTTCGCACACGAACCCTGAAATTAAATGAGCAAGTTCTGGTTAAAAGTTTTTAAGCTAAATGTGTTAATAAAAATGTTAAGCACAAATTTCAAATGTCATTGATAAGCAGGTCTGCTTATCTTAATTATTGTCATGTATTGCAACTAAATTGAAACATGTTTAGTCATTAAATGTTTTGAAATTTGTCACCCCTGTGATTTGTAAACTAGTCTATATAAAAATCCCCTCACGATCAACAACATCCAAGGCAATCCACTACCGGGTTTGTCCTTATTATGACTTATTAGGCAGGCATAGTTATGAGAAACCACTGCTGAGATCTAACCAAGTGGGCTAAAGTACATAAGCACTGAAGCTACCGTTGAAGGCCAAAGTAAGAAAAAAAAACAAACAGACAAGTGTATACTATAATCTTACAATAAGCTGACAATGTCTTTGCGTTGAGCTGTTAACAATTTAGCTTCGTTAATTTTTTGAGTTTTGCCCACAAACAATTACTTCAGTACTTATGTACTTTAGCCAACTTGGTTAGATCTCAATAGCAATTTCTCGTGAATATACATGCCTGATGAATCTTAAAGCCGAAGCCGGTCGTGGGTTATCTTAGACGCTGTTGTTATTGGTCGTTTGGTGAAGTTCATAATATATTAACGATGGAACAAAACATCTAAGCTTTGTTGATGATGGCCAACATAAACACTGGTTAAATTAGTCTTTAAAAGAAAAATATTTTGAGCTAATATATAATTTTATTTTTTTTCTGTTTTCAGTTTATGATACTTGTTTTGAAACACTACTTGATTGAAGTTGTGATAGACAGTTTAAGTTAAAATCAAGAAAATAAGGGGAAATATCTCAAAAGTATACTTGAATAAAAAAAAGTACCTGAAAGTCTAATTATTAAGGTTTGATGGTTTAAAAGTTATAAAAAATGTTTAAAAAATTTTATTTTTAAGCTTCTGAAAACCTTTAACTATCAAATTTATAATTCACAATAACTTAAAATTATATTTATTAAATTTTTTCCAGATATTTCAAAGCAGACTCAGTTTCGGTCAAAGACCTCTTCAGTGCTTATTCAAATAGAATTCTATATTTTTATATTTAAATAGAATTCTATTTGAATAAGAATTTTTAAATAAGCACTGTAGAGGTCTTAGACCAAAACTGAGTCTGCTTTAAAATATCTTGAAAAAATTTAATAGATATAATTTCTCCTCTAGAATTTTAGATCTTATTGTTAGTTTTTGAAAAATCAAAACATATAATATAACTTAAAATTATTAAAATATGAAAAGTTTGAATTTGAGTAGTCAGAATTTAAACTTTTTTGCACCGGATTTAAGTTATTGCATTATCAGAAAGCTTTTATTGTTTTGAAAAAGTTAAAAAAGTCTTCGATTTTACAATAATTTTAAAAAATATAAGTGAGTTAGTACATTGTTTTAAAACAACTAAGTCCGGCTCTACAAGTTTAGAAGATAAGTTTATAACTAGTTTTATCTTCTTTGCGTAAAAATTTATTTATAATTGCTTTTGTCAGTATTTAGCTGGTGCTTGATTATTTATTTTAAACATAAAGCTTTATTGATATTTGCATATAATTTTCAATATTATACTTTTCATATACAAGGCTGAGGTCATTTAATTTTTAGATACTGTAAAAGTGTGATTGAAGAAACTTGTAATTGAGCTTAAGTATTTGTTTTCATTTCCAGATCAGATGAAGCATGCTGTGTTTTCTATTATTACAATCGGTTGGGAAGTTCAAGATACTAAACTTGTTTGTGTTGATAGAACTTTTACTGATATTACTTTTGCAGAGCCAATTGTTTTGTAAGTTGGATCTTAAGTTTTAAGTGTTATAATTTTAACTATGAAGTTGCATATTTAGCTTTTTAATATTTTCTGTATAAATTTAAAGAGTTTTATTATCCTTTAAATATTTTAGAATGCAAAGTCCTTGGTAAATGACATACAATTTTTTATTCTTATCTTTTATAGGGTTCATACGCGTCAGGATAAGTAAGTTTTTTTTTGGAAATATTGGCTTACTGTCAGTATTTGTCAGTTCAAATGCTTGAAAAAAGTTTAAACTTCTAAAATAATTTTGAAAGTTAGTCTTTTTATCTGAGCAGATTATTAAATTGTGAGTTTCTTTCTAAATAAAACATTAGTTTTTGGGGTAAAAAGTACCTTTAGTAAAGTTAAAACTGCATTGGCAGAATATCAGGGTTTTTCAGTACAAATGCTTAAAGCTTATGAGATTTGAAAATAAATTGAGAGTTAAATTTTCCAATCTAAAGATTCTTATTGGGACAAAATGTATTGGACTTAACGTAGTAGAATTCTCAAATATTTTTGCTTCATGCTTTTTTATAATAATACAATAAAGGTTACTGTAGTTTAAGTCAATTCAAAAGTTTAAGGTTAAGTGAGTTAGAGTTCCGAAAGTAATATGTTGGTAGCGGATACATGAAAATTAAAGTTTTGACAACTCATATTATTATGATATTTTCAAGAGGCCGTTTATAATAGATTAATTTAAAAGTAAAAAAAAATATAAATTTATCAAGAAATCATAACATTTATAGTCTAAGCTGTTATAACTAAATTGATACACTTTATTTGTATTCTGGCTAGAAGCCCAAGTTTGCGCCAATCAATAAAGGTTAGGGAAAATGTCAGTTTAAATTGGTTTAAATCAAGGAACGTTAGTTGTAATTTGTAAAATTTTGTGTACGAACCCTGCTATCATGGTTTTTTATTATGTTCTGTTTAACAAACAACTATAAACTTATTCTTATATTATGAAAACAAGCAATAAAAATATTTTTAGTGAGAAAATTTCCCATGACAGTAAAATTCTGATTGAAATTTTTGCATATCCAATGACAAAAGGCGAAAGAAGCGTTTCTGCTGCAACACCTCAAAAGCTACTAAATCAAATTAATAAGCAGGAAGGAAAAGAAAGTATAAGCAAACGAAAGCATGTTTATACTTGTTTTTAAAGATATATACTACTTTGAATAAACTTAATCCTATTAGTAACAGGATTACCACATACTAAGGCTACTTATGTTAACTCCGTGTGGTTTAATATTTTAGAAAAACTAAGACTATCCTCAGACCAATCCAGGCTAGTTTTAAACTTTTTCAAGTTGTTTAATATACTCAGACTTACTCAGGCTTAATTGCAAAAATCAGGCTAGATTTTTTCTGATATCTCATGGTAGTTTTCCTGACTTAAAAATCTGTTTTTTTTGTTATAAGTATTTTTATTACATTTATTATTATTATTGTTGGTTTTATTATAAAACATTATGGTCCAGGTAAGTATTTCCAAATCATCATCTTGCCACAAATCTAAATAATAATTACAATAAACTATTATCCTTCCTTGATCTATCCACCAAGTTGTATATGCCAAACAGTTTCCAAATAGTACTATTTGATCATTTAATATTTTTGTTTCAATTTATTTATTGTATTTAAATGTATGTGTTAAATAATAAAACAAAAAAATTATAAGCACAATGACATGATTCTCAATAAACTACTAAATAATACATACAGTAAGCTCTCGCATATTTACGCACTAGTGACGTTACGCACTCTCGTTTAGTTACGCATTTTAGAATTCTAAAAAATTATAATTATTTTTTTTAATATTGCATAAGTTAGGTTTATTGTATATTTTTTAATTTAAAATATGCTTTTAAATGCTAACTCACCTCTCTATATCTTTAGACTTTGTAAACTTATGTTCCTTGACTAATTGATAAACTTTTAGTTATACCTCAGTTTATCAGAAATTTTGTTAACAGCAAGAGATTAAATAAAAATTCTTAAAAAAATATGACTGTTTTAAATAATGAAAGTATAATAAAATAATGAGAGTCTAAAACATAAATAAATAATACAGCACACTTGCCCTATATCAAACATACAAAATAATTTGAATAAACAATCTAAAAAAGAAATGTAATGAAACTTCTTAGCAAAAAATACACCGTTTCTTAATTGTAAACAAACGCTTAATTATAAATTGATTTTGCTAAGTACATAGAATATAAATGTTAAGTATCAAAAAAGTCACAAATAAAAAAAGATAAAGATAAAATCTACTTATTATTAAAGCTAGTAAAATTTTTCTACCAGTATTATTATTTTATGTAAATTTCAATCCCCTTTTTTATGTATGTATTGATTTATCTTTTGTTTTCATATTAGTAAATAAAGTATACAAATTGTTAAAAGTGGGAAAGTTCCCAGTCTGCTTTTAACTAGAAGCAATATCTAAATACAGCCATTATAGTGAGTATATTTGAAACTGTATATTTACGATCTCTCGTTTCTTTACGCATTTTTTCTGTAGGCACAATGTGCGTAAATAACCGAGAGGTTACTGTACTTAAATATATAGTTTGAGTATAATACTTCTGTTTTTGTGAACAAAAATATTTCAATGGTTTTCAAAAGTAAGCTAGAACTTTAGTTAGTCTATAAAAAGTAAGCTAGAACTTTAGTTACTCTATAAAACAAAGCATTAATCCAAACATATGCTTTTGAAATATAAGTTAACAAAAATCTGATATGTCATGAACTATACCTTAAGCAGATATAATAAAATGGGTTAAATGTTCTAAATCAGTAATTCCGAAAATGTTTTGTGCATAGTGGCTATTAATAAAAAAACAACAACGTTTGTTTTCTATTTACAGGGTTGCCACTTTACCTGGAATCCTGGAAAAACCTGGAATTTAACAATTTAGGCAAAAATAACCTGGAATTTGAGAAATTTTGAAAAAAATCTGGAAAAACCTGGAATTTTTATCAAAAAACCTGGGAAAAACTCGAATTTTTGATAACATTAACATTTTCAGTAGTTAAATGTCGGTTTGACACAAAAATTTATCATATAAATAAATTTTTTTTGTATCATCAAACATTTTTTTTATTTAAAAACACTTTTAAAGTAAATTTACAGTATGTTTTCAATGTTTTTGTTCTATTTAACACAGTTTCTTATATAAAAATTAACTTAAAACTAAAAATAGACCCAAAAATGTGTACTTTTAAAAACCTGGAAGAAATGTGGAAAACCTGGAAAAAGTTTGGAAAAAACGAGTGGCAACCCTGTATTTAAGAAAATAAAATTAATCCTTATGGAAAAGCTTTTTATTAAATTAGTACTATTTTTTATATTAAAAACTAAGCTACCAGCTTCTTTTTTAAAATTTTATGAATTTTAAACTATCTGTTAGGATATAAGAGATTCAGCTTTATAAAGTTTGATAGGTTCATGTTGGAAGGAACAAAACAAAAAGCTGCAAGTAGAGTAGTTTACTAAAATATATCTTCTGTTATAGTTTTTGATAAAAAAATCTCACTCTTATCTTTAACAAATTTTAAAAAGTTGTAGGAAACAGGCTTTTAAATTTTTTTAGTTTTAAAAAAATAACAAATAATTTTTTTTTCAAACATGCTTACTACTAATTATTTGTAATATTAAATTAAAATTTCCTGAAAATATGAAGTAAATTGCTTAATAAATGAAGGAGGAAAAAGATTTCTAGTGAATTTTTAAAAACTCTAAGAAAACCGGCAATATTTTTTTTTCATACGTTTGTATCGGAAACATCTTATAAAACTGGTAATATTTCATAAGTTGATCGAATTTATATTGTTTTATATTGTAAGAAGTATTATATAGCGTATACTTAAAGTCTTTAAATAAGAGACAATGTTAATTAAAGAAAATGTTGACCTCCCTATGGACTATTAAGTCTCTGCCTATTTTAAATTTTGAGAAACACTGTTTTAAACAATTGAAAAAACATTGAGAAAAATGTTGGCAATTACCTTAAAGTACTGTTTTTGCACCTAAATCCAGTTTTAAATTTAGTTTTTTTCATGTTACAGAGAGTACATCCTTGTTTTTAGTTTTTGTTTCTTCGAATTAATTTTATTGTTTGTATGTTTTTTTTGATTTAGTAGTGATGAGCAGAAACCTGATAAATATAGTTAGAAAACAAACGCTGTTTTTTGATCTATTAATAATGTCATCATATCAACTCCTTATCAGAAAACATGACGAAGATTTATATAATGAATTATATTTTCATCATATTTATATTAGTATGCAAATAAAAGAATTCAATACTAGAATGAACTTGTTTTAGTAGTTATCAGTATATGATTTTTTATTGAAATTTTTATGTCCTCTATATTTATCACTATTTTTTTTTCAGAAATTAAGAATTGACAATAACAGGTTAGTTATATTTTTTAAATTTCATTAGTGAAAGCTTTGTACGAAACTATAAATATTTACATTTTTTATAGAATTAAAAATAAATAAGTATGTACGGAAAAAAAAACATTTCAAAACAAAATTTTCTATAAATTTATGGTTTTAAAGTAGTAGTCGATTATTTTTAGTTATTTGGACAATATTAATACTATTGAAATGAGTCCTTTAGATTCTTTAAGTGACAATTACATAAAATTATAACATACTTTATCTGATTTTGTATTATTTTTGTTTACAAATGTATACTACTGAAACGTATAATCTTTTTAGAATTTCTATATCGTTTACTAGTTTAGTACTTCTACTATTAAAGACATGTTATTCAGCAGCTTTTGATATATTGTTAGTTAGTAGATGTATATTATATAAAATTAATAAAATAAAGTTAAATATTTCTTAGAGGGCCTCAATATGAAAAAGTTGGTGAACTAACACTAACGACTGATGACGTCAGTGAAATAGCCAAACCTCACGACATTCAGATTAAAGAAAAATGTGAAGTTGTTGAATTGCCCTTATATGACAACATTGTATGTAGACTTGCAGCCCAACCAAAGTGCTTAACAGATAATATTCTTTTTGGATTTTTAAACTATTATGTAAGTTAGAGTAGCTAAACTACATATCAGTTGCTACAGTTTTTTAATTAGGACATTTTGTAATCTTTTAATGAGTATGAGTTATCTCTATTTTAATATTTAAAAAATAAACATCTGGAAATGTGAAAAACAACATATTGCTCAAATGTTTAGTTTATGTAGTTTTTATGCTTGGTTAAAATATTTGTTTTAAATTTAAAAGTGACGTTTTATAACACAATAAATTTTAGTTTATAGCTATTGATTTTAATTTTTATAATTTTATTTAAGGTTAGTTTTTTTCATGCACATAAAATGTTGAATATTACACGAATTTAAATCTAAATATAAACGAAGGAAGAGTATTTTTCTTATTCATATTCATGTTGATTATCTGTGGAAGCTTCGTTTAATTTAAGTTTAAAATATGAAAATTAATATTGTTACATTTACACAATTTTTCATAAAATTTTCTATCGTTCTTAAAATAAATTCTAAGAAGTTACCGTATAACACCAATTATAACGCTTTATGATGATTTTCTCTAAATTTTAGATACTTTTATAGTTAGTTTTAAACTACATTTTTTTCCATCTATTGTGTTCGTATATCTTCAAAAATACAACTTTCTAAATTACTTGACTTACTAAAATAACTTATTGAAAAAATTACTAAATAAAAGTAATTATATATTATAAATTCGAAATAAACTAAAAAAATAGTTCATATCAGAGACGTAGAAGACTCGGACGTTTTTTTTACAATTTGCTTTTATAGATAATTAAAAAAGCTTTCTATGTGCTAATTCAAATTTTATATTTTTAGCTAATTTTTTAGATAAAACAGGTAAAAGTTAGTAATATCAATAGTTTCCTATGAAAAGCACAAACTACAACAGCAAAAGAAATAACAATTTAACTCAAGTCTATATTATCTTACATGTTCAAGCAATTGTTTCAAATTTTATAGTTAATTCTTTATAAAGTATCTTAATAAATTAAATAAGTTCTTGAATGGTTTTTAAATGTCTGGGTAAGCGTATTTTTATATTCAGTATTAACAAAATTATATACATAATAAGTTTATTTAAATTTTTACTTTATAATAAATAGTTAAGAAAATGTATGAGCTGGTAAAAGTACAAATTATACACACTAGTATTTAATGTTTGGTGCGTTTGATTTTAAAGTTTTAGCATAAATTTAATTTAATGTTTTTTCTATGTTTTATGTAAATTTTTAGATTTTAAAAGATGATTGAAGTAAAATTTTGTTGTAATATATGTATTAATTTAGTACTTAAAAACAACCATCTGTTTCAGAGGGGAACGGATCAAATATGCACAAGACACTTTTGCACGAAGGGTCAAATATGCACGAACACACTTTTGCACAGAGGAACACGTTTGCACGAAGGGTCATTTTTGCACGATAGTAAAAAAAAATAAGATAAAACCAAGAAAACAAAAAATTAAAAGACAAGTTAATTAAAAAAAAAGTTACTGACCGAGGGTAAGGGTTAGGGTTAACAGTGACAGTAAAAAATAAATATAAACTAATGAAAAAACAAAAAAATAACAGTTACCGACCGAGGGTTAGAGGGTTAGGGGTAATAGTTATAGAAAAAAAAACCTAATGAAAATTAAAGAAAAAAAAAAACAATTTCAAACCCGTGCAAAATTCACCCTTTGTGCAAAAGTGTCTTTGTACCAAAGTGTCCCTTCGTGCATATTAGACTCCTACCCGTTTCAGAGAGTTTAGTAACCCTCTGAAACGGGTAGGAGTCTAATATGCACGAGGGGACACTATTGCACGAAGGGTCACTTTTGCACGAAGCGTCAAAAATGCACGAAGACACTTTTGCAACGCGTCAATTTTGCATGAAGGGTCACTTTTGCACAGGTCAATTTTTTTTTCAACTTTGTTTTATTATTACTTTTTTAACTATTACTTTTACCCCTAACCCTTACCCTCTGTCAGTAGTTTTTCGTTTTGTTATAACTAATTTTTTATTAATTTTTCAATTTTATTGATTTTTTTGATTAGTAATTTTTATGAAAAATATATTTCTCTATCAGTGTTACCCCTAACTTTACCCTCGGTCGGTATGTTTTTTTGTTTTTGTTTTTTTATTAGTTTATTTATTTGTATTTTGCTTGTGTTTTTTTTTAATAATTTTTTTTGTTTTATTTATTTCATTTTTATCTTTACTATAACAAAACTCCTAACCCTTGGTCAGTAACTTTTGTTTTATATATTTTTAAAAGTTTTAATCTTTTGTTTTTTATTATTATTTTTTATTTGTTTTTACTATCGTGCAAAAGTGACTCTTTGTACGAAAGTGACCCTCTGTGCAAAAGTGTCTTGGGAAAAAATATCTTTGTGCAAAAATGTCCCTTTGTGCATATTTGACCCGTACCCGTTTCAGAGTATAACACGCTTTGAATTGCAAGAGTTTTATTTACTATAGAGCAAATTATGTAAATAAGTAGAGAAATATATCCTAAAGTAGCTTAAAAGTAATAGTATACCAAATACATCTAAATTTCTAATCTTTCAAAGCTTTCATCTTGAAAAATATTTTTATTTATAGGAGCTGATTGGTGATTGTCCAAGTTGGAGTTATCTATGGTGTGAATTGAAGGCTGGTTGCCTAAAAGCTTGGAAAAATCCGGAAGAAAAGTCTTCAAAAAAGCCTTATTTTACAATTAATGTTGTATCTAAGGTGTAAATTTAATTTAATTCATGAAAGTTTTACAAATTAAGATCATCAGTAAAAGCAAGGATTATTTTTGCAGTTAAAGTTTATACAGTAAACTCTCGCTTATTTACGCACATTGTGTCCACAGAAAAAGTGCGTAAAGATATGAGAGATCGTAAAGATACGAGAGTTTCTAAATATATTTACCATTATGGCTTTTTTTTGATACTGCTTCTAGTTAATAGCACACTGGTGACTTTCCCACTTTTAACAATTTGTTTACTTTATTTCTAAATATGAAAACCAAAGATAAAACTGTACATACATTAAAAAAAGATTTAAGTTTAAGTAAAATACTAATTTTTAACAATAAATAGATTTTATCTTTATCTTTATTTGTAAGTGACTTATTTGATACTTAACATTTATATCATTCTACTTAGCAAGTTAAATTTATAATTAAGCATTTGTTTACAATTTAGAAATGGTGTGGTCTCTATATTATAATTTGTTTCTGTAGCCTTTTACAAAAACATGCATTTGGTGCTGTAATGGATTTCTTATTTTGAACAAAAATATGTAAATTTTAAGAAATTTTTTAATAAAAATTGTTTATATTTAAAATTCTAATTTAATCTCTTATTGTTAACAAAATTTCTTATATACTGTGGTATAACTAAATGTTTATCAATTAGTCAAGGAACATAAGTTTAGTAAATCTAAAGATATAGAGAGATGAGTTAGCATTTAAAAACATATTTTAAATTAAAAATATGCTATAAACATAGTTTGTGCAATATCAAAAAAAAAAAAAATATTTTTTGAACATTTTAGAATTTTAAAATGCGTAACTAAACGAGAGTGCGTAACGTCACGAGTGCGTAAAGATGCGAGAGGTTACTGTAATTAAGTTTTAGCTTAACTACTATTTTAGCTTTTTAGTGATTTTTGGTACACGTAATAAAAAATGTTAATGTAATATAATTTTACAGTACATAATCAGAGTTTCAGATATACTTTTTATCTAAGTAGCAATTTAAGAAAGAAAAAAAAAACTTTTGTTTTAAAAAATTGTTTTTCACAGTTTCAAAGCAAGTGTCTACAAAACTTTTCAGAGTAGTATTTTTATAATGTTAAAAAAACGTTTATGTTGGATTTATTAAATTTAGAGTAAAACTTAGATTACTAAAACTTTTTTTTGTTAAAAATTAAAGATAAAAATATTTCCTCCTAAACTTGAAACTAAGCTTTCTCATAAAAACTTATGTTAATTCTTGTAAAAACAATTTTTTCGACCCTCTTAATTATTAATGGCCTTAATTAAGTTAAAAAAGAATATTTTGATTAAAATTTTGTTTTTGAGTTTTTGGTTGATTCAAATATTTTATTTTTTTAAGGACATACTGACTCAAAAAATTGAAAAGTCACGACAAAAAAGGCCGTACAGTTTTAAAATTTGTGATAATGCTGACTGCCATTCGTTTGCAACTATTGACCAACAAGAAACTGAAAAATGGATCAGGTAATTTAAAAAATATTCTCTTAAAAAGATATGATAAAAATTTAAACAGTATAGGGTGACATATAAAAAACGTAAATCACTAGAATTTCAAAATCTATAAAAAAATTATTTATTGTTTTACTAAATTTCATCTATGCAAATAACGTATAGTGTTTTTAAAAGAATGGATTAAATGTTAACATATAATTTGATAAAATGTATGATTAACTAGAGCCGAAACTACGTTATTTAAAATAAGAAATTGAATTCTGCTGGCAAAATAACCTTGATTATTTCGGTAGTCCACAGTGTAATTGTCGGTTATCATTTTTATGACATTCTAAACGGTTCAATTGGTTCTGAACTTGTTGACCAATATGTAGATCAGGGTTTCCAAAACTTTTTTCAAATGGCCCCTTTTAAGAAATTAAAAAAGCTATGGCCCCCTCAACAAGATCACTCAAAATACTACCATTAAAAGCACCTAAGACCTTTTTTTTTTTGCTTTTCATCAACAACTCCAGAATATCTATTGTAAGTTTCAAAACACTTACGACCTTTTTTAATGATCTCATGGTCCCCCTGTGGATCCTTTACTGCTCAAGGCTCCCCCTTTGGCCACTTTGCTGCTCATGGCCCACTTTGGGAAACCCTGATGTAGATCATATTTCGACCAGGAAGTTCAAGACAGTTAAACTTTTTTTAAAGTAATTGATTTTTGCGGATAGATTTTTGCCAAGCATAAGCCTCAACTGTAAACACCTTTTTATAAGTAGTCCATGGTAACTGAATAATTAAATTTCATAGACCTTATAAACAATACTATTTATATAAATCTGTAAGATAAAATCATTTGATTAATTTCTAATTTAGAGGGAAATGAAACTTTTTTTTTTGTAAATTTATACAAAAATTTAGAAAATAGTTATATATATAATTGTACTTGATTTGTTGTGTTTATTAGACAAAATTGCTATGATTAGTTAATGCATTTTTTGTTCAACATAAATTTTATATTGTTTGTTTTTTGTATTTACTTGAGAGTTTTTGTAGATAAATTTTATTCTTAATCTTTTATAAACTATGGAAGTGTTAGAAATACATATAAAACTGTTAAACTTCCTTCTTCGGAAACTCAAAAAAAAATATTGTGTAAACACTGTAAATCGTTTTAAAGTATTCTGTGCATATAAAAATAATAAAATATTAGATCAATAAAGCAGCAGAGAATAGATTTTCATGCTTGGAGTTGTGCGTCACAAGTTGATACTACGTCAGGTGTAAGAGTTCCAATGTTTATCGGGTCACCAAGTAATAAAATAAACGAGATGAAGATAAATTCTCTTATTAACAAATCTTACACTTACAATCAATTAAGTAAGATTTTTGTTGTAAATTTTTTAGCCATTATAGTAATTTAACTTGTTTTTAAAACATTGTTTTGGTTTTTATAGCTTGTTTATTTTATAATGATTTTTAGTATTCATGTCTAAATCAGAAATTGGCATAATTTTAAAAGTGACGGGCTATATATTTTTGAAAATTACTCTGAGCGGACCACAATAACTTAAATCTTATAATAAAATAATTCAATAATTCTTTAGATCAAAGGTTGATCAAAGTGGGAGATATCACCCCTTAGCGGTGATTTTTGTTACCAGGGGGCATTAACTAGTAGGTAGGCAAAAGTTAAATGTGTAGTTGTTTAGCAAGTGGTCAATATCTTAAGGTTCAATTATTTTCATTTTCTGTCAAGTGGGCAACTATATAAGATTAAGATTTGTATAACATAAAATTTTAAAATTATTTATATTTGAACTAGCCGTGCTTCTTTACTCGCAATTAAATTAAGATTTCATTTGAAAATTGTTTTTATATAAATATTATGCTGACTTGTTTTGCACATGTTGTTTTCAGTTAAAGATATTTCACGGACCACATACTTCTGCTTGGTTGGTCGGATTTGGCTCGCGAATCGAAGTTTGCCGACCCCAGTTTTAAGATATAATACTCAATATGTACAATATAGTCAAATAAAAAAAGAAAGTTATACAGATATATTATTTATTGAAATTTTGTTAAATTGAAACATATACTGTATGTTACTTAGTGTTAGATTACTATGCTTTTTTAATTTACTAGCTTGTTAAGTTTTTAGTCTTCACCTAAAAGGTTGTGTACTATTTAGCTTAATCTTTTCAATAAAGTTTTATGAAACAATTCCTGCAAACAAAGTTTGTTTTGTTTTTATAAACGATTTAAACACAGATATTGTAAGACTAGAACTGAATTGCAAGTATAAGAATACTAAAATAGAATCATTTTTTTTTTCTTTTCTTAATTCTAGCTTTTGTTATTTTGTAACGTTCGTATAGTTATCATCGTTTTTATAACTAAATTATACTCGTTATTTTTACTAGTTTTAAAGATACATTTCTGCTTTATGTAGCATATTTGTTTTATCTCTTTAATTTTATATTTTTTCGGCTAGAAGCAGGGTTGCCACACACTCAGGCTAATTTGAATTATTTTTAAACTCTGGTCACTTTTTCTTAAAACTTAAATGAGATTAGTTAAGATTTTTGTTTTTTAAACTTGTAATTTGATAGCTTTTTCTATGTTACTTTAATTATTATTAGTTCTATAGTGTTAGTTTAGATTTTAAATAAAGTATCCCACCTTGCGGTTAGCTTTAATTCAGAGTTTTCCATACCTATCGACAATACTATCTACTTGAAAAGTTTTAATGAAAAGTTTTTTTATTTAGGACGTATGACTTGCTAATTATTTAAAACCCTTGTTGTATTGATAATAGGTTTTATTAAAACATTTATACATAAATTATTCATGTTTAAAAATGTTATTTTATTCTTTTTTTAGTTAATACTTTTATAGGTCTTTTCACGTACAAGTTAAATAAAGGTTTGAAAGTAGTTGAACTTTTTTTAACTTACTAACTTATACAGTATTTTGGACTACTGCCATTTAATACCGAGAAATTATTATACTTGAATAAAAGGTGCGAGATAATTTGTGATTTTTGCTAATTAAGTTCTTATGCATACAATAATTTAAAAAGTTGAAATGATCGAGTTTTTAAATGATCACGAGTTAGAAATGATAGTAAACCGTATAAAATACGTTGCCTAATCAATATGCAGGTGTAGCTTCGTTAACCATACTGTTAAGTGAACTGTTAGTGTTATTCTCAACACATAATAAAACGCTATCAAAGCTCGACTTAATATGTAGTTAAGCTTGCCTAGCCATCCTAATTCAGTTCTCATCCATGCAAGGAAGGCATAGGTAAACTTGGCACATATATTTTTGCATTGATCAGTGTCATTCCTGTAGATGTATAAGCTTTTTTTGTTACAAAAAAGAATATTTGCAGGTATAGTTATGGTTTATAATGCTTGTAGATATAGCGTCACCTACAAAGTCCATAGTTGCCATTGTACAAAACAAAAATGAATTACGCAATCAGAACAGCAAAAATGAGTTAAAAGAAATTTCTCACAAAATAATCAATGAAAATGAGGCACCCTGGACAAGCTTGTTTAATGGAGCTTTAAGTTCAGCAACACCAATAAAGGTATCAGAAGAGTAATAAATATTTCAAAAGTAGTTGTTATAGGTTATTTTACAGATAAAGTAAACTTTAATTATTGTTACAAGTGACTTAGAACAGGGTTTGCGATATTAAACTTTTTAGGATTTTTGACATCCTAGTTGGTAACATAAGTAATTGGGAAAATAAGGGGTGATTTTAAGGTAGTGGGAACTTTTGTTTTGTATTTAAGTTATCAAAATTGAAACAAAAAAAGTAAATCTTGATCAAGTACAGAAAATTTAAGCGTTTTGAAATTTAATCAAAAATTATGTTTATAAGCATAATATTTTTATAATTAAGTTAAAAAAAATTGTTTTTGATACTTAAATATCGTTTTTCCATCATTGAAGTTTAGACAATTGGAATATAACATTCTATACGAAAGTGTTTTATTATCACGTTAGCATAAACTAGATTTAAAGCTATGCTAATTTTTATTGTTGTTGTTAATAAATATATGCTTATTATTTATTTTTAAATACTAAAAGCTCAATTCTGCAATCAATACCGTCAATCATTCCAGGGTTGCCACACACTCAGGATAACTCAGGACATTTTGATATTTTTGAAAATCTCAGAATATTATTAGTCAATTTTTTAAGCTTTGATTGTTCATATCTTTAAAATAGGATTATTATAAATTAATTTTTTTAAAAAGCCTGTTATAAGTTTGATAAACTTCTAAAAGTAAAACTAATTTTTGAAAAAATGAAAACTCGCCCACTTTGTTAAACTTTTATAAATACCGATAAAAACTAAATTATCAAATGTCATTATTTAATTTTTGGTAAAAGCTGCGAAGCAAACTTTTTGTGAAGTTTTTACATGATTTGCCACGTTAAAAAAAGTTACCGCGAAATTCCAAGGTCGGGGCACCAGATGCACCTTAGTACGCACTTTTTCCCGTGTTCAAGGTGTGTAACTTGTTAAATATCTACTGTGTTTAGTTATTGAGTTTGTACTATTTTTAATGTATTTTTAAATAGGTAGATAGTTACTAAAAGTTAATTGCACATAAAAATGTAATTGTTTATAAATATACAACTGTACGGTCTTTTAATCATCAAACAATGGTTTACTAACAGATATCATGTAAAACTAATGAAGATGAACCTAATGTTAGTAAAACTTCAATGAGGAATACTTCTGCTAAACCACCTTTACCTCGTTTACCAGCAAACTACAAATTTGAGTTTTATTATATATTTGTATTACTTTTATATCGTGAAATAATTTTATTAAAGTATTTTCATTGCATGATAACTTATTAAACTACTTGATCATAGGTAAGTAAAATTTTACATTTGAATGAATTACAGGGGGTCCTTCCCTTGTAAGTTTTTATATTTTTAACTTGAGAAAAACTTTTCTAATGGCTATCTTATGACTTTAAATAGAGCATAGAAGGAATCTCAATTAAACGTTTCCAAAAAATATTTAATAAACTTTGAGATGTAACAATTTTTGTATTTAAAAGAAATTTGTTCATTCGGTAATATGTTTTATTTTAGACGAACAATTTTTTCATCAAAAAAATAGTTTTTTGTTAGCTTTTCTGATAAATAAACATTACCAAATTTAATATATAACTATTAAATTATGAATTTAAAGAATGTACTGCTTTTGTTTCTATTTACAAACTTTTTTACAAAAGAAAGTTAAAGAATAGTTGTTTCTACTACCCATTAGTTTTATAAAAATAGTTAAATATGGTATTTTGTTTTAGACTTAAAGCTATGAAACCAACCAAAACTGCTTTCTTAAAAAAGAAATCTCTACGACCTCCCGTTGAATTACTAAATAGTTATAAAAAACAAAACAATGAATCATGTCCTAGCCATTTAGTTAGTTGTTCGAGAAAAGAAGTCGCCTCGGTAACAATCAACGGAAGTCGTTACTCACATTACAGTCCCTCGAAACTTACATTTAAAAAATTTAGGCAGCTGAATTCACCTAGAAAATCTCTTGAAAAGGCAAATCATTCCCCACAACAGTTTAATACTACATCAAGTTTTCGCCGTTTGGATAGGGTTGAAAGAAAATTTTAGCAAAAGCAATCACCTTTAATTCATCCGCCACTTAAAAGATTATCTTTTAAACGTGAGCAATCACTGTGTTCTGTAATAAATTTGAAATAAAATCAACTGAAACTCTAAGAAATCTTCAAATAATAATATTCATTTTCATTACTGTTCTAATCCTATTTTAATGCTTATAATCTAGTATTGGTGTTTATTTTCTTTAAAAAGTTAAAATCACGTTGTTGTTATTATTTCATCTAATTACAAGCAGATACTTTGTTCTTTTTTCAATTTTTTTTTTACTTTTAAAAGTTTTTTTTTCTGTGTTATAGTGATTATATTTATCTTTATATCTTAAGTTATTTTAAACTTGTTGATGTAACTTTTTTATTCAAAAGTATACCGTCTCAAGTAAATAAATGCTTTCTTTCAATAAAACCCTCGCCTTAGTTAAAAAAATTAAGACTGTTAATATTATAGAGAATTTTCGATATGATTAATATGAAAAAAAAAAAGTTTTTTAAAAGCGATTATACAAAGTTTTTTTTGTTATTTTGTATATAATGAAAAATAAACAACCAAAAAAAGATTCAATTTTTTATACCAAAAAGCCAACAAAAAACCTAAAGAGAAAAGAAAAAAATAGTTTATGTCAAGCCGCCCTTTTCCCTAACAGTAGCTACTAAAGTAGGCAAAAAGTTCTTAAATTTAGTAAACAAACACTTTGACACAAACCACCCATACCACAAAACTTTTAAGAGGAACAGATTCAAAATATCATACAGCTGCAAGGAAAGTTTTAAAACAAAGATTTTCAAACACAATAACAAATTTAAAACAACCTAAAACTAAATAAACTTTGGTAAGCAAACCAGGGTCGTGTTTTAACTTTCCTGTGCGACCCCTGAAAAATATAAGACTAACGTAATAAAAAAGGAATTGAGTAAAGTTTTATTTAAATATTTTTTACTAAAAATATATATCTCTATGTTAATTTTTTGTTATTAAGTAAAGTTAAGTTCATATTTTTTTATGAACTACATCAAAAACGACGTAGTTTTAAAAGTTTTTTTTGTAGATAAAAAAGTAAAAACTAAAAAAAAATTTAAACACCAAAGTTGCACAAATTTAAAAAGGAAACTTTTTTTTGCGAAATCAGACAATAAAGTTTATTTTTGAATTTTACAGCTCGAACAGTTTCATTTTTAACTTTGCAAACTTTTAACCGAAACACATATTGTTGTATTTACTTTTACAAAATTAGAAAAACTGTAGTTTTACAAGCATCTTGTAAGATAATTTTTCACGTCTGGTATTAGTTTATTTTCAAAAATATAATTCGTTTTCGATTTGAATTTTTACTGGGACTGTTTGAATGAGTAATTTATTTACATGTTAATGAATAATAATAACAAACTAAACAGTATTCTTTATAACACTAACACATGTTTCTGTGCTTAAACGGGATAACACACTTCAACGGAGCTCTGTAAAAAATTATTTGTAAGGAAGGATAGAAGCTAAAGAAGGTTTGTATATATATTTGTTTATTAAAAACAAATAAATACTATAGACTATTGTAGATTAACGGTTAATAATAGATACAGTACGTATTGTTAAATCTGACTGTTATAAAATTATAATATTTGTAGTTATTAAGTCTAAATTAAATAAAGTTAAATACAAAACAAAATGACAATATTAAACCACTTACGTGAAATCAAGAAACTATTGATTAAAAATATTTAATCGTTACTAATAATTGAAAAAAACATAATAATTACGTCACAATATTACGCTTTCATATATAATAACATTAAAACCAGTCGATTACCTTACACTACAAACTGGATAATTTATTCTTTATGTTTGGAAAAACTAGTTAGGCTTTTTAATTTAAATGAGCTTTTATAATTATTTCAAAATAACAGGTATCTATTGTAAATGAAAGGAACTAAAACAACAAACATTAAATACTTATTTAATAAAATAATCAATAGGTAATTAAAGTTATAGAAACTTGGGATAGTATATTTATAAATGTTTATAATGCTTAGATCTAAATTGTAACGAAAGTAAAACTAAATACAACTTAAAATAACAAATTTGACTTAAATAAAAAAAAAATACTAAGCACAAAAAACTAAACTTGTTATTAAGCTTTCAAAGTCCTGACCAATAATCTATAGTTTTTTTTCTTAATAAACACATATATATACCTACTTAAGCTTTTATTATTTCCTTATAGTATTTATTTTTTACAGAGCTCCATTGAAGTATGTTAACCAGTTAAAACACAGAAACGTGTGTTAGTGTAGTAAAGAAAGAAAACTTTTTAATTTGTCATTAATACATATTTTAGTGAAGTAGTTTCGCTCGGATCTTTGTTAACAAAATTTATGATTTGAATAGTCATATTAATGTATTTGTTTTTATTATTATTAAAACAAGTTAATAAATAACAGTGATTAGTACTTCGTTTTTAGTTTCTTATATATAAAACTTTTGTTTTTCTCGTTAGTTTCACAATATCAAGCAAAGTTTTCACATTGTCAATTAAAATAGTACTTAGGTTTATATTTACATAGTTTTACTAAAAATTAAAAAATTGGATCACGTATTATGATTTTGAATCTTGTTTTACTGGTATATTCAAATCGTTTGAACTTATATAATTTTTTGTACGTAAGAAATTTTAGACATTTATGTTTTCGAAAAATTAGTAATTTAGTATATTGTAATACTAAAAGTTACTAAAGAAAGTTCTCTATTATTGAACGAAAATAAATTTTTCAAATAATTGAAAAAACTACAGAAACGCCCATCGTTTGAAAATCTTATCTTCATATTTAAAATATAAATAAGAATAATATTCATTCAACTAAGTCAATTTTCACTGAGCCTGCTTGGAAGGGGTTTTAAATACTTTTTTTAAAAATAAACAATTAAAACGATTGTGTCATGTAAATTATTTTTACAAATATCAGCTGTTTGAATTAGAAATAAAAGCTCGAATTTACAGCAGTAAACAACTTACAGAAAAAGCAATATGACGTAATTTGAATTTTGTTCAATGCGAATTAGTGTATAAGTGATTTACAACAGCTTTACGCTTGTCTTTTCTTTATGATAAGCAACTCTTCGAAACATTTGACTCGGTAACTCCTTTATTTAGGAGATGTTCTGGTCTACAGATAATAACATTTGCATTAAATTTTCCTAAACACTTGCTTTTAATATTTAAATCCATACACAATTTTTTGATACTGTATGTTAGACTTATTTATATATTCTTTATTTTAATAAATTCTTACTCAATTTTAAAATCTTAAAAAAAATTCCTGAGTAGATATTTGTAAGATATAAATATTGATTGATTTTAGAGTTTTTGTCAGTATTTGTTTTTTGTTGTTGATTTTATGGGGTTCAAGAAAGTTATTCATTTTAATTCTTGTAAGCTGTTCTAGATATTGATCATTAAAAAATGTTTTTTGTTATTTTTAAAAGATCTGTTGAAAATAGACAAATCTCAAACAACAGTTTTCTGCTTTTTTCAGAAAACAACCTAACTACAATGCTTTTGGGCAACCACGTGTGAATTGCATAAGCAGGTTGGTATCAGTTGACTTTCTATAAACATCTATATGCAATCTTTCAAAAAAAGTCCCTAACTTAAAAAAAAATGTTTAAAACCATATTAAAAACTTATCTTAAGTACTTCAATTAAATTAATATATATAAAGAAATGTAAATAATTGTTCTAAAAAGTATTTACTTTGAAAATAACCTTTTTTAATGACATACTTATAATTCCCACCCGCGATCAACTCCGACCTGCACAATTCCCTCCCGCCCACAATTCCAATTAAAAAAAGTTTTTTTTTTCTTTATCATTTTGTTTGATTTTATCTTATTTGCTTTTTTTTTTTTTTTATTGGTTTTTTACTATCATCATTACCCTTGGTCAGTAAGCGGTTCTCGGATACGATCGGGTGGAAATTGTGCGGGAAGAATTGATCGCGAGTTGGAATTGAGCGGTTCCCTTTTTTGACAACTATAGCTACTTTAGAAAAATTAAAACTCAATTAGAGTTTTTTGTACTTCCACAAATATAAAGTGAGTAATATAAAACTATTATCTAATTAATTATCAAAAAACAATAACTTTTACAGTTAAAAAACCTTCTGCAAGTAATTTGGAAACACTACTGAAGTTATTAATACTTTTAACGAATTTTTAATATAACTTGTACAGCTAAATACTCTTCATATAAATAACAAAATAAAAAGTAAAGTTTAGTTAGGCTAAGCATAACATTTATAAAAAAACTACAGGTGTCTAATAATAAAAAAAAGTTATTTAAAGCATGTAATGTTTATCCAAAAAGTTTTAACAGTTTTCAATACAAATATAAAATAAATGGCAAAGTTTATTCAGAAGTTTTTTTTTTAATTGACAGAGTTAACAGATAAAATTATCCAAATAATAGTACTAAAGAAATTGAAACTAAGAGAAATAAAGGTGTACAATAACCTATAATCATTAAAATCTAAGAACAAGAATTGATTATCTAAATAATTCATTTTTATTTTATATGTTATAATTTCAATCTAAAACATAAATAACTAAAATAAAAACAAATAAAAAAGCAAAAATTAGACAGACATAGCTTTCAATACACAGAATAAACAAGTAAATCACAATGTAAATAATAGTTTACCATTTTCAAACTAACAAAATTAAAATTTTTTAAATAACCTAAAAAAGATAAATCCCAAATAAAATAAATTTTAACCAAAAACACCTAAACATTTAAAAAAAACCAAAAAAGCTTGTAATTGAGAAATTTAGGTTATTCATTAGAAAAAACTAAAAATCTAGTTTTAATACAACTTTTTTCATTATATAATTTTTTTTGCTTTGTTACACTAAAGAGCTGTAAAAACTTAAAGAAGGAAAGTTAGAATATAAAAGTTATGATATTGAAAAAAATAAAATAAATTTCATATCTATAAACTTTATTCTTTGTTAATAGAATAAAGTTTAAAATAATATTTTCTAAATCCACCCGCGCTCAAAATTAACCCGATTTTTTATATATTTTCTTTATTTATTAATTTATTTTATAAATTTTTTGCACTTTCTTTACTTATTTTTTGTTTATTTTTAAAATAAAATAATAATCATCCTCGATCGGTAAGCGGTTATCGAATTTGACTGGGTGGCTTTTGAACGCAAGTGGATTTTGATCGCGGGTTGATTACGATAGTATACCGTTAAGCGTGTCCCATAGAAACATCTGGTGTTGGTCTGCTATTTTTCAACTTGACCTTTTTAACTAATTTGCTTATTTGCAAAGTTTTATACTATATCACTGGTACTTCCTTACACATTTTTTTACTAACAATCTAAAAAGTAACCAAGCTAAAATATCGATTTGAATTTTGTATACTATAGTATAATTTTTTTTAACACAGAAATATTTAGAGATTTAACTAGTTTAATAAAAGTTACTGATACAAATGTATAAAAGAAACTTTCTATACGGGTGAACGACTATTAAAATTTGGACAATTTAAGTTTCAAAAGTTTCTGGACAAGACGTTAAAAGGTATCCGTGGTGTGCGACTCGATAACCTTAAGATTCTTTGTGCACTAGGTCCTACGATCAAATATTTTGAGATTTTTATTTTTGTCGTTCAATAAACTATAATAAAGTTCTGTAATTTTTTTCATATCTCTTTTTATAAATAATAAAGACAAAAGTATTTTACCATAATAGTCTTAATAATGAGAACGTTTTGCGCATTTTTAATTTCTAAAAATTTTAATAGTTTTTTAAGATCGATATAAAATAAGTTTCAAAATTCAGTAGTTTTGATAGTTCTCTTTTATCAAGTAGTTTGTTTTAATTTATTTTATTATTGTAATCTTATTAAATCTACGTACACTAGCTTTTTTATTTTTTCAAACATATAATAATTTTATAAATGTGATCCCTTAATATTTTTAAAGAACTTTAGTTGCCAGAATTCGAATTGTTTTATAACTTTTCAATTTACCTGCTAACTTTACTTAATTTTTAGCCTAAACTTCCTTATCGTGTTTACTAAGCTTTGTACTACTAACGAAAATTGATCCATATAAAATATGAACAGCTCTATGATTTCTATTAAGATTACAACGTTCATTAAAAAAAACATTGTGTACAGTATCTGTATATAAATACGTAGTTTGAACAAGTACGAATCCAGGGTCTCAATCTACCCAAAGCTTGTAGTCCGATTATCGAGCTGGTATGATAAAACTGTATGTTAACCCGAGCTTATAATTTTTTAATTAAAAGCAGGATAAAAAATTAATTAAAACAAAAACCAAGTTGAACTATTGCACAGTGAACCTGCTACTGTACAAAAGGATTTTTATAAGTTCTTACCAGAAGCCAAAATTCTAAGTCGCTTAAAGCTTAAAACCAAATCTAAAACTTCTACATATATTTTGCCAGTTGACACTAGGTGATTTGGAGGGTTTTCGCGAATAGATAAAATTTTGAAGTCTTTAGAAATATAAAATCAACCAACCGTCAAAGAAAAAAGTTACTACAATTCCTTAAAAAATAAATTCCAATTAGAGGCATTTGATTACTTTCTTCTAGTAAAAAATTGAAATTAAAAGATATTATTAAATGATCTAATTAGAAGTTATGTTTTTTTTTATCAAAAATTTTTTTTTTGTTGTCAGTCTTCAAATACTAAGGTTACTTTGCAGACAAGCACGGCATATATATTTTGATGACCATATACTTCAATAATGTTATAAAGTAATGATTCGCAAACTCGCTTAATATATGTTTTTTAGCTGAGTTACTTTTTGAAAATAACCATACAACTTTTTTCTTTAAAGTTTTATCGAATAGTTTTAGTATAAAAGTACTTTTTTCACTATTAAAATTTTACATTGAACATCTTACAAATACAGCACAAAAATTATTATAAGGTGAGTTTAACCTGCCTCATTTTAAAATAAAAGTTTACCTATTTACTAAAACTAAATGCATGAAAAAATTTTTAAGGCACATGTTCTGGAAGGTTTATTTTTACAATCGTTAAAGCAACATCATGTAAAGAGAAAACGTTTGTGTACAAGACTAGATTTTTAAAACTTTTAAATTAAGTTGCTTTTTAGAATAACTACTTTTAAACAGTCTACTTTACTTATTGTAGTTTTGCTTTATATTTAACTTGGTTTAGTATGATACGAAAGTTTGATACTTTCGAATAGTAACAGCAATATTAATCACAGGGTTGCCAAATGTTTTTGGCAAACTTTCTCCAGGTTTTTTAAATTACCTCCAGGTTTTTAAAAGTACACATTTTTGGGTCTATTTTTAGTTTAAAGCTAAGTTTAAGGTAAAAATTAAAAGTATAAAACCATTGAAAAAATATTGTAAAGCTACTCAAAAGTTTTTTTAATACAAAAAGTTTTTGATGATGACAAATTTTTTTAATCTGTTGGTAGATTTTTTATGTCAAATTAAAAACTTTCTACTTAACATGTAAAACTGTTTAAAATTCCAGGTATTTTTCAAAGTTTTTCACATTTCAGGTATTTTAGCCTTAATTGAAAAATTCCAGGTTTCCAAGTTTTTTGGTAACCTTGTAATCAACTTCTTTTTGATTTTAAATTTGTACAAACAACATTTCTACAACCATTACGTCATTTGAACATGTTAAGTTAGAAATTGTTTAGTAAGATTATATGTACTATATTACTTTTTTCTATCGATGAGAGTAGTCTAATAGTTATGCATTGTGTTGTTTTAAATATTATTCAAGTTATGCACCGGAAATATTATATAAACTATAAAAAGAAAGGTTATTTTTTTGGAAAGAAATGTCTATTATTTTTATCAAACGATTTATGAGCTGTTTAAATATTGCTAATCAGTTGAAAAGTATTATCTTTATTGTTAGTATCTAACATGTTGTATTTGAAACAAAATTTTATTACGGTTAATGTTTAATCAATATCAAATAAAATAATAACAACAAATTATACAGTATTACTTCTTTATTACACTAACACATGTTTCTGTGTGCTAAAGGCTTAACACATTTTAAAGGAGCTAAAAAAATCAAGAAATAAACTATTTGATAAAACTTAATAGAAAAAAAGTATTCTTTGATTTTCATAGCTCCATTGAAGTGTGTCAACCCGTTAACACACGGAAACATGTCTTACTGTAATAAATAAAGAATACTGTTTAATTTGTGACTCTTATATATTCCAGTGAACTTGTTTCGCTCGGATCTTTGTTAGCAAACGCTTAAATTATATTTTTTTAGAATTATCAAATAAAATAAATATTTCATTATAACTTTTTAAACAACAGGAATCTTAAAAACTTTTTTTAATGAAGTACTTTTTTTTACCCCCTCGAATAGCAAAATTTAAAAGATGGGACATACTTAAATGCTTGGAATAACTTTTTATATTTAATAAAGAGAAGTCCAAAAATTTTATACATCAACATTTTTACAAAAAATTATAACGTAAATAAAAATCTAATGAAAATTTGAACATATTTACTTGACAATAATTTAAGAAAAACTGTAGAATTTTATTGACATTTGTAATAGATCTCTAGTAAAATTTATAATAATCATCGCTGAAATACAAACTCGTAATTTTAGTAGTTTTCTTACTTGTTTTAAAATTATTTTAAGTTAATAATATGTAAAAAAAAATTATAATAACAATTTTTTTGTGATAAATTGAAATAAAATATAACTAAAGATAACTTTTTTTGAATTTGTTTTATTTTAGAATTAATTAAAGAATAACAAAAAAATATCACAGTGTATGGTTCAAAACAATTTAAAAACTAATATTTAAGTTCAAAACGTAAACAGTACTATGGGTGATTAGCAAGTAAACTTAGAACTAATAAAACAATTTGATAGAAATTAAAACTAAAAAGACTTGATTAACAATTACACAATTAGAAGCAGCTACTAATTAACATGTTAAAATTACAGGACGGCTAAACTAGTGCAGCAAAAACAGTGACTAAAATCATTATAAACATATTGGATCGAAGTTGTTTAATAAATAATATATTAAGTTTAGAAAATCATTGTTTTTTCTTTTTCTTGCTATCTTTTGCCTGAAATAAAACAAAAAAGTTAACAGTTTTATTAACAACGCCTTTTATATAAAATTTTTCTAAAGACTATTCTATTAAAATAAGGTGCATAAAATCGGCGTATGTAATTAAGCTTTAAACAGTTAAAACTAATTATCGACGTTATACTTTAAACATAAACTTTGACCAATTAAGTTTAATTTAACTTATATGAGTTAATAATTTGTATTGGTCGGTTGAGTAGGGATTCTAATGACAGCATTTAAAACTGTAATAATTTAACGTTGCAAAATAAAAACCCGCTAGTCAACACAAATACAACAAAAAATATATAAAGCATTTAGAAATCAGGCAAAAACAATAAAGTTGTGGAATTAATGTTGCCAAAAATAGCTAAAGGTAAATGAGACAAAAAAAAAACAATTATGGAAAACCAACTGCTTTAAAGTAAATAAATAAACTCTACAGAAGTGTTAATTCAAAAATACTTAACTTTATAAAAAAAGAACATTTAATATGTTCCCACACTTTGAATCAAAATACAGAGGATAAATTCTCCATATGATTTGTTTTTAATTATAATTAGAATATAAAATTTAGTGACTTAATACTTAAAAACACAAACTATGTAGTTTATTTAAAAATATTACTATAAGTCAAACATAAATTTTATTTTAGTTAATTATTTCTATATACAGAATTGCCAATTTTTTTTTGCAAACTTCTTCAGGTTAGAAAAAACAAGTTTTTAGGTCTATTTTTACTAAAAAATTAAAATTGAGTAAAAAAATGTCTTAAATAGTATAACAACATTGATAAGGAGGTAAAGCTACTTTACACGTGTTTTTTAATGAAAAAAAAAGTCTTTGTGATAGAATTTTCGTACCCAATCGAAATTTCGTTACTCTACGTTTAAAAACCCAAATTTTCTAGGTTTTTTATTGATTTTTGTTCGAAATTCCAGGTGTTTTTTTGCCTAAATTGTAGAATTCCAGGTTTTTCGGGGATTCACGGTTTTTTGGCAACACTGTATTTAGTTATAAAAATACATTTTAAATCCAATTTCTTAAAAGACTACTTATTAGTATGTACAAGTTTAACTTTTTACTAATTTTAACAACCTATACTAAAAACATTTTATATGTTATTTATTTTTGAATTTTTTATCATTATTTTAAACTAACTAAAATTGACAAAAACTCAGTTTTTATAAAAATATTCTGTGTTATTTATGGGTAAAAATAGTTAATATTTTTAATTATATCAGACCTTGAGCATTTTGTTTAGCGCATTAATTTTGTTGTCTTTTACTTGCAGCTCAGCTTGAAGATTATTATTTGTTTCAGTTTGATCGGTGACTAACCTTTCGTTTCTTTTATTGTCTTTACTTAGCGCTGTTATCTGAATTACCGTAGTTAAGTTTACTAAAACTTCTTATTTTGTAAAAATTATAAACAGATTTCGATCAAATACTTTTATTACATAAGTTTAGATATTACACGACCTTATAGAAAATAAAATAAACTAACGTATATATTAGAAAATATTACTGTGAAAGTGTAAGATTATAACTTAAATGTTTACATAATTTTCTGGTTTGGTTTGGTTTTTATATTTAAAAACACTCACAAATATATCGAAACCTATTTATACTTAAGTTATTAACAAAAAAGTAAGTTACTTGGTCATTTAGTTGTTCTATGCATTTGATATTTTCTTCTAATTTTTTATTTATTTTTGTGTTTTCTGGTTTTACTTTTTCTAGTCTTGCACGTAATTGTAGAATCACTGACTAAAATATAAGTAAATTAAATCATCTGTCGTTAAATACAGAGTTAATAAAAATTTTGTTGAAGTAATACGAAACTATTATAGTAGTTACATTGGTAGATAAAACACGAAGTTTAAAGATGTGTGCAAAGTTTTTACAAAAGGGTTGAACTAAATCAATGAAGATCGGCGTAAATTCTAAAGAAATTTGAGTATTTAATTATAGTTTAAAGAAAGAGTTTTTGTAGCTTTTCTTATCTAGAGGATGCAAAGTCAGATACTTCAAAGTAGATATCCAAATTATTTATCAAAAATTCGTACTGTAAACAAACTATTAATTAAGTTAGGTAAACAAAAAATCACAGAATACAACCCGATCTTTAGACATATAAAAAAAGGTATTAAAAAATTAAAAGGAAAAAGTTAAAAACAGAATTCAACAAAAAGTAACATTAAAATTTCTTTAAGAAAATTTATATATATAACAATTCTAAATTTAATTAAACTTGGTTCATTTAATTTAAGATAGATGAAAAATAGAAGACTTTAGAAAAATAATTTTAGATTAAACTATACTTTAAAACATTGTGTACTAAACCTGAATTTCTATTTACATTCAAAAGTATTATTATTTGCATTTAGATGCTTTATTCTTTTCTCTTTATGACTTACCAATCTTACAAACTATCAAAAAAAAATCTTTCAAAAACTTTATTTTTTTGTAAATACTGACTAAAGAGCAGCTAGAGGTAAATTTTATAAATACAGTTTCTGATCTTTAAAAAACTTCATAACAAAAGGCAGTACAAAGACAAAGTTATGCAAACTGACTAAAAACCAGTTTTTTAATTTAGGTGGTTTTAGTTTATTATAATCAACATAAACTTAATAACACTTATTTCTTAATGTTTAAATTAAAAAACTCCAAGTAAATTTTACCTGCTGGTCTGAACAATATTTTTGAAACATTTTATTTTTTGTAGTCTCTTTACCTAGTTTATCATTTAAAAGTTTGAAGTTTTCTAGTTCCATTTTTAGTGATCTTATAGTTTTTTTTAACTTTCTGAAAAATAATTTTTTTAAATAAAAAAAGATAAAATTTAAAATAATGTTTAACCAACTGCTTTTAAAAAACTACTTTTCTAAAAAAGAATTAGTTTTTAATAAAAGTTTTAAGCACAGCTGAAGAGAATATAATATACGTTATAAAACCAAAATATTTTCAAGTTTAAATGATAAATTACTTTTTTTAAACAAAGAAATAATATTGAATTTGTTTCATGCTAAATAAATGTAAAAACTAAATAAAATTAAAAACTTACAAATTTTCATTATTAATTTCTTTTATACTTTGTTCGTTTTCCTTATTTTTCCTTTTTTGGTCCTTTACCCATTTGTTAAAACTTTCAACCACATTTTTACTTTCGTTTTGTAATTTGTTGCTATCATTCGACACTTGATTTAGTTCTGACTTGAGACTTTCCACCTTAATATTTCGTTTAAAATGTAAATTTGGGTGAAATTGAAATTAAACCTATATTAACATTGAAATCAACAAGTGATTTAAAAAAAACATTTTTTTTTGTTTTATCAAAATAACTAGGATGCTATTACCTGTATATTAGAGAATAAACGATTAACTATTACTATACTGTAAAATACTTAACTGAGTATTTAGAAATACTAACCTAGTTCTTAAATCAAACTTAGAACTTGATACCAATGTTTAAAATTATCAAGTTAATTTTCGTTATTAGCCGAAGAAGAATAAAAACAACAATTGCAAATAAATATTATCATATTTTAAAACATAATTTCAAACAAGTGACAAATTTTTTTTATTTTTTATAGAAAAAAAATCTACTATGCATTTTAACATATATCGATAAAAAATTAACGAATAAAACATTTTTTAACTCAGTCAATTAACGAGATTTATGAGGTCCTCAATTACAATAAACAAATATTCTTATTAAAATAGAATTATAACAAATTGAAGTAATAAAAGTTTAGTACAAACCTGTTTTCGTAAAAAATTGTTTTCATTTTTAAGATTTAAACATTCTTTTTCGCTTTCATAGTTAGCAAGCTTAATTTTTGAAAGCTTATCTTCAATGTCATTCATTTCAATCTAAAAGTTGTAAATATCAATGTTTTTAACCTTATATAGAACAGACCAACTACATAACATTTTTGTACAAATCAATTATTAAACAAAAAAACATGATATCACAAGCTTCTTTTTTTACTAAAGTCATGACATATTAATTTTCACATATTAACATAAAAACTATTTAGATAACAAAATGAAACTAAAATATAAACATAAGATAAATTTGATAAAAATTAATATCGTATATGTGAACTAACAAACTATACCTGTCAAAATGCTGAAACATTAAAAAATATACCGACGTTGCATAAAGTTGTTATGAAAACAAAAAAAAAAAGTCGAAAATCCTTGTTGACTGTTTTTGTAATATATCATACTATTCATAGTACAAATTATTTTATGATTTTTTAAAGCTTAAAAACATTGAATACTTTATTATTGATCAGCATATAGTTTAAAGTTTAAAATAAATTCCAAAAAATATAGTTTATAATTAATAATATTAACTGATCAACACAAGGCAAAGATTTTCATCTTTTGTAATCAACTATTACATTAAATGAACAGTTCTATTAAATTCAGTTCTATTGCCTACTGAAGAAGAAATTTTGAAAGTACTTGAGCAATATAACGAGTTCTTATAAATTTGTAGATTGTTTTGTAAAATAAAAAAGATTTTTTTATTCAAAACGATTTTGATAAAGACAAAAAAATCACGAAGGACAACACACAACCAAGGGAAGATTTGAGTTACTTAAGACTATGATATTCTTACATTAAATGAAAAATAAATGAATTTTATACTGACATATCGCAATCAACTAAGTTTATCAAATCAAAAAAAAAACTTAGAAAGACATTACATTATTCTGTAATTCCAACTCATCTAGTTGTTTTTCCTTGTCTTTTTCTAAATTACAACTTTTAAGTTTCTCTTCTAGTTCTTCTTGTAACTGATTCAGCTGAAATTGAAATGAGGAACTTTAACTGATTTAAAAAAGTATCAATCTAAATCTTAAAGTATACTGTTAGGTCAAAGCTAATTAGTTCAAGTAAAAAAACATAGTTTTTTGTTCAAACATGCGATTTAAACTGATTTTGCAAATTCAGGAAGTATGAGCTCAAGCGACAGGTTATTTACTTTATTTACTTCAAGTTAAAATAATCAATACTAATAACTCAAATGGTAAACTCAGTAAATACTATACATTATTTATAAATTTAGTAAGAAAAAGCTTAATTAAAAAAAAAAACAAGAAACTAAATAATACTTTTAGTTTTAATTTATCATTATCTTGAAGTATTTCGGTGAACTTAAACTGATTTTTCATGTTTTCTTCTATCTTTTCTGTTATTTTTGTGTCTTTAGCGATGTTTATTTGTTCCATCTGTTTAATTTATAAAACAATTATTAGAAGAATTTTACTGGTTGAAAACTAATTTCAATGTTCCAAAAATAATTGTCTAACACTTTTACAGTATATTTTGCTATGGTTTTCTCAGTATCTTTATATTTAATAGAGATTTTCAAAAAATAGCTCATACTTTACTTGTACAGGGTTGCTATAGGTTCAAATTTATTTTTTCCAGGTTTCTGAATTTCTTCTAAGTTTTTGAAATTTCTTCTAGACTTTTGAAGGTATATCTTTTTTGACCAATATTAGTAGTAAGTTAATATCAAGTTGAAAACTATGTTTATCGATAGACTTATATCACTTAAAAGATACTGTATTGCTAACTAAACTTTATTTTATTGTAATCTGTACTAACATTTTAAAATTATTTCTTCAAAGTTCTTCTCATATGATTGTAAAAAAGCTTTACATAACATAATTAGCCGCATAATGTAGTTAAAATTTGTTATATATGGTAAACGACATTAAGATTATAACTAATGTTAATAACACTTATTTAAGCTTTAAAACTTTTAAATACATTTTCAATAAAAACTTAAAAATGTTAAAGAATTATCTTGTGCAAATATTGAAGAAATTCAAGAAACCAGATATGCTTTATGTGTTGTTTAAATTAGTATTTTGTTAGTAAATAAAAAATATATTACTTCTCATGATCCTATAATGAAAAAAATTAAATTAAGATATATAATAAAATTAATAATTAAACTCTAACTTTCGGATTTTGTGTATTGACTATGTACTAATGGTTTTAAGGACCTATGTGTTACATATAAATGAAGTTTCTACTTAACAAAGGAACTGACTACACAGAGATAGTCTTTCCGCAGCCTAGTGGTAATTAGTTGTGCAAGCCGTAAAAGAACAGTGTACTGTCTAACAATTATTATAAATATATAAAATGATTGTAAAAAATGTTATAAAATAGATAATTAAGAATAGTGTGTCTTTTAATAAGTAGCTGTTATTTATAACTGTGTAAGGTTCTGTGTTCAGTAATTAATTTCCTTTAAAATATTTATTATATGTTTTGATTTATCGAAAACTAATAAAAAGATCTCAACTTTTAGATGAGAAATAAGATTTATTAAATTCTTTTAAGATGTTTTAAAGCAGACTCAGTTTCGGTGAAAGACCTCTTCAGTGCTTATTTAAAAAAATCTTTTGTTTTAGAACTGTTTTCCATGACTATCATATACTTTCTAGATTTTTAAAAATAAGCACTGAAGAGGTCTTTGACCAAAACTGAGTCTGCTTTAAAACATGATGAAAGAATTAAATAAAAATTTTATTTAAGATATTGCAAGTGAAACATATTATATGTATTTCTTGACTCGAGCGTACTCTGAAATGTTCTCTTTTTTTGTTTTATGGTGTAAAGCTTTTTATCATTGAAGTTGTAAAATGCTACAAAACCAAAAAATTCAATAAATGATGACACTTTTCCTACCCAGTACTTTTCAATTAACCGACATAATCAACAAAAAGTTAATGCTGAAGTCTTATGTTGTTGCCATAGTAACAAGAGTGTTTCTAAAACCCCGTTTTAAAGGTAGGTAAAGCCATTTTTTTTTAACTTACTTATCACTATAACATATTATTTAATAAACTTAATTTAAAAAAATCCAGATTTTATAAGTTGTCTTTGCTACGATGTCAAGTTCCGAATTTTTACAGGTTTCTAGGTTTTATAGCAATCCTACTGTAGCAAAGTATTAACTTTTTTTTTTGCAAATCAGTAATATGGAACTTTGAAACAAGTAAGAATTTTTTTTTAACAACGAACTTGTTGATTAATTCTAGTAACATCTTTCAGTTTATTCGTCTTTTCCATTAAATTATCTTTTAGATTTTCAACCTCTTTTTCATAGCTAGATATCTATACATAACAAAATTGAAAAAAAAAAAAAAAAAATTAAAAAAAAAAAAACATATAAAACATACTAAATTGCTATTTTTTTCATCAAGTTCTTTAAATTCATTTAGTTTCTTTAAAAAAATTAATAGTTTATTTTTTAGGTCTCTATTTTCGTCTTTACTTTTATTATACTCTTCGTTCAAATTCAGACTGTCACACTTAATTTCATTCATAATGCATCGCATTTTGTCTACCTTAAAGTATATTAAACTTATATTTGTATTCATTGGCTCTTGAATAACAAGCAAAAACAGCTATATTTCAAAAGTATAAACTTATGGAAGTAAACTAATGGACCTTTGGAGTAGTAACTGTAGAAGCGCACAATGTTTAAGATAAAAATACGATGTATTTGAATAAGATGGTCAAAGCTATAAAAGTTCAATGCTGCTTAAAGTACAACTAAGTATTATAAAATCAATTTTATTTATATAATTACTATAAGGAGAAATCTGCAGTACAATACCAAATTTAATACGTATAAACCTATATTTAGTGAAAATGTATTAAAATTGTTTGGACTAAAAATTTCATTTAATCAATGTTGTTTGTATATTAGTTAAGAGCTCAATAAATAAAATAAATGAACAACAGAAAAAAATTACAACGAATTATCATGGAAACTAAAGTTTTCTAAAATATTTTTATAATTAAGAAAAAAGTACTTTGTAACAGTATAAGTGATTTTATTGAATTACGTTTAACATGTACTGAAGTATTTTATTTGTATTCCGATCTGAATTTTTTTTTCTTAAGCTATTAACAACATAATGTTCTTTTAAACTATTACTTAAAAACTAAAAATAAATTAACATGAACATTGTGTATCGTAAAATAAATGTATCATTTTATAATAAAAAAACTAAATTGTTAAAACACAAACTTTATGCAAAAATAGAGTTGGAAACTAAACTTATTATCCAAAACTTGTTTAATTTATTATGATATATTCAATTTATAAAAATATCAGGGATTTGATATTGTAATGAATACAATACAGCTATTAAACTGTTTTAAAAAGAATTACTTAAAATTTGAAGACATAACGACTTTTTCATAAAAAGTAGTGATCTACTGGATCCAGACTCCAGCGGGATCCTAATTTAATTTTTTTTAAATATATAGTAACTTAAACTTTTGAAACTTAAACTAGATGTTATCGAGTTTACGATGAAGAGCAAAAAAAGGTCTTTGGCATATTTGTGGGGAGTTTTGAAATTGGAGTTTACAGAATATTAACTAGATCTGGTAGATCACTAATTAAAAGGACAAGACCCGTAACTTAAACTTAAAAAAAAGACTACTAAAAACTATTAATATAGCTAATACCTACTTATACATGTTTGTGATTTAACTTTTACACATTTTGTATAAAAAAAACTTTAACTTAATGTACTATAACGAAACTTGTGACTTAACGCCATAGGAGAAGAGGAAAAGACATTTTGTTTACAAAAAATAACATAAGCTATTATTAAAAACTATAGTTTTCTTAAAGAGCGTAAAACGCAAAAAAAAGTAAGATAAATAAATGTTTCATTGTTTAAATAGTTCAAGTATTAACATTGAGACTGCAAGTTTTGCATTGTCAAGTTTTTGAAAACTTAAAAAAAAAAACCTATATATTGTTTTACTTGTTGAGCTAGATGCTTTAGATTATTCTTTGAGTAAGAAAACATCTTCAGCAGAATGCTTAAGATATTAGTTATGGGTTTAGAGTTAAAACTTAAAGAAAATTGTTTTAAACTAAAGAACATATTGTATTATTAATACAATAGTCTTTTTCCGTATTTTTAGTTTTCACCTTTCATTTTCCCAACTTCTTGAACTCATCAACTTTGAATCATTAATTCTTTAAAGTTACTTTGAGTTTTTTGAACTAGTAATAAGTGATTATTAGCTAAGATAAAACTATACAAAGTAGAATTAACTTTTAAAAAAGTAGAACCTCTATGGTTTAAAAAGAGTTTGAAAAAATAAGATAAACTGGTTACAAAATACAGTTTGGCTTAAACTTAAAGTTAGCTTATAAACTAAATATATAATCAATATTACATCTTTGGAAAGTTGTGAATTTCTATTTTTGAGTGCATCTAATTCCGTTATTAATTTCTTAATGTTAACTTTTTGTTTCAAAGATTCTTTTTCAGATCTACTTAGCAAAGTTTGTTTTGATACAAGATTTTCTTCCAACATATAATTTTTTTCTTTTAAGGTAGTCAGCTAAAGAAATTAAAATAAAAAGCTATAAAAAACACTAAATTCAATAATGATTAAGTAAGTTTACACATTAAAACAATAAACAACATAATTTATAAAAATATCAACATAGTAAAACAATCTATACAGTTTTTAACTTAATAGAAAAGTGATGTTATTTAAATTAAAAAAAAGCTAAAAAAAAAAAAAAAAATAAAATATACTTGTTTTTCTAGTCCCTTAAATTGGTCACAAAGTTTAGTTCGATTAAAATCTAAGTCATTTTTATCAGCTTCTAACTTAAGATTTTCATTCTCTAACAATTGCCTTTGCCTAGAGCTTTCATCTAAGCGAGTCCTAAACAAAATTATATTAAAAAACTTTATTGAACTTAAGGGTATAAGGAGAACAAAATTTAATAACTTAGATCAGGGTTGCCAAATGTTATTGGCGAGTTTTCTCTGGGTTTTCAAAAGTACCAATTTTTAGGTCTATTTTTAGTTTAAAATTAAGTTTAAGGTAAGAAAATGTGTTATATAGTATAAAAACATTGAAAAGATAATGTAGAACTACTTTAAATATGTTTTTTAATAAAAGAATATTTTGATGATGACTATTTTTTTAATCTATATGATAGATTTTTTGTTTCTATTACCCTCAGCTCTTGATACTAACTCTTTCCTTATATCATCTATCATCAATTTTTGTTGGTCTGATATTTTAGTCGGTTCAGGGTTAGTTGTTGGTATGTGGTTACTAGCATCCAAAACCTTTTAAGCGTCTTGAGCACGCGTTGCGTGCTCAGTAACTAACCTCCAGCGGTAATATGCTGACAAAGGTATGGACTTCTTGCTACTAGTATATATACTCATATATAAGTGATTAGTGCTACTAATCGTGTAAATGAAAGTATGCTACAGTTAAACGTACTCTACAAGAGGTCTAATATAATTTAGCCTATAAATTTTCGCTAGAGATATAACTTAAGCTTAACTAGGTTAAATTCTTGTTAGTAAACAAATACGAATTGACACTCAGTATTTATTGTACAATGTAACAATCTACGATCTTAGAAAATAAACTAAGTGACTCGCTAAATGAATATTAGAGATGTTATCAAGAATAAAAATAGATGCTCAATAAGAAATAACGCTTAGTAAGTGACTCAAAAACACGTCCCAAACATAATCAAAATAGTGCTCGAAAACTAAGCACATACGCCTACACCTATACGCTTGACCTAACGAAAACGCTACGAAAACACTAACGCCATCCTCTCTCGCGGTGATTTTTATACCATTTTCGCGTTTTTAGCGTATTAAACAAATCTCTTTAGAACGAGACATAGCAGATATGCTTAAAGCGTCATTTAGAAATGTTACTACTTTTAAAATGTTAAAACTGTAAAAAAATTCTAGGTTTTTTGTTCAAAATTCCAGGTTTTTTAGTCTATATTGTCAAACTCCAGGTTTTTTAGTCTATATTGTCAAACTCCAGGTTTTTTGGCAACCCTGTTTAATAAAAAAAAAATATATATAAAATAAAGTAATTTCATATAATAAAAATTATCACTTATTAACAGGCTTTTTAAAAAACAAATTACAAAATTAAAATAACAGACTTTAATTTTTTACTTTTAAGAATCCTACACTTGCTATAAATGTTGAGCTTTTAAAACTAAATCAATGTTTTCTATAAAAATATTCTGAGCCAAACATCAAATATAGAAGTTATAACAAAGCAGAACAAACTTTCGGTTTACTATTTTTGTTTAATCGTATTACGTATTGAAAAACAAACTTTAAAGCTAAAATGATTTAATTAAAAATATAACTTTGTATATTATTGTAGTAAAACTTTTTGTAAACAAGGGGTAGGCAAACTGCGGGCGGATAAGCCAAAATATTCAGCCAGTGATGTACCTTTAGCTAAAAATATAATTTTTTAACGATATAAAAGAAAGTTTTAGTGGTTAAACTTTCAATAGGGCTTCTAATTTAATAAATAGTACTTACTAGTGGTTTATTGTAGCATATTTTATCACATTTCATTCTTTTAACTGTTTATTTTTACTCATAGTGCTTTACAGGATTGATATCTAACTTTTCTACTGCTTGTTGTTGATGCTGATTTTACAGCAGCATAGTAAAGTATTCTATAGATGTGTGCTGTCTACACTTTACTACTACTTCTAAACTTATAATTTTAAAACTTGACAATTTCTAACTCGCTACGTTTTTTACTTGAAACTTTATAACTCAGTTAGTTTCTAAATTTCGTTTTTGAAACTCTATTCGCTCTTAAACATTTAAAGTCAGTATTGATGTAACTTTTAATTTATAAATTTATTATTTTAAAATGTACGTTCAAACCGTAAAAAAATATTTATTCTTCAAAGTGATATTTTTATTAAACTATAGTACAATAATACTTTAGAAATAACTTTTTATTGAAGTTTATTTACAAAAAAAAAATTATACAAAAGAACAAAAAAATACATTTTTTGTTTATTTTGTCATTAAATTTTATTTTTTTAAACATTGTAACGAATGTTTTTTCTAAATATTGCAAGGAACATTTGCTGAAAACTAGGGTATTTATATCAAAAAACGTAGGAGGAGATTGATTTTTAGTGATTTCTATTTTAGTTTCCTCCCCATAAGGAACCTATTGTGCTCTCCATGTTTGACTGGCTATAACTCAAAAATTGTTTCAAACATAAAAATCTGTAAACAGCGACTTGACATGTTTTAAATAAGCTATTTATCGTACTTTAAGTATTAGCTTAAATGTAAAACCTATTGAACTTAACAAATGTAATCAATTTACTTGAAAACTCAATTTGAACTTTAAGAGGCTATAAAAAGTATACAGTAACTAAGGAAGAAAAGTACAAAAAAAACAATTTGATGTACCAAAGATTAACCTAAATGCTACATAAATAATAAAAAGTTGAAGTTATAAATATCAACAAATCTTCTTACTGCAAAAACGATACTTCACGATTTTTTTCTGTCAAATCAGATTTAAGGCTTCTAAAATTTTCGTTATTCTCATTATTTCGACTCTGTAAATTTTTTTAAACATTTTTTTTATCAAATAACAAAACTAAACTTAATTGTTATAAATTTTGAAAAATAAATTTTTAGATAATATATTTATCATGTATGGAGAATTAAAAGTCCCTGATAATATATACAAATCAAAAAAATTTGTTAAGCAATAAAAATAGTAAACTTAACTACTACCGAAACGAAACTAAACGAAAGTAAAGAGCAAAAGCTATTTCATCGACCCTGCTTAATAATAAAATAAACAATATGTTAATAAACCGGCAATTACAAAGTAATACAAACTTATATTTAAAACTAATTTTTTTTTTTTAACATTTAAACAATTTTTCTATGAAAACTGATATTGTTTAAAACCTGTAGATTTAGAAAGTTTTGCTCCATTCTTGCTAGTTGTTGTGTTCTTGCATTTAGTTCATTTTGAAGTGTGCTGCTGTTTTGTTCGCTTAAACGTAGCTTTTCTTCAGCTTGAGCAACCTTAACAAATGTAACTTATAAAAATATCTAATAAAAAATCAACCTTTTGAAAACACACATTAGACCTTGACTAAAGAAATGTATTTACAAAAAAGTGAACTATTTTACTTAAAACTTTACGGATTATAATTTAAAAATATGCTGTATGTAACTAACATCGAGTAAAAATTTTCTGCTTTCACTTCTACTTTCGTCAAGTTTGTTATTTATTATTTTGATTTGATTTAGCCAGTTTTGCTTATTATTTTCATGGCTCTCATTATTTATGTTAGCCTTTTTCAACTCGTCCTGGACAATTAAACTATTTCAATCAATAGTATTAGGAGTGTTTTGGTTAAAAACTTGATAAAAAACAACAAAGTCGATAATACATTTTAATTTTTATTCTTCCTCTTTTATAAGCAGTATTTCAGCCTATCTATGCATAGCATATATGTCTTTAAATACACATACTATACCATTTAGAAATACATATATACAATACGTTGTATTGTTTGAATTTGGTTTTCAGTGCTCGGTATTTTATATACAAAGTAGATCAAAGTATACTTAATATGAAACAAACTTTAATGATGCATAAGTACCAAATTTGAAACACAAAAATATAAAGCCAATATTTCTTTTATATTGAACACACATAAACATATTTTCATTAAAGGAAACATGTATTTTAAGAAGCAAATCGCCGACATTTGCCTAAAATACCACAAAAATGTACTAAAATAATGAAAGACAACGATTTAAAAACTACAGTATAAATTAAGCAAAATCAATGTAAAATTAAATATTTGGAACCTAATCATCAGAAAACGAATCTCCCCAAAATCTTATGTAAACAAAAGTTCTAACTACCCAAAACAAATATTAAAACATTTATCCTAATAACTCAACGAAGACTCATAAAAGTTTAAAATAACAAAGCTTTATTCAAATATCGTCAAACAAACATACCAAAAATGTCTAAATTCAAAGATAAAACACTTAAAAAAGAGAACAACAATAGATAACGCCTATTAAATATCAGGGTTCGTACGCAAAATCTTGATATTATAGGCTGGCAATCTCAATTTAAACCGATTTAGACTGAAATTTTTTCTAACTTTTGTTAATCGGCGCTCAGTTGGGCTTATAGTCAGACGAAACGACTTGACATATTAGATAAGTTGAAATTACGTAGCTTACTAATAATAAAACTTTTTATATCGTTAAGTTTCAAATTATTGAAACAGATGTGGCCCCTGAAACATATCATAAAAATTTTATTACTTTGGACATAAATTGTTGTGTAACTGCAAGAGACATTTTTAAGAACTTACTTTTAGACTTTTTAAAATTTAAACCAACTTTTACTACAGCAAAATTGATTTACCACTTTTTTATACTCCTTTCTCTTTGGTAAATAAACTCACCTCTTTGTGAATAATTTTTGAATACTTCAACTGAAAGTTTCATTACTGGTTAGGAAGCTAATAATTTATTGTGATTCTAAACATCATTCAAATTAAGGCTATAAAACCAAATGCTTATTTAGAAAACTAAAAGAAACTTTAACAGGATGCCATTGTTTGAAACAAAAAAACTATCCTGAGTGACCTTAAATTAGCTCAAGTCATTATGAGTTTATTTAAAATCTTAAAAATAAAGTATCTAAAAGTTTTGCAAATAAATTATCTTAAAAATCTTCGGCGCAAACTATCTATACCTCATAACCATTTTTGTTCTAAATAGGAAAAGCTTTATGACTAACAGGTTAATAAAATGTTACGTCATATCATCAAATTTTTTGTAAACATTTCGACGCTAACTTTATAACAAAAAAACTCTGAGGATCTTTAAGTGTGAAATAGTTGTAACCTGTTGTTTTTTACTCTACAATGAATATAATTCGCTTTCGCTTGATTACAAAGTATGTACCGAGCACTGTATGCCAGATTTAATTAAAACAACAAAATATCTTTATATGCGGGTATTAGAAACTTTTATTTGAATGACATTTTTCGCAAACTTTTTTTGCAGAGATAAATTCTTATTATATAATAGAAAAACAACTATTTTTCAATTTGCTCACAGTTGTACAAGAGTGTTTTTAAAATTAATACGTCTTGGTGTGCATTTTTGTATATTTTCATAAAGTATTTCTAATAAAAAAATATTTGCCTTAAAAAGACGCCTTTAAGCGTTGAAAAACTGTAAGCATATTAAAAGAAGTTTTTTTTATACAATAAGTATATATGAGGAGATATTTTAAACAGTATGCTTTATGCAACAACAATTATTTTTTCTTTCATTAATTAACTTTACAAATATTTAAAGCTGTTTACTTGAAGCTGTTAACCTTTTAAAAGTGGTTTCTATATAAAAAATATTGTAATATTTATTGCTTAAATTAAAAAAAAGTTTGCTTGTATATTAACTTTTTATTGATAACACCATTAAAAGTTATATTACTTTAACATAAATACTATTCTTTTAACAAAAAAAATCGTTATCTTGACAATTTCATTAAATACCACTATTTTTTTTTAAACTAATATCTAGAATTGAAGCTAAATGTATAACAAGATTTTTTTTGAACTATTGTTTTTATATACTATTAAAAATTTAAAAGTTTATCCAATTTAACTTTTATTGATACCTCAAGCTCATTGTAAGCTTGTTTAATCTTGCTTATTTCCTTGAACTTTTCATTAACGTTGTTTTCGTAAGTATAAATTTCTTCGCTTAACCGGCTGACCTTATTTTCTTTTTTACCTAGCTCCTAAAAGTATAACTTAGTTTTATAGATTTTTCTATATTTTTTGTTTTAACAACAGTTATTAACTTACAGTTTTACTTAAATATTCTTAATTATACTTTACGACATATTATTTTAGTGTTTATATTTTACTTAAACTGATTTTAATTATACTACTAATTTTTTTTAAAATACTTGAAACATTATTGATAAAACTATTATAATATAAAGATTTGAAATAAATTATCTCCGGTCTATTTTAAATGGTCACGTTTTTGATATGACTAAATTATTTAGATTGTAAGTCATGCTTATTACCTCATCTACATGGCATTTTAGTCAAGTGTTGGAGGGAAGGTATGGTGCCACAAGACATGCGTGATGCTAAGATTATAACCTTATATAAGAACAAAGGTTCAAGATCGGACAGCAATAGTTACAGGAAAATTTCTCTTCTTGCGATTGCTGGTAAAGCTGTTGCAAGAGCAATTCTTCCTCGACTCAGGAAGCTGGCTGAAAAAGTATAAACTGAGTCTCAATGTGGATTTAGGTCTAAACGGGTTACCACTGACATGATATTCTCTGTACACCACTTACAAGAGAAATGTAATGAAGAGAACATGCCTTTATACATCGCTTTTATTGACCTTACTGAGTGAGTAAATAAGGACTATTTGCTATACTGCTCAAGATTGGATTACTCCAATTTTATTTAACGTTGTGTTCACAGAAACACAAGGGCAACCATCAATATGATGGTAGTGTTTCTAATTCATTTAAAATCAAAAGTGGGGTAAAGCAAGGCTGCGTACTTTCTCCAACTCTATTTAAAATCTTCTTTTCAATGCTATTAAAACACGCTCTTGGTTTCTCAACAACTGGTATCAAGCTCCATACAAGAACTGATGGACGACTTTTCAATCTTGCAAGTCTAAGTGTAATGCAAAATCTGAACATTGTTACAATACGTGATGTTCTCTTTGCTGATGATGCTGCACTCGTGGATCACTCTGATTAAGACCTGCAGAAACTACTAAGTCAGTTTTAATTGGTATGTTCGGATTTCGGCCTTACTAAATGTCTTAGGAAGACTAAAGTTCTAAACCAAGGAACATATATTTTACCATCAATCAAAATCAATGGCAAGGATATCGAAACTGTAAAAAAATTGTATGTCTTGGCTCAAATGTTGCGTCAAACACATCATTTAACACATAAGTCGCATTGGTAAGGCCTCAGGCACTTTCGCTCGGTTGACTGCAAGAGTTTGAGATATCCAAAAGCTAAGCATTCGCACAAAGGCTAACGTTTACCGTTCCTGTGTATGAAGTACTCTGCTATACGGTAGTAAAACATGGACGTTGTCTAGCGTGCAGGAGAAGAAAATTAATACCTTTCACCTACGATGCCTTCGTCGCATCGTTAGAATTGCATGGCAATAAAAGGTCACCAACGAGGAAGTATTGAGACGTACTAGTCTTACCACCATGTACTTTACACTCAGTCAGCGCAGGCTTCGCTGGCTCGGTCATGTTATGAGAATGGGTGCTGAGAAAATCCAAAAGTCTCTATTGTATGGCGAGTTGGTCGTTGGCAAACGCAACCGTGGTCGTCCAAAATTACGTTTAAATTACGTATGCAAGCGCGACCAAAAAGCTTGAATATAAGATCTGATGAGTTAGAGTTGCTTGCAAATGACCGCGCCAAATGGAGATCTACTGTACACAAAATACTGAAAGAAAAGGAAAAATAATACTTTAAGAAACCGAAGAATTGAAGAAATGAGAAGCAGAATGAATTATATTTATTGTAAGCATATCTGCTATGTCTTGTTCTGAAGAGATTTATAAAACACGCGAAAACGGTATAAAAACCACAGCAAGAGATGTCAAACATGTTAGTTGGCGTTAATGTGTTTTTCGTAAGGTTGAGCGTGTAGGTGTAAGCGTATGTGCTTAGTTTTCGAGCACTACTTTTGATTATGTTTGGGACGTATTTTTGAGTCACTTACTAAGTATTATTTGTTATTAAGCATTGATTTATATTCTTGATAACATCTCTAATTTTAATTTAGCGAGTCACTTAGTTTATTTTCTAAGATCGTAGATTGTCACATTGTACAATAAATATTGAGTGTTAATTCGTATTTGTTTACTAACAATAATTTAACCTAGTTAAGCTTAAGTTATATTTCTAGTTCTTATTTATAGGCTAGATTATATAAGACCTCTTGTAGAGTACGTTAAATTGTAACATACTTTCATTAACACGATTAGTAGCACTAATCACCGATATATGAGTATGAGTGCTAGCAGCAAGAAATCCATACCTTTGTCAGCATATTACCGCTGGAGGTTAGTTACTGAGCACGCGACGCGTGCTTAAGACGCTTATAAGGTTTTGGATGCTAATAAGAACATGCCGACAATTAACCCTGAGCCGACTAACATATCAGACCAACACAAATTGATGTCAGACGATAAAGGTAAAATATTAGTATCAAGAGAAGGGTTATATTATTTTCATTCTTATTTATTTGTATTTTTATTTAATATATGTTTGTTTTATCTATTGCATCACTGTGCTTTCTAATTATTTATTATGATCATTTATTTTTTATTCTCTATGCACAATTAAGCATAGCCGATTCCGGCAGATAGCGGACCTTTTAAAACCGAAAGGTTCTTTGTGCACCAGGTTCTATGACCAAATATTTTGAGTGTTTTTTACCGTTCAATAAACTATACTATTATATTCTATTAAATGATTTAGATATATAAGCTTTTTATTTATTATTCGATGTGTTTTGTTTCAAGGCTTATCACGATTCATGTTGAAAAAAAAAAAAAGATCATATAGTTTCTTTTAGTGCTTTTGCTTAAACTGTTTTACTTGAATTTTTTGTCTTCTCTTTAATTCATGTTAGTTACAAAGATTGTTAGACTGTTTTATAAGTTACATGTTGATACAAACCTTTTGCATCAAAAATGTACGGTATTTCTAAGTAAAAGAGTTTTTACGGTTTATTAATTAATTCTTCTTTTAAAACAGTTTTAAAAATAGCTTGAATTTAAACTTAGGTGTTTTACTAACTTTATACTTTCGAAACAACACAAGATGTTTTCAAGTTGTCTGAGTTAACAAAGTTTTTAAATTTAAATAGTTTAATGTCTATCATTTTTATAGTATTCACTTGCCTTTTGTGATTTTATTTATTTTTTCTTACTACTTAAAATTTAAATAAAAAAGTTTTTACTATAGTTTAATGTACTAAACAGGCAGTTAGATATATTATAAAAAAATTAAAAGTAATACACTAGTCTAATTTCTTTATTTTAACTTAGATGCAGAGTATTTGTTTATGAAGGTTTTTCCTATTTAAACCTCATAATAACTTTGACCGAGGTACGTCTCATAAATGCTACAAAACAAACAAATCATTTTAATTTATACCATCTCTTTAAATTATATAACATGAAAAGGTTAAAATTCACAATAAACAAGATAATTGATAAATAAAAAGTTATAACCAGCAAGACATTATCAACATATAATATAAGGTTTAAAGTCGAAAATATTACATTCCAAGGTGAACAAATCATGAAATATTTTGGCTGATAATAGAGGCTTTCAAAAGGATACGTTGGTAAAATGATGGTATACTAAAAATTCCCACCAACACCATTACTATCCAAAAAGTTAAATTTTTTTTTTATATATTGTTTTATTATTTTTTTTTTTACTATCATTGTTATCCCTAACCCTTACCTTTTGTCGGTAAGTGGTTTTCGGATTTGATTTGGTGGGAGTTGTGCGCGGGTGGGAAATGATCGCAGGTTGGAACTGAGCGGTTCTCCAAAATGATAATAAATTTTGAGAAAACCGCAGTTATTATAGAATTCACTAATTACGTACTAAAGACTTTTAAATAGTTTAGAATTTTCGAGTTAAAACTTTTTTCAGTATAAGCTGAATTTGATGATATCATAGCTTGACTTAATAATGATTTAGTCTGCAGATAATACGGACTAATACTTTATTTATAACTGTTAAACTAACACTACTTATAAATATCAAATAGCTTTAACAAAGATATATGTACAAGACGTCTTTGTCTAAAACAGGGTATTCCAAAGTGGGCCAAGTGGCTCCCTTGGGGGTCACAAGCAGTAAAGGGGCCACAGGGGTGCCATGAGGTCATAATTTGAAACGTACACTAGATATTCTGGACTTGATGATAAAAAGCAAAAAAAAAAGAAGTTTTTAAGCGTTTTTAATGGTAGTTTTGAAACTTACACTAGATATTATCGAAAAAATTTAAGGGGCCACAAGGCCAAAATTGAAACTTACACTAGATATTCTGGAGTTGATGATAAAAAGCAAAATAAAAAGGTGTTAGGCGTTTTTAACTTTAAAACTTATACTAGAAATTACATAAAACATTAAGAAAATTTAGGGGGCCATAAGCTGTAAAAGGGGGAGCCACAAGGCCATAATTTGAAACTTACATTAGATATTTAGAAGTCGATGATGAAGAGCAAAAAAAAATTTTGGAGTTTTTGAGAAATCTTGTTAGAAGGGGCAACATCAATTTTAATTTCTAAAAAAGGGGCCTTTTAAAAAAAAACTTGGGAAACCCTGGTCTAAAAAGTACAAAATGTTTATTACCTTATAGACAGAAAAAATAAGTTTCAAAAACTATAAAGCATTATTTTAATCTTTATAAGGTTTTATTAGTAAATTGTAGTGTTGAATTTTTTACTACTTAGATAAATAAAAAATAATGTCTTGTTTAACTAAAAATTGTACTTTTTTCATTTCGTTTTTTTCTGCTTTGACTTCTTCAAATAAACCACTTAACTCTGAAAATTTATTTTTTTCCTTCTCTAGTAAATTGACAAGTTTAGATTTTGTGGAAGTGCAATTTTTTTCAACAGTCAAAAGTTCATTTGTTAATTGACTTATCTGTTAATCAAAAAAGTTTTACTTTACTTTACTTTTAAACAAACTATTAAACAACAGCTACAGCCTTGTTTTAGATTAAAACTTAATCAATAATGCTATCTTATATATCTTAATTAAAGCTTATCTAGGAAAAAAACCTTATTATAGTAAAAATCCATAATGGTGTTTAATAGCCATAAGTATGATTTTTAATTACTAATTATTATTAAAATTATTAAAATATTCTTTAAAACCTACTATTATCTATAAAACTTGTAATAATACTATGATAGTATAAAAAAAACTCAAATACAAAATCATGTATTAATTCATATAATTATATCAAGATAATTGTTAAACGAAAGAGAGTTTTTCATAAAACAAAAGCTTCTGTAACCTTATTTTAGGTTTACTTATTTGAGAGCATTTGGTATTTGTTCGTTTTCTATTACATAAAGTATTTAGTAGAGTTAAACTTAGAAAATTTAATTTTATTAAATACGTTAATAATCATATACAAATAATCTTGTTTGTAACACTATATCACAAAATTTTGTCTTCTGATTTCGTTTTAAGCTACAATATTTAATTTTTCAAATAGTAAAGAACTTATTTCATAACACTGTACACTTTTAAGGAGTTTAAAAGGTTACTGCTATATATTAAAATTAAAGATGCTAAGATAATATAAAGACTTTCTTAAAAGAAGTGGGAAAATACTCAGTGATTCCTTTCTTAGTTTAATTGGAGGTTGCAACAAGCTTTGGGAAGCCTGCGGAAACCAATTTCTTTATGGCAGATTGTTTAATTAAATTTGTTTGTTTAAGTTAAAAAAATTGTAGCTTTTGAATGGATTCAAGTTTTATTTTTACTGGCTTCTCTCTTACGATTTTTGTGCAACCGTTGCCCGCGGTTCATACATTTTAATCATTGATTACAGCTAACCGTTTTATCTTTATCTTTAACATTTTGAACACAATCTGCCAGGCTATTTTCAAGGCTGTTAATTTTTTCTTGGCCTAATTCTATTTCCATTTGTTGGTCAACGATGGTTTGAGACATTTTCGATATTTCTTGTTCCAAACTAATACAGTTTTTAAAAAAATAACTTTAAAGTTATTTATCAAAAAATAATAAAAGTTAATGTGATAATAAAGTATGTTTAGTTCAATAAGTTATCTTCAATTATTGATTATAATTTTCAAGTTAAAAAATAAATGAGATGATTTTTTTAAAACTGAATCTATATATATATATTAACTTTAAACAACTTATTTGATATTCAAGTTTAAGAAAGCTCATTGAGTAAAAACTATTATTTTTAAAGAAATCAAACAATCTAATATGTTATTATTAAATTGGTATTATTAAACTTGAAAATTCTTAAATTAAAAACAAAAAATGAAAACGTAAATAAAAGGCTTATAATATTTCCTATGAAAAACTGTTAAAAAAAAGATAAATTTAAAAAGTCTATGGATACTTAAGATATACAAACAATTTTTTTTGGGGAAAATTTTACATTAAAGAAGCATACAAACCAATCAAAACTTATAAAAAAACGAGCAACACAAAATAAAAACTGAACGGATATAAAGTATTACAAAAAATCAAACGAAAGTTAGAAATATCTACAAATTTATTGCATATTAGTTTAGTTCAAAACGCTTTCAGACAAAAGTCCGTCTTCAGTGAACTTATGATAAATTAATAGAACTAAAATAAGTTTATGCAACTAGTAAATAACAGTGAAAAAATATATTATGACGTAATAATTCAAAAGTGTGTATAAAACCAAATTTGTAAAGGCTAGAATATTTTTTACATTATAATGATATTTTTGTTTGTAAAAGTAAATCCAAATGAAATGAATATAAAAACAACACTTAGTTAGGAACTGTTTGATGTAAGTTATTGTTAATAAATAGTTACTGTTATCGATGAAATAAAGATAAAAAACTTTTCTCAAACATTACCTAAAGTAATTATAAAAACCTATATTAATAAGAAACAGTATCTTACAAACTTCTTATCTTAAAGAAATAGTATTATCGATGAATAAAAATAACTTTTTTATAAAAAAACCTAAGTTAAAAAAATAAAAATAATCAAGTTAAATTGTTGTAAGAACAAACTATTTTTCCTAAAATATTGTTTTTAAAGTAAAAATTTCACCAAATAAACAAACGATTAAAAACTATTCTGAAACAAAAAATATTCTTAGTAAAACTATCTTAATAAAAAATTGGTTATTGTAAAATTATTGGTTTTATAAGTTTGCTATTATCTATAAAATGGCAGTATTGTTATATTTATGTTTATACTTGCTTGTAATAAATTGACTTATTTACTCTCTAAATAATCTAAGTTCGTATGGTTGCTTAATGAGTCTATAAAAGTGATTGGATATGCTTCTTCAAAAGTTTTGCTCGATGTTGGATGTTTGTTGGCATAGTGAAGTTTGAGTGTAGCAAAACCATTTGTCTCGCTGGTGGTCATGTTCTTTAACTTATGTCTGTGAGAGCACCATCTTTGGAAAAAAGACGTAATTGTCTGTCCCACATAGTGATCATCACAGACATTGCACTTTGCAGCACAAATTCCAAAATTTTTGCAATTCAAATTATTTCTCAATTCAATTATTTTATTATTATTTTTTGATTTTATTAAGTTAGTTTTTTTCACCATTCCGCCTACTCCCCCTCGATTGCATAGTAAACATTTTCCACAAGGGTGAGATCCACCAATTGCAACACTACTTTCATGGGCTTGAATCTTATAGTTTGTTAATAGTACTGCAATTGTTTGTGGACGTTTGTATGCCACTAAAACATTCGGGTTTAATTCTCTTTCTTTCTTTGTAAGTTTTAATAGTTTTGGAAAGTTTGTCGTCCAAACACTTATATTCTCGTTAATTTCTCTTGCCTTCTTCATTGGAGGTCCAAACCGATCTTTCCATTCTGCTGTGATTTTGATCATATCGTCAACTAAAGCTTTACAGAGGCAAGACTTTAAACATTTATCTTTTAAAGACTATATTGCTTCTAGATAATCACTGTCACGTTCGCACAACCTCCTTAGTCTTATTGACTCTCAAAATACAATTGATTTGTAAATGGAGCGTGGATGGTGTGACTTTCCATTTACAAATACACGATTTTTTGCTGTTGATTTCATGTAGTTTTTTACATAAGGTCCGCCTATTTCTGTTTTGTCAATTACGTGGTTGATATCCAAAAACTCCAGTTCGTCACCATCATTTTTTGCAGATATTTCTCTAAAACTAGTTTTAGATTGTGTTCTTCAAACGCACATTTCAACCGACCGTCTTTTAACATTATCTGTAACATCTAATGTCTCAGATAAAAAGACAATATCATTATAATGTAAAAAATCTTCTAGCCTTTACAAATTTAGTTTTATACTCGTCATAATTTATTTTTTCACTATTATTTACTGAGTTACGTAAATGTGTTTCAGTTCTATTAGTTTATCATAAGTTCACTGAGGACGGACTTTTGTCTGAAATCGTTTTGAACTAAACTAATATGCAATAAATTTGTAGATTTTTCATACTATCGTTTGATTTTTTCTAATTGTTGATGCAGAAGAAAATACATATAAAAAATTGACTGTGTCCTGGACTGATTTGAGAATTCTATATAAATCTTGTCCGGATACTAAGTAAAAAGTTAATTCAAGAAAGTTTGTAATAAGTAGATAAAAATGTATTTACTTCTCTTTCTGTTTAACTGTTCCTGTTAATTTTTTATCGGTTTGAAAACGTGAATCTTTGATATTTTCTGTTTCAGTCTGCGCAATAAATAGCTCCTCTCGTAGTTGTACACCCTTAAAATACAGAGTCAAAAATAAATACCTTAAAAATTAGCTTTAACTAACTAAAATCTTACAGGAGCACTTAAAGAAATTAATAAACATTTTTTTTTCTAACATTATAGTTACTTAATTATGTACTACGCGTAAGTTATTTAAAGATGTAATTTATTACAGTTTTCCGACTTTTAAAATGGCATTTTTTACATGTTGATCTAATCTTAGACATCTTTAACTTAGCTAACAGTTTTACAACTTCATATAATAAAAATCAGTTTCTGATACACGGGGAGACAAATTCGGGTAGTTTAAAAGAATTCTTGTGGGAGGACCAAGTTAAAAAGGCAAAAAAAGACTAATCTATTAAAAACCTATGTTCTCCTATTCTTCTTTTTAGCAATGATAGAACTTTTGAGTATAACTTTTAATAATAATAAACAATCTTATTATATAAATTTCTTAAACTATGTGTATTTTTTCTTATTGAAAATAAAAACTGACATTTTTCTTCGCTTGGTCATAATTTTTAAAGTTTTACACTTTTTTTAAAACAGTTACAATAAGGTTTTTTTCTTATATTGAAGGAACATTTCCTAAAAACTTTAAGTAATTAGCTTAAAAAATAAAACTATTTTTAATCCATTAGTTTGTATCGGATTTTTTTTACAAAAAACTATTATACCTCTATAGTTAATTTACATTTTATAAAACTGGCTTTTAGTTTATACTTTAAAGTTTCATATAAGAGCGAGCATAAATAAAAAAGCCCAACCCTCCTATGTCTTTAGTCTAGATTATTGAATTTTAAAGTTTACCTATTAAGGTTAAATTAAAATGATTATTTATAAGAATTTGCGTTTTATAATTTATTTGTAAACTTACAAAAAAACTTAATAACGAGCTATTTCTCTATTAGTATAAACTTTATATACCATTAACGTTTGTCTTATCGACGTCCTTTGATGAATATATTTAGGAAAGTAAAATTCATTTAAAACTAAGTCAGCTTACTTGTTGTTTAGTATACAACAGTTCTTTATTTAAGTTCAAGTTTTTATCTTTGATTTCCTCAAATTTAGCTAATAAAGCTTGTAATTCATTCCTCAAAGCATCAAGTTTGTTTTCCAATGTAGTTATAACATTTTTACAAGCATTTTTCTAATAAATTACTCGAAATTTTCAGAAAATAAAGTTCAATGAAAATAAGTCTTAGTTACAAATCTTTATATATTTATTTTAGATTTGTAAAAAGAATATTCTAACATAAAATTTATCAACTTTATTAGATACTTTAAATATAACTCTTTTGTTTAAAATAAAAAACCTATGTGTAAATAAAATTACATGCTAAACTATTTTTCGGATTTACAGGGTTGCCAAAGTTTTTTTGGAATTTTTTTCCAGGTCTTTAAAGAAAAAGTTTTTGGTCCATTTTTAGTATAACAATAAATATTAAAAAAAAAGTTGTCTAAAATAGTTTATCAACATTGAAAAGATACTATAAAATTACTTTAAATGTGATTTTTAATAAATAAAACTTTAAATGATACAGACATTTTTTAATATCTTTATATTAGATTTTTCGTTTCTAATCTAAATTAGATTACTTTTCATGTAAAAAATCTTTAAATTCCAGGTTTTTTAGAGACTTTAGTTCAAAATTCCACTTTTATTTTTCGAAATTAATCAATCAAATTACAGGTTTTTCCAGACTTTTTTTAAATTGTCAAATTCTAGGTTTTTTCAGGATTCCAGGTTTTTTGGCAACCCTGTCATTAGCTGTTGTGTACAATGAATAAAAGTCGCTGTACATTTACTAAAGATAATGTTTTTTTCTTTAAATATTGTTGTACATAAATTACACTTCGACATTTATAAACATTATAAGTGTAAGTACTGTTTAAATTCTTTTTTTCTCATTGATCCTCATAATTAATTTTTTCTAGAAAAACATTATAAAGTATTTTGTAAAAAACGAAACGTAACCTCTTCTTGCAGTTTAGTCTTTTCTTCTAGACCCTTATTTATATTTTTCGTAGCTAACTCAATAGTATTATTTTTGTCTTCTACCTTTTATCAATTTTTTAGAATTTTAAATGTTTAAATTAATTTAAATAAAAGTTAAATTCTAAGGATTATAAAAAAAATTGAAAAAACAATATAAAGAACACGAACTATGTATTGTTTAACCTTTATTACACTTAAATAATTATGAAATTATACTTTTATACAACGAAAAATAATTAAATGGTCACTAATTTTGTTTTTATAATAAACATTTTTATCAAAATTGCAATTTTCTAAACTAAAATTCTAAAAGAAGGATTTCATGATCTTACTTCTTTTTTCAAGCTTTCAATTTCTTTTTTAAGTTTTAAAATCTTTTCTTCAGCTTTATTTAAACAAGAGTTTTCGTTTTTAGCTTTACTCTTTAGTTTTTCAGTTTTAATATAACAACTATTAGTCACTTCATCAATCTCAACTTGCAGGGTTTTGTTTTCAGCTCGCAGTTGTTCATAATCACTACTTATTGTTTTCAACTTAGCTTCAGACTTTTTCCACTAAAATTATATTATTATATACTTTTTACATTATACTTCTTTAGGTATTTTTTTCTTGTAAATGTAAAAACTACTAAAATATTAATTGTTATTACAAACAAAATATTCTTCGTGTATTAATTTTTACAGTTATTTTCTAAAAGCTTGAACTAAAAACACTGATAAAGCGAAATAATATTTATTTTACATTGACATTTAAAATATTTATAAACCTGGTACTTTTAATTATTTACTTATTTAAATACTGGCTTAAAATTATGTAAGTAATTATAAGCATAAACCAAAAAAAAGAAACATGTATAAACAGTCTTGAAATTTTACTTAAATTTACAAAAAATACATAATTGATTTAGGTCCTTTTTAAAGCTTTATCAAAAAATTTTGTTTTGAAAATTACCATGAAATTATTTTATTTTTTACAAATAAACACTTTGAAAGAGGGAGAATTTGATAAACTTATTGTTTCGGTTAATACTAAGTCTTATTTAGGTATAGAGAACAAACGCGTTCAGTTTTTTTTGTAAACATCATAAACCTAAATAAAAATCTTAAAAGTTAATTTAAACTTACTTTATCAACAATACATTCCTGGTCATTATTCAAACATTTAATTGTCCTACTGATTTCTTCGAATTTAAAAATATGGGATTGAATCTCATCTGACATTTGAAGTTTATCATTTTCTAATGTTTCTATTTGTTTTTCAAAGCTATTGAAAGTTATTACACATTTTACAAACTGTTTTTAATTACAATTAATTTTTTTACATACTAAAATTTAACTCTTGTTAAGCACACCAGTGTCGTAGCAGGGTATTTTGGTCAGGGGGTGCGCAAATTTTTTTCTTAAAAAATCTCCTAAATTAAAACTTTTGTAATTAGCTATAAAAAGATCTTTTTATAAGTGTTATAATTGAAATAAATTCATCAAGTAAAATAAGTTTGAAGTAACCGTTTTAAAAAATACTTATATATTACAAAATTAAACAATTAAAAAAAGTATAAAATTCATTAGAATTACTTATACTTGCACAAATGTAAATTTACTAAATAAAAATTGTTTTTACTACTTACAGTAAACTTTAGATCCTCAAAAATTAATATATTCAATAAAACGAAAAGATATGTTTTATTAAAAAAAAATATCAATTTCTTTAATATACAATACAACAGTGATAACAACACCTCATTGCACATAATTTAAATAAAGTTACACAGAAGTTAAAATAGACCAACTTTATAACTGTTATTACAATTTATTACAACTTTGTAAAATAGTTAAAAGTATACTTTTTGAATTCAATTCATCTGATTGTATTTGTTTACAATCAAAATCACAAACAAAGTTTATTTCTCATAGGCCGACACGCTTTTTCTTGTATGATTACAAAAATAAAGATAAGAAAACTAGCATTAGTCTTAACATTTATTGTAGCGTAAAAAAATAACTTGCAAAATTGTTTAATTTTTCTTTAAGCGTGACGTATTTTTGTTACTTTCTCTTGCGCACCTAATCAGTATATTGGGTAATTTCCCTAACTTGTCACTAATTGGTATTCAAAATTTCGTTTAACTTTTCGAATACTAGATAAACGTAGTTGAAAAAAGGCAAATTAAGCAGAAAAAATAAACATTAAAGGATAAATATATTACATTCTTTTTTTTTACTTCTTTTCTTTTTTTGGGTGGCACGCATGCGCCAGTGCCCCTCCCCACGCTACGCCCCTCAAGCACACCACAAGTCAAATGTTTTTTTTTTTGAATTATAAACAAAAACATTACAATTACATGTACTAAAAATTCATTTTTTTATAAAAAACTTTCATTTTATTCTCAGTTTTATTTGAATAAACTGTTACATATATTATAATGTTTTATTAAATATGTACTGAGGTTATGTTATTTGTAAGGTGTGGACGGGTCACTTTTACACGAGTTGTCACTTATGCACGGATTTCACTTTTATAATTTAAGTTATAATTAATCTACAGTTGTTATAAAATTAAAACAAATCTTATTTAAATCTAAACAAGTATTTATAAAGAACTAATTTTGAATAAATTGAAGTTTCAACTATTATTTATAAATAGAGAGGCTAGCTCATGAATTTGATAATAAGACGGACGTATGAAACAAGAATATTTGGATTGCAGACTTCTAATCGGCTTATGACAGTTTTAACACCAGGAAAGGTTGCTGCTTACAGCAAGCTGTACCTTCCGTCCAACAAATTGCGCATAATGAGTTGAAAGTAGTGGCGGACGTCGATAATGAGGTTATCAGCAAATTATAAGCTTATTTCACCTCAACAAGTACATACAACAAAGAAAAATCTTATTAATTATTTGTTAAATATCGTTTTTCAATAAATTATGACAACTTGGCGCTCGGAGATGTACAGAAACAATTGTTATTGAGAGTTTATCGATCTATCATGTTATTGTCTACATATTTTTTATTTAGTTTGTTTATTTTACAAAGCTTTTGCTTTGAAAGTGAAGCAACTCAAGTCACATTTCTGTTAAGAAAAAAAAGATAATATAAAAGTTTATTTTTTATACATTATGTTTAAGCTCTAGCACTACGAAGCGAATAGACGGAATACAGGTGTATAAATTATTTGATCGTTTCGTCACGGCGTCAGCGTAGGAGACGTGTAGACATACACAATTATGTTTATTTTCCTTTAAAGTCAATTTGTGTACGCTTGCTAGCTCAAAATACTTGTCCGAGGATAAAAAAGCTGCATTTTGGCATAAGCTTTTAGATTATTTTTAACAATAATGTTTAAACTATAAAATACTACTGTAAAACTAGGTTAAAAAGCTTCTTACTTCAGTAACAAAATTAAATTTTCAAACTCAAGTCATTTACAAGCAATTTTAAACACTATTCATCTTTAACTCTCTCAGTATACATTAGCCACATTGGTATAATCTAATTAATGCTTTAATTGTTATCTAATAATCAATCTATAGTATAACATAAACAGATAAAATAAACATTAACTATTTAAACTTCGTGTTTAAATTAAATAAGTGAATAGTTCGAGTTTAGTAATATGCATTAAACAACATTCACCATAATCTAAATTCTAGGCTAAAATATAAATTCAACAACACTTTTAGAGCTAATTACTAAAAATTAAAAACATATTGAATGTTTTTATTATTTCAAGCGGAAAACTACAAAAACTATTAAAATTAAATCATTAGAAAAATAATGCATATAAATATTTATGAAACACTTGACTAACTTCTTAAATATTGCTGTATTTTTATCATTTTCATCTTTTTGTAGAGCCTTTGTTTTATTAATTTCTTTACTTAACTCTTTATTTTTTTCTTTCATTTGGTTGAGACTTTTCTCAAGACTTTTTAACTTTTCATTATCAACTTGTAGCTTAGATTCTAGTTTTAGAACCTATTGACCGATTTTTCATAAAGTAAAAAATAAAAAAAGAGTACATAATATAGTCTTACATAGTTGAAAAACTTTAACGACTTGTCAAAAACGCAAAATAAAAATAACTTAACTCATTAAAAACATATGCTAGTGTAATGACAACTTGCTTTACACGAAAATATACAAAATACATTTGAAAGACGTAATAAAAGTAAAAAATATCTTAAGATTCCATAAAACAAAAAAAAAACATTTTAAATTAAATACAGGGGTCGGCAGATCAAAAACAAAACAATTCTAAAGTGCTTATTTTTTTTTTTTACTATTCTTATGAATAAGAAAAAAAAAAGGCGATAGATTAACTTATAAAGATAACAATAAAATTTTATATACATTTTTAAAACCAAAAATATATCAATTATTTAAAACGCAAAAAATTTTTAACAAATTTTTGGTCAAAAAACATTTTCTATCATACCTGTACATTCTTTTCGTCTAATGCATTTTTGCATGATGCATTATTGTCTTCAAGCTTTAAAATTTGCGATTTGCTATTAGTTAAACTATTAATTAAATTTTTATGTTCTTCTTTGAGCACCTTGTTGTGCTCTAATATAGTAGTAAGTTCCGATTTTAATTGAATTAGCTCTGTGTTTAATCTGTTAACCTAACATAAAATAAAACATATCAGGTTTGTTTTAATGTTTTCGGTAAATGTTTACTATTATTTAATGGAAGTCAACTTTATTTTACTAAGCTTGACTTACTTCGTTTTGAGAAGTTTTATACTTTTGTTCAAGAGCTGCATGGGCCATTTCATTTTTATGGTCATTTTCTTCAATTCTTTAACATAAAAAAATCGTTAAGGTAAAAGTAAAAGTATGTTTAAGTTTTCTTATGACTGTGCCGCACGAATATTAACAGTATGTCCCACTGCATAAATTTACACCAGTTCCGGTATTATTAGAACTTATCAGGTGGACACTGTCACGTAATTGGAGCTGCTGTTGATAATCGTGCGGTACAGAGTAATTATAATTGTATGAAGACAAAAATAATTTCAGCTACGCAATTTAACTAATTTTACTAGTATTAGAACTTACATATAAGACTTTAAAAAAGAACGCAAAACTTAATGACCTAGTTAAGAACTTTTAATCAAATTTTTTTTTATTTAATTAAATATTTTTTAAAATACTCGAAAAAATGTATAATTTCCTTATTCTCTAGTAATGTTACAAACCGGTGACTTAAGGCAAAGAAAAAAGTAAACATAAAACTTGAAAACAGAACATTATTAAGGTATGGTTGACTTGAAACATACGTCTGTAAGTGCTGTAATTGGTTAAATTGCTCTGACTTATGTTCATTTACTATGTTTTTAAGACCACAAATTTCATTTTTATACAGTACACTTTGTTTTTCTTCAGCCTCCAGCTTATTTTTAATACTAATGTTTTCTGTCTGAACTACAGTTGTTAGGTGATCCAATTTAGTTTTCTAAAACAAATTCTTATTTTAAACAAATATAAGTATACCCTTTATACGTTAAAACTTAAATTCTGAAAAAAATATCTATTAAGCATTTTTATATCAGTTGTTTAAGTTGATATTCACTTCAAAAAATACAGAAAAACACATATTATAATAAAAAATTAAAAAGTACTTTATTACACTAACACATATTTCTGTGTGTTAACGGGTTAATTAGATAGTCTAAATTAGATAAAGTAAAGTAAAAAACAAAACAAAAAATCATAAAATAAAACTAATTACATCTGAAAATATAAAACCAGAAAATCAAGAAACTACTGATTCAAAATATCTAAACTAATTTAAAAAAGCATATTATAATTACGTCACAATATTACGCTTTTATATATTTACATTTAAAACAAGTCGATTAACTTACACTATAAACTAGATAATTTATTCTTTTTGTTTGGAAAAAGTAGTTAGGCACTTTAATTAAAAAAAAAATATTTTTTAATAATAAGTAATATATGGTAAATGAAAAGAAGTAAAACAAAAAACATTAATTACTGAATTAATAAATTAATCAACAGTTAAGGTAATTTAAGCTATAGAAACCTGGGATAATATATATTTTTAAAATATTTATAATGGTTAAATCTAAATTATACAGAAAATAAAGTTAGGAACAACTTAAAAAAATAAATTGAACTAAGATTAAATAAAAAGCACAAAAAACTAAAATTGTTATTAAGCTTTCAAAGCCCTGACTAATAATTAAATTACAGCGCCGTACATAAAAACACCACATGTTCAACTGCATATATATTACATATAAAGTAAGATAACTGATTAATGCATTAAAAAAGAGCAGTTGGGTATTATAATTAAAAAGATTTTATACAGATGCTTTAAATATATAATAAATTTGATTATGTAATAAATTACGAATTTGTGTTTAATATGAAAGTTAAAATGTAAAACATAAAACAAACAAGGTGGTTATGTGCTAAGTATAAACCTGCAGTAAAAAATCCTCTAACCGATCTATTGGGCGTAGTAGGTAAAAAAGCACGGTTTATATTTGATTTAAATACATGTTTCTAATTAAACTTTGAACTTAACACATAAAGGAATACAAAAATGAATAGTCGAGTAAGAGACAAAAACAATGTTTGGAGAATAAAAAGTGACATGTATAAAATATGTATATAAAAGTAAATATAACTATTCAAAATATAAATTTAAGCGTTTGTTAACAAAAAACCCTAGTGAAACAAATTCACTGGAATATATAATAATAACAAATTATACAGTATCCTTCTTTTATTACACTGACATATGTTTCTGTGTGTTAAACATATGTTTCTGTGTGTTAATTGAGTTCTCCCTTCTTTTTCATAGCTCAGTTGAACAGTGCTGACTCGTTTAGCTTAGCTTATCAGGATCTCCAGGATTTAACGCCTTTTAACGTTACATCTTATAAAAATTATGTATTAACTTAAGATATACAACTATAAGATGTAACGTTAAAATGCGTTAAATCCTGGAGATCCTGATAAGCTAAGCTTATCGGAATAAATACCACAGATGTTCTTGTGCTAAAACTTTATTTCAACTAACGGCGTTTCACTGCTCTCAAATAAGTTTAAGAACAGATCTACGGAGTCTATAAAATATTAACACACATTAGAAAAAAAGCAGAAAAAGCATGTATAATTATGTATAGTGTTTATGTAGGTATACACTATACATAATTATACATGCTTTTTCTGCTTTTTTTCTAATGTGTGTTAATATTTTATAGACTCCGTAGATCTGTTCTTAAACTTATTTGAGAGCAGTGAAACGCCGTTAGTTGAAATAAAGTTTTAGCACAAGAACATCTGTGATATACAACTATATTAATATATATGTAGTGAGTGCGTGTGTGTTCATGTGAAAGAGAAATGAAAGATGAGAAAGCGCCAAGATGTTATTTAAAGAAGAACCATATATATTAGGAAAATGCGATTTTAAAAATTCCAGAACATATGTTCCATAAAAAAAAAAGTGTCTTTAATCTTCAGCTTGTTCAATTCAAAATAAATAGCATTTTGGTAAACAAAGATGCAAAAGTTATACAAAAAAACAAAAAACACTATGACGTAAATATAGAATATTGTACAGTAGAAATATTCAGTGCAAAAAATAATCTTCCATCTAAAACAAACAATTAAAGTTCACAAAACTAATATTAAGTGACTATGAAGTATGTGCTTACAAAATTATTGTATTTTAAGAGGAACTTTTTCATATGTCGACAAGAGGATACGAATTCACTTTTCTTATTTAAGCAACCTTCTTTTTTCGACATTTTTCAAACTTCTTTTGATTTTACGGCAATTGCAAAGTTTATCTTTTGTGTTACTTTTACCGTTTATAATGTTTTTGTTTGAAATATTATTGTTATGTGTTATCTTTTGCTTCTAAAATTACTTGTACAACTGTATGATATTTTATTTGTGTTGCAATTGAAGATTTTTATATGGATGGTTTTCATCAAAGAATGTGCTAATTAAGTTTAAAAATTGTTTTCCTTTTTTATATTTTACAGTTAAACTAAACGGTGGGTTGAAAAATATTATATCTTTTTTTCTTTGTATTTTATTTCATTTCGATAGAATAGTCTTGTCGTATTTTAAATGATCTTTGTAATCGTCTGAAAATAATGCTTTATGATATTCACTTTTTAAATTGTTAAAAGATTCTTCATTGCTAGAAAGTTTTATGAGTCTTCTGTTTATTATTTCAGGTAGTTGATTTAGTATTTGTTGGGCGTGATTGGAATTGTTCTTTACGTATAAAATTGGTGAGTTTGGTGTGTTGTAAGATTAGTAACTTGAGTTTAATATGTTAAATGATTCATCTAATAAATCTGTTTGGAATAATCCGGATTATATTATTATTCTAAAGCCGTTTAAGCAATTTAATTAAGTATTTAGCTGTATTTTCAGCTTATCTCGATGATTTGCTTCTTATTATCCCTAGTCTGCCATCTCTGTATGATCAGAATACATAATTTGTAAAATTCTTACTTTTTTTACTTCATTCAGCAAAAACATTGCAAATTTTTACCCCGTTTAATGATCCCATGCAGACGTTATATAACTGGTTTAAACTTATTTTTTCCCAGGTTTGATTGGTATGTGTTAAAACTGAAACAGCTGTATAAAACTGTTGTTTATTATATAATTAAATATTTAGCTCCAATTTAACTTGTCTAGAACTATTGACCGAAACTTAAAAAAAAACTTGATATTTATAGAAACTCGCCAATTTAGTGTAAAAAAATCAAACAGATATAACTTATTTTGTTTTTGCAAGTTTTTACATGCTTTTTATGAGTAAACCAGCGTTTATTTAAAACTCGTTTTAAAGTATTAAAAACTCGTAAAAATAAAGATACGTTATAAGCAAAAGTATTTGTTTAAAAAAGATTTGGACAAACAAGAGTGCTATTCAACTTTAAAACTTATGTAAACACGTAAGATATAAAAAGTAATTTTCTTAAATCTTTAAAGGTAGTTAGGTGTACGCTACCATATTTCAATTCACTGTTTAATTTTTATACTTAATATGAACTACACTTGATTAATGCGAAATATTTAAATATAATTTTCAGAAATTACAGTAAATACAAATAACTATAATATCCAAATTTAAATCAATGTAGAAAAAAACCTTCGGTATTTTTTTTTTAATTGTCCTCATGTAAACACGGAGTATATTTATTAAGTAAAAGGGTAGATAAAGATAAATAATTTTTCATGAATAGCTAAAGAAACATAGTTTTATTTACAAACTAAAAAAAAAACATAAATGCATACAACAGAGTTTAGACTAAAACTAAAAGTGATAAGAATATAAACCAACACAAATATAAAACTATATAAATAATAATCACATACTTAAACGTCAAGAAAGGACTACATTTAAAATTTATAAACCGTTTGGTTAAATAAAACTTTAAGTCGCTACGCTAAATTCACCACCTGACTGCCGAAAACCAATGCTTTAAAAACGTTGTCTATTTTATATAGAAAGCAAAGAATGTTTCGCATATCTTACGTACAGACTTATTTATTAAATTAACAATAACTTATATCCATTCACGAAACTTTACAGAAACAAATAAAAAAGTAAAAAAACAAATCTTACTACCATCTAAAAAAATTCGCTTTTCATTACATATTTTCGGTATTAAATTTGGTTTTTATTTTTCTTTTCAATTTGTAAAATTAGAGTCGCTTATGCGCTACACTCATCAAATTGACTTATTACTAGTACTCATGTACTTTTAACCTTTTCAAAACTTCTGGTGAGAAAACAAAGCTAGATATTACTTATTTTAATTTCTAAAACTAAAATTAAAATCAACCTGTACTAATTAAACAGTTAATTTTAAAAGAATTTTTTTCAACAAAGCTTTTTTGAGTTGTAGTTTATTGATATGTAAATATTAATAAGAAAATAATTTCAAAACCAACTTTAAACAATATTTATATACAGGGTTACAAAATATTTTTGAAAACTTTTTCCAGTTTTTTTGAATTTCTTCAAGGTTGTTGAAAGTACAAGTTGTTTTGTCCATTCTTAATAAAAAAAATAAGCTAATAAATGTGTTAAACAGGAAAAAAAGTACTGCAATCTTATTTTAAACATGTTTTATAATAAATCAAATTAAAGCTTATTACAATAAAAAATTGTATATGATATATTTTTTGTATTTAATCTAAATTTAAACTGTTTAAAGCACAAGTTGTTGAAATTCTAGGTTTTTTAGCTGATTTTGTTCTAAAATTTTTGTTTTAATTTTTTTAAATCAAGGATATTCCAGGTTTTTTTGCAACACTGTTTGTATTGTATACTGTTTGATACAATTTTGGTTGTTATTCCTTAGAACTATTTACAGACTTGCTACTCTTTAAGTCAAAAAAAACTATCGTGAAAGAACTTATGGGTTATTCTGAGCTTTTTGAATGCTTAAAAACACTAGTCGATACTCGTTTTTAATTTTGTTTACTGAAAACTATATACTGAAAACAATATAATTTTACTTAAGTATAAAAATAACTAAAGTTAGAAAGTTTATAAAGTTTATTAAAACTTTACAATGTAGAGTTAAACTTTTATACCGTTTCTGTTTAACAAAAATTGAAATTAGGATAAATTTTAAACTAAAACTACAATTTTATTTTATAGAGTAGTGAAGACCTAACCACAAGGCTAAAGTTTTTAAATAAGCACAACCAACTACAATAGCATTTGAGACGACCTAAGACAAGTTTCGTCCTTATTAGAACGCGTTAGGCAGGCTATGTCGCGAAATGCAACTGTTAATATCTAACAAAGCAGGGTAAAATATATCTATAAGCACTGAAGCAACCGTTTGTGGGCAAAGTCGAAACAATTTACGCAGCTAAATCATTCACAGCTCAACGTCAAACAAGTTTCAGCCTATTTATCAGTTTACGCTCGTTTGATCATTTTTACCAGTATTATTTCAGCGAATATCAACATAGCGATATGTTTCAACTTCACCCACAAACGGTCGCTTCATAATTTATGTATTTTACTCTGCTTGGATATATCTCTATTTAGCTGCGGTTTCCACATCCATGCCTGCCTAATAATTTATATTCTTCACTAAAACCAGTAGTGGGTTATGTCTGATGCTATTGTTATCGGTCGTCTATCAATTGCCATTATTTTTTTTATAAAATACAGTGAACTATTATTATAGAAAAATTTTAAATTAAAAAAAAAAGAATTTAAGTTGTTCGTTTCAGATGATTTGACTAATTCAGAAAAATTTCTGCAGTTTACAATCCTATTCTACAAGTCCTATTGAAGTTTAAAAAAAAGCAAAACATTCATTAAAAATAAAATTAATATTTTGATAAAAGTAAATATATCAAACATAAAAAAAGTGGTTTTAATTTAATTAAAAACAATTATTGTACTGAGGGTAAAAATGTATATACTTAGTTTTTAAAGAACAAATAATTTAAAACACTGATCATAGTTATTGAAAATTACCTTTATAGCAAAACATTTAATAAATTAAAATTTATAAAATTTACTTGTTAAAAAAAGACATTAGATTTTTAACAAAAACAAACTATTTCTTCATTTTTTTCAACCATGTTGCTATACTCTGTTTTCCATCTCAATACTTCATCTTCTAAGCATCGAATTTCTCCATTATTAGCTTGACACTGTCATGAAAAGCATTTTATTAATTTGATTTTATTAATTAAATTAAATCATTTTGAAATTTAGTTTACACTTAAGGAAGTGACTACGTGGGAAAAAAGTCTCAAATGCTTTAGTTAGGTTAGAGTACGCGTTTGGGTAAGGACTAAAATAGGGTATAAAATAATTTAATTTATAAAAAAAAACAGACTTATATAAGAGTATCGGTAAAAAAGCTGTACATATTTGGAGCAACTACAAATTCGGCTAACACTTCCAAGCCTCTCACTTTTACAGAGTCTGGGTTATGTAATTTTCTACCAAGATTTAAAAGAATTAAATATTAGATTTTTTTTAAGTTAAAGGGTATTTGATCTAAAATTAACTCGGATTTTGATAATAGTTATGCAAAACAAATTCTTTATACGATAAGACATGGAATGGACTGAAAACTTCTTAAGCTTTTGGTCGTTGAAGAAAAAAAATATGAGTACACGATAGTAATACTTTATACTTATAGTACAACTATATTTGATACAATATACTATAACCGTTACTGTTCGAAAAAAAAAAAAAATAACTTAGTTGTGTATAAACGTTCTCTTTTATATTGGAACATAAGCGACCAGTAAATATACAATAAGATATACAAGACACACAAATTCAATCAAACTAGATATATTTTGAGCAATTCTCATCAGTAAAGTACACAGCTTACAAGAGATAATAATTTGCAAACTTCTATAGTAACCAAGTAATCATAAAGTAATCAAAATATTTATAAAAGACAAAAGCAACTAGTAACAATTAAAATCATGTTTACTTACATTATAATTAATCTACAGTAAAACTATACATCAATATAATGAAAACAACACTTATAAACTATTACAAAAATAAAGAAATAGTATAGTTAAAATATGTTTGCTTACGTAAAACAGGTTTTCTTAACAAAATACAAATAGCTTCTAGTTTAATCAAATCGAAAATAATACTACAAATTTAAATAAGTTTAAATCTATTTAGGTTATAACTGTTTGCACATGTTGAATTATGTTCTGCAATGGATGAACGTTTAGATGCATTTAAAACCTTGACCGGTATATCATCCTTCTTTTCTATAAGCAAAAATTCTTTACACTCTTTGGGACATGCTCTTTTATCCTTTCCTTAGATGTCTTGTTGTTAATCAAACCTCAAAACTACTATTAAAACCAGGTGGTAAAGGTCTAATATCAAACTTAAAAAAAAAAGTTTGCTAATTTACCAATACAGCAGCTGTTATAAAGCAAGCTGTATTGGATTAACAACCAGTCATCTAAGGACACTGAGAGAATTGCTCGAAATATATTTAGTTTCATTGAAATAGTGTCTTGTATATCTTATTGTATTCTTTCATATTTTCATGAGTTGACTATGACTTTTCATGAGTTAAAAAATATCTTTGACTTACTAAAAAAAACTACTAGTGCGCACTTTCGAAAAGACTGATAAATATAAATTATTTTAAAAATAGAAGGACTTTTACATCTACATCCATTTATGTGATAACGTTTTTTTTAATGACTATAAAAGAGGAGTTTCCACCAAACGATATTGTTCATATGCAGTAGAAAATCAATGATGCAATCCACTTTCTAATTTAAAACTAACAGCATACTAAACGAACGGTATCGCCCTCTTAGTTTCGGAAATATTTTTCTAAAATAATATTTGCATAAAATTTCAAATTAACTAAAAATAAACTTGGCACTGTGTGAAAATGAGTATGTAGTATTGTAACAAATTTGTTCTTTGTTATTAAATTTTATTTTAGTTTTCGGCCATTTTTGTGTGGTGGCGGTTAATGTTTTTCTTGTTTATAAATTGCTGTTGATGAAAGCTGTTTTTTACACTAACTTTGATAGTGCCAACCTGTATCTAAAAATTTCTTTATTGCTGTTATTACTTCATTATAAGTTAAAACTATTTGTAAAATTAAAACAGTTTTTTTTAAATTAATAAAGTTTTTAAATTTAAATTAAAGTTTTAAAATAAAGTTTTTTAAACTATTAAGCTATTCTCTATTTCCTTGTATTTAATATTTAGTTTCTTTACCATGGAGCAGAAAAATGTAGGTCTTGCCCCCAGCACCAAACGCTCTAAGCGTTTGGCTGTCAAATAAATTAATAATAAGACTAAAAGGAGCTTTAGCTATCTATATATAAGCATTCCCTTAACGTAGGCCACAACGATTACAGTATTATCTGGGATAATAACTTAATCCAATAATGTTTTATCACTTTACTATATCATTTAAAAGTAAAAAAAATATAACATTAAAACTAAGATTACAAACTTGACCAGAGGCTAGCTTTAACTTCTCCTTAAGTTTAGTGGCCTCACTTGTTACTTGTTGCAACATTTCATCTCTAGCCTGCAACCTCCTAATCAACTCACTTTTTTGTGATTGCACGTGACCTTTTAAAGATTAGCTCATAAATTTAACATCATTATTCATAGTAGTTTAAACATAGCTCTGTTAATATGTAAAAAAACTTTTTTATGCTTTATAATTTATAATCAATAAAGTTATTCAATAAATAAGTTTTATTTTGCAAAATAATATTAGAATGCGCATTTTTATACATTTTAAATAATAATTACGACAGTTTTTGTAACCGCAAAAAGTATTTTAATGAGTATTAAAGTGGAGTTTAATGTGTTTAGATTTTGTTTTCATGTATCAATAATAGATTTTTTTACTGAATTGTTAATTTTTTACTTAATTATACTTGTTCGTAGCAATTTTATTTATTGACAAAAATATAACTTAATTATAAGAACAAAAATTCCAGCATTGAGTTAGATTATTAAAAAATATGCTTAGTGCAACGAAATGATCAAAAAAATAATTCTTTAACGGAAAATAAACTATTGTTAGTAGTTTTAAGGGTTGGTTATCAGAAAAGAATGACCCCGAGCCTAGGCTTAGCTTGTTACAGGGACGAAGCTACCTCAAAAAAGTTACGAATCTGCAAAAAAATTAAAACGTCTGAAATGACGCGAGATAACGTCCTAACGGGAACAGAGCAACTTGAACTACCTCTAGTGTTATTGAATTTAAATGAAAGTATGCAGTTGTATTAATACTTCAAAAATGAATCGAATGTTGAAGTAAGAGTTATAACTGTATACAAGGCTATTTATGTTGCTACACACCCCTATTATTCTACATGCTCGTATAATTTTTGTTATGTTGATTAAACTTTTAAGTTTTTTTAAATATTATAAGTTACATATTCAATTCAGATTTATTCAAACAAAGAACCAAGTAGTTTTTAATAAAGCAATTAAGGATTTTAAGGTCAACTTTTTAGCTGAATAGTACATTTTTTATAGGCTATATTGTTTATAGTGTATCCTTGCTTATCCGGTCGGCTTCAATTGAAAAGTAAACTTTTAATTCTGTTAAATGCAAAGTCTTTTATTCAAAACTTAAAGTCCCGTAATGAAACAATGTGCTAATTATAAATACATGTATACTTAATTTTGTTTCGATTATTGTTTGTCTATTTTAATTGGTTAGTTCGTTGAAATACAAAAATTAATTAAAACAACAAAAAATTGTGTGCGCTTTATTATATGCTTTGCGTAATATAAAAGAAGAAGAAAAAAAAGATTTGTTCTTGTCCTGTCAAGGCTAATTCGTTTACAATTACAAAACAAACTTGCCCACTTTGGCCGGACTAGCGAGGATGCACTGTATTTATTTTCTTTAGCTTTAATTATTTCGATATTTTTTTAGAAAACGATCTAAAAATTGTTAATAGATATAGTTAAACAGTTTTTAGTGAACCCATTTATAATTTTCAATTTAATTTTATCATGGAGTTTACTAACTATCTTTTTTGTTTAAAATTGACGTATTTTTGATTATAATTTTTACTTTTAGTTTGTTAAAAGTTTTAATAATTTTTATTAGTTACTAAATTTTTTAACCAAATGTTTAAAAATTATGGAGAAAAATGAGACTTTGGATATCCTTAAAAAGCCATACAAATAGAACTTATTACACTAAAATAATGTACAGCTAAAATTAAAAGTTTTGATTAAAATACTGTTACATCTAGCATCAGTAAAATTAATCTATAAGGAAATTTGTTTTTAGAATAAGTACTTGTTTATCATATTAAGCTTTTAAGTTTCTTAACTAATCTTACTATGTTTTAAAAATATAAACATTTATCCCTTAAATATTAGTCTGCATTAAAAATTAATTTAAATTTTAAGTTTTATAATTGAAATTATACAAACCAAATTCATCAGTAGCAAGATCGATTTTCTTTTTATAATCATTGAGAGTTTGCAATGCCTCATTATAACTTTCCTCCATCATAGAATTCTCTTTGCGTAACTTATCAAACTGATCTTTGTAATAATGGGTCTACAGATAATAATTTGGTCTGTTTGACTTGTCTAAGTTTTAAACAAAAGTCAAAACTTATATACTAGTTAAATAATTCTACTCTGTAACTTTACTTCTTCTTATTTGTTTTGTGATGTACTGTTTTATTGAACGCAGTTATTTTAACACTTATTCACATAGACTTAAGCTCTATTACATTTTAAATAAAGTATTTATATAATATAGAAATAATACCTTTTAATGTACACTTCGACCAAAAGTAAGAAATACATAAATTTAAGTCTTTTAAAAACTTCTAATTATTATTAAATAGATATACAATTTACTATAAACTGTTCTTTAAAAAACTCTAGCAAAATAAGTTTTAAGGTGTATAATAAACACATAATACAACAAATTGTTTCATAACAACAATAATAAAATTCTAAGTTCAATAAAACCTAACAAATAAATTTTAATTCTTCTCCATAAAATTTTTTGTACTTGTTTTTTTAAAAACAATAAATTCATTTTCGTTAAATTTTTCAAAATAATCATTGATATCAAATAACTTTTTTGTGATTGATAATTTTGTAATTTTTCATAAAAAAAAACCGAAAAATAATTAATTCATATGAGAAATTTTATAAATACAACAATCTTAAATCCATATTTTTTTAAGCTTAGCATCTTTTTCTATATTTTATGCTAGAATTGAATGTTTTTATCTTGTCTATAAAAACTTCCTATTTTATAAAAAACTAAAAACCTCTTCCTTGTTGTCAGTAGCTAAATTTATAAACTTCTGCAGCTCGATTTTTACTTTAGACAATTGATCCATTTTTAAATCAAGTTCTTCATTGCATTTAACTTGATCAATTTGTAGCTTTTCTTCATTTTCTTTTAGCTTTTTAACCTATAGAAATAGTTGTAGAATTTTGCGAAATTACTTATTTTAAGTTGTAATAAAATTAAAAAGATAAAAATGAGTTTGATTTTTTTTTCCTTTATTCACATTTAATTGTGGAAAATACCGATTGCCCTACTATGCTGAACAATAGAACGAATAATTCACTTACCTGTTTTAATTTATATCTAAAGCTAAATTTTTTATACGTAAAAAGGATATTAAGATAAGTTTCTAGTTTTAGACGGTTGATAGGTTTCTCAAAAACTTGTTTTGATAATAGTTTATACATTGTTATTTATCTACGCTAGCTACTTTATTTATTTAAGCTATCTTACTAGTTTTAAGCAAATGTAACAACTTATCTTTTTAAACTTAAAACTAAAATAAAAACCAATTATATATTTTAAAATCTTACGTTTTATACGTCGCTAAAAAAAGTAAATTTTAAAAGTTAAAATTAAATTATTTAGAACAACGAGTACACAGCTAGCACGCAAATTTTTGCTATTTAAGCTTCAAATTCTTCAATTTAAAGTCTAGATTTTATACTTAGACTAACATTTACCCTAAACTTTGTGGTAGGCGCCCAGATGGGCTTATAAAAAGATGAAAAGCCTAAACCTATCAGTTTAGCGTAGCGATCGATACCTACGTAATAAACAAGAACATAAATGTAAAAAAAAAAAAAAATTAAAAAAAAATAATAATAAAAACAAGGAGCAACCTCATTTTTTAAACATTTTACTTGATGAACAAAATTCATATTTTGAAGTTTTACTCTGTTTAAATCCTCGATTTTGATAGCCAATTCGCTTTTTCTCACTTCTTGTTCATTTTCAAAATTTAATTTCATCGACTGAAATGTACATATACTAACAAATTTTACAGTTTGAAGTTGTTCGTACATTTTATAAAAATCAAATTAAAATGAGTCAGCATAAAACATTAATAACTATTCTAACTAACTTTCAATTTTTCTTCTAAACTTTTATTTTCATTTTTTTCCTGTAAAACCATTTTATCTTTCAGTTCTTCTTCTTTTCTTAAATTATTCAATTTTTCACCCAGCTAAAATTTATTTATTTCATAACAAAAAAATATCTTACTTATATTTTATACTACAATTAAAAACATTAAAAGCTATGATAATAATCAAAAAATTAAAATAAGTATTTGTTTGTCAAGTCAAAGCTCATTTGACAAAACTTATTCACGGTAGGAGTATTTGATAATATTCATATTCTAATAGTCATTCCAGACTAAATAAAATCAACTAAATTAATATACGTCTCGTAAAATCGTTTGATGCGCTACAGTAACTTTAAATATGCGGTATACATAACAAAGGATTCGATACTTATTTTATTTTCTTTCAAAACAAACTTAGAGAAAATTATTATTTAACTGAAATCTATAAGTAGTTTGTTATTTTTCTTAAGGTTGTGTTTAATTATAGTTTTCGTTTTACAGGGAGTTTTAGCGTAGGTTAGTACAACGTATTTGTTACAATTTAGATACTAAACATTATTATATTTGTACTTATTTCCTAAAAGCTATTTAATTTTTATGCCATAAGCTTATCTAAAATTAAACTTAAAATTTCATTAAATAGTGACAAATTTTATCTTTTACTTATAATAAAATAGTTAGTTTTTGTTTGTAAAGAATGTGTAATTGTTAAACAATGCAAACATTTAATTTACTTTATTTTTAAAGTCCGATATTTTTAATTAAACAAAGCTTGAGCTTTTTTTTAGATATGTTTTTTAAATAAAATTATCAAATTTAAATCATTAAGAAACTTTGTAAAATTTTTTTGCTAGTAAGCTATTTAAAACTTATTTTGTTTTATTGAATTTATATACTTTTTTTACATATAGATTTTATAATAAGTTTTGTAAATATAGTAACATTTTATTTATCATAGAAACAATTTTCTGCAACTAAAAAAACTATACTTTTAATAAACTTAAGTGAAAGATTTTAAAACTTAAGGGCATACGGGGGAGTAAGGCTTTTTCTTACGTATTAATCTCATTAAAAAATCTTTGAAAAAGCTTACAGTTGCTTTTTACCCTTTTAAAAAACTCAAACTAGTTATTAAAATGTAAGGATAAGAAGTCGGAGAGATCAATAGGTTTCTATGGACGGTCCAAGTTATAAATGTATGAAAAAAAAATTGTATAAGAAATCTACCTGATCCTATAGCAATCGATCTCAAACTTTTTAATTTTACTAATATTATTATAATAACAAACAATTATATTCAAGGAAGTTTTAACATTTTGAATATATTTTTTTTTTAAAGAACAAGATGTTTTTATCAAAATAACGAACATTAAAAATAAATTAAATAATACATTTTCAAATGAAAGACTGAATAGATTTTTACTAAATTTACAGTTTATCAGAAAATTTAAGATGAAAAAATTGCAATATATATACATTTGTTTGGGAATTTTTTTTCGAAACTATAATTACCATTTTTATATTCTGTTAGACTAACTTAAAGTTTATATTTTAAGTTTTTATACAACAGTCATTGCTTTTTTTTTAATTGCTTTTAACCATCTATGCCCTTAATTCAAATAAAGATTATGAAAAAAAAACAAATCTAAAATTAATAAGAAGGATTTTAATTAACTGATTTAGACAAAATTTATTTCTTAACTAGATACTGTGTTACTAAAGTTTACTAATAAGAAAAGTTTTAATTTTCCTTAAGCAAGCCGTACAATTATAAGGCCTCGTATATACAACAAACTTTTAAAATGCTTAAATAACAAACAAAAAAAACTTTGTTTGAAACAGTTTATAATACTTAGTAGTAATTTTGAGCGCTATTTTTTTTATATTTTTTTATCTTATTGATTAAACTTATCTAATTGATTAACATAAAGTTAAATTAATATCCTTGAAACAAAATCAATGATAAAAGTTGAACAAACTAGAAGACTTTTATAAGATATTGCTATTCAAATTAAAGTCATAAAAGAAAATATTTTTTACAGCTTAGCAAAGTTCAAAGAATTAATACATAAATAAAAATTTTGGTTGTTCCTAATACTTGACTTTTAAATTAGTTGAAGAAACTTACAATTTATCTGACATTATTTTTGTCTGTTTGATCGTTGGATTCTTAAAAGGTCTACATGGAAACTAAAGAATTTACTTAAAAGTTTGTCTAAAAGTTAGTACATATATACAATAACTAATTTGATATACACTTTAGAAGTAACATAAAATTAATAGCTTATTTTTAGTGATCTACCGAATCCTAAAATTTAGGATTTGTCCGAATCCAAGTCTTATTTTCAAATTAGGATTCGGCCGAATCCGGATCCGAATCTCAGTTTTGAAATTTGGATTCGGCCGAATCCGAGTCCGAATCTGAATACTTTAATAATTGGAATCCTTAAGATTTAAGCTGCATGTTATGTGAATACAATAGAAGTTTATAAATAACTATACTTATCATATTATTACTTATTTAGTAAATTAAGTTTAAACAATATTTTTAACGTGATAATAAATAAATACACTTTTTAAGTACTTATTTTAAAAGTGAACAAAAAAAACGAATGTGTTGCTGAAAAAAAAATCAAGCTACCTACACAAGAACTTAGTTTTAATATTTTGATATCGATGCAAGTAACACTAACAATTAAATTGTATTTTTGTTATGCAAAATGAATAAATCATCGACTATAGCAAATGCTTAAAGCAGAAAACAAATCACAAACAAAGTTAAAACACTTTACGTTAAACTTAAGAGTTAGTTTTTATTTTGACCATAAACGAAGTAAAACATAAACTTTTGCAAGTGTTCATATTTATAAAACAAAGTGCAGTTAAAAATAATATGGAGCCGTAATATATTAAAATTTAATACTAACTATAGAAAAGACCTAAAAAAGAATAGGAACTACAGTTGTACTAAAAAGTTTTTAAATTCCACTGAGGATTTAACTTTTACCATTACAAAAAAAAAGTAAGTTAACGTTAACAACTGTTTAAAAATATAAAACGAACTACAATTGCAAAAAATGTCTTTTTATTACTACAAAAGACTATTCTTGCTTTTCAAGTTGTGGTGGAGAAATAAAGTTTTTCGCCGGTCTTTGGAAGCAATCAATTACGCTTTTCCTCGTGCAAATTACCATCTTCAGAAAATAATCTTTTAGAATACACAGAAGATGATAGTTCAGCAAAATATTTCCTTGCAAAGCTGGCAAGATGTGGGTATTCTGTCTTTTTCAAATTCCACCAGTTTAAGACTTTATCCTCTTCAGTTTCTACATTCAAATTCTCTGTAGCAAAAAAAACCTTTATTTCTGCTTCAATTTCTTTATCAATAGAATCTTGTTGCTCGTCCTCCTGATTTGATTCTATTTCAAACAAAGAATAGTAAGTTTGAAACTTCTTCGAATCAAAATTTACAGATGGTTGTGGTTTTGGTTCTCCTGGTAGCAATATAGTAGAATCACCTTTTTAAACATATAGAAAGAGATATGCTTTTTAACATTAAATTTTAGCTGTTCTTTAACATTATTTTTGAGGTAAGAATAAAAAGCGGAAAGTCTATATCGTGGATCAACAGATGTTGTGACTAGTAGTAATTTGTGGTAATTGATGTTTAAGTTGTTGTTATTGGTATAGAATAGGGGTGGGCAATGTACAGCCCGCAGAGTTAAAATGACCGGTTCCCGACCGTTTTTTGAACTACAATGGAATTCGGCCAGCAGATGAAAATGACTGACCCGCGATAGAAGTATCCTGCCCGCAAAGTTCATTATTACAAAATTTTTTAAAAACTTTGTATCATATTTTTACAAAATAAAACTGTAAAATTTTGACATGATAACATGTTTAAAAATGATTTTCAAATTAATGTCTACTGATAAAAAATCATTTTGTCTTAATATTTTGTGTTGTTTTTACTTAGTGAGTATATTTTTTTGTCAAATTACCCAAAGCAAAGTGTTTATTTAAATCTGAAATTTTACATACCGACCTTTGTCAACTACCATGTCAATTATATTTGTAGACATTACATAAATATCTGACATGTCTCATTCTCCATCTTAAGTTGTCACGTTTGAGAAAATTTTATGAACTAGAAGGATTCAGAAAAGCATGGTTGCCACTGATCAAGCTGAGAAAAATTTCCTGACTTTTCCTGACTTTTCTAAACCAAACTCTTAAATTAAACTTATTCTAAAATACATAATCTAACACTTGAAACTACATAAATCTTTCAATCTAATTTTAATACAGGTTAAAAACAACAGTTTTTTTGCTGAATTCCATCATCAAACTTCCAGTACATCACTTAAACCATCTGTGTATGATTGATGTTTGTAATAAACAGCTCTATCAGCAAAATATTTGCATTATTATCTTATAAACACAGCTTGTCTGAAAAAAGACACAATTTTTAGCATTTCCTAGCATAAATGTATCTAGATAAACAAACGACATATAAGGAACTTTTACAATTAAAACCTTAAATCAATAAGGAACTTTCACAACTCAAACCTTAAAACAATAACGAACTTTTACAGTTAAAACAGTAAAACATTAAAGAACTTAATCAAATACAGTTTTTTTAAATGTATGTACTGAATACAAATAATTTTAAAATTACCTTAAATCTTTCCAGCACAGTATACTTTTCTTTATTGGATTTCTTTTTTTCTTGATCGTAGTTAATTATTTAGGAAGTTGTACTTCAAAAATTTTTAAAAGAAATCTTATTCAAATAGAATCAAATAGAAAAAAAAATGTATGTACTAAAATTTATTTTCTCCGTTTTTTTACAAGCACTTCAACCTCTTCATCTAATGAAGATATGGTTTTCTTCATCTGAACTGCATTCCGCTTCATTTTCTTGGCAGTTAAAATCATTTGCCTCATTTATTTAAATCGCTCTCATCTGCTGCCACTACACTTGTTGAAAAGAATCTTTTCTCTAAATCAAGCCACAACTTGTAGGCTTCATTTATTTCCTTTTGGCACTCAATATTTTTACTTTCATTTATAAAAGATTTCCTCTTATCATTTAGTATACAATTTGTAACAAATAAATATACTCTTATTTACTTTAAAAACTTAAGTTACTCTACAAAAAATACTTATAATAAGTAAACTTAATCTTGGCTTATACCTCTTTAATAACTTGTTTTATAAATTTAAACAACTTCAAAAAATTATAAAGAGATAAAGCATACACAATAACTTGTTACATAAAATACTAAACTAACTGCTTAGATATAAAGAACTCAATTATTTACTTAAACAAAAAACACTTTGATTTTAAAATTATGCTAGATAAACTTTTGTGTATATATCACAGTTTAACTATGGAAGTGTCCTTGCTACAGATCATCAATACTAAAAAGCTTACAAAATCTGCCTACTTAAGTAGGGTACTTGTTCAATATGTTAATAGAAAATTTTTGCAGTTTTGTAATGGATATTTTACTAGTTTATACCAGATGAAGACATTGAAAATAAAATTAAATATTTTTGTGAATTTCTAGGAAAATTTTGGAATTTTTTTCTGACTTTTAAGGACTTATAATTAATTTTTACCATTTGAAGGCTTTTGAAAACAAGGAATTTTGTAAATTTAAACTGACAAAATCTGACTTTTTTGTATATTTTATCAAATTTCCTGACTTTTTTTCAAAACCCCCCATTTTTTCCTGACTTTTGTCATTTTTTAAAATGTTTCCTGACTTTCCCTGATTTCCTGATCGAGTGGCAACCCTGGAAAAGTGATCAACCGTATCTATAAAATTAGATTCCGGTCAAATCCGAAACTTTTATTTAAGTTAGAATGCGACCGGATCCGGATCTCGATTTAAAATTAGTATCTAATTAGATCTGGATATTATTTTCTAATTAGGATAAGGACTTAAAAAGGCATTATCCGGATACTGGATCTGGTAAATCACTAATTCGAAATGCTCCAGCCTGCCTAAGACAAAAATGTTCCGGATTCAGCCCGATTAAAAACGTTGCCCACCCCAGTGTAGAACCTTTTTTCGCAAGCCTTTCCTATATTGTTGGCTAAAGTTTTACAAACATTTGATAGTTCTTTTGAATTTTCATTAGTGTTAATAAACTTCGTCAGTGATCTTGCATGCGGGATCACGCTTGAGGGCAATGCATTGTTTTTATTACAATCCTTTGTTACAAAATAAAGATTTGAGCAGTAAAATAATGTCATTAACCAGCTGCCATTCTTCAGGTGTAATATTCGAATCTTGATTATCTTTATAGTTAGCCAAATAGTACCGGACACCTGACTTTAGTGTTTTCAGTCTCTCTAGCATAAGATATGTTGAGTTCCACCTTGCATCCACATCATGAACAAGAAGCAAGGCTTTTTGTTTTGTTTTACTTTTTAATGTTTCTTGCATTGTCGCGCAAAAAAACGTGAACATAATCCAAGGTAATATTCCTATTACTAAGCATATCCTAAATGTGATTACGAATGATTTTGCCAGTGTGCTCACGCTCCATTTCCCGGCAATGCCGAACACGCAGTTTGCACTCAAAATTTTCAACCAACCATTTTTATTAAACTAACGCGCAGTTAAAGAAATATATGATTAAAAGATAAACAAAAAATAAAGGTTTCCACTTATTGCTAAAGATAATGATATAAGTTCAATTACTTTAAGATTTTGTTTTCAAAATAATGTTTCACTTCAAAAAATAGAACATCAAACAAAATAAAAACGTATTAAAATGTAGTTAAGATTTTATTACAAACAGATTGTTTTACTCTTTAGAACACTGTTTTGAAAATGAAGTATTTAAATGTTTGAAGTTATAACATATATGTCTTAAATTAAAGTTATCAATTAAATATATAAAAAAACATTAACATAAAAGTATATATATAGCTAAAAGCATGCAAGCATCTGCTTTAATGTTACATATCGAAGTTGGATATTTTTTCTTTGCATAAACAATTGACCTTTATATGAAAAATCTCAAAAAAAAAACCTTATTATAACTGAGATTTTTATTTTAAGTAACAGGTTTTTCAAAAATGACACAATAACAGGATTTTTTTTTTAATATTAGGAAAAAAGTAAAATAAAGTATATAAGTCTAACAATCCTTGTCACAAGTCATTTATGACACATGTAAATAAATAATCAATAACATCTAAATGGAGTCTAAAAACTATATTGACCAAATAAAAGATACTTTAAATAATTACATGGTCTTTGTAAACTAGACCTCCCTACTAAAAACTCTTGAAATCTATCCATAAAATATATGTCATAAGTTTTCAAGATAACCTTAGTAGAGATGTTTACAAAAAAATTTTTGGTAAGGCCTCAGCTTCGCAGATTAGATTTCACTGTACTGAGGAGACCTGAAGAAAGCCTTACTAAAATGAAATATCAAATTACCTACAAGTATATTTATTTTTATATTCTTGTAAAATAAAAACCGAAATTTTATTTGAACCAAAATAGTTTCACGAACAAACATAAAAACCTAAACATATGATATGTAAGTAAGAGCAGTTATCCAAAAAGCTGAGGTTAAACGCCTAAACTATGTACTTAATTTAATTTGAGAGTCTAACAAAGATAATTTACCATAGTTATTCTACTGTGTGCAAAACTCTAAATCAAGTTAAAAAGGCATTTATAAGTGTGAAAAAGCACTGTTTTATCAACTCAAGCGTGAAATCATTAATTAGTTTTACATTTCATTTAACTTTTGACAACTGATTGAGTAAAATTAAAAAAAGTTTAAGTGGTCTACCGAAACCGAAATTTTGGATTCGGCCGAATCCGAACCTTATTTTGAAATTAGGATTCGGCCGGATCCGAATCCGAATCTCATTTTGAAAATAGGATTCGGCCGAATTCGAGTCCAAAAAGGCCGGATTCGGCCGGATTCGAGTCCGAATATTGGATTCGGTAGATCACTACTTACTTTAGTAAACTAATATGTACTCTTATTTTTGAACAATTTTTCAGAAAAATAATTTTATCGGGATCTTTAGGCTATAAAGATAAATTTAAAAAAAACAAATCATAGTTTTTAAATAAGTCTACTAAAACTAATCTATACGTCATAACATATAACACATATCAAACCAAACCAAATTTATCCGTCTTTCGTAGTCGTTTTTACTCTTTTTAAAATCATCTCGATTGGATTTAATACTCAAGTGACATGTATCTAACTGATTTTTTAAGTTTATTACTTGGTCCTGTGACATTTGTAGTAAGTCTTCGGTGGCTTTTAACTAAATTTGTTTTGAATTTAGAAAACTTTAGCTACTTTTTTCAGCTAGAAAATATATTTGTGATCAAACTAAATAACACTAGTTTAAGTATCACTAGACAAATTTTAAAAACAGTCATATAACAGCTTCTATATAAAATTTTCAATATACACATAACTAAAAAATTATAATATGAAATTTTAATGCAATTAGTGCAATTAAAAAAAATTACCGAAGGACAACAAAATTGTTTTATAAATATTATATTTTCACTTGATTAATTAGCGTTAATAGCTTTACTAACTATTAATGTAAATAGTTTAGAATTACAAAGCATTGAAGTGAAAACTATTAACTTTACTTTTTCTCAAAAAAATGGTGGATACTTTGAATAATTTTTTGTTTAAACTGTATTGGACGAAATTTCTATATTAATAAAAGTTGCTTATATTTGTCAGAAACTTTGTATACAAAACAAAAATTGTAAAACTTTAACCTTGTCTTCAAAATTAGCAGATCTTAGTTCATAGTTCTCTTTTTCATTTAAAAGTTTTTCTAGCTGTGTTTTCTTGTTCTCAGCCTAAATTTTTTTTTTAATGTAGAACTATAAGTTCAAAGCAAAATAAATGACTTTTGAAAGATGAAAAAACTTTAAATTTTCAGTTTACTGTAAAAAGTATTTTAATTCATTATACTTTGTATTAATTAGTAGATTAATAAAAAACGTACAAATAGTAAATGATTAACTTATTTTTAAAAAACAAATATTTTCACTTTAAAAACAGACTTCTATTTTCATCTTCTTCAAGCCCCCTTCAAGCTTTATTTGAATGTTTTCATTTTTTTTCTTCAAATCTCCTCTCTTTTAAGTAGTGTTTTCAATTATTGCTCGTTGATAATGTAGATTTAAACAAAAATACATACGACAAGATAAACAAGACACACAATTCAGTATACTAAGTTTATTTCGAGTAACTATCATAAGTAGAGTACAAAGCTAAAAAAAGAAAACATTTTATAAACTTATATCAACAAAGTAATCATAAATAATCAAAAGAGTAATAAAAGACAAAAAAAATAGTTACAATTGAAAATAATTAAACTTACTTACATAATAATTAACTTATAGTAAAACTTTACATTAAAATGATGACAATAATACGACTAAAAAGCATTACTAAAATAAAGAAATAGTGTAGTTAAAATATTTTTGCTTACATAAGATAGGCTTCCTTAATAAAATACAAATTGCTTCTAGTTTAATTTAATCGAACACATTACTGTATACTTTTATAAATTTAAATCTATTTAAACTATAACTAATTCAACACGTTGAATTATTTACCAAATCTTCTGCAACAGACGAACGTTTTGAAGTATTTAGAACTTGAACTGGTACATCATTCTTCTTTTCTGAATAGCAAAAATTCACTAGACTCTTTGGGACATGCTCTTTTATTATCTTTCTTAGTTGTCTTATGTTAAATCCGATATAGCTTGCTTTGCAAAAGCAGCTGAATTCGTAAATTACCATGCTTTTATCTAAGTTTGATATTGGATCTTTACCACCTGGTGTTATTAGTGGCTATATTAGTGGTTACTAATAACACTAGGTGGTAAATATCCAATATCCTATTTAAATAAAAATATGGTAATTTACGAACTCAGCTGCTTTTGCAAAGTATGCTTTATCGGATTTAACATTAGACAACTAAGAAAAATAATAAAAGAGCATGTCCCAAAGAGTGTAAAGAATTTTTGCTATTTAGAAAAGAAGAATGATGTACCGTTAACCTTCTAAATGCTTCGAAACGTTCGTCTGTTGCAGAACATTTGGTAAATAACTCAACGTGTGGAAATAGTCATAATTAAAATATACTTAAATTAATCTAAGTTGTAGTAATGTTTTCGATCAAACTAAACTAGAAGCTATATGTACTTTATTCGGAAAAAGTGTTATATGTGATCAAAAAGGTTTTGATTAAACTTTTTCTTATCTTTGTAATACTTTATAAGTCGTTTTATTGTCATCATATTTAATGTATAGTCTTACTATAGGTTAATTATAATGTAAGTAAGTTTAAATGATTTCAATTGTTAATAATTTGTTCTTGTTTTTTATTACTCTTTTGATTACTTTATGATTACTTTTAACTATATAATTTTCGAAAATATCTTCTCTTGTTAACTTTGTACTCTACTGATGAAAATTGCTCGAAGCAAATTTCTTTTTCTGAATTGTGTGTTTTTTTTATCTTATTGTATAATTTATAATTAATGGTCAGTAATGTTTCAAAACTAAATACATTTACATAGGTATTAAGTATATTACTAACTTCTTAAATTAACACAACAAATTTTCTTAGAAATGAAATGTTGCTTTAGCTAGTCATCTATCATTTCTCCTTGTTTTAATGTGCTAAAATTAAAATATGAAATCCTACTTATTCAAAGCTAATATACAAACTTAATAAAACTATGACAAATAAGGTTATAATACAAGACTCTACAAATTATAAGTATTTTCCGTATGTTTTTTTTTTTTACACAAATTAATTTTGTGTTATATTTTACTTATTTATCACACACGCGCTTTTAACTTTAACGCTTTAAGGTACTTATGAGCTTTTTTACTTTTACTCTAGTTATACATTTTTCATAAAAATTTAGCGCAATTCCGTATTTTACTTTATAAAAACAGAAGAACGCAAACAAATCTAAGCAATATTTGTGAAAATAAAACTCTTTGAAATTTTTGTAAATCAATTATTCTAAAATTAAAAAAATATGTATAGAAAAGTAGTAGCATTCTTTGAAATGTAGAACGGTTTCTGGCTTTTGATTATACACAGTTAGATACATCTGTCGTGGCGGAACTATGCATGTTTATCAGTACTTGCTTAAAGAAATCGATCAATACCACAAGGTCGTCTAAGTTACCGAAAATTCGAGTTTCAATCAAGCTTCAAATGAGACTAATCAAGCTACTAGTCAAAGAATTTTTTTGGAAATAATTTACTAAAGTGAAGGGTTTGTCACAAAACCACTTGCTATTTAAAATTTGTATACAAAACAGACAATAGTAGTTCTGTTTTATGAAAGTTATTAACTTCTTTAACTTTCAAAAGTAGTAAAATTATTCTATTTTTTTAATACTTTCTTCTGTTTAACTTTCTTCTGTTTAAAGTTTTTCCTGTTTATAAGAAACAAGTATTTCAAAGTTTAACTTCAAGTTATAACGTAAAAACTTACAATATAAAAATAAAATTTGAAATTATCTAAGAAAACTGTTTAAGAATCTATTTTCTTATACATTCTAAATACTAATTTTATTATTGTAAGTATAACTTTTAAATTTAAGCTATACACTCGATTACTACGTACTTCTATACTTATAAATTTCAAGACATTTTAATTTTAATATACTTTCATTCCATTTTACCTTTCTAAGATATTGTTTTGATGAGACTTAGTTGAAAGATCTTTACAGCAAATTATTTATTATGAAATCTGGGTTATAAATTTTTTTTTACGACATTTAGAATTATGCAAGAAAAATTTCTTAAAAGTTAATAAGGTCTAAAGTTTAAAGACCTACGATGATTATATAGGCTTTAAGTTAATCTATTTTAAAGTAAATTGGCAATAAAACTTTTTCCCTATATACTTTCATAACGTAACACAACTGGCTATATCTCAACTTTGTTTGGTTATAAAGTTTACCTTGTCTGATATTTTATAATTCTTTTAAATGTTCAATAAGGTCAGTATAACTTTTTGTAAATCAATTTTGGACCCCTCTATAGCCTTTACATACTTTTAACGATCTGAGGTAACTTTCAATTCATTTTTTAAAACCTTTTTTTTTGCAATAAAAAGGTATACTAAAGTTTTCAGTAGTCTTTTAATAAAAGATATCAAAAAATATGTATGGTATATAGAATTAAAGATTGTATAAAACTTTAAATAAAGTGTAATTTCATGTATGATTCATGTCTACAGTAGAAAAAATTATAAAATTAGGTTATAACAAATATTTTTTATAATTTTTTATATTTTTGCAAAAATAATATAAAACGTTTTTTATGCATGTATTCTTTATCAATAAATTTCAATGTAAAATTTAATTGAAAAACTTTTAAGTTATAAGTCTAGTTGTATTCATAAACTATAATGATATAAACTAAGCCTAAATATATAAATAAATGAAAGTTTTTCTAAATTTTAAATTAGTTTGTATGACTAAAAGTGAAATAGCTAGTCGTAGGGTAGTAAATAAATCGGCTTCTACACATCAATTTTTGTTTAAACATTTAAGATGAAATAAATTATAGATGAGACTAGTTTAAAAGTTAGCAACTCCTTAAAATACATTAAAAAATTTAAGAAAATATACTAACTGCTTGTTCTGTTTTTTCTAATTGTACTTTAAACAGCTTCAGCTTTTGTTGGAGTGCTTCTATACTAGTTGACTTCACAAAAACTTCGTTTAAATGTTTTTTGTTTTCAACTGCTAATTTTTTTGCAGTATCATGATGCTCCATCATCTAATTTACATCATGAAATTATAAACTAAATCGACTTAAATAGTATAACAATTTTTGAATTGCTATTGTTGCTAAGTTTAGGGTTGACACATTTTAAAGTACAGTTAAGCATGGTACAAATCGCGGGCCAGATGCAGTCTGTAATTGTATTTCTCTAAAAATATTATAAAAACTACGCTATAGATTACAAGCGCACCTACAGAAGCCTAAATTAACTCTCACCATAGTACATAAGCCTAATGAAAGTTAACGTATGTAGGCAAACCTCACCATTTATATTTCAGCTAGCAACCTAAACATTTCGGAATACTAGGGAAATAATATAGCGCCCACCAAAGACAAGACAATTAAGCTTAAATCAGTTATAGACAAGTCCCAGAAGTTACATGTCAACAAATAATCAACCCCTAAATTTTTTGCAAGTGCACCTAGCCCAAATGGCTAAAAGAGCTACAAGGTCAGTGGCAAAACATTTTTGCAGCTGATTGTAGTGCAAACCCTGTAGTCTCCGAAAGTAACCAAGGGCATCCAGTTGATTATAATCTATTTATTTTTGATTATAATTTGTTCAAGTAATTTCGTGTTTTTTTTTTTTGTTTTATTAGGTATTATTAAGTTCTATTAAATCTTTTGTTTCGTTTGTTAATTTAATTTAGTTTTTTTTTTCGAACTTGAATGACGCTGTATTTTTCAAAAGTTAATTTGATATTGTAAATATTAAATATTGATTATACATTAATATTGATTATTATCACTTTTTGATATCATCTTATATTTCTGCTCAGTTTATTTATTGTAACTTATGAGTTCTAAAAAATCTTAACAAATAAACACTGTAAAATTTGTGACAATAAAGTTAAATAAACTTTGGGACTTAATTTGCTTGAAAAAAAGTCACAACTTCCAAAAAAAAACATTAGGGCCACAGGAAGGTAAATAATTTTTCTTTACAACTTGATCTTAATTTGTAAAGTATTAACTAAGCTATTAGTTAAATTTTACAGCTTTTCAATTCATAAATTAACTTTACAGATACAGACGGTTGAAATAAAAAGTAAATTAGATCATTGTAGGAGGAGAAAATAAAACGGTTATTAAATAAAATTCTTTAAAATATTTTTCCTCCTACGTATTTTAATCAAAAAAAGTTTCTCGTAATATTTAAACAAATCAATTGCTGTAGCGCATGGCGCCAATAATTTTATAGTTTTAAGAAATAACTAAATTAAGAAATTAAAATAGCTTATAAAATAAACATTCTCTGTTATTTTCTATTCTCTGCAGTTTTCGTAGGCGATTTGGCGAATTAATAAATAGTTTTGTTTAATTAGAGGACTTAATATTCTTTGCAATGCGTGTATATATATAAATATATTAAAGGTTTTATAAAAAGTTCTGATCGATAGTGCTCGACAAATTAAATTGGAGCTAAATATTTATCTAAATATACAAAAACTATAATTTATACAGCTGTTTCACACATGGAATGTAAAATTGCATGTGATCGTCAGTAAGTTACTGTTTATTATTTGAGTGAACAGAAATTTCGATTTTGAAACTTTTATAACAATTGTGACGTAGTAATGGTACAGTTTATTGTACGATTAGCTGAATTTGAAATAATACGCTGTGAATGTTAATTTATGCTTTTTAGGAAAGCTTAGAAAGGTTATTTTGGAAAAATGTTTTAAGCTATTAGAAAAAAAAAATTAGACTGTTGGGAAAAATGTTATAAAATACTCGTGTTTGCCGCTTCGAACTTATTTGTAATTGCCGTAAAGAACCTTGCCCTTTAAATAACGAATGTCTAGTGTCAAATATAATTTATAAAGCAACAGTAACATCAAATAAAACAACAACGCAGTATATATGATCCACAGGAAATACCTTTAAACAAAGATACAGAAACCACAAATCATCATTCAACAATATTAACAAAAGACACACAACAGAACTAGCGAACTACATATGGAACTTACAAGATAACAATACAGACTACAAAATTAAATGGGAAATATTAAACAGGACAAAATCAAAATTCAATACTAAATTCGGCTGCAAACTTTGTAACTTAAAAAAAAATAGAAATCGAAAAATCAGATAAGAACGTAACACTAAACAAGAAAAGCGAATGACAAAACATATGCATGCATTATCAAAAATACTTTTTTAATAAAGTTAAAACCAACTAAATTTTAAAACAAAATAAAATCGAAGCGGCAAACACGAGTATTTTATAACATTTTTCCCAACAGTCTAATTTTTTTTTTCTAATAGCTTAAAATATTTTTCCAAAATAACCTTTCTAAGCTTTCCTAAAAAGCATAAATTAACATTCACAGCGTATTATTTCAAATTCAGCTAATCGTACAATAAACTGTACCATTACTACGTCACAATTGTTATAAAAGTTTCAAAATCGAAATTTCTGTTCACTATTATAATAAACTGTAACTTACTGACGATCACATGAAATTTTACATTCCATGTGTGAAACAGCTGTATAAATTATAGTTTTTATATAATTAGCTAAATATATATACATATATGTATCTGATTATTGATTGTGCGTTAGTTGACGAAACCCGCTGTGCAGTATAGTTCACGTTTGTCTATTTAAGATGCTTTGTTTACATTTATTCTTGGTGAATTTAAATCGAATCTCATCGAAAGTATTTAAAATACATTGTTTGTGTAGCAGTCCATTAGTAATTATGAAACAATATTGGATTGCTTCACCTGATCGGATTGTTATCGACGTAGTTTTATTCTTTTAGTTTTCATCGAAACTGTTAGTTGTTTATATTCATTTCACTTTTTTATTTTAGACGTAGTGTGCACTTTTACTTCACTTTAAAATAACAAAAGTTCTTGTCATACCCGATCTTCTCCTAAAACAGGGGTCGGCAGGCAGTTGGTGCTCGCGGGCAAAATTTTAAGTTTCGAAAATCTTCGTGGGCCGCAGTTTTAATTTTGGTGACCTTTAAATAGCCTTTTGGTTTTAGTTTTATTAAGTTTATTGTTTTAAAAGACTTTTAGACACACATAAAACGCTATTTAAATTATACATATTCATCAGAATAAAATTTACATTGACTAATATTCTTTAGTCTTAACAAACTACGTACTGTCTCGAACACTTAATAAGTTTAACTTATATTTTTTATCATTTTACTTACAATTTAGTTCTCTATGAAAACCGAGCTTGAAAAACACTTTTGGGGCACTTTTATACATTTTTTATATAATGAACCGCTTTTTCATATTTTTAAAAATATTAACTTTTGAAAATAATTTTTGCGTTTTAAATAGTTTTCACTCTTTAAAAATTCAGTAATTAGTTAACGAAATAAAATGTATACCTATTTGTGTAGTAAAAACACTAAAAAAAAAATTAACATAATTAATACTCAAAAATTGTAATAAAATAACTTATTATTAATAAACTAGTCTTTTACATGGTTGCCACTTAAGAAGCAAAAATTACTGAGTTATATCAAACCATTCCAAGTTTATTAAAAGTTGAAAAAGCTAAAAACTTGCTGTTAATCAAACTTGAATACCTAACTAAAATATCATCATTATAAAAAAGTACATAATATGTAAGTTAACTAAAAAAAAATTTAATAAACTACACTACAGTCATAAAAACTATTATTAGAATTTGAAGATTTATTCAAAGTGTTTGAAATAAAAGTTTTAAAAAAATGTCGTAAACAGGTTTAACCTAGTCTGAGTTTTTTAATTTTTCAAACTAGTCTATTTGTTTGGCAACCCTGTTTAGAATAAAGTTTATAAAATAAAGAGATAAAAAAGTTTATCAAGTGCTAATTAAGTATATTTAAAGATATATACAATAAATCAGCTTGTCGGACAATTAAGTTTCTTAAATATTTTTAACTAAAGTATAGAAATTCATTAAGCCATTTATGAAGTAGAAAAACTATTTATTTTATCGAGCATTACAGCAATTCTTTATCTGCAATAAAGCATTGCGTTTAAAAAGAGTAGACGTGAAATATAAAACGAATAATAAAAGGTGAAAAACGTTAGTTAGGAGTTATTGCGAGAAACGAAACAAAAAAAATTGTTTAAGTCAGTTTCAACAAAGCACATGATTATCTTTCTGTAACTACAGAATGATCAGAAAAAAATTGTTAAGGCAAGTTATAAAGTAGCAAAAGTAATTACAAAAAAAGAGATACCGTTTAGAATTGAAAAGTTTTTTAAAGAAAATGTGTTGGCGGTAGTAGAAGATTTTTGTTTATTTCTTCAATAACAACAAGAATTCATGATTAGAAAAAGTCTGAAGATTATAAAGCCGCAAAAATCAAATTAAGACCTTAATAAATCTTTAAGATGAGAGCACTGATACTATAGATACTGCTCATCTAAGAATTTTTATAAGAGGAGTTTTCACTAACTTTGAAATTTTAGAATAATTTCTAGGCTTAATTCCAAAACAAAGCACAACAATAGATAAATACATTTTCATAGCCAAGGTGTAATGCGTTAGTATAATGGGTGTTGATTTTAAGTTTTTGTAAACAATATTTCTACTGCAATTACTGATAGATACATGTTGGTAATATGATTTTGTTTAAAACCAGATCTTGGACTTATGTTGTTTATCAATTAACTTTATTTAGTTATAAACCAGGAAGCATTAAGAGCGAAAACAACAAGCTTAAAACAATTATAAAATTAACAATTTAAGTAGTGAACACAATTTTGTCAAACAAACTTTACCACCGACAGTTTCGTAAGTAGTAGAAAAACGAAAAGTCAATACATTGACCTAGTTTATTATTGGCTTGTTATTTGGTTAATGGTTTGTTTGATGTTATAAAAGAGTCTATGAGTTGAGAAACGAAAATGGATCTTTTTTTAAAGCTAAAGATAGAAATATTTCTGCTTATAAATATAAAAACTTGATACTATGTTAAGCATTTCTGGTGTGTCTTACATCGCAACTTAAAAACCTAACTTGGTATTACAAGTAAACAAAAAGTTTTTCTATAAGATATGGTACAATATTATGATTTTTGAAACAAAATTAAGATTATGGGGGTTTAAGATAAAAGAAAAAAAATTATACAAAATTCCACAACCTTTGAAAACATCAAACTAAAAACAGATTTTTACTTTTTAGATGCAATTAAAAACTTATCAGACGAATTTTCCACACGACTTTCTGACTTTCAATTATTAGAAATTATATTCAAATCCTATAAAACTTCCACAAAAAAAGTTTTTTTTGAAGTGTAGTGCACATTTACTACCAAAGTTTAATACATGCGATAGCTTGATTAAAATTGTTTTTTTTTTGTAATTTAAGGAGTATTATAATTTATTAAAGAACGCGAAGAAATGGCAAAAAAAAAATTGCCGAAAAATATTGTTTGAAAAATGAAAACATATACCTAACAAAAACTCTTTTAAATTATGTCATATATATTATTTCAAGTGTGTCTGTACACACTTAGATATTACTTATAAAAACAATATTAATAAAAAATAATTTTCAAACTCAACTTCATCTAACTAAGTATTAAATAAAAAAGCGGTTCAATAAATGATCGTCTGAATACATTTGTGTGCATAGGAATCAATTTAAAGTTTAAGAAAATTTCTATAAAATCAAAATGTGTCGAAACCAAAGTATAATAAAGTTAATTTTTTATTATTATGTAATATTTAATGTGTTTGTGTACACTCAAATATAACATATAGTTATATATAAAACATCTACAAGAGTAACATAGGTATAAATTACATGTTAAACTAAATACTTAAGTTGTAAAGAAATGACATTTTACTTAATTACTGTGCATTACTCAATGTACATAATGGAAAACAATTGCATTAAGTTTTTTTATTGAATAAGTATTATATAACTTACTAAATCCAAGCATTCTTTACATTCTGTTTCAGATAATAACCTGCTGTAGTAAGAAGAAAGTTATTATGAAACTGTGAAATTTTTTTTAGAATGTTATGCAGGAACTTAAACGAAATTAATCAAATTAAATCAAACTACTGAAAAAAAATTGAATAAAAGTATATTCTTGCTCAGTGGGCCACATTTACATGCTCGAAGGCCACATAATTTTCTTCCGCGGGCCGCATTCAATTCAAAAAATTAACGTGCTGGCGGGACGCAGATTTACCCTTCGCGGGCCACAGTTGGCCCGCGGGCTGCAGTTTGCCGACCCCCGTCCAAAAAGGTTGAGATAAACTCCACCAGCGATAATTACGGCTTCAGGTGATATCAAGGTTTTTTATTTTATTTATAAATAAACCTTTATATTATGAAAAACAAAATGTTTTCTCCTTGTATAAAAAATTCATTGTACTTATTGTACTCTCTGACTATAACCAGCTATATCTAAAAACTTAGTTTGAATGCTAAAAGATGTAAAAAAAAGTTTATAGCTTAGTTTAAATGTGCAAATTAAGATAATTTTTTTTATGATTTACTTCCCTTCCCCATGGTCTTAACTTGTTTCATTTTAAAACCTGGATTATAAACTAAAAATTAAAAAAAAAAAACAAAGGATATTTACAAAGTTTTGGTTTACCTGAGTTAGTCTGAATGACAACCCTGTAGTTGCTTATAATAGATTATATTAGTATAAACTATTAGCATTTAAAAGTAAATTATTCAACAAAATCATTAATATATGCTTAATGAAAACATAAAATTATCTTACAAATTTAAAACGTTTAGTTTTTTTTTCAAGAACCCTTTGCTTTTGTATATTACAAGTATACGACTAAGTTTTCAAGTGTTTTGTACAACTTAAATACTTCCAAATTATGTATCTACAGGCTTTAATGTAAGTATTTAAGGGCATAGGGGGTCTGACATCTCTTTTTTATACTAAAAATAACATTGATCTTGTATAAAAGCTCCAAGAACAAACTACAAGCCAGTTTTTATTGAATAAAAAAATCTTATTTAACTTTTGTAATATTATTACTTTTATAAAAAGTCTATGAAAGAAACGCAAACTTTTTGAGGTCAATTTTCTCAAAAATTTTAAAAATCACTAAAAATCTATTATCTTCTTCATTTTTTGAGCTAGAAACCTCAAACTTTTAGGAAACGTCCTTTTATAGTTTAAAATACTTTAAATGTTGCGATTTGGAAAATAATAAAAAATAAAAATTTTAGATAAAAAAAACAAATAAATAAATAGATGGTTTTTTTTGATAAAAATTTTATTTTTCAAAAATTTAAAAACCCTTTTCAATCTTTTTAAAAATTAATAACAGATTATAAGTGAAAATTTGAAGAAAATTCTTTAAAAACTGAAATAGGAAATAAATTTTTAGTGAATGGTTTTTTTTGCGTTTTTAGTTTGTGCCTTCCAATAGGAACCTATTGAGGTCACTGACTTTGATCGCTCATATCTCAAAATTCACTTAAGCAGTTTAAAATTTCTGATAGCTCAGATAAAACTCTATAAAATAAAATCAATAGATAAAAATCAAGATGGACCCCCCCCCCTTATGTCCTTAAGTAATCATAGATAAACTAATTTCAGATCAAATAAAAAGTTTTTGATAACTTTGATATGTTGTTCTTTGTTAAGAACATTTAAATGATTATTTTCCTCCTCAAGAATTCTAAGTTTATTCCTAAGATCTTCTGAATCGGTTTTTATTAATAATAATTTATCATCATACAATCTTTTTTGATTAGACAGCTTATCTTTCAAGTTTTCCACCTAAAATAAGTACAACTTCTGTAACGTATTTTTCATTTGACTTAAAAAATATAAACTAAAATTATGATTGATAAAACTAATTAATATTTTAAATAGTTTTCTAAAACAATAAAGCTTAAAAAAAAGTCAAAACTATATTTCAACATTACATTACAACAACTTTACCAAATGTACTACATTTTAAAATTTTATGAAACTAATCAATTTTCAAAAATACACTAATAATATTAACTAATTTTAATTAGATATACAATTCATCTTAAATGTTTAGTAACATATTACTTACAAATACAAATACAAATAGAGTGCTATAGTTTATTTTGTTTAACAACAGCTGTTTCGAAAGACAGATAGTCAATCTCTTCAGGCTTCAACAAAATAAGAATAAGCACGTTTTAGGCAACTATTTATAAATACAAAATAACTATTCATGCGTAAAAAGAAAGTAAATGAAAGTAAAAAGAGAGAGAAAAAAGAGAGAGAGAAAGTAGAAATGCTTTTTGTAAATTATTTTGATTAGATTAAGTTAGCAATTAGAAAAATGTATTGTATTGTAATTATAATAATAATATCAAAATGTTTGATTATAGTTAAAGGTTTTGGCAAAAGGATTGGCTTTAATTTTTAATATACTTCGAAATAACACAAAACATTAAAAAGCAACATATTAACTAGTAATGGTTAAACACAATGCATGAATTTAATTTAAGTTGAAACATTTGTTATGCTAGCTAATTGCTTGCTTCCAATTCATCAACAGAAATTTGTTCCTATGTCTGCAACTGCCCATAAGTTCGGATTTTTTGTTGATACAGTTGTTACTTGCTTGTAATATCTTGAGGGCTTCTTTCAAGCAAAGCTTGCATGTTGTTTTTCCTGGTTGGTGTTTGTTTACTTTTTCTAGGATCTTCCAATTTAATTTGTAATCCTCTCCTTCGTTTTTCAATTTGTGAATTAGTTTTGATAGTTCTGTTGAATTAACGTATTTATTGTAGTTTCTGTTATCAGGTTTGCAATTGATTGTTGTATTGTGCGTTGAAATTCTTTTCTTTAATTGGTTTGCAGTTATTCCAATATATGTTTTGGTTTCGTTTTTTGCGCTTACTGAAGCTTCATATATGACGTTTTCAGTTCTACAATTGCCACCTTTCAGGGGACATTTATTTTTGTCCCTGCAATTGCACGTCTCATCTGTGATTTTTTCTTTATTCAACAGTTTTTTGTTGTGGCTTTTGATTGTCATTTCGATATTTGGCATACAGCTGTAACTTAGCTATCTAAAAAAACACAGCTTCTTCCCATACAGAAAACCAAACAACAGAATTAATTATGTAAATGCAAATTCTAACCATCCACCAGCAATTATCAAACAAATACCAAAGATGATAGAAAATAGATTAGCCAAAAATTCAAGCAGCAAAAAACTATTTGACAGTATAAAAAAAGAATATAATGAAGCGTTAAAACTAAATGGATACAGTCATGACATAAATTACACAAAAATAACCAATGAAACAACTGTGAAAAAGAGAAAAAGAAAAAGAAAATGTATATGGTTCAACCCACCGTTTTGCTGTTCAGTGAAAACAAATGTGGGAAACAAATTCTTAAAAATAATAAAGAAGCATTTTAGCAAAGAAAGCAAACTAAATAAATATGTCAACAGCAACTGCATAAAGCTAAGTTACAGCTGTATGCCAAATATCGAAATGACAATCAAAAGCCACAACAAAAAACTGTTGAATAAAGAAAAAATCACAGATGAGACGTGCAATTGCAGGGACAAAAATAAATGTCCCCTGAAAGGTGGCAATTGTAGAACTGAAAACGTCATATATGAAGCTTCAGTAAGCGCAAAAAACGAAACCAAAACATATATTGGAATAACTGCAAACCAATTAAAGAAAAGAATTTCAACGCACAATACAACAATCAATTGCAAACTTGATAACAGAAACTACAATAAATACGTTAATTCAACAGAACTATCAAAACTAAATCAACAAATTGAAAAACGAAGGAGAGGATTACAAATTAAATTGGAAGATCCTAGAAAAAGTAAACAAACACCAACCAGGAAAAACAACATGCAAGCTTTGCTTGAAAGAAGCCCTCAAGATATTACAAGCAAGTAACAACTGTATCAACAAAAAATCCGAACTTATGGGCAGTTGCAGACATAGGAACAAATTTCTGTTGATGAATTGGAAGCAAGCAATTAGCTAGCATAACAAATGTTCAAATTAGGGTTTTGAATTTTGAGTTTTATTTGTTGTTTAATTTTTTTATTATTTTGTTTTGTTAAATGTTAAATATTTCGTTTCAACTTAAATTAAATTCATGCATTGTGTTTAACCATTACTAGTTAATATGTTGCTTTTTAATGTTTTGTGTTATTTCGAAGTATATTAAAAATTAAAGCCAATCCTTTTGCCAAAACATTTAACTATAATCAAACATTTTGATATTATTATTATAATTACAATACAATACATTTTTCTAATTGCTAAGTTAATCTAATCAAAATAATTTACAAAAAGCATTTCTACTTTCTCTCTCTCTTTTTTCTCTCTCTTTTTACTTTCATTTACTTTCTTTTTACGCATGAATAGTTATTTTGTATTTATTAATAGTTGCCTAAAACGTGCTTATTCTTATTTTGTTGAAGCCTGAAGAGATTGACTATCTGTCTTTCGAAACAGCTGTTGTTAAACAAAATAAACTATAGCACTCTATTTGTATTATTAGCTCTTTACACTTGTAAATCGAGCACTCTTAAATAGTAATAGTCAAATTTACTAGTATAACATATTACTTAAAAAATGTTTGTGTATTTATAATGACTTAGTTGTACAAGATACATAAAAATTGTGTAACTGCTTATAAACATTTTTTTAGTTAAACTAGTTTACTTTTGTTCTACTAATTTTTGAAATTTTATCTTTTACATTAAATGCAAATTTTTTTAAAAGTGATTGAGCTTTTTAGCATATAAGACATAATTACACTAACTAAATTTTTTGAAATTAACTACATAGAGCTGAAAACACTGCTAAATATTTAATTAAATTATTTAAACAAAACAGCTTTAAAATAACAATAAAATCCGGATTATTCCAAACAGACTTTTTAGATGTATCCTTCAACATGATAAACTCAAATTACCAACCCTACAACAAACCAAACTCACTAATTTTATACGTAAACTACAACTCCAATCACCCCCGACAAATACTAAAACAACTACCCGAAACAATATACAGAAGACTAAAAAATTATCTAACAACGAATAACTCTTTAACAAAAGTGAATGTAAAAAGTGAATACCAAAAAGCAATTACTACAGAGATACCTTAAAATATGATAAGACCACTTTACCAAAAAGAAATAAAAAACAAAGAAAAAGAGATATAACATTTTTCAACCAACCATTTAGTCTAAATGTAAGTTCTAAAACAGGCAAACAATTTTTAAATCTGATTACCACATCATTTGACGAAAACCAATCTAGGATTTAACGCCTTTAAACGTTACATATTATATACATATATAATTTATTAGAAAAATAAGATTTCAAAAATACTGGTACCCGTGTTTCATAAGACTAGAGGCCTTAATCTTCAGCCAGCTAAATTTAAAATAAAAAGCACTTTTCATCAAAACACCGATGTAGAACTTCTTTTCAAGGTCAGAGTTAACTGTTGCCTTGTAAATAATTTTCACTGAACGGCAATTACCCCCCTTCAAATCATATTTGCAGCCACCAGCGCAATTACACTGACTTTTGATTAAATTACTTCTGTTTAAAATCCTTTGATTGTGTGACTTAATTAATCTCTCCAAACTCGCCATACATGAATAACTGATTCGCATACACAGTCAGTGTAATTGCGCTGGTGGCTGCAAATATGATTTGAAGGGGGGTAATTGCCGTTCAGAGAAAATTATTTACAAGGCAACAGTTAACTCTGACCTTGAAAAGAAGTTCTACATCGGCTTATGCTCCACTCAATTCAGATTTCGGTATGCTAGCCATAAAAAATCTTTTAAAGGTGGTGTATACGAAAATGAAACTGAGCTTTCGAAGTGTGTTTGCGGCCTAAAGCGCAAAAACATTGATTTTATATTAATTTGAGAGATGATAAATAGAGCGCAGCCAATAGCAGATGGTAATAACCCTGTTTGTAGGCTGTGCTTAAAAGAATCAACAGCCGTTATGTATGCGTTAAAAAAGGAAGGTTGTTTAAATAAGAGGAGTGAATTCATATCGTCTTGTCGACATATGAAAAAGCTCCTCTTTAAATAAAATAACTTTTGAAGTATTTTATAGTCACTTAACTGTTGTTTTTGTTAATTTTAATTGTTTGAAAGTTAGATGGTAGATCGATTTTTGTACTGAATTCTTGTAATGCACAATATTACGTCATACTGTTTTTTTGCATAACTTTCGCTTCTATGTTTAGCAAAGTGCTTTTTATTTTAAATTTAGCTGGCTGAAGATTAAGGCGTCTAGTCTTATGAAACACGTGTACCAGTATTTTTGAAATCTTATTTTTCTAATAAATTATTTAAAAGCCCTTAAAGTGTGGCTCAGTAGAAGGTGTTTAAGTTTAAATAACAACCTTATTATATATATATATATATATATATATATATATATATATATATATTGTAATTAAGTTATTTAACTTGATAAATCAAATATTTTACACTGAGCCCACCTTAAAGGCGTTATTAATAAAAAGGTTTATTTCAAGATGTAAAACTCAAAGGACTCGAGTTTCGTGCTTGTGCACTCATTAGCTTCAAAACAAGTTTAAAATAAAGCACAAAACAAAACACACAAATGAAAGTTAAAAAATTTAACATAAATATATTATGACGTAATTTTGAAACTATCATAAATGCGTAACTGCTGAGGACTTAAGCCTGATAAGAAATGCCTGCAAATCGGTACTCTGCGAACAAGCAGCTCTGTGGCGTAAAAAGGGAGTAAATACCACCAACTCACTTTTTGACGTAGCACAGGGATCTTACATGGGCGCATAACTATGCGAACTTGTTGGACTTTTCTTGTTAGACGGGTTAAAAGATATCTTTAATTTAAATAGAGTTGGGTTATACAGAGACGATGGTCTAGCTGTATTGCTTAACTCTTCTGGCTTTAAAGTTGAAAAGCTAAAAAAACAAATGCATGCCTTTTTCAGATCTATGGGATTAAGAGTCACTGAGAATCGCCATTAGTGATAACTGACTTCCTAGATGTAAAGCTCAACTTGAATGATATCTCTTTTATGCCTTATAAAAAAAAACGCTAAAATTATGTATGTTAACAAACAATCAAGCCACCCTAAAAATATCATAAAAAAATCCCTAATATAATAAATCAACGCTTAAACAAACGATCTAGTAAAGAAGAACATTTTCTAAAGACAAAAGATAAATATGAAAAAATAACGAAAAAATGCGGATACGATAATAAACTTAAATTTGAAAAACCTGAGCAACAACCTAAAAATAATCAAAAACATAAAAGAAAAAGAAATGTAATCTGGTACAACCCTCCTTTTAGCAATTCAGTAAATTCAAGTTTATTGTCGATTGGTAAATTAATTATTGCACAAGCAGTTTTGCATGATTTTTGATAGTTTCAAAATTACGTCATGATATATTTATGCTAAATTTTTTAACTTTCATTTGTGTGTTTTGTTTTGTGCTTTATTTTAAACTTGTTTTGAAGCTGATGAGTGCATAAGCACGAAACTCGAGTCCTTTGAGTTTTACATCTTGAAATAAACCTTTATGTATATACATATATATATATATATATGTACAGGGTTTGTCAAAGAAAAAAACTCCCGGTTTTCTGAATTTCTTCCATGTTTTTGGAAGTACAAGTCTTTTTTCCATATTTAGTACAAAGTACTTAAAGTAAAAAACTGTCTTTAGTAGTATAACAATATTTAAAAGATACTGTAATGCTACTTTAAAAGTGTTTTTAAATATATAAAATTTTAAATGATACCAAAAATTTATTGTATATGATAGATTTTTCATATCTAAAAAAAAATTCATTATTATGTATGTAAAAATTGTTTAAAGTTTAAGGTTTTTTAAGTTCTTTTTTAATATTTTTTTCAAATTCCAGGTTTGTCCAGGCTCCAAGTTTTTTGGCAACCCTGCTTATATATATGTATGTTGCATATATTTAATCAAATTAATTTTTATTTTGTCAGTGGGTAACAAATACTAAATAGGTAAAACGAGGAGGGGGGTTTTAAATTAGTGATTTTTTGCATTAGTTTCATCAAAATAGTTAAGTTTAAAACTTGATTTTTTCCAGAGATAAAGATAACGAAACTTGAAAAAGCTAGAAGAGAAAAGTTTAACTGTCCATTTTCATAAAAATACATACCGCAAACAAAAAGAACTAGTCACAGTCGCGTATCTGAAACAGTGACTTTTTTGTGTGAATTTAAGTAAATATTTAGTCATAAGTGTTCTTAACTAGTGATGTACCGGACCCGGATCCGAACTTTTTTTTCAAATTAGAATCCGGCCGGAACCAGATCCGGACTTTTTTTTTAAATTAGAATCCGGCCGGAACCGGACCCAGACTTTTTTTTCAAATTAGAGTTCGGCCGGAACCGGATCCGGACTTTTTTTTTCAAATTAGAATCCGGCCGGATCCGGATATCAGACAAAAATGGCAATATCCGGCCGGACCCGGATAGTGAGTCCGGTACATCACTAGAATAAACTAGCCTGAGTCAGAATGAGGTTTTTAAAAACTGAAAAAAAGAACTTTCATCTAATAATAAGTAGAACAACTAGCCACAAGGTTTACAAATTTAGGTCTTATTTACAATTAAAAATCTGAAATCAAGTTCTTGAACAAAATACACTAGAAAATTACAAAATATTGAAAACTGGATCAGCTCAAACTTCTTCAAAATCTAAAAGAAAACTAGCCTGAGTTTTTATAAAAAACTAAACTAGCCTGAGGCTGTTCAAGATTTTCTAAAACTCCCAAAAATTTTCAAACTAGCAGGGTTGCCACTGTTTAAGTCAATAAAACTAGCTAGAGTGAGTATAAACAAGCCTGAGTCAGAATGAGGTTTTTAAAAACTGAAAAAAAAAACTTGAATCTAATAATCAGTAGAACAGCTAGCAAAGGTTGACAATTTGGTAGTAAAGTTGTGGACTGATTGTGGTACACTTAACTTATTAGTAATACCCATCATAACTAAATCCTACCTTATTTAATTAATATCTAACAAAAACTAAATTCTAACTGAGACTACTTTCTATAATCAGACACGACAGTTTTGAGTGATGAATCTTTCATATAACACACAACAAGAAATACTAGCATATACAAAATTACTAATTACTTTGGTAACACTTCAAAAACTTGAAGCTATTTAAATATATACCAAAAACTTAAAACAAAAAACTAAAAATTAAATAAAACTTTTAGTAAACAAGAAACTGTAAAATTTTTAATAAACTATAAACCTGGCTTAAATATTTAAACAATTAAACACCTGTTGAAATATTCACTTTTAAAATAAAACACTTCTTACAATAAGCATTCACAAACAAGTTCAAGATATTTTGTTGCTTCAAGCTACACACCAAACTAACTAACTGCTTACATATAAACTGCCTGTCATGTTCTGATGCTTTGTTGCATCAGTATTTAGTTTGAAACATTTCGTCATATGATTCTCATTGGCTCGTACATTCAACCGTATTAACACTAAATATTCTCTGAGCTCAACAATAAACAATAAATAATGCAAGTATTCATTCCAAAGTTTTCAATTTTACAACATATGTAAAGAATTGCATTTCATGAAATGTTTATTTCATAGTTTAAATGTAAACAAATGTAAATTAGTCACGTGTACAAAATGAGCTAATCACTGTAGGTGTTTGATTTTAACTGATGAAAATGACTCTTATTAATTTACACAGGGTTTGTTTTTGAAAAAATTCTTTTCAGTATGCTCTTTTTTACTAACTAGATCCGGGTCCGGCCGGATCTCTGTTAGGATCCGGACTTTTTTTTCAAATTAGAATCCGGCCGGAACCGGACCCGGACTTTTTTTTCAAATTAGAATCCGGCCGGATCCGGATATCAGACAAAAATGGCAATATCCGGCCGGACCCGGATAGTGAGTCCGGTACATCACTATTCTTAACACCCATTTAAAATAGGTTCACAAGTTCTGTAGTACCTCAATGAAACTTAATTTATAAAAATACATAGTCTAAACAAAGTATCAGTATTGTTCAACTTATTTTAATTAATTCAAAAATCATATTTTACAAAAACAATCAAAGTTTATCAAGGGTATTTGGTAATATTAAAAAACTAATTTAACCTCTACACCTATCTTTTCATAACTGTACTTTCCATCAGATATTTCTTTTTTTAAGTATTTCACTTGATCATCACAACTTTGAAGCTTTAAATACATTAATAAGATAAAAATATAGTTATTTTAATTATTTTATTTAAAAGGCTGAATAAAAATTTAATTCATATATAAAAACTGTTTTTCTCCTTCTTTTTTATTATTATTTTTTCTACTTGAAAATTTATTTAAACTTTACGAGCAATAATGTCAATAACAAAATTTGTTAGGTGTATCAACTTTTTATCTAAAACTGATAAGTAATATTTAAGTTCAGAGTAGTAACGGATAAAATAAAATAAAAATCTATTAAGTTATAAATTAGAAATATAAATGACAATTTCTTTTAATTTAATGGAAAAATCAAAAACTACGTTGAACTTAGTTGAAAGTTTAAGGACATTTATGGAATTTAGGTTTTGATATATCTTCGAGTTTTTTTTTTTTTAGTTTTAGTTTGTGCTTACAACACGTAAACTATCAAATTGGTTAACTTTGAATTGTTAAGACAGTAGTTTAAAACTTTCTAATTAGCAAATATACCTGAAAACTAAGCTTAAGTTAAAAAAAAAATAAAGTTTTTTAAATACTTTACACTTTCTGAAAGAAAAGTATTTAATAAAAATTTAGTATATTTTTTCTTACCTATGTTATGTTTTAACATAAATTATATACCTTATTTTAATACTTTACATACATAAATAACTGAAAAAACTTTGAGACCTCAATATATTTCTGAGCACATTGCTGTTTCAACTCGTTGTTCTGTTTATCTCTTTTTTTACTAATTTGATTCAATTCATCTATTGCTTTCTTAAGCTTTTGGTTATCAGAAGCTAACTTTATTCCAGACTTCCGCTCCTCATCAATCTAAATATAAAGTTATACTTCTAAAAAGTGCTTATAATAAAACTTATAAAAAGAACTTTTATTATTTAATAATAATTTTATAAAATAAAATCAATAAACTATTATATTTTTACTTTTATAATTTTTACTACTTTACTTTAAAGTAAGGTGGGTAAATTTTCTATTTAGTGGGCCTGAATTACCAGCAAAAGTCTTTTTTTGACCTAAAGTAATTAAAAGAAAATCTTTAAATGTTAAAAAAGAATGAAAACTTAATGTCTATAAAAAAAATCTTTAAAGCAAAAAATTACCAAAATTAGTAATTGGTAAGCACTACTATAAATTAAAAACCAACTGATTTCAAAATGTAAATAAAGTAGTTATAATTTGTTATGCACAATTTATTTTTAAGCTAAGAATTAGGTCAAAATCAAAATATTTCTGCTTAATGGGAATTATTTAGTCTATACTTTAAATTATTAATTTTTTACCCCTTTTTTGAAAGTTGTTACCAAATGTACCCCTTTTAGAAGGTAATTACCAAATTTACCCCCAATAAACAAAATATTGGTTAATTTTTAGGAAAAAACTAGATCTTTTGAACTTATTAAATATAAAAAATTTTAAAAATTAAAGATTTTATCAACTTAAAAAAAACTACAGGTAAATACTAAGTTATACTACAACTAATAAATTATGAATACAACTAACAAAAAATTATTTACATAAGTTGTAACAAAAAAATTTACCCCTTAAAGCAAGGGAATTTACTCCAGGTTAAGAATCACTGCTTTGAATGATTCAGCTGTTAGTTAAACTTCGAATATAAGTAAGTTTTTGATTGCAATTATTTATTGAAGTATTTTAGCAAGTTATGAATACTTTATTACACTTAATAAGTTAACAACATATCTGGAAACTCATTTTTGAAACTTTATTCAAGAGTTCATGAAGTACTGTTTTTTCTATATTCTTATATGCTAATTTTTTTTAATAAAACAAATTTCTTTTAATAAACAAACTGTACTTATTCTAAGAAAAAGCTTGTGCCTGTACATTTGTTTTTAAGTGAGTGTATATTTTATATAGCGTGTGTGTAGTAGTAAAGACATAAATTCAAATATTATTACATCTTTTTTAATTTAGTTTCTTTTATATTTCTTAGTTTAAAACATATGACTTTGAAACAATGTCTATTTTAGAGGCTTAGCAGACACGGAAGTCTTAGTTTACTTTTAAAATCACTACTTCGAAAAAAACTAAACATTTCAGAAAAATAGTTTTGTGAAACAGTTAAGTCTAGTTTTTTATAGTCTTTTACGTTTTTTTTTTTCAAACATAGTTCATGTTCTCAAACAAAGTTACAACTTTAAACTTAAAAAAAACTTCAAATAAATTCAATAATTTAAAAACATTCAAGATGACTAAAACTTTCAGGTTAAATAACATTCTAAATAATTATGGCCTGACCAGACCATTCTTGTACTACAATTTAATGAGAATAAATTAGTATCATTTAAAAAAAAGTATCAAACTAAATATCTGCATAACAAGATAAAAAACTAGAAAGTACAAAAAAATTTAAATAAAAAGGCTTAAACTTCTTTATTCAGTTCTTTTCTTTCATTCTCCAATAAACATAAATTTTCTTCTAATTGTGTTATTACCTTTTTGGTGTGAGAAACCTGTTACATATAAGTTTTCAAGTTGATTTGCTTTAGCCACGTGTCTTTATTTTAAATTAAATATTTTTGGTGTGTTATTGTAAGAATTTTTAAGATATAAAGTTTACAATAATAAGAAAAAATGTTTAGATGTGCTTTTAAACTACATAAAAAGTCAGCTAGATTTTTTTTTTAATCTAAAAGTATATCATAACTTTCATCTAATAAATCTTTAGCGATATAATCAAAAAATTATAAAACAAGTTTCATACATTCTGAACGAAAACTATATTTTGGTGATTTAAATCTTCAAGCTTAGTTTTAAGTTTTTCACACTCAAGAGTTTTATACTCCAACTTTTCTTCAACTAATTGTATTTCTTCCATCATTAATATCTACAATTTTTATACAACAGTTATATTTTGAAAAACTAAAAAAAAAATACTAAGATATGTTTTAAAAAAAATTTTGTTAGAACATTTATACATTAACAGAGTTTCACTGAAATTTTTATTGTGATTCTACAATAAAAAAATTTAAATGACAAACTATGCAAAAATTGTAGTTAGATTAATTTTAAAAAATATTATACCATACTGAAAATTGTTCAACCTGTTTCAACCACATATTTATTAACTAAATTATTCATTTTTATTTTGTTTATTTACTCATTTTTAGCTAAGTATTATAACAAAACTATAAAAAACTAACTTGTATAAAACAAACTATTAATTTTATATTACTGGTATTTATCTTAATAATTTTTATTTGTGTATTTATAATGTTAATAAATTTACAAATAGTTTTTCATAACTATTTATTATATTAAAATAAATGTATAAAATTAAAACTAATAAACAATCTTAGTTTTATAGTAGCATACCTAAACTTATTGTTTATAACATGTTTCAAAATTAAATTAAAAAACATCACCTCTGATTTACAAAATTCTTCTTTATCACCTAGTCTTTCAGCTATCAATAAATTACCTGACATTTGGGTTAAGTTTTAGAAATTCCAACTCATAACTTAAATTGACTAACAAAATGATATAATGTCTAAAAACATAAAGTTTAAGATACAAAAGAAAATATTACAACTAAGAACTTTCTTGATAACTAAATAAGAGAATATTTTTTTTAAATGAAGCTGTAAAAGTTATTTTGTTTTAATGGATATAGACTTATAAAAATTAAACACTTTAAGCTAAGTTTATAGCAAAACTGCAAAAATATTTATTATTATATACTAATACTATAATAACTTAAAAATCTTGAAATACAAAAACTACAAAATATTTGTTAATATTTGCCTTTAATTTTTTTCTTAAAAAAAAAACATCTTTAGTAACAGGGTTGCCACTCTTAGAGTCACCAGAATGTCCTGAGTGACCTTAAACTGTCCTTAGTCCATCCTGAGTTTTTTAATTATCCGGCACAAACTACTAATAGGCGTGAGGCTGATAACTGAAAGGTCTTTTTCTACACCAATCCATTGAACATAGTTGTGAGCGTTCACATTTTTCTTTTGTGTCTAATATCCTATGTTTTTCTTCTAAATAATGTTTAAAAAAACTTTATATGTTTATACATTTTATGGCTAAATATAAAATAACTAATTATTGAAACTATATAAGGTATATCTTGTTCAAAATCTAGAATTTGTTTATTTAACTTCCTGAGTTTTTTACAAAAAAAAACAGAACTATTGTAAGTCAGCCTGAGCTTTAAAAAAACATAATATTCTGATTTATTCTGAGGTGTCTTGAGTCATCCTAAGATTTGCAAAAACTTAAAAACATGCTGATCTATCTTAAGTATACTGAGTATCCTGGGTGTGTGGCAACCTTGTTAGTAAAGAGAAGCTTATTTTTAAAATCTTTTATTTAATACATATTAGATTTAATATTAAAGTAGCCACTCTTTTATCAGCAACTGATTAATTTTATATCAGCTTAAAATTTTATGAAGTTAATAATTTAATTTTCATTTAAATCTGGGTTTCCTAAACTGGACCAAGTGGCCCCCTTGGGGGTTATAAACAGCAAAGGGGTCAAAGGGGGGTCATGGGTAATGAAGGGGCCACATGGGGGCCATGAGGTCATAGTTTAAAACTTACACTAGACACTATGAAGTTGACAATGAAGAGCAAAAATAAAGGTCTTAGGCGTTTTTAATGGTAGTCTTGGAAACTTATACTGCTAATACTTATAAATACTTTTTAAAGTATCATTAATTACCCCTTATTACCTTCCTATCTCTATATATATAATGCGCTCTAGATTGTTGTTTTATTATTGTACCTGAAGAGCTGCTTAGCAGTGAAACTTCGGTAGTAACAATAAATGTCTGTTCTTAACGTATTGTCATTTTATAATTGCTCACATTTTGTTCAAGGCCTTTATTATTATCTAGCTAGAGACTTTTATAGTCTATTATAGTTATAGAAACTTATATTAGAAACTATAGAAAAAATTAGGAAATTTGGTGGGCCACAAGGCCATAATTTGAAATTTACACTAAATATTCTGGAGTTAACGATGAAGAACAAAATAAAAAAGGTCTTAGGCGGTTTTAATGATAGGTTTAAAAGAAATCTTGTTGGAGGGGGCCATAGTTTTTTCAATTTCTTTAAAGGAGGCCTTTTAAAGTTTGGGAAACCCTGATTTACATAATCAAACCAGACAAAACTGTTAAAAAATTTTTTGATCTCTTATTAGAAAAGTTTCTGTTTTTGTTTAAAATAGAATTATTATATTATAGAATAGATTTTTACTATTGGCAGAATAAGGATAAAAAACTATTTACAATTTCAACTTGATTTTTAAAAGTTTTTAATTGACTTCCAACAGTGAATTATAAGTTTATTTATTGAAAAGCAAAACATCCAGTTAAAGAAAATTAGGTAATTACCTAGCATGATGTTGCAACAATATTGAGCTGAAATTCTATAGTTAGCCTTATGTTCATATTTATACTTAATATATTGTTCAACCATAATTTTAGGCTCAATAACTAATCAACTAATGATGTCAGACTCATTTTAACCTTTAGGTATCTTTGATAATTATAAAGAAACATAGTAATTATAAAATAAAAGTTCTTACTGAGTTTTGAAATCTGTCCCAAAATTAATTTAAAGTAACAATACTTTAAATGCTTAGTTTATTAAAGCTTACATTTACTTTTATATAAAATTGTTTTGGAACTAAGAACAAGCTTAGTACAAAAATTTAAAGCAATATAATTGCTTTATGTTGTAAAAAAAAGCAATTAAATACTTATGTTTTATTAGTTTATAATAAACAAATTTAATTCTTTTTATGTATGTATATAGATGTAAAAGTATAAAGTGAATACAAATGTAAAATTTTATTTTATTTTTTGAGTTTTATGTCAAGATAATACTAACAAATTCATAAAATACTTATTATTTTATTGATTTTAGTGTTGATATTTATTTATTTTTTCAAATACAAAAAGTATCTCTTTTTTCCTACTTACAGTATTTCTTAATTCTAGTTTGGTTTTATAGACCTCAAAACTTTAAATTAGATATTAGTTTATTTGAGTTTGCAACAGCTGATTGTGAGTTCACACTGGTGGCAGTGATCAAATGATTGGATTGTTGATGTGTTTTTGTTGTAGGTAGGCGGATACTTATTTGGGGATTTTAGCTTCATGGTTTTCCCACATTTTGTGGTTTTTGTTGTTGAGATTTTAACCTTGTGAGTGTTTGCCAAATGACTGTCATCAGGGGGTTTTTAATAAGATGGTAGTATTAGTTTTTATTTATGTTAGTAAAACTTTTTAGTTTATAGACAGATTTAGTTTTACTTTTTATTTAAATGTAATTTTTTTCTTGATAAATTTAACAGGGTTTGTGGCAATTTTTTTTTTCATTTAGTCTGACTGAGATTAATTTAGCCTGACTTTTTTCAAAGTAAGGAAAATCTCCTTTAGAAGTCATTTTAGGTATTGGGGGGTCTTGATTACTACTATTATAATATCCGACTTCAACCAGCTTTATTTCAAAAATATTTTGAGCTTTAAAAATCTGCAAAAAGCAACTCATAACCTTTTTAAAAACTTAGTCTTGTTTTATTGAGTTGTAACTAAGTTTTTAAAAAGGTGATTGACCCCCCTCCCCCCTATGCCCTTATCATAACAAATTCAGAGATAAGTTTTAAAATAAGTTTATATCTAATCTATTACTAGTGTAAAAATGTAATATATACTACTAAACACAATTGTTCAATTTAATTAAGCACTAAGTAAAAACATTATAACCAAGAAGATTTATAATAAAACGACGTGCATTGTCGTGTTTTATATTAACATTTAAAATTAAAAGCTTACACGAGTATTAAAATAAGTAAAAAAATATTATTATAGTATTTTGACTAATACTTAAAAGTGATACATAATTATAAATTCTAAACTCTAAATAAATACAGTGATTGTTGATGTCATATCAGATTAAAGCTTACACTTTAAGTTTAAAATTTAAAAAAAACCTTAAATGTTTTGTTCTTGTAAAGAAAAATGAATTGTACCTAAAATTTGTACTCCCACAATACTTAATACTTATATCTTAAAGCTAAGTTTTAGTGTTGTGAATATCTCTAATAACTTTAAACAAGCAGTAAAATATATGAATAAACTGCTAAGAGTTTTAATCTAAAAATTATTTGGTATAAAGCCTTTAAATTAGAAATTAAAACAGTTCAACCAACTAAGCTCTGAAAAACATAGCTGATGTAAACAAATTAAAACAAACAGCTAAGTTGTTGAACTAAACTGTAATGTTTAAAATGTATTTTTTATGAACTTTCATAATTATGATGTATACAATCTACTTTAAACAAAATAATGAATATTCTTAAATTTTTTTAGAGATTCACGAAAGGTTTTAAGCATTTATGTTTACAAATACTGACTGGTTTTGTCTTTAATAACTAAATCTTTATTTAGAAATAAATTCACTTCTCAATTTGACTTTAAAAAGATTTTTCAATTTTTTTAAACAAAAATTTTAAGCATTTTAACTGAGAAAAACTGAGATTCTCAAATTTTTAAATAAAAAAACTGATTTACCCTGGCGTTTTTCAACTTTTTTTGAAAAACTGATTTAGCCTGACTTAGCCTGATGCGCAAGAACCCTGATTTAAAGATAGGGCAGGTGGGATAACACATGGTGAGCTCAAACACACTTACTTGACCTTCAGAAACCATTTTATTGTTGCAGAGGGGAGAGTGAGTTTTGATTTTTTTCTACCATAAAAAATATTACTCAAGTTAGACACACATTTGAAAATGAGTTCTATATTCAACTTCTACCTCCATAACTCATTTTACATTTTTTAAATCCTTATAATATTTTGTACTTATAATCTAGAACACCTCCTTTGTGCACAAAAACATATTTTGACAAAAAATAACAAGAATTGATTTTATTTTTCATAGTTGATTTTATGTACTTATACATTAAAATGCTAATAATTAGAAAACAACTAAAAAAGAGCAACAAATGTACAATAATTATAATAATATAATTTTACAACGACTTCGTCTTATGCAGTCAATTATGATGTCTATACTCGTTATTTTTCTCAAAATCTATTTTTGCCCACAAAGGAGGTGTTCTAGATTATAGTACAAAGTATTACAAGGATATTTAGGGAGTAAAATGAGTTATGGAGGGGGAAGTTGAATATAGAACTTGTTTTCTAATGTGTGTCTAACTTGAGTAATGTAAAAAAAATAGCTTGTTTAAAACAAAGTATCTTTTTTAAACATAGATTTTTAGTCTAAAATTGTTGTTGTATAAACTTTGTATTACTATAATATTTGTATATAACATGTTAAAAAAGACAAAGAATATAAAATGAATAAAAAGCCAATAATATAATTTTGGCTCAATATTGGTACCACATCATGCTAAGTTATTACCAAAAATTAGTTAAAAACAATAACAAAACCAAAAAAATCATTTGATAAAGTTTAGCTTGGTACATTTTCAAAGCTTAAAATTTTGTAAACTTTTTATTTTCTTGAACTCATTTCATTGTTTTTTTAAAAACATCAAAACTTTTATACAACACATCAGAACAAAACAGAAGCTTAAAAATAAGATGGTTCTTAAAATGTAGCTTAATGTTTCTAGTTTTTGTTAAGTGAAACTTGCTTACTTAATTACTCATGATATTGTTGAAGAGGGAAGAAAAAAGACTGATAATTTATCACTTTAAACCATTGCCTTATTTTTAGCTTTCAGTTCATAGTAACTGTTTAAAACGCCGCTCGTGGTATAAGCTAACTGAATAAGTACCTTTATGGACTTTATTTTAAACTGATGTGATATGAGTTCGTTTAAGTTTGTAATCCTTCCGACTTGTTATGAAAATCTTCATTAAGGTATCAAAATTTTTCAAAGCATGAGTAATAAGTACCAATTTTTTTAATATCGTAAAATCACTCTTTTTCTTAGGGATGTCTTTTAAAATAAAACTGTTAAGTTTTAAAAAAATTATTGGGCAAATATTGTTTTGCTGAAAGAACTCATCAATGCTAGTAGATGCAAAAAAATCTAAAAAAGTATAATTAAAAGTCATAATGTTTGGTTTGTATAAGCAAAACACTGTTTTCCGAATATAATGTTGAAAAATAAGCAATAATTTTGTTCTCTTTTTGGAAACTTATGACCTCTAGTTGTTTTTATAACAATTAAACGTATAATAACAAGTTGTTATAAACAACTTTTTGTTTTTTGATTAAAAAACTCTGTTAAAAAACAGTTTTTAACTTCTATAGAGTTCTTTAGTTTTGATTAAATTTTAAGTAAAAACTTACTTTTGAAAATATCTGTTTATGAAGTATTTATTTAAAATAAATATCTCTAAAATAGTAAAACAAAGTATTATAACAAAAGTTTTTAAACATAAAACATCTATTAGTAATAACTTAAACCTGAGTTAAAAACTTTAACTGTTTTACTTATACTTAATACCAAAACTATATAAATTTTTTTAATTACTGAACTTTTGCTTTAATAATGTATGTAAATGTTTTACTTAAATGACAAAAGAAACTAAACTAACTTGACTAAGCTTTAAAGAAAAAAAGTAAGGACTGAAATACGAAGTATTTTAAAAGTACACAAACAGTAGGTATGAAATAGCATTATGTTACAGCAAACGTTTAAAAAAACTGTATACTTACAATTTCCACCTTTTTTTTTATGATTATTTATTTTTATTTATTTATTGTCTTTTTACGATAAATGTTACCTCTTAGTCTAACCTTTACTCTTAGTCAGTAAGCAGTTCTCTGACTTAATCGGGTGTTTACTGTGCGGGTGGGAATTTTGCGGGGGTATAAATAGATCGCAGTTTGAAACTGAGCGGTTCCCAGACACATTAAAAATAAAAACTATATTTTTCGAAAAATATTTGATGACGATCTACTTTAGTTTAATCTTTTTCCTACTAATTTTATCTATTTACAGCAACGTATTAACATTAATGACTTATAATTTATTATCGTTTATTTTTAATTGATTTTGATAAATAAAATCAAAATATTAACTACAATACAAAATTGACTTATATTAAGAGTTTTGTCATCTAATTGTAAAATATGTACTTAATTCTGCAAAAAAAAAGGTGCCATGCAAGATTTCAACAAATAAGAACTTTGCAATGCTGAATAAACATTTGTTTATTTTATGTTTAAATGTCAGTTCAAGCAATTTTGCTGCTATTTTTTATAGATATCAATAAAATATGACGAACAATTAATTAATTAAACATTAAAACTCAGTTATAACTTTTACTAAAAAGATTATAAACTTGTTGTTATTTCATTTCGTGTAAGAAATACTTATTATTAAGGATATGTTTGCATTTTTCAGTAATTAAAGGCAACCCCTTTCCACCCTTTTTCTTTTACGATTCATTATCTAACTTAAAAGATAGTTGTCGAAACTCAAAACTTATTTAGAAAAAATTGTAGGGAAGTACTGCTAAAACACTAAATCAATTAATTTTAAAAGCTCCTTATGCAAATTCGTGTCTATGAAGATAAAAAGTAAGTAGCAAATTAAAAAAATTTCGCATTCCGAAAGTACAGTATTTATCAATAGAATTTGATATTTCTGTTTCGTAACTATTAAAATTATTAAAATTTTTTTTTTTCTTTTAAGTTTACAATCATTGTTATTTATCATGATAAAAGTTGAAAAATTATCTTCGCTTGTTTTTGTCATGTTTATTACAATACTTTTACTTGCTTTATTTTTACCTTGTTTTTTATGCGTTTAGCAGGAGCGTGTTTTATATAGTTTCTTGTGCAAACCCAAAAAAAATCAAATGAACGTAACAAAAAGGCGATGGAATATGGTTTTACTTTTAATAGTTTTGTAAAAAATTATGTCTGACTGTTTTTTTTCTTATAAAGTTTTTTCCTACAAAAATGCCCACTTTTATAATTTTTATGTAGAAAAAAAGTGTTAATTATATTAAAAAAATAGCTACGAAAGTGGGGTAGCTGTCTAAATTGCACTTGCGTAAAAAATTGCACGAGGGGACAAAATTGCACGAGTGCACAAAATTGTACTGAGATACTTTTGCACTAGCAGACAATTTTACACGGGTTATTTTATTTTTTTAAATATATGTTTTTTTTCTTAAACTTAATGTTATTTTTTATGCAATCACTGTTACTCCTAGCCCTTAACCTTGGTAGGTAAATTATCTTTTTTTTGTATTTTATTTAAATACATATATATATATATATTTTTTTTACTTTTACTCTTACCCCTTACCCTCGGTCGGTAGCTTTTTTTTCAATTAATTTTTTTCTAGTTTATTTTATTTTCTATTATAATTTTTATTAATTTTTTTTTATTCTTATTTTTATTATCCTGTTACCCCTAATCCTTATCCTCAGTCAACAACTTTTTTTTCTTTTTTTTATTATATTTATTTTTGTTTTTTTTCTGTTTATTTTTTATTTTTATTTTTCTGTATTTTTTACTCTCATGCGCAAAAATTTAACTCGTGCAAAATTGACCCTTGGTGCAAAATTGTCTTCGTGCAATTTCGTTCTCTCGTGCATTTTTGTGCCCTCGTGCAAATTTTTTCTTGTGCAATTAAGTCCCTTTGTGCAATTTAGTAACATCGTGTAATTTTGTCTTCGTGCAATTTAGACCTGTTCCCACGAAAGTAAGCACATTTGAAATTTTAAAATACTTGTATTCGTGTGCTACTAGTTAGATTAATAATACATAAGTTCTTTTCGGTTTAAATTTTATTTATATCTAAATATTTTAACTAGAACTGTTTGACTAAGTAAGTTATTCAAATATCATTTAAATAGTTTTCTCTATTATTAAGACAAGATAATTAGTATTTGTGATTTATGCTTAGTTTAAGTTAGTTATGTGTAAAAGAATTTGTTATAATGTTAGTATCACAATTTGAGGAAAAATTTTTACACTGTCAATAATAACAGAACTTAGGTTTATATTTTAATTATCTTACGAAAATTTAAAGAGCTGGATTACTTACTAAAATTTTGCGTTTGTTTTACTGGTATTTTAGAATAGTTTAAAGTTTAAACATTTTTATGTATCTGAGAAAATTTTAGAAGGTTACGTAGTTTTCTAAAAAAAAAATTATAAACAGATACTACAAAAATTACTCTATTGTTGAACAAAAAAGTGTACTACCCCACTGACAAACGTATAGACAGGCCCCTGGCGCTTAAATGTATTACTACGATTAGTTGTTTATAAACTGCGTTCATCTTTAAACCGTTTAACACAAGTCCGATAAATTGAAGCAAATTGAAATCTAAGCCAAATTACATTCAAGCGATGATTTACAATCTGAAATAATTAAAACTAATAAAGTTAGAGTTCACTGAGATTCAAAAAAGATTAAATTAACTCCTTTAAACCCGAATATTTAACTTGTCTTAAATTAGTATCCTAAAATTCTGTCGATAAACACTTTGATATTGTAAATTTCGACAATTCTAAGGACAATATACTAAGTTAAACATTTTATTCTTATCTAGTCAGTAGCTTTTGTTTGAAATTATGTTTGTTCAGGGCAAAAAGTGATTTCCTTTTCTTTTAATAAATTCATATTTAATTCTAATTCACCTAATTCTATTCTCGTTTTAATTAATATTTATAAAAATAGCTAAGTGAATATTCAATTAGCAGCTGATCAGTAAGAAAACGTGTTAAATATGCACCATGTTACTTTTACACGGTTAAATTTTGTGAAACTAGTATAAAACTTAAGTTTGTTACATTCAGTATTTAAAATTCGACTTCAACAAAAATTCAACTATGATTAGAACAAACCTTATTTAAAATTTAAACAGTTATCTAAAGTTAATTCAAAATAGAAATTAAACTTCGTTGAAAAAATATTACAGAGGACATGAAATAATCAAAATGGTATTAAGATAACACTGTTTCTAAATATTAGCTAATTGAACTTTAATTATAACAAAGGTACAACAGCATTTGGTTGATATTTATATAAAAAAAAAATTGTATAGGGTTCAGAAAAAACACTTTACAAGGAAGAAAAGATTATAAATCTGGGTACAATTTTTAGTTTAGTTTTTATTATTTTATACATAAATATAAAAGTAAATTAGTTAAAATTCAAAAATTGAATTTAAAATAAAGATTTTGTTAAATAACTTATTTAGAAAGTTTAAAGAAAAACTAAAGTACTTAATATTTTATTATCATTAACGGATTTCTCGTTTTAAATTTACCGAGTATAAACAAAAAAGTTAAAGAAGTTTAGTTTAATACTTAAAAAAAGTCTCTTGGTGTTTTGTAAATACTTTAAAAAATAAAAGACTTTGTACCCTTTTAATTTATTTGTAATCATTTGTAGACAACTTTTTTACACAGAAAAGACTTAATGATTATACTACTATGTATGTTACACCGTACTCTGAGTTAAAGTAGAGGTGAGCAACGTAGGACCCACAGGGGTAGCTGTCTAATTTGAACGAGCGTACTAAATTGCACGAGTGCACAAAATTGCACGAAGATACTTTTGCACGAGCAGAAAATTTTGCACAGAGACATTTTTGCACGGCTTAATTATTTTTTTTTATAATTTCTATGTTAATTTAAGTTATATTTTATTTTTTCACTATCACTTTACCCCTAACCCTTGGTCGGTAGCCTTGTTTTTTTTGGTTTTAATATATATTTTTTCTTTTTTCTTAATTACAATGATTTAAAAAAATTATTTTTACTATCAGTGTTACCCCTAACCCTTATCCTCGGTCAGTAACTTTTTTTTCTTTATAAACTTTTATTTTAGTTTTTTTATTTTAGTTATTTTTTTGTAGTTTTTTAGTCTCGTTCAAAAATATTACTCGTGCAAAATAGACCCTTTGTGCAAGATCGTCTACGTGCGATTTTGGCTTCGTGCAATTTTGTTATCGTGGAATTTAGTCCCCTCGTGCAATTTTGTCTTCGTGCAATTTAGACCCATTCCCGGCCCACAGAGTGCAAATGACCGGCACTAAAATGTTTACAAAGTTCAAGTAGAATTTGATCCACCAAAGTTAAAACTGCGGCCCGCGAACATATAAACCTGGCTACATTTACCAAGTTTGAAATTAATATCAGATAACCTGGTATTTTAAATGATGATTTAAAAAAAGGTCTTAGGAACAACTCACGAGAGACTCTAAGTTTCCATAAGAAAAATAGTTCACTAGAAATAGTGTTGTGTTGAAATGAATTGAATAATAGATTAATTTTCGTGTATTAAATAAATTTAAAATGCTCCGGTCTGCCAAAGACTAAATTTTCAAACTTCTAGCTTACCGACTAAAAACGTTACCCACCACTAAGTTAGAATTTATCCTACTTCTATTTCAAATTTATTAATTCATTTCATTTCATTATTCACGAAATTTGTAAAAAAATTTACACTATAAAGTGTCTATGCTTTTGAAATTTATCAGCAGAAGTTAAACTGAAAGACTAAATAACAATTAATACATTAAAAAGTTTTTACGCTTTTCATAAAAAAAGTCAATATTTTTTTATAAAGCAAGTTTATTAATTTTAAAAATAAAATTAGTAAAAGAACACAACAATATCAATGATGTATATAGTGAACATAATTCTACAATTATAATTAATATATTTATTAAAATGATAATTTTACAGAATTAAAAGTAAAAAATAAACACTTATACATATGTAGAAATTGTATTTGAAACTAGAAACTTTTTTTTACAGTATTTTTTATTAAGTTAAATATGTTTAACTATCTCTTGTATTTCTTTATAATTCTTTCAGCTTTATTATATAACATAAAACACTTAGCAAGCAAAAATAGCTATGCATTGAACAAGTCAAAGGGATAAAAAGTCATATATAATTGTAATTATTTCAAGTTAGACTGTAAAAAGAATAACAACGAACAAGATAGCAGCTTTATGTGATTTTTTTTCTAAATTAACAGTCAAATGTTTTTCTGATCTTGATTGTAGCTTAAAAATATTAAAATCTTTTGAAAATTATTATGACAAGAGTAGTACAATTGTTTTTTTAAATATTTGTTTTAATATTAGTTTTGTAGAAGACATTGCATGCTTATTTGTTACAGTAGGTAAACAAAGTTTGATATTTCAAAGCATTTTATACAAAATAAAGTTTCGCTCTTCAATACTTTTAAAGCTATACTTAGATTAGTTGTATTTAAATCTAGATTTTTTATATAACTGAAAATTATACTTTACAAAAATTACAGGGCGAAAAATTGTTTTACCAAAAAAGTAGAGAACTCTAATTGGTGCTCTTAAAGTAAACATAAGATAAAGTATGAAATAGAAAAAATCTTAACATTTACTTCGTTAAAATATAAAATTAATGTTTGTTTTAAAAATTACTTCACTATTTTTATCTTTCAAATTTACTTAAAGTACGTTTTTTGTGAAAACAATGTACAACATGAAAACTATGCTTTTAAAAACTTAAAAAATCAATAGTGATTGGTCCTAAAAAAGTATCACGTAATTATTTTAAGATTGTTATATCGAATAAAAAATTTTAGTTGTTATGACGAATGTTACTTTCTTTTTGTTTATGACGGATTTTTTTTCGTAATCGTTGTCTATTTAAATTACTTTTCATATTTTTTTTAGATGTTAAAGAAGAATTTCTTGTTAAAGAGCAATTTAAAAGTTTACTGCATAAAATTCCTTCTGAAGTTGGTCCTTCACAATCTCTTCCACCATTGTGAGGTCTACAAATTATTTTAGTAGTTGAATTTATTTTATAAGTTGAATTTTTACAATTTACGATTAAGTACAAAAGTTTACAAAAATTAGAAATTGCAGGTATTACTTAGGACTGTCACAATTTCTTGTGCGATATGAAAATCCAGGATCACATGGAAGGTCACATTTAGACCAGTGACTCCATGACCCCCAATTTCCATCATCTGGACCTTTATCTGGTTTAATTACACATTTTCCACTAATGCACCACTAAAAAAAGTTAAAAAATCAAAAACATACTGAATATTGAAAAATAAAAAGTTTTCAATAATTTACTAGATTTAAGACTATAAAGGTGAGAAAATAACTTAAGAATACACTTTAAAATGTTATTTTATTACAAGTTTAAACTGTTCAAACTCGCACATTCTAAAAGCTTTCAGATTAATTATAATTTTATAAATTGAACGTTTTTTTTACAATTTTAATTTTGATATTTTTAACTTTGAATAAAGTTCATTAGAACTGATAGAAAACAATACAATTAAGTTAATTTTATATTAAGTTTTTGATTTACTTATCATTTTCTCAAAAGTCATTAAGCTTATGTCTTTCATAAATTATTTATAAGCTTTTTGATTTTGATTAAACATTAATAACTTCGTAAAAGGAACAAATAGTTGTAAACTTAATTGTACCTTATTTAGACCGCATTCAGTAGCATTCATCGCTGGCTCATTCATTGTATATAATTTTGATGGATGAGATGGATTGTAACATGAAAGTCTTTGACAAAAGTTTTCATTTTTCTGTAGAAATTATAAACATGGTTTATTGACGTAGTTTAAAAACTGTCTAACAGCTTTAAAAGTTTAAGTTTTAAACTTTAAAAATTATTCTAAGGCAAAAATCAAAACATTTTTTTAATTTTTAAGTATCATGTTATTTCACTATAAACTATTTAAAAATAATATTGTTTATTGAACGACAAAAACACTCAAAATATTTGGTCTAATGACCTGGTGCACGAAAAAAACCTTTCGGTTATCGAGTCATGCACCTGAACAGTTTAACGTCATATCCTGGACTAGTACAGGACAGGACTAATACTTACAGTAATTTATAAAAAATAACGATGTTTATTATAGTAAAAACTTAAAGTTAACCGTTTTAGTAATTGAAGCATTACCTAAATTAAATCTTAAACTGATTTAGATAATAGAGGTTATGCTTATGACTCAAAAAAAATTAAAAATTTTATAAACCAACATCAGCAACAACTTAAAATAGTATAGAAAATCTATACACTTCTATTTGTATTACACTGCTTAATGTAATTTGTCTTAAGCTTTAAGTATTTTAATGTTACCTTAGTAATATTTTTTAAATATATGAGAAGTTTAAAAAGTTTTACTTAAAAGCGCACCAAAGTGAAACATATCATAATTAAGTGTAAAATCTTTTTTGTTAGTAATAAATCTATAGTTATTTGTCTTAACTAGAAAAGATTGCTCATCTTACTGAACTGTAAAGAGCTTATTTAAATAATTAAAAATGTGCAAATTAATTATTTAATTTACTACCAGGTTTCGGTGGCTAAAAATTGCGACCTTTTCAAGTATAATAAATGTAGTAAACTGCACATAACAATGTTGCTTATCTATAATGTTATACATATAGATATACCTATAGATATACATATATGTATATAAATATACATGTAGATATACATATTGTTATGACATTATAGATAAGCAACATTGTTATGTGCAGTTTACTGTTTTTTTATACTTGAAAAGGTCGCAGATTTTTACCACCGAAATCTGGTAGTAAATAAGGTAATTGATTTGCACATATTTAATTATCTAAATAAGCTCTTTACAGTTCAGTAAGATGAGCAATACCTAATAAGTAATTTATTGTATATAAAAAGAAGTAAAGCAACAAACATTAACTACCGAATTAATAACTTAATTAATAGTTTAAGGTAGTAAAAGCTATAGAAACTTGGAGTAATACATATTTGTAAAATGAATGTAGTGGTTAAACCTGAATTATAACATAAGTAAAGTTAGATAAAACTTAAAACAACAAACTAAAAAAAATTATAATATTTACAATCACCGTTTAAAACATATTTATTTTACATTTATATTTTTACATTAATATTAAACACGAATACGTAATCTGTTATACACTTAAAACATCTGTATAAAAACTATTTAATTTTAACACCTGATTGACCTTTATAAAGCAATAATTTATTATCATACTAATATGTAATGTATACAGTATACACAGTTTAAATTATGGTTTTTTATGTACGTTGCTGTAACTTAATTATTGTTCAGGGCTTTGAATGCTTAATAAAAATTTTAGTTTTGTGCTTGGGTGTCTTACGGGTCTGCGTGTAAAAAGCTTAAAAAAAAAAGTAATTAAATTTTAATTTGTTATTTGAAGCTGTATCTAAATTTACTTATGATATAATTCAGATTTAACCATTAAAAATATTTTATAAACATATGTTACTCCAAGTCTTTATAGCTTAAACTACCTTAAACTATTAATTAATTCAATAATTCAGTAATTATTGTTCGTTGTTTTACATCTATTTGTTTTACATTATTTTTTTACCTTAAATTACTTATTATGTATTTAATAAATAACAATTTTTTTTTAAATTAAAGTGCCTTACTTCTTTTTTCCAAATATAAAGACAAATCATCTAGTTTGCGCTGCAAGTTAAGTGATTTTTTTTAATGTTAATGTATTAAAGCATAATATCGTGACATTGTTATTAATTTATCTAATGTTTAACAACAGTTTAATCTAATGAGTCAGTATTTCTTGAGCTTTCATATGAGTGCTTTATATTATTTTTTATTATTTTATTTTGTGTTTTACTTTACTTTATCATAATTTAGACTTTTTAATTACACAAATTATATAGTTTTATAACAGCCAGATTAAATATTATACATTTTATCTATTATTAACCATTTATCTACAATAATCTACATTACTTATTCTTATTTTTTATAAACACATATATATATATATACATAAGTACTATTATAGGAAGGTTTTTGAACGTATTTATATACCATTTGCAACTTAATATGAATAAGTTATTCATTTTGTTTTTTATATTTTATTACACAAAGCTTTTCAAAATCATACAAGATTTCTTTGTCAAGTGATAAATTTTAATTGAAATTTGAAAAAATGTTTGTTAAGTGAGTAGCTTAAAAAATAACTTTAAATTATGACGTATGAATAAATTAAAATAAATGCAAAAATTAGAGATTCAGTATTTAAAACTACAGGTATGTTTATTAATAGATTGTTAATAATTTTGTTTTACCATTTAGTGCTACTTGCTTATTTAAGTTAGGTCGCTCTTCCTCAATCAATATTGAGCAGCCTGGAATCAATATTGATTGAGGAAGAGCGACCTAACTTAAATACGCAAGTAGCACTAAATGGTAAAACAAAATTATTAACAATCTATTAATAAACATACCTTTAGTTTTAATTACTGAATCTCTAATTTTTGCATTTATTTTAATTTATTCATACGTCATAATTTAAAGTTATTTTTTAAGCTACTCACTTAACAAACATTTTTTCAAATTTCAATTAAAATTTATCACTTGACAAAGAAATCTTGTATGATTTTGAAAAGCTTTGTGTAATAAAATATAAAAAACAAAATGAATAACTTATTCATATTAAGTTGCAAATGGTATATAAATATATACATACCTATTTCAGATTCTATTCTTTCCTTACAGTATTTATTTTTTTAGAGAGCTTCATTTTAGTTATATAAACTTTTATGACTAAAAAACTATTTCATTGATAAACATAAGTAATATGTTGATTTTAAATATCAAGAAGTTTTAATTTTTGAAACTTAGTTGAGTTAAGTGTAGGAACTAATTATTTACTTACAGTTTTTTTTAGACGAGTTTATTAATGTTCTTTAAAATTGTACGGAACCAATTTGGTTTCAGTTTAAGTTTTGTTTTTATATGTCATGTGCTGCAAAATAAGTAGCTAAAACTTTTAAGAATATTAAAAGCTTTCAAAATTTTTGATTTAGAATATTCTATTTCATATTTTAGCTAAATTATTATATTATTAAAAGAAAAGTCGGTAAAGGAGTCCTTAAACATATAATTCATCTTTAAAGAATTGTGCAAAACAATCAATCACCTTACTATATAATAAATTTACAAATATTTGTCGTAAAATTATAAGCTTACTAAACGTTTTTTTTTTTCAATTTGTTTATACACATTTTTATATCTTTTTAGTATCATTTTGAAATAATAAATCATTTAAATCAAAACAAGATCAGTATCTAAAAGTGTTTGTTATCTAATTAATCAAGCCAACGAGAGACTTTTTATAGTGAAACTGGCCAGTTAATTTAAAAGGGCTGCTAACATCTGATTTAAATATAAGACTTTTGTTTAGAATATAAAACAGTAGATTTTGCCTTTTTATACTATTTTGTATTCAGCAACTATAAAACGATAACTATAAAAAAAAAAAATTGTATTAAAGAATAATTAATTAATTTGGTTTTTATAGTCATATTTTGAATTCTATAGCTTTTGCTCAACAATGCCTCTGTTTCAACTAAGTATTACATAATGTTTTTGAAATAATTTTGTTTTAAATAACTTTAGCTCACTATGTTCTTGTTTAAATCAAAGCTTTATCTGAAGAAAACAATTATTGTTAAGTAACAAATGAAATGTTAGATTGTTCATAAAGTTTTATAATTATATCAAAATAAAAAATGTAAAGTATAATTTTTAATATCATCTACTGTTGTTAAAATAAAATAATTCATGTACTATAAAACACGAAATAAAATACAAGAATTCAAAAATATGAAAAAAATCCAATTAAATATTGCCTTTTGCAAAACTTTGTTCAAGTGAGTCATTTTTCTGCTAAGTTTAAATAAACAGTGAAAAACGGTAGTAAGTCTAATAAGTTTGGAATATACTAATACGGATGTCTTAAAAAAAAATAAGCTATTTTAGCAAGCTTACACTTTTATCGTAATTGTTTTTTTAAATCTCATAGGTGTTTCTTGTAAAAACGTAATTTTCCTATCAAAATATTCGCTTACATTTTATAAGTGTCAGATGAAATTAAAACAATAATAAAACAAACTCAATTGTACCAAGACTAAAAAATTTCTACAAAAATAAAAAGTTATAAGACTTTTAAAAAATTTGGACATTTAGGAATTAAGGATGGAAAAATATTAAACTATATAATGTTAAATTAACATTATTATAAAATTGAAACAGTTTATAATATGTGATCATCGTGTCTAGATATGTGTAACAGTTTGTAAAGAAACAAAATATCCTATAAAGTTTAGCAACTCTATTTATAGTATTATATATAAAAAGCTAAACCTACAAATACTTTATTCAGTGTAACATTTAGGCAATAAAAAATATTAATTAAAGGGACATCATTTATTTTTAATAATAAAGGCTGAATCTATTTTATTTTTTAAGTACATAAAGGGAAATTGTTTAAAAGTATAAAACATTTATTTAAAATTTCTTGATCTTCTTTTCAAACTTATAAAACGTTCTTAATGTATAACTCAAAGGAAAAAAAAAACAGTACCTTTCGTGGGTGAATGAAGTGAGGTCCAAATTCAAGCTTGCATTGTTCGTCTATGGTGTAACTAGTTCCTGGATATAACAAAGGCTTTGCGTACTTCTTGAGAAGAACCGGCTGGTCCATTAAACATTTTAGCTGTCTTCAGCATGTTTTGAAAAGTTGAAAAAAGCAAAAAAAACATACACAAGAAAAGTATTTTGCAATATTAATAACACTTTTTATCTATTAAATGTTAATTTTTTGTTTTCCCTAAGTGTCTTGAAGTATTAATTCCTAAAAAGCCGTTTTTTTCTAGTAATAAAGTATGTTATTATGTCAAATACAGCTATGAAATTGTTTTAGTTTACCAAAAAATTAACTATCTAAATTTTATGAGTACATAAATCATAACATTGCAAAAATAGTTAAACTCAATAAGATACAAATACTTCATGTTAATCAAAAAAGTTTGACGACAAAGTTAAAATGTTTTAGGGGATATGCTTGGTTATATATGTAACGCGGGCCTGGCGGTTACTGACTATAACGCGCTAGTATACAGAAATCTTAAGGTCGTTCTTAAGCTATTGTGTAGAATAATCTCGTTAAATAATAAAGTAGGTTTATAAAGTGTAAATTAAACTTATACTAGTGTTCTAATATCTTATAAGTGTTGATTGAACCTAAACTACTGTTTATTGAAATAGGTTTACAAAGCTGTTAGATAACTTAAACTATTGTTTATTGAAATAGGTTTATAAGTTTAGAATGTATTTACAATTAACAAATGTACAAAGAATACACAAACTATACTAGCAAAATAATACTAAATAAAATACTTTAATTTAAAAACCGAAATTCATTACAATCGACATCGTTACGCTAGGCAAACATCGTGAACATAAAACTCAGAAAGACATCGTGAACAGAAAACTAAGAAAAGAAAACAAAGCTAAAGGCAAAGTCGAAACAAACTAAGCAAAAAACCAACTAAGCAAGCCAACTCGACCAAACTCAAACGAGTTCGTTACTTTTAACAAGGAATATTTTGAGAAAGGATAAATAAAGAAATATGAAAGTTCTCTACCGCCACAGAGCGGTCACGCTACTTATCCTAATTTAGCATTTTTAGTATTTTATCTTGGGTTTTCGAAAAACACTAATTTTAAATTATTAAAACTTATAAAAAATACTTTAAAAATTTCAATGTAATAGGAAAATGAATAAAAAACGACCGCCGACTGCCGTCGACTATTATATTTTCTCCTCAGAAGATTTCATTTTAGAATCACTGCTTAGTTTTTGTTTAAAAATTTTGTGTTAGTTGTAACTGATTTTTTTTTAACTCAGTTGACAACCTACGTAACTGATAAAATAAAGGTACAATTTAAGAAATGACGAAAAAATGAAAGAAGTACATAAGTGATGAGTAGCTGTGGTCTTCATGTAAATCCGGTACATGCTCGTCCTCGTTGATTGGTAACGATCAGTCGTTCTTACCTCTCCATCGCCGTCTTGTTTAGCTTTTTGTTTCTCGAGCCGTTCGTGCAAAAACAACATTTTAACAAGCGTATAAAGTAATATTACTTGAATTCAGCCAAACACGAGTAAAAGATATAACATAGAATTTAAAATCTACTGTATCTGTTCTGTACTATTAATTAGGAACAACTTTTTATAAAATAAAAACAAATTATACAGTAATCTTCCTTTATTGTACCAACATATGTTTCTGTGTGTTAACAAATCAACACACTTCAACTGGGTTCTGTAAAAAAATATTGTAATGTAAGGATAGCAGCATAGAATAAAGTAAGTTTATATATGTTTTCATTAAAATTAAAATAAAATAATTTCTACAGATTTTACAGGTTAATAGTTAATAATAGGTAAAATACTTAATGTTAAATCCGACTGTTATAAAACTATATACTATTTGTAATTATTAAGTCTAAATAAAGTAAAGTAAACTAAAACACACAACAAACAACAAATCATAATATAAACAAGCCACTTACATTAATGGAAAGAAATACTGATTCAAATTTTTTATCGCTGCCAATGATTGAACAAAATACATCCAATAATTACGTCACTATATATATGGAGATTAAGAAAGCTATTTAATTTGTATAGTAAAGTTAGTTAATTTAGTTTTTATGTTTGGAAAGCCGTAAAGCGCTTTAATATGAAAAGTAGTATGTAATCTGTTTTGAATAAAAATGAAACAACAACCATTAATTCGTGAATCAATAAAATTTAACAACGCTAAAGGCAATAAAAGTCACAGGAACTTGATATAACGTGTGTTTTATATATTAAATTTTTGTAATGATTAATCTAAATTTATAACAAAATCAAAGTTAGATACAATTAGGAAGCAGATTTAGTTTTAATGTAAAAATTAAAAATGTAAAAACTTTAAGTTTAAGATGTAACGCCTCTGGCTATAAATTAAATTCAGCAAAAGAGTTTTCTCTAATTAGGGTTTTTTTTAATTTGTTAACTTTCTAAATTGCCGCCTTATATAGAGATTATTAGATGTGTGGCAGTTCAAGCTTAACTTTTCTATGTGCTAAATTGTGAGTATTGTTATTAATCTCTTGTTTTTAGTTCTGTCTCTTAAATTGATATTTCTAATAAAGTTAAATTGAAGTTAATTGTACTTTGGTTTGCATAAATTTGAATAAATAAACTTTGCTGTTGATAAAGTTAAATTGAAGTTAATTGTACTTTGGGTTTTGCATAAATTTGAATAAATAAACTCTGCTGTTGATAAAATTAAATTGAAGTTAATTTTACTTTGGTTTTGCATAAATTTGAATAAATAAACTTTGCTGTTAATAAAATTAAATTGAAGTTATTTGTACTTTGGTTTTACATAAATTTGAATAAATAAACTTTGGTGTTAATACTTAATTATATTGAAATTATCTGTAATTTGGTTTTACATAAAATTGAATAAATAAGCTTTGTTGTTGATAATTAATTAAAGTAGCAAGCAGCTTTTGGTACTCTTATAAATCTCTGAAATTTACAAACCAAATTTAATTAATTTTAAAATAAACTAGTGGGCCACACCTAACTCTTGGTATAGCACAATGAGTAACAGATCCAAGCCCACCAAAAAGGATAGTATGTTCTCTAAAGAGAACATACATCATACTTTAGACAAGGTCAACAACCCCGAAACTCGCTGTAGCCAACGTAATATAAACAGAGGGATTAACAAAAGGGGTGTTGACTCACACTCTTCGCGCCGTAGCCAACCTGGTCCATCAGACCAACCACAAGCAACGTGCGAAAGATATGGTGACCCAACTAAGAGTGAACACGCTTTAATTGAGACACAGGGTATAGAAATCAGTGCCGAGATTGACATGAACGCAGGGGGGGATCAGTCAGGAGGTAGCCAGGAGGAGGAACAACCCCAGGCAGCAATGGGCAGTTATCAACAACCTAGAGACCAGCCTAATCCAAGTGGTCTGCCAAGACAAAGCTACCCACCCCAACAAAATTCTACACCTAGCAACAGCTCCATTCCTCCAGCAAGAACCTCACCTTTGCCATTCCAACAACAACTCCAACCTAACAACTTAAACATGGACTATTCCCTCCAAAACAACAGGAGACCCCCTATTCAAGTGCCACCTCAAGAACTGAGTGCCGAGGAGATAGTACAGGGGATCAAAGATTTGAAGGAACAAATTCGACAGGCTAAACTTCAAGAGGAATTTCGAAAATTACAAGAAGAATTACATGAATTGAGAAGTCCAAATCCATCCACAAGGACAAATCACGACATCTCAACTCAGGGTAGACAGAATACATACATGGATCCTCAAATCCAGGTTTCACACACCTCAAAGGCTCAAGACCTACCAAGGAGCCAGGTGACCAGTCGCTCTCCTCCGAACTATAGAGGACCTTCAGTAGAGTAAGGAGGGTCAGGTGTGAAAGAAAACTTCCAACCATGTGTTCGCAGTCCGTCTTACAACTGCCAACCCCAGCCAGAAGATAGTAGGTATGACGTCACAGTAGACATAGGTGGCAGTACGCCCCGCACAACAACAAGCCAGCTGTATAAACTAATGCAGAAAAAGGGCGATCTTGTCAGTCAAATCGGATACTTAAAGCGCGATACAGAGCAGTTAAAAATAAAGCTAAAACACTTTGAGAAGATCGCCAACGATTATGACATTCGATCGGATCAAGATCTTTACAGGCTGCTTGAAACATTAGTGACCTCGAAAGAGAGAGAGAGCTACTACCACAGATATAAACCAGAAGATAGGAACTACGACACGTTGAAAGAGTTCCTAATGAGTGGGCAAGCGCGAGTAAGCAACGTGCTACTGGCAAGAACTGACAGGCACTCCATGTCAAGTAGGGAACTAGGTGATGAGATTAATCATTGGTTAGCTGAGTTCAGAAATGAAGGTGTATTAACAAAATTTCTCACAATACACTTAGCACCTCCTCGTTTAAAAAATCGTTTACGGAAGAAGCTTCACCTGAAAGACAAAGACTTTCAAATTGCTTGGAAAGTAATGCTCGACACAAATGAGCAAGAGGCAAAGGGACGAGCTAGAAATATAAACTATAGCAATGTTCCGCGCTCAAATCAAAACAGACCAGCCCAAGCACAACAGCAATGGACAGCCATTAACAACAATGAAATTATATGCAGAAACCATCAGAGATTTGGTGTAAATACCCATACCTGTTTTGACAGGAGATGTAGTATGCGCCATCAAACCATATCTCAGCCTCATGCAAAAAACGAGATCCCAAACTCTCCGCAGTGAGAGGGAGAGTGATTGGGGCTACACTATCTCACACCAAAGCTGTCCAATTTGTAAATAAAACCGCCCCTCGACAGCAACCCCCATCTCAACCGAGACCAACCAGAAATGCCTCAAACTGCACTATAAGTCATCCAGGAAATGAAGTGTCCACACCTTCAAACAAACCGAAGATGACTTTTCATATAAAGCAAACAGCCTCACGTAGTGCAGCAGAAACACCTGATGAGAACCAAAGTTCTGAGCAACCGCAGCCAGCATCAACAGGGCCAGCGTCAACGGTCTGCGCCACCAAAGCCATCACCTCCACGACCAGCGCCAACGATCTGAGCCACTTTAGCCAGCACCACAATGGGCAGTCCCAACGGTCTGCGCAAACACAGCCAGCATCACCAGGGCCAGCGTCAATGGTCAGCGCCACCGAAGCCAGCACCTCCACGATCAGCGCCGACGATCTGAGCCACCTTAGCCAGCACCACAATGGGCAGTCCCAACGGTCTGCGCAAACACAGCCAGCATCACCAGGGCCAGCGTCAACGGTCAGCGCCACCGAAGCCAGCACCTCCACGACCAGCGCCAACGATCTGAGCCACCTTAGCCAGCACCACAATGGGCTGTCCCAACGGTCTGCGCAAACACAGCCAGCATCACCAGGGCCAGCGTCAACGGTCAGCGCCACTGAAGCCAGCACCTCCACGACCAGCGCCAACGATCCGAGCTACCTTAGCCAGCACCACAACGGGCAGTCCCAACGGTCAGCGCAACCGCAGCCAGAACCACAACAAAAATTTCTCGACACTACCAATCACAACAAAGATAAAAGTGTAAAAAAATGGACATTTCAACTAAATAAATTCCCTGCACCCAAACCGAAGAACCTCCCTCAGGGCCTACTATTTGTAGCGGACTCAAACACAAATGTCATCTTTTTGGTTGACAGCGGATCCGAAATTTCAATCCTGCCGAAGGAATTGACTAACGGTATAGACAAATATTTTCCTAAACAAAGTAGAACCATCCAAGGGTTTGGTAACAAAACAACCCACCCTATTGGTAGCGCGGATGTCGAACTTCAATTGGGGAATTTAGAACCCATCAACCACTCGTTCTGGGTTACTCAAGAATCACGCCACTTTGGCATTATTGGCATGGACCTGTTAAGAAAGAACGAACTAGCGATCCTGCCATCTACCTCTCAACTATGCAAGATGGGGTCAAACGAATCAGCTAGACTGTTCGCACCTGCTGAGTTGCCCACCCCTATAGTCGCTTCAGTCAACCACATCAATCTGGGTGGTAAGAATACGACTCCGTTAGAAGAAAAATGCAAAAGACTATTAATGGACTTCCCTGAAATTACCAGGAAGCCAACCTACCACGCGAAGCCAAAACACAACTACGAGCTCGAGATAATATTGGATAATTACAAGCCTGCCATGGTCAAAGCCAGGAGACCTGGTGGCCGACGAGCAGCCATACAAGACCACTTCAACGACCTCTTATATCGGGGAGTGGTGACTAGAGGAGAGGCAACCGAAGGGGCATCTCCAGTTACTTGCGTACAAAAGAAAGACGGTAGTATGCGCGTGTGTATCGACTATACCACGCTGAACAAAGCAACACGGCCGTTAAGCTACCCATTACCTAGAATTGACGAACTTGCCCAGATCATCCCTGGCGGTACGAGATATTTCACAAACTTGGATTTGAAAGAGGCATACTACAGCCTGCCTCTCGCAGCCAACTCCCAAAAATGTGCTGCAATTATCGTTCATAGTGGTGTTTTCATTCCCAATCGGTGCGTTTTTGGTTTGAAAAACGCACCGATGAAATTCCAGCAGGTAATGGAGGCCTTGCTGAGGGAATGCAAAGACTTCACTTATGTCTATCTTGACGACATATTGATATATTCTTACACGGAAGAGGAGCATATCTATCATGTGAGGAAAGTATTTGAAACCCTGTCAAAATACGGACTCTTCTTGAATGTAAAAAAGACTACCTTTGCTAAGTCGAAATTAGAATTTCTCGGGCACGTGATCGGCGTAGAGGGGATCAATGTACAAGCCTCAAAAGTAGCGGCCATTAAAGAGTACCCCGTACCCATTACGCGCAAAGATCTCAAGAGGTTTCTGGGGATGGCGAATTACTACCATTCCTTTATTTTTGGTTTAGCAGAGATCTTGGCCCCCTTAAGCGCAATATCAGGGGGACCAGAAAAGACCAACCGAACCATCTTGAAGTTAGACGATTCTCATATCAAAGCGTTTGAGGACACAAAGACAGCATTAGCTAACGCAGCCACCCTGTCGTTTGAAGACCAGGGTAAACCTCTCATTTTGTTCTCTGATGCCTCGGACACCCACACAGGTGCCTCACTAGAACAACTAAACGATAAAAATGTGATGGTACCTCTTGCTTTCTTTTCAAGAAGCATTCCGGAAAACAAACGAGCACGTTGTACATACTACAAAGAGCTAACAGGTTTAGTTATGGCAATTAAGCATTTCCACAGTCGAATCTATAGGCGACAACTAATAATAAGATCTGACAACATGGCCCTTTGTAACGCATTAAAGAAGGAGTTGACAGATCAATCCCCCTACGTGCAACGTCATCTCCAAAGAATACAAGAATACAACCCGACCGTCATCCATGTTAAAGGCACAGATAATGTGGTGGCAGACGCTCTTAGCAGACCACCGCAAGCGGCAACGATGTACATGGGTAGGTACGAAACGGATCCAGACTATGAGGAAATGTGGTACTCCGACTCTGAAGACGAAGACTCAGAAGACGAGTCCATGGAGATAGAGGAGGAGATAATCACACCAGAAAGGATCGACAGGAACTCTCTGGCTCTCTTGCAACAAAGTGAACCTGACTTGATTGAAACAGCCCAAACACTGAAAAAAGTAGTTGAGTTTAGCAAGCCCGAGAACATTGCTGAAATTGTAGAGGTCGGAAACAAAAGAGCAATTTTGCCTGAAAGTCTGAGATTACAGGCATTTAATGCGGCCCATCAGGTCCTACATCTAGGAGTGGAAAAATCAATTGATGCGGTAGCCAAAGACTTCTGGTGGCCAACCCTGAGGGCAGATGTGACCCGTTGGGTCAAAACCTGTCTTCAGTGTCAGGCGGTTAAAGTAATCCGCCATAACAGGCCAAAGATCGGATTCTTTCCCGAAACTACAACTAGGCTCAGTTTTGTTCATATGGATCTCATAGGACCCATGAACGTAGTCTCAAATAATTGTCGTTATGTTCTTACAATAAAGGACCGCGGAACGGGATTCCTTGTGGCGACTCCTATTCCTGATAAGAGAGCCATGACAGTGAGGAACGCATTTATGCAAAGTTGGTGTAGCTACTTCGGGACACCTCAGGTGGTTGTGAGTGATAATGGAAAAGAATTTGCAAATCAGTTGTTGTCTGATGTCTTCATCCAACTGGGAGTGGACCACCGGTTTGTACCACCGTACAGCCCTCAAAGCAACGGCTTCATCGAACGCCAGCACAGAACAATCAACCAAGCTTTGCGAGCAGAAAAAACAAAGACCAATTGGGCACTAAGGTTGCCTATGATTACGGCCACTATCAACAACACCTCCATTGAAGGCTCACCATACACTCCCTCTCAATACGCTCTAGGAATGTGTGTGAACCTATCTGGCCAGATTTTTGTTGACAAAAAGGTTGAAGATGGGAAGTTTGAGTACAATCATTCGGATACAAGGTTATTCCTCAACATTATGTCTGGTATCACTCGTAAACACCAACGACACAAAGAGAGAAAGGAATACTACGAACCCTCCCTATTCCAATGTGAGAAAGTTTGGGTGAAGCGTGCCAACAAAAAGAAATTGTCTACAGTATACCATGGGCCATACAGGGTGCTTCATGCCTCTGAACACTCAATGTTCATTCAGAAAAACGGTGGGGTAGTAAAAGTGTCAATTAGAAATGTTAAGGCATATTACCCAAGAGAGGAATTGGAAGAGAGTAAATGTGATGAAATTCCCGAAAACAGATATAATTTAAGGGAAAGGAAAAAAGTGATTAACTGGGATAAAGTAATTAACTGCCAGGAAGAAAGCAGTAGCGACGAAAACTAGGAAATTACAAAACTGGTTGACAACTGCTACAATGGAGAACCGTTGGTTCTTTTTGGGAAACTCCAAGATTTCTTCCTTTTTTGTACAAGCATAAAAAGATATTTGGTAGTTTTTAGATGAATACTACTTAGGGGCTTATTCAAATAAGCAACAGTTGATTTTCACTGATTATTTTGTACAACACCTAGAAGCTGCTTGCATTTTTTATATTACTGTTAAATGACTTAACTTTAAGATTTTTTTAATTTTAAAATTAATGGGGTTTTTGATTTTATATTTATTTGTACAACCATTAAAAATTAGTATCTTATAGACATGTATTTTTTTTTGTAATTATCTTAGCTAAAATAGGTACTGTGTGATATTTTATATAAAAATCTAAAATTTTCTATATTGCATTGAGTTTTGGTTGTCTCCTGTTTAATGAAACTATTTTTTTTTTCAAACACAAAAAACTTTTTAAGAAAACCTGCTATCTACAGTTTGGTGGTTTCTATTGTTTTAAAAAACTTAATAGTTTCAAATTTAAAAAGCATGTTTCTGTTAATTTTTAAATCTAATCTTTTCTAATATTCACTTTTTTTGTGTGTATGACAACATGTAATGGTGAACTTTGTGGACCATATTAAATGCTCATTATTCATTCGAAAATGCACTGGGAAAGCTTGCCAAGCAAATTGTAAAAATCATGGCTCAGTAACTTTCACTCATCTAGTTTGGTGGGGTAAGTCGAACTGCCACACCCCAGAGACCTCAGAATGAACCATTCTAATAAGAACAGGCTGCCACTACGTACAGCAGAATTGTAGTGACGATGTCGATTCGTCTGGAAATGCATACATGGCAGCACACCTTCGGATGCCATGGGGGCAATGCCAACCCGTCTGCTGATGATGTCAAGCAGACCCTCGAATCCGTTGGCGTTGATGACGATGGTGAACAACGCCAGGTCGCCAGCGATTAATTCGCGGAGAATGACGTCAGTGGAGCCAAACTTCCCGCCAGAGTTCCGGGGGAACCACTACAAGAAGAGCGGCCGCAGCTGGAGCAACCAGAGAAGAGGAGGAGAAGGCGAGTAAGAAGAGGCCGAGCCTCAACCTCCAGTGGAAGAGTAAGGAACCATCATCATGAACGGTAAACATTGAATTTTAAAAAATTTTTGACTTATGATTGTAATTAGGAATTTGTAAATTTATATTTAAAAAAAAGTCTTTTCTTTACAATTTCTTTAGAATTTCTTTTTTATTTTGTTAAAAAAAAGCATTTTTACCACACTTAAAAAGTGTCTTAAGCATTTACTACATTTAAATACTTATAGTTTTAATTTTACTTTAAAAATAGCTAGTAGAGTGTTTAAATCCAGATTTTGAATTAGCTCATAAAGGTTGTTATATGCAAGTACCTTCTAGCACATAAAGTTGATGATCATAAGTATCTCTTAAAATATTATTTCTGATTATTACATGTAAATTACAAAAAGAAAGTTATAAACTTATGTTGCATGCTTATATATCTCTAAGTTGAGTGCTCTAGTGTATAATGGTTTTCACCTTGACTATATTTAAAGTTTTTTTCAGTTTAACAAACGTTTAACACCTTAAAACTAATGTTTATCTAAAAAACCCAAGTTAAAATTCTAAAAATATTTAATAAGAGGGGAAAATGTAACGCCTCTGGCTATAAATTAAATTCAGCAAAAGAGTTTTCTTTAATTAGGGGTTTTTTTAATTTGTTAACTTTCTAAATTGCCGCCTTATATAGAGATTATTAGATGTGTGGCAGTTCAAGCTTAACTTTTCTATGTGCTAAATTGTGAGTATTGTTATTAATCTCTTATTTTTAGTTCTGTCTCTTAAATTGATATTTCTAATAAAGTTAAATTGAAGTTAATTGTACTTTGGTTTGCATAAATTTGAATAAATAAACTTTGCTGTTGATAAAGTTAAATTGAAGTTAATTGTACTTTGGGTTTTGCATAAATTTGAATAAATAAACTCTGCTGTTGATAAAATTAAATTGAAGTTAATTTTACTTTGGTTTTGCATAAATTTGAATAAATAAACTTTGCTGTTAATAAAATTAAATTGAAGTTATTTGTACTTTGGTTTTACATAAATTTGAATAAATAAACTTTGGTGTTAATACTTAATTATATTGAAATTATCTGTAATTTGGTTTTACATAAAATTGAATAAATAAGCTTTGTTGTTGATAATTAATTAAAGTAGCAAGCAGCTTTTGGTACTCTTATAAATCTCTGAAATTTACAAACCAGATTTAATTAATTTTAAAATAAACTAGTGGGCCACACCTAACTCTTGGTATAGCACAATGAGTAACAGATCCAAGCCCACCAAAAAGGATAGTATGTTCTCTAAAGAGAACATACATCATACTTTAGACAAGGTCAACAACCCCGAAACTCGCTGTAGCCAACGTAATATAAACAGAGGGATTAACAAAAGGGGTGTTGACTCACACTCTTCGCGCCGTAGCCAACCTGGTCCATCAGACCAACCACAAGCAACGTGCGAAAGATAAAGAAAACAAAGCACAAAAAAAACAAACTTGTTATTAAGCTTACAAAGCACTGACCGATAATTAAGTTACAGCGAAATACATAAAATCACAATGACTTTAATTACATATATATTGTATATAATAATTATTAAAATAACTGATTGTTGTTTTATAAAGTAGCAGTCGGGTGTTTAAGTTAAAGATCCCATACAGATATTTTAAATATTTAATTATTAAACTGTGTTATATATATATATATACTACTAACCTGTAAAAATCTGTAGAAATTATCTTATTTTAATTGTAATGAAAACATGTATACACCTAACCTATTCTATGCTTCTATTCTTACATTACAGTAGCTATTTTTTTACAGAACCCAGTTGAAGTGTGTTGATTCGTTAACACACAGAAACATATGTTGGTACAATAAAGGAAGATTACTGTATAACTTGTTTTTATTTATATTCCAGTGAACTTGTTTCCATAGGATTTTTTAATAGCAAACGATTAAATCTATATTTTGAACAAATAGAACAACATTTTATCTTTTTTAGTTAAGTTACTTGTTTAAACTTTAAATTGTGTTATGTTGAAATAAAAAATTAGTAAAACTTTTATAAGCGTAAGCTGCTACAAGTAGCATTATATATGATTATGCACATAAAAAACATCGCACTATTTGTCACAAGTAGCTAGACATAACAAGGTAATTAATTAAACTTATTTTTGTAATACTCTATAGCTGTTGAACTTTTACTTTTTTAACTTGTAAATATTCTAAAAAAAATTTAAACGAAATTGATTCTTAGATTTTAAATATCAGATAGCCTTTTAATAACCCTAATGAAAATGTTTTTTTTTATAAATACGCTGAGAAAAAAACTTGTTTACGACAACAAAGACATGCAAACAATGTTTCTTACAAGCAATTAAAAAGGTTGTTATCGGTCAAAGTTTTAAAATAAAACCGTTGCTGAAGATCAAATCAAAACAAGCTTTACAATTTTTTAGACAATACTTTTATTAATATCACAAATAGCTTGTCATGAAATAGCAATTAAAGTTTGATAACTTTAAAGCATAATTCTAATTTCTTACGACTCAAATTCTTGGTCAACTAAAATTTTTTTATTGTTGCCTAAAAAGATAATTTTAGTCTAGTAATTATCCGCTATAACTAAATATAAACAACAATTATTATTTTCTTGTCTCCTATTTTTAATCAGAATATTTAATCGACCGTAAAATTTCAACAATATCTTAATTTAAACGACCACAGGTGGTAACTCGATTTTGTAAAATTACCTGAAGTTTCTCTGTTGTATCTATGAAAAATTCAAATCGTGGTTTGTTTTAAGAATGCGTTCTACACTACTTTTTAAAGGTTTTTATTTTTTAAGGCCACCTATGAAATATATGCCAAGCTAATTCATGGTTTGTTTTAAAAGTATGCTTTTCGTTACTTTTTAAAGGTTTTTCAGTTTTGTATGGTCTCCTATAAAAGATGTGCCAAGCTAATTCGTGGTTTGTTTTAAAAATAGGCTCTTCGCTATTTTTTAAAGGTTTTTGGTTTTATAAGGCCACCTATGAAAGATAAACCAATTTAAGCTTTTTTTTTAGCGAAATACTTTCTAGGCTAGATAATGTAGAGAAAACTTTGTGTTAAAAGTAGATTTTTCGGATTTTCGCACTTGTTTTGCGTTTGAAGTACAAATCAGATTTTTCTGCTAAAATTTCGCAATTGGGCTTAGCATTTATTTTAGTTTTTCCAAAATTTGGTACTGTTTCTTTTGTGTTTCCGTTTGTGGACGAGGATAATTCCCGTGTATTTTTCGAATTGATGGTTAAAGAAGGCATTCTGTCAGTCTCTGATCCTGCTTCTGTGCTTCCGTTTGTTGATGAGGCTAATTCCCATGGATTTGTCCAATTGACGGGTAAAGAAGGAGGGCTGGAAGAAGGACTGTTGTCGATTTCAACAGTGGACGTAGATGTTTTTGGCTTGACTAAAATGGTTTTGTTATGCGGTAGCGGTATCTCGCTCAGTAATCTGTTTACGATCGAAGCAGATCGACTTTGAATTGTATACGCAGTTCTTGTGACGTCATAACTCGGTATAGCGTCAGCGTGCTTGTGTTTTGCTTTTACAGCGGCGGCTATTTTGGCTTAAAGTTTGCAAGTTTTTTGATTTATAAATTTTCTGCTTTTGCAAACTTCAACTAAATTATCTCATGGTAATTTAACCTCCTTTGTTGAGAGGTTTTCTGTTAGCGGCTGCGGCACTGGTCGCGTAAGTTTCTCACAAATTCTCGTATATAAGTTAGTTAAAATAATTTTAGGTTAATGAGATTTCTGTGCTCAATTGTAGTTGAAGTGAAAAATATACACATGTCTTTAGAAGGTAATATATTAGACCACTTTTTTTTTTGTTCAAGCTCGTCGATATCGTTGTACCTACAAAAGTTTTCGAATATGTTAATTACGACTTCAATTTTCGATATTTTTTGGACTGTGCCTAATGAAGGGAGAAGTTTTAAGACATTTTGTATAACTTCTAGCTCTCCAAACGTTTCCCTTGATACGACTTGGTACTGTATGTTGCTAAAACGTTGATGTTCGAACCATATTTTCTTCTCGTACTGCGTTTTCTCGAGTATATAGCGCCTACTTTCTCTTTTGCTAATCTCAGCTCTTAACAATTCAATTTTAAGGTTTTAACATCTATAACTTTTTACAGGCTGTTATAATATTTTTGAGATATTTGTGGGCTGCTTCAATTACTTCGATGCGCTTGTATCAACCCCATTGGTGACCTATATGGTCTGCTAAGTAGACCGGGTCTCGTCCCCTTTGAATAAAATTTAAGTAGCGAGCTACACACTCTTCCCATAATATAAGTTGGTGGAGGTCGTTATCAAGACTTGACATTAAACAATTCAATGAGGCTTTTTCTTAGAAGTTAATCTGATTGTACTTACAATTTAAATTTCTGTAGGCTCCTGGTACGGGTACTACAATATGGAAAATCAGAAATTAATATCTTATGTGTATCCTTTTTAAACTCATCCAGTCCCTTGCAAATTGGCTGCTACTAGGCCTAGAATAAACTATGTCAATAACAACTAGTAGACTTTGTTTGTGTGCTAAACTTTAAGTCTTAATAAAATTTTAAACTATTTTTGGGTCACTATCTACTTAATGTAGAAATTATAAAGAAGGTTAAGGTATTAATTAAGGTCCATGCGCAAAGTCGGAGTCACCATAAAACGTCTTAGGGGGTATGCTTGGTTATATATGTAACGCAGGCCTGGCGGTTACTGACTATAACGCGCTAGTATACAGAAATCTTAAGGTCGTTCTTAAGCTATTGTGTAGACTAATCTCGTTAATTAATAAAGTAGGTTTATAAAGTGTAAATTAAACTTATACTAGTGTTCTAATATCTTATAAGTGTTGATTGAACCTAAACTACTGTTTATTGAAATAGGTTTACAAAGCTGTTAGATAACTTAAACTATTGTTTATTGAAATAGGTTTATAAGTTTAGAATGTATTTACAATTAACAAATGTACAAAGAATACACAAACTATACTAGCAAAATAATACTAAATAAAATACTTTGATTTAAAAACCGAAATTCATTACAATCGACATCGTTACGCTAGGCAAACATCGTGAACATAAAACTCAGAAAGACATCGTGAACAGAAAACTAAGAAAAGAAAACAAAGCTAAAGGCAAAGTCGAAACAAACTAAGCAAAAAACCAACTAAGCAAGCCGACTCGACCAAACTCAAACGAGTTCGTTACTTTTAACAAGGAATATTTTGAGAAAGGAGAAAGAAAGAAATATGAAAGTTCTCTACCGCCACAAAGCGGTTACAAAGTAAAAATATTTTTAACAAACTTGTTTTCGAGCCTCTTAAGCAATCTATTTCTACTGCAGTTTGACCAAAAATAGTTTAAACTTGAAGCTTGTGTATTTGGACTCATGATGTTTCCATCTATATTGCCATCACACTTTGAACCTCTATCATGTTTAAATCCTAATCTTTAATATTTTTAAAGTTTAATTTTTCAGTTACAATTTATAAAAATTAACTATCTAGTTTTTAATAACAAAGCGGAAAATTTGTATTTTTAAATAGAAGATGATAATTAAAATTTAACAGCCAAGAATCAACGTGTTTTTTGTTTTACATGTAAAATTTTTCTTTCGATGTTTTATCAATAGTACTAGTTTTCTACTAGTAGTTGTCTAAAATATACTAATAAATTAACTAAATAGAATTTTTTCTTAATATGTTTTTTGATTGAAAATATAAAAACGTTAAAAACTGTTTTAATACCTTCATTGTATTTTATTTTAACTTCTTTATTACGTACTTTATACTTTAAAGGTGGAAATTAAAGTTCTCAAATAAAATAAAATAAAAGGAGATTGATCAATAATAAATTTTGAATTTTTTTAAACAAAACAATGTTTCACTCGTTTGATGACGAGATCTTCAGTTTTTTAAAATCTTATTCAAATAGATTATAAAATTTGAATAAAATTTAAATAAAATTTTAAACAACTAAATGTCTCGTCTTCAAACGAGTGAAATATTGTTTTGTTTAATAAAATTTAAAATTTATTATAAACTTTTTTATTATATAAAACATTTCATACTGTTTCTATTTTATAAACATTAACAGGGAAATTAATTTTTTAAAGTTTGTATGACAAAAATAAATTTTACTTACGTGTGACCTATTTCGTGAGCTATATCAATTGCACGAGAAAAACCATTTTCTTGTACAATAGCACAAGCTTTTCTTTTCGTGCATATACCATTTCTTTTTGCATAACCTTTTAATTTATTTAGTAAAAGTAAGTATTGACAAATAACTATTAATAAAACTTTATAAAAAAGGTATATTTATCTATATCAGATAGTACTTGTAATGTATAAATACGTTGAATTAACGTGTTAAAATAATTAAATATACCAGTGAAATTAAAATATCAATTCAACTAAATTTTAATTGTAAATTTATTTGTTTTTATCTTAAGTTGCAAATGGTACTTAAAAAAAATAAAATTTTTCCTAAATTAATCAATACATAGAGTGTGCATAATAAGAAAAATACCGTAAGAATAAATTGTTTTCTAATTAAAAAATTACTAATATATTGGTGAAAGTTTTTAGTTCACCTGTGTAGTTATTAGCTGCGAAATGTCTACTAAGTACAACAGTTACATCTTCTCTATAGAACTTCTTTTTGAGTTTGTTTATTTTTCTGACTCTCCATCGACAAACATTGTTTATACTTTGAACTGGGTCATCTTTCACAAGAATTTGTTCTGACTTAACATTTTACAACTTATCTATCTAATTCTGTCTATGATTTTAATTAAAACTACATTGCAAAAGTTTTGATAGTAAATTAAAAAGAACTATAGAACTTTAGATGTATTAAACAAATCTTCCAAGTTTTACTAAAATATAAATAAACATTTCTAACTTCATCTTGTTTGAGATAATGTATTTGACTCACAATAATTTTTGCCTTTATTCCTAAACTTTGGTGTTTAAAAAGACTGTTTACCTGAATAGAAGAAAACAATTTATTTTTTGAAAATTAGTAAAGTATTAATTTAGCTTACAATTTTAAATAAAGTTATTAAATAACTTTCAATTCTGTCCAATCCATGAAAAGCTACCACATCATAATCTATTCCAACCATTACCCCAATCTTTAGATGAGTTTTCTTTTTCGTTTTGAAATCTTCTATTTTAAAACTTTACAATTAAGTTGTTTATTTTAATTCTTTTTAAAACTTACTTATTTTAACAGAAAACATAAAATGTAGTTAATTCTTATCTTAACAAAAATATTTGATAAATAAAAAGACTTTAAGACAATGTCAAAGATGCAACTTGAAAAGTCTTTATTCAAATAAAAACTACTACAAACACAAAAAACATAATTATAATTAAAATATAAGCTTTAGTTTATTTTTATGTATCGTATTTAAATAGTACGTTTGTATCAGTGATAAGTTTGTTTAGTTAATTGTATTTTCGTAATATCCTTACCTTTTTTATAATAATTGGTTATGAATGTTATACTCAACTTTTATTTTTGTTTTATTAGCTGCCTAAAAAAAATACTCATAAAAATTTATACACTTAGAATAAACGAAAACATAGATTTGTGTAATTTATACACAAAAAAAGAACCTTTTAAGTAAGATTACATTTATAAGCCTGTTTTTATTATTTTGGTTCTTCTTATATATTAAATTGTTTTTTTAAGCTGGTTTCAAAATTAAACAATTAATATTAGTGATTTAATTGATAAACTTTATCATTTAACAAAACTCTGAGTGTAGTATCAGACTATTAAAATCATTTTTTTGTAGAGTTTACTTATGAAAAAAATTTAAGATTAGCTATATAAATTTGCAGTTCTAACTTATCAAACAAGTTTTAAAACATTTTAGACTTGATTTTAACAAAGTAAAATTCTTTCAATAACAACATAAATAGCTTTTAAAACCATTGATTAAATTGAAAGGCTGTAATTTTTTGTTAAACTGTTTTAGGTTTTTGATAACTACTACGATTAGCACAAGCTTGATATACAAAGACCTAACATAACCATTGTTTCCGAGTTGCTAGTTTTAGTTTTTCAAAGACAAGTAAAACATGTAATTTATATACATTACGAAAGCTTCGGTTATGCTGTTAAAGAATTAAAATAAGTACATATTTAAAAATCACAATAAAAACAAAATATACAGTATCCTTCTTTTATTGTACCAACATATGTTTCTGTGTGTTAACGGATTAACACAATTCAACTGGATTCTGTAAAAAAAATAAATACTGTAATGTAAAGAAAGAGAATAGAAGCTAAGGTAGGTGTATACCAGGGTTTCCCAAAGTGGGCGATATCGCCCCCCTAGGGGCGATTTTAGTAAGTCTGGGGGCGAATTTTAGTAAAGGGGCGAAAGGGGGAAGTGATAACTAGTAAGGGGGCGGATGAGGGGGCGATTTTAAAATTTTGGGCAGTAATAAAATTTTTATTTTCAACCTTGTTAATTTACTAATTTTAGCTTGCCATTAAATATTTAACCATGAGGTAAAACTTTAACAAAAAAAGTCAATTTTGTTTATGTCAAATATAGACTTCATTCCGAAACAAGTTGATAAGAATGTAAAGTATTTCATAAAACGTCGAGATGATAAAACAAAACAGTGTAAAATCACAAACATGTTCAAGAAATCTACACAAAGTATTGAAGATGGACAATTAGCTTCTTATATTCTGTCTCTCATAGTTGCTAAACAAGGACTGCCTCACACAATAGGGGAAAAAACGTTTATTCCTGTCTTAAAAACAGTTCTCGAAAAAGTCATTAATTATAAAAACACCAGTAATGTTTTACGTTCTATTCCTTTAAGCAACAACACTGTGAAAATACGTATAGATGAAATGTTAGAATGTGTTGAACAAAAGTTAGTTCAAATGATTTGCAATATTTTTTTTCCATGCAGGTTGATGAATCCAAATTGTCAGGGAATAATTGTCTTCTTTTTGTTGGCGTGCGTTTAATAGTTGATGATAAAACATACGAAGAACTAGCGTTCTCCCTACTTATGGAAACGCATAGCACAGGAAGGTTTGTGTTTGAAAAACAAAAAAATATTTTGAATTAAATAAATTACCTTCAAAAAACCTTATAGGAATTGCAACAGATGGTGCTCCATCTATGATAGGAAAGTATCGTGAACTAATCACATTTTACAAAGAGTTAAACCCTGGTATATTTACTCAACATTGCGATATACATCGCCAACATTTAGTAGCAAAAAATTTGAGCGTCCGTTTAAATGACTCATTAAACTTTGTGATAAAATCTGTCAACAAAATAAAAAGGCATGCTTTACAAAGTCGTCTGTTTAAACAGCTGTGCAACGACAATGATGGGGTTTTGTGAGCTGATAATGTATACAGAAGTGAAATGATTATCAAAAGAAAATTGTTTAGATTGTTTTGGGCTGTTTTTAATTCAGTTATTGATTTTTTTCTGAAAATGATAAGGTGTTGGTAGACAATCTTGTTAAAAGAAAAATAGACATTGCTTACATGTCAGACTTATATGGTAAGATCTACAATATCTGAACAAAACTTTACAAGGTAAAAACTTGAGTCTTGTATAAGTCAAAAGTAAGATAACCAGTTTCAGAAACCATATTGAACTGTATTGAAAAAATTTCAAAAATAATCAGTTTTCACAGTTTGAAAGTTTGAAAAACTTAAAATTTCAAGTAAGTGAAGGTGAAGTAAAAGTATTTTCATCTCATCTAGAATAGCTTAAATGTGATATTGATAAACGGTTTACAGACGTTTTTAATTAAACGTCCCGAAGTGGATCATGGATTCCTTTAAAGCAGATCTTTTTGAAGTAAACGTTGAATTATAGAAAACTTTCTCAGACTTACAAACTGATCTTGAACTTAAAGTAAACTTTTCCAAAGAACGATATGAAAGCTTTCGGACTCAACAAAAACTAAGGCAAAAGTATCCAATCATTTCGGAGGAAGTTAGATTGTTGTTAATAGCTTTTCCTTTTAGCTATGTTGTTGAGAAAGCTTTCAGTACAGTTATCAACATCTTGAGCGAAACATATAATCTATATATTTGTAAAGGAGGTGACTTGAGGCTTTATTTGACTGATTTAGAACCAGATACAGAAAAACTTGCAAGCAGTGATGAAGCTCATCCATCTTATTAGATTAGACTTCAGTTGCAGACATTATTTTCTGTAAGGTCTTCAATTTTAGTTGTTTTTTTAAAAGATTTCTTATTGAAGCTGGTTTCTGTTGTATTTAAGTATCTTTTTTATTAAAACAATTTTACTAAGTTATTTATTGTATAACAGGTTTGCTTAATGCCTAATGAGTATTAACTATGGTAGATTTCCTCTTGAAGTCGCACTACCCAAAACAAATGCAAATTTATAATTTCTTAAATTTAGCTTAAACAAAGTATACAACTAACTAAGTATTAATGAAACAAAATTTTTACTATACTTAATAGCTTATATAGATCAATCTTTTTTAATGAATGCTTATTTTATGCTTTAGTGGATTTTACGTTTATTCATAACATTATTACAATATAACATATTAAAATTTGCCAACTTGTAAAAATAAAGATAATGCATTTTTGAGCTCGCACTTTTTGATTTTGTTCAAAGTGCAAATTCAAGCGGAAGTCTACTGTATTTATTGAGTTGTTTATGTTTTAAAGTTATTAATAGTTATGTTTTGACTTGGTTAATTTTGTTTTAATTATGTAATGACTAGTTTATATTTGTCGTTTCAAAATTACACTAAAAGTTTTTATAACATAGTGAATAAAATATTTGTTTAAAAGATATTTATTGGACATTTTTTATTATAACTTGTTTAATCTGTACAAGTAAAAAAAAAATATAAACCGTTAAAATTATTATTTCAAAAAAGATTTTTTGACTTTAAAAGAGTATAAATTTGAGTTCTCTATTTGAAATGACTTTAAATATTTCACTAAAAAGATTCTTGAAGTCAGCTTTAATTTCTAACTTGATTTATTATTGTAAAAAAGATGTATGTTAAGGAAATTTTAATTGTTAGTACAACTGTTTTTTGTTTTATCTTAATTTAAAATATTTTGACAATTTAAAAATATGTTGTTTGTTTTAATATTTTAACTCTAGCTTTTAATTTTACACTGCTTTCTTCTGTTAAATTATTATAGGTTGATAGCTAGAAAACATTAATTTTTGAACATAATTAAACAAGCCATCGAAAAGACTGCTACAGTTACAAAACAAATTTCAATCTAATAAAAAAAAATTATTTGATTACTTTCTGTTCACAAAATTAACTGTAAAACCTTTATTCATTTTTAATTTAAATTAAGGTTAGGATTAAGGTTTAGTTATTTAAAGGTTATTCCAAGTCAAATACTGTTTCATGGTATTCTTTTACGAAACATATAGCTTAAAAAATTAAAAATTATCTTTTTAACTTTACAACTAACTTGTTTATAAAACATTTTAGCATTGAAATTAACCATTTTCTGCATTAATAGAAGCTATTTTAAAACCACTTTTCATGTGAGATAATCAACCAGTCGGTCAAACTCCCTAAAACTAGATCAGCAATGATGATTTTATTGTGTTTAAAATAAGCTGTTCATTTTTTTGTAATTTTTTAATCTATGGTACAGTAATTTTAGAGTATGCCTATTTATAAAACAGTTTAAGTATATAGTGCGACTTAAATAAGTTACCGAGCATTCACTTCTAAATTTCCGGAATTCTTTGTATAAGAGATTATTTTAATGTCAGGTTTCAGTTAAGATTTTAAATGAGTAACGTACGGTTCAGATCCAGTCAAATTTCGGCCCACTAAGTAACTTGAAAACTGCTTGTGCAGAACAAATAAAGTTTAGCTTTTTGATACTTAATACTTTGAAATGCGCTTTTAATTTGGTTTTCAGTTCACAGTAGTAATTCCTATATCACAATGATAGTAAATCAATTTATTACAGTTTTGCTGGACTTTTTTAATTTTCTTATATATTAGTTTTTCAAATTATTTAACCCGTAAGTACATTTTTTTAACAAGTCGACTTTAGAAAGGATTTTTTAGTAAATTTTTTTTATATTTAAACAGAATTGAATACATATTACAAACAACTTTTTAATATTTAATTATTTTAATACACTTTACTTATAGGAATATAACTGTAAATTATTTTTTTCAAGCCCAGTAAATTACTTTGAACACAGCCCAAAAGTGCGTTCATAAGAAGTTACAGACTAAATTACATATCGAATACAACTTTTTTGGCTCAAAAGTGCGTAGTTAAGGAGAAAAAAATACTTTATAAAATGATAGGGGGCGATTTTTTTTTTTAATTTCTGAAAAGGGGCGATTTAGTAAATGAGTTTGGGAAACCCTGGTGTATACATATGTTGATTAAAACAAAAATAATTTTTACAGATTTTTAGAGGTCAATGGTTAATAATAGGTAAAATACTTAATGTTAAATCCGACTGTTATAAAACTATATAATATTAGTAACTATTACGTGTAAATTAAATAAAGTAAACTAAAATACACAATAAAATAACAAACCATAATATAAACTACTTACATGAATGGAAAGAATAACTGGTTCAAATTTATTTACTGGTTGCTAATGATCGAACAAAATGTATCTAATAATTACGTCACAATATATATAAACATTAGGTTTAGCTATTTAATTTGTATTATAAAGTTAAATAATTTTTTCTTTATCTTTGGAAAAGCAGTAAAGCGTTTTATTATGAAAAGTAGTATGTAATCTACTTTGAATAAAAAGTGAAACAACAACCATTAATTGTTGAATCAATAAATTTATACTTTACTTATTACTTTTTATATTAAAGCTTTTTACTGCTTTTACAAATTTAAAGAATAAATTATTTAACTTTATAGTACAGTTTTAATAACTAAACCTAATATTCATATAAACTGTGACGTAATTATTAAATATATTTTGTTCAATCATTAGCAACCGGTAAATAAATTTAAATTAATTCTTCCTTCCATTCATGTAAGTAGTTTATATTATAACTTGTTATTTTATCGTGTAATTTAGTTTAATTTACTTAATTTAGACTTAATAATTACAAATATTATATAGTTTAATAACATTCGGGTTTAACATAAAGTATTTTACCTATTATTAACCATTAACCTCTAAATATCTGTAAATATTATTTTTATTTTAATGAACACATGTATACACCTACCTTAGCTTATATTCTTTTTCTTTACAGTATTTGTTTTTTTACAGATCCCAGTTGAAGTGTTTTGATTCGTTAACACACAGAAACATATGTCGGTACAATAAAAGGAGACTGTATCATTTGTTTTTATTATTTTTTTAGTGAACTTGTTTCACTAGGATCTTTTGTTAACAAACACTCAAATTTATATTTTGATTAGTTATTTTAAAATCATTAAGTTTCAGACTTACAATAGTAGAAACCTGTTTTTTTATATAAAGTTGTTTCGCTTTTCTTATTTTCGTTGGTAAGATTTCGACTTAAGGCTATTATTTGTCTTACAGCTGAATCTGCTTTTGCTACATTATAATTTTTTTTACCATATAGATGATCTTGTTTCACTACTAGGATGTGTTTTCTTGATAAAGATCTTTTTTTTCTTGTTTTTTTACTATTAAAGCTTTTTTCTTTCATGTTTGTATTGATAAGATACTCTACGTTGTACTTTTTCTTTCCTTTGATAATCCAACCACTCTGTAGTAAAAATCCAGGATTTTTTAAAGTACGTTTAGTTATTTATAAAACCACTTAGCTTATTTTATTAATTAAAATAATTAAAGTTAATGTCGTAAAAAAAATTAAACCATTTTAAATAGTTTAAAAAAATTTTGCCTTAAACTTAAAAGATAAGTAGCGTAAACAAAAAAGCTAAACGGTTTAATGTAAATAAGAAAAAAAAAATCTATGCTAAAATAATACTTAGTTAAAGTTTTTACGTTTAAAAAAAGTTTAAATACTACAAAAAAAAACACTTTTGCTTCAATCTACTACTTAAAAATGAATATACTATAAGTTATTATTTGTTGAATGAATATTTTTTACGTTTGAAGTTTTTACAATTGAAACTGTTTTTTACACAAAATTTTAATACGTTTAATACTTAACACGTGTTATTTATTTGATCTTTAATGATTAGTATTTACACTATTATAAGAATAAAGTATTTTTTTAAATATAAATATTTATAACTTTTTATTATTATTATTATGCACTCACAGCTTTGTTGTTCAGACATAATTTAACTTGAACGATGCCTTTTGTAGTTTTATTCTTATTTACTTTGCCATGTATTTCTCCAGCAAGATAATGACAGCTTTTACTTAGCTCAGTTTCACTATACGAAAAGTGTTGTTGTTGCTCAACTAGTGCAACAACAAAAAGTGGCTTAATTGTCGACCCGTTCATACTTGCCAAAACACGAATATAGTATGTTGAATGATGCTTATATGTAATGTTTCTTTTCATACAACAATCTAAAACTTTAAAGTATAATATGTAATTAGTTCTACATTAAAAGTTTTCTTTTTAAGCAACAAATGGTTACAACACAAAACCATAGAATTAAAAACTTTATATAACTCAATAGAATTGTGTTAGAATGTTAGCACAGCATAATGTGTTATGTATATTAAATATAAAAATTTACTTACAGGTTTAATTTTTACCTTTTTTTTATTTAGTCAAGTAAGTGTTATAACATTACTTTTTCTAATAAAACAAAAATATACGTTTAAATTAAATGATCTATGGTTGTTTTGTATTTTAAACTATTTTTGTAGACATATAGTTTAAAAACAATTAAGGTATATTTAACTTTAACAATTGATAAATAACAAAGCTTAAGTTTCTAACACAACTTTCAAAAGAGTAAAAATATCAAAATAAATTTAACTTTATGCATGTAGTTGTAGTTTTTGAAGTGAAAAAATAAACTTAATAAGAATATTAATTTATAATTTCATTTAAATCTTAAACTATTGCTATTCTGTTGCATATGGTAAGATTTTTTTAAATCATGTTTTGAAAATTCATAGCTCGCTGTCTTTAACTGTATAATCACCTTGATATAACTCTAAGATATACAAAATTATAACAGTAGTAATCATCATATAACTGTGTAAACTATTTTAACACTAAAATGAGTTTTTGTGATTTCATACTTTTTTAAAAACTTATTTTAAACTAGTTAAAAATTTAACTTAAAAAAGTTGTATAAAAGAAATTAATCCTACTTTCATGACTGTTAAAGAACCTTCTTATGTGTTGTCCAGAGCAATAAACCAAAATGATTGCAAAAATTACCTAAAATTATTAGTCATTTTAAATAGATACATATATACATATATATATTTATCTAGTTATATAAAAAATATAATCTATACAGCTGTTTCACACATGAAATGTAAAATTTCATGTGATCGTTAGTAAGTTACAGTTTATTATAATAGTGAACAGAAGTTTCGATTTTAAATTTTCTATAATAATTGTGACGTAGTAATGGTACAGTTTATTGTACAATTAGCTGAATTTAAAATAATACGCTGTGAATGTTAATTTATGCTTTTAAGGAAAGTTTAGAAAGGTTATTTTGGAAAAATGTTTTAAGCTATTAGAAAAAATCTTTTAGACTGTTGGGAAACCTTTCTAAACTTTCCTTAAAAGCATAAATTAACATTCACAGCGTATTATTTCAAATTCAGCTAATCGTACAATAAACTGTACCATTACTACGTCACAATTATTATAAAAAAATTTAAATCGAAATTTCTGTTCACTATTATAATAAACTGTAACTTACTGATGAAACAGCTGTATAGATTATAGTTTTTATATAATTAGATAAATATTTAGCTCAAATTTAATTTTTCGAGCACTATCGACCAGAACTTTTATATAAAACCTTTAATACATATATATAAATAATTGTTAGTTATAAGTAATTAAAAAAAAACTATAAATGTAACTAAGTTTAAATAAATAAATATATACTGAATTGTTTCTTTGAGATGTTTACAAGTTACAGATCAAGTAATAAAATTATCTTTCATCTTTAAATTTAATCATTTGAAATAAAACATATAACTTAACTTACTATCTTCTTAACAGTATACCAGTATTTTGCCCAAAATCTTATATTCATCTTTATTTACACAGCTATTGATATAAATTTATACATTAATACTAGAAAACAAGTTAAATAACTTTATACCATCTATAACTTAGTGTTTAACCAAAATTGGTTTACACGTAAATATTTTACTATATTTAGGAATGGAACTAACAAACTTAAAAGCGCTAAACAATACAGTTTTATAAAAGTATAACTATAAAAACTAAGTATGAACTATTTTTTCAAAAGTCTTTCAAAAAACACACGCTATCTAGCAAACTTAAAAAAACTTTTTATGACAGTTAACACTGAAAAGATTTTTTTCAATTTACAAGTAGTAAATCAACAGAATAAAAAAATATTATGCTTAAAATATTTAAATGTTTTTGAAGTAACTACTTTTTGTTTTCATTCGGATTTATTTTTTTGTTCAAATTGCAAAAATAGTTATGTGTTTTACATTGATACTCAATCACTTTAGATTTTTATTCTACCGTTATTTTCAAACCATCTAAAGTTTTTTTTAATAATTATATTTGTACTTGAAATTTACTGGAGTTATGTATAATTACTTTCACTATTTGAAAAAATATATAAATCCGTATGAAAATAAAAAAGTAAGTTGTTTCAAAAAATTTAAACGTTTTAAGCATTTTTTTTTTTCTTGATTCACTACTTGTAAAATAGAAAAACCTTATCAGTATTAGTTGTCATAAAGTGTTTTTTAAGTTTTTTTAGTTTTAGATAAAAGAAGATCCGAAAAAACGAGCTCATTGGAAGACAAAATTGCCGAATTTAGAACTAAAACAAGCTTCACTTCTTAAAAAGCTGCCTATTTAATAGAACAACACGTTAATAAAGGTAAAAACTTATATTCAATCTTTTTTCGCAAATAATAGATTTAAAAATCATCGTATTAAACCCAAATAAATTTTTCAACGTAATGTTAAAAACTTATTTAAAGTTCAAAGTCTGTGTAGACAAGATAACAGTTAAACAGCTAGAAAAGTATGATAGTATTTTAATACTAAATAATCTAAAACTGTAACAAAAATAATCTAAATTTAATCACATTAAAACAATATGTATATTTTGTTGGTAAACATACACAGTATGACAATTACACGAGTAATGAAATACTATATTTACTTAAAATTAAACATAACATTTTAATGATGCTTGGCGTTAAAAAGCAGGTTAAGGTAGATATAAAAAACTAGGAACGGTCAGAAATGCGTGGCGTCAATATTGCACAGTGCGTCACTTTAGTACAGAGGGTCATTTTTGCACTGCATTACTTTAGCACGAAGCGACACTGCCGCACAGCGTCACTTTATAGCAGAGTGTCATTTTAGCACGGTGGGTCATTTTTGCACCGTTTTTTGTTCTTCTGTATTTGCTTGAAGCGTTTTTTTTTTTAATTTTTTTTTTTGCACTGAACGTAATTTTTGCATAAACAAAACCTTTTCAAACCTTTATTTAAAAAGTTTTCAATAATACAATTATAATTAGAAGTATTTATAATTTTGTAATATATAAAAAACGTGAATAAAAACTAAATTAAAAAATCAAAGTAAACATGCATTAGATTTGTAGAAAATTCAAGCTTTATTTACAAATTTATTTTAAAATTTTTAATATAGTGTTATCTGGTTTTGATAACGGTGTAGTAGTATGTAAAGCAAAGTTTAATGAACAAACCTAACTAAGAAAATTGTTCAATCACTAGGTATTTTTATTTTTTATTTCAAACATGTAAATAGTTTTACTGGTATAAATGTTAAAACAAACTATTGTAATTTCAAGTAATCATTCAGTTTTGTAAAGTAAAAGTCTTATAAACTTTAAAGCAAAATTAAGTTTACTTCTGTTACTAAATTTTTAGTTATATAGTTTTAAGTTTTGGTATTAAGTGTTCAAACAAAAACTTATTTTAATGTTTGAAAATTTTAGTACCTTAATACATATGTTTTGAATACTTAAAAATTCAAGGTAAAAAAATCAAAAAAATCTTAATATTTTTTTACGTTTCACTGCTTTTCATATATATATTTATGTGTTTAAGAAAAGGCTTAGAAAAGAAAAATTAAGAATAAAATAACAAAAGTTTGCAGAAATAATAAGACTAAAACCTAAGATTTTATTCGAGAGTATACAATTAAGAATAAACATTAAATGAATAAATAAATTTCGTATATGTTTGTTGTTTACTTAGGTAAAATTTTAAAACTAAAATTTAATCAACACGTGTTTTTATGAAGCTACTTAAAACTATAAGTTTAAGCATTTATTTTCACTTTAAAAACACAGACTACATCTAGTCTAAAACAAAATAATGTTGTATGAAACAAAATTCAGTACTTGAAAAAAATGTTGTTGTTTCAAAAAAAAAATGTTTAAAATTTCCAAGTTTTTCGGTCAATATAATTTGATTTATTAAGGTTAATACTTGAAGACTTTTCTTTGTTTTACTAAACTTTCTAGCCTAAAAAAATAAAACTGTAGAATATTACAAACATTATAATACCATATAGTATAAAGAATTTAAAAGTATATATTAATTACAAAATCAGTAAATATTAATACACTAAAAGTCTCTAAAAGCAAACTTTCATTTGTTTTTAAAATAATTTTGCTTCTTTGTATTCGTGAGTTTTTTCACAAAGTTTTGAAAAATCTTAGCTTTGTTTTTTTTTATATTATCGTATTGATTAGTAATTATCATTATTATCATATCGTATTATTCAATTAGTTTTAAATATGTATGATTAATGAGTAACAAGCTTTAAAATTTTTAGATTTGATATTAAATAGGGTTAAAAAATTTTTTATTAGATTTACAAAGTGCGAAAAAAACAAAAGTTTAGTTTTCCTAAAAACAAAAAAAAAGAAGTTTTAATTCAAGTTTAAACTTTACAAACATAAAGTAGTCACATAAATTTTTTTAATTAATTGTATAAAATTTCATAAATCTCCCTATCTTATAAAGCACTTTTTAGCTTTAGTTGGTGCTAAATTAACGCTCTGTGCAAAATTAACTAACTGTGCTACAATGACTCTCCGTGCTAAAGCTACGCCGTACAAAAGTTACAGTCCGTGTTAAAGTGACGCCGTAAAAAAGTGTCTCAACGTGCTAAAGTGTCGCCGTGCAAAAGTGAACCTCCATGCAAAAGTGACCCACCGTGCTAAATAAACTTCCGGTTCTAAAGTGACGTCATGAAAAAGTGACCCACTGTGCTAAAGTGACGCACTGTGCTAAAATGACGCCGTGCAAAACTAACCCCGTGCTAAAGTGACGCCGTGCAAAAGTGACCGAAAATTCCCCACTGTGCAAAAGTGAAGAATTGTGTTCAAGTGACGCCGTGCAATAGTGACGCACCGTGGTAAATTGACGACCCATGCTAAAGTGTCGCTGTGTTATTTTGACACTCACCCTTAAAAACTATTGTTCTATGTTCAATTTCAATCTCTTTGTTAATTTTTTATCTACTTTCTTAAAAGTTTTAAACAAAAATGTTTTATTTATTTCAAAAGTAACTTATTTATTTATGCAATAAATTTAGTCATACTTTGTAACTTGTTGCACAAATTTTATTTCAATAACAACTAAACTCTAACTACAATCAGAAAGGCTATAATATAGCTCATAAATAACTGTCAAGTGAAAATAAACCAAACTTCTATTTACAAAGCTTTCATCAATTTATTTGACGTTTTAATGTAACAAACTGCTGTTAAAGATAAAAACTTTTTTTTTTCATATTGTACATATATTATCGAAAAACATTTATATCTGTAATTTGGCTAATCATAAACTTATATACTTTTACTATGTTTTATTTAAAAACTTTTGTAATTCTATTTTTTGCTTCTTTCTCATAAATCAAGCAGTTAGAGTATAACTATTTTAGTTTTTTTTGTTTATAAAACAAGTATAAGAAAAAAATTATGCTTATAAGTTCAGTGGGTTAATTTGGAGTTGAAAATGCTTTTCTGTCATCGAGCTACACACTGCTCATTTATTAAATTATTATCATTTATAAAATTACTTTCCTTAAGTAAATAAAAAGTTAGCTTTAGAACAAAAATTATTTAAAATTAAATCTAAAAATACTTTTAAAGTTCAAAAAATAAAATTCATAGCTAATTTAAAAAATTATATTTATAAAGTTTTACACTAAGTAAATTAAGTTATCTCTTCTCTTATTTAAAACAAGTTCGTTAGCAAAAATATATAGTTTATAATGAAAAAGAAGGTGAAACCAGATACTTGTAAAAATTTCATGAATTTCAATTTAATGAAGAATAATATAAAGATGATTTCAAAAATCGTAGATTTTTTTAAATTACAAAAAATTCTTTTAATGTTTTATTGTTTGGGATAAGCTTTTTGATAAAGTAGAACTAAACTGTCGCAGTACAAACTATTAAAATAAATTACGGTTTGCCATTTAAAAACTTATACTCGTAAATTTCGTATAATTATTGAAAAATATAGATTAAAAGTTATTAGATTCTCGTATATAAACAGTATAAAAACGGCAAATAAGTTCTTTATTACTAGTTTTAGCCAGTTTTAAGCTTTTATAATTTACCTACAATCTTATTTTATGTACAAAATTCACAAAAGTAAAACTCACGAACAAAAAAAAAATATTTAAACAGCGAAAAGCTCTAAATTCTGTACACACTTTATTTTTTTGCAAACAACTCGGATCATAGATCATAGTAGAATTTAATTAAAAAAATAAATTTAAGCAAACTAAAATGTGTAGAGATTATAATAGTTATATAGAATAATGCTAAGTTTTAAAAAGCACTGAAAAAATTTTAAGAATAATTTTTATAATTTATAAATAAAGAAAATAAAAGTTTGTTTTTCCTTTAAAACTTTTTTAAATTAAATCAAAATGAATTATCTAACTATTTTATATAAAAAACTTAAAAACATTGTTTATAGAAACCAGTAAAAGTAGGTAAATATTTTTGAAATTACATAAAGTAAATTTAAAAACTTTTTGATAAATTTTCGATGGCAAAAAATATTTCTTTTGTATAAAATTATATCCTAAAGTTTTTTCTTTAACTAAAAAGTTTCCAAAAAAACCTGAAACCTGGAATTTCACTATTGAGACAAAAAATTAGGAAAATCTGGAATTTGAAAAATTTTGGAAAACCTGAAATTTCGAATAATTTTTACAAGTAAAGTAATGAAATTTATGTTAGATACGAAAAATCTACCGAACACAATATTTGTTTTGTGTATAATTTATAAATTTATTCATTACAAAACACGTCTAAAAATTAACATTACAGTACCTTTTCAATACTTTTCTTCTATTTAAGACAGTTTTTTTTAACTTAAATTTAATGTTATACTATATAAAGAACAAAAAACTCGTACTTTCATAAACCTCAAGAAATTCAGAAAACCTTTTTTTTTATAAAAACTTTTGGCGACCCTGTAACTAGCATTTCATTATGATGAATGTTTAGGTAACTGTTTATTGGTTTTATAGCTATTTATTTTGAGTTCAATTTTTATTATTTTTCCTCAGCGTTTAATTTCAAGATGTTTGTATTAAAACCAAATTTTTCCTGTAATTATACAAAAATTAATAGCTTTTTAAACCTAAAAAGAGTAAGTTGTGTAAAAATAGAAAGTGTTTAGTTACCATTTGCAACTTAACATGAATATACTTTTCACTTTAAATTTGTTTAAAAAACTTAATGCTTTTAAAATTTACTTGATTATTTTTAAAAAGTTAAATGAAACGTAAGACAGTTTTCAAGGTTGATGAACAAAGTTAAATTAAACTTGATGTAGTTAAACAAAATTATTAAATAATATGCTAGAAAAACAAAAATTAAGATTGATAGTCGATTTCAAAGAAGAACTTTTAAAAATACAAAAATACTATTAAAGAACCAATATCTAGAACAACTGATACTATATAGAACAAACTATTTTCGTAAAACTAATAAAATACACAAACAAGATTTTAAAGAAGAGCAAAAAAAAAGAAATAAATACTCTGAAATCGATTAAAGTTCGTATTTTTAGCTATTTATTAAATAAAATGCTCGTTAAGGTATCAAAAACGAATAATAACTGTTTTTGAAAAACACGATGTAAAAGTAATATCAGTATATACCACCAAGAAAATTAATTTCTGAATACTTTAAGATTAAAAGAAAGTGTTCTAAGATACTTGACGCGAATGTCATATATAAGTATACCTGCTTTGTAGACTAGAATATATTTTGTATTTGGGAGACATCATGGTCAAATTTTAAGAGGAGTTACTGACTAAAAAGAAAAGGACAATTGCAGTGCTATTTTTGATCATTTGCATCATTGTATACAATATCAAAACTCCAATACTGATAACAAGTTCAGAGTCTTTAAGAGGTGTGCTCGAGATGAGCTTTATAGTTAGTAATCAGTGCTCTTCAAAAAAAAATATCAAAACGAAATATGCAAGTTTCTGGAAAAAGAAAGACAGCCCTACTAAAAATATATGAATATACTCAATTATCTTTATTTTTTTTTCTTTTACTAGCATTTTTAAAAATTTTGTATAACTACGTCATATATAATTCAATTTTATTTATCAACCTTCAAAACTGTTTTACACTTCATTTAACTCTTGAAAAATAATTAAGTAGATTTGAAATACTTTAGGTTTTATAAAAGAAATTAAATGAAAAATATATTCGTTTTAAGTTGCAAATAGTATTTAAATACAATAAAATTCCTTCCGACAAAAGAGTGGAAAGTGTGTTTATTTTTTTCGTGCATGTTCCCTATTAAAAGCACACTTTTAATGTGTTTATGTCATATAAAAATTTAAACTTTTAACGCAGTTTAGCATATCAAATTCAAATATATTTTTTTATGTTTATTTAAACTAATAAAAAAAAAATAGTTTGTATACAATTTTCATTTCATATACTTAAAACAGTATGTAGTTTTCATAAAATTGAAATTTAATTTTGGTGTATTTGTATCATAAACCAATAAAATATTTTAGGGTTAAAAAAAGAGTTTAATAAAGTGAAATTATTAAGTAATTAGTTCCATTTATAAACTTTGTACAAGTTACATTAGTCACACTTGTTCTTAAGATTTTAAACGAAAACATCTTATTTTACTTTACTTAATAATTTATGTTCAAACAGTTTTACTGACGTATGTTTGAAAATAAACTATCTTGCATTTAATTTAAAAAAAAAATCTTATAATTTTTAAGTGTTTGCTAGAAGAATAACTTATGTAATAACGTTTTAAACTCGATATTTTTTGTAAAGCCTATAAAGTTTTTAATAGTGTTAGATTTTTATCTAATTTTTTTGTTAAAGCAAATAAAACAAAATTGCATTTCTACACTGAAAAAAGTAGTTTAGACAAGGTTGAAAATTTTAAAACTTACTTAAAATTGTTCTATTAATACGTTATGACTCTGGGAGTATGCTATTTAATCCATTTTTAGTAAACGAAATCGGAACCTACAGTTAAAGACATATGCAAACTTACATTTAATATAATTAAAGAGTAATTTTTACTTTCATGTAGAGCAGGGTTTCCCAAACTTTTTTTTCAAATTGCCCCCTTTGAAGAAATTAAAAAGGCTATTGCTCCCTCCAACAAGACTTTAATTTAAAAAATTTGCTCTTTATCTGCAACTCAAGAATATCTAGTGTAAGTTTCAAAATTACTAATATATATACACCTAAGACTTTTTTCTTTTTTTTTTTTGCTCTTCATCTGCAACTCAAGAATATCAAATAGGTTTCAAAGTTTTAAAAATGCCCCCTTTCGCCCTTTACTAATTATTTCTCCCCAACTTACTAAAATCGGCCCCAGGGGCCGGTACCGCCCACTTTGGGAAACCCTGATGTAGAGCTTTGTTGAGAAAAAATATTTGTTCAAAAAAAAATCAAATTCTAGTACAAAAACTGTTAAAATTGAAATTTTAAGTGCCTAAATTAGAGTAATAGTTTCTATACTTTGAATCATAGCTTCATTAGTTTTGTTATTTAATTTGGTTTAATTTTATCTCGTACTTTTTAACTTTACCTATTTATATAATTGTGTAAATGTTCAACTTATTTCTTTTTAAAGCTTTAGTAATAATAAACATTTGACTAAAATGGTAACATAGTCGTTAAGTAATTTAAATACTTCATACCACTTTATATAAATTTGAGTAAACTTTTTTATATTTCGTAAGAGTGTTTCTTATCATTTACTACTTAAAATGAAAACATTATAAATGGTATTATACTTGTGATTAAATTTAAAGTTTTTGACGTTACTAAATAGTTCTCAAACAATTACTTTAAACATGAAATTATGTTAAAAAAAGTTTGTACTCGTACAATCATGCAGTGAGAGTGAGTTTGAAACGAACAAATTATGTTTAGTATTAAAAAAAAGCATTAGATAATGACCAAATAAAAAAAATAGTTTTTTGTGAATACAACTTTAATAGTTTTTTTCTTTAAACCAGTAAAACATACAAATATTTACAACATTTTGAGTGACAATTTCTTGTTTTAAAAAATAACTGACTCAGTTTTTTTTTATTTTAGTTAGTTTGTTTTACAAACTAGAATTACTAATATTACCTATACTCAAAAATTACGGGTGGATTGATTAGGTCTATTAACCTTGCAGATAAATATATAGCTATTTTAATCAATATTAGATGGTACTACAACTTCAACATACTTATATAGTAAAGAAAAACACTTGTAACATTATAATCTATGTAAGCTTTAGTAGATGATGTGTTAGTTGATGTTGTTCAAAATTTTACCAATCAGACGATCATGTTTTCTGCCTGATACATGTTTAGTATATCATAAGTTTTAAGCAATTAAGAGCATGTATTCAAACGACATAAATAAATTACTTAAAAATTAAATGTATTTTTGTAAAATTTATTCAAAGTAAATTTTATAAGATGTTTTACTTTCTAAACTTGTATGTAATATAAAACTTGTTTTTCTATATTATAAAAAAATCTACAAATTAAGTTAGGCATGAATACAATGTAAAACTTAGTTCATTAAAAAAATGTCATACATTTTAAATATTAAAATTATAGTTCCTGGCGTATAAAAAATATTGAAAATAAAATATGAAAATCAATTTTAACTTTAATAATTTTCTCCGAAGCAAAGAAGCACAACATAAAAAAACCTGCTTAAAACTTTAATTTAAAAAATCCTGTAATAATAGTAGTACTCTGTCTTTAATACGTTTTTCCTAATATTTAATCAGTTTAATTTGCAAAGTTTCTTATTTGTCATTTTACAAAATAAAAACTGCTTGACATATTAAGTGTTATTTCTAAATAAACTTAAAATTTATAGTTTTAAAAGTAGAGCTTTTCATAAAATCATTTAAACTTTATTGTCTATAATATAATCATTGTTTATTGTTAACTTTAACTGAATATAACAAAATTATTATTTATGATATTAAGAGTACTGAAAACTTTTAAAAAAAAACTTAAACAAACGGTAACTAATAATAATATCTAATTATCAACAAAAAAAACGAAAAAAGTAGTAATATATAACAACCAAAATAAATTGCTTCAATTAAAAATAAAAACTTTTGAAGTAAGTTAAAAACTTATTGCATGAATAGTAGCACCTCGAAATCATGTTTCAATTAAACACACTGTTTATGATAGTAAATTCTAAATTAGATTTAAGCCAGAACAATCACATGCGGTTAAAAACATTAAGATTTAATATATAATGGTTAGAGCGATTATAACAGACTTTTAAATTTTGAACTTTTTAGAAGTTTATTTTTGTAAACTTAATGGCAATATCAACTCAGAAATAAAAAAAGTTCAATCTTTAAGTTTAAAATGTTTTAGCTACATCCAATTTACTTTTTTGAATAGCTTTAGATCGTAAACAATAAACTATGCCAAATGATAAAACATTATATTTTCAAAAATTTTCACTACTTCTAATTTTCGAAAATTATCAAAATGTTTTATCTTGCGCAAACTTAGTTCTATACTATTTATAATAAAAAAACATTCGCTCATTTGAGTTTTGTTTTTGCTTTCATGTTGTATAAAAAATTTCAAATCATTTATATAAATTATCATAATTTTAAATTTAGACTTAAAAAAAGTTTTTAGAGTACTTTAAAAATAGTTGTTGATTTTTTCGCGATATTTGTAATCAAAAACAAGTCTGAGAAGTATATAAACTTTTATACCAAAAACAAATTGCACATTAGATAGTATCAAGAAAAAAGTTATGTAAAACTTAAACTTTGTACTGAATGTCCAAAAAAAGGTAATAATTTTAGTAAACAACTTCTACAGTCGACATTTTTAATAAGTGTTTACTTAAACTTTAAGCTTTAAATTTATTCAACATAAATTTTGTGAAAAAATTAATAGTATGTTGTGAAAAGTTAGTAAGTTTATAAAAAACAACTGAATGATAGATGAAATTAAAAAAGATTTTGTTTAAGTTTCAAAAAATAAATGTTTGTACATTTTGTTTTTTTTTTAATATTAAACTTTATATAAAATTTTTAAATATTTAATATAAAACTTTGTTGAAAAAATACGTTACCTATTGATATTTTAAAATGAGTTGTTTACGTTTGAAAAAGTAGATACTGCAGTATTCTTTTAACTAATAAGTCAAAAAAAAAATTATATCTAAAGGTCAATTAATTTATGCTCTGATAGTTTAAATGCCAATAAATAAAACGAAACGTTTAATATTAACAATTTCTACATAATAATTATTTCCAATATTTATTTTAACAGTTTATTACTAACAAAACAATGTTTCACTCCTATACTTGCATATAACGTCGAGAACTTTAAATTGTTTAATTTAAAACAAGTTACAACGTACTAATTATATCAAACAACATTTATAGTACCTTAAAAAATGTAGTTAAAAAAATATACATAAAGCAACAATTAAAAATCACTGCAATCAAGCATAAATATTTATAAAAATCTAATCAATTTATTTTAAAAAAAACATATAAAATGTCAGAAAACCAGAGCTCATGGAAAACAAACACAAATGTTTTTACTACCGAAAAATGGACTGTAAAGCTGTTATTTTTTAAATAGGAAGATACACTTTTTTAGTTAAATATAGTATTAGTTTACTGAAAACAGTTTCATGAAAAACGTTGTAAGTAATATTTTGTACTTACTACTATAAAAGTTAAAATGTCAGTTTTTTGAATCAACATTTTGTACTAAATTAAAAATAGTAGAGCATCTATGTAAAAAGTAAGTAACTTTACATTAATATTTAGAAAACTTTAAAACAAACTTTAGTTAATATATATTTTATTGATCAGGATGAATTCTCACAAATAATAGATAAATTTTTCCTTTATTAGTCTAGTCATTTAAAAAAGTTATTAAATATAACTTTCTTGTACGCAAACATAAAAATATTCTATGTAAAACTTTATTTTGATAATATGTTGTGAAAAGTTAGTAAGTTTATAAAAAACAACTGAATGATATATGAAATTAAAAAAGATTTTGTTTAAGTTTCAAAAAATAAATGTTTGTATATTTTGATTTTTTTTATTAATAATTTTATAAACCTATTTAGACACTTTAGTTTATTAAATATGTAAAATATTATAACTTTATTAAATTAAAGACTAAAAAAATAACAAGACATTACATAAATATCTTGTTATATCTATTGAAAAAAAAATTCCGCTAAAAAAAGTTTTAAGTCAAAAATATGAGATAAATTCTAAATCAAGTGATAATTAAAAGTATTAAAATTATCTAAACTATTTTAATGTAAATACAAGTCTTAAAGAACAAATTAAGGGCTAGTAAACAAATCAAGATTAACTACTGAATAGCTTTTGAAATTTACAAAGTGAAAACTCAAAAAAGTATTAAGCTTAGCTGAGGTTTGTCGTGTATCAAATTAAAAGCTTTTTTTACTAATTAGTACAGTTATTTAAATCTTCATCTAAAAGTTTTTTGGTATTATGTACTTTAAAACATTTTTTTAAACAGTTTGAAAGTTATGTCTTTAAATTTACACAAAATACTTTAAAAATATCAAAAGCCTGTTCTGCCAAACTTTTAATTTTTCAAGGTTGCTCCATTTTAACAAATTCTCAGTGTTTTATTTATTTTCTTGCGAAATACTTGCTATAATGACGTCATAGTATTTTAAATTCCTGCAATAATTACAAGTTGATGTTTTCCAGATTTCCAACAACGCTCACGATATGACGTGTGTGATTTTTATACAACAATATAATTTCAAATATAACTGTTTTGCGTTTACAGATGATCACAACAAAGTTTAAGTTAAAATTGTAATAAACATATAGGCAATAATATGTCGTATGTTTAATCAAAACTATTTAAAGTAAGAGATACTTTTGTTTAGTCGAAAACTATCTTAAAATGTACATTTACATTAAACGTAAGTTAAAATTATATATTGCTGAATTTTTAAATAACTGTTTAATTTTAAAAGCTACTTAATTTGTAAAAACTTGAAAAAGTTATTAAATTCAAGTAATAAAATTCAATTTAATAAATTTTTATTTAATATTAAATATGGGTATACAAACATCTATATATTTGTTTTAATTAAATACAACAATGTTTTAACTGTGTACGATCATAAATATTTACATTAATACTCATATGCATGTAGTTAACATTATACAGAGTCTAAAATTGGTATTGTAGTGCTCAATTCTTAATACTTAAATATGTTAAGTATAGAAAAAAATAAAATAAAGGTTTATTCAATACACTTATAGATAGTATTTCTTATATGTTTAAACACGAAGTGTTTCGATTGAACAAGTTGCTGCAGAAGCTAAATTAATTAACTGGATAAGGAACACTTTGTTAAATCTGTTTTGATATGTTTTATGCCAAAAGTTTCTTAGAAATTTATGTAAATTTATGGGTAGCTTGAGAAATCAGCAAATCATTAGCATAAAAGTACAAATCATATTTGCTGCGTCAGCAAAAAAAGTGTTTTATTATTAGTTTTAATTTTAATAATCAGAACTTTATTTTTGATTTGTTTTTAATATTTTTAGGTAAGGTGGGTTAGGAATAAGGGTAAAAATATTTAAAAGATTTAAAAAAGCTTTTTTTTTTTGCTGACTCAGTAAATATGCAAAATAGCTTGTTAATTATGTTAATATTTGAAAATTTTTCAAGCTACCCTGTTTTACTACCTTCGTAGCTTCTCAAAACAGTAAGTTATTTGTTTTACTATCATTTTTAACCTGAGATCATTTCTAACTCGAGATCATTTCTAACCCGATCATATGTAACCCGATCACTTATAACCCGATCACTTATAACCCGCTCATTTCCAAGGTGATCATTTTCAACCGATCAAGTCCTACTCGAATCAATTATTATCCGATCAGTTCCTACCCGAGTTGTTCGTCACTTTTGCAAGGAACTTTTTTTTTTTGTACGGCGTCATTTTGACGGGTTTCATTTTTGCATGAAGCATTACTTTAGTATGACGTTACTTTTGCACAGATGACATTTTGGCATAATATAAAACTATATTAATATAAAATCGTATTTTTATATATCAAACTAAGTTGACTTTAAGTTTCATAAATCTTAAAAAAAATCAAATAAGTTTAAAACTATATTTTAATTTCTGTTGTACAAAAATTTAAAGTTATTTTATATAAGACATGTTAAAACCAAAATAAACTTAAATTAAAACTAAACTTTGAAAAATATTTTTGCTAATTGAAATCTGTATCTAATTAAACTTTTTATATAACTTTTAAAAATCATAAACTATTTGCTTGTTAAATTTTTAAAATTTTTAATATAAGTCAATTTAAAGATAAGTTTGACTTGGTTCAAAATCCAAAATACAAAATAATATAATTGAACGCACAAAAACACGCACGAACCAGAACTTTTGACAATGATGTTAAATTATATTATTTTAAGTTTAGTTGTACAAATGTCAAGAGTCTTTAAAAAAAATTCTTATTAAAAACTTTTTTTTGTTAAAGTAAAAATTTGATAATTTTAATTATTTTTAGCTTGTTTTACAGCACAGTAGCTTTATTACTCTTTATTTAGAAAAAGTAAAACTTATCATTAAAGATTAATGATTGAAAATTTTAAACTTGTATGTTAATGCACTTAACAATTTTTCTAGATTTTAATTAAAACTACTTGTTCATGTTAGTATTTTTACATAAAAGTAATTTTAGTCTATAAAACAGTTTAAAGTATTTTAGTTTATAACTTCTCGCCCTGTATCGTGTGTAAGTGCAGTTTTAAGCTATAAATTGAATAAAATACTTTTTTATTAAATGATTTTTACCAAAATTTGAGTGTAAATACTGTTATACATTTTTATCATAACAATTTTATGTCTTACAAGCTGGATCTACAGTACAACTTAGAACTTGTTTGTTGTAGAACGTATGTACTGATTCTTGTTCCAGTGTACCTTTCGTTTGTTTTTTATTTTACAAGAAAGTTCATGTAACTTTTAATTAATTCATTCTTGATTCATAATAAATAAATAAACATTTTGTATTATAGGCGAAAACTATTTACACGTTCTTTTTTTTTGAACTACTTTAGAAAAAGGTAAACTAGTATAGTATAAATTTTGTAGGTTAAATTCTAAGTGAAATATTTTTTTAAATGTATTGCTTTTATTGTCAGCAGTTTACTTGTCTTGAAAAGTTATAATGTTATCAGAATCTCTTTTGAAAAAGATGTTGCTTTAACAGCGTATAATTAAGTGTAGATGTTCGGACCTGGTATTATAAAAACAATGAATGTTAATAGGAAAACAAAACATTTAGTTTAAAAAAACAAAACATAAATTAAATAACGTGTTCCCTAAGTCGTCTGTATTTTTATAATAAAAAATTTAAATATATATTTTTTACTCTACATAGAATACTTTTTAATGAGTTTTTAGTCATATTTAGTTTTATTTCAATTATATGTCAAAATTATTTTAATTTATTTTCAACTTTAGTTTTACATTGATACGTAATTCATTTTTAAAAAGGTAAGGTAAAATTTTAATACAATTTTAGTTGAGTTTTAAACTATTTTTAAATGCATTTACATAAATTTCGTCAACTTATATTTATCAATTAAAAAAAAAAGTCAGCCGTACAAAAGTGCAAAATATGGCACCATAAAAAATAATGCCATGCAAACAGAACGCTTTGTGCAAAAGTGCAGTCATAAAAAAGTGATAATTCGTGTAAAAGTGACACCTATGCAAAACTGACACTACGCAAAAATGACTTTCCGTGCAAAAGTGATGCTGTGTAAAAATTACGTGCATAATTAATAGGGTAGGAGTCGATTCGGGTGAGAATTGACCGGGTAGGATTTGATTCGGGTGAGATTTTATTTGAGCAAAAAATAATTCTGGTGGGAATTAATCAAGTGGGAATTGTGCGCGGGTTGAAACCATGCGGTTTCTAGTTAAATTATTCTTATAAAAATCAATTAATTTTTTTTAAACAAGACTTTTTTTGTAAAACTAAATAAACATAAACATTAAGTCTTGTTTAAGAAAAAATGAATTGATTCTTATAAGAATAATTTAACTGGGAACCGCATAGGTAAAAATCATCGGGTGGGTGTCAGAATGACACAGCGACAAAATGACACGGTGCGTCACTTTGGCACGGAGGGTCACTTTGACACGGCGACAAAATGACACGGTGCGTCACTTTGGCACAGAAGGTCACTTTTGCACAGCGACAAAACGACACGGTGCGTCACTTTGGCATAGCGACAAAATGACACGGTGGGTCACTCTGGCACGGTGCGTCACTTTGGCACAGAGGGCCACTTTGGCATGGCGACAAAACGACACGGTGCGTCAGTTTGGCATAGCGACACAATGACACGGTGCGTCATTTTGGCACAGCGATAAAATAACACGGTACGTCACTTTGGCACAGCGACAAAATGACACAATACGTCACTTTGACACAGCGACAAAATTACACGGTGCGTCACTATAGCATGGATTGTCATTTTTGCACCGTTTTTTTTTCATCTATATTCGCTCTGAACGTCTTTCTACTTTTTATTTTTGCAATAAGCGTTATTACAGCTCAAACCAAACTTTTAAAAACCTTAATTTGAAAGTTTTTCTATAGTACGGGTAAACATTGTAAGTAAATTGGTAAAAGTGAGTATAACAACACAGAAGTTGGAGTTAAACCAATTATTCTTTTAGTTATTAGCTTTACTCCAAAAGTAACACATTTTAAATTCAAATTGTAAAAATTTTGAAAAATGTAGTATTCAAAGCACATGTTTAAAAACTAAATTGAAATTTAAAAATAAAGGCGTATTAAATATGTAAGTAAGTAAACCTTAAAATACAATTTTATTTTGAATTTTTTTAATTAATTTTAAAAACAACTGTACTGAATAGTTTTTACAGCGTTGTAAATATATACATTTGATAGTTTATTAAACAAACAAAACTAAAAAGCTTAACCAAACAGTAGAAATTTTTTGTTCGATAATGTAACAAATTATTGTTACTTTAAGCTTTCATTCAGTTTTATAAAATAAAATTATAACAAACTTGTAAGAAAAACTAAACTTCTTCAGTAGTATAACTTTTAATTGTAATATTTTGATAGTAATTAGTTAAATAAAAGATTTATTATATTTTTTCCAAACTATAGTAGCTTGATACATTTGAAACTATATATGATACAATGCTTTAAGATTTAAGTCATAGTATAAAAAAAAATTCTTAAGTTTTATTGTTTACGTTTTACGACTTTTCATATTTATGTAAAAAAACAAAATTTAGTACTTTTTGTTAAACGTTTAATTATTTATTATCAGGAATTGTGAAAAAAATAATTAAGATTTAATTTAATACCGAGTTATTTCGTTGTAAGATTAAGTCATAAGTGTTTTAACTCTAGTTTTTAAAAATACAGTGTTAAGCTGCTTTTGTAGTAACTAGCCAGTTATATTTAATATTTTAACCTAGTAGTTTGTTTAAACATAAAAGTTTTTTTATTACTGTTTTTTAAACGACAAAAGGTCATCGCTCGAAAAGTTATACTGAAGAACATTTCATTTATCGAGTCGTAAATCACATGCTTTAACAATCTATTACGAGTAGTTAAAAATATTTTTTTTTAATGTAAAGTCCTAAATTTCCAAAAACATACAAAAAAATATTCAACACAGTTTAATAAGTTAGGATGTTTACTTAAAACTCTGTATTTAAAAGATATAATAAACTTGTCTAAAAGCAAATAATAAAAACAAACGATCCTGGAGCTTAAAGTTATGAAAAAGTTAAAAATAGTAATATGAACAGTTGAGACAAAATTAAAAGTCTGATGCAACCATTCATGCGCATTTATATATTTAATTTCTTTCTGATGAAAAAGTAAAAAAACGAAATCTTATTTGCTTTTGATATAAAATAGACAACATTTTGAAAGTATGGGGCATTCGGCAGTAATTGGTGAAAGCGATGTGCTAATATTTGCGAAAGAGCATTATATTTCTACTTCTAAGTGCACGATATATTTTGCAATTAACATAAGTCACATAGAGGCGCAAAATTTCGATCTTTTAAATCAAGTGCACAATGATTTTTTGAAGATGTTGCTACTAACGTAAGTCGTCAGGAAAAGCTATATTTTAGTTCAAAATTGCAACCTATTAAGTCGCCAAAAGAGCGCAAGTATCACTATTTTAAGCATAAAAACGTAAAATAAGAACCGCATTAGAATTTAGAATTACAACAGCAGAAAAGTTGTTTTCGATAACGTCTGAGTTTTAGTTTATAAAGCAAATTTTCCTCTGTGTTTACATCTACTAGTTTATTGTTTTGATGTGCTGAATGATTGTTCTAAAATGTAGATTTTCTTTTTTAAATCAAAATGTTGCTGAAGTTTAAAAAATATGTTTATATGAGTTTTTATCTTTTTAGTCGTAAAATGACAAGTCATTTTCTAATTTTTATTACTCGTTTCAAGTTCTAGTACAAAACTGTGTTTAAGTTTTTCCATTCGAGAGAAGTCTAAAATAAATTCCCTTTAATTTTGGCAGTCGTAGTTTGTTAAAAAAATTGCTGCTTTTGCATCTTTGTGAACGTTGTTTAATACAAATAATTATTTGTCGTTTAGTAAGCACAGCTTTTAAGCACACCTAACACCTTGCTACTGCTTAAAAATGAGTATATTGTTTGTAAGTACGACGATGGACAATAGAAGGTATAAACATTACGTGTTTCACTATATTTCATGAAGTCACAATCAAAAGTTCCTGCGGTCTTTGTTTTTATAGTTAATCTATGTGATTATTGCTGATTCTACAAAACCGGTTAGAAGACAGGAAACCGAAAAGTTTCTTAGAAAAATAAGATCGTTGTCCATACCAATGAAGATTGAAGTTTCACAACAAATCGTTCCCTCCCTTATTAACCAACGTGTCATTTTGTCGCAGTGCTAAAGTGATCCTCCGTGCCAAAGTGACGCACCGTGTCATTTTGTCGCTGTCCCAAAATGAAGTACCGTGTCAAAGTGACGCACCGTGTCATTTTGTCGCTGTGCCAAAGTGACGCACCGTGTCATTTTGTCGCTGTGTCAAAGTGACCCACCGTGCTAAAGTGACGCCGTGCCAAAGTGACGCAGCGTGTCATTTTGTCGCTGTGCCAAAGTGACGCAACGTGTCGTTTTGTCGCTGTGCCAAAGTGACGCACCGTGCCAAGGTGACGCACCGTGTCATTTTGTCGCTGTGCCAAAGTGACGCACCGTGTCTATTTGACGACCGTGTCATTTTGTCGCTGTGTCATTCTGACCCGCTCCCAAATCCTCAGTCTAAAACTTTACCTCTTGCAACGATAAACGCTTTCTGAGGAAAAGTAAGTGTGTTACATCAATGTTACATCATGTGTAATTTTACCATATTATTACCACAAATTCTTCATATTAGTTTAATTTTAACTTTTAAACTTTTACTACTTTATTTCAAAGTTAAAGTTATTTTACTATTCTTTACTTTATTCTTTTTTATCAATCTGCTTAAATTGAAGTTTTTTTTTATTTTGATTATACAAGATTTACTGAACAATTTTTCTACTTTTTTAAAGCTTGCTTTGTTTGACTTCTTAAAGTAAACTGTTATAACTATAACTAAGTTAAATCTTGTAATTTACGTAACTTGAGTACTTTTAACGAAAACTAAACGTTTACAAATGTAATTTTTAAATACAAAAATCCTCAAATTATAGTCTATAAGCTACGCTGTAAGTCTAGCGCAATATTTCTATAGGTGTTATCTAATCTAACATTATTAGTAATCGGTTAATTTTTAATTTTATTAATTAATAAAAAAAAATTCATTTGCTTGAACCAAATCAGACTAAATCATCAGTTGATTAAAATCTGTAAAAATTTTTATATAAACATGCAAAAAGACATTAGGCTAAGTTTTAAATAAAAAACTAAGACAAAAAACCAAATAAAGCTTATATTCTATTTGAATAAGACTTATTTAAGCACTGACAAGGTCTTTGACCTCACTAAGTCACTGGTCACTGACCAAAACTTAGTTTGTAAAATAAAGTCATGAAAGAATAAATTTATAAAACTTATAGTTAAAAGCTATCAATTCGGGAGAATCATGACGTTACCAGGTTAGTTTATGTTAATTTTTGAAAAATTTAAGCTACTTAATAATATTATAGTTTCAAAACTTTAACAAATAAATATACTTACATTTAGCAGGCTTGTAAAATTTGTGAACAACAAAAAAAGAATCGTAAGAAACAATTCCCTTTTAATGTTGATTGCAGACAAAAACGAACTTAGAAGAATAAGTAAAAACATGCTGGAAAGAGCTGTGACGAAGATAAGATACGCGTCAAGATTGGTCCAGTGGAAAAAATTGCTTGAAGTAATCGAATGGACCAATAATGTCCAAAATAAAACTGCTTTATAAATTTTGATATTGTGAATTTCAACCCCAGTATAACTGAAAACCATTTGATTAACGCTATAAACTTTGCAAAAAAATACACTACAATAGAAGTCAGGGACATTAAATTAATAAAGCACACATGTAAACAATTTTAAATTTAACAAAAAAACCTAGATCAAAAAAGACAACAGCAATCTAATCGACGTTCCCATGGGCTCCTTCTTCGGTGCCGAGTTATGCGATCTAATCGGACTATATGCATTAAGCAAGCTTGAATGTCTTTATGATATTAAAGAGATCCGCTTATATAGAGACAACAGCCTTGCAACTATCCAACCAAAAAACAACCAAGACTTAAGAAAACTATGCCCACTCAAAAACAAATGCCTAACCAAAAACTAATTTATAAAGCTACGGTTACCACAAAAAAAGCAATAAAGGAATACGTGGGAAGCACTGCGGCACCTTTTAAAACAAGGTGGTAAGACCATATTAGAGATATTAAAGTCAAGAAGGAAAACGGCACCGAACTGTCGAAATGTGTTTGGGAATTAAATTAAAATACAATAATACTGATTACAACACTAGATAGAAAATTTTTCATTACATCTGGCAAATAAGGAATCTGCATGACCTGTACCTATGAGATGATGGAAATAGCGAACACTAACGGGGGAACTTTTTTAAATAAAAGGAACGAATTAATATGTTTATGTGTACATTTAAAAAAGCTTTATTTCAAAACTTAAGGACATTTGATAAATACATAACTATTTTAACTTGTACAATAAAATATTGAAACCAATTTAAAAATTACTAGTTCATAACGCCATTAGATTTTATAAGCATAAATTATATTTACTTCACAAAACGATAGTTAATTTTTTCAACAGTAAATTCAGTCTAATGCTTTAGTTGCAAGAGTTGTTTTCTTTCTTTGTTGAAAACAAATTTTACAAGCCTGCTAAATGTAAGTATATTTTTTATTTAAGTTTTAAAATTATAATATTATTAAGTAGCTTATATTTTTTAAAAATTAACATAAACTAACTTGGTAACATTATGATTTTCTTAAATTGATAGCTTTAAGCTATAAGTTTTATCCGGTTTTTTGTCTTAGATTTTTATTTTAAGTTTAGCTTAATGTCTTCTTGAATAATTATGTAAAAATTTTAACAAATTTTATTCAACTGATAATCTCGTTTGATTTGGTTTAAGCGAGTGAAACATTATTTGTTAATAAAATTTAAAACTTCTAATTGATCATTCTCTAAATTTTGATTTTTAATTAAAATTTTGAATTAATCATTAAGTCTAGAACTTCTATTGTTATCTAAAAATTAAAAAGAACACAATTTTAAATTTTAGCTTAAAAAGTTGTACAAATTGTGCTACTGTAACCCTAAGCCTGTCTTAAGTGATTACTGTTATATATAGAGCTAAGTTACTTTTTATAGAATTAAATACAAGAGTTACAGAGTTATGAATAGTTTAATCTTTTTTATTTACATTAATCAAAGCAATAAAGAAACTTTCAGATACAGGTTGACACTATCAAAGTTAGTGTGAAAAAACAGCTTTAATCAACAACAACAACTCAATGAAAATAAGAACATTAACTGCTAACACACAACAATGGCCGAAAACTAAAATACAATTTAATAACAAAGGGCAAATTTGTTACAATACAACTTGCAACGACCTATTTAGATAATAGAATTTAAACAAACATTAGTCAAACTTGAAACCTCTTGTTTTATATAGTGGAAAATCATAAGTTTTGGATATAACCTAGCTAAACAAAACTTATAAAACAACAAAAACACTAACAAAATAACAACGAAAAAAGAGCTTTATTAATAGAAAAAAAAAGTTACTTATTGATAAACTAACTCCATCACATTACTTTCTTCTATCGTCAACTATTTTTTTGACGGTTATTCCAGAAAATATACTTATTTTCTTTTTTTTTACAGAAAAGCCATCTTGAAATCTGTTGACTTAGTTATTAGTGCTATTTGTCCTCTTTTCAATCCTTAAACGCAAGTAAAAGAACAGGATTACTAAATCATTACATTGACTTGAATTTTCTGAATCAACCCGGAACTGGTCAGGAAAGCACGGCGTCACTTTAGCACAGAGTGACACTTTAGCACAGAGCGTTACATTAGCGCAGAGCGACACTTTAGCATGGCATGACATTTAGCGCAGAGTATCACTTTAGTGCGGAGTGACACTTTAGCACGGAATGACACTTAAGCATAGAGTGACACTTGTTACAGTGTGACACTTTAGCACGGAAGTTATTTTCCACGATTTTTTAATATGCTTATACAACATTTGTACTATTATGTTTAATATTCCAAAAAGAAACTACAGAACATGTAAAATAAAAGTTAACAAGCTGTATTTGTGTTACAAGTTAAAGCTTCAACTAAAACTTCGTGTTTGAATTTAACTTCTAACTATTTTAAAACAAACCTTGTCTTTCTACGATTAAGATATTGTAAAACTGAAAAATTCTATTTTATTTTTTGTAGAGTTTTGAAAATACTTTTAAACTTTTACTTTAATGTTTTCAACATAAACGTATTTTTGTAAACCTAGCAGTATATACGAGCACTAGGTTTCCTTTAAAAAAATTTAGTAGGCTTAAATAAATTTTAGTTAGGTAAAAGTTGATAAAAAGAGTGTAATATAAATAATAATACCAGTAAATATTGATAAATGATAAATAAATTACCTTTGTTTTTTAAAAGCTCTACGTAGACTGTTAAAAATTTACTTTATTCATTTTTATATACATATAGCTTTAAATATCGTGTAGAAAAATGTTAATTTCATCTTATTTCTACAAGCACGCGTTTCTAACTTTCTATTATTTGTTGAAATAATGGTTTTTCCATTATAAAAATCACAATTTTTTATACATTAAAGTTTATTGCAAACAAAATACAAAATATAAGTACTTTTCGGACACGCTCTTTAGTATTTTTTTCGTGTCAAAACAAGCTGAAATAATGATTTACTGATAAAAACTAATAAAACTAAGTATTTAAGAAAACAAATTAAATTTAACACAATAGTAATAATTAACAAATTAAGGCAATCGTTTAATCAGAAATAATATAAATGTAACACAACTTTACTAATCAACTAATTTAAGTTCAACGAATTAAACAAAATGGTCGAATAAACAAATTTCTTTTGTTTACAGAGATCTGGCTTTAAGCTTAAAATGTATATAGCTTCTAAAGTTTTTAGGTGAAATTCATTACGAGCAACTGATATTATTTTGAAGTTATCCACTTTATAGTTTTCGACACACTTAGGATTAGTAATCAGGTGTTGGCCAATCGCTAAACTACTATTTAGTTTTTCCAAATCATCAAATTTCTTTTCCTCGTTACATGACTTAATCTTGTTTAAAAGGTTTTTTGGTATGTGTTGGTTAATTCTTGCAATCAAATTGTTACTCGTTCTACCCACGTATGTTTTTTTACATAAACATACAAATTTATAAATTACATTGCTGGTGTTTAGGGTGGGTAATTTATCTTTGTTTTTAATCTGAAACAGTTTATTGGTTGAGTATACTATTCGTAAATTAACAGATCTATAGCCATTTTCTACTATTTTCTTAAAATTATTATGCAAATAACCAACACATACCAAAAAACCTTTTAAACAAGATTAAGTCATGTAACGAGGAAAAGAAATTTGATGATTTGGAAAAACTAAATAGTAGTTCAGCGATTGGCCAACACCTGATTACTAATCCTAAGTGTGTCGAAAACTATAAAGTGGATAACTTCAAAATAATATCAGTTGCTCGTAATGAATTTCACCTAAAAACTTTAGAAGCTATATACATTTTAAGCTTAAAGCCAGATCTCTGTAAACAAAAGAAATTTGTTTATTCGACCATTTTGTTTAATTCGTTGAACTTAAATTAGTTGATTAGTAAAGTTGTGTTACATTTATATTATTTCTGATTAAACGATTGCCTTAATTTGTTAATTATTACTATTGTGTTAAATTTAATTTGTTTTCTTAAATACTTAGTTTTATTAGTTTTTATCAGTAAATCATTATTTCAGCTTGTTTTGACACGAAAAAAATACTGAAGAGCGTGTCCGAAAAGTACTTCTATTTTGTATTTTGTTTGCAATAAACTTTCTATTATTTATCTATGGGTTATAAAACTTATACTTACACGACTACTAAGGGTTATTAAACCTTTTTCAAAAGTTGTTATATTTGTTTAGCCGTTTTATTATTTTTATAGTTTAAAACTTTAAGAAATAGCTTAATTTAAAGTCCTAATAGTAAAATCATTGTTTATACAACATTATATTTATAATTATTTTAATAATATCTAAAAACAAAACTAGAACAAGGAAACTTAAAAATTTCTAGTTGTAAACTGATAAAAAAAGGATAAAATATCATTTAAACTGTTTATTTAAACATTTTATTTTTATTTCTTCAGTACAAACTGTTTTCAAGCTGAACTTACATGAAAGGTCATATATATTTATCTGACCGTAAGATGCCAGATTTGCAGAAATAAAGTGTTATAAATACTAAACTAACCGTTAATTAAACTTAGAATTGGTGCAAACAGAAACTTATTTAATGTATATGTCACTTATTTAGGTAAGTTTTCCGGTTCTAAAACTTTTAGTTTGAAACTTGTTGTGCTTTAATCTTTTTAGCATACACAGAGTTGTAAAACATCACTTGAAGTCGTCAAATTTAAATTTTTAGGCTTTATGTAATGAAAATACATTTTTTGTATGTTTAAATTAGATTTATAGATAGTGTTATCTAAGTAACTACAAGTTTAATTAGCATTTAATTAACCAATTTCTCGCTTTATAGTACTGGTTTTCGATATAAGTACAGTTTTTCTTCTTATATAATTACAGTTTATGGTGAAAATAACTGAAAAATAATAACTAAGTATTCTTCCTTTTTGAATTCAAACTTTAAAGTGCCTAAAATGCGTTCTCAACAGGATGCTTACTGTAAATTTCCATTCTAAACATTTTATACAATGTAATCCTAATTATTATTTAGTACATTAACTAAAAAGTATAGGCCGTTCATAAGTAAAGCTACATGAAGAAGTTATATTTCGTGCTAAAGTGTCACTTCGTGCTAAAGTGACGCTGTGCTTTTTTGACACCTACCCCTTCAACCTATGCTCATTTTTACTAGTTCTTTCATTCACATTTCAGAATTTTATTGAAAACAGTGGTCGCCCAACGTTTGAGTCGAGCCATATTCTGACTATTTCTTAAAGCTCCTAATATAATTAGTAAATTTTAACAATCTTATCAGAGACAAAAACTTTAAATCTAGATGTTTACTATAATTTGCCATACTTTCGATAGTTGTAAATAATAACTAAATTAGAATTAAAATCAGGGAGAAAAACTTTAAATTTAAATGTTTATCAAAAATTGTCATACAATCCCGACACATAAACAATGAAATAAACATAAAACAATAAAAATATAATATTTAACAGTTTATAACAAAACAATAATAATTACAAAAAAATGTAAGTAGATAAATTTTTACCTAAACAGTAAAATCATAATGAAAATAGAATACTTAAAAGTTTTTTTGGTTTATTCAATACTAAATTTAAAGAAAAAATTTCTTATATTTTTTCCATTTAATTTGTTAATTTTTGCAATTTAGATTTTATTTAAGCGGGAAATCATTCTGGTGGAATTAATCAAGTGGGAATTGTGCGCGGGTTGAAACCATGCGGTTTCCTGTTAAATTATTCTTAGAAAAATTAATAATTTTGTTTTAAACAAGACTTTTTTTGTAAAACTAAATAAACATAAACATTAAGTCTTGTTTAAGAAAAAATGAATTGATTCTTATAAGAATAATTTAACTAGGAACCGCATAGGTAAAAATCATCAGTCTAAAACTTTACCCCTTGCAACGATAAACGCTTTCTGAGGAAAAGTAAGTGTGTTATTAAAATCATGTTAGTAAGTGAGTTATCATGTGTAATTTTACCATATTATTACCACATATTCTTCATATTAGTTTAATTTTAATTTTTAAACTTTTACTACTTTATTTCAAATTTAAACTTAATAAAAATTACTGAAAACCTAGCGTATTTTTAAAATGTAGTTTTCCATACTAATTTGTATTATAGATTGAAATCAATTTTATTTAACTTTTAATAATAAGTACAAAAAAAAAGATAAAATCATAAACATCCACTAGTAGCTAGTTGTTGACTTAATCTAAAAGCTTAAAACAGCAGATAACAAATGAAAAATTAAATATTAAAGCGTTTGAACTATGATCAAATTTGCCAACACACAAGCGTCTTTAAAATAAAGAAAGGCATACAAAATATCTGTTTTAATTTGTACAATGTAAATCGATGATTAACGTGAAAAGAAGCTTAAAACTATAATTTTGTCAAATAGCATTTTAATATATCAATTGAAAGAATAAGTAAAAGTCCAGAAGTTAAATAAGGCCATAAATGTTCTTGTTTTTCTCTAATTTTATTTACAGCTCTTTCAAGGACTATCATTTTTTCTCTAATAGTTTTGTTTTTACAACTCTTTTCCCATGATTTTAGCAATGTAATGAAAGACTTCTATAATGTTGAATAAATAAAAGTTAAAAACGTATTTTCTTAAATCACATTATTTATATAGACAGCTACAGCAAAAGCTCATAATTTATCTAATTTTAAATATTCCCAAAGATTCGTAGTTCAAAAAATAGCATTTTATTTAAGAGTTTATAAAATAATTGATGTATAAGGTTTTTTAAATCTAAACAGTTTTAGATAATTGTATTTATAATCGTAGACTTTTATAAAACAACTTTGCTTTAAGAGAATTTAACGACTTATTCTTTAATGTACTTTTAGTAATTTTAGCTACTTTTAAAATGTTAAAAAATACGGCTTTGTGGTTTTTAAGTAGCAATAACTAAAAAGTTGTAATAAGTTTAGTATATTTACGAGTTTTTTTTAATATACTTTGAAAGTGTACACTTTACAGTACGTAAAAAATTATACAACAAATTTATTGTTTCACAAATTAAACAAGCTTTTAAGACTCTTTAAATAATGTTTTACATAAGGATGCCCTTAACTTATTTTCATAATCGCCTCCTTTGCCAAAAATTTAAATATAATCGCCCCGCCCCCTCTCTTTGTTCAAATCCAAGAATATAAAGTAGTGTAAGTTTCTAAATTTCTCGTCAACTATACGTCATACTATTTTTACACTTTATCAAAAACCCCAGAGTATCTAGTGTGTGTTAGTTTGTCTCTAATTGCATTAAGTTTATTTAAAATTTTCCTTACTAGTTATTGCTCCCTACTTACTAAAATCATACAAAAAATGGGCAGTATTGACTTATTTGGGGAACCCTGTTGACCGAAGTTTAAAATTTTTAAGAAAAATATATATAACCTAAACTTAATGACTTATTAATCTACAACTTTTAAAGAAACTTTGTTAAAACAAGAAAGGTTTTTATCATTAGATCTGCATTAAAATAAATGTTAATTACATCTAGTATTGTTATTTTTATAAATTATTTATATAGGATTTTTTTAAACTAATTAGTTTAAAATTAGTTTTAATAAAGGGTAAAAAAACTTGCTTACTGCGAGTATAAATTTTAAGTAAATATGTTAGTTAAGTTAATATGTTTAAAAAAGTTTTTTTACTCTAACAAAGTCAGAATAAAAAAACAACTTACTGATAAGTCAACTTTGTATTCGTCTACTTCCAATACTTCATATAATAAAATTAGTATTTCTTCTTTGTAACCTTTAAATTGTTTTGAAATCGATAAAACAAACATATCAAAGACTATTTGTTCAACCATATAAAACTCTTCCATATAAAGTAAAGTTTTTACAATTTCGTGATTGATATATTTTTGACCGGATGATTCACTACAATACGTCTAAAAGAAAAAATCACTATTTAAATATTTTTCGTTACTTTTATTTATAATAATAACTCTCTTTAAATAACTCAGCTATTTTAATTTTCTTTTTATAGTGTAATATTTCTAATAGTTTTAAATTATCAAACTTTTAAAAATTTAGCATTGAAAGATTTTTCCTTATTTAAAGAAAAATACGTTTGATAATAATTTTTACTACTAAATTTATGAAACTTATAACTAAATATTTATAAAAAGTTCTTTAGAAAAATACTTCGTTTTACAATAAATTTTTTGAAACAGTTGTGTATATTTTTTTTTATTAACTTAAGAACTCTGATTGATTTGCTTAGTCAACTGAAATTGATAAAACTGTTTATGGTTTTTATGAACTAATTAAAACTTTTTCTAAATGATAGATGGGTGCAAGACCATTCAAATACTGACAACTCCGATTCGGACAATTAAAATTTTAATAATTCTTAAGTTATTGTTAGATATCTCTCAAATAAATATTAAAATGTTTAAATTATTTTTTTTAAATAATCTTTTAGACCTACAAGAACATTTTTTAACTTTTTCTTTTTTTTGAGTAATGTTTAAAACAGGTTTAAAACTTATTAAAACATAGTCAATTTTATAAATTATTAGCTTTCTGTTATTATGAATAATGTTTTCAAGTTCTTTTTACTATTACAATCTTATTATTTAGAAATACAAGAGCACTTTTTTTTTCAAATATGTATCAATTTTTGAGATATGACCCCTTAAACATTTTTCAAAGAATTTATATTGTCATGTCTGCATCGAAACCCCAATAACTAAAGGAGCAATAGTCATTTTTTTAGAAACAAAACTTTGTATTTACAAAAAAAAATCATACTAAATTTATAACAAAAAGTTTTATAAAAATACACAAATTAATCATGAAGCATAAAAAAATCCACAGAACTAGTATTTTACAGATTGAAACAGATGTATGTTGTAGCTCAAGAAATATTTATTAGTCTTTCATGATAAAATAAAAGTTAAAAAAAACTTATTGAAAAATCCAAAAAAAAATTTTTTCTTTATACTTGATCGGTATACTGAAGCTTCTACTTTTTTGATCCTAAATAGTCAAGACTTAATGCTTGACGATCTAATTTATGCACATACAGCCGCTAGATTTACGCCATTATCCAATTCTGACAATTAAGTTTATGGTTGCATCAAACATATTTCTTTTTCTTTCTTTTAATTTATAGTTCTTTATTAGGAATAAGTACAGTTAAACAAGAATGTAGGTTAGTTTATGTCTCCAAATGGCTGATTTTTTTAAGCAAAGTTATTAGCCTATATTAAAATATTTCCAATGTAAATTTAAAAAAAAACTTTAAAGCTAAATTTATATTGAAACTATAGTAAAAGAGAGTTTTTAAGTTGTCTTTGCACCAAGTAATAACAATTTATTCATGAAATTAGCACTACAGTTTACTATCGAATTAGTTTATACCATAACTCTAAATCTTTATTTGAAATTTGTTCGGGTCTCTTTGTTTGGTACAAGTTTTTATCATAAAAAAATTATTTGCGTGTCGGATCCTTACTCTGTGCCGTATGCTGTCAACCCTAGGTCTAAAAAAATGAGTTAAACTGAAATTAAGGAAAACAGAACATTTTATCTTATTTTAATATTTTAGCTAGAACATAACTATATGTTAAAGGGGGGGGGGGGTAACTTACGGACTGCAGGCCTGAACTAGGTTTGTTTTATCAAGCATTATAACAAATAAGTTTTAGTTGAAAACTATGGTTCTACCTATTACATTATAACTCCAGGTCTGTACAAGATTGGTCTGACTAAACATAACTTATATAAAGTATTGAAAGAAGCAGTAAATGAATCGCTTGTTTTTAACGAGTGCGCAGAGAGGGCAACCTTGTTATGCTCAGACTTTCCAACTTATTTTTAGTGTACCTTCTGTTTTAAATTACCAATGTTTTGATGCCTAGGTTCAACTTTTTACAACAAAAATAATAACAGCACGATAATAACAAAAAGGTGTTTTTTACGGAAGAAATATAATTTCAATCCACATTACAATGGATAGATGCTGATAGGATTGAAAGAGTAATTCATTTAGTAAAATTCTTTTTTTTTTGTTTTTCAAACGTATATTCGCCAGTTTTTTTTTTTTTTTATCTGTTTTTATGTGTATAATTTACACATTTTTAATTTAAATAGTGTTTTTTGTACCTATTTCTTAACAAATTGATATATTTGAGTTTGATTTTTTTAGATTTAAGTAAAAAGAAATTAAAGATTGTTTTTAGGTACATAAAGTTTAATATACTTTTGTAACCTATAAATAAGTTGTGACGGGGTTTGAAATTTTATTTTTCTTTCTTATTACCTCATAATTACAACAAGAACTAGTTTAAAATTTATCATTTTATATCTAGAAATTTAACTTTTCTGAAATACTTAAAGCGTAAATTTAGTTAAAAATAAAATTTTTAGCTTTTGTGATATTTAGTCAATATATTTTTACCAACCATAAAATAATTAACACTGTAAAAATATAACTATTATAAAAATATTCAAACGGTATTTACAAACTTAACTTTTACTAAAATATACAAACAATTTATATTTTAGTTTCAGCCAATTGCTTTTAGCTTTATCCTACATCATGTATTACTGTTTAAGTTAGTTTTTTTATAAACGACACCAGATTTCTACTTCCATCAGATTTTTTCTCCTTTAGCCTACAGTTTTTATTTAAGAACAGGCGTAGCAAGCACAATTTTTATACGTGACGTTTGCGTCTGTCATATGAGTTAGTGTTTGTTTTCAAATGTATAAAAGCGACATGTTGCTTTTAGAACTTCGCTATTTAAAAAAAATCTTTATTAGTTATATTATTAGCTGAAAATTTGTAGAAACTTGGTAACCATTTGAAAGTCTTTTTTTTTGGTGATTCAGCACATTAAACTAACATTAGCTTTTAAAACTTATCAATAATGTTTTCTTTTGTTTAATTTAAAAGTTTGAAAAACTATTTTGATTTATTAGTACTCTAAACTGTTAAAAAAAAAACTTTTACTAAAATTTTAATAAGTTTTTGATGCAATAAAACATGTAAATGCATCAGAAAAAAAATCTAGATTTCGGTAACATTGATTATACAAAAAAAAAGTTAAGATTTAGACAAACGAACTGCTTTGTTTAGTTTATCGAAAATTAAATTTATGATTCTATATTTATTTCTAGCTCTAAATTTCAACTTTCATATAAAAATGTTATCACTACACATAAAAAATCAATGTTATCAATTTTTGCTAAAACTTTATCACAGTATAAATTTATAACACACCTCTCAAGTAAAGTAACAGTAGACATAAACTTTAAATGAAAAAACGACTAATTTTAAAGCTACTATTGAAAAATAATAATAAACAGAACAACAGAAAATAAGTTTAAGTTGTTCAAACAAAATAGATACTGTTATTAATTTTCGAAAATGAAATAAAAACTGTAATGCAGCTAATACTATTTATGGTTGTATACTGACCTTTAGTTTTTGTAGGTAAAAGTTTAAATTAAAACTTCGTTCATCAGAATTTTCTATTTCTTTTTGAGCAAAAACTTCTCCATAGTTTAGTATTTTACAAAACATTGAAAAATTTATTTTACTCTTCAAGAGTATATCTCTCAGTTGTGTGTAATTGTAAGAAAAATACTTTACTGTTGATTATTTAATTAGTTTAAAGTTTTTTATTAGTTTAGTTTTACTGTTTTGTCATAATTGTATTACTATGTTTTCGCTTGTTCAAAAAGAATAAAAGATCTCTACTTCATAGAAGTAAAACAATTCTATTTTTATTACATGAAGTTATCAAAATTTAGTTTTCTAAAGCTACAAACTTTTTATTAAAAAAAAAACTAAAATATTGCTAATTTTAGTTTATATTTGCTACTAGTACTTATATTAAAATCTTAAGTTTTAAACTATCTATAGTTTTTTTATAGGTATATAACCTCTAAAAAAAAAACATTTTTAGTATAATACTCAAATGTGAAATATATGCATATATTTAAATAATTTGTTATTTAATTCAAATTATAGCGTTACACCAAATTTTGAAAACCTTATAAAACTTTTTTAAGCAAAAAAACAGTTAAAACAATCTTGATTTTGTTTTATTTAGAAATAAACTTTTTTTTTAAGGTTTAAAAATGATTTAGAGTTTAATTAAGTAGGTATAAAGTATTAATCGCAAGCTATTGAGGCTCTTATATCGATAAAATATTTAAAAAAATTGTTTTAGCCAGTTTTTGCCAATGAAGCATTATAATAATATTGATAAGTTTTAAATATAGTAAAATAAAAGTAGTAATTGTTGTTTTACTTTTAAATATTTGAACTAGAAAGCTATAAAAAATGTTATGTTTACTTCTTTTCTGAAAATTAACTAAGCTTAAATTGAAGAAACTAGTAGAAAAAAATAAAGTATTTTGACATATAATTAAAACAAATTTAACACTGGAATCTATCCAAATCGAAGATTCTTATATTTAAAAATAATAGTTATTAAAAAATATAAAATTATCAGTTTCACCGTTTAAAGGATTTTCAAACTGTGATTTTTATTCAACTATATGAAAACCCATTAGGTGATAAAAATCATTTACTGTAAATCTTGCAATAAACTATATTATTCAGTATAAATAAACAGTTGAAACATACTAAAGCAAATTTTATGAAAATTAAAATTGGTTCGAAAACACAACACAATTGGGTAAAAAAATAAAAATGTTAAATTTGCAACTTATTCGTATTAGTACTTTTATTCTAAAATAAAATATTTTTATTTCATAGAGATATATTATTTAAAAATTTTATTTTTTTGTTTTAGTGTTTACCCGTGCTTTAATTTAGTAAAATTTAAATATTTCTCTTTTAATAATATAATTTTATCACAATTTTGTTTATAACTTTTGTTACTGTTTTAATGTAAGTATTAGTACTAAATATCTCACAACAACTGCACATTGACTCAATTACATTTTCTTTAGTAACATATGTTTCAGAGTAGTCATCACCGTTTTTTGGTTCAATAAGTTCAACCCACCCTTTATCAACGAGACCTAAAAGTAAGAAGATTTTAGTGTGACTTATTTTTTAAAACTTTATAAGTGTTCTTAGCTTTTTTTAAACTTCAGCCATAATTAACTTTTATTCTGAATGACTATTTAAAAGTAAAAAAAAAACAGAAGCTAAAGAACAATCAAAAAAAAATAAAGACTCTACCAATTTTGTTTGAACAGTAACCAACAAGTAAATCTTTGCTTTGTTTTCTACTATCTTCCCTTTTAACAACTTTAGTACTAATAATTGCTATTGTTTGGTTTTTACTTGTCATCAGCCAAAAGTTACTTTCAGGTGTATATCTAAAATAGTTATATATTAGTTACTCTTATTTTAAGGTAGCTTATATAACCAAAAAATAATGTCTTTTTTTTTTTTGAACTTTAGATTTCAATCAAGCTAAGATATAAAAAAAGTATTTTAATAATGTTTAATATTATTTTATCGAAAAATCGAATACATTAAAAAATAAAGAAACTGTAGAATAGTATCAAATCAAATTCTTGAAATTAGTATAAACTTTATGAATAAGCCTTGACTACTCCTACCTATTTCTAATCTACATAAAATTGTGAAAAAATATATTAAAACAGAAAACTTTTATAGTTTGGTTTGAAGAAAATGTTCATTTATTTATGGATTTAGATTAAGGTAATACTATAAAAAATAGTTAACAAAAACTTTTTTATGAGTTTTTGTATAGGTACACTTTTCAAACTCTTAGTTTGCTTTTTTTTTACTTTTCAAACTTTAAACAAAAAACTGAAACTTTTTGTTATCATATTGCGTTGTTTTATAATTAAAAGTTTAAACGTACCCTTTACTAGCATTTGAAACAAATTTTGCTAATCTAAAGGCAGGTACGCGTTGATTAGCAGTTTCACTTGTGAGTAAAAGTCGTAGTTTTGAGAAACGCAGACTAAATTTCCATTGTCGAACAGCAAGGCTTGTTTTTTCTTTTTTGTTTGTTTTAGTATCTGTTCTAGATTTTCTTAATGTCATTCCTCTATCAATAAAAAAAATTTGATTTAGAAAAGAAGGTGTTTGAAATTGTATAGTGTAACCGTTAGAATGCGACAAATTCTCAAATTTTATTTCAATTTCATTATTTCCATTTTGTCTTCGAAACGTTTGTGATACCTTGTAAATTAGTGAGAAGTAAGTTTTAAAGATTTTTGTCAAGTCTTTTTTAGTTATGGTAAACTTTCCTCCGTCAACAATTAGTTCTTCATCAGAATTTATGCTGACAATAAAGTTTTGCAAGTTCGAAAGTGTAAGTTTATAAGAATTCCATTTAAAAAGCCAGGAGTCTCTATAAAGCATTTTGTTGTACGATCATTTGTAACATGTATATTAATTGTATTTGAAAAAATACTTATTTGTAAAGTAGAGAGTTTGGTTGTCAAGTAATTCTATTCATTAGAATTTGTCAAATTTCAACGACAACCCTTAATTTAAGGTTAAGTAGTTAGCTCAATTATTCAGTACTTTAGTCTAACTAGTATTTATTGTTTACCACAAAAAATATAATTAAAAGTTTATAAAAAAAATTCATTTATCATTATTAATTTTATAAACGAAGTTTATTTTACTAATTTAAAGCATACTTTTTGGCATTATGCTTTACATAGGGAGGGCAAAACCCGCAAGGGCTTATATATAAACAACATAAATTCTTCCAGCTCATATTTGAAGGTCCGTAAATTCCTAAATGATATATCCGCTGGTCAATAAAATCCCATAAAGAAACAACATTTTCTGATTTAAATACTATCTTTGGATGTATATAAATCTCCTGTAATTTTCCTATGAAAACAACAATAGCTATAATTACATTTACGTTACTCTAATTGGCATTAAAAAAAACATTATGAACATTTTTAACAATTAGTTTAGATTCAAGTAATTTTTGTGAGAAACTTTTACACTCCTCTTATTTCAAAAATTAGAGTTATTCTTAGGTTAAAAATTAAAGTTATAATAACCACTATTAACCACAAATCTAGTAATACTTTATAACATAGTAAAATCTTTAGCATTACATTATCATGGGTTTAAATAAACATTGTTATACTTAAATAAAGGTTTTAATTAAAATAAAACTACTTACTTACAACTATTTGAACTTCAACAACCTTGCATAAAATTTGTTTTCTTTTAAGCACTTTTAAAAATGTATCATACTTAAGTAACAAAAACTAACATTTTTATTATAAGTATACCGAACAAGTATCATAAAAAGTAACTTTGAAAGAGCAAACTAATCCTAAACTATATAATCTATTTTTAGTACTGTTATGTTTAAGACTTTAAAATTTATTATGAACGACAAAAAAGCGCTCAACAAGTTTGGTCTAAGGACCTTGTGTACAAAAAAAATCGGTTATCATGTCATACTCCACGGAAACAGTTTGATACCTTTTCCAGGACTAAAATACTCTATAAACTAATCAAACATAACAATAAAAACAATTCCGCTTAAAAATATGTTTTATAGTTTAACTTAAGTTAATCTGCTTTACTGGTTAGTTTTTCACTACAGTAAACAAATAATTGCTATACAAAATTATAACAGTATTACGACTCAAAATCAAAACTTAAAATACGAATTGATATTTTAATTAAAATTTTATCTTTACGCCACTGCTTTTTTTTAACTTAATGTAGGCTTGAAATTTTAGTTTACCTTTAAGCAGTAAAATTAGAGTTAGTTTTGCAAACTTTATGGTAATATAATAGCTATAAATTAATTTCTAGAAAAATGTTTTACAAACTTCGTCATGATTATATTTTATCATAAATAGTTTATAAGTTGTTTTTTGTACAAAAATCTAAATTTACACTAGTTAAGTTCCTTAACTTTAATTTCATACAGGTTAGTCTGCTTTTCAATAATCACAACGAAAAGAGATCTTTATTTACAACACAATGTGGATTTAATTACTTAATAACTAAAAAAGCCAAGGCCATCATAGAAGGTTTTAGGTTGACCAAAAAAAAATACTTTAGTGAAAATATAATTTCTAAAAGTTTAAACTTAATGCATGGGTAATCATTTATTAATGTTTTAGAAATACTTTTATAATTACTTTATACCTTAAAGTAGTCCGTAGTGTGTAAGTTTATTAGGTTCGATTAGCATTATTCAGCCTAAACTGTAGTAACATTTATCATTTTAGACCATAAGTAAATACTTTATTTAATAAAGAATATTTCTTTTGTATAAATTAATTTATAAAGTCTTTGATAGAGTTGTTTCAAAAAAATAACAGTTTAATGTTTATTTAGACTACTGTTAAAGTATAAAGTTTATAGTAACATATGTTTTTTTTCTTTGTTTCTATTAGAAAATTATAATACTTTAACAATTTAAGTGTGTTCTTTTATTTCTTTTGTGTCTTTTATCATGCCGTATTTCATCATAATAGAATTCGAAAATTTAGAATTATATTTACACTTGTAAAAATTTCATACCTTGAATTAAGTAAAAAAAAAATTTCTGAAAGCACATGGATTCCAACTTTTACATTTTTATCTACGTTTTAGAAATTTAACATAAAATTAAACAAGTTAATAAACCTGAGTTTACTATATCAAGTAAAAAAAATTCTACAAACTATTTTTTGTTGTTAATTAATTGAAAATATTTTTTCTGCATTAAGGTAGGCCACTTTCAAACCAGCAGGCAAGATTTACCAAAAAAATTCATTTGCGAGTAGGACTTATTAAAAAATATGTTTCAAGCTACATATTTTTTAGAAAATTGTACTACATAATTAAGTAAAAACTACTGAAAAGCAAAATAAAAGGTTTTAAATAGTCATAAGCTAAAAAAAATAGCTAATTAATAAAATTATAATTAAAAGCTCATTTCAGAGCACTTGTTAGATTTTTTTTTACTAATTTTTTTAAGATATTTTTTTTTTACTTTAAAATGCAGTACGTTGTACACCCCTAATAAGAAATGTTAAAATATGTTTAAGTTTTACTATTAAGTTATTGCTAAATTAATTATCAAAAACAAAACAATTGTTGTTATCTAATTAAACAATAACAAACCTGTTGTTATAGAACTTTTATTCGATTTTAACATTTCAATATTTAATTCTAATTGGAATATTTCTCCATAGTTATTTACACTGTTGATTTTTTGAAATGGGCCTGATCTACGAGTTGATTGGAAGAATATGTATTCAGCAGCAGATTCAGAGTTTAAAACCATATCTGAGTTCAGCAAAACATTAGTGCTCATTTGGAGAGTCATTTTTTTTAAAAACAAGTGTCTGAAATTTTATTTAGGTTACGTTAAACGCTATGTTTATATTATTGATGCATTAATCTTAAGTTTACTTTACATATAATTTAAAAATCAGCTTTAAGATAGGTGTTTATGAGTTTAGATTAAAAAAAATTTAACATTATCTTTTAAATGTATCTTTTAAAATTATTATAAGTAAAATCATTTAATCAACTTTTAAAAATGTTATAACTGAAACTACTTTATAAAACTTTACAATTATCAAGTACTTTTTTTATTTTGCCATATTAACCTAATTCATTTTATTGCTTTTACCTAAAAGATATACAAAGATAAACTAGAGGACCAGCACTCTCAAAGTGTATATTTTCTTTTAATGCTTTAGTATAATTATCAGAAACTATTCGTTCTTTTTTTATATACTCGTCCTTTACGTTTTCTTCTAACTTAATTACAATTCTACCGTCCTTTGGTCTCAAACAAGGCTGGTAAACATTTCTTCCATTTTGATCTAAACTTGAATATTTTGATATAAATGGTTTTGAATGCTTTAAGCTAGAAAATCTGTTTAAAGAACGCTCTTGATCGTCTAGTCTTGACAAGCCTAAGTTTTTAACTTCATCACTTGTAAAATTTTCTATATAAAGAGAAACTTCGTATTCCATAACTTTAAAAACTCCGCCTTCTTCACCAAAAATACTCCATAAGTCTCCAGGATAATTCGGTGCTAAAGGTAAATCAGGAAATTCGTTTCTTTTTATAAAACTTGTGCTTTTCTCGTTTTGAGTTGTATTCAAGTCATTTTCAAATGAATTACTGTTTAAAGAAACTAGTAAATCATCATAACTTTTGTAGTGAGTTGTAGTTATTTGTTTACAGCTTTTTTTTTTGCTGTTCAATGTAGAGAAGTTTTGTGTTATGTTTGCTTGAGAAATGCATATACTTTTTGAATGCTGAGTTTTGCTGTAAAAAATTTTTTTATAAATTTGAGACTATCACTTAAATTAAAGTTCATATAAAAGTTTGTACTTGTGCACAAAAAGTTTTATTAAAAATTACACATAAATGTGCAACTAAAGTAGTGGTCTACGAATCGAAAACCGAAAGGTTCCTTCGTACACTAGGTCCTTAGACCAAACTTTTTGAGCGCTTTCATTTATCGTTCAACGAACAATACTACAACATTTATGCTTTTAAAAGCTTTCTGTAATTTATTGAAACATTTAATAGATAAATTAACTAAATTATATGTACACGTTCTAGTTGGTAATTTTTAAATTAACTAATAAACTTTAAAACTGACATAAACTATGAATTTGTAGTGTGTGTCTCTTAGAAATAGTTTTTTTTTAATATCAATACTTATAGGACAGTGATATTTTATAAATTTTTAACAACTTTTAGTTTACAGCTAAACGTCTTATGATTACAGTTTAATTTCTGTAAGGCTTAATACCAAACAATACCTACACCTTACCTTAAAGATGATCTTCTTGGGGAAGAAGGAAAAATTGAAAACCTTCCTTTTTGGATTGAATTTGTTGGTAAACTATTTTCTTTTACATTTTTCCTTATATCAAGTGCTGATTGACATTTATTAAGAATATAAATGTCTTTGCTCTTAATAGAAGAGGTTGTGGAAGAGTATGAAATAAGTGAAATAGAATCTTCTGTGTCGGTATTCATATTAATCAAGAAATTTAGCAAAATCTAAGAATTTAAAACATTTTAAAAATTTTTAAAGAAACTTTAAACATAGCCTCATTCTTATAGGACTAACAAAAAGCTTTTAACTTTTCATTACATTACATACTTTTGAACGATAAAGAATTAGTAGAACAAACTAAACTTTTAAAAATTAATTTTTTTTGAAACATTTTTTAGGTTTACATGCTATGCGATCTTATCACTTAAACTTTTCTTTAAAACTAAACACAGTTAGTACGTTTTTTGTTTTCTCTATATGTATCTAATCTTTCTTACAAAAGGAAAATCATTTTAGCCTGACGATTTGATAAAAAGTTTATAATATAACGTTTATTAAAAAAATTGTTTTTGAATTGGTAAAAGTTGTAAAAGTATATTTATAAAAACCATTTTTCTAATCCAAAAGTTTACCAACGAAAAATATATACAATACTTATGTTACTCTAATTTATTAAGTTTGATAGTTTTTAGGTTTTTAATAACTTTAAAAGTTTAAATTAAATTTTACAATTTTATTTACTGGGCAAACAAATAAACTAAACAAAAGTTGTACTTATATTAATCATAATTATTCTAAATTAATTTATGTATGCTAGAGATTAAATAAATTAATAACATTTACTTTTCATTACAACAAATTTGTTTTACGTTTTGCATTTAAAAAAACAAATCTAAAACTTTCTTCACATTTTTAGTATAAAGTTTTAAGAAATTATTAACTAACTGATATTTTTTTAAATGCTTTAAATAACTTAAACTTGATTATAATTAGAATCTGCACAAAAATCATAACGTATTTTAACTATATTTACATACCAATGACGTGAAATTAAACGTCACAAAGGTTATTTGCTTGTAAAATGCTACATGATTAGTATACAGTTGCATAATTTTATTTATTTCTTTATGAAATTTTTATAGGTGTTATAACAAAACACTTGTTTATAACAAAACACTTTTTTGTAAAATTAGTAAGCTTTTTGATGGACAATTTAACTAAAAAATAATTATCTTTGGTAAGATATGTACAGACAGCTTATAGTTAACCAAAAAAAAACAGAATTTATTTATTTCAAGATAAAAACGACGGTTTTAATTTACGTCATCGTTTTACTTAACTTTTATTTTTACCTTTCTTCTTACCTAATTCTTGCACTGTAAATATTTTTGTAAATTTAAAAATTATTACATCTAGCTTTATTTTAAAACTTTAAAAATAAGTTCAGTTAAAAGTCTGTTAATTAAAATGAATAAAATACAAGTGTAGTAGAAATGTCTGAGTATTGTAATTGTTTTAAAAGGTTTACTTGACTTTTTTATACAAAAGTTTAATGATGCTTGATACTTTTTATCAAAGTATTTATTTAAATTAAATGTACAATTAACTATAGCATAACGTTGCATGTTGAACCAAGTTCAAAAATTAAGAGATGCAAAGAAACATAATTATACAAACTGATATTCAATATAATTATTTGTCAGTGACTGTATGCTATGTACACTGTACATTAAAGTTTTATATGATAACATTTTGAAAGAATGAAAAAAAATCAGTTAAACATTAAGTAGAGTTATTACACAAAAAAAAAAATTAATATAACTTTCTATAGAAAATAGATCAATATAAAAACTGCAAGAAATAAAACACGTATCAATTAAGAATTAAAAAATCAAAAACGTATGTTTTGTCTAAAATTATTTAAGATATGGTGTGCTACTCAGAAAACAATAAATATAAACTAAAAATTACTTTTTTTTTAAGTACGAAATTACACGGCAGGTAAAATTATTGATAAGTGCAAAGTATTCACGCGGAATGCAGCTTGTTATAGTGTAGCCAATTTAAAAACTATTTTAGCAATAATTTATATATATAAAAGAAAACATAGTTTTATTTTTAACAGAGTTTAATGAAAAAATCGAAAGTTGCATTTCATTACCTTAAGATTATCTACTTGTCAACACTACAGATTAAGAGAGCAGGCAAAAGTTGCTGAGTATAAAAAAGTAAGCAACATTAAAAAAAAATTCTGCTTTCGGTTGCTCTCTTAGAGATTAATTTTATTCTTTTGCTTCAGCTTTGTTTTGCAGACTAAAATCTTGCCACTTCATTATCTTCATCTTCATTTTTTTATTTTGTGTGTTACAACTATGCAGTGTGTTTCTACTTACTTTTCACTTTATTAAATTACTAGTAACGAACAGCTATTTAATAAGTTTCATTACTATTTATTTTAAGTTAAGTTGTAATAAAGTTGAAAATCATAAGTCTTTTATTGTGTTTACATTAAGATTCTAATCACATAAAAAGTAAGATACAAAATTCCACTTAAAATCGTTAAAAAAATACCTTTCAACTCTCAAGCGTTCAAAAAGTTTGGCAAAAAAAGCTAAATTCATGAAATCTTAGTTTTTTAACCCACCTAGTAACTAATAGTGGATCTGTACCACATAGCATCATAATAGTGTTTTATATCTTTCTAATTATTATTTTAACTTAAATCTTAGAAAAAAAAACCTTTAAAAGTAATTCATACATTTTGTAATGTTGTCCGCTAGTAAGAGCTATCAAGCCTTGCGAGGGGAAGCTTCAAAGAATTGGCAGGAGACTTGCACTACTAGTAGCAAAACATTCATGACGGATTCATATACATGAAATTTTTTAGCATACGAAATTTTGGTAAAACTGTTAAAGTTGTGGTAAGGGTTAAAGCATGGATTGGCAAACAGCGGTCCGCAAAAGGTAAATCTGCAGCCCGCGAGCACATTTTTTTATTTTAAAACTATGCGGCCTGCGAAAGTTAAAACTACACCCCAAGCAATTAAACTTTATCCTTTAAACTAAAATACATTGTAAACTTTTTTATGAAAGTAAATTTAGTTTAGTTTATTTTGTTTCTAGTCGTCGGATAACTATTAAAAGTTGGTTTAATATTTTATTTAAAAATACATTTCTGTTATAACTGTTTTATCGCTATATTAGATTTTATATACGGAAAGGAACGTTTGAAAGAACATAAGAACATTTTATTGAAAAAAAGAGCTTTTATATTTTAAAATATTTGTTTTTACGCACAATTCCTATGCACATTACTATACATAGATACTCATATTTAGAAATACTGGTCTAATTAAAATTTAGTTTGTTTGTTTAAATGATTAAGTTTTTTACATAGTTAACTAAATATCTTTAGTTTATGCATATAAACAAGTAAAAGCTGCTAGAAAATTAGATGAAGTCAGGCTAGTTTAAAAAATTTAAAAATTTCAGACGAACTCATAAAATATTTTTTTAGGTTTTTGCTTGTATAAAATGTTTATAAAATTCTTATATACTCTAACTAACTCAGGCCTGTTTTTGGTCATCCAGGCTAGATTTTTCGTTTTAAAGAGGGGCAACCCTAGTAGAGGTTTTTGTTTACATAAATTTTGTTACGTTTACTATCTTAATTCTAACTTTAGGTTAAGTTTTTAGCCTTGCCGCAGCTCTACTTAACATTAAAAAAAAATAATTTACATTGAAAAAGTGCAAAATGCACACTTTCTCAATGGTAACTTAAAAATGATTTTTTAGATCGTTTAATATGACTCAATCTAGTTTATAATCAGTTAGACTAGTTTAATTTTGCAATTTTTTTCTTCTTTAAATGAACTAAAGGCCTGATTCTCTTAAACTTAAAAATCAGAAAAGATTTTACAAAACTAATTATTTTAACAATAAACTCCAATAAGACTCCATCTTAATGGTCTGTTTTTGTTTTAAAACCTTTTTAAAGTTTAAAAACAAAATATTGTACAAAACAGAAACTTATTTTTAGTTTAAATGTTCTACTCATGTAAATCTAACATTAAATAAATTTTGCATTTAGTTTAGTATTTTTTTAAGTGTGAGTTTTTCTTATTTGAGAGTATAAATTTTAACTACTAGTTTTTCTAGCTCATTATAATTTTCAATTAAGTGCGGTGTACGATTTGATGATCGAGATTTGAGAGGTCTTTTTTGACCATGGTTCTTAGACCAAATTTTTTTGAGTTTTTTTTTGTTTTTGTTAAATAAATTGACTATAATACGAATTTTTTTCTCCCTATTTACTATAGCGTAAGCCAGCTAAGTTAGAAACAACAAGTTTAATTGAATAGCTACAAATAGTGAAGTTTTATTTAGACAAGTATGAAAAGTAGTTCTTTTTTTTAATTAACGTAATTAGCTGTTTTGGTTTTAATCAGTTTATTTCTTTTCACATGATATACACGTTAGAAGTATAAGAACTAGTTTAGAAAATTTTTTCAATCTCAGTATTGGAATCCCCTAACATTCTTTGCTGTCTCAGCAAATATGAAAAATTTTATATGTCAACAAGTTGTATATAGTAACAAAAATGGTTTACTATCATATATAACCCGATCATTTCTAACCCGTTTATTTCTAACCCGATCATTTCTAGCACGATCATATCTAACCTGATCATACCTAAGCCGATCGTTTCTAACCCGATTAGTAAAAAATTATTGTATTTTTTGGATTTATCTAAACAGTATTAAATTCAAAAATAAAATAATCTTAACAAAGTTGTTCTTGCATTAAAATACAATTTTTTTTGTCTTAACCAAAACTTAATATTTATATAGTTTTAATCAAAAAAGATTCAATAATCATTTTATTTCAACTCACTATAGTTTCGAATTATTTTTTTTACTTTGACTTTTGCTTCATATCAATCTGCTAAAATTTAAAAAAAAAATTTGGATTAAATAATATTTACTAGGTTGTTTTAAGTTATCTTAAATTTCTGCATTGTTAAATTATTAAAGTAAGCTGTTATAAATATACTTAAGTTATATGTTCTTGTCATTTACGTAACTAGAATATATTTTTAACGCAAGAAAATTTTTATAATTAAATTGTTACAAGTTAATATTCAGGTACAAAGATCTTCATACTACAGTCTGTAAGCTATGCTGTAAGTCTAAAGTAAGCGTTGTATAGTTGTTCACTAACTTATTACTACTCAACAGCCGGTAAGTTTTTACTTCAAGCTTTAAAACTTGCACAGACAATTGAATATAAAATAATTTGCACAGACAATTGAATATTTTTAGATAATTGAATATAAATAAACATAAAACGAACTTGAATACTTATGTTTTATTTAATAATAAATCATAACTTTTATATAGAGCTAATAAAACAAACTTGTTTATTAATATATCAAGTTTGAGGACCAAATCTTGCCTAGTTAACCTTCTTAATTTTTTTCCACTTAAGTTTGAATAACCTCAAAAATGTTTTAATTACGACTTAAATAAATATTTAAGTTGATAGTATTTTTTTATTACAGTTAAATTTACTTTATAAAAAAGAGTTTTTACGAGCTTTCGCTCGTAACTATACTTAATTTAACTATCAGTATACTTTTTTGAGTTCTTTTTTCTTCTAATTTCATTTCTTTTGTGCTTACGTAGTTTCAAATCTTTTTATTAATTAAAATTATATATACACATATATCTACATAAAATTTAATTTAGTTGTACTTAAAACAAAACAAGTAAGTCGAATGATAATACTTTTTATATATTATTTTATTTACATTTTAGTAGATTAGAATTAGAAGATCTAACTTAAACACAGTTATAAAAGTTTATTTTAAGAATCCTACTAAGTAGGTATTTAAAAGTTGTAAAACAGTTTAGAAAAAAGGACAAACATTCTAAAATAAGGGGAAATTTAAGAAATTTTTCGTGGCATAAAAATTTTAATGCACCGTTATTTATTTTTTCTAAAAGAACATTTTTTAGCAGAATTTTATAGCAAAGTAATACAACTAAAATGATTTTTTTTTTTGAGTTTAGGCTTATTGGGTCAGCGCTAGTGCCCATAGAAAAAGTGAGACAAGTTGGCTATTTTTTAGGCTGCGTAGAATATCTCAAAAGTACATATATTCTTATATTAATTTTTGTTTCAATATATTTCCATGAATTAACTTTAGTAGTCAGTGTTATTGTTTTTAAATAAACTTAATATTTTTTGGGATATTGGCCTTTTTTTTAGTTTTGGTTTTTAATTAGGCTCTTAAACTTAAACAATAATAACTTGTTTCTGATTTAAATTCTAAATTTACTGACTAACAAAGATAGTTTAAGTAAATATTAAAAAAATAATAAAAATGCTAAATCTTATTACTTTTTTAATGCTACGCAAGTTAAGAAACATTTATAGACACTTTTGTGATTATTAGTTTGCTTAGCAAATTAAAAAAAATAAAAAGATCTAAACTAAAGACCAAAACTAAAATACACCAAAAATGGCCAATATCCTAAAAATTAAGTTTATATAAAAAACACAGACACTGGCGATCCAAGTTAATTCGCTGAAGTATAATGAAATATCTTAGTAAAAAATTTAATGTATTTTTCAATATATGCTAAGCAGACTAAATAAAGCAAACAAAGACCTACTTTTTTGATGGGCCTGACACTGACCAATCAAACCTGAACTTAGAAAATATAATTTATTTTATCTGCATCATTTAGCAATAATATTTTTTTTTTAATTTACTTAAAAAACAAAGATCAAAATAGTATTGTGTATTAAAAATCAATGTAAAAAAATGTCTCAAATTTCCCCTTATTTTAGAATGATTGCCGTTTAGCAAAATTTACATAACCAAAAAAAAGTTTGATTCAAGCAAGTTGAAATTTAAAAAAAAAAAGTCAAAATACGGAAATTAGTTTGAAACTATATTAGGTTGAAGTAAAATTAATATTAAAAGTATATTTTAAGTACAACTATATAAACACTAAGTTTTGTTTGAGACAAAATAAACTTAAATTTCAAAAATAGAACAGTTTGGTAAAGTTTAGTTTGTGTAAAAAAAAATCCGCTGTTATAAAATCTAAAAAAAAAATTACTGATTGAAATAAAAATAATTACGTTAGAAATTATTGGGTTAGATATGAACAGCTTAGAATTGATTTGGTTAAAAGTGATCGGATTAGAAATGAGCGGGTTAAAAGTGATCGGGTTAGAAGTTATCGGGTTAGAAATAGTTAAATTAGAAATGATTGGGTTAGAAGTGATCGGTTTAGAAATGATCGGGTGAGATATGATTGGGTTAGAAGTGAACGGGTTAGAAATAACGGGTTATAAACGATTGGGTTAGAAATTATCGGGTTAGAAATTGTCAGCTCCCAACAAAAATATGACTAACAAAAAAAACAGTACAAGAAAAATTACACTAAAAGAAAACAATGTAAAACACTGAATTTTTTTATAATAATGTAATTAGGTAAATTTATGGTTATTATAACTTTAAGGGTCAGTAGTTGTTCAAAATTATTTGAGTTTTCCTGAGGAATTTTTTTGTTTTATACTATTTTTCTTCTTTACCAGAGTTTGTGTTTATTTGTTTTTGTTTTAATATGCAACTTAGTTTATTTACAGCTATGATTTATTAGAAAATTTTATTAAAGCTGTGTTTGTTTTTAGAACTTTTTTAAAATTTGAATACTGCAATTTAATTTATTAAGTTTTGTGTTCAATCTAAACAGAAATTTCCTGAAGGTTTTACTACTTTTCAGTTTGAAAAGAATTGTTTTTTTTAAAGAGTTACTAAGTTTATTTTAAAATTAGTTAAGATCGTTACATTTTTTTTGAATTTTTTTTTAATAAAATCTTATTTTCTCACTTAGACTCAACAAATAATTTACCTTGTACACGTGGTGGTCTTGTCTAAGGTTCACGGATTTTACTTAAAAAAGGGTTGGTACCATATTTATCATCTACTATTAAAATAAATGATTGTGAGCCACTGTCACCTTGTCCTAATATAACAACTAGGTGTTTATAACACAACGATAAAAAGTATAAAATGATCGAGTTTAAAATTATAATGCTTAAATTTGTTGTTTAAATCGATCAAGTTTAAAATGACTTGTTTTAGAATGATCTAGTTAAATATGATCAAGTTATACAATCGAGTTTAAATTGATAAAGTTTAAAGTGATTACGAGTTTTAATGATCGGCTTCTGATATAGTTATACAGAGTTTTTGATTTGTTAAAATTCAATAGAAGAAGAATTTTATATAAAAAACCTATTAATCAACTGTATGAAGTAAAAAATATTTTAGTAATACTTAAAAAAATGAACTATTTTTTTTGTCTCCAGAACTATTTCAGCCAAGATTTATTAATACCATACTTCTAAATACTCAATTTATTCATTCCCTATTTCATTGAATAAATGTTCCTGTTTTTAAATAACATATTTCAAATTCAAAGTTATGCGTGAATACTATAAATGAACAAAAGCTATGAATTTTCGTTTTACACACTTGAACTATCATAAAATACAATCAAAAACTAAAAAAAAAATATTACGACTTTTTACAAAATTCATTATTTAGGAAAGTTTAATAGTATTATCAAAAAATAATATTTTAATAACGCTTTACTCTTAAAAATTTTAGTTTAAAAATTACAAAGCAACTCTGTTATGTTTAAATAATAGCCTAAATCAGTGGTCTTCACAGTAATTGAAACCTGTGCACACTAAATTAGTATGAAAAACTCTTTGCACCCAAAACTCATAACTCTTAAAAAGATAAGTAACTACTTTTAAATTTTTCCCTTAACTTTAGTTTAATGTTCATCTCCCTCTCAAATATACTAATATTTTTTTTGCTCTCCATAATAAATTCCAAAATATCTAGTGTAAGTTGTAAAACTACCTTAAACTATGCTTAAAACTTTTTTTGCTCTTTATCTAAAAATTCAGAAAACCTAATGTAAATTTAAAAACAAACTTCATTCACATCTACATGAGTTTTATGCATCCTAAATTCAACTTGTTGCACAACAAAACCACTAGCCTAAATAAAGGGTATATACATATTTAATTTGTGATAACAACTTAAGCTGCTAAAATTATTTCAAAAGCGCAAGTTTTTTCTTTTATTTTACCCTTTTTTTTTTATATCTAAAAATATATCTAACAAAGTAGTTTAAAAAAAAGTATTAATGTGTTTAGACCATGTATGCTAACTAATTTAAGTTTTTTTTAACATTTTAATGAACTTAAATTAGACAGTTTAATTTAAAAATCTTTAATAAACTATAACTTACTTAAAAAAAAAAACAAAGAAAACTTAGAACAAGTAAGTGATAATAGTGCCAAAAGTATAAGTAAAATGCATAACAATAAAACTATAAATAAATATTCAAAACCAACTAAGCCTAATGGTGATAAGTTAAGTAATATGCCTAAAACATGTAATTATCGTAAAATAAATAAAGATAACTGCCCATTAACGCTTGTTTAATTAAAAATGTAGTTTATAAAGTTGAAGTAAGGGTCCTGATAAAATTCATATCGGAGGTACAGCAGGTAGTTTCAATATATGCTAACCATAAACATACTTTTAAAATATTAATAAAAAACAAAGCACGCGTTTATCGGATTATGTCTGGAGCTTTTATCACAGGTACAGTAAAAGGTCAAACATGGAGTAGAGTATTGTTTCAAAGATCAAACATGCATCCAACGGATTAAGTAGAATTTGCCCAACTTGCAATATAGAAAGAGCAGTAATTGCAGCAGAAGATAAAGACCTACTTCTGAACAAGCGGCAAGATTTATCAAATGTTTGTCCCCACAAACGACGGTTCTACTTTTTTTTATTTCACAACATTTACATATGCCATCACAAACACTTACAAGTTTAATACTTCATGTTCAAAAGCTGTATAATTTATTGATTAATTTGTTAAATTTATTATGACTTAACATTTCTTCACAACTTGATTTAATTTTAAAAAACTTGCCTTAACTTAGAGTTTTTTGAGGTTAGTGTGTACTTTTATTAAACCAGTTATTTTTGTAGACAATTTTATATTATATTCCAAACTTTGTTTTAAACCATAAAGTTCGTTTATAGTTACTACTCACATAAACATTGTACATAATTATACATGCTTTTTTTCTAATGTGTGTTATTATTTTATAGACTCCGTAGATCTGTTCTTAAATTTATTTGAGAGCATTGAAACGCCGTTAGCCGGAATAAAGTTTTGACACAAAAACATCTGTGGTATATATTCCGATAAGCTTAGCTTATCAGGATCTCCAGGATTTAACGCCTTTTAACGTTAAATCATATATTAAAATTAATTAATAATTTATTTAAAAAAAAAAATTTAATCCGTGCAAAAATATCTCCGTGCTGAGTTTTCTGCTCGTGCAAAAGTGTCGCGTTCATTTTTATCCCCTCGTGCAAAAGTGTCTTCGTGCAAAAGTTTCTTCATGCAATTTTGTGCCCTCGTGCAATTTTTGTCTCCTCGTGCAATTTTGAACGCTCGTGCAAACTTGACTGCTACCCATTTTTTAGAGTCTGAACTGTTATGGTTCAATAAATATTTACCTTCGTTTAAAATACAATCAACTGTAGCATTTTTTTTAAATAGTTGTATTTTTTTTAATTTCAGCCATTAATACTTCATTACTCAAGTTCTTGTTTAGTGTTAATTAGTATATTTTGCAATAAGACAAGTAATATATTCATTTTAATTTTTGCTGTTAAACTTACTGTAAATAAAAAACAATAATGATATAAATACATTTCTAAATTTGTATATTTATATATGAAGTGCAAAATTTATAAGAGCTTTAATTATTTTATTTTGTTGGCATTAAGCAATAAGAACACATCATTTATATATCACTAAATACATTTTACTTATGTGTTTTTATTTAACAAATCACCTAAGATTTTGGCCCAAACAAATCAATTTTTATATTTTTTACTTTTTAAATATTTATTGTAAATCAAAAATATAACCTCTTTAGATATTTGCAGAATGTATTTTATCATTTAGTTTACTTACTTTGTAAATTAACTAATCAAAAATTAAAACAATGTTTATATAAGTACAACAATCAGAAACACACTTTTTGAAATTTTAACTAGCTCAATTATAAAAAAGAATGTTCTAGATTTCAATTCTAAATATTTAAATTTTAATGACACAGTATTTTTTATTCAGAATCATTACTAGCTTCATCGAAGTTTTTAGGCATTTCTCTAGTGTTTATCCTATTATTTTCCATAGCTGACCGTTGCAGCTTTTCTCTCACCATTTCACTTATAGCTTGGGAAGTTTTTTTATTAAGTTTTACCAACTTTTGTTCTATATTTCGTTTAAGGTCCCAATCAGGCTTTTTTGGTGCAAGCTTGTAAAGATCAATGTCAACTTCTAAGGGCTCCTTTTCTTTTTCTAAATGAGCCTAAAATAAATTATGTTTTAAGACTATGCATGTTTGTAATCATATAGGGTTAAGAGCGTGTTTTTAGCTGGTTTTTAATAAGCTACAAATTACGTTTTACTGATTTAAAAAACTTAACTTTATAAGTAACTTTTGAAAAACTTATAATCAGAAAGGCTGTATCGCTCAGAAATAATCTGTAAAATGAAATATAAACCATACTATTTATTCACAAAGATTACATCATTTATTTGACATTATCAATGTAATAAACGACTGTTTTAAACAAAAAATAAAAACACTAAATTTAAAACCATTGGCGAAAATAATAAAAATACAAAAATTTAATAAATTAAGCCTTACTCATCTAAACAAAAAAAATTTTTTTACTATACTAAACAACAAAACACTTCACTTAATACTTAAAACAAATTTAAATTCTACTTCAGAAATCAAAAGTTTAAGCTTATAAACATTAATAAAAGTACAAATGTACATACATTAAAATATATACATATAAAAATTACAAAAAATGCAATATCTTACAAAAATTTACTTTTACTATTATACCCCTCTATAAACCACTGTAAGGTGTTTTAGCTAAGTTAATACTTGATTTTAGTTTATTTATCCAAAAATGTTCTCTATAGTCTAGATTCTTATAACTTGGTTTTTCCAAAAAAAGCGACTTCGTATGCGTTATTAATGTTAAGTTCTCCAGATTAAAATGATAGTGTCTTTATAATGCACAGTGTTTTACAGAGGGGCAAATAGTAAAAGTACATTTTAATAAGATGCATTTTTTGTAATTTTTCATAATTATATATAAATTCTATTGTATGTACAATTGGACTTTTATTAATGTTTATAATCTTATTTTTTTGATTTTCTTGAATTACTATTTAAATTTATTTTAAGTATTAAGTGAAATTTTTTGTTGTTTAGTATAGTAAAAAAAAATTTGTTTGTGTATATAAGTAAAGCTTAATGTATTAAATTTTTTATTTTTAGTAGTTTTGCCTATGTTTCCTTATTTTCTATCGAATCCAAGATTTGGCTTAATCCTAAATTTAAAAAAAAGATTTGGATTCAGTAGACCACTTTAAACTTTTTGAATTTTACTTAACTGTTTGTCAAAAGTTAAATGAAATGTAAAACTAGTTAATGTTAAAAAAAAGTTTTTCACACTTATAAAAGCATTATTAATTTTGATTAAGAGTTTTGCACAGTATAAAAACTTATTTTTGTTAGATTCTCAGATAAAATTATGTACACAGTTAAGGCGTTTAATCTCAGGTTTTTGGATAACTGCTCTTATTTATTCATTATATGTTTAGTTTTTTATGTTTGCTCATAGTAATGAACTGCTGCAACTTAAATAAGAAAATAAATGAAACTTAAGTATGTAACATTAAAGCAGATGCTTGCGTACTTTTAGCTATAAACTTTTGTTAATATTTTATAATCTATTTAAACGATAGTTTTAATTTATGACATATATGTTATAACTTCCAACATTTTAATATTTAATTTGAAAAACAATGTTCTAAAGAAAAAAATTGTTAACAATAAAATCAAACTAATTTATAATGAACTGATGCATTTACTTGCGTTATTCAATGATGAACTCTGAATATTAAGAGAATATTTGGAGCTTTTTGCATTTATGAGAAATGAGGCTTTAAATCAATGATGCAACATTTCATCATTAAACTGTTGCCTAGTGATTTATAATAGTTATAAAAGCAGTTTATATCTTTTAATAAGAAACTTTGTAATTTTTTTTTGACTCTTTTGTATAATAGATACACCATCCAAACTATCTTGCCTAATTTATATAAAGTAGTCTAGAATAGTCTTTATTATTGATAGATAAAATTCACTGATACATTATAATAACTTAGTATAAAAGCATTTTATATTTATTATGTCCAGTTTAAGAAAAACAAATACCAAGCTGCCCGCAGAGGGTCCTAAGCACAAAGGTGCTAGAAAGTCACCCCGTCTGCAGGAAAAGTATGGGTAAAAAGGTCAGGTTGACAATCTACCCACAGACAGTCAACCAGACCCAACTGAGACTTTGGACCACCAACATCCATAGCTCAAAACTGTTTATTGGATTTTTATTTTATTTGATATTTTATTTTTTTGAGTGAAAGGTTGTTATTAAAACAAAATCTTAAAATATTTGAAGTTATATTATTCTCTTTACAGGGTTGCCAAAAAACCTGAAACAACAGAATTTGACAATTTAAACTAAAAAGCCTGGAAAAATCAGGAATTTGATAAATTTTGAAAAAATACCTGGAATTTTGAACAAAAATCACTAAAAAAACTGGAATTTAAATATTTTTTACACTTTTAGTAGTAAAATGTTGATTTGACACAATGAAATCTATTAAATAGATAAAAAATGGTTGCCATCATCATTTTTTTTTATTAAAAAACATTTTTTAAGTAGTATTACAGTATCTTTTCAGTGTTAATTAATTATTAATTTGTTACTTTTATTTATAATATTAAAATTTTCTTGAATTACTATTTAAATTTATTTTAAGTATTAAGTGAAATTTTTTGTTGTTTAGTATAGTAAAAAAAAATTTGTTTGTGTATATAAGTAAAGCTTAATGTATTAAATTTTTTATTTTTAGTAGTTTTGCCTATGTTTCCTTATTTTCTATCGAATCCAAGATTCGGCTTAATCCTAAATTTAAAAAAAATATTTGGATTCAGTAGACCACTTTAAACTTTTTGAATTTTACTTAACTGTTTGTCAAAAGTTAAATGAAATGTAAAACTAGTTAATGTTAAAAAAAAGTTTTTCACACTTATAAAAGCATTATTAATTTTGATTAAGAGTTTTGCACACAGTATAAAAACTTATTTTTTTTAGATTCTCAGATAAAATTATGTACATAGTTAAGGCGTTTAATCTCAGGTTTTTGGATAACTGCTCTTATTTATTCATCATATATTTAGTTTTTTATGTTTGCTCATAGTAATGAACTGCTGCAACTTAAATAAGAAAATAAATGAAACTTAAGTATGTAACATTAAAGCAGATGCTTGCGTACTTGTAGCTATAAACTTTTGTTAATATTTTATAATCTATTTAAACGATAGTTTTAATTTATGACATATATGTTATAACTTCCAACATTTTAATATTTAATTTGAAAAACAATGTTCTAAAGAAAAAAATTGTTAACAATAAAATCAAACTAATTTATAATGAACTGATGCATTCACTTGCGTTATTCAATGATGAACTCTGAATATTAAGAGAATATTTGGAGCTTTTTTCATTTATGAGAAATGAGGCTTTAAATCAATGATGCAAGAAAATAACGACCATTTTCAAAATTATTAGAGGTGCCACAAACAAGACTAATAAATCCATCAAATTCAGACATTGGACAAATTAGCAAAATTATAGTTGAAAAAGTCAACAAATCAATCAGAAAAACAAAAGAATTTAACCAATGGACTAGCACAGAAGAAGTACTGAAGTGGTATAAAAATTTGGAAAAGAACAAATACAAATTAATGAAATTTGATATTAAAGATTTCTATCCCAGCATAACCAAAGCACTTCTAAATAAAGCAATTGAATTTGCAAATAACTACGAAACAATCACTGAACAAGATAAATCCATAATAAACAATGCTGCAAAATCTGTTTTAGTAGACAAAGAAGAAATTTGGACAAAACAAAGCATAAGTGAGAAAGATAATGAGCTGTTTGACATAACAATGGGGAGCAGACATGGAGCTGAAATAAGTGAACTAGTTGGACTTTATATACTCCAAGGCCTAAAGCAAACACTACCTGATAAAATAATAGGAATCTATAGAGATGATGGATTAATAGCTTTAGACAAATCAACAAGCAATGTTGAAATAGAAAAAATATAAAAAGAACTACATAAATTTGCTAAACCAATAGAAATAAAAATAATCATCGAAAACCCAGCATTTCAAATAAACTTCCTGGACCTAAACTTAAATCTAAAAAAACACAGCTTCTTCCCATACAGAAAACCAAACAACAGAATCAATTATGTAAATGCAAATTCTAACCATCCACCAACAATTATCAAACAAATCCCAAAGATGATAGAAAATAGATTAGCCAAAAATTCAAGCAGCAAAAAACTATTTGACAGTATAAAAAAAGAATATAATGAAGCGTTAAAACTAAATGGATACAGTCATGACATAAATTATACAAAAATAACCAATGAAACAACTGTGAAAAAGAGAAAAAGAAAAAGAAAATGTATATGGTTCAACCCACCGTTTTGCTGTTCAGTGAAAACAAATGTGGGAAACAAATTCTTAAAAATAATAAAGAAGCATTTCAGCAAAGAAAGCAAACTAAATAAATACATTAACAGCAACTGCATAAAGCTAAGTTACAGCTGTATGCCAAATATCGAAATGACAATCAAAAGCCACAACAAAAAACTGTTGAATAAAGAAAAAATCACAGATGAGACGTGTAATTGTAGGGACAAAAATAAATGCCTCCTGAAAGGTGGCAATTGTAGAACTGAAAACGTCATATATGAAGCTTCAGTAAGCGCAAAAAACGAAACCAAAACATATATTGGAATAACAGCAAACCAATTAAAGAAAAGAATTTCAACGCACAATACAACAATCAATTGCAAACCTGATAACAGAAACTACAATAAATACGTAAATTCAACAGAACTATCAAAACTAGTTGACAAATTAAAAAACGAAGGAGAGGATTACAAATTAAATTGGAAGATCCTAGAAAAAGTAAACAAACACCAACCAGGAAAAACAACATGCAAGCTTTGCTTGAAAGAAGCCCTCAAGATATTACAAGCAAGTAACAACTGTATCAACAAAAATCCGAACTTATGGGCAGTTGCAGACATAGGAACAAATTTCTGTTGATGAATTGGAACCAAGCAATTAGCTAGTATAACAAATGTTCAAATTAGGGTTTTGAATTTTGAGTTTTATTTGTTGTTTTTTATTATTTTGTTAAATGTTAAATATTCTGTTTCAACTCAAATTCATGCATTGTGTTTAACCATTACTAGTTAATATGTTGCTTTTTAATGTTTTGTTTTATTTCGAAGTATATTAAGAATTAAAGCCAATCTTTTTGCCAAAATCTTTAACTATAATCAAACATTCTGATATTATTATTATTATTATAATTACAATACAATATATTTTTCTAACTGCTAACTTAATCTAATCAAAATAATTAACAAAAAACATTTCTCCTTTCTCTCTCTTTTTTCTCTCTCTTTTTACTTTCATTTACTTTCTTTTTACGCATGAATAGTTATTTTGTATTTATTAATAGTTGCCTAAAACGTGCTTATTCTTATTTTGTTGAAGCCTGAAGAGATTGACTATCTGTCTTTCGAAACAGCTGTTGTTAAACAAAATAAACTATAGCACTCTATTTGTATTTATGATATTAAAGAGCAGCTAAAATTAAATGTTAAAAAGCATATCTGTTTCGAGGCCAATCAAGGTGGTGATTCTCCTATATTGCCACCAGAGATACCAAAACAACATCACTCTGTAAATTTTGATCTGAAGAAGTTTTCAACTTACTATTCTTTGTTTAAAATAGAATCAAACACAGCTACACGGAGCAACAGGATTCTATTGATAAAGAAATTGAAGCAGAAATAAAGGGCTATTTTGATACAGAGAATTTGAATGCAGAAACTAAAGAGGATAAAGTCTTAAAATGGCGGAACTTTAACAAGACAAAATACCCACATCTTGCTGGTTTTGCAACGAAATAAAGCACCATCATCTTCTGAGTATCTTGAAAGCTTATTTTCTGAAGCTGGAAATTTTTACTAACAAAATTGCAATCAATTGCTTCCAAAGACCGGTGAAAAACTTTTATTTCTCCACCACAACTTAAAAAAACAAGAATAGTCTTTAATAATATAAAACAGACATCTTTTGCGATTGTAGCTCGTTTTATATGTTTAAACAGTTTCCTTAAGTTAGTCAATATTTCATTTTTGTTGTGGTAAAAGTGTAATTCTAAGTGGAATTTTAAATAAATTATTAGAATTGTAATTCCTAATCTTTTTTAGGCCTTTACTACAGTTGCTATTATATTTTAATTTCTTACGACTCCATGTTTTTTCAATTGTACTTTGTTTTATAAATATTAACACTTTCAAAACTTTATGTTCTAATTTGTTTATGGTCACGACAAGAACTAACTCTTAAGTCAAACGTAAAATGTTTTAACTTTTTTTATAATTTGTTTTCTGCTTTAAGCATTTATTAAAGTCTATAATTTATTTGTTTTGCATAACAAAAGTACAACTTAATTATTAATGTTGCTTGCATGGCCATCAAAATATTGAAACTAAGTTTTGTTTATGTAGCTATTTTTTTCTGGCTAGACATTTGTTTTTTGTTTGATTTAAAAATAATTTATTCTAAAATGAAAATTTATTTATTTATTAACACAGTAAAAATAATGGACAAACTTTTTTTACGTAATCATTATTTATAAACTTATATTGTACTTACATAACAAGCAGATTAAATCATTCTGAATCAAATTATCAAAATATTTATTTGAACTCAGATTCGAACTCAATTATTATTATTATTATTATTATTATTACATATTATTATTGACTCAGATTCAGCCGAATCCAAATTTCAAAATAGAGATTCAGATTTGGATTTGGCCAAATCCTAATTTTAAATTAAGACTCAGATTCGGCCGAATCCAGAATTTATGGATTTGGTAGATCACTAGCATAGATACACAAGAGGTAATGGAGATTTCAAAAATAAATCGTTTTCTAGAAAGTTAACAAAGATCTGACCAAGACTAAAACCAGAGGTGAACCAATTGCCACCCCATCAACCTATTTGTAGATTTTACCACAAAAACTAAACTCAACCCCATAAAAAGCCTTGTGTAGTAGGGTGTATATGTTGCCTTTCAAAAATGAAAAATTTTGAGTGGCACGATGAATTTTTTAAAGTTAATAGTAATTAAAGGTTCTTTGTGCACTAGGTTCTAAAACCAAATATTTTAAGAGTCCTGTTTTATTGTTCAATAAAAATACTTGGTCCTAGGCAACATAATAGTGCATGAATCAGATCGCACACTACGGATACCTTTTCCAGGACAAGTGTGGGGAATCACATAAAACAAAACAAAAAATAAAGAGCTTTCAAGCTTTTACCACCATTACGCTTTTGATATTTATCTGAAAACAACCCTATGTAAATGGTATAAAAAAAATTTGACCTTTCAAGATTTTGATTAGAAATTTTTTTACGTGTAGCCATTATCACAAAAACACATTCCAAGAAAGTTTTTTAAGACAAATTGAAGAAAATTTCATTGAGGCACTACATTATTTTCTTAATTAAATATAAAATTTAGAAAAAATGATTAAAAAAATACATAAAATCAAAAATTGCCTTTATGAAATTTTATCTAAATTGTCTTAAAACTCATAGTTAACAAATTTGACCTTTGTTATCAAATTGTGTTTTAGTTTTTGGCCATTGTTGTGTGTTGACGGATGTTTTTATTGATTTGTTGTAGATGTAAGCTGTTTTTACACTTAACTTTGATAGTGCCAACCTGAATCTGATAATTTCTTTATTGTTGTTATTAATGTAAACAAAAGGACCAAACTATTTATAACTCTGTAGCTCTTGTATTTAATTCTATAAAAAGTAACTTAGCTCTATATATAAAAGCAATCCCTTAAGACAGGCCATTAGGGGTACATGTGTTTATGTGATAATTGAATAATGTACAAAATTTTCCTACCAAAAAGAATTTTCAAGGTTCTATACATAAAAGCTAAGAGGCTTTTTTTTTTTGTTTTTTTATGTGATTCCCCACTCTAAATCATTTTATCTAAAAACTCTAAGGTTAAGGCAATGTATAGAATTTTTGTACATACAAACTCAGGCATTTCGTTGATTCACTTCAGTATGATTTTATATATAAAAGTGCAATAAACTTAAACAGTAATTAGTAACATTGTTCAAAAACTTAGTTTAACAAAAAATCAATTAATTTTACACTTTATTTTGTTTGCCTAATTTATTTATTGTTTTGATTATAATATATTTGAGCTATATTTTGTTGAAAGTGATTCAAAATGTACTTTATATATATATGTATATATCAACATGCAATTGAAATGACATTACATCAGTAATATCTTTCTGGCTACCTGACTCCACACATTTTACATTCAAAATCGAAAAAACTATAAGTAAAAACAGTAAAAAAAATTGCTTTTTATACTAGAAAAAAAGTAGGTTTTTGTTGACAAAATTTGCATATTTTGTGTAATAATGATGTCATAATACATCAAAAGCAATTGAAGTGTCTCGAATTTATGCCTATAATTAGAAGCTTTCATTTAAGATATAAATTATAAGTCTAGGACACGTATATGTTACTTTATTACTGTTTCAGTCGAAAAATCAAAAAATATGTGAAATAAGTTTTTAAGGCAGCAACTTTTTATTTTTTTGTTTTTTTATTTTTTTTTTTTTAGATTCTTTTAAATGAAGCAAAAACACATCTAAATCATATACACTCATTAGTCTAGCAAACATCACCCAATTACTCCCTACCCCTAATTTCAGGTACTTTTTAACTATAATTTGTTAAAAGTAAAGATAATAAATATAAAAAAACGCAGATAGAATACATTTTTTTTAGTTCCTAAGTAAATAAATAAGTATTTTAATAACCTGAATATGTTTAGTGATATCAGGAGCTTCAATCCTTTCCAGCTGATTTTCTTTAATAGCTTCATTCTCAGTTTGATAACTTCGAAACTTTATTTGTGGTTCGTGTACTTTGACTTGGTCTTTTTTCTTTGCAGCCTTTTTCATTTTGTTTTTCATTGCAAGAAGTCTTTCTCTTCTTTTCTTAGCTGCTTCTTCCATTTTTCCAATTTCATTATCAGTCATTTTCTATTTAAGTTTTAAATCTTCATCAAATTTTATTCAACTTAAATATGAGACTTTTAAAGAAAAGCAAAATGTTTTCAACAGTATAGAATAAAAAAGATAATTTAATTAAAGAGTAGTTTAAGTTGAAAAAAATAATTCTAGTTTAAGTTACCTATGAACAAACATTTTTTAGTTTATATGATATTGTTGTAAGAGTAATTTTATGCTAAGTTTCATTAGATCATGATTCAGATTAAGCAGGGTTCATACTCAAAACTTAATAAACTTTAAACTGACATTGCTTATTTAGACAAATTTAGACACGGCAGTCTTTTCAGTCTCAAAAATCCTTCCTAATATCTTAATATTAATATTAATATTAAAAAAAATAATGTAAATATCTTAAAATCTTGTGTTTTCAAAAATCTGTTATGCCTACAATTTTCATTGTTTTTAAACAAAAAACATGTTAAATAGTTTTGATTGCTTTGTTAATTATGAATAAAAACTTTATTTCAAATAAAAAAATTAGGAAAAGTATTTTTTAACTTTACAACTAGACTTTTTTTTGATAAACTTCTTCTTTTGAGCATAAACCTGTTTTCAAAAATCATTTATGCTTACAATTTTTAATGTTTTTAAACAAAAACATTTTTAACAGTTTTGATTGCTTTGTAGTTTAATATTAAAAACTTTATTTTAAATTAAAAAGTATTTTTTTAACCTTAAAACTAGACTGTTTTTTTTTTAATTAACTTCTTCTATTGAGCACAAGCCTATTTTCAAAAATCTTATAATCTTTCAATTTTCAATGTTTTTAAACAGTTTTTTTTCTTACTATTAGTTACCCCTAAACTTTACACTCAGTCCTTAACTTTTTTTTTCATTTATTTTTAATCTTTACCCTTGGTCGGTTATTTTTTCATTCTTTTATTAATAACTTATATTATTATTTATTATTTTTACTATCACAGTTACCCTAACCCTTACCCTCAGACCGTAACTTTTTTTTCACTTGTTTATAACCCTTACCCTAGGTCATTTACTTTTATTATTCTTTTATTAATAATTTTCATAATCTATTTGAGTAGTTACCCATAACACTTACCCTCAGTACGTAATTTTTTCACTTTTTTATTTATTTATCACTACGTTAAAAAATTTATTTAATTATCACTACTGTTTTCTTATTTAGTTGAATGCTTTCTGCTTTAAAATAAAGAAATTTCATGGATTTGAGTATGTGAATAAAATCATTCAAAATGTTTGCAAAAATTTGCATATTTGACGATGGATTTTTAAGGCTGAAAAGACTTTGGTGAATTTAGACTGACATTTTCTCTACCTTGGTTGGTATGCACCCAGTTGAGTTTAAAACCAGAAGAAAAAGTATATATCAGGAATGCTATTCTTTAAGTCAAAAAACTGTTCCCGGTGACCTTAAACTGTCTTGAGTCATCCCGAGTTTTTTCAACTCTTTTAATTTTTTTTTAATCTTTTTTTTTAAATTTAAGTTCTTCAAAAAAACTGTTGATATAAGATCAACATTTTAAAATTAAATCAACTAAATCAAATTCAGTGAGATTTTTTGTCCTTTTCAAAATTGTCCAGTGAGTTTTTTGTCCTTCTCAAAATTGTCCAGTTTAGTTTGTATGAACTCACTGTGTTTTTAGCCGAATATCAAGCTGAAAATTTTGTCCAGTCCAATTTTGTCCAGCAAAAAAACGACCATGAATGAGAGATAATTTACTTAAAAGACAATCAGAAAAATATTAAGCTTAATCTATATATATACCATTAGTTAAACATATATCTTAGTATTGGTGTTTGTACATTTTTTGGAATGATACCTGTTGATCTCATAAACTGGGTGTAAGTGTTTATCTGTTTCAGAAGATGAGATTCTAAATTTAGGTGTATAAACTTCATATTTTTTAGATATTATATTTATTTAATTTTAATTGTTAAAATTTAGTTTTAGTTTTACAAACAGTTTATTTAACTAACATAATTTAAATTTATTACACAAGTTATATTTTTATTGTTACTTTGTTTTTTCTTAATATTTGTGAAGTTTTATCATTTTATTTTTAAGTTTAGCTTTTCAGTATAAAATACTGACTATAAAATATACTGAATAATATATAAAATAACACTTTGACTGTCTGAAATTGAATTGTCATTTAAACTTAACAGACATATTTTAACATTCTACTTACAGAGTGCTTGCTCACAAGTTTCTGGGCTACAAAACTAAATGCCTATTATAAAATATAAGAAATTACAACTTAAAATATAGTTTCAAAATAAAAACTGATTCTCAAATTTCTAAAAGAAATTAAAAATCTTCTTAATGGTAAAAATTATAAAACATCAGCCTCAAACTCAACCCCTTGCAACAATAAGCATTTGGTTGGAATTGGGGCACACTATATTTAACAATATTTGAAGGAACTTTTTCTTACTTTTTTTTTATTGATATTCAATATATATTTACTACCAGGTCCAAATTTGTTCAATCTCCTTAAAAAAGTAAAGACATCGGTAAGGTACGCACTACGCACCCAAGTAAAGTACGCACTAACTTTCTTATTCTATTTAGAACAAAATGTTCATAAACTTTTTACAGGTGTTATTAGAGACGAAGACAAGCTTTTTAAAGCAAAGAAAGAAAACTGTAACTACTAATGACATTTCATCTACGTTTGACATTTTTACTATATCGAAAATTTATCGCCTGACTAATAAAAATTATTATTTTTTCGAAAAAATGTATTTGAATAAAACTAAATAAAAATAATAATTACATTTAAATTAAGTTTTGTTAAGCCAAAGTTTAATTAAACTTGTACAAGAACTGTTTTAAACAAAAAAATAATTATGTTTATCAGTATATAAAAATGAGAATGCAACTATTTCAAAAAAATGAAACTCTAACATTTATGTAACTTAAATAAAATATAATAACTTTTTAAGTTTAAACTACAAAACTTATTTTAATAATTAAACAAACAACTTAAATTTAATTTCGAAACTAATAAAGTATAATAAATATACTGTAATTTTATTTTGAATATACTACTCTGAGTTTTCGTTTTACTGTGTTTCTTTTTTCGTCTGCTTTTTTTGCTGAAAATAAATTTAAATAAATAAACAAACATATTTTATTAGACTGTACTTATACAACTAAGGTTTTAGAAGCACTAAAATAATTTAAAGTCAATTTATTTCTAGAATATATGAACACTTTGTAAAAAACTAAAATTTTGAAATAATTTCTTTAAACATGATTAATTATTTAAAACTTAGTTATAAAAGGCCGTTTTATAGCATTTCAGAAGCAACTGCTACGCTCGTTTTAGTTTTTTTATATAATAAACAAAAGTAAAACATTGATTTAAAAAAAAGTTTAAACAGTATTAAAAACAATTATCTATATAACAATCAATTTTGCTTAACTTGTTTCATCATCTCTACAAGTTTATGCACGCATAAAAATTATTGTTTATATAAAATTAACGAGATACTTTATATAAATAAAGCTTTGCAAAATTGCTATATTATATTCAAAAACTATTGCACGCACCACGTATGTGCTTTATAAAACAATAAATCTTTCAATACATTTTTCTTTATTTTATTAAGTATCTGCAAAATAATTATTTTTTTCTTTATTCAACAATAATATAATGTAAGATCAAACCTTTTGGTTATCATGGAAATATGACCACCTAAACATTCTTTCAAGAATTTAAACTGTCGGAAAATATATTTTGCGAATTTAAATTGTCATGTAACCACACATATTACTGAATGTCGTTTTAGCTGCGAGCTTAGGTGTCTTTTCAACTAATAATAAAAGCGTTATTGTTCAAAAATTTTCATTTTATTTAAATGTTATTTTATGTATATACTGCGCAACGTAATAATATTACTATTCAACATCAACACTATTAAAACAATTAACTCGTTACGTTAGATCAATATTTAATTCTTAACGATAATATAATTGTAGACTAGTATCATTTCAACTTAAGTTTTTTTTCTTATCACAAATTATTTGTTTCTGTTTATTTAAATAATGTTAACATCGGAAGGCTAAAGACTATACTTATTAAGGACATTTTAACAATAAAAAATATGTACCTTAATGTCATTTGAATTTTTTTTGATAATAATTTTCGACTCGTATTGTTGTTACATTTAAAGTTTTAAAAAAATTACTATTTTTTACAATAAAGTAAGCTTTTATTAGTTTTGTAATAGTGTATCATTTTAAACAAAATCTTTAGCAATATATCTAACTTAGACCAAAGCTTTAAAAGTCTTTTAAATGTATTTAAGGTAATTAGTTTAAAAATTGTCCTTATACATGTTTTTAAAATATTGCTAGAAAATAACATAAATAACCACTTTGGATTACCAAAACATACATAATATAATAACTTTTTGTTTTTTTTAAGATAAAAATGAAATAAGACTTGCTTTAAAAACCAGATCACAGTACTTATTCGCATAAACAAATACAGTTGTTTTATTATAATATTACTTAAGTATTATAATTATTGATGTTAATTTGTTTTTAAAATAAAAAAAGTGATTTGAAAATACGTTAACATTAAGTGTAGTTTGTAATACATATTTTTAAAAGCTTTGTTGTTATATGAATATTCAGTTAAATGTTTTATATGTAGCTTTTAGTTAGCTAAATCATATAATTTTTGATAGTTTATCTGTGGAAAAGTGGTCTTCAGTGAAGTAAATAAAAACTTCACGGTAAATGAAAACTGTACACACTAAACTAGAACAAAAAATCTGTGTACCTTTGATTACATAACGTCCAAAAAATATGTCCGAAACCTTTTTTGTCTCTTTTTCAGAAAATTTAGAATATCTAGTGTAAATTTTAAAATGTTATTGGAGTATTAAGTTTTTAACAGTGCACTGCACAACTATTAAAATTCGGACAATTCCAATTCCGACAGTTCACTATCTTTAAAAAAATTGAAGGGGCCACAACTAAAAAAGTAATGTATTTTTATAAATTATAAGGAATATAGATGTAGGTCTTATAGTTATCTAAAAGCCATTTTTTTATTTTTGCAAAACATTAAATATTTTTTGAGATATGGCTTAAATAAAGTTAAAAACATATATATCTTGAAAACTTTTTTAAAGTTTTGTAAAAACGAAAAAAGTGCTTGTAGATATCAATAAGATCAACATATGTATTTTTTATTTTCTTCAAATTTATATAATTTATTGAGACATAGTCTTTTAAAAATTTTAAAAGAATTTGAATTGTCGGAATTGGAGTTGTCCGAATTTGAATTATCATGTAACCAGTTTTTAGCTGGTAATTTTTTTACATGTGGCTATTATCACAAAAACACAATGTGCAAAATTTAAAACGATTTAAAGGAAGTTTGATGGAGGCACTTCTGATTTAATGTAATTTTGTATTTTTTGTAAGTTTTCTCGAATTTTTTTTATAAAAATAAAAAGTGCTTTCAAAAAACTTTTTTAGTTGTCTTAAATTGTACACAATGTGCTTTTGTGATAACTACTATGTGTAAGAAAATTTAGTTAAAAACTCTTAGGTCGCATTTTGTGTCCCATAAAATTTTTATTTGGGTTGTTTTCAATAAATCGAATGGTCCCAAAGTGAAAGTTTCTTTAAATCATCTAAAATTTTGCATAGTTGTTTTTTTATTGTATTTGCCAAAATGTAAAAAAATAGTAGCTGAAAACTCAAAGATCGCCATATATATAAGCACCCTAATGCACATAGTTATCAGAACTTAATCAGCCAACGGCTACACAGTTATTCAACCATGACAACTTAAGTAGAAACAAACAAAGTGATCAATTGGCATATCAACACCAGCACTCTGGCAACTCTGCTGCCTCAGCACATGTGCTTACATTAACCATATTTTTTTACTTAGGGGATGTTTTCAAATTGTGTTATTCAATAAACTATCTGCTTATTACTGTAGTAACATATTGATCTTAAAAAAAGTATTTTGCTACATGTGTTGAGTGTTGACCACTGGGTTTCAATCTTGAATTCAACTCAGAAAGTTTTTTAAAGCTGGAATTAAGATTCCTACACCATCAGGTATTTCATGGATAGTACACCACAGCCTCTTGTAATTAGATCTTTGTTGTTAGCTGTTGAATTAGGAGACATAGTAAAGGTTTGTTTTACATCTTGTTGACAAATCTAAAAAGACCTTCCATATGCTTTAAATAGCCTATTTACAACATTTTTTTATTTTTGAAAATGTATTCAAAGACAACACTTAAAAATTAAAATAACTTTGTGGAATACAAGTAATTTTTATCAATTAAAATAAAATGTTTAATATTGATTCTTGTTTTAAATTAAAAAATTTAAAAAGTTTTGTACTTTCTGTCAAAAAGAAAAAGTTGCATTTTAATGATTCCAAAATTTAATCTATGTTTGTTCTTTTTTACCAATCTACTTGTCTTAATTTTTATCATTTCAGATGTGTTTATTGTAGTAGAAGAAAGAATTAGACTAATGTTTTTCAACTTAATAATTTTATTATTAGTAAATTATTAATAAATTTTTTTATAGCAAGGAATTTGAGTACTTTTTATTGTAACTGTGATTTTAGTTAAAACAAAACTTTAATATTAAATTGTTTCCAACAAATTTATTTGCAATAAAAACAAAATTTAACTAATAACTTTTAATAGTAAAGCTTTATCAACAAAATTTTATTGCACACTTCTTAATCTAATATTCCTATAGACTTTCCAGCTCCATTCTTAATATTGACACTTAATTACTCATTCTAATAACAATAATAAATAAACTATGAGTCTTATGTTTTAAAAATTTATTATTTACATAATAAACAACACTTTAAGGAACATTTCTGTTGAGATGTTGTACTTTTCTTAATAAATCTTTGATATGAGTGAAATCATTTGTCAAGTTTTTAAATATTGATCAAGCTTTGTTTTAACTTATTGCTAGCAATAGTTTACATTATTTTTTCTTCTAGAAGTATGTTATTTTGTAGTTGTTTATTTATAAATTATACTGCTTAATGGTGTTTGCTACTTAATTTTTAAATAGCTAATTTTGGACTAACTTTGGTGGCAGTGATATCATAATTGGATTGTTTTTGTTTTGTTCATAACGTCGGCAGCACTTGCTTAGGGATTTGAAAATCAGAACATTTTTATACTACTATGTGGTTTATAAAGTTGAGATTTTAACCTTGTGAGTGTTAGCCAGGGGTAATTTTCAATAAAGGGTTAGGATTAGTTTTTATTTTTGTTTTGATTAACTAAAAATAAAAGTTCTATTTTTTTTTTGATAGATAGATTTATTTAATTTTTTAGCTAAAATGTAAATTTTTTCTTAAAAAACTTAAAGATAGGGCAGGTGGAATAACACATAATCAGAAAATGTTTATTGTTGCAGAGGGAAGAGTGAGTTCTGATGTTTTTCTACCTTAAAAAAACATTAAAAACAATAACAAAATAGTTCAGAGTTGCCACACACTCAGGGTAATCAGGGAAACTCAGGATATTTTGACTTTTTTTTAAACCAAAGGGTGACTAAGGGCAGTTTTAAAATTTTATAAAGTACATAGGATAGTTTTAAGACCTTTTAAATATCTCAGGGCAGATTTTTTCTAGATCTAGAATAAGATTTGATTGATCAAGTTTCAATATTTTGTTATTTTATATACCCAAATTTGTTCAAGAACAACATTGTTATTGATTTTGATATTTTGAATACAAGTGTTTAACTATGCGTTACAAACAAAGGTTAATTATTGTTTATAATGTTAGTTACTGATAAAATTAAGTAAAATTATATTGTTTTATATGTTGTTAATTGATGTATAATATTATTTTTTATAAGTTATAAACACTTTTTTTCAGTTAGAAATACTAAAAAGCGAGTATATAGACCAGGGTTTCCCAAACTTATTTCAAATGGCTTCTTTGAAGAAATAAAAAAAGTTATGGCCCCTTCAACAATATTACTCAAACTACCATTAGAAACTGTATCTTATTAATATAGGTTTTTGTAATTAATTTTGGTATTGTTTGGGAAAAGTTTTTTATTTTTATTTAACCGATAGCAGTAATTATTTATTAACAATAACTTCATCAAACAGTTCCTTACTAAGATAGTTTTTAATTTAAAGTTTATTTCGGTAATGTGTTTGTTTTTATACTCATTTCATTTGGATTTACTTTTACATACAAAAATATCATTATAATGTAAAAAATCTTCTAGCTTTTAAAAATTTGGTTTTATACACAGTTTTGAATTACTACGTCACATAATATATTTTTTCACTTTTATTTACTTAGTTGCATGAATGTGTTTTAATTCTGTTAGTTTAAAGTTTACTGAAAAAGGACTGTTGTCCGAAATCAACTTGAACTAAAGTATGCAATAAGCTTGTAGATTTTTTTAAACCATTGTTTGATTTTTTGTAACTATTGATGCAGGAAAAAATATCACAAGTAAAAATAATTGACTGTGTCCTAGACTGATTTGAGAATTGTGTATAAATTGTGTATAGACATTTCAAGAAATGCTATATATTTCTTTTTAATATACAAGCTGTTAATTTGTATAATAAGTTCTTTATAAAAACATCCCATAAAGTTTATTTCTATGAACACTTTTAAGTTTATTTGCATTCTTTATAAACTTAACTACATATGTTCAGTACACTGGGCCTGCAAACAACTTTTATTATAAAAATTTGCAGATTAATTATAAAAAGCTGCTGACCCCTGATCTATACTAAACTCAATAAATCTATCAATATCAATAAATCTATATAATTTTACTACGTTTTGCATTTATTTTTTTAAATGAAATAGTTTTATCTCTTAAAATACTATTCTTGATATAAAATTTAAATATTAATATTTAACTTTTTAGGTTAAAGAGTATATAACAGAAAAGAAGTTTTCTGTTGAAATATCAGTTGATGATGAAAGTAATAGCCTTTTGCACATAGCTGCAGCTAATGGTCACTATGAAATTGTCAGATTTCTAACAATTAATGGTATGTATCATAAAAACATCATCTAACTTATAAAAACTTTTTCATATAATTTTATTTTGCTCAGTTAGATGCTTTAATTTGTTTAGTTTTACATAATTTCTTCTTTACTTATGAGAACCCTTTATGTGCTATGATTAAAGTTAGACAACTAAAATGTTTCACAAAAAAATTCAAACTATTTTATACTGTATATAAAGTTGACTACCATGGTTATATTTAACTATCCACAAACTTTTTTTTATATAATCTCAATTGATTTGAACTTTAAACGTTGTATCTTATTAGTTTAGTAAACATCAAATGTAGAAGAATATATATGATTTTTGTTTTTTTTATTTAGAATATAAATGAACATGAGGTATAATTAGTTTGCTACAGAGAATTTTAAAACTTTTTTAAAGAATTTGAAAAAATCAGGGTGACCCAGGGTTGTTTAAGGTCTCGCAGGACAGTTTTTGGTGACTCAAGATAGCTTTTTGACTCAAAGAGTGGCCACCCTAGTATTATTACAGATTTAATAACAGTAATTTTTCAACTGTTTTATTAGTAAAGGATTATTGTGAATTTTATTATGTAATTACAAGTAAAATTCTGATAAGTATTTAAAGTCTGAAAAATAAATACTCATTTGCATATAACATTTGAGAAATTGAAAAGTGTAATCCTTAATATTCTAAGATTTTTAAAGTATTTAGTAACTAACAATTGATTAAAAACTATTTAAGTTTACTTACAATTAGTTTACTTATAGTAACAAACACATTTTAGTAAAATGAAGATAACAAAACTTATACAATTTAGTGTATTAAGAAAATAAAGAAACAGTATAATCAAAAACTATTTAAACTGCTTACACAAAATTGTTATTTTGATAATACACAAATAACTTTCTACAATTAAGAGATTGTTTTAAAATATTTGTTATTAAAGTTCTTAATTATATTTGATGTGCACAGTTTGTTTTAGAGCTAATAATTGTATTATAGGCCTTATCCACCCTAAAAGCTGCCTACCCCTATACTAAAAGATTTTTTGAATAAAATAATAAAGTTTTAGTTTACTTTTGAAGTATAGTTAGCTTTGTAAAAAGTTTCTCAATATAAATTTCGAATTTGTTGAAAACGCTTAGTTATTAATGTTGAAAATAAAATTACTGTTATTATAAATGGTTAAGTATGAATTTTATTTAAGGATAATATAACAGGAGCATCACTAGATAGAACAAATTTATATGGATGGACAGCTTTGATGCAATCATGTAGGTATGGACATAACAAATCAGCAGCTTATTTAATTAAAAGCAAGGCTAATTTGAATGCTACAAATATCATGGGCTTAAATGCACTTTCACTAGCAATATACGGAGGTTTTAATAAGGTTTGTTGTTATTGCTTTTAGTTTTATAACTTTTTTTAGGCTATTTGAATATATTTGTAATATTTTATTTATGATATATTTAAAATATCTGTTAAGAAAAATATTTATACATTAAAACTACTGTATATAAAAAATCAATAAATATACAAGCAACTCTATAGATAATAATGATAATAAGTGATTCTAAATTATTAAAGTTAAAATAATTTTTATAACCTAGTTTTGTTAATAAGTTGGATTACCAGTTAGACTATAAGGCCGATTGCAAGTAATTTTAAGGTAAAATTAATGCACCGTTTAGCCCTTTTTTTCAAGCAGTTTATAGAAAAAAGGTACTAGTAGGAAGCCCGCGACTGATGGAGTCGCAGGGGATATTTTCCAAGTGCAAAATCCTCTGTGGTTTTAGCAGGCCCGCGACTGGACAAGAATTTTATTCATTATTAAGCACATTTTTATATTATTTTAGACAGTTTTTTATCTTATTTTTTATTTTGTACTATAATAGACAAAATAACTTGTCATTTCAAAAACATTGAAAAAATTCAGAAAACCCAGAAATAAACTTTCTAAAAAATTATTGCAACCCTGTATATATAGTTTTTTAAAATATACACAACTCTCTTTTACAATTTGCTTACAATTGTTTCAGTTCTATTTACACCAGGTATCTAAGCAAAATTAAATGAAGTTTATTAAGTGATATATGAAAAACTTTACAAACATAAACATTTTGATGTTTTAAACAAAATAATTTAGTTAGTAAGCTTAAAATTGCTAATGTACAAGTATATTAAGTAATATATTTTTGATTAAAAAATATTATGATTAATGAGTCAGGGTTGTTGTCTTTATTTTTTTATCTTCTCAATTTCATATTTTTCTAAGCTGAAAAGGTTACTTTTATGTTATTAAAAAAATGTTTTCATAATTAGTGTAAGCAGAACCAAAACAATTGTAAGAAGTTTGAAATCAGTGGTTTTTTACTGAATTTTTTTTCATTATACCTATATCTATAAAAAAAAAGTACTATCTGTTTATTAAGAATAGTTCCGAGCAATAGATTTAAAGAATTCTACTATTGTACTTTAAATAACAAGCTGTAGAAATTTAGTAAGGTTTGTTTCTTTTTCTAATTAAGTTCTTATGCGTACAACAATGAAAAGTTTAAAAGGATAGAGTTAAAATAATTGAACTCGTAATGATCTTGAATGAAATGATCGAGTTTTAAATGATTGCATAGTAAACCATTCTAATGCTTATTAATTTTAAAGAAAATGACTTGCTTAAAATTAAGTTTATAAGTTTTAAATTAAGATAAATTTATAGATAAGCACTAGACTGCACGATCATCAGCAACAATCCACGCAACATTCTGCGACCTGGTTTCGCCCTCAATAACACACACCATACAGACATTGTAACGATGGATTGTTGTTTTAGTTAGCAAAAAGTGTTTAAGTATATTATAACTTGAGAGTCCGTTACTCTGTACAGTTACAACAAATTGACTTAGGTAAATAATTCACAACTCAATGTCTAATTCAATGCTAGTTTAAATGTGAGATTGTAGTTTACGCTAGTTAGATCAGTTAAGTAGTAGCAATATATTTTTCAATGCTAACAATCTACGTAACATTTTGCGATCTGGTTACGACCACAATTTATATTAATAGTAATAATTTAATTACAGTAACAAAGAGTATAATATTTAAAATTCAAAAAAAATATTTTAAAGATCACAGAAATGCTTCTATCAAATGAGAAGCTATCAATTGATGATGATACAACTGTGGCTTCATTTCTAACTCCAATACATATTGCTACTTACCAAGGTAGAGACGGTTGCTTGCGTAAATTACTAATCAGTGGCTGTCCTGCAAACCAGTATAACAAATATACCAAATTCACCCCACTTATGTTGGCTGCACTAACTGGTTAATTTAGGAAAATAATTTTTTTAAACACTACATTCAAAATTTTTGACCAAATAATTTTGTGTTAGGCCAGCTAACAATGGCAAGACTGTTAGTAGATAAAGGTGCTGAAACAAACTTCAAAAATAAGTTAGGAAAAACTGCTCTTGAAATTGCTATGGACTGTAACATGAAAGAAATTAGAGGCTATCTTGATAGAAAAACCACTGTGAAGCCAGAGCGTGGTATTTTATTAAGTATTTACAGTTTTCACATGTAGAATAATATGTTTCTTACGCTATTTGCAAACATAGAACAAAATATGTTCTTAAATAAACTTCTTTTATTGCAAGATTAAAAACAAAGTTCTAGTATTTTTGAATAATATTAGTTTTTTGATGTTACCATAATCTAGGTTTTAGTATAAATTTGTAATAAATATATTTTGTTATAAATAAAGGGTTGCTAAAAAACCAGGAATCGTGGAAAAACCTGGAATTTGACAATTTAGGCTAAATAAACTTGGAAAAACCTAGAATTTGAGAAATTTTGAAAAAAATCTGGAACTTTGAATAAAAATCACTAAAAAACCTGGAATTTTAAACAACTATTAGATGTTAAGTAGTAAAATTTCGATTTGACACAAACAATATATCGTTTAAATAATTTTTTTTTGTCTCCATCAAATTTATTATTATTATTATTATTTTTATTATTATTATTATTATTATTATTATTATTATTATTATTATTATTATTATTATTATTATTATTATTATTATTATTATTATTATTATTATTATTATTATTATTATTATTATTATTATTATTATTATTATTATTATTATTATTATTATTATTATTATTATTATTATTATTATTATTATTATTATTATTATTATTATTATTATTATTATTATTATTATTATTATTATCATTATCATTATCATTATCATTATCATTATCATTATCATTATCATTATCATTATCATTATTACTATTACTATTACTATTACTATTACTATTATTAGTATTATTATTATTATTATTATTATTATTATAAAACATATTTAAAGAAGCTTTAACAAATCGTTTCAATATTTTTATACTATTTAACTCCGTTTTTTACCTTATATTTAATTTCAAACTAAAAATAGACCCTAAAACATGTAATTTTAAAAATCTGGAAGAAGTTTTGAAAACTTGGAAAAATTTACCAAAACATTTGGCAACCCTGTAAATAGGAGTTTATTTAAACTTCTTATAAACAGTAAATAGTAAGCTTGACTATGATGTATTCTTACTTGAAAAAATAAACTTATCCGTTTACGTTTTTAAAAAGGTAATTAGGTCAGAAAAGCTATAGTTATTGTATAGTTTACTTCTTTTTAAAATTTCGATATTACTTCAAAATAAAATACAAAAGAGGCCGTGTTTAGTTAGTATTTTTTTACAACATTTAAAAATTCATATTGTTCAAAGTTAGAGTAAGATTATAAACAAAATTAAAAGAACTCTTTTTCTTAACTTTAATGAGCAATTTAAAAGTATTAAATGTCTATCTTTTTAAAACTTTTTGAGGGTGGTTTTGTTTATATTCTTACTTAAAATTTTCATTAATGCTTAATCAAATCAATCTTTAGTTGTTGAAAGAGGGGACAGTATTATAACAGCTGTTAAAAAGGGGGATCTTGAAAAGACATTGAAATTTTTGCAATTAGACACATCATCAGCAAACAAGGCCTCAGCAGATGGCGCGACTCCGTTGATGTATGCAAGGTTTTTTATTGGTTTTTTATTTAGACCTCTTTTTAACTACTAAAGTGCATACACACAGCATAACTTTTTTTGTACATTAGCTATTATCTGGTAAAATTTACTTGAATTAAATTTCGATTTATTTATGTGTCTTGGTACTTATTAAAAAAAAGTTTATTTCAAATATAATGTTTTGCTAAATGAGCCCATCAGTATAAATGAATCAACTTAATTTAAATTGAATTACTTGTTTAATCATTAAAATGCGAAGAAAAGCGTACTAGAATTACTCAAGGTTTAATAGACTTTTGCTTAAATATACATGCAAAGTAGTTCTAGATTGTATTTCAACAAAACTTTTTTAGTTAATATTTATAAATTGTTCAGTATCAATGGTTATGTTCGTATGATAGACTTACTTATATCACACGGAGCTGATATTGATGCAAGAGATTACGAAAACGGGTGGACAGCACTTATGCAAGCTACTTATTATGGGTTTTTTATACAATTCTACTTAACACAGCGCAATAAATAAAAGTTTTAATAATCTAAAAATCTTTGATTCATATAAAATATAATTTTAAAACTTTTATTTATTTAAAGAACTCATTAAATTTTTTAAACACCAGTTTTCATTTTGAATAACATAGTTTATAAAAATTTAATATTTAAAAAAGTATTAATAGTATTGTAATTTAAATTAAAAAGGAAAGATACAAAATTTACTTTTTTAGTTAAAAGTTATATATTCTTTTAAGTTATACTAAATGATATAAGGTTTATTACAATTTCTTACTTTTATATTTCTAACTAGCCTTCATTGGAAAATTTTTAATTATTATAGTAATACTTACATTATTGTTATTATTATTATTATTATTATTATTATTATTATTATTATTATTATTATTATTATTATTATTATTATTATTATTATTATTATTATTATTATTATTATTATTATTATTATTGTTGTTGTTGTTGTTGTTGTTGTTGTTGTTGTTGTTGTCATTATCATTATTATCATTATCATTATCATCATTATCATTATTCTGAAGGACTACATCTACGCAAAGATACTAAAAATTTTAGCTTTTGAAACTGGAATTTGTTTAAAAAACTTTTATGTAAGCGCTACACCTGCAGTCCTACTCAATCTGTCCTTTCGGATATTTTTATAGTCAAGAGGGACAGACTATTACATCACTGACTTTAGGAGTCAGCCATGATTTATTCAAGAAGAATAAGTCAGTATTTTTTATATAAATGTATTATTTTATAAAAAATCAGCTTTGTTTTACAAAATGTCTTGAATTAGTGTATTCAATTTTTAAACAAAATTTTGTAGAAAAATACTTACTGAAAAAATCAGACAATTACTGAGTTTCACAAACTGATCCACAAACTGATCCAACAAACTGATCCACAAACAAAGTACCACAAACTGATCTTCAAACTGATTCTTATTCGAATAGAATTGATTTAATTTTGGATTCAAGTAAACTCATTCCATTAGAATTAATTGCAATTATATATTTATAAGAATCACATTTTGAAAATCTGTTTGCAGTGAAACTCAGTAACTGTCTCAGGGTTGCCACAAAACCTGGACTCCTGGAAAAACCTGGAGTTTGATAAATTTTGAAAAAAAAATACACTAAAACAACTGGAACTTTGAACAAAAATACTAAAAAACCTGGAATTTTAAACAACTTTTTACTTGTTAAATAGTAAAATTTTGATTTGACATGAAAAATCTATCGTATAGATCGAAATTTCCTGTCATCATAAAAATTTTTATTTATTAAAAAACACATTTAGAGTAGCTTTACAGTTTCTTTTCAATTTTTATATACTACTTAATCCAGTTTTTTACCTTGAGCCTAACTTTAAAATAAAATAGACCCAAAATATGTACTTTAAAAAATCTAGAACAAATTTCTTAAAAACCAGTGCTGTCTGAATTTGTCAATATATATTTTTTTATACATGAATCTTCGTCCTGAATTGATTTCTTTGTTAAATATGTTTCAATTACATATTTAAACATTTTTCAACTACTAACAGAAAAAATGTTGTTGTCATTATTAAAGTTAAAGCGGAGCTTGAAATTTGCGAGGGGAATGCCCCGGAGTAGTGGTCACATTAATGGCCATGCTAAACCGCGGTGAAGGTTTTCTAGAAGGTAGCTTAGCTACATCTAGACTGGAAGGGGGTTTATAATTAGGGTCCATGTTAGATAAAGCTTTGAGTCTAAGGTATTTCAATCAATAAATAAAATCAATACAAGCAGAAATGATAAATAACGAATTTATTCAGCTTTATAATCAATACAAATCTAGGGAATTGCGAATTTAACCAAATATAAAACGTAGCAGTGTAATAATTTAAATAAATACAAGTCCTAATTAAATTGTATATAACAGCAGTTGAAAATTTATTTTACTTCAAACTGGAAACAAACTGCTGGGTTCCAATTCAACTACTCTTAGCTAAATATACAATTTTAATAATCTAATTTTTGCAGCTGTACCATTCAATTTAATTATAACAGGTCTCGCTTTGTCTTATGTAATATTACCGACTCCATACAATAAATTAAATTCATTAACATTTTTTAAAACTAAATTTCTTGATTAATTTCTAGATTCATTTTACTTGATTCAAGCCTAATTATTAGTTGAGTTTTCAGCTATGTTGTGCATTTTAACATTAAGAGCTTTCTTGTATTTTAGTTTTTGTACATTCTAATCATCAAACTTTTCTGCTTTTAGAATCAACTTGTTTTTTACGTCTGTGAGAAATTGTGTTGGCTTGTTTGAATGCACTACTTTTGCATAGTTTAATAACTTCGTTTCAAAACTATTAAGTTGAGAAGTAAACTTATTTTTGAACTTCTGAACACTTTTTTATAAATTATTATTTTTTTCTTCTAAAGACTTTAATTTGCTGTTTTGAATCAAATTTTTTCCACATTTTCACTCTTCTTTTCTTAAACTTACGATACTTTGTTCAAGGAATTAACTTTACCTTTGTGCTCATTTTTGAGTTTGAGTAAACCATCTTCAAATGGTTAGAACTTTCTGTTTTTCTCTTTCTAAAATTTCTTTTAAAGCTTTTCCGACTTTGTAGGACTCAATTAAACACATGATTTCTTCTTCAGTTGACATCGAGCTGAAATTTATTTAACACCTTATTTCTCTTATCCAAATCGACTTATTTAATTAACTTAAAAAAAAAACAAGTTAAACTTAAACTAAATATAAATAAAAGTTGACATAAAATTAAAATTAACTTGAATTAAAATTAAATGGACTTATTTAAGTTAAATTAAAGCTAAATTAATAACAAATTATTTGTAATTGAATTAGATTTGAACTAAAATTGATTAGAATTAAGATTAAGTTTAGATAATTTATAAAAAAATTCAATTAGATACAAATTAACATGGAATTGAAATAAAAATATATTAGGTTAAAATTAAATTAATTATGATAATAACATAGTAATTCTTTTTATTTGTAGTATTTGAAAAAATAACTTAATTAAATATAAACTGACTTTGACTTAATCAAAAGTTATATTAGTATAAGGCAAAATGAAAATTGTAGAAGTAAAAAGATTAAAAATGAACTAAATAAAAAAAGTGAATGTTATTAAGTTAGAAACTTTCCAAGTTAGAAACGTGCAAGTTATAAAAGTTTAGTTTAAAATGAATATGAGTTACTAATTTAAAAGTTAAATATGTTCTTTTCTCATTATTGATTAAAATAACTGCAATAGTCTCTACTGGGTAGTAAAATAAAAACTAAAGGCATTTAAATAATAGAAAAATAAAGTTTTAATATACTAAAAATTGAAAAGTTTTTAATCAAATTTAGCTAATGGTTTTTGATTTAATCTAGAAAAACTCAAGCGGCTACTAGGCTAATTCAAGCTGGTGCAAATGTTGGTTTAAAAACTCATAATGGAGTCACTGCATTTGATATGGCTATGTTAATAAGTGAGCTTTTTTCACACAATTGTATCTGCATAAGTAGTAGTAAATAATTTGACCAAATGAGCTTTTAAGATTAAAAAAAAAAATTGCTTAAACTCATTTTTTGAACGCATTTAATATCTGGCTAGTTACATGTTAGAAAAATATAAGTAGTTGAAGTTTTCATGTAAATTTCAGCAAAACCTCAACACTTTGATAATAAAGTTTCAACTAAAAAAACAAAAAAATTAGATTTGAATGACACAACACTTTTCCGGTTGCTAGCAGAAAAAGCAATGATCCACAGTTTCAACGAAGAAGACAAGCAGCATGACACCCAAACTACAAAAGCATGGCAAACAAATAACAATAACCATCAAATGCGTGCTGACTTAGTTGGATCACAACAATCCATTAATAAATTAAATAGTTAGTATTGCAGTAGATTTTTATAGAAAGTATTGTAGTTAAGTCATTTTGAATACTTAGATTTTTTGTATAGATTATTAAAACTACCTTTAGTTTCATTAAGTTTATTCATGCTAGAAAAAGTAATTTGATTAGTTTTAATATTTGCTGTTGAATTTTTTTTTAAATATATTATTGCTTACTAAGCATACTTAAGATAAGTTGTGCACTTTTTGTGTAAAAATTAAAGCTTGTTGTTTTAAGAAGTTAGTAGTGCATATATTTTAATTTAGACTTTTTTTTACAAGTTATTTTATAGTTTGTAGAACTCTTAACCACGGGGTTGTCACACATTTAGGCCATTCAGGCTAATTTCTTAATCAAGTAAAGCTTAAATTATTATATGATGATTTGTTGTAAATAGTTATTTGATTTACTAGTTTTGCATAACCATCAAATAGTTTGAAATTTAACGTTTAAGAAATCACTTTTAAAAAATAATGTAAATGTTATTATAAAAAGAAAAATACATTAATAAGTTTAAACTTAACTGTTTATTATTCGTGATAGAACTTATCTAAACCACACGACCATCAACAACAATGCATGTTACATTCTGCGACCTAGTTTTGTCCTGGAATCCTGGAAAAACCTTGAAATTCACAATTTAGGTTAAAAAAACCTGAATAAATTTGGAATTTGAGAATTTTTGAAAATCTGGAATTTCGAATTAAAAAACACTAAAAAACCTGGAAAAAAAGTCTGGAATTTTAAAGAATTTATACATGTAAAACAACTAAATGTTTGTAAAATATGAAAATTCTATCATATAGATAAAAAATGTTTTTATTATAAAAATTTTTTTTAACTTATTTTAGTTAGCTTTACAGTATCTTTTTAATGTTATATTATTTAAAAAAGTTTATACCTTAAATTTAATTTCAAAATAAAAATTGAGCAAAAAACTTGTACTTTTAAAAACCTGGAAGAAATTCGGAAAACTTGAATAAATTTCACAAAAAACATTTGGCAACACTGTTTTAAGTATAGTAGTAGTTGGTAATGATAAATAGTTAAAGATATTTTTTAATTACTAAAGATAAATAATAATAAATACTCATAAGTATTTTAGTTATCAATAGTACTTAGTAAAAAAGCTATTTTTTGTTGATTGTAATTAATACGAGCGTACCAGATATCTTGCCTAGTGAACAATGTATTGAACGTTGCATGGCAAAAGACAATGCTGACGTCACTGATCAATACCAGCAAGCGGTTGCTTCATGCGAAAGCATCATAGACCGTTTGTAGATTGAAAATTGCAATTTTTTAGGTTGTGACTGACTGATAAGTCCTAATGAGGACGACACCGGTCTCAGTCTACCGAAGCTATTGTCTGATGATCGAATTGGTATGATCAACCCTCTTGTAAACTTGAGCTTGTCTCACGGCATACGAGACTCCAGGCTTCTGCTGTGCAGACTTTCGCCGATGTTTTTGTTGTACTTAGTAAAAATTAATAATAATTAGTACCTTTAAATAAAGTAGTAATTACAGACTAGCCAGAAAACCTGGAATGTGACAATTTTGACTTATAAAAAAACAGAAAAAACGTAGATTTTGAGAAATTATGAAAAAAATATCTGTATTTTTGGACAAAAAACCGAAAAGACCTGGAATTTTAGACAATTTTTACATGTAAAGTAATTAAATTTCGATTCGACACAACAAATCTGTCATGTAGACCAATTTTTTTTTTTGTTTTTGTTTTTTTTATTAAAAAACATATTTAAAGTACCTTCACAATATTTTTTCAATGTTGTTTTACTAATTAAGACAGTTTTTTACCTCAAAACTTGATTTTATATTGTTCAGACCCAAAAACTTTTGTTTTCAAAAATCTAGAAGAAATTTCTTATAAACCTTTGACAACCCTGTAAAACTTATCAGGCAGACATATTCACGATAAGTTGTTGTTGATTGTCTTGTGGATCACTATTATGCTAATTGTGAAGGCATGAAAAAAATCTCGAAATTACCAACGATGGCCAAAAACATTACTACTATTCATAACAGCAAATCAAGCTGGCAGCAAACGGGGGCTTTGGTCTAAAATGTCTAGGACCATGAAGGGAATGAAAATTACAAAAACTTTGAAAAGTTTTACCAATAACAAAAAAAATCTGAACAACTTTGAAGAAACATTAATAGCTCCAGATGAAAATGATCTAAAGTGTTTGTAAATTTAAAGTAGTTGAGTAAATATTTTACAATCTAACAAGTTTTAAATATTTCTTTTTAAGATATGTGATAAGCCTACGAATAAAACTTTATTTAGTTTTTTTTGAAATAGATTATTTGTTACAGCTAAAACACTCAATTGACGTCTTAAAGTACTTAAAAATACTAAAAACGAATATTGATTCTAAGATAATTTAGCTAAAAATGATTAACTCATTTAAAAAATAGATAACTCCAAAACGGACACAGTTTGCACAGTTGTTCCATATGAAGTTGTAAGTTTTGCTTTTGTAAACTTTATAAGTATATTAAAAATGTTTTAAACAATGTATCTAGTAACTACTTTAACTAAAATTTTTGTAATATCGTCACAACTAATGTTAGCATTTATGTTAAATAAAGACATTTTGTTAATTATAAAGAATTTAAAAGTTTTTTTTAAAGAATTAAAGTTATTTTGACCTTAATTTTTTTTTCTATCACTATCATTTGTTTAGTTTTAATTTTATTTGTTACTCCTTTTATTCCTTATAGTTACTTTATTTTATTTTCAAAGTACTATTAACAAGGACATAAAATATTGTACTTAAAATTTACTGATGGTATACTTGCTACCAGGGTTGCCATAACTGACCATGATTATATACGATTTTGAATATAGCAAATATAATTGATATTATTTCTTACACTTTTGTGCATTTAGTCTTAAGAAATTAGGTGCGAAAATTTAAGTTAAACAACTGCTGGTTTAAAGTAAACTTAAGTTATAACGGCCACACTAAAAAAATAATGATTATATGGCTCTATGATCATCGTCACAATAAAAACTATGTTTGTTGCTGTACGAAATTTACTGAGAATCTAATGTTGTCTAAATAAACAACTAGAATTTACATAACTTTAGACTTAACGTGTAGCTATTTAAACGTATAGTTATAATTTTAGTTCCACGTTTGTTAAAGTTTTGAAAACTTTCGAGTGTTTACTTGAATCTTAATAAATAACTAAAAGTAATTAAAAAAGTATCTAGACGTATAAATCTTAATTCTATCAATAATTTAAAGCTTTGAAATAAAAAAAATATTTTAGATACTAAATCTTCAGTAATTATTAGGTGTTTAATATTGTTTGCTAATAACAGATTTAAACGAAACAATTAAGTTGGGAGTAGTGATCTACCGGATCTAAACAAATAAGATCTAGATCTGTTTTCCAAATTGAGATCTAGCCCTGTGTATTTTCAAAGAACTTTTTGTTACAGATTTAGTCTAAATACTTTATTTTCGTAATAATTGTTTTGTTTTGAATGGAATAATTGATTTGGTACGGATTCGACCGTAATTTTAGGTAACTATTTAAAAAAATCTTGAGTCCAGTAGATCACTAGTTAGAGTATAACATCACAATTTAAGAAGTAATCAATTTGTTTTTGTATTTATTCAAGTACTTTTAATTTTTTGTTATTTTGGTTATATTGTTTTTTATACAACAGACATACAATGGAGCACCAACGGCCCATGTTCCTAAAGATAAGTTATCACCAATAGTTCCTCCCTTCCAACAAAATACAGGTGTTGATCAACAAACTATGAAAACTCAAAGGAAATTGTCAAGTAGCAGTAATAGAAATAATAACAGTCTAAACTCTAGTGGCGAGGTATTTGTTTAGTACAATATTGATATAAGTTTTTAAACCTTTTTTTTTTGAATATTACAAATTTTTTCACTTCTAAAAGTTTTTTTCTTATAAATAGATTTAAACCGGAATTCTTTGTAAAAGTTATGTTGAACGTTTTACTTTTATCGATTTTCAATAAAATAATTCTTCTTAAAAAATAAAAATATAAAAAGTGATTAACATAACAAGTTTACACTTAATTTTTTTAAGTATACATGAATCATTGATACAGGGCTGCCGCTCACTCAGGCTAACTCAAGCTAGTTTAATTTTTGCTATATAACTCAAAGTAATTTTGACATACAGTTTTTTAAGTTGTGACGTAGAATATCATATTTTGATTATTTTAACTTCTGCTATTTAGGATTTGTGGATTTTAAGCATTGAAGCTTCATTATATTCTTTTATCTTTTATAATCATGATAAGTCTTTTTATCTTTTCAGCGCCTGCCACTACTTTAATAACTAATTATAATCGTTAAGTTTATAGGGAGGTCCAAACATTACACAATCTTAGCTCTTACTTCAAAATTTAAAATAAACTATAATTTACTTTTTGAGAACAAATGATTTGTTGTGATTGTAATATTTTTATCTTCTAAATTATTATTTTTTAATATTGAGGTAAGGTTTGTTTTTAAACACTTGTAAATTTACTGTGCCACAAAAATACCTCGCGTTGCCACTGGTACCAACCAGGCACGTAGCTTGGTACGTTTCTGCAAATCTGCAAATCTGCAAATTTAGTCTTTCCCATCGAGTCCTAAGACTCGGCCCTAGTAACAGCACCGCAAAATTTTTTTTGTACGACTCTTAAATTCAGTTTTAGATATGCTTTTTAGCATTTCTCTAAAGTACATGATTCAATCATTTCCGATTTGTCTGACGTTATTTTGCAACATGGCACCTCGCTTGCTAGTTCGTTTGCAGGTATAGCAAATAGTTTTTGTTTATTGTATATTGCGTACTTTTTGCTTTAAAGGTTGCAATCAAAGTTCTCGACTTAAAAAGGAGAATGATTCAATGATAAATTTTTTAAATTTTATTACAATACAATGTTTCACTCGTTTAAAAAAAACGAGATCTTCAGTTGTTTAAAATCTTATTCAAAAAGAATTTATTGTATATAAAGAATATAGCAAAACACATTTAATTATTATTTATTTAAGTACTTTCTACTAATACTTATCAGTGGCGTCGCGTGGTCTTTTTTTAGAAGGTGCTGCATATTGACATTGTCAAATTAAAAAATCCCCTAGTTTGAAACATTTAGATTAAAAACATAAAGGAAATATGAAGAAATAACAAATTTTTCGGAAAAAAAAGTTGAACATATTCGTTTGATTAAATAATAAATAAAATATTAAAAAGTAATAAAATAAAAACACATATCTTATACCCATGTATATCATCACCCTTTCTTATAGCTACTTTTATTTTTATATATGTCCATGTAAGTTTCTGTATTTGCACAGTTATAAATTTACTAACTTAATTTTATGACTTGTCTAACTATTAATAAAAAACAAAAAAATTGTGCAAGTTACTTAAAAAACGAGGTTGCCCCTGCTCGAGTTGCCCCTGCTCGAGTTGCCCCTGCTTGAGTTTTCCTTGCTTGAGTTGCCCCTGCTCGAGCTTTTCCTGCTTGAATTGCCCTGCTCGAGTTTTTCCTGTTCGAGTTGTTCCTGCTCGAGTTGCCCTTGCTCGATTTTTCCCTGCTTGAATTGCTCCTGCTTGAGTTTTTCCTGTTCGAGATGTTACTGCTCGAGTTACCCTTGCTCAAGTTTTCCCTGCTTGAATTGCTTCTGCTCGAGTTTTCCCTCCTCGAGTTGTGCCTGCTCGAGTTGTGCCTGCTCGAGTTGTGCCTGCTCGAGTTGCTTCTGCTTGAGTATTCCCTCCTCGAGTTTCTTCTGTTCGAGTTCAATTTGTCTTATTGTTCTCGCGTTGTAGTAATTTTTAAACAACGATCATGATTTAATTCACATGGTGCTGAAAGTTCATGCAGCTCTAGAATTCAACTTTTCAACATTTTTTGTATTGAAAACTTGTAAACATTTAAGATGCAGCTGACACAGATTGAGCTTGCAGCTCCAATTTTACGAACATTTTGAACGTCAAATATAAAATTTGAAAAAATAGAATCTAGCAGGGAAATTAACGACGTTCATGTTCACATTTGGCTGTATTTTTTGTACAACTTCATGGTAACATAACTTCATTTTTTTAAGGTAATATAAAACTTTTTATATCATTTCAAAGCTCAATTCCTCAGCTTTAAAATAAAGTTACTTTGGCGTAGTTTTGGGTTTTACAGTTGAAGTAGGGGCATATTTAAAGCAGCGTGTTTTTAGGCTTAAAATCAAAAAAAAAAAAAAAAGCACATTTTTTCAATTTTTAGGTGGACGTTCCATCCCACGCGACGCCCCTGATACTTATTAAAACTATATCTTGGTATATAAAACTAAAATAAAACTGAAATAAAATTACATTGTAGTCAGTACTTTAAAAGTTTTTTAAATATAAAATGACGTTATAATTGAGTGTGGATTTAGAACTTATAAATTAACTAAGTGCTGAAGCTAAAAAACATTACTATTTACCTAGCATGTAGCTTGGTACGTTTCTGAACAATTTATGACACAATGACACCAGAGATAGTATAAATTGCCCTGTACCCTCTATTACGTCATCATGCGTCGTTCCTGTTGTTTTTTGTATTTTGCAGATTCGTAACTATTTCATACCAACATATGGTGGCTAATTTTAAATCATTGTTTTCTTATACCTTAAAGCTTTTATTTAAAATACAGCTGTTTTTAAACTTTACAAGCAACAATTTATTAACTTTAGTTTTAAGCAGGGACGTGGCTTGGTACGTTTCTGCAAATCTACAGAAACGTATACTTATGTGCGAAAAAACTTGCTTTTGTTTCAGCTTGAAAAGACTCTGCTTTCTTAGCTTTTAGTGTTCATTTATGCTTAGTTATGCACTCCTGAGAGATAATTTTGACGAACATTTACTCTTTATGTACTCTTTAGCATTTTTAGTGTCGTAAAAAAATTGAACGAATTAAATACATCCAAATTGTAATATTTAGCGCGTTAAAGCTTTGTTTTGTCAAAAAGCTATAATGCAAAATTAAACCTATTGGAAGCTGTAGCTTCAAAAATCAAAATCATACAATTTTATGTTACAAAAATTTGCATAACTTGTTGTTACTATTGACTACGTTAAATGTTTGATTTTATACGTTTAAATGTTTGAATGAAAACAATATTAATGTTTTTGAGTTAAATTGTGATTTTTTTAATGAATGTTTTCTGGGTTTACACAAGTGGCATGACATAAAGAGTCATGTGGGGTGTGGAGCAAAATAAATTGCCTTGTATACAGTTATCACTCGTACTTCAACATTCAATTTTTGATGTATTAGCATAAGTGCATATTTTCAGATTAAATTCAATAATATTAGAGGTAGTTTAAATTGCTGTGTTACCGCCATGACGTGTTATTTCAGATGTTTTAGTTTTTGCAGATTCGTAACTTTTTTGAGCTAGCTACGTCCCTGGTTTTAAGTAAAGTTTCTAAACTATGTGGTTATAATATTTTTTAAATTTTTTAAATAAATCTTTTTCTTTATAGAAGCACATTATTTTCAGAACTTTATTCATAAAGTTTTTATAACTTAAAACTTTTTAATTTTATTGTCAACACTTTCAAATTTGTCAAAAAATTTCAAATAATTCAAACGAGATTCGCAAATGAAAAATAAAATATTAGAAACAAATTTTACCATTGTTTTGACAAAAAAAAAGTAATTATTCTCCTTACAATTAAGTCAAGAACTTTTATTTTAATTTCTTAAGTAAAAAATACACAAAAAAATTTTATATTAAATTTTTTTCACTTTTAAAAATCTTATGATTTTAAATTATTTACGAAACGTTTGTTAACAAATTTATATACCTAGCTACAAAAAACTTGTTAAAGTTTGAAATATTTTTATTGATTTATATACTTTCAGTAAACTTTTATAAAAAAAAAAAAGATTTCACGTCAATTTATTCAACAAACTTTTTACTATTTTTTTAAAAACTGAAAAGGTTTTATTTTGTTCTGTAAATAGTTTATATTCATTCGTTTATAATAAGAAAATTACAAAACCTTTGTAAAACAGTTCATGGCAGCCTCCAAGGCCATTATAACAAAATATTGTTTTATTAAAATTTAACAAGTAAATATTATGATGAAATAGTAATTATGATTTTCAGTCTTCAGTGAGCCGTAATATCGTTCGACCTATTAAATTTCTTCACACCAGTCCAAACTCGTCCACTGGAGGTCGTCATTCTGCTAGTTTACTGACATCATTTTCATCACGTAAATCACAAAAGTCTGTACGAAGCTTAGGTAACCCAACAACAACGATTCGGCCTATTTCTAGAGGAGGAAAATCAGGTTTAATTTTATTGTAAAAAGCAGTTTTTGTTATTTCAAATGTATTCGTAAATAAAGCTGATTGTTAAAGAAAGTTGCTTTTAATAGATGACCGATATTCAGACACAGTTATTAGCAAAATAAACAAAAGGGAACAAAGAAAGAGGTTTGAGTGTTGAAATTATTGCAGATTCTTTGTTAATTAAGTTTAATACTTGGTTCTTAAATGAAACTTATATGTTATGTACTACATTGTATGTTTTAATTATTGTAATTTGACAGAAATCATTTACTAACTGACAGTAGAAGAACCAGAAATTTCCAGCAAGTTTGTTTTTTTTGTTTGTTTAACAACAAATCTAAATTTCTAATGAACAAAAAACTAAAGTGAGTTAATTTTATAATTTTTGAGTAATTTATAACTGTGTTTCAAAGTAATTAGTATATTAATTTATAAATGAATGCGTATTATTTAATTTTAATTTTTTTTTACTTATTTAAAAAAAAAATTAGAAACAGGTAGGTACAGATGCAAAGGAAGAGATAATATCGTTGAATTCTTCAAATTCATTTGTATCAAGTCATTCCAGTTCAACTTTGACACCACCGCCTCCTTCAACTTGTAATAACTCCAGTATTTTAATTTACAACAGTGATAAAATTTACCGTGAAAAAACAGTTGAAAACAAAAAAGTTCCCGAATCTTTCCTTGACGAGGAAGGTAAGTGTCTTTTTAAAGTATATATCTGATAAATTCTAAATCAAGCATTATTTTATTATATTAAGTATAATAAATTGTTAAGTGCTCACTTCTCAAATAATATTGTTCGCAGATGAAATCAAGATTATTTTAAGAAAGCTTTCATTAGAAAACTACCAATCAATTTTTGAGGAACAAGAAATTGATATGGAAAGCTTTTTAACCTTAACACAACAAGATTTGTGTGAATTAGGTATAACTCAAGAGCTTTCAAGACAGCAGATATTAAGGGTTATTGATAAGATGAATACGGGTGGAAAGTTATAATTTTTTATGTAAAACATAAAGAAAACTGAGTAGTGCTTTTAAAACATTTACTTGAATTTTTAAACGTAATGATTTATCATGGACTAAAGAATCTTATGATATCTTATCTAACGAGTTTTTTAGTAAAAAACAATAGATTTCAAATAACAAAACCTTAACTACAGAAATGTAGTCACAATCTAATTTAATATGCAGATTAATTATTTTTCAATTTCATTAAACTTTTCTTAACTAATTTTTGTTCAGCATTTTGCTTTCGTATATATTCAAGTCTATTTTTTAAGAATACAATGTAATATAAGTCATTTTCAGGATTACCTATATAATGTTATGTTATCCTTAAGATTTTTTTAAGTCCAGTAATTATGTTTTTAGTAGCTATTCAAGATTTGCTCATTTACAAAAAAAAAACTAATAGGTTCTAGTTGTTTATAGAATTATTTAACGACTTGATTTTTTACACCCAACTAGAATCTAATTTAGTCAAGTAATTTCTTAAACTGCCGTAAATATTATGTTTTGCTTTTATGTGTCTTGTGAACTCTACCTGAACCAAGAGGTTTCTTTTCATTTTAAAGTATTTTTTTCAATTGTGCTAAATTTTGAAGTTTACTTTTTTTTCTTCTACAATCTATAAAAATTCTTATCTTTGATATAGCTTACTAGGAAGAGATGGCTAGGAAATCTCCGGTATAATGATGTTTTTTAATGCCGTTTAATAAACGTTTCGTAAAATTAAAATATATTATATGATTACAATAAATTTTGAATGGAAAATCGGTTGCCCTAAAAAAAAATATAAATCAAAGTTTTATCTGAGTAAATAACAAATAATTGTTTTGAGTTTTAAACCCATAAAAATAATAAATTTAAATATAGCTTCTTAACAAATCATGTACACTTTTAATAGTTAGTATTAGTCCTTCTATACATATACTTATAAATTGTAATTTACTTATGTTATGTAGTTTTCAAGACGTATAGGAATATAAGCATGTTATAAGATCGCCTAAATGATTATTTAAAGCAATTAATCAAAAGTAAGAATAGTCGAAGTAGTGTGACATCATTATGATTACTGTACTGAAATGTACAATGTACATAATATTTGTTTTATTTGATATTAATCTTTAAGAATAAGTTTTGTTTAATTAAACAACAACTTTAATATTAATTTCTATTACCAAATACAAAATGAAACTTATTTAGGTTGAAGTATATCTTAAAATATTGTACACAAAGACCACGTTTTTCATTATTGATTAAAATGTGTTATAATAAAACTTTATCTTTTTTAAACTAGTTTTGACGGGTAGGATTTGTGTTTATGATTTTTGTGCTTTATTTTACTACGACCAAACAGCAATCAAAATAGCAGTGTACACATAGATTAATAAAACAAATAAGTAGACATGAGTTATTAAGTAAGTTAACACAGAGAAAAGTCCAAATATATATATATATTACTTTGAATTCTAATTATTGCAAATTGTAATAGTTAACGTTGTTAGATGCAAACCCGCTAGTCTACAAAAATAAGTTTGACCATTTTTAAATTATTGTTAGCATTTAATGCACGAGTATGTTTCGTTCGGATCATTAATAGAAAAAACCGTTTAAGTATGACATACTGCAGGGTTCATACACACTTAATCTAGTCTAATTTCTTGATATTATTTTAAAATCTGTTTGTAACAATAAATCAGGGTGAACACACACAATTAAGTTTTTTTTGAAATTTTAGAAAATCTCAGAGAGACTCAAGATAACTCCGAATATTTTGAATGTGATAAGCATTTTAAAGTTTAAATTAATAATTGTCTTCATTATGTTAAACAAAAACAGTTTAGAGATATAAAAGATTAACTATGCGTTACAAAGGTTAAACATTGTAAATAATTTTGGTTACTTAAAAAGTTAAGTAAAACTATATCGTTTTATACGTCGTTATTTCACGTATTGTACTGTTTGTTATAAGTACTTGTTTTTGCTTTCCGACAAAATATTATCTTGGAAGAAACGTTCAAGGGTATCCAAGTGGTGAGTAGTGATGTACCGGACTCACTATCCGGGTCCGGCCGGATATTGCCATTTTTGTCTGATATCCGGATCCGGCCGGATTCTAATTTGAAAAAAAAGTCCGGATCCGGTTCCGGCCGGATTCTAATTTGAAAAAAAAGTCCGGACCCGGACCTAGTTAGTAAAAAAGAGCATACTGAAAAGTATTTTTTCAAAAACAAACCCTGTGTAAATCAATAAGAGTCATTTTCGTCAGTGAAAATTAAACACCTAAAGTGATTGGTTCATTTTGTACACGTGACTAATTTACATTTGTTTACATTTAAACTATGAAATAAACATTCATGAAATGCAACTCTTTACATATGTTGTAAAATTGAAAGCTTTGGAATGAATACTTGCACTATTTATTGTTTAAAGTTGAGCTCAGAGAATATTTAGAATTAATACGGTTGAATGTACGAGCCAATGAGAATCATATGACGAAATGTTTCAAACTAAATACTAATGCAACAAAACATCAGAACATGACAGGCAGTTTATATGTAAGCAGTTAGTTAGTTTGGTGTGTAGCTTGAAGCAACAAAATATCTTGAACGTATTTGTGAATGCTTATTGTAAGTAGTGTTTTGTTTTAAAAGTGAATATTTCAACAGGTGTTCAATGGTTTAAATATTTAAGCCAGGTTTATAGTTTAATAGTTTATTAAAAATTTTACTGTTTCTTGTTTACTAAAAGTTTTATTTAATTTTTAAATTTTTTTTCAAGTCTTTTGATATAGAGTTAAATAGCTTCCAGTTTTAAAGTTTTACCAAAGTAATTAATAATTTTGTATATGCTAGTATTTATTGTTGTGTTTTATATAAAAGATTCATCACTCAAAACTGTCGTGTCTGATTATAGAAAGTAGTCTCAGTCTGAATTTAGTATTTGTTAGATATTAATTTGATAAGGTAGGATTTAATCATGATGGGTAGTACTAATAAGTTAAGTGTACCACAATCAGTCCACAACTTTACTACCAAATTGTCAACCTTTGCTAGCTGTTCTACTGATTATTAGATTAAAGTAATTTTTTCAGTTTTTGAAAACCTCATTCTGAGTCAGACTTGTTTATACTCACTCTAGCTAGTTTTATTATCTTAAACACTGGCAACCCTGCTAGTTTGAAAATTTTTGGGAATTTTAGAAAATCTTGGACTGCCTCAGGCTAGTTTAGTTTTCTATAAAAACTCAAGCTAGTTTAGTTTTGAATGAATTTGAGCTGATCCAGTTTTCAATATTTTGTAATTTTCTAGTGTATTTTGTTCAAGAACTTAATTTCAGATTTTTATTTGTAAATAACACCTAAATTTGTAAACCTTGTGGCAAGCTGTTCTACTTATTATTAGATTAAAGTTATTTTTTTTCAGTTTTTAAAAACCTCATTCTGACTCATGCTAGTTTATTTTAGTGATGTACCGGACTCACTATCCGGGTCCGGCCGGATATTGCCATTTTTGTCTGATATCCGGATCCGGCCGGATTCTAATTTGAAAAAAAAGTCCGGATCCGGTTCCGGCCGGACTCTAATTTAAAAAAAAAGTCCGGATCCGGTTCCGACCGGATTCTAATTTGAAAAAAAAGTCCGGATCCGGTTCTGGCCGGATTCTAGTCTGAAAAAAAAGTCCGGATCCGGGTCCGGTACATCACTAGTGGTGAGCGACTCGATAACCGAAATGGTTTTTTCGTGCAGGTCCTAGGATCAACAATTTTGAGCGCTTTTTTTTTTGTCGTTCAATAAACTATACTATATAATCTTGTTTGTTATAACTAATATTTACTTGTACAAAGTTAATAATGCTATCAAATGAGTATAGAATAACGTTGTTTAATATTTAAAAACAATATTTCTCATAAGTTTAGTAAATATCTTATGCTGAAGCATACACATACAACCTTCCCTTTAACTATAAATAATAATGAACATGAGGTATAAGTAGTTTGCAACAGAGGCAAAAATGTTTTTTTTTTTAAGGATTTGAAAAATAAAACTCAGGCTGACTCGGGGTAGTTTAAAATCACTCAGGGTAGTTTTTTTTTGACTGAAAGAGTGGCAACCTTGATAATTGTTAGAAATTAAATTACTTATTCTCTAAATAACTAGCATATGTAAGGATTTTTTATCTCATAAAATATGTTTCATAGGTCTTACAGGGTGTGAAAATGTTCCCAGAAAATATAAAAAGCTAAAATTTTTTGAACTAATGAACAAAGTAAAGTTAATTTTTTTTATTTTATTTAAAAGCCGTACAAAACAATAACACAATCTATTTTTTAATTAACCCTCTTTCAGCAGCAATTACTCGCTCAATTCGTAATCTTAACTTCTGCAAACGACTTCTTCTGCGACTTTAACTAAAGACCTTTTCACAGTCTCAACAATAGTGTGTTGTAAGCGATAAATGTAAAGAATTTCATTTTTAATACATTAGGTACAAAGTTTTAAAAAAAAAACAACAATGCTAATTTTTTTTGATCAGAATTATAATTATTGGTAAAATTCGCACATCTAATACAATTTTAATTAAAAAGTTTAAACATAACTGACTCATTTTCGAAAAAAGTTTATTTATTAATTTCGTTTAGCTCTCTTCAGAAAAACATTGCTAAAAACTATGAATATTGTAGAGTAATTTTAGTTCTAATAATGAATTTGAAAAGTCTAACAAAAAATAGTTACGTCATAAAGTATAAAAGTCTGTTTAGAAAAAGTTTGAAAAATAGAATATAACTGTACTGAACTAACTTGAAGTAATTTATAAGACAAAATTGCTAAAACAAAAACATTTAAAATAGTAGAAATTTTTACCTTAAACTAAATAAAATAAAAAGCACATTAAAAAATACGACAATAACGACAACAAAAATAATACTACTAAAGACCCTATTTGTAAAGTTTTAAATTGTAAAACTCTCTTTGTTTGCAAATTTTTGGCTCGCGAGATCTAATAAACAGAGATTCTAGAACTGAAAGATGGTAGGTGTTTCTAGCTCGGGATAGGATTTCGAACCTATTATCCAGGTAGTTCTCGGCACAAACAGGGTTGTTGAGGAGGTGCTGATGAATAGATGACTGTTCACCTTTAGGCTTCACGTCGTCATTAAAAATAAACCTTTTAAGCTTTTTCGTGACATGCTGGTCAACGTTTCTACGTCAGGCGAGAGCAGCATGTCACGAAAAAGCTTAAAAGATTTATTTTTAATGACGACGTGAAGCCTAAAGGTGAACAGTCATCTATTCATCAGCACCTCCTCAACAACCCTGTTTGTGCCGAGAACTACCTGGATAATAGGTTCGAAATCCTATCCCGAGCTAGAAACACCTACCATCTTTCAGTTCTAGAATCTCTGTTTATTAGATCTCGCGAGCCAAAAATTTGCAAACAAAGAAATTTTTACAATTTAAAACTTTACAAATAGGGTCTTTATTAGTATTATTTTTGTTGTCGTTATTGTCGTATTTTTTAATGTGCTTTTTATTTAGTTTAAGGTAAAAATTTCTACTATTTTAAATGTTTTTGTTTTAGCAATTTTGTCTTATAAATTACTTCAAGTTAGTTCAGTACAGTTATATTCTATTTTTCAAACTTTTTCTAAACAAACTTTTATACTTTATGACGTAACTATTTTTTGTTAGACTTTTCAAATTCATTATATATAACTAAAATTACTCTACAATATTCATAGTTTTTAGCAATGTTATTCTGAAGAGAGCTAAACGAAATTAATAAATAAACTTTTTTCGAAAATGAGTCAGTTATGTTTAAACTTTTTAATTAAAACCAGTACCAAAACCAAACTATTCTAATACAATTTTAAAAACAGCGGATTTAGCTTATTTCATTTAATACATTTTTTAGTGTATACATATATATCCTAAAATTGTCCGCAAAGTTTGTTAACCTTTAAAGGTTGGTAGATATACGACAAAAAAAAAAGAAAAAAAAAAACTATACTCTGCAAGTTTGATAAAACTACAAATTAAACTAAAAACACAAAATTTTAAAATACGTTTTTTAAACGATAAAAAAAACACTTTAAAGAAAAATTACACTTTTAAGGTTTTTTTTCAATTGAAAAAAAATTGATCTATGAAAAATCCTTTCAAATGGCCTTTCGCCAACTGACATAACTGTTGTTCTAAACAGCATTTTTGAATTTATTTGAAGCTCTAAATGCGCTAGAATTATGACTTTCTGGTTACAAATTTTCGAAAAAAAAACGACCTGTCAGAGTGCTGGTAAATTAAATAAATTAACATGTATTTGTTCGAATTAAATAGTTGATTTGGTTTAAATAAATAGTAATTAAAGTACTTAAAAAGGATACACTACAACAGCTAAAATGTTTAGTACTGAAAAACAAACAGTAGTTAAATTAAAATTTCAATAATAATTTTTTTTATTGATTATAAAAAAGATTTCTGCTATTAATTTCTGCATACTTAACCTTAAATTTATAAAATACTATATAATGTTATCAACTAAGAAAAACAGACAGCCTATAACAGTTAAACCTTTAGTTTTTTGTTAAGAATTTTAAAACAAAACGAACGAAAAACAAATCTATTTTAACTGAATTAATTTAAGTAAATATAAGATCTATTGCAGTAATACAAAACCTTTAATCAAATTTATAAATGTCTGAAACACTAATTTTGCTATGTAAAAGTCTCACCAAAAAATAAAAATAGGTCTTTTGAAAACTTTTAAGTTTACAGAAAAAACTAAAGTATTTATTGTGGCTACAAGTAGTTATAACTAAAGTTTTCTTTAAATAAAATAGTTTAGAGTTTTAACTTCTTGTACAAGGAAGTATTTTAGAAGTAGTTTATTTTTTTTGTTTTTTTTTTACATTAACTAACTAAGTATACTGTGTCTGGTTTTAGGTACAATAAATTTTATTTTTCACTATCAATAAGCACTATATACTGACACTGATGGCGGAAAAAGAGTCTCAGCCTTGCTGATAATATTCGATATAACTTATAGTACATTATCAATAAAAAATAACTCTATTTTAACAAAATCAAAAATATTTTGATTATATTAGTTAGCTCTGATTGGCACGGAATATCAACTTGCAAAAGCTGTCTTTACCGAACAGTTTTTTATATAAAATTTACTATTATAATCTTTTAAAACTTAACTTGTACTCTTTATTCTAGCCACATAAGATTAAACTTATTATTTTACCTTTTAAAATTTAAGTTCAGTAAAACAACTTGAACTTTAAATCTAACTAAACAATTCTAAATGCAAATTAATGTAACGTGATAAAATGTCAGTTGTGCTATCATGATGCGTTTTTAGATTAAATTCCTTATAATTTACTTACACAATACATATCAAGACTTTAAAATTTTAGCTATAAAATTGATAGTTAAATTTTTTAGAGAATGATATTCAAGTAACAAGAAAAAAAAACGATATAAAAAGTATTTTACTTTATGTTGTACAAAATTGTTATTCTAATTAATATATAAACAATGTTGTTTGAATACTTTTATGAGTTTATTTATTGATTTAAGTTTTACAGATTTCAATTCTTTTTAACAAATTTTTTTTCAAGATACGAAGTTTTTGTAAAACTTTATTCTTTAACTATAATTTGAAAAAATAAAACATTTAGCATTTAGTTTATAAAGATCGATGAAAACTTTAGTATCTTAATATTTACTTTAATCCTATAGATTTTGTCTTTAGTAAATAACACTAGCTTAAACTCGTTTATAATTCTTTCAATTATTCCAAATGCTTTCGCAAAAGCTGCAACAGTTTCCTGGTAAAAAAACAGGATTTTCACATTTTGTTGGTGGGCAATAAATAGGTTTGCAAACTTTTCTTTGGTTTTTACAAGTGCAGAACATACATGGTTCAGGATACCAGTCTTCGTTTTCACTTTTTAACTCTCCATTAAGACCTTTGCATGAGTTTTCTTCACCTTAATTCAAGTTTTTAGATTATTTGGATTTTAGTGTAAAAAACAAATAATTCAAATATAGTTACTGCTTTTAATAACTAATATAAATGTTTTAGTCGTCAGTGTGTAATATTTTTTTTCTTAAACTGTTTCAAAAAACTTAACTTAAATGTAAACTTCTTCACATGCTTTATGTAGTTATTGTAGAAATACACTCTATTAAAACAAAAAATGATACTAAACTAAAAAAAGAATAAATAAGCAAAATTGCTTTTAATTTTAATAGAATATCTTTATGAAATATTTTACGTTAGTAGTAAACTTTGTATCTTACAAACTTAAGTTGAAAACTTATACCTTATTCAAAAATAACTATTCAAATTATTATTAATATGTTTATTCTAATATGTATTTATAACTATTGTTAATCACTGCTAAGAAATATAAAAACAAAGTTTTCAGAATAGAAACTATTTAAAAATTAAAATCTTCAAAATGTTCATTTTGATTTAAGAAAAAAGAAAGTTAAAAAAGTACTTCAAATAGTAAGTACATAAGTAGTAAGTAACAAAAAGACTAAAATTGCATTTTGAACTCATAGTTTCTAGTTTAAATGTGCGTACTCAATATGAGGATTGCTGTCTTTTTTTTTTATAATCTAATCATTTAAAATGAAAATATTATAATAAAATGCACTTTTTAACATTATTCCTTTATAACTTACAAAGATACAAAAAAATTAATTAACGATGGTTTAAAATCTACCAGTTTATTGCAACATTTTGTTCAAACTAATTTCGGACAACCGTCCTTCATCAGTGAACTTTAAAACTAGTAGAACTAAACACATTCATGCAACAAAAAAATAAAAAAAAGTTAAAAAATATATTATGACGTAGTTGATCCGTAGTTGTCTGTCCCACATAGTGCTCACCACAGGCATTGAACTTTGCCGCATAAATCCCAAAGTTTTTGCAATTCAAATTCTTTTCTATTTTTTTTTTAAATTTAAATTAAAAAAGAAATTGAATTGCAAAAATTTTGGGATTTATGCGGCAAAGTGCAATGTCTGTGGTGAGCACTATGTGGGACAGACAATTACGTCTTTTTCCCAAAGATGGTGCTCTCACAGACATAACTGGAAGAACATGACCACCAGCGAGACAAATGATCGAGCTGCACTCAAACTTCACTACGCCAACAAGCATCCAACATCGAACAAAACCTTTAAAGAAGCATATTCAATCACTTTTACAGACTCAACAAGCAACCATACGAACTTAGATTATTTAGAGAGTAAATGGGTTAATTTATTACAAGCAAGTATAAACATAAATAAAACAATATTGCCTTTTTATAGATAATAGCAAACTTATAAAATCTATAATTTTACAGTAATCGGTTTTTAATAGGATAGTTTCACAAAGAATATTTTTTGTTTCACAATAGTTTTTAACCGTTTGTTTATTTGATAAAATGTTTACCTTAAAAAACAATACATTAGAAAAAATAATTTGCTGCTGAAAGAAGTTAATTTAGTTCTTTATATAATTTTTATATTATTATCTTACTTAAATTTAAGTTTTGTTTCAAAAGAGTTATTTTGACTCAGGGATTAAACTGTTTCTTTAAGATAAAAAGTTTGTAAGATACAGCTTCTTATTAATATAGGTTTTTATAATTACTTTAAGTATTGTTTGGGAAAAGTTTTTTTTTTTATTTCGCCGATAGCAGTAATTATTTATTAACAATAACTTACATCAAACATTTCTTTACTAAGATAGGTTTTAATTTAAAGTTTATAACGGTAAAGTGTTTGTTTTATACGCATTTCATTTTAATTTACTTTTACATACAAAAATATCATTACAATGTAAAAATCGTCTAGCTTTTAAAATTTTAGTTTTATACAGAGTTTTGAACCACTACGTCATAATATATTTTTAACTTTTATTTATTTTTTTGTTGCATGAATGTGTTTAGTTCTACTAGTTTTAAAGTTCACTGATGAAGGACGGTTGTCCGAAATTAATTTGAACAAAATGTTGCAATAAACTGGTAGGTTTTAAACCATCGTTAATTTATTTTTTTGTATCTACTGATGCAGGGGAAAAAATCACTAGTAAAAACAATTGACTTGTGTCCTGGACCGATTTGCGAATTATTTATAAATCTAAATAACTTACAAAGATAATACTAAAGTGAAGTTATACGAAAGGTATACTATACACTTTGTAGTATCATCACTTAGATTAGGAGTATGTTTATGTTTAAGAGTTCTATTTAAAGTTTTTTCTTAAGCTAGAACCGTTTGAACTTTTCCTCAAACAAGTGCAAACTATAAACTATTTATCATTAATATATACTACTCTCATTATTTTATAATTGTTCATGATATGATTATTTATTAATATTGATACTATTTTGCCACATCTAGCTCACCGACTAGAGAATTACCCAACCCTGTTATAGAACATTAAAAAGGTTTTAAAAGACTTACTTTACTTGAATAAAAAGAACTCCTTAAAATTTTGAAAGTTTCAATAAAAAAATTATTGGTTTGTTATGGAAAGATGGAAGCAAAATTACCCTGAATGAATTAACATACTTTTATTGGTACAACAATTAAGGTAAACATATGTTAAATAGAGAAATTACAAAGTTGCCTTAGCCTTACCATTAAACTTTTTTGTTTTTTTTATGGAACGAAAAAGACTAATAAACATTTGTAAACTTAAAATTTACATCAACAACAATTTTTAAAATTACTAACAATGTGAAATTGTTTATGGTTGATTGATAACTTCTATGTACAGGGAACGTTTTTTAAAATAATTAATGTGAATGTTTTTCTAAATAAATGCTTCATATTAAGACTTGGTATTTTTTTTTGTATTTTGCTTTACTTTATCTAATTTAGAGTTAATAATTATAAATATTTTATAGTTTTATCACAGTTAGATTTAACATTATATATTGTATCTACTATTAATCATTAATCTACAATAACTTATCGTATTTATTATAATTTTTAGTAAACACACATATATATATATTTAGCTTCTATTTTTTCCTTAAAGAATTTATTTTTATAGAGTTCCGTTGAAGAAATGTGTGTTAGTGTAGTAAAAAAAGAGTACTGTTTTAATTTGTTATTTATATTTTTCTAAATATACATATTTTTTAAGTAAAAAACTACTACTCAATTTTACAATTAATCTGATCCGGATCCAGTAGATAACTAGATCTAACTTAGTATAAATTTAAGTGACTTCTTTTTTTTATAATAATAATTTAACCATGATAAAGTCATACAGAGTATAAAGAAAAAAATCTGTGAAAAAGTCTTCAATAAGCTAAAATTTAATACGAGGTTTTTTTCGATGTTTCAAAAATGTAAAATATTGTAGAACTGACAGTTCAAGAGTCACATTTTGATAAGCACCCTAGCGAATATACTTAAGGTAGCTAAGTATTGATACTAATTAGTGTAATTTTTTTAGTAAATTTTAATTAATTATACTAACAATAATCTAGTTCCATGATAAAACAAAACATTTAATACTTAAATTACATAGGTGCTTATAATTACATTTAGTTTGTTTACAGTTTTATATGGTAATATATTTAATGAATGTAATAAATTTGATATACTTTTGTAACTAGTTCATGGTTAACCAATTTGAACTAAAAGGAATAAATCTTAAAATGTAAAATTGAAACTAAAAGTAACTGGTTAAAACCAAAACTTCATTAGATTGTATTAGATTCTTCCAAGTTTAGTTTTAAATAAACTTCAACAATTTAGTTTTAAAAAAAGTTTTGATGAATAGACGTGTTGTAAAATTTTAAACTTTCAATTATAGAAAAATTTACGTGCTAAAACTATTAGTTTAACAATAGGAGGCTTTGTAAAAATGCAATGTTATTGATCGTAGAGAGTTGTTAGTTTTATAAAGTTAGCAAAGTACATTTGCGTTTTCAACTTTTTGTATTTTATTTTTTTCATCGACTTAACAGGAAAAAATTAACCCATAACAAATTGTTAAACTTAAATTTGAATTTAATAGCTTTAATTTTTGTTTTCTACTTTTTTTTTGTTTTTTAGAAAATTTAGCTCATAGAGCTTAAAAAATTGTGAAGAAAATTTTCTTAAGTTTATATTTCTTTAAAACACAAAAAAAATATTTTAGGTAATCTTAGAAGCAGGTATTTAAACGAGCTAGATAACTTAAACATTTTTATTTCAAACTTTTTTTTATTTTCAAGCATTATAAAAGTTAAAATAAAAACTATAATCATAAGTAAAATCTATAATACTTGTATTAGGTTGCAATGTGTTTTCATTGGTACAAGCTGGAATTTTACATGCTTTAGTTGAATACAATTCGCCACAAGGAGCTCCCCCATTTTTAGGATGTCTTTTTATACCTCTAGTACGGCTTTTTTCACCATTTTTACCGCACGATTTACTACAAGGACTCCATGACCCCCAATGAAAAAGTTTGCAGTTTTCAACTAAAGGTAATTAAATTAAATCACTGTATTTTAAGAAACTATAAAACGTTAATATTATATTACATTTTTTAGATAACGAGCGTTGACATTTGTTATGAACAGAAAAATCTTATTAAAAAAATTTATAATAATTGTAATGAAATTAAAGCTTGACTATAAGTTTAATAATTAACGTCTCTCTACTAAGGTAAAACTTTAATGAAATAAACTAAATTTCAGGTACTATGAGATGAATATAAGATGAAGTTATTATAAAGTTTTATATTTAAAAAAGTTTCATTAAACATCAACAACAAAGTTTGTTTTACAATAAAAAGCTTAGAATAAGGGAGTGACTGTAACCTATTACGTTACTATTAAAATACAAGCTATTAATGTTTAATTTTTTTTACTTAATTAACCTGCATTTTTGCACTTAACATGGCACTTTTCTGTTTCAGTGAGCAAATGACATGTATTGTTTGTTGTTGTATTGTTTACTACTATTTGTTCTCTAATTTTTACACCTGACCCACAAGTTTTAGAACAAGGACCCCATTCACTCCATGTTGTTTCGGGACAATGTTTTCGGTTGTTGTTAAAATCTACTGAAAGTTTTTAAATATTGCAATGTTTTTACTATTGTGTCGGCTGCGTGTTTTTATCCTTATACTATCTTGCCACACAGCATGAACTTTTAGTTTTTACTAATAAGATTAAAAACGTCACTAAAATTAATCTCTCTTTACTGCTTATAAAAGTTTATTTAAGTATAAGTTCAAAGAAATTTTCTAGTTTTATACTTGATGCTTTAAATTATTAAAGTAAACATTACTTTTAAATTTTATATAAAGTCCATGAAAACAATAAAACAAAGAAAAGTTATAAAATTAGGACACCTTGTCATGTTTTTAAATTCTTAGACAGCTTTAAATACTTTGTACTTACCTAGTTTACTGATTGGATCGTATTTTAGACAAGGCCGTTCAATGCAACGTGAAAACTCTTCAAAATGAGTTGTATTACAACTGCTAATATAACTGTATTGTATTCTTGGGTCACCTTGCACCCGATGCCGCACCCTTCGTCTTCTACCTGTACCACAAGTTGAAGTGCAGTGCGTCCATGCACTCCATTCTGTTGTTTCACATTCTGGTATCACTGGCAAATATGTTTTAAAGAATTTTTTTTTAAACAATATAGCAATTTTTTAGTTTCAGAACATAGATTATATGAGTTTCAATTTTATGTTCATTTAAAAAATTTGAATACATTGAACTTCAGTTTTTTTTATCATAATTATTTTTTAATATAATAATCTTCAATATTTTTAAAATTTTAATTTACAAACACTTAATAAATATGTATTTAAACTAATACAAGCTAAGTTTTGTAACTAAAGTGTAATCGTATACTTTTAATGTTTGCACGATGACTCAGATTCTTACAACTTAAAATCTGACATTTTAAATTCTGATAATTGTGAATTATTGCAAATTAAAACTTCTGGCAGATATTTAAATCTTTAAAAATTCAGCTTATTTTTGAGAAATGGGTAAAATAAATTTTAAAGCTTACTAAAAATTGGCAAATTTTTAATGAAATTTGAAGTTTAATTTGTAATAAATAGTTTTTCTTTTTTTTAACCACATTAGTCTTATAAATTTTACTTTCTGGTACTTTTTTTAAGATTTCAAGTTATTCTTTAAGATATTGTCACTAAATTTTTTATTACAGCTTTGATATTCTCGAATTAATTGAAAACGAAACATATATGTGCTGAAAAAGACTTTAAATTGTATGCAAGAGGTGTACAACTCAATAACTGAAAGGGTTTTTAGTACACCAGGTCCTCGGACAAATTTTTTTGAGAGTTCTTTTTTTGTCATTTCAAAAACAACAATATTATATTGGTTAAAGTATGAGTTAAAACTTAATTAATAAAGTATTAATAAAAACTTATTATTACATTAAAATTAAACCCTGAATCTCTTTCAGCTAACAGCTAGTAGTGCATAAACAAATAGCGAAATTTTCACGAGCAAAAAGTTAATTTTATAGGCAAATTTTTAAATTTTTCAAAAAACATAAAACTTTAATGTCAATTATTTTCCTTATCTTAAAAGCTATCTAAAAAATTTTTTTTTCATCTTAGAGAACGCACCTTTGTCTTTAATTTAAGAAAAAAAAATTGGTTTGGGGTTTGAATTATTTCATGGGGTCCCTCCAAAAATAAAGAGTTTTTTTTTGTTTTTTCTATTAAAATTGCTTTATAACCAAAAATATTTTTTTTTTTAATTTTTTTTTTTGATTTCCCTTAGTTTGCATGTTATTTAAACTCTTAAATAGTTATTTTATAAACAATGTTAATATCTTTTACGATGTAACGCCTCTGGCTAAAAATTAAATTTAGCAAAAGAGTTTTCTCTAATTAGGGGTTTTTTATTAATTTGTTAACTTTGCCGCCTTTAGTTTTAAATGATTAGATTTGAAAAAGCTCAAGCTGAACTTCCTGGTGCTAAATTGTGAGTATTGTCATTAATCTATTATTTTCTAGTTCCGTCTCTTAAATTGAAATTTCTAAATTAGTTAAATTGAAGTTAATATTACTGTGGTTTGCATAAATTTGAATAAACTCTGCTGTTGATAAAATAAAATTGTAGTTAATTGTACTTTTGATTTTGCATAAATTTAAATAACTAAACTTTGGTGTTAATAGATCATTATATTGAAATTATCTGTAAATTGGTTATACAAAATTGAATAAATAAGTTTTGTTGTGGATAATTAGTTAAGAAGCAAGCTGCTTTTTGGTGCTCTTAATAATCTCTGAAATTTACAAACCAAATTTGATTAATCTAAATATCTAAATATCTAAAATATCTAAAATATCTAAATATCTAAAATATCTAAATTTAATTAAATAACTAGTGGGCCATACCTAACTATTATATAGTATATAGTGGGTATAGCATAATGAGTAATAGAGCCAAGCCCACCAAAAAGGATAGTATGTTCTCTAAAGAGGACATACATCATGCCTTAGACAAGGTCAACAACCCCGAAACTCGCTGTAGCCAGCGAAACATTGACAGAGGAATCAATAAAAGGGGTGTTGACCCACACTCTTCGCGCCGTAGCCAACCTGGTCCATCAGACCAACCACACCCTACGTGCGAAAGATATGGTGACCACAACGTGAGTGAACACGCTTTAATTGAGGGTATAGAAATCAGTGCCGAGATTGACATGAACTTAGGGGAGGATCAGTCAGGAAATAACCAAAAGGGGGAAGAGCCCCAGGCAGCGATGGGCAGTTATCAACAACCTAGAGACCAGCCTAATCCAAGTGGTCTGCCAAGGCAAAGCTACCCACCCCAACAAAATTCTACACCTAGCAACTATGGGCCTCCACCAAGGGTGACAGGACCACCTAGCAATAGCTCCATTCCTCCAGCAAGAACCTCACCCTTGCCACTCCAACCTAACAGCTTAAACATGGACTGTTCCCTCCAAAACAGCAGGAGACCCCCTGTTCAAGTGCCACCTCAAGAACTGAGTGCTGAAGAGTTAGTACAGGGGATCAAAGATTTGAAGGAACAAATTCGACAAGCTAAACTTCAAGAGGAATTTCGAAAATTACAAGAAGAATTACATGGATTGAGAAGTCCAAATCCATCCACAAGGACAAATCACGACATCTCAACTCAGGGTAGACAGAATACATACATGGATCCTCAAATCCAGGTTCCCCACCAGGTTTCACACACCTCAAGGGCTCAAGACCTACCAAGGAGCCAGGTGACCAGTCGCTCTCCTCCGAACTATAGAGGACCTTCAGTAGAGCAAGGAGGGTCAGGTGTGAAAGAAAACTTCCAACCATGTGTTCGCAGTCCGTCGTACAACTGCCAACCCCAGCCAGAAGATAGTAGGTATGACGTCACAGTAGACATAGGTGGCAGTACGCCCCGCACAACAACAAGCCAGCTGTATAAACTAATGCAAAAAAAGGGCGATCTTGTCAGTCAAATCGGATACTTAAAGCGCGATACAGAGCAGTTAAAAATAAAGCTAAAACACTTTGAGAAGATCGCCAACGATTATGACATTCGATCGGATCAAGATCTTTACAGGCTGCTTGAAACATTAGTGACCTGGAAAGAGAGAGAGAGCTACTACCACAGATATAAACCAGAGGATATGAACTACGACACGTTGAAAGAGTTCCTAATGAGTGGGCAAGAGCGAGTAAGCAACGTGCTACTGGCAAGAGCTGACAGGCACTCCATGTCAAGTAGGGAACTAGGTGATGAGATTAATCATTGGTTAGCTGAGTTCAGAAATGAAGGTGTATTAACAAAATTTCTCACAATACATTTAGCACCTCCTCGTTTAAAAAATCGTTTACGGGAGAAGCTTCACCTGAAAGACAAAGACTTTCAAAATGCTTGGAAAGTAATGCTCGACACAAATGAGCAAGAGGCAATGGGACGAGCTAGGAATATAAACTATAGCAATGCCCCGCGCTCAAATCAAAACAGACCAGCCCAAGCACAGCAGCAATGGACAGCCATTAACAACAATGAATTTATATGCAGAAACCATCAGAGATTTGGTGTAAATACCCGTTCCTGTTTTGACAGGAGATGTAGTATGCACCATCAAACCATATCTCAGCCTCATTCAAAAAACGAGATCCCAAACTCTCTGCAGTGAGAGGGAGAGTGATTGGGGCTACACTATCTCACACAAGAGCTGTCCAATTGGTAAATAAAACCGCCCCTCGACAGCAACCCCCATCTCAACCGAGACCAACCAGAAATGCCTCAAACTGCACTATAAGTCATCCAGGAAATGAAGTGTCCACACCTTCAAACAAACCAAAGATGACTTTTCATATAAAGCAAACAGCCTCACGTAGTGCAGCAGAAACACCTGATGAGAACCAAAGTTCTGAGCAACCGCAGCCAGCATCAACAGGGCCAGCGTCAACGGTCAGCGCCGCCGAAGCCAGCACCTCCACGACAAGCGCCAACGATCCGAGCTACCTTAGCCAGCACCACATCGGGCAGTCCCAACGGTCTGCGCAAATACAGCCAGCATCACCAGGGCCAGCGTCAACGGTCAGCGCCGCCGAAGCCAGCACCTCCACGACAAGCGCCAACGATCCGAGCTACCTTAGCCAGCACCACAATGGGCAGTCCCAACGGTCTGCGCAAACACAGCCAGCATCACCAGGGCCAACGTCAACGGTCAGCGCCGCCGAAGCCAGCACCTCCACGACAAGCGCCAACGATCCGAGCTACCTTAGCCAGCACCACAATGGGCAGTCCCAACGGTCTGCGCAAACACAGCCAGCATCACCAGGGCCATCGTCAACGGTCAGCGCCACCGAAGCCAGCACCTCCACGACAAGTGCCAACGATCCGAGCTACCTTAGCCAGCACCACAACGGGCAGTCCCAACGGTCAGCGCAACCGCAGCCAGAATCACAACAAAAATCTCTCGACACTACCAATCACAACAAAGATAAAAGTTTAAAAAAATGGACATTTCAACTAAATAAATTCCCTGCACCCAAACCGAAGAACCTCCCTCAGGGCCTACTATTTGTAGCGGATTCAAACACAAATGTCATTTTTTTGGTTGACAGCGGATCCGAAATTTCAATCCTACCGAAGGAATTGACTAACGGTATAGACAAATATTTTCCTAAACAAAGTAGAACCATCCAAGGGTTTGGTAACAAAACAACCCACCCTATTGGTAGCGCGGAGGTCGAACTTCAATTGGGGAATTTAAAGCCCATCAACCACTCGTTCTGGGTTACTCAAGAATCGCGCCACTTTGGCATTATTGGCATGGACCTGTTAAGAAAGAACGAACTAGCGATCCTGCCATCTACCTCTCAACTATGCAAGATGGGGTCAAACGAATCAGCTAGACTGTTCGCACCTGCTGAGTTGCCCACCCCTATAGTCGCTTCAGTCAACCACATCAATCTGGGTGGTAAGAATACGACTCCGTTAGAAGAAAAATGCAAAAGACTATTAATGGACTTCCCTGAAATTACCAGGAAGCCAACCTACCACGCGAAGCCAAAACACAACTACGAGCTCGAGATAATATTGGATAATTACAAGCCTGCCATGGTCAAAGCCAGGAGACCTGGTGGCCGACGAGCAGCCATACAAGACCACTTCAACGACCTCTTATATCGGGGAGTGGTGACTAGAGGAGAGGCTACCGAAGGGGCATCTCCAGTGACTTGCGTACAAAAGAAAGACGGTAGTATGCGCGTGTGTATCGACTATACCACGCTGAACAAAGCAACACGGCCGTTAAGCTACCCATTACCTAGAATTGACGAACTTGCCCAGATCATCCCTGGCGGTACGAGATATTTCACAAACTTGGATTTGAAAGAGGCATACTACAGCCTGCCCCTCGCAGCCAACTCCCAAAAATGTGCTGCAATTATCGTTCATAGTGGTGTTTTCATTCCCAATCGGTGCGTTTTTGGTTTGAAAAACGCACCGATGAAATTTCAGCAGGTAATGGAGGCCTTGCTGAGGGAATGCGAAGACTTCACTTATGTCTATCTTGACGACATATTGATATATTCTTACACGGAAGAGGAGCATATCTATCATGTGAGAAAAGTATTTGAAACCCTGTCAAAATACGGACTCTTCTTGAATGTAAAAAAGACTACCTTTGCTAAGTCAAAATTAGAATTTCTTGGGCACGTGATCGGCGTAGAGGGGATCAATGTACAAGCCTCAAAAGTAGCGGCCATTAAAGAGTACCCCGTACCCATTACGCGCAAAGATCTCAAGAGATTTTTGGGGATGGCGAATTACTACCATTCCTTTATTGATGGTTTAGCAGAGATCTTGGCCCCCTTAAGCGCGATATCAGGGGGACCAAAAAAGACCAACCGAACCATCTTGAAGTTAGACGATTCTCATATCAAAGCGTTTGAGGACACAAAGACAGCATTAGCTAACGCAGCCACCCTGTCGTTTGAAGACCAGGGTAAACCTCTTATTTTGTTCTCTGATGCCTCGGACACCCACACAGGGGCCTCACTGGAACAACTAAATGATAAAAATGTGATGGTACCTCTGGCTTTCTTTTCAAGGAGCATTCCGGAAAACAAACGAGCACGTTGTACATACTACAAAGAACTGACAGGTTTAGCTATGGCAATTAAGCATTTCCACAGTCGAATCTATGGGCGACAACTAATAATAAGATCTGACAACATGGCCCTCTGTAACGCATTAAAGAAGGAGTTGACAGATCAATCCCCCTACGTGCAACGTCATCTCCAAAGAATACAAGAATACAGCCCGACCGTCATCCATGTTAAAGGCACAGATAATGTGGTGGCAGACGCTCTTAGCAGACCACCGCAAGCGGCAACGATGTACATGGGTAGGTACGAAACGGATCCAGACTATGAGGAAATGTGGTACCCCGACTCTGAAGACGAAGTCTCAGAAGAAGAGTCCATGGAGATAGAGGAGGAGATAATCACACCAGAAAGGATCGACAGGAACTCCCTGGCTCTCTTGCAACAAAGTGAACCTGACTTGATTGAAACAGCCCAAACACTGAAAAAAGTAGTTGAGTTTAGCAAGCCCGAGAACATTGCTGAAATTGTAGAGGTCGGAAACAAAAGAGCAATTTTGCCTGAAAGTCTGTAACGACTTCGCGTTTAAATAAAAAAGGGCGCTAGAGAGTTTTCTCAAATTAGGGACTTTTTTATCGCTTGTTTACTTCTCGAACTGCTTTAGCATGACGTTCAGTCAGTTGCAGCAGCCTTTCGTGATAGACCTTTTGTAATCGTGAGTATTGTTTTATCTTTTGCATGTTATTTCTGTTTCTCTAATATAAACTGTACATTTGAATTTGTTTAGTGTAAAATATTGTATTTGTTTACATAATTTTAAATAAACAAGTTGCTTTAAAGATTGCTAACATTTAATTAAACTCAGTTGTACACTTAGTTTCACATAAGATTTAATAACTTAAGTATAGTTGTTTAGACTTAAATAAGATCGCTAGCAGCTTCGTTATCACTTAACATAATTAACGTAATCATAAACTAACGTAACTTACTAAATTTGTCGTTGGCCATAGTTAGACACGTTCCTCTGGCTAGTTAATAAAATACAATAGATATATTAGCAACTCCCTCAGAATAGCACTATGAGTACAAGTAATCGCAGTAAGCCTAAGGTTAGTGATAATGACGGCATGTTCTCCAAAGAGAACATGCAAGCCGCTTTTGGCGAGACCACAGAAATCAAGGCTCGTAAGAGCAAGAGGTTAGAAAAAGCGGGCGTATCCAAACGTCCTATTGACCCGAATTACTCTTCATCGCATAAACAGGCTACTATAGGCCAAGTAGCCCCACAGCGAGAACGACATGGTGACCCTACACAAGAAACTTCCGACCGTGAGGCCGGAGGGAACAACGCATATTCGGAGTTAGATTTACAGAACATAACTGATGCAGAGATAGACAATACGATGAACACTAAATTACATCAAGCACACAGTAACAAAGAAAGAGAACAAATACAGGCAGCAATGGACATACCGGCTGACCATTTCGAACAACTCAGAGAATTTGATCTGACTCAAAATCCATCTTATGACCTGAGTATCGAAGAATTAAACCGTTTAAACAGGGGATGGGAAGAGAGAGCACACAAGGCAAAGCTGATCAAGAATATCTTTAGAAATCAGGAAAAAAGCCGTGAACCGGAAAATTTTAACTCTTCCACAAAGGCAAACCGCGACATCGCAACCCAAGATAGACAGACTTCACGCCTGGTACCTACAAACCAGGGCCCTCAAGTCTTAAGGCCACACGATCCGTCGGTGAGCCGATTACCAAGTCACCCCCATCTAAACTATAGTAGACATTCAGTTGAGCAGGGAGAGTCAAGTGTGAGAGAAAACTTCGAACAGCATGTCCGCAGTCCAATTTACAATTGCCAGCCTCATTCAGTGAATAATAGGTATAATGCAGACATTTATGGCGGTACGCCCCACACTGCAACAAGCCAATATCCCCAACTGAGAATAAACGATCTCGTCAGTCAAATAGGATATATAATGCGAAATACAGAACACCTTTCGATCAGGCTGCAACACTTTGAAAAGATCGCCTACGATTACGGGGTTCAGTCAGATCGAGATCTATTCAAATGGCTTGAATCGATAGTAGACTGGGGTGAGAGAGCCATTTATTATAATAAACATGTAGAACAGGAAAGAAACTATAGAACATTAACAAAGTTCCTGATGAGTGGGCAACCACCAGTAAGCGACATACTTCTAGCAAGAGGAGCGAAGCCTTCAATGTCAAGCAGGGAACTCGGAGATGAAATCAGTCACTGGTTAGCGGAGTTCCGGAAAGAGGGGGTGTTGAAGAAATTTGTCACAATACATTTGGCACCCAATCACTTGAAAAGTCATTTGAGGCGCAAACTTAACCTTAATGATGAGGAATTCCAAGATGCGTGGAGGGTAATGCTCGACGCAGATGAGCAAGAAGCGAAAGCGAGAGCCAGAAACATAAACTACAATGTCTCGCACCCAAATCGAAACAAATCAGACCGACAACAATGGCAGCAGGGAACCAATAACAATCAAAGAGTATGCTATAACCATCGGAAATATGGTAAAAAGTGTTACAACTGCTCAGACAACAACTGCATCATGAAGGATCAAACTGTCCCCCCAACTCAGGCAAAAAACGAGCACCCCGACTCTCCAAAGTGAGAGGGAGAGTGACTGGGGCTACACCATCTCACACAAAGACTGTCGCATGTGTACATATAACCGCCCCTCGACAGCAACCACCACCTCAACCTAAACCGACCAAGGATTCCTCAGATGATATTATCAGTCGTCCAGCAGATGGAGCGTCCACACCTCCAAACAAACCAAACGTGACCTTCCTTATAAAGCAAACAATGCCACACAGTGCAGCGAATAAACCTATTAAGAACCAACGTTCTGGGCAACCAAGGCCAGAGTCAAAGACCAGCGCCACAGATCAAAGCCACGCCAACCAGCACCACAACGGGAAGCCCAAACAGTCCAGGCAACCGCAGCTAGAATCGACAGGGCCAGAGTCATCAGTCAGAGCCACAGCAGCCAGTACCTACACGACCGCCACCACCGATCAAAGCCATCATAGCCAATATCACGTCGGGCAATCCCGTAGAGCTGGAAAACCACAGCCAAAACCAGAACAGTTCAAGCCAACGGCCGACATAAGGGCTTACGAAGAGCCGTCTCCACCCGTGAGAATGCCAGCATTACCTGCACCAGCAAATAAGGAAACAGAGACAGAACAAATCATGAGTGACATCACTCCCTTGAACAAAATAATAAATTGCAAGTCTCCTTATACTACCAGTCACAACAAAAAAATTGTTAAGGAAAGTGTGAACACGTGGACCTTCCAACTAGCTAAATCACCCGCACCCAACCCTAAAAATTTGCCACAAAATCTGTTGTTCGTGGCAGATTCGAACACTAATGTTGTCTTCTTGGTCGACAGCGGGTCTGAGTTGTCAATCTTGCCAAAGAGATTGACTAACGGAATCAACAAATATTTCCCACCACAAAGCAGAACCATCCAGGGGTTTGGGAACAAAACAACCCACCCCATTGGTAGCGTAAATGTCGAACTTCATTTGGGAGATTTGGAGCCAATCCAACACTCGTTCTGGGTTACTCAAGAATCTCACCATTTTGGCATCATCGGCATGGACTTGCTGAGGAAAAGTCAACTAGCAATCCTGCCAGCTACTTCCCAATTAAGTAGTTTAAGCTCGGGAAAATCAGCCAATCTGTTAGCGCATAATAATCATTTACTAACACAAAGGCCAGAGTCAACGGTAAGCGCCAAAGAAGCCAGTACCTATGCTACCAGCGCCAACGTTCAGAGCCATCTCAGCCAGCACCAAAACGGGCAGTCCCAACGGTCAGCACAACCGCAGCCAGCACCGGAACACTTAAAGCCAACGGCCGGTTCAGAGATGCCTTCCGTAAAACCGGAAAACGCAAGGAAATTATCCTCGCCTACGACCGTAAACACATCAGCGATGCCAAACAACAATAAAGATAAAATATATGTTAGGCCAGATCGCGAAATCTTAACAAAAAAACACACTTCTTACTTGGAACGCAAAACGATTGCGAATAACAAAAAACCTTTAGAAATTAGCTTACAGCAGATTTTTCAAGCAAACCACGAATTAGCTTGGTTTATATTTCACAAATGGCGTTTTAAAAGCGAAGAATTGTTAAACAATGAAGCACGCATTTTTAAGAAAATCCACGAATTAGTTTGGTTTATATTTCACAAATGGCGTTTTAAAACCATAAAATCTTTATATAATATCGCACGCATTTTTCAAAGTAATCACGAATTATTTTGGTTCATTTTTCACCGATGGCGTTTTAAACATGTCATATCGAAATACTGTTTGCGGGAAATCAGCACCTTCATTTCCCCCCAGCAACTAATACTATAACAGTTAGCAAACCGCGTTAGACTTTTTTCTCTTACAACCCTAAGTTTACTATACAGCAGTTAGCGAATATTTACATGTAATTATAATTAATAGTAATACAATCATAAATGTAGTAAAATAAGCGAACTATTAGTTAGGTTTAATGAAATTCATTGAGCTTAACAAAGCAACGCTAGACGAACGTATGAGCAAATAACAATACTTGTAAGCACGATGAAAAAACTAAGCTAGAAAGTATTGAAATAGCAAGCTAAATCTAAAAATTTTTAGAAAGTTTGAACAGAGTCAAAAGAGTGAGTTAAGCTAATCAGTAAAACCAGCGAAGTAGAAATAGCATAAACAGCAGCTAGCAACAAACCAGCTTAATTTAAACTTAGAATGCAGTAGCAGTGTTTATTGTCACAACAAAAGCACTGTGTAGCTCGACACAGCTCACTAATTTGCTGCTCAAAGCAACCTCGAGAAGCTATAATATATCTTATTTTCTACAAAACCTTTATATAAGATATTTAGTTCTCAATATTAAAACATTCTAAAGTTTGAGAATTGAGTTTACATGACTGGTAAACAATGTTGCGCTAGAGAAACGTCGATTTCAATTGGTAAAAACGGCAGTTTATGTTCGTTAATACTTTTTTAACAATACTTAAAAGCTGCTTGCGTTTCTTTATATTACTGTTTATTCAACTTAACGTTTAAACATCTTTATGCTCTAAAATTTATGTGTTCAAACCGATACTTTACAATGAAACATTTCTTACAACTGTTTTTTTAATACATCCTGCTTAACTATGTTAGCTTATTACCAAGCACTAATGTGATACTTTGAATAAAAATCTAGAAGTTCTATGTATTACATTGATTTTATTTGTCTTGTGTTTATAAATTGTCAATTTTACATTTAAACAACAAGTTTAAAAGGTTGCTTTTCGAACAATTCCAATTTAAAACTCACTTAATTTTTTACTGCTTATTATGAAGCTGTTGTTAATCTTAATGAAACCTACTTTCAAACAGCAAAGTTTTTTGATAAAAGCATTATTCTAAAGTTGAAATCAAATTAGTGCTAAAAACTTGAAAATTTTCAAACTTGATAATAGATTTTGTGTTGAAGCTTTTTAAAACTACTGAACTTAAAGTTGCTACTCGAGCAATATAATAATTAAAAATCACTTTGCTGCTTTTACTGCTTAAAAGATAATCATAGTTAATGTCAACGGAAGTTCAATTTCTCAAAATAGAACATTTTGTTGTTTTAAACACAGTAAAACCGTTTGCTAGTGACAAAAAGTTTTTACGTATACAAAAAGCTTAAATGTCAAGTTCATTTTTTGTGTAATTACCGTAAACAAAAAAACAAGTTTTTAATACATTGCTTCTTCGTTAAACAACAACACTGAACTTTAATCGTTTTTTAACTACTTGCAAAATAGCAAAAAGCTACATTAATTTCAACTGCTTATTACTTTTGAACTTGTAAAGTTACACAACTTTATCAATTTTATGCATCTAAATACCCTTATCATTCTAAAGTTTATATTATTACCAAACATTCTGTTGAATGCTGCAACTCAATATTTCTTAAATTAATTTAAATTAACTCCTTCTTAATAAACCCGTTTAAAAGCTTTTAATCTCCCATAATTTTTCGTTCGGTGCAAAAAAAACATTTTTTTAATCGAACTTTGTACTTACTGTTATATGTGACAATTACTTGTTATTAACATCATTATTTCTTCGAAAAAAACACTTGAATAGCTTGTTATTCTCATTATTGCTGAAAAAACAAGTACATAACTTCAAAAAAAAAGAAAAAAGAACATTTCAATAGCATTTCTTGTACATTTTTTATTTCATTAAGTTGTACTTGTGTTAGGCGAGCTGCTATTCAGACAAATTATTTTATTGTATATTCTGGTTAACATGAAGAGATTAACGATGTTATTCGTAACGGTAGCGCTTGGCTACCTTACGACAAACGCACAAAAACCTGTGCAGAGGAAATACAAATTGCCGCTTTGCACGAGGAAAGTTGACCTCAAACAAGGCACCTATTCGATGAGAAGTCACTAGAAGAAACCCTCCAAACCAAATGGTCGCTTTGGGAGGTCGTGAGAGGCATACTCCATGTGACAGCCATTACATTTGATCGGGATTTCCATCATTTGCGAGGCTTTACTTGACGAGAAGAAAGAGGAGGAGGAACGAAGAAGGAGAAGCCGAGCCTCCAGTGGAAGAGAAGGGACGAGTATCGAACGGTATGAAACGTTGACTCATTAACTAGCTTCGGCTAGTAACTTGTAATTAGGGATTTGTAAATAAGATTTTATAAAACTTTTCTTAAAATTGTTTACCACACTTAAAACTTTTATTTAGCATTTTTTTTACTACAACTTAATGACTTAGAGTTTATGCTGACTACAAAAGCGCTTATTTAAGTTTGTTAACTAAATTTCGAATTTTTTTGATCTGCAAAACGTTACAACATTTAAATACACTCTTATATTTAAGTTTTTGGTTTGAATATGAAATGGTTACTGAGTGCTAAAATCAAATTTTTGATGTAATACATAAGTATCTTTATATCCTAGTACCTTCTAGCACATTAAGTTGATGTTTTAATGATTTTTTCTGAATATCTCTTAAAGATTTACTTTGGGGTATTAAAGATAATCCATAAAAAGAAATTTAAAAACACCCTATACCTACTTTGCATGCTTTTATATTTTTAAGTTGTTAGTACTCTAGGCGTTTAATGGGTTTTTACAAAGATTTTGAAGTCTTTTTCAGCTTAACCACCTTTAACATCTTAAATTTAATGTTTTTAAAAACGGAAACCAAGTTGGAACATCAAATTGGTTTCCGTAGGACCAGAAATGTAACGACTTCGCGTTTAAATAAAAAAGGGCGCTAGAGAGTTTTCTCAAATTAGGGACTTTTTTATCGCTTGTTTACTTCTCGAACTGCTTTAGCATGACGTTCAGTCAGTTGCAGCAGCCTTTCGTGATAGACCTTTTGTAATCGTGAGTATTGTTTTATCTTTTGCATGTTATTTCTGTTTCTCTAATATAAACTGTACATTTGAATTTGTTTAGTGTAAAATATTGTATTTGTTTACATAATTTTAAATAAACAAGTTGCTTTAAAGATTGCTAACATTTAATTAAACTCAGTTGTACACTTAGTTTCACATAAGATTTAATAACTTAAGTATAGTTGTTTAGACTTAAATAAGATCGCTAGCAGCTTCGTTATCACTTAACATAATTAACGTAATCATAAACTAACGTAACTTACTAAATTTGTCGTTGGCCATAGTTAGACACGTTCCTCTGGCTAGTTAATAAAATACAATAGATATATTAGCAACTCCCTCAGAATAGCACTATGAGTACAAGTAATCGCAGTAAGCCTAAGGTTAGTGATAATGACGGCATGTTCTCCAAAGAGAACATGCAAGCCGCTTTTGGCGAGACCACAGAAATCAAGGCTCGTAAGAGCAAGAGGTTAGAAAAAGCGGGCGTATCCAAACGTCCTATTGACCCGAATTACTCTTCATCGCATAAACAGGCTACTATAGGCCAAGTAGCCCCACAGCGTGAACGACAAGTCTGAGATTACAGGCATTTAATGCGGCCCATCAGGTCCTACATCTAGGAGTGGAAAAATCAATTGATGCGGTAGCCAAAGACTTCTGGTGGCCAACCCTGAGGGCAGATGTGACCCGTTGGGTCAAAACCTGTCTTCAGTGTCAGGCGGTTAAAGTAATACGCCATAACAGGCCAAAGATCGGGTTCTTTCCCGAAACTACAACTAGGCTCAGTTTTGTTCATATAGATCTCATAGGACCCATGAACGTAGTCTCAAATAATTGTCGTTATGTTCTTACAATAAAGGACCGTGGAACGGGATTCCTTGTGGCGACTCCTATTCCTGATAAGAGAGCCATCACAGTGAGGAACGCATTTATGCAGAGTTGGTGTAGCTACTTCGGGACACCTCAGGTGGTTGTGAGTGATAATGGAAAAGAATTTGCAAACCAGTTGTTGTCTGATGCCTTCATCCAACTGGGAGTGGACCACCGGTTTGTACCACCGTACAGCCCTCAAAGCAACGGCTTCATCGAACGCCAGCACAGAACAATCAACCAAGCTTTGCGAGCAGAAAAAACAAAGACCAATTGGGCACTAAGGTTGCCTATGATTACGGCCACTATCAACAACACCTCCATTGAAGGCTCACCATACACTCCCTCTCAATACGCTCTAGGAATGTGTGCGAACCTATCTGGCCAGATTTTTGTTGACAAAAAGGTTGAAGATGGGAAGTTTGAGTACAATCATTCGGATACAAGGTTATTCCTCAACATTATGTCTGGTATCACTCGTAAACACCAACGACACAAAGAGAGAAAGGAATACTACGAACCCTCCCTATTCCAATGTGAGAAAGTTTGGGTGAAGCGTGCCAACAAAAAGAAATTGTCTACAGTATACCATGGGCCATACAGGGTGCTTCATGCCTCTGAACACTCAATGTTCATACAGAAAAACGGCGGGGTAGTAAAAGTGTCAATTAGAAATGTTAAGGCATATTACCCAAGAGAGGAATTGGAAGAGAGTAAATGTGATGAAATTCCCGAAAACAGATATAATTTAAGGGAAAGGAAAAAAGTGATTAACTGGGATAAAGTAATTAACTGCCAGGAAGAAAGCAGTAGCGACGAAAATTAGGAAATTACAAAACTGGTTGACAACTGCTACAATGGGGAACCGTTGGTTCTGATTGGTAAACCCCAAGATTTCTTTTTTTTTTTTTTTGTACAAGCATAGAAAGATATTTGGTACTTTTTAGATGGATACTACTTAAGGGCTTATTCAAATAAGCAACATTTGATTTTCACTGATTATTTTGTACAACACCTAGAAGCTGCTTGCATTTTTTACATTATTGTTAAATGACTTAACTTTAAGAATTTTTTTAATTTTAAAATTTATGGGGTTTTTGATTTTATATTTATTTGTACAACCATTAAAAATTGGTATCTTATAGACATGTATTTTTTTTTTGTAATTATCTTAGCTAAAATAGGTACTGTGTGATGTTTTATATAAAAATCTAAAATGTTCTATATTGCATTGTTTTTTGGTTGTCTCCTGTTTAGCACTGGGAAAGCTTGCCAAGCAAATTGTAAAAATCATGGCTCAGTAACTTTCACTCATCTAGTTTGGTGGGGTAAGTCGAACTGCCACACCCCAGAGACCTCAGAATGAACCATTCTAAAAAGAACAAGCTGCCACTACGTACAGCAGAATGGTAGTGACGATGTCGATTCGTCTGGAAATGCATACATGGCAGCACATCTTCGAATCCCATGGGGGCAATGCCAACCCGTCTGCTGATGATGTCAAGCAAACCCTCAAATCCGTTGGCGTTGATGACGATGGTGAACAACGCCAGGTCGCCAGCGATTAATTCGCGGAGAAGGACGTCAGTGGAGCCAAACTTCCCGCCAGAGTTCCGGGAGAACCGCTACAAGAAGAGCGGCCGCAGCTGGAGCAACCAGAGAAGAGGAGGAGAAGACGAGTAAGATGAGGCCGAGCCTCAACCTCCAGTGTAAGAGTAAGGAACCATCATCATGAACGGTAAACACTGACTTTTAAACAAACTTTTGACTCATGATTGTAATTAGGAACTTGTAAATTTATATTTTAAAAAAGTCTTTTCTTTACAATTTCTTTAGAATTTCTTTTTTATTTTGTAAAAAAAGCATTTTTACCACACTTAAAAAGTGTCTTAAGCATTTACTACATTTAAATACTTATAGTTTTAATTTTACTTTAAAAATAGCTAGTAGAGTGTTTAAACCCAGATTTTGAATTAGCTCAAAAATGTTGTTATATGCAAGTACGTTTTAGCACATAAAGTTGATGATCATAAGTATCTCTTAAAATATTATTTCTGTTTATTACATGTAAATTACAAAAAGAAAGTTATAAACTTATGTTGCATGCTTATATATCTCTAAGTTGAGTGCTTTAGTGTATAATGGTTTTCACCTGGACTATATTTAAAGTTTTTTTCAGTTTAACAAACGTTTAACACCTTAAAACTAATATTTATCTAAAAAACCTAAGTTAAAATTCTAAAAATGTTTAATAAGAGGGGAAAATGTAACGCCTCTGGCTAAAAATTAAATTTAGCAAAAGAGTTTTCTCTAATTAGGGGTTTTTTATTAATTTGTTAACTTTGCCGCCTTTAGTTTTAAATGATTAGATTTGAAAAAGCTCAAGCTGAACTTCCTGGTGCTAAATTGTGAGTATTGTCATTAATCTATTATTTTCTAGTTCCGTCTCTTAAATTGAAATTTCTAAATTAGTTAAATTGAAGTTAATATTACTGTGGTTTGCATAAATTTGAATAAACTCTGCTGTTGATAAAATAAAATTGTAGTTAATTGTACTTTTGATTTTGCATAAATTTAAATAACTAAACTTTGGTGTTAATAGATCATTATATTGAAATTATCTGTAAATTGGTTATACAAAATTGAATAAATAAGTTTTGTTGTGGATAATTAGTTAAGAAGCAAGCTGCTTTTTGGTGCTCTTAATAATCTCTGAAATTTACAAACCAAATTTGATTAATCTAAATATCTAAATATCTAAAATATCTAAAATATCTAAATATCTAAAATATCTAAATTTAATTAAATAACTAGTGGGCCATACCTAACTATTATATAGTATATAGTGGGTATAGCATAATGAGTAATAGAGCCAAGCCCACCAAAAAGGATAGTATGTTCTCTAAAGAGGACATACATCATGCCTTAGACAAGGTCAACAACCCCGAAACTCGCTGTAGCCAGCGAAACATTGACAGAGGAATCAATAAAAGGGGTGTTGACCCACACTCTTCGCGCCGTAGCCAACCTGGTCCATCAGACCAACCACACCCTACGTGCGAAAGATAACGATTTGGCCCCAAAACAAAATGATGTATATTACACTATCATTTGCCTTGGCCATTTCCTAGATAAAAAATTGATAAAAGGAAAAAAACAATTAATAAGAATGTAAATTAGAACAAATTTAATTAAATTATTTTAGTTTTGTTAAATTTGTTGTAACTCACATTCTTATTAATTGTTTTTTTCCTTTTATCAATGTTTTATCTAGGAAATGGCCAAGGCAAATGATAGTGTAATATACATCATTTTATTTTGGGGCCAAATCGTAAAAGATATTAACATTATTTATAAAATAACTATTTAAGAGTTTAAATAACATGCAAACTAAGAGATATCAAAAAAAAAAAAAAAAATATATTTTTGGTTATAAAGCAATTTTAATAGAAAAAACAAAAAAAAAACCTTTATTTTTGGAGGGACCCCATGAAATAATTCAAACCCAAACCAAATTTTTTTTTCTTAAATTAAAGACAAAGGTGCGTTCTCTAAGATAAAAAAAAAATTTTTAGATAGCTTTTAAGATAAGGAAAATAATTGACATTAAAGTTTTATGTTTTTTGAAAAATTTAAAAATTTGTCTATAAAATTAACTTTATGCTCGTTAAATTTTCTCAATCTTTTCATCTTTAAATTCAAATTTCATTATTCAAAAATTTAGCAAAAATGCACAATATAAACTGTAAATATATTTATAGTTTCTGATTAAACAACGTTATTAGTAATTAATCTTTTTTTTTTTCCTTTTATTTCTTTTTTTCCAGGGTGTTCAAAGGCTCCAACACGCCTCTGTTCTAACTTGACAAACATACTCTAATAAATTTACTAGACTACCTAAATTAAAATATTTTAAGAAATAGTATATGACAAAAACGAAAAAATTGAATTTTTCTGTAAGTCTCTAAATTTATTTAATTTTATTAATTTGTTTGCTGTTTTTATTTGTTATTAAAATACTAGATATTAAAACAGGCTGACTCATGGCTTTCAATTAAACAATAGTGTTTTTCTTTTCTTTTAAAAAATATATCAAAGACCAACAAAATTAAACTTCTATGCTTTCTTTTATAAATTTACATTTAAATATAACTTCACAAACTAATTTCTATACATAAAGAGTTACCTGTTTACTAAAAACTAAGAGATAGCTCTGTTTGCATATAAAAGTTAAAATTAAAAATAAAATATGAAAATGATTTAAAATAAGGTTGGGTTAAGGTTTTAATTGGCGTGCTAGATTTACTAAAAAAGGTTACTCGAGTAACTTTCTAAAAAAATTGTCGTTGGCTGCTAAAACTTCAAAAACAATTTTTGATAAAAAAATGGTTCTGTATTAAAAATTAATTCAATATAAAAAAAACACTACTTAGTACTAAAAATAAATTAATAAAAACATCAGCGAAAGACAGCAGAGCAGAGGCCTGGACTTTCGTATGCCGTGAGACAAGCTCAAGTTTAACATAAGGGTTGATCATACCAGTTTGATCATCAGACCACAAGCTTTTGGTAGACTGAGAATGTTAATCAGGACAAAACCGGTCTCAGCCTTCCAAAAGCTTGTGGTCTGATGATCGAATTGGTATGATCAACCCTTATCAAAAAAAAATTAAGAATGAAATTTTAAACTTTTTTCTAAAGTCCAATGTTTTCAAATTTTCAAATTCAAATTAAAACGCTCGCCAAAAGTAATTCTCCGACACGCAAGCCGTACCGTACCAAATTTTAACTTACACTAAAATTAAAAGCTTTTATAAAAATAGTTTTCAAATAACAGTTTATAAATACTTTTAATTATTATCAAGTGGCTTATTTTATTTATTTCAAAGCAAATTCCAATATTTGAAACTTAGTTTCTTAAACTGTTCGAACAAAACTATTAGAGTTATTTTTCAAACAACTTACAATCACAGGAAATTTTTGGACACTCATGTGCTTCACTTAAGTGAGGGCAAAAAGCTCCTCCATTTTTGTTTTTGTATAGAACATGTCTTTTTCTCCTTCGCATTCCTCCTCCACATTCTTGTACTGGACATTCACTCCAAGTTCCCCATGGAGTTACTTTACAGTCAAGTGCATCTAAAAATTATAAAATTTAGTTCTTAATATAACTACTAAAGTTTATGTGTAGTTCAGAGCAGTGTTTATTAAGTTTCGAAAGATTTGTGTGCTTTTGAAACAAAAAATGAAGTTATTAACTTGTTTAACAATGCAACTTAACTGTCCAATGCTAATAGAAATACTTTAACTAAATTATTATATTTTACTAATATAAAATAGTCGAATGATTCTTTCAAAAAATCTACAAAATAATTTTGCACATTCAAGTTAAAAACGTTTTTAAGACTTCACTATCTTTTTCAATGAACTGATTAAAAAATAGAACTTTTAAATATAAAACGCATTTTTGCAAGCAAGTTAAAAATATAAAAAAATATATTCGTATAATAGTAAATTCGACGTAGTAATTCTAAACTGTCTATAACTAGTTTGTAAACGGGTATAAGGTTTTAAGTATATGATAATTTTTTATTTTTTATCTAATTTTATATGAAATAAAAACAAAAACGTTTTCGATACAAACCTTAAAATAAGAAATATCTCAGTAAATAACTATTTGATGTAATTTATTGTTTTTAAATGAAGATTATTATCGGTGAAATAAAGATAAAAAGCCTTTCCAAATCAAAATTTGGAATAAGCATAAAAACCTTTAAAAACATGATTTTTTCAAAGTTTACAGTTACTCAGTTTCACCGTAAAACATATTTTCAAACTGTGATTCTGTAATAAATATTTATTAAAATGACAAACTATACAAATTTTTATTTTGTTATTGGCATAAGTGTAGTTGAAATAAATAAAAAATTTTTGTATAAGTCTGAATTTTATATAATGGCTAATTAGGTTACCATATAAAAATAAAATTGAAATATATAAATGAAATTTAGATAATTCTATGAAAATCATATTAAAAAAAAATTAAACTATTTTCCCAGGGCCGTTGGCAGTAACGTTTCATTTATGTTTATACTTGCTTGTAACAAATTAACCATTTGCTTTCTAAGCTTTTCTTAGTTTTTTGTTGAATTAGTAAAAATAACTAATAATGCTTCTTCAAAGATTTTGCTCGAGGTTAGATTGTAGTTTAAGTGCATGCAGCTCGATTGTTTATCTTGTTGGTGGTCATATTCTTCCAGTTATGTTTGTGAGAGCACCATCTTTGAGAAAAAGACGTAGTTGTCTGTCCCACTTTGTGTTCATCACATTTATTACACTTTACCGCATAAACTCTAACAAATTTGCTTTTTTTTTTTTTTTTCTGTTTAACAGTTTTGCCTACTCCCCTCGATTGTATAGTAAACATTTTCCACAAGAATGTGACCAACCAACTACAACACTACAGGGAAGTAGCTAGCCTGAAAAAGTTACGAATCTGCAAAAAAATATAACATCTGAAATGATGCGTGATGACGTCATACCGAATATAGAGAGCAATTTAAACTACCTTTAATCGTTTGAACTTTATATTAAAGTATGCAGTTTTGTTAAAACTTAAAAAGTTAACAAGTTTCTATGTATGAGAAGTAACTGAGAAAATGATAAAAATTACACATAAATATATTTTTACACATTCAATAATTTTGTTTAGTTTCCAACATTAAAAAAATTTGAAACTTTTATCAAAACCTTGTTTTCTTAGATATGCAATTATTTTACTTTTATCAAAAATAATATACAATATAATTAAAAAGTATTAAATGTTGTTTCTAGCTGTAAAAAAAACAATCATTTTTTACAAAAACTAATTTTTTACAAGTTCTTTAACGATTAAAAAAAAAAAACAACAGAAAACCATAAATACAAAAATATGTTGTCAATATTTTCAAAAAAAAACCTTTTATTTAAATTTTTTTAATATAAAGTAAAATGTATATTTACAAAATAAAGGTAAATATTTTCATAAGAAATGTTGTGAAAATTATAAAATATTAAGACAAAGTTGTTTAAAAACATATTTTGAAAAACTTATTATCATTTAATAAAAAAAAAAAGTTATTTTGGCCTCCTATAGCCCCTTTACTAGTCACAGTCCCTTTTGGCCACTTTGCAGCTTATGGCTTCCTAAACTTTTGAAATAGTACCCAATAGAGCCATTTGACCAACTTTTTGGTATGGTAAGCCTTGATTTAAACAAGTATAAAATCTTTAGAAAAAATTTCAAGAACAAATTTCAAATTATTGAGTTTTACATAATGTCTTTTATGTTGAAAGCTTTTTGTCTTGTTGTTTATTTTTTTCTGTTATAATCATTTATTTTTTCCTGATAAGACTTTAATAATAAAATCCTCACTATTTAGAGTGTTTTTCTTTTTTTTTTGTATATGTGTCAACCACTGAGTTTTGATTATGCAACATTCAACTATGAGAGTTTTTTTGACATTAATCAAAAATTCATATTTTTGTTTAATTCTACTTTAATTTCATCTTCTTTTAAAATCAAATTATTGTTAACCTATTTCTGTTAACTCATCGTTTCTTTAAGTTTATAATTTTACAAAGTTTATACTACCTATTTCTTTGTTTATTTTTATGTGACACAAAACATGATTAAAATTTTTCAATAATATAACATCTATTTCTGAGTCATACTGCTATAATAGAACAAACAACCTCTCTCATTTTGTAGTTTTTTTTCATTCACATCAAAAAAATCTACAGTTTTAAAACATATTTATTTTCACTGCATTTCTCTTTGAATCAAAAAATCTGCGTATGAGCTAAATGTTTATAATATAGACGCGTTTAATTCGTTGAATTTTTTAAACACTAAAGTTGCTAGATAATATTTTGTATGTCAAAACTGTCTATGAGGAGAGCAAAACTAGGTATTAATAAGTACAAGAAATCAGGGAATTTTTATGCTTTAGTAAAAAACATACGTTTCTGCATATTTGCAGAAACGTACCAAGCTACGTGCCTGAATACTACCTTCATGGTCTTTGATGTTATAGTTGGGTGATACTTTTGCACTTGTTTGTGAACATTTATATGCTACTAAACATCTTTGAATAATTGTCTTTCTTTGTTAGTTTAAAAACTTGGAAAAATTAGTCCTTAAAACACCTACATTCTCGTTAACCTTTCTTGCCTTCTTCATTGTTAGTCCAAACTGGTCTTTCAATTCTGCAGTATTTTAAACAATATGTTTAACTAAACTTTGCAGAAAATACTTCACTTTTTATTTAAAGTCTTAAGTGCTTCTAGATAATCACAGTCACGTTCACATAATCTCCTTAGTCTAATTGACTCTCCGAATACAATTTATTTGTAATTAGAGAGTGGATGATGTGACTTTTCATTTACAACTACACGGTTTTTTGCCGTTTGTTTTATGCGATTTTTTGTATAAAAGCCGTCTTTTTCTGTTTTGTCAACGACGTGGTTGACATCTAAATGTAACAAATTCGCCCTTTGTTATTAAATTGTTTAGTTTTCGGCTATTTTTAAGTGTTAGCGGTTAATGTTTTTATTAAGTTGTTGTTGATGTAAGCTGTTTTTTTTACACTAATTTTGATAGTGCCAACCTGTATCTGAAAATTTCTTTATTGCTGTTGTTAATTTATTACAAAGAGTTGAACTATTTGCAAATTTAAAATAAGTTGTTTTTAATTTATATAGTTTTTAAACTTAGATTTAAATTAAAGTTTTAAAATAAAGTATTTAAAACTAATTAGCTATTTTATATTTCCTTTTTAATACATAATTTCTTGAACATGGAGCAGGAAAAAGTAGGTCGTGCCCCCAGCTTCAAACGCCCTAAGCGTTTGGCTGTTAAAAAAATTATAATAGAACTAAAAGGAGCTGTAGCTCTATATAAAAAAGTAATCCCTTAACGCAGGCTATAAGGGTTACTCAAAAACTCTAGTTGATCACTTTCTTTTTGTTTCGAAATTTCTCTAAAGAATTTTTAGATTGTGTTCTTCAAACGCAAATTTCATTTGACTTATTACATTATTTGTAACTTTCATTGACTACCTTCAAACCATTCATACTACGTTTACAAACTAGTTATAGACAGTTTTGAATTACTACGTCATAAGATTTTTTTTTATCTTACTTGCAAAAATGTGTCTTAGTTTTAAAAGTTTTTTTTAAACTAGTTTGATTAGTTGAAAAAGAGACTAAAACTTTTAAAATGTTTTGAAATTGAATGTGCAATAAAATTTTGTAGGTTTTTCAAGGAATCATTCGATTATTTTATCTGTTTGGTGCCGTGAAAAACTCACAAACGAATGTTGACTGTGTCCGGACAGATTTGAGTATTATATTTCATATACAAATACTTTCTATATTTTACTTCTAAATGAAAAAGCAATAACTGTGGAATAGTTTTTTTAAAGTTTGATATTTTTATTTGATATTGTGTACAGAATAAAAAGTCCTTAGCAAATCAGCATGAACATTTTTGCACATTTATATAACTATTTTTAAAATATCAGTTTATGTAATTGCTTTAAAAACCAAATTTTACAACTAAAAATTTGATTTTTGTGAAATTTAGAATTTGCAAGAATATTAAAGCTTTCTTAAGCCAAACTTTCGAGTTAAATGGTTTTGTCATACTCTTAAAAAAACGTAAAAAAGTTGTTTTAATTTTTTCAGCACCTTTACATTTGTAACAGCAGCTTCCTTGTTCTTTGTAAGGATTAGTACACGTGACATGAGGACACTTGACATCTGCACAAAAGTTTTCGCCATCCAAGCAGTAGCAATGTCTACAAGGTCCTTTGAATAGTTTTTCAGTTTAGCATTTAAAAAATCATTTATATTTAAAAAGTAATCTTCTTAAACTGATAACAAATTTTAAAACACTATCGAAGTCATATAAGCTTTATATTAAAATTTAAAAAAAGTCAAAATGATTTTAATTTTAAAATAGCATTCAACTGTATTCTTTAGAAAAACTTTGAACATTAAAAAAAAGCTTATCGTAAAGAATAAAAATTTAAATCCAAAAGTTATACAAAACCTTCATTCCAAACTGTAATATCATCTCCTCTAACGTCAAGACATGAGATATCTGGAGTAACTGGGCAACAAAATCCAGGAACTGTAAAAAGACTTTATGCTTATAACATTAATTTTATTTTATGACTAAATAAACAACTTCTAACTTTTATAAGAAAAAGCTATAAAACTAAGTTTTTGATTAGATCAATATATATATATATTATATATAACGCGTATTAAACGCAGAAACAGCTGTCCCAAGCAAAAGTTTATTTTGTGTATTTTAGTTCTATATATATGTTATTTTAAAATTGAACTGGCTGAAGATTAGAGACAATCTTCTTTGTCTTTATGAAACATATGTTCCAGAATTTTTAAAATCGCTATTTCAATAAATTATTTAAAAGCCCTTCAAGTGGGCTCAGTAGAAGGTGTTTAAGTTTGAACATTAACCTTATTTTATATATATATATACATATACATACTGGTATTATGGTTATTTTTTTAACTCTTAATAAGTTATAAAAACCCTTAATAGCGTTTGGTCCCTTGTACTTGCAATCTTCAACAGAACATAAAATAACGCCTTTTCTGCACTCGCAAGTTGTACAATCGTTTAAGTTCCATTCTGCTCCGTTTTTAAAATATCTTCCATCTGAAGCCTTGCACAGCCTTTCTAAAAACATAAAACTGAAACTACTGATTATTTTTAGTTTATTTAAAATATCTTATAAGCTTATTTTACTAAATTTAAACTTTATGTTTTAAAACATGCCTGGGCACATCGGACAACATTCTCCTTCTACTTGTACGGTTTTTTCACAATCATTTTCTGGACAACTTGGTTTTCTACAAAACACTTGATTATTTTTTAAGCATGAGCATTCTTCGCAACCGTTTTTTTTCCAAACTAAGTCTTTTTTTTCTTTAGTCATCAATCCTGACTTGCAACTTTTACCTTAAACATAAGAAAAAAAGATAACAGTTTAATAATAACTTTTTAATTGTTTAAGTCTATTAAAGGTTATTTTTAAAACTCTAAAACTTACACTTTCCACCTCAGTCTGTTTATAAATTTTGATGCGGCCAGACTGATGCGTCCAGACTGAGGTGGAAAGTGTTCTTTATAAATAGCGAAACCACTACCACTAAGCCGCATCAAAATTTATAAACAGACTGAGGTGGAAAGTGTTCTTTATAAATAGCGAAACCACTAGCACTAATGAACAAAAAGAAGAAAACATATTTAAAAACTCTAAAACTTACTTAAAACTTAACTCTTCTTTTATTACAAAAAATATTCACAATACTTTAAACTTCTTTAAATTTTAAGACTAAAACAGTTAATGTTCTTATTTATTTTATTTATTGCTTTATATTTTTTTGTTATTTAAATAGTTTTTCAAACACAATACATAACTATTTTGTATATTTTGTTTTATTTAAACATTTTTCTATAACCAATTACTTATCTAAAAATTTATATTAGTTTGTATAATTAGTTAAACAGATATATACATCATTAAACAAACAGTTTTTTAGTTTAAGTAATTAACAAAAAATTAAAAAAGTAAGTTTATTAATGCTATTATGAAATAAAAACTACAGCAGTTAAGTTGAGGCTTAATTTATTTTTAAACATTTCTCTATAATAAAGATAGTTTTAATAATGTTTCTTCAAATTAAAATTTAAAATAATTAAAGTTTTAAGCTTTTTGTATATATTTTTACATCCTTAATTACTTCAAAAAAGTAAGTTGTACATAATAATAGACCGAGTAGCTATTAACTAATTGAATAAAATAAAAGTTTGCTATAAACTATGTAAAAACTTCATAGTGTCAGAACTTTATTTTTTGTATTTAAGTTTTTAGTTTTGTTTGGAAAACAAAAACCGCTAAAAAAATTACAAAAAAAATCTATCAAACTTAATTATAGCTGCACTATAATAAAATTAATATGGATAATTTAGCTCATTGTATTATCAAAATAAGGCAAACCAAGGAACATAATAATTTTTTTTCAATTTTTTTTTTAATAATTAAGTTTTGATAGTTTTGAATTTTTTTGCAAATCTGCAGAAACGTATGTTTTTTATCAAAAAAAGTCGCGCTTTTGTTTCAATTAGCATTAAAACTCTCGATTTTTTGTACTTATTAATACCTAATTTTGCTCTCCCCATAGACAATTTTGACATACGAAATATTATCTAGCAACTTTAGTGTTTAAAAAATTTAACGAACTAAACGCGTCTAAATTATAAAAATTTAGCTCATAAGCAGATTTTTTATATCAAAGAAGAATGCAATGAAAATAAATATATTTTAAATCTGTAGATTTTTTTTATGTAAAAATGAGAGAGGTTGTCCTATTATAGAAGTATGACTTAGAAATAGATCTTGTTGTATTGAAAACTTTTAATCATGTTTTGAGTCACATAAAAATAAACAAAGAAATAGGTAGTATAAACTTTGTAATAACTTAGTAAAACTATAAACTTACATAAATGATAAGTTAACAGATATATGTTCACAATAATTTGATTTTAAAAGAAGATGAAATTAAAGTAGAATTAAACAAAAATATGAATTTTTGATTAATGTCAAAAAAACTCTCATAGTTGAATGTTGCATAATCAAAACTCAGTGGTTGACACATATACAAAAAAAAAGAAAAACACTCTAAATAGTGAGGATTTTATTATTAAAGTCTTATCAGGAAAAAATAAATGATTATAACAGAAAAAAATAAACAACAAGACAAAAAGCTTGCAACATAAAAGACATTATGTAAAACTCAATAATTTGAAATTTGTTCTTGAAATTTTTTCTAAAGATTTTATACTTGTTTAAATCAGGGCTTACCATACCAAAAAGTGGGCCATATGGCTCTATTGGGTACTATTTCAAAAGTTTAGGAAGCCATAAGCTGCAAAGTGGCCAAAAGGGACTGTGACTAGTAAAGGGGCTATAGGAGGCCAAAATAACTATTTTTTTTTATTAAATGATAATAAATTTTTAAAAATAGTTTTTTAACAACTTTGTCTGAATATTTTATAATTTTCACAAAAAACTTAAGCTTTACTTTGTAAATATACATTTTACTTTATATTAAAAAAATTTAAATAAAAGGTTTTTTTTTAAATATTGACAACATATTTTTGTGTTTATGGTTTTCTGTTGTTTTTTTTTTAATCGTTAAAGAACTTGTAATAAATTAGTTTTTGTAAAAAATGATTGTTTTTTTTACAGCTAGAAACAACATTTAATACTTTTTAATTATATTGTGTATTATTTTTGATAAAAGCAAAATAATTGCATATCTAAGAAAACAAGGTTTTGATAAAAGTTTTAAGTTTTTTTTATGTTGGAAATTAAACAAAATTATTGAATGTGTTAAAACATATTTATGTGTAACTTTTATCATTTTCTCAGTTATTTCTCATACATAGAAAATTGTTAACTTTTTAAGTTTTAACAAAACTGCATACTTTAATATGAAGTACAAACTATTAAAGGTAGTTTAAATGGGAACGGGTCTAAATTGCGCGAAGACAAAATTGCACGAGGTTACTAAATTGCACGAGAACAAAATTGCACGAGAACAAAATTGCACGAGTGTACAAAATTGCACGAAGATACTTTTGCACGAAGACTAGTTTGCACGCGGGCACAAAATTGCACGAGGGGACAAAATTGCACGAAGACTATTTTGCACGGAAGCTCAATTTTGCACGAGTTACAATTTTGCACGGAAGGTCAATTTTGCACGACAGACAGTTTTGCACGGAGGGTCAATTTTGCACAAAAAAAAAACTAACTTAAACTAAATAAAGAAATTATATATTAAAACCTTTATATTTTATAAACAAAATAATAATCATGTATTAGTGTAATTAATTTAATTTAATTGAGTTCAATTGATTTTTTTTTTTAATTGAAACTAAATTTTTTGTGTTTATAAACCAATATAAATTTAAAAAGTTTTTAATAAAAATCAAACTAGTATTTTATTTAAATAAAAATATTCCTTGTTAAAGAATAAACATGTATTGATGTAAACTTAAATTAAATTAAAGTTGTACTAAACTTCAATATGAAATAAAACAAGATTAAAAATAAAAATAAATAAATAATATTTACATGGGTAGGTGTTAAAATTGCACGAGCGTACAAAAATGCACGAGGGGACAAAATTGCACGAATTTACTTTGCACAGAAAAAACAAGCATGCAAAATAGTGAGAAGATTAAATAAATTTAGAAAGGAGAAAATCCGTCTGATGAAATTTTTATTGTGCATTGTACAGAAAGTTCTGTTATGGCTGTGTACTTCGATAAGTTATAACTAAAATTGTTTTTTTTTTTTGAATTGTATAAAAGTTTTAAAAATAATTTATAATCATTGTTTTCTATTTTTCTAAACTTTATCTTAGTTGCATCACTATTTGCAGGCGTTTTACTCTAATTAGCCCTAAGTTTCTCCTGCTCTGTTTTTTCTCTTTATCTAACCCAGACTTGCTAAAAAGCACTGTAAGAAGCAATTTTCTTCTTACATTTTTAGAAAAAAAGGGATACAAGCTTTTAACTTATATGAAACAAACAAAATATTACAACAGCTACAATTATTTTACTTCTGCTTTTAACAAAAAAAATGTTAATATAAACAAATCTCTATTTGGTTATTTTATTTTAACAACGGTTAAAATCTAATTTTATTATCAAGGTTTTATTTTTATTAATAACTATTCAAAAATATAGGTTAAATCGTTTGCTAACAAAAGATCCTAGTTAAGTAACTTCACTGGAATATAAATTAAAACAAATTGTACAGTAATCTTCCTTTATTGTACCAACATATGTTTGTTGTTTTGTTGTGTAATTTAGCTTACTTTACTTATTTTAGACTTAATAATCACAAATATCATATAGTTTTATAACAGTCGGATTTAATATTAATTATTTTACCTATTATTAACTATTATCTGTAGAAGATATTTTATTTTAATGAAAACATGTATACACCTACTTTATTCTATGCTTCTGTTCTTCCATTACAGTAATTATTTTTTTACAGAACCCAGTTGAAGTGTGTTGATTCGTTAACACACAGAAACATATGTTGGTACAATAAAGGAGGAATACTGTACAATTTGTTTTTATTTTTATTTATATTTTTTTTTTTGATTGATTTTTGGTTATTATTTAATTTGTTTATTTTAACAGTTTTAATTATTTTTATTTATTTTAAATTTATTTAATTATTTATTTCATTTATTTTGACTTTTTTTATTAGTTTTATTAAATTTTGTTTTGGACTTCTGTTTAATGTATTTATTATTTAATTTATTTATTTTTAATTTTTATTAATCTTATTTATTTATTATTTAGTTATTTGATTTTTTAAATTCTGACTTTTTATGTTTTATTTTAATTTATTTAACATTTAATTTTTATTTCTTACTTAAAATTTTTTTTTTTACGTTAAAATAAAATATATACATTTTTTAAAATTTATTTTTTAGTGTTTTTTTATTATTAATTGATTTGTTATTTTTTACTTGTTATTTTTTTTTACTTTAAATTGATTTGTTATTTTTAATTATTATTTTTAAATTTTTTTTCTATATAGTTATTAAATTATATAGTTCAATTTTTTTAGTTTTTTAAATAATATATAACATTTTTTCGTATACTATTATTTATTTTATAAATCTTTTAATTCTGATTTTCTTATGTATAAATATTATATAAATTTTTTCGTGCAAAAGAGTCTTCTCGTGCAATTTTATCCCCTCGTGCAAAAATGTCTACGCGCAAATTTGACCCGTCCCTGGTAAGGAAACAAAACCCGTGCAAAATTGACCCTCCGTGCTAAATAGTCACTCGTGCAAAAATGACCCTTCGTGCAAAAGTGTCTGCGTGCAAAATTGTCTGATCGTGCAAAAATGTACCCTCGTGCAAAAGTGTCTTCGTGCAAAAGTGAACCTTTGTGCAATTTTGTCTACGTGCAATTTTATCTCTGTGCAATTTTCTGCTATCGTGCAAATTAGTCTTCGTGCAAAAGTATCTTCGTGCAATTTTGTGTTTTCGTGCAATTTTGTCCCCTCGTGCAATTTTGTACGCTCGCGCAATTTAGACAGCTACCCAGTTTAAATTGCTCTCTATATTCGGTATGACGTCATCATGCATCATTTCAGATATTATAATTTTTTTCAGATTCGTAACTTTTTCAGGCTAGCTACGTCCCTGCTTTACTCTAACCACAAACTTAAAACATCATACAAAAAAATTATGTTTTAGGATACAGCGAAAAATGTACTCTAAGTGTAAGAAATCATTTAATAGAACAAATAAATGATGCGGCCCGTGAGCAACTTATTATAGGAAAATTGGCCCGCGACTTATAAAAGGCTGCCGATCCCTGATTTCAACCTTATTCAAATATGTCTGATTAAAAGTAGTTAAGTAACTGCAGACATTAACCTAAACATGTGGGTTGGCTATCAATAGTTTGGCATTTTTCGCTGAAAAGAAACTAATAAAAGTTTTTATGTTATATGAAGGTTTTTGTAAATATTTATGAACGATTTGCAACTAAGTATATATGTGTTTAAATTACTGATTCTTGTTTTTATTTTATTTTACAAACTTTTTCAAAACTACAAAAAAATAATTTTCAGTTAATAAACTATTTTGAAAATATTTATTTAGTAGATAGTTTTGAAAAAAAGTTTAAGATATCATGACGGATGAACATAGTATTTAAACAAATACAATTTTCAGAATGTAGCAAGTAAAACTTATGTAAAAATAAGGTAATTAGTAAACTGTTAATAGTTGTTCTTTTCTATTTAATGTTATTTGAGTGTTTAGTTTAGGCCTTTCTTCCTCAATTAGTATTGATTCTAGGCTGATTTGAAACGGTGTAAACAGAGCAAACTCTACACTCTGAAATTAATATTGAATTTGAAAGAAGGGCTTAAGTTAAACACACAAATAACATTAAATAGAAAAGCACAACTATTAATAATTTACTAATACCTTATCTTTATTTAAGTTTTACTTGCTAATTCTAAAACCTGTATTTGTTTAGATCCTATGTTCATACGTCATGATATTTAAAACTTTTTTTTAACTTTCTACTAAATAGATACTTTCAAACTTATCCTTTAAAGAAGGAACTTTGTGTAGTTTTTAATAAGTTTGTAAAATAAAAAGATAATCAGTAATTAAAATACATATATATTTAAGTGCAAATGATTTATAAATAATTACAAATCCTTCCTATGAAAACAGAAACTTTAAGTCTTATAATTAACGAGCTTTTGTCATTAATGAAAAATTAAATCTATTGTAGATCAAAAAATGCTTCAAACTATTGCGTTTTGATTTAGTTTGTATGACCTTTTTATCAATAACTTAAACTCAATAGAGTGTTTGTTAATTCAGTCAGGCTCATAAGTTTTTTTTTTTAACTCTCATTAACAACATTTTTATTTATTACGACTTAATAGCTAATAACAACTTAACATTGTTTTTTATTTCGATATTAACTTTTTTTTATTTAAATTTTTTTGATAAAGTTCCAATAAAAAAAAGTAAACAGCTTTTAACAGAACTCAAGCTTGAAAAGTTACAATAGAATTCAAAAATATGTTTATAAACAAAAAAGAATTTAAGTTATTCTAAGTTAAAGTATTATAATTGAGTTTAGAATTTATAATTTCACCTATGAAACAACTTAATCAATTATTTTTCAATAATTTTAAAAAACTTAATATTTTTTTGAAATTTATTCGTTAACCTTGAACTAAGTACTTATGTTTTTTTTAATTTAATTTATAAATAAAAATTATCTAAATACTAGTGTAAATATTTTCAAATTAAGAAAATCTAGGTTTTACAAAGAGAATTTAAACTTTATATCATGTGTACTTGACCACAAAATTATATTAACAGTTTTAATTTCTTTAAAATTACGTCACGCACATATTTATTTTAAACATTACATCATTTTTAGTTTTTTGTGGTTTTTTCTATCCACTTTTCTCAAGCGTAAATGTTTTAGTAGTTTTTTTTAAACAGGCCTTTTAATAAAAAAGTTAATATAAATGATCGGTAAAGTAATTGTTAATATAATCTTATAAAGAGTATCAAAGTATAAGTTTTATAATAAAGTTATGTAGATTTAATAGAAAAAATAAAGTTAATCATATATTTTGTTTCTTGTACTGCTTTCAAGTAGTTTATACTGATTTGTTTCCATGTTGTGCTGTAGAGATTTTTTTTAAACACTATTAAAAGCATAGCAAATATCTATACATACACAATATTTTTCTAATAAAAAACTCTAGTAAAATTAAGGTTTGTATTTACAAAAATAGAGGTTCTAAATAAAAAAAGTGATTTGCTTGAAACACAACTGAATTATTTATTGGTAGCTAAAAATCTACAGTATGAACTTCTAAAAGTATTGTATATAAATAGGAGGTTAAAATTTTTGTAACAAGTTGTTTCTAAAAAGTATATTAAAATGTTTATAAAAGTTAAACTTAATTAAGGATGACTATTTAAACAAAAAAACACATGCAGTTTTAAGGCCAAATTTTCACTTTCATACATCGTAAAAAAATCTCGGACTTTGTTAGCAAAATATTTACCACCACCACCAGGTCGAGAAATGCTTTGATTTATAATTGAAATTACATCACAGAAGCTTATCAAATTTAACTTATATAAGAGTTGATAACTACTTTTTAGGTACTGTTAACCACGATCGAGCATTTTTAAATTTATGCAGCTTCTACTACTTTTGCCACATGACAAGGCGTAATTAACAATCAAGTCATTAATATTTCGTGCTATATTGATGATTTACTACAAATAACATACAATATAAGTTTCTTAAGTTTCAACTGATTGGTAAGCCGTAATAAAAACGATACTTGGGTCTCAATCTTCCGATAGCATTTGTGCGATTGTCTAAATAATGTTGTCAAAACTTGAATAAAGACAACAAAACGATAACTTTAACAAGTAAGTTGATAAGGGTACTTTACTGTCTAACTTTTTACGTAGTACCCTGTACATACTTTTTTGACATTATATTATCAAATTGATATTATAGTATTCAAATAAGTTTCATAATTTTTTAGACTTACTTTTATCATTTGCTATTTTTGTTTGTAACTGAGGGTTGTATTTAAGGTCATGTTTAGTGAAGTTTCCATACTCGCTACTTCTTTTGTGATGATTTCGACCTAATAATTGTTTTCTTCTTGTTGAATTTATAGTTTCGTTATTTGTCGTACGCTTTTTTACCGTATACGAAGTATGAACTTGAAAGAGAAATATTAAAACGAGTTTGATGTTAAACTTCATTTAAGCATTTGGTAATAATTCAAAACGTATTTAAAGCTGTAACACAAACAACTTATTTATATACAATAAATTCTTTGTTAAACCAGTTTATACCTGATTATTTCTTTTAAATTTTTGTGTTAATTGATCATGATGCACTGTTTATATATTATAGTTTTATGAATACTCTTAATTTACTGAACACATACCATAATACATTAAAGTACTCTTATAAAGGGGCAAACAATCAATTTCTATTTTTTACCATACGTTTTTTGATTGAGAATTGAACATTCTAAAAACAATGTAATGTTTGTTTTCAAAGATTTAAAGCGAAGTTTTTTTTTTACGTTTTAGTAATTAAAACTTAATGACAACAAAAACTATTAATATTAATATGTATTATTAAATTTATCATTTTAAACAGATCTATTGTTGCTTATCGTTGATAAGAGTTACCAATATATAACTGTTTAGTTATTTATAAATAACTTATTTGTACAGCTTTTAAATTCTATAATTAATTTCTAGTACTTGAATATCGTTTAAACTGTTATAAGCAACTGTTTATTAACATATCTAAAATTTGCTTTAAAAGTACAATTTACATAGTTTATTTTTGTTAGCTTAAAACTTTTGATAAATTTAGAGTGAAAAATTATGAACTTAAAAAAATGGCATACTATTCTTTCCAAATTTTTTATTTCTAATTAACATTTATTTAAACTACTAAATTTTATAGTTTGATCTTTTTCACTTAATTCTAGTACAAAATAACCTTATCTTAGTTTTAAATCAATATTCTTTTAGTTCAAATTTAGATAAAACTTAGTTTAAATTACAGTACACTACCGCTTAAGTACGCAAATTGAACCCGACCAAAAAGTGCGTACTTAGCACGGGTAGTGCGTACTTTTTGACGATATAGTATAACATAAAATTTAGTTGTTTTTTTTCTTTCTTAGAACTAGCCACCAAATAATTATGCCAAATAAACAAGTCATTTATTTTAAATAACATTTAAAACATAGTTCTAATTTGCAAATTTTTTTAATAGATTTTAAAATGATTTAGGCAAAAAAACTGGAATTTCTTGAAGTTCTAGTATAACATCCTTTACTTTGTCTTTCTGGATAAGTGCGTACTTAAGGCGTGATGCGTACCAAAAAAAGTGCGTACTTAAGCGGTAGTATACTGTATTTGTTTTTAATATTTAAAATTAGTTCTTTTTTTTTTTTTGCAATCTCGTTTTAGTTTGTTTCTAACTTTATTTAATATAACTTCATAAAAGTTTTCACTTTAATAAAAAAAATATTTGAAAAACGTACTTAAGATTTTAACTAGATATATAAAACGTTATGTAAAATATAAAAAATAAATTAAAACTGACTAAACTAAAACAAAACTATGAACAAATTAAAAAAAAGAGTTAGAAATATAAAGTTAAAACGTATCGAGTTAGAATAGAACTAAATGAAATGATAACGAATTAGAAAACTTAAAGTTAAAGACGTAAAAATTAAGTGAGATCAACTAAAAAAAAAAGTTTTAAATGATTGCATGGTTTTTTTTAACATAATCTCTGAATTTTTATTGTAGAAACGAGTATACTTAAATATCTAGTATGAATAAAAATATTCTAGAATTTTACTAATTATGTCTTAAAATAAAGTTTAATGCATGTTCATCTAAACAATGTTTATATTAATTTAATTAAATAAGCATTTTAAATCAACATAAATAACCAACATTGTTTTAAAAAGTCCTCATTAATTTTAAAGGTGACTTATAAAACTTTATATATACACATAGAAAGTATACCAACTGTTTTAGTTCAAATTTACAATATATAAAAAACTAGTAAACAAAAAGATTAAGTATATTTTTTAGCATTAGATTACCTATTAAAACACATTAAAAGAAGTATAAAAACAATATTTTGAACTTCAAAAATATTGAGAAAGTTTTTTCTTTTTAATAAAAAAAAGGTTTTAGTACTTTAAAAATTTTTAGAAGTATATTGACCACAAAAACTCAAACTATATCACAGAACAACAATTGTCTAAAAATACTGAAGTATAATAAAGTACTTTAGAGAGTTTGATATAAAAGAATATGTTTTACGTCTTACTTCAATTTTTTTAAGTACTTTTTTATACTTTTGTTAAATAAAAATAAAATTTAAACAAAGATAAGTGTTTTCCAAATGCCTTCAAGTTATTAGAAAACTGTTTACGAAGCTCATACTTTCTAAAAATTAAAGAGTTTTAAACAGTTCAAAAATTCAAGACATTATCATTTATAATCAATTTAATATTTAATACTTCGACTGTAAAAAAATTACCTACTAAATATAGTTCTAACATTAAACTAGACAATTAAGATTTTTTTTGATTTAAATAAAGTTTAAAACAAGAAAAAATATAATAGTTTAAGGTTAATATTTTAGCATTAACATTCTTGCTTAATAATGATACTTGTTTAATCATAAATAAAAATTCACAAAAAAGTTAGGCTCGTGTTTTATTTGCTGTATAAATTTTTATTAAAATATAATATAAATTTATTTTGTAAAATTAGAAGTGTATTTTATGGTTTGAACGAACAAATTAATAAATAAAAAATAATTTTTATATCTATATAATTTTATAGCATTAACTTTTTTATTCTAAGATGATTACTAATAAATTTGTACTGGAAACTACTTAACAAATGTTTGTTAAAAAATTAAAAACTTTTCAGCTTTTGTAAATTATTACTTAAAATATGTTTACTTATAAAAAGAAAAACTTGACTTTTTAGTAATATCAAAAATACTTAAACACAAAAATTATATATATTACATTTTACCATATTCAAAAATAGATTATAAAATACTGAAATATACAAATTTAACATAAGTAAGTGTTCGTTATGCTACTACATTGAAGGTAATTGCTCAGTTTTATACGTAAAATTTAAAATAAAGTTATAACTAAACTTACGTTATTTAAACTTATCGACTAACTTTCTTTTTTTAAAAGTTCAACTAGTTTGAATATACAATACTTTTAATAGTTTATAATAAAAAAGTACAAACAAACTTAAGTATTTTGTTCATACACTAAAATCACATTTTAGATTATTCATCTCTATATCATACTTTAATGATAGTTTGTGATTGTTAGCTTTTTTAACAATTGTATAAAAATCAGTATTCTTTAAAAACGCTGGTTTTATTTTGTAATACTCTGATTAACTTTATAAACATCGTATAGATTAGCTTTAAAGTTTTGTTAATGTTTACCGGTACATCAGCAACTATAACAGAATAAATACTAGTATTTTTCAACTATTACATAAAACTCGTGTACAAAATTTTTAAGAATGAATTTTAACTTGAAAACGTTTATTGTTAAACGGTAAAAATAAACTCGATTATTTAAACATTAATTTTACAAGCTTCCACCGCAATATTCATGCTCCTTTATCGTAAAAAAATATTTGTTAGAATAATATAGAAAGATTTTTTGTTGTAATCAAATTTGTTATTCAGAATTAAAAACATACATATAAGAATTTTTAAGCTAAAATATATTAAAAAGTATTTTAACTCAAGTTTCACCTTTTGGCTATTAAGCAAACTAAGTTTTAAGTAAAATTTATTTCAAATTAATTTTTCATCATAAAACTAATTATTTTTGGCTCAAAAGAAAAAAATCGAGTTGTTTTTTTACATTTGATTTTTGACACTAAACTTGAATTAAAACCCCACAAATTGGGCTCAGTAGCCAGTCGAGAATCTATCAAGTTATATAATATTAGTTTTGTATAAAAATTTTGAAAACAGAGTTATTTTTCACATGAAATGTGGTTGCCAGTATAAATAAATACATATTTATATTTCAATAAATCACTACGGTTATCGTGAGACTAATTATTCACTTGCCTATGAAATAGACTAGTTTGTCAGTCACTTTCATTTAAAAAACTTTAAACAAGTCAAAATGCACATATCTTAGACAAAAATTTTTAGCATTAGTATGTCATTAAATTAGTCAAGTTTTAAAGAACCCTCATAAATACATTTAAACTTCAAAAACTATTCAAATTAAAAATTATTAGTAAATTATAACTACAGTAAAGATCTTTTCTTCCATTTAAAGCTAAATTTGTGTTTAATTTTACAATCTCATGTTTCCCAACATTACAAAAAATAAAGACGTGTTTTAAATCAAACTTATTTTTGTCTATGTTAAGGTTTCCCGGCTTAAATAAAGTCTTAATTTATATTTTATAAATGCCAAATGTATTTTGTAAAAGTAGTTTTGAGTTATTTGCTATTATTTAAAGCACGTTTATGCCTTTACTTAAAGACATTAAACCCAATGACCCACGTACTGATTATTGTTCTCCGCTGTTACCACTGTCGCTTTATAAATAAAAATTTTCTGACAGTTTTTGACAGTCATGAAACAAGCTTAAACAACAGACAAAAAAGGTACATCACAGAATTGTCAAAACATATATGGAACTTGACCGATAATAAAAAGAAATACAATTTAAAGTAAAGGAAACTATATAAAACCGAAAAAAAGCAAAACAAAACTCAAAATTTATGTAGTTTGTATTTGGATAAGTATTAAAAAAAAATATAAATGTATTATTACTACACAAAAATAAAACAGCCCTGCTTACATAATCAAACTACTTATTTTAAAAATATTAAAAATTTGTAACTTAAAATACTTGTAAATTTGCACTTATAGAAACTGACTACTTATAGTAATTTTGTTTAAGACGTCATGATGTGTTTTTTTGTAAATTTTTCAATACTTAACTCTATAAACTTAACTATATTTTGCTTTTACAATTGGTGCAATAAGCACTGAAAAATTGCAAGCACCTTAAAAAAAGGTTGTCTTTTTATAATAATAAGAATTTAAACAGTTTACTTTCTTTGTTACACTAACACATGTTTCTGTGTGTTAACGGGTTAACACACTTCAATGGTGCTACGAAAAGCAAGAAACTACTTAATTGTTGTCTTATTGAAAGTTATTATCTTTTTATATATTCTTTTTGCTCTGTATTAATAAGTTACATAAAAGCACTATGACAATAGTCTATCAAAAAAAATATTCAAAATAAAATTTGATTAAATATAAATAACTGAATTTATTTTTACTGAGCCTCCTTGGAAGGAGTGATTTATAAACTTTATTTTTAAATGCGAGTTTCAAAAAAAGTATATATACTTGCTTTGTGAAGTCTGTGGATAGTAAAAGGTATCTCTACTTTTTGTGGGTGCCAATTATAAAAAAAAAAAAACAATATCTTCCTTGTACAGCTTTATCGGCGCTTTACATGCTTTCTTCGTCAAGGTTTTTATTCAATAAAAAACAAGATATAAGCATGAGTAAACTATATAAAATTAGATACTACGTAATAACAGTATAAGCACAATTATAACAAAACTCTAGAAAACACAGTTTTAAAATAAATTTTTAACTGTAAAGTAAACAACCGTTCTGTAATTCGTTTCTTTTGTTTAAAGATTCCGATTTTTTAACGTTTAAAATTTATAGCTTTCCTGCGTTGCAAAATTTACACCCATTATATTTCAACATTAAGAAAAAAAACTGTATATATGTTTCATGAACCTTTTAATCACAATCACAGCTATGCTACTTAAAAAAAAATTAACAATCAAAGCATAATGTAAAGGAATAAACAAATTACACAAAAACTAAAAATATTACGACGTCATTTAGAATTTAATCCAGGGTTTTTTATGCAAAAAAAAAAAAAATGCTTTAAACTAACAATCAAATCTACAAAACCTAAAATAAGTGAATATTTATTCAAAAATATTAAAATTTGTTAAACTTAAATAGCAGTTGTTTAATTTGTCGACAAGACGATACAAATTAGCTTCTCTAATTTTAACAAACCTCTTGGTTGGTTCAACGCATATAAAACAGCAGTAACGTGTTTTAAGCATAGCTTACACACCGGGGTTATTACCATCGGCTATAGGTTTTGCTTTAATTATCACTTTCCAATGATTCTAATCTAAAGTCAATGTATTGGCGCTTTAAGTCACGAAAATATTTGAAAGCTTAGACTCGTTTTTATACACGCCACCAAAAAAAAATTAGAAACATCACGAAAATATTGTTAATAGTTTCAAAACAGTTGTAAATACCGATTAAATCCTGAACCTGAGTCAATAAAAAATGAAGATACCTTACAAACAAACACTTCATAACAATACTCTATTTGAAAAAGACATGAGAAAAATTTCCTAGAAACAACACAAAAATGTTTAAAGATATTGGAGTAAAAATTCGTATTGCGTATGAAACTTAAAAAGTAGGGATTTTTTTCTAAAGGATTCAGTTAATGTATTTATCTAACTCTTTGAAGCTATTTTAATGCAAACTAAGTTTCGGTCAAAGACCTCGACAATGCTTATATAAAAAAAACATTATTCAAATAGAATCTTCAATTAATTGTGTATATGAAAGTTGTGTTGTCAAAAATTCACGTGTCGAGGCGTTCTGAACAACCAGTATACCATTGAGTCTGAACGATAACTTTTTGTAAGAATAAAAGAGCATACAACTACAAATAATAGTGCAGTGTTTAAACACATTGAAAATTATGCATATTGTAAAAATTATAGTAACATTTACAACTGTTATAAAAATATTAAAATTTTTTATTCTTTTTATAGTTTAACATCTAAAGAAGATTGATTTAAAACATTCTATCAAACTTAAAAAATCGGGTAGCTGTCAAATTTGCACGAGCGTACAAAATTGCACGAATATACTTTTGCACAAAGACACTTTTGCACGAGGGGATAAAAGTGCACGAAAATAAAATTGCATGGAGACACTTTTGCACGAGTTAATTTTTTTTTAATTAATTAATTATTTATTTATTTATAATTTTTATTTTTACTGTCATTGTTACCCCTAACCCTTACCCTCGGTTGGTAAGTTATTTTTTTTAAGTTGTTATTTTTTTTAATCTATTTTTTTTAAATCTATTTTTAGTTAGTCTTATTTTTTATTTTTTTTACTATCACTGTTACCCCTTACCCTCGGTCGGTAGCTTTTTTTTAAACTTTTTTTTTTTAATTTTTATTAGTTTTTATTTATTTTTTTTTACTATCACTGTCACCCCTAACCTTTACCCTCAGTCAGTAACTTTTTATTTATTAAATTATCTTTTAGTTTTTTTTTTTTGTTTTTTTTTAACTTTTAGTTTTTTCTGTATTTTTTTACTCAAGTGCACAAATCTAATTCGTGCAAATTTGGCTCCGTGCAATTTTGTTCTCGTGCAATTTAGTCCCCTCGTGCAATTTAGTAACCTCGTGTAATTTTGTCTTCATGCAATTTAGACCCGTTCCCTGAAAATCAAATTGGTCCTGATAAAGGATTAGCAGTTACGGTTAACATATTCAAGTTATCCATTTTGTTTTTAATAAGTTTCTTGTTAAACATTCAATTTTGTGCTAACACTTGTTATGAATATTACTTGTGTATATTTGATTAAGTCTTACTCTGATTATGTTGTTTCAGTTACTTTATGAGTATTTGTTGTTTTTGTTATGTTGTTTTTGACAAGGGAGTATGTTAACTTAGAAAGCTAGTACAAACTTTAATAAAGTTTATCAATGGAAATAGTGTTTTATAAAACTAAATTTACACATTTTTACTATATTTTTTATAGTATAAACATATCTAGAATAAAAAATTACAAAATTAGAAATACTTAAAGAAAAAAATTTGTTTTAATCAAGTTTTTATGTTTATCATTTGTTATAACAACTTTTACTAAACTGTTTAAAACAAAAAAATATTATCATCTACATAATTTTCCAATCAAGCCATCAAGCGATTATACAAATTATCTTTTTATTTTTTCTTGATTTTTTGCGTATTAATTAAAGCAACCAATTCGTACTATGTGTAATTAGGTAAAAAATATCTAAATAAATTTTCATACAAAAGTAAAAAAAAACTTACGTATCAGAGATTGTTGGTTCTAAACAATAAAAAACTGTTGTAAGTTTAAAATTGAGTGTTGACAACTTTTAAAAAAAGTAAACACGTTACACTCAACTTAAATGTACTTGTTCTTTTTGTTGGAGCTTATTTATTTTTTTTATTGTGTAGAAAACTAAACTAATTAAAAAGTAAATAATGGCTAACATTAATTTATAAAATAAGTCTAATAAATTTTAAGATTTTAAGTATGAAATGCTTGCCAAATTTATTTTAAATCATTCAAAAAGTGTATTATTTAATTTATAGTTTCTATTGCTTTCATCATGCTTATTAAGGACTAAAAGTCGGTTTTAAATATATATTCGTTTGTTTGTTTGTATTTTTATTAAATAGAAGTAAACTATTTTTAACATAATTTTGAACAAAATGCTACCCAAATTTAATAACTTTCTAGCATGGAACTATGAAAAACTAAGCACTCACTTTAAAAATTTTGACTAATTCAAGTAATAGAATACAAAGCATCTGCAAATTTGAGAAAATTTAAACTTAATATGCTTACTAAGCTTATATCAAACGGAAATATTAAGTTAACAAGTCTAAAAATACTTTTTTATGAAAATCATCAAAACTAATCATTTTTCTAGTTTAAAACTAATTCATGAAAGTAAGCTTTTTAAAAAGCAAGTATCAATTTAATGTTTCGAAAACAACGAAATTAAAAAGACTTCTAAACATAAACTTTTTCATTTGTCTCATTGTGCGTTTATCGGATGGTTGATAAAGCGTAACGGACCCAAGTTTGAATAAAACAAAAATAAAGATAAAACAAACCGCACTATTTACTTACACAAAAATTAGAGCAGTCTGTTAACACAAAGCGACTGTTTTAAATGAATGTACTTAGTTTAATAGATACAATATGTTTTAATTAAAGTTGGTGAACTGTTTAAATATTGGTCACTTTGAAGTTTCTAAATCAACAAAATTAAGTATATGTTAAATTATTTAAAATTACTCGAAAAAAAACTTTTAAAAAACTTGAAAATTCAAGACTGTCAATACTTTTAAATAAATAGATACTAAAGTTTTTATACCTTACTTTTGTATAATACAGAAATTAAATTTGTAAAGAAGTTTACTTTAATCTTTAAGCTGTTTGTTTAGTCTGAATTTTATTAAATAGCTCATTAGCATTTGCACGTTTGTTTCTAATCAGTATTTATTACGGCCGTCATCAACAAAGTTGGGATGTTTTGCGCCATCAATAATAAATAATGAACTTAACCACACGACCATCAACAAAGTATCCGAGACAACATACGACCGGTTTCGTTCTTATTAGTACTCATTAGGCAGCAGAGTCGCGAGAAATCTATATTTTTAAAGTTAAAACTACAGGTCTGTGAATCTCTAAGAGAAGTCTATCAATATAGTATAAAAACACTTTGAATAAAAATATGTAATAATAGTTTATGAAGTCTAAAATGTTGTTAGTAACTATCTTGCGTCAGTCATAGTACTAATAAAACTTAAATGCTGCCTCAAATATTTCACATGTTTTTTTGTATTATAAGTTTATGATTTATCAAAAATAACCATTGTAAAATTGAAAACAAAAAATTGAAAATTCGTTTAAAAATTTAAAGATCAAATGCAAAGCACGATGATCGAAAGAACTTTCTACGCACTAGGTTCTTTAGCCATAATTTTAGATTCGGTTTCTTTATCATGTTCAACAATCTTACTATTACAATGTTGTTGTTTTTTTAAACTGATAAATTATAAAAACTTACTTAAACTTTAAAAATGATCAGTCATTTGATCTATACAAAATATAATTTTATTAGTTTATTAAAAAAACTTATTTATAGCAATATCTTTTTTATGTTGCTTAAAACTGTGTATCATTTAGATTAGTAGTCATTAGTTTATATCAACGTTCGAAAAGTGCTGACTGATATATCTTTTTAGCTTAAAACATACTTTTTATTAACAACAAGGACACAATTTTTGTTGTAAAACCCTACAGTTAGACTTTTAATTTAATAATTAATAATTAAGGGGCATCATTGTTACATATTCGAGATATAAAGTATTAAAGCATTAAATCTTAGAGATAAAAACAAGCATAGCCCGTCGAAAAACCAAAGCAATTGTTTTTGAAGCAAATACTTAATTTGACTGATGGCGTTTCGCTGCCCATTTAATATTAACAACTCTAAAGAGTCTGTAAAAAAGCTCTCAAAAAGTTTGGTCGAAGGACCTGGTTTACAAGAAAACCTTTTGGCTATCGAGTTGTACACCGCGGTTTACACCAGGTTAAAACGTTTTTTATGTACAATAGACAAAGAAGCATGCATTCATTTATTAAAAATTAAATTTTTCTATTAACAAACTTTCATTAACACAAAAAAAAAGCTGAATTTTTATCTTATAGTAAAAACTAGATTTAATCACTTGTTTTTAAATTTCTTTAAAAGAGCAACAGTATGGCCTTACGATATAAACTTAATTAAGTTGTAAAGTTATATTAAGCATTTTTTTATAAAACTAGAAATTATATTCTAGAATCTAAAACATTTTTCACAAAATTTATAAAATAACGAATTATAAATTCAAAAATTAAACAAAGTTTAAGTTATATACAAGTTAAAGTAAAAAACAACTTCACAATACTAACAGAAACATCTTTTTGCATAAGTTTATCAGTTTATGAATAAGAATAACTCTAAAATAGTTTGTTTTTTTATAAAGTAAAATTCCTATTCAGTCCAGGTCGTAGTAAAATTTTTTTGTTGTTTTATAAAACTGTCATCAAATAAGTAAACAATAATTCTTATTTAAAAGCATCTAAACTTTTGTTTGTATATTAAGGTTTATAGTTTGTACTTTTAAAAATATTTCTCTTGTTCTCAATAAACTTGATAAAAAAAAATAATGGAGAATTATTTAATTTTTTTTTACTCCAAGTTTATTGAGAATTAGAGTAACATTCTTGAAAGTACAATGAACTTTAATGTGTAATTTAAAAAAAAATATTATTTGAAATATGAATCCTTTGATAGTTTATTTAAACTAAATTTAATTAATGTTTAAAATCTTTAGTAATGATCAACTAAAAACATTTAGTGAAAACTAACTAAATACCGAACAAAAAACTAATTAAAATTTTTTTCTTATAAGTAACATTGTCTGTATAATTTCTATAAATTTTAAAGAATCTATGTAATAAAATATATATTTTAATGCAATAGTAATAAGGAACTATATAAAGTAAAATTAAATACAAAGCATGTTGTGTATTTAAAAATATGAATTGTTTTATATTAGAAAGTTTTAGTTAAAAACTCCTTTCAAGAATATTAAAACTTTCTAACACAGTACTAAAAGAGTACATTTTATATTAAAAAGAAAGTAAAAACATTAAAAAGAGAAACCAAAATTTTAAAAAGGCACAAAAAATTAAAGTCCTTATGTTCGTAGACTAAAGCCTATTAAAAAAACTCACTACTAATTAAAACATTCAATAGGAAATAAAAGGTATAGTAAGTATTTTAAAACGTATTGAAAAAATATATTTCAACAAAAACTACTAAGCTTTTCATACTTTTACAACTTTATATATTAGTATTAATGGGAACCGCTCAGTTACAACGCGTGCATAATTCCCACCAAATCAAATCCGAGAACCGTTTACCGACCAAGGGTAAGGGTTAGTGAAGGGGTAACAGTGATAAAAATAAAATAAAATGATCAATAAATAAACAACCAAAAGAAAAAAATTATATATAAAATCAAAAAAAAAGGTGGTAATTTTGCGTGGCTGGGAATTGTGAGTATATCATGTTAAGAACTACAAAAAACTATCCTTAAAAAGAAAAAAATTAGAGTATTTACTTTTACTGAAGTACATAGATTGATAAGCACTGATCTATGTGGAAAAGTTTTGCAAAATAAAAAATATTCAAGACTTGCAAGAAATTAAATGAGGGTGTTTGGTGAGGCTTATCAAAGGGGTAAGCAACTTTTCTTCGGTGCGCTAGATTTAGTAGAAAAGTGTCTAAGAGGGCCGCGAAATTTTGAAAGTGGTAGTATAAAAAGAAAAAAAGATTGAAGACAATTAAAAAAAAATATTTCTTAAGGACTAATTTGTATTGAAAAATAAAATATAGCACAACTCAAACATTTTTTAATTTGTTTTCGAGCTAAAATTGTTACAGGTTAGATATTTCTGTTGACGGGCTAGTTCTGGATTGAGCCGAGTAATGCCCAAAACAACCTTAGATAAAAAAAAAAAATTATTCATACAAGTTTTATTGCTATAACAAGCCTTCTTTTATTTAATTGATAGCAATTCTAAGTAGTACACTAAAACCAGTAAAAACTAAAAAAATTAAATTAGAAAAAAAAAAGAAGATAATGTATACTTTTAGTATAACGTTGTTTTACTACTCCTAATATTTTTAAAATAAAACAATATTGCACATTACTTTGAACTTGTGGAAGAAAACAATTAAGTTAGTCAGACCGAAAAAGTTACTTAACTACATTTATAATATTATAGTTTATTGAATGCCAAAAAAAGACGCTTCTAGGACCTGGTGCACTAAGAACCTTTTGGTTATCGAGTTGCACATCACAGATACCTTTTAAAGTCTAATCTATCTTATATGACTTAATGATCAAAGTTTAAAATAGTTTTTACAAACAACTTTAGATATGAAAGTATGACTATTAAATTAAAACATAAAAAAATGCTTAAAAAAACGTTAGTCTAAAGATCTAAGTGTACGAAAAGACCTCGCAGTCATCAAGTCGTAAACCACTTTAATCAAAAATTTTAAGGAGCTAAAAAACAAAATTAACAGTCAAAACTTTAACTCTATAGAAAAAATCCCAATAAAGAATTGTTAAAAAAAAACTAGAAACTAAATCAAACGCGACAATTCATTTAATATCAAATTTACATTAGCAAAAGAGTTTTTACTAAAAACTATTCGAAAAATAAAAACTAAGTCATGTCAACTTTTAATGATTTCTGAAAAAAAAAACTAAATATAGATTGCACAGCAAAAGTTGAATCTAACTATATACTTGAGTAAATTTAATATAAAAAAGTAAATACAGTTTTTATTTATTTTTTTCTAACTGCAAATTTACAGTAGTAAATTAAAATTAAATTTTACTTATTTCAAAAAAAGAGTATTAGTTTGGTCAAAAGAAATGTTTAAAAAATTCTTTAACAGAAATAATAACAAAAAAAAAGACTATTATATTTTCATTTTACTTTTTACCAGCAATTACAGCTATTTAATTGTTTAAAAACTTTACAAAAAAAAAAAAACAGTTAGTAAACAAGACCTGTTCAAAAACAGAACTTCAACTATGTTATATTGTTTATTTAACGACAAATAAAAGCTCTCAAAATGTTTGTTTCTAAGATTTCTGGTGCACGAAAAAACCTTTCGGTTATCGAGTTGCACACCACTTGAATTCCTTTTAACGTCTTGTTCAGGAGAGATTATTAACTTGTTTTGGTTTTTAAGAAACAGATATAACTTTAGTATTTAAGATTTAATTTTAAAAAGATAACAAAATCTATCTTCTTTTGACTATCAAACTAAAATTGTAAATAATTTTCTTAAAAAAATATCCAAGAAATAAAATATAACACTTAAATGGAAAGATAGTATCGTTAGTAAAAATAATTATTACACAAACGTTTTAAATTTTTACGAGAAAAAAATCAAATCTAGTTTATTTTGATGTAGCATAAAACAAAAATCTGAAAAAAATGTTAAAAAAACCGTTTGACTATTGAAAAGTTAAAAAAAAATATTTATTCTTCAATTTATTATAAGTAGTTCACAAACTTAAAATTATCTTTTAACTAAAAAGTTGACTTTTTACTTTATTACAACTAAAAAAAAAATAAAAACTGTGTGAACTGATACTTTTGAATAAAAAAAAATAGACGCTCAAAATATTTGGTCCTAAGACCTGGTTCACGAAGAACCTTTCGGTTATCGAAGTCGCACACCGCGGATCGGATACCTTTTTTTTAACGTCTTGTCCAGGACTCAAAAATTAATTTACTAAGTAAGTTATTCTAAAAACTGTTTGAAACTTTAGACTATTAAGAACAAGAAGAAGCAATTTTTTTGAATTTAACATTTTCTTAAGATATAATATCTTTTCAATACAACTTGGAATAATTTGTGAATACTACACTAAATGCTGCAACATCCTCGTTTGTTAGTTTGAATGTAAGTTTGATTGTTGTAGGGGAGTATCATAAGTTGAAAGTAAAAAATTGAAAAACTCAATCCAGTGGTAATAAACTATTTCAAGTTGTTTTCTCATTAGTTTTAAGGAATGTTTGATGTGTTAAGGAACTAAGAAGTTTGATAAAATTTTTAGAACTTGCATTTGTAGCAAAAACTGTAAAAGAAAATTATGTTTTCTTTTAAATATTCATTGTACAAAAATGTTCCATATATACTTCTTCAACTTATAAATGTTACAAATGTAAGTAAACTTTTATGTAATACTTCTTGGTTTTATATTATTTAAATTTTTTTTTTTTTTTTTTTTTTAAAGGTAGAAAAACATCAGAAGAACAGGGTTGCCACTCGGTCAGGAAAAGTCAGGAAATCAGGAAAAGTCAGGAAAAATTTTAAAAAATGACAAAAGTCAGGAAAAGTCAGGAAAAAATGGGGGGTTTTGAAAAAAAGTCAGTAAAAGTCAGGAAATTTGATAAAATAAATAAAAAAAAGTCAGATTTTGTCAGTTTAAATTTACAAAATTCCTTGTTTTCCAAAGCCTTCAAATGGTAAAAATTAATTAAAAGTCCTTTAAAGCCAGAAAAAAAATCCAAAATTTTCCTAGAAATTTACACAAATATTTAATTTTATTTCCAATGCCTTCATCTGGTATAAATTAGTAAAATATCCTTTATAAAACTGCAAAAATTTTCTCAAAACATATTGAACATCTTTTAATAGTTTAAAGTGTTAGATTATGTATTTTAGAATAAGTTCAATTTAAGAGTTTGATTTAGAAAAGTCAGGAAAATTTTGGTAAAAAGTCAGGAAAAGTCAGGAAATTTTTCTCTGCTTGATCAGTGGCAACCATGGAAGAAACCCACTCTCCCCTCTACAACGATAAACGTTTTCTGAAGGTCATGCAAGTGAGTTTCAACTCATCAGGTGTTATTCCACCTGCCCTATCTTTTAAATTTACTAAGAAAAAAAATACTTTTTAATTAAAAATAAAACTAACTCTATCTAAAAACAAAAAAAAAATGTTTAACTAACCAAAAATAAAAAACTAATCCTAACCCTTTATTCAAAAAACAAAACCCTTGGTGACACGCCATTTGGCAAACACTCACAAGGCTAAAATCTCAACATCAAAAACCACAAAGTGTGGGAAAATAATGAAGCTCAAATCCCCAAGTAAGTATCCACCGGCGCTACAACAAAAAACACATCAACAATCCAATCATGTGATCACTGCCACCAGTGTGAACTCACAATCAGCTGTTGCAAACTCAGATAAACCAATATCTAATTTAAAGTATTTAGTTCTATAAAAAACAAGCTAGACTATAGAAAAACTGTAAGTAGGAAAAAAAGTAACTATTTGTATTAAAAAAAATAATATATATATATACATTAAAACTAAAATCAATAAAATAATAAGTGTTTTACAACTTTTTTAGTATTAACTTGGTTCAAAACTCAAAAAAAAAAAAAAACAAATAAATAAAATAAATAAGTAAGTAAAATAAATAAAATAGATATTAAATAAATAAACAAACTAAAAAAAATAAACATTTTGTACTAAATTTAAACTTTTACCTATAATATCTAATAAAGTAAAAAAAAATATATAAAATAAAAATATATATATAAATAAAAAAATAATAAATGAAATGAACTATTTTAAATCTATCACAATAACAAAATGAAAAACAAATAAAATATATAACAATAAACAAAATATATTTCAATAATTTATAACAATCACTCTTACATTAACAAGACATTCAGAAAATAAAGACCAACACACCACAATCTGATGCTCCAATAACATCAACCCATTTCAACACAAACAAAACATACTTGCAGAAGCACTCTAGATCTACTCCTTGTAGTTATTCAACAAAAATTTTTTATATTTAAACTTAAAACAATCTTTTTTTAAGTTTTTAAAAGTTTCAGGGACACTAGACCAAAACTTGGGACCCAAATACCTAAAGCAGTTTAGGCCAAGTCTTGTTCTAGGTCTTTCAGTTATAAAATTATTTTTCTTTGAAAATCTTGTATTGTGTGAGTGAACAGAGCTAGCAAGTGTAAATCTATTGTGTTCTACATCAAATCCTGTTATAGTATTACGCATCAACTTACAAATTTGCAATCTATACACATCATTTAGTTTTAGTACACCAGTTTTTTTGTGGTCAAGGCAGGCACACGACAAACATACCTAATTACTCTTTTTTGCATACAAACAATTGGTTTTAAGTAACAGTCAGCAGCACCACCCCAAGCAGATATACAATATTGGATGTGCGGATAAAACAAACTATAATACACCATTATCAAAGTACTTGTATCCAAATAATATCTCAATTTTGACAGAACATAACAACTCCTAGACAATTTCAATTTCAGAGCACTCAAATGTTTTTTCCAATTTAGCTTGTCATCCAAAACCACACCCAAGTATTTTATACTATCACTCTGCTCAATAAGAAAACCATTAACATTCACACTAAATTCATAACTTTTTGAAGTTTTATTGAAAAGCAAAAATTTTGTTTTTGAATAATTAATAAAAAGTTTATTATCACGCAACCATTTATCAACTTTAACCAGCTCTTTATTAATAACTTCATTTAAATACTTAGGGTCACTATGTTGGTAGCTCAAGCAGGCATCATCAGCATACAATCTCATATTTATCTCAGTAGAGTAAAAAATATCATTAATATACACAAGAAACAACAAAGGACCCAAACAAGAACCTCGTGGTATTCCAACATTCACAATTTCACGCTCAGACACAACATTATTTATGACAGTTGATTGGCTTCTATCATTTAAATAGTCTTTTAATAAATTTAACATTGTACCTTTTATATTATAATTTTTAAGTTTAGATATTAAAATTTTGTGATTTACCGTGTTAAAAGCTTTAGCCAAATCCAAAAATACAGAGCAATTTATCAATTTTTTCTCACCAGCCTCAATTAACTCATCAACAATCTGATTCACAGCCAGTTCAGTTGTACTATTTTCTCTAAACCCATATTGTTTCTCATGCAATACCTCATTCAACAAAAAGAATTTTTTCAAACTCTCACACATTAAAAGCTCAAAAATTTTTGAAAATGGGGATAAAAGAGAAATAGGTCTGTAGTTATTTTTGTCATTTTTTTTACCAGATTTATAAATTGGGATTACCTCAGCAAATTTGAGCGACTCTGGAAACACACCATACTCAACAAATTTATTATACAATTTAGAAAGATAAGGAGAAATAATTTTTGCACTAAGCTTCACAAAACGTATACTAGGGACATCTGAACGCACACTCTTATTTGGATTCATAGTTTTGATATAATTCATAATCTCACTATCAGAAATTTCATCAAAGACAAAATCATTTTTTACTGAATCAGAAAAATACTCATCATTCTTGACATCAACAACATCTTTTCTCTTATTTAACAAATTGTCAGCAATATTTACAAAATTTTTATTCATTAGATTGCCTACACATTTTGGGTCATTCACAATTTTACCACACTCATCAAGCACACCTTTAATTTTACAACTAGACGTAGATTTATTGGAAACGATATCATTCACAATTTTCCATAATTTTTACTATTTTGTTTATTCTTTTTAACTACTTGTTTATAATAAAGTCTTTTAGAACATTCTATCACTCTGTTTAATATATTTCGATATTTTTTAAAAGAAACAGAAAATTGTTTTGTTTTATCCTTAATGGCAAATTTAAACATTAAGTTTTTAAAGTTAATTGAGATAAGTATACCTTTTGTTATCCACGGTTTAGCTTTTAATTTTTGTTCTTTTTTACTTAATATTTTGACTGGAGCATGATCAAATACCATCCCACTAAAAATACTCTCAAACTCATCCCAACATTTATTAACATCTTCACCATCTACAGCACACAGATTCATCTTTCTCAATTTCACACTCAAATCATTCAACTTCAAACTTACTGAAGTCCTGAAGGGACCTCAGATCACAATATTCATTTTTGGACTTTTTGCATTTAATTTCACAGATAACAGGCATATGATCAGATATATCATAATTTACAACATTGACATTAAGCTTTTCACAGTCAAAACTAGAATAAATATGATCAATCAAAGAACTAGAAGAATAATCAGCAGAATACCTAGTTGGCGAATCAACAAATTGCAAAGCACCAGCACTAGAAATACAATCCAAATAGTCACAAGTACGCTGATCTCCATTAAACAAGTTTATATTTATATCACCACCAATTATATAATATTTATTCTTCTCATTTAATAGGTCTAAAACTTTAAGGAAATTTTCTTTAAAAGTATCAAATGCAGTGGTTGGATGTCTATATACATTACCGACTATAAAAGATTTATTATTATCAAGTTTAAGAGAGATCCACAGGTCATCTACATCACACTGTTCAAAAGACACGCCTTCTACAACCTCATAAGAGTGACAAGCTCTAACAAAAAATGCAACACCACCAGATTGATTACTATTAGAAAATTTATTTACAAAATCATATCCATACAACTTACCTACAAAAGGTCTCAGATGTGTAAGCCATGTTTCACACACACAAATTACATCAGGCAACCCCTCAACTACATTCAAAAATTCCTCAATTTTATAAGTATTTACATTTAAGCTTCTTATATTCATAAAAACAATACTAATACATTTTTTTTTGCTAAATTTCACACTATAAAAATCTAAGTAACTCTCATTGTTTAGTTCAAAAATACTAGGTTTAACAGAATCATAAAAACAATCATTATCAAAGTTATTTACCTTCTGAAAGGGAAAAACAGACTCCTTACATTTATCACAATAAAATCTATAATTACCTTGTTTGTATAGACTTAGTTTCATTTTATTTTCAGAAGCACACTCAACATGACATTTTTGGAAGCATAAAAAACAAGTTAAACAATTTCTTAAGTTTTTACAACACAATTTACATTTAAAACATATAGACATTTTTTGCTCACAGGTTTCACAAAAATAAGGTAAATCATTTTTGCACATTTCTGCAAACTTTTTAATTGATACTTTGGAACATTTAAGATGTATCCATTTTAAGCAGCCTTCACAAAACAAACAGTCATCTAAATTAGAAAATTTTTTAAAACAAGATTTGCTGAAATCATCACTCCCAACATTAATTAGTCCTAGATTATTTACACAGTGTTTACAATAGAAAGGATCATCATTATCAACATAAAAACTAAACTCATGTTCGGAAATTCCACAACAATTTAAATGGAACCATCTATCACAATTATCACAACAAATAGACTCAGTTTTTGGAGATTCAAAATCTTTTTGACAAACACTGCATACAAAATCAATATTAACTAAACTATTTAACTCTAAATTATACGTACTCATCTTAATATATTTATTAGAAAGACATGCAAGTTAATTATAAGTTATTTTTTAGAATATTTTTCTAGATCTTTTACACAGCGAACTACAATAGCCTTGCTTGTTTCCTTCTCCCTCATCAATACAACCCCACCAGACGACTAAGAGAACTTTCAGCCATTAGCCTTTTGGAACCTTCTTGTATGGTAAAGAAGGTCCCGGCTAAATGGTGACAAGTTCTCGTTGATGTACACCTTTTCAATATTTTTGCATATAGAGTTAAGATTTGAATCAAAGAATCGTTTGATAATTGTTTCTACTAACAGGGTCAACTGTAATACCTAGAATTTGACAATTTGGTAAAAATAACCTAGAAAAACTTAGTATTTGTGAAATTTTCTAAAAAAATGGTAAAACCTTCAATTTTAAACATTTTTTGCTCGTTGAAATATAAAATTTCATTTTATACATAACTCAGTAATTACCTATGATGATGTTGCATCAATATCAAAGTGAAAATATATTATATTCAATGTCATTTTTAACCATATTTATTGTTTAAATATTTGTATTTTGTAAATATATAAATAATGTTAAACTTATTTATCATAAAATGATAAAACTTAAATATTAACTTGCTATTATTTGACAATATAAAGCAATTACATCAATACAATAACTTATATGATTATGATATTGTAAAATAAAGTTGATTAAATATTTTAGTTTATCATAAATAAATTTAATTATTACTATGTATTTATATAGCTTGTTTAAGAGTATCTTTTTAGATTAAACATATAAAGCTTAAAATGTAGTTTTTAGCATATAATTATGGTTAAAAAAGCTATTAAACAGAATATGTTTTCAGTTTGATATAGGTGCAACATCATCCTAGGTAATTACCCAAAACTCCATTATATACATATACTATTTTTTTAGTGCAATTTAAGATTTTAATAATTACAAAACACTTTTAAAGTAGCATTACAGTATTAATTCAATATTTTTATATTATTTAAGGCATTTTTTTACCTTAAATTTAACAAAATACTAAAAATGGACAAAAAAACCTTACATCTAAAAAAACCTGAAATGAATTCTGAAAATTTAGAAAATTTATATAAAATACCTTTGGTAACCCTGATATAATTCTAAAAAGTTGTAAGTTTAAAAACCAGAACCTTCACATCACACATTTACAAAAATCTATATTTATATAGCTGTGTATTATAAAACACAGTTTATACATATGTTTTGTATATGCTGTTCCATATAATCCTCAGAAACTTTTATTTATTAGAAATTTTTATATAACATTAGAACTTCACAAATGTTGAAAAAATTATAATCTAGTTATAATGTTAAAAATTTTCGTACAGCAAGCTTAGATTGAATATACATTGTATTTCATTTTTAGAAATTTAAGAAATATTTGAAAAATTATTAAGAAAAAAAAAAGTTTTAGTGTTTTCTAGAAAAATTTTTAGGTATAACTTATAAAATTATCAAATTTGGTTTGTTATGAGGTTGCTAACTTTAGTTTATTATGTTCAAAGCTACCTATAATAAATCAGTTTGAAATATTGCAGAATATGTTTAATTTTAAAGCCATAATGTTTAAATAGTTTAATTAGGTATTTAGCAGTATTGTTAACTGATCTGGGTGATTTGCCTCTTATTATCCATAGCCCTTCATTTCTATGTAATCCAAAAATTTTATCTGTAAAAATCTTACTTTTTTTACTTTAAGTAAGAATAAGCATATTAAATTGCTGATTTCTGCTCCATTAAGAGATCTTATACTAATGTAAATAATTGGTCTGAGTTTACTTTTCCAAGGTTTGGTTGTTAATTGTTAAAATTGGTTTACAAGAGTGTATCATTAAATTTATATATTTGTCTGTTATACGGTAAAAGTTTTAGCTAGTTCCAGAGCTTTACTTAAATTACTTTTTTGTTTAATTGCATAAATTAGGTAATATTGAATTTTATAAATCTGTAGTTTTTGCTAAATTTTATACATATGTACCAGTTAATTACTTTGCCTGTATTTTTCCATTGATTGATTAAGATTTTTTTGTATTGTTAAATAAAATTTATCTATCAAGTTTTTTGAGTGTTTTGTGAACCATGATTTACTTAGGCCTATAACTATGAGTTTGATTTTATTAGGGAAGTTTTCTTTGTGATGTTCCAAAAAAACAATATTCATCTACAATTGTAGGGCAATCGTTTTAAAACTTTCAGTATAATTTCTTTTAAGTGGTGGCATGATAGTATCTTTTAAAACTTAAATAAACAGTTGAATGATTGAAATTAGCTCCAAACTCACATGATTTTTTTTGTATGGATTAAGAAGTTTTTTAAATGAAAAGAACTATGATTTCAAAAAAATTAAAAACAAGTTGACATAAACTTAAAAAAAAAGTTTTATTAAATTTTTTTATACTCTATACCAGAAATGTTTAAAAGTACAATTAAATTGTATTTAAAAAAGTATTACATGTTCAATTATAAATAAAGTTAATACATATTTTTTATAAATATTGAAATTTTAAAAATGAGAAAAATAATTATCACTATGCATAAGAAAATATTGTAAATTTACTCAACATTAAAATTTGATGTATTAACCTTTGAACTAATTTTATTTTAAATAGGATTTCATAGCATCTAGTTTTTACTACATACAATTGCTCAAGAGTTCCTATTTCTGATTAAATAGGTATTTTTTTAAACACATTCAAGTTAAAAAAATATTATATCAAAAAAAAAAATAAGCAAAGTTGTTATGTAATGAAATAAAGTTTTAAGTGTTGCCTGCTGGCTTAATTTTGCAGACCCCTGACTGAATAGGTTCTAAAAACGATTTGAAAATAAAAAGCTTTTAAGTTGTATGACTAAATAACATTACACTAATTTTTCCATACTCTAGCATATTATTTTGAGCTAGTCAAAATTTGAAATGCAATTAAAGAATTATTAAAATATAATAACCAGAAATTTGACCAAAAAAAGTTTTGCAATTGTTTAAAAATATTTAAAGATAATGGATACTCTCAAAATTTGTAATTGATAATTTTAAAAACTCTATTATATTTTGTGTTAATAAATTATGTCATATGTAACAGTTTGTGCAGTTTATTAAAAAGCAAATATCAATTTCTAGGTACTAGTTGTTGCATCGGAAAGAAGTAGCATTTTACTGTTTGTTAAAAATACTTCCTCTGATACTATTTCTATTGCATGGGAATGTAATGAAAAATGTAAAAGTGAAAGTTTCAAAATTGAGTTTGCTGTAGCTAGTGTAAGTTATCAAAAAAATTGTTTTTAATTATCAATACTTATTTAAAAAAATATATAATTGTTTACAAACATTTTCACAGTGTAAATTAAGTGTGGAAAATAAATTTGATGTATTAAGAAAGCAGCTAAGTCAAGTTTTTATTTTACAAGTTAATCTTGTTTTGTAGTTTTATCTTAGTTATAGGGTTCCAACTTTCCTGGCTTCTTGTTTTTTATGTTTTATAAGCTTTTTTAAACAAATTTTTAGGATATGAATATATAGTTACACAATGATAGGCTGCTACCAGCTAAATCGGCTATGCGTATTATGCATTGAAACATAAAAATAAATGATGATAAATTCTATCCGTAGTAAAGCAAAAAAAACTAACAAATAATAAATGTAAATAAGAAAACACAATACAATAAATTTACTGAATTTAATTTATTTAGATTCTTATTTATTATTCTACTTCAGTTTCTTAAAAAGTTAGTTTTCCCGTTCTTTCAGTCCTTTGTGTGCAGTAGATCTTGCAAAAAATCAGTTCTTATATACAAGCTTTTTATTTTGTGCAAGCCTATATCCTTAAAACGTAGTTTTGGGCTACCTCAGTTGCCTTTGCCAACGATCAACTTTCCATACAAAAGGGATTTGCTCTTTACCCATCCTCAGAACTTGACTAAGCCAGCAAAGCCTGCATTGACTGAGGGTAAAGCAGGGTTGCTAAAAAACCAGGTATCCTGGAAAAACCTGGAATTTAAGAAACTTTGAAAGAAACCTGGCATTTTAAACAAAAATTACTTAAAAACCAGGTAAAACTTGAAATTTTAAACAATTTTTAAATGTTAAGTAGTAAAACTTCAATTTGACACAAGAAATCTATCATAAGGATAATTTTTTTTGTCAGGATCAAATTTTTTTTAAATTTAGAAATACATTTAAGAAGCTTTTGTATATCTGTTCAATGTTTTTATACTATTTAACACCATTTTTTCCCTTAAACTTAATTTCAAACTAAAAATAGACCCTAAAACGTGTAATAAAAAAAAAGTAAGAAATTTTCCAAAAACATTTGGCAACGCTGGTAAAGTATTATGGTAAGACTAGACTCAACACTTCCATGTTGGTGATGTTTTGTTGCCATGCAATTTTAAGGATGCAATAAAGACATCTTAAGTGGAAGGTGTTGATTTTCTTCTCCTGCACCCTAGACAATATCCATGTTTTTCTACTTTATAGCAGAGTACTGCGTACGCAGAGACAATAAACGTTAGCCTTGGTGTGAATGCTTTACTTTTGTTATCTTAAACTCTTGCAGTCAAATAAGTAAACGTGTCTAAGCCTTACAAATACTTAAAATTTCTTTGTCCAATAATGTGTTTGGCGCAACATTTAAGCCAAAGTTTACAAAGTTTTTTACACTTTTGATAACCTTGCTGTTCATCTTGATTGATGGTAGAATATATGTTCCTTGACTTAGAACTTGAGTTTTTTGATACTTTTATTAAGACCAAAATCTGAGCATGCCAATAAAAACTGTCTCAATAGTGTCTGCAAGTCTTGGGCAGAGTGAGCTACAAATGTAGCTTAATAAGCAAAGAAAATATCCTGTATTGAGATAATCTTCTGAATTCGTTTTGCTCTTAGACATGCGTGATTGAAAAGGCCACCATCAGTTCTTGAAAGCTTAACTTACGTAGTTAATGAACTAAAAGTGTGCTTTAATAGTATTGAAAAGAAAATTTCAAAAGAGTTGGAGCAAACACACAGCTTTGCTTTACCCCACTTTTGATTTTAAATGAATAAGAAACACTACTATCATATTGGATGGTTTCCCATGTGTTTGTGTGAAATATTTCACAACAATAGATAAACTTGGAGGACATTCAATCTTAAGCAGTATAGCAAATAGTTCTTCTCTAGTTATTTTTTAGTCAAAGGCTTTAGTGAGGTCGATTGATGTTTAAAGGCATGTTCTGAACATTACATTTATATGTTAGATCATTTAGATCTAAATCCACATTAAAACTCAAAATATACTAATTTGGTCAGATTCTGAAGTCAAGAAGGAACTACTCCTGCAAAAGTTTAACCAGCATTTAGAGAAGCTTCTCAGTATTTGTTGCAGTCCAACCTGCAACCCTTGTTTTTATATAAATACTAGAATCACACATGTCTTCCATTCATTTATCATACCTTTCCTTCAAATTTTGACTTAAATGTCATGTAGATGGGGTGCTTAGCATGACTTGCAATGACGAAGCAAGTTAGCTGGTATTTCATCACTGCCTTGTGCTTTCAAAAAAGCCATCTTGATAAAAGCTTTATTGAGTTCCTCAGTTGTTGGTTTGCAATCAAGGTCATCTATCCTTGGTAGGCTATCCATGTTATTAGGTCCATTGTCAAAAACAATATTTTGTGTAAAATACAGAAAATAAAAGAGATGAACTCATTTATGTGACTGTTCATTCCTACTGTGTAAGATTTCTCGAGTTTTTGAATAATAAAAGAATTGAAAAATATGAATTGGTCACAAAGAGACTCTGTTTATGAAAAAAACTGTTAAAGGCGTTGATTGTTTTGATTTATTTTTCCAAAACCAAAATGTCTTAGTTAGGGAGCCTAAGAGTGGCGATCAGATCCAACCCTTGCATTAATATAACCCAAAATAACAAGATGGTTGTTTTCAGGTAGTTTTATTACCATGAGATTTAGCTTTTCATAAAAAGTATGTTTTGTTTGTCCGTCAGAGTATAGTGTATTGAGAGTTGGTGTTGTATTTTGGTGTGTAAAATAAGAGTTTTTTAAGTGAATTCTTAAAACATACACTGATAATAACTTATACTTTGAGTAAATTAATATCATTAAATTAATTAATTTTCCTTCAACAGGGCCTTAAATTTAAGTATTTGGCTCTGGTTTTTGCTGTTGGATAAAAGTATTTATCTTGCAATTATTTACAAATACATTTTTACAATATTTAATTTTAAATTAAATAGATCAAATAGATTATTAAAAATACTGAGTCATTATGGACTACATGAATCCTTAGTAAAGTGGTTCAATAATTTTTTGATTGGTAGATCACAAAGAGTGGTCATTAATGATACACTGACAGACCCTTTATTGATATACAGTGGAGTACTACAAGGTAGTGTAATTGGTACTCTTCTGTTTTTAAATTTACATTAATTATTTTAGTTCAAGCATTAATATTAAAAGTGATATGAGTATATTTGCAGATAATATACAACAATTTAGTGAGTCAGATATCACTTTACAATCTACTATAAATAATATCTACAAATGGCTAGAAACCATTAATTATATCCTAAAAAATGTAAAATTCTAACAATCAAGAATAACAAACCGTTTGACCCGATTAACCTTTTAATCTATAACACTAAGATACCAACAGTTAAAGTTTTCAAGGATTTAGGAATACATATCTTAGAAAATTTAAAATGGAACGAACACATAAATTATTTATACAATGTTGCATGAATTTTATTTTATCAAATATTAAAAAGTTTTGAAACTAGTTCAGCTACTATTCTGACAAAACTATTCAAAATATACGTTCATCCTAAGCTTAAATACAATACACAATTTTGGTCACCCTATTTAAAAAAAGGCATTAATAAATTTGAGTCTATGCAAATAAATGTTACCCGTTTGATATGTAATCGTTGTAACATATCCAATAGATCGTATAGTAATAGATTGGTTAAACTTGGATTGAAATCGCTGGAATATAGAAGATGGTAGTTTGTTTTATTTACGCTTTATAGCATTATTAATGGCAATTAAGGTTTTTTCATTCAATTTTTCAGTTTTTCCCGTAATAAATATAAATTAAGAGGAAATAATAAAAAAATAAATTGTAAACACAATTTTAATAACAGTCAGTGGCAAGGTTTATTTATTCACAGAGCAAAGACTATGTGGAACAAGTTACCACAGGATGTGGTATTGTGTGAGGGGGTGGAACATTTTCGTTTTAAATTAAATATTTAATTTAGATACTATAAATATCCAATATTTATTTTAACAGTTTATTACTAACAAAACAATGTTTCACTCCTATACTTGCATACAGGAGATCCTCAGATGTTGTAAATAAGTCTAAAAAAATATTTGAACAAAATAAATGGAAGTAAAACAAAATAAAAATAAAAAATAATCGTTTTAATAACAAAAATAAATCTTAAATATACTAAACTTGAGTTAAAATTTTTTTAATGCTTATGTTACGCTTTTAAAAATTTTGTTGGTAAGATAGACTAGAAAAAATCTATAATGCTATATACGTTAAAGTAGTAAAACATGACTCACATTGAAGTTAGTTGCTAAAAAAATACAAATAGAGTACTAAACACGACATTTGCAATTGATAATATTATAAACTGACTGTTGAAACTTGAAGATCAAAATTTATAACTTAGATTTATGAGTTATGACATAACTATATTATTGTTTAAATTTGCGAACAATTTGGATTAATATATTTTAGCTACAAATTTAGAAAACTTTTTGTTAAATTGTCTTATTGAATAAAGATTATGTAATCGAAAGTTTTAATTTGGTATCGTGTTTTGGTGTAAATAAAAAAAAAAAAAATTAAATGGGCGATAAAAACTCTTTACAATTACAAATAATTTAACTTACTAATCAACGGGTGCTAGTTTAAGTTTTAAAGCAGAGCTTTGGAAAATGTGGACAGTTTGCAAATATTTGCCCTAAATAAAGTATATTAATTCAAATTGTGCTCCAATTAAAACAACAATATAGTTAACCATTCGGATCTAGTTAGTAGAAAAGAGCATACAGAAAAGTATTTTTTCAAAAACAAACCCTTTGTAAATTAAAAAGAGTCATTTTCGTCAGTTAAAATTAAACACCTACCGTGATTGGCTCATTTTGAACTCGTGACTAATTTACATTTGTTTACATTTAAACTATGAAATAAACATTTTAGAAATGCAACTCTTTACCTATGTTGTAAAATTAAAAACTTTACTACCAAATTGTTAGGCTAGTTTAAAGATTTTTTGAAAAACTCAGGCTAGTTTTCTTATAGATTTTGAATGAGTTTAAGTTGATCCAGTTTTTAAGATTTTGTGATTTTCTAGTTAATTTTGTTCAAGAACTTGATTTTAATTGATTTTAGATTGGTAAGGCTATAGGGGGGGTCCTCCTTGATTTTTACAAGTTGATCTTATTTAATAGATTTTAATCTTAGCTACCAGATATTGTTTCTGTGATGTACTTTATCTTTCTATCAATTTTCCTTATAATAAAATTCAAAGTTATTCATAGTTTTTTTTAGCTTTTATAGAAATGAAATTTTGAAACTACAAATGTAAGCTCTACTTTTTATGTGAAAACTAGTGATGTACCGGACTCACTATCCGGGTCCGGATCCGGCCGGATATTGCCATTTTTGTCTGATATCCAGATCCGACCGGATCTTGATATGAAAAAAAAGTCCGGATCTGGTTCCGGCCGGATTCTAATTTGAAAAAAAAGTCCGGATCCGGTTCCGGCCGGATTCTTGTTTGAAAAAAAAAGTCCGGATCCGGGTCTGGCCGGACCCGAAATTGTGAGTCCGGTACATCACTACTTTTAACAAAAACAGTACAGAAAATAATTAAATTAAGTTTTATAACATTTACCCATCTAGACTAACTAGTGATTTCTTCATTTTTCTTTCTTAATTGTAATACTGTTTAGTTTTTTTCCTCACGCCTCCCCCCTACCGACTATAAATTTATTTTTATTAATTTTGTAGGAATGTGTTTATATGCTTTAAGTTATTGCCTTTTATGAGCAAATAAGTTTAAATTTATTAATGAGTTTATCATAATTTTAACTTGGTTTAATGTTATCTAATTATTTTATGTTGAATCTGAATGTATTTTATTTTTCTCATTGTGTGTCCTGCTTAAGTGGCTCAGGTTTTGATGCCTGAGCCCAACATTGCACAGTAAACAATATAATAATAATAATGATATTAATAATACAAAAATACCTTATTTTGTGCGTAAGTTTTAAAATTTCTTATTCTTTCACACACTCGTTTATATTTTAGAAGAAGCTAAACGTAGTGTCAACTAATAAATTATATCCATTTAGACATAGTTATTTTCTAAACTTTTTGAAATAAATTGTCAAACAGCTTTAGTTTACTTTGATAAAACAGTTCAAATTTGATTAAAACTCTTTTTAAAATAAAATTATCAGACTTTAACTAACAGCATTTTAAATTTTTTTAGCACTTTTGCCGTTTGTTTGTATATTAAAAACACTGTAAAGCATATTTGATTTGTCTTGTTCTGAGAGACTTGGAAATAAGAGTTATACTGTCGTAAAAGCTGTATAAAAAGCTAAGCGCGGTTTAAAATGGGCTTCAAAAATTTTAGATTTCTGAGTAGGTGTTGTTTGTGTGTGTTTATGTTATTTGAGCAGAGCGCTCTTAAACTGTCAATTAGCGAAAGTTTAAATTATTAAAATAAACTTCACTATTTAGAACCCTGATCTAAACTTTTCTGCAAGTTGTAACTAAAAGCGTTTTGCAAGCACATTATAGTACAGTAAATTCCATTTGATAAAGTCTTCCAATTATATGTGGCAACTTTCACTGTAGGTTGAGTTGTACAATTGAATTCGGAAACCTTTACTTTCCGTCTGCCTGATATATAAAACAACCCAATCTTGATTGGTGAACAACTTCTGTTGTTCATCCCAGGCAATTTTTAGTCGTTAAACTTGAAGTAATTGCTCTCTCGATCTGATCATTGATTGCAGAACGAACTATCAAGAAACAGAAGTAACTCAAATACCTACCTTGTTTAAGTAACCTACAAGCTTTAACTGTATAAAGTGAGAATGTTCCGTTTTTATTCTATCTATTTTCTTCTCATTTAACTTGTACATCTTAAAATGCAAGTTCATTATAATTTTTATTTTCCATTGTGAAACTGATAGAGTTAGGAGCATTATTCAAAATATTGAAAAATTCAACCATAATTTTCTTGCTTCTAACCAACACAAAACAATCATCAACATATCTTAGGTACAATCAAATATTTTAAGATTTTATTAGTGTTGGTTAGAGGCAAGACAGTTATGTACAAGAATAGATGTACAAGTTAAACTAAAAGAAAAAATATTTTTAACATTGGTGTATAGAAAGAAAACTTTTACAGGTTGTTTTTTGAATTTTCAATCCAACTGTAGTTTTAAGAAAAAAGTAAATCTAGTCAGAGCTTGTGTCATTGTGCACATAAATTTTTTTTCTCAGAGTTGCTACTAAGTAAAATCAACAGATCAAGTTACTATTAAACAAAAATTGTTACCTATAAAAGTTAGTTACCAAAACAATTCATTTACATTTGAAAAATTTGGACAGAATAAAGACATTAGGACCTGAAAAATGTGTAGTTACTTTAAAAATTCCCATTTTTAATAAAAGCTCAGAAATGTTAAAAAAGAAAATTAGACAATTGGTAAGAAATACTTTTTATGCAGCAAACCCTTGAATCGTCTTCATCTTTAAACCACTATTGACACCAGGTGGTAAAGATCCAATATCAAACTTAAATAAAAGTATGGTAATTTACCAATACAGCTGCTGTTGTAAAGCAAGCTATATTGGATTAACAACAAGACATCTAAGGAAAAGGATTAAAGAGCATGTACCAATGAGTGTAGAGAATTTTAGCCTTTCAGATAAGAAAAATGATATACTGGTCAAAGTTTTAAGTGCATCTATACGTTCATCCATTGCAGACCATTTGGTTAATAACTTAACTTGCGCAAATAGATATAATCTAAATACATTTAAAATTATTAGAAATTGTAGTAATGTTTTCGATTTTATTAAGTTAGAAGCCATTTGTATTTTGTTTTATGTAAGTAAAAAATATTTTGACTATACTGTTTCTTTTATTTCGTAATACTTTATAAGTGTTGTTTTCATTTTAATATAGTTGTTTTAATATGTTTTAATATGTTGTTTTACTGTAGATCAATTACAACGTAAGTAAACTTAAATAATTTTAATTGTTACTAATTGCTTTTGTTATTTATTAATCTCTTGATTACTTTATGATTACTTCATTACTTAATTACTATATAAATTTGTAATATTTTATCTCTTGTTAGCTTTGTATTCTATTGACGAGAATTGCTCGAAATATATCTAGTTTTATTGAGATTGTGTGTCTTGTATATCTTATTGTATAATTACTGGTCACTTATGTTCCAATTACAATATTATCAATTATCTTATCTCATATTTTTGACCGTGCAATGGACAAAGTTTTTGTTAGAACTATTAAAATTTATATTTTTTTATTAAGAAATTAAACTCAAGTACACTTTAAGGCATTTTGTAGTAAAACAAAAACTTATTTTTAAATCATAAAGTTTAAAACTCCTGTTCATTTACAAGATCATAGAGCACAAAAATATTAAAGTATACAGTTTATATGATTTATTAATAGTTTTTTAAATAGGACAAAAAGAAAGCAGAAAAAAAAATATTAATATGCTGCTTAAAAATGATAACTTAAGCTTTAAAAGCTTATTTTTAAATTAGATTGAAGCTTTTTTAATGAATGCTGTAGGTATTTGAATATTTTTATTTGAAATTGTCTAAAGACTTTGATTGTTTAAACATAATTAAGAGTATGATTTTATTAAAAGTGTTTTTTGTTTAAAAAGTGATTTTTGTAGTAGCTTTGACTAAATAAAAATAATATTTAACTTCTTTTAAGATTGGACATATATGGATGAAAGAAGCGGTATTGACTTGGGCTGAAATATTTGTTGAAAATAAAAAAAGCCACAATATAACTGATTTATTTCCCAACACAGGATATGAAATTCGTGTCATATTATTGTTAGTTTTAAAATACCTTCTTTTTATAACTATCCGTAGGTTTGTTAATAGTAGGTTTTGGTAGTTTTAGTTTTTTAGTTTAATATTTATGTTAATAAATTTGTCCTCTATATTTTTGAATCTGAGAATTTTGGTATAGGTTATTGAGATTTCTATAATTTATTTTTTAAACTGGTTTTGTTAGAAGATATTTTCAGTACAGGTTATTAAATATATATGGAAAAAAGCTTATAAAGTCTTGTAGACATTAATTGTAGCCGAAAATTTTTGATTTAAATAAGAAACTAAATAAATTTCAGTTTAGAAACACAAGTAAAACTTATTTTAAAAACACTAAAATTTATACATTAATAAATAGCTTTGCTACGTTTCTAACCAGCAACCTTTTCTAACCTAATCACTTCTAACCCTATCATATCTAAGCTTATAATTTCTAAACTGGTGGTAAAGATAACACTGTTACCCCTAGCCCTTACCCTTGGTCAATAAGCGGTTCCTTCTGCCAGCTTGGTAAGCGGCGATTGACAAAAATAGTAGTGACTTAAATATGTAAGCCGTGCAAAAATGACACTTTGTGCAAAAGTGATACACATTCAAAAGTGACTCCGTTCAAAGTTTATCTTTTTGGAAAAAGTAAATTTGTGCAAAACAGACCTGCCCAAATTTTTTCAGTAGAAAAAAGGATGACCAGTCAGATCCTGACTCGTGTATTAGAAATGAGTACCATTGTCAAGAGTGGTAACTAATGAAGTCAAAGTCTAAAACTAAAAGGAAATAAACTTTTACTGATTGGGTTAGAAATTATGGAGTTAGAATTTATCGAGTTATATACAGGGTGGCCACATAACCTGGAAAACTTGGAATCTAACAATTCAGGCAAAAAACTAGGAATTTGTAGAAAGTTGTGAACAAACCTAGAATTTTTTTTAAAAAAAGTTAAAAAACCTGGACTTAGATATTTTTTAACTTTCTTGACAATTTTGTTTATAAATTTAAAATTTTTTTATGATTTTTAGACTTAAAACAAAGTATACTACAAGTTTTTAGTTATGAGTTGATAAATTATTACTATAACTAATGAAACTACTTTTTTAGCATTTCCATTGTTTTTAATGTCATGTAAAGTCAGTCAACAAGAAACTATTTCTGACTGATGCAACTTAGTAGAATTTATTTTACAAGTCATATTTCATTTACTGTTTTCGTTAAAGTTCATTGTGTTGTTCAAAAGATAAGTAAAGTTTTCAATGATAAAATTTTCACTGCACTACAAAACAGTTACAAAAGACTATTGCAAAATGAAACAAGTAGAAGTACAAGACAAATTGTAAATTATATTAAGTTTTAATCATTCTTTATAAATTTTCATTTAGTTCTTGTTCTCATTTTTATTTAACTTTATATTAGATGTTGCAAATTTTTAAATATTGTGTAATTAAGTTGGCTGATAAATAATAATGAAATTAATAAACTAAAATTAAAAACAAATTATAACTAGACTGTATGGCTATTTATGATAAATATCAACATAAAGGCTTCAAAACAATCATATGAGAAGAATTTTGAAGATATTGATTCAAAAAAACAAAACAGTTTGCAACAGAATAAAACAAAAATTAAATAGCAGTAATAAAAATGTATCGTTTATTACTTTAAACCTTTTTTACATTAAGATTAATTTACTAGTTAAAATGGTTGAAAAAAGATGTACTTTGAAAATCTGGAAGAAATTTTGAAAACCAGGAGAAAATTTACTAAAAACTAATGGTAACCCATAATATATGATCGGGTTAGAAATAATAAGGTTAGAAATGATTGTGTTAGAAGTGATCAGGTTAGATATGATTGGGTTAGAATAGATCACAGATTACAACATTTGGCTCCCTAATAAATAACTTAACCAAAACAATATGTTTATGAAATAAATACTGGGTATTTTTATATTTATTATTCTTGGTTGTTGCTGCTACTAGTATTCTATGATAAGTCATAACATAATAAAGTCCTGGACAAGACGTTAAAAGGTATCCGTGGTGTGCGACTAGATAACCGAAAGGTTCTTTGTGCACCAGGTCCTAGGACCAAATATTTTGACCGTAGTTTTTTGTTGTTTAGTAAACTATAATATTAGTTACTTTTAAATTAAAGTTAACTTAATTCCATTGTGACGCAATTTTTTGAAATTATGAAAACTTTTAAAATGTTTTGAATGTACTATGAACATGATAGTTAAATTTGTTACTAATATAAGAGATTTTGATACAATGAGTTTGTTTAAGAGTTTTAATTTTTAACATTATAGCAGTCTTTACAAATGACTTTTTTTACAAAGTATTTTAAACATAAAATACAGTCATAATAAAAATATGTTTAATAAAGATGGTTTGAAGTGTAATATTTTGTCATAAAGACAGTTACAGAAGAGCTTGGTGTGTTTAGTTGTATCTTCTATTGGCTTTTGCAACCAAAGCTTTATTTTTTCAAGGAAGCAGGTGCTACAAAAGCTTAAAACTAGAGGTTGTTAGTGGCCCAACAACCAAAGGGTGGGTTAGGTGTGGCCGACTACTTGATGTCAGAGTGTCAACCAGAACTTTTGTTAAATGCTTTTAGCTTTTATTTAAGACGAGCCAACACTATAGGTTGTTTACGTTTAGGATTTCGAACAAACCCCTATTATCATACCTTAACTTACTAATAATTAAATACCCTACTAATTACTAAATGGCAACTACTTTAGAGTGACTAAACATAACAAATGGGTGTGTAAATCTTATATTATAAAACTAAAGCAAAAAATAACAAAATAAAAACTTAACTTTTTTACTGAAATATAACTTTAAATGAAGTTTAAAACTTTACAAATAAATTTAATTTAAGACAACTTAAGTTGACTAAACATAACAGAGTAAATGTGTGAATCTTCTTTTTAAAAAAAGTCCTAAAAATTACTAAATGTAAATTTTACTTTTAATTTACAAATACTACTTTTGAAAACTACTTTAAATGGAATTAAAACATTAACAATTAGTTTAAATTAGAGAGAACGATTGTAAAAAATTTTTAAACTAAATTTATAAATAAGTATCATTCTCGTGTACAATGTTTATTAATTAATAAGAAACAGTTATGATATATTTGAAAAAAACAACACAAACTACAATCATACTTAAGCAATACTTATTATCTCTCACAGGTTTCATCTACAGGGGAGATAAAACTGTTCATTGACCTGGCTAAAAAAAAAACTAATTGTTTACTTGAACAGAATTTTCATGCATAAATATCAATTAAATTAAACTAAAAAAACACTGAAATTTCACAATCAACTTTGCAACTTTTAAAACAGTATATAACTACAAAGAAAAAACACACTTAAACTGCAATAAAGTTTGAAACAATATTACTATTTTAGCTGGGTGATTTAAATCAATCAAACATAAAAACTGTTAATAAACTCATTTAGAGTAGCTTTTAGGATCTTTAAATGTTTTTACAATATATAAGTCAGTTTTTCACCATAAATACAATTTTATAATAAAAATAGACCAAAAACCTGAAAAAAAAAAATCAAAAACCTTTGACAACCCTGTATAGATATATCGACTCCTTCAATTATTAATTAATCTTCTTTTTTTACATTAGTATTTACTAATATTCAAGTAACTCAGCTTAAAGAAAAAATTAAGAAAAGTTTGTTTTGTAAAAAGACCACCCAATTTTATATTTATTCTCATATATATTTGTAAAAGTCCAAACTGTACCTTTTTTTAAAACTATTTAATTCGGATACAAAGTTTTATGTTTCTAGCCCAAAAAAATTAGAATAACTAGATTAGTTTCTGCTAAGTTTTTAACTTCCAAGAAAATTGACAATGCAAAAATAGCTGGTAATAAATTTTTACATCAGCATAATTTTAACAAAAATAATTTTATCTCAACATTTAAATAAAATTGTTGTATTCTCTTAAAACTTACTTATTTATTGTACTTTTAGCTTACATATAAAACACAGTTCTCAATTTGTAAAAAAAAATCTTACCCCATCTCCATTATGTGCTTAATAAATTTTCAATAAAATGTATTCACTGTTTAACCTTTTATTTTTTAGGCCTCATAATGTGTCATCTTCAATTCTTCATGTGACAACTGCTATAGCTATCCCAATAGTTCAAAATTTAAGAATTGATAACGAAGTTCTCATGTGGAGTAGAATAGAAGATTATGATATTCAAATTCAATCATATCAGGTTGAGGTTAGGTAAGTATAAATTACAATCTACTCCTATATCAAAATCAAGTTTATAAAACAATTAGTACGAAGTTTTATTTTATATAAACAAAAATAATTTGTTGCATAATTTATAATCATGGCTTTTTAAAAACTATAGACTTTGTAATAGTCATTTACTATTAAGGCCATAGGGGGGGTCCAACATTTTTTTTTACTAAAATTAACTTTGGCTTTTATATGAAAGCTTAAAGTACAAACTATAAGCCAGTTTTTATAGAATTCAAAAATATCATTTATCTTTTGTGATATTTTATTTTTTGTAAAAATTTTCCAATATAAACGTATGGACCGCAAATTTTTTGGGGTCAATTTTCTCGGAAATTTTAAAATTCACTAAAAACCTATCTCCTCCTTCATTTTTTGACCTAGAGACTTCAAATTTTCAGGAAATGTTTCTTTTAATATTTTGAAGAATCTGAATGTTGGAATTTTTGAAATTTTGAAAAATAAAAATTTTATCCACAAAAAACTAAAAAAGAGGGTAGTTTTTTGACAATAATTTTTTTTTTACTCAAAATTAAAAAAATTCCTACAATAGATCTCTTTAAAGTTTAATGATACACATTCTGTAAAAATTTGAGAAAGATTACTCAAAAAATGAAGGAGGAGATAGATTTTTAGTGAAATAGTCTTTTTTCGCATTTTTAGTTTTTGCCTTCCAATAGGAACCTATTGAACGCCCTTTCTTTGATCGCTTATATCTCAAAAGTTACTTTGAGTTTTTTTAAGCGGTTAAAAGTGTCTGATAGCTCAGATTAAATTCTACAAAATAAGATCAAGTTGTAAAAAACAAAGTGGACCCCCCCCCCCCCCCTATGGCCTTAAACGAAACTCACAATTTTTAAATTTCAAACAACTGGTTTAATTTCATAAGCTAGTTTTAAAAAATTGTATGATACAATTGTGGTAGTAACTCAAAGTTTTATTAAGAAGGTTCCCGCTCTATTAGACAACTCAGCCAAGATTGAAGTTTTGTATACTTAAGTTTACTTATGATTTGTTTCAGAAAAAAAAACTTTATTTAGTTATAAATTATGTAAAATTGTCTTATATTTAAAATTATAAGAATCTCTTATAAATTTTAAAATCCGTAAACAATGTCTACTTGACGGCTTTGAATGAGAACGAAACTCAAGGTTTTTATTGTAGCCAAATCTTCATTATTTTTTTTCTAACTTGATAGTTTCGAACTTATTCGCATCTAATTTGTTGTTTTCCATAATATAAAACTTGGTTAATGCCAGGAGTTTTATTTTAGAGTATCCTTTAAAACAGTGCTTCTGAACCTTTTTCTAGTGGCGGAACCCTTTTCCAAAGTTAAACTTTTCCGCGGAACCCCTAATATAGTTTTACATAAAATGTTTAATATATTATTTCCAGCAAACAACAAAAGAATTTTAGTGAAAAACGAATTTATTAGCAAAACTTTACCATTGTTAAAATTATACCAATTGTAATAGTATTAAGTCGAGTCAAACTCAAAGTGCGCCAGAGGCAATAGGTGTTTTATGATTCTATAATAAACAAACGAAAACAAACATGATTAATCGCAACGTCATAAAAATCTTTCCTTGCATAATAAAAAAATGAGAGCTACAAACAACAACGAAATGAACATGAACCTAATCGAATTCACAGATTAATGTAATAAACTGGTAAGATGCCTAACGAAAAATAAATAAAAACATTTAGTGCGAAACTTGAACTTGTCTCTTAGCAACAAGCATGTCAATGCGCGGCTGGATTTTGGATAGACTGAGACGGAGACAGGCAGATAAGGTTGGAGTCAGCATACAGTTCTTTTGCTTCGTTTTAATGTTTGTTACATGCTAAAAGCCGGACTCGGAAAGATAAGTGGTTTCGAATGGTAAAATAAATTTTACTGCACGCTTTGCTAAGACGGGGTACTCTGAAATTGCACATATCCAAAAATCTAAAAGCTCCTTCCCTTTGAAACTCAATTTTAAATTGCTATATTCAGATGGGTGGGTGTCACTTTTGCACGAGCGTCACTTTTGCACAAGCGTCACTTTTGCACGAGGGGACACTTTTGCACGAGCGTCACTTTTGCACGAAGGGTCACTTTTGCACGAGGGGACACTTTTGCACGGCGACTCTTTTGCACGAGCGTCACTTTAGCACGAGGTGACACTTTTGCACAGCGTCACTTTTGCACGGAGGGTCACTTTTGGACGAGGGGACACTTTTGCACGGCGACTCTTTTGCACGAGCGTCACTTTAGCACGAGGTGACACTTTTGCGCGGCGTCACTTTTGCACGGAGGATCACTTTTGCACGAAGGGACACTTTTGCACAGCGACTCTTTTGCACGAAGGGTCACTTTTGCACGAGGGGACACTTTTGCACGGCGTCACTTTTGCACACAGGGACATTTTTGCACGCAGGGACATTTTTGCACGGCGACATTTTTTTACGGTAGCATTGTTGCATAACGATACTTTTGCACAACGTCACATTTTTACGATGAAATTTTTGCACAGCGTCATTTTGGCACGATAACTTTTTTGCACGGAACATCAATTTTGAATTTTGGTAATTTTTTTTTTATCAGGTACTAAATTTTTAATATAAAATGAAACTGAAAACTAAAATTCTATATGGCATTTATATTAAAGGCAAAAAATGAAAGATTAAACATATTAAACAGTAAAAGTTAATGTTAGAAACAAACAGAAGAAAGATGAATAAAATTATTTATAATTGAATCATACCAGGGACAAAAAATTAAATTTATTTAGAAACTAGGATTAAAAAAACTTTAAGTGTAAGTAAATTGTTTTAGTTTATTTTGAACTTTAATTATTAATTAAAAACTATGTATTTTTATATATTTTACTATACGGTTATAAGTTTGTTGTCGATATGATTGACCTAGGATTCAAAACTTAGACCACTTAAACTAAAGACACATATAGAAAATATAAAATTAAAACAAGTAGTTTATTTATTAAAACAAAGATAAAAACATAATTTGATATAAAATTCATACGTTAACATATAAATTAAAATTCTAACCACAAACTTGTACTTACTTACGCTTTGATGTAAAACGATCAAAGTCAAATATTTGAATGCATTAACTAACAACAAAAGTAAAAACCTAACGCTCCAAGGAAATTAACAATAGACTGGCAAAATTTGAAAAAATAAAAATTAGAAGCGTGCAAAAGTGAAGTTCCGTTAAAAACTGACTGATTGTTTAAAATTTTCGCAGATCATAAGTATATCCGTGAAAATATAATTCCGTGCAAAAGTAACGCTATGCAAAATTGTCGCCATACAAATGTAACGTTGTGCAAAAGTTTTGACGTGTAAAAATGTCGCCGTGCAAAAGTGATGCCGTGCAAAAAATAACCCTGCATGCAAAAGTGACGCCGTGCAAAAGTGTCCCTCGTGCAAAAGTGTCCCCTCGTGAAAAAGTGACCCTCGGTGCAAAAGTGACGCCGCGCAAAAGTGTCACCTCGTGCTAAAGTGACGCTCGTGCAAAAGAATCGCCGTGCAAAAGTGTCCCCTCGTGCAAAAGTGACCCTCCGTGCAAAAGTGACGCCGTGCAAAAGTGTCCCCTCGTGATAAAGTGTCGGTCGTGCAAAAGAGTCGCCGTGCAAAAGTGTCCTCTCGTGCAAAAGTGACCCTTCGTGCAAAAGTGACGCTCGTGCAAAAGTGTCCCTTCGTGCAAAAGTGTCTTCGTGCAAAAGTGACGCTCGTGCAAAAAAGACCCGTTCCCATTCAGATAGTTGCAGCAACTCGTTTTCTGTATCTGTAGGAAGATTCACTTCTCTTGAAGCAATATCACACATAAAAGGATTCAAATTCCATAAACTTCCGATGCGAACATCTTTAGCAAAATAATGTTGAAACTTTATAGACAAAAGATCAAGGTGGTTGTATATTTCGTCAGAGAAGTTAAATTCTAGGCATTTTTCATGGGCTTCATCAAACCGGTGAAACATCGCAAAATTACCATTGCTAACCTTTTTCTTCCAAAAGTTAATTCTATTTTTAAACGCCTCAATCTTGTCTGTCATGACAAAAATGGAATTTCGCTTCCCTTGCATGCTTAAGTTCAAAGCGTTCAATTCTTTAAAAATATCGGTGAGATAAGCTATCCTGGCCAAAAAAACATCATCTTCAAAAAATTTGCGCAACTAGGACACCTATCAATAATGAAAACCTATTAAAAGTCCTACCGCTAGATACACACTAAGAAGATCAATGAATGCTATAATTATATATGTTTTCCATTTTATGTGTTCCATTTTTTTTTAAAAGTTTTATGATTAAATTTTTTTTTTCTTTTAAATTTCTTTTTTAAATTTCGAAAGGCTTCGCGGAACCCTAGGGTTCCGCGGAACCCCATTTCAGAAGCACTGCTTTAAAAGATATTCTTAGGCATGTCTTATTTTTTGTATTGATTGAATGTAGTTCAGGCTGGCTGGATTTTAGCTATAAATAGTGTGTATCCTGTTTATGTTATATAACGCAATGATCTTCACGGTAGTTGAAATATTTGCAAACTCCCCAAAAGTGTAATAACTTTTTTCAAAATTTTTGCGTAATATCTAGTGAAAATTAAAAAGAAATACCTTAATTGTGCCTGAAAACTTTTTTTTTGTCCTAATTGTAAACTCTAGTATATCTAGTGCAAGTTTCAAAACTCTTTAAGACATCTACTATAAGTTTCAAAACTCCTTTCAAACATGCCCGAGAAATTTTTTTGCTAACCATCATTAAATCCAGAATATCTATTTTAAGTTTTGTAATGAATTTCGTGCACCCTAAAATAAATTTTATGCACACCGTGAAGACCACTGATTTAGCGATCAAAATTTTATGGTCAAAAACTGTTTAATTTTTCTTAATCAATAAAAAGTTTAAAATTGTTGCAAAAAAAAAGATTTTTAGATAAGTTTTATTTTCCCACACGACTTAAAACAAACATTGCTTGGGATATTGTCTTAGAAATGACATACTGGTATTTTAATAATAGTGAATAACGTTGTCCTTAAAACTTTGGCAAAACCAATATTTTTATAATTTATATGCTAAGTTTTCTAATTTTTACAAATATAAAACTGCTTACTTTTAAATGGACTTTAATTGGATTTATTCATAGCTTTTAGCTGTATTCTAGTAATATATTAAAAGAAAGTTGACTTATATGAGAATAAATTTTAAAATTAGTATGACCATTTCAAAAACATAACAAAGTTAAGTATTCTGGTAACTATATCGTGGTTAAAAAGTATAGAAAACTGAATAGTTTAGTAAAGTTAGATTAAGGATTTTACAATGATCTTTTTTCTTATGATTATTTTTAAAGGTTTTATTTTAGTGTCAAAGAGCGTAGAAGCTTATTTCTTAATATTTAAACTTGTACTTAAATAGAGAAGTGAGTTCTCCTGATCAACCTCGTCAGTTTATTGGAAATTGGGGAGATGCTAAAAACGGACAAATAGTAGAACCGAGTAATAATTGGACTATCGATGGATTAAGCTTAGGAAAATATTATCAATTTAGTGTAAGCTTATAATTAAATTTTTGAATCTAAATTAATAAACATTAAAACTAGTATGTATAGGTTTATATAAATGATTATACGATTATATGATTATACGTATAGTATAGTACATATGTTTTAAAATTTATATTTATTTTAAATCAGGTACTATGTTTTTATTACATGAAGACTAGTTTTTATATACATTTGCAACTTAATATCAATAGATTTATTTTGTTTTTTATATTTTATTACACAAAGCTTTTCAAAATCATACAAGATTTCTTTGTCAAGTGATAAATTTTAAATGAAATTTGAAAAAAATTTTCGTTGAGTGAATAGCTTAGATGTAAGAAAAGCGAACTTTACAGCCTGGAATCAATATTGATTGAGGAAGAGCGACCTAACTTAAATACTTAAGTAGCATTAAATGGTAAAACAAAATTATTAACAATCTATTAATAAACATGCCTTTAGTTTTAATTACTGAATCTCTAATTTTTGTATTTATTTTAATTTATTCATACGTCATAATTTAAAGTTATTTTCTAAGCTATTCACTCAACGAAAATTTTTTCAAATTTCATTTAAAATTTATCACTTGACAAAGAAATCTTGTATGATTTTGAAAAGCTTTGTGTAATAAAATATAAAAAACAAAATGAACCTATTGATATTAAGTTGCAAATGGTATATAAATACGTTCAAAAACCTTCCTATAGACTAGTTTTAATTAGTTTAATTTTTGATTAATTCAAACTTCTTAGAAAATTATTTTTGCTAATTTAACTGAATTTTTTATTCATTGTGGCTTTGAGTTAATCTTTTCATTAATTTTGTGTAAAATATTTGCCCTAACGATGTTTTTGTCCATTAGTTGTTCATTTTTTACTACATATTGTAGTTCAACAATCAGCAAATATTTTGTTTTATGGCTACAAATACTTGAACTATTAGTTTTTATAGTTCGATTTCATAAAAGTAATGAAGTAAGTTTTATCATTTACTGAAATGATAGAATTTGCAATAAGCTAAAGCCAGTGGTATTACCTCATAATTTTGAATCCAAAAAACAATAACATTTTAGTAAACTTTTAAAAAACATACTAAGGGCACATAGGGGGTAAATCACTTTTTTCACAATTTGATCTTACTTTGTTGATTTTTAACTAAGCTACAAGATGCTTTTACAGATATTTAAAATTCATAATAGATTTTGAGATATAGCCGGTCCAAGTCGGAGACTACAATAGGTTCCTTATGTTAGTGCTGTTAGATCAATTTGTGAAAAAACGATAATTCCCCTATGCCCTCAAAGAAGATATGCTGAGATATAAATGTTACAAATAGTTAATATTTCTAATCTTTCTTTAAATACTCATTAAGTTTTTCTATAACTAGTGTACTTAAATATAGTAAAATTTTATAGCTATTTAGTCATTAAGATCACTTCGTGTCAGTTTTTCGTTTATTTCCGATTGCCACACTTTTAGGCTAACTCAGGCTGGTTTGAAACTTTAAAAAAACTTAGGGTAGTTTGAATATTTTCACATTATTAAAAAATAACTCAGATTAGTTTGGATAATTTGACTAAATCTCTGGATAGTTTGTTATTTTGAAACAAGTTACGTTAAGTTATTAAAAGTTACGTTTTTTATTGTAAAAATTAGCTTATTTTGTTATCATTATGGAACTTACTGTTATATATATGTTATTTATACAAACAGTACATTTGAAATAATTTTTTACTGTTAATAGATTTTTATTTTCAATTTTCTCATAAACTAAGACGGACTCAGGCTAGTATTACGTAACTCAGGTCAAATTTTAGTCACTCATTTTTAATTGATGGTTTTAGAAAGTAGCAACCCTGTTTATTGATTGTAAAATAGTTTTTTTTGAGGTCCAAGGTAAAGTATACAGTTTCTAATGAATAAGTTTTTCAACTCAACCCTTGTCCTCAAGCAGATTTAGACAAGTTCTTGATGACTCCCGCTAGCTATTTTCTTAAATAAAGCAATATTGTAGATATTTTTAGTATTAATATTTTTAAAGTTCGTTTCTTTAAATTGATTGTTATAGGTAATAAGAACTAATTAAATGTGGTTGTTTTTAACATCTATAAATTTTAGTTTTTTTACTTAAGGTTCATGCACAAACTTTAGCTGAAAGAGGTGACAGTACACCTCCTACTTCGATATACTCTCTTCCTGTATCAAAAAGTTCGTTTAGGTTATGAATTAGTTTTATTTATTTATTTTAAATTTAACATTAATTTTAACTTAAGTTATTAGTGATTAAAACATTTAAATAGGTTGTCTCAGTTCTACAAACGCTTTTTAAGACTTCTATTGAATAAATTATTGAAAATATTTTAAATAAACGAAAGAACTCTTAAATATTGTGTGTAGAATTTTGAAGTTTTTGAATAGTTTTTACCGTTGTTTTTATTAAACGGTTGTTACACTTTTATTGAGCATAGTTTTATTACATAAATTTAAGTTTAAAATTTTATTTTACATTTTAAAAGACAACTATTTTTTTTCTCAACCTGTTCATGTTTTTATATAATACTCTTTAAGCTGATTGAAAAATTACGAACGGACTAATTATTGCATGATAATGCGGACCTGTGTCAGTTCAAGCTTGACCATTCGCAGCTAAATTGTAATTTATTGTCAATGGGTGCACGACTATTCAAATTCGGACAATTCAAATTCCGACAATTCAAACTCTTAATAAAAAATTGAAACGGCTAAAATACAAAAAGTAATGTATATTTGTCTCACATAAAAAATGCATATGTGAATCATATTAATATCTACAGGCCATTTTTTGCTTTTTGCATAAAATTAAATATTTTTTGAGATATGGCTTTATTAAAGTAAAACACATAGTTATTTTTAGTAATTTTAAAATATCTTAAAAAATATTTAAGATTTTGCAAAAAAGAAAAAGTGGCTTGTAGATTTTAATAAGGTCTACGTATACATTTGTTATATTTCTCAAATTTATATTACTTTTTGAGATATAGTCTTTTAAAAATTTTTTTAAGAATTTGAATTGTCGGAATTTGAGTTGTCCGAACTTGAATTGTCATGTAACCATTTTCAATGGTTTATTTCCATTGACAATTAGAAATAAAACTGAATTTAAATATAAAGTTAGTTGTGAGTCTGTCACTTGTGAATTTATTTGGAAGCTTGTTGATGGGGTGTCTGAAATCTTAACTAAAGCTAAATTTGGTAGACTTTCATCGGTTTCCGAAAGTTAATACCTTTTATTTCTCTTCAACCTCTTTTATTGGTACTGCTTCATATTCTGATACTTCTTTAGGGTAGCTGTCAAAGTCGCAAAGCGTACAAAATTGCACGAGGGTACAAAATTGCACGAAGGTACTTTTGCATGAGGGGATAAAATTGCACGAAGACACTTTTGCACGAGCAGACAATTTTGCACGGGTTGATTTTTTTATTATTTCTTTTTTATTTTTTCATCATATTTTATTTAGTTTTATTTTTATTATAAATGTTACCCCTAACCTTTACCCTCGATCAATCACTTGGTTTATTTATTATTTATTTTTTTCTTTATTTTTATTTTTTATTATCACTTTTACCCCTTACCCTCGGTCAGTAGCTCTTTTTTTTGATTATTATTATTTTTTTCAATTTATTATATTTTATTTAGTTAATTATTTTTGTTATCACTGTTACCCCTAACCCTCGGTCAGTAACCTTTTTTTCTTTTTGATATATCTTTTAGTTTTTTTTCTGTTTTTTTTTGTTTTTTTACTCTCGTGCAAAAATATAACTCGTGCAAAATTAACCTTTGGTGCAAAATTGTCTTTATGCAATTGTGTGCCCTCGTTCAAAAATATCTTCGTGCAATTTTGTTCTTGGGCAATTTAGTCCCCTCGTGCAATTTTGTCTTCGTGCAATTTTGACCCGTTCCCACTTCTTTAATATCAAATTCAATAACAGTTTCAAATTCTGTGCGCTGTATCTTATTCTGCAATTGATTTCCGAATTGTTTGTTACAATACGATACACCTATAACTATGATATGTCTAATAATATACCTATGTAAATAGTAATAAGTTGAAAAGTACAAGCATTATTTGGAAGCCCGATTCTAATAAAAAGTATAAGTCTTGAATAAGTATCCAAAAATAAATAAAGAAACATGTAATTAATGAAGCAAAAAGCCTGTTAAAAACTTGTAATTTTTAAACCTTGTAATCACCGTAAATTAAATAACTAAAAACTGTGTAAAAAATATTTGTTAAATTAAAAAAAGAAAAAAAGAAAGTTATGGCCTGGGTAGAATTTATATTGGCTAAACAGTAGGTAGATTTAAAGATAAGCACTTAAAAACACTTTTAAAAACATTGACAATAAAAAAGTTGTTTGCTTGTAAGATTAGCACTCAGCTTAGTTTTCTATTTATAAAGTCATGTTAGTATTTTTATAAACATAAGCGAAATTTTTGATCTTTAATGTGATTAAGTTGTCTCGTTTTAAATATTTTGCAAATTTTAATTAAACATTCAAAACTTAATTTGAAGTCTAACAAAAAGTTATTATAGCCTAAAATTAAATATTTTAAATAATTTCATCAAGTTAAATTATAATATTTTGAAACTTATTATGGTTGTAATTATTTTAGAAAAGTCAAACATGTATACAAGCATTTCTTCACATAAGCAATGCAAAGGTGCAAACAAATAGCTGCAGGTATGATTATAAATAAAGTAAACGATATAGAAGTCTAAGGTAAAAGTTTTTTGAGGTGTAGTCGCAAATTTTAAAAATGAGTTGTTTAGGCTGACTAAGGATAGTTTTTAGCCACTCAGACTAGTTTTTTCACTATAGATGGTTATTATTTAAATAATGCACTGTACATAAACATCCAAAAATTAGTTGCTAATAGTTTATTATACATATCCTAACGAAACAACATTCTTGATAATAAAATAATAAAAATTTTCATGGTACTTTTTTTTAACTAACATACGTTTTTCTGTTTAAATAACAAAGAAATACCACGCTAGTCTGTAAAAAAAGTACTGCAAAAAAAAAAACAAAAAAAGATAAAGAAGATGAGTATGTGTATTGAAGAAATATAAGCCATATTTGTTATAGATTAAGCACTAATAGTTGACACAATATATATTAATCACCAAAATTGAAAAATGAATACTTCAATAAACCATAATAGCACTATGAATTATTGTATGTTGGTTACTTAACACAACTTTAAAAATTCATACTGCAATGCTTCAAAGAATTGTATGTTTATTATTTGATACATTGTAAAATAATTTCTAATGAAATCCAAAGCTATACTAGTTAGGAGCAACACAAAGCAATTACAATATTCACAAGAATTAAGTCAAAATTACAATAAAATAAATTACAAAATATATACTAGATTCACGTTAAAAGTTTTAAAAAGTGACTAAAGCAGGGGACAGCCACATTTCAAAAAAAAATATTCGTGTGCTGCGGTTGTGTTTTCTGTTTTAATTCTTCCTAAATATCGGGTTCCCACTTCCCTATAAATCCCTATAAATTTGCACTGTTCTAAAAAATCCTAAAAAAAAATTGAAAAACATGTGAGAGTCCCTAGAAATTATGTTTTTTGCTTTGTGATTGAAGTTTAGAAGCCAAAAGAGCGATACCGCGTGGTGAAAAACACGTAATTTTTTTTAATCCAAATATTTGCAATCTCAATTCAAGACTATGACTCTATGGCACCACCTAGCGGATTTGATAAAATACAGTTTATCTAAAGTTTGCTTTTTTAACTATAATTAGAGCTCAACAACCCTCGAAATTTTGTAAATCTCTTATTAAGACTGTGCTTATTAACGATTAATGACATATCTTACTTTATTACCTTAAAAATATGTTCGTAGCGTTTAAAGTTCATTGCTTATTTTTTTGGTTGTTTCCCTATAATATTTTTTGATTTTAATTTTTTTTATTATATTTTAATTTTTCTATACTTTATGGATTTACCTATAATTTTTCTTTGAAATTTTATTGGAAACCAAGTAAATATCTAGCGTATGTTCCGAACTTTTCGTAGATTTTACCTGAAACCTTCTTTCCTCTTTCACTCAAACCTCAGAATATCTAGTTGTAGTTTCAAAAATTTTCCTTCGCAGGCCAAATTTGCATGCTCGCGGACTGAAGTTTGCCAGCCCTTTGACTAAAGCATAAAATAAAATGGTAGTTAAATAATAAATGGTTTAAATAATAAATACGTCATAATATTATGCTTGAAAAATACTTACATTTATGGACAGACGCGTATAGTTATATATTAAAAAAAAATACTTTTAAAAAATGACTGTAAAATACTTACAATTAAATAAAAAATTTACAATTAATTGAGTGTATAGTAATATATTAAAGTTTTACAATTAACATATTTTTAAAGTATCGAGGCTACTATGTGTTAAATTAAATGTAAGCATGCAGTAAAAAATCTTCCCGCTGATATTTTATACGTAGAAGGTAAGAAAAGGACGGCTTATCTGTGATTGAAATAAAGGATTCTAATTAAAGTTAAAAGTTGACAAATGAAAACATAAAGTAAAGAAATAAGAGACAGACAAACAGGTCGGATAATAAAAGATAACATATATACAAAAACTCAGTATAATTAGGTAATTATGATTAAACAAATATATATAAAATACATGTGTTCGTGTGAAATGAAAAGGGAATGGTACAAAAACGCAAAGATGTTATTTATAGAAGAATCATCGGTTGTAAACACAGTTGTTTTGAAATATACTGCATTTTATTTAACAATTGTTTTCTATCTCCGGCTACTGTTGCCATGCGCTCGAGCTTGCTGACTTGGCAAGTCTTACTCGCGCCACCGATACACTTTTGTGTGGTGCAGCATGCTTCATTTCTTTCCGGTTTACATTTAAAATATACATTTAAAAAAACTGCGAAGCGAAATCCTAAAATCTAGTTTTGCCCTTTTTAGTTATATGATTAAACAGTGTACACTGTACATAGCTTTAAAATGGCCTTTCATCAATCCAATATAATATTTTTCTTAACAATTGTATAGGTTAATTTTTTATTGTGGAATAAAAAAAAACTATTTAAAGAAATTGATAATTTTGTTCTTAATAATCTTTTAACAAGTTAAAAGAAAAAGTGTGGCATGAAGTAAGTTGAAAAAAAGATTTTTCTGTACAAAACTTTTATTAAAAAATGTAATAGTTTTTAATTACTTAAAATATTTATTTTGTTTTACTTTATGATTGTTAAAAAATATATTCTAGTTTATCTATTTTTCAGATGAGCAAAATCTACTAGCTTTGATAAGCATTCCAATTGCTTTTATTCTCATTGTTTTACTTGGAACTCGTAAGTTTTACAAAATTATTTCAGAAAATCTCTGATATTTATATAGATTTTATTTCTTTAGTATATTGGCAACATAGAAAAAGTAAAAAACTGTCGATAAAGATTCCTGACGTCATAGAAATGCGAAATGATTGGCTGAGAATTGCAAAACAAGGTGTTGATAATGTAAATATAGAAAGTCTACCAACAATTCCACGTGAAGACTTCAATTTTGGAAAGAAACTCGGAAAAGGTGCATTTGGCGAGGTATTTAGGAAACAATACACTAAAATTACTTAACAAAAAGATCTTGTTGTTGTTGATCTTGCGGTAAAGTTCATTAATTATTATTGATGGCGCGAAACATCTCAACTCTGTTGATGATGGCCGTAATAACTACTGGTTAAAACTGATCAAACGAGCGCAGACTATAATCTCACAATAAGCTGACAATGTCTGAGACGTTGGGTTTAGAATGATTTAATGTGTCAATTTTTTCAACTTTAACCACAAACGGTCGCTTCTGTACTTTGTACATAAGCCCGCTTGGTTCAGATCACAATAGCGGTTTCTCGCGACTATTCCTACCTGATGAGTCCTAAATTGGATGAAATCGGTCGTAGGATTGTCTCGGATGCTGTTGTTGTTGTTGATCTTGCGGTAAAGTTCATTAATTAATAACAAAAAAATAAGGAGTCAAGCATGAATTTAAAACTATGCTTTATAATTTAACTGACTAATAAGAATTAGTTTTAAGCAGTAAGATAAGTCTTGCTTGTTCTTTTTAAAATCTATAAGTTACGTTTTATTACTGCTTCCGAAAGGTAAGTATAATAATAGTAGCTTAGATATCTACATTAGATTTTTATTTTGACGTATTTAACTACTAAGGTAGATTACAATATATTTTCGTTTTTATGGCATATTTAGTTAAGTTAACATTAAATAGTACGAGATGTCGTGTTTATTGAATAAAAGCTTTTATGTAAAAGTTAGAAGTCCTTAGAAACAGAATTATCTTAGACACAAAACTTTTACTTACGAAATTTATACAACCTCTTTTTTATCAAGTGTTTAAGACCTGAAGTTTTTATAAAAGCTTTTCCTTATTGAAATATTTTAAATGGTTTCGATTTATTACTGTTTGTTGCAGTGAGTAGTAGATATTTATACTTTCTATCAATACATCAAAACAGTGGAAGAGAAATATTATAATGAACATACGTTTGTCAACTCCTTGAACATTTTGAAAGTCTTTCAAAACTAATCATATAAAAAGTTTTACACCTATTTTTGTTAGGTAAATAAATAATTTTACTCAATTTATTTTATGAATATGATTTTTAAATGTTTAACACCTTTTCAATTATAAAACTCAACTTTTTATTATGTTTTAAAATTTTTATGAATTTAACAAATTTTGTATTTTTTTTTTCTTTGGAAAAATTATTGTTTAAAAAAGTTAATTGATATAGTCTAGGTCAGGGTTTTCCAAACTTTTCATAACTTCTGGTGTGAGTTCCAAAACTAGCCAAAGAGTTTTTTTTTTTGCTCTTAATCATGAGCTTCTCCAGAATACCTAGTGTAAGTTTGAATTTTTCTCTATTATCTAATGTAAGTTTCAAAATTACTCTGTGATAGGCCTAAGACTTTTTTTTTTATTTATTTATTATTTTTTTGCTTTTCATTATCAACTCCAGAATATCTAGTGTAAGTTTCAAATAATGGCCTTCTGGCTCGTTTTCAACTCATGACCCCCTGAAATCCTAAAATGACCCTTAAAGGGATCATATGACCGATATTGGGAAACCCTGATCTTGGTTATTTAATATTTTAATAGAAAATAGCTTGAAAGTTTAGGCTACTTTTTAAACATTAATTATACGTTTGCAATACACGTAAGTTATTGATCAGGCAAAACGAACCCATGACAATAAAAAAGTGCCAGTTTTTATTCAAGTTATCTTGAAAACCCAAAAATTGAGTATAACCCTGTTTGTCAAAAAGTTGTGTTGACAAAACATAGTGTCATACTTAACAAACAGTATTTATTCTATATGATGGTTATAATTTCGAAATTTAATGTACAATATTGTTTAGCATAAGTCAAAATTAACAAAACTATAATGTATCAATTCAGTAGTATATGTTATAAATACCAAGCTAAATAATTTTTTATGTTTACAAATCATTTTTAACTTAACTTTTATTAAAATATATTATAATCTAAAATTTGCCAAATTTTTACTATCTAGGTGTACAAAGCAAAGCTAAAAAATGGTGAATACAAAGGTTTTTCTGTAGCCGTAAAAACTATTAATGATGATGCGAATGACAAGGAAAAACAAGATTTCATGACAGAAGCTTATTTCATGAAGTAGTTTTGATGTTTTTAGACAAGCTTGTAAGAAAATTTAAGTAATATAAAAAAAAACTTTGTCTTAATCACAGAAGCTAATTTACAGTAACCTCTCGCATCTATACGCACTCGTGACGTTACGCACTCTCGTTTAGTTACGCATTTTAGAATTTTAGTTTTTTTTAATATTGCACAAAATAGGTTTATTGTATATTTTCAATTTAAAATATGTTTTTAAATGTTAACTTACCTCTCTATTTCTTTAGACTTTGTAAACTTATGTTCCTTGAATAATTGATAAACATTTAGTTATACCTCAGTATATCAGAAACTTTGTTAATAATAACACTTTAATTTTTATACTTTTGTTCAAAAGAAGAAATCCCATTACAGCACCAAATGCATATTTTTGTAAAAAGCTATAGAAACAAATTTTAATATAGACACTACACTATTTCTTAGTTGTAAACAAATGCTTAATTTTGAATTTAGTTTGCCAAGTAGAATAGAATATAAATATTAAGTATCAAATAAAAGTCATATATAAACAAAGATAAGATAAAATCTACTTATTATTAAAAAAAAAAAAATTTTCTACAAGTATTATTATTGTTATATATAAATTTAAATCTTATTTTTTAATATATGTATAGTTTTATCTTTTGTTTTCATTTTTATAAATAAATAAACAAATTGTTAAAATTGGGAAAATCCCCAGTTTGCTCTTAACTAGAAGCAATATCAAAAAACAGCCATTATAGTAAGTATATTTGGCACCTCTCGTATCTTTACGATCTCTCGTATCTTTACGTACTTTTTCTGTGGACACAATGTGTGTAAATAAGCGAGAGGTTACTGTATTTTATTTTTTCTTGTTATTTTATATAGTAGTAAAACACTTTTTTCTTTATATTAGACAAGCGTTGTATTATGTATGTTAATATTTAATGAAGATTACAAATATCTCGCCAAATAGCAGAAAAACTATTTAATTTAAAGTAATGCACATTGTTAAACACTTTTAATATTATTAGTTGCTTATTAATAATCAAGTCTTATCAGCTTAATGGTAAGTATGATAGTGCGAAAATATATCGGCTCTGTCAATGATAGCTAAAAAGTATAACTAATAAGTTGATATTAGCTAATTAACTTGAAACAAGCGTAAACAATTATCTAACGTTGAAAGTGACTACGTTAAAAAATGATGAGTTGTGATGGTTTATTTTCATAAATTTTCTCTCCTTACCCACAAAAACGGACTCATCAGTGAGAAAATCCTTAAGCACTTTTGGTTAGACTGGTATAACAGTTCGATTTAACTAAGTATTCCTTTTGAGTCCTAGTGAAGATAGAAGCAGGTCTCAGAATGTCGCAATAATTGGTGTTGACTAGTTGTGCGGTTTAGTTAAATGCTTTTTATTTTTTACAGGGTTGGCAAAAAAACGTAAAATTTGACAATTTACGCTATAAAAATTTGAATTGAGAAATTTTGAAAAACCAACCTGGAATTGGTAACAAAAATCACTAAAAAACCTGGAATTTAAAAATTTTTACATGTAAGTAGTAAAATTTCAATTTGACACATAAAATCTATTGTAATAATATCATAGCAACCATAATATCAGTATATTTACCTAATTAAAAAAAATTAAATTATTTTATTTAAACTTCTAACTTTCTTTGATAAATTTTAAATTTAAACAGCAAACTGCGTCACAACAACATAATCACACTGATAGGAGTTTGTCAAAACCCGTTTTACATAGTATTAGAACTTATGGATGGAGATTTGCGAAATTTTCTTATCGATTCACGACCACCTAGCTATACACGGAGAAATAGAATAGTATTTTTTTGATTAGCATTCAAAATTACTTATTTTTTAGTTGATTTGTAAAATTTGTGATGTTTTACTTCGTTAGTAAAAATTATTTCTGTAAACTCAGTGTTCCAAATTTAATATTAACTTCGGAGTATGTTTCAATGAGTGAAACAAATTATAATTTTTTTGTATACTTTTTAGCTTTACATAGGTTTTTAGTCAATGAAAGCTTCATAACGTTGGTTTATAATAATAATGGACCTATTTAGTATTGATTTTTTTAAATCTTTAGTTTAATTGTGTTAGTGTAGGTTGGGACTTTATAGTTCTTATATTTAGTATTTTAACTAAACATTATTTAATAAAAATTTACTCATCTTTAACTTGTTTTTAAATTTATTGAAGCTTTTAGCTCTTAAACAAATCAACGTTCAAGAGATAAATAAAATTGAATATGATAAACATTAAAACATTTTTTAATGTGCTAAAGCTACTATGATCTTAAATTAATAAAAATATAAATAATTATCATCATATAAGAGTGCTTGTTGTAAACCATGGGTTGGTAAACTTGGGCGTGAAAAGCGAAAATATGTGGCCCATGGTGTAGTTTTCAGCTAAAACAAAGTTTTTTGTGATAAATACATACAAGCTCTTTATTTTATAAGTAGTAACTACTAGTACTATAGTGTATATGTTATTGCATGTTTAACTACACTTTTGGTTTAAGAAGGTATTTTTACTGACTTCTACACTTATTTGGAATGACTGCCACCAACGAAAGACTTTTCTATACAGGCACGCGAGCAATTTTTTAGAGAAATTGGCACGTTACTTATTTAATGCTGCCGATCTCTGATGTAACCAAATTTAAAACAAACATATATAAAATATGGTCAAATATGTTTATTCCAAAGCAATCTGAGAATAAAGCTTTAATTTTTAGCTGTTCGTTTAAAAATTATAATCTGTAAGTTCACTCTGCATACACCGTTAAAAAGCTTAAAAATTGCATACAATGTCCTAGTTCTGGCAGGATTTGTAATTCATTAATTAGTAGAATATTGCCCTGCTTTGTTAATTCCTCTTCGGTCTGCAGTTCTTCGGAACACTTGTCGTTATGTATGAGATGTTCTGATCGACAGAGCAATTGTACTGTTGATGACATTGGCGTCAAAAAGCTCCGAACCTTTTGATGTTAACATAGTAGTTCTTTTTTAATGGTGTAAGCAGGTTTAACTACTATACGTTTTACATTTTTGGAATTTTTGTTTATAGTTATGAACGTAAATTCTTGTAAATAAGGAAAATTTTATATAAACAGGGTTTTTAAAATTATTTATTGCTATGTTTTTAAGCATCCTCGATTTTCTTAATTTTTATTTATAAAAGTGTTTTTTGAGTATTTATATTCAAATAGCAGGTTTGAAATTTTTAATATTTGTTATTTATTTAGCTATTAGTTATTGTATACTTCAAATTAACTTGTTTTGTTAAAACAATTCGGCGGATTATTTTAATTTCATTTATCTCTTGATAAGATTGTTAAGTTGTTCTTAGAAAAACTTCGAGATAAAATAAACGCAAGATAAAGTTTTTTTTAGGGTAGCTTGAGAGTTCTGCAAATCATTAGCATTATGTAGCAAATCATATTTGACAAGTTTGTAAACAAGCTTTTTTTGATTAATTTTCTATATGTTTGGGTTAAGTGGGTTAGGGATATGGGTATTAATAAAAAATATTTAAGCTTTAAAAATACTGCTGACTCCGCAAATACGCAAATATTTTTCTACATTATGCTAATGATTTTTACAATTCTCAAGCTACCCGTTTTTTTATAAACTAATTAAACTTATTTACATATTTTTGCTACCATAAGATACTTTAATACTCAAACAATTCTAAAATAGTCAATTGATACGTTGAATTAACTACATTTTGTTAACGAAGTTATTATAAAAGCATAGTTGTTTAAATGTAAAATAAGTACTTGTGTTGCATTTTATATAAAAAGTACTATTTTTTTAAGATGGGTAGTGGTAGATGTAAACTGAATTTAGTTGATCTTTTATCAATCTCAATTGACGTTGCGTCAGGTTGTGCATATTTGGAAAGTCAAAACTACATACACAGGTATATTAATTTACTGGAATTAAAACAGAATTTTTAATTACATTATTAAAAAATAAATTTTATTTAATTTTCCACTTCTTTTTTAATTTAATTTAAATAAAATGTGGCAATATCGTTGTAACCTTAATAGCCTGTCTTAATGGATTACTTTTGTATATATAGTTAAATTACTTTCTATAGAAATAAATACAAGAGCTACAGAGTTAAAAATAGCTAGCTTAATTTTTTTTATTCAAATTGTTAACAGCAAAGGGAAACAACAATTTATAAACAACATGTACAAAATAAGTGCAAAAACAGTTTAAAATCAACAACAACTCAATAAAAATATAATCATTAACCGCAAACACAAAAATTGCCGAAAAGTTAAATAAAATTTATAAACAAAGGGGGAATTTATTACATTTTTTCTCGTTTGGCCTTTCAACTGAAGCCCTTACGAGGAGTTTCTATTACTATATTTCTTTTTTTAACTTAAATTCAAATAATTTAAGTACATGTGAATTCAAAAAATTAATCAAACGTTGCTTTATATCGTGAATTTTTTGAAAGATCAAAAAATTTTACCATGAAAAACTGATATACAGCATTACTTCAAAACGCAGTTAAGTTATTAGAGTTAGTAAAGTCTTATAAAGTTTTTATTCCTCCAGCGTCAGCTGCCGCTTCACCACGCACTCTTTATACTCTGAACTGTTCCCTCTCATCACGGCTTACAAATGTCGCTGCTGCCTACTCTCAAACTCCTCTCCGTCTTGACTGTTTCCTTTTTTCACTGCATTCAATTGTCTTCGATGCATGCTAACGGTTGAATCAGTGACTGGTCTTTTTATCTTCTACTACCTTCTTCTCAATGGCGGTGTTTTCTGACACGCATTTCACAGGAATTTTATAATCTGCGGTGCTCTCTAAGTTATAAATGGAGCCATGTGATAGCGAATTGCAATTTTGAGTTCAGTTGACTTGGGAACCATAAGCAATGTAGTCCAATGCTGAGAATTTCTGAGACCAAAATGATTAACATATATGAAAAAGCAAGTATCAAGGTGCAAAAAAAAAAAAAATCATGTAACTATCAAACATTAAAACAATGTTTTGAAAAACAATTAAAAAAATATCTTGTGAATTAAAGAAATCCTAACAAACCACTATATATTTCAAACAATTTTTAAAGCTTTTTTCATCTATAGCTATTTTATTCTGCATAGTAATACAATACTAGCTATAAATACAAACATAAACCATACTAAATTTCACAACAGTTTATGTATATATCATACCAACAATTTCTCTTTTAAGAGTTTTATATATAGCCATTAATTTTTAATATAAACAAGATAAAGTTACAGTTCGACACAATTTTTTGCCTAAATCAAAAAAAAAAATTAGCTACCAAAGTCAAATTACAAGAGAGTTCACATAGAAAAATAAATAAACTGGCGGAAGCAATTTGCATTCAATTTACACATTTACCTTTTTTGTCATTATTATTTTTCAATTGTTAAAGAGTTGCAGAATGTATATTGCATTTAAAAAACAAAGGCTAGACAGACATTTAACTAAAAAGCTGTTTAATAATAAACTTGCAAAACTCTTTTTAAAAAAACTTAGAATAATAAAAATGAGCTCTTTAGTCAGAATAATATTGTCCTGTTAAGCAGCTAGAAAATTATGTTTTAATCAGATTCAATATTTTTAGATTTGTTTAAAGTTAAAATGGAAAGTTTGTTTGAAAGCTCTTTTCAGTTGATAAGATTATAATGCTACACTTATAAATACAAAACTATGAATTAAATAGAAACTTCCAAAATCAGATTCAAGTTTAAAAATTTTTCTTAAGACTTTTTTTGTTCAAAAAAAAAATTTTATTGAGTAAAAATTTTTAAGGAGATACCCTTTAATATATAATTTTGTCTAAAATTTTAAGTTAGAAACAGTTTATTCTAAAACAGGCATCAATAGACTATCAGGGTTGCCACTCGGTCAGGAAATCAGGAAAAGTCAGGAAAAATTAAAAAAAAAGACAAAAGTCAGGAAAAAATGGGGGGTTTTGAAAAAAAGTCAGGAAAAATCAGGAAATTTGATAATATTTGAAGAAAAGTCAGATTTTGTCAGTTTAAATTTACAAAATTTCTTGTTTTCCAAACCCTTCAAATTGTAAAAATTAATTAAAAGTCCTTTAAAGTCAGAAAAAAATTGCAAAATTTTCCTATAAATTTGCAAAAATATTTAATTGTATTTCCAATACCTTCATCTGGTATGAATTAGTAAAATATCCTTTACAAAACTGCAAAAATTTTTTATTAACATATTGAACAAGTACCCTACTTGAACAAGCAGATTTTGTAAGCTTTTTAGTATTGATGATCTGTAGCAAGGACACTTTCATAGTGAAACTGTGATATATACACAAAAGTTTATCAAGCATAATTTTAGAATCAAAGTGTTTTTGTTTAAGTTAGTAATTGAGTTCTTTATAACTAAACACTTATTTTAGTATTTTATGTAACAAGTTAGTGTGTATACTTTACCTCTTTATATTTTTTTCAAAGTTGTTTAAATATATAAAATAAGTTATAAGAGAGGTATATGCCAAAATTAAGTTCACTTATTATTTGTATTTTTTGTAGAGTAACTTAAGTTTTTAAAGTATTTAAGAGTATATTTATTTGTAACAAATTTTATACTAAATGATAAGAGGAAATATTTTATAAATGAAAGTAAAAATAAATAAGTGCCAAAAGAAAAAAATGAAGCCCACAAGTTGTGGCTTGATTTAGAGAAAAGATTCTGTTCAACAAGTGTAGGGGCAGCAGATGAGAGCGATTTAAATAAAATGAGGCAAATGATTTTAAGTGCAAATAAAATGAAGCGGAATGCAGTATAGATGAAGGAAACCATTTAATTTTAATAGATGAAGAAGTTAAAGTGCTAATAAAAAAACGGAGAAAATAAATTTTAGTACATCATTTAAAAAAACAGTATTTGATTAAGTTCTTTATTGTTTTAAGGTTTGAGTTGTGAAAGTTCCTTATTGATTTAAGGTTTTAATTGTAAAAGTTCCTTATATGTTGTTTTGTTTATTTAGATACATTTCTGCTAGGAAATTCTAAAAAAAATGTGTTCTTTATTGTTTTAAGGTTTCAACTGTAAAAATTTGTTATTGTTTTAAGATTTTAGTTGTGAAAGTTCGTTATTTATTCAAGGTTTTAATTGTAAAAGTTCCTTATATGTCGTTTGTTTATACATTTATGATACATTTATGCTAGGAAATGCTAAAAAATCGTGTCTTTTTTCAGACAAGCTATGTTTATAAGGTAATAAACAAGTATTTTGCTGATAGAGCTGTTTATTACAAACATCAATCATACACAGATGGTTTAAGTGATGTACTAGAAGTTTGATAATAGAATTCAGCAAAAAAACTGTTGTTTTTAACTTGTATTAAAATAAGATTGAAAGCTTTATTTAGTGTTAAATGTTAGAATATGTATTTAGTAAGTTTAATTTAAGAGTTTGATTTAGAAAAGTCAGGAAAATTTTGGTAAAAAGTCAGGAAATTTTTCTCAGCTTGATCACTGGCAACCATGGGTGTGCCTTAATATTTTTTTGCCTTTATTAAACTTAGTTTTTGATGATTGGACAACTGAGATCTATGGGAAGTTTGAGTATAATTTGACTTGCTGCTGTTGCAAAACATCACTTCTTTGTTTGTTATATTTTCTTGAGAACTTTTTGTAATTATGACAGTTTTGTTCAGACAGGCTGTCCCTGCCCACAATTGATTTGTTGAACTGTGACTTCACAATTTCTTTGGTATGAGAATTGATAATTTGGTTCTTAAAACACCTGCCAAATAAGTTTCTACAATGTATTTTCTCATAATTGACCTCTTGGACTGGTAGTTTATTTCTTCTTTGGTATGAGGATAGTTGATTTTGTTTATTAATACACGTGCTAAAAGAGTTTTTAGGATGTCTTTGCCTACATATAACTTGTTGGTCTGGCAGTTTATTTTTTCTTTGGTAAGAGAACTGATGATTTTTTTTTTTGAAACATCTGTCAAAAGAGTTTTTATGATGTCTTTGGTCATATATAACTTGTTTGTCTGGCAGTTTATTTCTTTTTTGGTTTAAGAACTGTTGATTTTGTTTTTGTTTCTTGAAACATTTGCCTTGTCTTGCCCCATCTCTTGGTTTGTTCATGTCTAAGTCACATTTTAATATCACATATCATCTGAACTCTTTAAAGCCTAGAAATAGACTACTGGATATCTTGTCCTTTAAATGTTTTGGTATAAGGTGCAAAAAAATAAACTTCATTCTGCAATATTTCCATATCTTCGAAATCAGCAAGCCACTTTCTGACTTCAATGTTGAAGTCCTGGCCACTTACATGGTAGATTTGTTTTTTGATAGTAACACCTGTGGTAAAATTACACATTTTTCAATTAGGAATATCTTTAAGCTTGTAAAGTTTATATCTTTACGGTCAGTACATAAGTTATAGGCCCACATGTCTTTGTTAGGCCAAAACTCCCGAATTATCCAGTATTTCTCAGCTTCATAAAAATGCTATGATCAGCCAAACGTTTCTCCAAGTATAAAAATTGTTTTAATCTTCTATCTTCAAAGTTTAAGTTTGTACAGCTTGTTGGTTTGTTATCATGACACTATTAGTATTTCCTGAGTTAGACGGTTCTACAACTGACATTTCCTGATTTAGCTATAAGGTGCGATGTCTAAGTCCGGTCACCAATTGTAACCCTAATGGCCTGTCTTAAGGAATTACTTTTATATATAAATTTAAGTTACTTTTTATAAAGTTAAATACAAGAGCTACAGAGTTACAAATAGTTTAATCTTTTTTATTTAAATTTATAACATCATTGAGAAACAACAATTTATAAACAACATGTACAAAATAAGTGCAAAAACAGCTTAAAACCAACAACAACTCAATAAAAAGACATTAACCGCAAACACACAAAAATGGCCAAAAACTAAAATAAAATTTAATAACAAAGGGCGAATTTGTTACAACGTTGTTTAGCTTTTTTTAATGTTTTTGATAAAAGTACTTGAAAGTATATACTTATTCAGTTTTAAGTTGGTAATAAAATATTTCTATATGACTATGTGGGCGTCAATTATTATTTTACTAAAATTATAACTTGATTTTACATAAAGACCTAAAATATAACCTATAAGCCATATTTTATATAATTGAAAACACTCAAAAAAATAAATTAGGTATACTCAGTTATGAGAAATGTTTTCAAATAAACACAATCGAGTCTCACATAGTTTTTTATTTATTTTTCGTTTGTACTTTTTTAAATTATCAATAACGACGTTTTTTTGCTGTCGTCCGTGAAGCTAAACTTTTTAAACCAACATGTAATTAGACTGCACTATACGACCATTAACAGTAGAAGACTACGACAGGTTCCGTTAATATAAAAACTCATCAGGCAGAAATTGTATCAAAGAAACGATGTTTCAGTCTAACCTTACGTCCTTAATGTACCCCACGAGGTATTTTTATAGGTACATTAAAAAAAAAAAGTGAATACAACGTTTCCTCGTGACTATATCTGCCTGATGAGTTCTATAAGATGACCAGATATGTACAGATAAAATCAATACTTTTTCTAATCATAAAATAAAATAATCCTGTCAACTTGAACAAAAAAATTGGAATATAGTGGAAGTTTGAACAGTTTATTTTTTAAAAATTGTAAAGTATTTTTTTGTGAAAACATTTATGTTTTAAAATTTAGTATCATAATTATTTTAAAATAAAACTTATTCTGTAGTTGTAATTTATAAAAAAAGTACCAAGTAAAGCCAGGTAGTGGTCTTACTCAACTTTGGGAAGTTTGTTTTATTTTTAATCTTTTAGTAACTACTCAGACAATTTTTTACAGTTGAATAAACTTTAAATTATTTTTAAGATTTTATTGTTTGAACCCGACGAGCTTACTAGTTTCTGTATATAAGGTGCAGACTAAAAAGACAAACAAAGCTATATAACTTATTTATGTTTTATCATATAAAGTGATTAAAATACTCGAGTCTTTTAAAAAAATTATAAATGAATTGTTTCCCAGTTTTATACTTTGTTATTTATATGAAAAAAAAAACTTATAAGTTTAAAATTAAAATGAAAAGTTAAAATTTTCAGAGACATAGCAGCTAGAAACTGTCTCGTTTCTACCAATGAAGGGAATTTAGTCGTAAAATTGGCAGATTTTGGACTAGCACGGAACTTGTACAAAAATGCTCTATACTTAAAAGAAGGTGAAGGTCGACTTCCTGTAAGATGGATGGCTCCAGAGAGTATCTGTGACATGGAATTTACTACGAAAAGCGACGTATGGTAAAAACAAAATTATTTTATTGTCAAGTTAACTTAAAGTTATGTAAAAAGTATTTGTTGGTCAAAATAAATAACAAAACAAAACTTATAAATTCTCGAAAAGAAACAAAATAAGTTTTCATGATTTTTTGTAAGTAGCTGCTAAAAGTTTTGGTCTGTTCTAACGATTAATATTCAAAATATCGAAAGATATTTGTTTAACGGTGTGTCACAACATGAAAAAAAGATATATTCGTGGAAATGTTTAAGTAGTTAAATATTTGTTAGAGTAATTATTTTTTGGCTTGGCAGCGTCTATATCCCCACTATATTTACTACAGCATAAAGTCTTAATTTAAAACTACGTTAATTTGAACAGTTTATCATTTTTTACTTTAATGAGTAATATAATATTTAAAAATATAATAAGTTAAATCTTGTTAAATATCGCACGTCATGAAGAACTTTTGGATATTTTGTCAATAGCTTTAAGTTTTTGTCTGATTAATTGTGTGATTGGTTTTGTTTTTTAAAGTAGTATACCTTTTAAACCTAGTCACCCCTAGCAAACTAAGTAAAAGCATTTTCCTAAATCGAAGGAAAATATTTAACATACCTGAGTACTATCTGGTGTTTAGCTTATACTATTCCAGTTTTAATAAAGATGTGCAAATTAAATATTTTGTTTACAACCAGGTTTCAGTGACAAAAAATTGTGATCTCTTCAAATAAAAAAGTAAACTGCACATAACAATATTGCTTATTAATAATGCTATTTAAAAAGCTATTCATGCATGAAAATCTAAACAAAAAACTAGAATATTACATATTCGAAAACCCAAGCTTATCAGTGTATAATCAGTACTATTTTTATAACGAATTGTATTTAATTAATATAATGCTTAATGCTTTACTTATCATTTTTAAATCATTTGTTAGTTTAAATTTGAAGCTGTCATTAATTTTTCTAAATTTTACTTGTTTAAATAAATTGAACATTTCATTTTCAAGTTCTCTAAATTCATCTTTTAATTTTGGTATAAATTTGGATTTAAAACCATATGTTTCTTTGTTTTCAACTAATTTTGTATTATAATCTTCATCAGTACAAAAATATATTTTAATTCTTACCCTTCTGCAAAAATTTCTAACTTTGTCCAGGAGTTTTAGTTTGTATTCAGTTTTGTTGCTAATTGGTATATTTTTTGTGTATTATTATCTTTATAAGTAATTATTATCTTTATTGAAATAAGCTCTTTAAATTTCAGTAATTTGAGCAAACTTTTTTAGTTAAGACAAATAACTGTATACTATTTCAGTTTGAAAACATTTAAAGGTCCTTTGGAGTAATGTTGTGGGAAGTCATGAAGTTAGGGGAAACGCCTTATGGGGGTTTTGACACGGAGGTTGTCATTGATATGATAAAATCAGGAAACACACCAGAACAACCGATAGGAGCTCCAGACAATATGTAAGTTTGTACAAAGAATTTTTACGAGTCACTAATTTAAAAACGTTTGATAACTATATTTAGTTTGATAAAGGCTAAAGTTGTTTAAAGCTTCGTCTGTAAAACTTTGGTTTTGTTTTTCATTCTTCACATGCTTAAAAACCTTTTTTTTTTTAATTAAAATTTGTTATAAACTAAAATACTTTCTGTGCTAATTATTTTTAACCATTTCCAAAGTAGTAAGTTAATTTATTTTTTTTTACTAAATTATCTAAAAAAATTATTTCATTTATTTGTTTGATTGTTATAAGATTTGAAATACAAAACAACTGTTTTTTTTAAATCAAAACCGTTTAGACTTAAAATTTCTAGCTGCCCATAAAACTCAAACATGTCTACAGATTTGTGAGCTTTAAGACGTTAATATTTGATTTATAAAAAGTGTTTAATTTGTAATTTATACTAAATGCTCTAAAACAATAAAACAGTGTATTAACATAGACAATGAAAAATAAAGTTATATTAAAACATTGGTAAATATACAGTTGTAAACTTTTCGATACACACTTGTTTTCATAGCGATAATTTATAAAATTAAACTAATAGTAAAGTGTTAGTAAACATACGGATGTAGACTATTCGCTATCAAAATAAGTTTAAGTTTCAAAAAAGGTTTTAGATAAGTTTATAAAATACTTAATTAATTCATGGCAGTAATAGTTATTTATGTAAAAGTAAAAACTTTTTAAATAAGATGTTAAATAAAAGTTAGAAACTTTCAAAATAAAACTGAACTACTTCTATGTTTAAGTTTTTTTTTTCAAATTTGAAGTTTATTTTAAGTACAAATTAAAATTTAAAAATCAATAGCTTTTATAGATTAAAGTAATAAAATTTTTCTAAAATTTTTGACTTATTTTTTAATATTAATAACTAAGTTATTAGTTGTTTTTGTTCTTTTACTTTTTGTAAATCTAAAATAACTTTTGATATATAAGCGATCAAAGTTAAAGAGTTCTTAAGATTCCCTTATGGAAGGTGCAAACTAAAAAAGTAAAAACAGACTATTACCCAAAAATGTATCTTCTACAGTTGAAGAGCAATCAATTTAAAACTTTTTATTTTAGTCTTTAGAAAAAAAATTAAAAATTTTTTTTTTAATTTCTAATCAAAATACTTTTTTTTTCAAAGTTCAAAATTATATTTTTTATTCATAATTATTGGTTCAAAAAATTCGTTTTCTGCAAGTTTTGTGGATTATTAAAAAAACAATCTCCTGCATATTTAATTTTTTTTTATGTAGGAGAAGATAAATTTTGGTTCAATTTTTTTAGAATTTTAAAATATCGTCTATTATGAATTTTTTATCCATACATTTGTATCGGAAACTTTTTTTAAATTTAACATATCTGAAAACTAATGATAAACTTTTAGCTTACAAATAAGGACCAATGTTACTTATTGTAAAAAAAAGTTATGAATTTATATGGCAATGACATATTAATTGACTGAAATTTAACTTTTTGATTTTATTTCCCTACAACTGAGTCGCTTACTATGTAGCTGTAGGAATGTTTAAAATTTTGATTAGAATACTGATAATAAAACTTTAGAGTACTTTTTAGAATATGTTTAAAATGATTGATTAATAAGTGTTTTATTTTTAGATCAAAGTTTACTATGCTAAAGAAATGTATATTTTACTATGCTAAAGAAAGTATAAAGTACATTAACATAGCTTATTTCATTGTTATTTTATAACAAATAAATGTTAAAACGACTTACTTCAGTGTTTAATTAGTTTCTTATATTCATAATTTATTTTGAAGGTGAATAATTTATTTAGTCTGAAAATTTTAGATGATGTATCTGTTATTAGTTTTGTTTAAATTTTTTTTTTCCAATTCTTAATGTTTATAGAGATGAACTCATAATTTATTTGATTAATGCAGTAGAATTTTTTTAAGCTATATATACTAGTTTTAAAACTTATTAGATTTTTTTAATTTTTTAATAAAAGTAAATACAATATTTAATACACACTAAAATATTTGTTTGTTTTATCAATAGCTATAACTTGATGAAAAAGTGTTGGACTGACCTTCCACAAAATAGACCGTCTTTCTCTTACATTTGCCAGGAATTAGCAAACTTTAAGGTTTTTTTACATTTGAAAGTTCTTTGTAACCTAGTATTTTATAATACAATTGACGTTCTGCCGTAAGTAGTATGTCCATTCTAACTTTCCATAAAATTTACACTACAAAAAAATCACAATATATAGTGATGTCAAACTGTTTATTTATTTTTTTTATTCTTTAAAGTTTTATAAACTAATTGATGATAGTGTTTAACCTAAAATAGAACTTATAAAAACAAAGCTAATGATTAAGCAAATCATTGTTTATCGTTATTTAATGTCAGTTTAAAAAACTACTAGCTTTTACGTAGCATAAAAAATGATAAGTATTCTACTTATTAACAATTTAAATTATGATACAAAAATTCTATGTACGGCAGAATGTTTTAATAACATTTATACAGGAAAGCATAATGAAAATCGGACCTATTTCAGACTGCAAAATGAATCAATCAGCACTTCTTGATTTGCTCGCTCCAACCAATGAGCGTGTAATGCTTGCTGGGTTTGAAAACTTAGCATTTACATCTGATGAATGCGATGATTATGGTTTGCTTTGTTGTTTTTCTTGTTGAATCAGTTTTAATCAGTTAAATTTAAGATTAGCGATTGTTAGAAGTTCTTAAATAATACATTTAATCCTAAACATTTTTTTTAAAGTATTTCTAGGCTAGAACTGGGTAGCGTACGGCCCGCCACTCGACCGAAGAGAGTTAATACTTATAATTACGCAATTCTGGTTATTATCTGACTCCGTGCGCTTTATAAATATATCGGTGATGATATTTAAATGTTTAGATATGACTTAGCTAAGTTATTTAGCTAAGTCGACTTAATGAGTTGCGAACGAAACTTAGACTATCTTTTAAGCTTAGTTTAATTAAATAGTTAGTTTGTTAGAATGCTTAACTAATTGTATATAAAGAAATCGAGTCTAGAAACACAAAGCTGTATTAAAATGAATATAAACTGCGATAACATGATAACAAAATATACAAATAAGCTACTCCAATTCACAAGTTAATATAAAAAACAGTCGACTTCGTACAAGAAGTACGAGGCGAACACAACCTTTTTCAACGATATGTTATTATTACCAGATCAAAACTCGACTGGACAAGAAACTTGCGTTTTACTCAACTTAAGCATATTTTAACTTTGAGAGAAAAGGAAGAAAAGAACAGCGCTAGTTGTTACAGGCCGGATCCGGCCCTCAAAGTGAAATTTACTAGTCAACCAATGTTTACAAAACTTTAGTAGAATCCGGCTTGCGAGCATATAAATCTGGCCAACTAAACCAAATTTTTAAACTTACACAATATTTTCCGAAATAAACAGAAAAAAGGGTCTTAGGTACAATTTACGGGAAATTTGAAACTTACTTCAGTTATGATAAAAATGAAAGGTCACATATATTTAATATTTTACCAAAATGAATCGAATAATTGAGTAAATTCCTCGAATTAAATGAAATTGAAATGCTCCGGCCCGCAAGGGACTATATTTTTCCACATCTGGACTGCTGTTTAAAAACGTTGCCCACCCCTATTTTAGGGTGTATTGTAGTTTTTATATTACTAATTGTTATTAAAAGTAAGCGTAGTTTATTAGTTGTATAAATTCAAGCTTTTCAGGTAACCTTGTTCGAAGAGGCTCAATTAAAGAATTGAATGCTAACATTGTGAGTAATTTTTATCCTATAGTTTTAACAAAAAATGTTAGAGTACTTGTTGGATTTGTCAAATTATTAATATTTTTAATTACTAAACTGCTTACTTAAAACATCAACTTTTTTTAAACAACAATTATCAATTTTCATTCGGCTAGAGCCATAATTAAAATGATTTTAGAAGTAGCTAATTTTTCTGAAACTTTAAGCATAATGTTTATAATGTAATTTGTAGTGTGATTATTTTTGTCTCTAAAAATTCTTTACTTTAACATTCTAACACTTATAATTTTCACCCAAACCAAAAAATGTATAGTTTAGTAGTTTAAGAAAATTATAAAGAAAATAATAGATATTTTTTTCAACTTTATATTATGTAAAACGTAATGAATATTTAAATAAAAACCTGGTATTTTAGAAGAAATTGAACTACTCACAGTTGGACTTCGCAGACGATGAAAGACTTTAAGAAGAAAAATAGATTTTAGACAGTTTAAAATGCAGTTTTTAAACTTTATGTTTTTAATGAATCAATTTAATTGTGGTTTTAGTTTAGAATAAAACGTTACATTTAACGAAATTCAATTATTTTTAAGTCATGCAATTTGAAACGCATAATGTTGTGCAAGTTTTAAATCAAAATGTTCGGATTTTGTTAGTAATTTCTTTTTTCAAAAATTTAGAGTCTAAATTAACTTTACTAATTTTAGAATAAAACGTTAAATTAAACAATTTTTTTTGAATTCATGCTATTTGAAACTCGTAATGTTGTACGAGTTAATTGTTTGTTACAACAATTTAAAATCTGAATTAGCTTTACTTTATAAAAATCAATAGATATAAAATATAATTAAAATAAAATGACAAAAAAAATTTTTACCTTAAGATAATGATTGAATAGTTACACATATTGTTGTTATTTTTATTATTACTTTAGAGAAGCTCTTGGCCACAATCTTTTTAACCTTTTTAGAACGATTAAATAAAGCTTAAATTTAATTTTGAGTAAGAATTTCTAATGTTTTTAATGTGGTATTTAAAAAAAAATTAAATAAAAAGTTTGGTATTTTGTATCTCAATTAGTGTCAAAGAAAGAGTATGTTAATTATTAAACAGCTTAAAAGAATACAATTCCATTTGATTGAATCTGAATGTTTAGCTTTAGTTTCTGTTTTTAGATTAGTATAAATTCCAAACTGTAAAGTTCACTTATCTTACACAATTCTAAAAATTTATAATTTTATAAAGTGTCTTGAATATCTCAGAATTTTTGCAGTGTTTGCAATTTTATTGGTGATCGAGTATTGTATTTTTTTATCAGTTCCACTATGGTCTGCAATTCAAACTTGTCGTGTTGTGTCACCTATGAAAGAGATGCTCTGATCAACAGAGCAAGTATACTTTTATACGAAATTTCTGAGCATTTGCTATTATTGTTATTATAGTCGTATATATTTTATTAGGGTATACCAGATTTATTGCTATATTATGATTAAAAGAAAATATTCTTTTTTAAAAATTAAATAAGCAATTGCATACGTATTTTTTTCTAAAATAAGAGAGTATTTTTAATATCTAACTTATTTTAAGTGTTTATGTTAATCTTTTGATTTCTTTTAAATATTGAATTGTAGCCCCAGTTGGTTTGGGATGCTACCTTCAAGGATATTTAAAGGGGCTTGGCCTTTTTTCTGAGATAAACGTTTATATTTTAGCGTTTAACTTTCAGAATTACTCTTGAATTTTCCTGGCTCATTGCTATTTTCAATATAAATGTTATACCACAATACTTGTTAATAATATGTGATTTATTTTGTAAGAGTAAATATTGTGTTATTTAAATTTATCACTTACTAGTCTAGTATAAAAGATTTTATTTAAAAGTTTTCTATAGCTATAAACAACTGAAAAACATAATACTTTCTAATAACAAACAACTAAACTCTCTTCTTCTAATGTCGGAAATATATAACAGAAATAACAAATCCTATTTTCTTACATCTCCTATCCTCTAGTCTCCTAACTAAAGACATTGAGAGGGGTTTATAAACCTTGTTTTCTACTTAAAAAGTTAATATCTCTGACGCCCTTGAAAACATATAATCATACTTTAAACTTTTTAATACTCGGAGAGCTATCAATAAGAAAAAAAACTTAATGTTCCTTACAATTTTTAGTATACTTACTTTTTTAATGATGAAGTAATGCAAATTTGAAATGAAGAGTTTTCCTTCTCTCAGCGCTTACTGCTGCTTTTCCTTTGTCCGTCTCGACTCCCATTCTTCTTCAGCTGTGGCATTCTTTTCACTAGCCAAGTCATTTATATCTCATCCATACCCTCTCCAACATACCAATGCAAGAAAGCCATTCTCCTGAACATAGCATTAAACAGCTCAGACACACGCTTGAACAACTCTTAGGTGAAAGTTATGTTGCTGACATCTTGACAAATGAATTATAGTTAAATCCAACTTGTCTTAAGATAATTTATATTTAATGAAAACTAAGTTTGAAAATAAAACTAAATGTAACTAATAGCTAATTGAAATTTATTTTAATATAATAACAAGTTTACATTGATTTTTTATGGTTAAAAAAACACGGTCGCTTTAGGAAACAAGTTATTTAATTCTAATTTTTCTTTGATGCTTGTTATTTTTTATCTAGGTCCAAATATCCACACTTAGTTATACACTGTTAAAGCAACATCTTTTTCAAAAAAGTATCTAACATCATTATAACTTTTCAAGACAATTTATATGCTGACAAAAAAAGCAACACAATTTTTTTCATTTTACTTTGATTAAAACTAAAAGTTTAGACCATACTTAAAACTTAGTTTAAATTTTTAAGAACACTTCTTGCTAAACAATTCAAAAATATATATATATAATTCGGATGGTAATTGATTCGGGTTAGAATTGTGAGTATACCGCTAAAATGGTAATTACAATTTTAAAACTAAAAAATTTAGTTTATTTCATTTTAGATAAACTAAATAATTATGATAAATACCGAAATTACTTTATTTTTTATATAGCAAAAACGTTCTTTATGCGAATACAACAATGTCAACCACAAAACAAAAGTTTTATTTAAAAAAAAGAGTTTTTGTTTGCATCAAGCTAATTAAAACTAACAGTATCGAATAAAATGTTTTTGTTAATAGTAGTTTTAATTTTTCAACAAAATTTGCGAATTTAGGCCTTATTACAATAGTTATGGTTGTATTTCTAATAACTTTATCGTTTATTTTTTTACTATCTAGAGATGTAATATAATTTATTAGTTAGTACTAAGATAAGATGTGGCATGTTTAAAAATATTACAAAGCTGCAATACTTAAAAAAATCGTTGTATTAGAAACGTTACTACTCATACGAAATCAATCTGATTGCCTAAAAAAATATTACGTACTTTTTAGACAAGATCTTGAAGGACACAAGTATAAAGTTTTAAGGTTCTCAATGAAAATCAAGAACCAAAAAGTTCAATTTAAACATATTTAGTTTTGATTTAACGTTAAAATAAAGTGCTAAATTCTTTTTCCAAATTTGGCATGCAAAAATATGAAATCTTAATTGTTTTTCTATTAAATATAGAACTATAAAAGCCTGATTTAGGGAAATGTCTGGATACTAATTTTAGAAATTCCTTCCCAATATTCGTCTTTATAGAATTACTGAAAGGAGGATTGAAGTAGAAAACTTTCTTTTTCCTTAACTTTCTTTTATTTTTTCCAATAGGATTATTATGAACATATGATAGTGTTGTTTTGAAGCCACTATTTTTTAAGGTTTTTTTCATACGGATCTTTTATCTTGTCAAATATGTCTTTAGTTTTGGATAGTGATGATAACCTTTTTTATAACATTGATGGAATTTCTTTTTTTATTGGGTATGGGTGATTTGAATTAAAGTTCATACAAATATTCTTAGCATTTTCTTTTCTAGATGGAAGGTACTCGTCTTTCTCCAGGTCCATAGTTATGTCCAAAAAGTCCACCCTCTGTGTGCTGAGTTCGATTGTCACTTTTAAGTTATGTTGCTGAAATACTTTCGTTAGAGGCTTTCTCAGTTGCTCAATAAATCTTAATAAATTTTACAAAATTTAATTTAAAGTCTTAATTTACTAAATTTAAGTTTAATCTACCTTTGTTTTCATTATATAGTTTTGTTTTGTCGTTTTATTTTTGTTATAACTGTATTTACGTTAATTATAATTTATTTTGCGGAATATTACTAAAATTCAATCAGTTAACCAATCACCTAATCAACAAATTACTTATCTAAAACTATATAAAATGTTTGTCCGTTGCAACTTATTAGTTACTTACTTTTTTACTTGTGATCATCGCACTAGCGTGAAACAATTGTTAAGTAATAAACTTTTTTACAATTTAACTTTTGTCATAATTGTATAAAGGCTCCTTAATTGTGAAGTTCTTTAAAAATTTATTGTTAAAACTTCAATACATTTTTTTTTATCATTAAAATGTTTTTTTTTTTCAGATATATCTATAGGTTAATTTGTGTCAATTTTGCTTTTGTGTTACAATTTTTGCTAAAACTAACATTATTGCTACCTCTTTCTTTTTATTTTTTGTTTCCTGTTCTCTCAATTGATAAAATTTTAAGACTATGTTAGATTTTATTAAGTTAGCGAAAACTGCTTATAGTGAAAATTTTTAGGATCCAACAGATTTAATTTCAAAAAATATAAATAAATCTTAATTGTTTAAACCTTGGTATACTAAAGTGCAAATTTTTAATGCATTATAATTATCATAATTATGCATTATTATAGTTATAATTATGATTAGTGCATATTTTTACAATTAAAATTTATCCCTTTGCATTGCTAAACTAAGTATATATGCATGCCAAAATTAATAAAGCAGAGTATTTCTAAGCTATTTGTTTAAAACAAGCGAGTTTTTAAAAAAAGAATATACGTTGTTGCAAGTTTTCAGAAACGTACCAAGCTATATGCCAAGCAGTAAGGTTTTATGAATTAAAAAAAAACTATTTTGTTTATTTAGTTTTTGTTTAACTGAATAAATGTCCTGAAATTTATCTATTTAAACCACTGGTCAGCAAACTGCGGCCCGCGAGCTCGCTTTTTTTTAAATGGAATGCGGGATGCGAGCATATAAATATGGCCTGCTGAGAAAAAATATATTTTAGGTTAACTTTTTTGTTATTTTGGTTTAATTTGATTAGTTTCGTTTATAATTCGTTCCCTGTATAACATTTTTAAAAAAATTAAAAGACTTTACTGCTTTGGTTTAAAAATGTGAAAAAGACAGATTAGCATTCAACCAGTGATTTTCTATTAGTTTCATACTAACTTTCTTATTATAACAGCAAGTTAATAGCTAAAAAAGAGATTGAGGAGTGCTTTGGTATCAGGAAGTTATTTATATAATACCTACTTAGTAAATAAACTAAAGGCAAATGTTTTTCATTGTGTACAAAAGTAATGCACAGTGATTTACTAAAATGTCATTCTTAAAATTTAGGTATTTTGTTTAACATGTTGTTTATACCGAAGTTTCCTCAATAAATATTTTATCACTAAAAGTTGTATTTGAGTGTGCACAAAAATATTTAAATAAAATAATAATAAGAAATAAGACTTGATTTATTTTTTAGAAGTTTTCTATGCACTTTAAATTAATTCCTTTGCACATAAATGTACAGAGATCATTTTAACCATTTTTTAATCAACTTTTTTTTTTAATACTTAATTCGGAATAAATAAAGTTTATGCATAAATTTCTCTTGTTATTGTTTCTACATAGAAAATCTAAGTATTTACAAGCACATTTAAAAAAGCATATATGATATAAATTATAAAAGTTTTTTATAAGTATATATTTTCAATTTTCAAATAGTATTTTGTGGAAAATCAAGTTTATTTCTTTATACTGCATACTAATATACACAAATGCTTTTTCCTGGATCTACCTGTTTAACACAAACTAGATTTAGGGATGTTAACTTTATTAAGGCTGTAAATTGTTAATCAAAATAGTTCAAATTCAAGCAATTAAACAACTTAACATTGGCACACATTCTGACTAAGTCAGGGTAGTTTGTAAACTTTTTAAATCTCAGGCCAATTGAGGCACTTTTTTTCAGTTTTTGGCATAAATTGAATTTTTTTTAGAGATTTTAGGCTAGTTTTTGGTCACTTAGGCTGGCTTTTTTGTTTTGAAGAGTAGCAAAGTAAACTATTGGTGTATGTTTTGTTAAACTATTAGTTTTGGTTTCAATTATAATATAATTAACCCAATAGTCTTAACTTTATTTTAAGAGTCATAATACGGTACCACAATTCATAGAATAAGCTTTTTTTTCTTTTAATACTAATATAGGATTGTTAGTTGCGATGTAAGACATACCAGAAATGCTAAAAATGATATTGAGTTTTTATCTTTATACACAGTAATATTTATATTTTAACTTCTAAGTAACTTCTAAGAAAAGATCAATTTCATTCCTTAATTCGTAGACTCGTAATAAAATCAAGCAAAAACTTAACTAACGAAGAAGCCAAAAGTAAACTTGGACAACATATTGCCTTTCTGCTTTTTTTACTATTTTTCAAAGCTGTCGGTGGTAAAGTTTGTTTGACAAAACTGTTTTCACAACTTTAAACGTTAATTTCATAAATATTAAACTTGTTGTCTTCGCACATAATCATTCCTGGCGTATTACTAAATTAAGTTAATTGATAAAGAAGATAAGTCTAAGATCTAGTTTTAAAGCAAAATCATGTTACTATAATGTATTTAGCAATAACCGCAGTAGCAACAATGTTTATGACAAAAACTTAAGATCAACACCCACTATAATGGTGCATTGCAGGGGCGTAGCGTGGGGAGGGACACTGGCGCATGCGTGCCACCCAAAAAAAGAAAAATTTAAAAAAAGAATGTAATATCTTTATCCTTTATAATTTATATTTTCTGCTTAATTTGCCTTTTTTCAACTATGTTTATCTAGTATTCAAAAATTTAAACGAAATTTTGAATACCAATTAGTGACAAGTTAGGAAAGTACATGTTATTACTCAATATACTGATTCGGTACGTAATTGCAAATGCGCACCGATATGATGAAAAACTCCATAAGTAAAAATTTTATAAGTTCATTAACTTCATAAGAATTTAGACTCAAAAAGCACGCAATTAATATAGCGCACGGCTGTAGTATAACCTTATGGCAGATTATTTTTCTACAAAAAGTTTACAAAAATACGTCACGCTTAATTAAAAATTAAACAATTTTACAATTTTCTTTTTATGCTACATTGTTAAGACTACTGCTAGTTTTCTGAACTTTACTTTTGTAAACATACAAGATAAGCGTGTCGGCCTATGAGAAATAAACATTGTTTATGATTTTTATTTTAAACAAATACAATCAAATGAATTAAATTTAAAAAGTATACTTTTAACTATTTTACAAAGTTGTAATAAACTGTAATAACAGTTATAAAGTTGGTCTATTTTAACATCTGTGTAACTTTTTTTAAATTATGTGCAATGAGGTGTTGTTATCACTGTTTTATTGTATATTAAAGAGATATATATTTTTTTCGTAAATAAAACAGATACTTTCGTTTTATTGATTATATTAATTTTTAAAGATATAAAGTTTACTATAAGTAATAAAAACAATTTTTATTTAGTAAGTTTATATTTTTGCAAGTTTAAGTAATTCTAATGAAATTTATATTTTTATTTAATTGTTTAATTTTGTAATATATAAATATTTTTTAAAACAGTTAACGAACTTATTTTACTTAATAAATTTATTTCAATTATATTACTTATAAAAGTTTTTTAATAGCTAATTACAAACGTTTTAATTTAGAGGATTTTTTGGGAAAAAAATTTGCGCACCCCCTGACCAAAATACCACGCTACGCCACTGGTGCATTGCACCATTGCTTTTAAAATGTCCTTACGTGTGTTTGTGCTTTGCATTGGAACTATACCTATAAGTGATTCTAATATGTCAAAGGCCGTAAAAACACCTCTAAAAAAATCTCAGATGAGCAGCATTTGTTGTTTCAGTTCTCTCATCTTAACAGATCGATTAAAGTCCTAATTTGATTTATGCGGCCATATAATCTTCAGAAATTTCCAAACACTTCATTTAAAAAAAAATCTTTTACTACCGCAAACACAAATTCTTTAAAAAATTTTCACGTCTAACCGGTATATACTTTTTAGTAATTAATTTTTATACTTTATAAATGCCTTGAAAATAATCATGTGCTTTGTTAATCTGACCTAAGCGGTTAGTTTTTTTTCGTTTTTTGCAATAACTCCTAAATAACGTTTTTTTAATTTTATAGTTCGTCTTATTTTTCACATTTACTCTTTTTAAAGTCAGTATTTTTATTGCAGATTAAGAATTTCCACAATACTGAATAAAAAATAACTATTTCTTCTTCATTAACGGCTTTATAATTGTTTGTACGTTCGTTATAAGTATTTAAAAAACTTTACTGTCCATTCAAGCTGACTTATAAATTTTTTTTTTGCTTCATATTTTAATTCACTGTTAATAAACTTCGTTATTTCTTTACTTTGTTAACTTTATTTTATACAGGGTTGCCAACAAACAAACAGGCTAGTTAAAAAACTTGAAAACTCAGACTAAGTTAAACCTGATTAAGACACTTTTAAAAACTCAGGTGTGTGTGAATTTTATATTTCAAGTACTTTGAGTAAATCTTCGACTTCTCAGAAAAGATTTTAATACTGCAGTGTAGTTTATTAACTGTGATGTTTTTCAAGGCAACTTACATATTTTGTATTTTTTTATAATGATGATATTTTAATTATGTATTTAAGCTTGATTAACAGCAAGTTTTTTGTTTTTTTCATTTTGTAGTAACCTTAGACTGGTTTGATACAACTCAGACATTTTTGCTGATAAAATAACAACCATGTAAAATACTACCTAATTACTAATAAGATTTTTGAGAATTATTTATGTTAAAAAAACTGTTTTATATTTTTACAGTACAAATTAGTATTATTTTCTTTAGTTAACTAATTACTGAATATTTTAAAAGTGCAAATAACTTAAACCGCAAAAATTACTTTCAACAGTTAATGTTTTTTTTTAAATGAGAAAAAGGTTGATAACATTTTTTTTTATAAAAGTGACCCTTAAATTTTTTCCTAGTTTAATTTGTATAGAAAGTTAGGTTGTAAGTAAAATAATACAAATCTTAAGTTAAACTTATTAACGGTTTAAGATAGTACATAGTTTATTAAGACTTGAGTATGTTGGCCAATGTAAATTTTATTCTAATAAATATTTTTAATTTTAGTAGGCATTTTATGCGTAGTTAAAAGCAAATTGAAATAATAAACTGAATAAAAGTAAAATATTTTCTAGTGCTACTATAACTAAAACCAAGAGATTTTTTAAATGTCAATTAAACTAAAACTGCGGCCCGCAAAGATTTTTGAAACTTGAAATTTGGTCCGCGAGCACCAACTGCCTACCGACCGCTGATTTAAACACATAAGAAACTTTAGTTATAATTGAAATACAAACTTCAAGGCTTGTTTTTATTTTTGTGTCAAAGTTTTTTTTCTTTTGAAAAGCAAACAAATTTAAAGTAATTTAATTGCAAAGTTATAAAAAACATGCAACAAGAGAATGTTTAAACTACAAACGTTTAGGTATAGGTATGAATGTTTGCTTTGCTTCAATTTCTATATTTGAAATAAACTAGTAACAACAAAATAATTGACACATATTTATAAAAAAATTATAAAAACTTGACAACTTTACAAAAGCTTTATTTGTATAAAGTATTTTGTTAATTTTATACAAACAATAAATTTTATGCGTGCATAAACTTGTTGAGATACTGAAACAAGTTAAGCAAAATTGATTGTTATATAAATAATTGTTTTCAATATTGTTTCAATTTTTTTTTTTAATTATTGTTTTACTTTTGTTTGTTATATAAAAAACACAAAAAGAGCGTAGCAGTTGCTTCTGAACTGCTATGAAACGGCCTTTTATAACTAAGTTTTAAATAAATAATCATGTTTGAAGAAATTATTTCAAAATTTTAGTTTTTTACAAAGTGTTCATATATTCTAGAAATAAATTGACTTTAAATTATTTTAATACTTCTAAAACCTTAGTTGTATAAGTACAATCTAATTAAATATGTTTGTTTTATATTTAAATTTATTTTTCAGCAAACAAAGCAGACGAAAAAAGAAACACAGTAAAACAAAAACTCAGAGTAGTATATTTAAAATAAAAGTACAGTATATTTATTATACTTAACAAGTTTCGAAATTAAATTTAAGTTGTTTGTTTAATTATTAAAAAAAGGTCTGTAGTTTAAACTTAAAAAGTTATTATATTTTATAAAAGTTAGATAAATGTTAGAGTTTAATTTCTTTGAAATAGTTGCATTTTAACTTTCATATACTGATAAATACAATTATTTTTTTATTTAAAACAGTTCTTGTACAAGTTTAATTAAACTTTGGTTTAACAAAACTTAATTATATCTAATTTTTTTTTTTTTAGTTTTAGTCAAATACATTTACGTAAAAATAATAATTTCTATTTGTCAGACGATAAAGTTTTGATATAGTAAAAATGTCAAACGTAGTTAAAATGTCATTAGTAGTCACAGTTTTCTTTCTTTGCTAAAAAAAGCTTGTCTTCGTCTCTGATAACACCTGTAAAAAGTTTATGAATATTTAGTTCTAAATAAAAAAAAAATAGTGCTTACTTTACTTGGGTGCGTACTGCGTACCTCTCAAAGTGCGTAGCGTACCTTACCGATGTCTCTACTTTTTTAAAAGCAGATTAAACAAATTTGGACCTGGTAGTAAATATATATTGTATATCATTAGAAAAGTAGGAAAAAGTTCCTTCAAATATTGTTAAATATCGTGTGCCCCGATTCGTGCGTATAACCTTTTTTTATTTAGAATAAAGTTATATTACTCTAGGTCTACTAGACTTTTGTTTTAACTTTAGAATTGATAAAACAAATACTAATCTCAAAATTTGCTTTACTGAACAAGCATGGGTTTCCATTCATGAATTTTTTTAAACTGTAAATCTTAAACAATCAACTTTTTTTTAATTTTTAGTTATAACAATAAGTTTGTATTTGTTAGAAAGAACATTCTTTTATTTTTTAAGAAGTTTTAATATACCTGACTCCTGAGTTTATCTTTTTAAACCAGTGTCCTTTATAGTAGTGGCAGGGTATAACTTGTTTTTACAAAGCTATCATTTTTTATTTGATACATGAAGTTTTTTTACTTAATTTTTTTTTAACTTTTTTTCTTAACATGTATTCCTGAACGTTGGTTAATTTGTTATCAAAGTATATTTTAAAAAATAGTTTTTCGAACACATAAAAATTTAACTCTAATAGTTTTTATTCATATGACTTGGTGTAGAAAAACCTTTCAAAACTCGGTCATAGAACTACACAACAATTATTTTCTTTACCTACTTTCTATAAAAAACAATGTTTAAAAAATATATAATTGTGTATTAAGAATTTACAGTTTTATGAAAATAAATCATATAAGAAGAATAAAAGACAAACTTTAAAAGAGAAACAAATCACAATATAACATTTTAAAAACAATAACTTATATTAAAAGTAAATGGTTCTTTAGAGGTAGAATAAACTTTTGTTTAGGACAATAACTTAAGCCTATTGACTAGATTTAAACTGTATATTATTGTAAACTTAAATCTATACTTCTATATATTCAATTATGAAAAGATAAACCACCTAAGCAAACAGCAAAAAATATACACTATAATTGTTTAATACAACAATTTCTTTATAAAAAGAAAAAAGTACACAACTAGCTAAGATATGTTCAATTCATATTTTACTAGTGATTTAGTTAGTAATTATTAAACATTTTTAAAGCAATTTTATAAAAGAACTTGTAAATGTACCTATAAAAAAGAAATACTAAACATTTAATGAAATTTTAGTAGTAGTCTTAGTATTATTAAAATATAATAGTACTAAATACAACTTAGACTTGATCCATGTCATCAGAACCCAATAAATATACTTAGCAAAGACTATATTTAGGTGTAGTAATTATCATAATAATTCTAAAACATATTAAAATAGTACCCTCATTGTATTCTATCTACACTTTAACTATTAAATTATTCCTTTAGTATAAAGTCTCACAGACATATCAGGTAGCTTTCAAGATGAACCTGATTTTTATAGACATTTAGTATATAACAGGGTTGCCACACACTCAGTGTACTTAAGATAACTTAGAATAGTTTTATTTTTTTATAAGTCTCAGGGTAGTTTTAAGCTTTTTTAAGTCTCAGGATTTTCTGTATTTAGAATAATATTTAGTTGATGCAGTTTCAATATTTTGTTATTTTATACAACCAATTTTGTTCAAGAAATATGATTTTAATTTATTTTGAAGTGCTTATTTAAAAAAAGTTAGACTTGCAGCTAGTTTTTCATTATTCTTAGAAACAATAATTTTGTTTTTGTTTTAAATCTGAAATTAATACTTATTATGAATTGAGTTTATATTAAATTTTTTAGTTAAAATAAAATTTAATAAATATGCATGTCTAGTTTTATTTGCTCTGCTTCAGCACAACAGACCAGACCATTCTAATGTGACTTATAGAGAGTGAGTTTAATATTAATCATATAGCCTAAAAACTAAAGAATATTTCTTTTATTTATGAGAATTAATGTTTAAATGTACAATATTTTTTAAATTAAACGTAAGTAAATAAATAACAAACATAGTATAATATTTACCTTTGCATGGGTTATTGCCTCTCGGAGTTGTTCAGCGGGGTGGTAGAGTAAAAAAATTAAAAATAAACAAAACGTTTTATAGAAAACATCTAAAAAACTAGAAATGTGACTTGTCCTGGACAAGACGTTGAAAGGTATCTGTGGTGTACGATAACCGAAAGGTTATTCGTGCACCAGATCCTACGACTATATGTTATGAGTTTTTTTTTTCGTTCAATAGAATAATAATAATAATCAAAAAAAGAATTAACTAAAGTAAATATTTTAATTAAAATACTTATATTATAAAGTTTTTACTACCTGTCTAAAAATAAGTCAAAATGTTCAATTTTTTAAAAGTTGCCCTGCTTAAAATCCTCATAAATGTTAAAGCTAGTATGTTATTAAAGACTAAAGTATGTTTTAAATTAAAAAACAAACTTAGTGTTATAGCTTAAAAAAGAAAAGTTGATTTTTGAATTTATATAGTTTTTAAAAACTACAAAAATTGCCTTTGTATAAACTTCATATTCATCTTGAATGATAAATAACTTTAGAAATATTTTTAAGTCTACCTTCAACCTAGTACAGTACACTACCGCTTAAGTACGCAAATTGAACCCGACCAAAAAGTGCGTACTTAGCACGGGTAGTGCGTACTTTTTAAAGACATAGTATAATATAAACTTTAGTTGTTTGTTTTCTTTCTAAAAACTAGCCACCAAATAATTAAGCCAAATAAACAAGTCTTTTTATTTTAAATAACATTTAATACATAATTATAATCTGCAAAACTTTTTATTAGATTTAAAAAACATTATTTTGTCTATAAAAAGTTTCTACATAATTAATACATACTATTAATATAGAAAGTCAATGTCAGTCAATGGTATAAAAAAGAATGTTAAGCCATATTTTGTTTTGTTAGAAGTAAAGTACCAAACTACATTGTGTTTACCAAACATTTTGAATACATCAATGTTTGTACATTTAAATTAAGTTATGACTTAACTATGTTGTATTTGTAGGTTTTTTAGCTTTGTCATCTAGATTTATTAATTTAATAGCATTACAGCTAAAATAACATTATTTTTTTCAGTTTTCTTCAGCCACTATATAAGTATTTTGTTTATTAACATTTAGCAACAGGACTGTCACAATTGGCCACTTAGACTACTCAGGATTACTCACCCTAATTTAAAATTTGTGAAAGTCTTAGGCTAACTCAGCAGGTTGGCCATTCTACTTTTCTTGATAAGTGCGTACTTAAGGCGTGATGCGTACCAAAAAAAGTGCGTACTTAAGCGGTAGTCTACTGTATTGTATTTGAATTTTATCATACAAAGCGTTAGCTATGTACTATTTTCATTAAACCAGAAAAAACAAGGAATACAAGAATTGAGGTAAAAACCCTGGGACAATATTCTGAAAAAACCTGTAGTTTTTAGCAATTGTTTTTTAATATTTAAATACTTAAACTCATGTTATTAATGTCTCAAATTAATAAATACATTTATCTATAGTTTTGAAAACTATATAGTTATTTATCTTAACTAAAAATGATTGCTCAATTTACTGAAATGTAAAGAGCTTATTTAGATAAAGATGTGCGGATTAAATATTTTATTCGCAACCTGGTTTGAGTGACAAAAAATTTTAGCATTAATAGTAAAATAAGTATTTTATTTAAGTTGAAGAGGTCACAATTTTTTGTCACCGAAACCCAGTTGTAAATAAAATATTTAATCCACACATAATTTTGAAAACTAATAACTGAAATTTAATTTTTTATTGTTAGAATTTTTTTAATTATTATTAGTTTATAAAAACTAGGTTTACAAAATCATAAACTGTGCCAAATTAGATTACATTTTTGACTATTATGATGAGTAAAATAAGAAATTATAATGATGTAATAGACATACAGTGGGTTCAAAAGAGAGGTCAAGAAGACATTGATGTTTTTGGTGATTAGAAAATCAAATCATATACATTGTTAATTTGACTGAACTTCTTGTACTAAAACTAGTCATGTATCTTTTCTGCTTCAAGTATTTCAGAAAATATGTAGGTTTAAAGGCAACTTATTTTTTGCTGTTAAGTAGTTGCAGAAATAGTCAAAATTTATTAAACTTTTGGTCAAAAATAGCTTGCAAAATTTACACAAAGTTATCAGAAATAGTTTTCTTTTAACAGTTATCTTAAATATGGTGTAGTGTTTACCGAAAAATCAGTAAGTAAGTCAAAATTCTAATTTTTCTTTTTGTGAAAACAAGTAATTAGGTTTCAAAGTTTTACTTTTAAACAACCTTTAAGATTATTTGCAAAAACAGAAGTCTATATTAACATTAAGCTTTCCTTATGTTTGCGCTAAATCCTTGATAAATAAGTTGATTATAACTTATTAAACTTTGAGCTATAAGATTCATATATCCTAATATTGCCAAACTTCACCATTGAATTTCTGAAAAAAAAGTTATAAACAAAAAAAAATCTGACTTTTCAAGCAAATTGTACTATCTTACAAGGTTGGCCAAAATCATAAAAAAAACAGGAATTTCGAACAAAAAACACTTAAAAATCTAGAACATTGAATATTTTTCACATGTAAAGAAATAAATTTTCGATAAAATTTGAAAAATCTGTCATATAGAAAAAATCATTAATTTGTTTATTATTAAAAAAAACATTTAAAGTAGCTTAAAACAAATTGTACAATATATAATCATATATGTGGGTGTTCTATGTACTTTTGTGTAACTTAATCAAGATATTAATTTTGAATTTAATAGTACAGTTTTTATATTACACCATGACTTTAATTTTTTTTCCGCACTTCAACTTATCTAACTACTTTACCACTTAAACAAAAAAAAAAGGTTTTTAACACAAGAATTTCAGTTTTTATCCAACCATGTTTAACACTTGGTTTGAATTTTTAGTCACAAAATGGTCAATGTCCGCTTGCTAGTCCATTTTGAGTCAGTAATTGTTTTTGTTTGTTTTAGCAATAACTAGTATTTTTGATAAAAAGGTTTGTAATTAGTACCGTAAGCTAATATATTTTGAACTGAATACAGTATATGTTATTCTTCAACCATGTTAAAATCAACAGTATTTTCATAAAAGTACATATTAAAGTCCATATAAGTTATTACTAGTAAAAAAAAACTAGTTATTTTAGTAAATTCATGTTAAAAAATTTAACAGAGTTTAAAAAATTTTATATTAATGTATAGAAGTAAATTTTTGTAAAATGTTTTTTATATTGTATATGACACCTAAAGTATAAAGTGAACATTTGCCTTATCTTGTAACCTATTGTGGACAGAACTAAATAAGTTTAAATTACTATTTTAGATTATCAATCAGAATCTGCAAAACAAATAAAGATTATTCTGACTGCTATGTTGATAAAGCCGATATTGTGATAGGATTCAGTAAAAAGGTGCCATGACAGCTGAGCTATTCCGTATGGTTTTATTAAATAACAGTTCAAATTCAAGATTTTTAAGGGGCCATTTAAAAAAAGTATATTTGAATTTGAAAACATATAAGTGTACTAGAATATCAGAGTACTGGAGATTATGATAATATATTTATAAACTTATTAAACAATTACATTAAAACATTAACAATCATCCAGAATTTTATTTGTGAAATTTTAAATTGTCGTGCATTTTCTAGGTAAACACATTTATTTATAAAAAGTCTCTATGAACTCTAAAATGTTTACAAACATCATTACTTTTTTATTTAACTGTTCAAAATATAGTTTTAATTGTTTGCTAACAAAAGATCCTAGTAAAGTAACTTCACTGGAATATAAATAAAAACAAATTATACAGTAATCTTCCTTTATTCTACCAACATATGTTTCTGTGTGTCAACGAATCAACACACTTCAACTGGGTTCTGTAAAAAAAAAAAGATTACTGTAATGAGAGAATAGAAGCATAGAATAAAGTAGGTGTATACATGTTTTCATTAAAATAAGATATTTTCTACAGATAATAGTTATTAATAGGTGAATATTAATATTAAATCCAACTGTTATAAAACTATATGATATTTGTAATTATTAAGTCTAAAATAAATAAGTAAGCTAAACTACACAACAAAACATAATATAAACAAACAACTCACGTTAATAGGAAAGATAACTAAATCAAAGTTTACTATTGTTAACTAACGAAAAAAATACATTCGTTACAACTAATAATTACGTCACAATGTAAATGAGGTTATTTAAACTATTTAATTTGTATTGCAAAGAACATTAATTTTGTTTTTATGTAATCTGTTTTGAACAAAAATAAAACATTAACCATTAGTTAGTAAATCAATAAAATTTAATAAAACTTAACGACGCTGAAGGCAATAAAAGTCACAGAAACTCGGTGTAACATGTATATTATATATTGAATGTTAGTAATGATTGAATCAAAGTTATATAGAATTAGGAAGCAGATTTAGTTCAAATGTAAAAATCAAAAAGTGAAAAAATGAAAAAATTAAACTTCAAGGAAAAAATTAAACTTTAAGGAAAAACAAAACACAAAAAACATAGTTATTACTAGGCTTACAATGTACTGACCGATAATTAATTTACAGCGACATACATAAAATCATAATGACCTGAATTAAATATATATTTTATTTTATAATTAATAAAATAATTAATTGGTAAAGTAGGAGTCGGCTGTTTAATTTGAATATCCCATACAGATAAATTATATATTTAATAAGTAAATTGTGTTATATATGAAAGTTAAAATGTAAAACAACAAGGTAGTCATATGCTAAGTATAAACCTGCAGTAAAAAACCTACTAGCTCTCTTGGGCGTAGTAGGTAAAAAAGCACGGTTTATCTGTGATTTGACTACAGGCTTCCAATTAAACTTTGAACTTAACATATAAAGGTGTGAAGAATTATAGTCGGAGGGTAAAGTGAATATATGAAATTTCAGAGAATAGAAAGTGACTTGTGTGAAATAGATATAAATAATAAATGAATAAAACTATATGTTACTTAGGATATATAATTATATTAATATATGTTAAGTGAATGTGTGTGTGTATGTGGAAGGTGAATGAAAAGTATGAAAGGTGAGAAGGCGTGGTTTGTATGTGGTTTAAAAAGTGGTTTTAAATGTAACTTAACATACATGATAACAAACAATAATAGTAATAATAATGATATTTTTAACGGTAATAACGATAATAAACATAAATATGACAATAATAAAAGTAATAACAGCATCATTAATAATATTAATAACAATAATGATAATAGTTTTAAAAGTAACAGTAATAATGATTATAACATTAATAATATTGTAAATAATTTTGATAGTAACAGTAACATTAATAACAATAATTGTAGTAATAATAATAACAATTACAATAATAATGATATTAATAATAACAGTATCACTAGTGAAAATTATATTAAAACGCTAAAAAGTAATAAGTCTCGTAATAGCCGTGTGTTGTGGTATAACCCACCATACTGTTCTAGTATTAACGTAAACTTGGGTAAAGAATTTTTGAAATTAGTAGATAAACATTTCCCAAATAACCATTGTTACCGTAAAATATTTAAAAGAAAAACTTTAAAAATTTCTTATAGTTGTATGAATAATGTTAAGTCAATGATACAATCACATAATAATTTTGTTTTATCTAAATATAATGAGTCGACAGCACAAATTAATAATTGCAATAAACCTAATACTATTAAAAATAATAGCAACTATTCAGATAAGACAAATGTAATTAATATTAGTTTAGACATAAAGGATAACAATTGTAAAAATAACAAGGTTAATATAAACAATAATGATAACATTAATCTAATTAACAAAATCAATTATAATAGGCCTATAACTAGAAGTATCAGTAAAAACCTAACTAAAAATGTAAACTCAATTGTACATAAGGAATCATGTTCTAATAAAAAAAATAATAATAATAATTATAATATTAATAAATATGATAATAATAATAATAACTGTAGTAACCAGAAAAATACCAATATCTGTAATACTTATAACGATGAAGTAATTAAATGTGGTTTTAAATTCAAGAACAATGTAGGTAAAAATTGTAACTGTCGTAAGTCGAATAAAATAAACTGTCCGTTACATGGTAACTGCTTATTTAAAAGTGTTGTGTATAAGGTGCGTGTTAAATGTAAACTTAGTGAAGATAAAAACAATAATAATGTTAATGATAATAACAAGGATAAGGTGTATATTGGTTCGACAGGAGGTCACTTTAAAGATAGGTACACCGGGCATAAGTATACTTTTAAGCATGTAAATAAAAAGAATAGTATAAGATTGTCAGATTTCGTTTGGCAGTATTTTGATAGGTATGGAACCAAACCAGAAATGGAATGGAGCATCCTCCACCACGCCAACAATAACATCAGTAGCGCGAGCAAGATCTGCCAAATATGCAACCTTGAACGAATGGCAATTTTAGCAGAAGATAGTAAACAATTACTAAATAATAGACGTGATATTTCAAACAAACGTGTACACAACCGACGGTTCTTCTTCAAATAACACCTTGGCGCCTTCTCACCTTCCACATACACACACACATTCACTTAACATATATTAATATAATTATAATCCTAAGTAACATATAGTTTTATTCATTTATTATTTATATCTGTTTCACACAAGTCACTTTCTATTCTCTGAAATTTCATATATTCACTTTACCCTCCGACTATAATTTTTCACACCTTTATATGTTAAGTTCCAAGTTTAATCGGAAGCCTGTATTCAAATCACAGATAAACCGTGCTTTTTTACCTACTACGCCCAAGAGAGCTAGTAGGTTTTTTACTGCAGGTTTATACTTAGCATATGACTACCTTGTTGTTTTACATTTTAACTTTCATATATAACACAATTTACTTATTAAATATATAATTTATCTGTATGGGATATTTAAATTAAACAGCCGACTCCTACTTTACCAATTAATTATTTTATTAAATATAAAATACAATATATATTTAATTCAGGTCATTATGATTTTATGTATGTCGCTGTAAATTAATTATCGGTCAGTACATTGTAAGCCTAGTAATAACTATGTTTTTTGTGTTTTGTTTTTCCTTAAAGTTTAATTTTTTCCTTAAAGTTTAATTTTTTCATTTTTTCACTTTTTGATTTTTACATTTGAACTAAATCTGCTTCCTAATTCTATATAACTTTGATTCAATCATTACTAACATTCAATATATAATATACATGTTACACCGAGTTTCTGTGACTTTTATTGCCTTCAGCGTCGTTAAGTTTTATTAAATTTTATTGATTTACTAACTAATGGTTAATGTTTTATTTTTGTTCAAAACAGATTACATAAAAACAAAATTAATGTTCTTTGCAATACAAATTAAATAGTTTAAATAACCTCATTTACATTGTGACGTAATTATTAGTTGTAACGAATGTATTTTTTTCGTTAGTTAACAACAGTAAATTTTGATTTAGTTATCTTTCCTATTAACGTGAGTTGTTTGTTTATATTATGTTTTGTTGTGTAATTTAGCTTACTTATTTATTTTAGACTTAATAATTACAAACATCATATAGTTTTATAACAGTTGGATTTAATATTAATATTCACCTTTTAATAACTATTATCTGTAGAAAATATCTTATTTTAATGAAAACATGTATACACCTACTTTATTCTATGCTTCTATTCTCTCATTACAGTAATCTTTTTTTTTTTACAGAACCCAGTTGAAGTGTGTTGATTCGTTGACACACAGAAACATATGTTGGTAGAATAAAGGAAGATTACTGTATAATTTGTTTTTACTTTTTTATTTATATATATTGTGATACAGTATATTTTGTTATTTGATACATTTATTTTTTAGTTTTTTTAAGAAATTTTTTTAAAAATATCGGTCATCACAATAACTAAGTAGAGCTGCAGTCGGCAGCCTGTAATGAGAAACGGGCTTGATCAGATTTTCCTAAAGTGGTTCAGATAATCCCCTTGAGGGCCATATCACAATGTTAGGGAACCATAAACAGCAAAGGAGAGGCTGTAACTGGTAAAGGGGCCATACTTTGAAACTTACACTAGGTAATCTGGAGTTGATGATGAAGAGAATAAAAAAGGTTTTAAGCGTATTTAAGGGTAGTTTTGGAACTTACACTAGGTATTAAGGAACAATTTTTAAATTTACACTAGATATTCTGAAGTTCATGATGAGATGAAAAAAAAGACATTTATAACTTACATAAGACTATGACTTCCCAGAGTGGGTTATTTTTGAAAGTTAGGGGAGGCATAGGGCTATCATTTGAAACTAACACTATATATCGATATCTGGAGTTGGTGATGCAAAGCAAAAAAAAAAGTCTAAGGTTTTTCTTTTTTAAGAAATCTTATTAGAGGGCCATTTATTTTTTAATTTCTTTAAATAGGGCTTTATGAACAAAAGTTTGGGAAACTCTGCGCTGAATCTACTGAAAAAGCTTCTTTGCGGGTCATATAATTAATAACTCTGAAAAAATACAAAAATAAAATAACAATTGTGTAATGAAAATAAAGCATCAGATTGCTGATCCAAAAAGAAAATTATTATAACTGTTTAAAAAATAACCTAGTTTTAATACCTTCTTTTCTGCGTTAAATTTAACTTTATCTTCGTTAAAAAATGAAGTTTTCTACTACAGATAATACAGCAGCCGAAATTTGTTGGGTATTTAAAACAGAATATAGTGATTGTCCTCTTAATCCATCGGAAGATCTTGTAGAACTACTTATAGCTACGCTTATGATAGTTTTGTAGCTAAAAACTATTACCACATGAATTCAAGTAAGTTGTCTTACTTACAATTTTGGCATTGCTCCGTATTCAAAAAGTATTTTAATAAAAAAAAGAATATTTCTTGTACTTTTTATTTTGTGAAAGCTTTAATACTCAAACATATAATACTCAGATGGACATTATTGTCAAGACTGCTTGAGAATAAAAAGTTAAAAGTAATTAATTTATAATTGACATCTAAGTTTTTGACTCATGGCTCATCAAAATTTCTTATTTACTATCTTGAAAATGTAATTAAGGTTTTAACCAAAACAAGCTGGTAAGGGTATCTATGGATAGTCCGGCTGTAAAATGGGCATGATTTAAAACCTCAAGTAAGGAACGTAATAATTAACAGCTTCCTAGGTAACTGTAACCTTCACGTTGTTCATGGATCATTTCAAAAAGGAGTAGAAACAACAGGTTGAAAATTAAAAAGATTGCTTAAAAACTTTTACTTTTTGTTTCACAATGCCGGTGCTAGTAGAGAAGATTTTGAAATTCTCTACTAGTTAAATGTTATCTCTTTCGTTTTAAAGAAGGCTGCTTGAGTCTAATTTTGAGTGAAAAATTTTTAACAATTTTCCCTAGCTTTTTGCTATTTTCCATGTATTTCCTTATATTTTAATATATAAGTTTTTTAAGTAATTTTAGTTGGAATCCTGTGTTTATAGAAAGTCGGAAAACTGTCTATATATAGATGCTGTTAACATCTTTTTTAGACGACATTATTTTTAAACTACCGTGTGAACTCTTAATCTATTTAGTTAAATCACAGTTAAAGTCTTGTAATACATGACCGATAGTATTTGTAACTTACAGAATGGTTAGATTAGTTAACTAGTCGTTGAACAGTTGAAGTGTTTTAATACATAGAGATAGTAAAATTTACTTACTCTTATGTTGGTTTGATAAAATAATAGTCTGAGATTTTTAAAGACTTATAAAAAGTTGTTAAATGACAACTTAAATTGCTAAAAATTAAATTCTGACACCTTAAATACTTAGAAAAGTTCTTAAAGGACCATCTCTCAAAAATTAGTTTGTATTTGAAAAAAAAAGTTTAATTTATGTAGTTCTAAATAATAAGGTTATGATGGTAAAATTTTTATTTAAAAAGTTTATAAATACATTAAACTGTTATATTTTAGTAACTGAAAAACTTGTTAGAACCATACTTTGAAAATAATTTAAATTAAAAATTAAAATTTCCCTTACCTCTAACTAATAATATTATGATAATAAATAAATAGATTAAGAGTAGTTAGAGTTTAAAATGTGATAATCTAAATTGTTGTGCACCCCTAATAAGTATACAAAAGCTATACTTTTAAGACTTAAAAAAGGTTTAAAATTACACTAGTTGAGCTAAATACTTTAGTATCACAAGCAATAAAAATAATCAAGTGTTACAGTTTGTGCATATAAAAAAGTTGTTTGAAACTTAGCATAAATAGAATGTTTTTTATAAACAAATAATTTAAATAAACTTAAAATTTTTATTATAAATTTATATACTAGTGGATAACACTAAACTTTTATAACTTGTTGATATTATAAGACGTAAGTAAATGACAAGAGAAGGTAATTTTTGAGTATTATAGTAAATAATTAAGCTAAAACATTATGGTTCAATAAAATATAAAATAATTATGGAAAACAAGTTTTAACAGTGGAAGCAAATATTTTATATAGTTGATATTTAAAAGTAAATTGTTTTTATACTAATTTTTCATGGCAATTATTTGATAATTAGTAAACAATTTGAAGTTATTAATAGTATAAGTTTACTTTTACTTTAATTGACTCAGTAAGAGATTTAAGCCACAAGATTTTAAAAGTAAATAATAGCTAAATATTCAAATTTTTACAGTAATTTTTTTCTTCAATCGCTTAAATAAACAACTTTTATATTTGTAGAAATTTTTAAGTGTTTAGAATTATTTACATAAGCGTTTATGGATCTTTCTAACCAGTATTCTAAATGGTTATGGAGTGATTGGTTTTGGTTACCTAAGGGAATTTCTTTTAAAGATCTTCAAGACAAACCTAATTTTATCTATGCTAAACCTAAACATTTAGTTTATATGCCTATGTATGCAATACTATTTTTAATTCTTCGAAACCTGTATGAAAAGTTTGTGTCACCATATTTTGCATCTCTTTTAAATATACCTACCAGGAAAAAACCACCAACTCCAAACTTACTATTAGAAGAAACTTTTAAGAGTAACATTGCTCCTGAGAGAATTGAGCTAAAAACACTAGCTAAAAAGTTAAAATGGCCTGAGTATAGAATAATTAACTGGTTTAAAAAACGTCGTAATTTAAACCGTCCTGATCTAACAAAAAAGTTTGCAGAAGCTAGTTGGAGGTTTATATTTTACTGTTTTGCCTTTTGTTTTGGAATGATAACCTTGTATCAGTCTCCTTGGTTTTGGAATCATATTGAGTGTTGGAATGATTATCCTCGTCAAACTTTGTGGCTTTCAGTTTATTATTACTATATGATAGAAGGGGGTTTTTACATGGGACTTGCTTGTTCACTAGTTTATGATGTTAAACGAAAAGACTTTAATCAACAAATAATTCATCACTGTGCCACTCTGTTCTTGATTGTGTTTTCATTTGTTGCAAACTTTGTTCGTATTGGAACTTTGGTGATGGCTTTACATGACGTGTCTGATATCTTTCTTGAGTTAGCAAAATGTCTTGTATATGCCAAGTGGAAAATTGCTGATACACTTTTCACCGTATTTGCTTTTGTTTTCATAGTTTCTCGTATTATAATATTTCCGTATTCTATACTATACACTACTTTAATAAAGAGTATGTGGCTTTTTTCTCCGTATCCTGGTTACTATTTTTTTAATGGCTTACTGATAGTTCTTTGGTGTCTTCATTTATTTTGGGCCTACATAATTGTGTCAATGGCCATAAGAATGATGAAAGTTGGTAAACTAGAAAAAGATGCTAGAAGTGATGATTATGAAAGTACTAGCTCTGAAAGTGATGTTGAAAAAACAGAACACCTCAAAAGTTGCTAAGATTTTTTTGTTAAGTGTTGTCCGTTATCACAACTTTATTGATTTTTAATTTATATTACACTCAGAAACTTTAATTATTGTAGAACTAAGTCTGGTATAAAATGATAATTGGAGCTATCTTTTCTCAACTGATTTACAAAGTCAAATAGTTAATAGATATAATTAAACTAATAGTCAACATTTACTTTTGAGTTCAATAGTTTGTAAAGAAAAATTTTCTCATCCAAACAATTTGAACAACTTTTTAAGTTTTTTTAATCTGAATTTTATAGTTTTGTCATGATAGAGTATTTATTGAATAAATACAAGAATTAGCAAAAAATAATTGATGAATTTTATTTTATAAAGCAAAATTTCAAAACTATAGTAACTACTAATAATTAAACAGTTAATATTCTTCAAGTAGAGTAATCTTTCTCCTGATTACGCACTTTTAACACGTTCAAAAAATGCGTACCTAAGAAGTTTAAGCCTAAATTAAAAATTTAATTTTCACCATAGAGTTTTGGTTCAAAAAAGCAGACTCAAGAGAATGATTCCTGAAAATTAATTTTCTAACCAAATAGCCTGACAATCTTTTTTTAATTAAAATAGAGCTACATTTTGAAGTAATAAAGTTCTTTTTTGTAGATAATAATACTTTTTTAAAGATTTTTTTTATCTCAGTTTAAATAACATATTATTATCTACATTATGCTTTTTGCCTAGAATTAATTTTTCTATTTATACTATATATTATTCTTCAAATTTTATCTGATTATAGTAAATGTTTTATTTACTTAAACATATACTCATTTATTTTGGTACATGCTCTGCTCATATTGATTACCTTTATATTTATATATGCAGTCTAACTTTTTTTCTGTTCCATTCGTTACCTTATCGTTGTGTTTTTTTAGCTTTAACAGTTTTTATTCTAATGTAAATAAAGTTATTTTTACTTTTGAAGTTATTTGTCAATTAATCTTTGTTTAATTATTTTCCCAAGTTTGACATAATGGCTAACAGATACAGGAAGTAACATTGTAATTATCTTACTTTTTTATTAATCTTGAACTGTGCATTTTATGAATAACATTATGGACTATCGTTTTAAAAATCAAAACATTGGAAAATATATTATTAGAAATTTAGACTAATAAATAACAAACATTTTTAAATATTGGTTATAAAAAACAAAATTTTAGCGTAAAGTTTAAAATATAAGTACTATAAGAAGTTTAAGGCAAAGTGTAAAAATCGTTTCAATAAAACTGAGTACAAACAAAACAGGTTATTTGAGATAGCTAAAATAACATTTTACATTAGATTTGCATTTAACATATTCCTTTAAGGGATAATAAACAAAAGAACCTTACACTATAAAATAGGGAGTACATATTTTAGAAATGAATTAATTAAATATCATACAACTTGCTTTCTTATATATTCTATTATGACAAGCTCGATTAGCATTTTTTGCAGTTATGAAAAAATGTCCAAACTTTAGATCCGATTATTTTCCTTATCTTTAAAGCTAACTAAGATTTTTTTTTATTCTAGAAAACGCTCCTTTGCCTTTTAATTGGATTGGGGCTTGAATTTTTGAGTGGGGCCAATTAAAAAAAATGTTTTTTTTTATTATGATTTTTACTCTAACTGATGTTTACGGCAAACTTTTTTTTTAATTCTTACTTTGCTGTGTTCTCAACAGTCGTTGTTTTTTTTTCAAAATTTCTAATATTTTGGTGATTTTTACAAATATGCCCAAATGTAAATTTCAAAGACCTTCAATTTTTTAACGGTCACTGCAGCAAAAAAAAAATATTATAATACACTTAACTATGACTATTTTAGATGGTCCACGCTTTTTTATTCATCTAAACTGTTTTTATGTAATACAATACCCATGCACGTTTTACTAAAATTATCATTATTTGAACATGAAATATTTCTTTTATGACGGATTTCATGTTCAAATAATGATAAATAATTTCTTTTTTTTTTTTGCTATAATGTTCGTTAGAAAATTGAAGGTCTTTGAAAATTACAGTCGGGCATATTTGTATCTATCATTAAAAGATTAGAAATTTTGAAAAAAAAACAATGACCCTTGAGAACACAGCAAAGTAAGATTTCAAAAAAATTGGCGTAAACATCCGTTAGAGTAAAAATTATAATGATAAAAAAGATTTTTTCTATGGGGCCCCACTAAAAACTTCAAACCCCAATCCAATAGATTTTTTTAAAATTAAAGGCAAAGGAGTGTTTTTTAGAACAAAAAAATCTTGGTTAGCTTTAACGATAAGAAAAATAATTGGATCTAAAGTTTGAACACTTTTTAAAAATTGCAAAAAATGCTAATCGAGCTAAGTAAACGATCGTTCTATTATGTTAATCAATTTTTCAAACCAATGTGAAAAAATGCTTCTTTAAACAAAATGTTTTGTCAGAAAACTAACAAAACTAAATACTTTTATAAAGTAAGAATTAATAAAGAATGAGTAAAAAACACTACATAAAGTGATTTAATCAAATAAGATGTATGATTCAAGGTTGCCAAAAAACCTGCAATCCTAAAAAAACTTAGAATTTAACAATTTAGGAGAAAAAATCTAGAATTTCCAACTAAAATCACTAACAAACCCTAGAATTTTAAAGAGAATTTTTACATGTAAAGTATTGAAAATTCGATAAGTACAAAAATACATCAAATATAAAATTGCTTCTATAATCATAATTTATTTATTAAAAATACATTTAAAGTAACTTTACAGTACCTTTTAAATAATCTAATCCTATCTAAGACCTTAAACTCGTTTTATATTAATATGAACCTAAAAATTTGTTTTCTAAATCTTAAAATATTTATAAAACCTGAAAATAAATTTCAAAAGTTTTTTGACAACCTAGTCTTATTCAAAGTTAGATATTTCTGTTTTTTTTTTAAACTGTTTTAATTTCTGCTACCGAGTAACTTAGACGTTAAGTAAGCTAAAATCCGACAAATTTTACTTCTTTTTAATTTATAGTTTTTCAAGAAGTTTTTTTAAACTGATAAATTAACTTAGTTATTCAAATTAGAGCTACCATTTAAGATAGAACCCTGAAAAAACCTAGAATTTGATATTTAAAAAACAAACCTTATTTATTATTTAGATATTACTAAAATTATATATATTTTTCAAGTTTTCATACTGTTTTAGTAAACTATTATTGTTTATTTTTGTTATTTATTTTAATTATTATTACGTATTTGTATTAATTTATATTTATTATTACAAATTTCTAATTATTATTTTTTTTTATAATTATTTTTTATTATTTATTGTAGCTTATCTTTATTTATTATTACTTACTATTGCTTTGTCTTATTAGTTTTTATTTTTATCACTTATTTTATTTTATCATTAAATATTCTTATTGTTTATTAGTATTATTGCAACATTTTTGTTCTACATTTGACCCAGGCATCAAAACCTGGGCCATTTAAACTGAAAAACAAAAAGAAAGACACAAAAAAAAGCAGAAAAAACCATGTTAATAAAATCAGAAAACGTAAATTGATGTATTTTTACAAAAAACAAAACTGTATTAACATATACTGTTTAAGTTAATAACGCATTGGAGTAGAAAGTTTTTCGAACATTTTGACAAACTTGTCTTTTCAACATAAGTAACTTTATTATCAACATATCTCAGTGACCTGTAAGTCTCAATAACAGCAAACATTGTTGCACTATCTTCCATTTTATCATCACCTTCTAGATTTTAATTAACAAAAAAGAAATTCTCTGCAAAACTCAGCAAATTATTTTGAGACACTTAAGTCAATCTTTTCAGTGAGTATGATGCAAAAATCATGGTCATTTAGATTACGTCAGAAATCAAAATTCAAACCAAAAATAAAAACTCAAGACTGAAATTTTTTTCTTGGGCAAACATTAACACGAAATACACATCCAGACTTTGCTTCCGCACATTTGTACAACTAATCGATATTTATTATTTTTCATTACTTATTTTATTTTTTTACCAAGGCATAATCACTGCAATAAAAAGGTACGATATTAGAGTTACAGTACAGAACAGACAATTATAAAAAGCGTTAAAGATTTAAATGCATCGACTAACCACAAAATTTAAAACCTAAAGCCCAAAGCATATTATTAACAATAGGCAGGCCAAAAAAAATATTTATCGAACACATTGAAAAAAGTCCTTTTATTCACAGAAAAGGAACTGCTAACAATTTAAATCAAACTACGCATTTAAACCAAGTCCTACAAATTAAATTAATAATAGATAGAAAAATGATTTACTTATAGGTTTTAATGGTAAATGACTTTTTAAAGTTAAATCTAAACTATTGAAATTATTGTAAAAAACTAAATTGCTTAAAAGTTTGTTCCACATTTCAAGTGAAGTTTTGTTTTATAAAATAAAGATTTGTAATTGTTTAACATTCATTTTTAAGTCCGTATCAGTATTTCCCACGACTTTTAAACATATCTTTCCGGAATTTAATTTAACTACTGATGAAGCCCATTCAGCAAAACTTTTTTTTTACTTAATAAAGTATAAAAATATATTGTATTAATTAAACAAAAAAAAAAAACAGGACTATGTCAAACATCATTATTAAAATTATTTCTGAGCGTAACCTTTTTGTTATTACCTCTCAAGAATTTTTTTAATAAGATTTAAAAATAGTTGTAAATTAATCGTAGTTTCACGTTAAATCTTTAAAGTAAATGAGGTCAAATTCAAGTCTTCTGTATTATAAAGATTTAATACTAACTTTTCTTAGACTATCAAGTAAAGACGTATAAGAAATGTTGCAGAGGTTGAAACTATTCTAGTATTCTTTCTATGGACAGATTTCTATAGACAGATTATTTCTGGTTAATATCTTTTTTTAAGTATGACAGCGTTGCCAAAAAATTCGAATCCTTGTAAAAATTTTGGAACTACGAACAAAAAGCGCTAAAATACCTGAAGTTTAAAAAATATTTCTCATGTAAAGTCACGAAATTTCTATTAGATACAAAAAATATATCGTAAAGATAGAAAAATTGTATATGTTTATGTAACTATTTACTTTTTCATTAAAAAAAATTTTTAACGAAGCTTTACAGTATCTTTTCAATGTTGTTAAACTTTTAATAACATTTTTTTTTTTGAGTTTAATTTTATACTAAAAATGGTCCAAAACACTTGTTTTAAAAGCCTAAAAGAAATTGACAAAAAACCTTTAGCAACCCTGAAGTTTATAAAAAGCAGTTTTTATAATGCTTGAAGTTTTAATAAGTCAAATGATTCATTACAGTTATATATAGATAATAATTACAAATGGTTGCTAACAAAAAATTTTACTATTTTCTAAAACACTTCAAAATTTTGAAATCCACAAAAGCAAACCTCATGAATTACTTAATTAATAACACTTAATTGCAGTATATAAAGACTTGGAAATTTATATATCTGAAAGTTTAAAAAAAAACATTTATATTAAATATATTTGTGTAGGACACTTGTGCAAAACCTTACTTTTTTTGCTTTAAGTGTCCAAAATTCAATAATTCAAATAAATCTTTATAAAAACTGTAAAAATTATTTATTTTAATAAAATAATCAAAACTTAATTATAACAAAACCAAAAACTGTAAAATCAATAACTTTGATAAAATATACAAAACTTTATTATTTAAAACTAGTTTTCACAAACAAAATAAGTGTTAATTTATAATGACTTGTGTTTCTGACTCATTGATTGAGCTGGAAATGCATAATTGTTTGCAAATGTTAATTAAAGAAAACTGAGAGAATTAAATTTTAGCTGCAAAAGTCCAAAGTTCAATTATCGCATGATTTACAAAGTCCAAAGTCTATCGAAAATTGCAGAAATAGAATCGAAAAACTATAAATATGCTCAATCAGAGCGTGAATTAGGTCATTTACCTCAGCAACAACTGGAAGAGGAATGCTGTCAGTCTAAGGATTGGATCACTTGCCGCCGTTTTACAAAGCTGAATCTCCAGCATACACTTCTACTCGAGTCAATTTGGATATTGAACTCTGACGAATAAGCCCACGCATTCGTTGGCATCACCATGATATTTATATCTTTCAATCATATATTTTAACATTTAAACTTAATCTTGCCGAGCTCTACAGCCTGTGTCAACGAGGAAGCATAAGTGCCACCGTCCTGAACCAGTATATTGTACGAGCAACCATCTCTTACAGCACAACTAGAAGCCGTGAACTACAAGAAGTCTTCTAAAGTGTATAACTGTAACGCCATTTTGTTGTGTGTGTAAATTTATTGTTAAATTTAGTATATAGAGGAATCTTGTTAGTTTATATTTAGTTTAAATGTTTTAATAATATGTATTTAAAAGGAAGATTGATGAGATTATTGAATCTTAGACTGTATATAATTTGAAGAGAATGTTTTTAACTTTTAAACCACCTCAAACTCGGTCGCAGACCGAGTGTTCAACCAAAATTTAAGAATGCCCCGAAACTATTGCGAATCTGGCTTTTGTGGAGACTGCCGAACCTGCTAAAGAGGCAGTTTCACATAAAGCTAGAGACGCAAGTAGCACGGAGAGCATAATTTGTAAAATTGCATTAGTTTCATCCATCCAAATGTAGAAAGTTTAAAAAAAATGTAAGTTGGAATATTGCGTCAAAATAAATAAATAAAGTTGATGTTTTTATTTAACCTAAACCTAAAATGTCATATCTACAAAGCAAGACGAAACGTTTAAGATGTTTTTTCTCTAAACTAAATAAAAATTCTTATCTTCATTAAACTTTAACTAAAACGTGTTTATAGCGAATAAGTGTTCAAAAACGCAAATATCTGATTTTGAGTATCTGCGAAACTTCAGCTTCCTATTTGGAGAACACTCACAAAGCTAAAACCTTAAACCACTAAAAACCACAAAGTGTGGGAAAATCATGAATCTCAAATCTCCACAAGTGTTCACCGACGCTAAAACGAAAACAAAAGATTTTCGGTCTAACCATTTTGATAAACACATGTCTTTTAAGAGACTTCCTAAAAAACTTATAGTTTTTTGAGTAAACAAATTCGTCTTGAAGTGTTCGCAATGACTATAGTTTTTTGCAGTTTTTATATAATAGTTGCAATTTGTACTGCGATAGAACGACTAATGCTCACGAGCCGCAGTTTTATCTTTCGCGGTCCGTATCCCACTTAATGTAAAAAAGTGTTCGCGGGCTGCATAATAACCTTTTTGCTGTAGTTTGCCGACCCCGGATAAAAGTAAATCATCAAGCACAAACAAAACTACAGTATTAGATACTTTACAAAAAGTAATTTTTCTATATTGGAAAACTTAAAGAAAGTTCATGGATATATTTCGTCATTAAAGAAATTATAATAGTGTTTGATAAAAATAATAAGGAAAATTATTAATTTAAACTTTGTTGGGATATGTTTTTAACTTAGTTTGAACAATAAAAGCGAATTGATTGATTCATAGCCATTTTTCTTTATTCTTTTCACAGCACACTAATACTTAGGTTTGTTGTTTTGGTACTGCTTAAAATTTTAATGAACTTTTTTAGTTATATATCAAATAATCTTGATTACATTGTTTATTTGGAATGTTTTAAACTTCTTGTCAAATTTGATTAAATTGAAATTTAATAAGTCAAACTTTGTTATCAAACTTTTACGGGGTACAAATTTTATAAAAAAAAATCAGGACAAATGTTTTGCATTTTTATTGAAGTTCAGTAGAAAATTTAACAGTAAATCCTTTTTAACTGCAAATGAGCTAAAAAATATAACATTAACATTTATGAAAGCTTGATATTAGATACGTCATAATAATTTTAAACTAAATATTTCAAGATTTGTAAGTTATTTAGATTTATAAATTATTCGCAAATCGGTCCAGGACACAAGTCAATTGTTTTTACTAGTGATTATTTTCCTGCATCAGTAGTTACAAAAAATTAATAAACGATGGTTTAAAAATCTACCAGTTTATTGCAACATTTTGTTCAAATTAATTTCGGACAACCGTCCTTCATCAGTGAACTTTAAAACTAGTAGAACTAAACACATTAATGCAACAAAATAAATAAAAGTTAAAAAATATATTATGACGTAGTAGTTCAAAACTGTGTAAAACTAAAATTTTAAAATCTAGACGATTTTTTACATTGTAATGATATTTTTGTATGTAAAAGTAAATTAAAATGAAATGCGTATAAAAACAAACACTTTACCGATATAAACTTTAAATTAAAACCTGTCTTAGTAAAGAAATGTTTGATGTAAGTTGTTGTTAATAAATAATTACTGCTATCGGCGAAATATAAATAAAAATAAAAACTTTTCCCAAACAATACTTAAAGTAATTACAAAAACCTATATTAATAAGAAGCTGTATCTTACAAACTTCTTATCTTAAAGAAATAGTTTAATCCATGAATAAAAATAACTATTTTGAAACAAAACTTAAATCTAAGAAGATAATAATACAAAAATTATATAAAGAATTAAATCAACTTGTTTCAGCAGCAAATTATTATTTCTAATATACTGTTTTTTAAGGTAAACATTTTATCAAATAAACAAACGGTTAAAAACTATTGTGAAACAAAAAATATTCTTAGTGAAACTATCCTATTAAAAACCGATTACTGTAAAATTATTGATTTTATAAGTTTGCTATTATCTATAAAAAGGCAGTATTGTTTTGTTTATGTTTATACTTGCTTGTAAAAAATTAGCCCATTTACTCTCTAAGTAATCTAAGTTCGTATGGTTGCTTGTTGAGTCTGTAAAAGTGATTGAATATGCTTCTTCAAAGGTTTTGTTCGATGTTGGATGCTTGTTGGCGTAGTGAAGTTTGAGTGCAGCTCGATCATTTATCTCGCTGGTGGTCATGTTCTTCCAGTTATGTCTGTGAGAGCACCACCTTTGGGAAAAAGACGTAATTGTCTGTCCCACATAGTGCTCACCACAGACATTGCACTTTGCCGCATAAATCCCAAAATTTTTGCAATTCAAATTCTTTTTTAATTCAATCGTTTTACCACTTTTTGATTCTATTAAGTTATTTTTTTTCACCATTTCGCCTACTCCCCCTCGGTCGCATAATAAGCATTTTCCACAAGGGTGAGATCAACCAATTGCTACACTATTTTCATGGGCTTGGATCTTATAGTTTGTTAATAGTGCCGCAATTGTTTGTGGACGTTTATATGCCACTAAAACATTCGGGTTTAGTTCTCTTTCTTTCTTAGTGAGTTTTAATAGTTTCGGGAAGTTTGTCGTCCAAACACTTATATTATCGTTAATTCTCTTGCCTTCTTCATTGGAGATCCAAACCGATCTTTCCATTCGACTGTGATATTAATCATATCCTCAACTAAAGCCTTACAGAAGCAAGATTTTAAACATTTATCTTTTGAAGACTTTATTGCTTCTAAATAATCATTGTCACGTTCGCACAATCTTCATAGTCTTATTGACTCTCTGAATACAATTGATTTGTAAATGGATCGTGGATGGTGTGATTTTCCATTTACAAATACACGATTTTTTGCTGTTGGTTTTATGTAGTTTTTTACATAAAACCTGCTTATTTCTGTCTTGTCAATGACGTGGTTGACATCCAAAAACTCAAGTTCGTCACCATCAATTTTTTGTAGATATTTGTCTGAAAACTAGCTTAAGGTTCTTCAAACGCACATTTCAATTGTCTTTTAACATTATCTGTAACATCTAATGTCTCAGATAAAAAGACAATATCATCAATGTAGCGTTTGAAGAGTTTTGTAGTATTAATTGTAGTTGCAATAGGCATTTTAACGTGGTGCAAATATTTGTAATTGAAACTGAGTTGTTGTCACCAGTTATAATTCCTTTGGATTGTTTGTAGAAGGAACTGCCGTTTTTAAGTTCTACTAGTTTTAAAGTGCACTGATGAAGGACGGTTGTCCGAAATTAATTTGAACAAAATGTTGCAATAAACTGGTAGATTTTTAAACCATCGTTTATCTATTTTTTGTAAAAACTAAATATTTGAAATAGATACTGGTCAGCTAAAAAAATGCTAAAATTAAGTTTAGTAACATGCCAACTAGGTACGCACTGCCAGTATAGCACTTTTCAAAAATAGAAAAATTAAACTGAATTATAGGTATCCTTAATTATCCAGGTTAGCCTAAGTAACCTGAGATTGTGGTAACCATGACGTTTACATATAGACAAAATGAGCAAAAAGTAAACTTATAAAATTTATCACTGCCAATATTGACTAAGGAAACCAGAGTCTACTAAGAGCATCACACAATTTTATCCTTTATTGTTAAATTTTCTACTAGGACAACCACTTAAAATATAAGTATTGCTAAAAAATAAGTTCTAAGTGAGTAAAATTCTATTACTTGCTAGCTTTTTTGAAAAGCACAGTTTAATTAATGCATGATAATTGTTTTTATCAATCTTTGATTACTTTAAAAAAAAATTATTAATTATACTTACCTTTTAAACTTAAAACAAACAAATACGTATATCAAATAAATACTCAAGACTTATAATATAAATAAATATGTTTTGTTTTTATGGTAAAAGTTGTTGTTTTGGAAAACTTTTCTTTAATAGTTATTTGTAAAATTAAGTGGATTTTAATATGTTTGTATGAAGCTTAATAGTGATTAAAGACCAAAATTACTAGGTACGCACTGCCAGTTGGGTACGCATTTTTGCGCTGTGTTCAAAATGCGTACCTAGTTGGCAGGTTACTGTATACAGAACTTTTTAAACATAAGTAAGTAGAAATTTAGATGTTAAAAGGATATTATGATAAAAACATATACATGTTTAGAATTATAGAAAACTAAATAAAAAGCGGCTATTAAACGTTTGATGTTAAAATATAATTCTCACAATTTAGTCGATGTAGTTATTTAAAAAGAATGATTTAAAAAAAAAATCTGATAATTTTATTTTAAGTTCAAACGTTTTTATAGCCGTTTTTCATTTAAGTTTATATTTTTTCAAACTTGTATACATTTTATTGCAGTATCCTTTCAACATCTTTAGTTTAAATTTATTTACGTATGCTTAAAAATTCTTGGTTTACTTAATTTTAATGATCTACCGGATCCGGCCGTTTTTTGCTTCGATCCGAACCTGACCGGATCCTAATTGAGATTTGGCCGGATCCGATCCAGTTTATTGGAAAGATCTTTCTTCGATTAGCTTCTTTCAGTTTTATACTAATATTGTTGTGTTTTGCTTAGAAAACTTTGTTCTAAAGAAATCTTTACTGTTGTTTAATGCCGTTTAAGTTTCAAACAAATCAATTAAGATTGTTGTTTTCGACAAGTTCAGAACTATTTATTTATGAGCTTTTATTTTAAAGAAGAATGCATATATAAAATGTTTCAAATATTTGTATAAATAAAAAAAATGTATAGTATTTAGTATATTACTGAAATTAAGAACTATGAATTTTTTGTAAATTACTGGTTTTATTAAATAGAAAATAGAAAGAAATATTTTGTTCAACTAATTATATGATTTTAAAATTTTATTTGGCCAGAAAATTTAGGCTTTGAAAAAACTAGAAAAATTAAAAGAAAGTGTCCAGTACTACGTGCTTTACAATAAACTTGATTCCAACTATGGAAGAAGAGCAACTTATTAGCCACACTATTGAACTGCTTGAACCTTTTAAATGGTAAAGCAGCAGTGTAGTAGAAACAACGCTTTTCTGTCAATTGTATTTTGGCATGCAGAAAGAGTGTTTTTTTTTTAAGTTTATAGCAAACAATCCACCAAGTCGAAGTAGTTCTACAACCTTAGCAGAAAATGTAGAAGAAGCTTTAAAAAGAAGGTTGTATACTACAAATAACAGCTCACACTTAAACTTCATGATAGCAGCTTGTTGTTAGTCACAACAGCTGTTGATCCATGGTATCAACTTTACTTTTTCTCTCCTAATTCTAGGTAGGATATTGAAAGGATGTTGAAACTAAAAGTAGAAAACCGTAGTCGGTCAAAGTAGTCACTTTCTTCTAGTTCCGCCTAATAATTCTTAAACTCAATTATCTAAAATTAAGTTCATACTGATTGATCCAAGTTTGAAACAGAAACAAGTAAAGTCACTCCCGAAAACGAGCAACAAGATTCAGTTGATCAAGAGATTGAGACAGAAAATAGTGTTTCTTTTATTTGCAGAAAAAAAACTTTTTAAACAAATTTATGAAGTTGGAGTCTTGTCTTGTTGGAGGTCAAACAAGAAAATATACCTACATCTCGCCAAGTTTGCAAGGAAGTATCTTTCGGTACCTCCATCTTCTGTTTATTCTAAAAAGTTGTTTTCTGAAGCTGTTAACTTGTATGAGCAAGAGCAAAATCGGTTGCTTCCAAAGACTGGCGAAAAACTTTTGTTTCTTCATCACATCTTTAAAAAGCTAGAATAGGTTTTTTTTGTAGCCTAAAAGCGTGGATATAAGTGAATGTTATTTACTAATTTACCTATTTTGTATGTCTAAACTTCATCTTTTAATCTAAACTTTTGATTATAAAAATTTAATTTAAGTTTGTCACAAAAAAAAATAAAGTACGTCATTTTTTATTATTTTATCACTTAAATTTCTTTTACATTATACAAAGTACATAATTCAAGTTCAATCGTATAAGTAGCTTGAAATAATATCTTAAATTTTAAACTGAGATTTTGTATAGTTAACAAAAGGTTCAATCATACCAATTCAATTACCAGACCGGTCTCAGTCTACAGAAGGTTTGTGGTCTGATTATAGAACCTTTTCTTAACTTGAGCTCGTCTCGTGGCATACGAAAGTCTAGGCTTAGACTTTGTAGATTTTCGCCGATGTTTTTGTTGAGATTTCGTATAGATATAATTTTTATCTTTTTTGTACTACGTTTAATTTTTTAAAGATAGTTTTTAAAATAGTTTGACTGTACCATTAGGCTTCTTTTTTAACAATATATATGATTAAACATTTTACTAAACTAGTGGTATTATAATAATTAATATTTTTAAGTCTATTCTCTATTAACACTACATAAAGCTTAAAAATTTAGGATCCGGATCTTAATTCAAAATATAACCCGGATCCTAAATTAAATAAAAAATATTCTGACCTTAATTGGTGGTTCCAGTAGATCGCTAATGAATTTTAGCAAAATCTTATTTAAACAGTATTCATTTCAAATATTTAATTTAAATTTATTATGACGTATCTATTATCAAGCTTTCATAAACGCTATCTTTGTAGTCTTAGCTCAGTTGTATACACAATAGTAGTTGAAAAGGGTAAATTGAAAAATTTTCTACTGAATTTCAATAAAATTGCATAGTATTTGTCGTTATATCTTAAATAAAATCAGAATTTATTCACCCTAATTTTAATTAATTGTTATCTAGAATATATTAATATTGGTGATCATTATCCGACCGGATAATACACTTTAGATCAGAATGCTAATAAAAAAAAATCCGGATACTAGTGGTATCGATTCGGTAGATCACTAAATTTACTTTCACTTAACTGCTTAGAAAATTCTAGAGCAGTAATCTGCACGGGTGCTTGAAAATAAAAGGTCACAGACATATTTGAAAGTTTTTTTAAATTACTCTAGATGTTAAAAGAAAACTTGAAACTCACACTAAACATTCTTTGGATCTAGTAGATTATTACTTGAAAGCAACTAGGTAAATTTAAGTAAAGCCTAATTTTTTTATTAACTATTTAGATTTAACCTAATTTAACTATTTAGATCATATTTACCTGAAAAAAAAGTACCATTTCTAGGAAAAACAACTAATTTTAACTCTTTTACAATTTACTCAACCGTTTTATATTCTTTAAAAAAAGGTTAATTTTATTCGCTAATAAAATGTGTAGGGTTAATAAAACAAAACAATTAAACCATTTTTGAAAAAACTTTTTCATTAGTTTCCAAGTTAGAATTGTTTATTTTCTATGAACTACTTATAAACTTAATATTTTTCAAAAGCCTAAATAAAAACGAAGCAATTTAGTTTGAAATGTAGTTATGTATTACACAGAAAAATTTTAATATTAGCATGTATAATGAAACCTAGCTAAGTTTTAATAATACTACTTTTATAAGATTTAATAAACTTATTGATCGCATAACAATTAACTAAATTTAAAACTATTCCGATTAATAATACAACTTTTGAGTCGTTTTAGGTAAAAAATATTGCCTTTCATAATATTTTGTGCTATTTATTATAATTATTGCTACATTTTTCACATTTTATTATACAGTAGATACAATAACAAAATAAATTAAAAATTAATACTGTTAAAAAAAGATCTTAATTTAGTCATTTTACCATTAATTATCTCAGAAAATTTAAAGCTTACTTAAAATAGATGTACATCATCGTTTTATGAGTTAATACTATGCCTTAGATTAATTTTTCTTTAGGAGTTCAAAATTTTCACAGTATAACTTTTTTAATTGGTAATTTGTAATTATAACTCACAAAAAAAATTCTGATTGTTTATAAAAAAAATCATGAAAAATTTAATTTTGTATTTTTAGTTTGTACTTTATATACGAAACCTTTTGATTTCACTTACACTGGCTCCTTATAACTCAAAAACTTTAAAAATTCTTAGCTGTCAAAAGGAATTGATAGCTAAGATAAAAATCAACGGAATAACATCAACATATAAAATTAAGTAAGACACATGGTCTTATATAAGTAGTACTTAATTTATTAAACTAAAAATATTTAAATTTAATCTTAAGAAAACAATTATATTTATACAAGAACAATAATTTAAAGATTTTTTTTAATCTCAGGAGTTTCATAACTTCTGTCACGTAAATTTAGAATCAATTATTTTTTAGGATATTTGGTCAACCTGGTATAAACAAAAAAAGTAGATGAAAAAATCGATCATGTTATAAAACAAATAAATGAATGAATTAGTTAGATTATAAATCACAGAAACATTCAAAATTTTAAACTTAGTTTTTAAGAAATGATAATAAAAACAAGTCTAAAACGTCTACGTAAAACAAACATATTAAAAAAATTTTTTTTTTATACTTCACTATTGTCTACTAAAAAAGCATCTTATTTCGAAAAGAAGTTAAATAAAAATAATTTTGAATAAACCATAATTTATTAACTAATAAGGACAACATTGGTTGTCAGCTACCAGCAAAGCATCAATTCCATACAATTCTAATAAGTCAATGACAAAATCACGATCGTGATTAGCATCCAATCCCATTGCTTTCATGTGGTTAGATGTTATTTCACGATTTCGAGACATCGAAATATCATAAAGCGTTTGAATTATTTCGTTGTTTTGTTGTGTGAAGTAACTGTTTAAAGTAAGTAATTAAAAGCATGACAAATATAAACCTAAAACAACTTGAATTATCAGTAACAGTATATTTTTAACTACTTAGAGTGGTAGCTTTAAAAAGAATGAATATACAACATTTCAAATCTGCATTTAGATTAACATTTAATTTACAATTGTATAGTATAAATATGTAGAGATTTTTGTCATAAAGTTAAACCGCTTTTAGATTTAAAAAATAAATTTAAAAAAAATTGACGACATATAATAGCAAAATATATGTACATCAAAATTAATGGTTATTAATATTAATCTGATTTTTTATACAAGCACTAGACTGCACCATGCAATCATCGAAAAAAATCTACACGACATTACACTACATTATACGACCTGCTTCGTCTTAATTAAAACTTATCAGAAATAATAACTATTGTTACTAGTTAACTAATCAAATTAGTGTAAACTATAATATCACATTCAAACTGACGATAACTTAGACGTTCTGTTACGAATGATTTATTTGCGTCAATTTTTGTCCGTACCAACAAGCGGATGCTTTAGTACTAATATACTTAAGCCTGTTTGATTTGAATGATACAACGGCTTATCTTATCCATGACTGCATTGTTGTTGATGGTCGCTTTAGCTTAAGGCTTATTGTATGATAATGAAAACATCTCAGCTTTGCTAACGATAGCCGAAATATTGCTCCTAGATTAGTTTTAAAAAGGTATGTATATAAATTTTCACAGTAAATAATAATTTCGGTAAAAATTTGATTCAACATCAGCTTAGAGTCTAAAAATAAAACCTATCTCTAAAATGGGAATGGGTCTAATTGGCTTGAAGAAACTTTTGCACGGAGGGTCATTTTTGCAGAAGAGTAAAAAAATATAAAAATTATGTAAAAAACAAAAAAAAAAAAAATATTATAATAATAAGTTACCGACCGAGGGTAAGGGATAACAGTTATAGTAAAAAAAAATAACAGAAAAAAAAAAATATATATAAAGTACATAAAATTAAAACAAAAAAAGAAAAAGGGGTAACAGTGATAAAAATATTTATATCTAATAAAATTTAATAATCAAAAAACAATAAAACAAAAAAATTGATAACAAATAAATTATAAAAATAAAAAATATCGATCGAGGGGTAACAGTAAAAAATAAAATAAATCAAAGTTAATTTTTTTTTTTGTTTAAGCAAAAGTGACCTTTCGTGCAGAAGTGTCTTTGTTCAAAAGTGACCCCTCGTGCAAAATTGACGCCGTGCAAAAGTGTCTTCATGCAAAAGCGTTTTCGTGCATAATGACCCTTCGTGCATATTAGACTCCTACCCCTCTAGAATATTCCCATTGATCTACTATATCTTTAACTTTTATTAAGTTGAGTAAAATTTAAGTTTTCAGTATTTAAATCGTTGTTGCACTTTCGACGTTTGTCTCTTATTAACTAAAATTTTTATTTTAAAATCAAAATGAAATCGTAGCTATTAAAGAAATTAAGATTCTTGAAATTAGTTAAACCTTAATTGATACACTTTATTGTAATAGTAATACTTTTTTAACGCTTTGTTACAATGTTTTTTTTTCAAAAAGTGTTCTATTTTTATACTTGTAATGTATTTTTAGTCAAAGCAGGTTAATTTTTATTTATGACAACATACTAATAATCTATAAGAAAGCATCTAATTTAAAAGAGTTTTAATAAACTTGCGAAACCTTAAAAAACAACAAAAAGTTATTATTTAGTGCATTAGTTTTGCATTTTATACTGCATACCTTATTCTGTATATAATACATAATGTTAGCAATTTTTTTTAATTAATACTAATAGCTAAATTACACCTTTGGTACGGCTAAAAAAAAATTTAATTTAACTGATTTACATAATTAAAACAGATTATAAAAAAACTTTTGCGATGTATAACACTTACTGAAAGCAAGTTTGCTTTTGTGATTTATTTCAATATGGACTTTATTACAATTTTTTCTACCTAATAATATACTAACTACACAACAACTTAAGTATACTTAATATATATAGTATTTATTTCTAATTAATTGTCTTAAATATAGTTTTTATCTTCCAAGTATTTTAAAGATTATTAAAAACAAGTAGTATATGATACATTTACTATAATTTTTATATGTTTAACTGTAATAAAGTATATTAAACAATAGACACATACAAATAAAAAAAAAAATTAAAACTAAACACTTTTTTTTTTACTTTTTAATTTAATTGTTTTTAAACTTATAAAGTAGTAAACTGTTGTCAATCTATTAACGTAAACATTATCATGGTTTAAAAAACTTACGCTTGATAAAAAGATTCTTCACTTGGTATATTTCCGTTTGAATCATTTAAATATTTAAAGTTAAAATCATTCCTGTGAGAAAAAACTTTTTTTTATATTGAACCAATTTCATTAATAGTTGTTATCACGAAAAATGTATATTTAAACAACTACTATTTTGTAAGCACCACTTTATTTGCAAAAGGCAGTATTTAAAAAAGTTTTTTAATTCGCAAACTCTTTTATTTTCTTTATTGAGAAAAACGACTTTTTGCAACATGTTATAAAGGTTAATAAACGAAGTAAATAAGTTTAACTTTATCTAATTTATTATTATAAGTAAATTAATATTTAACTTATTTCTTTTTCCTTTGAAAATTTGGTCACCATCAAAGCTCTAGATTTACTAAACTTCTTCAAACATTGATTTAACGATTAAAAATAACTAAGAAAGTAGTTACTTTTTTGTAATAAAAATTGTAAACTTAATCATACAATCGTATACTAAATTCTGTGCACACTAGACCAGTGGTCGTCAAGGTGGATACTGGTGCAAGAGATTTTTTTTTAGGTTACACGAAATTTTTATGGTGCACGAAACTAATTTAAAGGTGCAAGAAATCTTTAGATTGTATAAAAGAGTTAAAATTGATTCTATTTGCTAAATTCTAGTGATAAGTTCAACATTAAAGCTAAATTCAGTTCTGATGCTTTAGTTTGAGTTTTATTTATTAGTTCTTCTACAAATTGACCATTTTAGTAGGGTGGCTTGGCGTTTAGCCAACAGATCCTTCGCTCTACTGAGCACAAAAGATAGCTTTTTTAAAGATAGTGTTCAACGTTTAAAAAAAGCTTACTGTTATCTAAAATGAAAGTTCATTATCTTAAAAAATTAAATTGCGATGAAACCAATGCGAGTTGGAAAAATTAAATTTAAATATCAGTTTTAAACGGGCATATTTTCAAGTGTTTTTACTTTATTCTCATACTATATTTTATCTAACTTTCGCTATTTGTACAAATTAGTTATGTGGTTTTTAAGGTTAAAATATATAAATAAATATTATTTTATCTAAAAATTCCATGTAAAAATCAACCTTAAATAACAAAAAAATTATTTTATATATTAAATAAGTATTGAGATAAAATGATTGTTATTTAATAAAATTTATAATAGTGATTTAAAAGTTTTAAACAAAAACTTTTATAATTTTTGTACATTTAATGTAAAATAAAATTACAAGGTTTTTAAAAATTATTAATAAAAGCATAAATTAAAGTTTCAATTTTTTTAAGTTAATTTAATTATGCAAAGGGATATTCTTAACATATATAAATTTATTTATATTTTAAATATAAACTAATAAAAAATAGCATTTACTTATATAAAGTATAATAATAAATTGTATGTTGTAAAGAATTTAGACTTTAAGATATAAAAATGATTGAAACTGGTAAACGAATATACTTTTTCTCTTAAAAAGAAAAGAAAAGAAACTGTTGAAACGAAACAAATTCATAGATTAAAAGGTTTGAATTTGATCAATTTTAAATAAAAAATAACATTAATAAATTTATATTTAAAATAGAAACATTTTTAGTAGTTATAATTAATAATTTTGAAAGTTTCAATTAAAATTTTTCAATAATTAGTCTTTCACTTAAAATAAACCTAAAAAACCGTTTAAACGTCCTTAGTAGAACCCTTTTGTATATATTTTTCATTAGTAATTGATCGAAGCATGGCTTTATAGGCAATTAAAGTAGAGAATATGAGAATATATGTACTTTTAAGGTTTAATAGACACGAAAACAAAGTTATAGCATCTAAAACTCTGAAATATTGTTTTAGTACATAAATTAGACAGACAGTTTAAATCTAAAGTTATCAATTTTAATAAAAAACAAATAAATATACTTTTCAGTAACAAAAAACATAAAAACGCTTATAAAACCTCTTATGTAGAGGTTTTTAGCACAAAAATTAAAAAAAAAAAAGTTTGAGCAGGTATAGTATATAAACTTACAATAAATAAAATTTTTAACGGAAACAAAAACACAATTAAAGCGTCTTTAAAGTTATTTTAAACAAAGTTTTATGAAAAAAAACAATTACTGTACTTAAGAAAGAAAATAACTTTCATAAAAATAACAACCTACAATCCTCATTGACAAAATATTTTACAATTCAGATAGTTTAAAAATCCGTTCAGCAGTTAAACTTAGTAACAGTTTGTATAGGTAATATAATTTTCTATGATAATAAACAATTTAAAATGGTTTGGTAAGCAGTTATAAAAAAGATAATCTTTCAAAGTACAAACTTTTTGGCAAAAATAAATACAAAGAAATTTTTAAAACGTCCTAAGTAGAGGTTTCTATCACATAAATTAGAAAACTAGTTAAAAAATAAAAGTTTAGCATGTTTAAAAAAAAAACTTACAATAAATGAACTTTTAGGCTTAAACAACCACGAAAGAACATGTAAAACGACTTTAATGTTGTTGTAAACAAATTATTTTAAGGATAAATAAGTTGTATCTTATGTTTGTTTTAGGAATTAATTTTTTTATTATGATTTTTTGTTTTATTAGCAAAATAGACATATAGTTAATTGTTTACGCATATATTTCTTTAACTTACATCTAAGAATATAATTGCAATGCAGAAATTTGTGAAAAATCTCTAAAAACATAAAATTTATAAAAGCTAAATAAAAAGCGTTCAGTAAGCCTCGTTGGCCGAGCAGTTGAAGCGCAAGGATCGTAAACCCTAATAATTCACATGTGTGTGTTTAAAACCAAGCATGGCCACTTTTTTCATCATTAATTGGTGATCTGCTGGGCCCACATCTGTTGGTATACGCTTTTTGACTCAAAAAGTTTTGAGTCTAAATTTTTTGTTTCTTTAAAATTTGTTTTTAAAAAAAGTCAGTAAATGGATCAAATTAGCTTATTGAAATTACCCTACTGAAATTTAAAATTCACTAAAAATAGATATCCTCCATCTTTTATAAAGCATTATACTTCAAATGATTTCATAAAGGCAGTTTAAATTGTATGAGCAAAGAAACAAACAAACTGTTACTAAGGCTATTATAGGGAGGGGTCAATCAATTTTGTAAAAAAAAAAAAAAAACTTTAGGTGTTAAATGAAAACCTAAGTGTATCCTATAAGTCTGTTGGAATAAATACAAAAATTTGAAACTTTGGCAGAACAGAGTTCATATAAAACTATTCAACTAATCACTATCAATAACTAACATTTTTTACAATAAAAAAACTTTTATGGTATTTACCTTAAGCATTAAATGTTATATATTAACTTAGTTTATTAACTAGAAATAATCTGGTATATATCAATTAAATATCTTTATAAATAATGAGAACTTAAACTAAACAAATGGACTTAAAATTCAGTAATATTCACACTAATATCACATTCTTAGATTAGGCTTACATCAACTTTATTTATCTATGTACTGTTAACTGTGTCACCATTACTACTGTTTATAACTTAAAATATTATAAGACTTTTTTGTTTCACTCAAAATTTTTTATGTTGTGTTTTACTGTTTAGCTGTTAGCATCAATTTATACGGTTGAATGATTTTACTTCATTTAAAAAAGCTATCTTTTGTGCTCAGTAGAGCGAAGGATCTGTTGGCTAAACGCCAAGCCACCCTTTTAGTATTCTGAAGGCTGAAATCAATTTAGTATAAACATTCTTTTCTACAATAAACAAAGCAGCTGAATGGAAACACTACAAAATTGAAATCTCTTAATATTGGTCCAATGCATTAATGAAGTGAGGATCTTTCGATACTCAGCTACAAACAAGGGGAACTATAAAACCTAAATGGTATCTAAAATGATAGCTAGTTTTCTTAACTAGTTATTTTTGTTAAATTTTTTGATAAATTTTAATATGTACTAATATTAATATTTTTAGTATAATTCAATTAGTTCAACTATTAACAAATTACTAATATAAGGATTTAAAAAGTCTAGTTTGGTAAACGAACTTTTTCTGCTTACATAAACTGGGCCTTAAAGATTGAATTGATTTTATGTAAGCAGAAAAAGTTCGTTTACCAAACTAGACTTTTTAAATCCTTATATTAGTAATTTTAAAGTAATTAGTTTCTTGTTAAACTTTGTTTTTAAGCATAGTTTTAATTTAAAAATTTTATCGCTTCTTTATTTAGATTGTTTTAATTCTACCGAGTTTTATTAGTATACCAAATTTGTTTAGCATTAGCACTTATTTAATTTTTAACATTTGATTATTACGTCATTTTATGTCTTAAAACTTTAAACTGCAGTTTAATTTTATTTCAATTTGTATTCATTCCAATCCAGTAGGAAACAATTTCTGACGAGTCCTACTTGAAAGTACTTAAACAAATTTAAAGAAAATGAAATGCATTCTGTTATATAATTTTAGTAAGTTATGCACCGGAAAAAATCTGTTCAAAAATCAAAACATAAAATATGCTATTGAAAATAACTTTGAAAAGGGTCAAGACTTGAATTATATTTATTAAACAGGTATGTCAAACACTCAGCATAACTAAGGCTAATTAGAACATTTATTAAAAATAAGGGTGACAAAGGATTGTTTGATTTGTTTTGTAAAACACATGTTAGTTTTAATAGTTTTCTTAAATATCAAGACTAGTTTTTTTTACTAAGTTTCAACATTGTTTGTATTAAGTACTTTTAATTTAGTTTTATAAAGCAATGCAATTATAAAAATAGTAGCTTATCTAATTATTGAAGTACCTGTAAAATAATAAGTTTTTTGTTTATTTTTTTCCTTTTTACCAGTGATCTTTTTCTTATAAGTACTAAAGTTGTAAAATTAATTGAATTTTAAAGTAACAAAATAATTAGTCTCAAACTTGTTATTATTCGAAATGCAATTACTATGACACCTAACATTTAGTAAACAGAATGAAAAGCATCATAGAGCGCAGCATCAAATAAATAGACGGGCAGTGGGCTCAAGTTGAGACAACCAGTAAATATAGCTTTTAACAAAACAATTTTTGATTGCTAATATGTCTTTTTTTTTCACTTTTTTCAAATCAAATAATAATCAACAAAAAACATATGTTTGTAGTTGTTAGCTAATAAGAAAGACTAAGTTGAAATAATATTGTTAAACTAATGTTTAAGATAGGGGTAGGCAAAGTTTTTAGTTATCGGGTCAAATGTGGAAAAATTTAGCAATAGCTGGGCTGGAGCATTTAAAATTTCTTTAATACACAAAATTAATCAATTGTTTTATTATTTTCAACAAAATTATAATTATATCTGAACTTATACTATTATGGAAATTTATATTTCCAATAAATTAATCTTAATACTTTTTTTGGTATAAATTTTAATTTCCAGAATGCATTTTATTAGCTTAAAATTTGGTTTAGCGGGCTAGATTTGCATTGTCACAGGCTATAGTTTCAATTATTGCAAATTTCCACCTAAATATTGGCGGACAAGATCATTCTAACTCCGCGAACCTAGCGAGTATAAAAATTAAATAATGTTTTAAAAGTGTGATTGATGAAGCAAAAGCGCTCATTAGAAATATAAAAAGTACAATCATCATAGCCTAGGCTTTGTAATTATAACCTAGCTAAGGTAAATCAACAAAGCAGAAGCTGCAGTCTCCTTATAAAAACGATTAAAGTTATTTACGTGTTTTTTATCACTAGCTGCCTAATGTGTAACAACTAAGGGTGCACAGAAACTTTTTTTTGCAGTTTAGTGTGCATATATTTTCATAAGCTTGACGACCACTGCACTATACTGTAAACAATACAAGTTAACATTAAAAAACTTTATTTTATGTCTTAAGTGTCTTAATATATTAATAATGTTTTAAAAACTGTTATTTTTCTTATAATTATACTGGGCAATAATCATTCCTCAAAAAGAATGGTCTTAAGTTTCTTAATACACTTAAAAGTTTGCTCCTTGAATATGAACTCAACTTTCAGAATGAGTTGACAAAGTTGCTTTTTGTTGGGTAAAAAAATTAAAATTACCAAATATCGGGTATTATATTGTTCCACTAAGTTGGTCTTTTATATGCTTGAAGTGACCGCCTATTGAATTTGAGCATTGATTCTAGAGCGATTTGACGAGAATGGGAAGCAGTATTTAAACGGTCTTATCACTTATTAGCTGAACAAAAGAGTGTTTCTTTCGTACCACTACAATATTTTTAACTGAGTAAACAAGAGTGCTGAAATTTAAATTAGTTGTGTTATGTAAATGGGCATAGTTTACATACATCAATAATTCTTAATTTTAGACCTTGTATAACTAATAGAGATTATTCTAAAGTACTACGGTAGCAACTTGTATAGTAGCACTAATACTGATAGGATAACTCTTGGCGTAAACTATGAGGTTAAGTAACAAAAAAGCCGAAAGTCAAGTCTTATCAGCGTCTAGCTTCTTTAATTTGGTAACTAAGCACGCCAAGCAACAGACAACTGAAAAGACTTCTTGTCCTAATTTCACAATTTATCCTAAGCCAAATACCATTATTATAAAATTTTATATAAGTAATTTATTTATGAAGTTGTGTAACTTTTTTTGATATTCAGGTCCTGCAAAATGTTTAACAGGGGAAATTCAAAAAAAAAAAAAAGAATAATACTTAGTATTTTTTGAATATCAAAAAAAGTTACACAACTTCATAAATAAATTACTTATTATAAAATTTTATAACCTTTTATAATAAGCAACTAAATTATAAATACTTGCTTATCTATATAAAATATTCTGACTGTACAAACTGTCTAGAAACCCTATAAGAATTTAGGGACTATAAGGAGGGTCTAATATTTTTTAGCAAAAATAAAATTGTACGTTATTTAAAAACTCAAAGTATTTACTAAAAAAAACTTTACAAAATATAAATACTTCAATTAATTTTTGATATGTAATTATTTATATTTATTTATTCTTTAAAGTTCAGTTTAAGTAAGCAGCAATAAATTGATTATTTGACTAGACTTTTAAAATTTTTATATTAAGTAGTGTTATAGTGATCGTTTTCTTAAATTTTTTAAAAAGTGTAACACTATTATTGTAAGTTTTTATAGACGGTTCGTTTTAGTATGACTTTAAATATTTTATATTTTAACAGTAAACAGTTATTTTTTAGCATTAAAATTTAGTTAATTTTTTAATTATAACTTTGCAATTGATTATTACGTAATTTTATACTTTTTATGAAGTTTTTAATATTTCGACTAAAATATACCTTTATTTCAATTAACTTACTAAGATACTATTTTGATGAGTCTTAGTCGAAAGTGCCTAACAGTAAATAAACAATAATGAAACGTGTGTTGTTATATTTTTGAATTATAATAGTAGTTTTATGTTATTAAAAATTAACTTACTTGAAGTTGACAAGATTGTTATATTTTTCAATGTCAGACTTGTTTACTTTCATTAAACTACTATTAACATTTTGGTTAGCACTTGTTACACACTGGTTATCGACATAGACATCATATAAATCTTTCTTATCTTTAAAAATTCTTTCTGTTGTACCTTAAATAAAACATAAGTGTTTATAATAGCAACCGAAATTCTATATAATTTTAATTACACTGTAACTTATATTTACTTAAAGAAGTAAATATTCAACGTAAAAGGGGGTTAAATCCTAAAGCTAAAACACGCAAGAAAATTATCAACTTTTATAATAATTTCAAAACCATTGTTTCTATGTTTGACATACTGCAAGTATACTTATTATAATACATAATAAATAGTAGATGATAACTATTTTTATTGCAAATAGTAACAAATTCCTCTAATTCGTAAAAGTTTTATGTTTACTATTAAAAGTTAGTGATAAAAATTATAACGATTACTAACTGTCAAACAGCAATATACTTAAGCATAAAGTATACTTTTGGAAAAATAATATGAAAAACAAAATTAAAGTTTTTTTTATAATTTTCTTAAGATAATAAACTTCAATCAAGCTTTATAGACTTACTTTTTACTTACTTAACTGCTATCAAATGTTATTATTAAAAAATAAGTAAAAATAAATTACATGCAATATATGTTTTTTGTTGGGAGATAAATTCAATGTCTGCAACATTAACGTAAAAAATTGGCTTCACTTTTTCTATATTCGAAATGATGATGCTTGCGTTTGAGATTGAGTTATCTACATTAACAGTTATCCTTCCAAGACAGCACGCGCAGTAAACTGTTTTATTAACCACAATTTAATATTATCAAATAAAGTAAAATAAATATGATAAAAGAGTTTAAATAGACATATTTACAACATAGGAATACACAAATACCTACCAATAAACATAGTTTATTTTTTAAGAAAACTTAGCCTCATAAAATTTTTATTTATAAATACATACTATAATACTATTTTGAACTTACTGAATGGTGCACAGCAAAGAAAAGTGTGTATAAATACACAGTTACCTTTGCAAACAAAACAAAGTTGCTTATATGAAAGTAGATATCAACAATTATAAACTAACCTCTATAACAAACAACACCAATAGGAGGAGGTGAAAAAAACAAAATTCGTTTTCTCAGCATAACTAACTTCCAAAGCACGAAAATAGAAGGACCAAAAAATTTAATAAATTGTGAAAAACAACCAGCAGGATGGGTTATCTATAAAAATTAAACTTAAATCACATTACATTAAAGATTAAAAGTTTTTGAATCTCTGGCAGATTTAAAATGAACTTACAGTCATGGGAGGCATAAGTAAATTTTGGTAATTGTAAGACGTTGATTCCAATAACTTTATGTTTGTTGGGTGAACATACACAGATGTTTGATGATCATATAAAAATTCTTGTAATGCATCATACTTAAGTGGATTTCTTATTTGAATTCTATATTACAACAATATTACATACATTATGCATAAAACAAGCACTAGTTTACATGTATTGCAGAATAATATTTATTTTGGCGCTAAGGTTGGTACAAAATGATTAAAAATTAACAGGAAATTGATAAAAACTTACTAAAATCCTAACAAAATTCTAATAAAAACTTAACAAAAAAAATTGATAACAACCATTTTTAAGTAGGGCGAAATTTTGTGTTAATTTTTAAGGCTGGCTGTTGAGATGTTTTAGATAGAACTTTTAGTAATTGATGCATTTTTGGTATTAAATTTGGTGCCCTGAACTTACAGCTTTGCGGTAAACAAATTTAGCATGGCAAATCATGTTAAAAAGTAGCACAAAAGACAGCTTCCTAGCATTTACCAAAAATGAGCTAATGATATTTGATAATTTAGTTTTTATTAGTATTTTTACAAGTTTAAGGGTATAGGGGGGTTCACCTTGATTTTTACAAGTTGATCTTGTTTTATAGAGTTTTATCTGAGCTATCAGATACTTTTAACCATTTGAATAAATTCAAAGTAATTTTTGGGATATAAGCGATAAAAGTCAGTGACCTCAATAGGTTCCTTATAGAAGGCGCAAACCAAAAACACTAAAAATCTATCTCCTCCTTCATTTTTTAAGCAATCTTTTTCAAATTTTTACACAAAAACTATTGATAAACTATAAAAATATTGAATGCAGGAATTTTTGGTAATAAATTTATGCCCTTAACAAAGAGAGTAATTTTATTTTTCAAAAGTTAGGTTCATTTTGTAAAGAATTATCTTATAATTTAATTATGACTTGGAGAAACTACTAGAGAATTAATCAGACATTTCTGCAAAACATTACTGTCTCATTAAGTTCAAAAATCAATTAGTTTTTTTTTTAACTTGATCAGAACTTTATGACACAAAAATTTTAAATTTTGAAAAACAAATTTTTGAGAAATTTGACAACTCCTTAAGAGATATCTTTCTAATTGTTTTTAAAAACTTAAGATAATTAACTCAAAAAAAAGTAGAATGAGATAAACTTTTAGCTATTTTTACTTATTAACCCTTTTAGTTTTCTCCTACCATAAAGAACCTAGTGTACTTTCCGTCTCTAACCAGCTATATTTCAAAAATTAGTTTCAATATATAAAAACTGTTAAAAGCAACTTGTAGCTTACTTAAAACTATACAAAATAAGATCAATTGTAAAAAAGTGATTCAACCATCCACCCTCCAGGGTCTTTAACTTAATTCAGAAGTATTTTACCCAAGCAAAGCATATTATTTATGTTGATAAGTATTTTAATTATATCAAGTTTTTATTTGTTTATTTTTGTTTTAATAATAAATATTTGCACCATATTAAAAACAATGATAACAAATTCAACCAACAAAACTTGATGTTGAAGAAATTGCATATGTTTAAAAAGTGTATTGTAGTTAGGTGCAAGAATTGCAACAGTTTTCATTCGAGCTCCTCGTTCTACCTCGTTTTCAACTTTTAACCGGGCATAACAACCAAGTCCATACAAGTTGTTGTGCTTGAAATATCTATATTGAAAAGATTTAGAGTTTAAAAAGTAATTTCAACACATGTTTAATAAATTATACACAGTTTGCTTAGATGGTAAGTCTTTCTTTAAAATACTTGGAGAAAGTTTATTAAAGAAGTTAATAACCATACAAGGAATTTATTTTTGTAATAGAGATCTAAATTTTACATCATACTTTTAAATATACATTGAAAAGTGCCTTCATTTTAACATTGTTGGCTGTTTGCTTAATTCATAAACCGGATTTATAGCCGTTGTTTTGCAACATAAAATATTAGTGTTACTATTGATCTAAAATTTTAGTTAAGGAAAAAAATGTGCCTAATGCATGTACAATAAATAAATGTAATTGCTGTGAGTATTATCGAAAGAATTAAGAAATCATCGAAATTTAACGCAACTATAAATAAAGCAACATATGAAAATATAAATTCTGCACAAGCTTTTTTTTATTAACTAACAAGACAGTATTTAAAAATACTTTCAAAATTTAAGCAACATTGAAAGAAATTAAAACAACTTTAAGTAAGAATACAATATTAAAAATAAACTTGATGATAAATTTTTGAAGTCAATTTTTATTTCTAATTTATTTATACTTAACTATTAATCTAACGTTCATTAATTATATTATGGCCTTAATTCATTACTATTTAGCTACACTACTTTATAAACATTTAAAATTTACTGCTCCTCAAAAAACAAAGTAACTATAAATAAGATTTTCATAAGCAAACTATAAAATTAAATCATAATTATTTTTAATAAGTTGAATTCTATTGTACAACTTATTCTTTCTTGTAGTTTAACAATTTCTTCAAGGGAACTTTTTAATTCTATCATTTAGATCTGTTCGTCTTTTTGCACCTCTAGCTTATTAGATACTTAAACCATTTTATCTGGGACTTAAGTAGTTTAATATTTTTCAAAATGTTAAAAGTTAAAAAATAAAAATTGAGGAAAAAACTGAACTAGGTATAATTTTTTCTTACTGCTAGAGAAACTTACCTCTTCTAATTGTTTAACATGCTTCTAGGAAAATTTTGTAATTTTTGTCTGACATTAAATGTTTTTTTATTATTCTTTTACCATTTACAGGCTTTGGAAATCAAGGAATTTTGAAAATTTGAACTGAAAAAATCTGAAATTTTGTTATTTTGACCCAAAAACTGACTTTTTTCAACTTTTTCCAAAAAACTGACTTAGTCTGACCTGTTGTGACCCTGTACTGTAATGCTATTTTAAATGAGATTTGTGATAAATAAAGCAAAATAAAAATATATTAAGCTTAGTGTGATTTATATTTTTTAACGATTTTTTAGTGACGTAACAATCCTTAAAGTGTTGGCTTAATTTCACTATTTATGTTTTAAGATATTATTACAATAAACAAACTGAAGATTTGTTCTGTTTACAGACAGTAAAACAATTGTATTTTAAAACTTAGTGTTTTGTTGATGTATAAACCTTTTGTATATAATCTAAATTTTATTACTTTACATGTATAAATTTCTTAAAGTTAAGTTTTTTAGCCATTTTTGCTCAAATTTCTAAATATTTTTAAGTTTATTTTTTTCAAAATTTCTCAAATTCCAGGTTTTTCCGGAACTCAAGGTTTTTAGAAAACCCTGTTTGTATAACTTAACTAAAAATAATCTTTTATTTTTTTTTTCTTAATAAGGTTCTTCTTTGTTACCTGCTGTGGTAGGAAAACTGTAAGTACAATTAACCTTATTAGTTAAGTTGATAATTTACTCTTTTAGTTTGTTGTTTTACTTATAACAAAAACTGTATCAACTTAATAGAATAAGCTTAAAGAATTTTTATTTTTTAAGTATGTTTCATCTTATATAAAGTTTTTTTAATTTTTATAATGTTCAATTCTTATTACAAAACTTTTCAAACTATTGGCTAAGCCCTAAAAATATACAAAAACAGTTAAAGTATTTTGTTAATATTAAAAATCAAATAGTAAAAGTATTTGTCCTTAATTTATTGTAAACTAATATTTACATGAAATCACTGTCTACTTGGTGAGCACCACTAGGAAGAGCTTTAAAAGCAAGAAACTTGGATGCTTCTAAGCTTTTAGGATAAGACCATTCAATAACATTACCTAAAAAAACATTAAGTAATAAAAAAACTAGTTCAAATTATTGTTATTAGCACATTGCATTAACTTAATATTTTTTAAAGTTGTTTAAGAAGTATATTACCACATGAAAACCAATGCTTAATAAAAACAGAGTAAACATATTTTCAAGCTTTTTAGCTCATTATAGCATTTTAACTACTAAATATTCAAATTTACACTTAATTTATGCTAAATAAAATATTTCAAACTGTTAAATAAAATATTATATAATCAAAAAAACTTCAATTAATGTATAAATGGAATTAAATTTTAAAGGTAATTAAAAAGATCAATACTACAAGAAAAATATCAGCTTTACTCAGAAAATTAAGGTCTCAAGTTTTTTCAACTTAATGCAAGAATTTCTTAAAAACCTTAAATAAAAGTAACCTTAAAAACTATACTTCATACGTATTTATACTACACAAACCTTAACCGCTATAAAAAGTTCTTAATTAAAAATATAACCAAAGTTTACAAGATCTCTAACAAAAACTTAATCAAACTGATAAATTTGAATTAAAAGAAATAGTCTACAAAAGAATTACTATAATAAGAAAATACTTAAACTCTGAAACTTTGACGCTAATATAACCAGAAAAGACCATTAAAAACACTTTCCTATCATTATAGAATACAAACTTCTGAACCAAAACAAAAACTAATTTGGCCAAATAAGATAAGTCATATTATTAAGTCTATGACTTTTATAAAAATCAAAACTGTCCAGAGTCATCCTGAGTTTAGTGAAATGTCAAAATATCCTTGAGTTAAACTGAAATTTTCTAGATTTCAAAATATGTTGAGTTATCTTGAGTACCCTGGGTGTGTCCCAAATGTGTAGAACAGGGGTCGGCAGGTCAAAAAAAGAATGTTTTTTATGTGGTTTGAAAAATATATTTAAAGATAGTTTTTTAAACAAAAAATTTAGGCGATAGATTATTCTTTAAAGATAAAACTTAAATTTTATTTTTGTTTTTTGAGAATATTAATATATTAAGCTAGTTGAAAACAAAAATTTAATGTGGCTCGCAGTTTGCCGACCCATGGTGTAGAACTTTGGCTTTCTACTCATTATTTTTCAAGAATTTCCTTTCTGCAATTTCCAGTTGCAGACCCACTGTGAAAGTATATTTCAGAAAATAATTAAAATTTGGCTATAATTCACTCAACCAGAACACTTAAGTCTTTAAAAGCTTTAACCTAAAAAACTGCAATCAATAATACTAAGTGCTTACTATAAAACAAAAAATTACAGACCTAAAAATAGTTTTGTATAAAAAACTTAGCCCTAAAAATTAATTGTAAATATACTTTGCTAGAACAAAAACTTCAATAAGACTTTTGTAAATAATTTTACTACTTATAAAATTAATAAAAAAATACCTAGTTTTGTATCAAAATTTGCAACAAAAACTGCAGAGACAAAATCTATTTCTTTTTCTTCAGATACTTCAGATAACCGAATAGTAAATCTGTTAGATGCACTTTTTGTTAGTTTTAAATTTTTATTAAATCCAGACAGTTCATCACCACTGATTAAAGGCTTTTTTTCATCTGTCATTACTATTCATTCCATTCAATTAATTGTTAGTTATTTAAGTTAAATAAATATTAGCTTAATATAAACTACTTAAAATAAAGTAAGGGTTATACACACGAATTGGGGCATACATTATTCAACATTGTTTGCAGGAACTTTTTTCTATTTATATAATATTTAATATATATTTACTAGCAGGTCCTAATTTCTACAATGTGTTTTTAAAAAGTAAGACATAGGTAAAGTTTAAGAGGTACGCACCCGCGTAAAGTACGCACTATTTTTTTTTTTTTTAAATCTTCTGAACAATCTGATATTGTTTTTAGGAAACTTAATTAAAATTAAAAATGTATAAATTTTCTACAGGTGTTATCAAAGACGAAGACAAGCTCTTTAAAGCATAGATTGAAAATTGTAACTTCTAGTGACAATTCAACTACGTTTGAAATTTAAGCTATATCAAAACTTTATCGTCACATAAACAAAAATTATTCTTTTTATGAAAACTTGTACATGTACTTGACTAAAACTAAACCATAACAAAACATGAATTAAGTTTAACGTAAGTTTTGCTAAACCAAAGTTTAACTAAACTTGTACTAGAAATGATTTGAATAAAAGACTAATTTTTATCAATAGATAAAAATAAGAATGCATCTGATTTAAAGAAATGAAACTTTAAAATTTATCAAACTTAAGTTGTACAATTTACTTTTTTTAGTTTAAACTACAAACAATTTTCTTTTTAATAAATAAATAAACAACTTAAATTCAATTTAAAAAATGATTCATCAATTTTAAAATTGAATAAAAAAGTTTTTTATTTATTTGTTTAGTAAAAAGAAAAAGGTTTGTAGTTTAAACTAAAAAAAGTATTTTATTCAATTTAAGTTTGATAAATTTTAGAGTTTTAGATTTAGGCTAAAAATCAATGTTTTAACTTGAAGGCTAATATGTTTAATCTAAAAAAATACTTTGTTTTAAAGAAGCGATATAAATACATTGTAAAATTAAATTTATTTATTCTAAAAACTAAAATATTTAATCGATTATTATATGTATTATTAATAAATATATATTACAGTATCGTAATTTTGCCGATCTACCGATGTAGTTGTTACTTATACGCCCACCTGGATATTAACTAACTTAACGCGTTATAACAATATCGGTGACGGTTACTTAAATGTTTAGAATTGACTTAGCTAAGCTAAGTTATTTATTAAGTCGATATATGAAACGCGAATTAACCTTAGACTATCATTTAAGCTTAGCCTAATTAAGTAGTAAGATTGTTAAAATGCTTAAATACCTATATAAAGAAATCGAGTCTCTGAATATAAGGTGTATTATAATTAATAGAAATACGACTAAACACAATATAACAAACTGTTCAAATTAAACTACTTTAATTCAAAAGTTCATATAAAAACAGTCGCCGTCGTACACATGTACACAACGCAACACTAACACTTGCAAGCAAAAGCGTTATCAACTAAACACTAAAAAAACTAACTAACTCACCAAAACAAGAGCGTTACTAAATTTAAGTGATTTGAATAGTTTGAGAGAAATGAAAGTAAGAAAATCGCTTTCGACTGAGAAGAACACTGTTGAAGTGTTACATAATCAATATTGATTTACCAAAAAATCTTTGTAGACCTTATAAATTAGAAAATGTTTTTCTAGCTCCGCAGTTTCTAAAAAAAGTTATATTTTGAAACATAAAAGATTTTATACAACAGTAGTATAAAAAAAAACTTAGTACATTTAACTACCAAAAAAACAATTCTTATGTCTTAATAAAAATAAACCTTTTTTTTTTCTCATACTTTTTTTTATTAGCTAAAAACACGTCGAGAGCCAAACATTTTCAATTGACGCCTGGTGGACAGCATTTGGCATACGAGTTGCTAAACCCTGTTGCCTGTGTTATATGAAGAAATTTACTTAGATAGTTTTACACTTGAGTTTTAAAAAAAGATACAAGTCTTAATGGGTGGGTGTCACTTTTGCACATGGGAAAACTTTTGCATGGCGACTTTTTTGCACGCAAGGTCAATTGTACACAGCATCACTTTTGCACAAAGTACGCACTTAAAGGCGTCTCAGTAGCTGTTATTGCCTTTACTATTGTTTAATTTATTAATTCAATTCTTAATGTTTGCTGTTTTACTTTTTATTCACAATAGATTACTATTACTTTTTTTAATTAAAGCGCTCTGCTACTTTTTCCAAACATAAGAAAATAAATTATCTTACTTTGTAGAATAAATTAACTAGCTAGTTTTAATGTTCATATATATTTTGACGTAATTATTAGATACACTTTTTTCAATGAATAGTAACCAATAAATATTTTAGAGTTAGTTCTTCCTTCATTTTCATGTAAGTAGTTTATATTATATTTTGTTATCTTATTTTTCATATTTACTTTAATTTAATTAATATAGACTTAATTATAAATATTACATAGTTTTTTAACAGTTGGATTTCACATTAAGTTTTTTTCTATTAATAACCTATAAAAATCTATAGTAACTGTTTTTATTTTTAATAGATACATGTATATACCTACTTTAGCCTCTATTCTTTCCTTACAGAATTTTTTAACAGAGCTCAGTTGAAGTGTGTTGACTCGTTTAACACACAGAAACATATGTCAGTGTAATAAAAAACGGATATTGATAATTTGTTTGCTCATATATAAAGGCTTCCAGTATAAACTACAAGTCAGTTTTTGTAGAATTAAAAAAACTTATTTAACTTTTGTGATATTGTAATTTTTGTAAAAAGCTTCCAAAACAAGCGTATAGACAGCAAATTTTTTAGTTTTTTTTAATCTTTGTTTGGTTATTATAGTTTAAAAAGTTTTAAATCTTTGCATATATTATATATCATAAGCTTGTTAGAAATTAAATTAAAAAGCTATTTAAAATTCAGTTGTTCGTTAAAACCTTAGATAGTCATAAAAAGCTTTAAAATTCTACTGAATAAAATTTGAAAAATACAGTTGTAATGTTTTTGAAATTGTTTTTGGCTTTTGGTTATCTAGTCGTTTTGCTTACAAGAATAAAGTTTTAAAATAGTCGAGCTTAAATTGATCAAGTTTAAAATTATCAGCTCCTTAAGTTTCAAATGCTGTCATATGTCTAAATTATTAATATCTTGTTTAATGTAACTTTATAATATTTAAGTTGATGATAGTAAACAGTTTGTTATCATCAATTTAACAAAGTTGTCGAAAACAAAGCTTGTCTATTTAAAATAATACAATATTTATATAAAAACAAAAGTAAACCATTAAATCAAATAAAATCCGTTTTATTTTTGTTTAAACTTTTTATTTAATTACTTATAGTCAAAATTTTAGTTTTATATTTCGTTAGTAGGCTCAGAAACTTTTGGTGATAGAGACAAATAAATTACAACAAAGTATTTTTATTTTCGTGTGTGTGTTTAAATGTAAATAAATAAATATAAAGTTTAGTTTTATTTTATGATATTAAGTATAAAGAACCTATGTTTGTTTAACAATAGTTTCTTGCAAAAATATGTAGGCGTTGAACTTTTTTAGTTTTAAAGTTTAGTGTTTTTTAAATTTTAAATTTTTTGTTTCTAAAAAAATCGAAGTTAAAAGATTTTAAAACTAACTATTAGACTATATCGTGGTATTAAACTATTATCGATGTTTAAATAAGTTCACCTCCCTTAACTGTAAACCATTTGCACAATGTAAAGTTACTTTGATAAAAACTACTGAGAACACCGTGTGGTTACTACTGGATTTTGTTATTACAAAAATGTTCAGGACAATAACGTTAAAGTTATTCAACTAGTATTCTAATTATTGCGTTTTTCATTTATTGTTTTTTTTTTTGTGTGAGTTTTTGTTTTAAAATTTTACACAAAACTTAAAATTTCATTATTAATTTGTTAAATAAAACTCTCTAAGATTTTTTTTTTGGTTCTCTGATTTCTCTTTAAGACAGTCAGTTTTGTGTTGAGTGAGTTCTTTGGCTTTCTTTTAATTTTAAAGTTTACTTAATCCATGGTTTTTTTTCTAAGCGCTAATAAAATAATAATAAGTTTATCGCTCATATTTGTGTTTGAGCACTTTATTATTATCCAGTTAGAGACTTCTATAGTCTGTTATATTTGTAAGTTAACAAATTATTTCTCAAAGTACCTTTCGACTAATTGTTAGTTTGATAAAGCTAAAATAAACAACAGTTTCAAAATATCTCGTTGAATTCTTAAAGACTTAAGGAAATTAAATTTATTTCGAATTTGTCTACAAGATACTTTAAAGAAAAGTTTATAAGGGTTTCCATTAATGTTACAGCAGTCTTCTGTTGAATTTGCAATTTTAAGTTTGCTCTTCCTGTTAAATTCAACTTTTTGAGTCTAATTGAAACTTTGAGGTACTTCCCCTAACATTTGCTGGTTCAGCAAAACTAAAACGTTTATTTTACAATTTTTTTTATTTTTAGTTATTATAAATTTAATTTTTGATTAGTTTTTAATATGTTGGGTAAAATGGGTTAGGGATAAATGTATAAATGAAGTAAAATAAAAAGCTTTAGAAAAAATTCTGACCCATCAAATATTAAGGGAAACACCTTAAAACTTCAATAACACTTAGATCAACTTCTAAAAAACATATCTTACCCCCCCCCCTATGGCCTTAAACTACAAATAAATAGTTAACTAAGTATAACAATTAATATCTCAAAACATTTTTCTCTGTGCAATTTCTAAATAATGTTCAATATCTATTTTATATCAACAAAAAATTTTTGTAATAAACTCAAAATAACTCATACTTTTAGTTCGTTGCAGCTTTTAATATCTTTATCTTTTATATAAACATTTTAAATCTTCAGTATTAAAATTGAAAGTTTTAAATTTTTTGTAGAACAAATCTAAAGAGCTAGTTTTTTTTTTAACTTCTTCATTTTTACTTATATTACAATATAAAACTGTAAAAATAAATCTTAACAAATGGAGAAAAACTTAAGTACAAAAGAAATTAAAAATAAATATTTTATACTACTTGAACTGTCTTGAGTAATAGCAATATCTGGTGTTGGTCAGCTATTTTTCAATTCAAGCTTTTGAACTTGAGATAATTTTCCTATCTGACATATTTGTAGACTTGCAACATTCCATACAATATTACTTTGCTTATTTTTTAAAATAAAAATCTAAAAATTAATGAAAACAAATGTTTACTTTTTCTTTAGTGTTATAAAACATATTTTACAAAAAAAGCAAAAAACAATTAACTTTGAAGATATCAGGATTGCCTTGCCACTCTTTGAGTAAAAATAACTGTCCTGAGTTAGTTTAAAAATATCATGTGTCATCATAAGCATTTTAAATTGTTTTAAAGAATTTTTTTATTGTTTTAAAACTAATAGAAACTAGACTTTATAACAAAGCTTTTAAAACCACTAAATCTACCTTAAGTTAAAAAAAAAATCTATCCTTAGTCAGCCTGAGCTTTAAAATATTTAAAACATTCTGAGTTATCCTGATTTTTACTTAGTCATACTTTCCTAAATGTTTTATTTTCTATGCTTTAGAAAAAACTTAATATTTTTCAAAACTTCATAAAATCCTGAGTTATCCTGAGTGTGTGGAAAGATTTTACTAAATGTTTAACAGAACAAAACGAAATGTTTAAAAGATAATTTTTTCAAGGTCAACTTTTTCAATGCTTTTAAAAATTCACAAGAAATATAACTTTTCACTTATCTTAAAATCAGTTATTCTACGATCTTTAGGGAATAGCATTTTTTAAATACTAAAAACAGTTGGTAGAAAGATAATTTTTAAAATACCATTTAAAATTTGATTTAAAACTAAATAAATTTAAATTTAAAATTAATCAATTATGTCTTCTAGACTAAAAATTAATTGTAAAAATTTTGTTTTACAAGTTGGTATAAATTTGTTCATGATGTGACTAAAGAAATTTTAAAATAATTGCTACAAAAATTGGTTAATTTTTAAACTTTATGGCTGATAGAATAAAAAAGTTTGATTTATTTGATATCTTAATACAAAAAGAAACTACTTTTAATAGAAATTTTAAGTTATGATAATTTAAACAATACTTTTTGTATAGTTAGATTAAAATTGTAATCACAGTATGAACTGTTTGTTTATTATTTGTTTTAATTTATTTTTTTATTTTTTTCTGTTTTTTGTTATTTATCTTTTAAATTATGTTGTTAATATTTTTTATTCTTATTATCAATTTATTTTTATTTTATTAGCAGTTGTTTATTGCTATTTTTACTACAATTTGTTTATTCTTGAATCTTTAACACTATAAACCAGGTTTGGCTTTATGGTTTGTTAACAAAATGTTAGCATTTGTCCTTGTAAAAAAATCTGTTATAAGGTTATACTACTGCGGTGCACTAACTAGTTGCGTACTGTTTGAGTCTAAATTCTTATGAAGTTAATGAAGTTATAAAATTTTTCCTTATGGAGTTTTTCATCAACATCGGTGCGCATTTGCAATTACGCACCGAATCAGTATACTGGGTAATTTCCCTAACTTGTCACTAATTTTTATTCGAAATTTCGTTTTACTTTTCGAATACTAGAAAAACATAGTTGAAAAAAGGCAAATTAAGCAGAAAAAATAAACAATAAAGGATAAAGATATTGCATTTATTTTTACTTCTTTTTTTTTTTTTGGGTGGCACGCATGCGCCAGCGTCCCTCCCCACGCTACGCCCCTGAATTGTAGTAATTTGAATTGTCAGAATTATGATCTTTTTTAACCCGGAGATCAGCAATATTTTTTATTGAAATATTTAAATGTTTTATATTTAAATGCTTATTTTAAGTATTTTCTAACTTTGTTAAAAAGTATTAAAATTTCATAATTAAACATTTCTGTTATTAGTCTTAACTGAAAAGTATTACTCAATAGTCAGTTTACTATAAAGTAAATAATTTTTTAAATTTAATAATAAATGTGCAAATTAAATATTTTATTCACTACCCAGTTTTATTAGAAAAATAATTCCAACTTTGTCAAATACAACAAAACAGTAAAATGTTAAGTTAAATTTTAACTTAATATTAACTTAAACTTACTGTTTTGTTATACTTGACAAGGTCGGATTTTTTTCTACTGAAACCGGGTAGTGAAAAAATAGTTATCTACATATTTATTATCTATACGTTTAATATTACATATTTTTATATACAATCTATAATGGGTGGGTGTCACTTTTGCACGAGCGTCACTTTTGCACGAGAGGACACTTTTGCACGAGGTGACACTTTTGCACGGCGTCACTTTTGCACAGAGGGTCACTTTTGCACGAGGTGACACTTTTGCACGGCGTCACTTTTGCACGAGGAGACACTTTCGCACCGCGACACTTTTTCACGATGAAAATTTTTTACGGCAACATTGTTGCACAACGTCACATTTTTACAATGAAATTTTTGCACAGCGACATTTTGGCACGATGACTTTTACGCACAGAAAATCAATTTTGCATGCAGGCCGATCAAAAGTTTTTTTAGCTACTACCAAGTCTGTAACATAAAAAGAAACTGAAAACTAAAATTTTATAATATACCTATATTAAAGGTAAAAAATTAAAGGTCTAAAATCTTAAACAATAAAAGTTAATGTTAAGAACAAACTAACGTATAGATAAAATAAAATTATTTATAAAAGATTCATACCAGGGACAAAAAGTTAATTTATTTAGAAACTAGGATAAAAAATACTTTAAATGTAAATAATTTGTTCTAGTTTATTTTGAATTTTAATATATTAATCAACAACTATGCCTTTTTATATATTTTACTATACGGTTAAAAGTTTATTGTTCATATGATGAACCTAGGTATCAAAACCTAGACCACTTAAACTGGAAGACGCATAAATAAAAGATTAAATAACACCTATAGTTTATTTATTATAACAAATATAAAATCATAATTTGATATAAAATTTATAGGTTAACATAAAAAGCAAAATTTTAACCACATTATATTTATTTACGATTTGATGTAGAACGATCAACATCAAGTATTTAAATGCATTGACTAACAACAAAAATAAAAACCTAACGCTCCAAGGACATTAACGTTAGTCTCTCATCGGCTTATTTCATGATCATGGAATGCTGGTGTAAGCATCTCTTGATACTTATGATAAAAATAAGTTCAAACTTCCAAATGATATTCTCTCATTATTATCATGATCATGCAACATTATTATTATAAAATAATCAAAGTTTACACCATGAATAATGCGCTATTTTATTGCTTTTTTATTCTCACGCTAAATAAAAAAATAAAAATAAACAACAAGTCAAATCTGAAATACCTTTACACTTCATAAACTAACTAAATCTTTGTTTTTAATTAACTATTTTTTGAAATTAAAATAAATTAAAAATATTTGTTCAACAACTATATAATGCTGATTATAACATTAAGAGAAAACAAGTAAAAAATAATACTCAAAAGTTTTAAAGCCTTACTAAATTAAGTTTATTATCCTGTTTGAAAAGTAACAAAATTCAGATTATTTTCTTTTAATATATTCAAAACTGTTTTTATTTAAAATTAAAAATGTGTATTCATCTAGTTTATTTAAATTAAACTAAAAAATATAAATTAATTAACTGTGGTACATTATTATATTTTTCTACGTAAAACTTCAAATAAAGTCTTAACATTTAAATTTCATTAAAAGACTACCACATTTTAAATATTCAAAACAGCTTTAGTTTAAAAGCAAATATTATTCAAGTAAAAAAAAAAAATTTACTTAAATTTAAAAAAATGTGGCTCGTGCAAAAGTGTCACCTCGTGCAAAAGTGACCCTCCGTGCAAAAGTGTCCCCTCGTGCAAAAGTGACCCTCCGTGCAAAAGTGTCGCCGTGCAAAAGTGTCCCCTCGTGCAAAAGTGACGCTCGGCTAAAAGAGTCGCCGTGCAAAAGTGTTCCCTCGTGCAAAAGTGACCCTGCGTGCAAAAGTGTCCCCTCGTGTTAAAGTGACGATCGTGCAAAAGAGTCGCCGTGCAAAAGTGTCCCCTCGTGCAAAAGTGACGCTCGTGCAAAAGTGACGCTCGTGCAAAAGTGACCCGTTCCCAACTATAATAGTTAGGAAATTTAGATTGCTTAGTTTTCATTGAGTCGCTACCATCGGTTAAAACTACTTTAGCGTATGACTAGTACAAATCATTTTATAAAGTGTTAAAAAACACAACAAAGATATATAGCTTAGTATAATATATTTAGAAGAAACAAAACTTTGAGTTTAAATTAATTTTTTTTATTCCCGAAAACATTTTTTTCTTAATTCAATAAGATGAAACACTTCAAGTTCTTAAGATACAACGAACGTAAGAAAAATAAATCAAAAATGTACTTTTTTAGACCAAACTTTAAATAAAATTAAAAACAAGTATGTGAAAAAATTGCTTACTGCACTTAAAAATAAACAGTGTTGTAGCTTACTAATTTATTTTTAAAACTATAGAAAATTTGAATACTATAGAATACCATAGGATACTATAGAAAATTCAAAAAAAATATTTTCAACACAATCGCTTTTGTAAAACAATCTCATAATAAACAGCTTTAGACTTTTAAAGTTACTTAATGCTTTTAATTTAAAAAACATAGTTTTTAACTGATGTTTAAAATAATAAGAAATTTTACGTTAATTTCTGTATGAATTTATTTTGTAGCTGAAACTAAATTTACTTAAAACAATGAGTTTTAAACAGCTGGAAAAATAGTTTCAAAGCTTACAGTAACTTTTTTAAATGAAGCCATTAGATAAAGAAAAAGTTTGTTATTAAAAAGCAAAGGAAAATAAAAGAGTTTTAAGCTCAAAACACGCATAAACATTTTCTTTTAAGTTTTATATAACATTTATAAAAATAAAAATATAATAAAATCATTATTTAGTCATTATTATTCAAATCATGTTTAGGCACATATAATTTTAAAGCGTATCTCGTTTGTATTTTTTAAGTGTTCAAACGGTTTACTTACTATAACGTTTTTGAATAAGACGCTTTGAGCTTAGTAGTGAGGTGACAAGCTGTGATATATTTAAAATCATTGGGGAACCACATATTTCTTAGAAAATTACAATTAGTTTTTATTTATGTAAGTTTTTTAGAGCTATCATTTACATTTTACTGTTTTTAAGAGCTAAAGTTATATCATGAAAAACAATGATGGAAGTTAAAAAAAATTCCATGTAGATTACGCTAGAAGCTAACAAGGCAAAACACTGCTTTATTTAAAACTTTCTTCTTCTAAAAATTTTTAAGAAACTGTTTTCAAAGTTTCTTAGTATAATTTTCTTAGATTGTATGAAATAATATTGTAAAAATTGAAAAAAAAAGTTATTAAAAAATTTTAGCCATAAAATTTTCAATGTTTTTTTAAAGCTAGGTTATTAAACTTCACAATCAACAAAAGTTTTCTTAACAATTGAGGTATTTAGAATAACAAATCTAAGAAGAGATACATTTTTAGTGAATTTTTAGATTTCCATGAAAACTGGCCATAAAGTTTTCTTTTTGTTAAATGTTTGCATTAGGCAGTTTTACAAAACTTACTGTATCTCAAATGTTAATAAAAATTTATATACTTTATTTGTACTGTATAAAAAGTATGTTATAACTAATGATCTTTAAGATTTTATATAAGGGCCAGTGTAAACTTATAAAAATAAATCTAAATTTATGAGCTACCTCATAGAAAGAAATTTAATTGATTTATTTTACGTAGTTACTGGGAAAAAGTCCAGACTCACATGTTCGCTGGTTTGTACCAAACATCCAACCAACTTGAAGTTTGTTTTCATTTATATTATTTCTTACAATTTTGTCACCAACTAAAAGTGAAATCTCTTCACTATTTTTCGCATCATAATCATACTTTGCTGTATAAACTTTGTTTAATTGACATGCTACTTCTTTATTATTATGAATAGCTGTGTTAGCTAGTATAATATCATCAGCACATTCATACGGACTTACATCTTGAAATGGACAGTCTGTAACAGCAAACGTGTAATTTCCTTTTCGAATATTATTTAAATTTTTAGGCACCGTTGTAGCTATTTTAGGAAAATTTATTTTCCTTATTGTATTTCCTCTCGAAGACATTACGTCTGACTTGTAGAAAGACTCATAAACAACAGGTGCTAGTGGATTAATTCCAACTTTATTTTGCTCTACAAAATTTCTAATGTCATTATTTGGACTGCATTTTTCTGCTTGTTGTCGAATGCCTTCACAAGCATAGTCAATATCTACTGCAAACTGAGAAATTAGGTTCACTACTCTCCATATTACTAATCGAAATTCTTTTATACGAGTTTCTTCCATTATTTGAAATTTTTCCGAAGAATCTTGATGTTCATTAACCTAAATGAAAAAGTGTAAATGTAAAAAATATATCTAAGTTTTATTAAGTATCTAAAAATTCAAATTCCTTAAACACGTTTTTACAGCTTTTTTTAAATCAAAATTTTGATAGTATAAGTATTTTTTCTATATCTTAAAACAGATTTACTTACAACTAACAATCACTGGTAAAGTAATAAAATACTAGTAATAAATACATCTGTGCTACAGGTTTTTAGACATTTTTCTAAACTTCATTTAGATGATGTTTTCTCTTCTATACTAAAGTAACATTTAGAGTAAGTATTAATCTTAATATTTTCAGAAAAATAATTAAGTTTATTTTAATGGGCAAAATAGCAGCAATAGTTCAGCTTCCGGGAAGGAAAAGTACAGAGATTACTATTTCTCGAAAGTGTCCAAATCTGCAGTTTATCTTGTTATGGAATGATTTGACGAGCTTAGTATATAAGAAGACTGTACTAGAAGTATTTAACAATGGTTTCCACGATCAAATAAGATGATTAAAGCTGTCCAGGAAAGTGTAACGTGGAAACCAAAGAAGTCTGCAAGGTAAATAGCTAAAGATGTAGTGTGACCTCAATGTGAAGAATAATTAAAAACTATCTCAAACTGTTTCCCTAAAATAAATGAAATTTATAACTTCTTAAACCTAACCAAAAGAAAAGAGACTTGAAAAAGTAATTTTTAAAAATAAAAGTTTGAAGGCTAACACAGCAAAGCGAAACACTTCACAGCCTGTGCTTCCTTTAACAATTAGAACAGCTAAGAATACGCAAAGTGTCCAGTTTTCATTGATGTGTCCGTGAGAAAAAATTTAACTTTGACAAAAGCTTTTTTCATTGTGGTGTTGGCTGCAGTCTCGTAGACTTGGTAGTCAAATCTGATTTTTGTTCAATAGGAAGCTAAAATGAACGCAGATATATATTAATAATGTTTTAGTTCAATTTTTGAAGATATAGAAAAAACTTTAAAGCATCATCCAAATGCTAAAATGCGTAGTATAATTGTAAAATTTGTAGATTTTTGAATAAGGATAAGTGGCCTACTGCATCGACTGTTTTTATTCTAACAAATAGTTTATGTCTTAAACTAACAAAGACAAAAAGTATAGTAGGGACACCGATAAGATACGGTCATTGAATCCAGACCAAAGTGCGTACCTTATGTTAAAATGTGTCCTTTATAGTTTTGAGACAAACTTTACTCTTTTCACTGCATGTAGAAGTTAAAATCTACTTGTTTTTAATAAAAGTACGAAATAAATATGTTTTACATGAATTTTTTTAAAACTAGTCGTTTTATATTTGCTTTACTATTTTAAAATTATGTTTTTGTTCGTTTGTTTTCAATTTCTTTTCACAAATCTTTTTTTTTTTAATTTTCACAAATCATTTTTGAAATAAAAGCGTAAGTTATGCCGGTGCGTACCTTTACGATGTACCTACTGTAGTGTGAGTCGAAAACGACTAAGTAAAGTTTGTATTTAAAAATTTTACAAAGTTTATTTAAAAGCTCCTTTTATGTCATACAAACCATAAGAGTATTAGTATTCAGCAGTGATTACTTTGTTTTAACTTCGTACTTTTAACGTTTTTCACCTTTAATAACTGTTTTAAAAGAGAATTTTATAAAAAAAACTTCTTATTCTAAAACTAATTTAATAATTAAAACAAATAAACATTCAACCTATAGTAATAAAACAGTAACTGTAATCCTAATTAAAAAACATGTAAACCATCATTGAACTTTAAGTTAAAATTACTACATTAGTTGTATTTCAAAAAACTTTATCCTAGCAGGTGTTAGTGTAAAGTTACCCAGTTTTGAAAATCTTTAAGTGTAATATTTAAAAAAAATTTAAACAATAGTTTACTGAAAAAAAAAATAAAAAGAGTAGCAAACATTATAACGTTTTTTAAACGATAGTTCATAATAAAGATGTTGCTTGGTATATTAAAAAGAAGATCATTACTTTTTAATACACACAAAACTATCAACTTATTTTATAGAAAGTTTTTGCTTATAAATTAGAAATTATTATGATAAATTGTTAGTTTTGATTTCTATTATAAATTAGTAAAAGTCTCTATCCTTAGTAGTCAATATCCTGTAGTGGACAAGACTTTAATTTGTATTTAAGTAGTGTACGACTCGATAACCGAAAGGGTTTTTTGTACACTAGGTCCTTGTACCAATTTTTTAAGCGCTTTTTATTGGCTTTCAATAAACTTACTTACTTTTTCTTAAATAAAACGTTTAAAGTGAAGTTTTAAAATCATATTATCGAAAACTTGTTTTCAATATTTTTGTAGTTTAAAACTCAAGAGTTTCTTCATATTTATTATTTTATATATTTTATTTTTAATTGTGATGTAGAGAAAATATTTCCCCTTATCGTTGATAATAAAAAAATTTACTACTAAGTGAATATATTTAATTAAGATTACAACATATCGCAGATATTGTAAAAAAACTAAAAATTTAAACAAAAAAACTCAAAAAACCTTAATGATTTTAAACCAAACTACTTATTTTGATTTTTTTTAATAAGTAACAGCTATTAGTCGAGTATATTTCTTTCAAGACTAATACAAAAAATTTTAGGTGGATTAAAATATTTTTTGTATATGTACTTTGCAAAGTTTCTAAATTACTAAAAACAAATTTAAGTTTATGTATTTATGAATAAAGAGGAACGTTATTTTTTTGTTTATTAGGTTATCAGGTTTAGTTTAGAACAATTATCATAAAAACAAAAACTGAAAAACTAAATATTGACATATGTATACATTTTGGTAATACTTTTAACGAACTGTAATTAACATTAAGCGAATTTTGTTTGATAAACTACTAATTTTTAAATTATGTATTGAAACTACCACAACTAGTTAAGTTTTGATCGTAATTTAAATCGCTTTAAATTTCACTTAGAAGGTTGTATACATGGACCAAACATATGTTTTTTAAGAAACAGATGAGAGAAAGGACTTTTTAAATGAATTTAAATTATGCTTTATTTTGAGTAAAATATTTCATTGTACTAAATTTGATCTGATGATCGAAGTTACATGATAAAAAATTTTTGCTAACAAATTTTGAGCTTGTCTCACGGCTCATGAAAGTCCAATCTTTGGTTATGATGACTTTCGTTAATGTATTTATGACATTTTTAAAGAGTAAAAAAAATTAAAGTTTAAAGTAATAAAATGAATTTATGAAATTATTTAATATGATTAGTATTTATAAAGGTCAACATTTATTTAAATATTTGTACAATTATGACTAATTTAAAACTATCTTAAGCTTTTAGAGAGGTTTTGTTAAACTAGCCTGTGGAAACAGCGTAAGTTTAATAAGTTAAGTTCTGTAAAATATTTTTGTAATAAACTTATATTATATTGTTCAGTTAACTTTTATCTGGTTAACTTAAATTTTAGTATTTTAATGTTATACGGTTAGTGCTTTGTTACCCAGTTTTGTCGAGCTGATTCAATATTTTGCACTGAAGTTCTGTATTCATCGTTAGCTTTTTCTTTGTTCTGATTAGCAATGTGTACTTGTCTTTTCATTCTATCTAGTTCTTTTTGCTTTGGTGAAAATTTTATTTTATCTGCTTCCGCCTCTAATTTGTCAGAATACTTACACTTATTGTTGTAACTATCTCTGTTATTACATAAGTTTTTACATAAATAGTATATTGTAATATTAAAAACTTACGCTTACATCTTCAACAGTATAGTGTTTTGGCATGTTAAAGTTTTCTAAAACTATATAGAATTTGTTAACAACTATAGCTATTAAAACCTTTTTTTATCATAATACTTGGAATAGAAATGTTTTTATTACTGCAGCAACAACAAGTGTTATCTTCAAAATTTGTTTAATGACAACATTAATTCGTGATGTTTTTTAAATGTTGAGAGATCACTTACATAAAAAATTTTTATTTTTCCTAACTTTATAAATTAAAAAAAAAAGACTAACAAACGAAAGTCATCCAAAAAGTTTATTCTTATGTATTATTGAAGTAGGGTGTTTTGCACATTTAAAAGGCCATTTTTAAAGAAAAATTTAATTCTCGTAAAGTTCAAGAATTAAATCATTTAAACTTGTGTTAGACAATCATAGTTTTATACTATTTTCTTAGCTTAATAGTTGCATTAATTAGACAGTTATGTCGTTTAGATAATTTACTTATTTTCCTTACGAGAGCATAAGACTAAGAAACTGTTTACACCACAACTGTTGTTTCACAATACAAACACAATTTAAAGTTGTAGTTGGTTTGTTATTTTATTTTTATTTTATTTAATTTAAAGTTATAGTTTGAGGTAATCTATTGAGCAATCAGATAAAAATTAATTTTAAAACTTTTCTTTCTATTTACCTGCTCGCAACCATTTTTAAATAAAGTTCTTTCTTTTGCTTATTTATTCTGTGCATTTTTTCTTCTAAAAGTTTTCTTTCGTTTCTTTGTCTAAAAACAAAAAGGTAGTCTAATTTGTTTTTTTTACAATAAAAAAATAAAAGTTCAAATACGTTTTAGTTATATAACCCAAAAAATGGTTGTGTTTTATATATACTATAATAAAATCGATTGAAAATGTTTGCTAAACTAGTGTAATCTTTATTGTTGGCTATGATTTTGGACAGTAAAAATATATTCATTGTATTTTAAATTTAATCATTTGTGCAACATTTTCAGTTTGTTAGTATTAAATTATAAATTTAAAAACAAATAAACTAGAATATAATCGATTCTATAAAAACTAATCTTACTTTTCTCTAAATTCTGTTAATTTTTGTGACTCATCACACAGTTTTACTGCTAATACCTGATGTAGTTGAGCTTCATGCTCAGTTTGACAACGAAATTCTTCTAACATGTTTTTAGTTGATCCGAAATCGTATGTGTTTCTTTCTAGCCTGTTATATTTTAAAATAAGAATTTTTACTTACATTAATATAAAGTTTTAAAAATATAAGGAGTAACCACGTATAAAATAGAATTATCTAAGCTTGTTAAATCATTTTTAATATCAATTTTAGTTTTTTTAGTTTAAAACTGTTTGTATAGAATATTAAGCAATTTTTCTGTTGTGGTAAGCACAGTGAGACATGAAATTTTTAAAAGCGCTAATTTCTTACCCACTAATTAAATTTGAACTTTCTTCTACCCGATTAACTCCCATCTGAACTCTACAGCCTGATCATTTCCCATCCAAATCAATTTCTATCGGTTTAATCCCAATCTAAACTATTTCCCACCCCTTATACTACAACCCGATAGTGTTTTGTAACATCCCCGGCTTGGTTTAAGGTGCTACCTTCAATTAGTGAGGTTTGACCCCTTTTTTAGGCAAAGTGTTTTGAGCGTTTAACTCTTGAAGTTTTTTTTAATTAATTTACCTGACTCATTTAAAAAATAACTATGAATCTTATAACACAATGTATGTTTAAATAATATCTGGGTAATTACTTATTTTGTAACTCTAAATACTGTGTGTAAAATAACACATTAAAAAGTAGTCAACAACTCAAAGAACATAATGCTCACGAAAACAATGACAACTCTCTACAGTTGATGTATGAGTAATATGTGTGGTGGGAATATGTTAAAAAAACAACAAAAGTTTTTATGTTACAGTTCTACCGAATTCGCAATTGGTTCCGTGCGGATCTAGCCATAATTTGCTAAAATTCAGATAAAACAGAATTTTTATTTGAAAATTGAATTCGATTCCGGTCAGGACTAGACTGTCTTATATAATTTGGGTGTACCTGTGTTTATAATAAAGATCTAGATCCTGCAAAAATCAAATTAAAATTAATTTTTACCAGGTCCTGATCTTTAATCTTAATTCAAATCCAAGTGAAACCAGATATTTCAAAAAAATCAAGATCCAGCCGGAACTAGTTTCGTATCTATTTTTAAAATTAAAGCTTGGTTAGATTCAGATCTTGGCAAGCTATGGCCAGATCCGAACGAGCACTACAATCCAATCAATTTTTACCTAGAAAAATTCGCAATCAATTACAATCTGATAATTTTCCATATTGTTATTTTTTAACCCTTCAATGACGATTAAAGTCATTTCCAAATCGAACATTTTCCTTCTGAGCTATTTCCAATCAGTCGATTTCTACTGGTTTAATTCCAATCCGATCAATTTTCATTCATACTAATTAATGTTAAATATTTTATCTCATCTAATTTCTTTTAAACCAGTTTAACTCTCAGCATATCTATTCCGATTATTTCATTTTTAATTTCTCAAATCCTTAAGTTCTTATCCTAGTTTGAGTCTTTTTAATCAATTAAAATAAAATTAACTCTTCTTTTCTTTATTCCAACTCAACTCATTTTGCACACACGTTAAGTTTAACCCGTTTTAATTTTGTACACGTTATTTTCTGTTCTGATATATTTAATCTTGATGAATTTTTTTAATTTTCAAACTTGTCAACACTAACTAAATTAACTTCAAACTAGATTGTTCCGTTTTAAAATAAGTACACACAGTTTCAGTGAGAAAACAATTTACAATAGTTAAATACTTTTAGAACTACTTATCACGAGATGTGTTAATAAAATAGTTTATTTAAGTTTTGATTTTCATCTAGCTGTTCCAAACTGAATATTTTTTTCTTTTATTTGATTTACAGGTGAATAAACTGTTATTGCCATCAATTTCAACCTGTTATACTAATTTATATCAATTATTTCTTATAATTCTGAAACTTATAAACATTTGTTTTACTGTTTATTAGAAAGAAAAACTAAAAACTTTGTAAAACTAAGTATGAATACTATTGAAACATTTAAAACTTTTAGTTTTTAGTACACAATTAGGACGAAACATACGGTTAAGGAACATAAAGAAAACTTTTTAACACTTCTAAAGAGTAAATTAACCAACACTTTTAAGTCCGATGTGGGTCGTATATGTAAGGTTAAAGTTGACTGCATCAACCAATTTGTACGTTTATAATTTAAACTTAAGCAGTAGACTGATACTAAGTCTTAAATTGGTAAAACTGGTCTCAAAAAGAAAAACATACAGTTTTTTTTAAATTAAATGTAGTGATTTTTTATTTTTCTATCACCGAAGAATCGGTAATAAAATCGCTAAAATTCGCTAGCAACTAAACTAGCGTACCTAATTAAGATTTAAGTCTAATAAAAAACGCCTGTAAATCAGTACTCTAGGAACAAAGAAATCTGTGGTGCAAAAAGAGAAAAAAATAGCACAGGCTTTGTTTTTGATGTAGCGTAGGGATCGTTTATGGTTGCATAACTATGGGAACTAGTAGGACTTTTCTTTCTTGACGGGTTAGAAAGAGTTGGGTTACGCAGGACAATGGTATAGCTGTATTGCCTAGTTTTTCTCGGTATAAAGTTGATAGGTTTAAAAACAAACTCGTGCCTTCATTAAGTTTATGTGGCTACGAGTCACCGTGGAATCACCATTGGTGACACTGACTACCTAGACCTAAAACTCAACTTGTATGATCTTTCGTATATGCCTTATAAACAGCAAAACGAAAAGTTATGTACATTTACAAAAATTTTAGTAACTCTAAAATATTATAAAACAAATACCAAATATATTCAATCACAGTTTAAATAAATATCAAAATACAGTTAAAGAAAAAACACGTTTACGAATTGTTAATGAAAAAAATTCGGATATATCAACTTAAGTTAGGAAAAAAATGAGCAAAAAAAAAAACAGTTAAAATAAAAAATAAAAACGAAATTTAATTTAGTATAATCCTCAATTTAGCAGCTGTGATAAAACAAATAGCGGTAGAAAATCTATAAATTGAGTAAAAGAACATTTCAAAAAAATCAACTCTTTATCAAAAATCTTTTAAAGACATAATATGGAAATCAGCTAGCTACTCATCTACGGCTAACTTTGAGAAATTAATTATATCATATGTTCCAAATACATTAAACAAAAATACTCAACGGAGTCCATGTAATTCCGCTGCTACCTGTTAATATGATTTGAAATGGGGCAATTGCCGTTCGGAGAACACTATTCACAAGGCAATTGTTAACTCTGACCTTGAAAAGAACTTTCACTCAGTTCAGATTCAGATATTCTAACCATAAAAAATCTTTTAAAGGTTGTGATTATGCAAATGAAACTAAGCTTTCAAAGTATTTTTGTAACTTTTAGCGCAAGAATATTCACTTTAGAATAACTTAGCAGCTGATAAAAAGAGCACAGCCTATAGCCAATAGTAATAATCCTGTGTGTAGGCTGTGCTTAAAAGAAGTTGAAACAAGATGGTTGCTTAAATAAGACAAGCGAACTTGTATCATTTTACCGACTTATGAAAAAGCTTCTCTCAAAGTTCAACAAGTTTTAAAAACTTTAGTTTTATAGTCGCTTATTTTTCATTTTGTAATTTTTAGTTGTTTGTTTCGTACGAAGTTGGATTTACTGACATGCTTTCTTGTACAAAATTTCATAATTAAGTCATAATGTTTATTTGTTTAACTTGTTTACTTATACAATATAAATTAAATTCATTTCAAAATAAAATAGCTAAGTATTATACGCAAAAGAATACTTTAACAGCTTTTTCCAGTGCATAACTTTTTAAAAAAATATAACAAAAAATATTTCATTTTTCTTAAATTTATTTTAGTACTTTCGTAGTAAGGCTCATCAGAAATTGTATCTTACTAGGTTAGAATGAATAGAAATTGAAATAATATTATACTGTAGTTTAAAGTTTTGAAATATAAAATAATGTAATAATCGAATGTTGAAAATTAATTAAATGCTTATGCTGTATACATTTGGTATAACTCTTCGAAATATATAAATAATCGTTTGCTAACAAAAGATCCTAGTGAAACAAGTTCATTGGAATATAAATAAAAACATATTATACAGTAATCTTCCTTTATTGTACCAACATATGTTTCTGTGTGTTAACTAATCAACACACTTCAACTGGTTCTGTAAAAAAAATATTACTGTAATATGAGAATAGAAGCATAGAATAAAGTAGGTGTATACATGTTTTCATTAAAATTAAAATAAGTTAAAACAATTTACTACAAATTTTTACAGGTTAATGGTTATTAATAGGTAAAATACTTAATGTTAAATCCGACTGTTGTAAAACTATATAATATTTGCAACCATTAAGTCTAATTAAGTAAAGTAAAGTAAAATATACAACAAAACAACAAATCATAGTATAAACAAACCACTTACATTAATGGAAAGAAATACTGATTCAAATTTTTTATCGCTGTCAATCATTGAATAAAATACATCCAATAATTACGTCACAATATATATGAAGATTATAACAGCTATTTAATTTGTACTATAAAGTTAGTTAATTTAGTCTTTATGTTTAGGAAAGCAATAAAGCGCTTTATTATGAAAAGTAGTATATAATCTATGAAAAATGAAACAACAACCAATAATTAGTGAATCAATAAAATTTAACAACGGTAAAGACAATAATAGTCACAGGAACTTTATATAACGTTTGTTTTATATACTAAATGTTTCTAATTATTAAATCTAAAATTGTAACAAAATCAAAATTAGGTACAATTAGGAAGCAGAATTAGTTTAAATCTAAAATTAAAAATGTTAAAGTTTGAAATTAAGAAAACAAAGCACAAAAAAAGAAACAAGCTTATTATTAAGCTTACAAAGCACTGACTGATAATTAAGTTATAGCGACATACATAAAATCACAATGACTTAAATTACATATATATCGTATATAATAATTATAAAAATAATTGAATGCTGTAATATAAAGTAGCCGTCGGGTGTTTAAATTAAAGATCCCATACATATATTTTAAATATTTAACAATTAAACTGTGTTGTGTATGAAAGTTTAAATGATAAACATAAAACAACAAGGTGGTCATATGTTAAGTATAAACCTGCAGTAAAAAATCCTCTAGCTCTATTGGGCGTAGTAAGTAAAAAAGCACGGTATATCTGTGATTTGAATACAGGCTTTCAATTAAACTTGGAACTTAACACATAAAAATGTGAAGAATTATAGTTGGAGGATTAAGTGAATATATGAAATGTCGGAGAATAGGAAGTGTTATGTGTGAAATAAATATATAAATAAAAAATGAAAAAAAAACTATATTTTGCTTAGGATATATAACTATATTAATATATATTAAGTGAACGTGTGTGTTTATGTGAAAGGTGAATGAAAAATATGGAAGGTGAGAAAGCGCCAAGGTGTTATTTGAAGAAGAACCGTCGGTTGTGTACACGTTTGTTTGAAATATCACGTCTATTATTTAGTAATTGTTTACTATCTTCTGCTAAAATTGCCATTCGTTCAAGGTTGCATTTTTGGCAGATATTGCTCGCGCTACCGATGTTATTGTTGGCGTGGTGAAGGATGTTCCATTCCATATTGGTTTGGTTCCATACCTGTCAAAATGCTGTCGAACGAAATCTGACAATCTTGTGCTATTCGTCTTATTTACATGATTAAAAGTATACTTATGCCCGGTGTACCTGTCTTTAAAATGACCTCCTGTCGAACCAATATACACTTTGTCCTTATTATTATCATTATTATTAATAAACTAAAACTGTTTGTTAAATGGTTACTGCCTAATTAAAAATTTCGTGTATAAGGTGCGTGTTAAATGTAAGCTTAGTGAAGATAACTAGTGGTACAAATAATAACAAAAAAATAATAATAAGGACAAAGTGTATATTAGTTCGACAGGAGGTCATTTTAAAGACAGGTACACCGGGCATAAGTATACTTTTAATCATGTAAATAAGACGAATAGCACAAGATTGTCAGATTTCGTTCGGCAGCATTTTGACAGGTATGGAACCAAACCAATATGGAATGGAACATCCTTCACCACGTAAAAATAACATCGGTAGCGCGAGCAATATCTGCCAAATATGCAACCTTGAACGAATGGCAATTTTAGCAGAAGATAGTAAACAATTACTAAATAATAGACGTGATATTTCAAACAAATGTGTACACAACCGACGGTTCTTCTTCAAATAACACCTTCTCAAACTAAAATTAAGAACTAATAATAACCACTAATAAATTATAACTATGTTTACAAGATAAAATACAAATGATAGTTTCTAAAACAAAACGTGCAACTACGTAAATATTTTGTAAGAAAGATATAATAAATTAATACTTGGTATTAGACCTTAACTTTGAGAATGGTTGTAAAGGTATTTGTATAGTACTGCTTTTTATTAATACTATTTATTCAAAGGATTTTACTTCAAGTTCTAGACAACTAAAATTACTTTGAATAAAAAAAACGAAAAATGAGTAAAATTTAAGAAAGGTAAAGCAATGTAGATTTTTACAAGCTACGACCTTATTTGACTGAAATAAAAAGTTAAGTCTAAAACTGATTAAATTTGAATCAGTTTATGCTTTTTTACTAAAAAAAATTGTTTTTTACTAAGTTTTTTACTAAATAATTGTAATAATTAATAAAAACTTCTCCATATAAAAAATACCTAAATTTTAAATAATTTGTCTACAATTACTTATCATAAAAAACAAAGACATTTTTCCTTACTCTTATGTACTAGTATTTTGAAAACAAATGAAGTTTCCATTAACTGACCTTGAAATATGCATCAATTTCTTAGAAATTTCTTCTTCCAGTTTTGCTCGATTTTTAAGATAATCTTCAAACCATTTACAAGACTTTTGACCTTCTTTAATATGATTGGCCAATGTTTCAAATCCTGTATGACTCAAAAAATCTGGTTCCCAAAAATTATTTTTGAAGCTTAACATTACTTTAGTTTGTAAACTTAAGAAAATAAAGTATCTGCAAGTTAACGTAGATGTTACTTTTAATAAATGAAGCGTGAACAACTCATAAAGGATTTACTAAACAAACAATCAATAATTTTAGTAGCTTACATTTTGAAAATAATTTAATTCTTAATATAAAGTTTTTATGCTGTTATAAAAAAAATGATTTACGAAAGTACTACAACACTAATAAATTCATAAATATTACTTTAACTTTGTAAAAATACTTTTTGTGTAGTTTCTTATCTACAAAAGTTAAACAAACAAACTAGTTTGTGATAGTTTTATCATCAGAATAGTTAGTATTTTAAATATTTAATGTATATTTTAAACGAGTTTAGTAAAAAAAACTTAGTTTTATTTTATTTTAATATAGGTTTAAAACTTATTTTTATTAAAAATAATAAATAATCTTTTTAAAATAATTTTGTTAAGTTAGTTGTGGTTTTACATTTAAAATAGATTCAAAACAAAAATTCTATACTTTATTTGTTGTACTGAGTTTTATTATAAATGAAAAATAATAAAGTAACTAACTAAGTATTTTTTGAATGCAGCTATAAACCTTTTTGAAATATTTTTTAAAACTAAACTGTTTAAACTTATTAATACTTTTTTTTTGAAAAAAAACTAGCTCAAAAGGAATAACATTAGCACATAATTATATAAATCATAAGAATTGTTTGAAAATCACTTAATACCTTATAAATCGTAATAAAGAATAACTTCCTTGTCATAATGTTTAGTCATAATATACATTGCAATCAAACTTAAACCATGCAAAGTTATTTATTCTCTCAGATACACATTTTTTTTTTACTATTACTCATTTTATTTATTTTTTCATCATAACTCACAAAAGCATTTTACTTTTTACTATTGAAAGTATTATACTATTAAGAGTATGCACATACTTTTCCTTTAAGAAGTATTACACTTGTACAATAAAAAATTGTTAGCAATAATAAGTTCGTTTTGTTTCACAACTTGTAGTTTTATATGGTTATAGGCTGAGTAGAACACGTGTTATTATTAAAAATATTCAGAAATTATTATAAAATTAATTAGAAAAAAAACTACTTGTTTTGAAATTGTTACTCTAGCATAAATTAGTTTGTATTTTTTTAATTAACGAATTTAATTTTTACTTTTAAGATTTAGATAAGTTAACAGAAAGTTTAAGACACACTGAAACCAAAAATGTTAGTTTTTTACCAAATTTTTTACAACTAACAAGTATTTAAAAACTTCGAAAACCTAATTAGAATAGTTAGTAATGTGTAAAAACTTTGAAATTCTGAGTAAACAAACATGGAAAAAGGTTATTTATTTAATAAAATATACTTTATAACATTACTTAATTTTATTTCGATTATAATATACTATTATTTTAAATTTTAACACTGTATCTTTTTTTGTGGTAACTTAACTTTACTTTACTTTTACAAAAGTCTTTAACGAAAAAAAAGCTTAATTGACACCGTGCAAAAGTGACGCTACGTGAAAAAGCATCAGCTATTGAAAAACTTACAAACGTGCAAAAGTTGCTCTCCATGCAAATTAGACTCTACCCTTTTTTATTTTCTTAAAAAACATTAATCTACTTTTAAATATTAAAGTTAGTAATTGAGTAATACAATTATGACTTGATTTCTTTGATTTTCTTAAAAAAATATATTTTTAAATTTTGTAGAGCTTGTGTCAAGTTCTTAAAAATCTGTTGTACACTTAATTTAGGAAAATGTTTTTAATTGGATATAACCTTATTAACTAAGTTATAAGTTTACCTGGCTGAGTTCTTTTTCAAATTACCCAATGAAATACATATTTATACGCTAAGGATTAGGGGTTAATACCTTTTTTCAGGTGTCTTATTATTTAAACCTTTTAAAAGCAAAACCTTATTTTATAATTTTCTATTATTCAGTAAAATGGTATTTATACTTACAAAATTTTTGTTGTTCAGGTATTGTTTAACTTTTGCGTTGATAGTTTTTCATATGTGCTGTGAGAGCATTGATAATTTTTCAACGTTATTTGCAACCCAACACCATCAAGACAAATAATTTGGTTATACTCTTTATTACTTGCGAAAAAAAAACTTGTTTTAGACTAGGGTTTAAAATTAAGTAATCGAATTGGTTTTACTCTGTTAGAACTTTTTTACTACTTATCAACATAGTTGCTAGATATATATGAAAAACTCGCCTCACAATTGCTCTAGCATTAAAACTTATGTGAAAACGAACAAAGGTTTTTTCATTATTCGATCTCCTTATTTCTTGAATTCTAGCAACCCTTCTATTCTAGCAACATTGCAATACAAAATTATGCTTGAAATTTAAAACTATTTATTATAACAAATAGATCGCTTTTTTCTTAAAATAATAAACTTTTGCATTTCAATGCTTATTCTTATATACGTGAAGGTTAATACTTTGCAGATATTCAAACTCGGATATTCGCGTATTTTGAACACTTATTTCCAACAAACACACTTTGTAAAAGAATTAATGAAGCTTACAGTTATAATTCTATATGTATAAAGAACCTATCAGGATAATCTTATACACTGTAATTCTTTAAGTACACATTTATTTTTATCTAAATTAAAAGTTTGGCTAAATTCAGCTTGTTGGTTTTTTGTAAAAGTACACGCATGCTTCCAATGCGCTTTTACTACAACAACAGTTATTTGATTGAAATAAAATCATATCAGGACAGTCCTTATGCTATGTAGTTTTTAAACTAAATGTTCATTTTTATTTTTAAATTTTTATAAACTTTTTTACAATTAAAAGTTTAGCTAAATTCGACTTGTGTGTCCTTTTTAAAAGTACATACTTGCTTCAGTAAGCTGCAATGAGTACATGGTTAATTTCTGGTTCTAGGGCTGATGGCGTGGGTTTGTAAACTTTTAAACGCGAAAACTTTTGTTAACTGCCGAAGATACTCAAAAAAACCGCCCGCATTAAGGAAATCAAGCCCGCATATGCGGATTATTTTCGAGAAAATCGGCTTTTTTCTTTGCGATTAATTTCCCTTTAAAACGTAGAAATCTATTTTATAATTTAATAATAATTATATATATACAAACTTCCCAAAGTTAAAACTTATCATATACTTATAAAAGGCAACACATGGACAAATGTTTGAAAGTGAAAATTTATCTTATACTTTAACAAAAGGACAGCCGCACGTCGCTTCTATTATGGAAACTTCTATGGAAAAACCATATCAGGACAATGCTTAAGCTCTGTAGTTTTTTAAGTAAGCATTTATTTTAATCACAAAGACTTTTATAAACTTATTTTTACAACTTAATTGTAGTAGTAAAATCGCATTGGAAACAAGCGTGTACTTTTACACAAAAAAACTAAGTTTAGCTAACTTTTAAATAGTAAAAAGTAAGTTTGTAAAAGTCTTATAACAAAAATATACATGTAACTAGAAAACTATAGTGCATAAAGATTGTTTTGATATGTATTTTGTTTAAATTGGATTATAATTGTAAGCTCCATTATATTTTTTTAGAAAACCTGTTTGTTGTGAACAAGTGTTTAATACAAGCAAATACCTGATCTTGAATATCTGCAAAATTTTACCTTCCCCTTATATACAAAGTGGCCGAAAAAAAAGATAGGTACATACTTTGTATGACAACTTTTATGACGATCAGAAATGTTTGAAATATAATGTTATTTTGAATATTTATTTTTTTCTCTTCAATTTTATCTAAAAACTATATTCGATTGTAATAAGAAGTTAAGTCTGTAAATAATTAATTCTATTTGAATAAAAATTGAAAATGTTTGTTTTTTAATAAAAGGAAATATCTCTTCTAAGTGTGTGTATAAGACTAAGACTGATTTTTTGATGGTTCTAACCAGTGGCGTAGCGTGGTACTTTTGTTAGAGGGTGCTGCAGATTGAGTTGCTAAGTTAAAAAAATACCCTATTTTGAATCATTAAAATAAAACTCAAGGACTTAAAAAAAAAACGCAAATTTTTAAGCTAAAAGTCTTTAACATATTAGCTTAAATCAGGGTTTCCAAAACTCATTTACTAAATCGCCCCCTTTTCAGAAATTTGAAAAAAAATTGCCCCCCATGATTTATAGAGTATTTTTCTCTTCAGGAGTACGCACTTTTGAGCCAAAAAAATTGTATTAGAAATGTAATTTAGTCTGGAACTTCTTATGCACGCACTTTTGGGCTGTATTCAAAGTAATCTACAGGGCTTAAAAAATATTTTACAGTTATTTTCTTATAATCCCAGCAAAGTGTATTAAAATACATAAATATTAATAAGCCCTTTGTAATCTGTAATCAATTCTACTTTAACATGAAATGTTTTGAAATTAATGAAACCTTTAGGTTAGTTGTGGACAACTTTTGTAGTCAACAAGTCATTTTTACTAAAAAATCCTTTCTAGTGTCGACTTGTTAAAAAATTTTCTTTCGGGCTGCATAAATTTAAAAAACTAACATATAAGAAAATTTAAAAACTCGAGCAAAATTGTAATTAATTTATTTACTATTATTGTAATCTAGGAAGTATTTTTGTGAACTGAAAACCAATTGAAAACGTATTTCAAAGTATTAACTATCGAAAAGCTAAATTTTATTTGTTTTGCACAAGTAGTTTTTAAGTTACTTAGCGGGCCGAAATTCGATTGGATCTGGACCGTACATTAACCATCTAAAATCTTAAGTGAAACCTGACATTATAATAATCTCTTATATAACGAGATTCGGAAATGCTAAGTAACTTATTTAAGTCGCACAAAGTACTTAAATTATTTTATAAATAGGCATATTCAGAAATTACTTTAACATAGATTAAAAAACTACAAAAGAATGAACAGTTTATTTTACACATAATGAAATAAATATTAAAACATCATTGCTGATCTAGTTTTAGGAAGTTTGACCGACTGGTTGATTATCTCACATGAAAAATGGTTTTATTAAAAGCTTCTGTTAATGCAGAAAAATTATTAATTTCATTCCTAAAAATTTCAATCAATAAGCAAGTTAGTTGTAAAGTTAAAAATTTAATTTTTATTTTTTTTAACTAAATGTTTCGTAGTAGAATACCATAAAACACTATTTGACTTGGAATGTCTTTTAAAAAACTAAACCTTAATCCTAACAACCTTATATTTTCTTTATTTAAGTTAGAAAAATTAAAAGTTAAAGTTTTCACAATGAATTTTGTGAACAGAAAGTAATAAACTATATATTTTTTTTAGATTAAAATTTTGTTTTGTAACTGTAACAGTCTTTTCGATGACTTATTTAATTCTGTTCAAAATTGAATTTGTTTTTTAGCTATCAACCTGTAATAATTAACAGAAGAAAAAAGTGAAAAATTAAAAGCTAGGGTTGAAATATTAAAATAAACAACACATTTTAATTGTAAAAATATTTTGAACTAAGATAAAACAAAAAACAGCTGTACTATTAGTTTAAATTTTTTTAATATTCAGATTTTTAACAATAACAAATCAAGTTAGAAAATAAAACTGACTTTGAGAATTTTTTTAGTTAAATAGTTAAAGTCATTTCAAATAGAGACCTCAAATATATACTCTTTTAAAGTCAAAAAATATTTTTTTACTTATACTGATTAAAAAAGTAATAACAAAAATCTGTCAAATAAATAACTTTTAAACAAATATTTTATTAACTATACAAAAAAAATGTTTAGTGTAATGTAAAACGACAAATATAAACTACAAATTTAACCAACTCAAAACATAACTATTAATAATTTTAAAACATATACCACTCAATAAAAACAGTAGACTTCCGCTTGAATTTGCACTTTGAACAAAATCAAAAAGTGCGAACTCAAAAATGCACTATCATTTTATTAATAGCAAAATTCAGTATGTTATAATGCAATTATGTTATGAATAAACGTAAAATCCACTAAAACATAAATAAATATTCATTAAAAAAAGATAGATCTATATAAGCTATTAAGTATAGTAAAATTTTTGCTTTGTAAATACTTAGTTAGTTATATACTTTATCTTACCATACAAGTCTGATATGTAAGTAATGTCTACTTTTGTCTTAACAGTACTGTCTGCCAATACCTTATCCTTTTCAGAAAAAAACCAATAGCTGAATCAAAAACAGCCAAAAATTTTCTAAACAGTTTCCTTTTGATAACCATTTCACTTCTGTATACATTATTAACTTATCAAAAACCTCATCATTGTCATTGCACAGACGACTTTGTGAATGCCTTTTTATTTTCTTGACAGCTTTTATCACATAGTTTAATGAGTCAAAACAGACGCTCAAATTTTTTGCAACTAAATATTTGTGATGTATATCGCAATGAATAGGAAATATATCAGGGTTTCACTCTTTGTAATACGTCATTAATTCACGATACGTTCCTAATAAAGACGGAGCACCATCTGTCGCAATTTCTATAAGATGTTTTGAAGGTATTTTATTTACTTCAAAATATTTTTTAATTTTTCAAACACAAACTTCCTGAGCTATGCGTTTCCATTAGTTTGGAGAACGCAAGTTCTTCGTATGTTGTATCATCAACTATAAAACGCACGCAAACAAGAAAAACACATTTATTTTCTTGCAAAGAAGACTCGTCAACTTGCATCGAAAAAAAATTATTGCACATCATTCGATCTAACTTTTGTTCAACACGTTGTGACATTTCATTTTTACGTCTTTTCACAGTGTTGTTGCTTAAAGGAATAGAACGTAAAATATCTTGAACATGTTTGTGATTTTACATTGTTTTGTTTTCTCATCTCGACGTTTTCTGAAAAACTCTACATTTTTATCTACATGTTAGGAATGATTCTATACATTATTTAAACAAAATGGACTTTTTTGTTAAAGGTTTACCTCAGGGTCAAATATCTAATGGCAAGCAAAATTAGTAAAATAAAAAAAAAAAAGTAAAAATTTTATGGCAGCCCAAAATTATAAAATCGCACTATATTTGCCCTCTTTCCAGTAATCGCCCCCCCCCCCCCCTTTCGCCCCTTTACTAAAATTCGCCCCCCAACTTACTAAAATCGCCCCCAGTACTGCAGACAGTTCCAAAATTCTAAGCTGCAGTCATTTTTTACCATACCTTTAAGTTTAATATCTTTCCGTTAGCCAATTGTAAATCTTATCTAAGGAATTCTGCAAAGCTGTATCCATTGGCTAATTTATTTTGTGTCATCTGCAAAAAAATTAATGTTGCTGCTAACACCAACTTCTAAGGCTTTTACATTTATGTAAATAATAAGTAGTAGTGGACCAATAACTCCTCCTTTGGGAACTCTAGTAAAAATAGGTAAATTTTTTTTTAATGTGTTATTAATTACATTTTTTTGAGTTCTATTGTTTAGAAACTCTTCCAACCAACTGACTAGACTGCTACGAAAATTGTATTGCGATAGTGTTGTAATTAATTCAATATGGGAGACAGAGTCAAAAGCTTTTTTGATATCTGTATAGATTACTTTAGTAGACTTATTGCTTAAAAAAACACCAACCAAGAATATAAGAAATCTAATAATTGAAAACAGGATGTTCGGTTAGGGAGAAAACCAAATTGTTTAGGTGATTTTACATTCTTTTCTAATTAAAATATCAACGAATACTTGTGGTATATGTGTTTTTTTAAAGACAAAATTCTAAAAAATATTGAGCTATTTTTTTAGAAATTTACGAACAAAGTCAAAAAGCTATTATAATCAAAAAATAGTGAAAAAAACTATATAAACAAGAATTTTGAGCCTCACCTGCCCCGTTAACCTTTTTTGAATATAAAGTAAACAAAAATTTCAAACACCATTAACTTATTTTTGGTAAAAGTGTTGCTCTTTTTAATAATTTTACACGCTGAAAAATAGCGTACTACTCGAAAAACTTTCCCTTTATGGACAACAGATGCACCCTAGATGCATTAAAAACTAAATCATTAAACAAAGTTGGTGTACTATATTAAATAATTCAAAAAATTAGAAAATTCTTTATTTAAATTCACTCATCATAAGTCACAGTAAATCAAAAATTATTTAAGTCAATTTACTTTTTACTAAAATTTTTAGCTGTATTTACTATAAAATGTACGATATAAGTGTAAAAGAATCTTACTTTACGTATCTATTAGTTAGTTTATCCTTTATATTTAGTTTTTAGCACTAATTTTAGATGTTTTGCATAGTTTTATTATTAGAAATAACTAATGTAAAGTAAAATCGTCTTTAAATAAACTATGATAATATCATGTGTATTTCCTTCTTAGTTTAAAGCTATAACTTTATTCTTACAGTAAAAAGTAAACTTGTATATATTTATTGTTACTTCTAAAAGCTATGATAAACTTGTTTAGTAACATTTTAAATTTTTAGTTCAATATATACATTTCATGTCTTACTTTAACTTTTTTAAGGAATAAATTGAGATAAAAACATATAAGATTTTCATTTTATAAATTTAATTATTCAAAATTCGAACAGGAGATAAAAACATTGAGAAAAATAGTTTAATTTTTGTAATACTACCTGTCACACTTTCAGGCTAGTTGGTAACTTTTTGAAAAACTCAGGCTCGTTAAAAGTTCTTTAAAAAAATTTAGACTAGTTAAGTTATTTTTAGCATCTCAATCAAGTTGTTATGACTTAACTTTCTTTTTCCTAAAATTGTGTTTTTATTATAACTATCAAGTCTTAAAATTTTATTTTTAAGTATTTAATCTTGATAGATATTTATGAGTTTTCGGCCCTTACTAATTTTTATTTTTCAACTTTCTTATAAACACAGGTTACTATTTTGTATTCAGACTTACTCTTTTGTTTTAAAACTTGGCAATTATCTTAGTATCTAGTTTTAGCCTCTAGTATGATCAAGGCTTGTCTCATTCTCAGGCTATTGAAAAAAAACAAGTTTGTACGAGTTAATTAAAAAAACTTATGTTGGTTTGAAACTATTTCAGTTTTATTTTTGGTAATCTTCGTCTAGTTTTGATATCTTACAAAATTTCAGGCTACATGACTTAGATTTTTTAAACCTATTTATTGTGTTTTTTTGTCTAGGTCTCAAGTCCTTTGATGAATATAATGTTATTTTTAGGTATTCAGAGTTGGTTAAATATATACTTTCAAGATACTAGCCTTCACTATTTTTTTATAAAATCAGAATGACTTTTGTGGTTTAAAAATCAACCTGATGATCAAAATTGTTATAGAAAAAAGGTTAGCCAAAGTTCTTCTAGTTTATACACATACAAAAGTACAAACTTTCTTGTTTATTTCTAGTATAAAATTAAAGTAAAACAATGCCTTAAATATTATACTGAATTGTACAATTTGAAATGTTTTTATAATAAATAAAATTGTAACACCTCTAAATAAAATAAACTTTTCAATATTGCAAATATTAGGGTTTTTTTATATTGTTATGCCGCTAAACAAATAAGAATTGGATAGTTTTTTTTTTTTGCTTTTTGGAGTTTTTTAGATTGGATTGTTTGATAGAATTTTACATAGAAGTGGACTATAAAACGTAGTGAGTATATTTAATATTGTTTGGTATTGTTTTTACAGTAAATTTCGTGTTATAATAAATTCTTTGATTTGTTTATACATTGTGAGTTGCTATAAATAAATCTTGTGGTTGCTACATTCACATTACTAGTTAAAAGTTTTTTGCTATAGATTTAATAAGATTTGTAAACAGCTTGCTTCTTTTAAAAGTTATCTCAGTCAAGATTCATTCTAAGAGTTTTACAATTCTTTGAGTAAAATATTTTAATAACCAACCGTTAGTTAATTTATATTTTGTTGTTGCTATAATAAAATAAGTTGTAGTTTTTGCTACCATTATCCATAAGTGTAAATCATTGTGATTTTAGTAAATAATTTGCAAGCAGTCTCTCTCACTTGTTAACATTTTTCTATCAAACTAAGTTATATCAATTTGATACTGGTGGTTCAATAGTGTGGCTTTCAATAGCATTCAATAGCATTCAATAGCACCCCTATTCCCTTAATAATTTCCATCATGGTCAGTAATAGTAATGAGAGTGAGCTTAACTTTACAAGACGAGTCAGTAACCGAATGCGAGACCAAGGCGTCGAGCCCCGGCCTATTGACCCGCAATGCTCTGCACTCCGTGACAGGTCTTGTCCCACTGGACAAGTATCGTCTTTGAAAGTACGATAAAATCAAAAAATCGAACAAAATAAACTATGGTATATAAGGGGATGGGTCAAATATGTACAAAGATTCCTTTTTGCATGTGCGTAAAAAAAAATATAAACAACATTTTATTTTTAAATTAAAAAATAAAAATTTTCAATCCGTACAAAAATGACCCCAAATGCATAAGTGACGCCGTGCAAAAGTGTCCCTTTGTGCATATTTGACACTTCTCACAAATATAATGTAGATTTCAAATTTCTTTATTACCACTTATCTTAAAGTACAGAATAACAGTTTTTTAAATTTTCTTTTTTTTTTATAGTTCTTCAGGGGTGTCTTGCCAATTGCGGACTATTTCTCTTTAAATATGCACCAGTTTTTATTGCAGGTTTAATGGTTCACTAAGCACAATATGTTATTGTTTTTGAATAACAGTAATAACAACTAAAACAAACAACGAGCGTTGAACAAACAAAACAAACAAAGTTAAAAAACAATTTGGAAGTTGAAAATATCCTAAACTATTCAAAGTAATGTACAAGAAATAAGTTTGTATTGTAACTTATAGTTAGGAAACAAATTAATATCACTGAATTTATAAGATATTTACTTATCCCTAAAACACTGTGTTCAACAATCATAAAGTTAGAAACACACAATCAACAATATTTTGTAACCCTAAAATAAAAATGGATGGTTATATTGTTTTGAGAAAAAAAAAATTAAGGATTATTTTTAAATAACTATAAAACAAAATGTTTTTATAATGCAGTAGTTTTTTTTTGCTTTTTGAATATATAGAACCTTTTAAACTTATTTTCATTGTACCTTTTTTTTAATTTGAATTTCAAGAACTGTGAAAAGCAATTGCTAGCTAGGACAAAAAGTTCATTATAATAAAATCGACTTGTAAAAAGGGGCACAGACTTCCTTTTACCAAAAGACATGTGTGTTAATAGTATGATGTATTTTTTATTTTTAGAATTCTTTTTAGTGTCCATTTTCTGGTGTTGAAGCTAATTGATTTGTTAAATTTTTTTACTTATTAAAAAATCTATTTTCAAACAGTAATACAGGTAATACACTCAATCAACAATATTTTGTAGCCATAAGTAAAAATAAAAATTTTTGAGAAAACTATGATAAAAAATTCTCTACTGCCCGGTTTTGAACCGAACAACTAATTAATGAAATTTAATTAATTTGACACACTAGAATACTCGGCTATTGCAACTTCTGCAGAAGAGCAAGTTTTACAATTATATATTTAACAATTTTTGCTTTTAGATAACAAAACTACTTATAGCGGTTATACTTCATGCACAACTTTTTTTTGTAAACAAAAAACAATAAACTTAAACTAAGATATACTATTAAAACTATTATAAAATCTTCAAAAAATTTCTATCACTAATTTTTATCTTTCACATTTAAGTCATTATTCAATTAATTAATTCACTAGAAGTTGCTCACCAATAAAAACTGGTTGCTGATATTGATATAGTTAGTTAGGGAAGTAAATCGTAAGGGGTATATGCTGCAGAGCGGACTTTTCTCTTTGTGAATTACTGCTAATACTTAAATAAACACAAGACATTGAGTTTTTTTTTTACATTTTTATTGTCATCAAAACTAAACATCCGCAAATTAAGAAGTTTTTTAGTAAACCAAAAAATTAAAAATAAATTTTATGTTTGATTAATCACAAATAAAGTTAAGTTTGTTTTTGTTACTTAACTAACTATTTTAATAAAACTATACATTTGATTACTCTTTTAGGTTAAATGTTAAATTTTCTGTTATATAAGTAAGGTTTAAATAAAAGAAAAAATAAATTAAGTTTTCTTAAATGCAACTTCGTTGATGTAATAAACTAAAACAAAGTATTTAAGTTTTTCGTAAGATTGTATTTATTAAAATTTACTCATGAGTAGTCTTTATAGTACTGGTAGTATGTAATAAATAATATTAAAATAAAAATAATAAGTTTTTAGCATTAAATTTAACTACTTATTGTATGTATTAGATAAATATAGAATATGATTTTCAAAATAACAATCACCGATTAAATAAAGTGAGGTATTGTTATGAAAAACATTTTTAATAAGATGCAACTTTAATAAAAACTACAAAAGTCTGAACAGATCTTTTCATCTATCTAGCCTTTAAATACTAAATCTGTTTATTATTTCAAGTATTTATGCTGAAGAGAATTTTTGTTTGAAATATTAGTTTTAAGTGTATAATTAGACTAATATTTTAGTTACTCAGGTAGTTTTAACTTAACTAAAAACTGAACAAAAATTTACTATATAACACAAGTTTTCTTTTAAATAATATCTACTTTACAAATAATCGTAAAGAACTAAAAGCATATGAAGAATAACTTCTTTTCGATTTAGTTTCATAGTTTATTAACAATGTAAAATCTGAAACGAAAACAAGTATAAATATAAACACTAAAATGAGCTATAGTCTAATTATCCTACATCCCCTCCAGCTCATTTAAAATAATAACAAGTTTAAGGCAATGACATAGCTCGTCAAGAGGGGATTTAAACAAGTAACAAAAATCTTTTACTAAGATGAAACTATATTATGCATTAACAAAGCTCAATTGACTTAAATAAAAAAATCTTTAAACAAGGGATTTATTTGAAGAAAAATAAAACTGCAATAAAACGCACTAAATAAATCCAAAACAATTCAAATTCATGCAATTCCACGCTGAATCCTTCCTGGCTCAGCAATCATCACTATCAGCAGCAATTGAACACTCAGCACCAACTTTTGTATAAACAGGAACAAACAGACTTCACTTACGGTGGTGATTTCTACTTTGGAGTACTTCACTCTCAAGCTTCCCTGGCGCATTGAAGTCTTTCAACCTACTAAAAGCAAGCGGCACCTTATTTTTTTTGGAAACTATAGGAAGTACTAAGTCGGAACTATAGGAAGTCTCAAGCAGGAATGTACTCTTCCCCAACTTCTTCATGATCCGCTTCAACCTCACTGGTTTTACCAGTATTGGCACCGTTGGAATCCTCTGTAATCTTTACAGAAGAATCAGGACGTTGGTGACCAATATTGTACTCATGTGAGCTTGGTAGATTACTGCTACAACCATGGGAAGTTTTTGCTTCAATGCTTGTTGAGGCTGGGTTGTACATCCTCAAAAACTTTTGTTCCTCCGAGTAAGTCTCCGTGAACCATCAACTCTGACTACATACTGATCATGTGGAAGCACCTCCATTACCACTCCGCTTCTGTCCCATTTACGTGGATGAGGGCCACTCTGGTTCTGTAGTAGACACCTACTACCAACATAGAGAGGTTGCAAATCCCTTGCTCTCTGGTTAAGTACTTCGGAATTCTTAACAAATCTTGTACAGAGCGCCTCTTCTTTAAACTTCCATGCTTTTCTCCACATGGGTCGCACATTAGGATTAGAGAATTTGTCAAGTTTGTTTAAGAATGAGAAACTATCTCGCAGCTGACGTCCATATATAATCTCGGCTGGAGACACTTGACAATCGCTATCAGGAGTATTTCTCAGATGGAGCATCGCACTTAAAAACTTGTCATTGTCCAGACTTCCTGAAGCGTCAACATTTGATCTTAGCAACCTTTTTGCCTGTTTGACGGCTACTTCCGCTCTACCGTTTGATCTTGGATAGTAAGCTGAAGATATTCGATGCGTAACATCCCAGGTTTTAAGGAATTCCTTTGTTGCACTGGACGTAAGTTCCGGTCCACCATCACTTGATATTTCCTCGGGTACTCCAAACCTGGAAAACAAAACTCGGAGGCACTTAATCAACCCACGCGAACCTGCCTGGGAGGTTCCGCTGGGTATTAAAAATATTTCTGACCAACCCGACAACCTGTCACCGACTACTAAAAAATTGTTTCCAGCAAACTGGAAGAAATCCGCGAATATTTTTTCAAAAGGGTTTGTAGGACGATCAGATACTTCTTGTGGCAATGATGGTTGAGAAGGTGAATTGCGGTTGCAGCTTTGACAATTGGCCCGAATTGCTTCAATGTCTTGTATAATACCAGGCCAGAAGACAATCTGTTGGGCACGATTATGCATTGATGTGACTCCTTGGTGCGCCGAGTGTAACTTGTTGAGGACCCGATATCGTAAACTGACGGGTATTACTACTCTGTCCTTGTAAAGTATAACTCCATCACCTAAATACAATGCATCATCGTATCTAAAATACGCTGACAAGGATTTATCATGTTTAAAGCTTCGACCTTCTTCAATACACCTGGATACTCTTGAAAAAACTTTGTCATTTAGTGTCTCTTATACAATTTCCTCCCAAGTGATTGCCATTGAATGACATACTTTATTACTCAATGAAGCAATTAGAAGTGATTCGTCAGTCAAATCACTATCATGTGAATTCACTTCATTAATCAAGCATGGATAACGTGAAGCAGCATCTGCCGCTAGATTAGTTTTACCTGGCATGTAATGCACTTAAAAAAGCCATGGCAATGTACGTTGTTTTAGCCTAAAAATGCGCGTGTTGTGAATTTCGTTTAAGGTACGATCACCAAAAATCTTTACCAGTGGTTTATGATCCGTAACAACCACAAGATCTTTACAGCCCTTAGTGAAATACTTTGTCTGTTCTAAAGACCAAGCAATAGCAAGCGACTCCTCTTCTATGGCAGCATTATTATTTTCTGCCCAATTCAGAAACCTTGAACTTGCAAGCGTCACTTTCCAGCCGCTGGTGCAGCAATCTGGTAACCGGCTTTTGCATTTGCAGTGTTTCTGCATAAGGAAGTAGCCCAATCCTTGCTTTGACCAGTCTAGTCTAAGACAAGTCGGTTTCCCAAGATCAAAAATTTGAACACCGCTCTTTATTGCGTCAATGATTATCTCTTTTGATTCATTAAATGATTGGTTTAATTTTTCTGTCCACATAAACTTACATTTTGGACTGAGAAAATCTCTAAACGGTACCATGACTTTACGAAGTTTGTCATAATTTGCGACTTAATTTATTAGACCAAACCAGCTACGTATATCTGTGGCAGACTTTGGGGTTTGGAAATAGCAAATGGAATCCAGATATTTGGGCAAAGGTTATATACGTTCATCAGAAATTCTAAATCCAGCAAAATCAACGGACTTTTGACAAAACTGGAACTTCTTGGGATTTAGAATGATCCCTGCATTGCCAACTTTTGACAGAAAATCTATTGTTCGCCACCAGTGACACTCTAATTCTGAATCAAAAAGTATGGTGTCATCAACACACCTCTCATTTCTTTCAAAATCAGATAAAATAGCTGCAAATCGTCGATTGTAACCATCACCAGATGTTACAAAGCCTTGAGGTGCTCTAGTATATCGGAACCTGCCAAACGGAGTGATAAATGTAGTGAGGTGTTTATCACTTTCTCTCAGTGGAACTCCATGATACCCGTTCCATACATCTGTTACAGTCTTGAACGTTCCTTTTGGAATTCTGCGCGCTAGTTTAAACGGAGTATCTGTAGCGCACGTCTCCCTCTTGCAATACTTGTTAAGTGGTGAGAGATCTACTGTACTTCTAGGTGATCCATCCTGTTTCCTGGTGACCACCATGCGGTGACACCAGCTTACAGGTTCACCGAATGGGACACGTTCCAAGACACCCAACCTCACATCTCGAATGAGATCCGCTTCAACCTGTTTCTGCCAATGAATTGGCACGTGAGCTTGTGTATGACAAGCACGTGGTTTAGCACCATTCTCCAAATGTATCTCAAATGGAGGCCCACTCATTTCCTGGAGTAATTTATGTGGACATACATTAAACGTTGAAGCTGCGTACCTTTGTAAGAGCTAATCACGCATTTTGCTCATGTTTGTATTTGTTGCCTCAAACGGAAGTTTGTTTGGTCGGTCTAGCACTCTACTCCTTGGCGGGCAATCACATGTCACATCTTTATGCGAGTCCAGTCTATTCGGATCATTTTCATTTGAACTTACAGCAACTTCAGAATGCTGATGAGGCAGTTGAGATCCAATAGTTTGAAAATCCTTATTAATAATCAGGAGGTCAACCATGGTTTCATACGAGAGAAAGAATCCAGTCACTGAATCGCTTACATAAACAATTCCATCACATTTGATAACCTCCTTCTTTGGAGAAATTCCGCTAAAAGTCGCTTAAAAGCCCCTAGAATGTTAATAGGAATTTTATTGACAGCCCGAATTGTGATGGATACAGGCATTAAATCCTTCTTACATAAACAGCTTCCTGAAAGTTTTTCCACCACAAAGGTTCAACTGTGCTCCAGTATCAGCTAAAGCACCTATCCATGCAAACTTGTTTGTGCCATGTCTAGCAATCTTGACTGATGCACGAGGATGATCAGTCGTTGCCTTGGCTTTACGCAAGGAGTTCTTGCTGAATATGGTGTTATTCAACATGATTCTTTTACTTGCGTGTAGTGACATTATTTGGGTATCTTGTTGCATAAAATCAGAACGATCAGCTTGGATTTGAAAAGCATTTATTTTTTTGATCGACTACGCCAACAAGATAAACAATATATGAAAGGCTTTTTATTTTGGTAACCTTTTTCTTTGAAAGGATAGAAAAGCTTTATACAGTTCTGGCAAGGAACATGTTGGGAACTATCTTCTATGTTGACACGTCCCTTCTTCTGACGTTGAAAGGAAGAGACTGCAGATATAGTCCACGAATTCTCAGTCGCATGGCGTCCCATTTCTTTACTTTCAATAAAGGATATTATATCAAATGATGACCTGGATAAGATATCTTCAGTACTGATAACTTCTCTTCTCATGTCATCGTTCCCAACGCCAGCAAGCATCACGTCTTTTATTGCTTCTTCTGTGTAGCTCGTCACATTGCTTTTCCCACAGTCACACTCACTGACTGTAGTGAAATAGCAGGTTTCTGCTTTGCTTCGTACACGTGTGGCAAACGTTCTAAACGGTTCATCATGGTCCTGATGTAGGTTCATAAGTTCTGCTGCTCTCTTTACACCAATAGCAACTTTTATGACTGCAATCGATTCCATTAGTTTAGCAACGTAACTTTCTGATTTGGCCATCAGTCGAGGATCACTTGCTAACATAAGGTTGCCAAGCTTGTCCTGCGCACACTGAAAAAGCTGTATGCTTGCATTTTGGTTGCTTATATTCGAACCAATCTTGAATGCCTCCCACCTCCGAATGAAAGCAAGTCATGTCTCTCGGCTGATCCCTTTACTACAACCATTTTATTTTTCTCAAATTGTTGATAAGATTTTACATGAAGAATAACTCCTTGTCAATTTAGTTTAATAGTTTATTAACAATGTAAAATCTGAAACGAAAACAAGTATAAATATAAACACTAAAATGAGCTATAGTCTAATTATCCTACAGCATATGCTTTTTAAACAAATTAAATTAAGTTATTATTTAATCATACGAGTAACTATTTACAAAATAAATCATAAGTTTGGTTGTTTTTATTTACCAAGTAAGTTTATTATAAATAATTAAAAAGTTTTTTTATAAATCAATTCAGTTTTTAACAAAATCAAATTTAAGTGTTTAATTTAAACCTAAATTAAAAACTAACGAAAAGATTCAAAACACATCATTACCTGATTTACAGTATCCTCTTCCGAAAGTTAAAAAAAAGGCAATTTCAATTAAAACAACATACAAAAATAAATCGAAAATTTAGTAAATAAATTATTTTGTAAGAGATATACGTAATTTAAGCTAATAAATAACAATTTTTTTTAAGTTATTATCTTTTTTAGTTTAGTAGCTTTTTTATTTTTGTTTACATACCTTCTTTAGTTAGTTTGAACATTAACGATCTTATATTATTCACTTTCATTTTTTTGTTGCTCAATTGACTTATTAGCTTAAATATTGTCTTTAATTAGTTTGAGTTGAATTTTGAAAAAAAGTACTTGACTGCATATTTTGTGCTCAGTAAACCAGTAAAAACTGGTATAAATTTAAAGGAAAAAAGTTCACGTTTGGCAAGACACCCGTTTTTCAGTCATTAAACTTAAGTAAATATTTCTACAGAAGTTAACTATTTATGATAATCTCTTCAATATATAGCTTTATTCTGTAGTAGTACATAAAAAGCTTAGAACTACTTTCAAAAGATCAGTGAGTTTTAAACAAAAAAACTATGCAAAATTTAACAACTAAATTCTTAAGATCTACAGAAATTGTTATATAAACAGTTTAAATACTTGCAATCTATTAGTGTTTTTACGACTTTTAACACACCACAAAATTTGTTATTAATATAAATAAAAATATTTTCTAGAATAGATTTATTGATAAATTGATTTTAAAATTGACTTATTCTAGCATCAACTGTAGAAAGTTTGAATGTATAAAGGATTTAAGTGCAATATTTTCATATATCATGTATATATATTTTCATCACTTTTAAGTTGAGAAATTTCAGTAGGGTCCTACTATAAACAACTCAATGTTCACGTTTTACTATTACTAGTTGCTCACTAAACTATAACTTGGGGACACCAGAATTTCTCTTGAAAGAATGACTGTGCACAGTTTTGGATAAGCTCTAAGACCACGAAATTATAACATAAGAATTTCTTCTTAAGAGGTTTATACAGGGTTCGTGCGCGTCAGGCTAAATCAGTTATTTATTTAAAAATTTGAGAATCTCAGTTCAAATGCTTGAAAATTTTTGATGAAAAAAAATTGAAAAATTTTTTAAAGATCAAATTGAGATGCGAATTTATTTCTAAGTAAAGATTTAATTATTTAAGGCAAAATCAGTCAGTATTTGTAAAAATAAATACTTATAACTTTTTGTTGAATCTATAAAAAAAATTTAAGAATCTTCACTATTTTGAGTAGATTATAGACGTCATAATTATGAATATTCAAAAAAAAAATACAGTTTAAACATTACAGTTAAGTTCAGCAACTTAGCTGTTTGTTTGAATTTGTTTACACCAGCTATTTTTTTCAGAGCTTAGTTGGTTGAACTGTTTTAATTTCCAATTTAAAGGCTTTATACCAAATAATTTTTAGATTAAAACTCTTTGCAGTTTAGTCACATATTTTACTGTTTGTTTTAATTTATTAGAGTTATTCACAACACTAAAACTTAGCTTTAAGATTTAAGTACTAAGTTTTGAGGGAGTACAAATTTTAGGTACTATTCATTTTTCTATACAAGAATAAAATATTTAAGGTTTTTTTAAATTTAAGTGTAAGCTTTTTAAATCTGATATGACATCATCAATCACTATATTTATTTAGAGTTTAGGATTAATAATTATGTATCAATTTTAAGTATCAATCAAAATACTATAATAAACGTTGTTTACTTATTTGAATACTAGTGTAAGTGTTTCATTTTAAATTTTAATAAAATACGACAATGCACGTTGTTTTATTATAATCTTCTAGTTATAATGTTTTTACTTAGTGCTTAATTAAATTTAACAATTGTGTTTAGTAATATATATTAAATTTTTACACTAGAAATAGATTAGATATAATTTTTATTTTAAAACTTAACAATGAATTTGTTATGTTAAGGGCAAAGGGGAGAGCAATCACCTTTTTCACAATTAAGTCTTATTTTTTTGAGTTGTAACTAAGCTATGAGTTGCTTTTTGCAGATTTTTAAAGCTCAAAATATTTTTGAAGTCGGAGACTACAATAGTACTAATCAAGACCCCACTAATACCTAAAATGACTTCTAAAGGGGATTCTCCTTACTTTGAAAATATGTCAGGCTCAATTGGTCTCAGTCAGGCTAAGTGAAAAAAACTTCGCGCACGAGCCACGTTTTTATTAATAAGTTTAGGGACTGTTTATTATTATAACCAAGATATATACTTAATACATTAGATTAACATAAATAAAAAGAGAAGATCGCGCATCCCTAATAAAATACAATGACTGATCTTAGATGGTTTAACAACTACCCAAATTTTTATAAAAATTAAGTGACCACATCTCAAAGAGTTCCTTGTATTATAAAAACATAAAGGTCTAATTAATATTACTATGGTGACAAAAAAAAAACGTTAAGAAATTTATCAACCAACAAATTTATGTAAACTTCAAATGATCATAAATTATTAAGTTGTAAAGCTTCTTTCAACCATGTCTCAAAAATAGTTTCAAATTTAACAGAGTAAAAAACATTCCTGTAGATTTAATTTTAATAAGGTTATGAATGTAAACAGAACAAAATAAAAATATATAACTCACAATTATTAGAGTTCTTGCATCTTAGATATATCAGCTAGTTCCTAGCTTTGTACTGAAACTACTAAAAGTTTTTAGATACTTAAAATCAAAAGTTAACAAAATCTTAATAATAGTAATTTTTATTTTTTAAGAATTACTAGTTTGAATTTAAAACGAAACTTATTTCATTATTTATTGATTTCAAAGACTAAAAAGCCTGAAATAATCTATGCTCAGTTTATTACTAAAAAAAGCTATATTAAAAGTGGTAAAAAAGATAGTTATCTATTTTTAGTTGGTTAATTTCTATCTAACTTGAACTATTCGAAAATATTAAATGTACATGATTAATAATATTATGGAAAACTATAGACTAATTTTTATTTAAGCTTAATTTAGTGCATTTCAATGACATAACTGCAACAAACTAATAGTAAATTTATTATACTCATAGTTTAAAATTAGTAAACATAAGTTTATCTGTACAGGAAGCTAACAAGTGTTCATACTAATAAACTATACGAAATTAATAGAATTTATTTTTAAAAAGGTTATAGAAAAACTAAAACAGCCATTAACTGTTGCACATTAATGTGCCACTTAACATAAGTTATTAAGGTAAAACTTTTATTTAATTTCAAAAAAACAAACTTCGGCTTAGTTAATTACAATAAAATTTGTAAAACAATCAGAAAAACAAAATCCATGTTTTAATTTTTCACACTAAAATAGCAATCATGGAAACTTTTATTATGTTTTTACGTTGTAAAGATATTACCTAAATAGTTTTTCTAATGAAAAATTTAAATATACCAATAACAACATACTATAAACTATACAGTTTTTTTTTAACTTAAATTTTATTCATCAGCAAGAGACTGTTGTATTGCTTCTCTATTTTTTACGATGTAGTCTACAACATTCCAGTAGTTTCCTTTAATAGAATCTTCAGCTTTGTTTATACATTTGACAAGCAAACGTTGAATATCATCAGTGTGAGCTTTTTCTGATCTATAAAAAAAATAATTTAGGTATGTAATATTACAAACATAAGACAGCACATTAAAAAGACCTTGTAAGCATTACCTGCTTGTTCCGAGAGACTTGAAAAAAATTAATGAGTTTTTACTCTAGCTTAACACTATATAAAGCCGAGAGCGGCTCGAAAGGAGTGTTTTTTACAGTTTTTGAGTATTCTTGAGTAGATTGTTAAAACTTCCGCCGTAGTTAAGCGTCGCAGCTTTTAGTTTAAAGCGAGTGCACATTGCATTTGCAGGGTCATTCTTTATCGCTTTTGTTTCGGCTAGCTAACATTGTTGGCAAGCATAGTTACAATTCGTTACAATTTAAGCAAACGCTCTTTTGTTTTAGCAGGCACTTTTTCGATTCTTAGTGAACCAGCTTTCACTACTTCTTGTTAGAATCACATTTAATATCACTTAAATAGTATTTTAGCGAATATATACGTTCAGCTTTTGTTGTTTTTTAGCAGCTGTTGCTCAGCATTGCACTTATTTGGTAGTCCACTGACTTCAATAAACACCGCTGAGAAACAAAAGCAAGTGTAATTCATTTCACTTTCCAGCTTTCGTTGATCGCTACAATCGTTTTTCGAGCTCTACACTTCTACATTTAATTATATTACTGTAAGAATCGCCGAAAAACAGAAGCAAGTGTATTTTTCGACCTGTATTGATTTCCAGCTTGTTGTTTTTTTAACAACTATTTTTTCTAGTAGAAACTTCTATTGTAGTTCAACCAAAGCGGACTTTTACACGTTTCATACGCTTCAAGTCCTAGCTTGGCTCTGACTTCAGTAAGAATAGCTGAGGACTAAACAAACGCTAATATATTTAAAAAAAAGTTGGCTTGCAAACAAACCACTGAGCTCTGACTTGCATGCGTGTGAGTCTTATTTTTTATCGCTTGTTGTTTAACATTGTAAAATAAGTTTAGAGTACCGAACCTATTCTTTTAGTATTAACAGTAAAAGGTAATTAAGTATGTGTAATATTAATCTAAATAGTGTATCGCATTTTGTTCTCTATTAAAACTATAGAGTGAAGTTTACGTTGGAATCACTAAGATTGAATTAAGAATTTACTTTCTAGTCTATATTAAGATTATATAATAAGTAAATATTAGAATCTTCGTAGACTAAGTTAAATAAGTACGATAGTTAATATTAAAAGTTGTATAAAACGTTTCATTGAGAATATCTCAAGACAACTAGTTAAACGTAGATACGGTCTAATTAGTCACAAATAATATATTCTATTTGTAGTAAGCTATGAGTACTACCAGTAAAAAGCCCAAGGCGCTCTCGGCCAATAGCCTTACAAAGCTAGTTTCTAAGCACCCTACGCGTGCCCAACCGGCCGAGAAGACATCAGGTACTAGTAGGCTAACTCATAAAGGTAATCCCGAGCTTGATGCAGTTCCTGACCAACACAATGTGTCATCAGACATAGCTGTAACACCAGAGGGTTATAACCTCTAATTGTAAAACTAAATTATAGCCAATAAAATATTTGTGTAAGAGAAGAACTTAAAAAATTTATTTTCACTGCAGATGATCAGAAACGTACTGCAGACTAACAAAATTTAAGACTCAGTTTTTAACTAAAAACAACAACAACAACTTTTAAAATTATACAGGGTTCGTGCGCAAATTTATTTTCATTCAGCCTGACTGAGACCAATTTAGCCTGACATTTTTTCAAAGTAAGGAAAATCCCCTTTAGAAGTCATTTTAGGTATTAGTGGGGTCTTGATTAGTACTATTGTAGTCTCCGACTTCAACCAGCTTTATCTCAAAAATATTTTGAGCTTTAATAGTCTGCAAAAAGCAACTCATAGCTTAGTTACAACTCAATAAAATAAGACTAAATTGTGAAAAAGGTGATTGACCCCCTATGCCCTTAAGATAACAAATTCAGTGATAAGTTTTAAAATAAAAGTTATATCTAATCTACTACTAGTTTAAAAATTTAACATATATTACTAAACACAATTGTTAAATTTAATTAAGCACTAAGTAAAAACATTACAACCAGAAGATTTATAATAAAACAACGTGCATTGTTGTGTTTTATTAAAATTTAAAATGAAACGCTTACACGAGTAATAAGTAAAAAAAAATTATTGTAGTATTTTGACTAATACTTAAAATTGATACATAATTATAAACCCTAAACTCTAAATAAATACAGTGATTGTTGATGTCGTATCAGATTTAAAAAGTTTACACTAAAATTAATAAAAAACCTGTAATATTTTGTTCTTGTAAAGAAAAATTAATTGTACCTAAAATTTGTACTCCCACAACACTTAGTACTTATATATTTAAGCTAAGTTTTAGTGTTGTGAATATCTCTAATAACTTTAAACATACAGTTAAATATATGAATAAACTGCTAAGAGTTTTAATCTAAAAAGTATTTGGTATAAAGCCTTTAATTAGAAATTAAAACAGTTCAACCAACTTTATAAGTTCAAGCACAACTTCTCTTCTTTTAAATATAAATCTAAGAAATTTTTTTGAGTGGCTAATAATCAGTATTTAGATAGGTAAAAGTAAATAAGAACATTAAAAAAATAATACTTTTTCTACAATAATTTTATTAAATGCAGAATATTTTTTTCATATAATCATTTTCCTTTAAAATTAAAAAACTATAATTTTTTTTTGAATGGCTAGTAGTGGTAGAAAGTTTTAAAACAAAATTTCATTTTGTATTTTGGTATTTATTTTGTTAATAACTCAAGTTTTTATTTTTACTACATACAAGACAATTAAACATTTTTCTAATATCACTTTTTCCTTACGTATTTTACAAAATATTTTATTGCAGTAACTAAAACTTTTTCAAAATGCACAAGTTATTAAATTAAGAGCATGGGGGTCCACCTTTATTTTTACAAGTTGATTTTATTTTATAGAGTTTTGTCTGAGCTATCAGACATTTTTAGCCGCTTAAAAAAACTCAAAGTAATTTTTGATATATGAGCGATCAAAGTCATCAATAGGTTCTTAATGGAAGGTGCAAATTAAAAAAGAAAAAAAAAGACCATTTCATTAAAAATCTATCTCCTCGTTAATTTTTTTACCTAATCTTCTTCATATTTTTACAAAAAGTCTAATAAAAAATTTTAAAAAGATTGAATGCAGGAACTTTTTTAATTTTGAAAAATAAAGTTTTTATTTAAAAAAACCACCTACTTTTTTGTTTTTTTATCTAGAATTTTTATTTCAATTTTTCAACATTCAAAGTCTTTCAAACTATTAAAGGAACGTTTCCTGAAAGTTTGAGGTCTCTAGCTCAAAAAGTGAAGGAGAAGACAGATTTTTGGTGATTTTTTTAATTTCCTAGAAAATTGACCCCGAAAAATTTGCGGTCCATACTTTTGTATCGGAAACTTTTTATAAAAATTACAATATCTCAAAAGTTAAATAAAATTTTTTATTCTATAAAAACTGGCTTGTAGTCTGTAATTTAAGCTTTCATATAAAATCCAATGTTATTTTTAGTAAACAAAAATGTCAGATCCCCCCCCCCCCCCATTTATATCATTTATAAAATGTTTCAAACTATATAGTTTTTACTAGTTTAATTTTTGTTATCCTTCAAAATCAATAAAAATAACTTTGACATTTAAAATTTATGAAATGCCACCATCAGCAACATGTTAGCAACAAAAAACACAGACCCAGGCACTAGAAGTTTTGTAAAAGGATCACAAGGGGATGTTGCATTTTCGGCTGTCTTAGATAACTTTTTTTTTGATTTTTTATTTCGTTTTTTCATAGTTTTATGCGTCAATATCTTTGTTAATCTCACATAACTATCAGCGAAAATAGTTATCTTAACTTAATATTTGTTATTTAAAGTTGTATATTAAAAGTAATTAATTTTATAGGGATTTTGGAAGTGTTTTTGTATACTTAGTTTTTAAGACGGAGCGGTTTAAGTAAAACACTGTTGTAAAAATAAGATCAACGAAACAAAAGGTTTAAAGAAAGGATATAGGATTAGCTGAAAAGAATATTTGTATTATTCCGAGTTAGTTTATAAAAAGTCGGCGCGTAGAAATAAACTTATTTAAATAATTTTTAAGCGCATAAAATACCGTCATAACCTAATAAAAACAATTGAAAGTATTTAAGTGTTTCTACCATTAGAGGCGCACAAAATTACATATTGGGGTGCATCGAATATTTTGTTTGCATTTAGAATGTACAGATTTTGATCAGCTCAAAAACCGCAGTTGTAAACGATGACTTTTCAAAACACAATTTTTAATATTTATTACTTAAAGAAACTATGTTGTAAAACTTAAATAGCGTAAAAATATCTTTAACAATCATAACATCGTGTAACAATGAACCTGTAGTAGGAGTAATGATATACATTGTATTATAACTTACTCATACACATCTTTTCCACATAGAAAGCGACATTGTTTTTTGTTATGGATAAATGCCAACTGCTCTACTACGTCAACGTCTATAAATAGATCAAGTAAATTTTAAAACATTTTTAACTGATGACAATTTTATTTTACTAGTTTAGTTTTTGAAGAAAAAAATAGTTATGAAAATAATTTTATGTAGAAAAAAACTAAATAAATAATAATCACCAAAAACTATAGATACTCGGGATGGTAAACAATAAGCACCTTTTTAATGTTTATATTATCATAATGTAAAAACAACCTGCAACAAATTAGGAATTAATTAGTATTTGCAGCCAAGTTATTGAAATTGAAATCAAACTTACTTGTAATAAAATGTATAATGTTTTCAAGTTGAAAAACTTCTTTTTTTTTTAAACCGTCGAGTATCTTTTTTAATTCCTCCTCTCGTTTTGGCCAATCGTGCTGGGCTAAAACAATTAAATGACCAATCGTCCCATCAGCTCTTAATTCATAAGATGAGGAATTTTTTAAACTACAACAATAAAAATAAGATAAAATAATATAAATAAGTTATTTTTAAATAAAAATGGGTTTTAAGAAATCTTTTCTATTCTAGATAATTAATAGAAACTACAAATACGTTATTACTATAGTGGCAATAATAATTACTAAATACATATTGAAAATGTCAACAAATGATGGAGCTTTGAATAGTAGTTTGTTTTTTATATATCAAACACAGCTTTATTTTAAGCCCTAGAGCATTTCTGAATTCAAATACAGAATATTTAGAGTAGTTAGTTTAATTATTGTATTTAACACACTTATTATAAGTCAATACAAAATGTGGAAAGTCTCTGTTGCCATCTCAAACTTCATATAACAGGTAATAAAAAGCATATTAATTAAATAAAACAACTATTTTTTGGTGTTGATGACAATGTTTCGCTGCTTTTTGCAGCGTTATGAAGCAAATTTTTATATTTTTGATTTTGAAAAACTTTAAGTTATAATGATTGATTAGGTTTATCGATCATAACAACATACACTGAATAAATCTTAAGTTATTTGAACATAAAATAAAATAACTGAATTAAAAGTAGTATACAAAATTTCTAAAGTTTATACATACTTATGCTTAATAAAAGTAAACTAAAATAATAATTTATTGTTATACTAAGTTTCATCCAGCAGGGCTCATCTTTTACATAAAATCATATCCAAAATTTTTTTTAACTTTTATTCAAAGTTATATGTGAATAATAATTTACATAACGAATAAGTGAGAGACGATATCATATCACTGGCCGAATCTGGCTGGTTTAGTAAATTTATTTAGCCTGCAAATATTTTTTAGTTTAAAAAACTTTAACAAAAAAAAAACTATACTAAATATATGATATTAACGTAATTTTTAGTAAACTGTTGTTATATGATTATGTGATTTGTTTTTTAATTTCGTTGTTTAAAAAAATATTTCACTTTTAGTATAATAAGTTTGAAAAAATACGGCGGTAAACAAAAGCATATTTTTAAAAGTTTCGGCACGCTATGTACAAAGGACCTCCACACCTGGTCGGCTGATAAGAAAATTTACCTATCCCTAGAATAAGCCCTTTGGTTTTAAACTTAGTACAACAACAAATGTTTATAAAATATCTTTTGCAGTGTAAGGATATTGAAAGTTAAACTTTAAATATAAGAAAGTTTTTATTTATTGATTTAGTATGTTGAAAAACATAAACTTAGCATATGAAAACTAAATTATGAAAAAATATATGCTTTTATATTTTACGCCTTTCATGTTAAGGAACATAATAGTTAATTCCTCCATTTTTAAATGTATCAGTTTAATTACGTCACGATAAACAAGCTATAAAATTTTTTAAACAAAATCATTCATTGAGTTAGTTGTAGAGCTTTCAAGCTGTTGGATTGAAACTTATCAGCGTTTGTTTGTAAATATTTAGGAAGACTACTTTGTGAGTACTAATTTATTACTATTCCTGAATTTTTATTTCTATTGTTTTGATTATATATGTTATTTGATAAGCAATCTCATAGTTTTTAAACGTTTTTAGTAACAAATAAATAGATAAACTGTAGAGCTTTTCCAATTTCTGCGCAATATTCGACCACCTATTTAGGGGTAGGTGTCAGAAAAGCACAGCGTCACTTTAGCACGGAGTGACAATTTAGCACTGCGTCACTTTAGCACAGAGTGACACTTTAGCACGGAGTGTCACTTTAGCACGGCGTCACTTTAGCACAGAGTGACTCTTTAGCACGGGGTGACATTTTTGCACGTAATAATTTTTAATCTTTTAAAATGTTTATCTAAATAATGTTTAATTATCTAAAATAATTAACTTAACAAACAAATAATTGTGAAAATTAGTTCTAACACTTTTAAAAATATCGTCTTAAAAAAATTATAAATAAAGTTTTTACTATGGGCTTAAAATGAAATAAGATAAATTTTAATCTTTATGTTTCTCACTTTTTATTTAAAACTTACGCTTAAAGTTTAGTCTAATTAGAATTAGTTAAAGCATTTAAAAAAAGTTTTAATAATCTTAGAGCTTGCATTTATTGCTAGCTTTATTAAAATTGTTTTATGTCAAAAACTTTAAAGTAAAAGTATCAAAATACTTTCATCTAAAATTAAATAGTAAAACAAGTTAATAAAGTTTTTAAATTTACTTTTGTCTTAGTTTTAAGTAAAGCTTAAACTTGTAACTCATTTAAAACTTGTTAAGTTTAGTTTACATGTTGCATAGTTCGTTTTTAGATTTTTAGACAATACAGTACCTAATGTGATTTAAGCAAAAAAAAAAAATGCAAAATAAATTCTGTGCTATAATGACACTCCGTGCTAAAGTGTCACTCCGTGCTAAAGTGTCACTCAGTGCTAAATTGTCACACCGTGCTAAATTATCACACCGTGCTAAAGTGTCACTCCGTGCTAAAGTGTCACTCTGTGCTAAAGTGTCACCCGTGCTTTTCTGACCCGTTTCCCTATTTAGCTACACACACTGTCAAACCTAAAGTTTTAAAACGATGTAAACAGAGCGAACTCTACAGCCTGGAATCAATATTAATTGAAGAATAACAGCCTAAGTTAAATACACAAACAACATTAAATGGAAAACCTAAACTAGAATTTACTAATAAACATATTTTACTTAAGTTTTACTTGCTAAACTCTAATATCTGTATTTATATAAATCTTATATCCCCAAATTTAACGGGGTTTATTTTATACGTCATATTTTAACAGGGTTGCCACTGGTTTTTGTGAAATTTCTTCCAGGTTTTTGGAAGTACACGTCTTTGGGTCTATTTTTAGTTTAATGTTAAATTGAAGGTTAAAAAATTGAGTTAAATACTATAGCAACATTAAAAAGATACTGTGAAGCTAGTTTTAAAAGCGCATTTTTATAAAATATACTTTAGATGATGAAAAAAAGTTTTTATCTATATGCTAATTTTTTCGTATCAAATCAAAATTTTACTACTTAACAGTAAAAATTGTTTAAATTCCATGTTTTTTGGTTATTTTTGTTCAAACTTCCAGATTTTTTTTTCGAAATTTCTCATATTCCAGGTTTTGTGGCAACCCTGATTTAAACTAAATTTTATGTTGTTTACTAACTAAATATTTCATATTCATTTAATATTTATCACCTAAAAATGAAACTCAGTGTAGTTTCGAAAACGTTCGTGTAACTAAAATTAAAATAAGCAATCGTTTTATACTTAGTTGCAAATGGTACATAAAATCGTTTGAAAACCTTCATATAAAAGTATTTAGATAAATCAGTTATTAAAGTAAATAGTATTATAGTTAGTAAGTATTTAAATTTAGTATTTTAAGATATTTTAGTCACGTAGAAGTAACCATTAAGTTAAGTTGATTTGAGTATTCAAATATTAAGATATAACAATAACAAATTTAAACAGTACTCTCTCCATATTGAACTAACACATGTTTCTTCAACGGAGCTCTTTAAAAAAATAAATACTGTAAGAAAGAATAGAAGGTAAAGTAGGTGCGTATATATGTTTTTATTAAAAATAGGAATAATTACTGTAGATTATTGTAGTTTATGGTTAATAATAGATAAAATGTTAAATCCGACTGTTATAAAACTACATGATACTTGCAATTTTTAAATCAAAATTAAGATATATGTAGTTTTATAACAGTCGGATATAACATTATACATTTTATATATTATTAACTATTAATCTACAGTAATATATTCTAATTATTCTTATTTTGTATAAACACATATACACACGTATTTTAGCTTCTATTCTTTCCTTACATTATTTATTTTTTACGGAGCTCCATTGAAGTGTGTTAACTTGTTAACACACAGAAACATGTGTTAGTTTAATAAAGAAAGAGTATTGTTCAAATTAGTTATTATTATATATTCCAGTGAACTTGTTTCGCTAGGATCTTTAATAGCAAACGATAAACCTCAAATTTTGAATATATATTAAGATATATTCATAATTACTTGTGAACTTAAGGTATTGAGATATTTTGATATTAAGATATATTCAAAATTACTTATGAACTTAAGTATTTATAACTAACGCTGTGTCACTAAACTAGGCCAATCTTATCATATAAGTAGGCACGTTGACGCGTTAGTTGCACTTTTATTATAAAAGAATTGCTAATTTTAATAACAAGTACAAACTACATGACAAACATAAACAAAAATTAACTTTTGTACAAAACAGTCAACAAATATTGGAAGAATACACTCAAGCGTCAAGGGATACACTTCGGGTGAATGAATCTTAGAATCTTGATATCTTGATTTAGGTTCTAATGTACAATAAGCAACTCGGTTCTTACTTGGTATATACTGCTCTCTTTTGGAAAAAGTAGATAAAAACTTGCAAACATACTCGCAAGCACTCTGTAAGTTAAGTTCCTGTTTTGACTAAAAACTATAATTTGCGAACAATGCAGTTAATAATGATAAAATATTTCTTAAATAAAACCAAGGTTCAAAATATAATTATGAAAAAAATGTTCTACATTAGAATAGAACCCATTTTGCATAAATTTGTGAAGTATGTGAATTGAAAAATTAACTTGACCTAACTATATATTAATTATTCATATACTTATTTTAATAACAAACTTGAAATAAAAAAATATATGAAGTTTAAATTAACAATATCATTATATACTGATTATAAGCATTCACTAAAAATATTTTACAGCTTTAATTATTTAAGTTTGTATGTTTGATTGGTGGTCACATAAAATTTAAAGTTACGACAACTCAAATTCTTGAAAAAATATATATTCATGACACTTATTTGACAAACAGTTACAATCTTAAAATGTCAACATTAAAACTAACAGCTTAACTTACTAATAGATTAAAGTTAACAACAAAAAGGTTTTGTAAACATACAAACAATTAAAAAAAAAATTGTTTTTAATAAGTCCAATTTCAAATGATTTACACCAATTATATTTGAACAGCTTTTTTCCGGTGCAAAACTTATTTAAATAATATAACAAAACACATTTCATTTTTCTTAAACTTATTTGAGTACTTTCGTAGTAAGGCTCATCAGAAATTGTATCTTACTAAGTTAAACTGAATTGAAATTTAAATAAAATTATACTGTAGAATAAAGTTTAAAAATATAAAATGACATAATAATCGAATGTTAAAACTAACTAAAAGCTTATACTAGAGAACTTTGCTGTACTAATAAAACTTATAGATTAAAATCAAATTAAAATAAACCAGCGATAAAAATGAAAATAAACTACACATTAAAAAAAATTTAACGGGAACTAATTACTTTAAAATTATCTTATATAAGGATTTTAACTTTTAATTAAAATTCATAGTAAATTAAAATCAGAAGCATTATATGTTCCGTGGGCATCTTTTGTTCTAGTCAAGCAGAAGTTAGGAGTTTTAACGGTTATGGTGAAGCGTTTCACCAGACTTCTTCTCCTTACTTTCATGAAGGCGAGTTGAAAACACTTCAAAAATTTTTCCTTTTCCTTGGTTATCCAGGTTACTTAGTTTCAAAAGTTATAACAAGAGCTAGAAGTTCGACAGCTTTAAAAATGATAGGCCCTCAGAAGTGTCCAGTATACTTAAAACTTCCTTACCTTGGAAATATTTCTGAGAGGTTTTCAAAGAAAATTTCAGAGGAAATAAACCAGGTTTTTAGCTCTGTTCATTTAAGAACAGTTTTGTTTACTGATCGACATCTAAGTGGAATTTACAAAGATGTTTCTTCCACCCATGAAAAAAGTAAAATAATCTATAAATTTAGTTGTCACTTTGGTAGTGACAACGTGGGAAAAACATCTCAAAGATTTCAAGTAAGAATCGATCAGCATGTTCCGAAAATCTTGAATAGTTGGTTTGGTGGTCGTTCGGAGAAACCAACATAAAAATACTTCTCGGCGATTGGGCAACATTTGTTGGACAATCCGGAGTGTGCTAAAAACTAAAGAAGGAGAACTTTTCAGTCTTAGTGAGATCGGAGAACTCTTTTCAGCTACATATTCTGGAAGCCTTATGCAATCAATCTTTAAGGCCCAGTTTATGTAAGCAGAAAAATTTTGTATACCAGACTAAAATTTTAAATCTTTATATTAGGTATTTTAAAATAATTAACTCCCGTTAAATTTTTTTTTAAATGTAGTTTATTTTCATTTTTATCGCTAGTTATTTTAGTTTGATTTTAATCTATAAGTTTTATTAGTACAGCAAAGTTCTCTAGTATAAGCTTTTAGTTAGTTTTAACATTCGATTATTACGTCATTTTATATTTTTAAACTTTATTCTACAGTATAATTTTATTTAAATTTCAATTCAGTTTAACTTAGTAAGATACAATTTCTGATGAGCCTTACTACGTAAGTACTCAAATAAATTTAAGAAAAATGAAATGTGATTTGTTATATTTTCAAACCAATTATATTCAAGTTAAAAATATTTCTTAAACGGTACTTTTCATTCCCTTACGTTATACAACATAAAAAAAATATATATAAATTAGGAAGTGTTAAAAAACACAAACAATTATATAAATTTAACAAAACTAAAATATATATAAAGCAAATCAAAAGTTTTTAAGAAACTTTAAAACAAGACTGACCTGAATGTTTTCAGGAGATAAAAACGAAAAATTGACCATGGCCAAGTGACAATAAATACGTTGTAAGTGAGATACAGAACAACTGCAATCAACAAATTCGTTAGAAAACAATATGTAAGAAGAATACTTTATAACTTTAACTTACTACAACAAAAACATAGCCTAAACCAGCTTAAGTTTTGAATAAAAATTAAAACAGATTTGTTTAGTACTCTTTTATATAAGACTCATGAAGGTTAACTGCCGTTTGCTATGTAAAAGCTATTTGAACAGTAACAAAAAAAGTTAATAAGTTTATAATTGCAATCAACTATTTTTTTTTGGTATAAAAACAAAAATACTTTAGAACTTATTTCTCCTTTAGCTTTTATAGTTTATTAAAATAATCTTTATTTAATAACCTTTTAATTAAATATCAAGTTCAAAATTAAGAAATGCTTTTTATAATCTTGACTGAATGTATAAAACGTATTGAACGTAGTCAAGTTAAATAAGTTTTCCTTTAAGTCTAAATGAGTAATTTTAATTGTACTTAATACAAAAACAAACTTTTGTTGTGTAAGACGTTTAGAAAGATCTGTCAAGCGAGATAGAGCTGTCAAATATTCCTCTTCGTAAACAGAAAGATTAGCAAGAAACAACACATACCACGTCCATCGATCTGTTTTCCATCTTCTAGTCAATGAGTTCAAATCTACAATTTAAACGAAATTTTTGTTAATAAAAACAATTGCAAAAAAGCGTTGTGAAATAACCTTTTTCAAAAATGTCATCCGAGTTTAACAAGTTCCAGCAGTCATATGCCACGAAAAAGTGCTGCCTAAGATTAGCAATCGTTTTTGAAACTGTGTCATCCCCACACTTTGTATTACTTTTATTTAGCTTGACTGAAGAAGGAACAAGAATATATGACTGAGTAGCTTCAGTTTTTTCTGAAAAAATATTTTGACAGAGTTACTATAACATTAAAGGACAACTAAAAGACTCAAAAAATATCAAAGAAATTTAAAAAAAATACTTATCATTCATTATTTGATATCCGACACTTTTAGGATTTTCAATGCTTTAAGAAGTAAAAAAAGCATTAGTTAATTAAGTAAATGTACAAAAAATAAAATAAAGAAGAACAGACAAAAAAAACCTGTATTATAGAAAGCAGAGTCAAGTAATTGTATGTATTTGCTGGCAGCTTCCATCAAAAGGGCTATAGATGAATAAAAGATTTGTTTTCGAATAACCGTGTTTAATTCGCTTTTTTCACTTTCAATGAACAAATTTCGTAGGTGATCACACGATTCTCGTAATGTCATACTAAAAATAAATAAATATTTACTTTGCTATCAAACTTAAAACTACTACTAGAAAATTATTGTTAGTATGACCATATACTTAATCGACTTACTTTGGTTTGTTAGGAATAACCCATAAACATTTTTTTCCAATTGAATTTAATAGCTTTGTAAGTTGTTTCCATGCAATTGTGCTATCTGTATATTTTACTTACATGATAATTAGTAGTTAGACAACTTTAATATCTATGATTTAAAGGACTCTTTTAAAATTAAATAAAACAATAAAAATCTTTAAATTCAAATTACGACTATTCAAACTAGTACAACTGGAACATCTATCTCTCACAAGTTTATAAAAAAGGACTAGACTACACTGTACGACTATCAACAGCAATCCACTCGATATTTTGCGACCTGATTTTTTCCTCATAAGAAATCATCAGGCAAATATCGTCACAGTTAAGCGTTGTTTAAGGGTGACCAAACTTCACTACTAATGTAAGTCTATTTTTATTTTATGATGGCGAAATCATCTCAGCTTTGCTGACGACAGCAGAAAGGTTGTTGCTGGTTAAGTGATGAACAAAAGTGAAGTATAATTTCACATTGAAACTAACTATGTCTTAGACGTTGAGTTGTGTACGATTTAGTTGCGTCAACTTTTTTACTGTACCCACAAACGGTAGCTTCATTATTAAAGCATCTAATCTCACTTGATTATAATTAAAAAGCGGATCATCGCTACTATATGTGCCTGGGGACGGGTCTGTTTTGTGTAAAGTGTTTTCGCACAAGTCGTAAACTTTGCACGAGCGTTCTTTTAGAACGTGGTAATGATCAGGATGAATACGTGCAAAGAGTCTCTGTGCAAAAGTTACACCCACCTGTAGTCCTAATGAGGACAGAACTTGGTTAGAGAATGTCGCAAGGATCTATGTTGATGATCGCACGGTGCAGTCAGAACTTATAATAAGTTATTGTATGTTCTTTAATTTTAATTAGTTAGTTTTCTAGTAGTTATTTAATTTTAACTGAGTAGATTTGCCTAGAATTTCCGAAATTTTGCTGCTAATAAATTTATAATGGTACAATTTAAAGTAGAAAACATCTTTTGGAAATAGTTTTAGCAGATAGAAGGCGATGTTAAGTGTAAACTCATAAAACTGCTGCTTAAAGTTTTTCAGTCTGTTTGTCTCGAAGCTTAAGCAAGTGTTTCCCAATGTCATAAATGTGTACTGTACATAAGCATTTTATTTTTCAAGAAATTTTATTGAGCTGTGGAACGTTTTTTTAGTAGGAAATGTCTTTTATCTAAATTTAACAAGATATTAACAAAAAAAAATTCTACTTTATTCAATTGTAAAGTGGTTATTGATACTAAAGTAAAACAATTAAAATGAAAATGTCATTCCAATAAGCATAAAGGTCTTAAAGTTGTAATAATTAGGGTTATAGGAATCGTAGTAAATAAGAATGTAAGAACTTAAAATATTGGAATTTTATTTGTCAGAAGTTTAACTGCGACAACTTTTACTGTCAGAAATGCAATCGTCGTGCACCCGTATTTTCAAAATCAATAAAGAAAAGAAAAAAACTATTACAAATTTAGTAAACGTATAAATGTTACTTTATTAATTAGCTATGGTTAAAGGTTTAAACATAGACTTAAGGTTACTAAAATCTATCTAGTACTTGACTTAACTTATTCATGCAACTTCGTAATAAAATTATCTCAATATTTCAGCAAAATTTATTTTACGTTAAGACTTAAAAAAATATTTTGAATAATTTTAATTGAAACAGAATTGACTATAGATAGAAACACTCATAAAAACTATTACAATTAAACAATATTTTTCAGTAAAATTATTTTTACATCTAGAAATAAAACCAAAGAACTGTTTTAGCAAGTAATAAATTAAATATACTAGTTAACTTCTTTGTTATTTACCTGAAGAAAACTAACTTTTTTTATACTCTAGTAACTGAATACTCAATTTATAAAAACAAGTTATACAGTAATCTTCCTTTATTGTAACAACATATGCTTCTGTATGTTAACGAATCAATACTATTCAACTGGGTTATGTAAAAAACAATTACTGTAATGTAAGAATAGAAGCATAGAATAAAGTAGGTGTATATATGTTTTCTTTAAAATTAAAATTAAATAATTTTTACAGATTTTTACATGTTAATAGTTAATAATAGGTAAAATACTTAAAGTTAAATCCGACTGTTATAAAACTATATAATATTTGTAATTAATAAGTCTAAACTAAGTAAAGTAAACTAAAATACACAACAAAACAACAGCTTTAATAATGACAACAACTAAAATACACAACAACTTTAATATGAAAGCGCTTTGCTGCTTTCAAAAACATAAAGACTAAATTTACTAACTTTATAATATAAATTAAATAGCTGCCTTAATCTTCATATATATAGTGACGTAATTATTGGATGTATTTTGTTTAATCATTGACAACGATAAAATAAATTTGAATCAGTATTTCTTTCCATTAATGTAAGTGGTTGTTTATATTATGATTTGTTGTGTATTTTAATTTACTTTACTTAATTAGACTTATTGGTTGCAAATATTATATAGTGTCGGATTTAACATTAAGTATTTTACCTAGAATTAACTATTAACCTGTAAAAGTCTGTAGAAATTATTTAATTTTAAGGAAAACATATATACACCTACTTTATTCTATGCTTCTATTCTTTCATTATCTTTCATTACAGTAATTATTTTTTACAGAACCAAGTTGAAGTGTGTTGATTCGTTAACACACAGAATCATATTTTGGTACCAGGGACGTAGCTTGTTAGGTTTCTGCAAATCTGCTGTCTTAGCTTTTAGTATTTATTTATGCTTAATTTTGCACTTCTCAGAGATAATTTTGACATATATGTACTCTTTAGCATTTTTAGTGTCGTAAAAAATACATCCAAATTGTAACATTTAGGGCGTTAAAGCTTTATTTTGTCAAAAAGCTGCGATGCAAAATTGATTCAAAATGAAGCTGTAGCTTCAAAAATCAAAATCATACAATTTTATGTTACAAAAATTTGCATAACTTGTTGTTACTATTGACTACATTAAATGTTTGATTTTCAAAACAGTATAAGTGTTTTTGAGTTAAATGGTGACTTTTTATACTTATTTTTAATGAAGGGTAGGACTTTTAAACTTTTTATGGGTACTTTTAATTGCCTCAATTTTGCAAAGAAAAAGTACCCAATATTTTGATGATGTCATTAACTTTACTTTGGGTAGTTATTAAGGTTAAACTTTTTTAAAAAATAAATTTGCTGTCTAGGACTATGATAAATTCACTTTGTTTATTTTTCTAAACATAAAAATAATTGTATCTGAAATAAAACAATACTAAACATTTCACTGTGTTAACAATATTAAGGAAATATAATTTTCAACCTGATATTTTTTGTTCAAGTTACAATTTTAAATTCAACCACAAATTAAGCTATTGACTTTGAAAATTTTTCTTTTATAGATTATTGATGGCTTTAAGTTATCATATTTTATAAAAATTTCATTATTTCACATGTAGAAGTAGTTTAAAAATTACAGATTTTTTGATGATTTTTTTTTTAAACACTATATTTTTTCAATTTCAAAACTTCAAGGTTTTTTCAGTTTTTGTTTAAACTGTCAAGTTCCTGGATTCCAGGTGTTTTGGCAACCCTGCTCAAATTTAAGGAAGTATTCCTTTCAATATTTAAAAAATAGTAAAAGATGACAATTAAAACCTACTGTACTCTCCTATTTTAATGTTTTATATCAAAAATTTATTTTGGTATAAAAAATCTGCATAAAGATACTTGTAGTTTAGATTAAATTTCATAAAGTGACATTAACTTGTAATAAAAGTGATCTACACCCTCCCTGTACCCAAGGTGGCTCCTAAAGTTTTTTTGAAACTTCTTTCAATTTTTCAAAATTTAATATATTTTTTTAAATTCAAGTCTTATTTACTTTTCTAGACAAAATAAGTGATCAAAATTTCAAGTCATTCTAGGATTTTAAATAACATTCCAAGATTCCCATAAGCATTTAGGTTTGATGGCCACCCTGTTAACTTTATTTCAAACTATAAAAAGGTAGCTTTTATTGAAGTACATAACTCATGTATAATTAGTTCAAAATTTTTCATGAATTAAATTCATCAGTAAACTATATAAGAAAAAAAATTTAAATCATTTTTTTAAATTTGTGTTTGAATTTAAAATTGTAACTTTATGTTAACAAAAAATATTTCTCTAATTTTGTTAACATAGGGAAATGTTTAGTATCATTCTATTGTTTTATTTCAGATATGATTATTTTTATATTTTAGAAAATTTAAAAAGTGAATTTGTCATAGGCTTAGACAGCAATTTTGTTTTTTTACAAGCTTAAGCTTCAAAACTACCCAAAGTAAATTTAATGACGTCATCAAAATATTCGGTACTTTTTTTTTTGCAAATTTGCTGCAATTGAAAGTACCCAATATATAAAACTACCTATAAAAATTCCTACCGTTTAATGAATGTTATCTTGGTTTACACAAGTGGCAAGACATAAAGAGTCATAGGGGGTGTGGAGCAAATTAAATTGCCTTGTATACAGTTATCACTCGTACCTCAACATTCCATTTTTGATGTATTAACATAACTGGAAATATTCAGATTAAATTCAATAACATTAGAGGTAGTTTAAATTGCTGTGTTCCCGCTAGGACGTTATCACGAGTTATTTCAGATGTTTTAATGTTTGCAGATTCGTAACTTTCTTGAGCTAGCTACGTCCCTGGTTGGTACAATAAAGGAAGATTACTGTATAATTTGATTTTATTTATATTCTAGTGAACTTGTTTCACTAGGATCTTTTGTTAGCAAACGATAAGACCTATTTTTTGAACAGTTACTCAATTTATAGCTATATTAAATAAAATATAGTGACCTCTCTTAAGAAGTAGAGCACAACAGTTCTGGACACCGGATTATAAATTTTAGCTAATAAAACTGTCTTTACTTGTCTTTTATACACTTTTATTGAAAAAAAAAGTACAATATACTTGTATAGTAATAAGACAAACAGAAAACTGTCTAAAACTACAACAACTTTTAAAAAACTAATAGTTAGTAAAAATTAAACAAAAACTTACTTTATAAACATACTTACAGTTGTTTTGAAAGTAAACTTCATCAAAACTATAATTATAATCATATTAAAGACTACAAAAATTTTATAAAAGAGACAAGCAGATAAATATTAAAGCAAAATATAAAATAATAAAGAATATAAACTTTCCTAAATTACATACCTAATGCAGGTAGCTTCTTCGTGAAAGCGCATGTATAATGCTCGATAGATTTTTGTATCCATTTATAAAACTGCTTGTTAGAAACACCCTGCAATTCTGTGTCACATAAAACTGGTAGAAGCTGACGAACTAGAAATTTTCTGTATTGATTGCAAGCGGTCGATTCTATAACTTCCTTTTCTTTTTGCACTAAACTTTCAATCAATTCAGTCTATAATAAATATTTGGTATAAATCTACTTTTGTAAAAACTTTAAGACTTTGACAATAAGATTGACAATACAAAAAAAATATTTTCTTAGAACACTTTCAATTAAAAATATGTTATAAAATCAATTTTCTACTTTAACATCACTTTTGCGCATCGTTGCTTTTGTACATAGTGTCCTTTATGCTTAGAGCATCACTATAGAACAAGTCATTAATTTTTCACGGATGTTATTTTTGCAGGAGTTGTCATTATTTCACGGTCAACATTTATGCACGGAGCTTATTTTTTAGACGTATGCTTTTGTGAAATTAAACTAAAAGTACGTTAAATATTTATTTAAATGTAATAACAAACAATTTATAAAACTTAAAGTATAATTACAACTTGTAAAAAACAAGATTAACCCCTAAGTAACCTTAAAAAAGCTTAAATACATAAAAGATTAAAATTTAAATAAATTAACTTACTAAAGAACTTTTTTAAGAAAAAAAAAAGGTTTAGAGTCATACAAACTATTCTAAAATTTAGGGAAAAATATTACAACTAGCCAGCGTCAGTCTACATTATTCAAAAAAGTTTGAACTATCCTGAAATACCTTGAGTTTTTCAAAAACAATTAAAATAGATGAGTTAAATTGAGTCAACCGGAATTTATTAAAAGTTTTTATTTAGCTTTATAATACTAGCCAGAGTGTGTGATTAAGCTGTTAAAGATATTCTAGTCTTTAATGCCTTTTTTAAAATGATTTACATTAAATACATTTTTTAGTTAGGACAAGAAAGTATTTTAAAAAATAGTGGCAAATAAATCGAAACAAGAAAAAATCTTAAAAATATAAAGTTACACTGAGTTGAACTGTTATAAGATTTTGTAATTATGTTTCAAATGAAATTATTATATATATTTTAACTTCAAGCAATTAATTGTCTTAAAAATCTTAATCTAATCACAATAAAAAGCAACTTGCGTTTTAAAGCTAATAACACAGTATAGATTTTTGGAACTTTTAAGGCCATAAGAGGGTTTACCATATTTTTTACAAGTTGATCTTATTTTATAAAATTTTTTCTAAGCTTCAATATGCATTTTACCGTTTTAAAAAAAATCGAATCATTTTTTGAGATATAAACATTCAATAAGTCGGGCCGTATAATAGGTTCCCTATGGAAAGAGAAAACTAAAACAGCGAAAATAGACTATTTTATCTAAAATCTATCTCCTCCTACACTTTTCAAGCAATCTTCTTCAAACTTTCACAGTCTAATCTTTAAACAATAACAAAAAACGTTACTTTGAACTTCAAAAATGTTTAGTAATTTTTTTTAAAGACTTTTTTAAATAGTTTTCATAAAATTTTTACTTTTTAAAATTATTAAATTTCATAAGTAACATTTTTTTTGTTTTAATGTAAGAAATATTTTATTAAAACTTGAAGAAGATTGCTTGAAAAATGAAGGAGGAGATATATTTTTAGTACCTTTTTAAATGTCCAAGAAAATTGACCCTTAAAAATTTTCGGTCCATATGTTTATATCGGAAACTTTTTACAAAAAATTAAATATCTCAAAAAAAATGATATTTTTGAATTCTATAAAAACTGTCTTGTAGTTAGTTCTTAATGCTTTTATATAAAAGCCAAAGTTATTTTTTGAAAAAAAAGTGTTGGGCCCCCCCTATGGCTTCAATTAAATAAAAAGAAAATATAAAAATTAAAATAGAAAATTTAATTTGAAAAGACTTATATAGATAAAAATGTAGTTCCTAAACCAAGTGTAAGTCTTAATTTTATTTTCAAACAAAAGTTGGTCAAACTTAAGTCTTACTTCATTTACAACTGAATTCCAATTAGGTTTAATTTAAAGAAAGTTTTAACTTAACTTTTAACTACGTCCTATGTAAATTTATTTCAGCATAAGTTTATAATTAAAAGTAGCAGTAGTTTAATTTTTAACTGAGTTTTACTTAAGTTTATTTTAAGATAACATAGCTAAGAATTATTTCAATTTGTTGAAACTATACTTAAATAATATTTGTTTTACATAGTTTTAGTTTAGTTTTTTAAAAGAGAGTGCTGCAAAATAACACTTTTGCAAGTCTGAAGCTCAGAATAATAAATGCTCCATAAAAAACTGACTCTGTACAAAAGTTAGTCCTATACAAAAAATATCACACGTGCAAACGCGACCGACTAAAATAACACCCGTGCTTCAGGCATATTTGATCTTTAAAGCATTTAATGTAGTATTCGCCAAAATTCGAAGCTGTATTTAAAATAATAAATTATTTAATAATAAGTTATGAAAAAAAGTTGTATCTTGAAGATTTAGAAGATTTTCTTTTCTTAAAGTTAGCTTAAATCAGTGGTCGTCAAGCTAATCATATTCTGTGTACACCAAGCTGCAAAAAATATAATCGATGCACCACAAAATCTAATTTCAGTAAGCGCTGCTAGTGGTGGGACTACGTAAACACTTTTATTAGTGCATTTCTCCTTAAAAGTCATAACTCAGTTTGTATTTACATGCAAACCACTTAACAACTGAAGCTGAATTTTTTATTTGATCCTCTTTTTAATTGACCCCTTTTTTTAATGTTTTACCTTATTTTCACAATGATATTTTAGTTATATGGCTTTGTCTGACATACTTATTAGTTGAATACTTCTCCGCAATTACTACAAAATCCCCAGTTCAGTATTCTTTAAGTACTTTATTCAATATTAACTACATACTTAATTTAACTCTATGTATTTTTTTTGTAATCTCAAAATTTCGTGCACCCCAAAAAAAGTTTTGTGTACACTAGTGTGCACCAGTGTACACCTTGACGACCACTGGCTAAAATCACGTCAAGAAAATGTTTTTTTTTACAAAAATTCTTAAAATTACTTTATTCAGCAAACTCTTCGATAAAGAGTCAAACTTGGTCTAAAAAATTAGTATAGGCGTCTTCCTCAAGGTCTGAAGTTTTGCAAATTAGTCTTTGAACTTTTTATTTTTTTCCATTTTTTTTCAATTTTAACATCATAAATAAATCAATTTTCGACTTTAATCTTGTACCAGCAAATTCTCTTATAAATAATCATAATTGATCTGTAAAAATAGTGTGGGTGTCTTCCTCAAGATCTTTAGTTTTGCGATTAAATTTTTGATCTACAATTTTCTACTTATTTTGTTCAAAATTGAAAATAAGTCATTTTTGAACTTTAAAATCTGTTATCAGTGAATTCAATTAAAAAAGAGTCAAAACTCTTTTATTTTAATGATAAAGTCTGTAATTTTGCAATTCAGTCCAGGGTTGTCAAAAAAATCAGAAATCTGGAGATACCTGAAATTTGAAAATTTAGGAAAAAACCTGGAATTTCACAAACTTAGAAAAACCTCAAAATTGAACAAAATCACTAAATACTGGGAAAAAGCTTAAATTTTAAACAATTTTTACATGTAAAATAACAAAACTTAGACTAGATATGTAAAACTGATTATATGCAATAAATTTTCATTGTACTATTTTTTTTTATAATACATATTTAAAGTAACATTACAATATTATTTAAATATTCTTATACCATTTAATACTTTAAATTAAACTTTATATTAAAAATTACTAAAAAAACTTGTACTTTAAAAAACCAGGAAGAAATTCAGAAAAACTAGAAAAAAAATTCAAAAAACTTTTGGCAGCACAACATTTTCAAAAAAAAAAAAACACAAATTCTAATGAAGAACTATGGAATAAATTAGGTTTAAAATGAGTCTTTTGAAAACCAATCTTAATAATTTTTTTTAATCTGCTACTGTTGGTTGTTTTAATTTATTTAGTTAATTTTGCCCTACATTTAGTATATTTTTTATACAGATTATATAAACAATTATTAGTTGTAAAGTAGTTATAAACTTTGAATTCAAAACAGGGTTGCTAAAGGTTTTTGAAAAAATTGTCTAGGTTTTCTAAGTTTCTTCAAGATTTTTAAAAGTACTATTTTTTATCTTTTTTAAATATAAAAAAAAAACTGTCTAAAACTATAAATTTACATTAAAGTAGTACTGTAATGCTATAATATACAAATAATATAATAATAATATTCTATATGATACAAAAAAACCTCATGAATATGATAGATTTTTGACACTTAATCAAAATAGTGTCATCTTTCATGTAAAAAAAGTGTGAAATTTTAGGTTTTTCTTCACAATTTCTCAAAATCCAGGTTTTCTTTTTGCTTAAATTTTCAAACTCAAGGTTACTCCAGGTTTCCATTTTTTGGCAACCCGGATTTAAAAGATTAATTTGGACTTTTTACAGTAAATTTTCTGATGCAAAACTCTTAAGGCGAAAAATTACTTTTTTTGTGACGTCATTTTTGAAAAAACAAAGATATCTTGAAATCTTAATTTGATTTTCAAAACAAAACTACAGACCTTAAGGAAGACGCTCATACCATTTTTCAAGACAATTTATGATTATTTATAAGAAAATTCGCTAATAGAATGTTTTAGGGCAAAAAATGACTTTTTGTGACGTAATTAAAAAAAAAAATAATCAAAGACTGAATTACAAAACTATAGACCATGCAGAAAACAAACCTATTATTTTTTAAGACCAAGTTTGACTATTTTTAGGTGAATTCGCTGGTACAAGATTTTAAAGGCAGAAAAAAATAATTTTAATGTTTTTTTTTATAATGAAAATTTGAAAATCAAAGGCTGAACTGCAAAACTGCATACCTTTAAAAAGACTTCCATATCGTTTTTGAAGACAAATTTGGACTCCTTATACAAAAATTTGCTAATAAAAAATTACATAAAATATTTTGAAAATACTACACTAAATGCTGTAACGTCATATTTGACACCTACCCAAGTTTTTGATCAAACTTTACTAAATTAATAGTCTTATTATTAAATGTTTTATAACACTTTTATAAAAAAGCAACAACAAAAAATTAAAAGTACAGGCCATACTCAAACTCGACTTGTACATTGTTATGACAGACTACTTTAATTTTGTAAAATATAATAACTTTGCGCAAAAATCAACATTATTCACGAAAACACGTGTAAAATAGTGTTTGTTTTATACAACTTATATGTATTAGATAACTTATTTCCAAAAACATATTTACGAATAAAAACAAGATAGCTAAATGTATCTAAAATATTTAATCTTAAGTATATAATGGATTCAAACACTTTAAAGTGAATTCAGAAATAGTATAATTTCTTAAAGTAAAGACTATTTTCAATGAAAGTATTTAGAGTTAAGGTTAAAACTACAAACCATAACATAAGATAATATTTTAAACAGTTATAAAATTTACTTAACATTAATTACTCAAGTATACAAAGTAGAAAAAAAGTAGTTGAGTATAATTATAGGTTTTGGTTATAGTATATTAACTTAATACTTTTTTTCATTGCATGAGTTTTTTAATGTAAGTTAATTTTCAAACTCCCTGTAGAGCTGTTCATAATTTGTAGGCAGCTAAATGTTGTCAGTCAAATAAAGTATTTGCATACAAAAATAGTTCTTTGAATAATAAGTAGTTGAATTTCTGACAGACTTTAATTATTTGGATCTTTATAGTTAACGCTTAAAATATATGCGTTTTTATTTAATTACAAATAACTATAACTTTGAAAGTAAAATTTTTTAAAACTCACCCCATAAGTTGTAGCTGAACTTGGAAACCGTTTTATTGCTAGCAAAACTAAATTACAACGATCCATAAAATTAAAGTTAGATTCTGCACATATAACTATCATTTTTTGTTGTAATTCAGGTGATACACCATCAAAAACATCTATGAAGTAAAATGTATTAATAAAAATTAATAAAAATAAAATCTTTAAAGACATAAGTTATCAAATGTATTTACTATTTTACAAAGTTAACACACTTCAACGGAGCTCCGTTAAAAAAAAATACTGTTAGGAAAGAATAGAAGCTAAAAAGGTATATATATGCGTTTACCAAAATAAGAATAAATACCATAGATTATGTTATTTAATGGTTACTTATAGATACAATATATAATGTTAAATCTGACTAACTTATTTTTTCGACCAGTAATAAAATTAGTGATTACAAGGATATAAAACTGGGTTTGGAATACTGATGCTCGCAGACAAAGCAAAAAGCTCCAAATGAATATTTTAATTTCAAAAAAGTAATGCAGTAAAAGCGAGTTTAAGCTTTTTTATAATACAATTTAACTATTATTTTTCGAGTAAACTGCTGCCTATTAATGTTTCTTTCATTACATATATGATACTTAATATAAATTATTTTTCAATTTTAAGCGATTTTTTCAATAATAAGTTTCTAAAGGATTTTCCTTTTTAATGTGGACCTTTTTTACTGAGTTTGGCCTATTCATTGTAAAAGGCTGCGCTAACCCCTGATCTAAAGCTTCAAAATCATGTAAGTATTTTTTATAACGAACTTTGATTTTTAAATGGAAACTACTTGGAAACTACTTGAAAACTCATACCACTATAAAATGATTGAGAATTGTTGAGAACATCTTGCACAATCTGAATAACTTCATTGCCCAACTCTGACTCTTCAGAAAACCTATCTGACTTTTTCATGAACTTAATCCTTAAAATAAATTAATTATGTATATAGTTATTAAATACATTTCTAGACCTTAAAATTTTAATCAAAAATTCATAACTTTGTGATTAACAAATTATAACATTTTACATGCAAACATCTTTTTTCGTTAAATGCAAATTAATCCTTAAATATGTATAAACTTATGGATATAAAAAGGTTAGTTTTATTTTTATGAAATACATTTGGTCTTACATAAAAACTTAAAGTATATTATAAATCAGCTTTTTATATTAAAAAAGTTAGTTGACTTTTGAGATATAGTTAACTTTATGAAATACTTAAAAAAAATTTTTGACTGCAATTTTTTCATTGAACAGTTAATGAAATTTAAAAATTAACTAAAAAGAAATTCTTAAACAGTTTAAAAAATTTTAGGTTTTGATTTTTGAAAACATTTAAAAGTAATTATTTTAGATAATAGAAACTAAATAAGAAAGGTTTATATATATATATATATTATTTGTAATGTACAATATTACGTCAAACTGTTTTTTGTTTTTTTGCATAACTTTTGTATCTTTGTTTAGTACAGTGCTTTTTATTTTGAATTTAACTGGCTGATGATTAAAGCTTTATGAAAAATTAAAGCTTTATGAAACATATGTTCCAGAATTTTTAAAATCGCCATTTCAATAAATTATATATATTTATATATATATATATATGTATAAAAGTTTATTACGATAAGTAAAAACTTGCAGAACTCAAGTTTCGTGCCTATGCACTGCTCAAATGCAAAACAAGTTCAAAATAAAGCACAAAGCAAAACACTCTAATAAAAGTTAAAAATTTTAGCACAAATACATTATGAAGTAATTTTTAAACCGGTTTAAATCATGCAAAACGGCTTGTGCAAAATTTAACTTCCCAATCGACAATAAACTGGCAAAAAATCATAAAACATCAGTGAGTGACTACAAATTTAAACAGAAAATTGAATAAGATAAAAATAAGATAAAGATATAACGATATCTTCACATATCGTTCTGAAGAGAGTATAAAAAACGCAAAAAACACGAAAACGGTATAAAAATCACCGCGAGAGAGATCAAGTGTGGTTAGTTGTCGTAGTTGGTGTTGAGTCGTAGCGCAGTTGCGTTGGCGTTAATGTGTTTTTTATAGGGCTAGGTGTATGTGTTTAGTTTTCGAGCACTACTTTTAATTATGTTTAAGACGTACTTTTGAATTGTTTACTAAGCATTATTTGTTATTGGGCATGGATTCATATTCTTGCTAATATCATTAATATTCATTTAGCGAGTCACTTAGTTACTTTTCTATGATCGTAGACTCCTCTATTGTACAATAAACATTGAGTGTTAATTCGTATTTGTTTACTAACTAGAATTTAACCTAGTTAAGCTTAACTTATATATCTAGCATTTACTTATAGGCTAGATTATATTAGATTACGGTTTAGTTGACACCGTAACCGAGATCTTAACCTCGGTATATTACGGTTTATTACATTCAAAATCAACTACGGTTTAGTTGACACTGTAACCGAGATCTTAACCTAGGTATATTACGATTAGTTTATTTAAGCTACTTATTTACCTTCTAGTCATAATTAATACTACATTTCAAATAAATAGTAAAGTTATTATGAACTAAATTAACAAATTAAGTTTCATCTTACTTCAAGAATACATTTGAAATCAACTACGGTTTAGTTGACACCATAACCGAAATTTTAACCTCAGTAAGCGATGAGTACTACCAGTAAGAAACCTAAAACCCTTTCAGCCACTAGCCTCACTAAACTGGTTACGAAGCACGCTAAGCGTGCACATTCGGCTGATAAGGCAGCAAGCTCTAGTAGACGCACTCAACAAAGTAATCCTGAGCTCAATACAGTCTCTGACCAGCACAGTGTGCAATCAGACCCCACTGTAACAGTTGAGGGTTATAAATAGTGATGTACCGGACTCACTATCCGGGTCCGGGTCCGGCCGGATATTGCCATTTTTGTCTGATATCCGGATCCGGCCGGACTCTAATTTGAAAAAAAAGTCCGGATCCGGTTCCGGCCGGATTCTAATTTGAAAAAAAAGTCCGGATCCGGTTCCGACCGGATCCTAATTTGAAAAAAAAGTCCGGGTCCGGTTCCGGCCGGATCCTAACAGAGATCCGGCCGGACCCGGATCTAGTTAGTAAAAAAGAGCATACCGAAAAGTATTTTTTCAAAAACCAACCCTGTGTAAATTAATAAGAGTCATTTTCGGTAGTTAAAATTAAACACCTACCGTGATTGGCTCATTTTGTACACGTGAATAATTTACATTTGTTTACATTTAAACTATGAAATAAAGATTTCAGATATGCAACTCTTTACATATGTTGTAAAATTTAAAACTTTTGAATGAATACTTGCATTATTTATTGTTTAAAGTTGAGCTCAGAGAATATTAAGAGTTAATACGGTTGAATGTACGAGCTAATGAGAATCATATGACGAAATGTTTCAAACTAAATACTGATGCAACAAAACATCAGAACATGACAGGCAGTTTATATGTAAGCAGTTGGTTAGTTTAGTGTGCAGCTTGAAGCAACAAAATATCTTGAACTTTTTGTGAATTCTTATTGTAAGTAGTGTTTTGTTTTAAAAGTGAATATTTCAACTGGTGTTTAATTGTTTAAATATTTAAGCCAGGTTTATAGTTTAATAGTTTATTGAAAATTTTACAGTCTCTTCTTTACTAAAAGTTTTATTTAATTTTTAGTTTATAGTTTTAAGTGTTTTAATATAGATTTAAATAGCTTCCAGTTTTTAAAGTGTTACCAAAGTAATTAATAATTTTGTATATGCTAGTATTTCTTGTTGTGTTTTATATAAAAAATTCATCACTCAAAACTGCCTTGTCTGATTATAGAAAGTAGTCTCAGTTAGAATTTAGTATTTGTTAGGTATTGATTAATTAAGTTAGGATTTAATTATGATGGGTAGTACTAATAAGTTAAGTGTACCACAATCAGTCCACAACTTTACTACCAAATTGTCAACCTTTGCTAGCTGTTCTACTGATTATTAGATTAAAGTAATTTTTTTCAGTTTTTAAAAACCTCATTCTGACTCAGGCTTGTTTATACTCACTCTAGCTAGTTTTATTGACTTAAACGGTGGCAACCCTGCTAGTTTGAAAATTTTTGGGAATTTCAGAAAATCTTGGACTGCCTCAGGCTAGTTTAGTGTTTTACAAAAACTCAGGCTAGTTTTATTCTAAATTTTTAATGAGTTTGAGCTGATCCAGTTTTCAATATTTGGTAATTTTCTAGTGTATTTTGTTCAAGAACTTAATTTCAGATTTTTAATTGTAAATAACACCTAAATTTGTAAATTTTGTGGCTAACTGTTCTATTTATTATTAGATTAAAGTTCTTTTTTTTCAGTTTTTAAAAACCTCATTCTGACTCAGGCTAGTTTATACTAGTGATGTAGCGGACTCACTATCCGAGTCCGGGTCCGGCTGGATATTGCTATTTTTGTCTGATATCCGGATCCGGCCGGACTCTAATTTGAAAAAAAAGTCCGGATCCGGTTCCGGCCGGATTCTAATTTGAAAAAAAAGTCCGGGTCCGGTTCCGGCCGGATTTTAATTTGAAAAAAAAGTCCGGGTCCGGTTCCGGCCGGATTCTAACTTGAAAAAAAAGTCCGGATCCGGGTCCGGCCGGACCCGAAATTGTGGGTCCGGTACATCACTAGTTATAAAGAGTTGAATAAAAATTGAAAATATTAATATTAGGTGATATTAAAACTTATTAAACTTCAAAAGCGATTTTTTCTATATGTCTACAAGACGATACAAACTTGCTAATTTTGTTTAGGTAGATCTTACCTTTCAGTGCATAAACAACGGCTGTTGTTTCTTTTAGACACAGCCTACATATCAGGCTGTTGCTGTCAGCTATAGGCTGTGCTCTTTTCATAACTTCTAAGAATATTTCAAAATCAATTCCGCTGCGCTTCAAGCTACAAACATACTTTAAAAGCTCAGTGTAACTTTCATTTATGGTTCCTTTAAAAAATGTTTATGATTGGCATACTTGAATCTGAACTGAGTCGAGCACAAGCCGATGTAATACCTCGTCTCAACGCCGGAACTGTGACCCTGTAAACGAAGTTCTCCAAACAGCAATTGCTCCTTTCAAATTATATTTACAGCTACCAGCACAACCACATTGACTCCCGAATTCCTGAGTTTTGATTTAAGTTTTTTTTGGTTGTGTGCCTTAATGATACTCTCTAAATTTTCCGTACACGAATTACTTATTTGCATATTATGTTTGTTGAAAATTTTTGTTAGCGGATTTTGTTTATTTAAGTATTTTTTGACTAGATTTATAAATTTTCTTCCAATATTAGTTTTTACTGAATTGCTAAAAGGAGGGTTGTACCAGATAAATTACTTTATCTTTTATGTTTTTGATTAGTTTTAGGTTGTTGCTCAGGTTTTTCAAATTTAAGTTTGTTATCGTAGCCGCATTTTTTCATTATTGTATCATATTCATTTTTATCTTAAAAATATTTCTTATTTACTAGACCGTTTGTTTAAGCGTTGATTAATTATGTTTTGAATTTCTTTTATAATACTTTCAAGATGGCTTGACTGTTTGTTAACATACATAATTTTTGCGTTTTGCTTTTTATAAGGCATAAAAGAGCTATCATTCAAATTGAGTTTCACATCCAGGAAGTCAGTTATCACTAGTGGCGATTCCACAGTGACTCTTAACCCCATAGATTTGAAGGCATGAGTTTGTTTTTTTAGGTTCTCAACTTTAAAGCCAGAAGAGTTAGGTAATACAGCTAGACCATCGTCTCTGTAAACCCAACTCTATTTAGACCAAATATATCTTTTAACCCGTCTAATATTTTTAGTACCATCCATAAGTAACCTATAGAACTCACAAACTTTGATTGCTAATTATCATAAAGTTTTTTTGAATTTAGTTTGTTAGAAAAAGTTTTTGATACTTAAATAATAGTTAAACAAAATAAAATACACCTGTAAAAATTAGATGACCCTCCTATTGCCACAAGTATGACAACCATATATTTATTGCTTTTGATGTTTAAAGTCATAGAGGAAATAAACACTTTTTGTCCTACTTTGATCAAGCTACAAATAGATTTACTTTTTTTTCAAAAGTTAAAATTTTTTTGAGATTTAGTGCGGAGGTTGGAAAACTGTGGTGACTTGTGAGTTTTTATTTAAATGACTATTAACAAGTATCTGTGTTTTTTAAATACTTCTTTTTTTTTTATAACCTTGATAAACCAATCTGTCAAATGAAAGATTTTTTCATGAAGTGATTTCAAAATGGGTTTGGTTTAGCAATTTTGTGTTGTTAATTTTTAAGGCTGTCAAACCCATTATCTAGAATCTAGATTTTAAATTTGGACAAAATATTAGTATTATAAAGGGAAAAATAAAAAATTAGAAAAATAATTGAAGATCTATCAACTCTCGAAGTTATGAAGTTTATAATCTCATCATATAAACTTTAAAGTAAAATTTTTAACTAGTCTTATTTATTTCTAAGAAAAATTTTTTTTATTGTTTTTGAAGTAAAAAAATGCTTTCATTTTTACCTTTGTTGATCTTTTTTACCCTAACTTTTTTACATTTTTCTACAATAAATTAATTTAATCATGTATAGAAAATTTCTAAAAAAATGAGGGCCCTAGCTTGATTACTTAGAAACATTATACTTTTTCAATTTAAAAACAGCCAAAATATTTTTTTTTTGATCAACTTTTTTTACGGTGCATAACTTATTTTGAAAATAAAGCAAAACACATTTCATTTTTTCTTAAATTTATTTGAGTGTTTTGTTATATTTTTCAAATATCCTTTTGTTGATTCAATTTGATATAAAAATTTATCTAAAACTGGTTATACCTTAAAAAATAATCGGTTTTTAACAATCTATAATATTTTTCTATACTTTTATTTCAAGTTTTTGATTTTAGTCTAATTTTTTTTTTTTTATTAAACTCATGTGGTATAATGAACCAAACATAACATATGTAATGGAATGTAGGGATTAATTTTCATTTTAAGACAATTTTACTTTTATAAGTTCATTATGGTAGGCTCAAACTGAAAATGCAAACAGAGTATTTTGCTAAAACTATCTTATTCTACATTTTTTGAGTAATCATTTAAAAAATTTCTCAGTCTAATCTTTAACTAATTATGGATGACTTGTAAAAAACATATTTCCAAATTGGTTTTTAAAAACTTAAATATTAAAAATAAACTTTTTTTTTGATTATAGAAGTTGTTTGCAGTATTGAAAAATAAAATTTTCTTGAAAATTAAAGAAAGTTATTCTAAAATGGAAAGGGGAGATAGACGTTAGTGTTTATTTCAAAATTCCAACATTTTGGTAATAAAAAGTTCTAATCCATTCGTTTATACTTAATATTAACTGGTCATATTTCAAAATTAAATAATCTTGTTATAAATTTTTTCATCAAATTTATCAAATAATAGCATTATTTTGTTTAAAAAAACTATGGACCCCTATGCTCTCCTTTGACAAAAATGCTTATTTTACTGATTTTAATAAACCACATGATTCTATCATACTAATTTCTAGCTCATACAAAGTTTAAAAACATAAAAACACTTAACAGCATTTATAAAGAAATAAATATATCTTTACATACATTAAAGAATTATTTGCAGCTATAATCCTTCTGGGATTAACTTTCTATTCAAATTTTAGATTTTAAAATACAGAAATTTTAACAACAACTATAAAATTACCACATATACTTAGATAAGTAAAAAAGTAACAAAAAAATAAGTAAAAATCCACAAACATTTGTGCCAATATTTTTGAACAACCAATGCAATTTTCTAGGTTCATCTCCATTTTGAACTCCAAGATCTGAAAAAATTTTTAAGTTTTTTATCTACTTTCATATAGATTTATGCTTAGAGTTTTATTAATGTTTTGTTGACTTTTGGCTTAAAATCAAAATTTTAGACAACTCTTAATTTCATTTAAATAAATTTCAAGGTATAATTTAAAACAAAAGCTCTGAATTCAGTTTTTTTCTTCGACTCATTATATCAATTCAATTCGTTTTTTTTTTAACTAGTACCAATTTTACCTAATTATACTCTGACATGCTTGAATTTTTGAATATGCAACATTTTAGTTTTTGTTTATATTCTTCACGCATAATAAGTTTTTGAATAACAGTATAAATAACTAACATTGTTATATGAAATTTAATATTTTATTTTCTGCTTGAAAAGGTCGCAATCTCTTGCCATAAAATATATAATTTGCATAAACCTTATTAAATTAGCTCTTTACATCCGAGTAAATTCAGCATTCTTTTTTAGTTAAGGCAAATAACTATATCTATTATCTATAGACCAATTTAGCCTGACATTTTCAAAGTAAGGAAAATCCCCTTTAGAAGTCATTTTAGGTATTAGGGGGTCTTGATTAGAACTATTGTAGTCTCCGACTTCAACCAGCTTTATCTCAAAATTATTTTGAGCTTTAAAAATCTGCAAAAAGTAACTCATAGCTTAGTTACAACTCAATAAAATTAGACTAAATTGTGAAAAAGGCGATTGCTCCCCCCTTTGCCCTTAACATAACAAATTCAGTGATAAGTTTTAAAATAAGTGTTATATCTAATCTATTTCTAGTGTAAAAATTTAATATATATTACTAAACACAATTGTTCAATTTAATTAAGCACTAAGTAAAAATATTACAACCAGAAGATTTATAATATAACAACGTGCATTGTCGTGTTTTATTGAAATTTAAAATGAAACACTTACACAAGTATTAAAATGAGTAAAAAATGTTTATTATAGTATTTTGACTAATACTTAAAATTGATACATAATTATAAATCCTAAACTCTAAATAAATACAGTGATTGTTGATGTCGTATCAGATTTAAAAACCTTACACTTAAATTTAAAAAAAAACCTTTAATATTTTGTTCTTGTAAAGAAAAATGTATTGTACTTTAAATTTGTACTCCAACAAAACTTAGTACTTAAATCTTAAAGCTAAGTTTTAGTGTTGTGAGTATCTCTAATAAATTAAAACAAACAGTAAAATATATGAACAAACTGCTAAGAGTTTTAATCTAAAAAGTATTTGGTTAAAGCCCTTAAATTAGAAATTATCAGTTCAACCAACTAAGCTCTGAAAAAATAGCTGGTGTAAACAAATTCAAACAAACAGCTAAGTTGCTGAACTTAGCTGTAATGTTTAAACTGTATTTTTTTTATAAATTTTCATAATTATGACGTATATAACCTACTCAAAAGAAAATTTTTTTAATTTTTTAGAGATTCAACAAAATCTTTTAAGCATTTATTTTAAAAAAACTTACTGAATTTGTCTTTAATAAGTAATTTTTTATTTATTTAAAATTAATTCATATTTAAATTTTATCTTAAAAAGATTTGAACTGAGAACAAATGAGATTCTCAAATTTTTAAATAAAAAAACTGATTTAGCCTGACGCTTTTTAACTTTTTTCAAAAAAACTGTTTAGCCTGACTTAGGCTGACGCGCAGAAACCCTGTAAAAAGCATATAGACATATAAAACACAAACACAATTCAAATAACACAACTTATACAATAAAAACTAAGTTTTTAAATAGAACGATTTGAATTGAGGGCATAAGGTGGCAAAGATCTGATTTTATATTAAATGATTTATCTCTGTTGGATTCTGCTATGGCTATTCTCTCCAAATTACATATTACTACTTTAAAATACTTGAAACTATTTATTATTACTAATTACTAATATACTTGAATTTGTTTATAAATACTTATCATTACTTATCTTTACTAACTACTACCATATTTATTAAAACACAGTTAAAGTTTTAAAAATTTATTTAAATAAAATACCTGTAATTAAAAACTATAAACAAATTGTTTTTTTCATCAACTATATTGATTTAGATGTAGGACTTGGTTTAAGCCTATAGTTTTATTTAACTTGTTAGCAGCACCTAAGTCTAGCATAGAACCATAAACTTGCAAAAAATAATAATAACAATAAAGTTGATTCCAGGTTAAATAGCAACCCTAATTTGAGTACTAAACTAGTTTATCAGTTTAAAGAAACTTCTTAAAAAATTATAACTTTAAAAATCGGTCAAACTTAAGCTTACACATCTTCTTAATTACTTAGGAGCAGAAAAAAAAGTTTTTTTTTTAATCCAGATCTATCCAATTATGTATATAACTTTGAAAACCGCAACCACTGGTTCCCAGTGTTTCTAAATCCAGTTAAATTTGAAGGACTTATAGCTTAAAGCCGCCTACAGGGTTGCCATTCTAAGAGTCAAAAAAACTGCCCGGAGTCATTCTGTTTTTTTTTTTCAAAACTTTTTAAAATAATTTCGCCTTTTGCGCTAACTACTTATACCTTCCTTTTTTTATCATTTCAATTGTATTGTTAATATTTAAAAGGAAGGTTTTATGGTTATGCTTTTGTATTAGATGAACTTATGAAAGGATACCATTTTCGAAGATTAAATATTAAAATTTTACATCAATTGAGATTAAAAAACAATGTGTGGATAAATTTATTTAACCATGTTAGTTAACTTTATATATTAATAAAAAATAGTTAAATTCTTTTTACTGACAACAAGTATTTATCACTAATAAAAACAACTTTATCTATGAATTGAGAAAATATAAAAAAATATAATTTTATTTAACTATTTAAGTTACAAGAGTTTTCAAGTATATTAAAACTTTACAATGCATAGTTAACTTTATATATCCTAACTGTTTCTGTTTATATAAACTCAAATCATGATAAATATAAATCTCAGATTTAAAACAAAAATTAAAATGTTCTTTCTAGTAGTGAATAGCTGGCTGCAAGGCCAAGAAAAAGTTTAAATAAGTCTGTAAAATCAATTAAAACCATGTTTTTGAACAAAATCGGGGGTATAAAATAACAAAATATTGTAAGAGGATCAACTATATCTTATTCTAGATCTAGAAAAAATATATCCTGAGATTTTTAAAAAACCTCAAAACTATCTTGAGGCTTATATAAAAAAATCAAAACTGCCTTAAGTCATCCTGAGTTTTAAAAAAAAGTTAAAATAGTAAAATCCTGAGATTTTCTAGAATTTAAAATTGTCCTGAGTACTCTGAGTTTGTGTCAACACTGCTTATTCTAAATTCTTAAGCTCCTTTTTGAAGACTTACTTATTATAAATTAGTAGTGTATAGAATAAATTTAACTAACAATTTTTATAAAAAATATAAATTATAATTGAAATTAAGAACTACTGGCTATAATTTACAACAAAAATGTTTAATACAGCAAGCTTTCAATAAAAAATGTTATTTAAAATGATGTATAAAAATAGGTAAAATTGCATTTAAAATCATAATAAACAATAATAACTTATAAAAATTGATACTTCCTTTCAAAATATAAATAAAACAATAAAACTAATTAAGTCAATCTGCTTAACTGATGCTCCAATGCCATACTCTAAGGAAAGCAAACCTAGTGAAGAAATCACTGCAGTTTCATTAAAGCTGTCCGTAACTGGCTGTCACTAGGAACCCTTACAGTCATAATCATAAAGATATTTGCACAACAATGGGTGTTTTGTCAAACATGAACCTTTTTGCTTCAAATATGAACCAGTTTTATGGTTGCCTTAATGGTTCACTAAGAACTAAATAATAATGCTTTAGAATTGTACTAATAACAACCAAAACAAACTAGGTTGCAAAACAGCTTTTCAAAAGAAAAAGTTGAAAACATCTTAAAATAATCAATATGTATTGTACAAGAAATTAATTTATTTTTTACCTTATAGTTTGGAACTAAGTTTATGTCACTGAACTTATGAAATATTTAGTATTAGAAATTACAAAGCTAAAGAATTGAATTTAATTATATTTTTCAACAACAATTTTAATTGTTTTAAAAGTTGAGTTTAAGAGCGTACAAGATTAAATCAACTTTTGAGATATGTACAATTTTGTAAAAAGTTTCTGTTAGTAAAATACGCACCATAATTTTTCTATTTTATCAAGAAATTGAAAACTCTGTAAAATTTGTTTACTGGTTTGATATTTAAGAAGATTTTGGAAGATTGTATTTATCAAAATTTACCCATGTGTAGTCTAGTATAGTATTAGTAGTATGTATTGATTGAACAACATTATTGAGTCAAAAATAACAAGTATTTTTAAACATTTAATTTAACTAATTATTATTAGCATTTAATAATTGTCAGAATCTAATTTTCATAGTCAACAATTAAATGAAGTGAGAACTCTACTATTATAAAAAACATGTCTAATAACATACAATTTTTATAAAAAGTACTTAAGTCTGAGCAGATCTTTGTCTCTTTCTGGCCTTTTAGATACTAAGTCTTAGTAGCTGTCAAATTTTCACAGCGTAAAAAATTGCATTAGGGGACTAAAATGCATAAGGGCATAAAATTGCAGAAGATACTTTTGCACAAGGGGATAAAATTGCACAAAGACAGTTTTTCACAAAGGGTCACTTTAGCGGGAGCCGATCATTTCTAACCCACTATCATTTCTAACCCAATCATTTCTAACCCGATCACTTCTAACCCGATCACTTCTAACCTGATCACTTCTAACCTGATCACTTCTAACCTGATCACTTCTAACCTGATCACTTCTAACCCGATCACTTTTAACCCGATCATTTCTAACCCGATCACTTCTAACCCAATCACTTCAAACCTGATCACTTCTAACCCGATCATTTCGAATCTAATCATTTCTAACCCGATCACTTCTAACCCGATCACTTCTAACCCGATCATTTCTAACCCAATTACTTCTAACACAGTTAAACCCGATCATTTCTAACCCGATCATTTCTAACCCGATCACTTCTAGCCCGATCATTTCTAATCCGATCGTTTATTTATGTTACGTTTTTATTTTTTAATCTGGATTTCATGCAAAAACAAACTAGTCTTAATGAAGTTATTAAAATAATAATAAAAAATTAAACTTTAAGTTACTTTAAACATAATGATTTTAATGTGTTACATAATATTATTTTAAATATAAATTTCAATTTAGTATTAACTTAACATAATCTTAATATATTTTTATTACCTCATTTTTTGATTTTTTATCCTATACATAATTTTAGTTTTTTTCTATTTTTTTTTTGTTTTTTCAATACACTTTAAGAGACGTTTTTCGTTAATCATATACAATTAACTAAATTGTTTACTTTAAAGTAATTTGAACTCTTCTTTGTAGAATTTTAAAAAAAGCAGTGATAATTATATTTTAGTTGGATCTTATTTTAATTAACGTGACTACAATAGTTTTAACTTAAGCAAATTTTAAATGTAAACTCTTACATTTGTAATATCCAGATACAAAAACTTTTATATTACGGTTTAAAAACTACATTGAAAGTCTGAATTTTTATTATTGCTTACTAATGTATTAACCTTTTATAGTAGGGTAGTTTTAAGTTTCATTTTAATAACTTATACAAATTGTTATGCAACTTGCATAGGCCTATTAAGATAATGGAATTTAAAAAAAAACATTAGGAGAAGTTAAAAACTTTTGTTATATTAAAGGGAAAAGCATGGTTTTTAATGGAAACTAGCTATTAAAACACTTATTTTATATAACTAAACCGCAAAAGTTGTTATGTCGATTGACCGTCTTGATTTCACATCATTAATAAATTCCTACTTAGTTTTAGAACAAAAAAAATGTTTAATACTAATAGTTAAACAGACAAGTTTATTTGTATAACAAGTTCGAGGGTAATTAAATCTCGCCTATGTTTTAATTGCGACTTAAATTAGTACTTTAATTGACAAACATTTCTTTAAAATTACTTTATTATGAGCAGTTGAAATAACTTAAGTAAAAACAAAATAAGTATTAAAAATAAAACATTTTGAAATAAAACAATAAATTAATTATAGTTAAATTAAGTATAATTAAGAGCAGAAATTTATAAAAACTCCGTTAAGTTCTTTGTTTCTTTTAATCAAATATTTTTCCAGACGATTATTACACAAAACATATTTATTTTTTATTCATTACAGTAAAGCCAGCTTGCAGTCTATTAACTTTATTCTCGGTGGTTTTTTGCACCTCTAAATTTATAAAAATATGATGAGTTTTTTCTTTATTAAAAGTTTAAACCTATATAATAGGTTTCACAATACAAACTGGTTTTATTATTTTGTTATAAGTTTTTAAGTTATATAGTTTAATCTAATAATTTCATATTTAATGATCGCTACGTAATCTAAAGTTTTTGTGTTTTTGAAAAACTGTAAAACAATAACTTTCAAAAGATATCAAGAAAATTATTTTAGAAATATCTATTATTAATCGTGAGAATAATCGTGTTTTTGCAATTTTAACTTTTTATGAAAAATGTAAATTTATTTTGCCCTACATAAGTTTTATTTCAAAAGAAACAGAAAAAATGCGTAATAATAAGTTTTCGACACTTAACTTTCATAGTTAAGTTTATTATAATTAAAAAACTTAATTACAGTTTATTTTTATATACAATTTACCAGTTGATTTAAGAATTAAAATTAAATTAAAGTTCAAGTTAATGACAACATCTAAATATTTAAAAAACCTTCTACCTCTACTTTTGGCTTTGTATTAAACAGTATACACTTTCGTTTAAAAAACTTAGAATTTAATAATATTAATTTTAAATGAAACTACCATTACAATTACAATTACTAAATTTTATTAACTGTATTATTTAAAGTTTCATAAACGCTGATATTAATATTTTTAAAAAGTTGTATTTCATATAAATTCTCCCTGAATTTGGAGGCAAATTGACAATCTTGTTTCTACACTTAAAAATATATATTAACCATATAGAATCATTTCAACAGAAAGTACAGAATAGACTATAACAGCTGCGATACTCAATATATTCCTTACATTGACAACTATCAAAACTTAATATTTAATCTTTAGAATACAAATACTTATACTTTTACTAATGCTTTTTTAATTAATTAACTACACTTAATTAATAATCCAATTTTAAGCCTTAGAGTCAAAACAATAAACGAATGAATTAATATCAACAATTAAATTTTAACAAAAGCTATCTGAACATTAGGTTTTATTTTAAACAAAATAAACTAAACATCTAAATAAAACAATTTTGTTGAGATAAATTTGTTTTTAACACAAAACCTTATCTTAAATAAATAACAAATTTAACAAATTAATATATTAATACATATCGGCTAAATAAATATCGGGTTAGATATGATTGGGTTAGAAACGATCGGGTTAGAAATGATCGGGTTAGAAATGATCGGGTTAGAAATGATCAGGTTAGATATGATTGGGTTAGAAGTGATCGGGTTAGAAATGATCGGGTTAGAAGTGATTGGGTTAGAATTGATCGGGTTAGAAATGATCAGGTTAGAAATGATCGGGTTAGAAATGATCGAGTTAGAAGTGATCGGGTTAGAAATGATCAGGTTAGAAATGATAGCGAGTTAGAAATGATAGTAAATTCACTTTGGCACAAGCAGACAATTTTGCATATCAAACATTTTTGCACTAGTTGAATTTTGTTTTTTTAATATTTTTTTTTTTACTATCACTGTTACCCCTAACCTTTTCTCTTGGTCGTAACTTTTTTTTTACTATCACTGTTACCCCTAACCCTTAACTTTGATTGGTTTTTCTTTGTAATAATTTATATTAGTATTTTTTTTTATAATAATTGTTACTCCTAACCCTAGATCCTTCTTTTTCTTTTTCTTTTTTCTGTTTTTATTTACTCTTGTGCAAAAATGACCCTCAGTGCAAAATTGTAACTTGTGCAAAATTGACTCTTGGTGCATAACTGTCTTCGTGCAACTTTGTGCCCTTGTGCAATTTTGTCCCCTTGTGCAATTTAGTAACCTTGTGCAATTTTGACCCCGTCCACTTAATCTATTTATCATTCCAATTATTTATGCTTGAGAGTTTTTTGTTTGAATTATTAATATTATAGTGTATAGTTAGCTTAAAAATTTTATTAATTAAGTAGTTTTAAATTAACTAAAATCTTTATATTATTTCATAACTAAATGCAAATTTTCTCTTAAATTGTATCTATTTTTTTACACAAAACCGTAAAAAATTAAAAGCATGTGCTTTTTAACTAAATTAATTTGGGTTGCTTTTTTCGTCAATTGAGTAAACATTTACAAAATAAATTTCATGTTCGATTGTTCTTATTTACCAAGCAAAAATTTTATAATTAATTAAAAAGTTTATTAATAAATTAATTGAGTTTTTGACATAATAAATTAAAGTGTTTCAATTTAAAATTAATATAAAAAACTGACTAAAAGATTCAAAAAAAAATTGTTACACGACTTATAGTATCTTCTTTCATAATCTAAAAAAAAGTGCAAATTTATTTAAAATAACAAAGAAAAACTATATAATAAATTAATTATTTTGAAAATTGCAGACACTGAACGACATATACACTAAACATTATTTTTTTTCACTTTAAAATTTTAAAGAACTAATTAAAACATTAATATAATATTTTATATAATTGTTTTATTTCTAAATTTTGTAGCTTATTTAATTTATTTGTTTACAAACCATCTTTAGTTCGAAAATTAACCATCTTTTATTATTCACTTTCTTTTTTTTTGTTGCTTAATTGACTTATTAGCTTACACAGGGTTGCCACAGATCAAACTGAGAAAAATTTCCTGACTCTTCCTGACTTTTTTTAATCAAACTCTTAATTCAAACTTATTCTGTTTCTAAAATACATAATCAAATACTTGAAACTATATAAAACTTTCAATCTTATTTTTATACAGGTCAAAACAACAGTGTTTTTGCTGAATTCAATCATCTAACTTCCATTAAATCACTTGAAACAGCTATGTATGATTGATGTATTTGCAATAAATAGCTTTATCAGCAAAATACTTGTATTTTCTAACTTATAAATACATGAAAGTGTCCTTGCCAAAGATCATCTATACTAAAAAAAGGCATTAAAAAAATGCTTGTTTAAGTAGAGTAGTTGTCATGGTTACCACAGATTAAGCTGAGAAAAATTTCCTGACTTTTCCTGACTTTTCTAAATCAAACTCTTAATTTAAATTTATTCTAAAATACATAATCTAACACTTGAAACTATATAAAGCTTTCAATCTAATTTTAATACAGGTTAAAATATTTTTTTTTTTGCTGAATTCAATCATCAAACTTCCATTACATCACTTGAACCATCTGTTTATAATTGATGTATTTGCAATAAACAGCTTTATCAGCAAAATACTTGTATTATTACCTTAAAAACACAGCTTGTCTGAAAAAAGACTCATTTTTTAGCATTTCCTAGCATAAATGTATCTAAATAAACAAAACAACATATAAGAAACTTTTACAATTAAAACCTTAAAATAATAACTAACTTTCACAACTATAATCTTAAAACAATAACAACTTTTACAGTTGAAACCTTAAAACAATAAAGAACACATTTTTTTAAATTTCCTAGCATAATTGTATCTAAATAAACAATCTGAAATACTGATCTAAAAACTAAAAATGATTAGTCTGAGTTTGAAAACCCAATACATAAAGTAATAGTTTTCTGTACAAATAATTCTAATCTAACACCGTAATACAAAAAATAAATTTACTCTTCACCAGTAATAAGCTATTTATTTAACTAAAAAAGTAAACTTTAGTCAGACTTAGCTTAAAAGTTGTAAAACAACCTAGAATAGGGGTGCGCAACATACGGCCCGCAGATTGAAAATGACCTGCCCCTGACCGTTCTTTAAACTTAAATGGGACCCGGCCCACAAATGAAAATGCCGGCCCGTAAAAGGTATGTTTTACTAACTTTTTATAAAACTTTGTATCATATTTTTACAAAACAAAACTGTAAAAATTTTATTCTAAAAACATGCTAAAAAATGACTTCTGTAAATTAATGTGTACTAATAAATTCATTATTTAGTCCTAATATTTTTCTAACTTAGTTGGAATATCTTTTTGCCAAGTTACACAAAGCAAAGTGTTTTTTAAGTACAATATTTTACATACGTACCTTTGTTAATTCTATTTTTAGATATTATTTAAACATCTGACATGTCTCAATCTACATCTTATGTTGTCAGACCTAATAAATATTCTTCAAATTTGAAGGATTCAAAAAAGAGATCAACTGTATCCATAAAATTAGATTTAGGACGGATCCAAAACTTCTATATATATTGAAATCGGACCGGATCCGGATCACTTCTTAAGATTAGTATCCAGTTGGATTTGGATCTAAAAAGTCATTATTTGGCTGGATCCAGTATCTGGATCCAGTAAATCACTAATTCAAAATGCTCCGTTTGTAAAAGGATTCTTTCCACGTCTGGCCCGTTAATTTAAAAACGTTGCCCACCCCTAACCTAGAAGGTATAAATATCTAATAATAATAAATATTTACTTAAAACATGCTTTACTTATATAAATTGTTCACTTAGTTTAATAAAATACTACCCAAACTATTTAATATAAAATCCTTGAACTAAAAATCAACTAAAAAGAATATACTTAGGTAACTGTAAAAAAGTACATAAAAAAGTAAACTATATCTGTAGTACAAAATATTACCTCTTATCATTTAGTATAAAATTTGTAACAAATAAATATACTATTATTTATTTTAAAAACTTAAGTTGTTCTTCAAAAATACAAATAATAAGTAAACTTAATCTTGGCATATTCCTCTCTTATAACTTATTTTATAAATTTAAATAATTTTGAAAAAATTATAAAGAGATAAAGTATACACATCAGTTTGTTACACAAAATATTAAACTAACTGCTTAATTATAAAGAACTCAATTATTTACTTAAACAAAAAACACTTTGATTCTAAAACTATGCTAGATAAACTTTTGTGTATATATCACAGTTTCACTATGGAAATGTCCTTGCTACAGATCATCAATACTAAAATACTTACAAAATCTACTTGTTCAAGTAGGGTACTTGTTCAATATGTTAATAGAAATTTTTTTTAATTTTATTAAGGATATTCTACTAATTTATACTAGATGAAAGTATTGGAAATTAAATAATTTTGTAAATTTCTAGGAAAATTTTGGAATTTTTTTCTGATTTTAAAGGTTTTTTAATCAATTTTTACCATTTGAAGGCTTTGGAAAAGAAGGAATTTTGTAAATTTAAACTGACAAAATCTGACTTTTTTTTTATTAAATTTCCTGACTTTTTTTCAAAACCTCCCATTTTTTCCTGACATTTCCTGACTTTTGTCATTTTTTAAAACTTTCCTGACTTTTCCTGATTTCCTGACCAAGTGGCAACCCTGAGTTGTTCAATATGCTAATAGAAAATGTTTGCAGTTTAATAAAAGATAATTTATTAAATTTCATAAGATTAGCATTGGAAATAAGGTAATTTTGTACATTTCTTGGGAAAATTTTGCAACTGTAGTCTGACTTTATAGGACTTTTAATTAATTATTTACCATTTGAAGGTTTTGAAAAATAAGGAATTTTGTAAATTTGATCTGACAAAACCTGCGTTTTTTCAAAATACCCTATTTTCCTGACTTTCCTGACCTTGTGGCAACCCTGCTTACATATTGTCTAAAATTATTTTGAGTTAAACTTTGAAAAATAAGTACTTAATAAGTACATATTTTGTGCTCAGTGAATCAGTAAAAACTGGTGTATATTTGAAGCAAAAAAAATTATGTCTGGCAAGATACTCCACAACAACTAATCATCATAATAACTTTCAAAATAAATGTTCAAAAAGCGTTTATAGAACAGGGTTGCCACTCGTTTTTTCAAATTTTTTTCCAGGTTTTTCAAATTTTTTCCAGGTTTTTAAAAGTAAACATTTTTGGGTCTACTTTTAGTTTTAAGTTAATTTCTATAAAAGAAACGGTGTTAAATAGTACAAAAACTTTTAAAAGATGCTGTAAAGTTACTTTTAATGTGTTTTTAATAAAAAAAAATTTTGATGATGACAAAAAAAATCTTATTTATATGATAGATTTTTTGTGTCAAATTGAAATTTTAGTAGTAAGTTTAAATTTCACATCAACTTTACTTTTAAAGAGTTCTTTTGTTTTTATATTAAAAATTTTTAACTACACTAATCACCGCTATTTATATCAAATGCAGCCAGCAAAATACTAACTCTACAGGGTTTGCCAAATTTATTTCAGAAATTTCTTCCAGGTTTTTAAAAATACTTTTTTTGGGTCTATTTTTAGTTTAGAGCTAAGTCTAAGATTAAAAATGTGTTAAATAGTATACAGGGTTCATGAACAAATTTTAAAAAAATTAGCCTGATTTTTTAGAATTTTGACCGATTTAGCCTGATGTTCACCTTCCTGTTATGTATTTTTTTAGAGTATGCACTTCTCATTAAATACGCATTTTAATGTTCATTTCTAGTACGCATGCTTTGAAAAGTACACATTTATGCTACCAATTTTAATTAAGTACACATTTTAGTACGCATGTTTTATTAGTTACAAATTTTTGAACCAAGATAAAAAAAATTGTCAGTATTCATTTTTTATTAAGACTAAAAATTCTTAGTTATAAACTCTCTATTAAGTAGCTGCTGTGTTCAGAATGGGTTAGTCTTGTTAATAACTTCAACAACTTTTAATAAACAAACAGTAAAACATGTTATTAATATACTGCTATGAGTTTTAGTCTATTATGTATTTGGTATAGAGTTTTAAATTTAGGAAATATAACAGTTAAACTACTTAAGCTTTATAAAACATAGCTGATGTAAACAAATTCAAACCAACAGCTAAGTTGTTTTAATTTAACTATTAGGTTACATAACTTGATTATCCAAATTAGGTCAATTCAAATTCTTAATTTTTGATTATATAAACTATATATCTAAATATAAAATGAAGTTTAGAAAAATAAAAATAGGTACCTAGATCTGATTAAAAAGATTATGATTATGAAAAAAAAAATTATAAAATACTTTTATAATAAAAACTTTATTAAGAGAAAACTAAAAATATTTATTTTTTGTAAGTTTTCAAATTATATCTTGACATATAGTTTGAATTAGAAAAAAATGCACACATAAGTCTGATTATTATAATCATGATGGTGAAAAAAAATTCAAAAATTTAAATTTAAATAAATTATTCAGTTTTTCTTCAAAAATCAGAATTTAAATAGTGGTAATTTGAATCATTGTGCACCCCAACTGTAATGTTTAAACTGTATAATCCATAATAAAATTTCGTAATTGTGACCTATATAATCTACTCAAAAGAAGATAAAAAAGATACTTAAATTTCTATTAAAAACTCAAAATGTTTTTAAGCATTTGCATTAACAAATAATGACTGATTTTGTCTTTAATAACTTAATTTACATCTCAATTTGATCTTTGAAAAAAATTCTTAGTTTTTTTTTATCAAGAATTTTCAAGCATTTGAACTGAGAAAAACTGAGATTCTCAAATTTTTAAATAAAAAACTGATTTAGCCTGATGTTTTTAAATTTTTTCAAAAAAAACTTATTTTGCCTGATTTAACCTGATGCACACAAACCCAGAGTATAACAACATTAAAAAGATACTGTAAAGCTGCTTGAAATGTGTTTTTTGATGAAAAAAAATTTGATGATGACAAAAATGTTTATCTATATGGTAGATTTTTCGTGTAAAACTTATTTTAAGTACTTAACATGTAAAAACTGTTTAAAATTCCGGTTTTTTAGCTTAAATTATCAAATTCCAGGTTTTTTCAGGATTCTAGGTTTTTTTGTGGCAACCCTGTTTATAGCAAACTGGAGTACCAATTATTTACGTTACCTGTCACTATTTTAAGTAGTTTAAAGATCTGGTTGACTGCATTAAATTTTAACTACATATAGACTGAAGCCTTTATTTTCAAATAAACCTGAGTTTTATCAAGTAATAACATTTTTTAATGCTGCTTAACCTATATATTTAATTTAGTTTATAAAGATTATTTATAAAAGGAATAGTATTTAAATACTATAAATTTTAATCTTTAATTTACCTTTCTTATTTTTGCAATATATTTCTGAAAATATAACTATTTAAAAACTTTCTGTTATGATTAACTTTAGGTGAGCACCAATATCAAACTGAAAATATAATACATTGGATGTCTTATTTAACCATAATTCTAGGCTAAAAAAATGATACTTTGTTTTAAACAAGCTATAAAAAAACATAGAAAGAACTAAATTAATATATTTTAAACTAAAGTATTTAATAAATTTTATTTTACAACATCATAATCAATATAAATTATTTTATTGATATAATCACATTATATTGTAAAATAAAAACAATTAAATATTTAGGTTTATTAGTTTATGATATATAGTTTAATTTTATTTGTGTATTTAGAAAAGGAAAATTTTTAGCCTCAAATTATGACTAAATAAGATATCAATGTATTATAATTTCAGCTTGATATTGGTGCTCACCTAAAGTTAACCATAACCAAACTTTCTTTTGTTTTCTTACTAAAATCATAATGAAACCATTGTAGAACAAACAGTCTGTTTATTTTTATTCTTGATTGATATAAAGCTATCAAATGATTCTTTACTTATATATAAAATTGAAAATTAAGAAACAATTTAGTTAGTTTTAAACTTATACATAAAAACTATAAATTTAATTAACAAATTACTTCAAGTTTCAAATTGTCAGCACAGAGTGTTTTTGCAGTTGTTATAAAATTTTTTGCTTTCCAGATGTCTTTTTCTATTAATTGTTTTGCTTTATTAGTAATCCAGTCATTTTCTTCTAAGCACATTTTTGTTATTTCACAATCTAATAAAACCTAAAATTTTATGTTTAATATTACCATGTTACTTTAGAAAAAAATTCTGCGTTTAATAAATCCCCCAAACTATATTCTGATAAAACAATGAAAACAACCTTAGCTTATTGAAAAGTTTGGTTTTGGTACTGGTTTTAAATAAAAAACTTAAACATAAGTAACTCATTTTAAAAAGTTTATTAATTAATTTCATTTAGCGTATCTTCATAATAATCTTGCTAAAAACTGTTTAGAATATGGTGTAAATTTAGTCTAAACTAAACTTAAATGTTTAAATGTCTAAGTAAAAGTAGTTACGTCATAGATAGTTAAGTGTAAAAATCTATTTAATAGGTTTAAATAAGAGTTAAATTAAAAAACTATACATAAAAATGTAAGAATAAAAACATTTAAGATAATAGAAACTTTACTTGAAACTAAATTAAAATTGTATTGTTATTGTCGGTTTTTGTAATGTACTTTTTAATTTAGTTTCAAATAAAATTTCTACAATCTTAAATGTTTTTAATTTAACAGTTTTGTCTTAAAAATGACTTAGAATCAGTAAAGTATAGCTTAAGTCTTAACTCTAATTAAGACTTTTTAAAAAGATTATAAAACATGACTCTTTATTATGTAACTATTTTTACCTAGACATTTAAAAGCCATTTTATATAACTAAGTTTACAACATACTCTTATCAGTTTTTAGCAAGCTTATTCTGAGGATGCACTAGATTAAATCAATAATTAAACTTTTTTAAATGCGTGACTTATGTTTAACTTTTTAAATATAGCTTAGTAGTACAACATTACTAATCAAAAGAGCTGTTATTAATCAATACTATAAAGTTTTATAATTTATGCTTTATAATATAAAAAGTTACAATAAAAAATAAAAACTTTTAAAAGTACTTTAAATAAACATTTCTGATGTTTAATATTTTAGTTAAAATTTTAATCAAACAATTTCACTATTAATAATTAAAAAACAAACTATTTTAACAAGTCAAAATCAAGAGTTTATAATTAAACTAATGAATATTTAAAAATTAAGTAAAAATATATAAATTTAGTAATTTTTCAAACATAAAAATAACTTTAATAAACAATCAAAATAATAAATAAATAACTGTTTACAAAACTAAAAAATATTTATTTAAGAATAAAACAAGTCTAACTTAATTTCAAAATACTGGAAACAGGTGACAAATGTACGAAGCATTACTTTTGCACGAGCTTTATCTGTTCTAACGTTTTAACTTGGATTAGTATAGGGGTGGGCAACGTAAATAGTTGACGGGCCGGATCAAAAAAAAAGGTCCTCAGCGAGCCGGAGCATTTCGAGTTAGTGATCTACCGGATTCAGCTGGATCCTTTTTTAGATCCGGGTCACAATTTGAAAATATTATCCTCACCCGGCTAAATACTTATTTTAAACAAAGATCCGGATCCGAATGGAAGCTAATTTAAAAAAGATTTCGATCCGGCTGGATGCTAATTGATCGAGTATTTCAGAGTTTTGAATCAATATTTAAATTACCAAGGTTCTCAAGTATAGAATTTTGTGTTAATTTTTATTAAAAATTTATAACTCTATATTTACTATAACTCTGGACCGAATTAATACTAGTTAGTCTTATAAAAACAATAACTTACTTACTAAAACATACTCGAGCCTAATATTTCAAGCTAAAAAATTTTAAAATTGTTAACTATCCAAAATTATCTAATTTTGGTAATCCTTGGCTGAAGCTTTCATTAATAATAATATTCAGAAGTTAACTAACAATACAAAATTAAACTACTAACTTTTAATTTGAACAAACTAATAAAGATCCATTACACACATTTGCACGTATAAAAGAAACCAAACAACAATTAATTCTGATATAATAAACAATTTTACCATAAAAAGCGAAAAAAACAGAATTAAAAGATCTTGGTGAAACACTAAAGGTTAATCATACAGTACAGTTGTTTAAATCTAGTTGCATGACGGTTTGGGAAAATCTGCAAGTGCACTGAAATACCGATTAAGTTTGAAATTAGCTTATCCATGTTAATGTTTATGGTCGGAAATGTTTGTTTTCAAATGTATGAACTCTCAAACAAAACAAATAATTTCATGGTCATATTTTGAAGTTGACAAACTTCGGCTCTTTCAATAATACAAAAAATCTATCTTAAAATCTACTAAAAGCAACGAAAATTATATGTTTGATTTAAATTTTCATATCAACATTTTTAAAAAACAGATAAACCTAGATAAAAAACTGCTTTGGCTTAAAATTCTAGTACTTTTACTTTCAAAATATCAAACAGTAATGATCAACTTATGAAACTTAATTAAGTTCTGTACTCTAAAAATAATATTGTCAAACGATTCATCTAAAATACTTTTATAAAAGTATAACATAAAATAACGAAATACTAAAATAAAAATTAGATTAATTAATCATTAAACATGATGACCATATTAATTTAATAGACTTTTAGGCTAATATCAGTTTCACTAATGAAAATAGTCTTAAACGAAAAACTAACATATAAAACTGTCATATTATATTTTAAATGTAAGGTTAAAGAGTTTAGAAAGAATAATTACACTAAAAAGAAGTCAATGAGACATTTGTGGATCTTCAAAGTTTTTAACAAGATTTAAGATTTTAACGCAGCTAACTTTTGTTTATATACATAGTTGAGATCAACTTGAGAATGTTTGTTTGCAAATATATCTAAACCCAAACAGAACAAGTAAGTTCATTGTCTTCTTTTTTAAATTAACAAAGTTTAACTTGTTAAATAGGGCGTAAAACTTTTAAGGTTTGAATTTCTTTAGTGTACTGTCACAATTTAGCAGTTCTAACTATATATTGCTAGGTGCATTTTTGGTGTCAAACGTCAACTATGATGACACATTATCAAATTCTTTTATTAGTTGTTGAAAGTCTGCAAAACGACGACCAAATTCATTATTAAGTAAAACTAATGTCATCAGTTGGTCATCACTAAACTTAACCATATAATTAATCAAAAAGTAATAAAAAAATCAATAGCAGAAAGGATTGGAAATTGTAGTCTCAACTTAAAATATTTTATTAAATTTAATGTTGATCAGTTTGACTTTAAATAATTGTCAATGCTTAAAAATATTTTTTAACTTTTCTAAACAAGTATAAAAATAAACTCACTACACATCTGGCAAAGACAGCAATTTTTAACACGTCCATTTTTTATGAAAAGGTAAGATCATTAAAGTTAGTTCAGCAAACAATTGTTTTTGGATAATTTAAGAAAGGATTACTTCAACTGACTCGAAACAGAAAAATATACTTTAACAAAAGAGTGTTTTTATCACCACAAATATAAAAAGCCAATGTTACAAACGTTTTCAGGGTCAAAGTTTACATTTTTGTTTTATTAAAATAATTCTTAAAAGGTTTTTTTACAAATTTTGTAATATTTACATTGGTCGGCCAGATTTCATATAAATTTTAAAAATGCTTAGCGGGCCGGATCAATTTTGTCTGCAGGCTGGATTCCATTTAAATTTAAAAAAGGTTTGGGGGCCGGTCATTTTCACTTTGTGTGCCGGATCCGGCCTGCGGGCCGTACGTTGCCCACCCCTAGATTAGTAGAAGGCTACAATAAACTTAAAATAAGTGATCTTGCTTTAAAGTTAGTTTAAAAGAGTGATATAATAGTCTGGAATTTTTTTTTTTTTAATATTGTGTAATATTATAAGAAAAAACAAACTATGGTAATAAATATGAATAAATAAAAACGTTCTTTAATGTAGGCTGTTTAAATATGCTACTCGTTACAATGCAAATAAAAGTAACTCTTATAACTATTTCTAACGACTTAAAAAAATGTTGTTTATGTTCAAAATTACTGTATTTTTATCTTTAAAGCTACTTACAGACGTTTGTTGTGAATTTATTTAGCGAAAAGGAGTGATTGTTTATTTTAAACCAAACTACCTCCTCTATTGTTAACAAAAGGAAGTTACTGTTTTTTCTTCTGAGGTTTATTTCGGTAGGTCTTTTTAGGATGTAATCAATTTTTTCCAAATTTTATTAAAAATCCCTTAAATTTGCTGACTAAGCAAATACGCATATAGCTTTTTTCAATGAGCTAAAATCATTCAACCGTATAAATTGATGCTAACAGCTAAACAGTCTTATATAACATAAAACTTTTTTAGTGAAACAATAAAATCTTATAATATTTGAAATTATAAACAGTATTAATGGTGACACAGTTAACAGCACAAAAATAAATATAATTGATGTTAGCCTAATTTAAGAATGTGATAATAACGTGTTTATTATAGTATTTTAAGTCCATTTGTTTAGTTGAAGTACAGTAACCTCTCGCTTATTTACGCACATTGTGTCCACAGAAAAAGTGCGTAAAGATATGAGAGATCGTAAAGATACGAGAGGTATCAAATATACTTACTATAATGACTGTTTTTTTTTATATTGCTTCTGGTTAAAAGCAGACTGGGGACTTTCCCATTTTAACAATTTGTTTAATTTATTTATAAATATGAAAACAAAAGATAATAATATACATATATATAAAAAAGGAAATTAAATTTATATAAAACAATAGTACTTTTAACGTTATAATCCAATTTTAAATAAATAACACTTGTAGAAAAATTCTACTAATTTTAATAAAAAGTAGATTTAGTTTTTTTATTTATTTATATGTGACTAATTTTAATACTTAACATTTATATTCTATTCTACTTAGCAAATTCAATTTATAATTAAGCATTGTTTACAATTAAGAAATGCTGTGGTGTTTATATTAAAATGTGCTTATATAACCTTATAGAAAAATATGCATTTGGTGCTATAATAGATTTCTTCTTTGAATAAAAGTATATAAAGAATAAGAAAAATGTTAAATAAAAATTGTTTATTTTACAACAACTTTTTTTTAATTTGACCTTTGCCCACATAAGGGTAAACTTGTCTTGCATGGAGCGCACTTTTTGCTAAGAAGTTTCATAAGATTTCATTTTTTGATTTTTATTCATATAAAGGGCAAGAGTGCTGTATTATTTATCTGTGTTTTAAACTCTTATTATTCGAGTTTACTTTCATCATTTGACACATTCATATTTCTTTCAAAATTTTAATTTAATCTCTTATTGTTAACCAAATTTCTGATATACTGAGGTATAACTAGATGTTTATCAATTTAGTAAAGGAACATAAGTTTATAAAGTCTAAAGATATATAGAGGTGAGTTAGCATTTAAAAATATACAATAAGCCTAACTTCAGCAATATTAAAAAAAAAATTATTTTTAGAATTCTAAAATGCGTAACTAAACGAGAGTGCGTAACGTCACGAGTGCGTAAAGATCCGAGAGGTTACTGTATTCACTAAGTTTTTAAACTTGTGAGTGTTTGCTAAAAATACTATATATAAAAGATATTTAATTAATATATATCCCTATTTAAATGCTTAAAGTATATACCATAAGATTTTTTTATAATTAAAATAATAAATATTGATAGTGATAAATACATGGTTTTATATGTACTCTATTTTACCAAAGTTTCAATTTCTGTGTTTATTCAAAAAAATAAAAATGTGGACGCTCACAACTAAGGTCGATGTGTATTGGTGTGGAGAAAGACCTTTTGGTCATCGAGCTGCACACCATTTACTTGTAACTAATGCTTTGAGCTAACTTAACAGTAATAATGAAAGAATAAAAACAAAAAACTAAAAAAGTACTTATATATACATTAAAATTTTTTCTTTTTTTATAGTTTTAACACGGTAAGCACCCTTATTTAACCCATTACTGCCAATATTGACCATGGAAACCATAGTCTACCATGGGCTCCACACTGTCTCCTCCCCTAGATTTTGGTTTTTATGATCATGTACATTCACATTTTTCTTGTTGCCCTCTCTACAAGAGCAACCACAAAAATGCAACAAATATCTCAAATTAAATAAGGGAAGAATTAGTAATGTCAGTATACGTAAAATATTTAGTATAGTCATAAAACTGTAAGAGCACCATGTATAACATGTCAAGTGACTTATAGTTAATACTTAGGTTTTCATTTAACACCTAGTATTAAGTTTTATTTACAGAATTGATTGATTCCACCCTATAATAGCCTTAGTAACAGTTTGTTTCTTTGCTCATACAATTTAAATTTGCTTTTATAAAATCATTTGAAGTATATTGCTATAAAAAAAATGGAGGAGGTTGATTTTTAGTGAATTTTAAAAATTCAGAAATTTTTTTTTTCATACTCTCTCCCCTTTTTACTTTACATAAAATTAAAAAAAAAAAAAAAAAAAAAACATTTTTAATAATGCACAATAAATTTGTATTTTATAAAACCTTTCTAAAACCCAGTGGCCACATTGTTTCTGTTTTTACAACAAAACTATATTTTTTATTAGAAAAAGTCAAACAAAAGTAAAAGAACTTAAACATCATAATTAGTATTATAAAAATTTCACTTAAGTATTTTCAATTAGCCACGCTTTATCCTCTAATGTGATTCCTCTAATGATTTTTTTAAACAATTTTTATAGAAATAAAAAACTTGGACTTAAAACTTTTTGAGTCCAAGGTGAGTACTAAGTTTTTTTTATGAATCTGGAACCCCTGTTATGCTTTTTAAACCCTTTATCAAATTTTTTATTAGGTTTAAATATTCTTATGAAAGCTAAAATTATATACCATAAGATAATTAATTACCATAAGATAATTTTCACAGAATAAAAAATTGCTAATTAACTTTTGTATAAAAGTTTAAAAGATTATATAGAAGAACAATTTTAATTGGTGATTTCCTCTAAATTAAAAAAAAATTATTAAAATTCTGTCTTCTTCTTAGTTTTTTAATAAATTGACCTCATATTTTCAGGAAGTGATTCATGCATTAGTAGAAAAGATCCTATTTTAACAGTTTGAAAAAAAATTAAGAAGCTTATGACCAAACTATTTATTACTAACCAATTTATTATGTTTTTATAGGCCATAGGGAGTCTGATTTTTTTTTACAAAATATAATATTGACTCTTCTTTGAAAGTTTAAAATATATACTATAAGATAATATCTATAAAGAACAATTATTATAATTAAATTTTATAATTTTCTTTTCTCTATTAATATTATATGAAACAAAAAATTTTAGAACTCGGTCAGATCTCAATTTACAAAAAAAAAATCTGGATCCGGTTTGGGCTGGATCTAAATTTGAAAAAAGATCATTTGGTTTGGGCTGGATCTTAAATTAAAAAAAGATCCGGATCAGATCTTAGATCACTAGGTAACTCAGGCTGCTGATAGTTTTTATAACTTTGTTTTATAACTAAAACAATGTTTGAACAACCAGTATTCTGTTTTACCACAGATCTGTTTATTTATAAAGATAAAAATAAAGATGAAGGGAATAGCAAAATATTATATGTGTAAAGTAGTTTTTTAGTTAATATTTCAATTTAAATGTTTAAAAAATTCTTTTTTAAAGTTTATTTGAGTTCACATTATACAATCAAAAAATGTGGATCTGCCTAATTGGAAGTTAATTTCTTATAATTCTTATTTTTTACTGAGATCATTACATAAAAAAGTGGACCTATTTACACGTTATTCTATTGAATAAGGTTTTATATAAATACTGACGAGGTCTTTGACCAAAACAGTGGCAAAACAAGTATTACTTTTTGAGCTCAAATCAGAGAGTTATGTGATTTAGACTTTTATTACACTGGAAATTTGTATATAGTTTTTTTCAAATAAAACAGATCAAGTTATTCCTAGTATAAAAACAAATTATACAGTAATCTTCCTTTATTCTATCAGCATATGTTTCTGTGTGTCAACGAATCAACACACTTCAACTGGGTTCTGTAAAAAAATAGTTACTGTAATGAGAGAATAGAATATGTGTATACATGTTTTCATTAAGAAACATATGTTGGTAGAAAAAAGGAAGATTACTGTATAACTTGTTTTTATTTATATTCCAGTGAAGTTACCTCACTAGGATCTTTTGTTAACAAACGATTAAAACTATATTTTGAACAGTTATTCTTAGTATATAAATTATATTAATGTAGTGTTTATTTCAGTATTATTTTGTTATATAACAATGACTTCTGATATTTTTTAATCTAAAAAAACCTTAAAACTAAAATTAATAATAAAAAAATGTTTTGTTTATTTTTTATGAAATAATTTTTTTTACAAAAGTGTTAAAATCTGTTTAGAAAAAGTTGTTTAACAATTAATTAGGACTACTGAAAAATTTTTAGAACAATTGCTCAAAAATTGAAAGAGTAGGTAGAATTTTAGTGAAATAGTCTATTTTAGGCCCTCCCATAAGGAACCTATAGAATGCTCTTACTTTGATCGCTTATATCTAAAAAGTTGCTTTGAGCTTTAACAAGCAGTAAAAAATAACAAGGAACTTATCATAATTTGTAAAAAATAAGACTAAGTTTCAAAAAACAACTTTTCCCCCTCCCCACCCCCTATGCCTTTAATATTTTAATTGATAAACCAAAACTCTTTAATTGATTAAAGTAAATTGGACATTATATAAAATAGTTTAAGCTAATAAAAAGCTGATAAATTATTACTTTTAATTTAAAACAAAAAAAATGTATAAAGATTGTTTTTTATTAAGTCCTTCTATAAAAAACCCATTGAACTTTCATCTTTTTACCCTCTTATCTCAATAACTAAAAAAAATTGAAAATAAAATAAAAATTATCTGCTATTTAAGTTAAATTTCCCAACCCCTGGTGTTACATGTAATATACTTTTCTTTAAGAAAAGATCTTTTTTTTAAGTTGTTTTTCAAAATTTTCAAATAAGTTTGAATTACAGTAGAAATGAGTTTAAACTAATTTTATAAAATATATTTTAATAACATATTTTATATTTAAAAAAAAATCTTAAGTGCTCAACTTGATGGATATATAGAAAAAAATTATTTAATTAATAAAATGTGCTGATGACAGGATACGAACCGTAGTGCATGTTCTATTATCACAATGTGCCGCCTCGATTGCTCTACTATATCGACTATGTTAAAGATTCAGTTTCTGCGTTAATATATGTAATAAGTTGAACAACTTGAAACAAATTTTTGCGTTACTCCTTATTTCTAGTTTTTAATTAAATAAATGTCTTATAATATAGTTAATCACGTACTTATTTTCTTATTTATTTATGTTGATCCCAAATAATTAAAACAAACAAGATAACTTACAGTTAATTTTTTAAAAGATTATGGATATTTTTTTTAAGTAATATTTAATAATGAAAAAAAAAACTTGAATAGGAAATCCAAGTATAAATAGTATTTCAATTTATGTGAATTGTTATACCGAAACATAAGCTTAATATTTTAATTTAAACTTCAAATTGCTAAAATACTTTGTCCCTTACAATCTTTATAACTATTTTGTATGGATCTAACAAAACTTACTCTTTTTTTTCCAGTTCACACTAATTTAATTTTACATTTGGTTTTTAAACAAAATATTTCCAGTTTCTTTTTATACAAAAATAAAAAATGGTTAGATTAGAGCAATCAAAAAAGTCACTGTCTACAGTCTTTTACAAACACTTCGAAAAGACTTTTCGTTTATTACAAAATAAACATTTTCAATTTTTATTCAAATATTTTTTAGTAAATAGAAGATATTTTCGAAGTGTTTGTAAAAGCTTTTTATATAAAAGTTTACTTATTACCAGATTTGATATTATCCTGCTTAACTTACATTAACAATTTTTTTTTTAAAAGTTTTACAAACACCTGTTTAAGACGATCCAAAGTTTTTTGTTTTCTTCTTCAAAGTTTGTTTATTTAAAGGGTTTTTATAAAAAACTGTTTAATTAAATTTTAATAATTTTCTTTTAAATTGGTTATACAGTAACCTCTCGCATCTTTACGCACTCGTGACGTTACGCACTCTCGTTTAGTTACGCATTTTAGAACTCTAAAATATTCAAAAATTAAAAAAAAAATTAATAATATTACACAAATTAGGTTTAATGTATGTTTTTAAGTGAAATTAGTATTTTTGCATTTTTAGTTTGTGCTTTACATAAAGAGCCTACTGAACTCCTATTGCTTTGACTTTTATAGCTTAGGTGTCTTAACACTCCTCCTTTTATACCTTAAAATTAAAAAAAATTTCAATTTCTCAAATTCTTATGGCATGAAATTTAATTTCTACTCAGAAATTCCATTAATATATATTTGATACAATGCAAGACAAGTTTATTCTTATGTGGGCAAAGGACAATTTAAAAAAAGTTGTTTTAACAAAAACAATTTTTATTAAACATTTTTCTTATATTTTATAGATTTTTGTTCAAAAGAAGAAATCCATTACTACACCAAATGCATATTTTTGTAAAAGACTATAGAAACAAATTTTAATGTAAACACCACACCATTTCTTAATTGTAAGCAAATGCTTTATTATAAATTGAAACTGCTAATTAGGATAGAACCTAAATGTTAAGTATCATATAAGTCACATATAAATAAAGATAAAATCTATTCATTATTAAAATTAATAAATTTTATTTATAAAATTATTTTATATCAAATTAAATTCTTTTTTTTTTAATATATGTATAGTTTCATTTTTTGTTTTCATATTTATAAATAAAGTAAATAAATTGTTAAAAGTTGGAAAGTCCCCAGTATGCTTTTAACTAAAAGCAATATCAAAAATAAGCTATTATAGTAAGTATATTTGGTACCTCTCGTATCTTTACGCAATTTTTCTGTGGACACAATGTGCGTAAATAAGCGAGACGTTACTGTACTTAGAATTTAGGATATTTTAAATATTTCATAAAGAATTATTTTCTAAACATTTATTTTACTTGATAGGAACAATGTTTGTATTTATATACTCTGTATAAAATTAAAATATTTATTTAGATAAAATTATAAAAAGACAATAAACAGACTATAAACATATAGATTTTAAGTAAAAATAAGTATAGCCTAGGTTAAACTAGGTAATATATGTTTTCTTTATTAATCATAAATAAATACTTTTAACTTTCTTTTAAATTAAGTTTTAACTATCGTAAACTTTAAAACTTGACTTGATTGACAAAAATTTATTTTCAGAATTTCATGTTTGTTTTTATTTTGTACCTAATAAAATTTATTTATAAGTAATTAAATTATCATGTTTTCTGCTACTCTAATTAAATAATTTGCTATTTGCTATACATAAAATAAGAAATCCACTTTATTTTACATAACATATGTTGTCGAAGTTTTTATATTTTCAAATCCTTATTTTTCATTACTTACTTTTAATACTTTCTGTTAGTAATTATGTTTACATTATATTTTAAAAATCATAATCACAATTAAAGATTTATATTTTATTAGTTTAGATTTTATAACATACTAAAAAAGTTTATTTTTACTTCAAAAGATTACGTTTTAAAAATAGAGGTGTTTATAACATTATGATCTATATTTTAAAAAATTAAACATAAGTAGCTAGTTAAAACATTTGCTGTAATTCATTAATTAACATTTTAATCATAAATTATATCTTTAAATTATTTGAAACTAACAATAGAATCTACAGAATTCATTAAATTAATTACGATAGTTATGTTTTATATTACGATTTAAAAAAAAAAAATATTTACTTCCCTTCATATGGTTTACGATCTTATGGTTATTATTCTTGGCTATTGCATTCTTTATTTCATTTTTTAGCCCTGCTTTTAAAATTATTACAAAAAAACTATTCAAATTAGGGGAAATTCGGTGAAAATTGATCACATTCGTCTTTTTATGGGTACTATTTTATGGGCACTATTTTATGGGTAGATTTGCTGCAATCAGTTCTGCCCATAATTTGATGTGATGTCATAAAAATTGTTGGTAGTACTTAGATGTTGCTGCAATTAAGTTGCTGCAACTAAATGAAAAATAAATACTGCCTAGGCCTTATATAAATATTATGGATAGTTTTTGTAATTTTAAGTTTATAAACAAACAAATAAAAAATAACTTGATTACACATAAACCAATAGTTTGATTAATTTATCTAAATTATATTTTGTAAACTGACAGAAGTAGTGGCTAGACTAACTAAAAGATTATGCATAGTTCTTTTATGTAATATTTAATAATAAAAAAAAAACTTGAATACACTTAAACCAATTGTTTGATTTATATGTATATTTATGTAATTAATATTTCTAATACTACCAGAATTAATGGCTTGTCATATTATAAGTATTTTTGATATTTTTTTTTACCTAAGTTTTTATAAACAAAATTAAAAAATTAAACTTGAACAAACACAAACCAATTGTTTGATATATAGTTGTATATATGTAATTTATATTTAGTAAACTTATAGAAGTGGGAACGGGTCACTTTTGCACAAAGACACTTTTGCACGAGGGGACACTTTTGCACGAGCGTCACTTTTGCACGAAGGGTCACTTTTGCACGGCATCACTTTTACACGGAGCGTCACTTTAGCACGAGGGGACACTTTTGCATGCTGTCACTTATGCACGGAGGGTCACTTTTGCATGAGGGGACACTTTTGCACGGTGACTTTTTTGCACGGAGGGTCACTTTTGCACAAGAGACACTTTTGCATGGCGTCACTTTTGCATGAGGAGACACTTTAGCACGGTCGTCACTTTTTAACGCAGGGTCATTTTTGCACGGCGATATTTTTACGCGTCAAAACTTTTTCACGACGTTACATTTGCATGTCGACATTTTGCAAAGCGTCACTTTCACACAGCGTTATATTTTCACAAATATACTTATGAACTGGGAAAATTTTAAACAATCAGTCAATTTTGAATGGAACTTAACTTTTGCACGCTTCTAATTTTATAAAAAAAATATATTAAATAAGTATATATATAAATAAATATATTTTATAAAAGTTAAGTTCAGTTATTGTAAAAATCATTTCTTTAAATTTCAAAAAAAAAAGAATACAATAGTTTATTTAACTATTCAAATGTAGATTTTTTTTACTGTTCAAAGTAAATTATTAAATAAAATAAAAAATACCTTTAACTAAAATAATTATAAAAAAAAGTTTTATTGAAAAATTTGAGCGTATTACATTTTACTTTCTTTAAAGAAGTTGTAACCTATAATTCAAGTATTCACACGTTTGTTGTTAGTGATGTTTTTCTAATTTTAAAAGTTAATTTAAAGTTATATATATATTTTGTAGTTCATATGTTACTAAACAAGATTCATAGTATATTATTAAACAAAAAATTCAGTTAATTTTCGTTTAGTTTTATTTTCTCTTATTTTTCTTTTCATTTAATTGATTGTTCATTACTAAAGATCTAAATATTTTAATGATTAAAAAAACTATGTTTAATAGCTCGTAAGAAGCTTTATAAGCATGTGGTGTACGACTTGATAACCGAAAGGTTCCTTTGTACACCAGGTCATTAGACCGAACTTTTTGAGCGCTTTTTTTATCGTTCAATAAACAATAAATTTATTAGCAGCACCTTTACTCTATTAACAATGAGTCATTTTTCAATGTATTTAACGATTATCCATCTAGTCAGTCTATTGTGAATGTCCTTGGAACGTTAGGTTTTTATTTTTGTTGTTAGTCAATGCATTTAAATATTTGATGTTGATAATTCTACATCAAATCATAAATAAGTGTAAGTTTATGGTTAAAATTTTGCTTTTTATGTTAATCTATAAATTTTATATGAAATTATGTTTTTATCTTTGTTTTAATAAATAAACTATTTGTGTTAATTTTATTTTTTCTTTATGTGTCTTTCAGTTTTAGTGGTCTAGGTGTTGATGCCTGGTCCATCATATGGACAGTAAACTCGTAACCTTATAGTAAAATATATAAAAAGACAAAGTTGTTGATTAATATATTAAAGTTCAAAATATACTAGAACAATTTACTTACACTTAAAGTACTTTTTTTATTCTAGTTTCTAAATAAATTATTTTTTTTGTCCCCGTGTAGTCCCCAAGGGCTTATGGTAGGAACTACCTTTATTTTAGGGAAATCCCCTTTTTTGTGCAAAACGCTTAGCGCGTTTAGCTCTTAAGGCTTTTACTGAATTTACCTTACTCACTAGGTTTAACTTAGTAACTAATAAGTATGTAATAAAGTTAATATAAATAATTTCTTTAATGAAATGAGTTTATTGAATATATGGTTTTAATGTAAATGAAAGTAGAAGTGATAAAGCAGCCAATATATCAGTTGAATAAAACTGCGAATATAAGACAACAAGTAAACACCAAATTCTACAAATTAAAATGTCTTAATAATGTTCTTAAAGTTTCTGAATGTTACAATCTTAAAATACATTAATAGGTCTTACTAATAATACTACTAATAATACAGAGTCTTAGTATATTTCGTTCTTCATGCACAACGATGGCTAAACTAAGCACAATATAATACGATAATACAAATAAACATCAAGATCTTATAAAATAAAAATAATAAAAAGTTCTTATAATCAATTTTGTGCCTCTCGCACGGTCTTATGGCTTAACTGAGCGTAATAAAAAACATTGTTAAAGTTTTATTGTGTGTTGATTTGATAAAAAATATATTTTAACGCCCCCTGGCGGTCATTTAAAAAACAACAAAATGCACATTTTGTTACATTTTCCCACCTAAAAGTCCTCAATTGAAGCCTTTTGATGGGGTTTTGCAACATTTTAAAGTGTTTCTTACAAGTATTAATGCATAATTTTTGAATATTAATTTTATATAGTTATTTGCCTTAACTAAAAAAGAATGCTCAATTTACTGGGATGTAAAGAGCTTATATAAATAGATTTATGCAAATTTTATATATTATTCGCGACTGGTTTCGGTGGCAAGAGATTGCGACCTTTTCAAGCAAAAATAAAATATGAAACTGCATATAACAATGTTAATAATTATACTGTTGTTTTATACCGTTTTCGCGTTTTTTTTTGCGTTTTTTATACTCTCTTCAGAACGATGTGTGCAGCTATCGTTACACCACCTCTTGCTCATCCTTTCAATTTTTTTTTTTGAAGAGATGAGGCAAGCCGGCATCGAGCCCTACCCCAGCTTTGGGTATTTTTTTAATTTTAATTTTTGTTTAGAGCACTGATTCAAATTCTGACATAAAAGAGTGAAACAAACACACAAATCTAAAGCATGCAAACATAAAGTCAATTTACATTATTAAGTACTATACAGGTTGTTTAAACACAGGGCCGTGATATAAATTTTAATAATTCTCTAATAAGTGTAAGAATTTTTTTTAAAAAGAGATGAAAAAAAGGCACCTGTTGACTAAAATTATTAATGAGGTTGTTTAATTGTTGTAAACAATGTAGCAGAACATTCAGTAATCTCTCCTTATAAAAACGTACGTTATCGTATTTAAAAAAAAACACACAAATCTTATTACTCAATATTACTAACTAAAACTTGTTACTCTTAGTAAGCCCAGCTGAAAATCAAAAGTATTAAATCAAAACCATGAAATTACGTAATAATAAAGGTAAACTAAAGTAAAAAATTCCAAATGTTTATACTAGAATTATTATTTACTATTTTAAACAGTTAAGTTTAAAACTACATTATCATACAACTATAAGTTTTCGAAAAGTATTTAAACAAACGTCTACTGTTCAAGGTGAACAATCAAATTGGTTCGACGAGGTGTTTTACATACTTCATGGATTCATCTGACGGAGCGGTTTCACTTTTCCTGGCTACCGCCCGAACAACTTCTGGGGTAGGTACAGCCCATGCTGTCTTATTCCTGGTTTGGACGTGTTTTGCCCAACCATGTATTCCAAGGTCTGGATGATCTGGGTGAAGGTTGTTTGAGTTGAGCACGTTTCTCGCTAGAAAGTGCTCGAACTCTGTTGTTTGCATTATTTTGAAATCCCAACTTTTTTACCTCTTCATGCAAGTGTAGAATCTAAGTAGGCTCACAAGCACAAGCATTTTAACATTGTTTAGTGTAATGGTTCACTACTGCTCTGAACTTAATTTGTTGAACCATCATATATTGTCATACATTTTGTTTTGAATAAAATGCAACTATTTTTCTTAAGTTCCTTGCAAAGAAAAATCCGCAGTAAAAGTATGTTTTTAGGTTGTTTGAACTTGAAAGTATAAATGCACTGTGTTATAGATAAAAAATCTATGTTACAGAATAAATGAGTATATGACAGATTGAATACGGCTAATGTGCCTTATGTTCCTTACACTCTCGAGCATCAAGTTTAACAACTCATTGAGAAACAACATTGTTAAAATAAAAAGTAAAAACTGTCTATTGTCGTATTTTTATATAAGAAAACAATGACTTACTCCAATCATTTTTTAGTTAATTTAAATAACTTTCTCGATCGTTAAGAAAATGCTTTTGAATTACGAGCGTTATTCTATAAGTTAATCGTTAAAAAGACAGTCTTTTAGTAAAATTGAAAATCTTTGTTGATGACTGTTAGCAGTGCTACCTCGAGTATCTATGTTCAACTACACAGAGCGATAAAAAAACTTTGCATTTCAGCGTTTAACGTTGTATGTAAGAGCAATTGTCGAATAGCTTAACGGTCGTTTTATTTGTAAATATAATAGTGAAAAGAAATTTTTTGTTAGAACACTTTGAAATGTTGTACATAAAGTTAGATTTTTATTGTTCAAGAATCTTAGCTGTATTTCTTGGTTTTCTTTTGGTGTTAGAGAAAAAAATTGTTTTTTATGAACTTCTCTTATCAAAAAAAATTTAAAGTCTTGTTATCACTTATTCCCATTGTTGCAATAATCATAATTATTTTATTCAAAAAAACCAAAAAGTTTTTAAACTGTGAAGTGAAATTTCCTTTACTAGAAAACTTTTCAAAACAATTGTATAAAGGACAACTTTTGACAGTTCAAAACTTGCAGCTGCATTTATAAGTTTCAATCTTTCAGTGTTGACAAGTTGTTTTTCAAATTTTTATTTAAAGAATTTCATATTGTTCAATAACTCCCAATATTAAAACATTTCATAAATTTTTGTTCTAACATACAAGAAAGCAAAAATAAATTTGACTGTGAAATGGAATGCTGGGAAATGGTGGAATAATAGAAACAAGTAAGATAAAGCTTTTAACAGTTAAAGATCTGCAGCTGCATTTATAATTATCGTTTTGGTTTTGGAACGTTTTTCCCAAAATTTTCTTAGCTAAAGAATTTTATGTACTGTTCTGTGACTGCCAATTAAAAGTATTTGGTAGCTAATTTGTTTAAAGCCAGAAACAATTTTAACTTATAATGAAGTTATTTTTTATAAAATAATTTGGAGTTTTAAAGCAATTTTACTTTAATTTAAATTTTAAATTTTTCTGCTGGAATTCTTCACAATGTGAAACGTCAATGTTTTGTATCGTGTAACTTGTGCTTGTTTCCCAATAATTTAACTAAATTTAATACTATGTTTTGAGCAAAAATAAACTATAGAGCGTGGTAAAGTCTTTGTAAATATAGTGAAAGTTGTTTTAATTACACATTAATCTTTTTGTCTTCTGCTTAATGTGTCGTGTAATAGAAAAGCTTTCACTAAACGCAACAAAATTTAAATTGATCACTTTAACTCGGTTATTTTATCAGGGTTGCTACTCGTTTTTTCAACAACTTTTCCAGGTTTTTCAAATTTCTTCCAGGTTTTTAAAGGTACACATTTTTGGGTTTATTTTTAGTTTAAAGTTTAATTTAAGGTAAGTAACAATGTTAAACAGTATAAAAAGATTGAAAAGATACTGTAAAGCTACTTAAAATGTGTTTTTTAGTAAAAAAATTTTTGGTGATAACAAAAATTTTTTATCTATATGATAAATTTCTTGAGACAAACCAAAATTTTATTACTTAACATGTAAAAATTCTTAAAAATTACAGGTTTTTTGTTCAAAATTCCAGGTTTTTCCAGGTTTTTTCAAAATTTCTTAAATTCCAGGTTTTTCCAGGTTATTTTTGCCTAAATTGTCAAATTCCAGGTTTTTCTAGGATTCCAGGTAAAGTGACAACCCTGTTTTATATTTCAAGATGTTTTATTGCCGCTTGACATTATAAATTAGTCGTGTGCGGTAAAAATGCATTTCTGTATGTGAGCGATAAGTTTATAATTGAAAAGTTTACAACTAAAGCAAATTCAAAGTTTTATGATTATTGTTGCTAATGTTATAAAAACGCTTCTCAAGTGCGACTTAACGTTGCAAATTTAACATTACATTAAATTAATTTTATATCAAAAAATTTTACTAAACGCACCGGCTGAAATGCAAAATTTGAAAATTTTGGTCAGCTTAATTTTTAATTTATTAGATTAAAATAATGCTAGTAGATCGAGAACAATGTTGTCACTCAAATTAATATCTCTCAATGCTCGAAAAAGTTTTAAAAACATGCATCAATCTTACATAAAAATACATTTGCAAGTCAAACAACTGTAAAAACTTTTTAATTGAGAACTAACTTTTTGTAGGAGCCCGATCGTCTATCTTGCAAAAGTTGTTTTTCGTTTAATGTAAGGTCGATTGGAATCGATGTACGAGGCCATTTCATGATTTTCCTGTCGTACGTTGAATTGTAGCTAGACTCACTGCTTTCTGATTTTGTGTCTGAATAGCCAGAGTCTAACTCTTGTTGTTTAGGATGTAATGTTGTCATCTGGCGTATGGGTTGCAATTGTGTCTGCTTTTGTTTATAAAATTCTATCTTGTTATGTTCAAAAGCACTTTTGGCTGAGGAATCTGCTACAGTAGGCAGTTTCTCATCCTCAGCATTCATAGTTTGTTGAGCCGTTTTAATTGCAATAGCGTTTTTATATTTATTTTCATTTAAAATATTTAGCAATATTATTACTTCTATTAGCAGTAATAAACTACTCAGTGTCGATGACTTTAGAATATCATAAAAACAATAAGGTATTTTTGTCTTATCGAAAGAAACTTTTTTAGACGAATAAGGTGCTTGCATCCCAAAAGAGTTAATGTAATAAACATTGTTTTTAAAATGAAAAGTATATTAAGAAATTTATATGGAATGAGGTTTATTTGTGTTCTCAAATTAGATGTTTTGGCTCTGTAATAACAATTTTTATAATGTAATCATCAGCATCTTCTCTATTTTTGTTAGGATCAGAAATAAAATGGTTACTGTCAGCGGAAGTAAACTGCTGGATGTTTTTGGACGAACGTTTTTGTTTTCTTTGTAAAACTTGCGTGTCTTCTGTAAGCTTATCGCGTAACAAACTTATAGGTTTGTTATTTATATTTAGCCTTGGAGTATTTCTGTTATTGGAAATGTTAACAGTTTTGGGTAGGTTAGATCGTCTATAACCTGTGTTACAAGTTTTTTGTGTACCATCGAAAGATTTAATACTAAATTTGCTGGCCCCTAATTGTCGCGAATAATTGCTATCGTTTTTATTCCTTCTAGGTGAAATTCTATTTGAATTAGAAACGTTACAGCAATTATTATAGCTTTTACAAAAGTTTCTTGTTTGTTATAATAATTACGTTCAAAGTTATAAAGTCTACTAACGTAATTTTTATTTTGGTGACGCCAATAGTTATTACTGTTACCATGGTTTTGGTAACGATTATTAAAGTCGTGCCTATAATTACCACCGTTACAATAATTTTGGTTTCGGTTATTAGAATTTCGCTGAAGTAACTAGAATTGTTAGTGAAATTTTTATTTCGATTGTTAAAATTACACCCGTAATCATTACTATTACCGTAGTTTTGGTAACGCTTTTTAAAGTTCTGTCTACAGTTACCGCTATTGTTATAACTTTGTTTAACATACCTGCAATTGCCGTTATTGCGACGCCCTTTATGTCGTTGGTGGCCTTGATTTTTTCTTGGCCTGTTACAATTGACTTGTGGATCGGATACAGGAGGGTCGTAATTTTGGCGTGACCAGATAGCCTGTACGCGGCGTTTGAACTGTATAAGATCTTCTACAAAATATTTTTCAATTCTGCTTTTCAAAGAACTAGGAGCATGATATTATAAAAAGAACTTAATACGGTCATCTTCATGGGCTTTTGCCCATTCGGTAGCATCGGTCAAGTACGCGTTAAACGAAGTAGAGCTTGTATGTAATGGACGGTTGCCGAGAATTGGCGTAAAGGGACAGTCACGTCTTTCAAAAAATTCTTTGAACGATTGAAAATTTCGGTTTTTAGGACTAACTATCGTATAGTATTGTGACACCTCGTCGGGAACCCATTTTCCGACCATAATGTTATATTTGATGTGTTCATCTGTCACATTTAGTCGCTCAAATTCCCCAATAAAGTAATTTAGGGTCTGGCGTGGTTTAGTAATTTTAGTAAAACGGTGAAACTTACGTTCAAGGTTATCTGCGCTAGTTTCTTTATTAAAACATTTGCTGTCGTTGGCGTAAATCGAGTCACGACGGAGAAGAGCTGTCAGCTCCTTATTTTCTCGTTCTAATGTTTTAATAGTTTCATTAACATTTTTAGACGGCGTTTGATGACTGTACGCCGATAAATGTGCAAAACTGATCGGCTCGACATAGTTTTGGCGCATTTTTTGTTTATTAATGGTCTTCGTTTTCGTTTTATATTCGTTACTGTTATCGAAGGTTGGCGTAATGGTGCGATTAAGGATTAACCCTCACCTCTTACAATATCTTCTCTTATCTTAATTGGCTCAGGGTTTATAGTTGGTTTGTGGTAATCAGCGTCTATACCTTCTTCAGCATCAGTAACTAACCTCGAGCGGTTGTATACTGACACAGGTATGGATTTCTTGCTGCTAGTGCTCATACTCAAATTAGTGCTACTAATCGTGTTAGTGAGAGTATGTTACAATTAAACGTATTCTACAGAAGGTCTAATATAATCTAGCTCATAAATAAATGCTAGATATATAAGTTAAGATTAACTAGATTAAATTCTAGTTAGTAAACGAATATGATTTAACACTCAACGTTTATTGTACAATTTAAAATTCTACGATCTTGGAAAAGAAACTAAGTGACTCGCTAAATGAGAATTAAGAATATTAGCAAGAATATGAATCAATTCCCAATAACAAATAATGCTTAGTAAACGACTCAAAAGTACGTCTTAAACATAATCAAAATAGTGCTCGAAAAATAAACACATACGCCTACCCCTACGAGAACATAAATTAATGCCAACTAATATTAATGCTAACGCAACCACGTTACGGCCATCACGACTACAACAACTCAACTACCACGCTTGATCTCTCTCGCGGTAATTTTTATACCGTTTTCGCGTTTTTTTTTGCATTTTTTATACTCTCTTCAAAACGATGTTTATAGTAATCAAATAAAATAATAAAGTTTAAACGTTTTCTTTTATTGAGGTCCTCTAAGTCGAAATGATAATCTGTTCATACTTTTGCTTTACTAATTAAAAACAAACACTGATAGATGTTCTATAACTTCTAATCTAATAAAAAATGTAAGCTGCTTATGTACTTTTAGCAAAAGCTTTTTTAGCACAATCAGATAAAATTGTAAAACACAATAATCAAGTACTGCAAATCTTTTGAACTTTATCTCGCAGAATAAATTTTAAACAAAAACTTAAATTATACTTGAAACGTTTTTTTCTAGTCAATTATTATTATTTAACAACTGTCTCTACTTATTTTCTTAATACAATTCAATACATAATATAATAAACAAAGCTTTCAAAACTTATTAAATCAAACAACGTAAAAAGCACGTATTACTTTTATGGCACATAAGGATTAATGTTTCTAGCAGAGACGTTTTTATGTTAAAATTCTTTTATTTATAGTAAAAAATACTTTAATAGTCTAATTTAAAAAGTTAAAGAATATATTATTGTGAATAAATTATTATGTTAACTTAAAATTAGTAATGAATTTTATTGTACCATAAAACAGGTTCAAAGTTGAGTTTTATACAACCATGGTAACATGAAAAAGGAATTAACATCAAAGTGAGACAATTTATACATAAAAAAGTTATAAAAAAATAAAAAAAAAATAAAAAAAAGAACAATGATAAGCAAGTAAAATTACGAATTAAACTTCTCACTGTAAGAAGAGTTTTTTAAAGTTTCCAAATAGCACTCTTCATTTTTCAAAAAGCTATAATCCTAAAAAGTTAAAAGTGGTTTAAAGTAGTTATTTTGATGCTTACTTAATTAAAAAAAAACAACAAATAATAAGCAGTACTTGCTTAAATTAAACTTTTATGGTAGTTTAATCAACAATAAATGAATTAAATGATACTAAAAACTTTAACCATATTTTGCTTATAAAAATTTGTTAGATCAAGTATTTGATAACTTTTACTCTTTAGCTAAAATATAAACCAAATAAGTATGTGATAAACATAAAAACAAATTATACAGTAATCTTCCTTTATTCTACCAACATATGTTTCTGTGTGTCAACGAATCAACACACTTCAACTGGGTTCTGTAAAAAAAATAATTACTGTAATGAGAGAATAGAAGCATAGAATAAAGTAGGTGTATATATGTATATATAAGATTACTGTATAATTTGTTTTTATTTATATTCCAGTGAAGTTACTTTACTAGGATCTTTTATTAGCAAACAATTAAAACTATATTTTGAACAGTTATGTGATAAACAATTTTTTTAGAAGTTTTGTAATATTTTTTTTTCAAAATAATTGGTAAATCTAATATAAATATACAGCGTTCAACGTTAATCGTTTGCTAATACAGATCCTAGCGAAGCAAGTTCACTGGAATATATGATAACATGTTTTACAGTACTCTTTTTTTATCAAACAAACATTTAACACACAGAAACATATGTTAGTTTATTAAGAAAGAGTACTGTGATTTTTTTTATTTAATCTTATATAGCTACAATAATTACAGATTCCATAAAATAACTCTTTAACCAGAGTGAACCAAAAAACTTTAATTAAGAATTTTTTTTAAACATTTATCAAATATTTTAGGATATTTATAAGTATAACAAGTTAATTTTTTGTCTGAATTTAAGCTTTGATGGAATAAGTAAAACACCTTTTGACAATAAACAACTGTATAATACTTGAAATTTTGTTAAAAATTACTGTAATGCTTTCTTATATTTAAATGTATGCCAAGTTTTGCGAGTGTTTTAAAAATATGGAAATTAAAAAATAGTACAGTCGAGCGCAAAGTATGAAAAAAACTATTAGCTAACATTTTGAACATTGTGCATCCACAATAAAGAAGCTTCCGTATCTAACTCTTTTTTATCACTCTGAGGAGAATCGCTAAAGTGCCAATTAAGTTGACGAGAAAAATTGTTGTTATATTCATCTGCTATTACTTTGCGCTCCTGTGCATATTTATTCTTATATATTTTAAATTTTCAACTATATATTAAAATAAATAAACTATTTAGTTTGTTAACATTTAAATACAATGACATTAAAATTGATTTATAGAATAACACAACTCTGTAATACGTAAACTGGTTTATAGTACCAAAACATTTTTATAGTAATTTTTTGCTTAAAACATCGATAAATTCTAAAGAGTTTTATTTCAATAGAATTTTTTCAATGTATTAAAGTATAATTATTACAAATATATGTAATACCTAATAAAGGATATCATTCCTAAACTATTTAGTATATCATTTATAAGTAAAAACAACAGCTGTCGTAAAATATTTAACTTTTTCTGCTAATTTTAAATTAAAAGTTTAACGGAGTCTATAGTAATTGATCTTCCTAGGACTTTATAAACTTTTCATGATTAATTAACAGAGAAATACATCAATGGAATAAAACTTTATACACTGCATTAGTTGCCGTGACTTATAGTTTGTTTTAATCTTTAAGATTTTATGTCATGTTAACTTATACTTGATAAATCTATCTATGTATATAACAGTTTTTGTTAAAATGAGAGAAGTAAGTAAGCATTCCAGTAATATTTTCAAACGTTTTTTTATTTACCGCTAATCACAGATAAAAATTTAACTATTTGACGCAGAAGATAAACAAAGTTAAGATAGAAAAATTATATTTAAAATTTAAATTTAAGCGTTTGCTAATAAAGATTGTAGTGAAACAACTTCACTGGAATATATAATAAAAAACAAATTTAGACAGTATTCTTTATTACACTCACACATGTTTCTATAGTATTTATTGTAATGTATTGTTATCTATATTTTTTATTTTTAATAAACACATACATATACCTATTTTAGCTTCTATTCTTTCCTTACAGTATTTATTTTTTTACAGAGATCCGTTTAGTGTGTTAACCCATTAATACACAGAGACATGTGTTAGTGTAATTAAATAAGAATACTGTTTGAATTTTATAAGAAATTGCTAAGGTTTTTAAAAATTCTTAATATTTAAAGAGCCTTTTAAATTTGATCTAAAATATCAAGCAATTATTGGAAGTTTAGTAAATATACAAGACTTATTTCAAAGAAAAAAGTGTAATACGGGTCTCAAAAGGTTATCAGTTATCAATTTTTTTTTTTTTATTATAAAATAGTTGCACAAAAATAAACTTTATTCAATCGAATAGAATACTTGGCTGAGGACGCGTGTTGAACGCGGAAGTTTATTTTTGTGCAATTTTATTTATATATGGCACCTACGAAAAGTGGAGAGCGTCTCTTGCCACTTAAACTTCAAAAAACAAGTAAGTATTTTTTTTATATGTCCTGGACATGACTTTAAACTGTATCCTGGTGTATGACTCGATAACCGAAAGGTTTTTTTCGTACACCAGGTCGTAGTACCAAATATTTAAGCACTTTTTTTTCGTTCGATAAACATTATATTATATATTATATGTACTGATATTAATTATACCTATGAATAAAATCAAGTATTATATAAAATTCTTCAAAAAGTTAAATACTAATTGCTTTAAATAGGGGTCGGCAAACTGCGACCTACGATATATTTTTCAGCAGCGTACTTTTTAAAAACAAAAAAAGTTGTAAAATCTTACAATTAGGCTGTTAACTTAATAGCTAGTAATTACAATAGCTTTATTATTGACATTCTTTCACATTTTTGGTATAACTTTACTTTTTGACTGATTACTACATTTATCTTAAACGCGGAAGACTTAATTTTTATAACAGTGCGGCCCGCAGACACCTTTTTTTAGAAAAAACTAGACCGTAACTTATAAATGGCTGCCAACCTCTGCTTTAGCTAAATATTATAATGTACTTGAGTAACTAACATAATGACGTAATAATTCAAAAATCGAAGTTGCTGATATTAATCCGTTTTTGTATTTAATTTAAAAAACGTTGCTACCAAAACAAAAAAAAAAGAAAGAGAGATTTAAATAGCACTAGAAATGAGTAAATTAACTGACAATAACGATAAAAAAGAAGTATTGCCTAGAATTTTTGATCCAAACGGAGTCGAAAGGGAAAAATTAAACTGTATCATTGCTCAAACAGAAGCTCTTTACGATATTTCAAGGTATTTTTATCATTGCAAACATTTCAAATAGTTTAAAATTTTTACCATATGTTTTAATTTTGGTTTAAAGTTAAATACCATGTTTAAATTGGATGTTGTTAATATCATACAAACATATGATTTCAAAAGTTAAACTAACGAAAAGTAGCAAAAAGTAAAAAAAAAATGACTTTTTTGTTATTACGTTTTACTTTCACAGACTATTACAAGCAAAACAATATTTCACTCTTATATTAAATATAGCTTTTTAATTTAAGCTATTATTAGTTATCAAAATAATTCTTATTCATATAGAATCTGGTTTGTTATGGTCAAAATTGCCAGCTGACAAACATTTAAAAAAGTTGGAATAAACAAAAGTTTTTTAATCAACATTTATAGAAAAAAGTTTTAATTTTTACTAAATTAATTAACAATTTAAAAAGGTTTAAAAGCCTTTTCTAATTATTTGTGAATATGCGTTAAACATGTATAAAATGAGGACTAGTTAAATATGCACAAAGGTTTAATTTTGGACAAAATAAAATACCAATCAAGGGTTAGGGGTAACAGTGATAGTTGAAAATAAAAGAAACAAATAAAACAAAACTAAAAAAAAAATAAGAACAAAAAAGTTACCAGCCAAGGGTAAAGTGTAAAAGTAATAATAAAAAATGAAAGTAAAAATAAATAGGAAGAAGAAAAAAAAAAGGTTACCGGTCAAGGGTAACATTGGTAGTAAAAAAAAAGCTTCAATCCGTGCAAAAGTGACACCGTGAATAAGTGTATTCGTGCAAAAGTGACTCTTTGTGCATTTTTGACCCTACGCGTTTTAAATACTTTGATTGCTGCATTAGCTAATAAAAAGTCCAATAAAAATGTATTTGTTATAAAATTATCTTAAATTATTTGTTGTTATAGTCTTTATTACGAAAAAGTATCTATTTTTCCAAAAAAAACTATTTTTACTAGTTTTTGCTGTTTTAAATAAACTTTTAAAGTTAAACTATTAAAACGTATTAGATTCACGTTAGCATTTTAGCAAAACTTTTTTTAATAGCTTAACTTAAGGGCATATTGGGGTAAAGCACTTTTTTTTACATGTTGATCTTATTTTAAAGATGTTTAACTTTGCTAAAAGTTGCTTTTTATCGTTTTGTAAAAACCAAATTAGTTTTTGAGATATGAGGATACAAAGTCAGAAAGCTCAATAGGTTCCTTATGGAAGGACCAAAGTAAAATGCAAAAAAAAGACTATTTCATTAAAAACTATATTCTCCTACAGTTTTTAGGGAATCTTTCTGAAACTTTCTCAGTTTGATCTTAACTTAATAATAAACATTTTCTTTTGTTAGACACAGCCTTTTTTAACAAATAATCACAGAAGATCAAAATCTATTATCAGCAAACTTTACTCTGTGTATTTCAAAAAATGACTGAGTTTTGTTAAAGTGTTTTCAAAAATAAAATAAAACCAGCTAATATAAATAAAATTGCTTTACGTCGACATAATATTTTCTTAACATTTATAAGGCATGTAAATTTAAGTAAGAAAATATGCAGTTTTATTATTTACATTTCTTGCTAAAAAATTGCTCAAATAGACTATTTTAGTGAAAAAAATATTAAGCAACATTAAAAAAATCAAATGTAGCTGGATTGATGAAACCAATAAAGGAAAATTTTTGATGGAGTGCAAAATATGTCTGGAGACGAGTCATTACACAGAAAAATGTCCAACTATAAAAAACAGAAAACGTATGAGATCCATTAAAGGAATTCCTAAGAGTTTGCTAACTGAAGTTTCATCAGATCATAAAGGGGCTATGCTTGGTGAAGATGGAAAATTTTTTTGTTATAGTGTTGACATGTTAGTTTGTAAAAAAATACTTATTTAAGCAAAACTTGTACGTTCAATAGATATTATTAAATTATTACTAAAAATTTATACAATGATATAAACTCAAGAAAAATATCTACAGTACAAAAAAAAAGTTTATAATACATCTCAGTGTTTTAGAACACATAAATGAAAGTATATTTTACTTGTTATACCAAATACATAATAATATACCAAATATAAGTATATATTAAATATATACTTAACATTTTACTCAAATGTAAACATATACAAACTTTTACTTTAAAACAGTAAGGGAGTTTACAACTGTGAAGCTTTTTAAGCCAGTTTGTCTTAAGCGTGTACTATCTTTTTTGATTTAAAAATTGTATGTATAAAATTGTACATAAAAATAGTCATGTAATACTGTTAGACTAATTTACTAAATTTTAAACAATAGAGGAAGTAAACGACCATCTTTAAAAAAAACCTACACTTAGTCTAAAACGTAGCATTAAATTAAATTGTTAAGCTTATTAACATAGTGTATATAACTTTTCTTTTAAGATTTAGTAATTTCCATTAAGTTTAGTATATAAATTGTGGACAGAAAATTTGTCTAGTTAGTTTTCTCGAAGTTTAAATAGCTTGTGAGCATTATCTACTTGTTCCAAGAGACTTATAAAGGAGAATATTTTTTTACTTTAGCTTAACACATTATAAAGCGGAGCGCTGCTTGAAAAGGGAGTTTTGCATTTTTCGAAAAGAATGTTAAAACTTCCGTCGTAGCTAAGCGTCGCAGCTTTTTGTTTAAAGCGAGAGCGCTTTGCATTTGCAGGCTCATTCGATTTTCGTTTCGGTTAGCTATCATTGTTGGCAAGAACATTAACAATTAGTTACAATTAAAGCAAACGCTTTTTGGTTTTAGCAGGTATTTTTTAGACTCTTTGTGAACAAGATTTCACTGTTGTTTGTTAAAATCGTGTATTGTTTGACCTAGTAACAAACAGGACCTCGAGAAACGTTTACCAGAACGTGTTTCGGTCTAGTTGTGAACGTAACTTAGATTGTATTTAAGCGATAATATGCGTTTAGCTTTTGTTTTTTTTTTAGCGACTGTTACTCAGCATTTCACTTATATTGTAGTCCACTGACTTCAGTAAAAACCGCTGAGAAACAAAAGTAAGTGTAATTCAATACACTTTTCAGCTTTCGTTGATCGCTGCAACCGTTTTTTGAGCTCTAAACTTCTACAGTGAGTCATTGACCCCTGTAAGAATCGCCGAAAAACTAAAGCAAGTGTATATTGGTTTGTATTTATTTCCAGATTTTGTTGTTTTTTAACAACCGTTTCTCAAGTAGAAACTTCTATTGTAGTTCAACGAAAGCGGACTATTAGACGTTTCAAGTCCTAGCTTGGCTCTGACGTCAGTAAGAATTGCTGAAGACTGTAAATAAACGCTTATATAACTAATAAAATTTGGCCTGCAAACATACCTTCGAGCTCTGACTTGCATGTGTGTGAGTGTTATTTTTTATCGCTTATTCGTAACATTGTAAAATAATCTTAAATACAATTTACCGTAAATCTATATTCTCCAAAGCTTTTTACCAAGGAACGGCAAATTTTAAGGTTATGTTCAATACATGTAAATAAATAAATTTGGATTTTTGTAACATTGGGCAAAACTCACTTATCATAGTTTTTGAAAGGTTTTGTTAGTAAAATAAAAAAATCCGATTTAGTTTGCACCTCCTATAAATAAATTATCAGAGTTGCCACTAGTTTTTGAGAATTTTTTTGCAGGTTTTCCGAATTTCTTGCAGGTTTTTGAAAGTACACATTTTTTGGGTCTATTTTTAGTTTAAATGTAAATTAAGGTTAAAAATTGTGTTAATTATTATAACCACATTGAAAAGATACTGTAAAGCTACTTTGAATGTGTTTTTAAATATAAAAAGAAATTGATTATGACAATTTTTTTTAAATCTTTATGATATATCTTTCGTGTTAAATCTAAATTCTAGGATTTTCCAGATATTTGTAGTCTAAATTGTCAAATTCTAGGTTTTTCCAGGCTTTGTTGCAATCCTGAACTTTCTACTTTGATGTCTGTATCTTAAATAAAGTATGTTTATTTAACGAAAAAAAGTACTCAAATTGTTTGATCCTAGGACCTAGTGTAGGAAAAAACCTTTCGGTTGTCGATTTGCACACCACGGATACCTTTTAATGTCTTGTCCAGGACTATACAATAAAATTTTATAAGCTTTAAAAAAGTGTGGTACATAAAGAAGAATATCTAAAAAAAGGGTAGATGTCAAATTTGCACGAGGGGACTAAATTGCACGAAGACACTTTTGTACGAAGGGTTACTTTTGCACGAGCAGACAATTTTGCATGGAGAAATTTTTGCACGGGTTGATTTATTTATTTAATTTTTTTATTAATTCTTTTTTATTTCTTTTCTAAATAACTTTTTTTTATTATCACTGTTACCCCTAACCCTCATTCAGTAACTATTTTTATTTTATTAATTATTTTTTTTTCTATTATTATTTGTTTTTTTTTTACTATCACTGTTACCTCTTACCTTCGGTCGGTAGTTTTTTTATTTAATTTATTTCAATTTATCTTTTAGTTTTTTTTACTCTTTAACCTCGTGCACTTTTGTCCCTTCGTGCTAATTTGTCATCGTGAAATTTTGTCTTCGTGTAATTTAGTCCCCTCATGCAATTTTGTCTTCGTGCAATTTTGACCCGTTCATAAAAAAAAAAAAAAAGATAAACTTAAGCAAACTGAAGTATTAAAAGAATACTTTAAATAAGTTATAAAGTGTTCATATAGTTTTATATTAAAGTATTTTTTATTAGTAATAAAAATATTCCTGACAAATTTGTGTGTATGAATATATAAAAAGCATCTCAGAAATTTAACAAAATGGTAAAAATGTAATAAAAATTACAATCAATTATAAGAGAGAACGATAAGTTTTGTTTATTTCTTTTTTATTAAAAATATATTATTTTAAAAGTAGTAGTTTAAATACAATGGCTTTTAATGTAAACTTCAGTTTCTAATTTTAGTTAGATTAACGAAGAAAATTTGTTTTTTTTTTTCTATAGAGAAGGATATCATGAAGGTAAAAAAGAATTACCACCTTTTTTACCAAATAAAAAAACATCAGAATACGATATCAACAAACAAGAAGATGTTCCGGAATACCTTATGTGTAAACTATGTAACCAACTTATTCATGATGCTTCGATAACACAATGCTGCCAAAAAACATTTTGCTACAAATGTATAACCGATGCTTTGTTATCTTCCCCGAATAATAAGTGCCCAAGTTGCAAAGCCGTCAACATCTCTGCCGTTGACATGGTGTTTCCAAACAGAAATACAAAACAGGTTTGTTCTGTAAATCTTTAAAATAATTCAATTAACTTTAGTAAAAACTTTTAAAAAAACTATTTCAGATGGTACAAACTTATGTAAGAAGTGAGAAAAACAAGAATAGTAAAATACCGAATTATTATGGAAGATACAACTCAAATTCTAGTTGTTCTGAAGATAAAGGAAATGATAAAAAAAATATACGTAACCGCTTTAAAATGCTCAAATCTGGCAAAAATGATTTCAAAAGAAGAAACTTCAACATTAACTGGAAATGTAATAAACGGGACAAAAGAAATAAAAAGTTTACATATTGGAAAGAATGGCTCCAATATTTGACAGCAGTCGACCAGTCAAATGCGTTTAATTATCAGTATAATAACAACATTATTGAAAATTTAACCCTTAAACTTAAACCAAAGAAAACAGGAGATGATTGCAAAAAAATAAAACGAGTAGGTGAATGTAAAGCTCCTTTACCTTTTGAAAGACGTAATTCAAAAAGGAAAGAATTGTTCTACAGAATTCGTAAAAATAACCAGAACGAAAAAGTAGCATACAGGAAAAACTCTAATTGCAAAACTCGTTCGAGAAAGACGCGCTATGAGTATGATTACAAAGCTTTTCAAAAAAATCTCTCCACGAATGGTATTACAAATAGAAACGATAAAGACAGGTCTAAAAACAAACATGATCTTTTATGCACAAAGATAAGATAAAAACAACTAATCCTAAAATTAAACCTGACAAGCTATCGTTTACAAAATTTTAAGCATATATCTTTAGTTAAGTATAAACAACCTTGCAACTTAATAGTTTTATTTAGTTGCGCAAATTTCAAAATATACTAAACGTAACCTAAACTTGAGTACTAGTTTAGCCTAATTATTTTTATTTAAAACAGCTTTGAGAGTTTTTATTTTATTCCAATTAAAATATCTATATCATATATTTTTAAAGGTATGTAAATGTTTTTAATTACTAAGTTAAATTAGTTTATACAACGATGTTTAAAAATTAAACGGTTATTTACTAAGACTTTGGACACTTATTTTCTTAAATGATAGTAAACTTAAACTGTTGAGAGAACAAATAAACTCAAGTTAAAGTTATCTATTTCATTTGTTTTTACACTAGTTTCAGAGTAAATTTCGCATGGACAAAAATAGTTACTAAAAGAAGTTATAATAGAACTTAAAACAAGCATATTTTTTTGGATAAAAAATAGTTGTAGTATTTTGTAAATGTAATATAAAAAATATAATATTTATACAATGAAACATGATAAACACTTTTAGTATTTAATTAAAACCTATATAACGTTTTAAATGTATATATTAGTAGAAACACAAAACATTTCAGTAGTAATGTGCAATAAAAATAAAACTACGGTAAAAAAATGTATATTAAAACATCTCATTAAGAAGTTATTTACAATTAAGTATTAATAAAGCTGTAAATATTTTTTGTATTATACTCGATTAATTCAAGTTACAAAAAAAACAATCTTTTTTGCTTTAAAACTTAAAAAAAAAGTTATAGGTAATAAAACTATATATCCTTACTTCTATATCTCTTTTTAAATATATCCAGACTTATATGGAAAAGAATTAGCTAGATTTAAAATGTTCATAATATAAATTATTGATGGTATTTTCTAAAAAAGAAACGACCAAAACAAGGTCGTTGAAATGTATAAACAAATATTCTAAAAGTATCTGGTGTATTAAAACTATTTCATATAAAATTTACTTGTAACTATAAAAGTCACATCTATACGTATTTTTTAAATATCTTTTATTCCTCAAGTAATTATATATTGTTGTTATCCGTTGAAATATGTTATCAGAATCACATAAAAAAACGTAGTTATTTTAGATAATTTAGTAGTTTTAAAATGGTTGCTAGCTAGACTTTATTCACAAGCCTAAATATAGTAATAATTTTTAAAAAGCTAAAACTAATAATTACCAAGCTCGTTTTATTAGTATTATTATAGAATTTAAATGCTATTTTTAACCGAGTTCTAATCTCTACTTTTACCGATCAAAAAATTACTACACAAGGAACTCAACTAAAAAAAAATATTTTTATTGTTAGCCTTAATCTGAATCGTTATTTTTCTCATACTTTTATATATTCACTAGTTTGTTCGCAATCGAATGCAAACATCCAAAACAACCAATTTTTTTTAAATAAAACGATAATATGAGCTAAATAAACACTTATAAAGTTATAGATACTAGCAAATAAAAAAATTATAGTGCTAAAATAGTAAACACTTTATATAAAAGAGTTTTATAAAACTGTTTTTTACTGCATATTTTTTTAGAAAAGTACAGATGGTTTCAAGTTTTGTGAAAAAAAGTATTTGTAAAAGTTATGAACATTATAGTACACTTTCACAGTAGTTTTTACAACTTTTTGTATCGTTTCTAAAAGGCTAAGCTTTAGGTTTTATTTATAATTTAATTTAAAATTTTATCTTGTTTTTTATTTGAATACAACCATTACTTAAGATTTCTTATGATCTTGTTATTTTTTTTATCTTCAAAAAAAAAAGAAAAAAAGCAACGAATATTTTTTAAAACTATTTTTTTAAATAGTACCACAACCCAGTACTTGCATTACAATAGCCATTGCTAAGTATTAGTACGATTGCAACTATTCAAAGCGAACAATAAACTTAATTAAAAGTTTATGTGTCAAAAAACAAAAAATTATTTTATTGAAACTAAATGTACTATATACCTTCATAAAATTCTTTGCTTACTAAATACAAGACTTGGACTTATACTTACTTCCACAATTTACGTTTCCAAATGACTTTAAAAGATCATAACTTTAAAAGAAATATTTTAACATAAAAAAAATCTTCATCTGCAACTAAACTGCACGATTAAGTAAGAATACTTTTTGTCTATTATAATAGATCAGCAGTGTTGTTTTGAATAATTTTTATACTTTTTACAAAAGCTAGATTTAAATCAACACTAACTATTGTAATCGCTATGTGTCCCTGCGTTGTGATAATAGTTAATAAGTTTACAAAATAACTAGTTGTAAACACTGACAAGTTTAAATTTATTAAAGCACTATGACGTTTGCTTAACGACGCATTTTTAATACAAAATGCTATTCTTGTTGTAGCAACGGTCAGTTATTGATGAACTCTGATTGATGACAGCACATTTACCTTATTGAATTGAATCTCTGAGTGGAATTCAGTAAGCGTTTGAACTTTTGTAAATTTGTTGCTTTAAAAGAAAGTACCAAATTATAGATTAAACTTTGTTGCTTATTAAAGAAATTATTGAATTATTCTTTAGCTTTATCAACTTTTTGTATAATTTTACTTGAGTTAATACGTATTTTTTAAATCACATTTGTTATTAAATATTGTTTATTAAACTGTGCTGTGTAACTTATAACCGGTTGTTTTTAATTTAAGCTACTATTTAAGTGATTACTATACCATTAGAATGATTAAGACTAAGAAGGGCTTAAGACAAAAAAATAAGTTAATGGGTCTTGCAGATACTGAGCCAACAGTATCTGCTGACTTCAATGGCGACTCTGACTTGATATCGAACTCACAATCTCCCAGCAATATTAAAGCGACCATAAACAGCGCTCATGATACAGAAGTAAGCGCGCAGACTAGGGAAAATAATTAAATTGTAGATTTTAATGCTTTAGATGAAGTTGATTTAGACGTTGAGGATTAAACTCACTTATTAGAGCAAGCTAAGGTTTTAGAGAAAAAAAATAAACTAAAAAATGAACTAAAAGCAATTTATAGGAGATTAGATACAAATAAGACCATAAATGACAGCGGCCTCACCCTTAACAACCTCGCACGCTTTAGGCGAAATGTCAACACAAATAAGTTTCAAGAAAAAACTCTTGAAAATTGTAAGCTTTTTCAAAAAATTGATGCCGTACGTGATCCGGCTGTGGAGTTACGTTTTTTTGCAGACCGGTGTACGGCTTATGGTATAACCTCTGAAATGGAGAAGTTTGAAATTCTCCAGAGAATTTGGCCCCGTTCAGATATAATAGACTTTGTTGAAACACATGACGAAGACAGAACGTTTAACAGTCTTGTTAACTTTTTACAAGGCAAAAGTAGCAAATTACCTCGTATATTAGGTGCAAGCCCAACATGGCCAGAGCCAGTTCAATTCCAGGACTTGTTTTTGGCAGCTAAGCAATGGGCAAAGTCTAAAGAGGAAGACAGAATTAAATACTTTATGCACAGACATGCCCCTAATAATTTAAAAAACAAAATTAAGGAATGTTTTGGGCTCGAATATAATGAGTTTATTAGGCGCACGGAGTTTATATGCGATATTGAACAACAGAGGGTCTTTGAAAATGCTAAAAACTTTTCATACGAACCTCAGCGTTTCCAGCACAATAAGAGATACTCTTACAAACAAAAATGGCATGAGAACATCCCACAAAAAAGGGAACATTTCCGCAGCTATGAACACAATCGTAGTCAGGGGTATTTCGAGGAAGGGTATAACAAGCGCACGAATTACGAACAGAACGCACTTTGTCACAAACATGCTAACTTGGGATATAGTGCAGACTATTGTGCTTCAGTCGCAACTTGTCCTATGTCTCCATTAGAGCAACAACACCACCAAAAAAACGAGCTCCCGTCCTACACACAGTAAGAGGAGTTGAGGATGGGGTCAGAAAACCTCTTACAAAGATGGTTGAAGCTTCTCATTGTTTGTCATGCCATTTAGTTTCAACCAACGTGAAAAGTAAATCCACTAAAAAGCAGTCAAAAGTTTCTAAGCAGAAAATTTTTGTTTCCAGAAAACCTATAGCCTTTAGATTGACTGGTCAAGTCAAGTGGTTTCATGTTCGCAAAGGCTATGGTTTCATCCATAATGAAGAGTTAAACAGTGATATTTTTATCCATTATAGTGCCATAATCAAAAATAACCCTAGAAAATTAATGAAATCAGTTACAAAAGGGGAAGTAGTTGAATTTGATGTTGTCATGGGTAGTAAAAACTTACCAGAGGCTGCTAATGTTACAGGTCCAAACAATAAACCAGTTCGAGGTTCACAGTATGCTGAAGATAAGAGACACATCTATAACAAAAGTTTCAAATTGCAGCAACCGCCTCTACGAAATAGTTACATGCAGACATGTTAAAAAGCTCTGCTTTGTTTACTCAAGCGTGAAATTACTAACTTAAAACAAACCAAAAATAAAACACTTCATTGCTGAATTACCATAGTAACTTTTAGCATTTTAACATCTCTGGTTACATGTACTACAGCTGCAACAAATTAAGCAATCAGCAGCAGCGAAATAGGAGACCAAATAGTTACAGAAGGTATTACAATTCCGATTCAAGCCTACAACTTACAAGGAAGGATCTTAGAAGCTTCAAGCAAAGCTTCAGTTATAACAAGTATCGAGATTCTTCGTCAGAAAGAAGTGAATCTGGCTACGAGTCAGAAAAAAGTATGATTTTTCAGAACAATTCAGGACTAGGGAACGTGAAAGCTTTTGTTCCAAGGGTCGCATCGTGTAGGGAGATCGATAGCTACAATAGGGAACTAAAAAGTCCCCATAAGTTATGCTGAAGCATCTAGCTCGGATGAATTCTAAGCGTTCATTCGGCATAAGTATCTTTTTTTTTACTGTTTCTAAGCGTTTATGTATGTTTAAGGGTAGTGAATGGAAAACAACTGGTTATAATTTTATTTTCTTTCTATTTATTGCTTTGGTAACTAGTTAATTTAATGATTCTATTAGTAGTTGATTTTTTTTTTTTTAGTTATTGCAATTAAAATATTATTTTTGGTTAAAATACCTGTACAAATTTAATACAATTTTTTCTCTCCTTTTTAATTTTTTTTTTTTTTTAATATCTTCAAAAGTGGTTTAATTTTTACTACAAACTACTGAACGACAAAATCCTCACAGTTTGTGAGTTTGCTAGCTTTAAAGCGAAAGTAAATTGAAGTCAAAATAAAATTAAGCTGAAAATATTGATTGGTAAAATCATTGCGTAGCTATATACCATTTTCATACAATATTTTGAACTAAATTAATAAAACTATCCAAAGTATGCTTGAGTTTTCAAAAAAATCAAACCATCTAGTATATCTCAAACAATAATATTTCGAAAGTCAAATAAAATTTTATGAACAATGACTTTAGTACTTCAGTAGACATGATTCTTAAATTTACATTAAAAATAAGGTAAACTATCTTACTTAACGTTAGTAAATCTTACTTATATTTTTAGAAATAGATTATACAAGCTTATTTTAATATACAAGTTTTTATTCTTTAAAATGATTTAGCAAATATTCCTATGAAAACTCAAACAATTTAGGGTAAAATCAAGCTTTAAAATCTCTACAAAACTAAACTGTTCATTACATCTAGTCCTAGAACTGTTCAAAAATAATTAAATTTTTAAGTTCCAACTTTTGCAAAGTTTTTTAAGGAAATAAAAGTTCCTTCTTCTAAGTTTAGGTTGTAGTAAATCATATTTCCAATATATTTTTTGTTACTCTGATCAAATAAGACTTTGAACAACTACGTTATTTATTAGTAGTTTAACTTCGTTGTTCACCAACATCTCTTTTTTCAAACTAAACAGGAAGATACTATATAAAATAAACTATTCAACATGATGATAGTGTTTCTGATTCATTTAAACTTCAAAGTTGGGTAAAGCAAGGCTGCGTACTTTTTCGAACTCTTTGGAATATTCTTTCCAATGCAGTTAAAGCACGCTTTTGGTTCATCAACTACAGGAGTTAAGCTCCATACGCAAACTTATGGTCGCCTTTTCAACCTTGCACGTCTGAGAGCAAAACAAAATCTGAAGATTATCACAATACGTGATCTTCTCTTTGCTGATGATGCTGCACTCGTAGCTCACTCTGCCCAAGATCTGCAGACACTACTGAGTCAGTTTTCATCGGCATGCTCAGATTTCGGCCTTACAATAAGTCTCATAAAAACTAAAGTTCTAAGTCAAGGAACATATATTTCACTATCAATCAAGATGAATGACAAGGATATCGAAAATTAGTCGTATTGGTAAGGCCTCAGGTTCTTTTGCTTGTTTGTCTGCAAGAATTTGGAAAAACAAAAAGTTAAGCATTCGCACAAATGTTAAGGTTTATTGCTCCGCTGTATGCAGTAATCTGCTATACGGTAGCGAAACATGGACGTTGTCTAGCGTGCAGGAGAAGAAAATCAACACCTTCCACCTATGATGCCTTCGTCGAATCCTTAGAATTGCATGGCAACAAAAGATCACCAACAAGGAAGTGTTGAGACGTACTAGTCTTAACACCATGTACTTTACCTTTTGTCAGTGTAGATTCGCTGGCTTGGTCATGTTTTAAGGATGGTAAAGAGCGATTTCTGAAGTCTCTATTGTATGGCGTGTCAGTGGTTGACAAACGCAAACGAGGTCGCCAAAACTAATGCAACCGCGACCTAAAAAGCTTAAACTTTATAACTACATACTGATAAGTTGGAGTTGCTTGCAAATGACCTCGCCAAAAAGCGATTTACTTTACACCAAAGAATGAAAGAAAGGGGAAAACAATAGTTTAAGAAACTGAAGCAGACAAAGAAGTGATAAGCAAAATGAATTTTATTATATTTTATTTATCTAACTTTGTGTATTTAGTTTTAGTATTTAAGTCTATTATTTGTTTGTTTTATTTATTGCATCACTAAGTTTATAATTTATTATTGTTGTTTATTTTTATTCTTCTATGCACAATACGCATAGCCAATTTCGGCTGGTAGCCTATTATTATGATTTTGTTAATTACCAACATCTCTTTTTTCAAACTAAACAGGAAAACACAATATAAAATAAATATCTACACTGCTTAAAAGTTTTATCGACAAGGAAGTATAGGTAGAGCATAGTTTTTGTAAGTGTTGTTTGGAAAACAGAACCTAAAAAAAGAGGTGACCAGACCATAGAACAGTTGGGTTAACAGACATCCAATAGTATTAAAGGGTTAACAATCGATTACTAGCTGCTGCCAAGTACAGGACTAGTAATTTACAGCAAAATATTTTTTTATTGAAAAAAGCAATAAAAATATTGAAAGTGTCTGTACTGTACACAAATAATAGGAAACACTGTTGAGGAATTTCAGCAAACTCTCTCCTTCTAACAATACTTGAAAGAGACTATTGTACGGTGTACATTTGTATCCGAAACGTTTTTGATATTTTAAAACACTGTCGTAGTGAACACTCGATAAATTTATTTAAGAAGCGAATGTTGTGGAGTGTTTTGCGCAGATATTTGTGACGTGCTTCTAGTATTAAAAAAACAAACATATTTTTATAAAATAACAAACATATTTTTATATAAGGAGTAAACTTCGTTTGAATTAGTATAAAATCAGCGCGTTTTCTTAAAAAAGGCAGTTCTAAAAACCATCCGTCGCTAAACATTGTTAAACTGTGGGAAGTAACGTCGTGGAGAATCTTTCACTCAAGATATTAAATCAATAGTTGCTATCGACGCATAAGGGACTAAGAGTTCGGAAATTCACTACAATTGTTGGGCGATAGTTAGTATTAATTCGAGGAAACTGTTAGTCTATTGACTATTGTATTATTTTTCAATCACGTGTTGTAGTTTTTGCATGCACTTATTTCTCTTATAATTTTGTAAATAAATTTCACAACTAAAAAAGAAATATATTTTAGCTTAAACCTACTTTAATTAAAATCATATATGTCTAAAAATCATAATAAGGATAAGAATAAATATAAACCGTTGTCTTTACAACAAATCACGACTCGCTCGAATAAGAAGAAAATGGATACCAGGGCAGATACAGCAGCTCACAACACCATAAAAGTTTATTGAACTTTTAATAATCTATAAAATGCAACTTATATTTACATTTGTTTTAGAGGTAAATTCAAACACTTGTTATAGTGTTTAAAGTAAAAGAGGATCAAACAAACATCTTATAAGGAACGAAAGAGTAATGACCTGACATGAACATTTTGTAATGCTATTGGCATTTTCTCCTTTTCGAGAGAGCACATTTGTATAAAAACTCAACGCTACGCTCGATCTAGGCTTTTAGAGTTTTACTGTCTCGCAGTGAGCTTTTTAAGCCATTGCGGCTTTTCGCTGCACTAAGCTTATGAATGGTTTCAATCTTGTTTACGCAAATTTAGTTCACTTTTATACTGCTTTATAAGTTGAGTTTAATTAAACGATCACTTAGTTTTCAGCTTCTTTGATTCATGTATTTTAGTCTTTTAAAAGAATTGATAATTCGATTTAACGGCTGTTGTATAGTATTTTATCACCTTTTTGTTTCGCAATTTCATTATAATTACAATTCATTACCAAATACTCGAGTTACGTTCAACAGTAGTATAAGAAATTCATTTATTAAACCTTTATTAGATAGTTAGTAAGTCATATTAGTTTATTTATCAACTATAGTTTACTCGTTATCTTGGGGACATCTATTATACAAGTTACAGCGCACGTTGCGTTATAAACCAGGCCCCTAACATTGTATAAGTAGAATACCCCGTTAGCGATAATTTAGACACATTAAATAAAATTTATGTTTAGGCAATCTAGTGTTAGTCAGTCTCTCTTAAAAATCAACAGGGTTGCCTCTCGTTTTTTCCATAATTCTTTCAGATTTTAAATTTACACATTTTTGGGTCTATTTTGAGTTTAAAGTTAAGTTTAAGGTAAGAAACTGTGTAAAATAGTATAAAAACATTAAAAATATATTGTAAGGCTACTTTAAATATGTTTTTTAATAAAAAAAAAGTTTTCATGCTGACAAAATTTTTTATTTACTTGATAGATTTTTTGAGCCAAATCAAAGTTTTACTACTGAACATGTGAAAATTGTTAAAATAACAGGTTTTCCAGGTTTTGTTAGTGATTTTTGTTCAAAATTCGAGGCTTTTCCAGATAAAAAAAAAGTTCTCAAATTCAAGGTTTTTTTTTTGCCTAAATTGTCAAATTCCAAGTTTCCAGGTAAAGTGGCAACCCTGAATCAAGTTTCCGTCAATTTAATCTAGAAGAAATGCATCATTTTTATATTCTAGCAACGTTACATTAAACATTAAAATGTTATTTAAATAAGGTTTTGTTATAAATGAGGATCTCATTCATATTATTTTATAAAAAAATTAGTATTTTTTTTCCTTGAATGCAATTTGAGAATTTTGTTTGTTACTCTTGAACTAAATTAGAAATAAGAATGTTGTAATAGTTTTTAATTTGATTTAAATTAATCTTATATGGAATAAAATACACAGACCATGAACTTTTCCATATGACCAAAAACCTCCATTACCTACAATTGCTATTTTTTAAGTAGACACAAAATATTCAGAGCAAACGGGATAAATCAAATTCTTTATAATGTAATAGCAATAACTTACAATATTACAAAAAGTCTAATTAATTGAAGTTTAATTTAAAAACAACCTAGGCTACTTTAAAAGTTAAGAAAGAAATGTTTTAAAATAACTATCAGATTAGATTTTTTAAATACATTTATACTAATTAATGTGTTTTTATATCAGTTTTCTGAATGTAATTATTATATTGTCTTATAACTTCCTAACTTGCGCTAATCTTTTTCTCTGTTCAGTAATTTCATTCTTGACACTTTTAAGTTGTTGTATTCTATGGTTTTGCTCATTTTTGATTGCCTCAGCTTCTTTCAATGCTATTTCACCTTCCAAAACTCGCTTGGATTCAAACTAAAAGACATTTCATGAAAAAAATGTCAATACACTCAGTCAAAAAGTTATAGAATTGCACAGAAAATCGTTAATGGTTTTTAGTTATTGTAAATGATTAATTTGTAAACTAGATCCCATTTAAAAAAAAAAAAAAAAAAATTGTATTTATTTTTGTTGTTTAAGTGTAACAAAAGACTTTAAGCGTTAATCACATTTAAAAAAAGAATTTTGAAAATAGTTAGCAAATATGCTTTAATTTTAAGATTCAAACGAAATAAGTTGTTCTAAATATACATCAGTTTTTTAATCTACGTAATTTATTAAACATAAAATTGACTATCTAAATTTACTTTTTTTTATTACAACAAATAAATTATAAAACAACTGCTTTTGATAATAAAATTTCTAAAAAAGGTATAAGAGTACTTTATTTATAACATACAACTGAATGTGCTTAATTAAAGTTATTTCATAGCAGTTGTGTTCATATGTGAATGCTTTTTTGAATGCTTTTTTGTTTGTGTATTTTTGATTCACATTTTTTAGGAAAATGATAATTACATTTTACGGAATATGTCACAAAGTAATACTTTTGATAAAAATGCAGCTGAATAATAGATAAAAAAGAAGTACTGTACTAATAAATGTGCTAAACAAATATTTTATTTAAATTTGTAATACTTTTTTTCACATAATTGAAAAGTATCAACATTTATTATTTGAAAACAACACTGAAGTTTAACTGTTTAACATATACTATCGAAGACAGCTGAGCTAATAAGGCCAAAATCGGAGCTTGTAGAGAAAAACTAAGACAATAGTCTTAGCAGATCTTTCGCAAGGTGAGTTACGATTGCAGTAACATCAACAAAACTAAATCACATACGTTGAATTTTTTTTCACTTTTTGTTTTGCTTAAAGGCATGTAGGGTTTGATAGGAGTCCTTCAAATCTTATAAGAAGCTTTTTACCCAGAGATGATGAGCAGAAAAGATGTTTTAACATAGGAATTGGTAAGTTAATAGTCGGCGGGCCGTATCTACAAGAAAAAAAATGCGGGTCGTACTTAATAAAAGAAAAATTTTCGCTAAAATAAAAATTAATAGATAGTTAAAGGTAATAAAAAATTCTTTAAAGAAAAGTTATTTTTAAAGATCAATTAAAGCACTATGATCCTCTAATTAAACAGTATTGTCTATTAACACATTAAGTCGGTCAGAGGCTGGGTTAAACTCAGGATTACTTTTACAAGTATGCCTACTAGTAGCTGACGTTTTTTCAACCCGATTGTGCACGCGTAGTGTGCTTAGAAACTAGATTCGTAATGCTAGAGACCAAAAGTGTCTTAGGTTTTTTACTACTAGTAGTACTTGTAGCTTACTGAAAATTATAAATTTTATTAGTGACTAAACTAGCCAGTAGTTATTTGAACTTAAACTAGTGGTCTTAAGAAAGATTTAAAGCCTATAGTGATTTTAAATGAATGAATGGTTGAAGGTAGTCATCCTTTTTTATATTAGAAATTGGACAGCTTTGAAGAAATAGATTTACATACAATAAAACTGGTTAAAAAAACCTTAGAATATTGTTGTCTCAACTCTATTAAAATATAACAGATTCAGAGATGTTTCGTTATATTAAATTTTCAATTCTGTTGAAAATAATTTAGAATTTAGAGAAATATAATAAATAAATTCTAAGTTAAATACATTTTAGGAATTAAGGAATTAAAATTTAATAAAGATAATACCTAAGTATGTAAAAACGTTGAACAGTTGACTGTAATTTAGGGCTTATTAATATTTATTTAATTATATAATAAACAACAGTTTTATACAGCTGTTTAGTTTATGAGGTATTTCTATCTCATAAACTTCAGTAAAGCTTAGTTTACTAAATGTAAATTACAGAAAGTTATAACTTTATAAGTATTATGACGTAGTAATAATGAAGGTATTTGTGCAGTAAGCTAAGTTTGAAAAATACGTTGATTTTAGTTTTGTTAGTGGTTAAAAAATTTGTGCATTTTGAAAAAGTTATAGTAACTGCAAATAATTTTTTTGTAAAGTATAGAAAGTAGCTTATCAATATCTAAAAACAAATAAAAAAAATAATAAAATTTCGTTGAACCTAAGTAGACAAACTATCACTTGAAATTTGTACTTTACTAAACAACTTTACTGTAACTAAGGTTACTGTAAATAATTATTGTTTACGAAAACTAAAAAATCCCCTAAAACAGAACTTTAAAAAAAGTTGTATAGCTTGAGTTATTGTTTGAACACATTGTTTAAATTAATTTTTGATTTAGTTTTCTGAATCCACCATTGTTCAAAAAAATCTAATTTTTTTTTACTGGTTTTTTAAAATTTTTACATTATATGCTTCTTCTTGTTTTTTTTGGTATGTTTTCTTTGTGCAAGTTTTTATAATGAATTATAGCAAATTGGTCTGTATGTTCATGATTTGTTTTGACTTTATTATTTTTCCAAATGTTTCTGTGTGTGTTCTATCGTTTAGTAAAACTGTTTGTTGTTTGACTTATATACATTTGTTTGAAGATATTGCATGTTGCAGCATATATTCCATAATCTTTGAAATTTATTTATTGTTTTATTTTCATTTTTTTTTGCGTTATTTTTATTCATCATACTTTTTTTATAACTCTCAAAATTTGCACATAATGCACACTTTCGACATTCAGCTGTTTTATGGCTAAGCATTGTATTCTTTTTTTATAATTTTTTTTTTTTAATAAATTCTTTAGTGTTTTTGGCCTCTTATATGTTAATCTTAAATGGTCAGGTATAGGTTTTTTATATCTGCTGTGATTACATTAACCTCTCCTTTTATTTCATTTTTTCAATTAAAATAAACATTAAGGTATTTGGTCACTGTCCTTGCAGCTTTCATGTTTTTCAGTTTTACAATATTTTATTGTAATGTTTTTTATTACGTTTTGGAGCATGGTGGTGACTCTAGATAGGAAAGATTTGCCTATGGCCCAAATCATTCTTGTTGGTATATATCTTATGTTTATTGTTTTAACTTGTTCTGGGTTTAATATATGGGTTTTGAAGGTTGGGAAAAAATGGCCAGTGTTATTATTTTTTAAACATTTTGCTTTTGGACTTATAACTTTAGTTAGTATTCCGCTTTTGTTAGTATTTTTACCAATTATATAAAATATTATTTTTTCTTCTATTACATCAATTTTTTTTTTAACTTTTTAATATAATTTCTGCTTTTATTTTGGTTTGGTTAATGAAATTAATTAAATATGTGTTTTTATACTAATTACTTCAAAAATGTTCAGTTCTTCAGAAACTATGTATATTGTATATAGTGTTCATAGTTTAAAATTATGATTTTTCTATCTTTACCTGAGTTACTTATGACTATTTTATTTAGATAAACTAATGTTTTTGACTCTTTTAGTGCTGTATTCATTTCATTATTTAAGTTGTTTTTAAATTTAAATTATATATTTTTCTTTTAGGTCTTTTACTTTCCTGTGTATCAATTTTGTGTAATGTTTTACTTCTTTGCTTTGACTGTTTGTGGGGGTAAAGATAGTGTGGGAATTTCTAATTTATTTGGGATAAGAGTTTTTTGTTCTACTTCTTCTATGTCTCTACTTTCATGAAAGTCTTTCCACTGGGCTCTTGGTATATGTTCTGTAAGGAATTTAAACTCATTTTTTTCTATTTCATCTGACCATGATGGTGTAGGTACAAAATTTAGTCCATGGTTTAAGAGTATCAGTTGGTCATTTTTCTTCTAATTTTTTATTTATTATGAAAGAAGTTTTTTTTTATATTATAAAACTTTATCTTTAATCTTTTATACCAGAAGAAAGCTTTTTCTTTTTCATAAAGTTTTGACAAAGTATTTTTTTAAATAGCTTAGTTTGTGAGTTTTTGTAAAGTACAGTAAAGTTGTTCAGTAAAGTACAAATTTCAAGTTATAGTTTGTCTACTTAGATTCAAAGAAACTTTATTTTACTTTAATTACATATATATTAATAAGTTATGTTTTATTTTCATACTTTATTATAAAGAAAACAATGTTTCACTCTTATATTATCATATATAAGAGATCTTCAGTTGCTTAAGTATCATGAAAAAATATTAAGCTACTGATAACCTCTTATATATAATAATATAAGTGTTAAACATTGTTTTCTTTATAATAAACTGTGAAAATAAAACAAAACTAATCTCCTTTAAGCTACTTAAGTTGAGAACTCTCAATTGATTATTTTAAAACAAATTAAAATATTATATATTAATAAGGTATAAACTACAATTAATTGTTTAAAAGTTTTACATATTTAAGTACTAATTTATTGTATGTAAATTAAATTATTCAAAGCTGTTCAGTTTCAAATATAAAAAAGGCAGACTACCTTCAAACCATTAATTCATTTAAAATCACTATATACTAAGTTGGTAAGTACTAATAAAACTATACATTAAATTATTTCTTAATACTCTTAATGATCTTAATGTATAACTTACTATATAATTTCAATATAGAATAAATTACGATACACTAGAACTAAATTTACTTATCCACGTTCTACTGAAAAGAACTGTTATATGTAAGCTGCGCTCGGCTTATATAGCATTACGCTACACTATCTTCTTTTTTCAAAGTCTCTAAACGAGCAAGCAGATAATTCTTACAGCACTACTGTTTCATCAAAATCGAATTAAGAGTACATTACAAAATATAAGTTAGAAAAAACTCAACTATATTTGTTTTCTACAAGCTTTTAGCAAAATAAAATAAGGCCCGCGGGTCGTACGTTACCTACTCCTGCTATAAATTTAAAGAAAGGAAAATCCCCAAAATAATTGGTGAAAAAACACAATGTTATTTCTTTCTATTCTTGATTATTTTACAAAAAATAAATAAACGATGGTTATAAAATCTACAAGTTTTTTGCATACGAGTTCAAATCGATTTCGGACAACAGTCCTTCATCAGTGAACTTTAAACTAGCAGAACTAAAACACATTCATGCAACTTAGTAAATAAAAATAAATATTATGATGTAGTAGTTCAAGACTGTGTATAAAACCAAATTTTTAAAAGCTAGACGATTATTTACATTATAATGATATTTTTGTATGTGAAAGTATATCCAAATGAAATGAATACAAAAACAAACACTTTACCGATATAAACTTTAAATTAAAAACTATATTAGTAAGGAACTGTTTGATGTAAGTTATTGTTAATAAATAATTACTGCTATCGGCTAAATAAATATAAAAATAAAAACTTTTCCCAAACAATACTTAAATGATTACAAAAACCTATATTAATAAGAAACTGTAATTTGCAAATTTCTGATCTTCAAGAAATAGTATTATCGATGAATAAAAATAACTATTTTTAAACAAAACCTAAGTAAAACAATAATAAAAGAATTAGTAAAGAATTAAATTGTTTTAACAGTAGGTTGTTTTTCCTAAAATATTGTTTTTAAAGTAAACATTTTATCAAATAAACAATGGATTAAAAACTGTTCTGAAAAAAAAATTTCTTAGTAAAACTATCCTATTAAAACTCGGTTATTGTAAGATTATTGGTTTTATAAGTTTGCTATTATCTATAAAAAGGTAGTATTGTTTTACTTATGTTTATGCTTGTAATAAGTTAACCCATTTACTCTCTAACTAATCTAAGTTCGTATGGTTGCTTGTTGAGTCTGTAAAAGTGATTGAATATGCTTCTTCAAAGGTTTTGCTCGGTGTTGGATGCTTGTTGGCATAGTGAAGTTTGAGTGCAGCTCGATCATTTATCACGCTGGGGTCATTATCTTCCAGTTGTGTCTGTGAGAGCACCATCTTTGGGAAAAAGACGTAACTGTCTGTCCCACATAGTGCTCACCACAGACATTGCACTTTGCCGCATAAATCCCAAAATTTTTGTAATTCAAATTCTTTTTTAATTCAGTTGTTTTACCACTTTTTGATTCTATTAATCTAGTTTTTCTAACCATTCCGCCTACTCCCCCTCGGTTGCATAATAAGTATTTTACACAAGGGTGAGATCCACCAATTCCTACACTATTTTCATGGGCTTGGATCTTATAGTTAGTTAATAGTGCCGCAATTGTTTGTGGACGTTTATATGCCACTAAAAAATTCGGGTTTAGTTCTCTTTCTTTCTTGGTGAGTTTTAATAGTTTTGGAAAGTTTGTCGTCCAAACACTTATAGTATCGTTAATTTCTCTTGCCTTCTTCATTGGAGGTCCAAACCGATCTTTCCATTCTGCTGTGATATTAATCATATCGTCAACTAAACCCTTACAGAAGCAAGATTTTAAAAATTTATCATTTAAAGACTTTAGTGCTTCTAAATAATCATTGTCACGTTCGCACAATCTTCTTAGTCTTATTGACTCTCCGAATACAATTGATTTGTAAATGGAGCGTGGATGGTGTGATTTTCAATTTACAAATACACATTTTACAAATATTTATAGATAATAGCAAACTTATTAAACCAATAATCTTACAATAACCGATTTTTAATAGGATAATTTTACTACGAATAATTTTTGGTTTAGAATAGTTTTTAATTCTTTTGTTTATTTGATAAAATGTTAACTTTAAAAACAATACTTTTGGAAAAATAACCTGCTGTTAAAACAATTTAATTTAATTCTTAATTTAATTCTTTTATTATTGTTTTACTTAGGTTTTGTTTAAAAATAGTTATTTTTATTCATCGATAATACTATTTCTTAAAGATAAGAAGTTTGTAAGATACAGTTTCTTATTAATATAGGTTTTTGAAATTACTTAAGTATTGTTTGGGAAAAGTTTTTATTTTATATTTATTTAGCCGATAGCAGTAATTATTTATTAACAATAACTTACATCAAACAGTTCCTTACTAAGATAGTTTTTAATTTAAAGTTTATATCGGTAAAGTGTTTGTTTTTGTATTCATTTCATTTGGATATACTTTCACATACAAAAATATCATTATAATGTAAATAATCGTCTAGCTTTTAAAAATTTGGTTTTATACACAGTCTTGAACTACTACGTCATAATATTTATTTTTATTTACTAAGTTGCATGAATGTGTTTTAGTTCTGCTAGTTTAAAGTTCACTGATGAAGGACTGTTGTCCGAAATCGATTAGAACTCGTATGCAAAAAACTTGTAGATTTTTAAACCATTGTTTATTTATTTTTTTGTAACTATTGATGCAGGGAAAAAATCACAAGAAAAACAATTGACTGTGTCATGAACCGATTTGAGAATTATTTATAAATCTTGTCATTCTTGATTAAAAATGAATCAGAAACATTAGTTTCCTCCGTATTGGCGTGGAAAGAACTTACAATGTTAAAAAGGCTTCGAGGACAGTCAATCTACAACAATATTAAAAACAGTTATTCTCTACTTACTAAATCGAAAGTTTTAGTAAGGTCGAAGAAAGCAACAGAAAAAGGAATGTTCTATTCTCTAAGCATTTCTTTTGCAGCTTTCGCACAGAGAAAATAATATCAGTAGTGGAGCGTTCAGATCTAAATCCAAATTGCAATTCTTTTAGCTAATTTTAGTAAGCGAAGAAGTATAGTTTGTGCAAAATTTTTGCAAGGGATACTAAGCAAGGAGCCCTGTAGCTATTGCAATCTGACCTGGCACCATTTTGTTAACTAGGTGGTATCTTGTGGCATGTTACTTTCACTCCAATATTAATCAAAGCTTTATGTTAAAGGCGTAATAAGAAGAACATGGATTAATGTATAATTCCGCCGGTATGCCTTCACTGCCTTAGTGCTTTCCAAGGAGCTGCCAAAGATATATTTACACAGTTTTTAAATAGTTCATTTGCTTTTGAGATCATAAATATTTGGTAGACTTTATATGTGGTAACAATATTCTGCTTACAATATAAAAGACAAAGCGGTGGAGCCATCTAACTAGCTGCTCATCTATGTTATGTAGGATTTCTCTTATAGCAGATTGCAAAGGTGATGAAAACTTTTTTTGTAGACCTAGCTGTTTTTCGGATTCCATGAATTAGTACTTTGTCAGCAGCAGCTGGAGTACTAGCGCTAGTTTTTAACTAGAAGTTGTTAGGATATTTCCAGTCCTTCGTAAGAATTTGTTGTCTCCACATAGCCCTTTCAACACGGGCTACTTGGATTACATGACATTTCAAACTACGACAACTTAAGTTTTTAAAGGGCCATATCTCAAAATACAACTTAAACTTGAACAAAAATGTACAAGAAAGTCCAATAAAAAAAATGATGGTTAAAAATTAAAGAAATTATTAACAAATAAATAATTCAAAAATGCTAAAGTTAGCCATACTTCAATAAGTTAAAATCTTACTTTAGCCACAACTCAAAAAAATGTTGAAAAAAAAAGTACCAAACGTCAAATAACAAAAAATATGAAAACAAAATTAAATTAAAAAAACTATTGATAACAAATTATCAAAATATATTAAAAAAATTCTGAACTACCAGAATTTGAAACTTCGGAATACCTGGGTCATGTTAAAACTCATGAGCTTGTCGATTTATCGTAAGAGGTAGCAACACATTAGTGTTTTCTTGAAATAAGTCTTTTTTGTGAGAGTTTTGTTTTTCAAGGAATCCAGTGAACTCTGGTTTATACCTTTTTGGATTCTAGACAGAGAATTAGAGACAGAGGTGTTACGGGGACGATAAACTATACTGCATTTAGAATGAAATTTTTTTGAATCGACCTGTATCATGAATAGCCACAGCATATAGCATAAACATTTTGAAAAGCTCTTAATTCAAATTTAATAACTTTTACCCTGTAGAAGTATTTACCTAGTTTTAGTTATGATTTGTGTTACAGACTTTATCATTCTTGTAATTAGTTTGTGAATAAACTCAACCAAGAAAGATATATTTATTTATGATAAAGTCTAGCTGAATTGAATCAACAATGCCTGTGATTAAATGCCCTCTTGAGAGTTGCACATATGAAACACCAGACGTCGATGCTTCTGTAATTGCCTCTTAGCTTATCATTCACAACAATGTACACATTAATGCAAATTCTTCAAAACCAAAGCTTCCAAAGATGGACCGTCCTCGAATAGGGACAGACTGCAATGAAGAGGGTTGGAACATATTTGTACAAAAGTGGACTATGTTTAAGCATAGCATGGAGATGACAGATGTAGAAAAACGCCGTCAACTGTACCAGTGCTGTGAGAAAGATTTAGGCGATGCTATTCTAAAGGGACATGAAGATGTAGTAAATTTAAGTGAGCAAGAGCTTTTAAGGATGATCAAGCAGCTTGCAGTCATTCCTGTTTCAGTTGTTGTACGACGATCAGACTTTTTTAGTGCAAGACAGGATTTGACTGAAAACACTAGATCATTTGCTGCCCGTTTAAAGGGAAAAGCCAGTACATGCTCGTACACATGTAAATGCCCAAAGGATGGCTGTAACCAAATAATAGATTTTACAGACATTATCCTAAAAGATGTCATGGTAACAGGTTTAGCCGATGAGGATATCCGTAAAGAGGTGCTAGGATGGGAAAGTCTAGATGAGAAAAATGTTAATGAGACAATCGGTTTTATTGAAGGAAAGGAGATGGCACGTGATGCAATGTCAAAACCCGCTGTTACAGCATCAGTTTTCTCATACAAATCCTCAAAGAAAACCAATCAAAAACCAAGTGGTAAAATAACTTGTGGCACATGTAATAAATTAACTGATAAATTTGTCTGGAGCAGTAAAAATATGAGGTATATTGAGTGTTCTGCCTGTAAAAAATGCTGGTTAAAGTCCTGTAAAAAAATTTATCAAAGTCACCAAAATTATGCTGATGAGTCAAATGCACTTCTAGTTGGTGGATTGTACACACCAAATGTATGCAAATCCTTAAAGAAAACCACACAAAAACCAAGTGGTAAAACAACTTGTAGCATATGTAATAAATCAACTGATAAATTTGTTTGGAGCAGTAAAAATATGAGGTATATTGAGTGTTTTGCCTGTAAAAAATGCTGGATAAAGTCCCGTAAAAAAGTTTATCAAAGTCATCAAAATTATGCTGATGAGTCAAATGCACTTCTAGTTGGTGGATTGTATACACAGAACTTTGATAGCTTTTGCAGCCGACGTCGTAGGAAAAATTTGTTCGAGCGAAAAAACGCGGAGAAGAAAAAGGAGGTACAGGGACAGAAAAACGTACTTTTACACACTGGATCGCGACGAAATTTAAAGAAGTCATTACCTTACGTCAGAAAAAGTGTTATGACCTACAATAACCCGCAGATCTCAAAAATGTGGCGTGACGTTTGGAATAAAAAGGAAGAATCTATCAGTATTTGTTATGTTAAGTCTCTGAAAAATATAAGTGAGAACACAAAATCGTTGCCACCACTGAATTGCGGTGATCATGTTGTGATACTAAATCGAACAGGTAACTTTCCTAGCAAGTGGGGGAATAGTGGAGTGGTGGTGGAAGTGAAGGACTGCCATCAATTTGTTGTCAAAGTTGATGGATCAGGTCGCTTAACTGCTCAAAATCGTAAGTTTCTGAGAAGATTTACCCCTCCTTTAAGTAGTATCCCTTATCTTTAAGTAGTATCCCTTATCTGAGAAAGGCAAACATACCACTGTAAAAGTTTGTCTTTTCTGTAAGGTTGAGAAAAAGATGTCAAGAAAAGTTTTAATGTTCTATGTTTTTATAGAAGGAAGATTCTTTTTGTGAAGCATTGTGTAATTTCCTTCTATACTAATGGTTTTCTTCAAAATTGATGTTGAACTGGAATGGCTCGGATTTGCTTTGATCTATATTTTCTTGACTTTTATTTTCTACAGAAAAGCAAACAGACAGCCAAAGTTTACTGCGAACAATAATGTGTACGGGATGAGTGTGTGAAATTATTTGCAGCGTTTCCGTGTAAGATTTTACGATAATTTTCAAAAGCTTCGTGCCACCGATGTTGCTGATATTCATTTATTGTCAAGTTGGAATGTTCAATGTAAATTAATGTTTAATGGTCTAATGAATGAGTTTCAGTCCAATGGTGACGTCCTAAAGTTTGTAGTTGACTTTGCAGCAGACTAGTCTAACAGCCATCTGTTCAAAGTGATCTTGGATGAGGACGCGAGATTGACTTTCAAAAATTCGAACTGTTTGTTGGTATCGAGTATTTGAGAAATAAGTGTAGCAGTATTTCGTCAGTGTTCAATGCTATCAGTAATGCACCTTCTACTTTGTTTAAAGTCGAAAATATGATAAAGATGTTTATCAGCAATTGAAGTGAAGTTTCAAGATGGTTAGATGAATGACGTGTGGTTTCGTTCTTCAAAGCTGAAAAGTTCGAATCGGTGAAGCAATTAAGTTTTTAAATGCTTGTATTCAGCGACTAAGTGAAGAAAGTAAAGATTAAGTCTCAATTTTTTTGTTACAGTTTGTTTGTTTAAGTTGTAGTTTGTTAACAAATCATTTATTAGTGAACTAAGTTAATCGTAATTTTTGAAATGTTTTTGTCTTTTTTAGTTTAATTTCGTTGAATTTTAGACCTGAAAAATGCGTTTAAGTTGTAACAAGTTGTTTAAAATAAAATTTTGTTTTGCTGGGTAAATTTTCCGTTTTATCTCCTTGTAGATAAAATCTGGGGGGAGATGTAGAAGTATTTACCTAGTTTTAGTTATGATTTGTGTTACAGACTTTATCATTCTTGTAATTAGTTTGTGAATAAACTCAACCAAGAAAGATATATTTATTTATACCCCGATAGGAATTTTTTACGTTTTGGAATTCTGTTGGTGAACTTAGATTCATATGAAAATTTATTTAGTAATTTATTTATAATTAAAGAAAAAATTGACGAATTTTTTTAATTTAAGTTGTAATTTATTGTGAGCTACAACTCTTGCTAAATCATCTAAAATTAAGGCAATAAAGTTTACTTTTATGTTTAATGAAAAATAAGTAATTGAAAACAAAATGAAATACAAGCAAAAAAATATCAAAACTATGTTTCTTTAAATGGTAAGAGATAATAAAAGTTGGTATTCTTTTAAAGAGTTACTTTGGCAATCATTTAAAACTTTAAAAACTTTTACACTTAATTCATGCGCGTATAGTTAACAAAGAAAATAAAATAACAAACAAACATTTCATTCTACCATTTTTGGATAACTAAATGTAAACGTACATATTGACTTTATAAACTTAAAAATTTTAAACAATTAAAAAAACTTAATAGTTTTAAAATGATTTTATTAAGCTAAGCAATATAAGCATAATGAAACTTAGATAACTTAAACTTAAAACTCAAGTGTTACTATACCTGTTTTTTTCTTTTAAGCTCGTCATTTAGCAGGTTAAGCTGGTTTTCTTTTTTTTCAACTTCCATAAACCTCTTTTTAGCTTGTATCAGTTTAATTTCAGTCTCTTCTCGTTTACTTGCATTTTCTTTTTCTAAATCATCTAACTTTTAAAAGTTAAGGTTAAGTTATAAAGTATGCAATTTTTCATTGTAAAGCTTTGTTTTAAAAGGTTGAATAACACAACTAATACTTTATAGTAATTTCCGTAAAACTTTTCCGACAGCATCAACACATTGAATTCTCAAAAATGTTAAAAAAGTGTAAATATACTGCATTAGAAATGTTCACCTTTTCACTTCTTCTTTTAACTTCAGCTAGCTCCTCTAACAATATCTCACCTCGACGAGAAAGTTCTTCTTCTCTAGCGTTAAGTCGCTCAAATTGAGTATTGAACTCTCTTGATTTTTTTATATAATCTTCTTTAACATTTTCTTCTCTATGATATAATTTTTCACGCTCATTCTGAACTTGACGCTTTAACTTTTGTTGCTCCTCCAAAAAAATATCCTAAAAAATTTAGTAAAACAATCATTTCAACAAACAATGTGGTAAATAGAAAAAACTAGTGTAGAATTAATTTTATTTTGTATTTTAAATACCTTAGAAATTTGTGAAAGATGATAAAAATAATTTCGTGAAAAACAAACAAAAACTATAAAAATAAACTGGGTGATGGGAAACCATGACAAAGACATGCAAAGATAATTATTAATTATATTAATGTTTTTCGTTAACTCTACACATTCTACTTAAACTTTTTGCTTCACTTTGACTTTACAGCTTAATCTAATAATCTCGTATAAGTTTTATTGGCATATAAGTATATTTATACAAGTTTCAATACGGAACTTAACCATTTATTAAAGTTTACGTAACGCAGTGAAAAAAAAAGCTTTTATACTGCCAAATATTTGAATCACAAAAATAAAAACCAGCCAGCATTTTAGGATGTTTTGATATAATAGATATTTATATGAACGATATAATAGTAAAACAACGTTAAAATCTTAGATAAAAGAGTGATATAAATGTAAAACGATTAATCAATTCAAAATTAACTTGTCTTTCCATTAAATAAAAGAAAATTATACTAATGCACTTTATTTTGATCAACATTTTTCAATTATTTAAAATATTACGAACGAGGAATCTACACAGTTAGGCTGTAAGATATCATGTATAACTGAATTTCAATTCGAAACAAAACAACTTTTATATGAAAGTTTATGTAACGCTGTGAGAACAAAAAAAAAGAAACTTTTCTACCGCCAAATAATTGAAAACTTTTCGCAGGAGAAACCTCAACTTTCTTTTTGGAAATCCACTTGAAACTTTTAACCGATTATTTCCGTCCATAAATCAAACCAAATGCTAAAACTATTTATATTAAAAAAGACTCAAACCACTCAAGAAAGATTAAGGAAAATATTTCAAAAATGATTAAAAAACTTTAAAGCTTACAAAAAACAAACATTCATTTGTTAATGCAAAACACATCTACCAAAACAAATTAAGCAGAAGTAACTTTAATTATAAGCTCGAATATAACCCGACAAATGATAACATCAAACCAAAAACAAGAGATAATACATATTCTTTATCCCACCATAGTTTGAAACTATAAAAACAAAGTTTGACAGTCTATTCTTAAAACTACTGGATAAAAATTTCCCTAGATCAACTGAACTCAACAAAATATTTAAAATAAATTACATCAAACTTCATACAGTCGCTCCCAAACATCAAAGCAATTATCAGCGGTCACACAAAAAGTTACTCGAGCAGCCGCCCACAGACTCAGACCTCTATTAACTGCAAAAATAAAAAAACAATGTCCAGTTAATAATAAGTGCAAATCCGAAAGTGTAATATACGAAGCCATTATTTCATTTGAGAATAATTACGATATGTCATATATAGGCTACACACGGAGACCTTTTAAGAACAAATTATACGAGCGGAGAACATCTTTTCCTAAACCTAACAAAAGGAAACCCACTAGCTGTACACGACTAACCAACTATTTATGAAAATTATATGAAAAAAATGTAAAAACACAATCAAATGGAAAATAGTTGGGCAAATAAACAGCAAATTTAAACCATATTTCATGTGTACATTGTGCAACTTGGAAAGACTGTACATCGCTAATGTCAAAGAAGAAAAATTTTAAATAAGAGAAATGAACTTGTTACACAATGTCCACATTACCCTAGGGAATAATTTTAGTTTATTTTTAATGTGTCTTTTTTTTCTTATTGCATTTACTTAGTTTGTTTTTATTTTATTTGAGTTATTATTTTGTGGTTATATGACAATTCAAACTGCAAAAATTCAAATTTAAAAATAAATATTGAAGAGACCATATCTCAAAAAGTGATATATGTTGAAAAAAAAACGTATGTAAGTTTTAACAAAAAAAATCACAGTACTCTTTATTTATTAAGTAACATATGTTTATGTGGGTCAACAAGTCAACAAACTTCAACGGAGCTCTGTAATAAAATAAGTACTGTAACAAAAGAGTAGAAGCTAAAGACTCAGAAACGTATAGCTCATTATCATCCAGTGCAGAAATATTTAACAAAATAAAAGTTCCTTATGAAAGTATATTAAAAAAGGGGGTTTTAAATGTAACTTAACAAATGTGAAAACAACTAATAGCAATATTAATAATAATAATTAATAAAAAATATTATTAATAATAACAATAATAATATTAATAGTAATAACAAGAAGAGAATTAACAATTATAATATTAGCAGTAATAATAGTAATAATAACATTATAACACAGAAAAATCATAAGTTTCGTAGTAGCCGTGTGTTGTGGTACAACCCACCATACTATTCTAGCATTAACATAAACTTAAGTAATGAACTTTTAAGATTAGTAGATAAGCATTTCCCAGATAATCATTTTAACGTAAAGTGCTAAATAGAAAAACTTTAAAAGTCTCTTATAGTTGTACGAACAACGTTAAGTCTATTATACAGTCACATATTAACTTTATTAAGATTGAATTATAGGTATTTATCAAGTCTATTAAAAGATAGAGTTATAAGTATAAACATAACTAGATGTTGACACAAACAAATACAAACAATAACAAACATATTACTTTATATAAGAATGATAATAACAACAATATAGATAATATTCATGAAATAAATACTAGTTTAGACAAAAACGATAACATTAATATAAATAATTGTAACATTAGTAAGCAGAACGTTAATAATAATGATAACACCAATCACATTTATAAAAATAGACTTATAAATAGAACTATCAGCAGGAACCTAATTAAAAGCATAAAAACAATTGTACGAAATGATTCATGTTCATTAATAATAATAACATTGAAAGCAATGACAGTAATAATATTAACAATAATAAATATTAATTATAACAATAATATTATTAATAATAAAAATATTTTTAACAATAAAGAAGTTAAGCTTAGTTTTAGAACTAAGTAAACGAAAGTATAAATCGTAACTGTCATAAGTCGAATAAAATAAAACGCCCGTTACAAGTAAACTGCATGATTAAAATTGTCGGGTATAAGGTGCGTTTTAAATATTAATTTAGTTATGACAAAAACAAAAATTATAATAAAAATAAAGTTTATATAGGTTCGACAGGAGGTCATTTTAAAGATAGGTACACTGGACATAAGTATAATTTTAAGCATGTAAGCAAAAAAACAGCACAAGATTGTTAGATTTTGTTTGGGAGTATTTTAATAGGGTATGGTACCAAACCAGAAATGGAATGGAGCATCCCTTTACTACGCCAACAGCAACATCGATGGCGCGAGTAAGATCTGCAGAGTATGCAACCTTGAACGGCAGCAGAAGATAGTAAACACTTACTAAACAAAATACATGATATTTCAAACAACTGTGTTCACAGCCGACGGTTCTTCTCCAAATAAGATTTTGGCATTTTCTTACATGAACACATACACACTCATTTTAAACATATTAATATAATTGTATGTATATCCTAAGTTAAAACAAAACTTTTATTAAATTGTATAACTATTGAGCTTAAATTTAGTTTTATACATTATAGTTTAATAACATTTATAACAAAGGTTTTTAAACATTAATATTTCTCTAAAAAAAAATTTATTTATTTTCTCAACAAAAAATAAATTCAAACAAACTTTAAATTATTTATCATGTTTACCATTGTTATTTTATCACAGATCTTTAATTTTTAAATCCGCTTTGCGGTAAAACATTATAATTGGGGTTTTTGGGGTCTGATGAGCAGTCCTGAAGCTAAACGGTGTAATACAAATAAATTTAAACTATGAAAGTTAGTGGAGTCTATGAACCACAAAAAAATAAAATCCAGCCAGCATTTTAGGATTTTTTGATTGTGAGAAAAAGCAGAAGTTATCTTACTACTAATCACAAAAAAAAATTTTATTCACAGAAAAACATTATTTAAAGAAAGAAATTTAACGATCATTATCTTGTAGTAAAATACAAAAATTTAGCTTGGTAAAAACTTTTACATCACATTTGTTAAAATCTTTTTTCTTCAGTTACTTTAAATTAAAAACACAAATTCAATAAAATTTAAAGAAAAACGGTTACCCCATAGATCAGGGGTCGGCAAACTGCGGCCCGCGAGCACGTTATTTTTTTGAATAGAATGCGGCCCGCGAAAAAAAAATTTTGCGGCCCGCGAGCATGTAAATGTGACCCGCTGAGCAAAAATATATTTAGATTAAATTTTTTTGATAAATTTAGTTTTAAGTTCCTGTATAACATTTTAAACAATTAAAAGACTTTACTGATTTAGCTTAAAAATGTGAAAAAACAGGTAAGCATTCCACCAGGTTTTGTTTCTAAAATTCATAATAACTTTCTTCATACAACAGCAAATTATTTTCTGAAAAAAGAGTGTAAAAAGTGCTTTGAATTAGTAAGATAGTTATATAATACCTATTTGGGAAAAACTAAATGCAAATGTTTTCCATTTTGTACAAAAGTAATGCACAGTAATTAACTAAAATGTCATTTCTTTACAGTTTCGTTTTTTTTCACACGTTTTTTATACCTAAGTTTCTATTACAGATGTTCTATTATTAAATGTTATATTCTAGTGTGCACAAAAAAAAAACATAATAATAATAAAATAATAATAACAATAAGAAGAAGAAGAAGAAATAAGGGTAATTTTATTTTGGTTTTGAAACTTTTGATCTTTTAGAAGTTTTCTTTGCATTTCAAATTAATTCCTATGCACACCAATGTACAAAGATGCTCATATTTTAAACCACTTTTCATTTAATACTTACACGAGATAAAATTTAGTTTATACATAATTTTCTAACATTATTGTTTCTACATATAATATCTAAGTGTATACAGACACATTATAACAATATATATGACATAAATTTTTAAAAGTTTTTGTTAGGTATACTTTTTGAGTTTTCAATCAATGTTTTTTGGCAAAATAAGTTAATTTTTATGCGTTGCATACTAACATAAACAGTTGCTGTTTTTTGGAACTACCTATTTAATACAAACTAGATTGAAAAATGGTAATTTATTAAGTTTGTACATTTTTAATCAAAATAGTTCAAATTCGACCAAATAAACAAATAAAAATTCCCACACTTAGACTTAGACTATTTGAAGACTTCAAATCTCAGGCCAATTCAGTCATTTTTTAGTTTTTGGCTTGAATTGCTTTTTGTATGATAAAATATCAGGCTAGTTTTGGTCACTCAGACTGACTTTTTTGCTTTAAAGAGTGGTAAATTAAATTTATGATGAATGTTTTGTTCAATGCACAGTGTTGGTTTGAATTTAAATATATTTTAAATTTTAAGTCTTGCAGCTGATATAATTTGAATTATTATTTGTAGTAAATGTATACATAAAAGTGTGAACAATTAAAGTTGCCAAAAAATCCCGAAAAGCTGTGAATTTGACATTTTATACTTTAAAAATCTGTAAAAGCCTATAATTTGAAAATTATCGAAAAAACCTAGAATTTTATTTAATTTTTTCACGTAAAGTAATGAAATTTCGATTTGACACCAAAAATCTACCATATAAATATTCTTAATTGAAAAACACATTTAAAGTAGCTTAACAGTTTTTTTTTAATTTTTTTATATTATTTAAGACAGTTTTTTTTTACCTTTAACTTAATTATATACTGAAAATAAAAGCAAAAAGCTGTACTGAAAATAAAAACTTTATAATCTTCAGACATTTCTTAAACACGACTTCTTGTTGATATTTAAATAACAAACAAAAAATGTTTACTAAACCAAACACAAATTATTTAAATAAGTTTTCAACTCTAAACGGTATCTTTTTTTAGTAATTACTTTTGCTACTTTATAACTTGCCTTAACAGTTTTTTTCTGATCACTCTGTAGTTACTGAAAATAATCATGTGCGTTGTTGAAACTGACTTAAGCGATTTTTTTGTTTCTCTCAATAACTCCAAACTAACGTATTATAGTTCTTATAAATCCTCTTATAATTCAGATTTGCTCTTTTTAAATGCAATATTTTTATTGCAGATAAAGAATTGCAATAATGCTCAATAAAAAATAGGTTTTTCTAATTCATTAATAGCTTAATAAATTTCTATACATTTGTTAAAAATGTTTAAAAACTTAATTGTCCATTCAAGTTGAATTATAGTAATTTTTTTAGTTATATAATTTATTCACTGTTTATAAACTTCGGTATGAACTTTGTTTTAAACAGGGCTGCCAAAGAAACAGGCCAGTTTAAACTTTTTTTTAAATTTAGACTAGGTTAAAGCTGTTTAAGAACTTTTTATAAAACTCAGGTGTATCTGAAACTTTTATTTCAAAAACTTTGAATAAATCTTCGAATTCTCAGAATAGTTTTTATGACTGTAATGAAGTTTAGTAATTGTAATTTTTTTGTCTATTTACATATTGTGCTTTTTTATAATAATAATATTTTAGTTATGTATTTAAGCTTGATTAACAGAAAGTTTTTAGCTATTCTAACTTTTAATAAACTAAAAATATAATTCAAACATTTATTCTTTTAAAGTGGCAACCGTGTAAAAGACTATTTAATCAGTAATAAGGTATTTTATTAAAGTATTCCAGCACTAAAAAAAAAACTGATTTAGCTTATATACAGTATAAACAGGTATTAATTTTATTTAATTAACTAATTACTGAATTTTATAAAGAATGCAAACTACTTAAGACGCAAAACCTATTTTCAAAAGTCAACAATTTTTTTTAAATATGAAAAGGTGGTTCATAATTTAAAAAATATATAAAAGTGACCCATAAATATTTTCAAGCTCGGTTTTTATAGAGAGTTAGGTTGTAAGTAAAAGAATAAAAATATTTTATTAACTTTAACTTACTAAGTGTTTAAGAAAGTACATATTTTATTAAGACTTAAGTATATTAAACAATTTGAATTTTATTACAATAGATATTTATATATTAAAAAGGCATGCTATGTGTAGCTAATAGTCATTTAAAGTAATAAAGTGAATAAAAGTAAAACTATTTCTGGTGTGACCAAAACTAAAGCCAAAAGATTACTCAAATATCACTGAAACTAAAACTGTGGCCCGTGAAGATTTTGAAAACTTGAAATTTGGCCCGCGAGTACCAATTGCCTGCCGACCCCTGCTATAGATCTAATTGAATATTAAAATGGAGAAACTAAAGAACAAAGCAAAAATTTAAGTAAAACTAAAGTGTTTGGAACAGAAAAATACGTAAGGTTTGTAGTTTGTCTTTCATTTAAAAAGAAAATAAAACAATTACAAAATATACATATTATGCAACAAAACTTGAATTTATTTTTACTTACAATCGTAACTTAAAATTACAAATGAAATACTAGATATCCACTCTTAATAAAATCTATGTAATCTATAAATTCTATTGCTCTTCGACAGAAGTATTATTTATCTGAAATCTCGACATTTAAAAACTTATATTAGAAAAATTATTATCAAATATTTATTAAACTTCATAAAATAAAAACAATGCTAAAACTAAAATTTTAGTTAAAGAAGGTATTATTATTATTATTATTGAGAATTTAGTATATAACTTGGGTTTTCTAAAAATACATTAATTTTGACATTGTGGTGTAACCATACAAATATTGTGGATTACTTAGTTGTTTGGTACTACTTAACATAATTAAATAGTAACTTGTTTACTTACTATTTTATGAACAATAGATGCTACTTTACTACTTAATATAAATCAGACAGTACAGTTTGAGCAATGTGTCTATTATAAAAAATAACCACAAAAAATTACTATAAAAAACTTTATTTGAAAAATATAAGTTACTTTTATAAATCAATTGGAGTAACTAAAACTTAGTAACAATTTAAGTTTAAGTGAAAAGTACTTTAAAACTTTAATTAGTATAATCAACAAAAACATCGGCGAAAGTCTGCAGAACAGAAGTCCGGACTTTCGTTTGCCGTGAGACAAGCTCATATTTAACAAAAGGGTTGATCATGCCAATTCGATCATCAGACCACAAGTTTCGGTAGACTGAGACCGGTTTCGTCCTTATTAGGACTCATCATGTCAATCTACAAACGGTTTATCATGCTTTCACATGAAGTAACGACGATTCCTAATAAGGACGAGACCGGTCTCAGTCTATCGAAACTTGTGGTCTGATGATCGAATTGGCATGATCAACCCATTTGTTTAATTAGTACAGTGTGAACTATAAATATTTAAAGAACTCTAAAATGTAAAGTATTTTTATTAACTTAATAAACCATTTTTAAGCTAAGTCATTTTTAGTTTCTAGCTTGGTTTTCTTGTTTTATTAACTTAATAATTAATTAATTTAAAACTAAATTATTTATTTTACTGTAAAAAAAATTATCTTTTCACTTTACTTTATTTAAGGTGAGCCCTGACGAAAATCAGTCAAAAATATTAGATGAAAATAAAAACTCAAGAGATTTTTTATTCATAGTCTACAAAAACATATTTTACTAAAATTGCATACTAATTTTCTATTTTATAAACAGTTTAAAATTTAGTTTTTTGTTATGTTGGTTACAAAATATCATGAGAGATACAAAACAAAAATTTTATGAAACTATATTTAAAGTTTAATATTTTACCTGAATTTTCTGCATTTGTTCTTTGTTTACTTCAGCTTGATATCTAAAAAACTTTCTTTCTTCATCTAATGAGTTTTTAGCTGAGCTTAAGAGTTGCTGTTCTTTCTATGTAGGAATAGTTTGTTTATTATAACTTGACATATTTCGAAGTCAATAAACTATGTATTAGTATTTTACTCTAATATAATTAAAATAACTAACAAATTCTTTGAAAGTATTTTAAAATAGAGTATTTTACTAAGTAAAAGTTAAAAGTATTAGTAATTAATTATATTTTCTACTATCGTTCGTCTGCCGTGAGACAAGCTCAAGTTAACAGAAAGGTTCGATCACACCTATGTGATAATCTGACCACAAGCCTTTCGTCAGTAAGCCGCAACCAAAAAACTTACAATCGTCAAACATGATAAACCTTTTGTAGATTGACGACTGCAAGTTTTTCGCTTGCGGCTGACCGACGAGTTTCAATAAAAACGAAACCCGGGTCTCAGTCTACCGAAGACTTATGGTCTGATGATCGTATGGTGTGATCAAACTTTTATGTTAACTTGACCTTGTCTTACGGCAGACAAAAGTCCAGGCTTAGGCTCTGTAGACTTTTGCCGATGCTTTTTTTGAAAACTATTAACGAGCAAATACTCAAAAAACTTTAAAAGTCTATTTTTTTATTTTTAATAATTAAACTTAACTTAAAAACAATTTTTTGTCAAAGAATAAGTCTTACTTAAATGATATCAAACTTGAAATCTAGTTGTTATCAAATTCAAAATTTACATAATATGCCCACTTACTCTCATTATAGAGAGCTGTTCATCAAATTTTAAGTCTAGTTCAATTATGCGTTTGTCGTATCTGTTAAAATAAACAATAGTTACGAACTTACATTTTAATAAATAAGTATAAATAAATAATTTTTTTATATGAACCTTTTAGACACAACGTTTGTAACCTTTTCAAAAAATATAATGACTATAAATCAACTTACTAAGTTAAGAAATTATAAATTGTTTTAAGACTTATGACCTCGTCATTTAATCTTTTTACAAAAAAATAGTATATTGGAAGATAAACAAAATTCAAGTATTTTTTTTTAACTAATGAACAATTGAAAGTGTAGCTTTTCAATTCAAAGCAGGGTTTCCCAAACTTTTTCAAGAGGCCCCCTTTAAAGAAATTAAAAAACTATGGCCCCCTTCAACAATTTTCTTAAAAAACTACCATTGAAAACGCCTAAGACTTTTTTTTTTTTGATCTTCATCATCAACTCCAGAATATCTAGTGTAAGTTTCAAGTTATGACTTCATGGCCCCCCTCTGACCCCTTTACTGCTCATGGCCCACTAATTTTCTGTAAAGGCCCAACTGGCCTAGTCTGGGAAACCCTGATTTAAAGCAATTTGAGTGTTTAAGAAATGTTTCAATTCTTCGATTAGTATTAATTCCAGACTGTAAAGTTCGCCGAGGTTGTATCGTTATAAAACCTTAAGTTTTCGTTCAATGTCTAAGTTCTTGCACTGTGTGCAATTTATCGAACAATACGTTGTTTTTATTATTTCCACTCCGGTCTACGACTCTTCAACTGAAAGAGTAACTTTTCGAATCTTGATAACCCCGTGGAACTGTTTTAACTCGTTCAACACAGAGAAGTACTGTGCAATTTGTTTTTATTATATCTATATATAATTAACAAACACAATCGATTATAATTTGCACATCACAAACTTTATTTTCATTAAAGTAAGCATAAAACAAATAGCTTAACCTTGAAGTAGAATTTTGTAGATTATTATTGGTATCTTGACTCGTTTTTTCTAGAATTTTCACTTTTTCCGTAAAAGCTGTACAATTTTGAATAATTAGTTTACACCATTTTGGTTGCTATTAGTATAAATAGGATAACTTTACAATTCACACTATGTTAAATAAACCAAATTAAGTAAAACAGGAAAAGATTATGTACAAAGTGTTATACAAAGTTAACTAAATTTATTACTTTCTTAATAAAATACTTGACTTGTAAAAGAACAATAAAATTTACGTACAACAAATGTGAAAAGTGTATTTAAGCTCCATAAACAGTCTAAATAAAGGAGAAAAGAAAGTTAGTTTAAGATGAAATCTAATATTTTTGAAAAAAATACAATAATCTTATACTAATTTAAAAAACTAGTTGAGGTTGAAATGTTAAAATTAAAACCAAAAGCTACTTCTATTTAATTAAATATCAATACACTTGTTACTTAGTGTTTATATAACATTAGAGTTGCCAACATTTATACAACATTAGGGTTTTTTTAATCTAAGTTTTCTGAAATTCTTCCAGGCTTTGAAAGTACAAGTTTTTTAGCCATTTTTAGTATAAAGTTAATTCAAGGTAAAAAACTATATTGAAAAGGATAAAAATATTGAAAAGATACTGTAATACTACTATAAAAGCTTGTGAAAAGCCTTAAAATCTAATTTTTTTTTGCAAATTTCTACGTTTTTCAAATCTTAACTTTATCATAGTTTTACTTCATAAATTAATGACACACGGGGTAAAAACACTTTCTTCTACATAATTAATAAAGCTACCAATTACTCTTTTTTCTTAAAATGTAATACATTATAATTTTTAAGGTTAAGATAGTAAAAAACATAAAGAAAAATATTATAAAAAATAATTTTCAAAATACGCCATGTCTAAAATACGTTTTATTTTCATAGTTTATTATAAACAAAACCATGCTTCACTCTTATATTAAGGGGTATGAGATCATCAATTGTTAAAATAATTCTAGAAAAAATTTGTTAAAGAAATAAATGGAAGGTATATAAGAAAATGAAAAACTTATGGTTTGATAAACTTATGTTTAATTTAAAACTAAATTTTGTTAATTTTACTGCATTAATTTTAACTGTTAAGTATGAAATGTTAGCGCTTTGGAATGCTAGAGAGGAAAGTAGTCCACCGTATAAAATAACGTAGTATTAGTAACAAGTTTTAATTTTAAACAAAAGTTTATCATATAATTTTTTTAACCATAGGTTTTTCATTTTTTATACACCTTCCATTTATTTGCTCAAAAATTTTTTTTCAGAATTATTTTAACAACTGATGATCTCTTGTATCTTAATATAAAAGTGAAACATTTTTTTGTTTATAATAAACTGTGAAAATAAAATATAACTGATCTCCTTAAAGCTACTTAAGTTGAGAACTTTAAATTGTTTAATTTAAAGCAAATTATAATATCATATCTAAAATATATAAAAAAATTAGCAAAAAAAGTATTTGTAGGTTTTTGTTAGACCTACATATGTAACAAATTTGCCCTGTTATTAAATTTCATTTTAGTTTTCGGCCATTTTTGTTATGTGTTGGCGGTTAATGTTTTTATTATTTATAAAGTTGTTGTTGTTAATGTATTTGAATTTTTAGAACTTGTATTAGAGAAAATATTCATTGTTGTTGTTATTAAAAAGTATTAAATTATTTAAAAGTTTAAAACTGGTCGTTTTAAATTTATAAAGTATCACAATTAGATTAAAGTTGTAATATGAAGTTTGTAAGGCTATCTAGCTATATTATATTTCCTGGTATAAATATGGAGTAGGGAAAAGTAGGTCAGGCCCCCAGCACAAAACGCTCTAAGCGTTTGGCTGTTAAAAAAATTAACATTGAAAATAAGAGGAGTTTTAGCTCTCTATCTAAAAGTAACCCTTTAACACAGGCCAGGGTTACAATTGATGATTCCGGACGTGATACCCAACCTCAGTTGACTAAATCTTTAGAAGATCAAATAAGAGAACTAAAAATCCAAAATGAAGAGTTGGAGAGGCAAGAAGCAGCTAAATTACTAGAAGAAGAACTTTCCCAACTCAAGCTCCAAAACCTTGAATTGACTAGACAGATAGGTCAGGAGGATCAGGCTAATCTGGGAAGAATGAGATTAAGTCAGGAAAAAACAGGTATGACATAGGACAAAATCTTTCAACTTCTGTATGGCAGCACTCAATACATAGGGAAACCCCACTGCAGCTAGCCCCAGATATACAAGCCCTACCTTGCAACAAGCCATATATCAGGAGGAGCAGTATAAGGGTAACAAAGATTGCACTTGGGTGATGAGCGACTCAAACGGTTGAAAAATTTCAGATTTGACATTGAGGGTGCAAAATCTCGATTCTTATATTTTGAAAAGCGCATGACTGACCATGGTATCTATGAAGAGGAATCAGCAGTTCCTGAGCCAAAAAAGGAATGCACAGCCAGCCAGACAATTTGGACAGAGACAGACTGGAGGCTCATTTAATAATGCCCACTACCAAAATTCAGATAACAGGCAGTGTAGAAATTAGGATGACAACAGACTGTGCTATCAAGACAAAACGTATGGTCCTTCAGCACCGTGGATGTGACAACACAGACATAAGTCCTATGGGAAATGTAACTGCCATATATCAACAAAAAAACGATCACCCGTCCTCCTTCCAAAGAGAGACAGAGAGGATGCGGGTAAAATGTTCTCTCGAAGGCTGCAAGGACTTGTAGAACTACTAAGCTATCAAATCTACAGTCTAGAATTACCCCCCTTAATATAGCTAGTGACATTCAAAGCCCATGTAGTGTCACAGCAAAACCTATTAATCAAACCTTATCCTCAGATTTTTCAGGACCATTATCATTTAAAAGACAGAAAAACAATGGTTAACTCATCAAGAATGGTAATAAAATGAGAGGCAGAATTTTTGTGAATAAAACTATCCAAAATGTTACTCCACATGGTACCTTTACAATCAATGTAGAAGGGCAACTCCAAATTCCTGTGCAATGTTTGTCAGAGAGCACTACAGATAAAAAAGTAGCATTGGTGAACGCTGTTAAAAATGATTTAAAAGACCAGCTTCCTTCTGATCAAAGGTATCTGCAAAAAATAAAAGAATATGACCCGGAAATCATTCATATTCCAGGGTCAGAAAATCATGTTGCAGACGCACTCAGTCGCCTACTGCAAGTAAGATCAATGCATCTCGGACGGTATGAGTTAGACTCTAATTATGAGGAAATACTTGATTCTGAATCAGAGGTTTTAGAGAAGCTGCAGTACGAATCAGTAGATGACGACGAGGAAGTAATTGGCCAAGAGAGTCTTAATAGGGAATCAATTGCGACACTCCAGAGAAATGAACCCAACCTCATAGAAACAGCTTTAAGCCTTAAAAAAAGGTTGATTTACTTCAACTAGAAAACTTGGCGGTTGTAATTGAGGAAAGAAACCACAGGATAATTTTACCAACTGATTTAAGATTATCAGTTTTCAATGTGGCCCACCAACGACTTCATCTAGGTAAAGATAAATCCACAACATTAGTGGCACAAGACTACTGGTGGTCAACTTTAAAAAATGATGTTGAATATTGGACTCGGTCGTGCGTTGAGTGCCAAGCTGTCAAGGTAATCCGCCACAATAGGCCAATTTTTTTTTCCTCAGTGGACAGATCGCTTTCAGTTTGTCCACATTGATACAGTTGGTCCAGTGGATGTGACTTCAGAGTATAACAAATATGTTCTCACCATCAAGGACCGGGGCACATGCTTTCTGGTAACAGTACCAATTCCAAACAAATACTGCAGAGACTGTCAGATTTTACTGCAGAGACTGTCAGAAATGCATTCATTCAACACTGGTGTGGATACTTTGGGATCCCACAGGTTGTTATCAGTGACAATAGGGGAGAAGTCAATAACAATTTACTTGAAGTAGCTTGTCAACAACTAGGAATGGATCATCGGACAACAACACCCTACAGCCCCCAAACAAATGGGTTCATTGAGCGCCAGCATCGCATTATAAATCAAGCTCTACGCGCTGAGACAGTCAAAACAAACTGGGCATTAAGATTGCCTTTAATAATAGTAGCTATCAATAACACGCCTATAGAGGGGACCCCCTTCACACCATCACAATACGCATTTGGAGCGTGTGTAAATCTACCTGGACAAATATTCAGGGACAAAGCTCATGGAGAGATGGTAAACTGTCCTGAGGCTGACATGCGGCTTTCCTTATATGTGATGTTAAATATTGGAAAGAAAAGCAATAAATATAATAACAATGGTGTCTATTACGAGCCAACACTATTCACCTGCAAAAATGTTTGGCTCAAACGAGCAAACAAGAAGAAGTTAATCACCCTGTATCATTGGCCATACAGAGTGCTAGACACATCAGAGCACAGTATGCTTATTTTGAAAATTAACAGAGTTGAATAAATTTTACTTAGAAATGTAAAAGCTTTAATTCTACGAAAAGACTCATGTGACATGAATAATGAGAAAAACAGACCATACAACCTGAGAAAGAGAAAAAATATTATTAATTATGCAGAGAGTTCAGATAGTGAGGATTAGATTCATGGTTAAGTTGTCAAAAAATAAATTTTCAGGAAGTTTTTAAATAAGTATGAGTTTCTTAGATTTTAACCATCTAATAGTTAAGTTTTTCAGGAAATGTTCGATTAAGAATCAGTCTCAGGTTAAAAAAAAAAAATTATTTGAGTTTTTAATGAGACTATTTTTTCCTGTGAGTTCAATTATTTTGAACTTTTGAAACTTTTTTTTATGATTATTTAAAAACTTTTTTGTTAAAAAAATGGGGGTAAGAAGCTATAGCAGCTTTGTTTCTTTTAGTGATTTTATAAAAATGCATTTCTTATTAAAAAGACAGTTTACTAAAAATTTTGCAAAAAAAAGAGGTTTCTTAAGTTTTCTTGCAATTTTTTTTTCTTTTTACTGAACCTTGAGCTTTTTTTTCTTGATAAGTTTATATTATTCTAAGTTTTTTCTTAAAATACCTTACAAAAGTGGTAAATAATTATTTTCTTTTTTCAACAACTTTTTATTTTTACAAAATTCTTTAAATGTGCAACTTTTTTTTTTTGTTTTTAGACAAGTTTATGAAACATTCAAGTTATTTTTAAGAAAATAATTTTTATTGTTTTTACATAAACTCTGGTGTTTTTTTTTTTCTTTTTTCATTGTAGTAGCTTTGTTCACACTAAAATAAAAATTCTCGTTTAATTTTTGGATAGATGCTTTTTTTTTAGTTAGCCTTTAAGGGCGTAGGGGGGGGGGGGAGGGAACACTTTTTCTTTGAAATTTGATCTTATTTTATTTAGTTTTTACTAAGCTACAAGATGCTTTTTACAGATTTAAAAAATTCAAAATATTTTTTGAGAAATAGCCGGTCAAAATCGTAGGCAACAATAGGATCCTTATGGGAGGCGCAAACTAAAATAGCAAATAAATAGAAATCACTAAAAATCTATTTCCTCCTACGTTTTTTGAGATAACTACCTTAAATTTTCAGGAAATGTTCCTTGCAATGTTTAGAAAATTCTTTCGGAAAGAATTTAAAAAGTATAAAAATAAAAATTTATTAACAAAAAGACAAAAAAAAACCTGTTTTTTTTTGTTTATTTTTTATATAAAATTTTTATTTTTTTTTAATTCTTTCCAAAAGAATTTTTCAAATATACCAAGGAACACTTCCTAAAATTTTGAGGTAGTTATCTCAAAAAACGTAGGAGAAGATAGATTTTTAGTGAAATAGTCTATTTTTGCTGTTTTAGTTTGCGCCTCCCATAAGGAACCTATTGTTGCCTCCGACTTTACCGGCAATATCAAAAAAAAAGTTTTTTATCTCCCCTATGCCCTTAATTAGCTAAAAAAAACACTTTTTTTTTTATCAATTGTTCGTTGTGAAAATTGTAAACTTACACCTTAAAAAGTTTTTTGAAAGTTTCGATGCTTGGTTGGTATCTAAACAATGCTTTCTTAGTTAGTATTCCTGCACTTCAACCATGAGCACGCAGCGCAACACTTGAATGCAGTGATAGAAAGAGACAGTCAAGACGGAGAGGAAGCAGCAGCGACACTGGTTAACCGTTGATAAGAGGAAACGGTTCAGGGAATGTCGAGTGCGTGGTGAAGCGGCAGCTGACGGATGGAGGATTGAAAACTTTATAAAACTTAACTAATTCTAAAAACTTAACTGTGTTTTGAAGTAATGATGTGTATCAGTTTTTCATAGTAAATTTGTTTTTGATCTTTCATGATACAAAGCAGCGGTTAATTCATTTTTTTGAATTAACATGTAATTTAATGTTTTTGATTTTAATCTAACAAGTAAAACATAACAATAGAAACCCCTCGTAAAGGCTTCAGTTGAAGGGCTAAACGAGAGAAAATGTAACAAATTTGCCCTGTTATTAAATTACATTTTAGTTTTCGGCCATTTTTGTTATGTGTTGGCGGTTAATATTTTTATTGTTTATAGAGTTGTTGTTGTTAATGTATTTGAATTTGGAAAATTTGTATTTGAGAAAATATTCATTGGTGTTGTTATTCAAAAGTATTAAACTGTTTGAAAATTTAAACTGGTTAAACTACTATTTAAGTCACATTTAGATTAAAGTTGTATTATAAAACTTTTAAGGCTATTTAGCTATATTATACTTTTTGGTATTTAATATTTAAATTATAGAATATGAAGCAGAGAAATGTAGGTCAGGCCCCCAGAACCAAACGCTCTAAGCGTTTGGCTGTTAAAAAAATTAACATTGAAAATAAGAGGAGTTTTAGCTCCCTATCTAAAAGTAACCCTTTAACAAAGGCCAGGGTTACACATACGAATTTTAATTTGATTTAATTAAATAATTTTTTGAGTTGTGGACCACAAACTTTTTTTTTGCTTTTTGGAATTTGAATTGTTAGAATTGGAATAGTTGGACACCTAAAATTTATATCTAAGTAGTTCTTAATTTACTTTTGTAACTAATTTACCTGGGTGCACGACTATCAAAACTCTTACAATTCAAACTTTACTAATTCTGAGTTATTAAAGTTTATCTCTTTTGTTAAATATTAAAAAACTGAATTATTTTAACTTTTAAATCTCATTAATTTGGCCTACATAAACCTTTTTTTTATATTTAAACTAGTTTTTGAAGTATGGCTGAAATAAGTTTTAAAATTTACCTAAATATAAGAAATATTAACTTTTATTACTTTTCTCTCTTTTTATAAGTACGTTTTTTATTCATCTTACTAATAATACTTACATAAGCCTTTATTTTATTTAAATCAAATATATATTACTATTTGAGATGTAGCCCCTTATATACTTATTGAGGATTTGGATTGTCATTTTACCTATACGAAAACTACTGATACTTTTAATAATTGAAAATAATTTTTTCAAACTTTTTCACTAAAAAACAATATATCTTATATGTTATGCAACTGTGTATGATATATTGATTTTAAAGAAATAAAAGAACTAACAATTTATTGATTCTGAGAATAATTTAGTTGCAGTTTCAAATTTGCTACCGAGTTCAATAAATGTACTTTCATACTTTTCCGTAAAATCGTTAACTTTTTTCATTGTTCCGTTAACTTTATCCATCATTTTATCGATAGATCTGAATAAAATAATATGACTTTAAACTAGTGATGTACCGGACCCACAATTTCGGGTCCGGCCGGACCCGGATCCGGACTTTTTTTTCAAATCAGAGTCCGGCCGGAACCGGATCCGGACTTTTTTTTCAAATTAGAATCCGGCCGGAACCGGATCCGGACTTTTTTTTCAAATTAGAATCCGGCCGGAACCGGATCCGGACTTTTTTTTCAAATTAGAGTCCGGCCGGATCCGGATATCAGACAAAAATGGCAATATCCGGCCGGACCCGGATAGTGAGTACGGTACATCATTAGTATAAACTAGCCTAAGTCACAATGAGGTTTTTAAAAACTAAAAAAAATAACTTTAATCTAATAATAAGTAGAACAGCTAGCCACAAGGTTTACAAATTTAGGTGTTATTTACAATTAAAAATCTTAGATCAAGTTCATGAACAAAATACACTAGAAAATTACAAAATATTGAAAACTGGATCAGCTCAAACTCATTCAAAATCTAAAAGAAAACTAGCCTGAGTTTTTACAAAAAACTAAACTAGCTTGAGGATATAATCCAAGATTTTCTAAAATTCCCAAAAATTTTCAAACTAGCAGGGTTGCCACTGTTTAGGTCAATAAAACTAGATAGAGTGAGTATAAACAAGCCTGAGTCAGAATGAGGTTTTTAAAATTACTTTAATCTAATAATCAGATAACAGCTAGCAAAGGTTGACAATTTGGTAGTAAAGTTGTGGACTGATTGTGGTACACTTAACTTTTTAGTAGTACCCATCATAATTAAATCCTAACGTATATAATTAATATCTAACAAATACTTAATTCAAACTGAGACTACTTTCTATAATCAGACACGACAGTTTTGATTGATGAATCTTTTACATAAAACACAACAAGAAATACTAGCATATACAAAATTATTAATTACTTTGGTAACACTTTAAAAACTGGAAACTATTTAAATCTATTTCAAAAGACTTAACACAATATACTAAAAATTAAATAAAACTTTTAGTAAACGAGAAACTAAAAAATTTTTCATAAACTAACAAACTATAAACCTGGCTTAAATATTTAAACAATTAAACACCAGTTGAAATATTCACTTTTAAAACAAAACACTACTTACAATAAGCATTCACAAAAAGTTCAAGATATTTTGTTGCTTCAAGCTGCTCACCAAACTAACTAACTGCTTACATATAAACTGCCTGTCATGTTCTGATGTTATGTTGCATCAGTATTTAGTTTGAAACATTTCGTCATATGATTCTCATTGGCTCGTACATTCAACCGTATTAACTCTAAATATTCTCTGAGCTCAACTTTAAACAACAAATAATGCAAGTATTCATTCCAAAGTTTTCAATTTTACAACATTTGTAAAGAGTTGCATTTCTAAAATGTTTATTTCATAGTTTAAATGTAAACAAGTGTAAATTAGTCACGTGTACAAAATGAGCCAATCGGGGTAGGTGTTTAATTTTAAGTGACGAAAATGACTCTTATTAATTAACACAGGGTTTGTTTTTAAAAAATATTTTCCAGTATGCTCTTTTTTACTAACTAGATCCGGGTCCGGCCGGATCTCTGTTAGGATCCGGCCGGAACCGGATCCGGACTTTTTTTTCAAATTAGAATCCGGCCGGAACCGGATCCGGACTTTTTTTTCAAATTAGAGTCCGGCCGGATCCGGATATCAGACAAAAATGGCAATATCCGGCCGGACCCGGACCCGGATAATGAGTCCGGTACATCACTACTTTAAACTAAACTTTTATCTAGATTGTACATACATTTTTGAAAGGATTTATTAGAATAAATTGATAATCACTTTAGAAAAATAAAGTTATAATTTAAGAACTAATATAACTTCCTTAAACATTTTCAAATTTTGCTAAGGATGCTAGATAAAAAGAGAAACAGCTCTTCAAAATTTAAAGTTTGTATTTTGTTTATGAACTTTATACAGTTTATATCGAAAAATTTCATAAAATTTTATACGTATTTAGTTTATAGCTTTCAAAAATAAACAAAATACCGAGATTGCGTTCCATAAGCCGAGATAGACTCTATCTCCTTTTTATGAACTTCTCGTAAAATTTTTACTTTTTCTTCATTATCTTTACGCAGATCATTCATAGCTTCCACATGTAGTTTACGCATTCTTAATTAGGTTAATTTAATTAATTATAGATAAAATTATACTATAAACGTAGATTTATACAAACTAGTTTACACAGCTTGTGATACACTAAACAAAGCTGAGATTTATTCCTTATTTACTTCTTGTAAACGCATTTAAAAGTCTAAAAATTTTGTGCTCAAAATTATCTTTCTACTTTAATATTTAAGCGATAAAACAAAAAACATTTTTGCAATTAATTTTTGTCTGATAATGTGATTAAAATGAAAATAATTATTTTTTTAAAACTAATAAACATACTTTTTCTTCAAAAATATAAAGAAAAGAAAATACAATACAATTGACACTTACACATCGCATAACTAAAAAGTAAATATTAAACGTATATTAAAAAGCCATTACAAATTTTAGTTACCCGAAAATAACGAATAATACCACTGACATTTACTTAAAACTATAAACTTTTAAAAACATGTCTTTTAGAGTAGTTTGTTTTTGAGATCTGTCAGACCTTTTTGATCTTAGCTAGTTATATTTTAAATGTTTAGAAAATTATCAAAAGCGAATTGTAAATGTTAAATAAGGTATGAAACCTTAATTTTCTATTTATTTATCTACTTAAAAACCATCAAATAGAGAAAAAATTTGGAGATACAAAACAGATAATAAGTTATTTAATATATTTAATTATTAATAATTTAAATATATTGATTAAAGTTACATTGTAAGGTGTAACTGCAAAAGGCGTTAGATCCTAGAGATCCTGAAGTTACATTATTAAGTTTTTTTATGAAAAAGGACAAAGACTTAATGTATTGTTTTGAAATCTTTGAATTTTTTTTTCTAATTTATTGTATCTATCTTTGTTTACCTTTTGTTAAAGTGATTCAGTATTTAACGTTTGGGTCCAACGTTAGACAATAAACAATAACTAAACAAAACTCAAAACTTATTTTACAATTAAACTTTTCACTTTGAACCTATTGGTATACTTTACTCAAAATCTAATTTTAATTACAACCATATAATCAGACAGAATTTCATAGTGGGCCTGCAACTGAACAGAGAAAAAAAAGCTATGGAAGTGGGCGTGAGGTGATTTGAAAAGTTTTTAAATAAAAAATTTTGGATGTCTTCCAAATAAAAAATTTAACCTTGAAATATAAAAGATTTTAATAACTATCATAAACTAGAAACATCTTCTTTTTTTTCTCATAGTTTCATAAATATGCTTCAGAAAATCATTTTATGAAATTGATTAGTAATTTAATAAATTTTAATAATCTACTTTTTTCCAAAATCAAAAAAAAAATTGTATTTAACTTGTCCTAGTAAACCATAAAAAAATTGTTAAACATCGGCTAACTGGGACAGTATACATCGAAATAATTCTTTGATTTAGTAGATTATGATAAAATTAACAGATGATCGTCCTCATTCGTCCCTATTTTACTTAAGAATGTTTATATATTTATACATTTAGTATTGTTTTTTTATTACTATAGTGAGAGTACTCTACAATGTTGAACACTGTTAAAAATGTGATTATACTATTATTAGGTTATACTAATTGTATTTTATTCTGTTCTAGTACTCGAAACTAGCTTTTAGATAAATAAAAACCTTGCTGAATAAAGTATATGGTGCGCCGAAACAGCTGTACAAGGAAAATATTGGTTTGTATGCTAAATTTAAATAAAATATATAATCATATACAATTACATACCGTTTTAGCAAATGTAACGACATATGTATCTTTTATTAAACTTTGTTTAATAAAAAAGTGTTTTTTTAATTATAAAAACTTTATAAATTACATCGACTACACATTTATAACCTATCAAAACAAAAAAATATATATAAGCTTAACTTGCATATTTTCTCAGTTAAAGACAAACCTATTGTCTACAAGAAAAAAACACACACAACATAAAATTTTAGAAAGCTACTCATATCTGATATTAATTTTTTTAAACAAGTAAATTTTTCTTATTAGAGTAAACGTATTCAGTGATAACGTTTACTCGATTAAGAAACATTTTACTTGTTTTTAAAAAATTCTATAGGTATACTTTTAAGCAACATAAAAAACTAGTTTTTTGAAAAACTAAAACGTACGATTTTTACAAAATTTACTTCTCTATTTTTAGTTAAACGCGATTTGGGCCTATTGTGAGTTCATAAAGAGTCAGACTATTTTTTTTAGCTTTAAAGTGTGCTTTTTGTGTAAAAATTAACTGCTCTTACTTTTGTATTATCTTTTATAATAAAGTATGCCTTTCTTTATTCAAAAACTATATTTTACATAAAAAACTATCAGGCTTTTAAACATTTTAGCTCTATATAATTAAAAACTACTTACATGGAACTGGAAAATTAAATTCTAGGAATTATTACGTTGGCTATATGCAGTAGTCAAATACCTACTAATATTCGAAAACAACTTAACATTTCTCATAAAAACTTGTTAAAAAATTATTGATTAGCGAAATAAAAAAGTAAATCTATTAAAAACTATAAAACAAAAAACCTATTTAAATTGTTATTGCACTTTTTACATAATATAACGTATTTTATGACAGTAAACAGCGTTTTATCATTATTCGTACTTCAACAACATATGTTTACTTTGAAACTTCATTGAAGTCTAGTAGTTCTTTTTCATTAATTTCTTTGAGGTACTCTTTCGTCTGGCTTCTTATGTTTTCAAATCTTATTGAATAGTTTTCGCGAATAATAGATACTTCTCTTTCATTTTGAGTCATCAGATTAGACAAAGTTTTTTGAAGTAACTAAAAGGCAACATAAAGCTTTCATTCAGATTTGTAAATAAGCAATTTAAATTTTAAATAGTCTTATTAAAAATATTCATCTTACTAATTAAAAATTTATTTATAATAGAAGGTTTAAAAAATTAAGAGAAAGAAATAAAACATACGAATTAAATATAAAAATACATCCTACCAAAATAAAACATATTGATTTAATATTATAGAAATTTCTTTAAAACTAAAAATTAGTTTTTACGTTATTCTAAATTTTCTCAAGTTTGTAATATAGTATTGTTTTATTATTAGTCTGAATCTAAATTACTACAAAAAAAATAAAAAAAATTATCAAAAATAAATAATTATAACACCATCTATTAACAAAATAATCTACTATCATTTTTAACTCACGAACATTTTAAACTCGATTATATTAGATCGATCATATTAAACTCAATCATAATATTATCCCTTTAAAAAGTATAATATTAATTGGTTATAAATTACAGTAGTCCCAAAATTCTGTATTAGTTAGTTAGTTGAAGATAGTTAAACTAGTTTTAATTTTTGTTATAAACTTTATGTGTATAAGATCTATAAAAAGTTTTTTTTTTATGTTTTACTTGTTGTCAATTTTTTTGTTAGTCATCAAATAAAAAAATAAGTTTCCAAAAACTGCAGTGCACTGCACGCTTTTAGAACTAGGTTTTTAAGAAAAAACTAAACAAAAAAATCACAAAGATTAAGTGCAATAAATTACTTATTTATCTTTTTTTTTTTGTTAGCTTATGAAAAAAAATTATAGTTTATTAACTATTGATTTTTTTTTGTATTTTTACAAATAACAGAGCTTACATATGTATTATAAAAAGGATGAATTGTTATGTATTATTAAATATTTATTTTATAAGCTTTTTATTATGAATTAGAACTAGTTAACATAAATATCAAAAATTAAACTTAATGGGTCAAAATTATACTACGTTGTCTTGATTTAAACTATAAAATCCCAGTATAAACAAAGTAAATGTTACAGAATTTCAAAAACAAATTGTATTAAATGTATTATGTAATTTTTTTCAGGTAAACGTTTTTTCAAAGCAAAGCCGTAATAATAAAAAATTATCAAATCTAGCTGTTAAAACTCAAACTTTTATGTCCCGAATTTGTCAAGTCTAGACGCTCGCTAGACGATTTAACTTTAAGAAACTATAGCTTTTAAAATCGCTAGACTTAAACCATACTCTAATTCTGGCATCTATGAATTATATCAGTATAGTATTATATAATTACAAAAAATAGCTTTTAAACTGAAAACAGACAAAAAAACAGGCAAGTAGTTTAAAACTACTTATTCTAAGTATCTAAATATATTTTTTTTCTACCATATAAATCTATTTTCGTTTTGTAACCAAAAATATTTGCATTATGAATTGTTTCGACACATAATCTGTTATCTTTATATTTAATTCAGTTCCATAGGTTTTTTGTCATTTGGTAAGTTCTTTAATTGTACCAGTTCTTTTTAACATAGCAAAAATAAAAATAGTGTTACAACATAATGTTTATATTGAATTTATAGTTACGAAAATGGAATAATTAGCTATAAAAAAAAACGATAGTTGTATAAAAAAAAGTTATCAATAAACAACTTTAAAATAAGTTTAATAGACATATAATCTGAAGTTAAATTAAACTCAAAATGTAAAATAGATAAAAACTAATATGTATGTAAAATAAATTGAAAGTCTATTTCAATATAAAATTTATAAAAACTTTAGAAAAACTTACATTAAGATAAGAGTAAAATTATTCAAGATTTTAAAATTTAAAATAAATACATGTAAGTTAAGATGATATTGTAGCAATAAGTTTTTTTAGGTTGGGTAATAAAAACTACATTTGTAATAACGCAATAAATAAATTATAATAAAACGCCTAATAAAATGCTCATATATTTACTGTGTAGTTATAGCATCTGTTTATTGTAATAAAAAAAGTTAAATATTGAATTGTTAAATACATTTATTTTAGTTAAGTACTGATGTTTTGTTTCAATTTAAATCTCAATATTTCTTGTTCATGAAAAGAATATGTCATTTTAATTATAAACAACTTATTGACATTACTATATTGCCGATTTAAAATTTTATCTAAATTTAGATATCAACTTTGTTAAATTTAAAAACTTCTACTTAATGAAGACGTTTAGTTGTAAACGTGTTAACGTATTTAATGAAAGTTAATGCATTAAGCATTGGTAGTTTTAAGTTCTAGAAAAGATAAAGCATTATAGATTTTATATTAAATGGCAAATTTAAAGAAAAATTTAAACGTCACTCTTATAATGTAGTGGTTAAGTAGTTGAAATAACGTGGTCAGTTTTTAGTAAACGATAAGAACAAAAACTTTTAAACACCATGCAAAGAATCGTGCAAAAATTTACTTGAAAACAGCACAACTTTAAAAAACTGTATATCTAACTCATTAAGTGCTTTTTGTTTACATTTTGTAATTTTAATATCCAAAAATTCAAAAATTAGTAAAATAGCAGAAGAAAATTTGTTGATATATGGAAGATTTTAATAAACAAAAAAATTAATAAATTCAAATTAATGTGGTCGAGTTAATTATGATCGAGTTTGATATGATGGAGTTCAATATGATCGAGTCTAAAATGATTTAGTTTACAATGAGCGAATTTTATACGACCTAGTTTAGTAATATGGAGTTTAAAATGATCGCGAGTTATAAATGGTAGTAAATTTGTAAAACATACTTTTCAAATGATGCCATCTTAGCAAAATTAAAAAGCTTATTTTTTTCTTATTAGCAATGAAGGAACTTACATACTTATATAAAATATAAAATTGAAAGATTCTAGAGTTTTACTTACATAAAACACCTATCTTACTTTAAAAATTTACTATTACTTGTTATTTTTATCCTGATTTTATTTTAAAATTATTATTTACAAACTTCTAAAGTACTTTAATAAAACTGATTTTCTTATAAATAGAATAAGCACAGTATGTACTTTATATTTTTTATTGATTTATAAAAGTAAATATAACAACATATTACCTCAATTCTGCTATCATATGATTGTTTGGTGATATCTCTATCGCTTTTATAATCATTTTCAACTTGAGCAAGTTGACTTTGGAGTTTACTCACTTGCATTTCAAGTGCTTCTACTCTTCCATTTGGCATAAAGGTTGTATTTGGAACATTTTTTGAATTCTTAATAGAAACTTTCGAATCATTTTCAAGGTTTACTGAATGTTGATGGTTTACTGAATATATAGGGTCATAATTTTTTCTAGTAGAAGAATCCATTCTAAAAGTTTTTGATAACAATGTCAGAGTTTTAAACTATTTCAAAGATCAAATCAGTTTTCAGGTAATAAAAAAAATCAAAAACTTAGATAAATATAATTCATTAAAAGACATCAAATAATTAGACTATTGGTTGCAACATTTCAGATATTTTTATTAAGGGAACGGTTCAAAATAGCACTGTAAACTTTAGCACAGAGCTTTTATTTACCACGATGTAACACTTTAGCACCACTTTAGCACTGAGCGTCATTTTAGAACTTAGTGTCCATTTAGAACGCGGTTTTTTTTTTCGCACGGAGCGATACTTTAGAACGGCGTCACTTTAGCACGGGATAAATTCCAAGTGATTCTTTTTTTATGCTTATATAACATTTGTACTACTATGTTCAAATATCGAAAAACAAACTATTCAAAATATTATACTTAAAGTTAGCATACTTTAAACGTCTTACAAGTTTTTGCTCAAACTAAAACTTTGTGTTTGAATCGTACTAATAGTTATTTTAAAATAAACCTAAACTTTTACTGATAACAAAAAAAGAAATTTACAAACTTTATTAATTCATTTTACTATAAAAGTTTAACGAAGTTATTTTATATACTCACTTATAATTTTCTTAATATATAACTATTTTTATCAACCTAGAAATATATACGAACTATAGTTTCTTTTTAAACTATTTTAATAAGGGTAAATAAAGCTTAGATAACTTTAAATAAGCTTAAATTTTAAGCTTAAATTTTAGATAAAAGGTGTGAAATAAAAACATCAATAATAATTGGTAAACAAATTACGTTTGTTATTTAAAAGCCCTGATAACTTAATAGACTATTTAAAAATATTTAATATACTTTTAAAATACGTTTAAAGTATCTTAAACCTTTAAATATCGTAATATAAAAGATTTTAAGTAGCTCTTAACTCTACAAGCACACATCTCGCACCATTTTTTAAACTTATCTATGTGTTGTAAAATTTATATACTGACTACTACAAGGTATAAGCAAACTTAATTCAAATATTCATGTATCTGCTTTGTTTTTTATTACTTTTATTATTTTAAAACTTTGACAAATGGATTCATTTGAACTCTTAATAGTAAAAAATTAGCTTAGAATCTTTTAAAGAGGATTCAGTAGCTTTTATCGATAAAATTTTTGGTTTATAAACGGTATCTTTAATTTTTAACTTAATATTTTTTACAATACTGATCACAACTTTATTTAAACCTTAAAAAATAAACCTGTGATAAATTTAAATTAACTATTATATAGTTGTTTGAAAATGATAACTATTAAAATTTGAAAAAAAAAAACGCTGCTTATTCCTTAAAATAAATAAATTAAAATCTACGTTAATGTATAACACTAAAAATATATAATTCTAACGTTACTAGTCTAGTTTAACTTTTTTTTAAAATTGTAAGTAAATTAAAAGAAAAACGTTTATAATATGAATTAAAATAATATTTAAACTAAGAACATTTAATTATACATTTAATATTTCTATTACCACTTAATTTAGAAAATTCTTGCGTTTTAGTACTTATTTCTCATTATCAAGTACAGTAACCTGTCTCTTAGGTACGCACTTTGAACACAATAAAAAAGAGTGTAACCAACCGGCAATGCATACCCAAGAAATTTTAGACTTTAATTACATACATTAAACAAATACATGTTGTTTAACATTAATATCGCTTTTTACATTTATGCTTCAATCGTGTGGGGTAGCTTTATGTCAGTTGCACTGTTCATTTTTTTCGCTTATCTAAATTTTAATTTTAAATTTTATACGCTTTTTAAATTTATGTTTTAATCATGGGGTATATAGATGTTAATTTCACTGTTCATTATTTTTATAAATTTTGTATGAGTTTTTAGTTTTGTTTTTTTCTGTGTTATTATCATGGAGTCTGGAAATTTAAATTGCACTGTTCCTTATTTTCGTTAAACAGATAAATTGTGTTTTGTTTGATTTAAATATGGATATATACGATTTGTAAGTTCATAACTTTTTTTTCTGGTTCCTTTAGTTTTAATTTATTAAAACTTGTTACAGTATAGCTTATTTTGAAAAACAATACTTTTGTATTACTGCTTTTAAATCTGTTTTTAATTTTAAAGTGAAACAAAAATGCATTTTGAACACAGCGTACCCAAGTAATTCGTACCTAAGTAGCAGGTAATTGTATAGTTCTTCTCTAAAAGTGGAGCATACAACGGATGTTGTCTAACTTGTTGCTACCTGCGATTGACTTCTCTTAGTATATATGCTATTTTACTTAAAAATGCTGCCGGGGTTTGTCTTATAATTTCCTATTAATTAACAATAATTTTAAATGTAAAGCTTTGATAAGTATCCTTACTTTGAAGTGCCTAAATTGCGTACTGGACAGAATGATTACTGTATAAAGTTCAATTTTAAACATTTCAGTCATTATAATCTTAATAATTACTTTTAAGTTTATTAACTAAAAAGATTAATCGTGCTTAAATGAAGCTAAGTGCTAAAAAGTTTGCAAAAGATTCCCTACGTGCTAAAGTGACACCGTGCTAGAGTATCGCTTCGTACTAAAGTGTCACTTGCGATTCTGACACCTTCCCCTTTAACAGAGCTTAGATGCTTTCGCCATCATAAAACAAGCACCAGACTGCTAGCACGACCAAAAAATTGTTAGTATTTAAGCGCTGAAGTAATCTACGTACAATAAAAACTAAAATATATCGCACGACCTTCAATAAAATGTTCCAAGCGACATGGTTTTGTCTTCAATAGGAATCATCAAGCAGGTACAGCACATAGTCAAGATTAGCCTTTGTATCAAACATAATTTTATAAATTACACTGAAGCGTCCGTTTTTGAGTACAGTCGAAAAATTGACTAAAGTACAGTAACTTTTAAAACAGGTCAAACGGACGCTGCAATTCTAATGTACTGAAATGCGTTAGATTAAATTGATACAAAGGTTCATCGCGACTATGTCTGCTAGATAAGTCGTAATGAAAACGAAACCATTCGCAAAATGACGCATAAAATATTTTGTTGAAGGTCATGCGATGCGATTTAGTTTTATAGTACGTAGATTACTTCAACGCTTCAAAAACTTTTATGTTTGTTTATATTATTAGTATAAAAATTTCGGTTGCTTAAGTCTAACTAATATACTACCACAATCAAATTGAAACTAAGTATTATTATATTGAATTTTGTTAACTTTAAGCATTTTTATAAAGTTTATTTTATGTATACTTAATTAGAAGATAACAATCGTACTGATCATTTTCAATTGTCTAAACCAGGGTTTCCCAAATTTATTTTTTTAACGCCCACTTCGTAGAAAATTAAAAAGCAGTAACCCTCTCCACCCAGGTTTTTCAAAAAAGTGCGCACTCTTTTTAGAAATTCAATGTTAGTTGGTTTACACTGTTGTGTTCATTAAAAAGCAATGTGTCACACAACTATTAACCCTCGTAGAAAACAGCATTCTATAGGGCTAGACTTTAAAACTTTTTTAAGTAAACTTATGCGTATCCATTTCCAGATGTTCTTAGATACTTTTTTAAATTACATACAGTCAAATATTTGCATAACAAGCGTAAAAATTTTACTTAAATAAAAGCTACTCTATATTAATGGAATGTATGATAAATATACTTGAATTAAACAAAAAACTATAAAGTAATTTTATCTGTACTTTGTATATGTCAGCTACAGCAAATTAATTAATTCGAACCGTCATTTAGAAAAAGATGTTAAAATTACTAAAATTTTGATAATAATTTTTATGGTTGTAAAATAAAAACCGAAAAGATATGAATCGTTTATTGAACGAAAAAAATATAACAAAACTGAATAAAAAAATAGATGATAAATGTTCTATCTCATGGTTTCCTAACTCACTTTCATATACGCCCCTTTTTCAGAAAATGATCACCTCCACTCATTACAATCCCCAGAACATCTAGTATAAGTTTCAGACCATTCTAACAATAAACAAATTATGCCTAAGATTTTTCTTTTTGCTTTTCAATACAAACCCCAGAATATCTAATGTAAATTTTAACTTCATGTGAAATGTACCTAGGTACAATTTTACGGCCCTTTGCTTGTTATGCCCTGTTAGCCCTTTTGTAGCTTATTCCCCTTAACTTGCTAAGATGGCACCCAAGGGGGCATATGGACCACTTTGGGAAATCCTGGTCTAAACTATGTATAGAACTAAGCTGTTTTGCAGATCAGTTTTTTTAATTTTTCTACATTTAATGCTGTAACAATTTGGCTGTTTTGTAGACTATTATTTTACTGTATTTTACTCCATAAATAACGATGCTTGCTATGCAGTTTTCGTTCAAAGGGTATTGGTCGATTATGCAGTTACAGATTCTTTCTTTTTTTTTAGGATTGCATTACTTAAGATTTTTTGTTGTGATTAAGAATTTTTATTTTGAGATTTTTAATACAATTGTACGATAACTTCGATGTGTTTTTGTCGGATATTTTATGGTAAGGGTGATTTTTTTCGAAGTGGCGGTTAGTTAGGAAAATGTTTAATTAATTTAATATTTTTGTGGTCACAGTTTGTGGTAATTATCTGATTAAATTATATAACTTTCTTCGGTTTTATGTTTGTATTTCGGTATACAAAATCAAGCTTGGACCTAGAGGTTTTAAATGCTGTTTGGTAAACTTGCTTTATGCAGTTACAAAATTATTAGTTCCTCGGTTGTTTGTTTAATCTTTAACTTGTTGCTATCGGTAATAGTTTTAATATTTGTCGTAGATAATTTGACTGGTTGTTTACATAAAAAATGTTTGAACTGGGTTTCTAAAAAAGATATGTTTTTTATTATTAAACTTTAATTATATGTCTAAAAATTAATTTGTATAATTCCTGCCTCTACCGTTATACTTAAATATTCTTTTTTTGTCTTTGTTTTTTTCTGCTCTTTTTAGTGATTTGCCCAGAAAACGTTTATTGTTGCAAAAGGCGGAGTATGATCCTGATATCAAAAAATATATATTTATATGACTGCGCGGCCATCATTGCTATATTTAAATATAGATGTGTATAGTTTTGTAATTAGTTTATTTCAATAGTATATCGACTGCTTTTCTTAAGCATTATAAAGTGACAACTTTTATTTAAACGTATATCTTTATTACATAAAACTAACTAAGACCTAAGTTATACTTTAATGCAAGAAGAGTTTAATTATAATTATTTGATTTATTGTAAATCTTCAAACCATGTTAGGTTTTTATCACTACTTTAGCCTTTATCTAAATAACAATATAATCATGATAGAGTCTACTACTTTGGAAAAGTAGACAAGTATGATGTATCGTTTTTCAATTAAACTTCACATTTGTAGCACTCTTACGTTTGAAAATTAGTAAATTAAATAAAATATCATAAGAATCCGCATCTTATATTTTGTTGACATTTACTTTAACAAAAATAAAATTAAAAACAAACTTTGTTTGCTTGCTTGAACTGCTAGTTTTCTCGACCAAAAAACTTAAAGGTGTTTCTGTCGATGAAGCATTTGAAACATCGGTTTTGAAATTAAAACTATTTTTCTTTTTGCTGCTGACTAAATTGTAACTTTGATCTAATGTAGTTTTCTGGTAAAAAAAAAGAAACATTTATTTTTTTAATGTTTTGCTTATTATCAAGTTCAAATATACATTTTATACATAAAAATATGGTAAGCACATAAAGTGTAATCAAGAAACAACTCTTAAATTTTTGCAGAATCAAAATAACAAAAACAGTATTAATAACAACTTAAAACATGTTCTTAGAGAATATTTATTCTCAACCTGGAAGTGTTCAAACAAACTAATGGTCTATTCATTGGATCACTACTAGCTCCCCTTTTAGCTTACTGGTTTGTTAGTAAACTAGAAAAAGATCAGCTGAGTCAAGATGAACCCATATGTGTCATGGACAAGACGTTAAAAGGTATCCGTGGTGTGCGACTCGATAACCGAAAGGTTCTTCGTGCACCAGCTGCTAGGACAAAATATTTTGAGCGTAATTTTTTTTTTTGTTCAATAAACTAGAAAGCTGAAGTGACCTATGCATGCACAAAACCAGAGCATAAAGTTAAGATTCTAGTTGTTGCCCATGCAGCTGGATTTCACTTTCCACAATGAGAAGTGGCTCAACGGAACAGAAAAGCTTATACAACTAAGATTCATCGTTGTCGCAAGACAATAAATACAGTTTCAGACCGCCTACCTGGCTCCAACTACGGCTTTTTGATCAGCGCCTTGCATCTTCTAAAAGAAGCATTGAAGTAGGGTTTTAAACAGTTTTCTTTTGCCCAGAGTCTAGATAATTATCTGATTTTTTCTCGGAGTTTACTCCAGAAACCTTAACTTTACCAAAAGCATCTACCTACAAGTCAGTGGAGGTGAGAAAAAATTTTGTATATTTGTTGCAAAACCAGCTCTAACTCACAACCAAACCAAATGGCAAAATATAACATTTGTATAAAATTCTTTTACAAAAACTTATTTTTCAAACTTGAAAACAAAACCTCTTAATTTAACGTGGAATAAAAATCTTTGTTGGCATATTGCTTAATTAACAATATAAACTTTTAACTACTAATTTTTTGTTAATTGTAAAATATTTATACATTTATTGAGAAGTTTTAGTAGGATAAATCCAATATAAGTTTAAAAAATATATATATATTATAAATATATCTAAAACATCTACATTTTTGTAGAAATATATTTGACTATGATATAAATATTGTATTAAAAACGTTAAAGACATTGCACGTTACAACTCTAAAAAATAAACATTAGACTTGAATAAATAACTTTTAAATCAAAACTACTAAAAAATATTTTAACGTTACGAACTTAGTTAACAGTACCATATTCACTTACTTTAACAAAACAAGTTTTATATCAAAATAGTTTATGTACAAAATTTATCTACTTAAAATCTTAAAATAAAACTTTGCTTTTAAAAACAAGCAGATGTGTATATATTTATTATATTATTAAATACATTACTGAAATATAAAAAACTTACTTCAAAAAAGTTACTTTTCAAACGTTTATTCAAACTTGTGTTATTCTGCGATGTTCTAAAATAAATTAAATTAAATTATAAACAAAAACTAAAAAAAATTGTTTTCAGTTTCTATCAACAAAATTGTAGCAAAACTCAGACTCTTGGTAAAATTGAAATTTTTTGTCATTTACTAACTTATTTGTATTTGTTGTGGATTTTGGTGCTTGAGAAGTTTTAGATCCATTCCTGACTGTTTTAAAATCGTAAGTTATCTTAAGTAATCTTAAAATTTTCTTAAGTTTTTGCACCTTAAACTAAGCAACAAATAAAATTAGTTATGACAAACTTCGTTCAATCATGTTGCTAAATTTATGTGATAAAAAGATAACAGCCATATTTATTTCCGTGCAGATGTTTTTTTAAATAACATTACTTGTAAACATGTAGATTTAACATATGCATAGTGATTTATCATAGTTAATTAAAACGTAATAAATATACAATAATTTACAACAAAAATGTAGCTTCAACTTCTTCAACAAAAACATTCATAATAGACTTCTTCATCATATTTGTAACAAACATGCATTATATTTTTATACAACAAGTTTTACACAGCAATTGATTTATAAAGAAATAATTTTGTAGGAAAAAGTTGTAAATTAAATAACTAAAAAACACTTACAAATAAAAAAGGCAGCTGATTTAAGCTCCACAAGTTTCATCTTTTTCAACAGTTTCTATTTTAGGCTAAGTTTGACTAATTTATAAAAACTTAACAAAACAACCAAACCAATATATGAGTTAGGAACATTCACAATTGAAGAAAACTCTTAACTTACCTTAAGTGTGATATCAACTTATTTAGTCTAGTATAAAAAAATTCTAATTTCATTTAGAGTTTCATTTAAATTTAGTCTTAATAGATATATTTATTTTCTGATACACTTAGTCTAAAATATTTTTGTGTTTTTTTTTTCATTTAATATCTACATTGCTAGAAGTTTTTTTTCTGTATTAGCAGTTTTTATTTTTATTAGCTTAAGCTAGTTTTATTTTCTTAGTATGTTTTACTTTGTTACGCCAACAAAATTTATATTATTTAGACCAGGGGTCACAGGCCTTTTAAAAGGAGCTTTTTCAACCTGTGCAAAAGCTGTGCACATAAAACTAATTAAAATTAAATTCTATCCACACTAGGCTTTTTATTTTTTCAAAAGTTTTATTAGAAAACTAATGTTCTAATAATTTTTAATTTATTTTCTAAGAATTTTTTTCTAATAGAAAGAAACAAAACAAATGTCATTAATTTTATTTTTTCTCCTCACTAAATTTTCTGTGCACAGTAAAATAATTTATATGCAGACTAGGTATGCACAGGTGCACACCGTTAAGAACACTGGATTAAACCATAATTTTAACGCCACAAAAACTTTAAATGACGTGACTGGAAAGACTTGTAGTATTTAAATTTAACATAATAATTTACAAAAACTTTCGATAAAATTTTCAGAAGTATCAAAAATAAATTATTTTTTTTTCTGTCTCTATATGACTAAACCAATAAATAGTTTGACAACTGGTACTGACCTTTTTCCTCATTTACTGGAGACTTCTCATTCATATTTAAGTTTAAAAATTCGTCATTTGCAGTAGCCCTGTAATCTTTTTCTGGGAAATACCTTTAATTTATTTTTAATGTTGAAATTGTAATTTTAGTAAATTAAAGTGTTTAATGAAATTCTTAGCTTTTGAAAGAACATATTGATTTTAATTACAGCTATTTTTGCAGTTGTAAACAAAACAGGTTTACTTAATTACGAAACTATGAGGAGAATTAATGAATATTAAAACAAATAAATTAGTTTTTTTGTTATATAATTTTTAATAATATACAATATAACGATATAAATTACTTTACATAAAAGTATTTATCTTCGGCATTTAATTTAAAAAGTAAAACAATTAAGACATAACTGTTACTTAAAGTCTGAAAACTTTAGATCGAGAAGGTACTTTTTTAGATAGTTTAAAGCATTTTATTGATGAAAACTAGACCAGTTTAACAACTTAGTATTTTTTAAATTTTCAAAAATTGGTATCAATTTTTATTTTCAATTCAAGCTGTTTTTAGCTCACTGTGGTACTGTGCAAAAGTGAGGTCATGTAATTCTGATCCCTTTCCAAAAAGAATAGTTCGATATTTTGGACAAAAAAAAATTATTAAAATAGGTTAATATACAACTTAAAACTTCAAATTTTTCAGATGGATAGAACATTTATAACAAAACTGGACAGAAAATATAAGATAATAACACTATGTTCCTATCGTACAACTCAATATACTTTAAGGTTTAAAGCAGGGTTTCCCAAACTCATTTTATAAATCGCCCCCTTTTCAGAAATTCGAAAAATAATCGCCCCCCCCCCCCACGGTTTTACAAAGTAGTTTTTCTCTTGATTAGAAACTATTGAGCCGAAAATGTTGTGTTCGAAATGTAATTTAGTCTGGAACTTCTTTGCACGCACTTATGGGCTGTGTTCTAAGTAATTTACAGGGCTTGAGAAAATAAGTTACATTTGTTTTCTTATAAACCCAGTTAAGTGTATTAAAATACTTAATTACTAAAAAGCCTTGTGTAATCTGTAATTAATCTTATTTAGATATGAACTGTTTTGAAACTAATGAAACTTTTAGGGTAGTGGTGGACAACTTTTGTAGTCAGCAATTCATATATACTAAAAAATATTTTCTAGTTTCAACTCGTTTAAAAAATGTAATTGCGGGATGCATAATTTGAAAAATAACATATAGGAAATTAAAAAACTCGAGCAAAATTGTAATAAAATGATTTAGTATTATTCTGATCTAGGAAATACTATTGTGAACTGAAAACCAAATTGAAAGTGTATTTCAAAATATTAAGTATCAAAAAACTAGATTTTGATTCTTTTGCACAATTAGTTTCCAAGTTACTTAGCATGTCGATATTTGACTGGATCTTAACCGTACGTTACCCATCTGAAATCTTAATTTAAACCTGACATTATAATAATCTCTCATATAACGAATTTCGGACATTTAGAAGTTAATACTAAGTAACTTGTTTTTGCCGCACAAAGCACTAAAATTATTTTATAAATAGGCATATTCTAAAATTACTATACCAGAGATTAGGAAACTATAAAAAATGAACAGTTTATATTACACATAATAAAATAAATAATAAAACATAATTTATGATCTAGTTTGAGAAAGTTTGACCGAATGGTTGATTATCTCACATGAAAAGTGGTTTCATCAACAGCTTCAGTTAATGAAGTAAAGTTATTAATTTTAATGCTAAGATATATTATAAGCAAGTTACTTGTAAAGTAAAATACTTAATTTTAAACTTTTTAAACTACATGTTTTGTAATAGAATACCATTAAATAGTATTTAACTTGTAATAACCTTTAGGAAACTAAACCTTAATTTGAAAATTTTATTTTTTTTTATATATATTAAAAAAAAAATCAAAAGTTTTACAGTTAATTCTGTGAACAGAAAGCAATCGATTAAAAAGTTCTTTTAATTAGCTTAAAGTCTTGTTTTGTAACTGCAGCAGTCTTTTTAATGGCTTATTTAATACTGTTTTAATTTTTTTTTTTAGTCATTAGCCTATGATAATTTACCAGAAAAAAAAATAGTGAAAAACTAAAAGCTAGTGTTGAACTATTAAAATAAACAAAAGATTCTAATTGCTAATATATAAAAAATTAAGATAAAACAAAAAACATTTGTATTAATAATTTAAAATTCCTTAACGTATGGGTTTTTTAACGATAACAAATCAAGTTAGAAAATTAAATTGAGTTTAAGAATCTTTTAAATGAAAAATTTGAAGTAATTTCAAATAGAGACCTCAAATCTATACTCTTTTAAAACCAAAAAAAAAACTTAAAATAAAAACTTTAATGGTCATCAAGATTTATTTATTTATACAGATTAAACAAGTAATAACAAAAAATATTCAAACAAACACTTTAATCACTATGCTATAAAAACTTTTAATGTAATGTAAAACGACAATATAAACTACAAAATTAACCAGGTCAAAATAAAACTAATATCAAATTTAAAACATAAATGATTTAATAAATACAGTAGAATTCCGCTTGAGTTGGCACTTCTAACGAAATCAAAATGTGCAAACTCAAAAATTATAACCTTTTTTTTACAAAATGATAAATTTAAATACATTATTTGCAATAACGTTATGCATAAACATAAAATCAACTAAAACATAAAACAAACATTCATTAAAAATTAGATCTATACAAGATATTAAATATTATGTATTTTTTGTTTTATTAATACTTAGTTAGTTATAAACTTTATTTAAGTTAAATTTTAGAAAATATAAATTTGCACTTTTTTTTTGGGTAAAAAGTGCGAACTCAAGAGGAAGTCTACCGTAATTAATATTTATTAGGCATTATGCAAATCAGTTGTAGAATAAATAACTTAATAAAATTTTATTATAAAAAGACTCCTTAAATACAATACAAACTAGGTTAAATAAAAAGTATTTTGAAAGATTAAATAAAACAAAAAAAATTCATAAAATAATGTCTGCTACTGAAGTCTAATATAATATGAAGGATGAGGTTCATGACTGCTTGCAAGTTTTTCTTATCTGATTCTTAATCAGTAATAAAAAGCCTCCTTTACAAATATCTAGATTAGATCTCTTGCTCAAGATGTTTTTAACTGATCTAAAAGCTTTCTTAACAACATAGCTAGAAGGAAAAACTATAAACAACAATCTATATTCCTCTCAAATGATTGGATACTTTTGCCTTAGTTTTTGTTGAGTCCAAAAGCTTTTATTTCGTTCTTTTGAAAAATTCACTTTTAGTTCAAGGTCACTTTTAAAAATACAATTGGAAATATCATGAGGTAATATAACTATCACCTCTTGATATTTCCAATTGTTTTTTGAAAAGTCACTAAGTTAGAATATGAGATAAAGTTATACAGGGTTGCCATTTTACCTAGAAACTTAATAATATATAACATAAGATGTAACGTTATAAGGCGTTAAATCCTGGAGATCCTGATAAGCTAAGCTTATCGGAATGTATACAACAGATGTTCTTGTGCTAAAACTTTATTTCAACTAACGGCGTTTCACTGCTCTCAAATAAATTTAAGAACAGATCTACGGAGTCTATAAAATGTTAACACACATTAGAAAAAAAGCAGAAAAAAGCATGTATAATTATGTATAGTATTTATCTAGGTAGTAACTATAAATGGACTTTATGGTTTAAAAACAAAGTTTGGGATAAAAGCATAAAGTTATAAAATTGTCTACAAAAAAAAACAAATTTAATAAAAGTAGGCACTAACCTCAAAAAGCTCTAAGTTACTACCTAGATAAATACTATACATAATTATACATGCTTTTTTCTGCTTTTTTTCTAATGTGTGTTAACATTTTATAGACTCCGTAGATCTGTTCTTAAATTTATTTGAGAGCAGTGAAACGCCGTTAGTTGAAATAAAGTTTTAGCACAAGAACATCTGTAATATATAACATAGATTTTTATGAACGTTTTATGATCCCAAATAACATATATGTCAGGTTATAAAATGATGAGAGGGATTCCGATCGTCTATGATCTATGTAATTGTTAAATAAGAAAATATATAAATGAAAATATGTAATTTACTTGAAAGTAGGAGTATAAGCACTTGATTTTTGTCTCTATATTTTACATAAATAAAATAAAGTTTTTTTGTTTAAGTTTTACCTCAGGGTCAAATATTTAAAAGCAAGCTAAAATTAGTAAAAAAGCAATTTAAAAATTAAAAATTTTATGACAGCCCAAAATTTAAAAACGCCCCCTTTTCGCCCCCTTACTAGTTATCGCCCACCCTTTCGCCCCCTTACTAATTATCGCCCCCCGACTTACTAAAATCGCCCCCAGGGGGGCGATATCGCCCACTTTGGGAAACCCTGGTTTAAAGGCTTATAAAAAATATTTGTAAAAAAAAACTATTTCGTACTTTTTGTGTACTTTTAAAAACTACAAACATTTTATCAGAAAAGAAAACAATTGGTATAAACTTTAAACAAATAGAGTTAAGTTTTTTATTGTATTAATTCAATTTAGATAGCAAATTTTAAGTAATTACTTATAAAAGTAGACGACTTAATATTTTTTCTTTTCATTTTTTTTTTTTTAGATTTTTTGCCAACTTAGATTCTATTTTCATTTTTGTTTAAAATTTCCGTTTGTATTCCTTAGCTATACTCAAGTTTTTAAACCTTTGCTTTCATACAAATTCATTTATAAAAATTTCGTATACTTAACTGAAAAATAATATATTTTCATTTTATAGAATATTTGTATGATGTCTGGCGTTTAATAATAACTTTTAGCTTTTTGATGTTATATAACTATTTAGATTTTGATGTTACAGAACAGTGCAAAAATATATATATGTATAGTTTTTGAGAACAGAGCAAGTAAGTTTGCACGTAAAATTGAGATTTTTATAAATAAGATATTTTAATTTAACTCTTTTGGAGTAGTTTTCAACTATTAATAAACTCTTCTTAAATCTACGAATATAAAATAAAAACTTTGACTTTAAATTTTTAAGTTAAGTCAATGATATTCCATATTATGCACAATAAGCTACTGAAGTTTTAATCACTTTTGTATAGTTGAACTGTTTATAATTTTTTCTGCCTCTTCTGATGATATATTATTTTCATCTATATCTTCTTTAATGGAAGACTCTAAAACAGATTTTAATGTTAGTAAAGCTAGTTATTTATACTAAGTAAAAGTAAAACATGTTTCAAAATAAACTTTTTATAAAACTTCTATCTTTTCCAAATAGCAAATTCTTTGCAGACCCTCCACTATTTAAACTAGTTCTAAAGTTTTTGTTCAGTAACATATCGTCCAAAACCTTTGTGGCTTCCAATCTTAACAACAAAGAGTTTTAGTTATTTTAATAAGTGTAACTTAAGTAACAACACTAATTAACACTTAGAAATGTAAAAGTTTAAGAAATATTGTGGTACCAAAACTTTTTGTTAAAACTTTTTTTTTGTTTTTTTTTGTAAATTAAAGCCAAAGGTTTTTTTTAGAAGGTGGTCTTGTTTTGTAGAATTTATCTCAGTCGAAAGATACAGCAAATGTGCATGACAACCCAAATTCCAACAAATTAAACCCAACAATTCTAATTCTGACTAATAAAATTCCGACATTTTAAATGCTCAGAATTTAATTTCCCATCCTTAAAATTCCGACTATTAAATCCCTGTGGTTGACAAATATACAAAAATGAAAAACTTTTGAACCAGTGCTGATAATATCATTTCCTGAAGTTTTATCAAGAAGATTAGAATCTATTAAATCAGAAAAAATAACACAATAAGACAAATAGCTTGCAACAAGAAAACAATTTGAAAAACTCAATAATATAAACATTTTTTCAAGAATAATATAAACAAATTATAGTTTTTTTATTTATCTTAGAACTTTATTTTTTAATAAAAACTTATTTTAAAGATTTTATAAATGCTTAGGTTAGATAAAGTTTTTATTCTTTTAAGATTAATATAAACAAACTATAGTTTTTTTATTGTATTTTAGAACTTTATTTTTTAATTAAAACTTGTTTTAAAGATTTTATAAATGCTTACCTTAGTTAAAATTTTTAATTGCATTTTTTAACAAAGTTGAAAGATATAAATTGTACATTGTTGCCACACACTTAAAGTCTCCTTGATAACTCTAGGATATTAGAGTATTATTTTTGAACTCAGGCTGACTCAGTATAGTTTAGTTTTATATATGAAAAACTAAGGACATTTTTAGGTTTGTTAATAATGTCATAACAGATGTTTTTCTAGATTTGAATGAGATTTTGCTGACTAGTTTTAATAAATTTTTATTTTATAAACAATTTTGTAAAAAAAACATTGAAAAATTTGAAAAGTTTTTCATTATCTCTGTTTTTTTCATCTTTATATTAACAAGTTTTAAGTAGTTTACAAAATTACAAAAATTTAAATTAGTAGATTTGTTTTTTCATGATAGCTTAGCATTTTGAAAAATAGTTTTTGAGTTTTATTTGTATTACTACTGTAAACTTGGTTCACTATGTGTGGATTTTAACAAGTTTAGTTGTTTTACAGATTTTAAAAACTAAGTTTAATAGTTAAGTTTTCTAAGGTTAAAATTATGCAAATATCATTTGAAAGTAAAATACACACTTTGTACCATTGACACTCAAAGCTATTAACAAAGTCAAGCAATCTGAAGTTCAGTTTGTTACAAAGAGTTCCAGATAAGTACTTCAAGAAAAAGCTCTTTGAATGATGTTTTCAGACAACTATGTAAAATATGAAGTTTGTTTCAACTTGTTTTTAAATGTTACTGTAAATTTCATTTTTCTACAAGCATTGATGTTTACAATATGAAGATTTTTGTGTTTTATATTTTCTTTAAACGTATCAAGAATATGTATTATATCTGTTGTTTTTAAAATAAGTTTATAAATTTTAGAGTGGTTTAGAGTGGTATATAAGGTAACTAAATTTATAATATATATCAGTTTAATTCTTTAATCTATGTTTGATAAATGATAAAAGGTTTTACAATAAGTTTTATATAACTTTTTCAATCTAAGATTAAAAAGAATAAGTTAATGATTTTTGTTTTAACAAGTGTATAGTTGTATTAATAATTCATAACAAGTTTAAAAAAAAAATTAATATATTTTACGTTTAAAAATTTTTATTTTTGAATTTATTTATATGTTTAAAATTGTATCTGAAAAATATTGATGTTTAATATTCAAAGTTTGTGGTTATTTAACTAAGTTGTTTTATTTAACAAGTTTGTTTAGTAAAAAAAAGTTTGATTCTTTTTTACAGCTTTTATTTAACAATTTTTTTTTAGTAAGAAAATGTTTTTTTCTTTTTTACAGCTTAAATCTTTATGCTACCAAAGCTAGTAATAACATTTACAAAGACGTGTACTCTTCCTTTCTTTATAAATTATTTTGACAAAATAAAGTAATTGTACATCTGAATTTTATCTAATGTTGTTAACTTTTTTATTTCATATCTCTTTTGTTTTTTTTTCAACTCCTAAAACTTATGATTTTTATCTTATAAAAGCAACAATTTATGCAAATGTTTATTGAATTGGGGAAACTGCTTTCAAAGTTATATATTTTAGGCATTCAGTAACACTATTAAAGTTAAATTCTTAATTAATTTTTTTTTTAATGAAAGGTTCTTATAGGTTCATAAAAGTTTCAACACATAAAGAATTATAAGGGGTCAAAGCAGTACAAATTGCCTTGTATTCAGTTATTCATTATACTTCAATATTCAATTTATTTTTACACTTTTATCAAAACTGCACACTTTCATATAAAATTAAAGGTAGTTAAAACTACTCTATTCCCGTTATGACGTCATCACACGTTATTCTTGATTTTTTTTTTGCAGATTCGTAACTTTTTTGAGCTAGCTACGTCCCTGCTGTAAACATTATCAAAACCATTTGTAGCTTGTAAATTTTGACTATTGCTACCAATATCCATTAGCTCATCCTCATCTTGTTTAATATTATTTCCTCCATTTACAGCTTGGTGTTCTTCGAATAAATCAATAACACGATCGCTGAAGACTTTTAATAACTTTAACAAAAATGTTTTGTTTCTATGGTGAATGTTTTCGCTTTGTTTAGGGGAGGGGTTGTGCAATAGTCATCTGTAAACTTTAGTGGGTTTTATCATTTTTGTATTAGGTTTAATGTAGGTAAATAAAGACCAGAATTTCTTGAGTACGCCCTTTTGCGCGCTATGCTCATAGTTTTTGCTTAAGCGACAGGTTACTGTATATAATAGCTTTATACTTGACTTTTAAAATATCTTAACTTTGGATGTATAATATCGAAACAATGAGCTAAATGAAAATAAAAACAAAACATCTTAAAAATAGTAGCTTTGCAACAGAATTTTAAGCTTTTTTTTTTGTAACGTGAATTATCAAAACTCGAAGTGTCAACATTAAAATTGCTGGAATCTTAGTTGTTTGAAATTTGAATCGACTGAAAATTAATTGTTGAACTTAAGTTGTCACATTTGAATTGCCGGAATACGAGTTGTCTGAATTATAATTGTCATGTAAGAAACTTTTATAGCTTAACAAAATTCAAACTAGTATTCAAAACATGATAAACCAATTCTGGTAAGTTAAATCGTTTCCGTACGAAAGGTACAAACCAGTGACGTAGCTAGCTCTAAAGAGCTGCGAATCTGCAAAATACAAAAAAAACAGAGATGACGTAATAAGAGGTACAGGGAAATTTACGTTTTTTTAATAGTTATAACTACTTTTTTTACAAACTAAAACTATTCTGGCCCTTCTCAAGTTTCCCCTGCTCGAGTTGTCTTTGCTCGAGTTGCTCTTGCTCAATTTATCTTTGCTCGAGTTGTTCCTGCTCGAGTTGTCCCTACTCGAGCTCAATTTGTCACTACCCGTCTTGTTTTTCTCGCTTTGTAGTTAATTTTTAAGAACGCAATATAACGATTTTTTATTCACATTCTTTAAAATTTAAAAAATCTGTAGCTTTTAAAAATTATTTCTTTATAATGCATTACTCTTTTATAAAGAGAATTTGAGCTAAGTTAAATGTGTATAGTTCTAATGTAATTACTTGTTCAATTTTTTAGACACTTAAGAGAGAAAGAGTAATTATATTTCAAAATTATCTACCAGGAAAGCAAAACTAAGTATAAAAAAATATTAAAAGCTAAGAAAGCAGGGTGTTTTTAAGCTAAAGAAATGAAACAAAAGCGCTTTTTTTATAAAATTGTATACGTTCAAGATACGTGTCTGGTACAAAGTAAAAAGTTACAAAAATATTATTTCATAAAAAATCTATACTTTCCTATAATTTTCACTTCAATGTACATTATTTAAATATATTAATAACATGTACTAATTTTCAAAATTATAATAGAAAATCTTTCTTTTTTTTTCTAAAGAGGGAGAGCTTTGGATTTTTTTTTTGTTCTTTATTTTCTAATTATTCTAAAACACAAGGTTTAAAAATTTAAATACTAAAGACTATTCTAAGATTTTGAATATAGGTATAATTTTAACCTCAAATCAATTTAGAACCTCAAATATAAAGCTATAATTTTAAGTAAAGTTTAAATTTAAAAATCCAAAAAGGAGTTAGACTATCAATTAATTAATAATTGTTTGTTAAAAAAATAATAACTAAGTTGTAGTACGTACTTTTGTATAAAAAACTTTTATTAAAGCTAACTATATCTCCAAATGTAATTAAAATTTATATATTCTATAAAAAGTGACTTAGAGTTCACCAGAGTTGCCAAGTTCTTAGAATTCTTTATTTCTAAAATTCTGGAAACTCTATTTCTTAATTAAAGCTTTTATATAAAAGCTTTAATTAAGAACTAGAGTTTTTGTTAAAAACTTTTTACCAAACATTATGGTCTTAATGCAAACGTAGGCAGCCCTATTTTATAAGTATATGCTTTTAAAAACATATTGACTAAAGTAAATATTTTGTGGGTCGGACTTTTTTTTTAATTTTTCACGGCAACCGCAATTTTATATAATTATATTAAATATAATTAAAAAAAAAATTTTTAATTATGTTGATAACTTTATAAGCACTACAATATACTCGTAACAGGGTTACCACTAAAATTTAAAAAAATAATTATAGAGAAATCCATAAAACATAGAAAATTTATAGGGAAATTATCAAAACAAAAAATGAATTTTAAACATTACGAACTAATTTTTAAGGTACATAGAATAAAATAGGTCATTAACTGTTTATAAGCTATTAAATAAGAAATTTTAGTGGTCAAATCAAATAGATGTTAATAATAAATTTACAAAAGTATGAGAGTTTTTGAGCTCTAAACTTAATTAAATAAGCAAACTTAAGATAAAATGTATTTAATACAAAAAGTTAAAAAATATATTTGCTAGGTGGCGCCATAGACCCACAGTTTTATACTGAGATTTAAAATATTTTGATTTATCAAGTAAATTATTTTTTCTTACGAACGGTTTTGCTGTTTTGGCTTTCAAATTTCAATCACCGAGCAAAAAACGTAATTTCTAGGGATTTTAACATATTTTTCAATCTTTTCTAGGGATTTTCACATATTTTTCAATTATTTCTAGGGACTTATAGGGATTTTTCAGAATCCCTAAATCTAAATTAAATAATCCAAAAATTTATTTTACAAACTAAGTTTTGGTCAAAGACCTCGTCAGTGCTTAAATAAATCTTATTCAAATAGAATTCTATTTGAATAAGTTTTATTTAAGCACTGACGAGGTCTTTGACCAAAACTTAGTTTCTAAAATAAATTTTTGAAAGAATAAATATATTTCTTTTCCCCCAGCAGTTGAGATCTCTCTATTTGTTTTCTTAAAACCAAAACATATAATACTAGTCTAATTACGATATACAATTACCCACAAAATACAACTGGTTACAATTTATAGTGAAAAATACAAGCTTATCAAAGTAAAAATTAATTTTAAGAATCAAAATATTTTTTTTAAGTAGTAAATAATGTAGACTTAAATTAAGGCTTTTCAAAAATTGTATAAACTTGTTTATAGAAACTTAGCAATAGTATGTTTAACAGCAGTTTAACTTAAAAAATAAGAAAAACTTTAACAAAGGTAAGTTTAATTAAATTATCTAAAAGTTATGATTACTTGGTTTGTAGGACAGATATATAAGAAACCTTAAACTTGAAACAGCAGCTGAACTTAAAGCTTATAACCATTGCTAATGCAAATAGGTCTCTTTTAAACCAAAATGCTGATGACAATTGACTCACATAACTTTAAAAATTCTACTTTAATTTAATGATTTATTAACAATGCTTATTTTTATGTTCATTAAAGTTAACTCAGGGCCGATTTTATTATGCAACATATAACAATTAAAAAACTCCATATTTGATGTATGGCCTAAGTTATTTTGTTTTCAAGCTAAAAAACACGCTTATTATATTAAATAGGTCAGAGATGTCTGCTTTGCAACCAGGATCGCAACTGATTTTTAAATCTAGAAATATTTTAAAATCTTCAACTTTAAATAAAATTCAGATATATAGTTTTTTTTATAGAGTATTTAAAGTATGTTTAGTCTTATAACAAACTAAAACTAGAGTTTATAAAAAGGTTCTAACTTTTTGGAAGTATTTTGACTTGAAACTTTATTTTTGTCAGGTGCTTCCAAAATGGCTTCAATACCTTCATCGCCAAAAAGGTCATCATCTTCAAATTTTATTGAGTTCTTTTGGTCTGTAAAAAGATGCAATTAACATATTTTCAAGATAAATTTTGTACATAGAGATAACGTACTAAGTTTTTAAATCCTAAAAATCAGGAATTTCAAGGTATACTGTAAAAAAAAATATTTTGTACGCCAACACTTTATATGTAAGAAAACTTTACTGGCCATATACAGCGATGAACGGCTTTACAGAAACTGCAAGTATTTAAATGTACAGTAAAAAAATTAAGCAATGAAAATAAATGTGTATAATAAGTATAAAAATTGTATGTACAGTCCATTTTACTTAATTATTATCAGAGATTTTTATTTAGTTTTATAACGCTATATGCTACTAATAAAAAAAATTATAATCATTAAAAACATAGACGAGTCTTTTACAATAGTTTTGATGTTAATTAGTAATCAACCAACATCTCAGAACTGTTTTTTGTATGAAATCAAAAAAATTGTATTAAACTTTATACGTAAAAGCAAGAAATTTGTTTGATGTACGTAAAAGTTTTTGTCAGTTTTTTGCTATCTGAAGCTGTAACTGTATTGATTTAGTCATTCTCAATCTTTTAGAAATTGATAACGAAGCTAAGCTTTACAGGTTCAGAGTTTTGTTCTTGTTCAAGTTAGTATATCCCATTTAGTTCTAGAGTTTTATTTTTAAGTTACAAATATAGTTAAATAATTGTGTATCAAATACTAAAACTACTAGTAATGTTATAAACATCACTAAACTCAACATCAAGTGCTACAACATTTTTAAACAAAAATAAATTCTATAACATTTAGGATAAAAATTACATTGGAATACTCATGATTTTATTTACTTTAAGTCTGTATTGTTTTTAACTGTAGTTCCTGCAATAATTAAACCTGAACAATAAACTTACTTTAATAAATTTTAAACTAAAAATTAATTAACAAATAAATTCAGAGTATGAAACAAAATGATAAATAATGTATAATATGATATTCAAAAAATATTAATAAAATTATCCAATTATAGATTATTTTAGATATTTTATAATAGTCTTACTACATTTACTTGTATAAATAATGATAAAATATTTTCAACTATAAACTTCTATATTTTGAATTATTTAAGTTTTAGACTAAATTAAGAAGATCAAAACTTTTCTGACGGTCTCCTTTTGAAGAAAATTGATACACCTTTTTGGATTGAGTAAAGTCATCATCTGCAGAACAAGATAGTAATCCCTCAAGTGGGTCATCATAGTTTATTTCCAATCCTTGTAAAATTTTTATGAATGATTAAAACATGTTTATGAGTTTTTGAATTAAACATATAACAAAATTTTCTATAACACTTAAATTAATTATTACTAGTAATTATTACTATAAATTGTAAACCACTAAAAAACAAAACATATCAAACTAGCAGCTTAGCAGAAAAAATTTTTATTAAATTAAAAAAATTTTTGTTATACCTGTTTTATTTTCTCCGGCAAAACTAACTTTTTTTTTTGATGATGGACTTATAGAGGCCTAAAATATTTTTAAAAAATTTAAAAACACTTTGAAAGCTGTAAACAAAAAAGAATTTAAATTTATTAAACAATATTTTCAAGTGATTAAATTATATTAGTACAAATTGTTTTATAGTACCATTCCAATAACAAAAGTTTCAAATTTTAAGCTAAGTTAAACACATAAGAAGATATAAGTACTATTATAGGAAGGTTTTTGAAATTTGAAAAATAATTTTGTTAAGTGAATAACTTTAAAAATTACTTTAAATTATGACGTATGAATAAATTAAAATATATACAAAAATTAGAGATTCAGTAATTAAAACTAAAGGTATGTTTATTAATAGATTTCTAATGTTTTTGTTTTATCATTTAATGCTACTTGCGTATTTAAGTTAAGTCGCTCTTCCTCAATCAATATTGATTCCAGGCTGTAGAGTTCGCTTTTCTTACATCGTTTTTAAACTTTAAAATTTTGAACAATGTCAGAGTTTTGACAGGATGTGCAATTAAAAAGATGTTCAAATATTAAGTTTTTTTTGTCTGTTCCGCAGTGGTCTGTAATTCGTCCGAATATTTGCCGTGATGTTTATCAAATGTAAGAGATGCTCTGATCTGCAGATGATAAATAACATTTGCGTCAAATACTTCCAACCATTTACTTTTGTTGCTAAAGTAGTCAGAAACCTTTTTGCTGGTGTAGGCTGGAGAAACATTGGGGAAAGATCATGGCAAATATTCCGACAAATTACAGATCACTGCGGAACAGACAAATACAACTTGATATTTGAACATCTTTTTAATTGCACATCCTGTCAAAACTCTGACATTATTCAAAATTCTAAAGTTTTAAAACAATGTAAGAAAAGCGAACTCTACAGCCTGGAATCAATATTGATTGAGGAAGAGCGACCTAACTTAAATACGCAAGTAGCATTAAATGGTAAAACAAAATCATTAACAATCTATTGTTAACATTCCTTTAATTTTAATTACTGAATATCTAATTTTTGTATTTATTTTAATTTATTCATACGTCATAATTTAAAGTAATTTTTAAAGTTATTCACTTAACGAAATTATTTTTCAAATTTCATTTAAAATTTATCACTTGACAAAGAAACTTGTATGGTTTTGAAAAGATTTGTGTAATAAAATATAAAAAACAAAATGAATAATCTATTGATATTAAGTTGCAAATGGTATATAAATAAGAAGATATACTTTTATTTTCAATATGGTTAAGCTTACTAATTTAAAAAAAATACTTGTATCAATAACAATGGAGCATAGTACTAAATCGTACACATATCCTTTAAAAATTAAGTTGAACTTTTTTTTAATTTCAAATAATATCAAAACTGTTAAAATTCTTATTTGTAGTATAAGCCAATTATTATATTATATAAACATTAATATAATATAATTAAATAAAACAAAAGTTTTATTGTAAAAAAAAATTGTAAGACTATTTACCTAAAAGTTTATAAGTTATAATTCTTATAAAACAAATAAAAATGATGATATTCAAATATTTTTAAGTACATTAAAATGATAGTGTGTATATGGGCAGAACTTTCCAGAGATTTCATATTAGAAGAGATCAACATATTTCAAAATCCCTAAGAGGTTGGATGGACACGGGTTTAAATAAACCATCTAATAGGTCTTAGGCTATTGCTAAACACTTATTAAACAATTATGAATGTGCAAATAAATATAATGACAGTCATTTTTCAATTTTAAGAAAGCACGTAATGATTACCATCTAGGCGTTTTAGAATCTTTCTTTATAAAAACTTTTAGACCTAATTTATGCAAGGAACAGTATGTTTATAAAACTAATCTTTATAAGTTGTTATGAATGTCGTTTTTTGCTTATTTTATTTTACTTATTGTTTGTTTTACTTAATTTTTGTAAGTATGCTTATTTTAGTTAATCTACTAATTAATTTATAATTTTGGAATTATAAAATGTTAATCTATCTCTAAATAATTTTGCTTAATTTTAGTTGTATTTTCTGATGAAATCTATAATTGTTTACTTACTCAACATTTATTTTAAAATTAGTTGCTAATAAAAATAGTTGATAAGGGTTAGCTGAAATATATTTTACTTGTTTGCTTAATAAAAATGTTTTTGAATGAATCATGTCTCAAATTTCTGTTTAAATACATTAAAAATAATAATTCAACTGAAAACTATCAGTACTGGTAATTTTTTTTAAAAGGTTATAGATCCACAAGGCATGGCTTATATATAAAAATTATCTAAATGTTGACAACAAGTTTCATAAACTTTGTTTGTTTTTTATATATAAATAGTCATGCTTCTTTAAGAAATAAAAGTATATAACTTTTTTCTCAAATTATTTTGAACAAAATGATCAGATTATCCATTCTTGAAGAAGTGCAACTAAAATGTTTAATTTATATTATAAATACAATTCACATGGTTTCAACTTATTTTTTAAAATCCTGTGTTATTTTTTAATAAAGATTCATTAAAGGATTTGATCTATATCTTTTAAGGGCATAGGGGGGTAAACACGCTTTTTTGGTTTTTGATCTTATTTTATATAGTTTTTACTAAGCTACAAGATGCTTTTTACAGATTTAAAAAATTCAAAATAATTTTTGAGATATAGCTGGTCAAAGTCGGAGCCAACAATAGGTTCCTTATGGGAGGCGCAAACAAAAACGGCAAAAATAGACTATTTTACTAAAAATCTATCTTCTCCTACGTTTTTTGAGATAACTACCTCAAATTTTCAGGAAATGTTCCTTGATATATTTAGAAAATTCTGTCAGAAGGAATTTTGAAAAAAATAAAAAATAAAAATTTTATATAAAAAATAAACCAGAATAACAGTTTTTTTTTGTTTTTTTGTAATAAAGTTTTTTTTTTTTAATTTTTTTGAAATTTTTTTGAAAATTTGAGGTAGTTATCTCAAAAAACGTAGGAGGAGATAGATTTTTAGTGATTTCTAGTTATTTGCTGTTTTAATTTGCGCCTCCCATAAGGATCCTATTGTTCCCTCCGACTTTGACCGGCTATATCTCAAAAATTATTTTGAATTTTTTAAATCTGTAGAAAGCATCTTGTAGCTTAGTAAAAACTATATAAAATAAGATCAAAAACCAAAAAAGGGTGTTTACCCCCCCCCCCTATGCCCTTAATCAAATCAAGGTTCGGCTAGATCCAGATACTAAAATATTTTTCAACTGAAATATTATTAAAATTAAACTTTAAATTTATTTTTTTAACATTTATTATCTTAACAAGGTTGGACAACTTTTCTTTTTAACAGACCATATGTTTCAAAAAAATTTTTAAGGCTATAAGCATTAACAAATATTTCTTCACAGACCAAAAACATACAACAATTTTCATTTTCAAACACAATTAAGAACTAACCATTAAATAAGCTAAATGTGTACAATTATCAAAAAACTAGCACACTTAAAAAAACTTAACTTTAATTATTTTGTACAAATAATTCTAGATCTAGAAAAAAAATCTGTTATAAGAGTTTTAAAAATGTAAAAAAACAGATTGACAATGTTAAAGAAGACATTAAGTTGTGATGATTTAGTTTCTTAAACTTGTATTTAAGCTTTTAATTATACTAGGGGTCTGCAAAATTCCGCCTTCCAAAAGTATTTGGCCAACAATAAACTTAACAGCCAAAGACTTTTTTCTTAACAAATAATTTCTAATTTAGGTGTTTAATTTGATAATTAGTGATTATTATTGCTTAATTAATGCATGTTATATTAAATTATTTTTGGTTTTAAATAGTATCTTTTTAGGTTAATACAGTCTATATACAGTGTGGTCAAAGAGAATAAATCATTTAGAAAAGTAAACTCATTAAAAGAATTCTTTATAAGTTGTTATAAGTTGGAAAAGAACAGAATGAAATTTTAAATTTTGCTTTTTTTAATTCGAATTTTGTCGCTTGTTTTATTGTTTGTTTTGTTACTGTTGCTTATCTTAGTTAAATTACTGATCAACTATTTTAAATATGTATTTATGAATTGTCAACGTCTATTTAATTTTTGCTCAATTATGCTAATTAGTGTTAATTGATTGTTTTTTCTGATGTCATCTCTAGCTATTTATTTACTAAAAATTTAATCTTAAAATTAGTTGCTAAAAAAAGTAGTTGATAAGTATTAGCCAAAATTGATTTTATTTGTTGTTTGCTTTAATAAAAGATGTTTTTGAATGAATCTTGTCTTAGATTTTTGTACAATATATGTAGTACTAAAAAGTTATAAAGTATATATATGAACCAAAGTATATTCTTTGATAGACAAGACACTCTATAAAAATTTTTATAGTTAAAATTTTAATTTAACTTACAAATTTTGAGGTGGTGTCTCCAAAAAGTTCAGCATCAAGCGCATCAATATCATCCTAAATAGTAATGTGCAATTACAAAATGAAGTTTAAATAATTTTATTGTAACACAGGTTTAATTTATAGTTGTATATAGTGTTTGTTAATAATAATTATTATTATTATTATTATTATTATTATAATAAACATTTTTAATTTAATCTAAACGAATTTTAACCATGCTTAAGCTTATTGAATAAAACAAAGTACTCAAAATATTTAGTCTAAAGACCTGTTGTACAAAGGAACCTTTAAATTGTTGAGTTGCACACCACTTGATACAGTTTAATGTCATTGTTCAGGACCATGCAAAATTGTAAATATGCTTGTAAGCTCAAACATAAAATACTAAAATGATAGTAATCTATAAAACTTAAACTTACAACAGCATTATTCATTTTCAATCGATTGTAATCTATTTACTTACAACTTTTTTATCTTCTAGATACAATATACTTATCTAATTTATTTTGCAGTTTAAATCTTGTTTACAATATCTCTAAGCTTAAAACAGCTTGCTGTTAACATTAGCCATTCTGGATTTATAAATTTTGTCCTTATTTAGTGTGATACAGTCAGGGCATATAACTAAAGACTTAAAAACCGAAACGGAACTGCAACGGAATATTAACTTTTCAATGTATTCAATAAAACTTCTTTAGTTTCTTCATGAAGAGCGTTTTTTTTTTAGTTAGAAGTTTTTTTTTAAGTTTTTTCATAGTTTCCATATATATAATATAATTATCACAGATGTTCTTGTGCTAAAACTTTATTCCGACTAACGGCGTTTCACTGCTCTCAAATAAATTTAAGAACAGATCTACGGAGTCTATAAAATGTTAACACACATTAGAAAAAAAGCAGAAAAAAGCATGTATAATTATGTATAGTGTTTATCTAGGTAGTAACTATAAATGGACTTTATGGTTTAAAAACAAAGTTTGGGATAAAAGCGTAAAATTATAAAATTGTCTACAAAAAAAACAAATTTAATAAAAGTAGGCACCAACCTCAAAAAGCTCTAAGAATAGGCAAATTTTAAAAATGAAAATTAAATTGAGTTGTGCAGAAATGTTACGTCATAATAATTTTAACAAATTATTCAATAATTTATACAGCTTGAAAACATGAAGTATTAAACTTGCAAGAATATATAAGTTTTGTGAAATAAATTAGTACATAAATAGACAGAGTTATTTAAAGTAATTTAAAGTAGTTATTTAAAGACAGAGTTATTACTTTAAATAACTCTGTCTATTTATGTACTAATTTATTTCACAAAACTTATATATTCTTGCAAGTTTAATACTTCATGTTTTCAAGCTGTATAAATTATTGAATAATTTGTTAAAATTATTATGACGTAACATTTCTGCACAACTCAATTTAATTTTCATTTTTAAAATTTGCCTATTCTTAGAGCTTTTTGAGGTTGGTGCCTACTTTTATTAAATTTGTTTTTTTTTGTAGACAATTTTATAATTTTACGCTTTTATCCCAAACTTTGTTTTTAAACCATAAAGTCCATTTATAGTTACTACCTAGATAAACACTATACATAATTATACATGCTTTTTTCTGCTTTTTTTCTAATGTGTGTTAACATTTTATAGACTCCGTAGATCTGTTCTTAAATTTATTTGAGAGCAGTGAAACGCCGTTAGTCGGAATAAAGTTTTAGCACAAGAACATCTGTGATATACATTCCGATAAGCTTAGCTTATCAGGATCTCCAGGATTTAACGCCTTATAACGTTACATCTTATAATATAATTAAAATTTTGTATGTACTATTTTATTTAATGTTGCTTTATTTACCAATTTTAGATTATAATTTTTAGTTTGGCCAAAAAATAGTTATTAATTTTGCAAAAATAAAATTGAGACTTTTTGTTTTGAATATAATATTAATACTTTAGTTTAACAATTTATACAATCTACTTTATTAAAGTTTTACTTACAAATTATTTATTATTTAAATTACTATCACTTTTAAAGTAACCCAGTTTTCACCAAACACTGATAAATATATGTCGTTCACTTAATAATTTGTTGTTTTTATGATTGTATAGAAAAAACATGGGCTATCAAAACAAAGTAATGATCGACTCTAGTATTAGTTTTCAAGCATTGAATAAGGGTAGCGTGGAGAGGGACACTAGAGCATGCGTGCCTGCTAAAAAATAAAAATTTAGAATGTATTATCTTTATCTTTTAAGTATTCAATTCCCTTGTTTATTTTTTTTAAACTTTGTATATGTAGTAATTGTCAAATGTAAATAGCCGGTGCGCAAAAAGCATTGTGAACCGGCTTTGATGCATAACTCCATAAGAAATTTGTTTTAATCTATAACCTCCATAAGAATTAAGATTAAAAAGTACTCAGTGATGTTTGTGCACCGTGGTAGTATAACAGTTATAATTATTTTTTTTACAAGAAAAAGTACTTACATTTTGTAAACAAACCATTAAGTTAAATGTATACTATGTTAATTGTTCAAGAATAAACAAGTTTTCTCAAAAAATGTAATAAATAATTACTAATTGACTATAAGGAAGCTAATAATAATAAAAATAAAACCAAATAGTATAAATAATACAAATCAAAAAAAAAAGAATAAAACATTAACTATTATTTATAAAAGAACAAATAACAAATAAACAGTGTATAGTGTATAATGTGATTACAGTGTTAACCTCACTATCAAAAAGACAAATTTAAATCTCAGTAAACTTAAATTTTCGTACTTATTAAAAAATTGAGCAAATCTAAAACTGTAATTGTACCAACCAGTAGAGTTTAAAAATTTACCAATTTTTGTAGCAAATTAGTCTACTTTGATTGTTTCACTTGTTGTTTCTTTTATAAATATTCCCTAAGACTCATAAATTCTATCAGTTAGTTTACTTAAGTTTTAAATAATTATATATATAAGAAAATAAAATAAGTTTAAACATTTTAGTAGAAATTAAAGGACCAATTGAAAAAACATTAAAAAATTATCTGATTATTAAGATCCACTCTTATAAAAAAAGGGCATCTAAATTATTTTTTTAATATATTTGAATAAAAAAAATTAAGGATAGTAATTTGAATCAAATATTTTAAAAGTTAAGTTAAACTTATTTTTTACATTCAAAACTAAGCTATAAGTTATTCTATAACTATTGTTTTGTAATTTTGTTTAACTTATAAAATTAGATAGCAAAAATAAAGAATTTCACTAAACATCTATCTGCTCCTAAAATTAATTTCAAATTTTTCAGTCAAATCTTTAAAAAGTTTTAAGCAACTTGTAGGAGACTCTTTTTTTTTATATAATTTTTAATCTAAAACACAAAAACTGATTTATTCTTATTTTCAATTTAACTGTTCAAAATAAAGTTTTAATCGTTTGCTAAGAAAAGATCCTAGTGAAATAACTTCACTGGAATATAAATAAAAACAAATTGTACAGTAATCTTCCTTTATTGTACCAACATATGTTTATGTGTGTTAACGAATCAACAGACTTCAACTGGTTTGTTAACGTTTATCTTTCCATTAACAATAAAGGAAGATTACTGTACAATTTGTTTTTATTTTCAATTTATTTATATACCATTTGCAACTTATTATATGGAGACTACTCATTTTATTTATATTTAATTTCACAAAGCGTTTCAAAACTACACGAGTTTCATTGTTTTGTGGTAAATACATAATTTGAAAAAAAAATTGGTTACTAAAACTATTTAAGAAATAAGTTTGAATTATGACGTATGAATAAATCAAAATAAATACAAAATTTAGAGATTTGGCAAGTAAAACTAAAGTAAAGATATGTTAATACATATATAAATTGTTAATAATTTTGCATTTCCATTTAATGCTATTTGCGTATTTAACTTATGTCGTTCTTATTCAATGAATATTGATTCAAGGCTGTAAAGGTCGCTTTAAAGTTTTGAACTATGTCAGAGTTTTGACAGTGTTTGTGCAATTAGAAAGATGATCAAATTTTGCGATGTTTTTATCTTTTCAGCAGTGGTCTGTAATTCGCCGGAAGACTTTTCGTGATGTTTCTTCGATACAGGAGATGCTTTGATCTGCAGAGTAGATGTATGTATAAATAAAGCAAGTAAACATTTGCGTCAAATACTTCCGAACATTTACTTGTATTTATGCTCGTAATCTGTTCCGCAGTGGTCTGTAATCCGACGAAATCGGTTATCGAGTCGCTCACCACGGAATACCTTTTAACGCCTTGTCCAAGACTAATAAAATAGATATTGAACATTATCTATAAATTATATGGAGAAAATTGTTTAGAAATAATAATTTTAAGCTTAGTTAAAAATTATTTGGAGTTTGAATAACTTACGTTTTTATACAAAAAATTTGTGACTTGGTTGCACCAAATAAGTTTTGTAACTTCAACTATACTATGAGTTGAGTCATAAGTGGTTTTATTTAATATTTAAACAAAATGGGAAATTGACATTTTTAATAAAAGCTGTACTTTTAGATAAGTCTAACAAAAACAATTTTTTTTTTAGTTTTAGCGTAAATTTAAAAAGTCTACTAAAAATTAGTCTTCGTCATCTTAAGCAACATATGTGAAATATCAGGATATGGTTATTTTCATAATAATAAATATAGTTTAACGTAAATAATTTATACTTTAACTAGTATTTTGTATTTTTTTCATTCTAAATAAGTTTTCAGAAATGTAACCCTTATGTTTTCAGAAATTAATTTAGACTTACCTGAGCGTTTCGAACTTGTCAGTCAACAGTTATCCGCTATGCCTTGTGTTTTGATTTTGTCATTTAAGATGTTTTTTTTGACAACTTTGGTTTGTTAATGTTTTGTATGTTAATGTCTACAACCAATTTTTTTCTTTTTGTAAAGTATTAAGCTTTTTTTTTTGATATGGCTAAAACAAGTTTTAAAGTATACTTATTTTTATTATTTTTTTAATACTATACAAAATATTTAATATATTACAAAAAGAAAAAAATTACTTGTAGATATTAACAAGACCAACATACATGTTTTTATTTTTTCAAATATATAATACTTTTCAAGTTGTGGCCCTTTATTTTTTATTTTTTAATTTGAATTATCGGAATTTTAATTGTCCGAACTTGAGTTATAATATAACCAATATATATAATGCGCAATTAGGTGCTGTTATCACTGTTTTATTACAATTTGAAGAGATTGATATTTTTTTCGTTATTAAAATAGATAATTTTGTTTTATTGTATAAATCGATGTTATAGATATGTCGTTTATTGTAATTAGTAAAAAATAATTTTAATGAAGTAAGTATACTTTATTTTGTTTTGTTTATACAAATAATGTAGGGCAAATTCCCAAAATGTATTTTATAAAACAGCAAATATAGAACTTATATTCTCGTTGGGTGCACGACAATTTAAACTTCAACAGGTCTAATACTTAGTTTTTTTTGAAAGGCCAAAACTAAAAAAGTAATATGTATTTGAAAAAAATAAAAAACACGTACGTTGGTATTGATTATGTATAAGTACAAGCAATTTTTCTTTTTTGTAAATTTTTTAATATTTTTTTAATTACGTCTAAAATAAGTTTTAATTATAGAAATTTAAGCAATATTTAAATATCTCATAAAATATTTAAGATTTGCAAAAAAGAAAGAAAGGGTTGTAGGTATTGATAAGACCTACAAACCTTTTTTATTTTCAATTTTCTATAACTTTTTAAATATGGTCTCTTAAAACTTTTATAAGAATTTGAAATGCCCGAATTTGAATTGTCATGTAACCATTCTCGTTTAGTTACGAACTTTTACTGTGAACAAAATGTGCGTAGATTCGCGAGAGTTGACTATAGTAATATTTTTGAGTAATGGTGAAACCATTTCAGGTTTGCTGACGTTAGCCGAAACACTGCTATTTTTGTTTTATTTGCACACTCAAAGACTATTTAACAACTATTTTATATAACTATTTATACAAATTGTTAAATATCCTTTGAGTGTGTCAAGTAATGTTTAGTTGGATTATCGGTAGGTCTTTTGATACATCAGATCATTTGAAAACATTTATTTTATTATTTAAAAATATTTGAACTTTAGTGATTTTTAATTTTTTCTAAAATTTTGTTTTCAATCCTGCAGTAAAACTAAACTACAAAAAGTACTTTTAATAATATATCGAAACTAAGATTAATAATAAAATTTAAAAATATACTAAAATTTTGATGTTAAAAATACTATTATTTTCGTATGAAGTGCAGTAATCTTCGATTTTGGTACGTACTTTTATGGTATGCTTTTTCTATTGAGCACTCACTTTTGGTTCAAAACATTTGTGTTGAAAATTAAATTGTACATTAGAACTTTTGCTTCTTAGGTACGATATTTTTCTTATTGATAACGCTCGTTTGGGCTATGTTTAAAATGCGTACTCAAGATGTGGCATTTTAACTTGTTTAATTTTTTTTTTATTAAGTTAAATTTATCGAAAAAACATATTCAAATGTAAAAACTGTTAAAATTCAATTTTAATAAAAAAGTTCAAAAACACACTATAGTTATATTTTTAAATTGTCAATAGGTAACAATAAATTTATAAACATTTCTTTTAACTTTATCTATCATTTTTTTTGCTAAATAAGTTAGTTATTATAATCGTAAACAATAAAAATTGATAGTTCTTATAACACATAATTACTTAAAGTACAATAATCAATTACTATGACATGTATGTAGACTTTTGTCTTTCTAAAAGGTTTAGTGAAAGCATCAACAGAATAAATTCTATTATTGAACAAAAAAGTGTGCTTCTTAATAAAAAATATTTAGACACGCCCCTGCTTTGACATTAAAAAAAAAGTTATTAAAATAAAAAAATTGTTTTAGCAAATTTGGAAATCGGTTTAGTCTTGAAACTTCCGACTAATAGATTTAAGATTAGGAGTTTTCCTGCACTTACTAAGTTAAATAGATAGCGCCATATTTGAACTGAATAAACTAGCATTTAATTTTCCTTGATAAAATTCACATGCTTTATAAAAACTATATTTGCAATTTTATTCGTTTTACAAAAGAACGATTTTAAAATAAAAAGTTAAATAAATAAAAGTTATTTTAAAATATTTTACAATTTTTTAGGTAAAAAGATGTATTTTTAATATATTATGAAAAAAACTGTGTCTATTAAATAAAGTTTAATATTAATTCAAAACCACATCTTATAATAAAGTATATAAAATTATCAATCAGTATATAAGTTCAAACGTATTTCCTAAAATCTATATACAGTACTAAAAATTACTAACTTAGTATTCTAGTGCTTTTTTAAAAAATTGTAAAATTTGAAACGTAAGTTTAATTAAAGTGTTATTTTTTTGACAAAATCTTAGTAGTAGCCCTAATCACTAAGTAAATATAAACTAATAAATGCTATAATTGTAAAATTAAGAAAGTAATGTTTCTAATTTTGTATTTATAAGTTTGTAGTAGAAAATAAAGAAGAAAACAACTATATTATTACTTAATAGTAATAAATCAAAACATTTTAACTAACTTGTTAATTTTTGTAACCACTTTTTGTATAAAATATTGTTTTACCAAAAGTTGCTGTTGTTTTGCGTAAGAGTCTACTACTAATGATTTTCAAATGTGATTCATAAAGTAAATAAAATTTTCAAAATTGAATAAAACAAGTTTTAAAAACTTTCTACAAAAATCTATTTGAAAATGAGATAAATAATTGTAGTTAACAAATTGTTTTTAAAGCGTAAAGTTATGTATTCATGTTTATATAAAAAAAATTTTTAATTTACTATGGAGATTCTATAATATAATGTGATTTAAAAAGTTTAAAGACTACTAATTTATTATAACTTACATTACTAAAATAAGTCTTTGTTGGCAGTGTGTGTTATCTTTTTTATTTAACCTCTAATTATTTCAAAGCTGTGCATAAAATATACTAAAAAATAATCTTTGTGCTTACTGCTAACATTGTAATTTAATCTTTATATAACAAATATTACTTTAAAAAACTTTACTTAACGCTTTAAAAAAAAATTTTTATCTACAAAATCCATTTCAAAAATAATTTATGCAATATTGAAGTTTTATTTATAGAAAAAAACAAAACAAACGAGCTTCAAAAAATCTATGTTTTTCTTCTAAATTTTTGTAGTAGTAAAAACAAAATACGCATAGTAGTTTATAACACTGCATTAAAAAATTAATAACTATTTAAATTTAATTGGTTTTTAACTTTTGTTAAAATTTTATAAAATCAAGCATATCCTCATATTTTTAAAAACTTGTAGTTTTTAAAACAATCTATATTCTAGTATAGAATAGACATTAATAAAAAATAAGAGCTCATGAATCATGGTACATTTAAATATCTAGGATATTAAATAACTATTTTAATAAGAAACTGTATTTAAATCGCTAGATTGTTTTAAAGTTTATTACAAAAACTGAGTTAGTATATGTTTATAAAGTTTTTTTCAATAAACTTTAGATTTTGTCTACTTGCAGGTTTACTATAAATCTTAGTTTTTAGCATTTTGTAAACAAAACTGTTGTAATTTCTTTTGTTTCTTACACTTTAGTTGTTATAGATTTATTCGTAATAATTCAAGTGAAAAAATATAAAAACTGCTATAATTAAATTAGTCTAAGGGATCGTTATAAAATAACTCAATTTTGGCGATTAGTTTATAGCTGTAGTACATACAGTATTTTTGCTTTGTATTTCGAAAACAATGGTATTTGACTTTGAAAAAAAAACTATTGATTTTCAAGTTTTTGACGTTTTTTCAGCTGGTTTAAAAATCTTTTAGGTATTATTTAAATTTCTACTTTCTAAAAACTGTTATTGCTATCAGAATCCTTATAAAAAAATTTCACAAGTTTTATAAAAGTTGTTTAGAAACAAGCTTCTGTGTTTATAAATTGAAGACAGTAATTTATAAACAAAACTTCCAAATTAGAAAAATCCTCACTTATGGTTAGCAAATTCAGAAAGTCCATTTAATAAATAAATACTAAACAACTAAGATAATATTTAAACTACTATATTTCTAAGATCTTTACCAACTTTCTATCATCAAAAAAATAAAATAACTATTTATTAAAGGAATCAACTTTATATAATATTTTATTTTACTTATGATTTACATATCAAATTTATGTTTAAAGAAATACACAAAAAGTAAACATATAAATAGGGTTGTCTTAGACTCAAGCTAACTTTTTTGCTTTAAAGAGTGTCAACTAGGGTAGTCATTTTATCTTGAAACCTGGTAATTAACAATTCAGAAAAAAGAAATTATATTAAGGGCATAGGGGGGGGGGGGGTTAACACCCTTTTTTGGGTTTTTATCTTATATTATATAGTTTTTACTAAGCTACAAGATGCTTTTTACAGATTTTAAAAATTCAAAATAATTTTTGAGATATAGCCGGTCAAAGTTGGAGGCAACAATAGGAACCTTATGGGAGGCGCAAACTAAAGCGGCAAATAACTAGAAATCACTAAAAATCTATCTCCTCCTACGTTTTTTGAGATAACTACCTCAAATTTTCAGGAAATGTTTCTTGCAATATTTATAAGATTCTGTAGGAAAGAATTTTTAAAAAATTAAAAAATAAAAATTTTATAACAAAAAAACTAAAAAAAATTGTTTTTTTTGTTTATTTTTTATATAAAATTTTTATTTTTTAATTTTTTAAAATTCCTTCTGACAGAATTTTCTAAATATATCAAAAAACATTTCCTGAAAATTTGAGGTAGTTATCTCAAAAAACGTAGGAGAAGATAGATTTTTAGTGAAATAGCCTATTTTTGTGGATTTAGTTTGTGTCTACCATAAGGTTCCTATTGTTGCCTCTGACTTTGACCGGCTATATCTCAAAAATTATTTTGAATTTTTAAAATCTGTAAAAAGTATCTTGTAGCTTAGAAAAAACTATATATAATAAGATAAAAAACCAAAAAAAGGTGTTTACCTCCCCCCTATGCCCTTAAAAAGACTAGGATTTGGAACAGAATTTACATTTAAACTCAGGGAACCTAGAGGTTTCATCAAATTTTATATGGAAAGTAAACTTGATAAGAACTAGCTATAATCTTTACTAAATATCATTCAGAGCTTGAATTATTTTTTAAACACATTTAAAATAGCAGTGCAGTATCTTTTCAGTGATATAATACCACTAAAACCATGTTTTATATTAAAGATTATATTTATATTTATAGTCAATTAGAAAACTTGTGTTTTAATAAACCTGGAAGAAAATTTGAAAACTTATAGAATTTTCTAAATAACCAATGGTCACCCTGGGCAACCTTGTAGAAAAAAATTGTTCTTAGCCAAACTATTGGTAGAGTTCAAAATAATTTAAGTAAATGAGTGGTGTCTAGCTTAATAAGAGTGTTGCCACACACTCAGTTTATTATTACTTTGAGAAACAATTTGGTAATCATAAACTTATTAAACTAATAAATGTATGGAATATTTAACCTTGTTTGCACACTCAGTTTAGTTTAAAATTTTTAAAAAACTGGTGCTAGTTTGAATTTTCTTATTTTAAAAAACTCTAGACAATTTAAAGTTATATTGTAAAACTTAGACTAAACATTTTTTCTGTACATCAGGTTTAGTTATAGTAACTTCAAAGTCAATTTATTCATAATTTGCATATTTAATCATTCCTTACGTTATTATTATATATATTTTTATGAATTTCCAGACTTTCAAATAGTGTTTCAAAAAGTTTTGGCTATTTCTACTTTATTTCTTCTGTTAAACACAAGCTAGTTTTGAGTAGCTAAGATGAGTGTTTTATCACTCAGGCTGGATTTGTTGCTTCTTAAATAGCAACCCTGTTTAATAAAACTTTTCAAGTTAAATTATTTGCTTTGGTTTATAAAAGTTTCTAAATTTTTTTGCTAATTATTTTGTTAGTTTTAAATTTTAAAAGGGTTACTGCTCACTCAGGATAACTCAGAATATTTTGAAGTCTTTGAAAATTTCAGGTCAATTCAGGATATTATTGATTTTTAAAACTCAGCATAGTTTTGTTTTTTTATTTGAAAATTTAGATGTTTTAAGATAAAAAAATGACATATTTTTTTCTAGATCTTGAATGAAATAAGTTTATTGTTATTTTATATAGTTATATATCAAATGTTGAAGCATATTTATATAACGTATTTATTGTTAAGAAATAAAAATGAACATGAGGTATAAGTAGTTTGCTTCAGAGGCAAAAAAACTTTTTATAAGGATTTAAAAAGATAAAGGATAGTTATAGGTACTCAATAGTTTTTTTTACTCAGTAGCAACAATGTTACAACATAATGTTCCACAAATTTCAGTTATATAAAATCTTACTAGGTAAATAAAAAATGAGAAAAAGAATATTAAGGTAATAATTTTTCTATTAAGGTTAAATATTCCATACCTTTTATTAATTTAATAATTTTATGATCGCCAAATTTTTTCTTATAGGAATAATAAACTTTATGTGTGAAAAAAAATTGCGCATTAGTGTGCACAGGTGCACACTGTAAAGACCACTACCTTAAGCAACCAAGACATTTATGTAATAACCAAGAGATAGGATCTTACAGGGATGATGGTCTTGTCATCATAACCAGAAAAAAAACAACCAAGTACTAGAAAAGTTAATAAAGAATATGATTCAAACTTTTGGAGAACTCTGCTTTTAAAATAATGTTAGATATAGACAACTAAATGCAATTTCCTAGACATACTTCAAATTATATCTTCAGACCTTACCAAAAATAAAACTTAAGCATCAAATATGTACATTGATAATTACTCCAACCACACATCCATTATTAAAAAAAAAAACCTCCCAAAAAAGGCTCAACAAACTATTAAAGAACAATAATTTTTTATAGACTCAATAGCTAAGAACCAAAACACATTAAAGAACTCTAATTTTGATAAAAAATTAAAAACGAATGATCAAGACACATAACACACAAAAAAACAAGAAACCAGCACAAACAAGATAAACAATTTACTTCAATTCGTCCTATTGCCACTCAATAAAAACAAAGACCAAAATTCTTTTACAACTAACGGACAAACATTTTAAACAGGACTTCAAAATAAACTAAAATAACCAAAATAATCTAATCAGAAATAAACCAGCACAAAGAAAAAAAACAATTTATTTTTACCCAACCCGCCCTACTGCCACTCTGTAAAAACCAATATAGGTAAAGCTTTTTTACAACTATTAGACTAACATTATAAAAAAGATCACAAACTAAACAAAATAATAAACAGAAGCAATTGCAAAGTATCTTACAGTTCCTTGAATACTGTAAGAAAATATTTAAAAAACACAACAGAAAACTTTGAAAATCAAATAATAAATAAAACAAGACACTTTGCAACTATTAATCAAGATATTTATGTTTAAAGTAAAGGTAAATGCCCTCTTAATAACAAATGCTTGGCTGAAAACATAATATACAAAGCAACAATCAGCTCAGCAAACAAAATTTAAAACTATTTACGACCAACAGGTGGTACATTTAAAAACAGAGAGTATAATGTAGTAATTTCAGTAATGTTGAAATTTTTTATAAAATAGAAACAAAGCTACTTATAATAGAAAAGCAATTTGAAATAACACTTGATAAACAAACCTTACATTAAAGCGTTAAAATTGAAAGGGCTTGATTGTAATAAATTAGGGTTTTAGATTGTTGCTAACTAACTCAAATATAATTTCAAAAATATTTATACTAAATTATAACTAAGCTGTTGAGCTTCATAAAACTATTATAAAACAAAATTAAAGTTAATTTTACTTATAGAAAAGGTGTAGCTTATTTTAATTTAGAAACATATTATTAGTAGTTGTATTGTTAAAACAATAAATTTTCAAAAGTTCATATTTATTGATTACCAATAAAAATGGTTTTAAAATAATTATAAACAGTTGATTTGTTAAAAATGTTTTACAAAGGTAGTTTGGAAATTTTTTTCTGTAATAGTTTTATATATTTTATGATATCTTTATTTACTGACCTGTGTATCTGTTTATAGTATTTTGCAAAACTATATAGTCCTTGTATTTCGCTTTCCTTATATAATTCTTTTGTACTCCTAAGTTTTAACATATTTTTTAGTCTTCTATCTGATTATGTTAACTGCTATCAACATTCAAGTATTAAATTTTATCATGTGTTATTTTATTTTAACTTTGTTTTCAGGACGAAGCTTCTAATAGTTTAGCAGAAAATAGTTCCAGAAGAAAAATTGTTAGTCGTCAGCATATTAAGTTATTATATATAGTTAAAAAATAAATCAAAATTAAAATGTAATTTTATATGAAAGAATTTTAACAAGACACACTGGTTTTAAATTATAACTTTTTAAAAAGTTAGTAGTTGATTGTTTGTTATTTAACATTTAGAAGTTTTTTTTACAGAGAGTTTGTAAAGATCAGTTAAAAAATAAACAAGTAAGTTACTGTTTTTTCATTATTTCTAAGTTGTTAAATTATTCTATAAAATATATTACATTAAGAATCTAATAAGTATTTGTTCTTCACTCTTTTATATTTAGTAACAATAAGATTAAGACACAATTATTTTATTTTACACATTTAAAATTTCTAGTTTACTTGAAATTTTGTTTTTAATGATTAAAAAACTAGATTTTTTAAAGTATAAACTGCAAAATATTTTTAGGTTGCACACTGCACTGTAAAACTGTGAAAATCATATTTTTACTTGATATACACAAAATTTATAAATTTAGTATAAGAATCATAATAAAACATAGGAACCCTCTTGAATTTATTCTTTTTCCAACTATTGGTTGACTCTTTTTTAAAGACATTTAAAATTTGTTTTTTGTACATTTTGAGAAATATTGGATCAAGCAGCAATATTCAAACTAAATCAACAATTTGAAAGGCATAGGAGAGTAGGATTTTTTTCACAAAACATAACATTGCTTATTATATGAAAACTTTAAGTCTAAGTCAGTTTTTAAAGGATAAAATTAACTTTTGAGATATGGACATTTTAGTATAAAGTTTTGATAAAAAGGCGTTGATCAGAATTTTCTGAAAATTAAAAACAAGCTGTTTATTGAAGTAAACCAAACTATTTTTTAAAGCAGTTATTTATTGATATTTTAAATGAGTAAAACGGCTGTAAAAAATATAAAATAAACAAGTAAAACAAGCTTGTATTAATATACATTTAAAGAAGCATTACAGTAGCTTTTCAATATTTTAAACTTTTTAATATTCTTTTTACCTTATTTTATTTTGTACTAAACATGAACAAAAAACTTGCATTCAAAAAAAGACAAAATTTAGAAACCTGAAAAATAAAAAAAAGCCTGATATGACTCATCACGTATTTTGATTGATTTTGGAATACAAATAAAAATAGCTAATTATTTATTATAAATTAATTTAATGTTTCTGTTTCCAACTTGAAGTAATGTTTAGTTTTCAATTTCAGAGTTCTCTAATGGACCATCACAAGCGTGTACGTTTTTTGATAATTTTAGTGTTATGTAACAAAAAGTTATTAATTTATGTTATTTTTGTATACCTTTTGTTAAGCAACTGTATTAATTTCAGTTAAGTTATGATCGTAGAATGGGAGTTAGTGCAGAAAGTAATATTGAAGATATGGATAAATTTGAAAAAAAGGTATCTTTTAATAATTTGCACAATTTGTTTATTATTTTTATAAATGAAGACATAAAAAAAAATATTACTAGTTCTAAATAATTTGATGCAGATCTATTTTCGAATAAAATATGCCTAAACTAGTGATCTACAAGGTCCACAAAATTAGGATCCAAATTTGTTTTTGAAATTAAGATTTACTTGGATCCGTTTTTAAATTAAGATCCGGCTGGAACTAAATCCAGATCTATTTTTGAAATAATGATTTTGGATCTGGATGTTAGTGAAAAAAGACCGGGTCCCATAGATCACATAGTATTTATTGTAAATTACCTTTTATAATCCTATTGTGTTTATACTCTTATTCTGTAAACGGCTTATCTGTTTATTCATTTAAAATTACGTAAAATAAAAGTGGTTCCTGTTCTTACAAACTCTAGCTCTTTTTAGTTCTTACGCATTATCAATTTTAGAATTTTTGTTGTTATTTTAATTTTTGGTTTTTGTATTTTTAGACACTAAAATTAAATCCATCACATTTACAAAATCAAACTATAGGTTATACCAAAAGACGTACGTACCAAAGCAGAATTGCATTCCAGTTTAAAGTCTAACATGATGTTTAGATATTTAGAGTCTAATGAGTGCATGGAGTTGTACAATGCCATGTTTCCTGTTGAATTTGCACCTGGAGAATTTGTAATTAGACAGGGGGATGATGGTGATAATTTCTATACTATTAGTGAGGGCACAGCTGAGGTAATAATTTGATTTCTTATCTAAATTAATTGTATAAAAGTTACATTTATGACTTTAACATTATGTGTAACTTTTTTATTTGTTATAGTTATGCATCTCTTTAACTTAGAGCTAGTTGATTCCAAGATTTTAAAAGTTATTAGATTTTTCTACCTATATGTATGTAATAAAATATTGTAAATACAAAATGTCGTATTCTGTTAAGATGATTACTAGAATTTTTAATTTTTAGCAACTTATACGAGAAAAATGAGTTCTTATGACATCCTAAATACAGCTTAGACCTAGTAAGTAAAAATTATAAGCAGGGGCTGTAACTTTTTTAACTAGCGGGAAAGTTTATCAAAAAAATTCTTTGTGAGCCGCTTATTTAAAAAAAATAATACTAAGTTTTAGCTTATTAAAGAAAAGTTTTATTAATATCGTTAAATATCTTATTAAGTATCTTTGTTTGTCTCACCCAGGTTTTTTGTAGCTAGAAATATGTTGCAGGCCAGATATTTCTGCTTGGTTATTGCTATATAAATTGAAATTTGGCTTTATATTTATTGCTATGTAACTACTGAAATATAACTAGTTTTACTATATTGAGCAACTGTTATAAGAATTAACTTGGCTTCAAATATTTATATGGACAAAAATCTTATTTTTTTGTGTTATTGTTATATAAAATTCTTTTGTTTCAATACTTTAAAAATTTCAATTTTAAAAATCTTATAAGTTATACATGGAATGTTTCCTAAAAATTTGAGATTTTAGTATAAAAAATGAGGGTGAACACAGATTATAGTAAATTTCAAACTTTCCGAAAAAAATAACAATAAATTTTTCAGTCCATATGTTTATTTTGGAAACTTTTTACAAAAATGTCTACATCTCAAAAGTTAATTAAAGTTTATACATTTTAGAAAAACTGGCTTATAGTTCTTACCTTAAGCTTTTATATTAGAGCTAATGTTAAGTTATGTAAAAAAATCCCTTACTCTATTTGTTTTTAATGTAAATTCAATCAGTAAACATTTTATTGTTTTATAATATAACTGGTTTACTTAACTATAAATGAATCAGTTTAAGTAGAAATAGCTCCACTAGTTTTTTATATACAATAACCTGCCGGTTCAGTACGCACTTTTTAGCCAATAAACACTTGTTATAAACGAAATTTTTTACTTTAGAATTTGAAAATAAATTACCTATAAGTAATAATACAAAATTGTTATGTTTTAAAATTAATTTTATGTATTTGATATAAATATAACGAAAACTAAAGGAATCATAAAAAAGTAATGAAATTACATATCATATATCAAATCCAATATTTAAAGCAATAGTATTACAGTTTATTGGTTTAACATAATTACGAACAGTGCAATTTACGTTTGCATATCCCTAGATTAATACATAGGAGTTACATGATAAGAAAATAATCATTCCAAAATTTAAACAAACGAAAATAATGAACAGTGTAATCGAGATTTACATACCCCATGATTAAAACATATATTTAAAAAGCATATCAGAAAGGTATATTAAAACTTATATGTTTTACGAAAATAATGAACAATGCAATTGAAATTTATTAAAAACTAGGTGCTCTTAAAAACATGTCTGTTAGTATAACTTGTTTTTTGGGTCTAGCAGACACTTTTTGTTGTTTGCAAGATCTTTTCAATATATATTTTAAAAGCTGATTTTAGCTTTCCATAGTTGTTTTTACTAGCAGCTGTTTTAATTTCTGCTGAAGACAGCTCTCCTTCTAGATTATTAAGAATAGTGATAGCTTATAAATTTTGACCATTGCTACTAATATCTATTGGCTCAACCTCCTCTGATGTAATATTCTACTTTTCATTTACAGATTGCTTTTCTTCAAATAGCGGTTTGCTTCTTCTAGGAACATTTGATTGCTTTATGAACGTTTTTGTTTTGTTTTAGGGCATTTTGTGTAAAAGTCACCTGTAAACTCTAGTGTTTTTTAACATATTTGTCTTAGTTTTAAAGTAGGTAAGCAAAAAAAAGGATTTCTTGAGTACGCACTTTTGCACTGTGTTCAAATTGCTGATTGCTGTATAAATTGTGCTCTATTTTGTTTTATAAACATGTTACAGCTTGTCATTCTGTTACATAACAATTTTTATTCTGACAATTTAAACTCGTGTGTATTTAAAACTACATTGTTTTGATATTGATTTTCAAAGCCTTAAGGGCAGGGGTCAGCAGCCTTATATGAATAATTAGTAAATTTACTAAATGAAAATTTTTGAGGGCGGTATCAAAAGAAAAAAGTTCTCAGTATTTCAATTATATACTATAAAATTAAAGAAAATTGTTTAAAAGGGTAAATTGGTAATATAATAGTCATGATAATGTGCTTGGGTCCTTGGTCTTTTTTAAAGTTTGTAGTTAGTCAACGCATTCAAATTTTTTATGTTTTTTCACACTTGTCTGTAGCTTATTCTGAAATTGTACGTTTTTAATTGTACTGATTATGCCATGGCAAAGCAATAATAATATTAAAAAAAAAACTGTTTTCACAAATGTGTAGAACCAAATTCTGAAAGTCATGATTTATAAATCGGGTTGGTGTTTGGTACATGGTTGGAATTTTTTGTTGTAATTTTGTAACTTGAAATTTGGTGTGTTCCAAATGACTTGGATAAAAGTGAATCAGAACCCTATTTTGATGTAAAGTCCGTGATTCACTAAGTTGCTGATTTATGCACCAAAATCACAAGAATGATTGACTTGAGCGTCCCAGTATGTTTTTCCGTAATTTTGCTGAGAAGATTTTCTACTGGTGAGAAGCTAGAAGTTGATGTTAAAAAAAAAAATCCAATTGTTTTTGCTAATAATGATCTACCGGATCCACAGTTTAAGATCCGGCCGGTTTGGTACCGGATCTTTTTTCAAGTTTAAGATCAGACTGGATCCGGTTTCATAGCTATTTTTTAATTTAAGATCCGGCTAGTTCCGTTTCCGAATCCTAAATGTTTTAAGTTTTATGTAGCTTTATTAGAAGCATATGAAACATTCTATTTGAATAAGAATTGAAAATATTTGTTTTTTAATAAAGGAAAGATCTCTTCTAAGTGTGTGTATAAGACTGAGACTGATTTTTTGATGGTTTTAACCGTTTTTTATTTTTGTTAAGTCAAATTTTCAATCCTGTCCGGTCTTTAGAATGAAAAGAGGCAGACTACCTTCATCCCATTTTAATTTTTAGTTTCATTAGAGAACAAACTTATAAAATTTAATTATTATAATACCATTAATTAGTAAAAATTGTTCAATACAAATGTTTTGTTAAAAAAATCTCAATGTTATTGTCTAAATGTTTTATTTAAACACCAGGAAAAAGGACGTTGTAAAAAAATAAAATCTTCCTCTACGAAATCTCAGTTTGAATGTTAAATCTCAAGCTACTTATAAGGCTAATTTTGAATTTTGTGCTTGTATAAGTTAAAAGAAAATTAAATTAGATGTTACAATGAGAAATAAAAAATAAGAAACTTTTTTTTATCTTAGGCTTTACATTAGACTGTTACTTACAACAACTTCTTTAGCAAGTGTTTACATATGCAAATGTAAGTAATTTAGTAAATAACATTTATTCATATCAAGGCCATTAAGCTACAAAGAAACCTATTCTTGTTTTTTTTTAAGTTGTGATGAACAAATAAAAGTTTTTCGCCAGTTTTTTTAATCAATCGATTCCTCTTTTGTTCGTACAAGCTACCAGCTTCTGAAAATAACCTTTCAAAATAAACAGAAGATGGTGGTGCCGAAAGATACCTTCTTGCAAACCTGGCAAGGTTTGTGTATTTTTTCTTGTTTGAGTTCCACCAAGACATGACTTTAACTTCTTCAGCAGATAAATTTTCTTCAGCAAAAATACCTTAATTTCTGTCTCAATTTCCTGATCAACTGAATCTTGTTGCTCACTTTCGTGAGTGTTTGCATTTCCTTCCGATTTAAATGTAGAGTAGAACGACAAAAAATATTTTGGGAACATCATTATCTTTTGTATGTACAATATCATGTGTAGGTATTTTAGGTTTATTAGGCGGTACTAAAAGAACTTGAACACTTTGACTAGTCTCAGGACAACTATGATTTTTTACTTGTGATTTCAGTAGCCTTAATGCTTTCTGTTTGAGATTAGCAGGGAAAAAAAGTCAAGTCGATACCGTATATCAACAACTGTTGTGAGTAAAAACTAGTTGTTATCATGAAGGGGTATTCGTGTGCTATTATTAGTAGTATAAAACCTTCTTTCGAAAGCTTCTTCTATATTTTCTGTCATGGTTGTAGAACTACTTCGATCTAGACCTGGCGGACTATTAGCTTTATGATTTATTAACGTTTTTAGTACTGTTGCATGCGGAATTACACTTGACAGCAATGCGTGGCTTTTACTACACTGCTGCTTTACTATGTAAAAGGGTGAAGCAGCTCATTAAGGAGGCTAACAAGTTTCTATTCATCAGCTGTAAGAATATTTTCGGGCTTAAATTTGTTGTTAGCCATGTAGTTCTGGAAACTTGTTTATAAATTTTCTAATCTTTTCAGCATTAGGTAAGTTGAGTTCCACCTTGTTTCAACATCTTGCACAAGTAACAAGGCTTTTTACATGGAAACTTATGAACCTAAAGTGACCTGTCTTTTTTTAGTTCCTCGCACACTGTAGAAGAATGGTTAAAGTGGCCAATAGTTTGACGGGCCTTGGCTATTAACACACTTGTGTTACTTTCTGAAAACAGTGAATCTTTAATTATCAGTTGAAGCGTGTAAATGATTCAAGGTGCTGAAAAGGATTCTAACTTTTAAAGGTAAAACATTTTTTTTGAAATTTAATCTAATTTTATATAGTTTTTACTAAGCTACAATATGCTTTTTACAAATTCTAAAAACTCAAAATAAATTTTGAGATATAGCCGGTCAAAGTCAGAGGCAACAATAGGATCCTTATGGGAGGCGCAAACTATAACGGCAAATAAATAAAAATCACTAAAAATTTATCTCCTTCTATGTTTTTTGAGATAACTACCTCAAATTTTCAGGAAATGTTCTTTGCAATATAGAAAAATTTGTCGGAATAAAATTAAAAAAAATTAAATAAAAAAATTATAACAATAAAAAAAACTGTTTTTTGTATTTTTTTGTATAAAATTTTATTTTTTTATTTTAAAAAATTCTTTCCGACAGAATTTTCTAAATATATCAAGGAACACTTTCTGAAATTTTTAGGTAGTTATCTTAAAAAACGTAGGAAGGATAATTTTTTAGTGAAATAGCCTATTTTTGCCGTTTTAGTTTGCGCCTCCCATAAGGAACATATTGTTGCCTCCAACTTTGACCTGCTATATCTCAAAAACTATTTTGAATTTTTTAAATCATTAAAAATCATCTTGTAGCTTACTAAAAACTATATAAAATAATATCAAATTTCAAAAAAAAATTTTTTACCCCTCCCCTATGCCCTTAATACGCGTTCTGCTAAATATGATTTTGTCAAAAATTCAGTTTTTATAAGTTCAAATGGTTAAAAATTTTTGAATAACAGTTTTTGTTAATTCAAGTACTTAAAAATTTCTGAGTTCAAAAAAGAACAAAAGAGAATCTGATTTTTGTTTGAGTAGGTTATTAAATTCTGAATTTTTTTCTAAATAAGCATTCGGTTATTATTTAACTATAGAGTTAAGAACAAATAAATAGGACACAGTAGTCTATCCACTAATAGGAGATTGATAATTAATAATTTATTATTTTTGAGAATAAACAATTACTCAGTTTCACCGCAGAGCGGATTTTCAAATTGTAAATCTGTAGTAAAATAATAATGTTAAAAATGACAAATAATTAAAAATTGGTTTGAGTTAAGTTTATATACAAAAAAAAAATTAATAAATAAATTAAAAATTATATTGATGCAAAACAACCTTTAATTTAAAAACTATCAAATTATAGTCTACAAACAATACAATTAAACCATAGTATACAGTGGGGTATTGATATCTAATGGATTTAAAAATATAAAAGCTTTTACAGAGTTAGAAGTTATGGAGTAGTAGATACATATTATTAAGCACACAGTTCTAATAATAAATTAATAATGTAATAATGTTCAAAATAAAACCAGGGAGTAAACATTAAAAAATTTTATGAAAGCATTGTTGTTGTTATTGTTAACACAGTTGTATTATGATGACAAAGAATAAAATGGTTTTTTGTGAAATTTATTAGATTATTAAGATAAGCGAAAAATAGAATGAGGGTTAGATTTCAGATGTTAAATTTAAAAAAAAGATAAAAAATTAAATATATTTAGTTGAGAGATGATCAAAGAGAGTATAAACTACTAATAATCCAACTCAAAAAAAATTATACTAATTCTCCAATAATTATGATTTACAACTGGAAATGGGTATATTATAAGGCATGCACAATTTATCTTATATCTTAATGAAATATATTTAACTAATAAACAGACTTGAAAAAGAGTAAAATAAAAACAAATAGTTTTAACGGTTTAAGACTGAGAATGGGAATAATATTATAATACATGCACAAATAATAAAATATCTTAATAAAATTGATACCTATGTGAGATATAAATTTTAAATATTCATTTAAGTAATGTGGGCATTGGGTTATCAGTTCATTTCTCTTGTTTAAGGATTTTCTTTTGTCTGCTAGGGCTATATGGAGTCTTTCTAGGTTACATAAAGTGGACATGTTAGTATGGTTTGTGTTAGATTTTACTGATTCTACTATTTTCCATTCAATTGAGTATTTTATATGGTTACTGTATAGATCTCATAGGTAATTTGCAAGTTGGGTACAATTTTTGGGTTTGCTTTTAGAAGGTTTTGGGAAAGAGGTTTTGTGTTCATTATATCTAGACTTAAATGTTCTTTTGGTTGAACCAATATAAATTTTGTGGTCATTTACGGATGTGGAAACTTTAGCTTGGTATATGACATTACTTAGGCAACACTTGTTATCCACAGGGCAGTTTGTTTTTGTTCTACAATTACAAAGTTTTTCGTTTTTATCTGATTTTTTCGTGAGTTTTTTGTTGTATAAATTTATAAGGGCCATAACATTTGGTGTGCAGCAGTATGATATTTTTATAGAATTTCTGTTGATTATTTTGTGATAGATGCTGTCTTTCTTAAAATGTTTATCTACTAAATCCAGGAAAAGTTTGCCAATTTTAGTCTGTACAGATTTACAAAAGGGGGGATTGTAATAAATGCAATTTTTTTTTCTAATTTTGTTAATGTTTGTACTATTAAATTGTTTGTAGGTTAAATTATATTTAAAATTACTTTTGTTTAATTTACATTTTGGTATAAGCCTTTGATGTTATTAAAAACTTCTGCATTTTTAGATAGTTTGCATAATCTTTTTTCAATCTTTTATGGTATATTGTTATGTATATTTTTAGGATGGTTGGAATTGTTGTTGATATAGCTAGTTTTGGAATTAGGTTTACGGTAGGGACTGTAGGTGTTTAGGGATAGGTCCAGGGAGACGTCAAGAAATTCTGTGCTAGTGTTACCAATATCAATTGTAATTTCAAAGCCTATTGATGACATTTTTTTTATAAGGGACTTTTTAATTTTTTCAAGGGTGGTTCCAGAGGATTGTTTTATAATTGCAAGACCATCATCTCTATATAAGCCTATATTTGATGGACCTGTGATTGGGGATATTTCGCTTAGGATGTATAAGCCTATTAAATCGCAGACCTCGGCGCCCTGGAATGAACCCATAGCTATATCAAAGTTATTGTTATTTGTTTTTTTGGTCCAGATTCTGTTGTCATAAAGTATAATGGTTTGGCAAGTGTGCATAAGGGTGTCTATTTCTTGTTTGTTGAAGGTTGTGTATTTTTCTGCAAATTTAATAGCTTTGGTGAGGTGTTCTTTTTTTATTGAAGGGAAAATTTTTTTTATATCAAAATTAATGAAGCATTTATGGGATTTATCATTGAAATTATTGAACCACTTTATAACTTCTTCAGAATTTAACCATTGGGTAAGATTTGATTTTGATCTTATTTTGTCAATGTGGGTTTGTAAAATAACCCAATGCCCACATTACTTAAATGAATATTTAAAATTTATATCTCACATAGGTATCAATTTTATTAAGATATTTTATTATTTGTGCATGTATTATAATATTATTCCCATTCTCAGTCTTAAACCGTTAAAACTATTTGTTTTTATTTTTTCTCTTTTTCAAGTCTGTTTATTAGTTAAATATATTTCATTAAGATATAAGATAAATTGTGCATGCCTTATAATATACCCATTTCCAGTTGTAAATCATAATTATTGGAGAATTAGTATAATTTTTTTTGAGTTGGATTATTAGTAGTTTATACTCTCTTTGATTATCTCGCAACTAAATATTTTTAATTTTTTATCTTTTTTTTTAAATTTAACATCTGAAATCTAACCCTCATTCTATTTTTCGCTTATCTTAATAATCTAATAAATTTCACAAAAAGCCATTTTATTCTTTGTCATCATAATACAACTGTGTTAACAATAACAACAACAATGCTTTCATAAAATTTTTTAATGTTTACTCCCTGGTTTTATTTTGAACATTATTACATTATTAATTTATTATTAGAACTGTGTGCTTAATAATATGTATCTACTACTCCATAACTTCTAACTCTGTAAAAGCTTTTATATTTTTAAATCCATTAGATATCAATACCCCACTGTATACTATGGTTTAATTGTATTGTTTGTAGACTATAATTTGATAGTTTTTAAATTAAAGGTTGTTTTGCATCAATATAATTTTTAATTTATTTATTAATTTTTTTTTTTGTATATAAACTTAACACAAACCAATTTTTAATTATTTGTCATTTTTAACATTATTATTTTACTACAGATTTACAATTTGAAAATCCGCTCTGCGGTGAAACTGAGTAATTGTTTATTCTCAAAAATAATAAATTATTAATTTGATTTTATTATTGCCTTAATTAAACTAAACATTGGAAAATTTCTGTTTTTGTGAGTTCAAATGCTTAAAAATCCTAAATTTCTAAAATAAAATTTGAGAATATGCTATTTTAACATTAAATTCAAAATTTCCTTATTACAAAGCATTTTGTTTTTGAAAACAATTTGTCAAGTATAAATGCTTGAAATCTTAAATAAACTTTACGAAACTTAACAAGTATTTTTTATTTAATTAGATATTACTAAGTTCTATACCAGAAATATTAATTGACGTCTATTAGGATTATGGGAGTATTATTAGGAGTGTATCAGTGTTGATGTAGTTCAAGTTTTTCTAAAATATTAAGAACAATATAGCTAGCCCTCTGAAAATAAGATGTTAAATATGTATGTAGCATTAACATAACATTTCAAGTTCCAAAAACTGAATTTTTTATGATTATTTTAGGGGCATTATCTAATTACTGAAATTGAGACGATAAAAAATGTACTAGAAATGATTGTATTTGTTTTTTTCATATTTCTGTTTAGCTAAATTTTTTAGCTTTTCTTGTGTGTTTTGGTGATTAAATCTATGTTATTTTAAATACAAATAATTAGTTATCTCATAATTAATCTATTAGTAAATTCTGACGTTAATTAGTGAAGTATATTTACTGTAAAAATTGAACTATAATTGAGTATTGATTGTACGTACATTGTTTATACAAGTTAAAAAAATACATATGTTTTTCTTGCCCAAAGAAGTCTATGATAAGTCAACTGTAGAACCTAGTGATAAGTTCTTTAACACTTAATGTAAGATAAAAAAATAATTTTTATTAAGTTTTTAATGCATTGCAAAAGCAAAGTGGTGATTTCTAAAAGGATTATGACAAGAATCTACGAATCAAAATACAATCAAAAAGGGGAAAAGGTATCTTTTCAATCATAAATATCTAAAAATATCGCGAATGTTAATAAACGTAAAGTGATAGTTATCAATATATTAAAAAGGCTTAAAGAAATGTTGCAGATATATAATTTTTAGATGTTCTAATGTTATACTCAATAAATGATTTTTAAACAAACAAAAAAGCTTAAGTTAAAGAATTATAAAATATAAATGTATTGGTTAGATTGAACATAGGGTCGTTAAGATATCAAAAACTATTCAATTTATTCTTATATGAGCTAGATGACAAAGAAATTCTGCTTAACTATTTGGTCTTAATTTCTCAATCCTACCAAAAAAAAGTTAACATGCAGGCAATATATTATGGTTTTGAGAAATTCTTTGTCTAGTTTTACCTCTTGTCAGCTCTGAGATAGCCAGAGCTGACAGGAAGTACAATTTGAACATGAGGTATGTATTATTTGTAAACTGTCTGTAATAATTTTACCTATCTTTACTTTAAAACTTTATTGGTTAATTTATGTGATAATTTGTAACTGTAGTGTAAATTGATAAATGTACACCTAAAATATGTTGTTTTAGTTTTTAGTATAAATATGCCTTCATTAAAATTTTGGCATTTAAAAACATTTAACAATAAATAAGTCAATATACCAAATACTAATGAATTCAAAACAGGGGTTGGCAGGCAGTTGGTCCTTGCGGACCAAATTTCAAGTTTAAAATTTTTTGCAGTTTTAGTTTTATTCAGTCTGTAGTTTTAGTCGGTCTTAGTTTAAGTCACTTTTAGCTACACATAAAGGGCCTACTTTAAATGTACATTAGGGTGCATCTGTTGCCTCTCAAACATGAAAATATTAGAATTTTGCTGAGTCCATTTTTTTGTATTTGGAAAATCACATAAATAGACAGCACAAAAAAAATTGCTTTTTAGCTTTTACCGCCATCACGCTATTTACTTTTTTTTCTGAAAACAACCTCTATGTAAATTGTATGGGACCTTAAAAATTCGACCTTCGAGGTTTGGACTTAAAATTTATTACATGTAGCAATCATCACAAAACACATAATACGCGTTTTCAGGCCATTTAAAGAAACTTTCATTGAGGTATTTTTAGATTTTCTGTATTTTTTTATCATTTTTCGTTATTTTCAAGTTTTTTTGTAGAAACCAAGAAATTCCTCCAAGAAATTTTCTTCAAATTGTCTAAAAACGCGTAGAATGTGTTTTTGTGATGAATGCTGCATGTAAAAAAAATTTCAGCAAAAACTCGGAAGGTCAAAATTTTAAGATTCCATACATACATAGAGGTTGTTTTCAGAAAAATGTAAATAGCATGAAAGTGGTTAAAGCTAGGAAAATATTTTTTTTTTGTTTTTAAAGTGATTTGCCGCGCACAAAAAGTTAGACTAAGCTTAACTCTAAGGTCGGGGCAACAGGTGCACCCTAATGTACATCACTTTTTTAGTCTAAAATTAACATTAACTGTTATACTTATGTACAAACAAACTCACCAATCACTATCTGAAAATTTTTTTAAATACAATAAAAAGTTATAGTTATTATAACTACCACCTAACTCTCTAAAAAGTATTAAGCCAGCTGAAATCGGCTATATGTTTTGTGTTTAAAAAAAAAAGCATTTAAAAAATACACAACAATTAAAGAACAATTACAAACACAGCGATGCAACAAAACATTATATGAAAAAATTACTTTCATTTCTTCTTTTATTTTGGTTTAATAAGTGTTGTTTTTCCCAGTCCTTCAGTCTTTTGCATGTTTTAAATCGGCATTTGTCGTTGTTATTAGTATCTCACTTATCGTTTATAACATCCATAAAAAACCGAGCATAAAAAGCAGTTATTGGTCACTTTTGTCTTTGACAACTCGCCTGGGAGCAAGAGCCTGACAGCAGTTTGAATTTTGTGGCTGCTAACAGTTGACCTATTGTTGTAAAGAGCCAAACGTGAAGCCTCTGCTGCAATGCGCTCGAAGATGTCGTTGAAAAAAGAGTTCATGATTCCCATTGCCTTGCTGGAAATTCCGGTGTCAGGGTTTATAATTAACCTCCTGTTTTTAATTATTACCTTCTTCTAAATTGTTGAAAATAATCTTTGCATATTTATTGATTTGCACATTCTTAAAGTTTTAGTAATTTTATTCAGTTGACTAAAGTAAACCCACACGTATTTTTATTATAAAATACGTTAGTAATTTTTTAATTTTAATTCTTAACTAACTTAGCTAACAAGTTTAAGTTTTAAACTTGGTTGCCACTTTTCGAAACTAAATTGAGCCTTGATAAATCCCATAAATGCTTCATTAATTTTGATATAAAAAAAATTTTCCCTTCAATAAAAAAAGAACACCTCACCAAAGCTATTAAATTTGCAGAAAAATACACAACCTTCAACAAACAAGAAATAGACACCCTTATGCACACTTGCCAAACCATTATACTTTATGAGTTAAATCAAATCAGCCAGATTTAGTTAAATGTCAAAAAAGCTAAAAACTGAAATGATTTTCAAAAACTTTGCAATTACAACAGTTTAATTTACAAAAAAAAAAGATTTTAAGTTTAAAAACCTCGTCTGCACTTAAGGAAAAGTTTTGTAAAATATATTCAAACAAGCCAGATTAAGTCTAAATTTTCAAACTAGCCTAAGATGTACGGGTAGCTGTCAAATTTGCACGAAGACACTTTTGCAAGAGGTGATAATAATTGCACGAAGGGTCACTTTTGTACGAAGACACTTTTGCACGAGCAGACATTTTTGCACGAGTTGAATTTTTTTATTTTTGTTAATTTTTTCTTTACTATCACTGTTACCCCTTACCCTCGGTCGGTAACTTTTGTTTTAATAATAATTTTTTTTAGTTATTTTCATTTTTACTGTTAACTCTTACCCTCGGTCAGTAACTTTTTTTTTCTTAATTTATCTTATAGTTTTTTATTGATTTTTTTGTTGTTTTTCTCGTGCAATTTTGTCTTTGTGCAGAAGTATTTTTGTACATTTCTGTGCCCTCGTACAGAAATGTCTTTGAGCAATTTAGTAACCTCGTGCAATTTTGACCCGTTCCCAAGGTGTACTAAGTAGCCTGAGTGGGTCGCAACTCTGAAACAAGTTATTAGATTAAGGTTAAATTAAACTATGAAGAACGACAACAAAGCCTAATTAATTTTAAATTACGGGTAACTAATCAGTTTAAAAATGGTTTAACTCAATTTAATGTAAGTTTAAACTGGTAACTGGCCTTATTTTTGAAAAGCTTTCAAACAAGCCCAAGTCAGGATGATATAAAGTTTCTAAACACAATTCAAATGTTATAAAAACGAATACCTGCTTTATAACTTTATACTATGTGATTTCTGATTAATAAATTGATAGAGTAATGAAAATTTAAGTTTAAATGACTTCCATAGTTAATATTTTCAAGTCTCTCTTTGCGAATTATGTAAGTGAAATTATATTTTCTATCTTTGTTGATATTTAATAGCACAATTTTAATATAATGATCAGAAACAAAGGAAAACTACACATTTTTTTATTTTTCAGGTTTACAAAGATAAACAACTTGTGAAAACTCTAACTGTAAACGATATTTTTGGTGAATTGGCTCTTATATATAACCAGCCTCGAGTAGCTGATGTTAAAGCTAAAACAAAACTAAAGCTGTGGGCACTTGATCGTCATACTTACCGTCACATTCTTATGGAAAATACGATAAGGAAACGTAATCTGTACAATGAGTTTTTAAAAAAAGTTCCATTACTAAGTATGTTTTATTTAGTCAATACTTTAACTTTAAAATAAATACATGATTGCCGTTTAGTCAGGAAGTTTTGAAAATGGCCAGTCAAAGCAGATAATGTGATTTCGCACAAAGGTAATTTAATTAGTGTTTTTCACGAGTAAAAAACGCGAAAACTATTGTTTTAGCTACTTTGTGTAATTATTAGTAAAGTTTTTTGTGCTCACAAATAAAGCTAAGCTGTTTTTTATTTTAAATGTTATTAATACAATATTAATTAAATAGCCTTAAGAATATTTAAGCAACTGATTATCTTTTATATATAATACTATAAAAGTGAAACATTTTTTTGTTTATAATAAATTGTTAAAAATTAAATATAATTAAATATTTTATGTAACGTCATGGCTAATTTTTTACTTATTAACAAAATTAATTACAAATGTTTAAATTTTAATTCCATTTTTCGTTTTGCAGACTTTATTATGATTCAGTTTGAGTGTTTTAATTGAAAAATTTTTGCCAGTAGTTTACTTCACTTAGAAATTATTTGCAAAGAGGTAAGCAGTGAGAAAAAAGTTATCCCTAGTTCAATGCAAAACTTTTATAATTAAGTTTTTGTTGTACATTTTTACATTCCAATAACTAATTATTACAGTTATCTTTTGCTGAAGTACACATTCTGAACACAAAAAATACTCCATAGAAAGTTTGTAACTAAGAATTACTTGTCAAAATAAAAAAGAAACCTGACAGAAAGTTTTTATTTTGATTTAAAATGTGTACTGAATAAGAAGTGCGTACTAAAATGCGTACTTGTCAAAATACTTAACAAAACATGCGTACTCATAATGCGTATTTAAAACGCGTACCTAAGAAGAAGGTAAAAGTCAGGATAAATCGGTGAGAATCTTGTAAAGTCAAGCTAAATTTACAAAATTTGCGTGGCAACCCTTGTTAGGTGTATGACTTTCAGGCATCTTGTTTACAACCATCTTTATTGTATCATTGAAAGTTACATTAGTGAGCAATGGATTGTGTCAAAACTTATGGTTTTCGACATCGACTTCAAAACGAGTTACTGAAATAGCTCTGTTCGTTTTTAGTTCTAAACAACGGACATTAAGGCCATAGGGGGGGGGGTCCGACTTTTTTTTTACAAAGAATAACTTTGGATTTTATATGAAAGCTTTAAATACAAACTACAAGCCTGTTTTTATAGAATTCAAAAATATAATTTAACTTCTGAGATTTTTTATTTTTTGTAAAAAGTTTCCGATACAAACGTATGGACCGCAAATTTTTTGGGGTCAATTTTCTCGGAAATTTAAAAATTCACTAAAAACCTATCTCCTCCTTCATTTTTTGACCTAGAGACTTCAAATTTTCAAGAAATGTTCCTTTTAATATTTTAAAGAATCTAAATGTTGGAATTTTTGAAATTTTGAAAAATAAAAATTTTATCCACAAAAAACTAAAAAAAAGGGTAGTTTTTTGACAATAATTTTTTTTTACTCAAAATTAAAAAAAATCCTACAATAGATCTCTTTAAAGTTTGATGATACACATTCTGTAAAAATTTGAGAAAGATTACTCAAAAAATGAAGGAGGAGATAGATTTTTAGTGAAATAGTCTTTTTTCGTATTTTTAGTTTTTGCCTTCCATAAGGAACCTATTGAACGCCCTTTCTTTGATCGCTTATATCTCAAAAGTTACTTTGAGTTTTTTTAAGCGGTTATAAGTGTCTGATAGCTCAGATTAAATTCTACAAAATAAGATCAAGTTGTAAAAAACAAAGTGGACCCCCCTATGGCCTTAAGCAACTATTGTTGTTCACTAAATTAGTCTTAAATCGTTTTATGAATAATGTGACCACTTTTCGAGTTTGAGCAGAACGATTTACCGAGATAAGAAAGCAATTCTATAACACCTAGTTTTACAACGCTCTTGCAAAAGATCTTCAAGCTCTTAATTGTACATAAGAGTGAGTTTTATCTGTATATTTTTATTGTAAATAAGCTTGAGCGCCAAATTGTTAATAATCGTTTATATATTTTAAACTATTAGATTGATAAAAATATAAGAAATACCAGTAACTTGTATATTACTCTAAACCAGGGTTTCCCAAACTGGGCCAAGTGGCCCCTTGGGGGCCATGAGCAGCAAGGGGGCCACAGGGGGTCATGCGGTCATAATTTGAAACTTATGCTAGGTATTCTGGAGCTGATGATGAAGAGCAAAAAAAAGGTCTTAAGAGTTTTTAATGGTAGTTTTGAAACTTATACTAGATATAAAAAAAAGGAAATGTAGGGGGCCAAAAGCCGTAAAAGGGGGAGCCACGAGGTCATAATTTGAAACTTACACTAGATATTCTAGAGTTGATGATGAAAAGCAAAAATAAAGGTCTTAGGCAGTAATAATGGTAGTTTTCAAAGAAATCTAGTTGAAAGAAGCCATAGCTTTTTTAATTTCTTAAGGGGGTCTTTTGAAAAAAGTTTGGGAAAAGCCTGCTTAAAATTAAGGTTATTATAATCATAACTATTAAAAGTATAAATTTAAGTGTTTGTTAACAAAAGATCCTAGCGAAACAAGTTCACTGGAATATAATAAAAACAAATTATACAGTAATCTTCTTTTATTGTACCAACATATGTTTCTGTATGTTAACATTTGTTTCTGTGTGTTCTGGTTATTGTAATCTAAATATTTAAAAATTTCTAACGTTTAGCACCATTACCAATAAGTTTAAATCTTGGTATAAGTTTATGAGCTCTAATATGCAAAACCTAAAAGTCTTTATAAGCGAGTATCCTCTATAACAGGGGTCGGCAGGCAGTTGGTGCTCGCGGGCCAAATTTCAAGTTTTCAAAATCTTCGGGGGCCACAGTTTTAGTTTTAGTGATGTTTTAATAATATTTTGGCTTTTGTTTTAGTCACACCAGAGATAGTTTTACTTTTATTCACTTAATTACTTTAAATGACTTTTAGCTACGCATAGAATGCCTATTAAATATATAAACATTTAATGTAATAGAAATTTTATTGTTTAATATACTTAAGTCTTAATAAAATATGTACTTTCTTAGATACTTGTTAAGTTAAACTTAATAAAATACTTTTATTATTCTACTTACAACCTAACTCTCTATAAAAACCGAGCTTAAAAAACATTTATGGGTCACTTTTATACATTTTTTATATTATGAACCACCTTTTCATATTTGAAAAAATGTTAACTTTAGAAATTGTTTTTGCGTTTTAAATAGTTTACACTATTAGTTCAGTAATTAGTTTATTAAATAAAATGAATACTTATTTATACTGTAGATAAGCTTAATCAAAATTTTTAGCATAATTAATGCTGAAATACTTTAATAAAATACCTTATTAGTAATTAATTAGTCTTTTACACGGTTGCCACTTTAAAAGCAAATATTTCTAAATTATGTTAAAAGTTTACTAATCGTTAAAAATCTAAAAACTTTCTGTCAATCAAGCTTAAATACATAACTAAAATATCATTATTATAAAAAGCATAATATGTAAATAGACAAAAATTTACAATTAGTAAACTACACTACAGTCATAAAAACTATTCTGAGAATTTGAAGATTTATTCAAAGTATTTGAAATAAAAGTTTTAGATACACCTGAGTTTTATAAAAATTTCATAAACAGCTTTAACCTAGTCTTAGTTCAAAAAAAAAATTAAACTAGCCTGTTTGTTTGGCAACCCTGTTTAAAATAAAGTTTACAAAATAAAGAAACACTGAAGTTTATTAACAATGAATTAATTATAGAACTAAAAAAGTTATTGTAAATTAGCTTGAATGGACAATAAAGTTTTTAAATTAATGTATAAAAATTTATTAAGCTATTAATGAACTAGAAAAACCTATTTTTTATTGAGCATTATAGCAATTCTTTATCTGCAATAAAAATATTGCATTTAAAAAAAGAAAATGTGAATTATAAGACGAGCTATAAGAACTATAATACATTAGTTTGGAGTTATTGCGGAAACAAAAAAAAAACTAATCGCTTAAGTCAGTTTCAACAACGCACATAATTATTTTCAGTTACTACAGACTGATCAGAAAAAAACTGTTTAGGTAAGTTGTAAAGTAGCAAAAGTAATTACGAAAAAAAGGTACCGTTGAAAGTTGAAAACTTATTTAAATAGTTTGTGTTTGGGTTATAAAAATATTTTTGTTTAATTCTTCAATATCAACAAGAAGTCGTTTTTAGGAAATGTCTGAAGACTATAAAGCCACATAAACCAAATTAGGGCTTAAATCAATCTTTTAAGACGCGAGAACTAAAACAATAGATATTGCTTATTTTAGAGCTTTTCTTACAGGTAGTTTTAATAATTTTGACATTTTAGAAGAATTTCTAGGTTTAGTTCCAATACAAAGCACAACCATAGGTAAAGACATTTTAAAAGCAAAGGTGCAATGCACCAATAAAAAGTTTTCAAAAGTACAATTTTTTATTTTTAGTATATAATTAAGTTAATGGTAAAAAAAATATCTTAAATAAATAAAAAAATTTAAAAGTTGCTGTTAAGATACTTTAAATGTGTTTTTTAGTAAATGATGTTTATACGGTAGATTTTTTGTGTCAAATCGAAATTTCATTACTTTACATGTAAAAATTGTTTAAAATTCCAGGTGTTTTCGATAATTCTCAAATTCAAGGCATTTTCAGATGTTTAAAGTATAAATTGTCAAATTCCAAGCTTTTTTAGGATTGTTTGACAACACTAATTGTTCACACTTATATGTATACACTTAGTATAAATAATAATTTAAATTATATCAGCTGAAACACGTAAAATTTAAAATATATTTTAATTCAAACCAACACTTGCAATGAACAAAACATACATCGTAAATATAATTTACCACTCTTTAAAGAAAAAAGTCACTCCGAGTGACCAAAACTAGCCTGATATTTTAGCATTCAAAAAGCAATTAAAGCCAAAAACTGAAAAGTGACTAAATTGACCTGAGATTTAAAGTCTTCAAATAGTCATAGTCTCAGTGTGTGGAAATTTTTACTTATTATTTGATCGAATTTGAGCTGTTTTGATTAAAAATGTACAAACTGAATAAGTTACCATTTCTCATCTAGTTTGTATTAAATAGGTAGTTCCAAAAAGCAGCAACTGTTTTATATTAGTATGCAACGCATAAAAAATTACTTATTTTGCTAAAAAACATGGTTTGAAAAATCAAAAAGTAAACTAACAAGAATTTTTTTAATTTATAGCATATATATTGTTTTAAATGTGTCTGTACACACTTAAATATTACATGTAGAAACAATAATGTTAGAAAATTATACATAAACAAAACTTTATCTCGTTATGTATTAAATAAAAAGTGGTTTAAAATATGAGCATCTTTGTTCATCGGTGTGCATAGGAATTAATTTAAAATGCAAAGAAAAATTCTAAAAAATTAAAGGTGTCAAAATAAAATTAATCTTATTTCTTCTTATTATTATTATTGTTATTACTATTATTATTATTATCTTATTTTAAATGTTTTTGTGCAAACTAGAATATAACATTTAGAAATAAAACATCTGTAATAGAAACTTAAGTATAAAAAAAATTAAACTGTAAAAAAATGACATTTTAGTTAATTACTGTGCATTACTTTTGTACAGAACGGAAAACATTTGCATTTAGTTTTTCCCAAATAGGTATTATATAACTATCTTACTAATTCAAAGCTCTTTTTTCAGAAAATAATTTGCTGTTGTAAGAAGAAAGTTATTATGAAATTGAAAAAAAACCTGGTAGAATGCTAACCTGTCTTTTTCACATTTTTAAGCTAAATCAGTAAAGTCTTTTAATTGTTTTAAAATGTTATACAGAAACTTAAAAAAAAAATTATCAAAAAAATTTAATTTAAATATATTTTTGCTCAGCGGGCCACATTTACATGCTCGCGGGCCGTAAAATATTCTTTCGCGGGCTGCATTCCATTCAAAAAAATAACTTGCTCGCGGACCGCAGATTTAATCTTCACGGGCCGCAGTTTGCCGACCCCTGCTCTATAAGATACAACGCGTGCGTAAACAGCTCATCAGACTTCAGGTACTAGTAAGCCCGTGTCAACAATATTTATTTAATCAAGATTTTAACGTGATATTATTTAAAATGCAAACATAGTAGGAAAAGCAAACCAAGCGCAGGTAAAATGCGGGGGTTACTCTCTTTGGGTAAAAAGTACCATCATTTACTCATAAATTCAAAAGTAGAAATCATTAATCTTTTATTTATATGAAACAATTATGCTCATTTAGTAACACTAAGGATAGCTGAAGTCTTTGATGTGATGTATTTTTCGGAGTTAAATTTCACTTACCGTTTAACCCCTTTTAGTCCATTGTGGATCCTTCCGAATTAATAAATTATAATTCGTCTATTTCAAGATATTTTTTAAGTTAAGATTAGGTAAATTCATAACTTAAACTTTTTGAAACAATCAATGCTAAACTATCTCTTAATGTTATTTTTTATTACTTATTACAGCGGTCTTTATGGTGTATACAGATGCACACAAGAATGCATCTGTTACCCAAACTCGAGTTTCCGGATGAACATTTTTTCAGCATGTGGAATCACATAAAAAACAACACAAATAAATAGCTTCCTAGCTTTAACCATCATTTGATATTTTTTTGAAATAACCCCTATGTAAGTTGTATGGGATCTTAAAAATTCCACCTTTAAGTATTTGGTTGGAAAATTTTATACATGTAGCAATTTTCACAAGAACACATTCTATGTGTTTTAAGACAATTTGAAGAAAGTTTCATGCAGGCATTTCTTATAATTTTTTGTTAATTTAAGTTTTTTTTTTGAGAAAATCGAGAAGCGCCTCCATGAAACTTTCTTCAAATCGTCTTAAAACGCATAGAATGTGTTTTTGATATAATTGCTACATGTATAATACTTGCCAACCAAAAATTTTAAGGTTGAATATTTAAGGTCCCATACAATATGCATAGGGGTTGCTTCAGAAAAGTGTCAAAAGTAATGAATGGTGGTAAAAGCTAGAAAGCTAATTTCTTTTGTATTGTTTTTTATGTGATTCCCCACGCAGAAAAAAATATCATTGCGCTACTGGTTGAGAGGCAACAGATGCACACTAGTGTGCACGAATTTCATTTCAAACTCACACTATATATTCAGGAGATTATGATGATGGTATTTACAAATAAATAAAAGTTCCCAAAATAATGGTATTTGGCGTATTTGAGGGGAGTTTTAAACTTACATTATTTTTGAAATCTCACTATGGATATTTCACAATTTATGATGATCAGCAATAAAAAGGTCTTAGTAATATTTGAGGGGAGCTTTGAAATCTACACTAGATATACGGAAAAAATTTAAAAGTGTTTACTACATTTTTGAGGAGTTTTGAGCTTGGGAATAACACAGTTTTTTTTATTCTAGATTAGTGTGAACAAAACTGAAACCTATTACTAGGTTATAGCTAATAGTTAAATGAAATTAGATAAAAATATCTAATTGATCAATTTTTAATTCAATCAACTTTTTATACAACATTTTAGTAAGCAAAGGTTTGTTGGTATAAGAATAAAACAGTTCTATTATGATTTTAAAAAATACTGTAAACTAAATAAATGTTAACGTGTCTTAAAGAAAAGAAAACAAAATAGCTAAAAATTAATTAAATAACATGCTTTTATAGATCCAATTATGGTAAAAACCTGCAATTGAAAATTTATAAAGGTTTTCATTTAAAGTTTTGTAAATTTTATAATTATAAAAAATATTTATAACTGTTCATAAACTTTTACAAGATAATTCAATTACTATTTTAGAAGTATCTAAACTGTACAGTTTCTTTGTTAGGTGAACGATTATTTAAATTCTGACAATTAAAATTCTAGTAGTTCTCTTATTTTGTTATTATCTCTAAAAAAAAATTTTTTTAGCTTATTTTACTTTTCTAATCTTATAAATTAGACTTACATAAACGTTTTTCGTTTTTAATTTCAAATTTAATAATTTTGAGATTTGATTTTTTAAAACCTACTAAAATTTGACTATTTTGATTAATTATATATTTTTTTCTAATTTATTATTTAATTTATTTTTTACCTTTATAATATTATTAATTAGACCTACATAAGCATTTTCTTTCTTTCAAATTTAGATAACTTTTTAGATGTGAAACTTTAAGGTTTTTTTAGAGTTTTTATAGTCATGTAACCCTTTGTGCTTTATAATGCTTATAGCTTGCGTCTTTTCAGGGAATTTACGTAATGAATTTGGTGTAGTTACTTTTTTTTTAATTATAAATATTTTGTTCTAAAATAAACTTGACTTAATGGTCTTTCCAATTTATTGTATTCGGATCTTAGCAATGAAGGTCGGATCCGGTAGATAATTAAAGAAAATCACTATTTAGTTTTTAGAAGTAATAACGAAAGTTTTTATTTTTAGAAAACTCTTCGGAAAACTTCTTCTTAAAACAACGTTTTTTAAACTAACTTCTTACTTAATTAATAAATTGCTTCGGTTACAATGAAAAGATTTACTAAAGATAATCGTGAACCCATTGTCGTTAAAGGATAAGTATTAAGTAAATGTACCTTGTGTATTTTAATTACTCCTAAAAAGTAGCTAATGAAACAGTATAAATAAGCAGATTATATTACGTAAAAGTGCTTGTATAGCTCATTGTATCATAATTTATGTATTGTTATCTTTAAAGATCGTTCCTTATAAAACAAAAAAAACTTAATTAATTATAAGGAGTAAGTAATACTTCAGTTAAGTTGATTTTAATTATTAAAGTATTATCTCTTTTAGAATTAATAATTGTAATAAGGGTTATCTTTGTTGTTTTTATGACCAAGTCAATGTTGAGAGATACTTCAGCAAAGTCTATCTTTGATGATCGCTAGCCTGTGGAATTTTTCCAAATTTTCGATTTTAGCGAGTTCGTCTTGTTTGCATCGCAATTTGTACCTCACAAAAAAACTTACTAAGAACTTTTTGTAGAAAAAGTGTATAAACTGTACAAAAACTTAATAATTACAAAGTTGCACAATTAGAATTGAGAAACTTTTGATTCAAAATATGCCAATCAAAAGTATTTAGAATAATAATTTTTCTATGATTTCATAACTCGAAGGGTTTCATTTTTAACTTTGAAAACTTTTTACTAAATACACATGTTGTTTTTATTTTACAATATTAGAAAAACCCTAGTTTTAAAATTTATTTTTTCATCAAGTTGTAAAATAGTTGTTTACCTCTGCTATTAGTTTATTTCAAAAAAAAGATTAGTTTGATTGCTAGCTAAATTATTTTAATTGGAATTGTTTGACTATATAATTTACGACAAGTTAATTACTATTTTTGATTGGTACTTAGTTTTTAGTTTCTTATGTATAAAATATTTCGTTTTTCATGTTAGCTTCACAATGTAAGGCAAAATTTTCATATTGTCAACAAAAACAGGATTTAGGATTTTACTAAACACTGAAGAACTAGATTAGTTATTAATATTTTGCAGCCTTTTTTACAGGTGTTTTCAAATTTTCTAAAGTTTAAACCTTTTTATGTACCTGAAAAGTTTTAGGCAATTATGTATTTTTAAAGTGTATTGTAAAAAGCTACTACAGAAAATTCTCTATTATTAAAACAAACAAAAAAATTGTGCAACCCCACTAAATCGTTTGTTATTTCTTTTGAAAACTGTTTTTTTTAGCGTAAATATATTTTAAGCAAAATAAAATTTGACATGAGCGAACGATACATTTTTAAAGATTATAAAAAACTTTTATTAAAGTCTGGAAACTTTTGAAGAGTTTTAACAGCAATCATGTTAATGATAATGTTTTTATTTAAAAAGTTGAACTAGAATTTCTTAAACTCTTACTACCTTATAAAATTTACAGATAATTTGGACGATTATGAAAGAGCTAGCGTAGCTGATGCTTTAGAAGAAATAAATTTTGAGGCAAATGAGGAAATCATCAGACAGGGAGATCAGGGTGACTTCTTCTACATTATTGTAGAAGTTTGTGTTGTTGTGCACACATTTTAGTTGTCCTAAAACTAAAATAATTGTTATAAAATACAACAGGGAACAGCATCTGTTTTAATTCGTCCTCCAGACCAGTTACTGAGTCCAACATTTAAGAAAGTTGCTACACTTGGACCATCAGCCTATTTTGGTAAGAATATTCGATTCTTTACACTTTTTTTCGGTTTTGGTAATATTATAATTTTTTGTAATTTCAAAGTAAAATTAGTGATCTAACGGATCCACATTTTAGGTTGGATCTAGTTAATTTGAAATTTTAGGGTTAAATCAAACTTTAATATTATCTTGTTTTTAGTTTTTTATCAATAGTAGGATAATAAACTTTCTATTCGAAACGCTAGATATACCAGAAAAGCCTTTTACAGGCCGCGCGTATTATAAGTTTCTCGGCAGGCCGCGTATTTTGGTAAAATTGTACAATATTTTAAAAAAAATAATTGTACGCAAAATTATTTGTATTGAAGTAACAATTTATAAGTGCTATTATGTACTGTAAATTAAATGAGTGGAAAATTTTTTATAAAAAGTGTAAATGCATGTTAGTTGTTTTCAAGCCAAAAAATAGGTAGCAGGCCAGAGGTTTCTCCTTAGCTGTCAGGGCCAACACTCAGGCCGTTCTTTGTCTACCCTAATCTATCAGTTTGTTCAAGTAAATAATCAAATATATTTAGATAAATCATTTTTGCTTAATTAATAAGTAAATGTCAACATCTTATCAACTTTTACTAGTAATATTTAAATAATTTGCTGTCATTACAATTTTGTTTTCATTGGTTATCCTAAAAATATAAATATTTTTGTCCATTGTGATTTGTAGAGTTTTTTTTTTCTTTGAACATTTAATAATGCATGAAAGAGTTCGTGATTTATCAAACTGTTAGTGTAAAATTTATCTTTTTTATCTTTTATATCCTTTTGATAGAGCTTTCTCTCTACTTCTAGACATATTTAGAAAAAATCAACAGATAGTATTGAAAAATCTACAAATTTATTGCATATCACATAAGTTTAAAACGTTTTCAGATAAAAATCCGTCTTCAGTAAACTTATGATAAACTAATACAACTAAAACACATTTATGTCTTACAATGATGATTATGACATTGATGAATTATTTAGCAAAATTTCGAATTTACACCCAAATTTAAAATTTACTATCGAAAAAGACAATTGCTTACCTTTCTTGGATGTTCATCTGTTGCTTACATCTTCTGAGTTGCTTACTACTGTTTATATAAAACCAACATTCGTCGGCCAATATTAACAATAACATAGATTTTAGATTTAGAATTAATATTAACAAGCATACGAACTTAGATTATTTAGAGAGTAAATGGGTTAATTTATTACAAGCAAATATAAACATAAATAAAACAATACTGCCTTTTTATAGATAATGGCAAACTTATAAAACCAATAACTTTACAACAACCAATTTTTTATTAATATAGTTTTATTAAAAATAATTTTTGTTTTAGATAACGTTTGTTTAGTTGATAAAATTATTACATACTTTAAAAACAATATTTTAGGAAAAATAGTTGTTAACACAATTTAGTTTGTTTGCACTTAGGTTTTTAAACTATTTTTGTTCATCGATGATACTATTTCTTTAAGATGAGAAGTTTGTATGATACAGTTGCTTAATATCGGTTTTTATAATTAGTTAAGTATTATTTGGGAATTTTTTTTTTTTTTTATTTCTTCGGTAAGAGTAACTATTTATTAACAATAACTTACATCAAACAGTTCCTTACTAAGATAATGTTTAATTTAAGGATTATATCGGAAAAGTGATTGTTTTTGTTTTCATTTAATTTAAATTTACTTTTACATACAAATATATCATTATAACATAAAAAATCTTCGAACCTTTTCAAATTTTATTTTATATACAGTTGAGTTACTACGTCATGATATATTTTTTCACTGTTTTTTACTTAGTCGCATAAATGTGTTTTAATTGTATATGTTTATCATAAGTTTACTGAAGACGGATTTTTATCCCGAAAACGTAATGAACTTATATGATATGCAATAAATTTTTAGATTTTTCTATACTATCTTTAGATTTTTTCTAATTATTGATGTAGAAAAAAAATCACAAATAAAAAATTGACTGTGTCCTGGACTGATTTAAGCATTTTTTATAAGTCTTCTCTAGACATAAGTAACTTTATAAAGTTAATCAGTTAAACAAAATTAAAGCGATTCGCAAAATTCTATGTCAAACAAATCTGGCTTGTTACGTACTAAATCTAACTCACCGAGTAGAAGAGTTGCCGAACTTCAATGTAGAACATTTTTGAATAACATTAAGAAAAGATTGGTTTTTCATGAAAAGAAGCTAGCAAACTTACTAAAAATCAATCAATTAACATGATTTGATAGTACATATATAAATAAAAACAAACATAAAACTACTTTTGCGTTTTTTATTAAACCTTTTTGTATTTTCTTAAGCAAAGATAAAAGACATATTTCAATACAGTATTTATCAGATATATTTTGTTCAAGTATAAATTCCGTGAATTTGTTTATATTTGTGTCTTAAAAATAAACGTTTTGTTCTCAATTAAGTAAAATTGTTATAGTATAGACATACAGACGTTTTTTATTAAAATATTACTATTGTTCATTTAAAAAATTTAGATCTGCCCGGATTTTAACTAGGATAAGGATCTTTTTTGGTACTTAAATTCCGGCCGGATATGAATCTTAACAAAAAAGGCCGGATATTTGATCTGGTAGATAACTAAATAAAAATTTTTGTTATGTTAAAAATTACAAAAGTATACATGTAAAATACACAAAATAAACTTAAAAGTATTAAGTTTTTGAAAAAATAAATTGTGTTACTGGTTTGAAAACATTCTGTCGCTTACTTGCATTTATCGTTAATTTATAGTTCCGTAAAAAATAGATCTGATAAAAGTTAAATCTCTAAGTGTGAGCCTTGTACTTCACTACCCATTTAAAGGGAAACAGTTTTAAGTTTTTAAGCTTGTGTTTTCAAAAGAAACCAAAAACTACTTGAAAAGTTACTTGAAAAGAAACTACTTGAAAACTACTTGAAAAGAAACATTCGTACTAGTTTTAGCTTAAACTATTAAATATGTATGTAATCGGTTTTCATCAACAGCATTTTAGCGATGAAGTTTAAGTATCAAAACTTATCAGTAAAACTTCAATACAAATAATATTTGAAATCTTATTTATTAACCATGCTTTCTAGTACATAATAATATAAAAATTATTTTTATTATATAGGCGTAGGCAAGCGTTGTGGTAGTAAAGTTAAGTACTTAAAAAGTTTTTGTTAAAATAATTGTTAAGCTAGTTATAAACTATAGATTACTAAATTAGTCGTCAACGTTCTGCTTAAATTTTATGTTTAATATATATCAGTTTTAAATTAACCATATGTAAACCTAGTTGTGTAATTTGTTCTTTAAGTGAAAAAATAAAATAAATAAGTTCAAATTTTACAATTACCATATAGTATATTTGAATTTCAACATAATGATCATCAATAGTAAAATTTTAAAGTAAACTATTTAAAACTAAAAAAATACATTATACACGTTTTTGTAGTTATTTTCGATTTCAGTAAAAGTTGCATACATATACTTATTTATTTAGAAATATAAAACTAAATTAATCTCCACCGAGCACACTTGAGGGGCTTTTAAATAGTTTTTTGCAAATTGTTGAATTAAAAAATAAAGTACATATGTTTTTAAAAAATAAATGCTCTAATCCTCAGCTGTTGAAGTTCGAATTAAATTGCACTTTGCTTTACAAGAATACTCAAATTACACAAAAAGTACTATGACGTAATAGTGAATTTTTTAGAAGACAGATTTCAGTGCAAAAATTGAACTCCTTCTAAACAAAACAACTAAAAATCACAAAACTAAGAACAGAGAATATAACATTAAATATTTTTAAAATTTTAAGAGAAGTATTTTCATATGTCGACAAGACTATATGAATTCGCTCGTTGTTTCAACGCATACTTGACAGCAGTTGATGTTCTGAGCTTGTGCTCAACTCAGTTCAGATTCCGATATCTTAACCATAAATGTGGTGTATTTGAAAATGAGACTGAGTTTTAGAAGTAAGTTTGTGACGGTTTACTATCATTTCTAACTCAATCATTTATAACCCGATCAGTAAAGAAATGTTGTTTTTTAGACTTCTTTTAAAAAATAGTTTTATTTGTCTTAACCAAAATTTAATTTTTGTATAGCTTTAATTAGAATAAATTTTCAATAATCATCTTATTTTAACTAGTTTTAATTTCAAGTTGTTTTCCTTACTTTGAATTTTTTTCATAAACTATATAAGCATTGCGCCTGTTTTCCGAGAAAGGAGAGGAGTCTATTTTTGCGTGTAGCAAACGGTATAAATTCAAGCGCCGCGAGAAGGGCGTAGGCATTGTAATTTGAGGCTTTTAGTGTAGACATTCGACTTAAGCATTCAGTGACTTGTGCATTTTAGAAGACATTCAACGCAGGCATTTAGACGAAGGCGGCCATTTTGAAGTTATCATTAGATTGTGACAGTTTCGACCTAGTCATTCGATTCGGCTCTTTTGATTTAGTTTCATTTTCTTGATTTATTCAGTTGGTTCGAAACGTTTTAAGGAAAACCAAAATCGATTCCATCTAGTAAAGTATTGACAAACAAACCATTCGAGCTCTGACCTGCACGTGTATGAGTGTTTCTTTTTTATATTTCGTGTTGTATTTTTTAATTGTAGATTGAATTTTGAGTGCCAAGTTGTTGTCTGATAACAGTAAGCTATAGTTAAGTAAATTAAGTTACTAAAACTAGTATATTGTAAGTTAACCTTTTAATTACGAAATATAACATTTGATTTAATTAAGTATATGCTACTTTAAAGTAATACCAAGACCAGCCTCGGTTCATCACACCTTATTTCCAGTCCGCATTACTGAGACCAGCCTCGGTTAATTGCGATCAATTCCAGTTCTCATCACCATGACCAGATTCGGTTCATCACACCTCATTTTCAGTCCGCATTACTGAGCCAGCCTCGGTTAATTGCGGTGAATTCCTTCCAGTCCGCATTACTGAGACCAGCCTCGGTTAATTGCGATTTATTTCATCGCGGAACCTCTACGTTTGGTCAACACCTCGAAAAATGAGTACCAATAGTGAGAAACCCAAAATCCTTTCGACAATTAACCTCACTAATCTGGTCAAGAAGCACGCGAAGCGTGCACACTCGGGCGGTAAGTTCTAGCAGACGCGCCCAACAAAGTAACCCCGAGCTGATTACAGACTCTAATATGTTAACAAACAACCCAACAACAAACGAACCTTATAGAATAGAAGAAAGCATAACAGCGGAAGGTTATAACTAGAATATTATTTAAGACAAGCAAATTAAAATAATTAAACTGTTACAAATGTAATATTCAGTTACAAAGAATTTCATATTACAGTCTATAAGCTTTTGTAAGTCTAGCGCAAGCGTTGTAGTTGACTAATCTATTACCATTTTATAGTCTGTAAATTTCCACTATAAGCTTAAAAACTTGCACAAACTGTTCCACAGCCTGCAAAGGCCTGTGGAGATAATGTAATTAAAATAAACAATAAACGATTTAGAATAATTTTTTTTTAGTGGAAAATCATTATTTTAAGATATAATCACTTTAACAGATTTGTTTATTAATGTAACAAGTCCAAGGGTTATCAAATTTCGTCTAGTTAATCTTCTTAAGAACTTTTACTTAAGTTTATATAATATCAAAAATATTTTATTACAATTTGAATCAGTACCTAATTTGATATATTTAATTTTTTACAATTTTATTTACTTTATAAATAGAGTTTTATGATCTTTTGCTTGTAACTATAATAATTTTAACTATAAGTATTTTTGATTTATATAAAGTGTTTTTTTTTTCGTTGTTATTTTGTTTTTGCTTACGTTTTTTTTTAATTAAGTAAATAAAAGAAAGTAAATATATCAACATAAGTTTTAATTTAGTTGTACTTAAAGCAGCTAAAGAGAATCAAATGATAATACTTTTCATGTATTATATAAACTTAACCGAAAACTGTAAAGAAGATTAAATAGACGAGATTTGATCACCCTCGTACTTGTTGTATTAATAAACAAGTCTCTTTAAGTGTCATTGATTGATTAGGTCAAGGCTCGGCAGCCTTATGTGACTCGCGGGCCGCACTATTTAGAATAAAACCTTTGAGGGCCGCATTTATCTAAAAATAATTATAGTAATCAGTAGAAGAATATTATTTAAGATCAAAAGTATAACAAATTAAGTAATACTAGACCATTAATAATGAGTATCTAACAAATTAAGAGCCTAAATGTAAGTTTTTATCACGAAAATAAAATTTTTATTGTTTTTAAAATGTATATTTTTTGCTGAAAAGAAGCTCGCGGGCCGCAGATTTCGACTTAAAGGGCCGCATTTGGCCCGCGGGCCGAAGTTTGCTGACCCCTGGTCTAGGTAGATAAATATTATACTTATTTTCTTGACCTAAAAATTTCAACACACAACAGTTTCTTTGTTCTTGAGATATATATTTTACAGAACTTAACAGCAAAATGATGTAATGTTGGGCTATTTTTCCCATAAGGACAAAATAGTCATTAAACTTTATGGGCGCCAAAATAAGTCTTCAGTTTGGAGTTGTTGGGTTAGAGATTTGGAGTGATTGTATTTTGCTAAGTTAAAACTATCTTTATCTGCAGGAAAGAATATTTACTAAAAAAGCAACTGTTGGTTCTTATCTGTTCTCTCCTTACATCTTGTTATTTGCAACCTCATAGTTAATTTCTTTGACAATAAATTTAGTATGTTTATAGTTATATATAATTTATTATTGACTCTTATTGCTATTTTATGAAATGTTTAAGGTTTAAGTTTTCTGTATTTATTCAAGTTGGGCCATTTAGTAATTTTATAGTTGTGTATAATTTATTAGTGATTTATAGTACTATTTTAACTGTTCAAAAATATAGGTTTAATCGTTTGCTAACAAAAGATCCTAGTGAAGTAACTTCATTGGAATATAAATAAAAACAAATATTACAGTAATCTTCCTTTATTGTACCAACATATGTTTCTGTGTTTTGAGGAATCAACACACTTCAACTGGGTTCTGTAAAAAAAAAATTACTGAAATGAAAGAATAGAAGCATAGAATAAAATAGGTGTATACATGTTTTCATTAAAATAAAATTTGTTCATTCAATAACAAGTTTGGTTTTTTTTTGTGTTTTGTTTTCTTAAATTTTTTCATTTTGGATTTTTACATTTGAACTAAATCTGCTTCCAAATTGTATATAACTTTGATTTAATGATTACAAACATTTAATATATAATATACATGTTACATCGAGTTTCTGTGACTTTTATTGTCTTCACCGTTGTTAAGTTTTATTAAGTTTAATTGATACACTAACTAATGGTTAATGTTTTATTTTGTTCAAAATAGATTACAAACATAAAAACTAAATTAACATACTTTGCAATAATAATTAAATAGTTGAAATAACCTAGTTTGTTTTGTGACGTAATTATTAGATGTAATGAATGTATTTCGTTCATTCATTAACAACAGTAAAATTTGAATTAGTTTTTTTTTTCATTAACGTGAGTTGTTTGTTTATATTATGATTTGTTGTTTTGTTGTGTATTTTAGTTTACTTTACTTATTTTAGACTTAATAATCACAAATATTATATAGTTTTATAACAGTCGGATTTAAAACCTGTTATTAACTTTTATCTGTAGAAAGTATTTTATTTTAATGAAAACATTTATACACCTACTTTATTCTATTCTTTCATTACAGTAATTATTTTTTTACAGAACCCAGTTGAAGTGTGTTGATTCGTTAACACACAGAAACATATCTTGGTACAATAAAGGAAGATTGCTGTACAATATGTTTTTATAGTACTGTTTTAGTGATATTTAAGGTTAAAGTTTCTGTAGTTATTAATTAATATTAAACTTTATTTGAAATAGTTGTTGTAGTAATTGTTATTGATATTCATATTGGTTTTCAATCTGATATTCATATTGTTATTTATAACTATGTTTGATATATACTATTGGTTATGAGTGAGAGACACATGACTACACGTAGTCAAGGGAAAGGTACTAACCGGAGCCTTGCAACTATTAGAAGTGACTCTGAGGCAGTACCTGTTCCGCCGGTGCTACCAGGCCCTCCGAGTGGACAATGATACAGCTAAAACAAATTACGTTTTCATTTAATTTCGGGTTTATTGGATCAGTCATGAGCCTATAGAAAAAGTTTTTTTTGGCTCTTTTTAGTCTGCGTAGCATATCTCAAAAATTTTTAAATTTCCTAGCAATATTTTTCAGTAAACTAACCACAATAGTCAGTGTTTTTGTTTTTATATAAACTTAATATTTATTGGGATGTTGGCAAGTTTTGGTTTATTTTGTTTTTGTCTTTATTTAGGGTCTTCTTACTCTGTCAAAAAAACTAAGAAAATCTAATTTCACTGACGAATAACGTAATTTTTGTTAAAAACTTAAAAGAAAAAAAGCTAAACATATTTATTTTAATGTTACGGAAACTAAAAAATATTTTTAGACTGTTTTATGGCTCATAGTTTGCGTAGCATATTTAAAAAATAGTTCTACATTTTTTTAATCTTTAACACAGTTACTTTTATGTGTCAGTAAATTTAGATTAAGATAAAAATTGCTAAGCAAGAAGACCCTAATTTCTCCTTATATTAGATTTAGAAAGATTATCGTGTAGTAAATTTTATATATTCTAAAGCAAAATTTTGATATGAGTAGATTGATAATAAGAAAAAAGTCAAAAAAAATTTTAATTATAAAAAATTGAAATAAAATTAATACAAAAAGTATATTTTAAGTAGAACGTAATAAACACTAAGTTTTGTTTAAGATAAAAAAGTTAAATTTTAATAAAAGAACATTTTTGTAAAGTTTAGTTTGTTTTTAAAATTAATTCTGATTAAAGAAATCTAAAAATCAAAATAAATTTACTGATTGAGTTTGAAATGATCGGGGTAGAAATGACCGAGTTAGAAATGATCGAAGTTATCGGGTTAGAAGTGATCGGGTTAGAAATGATCGGCTCCCGTATGTGACCTAAAGCGCAAAAACATTGTTAAGAATTAACTTGGGAGGTAAAAAGAGCACAGCTTATAGCAGTTAGTAATATCCCTGTGTGTAGGATGTGCTTAAATATATCAACTGCTGTTATGTATGCGTTTAAACAAGAGGGTTGCTTAAACAAGATGAGCTAATTCATATCGTCTTGTCGACATATGAAAAAGCTTCTCTGAAAATTCAATACTTTTTTTAATATAAAATGTTATATTCATTATTTCTAGTTTTGTGGTTTTAAGTTGTTTTGTTGAAAAGGAAGTTCAGTTTTTGCACTGAAAATTTCCTTATTACGTCATATTGCTTTTTGTTTTTTTGTGTAATTTGAGTATTCATGTAAAGCACAGTACAATTTAATCCGATATTTATCAGCTGAGGATTAGAGCATTTATTTTTTTAAAACATATGTACTTTTTTTTTTTAATTCGAAATTTTTTAATGAACAATTTATGTATGTATACAGAGTTCCCACTTTCCTATAAATTTGCAATAACCTGAAAAATCCCTAGAAATTACGTTTTTTACTTGGTGATTGAAAATTGAAAGCCAAAACAGCAACAACGCGTGGTAAAAAACACTTAAAAATGTTATCGATTTTTTTTTATAAAAACCTCGGTCTAATAATTTATCTTGCGCCACCTAGTGGATAGAAGTTTTCCTTTTATATTACTTCATCTAGCGGATAAAAGTTTCCCTTTATTATTACATAAAATTTATCTAAAGTTTACTTATTTAACTAGAATTAGAGCTCAAAAACCCTCGAACTTAGAAAATTTATTATTAAGACTGTGCTTAAAAACGGTTAATGACATATTTTACTTTCTGTACCCTAGAAATATGTTCTTACGTTTAAAACTTTTTTTTTTGATAAATTTGCTATATTCTATGGATTTCCCTATTAACTTTTTTTTGAAATTTTAGTGGGAACCCTGTATATACAAATCATATATGTAGGCTTTAAATTGCTTTGCATGAAGTTTATATACCTTTTTGTATTTTTAAACAAACTTACTTTTATATAGATAATCTTTCTTTCCGAGATTGCTTACAGTGCTCTTATCAAATTATTTCAAGTTTGAAAGCAAGAAAAAAAATTATATTGAAAGTAGTGATGTACCGGACTCACTATCCGGTCCGGATCCGGCCGGATCTTGATATGAAAAAAAAGTCCAGGTCCGGCCGGATCCTAACAGAGATCCGGCCGATTCGGATCTAGTTAGTAAAAAAGAGCATACAGAAAAGTATTTTTTCAAAAACAAACCCTGTGTAAATTAAAAAGAGTCATTTTCGTCAGAAAATACGTTCGAAAATTAAACACCTACCGTGATTGGCTCATTTTGTACACGTGACTAATTTACATTTGTTTACATTTAAACTATGAAACAAATATTTCAGAAATGCAACTCTTTACCTATGTTGTAAAATTAAAAACTTTACTATCAAATTGTCAACCTTATGACTAGCTGTTCTACTGATTATTAGATTAAAGTAGTTTTAGACTCAGGCTAGTTTATACTCACTCTAACTAGTTTTTTTTGACTTAAACAGTGGCAACCCTGCTAGTTTGAAATTTTTTGGGAATTTTTGAAAATCTAAGGCTGCCTCAGGCTAGTTTAGTTTTTTACAAAAACTCAGGCTAGTTTTAAGATTTTTTGAAAAACTCAGGCTAGTTTTTTTTAGATTTTGAATGACTTTGAGATGATCCAGTTTTCAATGTTTTGTGATTTTCTAGTTAGTTTTGTTCAAGAACTTGATTTTACATTGGTAAGGCTAAAGGAAGTCCACCTTGATTTTTACAAGTTGATCTTATTTGATAGATTTTAGTCTTAGCTACCAGATACTTTTTACAGCTTAACAAAATTCAAAGTAGTTTTTGAGATACAAGGGGTCAAAGCCGGCCAGCTCAATAGCTTCCTTATAGAAGGTGCAAACTAAAAAGGCCAAAAAAAAAACCATTTCATTAAAAATCTATCTCCTACAGTTTTTAAGCAATGTTATTCAAATTTTCACAGTTTACTCTTTACTAAATTTTAAATCATTTGAGTGTAGAAATTTTTTTTTTAAGAAAAAGTCCCCTTTTTTTAAAAAAAGGTGTTTTTTTGAATTTTAGACCTTAAATTTGTTAATTTCAATTTTTTGAAATTCCAACACTTAAAAGCTTTTAAGTTGGTAAGGAATATATTTTTTGAGAATTTGAGGTACCTAGCTTAAAAAACATACGAGGAAATAGATTTTTAGTGAAATGGATATTTCCGCGTTTTTAGCTTGCGCCTTCCATTAGGTCCCTATGGAACTCTCCGGCTTTGACCGCTTATATCTCAAAAACTACTTTGAATTTTGTAAAGCTATAAAATGCATCTGGTAGCTAAGATAGTATTCTATTAAATAAGATCAACTTGTAAAAAAAGTGTTTAACCCCCCTATAGCCTTAATTGTAAACATTACTTAAAATGTTCAACCTTGTGGCTAGCTGTTTTATTGATTATTAGCTTAAAGTGATTAATTTTTAGTTTTCAAAAACCTCATTCTGACTCAGGAATGTTTATAATCACTCAGGTCAGTTTTTTTGAATCAAAGAGTGGCAACCCTGATATTAGCTAAAATTAGGTGATATTCTGGTTGCCAAAAATCATGGAAAGTTTATAAGTTTAGCAAAAAAAATATTTTAGTTGTTTTTATTGTTTTTTTTTTTACTGTTCTTTCAATTTCAAGTTTTTCTTTTGTTCTTTCAATTTTAATAAAATTTAAATGTAAATATTGTTCAGAAAGTTAGCAAACATACCAGCTACTATTTTTAACTGTTAATCTTAACTAGATCTTAATAACATATCATAAACTTTCTTATTATTTAATTGATTTAGCAGCACATTAATACTTTTAGTCTAATTTTTTTCTAAACTATAATTTTTCAAAATTCAAAAGTATATAGTTAGATATAACACATAAAAGATAAACTTCACACAATTATACTTAGTTAGTAGTTAATTATATAAAGTTGCATTATCGTACATAGTAGTTTTTATACTACTTACATTACAAATATAGAGTATTAAGAATCCGGATCCGGCCAAATTTTAATTTGAAAAAAATATCCGGATCCGGTTCTGGCCGGATCTCAATTTGAAAAAAAATCCGGTTCCGGCCGGATTCTAATTTAAAAAAAAGTCCGGGTCCGGTACATCACTAATTGAAAGTAAGTTTACAAACTTTTTTTTCCAATATTAAGGTCTGCAACACCAATGTGCATAGAAGCGCTGTGTCAGTTGGTTATGTCTAGAATTAACGTGTTACTTCTGATAATTTGACAAGTTTTTTGCCTGAATTTCTCAATCAGTTTTTGTAGTCAATTTTCGATGTAATATTATTTGTTTTCTGCTTCTCTTATTTGACCATCAATGTTGGCTACTATTTAACTTTCGTCTAACTTGTGTAGTGGGGTATTGTGATTTAGTCAAAACAAGTTTTGTTTGTTTAATTTAAGTTTATAAATGCTTAAATTTATCATGGTTTGTAGATGAAGTTCATTTCTTTTAATCCAAAGTCAAAATTATTTTTTATGACACATTTTAGCTATTTTTTCCTAAAGGTAGTTCAGACATTTTTACAAGACGTTAAAATTCTAAACTTAATAGATGATGTCTCAGTTTTTCGCTTGTAGTATTTAGTCACGTTTCTTTTTCAAGCTTTACTTTTTTTTTAGGAAATAAAAAAGTATTTAGACTAAAATTATTGAAATGCTATCTGCAGGGTTGCCACATGGTCAGGAAAAATTCAAAAAAATGACAAAAGTCAGGATAAAGTCCGGGGTTTTGAAAAAAAGTCAGGAATTTTGATAAAATTTAAAAAAAGTCAGATTTAGTCAGAAAATTTACAAGATTCCTTATTTTCTAAAGCCTTCAAATGGTAAAAATTAATTAAAAATTCTTTAAAGTCAGAATAGCATTCCAAAATTTTTATAGAGATTTAACAAATTAATTAATTTCCAATACCTTCATCTGGTATAAATTAGTAAAATATCTTTTATAAAACTGCAAAAAATTTCTATTAACATATTGAACAAGAACGTTATTGTTTTAAGATTTTAATTGTGAAAGTTCGTTATTAATTTAAGGTTTTAATTGTAAAAGTTCCTTATATGTAGTTTGGTTTATTTAGATACATTTATGCTAGGAAATGCTAAAAAATTGTGTCTTTTTTCAGACAAGCTGTGTTTATAAAGTAATAATACAAGTATTTTGCTGGTAGAGCTGTTTATTGCAAATACATCAATCATACACAGATGGTTCAAGTGATGTAGTGGAAGTTTGATGATTGAATTCAGCTAAAAATCTGTTGTTTTAACCTGTATTAAAATTATATTGAAAGCTTTTTATAGTTTCAAGTGTTAGGTTAAATATTTTAGAATAAGTTTAATTTAAGAGTTTGATTTAGAAAAATCATGAAAATTTTGGTAAAAAGTCAGGAAATTTGTCTCAGCTTGATCTGTGGCAACCGTGTATCTGAAAGTTTTATAAAGTTTTTATTATTTGAAAATTCCAAGGTTATTATTAATGGCCACTAACTATTGAGTTAATGCCTTTCAGCAAACATAAACATAGTTTAATAAAATTCTAAGTTAAAATTAAAAAAAAATTAAATAACTTCGTATATTTAATTACGTAGAAATATCGTTTACTTCAAAACGGCCATCGAAAAAAAAAATCCTGTAATAAATATAGTTAATGTAACAGCTTAAAAATCAAGCAGTTATAGTTTTTATGTTTTTAAGTAAAGATGATTGCTAGCAATATATAAATACTTTTTATTATAGTGATAGTTGGCAATTTTTACAAAAAATCTAAATAGATGGAATACTTAGGCATTTAAATTTACATTTACGTGTTTTATATTTATATTATATTTCTGTATATTTTTTGTGCAACAGATAACTAAAATGAATTTATTTATAATTACAAGTAGTATTGTTTAAAGCAAGTTAGTTATTACGTTTCTTGTATTTTTATTCCAAGTATTTTTTTTAAATTATCCAACCACAAGTCAAGAATGATTTTTTTTCTTTTACTAGTCAATCATATTAAAAACTGTAGTTTAACACAAAACTTTAAGTTCGCTTACGGTTTGTAGCGTTGTACAGGGTGAAAAAAAAATTCCTGGAATCATTCTCAAAATTGTAGTTTTAGTACTTTATTGAAATCTCATATTCCAAAAATTATTGTGACTATCGATTTTAATTCTTGCTAAGCTTTATAATAGATCATCTATATTTAAAATAATTCAATTCAAATTGCTGCAAATATTACTGAGCGTAATGACATTATTATAATTTATCGCGCGGGGGCGCTTATATCGAAGATCATAGAATATATATAAATACTAATCCACAGTTAATGATGCGGTAAGAAGGTTCAAAAAGCTCGGCAGCATCAAAGATCGTCCCTAAAGAGGACGCCCTCGCTCACGAAAAGCCGCTTGAGACAGGGAGTTGAGGGACCCAAAATGCTCAAAAATTTTAAATTGATCCAAAATCAATGAGCCAGTATTTATTTCGGCCATCATCAACAAGTTTAGATGTTTTTCGCCATCATTAATAAACAAATGAGGACATTCCAAAAAAATAATTTCAGCTTTCTCCTTTGAAACTGAAGGTACGTCGGCATCTTACTGTCCTTCAACAACAAAAGAGAGCTGGTTTTCTTTGAATTTTGTTGAAATCTTGCACGCAAAAGGGTTAAATTATTTTTTAAACAAAAAATATTCACTTTGAAATTTAGGTTCACTTCAAAAACGGACAGAGTGCTGGCCTGACACTTTGGACGTTTCCGATGATATTTTAACCATTTATCGCCACCAGAAGCCAACATCTGTCAAAAGTTTGGAAATTTCTCCGATTTTTGTGAAACAGGGTGTCAAAATCAGCACAAATGTGTAGATTGATAACATTTTGTCCCTTCCTTGCGTGATATGAAAGAAAACTTAAAAATAAATATATTATCTTTTAACAAGGCGGTGTTTGCTCTCACGTCTCCAACAAATCCCGAGCTTTGTGCAAAGACAATTTTACGCAGTTTTAAAGCAACAAGTTTTAGCCTACACCATAGGCCGATCTCAGCCCAATAGACTTAGTGTTTGGTCCTAGTCGGAAACTGAGGTCTGTCGCTTACATCCCACAATTGTAGAGTATTTAGTTAAAGTTTCGGTCAGAATACCGTAGAAGAAATTCGTGCATCAGTTGAGAGTTTAGGAGGACGAATTGAGCAAGTAGATGCTGCCGAAGAAGGGCATGTTGAAAAATAGATTGTGTTATTGTTTTGTGAGGCTTTGAAATAAAACATAAAACATGCAACTTTCGTCTTTCTTCATTATTTTAAAAGTTTTTTTTTTGTGAGATTTTCTTCACCCTGAATAACAACTACTAAATTTATAAGCCTAAAGTAAGAAAATAGCTTTTTTGTTAAGTTTGCTTTTAGTATTTATCTGTATTCTTAACTTATTTTAAGGGACAACGATTTGATTTTTTGATATTAGTTTTCATGAATATGTTATGGTTTTATCTAACTTATAGTTCTTAGTAATTAATTTTATTATTGTTGCTTCAGAAGTTTTGTATTTATAAAACATTCAAGATTTTATAACCATTAAAATAGTTTAGTTTTTTAATATGCATTCAATTAACAATAGATTAAAAATAAACAAACAATATTAGCGTTTTCTTTGCAGACACTTATTGTTATTTTTTTTTCTCATGCTATATTAACTTTAAAAAAGAAAAAAAAATGCGGAAAGTCATCAGAGCCAAGGCTTGGACTTTCATGTGCCATTAGACAACATCAAAATTTGTTAAAAACAAGTCATATTACAAACGAGTATGTCACCTATCTAGGACAATGTATTTTACGTTGCACGTCAATTATACTCCCTGACGTCACTGATCACATCAATAACCAGTATCTTTGTGGTAAAACATGATTATTTTTAGATTTATAGCAACAGCTTTAATCGGATATGACTGACTCTCTAGTATCAATAAAACTAAACCCGGGTTTCAATCTACCGAGAGCTTGTGATCTGATAATCGAAGTGTTATTATCAAAGTTTGTTGTTTACAAGTTTCAACTTGGCACATGAAAATTCAATTTTTTCATTATATAACTTTATTCGGTGTATTCTTTTTGATCTTATCTCAAATGAACGTGCCAGCTGTCTTTCTAGTAGAACATGTATTTTACGCTGCACGTCATTTGGACAACCTGACGTCAATTATCACATAAGCAAGCAGTAGCTTGTCGTAAAACATAATAATAGTTGTAGATTTACGGTAACAGCATCCTTTGGTTATAAGCTTTAATAAGACAAAAGCACGAGTCTTAATTAACTAAAAGCTTGTCCTCTAATGATTGAAATAATACTATATAAACTTGTATTTATGCTTACATAAAATTTGGTAAAAGTACTTTTCGCAACTTCATACCTTTCTACATTCTGTAAAAGGGTTTAAACATAAAAACCTCAATAATTATTGTGTTAAAAATACTTAATATTTTTATTCAGTGTTTTATTCTATACATTTATGTACTTAATTATTTATCATTGTTGTATTCTTAACTTTAATAAGCTTTTTTTTCTTATCTACGGTATATTTACACGGTTAGTTTTCTTGATAGGTGAATTAGCTTTGTTGTTTGATAAACCGAGAGCAGCTACAATAATTGCAAATGAAAAGATAAAGTGCGTTAGACTTGATCGATCAAAATTTGAACGTTTACTCGGAAGTTGTGCAGATATTCTAAAGAGAAATATGGATGCTTATAATATGGGTTAAAATGAAACTAATTTTTTTTTTTACTTTGAAAATATTTACGAAGTTTGTTTTTAAATTTTTTGTGTGCCCATTACCAGTTTATTGCGTTACTAAGTTTTTTTTTAGTTATTGTTTACATTAAATTTTTTACTTTAAATAAACTTAACTTAAAAACTTGTTATTGACAAATTTAGCTTTCGGTTTGCATTTATAAAGATACATTACTCAAAATTTTACCGTTCTATATAAACTTTGTAATTAATGGTCGCATAGAGTTTCTTTTTACTGCCCTATTCTACAGTGTAAAGTTAAAAAATAAAAGTTGCTAGAACTAAAATATAAAAATTAAAATAATTTGCACTAAAACTTATTTAATCAAGTTTCAAACTAAATTTTGACTTACGTATGTGATAAAGAACTTCTCAACAGTATAATTTTTATAGGCTAAACTTGTAGTAAATTTTATTTAAACTATTGATTATTATTTTATATTTTTTTCTAACTCTGATTTATGTTATAAGTTTAATTTGTGCAATAACCATTCTAAGATGCATCATCTTTTAATTGTTGTATAATAAACTTTAGTTAATGAATGTTTCTTACTATGTGAATTTAAATTGACTCTGTGCTTTTTTGAAATTTGTTTTATTTCTGTGTTGAGCAATATACTGTTCTTTCTTATTTATAAAGATAAATACTAATATCACATCATACTGGTATAGTATTAAAAATATAGAAAATTATAAATTGTTTACATTTTTTATAAGACTTAATAGTAGTACTGTAAAATTCAAACAGTAAATGTTTAAATAACTTTTAATTTTGTAATGTTCTAGAATTTAATTTGATGTTTTATAAAAAAAATCGACATAAATGTTTTGCGTACTTAATTTAAAACTAATCTCTCTATACGTAAAAATGACAGTTTTGATTTTTTTAGTTATAGTAGAATTGATAATTCATAAAATATAAATTGAACAGCTTCTAAATTTAAGCTGTCAAGAAAAAAAATATTTATGCTTTAAAAAGTACTGATATCTATACTAATGCACATTAGGGTTTTTATAAATACGGGAACAGTCAAATATGCACGAAGGGTCACTTGCTTGAGAGTAGAAAAAAAACATGAAAATAAGTTACCGACCGAGGTTAGGGTAACAGTGATAGTAAAAATAATGATTTAAAAATATAACTAACAACAATTATTATTAAACAAACAAGATAAATAGGTTATATAAAAAAAAAATTATTCACCGAGTCATAGGAGTAACAGTTATAGTAAAATAACAAACCAATGATAATTAATAAAGTTACTAATAAAAATTAAAAAGTTATATGTAAAATTCAACCCGTTAAAAAGTGTCCCTTCATGCATATTTGACTTCTACCCTATAAATACAGCTAATTTTAAGTTTCCGGCTAATAAAATCCGTTTTGGAAATATCACAAAAACACTTTTTGCTAAATTTTATTTACAAACTTAAATACTTCTGTTTTAATCAATGGGAAATCATAACTTTAGTATACAACCTAGTTAAATATAACTTATAAAACAGTTATGTCATACCGCAAAACCATGCAATGTGGGCTAGCTTATACTTCATTAATAAATTTATACAAAGACCTAAGTCATTTAAACAGACTTTATCATTAATATAACAAGTCCGAGAGTAATCAAATCTCGTCTAAATAATCTCGATAAGTTTTTTACTTAAGTTTATATAACATTCGAAATGTGTAATCAATTGATTCACTTTTTTCTGTCTCAATTACGACTTAAGTTGGTACTTCTTTAAAATAAGTTTGCATTAAAAATAATTGAAAAAATTGAATTTTTTTTTTAAAGATAATGAACAGTGTAGAAAAGAGCAATAGCTCGTAAAAACTTTATTATAGTCCTTTCATTAGTTATTATTTAAGACGGTTAATCAAGGCTGAATTTTTTTTTGCAAAAAACCCATCATGAAAAATTGTACTTAAAACAGAAACATGTCTTAGTATAATAAAAATAGAGTACTGTTTGAATTTGTTGTTATTATGTTTTTCAGTGAATTTGTTTAGCTAGGATCATTATGAGTAAACGCTTAAATTTATAATTTGAATAGTTAAATTTTTAATCTTTCAAAATAGATCATTATTTTTTGCATAGTAATGTTTATTTAAAATTTTTATAACATTTTAATTCTTTAGTAAGAAATTATAACTGTTAAAAAAGTCTTAACTTTTATAATTTGATTAAGAAAAGTAAATCGTACTGTACAATCAAGCTTTTGGATTGATATTTTTAAGTAAAACACAATTAGAACTTAAAATTGTTTCATCTTCTCAGCTAATATAAGCATAGTGTTATTAATTCGTTTACGTTAGAAGTACTTTGTGTTTTACCAGTAGTATTTAGTCGTTTACAAAACTTCTAAAAAATAAACTTTTGCAGTGAATACAGCTACTATTATAAATCTTACCTAGAAGTTTATTTTTCCACCTGCACTGAGTACTGGAATTAGGGTTGCCAAAAAACCTGGAAATTGAAGTTTTAGGCAAAAAGTAATTTGGAAACCCAGATTTTGAGAAATTTTGAAAAAAAAGCCTGGAATTTCAAACAAAATCACTTTAAATCTGGAATATTATTTTTACATGTAAAGTAAAAAAGTTCGATCAGATACAAAAAATCTATCATATAGATAATTTTTTGTAGAATTAAAACGTTATTATTTTTTAAACACATTTTAGTACCTTTACAGTATCTTTTGAAACTTTCTATACTATAAAAGACCGCTTTTTACCTTAAACTTAATCTTAAACTAAAAATAGACGAAAATACTTTTTCTATTAAAAAACTCGGAAAAAAATTATAAAAAAACATTCAGCAACTTTGTGAAATGATGACATCGAGTGCATGGCCAGTTCTACAATTTTAAATAAGAATCTTATAACAAGCAATAAGCCACTAAGGTTTGGATAGATAAAAAAATTACTTAGACCCTTATGTTTTTATTAAAGATAGTTAAAATCTTTGTGCTTTAAAAAAAAAAACAAAAGAAATGGACTATACTTTTTTAGAATTTACAGAGGGAATAAGTGTCTAAAAGAAGTTTTTTTTTATTAAAGAGTTAAAGTAAATTGTTGTAAAAAGTAATTTATATAGTTTTTTTATTAAAGTACATTAAACTATCTCACACTTGTTTAGGCTATAGAGGATATAAAGTTAGAGTGCAAATTTGACACAGTTCCATCTCAGGTAGCATTTTCTAGAGTAGTCGGAAAATTTAATGGCTACTCTAGTTTTCAACTGCTAAATACAAGCTTATTTAAACAAATGTGCAGAAGATCTGCTGGAGGATACATACCAGAGCCTATTGACTTAAACCAGCTTACTTTGACTCCAGTAGGTACCTTTCTTGACAATGGTACCCATTTTCTACTACACCACTCAAGACCAGGTCATCCTTTTAGCAACTATATGGAGCTACTAAGTTGTTGCTTTTTTTTTGGATAAAACCTTGATGCATCTCAGTTTTAGTTTTTCTACCAGATCATGAGGTTGAGGGGGCTTTCTGGATAATGAGAAATTAGTCTGATTTACTGGTTTGACAACTCAAATAGCTAGATATTTCCATAAAACGTTTATTAGACTAAATCAACTAAACTCAAACTTTTGGCGATCACTGTTTCAATTAACTTCTGGAAAATCAATAAAAAAACATAAAACAATGAAAATAGAACTTACAACCAGGTTAAAGAGTGCTACGGACTATTCAAGTCTGTGTTATCATGTGCTAATCCTCTTTTTTTACTTGTGTTATAGCGTTGAAAAAAGAACAGACAAACACCACTAACAAAGTCAAAAGACTTTAAGCTGGCTTTTCTGTAAAAAAAATAAAAGTAAGTATGTTGCCTTGAATAACCGTCTGAAAAAATAGTCGAAAAGAAAGAACTATAATGAATTTTATACGAGCTATTGCTTTGTAATTATACGTAATCTAACTTTAAGCTTTTTTTTTTTTGTTATTTCGTTTTTGCTTTCGTTGTTTTAATTCTTTTCAATAAAATAAATTTTCAAAATAAATACATCGATTTAAATACTAATTAAAGTTGTAATTGAATCATTTCGAATATTATATAAACTAAAATAAAAAATGTTAAGAATATTATCTAGACGAGATTTGATAACCGTTTGATTTGTTATATAAATAAACAAGTCTGTTAAAGTTCCAGTGACGTTTTGCTTTAGGTCTTAGTAGAAATTTATTAAAGAAGTAAAAAGTAGACGGTCAGCCGACGTTGCATACTTTTGCGGTTTAATACATGATATAACTGTTTTATGATTTGTATTTAGTTAGACCAGGGGTCGGCAAACTGCGGCCCGCGGGCCTATTGCGGCCCGCGAGCACGTTTTTTTTTGAATGGAATGCGGCCCGCAAAAGAAAATTTTGTGGCCCGCGAGCATGTAAATGTGGCCCGCTGAGCAAAAATATATTTCAAGTAAAACTTTTTTCGGTAATTCGATGTAATTTGTTTAGTTTGGTTTTAAGTCTCTGTATAACATTTAAAAATAATTAGAAGAAGTTACTACTTTAATTTAAAAATGTGAAAAAGACAGATTAGCATTCTAACAGAATGTTTTTCTGAGTTTCATTATAACTTCTATTTTACAACAGCAAGTAATTATCTGAAAAAAGACTGCTTGAATTTAATAAGTTAGTTATATCATACCTATTTATCAAATAAACTAAATGCAAATGTTTTCCATTTTGTACAAAAGTAATGCACAGTAATTAACTAAAATGTCATTTCTTTATAGCTTAGATATTCTTTCCAATATTTTTTATACATAAGTTTCTTTTATATATTTTTTATTTGTTAATGTTATGTTTTAGTGTAAAAACATTTAAAAAAACAAAGTAATAAAAAAAAAGGTTTGTTTAAGTTTTGTTTTGACACATTTTAATTTTTTAGAAGTTTTCTTTGCACTTGAACTCATTTAATGCACACCAACTTAAAAAAATGCTCATATTTTAAACCACTTTTTATAAAATACTTTAGATAGTTTAAGTTTAGTTTATGTATAATTTTCTAAGTTTGTTTTTTCTACATGTAATATCTAAATTTGTACAGACACAATTAAAACAATATATATGACATAAACTAATATAGTTTTTGTTAGGTATACATTTTCATTTTCAAACATTGATTTTGTCAAACTAAGTTAACTTTTATGCTTTGCATATCAATACACACATTTGCTGTTTTATCGAGCTACCTATTTAATATAAACTAGACTTAGGTATAGTTTATAAACATTGACACACGCTTAGACTATCACTATTTGAAGACTTCAAATCTCAGGCCAACTAAGTCATTTTATAAGTTTTTGGCTAGAATTGTTTTTTGTATACAAAAATATCAGGAATGTTTTTGTTAACTCAGGCTGGCTTTTTTGCTTAAAAGAGTGGCAAATTAAACTTATGATGTAAGTTTTGCTCAACCCAAAGTGTTAGTTTCAGTTATAATATATGTTATAATATATCAAGTTCAAGCTTTGAACTTGAAAATTTATGCTTAAAAATTTTGGAAAAAAACTTGAATTTGAGAATTTTTGAAAAATCCTGGAGTTTCAAACAATTTTTACATGTAAAGTAGTGAAATTTCGATTTGACACAAAAAATTTAGCAAATAAACATTTCTTTATTAAAGAATATACTAAAGTAGCTTAACAGTGTTTTCAATATTAATTTACTTTATAAGACACTTTTTAAACTCTAATTAAACTTTATACTAAAAATAAAAGAAGGAATTGTACTTCTAAAAACTTTCGGTGCATTGCACCTTTACTTGTAAAATTTCACCGATTGTTGTGCTTCGTATTTGAACTAAACCAAGAAATTATACTAATATGTCAAAGTTGAAAAAACATCTCTAATAAAAATTCTCAGATGAGCAACAGTTTTTCTATCAGTGCTCTCATCTTAACATATTGATTAAAGTCATAATTTGATATATGCGACTTTATAACCTTAATGCAGTTCCTAAATAGGACTTTTTGTTGTCATTGAAGAAATAAACAAAAGTTTTTCACTACTGTCAACAAAAAATCTTTAAAAAAGTTAAAAGGTGAATTGTAAACGGTATCTCATTATTAATAATAAATTTAGCTACTTTATAACTTGCCTTAACAACTTTTTTCTGATAATTCTGTAGTTACTGAAGATAATCATGTGCTTTGTTGGAACTGACTTTGGTGATTTGTTTTTTTATCGTTTCTCGCAATAACACCTAACTAACGTTTTTTTTTTTTTTGTTGCTCGTCTTTTATTTTACAACTAATATTTTTAAATTCTTATTGCAGATAAAGAATTGCTGTAATGCTTAATAAAAAAGAGGATTTTCTCTTCGCTAATGACTCAATTAAGTTTTATACTTTTGTTAAAAATGTTTAAGAAAGTTAATTGTCCATTCCAGCTGACTTATATTTTTTTGGCATGTAATTTGTTTACTGTTAATAAGTTTCGTTATTTCTTTATGTTGTGAACTTTGTTTTAACTGGGTTGCTACACAAACAGGCTATTTTAAAAGTTTGAAAACTCAGATGTGTGTGAAACTTTTATTTCAAAAACTTTAAATAAATCTTAGAATTCCCAGAATAGTTTTTATTACTGTAGTGTAGTTTACTAATTGTAGTTTTTTCTTGTTTTTTTAAACTTTGTGTATTTTTTAATGATGATTATATTTTTACTAGGTATTTAAGCTTTAATTATAACGATTTTCTAGCTTTTTAAACTTTTAATGAACTTAGGCTGGTTTGATATAAATCAGACATTTTTGCTTTTTAAGTGACAACCATGTGAAAGACTAGTTACTAATAAGATATTTTATTTAAGTATTCGAGAATTAATTATGTTAAAGAATTTGTTCTAGCTTTCTATAATACAAACAGGTATTAATTTTAATAAATTAACTAATTACTAAATATTTTAATAAATGTAAACTATTTAACACGCAAAAAAATTTTTTGAACTTAATATTCTTAGAAATATGAAAAAAGGGGTTGATAATATAACAAATATATAAAAGTAACTAATAAATTGTCTTTCAAGTTTGGTTTTTATAGAGAGTTAAATTGTATGTAAAATTACGAAAGTATTAAATTTAACTCAGTAAGTGCTTATGAAAGTACATACTTTATTAACAATTAAGTATATTAGTCAATGTAAATTTTATTATAATTTTATTTAATTTAATCTAAATAGTCATTCTATGTATTGCTAAAAGTTATTTAAAATGATAAGGTGAATAAAAGTTAAACTTTTCTCTAGTGTGACTAAAACTAAAACCAAAAGATTATTCAAATGTCACTAAAACTGCGGCCCGCGAAGACTTTGTAAATTTGAAATTTGGCCCGCGACCACCAACTGCCTGCCGACCCCTGAGTTAGACTATTCCTAAAAAATATGATTTTCTACTCAGTTAAACTTTTTTTTTTAATTTTGCTCAATGTTTGTTTAAATAGAACTGTGCAAGTTGTAAAAATACTTGTGTAAGTTTTTAAGCTAAAACTGGAAACTGACCGACTATAAAATAGTAATAGATTAGTCAACAACTATACAACGTTTACGCAAGACTTACAATGTAGCTTATAGACCGTAACATACTTTTGTATCTGGGTATTAGGTTTGTTAAAGTCTAACTTATAAACTTTTCTCGCGTTAAAAACGTCTAGCTACGTAAATTAAAATAAGATCTAGTTTTAATATAGTTAAAACAGCTTACTTTAAATACCCTACAAAGCAGAATTTAAAATAAACGATAAGATAGTTTTGTATATACTATATAACCAAATTTTAAAAAAAATCAACTTAAGCAGGTTGATAAAGAAAAAGTAAATTATAATAATTAGTAGTGTAAGTAAATTATGATCATAAAAATTTTAAATAAAATATGTTTTTTGAATTTATAAAAATCGTTAAGTTTTGTATGAAACTGAAAGGTTTTATCGTAAACCAGATCATTGGACCAAAGTTTTTTGAGCGCTTTTTTTCGTTCAATACACAATATACATGAGACAGAATATTTTTTATTTAAAATAGGAACAATTATCTTTAGAATAATTAGTTTATATGATAGATTACAATTTAAAAAATCTAAAATAAACAAAATTTTACCGATCGGGTTAGACAAGATTGAGTTAGAAATAATCGAGTTGGAAATGATAGTGTTAGATATGATCGCGAGTTAGAAATTATAGTAAACTGTAAATCTCTTCAGAATAGTTTTAATAAACAGAACAATAAAACCTGAAGTTTATTTACAAAATAAATGTAATAACTAAATAAAAAAGAGAAGGCTTTTGTTATAATGTTAACAAATTATACACTATCCTTTCTTTACTAAACTAACACATGTTTCTGTGTGTTAACGGATTAACACACTTCAACGGAGCTATGGATATATTTTTGAATAGTTAAGCTTTTATTATTAGTCATTTCGTAAATAGTTGCTAATTAATTTCTAACATTCAAATGGCTTTATTAGCTATACTATATTATGACCTATAGCTTTTTTTCTTACTTTATACCAGGGGTCTGCAAGCACTTGGTGCTCGCATGCCGAAATTCAAGTTTTAAAATTTTCGCGGGCCGCAGTTTCAATTTTAATGACATTTTAGTAGTCCATTGGTTATAGTTTTACTTCCACACAAAAAGAAAATTTTTTACTTTTAGTAACTTTATTAATTTAAATGACTTTTAGCTACACATAGAGCGCCTACTCAAATTGTACATATTTAATTGACTAAAATTTACATTTACTTATTTCCCAATAAACTATCTACTGCCTTAATACTTAATAAGTTTCAAACAATTTTTTTTTTACCACCTAACTCTCTATAATAACGGAATCTAAAATAAATTTGTAGGTCACTTTTATACATTTTTTATATAAACATCTTGAGTTGTCTTAGTATGTGGTAACCCTACAACAAAATATAAAGGTTTTATAAAGAAAGACAACACGCCTAAATTATTTTAAATTAACAATAACTAATTAGTTGGAAACTGATTTAAATCATTTCATATAAAAATTACAACAACTAATTAACTTTACCACACGACCATCAACAACAGTATCCGAGACAGCCTACGACCGGATTTGTCCTTGTCATCAGGTAACCATAGTCGCGAGAAACCGCTGCTGTATAAAAATTAATAATAAAAAAACTTTTTATTTTTTTTCAAACTAGTCTGAGTTAACCTTATTTTTACAAAATTTAAAACAAGTCTGAGATAGCCTTAGTGTGTAACAGCACTAATCACTATAACTTATATTTATATGCTGAATCTGTTAAACTATTTAATTTAAAAAAAAAATGTTTACACAATAAAACACAAAAGCACAAGAAATATTGAAAAATTACATTAAAAGTATAATTATTAACCATAGAAGTAAATAGTTTTATATTATTTTTTTTTTCTAGTTTGTTTTGTAATAATTCGTTTTTCCTGTGTTGTATAATCATGACACATGTCAAACAAGAAAAAATGTTTTTTTTTTAAGTTTTGTGCTACTTTAACCCTTAGAAAGAATGTAAACACTATAAGAGACCGTCAAGACTGTGTTGTAGTATTTATTGTTAATAAAACTAGTTTTGTATAGTTTTATTAGAAAACAAGGCATTGTATAAATATAACGTTGTTCAATAAAATTTAAAGTGTTTAAATTGCTGTTAAAGTTTACTGGGACTAGGGCTTACACTCTTTTATAACAAATAATAGCTAGTCTTAGTGACTAAAAACTAGCTTGAGTTAACCTAAGTCTAATAAAACATTTAAACTATTTTTATTAACAATGTATAGATTTAATAAAATTAACATCACTAAATCAAATATACATTGAATAAGTAGTTTTTAAAAAGAACACCTATGTACATTAGTGTGCAATACAAAGGAAATAACTTAATTTATCAAAAAATAATATTTTTTTTAATGAAAACGTATACTAATTAAAAAATTTTTTTAAGTTATGCTATATATTGTTATTAATTTTTTTATATAAAGTTTAATATTATATGTTGTGTAATAACAATTATAATAGAAAACTGTGCTTAAACTTCATTTAATCTAATTGAAAAGTTAGTTGAAAAATTGATTCAAAAAATTAGCATCTGTGTACATTCGTGTGCATAGAAACTAATTTAATGTGAACAAAATACACAACTTAAAAAAATTATTCTGAATAAAATCCTGTTTTACTTTATGTCATATTTTTATTTTGTCAAAAAAAGTTATTTGCACAATTGAATATAAAAAACACCTGTGTACATTAGTATGCAAAGAAAGTATTATAATGTACACAAAAAAGTAGTTAGAAAATTTTAAATGTATTCCGAACACAAAACTGTTTTACCTTATTTCATTTTTTTACTTTGTTTGAAATGTTTATGTTCACACTTGAATATAGAATGTAGTAAAAAAAGGTTATAATATAAAACTATGCATAGATTACAATTATCTTAAATTAAGTAAAATAAAAAATGTAAAAGTGAGTATCTGTGTACAGTGGTGTGCATAAAAGTATATTTAAAGTACACAGTAACTTAACTTTAAAAAGTAAAAATGTGTTCTGAACAAAAAAAAAATTACCTTATGTCATATAATATTACCTTGTTTGAAATCTGTCTGTACACACTTAAGAATAATTAAAGTAAAAATATATATAACAATACTGTAACAAGTACAATAAAATAACAATTACACTCCTAGATACAAGACGTTAAACTGTATTAAAAGGTAGTGTACGACTCGAAAACTCAAATCATTTTTCGTGCATCAGGTCCTAAGATCTATTATTTTGAGCGTTTTTTTCGTTCGATAAACAATATTTTAGAAATTTATGCTTAAAACAAGCTTAATCTGAATTAAGTGTTATTTAAAAACTGATTCTAAAAATGAACATCTGTGTAATAAATTAGTAAAAAATTTAAAAAAAAAAAATTAATAAAAAACTCAAAATTTATTAAAACAAAATAAACTCTTATACTTTATGTCTTATTATTATGTTGTTTCAAAAGTTTTTCTGTACACCTAAAAATAGTATATAGCGATAAAACATCTATAAGAGAAACTTATGTATAAATTACATAGTTTATACTTTCAAAACTTAGTCTACTAACTAAAGTTTAGGAAAAATAAACTATGTTTATTCTCCTTCAGAAGTAGAGATTTCTTCATTGTTTTAAAAAATCAAAACGAATAGTATAAATTACATGTTAAACAGAACATCTAAATTGTAAATAATGACATTATAGTTGATTGCTGTGCATTAATTTTGTACACAGTGAAAAACATTTGCATTTAGTTTATTTATGTAATAGGTATATAAAATACTTTTAAAACTTTGTTTTAGTTAACCAGTTGCTATTATAAGAAGGAAGTTATTATTTAAATTGAGAAAAAAAATTGCTAGAATGCTAATCTGTCTTTTCTACATTTTTAAGCCTAAGAAGTAAAATTTCTTAATTGTTTTAAAGTTTTATACTGGGTTTTAAAACGAAATTTATCAAATTACCAAAAAAAAAAAAAGACCAGCTTAAAATATAAACTTGTTCAGCGGACCACATTAAGATGCTTGCTAGCTGCATACTTTTCTTTCGCGGGCCGCATTCGATTAAAATATAAAACGTGTTCGCGGGCCTCAGAATTACCCTTTGCGGACCGCAGTTTGTCGACCTCTGCTTTAAAATAAACTGTATATTTATATTAGTGTTTTACTGGATCTGGCCATAACTTGCTAAGATCTAGATCAAACCAAAATTATATTTGAAAAAACATTTGTATCCGGAATGGATCTAGATTTGATAAAATATAGTTTATTGAAGAATAAAAAAGACGCTCAAAATATTTCGTCCTTGGACCTGGTGCACGAAGAACCTTTCGGTTGTCGAGTCGCACACCATGGATACCTTTTAATGTCTTTTAATAGTCCTGTATGGTTCCAATTTGACGTAAATTCAGATTAAAGTTCCAGATCTGGCAAACCTTAACATAACCAAATTCACGTCAAATCGGAACCAGATAGGACTAATTTATCAAGTCTCTATCCGTACCGAATACAAATATTTTTTTTCAAATAAAATATTAGCTCGATCAAGATCTTGACAAACTACGACCAAAACCAGCGTTTAGATCGAGTAGAAAACTATTAATAGGCATGGTACTGCTTTTTTTTTTGTTGCAGTAAACAGTGATTTTATAAATTTATCATGGTTTTATATTAGTACAAAACTAGTAAACTATTAATCTAAATAAAAACTAGTAAGTTTCAAAGTTAAACAGTAATTTCATATCAATAAATTATGAATTAATTTTTTATAAGGAGGCTTATTTGATTATAACGTTTTTTTGAAAGTTTAAATCTTAAACAATTTTTTACTTAATTGTACTTTAGTGTTATTACTTTAATTAAAAGTATTTACTGACAAGGCTTGGTTGAATGTAATATAAACAAATGTTGGTATATTATGATGTCGATTGTCTTCAAAGTTTTATTGTGATAGTTTTTGAACTAACATCAACTACAATAAATTTCACAAAACACTATAAATATTAGTTGTGTTAAGAATTACTGCACGAGTTGTTATAATTGAAATATAAGTCGCAGGCTAGATGTTTTCTTTTGATTTGCTAAAATGGGTAGTAATACTATTACATTGCTCTTTATACTGACAACGATCTTTATCATATTTTTGTGTAGAATAGTAATTTAAAGATATTTTTGTATTAAACTTCTTATCTGTGACTTAATTGTATTAAACAAATAAAAGAATTGTTTTCTTAAAAAAATTGATAAACTTCATATGTGTGTCTTCAATTGTAAGAATATATAAACAAATTTAAAATTATATAGCTTTTTATTAAAATCAAGTTAATCGTAATCTTTTTTTGAGAAATAAATAAATAGTTGATAACCAAAAACACAAAATAAATCTCAAAACACAACAGAAATGGACTAACTGTAGGCCCTACAGCCTAGGGTGTTTCTAGGTTTTACTTTTGCAATCCGACCAGTGCTCGGATTTTTGTTATAATTTTATGTTTTTAGACTATCTTTTTTTACATTATTTATTAATTTAAAAACGATAATAGTTGCTAAAACATATTGTTGTTTATTAATTATTTATTCTAATTTTCACTAAAATTATTGTTTATATTTATCAGAATTTTGTTATCAAATCAGTATATGTAAAATGTTTTCTTTAATAACTTTATTTGTTTAGAGTTTTATTTTAATTTTATTTTGTAAAAAGAACTTAATACTACAGGAAGAAATAAAAATATACAATATTTTATTGAAAAACGTAGGAAGAAACAAGTTTTTAGTATTTCTTAATTCTAAGAAAACTTGACATAAATATTAAATACTTAATAAGTTTTAATACGAAAAAAAGTTTAACAAACTTAAACAAATTTTAATAACACTTTTTCATTAAATAAAAATTACTTTTTAGCACATTCTTTTTAAGCTAAAAAAAGGACAATATTTTTTATTCTCAAAAAAACTTTTAAACTAAACAGCTCGTAGAGATAAAAAAATGTATAAAAACTTAATCTTAAAATTATTTAGTTTAAGTTTTCTTAGTTTTAGTGGTTAATAAAAACTTTATCTCTTAAATAAAGAAAAATTGTTAAAAAAAAAGTTTGTTAAGTTTTTACAATAAATAACAAAAAATGCTTTGTTAGTGAGTATTAAGGTAAGTTAATAATTAGCAGTAGATTGATGTTTCTAAAACATTATGAATTCATAACGACCTTTCTTAAAGTAGTTTAATTATTTTACTAATTTCTCTTGTATTATTTCTTAGCTAAGTGATTTAAGTTGTTTACTATATATCAAATATTTTTGACGTCGGAGCATTAACTGTAGTTATCGCCAAGCATTCGCAATATCGATTTAAACAAACACTTATGTAGAGTAAAATAAATTTATAACAATATATCAAGTAACGTTTTATTATCTACAACAACTATAACTTCGTTTTTTTACAAACAGCTTTCAAATGAGGTAGATTTGTGCTTTTTTATGTTCAAAGCTAGTTTCAATGAGACCCTGATTTAGTTTCAACTAAAGGACTTTTTGACTGTAGTTTCTTTAGCCTAGAAAGTTCCTACAGTTTGAAATTCGAATTTTTAAACTGTAAGTTATAAAGCTCCTAAAAATAAAGTTGTTACACAAGAAATTTTAATTGAACTCTACAGATGATAGGAATGAGCTAATCTTATAAATGAATCAAACAATGGTACATTTGTATTAAGATGTTAAAAGTATTATAGTTAGTTGAATGTACAGTTTTGCCTTAGTACAAATCACTTTTGGCTAACTTTTTGTTGGCTACTGTAGTTCACTTACTATAATTCTAAAAGTACATTAAAAAGTTAGAATTGTTACAAAATAGTTACATTAAGGTTTAACAGTTTACAAAACGTCTGGGTAATTCAAGTTGTCTACAGGGTTGCTACTTTACCTGGAAACCTGGAAAAACCTAAAATTTTGAACGAAAATCACTAAAAAAAACCTGGAAAAACTTATATCCAAACAATTTTCACATTTTAAAAGTAAAACTTTGATTGACTCAAAAAATCTATCATATAAATAAAAGCTTTTTTTATCATCAAACATTTTTTTATTAAGAAACATTTCAAGTAGCTTTACAGTATCTTTTCAATCAATGTTTTTATACTATTTAAGGGCATAGGGAATGGGGTCTGACATTTTTTTTTTACTAAAAATATTATTGGATCTTATATAAAAGCATAAAGTACAAGCTACAAGCCTTTTGAGATATTGTAATTTTTATCAAAAGTTTCCGTTACAAAGTTATAAACTGAAAATTTTTTCTGGTCATTTTTCTTGGAAATTTCAAAAATCACTAAAAACCTATCTTCTCCTTCATTTTTTGTGCTAGAGACCTCAAACTTTCAGAAAACGTTCGTTTTATAGTTTATAAGACTTTGAATGTTGGAATTTTGGAAATATTAAAGAATAAAAATTTTAGATAAAAAAAATAGGTGGTTTTTTTTTAATAAAAATTTTATTTTTCTAAATCAAAAAATTCCTGCAATCAATCTTTTTTAAATTTAATAATACTCTTTCTGTGAAAATTTGAAGAAGGTTGTTTTAAAAATAAAGATAAGATATATTTTTAGTGAAATGGTCTTTTTTCCTGTTAGTTTGTGCCTTCCATTAGGAACCTATTGAGGTCACCGACTTTGATCTCTCATATCTCAAAAAGCAGTAAAAAATGTTATCTTTATCAAGCAGTTAAAGATGTCTAATAGCTCAGATAAAACTCTATAAAATAAGATCAACTTGTAAAATCAAGGTGGACCCCCTTCTGCCCTAACACAGTTTCTTACCTTAAACTTAACTTTAAACTAAAAATAGACCCAAAAATGTGTACCTGGAAGAAATTTGAAAAACCTGGAAATTTTTTTGAAAAAATAAGTGGCAACCCTTGTCTTTATCTAAATATTTGTTTGTACTAAAATTAGCTTATACTGTACTTGTTTTCAAAGACAGTTCAAATTGTTATAAATTTAAAATACATGTTGTTGAACCTTAGAAATTATTTTTATATTAACTTTTGAAAGTTAGCAACCGATTTGTAAAAATAACAGTTTTTATATAAGTCAAAAAAACCTAGAAAAAAACCTAGAATTTTGAACAAAAATCTTAAAAAAACCTTAAAACAATATTTACATATGAAGTCTAGAAACATCAATTTAACCCAAAAAATCTATAATAAATATAATATTTTTTGTTATCTCTAATTTTGTTGTTTATTAAAAAAAAAAATTAAAGTAGCTCTACAGTTTCTTTACATTGTTGTATTATTTATAATAGTTTTTACCTTTAACTTAATTTTATACTAAAAATAGACTCTCAAACCTGGAAGAAATTCAAAAACCTGGAATTTGATTTTAAAAACATTTGGCAACCCTAGAGTAGCCTAACAAATTTGAGCACTAAGATACACTAAAATAATATGTACATTATTGTAGCAATTCTTAATTTTCTGAAAAAAAATTTTTGAACTTAAAAAAAAAAGACATTTGAACTATTTACAAAATTCCTTCTTTTGTTTGAAATACTTTTTATAATCTAAAACTTACCTATTTATCAATTTTTTTTTAAAACTATAAACCAAGTTTGTCTATTATTTAAAATATTTGTCTGTAAGCAACCAGTAAAATAGCACATTGTTGACTCTATTTTATTATTTAATACAAAGATTTTTCTAATTCCTTAATTGTTTAGAAACACATGCTGTAGTATTGTAGCGACAGTAGAGTTGAAAATTTTACTATATTCTGAAGCAGAATAGTCCATTTTAAAATAATTTATTTAAATTTTTATTTGATATTAATTTTAAAGTTCAATAATATATAATTTTTTAATCAAATTTTCAATTTTTTTTTAAATTCATTTTTTAAACTCACAAAAACTGTCTTAAAATTGAAGGTCCTTTGGCAACTAGTAAAGTAGCAATAACCTTATTGAGCTGTCCGACTTAAGTCAATTTTTTCTTGGATTTTACTTTGAGTTTTTTATATCCACTGGTAGCCAAAATAAAACTCAACTTTATAAGGTCAATTTGTAAAAAAAAAAGATGGGCCTCCTATGACTTTAATTCTACTGAGTTAAACTTACAAAAAAATAAATCTTTCATTCCTAAATGTTTTTTTTTTTATATACACACTACTACTACACTTACTACAATTACTGTTTTTTAATTAAGGGTTAAAATCGATTCAAAACTTATTTACTAAAAAAAAAATAAATATAAACTTGAAGAATAAACTCTAGCCAGTATTTATCAATTATAAAACTTTCAAATAATTTTGGCATAAAGTCATTGTTTTCTAATTTGTGATATAAGCCTATATAAACTAGTTTTTTTTATTGTCTATCTTTTTACAAATTTAATTTTTTTTTAGAAATCTATGTTTTGTTTTTTGTTGGGCAATAGATCTCAAAAATTTTAAGAGAATTTCTTGCAATTTAAAAAAAATCTGTTAAAACAATTGAAAGGAAAAAATTTTCTAGCCATAAGAAATTATCTTTTTTATTTTAATAATAAATTGGATGCAAAAAAAACCTTCTTAGCAAGTTGAAAAAATAAACTGATTAGACTGAAGAAGTAACAGTTGTTCATTAACTTAAGAAGATAGGTTTTTACTTGAAGAATTTTTTTTGACTTTTTTAATGTACGTATAAAACTTTCAAACTTTGGTTATTTGTATTTTAACCATTCCTTGAAACTAAAAGAGTGGAAAATAGCAACTGGTAGCATAGTTATTCAAATAAAAAGAAAGATTAATGTCTTTACCATCCATAAGCTTATAAATAAAAAGCATTTTGAATAATATCCTGGACAAGACAATAAAAGGTATCTGTGGAATATGACTCAATAACCAAAAAGTTCATTGTGCACCAGGTCTAAGGACCAAATATTTTGAGCCTGTTTTTTGTCATTCAACAAACTATAATATATCAAATGTCTTGTAAAAAAATTTTGATTTATGTTTAAGGTCACATCAGAGGTAAGGCACTTTTTATACATGCAATTCTTATTTTAAAGATATTTAACTTAGCTAGCGGTTGCTTATAACCATTTTGTAAAATTCAAATTAGGTTTGAGGTATGAGGGTGCAACGTTGGAGAGCTCAATAGGAAAAATCAAAAAAAAGACAAAAAAAAAAACGACTTCAACAAAAACTTATCTTCTACAGTTTTTAAGCAATCGTTCAGAAACTTTCTCAGTTTAATCTTAATTAAATAATATATATTTATATTGGAAGATTTTTTCTTTTGAATAAATAATGATTAAATTTTTATTTTGTTCTTAATTTTTTTTTTTAATGTTATCAAAACAAGTTTTCTATTAATGCAAGGAACATTTCCTAAACATTTGAGATTAGTTGACCAACAAATGAAGAAGATTATTAGCAGATTTTTAAAGTTCAGAGAAATTTAGCAATAATAATTTTTTTTTCCTACTTTTGTTTTGCAAATTTTTTACACATTCTGACAGTATCTCAAAAATTAATTACAAAACACTTTTTTCACAACTTATCTTATTTTATATAGTTTTTACTAAGTGACAATATGCTTTTAACAGATTTTACAAATTCAAAATAATTTTTTAGATATAGCCGGTCAAAGTCTGAGGCAACAATAGGTTCTTTATGGGAGGCGCAAACTAAAACGGCTAAAATAGACTATTAAAAGTATTTAAATATATAAAAAGTAAACAAAAAAAAACTTTTTTTTTGTTAAAAATTTTTTATTTTTTAATATTTCTAAATATTGCAAGGAACATTTCCTGAAATTTTTAGGTAGTTGTCCCAAAATGCGTAGCAGAAGATAAATTTTTAGTGAAATAGTCTATTTTTGCAGTTTTAGTTTGCACCTCTCATAAGGAACCCATTGTTGACTCTGACTTTGACCAGCTATATCTCAAAAACTATTTTTAATTTTTAAATCTGTAAAAACAAAGCGACTTGCAGGGTTTGTGCGCGTCAGACTAAATCATTTTTTTTTATTTAAAAATTTAAGAATATCAGTTTTTCTCAGTTCAAATGCTTGAAAATTATTGATTAAAAAAACATTGAGAAATCATTTTAAGACCAAATTGAAATGTGAATTAGTTTCTAAATAAAAAATTAGTTATTAGCAGGGTTGCCACTTTACCTGGAAACCTTGAAAAACCTGGAATTTGACAATTTAGGAAAAATTCCATGGAAAAACCCGGAATTTGAGAAATTTTAAAAAAAACATGGAAAAACCTGGAAATTTGATCATAATACCTGGAAAAACCTGGACTTTTTAATAATTTTAACATTATCAGTAGTAAAATTTTGATTTGACACAAAAAATCTATCATATAAATAAGATTTTTTGTCATCATCAAAAAAAATTTTTATTGAAAAACACAATTAAAGTTACTTCACAGTATCTTTTCAATGTTTTTATACTATTGAATACAGTTGCTTATATAGAAATAAACCTAAAACTAAAGATAAACCCAAAAATGTGTACTTTTAAAAACCTGGAAGAAATTTTGAAAACCTGGAAAAAAATTTGAAAAAATGAGTGGCAACCCTGTATTAGAGACAAAATCAGTCTGTACTTGTAAAAATAAATGCTTGAAACCTTATGTTGAATCTCAAAAAAGAAAATATAAGAATCTTCATTTATTTGTTTTGAGTAGATTATATACGTCATAATTATGAAAATTCATTAAAAAATACAGTTTAAACATTACAGTTTAGTTCAACAACTTAGCTGTTTGTTTTAATTTGTTTACATCAGCTATGTTTTTCAGAGCTTAGTTGATTGTACTGTTTTAATTTCTAATTTAAAGGCTTTATACCAAATACTTTTTAGATTAAAACTGTTAGCAGTTTAATCATATATTTTACTGTTTGTTTAAAGTTATTAGAGATATCCACATCACTAAAACTTAGCCTGAGATATAAGTAATAAATTTTGTGGGTGTACAAATTTTAGGTACAGTTCATTTTTCTTTACAAGAACAAAATATTAAAGTTTTTTTTTTTTAATATAAGTGTAAGCTTTTAAAACTGATATGACATCCACAATCACTAAATTTATTTAGAGTTTAGGATTTGTAGTTATGTATCAATTTTAAGTATTAGTCAAAATACTATAATAATTTTTTTTTATTTATTTTAATACTCGTGCAAGCGTTTCATTTTAAATTTTGATAAAACAAGACAATGCACGTTGTTTTATTATAAATCTTCTGGTCATAATATTTTTACTTCGTGCTTAATTAAATTAGACATTTGTGTTTAGTAAAATATATTAAATTTTTACACTAGTAATAGATTAGATATAACACTTATTTTAAAACTTATCACTGAATTTGTTATGTTAAGGGCATAGAAGGGAAAATCACCTTTTTCACAATTTAGTCTTATTTTATTGAGTTGTAACTAAGCTATGAGTTGCTTTTTGCAGATTTAAAAAGTTTAAATTTAATTTAAAATATTTAAAATATTTTTGAGATTAAGCTGTTTGAAGTCAAAGACTACAATAGTACTAATCAAGACCCCCCAATGCTTTAAATGACTTCTGAAGGGGATTTTCCTTACTTTAAAAAATGTCAGGCTAAATTGGTCTCAGTCAGGCTAAATGAAAAATTTCGCGCACGAACCCTGATCTTGTAGCTTAGTAGAAACTATATAAATTAAGATCAAATTGTGAAAAAAGTGTTTTATACCCCCTATGCCCTTAATAAGACATGAAATTTTTAAAATCTATTTAAATCTAGATTTATTTAGACTTTTTAAAGAATTATAATTAAAAATGGCTTTTCATGTACCAAGAGCTCCTGGTATTCAGCAGATGCTAAAAGAAGGAACTAAAGTTTGTTTAGTTTATACAGAATGTATCATTTGAACCTTTTAATATAATTGTAATAATTTAGTTAAACATTATATTAAGAGTTTAAAGATCTTTTGTAATCTTTGTTTTTCTAAACTTTCAAGAGGTTTTTGACTCTTTAACAGTCAATCGTCTAAGCTAAATGATGATTTTAATAAAAATAATTTGATTACAACTGTTAATTTATTTTTAGTTTTATGTGATTTTAAGTATTCATATGTAAAAAGTCTACTACTAAATAATAACTAGTTTTAGAATGAAAAATTAAAACAATTCTTTCAGCTTGCTTATACAATTTAAGTTTCAGTTTTTTTTATTTTTCAGCTAAATAGTTATGTCATGATGGTTGAATCTAATTAAAAAATAAAATTCTAATATTAATAAAGCTTAATAATATATTTTTTATATTTACCATTATTGTTAATTGTTTTTAATTTTGTAGTTGTTAATCCGTACTTCTTTATATTCCATTTTAAATAGTGCTTTGTTAACAGAATTTTCAAGGTTTAGAAGAAGCAGTCTTTCGAAACATTAAAGCATGTAATGAGCTTTCAGCTACTCTGAGCACAACCTTTGGTCCATATGGTTAGTTTTCAAAGTTTTAGTTTCAGCATAGGTTTAAAAATTAAAATTTAACTTTAAAATGTTTTCTTTAGGAATGAGCAAAATGGTTATTAATCACATTGAAAAACTATATGTTACTAATGATGCTGCAACTATTCTTAAAGAGCTGGAAGTTAGTTATAATAGAACTGATAATTTATTTAAAATACAATGTATCTCTCATATGAGGTTCTTAAGTGTTTTTTTATTCAAAATGCTTCCGAATAGAAATATACTTTTGAAATTAGTAAACATAAATAAACTATATTTGAAATAATTGATGTTGCAACTCTCCCCATATTTTATCTTAAATTTGCAAATTGGGAGTAATGTATTATGTATTTATGTATTTTAAAGATTATTTTTTTTGAAAATATTTTTATTAATTAGTTAATTTCTGGATCAGCTGATTCAAAATCTAATAATTAGTTGTACTCAGTTGTTTAGATTAATTACTAAATCAGTTTATTGGATAATGATTTTAGAAGAAATAATTTAGTTTAGTTTTATGCTAATTTATAAAATAAAACTTATAAGCTTAGTCTGATTCTTTATAGCCAATAAATGTTTTATTTATTTTGTGAATAAGCAAAACTTAAATTAAAATTTAAGTTTAAAATTAAGTTGTACAGCTACAAAAATTTTAAAGAAAGGCTTAATTTTTGAAATATTAATGTTTACCAAGAGTAGTATAATTGTACAATAAAAACAATATATTTAATTTTAAATTCAGGTCATACACCCTGCTGCTAAAATGTTAGTTTTAGCTACTGAAATGTGTGAACAGGAATGCGGTGATGGTACAAATTTTGTACTAATTTTTGCTGGTTAGTATTATAAAACTAAATAAACTTTCAAAAACTAATGTTTGTCTCATACTTGATGTAAAAAAATATTTGTTTGAAGTATCTTGATTATATAATTGTTTGTGTTGAATAAAGAAAAATCTGAGTTTACTAGGTGAAGTGCTTATTTAACTAACAATAAAAGTGCAAATTATATGTTAAATTATTCAAACTACTAACAAATGTCAGATAAAGAACTCTTAGCATGTGAATACTAGATCAAAATTGATATAAACTTATAAATAGAATTAAAAAAATACTATCACAATATTTTTACCTCTGACTGCAGATTCCAAATTTTCAACAATTCAAATCTGTATTAAAAAGCATGTGATTTTTTTTTAATTTCATACTTACATAAAAGTATATACATACTGTTAGCTTAATATTTGTTTATAGTTGTTAATTTACTATTTTAAAAAGTTGATAATAAAATTACTATTTTTAAGTTTGTGTTTTTTGTCAATTTTACAAATTTTACCTGTTATTACTGACTTACAGTTTATTTAAAACAAGAAATAAATATACGGCTGTGTCATTGGAGAATTATTGAAAAATCCTTCTACATTTTCCACAGTTTTGAATTTGTAACCATATTTTGCATAGTTAAGATAACAGTTATTTTGGTATCTTAAATAGTCTATAACCTTTGAGATTTAATTTTACTAGAAAATTTAAAACTTATTTACTAAAGTCCAAGTACGTTGCTAACTTAATATATATTTAATTTTCTACTGTTTCGAAGTTGAAACCATCTTTTTCCTAAAAAAATTAAAACAATTTTATAAACATCAAGTTAGTAGCCTTGCTTACCTGGTAAGAAATTATGTTTAAAAGCACCAATTTTTTAAATTTAATTAGGTATAAGCACATTGATAATTTAATAATTGTTAATATTTGATAGGGTTGAAATGTTTTCCTTCTAAAACCTGTTAATATATTGAACAATTAATTCGCAGCTGTATTATTATTGAAGTATCTGACTATCTAATTCTGTCATTATGGATAAAAAATTGTTGTCAATGATTTGTAGCTTTTTACTTGATAAAATATTAACTTATAAAAATATTTGAATATTCACATAATATAGTATTAAAATATTGTATTTATAACTTATTGAAAACAAGATAAGGGCACATTAGAGTGCTTCGAAATACGGTAACCTTTAGATTTTAATCTAATTTTTTAAAATACTTGACGAATACCACAAAAACGCCCTGTGCAAACTTATGTGATTTGAACAAAATTTAACCTTAGCGGAACTCAAATTTCTGATTACCACCCCAATGCTTACTGTATGGGACCCAAAAATTTGACCTTAAAGTTTTTACCTGATTTTTTTTCATGTTGCCATTTATCAAAAATTGTGCACAAATTAAGACTGTTGATAGAAATTTTATGGTGGCACTTCTTTATTTTTTGTAAAACAAACTGGAAATTAAAGAAAAAAACAAAAAGGGTTTAAAGTTACATAAATAAAGAAGTGCCTTCATAAAACATCCTTTAAGTCGTCTTAAATTGTGCCCAGTGTGTTTTTGTGATAATTGGCCTCATTTAAAAATGTTTCAGCTAAAAATTTAAAGGTTAAGTTTTTTGGATCTCATACAGTTTGCATTGGGGTAGTTTCCACAAAATTGAAGTCCGCCAAGGTGAAAGTTTCTTTAAATCATTTAAAATTTTGAAATATGTAATTTTTGTGGTATTTGCCATAGTGTAAAAATACTTTAGCCAAAAACTCAAAGGTCGCCTTATTTATAAGCACCTTAAGGCACAAGGAAGGATTTTTTTATAATTTAATATTTGCTTTTGTACAGATGCTGGACGTATAAACTTAAGAGGTAGTTTTTAAAACCTTTCCTAAACTTTTGATAGATAATTATTAAATCTAAATAAAATTTATCTATTATTTCAGTAAAAAACTTCTGATACAAGTTTGACTGAAATTTTTTCATTGTCTCTTTTGTTGGTAGTTTAAAAAAATCAATAAAAATCTATCCTTCTTATATTTTTTAAGCTAGAGACCTCAAACTTTCAGGAAGCATTATTTGTATTATTCAAATTTTTAAAGAACTTTAAATTAATGACAAATATCAGTTAGGTGGTGTCTGGAAAAGAAATTGTTATTTTACAAAATAATAATTTACTACACTTCAAAGAATTAAATATTAGTAATGGACTTATTGAGAACATTTGAAAGATATGTATATAAGTTTACAGAGAAGATTGTATTTCAGTCAAATATTTTGCTTTTGTATTTTTCGCTCTTTATAAGGTATCTATAGTTCATAAACTTTGATCCTTTAAATCATAAAAAAATACCTCTAATTTTTTAATAGACTAAAAATATCTGTTAGCCAAAATAAAAATCAACAAAGTAATATCAACTTGTAAAAACTGTGTGGACCTTTTAAGTCCTCAACTTACAATAGCATTACATTAAAAATTAAATAGGTTATTAAAATATGTCTTTAAAATTTTTATAATTTAATTATATTTGCAGGTGCCCTTCTTAAACACGCTGAAGAATTGCTACGTAATGGATTAAAAGAAACAGATATCATTGATGGGTATGAACAAGCGTGTAAGAAAGCAATTGAAATACTACCAGGTTAAAAATATTTTGTATATTGTTAAAAGCAGTCTATAGTTAAGAGCATCTTTTAGTTTAGACTGTTATATATAAAATAGTTTTAAAAAAAGTTTAGGTCAAAAGCACTCAACAAGTTAAATTGGAGCAAAATTTCTATTTGATTGTATAACAAAGTAAATGAATAAATATTATATATATATATAGAGTTTAGACTATTAGTAACTGAAATACTTATTAAAACATAATCTACTTAAGTTAATGAATTCTATTTCAGACGTAGTTCTAATACGTTGTCTACAATAGTTTTAAAAGTAAATAAATAGTTTGTGTTTATTAAAGAAATATGAAATATATTTTTTTATAACATAAATTTATAAAACTTTAAATGAACATAATAAATAACTTTGCATTCTCGGAAATAATTGTTTAACTGACCTTAAAAAGTAAGATCTTCAGTCAGTGTATTAACAAAACCAAAAAAAAAAATCAAAACGTACAAATATTAAATAACAGTGTGTAAGCATTATAATATCATGAATTTAGCCAGGTATAAACATATGCATTGGAAAGGCATAAATTAAAATTTGGTAGTATTTTGTAAGTAAAAGGTCGGTTTTTCTAAAAATAATGGGTCCTAGGCTGGACTATTTTGTAAAAATTTGCTCAGGGGAAGCTGTAAATAAAAATAATAGTATAAATATATAAAAGTATGCTATTTTAAACTAAAAGTATAATAAAGTAAAAAGTAATAAATGACTAATAAATACTAATCATTATGTTAAGACCCTAACTGTAACTACTTTTTTGTTCTGTACTTTTTTTGTACTATTTAAAAAATATGTTATTAAGTAAAATGTACATCGCGGGCCAAACTTTTTTGCTTTGGAGGCCACAGTTTGCCTACCCTTAGCATAATAACATAACTAACTATTAAACACATTCTGAAAATTTCCTCAAAATTATATTCTTATATTATGCTGCATTTTGATTCAGTCATGTAATCTATTTCCTTTTTGATAACCAGATCTTTTGGGGACGGGTAAATATGTACGAAGGGTCATATATGCACTAATGGACATTTTTGCACAAAGACACTTTTGCAGGAGTGTAAAAAAAAGGTAGAGCAAAAAAAATAAAAGATTACCGACTAAGGGTTAGGGGTAATAGTGGTAGTAAAAAATGTACTGACCAAGGGTAAGGGTTAGGGGTAACAGTGATAGTTAAATAAAAATTAATAAAAAGTATAATAAAAAAAGTTTCCACCTGTGCAAAAGTGACTCTTCGTGTATAAGTGTCCCTCAGTGCAATTTTGACACCTACCCAGATTTTAGTTAATGAATAAAAAATGTTTATTCAGTTTTTAATATATACAGGGTTGCCACTTTATCTGGAATTTGACAAATAAGGCAAAAAAAAAACTGGAAAAACTTGGAATTTAGGAAATTTTGAAAAAAAACCTGGAAAAACCTCGAATTTCAACAATTTTCACATATTCAGTAGTAAAATTTCGATTTGACTTAAAGAGTCTATCATATAAAAAAAAAAAAATTGTCATGATCAAAATTTTTTCTTATTAAGAAATATATTTAAATTAGCTTTACAGTATCTTTTTAATGTTTTTATACAATTTAATACAGTTTCTTACCTTAAACTTATTTTAAACTAAAAATAGACCTAAAAATGTGTACTTTTAAAAACCTGGAAGAAATTTGGAAAACCTGAAAAAAAATTTGAAAAATGAGTGGCAACCCTTTATATATTTTTTTAACTATTTTTTGTTTTACTACTTTATTACATTTGTTTATATTTTAGTTTTTGTTTCTATAATTTGTTAAAACTTTTGCCTTGCGGTTAAACAGACGGTTGTTTTATGTTCTAGTTTAAGTTAATTTTGAATGTTTAAATTTATGTATATATTTTAGTATTTGTATAATTAACGTTTTTTCTTTTTCTTTTTGAAACTGAGTACTAATGTATAGAAATAAAAACTAAAAATTCTCACCCCCAACTTTGCATGTACATTTATTAGATCAATGTTTTCAGTTCCTAAGGTCTTTCCAGTTTTGCAAAGATATTTTTTTAGAGTTCTTAAGACATAAAATCTGAAGCCCTATGTTATAAACATGCTGCAAATAGTTTGAATGGGCAAAAAGTTTTTTTCAAAAGTTTATATTAGTTCAGGCTAGTTTTTGATTTTTTCCGGTAGTTTTAACTATTGTCAACACTATCTAAATAACAAATCAAGAATTAAAAAAAATAACAGAGTTAATTTATATATGCAGGCAAAGTTTTAGCCAAAAAAAAGTTATCCACTGATCAAAAAAATGTATATTCAATTTTATGAACTTATGATATTTGTGTTTTTGCAAAACTTCTTATAGAAGTTCATGTAGATTTTTTAACCAACAGGACTAGTTTGTTCAAGAGTTGAAGAACTGAGAAATGTTGATGAGGTAGCTGCTGCCCTTAAAACTTCAATTGGTAGCAAACAATATGGACATGAAGATTTTCTTTCTAGTCTTATTGCTAAAGCTTGTGGTAAGTTTTATTCTTTTTTATAGCAATAAATAGCTGTAGTATTATATCTTAACTAAAATATTTAAAAAAAGTCTTAGACTATAGGACAAGAGCTAAGTCAGTTTTTTGGGGTCAAATTGTCAGAATTTGTCAGTTCTAGTTTACAAAATTCCTTATTTTTCAAAGCCTTAAAATGGTAAAAGTTAAACAAAAAATCCTTCAAAGTCGGACAAAAATTGCAACATTTTCTTAAAAATTTACTAACAAAATCATTAAATTCCAAAGCTTTCAAATGGTAAGATAAAATAAAAAAATCCTTTATAAAGTCGACAAGAGTTGCAAAATTTTCCTAGAAACATGTTGAACTATTAACCTATTGGAACAAGTAGTATTTCTTTGTAATATTTTTAGTGTTGATGATCTGTGGCAAGGACACTTTATTAGTTTACAGTTTATACTATTTAAATTGTTATAGCACATTTACACTTTAAACTGTTTCTTAGTTAGAGTTTTATTTTTTATGCTTCATTATTTTATAAATAGTACATTATTTTGAAATTTATATTTTTTACAAGTTTTTTAATGAACCGTACTCTTGTCTATTAACTATAGTTACTGTTTCATTACATGTGTTTTTTCTTTATTTTCGTTTGTTTTTGTAAGTTTTATATAAATATTTTATGTAAGATCATGGCTAATTTTTTTAGTATACATCATGATAAAGTTTCTAACTAAATGACTAAATTGCATTAGGGCACAAAATTGCATTAGGGCACAAAATTGCACAAAGATACTTTTGCACGAGTTACAATTTTGCACATGAGTTAAAAAAAACAGAAATTAAACTAAAAGAAAAAATAAAGAAAAAAGTTACCGACCGAGGGTAAGGGTTAGGGGTAACAGTGATAGTAAAAATAAAATAATAACTAATAAACATTTTATATAAAAAAATAATCAATTAAAAAAAAGCTACCGATCGAGGGTAAGGGTTAGGGGTAACAGTGATAGTAAAAAAAAATAAATTAAAATTTACAAAAAAAAAACCCATGCAAAAGCGTCTTGTGCAAAAGTGTCTTGGTGCAATTTTATTCCCTTGTGCAAAAGTATCTTCGTGCAATTTTGTATGTTTGTGCAAATTTGACAGCTACCAACAAAATATATACTATTGGTTTTATCAGTAACCAGTTTCACCACTAAACAGGTTTTCAAATTATAAAGCTTATAAATTAGAACTTATTTAAAAATCCGTTTTGTGGTTAAACAGTTGAGCTAGTATTGTTTTGTATATTTTAAAACTACCTTCAATTGAAAAAAAGTAGCTTGATAATATAAAGAAATTAAATAACTTTATAAAAAAGTTATTTACCCTATGGCCTAAAATTTTTGATATATTATATTACACATTTTAATACATTGAATTTTATACAAACAGCTATATGAATATTGTTAAGCAATCTTTTTGATATTTTAAGTTTTCATGCTGTTCAATTTAGTTTTTACTAGCCTGTTTTTTGCAGTTAACATACTACCAGCTGAGAGTTTGAGGTTCAATGTTGACAACATAAGAGTTTCCAAAATTCCAGGATCTGATGTTTTATCTTCATCAATAGTCAATGGAATGCTTTTTCAAAGGTCTTGTGAAAGTAAGCTATCAAATTTACTTGTTTATATTTTATCTTTAAGGTGTTTTAGAATAAGAGTGATTCCAATAGTATCCAGTAAAAATGTTAGAAGTTGTTTATAGTTCATGAAATTGGAAAAATGTATTTGAAAATTTTTAATTATAATCGGCAGCTCTAAATAACTTAACAATATTGTCATTTATATATTTCAAAAAAACAAAAATATTTTATAGATCAAAATTGAGTATTACTCTAATTGATTTTGTTAAAGTAGTTAATCAGTAGCTTTTTTGTAATTTTATAGTTACGTTCTAATAAACTTATGCCGGGATTGCCAAAAAACCTCAATCCTTGAAAAACCTGGAATTTGACAATTTAGTCTATAACAATCTGGAAAAACCTGGAATTTAAGAAATAAAAAAATAACCTGGAATTTTGAACATAAATCACTAAAAAACCTGGAGTTTTGAAGAAAAATTACTAAAAAACCTGGAATTTTATTTAATTTTTACTTGGTAAGTAGTAAAATTTTGATTTGACACGAAAAATATATCACGTAGATAAAAATTTTTTGTCATCAAAGTTTTTTTTTGTTAAAAACACATTTAAAGTAGCTTTACAGTATCTTTCAAATGTTGTTATACTACTTTAAGTTTTCAACCTTAAACCTAACTTTAAACCAAAAATAGACCAAAAACGTGTACTTTCAAAAACCTGGAAGAAAATTCTCAAAAATATTTGGCAACTCTGCTATGCTCTTCTGATCAATAATTTAAGATAGTAAAATTTGTCAGTCAAATAACATAGACGAGGAGTATTTAAGTTTTATCAATTTTAAATTACTCTAAAGGATTTTTATATACAAATACTCCCCAAGTTCTTCAATATTCTTTATTAAGGGGCATAGGTGGGGCGGTCCGACAATTTTTTTTACTAAAAATATCATTGGATCTTATATGAAAGCTTTAAGTACAAACTACAAGCCAGTTTTTATAGAATTAAAAAATACTAAAAAATATTTAACTTTTGAGATATTGTGTTTTTTATAAAAAGTTTCCGATACAAACGTATAGACCGCGAGTTTTTCGAGATCAATTTTCTCGAAAATTTAAAATATCACTAAAAACTTATCTTCTCCTTCATTTTTTGATATAGGGACTCAATTTTTTAGGAAACGTTCCTTTTATAGTTTAAAAGACTTTGAATGTTGAAATTTTGAAAATATTAAAAAATAAAAATTTTAGAAAAAAAAAAACAAAAAAAAATAAGTGGTTTTTTTTTATAAAAATTTTATTTTTCAAAATTAAAAAAATTCCTGCATTCAATCTTTTTGAAATTTAATAATACACTTTCTGTGAAAATTTGAAGAAGATTGCTTAAAAAATGAAGGAGGAGATAGATTTTTAGTGAAATGGTCTTTTTTCGCGTTTTTAGTTTGCGCCTTTCATTAAGAACCTATTGAGGTCACCGACTTTGACTGCTCATATCTTAAAAAATACTTTGAATTTTTTCAAGCGGTAAAAAATTTCTTATGGCTCAGATATAACTATAAAATAAAATCAACTTTAAAAATCAAGGTGGACCCCCCCATGCCCTTAACTTATGTAAATATTTCTCTCCAATTGTAATCAACAATTAAAAGTCGTTGTTTTCTGTAATATTACTAAATATAAAAAAATTAAGTACTAACCTTGCTTTGATGATTACGTAACTACGTGAGTTAAGAATCTTTTTAGCAAAACCAAATTAGTAAACTATAGAAAAGTAAATAATTGAGTTATGAAATAGTAATATAAAAAATTGTAGCCAGCAAGAATTTTTTTCTAGGAAAGTAGACCTGCGACTTATAATAGGCTGCCGACCTCTGTATTATAGTATCGCTCTACTATAATATTAATATTAGGTTTTTGATTTAAACTTAATATTTAAGTTAAAATATTTTTACTACTTAATTCTAAAACAGGTAACGTTCAAAATGTAAAAAATGCTAGTATAGCAGTCTTTACTTGTCCTTTTGACATGCTTGCTACTGAGACAAAGGGAACAGTTTTACTGAAAAATGCAAAAGAATTAAAAGATTTTAGCAAGGGGGAAGAAAATCTAATGGAAGCTGTAAGTTATATATAGTTTTTAAATAAAGTGTAATAATAATATAAGTTTTGTTAATAGTGTTGTAGTATGAAATGGTGTCATTAAGTTTGTTTTTCGTAATATTAATTTGTAAACTTAATTGAGAAAATTATTTTACAAAATTTAAAACTTAAAACTTATGATGCTGAAAACTCTTGAATTTACTGAAATGCAGTCTTATTCCAATCAAGCGTTTAAGTACAACGTGGCTGTTTTGAATTCGTACAAGAACATAGCTGTTTATTTTTTTACTCAAAATTGTTTTCAATAAAGCTAAATGTTGGTCACTACAATTAGTTTTCTAAATTAAAATAAACCATTATAAAGATAGACTTAATATTATAACTTTTTTTATGTTGCTAAATTTTATTATTTTAATAGATGAAAGTCATTGAGACACCAATTTTTATAAAAATTAGTTTTATATAAAAAGTTTGAGTATTTAGAATTTTTTGAATACAAACAGATACTGTCTTACTTGAAATATATGTTAAGTCTTACTATAAATCCAAATTCAAAAATATACCGTCATAATAAAGTTATTTATTATATCTTTATAAAAAAGACTTTTTCCAGAAATTCACTGTTTACAGATGTAAAACTAAAAATAACATAATTGCTTTTGATATACAGCATGTGAAGGCAATTGCTGATAGCGGAGTTAATGTTGTTGTTAGTGGCGGGAAAGTTTCAGATTTGGCACTTCATTTCGCTAATAAGTACAACTTAATGGTTGTTCGTCTTACTTCTAAATGGGATGTAAGAAGATTGTGCAGAACTGTTGGTGCAACTGCACTCCCAAAAGTGGTTTGTTATTTTTTTGTTTATACTCGTCTATTATGTACGCCTAAAAAATGTGTTTATTTTAGCATAAAAATCATAAGTAGTCTATTAAATACTTATATTATGTACGGAATTTATACCGTTTCTAATGAAAAACTCACTATTTAAAATCATTACCAATAAATAATCAACTACCTGTAAAAATAGTTAACAATGAAATTTGATACTATGAGTTACATACCTAATCCAACCTAGTGTATCAAAGAAAAAATCTTCGTTTAGAAAATATTATTAAGGTAACAAATTTTCTAACACAGTATTAAAGTCAGAAAAAAAAAGAAATTAGCATAAATAGACTTAAAAAAGACTAACACAAAATCTTAGTCAAAAAGCTATGAAAACGTGCGCACATATATTTTTTTATTATCTAGAATTTCATGCTAAATCCACCCTGGCCACTTAAAAATACTACATCTATTTCTTATAGTTAATAAACTATTATTTGTATTAACATACTTCCATTTTCAAGGATTTCTTCACTATATATTTGTTACCAACATGAAGGCGTCGCAACTACCTTTTTTTTCTGGTTAAGCGTTTGTTAATTCATTACAAATCTTACACGAAGCTTATAATTTTTGCGCTTCCATTCTTTGCTCCACATGGTTTGAACTGCAGGATTGGAGAACTTGTCCAGTTAATTCGAAAACTAAAATATAACTTTAAATTTACAGTCATGCATGATATTAGCTGGATATACTTGACATTCGCTGTCAGGTTTATTCTGGAGATGAAGCATCCTACTCAAAAGCTTGTCATTATCGATACTTACTGATGCATCAACGCTGACTTAGCAATCGTTTTGCTTGTTTGACAGCCACTTCCACAGTGGGATGGCAAGTGGCCATTGACTATTTTTGCGACTAAACAGTTAAAGCAAGATTTTTATTTAATTGTTTAGAGCGGGGTTTCGTCTTTTAAAAACTGGGTTTGTTTCTGTTTTGCTTAAAGTATACTAAAAGTTATTTAAGCTTAAATGTAGCCAAAGTTTGCTTTTTTTAAGTTTAAAAAAGCCTCGAAAAATGCTTTAATTTTTGTCAAAATTAAGGTCTACATCTACTGTTAAAAAACACCTTAAAAGCTTTTATACAAATATTTTTTTTTAAGTTTTTTCATTTCTTTGGTTTAGTGTTAATTGAAAAAAGTCAAAATTCTTTGAATATTTAAATGTAAAAATCTTCTATTCTCGCCGAAAATTCATTGATGATTTTCTGGCAATTTAGGGTATTCTTTATGGTTAATTTTCTCAATTTGCCACCTTAGAATCAACATAATTTAAAAAAAAATAATTTAGTAAAAATGACAAGGAATCTATATAACTATTTTTTTAGGTTTTTACAAGCGATATTTCTGTTAAAAAAATTGATATAATATCCTATCCCTGGTTTTTCACTATGACAAAATAGACCATTTTGTATGTTCTAGAAGGTTCTTAATGTGTATAGATTTACTTACTTTTGTTTATAGATCATTTAAGTTCCAAGAATGATGAGAACAGTTAGTATTGGTCAAAACATGGTAGCTTAGCATATGTTTTAATTATTGAAATAGTTTTTTTTTTACTATTTTTGCAAATTTAAGGTTTTGTAGTACTGTTATTGAAGTTATTATAGTAGTTTTTGTAAAAGTAGTATTTTTATTTATGATACAAGATAGTCAGAGTATTGCATCTGATTAAAACTAATATATTTTTTGTATATTTATCACTATAACTTATTTAAACCTAGCAGTAATATGGATAGTTTAACGAACAAATATACGAACAGTTCAAAAACCACAAACCACCATTTCAAACTAAGCCTTACTTTAACGCTGTTGCTGATGAAGTGATAGACAAGCTTGAACTTTCAAAATCTAGCAAATCTAAAGTTAAAGAAGATCTTGATAAGCTATTCAAAGAATACAAAACTATCCAAAAAAACAATAAAAAATTACATAGCACAGATAGAAATATAGTCGAGAAAATAGTTATTGAAAAGTCTTCATATTCTAAATTTGGGAAAAAACCTTCCCTTAGATGAAGCTGCTCCAAGAACGCAACGGAGACGCCTACAGTCATTTACTAGCACAACAACTGAAATTGCCAATGAAGAAGGCGCGACACAACCAAAAATGTATGCTTTAGGATTGACAAGTCAATATTTACATGACAAGGCTACAGCTAATGTTGGAAGAAAGTTACATCAGCAGGAAGCCAAAGTTAGCAATAAAGTTAGCATGTCAACAGCACTTGCCATGTTAATAGCTGAAAAAAATGACTAAGAGAATGTATATTGATATTAGGCTGCTTCTTAAAAACGATGGTCATGACATCCTTACAGTTTATGATAAACTAAACGAATATAGAAAGGAAAAAAGACCACCACTTGAAAAACTGCAAGAAGTACTTCTGCTCTACCATTTGACCTATGGTTGTAAGCAGAATTTAATCTTATCTTAATTTAATCATCATTCCGATCCGCACTAGGCTTGAGTTCTGGTCCACCATCACTTTATTTATTTTGATTACCATAAACCTAAAGAACTAATCTTGTAGGTAGTTAAACAACCCCCTCCCCCGTAAAATCGTGAGAGGTTCAGCTTTGTGTGGAACAGATTTCAGACTTACGTGATGGGCTGTCGCCCACTATCGAAGAGTTTTTTTGGCTAAATCATAAATTCAACAAATATATTTTTTAAGAGCTAGTAGGAGGATCAGATGCTTCTTGTTGAGATGACAGTTGAGAAAGCAAATTGCGATTGTAGTACCTGACCTGAATGTTTGACATACCCAGAAGTTTCTGAGACTGCGCACCAGCCTCAGTTTAAATTAATACCTATGCAGACTTAATTGTGTTATTTTAGTTAAGAGCCAATGTTAGAAAAATATTTGTTAAATCATTCAAATAATCAGTTCCTAAATTTAAATTTAGGAAGTACAAAGTATATATTTTTTAAATAAACTAACTTATATATTTCAATAATTAAACATTTTATTCAAAAAAAAAGAGTTAAATTAATGTTTTGTTTTTGGGGTGTTGTAGATCACATCATAACATATTAAAGTAAGCCATTTTTTGAAAAAAATTGATCAAAATTTTTTGAGTGCTTAATTCCTTAAAGTACGCATCTTTGGGTTTTGTTCAAAGAACGTACACTAGAGGAAGGTGCTGTAGTTATATTATATCCTAATTTAAGTTCTTTAAAAAACCTCTCATAAGAAACGCTAGCCATTTTCTCGAATGATACCCCCATCAAGCCTTGGACGAATGAGCGGGGTTTCATTTGTAACACTGGCAAGCATGGATGAACTATATGACTTATTATGTTTATTGATATGAAAATAAAAAGTATATTGATAATATCACTTGATTTATTTGTTCATTATTTGTAAGTTTAATTTAACAAGTTTTAATCAGCCATTTGGGATCGTTTATGATGAATAAATGCTTATTTAATATCAATTAGTATATTTATAAATGACGAGCTATCTGAAAAGATAAAAAAATATGAAGTACAATAAAAAGAACTACATAATTTTGCAGTATCAAACAATTACCATAGCTTTAAAAGATGATTTTAAAGATATTATTTTGTTCAACTTACTTACAAAGTTTTTCTAAATAATTTTTAGCTAAACTTATACTTATATTTGTGTTTTGAAGTATTTAGTTAAAAACTTAAAAATTGAAAATTTGACATTAGTTACTCAAAAAGAAGAATAGTTTCAGATAAAAAAAAACTAAAATGTTTATTAATTTTGATGTATACTCCCAAGATAGATGAAACTCTTTTAAAACTGCAGGAGATAAGTTTCATTGATTTAATAAAGTATGTGTGATAATTACATGTAAGACACTTTATGTTACTACTCATCCCTGTGACTCCATCGCGCGTCTCTAATAGTGTAAGGTATCAGTTTTTTGATTAGGAAAGTATCTTTAAGAGTATACTTCGCCCAAGTTATATGAATTAGAAACTTAACTTTTAAATTTTTACTTGAAAATGATTAAATTAAGCTGTTTAGGACATACGGGGGTAGGGCACTTTTTATACATGTTGATCTTATTTCAAAGATCTTTAACTTGGCTAAAAGATGCTTTTTACCGTTTCTAATGTTTAAAACTAGATTTTGAGATATAAGGAGACAAAGTCCTAGAATTCAATAGGATCCTCATAAAAGGGTGAAGTTATAAATGCAAAAAAACTATTTAATTTGAAGTCTATTTTCTCCCACAGTTTTTAAGCAATTATTTTTAAACCATAGTTTAATCTTAACTTAATAAAAAACAATCCTATTGTAGAATCTGTTAAAGTTTTGAGTAATAATATACTTTTTCTTAAAAAAAAAAGAATAATGTTTTGTTTTTATTTTTATCACAATTTTTTATTTTTTTATTGTTACAATAGGATTTTTTCAAATGCAAGAAATATTTCCTGAAAATTTGAAATCTGAAAACATTTCCTAAAAATTTAATTGTTTAAAAAATGATGGAGAAGATAGATTTTTGTGAATTTAAAAAAGTTCAGAGAAAATCGGTCTTGTAAAATTTTTGATTTCATACGGTTGTATCGGATTTAAAGAAAAATAGTCTAGAAAAATCCAAATCTAAAAAGTTAATTGAGTTTTTTTGATTCATTGAAAGTATCTTACAGGATATACTGTAAGCTTTTAAATAAAGGCCAATGTTAATTTTAGTAAAAAGAAAAAAATGTTGGACCCCTATATGCCCTTAAATAATATATATCAACTTATTATAATCAAACATAGACCGTGCCAACTCAAGAAGAGACTGGTCATTGTTCGGTAGTCCGTCAAGATGAAGTTGGAAACCGATCCGTCGTTGTTTTTGAACATACTGATAAAGGTGGAAAAGTTTGCACTGTCGCTCTTAGAGCAGCCACTGACAATGTTCTAGATGATTTAGAAAGAGCTGTTGATGACGGGGTTAACAACTACAAAGTTTATACCAAAGTATGTTTTTAATTTTGTTATGCCCAAATATGAATAAGTTTTAGTTTACTAGATTTAAATTAACTATATGTGTTGCAACCTGCTACTTAAAATGCTAGAATACTAAAACAAAAGCATTTTTATTTCTACATTTAGTTTTTTGTATCTAGGATGCCAGGTTGTTAGCAGGAGCTGGTGCATGTGAAATTGAACTTAGTAAAAGAATAAAAGAATTTGGTGAACAATGTCCTGGTTTAGAACAATATGCAATTGAAAAGTTTGCTAAGTCCCTTGAATGTGTTCCTAGATGTCTTGCTGAAAATGCAGGTCTAAACCCAACTGATGTTGTAACTACGTTAAATGCCCTTCATCAGGTAATTTTTTGATCACAGTATTTATAAAATTTTGAATTAAAATAATCTTATGTTTTTATTGTTAGTATAAATCTACTTAATTTATTATTTTTAGGGTTTTGAGTACAAAAGTTAATATTTTAATTGAAAATTTTAATTTTATTTGAAGATTTCGCAACTTTTTTGTCACTGAAACCTGGTTGTAAATAAAATATTTAATTTGCACATCTCTATCTAAGTTTTTGAGTACTAATATCCTTGTTTTAAAAAATTGTTGATTTTAAATAATGTGTTAATACCTAGGATGAAGACAAACAATACTGGGGTGTGGACGTGGAGACAGGAAAAGCTATAAATGCTAAACAAAGCGGTATTTTAGATTCATACCTCGTAAAGTACTGGGCTCTTAGACTTGCTACTAATGCAGCCTGTACAATTCTTCAAGTTGATCAGATTATTGTTGCGAAGCGAGCGGGTGGACCAAAACCTCCAAAACAAAATGGAGATTGGGATGACACGGATAATTAAATAGAAAAACACAATTAAAACTATTTTTAGAATTAGTTCATATTGTACCAATAGTTTAACATAAATTAGTTAAGCATGTTTATATCTTTATTTTTACAGATGAATGTATATGTATTTTACAACACAATTAGTCTAAAAAGTTTTAAATAAAATATTTTTCTTATGACAGTTTTTTTCAGAAAATGTTTTGAGTACTTTTTAACAAAAAGTTATAAATTAATTTTAACAAAGCTAGCTTTTACTGACGAAAAATTATATATGTAACGGGTTACTAAAACATTAAAAACTAAGCTATAATATTTAGCATATAATCTTCAGAATTTTTGGACAATGGCAGTTAATGTTTTTATAGTACTGCGTAACACTGATCGATTAGTAGCGTAGAGGAAACGAAACCATATAGTTAACACACATATACAAAAAATATTAGATTAATTTGTTTGGTTTAGTTATTATAAAACAAATTTAATGTACCTAATCAATTTACCTAAGCTCACTAGTCTCTTCGGCTAATTTAAAGTTTGTTTTAAAATTTGAAATAATATTTCAGATAACCTAGATAAATTTAATAAAATTAAAAAAAACCTATAGCATCCCTGATAGTAATAGAAAAGTATGAACGTAGTTTTTCAAAAAATCTACTCAACAAATCATGTTTCGTTTAAAGAGCGCTATTCTGCATTTAATAAACCAGAAAAACATATGAGGTATTAAAGTATTAGTAAATAGTTTACAGTGGACTGAAAAGAAGCCATCGACCATAAAAAAAATTGTTTTAAAAAGTTCAAACTAAGTATTAAACGAAGTTAGATAGACAGGGTTGCCACTTTACCTGGAATTTGACAATTTAGGAGAAAAAACCTGGAATTTTCACATGTTCAGTAGTAAAATTTCGATTTGACTTTTAAAATCATCAAAAAATATTTTATAAAAAACATTTAAAGTAGCTTAACAGTATCTTTTCTATGTTTTTATACTATTTAAAACAGTTTCTTAATTTAAACTTAATTTTAAACTAAAAATAGACCCAAAAATGTGTACTTTTAAGAACCTGGAAAAAATGAGTTGCAACCCTGGATAGAAAGAATTTCATTGCTTCGTTTTAAAATTGGTTTTGTTACGCTTCTGCTTCAAGTATATCAGAAGTAACGTCAAGTTTATATCCAAAAAGGTTTTGCCTAAAAGGGTAAAGATACTCAAATTCTTCTAGTTTTTGTCAAAAGTTTGCTTACAGAAATTTACAAAAAAGTACCTGAAATTTGATTATAATGGTTATTAATTACTCAGAGTTGCCACAAGGTCAGGAAAAACTAAATAAAATGACGAAAGTCAGGAAAAAATGAGGGTTTTTGAAATAAGGTCCGGAAACTTAAGAAAAAGTTAAATATCAGCAGTTCAAATTTACAAAATTCCTCATTTTCCAAAGCCTTCAAATGGTAAAAATATTTAAAAAATACTTATGTCAGACTAAAATTGCAAAATTTCCTAGAAGTTTACATGTCAACATAATATTCAATGCCATCACCTGGTATAAATTAACAAAATGTCCTTTAAAAAATGCAAATCTTTACTATTGACGTATTGAACAAGCAGTTTTGTATGCTTTTTGGTACTGATTAACTGTGCAGGGTTGCAAGAAAACCTGGAATTTTTAACATGTGTTAAGTAGTTAAATTTTGATTAAACTCAGAAAATTGTCATATAGATAATTATTTTGTCATCATCAAAAAATTTTTTATTAAAAAACACATTTAAAGAATGTTTAAGATATTTTTCCATATTCTTTTACTACTTAAGAAAGTTTTTAGCTCAAACTTAGATTTAAACTAAAAATAGACCCTAAAACGTGTAATTTTAAAAACCTGGAGGAAATTTGACAAAAACATTTGGCAACCCTGTCTGTGGTAAGGAAGCTTCCATCGTGAAACTGTGATATATACACAAAAGTTCATATTGCAGAATTTATGAAATATATTTTTTTTGTTTATCTAAATAATACAATTCTTTTAAGCACTAAGTTTAGTATTTGTTATACAACTTTATTTATGGTAAGTCTAACTTTATTTCGCTGATAGAGCTGTTTATTGAAAATACATCAATCATACACAGATGGTTCAAGTTATGTAATGGAAGTTAGATGATTGAATTTAGCAAAAAAAAACTGGTTTTAACCTGTATAAAAATAAGATTGAAAGCTTTAGATAGTTTTAAGTGTTTATTTATGTATTTTAGAATAAGTTTAAAATAAGAGTTTGTTTTAGAAAAGTCAGGAAAGTTTTAGTAAAAAGTCAAGAAATTTTTCTTAGCTTGATCTGTGGCAACCCTGATTACTACTTTTCTGAAAAGTTGTTTAATTAAAATATGATGTACATCAAAAATTTATTTCATATTTTTATTAATAAGAAAATTTATTAAAAAAATGAAAGTGTTAAGACTTGTTTTTTATTTGATATTTATCAAAAAAAATTAAATAGGTTTCAAAATTTTGCTTGTAAAAACCTAAGAAAATAGTAATATGCCTATAAATATAAATTTCTATGTACATTCCTTATCATGTTAGCTAATCAGGTTCCTTGTCAGGTTTTGAGATAATTACTTTTTAGAAATACCCTATGTTGCCCTAAAAATACAAATGAGCTTTCGGAATAATAACAAATTTTTAAAATGATAAAAAAATATACTTTTCTTCTTAAATTCCAAAGAATTTTGATTTTTTTAATTAAATCTAAACCATAAAACAAATGTGAAAAAGCTTTTAAGGTGCGTTTAGCAGTTGTTGTAAGCCTTAACTTGTCACAATTTTTTGGATTTTTCGAGTTATTTTTTACTTAGAAACAGCAAAATTTTGCTAGGTTTAACGTAATATGAAGGAGAGTAGAACCAAACCCAGTTTTTTGAAGAAGAAACATAGCTCTTAAAAATTACACAAAGCTCTTAATTAAATTTAAAGTCGCCAAATGGCCACTTGCCAGCCCAATGTGTATTTAAAACAAAAAATAGAAACTAATCTCAAAGAAAAAGCTAAATAGATAATATTTAAAATAGAGATACAAGTTATAAGGTTTAATATTCTTAAATTATTTTTTTATATATAAATTATAAACACTGCAATGTTATTTATCTCCCTAAAGAGCATGAACTAGGCATATCAGTTCAAAAAAATGTTAAAGAAACTTATTACCTTCTTTTTGTTTTGTAAACTATGAGAGAAGTTATTGACAAAATTAATTGCAATAAAATTGCTAGAGACCAATAATTGCTACAATTAATGTTGCTTCTTTTTCAAATAAGATGGTGATAAAATTATAAGTTACCTGTAATGGTTTAGTATTAAAGATTGATAATACTAAAAGTTTACATATGATAGTGTTATGAAGTAAACTTTTTCTGTATATGCTATTGTTTGACATCTTAAGTTTGTTACAAAAGTAAGAAGCTAGTGAATTTGGTTTAGAGTTTTAATCCTCTAACAACACGCTGTGCTGGTCAGATGTTTGAGTTAGCTTGGGATTACTTGCTCTAGTATGTTTAAGACTTAACACATCTAAACTAAGTGAAAAAAACATAAAACTTACAGTTAATAGATTTACAATTAAAATTATGAAATGAAAATTTTTTGAAAAATTGAATGAAAAGATCTGCCTTTTTTGAAGACTGGACAGTTTTGAAAATTTGACTAAATAAAAAATGGTTAGGAACCATTAAAAAACCACTGTCTCAGTCTTTTACAAAACACTAACATTGAAAAGATCTTTCGTTTATTAAATAAACATTATCAATTCTTATTCAAATAGAGTTAATAGATTTACAGAAACATTTTTTTTGATAACAATACAAACGACTATAACGAACAAGTCCTGATAGAGCTGAAACCACAGGTTGTTAGCACGCCAACTTCAAATGGTTTGTTGAGAAGGGAAAGGGGTTTAAGGGTTGACTCATGGCTAAGAGACTAAATGTGAGCACTCTTAGCCCAAGTTTGAACCATAGTGTCTGGAAGACACTCTGGATATGGACTAACTACTCGAGGCATAACTATAAATCTAATTAAACGAAAACTATTTTATAATATAAAATACAAAGCACTTGGGATAAATTTATATGCTGTTATTTATGTAATAAATTTGGAATAATTATAATAAAATTGTAATAGTTAATTGACAGGTATTTATATACTAACACTAAGCTATGTAGATATAGAAAAAAATTAAGAAAAAAATGCACAAATTTACTAAAAGCATAGGCATAAATTTGATTATAGAAAACCCCTTTTGGAAGATTGACTACTTAGATCTAAATTTCAACCTACTGAACCATACATTATACCCATACAGAAAATACAACAACAAAATAAACTATATAAATTCAAAATCAAACAACCCACCAACCATACTCAAACAAATCCCAAAAATTATAGAGGCCAGACTTTCTAATAATTCAATTAACAAAAACCTGTTCAACAACATAAAAAAGACTATAATGATGCTTTAAAGACAAATGGATACAATTATGAAATTAACTATACAGAAGAATGCAAAAAAAAAAAAGAAATAGAAAAAGAAAGTTTACATGGTTCAATCCCCCATATTGCAAATCTGTCAAAACAAACATAGGTAAAAAGTTTCTAAAAGTAATAATTAAACACTTTGGAGAAAATAGTAAGTTGAAAAAATGTTCAAACAAAAACAATTTAAAATTAAGCTACAGCTGCATGACAAACATTAAAACAATAATAAAAAACCACAACAAAAAGCTAATAAACAACAATAAAATAACTTGTGATGAATCATGTAACTGCAGAAAGAAACAAACATGCCCCCTGGAAGGAGGAGAATGTAAGGCAGAAAATGTAATTTACCAGGCAAAAAAAAAAGCAGACAGTTCATCAAAAATATAGATTGGACTAAACGCCAATCAGCTAAAAACGTGTAGCAACACATAATACAACAATAAACAGCAAACCAAACGACAAAAACTACCTCCAGTACAAACAAGCAACCGAACATTCAAAATTAACACATAAACTAAAAATGAAACTAAGAACTACAAATTAAGTTGGAAAATACTACTAAGGGAAAAAAATCTAAACCATGAGCAATAACATACAGGTTGTGCTTAAAAGAAGCTTTATTAATACTTGAATCTGATACAAATTGCATTAACAAAAGAACGTAATTAATGAACTCATGCAGACAAGGAAACAACATTTTTATTAATAAACTGTAAAACAGACAAAATTTAAATCAGATTATAATACTAGTACAAAATTGGTTTTTGACTTTTTCATTAAGTTTTGTTGACATTTGGTTTAATTTAATTTTTTTTAGATAGTTCTCAATTAAACTTAGATAAATTTTATAGAATTTTTTAGATAGTCCTTAAATCTATACAGTTAGATTTTTTTGAAATTTTTCAGTGACTTTAAGTATTGTTAATGTTTTGTTGATACTTGGCTTAAAATTATAATTTTAGATAGGTATTAATTCCATTTAGATAAATTTCAAGGTATAAATATCATTAACAACTTTTTAAAAAGCTCTTTATCCAGTAAATTTTTTTTTTTTGACTCATTATATTAATTAAATACAATTCGTTTGAAAATTAGTACTAATTTTACCTAATTATACACTGATAAGCTTAAATTTTCGAATATGTAACATTTTAGTTTTTTGTTTAGATTTTCATGCATGAATAAGTTTTTAAATAACATTATAAATAAGCAACATTGCTATGTGCAGTTTACTATTTTATTTTACTTGAAAAGGTCGCAATTTTTTGTCACCGAAACCCGATTGTAAATAAAATATTTATTTTGCATATAATTATTTATACTAAAAACTCAAAAATAAACCAACTTGCAACAAAATATAAAAACTTAAAATGAATATAGTAGCTAAATTAGACCAATATCACAATAAAAAACTCAGATTTAAAAAAATTATAATATTTTAGATCAATATCATCTTTTTTAGTTAAGACAAATAACTATAGAGATAAATAACATCAAAAATAAAGAAAATAGTTAAATTTCTCAAATATCACACTAAATAACTTGGGTTTAAAAAAATCAATAAAGTTTTATAAATACTCTTATAAAATTTTAATTAGCTTTACAGTTTACACAGGAATAAAGAGTTTACTGGATTGCAATCAACTTCACTGTCCAATTATTTGCTTCAGAAAACTCAGTCTCTCTCGCTAGCAATACCTCAGCTCACAATGATTCAGCTAGCTAATGACAAGTCGTTATAGCAACAAATTTCAGATTTCTTCTATTAAAACTTGTAAACATCTCATTTGCTGTTTACAAGCTTGCCCAACAACAGAGTGTTTCCAATTTTTAAATGGTACAATATATTATTAAATGACGTTCCGTTACAGAGCTTACGACTCTGGCTTCGTTCTCTTGTCATAAACAATTGTAACTAAGAGTGTTAAAAGTTAATGCTAACGCGTAACTTTAAATGTTGAACGCAGGGGCGTGTTTTAAATAGTTTCCTGTGTGACTCCAGAAAGAAACTAGAATAAACGTAATAAAAAGAAGCATTTAAATATGGTTTTATTTTTTAATTTTTTACTAAGAATTCATAAGTTAGTTATCAAGTTCAGTTTTGATATCAATTAAAATATAGTTCATATTTTTTAAAGAACTACGTCAAAAACTACGTATTTTATATTTTTTTGTAAAAAAGTGTATAAACTGTATAAAACTTTTATAACTACAAAGTTTGACATTTTGTACTGGAAAAATTTTTATTCAAAGTTAGCTTTTCAAATGAGTTTCAAAAAAATCTTTAATTGAATTCATCACATTAAACTTTTATTGAATGATTTTACAACTCGAAAGGTTTCACCATTAACTTTAGAAACTTAGGAACAATCTTATACTGTTTTTGTTTTTACAGCATTAGAAAAACCGCAGTTTAAAAATTTTTTTTTCATCAATTTTTAAAACTCTTGTTCACCTCTGCTATTAGTTTGTTTTCAAAAATATAACTTGAGATTTTCATTTAAATTTAATATTTGGTTAAATTATTTTAACTGGAACTGTTTAATTAAGTAATCTATTTACATATCAGTGAATATCTTTTTCTATTTTTAAGATAAGTTATTTACTAATTTTGATTAGTATGTAACGGAACGTAATTTAATTATACTATTCCATTTTTAAATTGGAAAATAGATTATTTCAATAACATTGTTGACTTTAACTTACCAGGGGATGGTTATAGAGGATTCACATTTAGCAATAGGATCTCTGAACTTAAATCATAAAACTTAAGATAGACATTACTGCTAACCCTAGAGATGAAATAAGCTATTTTGAAGATATGTGCCGAAGCCTTGAAATTTTTAACTCTCAATTGTGCTACCAAATTTTGACTTCAGTCTGGCCACATAAAGATATAAGAAACTATTACACTACTGTCGAGTATGGGAGACGTTGTTACAAGAGCCTTATTGATTACTTGTCAAATAGGGATGGTTAGCTTGGTAGGGTTCTTCTGCCTAGACTTGATTTCAACACTCTAAACGGCCAAGCTTTGGAACTGGAAGTCACAAAATGGGAGGTAGAAATGAAAGAAAGTTTTTGTACATTCACCTAGCTCCTGAGCACTTAAAAGGTAAAATAAAAGACAATTTTAAGCGTCGTTGTAGGGACATTTGTGATGTAGATCAACAACGTACTAGAGAGGCATTGAGATATGTTAATTACAGTTGTAACGCTATCTGCCCTGCGTTGTGATAATAGTTAATAAATTTACAAAATAACTAGTTGTAAACACTGACAAGTTTAAATTTATTAAAGCACTATGACGTTTGCTTAACGACGAATTTTTAGTACAAAATGCTATTCTTGTTGTAGCAACGGGCAGTTTTTATTGTGATCTCTGGCTGATGACATATCTTTGGATTGGAACTCTGAGTGGATTGCAGTTGAGTGTTTAAACTTTTGTAAATTTGTTGCTTTAAAAGAAGTACCAAATTATAGATTAAACTTTGTTGCTTATTAAAGAAATTATTGAATTATTCTTTAGCTTTATCAACTTTTTATATAATTTTACTTGAGTTAATACGTATTTTTTAAATCACATTTGTTATAAAATATTGTTAATTAAACTGTGCTGTGTAATTTATAACCGGTTGTTTTTAATCTAAGCTACTATTTAAGTAATTACTATACCATTAGAATGATTAAGACTAAGAAGGGCTTAAGACAAAAAAATAAGTTAACGGGTCATGCAGATACTGAGCCATCAGTATCCGCTGACTTCAATGGCGACTCTGACTTGATATCGAACTCACAATCTCCCAGCAATATTCAAGCGACCATAAACAGCGCTCATGAAACAGAAGTAAGCGCGCAGACTAGGGAAAACAATGAAATTGTAGATTTTAATGCTTTAGATGAAGTTGACTTAGACGTTGAGGATTTAGCTCACTTATTAGAGCGAGCTAAGGTTTTAGAGAAAAAAAATAAACTAAAAAATGAACTAAAAGCAATTTATAAGAGATTAGATACAAATAAGACCATAAATGACAGCGGCCTCACCCTTAACAATCACACCTCGCACGCTTTAGGCGAAATGTCAACACAAATAAGTTTCAAGAAAAAAACTCTTGAAAATTGTAAGCTTTTTCAAAAAATTGATGCCGTACGCGATCCAGCTGTGGAGTTACGTTTTTTTGAAGACCGGTGTACGGCTTATGGTATAACATCTGAAATGGAGAAGTTTGAAATTCTCCAGAGAATTTGGCCCCGTTCAGATATAATTGACTTCGTTGAAACACATGACGAAGACAGAACGTATAGCAGTCTTGTTAACTTTTTACAAGGCAAAGGAAGCAAATTGCCTCGTATATTAGGTGCAAGTCCATCATGGCCAGAGCCAGTTCAATTCCAGGACTTGTTTTTGGCAGCTAAGCAATGGGCAAAGTCTAAAGAGGAGGACAGAATTAAATACTTTATGCACAGACATGCCCCTAATAATTTAAAAAACAAAATAAAGGAATGTTTTGGGCTTGAATATAATGAGTTTATTAGGCGCACGGAATTTATATGCGACATTGAAGAACAGAGGGTCTTTGAAAATGCTAAAAACTTTTCATACGAACCTCAGCGATTTAAGCACAATAAGAGATATTACAAACAAAAATGGCATGAGAACATTCCACAAAAAAGGGAACATTTCCGCGGTAATGAACACAATCGTAGTCAGGGGTATTTTGAGGAAGGGTATAACAAGCGCACGAATTACGAACAGAACGCGCTTTGTTACAAACATGCTAACTTGGGATATAGTGCAGACTATTGTGATGCAGTTGCAACTTGCCCTATGTCTCCGTTAGAGCAACAACACCACCAAAAAAACGAGCTCCCGTCCTACACACAGTAAGAGGAGTTGAGGACGGGGTCAGAAAACCTCTTACAAAGATGGTTGAAGCTGCTCATTGTTTGTCATGCCATTTAGTTCCAACTAAAGTGACAAGTAAATCCACTAAAAAGCAGTCAAAAGTATCCAAGCAGAAAATTTTTGTTCCCAGAAAACCTATAGCCTTTAGATTGACTGGTCAAGTCAAGTGGTTTCATGTTCGCAAAGGCTATGGTTTCATCCATAATGAAGAGTTAAACAGTGATATTTTTATCCATTATAGTGCCATAATCAAAAATAACCCTAGAAAATTAATGAAATCAGTTACAAAAGGGGAGGTAGTTGAATTTGATGTTGTCATGGGTAGTAAAAACTTACCAGAGGCTGCTAATGTTACAGGTCCAAACAATAAACCAGTTCGAGGTTCACGGTATGCTAAAGATAAGAGACACATCTATAACAAAAGTTTCAAATTGCAGCAACCACCTCTACGAAATAGTAACATGTACGACAGCTGCAACAAATTAAGCAATCAGCAGAAGCGAAATAGGAGACCAAATAGTTACAGAAGGTATTACAATTCCGATTTGAGCCTACAACTTACAAGGAAGGATCTTAGAAGCTTCAAGCAAAGCTTCAGTTATAACAAGTATCGAGATTCTTCGTCAGAAAGAAGTGAATCTGGCTACGAGTCAGAAAAAAGTATGATTTTTCAGAACAATTCAGGACTAGGGAACGTGAAAGCTTTTGTTCCAAGGGTCGCATCGTGTAGGGAGATCGATAGCTACAATAGGGAACTAAAAAGTCCCCATAAGTTATGCCGAAGCATGTAGCTCGGATGAATTCTAAGCGTTCATTCGGCGTAAGTATCTTTTTTTTTTTACTGTTTTTAAGCGTTTATGTATATTTAGGGGTAGTGAATGGAAAACAACTGGTTATAATTTTATTTTTTTTCTATTTATTTCTTTGGTAACTAGTTTATTTAATGATTTATTAGTAGTTGATTTTTTTTTTAGTTGTTGCAATTAAAATATTATTTTTGGTTAAAATACCTGTACGAATTTAATACAAGTTTTTCTCTCCTTTTTAATTAATTTTTCTTTTTTTTTATATCTTCAAAAGTGGTTAATTTTTAATTTGGTACTAAAAAAAAAAAAAACTGACAAGTCATGGATTCGTGACATTTTTGAAATCACCAGCAGTGTCTAGAGAAGTGTGACGAGTTGCAGGCGGGCAACCTGTTTCAGCTGCAAGAGAAAAGAAGCAGTTTAATGAGTTACGTCAGTAGTTGTTTAGCAAACCAGTATGTTCGATTTTTCTTTCCTGTCTACTCATGACCTTGATGCTTATCATTGGAGCCTGGCCAAGAATGCCAAAAAAGGGTAAAAAGAAAGGAAAATGTAACGCTATCTGCCCTGCGTTGTGATAATAGTTAATAAATTTACAAAATAACTAGTTGTAAACACTGACAAGTTTAAATTTATTAAAGCACTATGACGTTTGCTTAACGACGAATTTTTAGTACAAAATGCTATTCTTGTTGTAGCAACGGGCAGTTTTTATTGTGATCTCTGGCTGATGACATATCTTTGGATTGGAACTCTGAGTGGATTGCAGTTGAGTGTTTAAACTTTTGTAAATTTGTTGCTTTAAAAGAAGTACCAAATTATAGATTAAACTTTGTTGCTTATTAAAGAAATTATTGAATTATTCTTTAGCTTTATCAACTTTTTATATAATTTTACTTGAGTTAATACGTATTTTTTAAATCACATTTGTTATAAAATATTGTTAATTAAACTGTGCTGTGTAATTTATAACCGGTTGTTTTTAATCTAAGCTACTATTTAAGTAATTACTATACCATTAGAATGATTAAGACTAAGAAGGGCTTAAGACAAAAAAATAAGTTAACGGGTCATGCAGATACTGAGCCATCAGTATCTGCTGACTTCACAGTGTTAATCGACCAAGTCAAAGAAAGAGTAAGTCTAACAATCACATGAATAGCTATAGATATATAGACCAATACTCTTGATACCAAAATATTTTGACCATCGAGATTGTAATTTTTATGATACTAGAGTCATTGGTCACCCTGTAGATAATTTCCAGGGTAGGATATACTGAAACAATACCCCTGTTGTCAACGGGTATCAAGGCAGATAAAATAGCAATCACAATAACACAGGAAACACTGGGACTTTAGGTACTCTCTGTCACAGACATAGAAATTTTGGGAATAACGCCTATGAATGCGCTGCCCAGGGGCCATGTGAAATGGCAGGTATCAGAGCTCAAAGTCAGATAAAAAACGACTTCCCGTCTTCGTCGCAGTGAGAGGATCAGATGACGGGATTAAAAGTCCTTTTACAGAGACTTTTAAACAGTCTCCCGAACGTCCACTGCGCTGAATTTTCAAACTGGTCAAAAACTCTTTTGTTTACCCTAATAATTTGCCACAAAGTCTTCAGTTTGTTTCATATTTAAATACAAATGTTTTATTTCTAATCGATTCTGGAAGTGGGATATTACTTCTACCAAAGTTTTTAACCAATGGAATTAACAAATATTTTCTCCCTAGAGTATCCAAGGAATAAGCGACTTAGTAATTCACCCAGTTGGGAGTGCAGGTATAGAAGTTAATGTTGGTGAATTAGGTAATTTCACACATACCTTTTATATAACTCCGGAATCAAGGGGTTATGGTATCATTGGACTTGATTTTCTAATAGCGAATGAATTAGAAATACTGCCAGCCAAGTCACAATTACGCTCAGCAATTTCAGTTCGGAAGACAAAACTTCTTGTGGCTTCAGACTTTCCCAGCCCTGTAGTTGCATCAATCAACAGTGTCGAACTTTTACACTCAGGCACAAATTCTTTAGAAGAAAGATGTAAGGCCTTACTTGCTAAATTTTCAGAAATTACTAAGAAGCCTGACTATACTGTACCACCAAAACACAATCATTCCTTAGAGATAATAGTTGATAATTATTGTCCTAAAATGACCAAGGCCAGGAGATGCAGTGGTACAAGAGAAGTAACTAAATATTATTTCTTTTATCTATTAGAGAGAGGTGCTGTAGTCCGAGGTAGTGGAGATACATGTGAATCTCCAGTTACTTGTGTACCCAAGAAAGATAAGACTTATCGTGTCTGAATTGACTACACTATTCTAAACTCACATACACGTTCTTTATCTTATCTGCTACCTCGTATAAACGAACTGTCTGAAATCATTCCAGGAGTTACATGTGTTTTCTCTACCCTGGATCTAAAAGAAGCTTATTACAGCTTGCCAATAGAAACAAGTTCTCAAAAGTATGCTGCAATAATCACGCATAAAGGAGTTTTCATTCCAAAACGTTTGGATTAAAGAATGCCCCGACCAGATTTCAACAGATGATGGAAAGTATTTTTATTTTATGTCAAACTTTTACATTTACTTATCTGGATGACATATTGATTTTTTTTCCAAAACGCAGGATCATATCTCTCATTTGAAGACGGTTTTTAAGATATTGTCTGACAATATTCTTAAATACAAACAAATATAATCTTGCTAAAACAAAACTAGATTTTTTAGGTCATTCTGTTAGCATTGAAGGACTTTATGTCTTAGACTCAAAGGTTGAGGCTATTCGAAAATACCCTATTCCGAAGACACGAAGAGACCTAAAACGTTTTTTAAGTCTAGCGAATTATTATCATCGTTTTGTTCCAAAGATTGCTGAAATAACTGCATCTCTAAATGAGTTATCTGGAGGTCCAAAATCTACTGATCGTGCTAAAATTAAACTTGTGCCACTCTAGTGGTAATTGTCTCTTTTTTACTTTCTTCTTTTCTCTCAAGCGAGTATAAATTCAACAATCGCGCGTAATTTTGACTTCGTTTTAGTTTCTACTGCATTGCAGCAGACTGAAGTCAGTGCAGCTTTTCGCTGCACTTAAGTTTTAATGGTTTCAATCTTGTTGTCGAGTTGATTTCGATTTTAGAACACTTTTTGAGTTTGGTTTAAACATTTAGTTTTTAGTTTCTTTGATTCGAGTATTGTCGTCTTTTAAAAGAATTGATAATTTGATTTATTAGTGTAATGTTGTGCAGTATTTTATCATCTTTTCGTTTCGCAAATTCATTGTAAGTATAATCATTATCACAGATTCGAACTAAGTTTAAATTAGTATAAGTAACTGATTTATTAAACCTTTAGTAAATAGTAAGTAAGTCATATTAGTTTATTTAAGTCAACTATAATTTAAGCGTTATCTTGGGGCATCTACTATACAAGTTAGAGCGCACGTTGCGTTTTAAATCAGGCCAATAACAGTGTATAAGTAGAAGCCGGCGATAGCGACAAACTCAAGGAAAGTCATGTTCAAGCCTTTAAAAACACAAAATCTATTTCAGGACATACGACTACCTTGTCTTATGAAGATCATAACAAACCGCTAATTCTATTTTCAGATGCATCTGATACCCATGTTGGCGCAGTTCTCGAGCAGGAAGGCGAAAATGGGGAGATGCGCCTTTTAGCATTTTTTTCAAAAAAATTTCCACCACTTAAGACTGTTAGGTCAATTTTTTATAAGGAACTTCGTGCTCTTTATTTAAGCTTGAAACATTTTCAATATAGAATTCTTGGCAGGAGGTTGTTAATAAGGTCAGATAACAAAGCATTGGTTGGGGCCATGAACAATAAACTAAAAGATCAGTCACCTATGGAACAACGATACATCATGTTAATAAAAGAGTTTGATCCAGAAGTAGCACACATAGCCGGATCCAACAACACAGTTGCAGATGCTCTAAGCAGGCCACCTCAGATTACAGCCATGCATGTGAGAGCACACTAAGAGGATCCGGATTACTCGTGTAGTTCGGAATCTGAGTCTAGTGACAGCGAGCTGGACATAGATGTTTTCGATAACATAGAGCATTTAATTACTCCAGAAGTTTATGATTTGGATATGTCAAGCTCATATGTACAATCTGTTAGCCCTAAAACTTTGGATAGGGAGGCAATTGCAATTTTCCAAAGAAGGGAGCCAGGGCTTATTGACCAAGCACGCTTCTTAAAGAAAAAAGTCCAGTTCACAACAGACAAAAACATGGCCTTCTTTACAGAGGATGAAATTAAACGTGTGAAATTGCCTAAGCCGTTGCGTCTGACTGCGTACAACGCAGTCCATAACAGGCTTCACTGGGTATTGAGAAGTCGATAGAAGCCATAGCGAGAACTTTCTGGTGGCCTAAGTTAAGGGACGACGTCAGCTACTGAGTCAATAACTGTGCCACGTGTCAGCAGACAAAAGTTTCTAGACATAACAGGCCAAATATAGTTTTTTTTCCCAATAACACCCAATGTTTTCAACTTTTTACATTTAGACCTTATAGGTCCATTGGATAAGTCAATTGACTATCAATGTGTTCTAATAATAAAAGATAGAGCAACTGGGTTGTTGGTAACGGCTCCCATACCAGATAAAACAGCGATAACTGTTAGGAAGGCCTTTATACAAAACTAAGTAGATCATTATGGAGTACCTCAGGTTGTTCTGTCAGATAACGGCAAATAGTTAAAAAAAAGTTATTGAAAGAGGCGTGTAAACAATTGGGAATTGAGCAAAGGTTTACCTCTTCAAGAACGCCACAGACAAATGGTTATGTCCAAAGACAGAATAGAACAATCATTGTGGCTTTTCGGCCACTTGAAGACAAAACAAATTGGGCTCTCCACCTTCCATTAATTACTAGCCCTATTAACAACTAATTTATTGAAGGTTCCCCCTACACCCCGGCCCAGTATGCATTTAGATGTTCTTTAAATTTAATTGGCCGAGTTATTTTTGATAAAGTTGATGAAATTCATCAGATAAACAGACCATCTACTTTAGAATGTGCTGTCTTCCATGGCTGATATCAGCCGCAAGTTCAAAAAAACTAAAAATGATGCACCATTTTATCAGCCATGTTTTTTTAATTGTAAATAAATTTGGCTGAAAAAACATAACAGGAAAAAGTTAGACAAGTTGTATGAAGGACCATACAAAGTGGTAAGAAATAAATCAACAGAACATTCTTTGCACATAATAAAAAATTGCTATGTTGTTAAAGTATCAATTAGAAATGTTAAAGCTAAAGTTGGCCCTTTAAATCTTATTGATGAAGTGGAAGGTAATAATAGTTATAATTTAAGACCACATGGACCAGTTAATTATGCAGAGACCCATAGTTCAGAAGAGTAAGACATGTTTAATGGCATGGTGGATTATTTTGGGTTTGGACTGTAAAGATTTTTTGTTTTTATTAATATCCATTATTGTTGTTTTTTTTTGAGCTATTTTATCCTTATAATTATTTTTAATTTTTTAAAATCAATTATATCTATGTTGGGATAAAATTAATTATTTATTTTTGTTTTTTCTGTGTTTTAAAAAAGATTTGTTTTTGAGTTGATTTGTTTATCTAAATATAAACTAACTTAAAAAAAGTTAAAAAAACTTTATGGCCAGCAGCATATATCAAATTATCTTTCATATTTTTACTTTTATTTAATTTATTTATGTTTTTTGTATCTAAGTTGAAATTTTATTTAATTGTTGCTTATTAAATTTAAGACAAGTTTTGAAACAAATACTAAAATTTTGTTTGAAGGTTATTTTATTAACACACGAAAAATAATAAACACATCAATGAATCAAAATTTCTTCTAACATTTTATTTCATAAGAAAACTAATTTATGAATTTTGATAATTATTTGAATTTTGTGTTGGTTTTAAACATGAAGTTTAAATAACTAATAAAATCTTTCTTTTGTAATTTACCGTAACCAAGCAAATTTAACAATAATTGTAAACATTAAAGAAAATTCCCTAAAACACAACTCAATAAATGAATAGACTATTAATTGCTGTTCTATTGAACTGTTATTGATTTCTGTTCAGAGATTTGACAATTTACATAACTGTAATGTTACATGGAACTATATATGATATTTTAATGGGTTTTTTCGCCATGATTATTATTACTATTTAATTTTTTTTTTCAATAATTTATAACAGTTTATAAAATCTTATTGAATTTTTTAAACCTGAGTTTTTTTTTTATTGTAATTTTTGTCTAGTTTTAGCTACTTTATTAATTTTAAGTTTTTTATATTTTATTGCAAATTGGGTTATTTTTGAGTTTTAAGTATATAAATTTATCCCAACTGATTTGTATTTTATGTTATTAAACAGTTTGTGTTTTAGTAAATTTAAGTTATGTCTCGAGTCAGTCCAAATCCAAAGTGTCTTCCAGACACTATGGTTCAAACTCGGGCTAAGAGTGCTCGCATTCAGAGCCAAAGGCCTCTTAGCTATGAGTCAATCTTTAAACCCCCTTCCCTTCTAAACAAACCCTTGGAAGTTGGTGTGCCAACAACCTGTGGTTTTAAGTACTTAGTTTCTTATGTATAAAATATTTCGTTATTCATGTTAGCTTAACAATGAGATTTTTACATTGCCAACAAAAAAAGGACTTAGGTTGATTAAAACTCCAATAAGAAAGTCTAGACACGCCTCTAGAACCAAGATTTGCCAAGATAAACGGAAGGTACGGAAAACCGCTTGGCCTTCAAATTGAAGGGCCATAGCATAGACCTTTTTGACTTTTTTTTTTGCAGAGGCAAAATAATACAAAGTCAGCAATATAAAAGATACTTTTAAAAAACTTCGTTAGTATAAACATTGTATACGATTCATTGAATTTTCTAATAAATAAAAAACTAACCAAATTTAGATCATACAACAGTATTTAATTTAATGACTTAATAATTTTTAACTAAATTTACTTCTGCAACAATGGCCACTTTCATTTCCCATAAACTTTATGAAACTATAAATTTTTGAATTAAACTTAGTAAATCTTCACCATTTTAGTAACTAGTTTGTTTCGGTGGCTAATTAAAAACTCTGATAATACTTTAGTTATCGTTTAAAATGCTCTCTACTATACTTTGAAAACTTTTTTGCAATGTATTGGTTAATATTATCTGTAATTCTATTTTTATATGATACAACGTGATCTTTTCATAGTGTCGAAACTTGCGATAAGCCTTATCATGCTTGAAAACATCTTTAGTTCAACCAAACTCCATATTATTGAACTCTCCAGAGATGACAAATTAGGTATCGTAAAACAAAAGTTATTGAAACAACGATATCCACTTAAAGAAGATATAATAAAGGTCTTTAGCTATGTAGGTTTTGATATCATTATACACACAGGTCTAACCAAAATTAACTTTCTTTATGTTTCTATTAACCAACCGCCACCATATGTTTTCCAAGCCTAACACCAAGATAACCTACATCATTTAATACTCAAACCATCCATTATCTATAAAAAAGGAAACACCAAAGTTTGTTTGTAAGAAAAAGTTTGGTTAAAATTATAATTCCACTAGCACCAAAAGATGAAAAAGCAATTAACTTAAATAGAGCATCTTTCAAACTGCACTAAACAAACCCAAATATGGAATTTAGTTTATCAAAACTGATGACAACAACAACAACAGAAAACGAAATTGTATCTACTTTATCTCTCCGTACAACCAAACAGTTAAATGAAGTTAGCGCAAAATACCTCCAATCAATATAAAGCACGTTGGCAATAATACTGTTTATGAAAATATAATCAATAAAAAAACGTTAAGATTTTATATTGTTCAAACATTTAGAATTTAAGACCATTATTAATAGACTTTACAAAACATATTAGTCGATAATACAGAATCAAACTACAATTGCGGAGTCCCAAACGACTGGCTATAATAATGCAAATTTTCAATTGAAAAGTTAGGACTATGAACAATTATATAAATATCATTTTAAGTTGTTGAATTATATTTATTTACTTCATAAATGAAACTTAATATATATAAATATATAGCTTTTACCATACTTTATCTCTTATTCTATAATCTGTTTGTCTCCCTTTTATCTCATACCATAATGTTTCCGTATGTTAACTTTTAAATATAATTGAAAAACGTATCAGTTCCTGATTTTAGAGCCTGTATTCCAATTCCCACCAGAATCAATTATGTACATAATTTTTTACACAGAGAGTAGTTTTTGCATAGATGTCTATTTTCCACGACTCATCACTCTTCTATGAATTCACTTTTGCACAAAGCGTTATGTTTGCATAGCGTGAATTTTTATTAGGTGTAATTTTTTTCGCCAGTTGCCACTTTCGCACGGTTGACTTTTTTAAAGTTAAGATAAAATTAAGTTGATGAAATTTATCTAAACACAATTATTAAAAAAAACTATAATTAAATTAAAATTATATTATAGTTAAATCTAACCTGTTTAAAATTTTATTACGTTTTAACGTAAAACTAACCTTCAATGAAAGTTTAACTATGTTTGACATAAAATTAAACCTTAATATATTTGAAAGACTAAGCAGGAAGACCATAATTAAAAACTAAAATTGGCCTAATTCTCAAAAAATATTAAGTTTATATAAAAACAAGGACACTGACCAATATAGTTATATCAGTAAACTAAATTTGAAAAAAAAAATAGTTAAAAAGTATATGTATTTTCTGAGATAAGTTCCGAAAACGTCCCACGTTTTTAAGGGCTCTGGTACTAACCCAATAAACTCAAACTTTAAAAAAATATTTTGTTTTAGCTTATACCATTTAGCTACTAATTCTGTAAAAAATATAATTTATGAACAAAGAAGTTGTTGTGTTTTAAGTCAAGGAAAAAGAACTAAAATTTTCTCTTATTTTAAAATGATTGTCATAAAATTGAATGATTAACTACCATTTTATTTTAATCGTTTTAAATAAATTAGTTTTTTTTTTGTTTAACAAAAAAATCTACAAATTTATTAGTATTCGTTATATTGCCTAAAGTACTTTCAAATTCTTCTTCAGTAGGCAATTAGAACTGAATTATGTAATTCAAAATTTTCTTAAATATAAAAAGTTTAAAAAAAGGATATTATGACGTAACTATAAATCAAGTTTTAAAGTAAACTTTGTTTTAAAATGCCTGTCTTTGAAAAGTTTTTCAAATAGTGAATCTTATTAATATCTCTAGTTTAAACTCGCAAAAACTAAATGAAATAAAATAATAAAATATGAAATCAAATCAAAGACAAAGGACTAAATGAAATTAAATTGTTAAATTTTGATGTGTTTGATTTAATGCTTTATAATACTTAAAAATGTAAAAAGAAAATAAAAACAGTAATAAAAATAGTAATCGAGCTTATTGTTGGTTAAAGTTAAAAAATCAAAAATAAATAGAACAAATAATCATAATAAATAAGTCGATAAAAGTAGTAGTGCGTATTACCTTAACCTGTTAAGATATTTAGAAATGTATAATCAAAAAACTTTATAAACATTAAAACATGTTAGATAATAGTAACCTAGTCAATTATCTGTAAAGTGGTAATATAATTTTGTTTATATTTATTGTTGCTTCGAGTTTATTGAAACATTTACTTTCTAAAAAATCTAAGTCTGAATAATTATTAGTGGTGTCTACAAAGATAATTGAAAAAGCTTCTTTTAAATCTTTTTTTGATTTTTTGTGTTTTTTGGCGTAATGTAGTTTAAGTGCTGCTCTATCACTATCATCATCTGTGATTGTACTCTTCCAGATGTGTCTGTGAGAGCACCACCTTTGCGAAAAGGACGTGATTGTCTGGCCGACATAGAACTCTTCGCATTCACTACATTTCGCCGCATATATCCCAAAATTTTTGCAATTTAAGTTTTTTTTCAATTTTATCGTTTTTCTGTTTTTTAACTTTACTAAGCTTGTTTTTTTTACCATTATATCTTTGCAAAGCAAACATTTACCACAAGGGGATGAAATTCCTTCTTCATTATTAACTTCATGAGCTAATTTCTTGTAGTTAGTTAGTAAAGTTGCAATAGTCTGCGGTCGTTTGTATGTTATCATCACGTTTTGATTCAATTGTTTTTCTCTTTCTGTTAATTTAAGCAAGTTTGGAAATATTGTCGTCCAAATGCTTATGTTTTTGTTACTTTCCTTCGTTCTTTTTGTTGGTGGTCTGAACCGATCTTTCCATTTTTCTGTTTTTTCCATCATCTCTACAACTAAACCCTCGCAAAAGTATGATTTTATGCACTTATCTTTCAATAGTTTCAAAGCTTCCAAATATTCACAATCCCGTTCACACAACCTTCTTAATCTTATAGATTCGCTAAATACAATAGATTTGTAAATTGAGCGAGGATGATAAGATCTTCCATTGATGTAAACCCTATTAATAGCGGTAGGCTTTATGTAATTTCTTACATAAAACCCACCTTTTTCTTCTTCAACTATGATGTGATTGACATCTAAAAACTCCAACTCTTTGTTTTTATTTTGGTGAGAAATTTCTCTAAAAATAAGTTTTAAATCATACTTTTGAAACACAAGTTTAAGTTTGTCTTTGATATTATCTGTGGCTGTTCTTGTTTGGGTAAAAAAGATAATGTCATCAATATAACGCTAGAAAAGTATTGATGTTTGTAAAATGTTTTAACTTGTAATATTATATGATGTAGCGCAATATTGGCAATTGAAACAGAATTGTTATCTCCGGTAACAATTCCGTTTACTTGCGAATAGAATGATGTTCCGTTTTGCACTACTACATTTTCTAAACAAAACATTGTAAGATCGACTAAAGTTTTATTTACTTGTTTTGAATAGTTTGTGCACTTTTCGATTGCATTTGACAAACTAATTTTAACTAATTCTCAACTTATGTTAGGCCGTTAGGGTATAAGCCTTGTACATCTGCAGCGACTAAAATTATTTTTTGTTTATTTTATTACTATTTTTATTTTCTTTTTACATTTTAAAGTATTATAAAACATTAAATCGAATACATCAAAATTTAACAATTTATTTTCATTTAGTCCTTTGTCTTTGATTTGATTTCATATTTTTTAATTTCATTTAGTTTTTGCGAGTTTAAACTAGAGATACTAATAAGATTTACTATTTGAAAAACTTTTCAAAGACAGGCATTTTAAAACAAAGTTTACTTAAAAACTTGATTTATAGTTACGTCATAGTATCCTTTTTTTAAACTTTTTATATGCAAGAAAATTTTGAACTACATAATTCAGTTCTAATTCGCGTTTAGCCACCAAATCCTTCGCTCTACTGAGCACGAAAGATAGCTTTTATCAAGAGAGTATTCAACGTTTTTAAAAAGCTAACTGTTACCTAATATGAAAGTTCATTATCGTAAATACTTAAATAACGATGAAACCAATGCGAGTTGGATAAATTAAATTTAAAAATCTTTTGAACGGGCTAATTTTAAAGTGTTTTTACTGTATTTTTACACTATACTTTATCTAACTTTCACTATTTATACAAATTAGTTTTGTTGTTTCTTAGGTTACAATAACTAAATAAAAATAGTTTTATTACAAAATTTCATGTTAAAACCAACGTTATCTATTAAAAAATTAATTTATAAATAAATAAGATATTAAGATAAAATGAATGTGGTAAAATAAAACTTATAAGAATAATTGAAAGTTTTAAACAAGCAACTTTTATAATTTTTGTACATTTAACGTAAACAAAATTAGACGATTTAAAAAAATATTTTGGTAAAAGCATAATTTAAAATTTTATATTTAAAAATGAATCTACTTACACAAAGGGATGATGAATTAATTTATTAATTGTATCTATTTCAATATAAAATAATAAAAAGTAGCATTTACTTACTTATAGTATGATAACAAATTGCATATGGAAAGAATTTAGAATTTAAGATATAAATTTGATTAAAACTGGTAAACGAATATACTTTTACTCTTAAAACTAAAAAGAAACTGTTGAAAAGAAATAAAACAAAATTATAGATTAAAAGGTTGGATTTGATCAGTTTTAACTAAAAAATAACATTAATAAAATTTATTTTAAAACCAAACAAAAAGTCTTTTTAAACGTAATAACTATAACTCATTTTTAGTTTTTATAAGTGATAACTTTAAAAGTTTCAACTAAATGTTTTCAATACTTATTCTTTCAATTAAAACAAACACAAAAAACCATTAAAATGTCCTTATTAGAAGTGTAGAACCCTTTTTGTACATAATAAACGTTAGTAATTTGTCGAGGCATGGCTTTATAGTCAATTTAAATAGATAATATGAGAATAAATGTACTTTTAAGGTTTAATAGACACGAAAACAAAGTTATAGCATTCGAAATATTGTTTTTGTACATAAATTAGATAGACAGTTTCAATGGTAAGTTAATAGTTTTATTAAAAATATAAATAAATTTTATTTCATTAACAAAAAACATAAAAACGCTTTTAGGACAAAATTACATAAAATAATAAAAATGTAGTTTAAGCAGGTATACTATATAAACTTACAATAAATAAACTTTTTAACAGAAACAAAAACACAATTAAAGCGTCTTTGAAGATATTTTAAACAGGGCTTTAAAAAAAAAATTAATTGCTGTATTTAAAAGAAGCTAAACTTTTATAAAAATTTCTGTATACAATCCTTATTGACAACATACATAACAATTCAGATAGTTTCATAATCCGTTCGGCAGTTAAACTTCGTAACAGTTTGTATAGGTAGTATAATTTCGACAATAAACAATTTAAAATTGTTTGGTAAGCAGTTAAAAAAATAAGTCTTATAAAAAACAAACTTTTTGGTAAAAAAAATAAGAAAAAGTTTTTAGTAGAAAAATAAAAAAGAGTTTTTGGTAAAAAAAATACTAAAAACTTTCAAAACAGTAAGTAGAGGTTTTCATCACATAAATTAGAAAAATAGTTAAAAAATGTAAGTTGAGCATGTTTAATAAAAAAATTTACAATAAATGAACTTATAGGTTTAAGAAACCACAAAAGAATATATAAAACGACTTTAAAGTTGTTGTAAACAATTTATTTTAAAAATAAACAAGTCTGTACTGTATCTTATCTTATATTTGTTTGATGAATTAATTAATTTTTTTTTATAATATTAGCAAAATAAATTTGTAGTTAATTGTTTTATCATAAATTTATTAAACTTACATTTAAGAATATAACTGCAGTGCAGAAATTTTTGAAAAATTTCTTTAGTTATGAAATTTATAAAAGCTAAATATGAAAATCATAGCAAAGTCCAATGGCCGAGCAGTTGAGGCGCCAGGCTTATAATTATCACAACCTCACATGTCTAGGTTTAGAACCCATCACGACCAAATTTTTCATCATTAATTGGTGATCCGCTGGACCTACTTTTTAGCATCCGACCTGGATCCTAAACATTTTATGTTTAATGTAATTTTGATAGAAAAAAAAAACTTATAAAAATTAACTATAAAAATTGTTCTATATATATAGTATCTTATAGTATATATATACTCTAATTTTACAAAGAAGTTCAATGTTAAATAAAAAAATAAAAATAATAACTCCCTATGGCCTTAAAAAATAAATAGTTTGGTCATAAGCTTCTTAATTTTTTTATCAAACTGTCTTAATAGGATTTTCTCTACTAGTGCATTAATTACTTCCTGAAAATATGAGGTTAGTTTATTAAAAAACTAAGAAGACTGAATTTCAGTAATTTTCTTTTTTAATTTAGAGGAAATCACCAATGAAAAATTGTTCTTCTATATTTCTATGAAGTTTTTTATACAAAAGAGATCATCACAAAAATTAATTAGCTATTTTTTATTCTGTGAAAATTATCTTATGGCATATAATTTTAGCTTTTATAAACATAAAAAATGGATAAAGGGTTAAAAAAGCATAAGAGTGGTTTCGGATTCATAAAAAAAGTTAGTATGTACTCACCTTTAGATTCAAAAAGTTTTGAGTTTCTTAAGTTGTTTCTAAAAAAAGTCAGTATAGAAATCACATTAGCTCTGCTGATATAAAACAGGGCTGATTGAAATTACCTTATTAAAATTTTAAGATACTAATAATAATGTATAAGTTCTTCCCAATAAATGATTTTATTTTTATTTATGTGATAAGTCAGAATGTAAGCGTTTACAACAGTGTTTAAAAAATAAACAAAGTTATAAAAACTACAATCCTGAGTTTCCATGAATTGAAAAAAAACTTTCAAAAAATACAGATGGACTTAAAATACTATAATATTTACATTATTATAACATTCTGAGATTAGGCTAACATCAGTTTTATTTATTTATGTGCTGTTAACTGTGTCACCATTACTACTGTCTATAACAGGGGTCGGCAAACTGCGGCCCGCGGGCCAATTGCGGCCCGCGGAGGGTAAATCTGCGGCCCGCGAGCACGTTATTTTTTTGAATGGAATGCGGCCCGCGAAAGAAAATTTTGTGGCCCGCGAGCATGTAAAAGTGGCCCGCTGAGCAAAAATATATTTCAAGCAAATTTTTTTTCGGTAGTTCGTTTTAATTTGTTTAGTTTGGTTTTAAGTCTCTGTATAACATTTAAAAATAATTAGAAAAAGTTACTACTTTAATTTAAAAATGTGAAAAAGACAGATTAGCATTCTAACAGAATGTTTTTCTGAGTTTCATAATAACTTCTATTTTACAACAGCAAGTAATTATCTGAAAAAAGAGTGCTTGAATTTAATAAGTTAGTTATATTATACCTATTTATCAAATAAACTAAATGCAAATGTTTTCCATTTTGTACAAAAGTAATGCACAGTAATTAACTAAAGTGTCACTTATTTATAGCTTAGATATTCTTTCCAATATTTTTTATACCTAAGCTTCTTTTATATATCTTTTATTTGTAAATGTTATGTTTTAGTGTAAAAACATTTAAAATAACATAATAATAAGAAAAAAAGGTTTATTTAAATTATGTTTTGAAACCTATTAATTTAAAAAAATTTTTTTTTGCACTTGAACTAATTTATATGAACACCAACTTAAAAAAATGCTCATATTTTAAACCACTTTTTTTGTAATACTTTAGTTAGTTTAAGTTTAGTTTATGCATAATTTTCTAAGTTTGTTTTTTCTACATGTAATATCTAAATTTGTAGAGACACAATTAAAACAATATATATGACATAAACTAAAATAGTTTTTGTTAGGTATACATTTTCATTTTTCAAACATTGATTTTGTCAAACTAAGTTAACTTTTATGCTTTGCATATCAATACACACATTTGCTGTTTTTTGAAGCTCCTATTTAATATAAACTAGACTTAGAGATAGACTCAGACTATCACTATTTGAAGACTTCAAATCTCAGGCCAACTAAGTCATTTTATAAGTTTTTGGCTAGAATTGTTTTTTGCATACAAAAATATCAGGAATGTTTCGTTAATTCAGGCTGGCTTTTTTGCTTTAAAAAGTGGCAAATTAAATTTATGATGTAAGTTTTGCTTAACCCAAAGTGTTAGTTTCAGTTATAATATATGTTATAATATATCAAGTTCAAGCCATCAAGTTCATTTATGCTTAAAACTTTTGGAAAAAAACTTGAATTTGGGAATTTTTGAAAAAGCCTGGAGTTTCAAACAATTTTTACATTTAAAGTAGTGAATTTTCGATTTGACACAAAAAATTTAGCAAATAAACACTTATTTCTTAAAAAATATACTAAAGTAGCTTAACAGTGTTTTTTGATATACTTTATAAGACACTTTTTAAACTTTAATTAAACTTTATACTAAAAATAAAAAAATGAATTGTACTTCTAAAAACTTTTGGTGCATTGCACCTTTACTTGTAAAACTTCACCGATTGTTGTGCTTCGTGTTTGAACTAAACCAAGAAATTATACTAAAGTGTCAAAGTTAAAAAAACAACTCTAGAAAAAATTCTCAAATGAGCAATAGTTTTTCTATCAGTGCTCTCATCTTAACATATTGATTAAAGTCATAATTTGATTTGTGCGACTTTATAACCTTAATGCATTTCCTAAATAGGGCTTTTTGTTGTCATTGAAGAAATAAACAAAAGTTTTTCATTACTGCTAACAAAAATTCTTTAAAAAAGTTTTCAATTTTAAACGGTATCTCATTACTAATAATAAACTTTTTACTTTATAACTTGCCTTAACAACTTTTTTGTGATAATTCTGTAGTTACTGAAGATAATCATGTGCTTTGTTGGAACTGACTTTGGTGATTTGTTTTTTTATTGTTTCTCGCAATAACTCCTAACTAACGTTTTTTTTTTTTGTTGCTCGTCTTTTATTTTACAACTAATATATTTAAATTCTTGTTGCACATAAAGAATTGCTGTAATGCTTAAATAAAAAGAGGTTTTTCTCTTCGCTAATGACTCAATTAAGTTTTATACTTTTGTTAAAAATCTTTAAGAAAGTTAATTGTCCATTCCAGCTGACTTATATTTTTTTGGCATGTAATTTGTTTACTGTTAATAAGTTTCGTTATTTCTTTATGTTGTGAACTTTGTTTTATCTGGGTTGCTACACAAAAAGGCTATTTTAAAAGCTTGTAAACTCAGATGTGTGTAAAACTTTTATTTCAAACACTTTAAATAAATCTTAGAATTCCCAGAATAGGTTTTATGACTGTAGTGTAGTTTACTAATTGCAGTTTTTTTTTGTTTTTTTACACTTTGTGTACTTTTTAATGATGATGATATTTTTACTAGGTACTAGCTTGATTTACAACGATTTACTAGCTTTTTAAACTTTTAATGAACTTCGGCTGGTTTGATACAACTCAGACGTTTTTGCTTTTTAAGTGACAACCATGTAAAAGACTAGTTACTAATAAGATATTTTATTTAAGTATTCGAGAATTAATTATGTTTAAGAATTTGTTCTAGCTTTCTATAATAATAAAAGGTATTAACTTTATTAAATTAAGTAATTACTAATTTTTTTAATGAATGTAAACTATTTAACACGTAAAAACTTTTTTTTGAAGTTAATATTCTTAGAAATATGAAAAAAGGGGTTGATAATATAACAAATATATAAAAGTAACTAATAAATTGTCTTTCAAGTTTGGTTTTTATAGAAAGTTAAATTGTGTGTAAAATTACAAAAGTATTAAATTTAACTTAGTAAGTGCTTATGAAAGTACTCAGTTTATTAACACTTCAGTATATTATTCAATGTAAATTTTATTCTAATTTCATTTAATTTAATTTAAATAGTCATTCTATGTATAGCTTAAAGTTATTTAAAATGACAAGGTGAACAAAAGTAAAACTTTTCTCTAGTGTGACTAAAACTAAAACCAAAAGATTATTCAAATGTCACTAAAACTAAAACTGCGGCCCGCGAAAACTTTGTAAACTTGAAATTTGGCCCGCGACCACCAACTGCATGCCGACCCCTGGTCTATAACTTCAAATATTATAAGATTCTATTGTTTCATTCAAAAAATTTTATGTTTCACTGTTTAGCTCTTAGCATCAACTTATACTGTTGAATGACTTTACCTCATTGAAAAAAGCTATCTTTCGTGCTCAGTAGAGCGAAGGATTTGGTGGCTAAACGCGAAGCCACCCCTAATTGCCTACTGAAGAAGAACTTGAAAGTACTTTAGGCAATATAACGAATACTAATAAATTTGTAGATTTTTTTGTTAAAAAAAAAACTTTTTTATTTTAAACGATTTTGATAAAGACAAAAAAATCACGAAGAACAACACACAACCAAGGGAAGATTTGAGATACTTAAAACTATAATATTCTTACATTTTATTTTAAGTTAGTTATTTGTAAAGCTTTTTTGATTGGAGTATATTTAGTTTTAATGTTATTGTAATTTTTAGTTTCTTTTGTAGTGATCTACCGTATCCAAGATTCAGACTCAGATTTGGCCGAATCCTAATTTCAAATTGTGATTCGGATTCGGCCGAATCTTAAATTTTAAAACAAGACTCGGTTCCGGCCGAACCCTAATTTAACAAAAAGTTTCTAAAATTTTGTTTTGGTAGACTACTTTAAACTTTTTGAGTTTTACTCAATTGTTTGTCGAAAGTTAAACGAAATGTAAAACTAATTAATGATTTCACGCTTAAGTTGACAAAATAGTGCTTTTTCACACTTATAAAAGCCTTCTCAACCAGACTTGTCAAATGAAAATTTTACAATTCATTTTTTACAGTATATGAATATCTCTCGTAGGGGAATACCCTATTTTTAAAAATATATGAATGACATTTGCTTGGATACAAAATCAAACAATTAATAAAATAAGAAGGAGATAATAAATCAAAACAACCATGTAAGTTTTTCATTTATGAGGTTTTTGTAGATAAATAAAAAATGGTAAACTAATCTTTACTAAAGAATTGAACAAAACACTTCAATTTTAGAAAATACTTTAAATGAATGGTGTTGTGTAGTTTAAGTCTAATGTAAAGTTATGGTTCCATTTTAGCAAATTAAATAAAGTTCAGAACTTTTTTTCCTGTTTTGTCTTTTTATTAAAAAATTAAATGTATTTTGCTTGAAATAATATATATTTCCTATTGTTAGTTTTGATAACAAAAGTATTTTTATAGTAACTTGAATCTACTTCTATTTTTATACTCAAAGTTTATGATTGTTTTCAAATATACTTATAACACCAAATATTTTTTTAAATATTTGGTTATTTTTTATTAATTAAATTATGTAGTTGTCATTTTGGTTTTTAAGTTTAAAAGAAGGATAAGGGTTTTAGTCTATTCATAATAAATGTAATATGATAACATTAGTTCATTAGATATGTTATAAATTTTTATCTTTCCATATTATTTTGAAGTTACCACATATCTAAGGTAATAAAAAAATTCAGTTAGACTACTATGTGAAAAAATAAAAAAGATGGAAGGGTGGGGTAGTTAAACATATTTTATTGATACTGATAAAAGTAGTTTTTTACTAAAATTAAATCTATTATGATTATAGAGACTTAGGCTGCTGTTAAGTAGTAAATGTTTTGAGAACTTATCTACTGCAATATGTTAAAAAAATAAAAAGCTTAAAGTCATTTTCAGTGCACTGCTTAATCAGCAGCTTGATCTTGTAAATTTATAGAATAAAAACCAACAAGAAACTTTGACTACTTTTAATTTAATAAACTTGTTTATAAAACTAGAATTTGCTAGTCTTTATACAATTTTTAATAACCATTTTAAACATGTATCTCTACACATTTAAACTATTAATTACCAATATACTTTTTATTTTCAAATAATATGAAGTAAAACTCTAATACACATTTAAATGAAATATTCCAAAATTAAATACTAATATTTTCCGATCAACTTGCAAAGCCATGGAGTTTTATTGCTGAAAATTTTCTATTACTTAAAGTATGATAAAAGAGGTTGGAAGAGAGTTCAAGCTTTTTCAACCCGAAAAACAAAAACTGTTTTTGTGGAAATCAATCAATGTTTAAATTTAACACATTATTATGTAGAACAGTGTTACAATAGAACTAAACAAGCTATATTATAAGGGTAATAATGTTTATTTTCATATGTTTTTATTTTGTCAAAGCTGTTAAAAGGGTTAACGTTTTAGATATTGTTTAAGAATGTTTTAAATTTTTCCTGTTCATATTTAAAAATTATTACTTCAAGTTAAAAATATTAACAAACAGTAATTATGTTTTAGATTTTTTTTAATCAATATCATACAGAACAATTCTTGAAGCAAAAGTCATAAATTAATTTTGTTAAAATTTTAAGTTTTAATGTGAATATTACAGTTTTATTATATATTAAACTTTTTGTGCTTTGTAAAATGTTTATTAAGTTATAGTAATTAAGATGAAAAATGCATTAGTTTAAAGCTGATAGATATGAAAGTTTTTTAATTGAAACATTTACCCCTTATATGTTAGTTTGTAAATTTATAGTTTTATATTGTTTAAAAAAAAAACTATGACTAAATTTAAATGACATCACTTATTTATTCTTGTTAATAATTAATAGTCATAAGTTAATTTTGTTAAAGTTTTTAGTTTTCACTATAAAGTGTTCCTTTAAAATTTTTTTCAACTATTTTGTTTCATTAATTAAAAAAACTTAATTTTTTGTAAGTTTAAAGGTGAATATTACAGTTTTATTATATTTTAAACTTTTTGTGCTTTGTAAAATGTTTAATTAAGTTACAGTAAATAAGATGAAAAATGCATTTACTTTAACTTTAAAATTGTAAACATTTATCCTTTATATGTTAGTTAGTAAATTTATAGTTTTATATTGTTTAAAAAAAAACCATGACTAAATTTAAATTACATCACTTATTTATTCTTGTTTATAACTAATAGTCATAAATTAATTTTACTAAAGTTTTCAGTTTTTACTGTAAAGTGTAAACCTTTAATTTACTTACCTTTAAAAAGTTTTTCAATTCTTTTGTTTCATTAAATAAAAAACTTATTTTTTTGTAAGTTTAAATGTGAATATTACAGTTTTATTATATTTTAAACTTTTTTTTGTGAAATGTTTATCAAGCTATAATAAATAAGATTTAAAATACATTAGTTTTAAGCTTATAGATATGAAAGTTATTTAATGTAAAAATTTATGTCTAAAATTTGATTAAAAATACTTATATATTCTTGTTAAAAAAACTGTTTTGTAGAAATAAACCAATTTAAGCACCTTTTAAATTTATCCTTCATAATAATAATAAAATTTAGTTTGAAGTTGGTCAACAAATGTTAAGAATCGCGCTTAGTAGAATAAAATTATTTATAAGTAGGTTAACTTTAAATCAAAGCAAATTAGTTATAACTCAATTTAAGCAAGCATCTTAAAATGAAAATGTTAAATTTCCGAAAAAAAAAAAATTAATCCATAAAAAGTATTTCATTTTAAATGTTTCAATTATATTCAAGTACATTTTATTATTGAAATTAATAAATTTTTTATTTAATAAAAGGAATCATAAATAACAAAAGAGAACATTTTAATACACAAAAAGTTATTCAAACATTTTAAACCCCTAAACGTAAGGAAAAATATAGTTGAGAACTGCATGAAAGTGCATTGCAAACTTTTTCTTTAGCTTATTCTCTCACTTTTTAAACTTCTTTTTTCTTTAATTTTTACTACAACGCATGCTTGACAACTCTCGTTTAAACAGCTTTAATCAAGTTAAAAACAACTTATGAAAAGTCTGTTCTCAACTTTGATTTAAAGTTTTGCACACAGTGTAAAAACTATGATAAATTATTTTTGTTTGATTCTAAAATAAAATTGTATACATAGTTAAGTCGTTTAATATCAGATTTTTGGATAACCGCTCTAAGCGTTAACTTAGCTCGATAGGCAATTTTGGCAATTAAAAAATATGTCCAAACTTTAGATCTAAATATTTTCCTTACATTTAAAGTTAACGTAGATTTTCTTATTCTAGAGAACGCTCCTTTGCCTTTAATTTAAAAAAGAAATCCATTGGATTTGGGTTGAAATTTTCTTCGGCATTTCTTTTATGAGGGATTTCATATTCAAATAATGATAATTTTAGTAAAACGTGCATGGTATTGTCTTACATAAAAACAGTCTAGATAAAAAAAGCGTGGATCATTTAAAATAGTCATAATTAAGTGTATTAAAGTAAGTTAATAATTTTTTTGCTACAGTGACTGTTAGAAAATTGAAGGATTTTGAAATTTATAATCGGGCATATTTGTATATATTATTTAAATATTAGAAATTTGAAAAAAAAACGACTCTTGAGAACACAGCAATATAAGTAGAGTAAAAAAATATATATTTTGGCTTAAACATCCGTTGGAGTAAAAATTATAATAAAAAAAAACTTTTTTTTAAGGGGCCATCTCAAAAATTCAAACTCCAATTTAATGGATTTTTATTTAAATTAAAGGCAAAGAAGCGTTCTCTAGAAAAAAATCTAAGTTAGCTTTCAAGACAAGGAAAATAATTGGATCTAAAGTTTGGAAGTTTTTTAAAAATTGCAAAAAATAATTAATTGAGCTAAGTTAACACTCGTTCTTACTTATTCATCTTATGTTATTTCTTTATGTTTGCTCGTGAACCTATTTCGGTTTAAATAACATTTTCGCTTTTCTATTACGAGAATATAAAAATAAATATACTTGTAGGTAATTTAATTTATTTCATTTTAACAAGGTTTTCCTCAGGTCACTTGTTTCAGTGTAATTTTATCTGCATAGCTCAGGCCTTACAAGGATTATTTTCTAGGCATCTCTATCAAGTATATCTTTAAAACTTATGACATATACTTTATGAAGTTTTCAGTGAGGAAGTCTAGTTTACAAAGACCATGTAATCTATTAAAATATCTTTTGTTTTCTTAATATGGTTTTCAGTCTCCATCTAGATGTTATTTATTAAATTGTGTCATAAATGACTTGTGACAAGGATTGTAGGACTTATATATTCTATTTTACTTTTTTCTTAATTAAAATTCTTTAAATCATATACTTCTTTAACCGCGCATTGGTTGGTTGAAAAATTTGAGTGCAAATATCTTGTTTTATTTTTCATTGCCGGGAAATGGAGTGTGAGCACACTGGCAAAAACATTTGAATTATATCAGGATATGCTTAGTAATTGGAATATTACCTTAAATCATGTTCACAATTTTTTGTGAGACAATGCAAAAAAAAGTTGGTATGTAAAGTTAAAACCAGAGGAGGTTGGCACGCCAACTTCCAAGGGTTTGTTTAGAAGAGTAGGGGGTTAATGATTGACTCATGGCTAAGAGGTCTTCGGCTCTGAATGCGAGCACTCTTAGTCCGAGTTTGAATCATAGTGTCTGGAAGACACTCTGGATTTGGACTGACTCGTGACATAGTTTAAATTTACTTTAACAAAAACTATTTAGTAATATAAAATACAAAGCAGTTGGGATAAATTCATATACTAAAAACTTAAAAGTAAACCAATTTGTAACAAAATATAAAAAACTAAAATGAATAAAGTAGTTAAAATTAGACAAAAATTACAATAAAAAACTCAGGTTTGAAAAAATTAAGAAAATTTTATAAACTGTTATAAAATGTTAAACAATATTAACAAAAATCAAGAAAACACTTATATTTGTCTAAAGACAATTTAAGTAACTTGTTTATAAAAAAACTCAATAAAATTAGTAACTAGCACACAGGAAAAGGTGGATGATCCACTGGTGGATCTACTGGACGAAAATCAAATCCACTCCAACTTTTTTCCTCAGAACTCAGACTACTGTCTCTAACAATAATCCTAAGCTCACAGTAGTGATTTCTCTGAGTAATGACAGTTGTTATTGCAACAATTTCAAACTTCTTGTAGTATAACTTGTCAACATCTCATTTGTTGTTGCTTATAGCTTGCCCAACAACAAAGTGTTTCCAATTTAAAAATGGAAAATTGTAAATAAATAACGTATTGTACAAAGTCTTGCTTTTTGTTCAAGATGTGTATACAAGGTGGAACTCCACATATCTTATGCTGAAGAGACTGAAAAAGTTAAAACCAGGTGTAGGGTACTATGTGGCTAACTATAAAAACTATTAAGATTCGATTATTTATTATCAGCTAAAGAATGGCAACTGGTTATCACTTTATTCTACTACCCCAACCCTCTTTTTGTAACTAAGGAGTGTAGTAAAAACAATGCATTGGTCTCAAGCGTGATCCTGCATGCAAAATCACTGACGAAGTTTGTTAACACTAATGAAAATTCAGAAGACTATCAAATATTTGTAAAACTTTAGCCAAGACTATAGGAGAGGCTTGCGAAAGAAGATTCTATACTAGGGGTGGGCAACGTTTTTAATCGGGACGGATCCGGAAAACTTTTGTCTTTGGTATGCCGGAGCATTTCGAATTAGTGATTTACCAGATAATGCCTTTTTTAATCCGGATCCTAATTTAAAACATTATTTGGATCCAGTCGGATTCTAACTTAAAGTTTGGTATTTGATCGGAATATAGTTTTATAGATACGGTTGATCACTTTTCTGAATCCTTCTAATTAACAAAAAAATCTCAAATGACAACTTAAGATATAGATTGAAACATGTCAGATGTTTACGTAAAATCTACAAATAGAATTGACATGGTATTTGACAAAGGTTGGTATGTAAGATTTTAAAATTACTTTACTTTGGGTAATTTGACAAAAAGGTATTCCAACTAAGTTGGTACAACACAAAATGGTTTTATCATTTGACATCAATTTGAAAAGCCATTTTTAAGTTAAAATCTTACAGTTTTGTTTTGTTAAAATTTGCGGGCCAGATTCCATTGTATTTCAAAAAACGGTCGGGAGCTAGACATTGCCCACCCCTATTCTATACCAATAACAACAACTTAAACATAATTGACAACAAATTATACTACTCACAACAGCTGTTGATCCATGATATCGACTTCCGCCTTCCATTCTTACCTCAAAAATAATGTCAAAGAGCAGCTAAAATTTAATGTTAAAAAACATATCTCTCTCGAGGCTGATTCTCTTATATTGCCGCCAGAGAAACAAAAAGTCTCGGTAGATTTTGATCCGGAGAAGTTTCCAACCTACTAAGTATTTGTTTTAAATAGAATCAAACAGAGCTACACAGGAGGACGAGCAACAGGATTATATCGATGAAGAAATTGAAGCAGAAATAAAGAGCTTTTTTTTTTTTTGCTATGGAGAATTTGAATGCAGAAACTGAAGAGGAAAAAGTTTTAAACTGGCGGAACTTGAACAAGACAAAATACCCACATCTTGCCAGCTTTGCAAGGAAATATCTTGTTGCACAATCATCTTCTTTGTATTCTGAAAGATTATTTTCTGAATATGGTAATTTGTACGAAAAAAAGCGTAATTGATTGCTTCCAAAGACCGGCAAAGAACTTTATTTGTTACCACAACTTAAAAGAAAACAAGAATAGTCTTTTGTAGTATGAAAAAGATATCTTTTCCAATTGTAGTTCCTTTTATATTTATAAACAGTTGTTAAGGTTAGTTTATATTTCTTTCTTGAAATGGTTTAAAGTGTAACCCTAAGTGGAATTTAATAACGTTTTTTTAAAATTGTAATTCCTTTTCTTTTTTAGGCCTTTACTATAGTTGGTATTATATATATAAATTATTTCAAATTATTACAGCTTCATGTTGTTTTAAATTGCACTTTGTTTTATAAATATGAACACTTGCAAAAGTTTAAGTTCTAATTCGTTTATGGTCCCAAAAAACCAACTCTCAAGTTAAACGTGAAATGTTTTAATTTTGTTTTGTGCTTTAAGCATTTATAAAAGTCAATGATTTATTAATTTTTTATAACAAAAATACAAGTTAACTGTTAATGTTGCTTGCATGGATATCAAAATATTGAAATTAAGTTCTGGTGTATGTAGCTTGATTTTTTTTAGCGAGACATTCGTATTTTGTTTGCTTTTAAAATGATTAATCATAAATAAAAAATTATTTACTTATTAATACCTTAAAAATTTTGTTCAAACTTAATTTACCAATTAAGTATTAATATATTAAGTATTTATTATTAATAAACTTGTATTGTATTTACATAACAAGCAGCTTAAATCTTTAGGATTATAATTATTAAAGTATTGAGATTCGGCCGAATCCAAATTTCAAAATTGAGATTCGGATCCTAATTTGAAATAAGACACGTATTCGGTATATCACTAATTTTTTTATTAAAACTTTTATTTATTATTTCAAATCTTAACAGCTTTTAAGTTGTTTTAATATGTAACATATAACTTTTTATAGCACTATAGTTATATTCATTACTTGATTATTAATTTTACTTACATATTCTCCATTTTTGCACTGTAAATTTATATATGTTTTGTAATTACTATTAGTTATCTATATACAATGCTTATGTTTAATAAATACACATACTCATCTTCTTTATCTTTTAATTCTTGTTTGCAGTACTTATTTTTTTAGAAGTCCGTTGAGCTGTGTCAATCTTTTAACACACAGAGACGTGCGGCAGTTTAATAAAGCAAGTACTGTGAAAATTTTTGTTTACTCCAACAAAATTGTTTTGTTATCTTTGTTAGCAACTAACTTTTGAGGGAACGTGTCAAATATGCACAAAGGGACACTTTAGCACAAAAAAAAACATTTTGGAACGAGAGTGAAAAAAAGTAAATAAAGTTAAAACAAAAAATAAATTTATAAAACTAAACTAAAAAAAAGTTACCGACCGAGGGTAAGGGGTAAAAGTGATAGTAAAAATAAAAATTGTTAATAAAATAATAACAATTAATAAAAAAAACGAAAAAGTTACCGACCAAGGGTATGGGGTAAAAATAGTATAAATGAAAATTACCAAATAAAACTATTATTAAGAAATAAGTAATAAAAAATTTAAAAAAAGATTAAAAAATCAAAAAAGAAGATAAAAAATGTAACAAGCAAGGGTAATGCAGGGTTGCCACAGATCAAGCTGAGAAAACTTTCTTAACTTTTTACAACAATTTTTCTGACTTTTTTAAATCAACCTCTTAATTTAAACTTATTCTAAAATACACAATCTAACACTTGAAACTATATAAAGCTTCAATCTAATTTTAATACAGGTTAAAACAAGTTTTTAGTTGAATTCAATCATCAAACTTCCATTATATCACTTGAACCATCTGTGTATGATTGATGTATTGCAATAAACAGTTCTATCAGCAAAATACTTGTATTATTACCTTATAAACATAGCTTGTCTGAAAAAAGACACAATTTTTTAGCATTTCCAAACATAAATGTTTCTAAACAAGCTAAACGATAAATAAGGAAATTTTACAATTAAAACCTTAAATTAGTTACGAACTTTCACAACTAAAACCTTAAAACAATAAAGAACTTGTACAATTAAAACCTTAAAAAATAAAGAACTTAATCAAACACTGTTTTTTTCTTATATGTACTTCTTTTTTTTCTCCGTTTTATTATTTGCTCTTCAACCTCTTCATCTAATGAATATATGGTTTCCTTCATTTGGTCTGCATCCCACTTCATTTTCTTGGCAGTTAAAACCATTTGCCTCATTTTATTCAAATCGCTCTCATCTGCTGCCCCTACACTTGTCGAAGAAAATCTTTTCTTTAAATCAAGCCACAATTTGTGGGCTTCATTTCTTTTATTTTTGCACTCATTTATTTTTACCTCCAATTTTGCTGCCTCTGATTCCTCCTCATCCTCCATCTCTTCCTGCCTTTGTTCTTTAAAAAAAAAAATTATACCTGTATAAATAAAACACTTGCTATATTAAAAGTATGCTAACGCTAAAACGTAACACTCTAAAAAATACAACGTAACTGGATCTTGCGGCGGCTACCGACATCTGCATATCTTTCGAGACGTTGACTTGATATGGTTCTAGTTTGTAAGCATACGTGTAATCTTTAATTTTTCTGGATGTATTAGTTTCTCTTTTCATGCTATTTTCAAGCAGAGCTTTCTTAATACTAAATCCTCGTTCGACCTCAGCCTGGCCATTGTGCAACACAAATAATGATTGCAACAACTTTCCAAAAGAAAAATTGGTAGGAACTACCAATGTTTCAAAATAAAACTGGTTCAAACGATGTTGACTTCGGTTGAAGCTCTTGAACTCTAATGCATTCATTGGAAAATTTATCAAATTCTAAATTGATCAATGCTAGCATCACATTCAGTGTTGAAGCACATTTTTTGCTTTGTTAAGGAGTGCAAAATATTGGCAAAACGCTTAACAAAAATTGTAACTCCTAATTTTCCAAGGCTATGCGGATTTCGGCTTAACATATATTTTACAAATGTAGTTCCAATAGCCATTCTGCTCCGGAGATTTTCAACTGCTTTTATAACAAATACTCTACATTCTTTATTGAAATTTAAGACCTTTTGTTCCTCAACTAGGTCTTTTTTCCTCAAATTTGCAAGCAAATTGGTTGCATCACAACCAAGATCAAAGCACAGTGGGCTGAAAACGGGGATCAAGCGGTCATTGACATAAAACTGTCATAAAAAGCAGTATAATACAATTTAAAGTTACACTTAGTGTTACAATATGAATAATTTTTGTTTTTAATTAAAAAATAGTTAAAATTTTAATTTCTAATAAAACTTTAATGAAAGAAACTTAAAAAAAAGAAAATAATAATTGGCTACCTCAAGAGAGTAACATTTACTCCCATTTTAGTTTAAATATGAATGAATTTTCATGTCAAGCCGGGTGAAACTATACTCTAAATACAGTTTATTTTTAATTTAAGGCTGTTCTCTGTATGTCAAAGTTTGTATTATTAATAACGTTACGTTTGTACTAGTCTATCAAAAGAAAAAAAAATCGTAAACATTTTGAACAATAAAAACATTTATTCGTTGCAAAACAGTGCAAAAAACAAAATAGTTTAGCCTATGATTAAAAAAAAAGTACTTTAAATTTACTAGAAAATATAAGTCAAACAGTAAGTTCTTAAAACTTCTTTAAAATTAAGTTTCTAAAATAAATAAAACACTCTATTCAGTAGCACAAAGCATATGTAACAACGTTTCCCATTCTGAACTACATGATGAAATTTTTTCATCTAGCTTCAAACAACTTTGCGCAGTATGTCCAACTTCTTTACAATAAGTGCAATTCAGTCTGTCTAAAGTGTTGTTAACATCGTAGTCACTCTTGTTCCATAATTGATTTAAACAATCTGTTAAATTTTCATACTGAGAAGTTTTTCTTGAAAAGTTCATTCTGTACTGTCTTAGAAACTTGTTGTTAGCTTCCAATCCACTTTCGGTGTAATTTAGCAAACCTCTACCGTTGTTTTGGTCAATTAGTTCAGCACTATGTGCAAGAACAGTATGCGCAGTTGGTGTAAAGCGAATCCATTTAACCGAAATGACCAGCATAATTGTTTTTTGACATAAAACTGAGTATTTCTCTACATTAATCTTTCTGTTAGAATTTATGAGGAATAAAATAATGAAAACATACAAAATAATTTTTTCAATGTTGTCTTTTAAACTAACATCAGAAATATGCTTCGTCAGCAGAGTCCTATTATTGGTTTTTAGTAAAGTTTTGACTACGTTACCTGTTGTAGAAGTTCCACCATGGCCTGTTGGATCCGGTTTTTCGAGAGCAACATTAATTTATCTATTTTCTCGACTACATTTCTATCTGTGCTATGTAATTTTTTATTGTTTTTTTGGATAGTTTTGTATTCTTTGAATAGCTTATCAAGATCTTCTTTAACTTTAGATTTGCTAGATTTTGAAAGTTCAAGCTTGTCTATCACTTCATCAGCAACAGCGTCAAAGTTAGGCTTAGTTTGAAATTGTGGTTTGTGGTTTTTGAACAGTTTGTATATTTCGATGTTAGTTAAACTATCCATATTACTGCTAGGTTTAAATAAGTTATAGTAATAAATCTACAAAAAATATATTAGTTTTAATCAGATGCAATACACTGGCTATCTTGTATCATAAATAAAAACACTACTTTTACAAAAACTACTATAATAACTTCAGTACTACAAAACCTTAAATTTGCTAAAATAGTAAAAAAAAACTATTTCAATAGCTAAAACATATGCTAAGCTACCATGTTTTTACCAATACTAACTGTTGTCATCATTATTGGAGCTTAAATGATCTGTAAACAAAAGTAAGTGAATCTATACACATTAAGAACCTTCTAGAACATACAAAATGGTCTTTTTTGTCATAGTGAAAAACCAGGGATAGAATATTATATCAAATTTTTTAACAGAAATATCGCTTGTAAAAACCTAAAAAATAGTTATATTCCACATGATAGATTTGTCTGTAAATTTGTATATAGAATCCTTGTCATTTTTACTAAATTATAAAAAAAAAAAATTTGTTGGTTGTACGGTGCCGAATTGAGAAAATTAACCCTAAAGAATACCCTAAATTGCAAGAAAAACATCGATGAATTTTCGACGAAAATAGAAGATTTTTTAAATGAGAAATAATATACTTTTACTTTTAAAATTCAAAGAATTTTGACTTTTTTCAATTAACACCAAACCAAAGAAATGAAAAAACTTAAAAAAAAGTATTTGTATAAAAGCTTTTAAGGTGTTTTTTAATAGTAGATGTAGACCTTAATTTTGAAAAAAATTTAAGCATTTTTCGAGGCATTTTTAAACTTAAAAAAAGCAAACTTTGGCTACATTTAAGCTTACATAACTTTTAGTATACTTTAAGTAGAACAGAAATAAACCCAGTTTTTAAAAGACGAAACCCCGCTCTAAACAATTAAATAAAAATCTTGCTTTAACTGTTTAGTCGCAGAAATAGTCAATGGCCACTTGCCAGCCCACTGTGCAAAGGCAGGTTTTAGGGAAGCTTGATCATTCAGTTCAATCTTGAATAACTGAGGAAAGCTGAGGTTTGAAACTATACCGTCTTTCATAAAGATTCACAGCAATTCAATTACCAAGCACAAAATGTCCTCATGCATAAAGGCAACAATAGGCTGGGTACTATGGTACAATGTCAAAAAAGGTTAAATGAAAGATGCTACCTAACTTAAGAAATGCATCTTCACTAAGAAAAGATCATCAACCACAGCATCCCTTACAACTTAAAGTTTACAAAAACTGCTGTACAAAAAAGTAGGGTACTTGTTCAATATGTTAATAGAAAATTTTTGCGGTTTTATAAAGGATATTTTATTAATTTATACCAGATGAAGGCATTAGAAATTAAATAATTTTGTAAATTTCTAGGAAAATTTTGCAATTTTTTCTGACTTAAAAGGATTTCTAATAAACTTTTTACTACTTAAAGGCTTTGAAAAACAAGGAAATTTGTAAACTTGAACTGACATAATCTGATTTTTTTTTTGTCAAATTTCCTGACTTTTTTTTCAAAAATCCCCATTTTTCCTTGACTTTTGTATTTTTTTTAGTTTTTCCTGACCTTGTGGTAACCCTGGTAGTGTTAGGGATAACAGTGATAGTAAAAGTAAAACAAAAAAAATTATTTTAAATAATATAAAATAGAATAAATCAAAAAAGTTTCAACCCGTGCAAAACTGATCCTTCGTACAAAAATGTCCCTTCGTGCACATTTGACACCTACCAAAAACTTGAACATTTACATACAATATATTTTTCCTACGTTAAAACTCATTAATACACTTCGTTGTACTAATTACTACAATTTTTGTAAACTTCGTAAAACTTATGTTCTATTATCTATGTTTTAGTTTATTTTGTGGTCAATTATAACCATTGCCATCTGTGATTTTATTGCAGCTTTTCACACTTAAATTGGTGCGTAGCACCAAAAATTAGTTGTTCATAGCCAGAAATTTATTCCTTTTTTAAGAACAGATTTGTTCCTGATTAAATACTTTTTACTGCAATATTTAATATGTGAAAAAAATATCTTCTAAGTGAAATGGTAGTAATTACAGTTTATTTCAAAATGAATGAAAACTAATTTTATTAAATTCAAGAAAAATATGCTTATTTTAATAGTTGCGTATTATAATATCCGAAATCTCATTAAAACTAATGTAACAACCTTATAGATAGAAAGTTAATTTTTTTAAGACTCATTTTATAAATATTGTTTTTTTAAGCTATTTAGAAAAATTTTTAACTGTTTTTCTTTTAAAATTAAAATGAATTCAGTAAAAAATATTGAACTAATAAGAGTTTTATCTTCTAAACAATTCATACTACTTTTTTGTACACTTGGGACAAAACCATTTACCTTCAGGTTGGGCTTCTAAACCAACGCATCCAAAGTGAAACCATTCTATAGGACACTGTAAATAAAGTCAACTATTTTTTTATACACTAAAGTTTTAAAAAAACTAAACATGGTGTTTATTTTAATTGATAGCTAGTTATGTGTTTAAAAATTTAAGAGATTTTAAATTGCACATTATTCTCTATCATTAGTGATTTGAATACTATAAGTTGTTTTGAATTTGACTATATTTATCTAATTGTTTTGCATTTGATTATTTTTGCCTTTAATATATTGCAACTCTTGAAGAATTATAATCAAAATAAGTAGTTTTATCTACATATGAGTTGTACAACATTTAACCAATAATTAAAGATTTTATTAACAAAAAAAAACATTTTATAACTTATTCTATATGGAAAGGTACTTTGTTACTTGATTTGTAAAATTTGTTGAAGTTGTTAATCCTGGATATTGATCTTAGTTACAAAATACTTATGTAAATTGGTATATACTCGATACATCGAGATATAAAGAATTCAAGTTGGGAAGTTCAATAGGTTCTCTGTATATGGAATGAATAAATCTAAAAAGGATAAAGACAACTTCATTGAAGTCTATATTCTTCCTTATTAATTAAAATTATACTGTCTAGTATTTGTTTTTTCATTCAAAATAAGAAAAAATTACGCATAATTTTCAAGAATTCATCAAGATATTTTTATTTAATATTTACTTTTAAACTTTAATTTAGTATATCAAAAGGTCCTTAGCTTTAAATTATTTTAATAAAATAAATTTTATAGAGATATAAAAACAAAGAAAAAATACGATTAAAAGTTGCCTTACATATACATATTGCGGTTACATAAGATTTTTAAATTCTTATAAAATCATTATGGGGTCACATCACAAAAAGTTAATAAAATCTCTAAAAATTGAAAAATTGCTTTGAAGATTTTGTTTATAGTAATAACTGATAGTAAAAAACTATAAAAGAGAATATTTATATACAATATAAAATTCTTACTATATTATTATTAATATTTAACATAAAAGTTTAAAATCAAATGAAGGTACATTTGTAAAAATTTCAAAGCTTGCATGTAATTTTAGTAGTGATAAACTTTTTTGTTATTTTGAAAAAATATTTCTTTTAAATCTTTTTGTAAAACATTTCTATAAACTTATATAGTATTCTAATACTTAGGTATCAATTAAATCACTAATGAGGGTTAAATATATTTTGCTTTTTATTTTGCAATAGTTTTATTTCAATAAATATATGTAAATTTATATGTATATTTAGTTTTATATTTTATGCTAATATTTGTTTTTAAAAAAGTAGCAAAGATACTAACTCTTCAATACAAAAGAGTTTTTTTTTTAATTAATTATTCTAAGGAAAACATCGGCGAAAGTCTACCAAAGCATAAGCCTGGGCTAACGCATATCGTAAGATAAGCTCAAGTTAACATAGAGGTTTGATCAAAGCGTTATGATCAAGCTTTTATGCTATTTTAATTATTACAAGTATTATTTATTATTATTCAATTTTTTTATAATATTAATATCCTATAGGTACAAAACCATCGTAAATTGATTTTATCGTTTGAGTTTAAGAGAAGTATTTTCATAAAATATATTTAAAAACAGAATTTATATTCAAATACACAATATTTACACAAGTGTAGATATTTAAAAAAATATTTTTTTGTTATTACAACTTTCACTAAGATGGTGATATTTTAAGATTACAATGACTTTGTAGTAATAAATTTCAAATTCATACTTTATTACAATAATCTATTTTATTTGATATACTGCAGAACTCTAAATATTCATAACTTAAAAGGTATTAACAAAGATTTTTAAATGTAGGTTTAAAAAGGTTTGGTTTGTGCAAAATCACGCTCAAAAAACTGCTTTAAAAAGACGCTTGAAGCAAAAAAAAGAAGATAAAAACGGTGCAAAAATGACGCTCGGTGATAAAGCGACGCCGTGCAAAAGTGAACCATCGTGCTAAAGTGACGCAGTGCAAAAGACACCCGCTGTGCTAAAATGACGTCTCGCAAAAATGACCCAACGTAATAAAGTGACCCATCGTGCTAAATTGACTCATTGTGCTAAAATGACGCCGAATAAAATGACACACTGTGCTAAAGTGACGCTGTGCAAATGTGACGCACCGTGCTAAAATGACGCCGTGCCTAAGTGTCGCAGTCCAAAAGTGACCCACCGTGCTATTTTGGCCCGCTCGCAAAAACAATCTTAAAATTTTAGTGATAATAGGTGAATAAAATTCTAAGACTCTAATCAACTTAGAGCTTCAAACGAATTATAATAAACTCCATCTACAACAAATCTATGCCAGTTTGCGCGAGGTCGTTAAGCGGGTTTTTGCTTAATAAAATAAGAATCACTCAGAAATTGAACCATGAAAAAAAAAACAATTTAAAAGAATACTTTGACATACAAATATTTTGTTCTTTGTTTTATAGCTTTGGAAAAATATTTTTTATTGTATTTTAACAAAGTTTTAACTTTTTTAGAAAAAAAAGTGATTATGATAGTTTTGCATTTTTTATGGTTCCTAAGCTGGTAAACCCTATAAGTTTTTGATAAAACAGCAAATAAAGAGCCTAATATTAAAAAGTTTTGATATAATAGATTTTAATAATGTTGACAGATAATGCTCCAAACATGTTTTTTTTAAACATTTTTTTGTTTTTTTATAGCAGATATAACTGTATACATATAAAAAACAAACAAATTAAGAAAGATTAAAATATCCTAGAACTAATTTACGTGACAATTTTTTTTATAAAGAGAGAAAATAATAAACTTCAGTGATTTTTTTGAAGAACTAATAAGTTTTTTAAAGGAAGAACTGAAGATAGAGCAAATAACTCAAAAGTATATTAGTGTTAGCGTTAAATGTGATGACTTTTTATGTAACCTATTGTTTCAAGTCTAATAAGTTTGGTTATAAATAAATTTTTCTCCTAACTATTCTTAACTTTAGTTAAGGTCGTTTTTGGCCCACTATGTGTGCACAGTAGTACTGTTAAAAAGCAAAATTTAAAAAAACTATCAAAAATTAACTTATTCCACTGTATTTATATTTAAACTATATTTTTCGTACTAATTGGTCGTTTAAAGTTTAATTTATATCAATAGAAATAGATAAACAATAATTTTTAAAATATTAAATACATGTGTTGAAACCTAGTAATCACAGAATTTTGAAAAGTTTGGGAACCACTGCAAGTCAATATCTAAACGTACAGGGGTCAGCAAACTGCGGCCAAAGAGTGGTGTTATATTTTAAAATAGAAAAAATAATCAAATTAAAAACACTTTTTTTTTAGCTTTCGTATAACTTAAGTATTATAAATAACTTTATAGCAAATAACTTCATTAAATTTAATCAACTAACTTCACTATTGTCACACATAACCATTTGTCCAAACGAAACCTGCCTACATACACAATATGTTGGCTCGTTAGGATCAACTGGCATATCCATTACATCTGGTCCAATAGAAGAAACAAAAGGTGACTGCCCAACATACGGTTGTTGAACACATGATTCTAAGTTATAATAGTGAGTTTTCTTATTTATATTTTTCAAACTGATTAATACTAGGTTATTTATATAGCTGATTTAAATTGGATTGTACACAAACTAATGAAGAAAAAAACAAAAAAATTTAGTAATACAATACTAATAAACTTTCTCAAGAAAATTTTATTATTATTCTTACTAAGATCCCAGTAGTACAACTTTGACTTAGTCATCAACTTGTAATACTAACAATTACATTTGCTTACTCCATACCTTTTAAAATAAATCAGATAGTTTTATTAACTTTTATAACAACTTATTGAACTAGTTATTTATGAAAATCATCATTTTAATTTATTTTATTAAGATTTACTTAACAAGAGTGATTAAACCATTCATTTTTGCATATTTTTTTACTTATTTCTTGACATGATTCTTTTAATTTAGTAAATTTAATTTCAATTATTCATGGTGTGGATTAAATTAAAAAATTATACAACTTGTTCTTGTATTTATACATTACTTTTATGCAATAAGAGCTACAAGCTTAAATAAAATAGTTCTAAATATACCAGTCATGGTCTAATATAAAATTTGACTATATTTATTTTACTTTCTCACATTTAAATTGTTTCTATTTAACAGAAGCTAGTTATATAAAACATACACCTTATGACACTTAAAAATTAAAAAAACAAACTCAACGATCTTATTAATAATCAATTAGTATCATATAATTTTTTACAAACATGTCATATGACTAAATGTAAACAAATGACTTAATGAAAATTTCTGGCAAAATGTTACAAAGAGTTCTGTAATTAAAATTTGTCGTTAAAGTATGTTAACTAGTTGAGTTTCAACATAACTATTCAAAAATTACTAGCTACTATTTTTTTAAAATAGATTCTAACAAACAAGTTCGTTGCAATAGACAATAAAAACAATTTCCACAGTACTTTATTAATTTAACTGGCATGTTTCTTGGTAATAAACAATTAATGTCATAGGAATTCCACCTTGATTTTTACAAGTTAATCTTATTTTGTAGAGTTTTATCTGAGCTGTTAGACATTTTTAACCATTAATAAAAACTTAAAGTAACATTTGAGATATAAGCGGTCAAAGTCGGGCTCAATAGGTTTCTAATTAAAGGCGCAACCAAAAACGCAAAAAAAAAATGACAATTTCACTAAAAATATATATAATTTCCTTCATTTTTTAAACAAACTTCTTCAAACTTTCACAGAAAATCTATTACTAGTATTTAAATCAATTTAAGGCATGAATTTTTTTTCAGTTTTCGATAATTTCAAAATCTCAACATTCAAAGTTTTTCTAACCATAAAAAGAATATTTCCTGAAAGTTTTAGGTCTCTAGCTTAAAAAATAAAGAGAAGATAGATTTTTAGTTACTTTTTAAATTTCCTAGAAAATTGACCCTGAAAAATTTTTGGTCCATACGTTTGTATCGGAAACTTTACAAATGTTACAATACAAAAATTAAACATATTTTTTTCATTCTATAAGACTGGCTTGTTGTTTATGTTGAAGAGCCAATGTTATTTTTTGTATAAAAAAAAATGTTGGACCACCCAACACTTTTCACTTTTTTTCTTTAACACAGTTCCACGGAGTTCTATAAAATATAAGAACTGAAAAAAATAAAAGGAGATAGAAAAAATAAATATATTTATTTACTATAATACAAGACATAATCATAATATATTAACACTAACAGTAGATACAATACATGTTAATTACTCACATTGTAAAATAAGTAATTCAATAAACAATAATTAACTAATTTAAACTATACTACTATGAAAAGCTATATGTTCATTACTTTATACAACCAAATAAATTTTAATTATAGTGCCTCAAAAAATATTATGTTTATTATTTAATACAACGTAAAACAATTAATTATGATATTTAAAGCCATATAAATTAGAAGTTATACAAAAAATATAATATTTAGAAGAATTAAAGTTAAACTACAATAAAAGTGAAAAAAAGATATTTTTAATTTTAAACATAATTTTTTTGTTAATTCAAAAAATTAACCTTCAACTATTTTTCTTTTCTTCCTTATTTTTTTAATGTTTTCGGTTGAAAGAGAATGCTTTCTACCTTTCTTTTTCTTTGAGTTAGTAAGTTTCTAGTAAAAAAAAATAATTTAAAATGCAAAACTTAAGACAAATTTAGATTCAAATTAAACGAAAATATAAAAAATATCCGTTGTAATAAAAAAATGAGTTACAGTAATTTTCAGCTGTATCAAACCTTTAAATTCATTCCCGTAGAGGGTGATATATATTTAAGAAAAAAAAAGTGACGACTATAAATGAGCGGGTTTTTTTTTTGGTTTATCAAAACCATAATTCGAATTTTATTTTCTCAGGTAAGTTTTAGAAAGACTCGCACTATAGTTATTTCTCTTAACTAAAAAATATTGCTCAATTTAATGTAATGTAAAGAGATTATTTAACAACACTATACATAAACAACATTGTTAAGTGCAGTTTACTATTTTATTATTCTTGACAAGGTCGTTCTTTTTTGCCATGGTAACTTGGTAGTAAATAAAATATTTAATTTGCACTAATATTATTATTTTAAAAAATTGCCGCAAAATAAAACAAAATGGTTATTACTTTACCAGTAATTTCTAAAAAACTAGTAAATTATTCCACAAGTATATGTTTTTAAATATTGTTTTTTATTATAACAGGGATGCCAAAAATTTTTTGAAATTTTTTTTAAGGCTTTTTAAACTTCTTCTAGATTATTGAAAGCACAAGTTTTTTGTTCATTTGTAGTAAAAAGATATTTTATATATTTAAATATATTTAACGTATATAATATTTAAAAAAATTCTAGTCTATATCACCAACAAAATTCTTAAAAGCGTAACACAAGCATTAAATTTTTACTCAAGTTTAGTACATTTAAGTTTTATTTTTGTTGTTAAACCATTAGCTCAATATTTTGTTTTTAATTTTGCTTTATTCATTTGATTTGTTTAAAAAACTTTCCAGATTTGTTTACAACAACTGAGGATCTCCTATATACTAGGAGTGAATCATTGGTTTGTTAGTAATAAACTGTTAAAATAAATATAGATAAAAATCTCCTTAAAGACATTTAAGTCGAGAACTTTAAATTGTTTGATTTAAAACAAGTTACGATATTATGTAAAAATTGTCTAAAATTCAAGGTTTTTTACTGATTTTTGTTCAAAATTCCAGTTTTTAGAAATTTTATAAAATTCTAGGGTTTTCATGATTTTAGGTATTTTGGCAACCCTGTTGTAAAAAATGTATCAGGTATTAGTCATTTAAAATCAAAAAGTTATAATAAATTCAATTAAATGTCATCTGAAGCAGATATTATTAGAATAATTAAGTCTTTTAAAATTTGAAAAACTTCAACAAAAGCTAGTATTATTTTGAAAAAGAAGGACAGAAAGTTTTAATTCACTTAAAACTGATACACTTAAACTAAAACAATTAACATGTAAAAAAAGTCATCAACCTAAACAAAGTTTTGTAAAGTTACACAAAGAAAATGTAAGTGTCATAAAAATTTGACACATAACAGCAAAGTCAATGCTTTTGAAGAAAAATTAAAATTTACAATATTTTTTATGAATTCAAAAATCAATTTACTTCTTAATAGTACTAAAACAATATTCTCAATTTTTGCTAAAGTAGGGCATTCAAACAAGTCAAAAGAACTTACAACAGACATAAATACTAAGCTGATGCAGTGGCTAAAAAATTAAAGCTGAGAATGAACAGAAGCTTGAAAATAAGCTCTTAATATTACAGTACCCAACATATCTAAAAACAATGGAAATTCTTCTAAAATTTTACTTGAAGCTAGTAAAATAGGTTTTGAAATTTTTCAAGAAGTTTTAGGAGAAAAAAAGTTGAAAAACTTTAACTTAATACACTTTATCAAGTTGGTTAGACTAAAAGGGACTAAATAAGACCCACTACAGTTTAATTATAAGAAACAGCCGCAAAAAGCAAACTATTGAAATTGAAAAACCTAAAAGTGCTGTATAGCTGAAAATAAACAAATATATTCATTAATCACGATAGAACTATGTTAAAAATAAAAATTTATAGAAGAATAAGAGGAGAAATAAAAGAAAGCACGCCATAGCAGAACAGAAAAGCTCAATTATCAGATACGTCAAAGGAGGCAACTAAATTGTAGAAAGGACAACTAACCTTTTTGTTGAACTCTGGGATTAATGTAAATTGTAAGTTTAAGTTATAAAGTAAAACTAATTCTTTTTGCAAAAAATCTTTTTTTAGTTCATCTTTAATAATAACAGCCGTACGATTTCTATAAGTAAGAGTTGTTTAAAATTGAACAAACTAATATCAGATCTATTTTAAATAAAGATTAATTTTAAGAAAAAGAAATATACATCATTTGTAACTTAGTATGAGTATATTTTTCTTTTTTATTTATAAACTTACAGCATTGCAAATCTACTTCATTCCTTTTCAAAAGTTAAATGAAAAGGAAAACAGTTTTAAAGATAGATAAATATTTTTAACTTAAATTAACTATAAAGTAGTTGTACAAAGTTATAAGAATATGCTATTCAAATTAAAAATGAACATTAAGTTAATATATTGTCAGTAGGGCTATCTTTCCATTTGAAGATACCTACAGAGTTGCCACTGGTTTTTGGCAAAATTTCTGTAGGTTTTCAAAAATTCTTCTAGGTTTTTGAAACTACACGTTTTTGGGTCTATTTTTATTTCAAAATTAAGTTAAAGGCAAAAGTTGTATAACACCATTGAAAAGATACTGCAAAACTTCTTAAAATGTGTTTATTATTAATAAATTTTTTTACTGATGAAAAAAAAAAGTTATCTATACGAAAGATTTTTTTTTTTATCAAATCGAAATTTTATTACTTTCGAAGTAAAAGTTGCTTAAGTTCTAGGTTTTTTACTGATTTTGTTAATAATTCCAGTGTTTTCTAGTTTCTTTTTTACAAAATTTCTCAAACTCCAGGTTTTTCCAGGTTTTGTGGCAACCAAATACATATGTATTTAATCGTTAATTTTAATTTGAATACCATATTTTTATAAAATTTTATAACTACGTCATAATCAATTTACATTATTTATCAATGTTCAAAACTTTTTTATATTTCATTTAACTTTTGGAAAAGAACCAAGTAGATTTTAGAAGCTTTAGGTTTTTAAAATAAAATTAAAATACAAAGCATACTCATATTAAACGACAAATGTTATTCTAATAAAACAAAAGTTCTTTCGACAATAGTATATCAAAATGTCGTTTAGATCTCTCAACTCAAACATGGCTGACTCCAAAAGTTAGTGATGCAACAGTTTGTTTCTCTGACTATAATATCATCCGAAAGGATATATTGAGCAGGGATGGTGTTGCTGTCCTTCACAAAAGCTCTTTAAAGGTTATATAAACTACATTTAAAAAATTCTTAAATAAAAACTTAAACTTTGAGGATTCATGTTTAAACTTTTTTTTAATAAATCTAAGGTTTATCTGTATCTCTCTTCTTCCACAATTAGCAAAATATTCATCAAAATTAAAAAACCATTGTTTACTCTACTAAACATTTTTCCCCAAAACCTGTACTTTTTATGTTCTTTGAGACTTAAATTAACCACGTATAGATTTTACAATTTCCAGCACAACCTACAACTTATCCTAAAAAAATTACTTAAATTCTGTACTGACATTTTTATAGTTCAGATAATTAAATTTCCAACAATGAAAATTTCTTCGTCTTAAAATCTGCAACCATCTTGATTCAGATAGAATCATATTCCATTCAGTTATTCCCCTCTAACAGACACATGACAAGTTATTTTCACTTAAAATTGTAATTGGAAAAACGTAGTACTAAACCTAAAATAACTCAATACAATTTTTAAAATTTAACAGTATCCTTCTTTTATAACACTGACATATGTTTCATTGTGTTAAACGGGTCAACACACTTCAACTGAGCTCTGTAAAAAAAAAATACTGTAAGGAAAGAATAGAAGCTATAGTAGGTATACACATGTGTCTATTAAAAATAAAAATAATTGCTTTAGGTTTTTATAGGTCTACTTTAGCTTCTATTCTTTCCTTACAGTATTTATTTTTTACAGAACTCAGTTGAAGTGTGTTCAACGAAAAACGTCTATCAAAGTATTACTTAGATTAAACAAAAAAAATATGAAAAAATAATAAAAAATTGAAATTATGTGTAGGATGAAAAATAAAAATGTGGTAAAAAATAAATTAAAACTTATACTAAAAATATCATTCACAGAACACAATTAAAATCATTATGTTTTAAAGTAACCAAAAATTTAATTTCTTATTAGTATTTTAATAACTTTATTAAGACTAGTTAGTTTTGGCATGAAATCCAGATTAAAAAATAGAAATAAAACAAACAAGTAAAATGGGTTAGAAACGTTCAGGCTAGAAGTGATTGGGTTAGATATGATTGGGTTAAATCGGGTTAGAAATGATCTTGTTAGAAATAATCGGGTTAGAAGCGATCGAATTAGAAGTGATCGGGTTAGAATTGATCGGGTTAGAAGCGATCGAGTTAGAAGTGATCGGGTTAGAAGTGGTCGGGTTAGAAGTGAACGGGTTAGAAATGGACGGGTTAGAAATGATTGGGTTAGAAATGATCAAGTTAGAAATGATTGGGTTAGAAGTGATCGGTTTAGAAGTGATCAGGTTAGATATGATCGGGTTAGAAATTACCGAGTTAGAAATGATCAGGTTAGAAATGATCAGGTTAGAAATGATCGGGTTAGAAGTGATCAGGTTAGATATGATTGGGTTAGAAATGATCGGGTTAGAAATGAACAGCTCCGCCTTTCATAGCAACAGAACAAAAATAAAGTTTTTATTGGCATATTTTTAAAAAGTTTACAAATGCGTATTATGACGTATCAAATAAATTTGTATAAATTTAGATAGTCTATTAAACGTTTTAATTCATTTTAATTTAACACTAAAATTCATAATAATAAGAAAATACCTGTAACTGTATCTTTTTTGTTTATAAGTAAATTTTTACAAATATATAATTGTTTTTAGCAAATTGTCTTTTTTGAATGTTTAGCTTGACTCACTAACATTGATCCTATATATCTCAAAAGTTAGTCTGTACTTTCTTAATTTATAGAAGGTGAATGAAAACCGAGATTATTTATTTTTTAATAGAATCAAATTGTAAAAAATAATGTTGATTCCCTATGTCCTTAACAAGTTTGAATGCTTTAAATAAATATTAGGACTTAATAACTAGAAGAAAAAAACAAAGTTTTTGAGTAAAATTAAACTTAAGTCATTAAAATTAGTTAAGGATTTAAGAAAAAGTTCTAATAAGTCAAACTTTTCCAAACAAATTTTTAAACAAGATGGAGTCTTTTAAATAACTAGAACTAATTTTAGCTAGATTGGGTGGATCTTTTCTCTTTATACTAACTAGCCTGATTTCAGTATATGGCAACCCTGTTATAATTAAACATTAGCTACAACTGAATCATAAAATGAACTTGATAGTAAGCATGAAGGTTATAACTAAAAAATAAAACATTTTACAAATGTACATTTTATAGTTTCAATATTTAACTTCTGCATTTCTTTATCTGAGTGGTACAACTTAATTTTGGTAAATAAACAAATTACCAGTACATTTCCATCAATTCTTTTCTTTCTAGATTCAGAAATGTCTAATGAATTATCAAGCTGTCGAACTTGTTTATCCACCTACGTCAACAATATAATTTATTACTTGAAAATATAATTATCAATTTTCATACCAGTTTTTTAGTGATTTTTATTAAATATTTAATGGCAAAAATTATTTTAATTTAATATTTTAAGGTATAAATGATTTTAATTGAATATTTTACAGTGAAAATGATATACTTATTTATTAAAACTACAAGTAATACATTAAAGAAATATTTTTTGTTAAGTCTAATATTTCACTGATACTTTTCATAACTTTGAAACTATTGTCTGGTTTTAATCTTAAGTATACTAAAAAGTACTATTAACAGTATAAAAACTTGTTATCGGCAACATATTTTATTTAGACAAAAGTAATACAATTAGTTTCACAGTTTGTAAAGTAAGGTTGTAATCTTATTTTGTTAATTTAATAACTAAGCTAATGTTGTTGTTTTTTAATACTTTTTTTAAATTAAAAAAAGTTTTGATAAATAACTAGCAGCAATCAAAAATAGAGTTCAATGGGTTCCTTATGGAAAGCAACAATTACAAAGAGAAAAAAACTATTTAGCTAATAACTTTTTTGTCCTACAGTTTTTGAGCAACTGTTTTTAAACTTTCTTAGCCTAGTCTTTAAAAAATCATGACATATTGCAATTAAAGTACCTTTTTTTACAAACAAACAAAAAATTGATTTAAAAATGATAACATCAAAATTAAAACTTTTAAGTTTTCTTCTAACTTCTTGAATTGATTTATTTATATCAATTTATAAACTTTACTTTCTACAGGATTCTTAATTAACTTTAAAAATGCAATTTGAGGGCATATACGCTCAAAATATTTGGTCGTAGGACCTAGTACACGAAAAAACCTTTCGGTTATCAAGTCGCACACAAGGGATACCTTATAACGTCTTATTCAGGACGTTATAAGTGTGTCAACTTTTTTACATATTTGTCTAAACTTTTTTACAAAATTTAAGGCCATAGGACGGTAAGGATGTTTTTACAAAATTCAAAATTAGCTCAAATACAGAAGCCAAGAGTATAAGCCAGGTTTTATAGAATATTAATCTTAACTAATTGTTTATTAAAATTTTGAGATATAGTAATTTTTGTAATAACTTTCTGATAAAAACGTAAGAACCGAAAATTTTTGATTGTAATTTTCCTGCAAAATTTTGAATTTTTTTAAATCTATCAATATTAATATTTTTATTGGCTAAATATCTAAAACTTTCAGGAAAAATTCCGAAAATATTTTAAATAAAATAGTATGTTAGAATTTATAAAATACTAAATGTCAAATTTTATAATAAAAGAATCAAAACAAGGAGTGAAGATATTGGTGCCTGATTTTCAATTTCAGACTATTCAAATTCTCAAAGAAAAAAAAAATAAAGGCCCACCAATTAAAAAGTTATATATATTTCAAAAATATAAAAAAGCAGCAGTGGGTATTATTATCTGGTGGAAAGGAATTATTATCAAAATTGCAGAAAGACAAAATTTCACGAGGGGACTAAATTGCACGAGGACAATTTTGCACCAAGGGTCAATTTTGCAGGAGTTACAATTTTGCTCGGAAGGTCATTTTTGCACAAAAGTAAAAAGAGAAAAAAACTAAAAGATAAACTAATAAAAAAACAAAAAGATAAAAAAGTTTACTGACCGAGGGTAAAGGGTAACAGCGATAGTAAAATAAAAACTAATAAAAATTATTTAAAAAAAAAAAAAAAAATAAAAACAAGTTAATTAAAAAGAAAAAAAAAGCTACCAATCGAGGGTAAGAGTTAGGGGTAACAGTTATAGTAAAAAAAAATAACAAATAAATTATACAATAAAAATTTAACCCGTGCAAAAATGTCTTCTCGCAAAATTGTTTGGTCGTGCAAAATTGTCTTCGTGCTATTTTGTCTTTTTGCAAAAGTGTCTTCGTGTAATTTTGTCTTTGTGCAAATTTGACACCTACCCCTTATTATCACCTCCAAAAACTTTATTTTTATTTTCACAAAACTTCAAAACTTTTAAGCTATGGCTATAAAAAAGGTTTTAAATATAGTAATTTTTAGTAATTTATAAAATTATCTTCAAATACTTTATATTTAACTTCTTATAATATTTTAATTATTTCAGTTAGACCTAAAACCCTTTTTCTTTTTTATTTTAAGTATATACACTTTATAAGTTATGGTCCTTTAAAAAATTAAAAAAATTAACTTTTTGGAATTTTAATTATCATGTAATCTGTAAAATATTTTTTATTTCAAAATTATAAAACTCTATCTCTTAAATTATTATAATATTAGAAACGAATTTGAAAGTTATTGGTAAAAAAATGAAGAATTTATATTACTAATGAAATAGTTTATTTTGCTTTTTTAGTTTGGGCTTTCCATAAAAGCCTTTTGGGCTCACCGAATTTAATTACATATATTTAAAAGTTACTTCGAAATTTTTTAGGCGGATTTAAGTGTTTAGTAGCTAACTTAAAACTCTATATAACAAAATCAATTAAAAAACAAAGTGGACCTATGGCCTTAACATTGGCTCTTAAATGAAAGCTTGAAGTATGAACTATAAGTCAGTTAATCAGGGTTGCCAAAAGTTTTTGGCAAATTTTCTTTAGGTTTTCTAAATTTCTTCCAGGTTTTTAAGGTTACACGTTTTAGGGTCTATTATTAGTTTAAAATTAAGTTTAAGGTAAAAACTGTGTTAAATAGTATAACGACATTAAAAAGATATTTTGAAGTTTCTTTAAATGTGTTTTTTAATAAATAAAAAAGACTGATGATGACAAAAACATTTTATCTATACGGTGGTTTTTTTGTTTCAAGTCGAAATTTTACTACTTAACATGTAAAAGTTATTTAAAATTCCAGGTTTTTTAGTGATTTTTGTTTAAAAATCTAGACTTTTTTCAAAATTTCTCAAATTCCAGGTTTTTCTAGCCTAAATTGTCAAATTCCAGGTTTTTTAACGACCCTGGTTAATATAAAATTCTAGATAATATCTTATAATAAAGTAATTTTTGTAAAAAGTTTCCGCTGTAGACCAAAACTTTTATAATGTAGTTTTTTAAGAAACTTAAGTAATATTAACTTTTTTTTTTATTAAAATAAATCAGGGTTGCAACTCTTGGAGTAAAAATAAATGCTTTAAGTGACCAAAAACTGCCCCAAGTCATCCTGAGTTTTATTCAAATTTTTAAAAAATGTGTCCCCTCTCGCGCAAACTACTTATACTGCATGTTCTTTTTTCTTCTTAATAATTAAAAGGAAGGTTGTATGTGTAGTCTACTGCATTAGATGTTTACAAACTGAAAAGAAATACTTATTTTGAATATTAGACAACACTAGTCTATAATATCTTTTTAGCTTTTTTTACTGAAAACAAGTATTTATAAGTTATAACAAACAAATTTATCTATGAAATAAGGATTTACAAAACAGAATAGCTTTACTAAACTATATAATTAACTAATTTATGTATATTAAATTTCTGTTGTTGTATTGCTAAACTTTTATGTCTCTTACTGTTTTGTTTAATATAACTCAAATCATGAAAAATATTAATTTTAGATTAAAAACAAAAACCACAATGTTATTTCTAAGTATAATGATGAACTAGCAGCACGGCTAAGAAATTTTTAAATAAGTATTTCAAAATCAATAAAAATTGTGTCCTTGAACGAAATTAGTTGTATTTTACAACAAAATAATGAAACTCGATCAACTAAATTTCATTCTAGATTTAGAAAAAAATTTGTCTAGATATTTTTTAAAACATCAAAAAACTATCCTGAAATTTTTATAAAAATCATAAGCGCTTTAGACATGCTAAGTTTAAAAAAAAATCAAAATATCCTGATTTAACCAGAGTCTCTCTGAGATTTTCTAAAATTTCAAAACATCCTTAGTTTCCCTGGGTACTTTGAATGCGTGGCAACCCTAATAAGTAAACAAACAAAAGTACTTTTCGTCCATGCTCATCAGTGGTTAACTCGTAGTTGAAAATTGCTGTAATAATATTCAAATAAAAAGTTTAACTCTTTAACAAGTTAATAAAATTAGGGTTAAGGGGGGGGGGGGGTCCAGCACATTTTTTGGCCATATTGTAAAATTCACACTTGGACATGATTTGGATGTGTTTTGGCTTCAATAAAAAAAATCTTAAAAATAAAAACTCATTTGCAAAAAAAATATCTGCCCAAAAAACCAATTTCAATCCCAAAATTACATTTGTTTTGATTTTTCGACTTAAGTAGTAATTAATTCACTTATATATGTCCTAGACTTATAATTTATATCTTAAATGAAGGCTTATAACTATAGACATACATTTAAAAATATATTAACTGCTTTTAATATATTTTGACGACATAATTACAAAAATATGCAAATTTTGTCTGTAAAATTGTACTTTTTTTAGTTTCTTTGATTTTGAATGTAAAATGTGTAGAGTCAGTCAGCAAGAAAAATATTACTAATATAATGTCATTTCAATTGCATGTTTTATATATAAAATACATTTAATTTTTTTTCAGTTATTAGATATTATGAGTAGTGAGACCACCCGACTAAGAGTATAAGAATTAGACCTATATATCATAAAAACTGCATGTAAATCTATTAAAATTAGTGTAATTTTACTATCGAAATAAAAAGAATTTTTATTTAATTCAAGAATAACTATTTATTTGTTTCTTTTTAAGCTAGCTTTAATATGGTATTGTTTTCACCAAACTATTAGTTAGTTAGTAACTAACAAGTTTTGTTGAGTATTTTACATTTAATTTGTTAGTTTGTTAAAATGTTTTAATTCCCTAATTTAAAAGATTTGCACCAAATATTTTTAACTTTAAGCTCAAAGAGGTTTATCATCATATTTACTTTGTATTAAGGGCATAAGAGATTCTACCTTGATTTTTATGAGTTGATTATACTTTATAGAGTTTTATCTGAGGTATCAGACATTTTTAACCGTTTGAAAAAACTCAAAGTGATTTTTGAGATATGAGCGATCAAAGTTGGTGACCTCAATAGGTTCCTGATGGAAGGCACAAACTAAAAATGCAAAAAAAAAAGACCATTTCAATAAAAATCTATCTCCTCCTTCATTTTTTAAGCAATCTTCTTCAAATTTTTACAGAAAGTGTATTATTAAATTTTAAAAAGATGCAATTCAGGCGTTTTCTGATTTTAAAAAATCAAATTTTATTAAAAAACAACCTTTTTTTTTTGTTTTTTAATCTAAAATTTTAATTTTTTAATATTTTTAAAATTCTAACATTTAGAGTCTTTTAAACTATAAAAAAAAATTCCTGAAATTGAGGTATCTAGCTTAAAAAATGAAGGAGATAATAGATTTTTAATTTTTTTTTTAATTCCAAGAAAATTGACCCTAAACAATTTACGGTCCATACGTTTGAATCTCAAACTTTTTATAAAAATTACAATATCTCAAAAGTTAAATGATATTTTTGAATTCTATAAAAACTAGCTTGTAGTTTGTACTTTAAGCTTTCATATAAGATATAATGTTATTTTAAGTAGAAAAAAAATGTTGGACCCTTCTATGCCCTTAATGTTATTTACAAGACCTAGCACTTAGCAAGGGGAACGGGTCTAATTTGCGCGAAGACAAAATTGCACGAGGTTACTAAATTGCACGTGGGGACTAAATTGCACGAGAACAAAATTGCACGAGTGTACAAATTTGCACGAAGATACTTTTGCACGAAGACTAGTTTGCACGCGGGCACAAATTTGCACGAGGGGACAAAATTGCACGAAGACTATTTTGCAAGGAAGCTCAATTTTGCACGAGTTACAATTTTGCACGACAGACAGTTTTGCACGGAGGGTCAATTTTGCACAAAAAAATAACAACCTAAAATAACTAAAAATATATATATTAAACCTTTATATTTAAAAATAATAATAATAAAAATGTATTAGTGTAAATAATTTTAATTTATGTAGGTTTATATTAATATTATTTATAAATTGTATTTTAATTTTTTAGTTTTTTTTGAATTGAAACTAAATTATTGTTTTTAAAAACTATTATTAATTAAAAAATTTCTTAATAAAAATTAAACAAAATTTTATTTTAATAAAAATATCCCTCATTAAAGAATAAACATGTATTGATGTAAACTTAAATTAAACTAAAGTTATACTATACTTCAACATGAAATAAAACAAATTCAAAAATAAAAATAAATAAATAATATTTACATGGGTAGGTGTTAAAATTGCACGAGCGTACAAAAATGCACGAGGGGACAAAATTGCACGAAGATACTTTTGCACAGAAAAAAATGAGCATGCAAAATAGTGAGACAACTAAATAAATTTAGAAAGGAGAAAATCCGTCTGATGAAATTTTATTGTGCATTGTACAGAAAGATCTGTTATGGCTGTGTACTTCAATAAGTTATACTTAATTTTTTTTTTGTTTTATATAAAAGTTTTAAACATAGTTTATATATCATTATTTTCTATTTGTCTAAATTTAATCTTAGTTGCATCACTATTTGCACGCGTTTTATTCTAATTAGCTCTTAAATTTCTCCTACTCTGTTTTTCCTCTTTATCTAACCCAGACTTGCAAAAAACACTGTCAGAAGCAATTTTCTTCTTACTTTTTTAGAAGAAAAAGGAGATACAAGCTTTTGACTAAAATAAAACAAACAAAATAATACAACAGCTACAATTAGTTAATTTCTATTATTAATAAAAAATAAATTATTAATATAAACAAAACTCTTTTTGGTAATTATATTCTAGTAACGGTTATAATCTCATTTTATAACCTGATTTTATTTTTATTTATATAAAAAAAAATTTAATTGATTTTTGTTTACTCTTTAAATAGTTAATTTTGACTTTTTTAATTATTATAGTTTCTTTTAAATGTATTTTATTATTTATTTCATATATTTTGACTTTTTTTTTATGTTTATTTTTATATATTTTTTAACTTTTATTTAATTTAATTATTTTTCAATTTATTAATTTTAAAAAATCATATTTATTTTTTGATTTTTTTAAAGTTTATTTATTATTTAGTTATTTGATTTTTTAAGTTTTGACTTTTTGTATTATGTATTTTAATCTATTCAACATTTAATTTCTATTTTTTATTTGATTTTTTTTTTCTGGAAAATATTACACACTTTTTTTCTATTTAGTTAATAAAATTTTTCTATAGTTTGATTTGTTATTTTTTACTTAATATTTACTTATTTATCTATTTTTTATTGATTTTTTATTTTTTACTTAAAATATTTTACTAGTTTTTTTTTTTTCTAATTTTTATTATTTAGTTATTAAATTTTATATTTCAGATTTTTTTTTAAATATTATATAATTTTTTACGTATTTTCTTTTATTTAGTTATTAAATTTTTTAATTTTGAATTTTTATGTTTAAAATATTATATAAATTTTTTCGTGCAAAAGAGAGTCTACTGGTGCAATTTTGTCCCCACGTGCAAAAATGTCTACGCGCAATTTTGACCCGTCCCTGGGAAGGAAATTAAACCAGTGCAAAATTGACCCTCCGTGCTAAAATGTCACTCGTGCAAAAATGACCCTTCGTGCAAAAGTGTCTGCGTGCAAAAGTGTCTGCGTGCAAAATTGTCTGCTCGTGCAAAAGTGTCTTCGTGCAAAAGTGTCTTCGTGCAAAAGTGAACCTTTGTGCAATTTTGTCTACGTGCAGTTTTATCTTTGAGCAATTTTGCACTGTTGTGCAAATTAGTCTTCGTGCAAAAGTATCTTCGTGCAATTTTATGTTTTCGTGCAATTTTGTCCCCTCGTGCAATTTTGTACGCTCGCGCAATTTAGACAGCTACCCCTTAGCAAGGTATAAACTTTTATCTGTACAATAGAAAAAAGCTTATACCTTGCTAACAGCTATATTACACACATAGTAAAATTTAATTTTACTATGTATTGAGATGATATAAAACATAATCTAATTTATTAATAACTAATAAAAAAATTTAAGGCCTTGGGGGGTCCAACACTTTTTTTTACAAAAATAAATTTTGGTTTTTAAATGAAAGCTTTAAGTACAAACTACAAGCCAGTTTTTATAGAATTCTAAAATATCATTTAGCTTTTGAGATATTTTAAATTTTGTAAAAAGTTTCTGATACAAACGTATGGACCGCAAAATTTTTGGGGTCAATTTTCTCAGAAATTTTAAAATTAACTAAATATTTATCTCTTCCTTCATTTTTTAAGCAATCTTCTTAAAATTTTTAGGAAATGTTTCTTATATTATAAAAAAATTTACTTATGAATTTAAATAATTTTAATAAATAAAAAATTTTATGACAGATATTAAAAAAAAAAGTATTTTTTTAAAGAGGTATTTTTACTTAAAAATTTTTAAAGTTCAAAGTAAGGTTTTTTTTTTGTTATTGCAAAAAGATTAGACTGTGAAATTTTGAAGAAGATTGCTTGAAAAATGTAGGAGGAGATAGATTTTAAATAAAGTAGTCTTTTTTTGCTATTTTAATTTCCCTTTCTAAAAGAAACCTATTATGCGGCCCGACTTTGACCAGTCATATCTCAAAAAATAGTTCGAATTTTTTAAAGCGGTAAAAAGCAACTTGAAGCTTATTAAAAACTGTATAAAATATGATTAACTTGTAAAAAACATGGTATACCCCCTATGACCTTAACTAAAAGCATATCATAGTAGAAAAACATTATAAGATATCTGAGTTGATAGTAGATGAAATTTACTTTTTTGTTAATATAGTATTATACTGTTTCTTGGGACACCCTTTATTTTTTTGGAATTGCTCCAAGTGCACTTTATTAAAGTCATTTGAAATCATTTACTACTACTAACAAGTTTCGTTTTACTTTGTTTTTTGATATAAAATATCCTTAACCAAATGCTTTGGATCTTGGCTATTAATATCTTCAGCATTTGTTGTACGCCAAAATCAAAAGAGATGCAAAATTGTGTTTCTGCATGTTTATAGGCCCTCAATTTACATTAAACACAATAATCTAAATCATAAAACTGAAAGAAGCTGATTGCAAAAAGCCAAGATTTAAAATAAACTGAATCCGGATCCAACCGGACTCAGATCGTGATCTATATTAAAATTTAGAATCTAGTCGTATCCCTATAGATTTTGAAATTTGGATCCAGATCTTGAATCTAGCCAGACCTGGTAGATCACTTATTTTAATACAATAAAACTTAAAATTTAACTATTATAAGTACAATAAAAATAGTTGCTCAATTCAGGCTTATTAAAAAAGCATATGTCCATTTTATTTTTTTTTAATTTTAAAGTTTCAACACTTAAACATTGTTATGTAATTGATAATTTTTTTGCATTACAATCATTTTTTAAGATAAAAACTTAAATGGTGTATCTATAACTATAAATTTTGTGCATATTTTTTACTTTAAAGGTGGCAATCAAAGTTCTCAACTTAAATAAGAGGAGAATGATCAATAATAAGTTTTAAATTTTATTAACAATAAAATGTTTCACTTGTTTGAAAACGAGATCTTCAGTTGTTTAAAATCTTATTAAAATAAAATCTTCTATTTGAATAAGATTTTAAACAACTGAAGATCTCGTTTTCAAACGAGTGCAACATTGTATTGTTAATAAAATTTCAAATTTATTATCGACTATAAATTTAGTAATAAAAGAAGCTAAGTTTTAACAAAAACTAAAAACAATATTTCTAATTTTGTAAACAAACTTTTTTAAAGTGACGTAAGTAATATGAATAAAAAATAATAAAATATACATACCGATTCATACACTTGTTTTGCTATATTTATTTTGCTTTCTCCTAAATCTTTCTTTGCTTGAAATATATTTGCGATACTAGCAAGTAAATCATAATACTCATCATGGTCTCTTTTAGGGTCATCCATGACTTTTTTGCATTTTTCTACTTTTTTTTTTAACTCGATCTGATTAATAAAAATATATCAAGTAAAAAGTAATGTGATAAAATTACTTAAAAACAATTATGATTACAAACTAAACTTCATAAATAAAGTTTTATAAACCTATAATTACAAGTTAAAAATGATAAACATTATAGTTAAATCTTTTGAAATAAATATTAGGGTATCAGCTTCATTCAACAATAAAAACTTTTTATTTGATATGAAATATTTAGAAAAAAATTGTTTATAATTTATATTATAAGCAAAATAATTATCATTGATTAGATGTAATTATCATAGTTGTACAAAACAAAGGTTTAAAATAATAACATATTGGGATTATTTAAAAAAATTTAAATAAAATTGATATGCAAAAGCATTTTGTAACATTTGAAACCGAAAAAAAAAAACTTCTTGGATATATATTAAAACAATTTGTTGTTTTTTTTTTCCAAAAAGAAAAATGTTCTTTTAAATTTGTAAAGCTAAATGATAATTTTAAAATTCAAAATTTTTTAAATATTCAATAATAATTTCAACAAATATGAAATTCAACAATTATAAAAGATAATTTTATAACTATTCTAATTATTTAAGCTGCAGAGTTTAAGACGATTTTAAAAAGCTTAATGGAGATCTTTCCTGATTATATGCAATTTTTATCACTTTTCGTAAGTTTTATTGAATTTTTGGTCTTTTTTTTTAATCAAGAATTGCCTCCATAAAGCTTTCTTTAACTTGTTGTAAATTGTTCAGAACGTGTTTTCATTATAATTGTACATATAAACTAATTTTCAACTAAAAACTTTAAGGTTGCATATTTTAGGTCCATAACAATTTGCTTTGGGTGGTTTTCATAAAATCATCACAAGTTTTGCAAACAATATATTTAAGATATTTGCCAAACGTAAAAAAAATTGAGCAAAAAACTCAAAGGTTGTCATTTTTATAGGTACCCTACATACTACTGTTCATACTCTACTCTAACTAAATTATTATATCATTTTATATGTTTATATTACTGTATTTTTATCATCAGATGTTTTGCAGCACATCTAATGACAACTTTTCGTTTGAACTAACTATCTTTATTAAAATCTACTTTGTAACTACCATCAAGATTGAGGTAAATTACTTTAAACTTTAGAGCAGGGTAAACAAACTGCGGCCACAGGCCAAATACCACCCTCAAATTCAACATCTGCGGCTTCAGGTACTTTTAAGCTAAAAAGATACCTTTTCAAAATAATAAAAACAAAAGTTTTTATGGTAAAAACTTACAATTAAGCTCTTAATATATTTAGTTTAAAACAGCGTTAATTTATTACGGTATACTATCAAAATCCACCCGCGTTCAAAATCCACCCGATCAAAATCCACCCGCATTCAAAATCCACCCGATCAAAATCCACCCGGTTCAAAATCCACCCGGGTCAAAATCCACCCGGGTCAAAATCCACCCGATCAAAATCCACCCGAGTCAAAATCTACCCGATCAAAATCAACCCGAGTCAAAATCCACCCGATCAAAATCAACCCGGTTCAAAATCCATCCGATCAAAATCCACCCGATCAAAATCCACCCGAGTTAAAATCCACCCGATTAAAATCCACCCGATCAAAATCAACCCGACTCTAAATCCACCCGTTTCAAAATCCACCCGATCAAAATCCACCCGATCAAAATCCACCCGGTTCAAAATCCACCCGATCAAAATCCACCCGGTTCAAAATCCACCCGATCAAAATCAACCCAACTCTAAATCCACCCGTTTCAAAATCCACCGGATCAAAATCCACCCGGTTTAAAATCCACCCGATCAAAATCAACCCGAGTCAAAATCCACCCGATCAAAATCCACCCGAGTCAAAATCCACCCGATTAAAATTCATCCGAGTTAAAATCAACCCGAGTCAAAATCCTACCGACACAAAATCAACCAAAGTCAAAATCCAACCGAATCGAAACAAGCACCTTGTTTATTTATTTCTTTTTAAATCAAGTATCATTTAAACAAATCTCACCACTCTAAAGTACCAATCTTAAACAAGTTTTATTTAAAAAACACTTATAAAATCTTGTATTTTTGTCCCTTATAAATTGACTTAAGAATATAAAAACTGTACTACAGATTAAACTTCCTTTGTGAGGTTTTTTGAGTTGTTATTTGGTATTTTTGCTTATTATAAGGAATTTTTGACAAAAATATTTTTGTTTTTTTGATTACTGAATATAATTTTGAATAGCTACAGCCGGCAAGCAGCTTTTAAAAGTACTGTTGTTTTTGATATAAGTATAACTATAAGAGCTAATAAAAGTTTAACAACGTCAGGATAAATAAATTAAAGTTTTACTATAAAATATGACTATGTTAAAACTTTTAGAAAACTAAAAGATGTGCCAGAAAAAATAATCTTGTATTATCTCAATCACAATTACACGACAAACTGTTTCTAGGTATAAAATTTAATAATTTAGAACTTTTAAGTAATTTTTAAACAAGTACGTCACACGATATAATTTTTATAAAAACTGAGTATTACAAGTGAAAGCTACCATTTATACTACAAATTAATCCATTTAATTTAGGGGTCAGCAAACTGCGGCCCTCGAAGTGTAAATATGTGGCCCTCGAGCATGTAAATTTGGTCAACTAAACAAAACAAAATTTAAATTGAAATTTTCAAAAAAGAAAAAGAAATTATAATAGTTTGTTTTTAAGTTTCTGAATATCATTTAAAAATCATTTATTATGCTTAAGCCTTAGATGTGAAAAAAGACAGATAGTAAATCTAGAAGTTTTTCTTTAAAGTTTAGACTTTACTTTTCCTTTTAAACAACAAAAGCTTACGTACTTTGATAAATTACTTATATAATATTGCAAAGTTTTTTTAATTGGCAATTTTACATGTTTTTAACTTTTAAAAACACGGTGACTGTTTCTATGAATTAAAAAATATCAATTAACAATATAATATTGAACAGTAAATAATAATTTATCTTACTTAATTACAATTTCTATGCAACTTTATATTTATAAAAAAACATAAAACGTTTACAACTAATTAATTAAAAACATGCAGTTATAGCTTTTAACTTAAATTGTCGGAAATTAATTCAAGAAAATTTATCGCATGTAAATTAAAAGTTTTAGATTAGAAAATTTTAAATTTAAAATTTAAACGTTAACCAAAAGAGATTAAATTTTAAAAAACCACTCAATTAATTACTTTCAAAACTGGCCTTAACCTATTAATAAAATTAATAATACGATTGTTTAAGTTGATACAGTCTGGTACAAAAATTCATAAAAATGACTTATACTTGAATTTAAACTCTCTTGTCTGAAATACATACTTTTTTTAATGAACCTATGTAAAAATAGAACATTTTAATAATAAATTAAAAATGTTATAAGTTTTTTTTTCGTAATATTTGTTATAAATATAGTGTCATTTCTAAAAAACTCAACTTATTTGTTTACTACTACAATTCTAAAGTATATAATTTCCCTAGCTCAAGTCTAACTACTAACTTTTTTAGTTGCAATTTACAAGCTATTTGAGCAAACTCAATGAATTGTAGAGTCGATATTTGTTTTATGTAAAGGACTTTAGAATTCATAGAAAAATGTTTAGCTTTTTAATTTGTACTATTAGTTAAAAACTAGCAAATTAAGTTGTTATCTAATTAAAAATAACTTATAACTTTAGTTACTTTAGACGAAACAATTTTTAGTTATTTTCAAAAATAGATGGTTTATAAAATAAACATTTAATAAAATAAAATTCAATTAACTTAAGCACTTTGAAAAAACGATAATAGCAGCTAAAATTATTGTATAAATTAAAAAAAATAACTAAAAAATATTTGTAACAAAAATTAGATAGAAAACAATAAAATTGTTTTAAAACAGTTATTGATTTCTTACATATTCCTCATTTATATTTTTAGTAAATTAGTTTTCGTATTTTTATATTAAAATTTATGTTCTGTTTTTAAAAATTACTAATAAAAGAAACGTCAATAAATTGTTTACTAAACGACAAATAAAAGCGCTCAAAATATTTGGTCCTAAGTCCTCTTGCACGAACATACCTTAAAGTTATCGAGTCGCACACCAAAAATATCTTTTAACGTCTTTTCCACGTCGAAAACAATAATGTTTAAAATATAATTAATAGGTGATAGTTTTTCCAAATTTAACAAAGGATTTTTATTTTATTATCACGTAGCAATTTTATATTATTCTTTATCTATATTTTATTTTTTATAAACACTGTTAGTTGAAATTTTTTATATAATAAAATATTGTATGTAATACTATTGTGAAATTTAAGTAAAGCACAAAACACAAAACTTTTTCCATCAAAAAAAAAAGCTCAAAAATTTTAGATTAATATTTTAATTTTCTTTTTGTAACATTTAATTAACATTTTCCATAAATTTACATTATTTGGTATTTGATTTTTGTAATTTTCTTTAGCTTAATAAATGTTATTAAAGATTCTTCTAATTTATAAACTTCTATAGTTTTGATATTTTAATTTACTATGAGTTATCCTTAGTAAATATTTTTATTTAATTATGATTGACTTTGAAAAATTAAATTAGAAGGAAGTTTAAATGGATTGAAACTGAGCGTAATTCTTTTTTTATTTTTTTTTAACTTCTTTTTTTAAAAGTAACACCAACACTACTAACATTAATAAATTATAAACATTTTAAATACTTGTAAAGCTACTATGAATTTTTTTTTTAATGCTGTTTAATTATATTGTTTAACTTATTTTTTTAATTATTTTATTAAATAAATTAAAATTTCTTTCTTTATAAATACTTACTCTTTTTTATACCAATAGTTGTTTAAACATATAACTTTATTCAATATTACAAAATTCTATTAGAAATTAATTCTTATTTCGAAAAAAAATGAACTCGGGTTGATTTTGATCGGGTGGATTTTGAACCGGGTGGATTTTGAACCGGGTGGAATTTGATCGGGTGGATTTTGACTCGGGTTGATTTTGAACCGGGTTGATTTTGATCGGGTGGATTTTGAACCGGGTTGATTTTGAACGGGTGGATTTTGACTCGGGTGGATTTTGACTCGGATGGATTTTGATCGGGTGGATTTTGACCCGGGTGGATTTTGATCGGGTGGATTTTGAACCGGGTAGATTTTGATCGGGTGGATTTTGACCCGGGTGGATTTTGATCGGGTGGATTTTGACTCGGGTGGATTTTGATCGGGTGGATTTTGATCGGGTGGATTTTGATCGGGTGGATTTTGATCGCGGGTGGATTTTGATTGCGGGTGGATTTTGAACGTGTCCCTTATATTACTTACTACAACCATTTTAAAACAACTGTGGCTTTTGCAGAAGACATTTTTCTATTAAGTCCGGCCTAAACTTAATAAGGCTGCTAACCCCTGATTAAAAGCAAAACTTCACCTTTAAACGAAAACAGTATTTAACCAAAGTTCAAGAATAAAGAACTGTTTACAAAGTGTAAAATTACAAAATTTTACATAATTAAATACTTAAGCTTTAATTCATTTTTTACTCACACAAAATAAAATGAGCCCTAACAAAAATTTTCATGAAAATACTATGTAATAATCTGCTAGTTTTATTATAGTTTTAAAACTCTAGTTGTATTAAAGTTATAACAAGTGAACTAAAGTTTAAGTTTATAAAATAAAACAAAAAATATACATTACATAACGACCAAAATTTCAATTACCAAGCAAAAAAGAAGTAATATCTAGGGAAATCTAAGGATTTTCGCAATTTTTCAATTTTCGCTAAGCAGGGTTGCCACTCGCTTTTTCAAAAATTTTTCCAGGTTTTCCCAATTTCTTTCAGGTTTTTAAAAATACACACTTTTTGGTCTATTTTTAGTTTAAAGGTAAGTATAAGGTAAGAAAACTGTGTCAACTAGTATAGAAACATTAAAAAGATACTGCAAAGCTATTTCAATTTTTTTTATATAAAAATTTTTTTGATAATGACAAAAAATGTTTATCTATGCGATAGATTTTTTGTGTCAAATCAAAATTTTGCTACTAAACATGTTAAATTTGTTAAAAATTCCAGATTTTTTGTTCAAAATCAAAGTTTTTTCTGGGTTTCCAGGTTAAGTGACAACCCTGTCTAAGGAAATCTAGAAAGATTATCAGATGGATTAAAATTATAATTACTCTGTACTGTTTTAAACAACCCAAAAAAAACTTTACTTAAAACATACTGCATAGTTTTCAGACTGTTGGTCTAACTTTTTCATCAATGCAAAATTTCTTACAATCTCTGAAGGTAAAGTGTCCAAACCTGTTTGGATAAAATTTAAAAAATTATAGTTGTTATTTATAAACATTATTATGTAAAATATCTAGAGCTGCCATACACTTCAATTTTGCTTATACATACTCACTTTTGAAAAAGTATTAATATACCTAACCAAACTATGACTCATAAATATTTAGCTATCAAGCAGGTTTTTTTAAATTAATGTAACAAATCAGCTTAATTACATAGTTTTATTAGTTAATGTTGTTTGGGTCAAGCTCTAATTAATTCTAAACACGTCAAGGTTACTTAAGTTTAAATAATTGCTTGAAGTGTAAAACTTTTGTTAATTTATTGACAAAAGCGTATATCAAAACTGATGCTTCTTATTTATGCATTTTAAGACAGATATGTATTATAGTTTTCATTAAGAATAAGAAATGTCCTTCTAGTATTTTAATATTTTAGCTTTAAAATTAGCTGAGCCAAAGTCATAGTTTGACCTCCATAAAGTAGTTTGCTAACTATTTTTTCCTAAACAAAATGTATTCAAGGGCATATAAAATACATCTTGGTTTTTAGAAGTTGACCTTATTTTGTAGTTTTATCTTAGCTATCACACAGTTTTACCACCTAAACAAATTCGTAGCATTTATGGTATAAGTGATCAAAGTCGGTGATATTGATAGGTTCCTAATAGAAGGCAAAACCAAAAACACAAAAATAGACTGTTGCACCTAAAAATATATCCCCTCCTTCATTTTTTAACCAATCTTCATTAAGTTTTCACAATAAGACCATTACTAATGTTTAAATGTTTTCAATGCACATTTTCTTTTAATTTTGAAATATTATTTAATTTTAATTTTTTGATATATTTTTTATATGTATTGTGAATTTTAACATTTTTAAAATTCCAATATGTCTTACAGACTATACAGAGAATGATTCTTGAAAATTAAAGAGAAAATATTTTTAGATTTTTTTTTTAAGAAAATTGGAATATTAGTGGACTATAATAATGAATCAAAACTTTTTACAAATAAATACATATTTTTATATTAATGGTTTTATAAAAAGTTCTGGTCGATAGTTCTTGACAAATTAAATTGGAGCTAAATATTTATCTTATTATATAAAAACTATAATTTATACAGCTGTTTCACACATGAAATGTAAAATTTCATGTGATCCTCAGTAAGTTACAGTTTATTATAATAGTAAACAGAAATTTAGATTTTAAAACTTTTATAATAATTAAAACATGATAATGGTACAGTTTATTGTACAATTAGCTGAATTTTAAATAATACGCTGTGCTTGTTAATTTATGCTTTTTTAGGAAAGTTTAGAAAGGTTATTTTGGAAAAATGTTTTAAGCTGTTAGAAAAAAATTTTTAGACTGTTGGAAAAATGTTATAAAATAAAATACTTGTGTTTGCAGCTTCAATTTTATTTTGTTTTAATATTCAGTTGGTTTTAATTTTGCTAAAAAAGTATTTTTGATAATGGATGCATATGTTTTGTCTTTTGCTTTTCTTGTTTAGTGTTACGTTCTTATCTGATTTTTCAATTTCTATTTTTTCGAAGTTAAAAAGTTTGCAGCCGAATTTGGTATTGAATTTTGATTTTGTCCTGTTTAATATTTCTCATTTAATTTTGTAGTCTGTATTGTTATCTTTTAAGTTCCATAAGTAGTTCGCTAGTTCTGTTGTGTGTCTTTTGCATGGTTGCCATTGATCAAGCAGAGAAAAATTTCCTGACTTTTCCTGACTTTTTCCTGCCTTTTTAAAAAAAATTTTATGACTTTTCTAAATCAAACTTTTGAATTAAACTTATTCTAAAATACATAATATAGCACTTGAAACTATATAAAGCTTTCAATCTAATTTTAATACAGGTTAAAAAAAAACAGTTTTTTGCTGAATTCTATCATCAAACTTCCAGTACATCACTTAAACCATCTGTGTGTGATTGATGTTTGTAATAAACAGCTCTATCAGCAAAATACTTGTATTATTACCTTATAAACACAGCTTGTCTGAATAAAGACACAAATTTTTAGCATTTCCTAGCATAAATGTATCTAGATAAACAAACGACATATGAGTAACTTTTGCATTTAAAACCTTGAATTAATAACGAACTTTCAAAACTAAAATCCTAAAACAATAACAAATTTTTACAGTTGAAACCTTAAAACAATAAAGAACACAATTTTTTAGAATTTCCTAGCATAAATGTATCTAAATAAACGAAACGACATATAAGGAACTTTTACAATTAAAATTTTAAATCAACAAGGAACTTTCACAACTCAAACCTTAAAACAATAACAAACTTTTACAGTTAAAACATAAAAACAATAAAGAACTTTATCAAAAATTGTTTTTTTTAAAGTATGTACTAAAATTTATTTTCACCGTTTTTTTATTAGCACTTCAACCTCTTCATCTGATGAAGATATGGTGTCCATCATCTGATCTGCATTCTGCTTCAGTATACACATTTACTTGTTACATGAAATATTTAACTAACTGACTATGGAAGTGTCCTTGCTACAGATCATCAATACTAAAAATCTTACAAAATCTGCTTGTTCAAGTAGGGTACTTGTTCAATATGTTAATAGAAAATTTTTGCAGTTTTATAAAGGATATTCTACTAATTTATATCAGATGAAGGCATTGAAAATAAAATTAAATATCATTGTAAATTTCTAGGAAAATTTTAAAATTTTTTTCTGACTTTAAAGGACTTTTAATTAATTTTTACCTTTTGAAGGCTTTGGAAAATGAGGAATTTTGTAAATTTAAAATGACAAAATCTAATTTTTTTTTTTAATTTTATCAAATTTCCTGACTTTTGTCATTTTTTTTAATTTTTCCTGATTTCCTGACTTTTCCTGACCGAGTAGCAACCCTGCTTTTGTTAATATTGTTGAATGATGATTTGTGGTTTCTGTATCTTTGTTTAAAAAGTATTTCCTGTGGATCCTATATACTGCTTTGTTGTTTTATTTGATGTTACTGTTGCTTTATATATTATATTTGACACTAGGCATTCGTTATTTAAAGGGCAAGGTTCTTTACAGCAATTACAAAGTTTATCTTTTATGGTGCTTTTATCGTCTATATTGCTTTTGTTTAATATTTTGTTGTTGTGAGCTATTATTTTACTTCTGAAATTATTTGTGCAACTGAAAGATATTTTAATTGTGTTTCTCTTGAATATTTTATGGAATGGGTGGTTTTCGTCAAATGATGTGGTAATCAGGTTTAAGAATTGTTTCCCTATTTTAGAACTTACATTTAGACTAAATGGTGGGTTGAAATATATTATGTATTAAATATTTAATTAATTTATTCAAACAAAACGGCTTTAAAATAACAATAGAATCCAGATTATTCCAAACAGACTTCTTAGATGTATCCTTCAACATATCAAACTCAAATTACCAACCATACAACAAACCAAACTCACCAATTTTATACGTAAACTACAACTCCAATCATCCCTGACAAGTACTAAAACAACTACCCGAAACAATAAACAAAAGACTAATAAAACTATCTAATAACAAAGAATCCTTCAACAACGTAAAAAATGAATACCAAAAAGCATTAAATTTGGCCAACTATAAAAACACCTTAAAATACAATAAGACTAATTTACTAGAAAGAAATAAAAAACAATGAATTAAATTGAATAATTTAATTAAATATTTAATACATAATATATTTCAACCCACCATTTAGTCTAAATGTAAGTTCTAAAATAGGGAAACAATTTTTAAACCTGATTACCACATCATTTGACAAAAACCACTCATTCCATAAAATATTCAAGAGAAACACAATTAAAATATCTTACAGTTGCACAAATAATTTCAGAAGTAAAATAATAGCTCACAACAACAAAAAATTAAACAAAAGCAATATAGACAATAAAAGCACCATAAAAGATAAACTTTGTAATTGCCGTAAAGAACCTTGCCCTTTAAATAACAAAAGCCTAATGTCAAATATAACATAGAAAGCAACAGTAACATCAAATAAAACAACAAAGCATAAACACTATACATAATTATACATGCTTTTTCTGCTTTTTTTTCTGATGTGTGTTAATATTTTATAGACTCAGTATATCTGTTCTTAAATTTATTTGAGAGCAGTGAAACGCCAGTAGTTGAAATAAAGTTTTAACACAAGAACATCTGTGGTATATATTCCGATGAGCTTAGCTTATCAGGATCTCCAGGATTTAACGTCTTTTAACGTTACATCTTATATATATACATATATATATGTCAAAAGTTAAAGGCATAGTTTTTTTCCAACATTTTTTTTTCTAAACATTAACATTAGCACTTATTTCAAAGCTTAAGAGTATAAATTATAAGATACTCTCTATTGGTTAGTGTCACTTTTTCACAAGGTGACACTTTTTCATGAAGTGACACTTTTGCACATAGGCACTTTTGCACCGGTTGAAAAATACTTTATCTTTTTTTTCACATTTTTTTTTGCTTTCACTATTACCCCATACCCTTAAGCAATAATTTGTTTTTTGTTTTTTATAAAAAAAAATTATAATCCTATTTTTGATTTGATTAATAATTTTTATTAGGTATATAATATTTTTTTCTATTATTGTTACTCCTAACACTTACCCTTGGTCAATAACTGTTTTTAATAGCTTTCTGTATTTTATTTTTCTAGTTCTCACTTATAATTTATTTTTGCAATTTTCTATTTCTTCTTTTTTATTTTTACTATCACTGTTACTACTAACCCTTAACCCTTGGTCGGTAGCTTTTTTTTAATTAATTATTATTTTTATATTTTTTCTTGTTTTTTTTACACTTTTTTTATTTTATTTGATATACTTATTTAACTTTTGTGAAAAATGGACCTTTGTACAAAAATGACCCTTTTTGCACAAGTGACCCCTTCCCACTTTTTATAGAACAGAAAAGTATAAAGCTGTGTTTCAATATTGAAATATACAATGAAAAAACACTTTATTGGAAATGTCACTAAACAACAAAAATAAGGAAGAGACTCTCTAAATAAGACCTTCAAGAATGCAAGTGTAAAGTTTCATTGTTGTCAGTAAAAAATAAGTAAAATTTTTTCTATAATTTTAAGTATAAAGCTGTGTTTAAACATTGAATTATACAATAAAAATTCATTGTATTAAAAATGTCACTTCTTTTATAGCTTTAATATTTTTACAATTTTTTATACCCTAATTCAATCTTTAAACAGGGTTGCCACTCTTTGAGTCAATAAACCTTCCCTGAGTTTTTTTCAAATCCTAAAAAAAAAAAATTATAGCTCTTAAAGAAGCTGTAGAAGAAAAATAATAGTGAAGAACTAGCCGCAAGGCAAGAAGTTTTTCAAATATGCCCTTATAAATAAATAAAATTAATTTTTTGGAACAAAAAATTTAAACTGGATTAACTAAATCTCATTCTAGATCTAGAAAATATTTTCCCACAAGCTTTTAGAAAAAATCAAAACTGCCCAGTTTCCCTGAGTTTAAAAAAAAATCAAAATTTCCTGCATTTCCCTGAGATTTTCTATAATTTGAAAATTCCCTGAGTTTCTCTGAGTTCCCTAAGTGTGTGGCGACCCTGTTTAAAGTTTCTTTTTCTTTTGTCTTTAAAACATTACGGCTAAGTTTGAGTTAGGTATTTAAAGTATTAATGATTTTAGAGTAATAATAATTAAATTTTAATGGCCATAACAATACTTAAGTTTATTTTATTACATAAGCTGTAACATTAGAATATAACTTTAATTTTTTTTTTTTTTTTGGTTTGTTTTGTTAAAAATTGTTGGTCCTAAAAAAACTTAACCTGCTTAAAATAGCATATTTACCAGTTTTTAAGCTAAAAAAAAAGTTAGCCTTAAGAAAAGTTAGCCTGCATAAAATAGCTTATTTACCAATATTTAAGCTAAAAAAGATAGCCTGCTGAACAACAATAATTTATTTGTTTATCTTTTGATTATATCAAAAAATATTATATGTTTAGATGACTTCTTTAAAACTTAAATTAGATAAATTAATAAATTTAGAATGTGTTTGCAGGGTGTGTCGAAATGACTTTGAACCCCCAAATGTGGATTCTATTTGTTGTGACAATTGTGAGAGATGGTTACATGTCCAATGTTTTGATTTAAATAATTATGAGTATAATTTTTATAGATCTAATAAAGATCATTTTTATTGTAAAGACTGTGTAAGTGAGTATGAATTAGTTAACGTGGGAAATGATGAATATTGTAAAAATTGTTATAGAAAATTTTCTTCAGATGAGTGCTTGTATTGTGATGGTTGCTTTATGTGGATGCATCATAAATGTTCCACTGCATGTAACAAGAGTTTAATTAAAATAAGTGAAAATGGTTTACCTTTTTTTTGTAAAAATTGTGAAAAAAAAAACTGTATGTTATAAATGTAAATTGCCTTGTAAAAATTTAAAAAATCTTCTAACTTGCTTTTTATGTTCTAAAAGATGCCATGTTGAGTGTACTACTGAAAAAAATATAAAACTTTGTGAATATAAAATAGGTATTTGTAAATTTTATTGTTATGATTGTGAAAATTCTATCTTTCCTTTTCAGAGTGTGTTAATTTAGATTATGATTGTTTTTCTAAACTTAATAAATCTGCTTCTTCTAAAAGAAAAGATGAATGATGTTAAATTTGGTAATAAATATAGCATTAGTATTGTTTACATGAATATAAGAAGACTAAATGCAAATTTATATAAAATTGAAGAATTTTTGAATTCTGTTGAGGGTTTGCCTGATGTAATTTGTGTATGTTAAACTTGGCTGACTAGTATGAGACCTTTTATTGGTAAATTGGAGGGTTATGAGTTTGTGAACAGAACTTCTAACAGTAATCAATCTGGAGGTGTTGCTTTCTTTGTGAAAAATTGTCTTGACTACGAGGTTGTAGAAGATATGTCTTTAAACCAATGTGATGTGGATGATGTGTGGATTAATGTTAAACTTGGAAACAGTAAATGTGTTATAGTTGATAATTTGTATAGACATCCGAGTTCTGTATTTGCTCTTTAAAAAAAAAAAATTCTTCGTGCTTTAGATTGTTTGTATGAGAGAAAAAAGGACTATGCTATTGGTGGTGATGTGAATATTAATTTGCTAATATTTAATCATCATACTGTTGGCTATTTAAACTGTATTTCTAGTGTAGGTGTAAAACAATTTGTTGTCTCTACAACAAGGTAATCTGCTGATTTTTCCTCTAATTCATTAATTGACCATGTGTACTCTAACTTTGATTGCAAAGTTCTGAATGTTGGTGTGTTGAACTATAATGTCTTCGATCATATGCCTGTTGTGTGTGAAATTATTTGTGAGAAGCCTAAAACTGTAACTTTTAACTAGAAATATGTTCAAGATTTTAGTTCATTTGATGTTGGGGTGTTTTTGAATAGCCTTAGAATAAAATTGCAAAATATGAGGTTGTATGCAGAATGTTGTGAAGGTGTGAATAATGATGGGATGAGTTTGAAGCTATTTTTAGTGGGACAGTTTATCATCATGCTCCAATTAAAGTATTAAATAAAAAAGAACAAAAATTAAAAGCCAAACCGTGGTTAACAAAGGGTATAATTAATTCAATTAATAATAAAAACTTAATGTTTAAATTTTCAATAAAAGACAAACAAAAAAAAATCTGTTTCATTTAAAAAATACAGAAATTTACTTAATAGACTTATAGAATTAGCCAAAAGACTTTACTTTAAACAATTAGTTAAGTATAATTAAGGTAATAGTAAAAAGTTATGGAAAATTGTTAATAATATTGTCTCCAATAAATCTACTTTGAGCTGTAAAATAAATGGTGTACTTGACGAGAGTGGTAAGATTTTGAGTGACCTGAAAAGAGTAATTGATTTAATGAATAAAAATGTTGTTAATATAGCTGACAAGTTGTTAAATGAGAGAAAGAATGATTTTCATAATAATCTTGAGTTTTGTATTAGTTCAGTATGTAATGATTTTGTATTCAAAGAATTTACCAATAGTGAAATTGAGATGTACATTAGGAATATGAGACCAAATAAAAGTGTGCGATACGATGTGCTGAGTATACGATTTGAAAAACTAAGTGCAAAAGTTATTGCTCCTTATTTATGTAAACTGTTTAACAAATGTGTAGAGTATGGTGTGTTTCCTGAGTCACTTAAATATGCTGAAGTGGTACCAATTTACAAGTCTGGTAAAAAAAGTGATATTAATAACTATAGACCTATTTCTCTTTTGTCTCCTTTTTCAAAAATTTTTGAGTCCTTAGTGTGTGAGAGGTTGAATATTTTTTTTTGTCTAATGATGTTTTGCATAAAAAGCAGTATGGTTTTAGGAAAAATAGTACAACTGAGCTGACTGTGAATCAGATTGTGGATGAGTTGATTGAGGCAGGTGAGAAAAAAATAGTTAATTGTTCTGTTTTTTTAGATTTAGCAAAAGCATTCAATACGGTAAATCATGAAATACTCTTGTCAAAATTAAATAGTTGTAAAGTTAAAGGATCTATGTTAAATTTACTACAAAGCTACTTAAATAATAGAAGCCAATCGACTACTGAGCGTGAAGTTGTGAATGTTGGTATACCGCAAGGTTCTTGTTTGGGTCTGTTGTTGTTTCTTGTGTATATAAATGATATTTTTCTTCTACTGAGATTTGCATGAGATTGTTTGCTGATGATGCCTGCTTAAGCTACCAACATAGTGATTCTATTAATGAAGAACTGAGAAAAGTTGATGTACAGTTGTGTGCTAATAAACTTTTTATTAACTATTCTAAAACTAAATTCTTGCTTTTTAACAATACTTCTAAAAAATGGTAAACATAAATAGATTTGCTCTTGAACAGACTGAAAGTATAAAATATTTAGGTGTAGTTTTGGATGAAAAACTGAATTGGATGGCTCACTTAAGATCTCTCAAATCAAAGCTGTCTAAAAGTTGTTTTGTGTTGTCAAAATTGAGGTAATATTTGGATGTGAGTACACTTAAAATGGTGTATTATAGTTTGTTTTATCCGCATAAAAAATATTGTATATCTGTTTGGGGTGGTGCTGCTCAATTTATTTGAAACAAATTGTTACTATGCAAATAAGGATAGTGAGGTATGAATGATGTGTTTAAATTGCAAGTTTGTAAATTGATGCAGAATAGTATGACTGGATTTGATGTTGAGCATAAAAGTTTTACTCTTTCTAGTTCTCTTTACTCACATAATACAAGGTTTTATAAAAAATTAAATTTCATAACTGAAAATTATGACCTAGAACAAGACTTGGCCTAAACTTTATTAAGTATCTGGGTCCAAGGTTTTGGTCTAGTGTCCCAGAAAATTTAAAAAAAAAATAAAAAAGATAAGTTTAAATACGGTTATAAAAATTTTCTATTAACTTTCTACAAGAAGTGAAACTTGAGTGCTTATAATCATATGCCTGAGTATATTGTTTTATTGTCTTATTTTTTTGACTTTGTGTATAAACTAGATTGATTATATATTTTGTTTTCCTTGTTGATTTCTGCATAAATTTAAGTTAAATATTTATGTTATTTACCTTATCTTTATTATATAAAGGAACATTTCTGTTGAGATTTTCTACTTTTTCTAATATAAGTTTGTTAAGAGAGAAATTATTTGTGAAGTTTTTAAATATTAATCAAGATTTATGTTAACTTAATGCTAGCAATAAATTAAATAAGTTTTTCTTTTAGAAGTTTGTTGTTTTGTAGTTATTGTTTTTAAATTAAACTGCTTAATGGTATATTGCTACTTAAATTTTAAACGGCTAATTGTGGAACCACTTGGTGGCAATGATATCATAATTGGATTGTTGTTTTGTTCAGAACGTAAGCAGCACTTGCTTGGGGATTTGAGCTTCAGGATTTCCCCACACTTTGTGTTTTTAATGTTGAAATTTTAACCTTGTGAGTGTTTGCCAAATGACGTGTCACAGGGTTTTTTTCAATAAAGGGTAAGAATAAGTTTTTTTTTTGTTAGTTAAAAGTAGTTTTTTTCTTTGTTTATAGATAGATTTAGTTTTATTTTTTTAATTAAAAGGTAAAAATTTTTCTTAGTAAATTTAAAGATAGGGCAGGTGGAATAACACGTGATGAGCACAAACTCACTTGCTTGACCTTCAGAAAACGTTTATCATTGCAGAGGGGAGATTGAGTTTCTTCTGATGTTTTTCTAACTTAAAAAAAAAAAACTACCAAGTAAGTCAAAATTATGACCTAGAGTAACCTATATTTAAAACTTAGTCTGAAAAGATGACAATGTACTCAAACTACCAGGTCCAAAACAATAAATACTTTTAAATTTGAAAGATAAACAGGTAAATAAAATTTTAGGGCAGACTTTACAGCTATGTACTTTATCATGTCAATACTTTACTTTGTTAATTAATGTCTTTACTTTACAAAAATCACATTCTAGAAATTTGGACCCTGTAGTAAATAAAAATAGAATATCAATATTGTTGAATTTCAGCTTGATATTGGTGCCATATCATGCTAAGTAATTACCAATAATGATAATGATAATGATAATGATAATGATAATGATAATGATAATGATAATGATAATGATAATGATAATGATAATGATAATAATAATAATAATAATAATAATAATAATAATAATAATAATAATAATAATAATAATAATAATAATAATAATAATAATAATAATAATAATAATAATAATAATAATAATTTTAAGCTTTAAAACATATTAAATTTTAAAATATAATGTTAACTTGTAGGTACATATGACAGCTCTTACTTAAACTCACACTTAAGAGTTTTTAAGCCTAAATTATAAATAATTGGCTGATATCCTTATTTTAACTAAAACAAAGACAATTTTATATTAGACAATTACTTACCATCATAACAGCTCATTTTTTGTGTACTTGATCAATCATCTAATAAATAATAAACTAACATAGATAATAATTTTTTTATTACAGTTTGTTTAGGATAAAATTATATAAAATCGAAAATCTAACGTTCCGCATGAGTAAGTATGCTACTAAAATAGGTTAATTTCGCGTTTGATTAAAAAAGCATTTTAAACATACTTTTTTTAGACCTCAAAGTTTGGCTTATTTTTTCATAAATTTTCTAAACAAAAGTACACTTTTGTGACGATTGGACTTTAATCAATGTAAAATTAGATAAAACATATATCATTACATTTCTTAGGCTTTGTAGTTACTGAAAATTGCGTTAGTTTAAAAAAAATTAAATATACTTTTTTAAGACCTCAAAGTTCGGCCAATTTTTTTCATAAATTTTCTAAACAAATGAACACTTAAGTGACAATTGAACTTTAATCAAGATTAAACTTTATTTAAACTAACTAAAACACATACCTATACGTTTCTTAGGCTTTGTAGTTACTAAACATTGCGTTTGTTTCTAAAAAAAAATAATAAACTTACTATTTTAAGACCTCAAAGTTTGGCTTATTTTTTCATAAATTTTATAAACAAAAGTACACTTGTTTGACGATTGGACTTTAATCAATGTAAAACTAGATAAAACATATATCATTACATTTCTTAGGTTTTTTAGTTACTGAAAATTGCGTTAGTTTAAAAAAATATTAAATATACTTTTTTAAGTCCTCAAAGTTCGGCCAGTTTTTTTCATAAATTTTCTAAACAAAAGAACACTTGTGTGACGATTGGACTTTAGTCGTTTTTAAACTCTATTTAAACTAACTAAAACACATATCAATACGTTTAATAGACTTTGTAGTTACTGAAAATTGCGTTAGTTTAAAAAAAAATTTAAACATACTTTTTTAAGACCTCAAAGATCGGCTAATTTTTTCTTAAATTTTCTAAACAAAAGTACACTTATGTGACGATAGGACTTTAATTAATATTAAACTAGATAAAACACATTTCTTAGGCTTTGTAGTAACTGAAAATTGCGTTTATTTAATACAAAAAATTCAAATAAACTTTTTTAAGATCTCAATGTTCGGCAAATTTTTTTGATAAATTTTCTAAACAAAAGCACACTTGAGTGACGATTGGACTTTAATCAACATTAAAATTTATTTAAACTAGCTAAAACACATATCAATATATTTCTTAGGCATTTTAGTTACTATTAAACCCTGTCCTGTGTTAAGGGGTTACTTTTAGATAGAGAGATAAAGCTCCTCTTATTTTTATTGTTGATTTTTTAACAGCCAAACGCTTAGAGCGTTTGGTGCTGGGGGCCTGACCTACATTTCCCTGCTCCGTATTAAATAAATAAATACAAAAAATTTAGAATAGCTAAATAGTCTTAAAAACTTTATTTTACAACTTTAATTTAAATTTAAAACTTTATAAATTTAAAACAACCAGTTTTCAATTTTTAAATAGTTTAACATTTTAATGAAGTAACAGAACCAATAAATAAATTTTCAAAAACAAGGTTTGCACTATATATATAAAAACAGCTTACATTAACAACAACTTAAAAAACAATATAAACATAAACCGCTAACACGAGTCATTTTGTAGAAATTCCGGAAATCCCCTACTATCATTAGTTGATTAAAATTTAATATCAGGGACAAAACAAGCTCAAAAAATTAAAATCAGTGACAAAACTTCAAATGTTTAAATAGTAAATTATAACTGAACAATCAGAGACAAAAAAATAATTATTATCTATTGCAATTTTTACCATAATATTGCAAAATCTAATCTGAAAAACGCTTATCGACCGAGAAAAAATAAATTCGAAAGGTTAAATATACAAACCGATAGTACACTCAGTTTGCATATTTCACCTATATCAGGGTTAATATTATGATACAAAAATATTTACTATTTTTTTAGGGTTAAATTTTTAAAATAAGTTTAACTTAAATTAAAAAAATATATATATAACTAAACAAAATTATATATTAATAGTTTGATCAGATAATAAGGATGAGTAAAAATTATATTTTAGTTTTAAAGTAAAATTGCAGTTGACAAACAAATTTTAAATAAACGATATTTTTTAAAGCAAATGTTATGACATAGACTTAATATTTTTATTAAAGATATAAACTGACGTTTAGAAATTAAAATTTCGGTTATAGTACAAAATTTAGGAGAAAATTATTGGTATTTACGTTATAAAATCGATTTTCATCAATAAAAACTTTTTTATAGTAAGAACTTAAAAATTAAGATTAAATTTATTTTTAATTATAAAGCTAATTAAATCAAGTTTGTAGTAACTTAAACAAAAATCTTAAAATTTAATATACAGTCTAAAATTTTACTAAAATTTAGACTTTTATTATTATTTTACTTGTTTTTTATAACTAAAACTGTATAGTTTATGAAATAAATAGCCTAGTCAACTTAAGCATATAAAAATACAAGCAAGGCTAACTATTGAACATATAAATTATCATAAAACTACAAATTTTTAGTATTTTTTTTATAGAATTTGTAAAATTTGTTTTAATTATTTTTAAAATCGTTATAATACTTGAAATATACTTAATATTTACACTTTTTACACTATACTTTATATTTTTTACATAAACAACTTTATATAAAGTTAATTTTAACATATTAATAAAAAGAAAAATTTAGGTTTCATTTTGGCCGTAATAATTGTATAATGATTAAATTTTTTTATTTATAGCTTGCAGCTTAATAGAAAGAAAAGCATTTAATTTTTAAATAGTCCTAACCGGTTTTTTTTTTGGAAATTTGACACCAAGATCAATGGTTATCGAACGATTTACATAGTAAAAGGTTAAAATTTTGTCTTCCTCTTTTCAAAAGCTAGTATTTTGTTAACATGAAAAATTTATAACATTATTTTTGAAAGAAGTAACTAGCAAATATAAATTATTAAATTTTTTAAATGTTAAGGGCATAAGGGGTTCTAACATTTTAAATAAATAAATAAGCCTTACATTTCAAAGCTTAAGTTGTATATTATAAGATAGTTTTTATAAAAGTAATAACTAATTAATTTTGAGATATAACAATTTTTGTAAAATAATTCGGATACAACCATATAGAATTTAAAATTTTAAGGGCAAATTTCTCATAAATAAAACAAATGCATTGAAAACCTATCTCGTCCTTCATTTTAAAAGCAATATAATTTAAAATATCATGAAATGTATTTTAGAACAAACTTGGTTAAAATTTGATCAATAATTTTTTTGGTTTAATGACCTGGATAGCAAAAATACTTCTCGGTCATCGAGTTGCATACCCAAACTTAATAAAAATTAAAATGAGCTAAAAATGAAAAAGAAATTTAAACTCTAAAACGAAGAGCTCTATGAAAAATGAGACTATTAAACTTTACAACCAACATTTAATAATTTTCTCCAAAAGAAAAAAATAAAATAAAAATATTTGATTTTTTTTTTTTTTATGTGTTTAAGAATTTCGACTCTACTACCAACTTATTTTAAATTATCCAAAAATAATTAACAGTAAATTAAAGCTATAACATTAAAAAAAATAACATAAAAAATAAAGCTGCAATACTTAAAAAAAAGTAAAATAAAGCTGTTTTCATAAAAAAATGCTTAAACTAATAGTATAAAACAAATATATCATGTTTATCTTTTTTTTTACAAACTTGAATAAATGTATAAATATATGAGTTTAACTATACCAAAATAATAATGTAAACAACCACAAAAAACACTGAAAATAGTAAATAACTTTTTCCTTTTTGAAAAAAAAATAAATAAATAGTAAAAATATATAAATAACAATATTATTAAGATAAAAAACACTAATAATCATAAAATAAGTCAACCTATTACTAGTTTAAAATTTTATCAGTGATTTTAGCTCATAATTTAAATTTTTAACTTTCTTTGTTTAAAACAAAATGGCATTAAAAATTTTATGATAGAAATTATTAAAAAAAAAATATTATTTATTATTAAAAAAAAATTATAAGTTTGTTTCTAACAAGTTGTTTAAAATTTATAAAAAACTACTCTGAATCTAACTTTGGTCCCTTATATCTTCTTAGATATTTTTAATCCAACAAGCAGTAAAGTGTAAAAAGTATATTATCTGATTATAAACAAAAAAAGACAAAATTTGAAAAAAAAATTGTAGTCCCCCTATGCCCTTAAATTAGTTTATTGGAAAATTTATAAAATATTTGATAAATTTTTTTAATTTTATGAGTCTATTATACAATTCGGTTTTGTTTAACATAAAAATGTAACAAGGTTGAAAAGTACCCGTTAAAAAATATGAATCATATTTTTTAAATTAAAACAGTAGGGGTGGGGGATCCACCAATAGTTTATCAAATTTTAAGAGTTTCAACTTAGCTACCAGAAGTTTTTAAAAACTTAAGAAAATTCAAAGTAACTTTTGATTTATGAGCGATCAAAGTTAGTGAACTCAATAGGTTCTAATAGAGTTAATACCATACAACTTTAAATTAAGGAAAAAATGTAGTACTCCGATTCAAGAAAAAATATAACAAAAATCACAAAAATAATAACTTAAAAAAAAAGTAATTCATATTAAAAAAATACAGAAAATATTTTTAGTTAAATAAATATGCGCTGTAGTTTATAGTTGAATTTTGCATATTATAACCATTATTATTTTATATTAAATAAATGTTAGACTACTCTATGACCATAAGAAAAGCTTGCTTTACAAGTTTAAAAATTAAGACAAAAAATTTTATTAAATATTGTAAGTTATTAATCAAGTGTACGAGAAAAATTTCTAGAAAATAATTAACATGCACAGTCTTTTCAAATGAATATAATTTTTTGATTAAATTAAAATTAATCAAGACCATTGTTTTGATTAAAATTATGTTAAAACAAAATTGTATTTACAAAATGAATGAAAAATTTTGTTAAGTAATCTCAACTGTTCATTTGTTCAGAAAAATAACTATAAATTTTTTTTATAAATATTTGATGAACTACAACTTAGTAAGTTTTTCAAAATAAAACATAAATAAACAAAATTATAATTCTTAAACTTTTAGATAACAAACATCCTGTTTTAGTCTTTTGTACTTTAGTTGTTTCGCTGCTACAAGGAGGAGCGACCAATAGAGATGGTCAAAGATTTGCTTCTATAGGCTCCCTGCCAAATTGTGATTACAAATGCTGACTGTATTCTATATTCCTCAACTTGCTTTGGTGTTTTAGTCATGTCCATTTGTTTTATACTACAATTAATTAGTATAAATCTGAAAAACATTGAAGTAAAAATATGGTGCAAGTTATTACTTTTTTTTGAAAAATCCCATGGTGGGAACGTTATTCTGTAGATAATCCTTGGTTAAAATTTCAAAATTAAAATCTACTAAGTGTGGGAAAATCATTAAGCCCAAAACTAAAAGTCAAAATAGAATTTTGGTAGAAAAACATCAGTCTCATTGTTCCTTCTACAACGATAAACGTATTTTGAAGTAAGTTGTCATCACCTGTAATTCTACCTTCCCCTTTAAAATTAACATTAAACTAGCCAAAAAAAAAACTATCTATTAAACTGAAATAAAAATCTCTTGGTGACACGTCATTTGGCAAACACTCACAAGGTTATAAACTCACCATTAAAACCACCAAGTGTGGGAAAATCATGAAGATTAAATTCCCAAGCAAGTATATGCCGACGCTGAAACAAAAAATACATCAACAATCCAATTGTGTGGTCACTGCCACAAATGTGAACTCACAATCAGCTGTTGCAACTTTAAATCAACAAATATTTAACTAAAACTATTAAAACTCTATGCAAGAATTTTTTTTTTAATTAAATTTTTTACAAATTACTTCTCTGGTTTTTCAACATAAGAGAATTTCCAGGTTTTATAGTGATATAGTTTGAAAATTCCAGTATTCCAGGTTTTTTAGCAACTCAAATTATTTAAAATAGTATTTTTAAGTGCAGCAAATACAGGTTCTATTCTATTTGAATCAGATTTAAATATAAGGACTCAACAAATAGCTTGTACCTACTTAATTTGGACCTGAGACTTTTATTTTAAATGGACCTAGACCGCTCCTACCTAAAGCATTCAGTGGCTCAAAGACATTAGAAGAGTTGACTAAATTTTGTACCAACCCTTTCTTAACCGAAATTGGCCCTGGGACATTTATTTGACTATTTGATGTACCTAGAACCCTCTTACCCAGAATATTCAGTGGTTCAAAAACTTTAGAAGAGGTTGGAAAATTTGGTACCATCCCTTTTTTAACCAATTTTAATGGACCTGAAACATGACCACCATGTGTACTAGGTAAACTATTTGTTGAGTCCTGGTGAGGTAAAAATGAATAATCTTTAGTAAAATCTAAATGAAGTGTATTTTCAAGATTTTTAATTTTTTTTTTTTATAAAAAGAAAAGATTCATTATTTTTTAACAATAATTTTTCAAAATCATTATTTGAAATACATTCTGGAAATTTTTCTTTAATTTCAATAATAAATTTAATGAAGTTGTTGGCCATTTTTAATTCTAAACAAAATCTGAAAATAAACAAAGCTTTGATAAAATTTTCTATTTAATCATAGCTTAAAAATGTAAATGTATAATCTTGTATAGAAGATAAATAGTATGAGGGTCAATCTCACATTTATATTTGTTTGATTAGTGTTTATTTTTTAATTTTTCATTATATCACCCTGTTGTTACTAGGATAACTAGTTAATACTTCTTGTTTTTTATTTTTGTTTATATTATTTTGTTGTTACTAAGAACAATTTCTTGAAAGTTTTAAAGTTGAAAGTCGAAAGTCAGCAAAAAACTGGGAATTCCGGAACATGTACAATCGGACCATACAAAAAATACGACCATAGATTTTCAGAATACCTCGAATTTCCTCTTTTTCCATTTTAGTCTCACTTTCTCATAGCATATCTTTCTTATTATTTATTTTAAAACCAAACTTTTTTTTATGTTTAGTTGAACGTTTCTTTGACTTTCAAACAAAGTAAAAGAAAAATTTTATTGGGGCTTACTTTTGAAGCGGCGGCCCTTTGAAAAAATGGTCTTTTTAGCATTATTTTTCCGTTTGCAGTAGAAATACCAAAAAAAAAAAAATTATAACAATTTTTTTTTTTTTTAATTAAAGGTCTTTATATTATCTCAAAGTTATATATAATTTTTTTTTAAATTTCAACTTAAAATGAAAGATCTGGGCAAAAATATGTTTTTGTGTTTTAGCAGCACTTAGGACAACACTATTGTTTTGCCTTATTGAGACAAAAATATCAAAGATATTCTCTTTTTTTTTATTTATTCTTGCTAATTAAGGTTAAATTAATAGGTTATTGTTTTATTTTTTTCTTAACCTGTTGTACTTTGTTTAGTACGACCCCTAAAAATTTACCTTTTTATAAAATATCACTGTTTTTCATCTGCTGATTATTCCACAAATTAGTCACTGATTCGACAAAAGTTTGCGGCGCTAAAGAGCAAAAAAGGTTTTCTAATTTTTTCAAATTATAACGAAAGCAGGGACGAAAATATGCTATAACACTAAAAAATCAAAGAAATGTTAACTAAAAATCTTAAATAACTTTATTTAAAAATACACTTGCGAATTTCGAATGTTAGAAGGATTTTAAAAATATTTGTGCGCTTTTATGCAGATTAATGAACTGATTTAAGTTATAATTTTGTTAGTTCTTTTTTTTGTATTTTGAATAAAAACCGATAAGTGTTATTGATTTTTTTCATAAATACTAATAAAAAACAAATTTTTAAACAAGTAATTAAAAAGGAACGTACTCTTAGTTAAAAAATTATATAAAAATCAATAGTGAATGATCTTTAATACTTAAACTCAGAAAAAAAATAAGAAAAAAAAATAAATTAAAGATATAGAATAAGACATTATAACTTAATTATTTTCACCTAAAATAATTACATTAAATATAGTTTGTACTTAAAATGAACATAAAAACATCGTTAATACGTCAAACAAATATCAACTTTTTATATGTAAATATCAAAATTTTTTTATCAGATATTATTCTCTAACAATTTTTTTTCATTTATAAGTTAAGCTGTTTTCATGGAAAAAACTTAGCGATAACAAAAAATTTTAGTATAAATTAGGACAACAACGTTTAAAAAAAAAATTGAATTGAGGTCTTTTTACATAAAAAACAAAAAAATAAAAATCAATCAGGTTTTTCATATAAACGTACGTTTAATACACTTTTTTGACGAAAAAAACGCATAAGTAAATTTGTATAACAAAATAGGTGAATAAAATAGCGTGAATTATACTTGAATAAACGTAATAACTAAATAAATTCATTTGTCTATTTAGACTTTTTATTATGTTTACAAAATAGATTCATAATTGATTATACTAACATATTTTTATTGATTTAACAATTAAGAATATATTTCAATTTATGTTCTTCATTTTAGTTTTGTTATCCTTTGTTATTATATCCTAATAAATGTTAGTCATATAATAACAAGTATATATACGTTTTTAGTTTAACTTTGAATAAATTAAAATACATAAATTTAAAAAAACTTTATAATATTAAATCTATAAAAATTGGTAAATTTTAGTTTATGTTCTTTATTTTTTTTATATTATCCTTAGTTACTATATCCTAATTAATGTTAGTCGTATATTAACAAATGAAATTAATTTTTTAATACAAATTAATGCTTTGAAATAGTTATTGAAGCTAATAAAAATATAATAGAGGTCTTTATACTAAAACATTTATAGTATATTACATTTAGTGAGAAGAACAACAAAATTATTTAATAAACCAGCCTCTTCAAATTTTGTATCATAATTAATGTTTGTCCTATGATAACAAGTATATATACTTTTTTAGTTTAGTTATAAATAAAATTCAATACATAAATTTTAAAACATAAAAAACATAAAAACATAAAAAATTGGTAAATTTGTAGTTTATGTTCTTGGTTTTATTTTTATTATCCATATTTATTATTTCCTAATTAATGTTAGTCCTATATTAACAAGTATATACACTTTTTTAATATCAATTAATGCTTTGAAATAGTTATTGAAGCTAATAAAACTGTTATATAGGTCTTTCTTTGAGAAGTACAACAAAATTATTTAACAAACCAGCCGCTTCAAGTTTTGCAAAACACAAATTATTGATTAGGGAATTTCCTATCCAGTTTCTAATGACACTTTTTCAAATTTAAAATGTCATAGTGGCTGTATTTAACTTATCAAAAGGCATTAAAATTATTATCATTTTTCATATTATTATTACAATTAATTCAATCACAGCTGCTTTAAAATTTATTCTTTTTAGTTAATTTACTTTTACTTACATTAAATTATTTAAAAAATGCCATTTCAAAAGATAAAGAGAGGAAGAAAAGGAGAAAGTCCAATTGAGTTAGAGAAAATATGCAAATCCCTTATTGAAACTAAATATTTTAATAATTTAAAAACCCTTCCTGTGGGTGAATGTTATAAGCTAGTAGCCTTTAATTATTATAATTTGGATTTAAATGTACAACCCTCAAAATTAAAAATACTAATTAATAGAGTAAAATCTTTTTTATACAATAAAAATAAAGAAGTCTTTGCTGAACTCAGCAAAGACTTTGATGGTCCGAACTTAGTTATTCCTAAAAGTTTTAATATTAAATTTTAAAGTTGTTTGTTTTGTTACTTGCAGTTGCCATTTAAAAAAAAATTATTTTTAAATGTTTTGTTACTATAACTTGCTTGTTAGCATTTGTTAAAAATTGAAATAATAAGTTTAGATTAATGTGTTTTGTTACTATCAGTTAAAATAATAGATCTTATTAAAAAAAAAAAAAGTTTATGGTTATTTGTTTTATTATTTGCATGTGTTTTTGTTTAGTTACTGCATGATCAATGTCAAGGATGCTTAACCTCTGCGTTGGTGACATTGACTAGTAGGTTGAATAATATTAATTGTATTATTCAGCTGAAGCTAATAAGCATCACTGTTATTTTGGTTTGTTGTTTATAAAATTGTTAACAAACTTTGTTGTATGCACATGACTAAGTTGTCTAAATGGTGATATAACACCATTAGAGTCTTATTCAGGAGTATGCTAACAAATAAATCAAGCTTGACAAGTATGATAGACCATAGGCTGGGGGGGGGGGGGGGTTTAACAAATTTTTTGATAAAAAATAATTTTGTCAAATATATCATAACTTTGAGTAAAAACGGCAAGCCAGTTTATATAGAATTCAAAAATTTCATTCAAATTTATTATTAATTACTGATGATAAAAACTAAATTATATAACAATTGAAATTATGTATTATTATTCAAATTTATTGATATAATTTTAAAATGAATAATAATATAATTATATGTTTATAAAATTGTTAACAAACTTTGTTGTATGCACATGACTAAGTTGTCTAAATGGTGATATAACACCATTAGAGTCTTATTCAGGAGTATGCTAACAAATAAATCAAGCTTGACAAGTATGATAACCAAATAATAAATACTTATGTCTATAATTTTATAAAGGCCATAGGCTTGGGGGGGGAATAAACATATTTTTTGATAAAAATTAATTTGGGCATATATCATAGCTTTGAGTAAAAACGGCAAGTAAATTTCATGTAATTTTAGGTTTTGTAATAAAATTTATTTAAATTGTGGTTGTGATGTGACAAAACAAAATGTTTGTACTCTAACAATGTTTTACATAAAAAAACAAAGTTATGAACACAATGAATCCTGAATTATCTAGTAATCTAACCAAAAAAAAATATATCTCATTTTAAATCTTAAGGTCAAAGGGGGAGAGGTATTATTTAGTCTTGATATTGGTCATAAATCATTAGTCTTTTAGAAAGTATTACCAGTGTAACAAACTAATGTAAACTAATAGAATAATTTTTCATGGATTTAATTATTTTAACTTTTAACAATTACAACCAAAGTCCATTTTTAATTTAATAGGATGATGTCCACAATATCAAGCTACTAAACAAAGTACAACAGGTTAAGAAAAAAAATAAAACAATAACCTATTAATTTAACCTTAATTAGCAAGAATAAATAAAAAAAAAGAGAATATCTTTGATATTTTTGTCTCAATAAAGCAAAACAATAGTGTTGTCCTAAGTGCTGCTAAAACACAAAAACATATTTTTGCCCAGATCTTTCATTTTAAGTTGAAATTTAAAAAAAAATTATATATAACTTTGAGATAATATAAAGACCTTTAATTTAAAAAAAAAAAAATTTTTAATTTTTTTTTTTTTTTGGTATTTCTACTGCAAAGGGAAAAATAATGCTAAAATGACCATTTTTTCAAAGGGCCGCTGCTTCAAAAGTAAGCCCCAATAAAATTTTTCTTTTACTTTGTTTGAAAGTCAAAGAAACGTTCAACTAAACATAAAAAAAAGTTTGGTTTTAAAATAAATAATAAGAAAGATGTGCTATGAGAAAGTGAGGCTAAAATGGAAAAAGAGGAAATTTGAGGTATTCTGAAAATCTATGCTCGTACAAAAAATCGGAAAAAACAATAAAAACATAAACCGCTAACACATAACGAAAATGGCCGAAAGCTTAAGTATAATTTAATAACAAAGGGCGAATTTGTTACAACTGAACATTGCGATTGTTTAAAAAATAAAACATTTTAAACATACTTTTTTAAAGGGAATGGGTCTAAATTGCACGAATGCACAAAATTTTACGAAGCCAAATTTGCACGATGGCACAAAATTGCACAAGGGAACAAAATTGCACGACGACAACTTTGCACCAAGGGTCAATTATGCATGAGCAGACATTTTTGCACGAGAGTAAAAAAAAACAGCGTTAACTTGGCTCAAATAGCCATTTTTGGTATTTTTCTAAAGCTCCCAACATAAAGCTTAGTTTAAGAAACATGTTAAAAAAAATTATATATTAACAGTTTAATTTTCGTGAAATATTTTACTTATAAAGTAAAAAAAAAAAAAAAAAAGCGTTATTTTTTAAAGGGGCCCCAATAAAAATTCAAACTTCAACTCGATGTAAATTATTTTGCAAAGCAAAGCAAAAGAACGTTTTTTAGAATGAAAAAAAAATCTGTTTGACTTTTGTAGTAGGGGCCCTTTTGAAAATTACGATTTTTTTTGCGTGTTTTTTACTCTCGGCGACTTTAGTGCAAATATAAATTAAACTTATACTTATTTCTTTTAACTTACTGACTAACGTATTCTTTAAGGGTAACTTTTTTTTGGTTCAGTTATTTTTAAATTATACGATAGTAACAAAGTTTTTATAAAGCAAATAATATTACAATTTTTCTCAAAATTAGTTTTCAGTTAAATCTGTTTTAAACGAATATTTATAAAAATATCAAATATCTACAAAACAAAAAGCAAACGAAAGTTATTTGTTTTTAAAATTTATATATAAAGTAGGCTGAAGAACCTGAAGCAAATTTAATACATATCTATTTCTATATTTTATTTTCATATGGCTTATTTCTAATTAACTAAAATGAATTTTATTATCATTCCTTTTATGTTACAATTTTTACGGTTTTTACTTAAGTTCTTTAATTTCAAAAGGCAGAAGCTTCTTTAATTTTGGTTCTAAAATAATGTTCCATCTAATAACAATAATAAAAGGCCCGCTATCAGCTGAGATCGGCTATGAGTAGTTGTGCTTAGAGAATATAATAAATGATAATAATAAATATAAAGCACGATGATGCAATAAATTAAAACAAACAGTCAATAAATAAGAATGCAAATAACTAAAAATAAAAATAAACAAAATTCAATCTGCTTCTCATTTCATATTCTTCAGTTTATTAAAGTATTTTTCCCTTTTTTTTCAGTCTTTTTGTACAGTAGACCTCTATTTGGCGCAGTCATGTGCAAGCAACACCACTTATCAGTTCTCATATTCAAGCTTTTTAGGTCGCGCATGCATACGTCTTTAAAATTTAATTTTTGACGACCTCGGTTGCGTTTGCCAAACGACCAACTCGCCATATAACAGAGACTTTGGGATTTGTTTAGCACCCATCCTCAGAACATAACCGAGCCAGCGAAGCCTGCGTTGACTGAGGGTAAAGTACATGGTTGTAAGCAGTGGCGTCGCGTGGTATTTTTTTTAGGTGGTGCAGAAAAAATCTGAGTTGCAGGTGCTTTCATTGCCCCTACTCCAGTTGTCCCTGCTCGAGTTTTCCATGCTCGAATTGCCTTTGCTCGAGTTTCTTCTACTCGAGTTGCCTCTGCTTGAGTTGCTTTCGCTCGAGTTGCCCCTGATCGAGTTGTCTCTGCTTGAGTTTCCTCTGCTCGAGTTGTCCCTGCTCGAGTTGCCTCTGCTCGAGTTGCCTCTGCTCGAGTTGCCTCTGCTCGACTTGCTTCTGCTCGAGTTACCTCTGTTTGAGTTGCCTCTGCTCGAGTTGCCTCTACTTTAGCACCGGCGTCACTTTAACACGGTGGGTAACCAAAGCTTTTAAAAGTGCTTTTTAAGGTAGGAGGATTTATAAGACTTTCTATTCAAATGATTAAGAAATAAATGTTAATAGTTTGTAGGAAAATTAAGCTTGTATTAAAACTATTTTTTTAAGTTTGCTTATTAGTTTTAACAAAAAGAAAACTAAGTTTTATAATTTTCAGCACTTTGTAGCTGTAATAGCATTATTTTTAACATTTTTAAACATACTTAAACATAAAATGTTAAAGTTTGTTACTAAATAATCATATAGATTTTAAACTAATTAAATAGTACGATAAGTTAATGACTAATAAGTACGATAATATATAAAAAATCAAAGGTAAAAAATTTCAAAACTTTGTAAAACAACTCAAGAATACAAAGTAGCAAAATTGTTTTAAATACAAATTAAAGTCTACTTTTAGAGAGTTTTAGTGTATTATTATTTACTGCTTTTATAATTAGTGTATAATTAAAAAAAAATCTTTATACCAAAAGGTATTATAATATTTCTTATATTCTAATGTTTAAACTTTTTTAGGCTAGAAAGTTTAGTAAATCTAAGAAAGCCTTCAATTGTTAATCTTAATAAAGTTAACTAAGTTTACCAAAAAACTTGAAAATTTTATACTATATTTTTGAAGCAACTTTTTTTTTTCAATTGTTGAATGATTTCATACAACATTTACTTGTTTTAGATTATATTTAGTCTGTGTTTTTCAACGTAAAAACAAATTGTTAAACTTATATTTCTAAGTAACTTCATAAAAAACGTATTGATTTGTAGAAATTTTGCACTCATTTAATAAGGCTTATAATTTCATAATAAAAAGAACATCTTGTTTTTATAAGCGTTTTGTTGAACAAAAACTAAAAATTCCTAAATATTTTTTGGTTCAAGGACCTGGATACGCAAAAAGACCTCTCGATCATCGAGTTGCATACCCAACATAGTCTATAAAATTAATATTTTAAGAACAACGGAATTTGTAAGGTTATTTGTTTACTCCAACTTAATTAGCTTTGTTATGCTTAGAAAAGTCATTTTTAAGTATTTAAAAAAGTTTTTTGGTAAATAGGGTTAAAAGTTTTTAATAGTATAGGACTAACTTTGTAAAAATTATAACAAAGAAAGAATATCCTAATGTCAGCAATCGGAGAGTGAACGTGATTAGCTTTTCTTATACGTCTGAAATTTTAAACAAGGATAATGTAAAAAATAAAAAAAATTGTATATGAGTATTATAAGTACCATTTGGTTTCTAAAAGAAACCACAGAATATTTTTTTTATTAACAAAATACTATATATTTGAAAAGTTATAACTAGTATATTCTAAAATATGTTCTAAAATTAATTTTATTTACTTTTCAAAGACATTTCTTTGGGTAAAGAGCCATTTCCTGGCAACAGTATTTGATGTTGACAAGCTTTTTAGGATTTGCACTTGAAACTAACACTAAGATAAAGAAAAATTAGATTCGGAACAAATTATATAAAGATAAATACTTAAAAACTTAAAATAAAATTTTTATAAAAGCCAACAACTAAAGATAAACTACAAAATCTGATATTTTCAAATTAGCTCTCAGAGTAAATTACACTAGAAACTCCAGAGTTGATGACGATGAGCAAAAAAATAAAGATTTAGGAGCTTTTAACTGTAGTTTTAAAACTTACAATTATATTTTCTGGAATTGATAATGAAGAGCATTTAACTTACTATACAAAGGTGGGCTACTTAAATTTATAATCTAACATGTTTATAATATAGATTGCATCCACACTATAAACTAAAATTAAACTTTATCTTCACTAATAACTGGATGGTGCTTTATATAAACTAGGTATAGCAATAAGTGGATACATTTTGCCTTAGAAATTGTTAAAAATAATATCATACCCTAAAAACAAAGTTTTTATATCAGAGAACGAAATTAAAGACTGTATAAATTAAAAAGTATTCAACTACTTATAATTCATAATATATAGTTTAAATCGAAAAATATTTATAATAAATAAAGAACGTTTAACAAAAACTTAGCATTGAAAAATATAGTACATTCAGAAACTACATGTTGATTCTAGCCTGCTGCAGCAATGTTGCATGTGAAATGTCTAATACCAAAAAAATTATGAGTATTTATATATATGACTGTACAATGAGCAGAAATTGTTGCATCAAGACTCTTAATTTTCTTTTAACTGTTGCTTTATTTTATTTGCGATAGTATTACACGAGTATTATTCTGATTAACTTGTTTTGTGAGACTAAAAATTCAAATAATAACATCCAAACATTTTAGATTCTACATTAAAGAAGTAGTTAAACTATTAGCAAAAACTACTATTAAAATTTTATGCTTCGCACATTTTATTTATTTTTATTATCTAGCCAATTGACTACAAAAGCAGCTTAGTTCTGTATTATTGAAAAACTACTGTTAAAACACGCATGACTTAATTTTACAACCAGTATTTATTTCAGCCATCATCAACAAAGTAGAGATGTTTTATGCCATCGATAATAAACAATTAACTTCACCGCACAACCAACAACAACAGCATCCGAGACAACATACGACCGGTTTCGTCCTTTTTAGGACTCAGAAGGTAGGTTTTGTTGCGTTAGTAAAGTTCATTGTTAATTATCGATGGCGTAAAACATCTCAACTTTGTTGATGATGGCCGAAATAATTACTGGTTGTAAAATCAAGTCATGCGTGTTTTAACTATAGTTTTTCTCGCCTGACGTGGGAATAAAGTTATTTTATTTTAGTGCTAAAGTGACGCCGTGAAAAAGTGACGCACCGTGCAATATTGACGCCGTAAAATTCTGACACTCTCCTAATATTTGTACCTGGTAAAGTATAAAATAAATAGTACGAGCATAAAGTTAATTTTACAGGCAGATTTATAATTTTTTCAAAAAACATAAAACTTTAATGTCCATTATTTTCCTTATCTTAAAAGGTATCTAAAAATTTTGTTTTTGTTTTAGAGAACGCACCTTTGTCTTTAATTTAGAAAAAAAAATTGGTTTGAATTATTTCAATTATTTGAATTATTTCATGGGGTCCCTCCAAAAATAAAGGTTTTTTTTTTTTCGTTAAATTAAAGACAACGGTGCGTTCTCTAAAGTAAAAATAAAAAATTTTAGATAGATTTTAAGATGAGAAAAATAATTGACATTAAAGTTTTATGTTTTTTGAAAAATTTATAAATTTACCTATAAAATTAACTTTATGCTCGTTCTTAGTAGTTATGTTATATCTAATAATAAGTTCCTTTGAAAAGAACCTTATTTATCTAATTCTAAGTTGTAAATAAGCTATTATATAAGTTCATCATTTATATGTATAAGAAGCATTTAAAAAATTCATAATGAATGGACACAACCATGCAGTACCTTCAACAGAAATGGAAAGTAGTGTACAAGTAGATAAATTTGATGAAAACAAACTTTTAACATTGCTTCAACAACTTGAAACACAAACACCTTCTGTAAGTGTTTAAAAAGTAACTAAATAGATATCAGAATGATTTAAAACATAACTCTTAAATAAATTAGATTTCTAATATATTATATAGTATATTTAATAGTACTTTAATTTGTAATTGTGAATTGTATTAAACTTTTTAAAATTTTTACTAATCCTTTGCTACTATCTCAATAAAAGATGATTATTTTATCTAGAAACCTCAAAGACTTTGAACTTTAATTAGTTCTTATATTATAATAATTAAATATTTATTAGTTTACAAGTATTTTTATGTATTTTATATTTGTGAAAGTACACAAAAACATAGTTTTATTCTTCCCACTCTAATAGCAAATGTTTCTTGAAGTTAAGTTTTTTGTATATCTGTCAGCCATTAGTTTTGATCTTGCAACGTTTAACTCAAAAAAGAAATTTAAAAGCCACAATTATGATCCTTATGCTATCAGGTTACATCATGTTATAGTTCTACATGTCCCTTGAAAAATTGTATTAAATTAAGCAACAACCAAAATAATTTATAAAAAAAAATACTAAAACCTTTTGTGACAAGTCATTTAGCAAATACTCACAAGGTTAAAATATCAACACCAAAAACCACAAAAATTGGTAAAATTGTGAAGTTCAAATCCACAAGAAAGTACATGCCCATGCTTAAAAAAAAAGCAAAAATCTAATTACTAAACTACAAAGCATAAGTATTGTTTTGATATGTATTTCATTGCAAATAGATAATAATTAGTAGTAGTCTATGCACTGCGCATTGGAATAAGGTATACTATTTTACAAAAAAAAAAAAAGGAAAATAAAAATAAATTTAAAGGTAAAAAAAGCTTGTTAAAAGTTTTTAATATATAATTACTCAATTAAAAAGTATAAGCATTGTTTTGATATGGTTTTATTGTAAAAACAATAATTAGTAGTAGTTTATGTGCATTGGAAAAAAGTTTGTACTCATACTCTTACATTTGTTCTAAAATATATCAAACTTTAGTTGTGTAATCACTCAAGCATAATGTAGTAAGCATATATAAGCTTAGTTCAAACATAAAAAAATAAATTATTAAAAGTCAAACGTACTTTATACTTTAAAGGTGGCAATTAAAGTTCTCAACTTAAATAAAATAAAAGGAGATTGATCAATAATAAATTTTAAATTTTATTAAACAAAACAATGTTTCACTCGTTTGAAGACAAGATCTTCAGTTGTTTAAAATATTATTCAAATAGAATTTATTAACAATTTATATATTTCTATTTGTATGATTTTAAACAACTATAGATCTCATCTTCAAGTGAGTGAAACATTGTTTTGTTTAATAATATTTTAAAATTTATTATTAAAAGTCTATTACAGTAAAATAACTCAAAATTAAAATAAATATGAAATAATAAAATATATAAAAACTAATATTAATAATTAATCCAGTTAATTTCAATAATTATATCACAATCTCACTCTTTCATTAATCAAACAATCACAAAATAAGAAAAACCCAACACAGTATGGTGTTTGTAATATGTTTCAAAGTTCATAATGTTCAAAGTTCACATATCTTACTTGCATCAAAAAATACTCTAAATTTACTCTTTATAGTGTGATGATAAAAAACTTTATTTAAAACTATCCTTTTGGGAGCAGGGTTGCCACAGACTCTAGATATTCTAAAACTTATTTAATCTTAGGATGACTCTAGCCAGTTTAGTTTAAAAAAATCAAGGATAGCTTTTAGGTTTTTGAAAGTTTCAGGCTTTTTACAAAAAATAACTTGGATTTTATTTGAAAGCTTGGAGTACACACTATAGTATAGGATATATTTTATAGAACAAAAATTTTCAATTAACTTTTGAGATACAACCAGTTGTGTATAAAAGATCTAATCCAACCCTATGGAATCAAAATTTACAAGGCCAATTTTCTTTTAATTTTGAAAAATTCACTAAAATTTTATCTCCTCCAATTTCAGGAAATGTTCCTTGCATTTTACAAAAAAATCCTATAGAATCAATTATGAAAAAAAAAAAAGATTATGACCTAAGTAAGAAAAAAAAAACAATATTTATCAAGAAAAAAAATTTAACGCAACATTTTTGAATTTCTTACAACAGGATTGTTTATTCTTGAGTAAATATTAAACTGAGAAAGTTTAAGAAAGATTGCTTAAAAACTGTAGTAGAAGATAGATTTTAAATGAAATAGTTTTTTTTTGCTTTTGTAGCTTCACTCCACCATTAAGAATCCTATTCAACTCTCCAAATTGGTCCCCTTATATCTCAAAAAATAGTTTATGTTATAAGAAACGGTAAAAAGCAACTGTTAGCTAAGTTGAAGATCTTTAAGTAAGATCTACATGTAAAAAGTTTGGGACACATTCAAAATCTACCCGCGTTCAAAATCCACCCAGTCAAATTTGAGAACCGCTTACCAATCAAGGGTAAGGGTTAGAGGTAACAGTGATAGTGAAAAATTAATTAGAAATAAATAAAAAAATGCAGAAAATATATAAAATAAATTGATAAATTAAGAAAATATAAAAAAAAGGGTTGATTTTGATCGGATGGATTATGATAGTATACCAAAAGTTCTTATCCCCTATGTTCTTAATTAAAAATTTATTAAACATCCGGGTTGCCACACACTTAGGGTACTCATGGACTTAAAGTATTTTGGAATTCTAGAAAATCTCAGGGTAACTCAGGATAAATCAGAAAATTTTACCTTTTTTTTTTTAAACTCTAGATGACTCATGGCGCGTTTGATTTTTTATTAAAATTTCAGGAATGTTTTTAAATTAAAAAAAAAATCTCAGGGCAAATTTAGAAAATATATAATGAGATTTAGTTGATTGAGTTCCGATTATTTGTTATTTTATATACACAATTTTGTTCAAGAATATGGTTTTTATTGATTTTGAAATGCTTATGTAATTTTTTTTTAGCCTTGCTGCTTGCTCTTTACTATTAGAGAAATAATGTTATAGTTTTTGTTTCAAACCTGAAATTAATAATATCAATATTTGAGTTTATATTAAACAGAAGCAGTTAAATGTTTACCAATGCATCAAAATGTTATAGTATAATTTATTATTTTATTTACTTATGTAGTTTAGTAAAATTATATTATTTTATATGTCCTTAAATCATAGATAAAGTTGTTTGTTATAACTTATAAATACTAGTTTTCAGTAAAAAAAAGATGATATACTAGTGTTGTCTAATCTTAAAAACAATATTTCTCATAAGTTAAGTGAATTATAATGCAGAAGCATACACACCTTCCTATTAATTATTAAGAAGAAAAATAAACAGGAGGTATACAGAGTTTGCCCCAGAGGCAAACTTTTTTTAAGGATTTAAAAAAAAATACACAGGGCAGTTTTTTTTTTGACTCAAATAGTGGTAAACCTGTGTTATTTTAACTATTAAATAAGTCAGTAAAATAAGGAAACCAATTTTTTAGATATCAGACAAAGTCCTAGAAGAGATAATGAGCTCGAAAGGTATGAGGTCTGATGATGTAAGAATGTAAGTTAAAAAAATATTTAATTCTATTATGCATTAAAAACAAGAATATATGTTAAGTTAACAAAAAGTTAAATGTTTTAAGTCTATTATATTTTACTATGCTTTAAGAAAGGGGTTTACGGTAGACTATCTAAAAACTCTCTTGCCTCAAACTATTTACAAAACACTTAATAAAAAAGCCTTTCACCATATTGGTGTTTAGTAAAGTTTATTTGGTACAAATATATAAACAATGATCTAAAAAAAAATTTCATGAACTTTTTTCATAAAGGGTCCTTTTGAAGAAATTAGAATTGCAATGACCCCCTACAATAAGATTTCTTATATAACTACCCTTAAGTACAAATAAACCTTTTTTTTTTGCTCTTCATCATTAATTTCATAATATCTAGTGTAAGTTTCAATATATAACCTTATAGCCCTTTTACTAGTCATGGCCCCCTCTTTGGCTTCTTGCACCTTATGGCCTACTTTAGGAAACCATAGTCTAAATCCAGGGGTCGGCAAACTGGCACAGGCCACATTAAAATTTTTATTCAACTAGTTTAATATATTTGATATAATATTAATATTCTTGAAAACACAAAAATAAAATTTTACTGTTATCTTTAAAGGATAATCTATTGCCTATTTTTTTTTTGTTTAAAAAAACTGTTTTTAAATATGTTTTTTAAAGCGCATAAAAAACGTTCCTTTTTTGACCTGCAGGTCCCTGGTCTAAATCATTTTATATACAAGATAGATTTATAATTAGTATTAATTAGTAATGAAAAACAATAGTATGTATTACGACAAAATTAAATTAAATTGAATTAGGCGTATAGCATAAAAACTAACAAATATTAGAAAAACACTAAATCAATAAAATAACAATAGCAATATCACAGTAAAGTAAGTAAGAAATAGGACAAGTTGAAATAGGGACATAAAATAGTGAGTTTTGTTTTAAAGTTTAATGATTTTTCTTTGTAATGACTCTGTAATGGCAAAAAGTTATGCTTAACAACAATTAACTCAGTTTATTTATTACCTTTTATCATCTTATGCTTAAATTTACAAATAATTTTATCCTGTTTTAAATGAGTCTTTCTGTTTTGTTTACCTTATTTCCACAATGATTTAACAAAATAATTAAACAAACATATCTTTGTAATTCCTACTTAATTGCAACTACTCTTTTAATGCTTAATTAAAGATTAAATGCATACTTAACTAAACTCTATGGTTTTTTGTTTCATGATTATTATCTGTATATAACAAAGATATTAAACAATAAGAAAAAAAGACTCAAAATAACATTGGCTCTTATATGAATGATTCAGGTACAAACTACAAGCCATCTTTTATAGAATCAAAAAATCTTATTTAACTTTTGAATTATTGTAGTTTTATTAAAAAGTTTTGGATACAATTGTATGGACCAAAAATTTTTAGGGTCAATAACTCAGAAATTAAGGGCATAGGGGGAGGGGGTAAATACACCTTTTTTTGGTTTTTGATCTTATTTTATATAGTTTTTACTAAGCTACAAGATGCTTTTTACAGAATTTAAAAATTCAAAATAATTTTTGAGATATAGCCGGTCAAAGTCGGAGGCAACAATAGAATCCTTATGGGAGGCGTAAACTAAAACTGCAAATAACTAGAAATCACTAAAAATCATTCTCCTCCTACGTTTTTTGAGATAACTACCTCAAATTTTCAGGAAATGTACCTTGCAATATTTAAAAATTCTGTCCAAACAGAATTTAAAAAAAAAAAAAAAATATAACAAAAAAACTAAAAAAAAAACTGTTTTTTGTTTATTTTTTAAATAAATTTTTTATTTTTAAACTTTTTAAAAATTCTTTCAAACAGAATTTTCTAAATATACTAAGGAACATTTCCTGAAAATTTGAGGTAGTTATCTCAAAAAAGGTAAAAGAAGATAGATTTTTAGTGAAATAGTTTTTTTTTACCGTTTTAGTTAGCCTCCCATAAGGAAGCTATTGTTGCCTCTGACTTTGACGGGCTTTATCTCAAAAATTATTTTGAATTTTTTAAATCTTGAAAAAGCATCCTGAGCTTTGTAAAAACTTTATAAAATAAGATTAAAAAAAAAAAAAAGGGTGTTTTAACCCCCCTATGCCCGTAAAAAAATCATTAAGAAATTGTTATTTTCTTCATATTTTGAGCTAAAGACCTTAAACTTTTAGGAAACGTTCCTTTTACAGTATAAGAGACTTAAATGTTGTGATTTTGAAAATATCAAAAAATGAAAATTTTAGATAAAAAATATTAAAAAATAGGTCTTTTTTATTTTGATACAAGTTTTATTTTTCAAAATTAAAAAAGTTCCTGCATTATATATTTTTTAAATTTAATAAAAGACTTTCTGTGAAAATTTTGACAAAGATTGATTAAAGAATGAAGGAAAAGATAGATATTCAATGAAGTACTCTTTTTATTGCATTTTTTGTTTGTGCCTTCCACTAAGAACCTATTGAATTCAAAGTTATTTTTGAAATATAAGTCATCAAAGTTAGTGACCTCAATAGGTTCATAAAGGAAGGTGCAAACAAAAAAGGCGACAAAAGACTATTTCATTAAAAATCTATTTTCTCCTTTATTTTTTAATCAATCTTTGTCAAAGTTTTCTCAGAAAGTCTATTATTAAAAAAAGAAGAAAATTAATGCAGAAATTTTTTAATTTAAAAAAACCAAATTTTCATTTTTTGATATTTTCAAAATCACAACATTAAAGTTTCTTGAACTATAAAAAGGAACGTTTCCTAAAAGTTTAAGGTCTCTAGCTAGTGGTAGGGACAGCATATTTTTTTGGTCATATTGTGAAATTCTCATGAGGGGATATAATTTGGATGTGTTTTGGATTCATTAAGAAGAATTTAATAAAATTTAAATAAAATTTTGCAAAAAAAAAGTTGCTGCCCAAAAAACTAATTTCAACCCCAAATGTCGCATATTTTTTTAATTTCTTGACTTAAACAGTAATAAAAATCACTTATACATGTCCTAGACTTATAATTTATATCTTAAATGAAAGCTTATAATTGTAGGCATAAATCAGAGACTTTTCGACTGCTTTTGATGAATTATGACGTCATTATTATAAAAATATGCAAATTTTGTCTGTAAAATTGTACTTTTTTCTAATATAAAAGGCAAATTCTTCTGCTGTTTTTACTTTTTTTTTTTTTGATTTTGAATGTAAAATGTGTGGAGTGAGCTAGCCAGAAAGATATTACTGATGTAATGCCATTTCAATTGCATGTTGATATAGATATTAAATACATTTTAAATCACTTTCCGCTATTAGAAATCATGATTATTGAGAGCATCTGTCTAAGAGTAAAAAATCTAGACCTATATATCATAAAAACTGAATGTAAATTTATTAAAATTAGTCAAATTTTATTTTTTAATAGAAAGAGTTTTTATTTAAAACAATAACTATTTATCTGTATTAAGTTTTTTTTTTTGCTCTAAGTATGTCATTGTTTTCACATTACTGTTAGTTTAAATTTATAAAGAGTTATACATTTAATTTAATTAGAACTTAGTTTGTTAGTTTGTTTAAATATTTTTATTCTCTAATTTAAATGCATAGTGTCAAATCCTTTTTAGTTTTAAACTTATAGCAGTTTATCGTTACTGTGTTTAATTGTATAAATGCTATCTACAAGACTGAGCACTTAGCAAGGTATAAACTTTTATCTTTATAATATATAAAAGCTTATACCTTGATAAGAGCTATATTATTCTGCACTTAATAAAATTCCTTCTTATTAGGTACTGAGTTGATATTAACTATTAATTAATTATTGTTAATTGATAAAAATAAAATTAAATTAATGCATATTCATAGTAGAAAAGTATTATAAGAAATCTGATTTGGTAGTAGATGTGATTTACTCTTTTGTTAAAATAGTATAATATTTATTCTTGGGATACCTTTTTTTTCTCTCGGAATTGTTCTAGATGCACTTATTTACAGTAATCAATTCAGTTACCAGGGTTGCCACTTTACAAGACCTGGAAAAACCTGGAATTTGACAATTTAGGTAAAAATAACCTGGAAAAACCTGGAATTTGAGATTTTTTTGATAAAAACCTGGAAAAACCTGGAATTTTGATTAAAAAACCTGAAAAAACCTGGAATTTTTAATAATTTTAACATTTTCAGTAGTAAAATTCCGATTTGACACAAAAAATCTATCATATAAATAAGATTTTTTTGTCATCATCAAAAACTTTTTTTGTTAAAAAACACATTAAAGTAAATTTACAGTATCTTTTCAATGTTTTTATACTATATAATACAGTTTCTTATACAAAAATTAACTTAAAACTAAAAATAGACCCAAAAATGTGTACTTTTAAAAACCTGGAAGAAATTTGGAAAACCTAAAAAAAAATTTTGAAAAACGAGTGGCAATTCTGAATTACTAACAAGTTTCAATTTGGTTTTTGAAACAACCAGGGTTCGTGCGCGTCAGGCTAAATCAGTTTTTTTGAAAAAAGTTGAAAAACGTCAGGCTAAATCAGTTTTTTTATTTTAAAATTTGAGAATCACAGTTTTTCTCAATTCATGCTTGAATATTTTTGATAAAAAAAAAGAGAAATCTTTTTAAGATCAAATTGAGATGTAAATTTATTTTAAATAAAGATTTAGTTATTAAAGACAAACTCAGTCAGTATTTGTAAAAAGAAATGCTTAAAACCTTTTGTAGAATCTCTAAAAAAATTTAAGAATTTTCATTATTTGTTTTAAGTAGATTATTAACGTCATAATTATGAAAATTCATTAGAAAAATACAGTTTAAACATTACAGTTTAGTTCAACAACTTTGCTGTTTGTTTGAATTTTAATACTCGTGTAAGCGTTTTATTTTAGATTTAATAAAACACGACAATGCACTTCTTTTTAATATAAATCTTATGGTTATAATATTTTTACTTAGTGCTCAATTAAATTAAAGAATTGTGTTAATAATATACATTAAATTTTTACACTAGAAATATATTAGATATAGTACTTATTTTAAAAATTATCACAGAATTTGCTATGTTAAGGGCATAGGGGGGTAATCAGCTTTTTCACAATTTCGTATTATTTTATTGATTTGTAACTAAGCTATGAGTTGCTTTTTGCAGATTTTTAAAGCTCAAAATATTTTTAAGATAAAGCTGGTTGAAGTCGGAGACTATAAAAGTTCTAATGAAGACCCCCCAAATACCTAAAATGACTTCTAAAGGGAATTTTCTTTACTTTGAAAAAATGTCAGGCTAAATTGGTCTCAGTCAGGCTAAATGAAAAAAATTTCGAGCACGAACCCTGAACAACATATCTTTCACCAAATGCTTGGTGCACTTTGCTATTAATATCTTATGCATTTGTTGTACGCCTAAATCAAAAAAGGTGCAAGACTGTGTTTCTGCGTATTCGAAAGCCTTCAATTTACATTAGACCAAAGCATTTGGTGAAAGATACGTTGTATCAAAAAATAAAGTAAAACGAAACTTGTTAGTGATTGTAATTGATTACTTTAAATAAGTGCATCTAGAGCAATTCCGAGAGAAAAAAAGATGTCCCAAGAAACAATATTATATTATTTTAACAAAAGAGTAAATCACATATACTATCAAATCAGATTTATCATAATACTTTTCTACTATGAATATGCTTTATTTTTTTATTTTTATCAATTAACAAAAATTAATTAATAGTTAATATCAACTCAATATCTAATAAAAAGGAATTTTACTTTGTTTATAATAGAGCCCTTAGCAAGATATAAGCTTTTATATTATTTGTAGATAAAAGTTTATACCTTGCTAATCGCTCAGTCTTGTAAATAGCATTTATACAAGTAAATACAATAATGATAAACTGCTATGAGTTTAAAACTAAAAAGGATTTGATACTAAGCATTTAAATTAGAGAATAAAAACATTTAAACAAACTAACAAACTAAGTTCTAATTAAATTAAATGTATAACTCTTTATAAATTTAAACTAACAGTAATGTGAAAACAATGACATACTTAGAGCAAAAAAAAAAAACTTAATACAGATAAATAGTTATTGTTTTAAATAAAAACTCTTTCTATTAAAAAATAAAATTTGACTAATTTTAATAAATTTACATTCAGTTTTTATGATATATAGGTCTAGATTTTTTACTCTTAGACAGATGCTCTCAATAATCATGATTTCTAATAGCGGAAAGTGATTTAAAATGTATTTAAATATCTATATCAACATGCAATTGAAATGGCATTACATCAGTAATATCTTTCTGGCTAGCTCACTCCACACATTTTACATTCAAAAAAAAAAAAAAAAAAAGTAAAAACAGCAGAAGAATTTGCCTTTTATATTAGAAAAAAGTACAATTTTACAGACAAAATTTGCATATTTTTATAATAATGGCGTCATAATTCATCAAAAGCAGTCAAAAAGTCTCTGATTTATGTCTACAATTATAAGCTTTCTTTTAAGATATAAATTATAAGTCTATTATTATTTTTTATTATTTTTTTTATTTTTTTTAAATTTTTTTTAAAGTTCCTACCGACAGAATTTTCTAAATATATCAAGGAACATTTCCTGAAAGTTTGAGGTAGTTATCTCAAAAAACAACGTAGGAGAATATAGATTTTTAGTGAAATAATCTATTTTTGCTGTTTTAGTTTGCGCCTCACAAAAGAATCCTATTTTTGCCTCCGACTTTGACCTGCTATATCTCAAAAATTATTTTGAATTTTTTAAATCTGTAAAAAGCATCTTATAACTTAGTAAAAACTATATAAAATAAGATCAAAAACTAAAAAAGGGTGTTTACCCCCTTATGCCCTTAATAAAAATGTTTTTGAGTGAATCATGTCTCAAATTTTCGTTTAAATTTGTAGTACAAAAAAGTTATTTAATTGATTAATAAATTACATTGCTTCATCTTTTTTATATGCCCAACTGGGCGCTGACCACTAAAGGTTAGGGAAAATGTTTGTCTCTATCGAACTAAATCGAGTAATGTCAGTCAAAAGTTTCAAAATTTTGGGTATGAACCCTTTTATAAGAAACTGCAATTTAGTTTGATTATGTTTTTTCCTGAGATAGGAAAAGGTTCTTCAAGCTTTTTTAGTTGGTGGACCAGATCTGGTAAAATTTAGTTTTAGGCTGCCGGAGCATAATTCACAGTATTACTCAATTATTTAATTTATTATATAAAAAATAGTAACTGTATGTGAACATTTTTACTTTAGTTTTCATCCTCAAAAATTTTACCTGATACCTTTTTATTATTTTTGCTATTCATTCAAATCCCAGAATATCAAGTATAAGTTTCAAAAATTTGTTTAGTAGGCTAGATTTACATGCTCGCAGGCAGCAGTTATACATTTCGCGCATCGGATTTAACATAAATATGTAAACATTGACGACTTGCCATTTTTACCCCGTGGACTGTACTCTGCCCATCTCTACTCTTTGCTTTTCCAAGTCATATTTAAGTTTTGAAACTTTTTAAATAAACATCATACAGATAACTTAATTTAAACTTTAGGTTTCTGAGTTTTTGTTTGAAAAAATTGTACGCTATAATATTTTCTAAAAGAAAGTTTTACCATAATATAGGTTTGATTGTTGAAAAAACTATTAGAGGTCTCTATTTTATAAAAGGGGGAACAAATATACTTATTTTTTTGGCAAGCTTTGTTAAAAGAGCTTGTCAATGCTTAATTAAAATTTTTACAATTTGATCTTATTTTATAGAGTTTTATCTGAGCTATCAGACATTTTTAACCGCTTGAAAAAATTCAAAGTAATTTTTTAGATATGAGAGATCAAAGTCTGTGACCTTGATAGGTTCTTGATGGAAGGCGCAAACTAAAAACGCGAAAAAAGACCATTTCAATGAGATCCATCTCCTCCTTCATTTTTTAAGCAATCTTCAAATTATAACAGAAAGTGTAATATTAAATTTTAAAAAGATTTAATGCAGGAATTTTGAAACTTTTGAAAATAAAATTTTTATTAAAAAAAAATCACCTATTTTTCTTGATTTTTTAATCTAAAATTATTATTTAAATATTTTTAAAATTCCAACATTTAAAGTCTATTAAAATATAAAAGAAACGTTTCCTGAAAGTTTGACGTCTCTAGCTCAAAAAATGAAGGAGAAGATAGATTTTTAGTGATTTTTTAAACTACCAAGAATACTGACCTCGAAAAATTTGCGGTCAATACGTTTGTATCGGAAACCTTTTATAAAAATTACAGTATCTCAAAAGTTGAATAATATTTTTTAATTCTATAAAAGCTGGCTTGTAGTTTGTACTTAAAGCTTTCATATGAAATCAAATGTTATTTTTAGTAAAAAAATGTCAGACCCCCCTATGCCCTTAATGTATATTTTAGTTTTCTAAAACATTGATTTTCTTTAACTTTACATTTATATATTCGTTTAAATAATATCTAGACTAATAGACACAATTAAATTAAAAAAATAATGGTATTTGTTAATGTGTCTGTGAAAACTATAGATATTTAAAATGGTTGCGGTTTATTGCTCACAAAAAATATTTTGGAAAAACGTTTAGACTGAGGTAGCTTTATAACTACAGGCTTTTGTTAATTTTACTTATTAAAAACATTTTAATAAACCTATAAAAGCCTTGAATCTTTACATTTTAATATACTTTAGAACCTTCTAGAAAATCATCTAGAAATTGAATTGTTTCTTATTTTCATCAAGTTACCAATTTTTTAACTTTTAAAGCTCTTTTCGAATGAATTTGTTAGTTTAGATGTATTTATGTAATTGGTTTTTATTATTTTTTTTGATATGTTTTTTTTAAGCTGTTCGATAATTGTCTTTCTAGCCAAACACAGGGTTCCCACTTCCCTATAAATCTCTATAATTCTCTATAAATACCTAGAAATTTGCAATACTCTGTATAATCCCTATAAACTAATTGAAAAAATATTGAAAATCCCTATAAATTACGTTTTTTTGCTAGGTGATTTAAATTTGAAATCCAAAACAGGGACGCCGAGTTGTGAAAAACTAGAAAAAAAATATTTTTTTTTAAATCAAAATTTTTGCAATCCCAGTGAACTGATCACACGATAATGTTACTTAATTGTATACGCGGGCCTGGCGATTACTGAATATAACGTGCTATTATAACAATATCCTGGGTAGTTTCTTAAGCTAATGTTTAGAAGACTTGCTAATTTATAAAGTCGACTTATTAAATGTGAATTAGTCTTAAACTATTACTCTTATATATTATAAGTCTGATTGAACCTAAGCTGCTGTTTATTGAAATAGGTTTACGAGCAGTTAGCTTACTTAAACTACTATTTATTGAAGAAGTAAGGTTGTTAGAAAACTTAAGCTACTTGTATAATGAAATCGAGTCTAACGTATGAAAATGTATTTACAATGTATTAAAGTACGAAAAATACAACATACTACTAAAAAAAATAACACAAAATCAACCTACTTTGACTTAAAAGTCCAGATGAAAAACAGTCGCCATCGCTAGTATCAATGAGAAATACATCACGTTTTATACAGAAATATCAAAACTGAAAGCAACTAAAGCCATTCTCAAACCCTTTCGTTAAATTTATAGTAAGCTTGAGGGATGAGAAGGAAAGAAATAAGATGACTCAACCGCTACAGAGTACACCAGTACCAAACTGTGACTCCGTAGCGCGAAGTAGCGGATAAATTTTTCATTATTTATATAAACACAATTTATAAAAAGTTTGCTTATTTAACTAAAATTAGAGCTCTAAAACCTTCGAACTTTCGTAAATTTCTTATTAAGACTGTGCTTATAAATGGTTAATGACATGTTTTACTTTATGTACCTTTAAAATATGGTGGTAACGTATGAAATTTTTTAATTTTTAATAAATTTCACTATAAATTTTAGATTTTAGTGGGAACCTTGCAAATAAATATTATTTTTTAAAATTTTGATTTGAATATTGCTTAATTAAAAAAGTATATATTTATTTTACTTTTACCAGTATGTTAGTACTTAGTTATATACATGCTTTATTAATAACAAAAATTTAAATATTAGTACAAGATTGGTTGCATTGGCTGGACAAAAATTTTTGTCTGATATTTTGGATGATGTATGGAGACTTAACAAGCTAAAAGGTTCTGCTCAAAACTCAAGGTCATCAAAAAACAAAGATAAAAAGTAAGAGCTTAAATTTTTCTTATTTTTAGGTGAAAATATATGTTTTTTTTGATGATGGCAGTTTAAACAGTTTATTTTTGTATATAATAATAACAAATTATATATTCCAGTGAACTTGTTTCGCTAGGATCTTTTGTTAACAAACGCTTAAATTTATATTTTTTATTTTTAGTTATTTAGTTATTTTTAGTTATTTTTGTATCCATATTTAATATATTTTTGTGTGTATTTTTTTGAAAAAATTGAAGCATATAAACGAAAAAAGGTATTGTAAAGAAGTTCTATTGTATTTAATTTTAGCACAATACAGGGTGCCAAAAAACCTGGAATCCTGTATAAACCTGGAATTTGACAATTTAGGTTTAAAAAAACCTGGAATTTTGAACAAAAATCACTAAAAAACCTGGAAACGTTGGAATTTTAAACAATTTTTACATGTAAAATAACAAAAGTCAGACTAGACACGAAAAATCTATCATATAAATTATTTTTTCTCTATTATTTAGATTTTTTAATAAGTATAGAATAGCATTGCAGTATCTTTTTAGTACTTATACAATATAAAAAAAATCTAAATTTAATAAAATTTAAGTAAATTTTTATTGTATGATTTTGAGTTTTTTCCATTTTAGAACACATTTAAAACTGCATTACAATATCTTATCAATATTTTATACCATAATAAGAAAGTACTTTTACCTTAAAGTCAATTTTTATACTTAAAGTAGACTAATAAACTTCTATTTTTAGAATCCTGGAAGTTATGAAAACCTTTGGCCACCCTGAAAAAATATTAAGAAAAAAATAATTTGTTTTTTCTCATACTTGATAAATTTAAATTCATTTATTAAACCTATGCACAGCTTATGACTTAAAAGTTTTTTAGATATAAAATTTTTATAAAATTTATTAAAATTTTTTTAGAGCCACTTTAACAACTGAAGATATAAAGTCGGCGTTAGGACAAAGAAGTATACAAGTGAATAAACCGCCATATTACGTTTGATTTATTGCGTAACACAAAATTGAATAGTTTTCTTATTATAAACTAAAAGTTTTTGTAGTAGTCTCTTGGAGTTAAATATTTTTACTTTGCTTTAAGTTTCCTACAATTTTACCTTATATTATCAAGTTTATAAAAATTGTGTGTTTATAAAAAAAAGTTTATGGTTTTATCCAGATGTTTACAGTACATATTTTTAAGTTATTACTTTTAAATAAACATACATTTTTTAATTGTGGTATACTTATTTTAGAAAGTAAAATAATCAGAAATAATTATTACCATTGTTATAAAAGTGTCCAAAATGTACTTAAATATAGGTATAGTTTTTCGAGCAACAGTCATTTTAACTGTTTAATGTTCTTTTCGAGTTAGTGAATAGTTTTACCTACCCAAAAATTTTATAAAGTTGTTTGAATTTGTAATAGTAAAAAATAAAAAACAAATGTATTAAAATCTTTAACTTTGAGGTTTAAAAATCTAAGTAAGTAATAATATTATAATCGATAAGTTTTTAAATCGTCCTTTTTGTATGTCAACCGTTTTTTTTGATTTTTGGCCTTTTTCATTTAATATATATGTACTAAATTATATTAAAAAAATAAACAATGCTTTTATTCTAAACCTATTATTGTTGCTTAATGTATTTTGAAATGCGTTGTAGGCAAAAATCTATTATTTTTTATAGTATAATTGTTTATAAATATTAATTAATGTTTTTCATATATGGTATTGATAACTACAATAATTTTTAGAATAATTTTTAAATTTAGTTAGGATTTTTGGTATTTAGATTAAGTGTTAATTCATAAGTAGAGGGATTTTTTTTTAGTACACACTTATTCTTAATAATGTGTTAATAAATTAGTGGAATTTAAAGATGTTGTAAATGCTCAAATTAATTTATGTGTTTTTTTATTTTGATCAGACTAGGTAACAACAACTTGTCATAAATTTAAACAATGACTTTTTTATAGTCAACAAATATTTTTAAACTGTACGATAAACAGTTAAAGTATAAACAAAATCAGGCTTTCCAAAAAGCCTTGAATCCTGTAAAAACCTTGAATTTGACAATTTAAGCAATATAAAAAACCTGGAATTGGAGAAAATTTGAAAAAACTTAAAATTTCGAACAAAAATCATTTAAAAATCTGAAAAACCTTAAACTTTTTACATGTTAAGTAACGAAATTTCGACCACAAACATCTATCCTAAAGTCAAAGAATTTTCGTATTAATTAGATATATTTTCATTAAAAAACATATTTAACATAGCTTTACAGTTGTTTTTCAATGTTGTTATACTATACAAGACAGTTTTTTTCTACTCTAAGTTTAGCTTTATATTAAAAATAGACCAAAAAACTTATTTATTTGAAACCTGAAAGAAATTGAAAAAAAAACTTTAGGTAACCTGAAGGTACTGAGTTTGTGATTTTGTACATTAAAAAAAAAGCTGTGTAATAAAAAAATAGAGTCTTAAAATATAACAATCAATATTTTGTCTTTTTGTCATTATATCAAATTTAACTGTTCGAAATATATATTTAATCGTTTGCTAACAAAAGATCCTAGTGAATACAAGTTCACCCGAATATAAATAAAAACAAATTATACAGTAATCTTCCTTTATTGTACCAACATATGTTTCTGTGTGTTAACTAATCAACACACTTCAACTGGGTTATTAATGTATTTCTTTCCATTAATAACCCAGTTGAAGTATGTTGATTAGTTAACACACAGAAACATATGTTGGTACAATAAAGGAAGATTTCTGTATAACTTGTTTTTATTTATATCAAATTTATAAACTTTGCTATAAGAAAATAATTATTTTAAACTTATTCAAATTCTTTTGCTACTTATAATTATAATTCAAAAAATTAAGTTTAAAACTAAGTTCAATATACAGTAAGTTATCACTGTTAGTTTATGAAAAGTAATGCTATGACAGTATTTAAATAGCAAATGTATATTAAAGTAGCTTGAAACTGAAACTAATTTGCTTAATAAACTTTAACTGAACAATTTTACTTTTGAAAAGCTTGTATTTTAGATTTATAGTAGGGTGAATCCGGTGTCTCTCAAAAATAAAAGTTAGTATTAGCGTCAAGTTTTTTTTCGTGTGACAAATTTTATTAAAGAATAACACAATTATTTGAATAACTTCTTTACACTTCAGTAAATCAAGCAATATTTTTTAGTTAAGATAAATAACTATATTAAAAAAATGTTACAAACAAATTAAGTCCTTAGCTTTTTACAAAATCGATCTAATATAGTTTGTAAATTTTCTTAAATCGATATTTAACTGGGGGGGTATAAATTGTATTTTATAATGTGTTCACTTTGTTTTCAATTGCAAGCTTACAATTACTTAAAATAAATTGTTTTAATGTTTTTATAAGAATATATTTAACATTTGTTTATAATTTTTTCTCATTAAAACAATACATTAAGTACAAATCACGCTCAGTTCCAACAAACGCACAATTCTTGCCCAAATCAATCGTAACCAGAATCAAATCCCAACCGATCAGTTGCAACCCGAACCTATTCCCATCCAATCAATTCCCAACCGGATCAAATGTGCACCGAGTGTCATTTTTGCATATGTGTCAATTTTCTAAGAAACATCATTTTTATGACTGCACTATTGCACAAAGCGTTATGTTTGCACGGTGTCAACTTTTCACCGATGCCTTTTTTTGCCTCAGCCTTCGTTTTGTATGAGTGATAGTTTTGTACTGTTAACTTTTTTAAATTTAAGTTGTAACTAATTTAAAAATAGTTAATATAAATACACTGATAAACAAAATTAGAATTAAGCTAAAATTCTATTATAATTATTCTAACCTGTTTAAAAATCAATTACTTATTTGTGTAAAACTACATTTAAACGTAAACTAAACTAAGGTTGACATAGAATTAAAGTTGAATACAACTAAAAGCTGATTGAAACTTGTCATTAGAAGCATGGAAATATATTAATAAAATAATTGTTATATTTGTTATCTAAAAAAATTTAGACAATTCCGGGAACAAATTATTTATTTATATTTTTTAAAACTAATATTTACTTTAATTCATTATTTTTTCTACCACATCCGAATATGTTCACTTAGTTATGTGTATTAAAGCAACATCTTTTTGAAAAGAGAGTCTGATAGCATCATAACTTTAACACAATTTAACAGCTGACAATACAAGCAATACAAAATTTTTAAAGAATACTCCTTAAAAAAAAATCATAAATTTTCAAATGTTTTTTTTTTTATACGTATTAAACATTAATCATTTCAAAGTTAGTACCGACTTTTATAACAAAAATATTGAAAAGAAAACTAGAAAATGAATAAGTAAATACATTATAAGACGAATAACTTCTATGTTGTATGGCAGATTAAAAAAAAAATATGAGCTATTAAATTCATTTTTGTTGGTCCATTTTGTTTAAATAAAAAATAAAAAAAACACTTGCACGCAAGGAGGTTATAGTTCATTAAATTAAATATTAAAAATAGATTTCATAAAGATTCTAGGGAAAAATTTTTTTTTTGCATGTTTAGCTTGCTTCTTACCTCAAAAACTAATTGAATATTTAAATGTTGACCATTCATATCTTAGAAAACAAGAATAAAATAACTGTTATAAGGAATTTATAGCTAAGATAAAACTGTACAAAATAAAACTAATAAGAAAAAAAGACTTTTAAAATACATATAACAATGAAACTTTAAATGTCATTTGTTTAATATTTGTAAAAGCTAGTAAGCTTTTTTCGTGCTGCTTTTTTACATGACTTACTCCGCTGAAAATATTTAATCCCACGAAACTCCAAGGTCGCAGCAGCAGATGTAGAGTAGGTACCAGACTTGGTTAAAGCAGTGATACTAGTGTTAAAAAATCACCGTTTGTAGGATTTGATTATTGTTTAAATTAGTTTAATTCCTACTGCCGGGGATTCTATAACACTTATTACACTGCTTTTTACCAAGTCTGGTAGGGACACATCTATAAGGTACAAGCCAAATCAGAAAAAAAACTAGTAGAATTTAACAACTTTGATGTATTTATTAAATGAACAAAAATGATCTTAATATGGTCAATGCAAATACAACAAAAGTGTTTATCTAAAATTTTCAAAAATATATTAAAAAAATTCGTATCTTTATCAAAAACAACAATATTTAAGCTATATCTTATGTCAAACGGGTAAGATTTGTCTTAAAACTGTTAGGTATCATTTTTACGTACGCTATGCACTTTTGTCTTGGTTTAACGTTTACCATGTCGATGTCCTTACTATATTTAAACTGAAAAAAATTAGCTTGATATTGAAAATAAATAAATTTTTAGTTTTATTTATATAAAACGTTTTAAAATTCAATAAACTCTAATACTAACTATTTAAACAGTTTAACATATTCTTTGTTATTTTCGATGCTTATTAATTTAAAATAAGCGTTTTCTACATTTTATAAAACTTATGTAAGTGTAAATTACTTTAGTTAAGACATAATTAAAAAGCAAACATTTTTGCTTTTAAAAACAACACAACTAAAGCTAGTCTAGCATATTGAAACTATAGAATATTTTCATTGTAAACGAAGTATTTTACAGAATAGCCGGTTATCAAGCTATTTTTTTTGTTAACCCAATACAGAATAAAAAAAAAATTAGTAACTTTTTAGTGATCTACCGGATCCAAGATCTGAAACCGGCCATTTTTTGCATTGATCCGGACTCGGCTGTTTCCTAATTAAAAATGAAATCCGAAACCGTATCCGGCCGGATCCTAGTTGAGATTTTCCCGGATCTAGTTAGCTTTGAAAGACTTTGTTTTCCACGATCAGTTTCTTTCAGTTTTATATACTTATATTATTGTGTTATGAATATTTAATACATAATAATAATAATAATAACAAATTATACAGTATCCTTTCTTTATTATGTTGGACATTTATGTGAAATTATACTTATTTCACTTCAACTGTCCAAGTATCGATGCATGAATTAGAATAAATTTTAAAACTTTTTTAATTAAAAGTTCTTTTTAAAAGACAAGTTTCAAATGAATAATAACAACAGTTCTTTAACTTATATTTTAAATTCTACTCGATATTTTTTGATTGACAAAGGCAAAATAAATACAATTTTGTATACATTAATTGCCGTGTGCGAAGCCAGGTGAGTATGTAAGCTGGCTATTTATAAACCGTCCCGAGACACCTGCAGATTCCAACATGCATATTCCAACATGCCGAAACACTTGCAGCTTCCAACATGCCAAGACACCTGCAATTGTCAACATGTCAAGCCACCTGCAAAAGAAAGAGTAAAAATGTATATAAACGATGAAGCACATCTACAAACAGGTTATTATACCTCAACTACCCTACGGAGCGGACCTAGGCCGCTTCAACGGGGCGACTCTTCCTTCGTGGAAGTAGTTGCAGCTTTTCACGTGAGACTTCGAGGCCGGAGACGTGAATGGCAGTACGATACAAAATAGTTGGCTTGGGACTGCGCGGCCGCAGAGCTTAACCATAGAACGATATAAAACAGCTTACGTGAGACTTCGTGGTCGAAGACGTAAGCTGTGGTACGATATGGAACTATTTGATAGGATTTCTACGTTCATAAATATCGTCTTTTCCACCTTTATCGATATTGAAGTTCGTATAAGATTAATGTGTAGAAAACTCAAGCGTCGCGCACCATTTTGAATCGTTTGTTTGTGAAGGCAATAAATTGTACATAGATTTTGTTGTTTATTTTATAACTAAATTAAGTTGCTATACCTATTTATACCCTTTAAAGATCGAGATACTTTAATATCACTTTATTTTACATATAAATTAATATAGTATGCAATAATTACACTAACACATGTTTTTGTGTGTTAACGGATTAACACACTTCAACGGAGCTGTAAAAAAATAAATACTATAATGAAAGAATAGAAGCTAAAGTAGGTATATACATGTGTCAATTAAAAATAAAAATAACTGCTCTAAACTTTTATAGGTTGATGGTTAATAATAGATAAAAGGATTAACTGTCCTGGACATGACGTTAAACTGTTCTGGTGTATAACTCGATAACCGAAAGATTTTTTGTACACCAGGTCCTTGGACCAAACCTTTTGAGCGTATTTTTTTGTCGTTCAATAAACAGTACTGTATAATTTGTTATTATTATATATTCCAGTGAACTTGTTTCGCTAGGATCTTTTGTTAACAAACGCTTAAATTTATACTTTTGAATTATTATTTATGTATACAAATTTTGTCAAGCAAAACATTCTTAATACTTAAGCAAAACAGCAAAACTTAAAAATAGTCAAGCAAAACAACAAAGTCAAGTGAAAGTTTAAACAATTCAATTATTTTTTTAAAACATACATGTACATTCATTCATAAGAGAAAATATAGTGATTTCTTAATTTTAAGTTTCTTGCAGATTAGATTCTTCCACTGACACTATAATTTAGTTCTATTTATAAACTTAAAACATTTTCTTTTGTTAACATAAAACATATACTTAAATTTTGATGTATTTAAGTTTTTTAAAGTCTTTACAATTTTAAGCTAACTATTTTATTCTCATTTAATTGTATTAAGTGATGTAAAAACTCTACAAATACAGCTCATTAGATATTTGATTGCTATAACTTTTGGAGGCAGCAATTGTTCAACAAAATTTCTTGCGCGACAATGCATTAAAATGAAGGCTGGTATGTTGCTCTTAGGATCATCTTCAACTGATAATTTAAGATTCACTGTTTTCAGAAAATAACATAAAAGTATAATAGCCAAGGCTCGTCAAACTGTTGGAAACTTTAACCATTCTTCTACAGCGTGTGGGAAGCTAAAAAAATTTAGGTCACTTTAGGTGCATCAGTGTCGATGCAAAAAACCTTGCTACTTGTGTAAGATGTTGAAACAAGGTGGAACTCACCTTACCTTATGCTGAAAAGACTATAAAAATTAAAAATAACCGTCCTGAACTAAGTGGCTAACAACAAATTTAAACACAAAAATATTCTTATAGCTGATAAGTGGAAACTTCTTAGCCTTCTTAATGAAATGCTCGAACCTTTTTACATAGCAGCGCAGCAGTGTAGTAAAAACAACGCATTGCTGTCAAATGTAAAGTACTAACGAAATTGAGCAACAAGATTCAGTTGATCAAGAGATTGAGACAGAATTTATTTTTTTGGCTGAAAAAAAAATTTGTTGAAGAACTTAAAGAAGCTGAATTCTTGTCTTAGTGATACTCAAAAAAAAAACATCTTGCCAGGTTTGCAAGAAGGTATCTTTTGGCACCATCATCTTCTGCTTATTTTGAAAGGTTAATTTTAGAAGCTGGTAACTTGTAATAACAAAAGCGAATCGATTGCTTCCAAAAACTTTTATATCTTCAAAGCGACTTGAAAAAACAAGATAAGGTTAATTTGTAGCTTAATGGCGTAGATATGAGCAAATGTTATTTACTAAATTACTTACTTTTATATATATAAGTAAACATAAACAATTGCTAAATAAGTTACTGTTCATCTTTTAGTTCGAACTTTTATAAATAAAGTTATAATGTAAAGCATTGTTAAATTTAATTAATTTTTTTACGTCATACAAAGTACGAAATTAAAATTTAGTCGTGTAAGTAGCTTGAAATTTAACATTAAAAATGAGATTTCATATAGGTAGATTTATTTTTACAACGTTCTTTTTCCTAGTGTTAAAATACAATATTTAGACAATAATATAGTGTTTTTTTTAACAAAATATTTCTATTAAACAATTTTACTAATTCATGCTATTATAATAATAAAATTTTATAAATTTGTTCACTATTGTAACTACACAAAAATTAAAAAAAGGATCTGGAACTGGATCCGGCCAGATCTTAAACTAAAAAATATATCCGGAACCGCATCTTAATTTAAATTATCCGGTACCTTGTTCTAGCCGGATCTTAAATTAGAAAAAAGAGCCGGATCCGGATCCGGCTGGATCTTAAATAGTGGATCCGGTAGATAACTAGTAAATTTATATCTAAGAATTTGAAGAAAATTTAATTGATTCGTTTTCAATGTTTTGCAAAAGCTTTTACTTATTTGTTCCGGACAAGACGTTAAAAGGTATCCGTGGTGTGCGACTCGATAACCGAAAGGTTTTTCGTGCACAAGTTCCTAGAACCAAACATTTTAACCGTGTTTGTTAACTTATGTTATACAATTTAACAGGGCTGTTACACACTAAGATTAGTATAAAAATTTTAAATCTCCGGATGGTTTGAACTTTTTTTGTTTAAAGTTCAGACAAGTTTTTTTTAGACTTCTAATGAGTCTGAGTTTATGCAGTTTGTAATTTTTCGACAATATATACTTAACTTATGTTATAACACTATTTAAATTTTGTTAGTAATTACGGTTTTGACATTAATTATTAGTAGAAGTTTTCCGCTTTGCGGCTAGTTTTACCAAAACTAACGCTTTTTTAGTATCATGTTGTAAACATAAATTGTGAAGTAATTATTAGAGTTTTTCTTTTAGTCATTTAGAAACAAAGTAAAAATATTTAAAGTATCTGAAAAAACTGTGCACAAAGAATCATTAAAAAATTTGGTCAGTAAATACTTAATTGTTATTTTTTTATAGTTAAGGACAGTTTTTAAAGATTTAGTTACCTTTATAGTATTATTGAAGCTGGTTTATAGTTAAAAGAATTAGGTTTAATAACAAAACCAGACTTTCAAAAAATATTTTTAAGCTCAAATTATTTTTGTACATACTTTGATATATTGTATGCAGATTTCCTGTAAGACTTTTTGAGGCTTTTTTAATTAGCTCATGTTGGTTTTTTTATTGCCTTTAAAAGTTGCAATAATTATTTAAATTTAGTAATTTTTTTACTGTTCACTTCAAATATTGAACGAAACTTTCTGCTTCGCGAAAAGCTTTATTTTGGTATAACATTTAAAGTACTAATTTAAGTACTGCTGGTAATAAGAGTATAACGATAACATTTACACTTTAAATTTAAAAAATAGTATATATTAAGAAGTTGTTGTAGCTTATTTCAGATAGTGATTTATTCTTTAAGATAAACAAAATTAAAGTTATTAATAATTTTGTACATATCGATCAGGGACGTAGCGTGGGGAGGGACACTGGCGCATGCGTGCCACCCAAAAAAAAAAAAAGAAGTAAAAAAGAAAAAGTAATATCTTTATCCTTTTGTTTTTTATTTTTTCTGCTTTATTTGTCTTTTTTGAACTATTTTAATCTAGTATTCAAAAAGTTAAACGAAATTTTGAATACCAATTAGTGAAAAGTTAAGAAAATTACCCAGTATACTGATTCAGTGCGCAAACGAAAGTGCGCACCGAAGTTGATGAAAAACTCCATAAGGAAAAAAATTATAACTTCATTAACTTCATAAGAATTTAGACTCAAAAATCACGCAATTAATGTAATGCACCGCTGTAGTATAACCTTATGGCATTTGCTATTGGCTGCGTTCTTTTTATCACCACCCAAGTTAATTTAAAATCAATGTTTTCGCGTTTTAGGCCGCAAGCAGATGGTAATAACCCTGTTTTTACGCTATGCTTAAAAGAATCAACAGCCGTTATGTATGCTTTAAAAAAGGAAGGTTGTTTAAATAAGAGGAGTGAATTCATATCGTCTGGTCGACATATGAAAACGCTCCTCTTAAAATACAATAAATTTTAAAGTATTTTATTGTCACTTAACTGTTTTTTTTGTTAATTTTAGTTGTTTGATTGGTTAGATGGTAGATCGATTTTTGTAATGCACAATATTACGTCATACTGTTTTTGTTTTAGTGCATAACTTTTGCATCTATGTTTAGCAAAGTGCATTTTATTTTATGTTAAACTGGCTGATGATTAAGGCGTCTAGTCTTATGAAACATATGTACCAGTATTTTAAAAATCGTACTTTTCCAATAAATTATTTAAAAGCCATTCAAGTGGGTTCAGTAGAAGGTGTTCAAGTTTGAATAATAACCTTAATATATATTTATATATATATATTTATTTATTTATATAGTTTTATATAGCCAAGAAATGTACGAAATAGAAAAAAATTAAAAAAGAGTTATTGTTAAAAAAAAGAAAGACAGCAACCCTGTCTTCACAACCAAAATATGTATTTCGTAAAAGAGCAAAAAATACATCAATAACAAAAATAGCAGCAAAAGAAAACTAAAAATAAGAACAAATAAGATAAAACAAAACTTAACTTGTACAGAAGTTGTTTTTAACATTAGCTAACTAAAGTTATTCAAATTTATTTAAAACGTCACAATGTTTAAAAATTTTGATCCCTTAAAATATTTGCAGTTATCTTTAAAATTATTCTGATGAAAGCAAAATTCGTAGAAACCATAGTAAACAAAAAGAAGATTAGTTGTTTTTTGTATTATAAATACAGTTTTATATATATAGGTATTTTGTTGTTTTATCAAAAATTGGTATATAGTGCCCATTATGTTGTATAAAAAGTAGAGCGAATTACATTTATTGTAAAAACATTAAAGTTTGTTTTCTTTTACAACAAATATAAATGTACACAAATATATATATGCATTTCAATTAAATATTTTTGATATATGTTTTTATGGTTCAATCATCAAGTTTAGAAGGATCGTTAATGAAATTAGCCATTTTTTCCATTACATCTGTTAATTCAGTTATTGCATCTGATAAAACTCCTGGCTGTTGCTTGTTTATCAAAATATTATGCATTTCAAAACTTGGATTTTTAACCTCGTCTGTAAAAAACACTATAAAAAGAAATACTTTGAATAAAAACTAATAAAAATACTTTCGAAAGAAGTTTCCTGTGGTATAATCGTTTCCGCAGAACTTTTATTTAGTAGATTAAAAGTGTTTTCATCAGGTGGTGGTGGTGGAGAAACAAAAATAGGATTTCCTTTTTCATCGCTCTAATAAATTCAAAAACTTACTTAAACTATTACATTTAGTTTCAAAAATACATACCTAAAAAGTACTTGACATATCATAAACTTACTCATCTAGAACTTTATTCCTTAGTGACTTTAACAGAAGAGTTTTGTTTGGTAATATAATCAAACAGTCACTTTAAAAAAATTGTTAAGTGAATATGAAATACTTAAAATTATTAAAAAATTTTCGAATATAGTTGTATAAAAAAACTCTACTTGAAGCTTCTAAACTTAGTTCTTTTAGAAGAATAGATAAGTGAAAAAAAAAACCTCTATTGCTTAATTTTACTAAGTTTCACTTGTATAAAAATGGTATTAAAAGTACTATTTTTTGTTGATTGGCTATATAGAGCAATGTGGTAACATAATTGTTTGTCATCAATTTATAAAACAAAATTATTACTTTTTTATTAAAAGTAATCTTTCAGGTAGATGTAATTGATAAAGTTAAAACTTTCAATATTTCCAAGTGCTATACACATTTCGATATCAATTCAAACCTTTAAAAAAAACATAACACAAAATCTGTTTATTTTACATTTTCTTGGACAACTGATTATTACTAGAATTATGAGCATATAAATTTTTTGTATAACGAATAAGAATACACTAACGTATTTAATAATTAATTAATTAAAATAATTTGAAATAGCTTTTTTTTTTTAATTAATAGATATATTTTATTTTAATAAGCATTGTATTTTGAAAATTCGTTAAGCGATGAAAACCAGCAATTACTAAAATTACTAAAAAATATTTTTTATGTATTAAGTGTTTTAAAAAATATTTATATAGCTTCTACACTGTAGAGCATCTAAAATACTAAAAATGAAATTTTCATATATCATTTATATAAATTATGGTTAGTAATGCATTTAAATATTGATTTTTAAAACTATGCATTACTAAAAGTATAATATAAAAATGCTAAAATTTGATAGATACTAACTTTTAATTATCTAAAACATAGTCTGATTATATAGCCTGTTTTAAAGCTATATAATCTAATCCTATATAATAATCCTTAGACGTGGTTTACGACTCGATAACCGAAAGGTTCCTTTGTACACCAGGTCATTAGACCAAAATTTTTGAGCGCTTATTTTTTCGTTTAATAAACAATATATTTATGTATGTTTGATAAGTCAATTGTGGACTAAAAAATAATTGCCTATGATTTTTGTAAATTTGCGTTTAGAGATTTCAACACTATTTATTTTATTTATAGTAGTTTTAATGTAACTCTAGGTTTAAAATTTTGACTAATCAAATATATTTCTTATTAAACTAGTTTTTTACAGTATTAATATGAATATAGTTTAAATTGTATACAACTCTAATACTACAACTTCAGTTCTATTCATATAATTGTACTTAATGAGGCATTAAAGTAACAAAACAAAAGATAAAAACTAAAACTACTCATAACTAAATTGTAATTACTACAAATTATTACAAAATTTTAGACTTAAATTAAAAAACTGTAAAGGAGCAAAACTTTAATTTTGGAATTAGTTAAAATTATTTTTAATTGTAAGTTTGAGAATAATTAAAAAAAAGACAAAGTTTTATTTTATATGTTATTAATTATAAAAAACTACCACCTTGTTTTAGCCTATTACTTTCTTAAGCATTTTTCCCTTAATTTACTTTTTATAATTAAGGGTTCGGCAAACTTTCTAGTCGACGGGACAGATTTATTAGAAAAGTTTTTAGAGACTGGACTTGTTAACAAACAAGTTTTCACGAGCAAAGTAATTTTGAAAATTTACAAAAATAATATTAAAAGCACTTTTCAAAGTTTTTGTATATTGAAAAATATTACATTTTAAACGATATAAAACACGTCCTGGCTAGAAATTTTGTTTAGCGGGCCGTACGTTGCCCACCCTAGTTCTAATTTATTAAGTTCTTGTAAGTTACTATGCTTCAAAATAATATACAACTTAAATCAGAGTAAAGTATCACTTATGATTTAATTTTCTATTAAGTCTTTATTAACTCTATCTAAACTAGAGTTTCCACAACTTGCCCATTTCAGAAATTTAGGGGGCCATAAGCTGCAAGGGGGGGGTGAGTAGTAAAGGGGCCATAGGGAGATCAAGAGGCCATAATTTAAAAGTTGCATTAGATATTAGATATTCTGTAGTTGATTATAAACGCGAAAAAACAAGTCTTAGGTGTATTTAAGAGTAGAAAGCTTGTCGAAGGGGATTGTATAACATTTTTTATTTCTTTAAAGGGCATAAAAAAATAATTTGGAAATTTCTGATCTGTATTCTATTAAGCATACGAAGCGAAATGCATGTTCTTTTTTCTTAGTTTATCTTGTATAACTATCTTTAACAACTTTTATATTTTTAGTTTGTATAAAAATCGTACTATTATAATACTTTTTACTTTACGAGATAAAGCTTCTTTAGTTACACTTGTGAGTTTTGAAATATAACAAGTTTGTTATAGTCATTTATAGTTTCTTACGTTGAAATTTTGTATTAAAAACTATTTAAAAATTTATAAATTTCACAACTTATTTAAATTGAATAAAAATAATCAAGATTTTTTTTTTCATAAAGAACGTCATATTTTTATCTCTTATATTTAAGTTAGATTTAGGATTATTTAGTTCTTTTTAGATTTTACTTATTAAAAAAAGTTACCTGTATAACTGGGTTGTAGTGCGCAAACATTGAAGAGTAAGCAGAAAGTGTTTGAATGTCTATCATGCCTGATAAATCTGATACAATATTCTTTAGATTAAAAAAAAGTTAACTAATTTTTATACATAAGTATCTATAATAAAGTTTTATTACAATATAGCTAAATTAAGGTTTATAAAAACAAATCAAAATAAGCGGCTCTTTAATCGACATATATTGTTAAGCACTGCGTAAAGTAAAAGTTTTATTTTTCTGGAGCACAAATATCCTTCTTTTTTTAAAGTGCACGATATTTGAGTCTAATCTAAAAAAAAGTGGCTTTGTTGAATTTATATTCTTGGAATAACAAGTTTTTAAAGACAGAAGAAAAAAAAAACAAAACTCTTAAAAACAATCAGTCTAAGAACCTGGTGTATAAAAAGTACTCTCGGTCATCGAGTCATACACCATATGCATAATTAAAATTATAATGAGCTATAATCGTAATTTATATTAGTAAAAACTTAAACTCTCGAAAAAGAAAAAAGTTCCAATAAAGATTATAAAAGAAGATAAATAAAGTAAATGCGACAACGAATTTAGTAAAAAACCTACATTAGTAAAACAAAAACTAATCAAAATATAGAAACTCAGTCATCTTTACTTTAAATAAATCAAAAAAAAATCTACAATAATTTAGATTGCAACACTTAAAACTATGGGTTTAGTGAAAACAAATATTAAAAACCAAATAAATAAAAACTTTAGCGACTTTATCCAAACCGTTAATAAAAGTCTACAAACTAGATTTAACTTATTGCGAAAAAAGGCATTAATAATAGACATATAGATGTACAAAATGTTTTTTAGACTACTTATAAGATGTAGTAATAAAAACTGATTTAAATAAATTAAATTTTATCTTTTATCAGCAATTACATCTATCTAAGTAATTGGTAACTTTACATTACTAAGAAAATTTAATGAAATTTATAAACAAAATCTGTCGAAAAATAAAACTTCAAACATATTAAATTTGTTTTAATTTTCAAGAAACAGACATAATTTTAATATTTAAAGTCATATATAAAAAAAAAAGTATACATATTATTTAAAATAGTAAATTTTACAATTGTGAATATTTTTCTAAACGAAAAACGTTAAAAAAATATATAATTAAAGTAAAATATTTGTCAAAAACTAATAATTTGATATATAGTATATTAAGCAAGGTTATCTGACTTTAAACAAACATAGAATATGTGCTGAAATCGGTATCAAAAAGCCCAATTGTAATCATCAATTTTTACAGGTTTAAGTTTTATCAGTATTTTCAGCAAGTAATTCAACTTGTTATTACTTTTACATGTAAAATATTTTTAAGTAGTAAACAAAAGTGTGTTTAAAACCTTGAGCTAAACTATAAACTTGTTTTAAATTTAAAATAAAATAAAACTGTAGCATTAAAAAACTATACGTATCTTTAACAAATCTTTAACTTATAATTACCATTTCTTACAATTTTAAATAAACATATAAGTCAAAAAATTTAAGTATAACCAAAATGTTAATTCAAACGGACACAAAGAACACTTAAAACATTATATAAGTATTCTTTGAAGATTAAAAACCAAATAATGACCTACGACAAGTTATTATCATTTTTTCATTTATTTATGAAATGAAGTATTTACCATTTTGAAAATGACAATTTATTACCATTTTAATTTAAGGTTACTATATACTTAACTTTATTGTTAAAATATTTAAAGAGCTTAGTAAGCTTATTTACACGAAAGAAATTTCAGCTATACAATGAAATGAATTACTAATAAACTTAAATTAATAAATAAAAACATATTACAAATTTCTACAATCAAGGCCTGAAACCAATTAATACACTCAAAATCTAATATTTTTAGATAAAAAGTAAATATTAATCTAGTAAACATATAACATGAATATATAAAAATATTATCGCTTCACATCTTATATAATTTTTTTTTCAGTTAGTTGACCGTTTAATAAATTATCCTTTAGTTTAACCTTGAACCTTCTAAGATTGCTTTGGTATTTTATAGTGATTTTTAAATTTTTTTAAGTATTTTTTTAATAGTGATTTTGTTCATAGCATACTACCTTAATAAGCTAGTGGTTTATGACCATATTTATTGTTAGATCTTGATACTAAAAATGTTTGTTTTTGAGGATCTTGTTAAATATCTATAAATTTAGTTATACTTCAAATTAACACTTAAAATTTACCGGTTGAAAACTATTTTAAATTTAAACATGAAAACACTCAACTCGTCTTTGAACAAACTTTTAAATTTTACTCGTTTATTATTTTTCACTTACTTACACTTTCGTAGTTTTTTTTTATAATGAATGCACCTAAGTGCTTTATTTTTGAAAACGTTGACTTATTAACTTTAGTTTGATTAATTCTGCCCAAACACAACAAACCGTACCTTATATGATTTATGAAAAACGAATAAAAAATATGTATATAGATTTCTCATTTAAAATGTACCTTGTTTTATAAGGAACACTAACTAATTTTAATCTTTTTCTTTTTACTGTTTAAATATTTCCTAAACAATTCTTATTTAAAAAATTATACCTTTCCAAAAAAAACTTTAGGTGGATGAAATAGTTTTTACTGTGCTTAATTGAAGCTTTTATTTATCTAAGACAAATTGAGTCTTTTTGATGTTCCAAACTAAGGTTGTCACTGTCTTGTGAATTTGTGTTTTTAATGTTTTATATAGTAAGGTATCATCTGCGAAACTTAAAACTCTTATGTACTGTTCTCTAAATCATTAATGAGTATTGAAAACAATAGAAGTCCTAAAACTAAACCTTGTGGTGCTCCTACGTCAATTATTTTACATGTTGATTTATACCAGGCAAGTTTATCAAACTGTTTTCTTCAAGCTAAATATGATCTAATTAACAAATACATTTCCCTCGCTTTCTATAGTATACTAATTTGTTTAGCAAAACTCTTCTACAAATTCTGTCATAAAATTTACTGAAATAAAGTAAAACGCATATACTACTTCCCCCTTACCAAATCTCTTCAGAACACCATCTACAAACTCAGTCAAAGCCATGGTGGTAGAACAGTACTGTCTGAAACCTAATAGAAAATTGTTTTAAACATCATTTTTAGTAAAAAAACTACAAAAAGTAAGGTTGTATATTAACACTTAAATTATTATACTCAAATTCGGTAGTATTGAAATTAGCCTATAGTTTTCTGGTATTGTTTTTTATCTTGATTTTTAAATTGGTCTTACTTTTAAATATTTACATTCACAATACTAATTAACTATTTTTTATTGATAAATCAGATATTAGATTGTTAGTTTTATAATAAATTTTAACTAAGTTAACATCATTATGTTTGGCTTTAACTTTAACTAGTCTAATAATACTATTTTTGCAATATATATATATATATATATATATATATATATAGTTTTCTAGTATTTTCTTAATCTTGACTTTAAAATTGGTCTTAATTTTGAATATTTACATTCACAATACTAATTAACTATTTTCTATTGATTAATCAGATATTAGATTGTTTATTTTATTGGAAATTTTAACTGAGTTAACATCATCATGTTTGGCTTTAAATTTAACTAATCTAATAATATTATTCGTGCAATATATATATAGTTTTCTGGTATTGTTTTTAATCTTGGCTTTAAAATTGGTCTTACTTTTGAATATTTACATTCACAATACTAACTATATTTTATAATTAATCAGATATTAGATTGCTTGTTTTATTAGAAATTTTTACTGAATTAACATCATCATGTTGGGCTTTAACTTTAACTAATCTAATAATATTATTTTTGCAAAGACTTTAGTATAATGTTTGAAGAGTTTAGTTATGGCTTTTGGACACGCTCAATTACAACCCAGATAATTTCCTACAGAATCAATTCTTATCCGTCAATTCTTACCCGACCAATTCCAATTAAAATCAGTTCCAAATCTATTAATTCCAACCCGAGTCGATTCATCAACAAAATTAATTACCGTCCGATCATTTCCCATCGAAGTAAACCGTCACTTTTGAAAAGACCTTTACTTTTGCAGGATTTGTTTTTTCACTAATTTTTTATTCATGAAGCGTCAGTTTTACAAGAGTATCACCTTTTTCATCGCGTCACTTTTTCACGAGTCGTCAATTTAGCTCTAGTTCACATTTTTCACTGGTGACACTTTTCAACAGGTCTCTTTTTTGTACAAAAAGTCACTTGTGCACGTGTAACACTTTAACAGTGTTTTTCGCAGTCGAAAGTGGCTTTCATTCTTTCTTTTCTCTCAAATTTATTTACCTAAAATTCAGTAAACGCGCTTGTTTTTTGAGTTAGTTTTCAGTGTTTTAGTTGATAACGCTTCTATTTCTTGCAAAGTGTTGTGTTCCCATCGTACACTTGCACGATGGCGACTGTTTTTATATGAACTTTTGAATTAAAGTAGTTTATTTGTACAGTTTACTATATTTTGTTTAGTCGTTCATTATAATACACCTTTTTGTTCATAGACTCGATTTATATATTTAAGTGCTTAAGCATTCTAACAATCTTACTACTAAATTAGGCTAAGCTTAAATGATAGTCTAAGTTATTTAGTTAAATTAATTCTAAACATTTAAGTAACCGTCACCGATATTGTTATAATGCGTTAAATTAGTTATCGCTAGGTCCGCGTAAATATAAGTAACAAATTCGGTCGATCGGTAAATGGTGACCTGGTTATTTGAGCACGCGCCTTAATTAAGTCCGTAACCTTCTTCTTTTTTTAATTTCTGCGTTTTGTAGATGGTGACCCAAAATTAGTTTAAAAGTTTATTAAGACTTTAATAGTAGGACAGAAAGAAAGTCTACTAGTATTATGGACATACTTTATTTTAGGCCTAATAGCTGCCAACTTTTAGGGACTGGGAGAAATTTAAAAGAGACAAATATAATACATTAATAGCAGAATTTCCCTTGTCTAATCTCCCCGAACCAGTAGCCTACATATATCTAAACTGTAAGTACAATCACAATCAGATTAACTGCTTAGAAAGAACCCCATTGCATTGGTTGATGTCATGTCTAGATAACGACCTTTACCAACTTATATTATTGGAAAAGCGTGTAGCTAACACTTAAAATGTCTCCCTTGGTTCTTGTTAGACCATATAGATTACGAATGGGGTAGGTATAGGAGCATCGAAGTAACCGATGAAGCCCGCGAAAATCTCGAAGATATTACAACAGCCTGTAACAAAATTATAGATTTTAACATTGAAATTGATTTGTTAAGAGCAGAGTTTAACAAAAGACAAAGTAGGCGCATATTCGAGAAAACGCAGTTCGAGAAAAATGTATGGTTAGACTACCAAGGTTTTAGCAACAATCGGTAACAATTTGTATTAAGGGAAACATTTAACAATCTTAATATTATAGAGAGTGTTTTGAAATATCTCCCTTTATTAAACATAGTCCATAAAATATTTGATGTTGAGACAGTAATTGACATGTTCATAAAATTTGTAGGTACAACGGTATCGACGAACTTGACAATAATGAAAGAATAAAATTTTTCTTATGGTCCAATGTTTTACCTTCTAAAAATATGTCAATTTTTTTCAATTCGAATACAACAGACTATAGAAATCTCATCAACTTAAAACTATTTTTACGTAACTCATATACGAAAAATCGTGATATACTTATGCGCGAATCTTTGCAAAAACTACGCAAATTAGAAGCCGAATTAGCCGAACTCGATCGCAAGCACGCTGTCAAAATAGCTGCTAGAGAAACATCACGCAATCGCGCTAACGCCATACCGAATTATAACGTCACAAGTACAGCGTCACGTAATGCAGCAAAAAAACCTGATGAGAACCAACGTTATGAACAACCACGGCCAGCATCACCAGGGCCAGCGTCAACGGTCAGCGCCGACGAAGCCAGCACCTCTACGACCAGCGCCAACGATCCAAGCCATCTTAGCCAGCACCACAACGGGCAGTCCCAACGGTCAGCGCAACCGCAGCCAGCACCAGAACAATTAGAGCCAACGGCCAGTCAGAAATTTCTTCCGTCAAACCGACAGACGCACGGAAATTATCCTCGTCTACTACCGGAAGCGCAGCAGCGACGCCAGAAACTTATTCCGTCAAACGCACGGAAATTATCCTCGTCTACGACCGGAAGCAAAGCAGCGACGCCAAAAAACGACGAAACTAAAATAAATGTTAAGCCCGATCGCGAAATCTTAACAAAAAAACAGATTTCTTACTTAAAACGGAAAACGATTGCAAATAAAAAAATCTTTAAAAATTAGCATAGAGCAAATTTTTAAGACAAACCGCGAATTAGTTTGATTTATATTTCACAATTGGCGATATAAAACCGAAAAAACTCTAAACAATATCGAAGCACGCATTTTTAAAACTAATCACGAATTATTTTGGTAAATTTTTCATCGATGGCGCTTTAAACATTTTAAAATCGAAAAACTTGTTAGTCAGAAAATAAACCGTTGTGAAACTTTATGTATATGTTCGGACGCGATTTTTCACCGCTAGAAAATTAAATTAAGATGTTATTGAAACTTTACAATTAATTAACTCTTAGAACAAAAAGTTAAGACCGCCAAAAGAGTAATTTGTTTTTATTTAAGTATAGCAGACAACTAGTCTAAGAAGCTTTTTGACCAAAGCTTATTACGAAATCGAGTCGTAAGAAACTAAAGAAGTATTTTTAAAGTGTTAAACTAAATTAAATTTTATGTCGAGCTCTTACTAATAGTAAAAAAAAGCCTTAATTTTTTAAACTTAATTTCATTTTGTTTTTTAGCAACAATTTTATGTTCAAACTTTGAACTATAATATTTACAGTTGTACTATAATAACCTTAGTAATTGCTGGTAACAAACTTTATTACCATGTTTTTTGTTGTTGTACATCTCAGCGTACTAATAAAACACATTTTTCATAAGGTCATTCAAGCTATTTAAAAACTTATTCAGTATTTAAACTCTAACAAACAACTTTGTTTTTAACTTTCCTAGAATATTAAAGTTATAAAAATAAGTGCAAAGTTCACCAGCTATATACTTTACGAAAACAAGTTTAAAATTTTGAAATGCATGCAATTGCTTGTTTTGTAAACTAAATCGTCTTAAATGTGAAATGTTTTTAACATGATAAAAGTTTGTAGAAAATATTTCGTTTAAACTGAAGCTATAAATGTTTTTAAACTAATTAAAAACATACTTGAAAGTACTTAAAAATACTTGAAAAAGTGTCTTCTATATATTTTTACTTGTTGTTAATTTAATTCAAGTACATAGTTACTTACCCTCTATTTGCACTTTCGCACGAAAACGACTCGAGAACCGCAAGTCATAAACGAGTCAGCGAAGGAGAGGCAGAGATCTGATGTACCATCAGCGAGGAACAGGTACGGTGGCCGAGGTGGAGAACAGATGAGGAAACCAAACATGTACGAGGAGCATGTACGAGGAGCGTGTACGGGAAAACAACGGGGAGCGAGTACAATCAGTGAAAAATTTTTGAAAATTCTTTCAGTTTTTTTGTCATTTTGTAAGTTGCTCAAAATTTTTAACTAATTCGCACATCATCAACGGATTTTATAGCATTTTTAAAGTAAAGTAATGTTTTTTACTAAACAAGATAAAAGTCGACGACAGTTGGCGGTCATTTTCATTTATGTTTCTTTACTAGAGGTGGTTTAATGATTTTTACAAGTTAAAACAAAATAAATATACTTTTTTTATCAAATCTAAGTAGTAATTCTAAATTGGTAAAAGTAGTAGACAAAGTGTAACACTTTAACAGTGTTTTTCGCAGTCGAAAGTGGCTTTCTTTCTTTCTTTTCTCTCAAATTTATTTACTTAAAATTCAGTAAACGCGCTTGTTTTTTGAGTTAGTTTTCAGTGTTTTAGTTGATAACGCTTCTATTTCTTGCAAAGTTTTGTGTTCCCATCGTACACTTGTACGATGGCGACTGTTTTTTATATGAACTTTTGAATTAAAGTAGTTTATTTGTACATTTTGCCATATTTTTTTAGTCGTATTTCTATTCATACACTTTTTTGTTCAGAGACTCGATTTATATATATAAGTATTTAAGCATTCTAACAATCTTACTATTTAATTAGGCTAAGCTTAAATGATAGTCTAAGTTATTTAGCTAAATCAGTTCTAAACATTTAAGTAACCGTCACCGATATTGTTATAACGCGTTGAGTCATTTAATCGCAAGGTCCGCGTAAATATAAGTAACAAATTCGGTCGATCGGTAAACACGGCATAATTTTTAGCTTATAAAAAAAATCTAAGCCAAAATTAAAGTTTAAAAAATTGTTTGTTACTAATTTAAATTTGTTTATAAGTAGAATAAAAGCGTTATTTGGTTGAAATTACTTTGAAAAAGCAATTATAGTTAAACTGTTCAAAATATAGACTTAAGTATTTGTAACAAAAGGTCCTAGTGAAACAAATTCACTGGAAAATAAGTAAAAACAAATTATACAGTAATCTTCCTTTAGTAATCTTCGTACTATTAACCATTAACCTCTATTAATATGTAAAAATTATTTTATTTTAATTTTAATAAACACATGTATACACATACTTTAGCTTCTATTCTTTCATTACAGTATTTATTTCTTTACAGAACCCAGTTGAAGTGTGTTGATTCGTTAACACACAGAAACTTATGTTGGTACAATAAAGGAAGATTACTGTATAATTTGCTTTGATCAATTATAATTTGTTAACTTAATTAAAAGAACTTATCTAAAAAATACATTACTTATCTTTTTAGACTAACTTTTCTATTTTTACTTTGATATTTGTATACTACTACGTCCGCATATTTACTCTGCTATTCGCAAAGGTTTCAGAACAGAATGTGATGACTTTTCAAAATAGATTAACCGTTAAATTTTTTAAATTAAATAAAATTTTCACTTATAACATAATTACATAATCATAAAATTTACCTTAAATGTATTAATAATTTAAAATTAAAGCTTACCATGTGTTAAACTATTTATAAAGTGTTGAAAAAAAAGTGTATTATTTTTTTTAAATACATATTAAAATATTTAAAAAATATAACAAAACAAATTTAAATTTTTTCCTAAATTTATTGGAGATCTTTCGTAGTAAGTCTTATCAAAAATTGTATTGTAATCTTACTAAATTGAACTGAATTGAAATAAGATTATATTGTAGTTTAAAATTTTAAAATATAAGATGACGTAATTATCGGATGTAAAAACTAAGTAAATGTTTATACTGTAAAACTTTGCTGTACTAATAAAATTCATTAGGTTAAAATCAAACTAAAATAAACCAGCGATAAAAATGAAAATAAAACTACACTTAAAAAAAACGAGAAACTAGTTACTTAAACATTACTTAGGGCATAGGGGGGTCCACCTTGATTTTTACAAGTTGATCTTATTTTATAGAGTTTTATCTAAGCTATCAGAAATTTTTAACCGCTTGAAAAAATTCAAAGTATTTTTTGAGATATGAGCTATCAAAGACGGTGACTTTAATAGGTTCTTCATAGAAAGCGCAAACTAAAAACGCGAAAAAAGACCATTTCACTAAAAATCTATCTCCTCCTTTATTTTTTAAGCAGTCTTCTTCAAATTTTCACTAATATTCTATTATTAATTTTAAAAAAGATTGAATAAGGATTTTATATTAATTTAAAAAATTAAATTTTTTATTAGAAAAAACCACCTATTTTTTTTTTGTGTAAAATTTTTGTTTTTTAATATTTTTAAAATTCAACATTCAAAGTCTTTTAAACCAGTGCTTCTGAACCTTTTTCTAGTTGCGGAACCCTTTTCCAAAGTTCAACTTTTCCGCGGAACCCCTAATTTAATTTTACATAAAATGTTTAATATAATATTTCCTGCAAAAAATAAAAGAATTTCAGTAATAAACGATTTTTTTAGCAAAACTATATCTTTGTTACAAATCATACCAATTGTAATAGTATTAAGTCGAGTCAAACTCAAAGTGCGCCAGAGGCAATAGGTATTTTATGATTCTATAATTAATAAACTAAAATAAACATGATTAATTGCAACGTCATAAAAATATTTCTTTGCATAATAAAAACTAAATGAGAGCTACAAACAATAACGAAATGAACATGAACCTAATCGAATTCACAGATCACTGTAATAAACGGGTAAGATGCCTAACGAAAAATAAATAAAAAACATTTAGTGCGAAACTTGAACTTGTCTCTTAGCAACAAGCATGTCAATGCGCGGCTGGATTTTGAATAGACTGAGACGTATACAGGCAGATAAGGTTGGAGTCAGCATACAGTTCCTTTGCTTCGTTTTAACGTTTGTTACATGCGAAAAGCCGGACTCGCAAAGATAAGTGGTGGTGAATAGTAAAAGAAATTTCTGCACGCTTTGCTAAGACGGGGTACTCTGAAATTGCACATATCAAAAAACCTGAAAGCTCCTTCCCTTTGAAACTCAATTTTAAATTGCTATCTTCAGGTAGTTGCAGCAATTCGTTTTCTGTATCTGTAGGAAGATTTACTTCTTCTGAAGCAATATCACACATAAAAGGATTCAAAATCCATAAATTTCCAATGCGAACATCTTTAGGAAAATAATGTTGAAACTTTACAGACAAAAGATCAAGGTGGTTGTATATTTCGTCAGAGAAGTTAAATTCTATGCGTTTTTCATGGGCCTCATCAAACCGATGAAACATTGCAAAATTACCATTGCTAAAACATGTTTTAACAAACAAAAAAGTTGCAAATAAAATTACATAAAAAAAAACCTTGATTAAGCAAATCATTATTATTTGTTTTTTGTTTTAAAATCATCAATTTAAAAATAATATCATTTTTTGAATATTATAAGTTTTTTGTCACTTTCTTTAGCTGTTTTTTTTATAAATGAATATCAAAAAAAATCTCATTGAGTTATAATAATTAAACAGAAAAAGCATTTAATATTTAAATATCAAACTTTAAAACTTGGCTAACACATAGAAATTTAAACATTTTTATCATGTAAATTTAAAAAAATATTTCAAACTCAATTTCTGTAAAAGTTTTAAAGACCTGGCCACAACTTTTAAAAATTAAAGTATCATTTTTTATCATGTAAGTCTAAAAAAACTATTTCAAATTCAATTTCTGTTAAAATTTTATAGGCCTGGCCAGATTTATTTTTAAATTATAGTTGCATTTTTTAAGTAAAAAAAAGCTTTTATACATATTAAATTTTAAATCAAGCTAATAGACATCTTTTTAAACATTTTTACAATATTTGAAACAATATAATATACCAGAAATAAGTTTCTGATAAAATTTTTTTATTTAGTTTTATTGTGTAAACATTTAGAATTTGTTTTGATTGCTCCTACATTGTTTGCTTTAGTGATAATACCAGTATTTTCATGACTTCACTAAAAGTAGAAATTCAAAAAATTTGCGCAACCAGGACACCTATTAAAAATGAATACCCATTAAAAGTCCTACCGCTAAATACAAACTAAGCAGATCAATGAATGCTCTAATTATACATGTTTTCGATTTTTTTGAATTTTTATGATTTATGTTTTTTTTTTCTTTCAAATTTTAATTTTTAAATTTCGTAAGGCTTCGCGGAACCCCTGAGAGGCGTCGCGGAACCCTAGGGTTCCGCGGAACCCCATTTCAGAAGCACTGTTTTAAACTATAAAAGGAACGAACGTTTCCTGAAAGTTTAAAGCCTCTAGCTCAAAAAATGAAGGAGAAGATAGGTTTTTAGTGAATTTTTAAATTCCGAGAAAATTGACCCTAAAAAATTTGCGGTCCATACGTTTATACTGGAAACTTTTTATAAAAATTACAATATCTCAAAAGTTAAAAAATACTTTTTAATTTTATAAAAACTGACTTGTAGTTTGTACTTCAAGCTTTCATATAAGATCCAATGTTATATTTAGTACAAAAAAAATTCAAAGGTTTCACGTAAGAATCGATCAGCATGTTCCAAAAATCTTGAAAAGCTGGTTTAATGGCCATTTGGAGAAACCTACAAAAAAATACTTCTCGGCGATTTGGTAACATTTGTTGGACAATCATGAGTGTGCAAAAAACTATGAAAAATAGAACTTTTTAGTTTTAGTTAGAGCGGAGAACTCTTTTCAGCTTCGTATTCTGGAAGCCTTATGCATTCAATCTTTAAGGCCCAGTTTATGTAAGCAGAAAAAGTTCGTATACCAAACTAGACTTTTTTAATCCTTTTATTAAGTAATTTTTAAGTTACTAGTTTCTACTATTTTTTTTAAGTGTAGTTTTATTATTATTTTTATCGCTGGTTTGTTTTAGTTTGATTTTAGCCTAATGAGTTTTATTAGTTCTGCAAAGTTCTACATTTAGTTAGTTTTTACATCCGATAATTACATCATTTTATATTTTAAAACTTTAAACTACAATATATTCTTATTTTAATTCAGTTCAATTTAGTAAGATAAAATTTTTGAAAAAACTTACTACGAAAGATCTCAAATAAATTTAGGAAAAAAATTAAATGTGTTTTGTTATATTTTTCAAATAAGTTATGCACCGGAAAAAAGCTATTCAAATAAAATACTTGTTTGTTGCTTTCAAAGAAATTATTTCAGTAGTAATAAATGTAAAGATGTCTAGGACTTATTTTGAAAACAAATACAAAATAAAATATAAAGACGCACAAAAACACGATTCAGGGTTTTTACAAGTATCTTAAAATATATTCGTATAATTTCAATCAAACAGTTGTCGATAAGTGTATTAAATATTTCTTTTCAAAACTATTCTAATTAAATATTTTTTAATTATTTGTTTCGATAAATTGAACAACAGTTTGATATTTTGAAATCAAACTGAGCTTTTTTCCATTAAAGTTAAATTAATCGAATATAAAAAATGTAACCTAGTCAAAAATAAAAAAAAAGCTTTGAAAAAATACTAGTACGACGAGAAAATAACTTCACGAAATGTTGATGTACGTTTTTTATTACTTTTAAAATACTAGAGAAGACTACATTTTTTTCTTTTCTTGTACCAATCAAGACCTAAACTCAAAATGACCACGACAAACTACGGGAAAAAAAAACCATAACTATAATGAATTTAAACAAGCTCCAGAAGTTTTCAGTGAAACAGACAACTTTTTATCATATATGACGAAGTTTGCAAACTTTTAATCACTTTAATAAAAAATTTATAGAACTACTTATATAATTTTAAATAAAATTTCGTCACTAAGTTTTTGATCAAAGTATGTAAATATATTTCATAAAAATGTTAAAAAAACTTTGAAGTAGTACATACAATAAAGTTTTACTTTAAAATAAGTAAAACATTTGTTTAAACATAAGTAATGTATATATAATACATTACATTATAGCGTTAAATATGCTTATTTAACCGCATTTGTAAAACAATATAGTTTTAATAAATTATTCAGTTCAGTCTCTTTTAGTGTACTAATTTTAGAATACAACTAGAGTTGCCTTAAACATCTTTAAGTTTAGCTTCTAATTAATACAAGAATCGGTACAAAGTATATGTACCTTAAATCAGTTAATAATGTTGTATTGAATTTAGTATTAAATAAATTTTGTATAAATTTTATTATGTTTTTTTTTTACTATCACTGTTACCCCTAACCTTTACCCTCGGTCAGTAACTTTTTTTTGTTCTTATTTTTTTTTATTAAAATAATTTTTGGTTTTTTTTTTGTTTTTACTTTATTTTTTATTTTTTTCTGTATATTTTACTCTCGTGCAAAAATGCAACTTGTGCAAAATAGACCTTTGGTGCAAAATCGTCTTCGTGTAATTTTGTTCCCTCGTGCAAATATGGCTTCGTGCAATTTTTTGCACTCGTGCAGTTTTGTTCTCGTGCAATTTAGTCCCCTCATGCAATTTAGTAACCTCGTGCAATTTTGTCTTCGTGCAATTTAGACCCGTTCCCAGTTTAACAGTATAGTAGCTTTAAGATACAAGTTTATTGCAGTTAACAACACTTTTTCGACTTAACAAATAAGTTTATTTGAGCAATGCTTGCAAAATTAATAAAAAAAATCTTTTCAAAACAAAATAAATGCTCTCAAAATTAACTAATCAAACAAAAAACTAGTAAATTTAAGAAGCAATCAATAAAATAATAACAATTTTTTTTATTCAATTTTACTGTTTATAAAAACCTAAAAAGATAATTAGAACAAAATATGGTAAGCAGATAAAGTGTAATCAAGAAACAACTCTTCAATTTTTGCAGAATCAAAAATAACAAAAACAGTATTAATAACAACTTAAAACATGTTCTTAGAGAATTTTTATTTTTAACCGGAAAGTGTTCAAACAAACTAATGGTCTATTCATTGGATCACTACTAGCTCCCCTTTTAGCTTACTGGTTTGTTAGTAAACTAGAAAAAGATCAGTTGAGTCAAGATTAACCTATATGTGTCATGGACAAGACGTTAAAAGGTATCCGTGGTGTGCGACTCGATAGCCGAAAGGTTCTTCGTGCACCAAGTTCTAGGACCAAATATTTGAGCGTCTTTCTTTGTCTTTCAATAAACAATAATATACGTATTTTAGGTTTGTAGATTTGTACGTTTTTGAAATATTCACTATATTCTCTAGGGACAAAAAAGAAAATGAGTTCAATCAAAAGTTGAGCAATCTTGATGAAGACCTTATATTTACAATGAAATCTAGTACGTCAAGCCAACTTCTATTTCTTGCCATATATGTAAAGATAGAAGAGAATATATTTACTACCTCAATTTACAAGAAGCCATCAAATACAAAGGTTTTGCTATATTTAAACTGCTGTACACCAAAATCATAGAAGTAAAACTTTTAAAACTAGTATCTAAAGAACTATAGAATAAGAAAGACATTGAAAAGCAGTTATCCAATAAAGATTATAGTTAATGAAATTGAAAAAGAACAAAAAGTAAAAAAAAATTAAATCAAAATTTACCACTCAGAAAATACAATATTTAACAATACCTTACATTGAAAAGGTTTCAAAAAAGTTCAGTAGATACATGATAAAAATATTTAAAACCATTGGTATTAATATACAAAGAAGTTTGTTCGCAACAGTTTATCAAAATACTAAAGTTAATTTTATTCATTTAAAATAAAACAGGTAAAGTAAAAAATAAACTATTACAGTTAATTGTGATTTTAACTCTTGGTAAAAAACAAAATGCAATAAATTCTCACCAGGGTTACTATCTCCTACAGTAAGATCAAGGCACAAAGCATTATCTCTATCATCTAGATCAAATAGTTCGTCTCCAGATGATGCAGTATAGTATCTTAAAATAATTATTTATTAGTTACTATTATTGTTTTAATAATTATATTATTACTAAGTTTATAATTATTTATGCATTGGAAGACGGCTTTTTATCTTAATTGCCTTTTACTAAACTATAATCACTTTATTTATATGTAACTTTGAACTGCTTTTTAGTAAAACTACTGTTAGCAAAATTGCAAACGAGTATGCTGCTGCTAATAAAATTACTATAATATTTACACAAGCTTTGCTTATGTTTAGTTAATTAAATCACATTAAAATATATTTGGAAAAAATGTTTAAAATATGTAATAAAAACAAAAGTTAGAAGAAGCACTTTTATTCTTTGAAATACGGTAAAAGTAACAATTTACAAAAAAGAAAACTGCCGAATTGTAAATATCTTTTCCATGTGCATTTTTATGCAGCATCTTACTTCGCTTTCTACGGATAAATATTTAAAACCAAAAATACCTACTTTAGCTTCTATTTTTTCCTTAAAGTGTTTATTTTTATACAGAGCTTCGTTGAAGAAACATATGTTAATTTAATAAAGAGTACTGTGAAAATTTGTCAATAAAACCTTGAGCTACATTTTTTAGAATGATTAACGTCCTTACCGACCCTTAGATTTAGAAAAATGTTTAGCAAGAAGGTTAAAAACTGTCGAGATAAAAACCGAGGGGAAACTTGCGATAAACTAAAGTTGTAAAACAGACTTTAAGCAAACGAGCAAGACAAAGTTATCTGCAAGCAACTTAAACTTATTTAATTTAACGGTATTAAACAGTAATATTATTAACATACTTCTAGTATTATTTCATGTTTATTATTGTCCGCTATTAAAACAGTATCACTATTTCATTTTTCAAACAGCAATAATTTTTCAAAACTGGTAAGAGCTACTATTAGCTGAACTATTTAGAAACACGCAATTTTAAAATTTGTAAAGCTTTACATAACGTCAATTTTAAGTTTCAAAACTATCAATACTTAATTTGGTTTTGAACTTGTAAACAATTTAGATAAACTAGTACGATAATTTATAAAAATATAACAGTTTTATAATAAGTTTAAGCTTTATATCAACTCTGTATAAAATCAAAAAAAAAGTAAATACTTTTGCTTCAGATATTTATAAAAACAGAAAGCTATCATTTTATCTACTTGAAACTTATTTTTATGGATCTTGGTATTTTAAATGTAGTTACAGCTATCGAGTACAAAACACATTATAAATAATGTCACAGAGATAAGCAAACCTGTCGCTAAGTTCACTATCACTTTTAAAGTTTTTTTTTTTTTTGACTAGCAATCTGTCCTTATTACAAACTTCTTCACTTTTTATAGACTTTTTTAAATGAACTGGAGTATAAACTAAGTCATGTTCAAACGATGTGACGTCTATACAAGGAGATGGTGCTCTATGATAAAATGAAGTAATATCGTTGTATTCTTCATCTGACATCACAACAAGTTGAATAGTTTTTTAAAGTAGAACAATCTGTAATTTTAAAAGCAATGAATCTGAGTAGTTAAACACAATATATTTAGATAAATTGATTTTTTAGTCTCTATTAATAACTTAGGCTTTTTATTTAATTTTCCTAAATTTATATAATAAAACTTCTATTTTGTACAAAAAGTATTAACTACTAACTGTAGTTATGTCGTTGGTAATAGTACTTAGCCCCGCTAATGATTCATAATGCTAAGCTAGCGTTTAGCTTTAAAAAAATGCAAACTTAATATATTAAATTAAAATTAAAAACCTTGTTAAATCAGCTTAATAGTTTAAGTACCGTACTGTTTTTTAAAGCTACTTATTTTTATGCAGATTACTACTGTTTTAATATTGTTTAATAAGCTTTACAAACATATTAAACTTAAACTTATTGTTTACTGATTCAATTAAATTTTTCAGTTTTAGTTTCACAAAAGTTTATGTAAAAAACTAATTAAATTAAGCAATAATTCATCATAAAATTAATTAGTTCAACGTTTAATTACATCAATACTAAGCTTATAAATTAAAAAATATTTATTGATTATGTTTTTTATATAACTTTTAACTTACTTGGCTGCCTAATACAAAAAACCTTAATGATTTAGAACTTTTAAAATTTAAAAAGTTTTCAATAAAGTAATTGTTTTTTCTTTTGATTATTATACTTAAAAAAGAACATGTTGATAATTGTAGTATATACTTTATTTTAATGCTAACAATATTTTGTTTCTATTACATAAACGGAACTTATAAACTAAACTGAAATTTTGTACAAAAGACAATTGAAATCAAAGGTGTAAAAATATTGAAAATAAACTATAAAGCTTACTTTATTTTTAATTGTACTTTAGACTACTATTAGCTTTATTAAGTAGACTTATCGCAAACTAATTTAGTAAAAAACTATAACTATTAGAAACTTAAGTTATTCTAATAGCCTGCATTAAAACAAAAAATAATTAAACGAAATTAAAACTAATTATAAGTTGTTAAGTTATTTGCTTATTAGCAACTAAATTTTATCAAGTGTAAAAAATTATACAAACACGCATGTTTTTACATCACTTCCGTAATGCTTTGCAGTAAATTTATTCTTCATATTTCTAAGAAAACAGTTTTATTAATTATTTTTTGTAAGGACAAAAAAATTTAATTTTAAAAAATGAGTTTTGTACATATTTAATAGCTTAAAAATAATTTTTCTGACAATATTTGTGTGATAACGCTATATATAAAGTTTTATTGTTTTAAAGTGTTAAATAAAGTATAACACAATATAAAAGAAAACATTATAAATAAAATATTAAAAGGATAACATTTATTTAATGATATAAAAATACTAAACATTCAGAAAACGATGATAGTTTTAACTTAAAACCGGAGTATCAGCAAAAGTTTAACTTATAATATTTGTGTTACAGAAAATTTACGACTAACAGTTTTAAGCTTTTCTATATAATTTTTTTTTCTTATTTCTAACTGTTTTACTGCAACATTAAAAGTTCAATAATTAAACGGATCGTAATTAAAGCATAAGTATTTGCTCAATTATACGTTTTAATAAAGTTAATTCTATAAGATGGAACTTCTAACTTATTTTTATTTTTGCATTATTAACTTTTGGTTTGTCCTTATGAAATAATAAAATACTATTTTTTGAAACTAGTTTAAAATAAAGTACAGTTATCTTACAGTTGAGTAAGAAATTTTAAGCTGTTTTTCTCAAAATGCAAACTTGTACTCTTTAGTTTACCCAAAAAAAATCGCTACTAGTAAGTAATATGAAAAATAATACTTTTATTTTTAAAGGTTTATATAGTTAATTAAAATAAACGAAAATTGTGCGTACAAAAATACACATAGCAAATGGTGGATTCCCTAAAATTTAACGAAAGTAATAAACAGTGTATTTTTTATATAATACATTGTCGTGAAGGGTAAGTCTACCAAAAGTATTAAATTGCTTATAAAGAGTAAACTAGCCATACACAATCAGGTGGGCATCAAGAGTAAATGAGGTTTTAAAGGAAGTTTTTAAGTTTTAATAAAACTTGCCTAGGGAAGAATTATTCTATACAGGTTTGGATTAAATTCTTTTTTTCGTCTTTTTTCAATCTCAAAAATAGTTTTTAGTTTTTAATGTTCGGAAAACATAACAAATATTTGATATTTAAATCTTTAAGACAAAAAACAATGTTAAAACATTGTTAATTTAGCTATTTGAAAAACAAATAAAATCATCAGGAGATGAAAATTATATAACTGTTTATACTAGACTAAAATGTAAATAAAATATCAGTCGTTTAACAAATTTACCAGGTTTAAAACAAATAATGTGTTTGGTAAATAATTATATTTAGTTTTAGAGAATTTTTTATCACTTTATTCATTGAGTTTTTGACATAATCAGATAAGCCTTAATGTATGAAACTTTAGACCAGGACTTCTTAAGTAAGCACTTTCGAGCTGTTTTCAAAGTGCGAACTCGAACGGAATATAACTGTACTATACAAATTATTTAGTTTTTTCAAAATTTTTGTAAAAATAAGTAAAGATTACTGTTACATTAATTTTTACATTAAGCTCTTTTGTATAGTGAAACTTTTGTTTACATAATATTTAGAATAGAGAAGAAAAAATCTATAAACTACGTTTGTTTTATATTTTTAATAAAAAAAGCTAATGTAACTTTAATTAAAACTTCTGGGTACTTCTTCATTTTTAAAAATAATCGCGAATTATTTTGGTTCATTTTTCACCGATGGCGTTTTAAACATATTAAAATGGAAATACTTGTCAGAAACCGTTGCAAAACTTTGAGTTTTTGTTCAGACGCTGTTTTTCACCGCTGGAAAATTAAACTAAGATGTTATTGAAACTTTACGGTTTATTAACTTTTACAGCAAAACGTTAAGACCACCAAAAGAGTAATGAACTTTTAAACGCAAAGTTTAGACCACCAAAAGAGTAATTTATTTTATTTAATTATGGCAGACAACTAGTCTAAGAAGCTTTCTGAACAAAGCTTAGGACGAAATCGAGTCATAAGAAACTGAAGGAGTATTTTTAAAGTTTATTCTTTAACTTAAAATTTTATTTTGAGCTCTTACTAATATAAAAAACTGCCTTAATTTGTTAAGCTTTATTTCAATTTGTTTTTTAACAACAATTTTATGTTCAAACTTGAACTATAAACCTACAGTTGTACTATAGTAACCTTAGTGATTGATGTTAAGAAGGTTTATTGCCTTGTTTTTTGTTGTTATACACTTCAGCTTACTTATAAAAACACAATTTTAATAAGGTCATTTGAGCTATTTTACATCTTATTCAACATTTAAACGCTAACAACAAATTTGTTTTTAACTTTCTTAGAATATTAAAGTTTTATAAATTAGTATAAAGTTCAAGAGCTATATATTTTTACGAAAACAAGTTTAAGCTTTTGAAATGAATATAATTGTTTGTTTTGTCAACTAACTCATGTTGAATGTAAAATGTTTTTAATATACTAAAAGTTTATATAACGAATAATTAGTTTAAACTGAAGCTATAAATGTTTTTTAAGTTTCTTATAAACATACTTAAAAGTACTTGAAAATACTTGAAATAGTATTTTCTTTATATTTTTGCTTAAACTTTTTTTGAACTTCGCACGAAAACGGCTCGAGAAATCGAAAGTCGTCAACAAGTCGGCGAAGGTGACAAAGAGATCTGATCCACCATCAGCAAAGCGACCGAGTGGAGTACAGATGAGGAGACCGAGAATGCACGAATAGCGTCTACGGGAAACAACGACTCGCGAGCACTACTGGCGAATAAAAGTCTAAAAATTCTTTCAGTTTTTTTCATTTTTGTAAATTGTTAAATATTTTTAATTCTGCGCGTCATTTACGAAACTTAAAGCATTTACAAAGAAAAAAAAAAGTTTTTCACAAATAACAAGAGAAGTCGACGATAGTCGACGGTCATATTTCATTTATGCTTCTATATTAGAAGTTATTTTAATGTTTTTTACAAATTCAAAAATAATTAAAGACCATATTTTCTTAGAGATAAGTGTGAACTCCAAAATAGCGGGTTTAAGTCGAGAGAATGTAACAGCATGCGCTGTTCTTTCTACCTTTTCTCTCAAAAAATGCTTAAGTTGAGTAAAACTCGAGTTTCTAGTCAGTCTAGTTTTACCTTTGTACTGATAGTATATCGTTTGAAAAGATTGTGTTCGCCTCGTACTTCTTGTACGAAGGCGACTGTTTTTTATATTAACTTGTGAATTGGAATAGCTTATTTGTATATTTTGTTATCATGTATCGCAGTTTATATTCATTTTAATACAGTTTGTGTTTCTAGACTCGATTTCTTATATACAATTAGTTAAGCATTCTAACAATCTAACTATTTAATTAAACTAAGCTTAAAAGATAGCCTAAGTTTAGTTCGCAATTCATTAAGTCGACATATCTAAACATTTAAATAACATCACCGATAAATACTTATAACGCGCACGGAGTCAGATAATAACCAGCATCGCGCGTATAAGTAACATTATAAGTAAATCGGGATAGTTAAAATTCAAACAAAACATTTATATTTTAAAATTATACAACCTAGATTTATAACAAAAAGTTCACTGAAAAACACAAAATTACCTTGAATATACATTGTTTATTGAACGACAATAAAATACGCTTAAAATTTTAGTCCAAGGACCTGGTGCACGAAAAAACCTTTTGATTATCAAGTCGCACACCAGAACAGTTTAAAGTCATGTCCAATACGTTTATTTCTCAAAAAATAATGTAATAAATCAAGTCTGTCAGCGAATCAAATAAATAGTTCTAAAAAAACATGTAAAAGTCTTGAAAAGTAAATTATTAATTGAGCAATTAGTTTAAAGATAGAGCAAAAAAAAACTAGAACAGTTCAACTTGAATTATTAACCTTTTTCTAAGTAAAGAATATAGTTAGTTTTAGTAAAAGCAAACACTGCAGAGTACTGGTTTGGGACAATCATTAGGGTTTGGAAATCATATCTTAAATTTATCTTAAACCTTCCAGTACCGAGCAAGTTGGCTTCTACCGGACTCAGTACAAACTACGTTCATTTTGAATCCAATAGACTTCATTTATGTGTCAGAAGGTTGCACCTAATAACTCATTCAAACTTACTGTTCAACTTAACTTAGTAAAAATACAAGTACTAACTATTTACTTCTAGCTACAAGGGTTTTTCAACTTTATTCACTTTAAAGTTCTTATGTTCTAACTTATTACTAAGCTTAAATCCTATAAACAAATTATAGTACAAGTATACTTTTAAATAAAATAACTTGATAACTTTTACTATTCAACTTAAATCTTACAAACAATTTTGTAATTCCATTTTTGTTTTAAATTTACACTTTTTAAAAACTAAAACTTATTAACAGGCTTAGATAATCAATACTCTTTAAACTTATTGGTAGTATAAAATTGTTTGTAAGATATTCGTTGAAAACACTTAGTGGTCTATAAGGTTGCTCGTTCAGTTACTGAATTTATAACTATTAACACCGACAACATAAATACGTAAAGTTCCACAAGGTCACAGAACTCAGCGCCGAAAAATAAGCCCATCGGTACATCGAATAACGTATTTTCATCTTTTATTTATCCAAATTTTATTGCTATGGGTTAAAATCGCTGAGCTTTGCGACCTTGTGGGACTATACGTCCTAAACTGTCTTAAATATTTTTATAACGCCAACGAGATCGGCTTATTCAGAGATGACGGCCTCGCAATTATAGAGCAAAGAGCAATTGATCCCTAGAAAATATTAAGAAAAAAAGTTGAACTATTTAACGATATTGGTTTCAAAATAACAATCGACGTTGGCACAACTGTATGCAATTTCTTAGACAAAACTTTAAACCTGATTAACAATATATACAAACCATCCCGTAAAGAAAATGCAGAGTAAGATATATAAATAACAAATCAAACTACCCAAAAGTTATAAAAAGAACCTCCCAGAGAAAATTGAGAGGAGAATTAGTAGACTTTTCAAAAATGAACAAATATTTAACAACTCTGTAGCAACATCCCAAAACACTTTAGTCAACGCCAACTTAAAACATACACTAAAATATACAAAAAATAAAAATACTCGAAGTAAAAAGAAAATAAACTGACCAAGGAAAACTTTACTTTAATCCTACCTTCTGCCAATCCGTAAAAACTAATACCGGCAAAGAACTTTTTAAAATTACTAATAAACACTGCAATCAAAACGAAATACTAAGTAAAATATTAAACAAAAATAGCTGTATTCTGTCTTATAGTTGTATGAGCAATATCAAGATGATAATACAAAAACACAACAAGAAAACTTTAAATAAAGCCTACAAAACCGAAGAACAAAACAACACCAATAATAGTCCATCCTGTAACTGCCGCTCAAAGAATCTATGCCCCTTAAATAACAAATGTTTAATAAAAAAATGATTTACAAAGCCACAATATAACCTGCAAAAGAAACAAAAAAATTGTATAGGTTCAACCGGAAACACTTTTAAAAGTAGATGGTACAGTCACAATAACAACTTCAAAATTTAAAAAGACAACGGAACCGAACTAGCAAAATACATTTGGCATTTGAAAAACAGCAAAATCAATTACGACATAAAATGGAGCATCCTCCACCACATCGGGTAAATTAAAAACATACCAACATCTGCAAGACTTGTATTTTAGAAAAAATAGAAACAGCCAATGCTAACAAAAGTTCAACTTAAATAAGAGGTATGAACTGTTTGCAGTCTGCCCGCATTTCCAGAAAATCTGCTTTTAAACTTAAACTTTCACTCGTTAATTAGTAAATTAAATTATTTGTAATCGTAAGGATTTATCTTAACCTCTAGAAACTTATTTTACATCAAAATACGATCCCAAATTATAAGTTTTGTTTACCCTCTTCAATAAAACAATTTAGCAAAATTTTATGAATTTATAGCAAAAAATAGAAAAATCAAAAGATCGTTTTAAAAAAATCAACAAACTTGTTGCACATTAGTTAAGTTTAAAACTTTTTCAGACAAAAGTCCGTCTTCAGTAAACTTATGATTAACTAACAGAACTGAAACACATTTATGCAAACATATATCATGACGTAGTAATTCAAAACTGTGTGTAAAACTAAATTTGTAAGGGCTAGAAAATTTTTTACATTATAATGATATTTTTATATGTAAAAGTAAGATTAATTAAGAAATGAATATAAAAACAAACACTTTTCCGATATAAAACTTAAATTAAAATCTATTTTAGTAAGGAACTGTTTGATGTAAGTTGTTGTTAATAAATAGTTGCTGTTATCTATGAAATAAAGATAAAAAACTTTTCCCAAATAATACTTAAAGTAATTATAAAAACCTACATGTATTAAATAGAAATTGTATCTTAAAAACTTCTTATCTTAAAGAAATAGTATTATTGTAACGATACGTTATTTAATTACAATTTTTTATTTTTTAATTGGAAACACTTTGTTGTTGGGAAAGCTAAAAACAACAACAAATGAGATGTTGACAAGTTATAGTACAAGAAATTTGAAATTGTTGCTATAACAACAGTCTTCAGTCAAGGAAAGGACTATTGTAAGCTTGGGGCATTGTTAGAGAGAGTAGTCTGAGTTCTGAGGAAAGAATTGGAGTGAAGTTTATTGTCATCCAGTAGAATCACCTTTTCCTGTGTGCTAGTGACTAATTTTATTGACTTTTTTTATAAGCAAGATACTTAAATTGTTTTTAGACAAATTTAAGTATTTTCTTGAATTTTGTTAACATTGTATAAAATTTTATAACAGTTTATAAAATTTTATTGATTTTTTCATACCTGAGTTTTTTATTGTAATTTTTGTCTAATTTTAACTACTTTATTCATTTTAAGTTTTTTATATTTTGTTACAAATTGGTTTACTATTAAGTTTTTAGTATATAAATTTATCCCAACTGCTTTGTATTTTATATTATTGAATAATTTTTATTAAAGTAAATTTAAACTATGTCACGGGTCAGTCCAAATCCAGAGTGTCTTCCAGACACTAGGATTCAAACTCGGGCTAAGAGTGCTCGCATTTAGAGCCAAAGATCTCTTAGCCATGAGTCAACCATTGACCCTCCTACCCTCCTAAACAAACCCTTGGAAGTTTGCATGCCAACCTCCTCTGGTTTCATTATCGATGAATAAAAATAACTTTTTTGTAGCAAAAACAAACTATTTCAATTTGTATATAAGATTAGACAGAAAGATAATTACGTCATAAAACTGATTTAATATTTTTAAACTATAATCTTCAACAATCTAAGTAAAACCTTTACAAATTGAAAATTTTAATAATATAAGAGTAAAACATCGTTTTGTTTATAATAAACATCAGCGAAAGTCTGCAGAACAGAAGCCTGGACTTTCGTTTGCCGTGAGACAAGACCGAAAACTTCGGTAGAATGAGACCGGTTTCGTCCTCACTAGGACTCATCAGTCAGTCACAACCGAAAAACCGGTCTCAGTCTACCGAAGCTTGTGCTCTGCAGACTTTCGCCGATGTTTTTTGTCGATCGTACTTAATACGAGCGTACCAGATGTTTTGCCTAGTGGACAATGTGGACAATTAAACGTTGCACGGCAAAAGACAATGCTGACGTCACTGATCATTGCCAGCAAATGGTTGCTTCATGTGAAAGCAACATAAACCGTTTGTAGATTGACGACTTTAAGTTTTTTGATTTTGACTGACTAATGAGTCCTAATGAGGACGAAACAGGTCTCAGTATACCAAAGTTTTCGGTCTGATGATCGAAATGGCATGACCAACCTTTTATAATAAACTGTGAATATAAGACATATACGAAAAATAATAATAACAAGTTATACAGTATCCTTTCTTTATTACACTAAAACAGTTTATTTCAACGGAGCTGTGTAAAAAATAAATACTAAAAAAAAAAAATGAAAGAATAGAAGCTAAAGTAGGTATATACATGTGTCCATTAAAAATAAATAGTTGCTCTAGATTTTTATAGGTTAATGGTTAATAATATATAAGATACGTAATGTTATATCCGGCTGTTATAAAACTATATAATTTTTTAATTATTGAGTCGAAATTAAATATATTAAAGTAAAAATACAAATTTAAAGAACAAATCTTAATATAAACTATTTATACGAAATCAAGGAAGTATGTATTAATTCTATATATTTACTGGTTACAAATCATTCAAAATACCTCTAACAATTACGTCACTATATTAAGCTTTTATATATAAACACTAGGACAAGTTAGTGAACTTATACTACTAAGTTAGATAAATTATCTTTATGTTCGGAAAAAGTAGTAGAGCGCTTTAATTAAAAAAAATAGTATGTAATCTATTGAAAACAAAAAAAGGAAAACAACAAACATTAATTATTGAATTAATAAATTAAACAATAGTAAAAGTAATAACAGCTACAGAAACTTGGTATAATATATGTTTTTATTGAATGTTTGTAATGGTTAAATTTAAATTATAATAAAGTTAAAGTTAGATACAATTAGAAAGCAAATTGAATTTCAATGTATGTTTACAAATTATTAATAGGTCTATATGTTGCTATAGTTATAGAAAGAAAAACAATATTTAACAAAAAACGCGTGTGTAAGTTTTTTATTTAAACTTTATTGGCAAATGTTTATCTTAATTGTATCAATAGAAGCATGTGACTAATTAATTCATAATAATTTTGATTCTTTTTTTTTCATGACAAACTAGTTTATTTTTACATGGTGCTTTAAATTCAATGAATTTCTTATTAAGTCTTTTTAGACTTTATAAATGTTCTATAATAGTGTTTTGAAATCTTTTCTAGTCGGTGGACAAGATGTGGAAAAATAAGAGGCAATACTTGTTCGACATAGACTTTTGCGGTATACTTTTTTATTCAAAACTAACAGTATAAAGTTAGTTATGTCTACCGACAAAGCTCTACTATTGGGAGACAAAAAGTAGCGAAGTTCAATTTTTCACTTAGAGTTTATTAAAACATGCAGTGTTTCATGCATTAGGTAATGTTCAAAAATAAATAACTCTACAAAAGAAAGAACAAAACTTTTTATACTTAAAAGAGTTATTAAAAAAAGCCAAAGCTAATCATGCTAATTATTTATTCATTGCTTATATTTATTCATATGTTCGTAAAACTTCAGTATTAAAAAAACTTCTTCATGTGTAAAAAAATAATGGTAATATTTGCTGTTTCTTATCAATAAAAAAACAAAACGACAAAAGTTGTGCCACCTCTTCAAATATTATAAATGTATACTTTAAGTAACTAATTATAAATCAAGTTTGTATGAAGCTTAATAAAAGTTAGTATCAAAAAAATATATAGTAGAAATTGATGCAAGACTTTTTTGTGTTATATATTTAAAATAAAACAAACTAAGGCATCAATAAAGTATAAAACCAAATGTATACAGTTAGATAAAATTCATATAAGTATAAAAAACTAAATCAAGTTTTGGTTTTCCTTCTGCTGATTAGTAAACGAAAAGTTTTCAAATCTGAATGAATTCATTAGTTCAGTTTTTTTGTAATGCAGCTTAAATTATCTATCTACCGGATTCGGTTATTTTTTTACAGTTTGAGATCCGACCGGATCCGGATACTTGATAGAAATTTAAAAAGTAGTTAATAAAAAAGTTTAATATGTTTCAAACGACTAGTTTTAACAATAATAACTCATTTTTATCAAAAAGTTTATATTAATTCTTTATAACATGCGCTTATTAAAAATTTTTTTTTTCGAAAGTAAACTTTCACTTAGTTTATATTCTGTGGTATATATTTTTTATTTAATCTCTTACTTTAAACAAAATAAATATAAACTGAGACTTACATTAAAATAGACATATAAATTGAAAAAATCAAAATCAAAGGAATTATCGACAAAAGTCAACAGAGCCAAGGCTTGGGTATTAATGTGCAGTAAGGTAAGCTCAAGTTAACATGAAGCTTTGATTGTATAACATGGATCATCAGACCACAAGGTCTCAGTAAACGTCATAGACTTAGTTTACCGATACATTGCATGTATACGTCTAAAAAGAGCTTGTGGTCTAAAAATAAGATTACTGTTTGAAACTTAAAACTTTTTAATAACTTGCTAAAATTGATTTTTTACAAAAAACCGTAAGCATTCTTTAAAATTTAGTTTATAAAAACTTTAAAATAGTCTTGTGTCTGAAATTCAAAACTAAAACAAAATTTTTGCAGCTTCTTTATTATATGTACTCTACAATTAAGACAAAAGTTAAACTGAGTTTATTACTTAACAATTGTTTCACGCTAAAGCGATGATCACAAATAAACAAACTAACAAGTTGCAATGGACAAACACTTTGTATAGTTTTAGATGAGTAACTAGTTGATTAAGTAATTATTTGATTAATTAAATTTTAGTATTTTTCAGTAAAATAAATTATCATTAACGTAAAATATAACAATAATAAGAAACAAAAACAAAAATACATTATAAAAAACAAAGTTATATAATGAAAATAAAGGTATGTAAATTAAACTTAAATTTAGTAAATTAAGACTTCAAATAAAACTTTGTGAAATGTCTATACTTTTCCACTAACTCTGATCTCAAATTTAAAAGTGGTGATCATTGCAGTTGGGTGCAATTTGGAGAGACTTGCAATTGCATTTGCAGACAGCAACAAACTTTTAAATTTGATATCAGAATTGGTGGAAAACTGTAGACATTTCACAAAATTTTATTTGAAGTTTTAATTTACAAAATTTTAGTTTAATTTACCTACCTTTGTTGTAATTATATAATTTTGTTTTTTATAAAGTCTTTTTGTTTTTGTTTCTTGTTATTATTTTATTTTACGTTAATGATAATTTGTTTTAGTGAAAATTACTAAAATTAAATTAATCAACTAATTACCTAATCCACTAATTACTCATCTAAAACTATATAAAGTGTCTGTCCATTGCAACTTGTTAGTTTGTTTATTTCTGATCATCGCTTTAGCGTGAAACAAATGTTAAGTAATAAACTCAATTTAATTTTTGTCTTAATTGTATAAAGGCTCCTTAAGTGTGAAGCTCTCTAGAAATGTATTGTTTGAACCTCAATATAATGTATATGTACTCTAGCCTAAAAAGAAAATAAAGAGAGGACTCCTTAGTTTTTCAAGTTATACGACTTCCATTCAATGTTTGTACAAGAGTGTAAAGTTTAAGAATGGTCTGAGTTTCACATGCTATTACTCAATAATAGAACTTTATAACCAAAAACTTGTACATCTTTAAAACCCATTCTTACAAACAGCTTTAATAAATTTTTCGTAAAACAATGTATTAGTGTCTTTATTAAACTTAATTATGCAGCAAAAGACTAAAAACTTAATTAACAATAATGTAAAAATATTTTTTAATCTTGAAATTTAATTATGTTTATTAATTTCAAATTTTCAATTTTGTTCTAGAACAGGGGTAGGCAAACTGCGGCTTGCGGGCCAAATACGACCCTCAAAGTCAAAATCTGCGGCCCGCGAGGTATCTCAGCTAAAAATATACCTTTTTAAGATAATAAAATGAAAAGTTTCTTTGGTAAAATTTTACAGTTAGGTTCCTAATTTAAGGATTACGCTTTACTAGTGATTTTTTATTGTTTATTTTATCAAAATTTTGGTTTAAAACAGTGTTTTTAGATTACATGATAGGAACAACTTAAAATAACTGTGCTTACGTTGTTTTAACTCTTTTTAATTAAAAATAGAAACAACATAAAATAAATTTCAATTTAGTTGTACTTTTAAAAAGTCAATCAAATGATAATACTTTGAATATTTTATATAAACTTAACTACCGAAAATAAAAAAAAAGAATAACTAGACGAGATTTCATAACCTACGGAATCGTTATTTTAATAAACAAGTTTGTTTAAGTAGTTGTATTTAAAATTTATGATTTTTACTAAATAAAACAAAATTATTCAATTTCGCTTTACGATTTAAAAAATTCCATTATCTAAAAGATCTGTGGAAGTTGTAAAAAAATTTGTGCAAGTTTTTAAACTTACCGGCTAAAAAATAGTAATATATTAGTCAACAACTTTACAACGCTTGCGCAAGACTTAAAGCAATAGCTTATAGACTGTGATATAAACATTTTTGTATCTGAATATTATCTTTGTAGCAGTTTAACTTTTAAAATTTACTTGCGTTAAAAATATATTCTAGTTACGTAACAAAAAGAAATAACTTAGATATAGTTATAACAGCTTAATTTAAGAATTAAACTAAGAAGACTTTAAAAAGTATTTAAAACAACTTAGTAATGATCTACTGAATCCAAGATTCGGACTCGGATTCGGCCGGATCCAAAATTTTTGAATTCGGTAGACCACTTTAAACTTTTTGAATTTTACTCAAATGTTTATCAAAAGTTAAATGAAATGTTAAACTAATTAATGATTTCAGGCTAGTGATCTACCGAACCCAAACATTTTGGAAGTTTCCGAGTCTTAATTTCAAATTAGGATTCGGCCGAATTCGAATCTCTATTTTGAAACTTGGATGCGGCCGAATCCGAGTCCGAATCCGAATATTTTAATAACTGGAACCCGAAACATTTAATCTGCCTGTTATGTAAATACAGTATAAGTTTATAAATAATAGTTACGAAGTATATTATTACTTATATCGTAAAAAAATTTGAACAATATTTTTAACGTGTTAATAAACAAATACATTTTTATTATAAAATAAATTATTTTAAAAGCAAACAAAAAAAAAAACGAATGTCTAGCCAGAAAAAAAAATTAAGCTACATACACAAAACTTAGTTTCAATATTTTAATGGCCATGCAAGCAATATTAATAATTAAGTTGTACTTTTGTTATGCAAAATATAATAAATTACAGACTTTAAAGCAGAAAATAAATAACAAAAAAGTTAAACTAATACGTTTAACTTAAGAGTTAGTTCTTATTGTGACCATAAACGAATAAGAACATAAACTTTTGCTAGTGTTAATATTTATAAAACAAAGTGCAATTGAAAAAATATTGAGTCGTAATAAATTAAAATATAATAGCAACTGTAGTAAAGGCCTAAAAAAGATTAAGAATTACATTTCTAATAATTTATTTAAAATTCCTCTTAGGATTACACTTTTACCACAACAAAAATGAAATAAAGACTAACTTAAGAATCTGTTTAAACATATAAAACGAGCTACAATCGCAAAAGATGTCTCTTTAATAATACAGAAGACTTGTTTTTTTAAGTTGTGGTGGAGAAATAAAAGTTTTTTACTGGTCTTTAGCAGCAATGGGTTGCCCTTTTGCTTGTAAAAATTCCCAGCTTCAGAAAATAATATTTCAGGATACACAGAAGATATGCTTTATTTCGTTGCAAAACCGGCAAGATGTGGGTATTTTGACTTGTTAAAGTTCCAACAGTTTAAGACTTTATCCTCTTCAGTTTCTGCATTCAAATATTTTATGTAGAAAAAAATTCCTTTATTTCTGCTTCAATTTCTTCATCAATAGAATCCTGCTGCTCGTCCTCCTGCGTAGCTGTGTTTGGTTCTTTCTTAAACATAGAATAGTAAGTTTAAAACTTCTTCGGATTAAAATTTACAGAGGGTTTTGGTTTCTCTGGTGGCAATATAGGAGAATCACCACCTTGATTAGCCTCGAAACAGATATTATTTTTAACATTTAATTTTAGCTGCTCTTTAATATTATTTTTGAGGTAAGAAGGAAAAGCGATATTCGATATTGTGGATCAACAGCTGTTGTGACTTACAGTAATTTGTTGTCATTCAGGTTTAAGTTGTTGTTACTGGTATAGAACCTATACTGCTAAGCATTCTTTACAAGCCTCTCCTATATTTTTGGCTAAAGGTTTACAAACATTAGATATTTCTTCTGAGTTTTCATAAAACTTAACAAACTTTGTGAGTGATTTTGCATGCGGGATCACGTTTGAGAGCAATGCATCAGTTCTACTACACTCCTTTGTTACAAAAAAAAAGGTTCGATTCGAGCAGTAGAATAATGTCATTAACCAGCTGCCATTCTTCATATGTAATATTCAAACCTTGATCGTTTTTATAGTTAGCCATATAGTACTGGAGACTTGATTTTAGGTTTTTCAGTCTCTCTAGCATAAGATATGTTGAGTTCCAGCTTGTATCCACGTCTTGAACAAGAAGCAAGATTTTTTGTTTTTTTATGTGTGGTCAAAATCTACCTGGATCATAAATAAACTACCAATAACATTTACATTACTCAGGGTTGGCACTCTTTAAGTCAAAAAACTGCCCTGAGTGATCTTGAATTGTCCTGAGTCACCTCGAGATTTTTCAAATTTAACATCTTTTCGACATCAATAAAAACCAAGTTTTTAACAAAATTGGTCATAAAACAAAGTATAAAAACATTGAAAAGATACTGTGAAGCTACTTTATAAGTAATTTTAATAAAAAAAATGTGATCATGACAAATTTTTTACCTATATGATAGATTTCATTGTGTCAAACCAATATTTTACTACTTAACATGTAAAATTTTTTTAAATTCCAAGTTTTTTTTTTTTAATTTCTCAAATTCCAGATTTTCAAGGTTTTTTAGTTTAAATTGTCAAATTTCAAGGCTCCAGGTTTCTTGGCAACCCTGTAAAGAGAATGAGATAACTTCAATTATTTTAACATTTGGTTTTCATAACAATCAACAAAAAATATAACATAAAAAAAAATGAATAATTTTTAAAAATTGTGAGCTATGGATGTTGGTGGACCAACATCCAAAATCTCAGTTGGGTCTGGTCGACTGTCTGTAGGTAGATTGTCAGTCTGACCTTTTTGCCCATACCAATCCTGCAGACGGGGTTACTTATTAGCACGTTTGTGCTTAGGACCTTCTGCGGGCAGCTTGGTATTTGTATTATTTAAATTGGACATAATAAATATAAAATACTTTTATACTAACTTGTAATATTGTATCAGTGAACTTTATCTATCAATACTAAAGACTATTCTAGACTACTTAATAGATTGATTGGCAAGATAATTTGAGTGATGTATCTGTTATACAAAAGAACCAAAATACAATATTAGAAAACTTCTTACTCAAAAAATATAAGCTGCTTTTATAACTTTTATAAATCACTAGGCAAAAGTTTTTTAATGAAATGTTGCATCATCGATTTTGAGCCTTATTTCTTATAACTACAAAAAGCTCTAAATATTCTCTTAATACAGAGTTCAACAATGAATGCTGCATGTAGTTGCAGCAGTTAATTACAAGTTAATTAATATTTTATTGTGAACATTTTTTTTTCTTTAGAATATTCTTTTTAAAATAAAGTGTTAAATTTTTTGAAGTTATAGCATACATGTCATAAATTAAAACTGTCAATTATATAAATAATAGAATATTAACAAAAAGTATATAGCTAAAAGTATGCAATCATCTGCTTTAATGTTACATATTTAAGTTGATTTTTTTTTAAAGTTGGAGCAGCTCATTACAAAGAGCAAACATAAAAAACTAAACATATGATGAATAAATAAGAGCAATTATCCAAAAAGCTGAGATTAAAAACTATGTACTTAATCTTATTTGCGAGTCTAACAAAAATAATTTATCAAAGTATTTTTTACTGTGTGCAAAACTCTAAACCAAAATCGATAAAATTATTATAAGTGTGAAAAACCACTTTTTATCCGCTCAAGCGTGAAATTATAACTAGTTTTACACTTCATTAAACTTTTGACAAACAATTAATTCGAAAAGTTTACAGTGGTCTACCGTATCCAAAATTTCGGATTTGGCCGAATCCGAATCTTATTTTAAAATTAGGATTCGGCCGAATCCGAGTTCGAATCTTGGATTCGGTAGATCACTATTCCAGGCTTAAGTGGATAAAACAGTGCTTTTTCACACTTATAATAGCCTTTTCAACTTTTATTTAGAGTTTTCTACACAGAAAAAATACTATAATAGTTTTTTTTTGTTATACTCTGAAACAAAATTAAGCATATAGTTTAGGCTTCAGCTTTTTGGATAACCGCTGTTACTTGTTCATCATTTGTTTAGTTTTATATGTTTGCTCGTGAACCTATTTCGGTTCAAATAACATTTTGCCTTACATTTGCAAAAATATAAAAAATAAATATACCTGTTGGTAATTTATTTTATTTTATTTAAATAAAGTTTTCCGCAGGTCACCTGAGTTCAGTGAAATCTTATCTGCATAGATCAGACCTAACCAGGATTTTTTTAAACATCTCTATAAGGTTATCTTCAAAATGCAACCGTACCTACGAAGAAAAGAAATATTGAAACTATCAGGCAAACTAGCTTTGATGATTGTAAGTTTATCAAACCTTGGAACATTAAGGATTCAAAAGCAATTAAAGTTCAAGAAAAATCAAGAGTATGATTGTTATGGAGAATGGACCTTTTCCAATTGTAGAAGATCAAGGGTTCATAGAGCTCTTAGCTTAATTAGAGCCAAGATACGTAATTCTAAGTACTTAGTACTTTAATGAAACCATGCTTACACAGGCTGATAGTCTGAAGCTAAAAGTATCTAAAGAGTTGTCACATGCTTCGTCTTTGTCATTCACAAGCTATATGTAGAAAACTTTAGGACAAATGAATCATATATTTCTTTAACCGCTCATTGATTGAATGAAAATTTTGAGTTTTGCATTGCCCGGAAATGGAGTGTAAGCACACAGGCCAAAATATTTGTAATTAGATTCAGCATATGCTTAGTAATTGGAATATTACCTTGGATCATGTTAATGTCTTTTTGCGACACAATCAAGAAAAACTAAGAAGGCTATACAATTGTTAAAAACCTCGTCAGTGCCCTGATTTATCAATACGCTTCAGGTAGTCATTAATAATACATTTTTTGATGACGATCGTAGAAAATTGCTATTAGCAAAGGTACAAAAATTAGTTAGCCAGTTAAGCCATTCTAATAAAGAAAACAAAATGCTAAAATAATCCAGATAGATTTTGACTACGTACAAACAAAACAAAAAGTCTTGCTTCTTATTGAAAATGTGGATTTAAGGTGAAACTCAACATATCTTATGCTAGAAATACTGAAAAAGCTAAAATCAAGTGTCCTGTATTATAAAAATGCTAACTATAAAAATGATCAAGATTCGGTTATTACAGCTGAATAATGGCAACTGGTTAATCACATTATTCTACTGCTCGAACCTTTTTTTTGTAACAAAGGAGTGTAGTAAAAACAATGCATTGATCCCCAGCATGCAAAATCACTTACGAAGTTTTATGAAAATTCGAAAGAAGTATCAAATGTTTTTAAAACTTTAGCCTAAAACGTAGGAGAGGCTTGCGAAAGAAGGTTCTATATTAATAACAACAACTTAAATCTGAATGACCTTAAATTACTGTTCTTCACAACAGCTGTTGGTCCATGATATCGACCCGCTACCTCAAAAATGATGTTTTAGAGCACTAAAGTTAAATGTTAAAAATAATATTTGTTTCGAGGCTAATCAAGGTGGTGATTCTCCTAAATTGCAACCAGAGAAACCAAAACCACAACCATCTGTAAATTTTAATCCGAAGAAGTTTTAAACTTACTATTCTATGTTTAAAAAATAATCAAACACAGCTACATAGGAGGACAAGCAACAGGATTATTTGATAAAGAAATTGAAGCAGAAAAAAAAGGGATTTTTTGCAAGGTTGTAACTTGCTGCACCATCATCTTCTATGTATTCTAAATATTATTTTCTGAAGCTGGGAATTTGTACGAGTAAAAGCGTAATCAATTGCTTACAAAGACCGGCGAAAAGCTTTTATTTCTCCACCATAACTTGATAAAACAAGAATAGTCTTTTGTAGTACAAAAAAGACATCTTTTGCAATTGCAGTTCGTTTTATATCTATATAATTAGAGTTGCTTAACTTAACTTTTTTTTGTAATGGTAAAAGTGTAATCTTAAATTAAACTTAAATATTTTTATTACATTTGTAATTCCTATTCTTCTTTAGACCTTGACTATAGTTGGTATTATATTCAATCTATTACAGCTCTATGCTATTTTCAATTGCTCTTTGTTTTATAATATAAACATTTGTAAAAGTTTATGTTCTAATTCGTTTATGGTCACAATAAAAACTAACTTTTAAGTTAAACGTAAAATGTTTCACCATTGCATGTAATTTGTTTTCTGCTTTAAGCGTTTATTAAAGTCATAACTTATTTATTTTGCATAACAAAAACACAAGTTAATTGTTAATTTTACTTGCATGGATATCAAAATATTGAAACTAAGTTTTGTGTATGTAGCTTGATTTTTTTTCAGCAAAACTTTTGTTTTTTGTTCGCTTTTAAAATAAATATTTTTTAATAAAAATATATTGATTAATTAACACCTTAAAAATATTTTTTTAACTTTTTCTTACTAAATAAGTAATGATATAATACGCAATTATTATTCATAAACTTGTATTGTACTTACATTACAAGCAGCTTAAATCTTGAGGATTGCAATTATTAATATATTCGGATTCGGATTCGAATCTAGATTCGGCCAGATCCAAATTAAGAAATTGAGATTCGGATCCGGATTTGGCCGAATCCTAATTTGAAAATAAGACTCGGATTTGGATCCAGACAAATCCAAAATTTTTTGATTCGGTAGACCACTACAATTTAGTAAATGTTATAAAATCAAAAAAAAAAGTTTGATTTAAGCAAGTTAGTATGAAGAAAAAAATCATTACAAGTTAATTAATTTTAAGTTCTAGTTAGTTAAAATAAAAAGATTATTAAAAGTTTATTTTGATTAAAACTATATAAACATTAAGTTTTGGTTAAGACAGAGTTAACTATGTTCTAACATAAGAACAACTTTGTTAAGATTAAGTTTTTAAAAAATTAATTCAGATTAAAATAAATCTAAAAACAATAAGTTTTTACGATCGGGTTAGAAATGATCGGCTTAGAAGTAATCGGGTTAGAAATGATCGTGTTTTAGAAATGACAGTAAACCTTTTGAAGCAGGGCGTTTTAGCTTTGTTTGAGTTATTTAGTCTTAGTGCATGGTAGACTTTTTTATTTTTTTTGAACTTTTTTTCAAGTTGTAATGTATTGGCAATTCATCCCTAATAATAAGTAGTTTCTTTAATATTAAAATAAAACTGAACGGTCAATCATTAATCAAAAAAATTTCTAATTGAAAATTACTTGTAACTAAGTATAAAATGTATTATTGCTTATGTAGTTTAAGTCATTTAAAACTATTTTTTATAACTGGCTTGCAGTTAGTTCAATGCCTAATTGGAACACATGTTGTAGACTTGGCTTTGAGTACTTAAAGCAGTTCATTTATAGCTAACTTGTATTTGAATTTATTTCTTATTGGTCCACAGGTTGTATACTTGGCTGCGGGTAGTTAAAGCAGTTAATTGATAACTAATTTGTATTTGAGTTTACTGGTTTTTAGAACACAAGTTCTGGGGGTGTCTTGCCAAACGTTAACTTTTTTCCTTAAAATACACACCAGTTTTTACTGTTTCACTAAGCATCACTGAGTACAAAATATGCTGTTAAGTACTATTTTTCAAAGTTCAACTCAAACTAATTAAAGACAATATGTAAGCTAATAAGTTAATTGAGCAACTAAAAAAAAGAAAGTGAATAATAAAAGATCGTTAATTTTCGAACTAACTAAAGAAGGTATGTAAACAAAAAATAAACAAACTAATTAATAAATAAAGATAATGAATTTTAAAAATACTTAACTTTTTAGTTTATATTAAAAAAAAAATTGTATAATGTAGATGTCTTACAAAACAATTTATTTACTAAATTTTCCATTTATTTTTTCTATGTTGATTTAAACAAAATCGCTTGTTTTTAACTTATGTAAGAAGATACTGTAAATCGAGTAATAATTTTTTCAAACACTTTAATTTGACTTAGTTAAAAACTGAACTAATTACTTATAATATTTTAACTTGGTAAACAAGAATAACCGAACCTATTATTTATTTGTTAATAGTTACTCGAATGATTAAAAGTAACTTAAATTAATTCATTTAATAAACATATACTTTTAATTTTTTACGATTATTTGTTAAGTAGATATTATTTAAAAGAAAACTTGTGTTAGATAGTTAATTTTTAAATTTATTTTCAGTTTTTAGTTAACTTAAAACTACCTGACTAATAAAAATGTTAATTTAATTATACACTTTAAATTAATACTTCAAACAAAAAAACTCTTAAGCATAAATACTTGAAGTAATAAACATATTTAGTAATTTAAAGGCCAGATAGATACAAAGATCTGTTCAGACTTTACTAGTTTTTATTAAAATTGTATGCTGTTAGAAATGTTTTTCGTAATGATAAAATCCTCACCTCATTTAATCGGTGATTATGAAAATAAGATTGTAATAATTATTTGATACATATAATAAGTAGTTAAATTAAATGCTAAAAACTTATTATTTTGAGCACAGTAATACTATTTAATACATACTACCAGTACTATAAAGACTACACGTAGGTTAATTTTAATAGATACAATTTTACGAAAAACTTAAATGTTATGTTTAAGTTTATTTCATCAACGAAATTGCATTTAAGAGAAATTATTTTTTTTTCTTTAATTTAAACCTGGCAGTAGAATATTTTTTATCATAATTTTCTCAAAAATATCTAACTTTTTATTTTTACTTACGACTAAAAAATACTGTTGATTGTGTGTTTCTAACTGTATGCCTGTTTGAAAATAGTTTTGTTTATTTAGTTAAAAAACTATTTACAACAAATAAAGACGGTGGTATTCTTGATTTAGTGCTTTGTAATTGCATGAGGTTGGATAGAATTAAATTTCATTCAGTGGGTTCACCTTTAACTAATACTAATGACCATTCCCTTATATCTTTTGGCATTAATGTTAATAAGAGCATGAAATCAGCTACTGTGACACTTTACCAAGATTTTTCCAGAGCGGATTTTAAGTGTATTAACGAATATTTGTCAAGTATAGATTTGAGATTTATTTATGATAAAACAGAACATTTACAGGAGTTTTATGATAAATTTGTTAACATTATTAATTTTACAATCAAAAAATTTGTACCCTTGAAGAGGAAAAATAGAAAAAGAAAAATATATCCTTCTTATTTAGAAAAGCTACTAAAAGAAACGCAAAAGCTATACAAAAAATGCAAGTTAGATCAGCAGATTACTAAAAAATACAAGCTAGTTTCAAAAGCACAGAAAAAGCTGTAAAAATTTCGACATACAACATGAAAAAAGCTTTTGTCAAAATAGAAATTCAAAAAATTTTACTCTTTTGTAAATTCAAAGCTAAATCTATCACCTTCCTTTCCTCTTTTACTTAATGAAAATAATTCACTATTAATTTCTGACTTTGATAAAGCCTCTTGTTTTAACCAATCATTTCAAAAAGTATTTAGTAAAGATTATAAAGATGAACATTTTAAACTTATTGATAAAAGTTGTCCTGAAATGCAGGATTTTTTTATTAGTATTAATGAAATAATTGAGTCTGTAAATCAATTAAAAGATAAAATACTTAGAACAGCAGAAAATATACCTTCATATTTTTTAAAAGGAACTATTTGCTCGCTCATTTTTCCAATCTCGTTAATTTTTAATTGCTCTTTAGCTATATCTTTCATAACAAGACAATGGAAAAATCTTATAACATACCAATATACAAAAAAGGAAACAGAAATAATCCATTAAACTACAGACCAATTTCACTAACTAGTAGCTTTTGCAGATCTTTTGAACATATAAGTAATTAAAAATACGTAATCATCTTTTTTTAAACAATCTTATTTCTCCGAAACAATTTAATTTATTCCTAAACGAACTTCCTGTATTCAGTTATTGGATTGCTTTCATTCATGGTTAGTATCTTTTTTTACCAATAAATCTATCAATTGAATTTATACAGACATTCAGAAAGCGTTTGACTCTGTCTCTCATTATAAGTTAATTAAAACTTTATCTCAATACAAAATTAATAGAAATCTAGTTGAATGGTTTAAAGAATTTCTTCAGGAAAGAACACAAAGAGTAGTTATCGGTTACACGTTCTCGGAATCCTTACCAATTTTTTTTGAGTTCTGCAAGGAGGGGTTATTGGCCAACTTTATTTATAATTTACATGAGTGATATAGCCTCAGAAGTTGATTCTAAGAGCAACATCAAGCTTTTTGCAAATGACACAAAAACATTTAGCCAATCTAACTTAGTTTTACAAAAATTTTTAGATAAAATCTACTATTGGTTAAAAGAAAGGAAGTTAAACCTAAATCCCAGCAAATGTCATGTTTTGAATATTCACAGAAGTACACCTATTCCTACGTTTGACTTTAAAATAAACAATGTAATCTTACCTAAAACTGAAGTATTTAAAGACTTTAGAATTTTTATTTCAGATAATTTAAAATTGAACCATCACATTAACTATATTTACCGTACTGCACCAATTTTATCTTTTCAAATTCTAAAAAGCTTTATATCTACGGATTAGGAAGTTCTTAAAAAATTATACCTAGTTTACATCCGTCCTAAGTTGGGATACAACACACCATTATGGTCTCCATGTTCTATAAAAGACATCAACCAACTTGAATCTATTCAAAGAAAATTTACGAGATCAATCTTTAATCGGTGCAGTATTTCATATACGTCTTACATAGACAGACTAACAAAGCTTAATATAAAAACTTTAGAGTACAGGAGACTTGAATTTGATCATATTACTTTTTTAAACTGATTAACAATGAAACTACTATTGATTCCCAAACTTTCTTTAAACCTTATAAAAATAATTACTCACTTAGAGGTAATAATAGAAAATATACATGCAAATATCATTTTAACAATGTTGGTTGGCAAAAATCTTTTTTCTATCGTTCGGTAAAAATGTGGAACGAACTTCCAAATAAACTAGTATCGTGCAAAAATCTTGAACATTTTCGATTAAACTTAAAAAAATTTGATTTAAATAAGATATTTACCAGTAAAACTTATAAGTAATTAGTTTTGTACATCTCTTTAACCATTGATTTTGTGCGTGGTATGTAGTTTATTGGTAGTTTGATTTGTAAGCAACATCTTCCCCTTATAGATCTTAAGTACTTTTTAATTTTGAATTTTTGGCCGGTCTATTGTTAATGTGCTTGGGGCTTTAGATTCAAAAATTATTGGGTGCTCAGTTGATTCGTAAGGTAGATTTGTGAATTGTTGCTGCCACATGTTTGAAGTGATTTTTGACTGAATCTGCCGTGGTGAATCTTTGAAAAAATGATGAATGGCGAACAGTTGTTGAGATCGTTGTTCTGCAAGATGAAGTCTAAAGTTGAAAATAAATGCCGTTTTGAAAGTTCTTGTTTGATGAAGAGTGATCTTCAAGATGGTTCCTAGAATTTCGAACCAGGTTCTATAGAATGTTGACAAGAGATGCTTGTTTCAAAGATTTGTTGTTTTGGAATGTATAATTGGAGATTGGTGACTTTGGAATCGTTGAATATTTTGGTTGTGAAAGTTTTAGTTTCTTCAGTTTGTGCCTTGTATAGGTTTTATGTTTGTTTTAACACTGTAATTTGTTTTTTTCTTTTTATGTTAGTGTCTTCAATTTAAGTGGCTTAGGTTTTAATGTCTAGGTCCTTCGTTTGACAATAAACTTAATAATAATAATTAGCTTCAAGCACAGAAAATGGACAAAAAAAAGAATTCTAAAAAGAAAAAATACATCATACTATTAACACACATGTTTTCTGGTCAAAGGGGGGTTATGCTCCTTTTTACAAGTCGATTTTATTATAATGAACTTTGTTTCCTTGCTAGCAATTGCTTTTCACAGTTATTTAAATTCAAATTAAATAAAAAGTACAATGAAAATAAGTTCAAAAGGTTCTATATATTTAAAAATCAAAAAAAAAAAAAAAACTATTGTACTATAAAAACATTTTGTTCTACAGTTTTTAAAAGTAGTTCTTAATTTTTTTTCTCAATTCTTTTTCCAAAAACAATAAAACCATCTATTTTTACTTTAGGGTTACAAAATATTGTTGATTGTGTGTTTGTAACTTTATGGCTGTTGAACAAAGTTTAGTCTTTTGGGAATAAGTAAATATTTCATAAATTTAGTGACATAAATTTATTTTCAAGCTATGAGGTAAAATACAAGTTTTTTACTTTTACATTACTTTGAATAGTTTAGGATATTTTCAACTTACAAATTGTTTTCCAACTTTGTTTGTTTTGGTTGTTATTACTGTAATTTCAAGACAACTTTATTTTGTGCTCAGTGAACCATTAAACTTACAAGAAAAACTGCTGAATATTTAAAGGAAAAAAGCTCACGTTTGGCAAGACACCCCAAGTTCTGTATCTGGCTTTGAGTAGTTGAAGCGCAGTTCACTTATAATTAATTTGTATTTGAGTTTGCTGCTCATCGGAACACAAGTTGCGTAGTTGACTCTGAATAGTTGAAGTGGAACCCAGCAGTTTGTTTCCGGTTTGAATTAAAATAACATTTCTAACTGCTGTTATACACAATTTAACTAGGGCTTATATCAATTTAAATTATTACACTGCTATGTTTTATATTTGACTAATTTGCCAATTTTCTAGATTTGTATTTATTTGTATTGATTTTAAAGCTGAATAAATTCGTTATTCAGCATTGCTGCTTGTCTTGACTTTATTTATTGATTGAAATTATCTTAGACTCAAAGCTCTATCTAACATGGACCCTAATTATAAACCCCCTTTAGTCTTGATGCAGCAAAGCTACCTTCTAACCGCGGTTTAGCATGGCCACTATTGTAACCACCACTCCGGGGCATTCCCGGTTAATGTTTAACGCTTAAACACTATTTTTCTGAAAAGTAAATTGCAAAAGAACCTAGTTTTTATAAAAATTAAATACTAGGTAACTGGAGCAGGCGTTCCCCCTAAAAAAATAGAATATAGCAATTTTATCCTTTAAGCATTTAATTTCTCTGCTAAACCTTTTTTTTAACTACGTATACTCTTTTTCGAAAAGTTTGTTAATCAGGCTCGCAGAAAGCATTGTGTCTCTGTTTCAATGGGTTCGAACAGTTTATCAACTGCTCTTTGTATTTTTGAGTTATAAAATGTATACAACTTTTATAACTCATTAAGAATTAAGAACAGATGTAGCTTAGAGAAGATAATGCTCCATGGTAGTAAAACATTTCTAAATGATTTTTTACAAGGAAAGAATACTAACTTTTTGTTTACAAACCATCAAGATAAGCCTATCTTATGATGGTACTTCAAGATTGAACATGTTTTAATTAAAAATAGTAATAAATAACATATAGTGCATACTGCGAATATAGTGTTGACCTCACTATACAAAAAGACTAATTTAAATTCAAGTAAGCTTTAGTTTACCTAATTTATTTAAAGTATGAGAAAATCAAAAAGCTTAAATGTACCAACCAGTGGATTTGAAAAATTCTTCAAATTTTGAAGCAGATTAGTCTACTGTATATTTTTCCATCTATTTTTGTTCAAAATATACTCTAAGATTCTTATTTTCTAACAGTTTTTTTTTTGTATATGTTATGTATTAAAAAACATAAAGTTTAAACATTTTCTTAGTTGCTAAAAGACCGTAAGTTCAGATAATTTTGATTTAAAATTAAAAATATATGTATCAAAATCTACTTTTACAAATGAAGGGTCTTTGAAATTAGTTATAAAATAAATTTGAGTCACAAATATTTCAAGTTGAGTAATTTGTTTAAAAAGTTAATAAAGTTTTCAACTCTAATGGTTGCTTTAAAAATATCATTTTTTTTTAAATTGAAATTTATAAGTTTGAAAAATATGTTGATTATTTTTTTTTAATTTCATCAACTAATAAAAATAAATAATTGATAAAATTAGCATTTAGATTTAGCTTGAATTTGTTATATAATTTTCAAGGCCACATAGGGTCCATGCTACTGCTTTGCCTTAAGAAATAATTACTGTAAGAACTGAAACCTAACTTCTTAAGGTCATAGGAGGGTTGAATCGACTTAATAAAAAGTATACTATAGTATATAAAAGGTTCAATAAATTAGCTTTGCTGTCTTTTAGATGTTAGTAAAATAAATGTGCAATATAGTACCAATATAGTACCACATATTGTATGGAACGTTGAAAATTAAAATAAAAACATATGAAATTTTTGAGGTTGAAAAGCTTAATTTGAATACGAGCAAAAAAACATCAGATGTTTGACTCAAGAATGCAGTTGAATGATATGAAATTTGTTCTACTATTTTTAATAAAGTCTTATATATGTTTTAACTATTTTTCACTTTTTAAAACTTAATTTTACAGTTCTACAATGGACAAGACGTTCAAAGGTTAACGATAACCGAAAGGATTTTCGTGCACCAGGTCCTAGGACAAAATATTTTAAGCGTCTTTTTTGTCGTTAAATAAAAAACCTAAAACATATAAAATAAAGTGAAAAAAATATTTAAACAAGCTTTTTATATTTATTCTAACAAACATTTAACATTTAACTAATGATGAATTTTTATTACAAAGCTATACAATAAGTATTTTATAGTTTTTGTGTAGGTTTTTAAACTTAGGTTTTTCTTAGTAATTATTTTAGGTTTGATAATTATTACATGTTTTTATATTTCTCTTGTTTTTAAATATTACTACCTGTAGTTTGTTTAAACTTTATGCTAACTCTGACTAAAACTTTCCTTTTTACTTCTTATTTACCTGGAAATATATTTAGCTGTTTTTTGTAAATATTTTCCGATATTAGATAAAAGAAACTTTGGTAATGTTTAACAAGATAGTTTCACTAGAATATTTTTTAAGTATGATTTTTATGTTTTTTACTACTAAGTTAAATATAGGTTTTTTGATATTTTTTTCTTTATATCATCGCAAGTTTATTGTCAGTACGATGGACCCAGGAATAAAATCTAGGCTACTTAAACTGAAAGACACGTAACGAAGAGACGAAAAATGAAAAATAACATAAAAGTTTATATTGTTTAAAAAAAGTTTAATTTATTTGAATGTTATAGACTAATATAAAAAACAAAGTTTTTAACACAAAACTTATTATTTATTTACGCTTTGATGTATAATGTTTTTGTATATCTTGTCTTTTCACCTCCTAAAAAGTAATTTCATAATTAACACTTTCAATGATATGTGAGATCCAACAATAGCAAAAACAATTACATATGTTTTCATTTTAGCATCAACTTACAGCTGCTCACCAATATGAAATATTTTCTGTAAAACTCAGGATTAACATATTAGGACGCTCAAGTCAACCATTTCAATGATTCTGGTGCAAAATTTAGCAGCTTAGTGTATTTAGCACTTCAACATTAAAAAAGGGTCCTGGGGGTTACAATCCAAATTTCGTCAACTAAAATTCTTAAAAAAATATTTAATACGCCATAACTCAAAAAGTGTTACGTATTTTTAAAACATAAAAAAAGCGGTTGTCGATCTATTAAATAAAATTATGATATAATAAAATAAATTAAAAATAAAAACTATTGAAGAGATATTTAAAAATTAATGAAAATGAGTATACTTTAAAACTTGTTTTAGCCATATCTGTAAAAATATAAATAATTTTGCAAAATCAAAAATGGTGAGTAAGTATTAAATATACCTACATAAGTACTTTTTTCAAATTTATTTATCTTAGAAGTAGTGGCCATTTATAAAAAAAAAAATAAAATGAGTTGTCGGAGTTTGAATTATCGTGCCCCCGGTCATTTTATCTAAGTCAGCTAGAAAACACTAGAATTTCAAAATACGAAACAGCAACAAAAAAAATTAGACAATTTTTTGTTCTTTAACAAACATCAACCCGATATACCAACAATGACCTTAAAAATTTGGTTCTGCACATTTATTAAACCGTGTTTTTTTTGTTCGTTATTTGTTTATATTGTTTTTTTAAGGCATAGTCGATACAATTGAAAACATTAAATTTCAGAATTAAGGTACAGATAGTTGTGAAAAAAATCAGAAATTTAAATGCGTAGACTAACAATAAAACTAAAAATAAAACCAAAGCCCCAAGCACATTTACAATAGACTGGCCAAATAAATATTTTTCGAACTCGTTGAAAAAGTACTTATCATTCATAATTGAAAAGTGCTGCTAATAAAATCGAATCTTACAAATTAAAACAGTGGTTGGTAAAGAAATAACAAAATAAATTACTTATTAATTTTACTGAGAAATATTTCATTTAAATCAAATATTTTTAGCTTTAATCGAAATTGTTTATTTTTTTTCAAAGAAACTAATTCGTTTGGAACTTTTTTCTAAATTTCAACTGAACGAAAATAAAAAGTGATAAATTCTATTTGAATAAGAATTGAAAGTGCTTGTTTTTTAATAAACGAAATACCTCTTCAAAGCGTTTGTATAAGACTGAGACTGATTTTTTGATGGTTCTATCCATTTTTTATTTTCCTATAGCTTAAGACAAAATTTAAATTTAGGAGATTTTTTTAAAAACAGTAATACTTGCAAACCCCTAACAAAAACACCACGCGTCGCCACTGCTGTGTAACAAAAAGCTTAAAATTATTAAATTGAGCTCGTAAAAATATAAATTCATGCAAAAAAAAAAAGAACTACACGTTTTCAATTTGGCTTAGTTTTTCTTTTAAGTATACTAGACGTTTCTTCTTCACAAATCATAAAATTAACTGCTAAGAAGTTAACTATTGTTTGCTAAAGAACATTGAAAAATGTCAAAAAATTGCATTTAAGTATAAAAGAAAGTAACTATTGCAAAAGAAGCATTTAAAGCCTTTTTATAATTATATTTTACAAACATGTTGTTTAGTTCTATGTGAGTAAACTAAGGCTTCCCAACCCATAAATGCTAGAGTTTGAGTATGGCTTAATTTTGAGCGATTTTAAATACTATACTTTTCTTAACTTAGATAATTAAGCCTTGAAGAATTAAAAAAGTAGAAGTTTAAAAATAGTTTGGTCTTAAAAAACTCTTTCAGAACAGCTCTGTTTTAACAAACCCATAAATGCTAGAGTTTGAGTATGGCTTAATTTTGAGCGATTGTAAATACTATACTTTTCTTAACTTAGATAATTAAGCCTTGAAGAATTAAAAGTATAAATTTAAAAATAGTTTGGTCTTAAGAAACTCTTTCAGAACAGCTCTATTTTAACAAAAGTAAGTTTAATGAATATTCAAGAACGAACTAAAAGTCTTAGCAATTACAATGCTGTCTACTTGTGTGCATTACTACTGTTTGAGTTATTAAGAAAATATTTATAAGGTCAAAACTTAAAAAGTGGTGTTATTTTATAAACATTCATTTAAAAAAAAACATGTTTATAGGTGTAGTTATTAATATTTATAAACCCATTTTACTAATTTATATTTTTTTGAAAATTCTTTGCGACGTACATACGTATTTTTTCCAAATAGATATCAAGTTTTTGAGTTGTTGCCCTTCAGTTACTTTTTTAAGTATTTAAAATGTCATGGAAGCTGCCTTTTTCATTACACATTTCCTCATTTATGTGAGTTTTCAAAAATTCTACGGTTTGCTAAAAAATTATTACAGTAAATGCAAAACACTGCCGCAAATCTTATAAAAAATTCAATAGTGCCTGTTGCTTTTAGTAATTTAACGATAAAATTATTGTACATTAAATAGGTGTGTCCCAATAATCTATTAAATTTAGTTTGCTTTTTTATAAGCTTAAGCTAATAATTAGTATTAAATCAAATCTGGTATAAAAAAGTTTTAATCTTTCATTTATTATCCGGATCAAGTTTTTTTTATGGTATACTGTAAAAGCTACACTAGTTTTCGTAAGTTAAACTCAGTCTTTTAACGTTTTTGTTTTATAAAAAATATTTTCAATTTATTAAACTTCATTTCAGATATTATGTGATCTAGTTAGTTTGTTAACACATATTTTGTAAAATTAGATAACAGTTGATATTTTGCTACATAGTATATTTTCTGATTCGCATAAAATCATAATTACCTCATCAAAATGATTATTTTTAGTATTTTTCTCAACATAGTGCGCTGATTAATTTGTGATAGGTTTCATTATATTTTATAAATCAATTGTAAAACGTGGTATTTTTATTTGTACTTTCCATAAGTAGTATGTGTGCCTCATATTTGCCAGAATGCTAATGTTTCTGTGCCAAAATAACACTAGACTTAACAAATTTTTTACTTGAAATGAACGCTCGAGTAGTTTTGACACTTGTCGCAGATAGAAATCTGACAACTAGGTGTGCCCTGAATTATGTTTTAGTGTATTTGCATGTTTCATTATCGGTCAACAAGTAATCATTACCACCTTTAAATTGTTTTTGAATTATACGATAAACAATCAAATAATTATATGAAGAATAGTTTTCTGATGTACTGCAAATTATTAATGGTATTCGTTAAATACAAAAAAATTTTTGCATAATTTAAGTAAAGGAAACAGTATTAATAAAATTTTCTTTATTTAAAATTTTTCTTCCTAAATTATGATGTAAATCTAGTTTAGTAAAGTGTTTGTCTGGCTAGACCAGGGATCGGCAGCCCGCGAGCTCCTTTTCAGTTCAATATGTACAATTAAAAACTAAAGATTTTGAAATAAAAACTTACAGTTAGGCTCTAAATTCAATATATACCCATTATTAGTGCTCTGACATTTCTTAATTTATCACATATTTCTACTAATTACTAGAACTTTTTTTAAGTAAATGCGGTCTTCAAAGGTTTTTTTTTTCTAAATAGTGCGGCCCGCGAGCAATTATTTTAGGAAAATTTTCCCACGAGTTACATTAGACTGCCGACTCATGGCCTAGACCTACTTCAAACATCATTAATGCGCAACAAGATAAAAAAACCTCCGTTTTACAAAAACATTTTGGTCATTGTTAATAAGATTTTTTTAGTTTTATTGATAACCAACAATAAATTTGTAATACCAGGTAAAATGCGAACCTTTGAATTAAAAGTCGATTCACAAATATGCCTCTTAATAGACTTATTAGTATTTTTTATAGAAATATTATAAATCCTCCCTTATTTAGTTAAAGTCGCAATATTTTTTGAAAACAAAGTGGGAAACACCAATGGTTAGGGTTGCTAAATATTTTTGGCAAATTTTCTCCGGATTTTTAAAAGTACACATTTTTAAGTTTATTATTTGCTTAAAGTTAAGTTAAAACACTGTGTTAAATAGTATAAAAACATTGAAGAGATACTGTAAAGCTACTTAAAATGTTTTTTTAGAAAAAAATACTTTGATGACAAATCTTTTTTTCCTTATGATACATTTTTTGTGTCGAATTGAAATTTTACTACTAAAATTGTTTGAAAATCTAGTTTTTTTAGTGATTTTGTTCAAAATTCCTCAAACTCCAGGTTTTGAGGTTTTTTGGCAACCCTGTATGGTGCTGTAAAGCCACAAGTCATTTAATTAAAAACATTAAAACGCAATACTTAAGGACGCTACTAACGTCCAAGAAAAACACAACACACTTTAAACGTCACTGTGATAAAGATTTTGATGGGAAAACAACAGAGATTTTATACAGGGTTTCAAGGCAGTTTTCTTTTAATTTTTTACTGACTTAATTTAACTTTTGTTGGTAGGCACCAGGGGCATCGCGTGGGGTGAAACGCTGGAGCTCCAACTGAAAAAATAAAAAATTATACTTTTTTTTTAAAGTTTAAGCCCTTTTACACACGCTGCTTTAAATGGGCCCCTGCTTCAGCTGTACAACCCAAAACAACGTCAAAGTAATTTTATTTCAAAGCTGAGGAATTGAGATTTAAAATGTTATAACTTTTTTTATATTAGCTTAAAAAATAAGAAGGTTATGTTATTATCAAGTTGTACAAAAAATACAGCCAAATGTGTACATGAACGTCGTTAAATTCCCTGCTAAATTAGTTTTTTTCAAATTTTTATATTTGATGTTCAAAATGTTCGTAAAATTGGAGCTGCAAGTTCAATCTGCGTCAGCTGCATCTTAAATCTTTACAAGTTTTTAATATAAAAAAAGTTGAATAGTTGAAACCTGTAGTTGCAATAACTTGCAGCTCTATGTGAATTAAATTATGATCGTTGTAGTTCACTACAACGCGAGAAAAACAAGACAAGTTGAACTCGAGGAGGGAAAACTGAGGCAAAGGCAATTCGAGCAGGAACAACTCGAGCAGGAATAAACTCGAGAAGGGATAACTCGAGTAGAGAAAACTCGAGCGGGGAAAACTGGAGCAAGAAAAACTTGAGAAGGGGCAACTCGAGCAGGGTACTCGTTTTTTTAATTTACTTTTTTGTTTTTTTTAATTACTAGTTAGACAAGTCATAAAATCAAGTTAGTAAATTTATAATAGTGCAAATACAGAAACTTACACGGACATAAATAAAAGTAGCTATAGTTGTTAAGTAACGGTGATGATACACAAAGGTATAAAATATGTGTTTTTTAATATTTATATTTTTTTAATTTATCGATTATTAAATTAAACAAATATGTTCAATTTTTTTTCTGAAAAATTTGATATTTTTTTATTTTACTTTTATGATTTTAATCTAAGTGTTTCAAACTAGGGGATTTTTTAACTTGACAATGTCAATCTGGAGCACCTTTAACAAAAAGACCACGCGATGCCACTGGTAGGCACCCGGTAGGGTTTAATTAAACCGATGTGGCCTATTAGTAATGAGACTTTTTGGCACATTTTTTATTCTTTTAATATCAATTGATTTAAATATAAATTGCTTAGGAATAGACCGTAAGAATTAGAGTGGTATGCTAGTCGGCTTCGGTGGTAAAATTTTTAAATATTCTTTAACCTAATAATATGCAAATAAAATAAGGTAATAACACATCAACCACATTGATAATATTTAAACCACTGCTACCTTGAATTATTACATGCAAAATAGTATTTGTATTAATTTGTACACTTTATTTTTTCAAGTATAATCCCGCGATAATTTCCCACCCGATCAAATCCGAGAACCGCTTACCGACCAAGGGTAAGGGTAACAGTGATAGTAAAAATATTAAGAAAAAAATAATAAATAAAATTTGGGTGGGCAATGATTACGTGTGGGAATTGGGAGTATACCGTGTAGTGCAGGGTTTCCCAAAGTGGGCCAAGTGGCCCCCTAGGGGGCCATGAGCAGCAAAGGGGGAAGAGGGGGGGCCATGATGCCATAACTTGAAACTTACACTAGATATTCTTGAGTTGCAGATGAAGAGCAAAAAAAAAAAAAGGTCTTATGTGTATAATTTATGAGTAACCTATATGTTGAAGGGGGCCATTGCTTTTCAAACTCTTTAAAGGGGGCCATTTGCAAAAAAGTTTGGGAAACCCTGGTTTAGTGTTTTGGAGACAAACTATTTAGTATTTAATATTAAGTACAGTAACCTGCCAACTAGGTACGCACTTCCTAGGTACGAACTGTCGGTATGGTACGCTCTTTTAGCCGATCAACACTGCGTTCAAAATATTTTTTTTACTTTAGATTGTGAAAATAAACCTTAAATCACGAATACAAAACTAACACTTTATAACATAAGTTGTACGTTATTTAATTTAAACAAACTAAAACTAAAGGAACCAAGAACAGTATGTACTTGAAAATTGTATATCAAATTCAAAACAAACATACCACAGCTAATTAATTACAGACAATAACAAACCAGGCAATTTAAATTTTCTTACACCATGATTAAAATATAGATAAACGGAAATAATGAAAACTGCAATTTAACATTCTCATACCCGATGTTTGAAATATAATTGTAAAAAGCGTATACAAAAAAAAATCCAAAATAAAATTTAGATAAACAAAAACAATCAACAGTGTAACACATTTACATACCATGATTTCAACATTAACGTAAAAAAAAGTATTATTAAGCGAAAACAAAGAACATTGCAATTGACATTTTCATAACTTATGAATAAATAATATTTAAACAAGATTTTACTTTAGTAGTCGTTTGTAAACTTTAATGGTTTTTGACATGTTTTTATTAGGCTTAATGTAAGTAATTAAACACCAAAATTTCTTAGGTACGCACTGCCGGTTGGGTACGCATTTTTGTGCTGTGTTCAAAGTGCGTACCAAGTTGGCAGGGTTACTGTATAAGACTAAGAAAAAATCTAATTTTATATGATAAAACATTTAAAATGCTTTATTTGCTTAAACTTATTATTAAGTTATAAGGACGATTCTTGCACAATCGAACAAGACGATTACAGAACATAATTTAGACCAGGGTTTACCAAAGTGGGTTACATCGCCCTAGAGGAGCGATTTTTGCTATTATCGCCGTTAATTAGGTGGACAGCGAAAAAATGATAGACAACTAACTAGTAAAGGGGCAATAATAAATCTAATAAATGGGGACAACTATTTTTTCTAAATTTCTGCTAAGGGGACGTTTAATGAAAACAAGTTTAGGAAACCCTGACTTAGACTAATAGTTATCTTTAATTATTTTTATTCTTTAAGTTAGTATGGTTTTCTATACTTAAGTGTTAGTGGATTAACTATGTACTTGTTTATGAAATACATTTTTGGCTAGAACTTAAGAAAAATTTCAAAAATATATGACATTAAAAAATTTATTAAGCAAAATCACAGTGGTTTACCAATGTTACACTAAGTTTACAATTCTACTGGTGAACACTTCCAGTTATTGATTGATTTTGGTTTGCTGCAATTAATTCGTAAGGTGTGACATCATAACCAAGGTTCTTCATATCTCGTGTTAATATATTCAATTTTATCTGTAAAGTTAGTCTAGATAACACTGTAGAAACTTAATTACAGTTATAATTTAAACAAATAGCACTGAAATTAAGTGTAACACCATTGATTTAACTTGCTTAATTAACGTTAAATTTTTATTTTACTTTCCAACTGTAGTTGTCAGAATTTTAGTTTATATAATTATACCTGTTGTAATGCTTTAATATTATTACACTTAGATCGTAAAGCGTCTAGTCTCGACAAACTAAGTGCCAAAATGTATAAGGTTTAGAACCACAGAATTTAAGGAAGCTTCGTTTATAACGAACAAACTTAGAACTAGTTACAAAATTGAAGGTAAATGACAAGAATGCTTCTAAAAAGATGAACAAAATTAGTGCTTGTCTTGTTATTTTTAGCTCTTGATCTAAACTGTTCTCTTGAATTTATTGTGAAACCACAGTTTTTATCTTTATTGGAAGTCGAATACTTACATATAAAATAAGTTTTTATTTAAACCAGTTAATAGAATAAGTTATGAGACAAGTTGATTATATTTTTTTTTTTTAAGTTGGTAAGACATAATATACAATATTAAGTAAAGTGTAATAATAAATTGTCTGCTACAGATCTCAGACATGTGTTAGAATCGAAATGCTTTAATCATCTGCAGCAGAAAATTTGTCTACCAAACAGTCAGGAGACTTATGTTCATCACCTAAAAGCGAACATTTCGTCAGGAAGTTCATATAAGTTATGCCTAAAATTCATTCCTTTGTTATAAATGGCTGCTTAAAAAACTTAGGAAGATATAGAACTTTTTTTTGATTTTTAGTTTGCACCTTCTAAAAGAAATATAATAAGATTTTGTAACTTGGACCCATTATATCTCGAAAGTCGTTTGGAATTTCTAAAAGTTGAAAATTTTTTAAACAAAACCAAGTTGTAAAAAAACGCTATACCTACTTTAGATATGGTGATGAAGGAAAACTTTTATGTATTACTTAACAAATTTACAAGCTGATTTAGTAATGAAGTCTAAAAATACCATTTTAACTATTTTACAAAACTAAATAAATAAAATAACAAGCACAAAATCATGACTGTGTACAAAGACATTCCATCAAAAGTTGAAACTGTACTAAACATCTACATGAGAACCAAATCAACTAGATAATTATTTCTAATTTCCGATAAAATCAGCACTATTAGGTAAAAACGAAGCTTCTAAAACCACGGGTAACTTTTTCAGCAACTGCTTTAACATAAATTATGTAGAAAATATAAGAAAAATTATATAAGTCTTAATGTACTTCATTTGTAATAAAAATTATTGGACACCATTTGGCTTTTAAGAAAAAAAAGTTCTGAAGACCAATTATTCTCAAAATCCCAGGTGGTGTAAGATGGTTAATAAGAATAATAGACTATATAAATTATTTTATAGACTTCTAAAAAACGAATAAAAAATATCAACGACAAAGACTCTTCAACCAATTGTATAAACGAAACTAAAGAAGTACGTAAGACATTATTCTAATCTTTCAAAAAATAACAAGCACGAGTCGTTTTCGAAAGGATTCCAGCCGCAGCAACGTGCTTAACAAAACTACTACTGCGTTTTGACCTTGCACAATTTATTTTTGTCATTAACACCCTAAAATTAAAAAGTAGAGATATCGAGCAACTGCAGAATAAGCCCAAGGTTTAAGTAAAGCAACAAATTTCACATATTTTTTTTGGGTATACAACTAATTATAAAAGTAATGATGGTTATGTACGCTGAGGACGTCTCCATTTTAAGTACGGATAACTCACTGAACAAGGCTATAAGTAGCAAGAGTAGTGGAGGAATTAAGAAAACTAAAATTAAATCTTAAATGCATGTCAATACTTATATACATGTTGTTCTCAACATTTCAAAAGCTGTTCACAATAAATTACACAACAAATCTGTCTATACTAGATAACTTAGTATATATTATTTTACAGTAGGTTTTTTATTAAAGTGTTTACTAAATATCTAAACTCAAATTTATTTAGAAACTTTAATTATTTTAATGAGTTTTCAGACTATAACTATCTCACTAAATATTTTAAATATAGTACTATTTACTAAAAAATGTTTAGTAAAAGCTTTATTCAAAAAAAATTGTACTAACTGTGACAAATCCTTGTGAATTCACTTTAGTAACATCACGACCTTCATTTTGAGTAACAACACGAGCATCTACAAACTCAGGCCTTCTACCAGAAAACCAGCTATAAGAAAAAAGTAAAAATCAGGTCAACAGCTAAAAGAACAACATAACATTTTATACATAGCTTAAAGTTTTATTAAAACTATAAGCAGCATTTCGCGTTTGAATTATCTTACTACAAAGTCTAAAGAAAACATTGCAACAAGTTCTGTTTATGATACTTCCAAGATTGCCAGTCGTTTTTTCAAAATTTTTCCAGGTTTTTAAAAGTACACATTTTTGGGTCTATTTTTAGTTTAAAGCTAAGTTTAAGGTAAGAAACTGTGTTGAATAGAATAAAAACATTGAAAATATATTGTAAAGCTACTTTAAACATGTATTTTAATATATTTTTTTTATACGATAGATTTTTTGAGTCAAATCGAAATTTTACTAGTGAACATGTGAAAATTGTTTGAAATTCCAGGTTTTTTCAGGTAAAGCGGCAACCCTGTACTTATGTTAAACTTTCTTCATCAAAAACCAGTAGTAAATTTCTTTAACAATATCATACGATTTCGTAGATAGTTTATTCATTTAGTAAAAAAAAAAACAAATATTTTATTTCTAATTTAAATAAACTAATCTTGATTTATTAATTTAAAAAAACAACTGATAATTGTTTTACTTATTTAAAACCAAAGTGTCTGTGTTGCTATTGAAGTCCATAATTTAAAATTTTATTTAGCTTATTAGTTGAATTTGTATAGCTGTCTTAGAAAAATAATGAAAACTTAACTATGTTTGAGCTAAAAAAAGAACAAAAAACTGAATATAGCTTTGAATAGTTATAATAATTTGACTGAATTTTTTTTTACATATTTACACAAGTATAGAAATAATAGTGAAAATATACCTTTAACTAAAAGTATTAGTAGAAATAAAATTAAAAGTATAAAAACGCTTCTGCCTAATGAATTATGTCCTAACAGGCACTTAGCTTTGTACATTTCTGCAAAGCTGCTGAAACTTACACAATTTTGAAAAAAAAAAACGCGCTTTAGTTTCAATTCTTTAGCTTAAAAAGACCCTGCTTTCTTAGCTTTTATTATTTTGTTTTGCCCTCCTGATAGATTATCTAGAAATATAAATAACCTTTAGCAATTGTAATGTTTAAAAAATAGAATAAATTAAATACTTTTATACTATATACATTTAATTTAGCTCAGATTCTCTTATCAAAACAAATGCATCGTAAAAAAGTATTTTTAAAAGCTACAGATTATTTAAATGTAAATCAAAAATAATGATCTTGCGTTGTTAAAAATTCACTACAACGCGAGAATAATAAGACGGGTATTGACAAGTTGAGCTCGAGCAGGGGCAACTCGATCAAGGACAACTCGAGCAGTGGCTACTTGAGCAGGGACAACTTAAGCAGGAGCAACTCAAGCAGGAGTAACTCAAGCAGGAGTAACTCAAGCAGGAGTAACTCAAGCATGAGCAACTCAAGCAGGTGCAACTAGAGCAGGATCAGAATAGTTTAAATTTGAAAAAAAAAGTTATAACTATTAAGAAAACGTAAATTGCCCTGTACACCCTATTATATCATTAAGCGTTGTCCCTTTATTTTTGGTATTTTGCAGATTCGTAATTTTTTCGAGCTAGATAACTAGTCCCTGTGTCCTAATAACAATAGTAATAATAAGGAAATTAAGCATGGTTTTAAAAGTACGAATAATGAAAGTAAAAACAGTAATTGTCGAAAATCAAATAAATGTAAATTTTTATAGGTCCGGTTTGAAACTTATAATAACGCTTTATCTTTTCTTGAAGCCAACACCTAATTAGTACTTATTTACTATATTCACTATACTTATTTATTAATTCAACATACTTTGTGCTTAATGACAAATAATAAACTTAAACAAGATGTTTTAAGGTTAAACAATGAACACACTTACACAAAAAATGAACATTATACAAGAAACGCAAGAAATAATACAACAAATACTATGAAAAGGTAAAGATAACAGAAATGAGCTGTATACAGCTCGCAAGCTGAAGGCTTATGAGCTATTTCTTAACGTTATTTAAGTTTAAGTGAAGTAATTTCAGCAAGATAATAGTGCCAATAGAGGAAAATATTAAAATAACAAAAGCGAAAATCGACCTAGTTACAAAGTTTAATAAAGATTCAAGTTGTTCTAGCTTTTTATCTAAATTCCAGACTACCTTTAATGAGCTAAACAAACCTTGCCCGAATGACATTTTAATCAATAACACTAAGATATTAACAGTTTAAATTTTTAAAGATTTAGGAATATATATATCTGAAAATTTAAAATGGAATGAACACGTAATTTATTTATACAAGTTGCACAAATCTAATCTTATCAAATAGTTTAAAACTTATTCAGCTAGTATTCTGACACAAATATCTAAAATATATGTTCGTCCTGAGCTTGAGTACAATACCCAAATTTGACCCGCCTACTTAAAAAAGACATTAATAAAACTAAGTCTATACAAAAAAAATTACCCGTTTTATATGTAATCGTTGTAACATATCCAATACATCATATAATATTATATGTTTTGATTTTATGAAAACAAATAAAAAGATCTCAACTTCTAGAAGAGAAATAAAAAAACTTTTTTACTCTTTCAAGTTTTTTACTGCAAACTCAGTTTCGGTCAAAGACCTCGTCAGTGCTTATATAAAAAATTTACAAAGGTATGTAATAGTCATAGAAAACAGTGCTTAAACCAATAAATAAAAACAAATGTTTACTTAAAAAACAAAACTAATTAAATTTCAATCCTAAGGCTGAATGTATGTTAAAGTTTAAATATTGGTTAAGTACCAAAATCATAATAATAATAACAATAATGTTAAGAACCTAGATGAAGATTTTTTTTTTTCTTGTAAGTTTTCAAAATAAACATTGTTAAAATAAAATTGTGGATATTAGTAGTGAAAGAGTTTTAAGTTAAAAAACTGTCTTATGTGGCTTATTTGAATTATGACGAAGCTAATATTTGAAGAAACATGTGCTTGTAATGACAATGAAAATTAGAAATTTTGCTAGAATTTTATAAAGACTTTTAGTTTGCTGAAAATAGTAGCTACATAAAAAAAGTTTTAAGAGCGTACATAAAACCAATATTACTGACAACTTTAGGCTTAAGTTCTATCGGCTTTGACAATTGCGAATTTTTATAGCATGCAAGTACAGCAAATACTTTGTGAGTTATTGGCTTTGCCAATGTGGTGGATTATTTACCTGTCAATTTTATAACCAATGTTGTCATTTTTAAGTTTCCAGATATACTTCTGTGCAGTTTTCTTCATTTATAACATTATTATTTTATTATTATAAAGATTTTGATATTTAACCTAAATTTCAACTTTAACATACATTCAACTTTAGGATTAAAATTCAATTAGTTTTGTTTTTTAAGTAAAGATTTGTTTTTATTTATTTGTTTAAGCACTGTTTTCTATAACTATTACATATCTTTCTAGATTTTTTATATGAGCACTGACGAGGTCTTTGTATGAAACTGAGTTTGTATTAAAAAGTCATGAAAGAATTAAAATATATACATCATATAATGATAGATTAATTAAATCCTTGCTATCTTGAAGTGTTTTCAACTCGCCTTCAAGATAGCAAGGAGAACAAAGTCTGGTGAAAAGATTCACCATACCCGTTAAATCCCCTAAATTGTGCTTGACTGGACCAAAAGCTGCTTACGGAACATATAATTTTCAGAAGCACACAAAAATTCATTAAACTTTTTAGATGTTTGTGTCCATCGATCAGTTGATGGGGAACTATTTACTAAAATCGATCGAAAATTAGATTCTGAGGCATTATATGTTCCGTGGTCATTTTTTGGTCCAATCAAGCAAAAGTTAGGGGTTCAATTGATTCACAAGCAAAAATACATTTAATATTTAAGGCCCAGTTTATGTAAGCAGAAAAAATTCGTATATTAAACTAGACGTTTTATTTATATTAAGTAATTTTGAAGTATTTGGTTTTTTTAAATGTAGTTTTATTTTTATTGTTAGTTTTTATCGCTGGTTTATTTTAGTTTGATTGTAATGTAACAAGTTCTATTAGTACAGCAAACTTTTTTAGTATTAGCACTTAGTTAATTTTTACACTGGATTATTACGTAATTTTATATATTTAAACTTAAACATCATAACTACATTATAGTTATATTTAAATATCAATTTAGTTTAATTTACTTATATACAATTTTTGAAAAGACTTACTTGAAAGTACTCAAATAAATTTAAGAAAATTTGAATTGTGTTTTGTTATATTTTTTGATTAAGTTATGCACTGGTAAAAAGTTGTTCAATTTTTTTAATTAGTACAAGGAACATTTCCTGAAAATTTGAGATATCTATCTCAAATACGTATGAGACAAATTTTTAGTGAATTAGTCTAATTTCACCGTTTTAGTTTTTATCGCCCATAAAGAACCTGTTGTATTCTCCGACTTTAACCGGCTATACTTCAAAACTAGTTTGACTTATAAAACTCTGTAGAATGCAACTTGTAGATTAATTAAACTCTGCAAAATAAGGTTAAGTTGTAAAAATTGTGGTTTCCAATCTCCCACCCCCTAAAACCATAACTACAGCTTTCTTCGTTTACCACTGACTGACATGTTTCAATGAGAGTAAAACTCAGAACTAAGTCTACTAAGAGCTTTGGTCTGATGATTGAAGTGATATGATTAAAACTTAATGATGAAAATAGTTTTAAAATTAAATGGATGCATTAGAAAATAACTATAAAATTACAGAACAGCTATACATACCTATACATTCTTTGTATTTTAGAAGAGGCATCTGGAACAAACATTGGTATTTTTAATTTATGTTGTCCAGGATTAATTGGAAGATGAACATTTCCATAACCTCGTATCACATCACGTCCAAGTATATCTTCACCATAACAGCTTACAACTAGCTGTGGCCCTAAAATTTATTTCTATGAAACCTTGTACAATAAAAACCATTTACAGTAAAAAAATTGTGTTACTTTTATACGGAGTTCATTGATCACTAAAAACTGTTTGTTGAATTTTGTTTAATGGAATTAGCAAAACTGGTTACCAATATTTTACTCATCTTTAGCAAAGTTGAAATGTTTACACTATCATAAAATAAAGACTAGACTGAGATTCACCGCCATCAATAATAGTTTCTGAGGCAACCTGACAACAGTTCTGTCCTTACTTTGGATCTTATCAGGCAGACATAGTTCTGAGAAACAGCTGTTTCGGTCTTAACAAGCAGGATAAATACTTAAGCAGTAATGCATCCGTTTGTAAGCAAAGTCAAACATATTGATGCGATTAAGTCGAAAATATTAGCCATCCCTCAACTTTTACTAGACATTGTTATGTAAAGTTATAGTTTACTACACTCGTTTGATCAGTTAGCTAGTAGCAGTATTTATTTTATTTTCAGAAGTCACTAAAAAACAATACAAAACCGTCAACAAACATTTACAAGACAATCTACAACAGGTTTTTTTCCCTGTAGGAACTCATCAGCCATTGTATGGTAACAAAGCATCTCAGTTTTGTTAAATACAGCTTAATAATTGCTACTAGTTAAGTAATCAATAAAACATAAAGAATATAAGGAAACATCATGAGTATGTCAAGTATCATGAGTGTGTGGCAACCCTGATAAAATTTCATAATAACAAATAACAAATTGACTTTACACTGAAAAAAAAAAAACATAATTTTAAGGAAAAAACTGATTTCATGTCATACTAAATAGCCTGAGTTTAACGAAAAAATCAAAATCAGCCTAGTTTTGCAAAAAAATAACTTTAATAAATTTGAACTAGCCTGAATGTGTTAAGGCTGTAGTTCTTAAACAATTTAGTTGCAGCAACTTTTTTGGCTGTACCTACAAAAAGAAGCTTCAATACTAACGTACTTAAGCATCTTTGGTTGAGATTGAAACAGCCGTTTCTTGCAACTATGTTTGTCTGAAGTTAATAAGAAAAAATAAACGGTGTCTGGTAAATTGTTGTTGATGGTTTTGCAGTCTAGTGCTTATTGTATGATGTAAAAATCTAAGTATTTTAGCTTCTACAAATATTGCTGCAACTTAACTAATCAAATAGCGTAAACTATCACATAGCAATGTATAAGATATAAAGTTATTACAGCTCAGTTGAATTAACTTCATTGACTGCACACACAAACAGATGCTTCAATGCTAATGTCAGGGTTGCCATTCGTTTTTTCAAAAAATTTTCCAGGTTTTCCAAATTTCTTCCACGTTTTTAAAAGTACACATTTTTGGGTCTATTTTTAATTTAAAGCTAAGTTTAAGGTAAGAAACTGTGTTAAATAGTATAAAAACATCGAAAAGATACTGTAGAGCTACTTTAAATATTTTTTTAATAAAAAAAAATCTGATGATAGGAAATTTTTTTTATTTGAATGACAAATTTTTTGAGTCAAATCGAAATTTTACTACTGAACATGTGAAAATTGTTAAAATTCCAGGTTTTTTAGTGATTTTTGTTCAAAATTCCAGGTTTTACCAGGTTTTTTTCAAAATTTCTTGAATTTTAGGTTTTTTTTGCCTAAATTGTCAAATTCCTGGTTTTTCCAGGATTCCAGGTACAGTGGCAACCCTGTAATGTACTTACGCTCACTTGAATAATACTAAACTGTTTCTTACAATTTTTTCTTAGAAATTGTTCGTATAGGTTTTTTAGTGCATTCTAGTGCTGATTGTTATTTTGTTTTGATATAAAACAATTTTATTAAAACTAATTATTTGTTTTATAATAAATTAACTAAAAGCTACATAATAATCGTATTGAGAATGTAACAATTAAACTATAGAGATCTGCACACTTAAGGAGCCAGTAAAAATAAAGTTAGAACATAAGTTTTACAGTTTATTTACTTGTGATCGTCATGAAAGCGTGAAAAATTGGCAAAGTAATAAACTCAGCAAAACTTTTGCTCTAATTTTACTATAATTAATGTTTCCATAAAAACGAAAAATTTTATAGTTTAAAAAGGATAGATACGAGGTTCCAACTAAGATTTCAAAGAAAAAATGGGAACAGGTCAAAATTCCACGAAGACAAAATTGCATGAGAACAAAATTGCACAAGTGCACAAAATTGGACGATGATACTTTTGCACAAAAACAAATTTGCACAAGGGCATAAAATTGCCCGAAGACAATTATGCATGAGAGTAAAAACAACAATAAAAAGTTTAAAAAAAAAAAAAACTAATAGATAAATTAATAAAAATACAAAAAAAAAAAGCTACCAACTGTGGGTAAGGGATAGGGGTAACAGTGATAGTAAAAATACTAAAAATAATTAAAAAAAAGTTACCGACCAAGGGTGATGGGTAACAGTGATGGTAAAAAATAAAAAATAAATAAATAAAAAAATTTAATTTTAAAATAATTCAACCTATGCAAAAATGTCTCCAAGCAAAATTGTCTGCTTGTGCAAAAGTATCTTCGTGCAATTTTATCCCATCGTGCAAAAGTTTCTTTGCGCAATTTAGTGCAGTTGTGCAATTTTGTCCCTTCGTGAAATTTTGTACGCTCGTGCAAATTTGACAGCTAACCCCATAAAATATAGCAAAGTTATAGGGAAATTATCAAAAAAAAACAATGAGTTTTTAAGTAACAAACATACTTTTAAGGTATATAAAGAAAAATATGTCATTCATTAACCATTTAAAAGCAAAGTCTTAATAAGAAACTTTCGAAAGTTTGAGGACTTTTGAGCTCTAATTTTAGTTAAATAAGCAAACTTTAGATAGTTTGTTTAATATATTAAAAAAAGGGGGAAATCTGCTAGGTGGCGCCATAGATTCTCAGTTTTGTACTAAGACTACAAAGACTTTGATTAAAAAATAAATTAAACCTTTTAAGTGCTTTTACATTACGCGTTGTTGCTGTTTCTGCTTTAAAATTTTAATCACTAACTAAAAAACGTAATTTATAGGGATTTTCACATATTTTCAATTTTTTCTACCTATTTTTCAGAATATTGCATATTTATAGGGATTTATAGGGAAGTGGGAACCCTGTAGATAGTTGAAAAATCAATACAGTAACCTGCTATCTAGGTACGCACTTCCTAGGTACGAACTGCATGTATGGTACGCACTTTTTATCCAAAAATGCTGTGTTCAAAATGCATTTATTACTTTTAAATTAAAAAACTAACCTAAAATTAGTAAAACAAAAGTATTTTATCCTTAAAATAAGTAGTAACGTATTGTATCTTTAAAATAAGTATTAATGTAACAAATTTAAATAAACAGAAACTAAAGAAACCAAAGTATAATTTTTAAACTAACAAACTGTATATCAAATACAATATTCAAAACAAACATATTATTACAGCTAATGAAAGAAATAATAAATAGTACAATTTAAGTTTGCATAACCCATGATAAATTTAGATAAACAAAAATAACAAACAGTTAAGTTAACATTTACATACCCCTTGAATGCAACTTAAATGTAAATAGCGCGTAACAAAAACAAAGAACAATGAAATTGACATTTACATACCTTATGATAAAATATATAAGTAAAATGAATGAAAATAAAGAACCTTGTAACTAAGATTTATATAGCACAAATGCTTTTAAAAACATGTCTGTTAGTGTAGCTTGTCATTTGGGTTTAGCAGACACTTTTTGTTGCTATCTAGTTTTTTTCAAAATATTTTGAGAATTTTTAAAAGCTGATTGTAGTATTCCATAGTTTTTACCATTAATTACTTGTGTTTCTACTGAAAATAGATCTCCTTCTAGAATAACAGACTTTGTGTAAATATTATTAATAGTAACTATTATACTTTGGCTGTTTATGCAAACATCTATTGGCTCATCTGACGTAATATTCTCATCTTCAGGTAATTTTCACACAATTCAATAAATTATAATAAATTTTTAAACAACATCTTTATTTATATAAAATTAGTAATAAATTTTATGTATTATGTAAATTTTAAAGGTACAGTGCTTATTCACTTATCCGGACGCTCACTTATCCAGACAGTTTTAGTCGAGAAGAAAATTAAAGAAAAACTCAATATTAAACACAAACATTTTTGTGTGATATACTTACAGGGTTGCCACTCTGTGAGTCAAAAAATCTTCCCTGGGTGACCAGAAACTTCCCTGAGTAACCTTAAACTTCCCTGAGTTTTTTCGAACCCTTAAAATTATTTTAATTTATTAAAAATTTACCATTTTAATTCTAAGAATATTGAAGAACTTGCAGCAAGGCTAAATAATTTTAAATAAGCACTTAAAAATGAATAAAATAAACTTTTATGAACATAATATTGAAACTGGATTAACTAAATCTCATTCTAGATCTAGAAAAATAATTCCCTGAAATTTTTTTTTAAATCTTAAAATTTCCCTGAAATTTTTAGAAAAAACCAAAACTGCCCTGAGTTTCCCTGAATTAAAAAAAGAGAATCAAAATTCCCTGAGTTTCCCTGAGATTTTCTACAACTTTAAAATTCCCTGAATTCCCTGAGTGTGTGGCAACCGAATTATTCAAGCTTTCATGCTGTAAAAAAAATTTAATTGTATTTATAAATTCTGCAGTTTAGTTCATTATTGTAACGTAATAATACTACTAAAGCTTACATTCAAACTTAGTTCAAAACTAGACATCGGTTTATATTTTTTTTATTTTGATTAATTTGTTTTTGTTTTAAAAGATAAATGTAATTAATTTTTCAATCAAACATAAACAAATCTTTTTATTTCTATTAAAAGTTAGGGCACGTGGAATTACAAATGATGAATTTTATTTGCTTGACCCTCGAAAAACGTATATTGTTGCAGAGGGTTAGTAAGTCTGATGCTCTTCTACCTTAAAACAATAATAAAATAAATTAACCTATAATTTAGCTTTTAGTATTAATCATTTCATTATCTTTTACTCATATTTACTATTTGTTTTTACTGTAACGTTCTTATTATTTATTATGCATTGCATAATTTCAGTTATAATATTTTATGACAAAAAATATTTTTTGTACTAATATAAAAAAATGTTTATCCCGATATGTTAACAGAAAAATCTTGTCCAACATGTCCAGATAAGTGAATATGCACTGTACAAGGAACTACAAGATAAATAAAAATCTCGGTGGAATATAAAAATACAATATATATATATAAAAAAATATTTTTGTATAAATGCATAAATAAATACTCAAGAAGACTTCTAAAATTCTTTCAACAAATATGTTTTTATGGTTTAAGTTTTTTTTTGAGAAGTTTTGCTAAAATAGTTGTTTGTAAACTTTGGTGGCTTTTAACATGTTTTTATTAGGCTAAATGTAGATTAATTAAAGAACTTTGAGCGATGTGTTTAAAGTGCGTACCTAGGTGGCAGGTTACGGCATATTAAGCGTAGTTAATTTTCGTAGTAATCATATAACTTTTTTGTCTAGAATGACTTTAGAATCCACAAACTGTTACTCTATGAAATAATAATATTTCAGCAAATTAAGGCCAAAAAGGCGTAAAGCACTTTTTTTTGTAAGCTGGTCTTATACTGAATTTCTTTAACTTTTTAAACTGTAGATTTTCACCAACTTTATACTTAAACCTAGTTTTTGAGATATAAATGTACATACTCAGAGAGTTAATAATGGATAGTAACATAATTAAGTAAGGACCAAATCAGAAAAGCACAATTCCATTAAAAATATATTCTATCCTACAAATAAAGCAATTGTTCTTAAGGGCATAGGGGGGTTAAAACACCCTTTTTTGGTTTTTGATCTTATTTTATATAGTTTTTACTAAGCTACAAGATGCTTTTTACAGATTTTAAAAATTCAAAATAATTTTTGAAATTTAGCCAGTCAAAGTCGGAGGCAACAATAGGATCCTAATGGGAGGCGCAAACTAAAACGGCAAATAACTAGAAATCACTAAAAATCTATCTTCTCCTACGTTTTTTGAGATAACTATCTCAAATTTTCAGGAAATGTTCCTTGCAATATTGAAAAAATTCTGTTGGAACAGAATTTACAAAAATTATAAATAAAAATTTTATAACAAAAAAACTGTTTTTTGTTTATTTTTTATATAAATTTTTTATTTTCAAATTTTTTTTAAATTCCTTCTGACAGAAATTTCTAAATACTGCAAGTAACATTTCCTGAAAATTTGAGGTAGTTATCTCAAAAAACGTAGAAGATAGATTTTTAGTGAAATAGTCTATTTTTGCATTTTTGCCGTTTTAGTTTGCGCCTCCCATAAGGATCCTATTGTTGCCTCCGACTTTGACCTGCTATATCTCAAAAATTATTTTGAATTTTTTAAATCTGTAAAAAGTACCTTGTAGCTTAATAAAAACTATATAAAATAAGATCAAAAACCAAAAAAGGGTGTTTACCCCCCCTATGCCCTTAAACTTTATTAGTCTAAACTTAACTTAATAGTTAAGAATCCTATTGTTAATTTTTTTGAGTAGTATTTTAAAACTATATATAAATATACTTTTTTACTTCTGGTCGTAAAATACTACCTTTTTTTGAAAATTGCTAAAATACTTTGTTATGATTTAAATGCATGCAAGGAACAACATTTACTAAAAACTTTAAGTTTATTACTAAAGAAATAAAAGAAGATAGGTTTTTAATTTTTATTTGGAGGAAATAAGCAATAAAATTTTCTTCAACATGTGTTTGTAATAAAAATGACTATATATTAAAAGTTTATTATAATTTTTATGTTCTGTAAAAACTATTTTATATAACAATGTTTGAGCTTTCTAATTACGGCCAATGTAATCCTTTGTGGAAATAATACTTGCAATCACCTTATGGCCTAACGATTTAAAAAGTTGTTGTTGTTAATGAGTTGTTACCTTTTGTACAAAAAAAAAACAAACAGCCAAAGGGATTAGTGCTTTTGTAGGTAATTTCAATTGGAAAATTCCAAACAAAAACTTGTCTTTCATCAAGACTTTTCTTCGCTACTTGTGATATTCCTTCTTCTAATCCAGATGTAACTATCCAATCTTGGCCATGAACAAAAGAAAATTTGCAGTACAAGTCCTCCAACTCAGGAAACTGAAAAAAACTTTAAGTAAAGCACTAATAAAAATATAAGTAATACATAAATTTGTATTAAGAATTTATTTAGGGTGTAAAAAATCAAAAATAAAATACAGGTTATATATGTAGTCTATTCTTTGAGTCAAAAAAAAAAACTATCTTGAGTGACCTTAAACTGTCCTGAGTTTTGAGAAATTCAAAACATCTAGAGTTATCTTAAAAGTGTGGCAAACCTGTTATTTAAAAAGAAATTCATAATTTAATAAACTACTCAAAAAAAAATTTCAAAAACTCAAAAATTTTTGAGCATTTGAAGAACTGACAAAAACTTACATTTAGAAGTTTTTCAAAAAGTTGATTTAGCTTATTTAGCCTGACACATATGAACCCTGAAGCAGTCATTGATTTTTTCAGTGATTTGAAAATAAAGTATTGAATAGAACACATAGTTGGAAAGCACTGAAAACAATGTTTTCAAAACAATTTTTTTTACTTTTAAGTATTTTAGAAATTAAGTAAATTGAAGTTCAGTAAATTTTCAGTTTTAGAATTACCTAAATACATAGCACAATTTTATATAGACTGGAATAAGTTTTAAATACCTACACACACATATATATATAGTTTTTTTAATCATTTTTCTTGTATCTAGTATAGAGTTCATATAAAATAAAATAAATTACTTGAAAACTCATATTTTTTGATTTTCTATAGTTTGTAAAACTTTAATTCAAAAATTCAGAATTACTTTTACGTTAATATTTTATTATTTTTCATTTATTTTATAAGTTGATTCACAATATATTTTTATTTTTTATTTATTTTTTATACCTTCCATTTATTTGTTTAAAATAAAAATTCCAGACTTATTCGTAACAAATGATGATCTCTTATAAAACAATATAAGAGTGAAACATTGTTTTGTTGATAATCAACTATAAAATATATTACTTTCACTACAGTTTAGACTTTAAGAGATCTATTGAGGGTCATACAATTCAAAAACCCCGAAAGAAATCAGACTTTATTTTCTCCCAGACTAGAGTATACATGACAGGAGAGTTGGAAATATATTCATATAATTTTTTTAAGCACAAAACTGTTTTTAATGATTCTGAAGAATTATTTTACAAGTCTATCTACGTTTTTTTATGCACTTAAATTCTAAAAATATTTCAAAACTTTGTTTTTAAAACACTTATCCATTTTTTGAAACTTATATACAGGGTTGCCAAATGTTTTTGGCAAATTTTTTACAGGTTTTCAAATATATGTGACTTATTTGATACTAAAAATTTATATTCTATTCTACTTAGCAAATTCAATTTATAATTAAGCATTTGTTTGCAATTAAGAAATGGTGTGGTGTCTATATAAAAGTTTATTTCAAAGCCTTTTACAAAATATGCATTTGGTGCTATAAAGGATTTCTTCTTTGAAACAAAAAAAATATAAAATATAAGAAAAACTTTTTAAAAAATTATTTATGTTACAACAACTTTTTTTGTCTAAAGATATAGAGAAGTGAGTTAGCATTTAAAAACATATTTTAAATTAAAAATATACAATGAACCTAATTTGTGCAATATTTAAAAAATTTAAAATTTTTATTTTTTGCATTTTTTAGAATTCTAAAATGTGTAACGTCACAAGTGCAAAGATGCGAGAGGTTACTGTAGCTCAAAATTGTGGTGGCACTGTAATACAAGTTTTAAACTACCTCAGCACTTTCTATTTGTCCGTTTGCCATGAGTAAAAATACAGCCGGATTGGGATTCATTCCACTTACAGCTGCACGATTCATAATCAAATTTGAGTAATTGCCTATAAACTTTTAATACTTAATAAAAGTGATGATAGTAGCTCAGCAGTACAGCAATTATAAAGCAATTATGAAAAGAAAAACATTTAACGCATAAGTAAAGCATTAAAATTAACATAAACAATTTTAAATATACAATAAGTGCTATTGATTTTTATCTAAATTTTAAGTTAAAATTGTATTAAAAAAATAAAGACTAGTAAATGTTGTTAAACTTATGGCATTTCAAGACCATAGATAAGGAATAAACTTATTTTTAAAACTTGTCTTATTTTTTGTAAACACTTTGTTACCAGTTGCTTTTTAACGAGATTTTACTTATTATCGCAAGTGGTGTTTATTTTTTTTATAATTAATATTTCTAAATACTTTTAAGAACTTGATAATTAAACTATTTTAAAAATAAATGATGAGAATTACTGAGACTTGTATAAGTAAAATTTAACGAAAACTGTACAGTGCTTCCTTGCTTATCCGGTTGTGTTGGGCAAGCTTTTTTTGTAAATAAGGCCATATTAGCCTTAACAATGTTTTTTCAAATCTACCTCATAAATAATATTAAATTAATATAATAAAACGTACACTAATTATCTGTAAAATTAATTTCGTTTAACTTTCTTTAAGGAACCACCAAAGTATTAAGACAGACAAAAAAACAATACTATATAATATTATAGGAAGGTTTTTAAAAGTATTAAATACTATTTGCAAACTAGTATATAAAAGACTACTCATTTTTATTTTATAGTTTTGAAATGATGTAAACAAAGCAAACTCTACAACCTGGAATCAATATTGATTGAGGAAGAACGACCTAAGTTAAATACCAAATAGCATTAATTAAATGGAAAGGCAAAACTATTAACAATTTATTGATTAACATAACTATAGTTTCACTTGCTAAACTCTTAAGTTTGTACTTATTTGAATATATTCATAGGTCATAATTTGAACTTATTTTTTAAACTGTTTTACTAATCAAAATTTATTCAAATTCATTTAACATTTACCACTTGACAATGAAACTCATATACTTTTGAAAAGTTTTGTGAAGTAAAATATAAAATAAAAATGACTAATCTATAAATGCTAAGTTGCAAATGGTACATAAATACATGTAAACTTTATAATTAATTTTACAAAAACAAATTACATCAGAAATTGTTAAACTAATATCTGATATCTTTCTGAACAAAGAAAAAATGGAGGTTTGTTCGACAAAACTTTCTTGGCATATAACTCATGGAATCCGATAAGTTGTAAAACACTTTCTGATGTGGTTTTTGGTTTCATCCAGACAATTGTGTACTATTGCTAAGTTATGTCCTGGCAATTTTATTAAATGCAACCCTGTTTCATTGAAGTTATAAAATTTGATTTTTTGAGTAGCCCTTGGCTTAATACTCTTATATTTGTATAGTTTGGTTTTGGTACTGGTTTTAACTAAAAAATCTAAACATAACTCACTCATTTTCGAAAAAAGTTTATTAATTAATTTTGTTTAGCGCATACTCAGAATAATATTGCTAAAAACTATTAATATTATAGTGTAATTTTAGTAATATACAATGAATTTGAATATATATTAAATTAACCTTTTTATTGTTAAAGCCCTTAAGGTGGGCTCAGTGTGAAAGATTTGATTTATCGAGTTAAATAACTTAATTCTATATATATATATATATAATTCAGTTAGGAGTTAAACTATAGAACCCATTACACTCTTCATTACCTCCTCATAACAGTTAATGATGAAAGAAAAGAGAGCTGTCTGAAAAAAAGTTCTAAATCACAATTAATGATTCAACTGACAAAAAAATTCACCATGATAACTTTAGGTGTAGAACTTATAATAGATGTGTAGAGAAAATTTAGTAATTAGCTAGGATGAAGTCGCACCAATATCAAGTTTAAATTATATTATATTAAATTCTACTTACTTTAATCTTACTTTAAACTATAATTTAAACGTTACTTTAAACTATAATTTTAGACTGAAAATCTAAGTTTTATAAATACATAAATAGAATTAAACTCATTTATCATAAACTAATAAAACATAAATAGTTTTCTTGCTTTTAGTTTTCATCATAAAGCCATTATATCAACAATACATTAAACAATACATTAAGGTAATTTAAGGTACATAGGATGATGTCGCACCAATATTAAGTCGAAATTATATTATATTCAAAGTCTACTTTATCTATAGTTTTAGGCTAAAAATCAATGTTTTATAAATACATAAACTTAACACATAATTATTAATTGCTTTTAATTTATAACATAGAGCAATTGTATCTACAATACAATAAGGTCCTTTAGTTAAAATTAATTACCTAGGATTATGAATTAATTCTTGCAAGAATTTATTTTACAAACTAAATTTTGGTCAAAGACCTCATCAGTGCTTAAATAAATTCATTAGTTCTCCTCCAGTAGTTTAGATCTCTCTATTTGTTTTCTTGAAACCAAAACATATAATATTACCTAGGATTATGTAGAACTAATATCAAGTCAAAATTATTTTATATTCAAAGTCTACTTTAATTATAACTTTGGGCTAAAAATTGTTATTTTAAGCCTAATATGTTTAGTCTAAAAAGATACTTTATTTTAAACAAACTACTCAAATTCATAAACAGAACTAAATTTATTTATCATAAAACAATAAAGCTTAAATATTTAATTGCTTTTATTTTACAATACTCAAGATTTATAAATAATTTGCAAATTGGTCCAGGACACAAGTCAATTGTTTTTACTAGTGTTAAAAATGGATAAAACTATTTCTTTAAGATAAGAAGTTGGTAAGATACAGCTTCTTATTAATATAGGTTATTGTAATTGCTTTAAGTATTGTTTGGGAAAAGTTTCTATTTTTATTTATATTTTGCCGATAGCAGTAATTTTTTATTAACAATAACTTACATCAAACATTTCTTTACTAAGATAGGTTTTAATTTAAAGTTTATATTGGTAAAGTGTTTGTTTTTATACGCATTTCATTTTAATTTACTTTTACATACAAAAATATCATTACAATGTAAAAAATTGTCCAGCTTTTAAAAATTTAATTTTATACACAATTTTGAACTAATACGTCATAATATATTTTTATTTATTTATTTATTTTGTTGCATGAATGTGTTTAGTTCTACTATTTTTAAAGTTCACTGATGAAGGACTGTTGTCCAAAATTAAATTGAACAAAATGTTGCAATAAACTGGTAGATTTTTAAACCATTGTTTATTTATTTTACAATACTGTAACCGATATAAAATAGTGTATTGATATGTTTGCCTTATATTGTAAAATAAAAGCAATTAAACATTTAAGTTTTATTAGTTTATGATAAAAAGGTTTAATTATATCTATGTATTTAAAAAACCTTGGTTTTCAGCCAAAAATTATAGTTAAAGTAGACTTTGAATATAATATTATTTCAACTTGATATTGGTGCAACTTCATCCTAGGAAATTAACTTATTTTCTCTATACATCTATTGAAGTTCTACACCTAAAGTTATCATGGTGAATTTTATTGTCAATTGAAGCATTAATTGTGATTTATAACCTTTTTTCAGAGAGCTCTCTATTCTTTCATCATTAACTGTTATGAGGAGGTAATCAAGAGAATAATGGGTCCTATAATTTAATTCTAATTGAAATATCAATTACCTATAACACAGTTCACCATTCCAAGTCTACTAGTAGCTATATTACAGGCACCAGTCAAAGCACCTAACAGGTAGTTATTGTCATTATCTATTTGAACTTACGTTAGACTTAAATGAAATAATCTAAAACAAGGAATTTATTTTTAAATACTAATCTACAGTATAATAAAAGTCACACTCACCACACACACACATCACCATAATAGTTCCAAAAGTTAATAAGTATTTTCTTTCATGTAAGAATATCAATTATTTTTTGTATGATAGTAAAAAATTTGGATTTCTAATCTTAAACCTTGCATTTTTACAAATGATTTAACTTTATTGTGTGAGTGAAATTTCTGACTGAGTTTTTTTCCAAATAGTATAAGTAAGCTATCTTAATATCTTTGATAGGTTGTTTAAATACTTAAGTGGTTTTAAACGAACTTAAATACCACAACAAAAATAAAAAAGAAAGTCCATATAAAGGCAGCTTTGCTTTGCCTAAAATAATAAACTGTTTGAATCCAGTTTGAATAAATGCATTAAAAAATTTAAGTAGAGGCGCTAACGAGCAAAAATAAGCTTGTTGCCTTTATCTTGCTTTGCTACTATAATTTATAAGAACCAGGGCTAAAAAATAGTGTAAAAGTAATGTAACATTTTAAAAATCTATCAAATGTTATTATGTGATTGTAACTTTTTAATACATTCAAAAATACTCTAACGAACTCGTTACTTTTTAAATCAATTAACAAAAAGAAGAAATATTGAAATATGCACTTTTCTCATTTAGTTATAAAATAAAAAAAAATGTTAATCATGCTTTTTAGAGTTATTAAAGTTAAAAAAAATAATAAGATGGCCAAAATTTTGATCCAATGATCTAGGTTAGGAGTGGGCAACGTACGGCCCCTGGAGTCAAAATGACCGGCCCACAAAACTTTTTTTAATTTAAATGGAATCCGGCCCGCGGACAAAATTTATCCGGCCCGAGTGTGGATGATTCGGCACGCTAGGCATTTTCAAAATTTATATGAATCCTACAACTTGTAGAGCAACAGACATGGTAACAAGCGCCGCCTTTTAATTAAAACTAAAACAAATTTATCGAAAATCCCCGGTAGTGGGATTTAAATTTATTATGAAAGAAAATGTTGTATATAACAAGTCATGAAGAAAACACTATTTTTGTAAACATAATTTAGATTAACAATAAAAAAACAAATTATTTTTAAAAGTATGAATGCCTCTAATGTTAGTTTAAGTTTTTTTTTCTAATAAGGTTAATTTTAGGCATTTAATGAATAAATTAATCATAACTAACTTGTTAACTGTTAATTGTAAATAATGATGGAATAGTAAATTTGAGAAAAAAGTATCTTACACTATTAAGATAGTAAACTTGACCTAAAACTTAATAGTATTGAATTAAATAATGTTATGGATTATTTTAATTTTTTGTTATTTACATATTTTAGATTTTTTTTTTCTCAACTTTGATGAAATAGACAAAACTGATGGTTTTTGGTTAAACATCTTTTTTCAAATCTACTTTTATTTTCATTATATTTTAAATTGTTTTAATTTCTTAACGTAAATATAAAATTAGAATTTTTCACTTGTTTTAAGTTTTTCAAAAATTATTTCTTTTAGAAATATAATGACTTTAAATTCTTTTTTTTTTAACTTAATACTTTTATTTACAACCTCTAAACTGTCATTTACTTAGATGAATTATTATTAACTATTTTAATTATTAATGTGGTAAAGCCATTGGATCTTTTTTATTTTATAAAAAAAATTGTAAATAACTGTATGATCTACATAGTGTTAACAAAATTTATAGTACACAGTTTTAGTTTTTTACAACTAGTTTTTTAAATTAAGAGTGGCTAACAGGTATAATAAAGTGATTTTTATTCTTTAACCCAATATGTGTTGCTTATTTTTTTATTAATTTAATCACTTAAAACCTTTTTTTTTTGTCTTATGAGTTATACACACTCAGGAAAACTCATGCTTGTTAAAAACTGATGAGAGTCTCATGCTAACTTAAGTTATTTTTGTCATTAGAACTTTTTCTTGAATTAAAATTATTTTAATTGCCTTAACTTTATAAATTTACTGTTTTATGGTATTAATTGTCAATTGGTTGTAGTTTTATCTTTGACTTATAAAAATTGTATGTAAATACTCATATAAGTTGAAGGTATCCCTTTTATCAAAAGTTGATAACCATGTATCTTGTTTGCAGTAAATACTTGAGAAGTTTTTAATTTTTTAAGCTATTTTAAAGTTTTAGCTAATATTTTAGGTAAGTATCTAATGACTAAACTTTTTTTGTTTAATGTACTAATAATATTTAAGCTACAGACTAAATATATCATTTAAGCACTTGCAACTTGTAGGTAACAAAAATGGAAATTTTAACAAAAAACTTACCAGACTCAGAAGACTTACCACCTTTATATGTTCAACAACCCAAATATAGAGATACCTGAAATCGTGGAAATCAGTTAATGACTTAAAAGGTTTTTTTTTTTATATGTAACAATTTATAGTAATTCAAAATACAAATTTGAGTATTTATACTTTGAAATCAGCGACACAATTTTATTTTTCCGGAAAAACCCAGCTTTTTTTACTGAATATTTAAAAGCAAAGGGTTTTAAAGCAGGTTTAAGATTTTCACCTCTGTCTAAAAAAATAAAGATTTTTTAGTTACTTCTTAAAGTATAATATGTTAATTGAGTTTAATATTGCACAGATAATCATTTATCATGTAAAGTCTAAAATCCTATTTCACTTATTACTTGAAAATTGATTTTTTTTTTCACAATTTTGTAAGTATTGTTATTCAACAGTTTAGCAATGCATTTTTCAACACTTTCCATAAACTTAGACTTCAATTTTTAGATGGTTATTGTCAGATTTTTCAAATAATTAAATAACATTTTTGAGTTCAAAATAAAGTTCGCCTCATAAACAAAATTTGCTTTTCACTTATTAAGTAAATTAAATTCTTTAATTGGGTCATAGGGTGGAAGGGAGGCAAATAACTTGTTTATAAGATTCAGATTAAATTTTCAAAATCAACTATGATATCGGTTGTATTTTTATGAAGTTTAAGATAAACAAATAGCTTTACTTAAAACTTTGGTCACAATATGCTTTGTATTGTATTATTATAAAATTTCTAACTTTTATTTTAAACTTTGATTTCTAAGACAAAAAATTATAAGTAAAATTTAATGTTGTAAAATCAATTATTTATATGCAATGTCTAAATACACTTTTTTTATTACTTTAAAATTCATTAGTATTGTTCAATTATTTTTGCATAATTTATTTACTACTATTAATAATAACATTCTTCAATAGTTTAGAAACAAATTTATTTTATGTTATTTCTATACTTAGACTTGAAATTTTTGATGTTTTTTTTTTTTTGGTTTTGCAAAACTTGGTTTTGTAATTTTATTAATTATATCATTTGGTTAATTGAGGCCATAGGGAGGGGGGGGGGCAAATCTGTTTATAACATTTAGTTTTATTTTTTCCCAATAATTTGACATAATTTTTTTTTTATAAAAAAAAAGAACTTAATATTTTATTTGGTTCATAAAATATAATAACTTGAATTTTAATAAATCTTCTTGTGACAAGTGGTTTGTAATAATATCAAGATCTCTTTCTGAGAGTTTGAAGTAAATTGTTTTAAAATTAAAAAAAGTGGTAGAATTTTAGTTTTTTTTTTTTTAATGCCAAGAAAATTTACTTTGACAGATTTTCATACTTCACAGCTGTAATGGATTTAATAAAAAAAAAGTTTATTTAACAAAAATCATTAAATTTTTTCTAAAGAAAGTATGTTCTAGCAATTTTTTTTAAGTATAGCCAATGTTTTTTTTTCTATAATTTTGATCCCTAATGGCATTAACAAGTTGTACACACCTTGTATACATGTTACAAGCTTCTTAAGTAGTTGTATTCATAGTAGCCTTTTGCTTTTTATCATTTTTTAATTGTTAATTGTTATGTTTTTGGTTATAAACAATAAATTTTTTATATGCCACTATGTTGTCATAATTATATAGCTAGGTTTCAAAATCTTTTTTTAACCAAAGGTTTCATTGATAGAGTGAAAACTTTTTTATAACAAAAATCCTGACTAAACAATCTTATAATTATAAAAAAGTATTTGAAGCATGGCTAAACTTAAATTTGAATCATGACTAAAATTTTACTGTTTATTTATAAATTCATTTTATTTAACAGATAGATTATGTTTCAATATTCTTCTTCAAAAAAGTAAAATCGAACCTTTTCAGGTTAAATCTGCAATAAACACACTTAAACAGTATCTGAAAGACTTCATTTACACGCCAAATTCAAGTAAGCTTAGTTTAGATAACAAAGCAACTATAACTATTTTTTGAATTTAACCTTTTATTTTATTAATATGGTATAACTTTTTTTTTGAATCATTTTTGCAAAAATAAACATCTTTATTTATTTATGAACGCCAAAAAATGTACCATTACTTTCTTATAACCAAAAATTACTAACATTGAATTAAAGATTTAGTCGAATCAGTTATAAGTTAAATTTTACAACATTGAAATTAATAAATGTTATTTGTTTTCTAATTATTCAAATAGTTTTTATTTTACTATATAAATGAAATTATTAATATAAAATTTTTCAATTTTTTTATAGGTCTTTTTTTGGAAGAACCTAACTTTCATTTTGAAGTCAACGAGGTGTATGAAAATATCACGTTTAATTAAAAGGTACAGGTAAAACTACTCAAAATCCATGTTGTATAGTCAATTGTGTTTGTTAACAACTAAACTAAATAGCTTAATTTTATTTTAAAAGAGGATGCATCAAATAAGAATTAATAAATGTTAGATTTTGTTTTTACTTTACTATTAAAAGATTTCGGTCAAAACACAAGTTATTAAAATATTTGTGCTTCTTTTTGAAATAATTACTTTTACTTCCAGTTAGTTTTAATTACTTCCTGTAACTGCATTTTAATTAAAAATATAAATTATTATAAATGCTCTATTTTAAACGCCAACTAAAAAAAGTAAAAATTGTTTTAAAGCTTTCATATATTTAACTAAATTTTTTCTTTGTAAAATAAATTATATAAGTAATTATATTTCTGGTGTTCTTATTTACATACACAACATACAAATGTGTGTTATTAATATATCTTTCCTAACATTGAGTGTTAGATGAAAAAAAATTCTATTATGGACAAACTACATTTCTAACCTATTTTTAATATTCCTATAATTCCAAACGTTTTATAATTATTTCTTTAATACAGGTCAATATTTTTACAAGTTTTGTGCAAGCATTTATAAAATATATGCTCATTGAAAATGGTAATTTTAAATTTCAACAAAAACATGCTTTTCTTATAAAGACAAAATACTTCTCATATAAATCTATGAAAAAAATGAGAGACTTCACTCAAGTTTAAAGTATTTTTACTTGAGCGATTGTCTAGGATTTCTACTGTTTTTAGTTATGCTGATCATTTTTTTATTCGAAATTCTTAAATCTATTTACAAACTTTTATACGTAAAATGCACAAATTTCTTAAAACAAGAGTTTATTTTTACATTTTTGTCGTAACTATAATAAGTGCAATGATGATTGAACTGTTAAATTCCTTTTTTTTTTGTAAAATTAAAAATTTTACCTAAAGTTTTTTTGTCTATTAAACTTTGAAATTTTTTTTTTATAGTTTTTATCATTTATTTTTTAATAATTTGTGTTAAAGTTTAAAATTTTATATATATCTTTTGTGTTTCTTTAAATTTTTTTTTAACAAACTAGTTTTAGCTCAATTCCAATTTTTTTGTAAATTTTAAACAGGTTTTTTGTTTTATTTCTGAAATTTAAACTTGAACAAGAAATTATACTATACAAATGAGAAATGTTTTGTAAAATTGCTACAACTCCCAGTTATAACAATAAAAATAGTTTAACTTATAGTTTTGTAAATGCTTTTATGTTGGGCACTTGTTCATTAATAAACATATTTAATTTAATCTAAGCTCGTTATCAATACATCAGAAAAGTATTTAGAGTATATAGCTGTTAATAATATAACTTACTATCGTGTTGAAGGTTTATAAAGTATTTTTATTTACAATATCTCCCAGTTTGTCTTTTTCACAAACTTTGAAGCTTCATTTAAATAAACGAATCTTTAAGCACATAAGTAATTAAAAAAAGGTTATTTAATGCTGATTATACGTACATAAAACATTAGAATAGTTTTAAAACAAAAAGCTAAGTAAAGAAAGTTTTAGATATTTATCTCTAAAATTTTTTGTTTCTCTTAAATTTAGTTTCAATTTTTAAACTTATTAAAGTTGTTTGAAATAAAGGTCCTTTTAAATTTGAATATTTGCTTTATATTATAGCCACTAATATTCATAGAAAAAGTATAGTAACTTCTTTAAAACTTTTAGTTGCGAATGCTTTTAATGTCATAAACTTTAGTAACATAAGTTTTAGTAATAAATTGTATTAGCAGAATAATTTTTAATTTTAGTGTAAAATTATGTTTGTTTACATAAGCATGATAATTTAAATTATCAGCTTTATTATAGCATACATTAATTGAAAGTATTAATAGATACATCTTTTTAATTTAATATGACAGCTTTTCCCGAAATAAGCTACATATTTTCTTCAAAAAAGCTGTAATAATTATGTTTAAAAGGCTTAATACTATATTTATTTCATTATATCTCTACTATACATTAAAGAACAAATCCCTTAAAAAAGTTATTTCTTAGTTTAAAGTAAGTAATAAAACTGTTTTAAAGTTTAAGTTTGTTGTAGCTGAAAGAAGTAATGTATTTTGGCAATTAGTAAATTGATACAATATAAATTGTTAGACATTACTTTAGAAATTACTTTATGCTTGTAAAGTTGCTTTAATCTTTTTCAAAGCTTAAAACTGAAATAAATCAGACAAACTGAACTTATTTTTGTACTTTTAAGAATATTATAGAGTATACCAGTAAAAATATTATAAATAAATGTTTTTATTTAATAAACAAGGTCTTAAAATAATTAAGGACGTTGTAATTTAAAAACTTATGTAGTTGACATTTTAGTAAAGTTGTTACAGCAACAAAAATAATCAACAAATTATGAAATTTAAGAAAATGTAAAACAAGAGGTGATAGTTAGCTAGAACTTTAAAAAATCATAAACTATTAAAATATGAGAATATTTTAAGCGTACCATTTATTTAACTCACTAGTTTCTTTTCTTAGTTTTCTCTTACTCTTGCGCTTAAAGCGTGTCTAATTTTGAAAAACTTTAAAATAAAGAGAATAACTCGAGCGCGCTCACGCGTACCACCTTTTTGTCACTTTAGTTTCTTTTATTTCTCCAGGTTTCTCTCAATTTACTACAAAGCTTTAAAGCACGTGTAAACAGACAAAACAGCTACAATTAGTAGCTTTAAAATTTTACTATGCCTGCCTACAAGCCAATGTAAGTATTATAAAATTTGTACAAAACCTTTTTTTGATTATTTTCACAAAATAAACTGTGAGACTTTAACCTGAAAACGTTTTTTTAAATGGCTTTTAATTTTTGTAGTAATAAAAACACTCTTTTTTTATAGTACCTTGTTCTTTTTCAAGTCAGTTGAATTAATTCTTTCTCAAATTATCCAAAAAAAATGTTTGCTAAACTAACTTTGATGATCTTACCTATCATAATGATTTTCATAGAAAATGACATGTAAAAAATTGATGTCTTTCCAAGATGTGTAGTAGTGACTTGTTCTTATAAATGTTAAAAAAAGTAGTTTTTAATAACATTGACACCTACTTCAAGTATAACTTCTCAACTTTACATTTTAGTAGAATATTCCAAGTTGAGACTACAGTTTGCACTCTTTTCTTCGATTGATATTTTAATTAAAGAATTTTTGATTAATTAAATGATTAAGTTTATTGATGACCAACTGATGACAATATTTCAAAATAATATCTTATTAACTTTAAGTATGATTTGTTTAGGAAATTTATTTGTGCATGTTGTAATAACAGTTTACAATCTAACTAAATTTTTAATGAATCTTTATAAGTTTTTTAAATTAAAAGATAGTAGTTTAATATTGTAATGTTAGTTAACTTCTGAATAATATTATTAATGTAGTCTCGAGCCAAGGATTACCAAAATTAGATAATTTCGAATAGTTAAAAGTTGTTAATGTTTTAGTTTGAGATCTTAGGCTCTAGTAATTTATAGTAGGTAAAATATTGTTTTTATAAAACTAACTAGTATTAATTCGGTCCATAGTTGTAAAAATAGAGAATTATGAGTACTTAATAAAAATTAACTTAAAATTGCACACTTGAGAACCTTGGTAGTTAATAAATTGATTCAAAATTTTAAAACTCCAGATCAATTAGCATCCAGCCGGATCCAAGTCTTTTGAAATAAGTTTTATTCGGATACGAAACCTTGTCTAAAATTAGTATTTAGCCGGATCCGGACAATATTTTTGATTAAAGATCCGGATCTAAAAAAGGATTCAACTGAATCCGGTAGATCACTTACTCGAAATGCTCCGGCCCGCTGAGGAATAATTTTTTTGGATCCGGCTCTTCAATTATTTACGTTGCCCACCCCTAATCTAGGTGTACGAAAGACTGGTACAGTTCAAAATATTATACTTTAAACAATTGTTAATATTTTTTTTTTCAAGTTATAATTTATTATTATTGATTAGTAAATATAGTACAATTAATAATGTTAGAAATTTATAAAAAAAAGTTTTTGTTGTTAATAACAATAAGTTACTAAACTAAAATAAATTTTTTTGAAGCAAAAAAAATAAAGATATAAAAATTTGACTATGACAATTGACAAGACATTAGAAAATATCCGTGGTGTGCGACTTAATAACCAAAAGGTTCTTCTTATACTAAGTCATTAGACCAAATATTTTGAGCGTATTTTTTTTGTCATTTAATAAACTTTAATTAAAAAATCAAATAATTTTATTGACTGAAAACACTTTGTAAATCTAAATTTTGAATTTTGTTAGTATAGGTAATGAATCAAGCTTAATAATACACAAAAAATACATAATAAAAGCTAGCCATTGGATTATTTAGAAATTTGGTTATTTTTTAAAACGTCTGATGATATATTATAGTTTCCAGTAAAAAAGGAGCAATTTTGTAAAAACTACAGTGCACGGTTTATTTAAAATAAAACTAGAAATGTTATTCGAAAAAAAAAGTACGTTTAACAACACTTAATCTATTAATTTCGTTATGCTAAAAGCTTTGAAATTCAAAAGCTAAACTACTATGTTTAGTTTTTACTTTGCTATCAATAAAACTGATAGGAAAATAGACATACAATACAAAATGCTATTTAATTACAAAAAATCTTGATTAAAAAAAATAATTTTATATTATTAAAGGAGTTTTTTTTAAATTTTTTGTACCATTTGCAATTAAGTCTGTTTAAATTTAAATTAAGTGATAAATAAATTATAAAATTATATAGTAAGTAGACAGTTTAAAATATATTAAGCTTTGTTTTATAAATGCCTATGTTCTTACTGAATAATTTTCAAGTTCATTTATCAATTAAAATAGAAATTTTGGTATTTACTAAAACGTTTTCAAAATTAGATAAAAAATTTAATGATTAATCTAAATCAAATATTTTTAGTTGCAAGTAGTTTATAGAAGTCACATTAATATGTTAAATTAAAATTGTAACTTCCAAGATAAAAAGTAGTTATTAAACTTATTTTCCAGCATTTTTTTAAGTAAATTGAAAAATAGTCAATAAATCAAACATCTGCTTTCAAACAACATTACATTTTGATATATACGACACGCCTTAACACTTCCTACTTTAATTTAAAAATTTCTTCAGTTTTGTTTTTTATATTATCAGGAGTAAAAAAACGTAAGGTGTTTTTTTGACAAAAGCATCTCATTAGTATTAACTGACATATACCACGACGGGCTAGCTTTAAAGATACGTAATAACCTGCTACTTTTACTTTCTATATGCTTATAAAGATTTGTTAACTTATATTCTTATATCATGCCTCGCAAAATATATCATATCTTCGGCTGGCCAGATTCTCTGAAGTATTCCTTTTAATTGCTTTTTCGATAACTTTTTCTAACTTACATCTATCTTCAAAACTCATATTTTTACAAAAGGGTCCCGTACGGCTTAAATTTTCCTAAAAAAATTTCGAGCGTCATTTACTTCAAAATATTGCTGTGCGTTTTATTTAAAGCGTGCATAATTCTTAAAAGAGAACTGCCGTTACTATCTCTCATTTTATAAACCTGAAGTATGTTATGCGTTAAAAATAATACTCTTTTTAGTTTATGTCGTAAAATGTTATAATGAGTAAACCTTTATTTTTATTAGTGATCTAACAGATCCTAGTTTGAAAAAACATCCGGAATCTGACCCAGCTGGATCCGAAACTTGATGATCCAGTAGGTAACTAGCTCAAATTCTAAACTAAAGTAACTAGTTTCGATAATTACAGGACAAATTTTTGTTTTATGTTTAAAACTAATTTATCATACATTAGCTACTGTGTTGAAAATTTTTCAAGACTTTTAGAAGCTGAAGTTTAAATATGATAGTAAACTAAAAGTTTTAAAGTTTTACAGAAACAAATTTAGACGTAAAGATAATGTATAAAATAGTTTGAGATTCATATCAAAATTTTGATTTAGAACAAGAAGTAATTTTACTATGTTTAATGAGATTATTGAAATTATTGAAAGGAAACATTAATTATTATGCTTAAAACTCTTTAATTTTGTGAACTGGCCGATTATCTTTAACAACAGCGAAAACAGTTTTCGGAGATTTGTAGATATTATAAGCTTTAAAATTTAAAGTTATTTGTTAAAGTTAACTAATAATACTAAAGGTTTATATTGGCTGAACGGTTCAGGCTGAACCGCTAAAAACTCTAAATTTTGCAGAAATGCATTATTAATTCTAACTTTGTTACGATTAGGGTTTTTATTTAACTGACCACTTTCGGTAAATTTTATCAACTAGTTTTAAGAATTTTTTGCGACTATTGGTTTTTTGTTCAACAAGGAAAAAATTTAAACTGTTACTATTTTTTCCTATATTTGTTTAGTATAAGTTATTATTTCTAAAATGCATTCTCCTGAATTTTACCTGCAGTCCATATGTTATCCACCGTTATTCTATAGCAAAATTATGTGAACTAAAACTTAATTAATGCTCAAAATTACAATTTAATTTTTCATTATTTTATTTATTAAGTTTTCAGTTTTTATAGCATAATTTAGTTTCATACCGACACCTATTCATTATTTTACAACAAATATATCAATGTTGTTCATAAGAATAATTTCTAAAAGAGTATAATTTTTTGGTTATAAAATTGTCTTAATGAATATTTGCATGTCAAATTTAGACCATTCTTATACTTTACACTCCTGAACAAGCATTGAACAGAACTTGAAAGTAATATAACTCAAAAAACTAAAAAGACCTCTCTTTATTTTCTTTTTAGGCTCGAGTACAAAAAGAAAAGATTCTACAAAAAACAAAATGTTCTAAATTTATAGTTTTCCAACAACTATCTTATTTTTTGACTACAAGCTCTTTTACGAAGTATACATACAAGTTCTCAGTAGTCTCAGTCCACCGAGAGCTTGTGGTCTGATGACTTAATTTTTATGATCAAGACTTTACTTATACTTCAGCTTGCCTCACGTCATGACACTATATATTTTAAGCCTTAGTTAGTAGCTTCGATGACTGTTGCCGATGCTTACTTTGATTTTTAGGTTTCAGTTTGTATTTATCTTTTGAAGGTTAGTTTCTTTTTATTAATAATTAGCTTAAAATATTAGAGTTTAATAAAAAAATTATAACACAGTTAATAAAATTAGTTGTTATTTTTAAAAATAAAAACTATTAGTAATTATTGAAAACAGTCTACCTAACTACTACTTAACTGCATTTAAAAAAGTTTAGATCAATAATCCAGGTCCGGCCGGAAATAATCAAGCCGGAAAAATGAATATGAAAAAAAAAAAACTGAAAACTACTTTAGTGAAATATTTCTAAGGCTTTATTAAAAAAAGTTTTACATTACATGACAATTCAAATTCCGACAGTTGAAATTCTTGAAAAAATACTAAAGAAACTATATTTTAAAAAGTAATATATATTTTATAAAAATTAAAAACACTTTTGTAAGTCTTATTTATGTATACAAGCCATTTTTTTATTTTTGCAAAAAAAAAAAAAACTGAGATATTAAAAACACTAAACATTACTATGTTTAAAAATTTATTTTAGCAATATCTCAAAAATTATTTAAGATCTAAAAAAAAAAGAGTTTTATATATTAATATGACTAACATACGTATTTTTTCTAAATATACACAATTTTTTGTTTAAGAATTTGAATTTTCCGAATTTGAGCAATTGTGCACACAAAAGGTCATCTACAGTTTTAAGTTAAAGTTGCAGTATTTTAGGTATGTTGATGATTGTTTCATTTTAGGAAAATAAGAAAATTATAATGTTGGTTTTTAATATTTTGATAAAGCTATTAGTTCAGTAAAGTTTACTGTGGATCAGGGGCGTGTTTTGACTGGTTTCCTGTTTCCTATGAACCCCATGAAAAAAGAAAAGAACAAAATATTCTTAGAATATCACTAAAAACGTTGTTTATTGACTTTGTTTTGGTTATTTGATAAACTTTGAATAATGAATGTTGAATTGATAACACTGAAATATTATAAGTTTCCGTAACAAAAAAGCTCGTTTTTGTCCAGCTGAAATAGATTTTAAATAAAATTTTAATGGTGACGTGATAATAGGTAAAAGTTTTAAAGTAGCATTTTTTTTCTGGGAAACTTTTATTAAGATGCTCTTAGTTCTCATTACAAATTGTTACTTATTGTAAATAACTTTTAATTAAATGTTGTTTTTCAACTAGTAAGTACAGTTTTAGTTAAAAAATGTCCAAAATAATCACTAAAGATTTATTTTACTTAGTTGTTTGTAGATAATAATGTTGTGTGAAGCTTTTAAACCTTGAAAAGTTGAATTCAGGGAGTTTTCCAAATCATCTTTAGACCACTACACCACCTAGCAATTTATTCTTTTATCATTTAATGTTGTTTTAATATTTTTATTTAAGTTATTTTATTTTTGTATATCTGTTGGCCACAAAGTTGATTCTTGATTTTTGAAATTTCAACTCAAAGAGATTATAAAACGATCATTAGAGTTCCTGCACCATCAGGCAAACATTTAATTATAACTTTAAGATATTTTGATTTATAATTTTAATTAAATAATTAAAAGTGTAATTTAATTGTAATAGTCTAAACATTTTTTGGTGAAATTTATATTTTTTTTTAAGTTGTTTTATGTTTGTATATCTGTTGGACACAAAGTTGTATAAGACTTGTACAATTGTATAAGTTTATACATTTTTTTAAGTGAAATTTCAGTTTTTATTTAAGTTGTTTTATTTTTGTATATGTGTTGACCACAAAGTTGATTCTTGATTTTTTGAAATTTACAACTCAGAGAGATTTCAAAATCATCATTAGAATCCCTGCACCATCAGGCAAACAATTAATAATAATTTAAAGATTTTTAAAATTTAATTGTACGAGTCTAAACTTTATTTTAGTGAAATTTTAATTTTTATAGATTAAATTACTTGAAAAAATAATTTTTATTTTAAATAGATATACAAATGTAAAGGGTTTAAAAGTTAAAAGAAAAAATTGTAAGAACTCCATCTATACTAACATTTAAATCAAAATTTGTATGTTCATAATTTTTTCTGGTTCTTTTAGTTTATCTAAACTTAATACAGTACAATAAATAAAAAAGTTTAATATTTTTCTATTACTTTTATATCTTTTTTCTAAGCAGAAAAAGGCATTTTAAACACAGAGTTTTTCGACTAAATATTGCGTACTTAAGTGGCAGTGCATACCTAAGAAATGCGTACTTAAGCGGTAAATTAAGAGAAAAAAGATTTTGAACCCCCTTTAAAAAAGTCTAGACACGCCCCTGCTGTTGATAAATAACATATTAATCAAACTCGTTTTTTTGGTGCAAGGATGATAAGGATTTCTAAGGTTATCCAAAAATTCTGTTCACTGTAGGAATATATGCAAACTAAATAAACTAAAGAGTTTTTTGTTTATAAAATTCATTATAAAACTGATAAATAACCTTTTCATCAAATACACTTACTAAATTTCACTTTTTGTTCAATATAAAAGTCTAAAACTATATAAATATTAGAGTTCAATACTTAATTACTGTGTTTTATAAATCAATCTATTAATAGTAAAAATATGTTTTTATCCATTATTATCGTTAAAATTTAAACCAATATTTATTACAAAAAGGTTACATATTTTGAAGTTACTGTAAAATATTTAAAAAAATCATAGTCTAATCATTAAGTACAATTTCATTAAAAGATTTTTAAAAGAATCGTCTTTTAGTAAAAATTGAAAAACAATCTTATAATTTACTTTTTTTCAAATAAAAGTGTTTATTACTATTATTTTGAGACTGAGTTTACAGAAATATAAAATTAAAGTTTTGAATTAAATTTATTTCCTTGATTAGAACATAAAGTACATTTAAAAGTTTTACGTTTCGTTTTTTTTTTAAAGTTTTTATATATTTATTTAAATACTTTAGAAAAAAAATTACTCAATCAATAAAAATATTGTGAAGCTTATGTTAAACTCAAATTCACTTAACTTAAAATTGAAAAAGTTACATACTAAGCAAATTTATAAAATTTAAAATCCAAACTTAAACAGCAGTGCGAACTCAATATTTGCAAATTTAATCGACTGTGTGAACTCAAAAAACTCAAACCTAATTGATAGACTTCTGCATTTGAAAAATTTAAGTATGAACAAAAAACTGCAAGCAAATTTTAAATCAGCTAAAGAATGATATTGGAATTTGTACTTTTAGTTTGCAAGAGTTATTCTTTTAGTATTTTAGTATAAAGAAGTTAATTTCCGTAAACTGCAAGTTAATAAGAATAGCACTTCAGTACAGTGTTTTATTTGTAGACTAATTCATTTACTTAAATTAAAAGAAATCCAAACTTAGCTCTTGGGCAATACTTAACGGTTAAAAATCTGTATATGTCAATTTTTCTATAAAAGTTGAATGAGGGCAAAAATAGCCGAAAAATTCTGGCAACTATGGCCGCAACTTCAAAATTAGTTTATATTCGAAGAAAACAAAAATAAATCTATCTTAATAATATTTTCATTCCATTTTGTCTATTTTGCAAACTTAAAAAACTTATGAGTTATGGCTCAAATGAGTTTTAAAGTATCGTATTCTTTAATAAGTTTTTAATATCTCAAAAATATATAAAATTTTGCAAAAAGTAATATTGTAGACATTAATAATATCATAATATCTTTATATATTTTTTTTTTCAGATATGTATTACTTTTTAAGATATGGTCTCTAAAATATTTATCTAAAAATTTTAATTGTCGGAAATTGATTTGTCCAAATTTGAATTGTCATGTAACCCTTTTCTTGATGTGTGGTCAAACGACAGAAAAGTGCTTTAAAAAATCTGTTTGCGGAGAAGATATTTCCACTGGTTGGTTAATAGACCAGATCAAATCGGATTACTGCTAAAAAAGGTGGTTATCTGCAAGAGATAAATGTATTAGCACTTGTGCTAATTATTATTAGCAAGTGAGGACAAAAACACTAACAAGTTAATCAGAAACTTTTTCATGCTGCAAAACCTGGAACATTGCTCACGTCAAGACCATTATTAATACCTAACTTTAAACATCTAATACCTGAACCTAAGAATGTATTGCAATTTACTAGTTTTACTGTTTCTTTAAGGCAAATGACATTAGATTGACATCTAGAAAAGACGTTAGACTGTATCCAAGAATCGATTACTGAAAAGTTTTTTGTACACTAGGTCCTAAGACTAGTTATTTCAAGTGCTATTTTTATTATTATTCTATTAACATTACTCGACTGTTTAAAATGGGATAAAGGATTATATACTGAAGAATATGAGTAAAGAAAACTATTGTAATTGAGATTAAAAATAAAACAGTTCGACTCAAGTCTTGAATGCCTTAAACTATCTACTGCAGAACATTTAATAAGTAGCTCAGCATAAGCAAAAAATTACAGTGTAAACAAACTTTCAAAATCTAAACTTTTTAATAAATCTTTTGAGCTAATTAAACAAAAGTACAAACATTTTAAAGTGAGTTTATTTTTTTTAAAAGTACTTCACGTGTTTAGAACGAATTAACACATAAATTAAACTATAAAATGAAAATAAAATATACTATTTATAAAGCAAAAACTGTTACCACTTATTTAGTTTTAATGCTATCAAAATTTAGCAGTTCAGCAATAAAAGAATTCTATCGAACACCTTAAACAGTTTAACAACATAAAAATAAAATAATGTCTATTTTCATGAAATTCGACGTCGTAGAATTTTACCCCAGTATATCCCAAGAACTAATGAAATCTAATCAATTCGCAAGTAAATACGTAGCAATTTTAACGTCAACACCATCCTTTAGTTATGCAAAACTGTATTAGAATGCAACAATGAATGCTAGATAAAGAAGTTTATTTCGACATACCGTTAGACAGCTACTATGATGCCGATCTATGCATACTTGTATAAATACTTATTTAGAACAAGATGAACAAAAAAGTTCTAAAAATTAACTGTGGTTTATACTGCGATGACGGACTTAAAATCGACAAAAAGTTGTTAGCAACACTGATTGAAACAAAAAAAAACTTAAAAACTTTAAGAACACAACCTGCAAGTTTATACAGAACTAAGTTTTCAGAAAGTAGATATTTTTATGTTATTATGAGTTTGAAAAAAAAAACTTTCACCCCATAGAAAAAATAGAGCTAAAAAAATTTACACGAATTACGATCAAATCGTCAACTCATCATAATTTCTTTCAATTAGTGTGTTTCTTAAAGAGCTGCAATATCAACTTTAAAACGATTGAAGTTCGTTGTTTATAATGGGAGTTTTTCTTGCATCGCTTATGTTCTAGCGTCCATACCAGTAGTCATGGTACGGAAGTTCTAGCTTTCCAGTTTGAGAGTGAGTCTCTTTTTCTGTTTTTATTTGTAAATTGACTCATTTCCGTTTTACTTTTAACTTACAGCTATTCAAAATCACCCAATGAGGAAGGTAAACTGAAGCGGAACAACAACTTATTAGCTGAGGGCTGCTCAGCTTAAAGCAAATGGTGGTTTTTTAGTGGAATTTAAAATTCTTTTTATCAAAGAACACGACTTCTGGCGCCCATCCTACCATCAAACAGGGTTAAACTTATAACCGGAAACTTTTAAATTCCGTATTGTGTCTTCGCGAAAAACCTACGACGCTCGAATCTACCTATCGAAGCAAAGAGCCAGAGAATAAAATTGAGATTTCAGTTGTCGCCCATGCAACAAGCTAATACTCTCAAAAATAAGAAGAAGCTCAGCGGAACAAAAAAACTGATACAGCCAAAACTCATCATTATTATCATTGTCATAACCATTGTCATGTTTTTTCATTACTACTTCTATTTTTTGTAATATTGTATGCTTATCATTCAGAAAAATTAAATAATATATTTTACCTTTCAAATTGAATAAAAAAATTTAACTTTGAAAAGAGGAGGCTGTTGAATGCGCCCAATCTGTGAATAAACAATAGCTTCGTCTCGTTATTGATTTAGAAGTCAGCTGAGGTGCATTCGATAATGCTCAATGACTGGATTACCTAGAATTCTACTAGCGTTTGACTTTGCAGATGTCGAAATAGATGGAAACCAAAACACTTAGTTGATCTGAAGCATAGCATTTGCATCTGCAAGTTTTGCTCTTGATTCAGACTAATGATACCTAATATAACCGCTTATGAAGAAAAAAATCTTCTATTAATACATTAGTTTTAACTGTTCAAAATATAGTTTTAATTGTTTGCTAATAAAAGATCCTAGTAAAGTAACTTCACTGGAATATAAATAAAAACAAATTATACAGTAATCTTCCTTTATTCTACCAACATATGTTTCTGTGTGTCAACGAATCAACACACTTCAACTGGGTTAAGTTCAACTGGGTTAATGTTAAGTATTTCACCTATTAATAACTATTATCTGTAGAATATATCTTATTTTAATGAAAACATATATACACCTACTTTATTCTATGCTTCTATTCTCTCATTACAGTAATTATTTTTTTACAGAACCCAGTTGAAGTGTGTTGATTCGTTGACACACAGAAACATATGTTGGTAGAATAAAGGAAGATTACTGTATAATTTGTTTTTATTTACATTAGTTTTACTAACTTTCAATAGAAGATCTATGAATTACAATATATTAGCGTTTTACTCCAATATATTCAAAAAAATTACAACTAATGCTAACTTATTAGTGTTAAAGATATCTGTAGTTAGGAAATCGATATAATATGTGTAGTTCCTATTTATCTAATTGTACTAAATGTAAAAAATATTTGATGTAAAAAGTGTATTCTTATACTGTAGTTATAAACTGTCTAAATGAAAACACTTATTTAAGTTATTACAATACTTAGTTTAAAAAAGTTTTAAACACCTTTGAAAATGACTAATTAGTTCTGACTAAAGCTAACAGTGCTTTTAAAAGGGGAGCGGGTCAGAATGACACAGCGACAAAATGACACGGTCGTCAAATAGACACGGTGCGTCACTTTGGCACAGCGACAAAAAGACACGGTGCGTCACCTTGGCACGGTGCGTCAGTTTGGCACGGAGGGTCACTTTGGCACGGCGACAAAATGACACGGTGCGTCACTTTGGCACAGCGACAAAATGACACGGTGAGTCACTCTGGCACGGTGCGTCACTTTGGCACAGAGGGTCACTTTGGCACGGCGACAAAATGACACGGTGCGTCACTTTGGCACAGAGGGTCACTTTGGCACAGCGGCAAAATGACACGGTGCGTCACTTTGGCACGGTGCGTCACTTTGACACAGCGACAAAACGACACAGTGCGTCACTTTGGCACGGAGGGTCACTTTGACACAGCGACAAAACGACACGATGCGTCACTTTGGCACGGAGGGTCACTTTGGCACAGCGACAAAACGACACGGTGCGTCACTTTGGCACGGAAGGTCACTTCGGCACAGCGACAAAACGACACGATGCGTCACTTTGGCACGGAGGGTCACTTTGGCACAGCGACAAAACGACACGGTGCGTCACTTTGGCACGGAAGGTCACTTTGGCACAGCGACAAAACGACACGGTGCGTCACTTTGGCACGGAGGGTCACTTTGGCACAGCGACAAAACGACAAGGAGCGTCACTTTGACACGGAGGGTCACTTTGGCGCAGCGACAAAATGACACGTAGGGTCATTTTAGCACAGCAACAAAATGACACGGTGGTTAATAAGGTAGGGAACGATTTGTTGTGAAACTTCAATCTTCATTGGTATGGACAACGATCTTGTTTTTCTAGGAAACTTTACGGTTTCCTGTCTTCTCACCGGTTTTGTAGAATCAGCAACAATCACATTGATTAACTTTGAAAACAAAGACTGCAGGAATTTTTAATTGTGACTTCATGAAATAAAGTGATACACGTAATGTTTATACCTGCTATTGTCTTTTGTCGTACTTATAAACGACATACTCACTTTTAAGCAGTAGCAAGGTGTAAGGTGTGCTTAAAAGCTGTGCTTAATAAACGACAAATAATTATTTGTATCATACAACGTTCACAAAAATGCAAAAGCAGCAACTTTTTTAACAAAATACGACTGCCAAAGTTAAAACGAATTTATTTTTGATTTAATTCGAATGGAAAAACTTAAACACAGTTTTGTACTAGAACTTGAAACGAGTAATAAAAATTAAAAAATTACTTGCTATTTTACGACTAGAAAGATAAAAACTCATATAAACATATTTTTTAAACTTTAGCAACATTCTGATTTAAAACATACAATCTACATTTTAGATCAATCATTCATCACATCAAAACAATAAACTAGTAGGTGTAAACACAGAGAAAAATTTGTTTTTTAAACTAAAACTCAGACGTTATCGAAAACAACTTTTCTGCTGTTGTAATTCTAAATTCTATTGCGGTTCTTATTTTACGTTTTTATGCTTAAAAAAAGTAATACTTGCGCTTTTTTGGCGACTTAATACGTTGCAATTTCGAACTAAAATACTGCGTTCCCTGACGATTTACGTTAGTAGCAATATCTTCAAAAAATCATTGTGCACTTGACTTAAAAGATCAAAATTTTGCGCCTCTATGCGACTTTTGTTAGTTGCAACATATATCGTGCACTTAGAAGTAGAAGTATAATGCTCTTTCGCAAATAAAACTGTGCACCTAAGCACTTTAAATGCATAGATAAAAGTATAAGTACAAATAACCGCAAATAAATTATTTTTTTTAGCAAAACATTACCTACATCAAGCACTTCTTTAAAAAAAACTCAATAAATCACTATTACACACTTGTAATATAGACTATTATAGACTTGCTTTAACAAAGTACAATTTTTCTTAGTAATATAATACTAAAACTAATAGTATAAATGCTATTTAATTCCTTATATGCAAAAATTACTATAATATCTGTCATAATTTAAGTTTAAATATTTATATTTTAGGCTACAAAATTTTGTAAAAATAAAAAATACTTATAGTATTAACTTTAATAGAATTAACTAAATTGACGATAAACTTAACATTTAATACACTATTTTAAAGAATAACTAATTTTGATTTATTAGGACTCAAGTTGTATAACCTCTAGTGCTTAATTTTCTTAAAAGTGATGAATATATAAATGCGCATACTATTTCTAAATTTTTCATAAATTTAGGCTCCAGGACCGTTTATTTTAATTATTTGCTTTTAAACAAGTTTATTATACATTTTCAATATAGAGTTTTAAGTAAACATCCTAACTTATTAACTTTAGTTGAATATTTTTTCGTATGTTTTTGGAAATTTAGGACTTAACATAAAAAAAAATTATTTTTAACTGCTTGTAATAGATTGTTAAAGCATGTGATTTACGACTCGATAACTGAAATGTTCTTTGGTATAACTTTTCGAGCGATAACCTTTTGTCGTTTAAAAAACAGTAATAAAAAATCTTTTATAATTAAACAAATACTAGGTTAAAATATTAAACATATTTAATATAACTGGCTAGTTACTACAAAAGCAGCTAAACTCTGTATTTTTAAAAACTAGAGTTAAAACACGCATGACTTATTCTTACAACGAAATAAGTCTTCTTAAATTAAATCTTAGTTATTTTTTATAACGATTCCTGATAATAATTAATTAAACGTTTAACAAAAAGTACTAAATTTTATTCATTACATAAATATGAAAAGTCGTGAAACGTAAAAAATAAACTTAAGAATATTTTTGTTTTTATACTATGACTTAAATTTTAAAGCCTTGTATCATATATAGTTTCAAATGTATCAAGCTACTATAGTTTAGAAAAAGTATAATAAATTTTTTGTTTAAATAATTACTATCAAAATTTTACAATTAAAAGTTATATTACTGAAAAAGTTTAGTTTTGCTTATAGTTTTGTTAATCCATGCTATAGTAACAGACCGTGTCATTTTGTCGCTGTGTCAAAGTGACGTATCGTGTCATTTTGTCGCTGTGCCAAAGTGACCCTCCGTGTCGTTTTGTCGCTGTGCCAAAGTGACCCTCTGTGCCAAAGTGATGCACCGTGTCATTTTGTCGCTGTGCCAAAATGACCCTCTGTGCCAAAGTGACGCACCGTGTCGTTTTGTCGCTGTGCCAAAGTGACCCTCTGTGCCAAAGTGACGGACCGTGTCGTTTTGTCGCTGTGCCAAAGTGACCCTCCGTGCCAAAGTGACGGACCGTGTCGTTTTGTCGCTGTGCCAAAGTGACCCTCTGTGCCAAAGTGACGCACTGTGTCATTTTGTCGCTGTGCTAAAATGACCCTCCGTGCCAAAGTGACGCACCGTGTCGTTTTGTCGCTGTGCCAAAGTGACGCACCGTGTCATTTTGTCGCCGTGCCAAAGTGACCCTCTGTGCCAAAGTGACGCACCGTGCCAGAGTGACTCACCGTGTCATTTTGTCGCTGTGCCAAAGTGACGCACCGTGTCATTTTGTCGCCGTGCCAAAGTGACCCTCCGTGTCAAAGTGACGCACCGTGCCAAAGTGACGCACCGTGTCATTTTGTCGCTGTGTCATTCTGACACCCACCCTTTAAAAGAACTGTAATATTAAAATAAATATTTATTTTTATTTTTCAATACACTGAAAATAGTTACACAATAATTATAATATTAAAGATTTTTTTTAAAACTGAAGATATTGTCTAAGTTATTTAAACGAATAAAATATTGTTTTGATTTCAAAATTTAAAATCATATTATTCTCCTTAATCACAACTAAGGTTATAATTGTAATATTAAAAGTTAAAACTATACAAATTTAAATTAAGCATAAATCCTGAAAATTTTCAAGCTATATGATGTATGAAAAATATTTTTGCTATAGCAGCTGATGTTATCACAATATTAATAAAACTAATATAGTTCTATTATAAAAATTGTTTGTAAGACTTTAGCTTGCGGTAGATAATTAAATTTGATATTTTTCTAGACAACAACTTTTTAGGTCAGTGTTTTCCGAGCAAACTATAATTCGTTTTCTTAGCTATCGTAGATTTAGCAACTTTAATCTTAAAACTGTTCAACTGATATGTAATATTTACATTAAAATATACATTAGATTTGTTTTTGTTTAAGCTACTTGTTTTTATTTATAAAATCTTAAGTGTATAAGTCCGGTCCGTTCTTTTAAAGCAGTCAAAAAGCACATGATGCTACCATACCATGTGACTAGAGCAGTTTTCTTTAACCTTTTCAAAAGCTGTGCAGTATAAAGTAAATTACTGGAAAACAACTCTGTGAACACTAGACTATAAGAATATAGATTACTGTTAAAGAATACTATTATTTATACTTTGATTGCATAATATATATATGCAATGTGTTAAAAAGCACTTTATAATTTATTTTTTTTGATCATTAACTTGTTTGATATAAAAATACAAAACAAACGTCATTTAGAAAACAATTCTTCACTATACTAAATCAACTGGGCACAGTAAAATAACTTCTATGCTCACTACTTTGCACTGGTTAAGAACCATGAAGACAGTAGAACTAAAAAGAATAAATTAGATTACACATGCTGCGATATAAAATAACCATGAGGGTTTAATTTTTATTGCATTTGTTGTTATGACTAGCAAAGAAAAGGGGTTGCAATAAAATAGTCACTTTAAAAATCTTATGTACTGATTTGAAAAAAGTTTGGTGCCAGTGCATCAAAACAATTTTTAATTTGGTGTTAAATTATAAAAATCATATAAAAAATGTTGATAAAATTTCGCTAATAAACTTTTATAATGTTTAACCTCATAAATTTTATAAGCTAATAAAACACTGTTTGAAAGACCAAAGTCTTGTGTAGTACTGCAAGTTGTAATTTTTGTAAATACGACCTTAATCTTAACGAAAAACTAACACAAAACATTTTCAACTTTGTTTGTTTAAGTTCAATACTTTCGCAATATTACTGACTTCTGCTGTAAAACTATAAGAACACATAAAAATGTTTAAACTTTATATTTAAACTTTAAACAAACGCATAATAAAAATACTTTTAGAGTAAAGCTTGCTTATTATAAACCCATTAATTTTTTTATTTAAGTCAAATATTTTTCAGCTTTTGTAAACATTTTGTATATTAAAAACTTAAGTTAAAAACGGGAACAAATTACATTTTTATTCAAAAGTCTTAATGAATACTTTAAGAAAAAATTTAGTTAATTTAAGATTTGTATTACAATTTTGGAATTTGTATTTAATATACAATGTCACTTTTAAGTAGAAGTGTAACAAATAAAACGGATTATTTTATGAACTCAGAATAAGTTAAGTAAGATAACTAACTTAACATTATTAAAAATTAAACATAAAGCATTATTGAAAATGCTAAATGTTTAATCTTTGAAGTGCATAATTTAATTTCATGATCTTCTGTATAAGTTATTACCATTATATAAAGTATGTTGAAACATAAAAAGTATTTTATAACTTCAATACATTATAGCTTATAAAACCATTTCTAAAAAGCAGTTTTGAGCCCAGGAAGTACTAGAAAAGGTATTGTTGACCTGATGTACAACTTCACAATAAAGAAAATTCACTTAATGTATATACCATATTATAACGAGCCTAAATAATTTAGAAGTTTTTAATCACAATATAGTCTTTTATAAATATATATTAACAACGGTTCTTACACTCTTAGACATTTTAAGACTTGTCTTCTACTTAATAGTAATTGATAGCAATTAATAGTAATTGCTGAATGGGTTTTACCTTTTTAGCTTAATATACAGATTATGTAAATAATAAACAGTTTCAGAGAAATAAGTTCATTTTAAGTGCTATTAAGTCAAAAAGTTTATATCAATTTTGTATTGTTTTAGTCTTACTATATTTGATGACGCTTAGTTTACAGTTATTTACCTATTTCAATCTTCATTTGTTTATTTTTATATATAAGATTTTGAAATTTATTAATATATTTTGAAAGTGTGAACTTAACAGACGTTACGGTTTAAAACTGTTTATATCTAAAGAGTATTAGAAACTTTTAATAAAAATAAAATTAGCTTAGACTTACATATTACCAAGTTTGGAAGAATAGAAGTTCGTTAAAAACCATATAATTTATGTATTAGCTTTACTGTTTCGTTTTGAGTGAAAACCACTTAAAATAAGAATAGGAATTTACAAATGTAAAATTTTCCATAAAATTAATTCAATATTTAATATAGTAGTTTTCAAACTATTTTGAAAAACATAATAAAACAGTAAATATTTTCGTTTTAGTTGTTGTTATATAAAAACATAAACGTTTTTTAAACTTAAAAAAAGAGCTAAAATAAGTTGAAAGTTTAGTTATTCTTGTGTTTTAACTACTGACAGATGTAAAAAATAATTTATAACGTTTTATGTAAACTTGTTTTACTTAATTATTATTAAACTTACATTGACTAAAACTATATTCAATAAAAATGCTAATTTAAATCATAAACGGAATAAGTTAAGATTATTCTTTTAGTTTTCTTAGAATCTAACTTTTAAAGCTTTTATTAACTTATACATTTATAGTCTCTATGTAAGCTGTTTTTTACACTCTTTAATGTTTACTGCTTTAAAGATTGTACATAGTGCAAAAGTTAAAGAAAGTTTTCGAAGTTTGTTTGAACCTCTAAATACCTTTGAATATTGGCTTACTGAATACTAGATCTAAAAGAAAAATTTAAAAATTCACTTTATTTTTTATATTCGGTTTCAGGCTTATCGTAACAAAAAAATCTAATGCATGTTCTTAGGTCATAATAACTATAACCCTTAATTAGGTAGAATTAATTTATTATACTTTTTGAAAACATGCGACTAAATTTCCATGTAGCTAGAACTTACTTATAAGTTTCTATATAAGTGTATTAAACTTTGTTTCGTCTTTTTAATAAATTTAAATCCCAAAGTAATTCAAGGTTACACAAAAATGTAGAAAAGAATGTTTATTTTATTTATTTACAATATACAGCTTATTTATTTTCACATAAATTTATTTGTAAAGTTAATATTTTTACAAATAAGTTTCTGTGAAAATAAATGAGCTGTGTATTGTAAATAATATAAAAATGAACATATTATCATTTTAATAATAATCTGTAATGATGTTATATTTCAAATAGTTTATAAAGACCTAAAAAACGAAAAGCTTGATGACTAATAATTTATTATACCTCGCATGTTTAGTTGTTATTGAAAAGTTTTAGTTAAGGGTCCCAACAAAAGTATGACTTCAATAAAAAAGATTTTGTATTACTGAAACCTTTTAAAAATATTGGGTTTTACTTTATTGGTATGTACTTTTTCTAGTAAAAGTTTAGATTTTTATTTCTACTAGTGTTAGCAAGCATCTCATTTTCTAATCTTAAATTAGGATTTAGATTTTGTGATAATGCAAATTTAAAATCAAATATTTTTTAAACAAAGACTATCATACTGTATTTTAAGAAGTTTATAGTTTTCAAAGTTTTTTATTTTTTTAATTTGTCTGCTTAAATAGCAGCATTTCAAACTTAGTGATGGCTCTATTTATCTAAGTTAACTTTATCTGTAAACTTAAAAAAGATTATAAATATTATAGTTTATATAAAATTAGGCACAAAATGAGTTTTTAAACTTCTTGTAAGTGTTTTTAAAACATTCAATAATCCAAAAATCATTACATATAATGTGGATATAAATATATTGTGCTCATGTGTTCTTTTTCTAAATGTTTTTTTATTTAATAAAAAAAATAATGCTTACAAAACTAAAATAGATTAAAAGACTAGCTTTTTTAGATAAATATAAACTTGTCTGAAAACTAAAGTTAAAAGTTTTATCATATTATTTTTAAGTAGCTTTGTTTTTTTTACATAATTCAATTTTAAAAAACTGTACTTGGCATACTATTGTTTTTTGTTTTACTAAGTTTTCATTTTCCTTCTCGTCATGCTTTATAGGAAAATAATTAAATTGAAATTTTTTTGGATGGAACAATGATAATTTTTTGATTAAACAAGCAATATAAAACTAACAATTACTAATAAATATTACTTATAATGAATTTTAACAATTAAAGTATAATATTTACAACAAATTTTAATAGTCATAATAACAATGTTAATAATAATGATAATAATAATAATAATAAAATAATGATTGTAATAATAATAATAACAATAATAAAAATAATAATAATAATAATAATAATAATAATAATAATAATAATAATAATAATAATAATAATAATAATAATAATAATAATAACAACAATAACAATAATAATAATAATAATTATAATAATAATAATAATAATAATAATAATAATAATAATAATAATAATAATAATAATAATAATAATAATAATAATAAATAACAATAACAATAACAATATTAATAATAATAATAATAATAATAATAATAATAATAATAATAATAATAATAATAATAATAATAATAATAATAATAATAATAATAATAATAATAATAATAATAATAATAATAATAACAATAACAATAATAATAATAATAATAATAAATAACAATAATAATAATAATAATAATAATAATAATAATAATAATAATAATAATAGTAATAATAATAATAATAATAATAATAATAATAATAATAATAATAATAATAATAATAATAATAATAATAATAATAATAATAATAATAATAATAATAACAATAATAATGATAATGATAATGATAATAATAATAATAATAATAATAATAATAATAATAATAATAATAATAATAATAATGATAACAAAATGGTTATAATAATGATATTTGAAATAGTAATAGCTATCATTGATTTAAATTCAAACTGCAAAATTATTAATTATAAAGATAAAACATTCTTAATTTTTTTTTGTGATATAGATCAAACAAATTTTTGTTAATGTTAAAAACCACAGTTAAAATCTAGGACAAAAACAAGCCAAATCAAACAAACATAAATTATACATATAAATTTTCTTCATTTAATTCCTTAAAACATATAGTTGTATAAGTACTATAAACTTATTTTAAGTGTAATAACTATGAAAAAGCAAGCAGATCTATAAGCTTTATTTAACTTTTTGTCCACAGATTTTGGTTTTAACTTAACACAAAATTATTTTTTTTAAGTAAACTGTACATGTGTTTGTTATACTATATACTAAAACACTTCTAAGTTATGAACAGTCATTTTGACATTTTATTTAAAAGTTTATTAAGTGTAGATAGTTTCAAATGTTAATTGTAAGTTTACTTTGATTTATTTCGTAGTTATTGTCTATAACAAAAAGTTTATCTTATAAACATGCAAATGTTTCAGTTTTTAAACTGTATTAATTATAAAAAAAAAAAAATCAATTGGGCATACCATTGTATCACAATTTCTTATATAATTTATAAAACGAGATATGGTTTATATAGTCATTAAAACTGTAGTTTTTTTTTAATTATAAACTACAATAAGTATTTTAGTACATAAGGTTGAGTTAAAAAAAGTCCTATACTTGCACTGTTATTTTTTCGTATAAGTTTTAGTTACTTCTATCAAAGACATTGATCTACTTGATTTATAAAAAAACAGACCAATCAGCTTTAAAAATAAACAGTGTAAACTTAAGTTTAGTATGACTTCAAATAAAAATTTAAATTAGACAATTTTTGTATTTTAATAATGATTTATTTGTTTTAATAAAGTAATGATTTGGATGAAAATTACTTTAAACTAACAAGGCTTAAAACTTTCCACCTTTTTTTTTGTAGTAAATTTTAGAATATCTGAGCATTTTGTTACCTTTTCTGTATTATCCAAACATAAAACAAACTTATTATCAAAAATTTATATATAACTTACAAAAAATCTCAAAATTTATTATTTAGTTTACAGAGTATCGTGTTACTACAAAATATAAAACTGAATAACTTATGAGATTTAAAAGAAAAATAATTTTATGATCATAAAAAAAACAAAAAAAGTTTTCATGTGATTAAATTTCTCAACTTAACTACATACTTCTAAGATTAATTTATGATTTTCTAATATTTCTATATTTTGTATAAAAAATTTCACTCAACTTTTTAACATTACTGGTTGAAAAAATAGAAACAGTTATCATCAAATCAAGGGTGAGCAAACTACGGTCCAAATCAAGGATAAGCCAAATTCAAAACTCGGCTTTTTTTTTAAGTTTGTACAATTTATTAAAAAATATCCAAATTAGTTTTAATAATTTTAAAAATAAAGTAAGTAATTTTCTATTTAATTTTATGTATCTTATTATTAAACTTTTTCATTCTTTTAATACAATTATTTAGGAACATAAAAACCCTAAAACTATTTTTTTATTAAATACAATGCGATGCTTATAGATTGTTGCCGACTTCTTATATGTACAATGTTTAAAAACCTATACAATTAGGCAAAAAAAAGATATAACAATTTTTTGGTTATATAAGCTTTTTTATTTTAGTGGGTCAAAACTTTATAAACCAGTTACAGTAAATTAATGAAGAATAAATCTGTACACACTAAACATCATATTATACACTTTTTATTAATAAAACTACTCTTAACATTGTGTAGCTGTTTTTATTTGTAATTCTTATAAAAAAATTAAGAATTTATCCAATATTAGCTTGGAAAATGTACCAAAGAACATTAGTTACTTATTATTTTATTTTTAATTTATTTTTAATTTAATATAATTTATTCTAATTATTTTCACTGATTACCTTAATTTGTTTAAACTTTAGGGAAAGTTTCCCTGTAATGTTTTACGGAATAAAATAAAAACTTCTAAGCAAAATTTACAGGATTCCCACATAGTTATTTTTAAATCAGCCTAAGATTAATTAAATTGTTTAAAAACACTGATTTTAAAACTCTTTTTTTAAATTAAGTTTTGTATTATGACAAAAGTAAGTCTAAATTAAATGTTTGTTTCTAAAAGTATTCTAACAAACTTTTGAACAACTATGTATTATAATTGACTTTTTGTAACGATTTCGCTACTCGCTATGATTTGGTTTCGGAGCAAAGTCGTTATAAATAAAGTTCCTCTAAATATATTAGTTTTAACACTTATTTCTTCGTTAAAACATGCTATACAAATAAGTTATTCGATTAGAAATAACGATCTATATGTAAAAATACATTTTATTTACAAATTCTAAAATTACAATAACATCATTTATGCTAATTATGTTTTGCTTTACTATTAATTTAACTAAGAATATTTTAGTTTTGAGTATCTCCAATCTTTCCTTGGCTGTGTGTTGTTCTTCGTGATTTTTTTGTCTTTATCAAAATCGTTTTAAATAAAAAAAATTTTAATCTAAGAAAAAAATCTACCTTAAAAAACTGCCTAAAGTACTTTCAAATTCTTTTTCAGTAGGCAGTTAGAACTGATTAATTCAAAATTTTCGTGCATATAAAAGTTTTAAAAAAAGGATATAAAGTTTATAAAGTTTTTCGATTATACATTTCTAAATATCTTAACAAGTTAAGGTAATACGCACTACTACTTTTATCGACTTATTTATTATGATTATTTACTCTATTTATTTTTTAATTTTTTAACTTCAACCAACAATAAGCTCGATTAATATTTTTATTACTATTTTTATTTTGATTTTACATTTTAAAGTATTATAAAACATTAAATCAAACACATCAAAGTTTGACAATTTAATTTCATTTAGTCCTTTGTCTTTGATTTTATTTTATTTCATATTTTTTTTTTTTTTTTTAATTTCATTTAGTTTTTGCGAGTTTAAACTATAGATAGTAATAAGATTTACTATTTGAAAAACTTTTCAAAGACAGGCATTTTAAAACAAAGTTTACCTTTAAACTTGATTTATAGTTGCGTCATCATATCCTTTTTTTTTAAACTTTTATACGCAAGAAAATTTTGAATTAATCAGTTCTTATTGCCTACTGAAAAAGAATTTGAAAGTATTTAGGCATTATAACGACTACTAATAAATTTGTAGATTTTTTTGTTAAATAAAAAAAACGTTTTTATTTAAAACTATTAATTTAAAGTAACCTACATCAGTGTTATGTGTTAGTATCAATTATTTAAGAATGTAGTAGTTCAATAAACTAGTGTTTACACTTAACAGTTTCTGAATCTTTAGATAACAACAATATTTAGTTATCAAAAAATACATATATGTTCTTATAAGAATCAATAAATAATAGTGTTTATAGATTTCTTTGACAAATATGAGACTTTTTTTTCTTTAAAATTTATGTTCAAGGGCAATGAGCCACTAAAAATAAATTTACCTAACATAAAATTAGATACTATAGTCTTAGTTTATTGAACTGAGTTTTTAATCTTTTAATTGCGTTGAAGGTAGAAATCTACGTTTTAAATGTATAATGTTGATAAATATATTATTTTTTTAACTGTTATTAGTAGTCGATAATGCAATATTAAGTTACACTTTAATTCAAAACATTGTTTTGGCTTAGTTTTTCGGTATTGACTTAGTTTTATTTTTTCATATAAGTAATAATCACTTTGTTATACAGTAGTCTTTCTCTTAAATTCGCACTTTGAACAAAATCAAAAAGTGTTAACTAAAGAAATCATGATTAATTTTTTTTAAATAAAATTACTAATTTCGTCACCTTGAAATCAAAAAAATGTATGAGGATAATTTGTAGGATAAACAAAACCCATTCAAACATAGAATAAAGTTTTTAATTAAAGTAACATTTTTTTGTTTAAACAATCAAATACATTTAACTACATGTGAAAATAAATGTTTTAAATCTATGAAACATTTGTAATATATTTTGTAACTAGTAAATTTAAAATGTTACTAACTATTAAACTAAGTAAAAAAACATTGTTTAGTTTTTCAATATGTAATTTTTATTAAAGATTGTTGAATTTTCTATTTATTTTTATCGTTTTAAATAAAAAGTCTTTTTTATTTTACAAAAAAATCTACAAAGTTATAAGTTCTCGTTACATTGCCTAAAGTACTTTCAAAAGAATTCGTCTTCAAAAGGCAATTAAATTTGAACTGAATTAATTCAAAATTTTCTTGCATATAAAAAGTTTTAAAAAAGTATATTATGACGTAACTATAAATCAAGTTTTAAAGTTTTAAAGTAAACTTTGTTTTAAAATGTTTGGCTTTAAAAATTAAAAAAGTTTTTCAAATAGTAAATATTATTAGTAATTCTAGTTTAAACTCGCAACAACTAAAGCTTATTGTTGGTCAACAATAAGCTCGATTACTACTTTTTTTTTTTTTTACATTTTAAAGTATTTTAACACAGTAAATCAAACACATCAAAGTTTAACAATTTAATTTCATTTAGTCTTTTGTCTTTGATTTGATATTTCATTTTTTTTTATTATTTATATATATATTTTTTTCATTTAGTGTTTGCGCGTTTAAACTAGAGATACTAATAAGATTTACTATTAGAAAAACTTTTCAAATTTTCAAAGCCAGGCATTTTAAAACAAAGTTTACTCTAAAATTTGATTTATATTTACGTCATAATATACTTTTTTAAAACTTTTTATATGCAAGAAAATTTTGTATTAATTCAGTTCTAATTTAATTGCCTACTGAAGACGAATATTTTTGAAAGTACTTGCAATGTAACGAGTAAAACGATGTAAAAAATCACGAAGAACAACACACAACCAAGGGAAGATTTGAGATACTTAGAACTATAATATTCTTATTATCTTTTTTTAGTAAGGAGAATTTTTTATGTTAACTCTAAGTTCGTATTTTCGTTAGTTTTCTTAGATTTTACTGCGTTTTCATTAGATTTGTTATTATTTTATTTTGTTACATATGAAAAACGTTAATAATTTGTTTTTTTAGTTATACTTAGTTAGTAATATACCTTTTTAAAGTTTATTTTTGATGTAAAAACTTTAACTTTGAACACGACATTTTTTATTATAATTCATTTAAATTCAAAAAAAGTGCGACCTCAATGGGAAGTGCAAGCTTAAGAGACGTTGCAGCATTTAGTGTAGTATTTGCCACTTATTCGATGTAATCTTGTTTCGGAGAATTCTCCTATAAAGAGTCAAAAACACTCTTCAAAAAAGGTATTGGCGTCTTAGCCAAGGTCTTTAGTTTTGCAACTCAGTCTTTGATTTTTAATTTGACGTTTTTTGTTCAAAAATTACGTCACTAAGAAGTCTTTTTTCGCTATAAAAACATTATTTTGGAGAATTCTCCCCTATAAAGAGTCAAAGATAGTCTTTAAAAAAGGTATTTTCGTCTTCCTTAAGGTCTGTAGTTTTGCAATTTAGTCTTTGATTGTTATTTTTTGACGTATTTTGTTAAAAAATGACGTCACAAAAAGTCATTTTTAGCCTTAAAAAATCTTTGTCGGAGGATTCTCATATACAGAGTCAAAAATAATCATTGATGGTATGGGCTCCCCAAAGTCTGTAGTTTTGCAATTCAGTCCTGAATTTTTAATTTTTGACGTATTTTGTTCAAAAATGACGTCACAAAAAGTCAATTTTTGCCTTAAATGACTTGTTTTGAGAATTCTTTTATAAATAGTCTTGTTGTAATTTAAAGGTACTTCCCCTATTATTTGCTGAGTCTGCAAAACAAAAAGTTTTTTTTCATAATTTTTTACTTTAACATATACTTAACATAGACAAAATCAACAACAACTTAAGAAAAACAAACCAATACAACCAATGGAAAAGTACACAAGAAGTAATCAAATGGTACAAAAACCTAGAAATGCACAAATACAAATTAATGAAATTTGATATAGAAAATTTTTACCCATCAATAACAGAAAAATTATTAAAAGATGCTCTAAATTTTGCTAACAAAACCACACAAATTACAACACAAGAAAAAAAGATAATCTTTAATGCAACAAAATCTGTCTTATATAACCAAGAAGAAACATGGATAAAAAGAAAAAATAACAAAGATGAAAACAAACTTTTTGACATCACAATGGGTGGAAAGCATGGGGCAGAAATTTGTGAATTAATTGGGCTATACATTTTACAGGGATTAAAAGACATTTTACCAAACTTAATAATTGGATTATATAGAGATGATGGACTTATAGCTGTAGAAAAAAAATTGAGCAATGTAGAAATAGAAAAAATTAAGAAAAAATTACACAAATTCACTAAAAGCATAGGCATAAATATAATTATAGAAAACCCCTCTTGGAAGATTGACTACTTAGACCTAAATTTAAACCTACTGAACCATACATTCTACCCATATAGAAAAGACAACAACAAAATAAGTTACATAAATTCAAAATCAAACCATCCACCAACCATACTTAAACAAATCCCAAAAATGGTAGAGACCAGACTTTCTAATAATTCAACTAACAAAAACCTATTCAACAACATAAAAAAAGACAATAATGATGCTTTAAAGGTAAACGGATACAATTATGAAATCAACTATACAGAAGAATTTAAAGATAAAAAAAGAAACAGGAAAAGAAAAATTATATGGTTCAATCCCCCATATTGCAAATCAGTAAAAACAAACATAGGTAAAAAGTTTCTAAAAATAGTAAACAAGCACTTTGGAGAAAATAGTAAGTTAAAAAAATATTTAAACAAAAACAATATAAAATTAAGCTACAGCTGCATGTCAAACATTGAAACAATAATAAAAAACCACAACAAAAAAGTAATAAACAACAATAATGTAAACAAAGATGAATCATGCAACTGCAGAAAGAAAGAAACTTGCCCCCTTGAAGGAGGAGAATGTAGGGCAGAAAATGTAATCTACCAGGCAACAATAGAAACAGATAATTCAACAAAGATATACATTGGACTAAGTGGTAATCAACTAAAAAAACGCATATCTACACACAACACAACAATAAAAAGCAATCCAAATGACAAAAACTACCTCCAGTATAAACAAGCAACTGAACTCTCAAAATTAACCCATAAATTAAAAAATGAAAATAAAAAATACAAAATAAATTGGAAAATATTACAAAGGGAGAAAAAACCAAAACCAGGAATTATGACATGCAGGTTGTGCTTAAAAGAAGCTTTACTAATCCTTGAATCCGGTACAAATTGCATCAACAAAAGAACGGAATTAATGAACTCATGCAGACACAGAAACAGATTTTTACTAATAAACTGGAAAGCAGACAAAACTTAAACCAAATCATAATTATAGTAAAAAATAGGTCATTTTTCTTGATTTTTTCATTGAGTTTTTGTTGACATTTGACTTAAATTGGAAAAAAAAAAAAAAAAAAAAAAAAAAACTTTTTTTAAACAGTCAACTTAGCACAAATTACATTTTGAAACCTTCAGCGACTTTGAGTTTTATTAGTGTTTTGTTGACACTTGGCTTAAAACCACAATTCTAGACAATATTTAATTTCATTTAGATAAATTTCAAGGTATAAACATTTTATTATTATTTTTTTTAAGAAAAGGTATAAATATTTTATTATTATTTTTTTTTTTTTAAGAAAAGCTCTGGATTCAGTTTTTTTATTTGACTCATTATATTAATATTAATTCAATCTTTTTTTTTAACAACTAGTACCAATTTTACCTAAATATACTCTGATATGCATGAATTTTCGAATATGCAACATTTTTGTTTTTGTTTATATTCTTCACGCATGAATAAGTTTTTAAACAACAGTATAATTAACTAACATTGTTACATGCAGTTTCATATTTTATTTTTGCTTGAAAAGGTCGCAATCTCTTGCCACCGAAACCGGTCGCGAATAAAATATAAAATTTGCATAAATCTATTTACTTTAACATATCAAAAGCTTATTTTATGATAAACATTTAATATTTTTTGGTAAGATGGTTAGAGCAGTGCGTCTGAAATGGGGTTCCGCGACGCCTCTCATGGGTTCCGCGAAGCCTTTCGAAATTTAAAAAGAAATTTGAAAGAAAAAAAAAAAAATCATAAAACTTCAAAAAAAATGGAACACATAAAATGGAAAACACAAACAATTATAGCATTCATTGATCTGCTTAGTGTGTATCTAGCGGTAGGACTTTTAATGAGTATTCATTGTTAATAGGTGTCCTTGTTGCGCAAATTTTTGCAAATTTTTTGAATTTCTCTTTTTAGTGAAGTCATGAAAATACTGGTATTATCACTAAAGCAAACAATGTAGGAGCAATCAAAACAAATTCTAAATGTTTACACAATAAAACTAAATAAAAAATCTTTATCAGAAACTTATTTCTGGCATATTATATTGTATCAAATTCTTTAAAAATGTTTAAAAAGATATCTATTAGCTTGATTTAAAATTTTATATGTATAAATTATTCTTTATTTAAAAAATGCTACTATAATTTAAAAAAATCTGGCTAGGCCTATAAAATTTTGACAGAAATTGAATTTGAAATAGTTTTTTTAGACTTACATAATAAAAAATGATACTCTAATTTTTAAAAGTTGTAGCTAGGTCTTTAGAATTTTAACAGAAATTGAGTTTGAAATAGTTTTTAAATTTACATGATAAAAATGTTGAAATGTCTATGTTTTAGCCAAGTTTTAAAGTTTGTTATTTAAGTATTAAATGCTTTTTCTGTTTAATTATTATAACTCAATGATATTTTTTTGATATTCATTTATAAAAAAACACCTAAAGAAAATGTAAAAAAAAATTTAATATTCAAAATAAGATATTATTTTTAAATTGATGATTTTAAAATAAAAAATATAAAATAATGATTTGCTTAATAAAAGTTGTTTTTTTTATGTAATTTTAATTGCAACATTTTTGTTTGTTAAAACATTACTGTTTGTTTAAACTAATGCAAAAAAACACATCTTAAGTAAAGCACATAATTTTCACTACTATTATTAAAAAAAGTTGTTATCTTTTTTAAAATTCAAGCTTCTGATATATATTTAGGCCATTACAAAAAATAAGATTGATTCTTATATGAAAGCTTCAAGTATAAACTACAGGCCAGTTTTTATAGAATTTAAAATTTCATTTAAGTTTTGAGATATTGTAATTTTTGTAAAAAGCTTCCAATACAAACTTATAGACCGTACATTTTTAAAAGTCAATTTTCTCGGAAATTTAAAAATGTGTTTATGAACTTTTACGTTGTTTATAAAGGTTTACTTTTTCTTCATTGGTCAAAACCAAATTTAAAAATTTCGATTTTTTAAGTTTTATAATCAGTATTAGAAGTATTCTTATTTTGAAATTACCAAATGGAATGTTTTACTTTTTTCAAACTTTATTTTACATACTATTTTAGCATGGATAGATTTTTAAAAAGAAAGTATGACGATAGTGAAGATGTTGGTAGTAGTTCATCTAAAGGTAAAATTAGAAAGTTTAATGATAAGTATCTGCAGTATGGTTTTGTGGTGATTGAAAGTGGAGGAGAACAGAAAGGTCAATGTGTTGAGGTTGGTTGTAACAAAGTGTTGGCAAATTCATCATTAGCACCAGCAAAATTGAGAAGGCACCAAGATGCATTCCATAAGGACAGTAAGTCTAAAAAGTTGGACTAATTTAAAAAGAAGACACATGCCTAATTCTTGCAAAAGAATGCTTTGAAATCATCCATTAACTCTTCCACCTTAATTTTAAAGGCAAGTTATAAGGGAGCATTGAGAATTGGGATTGCAAGAAGGCTTTCACTATTGCTAAGGAGTTTGCCCTTCCTTGCAGTAGTTTATCTGTGCGAGGAGGTTGCATCAAAAGCAGTTGTTAAAAAACTTAGAACAATTCCTCTGTCTAATGACACCATCCAATCTAGGGTCATGGAGATGGCTAGTGATATGGAGGATCAACTACTGGAGAAATTAAAAGCCAGTCTATTTTATGCTGTGCAACTAGACGAGTCCACTGACGTAAGCGGCAAAGCCTTGTTACTCGTTTTAGTTGGATATTGTGGGCAGGAAGGATTCAACGAAGATATATTATTTTGTGGAGAATTACCCACAAAAACAACTTCTGTTGAAGTAATGAAATGTGTCGAAAATTATTTCATCAGCAAGGTTTTAGAGTTGAATAAATGTGTCGGCATTTGTACTGACGGTGCAGCGTCTATGACTGGGTCAAAAAATGATGTAGTGAGGAAAATGAAGGATAAAGCAGTTAAAGCTAAATGGATACATTGTTTTTTACATAGAAAAAATTTGGCAATAAAACATTTTCCTTCTTGTTTACAAAAAGTTCTCTCAGCGTCGATTAAAACTGTTAATTTTATAAAGAAAAGTGAGCAAAAAGTAAAAAAAAAGTAAGAAAAGTTAGCAAAGCGTGCAGTAAAATTTCTTTTACCATTCACCACCACTTATCTTTGCGAGTCCGGCTTTTCGCATGTAACAAACATTAAAACGAAAAAAAGGAACTGTATGCTGACTCCATCCTATCTGCCTGTCTCCGTCTCAGTCTATCCAAAATCCAGCCGCGCATTGACATGCTTGTTGCTAAGAGACAAGTTCAAGTTTCGCACTAAATTTTCATTTATTTTTCGTTAGGCATCTTACCCGTTTATTACAGTAATCTGTGAATTCGATTAGGTTCATGTTCATTTCGTTATTGTTTGTAGCTCTCATTTAGTTTTTATTATGCAAGGAAAAATTTTTATGACGTTGCGATTAATCATGTTTGTTTTCGTTTATTTATTATAGAATCATATAATACCTATTGCCTCTGGCGCACTTTGAGTTTGACTCGACTTAATACTATTACAATTGGTATGATTTCTAACAATGATATAGTTTTGCTAAAAAAATCGTTTTTCACTGAAATTCTTTTGTTTTTTGCAAGAAATATTATATTAAACATTTTATGTAAAATTAAATTAGGGGTTCCGCGGAAAAGTTGAACTTTGGAAAAGGGTTCCGCCACTAGAAAAAGGTTCAGAAGCACTGAGTTAGAGATAAGGCTACAAATATTTTTTTTCTGCTGACTCAACAAATATTAGATAAAACCACTTTAAATTACAATCGGACCCTTTTATAAGGAGTCTAAAATGAACTTTGAAATTTTATAGGCGTCTTCCCCAAGTTCTGTAGTTTTGCAATTCAGTCTAAGATTTTTATTTTTTGACGTATTTTGTTTAAAAATGACGTCACAAAATAAGCCATTTTTCGCCTTAAAAAACTTGTTTCGGAGAATTCTCCTATAAATATTCAAAAATGTTTTAAACTAGTTGAAGCCTTGAATAAAAAAAATTACAAAACAGAAACATTTTACAAGAACTTTGAACGGTTGTAAAAAAGCAATTGGTTCAAAATCTAAGTGTAATATACTAAAAAATTTAAAACTGTTCAAATCACAAGTAACTTACTAAAACATTTTTCCTTTTTGGCCTAGGTCGTTTTGAAGAAAGGTTTTTTACTTGTTGGATGGTTAAAATTCCAAGTTTTAAATTCAAAGTTAGTAAATACTACAAAAGTATCAAGTATTTATTAGAGAAAATTATAACTATAAATTTTTAAACAATAGATATAGTGTCGTAAGTATACTTCTTACATAATATTTTTATTATCGTTTTCAGTGACCAACAAAAAAAAGAAAACTAAACTTTTTACTTTGATATAGCATAAAAAAACATTATAATCAAAATTTTATTTACAAAACAATTTGGTTACTGAATGTTTCAAAACAAATTACACCACAATTTATTTAGTTAATTTTACAAACTTTAAAAATCTGTTCAAACGGCTATCAGTAAATAGCTGACTTTTTATTTTATTTACAAAAATAAAGTAACTTGTTTTAGTTAACTTTAAACTAAATAAATTTATTTTTTCAGTTATTCTATTAATTATACTTTCAGTGGTTAAAATTAATTTTGAATTCCACTACTTAATGTACTAGTGTTTTGAGACACTATTTTAATTTTGACAGATATGTATTTTATTCATTTGTTTTTCTAACTAATTTGATGTTTTTTTATGTGCCGTATCTACTTTTTTTAACACTATTCATATTTTAACTTTATTTTATTAGTATACTAAATTAATATTTTAAAAAGTTATTTAAAAGTTAAAACTTTGACTAGTTTAACATATATTTTATTCATTTGTTTTTTTATGTATCGTATCTACTTTTTTTACACTTTTTATATTTAAATTTATTTCATTAAATGTTGTTAAGTGATATTGTTAAAAATTATAAAAAATTTAAAACCTTGATTAGTGTAACATGTATAGCTTTTTTTTTTTGAAATTGTTATTTAAGTATTAAAAATTATTCAAATTAAAAAAACTTTACAGATTGGTTTAAAAACTATATATACAACCTAATTATATTTAACAAGTTAACTTGAAATTTAAAAAGTTTTTTGAAAAACTAAAGACCTAAAGAAGACGCTAATACTTTTTTGTGAATAAACTTTCATTTTAAAAATTTATAATTTTGGATAAAAACTTTTCCAATGAAAATTTAATTAGTTTTGAAACGTTTTTAAATTAATCAGAAACTGATTTGCGAAATAAATAAAACTTAATAAAGATTTTTTAATCAGGTAATCCTCTTTATGAGGAAATACACTAAAAAAATATTTTATAAACGATTTTTTTTCTGTGACTTAACTAATAAAAAATTCGATAATCAAAAATTAAATTTGAAAAATAAAGACATTGAAGAAGACGCCTATACTATTTTAAATAACCAATTTTGCTTCTTTATGGAATATTTAGCCGAAACAAGTTATTTACGGCAGGAAATTTTTATTTTGTGACGTAATTTTTTAAAATAATACTTTAAAAATAAAAAATCAAAGACTGAATTGCAGAACTACAGACCTTAGAAAAGACTCCTATACTACTTTTAAAGACCAATTTTGACTCTTTATAGAAAATTAGCCGATACAAGATTTCAAGGTGAAAAATGTTTTTTTTATGACGTCATTTTTTACAATATTTTAAGATCAAAGACTGAATTGAAAAATTACAGACCTTAGGGAAGATACCCATATCTTTTAAAGACAATTTTTGACTTTTTATAGGAGATTTAGCCGAAACAAGGTTTTTAAGGCGAAAAAAGACTTTTTTGTGACGCCACATTTGAACAAAATACGTCAAAATTAAAATCAAAGACTTAATTGCAAAACTACAGACCTTTGGGAAGACGCCCATACCGTTTTAAAAGACCATTTTTAACTCTTTATAGGGGAAATCTCCGAAAGAAAGTTTTTAAGGCAAAAATTTAATTTACAATGTGACGTCATTTTATTACGAAATTTAAAAATTCAAAGACTGACTTGCAAAACTACAGACCTTGGGAAAGACGCATATAAAATTTTTAATTACCTACTTTGACTCTTTGTAGGAAAATTCTCCGAAACAAGTTTTTTTAGGAAATTTTATATATAATTTTTTTTACTACTGTTATGACATAATTTAAGGTAATTCAAATATTATATACTTAAAATAAAAACTGTTTTCTGAAACTTAAGACCTTCTGACACAAGAAGGTACTTTTTTTTGGCATATGCTTAACTTTTATATGATAAATTAACTTTTGAAAAAAACTTCGTATACTTAGCAAATACTACCCTAAATGCTGCTACGTATACTTTAATTAGTTTTAAACTATGTAAGAGCATAAAAGATATCTGATATTTATATTTTAGAAAACCTTACTTAAAGCACTTTACTATAAACCATCTTTTTTTCTTGTGGATCTTACTTCTATTTTGTTTATAAGCTAACAGTGTTTAAAAAAACTTTAAAACATTGTTTGTGGTTATATAAAGTACTATAAATATAAATTAAGCATACAAAATGAATCAAACTTCTTTAGTGGTGGTATAGTTTATTACATAAGTAATTTATTATAACTAGTATGATTGTTTAAAATAATTGCAGATAAGTTATTTAAAAAGTTGTCATTTAAATTTTAGAAGAAAAAACTTAACTTCGATCAGAATTTTAAAGTGACATTTTTTCAAGTTACTTTACTGATCAGTTTAATCATAAGACTACTAAATGTTTAATGGCTACATAAAATTTAGTTTTAATGTTAAAATTAAAATATTATGTTCTTTAAGTAATTTAAGATAAGTTAAAATAATTTTAAAAACAAGACTCATACATGATATTAAAATTAAAGTCAATGGTGTGTAGCTTAATGACCGAAATATCTTGTTATACACCAGGTCGTTTGACCAAAAATTTTGAGAATCGATTACTTTATAATGTTCAATAAACTTATAATAATTTAAATTTGAAGATAAAAAAGGAAACAAATCTTTATTTCTTTTGGCAGTTATATTACAGAACTAAGCTTTTGAGCAGGAAAAAAAGATCATTTTCTTTAAAAGTGGACATTCATATAATTTTATAGTTCGACTGTTTTTCTAAAAGAAAACTACTAACAACAAATTACAGTTGTCGCACATTTTCTTAAATTAGACAGCCTCTTTTTTACATCCTCTCATTTTTCTTTCTTCTGCTTTCTTAAAACCTGTTAAGTTTATTTTGTAAAGTGATTTAAAACTAAAATGCTTTATGTTTCTTACCATTGATTTCTATTATGTAAGTTTAATGCAAGAACCATAATTTTAAAAATTGAAATTTCAATTTTTATAATATCTTTAAATTATAAAATTGTTTAGAACTAAATCACTATTAAATAAAAAAAATATGAAAATAATGCAAGTTAAAATTCAAAGCTTAAAGAAAAAAAATAAAAGTACAATAATATAGCATTATAATTAACATTTATTTTATAAAATTTTGTTCTAGTTTTATTTATTATTTATTGTTTCATATGCTAACTTTTTACAGTTTGAATTAGTTATCATAATGTGTAAATCATTTAAAGAAAAAAAAATATTATTAACATAGTTTGTTGAACGAAAAAAAGACGATCAAAATATTAGATCCTATGACCTGGTGCACGAAGAACTTTTCGTTTATCGAGTCGCACATCACTGCACGGATACCTTTTAACGTTTTTTCCAGTATAAATTATTAGATAGTTTAATAACAATAAAATTTTAGTTTTTAGTTAAATAGTTTAAACACTTTTATTTACATTACTATAACTATAAATAACTATATTATATATATCATATAGTCATATAGTCATTTATATAATATTATATATAACTATATTACTATAAAAGTACTATAACACAATAGTAAAACTTAGTTTCATTTTCTTAAGTTTTTTATTAAAAGCTACTACAGAAAATACTCTATTATTGAAAAAACAGTGTGCTACTTCACTAAAAAAAGTCTAGACACGCCCCTTATGTGTACTACAGTCTGCTTATTATCCTATTTTAAAATATTTACAGAACATAGATAAACAAGATAAAAATCATTAAAACATGTAGGGGTCTTTTATAATTTACAAGGAGGCTAAAAATGTAGTAAGTTTTATGAAGTTGTTTCAAAATTCGACTTTGGTAACTTTTTTATAATTGATATGTCTTTTTGGAGAATTTCAGTTTTAAAAGTAGTTTTTATTTCACTATCATACTCTAATACTTATAGTCCTGGACCACTGTATCTATAGTGGTGTATAAAACGATAACTGAAAGGTTTTTTTACTACACAAGGATCCTAAACCAAAATTTTTGAGTGCTTTTATCGTACATTATTTTTGAATATTCGATAAGCAGCATAAATGTTTTCAATTTTTTCATTAAGTATGAGTTGTTTTTGCCGTTATTCAACAAACCTTAACAACGAACTTTTTAAGCCATTATCAACACCAGTTTCCAAGACAATGTAAAATCGGTTTTGTCCTCATCAGGACACTAAAAGTACATGAAAATTCAATTTATGACTATTAAAATTCCAACAATTCAAAATATTATTTAAAAATTTACGGAGTTACATTTCAAAAAAATAACTTAAAATTCAAAAAAAGTGTACCTAAAGTTTTAATTTACAAGATTATGAGATTAGGAAAAGAAAGTTAAAGAAAACTTGTTTTTCCTGAAAACGCCATATTTTAGTAAGTTTTGAAACTTCTACCAACAAAATTTTTAAAATAATATTTTAGATAACAAAATTCATGTACATCTAAATAATAAGAGTATAGTGTCAATAAATAATTTAAATAAACGTAAATTAAAAAAAGATAGTTCACTATAAATAAGAAATATTTAATTTTTTTATAAACAGTATATTCATTCTCCCTGTAAAAGTAAAGATCTTTGATTACTGTTTTTCAACAAAACGCAAACTAAATCAGAATTATTAGAATTTGAAATGTTGGGAATTTAATTTTCGTGTACCCGGAATAACATTCAGGCATAAACGTGAGAAACAGCTGTTTCAGTCTAACAAGAAAGTTTAAGATCCTAATACTGTAGCGTCCGCTTGAGGGAACATTGAAAAAAACTGACGCAACTAATTCGCTCACAACTCAACGTCTAGGACATTGTCGATAAAACTGGTGTAAAAGTTCGTGCGTCTTAGTCTAGTGTTTATTGTATAGATAAAATGAAGTTAGTGGTTTAATTTTTAAGAATTACATGATTAACTGACTTATGAAAAATAATTATTGTAAAATACAATACTCAAAATATTCGTTTTTGTTTGATCAATCACAGCATTATAGTAATTTCAATGTTGTTTGTATAATAAACATGTAACAACTGACTTTCTTTGCGAAATAAAAATAAACAACAAAACTATTTTTACGAGTTAATAATTTATGAAAAAGTCATGTTATTTTGTTTTACTAAATATTAAACTAAAATCACTTAAAAGTACTACGTCAGATTATATTACACGATAAAACTATGAAACCGCACTTGTAACAAAAACTAAACAGGCTAAATGTAAGTACTTGCAAAAATGCTGCTTCTGATTGATGTAGTTGAGCACTTTGAATTAATTAAATGTCACTTTAAAAATTATTTGATGTTGTACTTGAACACAAAAATGATTAAAAAAAGCCTAAAAAGCTGGTGTAATGCTAGTAAGTATGCTTTTATTTTTTCTAATAAAGTGTGCTTAAAGCATAGGTTGATAATATTTATAAGATTAAAAAGAGACTATGTATGTAAATTTATTATAAAGTATCGTAAAACTTTAATTTCAAGTGCTAAAATAATAAATTAAACTTGTTTGCTTTTGTTTAAAAATGCCATAATCTTTTTAATTATATCACATGAAGCTATATTAAGGTTATATGAGTGAACATAATAAACTTTAATTTAAAGACATTTTTTTATTCAAAACAAAAATTCTTACTTATGTTGATAAAAATTATGATTTAAGTTTAACTTAATATTTCTAAAAAAACCTTAAGTCTAGTGCATACTCTACTTATACAATTTAAAATATCGATCACGGCAGACTAATAATAAAAGAGTACACTAAACGTTTTATACCATGTCCATTAAAAGTTTAACTTTTTGCAAGTTTACTAAAAATGCTTACCAAAAACAAGTCTTATGCTAAAAATTTTTATAAACTTTAAAAACATTATATCTAAAAACATTATTCTAAAGTACATAATAGTCAAAAAACTTAGATAGTGTTTAGTTTTCTAAATAAAAAAGAACTTGTGCTAAACAAAAATATTTATTTTTGTAGTAATAAAATAAAATTTCGATAAGTTTTATTTTTTAAAAACAAGTTTTTTTTTTTCTTTCAATAATTAAAAAACTCCAAATAAATAAACAAATAACAAGAACTTTTTCTTTTTGATCGGAAAAAGTGTAAACAAAAATATATTAAATTGTTTTATTCCTTGTATAAAATTAAACTTTGTTCAACTTGAACTTAAATAAGCGAAAAATAAATTATTATACTATCAAATTGCGTTGTCTCTATTGGTTTTGGTATTACAGCATACATTTGAGTTAGGTCTTATATGTTTTCAATCACTTTTCTGGCAAGCTATTTTACTTCAGCAGATCTATTTTTGCGGGATAATTCGCGTCAACTTGAAAAATTCAATTTAAAGGCTAACATTGTTAAGCGTGAAATACTATTAACGTATTGCTATTCTAGTATTTTTTGTTTTCAAATAATTCTATGGAACAATACAACTTAATTTTGTAAGTTTTTACCATTTTATTTCAAACTTATAAAATTAACAAAAACATTTTCAATTTTAATTATTATTTGTAAATTTTGCTTTATTTAAATGCATACTAAACTATTAAAGCTTTTTTTATCCTTTTTTTTTTTTTTACTTTTAACTTATGTTAAAAATTGTAGGAACTGAATAATTAAAACTTTTATACTCAAACTTTTCTGTTTTTTATTTTAATAAACAAAAATTTGATCTACATTTTAAGTATAGTCACCCTGAGTTAACTTTTACTTTAATAAAAACTTAAGTTATTTTTTTTAATCGGTAACATATGTATTTTGAAATTTCAATGAATATATTTGAAATAGTAACCCTTTTTATGTAATGTTGATAATATTTTTATTAAATATTTATTTTTTTAGAAATACTTTTTTTTCTGTTGTAAATAAAAAAAATATTTAAACTTTTTTCTTTAGTCGTTCGCTTAGATTAACTACTTTGAAAATGTTCCTAGAAATCAAAACTATTAAATTTTTTATTGTTTTTATAGTATTGAGTCAAAATAGAAAATTAAACTTTAACGTGAGCTTTAAAGTTTTAATTGATTTTTAAAAGCTGTACACCATGACTTCTAAGTATCAAAAATTGAGAGTATGTTGTTAACATACAAAACTTTCTAATTTGAACACTCCTCTAGGTTTGCACAGCTAATAAAATATTTGATGAGTGTATATTAGCATTTGAAAAACTACCTTTAAAATAAAAGTTTTGTTTTATTGTAATCAACATTTAGTTAATAATCTTTATCATTTTTAAATTTTATATGCAGTATGCTTTTACTATAGCCATTGGTTATGACAAAGCGAAAAATCAACATTTTGTAACTTTTTTTGGGTCAGGAAAACGTTTATAAAAAAAAACAAGCGTGATTTGCAAGTCTCGAAAAAGATATACATTAAAGAAAAAACTTTAAAGTGTTTTTGTGTATAAATGTGTACTTTGTAATTTTCATAAAACGTAGTTTCCTTAATATGATAATTAAATAAAACTCTAATAACTATTCAAAAATATAAATTTAAGTGTTTTTTAACAAAGATCCAAGCGTAACAAGTTCACTGGAATATATGATAGTAACACATTAAATAGTATTCTTTCTTTATTACACTAACACATGTTTCTGTGTGTTAACCCGTTAACACACAGAAACATGTGTTAGAGTAATAAAGAATACTGTTAAATTTGTTATTATTAAAACTTTAATAGCTATAAGATATTTATAGAAATCTCTGTATAACCAAGCAACAACGAGTTTTAGTTCTAAACGTTATTTTAAATCAAAATTTGTAGAAAACGATAACTTTAAATAATTTTTGAAATACCTTAAGTCTTATAATTTTTGTTTATATAATCTTCACTTACCTATGCTTTTATGTTTTTCATCATTTTCCACCGGCTATGAGTAAGTATAACGAAGTGGATAACAAAAAAATTATTGCACTTCCTATGATGATAATTATTAGTAGTAGCCAAGTTTGCATTCCCTTTCTGTCAATCATGTTTTTTTTAAGTTTTTGTTTTTTTTTTACTAAAAGATAATATTAGTTTATACCTGTTTTGTTGACTTTTATTTTTAACATAAATGTGGAGTGTTTCACCAGAGGAAATAAATGGAACTCTGTTTTTTACTTCATAGTCTTTTTTCCTTTTGGTTGTTATGTCTTTTATTTGCTTTGTTTTGGGTATGATTTCTGTAGTTTGGGTAAGTATTGGTCTTGACGTTGTGATATCTTAAAAAAAACAAATAGGCATGTTAGAAAAATAAAATTTCCTAATCTGTTGTCTAAAAAATTACAAGCTTCATTATAATTGTTTTTCCTTTTTTTCTTAATTGAATACTATATATAAAAACTGTTATACTTTTATAACATATTGTATTAACAATATAATAGTTTTTATATATAGTATTAAGATAAAGACAAAATTCTCAGTAATAAACATATCTAAGGATAACTTGAGAACTTAAACTATTATAATATTGTTACTGTTTTTCATTGAATAGATATCTGCATACACTTGGTTTATTTTGGTAGCTGTCAAACTTACACGAGCGTACAAAATTGCGCGAGGGGAAAAATTGCACGAATATACTTTTGCACGAAGGGTCACTTTTGCACGAAGACATTTTTGCACGGGCTAAATTTTTTATTCTATTTTTTTTCACTATCACTGTTACCTCTAACCCTTACCCTCGATCGGTAGTTTTTTTTTCTTTTTAGTTATCATTTTTTTTTATTCATTTTTCATTTCTTTTTTGTAATAATTTTCATTAGAGATTTTTTTAATTTTATTTTTACTATTACTGTTACTCCTAACACTTACCCTGGGTCAGTAACTTTCTTTTTTTTTCTTTTTGTATTATTTTTCTATAAATTTCTCATTTAGTTTTTTTCCTGTTTTTTTTTATATACTCTTTTTTTTTTTACTGTCGTGCAAAATTGTTACTTGTGCAAAATTGACTCTTGGTGCAAATTTGTCTTCGTGCAATTTTATCCCCTCGTGGAATTTTGTATTCGTTTAATTTAGACCCGTCCCGGTTTATTTAGTAGTTGACTATTATAATTACATAATTAAAAGTTACTTAACTACAGTTTTTTAAATTACAATTTTATATGAAACTTTCTATACTAGCTTACTTTTTAGCGTTGTAGGCATATATTTTGTTATAGTATATGATTTTGTGTTATTCATTGTAGGTGAAGATTTTGTTGTTATTGATTTAGTTAGAAAAATTGGCTTGATTTTTCTTTCTGTTTGTTGATTTTCTTCATAGTATGCGGGTAAATTGGTCTCTCGATTTATCACTGCAAGACATTATGACTAGTATATATTATAATACTATAATAATTTGCTTAGTTCGTTTGTTTATTACAATCGCTTGACTCAAACTAAAATTGTTTACAAATTATTTCATTAGAATAAAAATAAACTTTTTTAAGAAAAACTTTTATATTTTAAGTTAATTTTAATTCAAGATATGCAGTTTACTTTTTGTTTATAAATTACAATTTATATTATAACTGTCCTGGACAAATAATTAAAAAGTATCCGTTGTGTGCGACTCGATTACCGAAAGGTCCTTCGTGCACCAGGTCCTTGGACCAAATATTTTGAGTGTCTTTTTTTATCGTTCAATAAACTATAATTATATATATAACAATTTTACCACAGTATTTTTAATGATCTTCATATATTATATCTAGTAAGCTAAATTTATTTGTTTATTCTTAAAACAAAACGTGTAGTTTTGGTAACATAAATATAGTTACGTAAGGATGAAATCTCTTAAAACAAAGCAGTAAAGGATTAATATTTAGCAAAAGTAAAATAACAAAACAAAAGACAAAATTTGCCTTTTTTTGATCACTAAATGAATTAGATATTACTACAAAGCAGAGATGTAGCTTTAACAATTATTCAACGCCATCAATTTGTTTTAAGTACTTTTAACTAACTTTTTTAGTTTAAAAGAATATTTTTATAGAAAATAAAAAAAAAATTGCTGCTAATTTGTATAACTTTAATTCAGGGTTTCCCAAACTCAACAAGATTACTCATAAACTACGATAAAAAGCACCGAAGACCTTTTTTTTGCTCTTCGTCTGCAACTCAAGAATATCTAGTGTAAGTTTCTAAACTACCATAAAATACACATAAGACCTTTTTTTTTCTTTTTTTTTCTACTCTTCATCTACAAATCAAGAATATCTAGTGTAAGTTTCAAGTTATGGCCTCATGCCCCCCCTCTTACCCCTTTGCTGCTCGTGGCCCCCTGAGTATCTGTCATGGCCCACTTTGGGAAACCCTGCTTTAACTACTTAACATCGAATGAGTCGAAAGAAATGTTTAAAGAAATTTGAAGCGTTGCAGATTCGTTTGAACTACGTCCCTACTACAAACTTGTTCCCAAAAACTTAATTGTCTAAACACTAATCTTTAATTTTATAACAATTCATAACAAAATAATTTTACTTCTGAAGACGTGGATTAGCCAATCATTTTAAACAACGAAAGTTTTTGTGTTGATTTTGTTTAATGAAACAATTACAGTTTATAATTAAGTTCAAAAAACTTTCTTCAAACCTTTTTTATTATTAGTTGATACTTAAAAAAGTATGTTAAAACTATTTTAAAAGTTATAATTATTAATTTAAAATACTAATTGTAATCAAAATGAAAAAAAGTTTAGTTTAAAGTACTCTGTTAATAAAATTATTTTAATTAAGAGCCATATAACTGTTTTGTAATAAAACTTAAGTTAAGTGAAAATTTTGTTGTTTATACAAAAACACCAATCTAAGTTAAGTTAAGTTTTAAATATAGTAGTATAGTAAAACAAAAAAAAAACTGTAACTTTATACTTAATAAATATAGATTAATGATGTTGTTTTAATACAATCATGTTTAAAAAACTAAATAAAGTAAAAGTTCTTATTTTTTATGATCTATAAAAACCCAGTATGATAATTTTCTGTTTTAAACAATTTAAACTAGTATAACTGTTTGTTGAACAAACCATAAAAAGTAGTTTTTATAATGCGATATGTAATTAAAAGTTTAAACTTTTTCGTAAATCTATGTAATTTATTTTTGGAAAAACTCAATAAAACTAATAAGCTACTTAAAATTTTGTTAAAATAAAAAATAAAAAGATTACATGTTTTTAAAATATAATATACGATCATAACACTATAATAATTCCAATGAAAAGTAAATAACGTTTAAACCAGGGTTTTCTAAAATCGTTTTCATAGTTGCCTCCTATGGCAGAAACTCAAAATATATCGCCTCCTTTTATCAATTAAATACATATTTAGTTTTTGAACATAAGTGACCAGTAATTATACAATAAGATCTACAAGACTAACAATTTCAGTAAAACTAAATATATTTCGAGCAATTCTCATCAGTAGAGTACAAAGCTAACAAGTAAAAAGATTTTAGAAACTTATTTAGTAACCAAGTAATCAAATAATCATAAAGTAATCATGAGATTAATAAACGACAAAAGCAATAAGTAACAGTAAAATATCATTTAAGTTTACTTACGTTATAATTGATCTACAGTAAAACTAAACAAAATAAAATTAAAACAAGCCTTGTAAAGTATTACGAATATAAAAAAAAGTATAGTAAAAACATTTTTGCTTACATAAAACAGGTTTCCTTAACAAAATACAAATGGCTTCTAATTTAATTAAATCGAATACATTACTACAAGTTTTGATAATTTTAAATCTATTTAGATTATAACTATTTGCACAAGTTGAATTTTTAACCAAATGTTCTGCAAAAGGTAAACGTTTAGATGCATTTAAAGCATTGACCGGTATATCATCTTTCTTATCTGAACAGCTGCTGTTGTAAAGCATGTTATATTGTGCCAAAGAGTATAGAAAATTTTTGCTTTTCAGATAAGAAAGATGGTATACCGGTCAAGGTTTTAAATGCATATATATGTAAGCAAAAATATTTTGACTATACTGTTTCTTTATTTTCGTAATACTTTATAAGGCTTGTTTTCATTTTATTTTGTTTAGTTTTACTGTAGATCAATTAAAAGGTAAGTAAGCTTAAATTATTTTAACTGTTACTAATTGCTTTTGTCGTTTATTAATCTCTTGATTACTTTATGATTATTTGATTACTTGGTTACTAAATAAGTTTCTAAAATCTTTTTACTTGTTAGCTTTGTACTATACTGATGAGAATTGCTCGAAATATATTTAATTTACTGAAACTGTTAGTCTTGTATATCTTATTGTATAATTAGTGTTCTCTCCTACTAGTTATTTTCCCCTGATATCACCTACTTTGGAAAACCTTGGCTTAAATCGTACCACCGGTATAACATTTACTAACAAGTTAAACTTAGTAAAATAGCAAGGTAAATCTTAAAATTCTATGAGTGTTTAAAATTACGTAACTGCTCTCCTTTTGCCGCTTTACTACTTATTGCCCCTCGGCGACTTACTAAAAACGCTCAAAAGACAAAACTGCCCCCACAGAAAACCCCAATTTAAATAAATATGAGTAATTTCATTTAAAGGATTTACTACAAGCAAGAGTTTACTGTTGTTTTCATTGTTTTTTTATTCTTATAAAAAATATAATTTAAGCTTTACCTTTTAAATAAATAATTTTTAGAATAATTCTTTACAACGTTTAAAATCTTTATTTGAAAAATTTAATTTCATTATAAAAATATCTTATTTTCAATTTGTATTTGTATCATTTTCTGATTTTTGTGATTTTAATACACTTTCGTACAAATCAAATTAATATTACAGAAATCTTTATTAGTTATTATCAGTTTCAAACTAACATGACATTTATCTTTTTTTTTAACTTACTTAAAAAGTTAATAGTGTAATATAAAATCTTTAATACAAAAATGTTTTTACAAATAACTTACAATAAAATATTAAAGAAAAACCAGTTCCTGGAATTGAATCGTCACTTTTAAATACAATTTCCATGTAGTTTCGGTTTGACTCAAAAAACATATCCTCAATTTGGTGAGAACGACATAAAGTTTTTTCTTTATTTCCTTTTAAATTTGATAGCTTTACATAGTCAAAGTTGCAACTTTCAGCTGAGTTAACATTTCTTTCTAGATCAAGGTAATCAAATCTAACTATTATCTTCTCATTTCGCCTAGAATAAATCTTCCATATAACTAAGTCTTGGTTACCATATGAAGCTTTTGACTTATTAGGATATTGAATAACACCTGTAAAAAAAGGTTTTATGTATAATTGAGCAAAGTAGTTTTAATAAAAAGGTTTCTTAAAAGTTTATAAAAAGATTTTTCATGCAACATCTGCAGAAAATAATATATATCTGTATATATATTAACTCCGTATGACCACGTTTTTATGTTTTCAGTTAAATCCTAAATTCTTGATGATAAATCAGAAACCATCTTTAAAAGTTTAAATCAAATTAAAATAACGGTTTTAGCTAAAGAAAACTTTAAATGTACTTAAGTCATTATAAAGTATGCAATTTTTTTTTTAATAACTTAATCTTTTATTTAAAGTTAACTAAGAGCTTTTTCTATTGTTGCTTTTTCATTCATTAAATTTAAGTTTTTAGTTTTAATTTCTGTTTTCAGTTTTGATTTTAATTATTTTCTACTGCAAATTTTAAAAACTCTGTTTTCAATGTTTTTAAAAACTCCATAACTGCTTACGATACTTGATATCTGACAGAACTTGAATTTTAATCAATGATAAAATATTCTACGCAACTTTTTCGGATTTTTTGACGTGATTTATCTTCTGTATATATAAGTTGCTTTGAGCAACAAAGCAAATGAGTTTTTAAATTTATAAATGATATTTGCGTAAAAAATTTCGAACATTTGCTTTTAATGTTGAAAAAGTCAGATACTTTTTTACTAGTGTATGCTGGTTTACTTGGTATATCTAAAATCAGATGTGAATTGTTTTTGAATTCTTAGTAACTAATTTCTCACGTTATATGTCGTAAAGCAAAACAATGTTTTTAATTTCATAATTCTTTTTAGTATTTATTTAGACTTTACTTTAAGTTTTTGATTTAGTTTTAAGTGTTAAATAGTCAAATTCATAAACTTCAAAAAATGTCTTCGTTTTTTTTATGTACGTTTGTTTTAAATATCGATTTTAAAGTAGTAAGTTTGTTATTTTTGATAGTTTTTAATTAAGAACAAAAAATTTTGAGCATACATAAATTATGCATTTAATGCTGTATTCAAAAAAAGTCAATCAAACCGAGCGTCCAAGCTTTTGAACAGATATTAGTGTATTGTGCTGTTAAACTGATTTCTTTTGAATTTCCATATACACTATTTATAGCTATTTAACTTATTTGTTCAGAAATAGTAGTTTGCTATCCAAAGATCGTTCTAGAGTAAACTTCAAGTTAAGTAAACTATTTAATTTATGGTAGGAATTGCTTTAATTGTAGTTATATTTCAAAAGAGCGAGTATATCGTCAACATACATTGCGTATAATAGAGGTTTAATTTTGGTGGTTATTGTTAGTTCAAAAATTTTATTAAGTGCTAAATGCTTTAGACCAGGGTTTTCAAAAATTCTTTTAATATGGCCCTTTGAAGAAGCTACAAAAGCAATGGCCTCCTCTAATAATGTGTCTCAAAAACTACCCTAAGACTTTTTTTGCTTTTCATCGTCAACTCCAGAACATCTAGTGTAAGGTTATAATTATGGCCTTATGGCCCCTTTAATAATCATGCCCCCTTTGGCTCCTTTGCAGCTAACGGCCTCCTAAATACCTAAATACCTGAAATGGCCTTCAAGAGGACCATATGACCCACTTTGGGAAACCGTGCTATAGACAAACCAGCTAGAATTAGAAACAATAAACCCCATTGCAACTTTGTTTATTTGATTGTAGACTTTTTTAACATAACAAAATACACTATGAGTGTCAAAATGTAAAAATTTTTGTAGATTATTTTATTAAAAGTCAAAAAATAGTCAATGAGTTAATTGATTTTATGACAAAAACAGTTTTCAATAGGTATTTTAGTGGAGCTTGAATATACAGTAGACTACGGCTTAAGTACCCAAATTGAACTTGACCAAAAAGTGCGTACTTAGCACGGGTAGTGCGTACTTTTTGACGACATAGTACAATATGAAATTTTGTTGTTTGTTTTCTTTCTTACAACTAGCCAAGGAAACGCACCTCACTTCCAGTGATCATCCTTATGGATAATGCTCCTGGCCATTTTGAGAAATTCAAACGTCAAAATGTCACAGTAAGTCTGTTTCTTCCCAATGTGACTAGCTGGAAACAGCCTTGCGATTTAGTAATCATTGAAGCGCTAAAGAAAAGATATAAGTATCTTTATCTAAACGATGTGCTGACATTTTATACCTTGATTGAAGCTTTTAAAAATAAGGTTTTAGACTAATCCAAGCAGCTAAGAAGAGGAGCAGCTGATGTTGCCCATGGCCAACCAGCAAACTTACTTGATGTTGCTTGCTACATCACAGAAGGTTGGAATAATGTGACAGAAAAAGCGATCCAAAATTGCTTTCGGATTGCTGGTCTAAAAATTCAATTTGTCGATTAAGAAGGTGACTCAAGTCCTGCAAAGGAGGTAGATGTTGAAGACCTTGTACACCTGTTCAACGAAATGAAAGTTGAAATCAATCATCAACTAATTGAGCAGTTCGTGCAAATTGACAACAAAAAACAGCCCAAAATATGCTGAAGCAATTGCGATTGAAAATCAACAGGCAATCGATGAACTAGAAAGAGGTGCTATTCACATTCATGATGAATAAAATGATGAGATGGCTGCACGATCTAGTCAATGTCAATTTCGTGGGTACACCAAGCTATACACTGAAGCTTTGGAAACAGAGTGTCAGCTCTCTAGTGAAGCAGCACTTGGTATAGCTCTTGAGCTCTATCACAAACTAAAAAGCACCCATGAAAAATATCAACGTTGGCTAAACAAAGTAGCCTTATCTGAGCAGGGCTCGCACAGAAAGAAATCCAAGCAGCTCACACTTTTTACATGATAAAATAGAGCCAAGATTGTTTTTTTAATCTAAATAGATTGCTAGTCAAACTAAGTTTAGTTTTATTTATTACTTAAAACCATTTTTCTGTTATTTGCTAAATTGTTTCGGTTTAGAATAAATTTAATTTTGTTTTTTATAGCTGAGATTTTTATTAAACATTTAATTTAGAAAGTAATACATTAATTATAGTTTTCCATTAGCTAAAAAGTGTTTGGTTTTTTTTTTGAAAAGAAAACGTTTCAGGACTGTTTTTGTAAGAAAGTTTATATCAGTAGAAACATTTATAGTATAAGTGCACAATGATAAGATGCTCATTATTTTTTTACTTTTAGTTTTTTGTTGTTGTTGTTGTTGTTGTTTCTTTATATAGGTTTATTTTGACTTTATAAAATTGTAACTAATTTTGTGGTTAACTAGTTTTATATTACGTCACATTAAAATAAGCCTTTCTTTTACAGATATTCTGAAAGTTATTGAATAAAAAAAAATTTAGAAATTTAAGAAAAATTTGGAAAAATTTAGAAAAATGGATGGAAAGTGTCAGAAAATGATTTTATGGAACAAGTCGAAGGATAAAGGTAAAGTTGCACCACCAAAGCCAACATATGTCTCCCGTGATAATATAAGGGAACTTCTTAGGATTTTCAATGCTGAAATGAGAATGGGTTCTCGATTTTGTCTTTCTAGATAAGTGCGTACTTAAGGCGGGTTGCGTACCAAAAAATGTGCGTACTTAAGCGGTAGTCTACTGTATAATATGAAATTTAGTTGTTTGCTTTTTTCTTACAACTAGCCACATATTTTGTTTTGTTAGAAGGAAAGTACCAAACTACATTGTGTTTACCAAACATTTTCAAAAAATCAATGTGTGTACATTTAAATTAAATTATGATTAAACTATGTTGTATTTGTAGGTTTTTTAACTTTTTCATTTAGATTTATTTATTTTATAGCATTACAGCTCAAATATCATTACTCTTTTCACTTTTCTGCTACCACTACATAAGTATTTAGTTTATTAATATTTAGTAACAGGACTGTCACAATCTCAGGCCTATTCAGGATTACTCACCCTAGTTTAAAAGATGTGAAAGTCTCAGGCTAACTCAGCAGGTTGGCCATTCTACCTGGAAACATAAAATAATCTGGAAAAACTGGATGATTGAAAATTTAGGCAAAAAAACTGGAATTTCTTAGAAGTTCTAATATAACTTCCTTTTTTAAATTTAGAATTTTTTTTTGTCTTTTTGGATAAGTGCGCACTTAAGGCGGGGTGCGTACCAAAAAAAGTGCGTACTTAAGCGGTAGTCTACTGTACTAACTTTAAATATATAAACTAGCAATTTGAATGTCTTATGCCTTACTTTGAAACTAGATTTAGAAAACTAGTTGAAACAACACGTTCCCATTAATTTAGTTTTAATGTATAGTAAAAACAACTAAGTTGACAACTGTTTTTTGTAATTTAAATACTAAATTTGAGGAGCTTTTATTGGGAGATAAAAAAGATTTATACGTACTATGTTTAGATTGAAATTTATTTTGCGCTTCAATGACACATTATGATATTTATTGTTTTATATCATTGGAGACACGTGGTATTTTAGTTTTAAAAAAACCCTTTAGTTTTAAATTTTATAAAACTCATTTTTTAATACAAAAAAACTAAAACTACAACAAACGTTTGTAAACAAACAATTAGTTTAAAATTAAGTTTTTAACAGTTTTATAGTATGACAATAAGTTTTTAACTTACGACGCCCCTGTTTTATACGGTCAAGGAAATCTAATGTGTAATGAATTAGGGTTAAATTAGAAGTTAGGTTTATTCTATTTGTTGTAAAAATTTTCCTTTTTTTTTGTATATATTAAAACTAGTTTTTCTTTTGTTTGTATTTGTTAACACATATATATTTATTTTATCTATGCTTCTAAACAAAATATTGTGTTTAAGTCTAAATTTAAGGGTATATTAACATTTACCACCCGCACGATTCCAACCCGATCAATTCCCAACCGAATCAAGTCCCACCCCGACTAAATCCCTACTGGATCAATTCCCACCCGAGTCAATTCCAAACTAATCAAATCCCACCTAAATCAAATCCCATTCGATCACTTCTCACTCGATTAATTCCCACCCGAAGCTTTTCGCACTTGATTAATTCCCACCCAAGTTGTTCGTCAATTTTGCAATGATTTTTTTTTTTGCATTTTATACGGGTTTCATTTTTGAACAAAGCGTCACTTTTGAACGAATATCCACTTTTGTATGATGTCACTTTGCACAGATGACATTTTTGCACAGTTTTAAACTTTATCAATACAAATCTATATTTGAAATAAACTAAACTAAAATGAATATAAAATTCATATCCTTAAAAAAATAAAATAAATCTAAAACGATATTTTAATTTCTATTACACAAAAGCTTTAACTTATTTATTATAAAGAATATTAAAGTCAAAACAAACTTATCCTAAAACTAAACTTAGAAAAAATGTTTATAACTAATTGAAACTTATTTTCAACAAAAATATTTTTTTTAAAGTCATAAAAGTTTTGCTTGTTTAATTTTTTTAATAGAAGTCGATTTAAAGATGACTTTGATTTGGTTTAAAGTTAAAAATACATAGACACACAAAAACACGCACGAACCAGGATTTTTGACAATGATGTAAAATTGTATTCTTTTAAGTTTAATTTACAAACTTGAAGAGTCTTTAAAAAACTTTCTAATTATTTTTTTTTTTAAAGTAAAACAACAGTTTGATAGTTTTACTTATGTTCAGCTAGTTTAAAAGTATAGTCGTTTAAGTACTCTTTTTTTATGTTTGACTTTTCTTTACAGCTTAAAAATTTGCTTAAACTTGTATGTTAATGCACTTTACAACTTTTTCAGACTTAATCTAAAACTATTAGTGCATGTCAGTATTTTAACATAAAAGTAAAGCCTAGTCTTACAAATAGTTTAACGTATTTTAGTTTATAACTGTTTTCCCTGTATCGCGTGTAAGTGCAGTTAAAGCAGTAAATAACTTTTTTATTATAATTTTTACCAAGATTCAGGGTAAATGCTATTATACATTTTAATTATAACAACTTTATGTCTTATAAGCTCAATCTACTGTACAACTTAGAAGTTATTTGTTGTAGAATGTATGTACTGATTCTTGTTCTAGTGTGCCTTTTAGTTTAACAAAAAAGTCGCTGTTTAACAAAAAAGTTTTTTAAATAGTTCATACTTAAACATATAAAAAAGACATTTAAAATGATAGGCTTAAACTATTTGAATTTATTTTCATTCTTTTTTATAACTACTTTAGCAAGAAGTGTTCTTAGAAATTAAAATTAAGACTCAATTTCAAATATGTTATAAATGTTGTAGTTTAAATTTCAAGTGAAATAAAAAAATTGTATTCCTTTTATTTTCAGCAGTTAACTTGTCTTGAAAACTTATAATGTTACCAGACTCTCTTTTGAAAAATTTGTTGCATTAAAAGCGTATAATTAAGTTTGGAAGTTCTGACCTGGTAAAATAAAAGCAATGAATATCAAAGTAAAAGTAGAAACGTTAGTCCGAAAAAACAAAACTTAAATTAAGTTGTTTGTTCCTGAATCGTCCGTATATTTATGATAATAAATCTTAATATATGCTTTTTCTGTAATTAAAACAAAATAGTTTTCAGTTACCTTTGTGTAAATTAAGAAATTTATATTTATTTAAATTTTATGTTAAACTTATTTTAGTTTATACTCAAGTTTAGTTTTACATTAATAAGTACAGTAACCTCTCGCTTATTTACGCACATTGTGTCCACAGAAAAAGTGCGTAAAGATATATGAGATCGTAAAGATACGAGAGGTACCAAGTATACTTATTATAATGGCTGTTTTTAACATTGCTTCTAGTTAAAAGCAGACTAAGGACTTTCCTACTTTTAACAACTTGTTTAATAATTTATAATATAAAAACAAAAAATAAAATTATACATATATTAAAAAAAAAGGATTTAAGTTTATATAAAATAATAATTCGAGTAGAAAAATTTTACTAATTTTAATAATAAGTAGATTTTATCTATATCTTAATTTAAATGTGACTTATATGATACTTAACATTTATATTATATTCTACTTAGCAAATTCAATTTATAATTAAGCATTTGTTTAAAATTATAAAATAATGTTTAATCATATATAGGGCAAGAGTGCTGTATAACTAATTTGTGTTTCAAACTTTCATTATTTTATTATACTTTTATAGTTTAACACAGTCATATTTCTTTCAGAATTTTAATTTAACCTCTTATTGTTAACAAAATATGTGATATACTGAGGTATAACTAAATGTTTATTAATTAGTCAAGGAACAAAGTTTACAAAGTCTAAAGATATAGAGAAGTGAGTTAGCGTTTAAAAACATATTTAAAATTAAAAATATACAATAAACATAATTTGTGAAATATAAAGAAAAATTACAATTTTTATTTTTCGAATCTTTAAGAATTCTAAAATGCGAAACGTCACGAGTGCGTAAAGATGCGAGAGGTTACTGTAATTAATTTTTAAACAGGCAAAATTTACATTAAGTACAATTTTAGTTTAATTTTTTCTATAAATGCTTTTAGATAAATTTCGTCCACTTAGTTTTATCAAATTTTTAGAAAAATTCAGTTGTGCGAGAGTGACAACTGGCGCAAAACATCGCACCAGTAAAAGTTTGATGCCATGCAAACAAAACGCTTTGTGCAAAGTGCAGGCATAAAAAAGTGATAATTCTTGGAAAAGTGACACCTATGCAAAACTGACACTATACAAAAACAACTCTCCGTGCAAAAGTGATGCTATGTAAAAGTGACGTGCAAAATTGATTAGGTGAAAATTGATTCGGGTGGGAATTGATTCGAGTGGGAATTGATTTGGGTGGGAATAGGTTCGGGTTGGAATTGTTCGGGTGGTAATTGTGCGCGTGTTGGAACTAAGCAGTTCCCGTGTTTAAGAATATTATTAGCAGTATGAGTGAGTTTTTTGAGCTAAAATAGGTAATTGCGTATTGAATATTTTATCTACTTTTGTACATACGATGTAAATCGTTTAGTAACATCTTTCACTTTGCACTTGTTTAATAAGGGTGTTAGCACAAAAAATTTAGCGTGTCTCTATCAAAATACCCATGCTAGGCATAATATATTCAAATGAAACAATTTTGCTAAATTAGACATCTAAAGCTTATGTATTTAAGTCCAAATTAAAAAAGAATCAAAGACCTATTGAAAACAGTTCTCGACACAAAAGTACCAATATAATTATTAAAGGGAGCAAAATTATTAACAGTACATATTTTATGAAAATTTCTAAATGTCTGCACTCAATTCTTTACTAAAAAATCCACAAGCAAATAAACGGTGTTGCAATAAGAAGACGATTATCCCCAATACTAGTTTACCGGTTTGTAATATCTAAGGAAAATTCTTAATTAAAATCAGCCTCTATACCCTACGCAAAGTATATAGACGATATACTCACTCTCGTGGTATACAACAATGATTTAAGCAACTTCTACTATGAAATTATTCAGCTACACCCTTACTTATAGTTTAATTTAGATAAATCTTAAAACAGCAAAACAAAATTCAAACCGACTACAAGTGTATAAAAAATACGACAAGAAACCAGTCTGATAATACAACATACCACAAATGCCTTTTTTCCTAAGTTGTTGCCAAACTTTGGAGTCAAATAGTTTGTTTAGCAGATCAATTATAAATAACGCTTCCTTAAATCTAGCTGTAATACATTTTGTAACTATTTGAATTCAATTTTTCGAAATTAAATGCGTTAAAATAAAACAATAATGAGTATAAGCATTAACAATTTCGAAATTAACAAAAACTCAAACTATGACAACTCTGCAATACACTAGTGTCTATCGAAAATCTTAAAAGCTCAGTTTGGCTGATTTTTTGGAATACACCATTTAACGCATTTTAAAACTTTTTGTTTCAAAGAAAACTATCAAAAATAACAAACTTACTATTGTAAAATCAACATCCAAAAAGAAATCAGATATTTTACAAAAATATTATACAAATACAAACTTTATGTAAGTTCATAAAATCAATTAATTTAAACTCGAAATAAAATGAAAAGATAAAAAATACTAAAAGAAAGTCTTAAACTGAAGACTTACGTTGTTAATTGGTAATTAAGATTTCAAAAACGACTGACTCATCTTTTTTAATAAAAAAATTAGAAATTGAAACAGTATACACTAATAAAACGATATCTGACTATTTTAACATTAAAGGTAAATGTTTAAAGTATTGACGTGGATTTTACTTGAAAAAAATAAATTTGCTCAGTCGATAAGAGAAAATACTAAATAAGAGAGACATCACGCCAACCAAACAAGAAAAACAGTGCAATATTCGATATTCTATTAAATTTAGAATCCTGCCAGATCTGGAATATTGTAAAAACTTTTGAAATTTGAAAACGTTGAAAGCGGAGTGATCGTTACAGTTAGGAGCTGATACTATATCTTAAACAGAAATCAAAACTAAATATAGCATCAGGTTGTTTGATAAAAAGTCAAACTTTTTAAGACATTTCAAGTTAGTCTACAGTTTTGAATAATAACTTACATTCAGTTTAAAAGATCTATATTTTAGCTATAAAAGATATTTTTGCTTACCTTATAACATAATAGTTGTCAATTTTTAATACCAAAAGCTTTGTTCAAAATAAAAACACCACAACTTAACTATAAATAGTTTATTATACTTTATTATTTGCAAATATTTCATAACTTTTTTATTTAGGAAGAGTTTATACATTGCAAATAAATAATAACTCTTTGTTTGCAGTAAATAAGATCAGATTTATTTTTGCAGATTATTTAAAACAATACAATGTTTAACTACTTTAGTAAAATATAGGAGATCTTCAGTTGTTTGATAAATCTGAATAAAGTGCTTAAACAAATAAATGGAAGATATGGTAAATTTAATTAAGAAATAAAAAGCTAAGAATTTTATAACTTAAAACCTCATGTTCAAAATTTATTTAAAGCTGAAACTTGGAGTATAAGTTAAATTTTTAAAACATATTTAAAAATGCTTACTATTATATTTCTGTATTCATTGCAATTTCTAACTATAAAATATTTGTGCTGAAAGAGGTTTTATAAAAATAAAAAGATCTTCAAGTTCATCATAAAACAAATTAACCTTGTGATTTTTTTCTAAAAACAAACGTCTGTTTGGTTTCGTCATTATTAGAATTTGTACTTCTTTGATGTCGTACACTTCTAATGTGTCGTATTAATTTTGGTGCTGCTGAAATCGGAGAATAAATCCCACCTTTAGTTTAAAATCAATGTCTGATAATTTTTAAGAACTTAATTGATATTTTAGAATTATAAAAAAAAACATTCTTTATGTATTTAAGCTACTTCAAGATCAATGATTAAAAACAATAAGTTATTGTATGTAAATGCATATTATTTTTTTAATAAAAAACTAGCTAAAACTTTGTTTTACTACTTATTAAACATTAAAAAATTTGTTATATTTAAAATTATATGAAAAATTTAAACAACATCATTTAAAGTTTAATTAATAAAACTTAAATGTCCAAAAGAAAGTTTAAATAGACTTTATATTGTGGAAAACAGTGCTTAAATAAATAAATAAGTAAAAACAAATTTTTGCTTAAAAACAAATCTTTACTTAAAAAGATCTTAATTATAAAAAAAAAATAATTAAATTTTAGTCTTCCGATTGAATGTATGATAAAATAAAACTTAAAACTTTGACAAACATCTACATCTACAGTGATACAAACTTCTACGTAAACTTTTATACTATGATATGATCTATTGTACTTTTCGATAAAAATTTACGATAAATAGTTAGGAAAGTTATGTTATTTAAAGTTTAAAGTTTTTGACAACATGGGTACATATTTATAAATGTTATTGTTTATTTTATATTTATACCTGTGTTAAAATAAATTTTGAAAAAAAAAAGTTTAAAAGAAAGTTTATCTATTATCTCAAAGAAAAGAAAACATAAGTTGTCTTTAATTATAACTAAAAATTATTAAAGTTTAAAGACTCGTAGTAAGATTTTTTTTAGAGTAGATTAAATGGATGTATTCTAGCATCTTTAAAAAACAAATATGAAAACTACAACATTTTTTATAAATTTGTTTGAATAAAAATAAGTAAAAGTATTCAAGTATCTAAATCAATGGTCGGCAGTTTTATATAAGTCGCGAGCCAATTGTTCTACAAACAATTGCTCGTGGGCAGCACTGTATAGAAAATGTCTTCCGAGGACCGTAGTCATTCAAAAAAATTGGAGTAATCAGTAGAATAAATTATTTTTCATCAAAAATGTGATAAAACAAGCAATGATAAATCACTAATAGTTAGTACTTATCAAAATAATTGATTAGTTGTGAGGTTTTACCACAAAATTGTTTTTTGTTTATAAAAGTTTTTTTTTAGCTGAAAAGAACATTGTAGGCCGCAGATTGTGCTTTGCATATTGTATTTGCTGACCCCTGGTCTAAAAGAAGATTCTTTTTTTTAATTTTATCAACTGCTTTTTTTAACCTATAAAAACTTTCGGTTTAGGTTGTCATTTTTGTTTCGAGAACTTACGATGTTTCGATAATAAATAGAAAGTTATAATTAGCAGAAAAAAAAGCAAAAGAACTACAAATACGCAACAGTATAAAATTAATTCAAAGCAAGTTAGATAAGATAAAATTGTATAATATGAATTTTACTTAAAGTTTAATCTTAAAACAAAGTATATTGTTGGCGTGCGTTTTTTTTTTTGTATAAAAAATTAATAGACTAAAATTAAGCTTGAACAGTAATAACTTTATTTTAACATATTAGGATATTTTATAAAGTACAACTGGAACATGAATTTCTTCAAAATTTTCTTTATTTATTTAAAATTTTATCTGTAAAACGATAATACTGTTTTGTTTATACTTATTTTTCTATTACTTTCTAAAAGTCTTATTCTATTTTTTTTTCATGATTTCTACAAACATATTTGAGAATGCTTCTTAAAAATATTTTTTGCGTTAGTTGCTAAGTGCAGCTTGGTCATAAAACTGCTTCTAATTAATTTTAATTGCTACCTAGTTTTGTGTTTGTAATTCTTTTGCACGTGAAATATTTTATTCTACTAGTAAATGTAATTAGAGACAAAACACTAAAATACTTTAAAAAATTAATTAGCTTAACTAAAAGTTTGTAACTTTAGTTATTTATATATTTTTATTTACAACAAGATCACGGCAAAATGACAAAAAAAATATTATAAACTTGCTAGGACGATTAGAGCAATTAACATATTATGATAAACTAAAACACTGAGGTGTTTTTTTTATCTTAACGTAACTCATTAATTTAGTATCAAAGTAGTAATACTACTTAAGTAGTAAAAAAACCTTAACTTAATAAAATAAACAAACAGTTAACAATTTTTTTTTACAATCAAGTAGTTTAGGAAAAATTTAATTATTTCAAGTATACGTTAAGTAAGTTGAAGCTAGTTAAAGCTTAGACTTAAGTAAAAAAATATAAAAGAAACCACTTTTTATATAAAATATTTATAAGCAAAAAAGGAATTACCTTATAGTCTACAACAATTAATTCGTTATAGTCCACATAGATGATAATTTTTGTTCCTAAAAGTTTACTTATAGACATAGCAACAAAAAAATATTGTTTTAATAAATAAATTATCGTTTTTCTGGTAACGAGTAGGTTTTTGTTGAATGCGATGTTTTACATTTTATTTTAAGTATTTGTTAAGAAGCACTTATTAAATTAAATAAAAAAACATAATTTACAATAAAAAAAAAAATTTCATAAAAGCCTTTAAATACCGTTACGCGTGAGCAATTATTTACTGAGTTACATGAGAAACATCACAAGACGTCAAAACAAAGTTAACAGAAACTAAAGCTACAACTAGTTTCGACATTGTATAAACCAATATTGTCTTAATTTTGGTTTATTTGTATCATAAATACAAGAATACATATAACTACTTTTTTTCTTAGCAGTTTTCAAAATCTTAAAGCTAAACAATTTACCTTACTATAAATTTAGTATTATTGCTTGTTGAATTAGTCTTTATCTTTAAAGCTATAAGTATTTCTTACAAAGACAATAAAATTATAAAACTTTTGTATTAATTTAAAAATTTTTCTATAATTCCAAATCTTCATAAATTATTTTAAACTTAAGATATTTCATATACTCGGTTCAAAATTTACTTTTGAAACTACTAATTTGAAAAAATAACAACAAGAAATATGAAATAAGTGTTTTTTAGCACTAACACCTTTTTGATTTTCTGAGTTTCAAAAAAAAATCTAATCGAAATATAAAACAGGATAAAAGTCTCAAACGATGTCTTCTGCTATTTTTAAGAAGTATATTATACCTTAATAAACAAACAACAACTACATTGCTTGAAATTTTATTCATAAAAAAATATAATGCTTATCAAGTTCTGCTTTGAGTTCTGCTTTGAGTATATTAATAAAACTGCCTAATTTTTTTCTTTTCCAAAAATAACTTTGTGTTATTGACACTTAATATGTGATAAAACATTTGAAATTTTATTAGTAACTTTGAAATTTAACTTTAACTTTTTGTATACATACTTAACTTTTTCTTAGCTTTAAATATAAAACTTCACTACATAAAAGCAGCATCAAAGCTTAATTAAAAACTTCAGAAAAAATAATTAATCAACAACGGTAAGTTAACCAAATACTTACAACAACCATTATTTAAGATTATTACTTTTACTACAAACAACTTTTGTTAATAACATTATCTTCAAAGTAAAACATGCGTAAAACTTACATATAAGATGTAGTAGCAACAAAAGTTTATTGAAAAAAGCAAGCTTTCGAAACAGAGAAGACATTTTTGTGTTACTGCTGAAGGTCGACCACTTAAAAATTAATTCTTTGTTTTCGGTTTTTAAAAGTTTTGCTGCCAACTAAGTAAACAAATTGTTGATTCAGTTTTAGTTATTTAGTTACCTTGTGCGCTGATAGAGCTTTCATAAGAACATATGATCTTGCTAGTTGATGAATTAGTTTGCGTTTTTTTCTTTCTCTTTCTTCTATCTCTCGTTTATAAAAATTATAAGAATTAAAGTTTATTTTTAAAATACTTTTTATTTTAAATAAACACTGAAATTTTCAAAAGATATTGTAGAAGTTTCTTGATATTCGTTTCATTAATTAATGCATTTTCTTTCATGAACTAAGATATGTAGGTACGTTAATATATTTTAAAAAATTACTTTTTAATTAAACTATTCATTGATGGAAAGAAACAAAACACTAAAACAGACTACATCTTTAAATATAAATCATAATTTTTGTTGTTTTTTTTTTGCAAGTTATATCAACAATATATCAAGTTAATTTTAAATCAATTTCGTTTTGAAAAAAATATCAAAACAATAGATCACTCAAAATGTTAACTACTAAGCTAAAAAGTTAAATTTTTATTCGCTACTTAAATAAAATTGTGTAATGAAAAAATACAATAAAGTAGTATTTAAAAAAGCTAAAAATGTCAAGTCTAAATTTATTCTTCCTGTTAGTGTAAAGTACTCTTAAAAGTGCTGCTTGTTATTAAACAAAATAAGTCTTTCGACTTCCTTTTTGCAATTTTTGAAGAACTCATTGAAGATTTTTTAAACAGCTGCCGACTCCCTAGATTATACGTCATCAAATGTATTTGTGTTGCATCAGAACTTTCTCATAACATAAATTTACTATTATTAAAAGCGTTATTAGTTCTTCTGTTGATGATGTAAATATATTTTTTGAATTAGGTTCTTCTGTAAGCCCCTCATTGCTGTTTTTTTTCACAAGTATTTTAGCCTTATTGGTTTATTTAAGTCAAATTGTTATTATAAACTCAAGTGTTCTTCAAATTAACTGAAGAGTTGCTTTTATTACTTTAAAAATATAGTCTTTTTTTGAGTAACAGTTAAGTTTATCGTGTATTAAAAATGTGAAAAATATAATCTAAATGTCTTATTATTGCCTACTCAGCTTAAATCTTTTTTTTCTAATTTTGAAAGTTATCTTGAAAAAAAATTATATTTTTAACTAGTACATAATTTTTTATTTTTACCAGCAAATTTCTTTTAAACTGAATGTCATTTCAAAAATATTAAAAAAAAAACTGATATATCTAGAAATCAATAATCAAAAAGATGTATTTTTATTTTATTAAATTTAAAAATCTTGTTTCAACTACCTTTTTTGTTATAGTCAAAATCAAGGGCACTTCATTTCATTTAATAAATGATAAAAACTTTTATTCGTAACATCACTTAGCTATTTCCTTCTGCATAAACTTGCTTTGTGGAAACTTATAAAGTTGTTATAACTAAGTACATTAAATAACTCTCTTTATCAGAATAACTAATATTTTTAAAGTTAAAACCTATAGCAAAAATTAAGTTGTTTTAAAAAAGTCTTTTAATCATTTTTTAAATTGTTATAATACAACAAAACTTTATTTTTTCATTATAAGCTTATGAAGTTCAATCAACCATAAAATTTTTAATAACACCATATTAAAAACCGCAAGCAAAGAATAAACTCTAAATGTTATCAACGCCTTATATTTGCCAAATAATTTGGCTTAATTACACTAGGCTGAAGTCAGACTTGTAAAATAAATTAACGTTTTTAAATTATATGTAAATGCATAAACGATACAAATAAAACAAGTAACAAATTTGAAACATAAAACAAAAACAAATTATACAGTAATCTTCCTTTATTGTACCAACATATGCGTTTGTGTATTAACGGATTAACACACTTCAACTGGGTCCTGTAAAAAAATACTGTAGTGAAAGAATAGAAGCTAAAGTAGGTATATACATGTGTTCATTAAAATTAAAATAATTTCTACAGATTTTTAGAGCTTAATAGTTAATAACAGGTAAAATACTTAATGTTAAATCCGACTGTTATAAAATTATACAAATTTGTAACGAAATTTTTCATGACGTATACATCTTTTATTTTTATTTGTACGTTTGTTTTGTTTGTATTCTACGATAAAAGTTACTTTTTTTTTTAATGTTCTTGAACAACTATAATAAAAATTGAATATGTAGCAAAATATCAAAACAGCACGTTTTACTATTTTATATCTATATGTCTTATAAAAAGTTCATAAAAAAATTACAGGACCATACATGTTGAACAGAAGTTAATTCAAATAAATAATATTTTAAATTCGAAAATATACTGTTGCACTCAATATTGTTTTGTGAAAAGTTTTTGTAGTAAAATTTTACAATCAGGCCCTTAATTTAGTTACTACTCTTTGCTAGAGCCTTATTATTACTTATTTTATCACAGTTTTGCTTTAAAATAGTATTTTCATGTTGATTACTATATCTATTTTAAAATAAAGCGGCCCACAAGTTATTTTACTACACAATACGGCCCGCGAGCAAGTTTTTCTAGAAAAATTACCCCGTGACTTATAGATGCTGCCGACCCCTGTTCTAAACAATGTTTTAGATAAATTGCTTATGGTAATACAAACAACCACTTTTAGTTCGTTCTTTTTGTTTCAAGATTCCGATACTTTAACATTTAAAGTTTCTATTTTTTCTGCGTTACAAATTTTACACCCATCCCTTTTTCAGACTATATTTGTTTAAGTGTCACCTACTAAAAGTAGCTAGTATTTATTTCGGCCATTATCAACAAAGTTAAATGTTTTATGCCAGCGGTAATAAACAATGAACTTCACCGCATGACCAACGACAACAGCACCCGAGACAACCTACGACCGGTTTCGTCCTTTTTAGGACTCATCAGGCAGGCTTAGTCGCGAGAAACCGCTGTTGTGATCTAGACTAAGCGGGCTAAAGTGCAAATGCACTGAAGCGACCGTTTGTGGGTAAAGTCCGTAAAACTGACAATTTTTTTTTAAATAGTACATATGTTTTATACAAACAATAAAATTGCTTGTAGTTCTCACCTGTAGCTCGAATTCAAAATAAAAAAGTAGTTATTGTAGAATTCGAGCTACTGTTGAGGATTGTTGAGGAAAAATCATCTTCCATAGAGCCCACTTGAAGGTTTTTTAAATAGTTTATTGCAAAAATTTAAATTTAAAAAGAACAGTACATATGTTTCACATAAACGATAAAATTGTTTTCAATCCTCAGCTGTAGTTCGAATTGAATTGCACTTTGCTTAATATTAACTTAAAAAAAACTGTGTCGTAATTATTAAATCTTGTAGAGAACTAAATAAAGTGCAAAAAAAAATTTTTTGCAGGGAGCACAAATCTAGCACAAAATGTCCTTTAGAACGGAGCGAAACTTTTCACGGTTCCACTTTAGCAAGGAATGTCACTTTTGCAAGGAGCGACTATTTTGAATGGCTTCATTTTGCATGATTATTTTTTTATGCTTATATAAAATTTGTACTAAAATGTTCTAAATATAAAACAAATTATGCAAAACTTCAAACTAAAAGTAAACAAGCTTCAGATCAGTTTAAAACAGGGTTTCCCAAAGTGGGCGATTTCGCCCCCCTGGGGGCGATTTTAGTAATTTGGGGGGCGATAATTAGTAAGGGGGCGAAAGGGTGGGCGATAACTAGTGAGGGGGCGAAAAGGGGGCGATTTTAAAATTTTTGGCTGTCATGAGATTTTTACTTTTTTTCTTGCTATTTTACTAATTTTAGCTTGCTCTAAATTGTATGACCCTGAGGTAAAACTTAAACAAAAAAGTTTATTTTATTTATGAAAAAAAAGAAAAAAAATCAAGTGTTTATGACTCCTACTTTCAAGTAAATACTATATTTTCATTCATATATTTCCTTGTTTAACAATTACATATATCATAGATGATTGAAATCCCTCTAACTATTTTATAACCTGAGATATATGTTATTTGGGATCATAAATGGTTTGTAAAAATCTATGTTATCTTTTATTAACTATCACCTCATGATATTTCCAGTTGTTTTTTGAAAAGTCACCAAGTTAGACTAAGAAATAAAATTATACAGGGTTGCCAGTTTACCTAGAAGCCTTGAAAAACCTGGAACTTGACAAGTTCGGCAAAAAAAAAAACCTGGAAAAAATCTGGATTTTTTAACGATTTTAACATATTAAGTAGTAAATTTAGATCTGACACAAAAAAAGCTATCATATAGATAAAAATATGGATCCCTTCGAGGCAGATACTTTTGAAATAAACGACATACAGGAAACCTTCTCAGACTTACAAACTGACCTTAAACTTCAACTAAATTCTTCCAAACAACGACATGAAAGCTTTTGGACTCAACAAAAACTAAGGCAAAAGTATCCAATCATTTAAAAGGAATTTAGATTGTTGTTTATAGCTTTTCCTTCTAGCTATGTTGTTGAGAAAGCTTTTAGTTCAGTTATCAACATCTTGAGCAAAAAATCTAATCTAGATATTTATAAAGGAGGTGACTTAAGGCTCTATTTTACTGATTAAGAATCAGATTAGAAAAACTTGCAAGCAGTCATGAACCTCATCCTTCACATTATATTACACTTCAGTAGCAGACATTATTTTATGAAAGTTTTTTAATTTTATTTGATCTTTTGAAAACTTCTTATTTAACCTGGTTTGTATTGTATTTAAGTAGTTTTTTTATAATAACAACTTTATCAAGCTATTTATTCTACAACAGGTTTGCATAATGCCTAATAAATATTAATTACGGTGGACTTCCTCTTGAGTTCGCACTTTTTACCCAAGTAAAAAAAGCAAATTTATATTTTCTTATATATAACTAAAGTAAAGTCTATTACTAACCAAATATTAACAAAACAAAATATATATAGTATTTGTTAGCTTATATAGATCTGTTTTATTTTAATGAAAGTTTGTTTTATGTTTTAGTGGATTTCATGTTTATTCATAACATTATTGCATATAACATATTGAAATTTGTCATTTTGTAAAAAAAATATGGTAATATTTCTTTTAGTTTGTACTTTTTAGTTTTTTTCAAAGTGCGAACTTAAGCGGAAGTCTACTATGTTTATTAAATGGTTTATGTTTTAAAGTTGTTAACAGTTTTATTTTGACCTGGTTAATTTTGTAGTTTATATTCGTCGTTTTACATTTCGTTCTAAAAGTTTTTATAGCATAGTGATAAAATTAAAATATTTGTTTGAAAGACCTTTATTTGACAGGTTTTTGTTATTACTTGTTTAATCTGTATATAACTTATATAACTATATACCTAATATCTGATTGTAAAATTTTGATAACTATTAAAGTTTTAAAATCTAATATGAATTTTTTGGTTTTAAAAGAGTATAAATTTGAGGTCTCTATTTTAAATGACTTCTACTCTTTCATTTAAAAGTTTCTTAAACTCAATTTTATTTTCTAACTTGATTTATTATTGTTGAAAAATTATTATTATATAAGGAGTTTTAGACTATTAATACAACTGTTTTTGGTTTTTTCTTAATTCAATAATATTAGCAATTAGAATATACTTAGTTTGTTTTAATACTTCAACACTAGCTTTTAGGTTTTCACTATTTTCCTCTGTTAAATTATTATGGGCTAATAGCTAGAAAAAAATTTTTTAAAGAGAATTAAATAAGCCATCAAAAAGACTGCTACAGTTACAAAACAAAATTTTATCCTAGTTAAAAGTTTTTTTTAAATTGATTACTTTCTGCTCACAAAATTAAGTGTAAAACATTGGATTTTTTTAAATTTAAATAAAGAAAAAAAATTGTTAGAATTAAGGTTTAGTTCCCTAAAGATTATTTCAAGTCAAGAACTATTTCATGGTATTCTACTACGAAACAAATAGTTTAAAAAGTTTAAAATTAAATTTTTAATTTTTACAACTAACTTGCTTACAATATATCTTAGTATTGAAATTTATAAATTTACTGCATTAACTGAAGCTGTTGATGAAACCACTTTTCATGTGAGAAAATCAACCAGTCGGTCAAACTTCCTCAAACTAGATCAGAATTAATTTTTAATTTTTATTTTATTACGTGTATGATAAACTGCTCATTTTTTTAGTTTTTTTAATCTCTGGTATAGTTATTTTAGAATATGCCTATTTATAGAATAATTTAAGTATTTTGTGCGGCTTAAATAAGTTACTTAGTATTAACTTCTAAATGTCCGAAATTTGTTATACGAGATATTATTATAGTTTCAGGTTTCAGTTAAGGTTTCAGGTAGGTAACGTAAGGCTCAGATCCAGTCGCAGATCCAGTCGAATTTCGACCCGCTAAGTAAATTGAAAACTACTTGTGCATAATAAATAAAATTTAGTTTTTTGATACTTAACATTTTGAAATACGCTTTCATTTCGTTTTCAGTTCACAATAATATTTCCTAGATCACAATAATAGTACATAAGTTTATTACAATTTTGCTCGAGTTTTTAAATTTTCTTATTTGTTATTTTTTTAAAATCATGCCGCCCGCAATTACATTTTTTTAACGAGTTTAAACTAGAAAATATTTTTTAGTAAATATGAATAGCTGACTACAAAAATTGTCCACCACTGACCTAAAAGTTTCATTAGTTTCAAAACAGTTCATATTTAAACAGGATTGATTACAGATAACACAAGGCTTTTTAATCATTAAGTATTTTAAAACACTTTACTGGGCTTCTAAGAAAATAACTGTAAATTATTTTCTCAAGCCCTGTAAACTACTTTGAACACAAAAGTGCGTGCATAAGAAGTACCAGACTAAATTACATTTCGAACACAACTTTTTTAGCTCAAAAGTTTGTACTCAAAAGAAAAACTACTTTGTTAAATCAGGGGGGGGGGGGGCGATTTTTTTCAAATTACTGAAAAGGGGGCGATTTAGTAAATGAGTTTGGGAAACCCTGGTTTAAAATAAGTAACACTTTTAACAAAAGTATTTCCCGTGCTATAGTGTCACATTGTGCTAAAGTGTTACTTAATGCAAAAGTAACACTCTGTGCTAAAGTGATAATCTGTGCTAATGAAATAATCCGTGCAAAATTGATGCTGTGTAGTTCTGACACCTATCTCTAAAACGGGAGTTAGTTTTACTAGTGGACCATACTAATATAAATTAGGTATTTCTTTCTAAAAATACTATTTAAAACTTGAAATTCTTATAAAATAGTTTAATATCCATAGAAATACTTTTAAATAACATGTTAGTTCTTGCTCAATCCTAAAGCAAAATAAAGAAAATTAAAACAAATTTTGTTACAGTTTTAATCTATTTTGAAAATACCGTAACTTGTTTTAAAGTTTTTATTTCCTATGTACCAGTTTAATAGTAAAACTATTAAAATACGAAGAACACTATAAGCTTAAATTTTTGAATCTATAAAACTAAGGTTTTACAAAAAGTAATTAAAACAAGTTTTATATTAATAGTTTGACTTGTTTATTTGAAATTTTAATTAAAATAAAATTTGTAATTATGATATTTTTAGGTGCTATCCATTTAAAATTTTTGTATACTTCTGGTCTTGAATAAGGTAAGCCTATAATTACGTTGTAATGCATTGTAAGCAAAATGTATGTCGAAAATGACACTGAGCGGGTTGTTCTTATTTTATTTGATGCATTTATTTTTTAAATGGTAGATGGCGTTATAAACCGAAAATCGATTGTTACTAGACATTATCTCTGTGTCCCACAGCTAAATCGCACATAACTATAAGTAGGGATTTAATAACTTAAAGTTATACATAAAAATAAAACTATTGTAAATAATATCCAGTATAACGTTTTAAGATAATCTAATCTACCATTTTTTTTAAGTTTTTGGAGACACTCATCTTATACCAAAAATTATCAGACTTAAAATAAAATCTTTCTATTATGTTCATTATAACTAACGTTCTACGTGAAATTCTCTCGAGCTCTTTTCTTTCTCTATAACTTTCCCTTTGAGATAAATACTAGTTTTTCCATAACTTTTTTAAGCTTTTTATATTACTATACCTTACTCTTTATGTTTTAAAGGTAATTGTAATTTTTTCATTGGTATGTTGCGTTACATTTGAAAAAAAATGTATATAAATTAAAAAAAAAATTTAATAAAATAAAACGGCAAATCGTGAGCATCACCTGTAAATGTTATAAGAATCAACTAGTGATGTCGTGTAATGGCGTAATAGAGATGCAGAGCAATTCAAACTACCTATTGTTATTGTATTTTGAATTTAAAAAATCAGTTATGACAAAATTTCTTATTTAAAAAGATATAGTGAAACAATTAAGTTTGAGAGTATTTTGAGATGTGTAAGCTAAATTATGTTGCTACGCACTAATATGTTTTCATCACGCGTCGACATTGGAATGTACCAGTTGATTTTTTTCACTTATATATACATTTAGAGTTTATCTTAGTGCGATTTTATCTCAGACTTAGAATGTTTACCTGGTTTAGGATTAAGAAAGAGTAAGAAGCTACATTTTTTTTCAATATAAATTAGTAAATACAATAAATTTAAAAAAACTTTAACTTATTTTTTAATTATAAAAATACTGAAACATTCTTTTGAAAATTTGTTCTATAATATATTTTTCAGGAATAGTTTTATAAAAATTTAATTATCAAAACATTAATCAACCAAAAAAGAGCCAAAATACCTCGCGACAGCTTGCACCACTTTAGTTGTATTTTAAACTTTGTTTCAAGCTCTAAGTTCATAAGAACCTCTGAACATAAACTGTAAAAAAAGAGGTCAAAAATGCTGTTTCTTTTCTATTTTCAATAGCGAGTCTCTGTTCGTCCAACTGTAACTTTTGAGTGATCTACAGCCGAAGTCTTTGTTAAGAATAGTGATGTAAGCAATACAAACACCTTAACAATTTTCTTGACATAAAATGACATCAAGTCGGTTAGGCCGTAGTTATAATTAAAAAGTTTTAAACTATTTACTCTCTAGCACTATATTTTGACAGTGGAATGTAAAGTCTTCTGACTAGCCATCTTTGAGCTGCTTTATCGATTTCTACTCCGTACGTCACAGTCATCGGCGAAGGGAATTGTATACTTGCTAAAAAAAAAATATATATGCTTAAATAACTAAACATAAGTCCAGATAGGCAAATCTATATTTAAGCGATGTATTTGGTAAATTTACCAAAAAACTTAAATCAAGTAAAAAAATAATTGTACTATTATTTATATAATTTTAGTTTTGAAAAATAAACTTTTTCACAAAGTTTTGAGTTAAAAAATGTTATAAGTTGTTTTAAAAGTAAATATAAAAGCAAATTTATTCTTTTATATGTTATAAACACGTATTTTTTTTTGTAAATGTATGAAATTTTATATTTGGAATTTTTTTTAAATTGACAAATGTCAAAGTTCTCGATGCAAAAGCATATATTGATATTTTTAGTACAAAAAACGACTAGTTTTCGATTTGATTACTGCAGTTTTAAAGCGTTTTGCATATCATTAGAACAATAACTAAGTTTATTAACAAGTTTTAAAAAACAACAAAATATACATTATGACGTGTTAAATAAATTTGGTAATATTATTTTAAATACAACTTATGTACAAGTAAAATACACAAGTAAATTAAATAGTATAAAAAACTAATAAAACTTAATAACAAAATATAAATTAACTTGTAGACAAGTGGTTTTTAAAATAAGCTACCTAAATTTATTTAAACTTATTTAACACGTCATGATATGTATTTATGTTATTGTTAAAAAGTTTGTTAATAATCTTTATTATTGTGTTGATGATAAGCTAAACGCATTAAAACTACAGTAAACAAATCGAAAACTAGTGTTCTTTTGTATTATAAATATGAAATTTGAAAAATAGAGCAATTAAACATTTGAAAAATTATTACTTAACTAACAAAATTTAGATTATATCATGTAAAATTTGGCTTATGTTGTTTAAAATTGATATATTTATCCACCTTCAAAAGGTATAAACTATAATAAAAATATAAAAGATTAATAATTTTGTTGCACGTCTGAACAGTAATTTACTTATACTATTTGTAAAAGTTTAAAAACACATAAATAAAGTTTAAATAAAGTTTAACTAAAATTAAAAACATAACTTTAAATGTTTAGTTTATGCAGTTCAAAAGTTTTCATTATTATATCAGTTATTGTCAAAAAACACTAAAGCGATAAATAAAAAACAAAATAATTTTTTTAATCAAAGTAAAAAGATATCTAGTAACCAAAAAGTAAAAAAAAATATTAAATTTTAAGAAAAACCAAATGCTATACAACATAAAAGTTCAAAATAATTTAACAACCATTGTAATATGCATTAGTTAGGCTCACTTTGTTCTTTTTTACAAGTTGTTTTTTCCAAGTAAAAAAATAGTTTTCTTTACATAAAAACCAATGATCCATTTATTGCTAAGATTTTTCTAACAATAAAATAAAGATAGCATTAATATTTTTTATCAAAAAACAAATTCTATATGTTTATATTCGAGCAGGGTCAATTTGCACGAGAGTAGAAAAGAATAAAAAATAAGAAGAAAAGAAATTATCGGCCAAGGTCTAAGGGTAAAGAAAAACAGTGATAGTAAAAAAAAAAAGAATAAAAAAATACTGACCAAGGGTAAGAGTTAGGGGTAAGAGAAACAGTAAAAATTATAAATAAATAAAACAAATTGTTAATTAAAGATATTATAAATAAATAAAATAGGAAAAAAAAACTTTAAACCTGTGCTAAACTAACGCTGTGCAAAAGTGTCTGTCGTGCTTTTCTGAGACCTAACCGTTTATATTACACACTAAATTTAGTACAAAATTTTTCCTAAACATATAAAACTTACCATCAAGCTTAAAGGAATTCCAAGTATTTGTTCTATTACAAGTTGCAATTGATTTTTATTATCGTATATTTACATAAACTTATAAGTCTTTTATCATTGCCTAGGAAAAAAATAATCTCAAAAGTAAATAAGTCTCCACTTACTTTTTATTTAAATATCTATCGATAAATTCAAGTAAAATAGTTGATTAATAGTAACTTTTCTAACTTCTTTTCATGACAAACCAATATTTTTTTAAATAGTTTTATTAACAGGCGCAAGTATTTTTCATTTAAAGTTTTAAACTTCTATTAACTATTTTAAACCTATTTAAATTAGCTTTTGTACACTTTTTCAATTTTAATACTTTTCAATCAAATTTTACAACTTTTGTTTTCGGTAAGTTAAACGTTGCAGCTTTTTGTACATAACAGGCTGGACTGTGTTCGACACAGACTTTTGCAAATCATTTTGTTTTTGCAAAACTAAGTATCTTTGTAAATCTACCTTATGTCTACAGAAAAAGCTCTAACAAAAAGAGTAAAAAGTTAAGATTTTTAATTTTACTATAATACACAGTGTTTCATACATTATTCAATGATCAAAAGTAAGAAAAAACTCCACAAGTCACAATGGACAAAAATATTATACAAATAGGATAATAAATTTAAAAAGACTGTGGTAAAAGCTAGCTATAAATATGATTTTAGGTAAAAGTTGTTAAGATGTATGCATTAACTGACTAAGACACCACAAATTGTATACTTAACTTATTTTTATTGTTAAAAGAACAAATTGCTAGGTTAGAGATAGGAAAATTACGGCCCGTGTGTTCGACTAGACAGAAACCTAGCTCGAAAATGACTAATATACATACGTTTATTAAGATAAATGAGCTGTTAATTTTAATACTTTTGTAAACAAGTGTATTTGAAAGTAATTATTTATTATTATTTAATTAATATTTAATTATTACTTCTGCGTACGAAAGTTAAACAAATATACATTAAAAAATCTTTCAAAGTTACGTGTCCCGTGATTCTTATTTTATAATAGGCCCAGCCCGTAAAATAATTTTCTGGTAAATCTACCCCATCTAATGGAGTAGTTTCCCATACCTATTTAGGTTAACTTAACGGTTTGTTAATTCAACTTTAATCATCAGACCACAAAGTTTCAGTTAATTTAGACCTGGATTTTGTTAATTGAAATTTGCCAGTAGTTCAAACCAAAAAACAAAAAGTCGTTAATATATAAACGAATTATAATGTTTTACTATGAAGCTACCGTTACCTGGTATGATCAGTGACGTAAGCTTCGTAAAATTGCAGTTTAACGTTTAATACATTGTCCACTTGGCAGGACAGCTAGTATACTCGTTTTGAATTCAATCAAAGAAAACATCGGCGAAATTCTAACTAGTGATCTACCGGATCCGGCAGGGTCCTAATTTAAAAAAGTACCTAAATCCGGCTGGATCCGGATCTAGTTTATTGGAAAGATTTTGCTTTACGCAATCAGTTTCTTTCAGTTTTTAACTTAGATTATTGTGTTTGTGCTTATAAAACTTTATATTAAAAAAATATTTACTGCTTTTTAGCGCTTTTCAAATTTCTAACAGATCAATTAAGATTGTTATTTTTGACATTTTCAGAATTAGGTGTTTATAAGCATATATTTTCAGAATGATGAAAATATATGAAATGATAATATTTTTTAATCTTGAAGTGAATTTTCCACCAGTCAAAATGGTTCTACGACCTTAGCAATCTTGGCAGAAAACATAGAAAAGAAGTTCGAAAGAAGGTTGTATACAACAAATTACAGCTCACGCTTAAAACATTATGAAAACAGCTTAATCCTAAATAATCCTAAAACTCAACTCTCTACAAATGATGTTCCCAATGATTTTTATCGTTCTACACCAAGTTTGAAACAGAAAAGAAGTACAACCACTCACGAAAACGAGCAACAAGATTCATTTGATCAAAAGATTGAGACGAAAATTAAGGGTATCTTTGCTGAAAGAAAGTTTGTTTTAATAAATTAAAGACGCTAAAGTTTTATTATGGTGGAACTCACACAAGAAAAGATACTCACATCTCGCCAGGTTTGCAAGGAAGTATTTTTTGGTACTACTATATTCTGTTTATTTTTAAAGGTTGTTTTCTTAAGCTTGTAACTTGTACGAGCAAAAGCGAAATCGATTGCTCACAAAGACCGGCGAAAAACTTTTATTTCTTCATTACAGCTTGGAAAGAATAAAATAAGTTCATTTGTATCTTTATAGCGTGGACAAGAGTATATTTTATTTACTATATGATTTACTTTTATGTATCTAAACAATTGAAATAGAAGTTAATGTTCATCTTTTAATTTAATTTTGTTTATAAAATTTAACATAAGCTTATCGTTAAAAAATTGATTAAGGTCGTAATTTTTTTAAGCATTTTAACATTTAACTTGTTTTTCCTTACATCATACTAGATACAAAATTCACGTTTAATCGTATAAGTAGCTTCAAATGAAATTTTTAAATTTAAACTTAGGTTTCGTATTGATAGATTTTTTGTCTTTTTTGTATAACATTTAGTTTTACTAAATTATTTCTTTTCGGTACTAACTTTATATAAAAATTTGAGACAACAATTCATTTTGCAGTATATTTTATTTTTTGTGAACTAAAAATTTTTCAATCTACCCTTTTCTATAGTTCTTTAGATAACTAAATAGATTTTTGTAAAATAGTGAAATTAATAAAATTGTAAGATTATGCGTCATGATAGGTAAATAGAATTACATTTACTAGGCGATGCTAATATAAAGTTGTTTAACAAAATTTAAAGTATAAAGCTTAAGTACTAGAAATTGAAAGTATTAATAGCAATTTTAATAAGAGGAAACCGACTTATTTAAACTTTCTTAAAATAAAATTAAACAACAAAAACAAAACTTAGTAGCGAATTTACAATAACCTAAACAAATTAGAGTTATTAACAAATTTTTGTTTGCATAAACTTGGCTTATTAGTTTTTATAAATATAGACTCTAAAACACTAAATGATACATGTTACGTCCTTTACAAACAATTGAAAACATATTATCGTTATAGTTTTTTGCGCATTCTAAATTATTTAACAAATGTTCACCTATTGCCGATTGACTTTTTATTGGCTTATTAGTCCCATAGATCATCCAGTTTCTTAAGGCGTTGGTCACGTGTTGGTCCCTTCTTATGTGAAATCGTTGCTAAGTTCTCCCAATATACTCACTATCACAGTGGCATTTGTATTTATAGATTATATTGCATTTTTCTGGATCAGGAGTGAGATCTTTAACAATTCCGTTAAGGGGTTTTCTGGTGGAATGAGTAATTCTTAAATTAACCGCCCCAAAAGTGTTATCTACGGTTTCTAAAACTTGGTTTTCAAAAAGCTTTGCTTCCTTTACTAAATATGGAAGTCTTAAATATACTACACATTTATTTGGGCCGTGTTTTGTAGGGCTGATAAGCTTCGCTGTAGTCCTATTAATTGTTTTTTCAATAACTTCTAAAGGGTAACCTAAGGAGCCAAAAATACTTTTAATGTTATTGATTTCTTCACTTAGTTTCACTTTAGAACATACTTTATGTGCTCGAAAAACTAAACACGATATTAAGTTGGTTTTTTGTGAGGTGGGACAAAAAGACTGCCAAGGAATATATTGGCCTACGAAAGTTGGTTTTCTATTAATGGATGTGTTAAAAGAGGTTGGTGTTCTTTGAACTAAGACATCAAGGAAAGGTAAAGAGCCATCAGCTTCATGCTCAAGATATGCTAATTTTTGGATTTGCTTTATATGACAGCTAAGAACGTAGAATTTAGGTTCAACAATTACATCCATAGACAAGTCGACGGTGTCGCGATGGGCAGTCCCTTGGGTCCTGTGTTAGCAAATATATTTGTTGGCTATTTTGAGTCCACTTTATTTACGAATATAGAAAAACCTCTTAATTACTTTAGATATGTTGACGATATTTTTATTTCTTACAAGACATACTACAATGTGGATGATTTATTTGACCAAATCTCCAACTTACATCCTTCACTTAAGTTCACTCGTGAGCATGCAGCTGATGGCTCTTTACCTTTCCTTGATGTCTTAGTTCAAAGAACACCAACCTCTTTTAACACATCCATTAATAGAAAACCAACTTTCGTAGGCCAATATATTCCTTGGCAGTCTTTTTGTCCCACCTCACAAAAAACCAACTTAATATCGTGTTTAGTTTTTTGAGCACATAAAGTATGTTCTAAGGTGAAACTAAGTGAAGAAATCAATAACATTAAAAGTATTTTTGGCTCCTTAGGTTACCCTTTAGAAGTTATTGAAAAAACAATTAATAGGACTACAGCGAAGCTTATCAGCCCTAAAAAACACGGCCCAAATAAATGTGTAGTATATTTAAGACTTCCATATTTAGGAAAGGAAGCAAAGCTTTTTGAAAACCAAGTTTTAGAAACCGTAGATAACACTTTTGGGGCGGTTAATTTAAGAATTACTCATTCCACCAGAAAACCCCTTAACGGAATTGTTAAAGATCTCACTCCTGATCCAGAAAAATGCAATATAATCTATAAATACAAATGCCACTGTGATAGTGAGTATATTGGGAGAACTTCGCAACGATTTCACATAAGAAGGGACCAACACGTGACCAACGCCTTAAGAAACTGGATGATCTATGGGACTAATAAGCCAATAAAAAGTCAATCGGCAATAGGTGAACATTTGTTAAATAATTTAGAATGCGCGAAAAACTATAACGATAATATGTTTTCAATTGTTTGTAAAGGACGTAACATGTATCATTTAAGTGTTTTAGAGTCTATAATTATAAAAACTAATAAGCCAAGTTTATGCAAACAAAAATTTGTTTATAACTCTAATTTGTTTAAACTATCGTAAATACGCTACTAAGTTTTGTTTTTGTTGTTTAATTTTATTTTAAAGAAAGTTTAAATAAGTCGGTTTCCTCTTTTTAAAATTGCTACTTATACTTTCAATTTCTAGTACTTAAGCTTTATACTTTAAATTTTGTTAAACAACTTTATATTAGCATCGCCTAGTAAATGTAATTTTATTTACCTATTATGACGCATAATCTTACAATTTTATTAATTTTACTCTTTTACAAAAATCTATTTAGTTATCTACAAGAACTATTGAAAAGGGTAGATTGAAAAAAATTTTTAGTTCACAAAAAATAAAATATACTTCAAAATGAATTGTTGTCTCAAATTTTTATATTTAATTTTATTTTTCTTAATGTTCAAAAAAAAAATTTAACAATAGCTTTTTTTTAACAAGATGTATATATTCAACTTTTTTTTAATAAACTAGAAGCATTATAATATTAACCTAATAAGTTAGTTCTTTATCAAAACTTAAATGTTTAGTACCCGGATTTAATTTAAAGTTTAAAATTTTATAAATCTATAATCAACTTGATCCGAATCTGGACGGATTTTTATTTGTTATAATAATCCAGATCCGTTCGGATCCTAGTTTTGTAGATCAGGTAGATCACTACTTTGCGTTAGAATCTTGGCTCTATGGCCACTAATTTTCAAACAAAATCAAAAACACTGTTTTATTCCTAATTCCAGTAGTGGGTCCACTTAAGATCGTTAAACGATGTCTCTTCAAGATCTTCTAACCTATGAATTTTTCCTTTTCTATCCCTCCTTAGAAAACTACGTCGCGCAGTATCTTCATAACTTGAGTTCATACCTGACTTAATCGGTTTTTATTAATATTCAAAGAATTTAATATATTTCTTTTACGCATTAACTTCAACTCCTTTAAACGTTTTGCTTGAGCCAATATTTAGATTTTTATCTTTGTAGCTCTTCCTAAGTTTTTAGCTCAGAACATTATGATGATTTATTGTGCTTTCTGATTTGTCCTTCACTTTCTTTTTGATAAGACTGGTCAATATCATCATCTATTTTATTAGACGTAATTACCGCTTTCTTTGATTATGCATCGTTTATTATCATTATAGTGATCTACCGGATCCAGCATCCGGATGCGGATTTTTGCGTTTTAAAATTAAAAAGAAGCTTTTTGCGTCTTTTTTTAGTGTTCTTATTGTTGTCAGTTTTTGTAATTATTTTATATAAGTAATTTTTCTTTAATCTATAATTTTTTTTCAAAAGTATCTTGAAATTAATTTAAAACAATACAGAAATACTTAATTCAAGTTTAAACCTTTACACAGACAGTTTACATTTGACTTTTTATGACTAATACATAATCAAAACTATATTATACTTATTTAAAGTTATAAAATAAGGTATACAAGACACACATTTACAATAAAACTAGATATATTTCGAGCAATTCTCTTCAGTTAAGTACAAAGCTAACAAGAGATAAGATTTTACAAACTTATGTAATAACCAATTAACCATAAAGTAAACAAGAGATTGATAAAAAAAAAATAAGTAACATTTAAAATCATTTAAGTTTACTTACATTATAACTTATCTACAGTAAAACTAAAAATAAATATAATGAAAACAACATTTAAAAATTACTACGAGTTTAAAGAAACAGTATAGTCAAAATCTTTTTGCTTACATAAAACAGGTTTTCAAGAAAAATGTCGGCGAAGGTCTGCAGAGCAGAAGCCTAGACTTTTGTTTGCCTTGAGACAAGCTCAAATTTAACAAGGGGTCGATTATGCCAATTCGATCATCAGACCACGTGGTATATATGACCTTGTGGTCTGATAATCGTATTGACATAATCAACCCCTTGTTAAAACAGGTTTTATCAACAAAGTACAAATAGCTTCTAGTTTAATCAAATTGAAAAACCATAACTAAAAATTTTAATAATTTTAAATATACCACAGATGTTTTTGTATCAAAACTTTATTCCGACTAACGGCGTTTCACTGCTCTCAAATAAATTTAAAAACAGATCTACGGAGTCTTTAAAATATTAACACACACTAGAAAAAAGCAAGTATAGTGTTTATGTGAGTAGTAACTATAAACGAACTTTGTGATTTGAAAACAAAGTTTGGAATAAAAATATAAAATTGTCCACAAAAAATACAAATTTAATAAAAGCACACTAACCTCAAAAAAGCTCTAAGAATAGACAACTTTTTAAAAATGAAAATTAAATTAAGTTGTGCAGAAATGTTACGTCATAATAAATTTAACAAACTAATTGATAATTTATGCAGCTTAAAAACATGAAGTGTTAAATTTGTAAGTGTTTGTGATTGTAAATGTGGATGTTGTGAAATAAATAAGTGCATAAGTAGACAGAGTTATTTAAAGTAGAATCGTCGGTTGTGGGGACAAATATTCGATAAATCTTTCCGCTTGTTCAGAAGTAGGTCTTTATCTTCTGCTGCAATTACTGCTCTTTCTGTATTGCAAGTTGGGCAAATTCTACTACTCCGTTGGATGCATGTTTAATCTTTGAAACAATACTACACTCCATTTTTGGCCTTTTACAGTACCTGTGAAAAAAGCTCCAGACATAATCCGATAAACGCGTGCTTTGGTTTTTATTTATAATTTTAAAAGTATGTTTATGGTTAGCATATCAATCCTTGAAACTACCTGCTGTACTTCCGATATAAATTTTATCAGGGCCCTTACTTTCAACTTTAACTTTATAAATTATATTTTTAATTTAAGATTTACCTTTTAATGGGCAGTTGTGTTTATTTATTTTACGTCAATTACATGTTTTAGGCATATTACTTAACTTATCACTATTAGGCTTAGTTATATATTTATTTATAGTTTTATTGTTATGTATTTTACTTATACTTTTAGCGCTACTATCACTTACTTGTTCTAATTTTTCTTTTATCATTTTAGCAATACTTCTAGTTATACATTGATTATTATAATCTACACTATTATTAGTACTATTGATATGAATATTTTCTTTATCATTAATACTAAAATTATCATTACAGCTTATATCTTTTATGTTTAAAGTTTTAATATGTTTTACATTATTCTTACCATAATAAAAATTACCACTGTTAGGATTATCATCATTACTACTGTTATTATCACGAGTATTAAAACTTATTCTTTTAATATTATTGTTATTATTTATATGATTAGTATAATTAGAAATATTATATATATCTACGTTATTACTAGAATTATTATTTGTATTAGCTTTGATATGTCTATTTCTAAAGTTTAAAATTACTGCTTTGTTGTGCGATTGCATTAAAATTTTAACATTGCTCATGCAACTATAGGAAATTTTAACTGTCTTTCTATTAAAAATTTTATTATAAAAGTCTTTATTCAAACACTTACAAATTTGATACTTCATGTTTTTAAGCTGCATAAATTATTAATTAATTTGTTAAATTTATTATGAAAACATTTCTGCACAACTTAATTTAATTTTCATTTTTAAAAAGTTGCCTATTCTTAGAGCTTTTTTGGGGTTAGTGTGCTTTTATTAAATTTGTATTTTTTGTAGAAAATTTTATACTTTTATGTTTTTATTCCAAACTTTGTTTTTAAATCATAAAGTTCGTTTATAGTTACTACTCACATAAACACTATACATAATTATACATGCTTTTTTTTCTAATGTGTGTTAATATTTTATAGACTCCGTAGATCTGTTTTTAAATTTATTTGAGAGCAGTGAAACGCCGTTAGTCGGAATAAACTTTTGATACAAAAACATCTGTATTATATATTCCGATAAGCTTAGCTTATTAGGATCTCCAGGATTTAACGCCTTTTAAGGTTACATCTTATAATTTTAAATATATTTATAGTGTAACTGCTTGCACATGTTGAATTATTAACCATATGTTCTGCAATTGATGAACGTTTAGATGCATTTAAAACCTTGACCAGTATATCATCTTTCTTAAATGAAAGGAAAAAATTTTCTACACTCTTTGGAACATGCTCTATTATGTTTTTCCTTAGATGTCTGTTGTTAATCCAGTATAGCTTACTTTACAACAGCAGCTGTATTGATAAATTACCATATTCTTATTTAAGTTTGATATTGGATCCTTACCACCTGGTGTTAATAGTGGTTTAGACTTTTAGAGTTTAAGACGATTTTAGGGTTTTCTGTATTATAAGTATTTCTTATCAAATGTCTAACTTTCTTTTCTAACAATTCTGAGCTTTTGTTAATGAATGGAATTTCTAAAGTAACAACACATTTTTCAGGTCTTAATGTCTTTATTTTATCCAAATTTTTTAAATCATAATTAATTGTTTTGTTAACTTACTCTTGTGGGTACCCTTTTTTGTTTAATAATAACTTGATCTATTTGATTTTACATAGTAGCAACTCTGCAGAATAAATTTTCTGTGCACGATGACACAGAGTTCGGTTAGATTCACTTTTCTTTTTAAACTACAGTTGGATTACGAATTCAAATAACAACCTGTAAAATTTTTTTTTTTATACACCGATGTTAAAAATCTATTTTCTTCTCGTTTAACTTGTACATCTAAAAAAGTAAGTACATTATTATTTTCTTTTTCTACATATTATGAAACTGATAGGGTTATGAGCATTATTCAAAATATTGAAAAATTCATACATATTTTTCTCGCTTCTGATCAACACAAAACAATCATCAACATACCTGGGTACAATAACTTATTTTTGTAATCAGAAATAATTTTTTATTCAATATAACTCATAAATATATTAGCCAATGTTGGTCCGAAGGGACATACCATGGCTATCACGTCTTGTTGTGAACAAATTAAGGAATAAAAACTAAACTTATAGCCAGAAGTTGCAAGTTTCAATAGTGTTTTTTTCAACTCGCTCTGTTTATTGTAGGCTTACTTATCGTATATAATGTATCATCACAAACTTCAATGACCTTTTCTAACGGTACATTAGTAAAAAGAATTTTAACGTCAAATGACGCAATGAACGTATTATTTGCATCTATATCTCTAATTTTGTCAACGAACGTAAAGGAATCCTTTAAACAATTTTCTAAAGAGTATTTCAAGACTCAAGTTCTAAAACTTCATCACTTTATGCTGTGCTGAATTTACCATAGATAAAATAGGTCTCAAAGAAATGTTTTCTATATGAATTTTTGGTAACCCATACAAACGTGGGGTTGTAAGCCTAAAGGCCTGCGTTAAGGGATTACTTTTATAGATAGAGCTACAGCTCCTCTTGTTATTTCTTTTAACAGCCAAACACTTAGGGGGTTTGGTTCTGAGGGCAAGACCTACATTTTACTGCTCCGTGTTCAATAAGTTAAATATAAAATACAAGGAAATATAGAATAGCTAAATAGCTTTAAGAACTTTAATATAAACCTTTAATTTAAATCTAAAACTTTATAAATTTAAAACAACTAGTTTTAAATTTGCAAATAGTTTAATTTTGTAATATAATAATAACACTAATAAAGAAATTCTCAGATACAAGGTTGGCACTATCAAAGTTAGTGTAAAAAACAGCTTACATTAACAACAACTTTAAATCAATAAAAACATTAACCGCCAACACATTACGAAAATGGCCGAAAACTAATATTAAATTTAATAACAAAGGGCAAATTTGTTACAAGATAACTGATCCAACCGGTTTAATTAAGTTAAATGTAGATTCACTAATTTCATTCTTGAATAATGACTGATTCAGAAACTTAATAATTTCACTTTTACTTTATCAATATTGTTTAATTCTTTTGCTGAGTCTAAAAGTTTAAATTTTGATGAATCATCAATAACAACATACATTTTTTCCAAGTAGTCAGATTTGTTCATTAATACACACCCATTTCCCTTGTCCGATTTATCAATTATTAAATTATTGTCATTTTTCAACTCTTTAACTATTTTTCTTATTTCAGAGAATTCCAACAAACTTCTTATTTCAGGTTTTGATTTACTATAGCTATATGCCAAGGATGTTAAATCAACTTTCGTAGCACTTTCTTCATCAATAAATCTAGGTTTCAACATACACAGTTGTTTGTAAAAACACTCAAATCCTATAAAAAAATCAAGAAAATGATGGATGAATTTTTCAATGTTTTGAATAATGCTCATAACCCTATCAGTTTCACAATATGTAGAAAAAGAAAATAATAATGTACTTACTTTTTTAGATGTACAAGTTAAACGAGAAGAAAATAGATTTTTAACATCGGTGTATAGAAAGAAAAAAACTTTTACAGGTTGTTATTTGAATTCGTAATCCAACTGTAGTTTAAAGAGAAAAGTGAATCTAACCGAACTCTGTGTCATCGTGCACAGAAAATTTATTCTGCAGAGTTGCTACTATGTAAAATCAAATAGATCAAGTTATTATTAAACAAAAAAGGGTACCCACAAGAGTTAGTTAACAAAACAATTAATTATGATTTAAAAAATTTGGATAAAATAAAGACATTAGGACCTAAAAAATGTGTTGTTACTTTAGAAATTCCATTCATTAACAAAAGCTCAGAATTGTTAGAAAAGAAAGTTAGACAATTGATAAGAAATACTTATAATACAGCAAACCCTAGAATCGTTCTAAACTCTAAACCACTATTAACACCAGGTGGTAAGGATCAAATATCTAATTTAAATAAAAGTATGTTAATTTACCAATACAGCTGCTGTTGTAAAACAAGCTATATTGGATTAACAACAAGATATCTACGGAAAACCATAATAGAGCATGTTCTAAATAGTGTAGACAATTTTTGTCTTTTAGTTAAGAAAGATGATATACTGGTCAAGGTTTTAAATGCATCTAAACGTTCATCAATTGCAGAACATATGGTTAATAATTTAACACGTGCAAGCAGTTATAATCTAAGTATATTTGAAATTATTAAAACTTGTAGTATTGTTTTTTTCAAATTGATTAAACTAGATGCTATTTGAACTTTGTTAAGAAAACCTGTTTTAACAAGGGGTTGATTATGTCAGTTCCATCATCAGACCATAAGGTCATATATACCACTTTCGTCGATGTTTTTGTTGAAAACCTGTTTTATGTAAGCAAAAAGATTTTGACTATACTGTTTCTTTAAGTTCGTAATATTTTATAAATGTTGTTTTCGTTATATTAATGTTGAGTTTTACTGTAGATTAGTTATAACGTAATAAAACTTCAATGATTTTAATTGTTACTGATTGCTTTTGTCGTTTATTAATCTCTTGACTAATTTATGATTACTTGGTTACTATATAATTTTGTAAAATCTTATCTTGTGTAAGCTTTGTACTCTACTGATGAGAATTGCTCAAAATATATTAGTTTTATTGAAATTGTGTGTCTTGTATATTTTATTGTATAATTACTGGTCACTTATGTTCAAATTTTTAAGTAAAATTAATATTGTATTAATGGACTTTTCGTCACTAGGACTTGCCAAGCTCCGTTCAAGTGCGTTAACTTGTAACACACAGAAACATATGTTAATTTAATAAAGAAACATTACTGTGAAAATTTGTTATTATATATTCCAGTAAACTTTCTTTGCTATGCTTAAAAATAAAGTTTAACAAGAAACTAATTACTTTAAAATTACTAATATAAGGATTTAAAAAGTCTAGTTTGGTAAACGAACTTTTTCTGCTTACATAAACTGGGCCTTAAAGATTGAATACATTTAATTAAAAGTTTATTTAGAGTTTATTTAAAGTTTTAAATTAAAAATTTTATCGCTTCTTTATTTAGATTGTTTTAATTCTACCGAGTTTTGTTAGTATACCAAATTTGTTTAGCATTAGCACTTATTTAATTTTTAACATTTGATTATTACGTCATTTTATATCTTAAAACTTTAAACTGCAGTATAATTTTATTTCAATTTGTATTCATTCCAATCCAGTAGGAAACAATTTCTGACGAGTCCTACTTGAAAGTACTTAAATAAATTTAAAGAAAATGAAATGCATTCTGTTATATATTTTTAGAAAATTTAAAGTATAAAGCTTAAGTACTAGAAATTGAAAGTATTAATAGCAATTTTAAGAAGAGGATGTGCCGCTTACGCGGTAATTGTCTCTTTCTTACTTTCTTCTTTTTTCTCAAGCGAGTATAAATTCAGCAATCTCGAGTAATATGGACTTCTTTTAGTTTCTACTGCATTGCGGCGGACTGAAGTCAGTGCAGCTTTTCGCTGCACTTAAGTTTTAATGGTTTCAATCTTGTTGTCGAGTAGATTTCGATTTTAGAATACTTTTTGAGTTTGGTTTAAACATTTAGTTCTTAGTTTCTTTTATTCGAGTATTGTCGTCTTTTAAAAGAATTGATAATTTGGTTTATTAGTGTAATGTTGTGCAGTATTTTATCATCTTTTCGTTCTGCAAATTCATTGTAAATATAATCATTATCACAGATTCGAACTCAGTTCAAATTAGTATAAGTAACTGATTTATTAAACCTTTAGTAAATAGTAAGTAAGTCATATTAGTTATTTAAGTCAACTATAATTTAAGCGTTATCTTGGGGGCATCTACTATACAAGTTAGAGCGCACGTTGCGTAATATACCAGGCCAATATTAGTGTATAAGTAGAATCCTATGATAGCGACAAGGAAACCGACTTATTTAAACTTTCTTAAAATAAAATTAAACAACAAAAACAAAACTTAGTAGCGAATTTACAATAATCTAAACAAATTAGAGTTATTAACAAATTTTTTTTTGCATAAACTTGGCTTATTAGTTTTTATAAATAAAGACTCTAAAACACTTAAATGATACATGTTACGTCCTTTACAAACAATTGAAAACATATTATCGTTATAGTTTTTTGCGCATTCTAAGTTATTTAACAAATGTTCACCTATTGCCGATTGACTTTTTATTGGCTTAATAGTCCCATAGATCATCCAGTTTCTTAAGGCGTTGGTCACGTGTTGGTCCCTTCTAATGTGAAATAGTTGCGAAGTTCTCCCAATATACTCACTATCACAGTGGCATTTGTATTTATAGATTATATTGCATTTTTCTGGATCAGGAGTGAGATCTTTAACAATTCCGTTAAGGGGTTTTCTGGTGTAATGAGTAATTCTTAAAGTAATCAATTCCGTTAAGGGGTTTTCTGGTGGAATGAGTAATTCTTAAAGTAATTAAGTTATTTAAGTGTTTTAGAGTCTATATTTATAAAAACTAATAAGCCAAGTTTATGCAAACAAAAATTTGTTTATAACTCTAATTTGTTTAAACTATTGTAAATTCGCTACTAAGTTTTGTTTTTGTTGTTTAATTTTATTTTAAGAAAGTTTAAATAAGTCTGTTTCCTCTTATTAAAATTGCTATTAATACTTTCAATTTCTAGTACTTTAGCTTTATACTTTAAATTTTGTTAAACAACTTTATATTAGCATCGCCTAGTACAATGGTTCCCAACCTTTTTGATGCCCCGCACCCCTAAAGTCTCTTAATTTGATCTTGCACCCCTAACCTTATATGCTTTAATTATTTTTTAATAATTTGATTATAAAATCATTGATTTCATTAATTAATAGTTTGTGTTTTAGTTTTTATGATAGTGTACTATACTTTTAAAGAACTAGCTTTGATTTCAGCAATGACTTGATCCAAGACATCCGAACTTAAATCTTTAATTCGACTTTGAATAATATAATTAGTTAGCGGCACTAACTCAAGCTTTTTTGAAGCTTCTTTTCCCAGAACATCTTCTGTCATTTGTAACACACATGGCTTTATCAACTCTTCAGCAATTGCATGAGGCTTTTTGGATTTAGCTATGTTATACGCCACATGGTAAGAAGCCAATAAAAGAGGTTTGCCAGCAGTTACAAAACCGAATTTTGAAAGTGTTCCTCGTGAGTCATAGCGGATCCTTTTAGATTTCAATGACTTAAAATCATGACCTAAAATATATGCTCCGTTTGTTAAAATGTTCTTGCAACTTAGATGGCTTCAAATTTGAGTTCGAAAATACAATGTTACATAAATACAATGTTGCGGTTTTTGCAGGCCTTCAACTGTTTCAGTGCAAGTAAAACCAAACTGATCATAACTATCATTCCACTTCCTTATCTTTGACATGATTGAATTTTAATTAAATAAAATGTATTCTAAAAAAAAATTTAATTACTAATCATGTAAAAAGATATGTATAAAAGCAAATACAAAAAAAGTTTCTATGCTTACAACATAAATAGAAAAAAGTACATTGAAAAAGGTAAACCGTTTAAGTTCAAAAAAAGAATGAATGGAAATAAAGTTGATGCATTGAATACTTTTGCTGATCTATAAAAATTGGTTACACTAAAGCTAAAAACAAGTTTTCTTAAATGGTTAAACATACAGTAATTGCTGTGAACTCTACAATTTACTGATGTTAAATCTTTAAGCACCACTTTTTGCACAACTAAGATTAATTAAAGATTACATTATAAATGTAATAGACTTAACAGAACCTGTTCTAAACAGCTAATAAAAAAACTGCTGAAGGTACTAATTTTTATCTAAGTATTTCAATTACAATAGATGCTAGCTCATATACTATTTTAAACAATTAATGGCCAGTTAAGAAAATAATTTTTTTTAAGAGTAGATGATTAAAATTCGCAGGTGTAAATCTCTAAGAAAACTTTACTGAAATGAAAATTCTAAACTAACAGCTATTAAATAAAACTAGTAAAATAAATTTACTTCTAGAAAAGCGCTCTTGCTCTATGACGTATTAAGAAAATTAATTTATTCAGAAAATTAGCGCCAACTTATTTTTATAACAAAATGTACTTTTTAACTTTATAAACTTTATCAGAGACTGAAAATCTCCTTATTTATCATACAAAAATAATAGCCATCTCGCACCCCTTGGAATGCTGCCTCGCACCCCTGGTTGGGAACCCCTGGCCTAGTACATGTAATTTTATTTACCTATTATGACGCATAATCTTACAATTTTATTAATTTTACTATTTTACAAAAATCTATTTAGTTATCTACAAGAGCTATTGAAAAGGGTAGATTGAAAAATTCTTAGTTCACAAAAAATAAAATATGCTGCAAAATGAATTGTTGTCTCAAATTATTATACTAATGTTAGTTTTTACTTTTTAGCAAATTTATTCGGTTAAGTGCTAAACGAATTTAAAAAATAAGTTTTCAGAGCTTTCAAAATGAGTAATGTATATGTAAATGTTCTAACACAAATCAGTACCAAACTAAAATTTATTTTTTTTTGAAAAACTAGGCGGCCCGGCAATAATTACATTCTATTATGTATTGTCCGCAAAAAGGTTTTTTATCAAATGTGGCATGTCGACTACAAAATTTTTCTACTTTTTTAATAAGTAATAAACGGAAAATAAGTTGTTTGTAATTTAGAATAAAAAAGTTGGAAAAATTATAACAACCATAGAACCAGTTTTTTACCTGGTGGATCTTGATTTCTAAGTAATATAGTTTGTGGATCCGGCAGATCACTATTTATTAAGCTTAATGTCATGATGTTGATGATAAATCTTATGGTTCATTATTTATAAGTATTCCCAGTCGCCTGTTAATTAAAAAACTCTTTATTAGTTGTTGCTTATAAGTTTCCCCTACTGCCTGTTGTTTACAACATCCGTATTTCTTGTTGTCTATTACTACTTTCAGTAGCGTATAGCCTATAACAACATTCAGTGAAATGTTTGATATAATTACTCTGAACGCTGTGATGGGTAATGATTATTATGTTAAATTCTACTTAAATTTATCAATAAACATTTAAAAATACAAATAACGACGATAAATTAAGTAACAAAATGTAACACAACTTTAATTTTCAACTTGATAGAGTAAGCATCTAATCAGTGTATATTAAACCAAGTAAATAAATTGGTTGATTAAGCAGAGTTTAGGTTTTTTGCTTAAAACGAAATCTTTTTGTATATATTAATATTTGATTATATTTGATAAACTTTTTTTCAAATTAAGCTTTAATAAATAACACTTTAAGAAGTATATCGTCTAAAATTATCTAAGTTTAGAATGACACAAAACAAATTATCATCAACATCTTTAACTGAATATTTTTTAATTGTAACTTTTTACTTACAGACTTATAAATAGTTTTTATTTAAAAAAACCTACTTGTAAAAAATTAAACACTAAAATACAGATTAATTACTTTAATTTAGGACGGCCATCATCAACAAAAGTAAAATGTTTCTTGCCATCAATAAATAGGTTGTTTTGGATGCTCTTGTTGTTGGTCATGTGGTAAAGTTCATTATTTGTTATTACAATCACCTCTCGCGAATCTACGCACTCTCAATTATTTACGCATTTTAGAATTTTCAAAAAACAAAAAAAATAATTTGAAAAATCTTTAAAACTGTAAATTAACTGTATGTATTGATTTAAGAATTTATTTGATTTTTAAACTAAATAATATTTTTAAATTGTTTTTTTTTCTTATTAACTGTCATTTGATGTTTTTTTTCTGTTTGAATTATTCTTTTGTACCGCTTGTTTTACACAGCAAACGTTGAAGTTTTTCGCACGTGGCCTTCAATTTTTCAATTCGTAGAGCTGTCCTGTACCAGTTACAGCTTTGATAGAACAAAACTGTGAATTTAAATTAATGGTGTTCATCAACTTTGGTTTTAATCCCTCAAATTTAAAATCTCTTCTTCCTCTCCAAAATCTTTTTCATCGATTTCATATAGAACCTTTGAAGTTTCAGGCTTGCTTGTGAGTTAAACATCATTGTTAGCCACTTCAACCTCATCTAAAGTATTTTCTGTATATTCAACAGTTGTTACTTCATCCGTTGTAATGAAACTGTATACACATTAACAACTTTTATTGAAAATATTTTCACAAGTACTAACAATTTGATTGAAAACTAATTTTGTAAATGGAAAAGTTAAAGAGTCCTATAACTGTATCTAATCAAATCTGTTATAAGAAAACAGCTAATATAGTAAATATTTTTGTTACCTCTCGTGTTATTACGTTCTCTCGTTTAGTTACGCTTTTTTGCTGTGGACACAATGTGCGTAGATTCGTGAAAGATGACTGACTATATATTTATTTAAAAATAGTTTTGTTTTATATACGTTTTTTTGATATTGTACAGTAGATATAGTGCTGTGGCTATGATAATAAAAACATCTAGAGCTGAAGTTGAAAAAAATGAGAAAAATTAAAATAAAACTTATCTGCAAATAGATTGTCATTATGAAATGCTAAATAAAATATTCTTTAAAAACATAAAAATAAGCTGTTTAGTATAGAAGTCATCAAGATAAATTACTTCAATATCATCTTATGTTAATTTGATTGTGTCTTTACTAGAGTCGGGACCAGACTTGGTAAAATAAGTGTCTGTATTGAAAAAAAAAACAGCAGTAGGATAGAATTAATAAAAATAGTAGTCTAATTCGTACCAACTCCGGACTATACTTATTAAAAGGCATTGCTTTAATTACTTAAGCGTGAATTATTATCTTCAAGTACACAAAGTTTTACATGCGTCGGCTGCAAATCTAAATCGCTGCTGATTAGCTAATACTTTATTTATATTTATTTAGAGTTTAACTAATTTTTTTCCACTATTATTCTTTATATATTTAGGTAAGGTGCGTCAGGGATAAAGGTAAAGATTGATTAAAAATTTTTAGTAAGTTGGGTTAGGGATAAGGTTATAGATCATGTATTTGACAAAACCTTAAAAGGTATCCAAGTGGTGTCCGACTCGATAACCGAAAGTTTTTTTTTGTGCACCATGTCTTAGAACCAAATTTTTGAGCGTTTTTTTTTTTGTTATTCAATAAACAATATATATGGATATAATATATAATTTAAACATTCTATTGTACAGCCATGTCATTTTTAAATCCGACGAAATTACAAAAAATATTAAGCCATGCCATTTTAAGTTAAAACAAATTAACGCTTATAAAGCATTCATGATCAGTTGGCATATGAATTCATTAGAATCTGTTCGAAAGAATTACTTCATTCAGAGGTTGAGAGAATAAAAGAAATGTTAATAAAAAATGGTTACCCACCAGATTTGATTAAGAAGGTGATAAAATCACACCACAATAACATAAATCAACCTAGGCTATTTGGACCGGAGAAGTTCCCAGCAATTTCAAAACTACCTTACATTGGAGAAAAACCACGAGTATTTGAGAGCAAAGTAAAAGACTTAACAAAAACATCTTACAATCAAGTGCTTCCAAGAGTTATATTTCTTTCAAAATCTTTATTAAAATTGCAGTTGAAGGACCCGATACCAGACCAAGACAAAAGTTGTGTAGTGTACAAGTTTAATTGCTCTTGCGAAAAGAGCTATATCGGTCAGACCTCTAGGAACTTAAAAACCAGGATAAAAGAACATCTACCTGCTTGTGTATTGAAATTCATTGAACAAGAACCTAAATTAAGACAATAGCAACAAAAAACGCAGCAAAAAGATCTTCAGTTGCAGAACATCTAATAAATAATAGAGATTGTGCTAGGAAATATGACATATCCAGAATTAGAATAATCCATCATTGCAATAGTGTGTTTGATCTCGTGAAGTTGGAGGCTATCTCTATATTTTTGGAGAAACCAGAACTGTGTAAACAGAAGGAATTTGATTACAAAGTGTCTTTATTTAGTTAAATTATCTATTTTTTATCCGTTAGTAGTATTTGAGTTTAATTATTTATTACTTTACATTGATTTTTTATTGTGCTTATTACTTTGTTAGTTTTAACTTTTTGTGTTTTTGTTTAAAAACTTTTCATAATTTTACATTTGTTCTACTGTTAAGTTCTGACGAAAAGTAGTGTAATACGTATAAACTATCACAGAAAAAACTTGAGAGAGTGTTTTATTTATTTGTTTTGTATTTTAAAATAATAAAATTTTAGCATCATTTTTAAATTATCTATTTAAGCTAGTAATTATTTCTAAGTTAAGTAGAACAAAAAAAAAAACATCACTCTTGACATGCTAGTCAATTTTACATCGAGTTAGATTCGTCCTTTTTACTAAGATTTTATTAAAAGTATAATAAATATTTATATGATATAAATAGGTCAGGTCTATAACCTTAACTCGTAAGAGAAAGGTAATAAACTTTTATATCAATTATTTATTGTTAAACTAAAAGTATAAAAATATTAATCAACATTTATTTAAGTAGTTTAGTTTTGAAATATTTGAACGAGAAATAAAATAGCTTCAAAAGTTTTTTAAATACCATTTCGTCATTTTCGAGCAAATTTATTATAAACTTTTGCAAATGTCAGTTCAAGTATGTCATTTATCATTAAATTTCTTCTCGAAAAAACAGTTTTGAATAATTTTGAGTATATTACTTAAACTTTTAAATCAAAATTATCTAAACTAATGCATGTAAGATTTAAACAAAAGGAAATTAAGGATTGCTAAAGTTCAAAAATAATGAAAAAATAGTTTGTAAATAGTAAATTTTTTCGTAATAATTTTTCAAACCAAAACCATCGTATAAAAAGTGCTATTTAATCTAGCCTTTCTAAACATTTGCTTTTTTTTTTTTAATAAATAATAAATATCAACTAGTCGCTTAATGATCTAATTAATTATAAACTATAATTACCGCAAATGTGTTTCAAATTGATCAAAATTCGTCTCTGATGTTGATAAATAAAGTTCCATTAAGTAACGCGGTTCATAAACTTCGACTTCTAAAGAAATTATTAGTAAACATCTAATATAGACGTTAAAAGGTATAATTTAAAGAAAATCTAACTATTCTAACTCCGATAACTTTTTTATTGGATAAAAGTAAACAAACTAAATGTTAAACAAGAAATTTGCTATAAATACAGAACTTAAGCTTATTGATAAATGATAACTTTTAACACCCTTAAATTTATTTAAACATATTTATTTTGAATATTATAAGTGTTATCTTACGATTGTTGATCAGTATTTATCGTCGATAAATAATCTTATTTAACTAACTACTTTTTAACTTTAAAACTTGATGTTTTTTTCTTCGTTCTTATAATTTTTGTGTTAAATTTTTTTTATAATAATTTTACGTTTAAACCAGAAAAAAGCTAGTATCATGTTAAATATTATTAATAAAAAAAACTAAAATAAAAAATATCTTAGATTAAGAAATTTAAGTCAGTATTAGTTGTTGGTAATAGTAATTTATTACCTTTTATTGTTAGTGTAAGGGTTCGTAATGAGTACTTCAGAGTTCAGAGGAAGTTTAATTTTATTTTATAAGCTTTATTATTTTATTTAGCTTTAAATTTTAGCTTAATATATTTATTTTGAATGTAAATAAAGTATAAATAAAATGGTTGATCAAGTTTCGTTTATGTTGGTAAGTTTTATGATACACATTTTTTTCTTTATAATAGTACCTTACCTAACACTAAACACACATAAAATATAAATTGATCTCTACGTTAAAAGCTAAGGTTTTAATCATTAAACAGTTTTGTTTATGAAACAAGTTGAAAAATTTTAGATACAACTTTTTAATGTTTTTATAAGTAAATTTTAAGTTTTTTGCAATTATCTTATATACTTTTTATTTATAACAATAAAATCAAATGTAAAACTGAAAATTGTACCAGGTTTGTTATCCTTCCCTTAGAGTGGATTAATTGAATATAAACCGAGAGCTTGCTAAAAATATTTTATAATCTGTTATTGTTAAGGTTATTTATTTAAAAATGTCTCATCTCTTACTAGCATGAACTTGGCTTGAAAATCTTTTTTTGTAGTTTTTTTTAAACCAAACTTTAAAACCAGTAATTTTCAAGTTCTTAATGCTAACATGGAACTTTTTTTTATTCTAAAGAATGTTCTTTTGCTTTGCTTTTTACAATAATTTCCATCGAATTGGTGTTTGAATTTTGTAGTGGGCCCCTTTAAAAATTTTTAGTTTTTTTAATTTTTTTAATTTTACAAGTTTTTCTCCAAAAATAATAAATTTGTTAATAAAATACTTATTATACTAAGTTTTAACTCCAATTATTTTTTTCCAATTTTTTACTTTTTATTCCATAAGCCTAAATAAATTTTTCAGAAAAATTCCAATTTTGCACTATTTTTGATTGTTAGGTTAACAGATTTAATGCAAAAATATTGCTTTTTATAGTATTTTTTATTTTTAACAGAATTGTATAGTTAAGTTTCATGATATAATTATATTTTTTTCCCAATTTATTATTGTTTTTAAATATATGACCCATACAAGTTTTGCCTAAATTCTTAGCAGGGATTTTGAGGGATTTCTTGCTCAAGTGCTAAGAGTTTAGTTAAAACTTGTATGGGTCATATATTCTAAAAGCAATAATTAATTGGGAAAAAAAAAATATTACATCATGAAACTTAACTAGACAAGTCTGTTGAAAATAAAAATTTTAATTTATTTATTTATTTTTGCATTAAAGTCTGAAAACTTAAAAATTGTGCAAAATTGGAATTTTTCTGAAAAATTTTTGTTTATTGCTTATGGTATATAAAAAAAAATCAATTTTAAACTTAGTATAATAAATATGTTAAAAAAGAAAATTTAAAAAAATATTATTATTTTCAGAGAAAAACTTGTAAAATTAAAAAAATAGAAAAACACTCGAAATTTTTAAAGGGACCCCACTACAAAAGTCAAACCCCAATTTGATGGAAATTATTGTGAAAAGCCAAGCAAAAGAACATTCTTTAGAATAAAAAAAAATTTCCAAGTTAGCATAAAATAATTTTAAACTAATTGGTTTTTAAGTGAGGTTAAAAAAAAAAAAAAAAAGCCATTTAAGCCAAGTTCAGTTCATCTCTTAACTTTTTCAAATAAAAGAACTAAGTTTAATTAAAACAGTTTGTAAAAGTTTTATTTATAAAATAAGTGCTATGTAGTTTATAAATGACAAAATTAAACATTACAAATTGTATGTATATTCTTAACTCCTCTTTAAGCTTATATTTCATAAATATTTTTTGGGTGTGTGCTTGATGACCCAGAGGTTTTTTTGTGCACTGGAACAAAGTATTTTTGAGCATCTATCAAGTGTATATTTTTTTAAGGTTAAAAAACAAAAATCTTAAGCTTCTACCGTTTACTATGATAAATGTTTTCTTGGCAAATGCAAAAGTGTTACTTATGTGGTATTTTACCTTAACCATTTATATTTTATTTTTAATTAATCAAAATTAAAAATAAAACTTTCTTTAAAAAAAATTCTGGTAATTACCTAGAATCATGTTGCACCAATATCAAGCTGAATTTATATTATCATTAATGTCTATTTTAACTATAATTTTAGGCTGAAAATTAATATTTTACAAATACATAAATAAAATTTAACTTATTGATCATAAACTAATAAAATTGAAATATTTAAGCACTTTTATTTTACAATATTAAATAATTATATCAATATTATAATTTATGATAATAACAAATTATACAGTATCCTTCTTTTATTACACTGACATATGTTTCTGTGTGTTAAACGAGTCAACACACTTCAACTGAGCTCTGTATAAAAATAAATACAGTAAAGAAAAAATAGAAGGTAAAATAGGTATGTAGGCTTGCTGTTAAGATGATCTTGAGCGAGACTTTGAATTTAATAACCTTAAAATTAAAACTCGCCCAAGAACATCCCAACTGCCAGCCTACATACCTACTTTAACTTCTAATATTTCCTTACAGTGTTTATTATTTTACAGAGCTCAGTTGAAGTGCGTTGACTCTAACACACAGAAACATATGTCAGTGTAATAAAAGAAGGATACTGTATAATTTGATATTATTATATATTCCAGTGAATTTTTTTTCACTAGGATCTTTTGTTAACAAACGCTTAAATTTATATTTTGAATAGCTATACTATAATTTATAAATAAATTTATTGAATATTATAGTTTATAATAAACAAATTTAATTCTTACAATGTATTTAAATAGCTTGTTTAAAAGTATCTTTTAGATTATACATATTAGGCTTAAAACATTGATTTTTAGCTTAAAAATTCTAGTAAAAAAGACATCAAATAAAATTTCAGCCTGATATTGGTGCAACATCATCATAGGTAATTATTAAAAATCCTTGGTGGCAGGCCATTTGGAGAACACTCTAAAGACTATAACCTCAAAAAAAACTACCAAGTGTTTGAATATCATAAATCGTAAATACCCAAACAGGTGTTCATGGTGCTGTAATAAAATAATCTCAACAACTACCTAACCATGTGATCACTGCCTCCAGATTGAACCCACAATCAGTTGTTGACAAAGCACATTAAACTAGTATTAAAATGAGTTAATTAACTTTTAGACCTTAATATAGAATGTTATACAATTATTTTAATGTAACCAGGGTTGCCACACACCCATATTACTAAGAACACACAGCATAACTTAGGGTATTTTGAAAATCTCCGGACAGCTCAGGATATTTTGAGTTCTTTTTTTACTCAGGCTCACTGATGATATTTTTTTCTTTTTAAGGTATAAAAACATCAGAGAACACACTCTCCCCTCTGCAACAATAAACGTTTTCTGAAGGTCAAGTGGGTGAGTTTGAGCTCATCATGTGTTATTCCACCTGCCCTATCTTTAAATTTATCTATAAAAAAGTTAACCTTTTAATTAAAAAATAAAAGTAAATCTATCTATAAACAAAAAAAATAGTATAACTTTTAAGGACAAAGGGGGGGTAAACACCTTTTTTTTTGAAATTTAATCTTATTTTATATAATTTTTACTAAGCTACAAAATGCTTTTTACAGATTTAAAAAATTCAAAACAAATTTTGAGATATAGCCGGTCAAAGTCGGAGGCAACAATAGGTTCCTTATGGAAGGTGCAATCTAACATTTTTTTACCGCATTTAAACTTATTTTATTTTATTTATTTTAAATTTTCTGGGACACTAGACCAAAATCTTGGACCCAAATACCTAAAGGAGTTTAGGCTAAATCTTGTTCTAGGTCTTTATGAATTTTAATTATTTAGAAAACGTTGTATTGTGTGAGTGAAGAGAACTAGCAAGAGTAAAACTTTTATGCTCAACATCAAATCTAGTCATACTATTCTGCATCAATTTACAAACTTGCAATTTAAACACAATTTCAATTTTTTTTAATCTCAGGACAGTTTTATTCTAAAATTTGAATATGATTTAGTTGGTTTAGTTGCAAAGTTTTGTTATTTTATAACCAATTTAAAAAAAATAACAAAAGACATTTCATTTTTTCTTAAATTTATTTGAGTACTTTTGAAGTAAGTCTTGTCAAAAATTGATCTTATTAAATTATTAAAACTATTAAATTAAATTGGGTTGAAATTGAATTAAAATTATACTGTAGCTTATAGTTTTATAATATAAATTGATGTAATTATAAAAATGCTTATACTATAGAACTTTGATGTACTAATAAAACTTGTAAGATTTAAACCAAATTAAAATAAAACAGTGATAAAAGCAAAAATAAAACTGCACTTTTTAGTTTTTTTACAAGAAACTAATAACTTTAAAATTGCTTAATTTAAGGATTTAAAAGTCTAGTGTGTTATATAAGCTTTTTCTGCTTACATAAACTGGTCCTTGAAGATTGAATGAATAGTATTAGCATTTAATTAATTTATACATTTGATCATTACGTCATTTTTTATTTTAAAACTTTAAACTACAGTATAGTTTTATTTTAATTTAATTTAGTAAGATACAATTTTTGACAAGACTTTCTTCGAAAATACTCAAATAAATTTAAGAAAAAATTAAATGTGTTTTGTTATATTTTTCAAATAAGTTATGCACCGGAAAAAAGCTGTTTAAATAACCAATTTTGTTGAAGATTTTGGTTATTTATTATAAAAATATAAAAAACATTTTTTTTTACAAAAAAAAAAAAACTCAAGACAGTTTAAGGTCACTTAGGGTAGTTTTTTTGACTCAAAGAGTAGCAACCATGTGTAATAACTCTAACAAAAATTTAAAAGTTATTCAAAAATATTGAAGTTTCTGAACTTTGTAAAATCAAATTAAAAGTGAAAAAAAAGTAAAAAAATTAACAACAAATAAAATTAAAAAAAACTAGAAATCAGTAAGTATACATTAGTAGTTTATTGAAGGACAAAAAATACGCTCAAAAGTCTTAGGACCTGATGAACAAAGAACCTTTCAGTTATCTAGTTGCACACCACAAAAACCTTTTAACGTCTTGTATGCATATCCATTATAAACATGGATGAAATCTATGAATAAATTTGACCACATTATAATTATATCACTTACAGGGTTGCCACTTTACCTTGAAACCTAGAAAAACCTGTAATTTTTAATAATTTTAACATTTTCAATAGTAAAATTTGATTTGAAACAAAAAATCTTTCATATAAATAAGATTTTTTTGTCATCATCAAAAAAAATTATTTAAAAACACATTTAAAGTAACTTTACAGTATGTTTTCAATGTTTTTATACTATTCAACACAGTTTCTTATATAGAAATTAACTTAAAACTAAAAATAAACCCAAAAATGTGTACTTTAAAAAACCTCGAAAAAATTTTGAAAAAACAAAAGGCAACCCTGCACTTATTAAGGTCTGGTATGTACTTTAAAATCACTCTAGTGTCATAAACAAGTATATCTGCTCTTTATACCAGATCAGATTAGGAAAATTATTGGTCCAAATGCTTCAAAGAGTTGCTGTTTTTTAGTGCTAGTTTGAATAATTTGCGTGAATGTATACCATCTTAATATTGAGAATAACTTGAGATTTCTAGAGGTGTGCTCAAGGTAAACTTTATAATTTAGAATCAATGCTGATCAAATAAGAAAGATAAAATTAAACGCACTAGTAGTTGCAAATGTTTTTCATTTCATTTAACTTTTGAAAAATATTAAGTATAGATTCAAAAAGAATAAAGTAATTTATAATAATAATAAGGCCCGCTATCAGCCGAGATCGGCTATGCGTGTTGTGCACAGAGAAAAAAATAAAAAATTACATGTTTAAAAAAAAAAAAACATACACAGTGATGCAATAAACAAAACACAAACACACAAAAAAACAATTAAATTCATTCTGCCTCTTATTTCTTCATCTTCTTCGTTTTTCTAAAATATTCCTTTTCTCTTTCCTGCAGTCTTTTGTGTATAGTTGATCTCCATTTGGCACGGTCATTTGTAAGCAACTCCCAATCATCAGTTCCAATGTTCAAGCTTTTTAGGTCGCGCTTGCATACATCCTTAAAACGTAATTTTGGACGTCCTCGGTTTCGTTTGCCAACGACCAACTCGCCATACAATAGAAACTTTGGGATCCGCTCAGTATTCATTCTCAGGATATAACCAAGCCAGCGAAGCCTGCGCTGACTGAGGATAAAGTACATAGTGGTAAGACCAGTACGTCTCAATACTTCCTCATTGGTGATCTTTTGCTGCCATGTAATTCCAAGGATGCGACGAAGGCATCGTAGGTGGAAGGTATTGATTTTCTTCTCCTGTACGCTAGGTAACGTCCATGTCTTGCTACCGTAAAGCAGAGTATTGCAAACACAGGAACGGTAAACGTTAGCCTTTGTTCGGATGCTTAGCTTTTGGTTATCCCAAACTCTTGCAGTCAAGCGAGCAAAAGTGCCTGATGCTTTGCCAATGCGACAATTTATTTCTTTGTCCAATGATGCGTTTGACGCAACATTTGAGCCAAGGTATACAAAGTTATCTACATTCTCGATATCCTTACAATTGATCTTGATTGATGGTAAAATATTTGTTCCTTGACTTAGAATTTTAGTCTTCTTAAGGCTTATAGTAAGGCCGAAATCCGAGCATGCCGAAGAAAACTGATTCAGCAGTAATTTACCAAATCAATAAAATTAGTTTCGAGCCAGATCCAAATCGAATCTTATTTTAAAATAAGAATCCAAATATTAATGTATAAAATAATTTATAAATGAGTCTTGGTAAAAATTATGTAACAAAATACTAATCTATTTAACTTTAATATTGAACTATGTTGCTTGAAATAAATAAATATAATAAAAAAACTTCTACTTTTTTTTTGTACTCTCGAAATTTCATGCACCCCAAAAAAAGTTGTGTGCACCAGTGCACACTTTGACACCCACTGAACTAAATTACTAATATTACTAATTACTAAGATGTACTAACAGTATTATACGTTTTTATGTCTGATCAGTTTTTAAGGACATGGTATAAAGTACAACTCAAGAAAAAAATTGATTTGAACATTGAGATTGTAACTATTTGCTCATTGTTTATAACTAGTGAGTTTTGTTTGTAACTCTGAAAAATAGCTTTAAAATTCAGGTTAAGTCAACTTGATATTTTAACCTTAAAAGAATAAAACTGATCAGATTTTTATGTTTTAGATGATCTCATTTTTTAATAAAAAGTGGTTTTCTACAACCTCTTTAAGTTTCAAACTAAACATAGAAAGTTATTTATCAAACGTAGAAAATCCTTCCCCTCAAAAAGTGTACAAGCAACTTCTTGAAGAAAATAAGTTACTTCTAGATGATAAACAAACTCATACTGTTAACTTGCTTGATAGTTTACATTATAAGCTTTCTGGTTACAAAATCAATGTGCAAACTCAAGGCTTCTTTAGCAAGGTTTATTTAATTTTTATTTGTAAAGTTTATGCTAAAGTACATTTAAATTGTTTACTTGTTGTTTTCATTGTTTTCTACTATTTGAAAACCTAAAAAAAATTTTAAAAAACCATAGGCGTCCTTTTTTTTTGCTGTAGAATTCCTGTGAGCACACCATTTATTGCTGGTTTTAGCTGCAATCAGCAATTATTATATTACTAATTAGTTGTGACCTTCATATAATTTTAATGTTAAATGTAAAATCTGATGATCTAACATGTTTCATGTAATTCTAAAACATTAGTTGTCTGTATATAATTTATCAGTTTTTTAATTAAGGCCATAGGGGAGGTTTCAACACCTTTTTTTACAAAAATTAACTTTGGCTGTTATATGAAAGCTTTAAGTACAAACTACAAGCCAGTTTTTATAGAGTTCAAAAATATAACTTAATATTGAGATTTTTTTTTTTTTTGTAAAAAGTTTCTGATACAAATGTATGGAATGCATTTTAAAAATCACTAAAAATCTATCTTCTCCTTCATTTTTCAAGCAATCTTCTTCAAATTTTCAAAAAATGTTCCTTATATTATAGAAAAAAAATGTTAATTATGAATTTTAATAAAAAATTAAAAAAATTATGACAAAAATTAAAAAGAAAAGTCTTTTTTTTTAAAGAGTACTTTAATTTAAAATTTTTCAAAGTCCAAATTAAAGTTTTTTGTTATAGTATAACAATTAGACTGTGAAAGTTTGAAGAAGATTGCTTAAAAAATGTAGGAGGAGATATATTTTAAAAAAAATAGTCTTTTTTTGCTGCTTTAGTTTTCCCTTCCCCAAAAAAAACTATTATGCAGCCCACTTTGACCTGTCATAACTTCAAAAATAATTGTAATTTTTTAAAACAATAAAAAGCATCCTGAAGCTTAGTAAAAACTCTATAGAATAAGATCAACTTGTAGAAAACATGGTATAACCCCCCTATGACCTTAATTAAAATGTATCTAAATTATTTAAGTTTGAAGCCAAAAATTTAATGTCTTATGTTTAAAGCAATATTCTTATAAAATCCATCTAAGCTAACCTAAATTTTATTATCTGTTTTTATTCTATAAGTCTATAATTTGTTTTAAGCTATTCAAAATTGATGAAAGAAAAAGTCATCAACACCTTGGTTTATATATTTATGGAAATGTTGGGACTGGAAAAACTATGTTGATGGATTTGTTTTACCATTGTATTGACGTCAGCCAAAAAAAAAGAGTGCACTATAATTCATTCATGCTGGATGTTCATTCAAGTACTCAAGTACAATATTTCTCATAATTAAGTCACATTATATAAAGTTCAATTAAGTTCAAATAAAAAATAAAAGTGTATAACTAGGTTTAGTTCTATAAAAAATTACAAAACATTATTATTAATTTTTAAATGTAATGTAAAATTATCTAGAGTGATTATGATTTAAATTTGGTTTAAAGTCCTCAATACTTTAGTTAAGAAGTAGAACTTCTTATAGTTATAGATAAAATAACAAGCAATGTTTTATGCTCGTTTCATTGGTGCTTAAAGTTAAAGATATTAAGACAAAAGAGAAAATTGATGCAAAATAAGATTTTTACATAACTATTTTAAGTTTTATGCCAAATGGTCTAAAAGAAAGATTTAGTTATCTAGTAAGTTTAACTCGCTGTATTATTGTTAAGCTACTTGGTTGTAGAATATTGTTTGCTACCATTAGTTAAGAAATAAATATATTTTGATAGTCACATGGTTGCCAAAAAACCTGGAATTTTGAACAAAATTCACTAAAAAACCTGGAATTTTAAACAAATTTTACATATTAAGTAATAAAATTATGATTTGACACAAAATTCTAATGTATAGATAAAACTTATTTGCCATCATCAAAATTTTTGATTATTAAAATACACATTTAAAGAAGCTTTAAAATATCTTTTCAATGTCATAAAACTATTTAACACGATTTTTTACCTTAAATTTAATTTTTAATTAAAAATAGACCCTAAATCAAGGTTTTCCAATTTTTTTTTCAAAAGGCCCCCTTTAAAGAAATTAAAAAAGCAATGGACCCCTCCAACAAGGTAACTCAAAAAACTACCATTTAAAACACCTAAGACTTTTTTTGCTCTTCTCCAGAATATCTAATGTAGCTTCAAATTATGATCCCATGCCCCCCTATGCTGCTCATGACCCCACAAGGAGGCCACTTGGCTCACTTTGAAAAACCCTACCCTAAACCGTGTAATTTTAAAAATCTGAAAGTAATTTTGAAAACCTAGAAAAATTTGCCCACAACATTTGGCAACCCTGTAGTCAAAGCCGTATAAAAAAGTGGTGAATGCTAAGGAGTAATCAAAATATCTAAGCTTAGTGATTTAAAACGCAATTAAATAATCCATTGTGTTTGCAGTATCTTTTTTCTTGTTTGTGATTATATTTAAATTAAGATATTTTAGATTTTATTTCAAACTAAATTTTGTTAATTAACGCATAATTTTTTCTTTTGGTTTTTAATTTAAGGCTTTGAATTTATAGTTTTTTCTAAAGTACAATGTACAAAGTATATAACTATTATTAGAATTGTCTCTTGTTTGACTTATGATATCAAGTTTTATATTGAAGGGACGTTGTTTTCTTCAAGTTTTCTAAATATTTTGATAGTTCTGCTGAATACCTTTTATTTTTCTTTGCTAATGATTATATTTGGTTCTTTACCTTTTCTTAAATATGTTTAATCCAATAATATGTGACGTTAGCATGTAGATTAAGTTTAAAAGGATAAACAGCTTTTATAAATTTTTTATTAGCTTAACTATTTTATTAAGGCCATAGGGGGGGGGTCCGACTTTTTTTTTTACAAAAAATAACTTTGGATTTTATATGAAAGCTTTAAATACAAACTACAAGCCTGTTTTTATAGAATTCAAAAATATAATTTAACTTTTGAGATATTTTATTTTTTGTAAAAAGTTTCCGATACAACGTATGGACCGCAAATTTTCCGGGGTCAATTTTCTCGGAAATTTAAAAATTTACTAAAAACCTATCTCCTCCTTCATTTTTTGACCTAGAGACTTCAAATTTTCAGGAAATGTTCCTTTTAATATTTTGAAGAATCTGAATGTTGGAATTTTTGAAATTTTGAATAATAAAAATTTTATCCACAAAAAACTAAAAAAAAGGGTAGTTTTATGACAATAATTTTTTTTTTACTCAAAATTAAAAAAATTCCTACAATAGATCTCTTTAAAGTTTAATGATACACATTCTGTAAAAATTTGAGAAAGATTAATCAAAAAATGAAGGAGGAGATAGATTTTTAGTGAAATAGTCTTTTTTCGCATTTTTAGTTTTCGCCTTCCATAAGGAACCTATTAAACGCCCTTTCTTTGATTGCTTATATCTCAAAAGTTACTTTGAGTTTTTTTTAAGCGGTTAAAAGTGTCTGATAGCTCAGATTAAATTCTACAAAATAAGATCAAGTTGTAAAAAACAAAGTGGACCCCCCCTATGGCCTTAATTTTTGAATTTTTTTTTTAACTATTTACTCATTTATTAAGATTACATTTATATAGTTATTTGTTTTAACGAAAAAAGATTGCTCAATTTACTGATTTGTAAAGAGCTTATTTAAATAGAGATGTGCAAATTAAATATTTTATTTACGACCAGGTTTTGGTGACAAAAAAATTGCTACCTCTACAAGTAAAATAAAATAGTAAACTGCACATACATAAAAAACTCCTATTGGAAGATAAACTACTTAGATCTAAATTTCAATATACTGAACCATACAGAAAACATTCTACCTATACAGAAAAGACAAAAACAAAATAAATTAAATTAATTCAAAGTCAAACCACTTACCAACCATACTCAAACAAATCCCAAAAATGATAGAGGCCGTACTTTCTAATAATTAAAGTAACAAAAACCTGTCTAACAACATAAAAAAAAGACTATCATGATGCTTAAAAGATAAACGGATACAATTATGAAATTAACTATACAGATGAATGCAAAAATAAAAAATAGAAATAGAAAAAGAAAAATTTTATGGTTCAATTTACCATATTGCAAATCTGTAAAAACAAACATAGTAAAAAGTTTCTAAAAATAATAAACAAACACTTTGGAGAAAATAGTAAGTTAAAAATGTTTAAACAAAAGCAATATAAAGTTAAGCCACAGCTGCATGACAAACATTGAACTTTTTTTTTTTGACTTTTTCATTGAGTTTTGTTGATATTTGGTTTAAATTAAATTTTTTAGGTAGTTCTTAATTCAACTTAGATAAACTTTTAGAATTTTTTTTAGATAGTTCTTAAATCCGTTTAAATTTTGACTGTAACAAATTAGATTTTGAAAATTTCAGTGACTTTGAGTTTTGTTTATGTTTTGTTGATACTTGACTAAAAACTCCAATTTTAGATAGTTTAAGTTCTATCTAGGTAAATTTCAAGGTATAAATCTTATTTAACTTTCTTTAAAAAATCTCTTATTTCAGTTATTTATTTTTGACTCATCATATTAATTAAATTCAACTCGTTTTAGAATTAGAACTAATTTTACCTAATTATACACTAATAAGCTTGCATTTTCGAATATGTAACATTTTAGATTTTTGTTTAAATATTCATGCATTAATAAATTTCTAAATAACATTATAGATAAGCAACATTGTTATGTGCAGTTTAATGTTTTATTCTACTGAAAAGGTCACAATTTTTCTGTCACCGAAACCGGGTCGTAAATAAAATATTTAACTTGCACACCTCTATTTAAATAAGCTCTTTACATTTCAGTAAATTGAGCAATCTCTTTAGTTAAGAAAAATGACTACATTGACCTCTCGCATCTTTACGTACTTGTGACGTTACGCACTCTCGTTTAGGAACGCATTTTAGAATTCTAATAAATTCAAAAAATAAAAATTGTATATTTTTTTAATAGTGCATAAATTAGATCTATTGTATATTTTTAATTAAAAATATGTTTATAAATGCTAACTCACCTTTTTATATCTTTAGACTTTGTAAACTTATGTTCCTTGACTAATTGATAAACATTTAGTTATACCTTATTATATCAGAAATTTTGTTACCAATAAGAAATTAAATTAAAATTCTGAAAGAAATATGACTGTGTGAAATAATGAAAGTATAATAAAATAGTTATATTTTACAACACAAATAAATAATACAGCACTCTTGCCCTATAAATGAATTTACATAAAAAAAATAAATCTTATGAATCTTCCTAGCAAAAAGTACAGAAAAAAAATTGTAAAATTTCTCTACAAGTATCATTATTTTATATAAATTGAAATCCTTTTTTTTTTAAACATATGTATAGTATTATCTTTTATTTTTATATTTATAAATATAGTAAACAAACTGTTAAAAGTGCAGGGTTGCCACTCGGTCAGGAAAAATTTAAAAAAAATGACAAAAGTCTGGAAATATCAGGAATAAATAAGGGGTTTTGAAAAAAAGTCAGGAAATTTGATAAAATTAAAAAAAAGTCAGATTTTGTCAGTTTGAATTTACAAAATTCCTTTTTTTCAAAAGCCTTCAAATGGTAAAAACTAATTAAAAGTCCTTTAAAGACAGAAAAAAATTCAAAAATTTTCCTAAAAATTTACGAAAATTTTTAATTTTATTTCCAATGCCTTCATCTGGTATAAATTAGTAAAATATCCTTTATAAAACTGCAGTCTCCACATTGCTCATAGAGCTTTTGAGCTTGGAGCTGACGCTACCAACTGGAAGCTGGATGACATTTTTAAAAGTCTTTATAAACTTTTGAAAAAAGCTGGAGGACAGAGAACGGACTACAAGTCAATAAGTGGTAGCAAAATTTTTCCTTATTCGTTTTGTAAAACTCGTTGGCTTGACGATAAGATAGTGGCTGATCATGCCATCAAAATTCGGCCAAACATTAAAAAAAAATTTCAAGTTTGGAAGTTAGGTTCAAAGAGTAAATGTCCTGACAGCACATGTTACCAAGTCATAAGGGATGCAGTGGCTGATTATCTTGTCTAAGTGAAGATGCATTTCTTTAGTTATGTAGCATCTCTCATGCAACCTTTTTTGACACTATACCAGAGTACCCAGCCTATTGTTGCCTTTATGCATGAGGACATTTTGTGCTTGGTAATTAAATTGCTGTGTATCTTTATGAAAGACGGGATAGTTTCGAACCTCAGCCTTCCCAAGTTATTCAAGATTGAATTGAATGATCAAACTTCCCTGTAACCTGCCCTTGATCTTGGTTGTGCAGCAACCAATTTTCTCTCAAATTTTGAGGAAAAAAGACCTAGTTGAGGAAAAAAAGATCTTAAATTTTGATAAAGAATGTAGAGTATTTATTATAAAAGCCGTTGAAAGTCTCTGGAGCAGAATGGCTATTGCAACTACATTTGTTAAAAATATGTCATATCTAAATCCTCATAACCTAGACAAATTAGGAGTCACAGTTCTAGTTAAGCGTTTTGTCAATATCGTGCACTCCTTAACGAAAAAAAAAAAGTGCTCTAAAACTGAAGGTGATGAGAGCATCGATCAATTTAGAACTTTGATAAATTTTATCAATTTTTATTAACTTGTATAGTAGATGCCCCCAAGATAACGCTTAAATTATAGTTGACTTAAATAAACTAATAAAACTTACTTACTATTTACTAAAGGTTTAATAAACCAGTTACTTATACTAATTTAAACTTATTTCGAATCTGTGATAATGATTATATTTACAATGAATTTTCGAAACGAAAAGATGATAAAATACTGCACAACATTACACTAATAAACCGAATTATCAATTCTTTTAAAAGACGACAATACTCGAATAAAAGAAACTAAAAACTAAATGTTTAAACCAAACTCAAAAAGTTTTCTAAAATCGAAATCAACTCGACAACAAAATTGAAACCATTAAAACTTAAGTGCAGCGAAAAGCTGCACTGACTTCAGTCTGCTGCAACACAGTAGAAACTAAAAGAAGCCTTAATTACTCGCGATTGTTGAATTTATACTCGCTTGAGAGAAAAGAAGAAAGTAAAAAAGAGAAAATTACCACTAGAGTGGCACACAGTTTTATTTTGAAACATTGGGAGTTTGTACCAAATCTTCTCTCGGAAAACTGTTGCAACCATTGTTTGTTTTTCACAATGGACAGGCGGAGGTGGAACGAGGGTAACAAAGCTCTGCTTGAAGATTAAATGAAAGAAGAAAATATTAAATCCAGAAGAAGAATTAAAGATTACATGTATGCTTACAAACTAGAACCATATCAAGTAAACGTCTCGAAAGATGCCATTTGTTTATCTAGATACATTTATGCTAGGAAATGTTAAAAATTGTGTCTTTTTTCAGACAAGCTGTGTTTATAAGGTAATAATACAAGTATTTTGCTGATAGAGCTGTTTATTACAAACATCAATCATACACAGATGGTTCAAGTGATGTACTATAAGTTTGATGATAGAATTCAGCAAAAAACTGTCGTTTTTAACTTGTATTAAAATTAGATTGAAATCTTTATACAGTTTTAAGTGTTAGATTATGTATTTTAGAATACGTTTAATTTAAGAGTTTGATTTAGAAAAGTCGGGAAAATTTTGGTAAAAAGTCAGGAAAAGTCAGGAAATTTTTCTCAGCTCGATCAGTGGCAACCATGAAAGTGGGAGTCCCCAGTCTGCTTTTAACTAGAAGCAATATAAAAAAACAGCCATTATAGTAAGTATATTTGGTATCTCTCGTATATTTACGCATTTTTTCTGTGGACACAATGTGGGTAAATAAGCGAGAGATACTGTATATACTTATGGCTACAAAATATTGTTGATTGTGTGTTTCTAACTGTATGACTGTTTAAAAATATTTTTTTAATTAATTAATTAAACTATTTACAACAAATCAATTAGCTTAAACTTTAACCACAGAAAATGGACATTAAAAAAGGATTCTAAAAAGAAATTATTTCTATTGAGCGACTTTGTCCCCTCATATCTCAAAACTTTAGTCAACCTGTCTTGAGATTCAAAAAAATTATCCTGTATTTTTATACTTTATTATTATTATTTCCTAAGTGCACTTTGGTTTGAAGTTTACAAAACTAATCACATTAAGACAATCAAGACTAATCCTACTAAGTCTTAATATATTCTTAACATAAAGTAGTTTGGTAAACTTCGTAACGGCAGTGACCAACAGGAAGGGAACGATAGCACCTAATATTTATGGTGATATAACTTTAAGTCAAAAAGCAAAAAAAAACTTAAAACTATCAAGTTTGCAAATTTTATAATAAGATTTATAAATATTTATTATAAACACCGCCATCCTGAGTTATAATCCCAAAATTTACTTTAAGAAAAAATTAACCAAACACAGCAATCCTGAGTTTAAAGCCAAAAAATTAATCTTTTAAGTTAAAAAACTAAACAAACACAGCAACCCTGAGTTTAAAGCCAAAAAAATCTTCCTTTAAAATAAAAAAAACTCACCAGACTTAGTTTATGCCTAATTGAAAAGAAAAAAGAAAGTAAGAAGTAATAAATTGAAAACTGAGCAAAAGTACATCAGTTAGAACTTTTTACCATGTTAAAAAAATGTTACAGTGATTTAAGCTAAATTACATCACCTGTAGTTTTACCTCAATCAAAAAAAAACTCTAAAATGGTTGAGTAAAAAAATATCATTTTTTAGGAGACCTAGTCTTTCTATTTCCACTGCAGGGTTTATGAGTTGTAGATAATGCTGACATAGGATACAAACTAACTAATTAAATAATACTAATAAAACTAATAAGACTTTATTAGTTTATTGAAGAAAACACTGATATAAATTTAAAACATTTTGGAAACGAAATTCTAGAATAACTGCAAATAAACATTTGAATAATTTAAAATCTTCTAATAAAAATAAACTATTTATACTATTATTTTTAATACAACGCTTTAAAGAAATACATCATACTATTAACACACATGTTTTCTGGTCAAAGGGGGTCTATGTCCCTTTTTACAAGTCGATTTTATTTTAGTGAACTTTGTGTCCTAGCTAGCGATTGTTTTTCACAGTTATATAGAAATTCAAACTAAAAAAAAAGGTACAATGAAAATAAGTTCAAATGGTTCTTGATATAAAAAAAGCAAAAAAAAAAAAAAAACTACTGCATTAAATAAGCATTTTGTACTACAGTTTTTGAACAATAGTTCTTTAATTTTTTTTTCTCCATTCTCTTTCTCAAAACATTATAACTTTAGGGTTACAAAATATTATAGATGGTGTGTTCTTTGTAACTTTACGGTTGTTGAACAAAGTTTATTTTTTTGGGAATAAGTTAATATTTCATAAGTTTAGTGACAAAAATTTAATTCCAAATTATGAGGTAAAATACAAATTTATTTCTTTTACATTACTTTGATAGTTTAAGATATTTTCAACTTCAATTTTTTTTAATATTTGTTAGTTGTGGTTGTCATTCTAAAATGGATTTATTCATTCTAAAAATGGATTAATTCTAAAATTGGAAAGTTAAAATACAAAAAAAACCTACAATTTAGTATTGATTTAGTTTTTTTTTCCAGCTACCAGATACTTTTTACAATTTAGAAAAATTTAAAATATTATCTAAGGTAGGGGTGGGCAACGTAAATAATTGACGGACCGGATCCAAAAAAATTAGCCCTCGCGGGCCGGAGCATTTCGAGTAAGTGATCTAACGGTATCAGCTGGATCCTTTTTTAGATCCGGACTCTTGTTTAAAATATTATGCGGATCCGGTCTAATACTAATATTAGGAAAGGTTCTTGATTCGAATAGAAACTAATTTCAAAATATTTGGATCCAACTGGATGCTAATTGATCATATGCTAATTATAATAATATGCTAATTAATATGCTTATTGATGCATATTTCAGAACTTAGAATCAATTTATTAAAGGTTCTTATATATAAAACTTTGTGTTAACTTTTTTTTAGTATTCATAATTCTATATTTATTATAATTCTGGACCAAATTAAGTACGTTGCCCACCCCTAATTTAAGGTATAAGGAATTATATTTTTTATGAATTTTTGAAGTTTAGTTGAAGGTGCAAACTAACTTAAAGGAAACAAAAAAATCTTATTCATTAAAAACATTTTATTTATTACACATGATAGTTTTTGTAATGTTAAGTATTCTTTTTTATTTATTTGATATTTTAGATTATAGTTTAAAAAAATTTTAAACTTATATTACTATAAAACTTATAAAGTTATAGTTAATAGCTCAAAAAATAAAAAAGTGTATATAATTTTAGTAAGTTTTTTTGTTTCTAAAATGTTGTGGCTTTGATAGTTTTTATTAAATTAAACTATTTAAGATAACGTTTTTTTGCTCACCTAAATATTTTTGCTTGAACTGTAGCTCTGCAGATTAAAGTTTATATGTATATAAAGCAACTTATATAAATTGATGTAAACTTTGAGTTTATTGTGGGATTTGAAAGTTAAGACAAAAAGTTTGTGGAAAGTTATAGACGTTCAAACATTTTTTTACAAATCCTTATATATTTAAATTAAATTTTTACTTCTGCATCTAGCAATGTTAGTTATGTTTTATAAAAATAATTTGATTGGAACTAGGAAGTTGATTATTTTAAATAAACTATGAAATAAAAAATATTTACATTAAACAGAAACAAATACTTTTATTCACTTTGATATTGTTATAAACTGTTATATTTTTGAACAATATTGAAGTTTTTGAATAAATTTAGTTTTAGTTGAGTTTTAAATTAACGTTTTTTTCTATTATTTAGTTATATGAAATAACAATTCAAACTAGTTTTAATTAGATTATTTTGAAGCTTGGTTGTATTCAAGTTTCACAAAATTCAAGCGTGTAAAATTGACCCTTAATAAAAAATTAACTACTTGCATTTTCATTACTCTCTATTAAATAATGACAACCACAATCAATGCTTAAGTGTTAAATAAACCTTTTGAAAGAACTTTGAGGAACTTATTTTTTCAAATGTCAGTTTCAATGGAACAAAACACATTTCAATAAGTAGCTCAGTATTTTTGAGCTTTTAAATACAATTATTTTATGTTAATAATTTTTTTTCTTCAAGGAAAAATAAAATTTGTACTTTAAAAAACCTGAAAAAATCATAAATATGCAAATGAACTTCCAAAAACTTAGACCTCTCTGTTTAAAGTTAATACTTTTATTTAAACACTCATGTTAGATCCAATGTTTGTTTTTGTTACGTTGACCTTAAGTTAATGTTAATGCTTTGCTTAAGCTCATTTTTTAAACTACAATAGTTTTTTTAAACATATATGAAACTTTTTGTAAAAAGTCTATTTTGTATTTTTTTCTATAAGTTTTATATCTCAATCTAATTGCTATAAATATGATGTGCTTATTAGTTGTAGATAGTTGTTTTAATAAAGCTCCTTAGAAAAGTATCAAACTTAATCTTTTTTATTAGCTGTAATAAGAGTTTTTTGGAAACATATTTGAAATTTTTGAACTTTTAATTTATTTTCTTAATCTAAGGGATACACCGATTGAAAAGAACAAATAGTGGAAATTTAACAAAAAAAATTGACCCTATTCAACCGGTTGCAATAGAAATAAGTCAGGAAACATCACTGATATGCTTAGATGAATTTCAGGTAAATAAATTTACATTTACAAGAGCTCTAATTTTCTTTGTTCATTTATGTTACATGTAGATCATTTGCTTGGCTTTTAAAACTTGTTTTCAGTGTTTTATACTTGTTAAATAACCTTAGAAAATTGCTAATACTCTGTACAAAACATTTAAAAACATAGTTCTTTACATAAAACTCATTATATGTTCAGTATTGACTATTATCTCTATGTTATAATTTTATTTAAATTGTCTACTAAATTATAAAGCCAAGTTTTTATAATAAAAACAATGTATATATAGGTTAATATAACGTATTAAATCCTAGAGATTTAAACAAGCATAGTCCATTGAAAAATCAAAAAAAAAGTTTCTATACTCAAATACTTTAAAGATTTACGAAGTATTGCTGCTCATAAAGTGTTAAGCTTTTCATTTTAAACTTTTTTTTCTAATTTACGTAAATCTTTTACATACTGTAGAGATCTTTATATTTTATGAGCAGCGTAAAGTCGTTTGTTAATGAAGTGCTTACGTTGAAAAAAAGTGTTTAACAAATTGACACATAATTCAACCACATTTCATCCATAATTTCACGAAGCTTTCTTAAATTACTTACTTCTCTATAATATTTCAACTAATTTGTAAGACAATTATTATTTTTTAACAAATGTATTATTAATTATAATCTTTAACTTATGACAGGGTTGCCACACACTCAGGGAACTCAGGGAATCTCAGGGAATTTTCAAACTGTAGAAAATCTCAGGGAAACTCAGGGAATTTTGGCATTTTTCTTTTAACTCAGGGAATCTCAGGGAAGTTTTGATTTTTTCTCTAAATTTCAGGGAAGTTTTTGAAAATCTCAGGGAAATTTTTTTCTAGATCTTGAATGAGGTTTAGTTAATCCAGTTTCATTATTTTGTTCAAAAGTAGTAATTTTTATTATTTAAGTGGTTATTTAGAATTTTTTTAGCCTTGCGGCTAGTTCTTCAATATTCTTAGTATTAACATTGTAGTTTTTTTAAGTTTTAAATTAATATTTACTTGAGTAAAATCAAACAGTTTAGAGAAATGAAAGTTGTTGTTAACTATTCATTGAAAAGTTCTAATAAACTTTTTATTTTTAGTTACTTATGTAGTTTAAAAAACACTATGTTGTACTATTAGTTCTTATTTTTTAAATAATAAAGTTATTTGTTATTTGTTTACAACTACTTGTTTTCAGTAAAAAAAAATTAAAATGAATACAGATTAGTGTTGTATTACTTTTGTTAGAAAATAGAGGTTAAATTTTTGTTTATAAATAATAATTTAAATCCGGCATGTCTAATTGGAATGGGTAAAGACCGTTGTGTCAGAAACTTTACAAGGTTGGTCCAACAACTTGTCAGCATGAAGATACTAAAAGCAAAAGAGGGTGATGACAGCATTAATCAATACATTGATTTGTTAAGTTCTTCTAACACTCAAATACTTTTTGAAAATTTTCTTGAAAAAAGTCACAGTTTAGACACCTTTTATTTTGACACACTCGATATCCCAAGCAAATATAAAGATTTAACAAGAGTCCTTGAGGCTGTTTTTGTGCTTCACAATGGCCAGGCAAGTGTTGAACGGGGCTTAAGCTTAAATAAGGAAGTAATATCAACTAATATGGGAGAGATGACAATAAGGTCCCGAAGAATGATGATCAAAGATCATCTATATGCAAACAGTCTAGAACTAAGCACAGTTGAACTAAGTTCTGAATTGTTAAAATTTGTAAAATCTTCTAGGGCCCAATATTTGGCATATCTTTATCAACAGCGCTTTGCTAAAAATGTTCCAAATAAAGGTGATGCTTTGAGCAAGTTAGGAGAACAAAAAAGTAAACTTACAAAGCAAATCAAATGTTTGAATGAAGACTATGACAAATATACTGCAGATGCCAACAAACAGTCTGATTTAGAAGCAATGAAAGAATTATTAGCAAGAGGAATAGCTGCTAAGGTCAACGCAAATAAACTTGAAAATAAAATTAAAACTATTGATTTAGAAATTGCATACTTAAAAAAACAGTATTAAGATTTTTTTGTTAGGTAATGTGAAATTGTTTTAAAATCAAAATTATGTTTTCAGTTATTTAAAATAGATTGTGTATGAACATCTAAAAGACATAAAAAATTTTTAATTTTAGATTATTTTGTATCAGTTGTTAGGTATTAAGTTGTACTTTGATATGAGGTATTTCTTTTTGCAGGTTTTTTTACAATAATGTTAAGCTTTTAAGTTTTATTTACTGCATTCAGAACAGTTGCTAGGAAAGACATACAAGTCATAATGAAGTTATTATGTATGCATTTAAGTGACTTCTTCATGTGAAATTATTATTATAGTATAATTAAATTTTGTCAATTAAAATGTCAAACAAATTAAACTTAATTCTTTTATGTAGAAAGTTAACTAACAAGTTTACACAAAGTTGTGCAAAAATTTAGTTTTTAATTTTTAATTGGTTTAAACCTTTTAAGATTGAGTTTTTGAAAACAGTTTTTTTCATAAATTTAATGCAGAAGCATACACATACAACCTTCCTTTTATTATTAAAGAAGAAAAATGAGAATGACGTATTAATAATTTGTGTTAGAAGAGAAATTTTTTTTTTAAGATTTGAAAAATACTCAGGGAAAAATACTCAGGGAAATTTTTGGTCACTCAGGGAAGATTTTTTGGCTCAAAGAGTGGCAACCCTGTTATGATATAATTCTTAATAAGTCATCAATTTGCTTGTTAAGCGCACGGGGGTATATATATATATTTTCATTATTAATTGCAATTACTTTTTACGGTTTTTCAAATATTAAATTGTAAGTGATCGTTGAGATGTAAGTGACCAAAGTTTAAGAGTTTTTAGATACTTTATGGAGGCGCAAACTATAAATGTAAAAAGTGCGTTTTTACTAGAATCAGGGTTGCCAAAAAACTTAAAATCCTGGAAAAAACCTAGAAAAACTTGGAGTTTAAAAAGTTTTGAAAAAAAAACTGGAATTTTAAACAATTGTAAACTTTGTAAAGTAGTGAAGTTTCGATTTGACACAAACAATCCAACAAATAGCCTAAAAAAAAATTATAATTAAAAAAATGTGTAATTAAAAAGTTTTCAAGTAGTTTTACAGTATCTTTTCAATGTTTTTATATTATTTCAGACAGTTTTTTTTACCTTAATAAACTTGATTTTATACTCTAAATTAACCCAAAAACTTGTAATTTTGAAAACCTGGAAATAATTTCTCAAAAACGTTTGGCACCCCTGTAAAATAATATCTTCCTACAGTTTTATATTGGTTTTTTAAATTCTATTTCAGTGTAGTATTTTTAAAACTTGTAAAATAACCGTTTGAATGATTTTTTATCTATTTTTTATTATTGTTAAACAAACAAATTAATATTTAAATTAAAAAAAGTTAAATTTGATAGATATTTTTATTAAATGCAAATAGCACTGTCTAAAAATATGTTGGTCCATAGGTTTGTTTCAGAAATTCACTGTACTTGGCAAACTGGTTGTAAATTGTATATTCTATAAAAACTAACTTAAAGTATTTTAGCTTTTTTTTAAGAGCCGTGTTAATTTTTATAAAAGCTATTTTTGTCCTTGTATGCCCCTTAGTTTCAAAAAATTTATTATAACAATTTTTTTAATTAAAAAAAGGTAACAGATATTGCTGATGCTATGATATTGAAGCATCTTTTTACTGGACTTTTTAATGCTGGCGTTATTCTGATTGCTACAAGTAATAGGCCTCCTGATGGTAAGTTTAGTTTCTATTAAACACAGTTAAAATATTAAAATAGTTTTAATATTTTATGGAAATATATGTAATGCTTTCTACTATTTAATATGCATAAATTAAACATTCTTATAGATTTGTACAAGGGTGGTTTACAACGTTCAAATTTTTTACCTTTCATAAAATCCTTAAAGGAAAACTGTAATGTTTTAAACCTGAATTCACCTAAAGATTACAGAATGGAAGGAACTACACTTGATAAGACTTTTTTTTTGTGAGATTTTTTGAATGTTTTTGAAATAAGTTATAATACCAGAAAAAAATCTAGGTAAGTTTTATAAAACTAATTAAGTTTATAGTCAAAGTTACTTGTGTTTAAAAGTTTAAAGATAAAAATCAAGCAATTATTGTTATTTAAAGTGAGTTTGAATTATTAAATAAGTTTTAATAAAGTTTTGAACTACTAAAATACTAATAGCATTTTTTATGAAGTGTGTTTACTTAAAAGTTTTTGAGACTTTTATGCGTTAATTTCAGTACAAAGTATACATAAATTTAGAAGTGTATGCCTTCTTTAAAGATGCGATTAAATAACTTGCTAATCATAAAAAACACATTTGCACATAACTTCATTATATGTATGTACTGTACTTCTTATATTAATTAAATTTTTATACTCCGTAGAATTGTTTTATTAATTTAGCAAGGCAAAACATCATGAGTTAAATGAAGTAAGTAGTTTGAAAATTATTGTAACTACGTTACAGTGAACTTGGTTAGTTAAGAATTTTCTTTTAAAGCGTTAGTAGCTTAAATTTAAAAATTATTTATAGTAGAAATTTTGTTGCAAGCTTCAATAAAAAAGTATTAAAAACACAGACTAAATAGGTTTTACTTAATTGACCAAGTTAAAAATATTATTTTATTACGATATCAATTTTGATTTTAAGACTTTTTTAGTGTATTAATACTAGTATTAGTTTAATTTTTACTAATTCGTCTACTTAAAAAAATTATAGAACTTCTCAAATGGGAACAAAAGAGCATATGGAAAAGCTTTTTATAGAACATGCATCTAATCTTTCAGGAGTTAGACCAAGTCAAGTTAAAGAAGAACCACTAGTGTTAAGAGTTCTAAATAGAGACCTTGTCATAAAAAGAAGATTTGGAAAAGTTGCCATATTTAGTTTTTCTGAACTATGTGCTAAGGTTATAAATTATCTAATCTGAAAAGTTATTTATCTAGTTCAGGGTTTCCTAAACTTTTTTTCAAATAGCCCCCTTTAAAGAAGTTAAAAAAGCTATGGCCCCTTGTACCAAGATTACTCAAAAACTACCATAAAAACACCTAAGACCTTTTTTTTTGCTCTTCATCAGCAACTCAAGAATATCTAGTGTAAGTTTTAAAACTACCATAAAAGACACCTAAAATATTTTCTTTTTGCTCTTTATCAACAACTCAAGAATATCTAGTGTAAGTTTTAAAACTACCATAAAAAATAAATAAAACGTTTCAAATTATGACCTCATGGTCCCCCTGTGGCTCCTTTACTGCTCACCCCCCTTTTGGAAACCCTGATTTAGTTGTTATCATGTGTCTAATAAGTTATTTGTATAGTTTCTATAAGCTTTTAGTTAAAACATTTAAAATTGTTTAAACAGTACTATATTTAAGGTATATTTCAAACTTTCTGGTTAAATTAGATGGATTAAGGGATTTTATAGAACATAACGTATATTATGTGTATTGTTTTGGGACTTAAGTATTTTGCGTTTTTTATTTTCACACAATCATAAAATTTAGAATTTTTATTTTTGAAAGAATATTTTATGACATTAAAGACAAGCACCATTGTTCAGTGCACTTACAGGGTTGCCAAAAATCTTGTAATCCTGAAAAAACCTGTAGTTTGATAATTTAGGCTAAAAATAACCTGAAATTTGAAAAACACTCTGAATTTTGAACAAAAATTGCTGTAAAACCTGGAATTTTAAACAACTTTTACATGGAAAGTAGTAAAATTTCAATTTGACACAAAAAATTTATACAACATTAATTAATCAAAATTTTATTTGCAAAACTCAGTTTCACCCTTTAAGGGATCTTCAGTTACAATTTAAATCTGAAAAATAAAAGTAAAACAAAACATGGAAGATGCTAAAAGTAAAACAAAACAAGTTTATACATATGAAATTAGAATTTGTAACTTAGGATGTTTAAAAAGTTTCGAGTCTTAATTTCTATCTATCGTATTTAAATATTTTTGTCATCAACAATAAAAAAAAACACATTTAAAGAAGCTTAAAAATCTTATTTCAATGTTGTTTTACTATTTAACAGAGTTTTTTACGTTAAACTAATTGAAAACTAAAAATAGACCTTAAGGCGTGTAATTCAGAAAACCTGTAGGAAATTTTCAAAACCTGTAGAAAACATTTGTAACCCTAAGTTTACTATTTTATTATAGTCGGATTTATTTTTCCTTTTAAAACCTGGTTATGAATGAAGTATTTGATTTGCTTCTTTATTATTATTAAACACTATCAAACTGAGTTATTGATCTTTATCTGTTAGTGTTGATATCTATATAATACGAACAGCCTGTAGGAGCAATAGATTATTTAGAAATATGTAAAAAATTTGTCATTATTGTTTTTACTGACGTACCAAAGATGAACATATTCAAAAAAACTGAAGCTAGAAGATTTATTACACTACTTGATACGTTGTATGATAATAAAGTAAGTGTTTATAGCTCTAAATTAACACAAACAAAGAATTTTTTTGTACGCAAATACTTTATTCGGCTAACGGCTTTTCACTGCCATAAATATGAAAGGCTCTAATTGAGTCTATAATTCTAAATCTTATTGTTAGTATTTTATGTGCAGCAAGAAATGCTGTTTGCCGAATAAAGTATTTGCTAATTAAAATTTGTATTACTCTAATTGATTTTTTTATAAACAATAAAAAACTCATACGTATTTAATATTTTACTTGATTTCCACACATTTAGTAACACTCAGACTAGTTTGAACTTTTTTTCACAAAACTCGGGATAGTGTTATATTTTTCGTAAACCTCAGGCTAGTTTCAAATCTTTTTTCTTTGAAATTTTTGTTTTTATTGAGTCTTTTTGTAAATACTTATGAGTTTGAAATATTTACGCTTTATTTGTAGTCTTATTTTAGTTTTTGTAACTCTAAGTTTAATTTAAAAGTTGTCTTAAACTCAAGCCAAGTAAGGTTAGCTTGATGTAATTTTAGCTAATTTCGGTTTCTCAATCTTGATTTTTTTCTCGAAAAGTAAAAAACCTGGTATTAATAAACAAATCCTAGAAGTTTTTGATGAATTTCAAATAACCTATTATACTGTTCTAACATTATGTATAATTAACTAGTTTCTTCATTATTTAGCTCAGGTTCTGTTGGTTTTGTTTAACAAATTTATTTTTAATATCTACTGGTTTGTTTAAAACCTCGTTTATAGTTTTTTTATACAATTTTTGTTGCATTTTAATAATATAAAACGTAACAAGGCTTTAATTCATAGAGATCCAAACAACCGGCGCTCATTTATGAGCAGCTAAAGGCCATAAGTCAATAAAGTATTTTGAATACAAAAGCATTTGTTTTTACTGCATGTTTAACACTTCAATTGGAGTTTAAATAATGTTAAAATGTTCAAATAAAAAATGAGTTATATAATATGATATATTAAAAACAATTATGATTAGTTATTACTTTTAAATTTATATTTCGCATTATTTTATTTCATTTTTAACTTTATTAATTTAAACTTGTAAAACAATACAATTTTACATTTAAAGTTTTATTTTTCATGTCTTGTACGTTGCTAACTTAATATTTTTTACTTTTCGCATTTCTAACTTAATCAAATCTTATTTAATTCCTCTTAACTCTTTTTTTCTAGCTCTTTACGTTTCTAACTTAATCTTTTCTATTTTAATCTTAATAAAAATTAGATAAAAAGTATCATATATAGCGTTAATTAACTGAAAACAGTTTACTTATAAAGGCAAGTCTTAACGTAGTACTTCTGATCTTTTTGAATCTTGGTTAATTTTATTTTATAGTCTAATAAAATACACTTAATAACTGTTTGACATCATAAAAACATCTTTGATGCTCTTCAAACAGTATTTCAAACTATATTTATTTTAAATAAAACATTAAGTACAAGATATATCACTTAGCTTTTAATAATCTTCTATAAAAAAGACATTTCTAATGTTACTTTATTATTATTATTATTACATATTTGTTTTTAGCGAAATCTTTTGAGTAATGAATGTTAAAAATAATTTAAATAAATTTCAGATATTTTTTTCTCAATGTCGTTCAAAACTCAAAAATTAATTAATAAATACTACATAATAGTGAAAAAAAAGAGAACAGGGAATACTTTTTAAACCGATAAAGAGTTAATATCTAAAAGATTACAATTTAAATAAACTCTTTTAGAATTTTGTATTCTTAAAGTAATGATGTTTTTATTTTTTGGTCTACACCATTATTATTACCTAGTTAAAAACGTGGTTTAACTTTAATACATATACGCTTTTAATTTATTTTTTGGACTTATAAAGCTGTTTTTATAGATTTATTTAATTATGTCTGCTGAAACAACAATAAAAGATTTATTTGTTAAGCCTTCAAAAGAAGACAAAAAAATAATTTTACAAAATGAGTCTATATTACTCGATGATTTACAAATTAAGCAGGTAAGAAGGAGTTATAATATATTTTATACAATATTTCCTTATCAAGGTTTTCAGCTATAAGTATAACTACTGTTTTTAGATACATAATGTTAAAATTTAAACTAATTTAAACACAGTTTAGATTAGTGGTCTTTTAGGCTAGTAAAATCTGTCACACTAAACATTAAAAAAGTAATTCTATGCACCCCGAATTTTAACTTAGTGAGCCCCTAGTGGTTAGAACACGTAAAAATTTTTAGTTGTTTTTTGTAGGATACTTTTGGTAACCAAATTTTTTATTGAATTTAGTTTATTTTTACATACAAAACTTCTTCAGACTGCAGATAAAATCAATAGTTTATTTAATCAGTTATTCTTCTTTCTAATAAACGTTTTCATTTCATTGATTTTATTTTCACAATAATGTTTATTTGTATTGCTCACGTCTTACTTACTAGTTGCACAAAACTATCTCCACAATCCCTACTAAAACTCAGTATAATCTAATATTCCTTATTAACTAACAACTGTGCAGTTAATTTATTTTTTTAATTATTTGTTGGTTGATAATTATTTCTGTTAAACATTGATTGAACAAAAAAAAAACAACATAAAAAAAGCATTTGAGAAAGTTAAATACGATGAAAGCACTATAGCTTCTGGTGATCCTTTTAAGAAAATTCTTGATGCTCAGATATGTGTATTTGATGTGGTGTTGCTCATATTCTGAACTTTAGGTCTTATAATTACTAATTCTTCAAGAGTAACAAGTTTTAAACTACATATTACTAATGTAAATACTTTTTTTAATAGTTTGGTTTACAACTTAAGTACCTAATTTTAAAGTATCATTAACACTGAAACTAATGGGGAAATGCCCCGGAGGTGTGGTCACATTAGTTGTAGTGTTAAAGCGCAGTGGCGGTTTTCTGGTAGGTAGCTTAGCTAAATCTTAGGCTGGAGGGGGGTTAATAAGTAGGGTCCATAATCTAGATTTAGCTTAGAGTTTAAGATATTTTCAATTACTTATATAAAATCAATACAAGCAATCAATGTTAAGTAACGAATTTATTTAGCTATAAAATCAGTACAAATAAATACAAACCTAGAAAATTGGCATTTTTATCAAGTATAAAACTTAACAGTGCAATAATTTAAACTAATATAAACCCTAGTTAATTTGCATATAACAGCAGCTAAAAAAATTTGTTTTAGTACAAACTGGAAACAAACTGCTAGTCTAATAAGCAGTGAACTTAACTACAAATCAGTTATGAATGAATCCTTTTAGATACTCAGGCCCAAATATACAAACTTGTAGTCCAATAAGCAGTGAACTTAACTACAAACCATCTTATGAATGAACTGTTTCAACTACTCAGAGCCAAATCTCTACTAAACAGCAGTAAGTTTAGCTGCAAATCAGTTTGCATAGAATTGGCTCAACTAAAGTTACATCAGTAACAATGATTTTTTGTACTTAATAACAAATGACTTGCAATTAGCATGTTTGTTGATTAGTGATTGGACGTTCAGTTTCATTTTAATTTCACAAAAAAATTGCCAATACATTACAATACAATTATTGAATCTATTAAATTTTTCACATAATTTTTGAGATTCTTCAATATATGGGTTAGTCTTTAAGTTTTATAGCGCATTACTTCCCAAAACAATATCAAAAGGAGTCAATAAAAACTATAATATAAAAAAATTGAGTCAAAAGAACTTCCCTGACATTTAGGAACAATATCAAAACTAGCCTGTGTTTTACAAAAAATTCAAACAAGCCTGCATGTTTTGAAATGTTCAAACTAGCCAGAGTTTTTTGAAAATTTCATCTAAGCCTGGGTGTGTGGCAACTCCGGTTTGTTAAATCAATAACATTATTTATCTACTTCTTATTTTAATTTAACTTATTATTGAAAAATCTTGGATTTATAGCTGACAGCAAAAAACTTGTGCTCAAATTTTAGATAAAAGTAATATTTTAATTTTTTCTTTAAAAAGTATAACTAATAAAATATAAATTGTAACACTAGTTTTAGACTGGTATTTTACAGTTAAATTAAATATTTTAACCAAACTATGAATTTTTTTAAACCAGACATTCTTGTTTTATACGAAGTGAATATCATAGTTCTATTAAATAAAATTGTTTAAGTTGAAAATACGTCATTGAAATATTTTACAACAATGACTTATAAACTTATATCAGGGTTGCTCTTTTTTGAAGCAAGATATAGTTTTTTAAATAGTACGACGAGCCAAAACCTTAAAAAAAGGGTAATTAGTTTTGAATACCTGAAATATTTTATTGTTGAAATTTTCGCATAGTATAAAAAGTTAAAAACAAGTTGAGATAAAATAAGATTGTCAAAATATAAAAACTAGCCTGAAGTCTAGAAAAATTGTCTTGAATACTCTGACTTTAAAAAAGTAAATGTTCGAAATAGCCTAAATTATTCATTTTACAGAATAAAGGAAGATATCATTAAGAATTATTTTCTCTTAAAATGTTCAGCCAATATATAAAAAAACTCAAGAGCTATAAAAATTTTTTTTTTTTTTTTTCTTTTACTTAAAGATAAATGTTGTTTAAGAACATTAAAACTAAATTTTGATTAGCAGGATATCAAAACTTTACTTGTCATTTTTAAATTATAACTTTAAATTTGAAAATCTAAATATTATTTTAAAGTCAAATTCAAGGATTTTTGTAAGATATAAAGTATTTTTTTAAAGATATACTTTTTTTTAACTCTTAGTATGTAAATCATTCCGATTAAAGTGTTTTAAAACTTTAGAAAGTGCATAATATTAAAAATTGAGATTTCTTGTTGCTACTAATCTAATTCGATTCTAAGTTAAATCCAAAGTGTTTTATGTTATTTATAGAAAGTCTAATTATCAAGTTTGCGTTTCTTGAAACCAAAAAGTTCAGCCTGAGTGACTAAAAATAAGCATTAGCTACATCAAACTAGCCTGAGTCATTTTAAGTTTAAAAAAAGAAAACAAAATCACTAAACCAAAAGCTGATAAAGTTATTTAGTTAATCAACTCTGAATACCAATAAATAACATAATGATAGCAAAAGGAGTTAAATTTTTCACAAATAAAAGCACCCTTTTCAAGAAAGTCATAAATGTAGCCTGAAGTTAAATAAAAATATCTTAACTAGCTAAAGTAAAAAACAAATATCAAATATTCTAAGGCAGCCTGAGTTTAAAAAAATAAACTAATATGATTTTTTCTAACATTTCAAGCTAGCCTGAGTGTATGGCAATCCTGTATGAAACTAAAATCTCAAATTGGATATCAACAGCTTTATCACTCTTTAAACATTAGTCAAAACGTTAGTCTGAGTTTCTAAAAACTAGCATGAGTTACATTGAACTAGCCTTAGTCATTTTAAGTTTTTGAATAAATAATTAAAGAAAATAGTAAAAAATAAAAACTAGAAAAGTATATAAATGTTCAAGATTAAATACCTTAAAATATCATTTTAACAACAAAGAACTTCAATGCTACAAAAGAATACATAATTTTTAACAAAAAAGGTTTCAAATTTATTAAAACTAGTCTGAAATTTTAGAAAATAGTACCAAACTAGCCTGAGTTTTGGAAATAGTCGCAGAAAAAACAATAAATACTTGTGTTAGAACGTTTTTTTACATTTGAAGTGCGACACAACTTTTCTTTTGTTTCATCGTTACAAAAAAAAACAACATCAAACTAAAAATGTTTCAAGTTTTTATTAATACAATGTCGCTAACCGGGGTTTCTACTTATACACTTTAGGGGCCTGAATTACAACGCAACGTGCGCTCTAACTTGTATAATAGAAGTCCCCAAGATAACGCTTAAATTATAGTTGACTTAAATAAACTAATATGACTTACTTACTATTTACTAAAGGTTTAATAAACCAGTTACTTATACTAATTTAAACTTATTTCGAATCTGTGATAATGATTATATTTACAATGAATTTGCGAAACGAAAAGATGATAAAATACTGCACAACATTACACTAATAAACCAAATTATCAATTCTTTTAAAAGACGACAATACTCGAATAAAAGAAACTAAAAACTAAATATTTAAACCAAACTCAAAAAGTATTCTAAAATCGAAATCAACTCGACAACAAGATTGAAACCATTAAAACTTAAGTGCAGCGAAAAGCTGCACTGACTTCAGTCCGCTGCAATGCAGTAGAAACTATAGAAGCCTTAATTACTCGAGATTGTTGAATTTATACTCGCTTTAGAAAAAAGAAGAAAGTAAAAAAGAGACAATTACCGCGTAAGCGGCACAACAACAAGGTTCATACGCGTCAGTCCAAATCAGATTTTTAGGAATATGATGTTCCAGTACTTTAAAATCTTATAATTTCTAAAAGAAGTTATAAAATCTTTATTTTTACTTAGTTTTAAATTGAGACTTTTTTCTTAATAGAACACTCGTTATTGTCGGAAAATATTGTTTTAGTAAAATTAAGGCAATATTGGCAAAACATCAGGGTTTTGTATCAATCAGTACAAGTGATTTAAAATTTATTTTCAAAAAGAATTAAAGAATCAAATTTTTTAATTTAAATAAAACAATTCCTGTTGAAACAAAGTCTGTCAGATTCAACGCAGTAGCTTTCTAAAATGTGTTTGCTTTATACATTTTTTGTATTGAAATAGGTTTGTTTTAAACCTGTAAAGTAAAATTTTTATATATGTATAAACCAAAGTGGGCACTCATAAACAAGAATTAGAAAAAATGTCCGTCTAAATTGCAAAATTATTCGTAAGAACCCTGTTACAGGTAGACTACTTACGTCTATTAATTCCTTTTTAAGGGGGGGTCAATCACTTTTTCGACAACTTCATTGAATTTTGTTGAGTTTTAGTTTAGCTACAATTTGCATTTTACAGCTTCTTAAAATTCAAAATAACTTTTGAGATATGCGGGTGAAAGTTGGAGAGTACAATAGGTTTCTTATGGAAGGAGAAAACTAATACGGCGAATAAAAAAAAAACACTAAAAATCTATCTTCTACGTTTTTTGAGATAAATATCTCAAATTTCCAGGAAATGTTCTTTGCTATATTTGGAAATGTCTGTTGTTAGAAATTAATAAATTTTTGACAATTTTTTTTTTTCGAAAATAAATAAAAGAATATTTTTTGATGCTTTTTTTTCATAACATTTTTATTTTTAAAAATCATAACAACGGAATTTTCTAAAAATTTAAAGTAACATTTCCTAAAAATTTGAGATATTTATCTCAAAAAACGTAGAAAATAGATTTTAAAGTTATATAAAATAAGATCAGGTTGTGAAAAAAAGTGATTTACCCACCTCTAATGCCTTTGTATTGATAAAATCACTAGTTTAAATAATTATCATGCGACTTAAAATTAATAAATATTATTTAAAGGACGATACCTCGGTGAATTTAAATGTATTCTCCGGCGAAGAAGAAGAGTTTGCATTTGCAAGAGCTCAATCTAGACTGAATGAAATGCAAACTAAAGAATATTTACATCAACACAAATCTATGAGACCAGAAATTTATAAGGAAGTTAATTGATATTTAATATATTTAGTATAATATTAGTAGCGTAAATAATGATATTAAGAAATTTATAACACAGATTTAAGATCTGTTATGTATGTTTAGTTTTATTATTTTTACTCTTCCTTAAAACTTGACTTAAATATACATTTAATACATGCTGTTTTATGTAATAAAAAAATTTTGGTTTACAATTCATGTTTTATTCTTACGTAATCTATAATAAATTTCTAACAAAACTTGCAAAAAGTGTTAGTTTTTTTAACGAGTACATTAAGTATTAACTTTAATTACTATGAATAAGTAGTTTAAACGATTTCAGAACATGTTCTATCTAAATTTTGTGATCATTGTGTATATAATCTCAAGCATTGTCGCTTTATACCTTTACGATTTTATTCCCAACATCTTGAAATAATTTATTTTCAATAATTTTTTTGTATAAACTGTCTAATCTAACATTACAACTACTATTTTTAGCTAGACAATCAAGTTATTAATTTAATGAGAGTTTTGTTAAAACAAATTCGACACGCGACGTATATTTTAATTAAAAAACAATTTGTGCTGAATAACTGAAGTTTTAATTTTTGTATAAATATTCATAAATACGTTTGTAAATAACTTTTGAGTTAGCAAATTTGCTAATTGAATTATTAATTTATAATTACTTTACAGTAAACAAATTTTTGAGTTTTAATTTCTAAAATTAGGTTAGCATGTAACTGTTTTACCTTGTAATTCCGGCCTGTTACTTATAAATAGTTTTAATGTGTCATTTACAAGATAGTAACAAATCCGTAGTTAAGATTTTTTCAGGAAATTGTCATTGAGTAAAGTAAAGTTTTAAAGTTGTTTTCTTTATTAAACTAAAGTACGCTTATGTAAAATGCATGATCTAACTTTTTTAATTAAATTTAGTAAAAAATTTGTTGCTAAGTGTTAAAAATGTTAACAAAATGTTTGATTTTATGTTAAAATAATGAATTTAATCCTAGATAAAAACTGTAAAGTTTGATCATACCAGCAAACGGTAGCTTCATGATTAACCGTTTGTAGATCGAAGACTGCGACGGACGGACGAGTTACAATAAAAACGAAACCCGAGTCGCAGTACAGTAACCTAATGCTTAAGCTTTTATTAGGTGTGCACTGCCGGTTGGCAGGGTTTACACTTCCCTAAATTTTTGAATTTTCCTAATAAATCCCTAGATTTCCCTACAAAAAATTGAAAAACCTGTGAAAATCCTTAGATTTTACTTTTTTTGCGTGATAATTAAATATTTTGTGATAATATAACCAATTTTTTTTTGGTTTAATAAATTGTATTAATATTTTCAAGTTATTGCTTAAAAACAAGTAGAGTTTTAAAACTATTACAAGATTAGCAGCATGCTAGACAGCAGGGACATAGCTAGCTCGAAAATGTTACAAGTTTGCAAAAAAAATTCAGGAATGATCCATGGTGACATCATATCAGGAACAGAGCAATTTAAATTACCTCTAATGTTATTGTAGTTTATATAAAAGTATGTAGTTACGTTAAGAATTCAAAAATAAATAGAATGTTAAAGTATAAATAATAACTGCATACAAATCAATTTATGTTGCTCCACATCCCTATGATTCCTTATGTGTTGCCACTTGTGTAAACCCATAAAAACTTTCATTCAAAATAAGCAAGTTACATTTTAATTCTGAAAATAGATTTATAATTTTGATAATATTCTTCACAATTCAGGAGTTATTTGCAAAAATTATTGCTTTTATAAGATAAAAATGATACACTTTTAGGACTTTTTAAAATACATAAGAAATATGCATTAATAAAGTTCAACACATTTATTAATATTATTTAAGTTATAAAATTTTAAAACTCTTGGCATTTTCGTCAAACCTGGGTTTTTTTAATGTACAATTGTTTTACTGTTATTAAAAATGATTCGTAAAAATATGAAGAGTACATGTCTTATTAAATGTTGTTTCTAGCTTTGGTTGCATAAAAAATCTAGCTGTATAAATAATTCAAAAAAAATCTATTAAAACTAATTTGTTACAATTCGTGTAAATAATGGAGAAATCCTAAACAAAAAAAAAAAGCAATTAAATTAATTGTTATTTATAACTTAGCGAAAGTTTTTCATATTAAACTTATATGTAAAACTCATAAAATATCAAAACAGATAATTTAATATTATAATTACAAATTGTTTTTGTTTGTAAATTTTCTCGTTTAAATTTTTGATAAAAAAAATTTACAGTCTTTAACATAACTTGGTAACAAACATTAATCAATATAGTATACTGATATATCTTAATGCAGAAATTACAATTAAACTGTTTAACGTTAACACCTTAAATTTTTACTAGTTTTGACTAAAAAATCAAAGACTATATTATCATTTAAATAAATGGTAACTAATCAAAAGAAGTATGTTAGAGCACTTATATTTTTTATTTAATTCTAAAACATTAAAAATTAATGTAAAACAAGTGAGACAATACATATCCTTTGAAATATTTTCTTAAAACAAAAAATGTTTTATTTTGAACAACAATATTTGTAAAAAAATAAGAATAAAAATACCATCATGTTTAAAAAGAACTTAAAACAAACTTCATTATTTCTTGATTACCACTTTTTGAGTCGAAAAAATTGCCCTGAGTTTTTTCAAACCTTAAAAATAACTGTTTCTGGCGCATAAACACAACTAGCATCAACAGTATTTTTATAAACATACTACAAAGAAAACTTTAACTTCTAATGTATAAATAAAAAAAAAACACTAGTCTATATTCATTTATTATTATTTTTCTCCTAAAAACAAGTATTTTTAAGTTTGACCAACAACTATCTTAATATAGGACGTTTATAAAGCACGTTTAAACAACATAATTTTACTAAACTATACTAACAACTAGAATTATAAAGTATGTAATAATTTTTTTTAATACATAGTTAGACTTTTATACCTCTAAACTGTCTTGTTTAATATAAACTCAAAACATGATAAATATTAATTTCAAATTTTAACTAAAACCTACAATGTTTTTTCTAAAGAAAGTGAAGAATTAGCATTAAAGCTAAAAAAATTTGATAAGCATTTTAAATCAATAAAATTCGTGTTCTTAAACAAAACTTGTTGGGTAGGTATCAAATTTGCAGGAGCAGACATTTTTGCATGGTCTGAATATTTTATTTAATTTTAAATAGATTTTGTTTTAGTTTAGCTTTTTTTACTATTACTGTTACCCCTTACCCTCGGTTGGTAATTTTATTTTTCTTATATTTTTAGTAATAATTTTTATTAGTTATTATTTTATTTTTACTATTACTGTAACCCCTTGTTCAGTAAGTTTTTTTTGTTGTTTTATAAATTTATCTTATAGTTTTTTTTTGTATATTTTTTTCCTGTTTTTCTTTTTAATCTTTTGCAAAACTGACCCTTCGTGCGATTTTGACCCGTTCCCAAATTTGTTATATAAAATAACAAAATATTAAATTTGAAACAATCAAATCTGTCCTGAGCCATCCTTAGTTTTAGAAACAGTCAAAAAATCCTTAGTCATCTTGAAATTTTCTTGAAGTTCAAAATATCATGAGTGTGTGGTAAGACTGTTATTTGCACAATTTTCTGGTAACACCATATTCAATAAGCTTTTTTTAAAATTTCTTATATGAAATTATTATGCAACAAACTGAAGTAAACATCAAAAATAAGGAGCAAAATTTATCAACAATTAAAATCTGTAAAATAAGCAGAAAGCTTGAAAACTGTAGCTGGGTCACATTCAAGATTTTTACATATTATTTACTAAAATACTGATTTCAAACTTAAAATCTATTAAAAAGATTAAAACAAAAATTGTGATCATCAAAAAAAGTCATAGAAAACACATTTAAATAGCTTAATTGTATCTTTTTAATGATGTGATAATACTCTACACAGTTTTTAACTTTAAACGAAAAATAGACTTAAAAACGTGTACTTTGAAAAACCTGGAAGAAACTTTGAAACCTTGCCAAAAACCCGTGGCAACCCTGAATAATGGAGAGTTTTTCAGAAGCCGCAACTTCCAGAATTGACTGACTTTAAGCGTCACAGGTACCGAAAGGGGGATTTAAACTTAAATACTATTTAAATCATCTTCACCTTAAGAAAACTCAACTTAACAACTTAGTTTAAAAGTTAATCTTGAACAACAGTTTCCGTAGTTTAACTTATTCAAAAAATATAACAAAATAAATTTAAATTTTTGTCTTTTTGAGTATTTTCAAGTAAGGCTTATAATAATTATATCGTACTAAAATAAACTGAATTGAAACTGAAATAAAGTTATATTATAGTTAAAACATTAAAGTTTAAAAAAATCGAGTGTAGACTAAATAAATAACTAGATGCTAATACTAAAAAACTTTGCCGTACTAGTAAAAATAAGTAGATTAACTTCAAACTAAAATAAACCAGCGATAAATACTAATAACAAAAATAAAACTACTTTTTTTTAAATTTTTCAACAACCAGTTACTATAAAACTACTTAAAACTAACTTATAAAAAGTCTAGCTTGATGTACTAACTTATTCTGCTTATATAAAAGTTCTGATTAAACAACGTTTTTGTTGAATTGTCAAATCTTCTATTTCATATAGGGGGTTCACAGGAAACTACTCAAAACACATCTTTGGTTGGAACCCTGGGTTTGGTATGAACTTTTTAGCCAAAAATCGCTGTGTTCAATGTCCTTTTTTTCCTAATTAGTAAATATAAAATATACTGAAAAGAGTTTAGAAAATGTTTTATATTTAAAACAAATTATACTATAACAAATATTGAAGTATTGTAAATGAAGGAACCACAAAAAAGTTATGAACTTAAAAATTCTATATAAAATCAATATTTAGAATAAATATATTACACTTAACGAAAATAATGAACCGTGCAATTAAAATTTACATATCTCATGGTTAAAATATAAATGTAAAAATTGTATAAAAAAAGCGATGTTAACTAAAATGAGCATGTATTAGTCTTACTTTAGAAGATTAATGACTAACATTTCTTAAGTAATAAGTTTTGCCTTGTGCTCAAAGTTCGTACCTAGGCGGCAGGTTGTTTTGAACTGGAAGCTACAGGTGTGATCAAACCTTCATGTTAACTTGAGCTTGTCTGACAACATATGTAAGTCCAGGATTAGACTCATTAAAACTTATAATATATTCTTCCTGATCTCACATAAAACAAAGTAACTGTGTATTTTAGATTGAAGATAGTGATTTGGAAATAAACAGATTTTTTTTACAATATGCTATATTTAAAAAGAATTGTTCAACAAAAAACTGTTATAGCATACCAGCTGTAGTAGAATGTTTTACTTTTTTTAACTACAGAGTGCATTCAAAATAATTATCTGCATATAGGTATTTTATATATAACATAAAAAAATACATTTTATCAAGTTTAATTTTTCTTCCTCCGAAATTAGTTTTAACGTTATTTATATACTAAAATAGACAAAAAGAGTAAAAAAATAGAAAATAATTGAGTATAATATTCTAAGCTGCATAAACTATTTTTAAACGTTATGTTATGCATATTATTCAAACTTTTAAACCACTTATGTAGTATATGGCTTTTTTAAGTAGTGATATTTTTATAAACGTAGTTGGTTAGAGTTTGTACCTTGTAATATAACTTCTTAAACTCGCTTTTTATGTGCTTAGTGAACCTTGAAGCACTGCATGTCTGGCAAGTTACCTGATTTAATAATATATCCCATAGTATTATGTTTCAATTTTTTGAGTTGTGATATTTAACGTGAAAAAATTGATTTCAAAATATTTACAAAAACACTTACAAATATTGTTAAAGATTGTTTTTACAGCGGTTTATTAACATTATAAGAAAAAAAAAATTCAATAAAATGGTTTATTGAATAAAGCTCTTTTTAGTAAAAAATCCGTAGAACTTAAAGAGATAGCCAGACAGTAAGTTTTTTTTTATTATAAAAGCTATTTTTAACTTTATATGCTTTTTCAAAAACTTAAAGAGGTGGATTTGACTCAAAGTTTTCTTATTAGCTTATTTAAACTACTAATTTTATATCATTTTTGCAAAAATAAAGAATATTGCATTTATAAAACGTAGCAACTAGCAAGTGTCTTGTAAAATTTATGTCAGTTTAATTTATACAAATTAATTGCGTTTGTTAAAACAATTCTTGTAGTACTTTGACTTGTAAACGTAGGGTTTAACAAAAATTTAAAACTAAGAATTATGCATGTTTTTAAACTTGGTGTTAGAATACCATAAAAAGTTAGTACTAAAAAAACTTGAAATTCTTGATTGATTTGATATTACTTATTGTAAGCAATTTTTTAATTAACTTTTTGAACACGTGAAATGTCAATCACTAAAAACAAAAAACATGCTGCTACTTTTGAATTTATATAGGATAAAACAAATTTATGACTATTGACTATATTTATTATAATTATTTTACGAACATACACAATCCTTTAATAATGTAAAGAAGAAAGAAAGCACAATATTAAGTAGATTCATTCACAAAATAAAGAATTGCAACCCTGATTGGAGAAAAATGATAAAATGGGAAATTGTTCATCGCAGTAACCAAAACAAGCCCAGTAAAATTTGCACCCTATGTAACTTAGAAAGACTCGAAATCGCATTTGTAGATAAAAACAAACTTTTTAACTTGAGATCAGAACTGGTGGGAAAATGTAGACATTTTACAAAAGTTTATTTAAAGTCTTAATTTGCTAGATTTAAGTTTAATCTACCTTTGTTTTCATTATATAGTTTTGTTTTGTCGTTTGATTTTTGTTATGATTGTATTTACGTTAGTTATAATTTATCTTGCTGAATATTACTAAAATTCAATTAGTTAATCAATCACCTAATCAACTAATTACTTATCTAAAACTATATAAAATGTTTGTCCGTTGCAACTTATTAGTTTGTTTGCTTTTACTTGTGATCATCGCACTAGCGTGAAACAATTGTTAAGTAATAAACTTTATAACAATTTAACTTTTGTCATAATTGTATAAAGGCTCCTTAATTGTGAAGCTCTTTAAAAATTTATTGTTAAAACAACTTCAATATATTTTTAAAATACTACTTATATATTTTTTTATTTCTAAGCAGAAAAAATAATTTTAAACACATAGTTTTTCAGCTAAATATTGCTTACGTATACCTAAGAGATGCGTACTTAAGCGTGAAATTAAGAAAATAAAATGTTAACCCTCTTTGAAAAAAGTCTAGACACGCCCCTGGTAACCACCCTGAGTAAAAGATAAAATGCTGTGATGCTCATAATATACTGTTCTTTTCTTAGTCAATATTGGCAGTAATGAATTCAATAAAAAGTGGTTAACAGTTTTATAAATTTTGATATTGATTATTATATGCTTTTTACATTTATGTAACAATCACTGGGTATGTAAATTTCAATTACAGTGTTTACTATTTTCCTTTATCTAAACTTTGTATAACTTTTCAAGTACTTTTATTCTTATCTTTAAAAAATTGGGTATGCAAATTTAAATTCCACTGTTCGCTATTTTCTTCAAACAAATAAACTGTTACATGTTAGTTTTAAGTATTTGAGTAGTTCAATTTGTAAGCTTGTTACTTATTTTTGGTTCCTTCACTTTTAATTTATTAAAATTTAATACTGTACAACTTCTTTGACATATAGTAGTTTTTGGATTCTAATTTTAGATTTTATCTTTAAAAAAAAAAAAAAGAATTTTGATTATAGCGTTTTTCGGCTTAAGAGTGCGTACCATACCGGCAGTACATATCTAGAAAGTTCGTATGTAGTTGGCAGATTACTGTATACAAATAAAAAGCAATTAGGAAACTTACCTTTGCGTTTTCCATAGAAATTAAATACATATTTATGTGCAACGATAAAAGACTTACAAAATTATAGCCTGCAATATAGATCAATTAGAACTTGTAAAAGAACAAATACTTATAACTTATTTTTGCTTAGTAGTTAACTTTTGCCTTTTTAAGGAACGTTTGGGTCTATATTTAGTTTGATTATTCAAATATATTTATAAGGATAATTATAGAATAAAAAATAAGTTATAGAATAAAGATTGTTTTCCCATTTTGAATAATTGGATCCTAACCTGGTTTTAAGTGAGAAGTTAGTCAGATTCGGATTTTGGATTTGTTAGATCACTTGCTACAAGCCAGTGTTTCTAAAAATTTGCTGTGAACCAAAACATAATTGCTTTATACATGAAAAAATTAAAAATCTTCTCTAAGCAACTAATAACTGTGTTTTCCAATAATCATACCATAATTTAAACATAGTTTTTTTTTTGCTTTAACTGAAAAATACTTTCTGCTGTAACAAACCGAAGGTTTGAGAGGGCTTAAATCTTAAACTGCTATTTAGTATTAATAAATCAAAACTATTTGTATAATTAAATTAATTCACTTAATATATCTTTAGTTAAAGAAGCTATACTTATAATTAGTTGCCTTAATGGTTTGAACCTATTTAAAACACATTAAGATATATATACAAGTTTACTTAAAGTCAGAACGTACCTAAACAATATACAAAGTATTAAAACAATAAGATAGTAAAAATGACACAGTAAGTACTTTACTGACGCCAAAGCGCCTAAACAAACTGAACACATTTGTCTTGATTTCTTATATTGTTATTATTGAAAACGTGAGAGGAAGAGAAAATAAAACCAAATAGCGAAAAGTTTAATGAAAATATTTGAAAAACAATAAATCAGGGTTTAGAAAATTCGTATATTTTTACACTTCTAGTTATTGTAATTCTCATTCGAACTTTTTTCAGCTGTTTTTTGCTCGTGTAGCTTTTAATAGTAGTAAAGAAGTTTTTAAACTACAAGATTGCGACCCTACACACTGGTCTGTAGCTTAAATAGTTGCAGTAATATTTCTCTTGAGTACGTACTTTTAAGTCAAAGACTTTTTGTTCAAAATGCTATATTTTACTTATACCTGTACTTATTAAGTATGTAATTCTTGTTGAATACTCTTTTTTTGGCTGTGTTCAAAAAGCGTACTTAAAAGGAACATAATAAAGATTTGAAATGAACATTAAAACATTTTGAAAATAGTTAAAGCTTTTTTTTAGTTCTAGAATCTTGACTGCCTTTTTTATGTTGAGGTCTGACTGACGTAAGCACTTTGTTTCTGATCCAGAATTTTTTTTAGCCATTCATTACAATAGTAACTATTACCTCTGCAGGCTTAATGATGTTAGTATAAATGTTGTAACAATAAAAATTAAGAAATTTATCGATAACTTATGACTAGCTAAATAAACTAGCTGATCAAAACTTCTCTATACGTTAACTTTGTCATTTAAAATTACTAAGATACCATAGCCACTCACGCACACTGTAAATGGTATTTTAACAACACACTTAATATGTTAAGTACTTGTATTTACTTTTTACTATACCTTTAACTAATAATTTTTTTTAACGTTTAACAATTTCATTACTTTTTAATTATAAGATCAATGTTTTTTAACTTAATAATCATTAACGGTTTTATAAAATTCAAACTCCGACAGTTCAAACGCGTTAATTCAAATTCCAGCTGTTCAAAATTCTACAATTCAAACTTTGAAAATTTAAATTTCGACAGTACGTATTATAATGGTTGAATTTTGAAAATTCAAACTCTGACATTTGAATACCCGACATTTGAATTCCTACAGTTAAAATTAAGATAATTCAAGCTATGGAAACTGAAAACCGACTGTTCATACTAAAAAAAAAAAAATTTCAACAATTCTAACTCAAACAGTTAAAAATCTGACAATTAAATTCAAACAATTCAAACTCCAAAAAGTCAAAGTTTAATGTTTTAGACTCCGCAATTTTGAGTTAAAACCAATGGATGTTGATAGCTCATCGTCCAAAGGTTCAGTTTAGTTTAGCTGACTGTCTTAAGCTACACTGTCAACCTGATCTTTTTCTATAAGCTTATGACTTAAAATACTTTAATGGAATATTAACCTACGAAATACTAGACTAACTAATGCTATCAACCAGGCAAAACAAATAAGTAAATTAATCTTTTCTGGTGAAAATACACAAAATAACACTACAAAACTGTACTTTTAACTTAAAATTTACTTAGTATCAAGTTTAAATAAAATGTATTCTAACAAAAAGTTATTAACTAAAATAAGAATTAGGTGTTATAATCTAAACCTAAACTTCTATGATTTAAATTATAAGTAATAAATATTTTACTTAAAATAGTGACTACTAAAATTCTAGCTTTTAAACTAAATTTCGACTATTAAGTTTTCAATGTTTTAATCTTCGATTTCTTTAGAATATGTGCTTTTAAAAATCGGATATCTAATTTTGTGATTTAAATATTGTGAGTATAAATTTTAACTTTTCAGGTTTTTATAATTTAAACTACAAAAATTTTAATCAAAAACTTATACTTTCACTTAGCTTTGGTATATACAAACTTGCTTTAGTTTTTTGGATTAATGAACCAGCAACAGCTTATTCGCCGGTAAAACATAAATTAATAACTTAGTATTTAAACAATCAGTTATGTGCTTCATTGAAACCGTATTTAGAAGTCCACTCTCGATTTGCAACAATAAAGTTTTGTGGGTTTTTTATTTAAAATCATGTTTGCAAATTTTAGACTAACTTTTGTACGAGCATGAACTTAGCTTGAGAGCGTATTTTAGGAAATTTATAAAAATGTCCAAACTTAAGACCCAATTATTTTCCTTATCTTAATAGTTAGTTGATTTTTTTTTTAATTCTAAAGAACGGTCCTTTGTCTTTAATTGAAAAAAAAATTCATTGAATTGGGGTTTGACTTTTTCAGTGGGGTCTTTTTAAAAATGTTGTGTTTTTTTCTATTTTTTTATTTATACAAGCTTTTCTCCAAAAATAATATTTTTTTTCAAAACTTATTTTTAAACATATTTATTAAAATTAGTTTAATAATTTCGTAAATTTTTTTTCAATTTTTTTTTATACCATAAGCCTGAATAAACTTTTCAGAAAAATTCTAATTTTGCACGATTTTCGTTTTTCAGATATACAATTTTTATGCAAAAATAAAATATTTTTTAGTAATTTTTATTTTTAACAGATTCGTATAGTTATTTTTTATGATATTGTCATATTTTTTTCTCAGTTTATTATTGCTTTTAAAATATATGACCCATACAAGTTTTACCTAAATTCTTAGGAACACTACTTGAGGGATTTATTGCTCAAGTGCTAAGGGTTTAGGTAATACTTGTATGGGTCATATATTTTAAAAGCAATAATAAACTGGGAAAAAAATATTACAACATTATGAAACATAGCTATACAAATCTGTGTTAAAAAAAAAAATTAGTAAAAAATATTTTATTTTTGCATAAAAAGTTGTATATCTGAAAAACGAAAATCGTGCAAAATTGGAACTTTTCTGAAAAGTTTATTCATGCTTATGGTATATAAAAAAAAAAAAAATACTACATCACTAAGCTTATTTTAATAGATATGTTTAATAAAAAACTTTTGAAAAAAAAAATATTTTAAGAGAAAAGCTTGTATAAATAAAAAAAATAGAAAAAAAACAAATTTTTAAAGGGGCCCCGTTCAAAAAGTCGAACCACAATTCAATGGATTCTTTTTTTTAATTAAAAACAAAGGACCGTTCTTTAGTATGAAAAAAATTCAGCTAACTATTAAGATAAGGAAAATAATTGGGTCTTAAGTTTGGACATTTTTATAAATTTCCTAAAAAACGCTCTCAAGCTAAGTTCACGCTCGTAACATTTGTACTAACCAGGTTTAAACATTATCTACCTCATTATAATTTCGTAATAGCGCGTCATTTGACAAACATACAACTTATACTACTCAATGATAGTCTTATAATTAAAAGCCACATGAGTGGAAATAACCTAAAGCTCAAATTCTCTAAAAAGTATTAAAAATTTTTAAATGAGTACCAATAGCCAAAGAATGATATGTTAGATTATTAATTAGATAATAGTAGTTATGTTTATTTACATATTGAATAATTTTAAAATTAAGTAAAAACATTTTTTATGTACTACTTCGGTTTTTACTAGTTTTCAATCTTAGCAAGTAGTTTTACTAAAATTAAGAAAAGACTAATAAAATTATTACTTAAGTGTAAATAAATTTATAGAAATATTATCTATCAAAAAAAAAAGACATTAAAATTCAAAAGCTATAAAAACGTGATAAAAGTATTTTAGTAACTAAATAGTTTAAAAAGCATTTATATTGCAATTTTTATTTTGTGGTGATAATTCTACTTAATGCAGTTAAGGTTTAAGTAATGTAAAAAGAGAAGCGTAACTAAAACCTGCACTAACTATAAATAGATAACTTAAACAACTTTTTCTAAATAAAAAATTGCTTAAACTTTAAAGCTTACATATTATAAGATGTCAGTTACAACAATAATAGAAAATTTAACTTTAAGTTTTCTATATTTGTCAAACTTTTTTTTAAAATTTCGTCCTAAGCTTATAATTTTTTTTAAATGTATGTTGTATTTACTATGCAATTAACAAATATTGTCATTATTGACTAAAAATAAAGTTTTATTATGTTTTGACTGGGTATGATTGCTGTTGCATCGTTCTTCTTAAGTAAATGTTGCTAGTATATCTAAAAGCGGTCTCGTTTTAGTTTTATTCTACTAATCATAGTGATAGTTTACTAAAATAACTAAAAGTAAGAGCTTAATAAGTTGATTTGAAAATAAATAAAGCAAAAATTAATTAACAAAAACTTTAAGTGGAGTTACCTTGTATAGTGTACTATTTACATCATACTTGCTATGCTTGTACTTGAAAAGTGTTACAATAATTTTTTTTTTAATTAAAAATTAAATGACAAAAAAATCTTATAGTATGTTTTTGTAAGGTTAATGTTTTACAAAACTATAGTTTTTATTTTTGATTTTTAAGGCCCTAAATTACGCACCAAAAATACTTAAAATTGTCTATAAAAAATCTTTTAAATAAACTTTTACCGGAGAATTTTCTTATAAGAATAAAAATTGCAGTAAGTTTAATATTTTTTACAACTAGAGAAGTTATGAAAAATTAGAAAACTAAATACAAATACAGTACACTACCGCTTAAGTACGCAAATTGAACCCGACCAAAAAGTGCGTACTTAGCACGGGTAGTGCGTACTTCTTGACGATATAGTATAGTATGAAACTTAGTTGTTTGTTTTCTTTCTTACAACTAGCCACCAAATAATTAAGCCAAACAAACAAGTCATTTTATTTTAAATAACATTTAATACATAATTCGAATTTGTAAAATTTTTTAATAAATTTTAAAATGATTTATTTTTTCTATAAAAAGTTTCTACATAGTTAATACATACACTTAATATAAAAAATCAATGTCAGTCAATAATTTAAAAAAAAATATTAAGCTACATTTTGTTTTGTTAGAGGAAAAGTACCAAACTACATTGTGTTTACCAAACATTTTCAAAACATCAATGTATGTACATTTAAATTAATTTATGACTTAACTAATTTGTATTTGTAGGTTTTTTAACTTTGTCATCTATATTATTTATTTTATAGCATTACAGCTCAAATATCATTATTCTTTTTACTTTTCTGCAACCACTACATAAGTATTTATTTTATTAACATTTAATAACAGGACTGTCACAATCTCAGGTTACTTTGGACTACTCAGGATTACTCACCCTAGTTTAAAAGTTGTGAAAGTCTCAGGCTAACTCAGCAGGTTGGCCATTCTACCTGGAAACATAAAATAATCTGGAAAAACTTGATGATTGAAAATTTAGGCAAAAAAACTGGAATTTCTTATAAGTTCTAGTATAACATTCTTTACTTTGTCTTTCTGGATAAGTGCGTACTTAAGGCGTGATGCGTACCAAAAAAAGTGCGTACTTAAGCGGTAGTATACTGTATTAACAAGCTTTTACAGCAAAACTTTTTAATATAAATCTATTAGTATTTTCAAAGAAAATACACTGTAAACTGTAAAGTAGTTATGAAGATAATGTACAAAAAAAAACATAATAATTAAAAGTAATAAAAGTAATAATTTTTAAACAAATATAAATAAATTATTAAAGTAAAAACTATATACATTTAAGATTTTAAAATTTAAACAGTTTTAATATTAATAAGTTTTATTAAATTTAAATTTAATATACAAACCTGTATAGTTCTTACAATTTCAAAACATTTAAACTAGTATTTGTACTCAATAGTTTGTACTTTTGTAGTATACATATTTTTGTAGTGTTATTTTTATTTAAATATATTTTAACATATTCGTTTTATATACTTATATAAACGATTTTATTGTTTATTGAACAAAAGAATAAAGAAAAGCGCTTAGAAAGTTTGGTCTAAGGACCTAGTGTATGAGCTGATGTATTAACTCTTAGACAACATTTTGATTGAAAAGACCAATAAGTCGAAAATTTGTTGCAATAAACTTATGTGTATGTTTGTATGGAAGAGTAATCTAGTTAAAAAAAGAAATCTTTAACTTAAACTTGAAGTTAAAGTTACTTTATTATTATAAATAACATTCATATTTATTAATAATTAATTTTATTATATTCAATTTCGTATCAAAAAAAGCTTTTACGAATTCACTTTGAAGTCCTCATAACATACGGATATAAACACAAATAAATTGACTTAAAATGAAAAAAAAAAAAATTTCAATAAATATTTCCAAAAACTTAAACATTTTATGTAAAAAACCTTTTACTTTTGATTAAGTTAATATATACTATCACTTAGATTAACAAAATATATTTTATATTACTAATTTAAACTTGTTTTCTGTAGATTCTTGAAAAAATCTTAATTATAAGATTATTAAAGAACAATCAATTTAAACATTTTTGTAAAATAACTATAAAACTATTTTTATGTTCAAAAGTTGTTCAAATTTTTAACTATGCATTGCTTATTTTGTTTTTTATTTTTCTCATCTTATTGTATAAAAATTTTGTGACTTCAAACTTATTAAGAACTAAACTAAATTTTCTGAAGTTTTTAGCTTACTATCATTTACAAAAAATATTGGTGCACTTTTGACAAATTTATTTTTTATTTTTTAAAGAGTCTACAAAATTCACATTTCAGTATCTTTTAAGACATAGAAATGAATAGTTTGAGCGTCTTTTTTTGTCGTTTAATAAACTATAACACATATAAACTTCAATAACTAAATTAAACTTTTACTTCTACGTCGTAAAAAAAAAATTTTATAGATCAAACATAGATTTTAAAAATGCAGAGCTTATTAAAAAAGTCAAATGAATTTGATACTACAATATAAGTATTATTTTTCGATCAAGTATTTTAAGCCTAAAAATTGTTTGACTAAATAATTTGCGACTTGGCAAGTACTACACTAAAAGCTGCATTGCCTCATTATTATTATTTGGTATTTTAAAAACATAAGTTGGGAATAACCCAAGTAGATACAAACAGGTTTAAAAAATTATAAAGTATAGATTACTAAACCAACCAAATGTAATTGTTCCTAATTATTCCTCCTTAGGAATCCATTAAATTCAGTATTTTATGCTAGAAATCAATATCAGAATGCTCCAAGAGACTTTATTTGAGACAAATAAATCAAAAGAATAAAGAAAATAATAAGATACTAGGAAAAGTGTGAATAGAAGGAAGGAAAGAGGATGTATAATCCAATATTAGTTACTTTCAAATCTTGAGACCAAAAAAATTAAAGTAATGAAATAAAAAAGAAGTTAATTAATGCTGATTTGACTGACATAACGACAAAAAGGATTAATCTAAATGAAAATTTGTTAAAAACTAGTAGAAACCTTCTTTATATTGTTAGAAGATTAAAAGAAAAAGGTTGGAACTATGCATAGTCCTCAAGTGGCACAATTTTGTTGATAAAGAATGAGAAGTCAAAAGTAAATGTTATCAACGCAGTTGATGATATTCAAAAACTGCAGAACCAACAAAACTTTAATTGATTATGTTTTGGATATATTAAAAAAATTGCAGGGTTGCCACTCGGTCAGGAAAAGTCAGGAAATCAGGAAAAGTCAGGAAAAATTTGAAAAAATTACAAAAGTCAGGAAAAGTCAAGAAAAAATGGTGGGTTTTGAATAAAAGTCAGGAAAAGTCAGGAAATTTGATAAAATAAAAAAAAAGTCAGATTTTGTCAGTTTAAATTTACAAAATTCCTTGTTTCCCAAAGGCTTTAAGTGGTAAAAATTAATTAAAAGTCCTTTAAAGTCAGAAAAAAATTCCAAAATTTTCCTAGAAATTTGCAAAAATATTTAATTTTATTTCGAATGCCTTCAGCTGGTATAAATTAGTAAAATATCCTTTATTAAACTGCAAAAATTTTCTGTTAACATATTGAACAAGTACCCTACTTGAACAAGCAGATTTTGTAAGCTTTTTAGTATTGATGATCTGTAGCAAGGACACTTCCATAGTGAAACTGTGATATATACACAAAAGTTTATCTAGCATAATTTAAGAATCAAAGAGTTTTTTGTTTAAATAAACAATTGAGTTCTTTATAACTAAGCAGTTAGTTTAGTATTTTATGTAACAAGTTAATGTGTATACTTTACCTCTTTATAATTTTACAAATTTGTTTAAATTTATAAAATAAGTTATAAGAGAGGTATATGCCAAGATTAATTTTACTTATTGTTTGTATTTTTTGTAGAGTAATTCAAGTTTTTAAAGTAAATAAGAGTATATTTATTTGTCACAAATTTTATACTAGTTTAGTATTAGATGTAGAGGTTGAAGTGCTAATAAAAAAACGGAGAAAATTAATTTTGGTACATACATTTAAAAAAACAGTATTTGATTAAGTTCTTTATTGTTTTAATGATTTAACTGTAAAAGCTCGTTATTGTTTTAAGGTTTGAGTTGTGAAAGTTACTTATTGATTTAAGGTTTTAATTGTAAAAGTTCCTTATATGTCGTTTCGTTTATTTAGATACATTTATACTAGGAAATTCTAAAAAATTGTGTTCTTTATTGTTTTAAGGTTTCAACTGTGAAAATTTGTTATTGTTTTAGGATTTTAGTTGTGAAAGTTCGTTATTAATTCAAGGTTTTAATTGTAAAAGTTCCTTATATGTTGTTTGTTTATCTAGATACATTTATGCTAGAAAATGCTAAAAAATTGTTTCTTTTTTCAGACAAGCTGTGTTTATAAGGTAATAATACAAGTATTTTGCTGATAGAGCTGTTTATTACAAACATCAATCATACACAGATGGTTTAAGTGATGTACTGGAAGTTTGATGATAGAATTCAGCAAAAAACTATTGTTTTTAACCTGTATTAAAATTTGATTGGAAGCTTTTTATAGTTTAAAGTGTTAGATTATGTATTTTAGAATAAGTTTAATTTAAGAGTTTGATTTAGAAAAGTCAGGAAAATTTTGGTAAAAAGTCAGGAAAAAGTCAGGAAAAGTCAGGAAATTTTTCTCAGCTTGATGAGTGGCAACCATGAAATTGTTACTTATTTAGATGAGTTCTTTAAAACTTAAATTAGATAGTTTAGTTATTTTTAAACGTGTTTGCAGGGTGTGTTAAAATGACTTTGAACCCCCAAAATGTGAATTCTATTTGTTGTGAAAATTGTGAGAGATGGTTCATGGAACATGTCCAATGTTCTGATTTAAGTAAGTATAAGTTTAATTTTTATTGATCTAGTACAGATCATTTTTATTGTAAAGATTGTGTGAATCGGTTAATGACATGTGGGAAATGATGATAATACTGTAAGGTTGGTTAAAAAAGATTTTCTTCTTCAGATGAAAGTTTGTATTGTGATGGCTGCTTTATGTGGATTCATCATAAATGTTCACTGCATGTAACAAGAGTTTAGTTAAAATGAATTAAAATGGTTTAATCTTTTGTAAAAATTGTGAAATAATAAAACTGAATGTTATAAATGTAAATTGCCTTGTAAAAAATAGGATAAAAACATTTAATTTGCTTTTTATGTTTGAAAAGATGTCATTTTGTGAGTGTGATACTGAAAAAAGTATAAAACTTTGTGAATTTAAAAAAAGTATTTGTAAATTTTATTGTTATGAATGTGAAAATTCTGTCTTTCATTTTCAGAGTGTCAAAAATTTTGAACATGACTGTTTTTCTAAACTTAATAAATCTATTTCTTATAAAAGAAAAAATGAGTGTTACTTGAACTTAAATAATGTAAAATTTAGTAATAAAATATAAATTAAAAAACCTATATAAAGTAGCTTTACAGTATCATTTCAATGTTTTATACTATTTAATACAGTTTCTTACCTTAAACTTAACTTTAAACTAAAAATAGACCAAAAATGTGTATTTTGAAAAACCTGAGTGAAAGAAATTTTGAAAACCGGAAAAATTTTTGAATAAGCAAATGGCAACCTTGGTATGAGAAACTTTGCTGACTAGTATGAGACCTTTTATTGATAAGTTTGAGGGTTATGAGTTTGTGAACAGAACTTCTATCAGTAATTAATCTGGAGGTATTGCTTTATTTATGAAAATTTGTCTTGACTATGAGGTTGTAGAAGATGTGTCTTTAAATCAGTGTGATGTGGATGATCCTTAGATTAATGTTAAACTTGGAAACAGTAAATCTGGGTAATTTACTAGGATGATTCTTAATTTATTTATTTATTTATTTATATTTGCTCTTTTTATTTACCTTACGACTTAAAACTTATTTACTTAAATGGAGCTTTTTATTTCTATACTTGTCTTATCAAAATTAAAAATTGAAAGTGTAAAATAGTGATATTGGTGCGACTTCATCCTAGAAAATTACCTAAATGTGTTAAAGTAGGTAATGTATATAGATTCCCAAGTTCTGTATTTACTCTCTTTGAAAAAAAGTTTCTTCATGCTTTAGATTTTTTCAGTGAGTGAAAAAAGTTTTATGTTATTGTGGATGGCTGTGAATCAGATTGTGAATGTGTTTACTGAGGCAGGTGAGAAAAATTTAGTTAATTTATCGTTTTTTTTTAGAATTAAGAAAAGCATTCAATATTGTAAATCATAAAATACTCTTATCAAAATTAAAAGGTTATAATGTTAAAGGGTCTATGTTAAATTTACTACTAAGCTATTTAAATTTTATAAGCCAGTTGACTGTTATAAATAATGTTGTGTCTGAGCGTGAAATTGTGAATGTTGGAATGAAGTAAGGTTTATTGTTTTGGTCCTATGTTTTTTCTTGTGTATATAAATGATATTTTTCTTTTACTGAGATTAATATGAGATTGTTTGCTGATGATGCCTGCTTAAGCTACCAACATAGTGATCCTGCTTCAGTTAAAGTTTTATTAATGAAGAGCTGAGAAAAGCTGATGTGTGGTTGCATGCTAATCAACTTTTTTATTAACTATTCTAAAACAAAATTCATGCCATATAACAATATGTGTAAATATATTTAATATTGAACACAGTGAAATTATAAAATATTAAGGTATGGTTTTGGATGAAAAACGGCTCACAAAAGATCTCTAAATTCAAAGCTGTCTAGAAATTGTTTTTTGTTGTCAAATTTAGGTACTATTTGGATGTGAGTACACTTAAAATGGTGTTTATAGTTTTTTTATCTGCATATTCAATACTGTGTATCTGCTTGGAGTGGTGCTGCTGAATGTTATTTGAAACAATTGGTTAAAATGCAAAAAAGAATAGTGAAGTATGTTTGCCGTGTGCCTGCTTGGGCACCTAACCCACTGTCTGTGAAAACTGGTCTGGTGAAATTAAATGATATGTTTAAATTGCAAGTTTGTAAATTAATGCATAATAATATGAATGGGTTTGATGTTGAGCATAAACGTTTTACTCTTGCTAGTTCTCTTCACTCACACAGTACAAGGTTTTCCAAAAAAATAAATTTCATAACTGAGGATCCTAGATCAAGACTTGGCCTAAACTCCTTAAGGCATTTGGGTCCAAGGTTTTGGTCTAGTGTCCAAGCTAAACTAACTAAAAAAAGATGAATTTAAATGCTGTTATAAATTTTTTCTTTTAAATTTCTCTGAGAAGTAAAACTGGAGTGCATTTTATCACATGTCTGATTATATTGTTTTATTGTTTTATTATACTTTTGTGCATTTGTGTATAAGCTAGATAATTTGTATATTTTGTTTTCTCTTTTGATTTTTGTATAAGTTCAATTTTGAATATTTTATGTTAATTATCTTATTTTTGTTATATAAAGGAAATTTCTGTTGAGATGTCGTACTTTTGTTAATAAAACTTTGTATGAGAGAAATTATTTGTCAAGTTCTTAAATATTGATCAAGATTAAGTTAAATTATTGCTAGTAATAAATTACATAAGTTTTTATTTTTTGTTATAGAAGTTTGTTATCTTGTAGTTGTTTGTTTTAAATCTATACTGCTTAATGGTATTGGCAACTTTAATTAGCTAATTGTTAAATCACTTTGGTGGCAGTGATATCATAATTGAATTATTGTTATTGTTGTTTTATTCAGAAAGTCAGTAGCACTTGCTTGGGGATTTGAGCTTAAGCATTTTTACATAGTGTGTAAATCATATTTCAACATTGAAAACCACACTATGTGGTTTTCAATGTTGAGATTTTAACCTTATGAGTGTTTGTCAAACGGCGTGTCATTAGGCTATTTTTCAATAAACGGTTAGGATTAGTATTTATTTTTGTTTTAGTTAGTTAAAAAAAGAATATGCTTTTTTTCTTGTTTATAGATAAACTTATTATATGTTTATATTTGAGGTCATAAATTGAACAAAAATAGTTTTCAACTTATTTGAAAATAAGGAGACAAATATACGAAATTTCCTTAATACATACAATTTTCATGTTTAAGACTCAAAACCTTCTAACTAACAGAAGTTACAATTTTAAATTTGCTTGTTTTGTTTTGCTTTATAGTATCTTCCATGTTTTGTTTAACTTTTATTTTTCAGATTTAAATTGTAACTGAAGATCCCTTAAAGGGTAAAACTTAGTTTTACAAATAAAATTTTGATTAATTAATGTCAAATAAACTTATTATTATTTTTTAATGAAAAGGTAAAATTTTCTTTGTGTATTTAAATATAGGGCAGGTGGAATTTACATGATGAGCTCAAACTCATTCGCTTGACCTTAAGAAAACGTTTATCGTTGCAGAGAGGAGATTGAGTTGATGGTGTAGAGGTCCTAAAGACAGATTTGAAAGCTTTTCAGGGTTTGTCCTTGTTGGGCTAAATCAACTTTATAGGAAAAAGTGGCAGTATTCTACTTTTTCAGTGTAATTGTTTAAAATTCCTAAATGTCAGTTTTTTTGTCAGTTCAAATGCTTGGAGGCTTCAGAAAATGATTATGTAAAATATTAAAATGTAATTTTATTTGAAAATATAGTTTCTGAAAGCAAAAAAATTAGTACAAATATTGGTAAATTTGAAATATTTTGGATTAATTTGATAATTATATTATTTTGTTTACAACAGAAATTTGAAATGTGAAATTATATAACCTCAAATTTTTAAATTTTGTTGTCAAAACAATGTTTTACTTGTTGAAAATAATTCAAATCAGGTTTACAATTGATAAGCATGGGCATTAAAACTTAAAAATTTGAACTGATTTTATTCTCCTTATTTTTAGTCAAGAAGCTTTATTGTATTCTCAAAAGTAGAAAGTACACAAGTATAAAATTATTCTTATTATAAATTCAGTATTTTTCTACCACTGCTTGAAATTTTTTGAAATTTTAAAGGAAGTATGAAATGAATTTTTATTTTGTACAGAGTAAATTATTAAGTTGTGAATTTATTTCCATGGTTGCCACACACTCAGGGTACTCAGGGAAGCTCAGAATAACTCAGCATATTTTAGAATTTTTTTTTAAAACTCAGGATTACTCAGGGCAGTTTTGATTATTTCAGGGTTCGTGCGCGTCAGGCTAAATCATGCTAAGTCAGGCTAAATTGTTTTTTTTGAAAAAAGTTGAAAAAAGTCAGGCTAAATCAGTTTTTTTATTTAGAAAGTTGAAAATCTAAGTTTTTCTCAGTTCAAATTCTTGAAAAATTTTGATTAAAAAAAAAGATAAATATTTTTAAGATCAAATTGAGATGAGAAGTTATTTCTAGATAAAGATTTATTTATTAAAGACAAAATCAGTCATTATTTGTAAAAATAAATGCTTAAAACCTTTTGTTAAATCCCTAAAAAAATTTTAAGAATCTTCATTATTTTGTTTTGAGTAGATTATTTATGTCTTGATTATGAAAATTCATAAAAAAGTACAGTTTAAACATTACAGTTTAGTTCAACAACTTACCTGTTTGTTTGGTTTTGTTTACATCAGCTATGTATTTCAGAGCTTCGTTTATTGAACTGTTTTAATTTCTAATTTAAAGGCTTTATACCAAATACTTTTTAGATTAAAACTCGTAGCAATTTATTCATATACTTTGCTGTTTGTTTAAAGTTATTAGAGATAGTATTAACACTAAAACTTTGCTTTAAGAAATAAGTACTAAGTTTTGTGGGTGTATAAATTTTAGGTTCAATTCATTTTTCTTTACAAGAACAAAATATTTTAGGTTTTTATTTTTAATTTAAGTGTAACCTTTTTAAATCTGATAGACAACAATAATCACTGTATTTATTTAGAGTTTAGGGTTTATAATTATGTTTCTATTTCAATTATTAGTCAAAATACTAAATTAAACATTTTTTACTTTTTTTAATACTCGTGTAAGCGTTTCATTTTAAATTTTAATAAGACACAACAATGCTCGTCGTTTTATGATAAATCTTTCGGTTATAATGTTATTACTTGTTGCTTAATTAAATTGAGCAATTGTGTTTAGTGATATATGTTCAATTTTTACACAGTAATAGATTAGATATAACTTTTATTTTAAAATTTATCACTGAATTTGTTATGTTAAGGGCATAGGGGTCGATCTCCTTCTTCACAACTTAGTCTTATGAGTTGTAACTAAGCTAAGAGTTGCTTTTTGCAGTATTTCAAAGCTCAAAATATTTTTAAGATAAAGCTGGTTGAAGTCAGAGACTACAATGGTATTAATCAAGACCCCCTAATACCTAAAATGACTTATAAAGGGGGTTTTCCTTACTTTGAAAAAATGTCAGACTAAATTGGTACCAGTCAGGCTAAATGAAAAAAAAATTCGCGCACGAAACCTGTTATTTATAAATATCCTTAGAAAGTTTAAAGACTTTTTTACTAATCCTTAAGGTTTTTTTTCTAAGTCTAGAATGAGATTTAATTTATCAATTTTTAGCATTTTGTTAATTTATATACCCAATTTTGTTCAATAACTTGATTTTTATTAGCTTTGAAATGTTTATTTATTTTTTTAAGACTTGCAGCTAGTTCTTCACTATTCTTAGAAATAACAGTTTAAGTAATAAGATTCTAAAATTTATATTTATCATAATTTGAGTTTATTTTATATTAAACAGAAACAGTTCAGAGATATAAAAGTTAAACTATGCAGGAAGTTTTTTATAACTTAGTCAATGTGTGAAGCCTAATTTTCATTGCATCCAGAAAAATTATTAAGAAAGTTGATTAATATGCTACCAAGTAAGTACTCTGAGTGAAGTAAGATTAAAGTCAGCCAATTAAATTTTGAAAGAAAATTCACTATTTTTTCTATTCTATGTTTAGCGTATAAATTTTAAAAATTCATCATTGTTTGTTATATATACCCAATTTTCTTCAATAACATGATTTTTATTGGTTTTGATATGCTTATTTATAAATTTTCGAGCCTTGCAGCTAGTTTTTCACTATTCTTAGAAATAAAATTTTAGTTTTTATTTTAAATCTAAAATTTATATTTGTCATGATTTGAATTTATATCCAACAGAAACAGTTAAAAAATATGTAAGTTAAACTTTGAATTAAAGTTTTTAAATAAGCTATGTTAATGCTTTAAGCTTAGTTTTTTTATTGCATTTAAAAAAATTGAAATCCATACATTGAAGTTGCTACCAAGTAAGTACTATTAGTGAAATAAGATTAAAGTCATTCAATTAAAATGTCAAAAAAAAATTAAAGCTTACAGGGTTGCCACTCGGTCAGGAAAAGTCAGGAAATCAGGAAAAGTCAGGAAAAATTTAAGAAAATGACAAAAGTCAGGAAAAGTCAGGAAATTTGATAAAATTAAAATAAAAGTCAGATTTTGTCAGTTTAAATTTACAAAATTCCTTGTTTTCCAAAGCCTTCAAATGGTAAAAATTAATTACAAGTCCTTTAAAGTGAGAAAAAATTCCAAAATTTTCCTAAAAATTTACAAAATTTTTTATTTTATTTCCAATGCCTTCATCTGGTATAAATTAGTAAAATATTCTTATAAAACTGCAAAAATTTTCTATTAACATATTGATAAGTAGCTTACTTGAACAAGCAGATTTTGTAAGCTTTAAAGTATTGATGATCTGTAGCAAGGACACTTCCATAGTGAAACTGTGATATATAAACAAAAGTTTATCTAGCATAATTTTAAAATCAAAGTGGTTTTTGTTTAAGTAAATAATTGAGTTCTTTATAACTAACCAGTTAGTTTAGTATTTTATGTAACAAGTTAATGTGTATACTGATGCGGAATGCAAACCAGATGAAGGAAACTATATCTTCATTAGATGAAGAGGTTGAAGTGCTAATAAAAAAACGAAGGAAATAAATTTAGTTCATACATTAAAAAAAACAGTATTTGATTAAGTTCTTTATTGTTTTAATGTTTTAACTGTAAAAGTTATTTATTGTTCCTTATTGTTTTAAGGTTTGAGTTGTGAATATTCCTTATTGATTTAAGGTTTTATTGTAAAAGTTTTTATATGTTGTTTTAATTATTTAGATACGTTTATGTTAGGAAATGCTAAAAAAATGTGTCTTTTTTCAGACAAGCTGTGATTATAAGGTAATAATACAAGTATTTTGCTGATAGAGCTGTTTATTACAATCATCAATCATACACAGATGGTTTAAGTGATGTACTGGAAGTTTGATGATAGAGTTCTGCAAAAAACTGTTGTTTTTAACCTGTATTAAAAAAAGATTGAAAGCTTTATATAGTTTCAAGTGTTAGGTTATGTATTTTAGAATAAGTTTAATTTAAGAGTTTGATTTGGAAAAGTCAGGAAATTTTTTTGTAAAAAGTCAGGAAAAAGTCAGGAAAAGTCAGGAAATTTTTCTCAGCTTGATCAGTGGCAACCATGCGCTTAATTGTATTATATATTTAGTAATTTACCATGGTTAAATATGAAATTATCCACAAATTTTATTTTTAAGTCTCAATTGATTTAAAACTTAAATGTTCAGTATTCAAAAACTTATTTATTATAAGATTAGTGAACATCTAATGCAGAAGTAAACACATACAACTTTTATTTTAGTTGTTTTGTAGAAAAATAAAAATGAGTTATAAGTAATTTAGGTTTGAGGCGAATTTTTTTTGTAGTATTAAAAAAAACTCAGGATTACGCAAGGCAGCTTAAGGTCACTCAGGGTAGTTTTTGGTCACTCAGGCCAGAGTTTTTTTAGACTTCAGAAGTGGCAACCCTCATTATATGAAAATACAGTACAGGGTTGCTAAACACTCAGGGTACTCAAGTGAATTTTTTATAAAACTCTAAGAATAGTTTATTTTTTTAAGTCTAAGGGTAGATAATTTTCTAGATCTAGAATGAGAATGCCCCAGAAGCAAAAAGTTTTATTTTAAGGAGTAAAAAAACTACTCAGGATGGTTCAGGGTTGTTTAAGGTCACTCAAGACAGTTTTTTGACTTTAAGAGTGGCAACCCTGACAGTAGTTTTCCTCTAGAATTGGCCCTTTGTACAAAACACATAGGTGCAAACTCACTTGGAAGTGCAAACTCAAGGGTGGTCTTTTTTTATACTAAATGGCTAGTTTTGATATGTTATGAAGAGACATGAAATTGCCTAAGACATTAAAAGAGAAATTTGAAGAGCCAGAAAAATTTAGTTAAATTTTGAGATATAGTTATTAAAATAAATATTTATTAAAATCTTAAGGTTTTTCTTTTCTTTGATAGTCACTCTTCATGGCCAGTATTTTTAGATATTTTCATAGTAAATTTAACTTTAATGAAAAAGGGTTTTTTCATTAGTACCTTAAGAGTAATAAAGTTTTTTTTTACATTTAGTTTTAACAAACTCAAGTTTGTACTTTGAACACAACATTTTTTGGTTAAAAGTTCAAACATAAGAAGAAGACTACTATAAATAAACTTAAATACTATAAAGTATTATTTTTTATTTTTATAGATAAATTCGAAGAATACAATGTTTTACTCATGTATTAAATGCAAGTTTTTCTGTTGTGACTGGCTGATGAGTCCTAATAAGGTCGAAACCAGTCTCAGTCTAATGAAGGCTTGTATTTTGATGATCAAATCGGTATAATTAACCCTTTTCTTAATTTTGAGCTTTTCTCACAGCATACAAAAGTCCAGGCTTCTGCTCTGCAGATTTTCCTGATGTTTTTGTTTATTGTATTTATAAGAGATCATCAGTTATTAAAATAAAGGAGAGAAAATTTTTTGAACAAACTAATAGAAGGTATTATAAATAAAAATAAGTAATTTAAAAATGATAAAAAATAATTAAAAGAAATACAGAAAAACTTATGATTTAAAAACTTATGTTTAGAATGAAAAATATACCAAAAAATTATTAGTATTACTGTTTTTATAATTTGTCTCCTCAAAGATACTTATGTTGAAAACCTCTGTTGTTTAATTTAAAGCAAATTACAATATCTACTATATAGTATAGCAAAATAGTTTTTACTAAAAGTCATTAAGACTTGAAATACATGGAATTTATAAAGTAAAAAAAATGTTTTATTTTTATACAGATCAACTTATGTAAAAACTATGAGTTATAAATTAAAACAAAATTCATTACCACCAAGGTGGTTACATTGCCCAAGAAAAGGAGAACCAGTAATAGATATCTTTCTTCCTTTTAAAACACCTCTAGATGATAAATTTAAAGTCGAAGATCAATACAAGTAGTTGAAATTTGGATAATTTTTAGTATTTATATTTATAATACTATTGTTAAGGTTGCAACTAACTTTGGCTAACTCCAGGGTTTCCACTTCCCTATAATTACCTATAAAATTGCAATATTCTGAAAAACCCCTATAAAAAATTGAAAATTGTGTGAAAACTCCTAGAAATCTCTATAAATATCGTTTTTTTGCTTGTTGATTGAAATTTAAAAGACAAAACCGGGACGCCACGTGGTGAAAAACACGTTAAAAAATTTTTTGCAATCTCTGTACAAAACCGTGAATCTATGGAGCCACCTAGAGAATAAAAAAAGTCCTTTTTTATAAAACACCATTTGTCTAAAATTTGCTAATTTGACTAAAATTATAGCTTAACCCTCAAACTTTTGTAAATTTCTTATTAAGACTAGCCTTATAAACGGATAATGATATATTTAACTTTAACATATGTTTGCAAAGTTTAAAATTCATTTTTTTTGATTATCCTTATAAATTTGCTATATTTAATGGATTTCCTTATAATTTTTTTTGAAACTTTAGTGGGAACCCTGTAACTCATGTTAGTCTTTATTGTATTGTTCAATTTTGTTCAGGCAAATTTTAAATAAATTTTCTAAAAGTCTAGTCAAATAAATCCAATTTAAAACTGTGTTAGGGATTTTTTAAAATAAAAACTACTCTTATATAAACGGTTTAAGTTTAATCTAAACTGAAGTTAGTTTTTCAAGAAGATAAAAAAATATCTAATTTTGAAACAAAGTCATTTGAAAATAGTTATAGAAACAGCCATTGGAATGAACTTTTTCATTCTTATTTTTCTAAGAAACTTTTCTAAAAATCTATCTTATTTTTAGCTTTTGACCTCAAAGTTTCAGCAGCTGCAAATTTCATTTTAACAAAATAATCTATTGTAATAAGTATAAAATAATAAAAGTTAGAAGTTTTGTACCATAAGAATAGAAAAGTCAAATAAATTTTTCTTTAGATATAAATTTTAACTTAAAGCTTTAAAAATTTATATTATTGTACATTTTAAAAATTTGATTTAAAATTTTTGAAAAGGGTTACTTAAAAGCTGTAGGAGAAGATATATTTTTAACAAAATATTCTTGTTTTGCTTTAATGCCTTTGCTCTTCCAAAAAAAAAAAAAAACTACCAAGTTCTCCGATGTTGTGCACTTGTATCTCAAAAACTAGTTTTAGTTTTATTTATTGGATACAAAGCAACTGTTAGTTCTTTAAAATAAGATCAACATGTAAAAATAGGCTTTATCTCTCTATGGCTCTTCTTAGTTCTTTTACTTTATGACATTTATTTTTTTTGATTTATTAATTTATATTTATTTTGTTTATCTAAAAGAAGTTTATTTTTACCTTTAAACTACAACTGTTTAAATATTATAGTTCATGGTTTTATTTTTTATGTGTTATCAGTAATTTATATAACTACTCATTAACACAATTTGTATTAAGTTATATTCATTAATTCTTAGCAGAAACTTTTTAACTAGATTAACAAAAAGGTTGTAAATCATGTTAAAACAGTTACTCTTTTGTATAAGTACAATAGATAAAGAAAAGACAGATTAACTAGAGTGAATTAAAAAAAAAAAAGAATTCTATAATCTTTTAAGTTTGATATGTTACCTGGAGTACATGTAGTTTGACAATTTGGCAAACAAAAAAACTGGAAAAACTTAGCGTTTTGATTAAAAATAAATAAGAATCAATTAAATCAGAAATTTTAAACAATTTTTACAAGTAAAGTAATGCAATTTTTATTGTATACGAATAATCTATCATATGCAATATCTTTTTTAGTTTCATTTAAAATTTTATGTGTTCTATAACCCTTTTAACGTAGCATGACAGTATATTTTCAAATAATTTGGTTTTGGTACTGGTTTTAACTAAAAAATTTAAAAATAAGTCACTCATTAAAAAAAATGTTTATTAATTAATTTCATTTAGCGCATCATCAGAATAATCTTGCTAAAAACTTATAATAATATAGTGTAAATTTAGTTATAAACAATAAAATTGAAATTAGTTTTCCGAGCCTGAATTGTCATGTAACTGCTTCAGAATATTATCAATTATTTTTATATTGATTGCTCACACTTAACTTTTGAGAACCAGTCGTGTAAAAAACCAATACAACTATACAAAATTAAAAATTTTCAAGACCTTTTTTATCGGAATTATAAGAAATTTATTAAAAATGTATCTCCTTATTCAATTTCAAATCAATGTACTTCAAATGTTTAGGAAATGTTCTTTTTAATTTTGAAAACAAATTGTAGTAAGCAGTGTAAGAAAAATCTGACCAATATAAAATATTTTTTTTTTCTTAATTTTATTTAAAAATAATTAAGAAAAATAACGGTATTTAACAGGTTGTTAAAAATTTATTAAATATTACACTATAATTATTTTAAAACAGTTGCTTAAAAACTAAAGGAATATATATGTCTTAAGTGGTGTAGACAATTTTTGCCTTTTTAGTTAACGCCTCTTTTAAGAATCTATTTAGTTCTCTAAGTTTGAATGCTTATATCTCCAAAGTTACTCAGAGTTTTAACTAATGGTAAACATTTACTGGTAGCTATTAATTTTGTAAGAAATTAAACTAATTTATAGATTTTTTTCAAAGTGTTGTTTGGTAATTATTACATAATTGTTACAGTTATTTGGTTAATTTTTAATCATCTTAGAAAATAAACTATGTTGTCGTAATACCATACAAATAATCTAAACACTCTTTTGGTTGATAGATTTTATTTTTTCAGAAGTAAGATACACCATTTTTCAAGTTTTTTAAATTCATCAAATTTGTAAATAAAGTGCTTTTATTATATTTCCCAAGAGCAATATTTTGTAGATCTGAAAACTCTAATTTTTTTTTTGTAATCATTTTAACAATACTGACATAACATGCAATTAAAATATATTAAAAACCTCAACATTTTGATTTAGTAAAGTATTTTACTAATTATACAAAATTAAGTTGACTATCTACATTGTAAATCTAGTAAAATTATGTCAGTCTTTTTCAGTTACCATCCATTAATATTTAATCTAATAAAGCCCTAACTTTAAATATAATACACTATCAAGTTTTTAATTTAATCAAATTAATATTATTCTTCTATTTAAGAGCTGTATTTTACTTTATTTAGTTTGTTTAATAGAGTTGCAATCTTGTATCTTTTCTACTGCTAAAAAGTTTAAGTCCTTTAATCTGGTCAAACAACTGCTAATGTTGTTTTTAACTAACAAAAAAAAAGTGCTTAAATTTGATTTCATTAATTTTTGTAATCTTTATTTTTCACAATTGAAAAATAATAATTTGTTCGAAGTTTTATAAGTTTGCTAAGTAAAATGCATTTTTTAGTCAAATATATTTATCTATCAGTTTTATTGTGTAAACAGTTATGTCAGAAATACAAATTCATTTATTATAGCTGTTTAATCAATTGTGTTTAATTTTTTTTTATCAAAAGCTTGAAGCTCTTCAGTATCCTCTTAAAAAAAGTTGGGAGAAAATGTTAAAAATAAATACTTTTTTGCAATTCTGATATAAGTATTTGGTCCCACAAGTTAGAGTTAAATAGCTTCTATATTTTTCTATCAACCTTAATATATAATAATGAAACAGGTTTAACCCTGGAATGTTGTCTCGAAGTAACTGCAATGTAGGCTTAGTAATTGATCTGACCAACTCAAAAAGGTAATAGAATAAAATTTTGATAACTATTACAAAGCACATTTTACTAAACCTTACAAACAGAGTAACATTTATAAATTTAAGTTTAAGCATTATTTAAATACTAATTAAAGTTCAATAAAAAAATTTAATAAATAATTTTTTGTTTTAAAAAATAGTTCCTATTTTTTAATGTTGTAAATATTTAGTTTAATGTTGTTAACATCAAGTTTTTAAATAACTATCATTGTTATATGCAGTTTCATATTTTATTTTTTAATTGAAAAGGTCGCAATCTCTTGCCACCGAAACCGGTTGCGAATAAAATATACAGTTTGCATAGATCTATTTAAATAAGCTCTTTCAGGGTTGCCACTCGGTCAGGAAAAGTCAGGAAATCAGGAAAAGTCAGGAAAAATTTAAAAAATGACAAAAGTCAGGTAAAAATGGGTAGTTTTGAAAAAAAGTCAGGAAATTTTGTAAAATTAAAAAAAAAATCAGATTTCGTCAGTTTAAATTTACAAAATGTCCTTGTTTTTCAAAGCCTTCAAATGGTAAAAATTGATTAAAAGTCCTTTAAAGTCAAAAAAAAATTCAAAATTTTCCTTTAATTTTACAAAAATATTTAATTTTGTTTCCAATGGCTTCACCTGGTATAAATTAGTAAAATATCCTTTATAAAACTGCAAAAATTTTCTATTAACATATTGAACAAGTACCCTACTTGAACAAGCAGGTTTTGTAAGCTTTTTAATATTGATGATCTGTAGCAAGGGCACTTCCATAGTGAAACTGTGATGTATACACAAAAATTGTAAAAGTTCCTTATATGTCATTTGTTTATCTAGATACATTTATGCTAGGAAATGCTAAAAAATTGTGTCTTTTTTCAGACAAGCTGTGTTTATAAGGTGATAAAACAAGTATTTTGCTGATAGAGCTGTTTATTACAAACATAAATCATACACAGATGGTTTAAGTGATGTACTAGAAGTTTCATAGAATTCAGCAAAAAACTGTTGTTTTTAACCTGTATTAAAATTAGATTGAAAGCTTAATATAGTTTCAAGTGTTAGATTATGTATTTTAGAATAAGTTTAATTTAAGAGTTTGAAATAGAAAAGTCAGGAAAATTTTGGTAAAAAGTCAGGAAAAAGTCAGGAAATCAGCTTGATCAGTGGCAACCATGCAGACATCCCAGTAAATTGAGCATTCTTTTTTAGTTAAGGCAAATAACTATATGACATTTAGTTTTCTAATTTATCAAGTTTTTAGAAAAATAGGACTAATTTTTTATAAATAATAATTATTTTAATTTACCTCTTTTCAGGGTTGCCACTTAACCTGGAAACTTGGAAAACCTAGAATTTGACAATTTAGGCAAAAAAAAACCTGAAAATTTTGGAATTTTAGAAATTAAAAAAAAAAAACCTTGAAAAACCTGGAATTTTAAACAATTTTTACATGTTTAGTAAAAGATTTTGATTTGACACAAAAAATCTACCATATAGATAAAAATTTTTGTCATTAATTTTTTTATTTAAAAAACACATTTGAAGTAGCTTTACAGTATATTTGTATAATTAAAACAGTAAAATTAAAAAAAGTAAAACCTTTTGAAAAAACTAGTGGCAACCCTTTCTTATTTATTACTAAATTGGATGAAACAATTTAAGGCTAATATATTTGTATTTTGTACAAAATAAAATATTTATATTTATTAGTTTAAATAAAGAGTAAATATTTTTAATTTTCGTAGAATAATTTCAGTTGAAAGTGTTCGTTTTTATTACCAAAGCTTAGTATTTAATATCTACTTAAAATTTTAAAACTTACAAAAGGAAAACATTTAAAATATGAGTTTAACTTACCTAATTTTTAATTTTAAATTAAGCCTTTTTATTAGTAAAAAAAGGACATATTAATACAATTTAAGAGAGCTAGCACTTAAAGTCTGAAAAATTTTACTTTAATTCAAGTGTTGCTATATAAGTTATATGGGTTTGTAGAATCTTAAAAAATTCAATATGTATAATATTGGGTACATTAACATATGAAAATATTTAAAAGATATCTTTTATGTATTGTAAGAATTTTATTCTATACAAAATTTAGTTCCTTTATAGTTAAACCTGATTTTGGCTTACTGTATGATCAGACATGTTTTTGTCAAAAACTGGTCAGTAAACAACATGAAATTTACTTTTTTTATGTAGTTTTACTATTTTTAATGTTAAGCACTTTTTTAGACATCATTTTTTATGTAAATATTTTTTTATATAGTTTGAAGCGCTGAATAAATTTGATAAAACTTTATTACAAAAACTTACTGCACTGATATCTAATTTTAATTATTAGTTTTACTCTCGCAATATAAAGTTTTGGTACTCGTTCAAAATCCACCCGATCAAAATAAACCCAGTCAAATTCTAGAACCGCTAACCGAACGAGGGTAAGGATTAGGGGTAACAGTGATAGTGAAAAAAATATAAAAAATAAACAAATAAAGTTTAAAAAATATATAACATTAATTAGTAAATAAAGAAAATGTAAAAAAAAATTGGGTGGATTTTGAACGCGGGTGGATTTTGTTAGTATACCAAAGTTTCTTACGGGTAAGAGGAGATAGAACAGCAGAAAAATTATCATTGGTTAGTAAAATGAGATTCAAATTTATTAACTGAACTCTAGAATAATGCTATTAGTGCGTGATAACAAAAAAGTTGAGATAAATGAACAACATAATTACTAATCAGTATAATAGAATTTAAGACAACAAAGCATCTACTTATTGTTTTTTTTCTAACAAAATTAACTAAAAATAACAGACACTGCACCAGCTGACACTGCTGACTTCCTGAAATTAAATATAAAATGCTCTTCAAGGGCATAGGGGGGGGGGGGGGTAAACACCCTTTTTTGGTTTTTGATCTTATTTTATATAGTTTTTACTAAGCTACAAAATGCTTTTTACAGATTTAAAAAATTCAAAATAATTTTTGAGATTTAGCAAGTCAAAGTCAGAGGCGCAAACTAAAACAACTGTTGCCCACAGTGTCGACTTTACTTTTTGCCTCCTATTCTCTAACAGGAAGTTGGAAGGTTGTTGAAATTATAACATAAGTAAAAAAGCATAGTTGTTGTGAGACTGATCAAAGTAGTCACTTTACTTTTATACTCCCTGACGATCCAAAAATTTAACTATCTACAAATAACGTTTCCAACGATTTTTATCGTTCTATTCAAGGTTTGAAACAGAAACAGGTACAGCCACTCATGAAAGTGAGCAACAAGATTCATTTGATCAAGAGATTGAGACGGAAATTTTTTTTTTTTTTGATGAAGAAAACTTAACATGACAAAATTAAAGAAGCTGAAGTCTTATCTTGGTGGAAGTCAAACAAGAAAATATACCCACATCTCGCCAGGTTTGCAAGGAAGAATCTTTCAGCACCTCCATCTTCTGTTTATTCTGGAGCTGTTAAACAAAAGCAAAGTCGAGTGCTTTGAAAGACCGGCAAAACCTTTTATTTCTTCACATCTTTTCAAAGTTAGAATAGGCTTCTTTCTAGCTTAACAGCGTGGATATGAGTAAATATAACTTACTAAATTACTTAACTTTATATATCTTAACAGTTGCTAAAGAAGTTAGCCTTCATCTTTTAATTCTAATTTTTGTAGATAAAACCTTTATTTAAGCTAATCACAAAAATAATTTAAGTTTGTTATGTTTTAGAATTTTAACTAGTGATCTACCGGATCCAAAATCTGGATCCGGCCGGAACTGGCAATTTTTTGCTTTGAACTAGATCCGGCCGGATACTAACTTTTACAAAAGATCAATGACCACATCCGGTCAGATCCTAAGTTTAAAAAACTTCCGGAACTGGATCCTAGCTGAGATTTGGCTGGATCCGGGTCCAGTTAGTTTAAAAAAAAATTGTTTTCTGCAATCAGCTTCTTTCAGTTTTATATACTTATTTGTTGTGTTTTGAATTTTAGATACATATAAAATTAGAATAATTGAAGTTGAAGTAATTGAGTTATTTGTTGTCAATAACATACAGGTACATACATTCATTAGACTACAAATAGTAAACTGTTAATTTAAAGTTTCTTGCAGATTAGATTGTTCTAATGACTCTTTAATTTATATCTATTTATAAACTTATAATATTTTCTTTTGTTATATAAAATATATATTCAATTTTTGATGTATTTTAATTGGTTAAAAGTCTTTATAATTCAATTTAACTATTTTATTCTCATTAAGTTATATTAAATAATGTAAAAAATCTACAAATACAGCTCATTTAAGATTTGGTTACTGAAACTTTAAGAGGCAGCAATTGTTCAACAAAATTTTCTGAGTGACAAGGCATTTAACATGAAGGCTGGTATGTTGTTCTTAGAATCCTCTTCAGCACCCTGTTTCATTCACACGCTTAACTAATAATAAAAGATTCACTGTTTTCAGAAAATAATATAGATAAGTGTGTTAACAGCAAAGGCTTGTCAAACTGTTGGCCACTTTAATCATTCTTCTACAGCGTGCGAGAAACTAAAAATATGCAGGTCACTTAGGTTCATCAGTGTCAATGCAAAAAGCCTTGCTACTTGTGTAAGAGGTTGAAACAAGGTGGAAATCAATCTATCATATGCTGAAAAGATTAGAAAAATTAAAAACAAGTGTCCAGAACTATGTGGCTAACAAAAAGTTGAAACACGATAATATTCTTATAGTTGATAAATGGAAACTTGTTAGTCTCCTTAATGAACTGCTCGACCCTTTTTAGATAGTAATGCAGCAGAATAGTAAAAACAATTCATTACTAACAAGTGTAATCCCGCAGCAGTACTAAAAGTTTTTAACCATAAAGTTTATAGTCTTAAAGTAGTTCTACAACCTCGGCAACCTTAACAGAAAACATAGAAAAAAGTTCCCAAAAGTTAATTTTTGTTCTATTTTACATTTAAATCGGACACTCACGAAAATGAGCAACAAGATTAAGTTGATCAAGAGATAGAGACAGAAATTAAGTTTTTTTTGGCTGAAAAAATTAGCTGCTGAATAAGTTAAAGAAGCTGAAGTCTTTTCTCGGTGAAATTCAAACAAGAAAAAATACACACATCTTGCCAGGTTTCCAAGAAGGTATCTTTTGGCACCACCATCTTCTGCTTATTCTAAAAAGTTAATTTCAGAAGCTGGTAACTTGTACGAACAATAGCGAAATTAATTGCTTCCAAAAACTGGCGATAAACTTTGATATCTTTATAGCAACTTGAAAAAACAAAAATAGGTTTCTTTGTAGCTCGATGGCGGTGATATGAGGAATTGTTATTTACTAAATTAGTTACTTTTATATATGTAAGAAGTTGCTAAAGAAGTTATTGTTCATCTTATAGTTAAAACTTTTATAAATAAAAGTATGATGTAAATCTTAGCATAATTAAAATAAATAAAGTTTGTTTTTTCTTTTGAAGTACTTTTACATTTATTTCTTTTTTCTTTTACGTCATACAATGTACAAAATTCAAGTTTAGTCGTAAAAGTAGCTTAAAATTTAACAGAGATTTCATCTAAGTAGATTTTTTTTTACAACATTCTTTTTCCTAGTCTTAAAATACAATATTTAGACTATAACATTGTGTTTTTTTAAATAAAAAAATAAAACAATTTTTACTAATTAATGGTACTATAATAGTTAAATTTTATAAGGTTGTTCTCTACCAAAGCTACATAAAATTTAAAAGATTCAAGATCCGGACTTAGCCGGATCTTAAATTAGAAAAAAGATCTGGAACCGGATCTAGCCGGATCCAGTATATCACTAATTTAACATATAATTTATTTTTCTTTTACATCATACAAGGTAAAAAATTCAAGTTCAGAAGTAGCTTAAAACCATATCTTAAAACTTAAACAGAGATTTAGCATCCAATAATTTTTTTCTCTTGTTTTAAAACGTTTAATATTTTATTTCTTAGTTAAAAAAAAATAAAACAGTTGAACAGTATCTTAGTGTTTTTTATTAAACAAGATATACGATTAAACATTCTTAACTATACTAGTGATTTACAATATTACATTTTTCTAACTTTATTTTCTATTAAAACTACATAAAGTTTCAAATATTTATAATCAGGATCCGACCGGATCCCAATTGAAAAAAGATCCGGATTTGGCCCGATTTTAGATTAAAAAAGATCCGGATCTGGCCATATTCTAATTAGTGTATCAATTAGATCACTAGTTCTTTCTAAAAACAATAAAGCTCAAGATGACATCCGCGCATATGCTTTATAACAGTATTTAATTAAGGGCATAGGGGAGATCAAACTTATTTTTTCTTTTATTTAGTTTAACATTGGTTTTTATATTAAAGCTAAAACTATGTTTATAAGCTTTAATTCAGTTTTTACAAAATATAAAAAATTTAATAAGATTTTGAGATATATATTTTTTTGTAAAAAGTTTCCAATATAAGCGTATGTCTGCAATTATTTCATAACCTATTTTCTTGTAAATTCAAAAGTTCACTAAAAATATATCTTCTCCTTCATGTTATGAGCCAAAAACATCAAATTTTTAGGAAAATTTTCTTAATTTTTTTAGAAGACTTTGAATGTTGGGTTAAAAAAATATTAATAGTTTAGGTAAATAAAACAAAAAAATATGCTTTTTTTAATAAATTTTTTTTTTTTAAGTTAAAAAAATCTTGCATTGAATAAATTTAAATACAAGTAAGAAACGCTTATATGTTGAAAGTTACCTGAAATTTTGTTAAGCGATTGAAATGGCTGGCAGCTTAGATAAAACTCCACATTTTAAGATCAACTTTTAAACCCAAGGTGGACCAACCTATGCCCTTAAATAAGTCTTAAGTAATTTGAGTAATCCCATTTAGGTAAAATCAAGTAAAAGTTTCATAAATTAAATTAGTGAAACAAATTTAGAGTTGTTGGAAAAACAAGGAATGTTTATTTAGTTTCTTAGATATATAACTTCAATAGTTAGGATGTACACTTATAAAGATTCATTAAAAGAAGAAAACTTTTTAGATATGTTTGTTTTGATATTCGTGTTAACTTATATAAAATAAAAACATTTTTACTTTAAGAGTTTTAATTACAAAGAGTTAATTAAAAACATCGTATATACTTTTTAAAGAAATAATTCTATGTACTAACGTTTTTTATAACTACTTTTTGCTTTTTAGATACTATTCACCGGATAGTTTCCAATCCGAAGGTATTCTCCATAAAAAAATTGCTTGCAAGGGGTGAGTACTAGCCTAAGTTAAGTTTTATTGAATTATTTCTGTTAAGTTCAATTGCAGGACTTAAAACACTACCGTTGAAAATTATTCTGATTGTTAGCAACATAATAATTTTTCCAGCCTAATCGATAAAAGCTTAAAAAAAAAACGAAATTTTCTGTAGTAAACTGTATAAAAGAAAAAAAAGTGGAATTTGTCACTTTTTTTTTGTTGAGTATTCATTAATGTATAGTTTACTAAATTTTTAACATTAAATTATACAAAGTAAAATCATACACAATATATAAGTAAAGTTTTTTTTTAAGTTTCTATAAATATTTAATGAATGTTTAACATTTATTTATGCGTAAAAGGGCATAGGGTAGGGGGGGTAAATCACATTTTTTCAGCTTGATCTTATTTTGTACAGTTTTAACTAAGCTAAAGTTCTATTTTACAAATTAAAAAAAATCAAATAAACTTTTGAGAGATAGTCTGTTAAACTAAATAATAATAGATATTTTATGACAAAAATACTGTTTAAAAAAAGTTTTTTTTTTGTCATAAAAATTTAAAGTTAAACTTTTTAATAAATTTATAAAGACAAGTTTTTTTTAATAGTATTGCAAGGAACATTTCAAAAAATTTGAGGTATTTATCTCAAAAAACGTAGGAGGAGATATATTTTTACTGACTATTTACTCGCTGTTTTAGTTTGTGCCTCCCATAGGGAACTTAATTTACTCTCCGACTTTAATCGTCTATATATTTTATATTTTGATTTTTTAAAACCTATAAAGAGCAACCTGTAGCTTGGTCAAAGCCTTACAAATTAAGATTAAGCCTGGAAAAAAAAGATTTACCCTTCTACCATGCCCTTATAATTGTTAGATTAAACTATAGGAATCATAATATAATTAAACTTGGAACTATATGGATGAAATGTTACAATGTAAAAAATTATAAGTTAGCTTTCTTTAATTTTTTTTTTTTGATTAACTTTTTTAATTTTTTTAGTCTTCAAGTAAAATGTTAGATTAATATTGTTATTGAGTACTTCCACCTGCTTAAAAAAGTGTCTGTATAACTTAATGCTATAGGTATCATAATTTATGACGTTAGTCTGGGTTGCTAAAAAACCTTTAAACCAGGAATAACCAAGAGTTTAAAAATTTAGGCTAAAAAACCTGGAATTTGAGAAATTAAAAAAAAAAAAGGAATTTTTAACAGTTTTAACATGTCAAGTAGTAAAATTCCGATTTGACTCAAAAAATCTATCATATAGATAATTTTTTTTTATCAACAAAAATATTTTTTTTTACTAAAAAACACATTTAAAATAGCTTTCAAGTATCTTTTCAATGTTTTTATTCTATTTAACACAGTTTCTTACCTAAAACTTAACTTTGTATTAAAAATAAACTCAAAAATGTATACTTTTAAACATTAAGAAAACTTAGAAAACCTGGAAAAATTTGCTAAAAATGTTTGGCAACCCTGGTTAGTACTTAAGTTGTTGTTGTATAAAAGCTTAAATACTTATTAAAAAACTTTAAATAATTCTGAGATTTTGTTCTTATTTTCAAATCTTAGACATGGTGAATGTCCAGATGCGAATACAGTGCAATTATTTAACCAAATTGTGGATACTTTTAGAAGAAATAATCCAGGTAAAATAGTAGGAGTGCATTGTACCCATGGATTTAACAGAACAGGATTTCTTATAATATCCTATTTGGTGGAAAAACTTGATTGGAGGTAGTTTATATTGTCTAAAATATTTACTAACTTTTATTAAGAAATACATATAGCCATCGATAATCCGCGTAAGGTACGCACCAAATTTAATATTGAGTGAGAAAAAAATGTTTTGAATGAAAACGAATGAAGTTAGATGAAAGAAAGCATAATCTTAATATGATTAATGCCTATAAAACACAATTGTTTCTAACAAAAAGATATATTTAATGATTCTAAAATAGAGTAGAATAGACAGTATTTTTTTGAAAAATAACTTGATATTAGCTACTTTTTCCCATGAAAAGGGTAAAGTTTGTTTTAAGTCTGTAAAGGAAGCTTTCATGTAAAGTACACATTTTTTCCTGGTTCAAGGTGCGTACATTATTAATATCCCTATTGTATATACACAATTCATTCATTAAAAAAACACTAAAATTTAGTTTAGACAAAAAAAAGTAACCTTAAAGATAATAATAATAAATTAAAAAATAAGTAATATACAACTCTATAAATCAAAATTTTAAATTGAATTTTAAAGTATTGTTCTTGTTTATTTATCAATCTTTAAAAAACTTTCTGAGAAATTTGTAAAAAGTCTGAACTTACGTTTTCTTTTATTTTACAAATAAAAAGGGAAATCTTTCATTTCCAATCCAATCATTTATCCACTAAGTCAACTACAATCTGACTTTTTATTGTCTAATTTACGCTTATATTCGAGTTAGTGTCCATCTGAATGTTTTCATTCTAAACCATTTCCCCCTTATTTATTTCTACTCATTTGGTTTATTTATATACATTACGTTTTTTGAATTTTACTTTGATAATCCTACCAAAATACAATAAAAAGTATTAGAGCATCTAGTAATTAATCTAGTAATTGTTTCAAAATAACAATTAGCTGTTTATATCGTATTACAACAGACTTCGGTATAGTTTTTATTTCTTCTAAATTATTTATGTTGTACAATTACCTTGATTTGTAAGTTAAAAAAAATCAGAATTCAGTAGACTAACAAAAATTTATTTTGAATTTACGAAAGTATATTTAAATTAAAAGTTAACAGACATAAAAATAAATAAAACCTTTAATCAAAAAACATTTATTTAACAGGGTTGCCATAAAATATAGGTTCCTGGAAAAACCTGGAATTTTGAACAAAAATCACTAAAAAGCTAGAAACTTAAAACCGTTTCTAAACCTGTAAATAGTTTAGCTTAAATTAAGTACGAAAAATCTTTCATATACTATAAACATTTTTGTATCATTTAGAGTTTTATTTTATTACAAAACACATTGTAAGTAGCACTGCAGTATCTTTTTAATATTTTTATTCTATTTAAGACAGTTTTTTACTCTAAATTTCATTTCATACTAAAAATTGACAAAATAGCTTGTCGTTTTAAAAAATGGAATAAAAAAAAGTCTATGGCAACTTTGTAAAACTGGCTTAAAATGAGAGTAATTTTGAAAAACTTAACTATAGATAGAAGAAAAAAACTCAGTAAATATTTAAGGGCATAGGGTGTTAAACATTTTTTTTACAAAAATAAACATATGCTCTTATTTTAAAGCTAAGAGTTTATACTATTAGATACTTTTTATAGAAAAAAAAAGTCAATTAACTTTTAAGATATAACAAATTTTGTAAGAAAATCCAATACAATCGTACAGAATCAAAAATTTCCAAGGGCGATTTGCTCGAATGTTAGACAAGTTCACTTAAAATCTATATCCTCATTCAACTTACCGTCATTTTTTAGAGCAATGTAATTTAAATTTCGAGGAAATGTACTTTTCAATGTTACAAACAACTTGTAGGAAGCGGATTTCTAAAAAAAAACTCATAAAAAAGATTATGACCAAAGTTATTAAAATAATAAATATTTTTGTTTTTTATAAAAAGTTTTTCGTAAAAAAATTAAAAAGAAAATTTCATACAAGTTGTTTTAAATTTTTTAAATTCCCTCTGAAAAGTTTTAAAAACATTTGCTCGAAAACTGAAGTGGGAGATAGGTTGTTAGTGAGATAGTCTATTTAGCCCTTTTAGTTTGCGCCTCTTATAAAGAACCTATTGAATGCTCTAACTTTGATCGCTTATATCTCAAAATTTACTACATGTAGTTTTAACTAACGGTAAAAAGTAACAAGTAGCTTATCTAATTATGTAAAACATAAGACTAAATTAAAAGTGTTTTTTATCCCCCCCTATGCCCTTAATTGTAACAAAATAAAATTTGTTACTGAGTAGAAAGTTGATTAATTGAAATTTGTATATGTTACTGAGTAGAAAGTTTTAAACAGTAAGCACATATTAAATTAGTGTTTTTTAGAAATCTTAATTTCATTTTATTTGCACAATATATTTTCATGCTAAAAAATACATCGCCGGCTATATACTGCTCACCCACTAGTCTAAAGGATTCTAAAAATGTCAGTTTATATGCAATTTTTATTCAAAATAAGTCAGTGTTGAAGTTTTTAAGTATTTTTTGATCTCTTTTGTAGAATTATTGTTTTGTATTATTAGAATAGAACTTATATAAGTCAAAGCCACTTAATCAGTTAAGTTAGTAAGATTAAATGATCATAATATAGTTGTCAGTGTTATTTTCTAGTCAGGAGATTTGATTTCATTCACAAATATAAGAGGAGCATGTTAAAAATGAAGTTTTAGGTAAGGATAAATAAAATATTTATTTCGATTAAGATAGCTTTGGTAATTTCCCATCGCTAAGAGCCAACGTTGAAAGCAATTTCAGTCAAACTGCTGATTGGAAAAAATATGGTTGTGATAAAAAAATTTAAATTGACAAATTATTTTTATCTACTCAAAGGTTAATAAGATATTACATGTTTGCTAACAGCATTACAATATTGTCATGGATATATATAACGAACAAGTTTATTTAACAGCATAACTGGTTTTATTAATTAACGTGCACTAACCTACCTCGAAAATCAAACGCTTTATATACGCATTATTAACTCCTAATTTTAAAAACTAAAATTATATATTCAATAATTTGTTTACGAAAACTCCTAAAGTGTTGTATACTTGCTCAACATTAAATTTGTTTTCAATATAATTTTGATTTTATAAAATGAACTTTTTAATTACGTCACATCTTTACAATTTGTTTTATATAGCCTAGATGCAGCATTTAAAGAGTTCTGCAAAGCAAGACAACCAGGAATATATAAAGAAGGTTATATAACAGAGCTGTATGAAAAATACCATCCGGGTGAAGATATTTTTCCGGATCCTCCACAGTTACCTGCGTGGCATACAGAGTGTGATGACGAAGATGAAGGTCTGTAAAACTTATTTTTTAAATTTTAAAATAATTTTAATTACAATTTGAACTATTATTTAAGTATTTATTTTAAAGTTTATATATACAAGTAAAATAGTAAATACCAATTTAAGTGTCTTAAATTTAATTTGAAGACTATTCTAATTCTTAAATTGAACTTTGTTTTCAAGATTTTATTTATAGTAGTAATAGTAACTTGTATAAAACTTAAAAGACTGTTTATTGTATAAATTTACAAAAGACTAGCAATTATTGTCTATATTTAAACGTTTATGTATAAACAAAGTTTTATTTAACTATTGTATAAAACATACGTGTCAAAGTATTTAGTACGAAGTATTTATTGGTGATTTTTATTTATTGATTTTGTAAGCAAATTATTGTATGAAACTTCAACTTTTTGCTGTAAAACTTTTTATAAAATAAAATATTATACATTATAAGCTTTTTATATTCAGAAGAAGAACACGATGAGAATGGTATGCAATCAAAAAATCGAAACATTAAAGTTAGTTTAAAGTTATAATGAAACACCACATAATAAATTTATTAACAGTTCCTTTTTTTTGGTTTTAAAAACCAAGTTGCTAAAAAAATTTAAAAAAATGAAAATAATACTTATTATATGAAATACAGATTGTCAAGAAATCGTTCATAGATGATATTAATATTTCTGGAGTCGATCAAGTTACGAACTGTGATATAGTTTTTGAAGTTCAAAACACTGTGAAAAAAATGTTAAAAAGCAGAAAGTTAGCCATAAATACTTATTAGCTGTACTGTAACTTTTTATACATTAATGTTTAAAAAATTTATTTTCAACTAACACTTATTTAAGTAATAAAAAAAATAAGTTCTATGAAAACTCAAATTCTGACAACTCAAATTATTGTGAAATCATTTAAAGGCTGTATCTCAAAAAATAATTTTAATTTGAAAAAGAATCGCATAATTAATAAGATTATGATGGTAATAAAAAATCATAGTTATTGGAACTTGCCATATTTAATACTTTTTAAACATCTTTTTATCGAAAAAAAGAAATGTAGGTTAAATTGTAATATTAAAATTGTTAAATTTTTATTTATTTTTTGAAACAGATATTTCACATCATAATTATTATATTTTGAACAATCGGAATTTGAATTGTTAAAAATTGAATCATCGTGCTCCAATAAAATTTGTACTCGTAATTAGAACATAAATAGCTAACAACAGGGTTGCCAAAAAAACAGAAATCCTGGAAAAACCTGGTATTTAACACATTATTCTAAAAAAAACCTGGAAATTAAGAAGTTTTGAAAAACAACCTTTAATTTTGATGAAAATCATTAAAAAACCTGGAAATTTAAACAAATTTTACATATTAAGTAGTAAAATTTCGATTTGACACAAAAAATGTATCGTAAAGATGAAATTTTTTGTCATCATCAAAAAAAATTTTATTAAAAAACACATTTAAAGAAGCTTTACAATATCTTTTTAAAGTCGTTATACTATTTAAAACAGTTTTTTACCTTAAACTTAAATTTAAACTAAAAATAGACCCTAAAATGTGTAACCTAAAAACCTAGAGAAAATTTGCCAAAAATATTTGGCAATCCTGTAACAATAAAGTTAATTACTCTATGTTATGCTAACTAAAAAGTTGTTTTTTTTATTCAACTTGTTTTTTTCGGCTTAAACGTTGAGTATTCAAATTTTTCAAGAACTCTACTTATTACATCTGGATTAATGTATTTTATTTACCTAAAAGTTACAGTAAATTATTAAATATACACACAGTATTAACTAAAAAAGCAAAAATAATGAGAAAAAATGTTAAACTAAATCTGTAGTGCTATTAAACGTGCAAATGCTTTCTTAACTGAATAAAAGAAGAGTTTACAAAAAAAAAACAAGTCTCAATACTAAAAACAAATAGTTTATAATATGTGAGGCTTTTGGTATACATGTGACTGCCATTTGCACGAGCGTACAAAATTGCACGAAGAAACTTTTGCACCAAGGGTCAATTTTTCACGAAGACACTTTTGCACGAGCAGACAACTTCGCACAGAGACATTTTTACACGGGTTAATTTTTTATTTTTATTTTTTTTTACTAGCACTGTTACCCCTAACTTTTACCCTCGGTCGGTAGCTTGTTTTTGTATTAATTAATTAATTAGTCATTTTTTTTATACTATCACTGTTTCTACTAACCCTTACCCTCGGTCGGTAGCTTTTTTTTCTTTTTAATTGACTTATTTTTATTTCTTTTTTTTTATAAGAAGTTTTATTAGTTCTTTCTTTTTTAAAATTTTACTATCACTTTTACCCCTAACCCTTACCCTCGGTCAGTAACTTTTTGTTTTTTATTAGTTTATCTTTAAGTTTTTTTTATATATATAATGTTTTTCTGGTTTTTTACTCTCGTGCAAAAATGACCCTCCGTGCAATATTGTCCCCTTGTGCAATTTTTTATTCGTGCAATTTATTCCCTTCGTACAATTTTGTCTTCATGTAATTTTGTCCCGTTCCCGACTATTGTCCTATGTATAAATTGAGTGTTGTTTATTTTTTATTTTTTTTGTGTTTAATTGTAATTGAACTCGTGTAATAAGCTGTATCAAATATATTTATCAGTACTAAAGTTAGTTATATGCAAAGAGTTTATCAAGGTTATTTTAATTAGGGTAGTCTGATATAACATTATTTAGGATATTTACAGATTCCCAGGCTTATATCTTTACAATAGGTTAAAAGACTGGATAATAGACTTAAGTTATAAAATTACTCAAGAAAACAGCATAAAATGTCAACAAATTATGACCGGAAGGTCATTGAATGAGTGACCATATTTTTTAATATATATGACTGTTAAGCTAACTTATAGAAGAATATATAAACTTAAATTAACTATTGAAATATATAAAATTTTAATTTTAATAAAAAATCTTTTTTTTTTATAAAATTTTTGTTTTTATGGTTTTTAAATTCTTTACGACAGAATTATCTAAATATTGCAAGAAACTTTTCCTGAAAGTTTGAGGAATTTATCTCAAAAAACGTAGGAGGAGATAGTTTTTTACTGAAATAGTCTTTTTCGTCGTTTTAGTTTGCACCTCCAATAAGGAACCTATTTTTGCCTCCGACTTTGTCCTGCTATATCTAAAAAAATATTATGAATTTCTAAAATCTGTAAAAGCTTAGTTAAAACTCTATAAAATAAGATTAAATTGCAAAAAAAGTGGTTTACCCCACCACCTATGCCATTACAATATTTTCATTTAGCTCTCATAAGTTAGAATTTGCTAACAAATAAATTGAATAGAAGTATATAATTAAAAAAATAAATAATTCGTTAAAATAGTTGCATCAAGAAAGGTAAGTTTAAAATGATTAATAATTATTTAAGTTTGAATAGAGCTAATCTCAAGTTAAGTATAAAAATATAAGATGCATAAAAAACTTTCAAAATCATCAAAATGATCATTTTAAAACTGAATAAAACAACAAAATAGCACATTATTGGTATAGTTTCAAGTGATAATCGTCTCTTTTTTTTGCATACTTTCAGTCCTCGAGCTTTTTTATAAATGGCGATTCTAGAACTTAAAGTTGTCATGTATTTTTAGTAGTGATCTAACCAAATCCAAAAAATTTAAAATTTATATTTTTGTATTTAAATTAGAATCCAACCGGATTCGAATACAAAAATGTATTATCCGGCTGGATCTAAATCCGAATACTAAAATGCGACAGATCACTTTATTACACTTATTTTTATTATTATTATTATTGTTGTTATTGTTATTATTGTTGTTATTATTATTATTAGTTTTGTTGTTGTTATTATTGTTATTTACAATTTAGCCATCAGTTTTCAAAAAAATTAGCCTTGTTTGAATTACTATGATGTTTTGTTTATCTACTTTACACAAAGATTTATCTTTAAATAGTTTCAAAGCTTCATTTTATTTAATGAGCGTTAGCTTGTCGAAATGACTAAAATAAATAGTGGAAAAAGTATGTTAAATACATAGTTAGACATAAATCGCTTATTTTACTAAATGACTTGTGGTTGTTTTAAAAAGCATCTTAATCGAAAAAAAATCTTTAAAAATATATTCGGATAATGCTCAGTTTTAAACTTTGTTTTTGAACAAAGTTTTAATTTTTACTTGGAATATAACTCGTTAGATTATGAACCTTAGTAATATCATTTAAATTGCAAAATCAATGTGTAATTAAAACTTTGAATTTTTATTGGGTTTTTTGTTGTTGCTTATTAAAATATTTTTAGTTAACCTTCATAGCTATTCGAAAATCACTGATTTATGTGTATTTTTTTTTGTTATTTGTCAATTTATTACATCAGTTTCATAATTAAGAAAAATTGTGCACAGCATATCATTAAATGAAAAAAAGCGCACTAGACTGTACCATTAGTTAATTTAACAAAACAAAGAAACTAGCTTTTTGTTTTTTTTAGCGATCATTGACTCAAAACATGTTTTTCTTTCATAATTTATGAATTCAGACTAACATGCTTTAACAATATAGTTGTTATACAATTAATTTTAAACTTAAGTGTGCTTAAAAGTATCAAAGAAAATGCATTAGTACATTCTATCCTGAAAATATTGAATTTGCTATATACAAGGTTGCAATAAAACCTGGAATTTCAACAAAAATCACTAAAAACTTTGAAAAAAGTGGAAATTTTAAAAGTTTTCTCATGCGAAAGATAAAACTTAGATTAAATACGAAAAGTTTTTCATATATAAATATAAACATTTTTTATTAAGACTTTTATTTAAACGGATTTTTATCAGATTTTATTAAGAATTTAAAATACTTAAGACTTTTTTATTGTAAAAATTTCTAAAAGTAGCATTACAGTATCTTTTCAATATTTCATGATAATTTTATAAAAAAAAATTACTGATTTTTTTTACTTTTGAAAACCTTAAAAATGTTTTCAAATCCGTATGGCAACCCTGTATATGAATGAGGAACTTAAAATGTTTCTTTCTAGGTCAAGGTATTTAAGTTATTAATTAATGTTCAGTATTGTTTTGTTATACATTAAACTATTACGAATAAAAAATAACTATAAAACTATTTTTCTGATAGAAAAGGGTTTTTAGGAGCGCAACCAGTTTCTATGACAAGGAACAACTTAGATTTTCTTTCAAAAAAACCTTATATGACCAGTTGGAAAGCGGATGGAACACGTTTTCTTATGCTTATACAGGAAAAAGATAAAGTTTATATGTTAGATCGTGATAACGTGGTTTTCAAAGTAAGGTGTTTTTTATTCATTTTAAAATATATTTAATAACTAAAAGAGTACTTTCTTTGTGTGCACAAAAAGCATGTGTTCAAAGGTATTGGCGTTTAGTGAAAAATTATTTTAATAGTAATTAAGTTTTTTCGGGACACGTTTAAAATCCACCCGGTCAAATTTGACAACCGCTTACCGAACGAGGGTAAGGGTTAGGGGTAACAGTGGTAGTAAAAAAAAAATCAAAAAATATATAAAATAAATTAGTAAAAATTAAAAAAAAAATGGGTGGATTTTGAACGCGGGTGGATTTTGATAGTATACCGTTTTATCATAACAATAATTTTTAAAATCAGTTTTTTGACAGTTCTTATAAGTTCTGTTTTGTGGTCTAAAGTAATACAAAAGTTGCAACTAAAGCGTTTTAATGAGCTTGCTTATATAAATGGTTGGCCTAAAATAATGACACAGCGCTAGTCAGGGTTGCCACTTTACCTGGAAACCTGGAATTTGACAAGTTAGTCAAAAAAAGACCTTAAAACCCTAGAATTTTATAAGTTTTAGTTTTTGTTAATTTTCTTAAAATAGATAAATTTAAAATACCTATAGATTATATGACTTTTTTATGATAAAGTAATACATAAGTTGCAACTAAGGCGTTTTAATGTGCTTGCTTATATAAATGTTTGACTTTTAAATCTGTAGTTTTAGCTAATTTTGTTATTATTGGAACAATAATGTTTTAACATTAACTTTGTGTTGACATGTTAGTGAGTGGAAGTCATTAGGAAAGAAATAAAAACATTACTTTGTACTTGTAGCAAAAATGTTACAAATTTAAAATAGAAAAATATGAAATGAACACAAAGCTCTTAAAATTTTTTTAACAAAAAGTTTAGTAAACTAAACAATGCACATTTTGTATGTTGTCATTCTTCTATTTTAGCACAAGATGAATTTAATATACTTTAGACAAATAATTTTTTTTCTTAATTCTTTTTTTATAAAGCTTGAAAAGTATTGTTTAGATTAGTTACAATATTTGTATATTTTAATGAAATAGCAGTTTCACTTGCCGTTTTATTTAAAAAAAAATTATTATCATAAAATCAATCAACTGGAGCAAAATATTGTTGTAATGAGAAATTAATTAGCAGGAGAAAATAAAACTGATGTAAGTATTTATCATGATGGGAGAAATATGTTGAGAAGAAGTCAGTTTTATTGCAGTGACTTTTAAGTCAAAACCTTCCAAATGTAGTTCCAGAATTAACTTAATAACTATTTATATTTTTATTGTAAAATTTTATTTGTTGCAATAACTACTTTTTATAATTGGTTTGTTATTTCAATTTAAATACTTAAGTATCTTTTTATACAAAGCATTCTTTAGTATCTTTCTCTAGGATTTATTGTTTTTTTTTAATTACTTATAGATTTAAGGATATTATTTTTTTAAAGGTAAGTGTTATTTTTTATTTTTATGTTATCTTTGCCTACAACTTAGGTTCTGTTGATTACTTTTTCATAAATTTTATGAGTAATATCAAGACACTGTAAAAAAATTGAGTCAAAGATAAATAAAGAAGAAGTTATATTTATAACATTTTTTGTTATTAAAGGAATAAAAAATTTAATGAGACTTTCAGCTTTTTGAAGGATAGTAAGTAGTTTAAAATACTTAACAACTTAGTGAGACAATAGTATTTTTTAATCAATTTAAATAGAATTTTAGCTATTTGTATTAAACCAACATAACGGCTTTTGAACAACCATCTTAGAAGAGTTTAGTACATGTTCCAACATAATAAAATAAATTGCAATACTTACTGTAACTCTTAAGTAATTAATATCTTTTAAACAGCAATTTTTTAAACTAAATAATAACTTACTACTAAAAATTTTCAAAAAAAGATGTTTTTTTAAAAACCTGTAAAAAAAATTTAAAAAACCTAGAAATTTTTTTGAAAAAACGAGTGACAACCCTGCTAAAAACTGATAACAAGTATAGTATAAATAATACTAGTTTAGTATAATGATTTTTAAATATCTATCTGAAGTTAAGTCATAAAGAGTCAATGTAAAAATATGTGTAACGGTTTAAGTTAGTATTAAGTTATAATTTACTAATTTAAAGCTATTTATTTTAAAGATAGAACTAATAGAATGAAAACGTTTAAGGTTGTAGAAAATTTTACTTCAAAATGAATTAAAATAAATTAACATTACAGAAAAAGCGACAACAATAAGAACACAAAAAACACGCTATTTAGATAGTTTTAAGTTATAGAAATTTCGTTGTTCAGCTCACGAGTTCTAATGAACAATGATTCTAGAACTGAGAGATACAAGTGTTTATCGCTCTAGATAGAACTTTAAATATACTATCTAGGTAGATCTCAGCACAACTAGGATTGTTGAAGAGGTGTTGAGGAGAAATAATAGAATAAAAACAATTTTCATAGTACTTTTTCTTTATTGAACTCACATATGTTTCTGTTTGTTAAACGAGTTAAGACATTTTAATGGAACTCTGTAAAAAAAAAATACTGCAAGTAAAGAATGGAAGCTAAGGTAGGTAAATATGTGTGTTTACTAGCGATAAGCATAATTACTGTAGGTTAGTAGTACATTTAGATGATATAAGTACAGGAAGTATTAAAAGATTAATATCATAGATATTAGATACAATATATGTTATAAACCGACTGTTATAGATTATGCATAATCGAACTATAGCCTATTTTACTATATATCAGTGTTCATATTATGTATGTGTGTTTATATTTATCCTTATTATCGTTTCAAACTTTTCATTTTTAAAAGATTTTTAAACACAAAGAGTTTTTTCTACATTAACAATCTTTTGAACTTATAATTATAACGGTTGTAATAAGTGCCCAATTCATGGATTAAACTACAAGACGCCAAATCACCCATGTGATATAGTATGCAGAATTTTTAACCTGTACAAAATAGAATATGAGAATAATTCTAGGTCATCAAAATCTGTTATAATGCCAAATGCACCTTATAACCCTCTGCTGTTATATTCTCTTCTACTTTGTATGTTTCTTCTTTAGTAGGCACAGTTTCTACAGTTGAAGGTTTGACTGTAGATGTGTGAGAATCCGCTAACAGCTCGGAGTTACTTTGTTGAGCTTGCCTATTGTAACTCGAAGCCTTATTGGCCGAGTGTGCACGCTTCGTGTGCTTCTTGACCATACCAGAGATGCTGGATGACGAAAAGGGTTTGAGTTTCCTGGTATTGGAACTCATACGTCAAGGTATTAACCAAACGTAGAGTTATCGTAATGAAATCAATAGCAATTAACCCAGTTAGAACTCAGTAATGCAAACAGTTAAGAATTTACCGCAATTAACCGAGTTAGAACTCAGTAATCTAAACAGGTAAGATTTCTACCGCAATTAACCGAGTTGGAGCTCAGTAATGCGAAATGTTAAGATTTCACCGCAATTAACCGAGTTTGACCTCAGTAATGCGAACAGGAAACAAAGTATGGTTAATCGAAGCTCTTCTAGTAATATGTTGACCAATTATGGTGGTCAATTGATTAGTAACTACTTAATTAGACAAAAGTTATTTTTGTAATTAAACGTTAACTTCCTATGCTCTAACTTTACAAGTTTAATTTTACTTAATTATATCTTACTATTACTAAATAGAGAATTAGCAAACTAAGTTTATTTACAATGTTTAACAATACAATACGATATAAAAAGAGACACTCACACGCATGCAGGTCAGAGCCCAGAGGTTGATAATATCTCACTAGAATTTACTCGCGATTTGGTTTTAAAAGAACCAAATCAGTCTATGGTTAATCAGATAGCAGTCGCCTAGGGGTGGTTTCTAACGCCGGTAGTCGCTTGTGTTGAAACTGAATCCCTGAATCGAACGTCTAAGCGGAATGGCTAAGTGGAAACTGCCTCTTCGCTGAATGTATATACTCAAAGCCTTCTGTGAGATCTTATGCGTTAAGTCAAACGTCTTCGCTGAGTGTGTAATTATGAATGCCCGCGCCCTTACCGCGAAGTTTGGTTTTGTGCGGAATGGCTTGCGTAGAAAAAAGGTTACTCTCTTCTCTCGGAAGCAGTGTGAAGCAGGCGCAATGCTTACAACCTAAACTGATTAGGCCAAGAGTTGACCAGAGTATCAGCCAAAAAACATGACTTGCCTTCATTCGCAGGTGGAAGCTATTCAAAACTGGGTCAAACATAAGCAGCTAAAATGCATGCATACAGCTTTTTCAATGCGCGCCTGACAAACTTTGCGGTCTTATATTGGTAAATGACGCTAGGCTGATGGCTAAGTAAAAGAGTATGTGGCTAAACTGTTGGAGTCCGTAGCGGTCATAAAATTTGCAATTGGGGATAAAGGGCAGAACTTATGAGCTTGCATCAAGAGCACAATGAACCATTTAGAACATTTGCAACTTGTGTTTGCAGTAAAGCAGAAAGGTTAAAGAAGTCTCCAACGGTTTGTATACCGATGAAACACGTCACATTGACAGAGAGGAGTTGAGTGACCACATTCCTGCTCCTCTCTATCAATATGACGTGTTTCATCGGTATTGACACCGTTGGAGTCTTCTGTAACCTTTCTGCTTTACTGAAAATAAGGTGCCGCTTGCCTTGCGTAGGTTAAAGGACTTCAATGCGTCAGGAAAGCTTGAGAGTGGAGTACTCCAAAGAAGAAGGAAGAGTGCTATAAATGAGCTGGAGGGGATGTAGCATAGTTGAACTTCAGCTCATTTTACTGTACATCAGTGTTTATATTATATATGTGTGTTTATATTTATACTTATTATTGCTTCAAATTTTAACTACCAATAAAGTATTTAAACAAAAGGAGTTTTTTTCAACAAAAATAGAAAAAAGGCGTAAATAGAAAAAGTATCAAATAATAAATTAATAATTAACAGATTTTAAATAAAGTATTACAAATTGCTATATACTTATCATTTAGCTGCTTTTTTGGTGTTTTATCTTTTAATTTGTACTTATGATAACAAATTTTATTAATTTTTAGTAATATTTCCATAATTATTAAATTTTTTTTTGTATCAAAAATTAACTATCAATCTATAGTAATTACGCTTATCTTTAGTAAACACTCATGTTTACCTACTTTAGCTACTTTTCTTGCAGCATTTATTTTATTACAGAGCTCCGTTGAAGTGTGTTAACTCGTTTAACACCCAGAAACGGATAGGGACAAATTTGCACGAGCGGACAAAATTTCCCGAGGGGTCTAAATTGCACGAAGACATTTTTGCACGGATTGAATTTATTTTTAGTTTTAATTTTATATTAATTAATTTATTAGATTTTTTATTAGATTTTTTATTTATTTTACTATCACTGTTACCCCTAACCCTTACCCTCGTTTGGTAACTTTATTATTATTATTAAAAAAAAAATTTTTTTTTTGTTTTGTTTATATTCTTAATATCACTGTTACCCCTTACCCCCGGTCGGTAGTTTTTTTTTCTTTTTAATTAACTTATTTCTATTTTTTCATTTTCTCGTTTTTTAACAATAAACTTTATTAGTTTTTTTTTTGTATATTTACTATCACTGTTACCCCTTACCCTCGGTCAGTAACTTTTTTTTTAATTTTATCTTTTATTTTAATTTTTCTGTTTTTATTTTACTCTAGTGCAAAAATGACCCTCCGTGAAAAATTGTAACTCGTGCAAATCTCGTGTAACGTGTAACTCGCAATTTAATATTTAAAGTAAAAGTGTTACAACTCGAGTTTTGTTTAATTCCTTTTCTTTGTCTCTATTTATATATTTTTTGAGATTTTAAAGTAAAACTAACAGTAAGGTGTATTATTTCTATTGATTTTTAAAGGTTTTTGCCAATATATTTCAAAATATCTTAACACGTTAAAATAAAAATTAAACAATTTAAGTTTTGTTTATTACACTAACTTTTTGTTTAACTTTTATTGCGTCACGCCGTTTCTCTGCAAAGCAGTTCATCAGACCCAAACAAGCGATGAATCAAAATATAAAAAGACATGAAAATAACAATAAATAAAAAAAGTACCTATTATTAACATCATGTTGATAAAAGTTAAATTAAACATAGGTAAGTATTAATATTAGTATTCTGTAAACCATTTAAAATATTAACTTAAACATTTTTTAACAAAAGATTCTAGCGAAAAAAGTTCACTGGAATATGTAATAATAACGAATTATACAGTATCCTTCTTTTATTACTCTAACACATGTAATTCAGACTTAAAAATTATAAATTTTGTATAGTTTCATAACAGTCGGGTTTAACATAAAGTATTTTTATCTTTTATTCATCATTAACCTAAAAAAATCTATAGCAATTATTTTTATTTTTAATGGACACATGTATATACCTACGTAAGCTTGAATTCTTTCCTTACAGTATTTATTTTTTTACAGAGCTCCGTTGAAGTGTGTTAATCCGTTAACACGCAAAAACATGTCTAATAAAAGTACAGTATAGTTTGTTATTATTACTCTGTTAACTATACATTATCTCAATAAGTTTTGTGTGTTCCCTTGTCTAAAGTTTTTTTTAAAATTTTTGGTCTTAAAATTGACACAACAATAAGTTTTACTACTTTTAATAGTTTTCAAAGTTTTGAATTTCCACATTGTAAACCAAAGTAAAATAAAATAGTATTCAAACTGTAAGCTTCAGTTTTAATAAATTTATAGTTAAGTCATACTAGTTTGTATAGCTTTTCTACATTTTTTTTTTTTTCGTTTTTTCGGTTATTGTTTTACATGCTTGCTGACGAAGCATTTGAAAGTTTTTAAAGCAGTAGTAATAAGTGTAAAATAAACGTTAGTTTAATTTTCAGAGAATAATTTTTTTTAATATAGCAATTTTTATACGAATAGATTCTATTTGAATAGGATTTGGTTTTTTTAAAACAAAAGATCCACTCAGTGTTTTTGTTTTTAAAGTATTAAGCCAGTTATTTCCAACAGTTTTTTAAACAATTTCTATTCATCAAATTATTATAAGCTACTCGATTCTAAATCTAGGCAGACTACTAAAACACCATTCATCCTAATTTTAGTTATGTAGTTATTAGTTAATCTGATAATCAACATAAAGGGGTTATCATACCACTTCGAACTTCAGGCCACAACCTTTCAGTAGACTGAAATCCGGGTTTCGTTCCTGTTGAAACTCTTCAGTCTGTTGCAACCAAAAAATCTGCAATTATCGATCTACAAACGGTTCATCAAATTTTACCATAAATTTACCGTTTGCTAGTATGATTAGTGGCGTCAGCTTTGTACCTTTGCCGTCTCTTTGTACCTTTATGTTAACTTGATCTTGTCTCACGTCATACGAAAATCCAGGCTTAACTTGACTTTCGCCGATGTTTTCTTAATTTGATGGTTACATATACTCAACAGTACTTATAAATTTTTTATGAGATTACAGATTAGTAGTTTTTGTAATTAGAATATTTTAATCACCTATTATTTTAGATAAAGCTTAAAAAAATCGAAATGCAATTTGACGTGTTTCCGAATGAAGTTTGAAAATATTTTCTATATAAAAAATTGTTTGTTGAAAAGTCAACTTTTTTGTGATTTGAAATAAAGTTCTGTTATTTAAAAAAAGTTTAATTTGAGAGTTTCAACTAGACTAAAAGGTTTATGTAAAAAAATATATTGAAACAAAGCTCTTAGTTTTTTGATAAAATGATATTTATATTAAAACAAGCATAAATATGATCAGTATATATTTTTTACACTATAAAAACTAATATATAATTTGACTGCAAAAGTTAATAACAATGAAAAAAAAAATTTTGCACAATTTTTAAGTACATATTTGAAACTATTTTTTTATTTTTGAACAAAATATGAATAGTTTTTAAAATTGCAGGTAAGTAACTTGAGTTTTTTTCATCGGAAATCTGAAGGTATGAATAGTTTTCTAGAACAAACACTAGTTGATGGAGAACTTGTTATAGATGAACATAAAGGAGTAAAAATTCCTCGTTTCTTGATATATGATATTATCAAGTTTCAGGTTAACTTACAGAAAAGTTTTAGACATATTTAGTTTTATAAATACTTAAAAGTTCATTAAAAAATTTGTGATAATAACTACTAAGTTTAATAGAAACAAACTTATATTTTTATTACTAATGTTTGACCAAGTATTTTTTTAAATTGCTGAACCACATTATTTTCAAATAATATTATTTCTATCGATGACACTTAGTTAATAACAAAAATTCAAGTAAGTGTATATTGATTGTTGTTTAAATTTTAGTTACGTTTCTTTTTGGTTTTGAGTACTATAAATTTTTGTACGTAATTTTTTTATTTTTTTTTATTTATTCAAAAGTTAAAGACATTATTTTAGGTTTTATATGTAGCATAATTTGTATACTATGATATTTTAACAGGTCAGCAAGTCTTTTAAACGTCGTTTTGGTTACAAATATAATAAAGCATAATTATAAGTTTTGGTAATAAAAAAATTTTTTTTGAAGGTTTTATTAAAACTGAGAGTTAATAAACATAATAGTTTTATTTGATAGTTTGTGTAGTAACTATCTATTTAAGGGTCAAGATGTTGGACAATGTCCTTTTGAAACGAGAGTCTTGTGTATAGATAAAGAATTGATTGGTCCTAGAAATAAAAAGTTTAATGAAGGTCAACTTAATAAAACTATAGAACCATTTAGTGTAAGAAAAAAGGACTTTTGGAAGCTTAGTACAGTAAAGGTACTATTAGATAAAAAGTAAGTTGTGTTTGTATTTTAGCAAAAAAAAATTGTTATTTCTCTGATATATCTAAAAAATTTTTTTCAATGCTTGTGACTTTTAGTTAATACTTAAAGCTTTCATATAAGAGCCATAATATTTTCTGCAAAAGTAATCCCTAGCATCCTTTACTGTTGATAGACGTAAAAAAATTAAAAACTAATTTTCTCCCAAGTTATTATTAGCAATAAAGTTTCTTGTTGAATAAGTAATTTTAAAATATTTTTCTTTCAAACGCCTTTTTTTTTATTTTTAATGTATGTCAGACTTTTAATGTAATGTTTTTGTATAAACGAAAAATATCAAAACAATTTTACAGTATCAGTAAATTTCACAAAGTAATTTACAAAATGAATAGCTTTGTATACATTATTTTACAAGTACTTATCAAGTTTGTGGCGTCTGTTTCTGATATTTGATTACACGGTTAATAAAAGCGTCTAAACTTAAAATGAAATTAATTCTTTTGTTCAATTCAATAATATATTATTATATATTTTTCTGATTAGTAATTTTACAGCTCAAGTTTCTGTAAAGTTCTTTCTCATGAAATCGATGGGCTTATATTCCAACCTTCTGGACCTAACGATGTAAGTTGAAAAGTATGATAGCTGAATATTAAAGTGTTTATGTGGCTATTAATTTTGTAAAATCAAGGAATATGATATTAGTTTAAAAGTCTAGAAAACTAATTTTAGTTTAAGTTAGTCTTTTTCAAAATTATAATGTTCAAGCGTTTAGATTTTGTATTTTTGTTGTAATTTTATATTGGATCTTGAATTTCTTGAGACAATTGTTTTTGAAACAAAAGTTTTTGAAATGAAAGCAAGGTTTTTGTGTTTATTTTTTCTTTTTAGCAATGCTTTTCTTTTAATTTTCTCTACTTAAAATTATACTAAGCTGCATAGTTTATAAGAAATATATTTTTTTGTTTCTTTTTAGATTAGAAAATTATCTCCTGTTTTACTTCGTATATTTTGCTCATATATTTTAAGCCCCATACGAAATTGGTGATTATGTACTTATTTTTCTCTCATTAAAGCTTGTTTTATTGTTCCGATATTAACTTTTAAATGTTTTTCTGGTTGAGTCTCTGCAAACTTCTATAGTATTGTCTGTTTTTATTGTGCTATTATAAATGAGGTTGCTTGCTAAGCGGTTGTTACCTAGTGGGCATTGTTTGTTCTTAAAATTGCAGGTTTTTTACTTGTTGTTTTTAATTTAAAATAGTTATGTATATATCCAATCCATCCATATGTTGGGTACATACTTTTCAATCTTAAACATGATGCAATATTTATCTTGAATAAAGTAACTAAAATAAATACGATATTAGAACATTATTTACTTAAAAATAATTTTAGTAACAGTAATCTTATACTACGTTATAAAGTTACTCAAAAGTAAAGATAATTATCTATGTAAGTATTAAAAGTTAAGTCTTAAAACTACACGTAATACTTTAGAGTAATTACAAAAAATTATGACATTGCTAACCTATCAATATTAATGTATAAAAATTTTTTAAACAAAGAAAATTTGTAAAAAGTTAAGTAAAAAAAAAAAATTTCAAAGTATTAGGATGATATCTTTTATTTTTAAATGCTAATATTGTATTTCTAAATTGTTGCAAAAGTTAAAACTTTTTCTTTTATACTTGAATAAAGTTTCATCTGAAAACAGTATGTAAGGGTGAAATAAAAGCCAAATATTAGTAAAATACAAAATACAATTCCAAATAATTAAAACTTCGAGCTCTAAATAGTATTTTAAGTAACTGTTATTCGTTTTGTCATTTGTTATCTACAAAAGGAGTCTTATCTAATTAGCGAGCTAGATTTACCAGAAAATTTTTTCGCGGGCAGGACATTTCAAAAATATTTAGAAAAAGTACTATCTATTTTTTTTTATTCTTAAAACTAGTGCTCTACCGGATAGTGCCGGATCTGGCCGTAACTTGCGAAGATCTAGGTCTAGAAAAAAGAATCTTTTTTGAATACGGACCTTTAATCTAAATTCACGTCCTTTCTGAACAAGATTAGACCATTTTATCAAATCTCTTTCCAAAAGGACAATATAATTAAAGTTGCACGGCAATTAAACAAAGCTGACCACACTGATCATCCCAGCAAACTTAATTGTAAAACATCACAAACTGTTTGCAGATTGAAGATTGCAGGGTTTTTTGGTTGCGACTATCAAATTTTAATGAAAACGAAACCTGGGTCTCATTCTACCGAATGCTTGTGGTCTGATGATCGAAGTAGTATGATCAAATTTTATGTTAACTTGAGCTTGTCTCACGGCATATGTAAGACCAGGCTTAAACTCTGTTGTACTTTCGCCAATGTTTTCTTTGATAAAATTTATAGGTATAAATACCGGTATTCTCATACCTGTTGAAAAAATTCCACTTGTAATCTAGCAAAAAAGCACTTTGTTTTTTATCAATAATATTAAAAGTGTGTTCATTTCCGGCATATCTATTCTTTAATCTGCATCCTGTTAAGCCGTTTTACTAATGAATGTTTTAATATTTAAAGCAATTTTTATTTTATTGGCAGTGAAACGCCATTTATAGAATAAAGTATGTATTTGCGTACTTAACTTAATTGCGTACGTAATAATTTAAAACACAAATTTAAACAAATACAAATTTTAACCTGTAGCAAACAAAACTTTGATAAAGGTATTTTAATAATTTAAAATTGAATAATAAAAACATCCTTATACAATTTGTATTTGTTTAAATCTTATATTTATAAGTCATAATACTTTGACCTTAATTTTAAAACTGTCTACTTACTGATAAATTTTTAAATTTGTTTATCATTTAAAAAATAAATTTTGTGTAATTTTGAAAACGTTTGTGAAAGTGAAATAACAAAGAAAATGAGTAGTCTAAACTAAAATAATAAATATACTATTAGTTGCAAATGATATATAAAAACATTAAAGATATAAAAACATTTTAGGTTCTTTAACTTAATTAAAAAGTAGAAAGTTACAAAAACCGACAATACCAAGAACAATGAAAGCCTTCTATTTATATAGTTTCAAGTTATAAACATTAACTTATTTACAAATTTTCGACTCGCGAGTTTTAATGAACAACGATTCTATAATTGAGAGATGATAATTGTTTCTCGCTCTAAATATAATTTTTAATCTACAATCCATGTAGTTCTCAACACAACTAGGATTGTTAAGGGATGTTTATGGATGGATTATTGTTTACCTTTGAGCTTTTCGTCGGCATTAAAAATGAACTTTTTTAGCTTTTTTGTTACATGTGCCCTCGTCTGATTTATAACATTGAGATTTACAACATATGTAGTCTTTTCCGCAATGGTAACTTAAACTAACCGCCCGCCCAACGGAATAGTTTAAGATCCTAAACCTACCCACGAATTAAGTAATGCAACGTAGTATACATTTTTAATTGTAATTGCGGAAATGACTACGTAGGTCTTACATCTCAACGTTTCGGTGTCCGTGAGAGCACCATGCAACGAAAAAGCTAAAAATTGTTAATTAATAATAGAATCTTTCAGCAAATGAAACCATTTAAATAACTTTTGAACAATCAAAATGAGTAACTTTTATATAAAGATTCTAATAAAACTGTACTAAAATATATTTAAAATATTAACATTTTTATGTTTTATTTAAATTTATAAGTTATAAGAGTACAATATAAATACGGTCTCAGTCTACCAAAGCTTGTTGTCTGATGATCGAATTGGCATGATCAACCCTTTGCTAAACTTGAGCTTGTCTCACGGCAAACGAAAGTCCAGGCTTCTGCTCTGCAGATATTCGCCTATGTTTTTGTTGAACAATGTATTAAGTTATAAAATAAAATATTTATACAGAAAATAAAACTAATTAGTTTTTACTAAATTTTAAACCATGTTTGCTATAAACTGTTTTTAGAGAAAAATATGATAACTGGAGTGAAATATAGTTTTGAATATGACATAGAATATTACTTTCTTTGCAGTTTTATAAGTCTGGTAGATGTGATGATATACTAAAATGGAAACCTGCGAGTATGAATAGTATCGACTTCCGACTGCAGATAGGAATACAATCCGGAACTGGACTACTACCTACACTGCAAGGTAATCTTTATGTTGGTCAATATCAGCTGCCATTCGGTCAGTTAAAAAAAGTAAGTTTTTAGTTTTTCTTAAAGTTTCACTAAGAACACGTTTATTGAAAATGTCTTTTGAATTAAATAAGTGTTTTGTATAAATGTTTAAGACAAAAATGTTTAAGTCAACCTTTTTTTGTACTGTAGCTTAAACAGTATGTTTTGTTCTTAAAGTTGTTATTTATAGCCTTAATAACTTGAGTGAAGTTTAATAAAATGAAATAGATTCAGTCCTTGCTTGTATTATAGAAAGTTTTAAATATTAAAATGGATTATTTGAAGAATATTTGATAATATAATAAGGTACGTATAACCTGGAAAAACCTAGAAATTCAAAAAAAAAAAATTAAAGTTATGAAATTTAGATAAGATTTGAAAAACCCAGCATATACTATCTTTTTTTTTTTGGAATTTTATTTGTAGTAAAACACATTTAAAGTAGCTTTAAAGTATAATTTTGGTATTTTATACTATTTTAGACAATTTTTTGACTAGTTGAGTTTTATACTGAAAATAGACAAAAAAACTTGTACTTTCAAAAACCTAGAAGAAGTTTAGGAAACCTGTAAAAAAATCTTATGGCACTCTTTATCTATAAGTTAGAAGAGTAAAACTTTTAAAAGCTCTGTTTTCCTTATAAGTCTCGATAACCTAGAGTGCTAGACCAAGGCGTCTTAAAATCATTTTCATGATCGCCTCCTTTATTAGATATCGCTCCTATACTAGTTTATTACTTATATATTTTTTCGCTACCTTCCTTGTTATTTCCCCCTGATAGCCCTAAGAGGGAAAAGTTATTCATTTTTATAAACTTTCAACAAAATTAAAACAGTAATTACACCTATAAAGGTGTTACAAATGAAAAGACATAAGTAATATTATTCTCAAACAGTTAACTTTTTTTTGACTAAATATAATCTCTGGGACACTTGTTAATAAGAAGAATCAAGTTAAAAAAAAAGCTGAACATTAAAAATTCAGTAACTGTTAAAATTAAAAAACCCTCCCCATTTCAGCTTGTTACTAGTTATTGCCCGATTTATAAGGTCGCCCAAATAGTAAAATATCTTCCCTCTGGCAAACTCTGATCTAGATGGTAAATTCGTTGGGTAGGTGTCAAAAATGCACGAAGTCACTTAAGCACTAATTTTATTTAGTTTAAAAGTATATATGTTTCACATTTATTATAATTACAACCTATAATTAATTTTAATTTTTTCATTAATGCTTGTTTAAATTAAACGCGTTTGTGTTCGGTTTATTTTTGTTTATGTTTTTAATATCTGTTTAAAGGATTGTTTAATTCGCTTCAACTTGTATATTATGTTTTGTATAATGTTAACTTCTTCGTATTATTAGTTATATTGTAAAATAAAATCATATTGATGTTCGCAAACTATTATTATTATTAGCTTAAACAGTAGTATAGATTAGTTGGTAAGCGCTTAGGTTAAACATTTGATAAAGTCTACTTTATTCAATAAGGAGTTAATCAATAGCCAGTCTAGTAGCAACTTATGTACTTTGTACTGAAAGAACTACAAAAAATAAGTTTAGATTATTATTTCCTCGTCTTTTTTCTCTAAAAACCCAGAGCCGTGCTCAGTTATCATTCACCCGAATTCGTTACAATTTATTACAGAAAATTGCTTGTATTAACATCTAAAGGTGTTTTATATCCTGCAACAAAAACAAGGGCTAGTAATTAAACTTAAAATTTATTTTGTCGGTGATGCAAGAGGACAAACTACCTGGTATAATTAAAATGCAATGAACTCAGAAACAGAGATTCCTTATTATTACAATATTTCTTACCTCACAACTTCATTTACTCCTAAATGGTAAAATTGAGATTGTTTAGATTTTAAGTTTTAAAAAAAGCCTTCCTCAAACTCGGTCCAATTATTTAGGTCACAGAACCAACGTTCTAAGAACTTTTTTTTCAAGTTGCACTTATTTTATAAAATCTTACCTTAACTATCAGACATTTTTTATCGCAAAACTAAATCTAAATTAACTTTAAAATAAAAGTGGCCGAAGTAGGTTAATTAATAGGTTCTCAATGGAAGGAGCAAACTAAAACATCCAAAAAAGATTATTTTATTAAAACTATTTTCTTTTTCTTTTTTCAACTAATTTTCTTTACAATCTTATTATTGTAACTTGTTTTAAATTAAATTATTTAAAGTTCTCGACTTAAATGTCTTTAAGGAGATTTTATCTACTATTTTGTTTAACAGTTTATTACTGACAAATCTTACAATCTTACAATTTATTAAATAATAATATTACAATCTTATAATAAAATTACTTTTATTATTTGAAACTTATATAGAAGATTTACATACCATTTGCAACTTAATACCAATAGGTTCATTTTGTTTTTTATATTTTATTACACAAAGCTTTTCAAAATCATGCAAGATTTCTTTGTCAAGTGATAAATTTTAAATGAAATTTGAAAAAATTTTCGTTGAGTGAATAGCTTAAAAAATAACTTTTAATTATGACGTATGAATAAATTAAAACAAATACAAAAATTAGAGATTCAGTAATTAAAACTAAAGGCATGTTTATTAATAGATTGTTAATAACTTTGTTTTGCCATTTAATGCTACTTGCGTATTTAAGTTAGGTCGCTCTTCTTCAATCAATATTGATTCCAGGCTGTAAAGTTCGCTTTTCTTACATCGTTTTAAAACTTTAAAATTTTGAACAATGTCAGAGTTTTGACAGGATGTGCAATTAAAAAGATGTTCAAATATTGCGCTGTTTTTATCTGTTCCGCAGTGGTCTGTAATTCGTCGGAATATTTGCCGTGATGTTTCTCCAATGTAAGAGATGCTCTGATCTGCAGAGCAGGTATATTTATAAATAACATTTGCGTCAAATACTTCCGAGCATTTACTTTTGTTGCTGAAGTAGTCAGAAACCTTTTTGCTGGTGATTCATGCAAGAATTAATCAATTTTGCTGAAATCTTGCATGATTTTGAAAAGCTTTGTGTAATAAAATATAAAAAACAAAATGAACCTATTGGTATTAAGTTGCAAATGGTATGTAAATACATTCAAAAACCTTCCTACAATAGTACTTATATAGAAGAGTTGTTAACTTTTGTTTGTCAAATTATGAAAAGCTGTCCAATTTTAGTCTTAAAAAGGCAGACAACCTTTCATCCTTTTAGTGTAGGAATTTTTTTGTTTAAAAAATAATAAATCACCCTTGATTTTTTTACTTAAAATTTTTATTTTTTAAATTCTGACACTGAGAACGTTTTAAACCATTTAAGGAATATTTCCTGGAAATTTAAGGTCGCTAGATTAAATTTTGTTTTTAATCAGATAGACTTTTAGTTGATTTTTAAATTTTCAACAAAAATGACAGTGATAAAACTGCGGTCCTTACATTTATTTCAGATACTTTGGACAAAAATTACTTTTTATCACAGTTTTGTTTTTATTCTATCTAAAATATAATTTTGAGTGTTTTTTATTTTATGAAAACTGATTTATAGTTTATAATTCAAACTTTCATAAAAATCCCAATGTTTGATTTTTAAAAATAAAATGTACCCTTGTATGGTCTTAAATAACGATTTCAAAAAAACTAATGTTAAAAATTATGAAATATTTAAAGTTTTAGTTTCTTGTGCTACTTTTTATATTAGTTAACGATTCAACAAAAAACATAACAATGTTTTATGACAAATCAAAACGATTGCTGGATCCAATATATTGCAGTACAGCAAACATATATTATTGTTCTCTTTTTTTCAGAAACCCTACAGTTGTAGATTTCATTGTTAAAAAGTGTAGTAGTTGAAGAAAAGTAAGTTGCTTACTTTCTAAAACATAAATGCCCAACTCAAATACCAGCAAACTGTGTGTAAATTTGGCCTATTCTGTATTTAATTAATTTGGTTTACTATATTATTTGTAATATAAAATGTTTTGTGGTTTTCTCAGTATTTTATCTTAAAACAACTATTGTATTGTAATTTACTTAAAATTGAACAATAAAAATTTCTCACCTTATGTACATATAAGAAAACGAGTTAGCTTTTTTTTGGGAGATTATTAAAAACATTACAATGTTTCACTCCTACACTAATCTATATAGATAAATAAAGATCTTATATAGACTACTGTAAAAGTGAAACATTGTATTGATTTTAATAATCTGCAAAATAAAATCTAGATATAAATTTGACAGTAACACTAAAGATTTCACTATTGCATAATTAAGATTTCACGATGTTAGCTTAATTTAGTATAGACAACATCAGTAGAATTATAATATGAGAGTTTCAAGGCATCGTGTTTATAGTTAGTGGCAGGGGCGTCGCGTGGGGTGTTGCACTGCCGCAACTGCACCACCTTGAAATTTTCTAAGAGAAAAATAAGTATCTATAACGTTTTCGTTATTTTTTTGAACGAAATCTCTTTTAAAACTTCAATTTTGAGAACGACCATTTTGCCCACTTCACTGCCGCAAACTCTTAGCTGACTGCCGCAAATGAACTCAAAAAAGCAAAATTTCTTCAAGAATTACCGCAAAATCAATATCTTGCGGTAAGTAAGCTAAGTTGAAAATTCCCTAACACAGGACTTGCTTAAGTATCATCTACAAGCTATTGTAAACATAAAATAAAAACAAACCAAGCTACTGCAAAGGATTAAACTTGAGTTTATGTACCCACATGATTTTTTAAATTTAACAGATTACTTCTATTAAAAGATTTGTCATAAATTGCATATTTCGAAAAAAAAAGATAAAAACCCTAAATCACCAAAGTCTTAAAAATTCGATTTTTTATTTTAATCTGCATACATAAACTTAACTATAACTGATTATTGTTATCATAAAGTTAATAAAATAAATTATAAAATTCAAGTTCTGAAAAAAAGAATTAAAAAGTTTATTATAAACTTCTAGTTCACTCTTACAGAAAAATATTTTAGATTTATATTAAATAAAAAATAGTATTATTGAAACAATCACATATTTAAATAAAGTAATTAGCCTTAATTTAGAAACTTTAATTACTTAGAGTAGTTTAACATTTTCGGAAAATTTAGTCTACCTCTACTTTATATAACTTTTGGTTTAATTTTTTCATAAACAAAGCAAAATTTTAGATAAAATTGTTGAAACATGGTTGCCTTGCCTCATAATCAGGATAACTTAGAAATGTTAAAAACTCAAGATGACCCAAGATAAATTAAAACAGACCAAATTAGAAAAATATTCAGGCTGACTAAAGCAGTTTTAATTTTTACTCTGAAAATAACAAGGTTATTTAAAATTAAAAAATAAGTGTTTTACCCCTATGGCCACATGAAAACTAACTAACCAAACTTTTACTTCTATAATGGTTACATATTTATAAATTATCTTTAAAATTCTTGAAAAGTTCAACAGCCTCACAACTAAACTTAAAAAAGTTGAGCTCCTGAGAAAAATACTGTCATCAAAATGAAAAACAAATAAATATTAAATAAAGAAAAGATACCCTTAAAAAACTATTGAACTTAAACCTCCAACAAAAAACATTAAAATTAGAAAAAAAGTTAATAAAAATGTTAATGTTTGTAAAAAAAAATGTGCAAATTAGTGAGGAGTAAGGGGGGAGGGTGTATAGGCACTTTTTTACATGTTGTTCTTATTTTAACTTTTTCAGAAAGCTAATAGTTACTCTTTAATAAACTTGAAATTTCCAATTAAACTTTTAGTTACAACCAGTCAAAGCCAGAGAGTACAATGGTTTATTATACAAGGAGCAAACCGAAACAGCAAAAAATACAATTTTACTGAAAACCTATATTCTCCATCATTTTTAAAACAATTTTTAATTAAATTTTTTCATCCTAATTTTTTTAAAACTTTGTACTTTTGTTAAAGAGAAGTCTTCAATTTTTAAGTATCAATATATATTTTTATATATACAAAAAAAACTTTTGTTATAACTTTTTTTTTCTTGGTGTTTTAAATATCTAATTTAGCAATTTTTTTTTTGTTTTATAAAAGAAACATCTAAAGATTTTGAGGCCAACTTATAAAAAAAAGATATGATTTTAGTGATTTTATTTATTTGTTGTTTGAGTTTATATTATAAAAATAAGGATTCATTTGTACCTCTGACTGTGAATTACCATATCTCAAAAATTTTAAGAATTTTTTATATTGATAAAAGATGACTTGTAGTTAAATTAAAACTGTATAAAGTAATTTCAGTAAAATAATTATAAAGTAGATGTTAAGGGCATAAAGGGGGGGGGGGGTAAAAATTTTTTTAAACACTGTTTTAGTTTGTGCCTCCCATTATGAACCTTTTGTTGCCTTTAACTTTGACAGGCTATATCTTAGAACATATACTGAATTTTTAAAATCTGTAAAAAGCATCTTGTAGCTTAGTAAAAACTACATAAAATAAGATCAAATTGTTTCATCCCCCCCTTATGCCCTTAAAAGCAAAGCTTATCTTCAGGTGTAGCATAGTTCAGTTGTTTTCAAACTTGACAGTAAAAACATATTTTTATTAAAATAATTGATATTTTTTTAAATTCTGCACCACCTAAAAAAAATACCACGCGACGCCACTGGTTAGTGGTACTCAAATTTTTTAATTATTTTAATTTTTTAGTTTTCATAGTTTTTAAAATAAATTATTGGTCAGTTTTCAACTATTTGTTTCAAATAAAAGTTTTATTTTGTAGTAACTAATATTCCAATATAAATTACTGCTTAAAGTTGTTTTAAACTTAAAAGCATAAACTAATAACATATATATGAGATGATATTTTAGTTGTTTTATTATAATTTTTTTCTTGAAATATTTTAAATAGTTCTTCAAATAAAACAGTGCACAAAGAAAATGCGTGAGTATGATGGAAAAATAATTGAGTGTGCATTAGACAGTAATGGATGGGTATTCATGAGGGAGAGAACTGACAAGAGTTATCCTAATTCTTTTAATACAGCAAAGGGTTTTTTTATCCTTTATTTAAGTTTAATAAGTTTGTTAGCTTATTATAAAACTATATACCGTTAAAAATCAAATAACCAAACTAAAACGATTAGCATAATTGAAAAAATATTACTCTGTGCTTAACAATGTTTTTATAGCAGTTTTTGTTACAAATTTACAATCTAAGAATATTTGTGTATGTTGACTTTGTTTTTAGCTAGACGTACTACTAGTTGTAAATTAGTAGGCAGGATTATTTATTGTTGTAAACTATTGTTTACCACATCAACTAAAATTAAAATGTATGTTCGAAATATTAACTTAGAAGTATATAAAACAAGCTTAGATGACTATTTTTCCAAACAGTAAGAGTCGAGTGTGAGTGCTCGGACTTTTATTTACCCTGTCCAAAAAAATAACAATTTTTTTAAAACTTTTGATGTAGTTTAACAATAAAATTGTAATTGAATAGAAATTACTAGTTAAAATATTATTATCTTAACCAACATCTCTTAACCAAAGTTAACCCAAAGTATGGGCCATCGTAGCAAGTCAGGGAACGTAAGCTGCAAAGGGGCCAAAGGAGGGACCGTGGAGTAAAGAGTCCATAAGGGTGTACTTCGATATTTTTCACGAGAAATTTGAAACTCTTTTAATTATTCTAAGGGTTGTATTAAAGAGCTAAAAAAGTTTAAAGCACAACTTACAGGAAATTTGAAACATACACTAGATATTCTGGTGTTAATAATGAGTATGAGCAACCATTATTTTAAGTTTTCTGCACAGTAATAATATTATAATATTTGAGTTTCTCAAATCGTTCTCTGATATGTAAATCGTTGTTTGTATCTTTTTTTCTTTATTAATAACTCAGGGTCGCCAAAAATCTGAAATCCTGAAAAACCTGGAATTTGACAATTTAGGCTAAAAAATAACCTGGAAAAACCTGGAATTTTGAAAAAAAACAGGAATTTTGAACAAACATCACTGAAAAGCATGGAATTTGAATAAAAACAACTAAAAAACCTGAAATTTTAAACAACTTTTACATATTAATAAGTGGTAAAATATCGACTTGACTCAAAAAATCTATCTTATAGATAAACTATTTTTGTCATCATCAACAACTTTTTTTATTAAAAAACACATTTAAAGAAGCTTTAAGATTTTTTTTCAATGTCGTTATACTATTTAACACAGTCTTTACCTTAAATTTAATTTAAAACTAAAAATAGACCCAAAATCGTGTACTTTCAAAAACCTGGAAGAAATTTTAAAAACCTGGAGAAAAGTTGTCAAAAACAATTGGCAACTCTGATAACTATATTTGAAAAAATATCGCTTCAAATTTTTAAACTTTGTTGTTAAAAAAATGTTTCATTATTCCCTTAATATAATTTAAACGAGATCCTCCAGTTGATTAGTCAAATCTGTAGAAGTTAGAAAAAAACCGTGATATAGAGCAACTTTTATCTTATTGAAATTTTTATGTTGATAACACGAACGCTTTTTTAAAATACTGAGTATTATTGTAAAAAGCATATAACAATGTTTGGAAATAGGTATGCATAAGTTTACTTAAAAAATTCTAAAATATAGTCCTACAGAAGTACATTCCAATAGTTATAACAGAGGTGTGACGCAGTACTTATTAGTGTGCAAAAATTCACGGTTCACAAGAAAGAGAGTTTGCACTGTAGATTTTTGAAAAATTTCGAGGAATGGTGATAACTTTTTTAATTTCTTTAAATGGGGTGTTTTAGAAAATTTTTGGGAAACCCTTATCTAAACTTATATGTGCAATAATTATACAGTTAACAACAACAAAGGCAATAGTAAACAAATACTACTTTTTAAACTTTAATTGTTTAATTAAAACAATTATATGTGTACAAAATTGTCTAAAAAGTAAACCTAGTACCGCCTCAACTAGAAAAAAAAGAGTTTTTTAAGAAATAAAGCTCTTCAGAATCCACACTAAAGCGTTTATACTTTTATCCCTTTTATCTCAACTTTCTTCGAATCGTCTAAAAACACGTAGAATGAGTTATTGTGATACTGTAACCCTATGGCCTGTCTTAAGGGATTACTTTTATATTTAGAGCTAAGTTACTTTTTATAGAATTAAATACATGAGATACAGAGTTATCAATAGTATAATCTTTTTTATTTACATTAGTAAAATCAAAAAAGGAATTCTCAGATACAAGGTTGGTACTGTCAAAGCTAGTGTAAAAACAGCTTACATCAATAATAACTCAATAAAAACATTAACCGCCAACACACAAAAATGGCCGAAAACTAAAATACAATTTAATAACAAAGTGCGAACTTGTTACAATAAAGACTACATATACAAAAATTTTCAGCCAAAATCTTGAAGGTCGAGCTTTTAAGATCCCAAACAATTTACATAGGGAATATTCTCAGAAAAATGTAAATAGCGCGACGGTGGTAAAAGCTAGGAATCTAACTTTTTTGTGCTTTCTTTTGATGTGGTTTGCCTCGCATAACAAGTTGAGCTATGCTCTACTGTAAAATTTTCATTTTTGAGGAGCTGTAGATGCACCCTAATGAACATTCTCAATCAATAAAAAACAATTGTTGATGTAAAAACATGTTACTAAAGCTTAATTATATTTATTTAAATCAAGATCAAAAAACTTTATCAAAAACTAGATTCTCCGCTATACAGCTGTAAAGTGTGCATAAAACTTTTATTTTTAGGTTGGTTGTGATATAATATTTTATAGTTAAACATGCTTTTGGTGAAACACTATATGGTGTCTTAAATTTTTATATTGTATAAAAAACAATCAAGTCTTTATTTTATTGCAATCCAGTCCCCTAGGACTTTAATACAGCAAGTGAAATTACTTTAAACACTCACTTATATTAAATTTGTTTAATATTGTGGTTTTTATCTTCTTGCTAGTCTAGATTTTTCCTTGCGCAGTCAATAAAATGTATTTTGTTATTTATTAATGTTTTTCATAGTGATTTTGTTAAAAGCTTTAAATTTTGATAAGCTACATAAATCAGGGTTGCCAAAAAACCTTAAAACCTGGAAAAACCTAGAATTTGACAATTTAGGCCAAAAAACCAGGAAAAACCTGGAATTTGAGAAAAAAAAAAAAAAAACTGGAATTTTGAACAAAATTCACTAAAAAAATCTGGAATTTTTAACAATTTTAACATGTCAAGTAGTAAAATTACGATTTGACTCAAAAAATCAATCATATAGATTAAAAAAATTGTCAACATCAATTTTTTTTTTCATTTAAAAACATTTTTAAATAGTTTTCAAGTATCTTTTTGAAGTTTTTATACTATTTAACACAGTTTCTTACCTTAAACTTAACTTTAAATTAAAAATAGACCCAAATATGTATACGTATGAAAACCTGGAGGAAATTTTGAAAATAGAGAACATTTGCCAAAAATATTTGGCAACCCTGATTAGTATAATAAATAATAATATTGAAGTTTAAATTAATCCAAGCTTGTAATATTCTTAGGTGTTATGGAAAGTATAAGAAATCCAGTTACTAAAGAAATACTCTTACAATACATTTTTGAAAAAAGTTTTTGGACTAGAGGTATTTGTACAACTTATAAATTTGTTTTTACTGGGTAAACTTTTTAAACTTGATAAATCTGAACAATATAAGAATATCTAAATACTTTTCATTATTATAAGATTAAAGTTTTATAATTTTATTTGTACAATTACCTTATTTATAAAAACACATTTTTAGAACAAAAAAGTAAGTCTCAAAAAGAAAAACTTATCATGCCCCCACCTAAGAAAAGGAAGATGTCAAGGACCTGAAAGTGTTATAAAACTTGCTCACTATAATTTTTTAAAATAGATATAGATGACTGTGTGTTTGTAACTTGTATTTTTACAAGTAAGTTTTAAATTTTGAAATAAAATGTGTTTGAACTTGTGAAGTTATTTTTATCTATGAATTCTAGTTTTACTAGCTATAAACAAAAGTTTGAAAACTTAACCATAAATATAATTTTTGTATTATTTTCTGCGACTGTTTTTGATACGCTTATGGTTTCTTTAAATATGTATATATTAATTTATCAAAACCAACGTTTAATGGATTTTACTTCATAGCTATTTTTTACTTAATCTTTTTATCTAGTTTCTGAAGTCTATATAACGAGGATTTCTAAAATTAGTAATATTACTTATACATTTTTAATTTTATTACTTAAAAGGGTATGCTTTGCCTCTTTAATTTGAGATTTACTGATATAGTTTCCCAATTCGAACTTTTAAACACGTTTATTATAATAAGTATCTCATGGGATATAGTATGCAAACATACAGCTTAAACAACAGTCATGCTTACAGTGATTTTAAAGTGAAATATAACAACACTGAAGCTTTAGGTAAAAGTAAATTAAACAAGGATGAAATAAATAAAAAAGATATCTAAAAAACACAGGCTAGTTGATATTTACTCAGTCTTGTTTTTGGTAGATCTTGTTTTTTTAAAGGGGGTAACCCTGTTAAATATGTTATATTTTAAGACTCAAATAATAGATAAATGTTAAATTGAAATTGTTTTTTTTTTCGCAATTGTTAAAACTTAAGAAAATTCAAAATAAAACAATGAAGTTTAACTTTTAAGATTATAGATGATTATATTTCTAATAATCCATTACGATGTCTACTATTACTACTAAAAAACGTAATTTAACTTATGAATAATAATTACATTGTTTAGTTGATTTGTCAACGACTTAATCTAGTTGTTTTTTACCAACTTTAATTGATTATAAACACTAAGTGTGTTTATGGGGTTGAATAGTGCTGGTGAAATATGGTCTCCATTCCAAACACTTAAACTAATCTGCATGCCTTACTTTCGAGTAGCTTAAAATACTTAATTCACAAATAGTATATGAGTCACTTACAAGCAACTTATCATAAGGTGTAAACTATAAAACATTTAGAAGCGTTGCCAAGTACTTTTTTACAAAATAAAAAATGATTTATTTATAAAAACTTTATTAAAAAACAAGTAATCTATATTAAAACAATACATGCACTAATATTTTGGATAACTAAAAGCTTTGTTTCTTGCCGTTCGCAATTTATGACTATTTCTCAGTTCGTAAATGTTCCATTCTAGCGGAATAATATATAAAGTCAATTATTTATGATTCTTTCATGTAATAAGTATTTTCATTGTATTTTTCGGCATTAATTTATCACGAAGTTCGCTTTTTCGCAAGTCACTTAACAATTTATACACAATTAAAAGAATGTCACTTCTTATAATAAACAGTTTATTTACTTGTTCGGCAACTCAATTTAGAAAGCTTCAGAAATGTTTATTTCTAGTTTTTCACGCAAGGTTGCCACTCGGTGTAGGAAAAGTCAGGAAAAATTTAAAAAAATTACAAAAGTCAGGAAAAAATAGGGGGTTTTGAAAAAAAGACAAGAAATTTGATGAAATTTTAAAAAAGTCAGTTTAAATTTACAAAATTCCTTGTTTTCCAAAGCCTTCAAATGGTGAAAATTAAAGTCAGAAAAAAAATCCAAAATTTCCCTAGAAATTTACAAAAATATTTAATTTTATTTCCAATGCCTTCTTCATCTGGTATAAATTAGTGAAATATCCTTTATAAAACTGCTAAAATTTTCTATTAATATAATGAACAAGTACCCTACTTGAACTAGCAGATTTTGTAAACTTTTTAGTATTGATGATCTTTAGCAAGGACACTTCCATAGTGAAACTGTGATATATACCAAAAGTTTATCTAGCATAATTTTAGAATTAAAGTGTTTTTTGTTTTAAGTAAATAATTGAGTTCTTTATAACTAAGCAGTTAGTTTAGTACTTTATGTAACAAGTTAATGTGTATATTGAAGCGGAATGCAGACCAGATGAAGGAAACTATATCTTCATTGGATGAAGAGGTTGAAGTGCTAATAAAAAAACGGAGAAAATAAATTTTTATGCATACATTAAAAAAAAAAACAGTATTTGATTAAGTTCTTTATTGTTTTAATGTTTCAACTGTAAAAATTCGTTATTGTTTTAAGGTTTAAGTTGTAAAAGTTCCTTATTGATTTTTCTTAAAGTTCCTTAAAATATAAGGTTTTAATTGTAAAAGTTCCTTATATGTCGTTTCGTTTATTTAGATACATTTATGCGAGGAAATTCTAAAAAATAGTGTTTTTTATTGTTTTATGGTTGCAACTGTAAAAATTTGTTAATGTTTTAAGATTTTAGTTGTGAAAGTTAATTCAAGGTTTTAATTGTAGCTGTTCCTTATATGTCGTTTGTTTATCTAGATACATTTATGCTAGAAAATGCTAAAAAGTGTGTCTTTTTCAGACAAGCTGTGTTTATAAGGTAATAATACAAGTATTTTGCTGATAGAGCTGTTTATTGTAAATATCAAACATACACAGATGGTTTAAGTGATGTACTGGAAGTTTGATGATAGAATTAGCAAAAAACTGTTGTTTTTAACCTGTATTAAAATTAGATTGAAAGCTTTTATATAGTTCCAAGTGTTAGATTATGTATTTTAGAATAAGTTTAATTTAAGAGTTTAAATTAGAAAAGTCAGGAAAATTTTGGTAAAGAGTCAGGAAATTTTTCTCAGCTTGATCAGTGGCAACCATGTTCACGTCTTTGGCGCACTTCCTTCTATTTATTTTTAGTTTAGTAAATAATGTCTAATTAATAGAAATATTTAAGTAACCTAGTTTTAGTAAACTTTCGATTTGATTAAACGTATTGTTTGAAAAAACTATGCGGAACAAAATTAAACTGTCAGCTATTTTTTAAACACTTTATTTTGTACATGTTTAAAAGTATACTGGGTATTTAAGGTTGCATTAAAAATAAAACTAATGGTTTTAATATTTTTCTAAAAAACGCTTGAAACATTACCTTTTTAGATTCGGATCTAACCGGATAACAATTTTGTGAAAATATCCGGATTTTGTCGAATCTGAATTTGAAAATAAGATCCGGCCGGATCTGAAGTCTTTGGATCCGGTAGACCACTAAAAAAATTTATTTCAACTTAAAAACTCTGAATATAGAACCTACTCTAATAAGGCCATTTGAAAAGGAATTATAGACTTAACACAATAACAAATTATAACCAAAATACTTTCGTTTGCCACTAAATCAAAGGGTCAGCAACACGTGGCCTGCGGGCCACATGCGAACCGCAAGCAGTAGTATAAAATGGCATATAACATCTCAACTTTGTTGATGATGGCCGAAATAAATACTGGCTAAAATTGATCAAACGAGCGCAGACTATAATCTCACAATAAGCTGACAATGTCTGAGACGTTGGGCTGTGAATGATTTAGCTGTGTCATTTTTTCAACTTTACCCACAAACGGTCGCTTCAGTACTTTGTATATAACTCCGCTTGTTTAAGATCACAATAGCGGTTTCTCGCGACTATTCCTGCCTGATGAGTCCTAATAAGGAGGAAACCGGTCGTAGGATTGTCTCGGATGCAGTTGTTGTTGATCTTGCGGTAAAGTACATTGTTTATTATATACGTTAACAGGAAAGGATTATGTTCAAGTTGTAAAAAGGTTTATAAAAAAGCGATCGGTAAGGACAGTTAAAAAAAATGCCTTGAGTTATTTTTCAGCTCGTTTGTTTCGGTGATACTTAAGCATTTAAATTATGAAGCATAAAATACTAGACAGATAGTGAGTTTATAAACACAAAAATCGCAATTTATCCTTTTATAAAATGTCCTTTATGTTTTAAAATTCATGTTTTAGGCCGATTAAGATTAAAACTAAATAGATTCAAGTGTGTTATTAAAACTGCGACCCGCGAAAATGTTTCAATTTTGAAATATGGCCCGTGAGTACCTCCAGCTTGCCAACTCCTGCACTAAATCATACTAACTTAGACCGTAAAATAATTACGTCATAAAGCTGATTTGTAACTTTCAGATTTCTAATTTTCTATACAATTGGTAAAACTTATACGAATTACAACCTTAATTATTTCATTTTTTTATCTACAACAACCCTTTATGCGAGTTCGGTTTATTAACACTATTTTTATTCTTTAACTAGTTATAATGCATATACATATAAAAAACTTTTAAACAGCTAATCTGAGTACAACCTTAAAGTAAAATCCGAGAATTAGTTATAGTGCTTCTTTATTCTTTTTTTGGTTTTATTTAAGTTTAGTAACATTAAGTTTAATTTTTATACAATTTGCTTTAAAAACAAATTTAACATGATACTTTAAGCCCTAAGTTTTTTGTATTGTAATGAAGTGCTGAATTTACTTGCATTTCATATGTTTTTAACTCCTAATATGTAGTCAGAAAAATTCACTCAAGCGTAACTTTAACTCAATGTTATTTTTGGATTTTATTTATTTTTGTGAGTGAAAAGTACCTACTGATAGAGTTGTATAAAAACTAAGTTGTTTGTACGTCGATTTTCTAATATGGTTGACATACAAAGTTGTTATTTATATCATACTTAATTGTTTTAAAACTTTTGAGTAAGATTCAAGTAACTTTCATTGAGTGTTTTATATTTTATAGCTCACTAAAGCTTGGTTATTATTAAGTTCGAACTATTTCAAAAAGGCCATAAAACTAATTTGTTTTTTTGAAATATAGTGCTTGTATTATTCTATTGTTGTTCATTTTATAAAACAGATTCATTATTTCATTTGTTTTGTCTGATTTGTATAATGTAGCAACTAGTATTTATAAGGTTCTAGTTAGATAAAGTAGGTATTTAATTATGAGTGTTCCAATATCCATATCTTACATGACGTCCCTTAAAGGTGAGAACAACCAACTTTCAACAAACAGTTAAATAATACAGAGATAGATAAAAATAAGCTCTACACCATCCATAAAAATAAGCCACACATCATTCAAAATTTTAATAAGCTGAACACCATTTACAGTAAAAATGTTCCAGAGACTTTATAAACAAACAGGTTACAGAAGTTAATATTAAACTAAATATCTCAGGGGTACAGCGTAATCAAAATAACATAGGGGGTACTTGTAATTTAAAAGACATTGGGGATCATAATATGCAACATACTTTTATAGGTTTCAATAGTCAGAGCTTTGTACAAGAGAGCAATAAACAATATCAGTCTTTAGGTTATGAGAGTCCGTTAGAGGAGGAAGATTTGAGGTTGTGGAATTGAAAAAAATTGGTAGCTGAATCTAGACTGCTAAAGAAAAAAAAAGGAATTAGAAAAAGAATTTAAGTCGATAAACAATAAATTAGGTGAGGTTGAAAACAAATCTCAAGACAAGGTAAGACACAGTAGCATCAGTCCTTTAGCTTAGATAATATCTCTCACACTGTAGGTGTTACATATAGTAGTAGTTTGAAAACAAATCTCAAGACAAGGTAAGACACAGTAGCATCAGTCCTTTAGCTTAGATAATATCTCTCACACTGTAGGTGTTACATATAGTAGTAGTTTGAAGCAAAGAATAATAGAAAACTGTCAACTTATTTCTCAGATTGCCACTGTAAGGGAACTAAGTACTATAGTACTATAGAACTAAGACTTTTTGAGGATAGGTGTAGGGCGTACGGCATTACAAATGATAATGAAAAACTTGAAGTTCTCAAGAAAATCTGGCCGCAAACAGATATATTAGACTTTGTTCAAGCACATGACAAGGAGAGAACTTACTACAATCTTTATAAGTTTTTAGAAAGTAAAGGCAGTAAACTGCCAAGAACCTTAGTAGCCCATCCATCATGGAAAGGGCCAGTAAAATTTCAGAACTTGTACTTGTCAGCAAAAAAAGAAGGTATAAGCAAATGAGAAAGATTTAATTAAGTACTATATGCATGGGTAAAAAGGAACATTTCGGGCTAAGGTACGAGGAATTCTTAACGCGCACAGAGTCAATATGTGAGGTAGAAGAACATAGAGTTTGTGAGCAAGCCAAAACGTATACTAATGAACTTCACAAACCAATCTTCTATAAAGGACAAAACCGGTCGTAGGATTGTCTCGGATGTTGTTGTTGTTGATCTTGCGGTAAAGTTCATTGTTTATTATCGATTGCATTAAACATCTCAACTTAGTTGATGATGGCCGAAATAAATACTGGCTAAAATAAAATGTAAAATAAAAATGAGTAATCTCTTATAATAAATTGCAAATTGAAACTAATTATTAAGCAAAATTCTTAAAACTAATAGCCGATTTATTAAATTAAGTTCATGTTAAATAAAAAACTATTAAAAAAAATATATAAACTGTTAAAAAGTAATATGAAGTTTAATTATTTTAAATCAGGGTTTCCCAAACTCATTTTCTAAATCGCCCCCTTTTTAGAAATTTGAAAAATAATCGCCCCCCATGATTTTACAAAGTAGTTTTTCTATTGAGTACAAATTTTTGAGCCGAAAAAGTTGTGTTCGAAATGTAATTTAGTCTGGTACTTCTTATGCACGCCTTTTTGGGCTGTGTTCAAAGTAGTTTATAGGGCTTGAGAAAATAAGTTACATTTGTTTTCTTATAAGCCCAATAAAGTGTATTAAAAAACTTAATTATAAAAAAGCCTTGTGTATTCTGTAATCAATCGTGTTTAAATATGAAATGTTTTGAAACTAATGAAACTTTTAGGATAGTATTGGACAACTTTTGTAGTCAGCAGTTCATATTTACTATAAAATCTTTTCTAGTTTTAACTTGTAAAAAAAAAGTAATTGCGGGCTGCATAATTTAAAAAAAATAACGTATATGAAAATTAAAAAACTCGAGCAAAATTGTAATAAAATTATTTAGTATTATTGTGATCTAGGAAATACTATTGTGAACTGAAAACCAAATAGAAAGTGTATTTCAAAATACTAAGTATCAAAAAACTAAATTTTGTTTATTTTGCACAAGTAGTTTTCAAGTTATTTAGTGGGTCGAAATTTGACTGGATCTTAACCGTACGTGACCTATCTGAAATCTTAACTTAAACTTGACATTATAATAATCTCTCATACTTGGACAATTAGAAGTTAATACTAAGTAACTATTTAAGCCGCACAATATACTTATATTATTTTATAAATAGGTATATTCTAAAATTACTATACCAGAGATTAAAAAACTATAAAAGAATGAACAGTTTATTTTACATATAATAAAATAAATATTAAAATATAACTTCTAATCTAGTTTGAGGAAGTTTGACCGACTGGTTGATTATCTCACATGAAAAGTGGTTTCATCAACAGCTTCAGTTAATGCAGTAAAATTATTAATTTCAATGCTAAGATATATTATAAGCAAGTTAGTTGTAAAATTAAAAACTTAATTTTAAAGTTTTTAAACTATATGTTTTGTAGTAGAATACCATTAAACAGTATTTGACTTGGAATAACCTTTAGGAAACTAAACCTTAATTTTAACAATTTCTTTTTTTTTAACTTAAATTCAAAAAAAAAATCAAAAGTTTTACAATTAATTCTGTGAACAGAAAGTAATCGATTAAAAAAATCTTTTAATTAGGTTAACATTTTTTTTGTAACTGTAGCATTCTTTTTGATGGCTTATTAAATACTGTTTAAATTTATTTTTCTCTAGTTATTAGCCAATAATAATTTACCAGAAGAAAATAGTGAAAAACTAAAAGCTAGTTTAGAACTATTAAAATAAACAATACAATCTAATTGCTAATATATTAAAAATTAAGATAAAACAAAAAAAAGTTGTATTAATAGTTTAAAATTCCTTATTATATAGATTTTTCAACAATAATAAATCAAGTAAGAAAATAAAATTGAGTTTAAGAATCTTTTAAATGAAAAATTTGAAGTCATTTCAAACAGAGACCTCAAATCTATACTCTTTTAAAACCAAAAAATAAAATTTTGAAATAAAAACTTTAATAGTTATCTTTTTTTTTTTTATACAGATTAAACAAGTAATAAAAAAAAATATGTAAAATAAATTTATTTAAAAAAAATACTTTAATCACTATGCTATAAAAACTTTTAGTGTAATGTTTAACGACAAATATAAACTAAAAAGTTATACAGGTCAAAATAAAACTATTAACAGATTTAAAACATAAACCATTTAATAAATACAGTAGACTTCCGCTTGAGTTCACACTTAGAACAAAATCAAAAAGTGCAAACTCAAAAATTATTACCATTTTTTTTACAAAATGATAATTTTAAGTATGTTATATGCAAAAACGTTATGCATAAACATGAAATCAACTAAAACATAAAACAAACATTCATTAAAAAACATTTCTATATAAGCTATTAAATATTATGTATTTTTTGTTTTATTAATACTTAGTTAGTAATAGACTTTATTTAAGTTAAATTTTAGAAAATATAAATTTGCACTTTTTTTGGGTAAAAAGTGCAAACTCAAGAGGAACTATACCGTAATTAATATTTATAAGGCATTATGCAAACCTTTTGTAAAATAAATAACTTAATAAAATTTTTATTATAAAAAGACTACTTAAATACAATACAAACCAGGTTAAATAAGAAGTATTTTAAAAGATCGAACAAAACAAAATAAACTTTCCAAATATAATGTCTGCTACTGAAGTCTAATATAATGTGAAGGATGAGTTTTAAGACTGCTTGCAAGTTTTTCTAATCTGATTCTTAATCCGTAAAATAAAGTTTCCTTTACAAATATCTAGATTAGATCTTTTGCTCAAGATGTTGATAACTGAACTGAAAGCTTTCTCAACAACATAGCTAGAAGGAAAAACTATACACTGTAATCTAAATTCCTCTCAAATGATTGGATACTTTTCCTTTATTTTTGTTGAGTCCAAATCTTTTATATCGTTATTTGGAAAAATTTACTTTAAGTTCAAGGTCAGTTTGTAAGTCTGAGAAGGTTTCCTGTAAGTCGTTTACTTCAAAAAGATCTGCCTCGAAGAGATCTATATTTTTATCTATATGATAGCTTTTTTAAGTCAAATCAAAATTTTACTTCTTAATATGTTAAAATTGTTAAAGATTCCAGATTTTTTAGGTTTTTTTTTTGCCTAAACTGTCAAATTCCAGGTTTTTCCAGGTTTCTAGGTAAATAAGCAACCCTGTATAGTTTTATTTCTTAGTCTAACTTAGTGACTTTTCAAAAAAACAATTGGAAATAAAAGTATACAGGGTTGCCAGTTTACCTAGAAATTTAATAATATATAACATAGATTTTTACAAACAATTTATGATCCCAAATAGCATTTATGTCAGGTTATAAAATGGTGAGAGGGATTCCGATCGTCTATGATCTATGTAATTGTTAAATAAGAAACCATATGAACGAAAATATGTAATTTACTTAAAAGTAGGAGTTATAAGTACCTGATTTTTTTCTCTTTATTTTACATAAACAAAATAAACTTTTTTATGTTTAAGTTTTACCTCAGGGTCAAATATTTAATAGTAAGCTAAAATTAGTAAAATAGCAATATAAAAAGTAAAAATTTTATGACAGCCCAAAATTTTAAAATCGCCCCTTTTTCGCCCCCTTACTAGTTATCGCCCACCCTTTCGCCCCCTTACTAATTATCGCCCCGCGACTTACTAAAATCGCCCCCAGGGGGGCGATATCGCCCACTTTGGGAAACCCTGGTTTAAATAAATCTACCACACTTCAAAATGTCTGACTGGTAAACTTATAATATTAACAAATAACTCTAGTAAATAATAAAACAAATTATGATACAACACATTAATTCTTAAAAAAGCAACTGCTTTATTATGACATAACTAAAAGCTTATAGTGTTAGGACAACAGTATATTAAAATAATATATTATCATTTCTTATTTAGAAATGACACTATAGTTTGCTTAAAATTAGCATTAGAAAGTTCTCTACTTAAATATCTTTAAGGATCGAATTAGGTTTTATTTTCACAGATTATTACAAACAAAACAAATTTTCACTCTTATATTTAATTATGAGAGATCATCAGTTGTTAGAATAATTCTTATTAAAAGAGAATCAATAATTAGTTGTAAATGAAAATCCTGGTAAATAAAATTCATCTGTTTAAATAATAGTATGGTTAATAGAACATATATATTAAATCATATCTAAAAAACAATATTAGCTTAGGTACAAGCTTCACAATATTTGATTAATAGTTTATTATTTTTCAAATTAGTGAAAATTATTTTGTGAATAACATAAAAAAAAAGAAAGATTTTAGTTTGTATAAAAAGAGCTAAAAACTTGGAAGTCAACAATTTAAGAACAAATTAGATAAAATTTCATTAAAATTAGGGTTCTACAAAAAACTAATTAGTGATTTTATTGATCATAAACACAGTATAGTTGCATTTTGAATTGTAATATCAGCAGGTATAAGCTGTTCAGTAATACTTAACTTTTATCGGATGCGTTGGCTGCTGGATACATCAAGTATGCCGCAATTCTATTGTTTGTTAAATTATCTACCTGTGTAAATTTTAATTTTTAAGTAGATACTAGCAAATAAACATAAGAATATTAAAATTGTATAATAAGAAGATTGTATAACTAAGATTTTATATAATTTTGAAATAGTAATTTAACCAACACAAAAACATTAAAATACAGTCATTGTTTTCATTGTCGGAAAAAACTTTGTTATAATCAAGTACCATTTGCAACTTAATAAAACTATATTTTTTATTTTAGAGAAATTATACACTTGAAACTTTTTAAATCTTTTTAAAATATTAAAACAAGAGATTTGTGTATAAACTTTCTAATAAAAGTAAATTCAGTACCTAAACAAAACTTTTCAAGAATCTTTGTAAAAAGTTAAATTAAATTTAAAACAATTTTGAAGATTGACGAATTTCTAAACTTTTATTTATTATAAAGAAGTTATACAATTACGTCATATTTAATAAAAGTTGAAAACTTTTACAATCTTCAAAACTGTAATACATTTAGTTTAACAGTTCACAAAGCTTCTTAAAAAGTTTAGTTTTGGTACTGACTTTTATAAAGAGTTTATATATAAATCACTCATTTTAAAAAGTTTGGAAGGTTTGTTGATTAATTTAGTTTAGTACATCGTAAGAATAAAGTTGTTAAAAACTAATAAAAATATGGTAGAAATTTTAGTTATGTAAGTAATTTTTAAATATCTAGCTGAAAATAGTTACGTCATAAAGAGTAAAATAATGAAATCTGTGAAAAGGTTTAAATTATAATTATTTACAAGCTTTTAATCTAAAAGTTACACTTTAATGATTTGAAGTTGTTTTTAAGATACAGTTGTTAGAAAATAGACATTTAAGATTTTATAAAATAAAAACAAATTGTACAGTAATTTTCCTTTATTTCACCAACATATGTTTCTGTGTGTTAACGAATCAACATTCACTAGTTTATATTCCAGTGAAGTTATTTCACTAGGATTTTTTGTTAGCAAACGATTAAACCTATATTTTGAACAGTTAGATTTAAGATTTTATGAATTTTACTTGAAACTAAATTACAAAGTAAAACACTAAAAAAACGAAAATTTTAAGAATACTTAAAACACCTCATTATATAACTTTAAATTTTAGAAATCTTGTTGTTTAAAAATTTTTGGCTCGCAATTTCTAATGTACAATGATTTTAGAACTGTGAGATGGTAAGAAATTCTCGCTCTAGGTAGAGTTTCGAATATACTATCCAGGTAGTTCTCAGCACAACCAGGATTTGTTGAGGAGGTGTTCATGGATGGATGATTATTCACCGTTGGGCTTAACGTCGCTATTAAAAATAAACACTTTTTTAGCTTTTTCGTGACATGCTGCTCTCGCCTGAAGTGGAAACGTTGTGATGTTCGTCCTACGTAGACATCTCCCCAATTACATAAAAAATAGACAGTAAGAGTTTTTATGGGTACTATTTTATGGGCAGATTTAACTGCAGCAGCTTTGTAAAAACATATATTTTTGATTTTGATGACATCATACTTTTTAAATTTAAGAGTAGGTTTTTGTAATTAAGGTTGTGTAAACAAGCCAAAATAGTGACTAGGCCTAACATAAAAAATATGGAGAGTTTTTGTATTTGAGAAATTATAAACAAAAAAAAACTTAACACAAATAAACCAATTGTTTGATTTAAGAGTAAATTTATGTAATTTATTTTTTGTAAACTTACAGAAGTAGTGACTAGGCCTAATATATACATAATGGGTTAGTTACTATAAAAATGTTCTGTACCAACTAAAATAAAAAAATAACTAGACTTATTGTATATTTATTCATCAAAAGTTGTCAAACAAAAATAAACATTTATTAACAAAAACTATATTAATTAGTTCGGAGTTTTAAATATGACAACTTTTGATTTGTATTAAATACATTGTTATTGTTAATAGATATTTAGGTAATTGAATATTAATGATGTTTATATGAATTAAATTTACGTGTATTTTCTATACTCTACAACATTTAAGTTAAGAAAAATTCTGTTATCTAGTCTCCTATTTTGCTGCTGACACCTTTACTTCTTTTTTATGTTTTATCTTATAAAAAAATGTACAAAATATTAAATGAAATGAAAATATATAAATTGTAAACGTTATATTTTCTTATATAAAAAAGGTATAAAACAAAATATAACTATATTTTTTAATAATCAAAGATAAAAGTTGACAAACTAAAAACAAAAAAATAAATCCTTAACCAAGTTTATGACAAAAATAAATTTTGAAAAAAAAAATCAACACTTATAATTAACAAATGTAATGTTTTCAATGCTTCGTTTTTGCAGTATTGTTTACATTGCATAAACAAAAACTTGAGTTCAACATTTCAGAGGTTTATTAACTTTTTGTTGTATGTTTACAAACCAAAAGTACAAAAATGTCATTTAGTTGCAGCAACACCTCAATAGTACCCATAATTTTTATGACGTCACATCAAATTATGGGCAGATTTGATTTCAGCAATTCTACTCACAAAATAGTGTGCATAAAATTGTACCAATAAAAACACCGATCCTTGCATCACTAAAATCATGGGTAAGTGTGGCATCTTTCACAATTCCGTTAAGCGGACGGTTGATGTTGTACACAACAACATGTAGCGAAACGCTTTTAATCTCAAAGATTTAAAAAGCTTTAATTATATAATCTATTAAAACAAATAATATAGTTTTGTTATGGTGCAAATAGTGTTGACTACAATAGTTATGTTATAACAAGAATAATACTTTTTTAAAAAGTGTTGCATTAAAAACTCCGACGTCGAGCTACACAACAATTATTTACTTAAAGGTATATAGGGGGATGCAACTTTCTTTTAGAAAAACAAACAAGTTGGTTCTTAATAAAAAATTTAAGTAATAGTGTAAGATACTTTTTTTAGAACAAACTAGTTTAAACTAGCTTTTTAGACAAATTAAAATTATAAAAGTATCTGTATACACCTTATAAAGTAGTAAATTTTTATTGCAAATCTCTTACGAACTTTAAAAACATTGTAAACATATATTTTCTTGTTCATTTAGGTCATTTATTTTAAATTTTCAGGAAATGTTCTTGTAAATATTCAGGAATTTGCAAATTAAAAAATTAAAAGTTTTTGACCAAAATTTAAATATAAATTGATTTTTCGATTAAAGTAAAAAAAAAACTTCTACTAGTTGTTTATAATTTGTTCATAAATTAAACTAAGAAATCTTTTAAACGGTTGCGAATAAACTGTAGGAAAAGATGGACTTTTCGTAAAATACTCTAAGTTTGCTTTTTTCGTTCATGCCTTTCATTAAAAACTTGTTGAAATTTTTAACTTTCGCTTATGTCTCAATAGATACTTTGAAATTCAAAAGCTGTAAAAAAGTTGGTATCTTAATTCTTAAATTAAAAATAAGGCTAATTTCAAAAATAAAACTTACCCCATGAACTTTGCCCTTAAACTATTTTGAACTAAAAATAAGTATATTTAACATTAAAAAATTAACACTTAAAGTGAAATGTTCCAATTAAAAAACGAATACAAAACTCTGCACTTAACTCAGTAAATAACACAATAAACAAGCTGTTTAAATGACAGAGAAAAACATGCTTTAAAGTTATAAAGTTGGGTAAAAATACAAGTTTACACACAAATAACTTGTTTCAAAATGTTAAAAAATTGTTTTTAAAAACATTATAGCATACAATGAAATTTGCTACAGTTGAGATAAAATAAAATGTTATCTAAACCATTATAGATTGATTAAAATCATCTTGCTATCATAGCTTTGGCGTAGACATTTTAGCCATTTTCATCTATAATTACATAGAAGCTTTGATATTTTGTTACGATTATGAGCTAGTAGTTCTTATAAAATTAGAATACCTGACTTTTTTGCATAAAAATCTTTGGAAGATTTACCTACGTAGCCATTACAAGTAAATATCTAAACTTGTAAATCGCTGTCCTTAAAGACTAGTAAAACTAAACTATTTACTTGTACATGTTTTAAATTAAACAGGAAAAAAAACAGATTATCTGTTGACAAGCGCTACGTATTTAGGTATAGTTGACACTTAAAGAAGGTATACATGAACATTATCTGGAACTAAAAGTAGCTACTTTCGCTAATATGTTTATTGATGTTATACATAATAATACAGCTTAATAACTGCTTCAGACATTAAATTAAGTAAAACAAAAAATAAATACTTATAATTAGGAAAAATTAAAATAAATACATACTTAGTTTGGTTAAAATATTCAACGAATCAGGTAAGTAGTATAATACTGACTATAATGTAGCAAAACTAGTGTATGAATTTAGAATATCAGTAACCATATATACTACTTAATAAAAATACATAATATGAAATTTATAATAAACTTTTATAAACGAAACAGACTTTTAAACAGTTTAAATGGTAACTGTTTGTTATTTTATTACAATAAACTTTTAAATGAAACTATTTAAAACGTTAACAAAGTTAAAGGTAATACCATAGAAAATTTCTAAATCTAAAAACTTATAGATTTGCAAGAAAAACTTGATTGAAAGTTTTAAGTAATTTTACAATTAAATGTTTAACGTACTGTATTATTTCTTGTTTCATGAAACAGTATAGGTTTTAAAGTAGTTTTTTCTTTAGAAATGTTGTTATCAGTTATTACACGACTCATTTTTCTTGAACTAGATGTTGCAGGTCGACTTGTAAATGTCATAGTACGAGTTTTGAAATTTGAAACCTTTGCTAATGAGCTTTTTGGTCGAGTTCGTTCTAAAAATTAAAAAATAAGTTTTGAAATATTTTTAAGTAGTAACTAAAATAAGTAAGTTTAATAACTATCTTATATTTTAAAAGTTTAAAAATTAACTAAAATTAAAATTTAATCAAATGTTATTGTGTAGTTAGTAAAATTAAACATAAGTGTCGAAGTTTAAAGTATAAAACTGAAAGACAAAGAGTTTCAGTCTTATAATACGGTAACCTCTCGCATCTTTACGCACTCGTGACGTTACCCACTCTCGTTTAGTTACGCATTTTAGAATTCTAAAAGGTTTAAAAAATAGATTTTTTTTTTAAATATTGCACAAATTAGGTTAATTGTATATCTTTAATTTAAAATATGTTTTTTAAATGCTAACTCACTTTTCTATATCTTTAGACTTTGTAAACTTATGTTCCTTGACTATTTGATAAACATTTAGTTACATATAACTTATTGTATAAGAAATTTTGTTAACAATAAAAGATTAAATTAAAATTCTGAAAGAGATATGACTGTGTTAAATAATAAAAGTATAATGAAATATAAGAGTTTAAAACACAAAAAAAAAAAAAAAATTTGCCTTATATATGAATAAACATCTAAAAAGGAAATCTAATGAACCTTCATAGCAAAGCAAAAAGTAGCAGGTATACTTAATAAATATAGAGCTTACACCTAACACAAATCATAATTTTTTTTTTTAGTAAACAAACCTTTAATTTTCATATGACGTTTTTTTAGTTTAACTTCTTTATCAAATCCTTTTTTTTTAGTATATGTATAGTTTTATCTTTTGTTTCTATGTTTATAAATAAAGTAAATAAATTGTTAAAAGTGGGAAAGTCCCCAGTCTGCTTTTAACTAGAATCGATATCAAAAAACAGCCATTATAGTAAGTATATTTGGCACCTCTCGTATCTTTACGATCTTTCGTATCTTTACGCATTTTTTCTGTGGACACAATGTGCGTAAATAAGCGAGAGGTTACTGTACTATCTAATAAACTATAGTTTCAAAACATTTCTTTAAAAAGAATTTTGAATTCTTTAATAATAACTGAATAAATGTACTCTTCTGCAAAAAGTAAAAAAATCTAGTAGCCAAAAAAAAAAACCGGATAAAGCTATTTCTTCTGTCTTTTTGTCCGGCTTCTTTGTTATCTTTTGGTGCTTAATATTTTTTAAATAATGTTTTTTGAATGTAATGAAAGTACAGATACTATTTGAGTTTTGATTATTAGTCCTTAATATTATTATTTCTAATACTTTTGAATATTAATTTTGATTAATAGTCTTGCCCTGGACAAGACGTTAAAAGGTATCCGTGGTGTGCGACTCGATAACCGAAATGATTTTTCGTGCACCAGGTCCCAAGATCAAAAATTTGAACGTATTTTTTTGTCGTACAATAAACTATAATAATATTAAAATCTTGGTTTATGCAAACGTTAAGACAAGTATACTAAGGAAAAAAAGGAAAAATATTTTTTCCCAGCCACATCAAAAAAAATTCAAATTTAATTTTTATAGTAATTTAAAACTTTTATAAGCGTCTCCTGCTTAATAAGCAGCTGTTTTTAAACTTTTTTATTTGTAAGATTATTTATATTAACAGCTAAAATTTAGTAAAAATTTCTAAAATTATTTGGTTCATGTTAATAAATTTTAAACTATTTTCTTACTCAGGAGGTTTAAAGATATTAACTTTTTGACTGTTATAAGTAGAAAAAAATAAGTAAACTTAATTTTCTTAAATCGTTTTTGTTTTCTAAATAGTTGTTTTTTAATTATTAAAACGTCATTATAAACGGTTGATTAACATCCTGGTAAAAAACAGTAAAGTAAACTTTTTTAAATTCTTTTACTTATTTACGTTACACTGTATTATTTTAATAATCTTAATTAGTTTAAAAAAAAATTAAACTAACAATAACGGTTTTGAAATAAAGATTGTTTTATTAAGCGTGTACTAATACATTATTAACTATTATTATATCTTTTTTATAGATTAAAAAAATAAATTTTTTGTATATAATGATAAAATAAGGGTGTTCCAAGTTATTTTTTGAATTTAATACCGCCAATTCTAGTAAATACTGATTTAAATAATTCCCTCAAACTTAACATTAGATTTTCAAAATAAAAAAACTAAGTTGTTTATATTAAGCCTTTTTTATATTTTCATTGTAGCGTAAAAACTATTTTAATTAAGAGTATATAAAGTTAATAACCGCGTTATCAAACTCAAAATTCTAGATGAAACAACGTAAACTTAACTAAGCTTAAAAAAGTTCTATTTAAATCAAATACCAGGTAAATATGGCTGTTTTATGCATTCGCCGAGTAGAAATGTTGATTTTAATTCTTCTACTCTTTTAAGAGCTTTTAACTTCAGACTTTCTTCTTTAGCTAGTCTAACATCTAACAGCTCGATTTTTCTAAAAGTATTTACGTAAAATTTTAAATATTAAGATATAACTGATTTAGTTAAAAAAAACGATTGTTATTTAATCAAAGTATTAGTAAAAGTCATACGTAGACAAAAAAAAAACACTAAATAAACAAATTTTATTTTTCATTTTATTTTACTTAAAGTAAGTACACCTTGATTAATAAATTATCTTTTTTTTTTAAAGATTAGCAATAAGCGAAGTTTACAGATTGAAAATTGCTTAAGTTTTTAGTTAAGTTCTTTAGAGTTTACTTTCCAAGCTCACTAAAAAAGGTTAGCATGAAAAACGAAAAAAAAGTTATTAAAAAACTCGTTTTTTTTTTACTTCTTTCTAATATTTTTTTTTTTCATATTATCAAAAAAAAAACAGTTTTTGTTATAATGTGCAGTTGTAACAGCTAGCACTGTTCTTTTCTTCTTTTTCTCTCAAAGTTAAAAATGCTTAAGTTTAGTTAAACGCTAGTTTTTGTCCAGTCTAGTTTTAGCTTTGTAATAATATCATATCGTGTTAAAAGGTTGTGTTCGCCTCGTACTTCTTGTACGCAGGCGATTTTTTTTTTTTGAACTTTGAATTGAAGTAGTTATTTGTATATTTTGTTATTATGTTTAATCGCAGTTTCTATTCATTGTAATACAGCTTTGTTTTCTAGACTCGATTTCTTTATATACAATTAGTTAAGCATTCTATCAATCTAACTAATTAAACTAAGCTTAAAAAATAGTCTGAGTTTAGTTCGCAATTCATTAAGTCGACTTAGCTAAATAACTGAGCTAAGTCATATCTAAGCAATTAAATAACATCACCGGTATGTTTATAACGCGCACGGAGTCAGATAATAACCAGCATCGCGTAAATACAAGTAACATTAAAAGTAAATCGGTATAGTTAGATGGTGACCCCTAGTTGTTTAACACGCACCTTATTTCAGTCCGTAACTTCTTCTTTTTATTTTCTACGTTTCGTAGTGGTGACCCAAAATTAGTTTAAAACTTTATTAAGACTTTAAACACAATTTACTAGTATCATGGATACACTTTATTTTAGGCCTAAGAGCTGCCAACTTTATAGGGACTGGGAGAAATTTAAGGAAGACAAATAAAAAACATTAATAGCACAGTTTTCCTCGTATGATCCACCCGAACCAGTACCCTACAGATATTCAAAAGTTTCGTACAATCACAATCTGACTAACCCCTTTCAAAGAACCCATTTGGATTGATTAATGTCATGTCTAGATAACGACCTCTATCAACTTATTTTATGGGAAGGGCGCGTCGCTAACCGCTTGACAAATCTTCCGTGGTTCTTGGATGACCACTTTCTTTACGATTGGCCTAAGTATAGGAGCATCGAAGTAATCGATGAAGCCCGCGAAAATCTCGAAGATATTATTACAGCCTGTAACGAAATTATAGATTTTAACGTTGAAATTGATTTGTTAAGAACAGAAATTAAGAAAAGAAAAAGTAGGCGCGATAGATTCAAGAAAACGCAGTTTGATAAAAATGTATGGTTCGAATACCAAGGTTTTAGCAACGAACGTTACAAAGTTGTATTAGAAGAATCCTTTAAGCACCTTAACATTATAAAGAATGTTTTGAAATATCTCCCTTTCTTAGGCGTAGTCCATGAAATATATGATGTTGAGACGATAATTAACATATTCGAAAATTTTGTAGCTACAACCGTATCGACTTGACAACAGCGAAAGAATAGAATTTATCTTATGGTCCAATGTTTTACCTCCTGATGAGATGTTTATTTTTTTAAAATCAAACACAACTGAACATAGAAATCTTGCTAACTTAAAGTTATTTTTACGTAACTCATATACGAGATATAGTGAGAAACTTAATCAATAATTCCGCGAATTACAAGCCGGATACGACGAACTTCTACGCAGAGCAATTGCTAGACGATGTAGGCAAGAAATACGCGAATTAGAAGCCGAATTAGCCGAACTCAATCGCAAGAAAGCTGCTATAGAACCAAAACGCAATTGCGCTGTTGCCATACCGAATTATGACGTCACAAGTACAGCGTCACGCAATACAACGAGAATATCTATTTAGAACCAACGTTCTCAGCAACCACGGCCAGAATCGCCAAGGCTAGAGTCAATGACCAGAGCCAAAGATCAGAGCCATGCCAACCATCACCACAACGGGCAGTCCCAACGGTCAGCGCCACCGAAGCCAGCACCTATGCTACCAGCGCCAACGATCAGAGCCATCTCAGCCAGCACCAAAACGGGCAGTCCCAACGGTCAGCACAACCGCAGCCAGCACCAGAACGACTAGAGCCACCAGCCGGTTCAGATATGCCTTCCGTCAAACCGGAAAACGCACGGAAATTATCCTCGTCTACGACAGGAAGCACAGCAGCAACTACAAACACTTCTTCCAACATTAGTTCGGCCGACAGAGCGACAAAATCACGAAAGTTGCCCTTTTCTCTAAACAAGAGCACATCAGCGATGCCAAACAACGACGAAATTAAAAATGTTAGGCCCGATCGTGAAATCTTAACAAAAAAACACATTTCTTACTCTAAACGCAAAACGATTGCGAATAACAAAAAACCTTTAGAAATTAGCTTACAGCAATTTTTTAAAATAAACCACGAATTAGTTTGGTTTATATTTCACAAAAGGCGTTTTAAAATCAAAATATCTTTGAACAATATGAAGCACGCATTTATATAAATAATCGCGAATTATTTTGGTTCATCTTCTATCGATGGCGCTTCAAAAATTTTAAAATCGAAAATTCTTTAAACCCTATCGCACATATTTTTAAAACTAATCGAGAATTATTTTGGTTCATTTTTCACCGATGGTGTTTTAAACATATTAAAATCGAAATACTTGTCAGAAACCGTTGCAAAACTTTGAGTTTTTGTTCAGACGCTATTTTTCACCGCTGGAAAATTAAACTAAGATGTTATTGAAACTTTACGGTTAATTAACTCTTACAGCAAAACGTTAAGACCACCAAAAGAGTAATGAACTTTTAAACGCAAAGTTTAGACCACCAAAAGAGTAATTTATTTTATTAAATTATGGCAGACAACTAGTCTAAGAAGCTTTCTGAACAAAGCTTAGGACGGAATCGAGTCATAAGAAATTAAAGGAGTATTTTTAAAGTTTATTCTTTAGCTTAAAACTTTGTTTTGAGCTCTTACTAATATAAGAAATTGCCTTAATTTGTTAAGCTTTATTTCTATTTGTTTTTTAACAAAAATTTTATGTTCAAACTTTGAACTATAAAATCTACAATTGTACCATAATAACATTAGTGATTGCGGATAAAAAATTTTATTACCATGTTTTTTGGTTGTTATACACTTTAGCTTACTTATAAAAACACAATTTTAATAAGGTCATTTGAGCTATTAAATATCTTATTTAACATTCAAACGCTATAGCTTTGTTTTCAACTTTTTTAGAATATTAAAGTTTTATAAATTAGTATAAAGTTCAAGAGCTATATATTTTTACGAAAACAATTTTAAACTTTTGAAATGCCTGTAATTGCTTGTTTTGTCAACTAACTTGTGTTAAATGTGAAATGTTTTTAATACACTAAAAGTTTATAGAACGAATAATTCGTTTAAACCGAAGCTATAAATGTTTTTTAAAATTTTTATAAACATACTTGAAAATACTTGAAATAGTTTCTTCTTTATATTTTTTGAACTTCGCACGAAAACGGTTCGAAAATCGAAGTCGTCAACAAGTCGGCGAAGGTGACAAAGAGATCTGATCTACCATCAGCAAGGTGACCGAGTGGGGTACGAGTAGCGTCTACGGGAAACAACAACTTGCGAGCACCACTAGCGAAAACAATTATAAAAATTCTTTCAGTCTTTTTACATTTGGTAATTTGTTAAAAATTTTTAACTCTGCGCGTCATTTACGGAATTTAAAGCATTTACAAAGTAAAGTAATAGTTTTTTACAAATAACAAGATATAAGTCGACGATAGTCGACGGTCATATTTCATTTATGCTTCTATATTAGAGGTTTTTTAGTGTTTTTTACAAATTCAAAAATAATTAAAGACAATATTTCCTTAGTGATAAGTGTAAACTCCAAAATAGGGGGTTTAAGTCGAGAGAATGTAACAGCTAGCACTGTTCTTTTCTTCCTTTTCTCTCAAAGTTAAAAATACTTAAGTTTAGTAAAGCGCTAGTTTTGTCCAGTCTAGTTTTAGCTTTGTAATAATATCATATCGTGTTAAAAGGTTGTGTTTGCCTCGTACTTCGTGTACGCAGGCGACTGTTTTATATGAACTTTGAATTGAAGTAGTTATTTGTATATTTTGTTATTATGTTTAATCGCAGTTTCTATTCATTGTAATACAGCTTTGTTTTCTAGACTCGATTTCTTTATATACAATTAGTTAAGCATTCTATCAATCTAACTAATTAAACTAAGCTTAAAAAATAGTCTAAGTTTAGTTCGCAATTCATTAAGTCGACTTAGCTAAAATAACTTAGCTAAGTCATATCTAAGCAATTAAATAACATCACCGGTATGTTTATAACGCGCACGGAGTCAGATAATAACCAGCATCGCGTAAATACAAGTAACATAAAAAGTAAATCGGGGCTGTTAAACAGTAATTTTTTTAAAACTTGATATAAATTTAAACATAAGTTATATGGACTTAGTTAAAAGATACTTTGTATAAACTTACTTTAAATATGCAAAGTAAATTCGGAAACGTTAAGGTAGTTTATAATTTAGATAAAAAAAACATACATTTAGTTATTAAATAATTATCATAGTAAAAAAATGCTTAACACGACCTTACATTACTAATCTACATTTACAATAACATGTTTAATAATTTTACTTAAATCATCAATTTTATAAATATCACTCATATTAAAAGCTTAAAAGTTTAACAATATTTTCGTTCAGTTCTTGTAAGATAGTTATTTCTATAAAATAATCTTATTATAGTAAACGGAACTTTATTTTGTATTAGTTACGTCATGAAGAGACAAATTAACAAAAGGTATGTTTGAGATTATTAATTTCAAAAAGAGTTATCCTTTACCGACTTAATATAGTTTGAAATAAATATAATGGAAAAATACATTTTAAGAATACATAAAATTAGTTTCAAAATTTGTTTTAAGTTAAACACATATAGTAGTTTTCAGATTTTAGGCTCACAAGTTTTAATAAATAGTAATTCTATAACTGAGAGATGGTATAAGCTTCTCGCTGTTAATGATATTTAAAGTTACTTATTCACGTAACTGTCTTCAGAAACAAGAATTATTGATAAACCGTACGTACATGGGTGGATGATTGTATTATCTAAACTAGGGGTGGGCAACTTACGGCCCGCGGGCCGGATCCGGCCCCCGGAGTCAAAATGACCGGCCCCCAAAACTTTTTTTAATTTAAATGGAATCCGGCCCGCGGACAAAATTTATCCGGCCCGCGAATGGATGATCCGGCCCGCTAGGCATTTTCAAAATTTATATGAATTCTACAAGCCAATGTAGATATTACAAAATTTGTACAAAACCTTTTTTTATTATTTTCACAAAATAAACTGTGAGACTTTAACCTGAAAACGTTTTTAAAAATGACTTTTAGTTTTTTAGTAATAAAAACACTCTTTTGTTATAGTACCTTGTTCTGTTTCAAGTAAGTTGAATTAACTCTTTCTCAAATAATCCAAAAAAAATTGTTTGCTGAACTAACTTTGATGATCTTACCTATCATAATGATTTAAAAAAAAAATGACATGTAAAAAATTGATGTCTTTCTCAAATGTGTTTTAATGAGTTGTTCTTATAAATATTAAGAAAAGTAGTTTTTAATAACATTGACACCTAATTTAAGTAAAACTGCTAAACTTTACATTTTAGTAGAATATTCCAAGTTGAGACTACAGTTTGAACTCTTTTCTGCTATTGATATTGATTAATTAAATGATTAAGTTTAATGATGACCAACAGATGACAATATTTCAAAACAATATCTCATTAACTTTAAGTATGATTTGGTCAGGAAATTTATTTGTGCATGTTGTAATAACAGTTTAAAATCTAACAAAATTTTGAATGAATCTTTATAAGTTTTTTAAATAAAAGATAGTAGTTTAATATTGTAATGTTAGTTAACTTCTGAACAATTCTATTAATGTAGCCTCGAGCCAAGGATTACTAAAATTAGATAATTTCGAATAGTTAAAAGTTGTTAATGTTTTAGTTTGAAATCTTAGGCTCGAGTAATTTATAGTAAGTAAATTATTGTTTTTATAAAACTAAATAGTATTAATTCGGTCCATAGTTGTAAAAATAGAGAATTATGAGTACTTAATTAACGTAAATTGCACACTTGAGAACCTTGGTAGTTAATAAATTGATTCAAAATTTTAAAACACCAGATCAATTAGCATCCAGCCGTATCCAAGTCTTTTGAAATTAGTTTTGTTCGGATACGAAACCTTGTCTAAAATTAGTATTCAGCCGGATCCGGATAAAATTTTTGATTAAAGATCCGGATCTAAAAAAGGATCCAACTGAATCCGGTAGATCACTTACTCGAAATGCTCCGGCCCGCTGAGAAATAATTTGTTTGGATCCGGCCCTCGAATTATTTACGTTGCCCACCCCTAATCTAAACCGTTCTTTTAGTTCTTAAATGCGTTAATTGCAAATTCAGAAAAAAAATCTTATACATAAACATTATTAGGTATAGTTTCAACTACCAACTCTTTATAGAAAGAAATGTTCTCTCCAAATTACATTCCTATAAAATTTTTGTTCAGCTAAACAAAAGCTTAAAACTGTCTTATGTATCACAAAAAAGTTAAGATATCAGTGTTGACTGTATGGATAAAAAATTGGATAAGTTTACAAAACTATTTTATCATTTAGTTCTACCTAAAAATTTATTAGGTAGACAATTAAGACAACTTAGAACAAGATACACAGTTTCTTTCGGTTCATATCTTTTCTTAGTTTACTTCCGCCTTTCTTACATGGATGGCTCAAAAAGGTTGGCTAGGCAAGGTTTACTAGCTATTAAGTCGAGTTTTTACAGCGCTTTGTTACGTGTTATGTATAAATAAGTGGCATACAGTGTGAATAACGGCAGTGGCTATTAGCTTGTTGTTGAGCTAAGTGAGTAGAAGAGAATACTGCTGCATGAGTTGATTCTGCACGTGCTTATTTGCAAGTATTTATCTTACTACTACTTTAGGTTAAAAATGATTGTCTCTTTCTTTCTTTTAATATATTGATTTATTTTTTTATGCGAACTTAAATAAGTGCAAGTTTAAACAAAGTTGTAAGTGGGTACAACAAGACAAATAAAACTAACAAAACATTTATGCGACAAAAAATACACAAAAATAACAGCAGCTTTATTCTTCACAACATTTTTATATGTGCTTAAAATTTGAATAGAAAAAAAGTCAAAATTCTAACTGAAACGTTTATAACTAAACATTTTACAGTTGTAAAGTAACAAATGATTATTTTTAGAACTGCGCTAATAACTTTTTAAAGTCGACTGGTTAATAAGCCTTAATTTCGGTTTTGTAGAAAATGTAGCGAACATTTTTACTTTCTTAGGAGCAGACTTATTTGTTATGTTGACAATAACTTTTTATTTACAAGCTTAAAAGATGTCCACTTATGCAGATAAAATCTTATTTTTTTTTATACATACTCTTTTTAGCATACATGATTTTTAGATAAAACACCTTGTTTTACTGTACTGATAGTATAGCTATAAGGTTATTGTATAAATAACAGTGAAAAACTTAAATAATAATCTTTCTTCTTAAGTCCTAAAAACTTAATAAATTTAATAACTAAAAATGTAATTCAAAAAATAAAAAGTTATAAAAAATAACATATTGTAATAATGTTGATACTATAAAAATATACCTGTTGTTTTTATAAAAGATTTAGCAGCATTATTTTAACTTATTGAACATAAATTTTTCCAAGTTTAACATTTAAAAGAGCTGTATTAAAAAAAATTTGACTTATATTTATGCAAAGAAAAAAAAAAAAAATTTTGAACAATTTAAAAACATATTTACGCTCTATAATTTTAAAAAGTAAATACTGCTCGATAAGGAATCAAGTTAAAGTTGGTTATAATAATCATATTTCAAAAAAAAAAAGTTATCAATAATTAAAATATTACAATGTGCTTAAGAAAAAAAGTAGTAGTAAACTTTAAACAAACTTTTGAATTTTGTTCCTTTCTGTATCATAAATCATACTGTTTTTGTTTGAAGTAGTCGTCAGTTCTTTTAGACGATTATCTTTTTCTTCTAATTCAAAAACTAAACGCTTCATTTTTCTTTCATTAGCATTGAACAAATTCTCACTAAATTAAATATTATATTTAGTTTATAAGGAACTTTAATTATCAAAACAACTTATCAACTTGAAATAGTTCTATACCTTAACCTAATAGTTCAAAAATTATTAATTAGTATTAACTGATTTAAACTGTCTAAAAATTTACGTTAAAATCTTTAATGGTTTTTTTGTTGTTCACAAAGGTAAGAAGTTCAAAAAACCAGTTTTAAAACAATTAATACTATTTTTAAAGTAGAGAAATTCGTTATATAAATAGCACTGTTAACAGTTAACTTGTTTGAAATTATTATTAAATAAAAAATCGTAAATAAAACAAAAATGTAGACTATAAAAGATTTATGATTAAGAGTAATCGTTAAGAACTAAAACAAGAAATAATTTCAAATGAGCTTAACATAGGGTTGCTAATCTTTAAATTGAAAAAATCGCCTGAGTCCGAAAAACTTATTATATTTTGTTTTTACAGTGTTTAAAGATAGAATAAAATTAGATTATGGTCAAAGCAATTACAGTTAAAAATAAGATATTTAATACTATAAAATAAAAAGAATTAAACGACAAAACTGTAGTTAGACAATAGTTACAACTCTTAAATTAAATTAAACAAACTGTAAGTAACTAAATAACTAGTATATGAATTCTTTAAAAACAATTTAGTTAACCCAAATTTTTGTTAAAAATAAATCAAACGAGTCTGGGTCAGTTCCCCATAAAAAGTAAAAAATTATGGGTACTGACAAAGTTTTTGCAAAATAATTTATTAAACTTTTTAGAAATTTTTATAAAACTTACTAAATATGTTTACTACTTTGAGTATAGTTTATTATTATGCTTTGACGATCACCATTTCTTTATAAAAAAAATTTTGAGGATAGTAGTTTATCTCTTTGTATAACTTGAATATACTTAAGTATTAATAATTAAAACTATAAACGACTAAAAGCGCTCAAATAAATTTTGATCCGAGGATCTAGTGTAAGAAAAAACAATTCGATAATCGAGTCGTATACTACTTGGATATAATTTAACGTCTTGTCAAGGATTGTGATAAACACATCTTAAAATTAGTAGACACGTAAGCTAAAATAACTCCGACATATTACCCATTTTTAACTGATAAAAATTATAACAATGGTCTGCTATTAGCCGAGATCGGCAATACGTGGCGTAATAATAAAATTAGGTAAACGTAATATTAAGACACAACAAGTAATCGTAGAAATTGAAATGGGATGAAGGTAGTCTGCCTCTTTTGATTCTAAAGACCGGACAGAATTGAAAATTTGACTAAACAAAAATAAAAAATGGTTAGAACCAGGGGCGTCGCGTGGGGTGTTGCTCTGCTGCAATCAGGGATAAAATTGCACGAAGATACTTTTGCACGAGAAGACAATTTTGCACGGAGATATTTTTGCACGGGACATTTTATTTTTTTCTTAATTTAGAAAAAAAAAATATTAATTTTAATTCGTTTTTTAAATTATCTTTTTTTTACTAACATTGTTACCCCTAACCCTTACCCTCGGTCGGTAAGTTACTTTTTTAGTTTTTAATTTTTTTTAACTTTTTTTTTTACTACCGCTGTTACCCCTAACTCTTACCCTCAGTCGGTAGCTTTTTTTTATTTAATTAATTTTAATTTTTTCATTAGTATAATTTTTTGTAGTAGTTTTTAAAAATTAATTTTTGTTTTTATTTTTACTATCACTGTTACCCCTAACCCTTACCCTCTGTCAATAATTTTTTTTTTCTTTTATTAAATTTTTTTAAGTTTTTTTATCTGTTTTTATTTTTACTGATTTTTTTTACTCTGGTGCAAAAATGTAACTCGTGCAAAATTGACCCTTGGTGCAAAATCGTCTTTGTGAAATTTTGTTCCCTTATGCAATTTTGTGCGCTCGTGCAATTTTGTTCGCGTGCAACTTAGTCTCCTCGTGCAATTTAGTAACCTCGTGCAATTTTGTCTCCGTGCAATTTTGTCTCCGTGCAATTTAGACCCGTTCCCTTATTGGGTACTTTTTTATGTGTGAATTTGCAGATATTTTGAAAAAAGGCTCAATCTTTTCAAGACGTCATATCTTATTTTGTCTAAAAATTACACAAAAAGTTACAAAATTAAGTCACGCTGAAAATAAAATTGAACAATTTTACTTTAAAAAATGCTACATTAAATGGCTACATTAAAAGTCGTACTGCTAGGTTTTTGAGCTATATTTTTTGTAAACATAGAAGAAAAACGTCTCGGCCTATAAGAAGGGCGATATGTTTGTGATTTTTACATGCTAACAAATACAATCACATGCATAAAAAAAGAAAATTCACTGTTTAATGATATATTTATTGTACTTGATAAGAGTGGATTGAAAACTCGTTTTTTTCTTTCATTAAGCCAATTAAAACAAAGCTAATTTTATTTTTTCAAAATAACAAATTTTTGCTTCTGTTTTGATATTCAATTGATATAAATACAACAACCAAGATAACAACTATAAAATGGATCATTTTTAAATGAGTAATTTTATAAAAATTATGGGTACTTTTATAAACTTTTTATTTATAATTAAAATGTTAGGATGATGTTAGTCTGCCTCTTTTGATTCTAAAGACCGGACAGGATTGAAAACTTGACTAAACCAAAATAAAAATGGTTAGAACCATCAAAAAACTCACTGTAACAATCTTTTAAAAACAAATTTGAAAAGATCTTTCGTTTATTTAAAAATAAACATTGTCATTTCTGTAGAAAACAAAAAATATATACTCGCAACTAGAGAATTTAAATACCGTAAATTAGATGTTTTTATTTACATCTTTGAATATAACTAAAATACAAAAATAAAAAATTATTATTTTACTAAAATACTAAATTTTATATTTTTACTTCAAGATTAATAGGACACTTATATTTGAGATTGGTCAGTTAAGTTTAATATAGTTTTTTAAATTTGAGAAACTGAGAAAACAAAACTTTATAAAATTTTTGTTGTTTACTGTAATTAAGAAACACTGATTTTATAAACAACTAGCAATTAAAAAAATCCCCTAATATAGAACTTGATAAGGGTGGATTGAAAACTCTGTTTTTTTTTCGTTAAGCCAATCAAAACAAAGCTAAATTTATCTTTTCAAAATAACAAATTTTTGCTTATGTTTTGATATTCAACTGATATAAACACAACAACCAAGATAATCTACACTTCAAATTATAACAAACAAAATGAAAATACAGTTTAACCAGAAATGTTATGGATATATCAAAAATGATGTTTACATGTTTTAAAAAAGTGTTATAAAGACTTGTTAAAACAATTTACTTCTAATATGAATGTAGTAAATAAGATTTTTCTGGTAAAATACTGTAATATAATTTCTAAACTTTCTTATTTTTTATTTTTATTTTAAAAAGTTTGAAAAGAGTTATTTTACTGTTGTTTGTTGATTTGTTGATTAAACAGTTTTTATTATATTAAATAGTACGTATGAAAGGCAAAGGGGTGTTTTATTTTGTTTTTAAATTTAGATATTTTCTATTGAATTTACAGAGCTTAACGTTTTGTTTAACAGTTAAGTTATAATATAATAAAAAGAAGTTGATATTATTTGATTCTTTTATTCAAAAAAAAAATCAAATTGAATATGTTATAATATAAGATTACAATAACTGTTTGTCCTGGAAAAGACATTAAAATGTATCCGTGGTGTGCGACTCCAAAACCGAAAGGTTTTTTTGTGCACCAAGTCTTAGGACACAATATTTTGAGCGCTTTTTTTGTCGTTCAATAAACAATATGTTGTAACTTGTTTAATAGAATAACTGATAAGCATTACAAAATTTATTTAAAATAGTTTATGATAATCATCAAAATATTTATGACAAAATAATAAAAAGATAAAAAAAACTTCACTTGAATACTAAAAAAGTTACTTTTAATCAAATTTGGAGGAAATATAATAATCAAACATTTAATAAAGTTTAATTTCTTGTGTTATTTAAATATAAATGATTCATTTGATGAAAGAAAATTGAAAAAAAAAACAGTTTTTATGACAAAAAAATCCCTTGGCTGCACTAGACCGTTCAGCCATCGTTAAGGTAGATTTTACGTTTGTATATAGAATAAATTTTGCTTATAACAATATAACAATATATTTCGATTTCAATCCATATACAATTATTATCTCAAAAAATATATGATGAGGAAATTACTTGTGTTTTCAAATATAAATTAATTAAATTAAATTAAGATATACTATTGAAACTAGTTTTAATAGACATATATTTTACAGTCTTCTTAATAAAAAACTTACAAAGTCTTTTATATCAAAATAAACATTCTTCTAAAATTTTTCGTTAATGTGATACAATTGTAACAAAAATTTTAATTTTGAATCTAAAGAACTTTGTTTGATTTCAATTTAGAAGACTGTAAATTATATGTTAATTGTATTTATGCAAAGCCAACTAATTTAAATTGATCTACTCAAATTCCGTATTTTAACTTTTTTTTGTCACTGAGGTAAAAAAGATAATTATAATCAGGTCGTTTTGCGGTTTACTAACTTTACAATTTTTAGTTATAAAATCTACTATGAGAGTTCTGTTCAAATTAAAAAATCCTCTAGTTTAAAACATTTAGATTAAAATCATAAAGGTAATATGAAAAAATATTTCAAATTAAGAATTTTTCAGAAAAAAAGTGGATTATTTTTGTTTAATTAAATAATAAATATGTTGAAAAAAATTAAATATAAAAAAGACACATACCTCATACCTTTGTATATCATCAATGTTTCTTAACAACTTTAGCTACTTTTATTTTTATTTATGTCCATGTAAGTTTTTGTATTTGCGTAAATTATAAATTCACTAACTTAATTTTTTTAACTAGTAATAAAAAACAAAAAAAAAAGCAAGTAACTTAAAAAAACGAGGTTACCCTGCTCGTATTTTTCCTGCTCAAGCTTTACCTGCTCGAGTTGCTCCTGCTCGAGTTTTCCCTGCTTGAGTTTTCCCTGCTCGAGTTGCTCCTGCTCGAGTTGCTCTTGCTTGAGTTGCCCCTACTCGAGTTTATTCCTTCTCGAGTTGTTCCTGCTCGAGTTGCTCCTACTCGAGTTACTTCTGCTCGAGTTGTTCCTGCTCGAGTTTATTCCTTCTCGAGTTGTTCCTGCTCGAGTTGCCCCTGTTTGAATTGCATCTGCTCGAGTTTTCCCTGCTCGAGTTGTTCCTGCTCGAGTTGCTCTTGCTCGAGTTGCCTCTGCTTGAGTATTCCCTCCTCGAGTTCAACTTGTCTTTTTAAAGCTGTTTTATTTTGTTTATTGTTCTTGCGTTATAGCAAAGCTTAAAATTAAAAAAGACCCTTCTTTTAAAACCTCTTAAAAGGAATCCTGTTAAGTTTCAGAATTCCTAATGAACTAGAAGTTACCTTTTTAATGTCGTAAAGCGATATAACATTTCTGTGATATATCCGAAAATCTTTATGTTAAAAATCACTGAAACTTCTTATCCATAAAAAAATTTACAAGGAAAAGATACCAAAACAGAATGAAAATGCATACACAGTCCAGTATTTAAAAAAGTTCTATAAGCACTAGTTTAGATTATATAGAACAAGGGTGGAATAAAAAAACAAAGGCAAAAATTAATTTAATCAGTGTTTTTAAGGAATAGTTTTATTAAAAAATTCAAAATGTCATCATTTTTTTTCTTATCAAGTACTATATTAGGGGGTTTTTTTAATTGCTTGTTGTTTATAAAAATATTTTTTCTTAGTTACAGTAAACAAAAATAATTTTCTAAAGTTTGCGTTCTCAGTTTCTCAATTTAAAAAAAATATATTAAACTTAACTGACCAATCTCAAATACAAGTGTTCTATTGATCTTGAAGTAAAAGTATAAAATTCAATATTTTGGTAAAATAATAATTTTTTATTTTTGTATTTTAGTTATATTCAAAGATGTAAATAAAAATATCTAATTCACGGTATTTAAATTTCTCTAGTTGCTAGTATATTTTTTTTGTTTTTTACAGAATTGACAATGTTTATTGTCTTTTCAAAGTGTTTGTAAAAGACTGAGACAGTGATTTTTTGATGGTTCTAACCATTTTTATTTTTATTTATAAGTTATAATTAATTAAAAAATTTAATTATTATTAACAATACAATGTTTCACTCGCTTGAAACTAGTCAAACGAGATCTTCAGTTGTTTATAATCTGTAAAAATTTATATAATAACATGTAGGAAGACATTAGGCTAAACTTGAAATAAAAGAAATTAAAAAAATTAAAACAAAAAACTGAATAAAATCTAAGTAAAACTTATAGCTTAAAGTTAATGTTATATGAACATCATAATGTTATTAGGTTAGATTTATAAAAGTGTAAGTTAGTTAATAACTATATGATCTTAAAACTTAAACAAATAATAATAAAAAAATAAATAATTATACTAACATTTAGCAGCCTTGCGAAATTTGTAAATAACTAACAAAGAAAACAACTCTGGCAGTGCATACCTAAGAACGGCGTACTAAAGCGGCAAGTTAAGAACAAAAAAAATTATGAACCCCCTTTGAAAAATGTCTAGACCCGCCCCTGGTATTTTCTAAACCATTTACATCTTATTTATGAACGATGAAAAATTTGTTATAAACTTTTTTTTATAGAAAATTAGTAGTAATTTAATGCTTAATTTATATGTGTAAGTTTGTATTCTATTGATATAAAAACGACTGGGAATCATTAGGATCCTAAAATAAATAAGAGATCCGGATGTGGCCAGATCCTAATATAATGGGTCCGGTAGATCTCTAGATAATTGTATAAGATTATTTTTCACATTTTAGTTCAAACTCCTTAAATTATAACATTAAATTAAAAACTTATGTTAAAAGTTTTTTTTTTTTTTTTGGTAATTTATATAAACAAACCGTGTTTTCTTTTCAACTTGGATTTGATGTTTTTTTTCTTCAGCTACTTTTTTGTTTAGGGCAATTTTTTTGTGAGTGTCATCTAGAACAGTGTGCGAATTTTTAAGTTCTTTTCTTGCACTTTCTAGTTGCTCACGTAACAACCGATTGTCTTCATGGCAAATCATTTCCCGAGATACACAATCATGCTTAGTTCTATAATTAGAATTTTAGTTTTTAATTTGGTTATATATATAGTTTATTGAACGACAGAAAAAAGGCGCTCAAAATATTTGGTCATGGGACTTGGTGCACAAAGAACCTTTCGGTTATCGAGTCGCACACCACAGATACCTTTTAACCTCTTGTCCAGGACAAGATTAGATAAAGTATTTTTCTTTCAAGACTTTATTATGCAAACTAAGTTTCGGTCAAAGATTATTTGATTAGATAATATTAAAACATAATTTTTTAGCACACGGTATTAAAATATGTAACTGTTCTGCAGACTTTAGGTTTAACGGAAACGGATCAAGAACACGAAGCGTCACTTTAGCACGGTTGACTTTTTTGAAATCAAAATAAAACTAAGTTCACAAAAACAAATTGAGTATGTTTAAAAAAATAACAACTAAACTTGAAACATAATTCCGAAAAACCAAATAAATTTCTTATAAAAATAGCTGGAATCAAATTTTACATATAATTTTTTTTTAAGTTATGTTTATAACAATAGATTTTTTATTGAACCTTATTAAAAAAAACTATACTCAATTCAAGTAACAAATTTTGAACTTATATTACTGCGCTTTTTGGACAATTTTTTTTTTAGTTTTTATAACTTATCTACTACGAGGTTCGAAAATCCAAACTCAGTTGAGTTAGCTATAAAACACAACGTCTTTTTCGAAAGTGTGATGACATAACAATTTTTCAATATGGTTTAATTGCTTACATTATAAGTAGTTCAACTTTTTTTTAAGTATTTCATTTATAATATAAACTATAAAATTATAAACAAGAGGTCGTAGAACTATGTATCTATTTCAAATGATTAAAATGAATTGTGTGAAGGTAGTCTGCCGTTTTTTTGAATAATTCTTAACCTGTTTGAATAAGCATTGAAAATGTTCCTATAATAAACGAAAGATCTTTGTATCTGTTGTTTTTTGTTTTTGTAAAAGAATTGAAAAAGTTTTTATATATGGTTTTATAAACTAATTTTATTACATGTTTATTTCAAATGGTATGTGCTATGCGGCCCGCGAGTATGTAAATCTGACCTGCTAAACCATAGTTTTTGAAACTTGCACTAGATATTCTGCGTCTTTAAAGAATATTAAAAAAAGTCATGTTGTAAGTAAAATTTCAATTGCAGCTCGCATAAAATTATACTTTTAAAACTTTGCTTGCTAACACCAAAGCCTACCAACTCCTGTCTTACTTTATACGTTAAAGTTAGTATTGCTTTAAGATTTTATAACTAGTACTTGTTAAAATATTATAAAAAATAATGAAAATGAGTTTAAACAAATTTTGCCTAGTAGTTTTAAACACTTGCATGCTTTATTTTTCAGTATATATTCAAAATGTGGGAAGAGGTCAAATATGCACGAAGACACTTTTGCACGAAGGGACATTATTGCATGAAGAAATTTTTGCAGGAAAGCGTTTTTGCAGGAACGGTAACTTTTGCACGAAAGTAAAAAAATAAATAAAATATACTGAAAAAAATGTATAATAAAACATAAAAAGATGAATTAGTAAAAAAAAAAGTTACCGACCGAGGGTAAGGGTTAAGGGTGACAGTGATAGTAAAAGTAAAATAAAACAAGTAAAAAAATGCGTATTAAAAAAAAAATTAAAAAAAAGAAAAGAAAAAAATTTACCTACCGAGAGTAAGGGTTAGGGGTAATAGTGATAGTAAAAAAAATATACATATTTAATAGAAACTATTTGTAAGAAATGAATAAAATCTAAAAAGTAAATTATAGAAAAAACTGGCTGAGGGCAAGGGGTAATAGTGACAGTAAAAAAAAATTGACTCGTGCAAAAGTGACACCTCGTGCAAAATTGATGCCATGAAAAAGTATCTTCATGCTAAAATGTCCCTTCGTGCATATTAGACTCCTACCCTTAACATGTATCATTTCAAAGTTAATACTGTCTTACTTGTTAAACAAAACTACTAAAACACACTACAACACGAGTTGATACAAGCATTCTAAAACAAAAACTTCTACGTTGTAAAGCTTATTGAGCTTGTAAAACACTAAAGTATTATAAAGAAATGTATTACAGTATTTAAAAACAAATTATTTTGGCAGACATTAGGAAACAAATTAGTGAATTATCTATAATGTTGCCGAAAACTGCCCTTAAAAACGATTTTGGACAATCAGTTTTAACCTGAAGTAAATGCTGAAAAAATTTCAAATTCTAGTTTAAATATAACTCCTATGTTAAAAAAGTATAAAAAGCAAAAGTAATTTTTTATGCAAAATGACACAACGTACAAAAGTGACCTTTCGTGCCTTTTTGTATTTACCTACCTTTTTAGCTAAAAAGTATATCGCAAACCACATATTTTTGTACTGCCGGGTCGCAGTTTGCCGACCCTAGGTTTAACATAAACAAATTTAATTATAATAATTAACAGACAATACTTGCATAGTTTAATTGAATCTTTTAGTTTAATAAAACAGTAGTTTTCATAAATTATAAAACACATAAATTTTATAAGAAGCTAACATTTTAATAAGAATTAAATATAGTCACAATTAGTTAAAACATGTTGAAATAATATAACCATATAAAGCAGGGGTGGGCAGGCAGTTGGTGGTCGCGGGCCAAACTTCAAGTTTCCTAAGTCTTCGCGGGCCGCAGTTTTAGTTTTAGTGACATTTGAATAATATTTTTTTTTTAGTTTTAGTCACACTGAAGAAAGGTTTTACTTTTATTCACCTTATTATTTTAAATGACTTTTAGCTATACATAGAATGCCTTTTTAAATTAATATTTATTGGATAGAACTTACATTGACTAATATACTTAAGTGTTTATAAACTATCTACTTTCATAACCACTAAATAAGTTAAACTTAATACTTTTGTAATTTTACTTACAACCTAACTCTCTATAAAAACCTAACTTGAAAGACAATTTATGGGTTACTTTTATACATATGTTATATTATCAACCCTTTTTTCATATTTCTAAGAATATTTACTTCAAAAAAAGGTTTTTGCGTGTTAAGTAATTTACACTCATTAGAAAACTTATTAATTAGTTAACTTAATAAAATTAATACCTATTTGTATTCCAGAAAGCTAAAACAAATTCTTTAACATAATTTATTCTCGAAAATTTTAATAAAATATCTTATTAGTAATTAGTATTTTACATGGTTGCCACTTAAAAAAAAAAGTCTGAGTTGTATTAAACCAGCCTAAGTTTATTAAAAGTTGAAAAAGCTAATAAATAGTTGTTAATCAAGCTTAAATACCTAGTTAAAATATCATCATTATCAAAAATCACACAAAATGTAAGAAAACAAGAAAAAATTACAATTAGCAAACTACACTACAGTCATAAAAACTATTCTGAAAATTGAAAGATTTCTTTAAAGTGTTTGAAATAAAAGTTTCACACACACCTGAGTTTTTAAGCTTTTAAAATAGCCTGTTTGTGTAGCAACCCAGTTAAAATAAAGTTCACAACATAAAGAAATAACGAAGGTTATTAACAGTAAATAAATTACATGCCAAAAAAATATAAGTCAGCTGGAATGGACAATTAAAATTCTTAAAAAATTTAACAAAAGTATAAAACTCTATTGAGTCATTAGCGAAGTAGAAAGACTTATTTTTATTAAGCATTTTAGCAATTCTTTATCTGAAATAAGAATATTGCATTTAAAAGTAGTAATTGTCAAATATAAGACGAGCTACAAGAATAAAAAAACGTTAGTTAGGAGTTATTGCGAGAAACGATAAAAAAATAAATCACCTAAGTCAGTTCTCCAACAAAGCACATAATAATCTTCAGTAACTACAGAATGACCAGAAAAAATTGTTAAGGCAAGTTATAAAGTAGCAAAATTTATTACTTAAAATGAGATACCGTTTGTAATTGAAAACTTTTCTAAATAATTTATGTTGGCGTTAATGAAAAGCTTTTGTTTATTTCTTCATTGACAACTAGAAGTCGTGTTTAGAAAATGCATTAAGGTTATAGTCGTATAAATCAAATTAGGACTTTAATCAGTCTGTTAACATGAGAGCACTGATAAAAAAAAAATTCTCATCTGAGAATTTTTATTAGAGATGTTTTTACTAACTTTGACATTTTAGTAGAATTTCTTGGTTTAGTTTCAAAGCGAAGCACAACAATCGGTGAAATTTTACAAGTAAAGGTGCAATACGCCAAAACAAAGTTTTTGGAAGTACAATTCCTTCTTTTATTTTTAGTATAAAGTTTAATTAAAGTTGAAAAAATGTCTTAACAAAAATATCAATATTAAAAAATACTGTTAAGCTACTTTAATATATTTTCTAATTGAAAAATATTTATTTGGTAAGTTTTTTGTATCAAATCGAAATTTAATTACTTTGCATGTAAAAATTTTTCAAATTTCAGGTTTTTTCAAAAGTTCTCAAATTCAAGTTTTTTTCCAGAATTTTTAAGCATAAATTTTCAAATTCAAAGCTTTTCCTGGATTCAAGTTTTTTGGCAACACTGATTGTTCACACTTAAATGTACACAATAATATAAATAACATTTTTAATTATATTAGCTGCAAGACTTAAAATTTAACATATATTATAGCTCAAACTAACACTGTTGATTGAGCAAAACACACATCATAAGTTTAATTTGTTAATCTTTCAAGCAAAAAAGTCAGCCTGAGTCATCAAAAACATTCCTGATATTTTTGTATACAAAAAGAAATTCTAGCCAAAAACTTAAAAAATTTATTTGGCCTGAGATTAAAAGTCTTCAAATAGTGATAGTCAGAGTGTGTGGCAATGTACGAGCGTGAACTTGGCTTGAATGTTTTTTTTTTGTAATTTAACTTTTTAACCAAACTTTAAAACCAATTATTCTTAATTTCTTTAACGCTAACTTGGAATTTTTTTTATTTCTAAAGAACGTTCTTTTGTTTAGCTTTTCACAATAACTTTTATCGAATTGGGGTTTTAGTTTTGTAGTGGGGCCCCTTTAAATATTTAATGTTTTTTAGCATTTTTTACTTTACTTGTTTTTCTCCAAAAAATTATTTTCAAATTTTTTTATTTAAATTTATAATTATATACATTATATTATATATAATTTAATTTTTTTAAATTTATTTTATTTATATTTATTTATATATTTATTATTTATTATATACTATTTTATTTATTTATACTTAACTTAATTAATTATATATTATATATAACTATATTATATATAATATAGTATTTAAATTTATAATTGGTTTTAAAGTTTTGTTAAAAAGTTAAATTACAAAATAAGACATTCAAGCCAAGTTCACGCTCGTTGGCAATGTTTAGTTGTTTATTTGCTTGAATTTGAACTATTTTGATTAACAATGTACAAACTTAATAAACTTACCATCTCTAAATCTAGTTTATATTAAATAGGTAGCTCCAAAAAACAGCAATTGTGTGTATTGATATGCAAGGCATAAAAATTAACTAAGTTTGACAAAAAAAATGTTTGAAAAATGAAAATGTACACCTAACAAAAACTATATTAAATTATGTCATATATATTGTTTTAATTGTGTGTGTACAATTTAGATATTACATGTAGAAACGACAATGTTAGAAAATTACGCATAAACTAAACTTTAACTAACTGAAGTATTAAATAAAAAGTGGTTTAAAATATGAGCATCTTTTTAAGTTGCTGTGCATAGAAATTAATTTAAAGTGCAAAGAAAACTTTAAAAAAATTAAATGTATTGAAAAAAAATCAAATAAACCTTATTTCTTATTACTATGTTATGTTAAATGTTTTTACACTAAAATGTAACATTTACAAATAAAAAATCTATAAAGGAAACTTAGGTATAAAATATTGAAAAAGAATATCTAAGCTATAAAGAAATGACACTTTAGTTAATTACTGTGCATTACTTTTGTACAAAATGGAAAACATTTGCATTTAGTTTATAAAATAAATAGGTATTATATATCTAACTTATTAAATCCAATCACTTTTTACACTCTTTTTTCAGATAATTACTTGCTGTTGTAAAAAAGAAGTTATTATGAAACTAAGAAAAACATCCTGTTAGAATGCTAATCTGTCTTTTTCACATTTTTAAACAAATGCAGTAATTTCTTCTAATTACTTTTAAATATTATACAGAGACTTAAAACTAAACTAATCAAGTTAAATCGAACTACCGAAAAAATTTAAATTGAAAAATGTTTTTGCTCAGCGGGCCACATTTACATACTCGCGGGCCACAAAATTTTCCTTCGCGGGCCGCATTCCATTCAAAAAAATAACGTGCTCGCGGGCCGCAGATTTACCCTTCGCGGGCCGCAGTTTGCCGACCCCTGATATAAAGGAGTAGATAAAATTTTTATAAACATGAGCTCCCTTAATTAAACTAGTAATATTAGTTCAAAAACTTATCAATGACGCCTTTCATTCTATCAATTTTTTTGCTGAAAATAATGTTGGAGCATGCTAGTTTAACTTGCGAAAATGCCTTCATTTTATTGATTAACCTTCGAAGTTCAAAGTTATCTTTTTGTAACTTGTCTAATTGCATTTCCTGTTAATATGCAAAAATTATTCAGAAAATACAAAAATAAAAATAAAGTTGTGAACAAGATATAGATAAAGTATTGATATATATATATAAATATCTAAACTATAAACAATCTTTTATAAACTTAATAACATAATGTAATCATTTTAAGCTGTATATACTGAATAGGTAATAGAACTATAAACAAGAAAAACTTATTAAAAAATAAACAGCTTTTAACTTCTTTTTAACACCAAGTATAATTAAAATTTTCTATAAAAGTCTGATGGTTAATATTATATTCTGATCGTAGAAAATACTTTTAAATTTTAAACTAAAAATAAATCATCAAAATTGTAATTTTGATAAATAATATTTACTTTTTAGAAAAAATAAGAAACTTGTGAAAACTTAATCTATAAAAACCTTCATTTTGACAATGCATAAATTTTTGAAGATAACAAATTATTAGTTTATGTCATAGATATATCAAAGATAAGAATTATAATGCAAATAGCTTTTGATTAAGAAACAAACATATGTTTTTTGATAGAATATGTTTATTTATTGTTTATTTTAAGTTTAAATGATTTTTTATTGTAATTAAATAATATATATATATATATATATATATTAAAATAGTTCACAATCTTAGAATTTGAGTACGGCTAAGTCTAGCGGTTTAAAATAGTATAGTATTTTAAACTCAGATCGTCTTCCCAACGTCTAGACCAGTGGTTCCCAACCTTTTTGATGCCCCGCACCCCTAAAGTCTCTTAACTTGATCTCGCACCCCTAACACTGTATGCTATAACTATTTATTGATAATTTGATTATAAAATCATTGATTTCATTAATTAATAATTTGTATTTTAATTTTTATAATAGTGTAATTGTGTACTATTGATGATTGAGTACTAATTAAATAAACTGTATTCTAAGAAAAATAAAAAAGTGAATTACTAAGACATTTTTTTTTAATAAAATTTATACAAAAACAATGCTTTAGCTTATGACTTCGTCATTTTTTTAAAATTTGAAAAAACATAAGAAGTGAGGAAAAAGCACTAGAAAAGTAATAAATATTAGGATTAAACTCAAAACTAAACTTTTTATACATTTTGTTATGAATATATGTAAATAAAAAATAAAAATCAGCTGTTTTAAGTTAGGCTTATGTAATGTTTTATTTTCAAATCTATTAGCAGCTAGGAGGTTTCAAAATAATAAAGGTTTGAGTTAAGATTTTAAAAAGTTAAAAGATATTTAGTCTTAAATTGTCAAAAGATATGTATAAAAGCAAATACAAAAAAAAAGTTTGTATGCTTACAACAAGAAAAAAAAAAGATTGGAAAAGGTAAACGCTTTAAGCTCAAAAAAGGAATGAATAGAAATAAAGTTGATGCTTTGAATACTTTTGCTGATCTATAAAAGTTGGTTTCACTAAAGCTAAAAACAAGTTTTCTTAAATGGTATAACGTGCAGTAATTGCTGTGAACTTTACAATTTACTGATGTTAAATCTTTAAACACCAGTTTTTGCACAACTCAGCTTAATAAAAGATTACATTAGAAATGAACAGAACCTGTTCTTAACAGCTAATAAAAAACGGGCTGAAGATACTAATTTTCATTTAATTATTTAAATTAAAATAGATGCTAGCTCATAAGTTGTTTCAAACAGTTAATGGAAATGGATGCCAGTTAAGAAAATAAAATACTTAAAGATTAGATGACTAAAATTCACAGGTTTAAAACTCTAAGAAACTTTTACTGAAATGTAAATTCTAAACTAACAGCTACTAAATGAAGTTAGTAAAATTAATTTACTTCTAGAAAAGCGCTCTTGCTCTATTATGTATTAATTCAATTAATGTTTTTAGATAATTAGCGCCGACTTCTTTTAATAACAAAATGTACTTTGTAACTTTATAAACTTTATCAGAGAGTGAAAAAATCCTTATTTCTCAGACAAAATGAAAAGCCATCTCGCACCCCCTGGAATGCTGCCTGGTTGGGAACCCCTGGTCTAGACTGAACGAATTAAGGAGAAAAAAAGTAGAATTCCAAAAGTAGTTGAGTTTAAGAAAGCTTCATTGATAACGTTTTTGCTTAAAAATAATAAGGATAAATGTCATAACAAGTTTAATACAAATCGTTTTGCCAGATTTGTAATATTTACTTATTTTGTTTATTTTTTGACCTTAAAGATTAGTTCAAGACAACATTGTATAACCTTGTTTATATTAGTTTAATTTTTTACGTCTTTTTTAAACTTAAAAAAGTGTTACTTTGCAATAAAAAAGCTTATGAAACAATCAATTAAAAACCAGTAAGGGAGTTATCGTTTTTATAAACCTTAAACACACTTTCGTTATTTGTAAAATAATACTATAAAAATATATAAGTCAATAGACCGAACATTTTGATTACACTGTTACCTAAATAATTAAAAAAATAGTTAGTAAGTAACTCACTGTACTTAAAATAATTATCTGAATATTTTTTTGTTCTATTTTTTTTTTTAAATTTTTTTTGTCAATGCTTGAAGTACTGTAATTTAAAAATCTATTTTACAATATTTATAACTTGTGATGTTTAAAAAGTTTTTAAACAAGCAGAATACTATTTATTTAAATATGTTCTACAATAAGATATAAAAGACACAACATTTCAGTAAAACTAAATATATTTCGAGCTTTTCTCATCAGTAGAGTACAAAGACAACAAGTAAAAAGAATTTAAAATTTTATATAGTAACCAGTAATCAAATAATCATAAAGTAATCAAGAGATTAATAAACGACAAAAACAATTATTAACAGTTAAAATCTTTTAAGTTTATTTACGTTATAGTTAATCTATAATAAAACTAAACAAAACAAAATTAAACAATCATGAAAAAATCAAAATAAAGTATTTCGTATTAGTTAAAAGCGAGAAAGTTATGGATGAATTTTTTATATTTTGAATAATGCCCATGAGTCTATACCAGAGTTTCCCAAACTCATTTACTTAATTGCCCCCTTTTCGGAAATTTGAAAAATAAGCGCCCCCCCCCCCCACGATTTTACAAAGTAGTTTTTCTCTCGAGTTCAAACTTTTGAGCCAAAAAAGTTGTGTTCGAAATGTAATTTAGTCTGGTACTTCTTATGCACGCACTTTTGGGCTGTGTTCAAAGTAGTTTACAGGGCTTGAGAAAATAAGTTACAGTTGTTAAATTATAAGCCCAGTAAAGTGTATTAAGTAACTTAACTATTAATAAGCCTTGTGTAATCTGTAATCAATCCTGGTTAAGTATGATTTTTTTTGAAACTAATGAAACTTTTAGGGTAGTGGTGTACAACTTTTGTAGTCAGCAATTCATATTTACTAAAAAATATTTTCTAGTTTAAACTCGTTAAAAAAATCGCCGGCTGCACAATTTAAAAATATAATATATAAGAAAATTAAAAAACTCGAACAAAATTGTAAAAAAATGATTTAGTATTATTGTGATCTAGGAAATACTATTGCGAACTGAAAACCAAATTGAAAGTGTATTTTAAAATATTAAGTATCAAAAAACTAAATTTTACTTGTTTTGCACAAGTTACTTTGCGGATCGAAATTTGACTGGATCTTTACTGTACGTTATCCATCTGAAATCTTAACTGAAACCTGACATTATAATAATCTCTCATATAACGAATTCCGGACATCTAGAAATTGATACTAAGTAGCTTATTTAAGCCGCACAAACTACTTAGACTATTTTATAAATGAGCATATTCTAAAATTACTATACCAGAGATTAAAAAACTATAAAAGAATGAACAGTTTAGTTTACACATAATAAAATAAATAATAAAACATAATTATTGATCTAGTTTGAGGAAGTTTGACCAACTGGTTGATTATCTAACATGAAAAGTGGTTGCTTATTTAATGCAGTAAAATTATTAATTTCAATGATAACATATATTATAAGCAAGTTAGTTGTAAAGTTAAATATTTAATTTTAAACTTTTTAGTCTATATGTTTTGTAGTAGAATAACATTAAATAGTATTTGACTAGGAATAACCTTTAGGAAACTAAACCTTAATTTTAACATTTTTTTTTTCTTAATTTAAATTAAAAAAATCAAATGCGGTAAAAATATTAATTTCAATGACAACATATATTATAAGCAAGTTAGTTGTAAAGTTAAATATTCAATTTTAAACTTTTTAGTCTTTATGTTTTGTAGTAGAATACCATTAAATAGTATTTGACTAGGAATAACCTTTAGGAAACTAAACCTTAATTTCAACATTTTTTTTTCTTAATTTAGATTAAAAAAAAAATCAAATGTTTTACAGTTAATTCTGTGAAAAGAAAGTAATCAATTTAAAATTTCTTTTAATTAGGTTAAAATTTTGTTTTGTGACTGTAGCAGTCTTTTTGATGGCTTATTTAATACTGGTTAAACTTATTTTTTCTCTAGTTATTAGCCTATAATAGTTTACCAGAAGGAAATAATGAAAAACTTAAAGCTAGTGTTGAACTATTAAAATAAACAACACATTCTAATTGCTAATATGTTAAAAATTAAGATAAAACAAAAAACAGTTGTATAATAGTTTAAAATTCCTTAATATATAGAGGTTTTAACAATAATAAATAAAGTTAGAAAACAAAATTGAGTTTAAGAATCTTTTAAATGAAAAATTTGAAGTCACTTCAAATAGAGACCTCAAATCTATACTCTTTTAAAATCAAAAAAAAATTTTGAAATAAAAACTTAAATGCTTATCAAGATTTTTTTATTTATACAGATTAAACAAGTAATAACAAAAATATGTCAAATAAATTTTTTCTAAGAAATACTTTAATCACTATGCTATAAAAACTTTTAGTGTAATGTAAAACGACAAATATTAATCAGGTCAAAATAATACTATTAACCGATTTGAAACGTAAACCATTTAATTAATACAGTAGACTTCCGCTTGAGTAGGCACTTTGAACAAAATCAAAAAGTTCAAACTCAAAAATTATTACCATTTTTTATTACAAAATGATAAGTATAACTATGTTATATGCAACAACGTTATGAACAAAGATTAAATCAACTAAAACATAAAAAAAACATTCATTAAAAAAACCATCTATATAAGCTATTAAATATTATGTATTTTTTGTTTTATTAATACTTAGTCAGTAATAGACTTTATTTAAGTTAAATTTCAGAAAATATAAATTTGCACTTTTTTTTGGGTAAAAAGTACGAACTCAAGAGGAAGTCTACCGTAATTGACATTTATTAGGCATTATGCAGTTCTGTCTTTAGAATAAATAACTTAATAAAATTTTTATTTTAAAAAGACAACTTAAATACAATACAAACCTGGTTAAATAAGAAGTATTTTTAAAGACCAAATAAAATAAAAAAAACTTTATAAACTAATGTCTGCTACTGAAGTCTAATATAATGTGAAGGATGAGATTCATGACTGCTTGCAAGTTTTTCTAACCTGATTCTTAATCAGTAATATAAAGCCTCCTTTACAAATATCTAGATTAGATATTTTGCTCAAGATGTTGATAACTGAACTGAAAGCTTTCTCAACAACATAGCTAGAAGGAAAAACTATAAACAACAATCTTAATTCCTCTCAAATGATTGGATACGTTTGCCTTAGTTTTTGTTGAGTCCAAAAGTTTTCATATCCTTCTTTGGAAAAATTTACTTTAAGTTTAAGGTCAGTTTGTAAGTCTAAGAAGATTTCCTGTAAGTCGTTTACTTCAAAAGATCTGCCTCGAAGGGATCCATATTTTTATCTATATGATAGCTTTTTTGTGTCAAATCGATATTTTACTACTTAATACGTTGAAATTGTTAAAAATTCCAGATTTTTTAGGTTTTTTTTTTTTGCCTTAATTGTCAAATTACGGGTTTTTCCAGGTTTCTAGCTAAATTGACAACCCTGTACAGTTTTATTTCTTAGTCTAACTTTGTGACTTTTCAAAAAACAATTAGAAATATCATGAGGTGATAGTTAATAATAGGTAACATAGATTTTTACAAACAATTTATGATCCCAAATAACAAATATGTCAGGTTATAAATGGTGAGAGGGTTTCCGATCGTCTACTATCTATGTAATTGTTAAATAAGAAAATATTTGAATGAGAATATGTAATTTACTTGAAAATAGGAGTCATAAGTACTTGATTTTTCTCACTATATTTTACATAAACGAAATAAACTTTTTTGTTTAAGTTTTACCTCAGGGTCAAATATTTAATAGCAAGCTGAAATTAGTAAAATAGCAAGATAAAAAGTTAAAATTTTATGACAGCCCAAAATTTTAAAATCGCCCCCTTACTAGTTATCGCCCCCGACTTACTAAAATCGCCCCCAGGGGGCGATATCACCCACTTTGGGAAACCCTGGTCTATACGTTTCACAATAGAAAAAGAAAACAACGATGAACTTGCATTTTTGGATGAACAAATTAAACGAAAAGAAAGTATATTTTTTACTTCGGTGTACAGAAAGGAAACTTTTACAGGGTGTTATTTCAATTTTCAATCAAACTGTAGTTCAAAAAGAATAGTAAATTTTATCAGAACTTTGTGTCATCGTGCACACAAAAATTTGTTCCCCAGAGATGCTAATAAGTGAAATCAACCATATCAAGTTACTATTAAACAAAAACGGTTACCCACAAGAGTTAATTTGTAACACTTTAACAGTGTTTTTAGCAGTCAAAAGTGGCTTTTTTTCTTTCTTACTCTCAAATTTATTCACCTTAAATTCAGTAAACGCGCTTGTTTTTTGAGTTAGTTTTCAGTGTCCTAGTTGATAACGCTTCTATTTCTTGCAAAGTGTTGTGTTCCCATCGTACACTTGTACGATGGCGACTGTTTTTTATCTGAACTTTTGAATTAAAGTAGTTTATTTGTACAGTTTGCTATATTTTTTATTATTCGTATTTCTATTCATCATAATACATCTTTTTTTTCAAAGACTCAATTTCTTTATACTATTAGTTTAAGTATTCTAACAATCTTACTACTTAATCAGGCTAAGCTTAAATGATAGTCTAAGTTATTTAGCTAAATCAATTCTAAACATTTAAGTAAACGTCACCGGTATTGTTATAATGCGTTAAGTCAATAAATCGCTAGGTCCGCATAAACATAAGTAACAACAACGGTCGTTCAGTAAAAATTAACAAAACAATTAATTTACATTTTAAAAATATGGATAGAATAAAGACAATAGGACCGGAAAAATGTGTAGTTACTTTAAAAGTTCCATTCATTAATAAAAGCTCAGAAATGTTAGAAAAGAAAGATAGACAATTAATAAGAATTACTTATTATGCAGCAAACCCTAGAGTTGTCTTCACCTCTAAGTCACTATTAACACCAGGTGGTAAAGGTCCAGTATCAAACTTAAATAAAAGTATGGTAATCTACCAATACAGCTGCTGTTGTAAAGCAAGTTATATTGGATTAAAAACAAGACATCTAAGGAAAAGAATAAAAGAGCATGTGCCAATAAGAGTAAAAATTTATTGCTTTTTAGATAAGAAAGATGATATACCGGTCAAGGTTTTAATGCATCTGAACGTTCATCTATTGCAGAACATTTGGTTAAGAATTCAACTTGTGCAAACAGTTATAATCTAAACGGATTTAAAATTATTAAAACTCGTAGTAATGTTTTCGATTTAATTAAATTAGAAGCCATTTGTATTTTATTAAGGAAACCTGCTTTATGTAAGCAAAAAGATTTTGACCATACTGTTTCTTTATTTTCGTAATACTTTTTAATTATTGTTTCATTTTATTTTGTTTAGTTTTACTGTAGGTTAATAATAACGTAAATAAACTTAAAAAATTTTAACTGTTACTAATTGCTTTTGTCGTTTATTAATCTCTTGATTACTTTATGATTATTTGATTACTTGGTTACTGTATAAGTTTGTAAAATCTGTTTACTTGTAAGCTTTGTAATCTACTGATGAGAATAGCTCGAAATATATTTAGTTTTACTGAAATTGTGTGTCTTGTATATATTATTGTATAATTACTAGTCACTTATGTTATAATATTTAGTTATACTTTATATAGTTTTACAAGTAAAACTTATAACAAGAATTAAAAAATGTTTAACTATCTTTAATTAAATTGTTCAGGATTTTTGGACTACTGTCATTTAAAACCAAAAATTATTAAATTTAAGAATATTATTTTTAATATTTTCGAGAAAACTTATGACTTTTGCTTATTAAGTTCTTATGTATACATCGATATGAATATTACAATTTTTGGATTAAAAATGACCAAGTTTTAAAAGATCTAGTTTAACATGATCGATTTTAAGATTATCAAGTTGAATATTTTTCTCTTATACCATGCAAGATAAGTTTAATCTTAGATTGGCAAGGAACAACGAAGAAAAAAAAACTTTGTATAGACATAAACAGTTTTTATTGAAAAGCTTTTCAAATATTTGAACAACTTGAATAAAAGCTATATCTGTAAAGAAAAAGTGGAGAAATCACCAAACTGTGTTTGATCAAATTTATTATAACAAACAACCCGTATAGTAGATATTTTTGCCACCTTTCGTTATGTTACGTACTTTCGCTTGGTGACTCACTTTTGCTGTAGACACAATGCGCGTATATTCGCGAGAGGTGACTGTAATAGGTAGCTCTACCAATAGATTATCATATACTATATATAGATATATCATATATATATATATATATATTATACTTCTACTGGTATGTAAATTCTGAAAAAGAGAGGCTCTCTACAAGAATTGTAGGTGCCAGTATACATTAATAAAACACCATGTTTTACAAAAAATACAATTGTTTTACTGTTTTGTTTGATAAGACAGCTCTTTAGTTAGTTTATTACAATAATATTTTTAAAAAATAAATCAAAATGTACATAAGATTGTGCATAACAATCTTTTAAGTTGTTGCTTAACTTTATGTACATTTTGATTTATTTTTTATGATATTATTATAATAAACTAAGTGAAGAGCTGTCCTGTCTAACAGAACAGTGAAACAATTGTATTTTTTAAGAACGTAATGTTTTGTTAATGTATTTATATTATATATACCTTTATAAGCGAGTTATTACGATCTTATTTAATATTAAAAATTGGAAAGAGAAGTTTATTTTTGAGGACTTTGTTAAATGTACTTAATGTAAACAATGTAAAAAAACACATAATGTTTTTTGTAGCCGTCAGCAAAGCTGAGATGCTTTTCACTTTTACGTAACAAGATCTAATATATACCGAGCGACCATTCATAACAGTTTCTGCGAAAAACTATAACCGATTTTGTTCTAATTATTAGGCTCATTAGGCAAGTATAGTCACGAGGAACTGCGTTTCAGTCTAACCGTTTATCAGTACGTTCCACAGTACTTTCGACTGTACCCACTTAACATATCCTTCGACTGAAAACTATGTCTGCCTGATAAGTTCTCATATTGTCAAAACCGGTCGAAATCTGTCGCGGAAACTGTTGACGGCAGTGCAGTCTAGTTCTAACTAATAAAACTGACAACAAACTGATTGTTTAATAATTTAAATTCCAAAATTAGAAATCTGAATTATAAATAACCTTATTCTTTATAGTAAAAAGTCTTTCTCGGGCTGTAGACGAAGGGGTTTCGTCTCTCAATTTTTCAAGCAAAACCATTGCTTCTTTTCGAGTAGATGAGACTAAACTTTTTATATCATGATGTAACAACAAATGATAGTCACCTAACTTTTCCTTTATTCCAAAACAGTAACTCCACAAGTCTTTTACAGTTTCCTTAAAAGTGTATGCTTAAAAAAAACCTCATAAACTTTCGAAGGCATAAACATAAATAGAAACTGAAGAGTAAGTAGTAAATACATATTGTAACTAACGTTATAAATACTTAACACCTTTTTAATACTTATTATTTTTAGTTAATTAAAAAGTAAAACAGAATATTAATAAGTTTAGCATACCTGGAACTTTTTTTTCTCCTCAACCCGTACTTTATTTTGAAGGTTAATGATTTCATTTTTTAGCTGAACATTTTTTGATCTCAAAGCAGTAACTTCTAATATTAATTCGTGGCTTTTGTCAGCAAGATGAAACTAAATTACGAAAATATTAATTGTTTACTTTTAGAAACCTATTTATAACCTATAAACCTAGAAACAAACTTTTTTATCATTAATATATTGTGAATCACATTTTAAGCTTAATGATAAAGTAAGCTACTAATATTTACCTAAAAAATGTTTTATTATCTTGATAATATTAATGATTGTATAACAAAAAATATTAAAAAAAATAATTTGTGAGCATATTTGTAAATATTTTTTATAAATTAACAACCTTAAGCAAAGTATAATTTTCTTTATACAGTATTTTTTGTTTAACTTAGTACTAAAAAGTTTTTTCGTTATAGTCACATAAATTTAAATATTTAATTATCAAGCTTTGTCAAAAATAATCTAATAAGTGTTAGTTGTTACAGCAATGCACAACAAAAAAGCAACTAATTTATTTTAAATTTAAATAAAATAAAAGAAAACTAGAACAGAGAACATAGAGGAGAGCTTTTTGTTTTTTTATAAGGGAGTAAGACAGTTTGTGAATGCCTTTTAATATAAAACACTAATACTTAATAATTAAACATTACAGAGAATCAAACTAATATTTTTAAAATAATATGCTTTAAGAGATCAATTAATTTGTTTAAGTTTATAGGTCTTGTTAACAAAATGAAACCTTTAAAAAAAATAAAAATAGACTTTTTTGTTTTGCACCCATACATTGTTTAAAGTGTAATTTAAATAGTTAAATATAAGTAAAAATAAATTATTGTTTTTAGCTATTGATGTTGTCTTATTATACTAATTTATAAAGTTTTTAATACATTTATACCGTCAAAAAACTTTTTTTAAGTATAAATTTTCTAATCTACTGAATTTTCATTTTGGAGGCAAAAATACGAAATTTTTTGCTAAAACTAGCATGAGTTTTTTGTTAAAGTTAAATAATAAAAAAATTTAAAAGTTTAGATAGCTTAAAGCACAAACCAATAACTTTAATAAATTCAGGAATAAGGAAAAATTTAATGGTAACGCTTTCTTTTAATTGCTTTTCAGTCAATGTTGACTAAAAACCAGGGGTTGACAAAATGCGACCCACAAGAATTTTTTTATTTAGAACATAAGTGGCCCGTAAAAGTTAACAATAAGGCAAGGTGTATGTAAATATGGCTGACTAATCAAAAAATATGGCTCATTTGTTAGTTTTAAATATGTATGATTCGTATCAGTAAAAATATTAATTTGATTAGGTTCAGTTTAATTCAATGTATAACATTTAAATTATTGATATATATTTTTTATTAGCCTAAAAAACGTGAAAAATACAGTTTATCTTTATAAAATTATTTTTGCTTAACAGATAATGTCCTGGACAAGACATTAAAAGGTATCCGTGGTGTACGACTGGATAACCAAAAGGTTCTTTGTGCACCAGGTTCTAGGACTAAATATTTTGAGCGTTTTTTTTATGTTCAATATAATAAAGTAGTTTAAAACTTAAATAATATCTGCACGTTGCCTTAACTTAGTAAGTTATCAATTTAATAATCTATGAAATAATTTAATGCAGTGGTTCCAATTTATAGAAAAGCTGTATACCATAAAAAGCTAAAAGAAAAACTCTTGAAGTTCTCACGTAACAACTTAAAAAAATAAACTTATAACTATAAGGAAAAAAACAACTAATCTATGAGAAATGGAATGATAATTTGATTTTTGAATATAATTACTACTGAAGGAATTTTAGATAAAACAAAACAACATATACACTTTCCAACTCTAATTGCAAACCAGTCAGCTAATAACTTACATTTTAAATTAATATAAAAACTCATAGGACAAAGTTTTAACATGATTTTCCCGCTTTCGATCGATAGAACCTAGACTAGTATTGTTTAATACAGGTGCACATTTTAAACAGTTTTCTAGAGCCTGTGCACCGCCTAATAAAACTTTGATTTTAAACTAAAACTTTGTTTATTTCAGAAATTATAAATATGTTAATATATTAGCTTGTGCTTATTTGCTGAATTTTAATAACGAATGTTGAATTTATAATATATAAAGTTTAAGAAAGTTTCACCATTTGTTTGTGCACCTGTAATTTAAAAGCGACTTAAGTTTAAAACCTAATAGCATAATAAATTCATATTTTAAAAGTGCCTTAATTTAAAAGAAAACTTTTTACTAAGTTGCTTTTAGTTTTTAATCAAAAATGCTTACATAAGTAGAAATGATAAATATGTATTGTATTTGAACTAACAAGTAAAGTTTTATTTCAAATGTACTTAATTTTAAGTAAAAGAATTTAAGTACACTTAGTTTCTTGTAGAAAATTAACTTATGTGATATAAACATATATTAACTTTAGTTATATATCAAATTAAATGTCGTTACACTAAAGTATATTCCCTAAGTCTTACTATGATATTTTCATAATAATATTGTATACCTCTTTTGAGTCATCAAGTTTTGATTCTTATAGCTCACTAAATACAGGACATGTAATTTTAACTACCTGACCATGAAATTCAAGTAACGACATTTCAATATTTTTTTAAATATTGTGTTTAACTAAAAAAATATTATTTAATCTTTATAGTTTTATTTTATTACTGTAGTTAAATGCTTAAACTATTAATTATTTAAGGTGGCAAATCAACTTTTATAAATTAAGTTACTTGAAATTAAATAACCTTATTAACAAAAGATATCTAAATGTAATGAAAGTTAAAACTTTAATTTTAAAGAAAAACTTGAAATGACACTATAGTGATGTTTTTAACTTGTCAATAACTAACAATATACTTATAAACGTTATTATATTTCTAATTATTATTTCCTTTTTTATAGGCTAAATTTTTACAAATTAAGCTAGTCATAATTTCTGTATCAGTTAGATAAACTAAAAACATTTCTTTTCAAAATCTTTCATAAAAAAAATCAATCAAACTTACGAGGAAGACTTATATCTACATTATAATTTACAATTATTGTAACATATTAGTAGGAATTTAAACTATTTTCAAAAGAGTTTTATAAAAAGATACAACATAAATTACTCTACTATTAAATAAAAAAATCCTAGACACGACCCTGGTTTAATACTACGCTTGATTTTAAAGACATAACGATGCAACCAAATTTCAAGCTGAATTAAATAAGCTAAAATTTGAATCATTATATTATACTTTCGTTATACTCTCCATATCCTAAAAAATATCAAATTTGCATCCGAACATTATGGTCGTTCTACCTTTTAAATTGTCATGATGTTCTTAAAAAGTAGAGCTAGCACAATTTAAAGTTTTAACTTTTCACTACAAAATTAAAAAAAAAGCAAAGTTATTTATGAAAGTACTTAAGAGTTCTCTTTGTTTTGAACTCGATGTGAAATAACTCTAAAACAGTTAAACTTCTTTGTTTCGAAGAGATCTAAAATAACAATTTTGAGTGTAAATACTAAGGCAATTTTAGTGACACTAACTTTACTAAGTTTTTTCATGGTGTTCTTAAAATATAAAACTAGCACAACTAAAAGTTTTAACTGACATTTAAAAATAAAAAACAACTAATATATAAAAACAAAAGTTAGATTCTACAGAAAGAGAGATATTAATATCATTAAAGAGAAAGTTTAAAAACGATTGCTCAAAAGCTTTAAGAGAGAGATATTAGTAAAACAATCTTTTTTTTTTGCTATTTTAGCTGTTGCCTTCCATAAGAAACCTAACAAACTCTTCTAATTTAATCGCTTATACCTCAAAGTTTTTTTTTGGCATTAAAAAACAGTAAAAAACTGGTAGCTTAGTTTTTAATGTAAACCTTAAGACTAACTAAAAGAAAACTAATTTATACCCACATGGCCTTAAAACCATGGTTTTAAGAAAAGTTATAAGTTGCTTGATACTTTGTTTCAATTTATTATGTTACACACCTGCTCAAAAATAAAGATTATTTATTTTTTGTTCCAAACGTCAACTTTTTTGACATAACAAATGTTTTAAATATTTATAGGATTCATAAGTAGTTTACTTTTTCATTAAGTTCAAAAAGTATAAATAAGTAATTTGTAAGCTTTATAGTTTTTTTTTTTTAATAATAATGAATTTAAAGAATGATAAAATAAAGTTTTTTTCTACGTATCTGTTTATAATTTCATAATATTGAAAAAAAAACTTGCATTCAATTAAAATATGTGTGTGAATAGTATGTTACTTTTTAAACAACTCAATGGTATTACTTAGCATGTATTTATAAGTTTCCGTAGTAGGTTAATTGCAAAAGTCTAGAGTTCAGACTTACATAAAATATATTCTTCCAGATAAGTATAACAATTATCAAACCATGACTGCTTTTTTTTAGTTAACTTTTATCCAAAAATGTTTTTCACTAGATAATTTTAAATGTAAAGTTACATTTATTGAAAAGTTTTACTTTTATTTACACTAATTTGAACCGCACAACCATCAGCAACAATTCATGCGACGTTTTGCGAACTAGTTTCGTCCTTTTTAGGTTAACACTTGTTTTGACTATGTTAACTAAAACTTAGTAGTAATTTGTTTGGCTTATGTTAGAAAAGTATATTTATACCTTACAATTTGCATAGAACTTCTTTTATTAACAAAAACTTTGGTAAAATAATATTTATAAATAAAACGTATTCAAAACTAAGCTAACGTGATTTTGACTCGTTTTGCTGGTTGAAATAGCATTTTTTAGACACATTTCCTTAATTAACAGCTGTCGGTGATGGTCTTGAAGCAAGTTTGTATAAAATACTGAATAACTTTCATAGCTGTCTTTTTCTCTTTAGTTTTTTATTTTTTTTAATAAGAATACTTTTATTAAGCTAAACTTTATGTCAGAACTATAGCTTCTAAGACTAAGAAAATTTCAACCAAAAAGAAAAAAATCTGAATACTTGTAAGAAGTTTATATAACAAAAAAAAATCAACAAAAATACCTTGTCATAATTTCTTGTGCAAGTTTGTTAAGACAACTTTTTAGGTGCCTTTCAGAAAAAAATACAACGTTTTCCTTTGTGATGTCGTCTACTTTTCGTTTAGATGAACTCATTAGTCGTTGTACAAACTCCTCACAAATAGTAGACTGTGTAATTACTAAGCTTTCTTTAGAAATTCTACCTTCTTTATTATTTTCTGATGGTCTAAAAAACATACTTATAATCATTTTATTTGAAACTTATTTGTCTTATGAGAAAAGTTGAAGTTTAATTCTCTCAATAAAAAATAGTTAGAATAAAAACTAAGACAGCTTTTATTGTGACAAATTCGCCCATTTTTTATTAATTTGTAATTTTTGCCATGTAATGGCGGCTAATGTTATTTTTCATAATATTCGTGTTACCATTAGCTGTTATACACTAACTTGTTCATATTTCAAATCTGCATTTAAAAAGTATTTAACTTAATTATTATAAATTGACTCAGTTGAACATTGTTTGAATATGTTGTTTATAAGTTGTTTTTTTTTTATTGCTGTTGTTAATTCAAAATACAAAAGTTTGTAATTATTTGTAACTGTCAAACTGATTGTTGTGGTTTCTCACAACTTTTTGCTGCTCCATGGTTATAAAAATGTTCAAAAAAGTTAATATTAATTAATCTTATATAATTAGAATATTTAATATTTACTTTTTTGAACATTTTTATAACCATGGAGCAGCAAAAAGTAAATATTACTCCTAGCATCAAAAGCTCTAAGCGTTTGGCTGCTAAAAAAGTAGTATAATTAACGATATTAACTTAATTAATATATTTGAACTTAATTAATTCAGCTTTATAATTAACTATACCAAAAGAAATCCCTTAACTTAAGCCTCAAGGGTTACAGTTTCTAAACCTGACAATGGCAAACCATTCAGGCAACAGGACTTTTAGAGTTTCAGGCAGCAACCACTTAAGACCAGTTTAGTGGTTTATTGAACAAAAACGAAAAGTTACTCAAAATTTTTTGGTTAAAGGACCTGGATACGCAAAAAGACGTCTCAGACATCGAGTTGCATACCCAACTTAATTAAAATTCTAATAAGTTACAGATGAAAAAAAAAAAAAAAAAACTTTAAAGTCAAAATTTAAACTCTAAACCGAAAAATTCTATCTAAAATGAAATTATTAAACTTCACAACATTAAATATTTTTCAAAAAAAAAATCAGAAAAAAATTATATACACACACATATCTAACATTATATTAAAGGTTTTATATAAAGTTCTGATCGATAGTGCTCGACAAATTAAATTGGAGCTAAATATTTATCTAATTATATAAAAAACTATAATTTAAACAGCTGTTTCACACATTGAAATGTAAAATTTCATGTGATCGTCAGTAAGTTACAGTTTATTATAATAGTGAACAGAAATTTTGATTTTAAATTTTTTATAATAATTGTGACGTAGTAATAGTACAGTTTATTGTACGATTAGCTGAATTTGAAATACGCTGTGAATGTTATTTTATGCTTTTTAGGAAAGTTTGAAAAGGTTGTTTTGGAAAAATGTTTTAAGCTATTAGAAAAATTTTTTTAGACTGTTAGGAAAAATGTTATAAAATACTCGTGTTTGCCGCTTCGATTTTATTTTGTTTTAATATTTAAGTGGTTTTAATTTTGTTAAAAAAATATTTTTGATAATGGATGCATATGTTTTTTCTTTCGCTTTTCTTGTTTAGTGTTACGTTCTTATCTGATTTTTCGATTTCTATTTTTTCTAAGTTACAAAGTTTGCAGCCGAATTTAGTATTGAATTTTAATTTTGTCCTGTTTAATATTTCCCATTTAATTTTGTAGTCTGTATTGTTATCTTTTAAGTTCCATATAGAATTCGCTAGTTCTGTTGTGTGTCTTTTGTTAATATTGTTGAATGATGATTTGTGGTTTCTGTATCTTTGTTTAAAGGTATTTCCTGTCGATCCTATATACTGCTTTGTTGTTTTATTTGATGTTACTGTTGCTTTGTAAATTATATTGGACACTAGGCATTCTTTATTTAAAGGGCAAGGTTCTTTACGGCAATTACAAAGTTTATCTTTTATGGTGCTTTTATCGTCTATATTGCTTTTGTTTAATATTTTGTTGTTGTGAGCTATTGTTTTACTTCTGAAATTATATGTACAACTGTAAGATATTTTAATTGTGTTTCGGTTGAATATTTTATGGAATGGGTGGTTTTTGTCAAATGATGTAGTAATCAGGTTTAAGAATTGTTTGCCTATTTTAGAACTTACATTTAGACTGATTGGTGGGTTGAAATATATTATGTCTCTTTTTCTTTGTTTTTTATTTCTTTCTGGTAAAGTGGTCTTATCATATTTTATTTTTTTTTTATAATTGAACGAATTTAATGCTTTTTGGTATTTATTTTTTACATTGTTGAAGGATTCTTCGTTATTAGATAGTTTTATTAGTCTTCTTCTTATTGTTTCGGGTAGTTGTTTTAGTATTTGTCGGGGGTGGTTGGAGTTGTAGTTTACGTATAAAATTGGTGAGTTTGGTTTGTTGTATGGTTGGTAACTTGAGTTTGATATGTTGAAGGATAAATCTAAGAAGTCTGTTTGGAATAATCCGGATTCTATTGCTATTTTAAAGCCGTTTTGTTTGAATAGTTTAATTAAATATTTAGCAGTGTTTTCAGCTGATCTCGGTGATTTGCTTCTTATTACCCCATATGTTTAAATTATAGGTTTTTATATAATTAGATAAATATCTAACATTATATACACATAAAATATATATTGAACTCTACGTCAAAAGGTAAAGTTTCTATCTAAAATGTTTTTAATTTTAAACTTATCAATAACTTAACCTTTTATAAGATTTAAAAAAGAAAAAAAATGAAAAAATAATTAATAAATAAATTTGAAGTTTTTTTTTAAAAGTATGTTTAAGAATTTAGACTCTACTATCAACTTATTAAAAAAAAAAACAAAAATAAATTAAAGTTATCACATAAAAAATAAATAACCATAAATATATAAAACAAAGCTGCAATATTCAAAAAAAAAAACAGTAAAATAAAGCTGTATCCATAATTTTATTTTTCTTAAACTAAATAAAAAGTATAAAATGAATATAACCTTTTAATTAAATTTATCAGTTTTTACTATCTTGAATAAATGTCTAAATGTAGAAGTTTAATTATACCAAAATAATCATGTAAATAACCACAGAAAACATTTAAAATAGTAAATAGGTTTTTTATTTGAAAAAAGTAATAAAGATAAATAACACTAACAATCATAAAATAAGTCAACCATTGCTAGTTTTTAATTTTAAAGGTGATTTCAGCTCATGATTTAAATATTTTACATTCTTTGTTTTCTGGCAAAAATATATTTAAAGACTAAAAATTTTATTTACACAGATAAAATATAGACTATGAAATTGTTTACTAATACACTTTTAAACTACAAACAGAAAAAAAAAACATATATATACATATTATAATTTTCTACAAAATAGACTAAACCAATTTTACTGAAACTCAGTTAATATACTCAAAAAAATATAAATACCTACTTAGATGAAAAATAAATTGTAATCTAATGTATATAAATAATAAAAGAAATTAAAAGTTCCTGTTCATGTTATGTAAACTCTATTGAATAAGTTGATCATTTAATAAATTGTCCCCTTTAACAGTGAGGTAGATCAGTTAGGCAACAGGACTGTTAGGAGTTCAAGCTGTAACCAATATAGGGTTAGAGTTCCCATCCCATGAGAGTTGACTAAACATTTAAAACAACAAATAGGGGAACTAAAACTCACAAAAATGAAGAGTTGGAGAAGTAGAAAGCAGCTAAATTGCTAGAAAAAGAACTCTATTAACTCAAGCTTCGAAACCTTAAGTTGACTACACAAGTAAGTCAGGAAGACCAGACTAATCAGGAAACAATGAGGTTAAATAAAAAAAAAGGTACGATGTATAACAGAGTTTTTCCACTTCTGTAAGGCAACCCTCAATACACAGGGAAACCCCACAGTTTACAGCTTACCCTAGATATACAAACCGTGGATGTTACAACCCAGAAATATGTCCTATAGGAAATGTGGTTGCACCATACTAACAAAAAATGGTCACCCGTCCTTCTTCCAATGAGAGACGGAGATGATGGGCTAAAAAAGTTCTCTAAAAGGCTACCAGGAATTTTAGAACCATTAAACTAGCAAATATACAGCCTAGAACTATCCTCCTTGAAAAAGCATATGACATTCAAAGTCCATGCAGTGTCATTGCGAAACCTGTTAACCAACCTTATCCCCAATTTTTTTACGATCATTATCAGTAAAGACAGAAAGAAAATAGCTCACTCACCAAGAATGGTTAAAAAGGGAGAGGTACAATTATTGTGAATAAAAACATCCAAAATGTTACTCCACATGGTCCCTTTATAATAAATGTATAAGGGCAAACCCATATGTTTGCTCAATAAAGTTCTCTAAAATGTGTATCAGAGAACACCTTATTTACAACTAAATACCATACTTCAGTAGTTGAGAAAACATATGAGAAAATTTCTGTGAAATGTGTGTCAGAAAACACGATATTAATTACTAGAAACCAAAATTGAGTGGTAGAGAAAACAGATGAGAAAATTCCTGTGAAATATATGTCAGGAAACACCATAAATGAGAAAATTTCTGTGAAATGTGAGTCAGAGAGCATCACAGATAAGAAAACTCCTGTTAAATATGTGTCAGAGAACAACATTAAAGAGAAATTTCCTGTGAAATGGGTGTCAGGGAGCACCACAGATGAGAAAAATCCTGTGAAATGTGTGTTATTGAGGACCACAGATATGACCCCCTTCGCACAATTATAGTACGCATTTGGAGTGTGTGTAAATCTACTTGGACAAATATTCACGGATAAAGCTAATGGAGAGACTGTCGTGAAGCTGACGTTGCAGCCTTTCCTAAATGTGATGTCAAATATTGGGAAAAAAAAACAAGAAATACAACAACAATGGTGTCTACTATGAGCCAACACTATTCACCTGCCAAATTTTTTGGCTCAAACGGGTAAGCAAGAAGAAGTTGAGCACCCTGTTTCATGGGCCATACAGAGTACTAGACACATCCAAGCACAGTATGCTCATTTTAGAAAACAACAGAGTGGAAAAAGTTTCACTTAGAAAATGAAAAGTTTTTATTCCACAAAAAGACTCATGTGACGTCAGTTGTGAGAAAAATTAACCATACAACCTGAGAAAGAGAAATTAATATTATCACAACAGTTATGCAGAATGTTCAGATAACGAGTATTAGTTTTATGATTAAGTCATCAAAAATTAAAATTTCAGTAAAGTTTCAGATAAATATTAGGTTATCAGGTTTTGGACATCTTAAAGTTTAGTTTCTCAGGAAATTTTAAGAAGAGAATCAGTCCCAGGCTTAAAAAAAAATTTATTTGAGTCTCTAACGAGACTATTTTTTCTTGTGAGTTCAACTGTTTAGTTTTTTTTTTGAACACTTTTCGATTCTTGGAATTTTTTATGTTTTTAAAGCGAATAAGGGTGAGAGCAGCCTTATTTTATTTAGTGATTTTATAAAAATGCATTTTTTATGAGAATGATATTTACTCAAAATATTGCAAAATAAAGATACAAGGATACTGCAATATAAAAGGAATTTCTTAAGTGTTCTTGGAATTTTTTCTTTCTTTACTTTATCGTAAGTAAGATTTTTTGTTTTGTTAATCTAATTTTACTCTAAGTTGTTTGTTAAAGTACCTTGTCAAAATTATGTTCACAACTGAAAAAAAAATTAACAAGTTTTAAATTTTTATAGAATTCTTTAAGTTTGTAACTTTTTTGTTTTTATAAAACTTTTTGTAACAGTTAAGTTTTTATTTGATAGTTTTTTTTTAACTTTGATGCTTTTTTCATTGTAGAAGCTTTGTTTTACCGTAAACTTGTTTTTTGTAATAGTTGAACAACAAAATGTTTTTATTTTGATATGTGGTTAGATAAATTTTTTTAGTTAACATTTAATCAGTTATATAAAATTTAAAATGAGTTATGTACTTGAATAATGATAGAATTTAATTTCAAATTTGCAAGAACACATTTTTTAATTTTTACATTGTCAATTTTTCGTTGTGTTAATTGTAAATTTTTATCGTAAAAAGCTTTTTGGAAGTTGCGATGCTTGGTTAACCCACATAACCCTTGATCAATAAAAAAAGATAATGATTCAAAAAAAAAAGACTACAATATTCCACTATTGAAAGCAAAGTAGTGTAACATTTACTAATAATATTTACTTTTTTGTATTTAACATATATTTTCTTGAACATTTTTCTAACCATGGAGCAGCAAAATGTAGGTCTTGTCCCCAGCACCAAACTCTCTAAGCGTTTGGCGCCAAAAAATAACAATAAGAGGAAGTTCAGCTCTTTAGTTAATGCTAACAAAAGTAATCCCTTAACTCAGGCCCAAATGGTTAAATTATTACTTATATAGTCTTTCAAACAAATAAAGCAAATAAATAAGTTCAAAAAGAGATTAAAAGTATCTATAAAAAATGATAGTTTTCACTGTTAGCTAATACTACTTTCACCGCTAAAAAGGTTAAAACTAAAACAGAAAAAAAAAAAAATTACAAATAAACAAAAATTGATGTAAATGCAACTAGTTATGAAAAAAATATGGTTAGTAAAGCTTTTAATGCTATGTAATGATAAACTAAACTATTCTACATAAATAAATATTTATTTCGCACTTCTAAGAAATATACAAATAAAACAAAACTATAAGGTGTAAGTTAAATATTGTATTGTTATTGTTAGACTTCTACTACCATTTTATAAATAGAAAAAATTTTCAGTATTTTTGATATAATCAAAATATTTTAAAATTCTTTTATTGTTTGTCATTTTTACCATTATTATTTTACTACAGATTTACAATTTGAAAATCCGCTCTGCGGTGAAACTTAGTACTTATTTTTTCTCAAAAGTAATAAATTATTATTTATCAATCTCTCTTGTGGATAGATTACTGTGTCTTGTTTATTTGTTTTTAACTCTATTAGTTTTATCAAAAATCAACATATTACATTTGTTTAGCAACTTAATTATAAAGCTAAAATTAGAATTAAATTTAGTAATACAAAAATTAACACTTTTAAAACTTTTTTCCGGTGCATAACTTACTCAAAGTAGTAAAAATATTTCATTATTATTTATTTAAGTAATTTCAAATAAGGCTTATCAAAAAAAGTATCCTACTGAATAAAACTGAATTAAAACTGAAATAAAGTTATATCATTCTTAGATCAGGGGTCGGCAAACTGCGGTCCCTGGGCCAAATGCGGCCCTTAAAGTCAAAATATGCGACCCGAGAAGCACTTTTTAGCTAAAAACATACTTTTTAAAAACTATTAAAATAAAAGATTTTGTAATAAAAACTTTTAATAAGGCTCTTATCGCAAATAAATAATCCTTACTAGTAATTTATTATTGCTTATTTTATTATAGTTTAGATTTAAAAATTAACTTTTATACCGATCACTACAATTGTTTTTAAATAACTGCGGCACTTGAAGGCTTTTTTTAAATAGTGTGGCCGCTAGCGATTTTTTCTAGGAAAGTTGGACGCGAGTTACAAAAGGCTGCCGACCCCTGAGTAAGAACTTCAAAGTTTAAAAACATAAAATGAAATAATTATAAAAAGTAGACCTAAATAAAATAGCTGGATGCTAATAATAAATATTTTTGCTGTACTAATAAATGTTAACCTAACTAGTTTTATTAGCTCAGCTAAATCTAACCATATCAATTCAATATGATGTCCTGGACTCTGATGTTTAAAGGTATCCTAGTGATGTGCGAGTCGATAACTGAATGGTTTTTTCGTGCACAAGGTTTTATGACCAAACATTTTGAGCCCTTTTATTTGTCATTCAATAAATAATATGTAACTAACATCTTTTAGTTTTGTTTTATTGTTTAGTTTTAGAAAAACTACTTCAATACTTAGTTATTTATGTGGAACAATTTAATTAGTCATTAAACAACATTATTAAGCTTACCTGTCTATATCTAATTGCATTCGTATCAACTTTTTTACATTTGTCATTATATAATTTTTCATTAAAGTTTAATAGTTTGAACAGCCGCTTAGCGAAGAAAGCAGTAAGTGCTATAGTTAATAATATATATTTTGTATAACTTTTTTTTGACCCATATAAAACTACAAAATTTTAAATACTTCTTAAGTCTCTTACTTGTACACAGAAGTTGAATCACTCCAAAGATTAAGGGGAAGAACTGTATCCTCTACTTTAGAAGCTAGACTCATGTACGAAGTAACATCTTTAGCAATTTGCATACGCAGTTCTTCAATCATTCGTAACTCTATTTGTTCCATCAGTCGCTTCAGCTTTTAATAAAAATCACTCTACTAACTATCATAAAAATAATAAAGTGTATATAAAATAATATTTAGAATAATATTTTTAAAAATCTTAAATAAATATTGTTTAATCAAAAATTTTTTGCACTAAAACACATTAGGTATAAAACTTACAAGACTTGCTCGAATGGTAAAATCCGGTACTAATGGTGGTTTAGGAAACATTTCATTATTTGACGTTGTGTTAAACATGTGAGAGTGTTTTTTCATAGTCAAACTTTTATAAGTCGGGTAAAGGATTTCTTTATTATATGCTGTACTGAATAGCCTGAAAAGATATTGTAATATTACTTAAAAATTCAATATAGTCATCCCCAACCATAATAGCATCATTAAACCTGTATAGATCTAAAGAGTTGATACCGTTCGTTTGAAGTTTTTGAGTTGCCCATTCATATTTGCAAAAGCTCAACTGTTTGGATAGTTGCAAAAAAAGAAGTAGTAACCTTAAAAATTATCATAAGTAAGTAAAATATACCATTACCGGCCTAGAAACATGAAGATCAAGTTAAGTCAACATAAACATATAGACGAAAAATTATAAATCAAAATATAACTTTTGAACTTAAAAATACATAATTTAGAAAATTAGTAAAATCAAAATTTTAGATAATCACAACCTACGTTGCAAACACAGTTTTTTTGAAGAAACAATAAAAAATTATTCATAATTTAACTGAAAAGAGAATCTAAAAGATAATTTTGATATAAATCTTATACTTAAAATTTATTATAACAAACTTGTAGGATACTATTGGTTGATTTACTTTAGATAGTGCTACTTTTGGCGTTTTGCTTTCTCCCTGTGACCAATATAGTTTATTAATGAAAAAGGTATGCGTTATTACAATTAAAGCTGTATTAGAAATAGGGATTTAATGTATCATAAAAATATACATGTAATACTTTATAAATAAACGCAATACAGTACATAATATATTAACATTGTTTTACTTTTCAGTTTTTTTACTAAAACTTAACTGATATAATTTTTTTCAAGTCTGTTGCTGTTTGGTAAAAGGTTGTTTTCGTGGGTAGGGTTAGTTTTTTAGTCATCTAAATAAATTTTTAATTTGAGATATAAAACTCTGTACAATAACTACTAATATTTACAATGAAATCACTAGTGATGCAAAAAAAATAAACTGCTGTATTAAACAATGAACTTCTGCCTCTTAAGGTTGATATTGCAGCTTTTTAGTTCTTATAATACGTCTTCTTGGCCAAGGATCAATTAGAGAAAACGATTGTACCTTGTTTGAAATAAAATATCTGGTGATAAAAGTAGGCAGCATGATGTATTATTTTATGCCGTGAATATATTCTTATAATCTGTGTAAATTAAATCTAATGGTAACAAACGTGTTACCACACATCGTTTACACACCATGAAAAAACGAAAAGTTTTTTGTTAGCGTATATGCGCAGCGCAGAAAGCAAGAAAAACAAAAATTTTATAACAAGTTAAATGTTTGACTGAACAAGCTACCTAAACATGGAAAGCTTATCATTTTAGATATCTACTGTAAAGAAGGATCAAAAATTATTTGTAGGTTTGCTGTAAAATTCACATTCCAAAAAAATAAAACCACAAATTTGCTTGATAAGAATAAGGTAAAAAATCTCTACTCTGATGTAATTTTTTTTTCTCAGAAACATCTGTTTCACTATCTTGATCTAGAACATGGTTTCTCATACTGATTTTTATAATCTCCCCACTAGCAGAAGATTGAAAAGTTTTATTCCCCTCTTTGTTTAGGGATCTGCAAGCATTTGGTTGTCGCGGACCAAACTTCGAAAACAAAAATCTTCGTTAGCCGTAGTCGTACTTTAAGATACAATATGATCTTTTTTTATTCTTTGTTACAAACCCGAGAATTTTTTTAGTAAGTTTGTTGGTTACCTTTTTACTTTTTTACGGCTTTACTTGCGATCGCTGCCACTTTTTAGTCTCTACTACAAACTTCAGAATATCTAGTGTAAATTTCAAATGTCCCGTCAATTTTCACTCATTTTTTCTTAATTTTTATCACAAACCTCAGATTGTATAGTACTATAAACTTGTTTTTGTTTATAAAACACCAATGAAAATTATAAGCTAAGAAGTTATTGTTTTATTTGTTTGTATGTTTCTTTAAGCTTTAAAACAGTAATCTAAACAAGTTTTTTTATCTATCGTTCATTAAAAAAGAATTGGTTCCCCTTAAAACTTTGACTATAACCAAGTTCTACTAAAGTTATTTTTCAATATTATGATTACATTTCTTACAGAGCATTTGAAAACTTATATCTAATATAATTTAATGAGTTACCAACATGTTTTAATGCTAAGTTTTGTCTTTTCATATTATATTTTACAGGTGTATAAAATTGTAATTCGCATTATATCAGTTTTCAATAAACTACTGTTCCTGAAAACATTATTTATTGTGGATTTTTTAATGTAATAGTAAAGAAAATTTAGAATAAAACAAACAAACTTTGTTGCAATTGTGGTTTATAAGCAAGATGTCAGCTTTAATAAGTAAAAAAGTTCTTATTGATTTTTTAACTTAAAAAATAAAAGTACAACATATTTATGGGTTATAAATTTTAATTTTAAACCTAGGTTTTAAGCTAAGTAGATTAGCTCAGTTGTAGATACGAGTGCACGACAATTAAATTTCACAAAACAAAGAAATTGATAATAAACTGTGGTGAACTATTTTTATGGTTATATTGTTATAAATTGGTGCTTGGAAAAATTAAAAGAAAAATTGTATAAATTTACATAAATAAAGTAGTCCCTTAAAGTATATCTCGAACATACCTTGACTGTTAATTAAAAAAGCCTGTTACACTGGGCCTAATTGTAAGAGTTTGGATTGTCATTTTACTACCGTATAGAATTACATTATAAAATAAATGTGTGTTTAAAACACATTTTTGATGTTATTTTTAAGAAAACTAATACTTTTATCTTTCACGCGGAGGTTGTGGTTGGTCTGATGGACCAGGTTGGCTACGGCGCGAAGAGTGTGGGTCAACACCCCTTTTGTTGATTCCTCTGTCAATGTTACGCTGGCTACAGCGAGTTTCGGGGTTGTTGACCTTGTCTAAAGTATGATGTATGTTCTCTTTAGAGAACATACTATCCTTTTTGGTGGGCTTGGCTCTATTACTCATTATGCTATACCCACTATATACTATATAATAGTTAGGTATGGCCCACTAGTTATTTAAGTAAATTTAAATATTTTAGATATTTAGATATTTAGATATTTTAGATATTTAGATATTTAGATTAATCAAATTTGGTTTGTAAATTTCAGAGATTATTAAGAGCACCAAAAAGCAGCTTGCTTCTTAACTAATTATCCACAACAAAGCTTATTTATTCAATTTTGTATAACCAATTTACAGATAATTTCAATATAATGATCTATTAACACCAAGGTTTAGTTATTTAAATTTATGCAAAATCAAAAGTACAATTAACTACAATTTTATTTTATCAACAGCAGAGTTTATTCAAATTTATGCAAACCACAGTAAAATTAACTTCAATTTAACTAATTTAGAAATTTCAATTTAAGAGACAACTAGAAAATAATAGATTAATGACAATACTCATAATTTAGCACCAGGAAGTTCAGCTTGAGCTTTTTCAAATCTCATCATTTAAAACTAAAGGCGGCAAAGTTAACAAATTAATAAAAAACCCCTAATTAGAGAAAACTCTTTTGCTAAATTTAATTTTTAGCCAGAGGCGTTACATTTTCCCCTCTTATTAAACATTTTTAGAATTTTAACTTAGGTTTTTTAGATAAATATTAGTTTTAAGGTGTTAAACGTTTGTTAAACTGAAAAAAACTTTAAATATAGTCCAGGTGAAAACCATTATACACTAAAGCACTCAACTTAGAGATATATAAGCATGCAACATAAGTTTATAACTTTCTTTTTGTAATTTACATGTAATAAACAGAAATAATATTTTAAGAGATACTTATGATCATCAACTTTATGTGCTAAAACGTACTTGCATATAACAACATTTTTGAGCTAATTCAAAATCTGGATTTAAACACTCTACTAGCTATTTTTAAAGTAAAATTAAAACTATAAGTATTTAAATGTAGTAAATGCTTAAGACACTTTTTAAGTGTGGTAAAAATGCTTTTTTTAACAAAATAAAAAAGAAATTCTAAAGAAATTGTAAAGAAAAGACTTTTTTTGAATATAAATTTACAAATTCCTAATTACAATCATGAGTCAAAAGTTTGTTTAAAAGTCAATGTTTACCGTTCATGATGATGGTTCCTTACTCTTACACTGGAGGTTGAGGCTCGGCCTCTTCTTACTCGCCTTCTCCTCCTCTTCTCTGGTTGCTCCAGCTGCGGCCGCTCTTCTTGTAGCGGTTCTCCCGGAACTCTGGCGGGAAGTTTGGCTCCACTGACGTCCTTCTCCGCGAATTAATCGCTGGCGACCTGGCGTTGTTCACCATCGTCATCAACGCCAACGGATTTGAGGGTCTGCTTGACATCATCAGCAGACGGGTTGGCATTGCCCCCCATGGCATTCGAAGGTGTGCTGCCATGTATGCATTTCCAGACGAATCGACATCGTCACTACCATTCTGCTGTACGTAGTGGCAGCTTGTTCTTATTAGAATGGTTCATTCTGAGGTCTCTGGGGTGTGGCAGTTCGACTTACCCCACCAAACTAGATGAGTGAAAGTTACTGAGCCATGATTTTTACAATTTGCTTGGCAAGCTTTCCCAGTGCTAAACAGGAGACAACCAAAACTCAATGCAATATAGAACATTTTAGATTTTTATATAAAATATCACACAGTACCTATTTTAGCTAAGATAATTACAAATAAATACATGTCTATAAGATACCAATTTTTAATGGTTGTACAAATAAATATAAGATCAAAAACCCCATTAATTTTCAAATTAAAAAGTTAAGTCATTTAACAGTAATATAAAAAATGCAAGCAGCTTCTAGGTGTTGTACAAAATAATCAGTGAAAATCAACTGTTGCTTATTTGAATAAGCCCTTAAGTAGTATTCATCTAAAAAGTACCAAATATCTTTCTATGCTTGTACAAAAAAACACCAGGTCTCCTGGCTTTGACCATGGCAGGCTTGTAATTATCCAATATTATCTCGAGCTCGTAGTTGTGTTTTGGCTTTGCGTGGTAGGTTGGCTTCCTGGTAATTTCAGGGAAGTCCATTAATAGTCTTTTGCATTTTTCTTCTAACGGAGTTGTATTCTTACCACCCAGATTGATGTGGTTGACTGAAGCAACTATAGGGGTGGGCAACTCAGCAGGTGCGAACAGTCTAGCTGATTCGTTTGACCCCATCTTGCATAGTTGAGAGGTAGATGGCAGGATCGCTAGTTCGTTCTTTCTTAACAGGTCCATGCCAATAATGCCAAAGTGGCGTGATTCTTGAATAACCCAGAACGAGTGGTTGATGGGTTCTAAAATCCCCAATTGGAGTTCGAAATCCGCGCTACCAATAGGGTGGGTTGTTTTGTTACCAAACCCTTGGATGGTTCTACTTTGTTTAGGAAAATATTTGTCTATACCGTTAGTCAATTCCTTCGGCAGGATTGAAATTTCGGATCCGCTGTCAACCAAAAAGATGACATTTGTGTTTGAATCCGTTACAAATAGTAGGCCCTGAGGGAGGTTCTTCGGTTTGGGTGCAGGGAATTTATTTAGTTGAAATGTCCATTTTTTTACACTTTTATCTTTGTTGTGATTGGTAGTGTCGAGAGATTTTTGTTGTGGTTCTGGCTGCGGTTGCGCTGACCGTTGGGACTGCCCGTTGTGGTGCTGGCTGAGGTAGCTCGGATCGTTGGCGCTTGTCGTGGAGGTGCTGGCTTCGGTGGCGCTGACCGTTGACGCTGGCTGTGTTTGCGCAGACCGTTGGGACTGCCCGTTGTGGTGCTGGCTAAGGTAGCTCGGATCGTTGGCGCTTGTCGTGGAGGTGCTGGCTTCGGTGGCGCTGACCGTTGACGCTGGCCCTGGTGATGCTGGCTGTGTTTGCGCTGACCGTTGGGACTGCCCGTTGTGGTGCTGGCTAAGGTAGCTCGGATCGTTGGCGCTTGTCGTGGAGGTGCTGGCTAAGGTGGCGCTGACCGTTGACGCTGGCCCTGGTGATGCTGGCTGTGTTTGCGCTGACCGTTGGGACTGCCCGTTGTGGTGCTGGCTAAGGTAGCTCGGATCGTTGGCGCTTGTCGTGGAGGTGCTGGCTTCGGCGGCGCTGACCGTTGACGCTGGCCCTGGTGATGCTGGCTGTGTTTGCTCAGAACTTTGGTTCTCATCAGGTGTTTCTGCTGCACTACGTGAGGCTGTTTGCTTTATATGAAAAGTCATCTTCGGTTTGTTTGAAGGTGTGGACACTTCATTTCCTGGATGACTTATAGTGCAGTTTGAGGCATTTCTGGTTGGTCTCGGTTGAGATGGGGGTTGCTGTCGAGGGGCGGTTTTATTTACAAACTGGACAGCTTGGGTGTGAGATAGTGTAGCCCCAATCACTCTCCCTCTCACTGCGGAGAGTTTGGGAGCTCGTTTTTTGCATGAGGCGGAGATATCACCTGGCTCCTTGGTAGGTCTTGAGCCTTTGAGGTGTGTGAAACCTGGTGGGGAACCTGGATTTGAGGATCCATGTATGTATTCTGTCTAACCTGAGTTGAGATGTCGTGATTTGTCCTTGTGGATGGATTTAGACTTCTTAATTCATGTAATTCTTCTTGTAATTTTCGAAATTCCTCTAGAAGTTTAGCCCGTCGAATTTGTTCCTTCAAATCTTTGATCCCCTGTACTAACTCCTCGGCACCCAGTTCTTGAGGTGGCACTTGAATAGGGGGTCTCCTGTTGTTTTGGAGGGAATAGTCCATGTTTAAGTTGTTAGGTTGGAGTGGCAAGGGTGAGGTTCTTGCTGGAGGAATGGAGCTGTTGCTAGGTGGTCCTGTCACCCTTGGTGGAGGCCCATAGTTGCTAGGTGTAGAATTTTGTTGGGGTGGGTAGCTTTGCCTTGGCAGACCACTTGGATTAGGCTGGTCTCTAGGTTGTTGATAACTGCCCATCGCTGCCTGGGGCTCTTCCCCCTTTTGGTTATTTCCTGACTGATCCTCCCCTAAGTTCATGTCAATCTCGGCACTGATTTCTATACCCTCAATTAAAGCGTGTTCACTCACGTTGTGGTCACCATATCTTTCACGCGGAGGTTGTGGTTGGTCTGATGGACCAGGTTGGCTACGGCGCGAAGAGTGTGGGTCAACACCCCTTTTGTTGATTCCTCTGTCAATGTTACGCTGGCTACAGCGAGTTTCGGGGTTGTTGACCTTGTCTAAAGTATGATGTATGTTCTCTTTAGAGAACATACTATCCTTTTTGGTGGGCTTGGCTCTATTACTCATTATGCTATACCCACTATATACTATATAATAGTTAGGTATGGCCCACTAGTTATTTAAGTAAATTTAAATATTTTAGATATTTAGATATTTAGATATTTTAGATATTTAGATATTTAGATTAATCAAATTTGGTTTGTAAATTTCAGAGATTATTAAGAGCACCAAAAAGCAGCTTGCTTCTTAACTAATTATCCACAACAAAGCTTATTTATTCAATTTTGTATAACCAATTTACAGATAATTTCAATATAATGATCTATTAACACCAAGGTTTAGTTATTTAAATTTATGCAAAATCAAAAGTACAATTAACTACAATTTTATTTTATCAACAGCAGAGTTTATTCAAATTTATGCAAACCACAGTAAAATTAACTTCAATTTAACTAATTTAGAAATTTCAATTTAAGAGACAACTAGAAAATAATAGATTAATGACAATACTCATAATTTAGCACCAGGAAGTTCAGCTTGAGCTTTTTCAAATCTCATCATTTAAAACTAAAGGCGGCAAAGTTAACAAATTAATAAAAAACCCCTAATTAGAGAAAACTCTTTTGCTAAATTTAATTTTTAGCCAGAGGCGTTACACTTTTTATTAATTATTTTATTATTGTGTGCTTGTTAACGTTTAATCTGCATTTAATTTATTGTTATCTTTAAAACAAATTTAACAAAAATTTCGAATAATTTATTAAATTATGCAATATAGAGGAATACAAATTAGGATATAACGGCAACTTAATCCTTATTAAGTAAGTCTTCTGAACTCACTTAATTAACATAGATTAAATCTAGTCTGATTGTTACAAGGCAACTTCAGAGAAAAAAACACTCTACAATAAATAACAAGAAAAGGTTTTTACTTTAGTTAATATTTAGTCAAGTTATTGGTAACTTCAATATACTTTATATTATACTGAACATTTTCAAATTAAGCATTATACAGTAAGGTTTTTCGTAAAACAAATACTTAAAAGTCTTGGAGTTTTGTTATTATTCAATTAAAAAAACTATTTAGGTAAAATCATTTGTGTCGATCAATTAAAATCAATATCATCTAAACTAATATAGTTATTTAAAGGCCGTTTAATGACATTCTAAATTCTGTGTTATTTTTATGGTAGTCATCAGGAATATATATATATAGATATTTTCGTACTGTAGTGGTAAGTAGCTTAGTTAGAATAGTTTCGTTAACTTTGATACAAATTTAAATAGTAACTCTATAAACAACATGCAAATTTCGAGAGTCATTAAAAAATTCAAGTAAAAAAAAAACTTGTTTTATTTTAATGCTAATATAGAAAATAATCAAGCCCAGTTATGAAACAAATATTTTCATTTTTTTTAATAACAAGTCAGCACGAGTATTTTGAAAAGTCGCTAACACTTATGTTTGAAAATGTGAGTGTTTAGATGACAAGTTCAAGTTATAAATGTTCAAAAAAAATTAATAACAAAAGCAATGCAAAGATAACGATATTTAAAACATCCAAAGCCATTAAAGTTTTACATCTTGAAAAATGTTTGATAAAGTTTTAGTTTAATTTGTTTCAATACGCAATACATAAGCTGTCATTATAATAGTTTAGCTTCAGCAGTATTTATTATTAAAAGCTGTACGCTTTAACTAATAATGTGGTAGGCAAGTCTATTAACATATACTGTACTAGTATGGTATCTAAACAGTTAATAAACAACTTAACTAGTACGTTTAACTAAAAGTTTCAATTTTTGAACTTAATTTGTCATAGTAAACATTCGTTTATATATTTTTATAAATTGAAAGAGACTAATAGTATCACTAAATTAAATGATAAATACTGGTCACAATTGTATTGATTTTATTCTTTTAAGTTGTTGGGTATACTTTTTTTCTAGTTTTTTTAGAAATATTTTTTTTTAAACATATTTGGTCGGATAAGTTTTTAAGTGTTAGATTTATACTTTATTACAAACTTTGGGATTATCATTATGCTGAAAAATTACTTAAACAAAATCTTGAAAAAGAAAATTAGAAAACAATAATAAATATTTAATATTTCTCTTTATATTTGTTAGCAATCATTAATGGTCCTTATAGTCAACAGTAGGCAATTCAATGCAACATTGTACATATAAGTTTTAACAATTTAAGTAATAGTTTATACAATGAAATTACATTGTTTTAAAGCAATGTTTTATCAATTACCATTTTTTCTTTTTCTCAGAGATAGAAGCCAAAAAAATTGATTGCCCGTACAATAAAAACTTTAACATAACTTTAAGTTTTACAGTGGTACAAATTCGAAAATGTTAAAAAATATTTCTTTAAAAAGTATAACGTACTTTTTTTGTGTAAATATAAATTAGTAAAGGCATATATTGTAAAAAAAAAAATAAATAAAGTCTATGTTATAAATAGTTTAACGCAAGTTGAAAATTGAAAACTACTTCATATTTCTTATATTATCTATTGTAGGAAACGTAAGTTCATCGTATCTTTAGTAATTAATACATAGTAAACACTTACATAAGTAATGACAATTTATAATAACATTTTACTTACAACGTTTGTTTCTACAATTTCTAGAGTCTTCTGGTTTATTGAATCTGTAAAAATTTCACATTATTCTTGATACCGCTAAAAATGATTAACCTATATTTATCTTAAGTTTTTACCTTTAATGGACAGAACTGGTAAAACACCTTGCTTCAAAACTTCGTTCAATAATAAATCAACAGCAAGAAATTCGGCATTTACAAATTCAGCTTCGGACTTACTAAGACTAGCAAAACAAGTTTTTACAATTGTACTTAAATCTGCCCAATATTTTTTGTAGCAATAAGTGAAAGGACCGTTGCAAGAATGTAAGCTGTTTAAAAAAATTATGAAGTTTATAATATAACTCTTTTACTTAAATAATAAATAAATAAATAAATAAATGTTTAATGGTAAATTTATCAACTTGAAACTATTACTTGCGAATTAAATACATTTAAAATTAAATGCGTAACTTTCTTATTGTATAATTAATAACAACAGTTTAAAAGAGTTATATTTTGTTGACAGATAAAGTAATTTTAAATTAAAATAACCATATCCAGGGATACAATTTTTGTGCTTTACTATCATCAGGAATCAAAGATTTTGGTAATTTTATACTCATCATTACTAAACTTTCATCGTTGTGAGTATTAAGAAGTGAAAACGCTTGTTTGCAATTGTTCATTAAGTTATTAAAGCCCTTTTCATTTCCAGTAGACAAAAAATTCTCACTAAAAGTATTATTTTTTGAGCTTTGACAACTATAGTTTAAAATGATGTTTATTTTTCTAAAGATAAAGTATTCTCACAATATAGCCTGTGTATAGATATATTTAAATTAAACTCATTTTTGAGTAAAGACGTTACTAACTGCGTTTAGTTTAGTGTTTGATTATGTTTAAGAAACTGACTTAGCCGAATGAAGAACAGTAAACTCTAGTTTTATTAGAGCACATTTCTTCTTTAGATTTAGTAATTGCTTAACTTTAAAGGGAGGTACGTCTGAAGCAGATTTTTCTGATAAACGAAACGAATCAATTTGTTGTTGAATTTCTTTCATTTCATTGATTATTTCTGTAAAGTAATTTAAAATAACTAAAATTTTGTATCACTTTCTAGTTGTAAATTCATAACTTTTATTTTGTAAAATAGTTACTTATAATTTTTAGAACTAGTATTACTAGGCGTTTAAATTTTTAAACAAAGTAAAGTAGACTTAGTTTTTAAACTTAAATAAAAATAATAAAAGGCTTATAAAGTTTCTAAACCCTTTAAAGTATAAAAGTTTTCGAAAATATACAAGTTGAAGTAAAATACCTGGAACTTTGTTTAACTTTGAAATAAATACAATAATTTTTTTTTAGCTAATGAAGCGTTCAGTGTAACTATTTGTAATAATGGTTCCATAAAAACTTTTCTAGTAATTTTCAAAACAACTGTTTATTAATTCAATACTTTTCTAAATAACATTGTTTCACTGCTCACAAAATATAATGAGCTCTACAGAGTCAATTAATTACAAGTATGCAAGGGCCATAAAGTATTGCGTAAAAAAAAGTTGTCTTGACTTTTCAATGAGCTCTGCTTATTTTTTTCTCTTAGATAACTTATTATTACGTTATATTTTGTATAGTAGTTTTAGTTTAAACCTTTTTAATTGAACAAAAAAAAAAAGCAATAGCTCAGCTTCATTGAGCAAAAAAGAGAAATTCAGAGATTATTTAGTTCTTGAAGGCGGTGGTCGAATCTACAGTTTACCATGCTATGAAAAGTTTTAGGTTCTTTATAAACTTAAAAACCGTCATAGAAAAGGAAGAACACGCTCTTTTTGATCAAAGAACATAAGTAAAGTCTTTACGATAGGGTGAAGAAAAACTAAATGAGATCTGCAGGGCAAATGAAATGATAAAATAAGTGTTTCCTCAATGAGAAGAGTCATCAAAACTGGTCTCAAATTGGTACTCTATAAAATAAGAAATAAATAATATCTCACACTTGTCGAAAAGCAAAAGAACACCTGGTCACAGCAAGAGATTGTTTTTTTATTATAAAAAGTATTCAAAATTTTAGCTTTTATTTCTGTTAACAATTGGAATGGAAGAGTATACTTAAATTGTTCATTAGTTAAGTTTTTAAGTCCATCAGAAGAGCTTGTCGCCGACAAAAGGTTTTCACTCATGGTATGGGCTGTAGTCACGTTATCTATGAATTAACTCTGATTATTGTCGACAGGGGTAAAGTAATCACAAATCGCTAGATTGACATTATTTTTATATTAGTTTTTGAACAGACCAAAATAAGTATGAAAGATATGCCTTTTACATACTAACAAGATGAAACACCAACTGAATCCTCAACAACTCAAAACTGGCGAATATGTACTTTTCCAGTATTTTTGAGAAAAAGTTATGTAGCCTTATGCATTCTGTTTATAATCTAGTTGACGTTTTATTGCGGTCTACCTTAGAAGTAAGGTATCTTCTATTATTAATCAAAGTCTTATTAATGTTAAGAGACCTCCTCTGAAAAGTAGGCTTAAACATAAAAGATGCATAACACAAAAAAGACTACTCATGTACGACTAATTTGAGGATAATAATTAAAGCGCATATTCAAAAAAAATCAAAGCTAATGTAAGTGTGCTGGTAGCTGCAAATATAGCTTGAAAGGAGTAAATTAACGTTTGGAAAACATCGTTTACAAGGCAACACTTAACTCAGACCTTGAAAAAAAGCTTTTAACCGGGTTATGCTCAACTCAGTTCAGATTGAGATATGCTAACCATAAGAAAATATTTAAATAAAGCGTGTATGAAAATGAGACTGAGCTTTCAAAATATATTTTTGATTAAAAGGGCAAGAACATTGATATTAGAATTAATCAGGAGGTGATAAAAAGAGCAAAGCCTATAAAAGATGGCAATAAACCTGTGTGTAGGTTATGCTTAAAAAAATCAACCGTCGTTATGTATGCATTGAAAAAAGAGGGTTGCTTAAACAAATGAAGGGAATTCATGTCGTCTTACACATATAAAAAAACTTATCTTAAAGTATACCAAATTTTAATTCTTTAATTTTTTGATCACTTATTTGAGGTTTTGTAGTTTTTCGAACGAAGTTAAGTTTTTGCACTAAAACGCCTTGAACTAAATTACGTCATAAAGTTTTAGTTTTTTGTCTACTCCATTTGAGTCTTAATTTTTATTTCAAATAGTGAACTTCACCACACGACCAACAACAACCACCTATGACCGGTTTTGTCCTTATTAGGACTAATTAGGCAGGCATAGTCGCGAGAAACGGCTGATGAGAACTTACCAAGCAGGCTTAAGTACAAAGTACTGAAGCGACCGTTTGTGAGTAAAGTTGATAAAATTGACATAACTAAATCATTTACAGCTTAACGTCTCAGACATTGTCAGTTTATTGTGAAATTATAGTCTGTGCTCGTTTGATCATTTTTAACCAATAACTATTTCGGTCATCAACAAAGTTGAGATGTTCGCGCCATCAACAATAAATAATGAACTTCACCACACGACCAACAACAACAGCATCCGAGACAGCACCTGTTGTTGTTGGTCGTGTGTAAAAGTTCATTATTTATATTTGATGGCGCGAACATCTCAACTTTGTTGATTGCCAAAATAATTATTGGTTATTTTAAATAGCTGATGATTGTAGGAATAACATAAATGAAACAATCGCTTTAATCTATTTAAGTTTTCTTTTTAAAATAAGTATTTAAAATCCCTTCAAAGCGAGCTCAGTGAATATCCAGTTGAATAAGTCTAGTTTTACTCTAGATATATATATATATATATATATATATATATATATATATAAAGGTTTATTTAAAGATGCAAAACTCAAAGGACTCGAGTTTCGTGACTATTCACTCATCAGCTTCAAAACAAGTTTAAAATAAAGCACAAAACAAAATCACTAATGAAAGTAAAAAATTTTTTGCATAAATAGATTATGACGTAATTTTGAAACTATCAAAAATCATGCAAAACAAGAAACTTGTTTTGAAGCTGATGAGTGAATAGTCACGAAACTCGAGTCCTTTGAGTTTTGCATCTTTAAATAAACCTTTTTATTAATAAAGCCCTCAAGGTGGGCTCAGTGTGAAAAAATTAATTTATTAAGTTAAATAACTTAATTCTATGTATATATATATATATATGTATTTTGCCAGTTTATTGTCGATTGGTAAATTAATTTTTGCACAAGCCGTTTTGCATGATTTTTGATAGTTTCAAAATTACGTCTATTACGTTATTATTGCCGTCGGCTATAGGCTGTGCTCTTTTTATAACTTCCCAGGATATTTCGAAGTCAATGCCGCTGCGCTTTAAGCCACAAACATACTTCGAAAGTTCAGTGTCATTTTCATATATGCCGCCTTTAAAAGATTTTTAATGATTGGCATACCTGAATCTAAACTGAGTCGAGCACAAGCCGACATAGAACCTCGATTAACGCCAGAGTTAACTGTGGCCTTGTAGACGATGTTCTCTGAACGGCAATTACCCCCTTTCAAATTATATTTACAGCTACCAGCGCAGCCACATTGACTTTGAATTCCTGAGTTTTGATTTAAAATTTTTTGTTGTGTGCCTTAATGATATTCTCTAAATTTGCCGTACACGAATAACTTATTCGCATATTATGTTTGTTGAAAATTTTTGTTAGCGGATTTTGTTTATTAAAGTGTTTTTTTACTAAATTTAAAAATTTTCTTTCAATATTAGTTTTTACAGAATTGCTAAAAGGAGGGTTGTACCAGATTACATTTCTTGGCGGCATAAATCTTTTAAAGGCGGCATATATGAAAATGACACTGAACTTTCGAAGTATGTTTGTGGCTTAAAGCGCAGCGGCATTGACTTCGAAATATCCTGGGAAGTTATAAAAAGAGCACAGCCTATAGCCGACGGCAATAGCCCAATATGTAGGCTGTGTCTCAAAGAAGCATCAGCCGTTGTATATGCACTGAAAGACAAGAGATGCCTAAACAAAAGAAGCGAGTTTGTATCGTCTTGTAGACATTTAAAAAAGTCTCTTTTAAAGTTTAACAATCAACAAAATTCAATCTCAGTCTACCGAAACTTGTGGTCTGATGATCGAATTGGCATGATCAACCCTTTTGTTAAAGTTTAACAAGTTTTAATTTCATCTTAAAATAACCTAAATTTCAATTTGCATCTTAATTTTATCTTTATCTCTTTCAATTATCTGTCATAATATATAGTTACTCACTGAAGTTATATGAATTTTTGCTAGTTTATTATCGATTGGGAAATTAATTTTTGCACAAGCTGTTTTGCATGATTTTTGATAGTTTCAAAATTACGTCATAATCTATTTATGCAAAAAAAAATTTAACTTTCTTTAGTGATTTTGTTTTGTGCTTTATTTTAAACTTATTTTGAAGCTGATGAGTGTATAGTCACGAAACTCGAGTCCTTTGAGTTTTGCATCTTTAAATAAACCTTCATTTAAATAAACCTTTAAATAAGTATTCATTTTTTTTGGTAACCTAATAAACCTTCGCAAATTAAGGTAATTTGAGATTGAGCTTTAAAAACCTATAGTTTTAGTAGAATTCAATTATGCTTTAAAAATAATCTGAAAAAATTCACAACCATTTTTAAATTTTTTCATAAGTATTCTTAATAAATAATCAACTGAACTTATTTTCAAAGTTTAATGAAATATCTTTATTTGAAAAAGTCTTTTCAATTACAAAAACTCTATTTTTAAAACTTACTAAACACTAGTAAACTGTTAAAACACAAAAATTATAAAAGTATGATTTTTCTAGACTCACTAAAAAACATGTTATCTAAGATCATAAACAAAAACTTTTAGAATTAAGCTACTTTAAATATTATAGTTTTATTTTAATCATACTAACTCGACCATCAGACCATAAGTTTTCGGTAGACTTAGACTTATTTTCGTTTTTAGTAAAACTTGTCAGTCAGTCGCAATTTACAAAAGCTTGCAGTCGTCAATCTACAAACGTTTTAATTTGTTTCACCATGGAGCTACTTTTAGCTGGGATAATCAGTTACGTCAGCATTGTCAAATTGTCTATGCAACGTATAACACACGGTCCATTTGGAAAGACAGCTGGTACGCTTGTTTTGTGATACGATCAAAGAAAATTTATAACAGCCAAAGCCTGAACTTTCTTGTGCCGAGAGACAAGCTCAAGTTAACAGAAAGTTTTGATCAAACAAGTAAAAAGTAACGTGGTGAAACATACTAAATCATTTGTAGAATGACAACTTCAAGCTTTCTCAGTTACGACTGACTGACAAATTTCGATTAAAACGAAACCCGGGTTTCAGTCTACCGAAGCTAGTGGTCTGATGATCGAATTGGTTTGATAAATTTTTTAATATTAACTTGAGCATGTTTTACGATCCAAGAAAGTCCGACTTCGGCTCTTATAGACTTTCGCTGAAGTTTTTTTTTCTTCAATTTTGTTTCAATAGGATCATTTTTATTCAGTATAAAAATAAACTTCTATAATTTTGAGCTAAATTAAATAAAAGTATATGTTAAATACTTAAAATATTAGTTTGTCCTGGACATGAAGCTAAACTGTTCTGGTGTGCGACTTCATAACCGAAATGTTTTTTCGTACACCAGGTCCTTAGACCAAAGTTTTTGAGCGTATTTTACTGTCGTTCAATAAACAATATATATAATTACCACAGATGTTTTTGTGTTAAAATTTTATTGCGACTAACGGCGTTTCACTGCTCTTAAATAAATTTAAGAACAGATCTACGGAGTCTATAAAATACTAACACACATTAGAAAAAAAGCATGTATAATATGTATAATATTTATGTGAGTAGTAACTATAAACGAACTTTATGGTTTAAAAACAAAGTTTGGAATAAAAACATAAAAATATAAAATTTTCTACAAAAATTATATTTTTATGTTTATTTTTATGTTTTAATTCCAAACTTTGTTTTCTAAACCATAAAGTTCGTTATAGTTACTACTCACATAAATATTATACATAATTGTACATGCTTTTTTTTTTTAATGTGTGTTAATATTTTATAGACTCCGTATATCTGTTCTTAAATTTTATTGAGAGCAGTGAAACGCCGTTAGTCGGAATAAAGTTTTAACACAAAAACATCTGTGGTATATATTCCGATAAGCTTAGCTTATCAGGATCTCTAGAATTTAACGCCTTTTAATGTTACATCTTAAAATATTAATTATATATAAGAATTAACATCTTTATTAATTTCATCTTGATTTGGGTTAACTGCGTTTTCATAATACTGCTGCAATTTAGAGAGCTCGAATTTCGATAAGCAAAGGTTACAGATATGTAAAATATCAGTTTTGATCAATACTGTAAGGAGATATCATCTTTTTGCAAAAAAAAAGTTACATAAAAAACTCAAGCAAAATAATTTAACTACAGTCTTACATCTTATTATCTGGATTAATATCTATGCAAAATCTACTTTTAGACATTCTACTTAAGTATTTAAACTTGAGGTATACTGAGACCCTAGTTTAAAAAAAATCAAATTCACGAGCTAGTCACAAGCAACCAATTTTGCGCTCAACATACAAAAAGTATTCATGTTTTAAGTAAAGCTACCCTTTGGGTTCTTTGTAATTTTTTTCCCAACAATAAATAGAACCCAATGCTTTACAAGATATTTTACAAATGAACACCTTTTTTTAATCTTTAACGAGTAGTTTTTAGCATAACCCGTTTCTTAAACAACAAGTTTAGCGAGTGGGTAATGTATATACTTTTCTAATAAAGTATACCATTAGGTATAATTACAATCAGTAAATGATTATATTAGTTAACTTCTTTATCAAAAGGCTATGTAGTGTTTAGTATCCATTATTTTTAAAACTTAAATGACCTTGTTCGCCACCCCAGTTTGCATCTAAAACTTTTTCATAATCATTGCTACAACTTATTTGTGCTTTGGCAACACAAAGTTGTACGATTTCATGAAGCGAAGACACAATAGTCAACCAGCAGCTCAGAATACATTCTTGTTTCTGTAATCGAAATTTTTAGATAAAGTCTTCTTGACGAACATATAACAAAAATTAGACTAAAGTTTTTTTTTATTAAACACAAGTTTGAAAACTTTTATTGGCTTGTAAGTTTTAAAATACACAGATTAATAAAATCCACAAAGTTTATATCACAGTTATTAAACTTTCTCATAATAAGAAAGTTTGATCTTATTTACTTACAACTAAAAAAAACAGTTATTTTTTACTTACTTGATAACTTAAGTCTCGATAAGAAGTTATAATTTCTGAATAGTGAGGAATAAACCATAAATTTAAAAAGCTTTTTGCGTCATCACTTATAACTTTTTTTGGACGTGTGTAAAATTTTCCTTTTTCTCCATTTAAAAAATAGCTGTTATCCTGCAATTGTATTAAAGCATCAAAAACTGCACTATAATTCAAGTTAACACCTAGTAACAGGTACTAATATTAAAATGAAAGTTTACAGTATATAACGAACAAAACTTCATTCAGAATATATATATAGTAGTAAAAATAAAGTATCTCTGTTTCAAGATAAAATATCTAAAATACTTGTGTATATAATAAAATACAAGAGCTATTGAAAAAACAAAATACAAAATAAAGCCTTTAAAACAAAAAATAAATAAAAGATTATTTTTAATTTTTTTTTTAAATATGAATACCATAATACTACATAGTCAACAAGTTTAAAAAAATTACTTTTAAATGCTTCTCTTCATTTGCATGTCCAATCTGGAAATACGACTTCAATACTAGCGGAAAATTATGTAGCACTATTTTTAGACTTATATAACATGCAATTATTTGACCCCTTAAAGCATGTAATTGTGCAGTTTTACTAATTCTATAAATAAAAATTACTTAAGAACTCAATATTAAATGTATGATAATAGTTACTAACTGAAAAATCAATGACCTAATTATATAATACACATACAGTTAAACAAAAAAATATATTAACAAGAACGAACTCTTGACAATATTGAAAAATTAGCTTTGTTTTCAGTACATTTAGACTTTGTTGTACTATTAATGGAGTCTTTTTTTTTTTTGCTTCTTCGTACTCTATCAAAAATTCATTAACTGTATGGTCACGAATAAAAGATTTTTCACGCTGAACTGACACGAAGCCGATGCTAATGAAAAATTAGTATTGTAAAAGCTATATTTGTTTCAGAACTAAACATCTAAGAAGTTTATTTTTTTACTATGTAAATTAAAAACATATTTCAAATCATATTAATATTTTTAAACAGGCATATAACAAATTTAGTGTAAAATACAAACTTTTTATTTTTCTTCAGTTTAAACTTATCATCTCTTTTGCTTACGTTAATTAAAAGTAGTTTTGCATTATTGTGTGATGGTTTATCGTTAATAAAAGATGTTTTTTTTTCTTTCACACCTTTTTCCTGTTTTTATAACTTAAAACTACTGCTTATATCAAATCAGTATAAGTTTAAAAAAAAAGTAAGTACTGCATACTAACTGACCAAATATTAGAATTCTCTAAACAAATAATCAAAAATAATTATAACAGCCAGTAAATGTTTGCATGTTGTACTACAATTGATTCATACTTACTTACAGCTCGCCAGGTACAACTAAACATAAAAAAGTCATAAGCATTTATAATAATGAGGTTTAAAAATAGAAAATGGCTATAACTAGTATGTTAAATATAATACACATTTTACAATAAATAATAGATAATGCATAAAAGTAATCAAATACTTTGGTTTTATTTATTCATTTTCAATCCAACTAATAAAAATCTGAGAGAAAAGCAGCTAGTCGTGTGATTAATATTTGGATTTGCTGACTATATGCCGAAAAAAACATCTTTAATATTTCCAAACAACCTTATAATGACGCCCAAACATAATGAATTTGAACACTTAACACAGCGCACCAACAAAAAGCACATAAACATTTACTTTTACCTTCCCTTCTGCAATTCTATCGAAGTTATATTCGATAAAGAGTTTCTTAAACTTGTAAATTTTAATATTTTGGAATGCTACATACTAAGTAACATATTTGATAAAAAACCGATTGACTCACTTATAGCTGTACTCAAAAATTTAATAACACTTAACACCTTTTTTTTCTCATCATCTACAACTGAAGAATATCTAGTGTAAGTTTCAAAATTACTAATAAATACACCAGAGACCTTTTTTTTTGCGCTTCATCTGCAAATCAAGAATTTCTAGTGTAAGTTTCAAAATTTTATGACTGCCCAAAATTTGAAAACGCCCCCCCCCCCCCCTCCTTTCCGCCCCTTAATTAGTTATTACCCCCGACTTGCTAAAATTACTCCCAGGGGGGCGTTACCTCCAACTTTGGGAAACCCTGGTTTACTTAATTAAAGTTTATAAGTTGAAATTGTATTTTTAACACAAACAAGTTTTTCATAGGTGAAGATAACACTTTACGATAACAAATGTTTTAACTTACTAATTAACCAATGATAGTTTCAGTTTTAAAGCAGGGATTTTTTGAAATGTGAACAGTTGTAAATAGTTCATACCTCTTACTCAAGTTAAATTTCTTGTTAGCGTTGGTTATCTGAATTTTTTCTAGAATACAGGTCTTGCAGATACTATGTAGGCTTTTAATATCCCCAGTTTGTTGGTGTTCACCCCATTTAATGTCGCAACTGATGTTGTTGTTTTTCAAATGAGAAATATATTTTGCTAATTCGGTTCGTTGTCTTAAGTTTTGAATATATTGTTATGACTGTACCAGGGGCGTATCGTGGGGAGGGACACTGGCGCATGCGTGCCACCCGAAAAAAAAAAGTAATATCCTTACCCTTTATTGTCTATTTTTTCTGCTTAATTTGCCTTTTTTCAACTATGTTTATCTAGTATTCGAAAAGTTAAACGAAGCTTTGGATACCAATTAGTGACAAGTTTGGGAAATTACCCAATATACTGATTCGGTGCGTAAGCGATGTTGATGAAAAACTTCATAAGGAAAAGTTTTATAACTTCATTAACTTCATAACAATTTAGACTCAAAAAGTACGCAAATAATAAGTGCACCGCAGTAGTATAATCTTATGACAGATTTTTCTACAAAAAGTTTACAAAAATACGTCACGCTTAAAGGAAAATTAAACAATTTTACAAGTTTTTTTTTATGCTACATTAAATGTTAAAAACTACTGCTAGTTTTCTAATCTTTATTTTTGTAAACATACAAGAAAAATCGTGTCGGCCTATGAGAAATAAACTTTGCTTGTGATTTTTATTTTAACTAAATACAATCAGATGAATTAAATTTAAAAAGTATACTTTTAAATATTTTACAAAGTTGCAATTAATTGTAATAGCAGTTATAAAGTTGGTCTATTTTAACTTCTGTGTAACTTTATTTAAATTATGTGCAATGAGGTGTTGTTATCACTGTTGTATTGTATATTAAAGAGTTTGATAATTATTTCGTAAATAAAAGTATAAGTAACTCTAATGAAATTTATACTTTTTTTAATTGTTTAATTTTCTAATATATAAGTATTTCATAAAACAGTTACTTCGAACTTATTTTACTTAATGAATTTATTTTAATTATATTACTTATAAAAAGATATTTTTATAGGTAATTTTAAAAATTTTAATTTAGGGGATTTTTTGAGAAAAAGATTTGCGCACCCCCTGACCAAAATACCACGCTACGCCACTGAACTGTAGCCATCTTCTTTTAAAAGTGTTTTCTCTAGACCCATTATAATCCTTTGTTTCCTTTTTAGATGATAATATGGTTCTGTAAAGTACATTTTTTATTAAATATTTGTTATCAAGGGGGCATAGATTTTTAGAGCGGCAGCAACAGGGTAGAATATTAGTGGTAATGCTTTGTTTTTTCATTTTGTTTAAAGTTTTCAGGTTATTCTTTTGTATTATGACTTTGATATTGTTTATACAGCTATAAGATGACTCTAATGCAAAACTTATTTTATTGTATTTTTTCTACTTATCGCTTAATAATTATAACTAATTTTACAATTAAAGATTCCTATACTTTTGATCTTTATAAGTTTAGTTGTACCTGACAAGTTTCAAGTAACACCGAAACAATTGTAACATATAATAAACAAACATTGGTTGACTAGTTATATTACTTTTAGTTTTTTTGGTCGCAATCATATAACACTATTTTAAGGACTATATGGATTACTAAAGTCTATAAGTTTCGTATCTTACAATAGATTCAGTGAAGTCGTCGTATCGCATAACATGGTAACATTGAAGGATAGCTGAGAGAAATACCTGGTTTGAACTTATCTGACAGCTTAAAGCTAGTTGTACATCTTTACACCTTTCTTTGCTACTAAGAACCTAAAATTAGCCAACTTAAAAAAAATATATAAATTTGCGTAAAATGCTTCTTAAGTTTTAAAAGTAAGTTATAATTTGTTTTACATATTAAAAAGAATCGTTAAATTTGTTTGTTTTTGAAAGTAAATTAATTGTTCTAATACTTACTTATAAAAAAAAAACGTTTTTTTTTTGTATAAATAAATACTTGTATCAAAGATTTATTTAAAAATTCACAATGAAAGTTATAAAAAACACCTAGTTAAGATAGCACTACCCTTAAAAAAAGATTGTATTATTGCTACACGAAAAAGAAACTGTTTTGTTTCTAAATAAATTGTTTATACTTATTTGACCTTTGAATTTTATTCAAAGTAAAAAAAAACATTTTAAGCTTGAGCACATTTTATCAGAAGCAATTGTCCTTTTTTAGACACATGTTATAAAAATTAATAAACTATAGTTTGTTAAAATAAATATTATCTAAACATTTTACTTACTTTTACGAAAGCTTCATGATTGTCAAAGGCAAACAAAGAAACGTTATCGTCATTTAATTCTTTAATACTCAAATTTAATAGTTCAGGGCTATATCTGAAATATTTTTTCTATTGAATACATAAAAAAATAGAACTTTGTTTTTAAACCATAAAGTCCATTTATAGTTACTACCTAGATAAATACTATACATAATTATACATGCTTTTTTCTGCTTTTTTTCTAATGTGTGTTAACATTTTATAGACTCCGTAGATCTGTTCTTAAATTTATTTGAGAGCAGTGAAACGCCGTTAGTTGAAATAAAGTTTTAGCACAAGAACATCTGTGGTTATACATTCCGATAAGCTTAGCTTATCAGGATCTCCAGGATTTAACGCCTTATAACGTTACATCTTAAAAAAATAGAATTAAGTTTTAACTAGTTTTAGTTATTTTGACAAACAAGAGTCTGTCTTATGAGCTAACAAATCAATAGTAAAAATACCATGAGTAGTTTATATATCCTACGAACTTCTTTCTTTTCGATTAAGCATCACCAATAACTGATGTTTTTGATATTCATAGTAAGTTTATTATATAAAACTTATGTTTTTTGTTTTAATCAATTCATAAAAACTATTATAAGTGTTAAAGCTTTAAAACTAAACATTTCTTAATTAAGATACAACTAATGTATCTATATATTAATTGAATAACATATTTTTATGTAAAAAGCAGTATAAGACAAACAACGGAAACCTATCAAGTTTATTTTCATTAAATTCAGTCATCAAAGGGGTTTTACTCAATTTAGGGTTGTGTTTACCATGTTCAAATGCAATCAAACGTAATGAAGAATGAAATGGTTCATATCCCATAATTTTGCTGACTTGTTTATATATCCTAAATATAGTTAAAGAATAAACTTAAATTGAGTTGAACTTTTTATAATATAACTGAAAAAGAATCTTTATAGCACATATTAAGAAAATAATAATATTTTAAGGCTATAAAGCTTACTAAAAACAAACTAGACACTTTGTTTTAGGTAAAAATGTTACTTTACTAATAAAGTTGTAGTTGAAAAATCTGAAACATACCAAAACAAAGCGTGAAGTATATTAATATAATATTGTTTAAATATTAGTCAGTATTTATTTATCCTTATTAGAAACTAGTACAAAATCAAAAAAGTTAAATTCAAAAATTTAGCCTACTGTGTCAATGTCTCCGTTTCGTAAGCAGCATCTATCAGTCGCTGTCTAGTGAAACAGAGATCTATACACCTTCTCCACAAGTTAAACTGTTTAGCAGTAACGACTGTAGGACCATTAGCGAAAATGAGAGAGCTGACAACATCACAGACAAGGATCGGGTTATCCATAAATTTTTCGGAAAAAACCTATGAAAGCAATGTTGCTATATGTACTTAAAAATATATATACTAGAAACATTAAACTTTTTTTTTTTTAATCGTTATCAAAGTACAATAAACAGTACTCACTGAAATTAAATAAGAAACAGTAACTAACTAACAAATCATAAACGTTAATAAAGTAGTAACTAAAAACATTCAAATATTCTTAGATATACTAAATAAACTATGATGAAAAATATTAACCTCTTTTTTAACTTTAGGCAGGTAGGATTCACCTATGTTATGGCTAAGATCCCATTCATTTATTGCTAACTTGAGAATTTTTTTTTCAAGCTTACACTTTAAGCTTGAATTAGATTTTTCGCAATGCGTCTGAAAATGTTTACACTAACAACTTAGGTCTTAATAAATTTAATTACAATAAATTTTTTTTAGAATGTGTACTTAGCTTATAAACATAGCAATCAAAACGTTTGAAAAAAAAAAAATATTACCGTTTTGACATCATGAAAAACATACTCAATTGCATCGTTTAATTTTGCTGCTATTGTGCCTAAATTTGAATGAAATTCCAAAATATCGACATGCTTTAAAGCTGGTCTGTTTTAAAGCAAGAAGTTTTTATTTTATCTAAAAAATATGAATCTTCAATTTGCTTTTTTATAGATTCCTGGGTTAAATCTGTTTCAACCATGTACTTAATTATTTAAAGATACTGCCACAGAACAGTTTAATTTTTTTTAAATCAGCACCTTCAATAGAAATTAGGTTTACTGCTATGGTTTTTAAATTATAAGTAAATATACATAATTGTAATAAATAGAAAAAAATTTAGGTTTATACATATTAAATACCAAGGGCGTCGCGTGGGGTGTAGCACTGCCGCAATTGCATCACCTTACATTTTATAAGAAAATATTAAGTATCTATAAAGTTTTATTTATTTTTTAGAATAAAATCTCTTATAAAACTCTAACTTAGACAACGACCATTTTGCTCACTACACTGCAGCAAAGTCTTAGCTGCCAGCCGCAAATGAACTCAATAAAGCAAAATTTCTTCAAGAATACCGCAAAATCAATATCTTGCGGTAAGTAAGCTAAGTTGAAAATTCCCTTAATTACAATTTAATAAATACGTTGAAAAAAAAAGTAATGACATACTCGGCAATTATATAGATATGTTGATGTATTAGTCAATGTTTCTAAAATATATGCACATATTTGCTGGATATAAATTCTATGTACACGAGACTATCAAAAAACAATACTTAGTTGCTTTGAATATATAAATACATGAGAAGCTCTGTAAACTCATGTCATAATTAATTTTTTTCTGCAAGAAAAAGACAAAATAAAGATCATTTACAATTTTCTTACCTCACTAAACTTTTTGTGCACAGTAAAATAATTTGTTTGCAAGCTATTTTGCACAGGTAGGAACAACTGTTTGACACTTATGAAATATTTACCGAAATAAAGCTTTAAGAAGAAAGTAAAAATTTCAAAAAAGTCATTAATTTAAATAGTAGGCTAACTTTATCTTAGACACTTCCTAGAAGTGACTTTAGAACTACAAGATAAAAAATTTAAGCTGTACATAAAAACTTAATACAAAAACAATCAAAGTAAGTAGTAAATAACACCATCCAGCATATGTATTAAAATTAGTGATCTACTGTATGCAAAATTGTCAATTTACTTTCAAAGAAACAAAACTTAAAAAAAGCTAATCGCATTGATTTTATAACAAAAAACAGTTCCTTGAAACGACACGAGTAAATCATCAAACATAAAAAAGTTCGCAGTTTTAGGAACGTTTAAAGTTAAAGTTGTAGATTTGTAAATACTTATCAATATTTTAGCTTGCTTTAGAAGTTACGAAAATGTTTAAGGAATAGCTAAAATGCAGGTTTTCAACTTATACTTTATTAGAAATGTTTTCTTTAATTATGTCATTAAAAGCGTACTGATTCATAATCAATCTATTTTTTTTACATGACACATGTTTTTTCTTTGTTTTTGTTCTATTTATTTTCATATCATATTTATCTATAATAAGGTTTTACAATTTTCTAATCAGTGGGGCAGTTGTGGCAGCCTTTTGTACTCAATGGTAGGATTTTTTTCGACATATAAATTTCAGAGCCGCTTTATTTTTGTAAAATTGTACTATAAAAAGTTTTTTAATTGTTAAGCACCAGTTAATAAAAATAAAACCATGAAAATAGTTCACCACAGTTTACTCTCAGTTTAATATATTTCATACTTCCAAGCATTTATTCAAGCATTATTTATTTTGTTAAGTACAAACTTTTGTAATTATAAATTTAGTCGCAGGCCGTAAAATACCCGCAAACTGTATGTTTTCCAGCCCTATTCCACAATAAAATTTGTGAATTAAAAAAATTAAAACCGTTTATTTATTTATTTTTTATAGTTATAACACAATCATTGGTTAGAAATGAGTAGAAAACGACTTGGGCGCCAAACCAGGCTCGCAAATCAAGAAATGACGTATTTAAAACAAAAAAAATCTGTAAAACAAAAAAGAAACTAAGTATTTTATAACATTTTTATTTCAAAAGTGCTACTAATTTGATTTTTTGTAAACAATGGTGCTTATAAATTACTACTAACTACAACTTTGCGTTTTAAAACTTAATAGAATACTATAATATGAATTTCGAAAAACTACGCAGTGGATTTATTGTTTGACATTTCCGGCTCGTAAAAGATTTTTCTAGTAAATTTGACCTGTTTACTATAAACGTTGCTTAGCCCTATTGTAATTAATAAACAAAAACAAAATAATTTCAGAATAACTTAATATTAATATGTTTAAAAAGAATAATTATATTGATCCGGATCGACCGGATAACGATTAGAAAAAGTATCCGAATTCGACCGCAGTTCAATTAAAAAAACGGTTTTGGCTGGATATCAATTCAAAAAATAATCTAGATCCGACCGGATTTTAGTTTGAGGATCCAGTTTATAACTAGTTCAAACAAATTCCGATTGCTGCTAATAGTCACTATCAAAAGATCTTTAGTAATTAAAATATATTTAAGGCAACATGACTGTCCTGAACATGACTTTAAACTGTATCCTGGTTTATGACTCGATAACCGAAAGGTTTTTTCGTACACCAGGTCCTTGGACCAAATATTTGAGCGCTTTTTTTTTTGTTCAATAAACAATAATAACAATCCTACATTAATATGAAGTTATACGAGCAAGTTCAACAATTATTGATTAAAGGTTCAGATTTAAAAATAGTTTACTTTATAAATTTAAAATATTAAGAATTCGTATTGACTTAGTAAATAAAACCAAACTTACATAGGCAAATTAGGAGAAATTTTTTGTTTACAAGGTGAGTGCATTGGCAGTCCACTTTTGTAAACATCTTTAGAGTAATTATGTGAAAATTTACGTTCCTCATCTATATGATCGGTCAAAACCTTTGATAATTTTGAAGTTTTTTGTTGCACATAAATATTTACCGATTACTTTTCTAATATTTATTAACCAGTAGTTAATATGGCCATCATCAACAGAGTTGAGATGTTTCGTGCAATCAATAATATTAATGAACATTACCGAAAAATCAACAACAACAACATTCGAGACAACCTACGACCGGTTTCGTCCTAATTAGGACTCATCAGGCAGGCATATTCTCGTGAAACCGCTGCTGAGATCTAACCAAGTTGGCTTAAATACAAAGCACTGAAGTGACTGCTTGTGAGTAAAATTAAAAAAATTGACACAGTTAAAGAACTACCTAACTTCACAGCCCAACGTCTCAGACATTGTCAGCTTATTGCCAACTTTTTTTTTCAACCTAACCCACAAGCGGTCGCTTCAGTGCTTCGTACTTATCCCTGCTTGGTTAGAACTCAACAGCGGTTTCTCGCGACTATGCCTGCCTGATGAGTCCTAATTATGACGAAACCGGTCGTAGGTTGTCTCGGATGCTGTTGTTGTTGATCTTGCAGTAAATTTCATTAAGTAATATCTATTAGAAAAGTTTAATATATCTTTAAGTCTTACTATTGCAGCAGTAGGTTGTTTAGTTTCAAAATTAGTGATTTAGTTTGTCATTGCTTTGTATAAACATAAACTAATATTTATTCTATTTGAATGCCTTCCAATACCTATTGAAAATTTTTAGCAAAAAATCATCAACAAAATTCTCGTGAAACAAACTTTTCAACTAAATCTGGCTTAATATACATTGCTGACGACCCCTGTTCTCAAGTATCATTTTATGAAGTGTGCGTAATTCAACTTTTGATGTATACTATCACAATTAAATTAAGAGAGCATGAACTATGAAAGATAAAACTACAATTATCTAACAAATAGTTTATCAAAAAAAGTAACTGTGAAAAAAAAAAGTTAAGTCATTGTAATTTAAAACTTCATGCACTTAATTATTTAATTAACTGCAACAAATTAATTATTTTTTATATTGCTATAAGTCAAATGAAAACTTAAGTATTTATTAAACAAGAACAGATTTTAAGGCGTGTAAATACCAAAAAGTATCTAAGAACCAATACTTTCGATATTTATTTTTCATAGAGTATATACATAAATCTTCCATGTTATGTTTAACTTTTATTTTTCAGGTTTAAATTGTAACTGAAGATCCCTTAAAGGGTGAAATTGAGTTTTACAAATATAATTTTGATTAATTTATGTTTGTATAGACTATAGAGTATATACTATTTTATTCAATGTAAATTTAAATGTTAAAAAGCTTCAAAATTATCAAAGAGTTTAAAACTGTAAAGCCGGGGTAAGCACAGTCTTTTATTTACAAAAAAATAATATGCAAGTGGTTTTTGTTAAAAAAAGCATTTTTTAAGTCACCATAAAAATTTTACTAAAACTGATTAAAATAAAAATACTCGAGAAATAGTCATTTAATAAGCAGCAATGGTTATTCAGAATAAAATGACGAGCATACAAGTAGAGTTGTTTTACAAAAACTTAACTTTTCATGTTTTACATAACTTGTTTTGCTACTAAAAGCTGTCGCAATACGGAGCTGTACAGGCCAGATCTGACCAAGGGTTCGTATTTTTCCAACTATTGCCGTAATGGTTTAAAAAATAGACTCTTTTTAACATCGTAAACTCAAATTTTTTATACAAATATAAAAACTGTTAAAATGAAACGTTGCAATTTAAACAACTAAAAACAAATGCAGAGATCGCTCAATCTTGCAGACTTTTTTAGCAAACCACAACAAAAAAAGCAACAGATATTCCCGTTTGACGAAAATATAGCCGTCAGGGATGGCTCTTATCGGTAGGAGAAATCTTTATCAAATATGCATGGAAAGAAAAAAAAAACTTAGGATACCACAAGTTCTCATCAGTAAAATTGACAACAAAAAAGTGCTGAGACGTATTGGTCTTATCATTATGTACGTACACCATGTGAGTAATGCACTATTTTGCCAGATAAACATAAAGAGTTAAGCTGTTACAAAACATTATTGAAGACCGCAGAGATGCGTTCATTTTGCTTTTGATGAGTTAGGAGGAGTTAATTTTTTGCTTTCGTTCAGTTCATCTTTTGTCAATATTGGGTTCAGTTTTGTGAAGTTACGTAACTTTTGTAAGGCTTTAATACAATTGCATAAAGTTTCGTTAATTTTAATTCGTTTTTTTTTGGTAGTTTAATTAAAATTTATTCCTGCAATCTGAATGCTGCTGATTGAAATGTTTAAAAAAATCATAAATTCAGGTGTGTTGAGCAGTCATCACTGGTCCTCTTAATCGCTTTTAAAATGTTTAGTATTCTTAATAGAACATTTCCTCAATAATTTTAGAACGACTTACGGGTTTGCTTACTGTTTATTTGAAAAATTAAAATAAATCAAATCTTGGATGTCTAGCAATCACTATTGTTTTAGATTGTCGATGTTCAGTCGTTATATGCAATCAAAGCGACCACTCTTAAAATCTGAACACTGATTTCAGAACGAGTAACCAATATTAAGAATACTTCAATAACTCCTATACCAGCAAGTTATCAGTTCTGCTTTTTATATAAAAGTGTCTATTGTGTATCGTTACAATATTTCGAATTGAAAAAACCTGAGTGCTGAAGTTTACCGCAGTTGTTTTTTATATCTTAAATAGATAGAAAACTCTTAGATAGATAGACTTAGTACTCTAGATTATTAGAAATTCATAATTTATCATTATTACCGATAGGATAACTCTTAGTGTTAACTATGAGCTTTAGTAACACAAAACCGTAAACCTCGTATGCGTCTAGCCTCTGTAAGATTTCAACTAAGCACGCCATGCGTACACAGAAAGCTTAAAGTACTTCTAGTTCCAATAAACCTACTCATTCAAGTAATCCCGAGTCAAATACATTATTAGACCAACAAAATGTAGTAGAGAATTATGATGTGTTAACAGGGGATTATACACCACTCTAAAGTGACGCAGGCTTCGCCATGTACTATAGAAGATTGACAAGTACATTCCAAAGGCTTTGCTGTACGGTGAACTTGCAATTGGCAAACGTATCATCAATTTCAAAGACTAGTAACAAGAAAATTTCAAGCGCGATCTGAATACCTTAGTTATAGAAGTAGATGAACTAATACAGCTTAATGATGATCGCATAAACTAGCATTATATCATTATGAAGAAATTTAGTAAAAGTTAGTAAAAATTATTGATCTACCTGATTTAAATCATTAAAAAAAAAAGTTTAACCGAATACGGGTCCAGTTAATTTTAAAATTTTTAAACTTTCAATGTGAACTAAACTTCGATAACCTGTTTTTATTAGTTTATAACCTATAAAAGGATTGGAGAACTTTTATAGTCGATTGACCCGATTTATCATAAAATCCTATTGCCGAAAGTATCAGAATTAAATTTCAAATTACCTACGTACAGAGCATCAGAATAACAGCTCATTTAAAGAGTACACTTGTTACAAAAAAGCTAAATGTTAGTTGTTTTGTACATGTTATTTTCAAGCTAAAAAATACGGTGCACGCCAAAGAATTTTTTTGGCAGACCAAGTCCAGCCCGTGGGCCGAAAATTGCCGAAAAAATCAATGATAATTTTGTAGCTAATAATTAAATTAATTAGAAAACCCAGGTTAATCTGTTTTTAGTTTAGTCAATTTTGCTATAGGTTAAGGGTGTACAACTTAAGGTCTTCAGGTAGAGCCTAGAGTGCAATTATATAATAAATTCTAATATTTATACTATACAAAGCCGTTGAACAAATGTTTATATCTATACCAAGAATGAAACAATAGTAATTTTTTTGGTGTACTAAATTTTTTTACAGTGTTTAATGCACTAGACAATGTTCACGAATAAAATAAAATGGACATACTTACTTGTCTTCTAAATTTTATAGAAGCACAAATTCAACGAGTTCTGGAACTACTACCACACGACGTTCACCAGTTGACGCAGTTTTCAGCAAAAGCCTAAAACTTTTGCAGCCAAAAATAACTAAACATTCGATAAAAGAAATGAATGTTGATAGGAGTTATAGTATTTATATCAATCCTAAACTTCACAACCAGCAAAGTTATGATAGGATGATGATGACTTTTACCCGTTAAACAATACTCAACAACGTGAAGTAAATGATCTATTGACTTCTGATGAAAATAGCTATTAAGACCTTTTACAACATAATCTTGCATTCACGCAAAAACTGTACGACCAAAAGTTATATAAGTTCAAAATTTTAAACCAGCAGAAAACTTAAGAAGATCGTAAAATTGAATTTTAAAAAAGGGTATCAAAATAAATTAACTTAGAACACAATATTTTTTAGATTGTTATGAACGTAAGATGCCGCAAAAGTACAAACATTTTTTGCGATGGTTACAAAAAAATTTTTTTTTAATAATCTTAACGACATATTCCAGCCCAATGACTTAGTTTTAAATTTTAAAAATAGAAGTTATAAGAAACCCTCAGAACATCGATAATTATTTTAAGAAGGAACTGTATGGTGAAGGAATTGTCAATGATACGGAAAACACAATTACATTATCGAGTTTTGGCAGAGAAAAATTGTATCAAATTATTTAAAAACAGTAGAATGATGTGAAAGAAGTAACCGTTAGCTATGAAAACTTTGCCTAAATAGAAATGGTAAATTAACAGAAGTATAAGATAAAATTCCGGTTGAGGAAGTCTCTACACGTTTGATATGAATAATTTGTATTGCTAAAAATGTGCCAAATTTCAGTTGCCCAGAGGAGGACAGAATATTTTGTTTTAGAACAACTGATGACCTTTTTAATAAAAGTTAAGTCAGGAAATACTATGAAGTATTTTTTAAAGTCTTAGTTAAAAAAAGGACGACTGTATGAAATGCTCATAAAGAAACAGTATTGCAATCCAAGCATGTTAAATAAGACAAACTACAAAAATATGATCAAAAGTATTATAACTTTAGAAGAACTTATCATATCCGAAATCGTTCTGAACATCAGCAAAATACTCATCAATAGTTAACAATTTGAGTGTATATACAGTTACCGAGAACAGAACCAAAATAAAATGATATTAACTCAATAGATGATATCAAAAACATCGAGACTGTAGGATAATTAGATTATAGCTCATTTTAGTGTTTATGTTTATACTTGTTTTCTTTTCAGATTTTACATTGTTAATAAATTATTAAACTAAATTGACGAGGAGTTATTCTTCATGTAAAATCTTATCAAAAATCTGAGAAAAGTAAAATGGTTATAGTAAAGTGCCCAATTCGTGGATGCGAGTTCCAGACGCCAGACCTATCCGGTGATGTTGTGAGTAGCCTTCTCAACCTCCACAAAGTGGAGCATCAGCAGAATTCTGAGTTATCCAATAATGGAGTAATGCCAGATACACCTCAATTGATTCGACCAAGGGTTGACCGGGGGATCAGCCAAGAGACATGGATTTCTTTCATTCGGAGGTGGGAGGCATTCAAGATTGGTTCGAATATAAGCAACCAAAACGCAAGCATACAGCTTTTTCAGTGTGCGCAGGACAAGCTTGGTGATCTTATGTTAGCAAGTGATCCTCGACTTATGGCCAAATCAGAAAGTTACGTTGCTAAACTGATGGAGTCGTTTGCAGTCATAAAAGTTGCTATTGGTGTAAAGAGAGCAGAACTTATGAACCTACATCAGGACCATGATGAACCGTTTAGAACGTTTACCACACGTGTACGAAGCAAAGCAGAAACCTGCAATTTCACTACAGTCAGTGAGTGTGACTGTGGGAAAAGCAATGTGACAAGCTACACAGAAGAAGCAATAAAAGACGTGATGCTCGCTGGCGTTGGGGATGATGACATAAGATGAGAAGTTCTCAGTACTGAAGATATCTTATCCAGGTCATCATTTGATATAATTTCCTTTATTGAAAGTAAAGAAATGGGACTCCATGCAACTGAGAATTCGCGGACCATATCTGCAGTCTCTTCCTTTCAACGTCAGAAGAAGGGACGTGTCAATATAGGAGATAAGTCCCAACATGTTCCGTGCCAGAACTGTAAAAGACTTTTCTATCCTTTCAACGAAAAAGGTAACCAAAATAAAAAGCCTTTCAGATATTGTCTATCTTGTTGGCGTAGTCGATCAAAAAGGGTTAATGCTGTTTAAATCCAAGCTGATCGTTCTGATTTTATGCAACAAGATACCCAAATAATGTCACTACACGCAAATAAAAGAATCATGTTGAATAACACCATATTCAGCAAGAAGTCCTTGCGTAAAGCCAAGGCAACGACTGATCATCCTCGTGCATCAGTCAAGATTGCTAGACATGGCACAAACAAGTTTGCATGGATAAGTGCTTTAGCTGATACTGGAGCACAGTTGAACCTTTTAGCGGAATGTCTCCAAAGAAGAAGGTTATCAGATGTGATGGAATTGTTTATGTATGCGATTCAGTGACCGGATTCTTTCTCTCCTATAAAACCATGGTTGACCTCCTGATTATTAATAAGGATTTTCCCACCATTGGATCTCAACTGCCTCATCAGCGTTCTGAAGTTGCTGTAAGTTCAAATTAAAATGATCCGAATAGACTGGACTTGCATAAAGATGTGACCTGTGATTGCCCGCCAAGGAGTAGAGTGCCAGACCGACCAAACAAACTTCCGTTTGAGGCAACAAATACAAACGTGAGCAAAATGCGTGATTGGCTCTTACAAAGGTACGCAGCTTCAACGTTTAATGTATGTCCACATAAATTACTCCAGCAAATGAGTGGGCCTCCACTTGAGATACATATGGAGAATGATGCTAAACCACGTGCTTGTCATACACCAGCTCACGTGCCAATTCATTGGCAGAAACAGGTTGAAGCAGATCTCATTCGAGATGTGAGGTTAGGTGTCTTAGAACGTGTCCCATTTGGTGAACCTGTAAGCTGGTGTCACCGCATGGTGGTCACCAGGAAACAGGATGGGTCACCTAGGAGGACAGTAGATCTCTCACCACTTAACAAGTATTGCAAGAGGGAGACGTGCGCTACAGATACTCCGTTTAAGCTAGCGCGCAGAATTCCAAAGGGAACGTTCAAGACTGTAACAGATGCATGGAACGGGTATCATGGAGTTCCACTGAGAGAAAGTGATAAACACCTCACTACATTTATCACTCCGTTTGGCAGGTTCCGATATACTAGAGCACCTCAAGGCTTTGTAACATCTGGTGAAGGTTACAATCGACGATTTGCAGCTATTTTATCTGATTTTGAAAGAAAGGAGAGGTGTGTTGATGACACCAAATTTTTAGATTCAGAATTAGAGTTTCACTGGTGGCGAACAATAGATTTTTTGTCAAAAGTTGGCAATGCAGGCATCATCCTAAGTCCAAAGAAGTTCCAGTTTTGTCAAAAGTCCGTTGATTTTGCTGAATTTAGAATTTCTGATGAACGTATAGAACCTCTGCTCAAATATCTGGATTCCATTCGCAATTTCCCAACCCCAAAGTCTGCCACAGATATACGCAGCTGGTTTGGTCTGATAAATCAAGTCGCAAATTATGCCAAACTTCGTAAAGTCATGGCACCGTTTAGAGATTTTCTCAGTCCAAAATGTAAGTTTATGTGGACAGAAAAATTAAACCAATCATTTAATAAATCAAAAGAGATAATCATTGACGCAATAAAGAGCGGTGTTCAAATTTTTGATCTTGGGAAACTAACTTGTCTTAGACCAGACTGGTCAAAGCAAGGATTGGGCTACTTCCTTATGCAGAAACACTGCAAATGCAATAGCAGGTTACCAGATTGCTGCACCACCGGCTGGAAAGTGACGCTTGCAGGTCCAAGGTTTCTGAATGAGGCAGAAAAGAATTATGCTGCCATAGAAGGGGAGTTGCTTGCTATTGCTTGGTCATTAGAACAGACCAAGTATTTCACTAAGGGCTGCAAAGATCTTGTGGTTGTTACGGATCATAAACCACTGGTAAAGATTTTTGGTGATCGTACCTTAAACGAAATTCACAACACGCGCATTTTTAGGCTCAAACAACGTACTTTGCCATGGCTTTTTCAAGTGCATTACATACCAGGTAAAACTAATCTAGCGGCAGATGCTGCATCGCGTTATCCAAGCTCGATTAATGAAGTTATATTCACATGATAATGATTTGACTAACGAATCACTTCTAATTGCTTCATTGAGTAATGAAGTATGCCATTCAATGGCAATCACTTGGGAGGAAATTGTAGAAGAGACACTAGATGACAAAGTTCTTTTAAGAGTATCCAGGTGTATTGAGGAAGGTCGAAGCTTGAAACATGATGAATCTTTGTCAGCGTATTTTAGATACGATGATGCATTTTACTTAAGTGATGGGGCTATACTTTACAAGGACAGAGTAGTAATCCCCGTCAGTTTACGATATCGGGTCCTCAACAACTTACACTCGGCGCACCAAGGAGTCACATCAATGCATAGTCGTGCCCAACAGATTGTCTTCTGGCCTGGTATTACACAAGACATTGAAGCAATTCGGGCCAATTGTCAAAGCTGCAACCGCAATTCACCTTCTAAACCATCATTGCCACAAGAAGCATCTGATCCTCCTACAAACCCCTTTGAAAAAATATTCGCAGATTTTTTCCAATTTGCCGGAAACAATTTTTTGGTAGTCGGTGACAGGTTGTCGGGTTGGTCGGAAATATTTTCCACACCCGCGGAACCTCTCAGGCAGGTTCGCGTGGGTTGATTAAGTGCCTCCGAGTTTTCTTTTCCAGGTTTGGAGTACCCGAGGAAATATCGAGTGATGGTGGACCGGAGTTTACGTCCAGTGCAAAAAAGGAATTCCTTAAAACCTGGGATGTCACGCATCGAATATCTTCAGCTTACTATCTAAGATCAAACGGCAGAGCGGAAGTAGCCGTCAAACAGGTAAAGGTTGCTAAGATCAAATGTTGACGCTTCAGAAAGTCTGGACAATGACAAGTTTTTAAGTGCGTTGCTCCATCTGAGAAATACTCCTGATAGCGATTGTCAAGTGTCTCCAGCCGAAATCATATATGGACGTCAGCTGCGAGATAGTTTTTCATTCTTGAACAAACTTGACAAATTTTCCAATCCTAATGTGCGACCCATGTGGAGAAAAGCATGGAAGCTTAAAGAAGAGGCGCTCCGTACAAGATTTGTTAAGAATTCTGAAGTACTTAACCAAAGAGCCAGGGATTTGCGGCCTCTCTATGTTGGCAGTAGGTGTTTACTACAGAACCAGAGTGGCACTCATCCACGTAAATGGGACAGAAGCGGAGTGATAATGGAGGTGCTTCCACATGATCAGTATGTAGTCAGAGTTGATGGTTCACGGAGACTTACTCGGAGAGACAGAAAATTTTCAAGGATGTACAACCCAGCCTCAACAAGCATTGAAGCAAAAACTTCCCATGGTTGGAGCAGTAATCTACCAAGCTCACATGAGTGCAATGTTGGTCCTCAACGTCCTGATTCTTCTGTAAAGATTACAGAGGATTCCAACAGTGCCAATAGTGGTAAAACCAGTGAGGTTGAAGCGGATCATGAAGAGGTTGAGGAAGAGTACATTCCTGCTCCTATAGTTCACAAAAAAAATAAGGTGCCGCTTGCTTTGCGTAGGTTGAAAGACTTCAATGCGCCAGGGAGGCTTGAAAGTGGAGTACTCCAAAGTAGAAATCACCGTAATTGAAGTCTGTTTGTTCCTGTTTATACAAAAGTTTGTGCTGAGTGTTTAATTGATGCTGATAGTGATGATTGCTGAGCCAGGAAGGATTCAGCGTGGAATAGCATGAATTTGTATTGTTTTGGATTTATTTAGTGCGTTTTATTGCAGTTTTGATTTGCTTCAAATAAATCCCTTGTTTAAAGATTTTTTATTTAAGTCAATTGAGTTTTTTTATGCATAAAATTTAGTTTAATCTTAGTAAAATATTTTGTTACTTGTTTAAATCCCCTCTTGACGAGCTATGTCATTGCCTTAAACTTGTTATTATCTTTAATGAGCTGGAGGGGATGTAGGATAATTAGACTATAGCTCATTTTAGTGTTTATGTTTATACTTGTTTTCTTTTCAGATTTTACATTGTTAGTAAATTATTAAACTAAATTGACGAGGAGTTATTCTTCAATTTTTTTTATTTTTATATTTTTTATAAAGAAAGAAGAGTATACGATGGGTATGGTAGTAATAATCTTAACAGAGCAGTCAAAAGTTAAATACAATACATAACATTACCTAACGACAGTCGTCAAAAAATATTATAAAGTAAAGTACATTTGTGTATTATGTCATTAAACTTTGTTGAGCAAAACATCTGATACAATCAAAATATCACGATTAGAAAAGATAAGCTCAAGTCGCTAAAAAAACTATCGCATTGGAGTGATTAGTCATGTACTGTGGTTTAGTGTTCGCAAGAGTTTACGGTTTCATTCATTATGCTGATCAGAGCAGAAATATTTTGTTCAATATACTGCCATCATTAAAGACAAAAAAATTGTAATGTTAGTTGAAGATGGAAAAAAAGTCAAGTCTGGGATCATCATGGGTAAAAAGAATATGTCGTAAGCTTCAGACATTACAGGTCCGAAGTTAAACCAGCTCAATAAGTCTAAGTATGTTACAGATAAGAGGTCAAACTAAAACAGAATGTTTTATTACAAAGGATACAGTCTAAACCACTATTTAGTAGTAGCCTCAAACAGCAGAAAAGAAAGAGTCAGATTTTGTCAGCATGATCAGATTTCGGCCTTATCAATAAATCAAAAAAAAAAATTAAGTCCTAAACCAAGGAACATATATAAAACTATGAATCATGATCGATTAACAAGGCATTAAAAATGTAAATTATTTCTTTAACTTGGCTTAAATGTTGCGTCAAACGCATCTTTGGATACAAAAATAAATAGTCGCATTAGTAAGGCGTCAGGCGCGTTCGCTCGTCTGACTGCAAGAGTTTGGGATAATTAAGGTTTAGTGTGCATACAAAGAAAAGAGATCCAAAATGAATTCCATTTTGTTTAAGCTCAATTTTTTCAATAATAAACAGCTTCGTATCTGCACAAAGTCTGTAAGCATGTCTGAGAGTCAAAAAAACTATACTGTCGCGAAAACGGTATTAATAGCTGAGCGCGACTAGAAATGGCATTGTTTTAGATTGAACTTATGGGCGTACTTTTAGATTTATTAAACAGAGAGCTCTTCGACTTTACTTCAGTTAGCGCACATTCCAAGCTTCACTTAGTGATACACATTTTCACAATTCACGATATAGAATCGAGATCCAGATTTTACGGCAAATCTGAACTAAAAACATTTCGCAAGCAAGTTGTGGTAAGTTCATTTTGCTAAATCTTAAAAAATTTTCGGCAGCTTTCACCGTAGCTTTAGTAGTATAATCGAATTCGTAAACCTCTACTGCCTGTCTCTTCGATATAATAAACAACCTAGTCTCAATTGGTGAACAGCTTCTGTTCTTTAATTTTAAGTCATATAAGTAAAGCAATTCTTCTTATTAATCTGAGCATTGGTTTTAGAACGAGCTATAGAGAAACGAAAGTTACTCAAATTCATAAGCGTTCGTTTAAACGACTTAACTTTTAAACTTTATAAAAAATGAATGTTTATTTATTATCGTTTATTTTGTTTACTTCGTATAACAAAAGTTAAATGTTTAATGTTTGCAAAGTAGCTTAGTAAAATAGCAAGCTATGTTTTTATACATATTAAGTAGCTTTGTCTATAGTAATCGAAATGACAGAGACAAATGTGTTTTCAGATGGTTATATATCTAATGTTTATTGTCTCTATTTAGGCAATACTCTTCTATACGGTAGAGAAATGTAGACTTTCCCGATCGTGTAAGAAAAAAATCAATTCTATTGTGTTTATCGATAATCGTTTTATTGTTCAGTTTTAAGTTTTTTGCATTTCTGTGTTTATGTACATTTCTAATGTAGTGTATTCTGTACATAATTATTTTTTTATTATCTTATAAGACTCATATTATTATCTTTATATCATATTCAACATTAATTAATATCTATTTTCAGATATGACTAATGATTCTTATCTAAACTTTATTTACGATAAAAAAACAATTATGGGAATTTTTACCGGTTGAAAATACTTATACTTTACTTACTTTTTTTAAAAGAGAGCACTTCAGTTGTAAGCAAATGTATTCATCTTTGTAACACCGTAAAAAATAGCTGTCGTTGAAATCAAATATGGGACGTTTGAACATCAAGTCAATCATTATCTACATAAAATTGTTAAAACTTTAGTCTAATACACTTTGTTCTAACAACAAAACTTGAGGCAAATGTAATAAAGGAATGCATACAATGCATACAGATTTTAAAAAATACGTTTTAAACGACGTTTCTATTCAAAAATTTAGACTCTAAACGACCAACAAAAAAGTATGATAAAAAAATGTATACAAAATGAGTCTATTTTACACTCTAGAATTAAGCTTATAATACTGCTAATACATTTTTATACAACTTATACAACTTAATTTAAGTTCAGTATAACAGTACAAGTTCTTATTTTTAAAACAATAGGTACAAACTATATACTATTTTAAAACAAGTTTTAGTTTAAAGTTCTTGCTCAAATAAAAGGCTATGTTTAATGATTCGAATAACTTTGCATTTTAATGCTCATTATTAAGTTATACGTAAAATTTAACAACCTTTAATAATTTAAAATTATGAATTGTTTAAAGCATAAGTTTTTTTTTTCTAAAATTATTTGATGATAAAAAAATTATGAGTATGTATCACTACTGAAGTAAATATAATCAACGAAAACATCAGCGAAGGTCTACAGAGCCTAAACCTGGACTTTCGTATGCCGTGAGGCAAGCTGAAGTTTAACATAAGGTTTGATCATAGTAATGTTGATGATCGAATTGGTATGATCAAACCTTATGTTAATCAAATACGAGCGTCAACTTAGCTCGAATAGCATTTTTTAGAAATTGTTGAAAAACTCCAAACTTTAGATCCAATTTTTTTCTTATCTATAAAGCTAAATAAGATTTTTTTAACTCTAGAAAACATTTCTTTGCCTTGAATCAAAAAAAAATTCATCGGATTTGGGTTTGACTTTTTGAGTGGGCCCCTTTAAAAAGTACAGTTTTTTTCGGATATTTTTATTTAAACTGTTGTTGTAGCTAAAATATATATATTTTTTAAATATTATTATTTATCTGTTTTTTCAAGGGTCCGTTATTTTTTTGAATTTCTTAATATGTTTACAAATATGCCCGATTTTAATATAGAAAGTTTCAAGACAAAAACTGGTATCATAGTTTAAGAATTAAATATGTATCTAATAAAACAAAAAATTAAAAACATTTTTAAACAACAGTTAATAAAAGATGTATTAAATGAGTAAAATAACTATATGGATTTTAGTTCTCAATCTATTTTAAAAACATTAGGAAGGTTAATTAATACAAATTTATTCAACAAAATTTCACCTTACCAAGGCTCATGAGAAAAACTTATTGTAAATTTATAAGCAATTCCATTCAAATATTCAGTTGAATTTTAATTATTTTTAGTAGTTTTTGACTGTTTATTCTTAAAACAGATACATTATTAATTTTAATTTTAAAAATTTTGTTTTACGAATGAATTTTAAATCTATGTACTTTTTATTGTGCATAATGATTTTTTTAACAATGGACATTTAACAAATGAAAGAAAATACAAACTTTTTTTTTCATGTCAATGTTTTGATTTTTTTTTCTAAGGATACAGCAATAATTTTACAAAACTTAGTATTTCAAAATAAAATAAAGTGTTAATTTTTGTAATTTTAATTACTTTTTGAGTTTATATTTTACATTATTCTTACTAAAAAAGTTTAACCCAACTTCTAAATTTTTATGTAAAAGCTTAATTTACTATTATTACTTAAATGATATTATAAAATTTACCTGTAACCTAAAAAATATGTATAAACATAATAACCAAATAATAGACTAATAAGTAATTAATATATGCATACCTGAGCTAGACTTCTTCGATCGTCGGAACAAAAAGTGTTTTGAAACGATTCCAAAAAACAATCCAATAGCTGTAAAACATTATTCCAATCAATTTTTTAACAGTAAAGAATCTATCCTATGCATAAACTTATTTCGTAAAATACCTTTTAAAGAATAAAATAAGTTTCAGCAAACAAAGAAACTATATGTTAGACATGTACTTAAAAATTATTCTTTATATTACGGGCTTTGCTTGTCTAGACCTGTAGGGTTAAACATCTTAATCCGTTATCTCTTATATTTCAATTTTAAGAATTTTCAGAAAAAATCAATAACAATTTTATCCGACTATGTTAACTTTTATTAGTTTTTTTAAAAGTATAGCAAGTGTTTTGGTATAAAAAAATATTTTAATGTGCATTTATTTATTGTTATAATTAAATTGTTCATTGTGAAATGTTGGACTTAGGAATCAAAACCTGAGCCACTTAAACAAGACTCACAATAAGAAAAATAAAAAAAATTTAAGTTTAGCAATTTAAGATAACAAAAAACAAATTAAACAAAGTTAGATTTATAAACTACTAATTAAGAAGTTTAAACTTATTTGTTCAATATAAAAGGTGATAACTTAGTATATACAAAAAAGAAATAGTAAATGCACATTTATAAGAAAGTACAACCAAATAGATGATTTTCCAGAAGCATAAAAGCATTGTTAATAAGACATAACACATTTGTACAAAATTAATAAAAGTAAATTTATAGTCTGTCAGTGGGGAGCGTAGGAAGTGAAAATATTTAATACTATAAACAGAAAAATAAAAGAATCAGTAATAAATTTAGAAGAGATAAAACATTAAAACTATTTTTTTCTTTTATTTATGTTTGAAAGTTATTGAATTTTGCTGATATTTATAGTATATAAATTAAATATTTTTAATTTTAAATGAAAATATTCTACCTTCCCACACGTTACCACATCCTGTGGTAACTTGTTCCACATTGTCTTTTCTCTGTGAAAAAACGAACCTTGCCACTGATTGTTGTTAAAATCGTGTATACATTTTATTTTTCTATTATTTTCTCTTAACTTATAATTGTTTTGGGAAAAACTGAAAAATTTACTGAAAAAATCTTATGTTTGCCATCAATAATTTTATAAAGAGTTGATAAATCAAAATCCCATCTTCTATATTCTAGAGATTTCAATCCAAGCTTATTTAATCTTTCAACATATGATGTATTGGATGTGTTACAACGATTACATATAAAACGGGTAAAACTTCTTTGCACAGACTGAATGTCTTTTTTAAATAGGGGCACCAAATTTGGGTATTGTATTCATGCTTAGGACGAACGTATACCTTAAATAGCTTTGTCAGAGTAGTGGTTGAACTAGTTTTAAAAATGTTTAATATTGAAAAGATGAGGCTTGTGCAACTTTATATAAATGTGTTCATTCAATTATAAATTTTCAGATACATATATACCTAAATCTTTAAAAACTTTAACTGTTGGTATCTTAGTGAGATTTATAATAGGTCAATCGGGCACTGTTACCTTTTCTATACAGTACACTACCGCTTAAGTACGCAAATTGAACCCGACCAATAAGTGCGTACTTAGCACGAGTAGTGCGTACTTTTTGACGATATAGTATAATATGAAATTTAGTTGTTTGTTTTCTTTCTTACAACTAGCCACCAAATAATTAAGCCAAATAAACGAGTCATTTATTTTAAATAACATTTAAAATATAATTCTAATTTGCAAATTTTTTTAATAGATTTTAAAATGATTTATTTTTTATATAAAAAGCTTCTACATAATTAATACATACATTTAATATAGAAAGTCAATGTCAGTCAATGATTTAAAAAAAAATATTAAGCTACATTTTGTTTTGTTAGAGGGAAAGTACCAAACTACTTTGTGTTTACCAAACATTTTCAAAACATCAATGTATGTACATTTAAATTAAATTATGACTTAACTATTTTGTATATGTAGGTTTTTTTAACTTTGTCATCTAGATTTATTTATTTTATAGCATTACAGCTCAAATATCATTATTCTTTTTACTTTTCTGCAACCACTACATAAGTATTTAGTTTGTTAACATTTAATAACAGGACTGTCTCAATCTCAGGCTACTTGGCCTACTCAGGATTACTCACCCTAGTTTAAAAGTTGTGAAAGTATCAGGCTAACTCAGCAGGTCGGCCATTCTACCTGGAAACATAAAATAATCTGGAAAAACTTGATGATTGAAAATTTTGGCAAAAAAACTGGAATTTCTTGAAGTTCTAGTATAACATCCTTTACTTTGTCTTTCTGGATAAGTGCGTACTTAAGGCGTGATGCGTACCAAAAAAAGTGCGTACTTAAGCGGTAGTATACTGTATATTAAGAATTTTACATTTATTAGGATTTAAATAAAGTTTTCTTATCTTTAGCCATTTATAAATATTATCTAGAGTAAACTGTAAATAAATATTAAACTCAATAAATATTTTTGAATAATCTGCAAATAAAGTTGTATCACTTTGAATATCAATGTTTGAATGAATATCATTAATATAAGTTGAAAAAAGAGAGGACTAACTACACCACCTTGTGGTACTCCACTGTGTATTGTTAAAAGGTCTGGGTACCGTATCATTAATGATTACTCTTTGTGATGTCTTAACTAAAAAGTTATTGAGTACTAAGGATTTATGTAGTCCATACTGGCTTAAAATTTTTAACAACTGTTTGTGTGATAGTGATACTGAATTGAAAGCTTTTAAAATATTAGTGTAAACCACTTTGATATTTTCGTTTTTGGGATAAGGAACTATGCATGAATGAAACATGTTAACAATTGAATGTTTGACGAGCGGTTCGGGACAAAACAAAACAGTTTATTACATAATAAATTATAACTAAAAAGGTTATTAAGAACTTTTATAGATATAATCTGTTCAAAAATTTGAGAGACTAGTTAAAGATGTTGGCCTATAGTTAAATTTGTTGTGTTTGTTACCTTTCTTATGCACTGGAATGACAAAAGATATTTTTCGTTGTTTTAATACTTCAACTAATTCTAAAGAGCAATTCTCTTCATTAATATTAAAAGGTTTTCAATTTAACTACAACTTTTTAAGCTAGTTTAAAAATTTTGTGGTTATCATCTTGTTTAATTATTTTGAAAAAATCTATTAATAACTGAGGCTATTTCAAAGTCTGAGATTACTGTTTTTCTTTATCATTGTCATATAAGAAGGGTATTGTAGTACTTAATTTAAGTTTAGATTTTACGTAACCATAAAACTTTTTCAAATTTAGGTTTTTGCAGAATTTTTCTTCATATTCAGAACGACTAGTTGATATTTTTTTGATTTATTTATATAATTTTTTGAAAATGATTTATTGGTCTTACTTTTTGTACAGAATAAGTTTTTCATTTAATAGTTTTTAAGTTGTACTTTAATTTATTTTTAGTTTAAATCATTCGAAGAGCTATCAAAATTTTTTTAACGTTATTAAGAAAAAAATTATCAAGGTTAATCATTTTATGCGTTAAAAATGAATTTTAGAATTTGGAAATTTAAACACGAAACTAAAAATCCAACAACTTTTTAACAGTTTTAATTTAGAGAGTCTAAGTGATAGAAATAGAAATTTTTGTTAAAAATTGTTTTAATTTAATAAATTGTCACTAATTTTTTTGAAATTATAAAGTACAAACTGTGATGCTGACTTATTAAAACAATGATCTAGGTAAAGTGCCTACAACCAATGATACACACATATCAATTGAATAAATTTGTTTGTACAAGGTGCGTTTCTTACAAAACTTTTTATTTGCGTGTTGTGCTTACAATTCAAAAAAACTTTCAATAACAAACTGGTTTAGGTAATAGTTTAATAGTATTTTTTATTCTAAAGTTAAAATTGGTACTTTTTTTATTTCAATTTGAAATTTAACCTCCTGTGATTGTAAATTTAAGTCAATTTAAAACTAAAACAATAAAAAGTTAACTGAACATAATAAATATAGGCAGTAATTTACTTTGGGACAAAGTAAGTTTAGATCTATTCCTTATTTTGATCTGAATCTTAAAAAGCTTTATAATCGTAATATAGACAGTCATGTTAAGTATTAAGAGAACATCAAATAAGGCAAAATAATACATTAGAAACAACTATTCGAAAATACAAATTTAAGCTTTGTTAACAAAGAACCGAGCGAAACAAGCTCACTGGAATATGTAATAATAAAAGATTTAACAGTATTCTTTCTTTATTACACTAACACATGTTTCTATGTGTTAACAGGTTAACACACTTCAACGGAGATTTGTGAAAAAAATACTGTAAGGAAAGAATAGAAGTTAAAGTAGGTGTATAAATGTGTATATTAAAGATAAAAATAAATACAATAGATTATTTTAGATTAATGGTTAATTTTAGATACAATACATAATGTTAAATCCGACTGTTGAAAAACTATATAATATTTGTAACTATTAAGTCTAAGTTAGATAAAGTAAGGTACAAAAAAAAAATTAATCATAATATAAAACCACTTATATAAAAACCAAGAATTTACTAATTCAAATTATTTTAAGGTTACTAATCATTGAAAAAAACATATAGTTATTACGCCACAATATTACGCTTTTATATATTAACATTTAAAACAAGTCGAATTACTATAAACTACCTAATTTATTCTTTATGTTTGGAAAAAAAGTGAAGCACTTAACTTATTTTTTTAAATTATTTTTAAATAATAAGTAATCTATTGTAAAAGAAAAGAAGTAAAACAACAAACAATAATTGCTAAATTAATCAATAGTTAAGGTAATTAAAGCTATAGAAACTTGGGATAATATATACTTGTGAAATGTTAATAAAGGTTAAATCTAAAATATAACAGGAATAAAGTTAGACACAACTTAAAATAACAAATTGAAATTAAATTTCAAAAACAAAGCAGTAAATTAAGTTCTTATTAAGTTTTCAAAGCCCTGACCAATAATTACATTACAGCATCATACATAAAAACACCATAACTTCAACTGCATATATATTAGATATTAAGTAAGATAATTAATTAATGCTTTAGAAAAGAAAAGAGAATATATTTTATATTCCTTTATGTGTTTAGTTCTAAGTTTAATTGGAACCTGTATTCAAATCTCAGATAAACCGTGTTTTTTTTACCTACTACGCCCAATAGAACGACTAGAGGTCTTTTTACTGCAGGTTTATACTTAGCATATAACCACCTTGTTGTACTATGCTTTACAATTTAACTTTCATATTAAACACAAAACCCTAGTTTATAACATAATTTGTTTACAATATATTTAAAGCATCTGTATAAGATCTTTTTGGCTATTATACCCGACTGCTCTTTTCTAAAGCATTAATTAATTATCTTACTTAATATGTAATATATATGTAGTTGAAGTTGTGGTGTTTTTATGTATGGCGCTGTAATTTAATTATTGGTCTGGACTTTGAAAGCTTATTAACAATTTTTTTTTGTGCTTTGTTTTTAAAATTTAAGTTCAATTAGTTATTTTAAGTTGTATCTAACTTTACTTTCGTTTTAATTTAGATTTAACCAATACATACCTTTCACAAATATATATTATTTCAACTTTCTATACCTTTAATTACCTTAACTATTGATTAACTTATTAATTTAGTAATTAATGTTTTTTTTTTCACTTCTTTTAACTAACAATAGATACTTATTATTTCAAAATAATTACAAAATAATCTTTAAACTAAAGTGCCTTTCTATTTTTTCCAAACATATAGAATAAATTAGATAATTTGTAGTTAATCGACTTGTTTTAAATGTTAATATATAAAAGCGTAATATTGTGACGTAATTACTGTATATTTTTTAATGATTAGTAACTTTTAAATCAGTAAATTCTTGATTTTCATGTAAGTGTTTTTATATTATAATTTATTATTTTATTTAGTACTTTACCTTATCTAATTTAGACTTATAGTTTCAAACATTATATAGTTTTTCAACAATCGAATTTAACATTATGTATTGTATCTACTATTAACCATTAATTTACGATAATATATAGTGTTTATTTTTATCTTTAATGTACACATACATATACCTACTTTAGCTTCTATTTTTTCCTTACAGTATTTTTTTTCACAGAGCTTGTTTAAGTGTTTCAACCCGTTAACACACAGAAACATGTGATAGTGTGTAAAGAAAGAATACTTTTTAATTCTTATTATTACATTATAACCATTCAGTCTAAAAAAATTAATACTTATGTCTTAAGTTCATAACTTTTTTTAGAGTATATTTTGGTCACTAAAAGTAAATCTTAACTAGTCTAGCTAAAATTTTGCTTTTAGGTAGAATTGAAATTTTATGAAGCGTTGTGTGAAAATTTATTGTGTGCTAAAACCAACTTTTCTTTTTTCTATTTGGTAATTTAGCTCACATGTCCAAATGTCTAACAAAACTGAAAATCTGTCTACTTCAGCTTTACCTTCAGATGATAAGTTGATTTCCGATTTTGACGAACAATCTGTTTAAAACTTTTTAATTTCAAAACTGTGTTTAAAAAAAAAATATTGATACTACATTACTTTTAAGATATTTTATTAAAAACTTTAAATTAGATTAATTTAAATTTGACATTTTATGATTTACATTCCTAGCTTCGAAGCTTAAAAATAAAAATGTATAGTATTTACAACTAAATACTTTTTAAAAATAATATAACTAAATTAGCTACTTCTTTCATGTATTTGATAATTATAAATTAACATAAGTCTGTTAAGTAATTTACTTGCAGAACAGATATAGTTTTAGAATTAAAACCATGGTACCAGAATAAATGTAATAGCACAATAAACTACAACCGTGTTTAGATAACTTATACTAACTTATTGTCTAACTTTTATTGCGTTACGCCGTTTCCCTGCAGAGCACTTCATCAGACGCTAACAAAAACTGAAAAACAAAAAATATACAGAGCGTTGAATTCGTAAAAAAATATACACATAAAAATAAAAATAAATTCAAAATATAAATACCATTAACATGTTGTTTATAAAAGTTAAATCAGAATGAAATATAAGTAAGTTTAATTTTAGTATTCTTTTAACTATACATTATCTAAATCCATTATAATAAAGAAAAAGAAAATTAGTTTTGTATAAGGCTGAAACAACATTTTTTTATACTAAGCTGTGAAAAAATATAAGTATTAGGATTTATAGGGGATTTTAAGAAGATATAAATGGTCGTTTTACGAAAAGGTTGTAATTCAAAACAAAAATATACGAGTGTGAATTTAGCTTGGTAACCATTTTCAAGAATTTTAAAAAAATGTCCAAACTTTAACCTCGATTGTTTTTCTTATCTAAATAATATAGCTAAATAAAAACTTTTTTTTTATTCTAGGAAACGGTTCTTCGTCTTTAATTTAAAAAAAATACATTGGATTGGGGTTTGACTTTTAGTGTGGGGCCCCTTAGAAAAAATGAGTTTATTTACCAGTTTTTATAAAGCTCGAATTAAATACAATTTTTTTTTTCTTAATATAGTTTTTATTTCTGAATAAATTCTGTACAACATTTTTTTTTCCAACAGTTAATATTTTGTACTATTTAGCCTTATTCTAGAATTCCTAATTCCGGAATAAGGCCTAATAAAACGAAATATAAAAAGTTAAAAAAAAAATTCTGTCTAACATTTATTCACATATAAACATGAAAATTAAAAAAAAAAAATTTTACTTTTTTTTTTGAATTCGGGCAAAGTAAAAATTGATAACAAAACTCATATTTCGTATTATTTGGCTTTATTCCGGAATTATGAATTCTAGAAAAGGCTAAATAGTACAAATAATATTAAGAGCTAGAAAAAAATGTTGTACATAATTTATTAACTAATAAATATGAATATTCAGGGTTCGTGCGCGAATTTTTTTTCATTTAGCCTGACTGAGAACAATTTAGCCTGACATTTTTTCAAAGTAAGGAAAACCCCCTTTATAAGTCAATTTAGGTATTGGGGGTCTTGATTAGTACTATTGTAGTCTCCGACTTCAACCAGCTTTATCTCAAAATCATTTAATCTGCAAAAAAGCAACTCATAGCTTAGTTAAAACTCAATAAAATAAGACTAAATTGTGAAAAAGGTGATTGACATTCCCCTATGCCCTAAACATAAGAAATTCAGTGATAAGTTTTAAAATAAGTGTTATATTTAATCTAATACTAGTGAACAAATTAAATATATTACTAAACACAGTTGTTCAATTTAGTTAAGCACTAAGTAAAAACATTATAACCAGAAGATTTATAATAAATTGACGTGCATTGTCGTGTTTCATTAAAATTTAAAATGAAACGCTTACACGAGTATTAAACTAAGCAAAAATGTCTATTATAGTATTTTGACTAATACTTAAAAGTAATACATAATTATAAATCCTAAACTCTAAATAAATAAAGTGATTGTTGACGTCGTATCAGATTTAAAAAGCTTACATTTAAATGGTAAAAAACCTTAAATATTTTGTTCTTGTAAAGAAAAATGAATTGTACCTAAAATTTGTACTCCCACAAAACTTAGTACTTATATCTTAAAGCTAAGTTTTAGTGTTGTGAATATCTATAATAACTTTAAACAAACAGTAAAATATATAAATTAACTGCTAAGAGTTTTAATCTAAAAAGTATTTGGTATAAAGCCTTTAAATTAGTAAATAAAACAGTTCAACTAACTAAGCTCTGAAAAACATAGCTGACGTAAACAAATTCAAACAAACAGCTAAGTTGTTGAACTAAACTGTAATGTTTAAACTGTTTTTTTTTATGAAGTTTTATAATTATGACGTATATAATCTACTCAAAACAAAATAATGAAGATTCTCGAAATTTTTTTAGAGATTCAACAAAAGGTCTTAAGCATTTATACTAACAAATACTGACTGATTATGTCTTTAGTAACTTAATCTTTATTTAGAAATAAATTCATGCTTCAATTTGATCTTAAAAAGATTTCTCAATATTTTTTGTCAAAAATTTTCAAGCATTTGAACTGAGAAAAACTGAGATTCTCAAACTTTTAAATAAAAAAACTGATTTAGCCTGACGTTTTTAAACTTTTTTAAAAAAACTGATTTAGCCTGACTTAGTCTGATTTAGCCTGACGCGCACGAACCCTGGAATATTAAAAAAAAATAAAATTTGTTATTCTTTTTTTAGTTAAATTTGAACTTAGTAAAAACTGATAAAAAAACACATTTTTTTCTAAGGGTCCCCACACTAAAATTCAAACCCCAACCCAATGTATTTTTTAAATTAAAGACAAAGGACCGTTCTCTTAAATGAAAATAAAAGTTTTTATTTAGCTATTAAGATAAGAAAATAATTGGGTCTAAAGTTAGGACATTTTTAAAAAGTTCTTGAAAAGAGTTACCAAGCTAACTTCACACTCGGTTATAATATATACACAATACAAACATAAATATAAAAAAACAATAAGTTAAATAGAATGAAATAAACTTAGTAAATGCGATTAAAAATAAACAAAAAATATTCCTTAGGGTAATTGGGGAACTGCGTGACCAGTTCATTTCTCTTATTAAGGGTTTTTCTTTTGTTAGCGTTTGCTTTGTTTGCTAGTCTTTCTAGGTTACATAATGAGCACATAAAGTTTGGTTTGAATCTGCTGTTGGTCTGTTTGAGTATTTTCCATTCAATTGTGTATTTTTCGTCTTTTTCATACAATTTCCATATGTAGTTGTCGAGTTGTGTGCAGTTGGTAGGCTTCTTCTTGTTGGGTTTAGGAAAAGATGTTCTATGTTCGTATGATCAGTTCTTGAAAGGTTTTTGGATGGATCCAATATATGTCATGCTTTTATTTTTCTCAGATGAGACAATTAATTCGTATATTACTTTTTCGGATTTACATTTGTTCATAACTGGACATTGTTTTTTTGTTTTTGCAGTTGCAAAGTTCTGTCTCCGTTGGTGGATTTTCGAGCAGATTGTTATTGTTTTCACTTATGAATGCTTTTATGTTTGGAGAACAACTATATGATATCTTAATGGAATTTATTTTAAAGATTTTGTAGAGTTCAGTTGATTTCGGGAAGTGTTTGTCCAGCAGTTTAAAAAAACATTTCCAAATTTTGTTTTCACTGATTTGCGAAAAGGTGGGTTTTAAAATATACACTTTCTTTTTCTGTTTTTTAGTTTGGTGTTATCAATTGTCGGATTATATTTGAGCTTATAATTGAAGTTGATTTTGTTTAAAGCGTTTTGGTAAGTTTGTTTTGCGTTATCAAATGATTTTATTTTAATTTAATATTTATAAACAACATGTTAATGGTAACTCATATTTAAAATTTATTTTTATGTGTGTTATTATTTTTTAATTTAACGCTCTGTATATTTTTTTGTTTTTTCAGCTTTTGTTGGCGTCTGATGAACTACTCTACAGGGAAACGGCGTAACGCAATAAAAGTTAGACGATAAATTAGTATAATTCCTATCTCCTCGCCAATGATTTATAACTCTGTCTTGTTCTGGTTTTTACCTAAAAGTTTAGATAACTTTACTCAAACTTTGTACGTTTTTTAATTATTAAGATTAATAAAGGTATAAAAGATATCCCTTTAAAATAAATAAAATTTTCATAATTAAGACGTTATTCAAATTAGTCTAGATGGAAAAAGTTACAAAGTATTCTAAAAAATATATTATAAGTTTATGCCCTATACAACTAAGTTTTGTTTTGTCTAAGTTTAAATACTAATTAAATTTTCTTTAAAAGATTTTTTTTTGTAATTTTTAAATAAGACTGACAAGTATTAGATTACACCGCTTGAAATATTGCTTCTAGTATAACAACGCTAAATAAAGATCTGTTTTAAACTAAAAACTATTCACCATGTTTATAAAAAAATGTCTGTAGAACAAGTAAGACCACAAAGTTTTTTTTACTTATAAAAGAAAGTCTTATTACTTTTATATATAATTCTAGCTTAAAACTTTTTTTTATTTAATTTTTAACTTTAACCTAATTAAACTTAATTAAATTTTCATAAAACTTTAAGGAAAAGTTGTTTCCTAATACCTGTAGAACGACATATGTATTGTGATCCAAGAAGTATCAGTTCTTTTTCAAGATCTTCAAAATCTTTAATAGAAGCATCATACATCACATTACAACCGAAAGCATCTCTTACGTGTGGTATTTGATTTGAATTTTTATTATTTTGCATCGAAGTTATTCCCCTAAATATACTTTTTTCGCAGTTAAAATAATCATGCTTGTCGTCAGTTTCATTTGAGTAAAAGTCGTCATGGTTTTTTACAGAGTTGAACTGCATAAACTTTTCTTGGTCGATCTGATAATTTTGCCACTAGCTAACTAGGTTTTAAATGTTAATAAGGTCAGATTAATTGTTAAGTTGCTTAAGAAACAAAAAAAAACAGTGTATATATTTTTAAGTATGTATGGTTGCACAGTATTGTACATTTAATTTTCTTCATCATTTTGCGAATAGGTTTAATTAGCAACCAAAACAAACTTAATTAGGTATATTTAATCATTTTAATTTATATAAAAATAAAGTTTTGTTACTACTTTTATATTTTAATCGTGTTTAATACTACTACACACAAACAAAGTAAAACAATAGAACTTTTTGTTAGAATAATAGTATAAAAAAGTATTTTGGTTTCTGTTATTTTTGCTAAAAAGTTTCAAACCTAAGAAATAAACAGGTTTTAACTTTAATAAAATTTTAGATATGTTGCGATTGTGAATGTAGATAGATTGTAAGCTTTTTTTCATTTACTTAGTTCTCAAGGTATTTGTTTTATTATCAACTTAATAAAAAACTACTTGAGATAAATTTATAGAAAGTATGCTTGAATTTTTACTTATGTTTATTTAAAAGAACAAGTTTTCTGCGTGCGTTTTACGCTCAAAAAATCTTATAAGTTACTATTTAGTTTATTCTAATCGATGTATCTTGTTTTAAAATACAAATCGTTTATTTAATATCTTCAAAACTAAAATTCATACTATAAATAAGTACTCTTTTTGATTTTGATGAACTATACTGCAAAGTTAAACAAACCTTATAATCAACTGGAGTTTTGTAAACATGATGATGATTTTCCATACCTTTATTTTTTACTGAACGTTTAAGCTTTTTTTTGCCTGTATAGGATTATTATAAAGTAATTTTCAAAATATAAGAACTTTACAAAAATAACTATACTTAAGTTTTATAATAACACTACAAATTTTTTCTTTTTCCTTATTTAAATTAAAAACAAAAACTTAAAAAGAGTGGTTAGGTAATAATCTTTTTACTTTTCTATTTTGAATTAAAATGAGAAAATAAAGTTTAGTAACTTTAAATTTGTTATAAAAATGTGTTACACCATGTTATTATTGTAAGTTTATTGTCCGTATGATGAACCTAGGCATCAAAACCTAGGCCACTTAAACAGAAAGACACATAAAGAAATAAATCAAAAGTCAAAAAAGAAAAAAGAAATAACACCAAAAGTTCTTTTTTTTTAAACAAAGATAAAAACATAGTTTAATATATATAATATTAGTTTAATGTATATAATTATATATTAACATGATAGTAAAACTTTAAACCAAAAATTATACTTATTTTTCACTACTTATTGATGTAGAACGATTAACATGAAATATTTAAATTCATTGACTTGTAACAAAAAAAAATCTAAAGCCCCAAGATTAACAATAGACTGGCCAGATAAATAATCATTGAACATATTGAAAAGGACTCATCACTAATAGAGAAAAGGCGCTGCTTTGAAAACTGAACTACGGACTAAGTTAAATATCAAAATTAAATCAACGGTTGATTAATTACTTATTAATTTACTAACAAGCATTGAATTTAAATAAATCTTTTTTAATTTTAATCTAAATTCTTTAAATTTTTTGCAAGAAACTAATTTAATTGGAAGTTTATTCAATATTTAAACTGACCAATAAAAGAAAGAATTATGCCAAGCCTCATTATTTAAATGGTGTTTGCATGTAAACTTTTTTCTTATTCCTATCAGTAAGTAAATAGAACTATAAGGTTCAAAAACTGATTATATATTAATTGTAGTTTCACCGTTAACTAGTTTAAAAAAATTATGAGTTCAAATTAAAGTTTTCTGTATTCTAAAAAAAAATTTAGTCTATTAAGGTAAGACGTATAAGAAACATTGCAGCGGTTGAAGATTAATCTGGTATATTTTCTTTGAACAGACTATACATGGTTAATTCATTTTTTTTTTAGGTATGGAGACCAAATTGGTGTGTTATATTCCAACTTAGGACGAATGTACACGAGAAACAACTTTTTACGGATGTCTACATCCGTAGACTTAAAGCTGTTTAAAACTTGAAAAGATGTAGTTGATGCGATTCGGTAAAGATAATTAGTATTGTGGTTCCATTTTAAATTTTAATGTTAACAATGAACTAATTGTGTTTTATAAAGTGTTAGTTTACGTATTATATAAATTTTTAAAGTAACGTTTTCATAAGAAATTTTATAAATATAATGTACTTTTAACTATATATTTATATCTTCTTTAGAAGTTGGGTTCTTTTTATTTGTTTTCGAAAATTCAAAAAATACTATATATACTTTTAACTATTTCAATAGAAATAAACACAATTACATTAAAACGATAATACAAATTCAACAATAAGTAGCATTAAAATACATATATGTACCAAATAAAACAAACAGAAAAATATTGAATTACTACAAAAATACCTTATAGTTATGCATTATATATACATAAAACTCAAAGGTATACAAATTTAAGTAAAAAATTTTAAACTAATTTCTAATTCATTTAACTTTAAAAAATTGTCGGTATTTGGCGGCGCGTGGTATTTTGTTAAGGGGTGCGGAAAATTTACTTATGTTAAAGACCTCTTAATTTAATGTTTCCAAACACTATTTTAATAAGGTAAAACTACTACAATAACAACAAATCGTTTGTTAAAAAAATTATTTAAAAGATAAAAGTTTTAGCAGTTTTATAATTTTATAACAAGCTTATTAATACTTTTAAGTTGAGCATTTGCTCTAATATTTCACCTCTCGCGACGCCTTTTTTTACTTACTTCACTAGTAGGTGTAATTATTTTTAAAATTATAAAAAAATGCTTATTTTAAAATAAAAACAAAGTCATAAATAAAAATGGTAAGAACCATTAAAAAAATCAGTCACAGTCTTTTACAACCACTTAGAATAGATCTTTCGTTTATTAAAAAACAAACATTTTCAATTCTTATTCAAATAGAATCTATTTGAATAAGAATTGAAAATGTTTGTTTTTTAATAAACGAAAGATCTATTCTAAGTGGTTGTAAAAGACTGTGACTGATTTTTTTAATGGTTCTTACCATTTTTATTTATGTTTATCTAAAATTCAATCCTGTCCGGTCTTTAAAATCAAAAGAGGAAGACTACCTTCATCTTATTTTAATTTCTAAAAACAAAGTCAGGTACAGAAAAATTGTAGTTAAATAACACAAAAACAACAAACAAATAAACTAACAAAATTACCGATAATGAGAGCGCTGAGTATAACAATTATTTCTATTGTTAGCAGAAGCTATATGTAGTTTTTCTAAACTGTATAACAAAAACATATATATATTGCGGTTTCATCTACTTTTGATTTACTTAGTTATCTTCCACTGCACAAAGTATTTAAGGCTTTTCATGTAGAATTTCCACAAGTAATTAGCCAGCTTGGTTTAACTGCTTCGATTTTACTTATTTTATCTGGGAAAAGTAGCTTTATGCTCATGCAATCTTGTTTTATACGATCTGCAAGTGGATCTTTTGTATGAGATACTTTTTTTTTATCTTAGTTTAAAATTTTGCATTATAAATTAGGTTTTCAATCTTTCTTTTTTGTTTTTTAGAGTGTTTTTCATTCTTACAATTGTAACTATTTGGGTTTTACAAGAAGTTTTTGGTTTGTAGCTCGATGACCTAAATGTCTTTCTATGCACCAGGTCCTTTGATTAAAATGTTTGAGCGATGTTTTTTTTTATCTTGCTCAATAAACTAATAGACTGTTATAATCTTAGTATTTTCCTAGCTTTTTAAAAAAGCTGTAGGAAAATTTTAAAGAGTTTTTGTTAGACATTTTATGAAGTTCATATGATTTAAGGAAAATGTTATCTAAGAGATTTAAAAATAAATTACCAAAATTTGTTTTGATGGATTTGAAAAATAGTGGACTATACAGAATAATTATTCTAATGTTTTTAGCATAATATGTTTTTATTACTGGATTTAGTTCAAGTTTTTAGATAAACTGCTTTTCTTTATTACATTTTAAAAAGAAAATTATAAAATAACAAAAGATCCTTTTTATTAGATTATAGGTTATATGTTTATGGTTTCGGAAGAAAACACTAATGATTAAATTTAGACAATATCTAAGAAGTTGGGTTACACCGATATCAATAGTAGTTTCGAAAACAATTTGAGATAGTTTCTACGTGAAAGCTTTTTTATTTTATTTTTTACAACTACATATATATATATATATACTTCCCAATTTGTACTGCCCAATTCTTCTGGCTTTATAGTTGAAAGGCTAAAAAAACAAACGCACGCCTTCTTCAAGTCTATGGGCTTAAGAGTCACTATTGAATCACCAATGTTGACGACTGACTACTTGGATGTGAAGCTCAACTTGCATGATCTCTCCTATATGCCTTATAAAAAGCAAAACGCAAAAATTATGTATATAAATAAATATTCTAGCCACCCAAAAAATATTATAAACCAAATACCAAAAATAATTAATAAACGTTTAAATAAAAGATCAAGCAACGAAGAAAACTTTTTAAAGACAAAACAAGATTACGAACTAATAATGAAAAAATGCGGTTACAATGATAAACTTAATTTTGAAACAACGGAGCAAAAAAACAAAACGACCAATAAAAGTAAAAGAAAGCGAAATATAATTTGGTATAATCCCCCATTCTGTACTTCAGTTAAAACAAACATCGGCAGAGAATTTATAAATCTAGTAAAAAAACATTTCAACAAAAATAACCCATTATCAAAGATATTTAACAAACATAATATGCGAATCAGTTATTCATGTATGGCGAATTTGGAGAGATTAATCAAGTCACATAATCAAAGGATTTTAAACAAAAGTAATTCAATCAAAAGTCAGTGTAATTGCGCCGGTGGCTGTAAATACAACTTGAAGGGGGGCAATTGCCGGTCAGAGAACATTATTTACAAGGCAACAGTTAACTCTGACCTTGAAAAGAAGTTCTACATCGGCTTATGCTCCACTCAATTCAGATTTCGGTATGCCAACCATAAAAAATCCTTTAAAGGTGGTGTATACGAAAATGAAACTGAGCTTTCGAAGTATGTTTGCGGCCTTAAGCGCAAAAACATTGATTTTAAATTAACTTAGGAGGTGGTAAAAAGAGCACAGCCAATAGCAGATGGTAACAACCCTGTTTGTAGGCTGTGCTTAAAAGAATCAACAGCCGTTATGTATGCGTTAAAAAAGGAAGGTTGTTTAAACAAGAGGAGCGAATTTATATCGTCTTGTCGACATATAAAAAAGCTTCTCTTAAAACACAACAAATTTTGAAGCATTTTATAGTCAATTAACTGTTGTTTTCGTTAATTTTAGTTGTTTGATTAGTTAGAAGGTAGATCGATTTTTGTACTGAATATTTGTAATGTACAATATTACGTCATACTGTTTTTTGTTTTTTTGCATAACTTTTGTATCTTTGTTTAGTACAGTGCTTTTTATTTTGAATTTAACTGGCTGATGATCAAAGCTTTATGAAAAATTAAAGCTTTGTGAAACATATGTTCCAGAATTTTTAAAATCGCCATTTTAATAAATTATATATATATATATATATATATATATATATATAGAATTAAGTTATTTAACTTAATAAATTAAACTTTACACACTGAGCCCACCTTGAAGGCTTTATTATTAAAAAGGTTTATTTAAAGATGCAAAACTCGAGTCCTTTGAGTTTTGCATTTTTAAATAAACCTTTTTAATATATATATAAATAGCTGTTCAAAAATATAGGCTTAATCGTTTGCTAACAAAAGATCCTAGTGAAGTAACTTCACTGGAATATAAATAAAATCAAATTGTACAGTAATCTTCCTTTATTGTACCAACATATATTTCTGTGAGTTAACGAATGTGTGTGATTATTTTTTTTACAGAACCCAGTTGAAGTGTGTTGATTCGTTAATACACATAAACATATGTTGGTACAATAAAGGAAGATTACTGTACAATTTGTTCATATATATATATATATATACAGTTACTCATTAAACAGCTTACGCTATTGATAGATTCTATACTTAAAAAAAAAATAAGTTAGATTTATAAAGTTTGTACTTTTTCATTTTAAACTTTTTAATTAAGCAACAAAAATCATTATAGAAATTCTTGCGCTTAAGATATTATGTACATGCTTAAGTCAACTCAACGCTGAAAAAGATTAAAAGTAGTGTTGGGAATCCTCAAAGTTTAAATATTATAACTTGTTTTGTATAACTATAAACTGATATGACAACTTAACTTTTTATTTTAAAGTTATTAACATTTTTTTTTATGTTTTCTTAACAAAATTCTATTTTTATAACATTGTTTCACTTCAAACAAACAATTTTTATTTTATAAGCAAAACTTATCCTTAAGAAAATTTTAAGAACTTCGGTCAAAACTTTAAAATTCCAAATATAACCAACGTTTTATAACAATACAAACATTTGAAGTCGAAATAAATTTTAAACAATATACAAAAGACACTCAGTGCAACTATACAAATATATTTCACGCTATTTTCATCATTGGATACATAGCAATAAATAAAAGAGAAATTTGATTTCTATAGTAACAGTAGTAATCGTCATAAATAAATATTAATTATATACAAAGTCAGTTACACAAAAATAATCAAATTAATTGTTATTATAATTGACTTACAATAAATTTTAAATTTTATTAAACAAAACAATGTTTCACTCGTTTGAAGACGAGATCTTCAGTTGTTAAAAATCTTATTCAAATAAAATTTGAATTCTATTTGAATAAGATTTTAAACAACTGAAGATCTCGTTTTCAAACGAGTGAAACATTGTTTTGTTTAATGAAATATAAAATTTACTATTGATCAATCTCCTTTTATTTTATTTAAGTGGAGAACTTTAATTGCCACCTTTAAAGTATAAAGTACGCATTATAACTGATTAAATTCAAACACCTAAAAGAGCATTGCGTAATTAAAGAAACACTATAGTCAAGCTCTTTTTGCCTACACAGAGTATTTAATTCTTTCTAAAATACATATAGCTTCCATTTTAAGTAAGTCAAATACACTATAACAACTTTTAGTTATCTCCAGTCTATCCAAGTTGAAATTTTCAGCACAACTCTGATTGTTCACCATATGTTTCGAAACAGCAGATCATTTTATTGCACTCATAAATTTATTGGAATTATTTTCTTTTTTTTTTACAGCTAAGTTAAAAAATAGCAAGCAAGTGTATGTTTTTTGACCATACTCACTACTAAACAGCTGAAGAAAAGGGTCAAAGAAATAAATAATTTTGTATTTAGATAAAAGTTCTAATAAAGTTATGAATGCGATAAAAAGATCTGCTATTGCGGAACACTTGGTGAACAGTCAGATTTGTGCTAAATATTTCAACTTGGAGAGATTTAAGATAACTAAAAGTTGTTTAACGTGTTTGACTGAGTCAAAATGGAAGCTATATGTATTTCAAATCGAAAACCCTACCCTTTGTAGGCAAAAAGAATTTGACTATAGTGTTGCTTTATTTACTTAATGCTCTTTTTGGTGTTTATATATTTGTATTCAATCAGCTCTAATACTTAGTAGCTTGATTAGTTTTGTATAATTTACTTTGTATGTAATTAACATTTGTTTATGATAATTACTACAGTTACTGTATAAGTTGAATTTCTCTTTTACTTTTTGCTATATATCCACTGATGAAAGTAGCGTAAAATATATTTGGATTTTCGCACTGAGTATTTTTTTATTTTTTAATATTTTATAACAAAAGTAGTTAATTTTGAGTTTTTTTACGTCACTTTTTGCAATATTAATTGTCAGGCCTTGAATTGTCACAATTTGAATTTTTGGACTTCAAAATTTGAATTGTCGCATTAAAGTAGTCGAGTTTGAATTGAAACAATTCAAAATGTTGAAACTTGAGTGTCGGAATTGGGGTTGTTGGAATTTGAGTTATCTAAATTTGAATTATCAAAGTTTCAATTGTCCGAGTTTAAATTATCGGAATTGGAATTGTCCAAATTTTAATTGTTTAAATTTGAACTGTTAAAATTTTAATTGTCGGAATTAGAATTGTCCAAGTTTAAGTTGTCCCAATATGAATTATCAAGTTTGAGTTGTCGGAATTTTAATTATCAGAATTTGAATTGTCGTAAGTTGAGTTGTCAGAATTTGAATAGTCGTGCACCCAAGAAATTTGAGCTTAAATTTAAAATGCGCCGTTGAAAATACTCTATGACAGATCAAGTTTAAGTAACTACGTAATTTACACTCAAGCTAGTGTAAACAAAAAATGAAAGCAAAACAATTTTAAACATAATCAATAAGTTTTATTCTGTGAAATGTTCAATTAAATTGAACATAAACGGAAATTTTAAGGAAAAATAAGATTTTTTTTGTATATTTTCTGTTAATAATGATTTAAAAATTACAAAAATTATACCAAAATTTAACTTATTTTAACTAATTTAAAACTAAAATCATCATAGTGATGTTACACACTTGTAATTATAAAGACAACAGTGCATAAATTCTTCTCTTAAATTATAAATGCTGTACATAAGTCAAGCAACTAGATTTAATTATGTGTAATTTGAAAGGGTGCAAGTATTTCAATTTCTGACAACTGAAGTTTAATAATTTCTGTCAATGTTAATTTTCCCTTTTAATAAGTCATAACTTTATCATAATAATACTTTTAATTAGATCTACATCAACATTTCTTATTAGAGAAAAAATACTTTTTGTTGAGATATATATAACTGCAAGATATTTGATTTGACTCGAACGTCATACAAAAGTATACCTGTTCTGTAGACCAGAACATCTTCTACATAGAGAATACCTAGCGTCAATTTTTAAAAAAGTTACTGACCACAAAGAAAGGATAAACGCAGTGTTATTTTTTCAGAATTTGCACCATTCTATACAATGTCAAAATTACAATATCGATAATAATTTCAAATTCCTTAAAAGGTGAGCCCGAGGTGAGCTTTATAGTTTGTAATCGATGCTCATCGAACAAGAAAAAACAAAACTAAATACGCAAGTTTCTGGAAATGGAAAAATATCCCTACTATCTACATATTAACTCAATTATCATTATTAAATTTTGTTTTACTACGTGTATTTTTATAGTTTTGTATGTGAAAACAAATGCTGTTCAAATAAGAAATTGTTAAAATTAAGTAAATAAAGATAGTCTTGTTTACTTAGTTTAACTAATTTTTTATCTGAAAAGTATTTAATTCACGTCTTTAATTTAAACTTATTTTGACGTATCTATTTTAAAATTTTTATAAAAGTTAATATTATATTATTTAGTTTAATTATAAACTAAGTTTATGTATATAATTATTTAGTTTAATTTTTTAACAGTAGTTGAAAAATATGCAGCAAAAACTTTCTACTTAAACAAAAAGCAAAGTATTTGTCGTCAGTTTTTATTTAAATTTTGTACTCCAAAAAAGTTATTTAGCACTTTTATATGTTTTATTGCTACTTTGTTGAATTTGTATCATCTTTTTAATTAAACTTTTGTTTCAAAGCTTATGTAAAATCTGACAAGCTATTCTTGCGGAGAAACAGTTATTTTATAATAAAGTTTGGTAAAAGATGCTAATGTTGCAATTGTACATCCTTCTTAGAAGACTGATATCTTTACCTAACCTTCTTTTGTATCTACTTAGATTAGTTCGCAAACTTTCATATTTTTTTATTTAAATCACAATTAAAAAAACTCCCTGCTAGTTAAAATTTCAACCACTTGTAATGAATTCAGTAGTAACTACAATAAAAAATAAAAAACAAACTAAATAGACAACTTGTGTTAACAAAAACCGTTTGATAATAGTATACTAAACGTAGTACTGCTTAACCTAACAGTTATTTGAATATTTTTTTTAATTAGCTTTTTTACAACATTACTTAATAAAATTGTGTTTCTAAACGTACTCATAATAACTTTATAAAGACTTCGAAAGTTAAAAGACAAAAAATTGTTATAATTTATGCTATTAAAACTTACCTTTAACATCATCCAACAAGTTTTGACCTTTTTTTGACTGGCTTAGTGTATCTAAAACAAAATTATTGTCGTCTTTAGAACCACGAGAAAAACCACAATCGTAAATTGTAAGACTCCTTTCAACACTGATGAAATTAACAGTTTTTTCTCGAACAGAAAAACAAAATAAAAACTAGCGAAACAGTAAAAGTATATTATTTTAAAAAACTTACTTTAGCAGTTTTTTTTAAATGAACGAATACAGTTTATTTATTTGAACATGTACAACGTTAAAATTACACTTAATATTTTCAATTGTTACTCAACTCTACTGTTGTAAGATGTTTACTTAAATTTATTTTGGTTATTTAAGATAAAAATAATGCGTTAAGTACCTGCGAAAATAGTTCAAAACTTGTAAAACTTGTCTTCTAAGATCACGAATTTTAAGATGTCTTAAAAGCAGATAAGACAAGTATGCACCCTAAAAACATTAAAATTCAAAAATAAAATATGTTACTGGCATACTTTTGTAATTATTTTATATTTTATAAGATTACTTTTACACATGCCATATATCAGCTTTACACTAATTACATACGTTATATTGAATGATTGAAATAAGTTTATTTTCATTTTTATTAAGATAAGTTAATAACTATTTTCATATTAAATTTTAAATAGTTTGCTTTGATTAGTTTAGAAAAATATTAAGAGATCTCAACTAAGTAATAAATAGAAAATATACAAAAATTATTTTTTTACTGTAACACATTTTTCAACCAAGATAGGCTCGTTAGTTACTAAAATTATAAAAAACTAAGTAAAAGTGCGTACAAAATAAATTTAAGTAGGTAAAGCTATAGGCTAAAACTTTCACAACAAATACAGTATGTAAAAAAAGTTAACAAAAATTATTGAATTATATAAAACTAAATTAAAAAAATAAATTGTGACTTTATAAAATGCGCTTAAAACATTTAGCATTAGTAGGCAGGCCCTATTAAAACTTTGATTAAAATATGTTTAAAAAATAAGTTACCACTAAAACTTAAAGTGTTTCTTTTATATGTATAAATTGAATAAAAACTCTAATCTAGTTTATAAAAAAATGACCAAGTTTATTATTGTATTGTAGAAACCAAAAGTCTAGTAAATATTTTAAGAAGTTGAGAAAAGTGTGATATAGCTTTAAGTATAACAATTTAACTTTATTTAGTAACTAGTTTAAATTTTGATAAAATATAAATTTAGATTAATATAAAAAACGATTAACTACTATATTCAAAATTTTATACATGAAATTTATTTTTGACAACACTAGAAACTCAAAAAAAAACGGTAAATTTTTAGTAAATAAGTTAAATAATAAGATTACATTTTATTTAAATGGTGTTTATAACTGTTTTTTGTTATTCTGATTACTAACTGAGGAAAAAAGTTTGAAATTAGCCGATATTTGGATCGACTTGTTTTTATCAAGTACCAACATGTTTTAAAACCGCAGCAGGCACTATAAATAGTAGCAGCTACTGAAACCAAAAAGCTTTAGAGATTATCTAGTTTATCGTTTCTAAAAGCAATTTAATGTGATACTAATCTACACAGTTTCTTGTCTCTACATGTATATTTTAAGACTATTACGTACAAAAAAGTAATAGTGAAATTACATGTAAACTATTTTTTTATTTTTGTTTGTCTAAAATTCAATCCTGTCCGGTTTCTAGGTCTTTCTAGTGTGAACTGAACTGAAGATTAGGGTGTATTGTATTCATTTTATTGTAAAATTAAAATGGGATTAAGGTAGTCTTCCTCTTTTAATTTTAAAGACCGGACAGGATTGAATTTTAGATAAACAAAAAAAAAAATGGTTAAAAATATCAAAAAAATCAGTCTCAGTCTTATAAAAACACTTCGAAGCGATCTTTCGTTTAATAAAAAAACAAACATTTTCAATTCTGTAGAAAACAAAAAAAAATATACTAGCAACTAGAGAAAATTAAATACCGTAAACTAAATATATTTAGTAAAATTTAAACTAAAACTAAAAATAACTATTTTACTAAAATACTGAATTTTATACTTTTACTTCAAATTTAATAGAATAGACTGTCCTGTATAGTCTAAATTAGTTCTTATAGATCTTTCTAAAAACTGGACTGTTTATGCATTTTCAATCTGTTCCGGTTTTTATTTTGTGAAATCTATTATAATGTATAATTTGAGCAAATTGGTTTTTTACTTCATGGTTTAGTTTAGTTTTATTGTTTTTCCATATGTTTCTGTGGGCATTCCGCCTCTTAGTAAAGCAGTTCACAGTTTGTCCAATGTATAAATTTTTGCATATGTTGCATGTAGCTGCATATATTCCATAATTTTAGCAGTTTTAATGTTGTTCAAATTTCATATTTTGTATTGTTTTATTATTACTTATCATACTTTTATCAAAGTTTCCAAAATTCCCACATAAAGCACACTTTCCACATTCAGCTGTTTTGTTGTTTTTTTTTGTAAATTTATTTTTGTTTATTAATATATTTCTCAGTGTTTTTGTTCTCTTATAAGTCAATCTTAATAATTCTGTACTATTGCATCGTTCATTTTTGCTAATGTTTATAAATTGTTTAAAGCTGGTTGCCCAAGTCACTTTTTACTTTTTTCTGATTGTTTTATGTTATTTGTATTAGGATCTTTATTACATACTTCATCCAATTCATTAAAGTTAATATTTATTAATTTTTTACTAAAACTTGATCCACTGCATTTAATTTTTAAGTTAATTAGTGCTTTTTCATAATCTTCAGTTTTTTCATTTATTTTTTTAAGTCTATTAGCTTCTGATAAAATTATCCCTCTAAAAACATGTGTTGGATGGTAAGAGTTGCTATTTAAAAATTTTGCTGATTTTGCTGTGGGTTTAGTGTGGTTTACCGTTTTAAATCCGTTTATTTCAGAGTTATTTATTATATGTAAGAAATCTAAAAATTCCAGTTGTTTTCTTTTTTCTGTAGTTGAGACTTTTTTAAATTGTAGATTTAAATCATGACAATGAAATTTTTGGGTGAGTTCTTCTAGAATGAAAATTGATTTATTTGCCGGGCACAAAAAATTAATACCTTCTATGTACCTTTTGTAAACATAACATAAGTTTAAAAAGTTTACTTTTTTGGTTAAAAAATGGAGGGCAATATTTGCTGGGAACGGGTCTAAATTGCGCGAAGACAAATTGCACGAGGTTACTAAATTGCACGTGGGGACTAATTTGCACGAGTACAAAATTGCACGAGTGTACAAAAATGCACGAAGATACTTTTGCACGAAGACTAGTTTGCACGCGGCCACAAAATTGCACGAGGGGACAAAATTGCACAAAGACTATTTTGCACAGAAGCTCAATTTTGCACGAGTTACAATTTTGCAAGGAAGGTCAATTTTGCACGACAGACAAATTTGCACGAAGAGTCAAATTTGCACAAAAAATACTAACTTAAAATAAATAAATAAGAAATATATTAATACCTTTATATTTAATAATAAAAAAAGCGTGTATAAGTGCAATAAACTTTATTTTGATTAAGTTTATATTGATTTTATTATTATTTTTAATAAAAATAAAACTTGAATTTTAATTTAATGAAAATATCCCTTATTAAAGAATAAACATGTATTGATGTAATCTTAAATTAAAATTATACTAAACTTTAATATGTAATAAAACAAGATTAAAAAAAAAAATAAATAATAATTACATGGGTAGGTGTTAAAATTGCACGAGCGTACAAAATTGCACGAGGGGACAAAATTGCACGAAAATACTTTTGCACAGAAAAAAACGAGCTTTCGAAATAGTGAGATAATTAAATAAATTTAGAAAGGAGAAAATCCGTCTGATGACATTTTTATTGTGCATTGTACAGAAAATTCTGTTACGGCTGTGTACTTCCATAAATTATACTTAAAATTGTTTTTTTTTGTTTTATATAAAAGTTTTAAACATAAATTGTATATAATTATTTTCTAATTGTCTAAACTTTATTTTAGTTACATCACTATTTGCATACGTTTTACTCTAATTAGCTCTTAAGTTTCACCTGCTTTGTTTTTTCTCTTTATCTAACCAATACTTGCGAAAAACCACTGTCAGAAGCAAATTTCTTCTAAAGTTTTTAGAAGAAAAAGGTGATACAAGCTTTTGACTAAAATGAAACAAAAAATAATACATCAGCTAGAATTAGTTAATTTCTATTTTTATAAAAAAAGTAAAAACAAAACTCTTTTTGGTAATTATACTTTAATAGCGGTAAGAATCTTATTTTATAATCTAGTTTTTATTTTTATTTATACAATTTTTTTGATTGATTTTTGTTTATTATTTAATTTGTTCATTTTGACGTATTTAATTCTTATTAATTCTTTCAAATTTATTCAATTATTTTTTTCATTTATTTTGACTTTTTTTTATTAATTTTATTAATTTTTGTTTTAAAAATTTTATTGATAATTTAATTTGTTAATTTTTAAATTTTATAAATCTTTTTTTTTTACGTTTTTTAAAATTTACTTATTATTTAGTTATATGATTTTTAAAATTCTGACTTTTTTTGTTATATATTTTAATCTTTTTAACATTTATGTTTTATTTTCTACTTGAAAGTAGTTTTTTTTTACTTAAATATATTGTATGTACATTTTTTTTATTTAGTAATTATTTATTATTACTATTTGATTTGTTATTTTTTACTTAATATTTATTTTTATTTTAATTGGATTGTTTTTTTTTTCTACTTATAGTTTTTTACTTAGTTTTTTTTTTAGTTTTTTAGTAATTAGTTATTAATTCAATTTTTTTTTTTAATTATTATATCATTTTTTTTCGTATTTCTCTATTATTTAGTTATTAGATTTTTAGTTCTATTTTTTTAATTTTTTTAATATTATATAAACTTTTTTGTGCAAAAATGTCTTTTCGTGCAATTTAGTCTCTTCGTGCAAAAATTTCAACGCGCAAATATGACCCGTCCCTGGGAAGGAAACAAAATCCGTGCAAAACTGACCCTCCGTGCTAATTTGTCACTCGTGCAAAAATGACCCTTTGTGCAAAAGTGTCTGCGTGCAAAATTGTCTGCTCGTGCAAAAATATACCCTCGTGCAAAAGTGTCTTCGTGCAAAAGTTAACCTTCGTGCAATTTTGTCTACGTGCAATTCTATCTTCGTGCAATTTTGCGCTCTCGTGCATATTAGTCTTCGTGCAAAAGTATCTTCGTGCAATTTTGTGTTTTCGTGCAATTTTGTCCCCTCGTGCAATTTTGTACGCTCGCGCAATTTAGAAACCTACCCATATTTGCTAGTGAGACGCTGAAATTTTCTCCTGTGGGTATTCCTTGGTTATTTTGTATAAGGTGTTTTTAAAACTTACATAATTATTTTCTAAGTAGAACATTATTGTTTCTACTATTTGTTTATTTTGGGTACTATTATAATTAGTATATATTTTTAGGCAATCTTCAAGGGAGTTTTTTATCAGAATTCTTTTAAGGGACGGGTATAGGTTTTTAACACCTTCTGTGATTATTTAATTTCTTCTTAAAATTCTTTTTTTTTTCCAATTTCCTTTTTCAATTTTTTTTCTTTTCTTCTAGGTATTGGTCACTATCTTTGCAGCATTCCATAATTTCAGTTTACAGTAGTTTATTGCAACATTTTTTATAAGGTTTTTGAGCATGATGGTAATTCTAGACAAGAAAGTGTTGCCTATAGCCCAAATCGTTCTTGTAGGTATTTCTTTTATATTTTTTGTTTTAACTTGTTCTGGATTTAATTTATGAGTTTTAAATGTTAGGTAAATATGTCCTGGGTTATCATTTTAAAACTATTTAGCTTTTCGACCTGTAATTTTTGACAGTATTCCACTTTTGTTAATTTTTTTCCCTATTGTGTGAAATAATATGTTTTCATCTATTACATTAATTTTGTTTAAATTTTCTACTTTAAGTTCTGCTTTTACTTTGGTTTGATTAATAAAATTGGTTAATGATGTATTTATCCTGATTTCTTCAAATACATCTTTAACTAGTTTTATAAATCAAACCAAAGTAAGAGCAGAACTTAAAAGGTCTGTAAATGTATTTTAGCTCTCGCAGCATGTTTTTTAAATAAGATTAAGAATTTTTTTCATTGTTAAATAAAAATATCCTAGTTAGTCAGTGAACTTATATTTTATTCTTTTTTTTTTTTGACTAAGCAGAAATACCAAAACTGGAACAAACTCAAATGACCAACGTCTCAAAAAATTATAAATTTATATAAAAAACAAAGACGCTGACCAATAAAGTTAATTTACTGAAGAATATTTAAAAAAGAATAGTTTAAAAATTTATGTATTTCTCGAGGACTAAAAAAAAACCAATATGTCCGACTTTTTCTATGGGCTCTAACACCATCTCATTACACAAAAATATATTTTGTTTTAAATCTATCTTTTAGCTATTATATTTTGTTAAAAATGTATTTTAAGACCGAAGAAAAAAGAAACTACTGTGTTTTGAAATTTAAAGTCAAAAAAATGACTTAAATTTCTCTTTATTTTAGAATGATTGTCGTGATTTTTCCACATAATTTTTCAAAAAAAACTACATAAACGTTTTAAATAGACAATTGTGGAAGGTTTTAATTAGGTTTTAGATATTATTTTCAGTTTAGTATGGTTTGATTTAGTATTTAACAGGGTTGCCAAAAAACCTGGAATTTGACAACTTAGGCTGAAAAAAACCTGGAATTTGGGTAATTTTGAAAAAAAAACCTTGAATTTTGAACAAAAATTACTTAAAAACTTGGAAAAACCTGAAATTTTAAACAATTTTATATGTAAAGTAATGAAATTCAAATTTGACATTAAATATTTTTATATAAATAATATTTTTTTGTTATCATCAAACATTTTTTTGCGAAAAAAACACATCTAAAGTAGATAAACAGTATCTTTTTAATTTTTTAATACTAATTAAGACAGCTTTTTACCTTAAACTTAGTTTTATACTAAAAAAGACCCAAAAACTGTAATTTTAAAAATTCGGAAGAAATTTCTCAAAAATCTTTTTTCAACCCTGTATAATTAAATTGTTTTTTGTACCTATGTTTTTGACATAGACTTCATGTCCTTTTCAAGTAATGGAAAAGAGTTACTAATTTACATACAAAATAATAGTTTATAAAATGTGTTCGAGATATTTTGACGTGACATTTTGGTTTGAAATAAGTCACGATTTTTTTGCTAAACTTAAAAAAAAATATTTTTTCTTAATGGTCACGTCATAATTTCTTTTACATGTTGTTGTCATATGTTGATATGTGTGACCAACTATTCCCATTAATTTTGCTATAATTTTACAAGCTTAAGCAAGTGATAACACCATATTGTATTTTTCCTCAACAAATTTTTGTTTATAAGCCTTAACTAATTAAACATACAAATGATAACATATTATTTATGCTATTTTATTTAAGTAAGTTGTTTTTAGATTAGATACAACTTAATTATTTTTTTTTTTGTTGTTTCAAAGCTATAATTTACTTATTTTCATTAAGACCCTTGTCAAAAGTTAGTGTCTAATAATGGTATTCTATACATAAATTTATTTATTTTTGTACTTATAAATTCCATGAGATTTTTTTAAAGTCAATTTGAGTCAGTTCTCTAATATGATGGATAAGTATAACAAAATATATAATAAAGTGTTTTTTATTTTTAATAACTTAACTACTAAATAGTACTTTATATAGGTTTAAGTTAAATAACAAGACACACTTGCATAACTTGAAATTCATTACTTGTAATTTCGTTTTCATCTAAACCAAACATCTGCATTGTGCTTGAAAAATCATAACTTCCGTTTTTAGTAGACTTCCTACGTTTTTTTTGGTAAAATTAAAAAAATTCAAGGCATACCGTATTTCTTAAAATGTTTACTTAAAAAGTTTTAACAAGATATTGTAAAAGATGTACAAAGCAAACTGTCAATAAAAACATAATATATATATATATATCAAGAATATTATAAACTAAAAGACGTTTTTTTATATAAATTTAATAACAATAAGCTTTTTCTACTTTGTTCCTGTTAAAAAAGTAGTTTAATTATGTTGATTATAAAACCTTTCTACGTAATTTCTGTAAATACGGTTCCATAGGTTTTTTGTTAGCAAAGTACCTTTTCTGCAAAAATCAGTTCTAGTTTAAACAAATTAAGATAAACGATATTAATATTAGTCATTAGATTAAAAACTGAATTGACTAGTTCGATTATCTAAATAGGCTTCAGTGTATTGAAAAATTATTTGCAACTTAAAATCATTACGTTTTTCATTCATATAACTTTATTTAATACTTACACTTTTCGAAGCTTTTTGAATTACACCCAGTTCCCTATAAAAAGTAAAACGAATTGTAAAACAATTTAGTATACACGTACAAAATTAAATTGATTTTGACGTAATTATACAATTTAACATAAAGGTTTGATCATACCACTTCAATTATCAAATCACAAGCCTTCTGTAGACTGAGACCCAAGTTTCGTTTTTATTAAAACTCGTCAGTAAGTCGCAACCGAATAAAATTTGTTAATTATAAAAGGTTACGAAGATAGATCAAGCTGTTTTATCTAAAAATAAAATAACTATTTTTTTATTTTGTTATTTGTCCTAAAACGTTAACAAAGTTCGAATTACAGTATACTACCGCTTAAGTACGCACTTTTTTTGGTACGCATCACGCCTTAAGTACGCACTTATCCAGAAAGACAAAGTAAAGGATGTTATACTAGAACTTCAAGAAATTCCAGTTTTTTTGCCTAAATTTTCAATCATCAAGCTTTTCCAGATTATTTTATGTTTCCAGGTAGAATGGCCAACCTGCTGAGTTAGCCTGATACTTTCACAACTTTTAAACTAGGGTGAGTAATCCTGAGTAGGCCAAGTGGCCTGAGATTGAGACAGTCCTGTTATTAAATGTTAACAAACTAAATACTTATGTAGTGGTTGCAGAAAAGTAAAAAGAATAATGATATTTGAGCTGTAATGCTATAAAATAAATAAATCTAGATGACAAAGTTAAAAAAACCTACATATACAAAATAGTTAAGTCATAATTTAATTTAAATGTACATACATTGATGTTTTGAAAATATTTGGTAAAAACAAAGTAGTTTGGTACTTTCCCTCTAACAAAACAAAATGTAGCTTAATATTTTTTTTTAAATCGTTGACTGACATTGACTTTCTATATTAAATGTATTTATTAATTATGTAGAAGCTTTTGATAGAAAAAATAAATCATTTTAAAATCTATTAAAAAAATTTGCAAATTAGAATTATGTTTTAAATGTTATTTAAAATAAATGACTTGTTTATTTGGCTTAATTATTTGGTGGCTAGTTGTAAGAAAGAAAGCAAACAACTAAATTTCATATTATACTATATCGTCAAAAAGTACGCACTACCCGTGCTAAGTACGCACTTTTTGGTCGGGTTCAATTTGCGTACTTAAGCGGTAGTGTACTGTAGTTATTCGAATAGTTGCTAATCATAAAGAACAAGACAAGCGTATTGTTATTTTCGATGACTGAATTTTTACTCTGTCAAAACTTAAGTAGTTGAGAATAATTAAAAATTCTTTAAAGGTGTGCTCAAAGTGACCTTTATAGCTTAGAATGGGTGGTAATCAAAAAAGAAAAACTGAAGTTAAACACACCATATACCGCTATTGGAGATATAGCTTAAGCGACAATATATAAACTTAATTTCGTACTTAACTTTAGTTTAAATAGCTTGCTCTATTTTCGTAACTTTGATTACTTATTCATAATCAATTTAGATAAATTTTAACAGTCTTTTAAACAGCTTTAGTATAACTTTTATTTAAATAAAGAACTGGTTGTAATTTAAAAAGCTTTAGGTAAAAATAAATTTATTTAAATAAAGGTTGTAATTACTTCAAGTTTCAAGTAATTTTAAAGTTAATTAGTGTTTAAAAGTTATTGTTAAAGATTTATTTGTAAATTTAATTATGATAAGATTTAAATAAAGACATTTTAAGTTCTGTTTTAAAATGTAAAGTTACTAAAATTAAAAACTAACAAGTTAGAGGTAACGTTCAGTGTATTAACACTTATAACTTGTTGAGATGCAGAACAATGAAGTTTTAATGATTGAACAACTAAGTTTTGATTTTTCTCATGTATGAACCTGTATATATTTACAATTAAGTTTTACAGTTTTTTTTTCTAACTAATAACAATTACTTAATCTTTAATGTGTAAATATTAAAATTTACAAAAACTTAGCTGTTATTTGAACAAAACTATTTTATATATTCCTTTAACTTTTTATGGTGATAACAAATTTAAACAGTACTCTTTCTTTATCACACTTACACATGTTTCTGTGTGTTAACAAGTTGTTGTTTAAATTTGTTATTATTATATGTTCCAGTTAAGTTGTTTCGCTAAAATCTTTATCTGCAAACGCTTAAATTTATATTTTGAATAGTTATACTTTCCCCACTACTTTTTTCACTACAAGTACTTGGAGGACCTCTTTATGAAGTTTGTTGATATTAAAAGTAGAAGAAACATACTAAAACATATTAAACTCGACGGACAGTCGGATTTAGCATTATGTATCTATTATTAACCATTGATTTACAATAAACTATAGTATTTATTTCTATTTTTAATAAACTTATATATACCTACTTTAGCGTCTATTCTTTCCTTACAGTATTTATTTTTTAAAGAGCTCCGTTTAAGTGTGTTGACTTGTTAACTCTCATAAACATGTGTAAGTGTAATAAATAAAGAGTACAATTTAAATTTGTTATTATTATTGTATTTCAAAGAACTTATTTTGCTAGGATCTCTATTAGCAAACGCTTAAATTTATATTCTAAGTAGTTTAACTTTTTATGTATAGGTTGTTTTTTGTTAAAAAATCTAAGTTTTTACACCAGATCAGGACTCGACAAAATGCTACCCGCGAAGTATTTTTATTTTAAAACTTATTTTTTGATTACCATTTAAAAATTCATGGTAAATAATTACTTTTGGGATTTTATTATAATGACTAATAATTAATCGTGCTTTGCTATTGCACATTTTATTACATTCTATTACTTAAAATGTTGTTTTTATTGATTACTACAATTATTTTGAACAATTGTGGCCTGCAAGTATTTTTAGATAAAATTGGCCCTTCACCTAATAAGATTTTACGACCTTTTATATAGACTAAATACACACTTTAATCAATGCTACATCATAAACAGTTTTTTGGTTAATTTTCATTTTGTTTGTTATTACTTTTATGTGTTATACTTTGAACATTAATTTATGATAGTTCTTTGAAGAAAAAAATTGAGTAAAGTCGTTTTTGCCAATATACTTTACTGTTTATATAGTTATAACGTTCTTTTAATATTCAGTTGAAAGAAACTTAACAGAGTGATCAAAGTAGAAAATGAAAATTTTGATATACATTTTTTTTCTACAGTTACTTCCATTTATATCAGTTTTAGTAAGTTTTTATTTTATTAACATTTTTACTTCAAATATTAAAAGTTCAAGCTAATCGTTTGTTAATAAAGATCCTAGCAAAGCAAGTTCGCTACTATACATAATAAAACCAAACTTTCACAGTACTTTTACTTTATTGAACTGACATATGTTTCTGTGTTTTTGAGAAATTAAGAAGTTAACACGCTTCAAAGGAGCTCTGTAAAAAATTAAATACTGCATAAAAGAATAAAAACTAAAAGTAGATTAATATGTTTGTATTAAAGATAAGCATAATTACTATAAATTTTTAGTTAATAATAGATACGATATATTCTACACAATCCGACTGTTATAGATTTTTAAAAAGGTGTAAATCAATAAGAATTAATTAATAAATTTATAAAGTTAATAATATGTTTAAATTAAAATACTACGAAATGCTGCTGTATACTCATAATGTAATTGCGTTTTAAGATGTTTAAAGCTATATAAATTAAATATAATACAAAACTATATGATTCAATAATAACGAAATTTAAATTAAAGCAAAGAAAGTAAAGAGAAATACAAAATAAAAATAAATACTTATATCAAGTGAAGAAAAGTGAACTAAACTCAAAACTATTGTCAAATATTGAAAATTTTTAATAATAATTATGTCACTTATACTTTGTTTAAAAAACACATGCAAGTTAGAACTAAGGTTTAGCGAACCAGTCGATAGTTTGTAATTAAATAGAGCTTATAGAAATATTTTTATTGCATAACAATGCATTGAGAATTTGTATTTATTATAGATGTAAAGTACTAAGATAGTTATGTGCTAAGCAAAAACCTGCAAAAAAAAAATCCGCAGATTTATACTTTTATTACTGTAAATTTAGACTTAGCACATAGTTATCTTGTTACTTAACATCTATATTAAACACAAATACTTAATGTATCATTATGCATTTAAAACTATTCTACATGCTCTATTTAATTACAGGTTTACGACTGGTTTGCTAAACCTTATTCATAATTTGCATATGTTGATTTTAACATAGTATAAGTAATATAATTATTATCCAAAGTTTTAAGTACTTGACAACAGTTTTAGCTTTGGTTTTAGTTTATTTTTCTGGACTTTATGTATACAGTTGTTTTTGTTTTGTATTTTTTTTGTTTTTTAAACTTAATCATTCTTAATATTATATGTAAGTAAATGTCCTGGACATGACATTAAACTGTTTTCTGGTGTATGACTCGATAACCAAAAAGTTTTTACGCACACCAGGTCCTAGGACCAAATATTTGAGAGCTTTTTTTTCGTTCAATAAGCAATATTATATATAGTTTATACTATTCCTCACTTATATAGCTTTAAACACTTTAAAGCGCAATCAAAATATAAGGATTTTGTATTGTTGTAATTTAAATCTTAAATCAACTCTAAAAATTTGTTATTTTATATATATATTGCCTTACGCTTTTTTCTAAATAGATAAATGTATTATGGGAACCGCTCAGTTCTAACCCGCGATCAATTCCCACCCGGTCAAACCCGAGAACCTCTTACCGACGAAGGGTTAGGAGTATCAGTGATAGTTAAAAATAAATAAGAAATAAATATATAAAAGTGGTAAGAATTGTGCGCAGGTTTGAGTTGTGCGGGTGGGAATTGTAAGTATACCATACACTATACGATTTATATTTTATCTATTATTAACTACTAACCTATACTAATTATGCTTATCTTTAGAAAAAATATTCACCTACTTTAACTTCTATTCGTTTTTTTCAGTATTTATTTTTTTACAGAGCTCCGTTGAAGTGTGTTTACTTATTAACAGACAGTAACACATATCAGTTCAAAAAAAAATTGGGATAATTTGTTTTTCTTTTTTTTATTACAGGACTACAGTTTGATAATACGTTTAGCGTTGAAACTGGTAACTGCTAACTCTAATTTTTTTTTTTATGCAAGTTCTTTTAATTTTATACAATTCTAATTAAAATTATTTCGTTATTAAATAGTTTAATGATTAGAGTTTAATAAAAAAAATATATGTGTTTTCAGACAAGAACAACATTTAGTTTAGCATAGTACACAAATCGTTCAAACAAAATACAGCTAAAATAAGAAACGGCAATTGTGTACTCAGTTGTTCGAAAACCCGTAAGTGTAATGAAGATTCTTTATCATGTCAAAAGCAACATAGGTGGCGTGAAGAAGTTTAAACATTTTTAATCTTGAGCGTATTGAAATAACGCTAAAGACAAAAAACATCAAATTAGCAAAAGGTAAGGCATATCGAACAATCGTTTAAACTATCGAATAATTATATACACTACTGTCTATAATAATTATATACACATATCGAAAATTTGTGTACACTGTTGCCAGTTCTTCTTCAATTAATACCTTAGCGTTTTTTTTTTTACATTTTAATTTTACACATACACGCGCATTTGCATTTCAAATACATTCTATCATCCTAGTTTAATAAAAAGTCTTTTAAAATTTCTCTTTGACTAGTATATCGTTTTATATACTTTTTTAGCAAGCAGTTATTACAGCCATCATCAACTGACTTGAGATGTTTCGCGCAATTAATAGTAATTAATGAACTTTACCGCAAGATCAACAACAACAGCGTTGATGACCGTAATAACTACTGGTTAACACTCAACAAACGAGCACAGACTATAACCTCACAATAAGCTGACAATGTCTGAGGCGTTAGGCTGTGAATGATTTAGCTGTGTCAATTTTTTCAACTTTACCTACAAACGGTCGCTTTAGTGCTTTGTACTTAATCTTGCTTGGTTAGATCACAACAGCGGTTTCTCGCGACTATGCCTGTCTGATAAGTCCTAATTTGGAATAACCCGGTCGTAGGTTGTCTTGGATGCTGTTGTTGTTGATCTTGGGGTGAAGTTCATTAGTTATTATATATTTTTTTAGATGTAACCTTCAACCTTAATTCAAATTTAAACAAAGCTAAAAAAAAATCGTATTTTTGTCTTCCTTGCGTATAAAACCGTCAAAAAATACTGCAGGCTTTTGTTAACATAAATAATTTATCTCGTTGTTTAACTATTAGAACACTTTTAAAACATTAAATTTCTAAATTTTACATGCCTAAGAGTATAGCAATAGTAATGTTTATAAATCTGTACAAACTCACCAGAAATTAAATATAAATATTCAGATTTTATATCATTCTGTAAAGTATAATACTAAAGAGGAAACTAAGAGTTTTAGAATTTTATCACTAAAAGGTGTTAACTTCATTAGCTGTACAATCTAATTTATGAGATTAACTTTTTTTTATTGATATTAACTTGTCATAGACTATTCCTAACTTCAATCCTTTTACACAATTTTAGTAAATATTTTAAGATTTAGTACATAAACCTCAATATTACTAAAACAATGTTTCGTTTGTTACTGATTCTAGAACTACTATTTGTTGTAACTAAACATTCTATATAAATAATGTTTGTTTACTTACACATAGTGCTTTTATATTTTTATAAAACATAATTATCTTCTTTTCTTTAAATTACTTACAGAAAACCATAGATAGTGTTATTATATAAAAAACATCATTAGTTTACATTAAAAGTTTTAAAATTGTTGTTGTAACTCTAATTATTACTTAACTGTAATGATAAGTAAATCTATCATTCTTTTACAAAAAAGTTTTTAACTTGCGTTATTGTATTGTTATTTTGCCTAAACATTAATAAAAACAGTTTAAAATTTAAGCAATTAAACTATGATTACCATTTAAGTTAACTAAGTTTTTACATATTTTTATACCTATAATCTTCATTACAAATTAAGTTGTTAATGTTTAGTAAAAAACACAAAACAAAACAAAAATATTCGTTTTATAACAATCTGTAAGTATTTTAAGTTATCTACTAAATCAATTCAAAACTTGTTTTGCATGATTAAAACTTCATCGGCTATGGCATTTTGAGATAAATAAGCTTCTTGCTTTAACTGATCTACACTTTTTCTTGGTAAAATGTTTTTTTGTGTTATCCAAGGACTAGGCTTTAGTAAGTATGTTTTACAAGTTTCAGAACTCCTTTCATTAAATTCTATGAAGTAATATTTATTTAAAAAGATATACATAAGATAGTTTTTTTTAATCACATGATATTTTTTATAAAGAAAAAAAAATTAGTACTTGTTGCAACTTAAATTATTATTGTTTTTACCTTTAGATCCTTCATTATATTGAGGAAAAGTAAAGCATTTTTTCTGATGAATGAACAAGACTTTAAATAGTTTATTTACTACACCAAACAATTCCATTTCTTCAGAACGTGAAGCAAAATTAGGCTTGTAAGTTATTCCATATTCAAAAATTAACAATTTAAGGTGATCGCGGTAACTTTCATCACTAACATCGTGTAAAGGTAAAGAATCAGAACAAAAATAGTTAAGAGGATCTGTTTTAAAAAATTTTATATCAAATGAGTAAACTGCAAATAACAATTTAACAAAATTGATTAAAAACTTAACTCAATGACGATGTTCAACGAATGACAAAAAAACAATTAAGCAAATGGTTGTTGAACCTGGTGTAGGAAAAAAATTTATTGTTGAGACGCACACCAACTGAATATAGTTTTGTTCAGATCCAAGACAAACAATAAAATATAAGCTAACTATAAAACAAAAACCAGCTTACTGTTATTTTTTTCAGTTTTAAAAGTAGAACTAATGATATACAATTTAGTTTCATAAACTTAAACTAGTGATTACCGGACTCGGGTATTTTTTAAAATCAAGTTCTAGCCGGATATAGATCAAGTTGGTTTAAAACTTAAAAAACTTTTTATAGTACATTTCGAAATTAACTGTTTTTACTACTACTTATGATAGAGGTAGAACATTTTTCTAATCGACAGACCAGATTTACTAGAAAAGTATTTTCTTGGCTGGACATATTAGAAAATAAATCTTGGCAAGCCTGGTAAATTTTAAAAATTTATCTTTTTTTATTTTTATTTTTAACGCAAAGTTGTACTGGTATAAACGTTCACTAAGTACTCCTGAATCAGTAGTGCTGAGTACTGAAAATCAAATAGTTAGGTCATTTGAAAAAATGAAGCTTAATGTTAGTTGTTTTGTAGAAGTTGTTTTCAAGATAAAAGTTATTTTGCTCACCAGAGCTTTCTTTTTGGCAGGACAGGTCCCCCTGCGGGCCTCACGTTAACTATCCCTAACCTATAACTATGTTGTAACTAATGATAAACTAAAATTAAATTAATTTGCTTTTTTGAATTTTTAACTCAATATGCTTCGCTATAAAGTTGTAGTAGACAACAATGCATGCATAATGATATTTGTAATTATGACATTTAAAAGTATGATATAAAACTACTTAATTAGAAAAGAGTTTTAATATTTATACGGTAATGTTCATATATTTTTATGCAAAGACGAAGTTATAACTATTTTCTAGTATAGTTTTAGATACAGAGTAAATTTAAATTTTACATCTAAATATTTTATAAGTACACTAGACCAAAGTTATCACTGTTGATTTTTTTGACTGAATAAATTTGCTTGAGCGCAAAGATTTAAATTAAAACAAGCAAATGTTTATTAGATATCAAGTATTCAATATTAGCGAAAATTTTAAATTTCAGGCAATAAGCAGTGTTAATAAAAAATGAACTATATAAAATAATGGAACAAAAACTATTTATATTAATACGACTACTAACTAAAACAAAATGTAAGCCTAACTTATTCATGTCTTATAGTTTTTATTTTAGTGTTCAGTAAACGAAAAAAGTAAAAAACTGTAGAAAATATAGTATTGTTTTACAGAAAAATAAGATCACATTTCTAAAAGAAAAAAAAAACTAGTTTTGAATTTGCTGAAAATAGTTTCGGTATTACTTGGACCAATTTTAAAATTAAAATAAAATGAAGTTTGCTGATTGATTTGAAATAGCATTCGGTGACGATAAAATCTAATTTGCTTTCAGATTAGAACTAATCAGTAAATGCATACATCCAGCCAAATATTACCAAAAATTTATTCATAATTTGTTATGACATTTGTATGTTGTTAAAATTTATGTGCATGTCTTAATACACGTTAGATATATACATATATATATATAAATATATAATTTATTGAAATGACGATTTTAAAAATACTGGAACATATGTTTCATAAAGACAAAAAAGATTGACTTTAATCTTCAGCCAGTTCAAATTTATAATAAAAAGCACTTTATTAAACAAAGATGCAACAGTTTACAAAAAAATAAAAACAATATGACGTAAGAATTGAACATTGTACATTACAAATATTCAGTACAAAAATCGATATACCATCTAACTGATCAAACAACTAAAATTAACGAAAACAACAGTTTAGTGCCTATAAAATACTTCAAAATTTGTAGTATTTTAAGAGGAGCTTTTTCATATGTCGACAAGACGATATGACTTCACTCAAAAACAAAAACAGTAAACAAAAACACTTTCATAAAAATGTCAGATTTTAAAAGGTTTGATATCAAGCACTTGACTAAGAACATTTCGTGTGCGAAATAAGATGTGTATAAGGAAGCATTAATTCAGAAGACTCAACACTTAGTATGACGGTTGCGGTGGAAAGTAAAGTTCTTCGAAGAAGAAGATCAAGTGGCTGCAGAAGAACACGAAACATAGTTTAGTTTTTGCAGATTCGTAACTCTTTTGAGCTAGCTACGTCCCTGATATGCATATATATTTATAATATAAAAAAACAACCAATTTTCAAATTGTTTACTTAGTTTCAATGTTTAGCACATATCTTCAGAACGAAATAAATTACAAAGCAAAATTTTTAAACAATCACACAAAAAACACATTGTGACGTTTCAAAAAAAATTAAATAACTAGAGTAAGCCTTTTCTGAAAACAACTTATGTATAAGTCAACTTATTTTTGTTTTGTTTGTTTTAGTTTTTGGTTTTCTTTTATTTTTATTTTTTTGTTAATAATTAATGGTTTTTGTTCTTTTAAAATACTTGTTTTGATTATGAAGGCAGGGTGGCTGCCTTTCTTTTCTTTTATTTAATGATAAATCTTTATATTATTAGTATATACATATATATATATATATATATATATAGAATTAAGTTATTTAACTTAATAAATTAAATTTTTCACACTGAGCCCACCTTGAGGGCTTTATTATTAAAAAAGGTTTGCTTAAAGATGCAAAACTCGAAGGACTCGAGTTTCGTGACTATTCACTTATCAGCTTCAAAACAAGTTTAAAATAAAGCACAAAACAAAATCACTAATAAAAGTTAAACATTTTTTGCATAAATAGATTATGACGTAATTTTGAAACTATCAAAAATCATGCAAAACGGCTTGTGCAAAAATTAATATACCAATCGACAATAAACTAGCAAAAATTCATATAACTTCAGTGAGTAACTATATATTAGGACAGATAATTGAAAGAGATAAAGATAAAATTAAGATGCAAATTGAAATTTAGGTTATTTTAAGATGAAATTAAAACTTGTTAAACTTTAAAAGCGACTTTTTTAAATGTCTACAAGACGATACAAACTCGCTTCTTTTGTATAAGCATCTCTTGTCTTTCAGTGCATATACAACGGCTGATGCTTCTTTGAGACACAGCCTACATATTGGGCTATTGCCGTCGGCTATAGGCTGTGCTCTTTTTATAACTTCCCAGGATATTTCGAAGTCAATGCCGCTGCGCTTTAAGCCACAAACATACTTCGAAAGTTCAGTTTAAAAGATTTTTAATGATTGGCATACCTGAATCTAAACTGAGTCGAGCACAAGCCGACATAGAACCTCGTCTCAACGCCAGAGTTAACTGTGGCCTTGTAGACGATGTTCTCTGAACGGCAATTACCCCCTTTCAAATTATATTTACAGCTACCAGCGCAGCCACATTGACTTTGAATTCTTGAGTTTTGATTTAAAATTTTTTGGTTGTGTGCCTTAATGATTTTCTCTAAATTTGCCGTACACGAATAACTTATTCGCATATTATGTTTGTTGAAAATTTTTGTTAGCGGATTTTGTTTATTGAAGTGTTTTTTGACTAGATTTATAAATTTTCTTCCAATATTGGTTTTTACAGAATTGCTAAAAGGAGGGTTGTACCAGATTACATTTCTTTTTCTTTTGTGTTTTTGATTATTAGGTTGTTGCTCAGGTTTTTCAAATTTAAGTTTGTTGTCGTATCCGCATTTTTCCATTATTTTTTCATATTCATCTTTAGTCTTTAGAAAATTTTCTTCTTTGCTTGATCGTTTATTTAGGCGTTGATTTATTATTTTAGGAATTTGTTTTATAATGTTTTTAGGGTGGCTTGATTGTTTGTTGACATACATAATTTTAGCGTTTTGCTCCTGTAAGGCATAAAAGAGATATCATTTAAGTTGAGCTTCACATCTAGGAAGTCAGTTATCACTAGTGGAGATTCCACAGTGACTCTCAACCCCATAGATTTGAAGAAGGCATGCATTTGTTTTTTTAGCTTCTCAACTTTAAAGCCGGAAGAGTTGGGCAATTAAGCTAGACCATCGTCTCTGTATAACCCAACTCTATTTAAACCAAAGATATCTTTAAACCCGTTTAACAAAAAAAAGTCCAACAAGTTCGCATAGTTCTGCGCCCATGTAAGATCCCTGTGCTACGTCAAAAAGTGAGTTGGTGGTATTTACTCCCTTTTTACGCCACAGAGCTCCTTGTTCGCAGAGTACCGATTTGCAGGCATTTTTTATCAGACTTAAGTCCTCGGCAGGTACGCTAATATAATTATTAGCAAAGTTCAGTGATTTAATCACCAACTCTTCACTAATAGAAGGATAATAATCGACCACATCGAACTTGAAAAAGCTGTACTTCTGTTCCTCCAATCCAATAAACCAACTTAAGACTTGGTCTGTGTTGGTCCACTGCATAAGTTTGGATTTCAGACGCACAGCTTTGTTGATTCGGTCGATTTTGACCTTAAATATACGTCCTACATCTGATTTAGTGGGGTTAATCAATCTACATTTAGGGTGTGTTAAAAAATTCTCTTTGTGGTCTTTAACCGTTATATATGCACTTTTTAATGGTAGTTTTTTTATTCTGTCGTGTATTTTAAGTGTTTTTGTTAAATTTTTAGCTTCTAAGTTTATTTCATTTAAAGTTGTTATATTACATTTTACGTAGTCTTTAGTATTGTTATTAATTAATAATTTTCTATATTCACTCACTGAAATTTCATAAAAGTTTGCAGTTTTGTCTGAAGGTACAATTAAATTTTTGCACTTACCTATATCCCGCACAATTTTTAATAGTTCCGTCTGGAATTGGCTTCTTGTTTTTCTGAATTCCACGTTTTGCACCATTCTGATTAGATCTTCTTCAAAAGCCTGCAGATCTTCTATCGGCTTTGGTGTACGTGTGGTTTTGAAGCCGTAGTTGTCATGATCTTCTGTTGACACATCTTCTTCTTCGAATAACTTTATATATATAAAACTATAAATCTAGTCAAAAAACACTTCATTAAACAAAATCCGCTAACAAAAATTTTCAACAAACATAATATGCGAATAAGTTATTCGTGTACGGCAAATTTAGAGAAAATCATTAAGGCACACAACCAAAAAATTTTAAATCAAAACTCAGGAATTCAAAGTCAATGTGGCTGCGCTGGTAGCTGTAAATATAATTTGAAAGGGGGTAATTGCCGTTCAGAGAACATCGTCTACAAGGCCACAGTTAACTCTGGCGTTGAGACGAGGTTCTATGTCGGCTTGTGCTCGACTCAGTTTAGATTCAGGTATGCCAATCATAAAAATTTTTTTAAAGGCGGCATATATGAAAATAACACTGAACTTTCGAAGTATGTTTGTGGCTTAAAGCGCAGCGGCATTGACTTCGAAATATCCTGGGAAGTTATAAAAAGAGCACAGCCTATAGCCGACGGCAACAGCCCAATATGTAGGCTGTGTCTCAAAGAAGCATCAGCCGTTGTATATGCACTGAAAGACAAGAGATGCCTATACAAAAGAAGCGAGTTTGTATCGTCTTGTAGACATTTAAAAAAGTCGCTTTTAAAGTTTAACAAGTTTTAATTTCATCTTAAAATAACCTAAATTTCAATTTGCATCTTAATTTTATCTTTATCTCTTTCAATTATCTGTCCTAATATATAGTTACTCACTGAAGTTATATGAATTTTTGCTAGTTTATTGTCGATTGGTATATTAATTTTTGCACAAGCCGTTTTGCATGATTTTTGATAGTTTCAAAATTACGTCATAATCTATTTATGCAAAAAATGTTTCACTTTCATTAGTGATTTTGTTTTGTGCTTTATTTTAAACTTGTTTTGAAGCTGATGAGTGAATAGTCACGAAACTCGAGTCCTTCGAGTTTTGCATCTTTAAATAGACCTTTTATATATATATATATATATATACTAATTAAACACTACGATTTACTAATACAAATTTTTCACTGTTCAATTAGACAGAACAGCTCTTCAGTTAGTTTATCACAAGAGTATCTTAATAGATTTTTTTTATTTAAATTCCAAAGAGGACAAAATCAAAACTTAGTGCTAAATTCGGCTGCAGACTTTAAAACTAGATAAAATCGAAAATGATAAATCAGACAAGACCATAACACTAAACAAGAAAAGCGAAAGACAATACATATGCATTTATTACTAATTTTTTTTTTAACTAAACCTAATTAAATACTAAATCAAAGTATAATTAAGCCGCACACTAGCAGTTTAAAAAAATTTTATAATAAAGCCTTTCCTTTCCATAATTTACAAATTTTTATTAGCAACTACTAAAACTTTTTCAAAATGCACAAATTCTTAAACCAGTAACAAGACTAAAACCACCGTATTTTTCATACTTAGCTAACTGCACAGAAACCTTCATTATTACTAAATTATAATACTTATAAAAAAAATTAAATTCTAAGTTTCTATAAAACATGTTTAATAAACTTTAGCATTACTTAGGAATTTATGAAATAAAAATATCTCATGTACGTAACAACTGTATAAAACTGTTGTTTAATATATAGTTAAGTAAATGGTAACTCTATATATATATATATATATGTTAAAGGTTTTGTAAAAAGTTCTGGTCGATAGTGCTCTACAAATTAAATCGGAGCTAAATATTATTCTCAAATTCAGCTAATTGTACAATAAATTGTATCATTACTACGTCAAAATTGTTATAAAAGTTTTAAAAATCTGAATTTCTGTTTACTATTGTAATAAACTGTAGCTTACTGAGGAGTACATGAAATTTTATATTTCATGTACGAAACAGCTGTATAAATTATAGTTTTTTTATAATTAGATAAATAAATAAACATATATATATATTAAAGGTTTTATGAAAAGTTCTGATCGGTATTTTTTTGATAAATGAAATCAAAAAAAGTAAGATTTTTTTAGATAATGAATTTGGATTATATAGAGATGACGGACTAGGGATAATAAGAAGCAAATCACCGTGATCAGCTGAAATCCTTCAACTGATTCAAACTCAAGTTACCAACCATACAACAAACCAAACTCACCAACTTTATACGTAAACTCCAACTCCAATCACCCCGACAAATACTAAAACAACTTCCCGAAACAATAAACAGAAGACTAATAAAACTATCAAATAACGAAAAATCCTTCAACAATGTAAAAAATGAATACCAAAAAGCATTAAATTCGGCCAATTATAAAAACATCTTAAAATACGATAAGACTACTTTACCAGAAAGAAATAAAACCAAAGAAAAATAGACATAATTTATTTCAACCCACCATTTAGTCTAAATGTAAGTTCTAAAATAGGCAAACAATTCTTAAACCTGATTACCACAACATTTGACGAAAACTACCCATTCCATAAAATATTCAATCGAAACACAATTAAAATATCTTACAGTAGCACCGATAATTTCAGAAGTAAAATAATAGCTAACAACAACAAAATATTAAACAAAAGCAATATAGACGATAAAAGCACCATAAAAGATAAACTTTGTAATTGCCGTAAAGAATCTTGCCCTTTAAATAACGAATGCCTAGTGTCAAATATAATATATAAAGCAACAGTAACATCAAATAAAATAAAACAACAAAGCAGTGTATAGGATCGACAGGAAATACTTTCAAACCAAGATACAGAAACCACAAATCATCATTCAACAATATTAACAAAAGACACACAACAGAACTAGCGAACTTCATATGGAACTTAAAGGATAACAATACAGACTACAAAATTAAATGGGAAATATTAAACAGGAAAAATCAAAATTCAATACTAAATTCAGCTGCAAACTTTGTAACTTAGAAATAATAGAAATCGAAAAATCAGACAAGAACGTAACGCTAAACAAGAAAAGCGAAAGACAAAACATATGCATCCATTATCAAAAAAACTTTTTTAACAAAATTAAAACCAACTAAATATTAAAACAAAATAAAGTTGAAGCGGCAAACACGAGTACTTTATAACATTTTTCTAACAGTCTAAAAAAAAATGTCTAATAGCTTAAAATATTTTTCCAAAATAACCTTTCTAAACTTTTCTAAAAAGCATAAATTAACAATTACAGCGTATTATTTCAAATTCAGCTAATTATACAATAAACTGTACCATTACTACGTCACAATTATTATAAAATTTCAAAATCTAAATTTCTGTTTACTATTATAATAAACTGTAACTTACTGAGAATCACATGAAATTTTACATTTCATTTGTGAAACAGCTGTATAAATTATAGTTTTTATATAACTAGATAAATATTTAGCTCCAATTTAACTTGTCGAGCACTATCGATCAGAACTTTTTATAAAACCTTTAACATATATGTATGTATATATAAACAGAATTTTTATTTTTTGACAATTAGAAAATTCAAATCATAATATAAGACTCTAACCATTATTATCTGTGGAAAGTTTAATTGAAAAGTCATTGTTAATTTTTGAGCTACTTTTAACTGTATCAAATGTTTTGAAATTATCAAAACACGTGGTAGAACAGTCTCCATTTAGTTCTTCACTGTCATCTCTTCCAAGCTGATTTATTTTTTGAGGTGTCTCCTTTTATAAATAAGTGATATAAACAATAAAAATGTATAACTTTTTTTTTTTCATTCTTAGCATAAATTAATATAAATTTATATATATAAGCATAAACTATAAAAAAATAGAAATTATTTTAAGCGATCAGTACTCAAGTATATAAATGTTTACACGTCTTTGTAATTAAAAGTATTTATGTAGTTGTTACAAAAACGGTAAAACAAAAACCGTTTAAACGAATATTTAGCGTTGAAAGAATAAATAACATTGAAAAATACTTTCAGCTTCTTTATGAATTCTAAAAATCATTGCTTGTATTGAAGTTAGGAATAATTTAGACTTTATTTTAAATGCTATTTTGGTTAGTTCTTAAAATAACGAACATTTAACGAATATTATTAAACTAGAGAACAAGTAAAGCTGTATATAAGAATATCAAATTATAGTAACGGTATAGATAACTATTTATTAAGATTATTAAGTACAAACACTAGTCAAAAACACATGATTTGATATTTCGAATTTGATATAATATATAAGGAAAATCAGGTTTGCTAGAAACTTAGGCCATGAAATAAGTTGATTATAAAAAACTAGCATAAGGTTATTAAAAAAAGTTTTAAAATAATAACACATCTAAAAATTAAATACAACAAAATGACTTAATTAAATAAACAAACTGAGTAATATAATTTTTTTGTTTGGGTAAACTTAGCTCGTAATTGTGTGTAAGTAAGTACATATAGCTTCAGTTTTACCTAGAAAAAAAACATTAGAACATTTTCTTTATATACAAAAACTTGCTTCACTGTGACTTTTCAAACAAACAGGATTCTTAATCAAGTGCTCTTCTATTGATGATATTTTCATAACATTTTTAGTTGTAATACCAACGGACTTTAGCTGGTCGTTGATATGATCCAAAACACATTTAGTAAATTTTTCTCTGATTCTCGTGACTCAGTGTCTAGAGGTTTGACTTGTATATTGTTGGAGCAACAGCATTGAACTTTTAAACAACACAACTATTGTATTCGTTTGGTATCAGATCTATAGCTCTGAGACAGAGAACTGAGTTGAAATAAAAACATTAGTCTATCTTTGCTACGTAATAAACTTTTTTTGTCATTTTCTTTATACAGCTTTCGAATTAAATTGACTTTGCAGTGCATACATAAGGCGAAACTAGTGTAACCGTACATTTTAGAACCCCTTTAACACCAATGTTGTTTAGTTTATTATGTTTAGTTTTTAGTACGGTATCATATAGAATTTTTATTAGGTCCTATACTATCAAATATGTTCTTGGAAAATTATGAATATAAGATACTATCAGAATTCATTTCTAACTACTTCTGTTATATAGATGATTTTTTCATCATAAGCAAAAAGAATAAAAAAGTCATGTTGTTGTTTGATAAGTTGAATGTAGCACACAATGCTATAATTTCTAAAAAAAAAGTAGCAGGTTTCAATCTTGTTGTCGAGTTAATTTCGATTTTAGAACACTTTTTGAGTTTGATTTAAACGTTTAGTTTTTTGTTTCTTTGATTCGAGTATTGTCGTCTTTTAAAAGAATTGATAATTTGATTTATTAGTGTAATGTTGTGCAGTATTTTATCATCTTTCGTTTCGCAAATTCATTGTAAATATAATCATTATCACAGATTCGAACTCAGTTTAAATTAGTATAAGTAACTGATTTATTAAGCCTTTAGTAAATAGTAAGTAAGTCATATTAGTTTATTTAAGTCAACTATAATTTAAGCGTTATCTTGGGGCATCTACTATACAAGTTAGAGCGCACGTTGCGTAATAAATCAGGCCCTTAAGTTGTATAAGTAGAACCTGGGAGAAAGCGTCATGATGACCCGGACGTCCAGTTAATTATAGCTGGAATTGAACACAGATACCTTCATTAAAATTTCTACGTTTTTTAGATGGTGACATGGGGACAGAGTGGAATAAACCTGATTTAATAATAGTATAAAATTAATAAACTTTAAGGCATTTAGTTAACCTAGTCATCAGGTCTGTAAAATTTATAAAAATGAGTTTAAAATTTCTAGTTGGAAAAACAACTAAGTAGTTCGAGTTTGTGATAGATTTGAGTTGTTTTTTTCTAATGGTAATTAGTTTTATTGTGTTTAATTTTATGTTAAAGTGGTTTGGGAAAGGCTAATCGACATGTGTTAGAACTAAAATGTATTTGTGGTGTATGATATTATCGCAATTCATCGTTGAAGCGTTTTTTAAAGTGAATTTTAAAACTTGTACGAGCAAGTTGAAAAAAAATTAGTCTTGTTTTCAAGTTGTTCCGCCGTCTCGTCAAATTAATTAAGTATAGTTTAATCGTTTTAAACATTTTGTTAAAAGAGAAATGTTCGCTAAAAACTAAAATGAAATTAAAGGCTTCTAATAATAAAAATCTTCTAAAAAAATTTAATTGTTTTGTTTTCAGACAATCGTTTTAATTTGAACTATAACGGATAATAAACTTATTAAACTGCATGTAAAAACATTGTTGTTTTTCGTTCGTCCTGGTAAAAATACTTGTATGAGGTTATTAAAACTTGTTTTCGAGTGTATAATCGGTTATTAAAGTGAAATGTCTTAGATTTATTAAACTTAATTTAATTTTATATTTAGCAACAACGATGTTTCAAACCAGTACATTTAAAAAAGTTCTTTTCGCCTAAGTACTGTACTAATTACAATATACTCGAACTTTTACTGTTTAATGAGTTTTCGTTAATGTCAAAGGAAGTTTAAACTTTATAACCAGAAATTTTACAACCTCAAACTCAATGTTTTTACTGCTGAAAAAGTGTTTGTATTGTTAAAGGAAGTTCATGCTTAAATGACAATTCTTTACAACTTCAAGTTTAAATACTAGTAACAAACTTTATTGGCATATTTTTTCTTGTTTTAAATCTAACCGTACTTACAAAAAAAATACATTTTTAACGAGGTCATTCGAGCTATTAAATGTCTTACCCGGTATTTAAAATCTGAAAATAAAAAACGATTTTGTTTAAAATTTGTTAGCATATTAAATTTTTTAAAATCAGTACAAGTTCACAGGCTTTATACTTTTACGAAAGGAAGTTTAAACTTTTGAGACGCATGTAATTGCTTGTTTTGTCAACTAAATCGTGTAAAATGTGAAATGTTTTTTATGTTAAATCTTGTAGAGAATTACATCGTATTAATTGAAGCCACAAATGTTTTTCAATTATTTTAAAACATAACAGACTTTAAAGTTAAAATATAAATAAACAAATTGACTAATGTTGTGGCTAATTAATGGCATATAAGTTGGTAAATTAAATATTTTTTTATGTTTTAACTTGATTTTAAAATTGATATCAAGTAGTGACGTACATTCTAAGTGCACTTTCGCACAAACGGCTCGAGAAACGAATCGGCGAGGAGCGGTACGAGGAGACCGAGTTTTATGTACAAGGAGAGGAACGAGGAGATGAACGAGGAGATGTACAGAGAGACGGATCTGAGGATTCCGTAGCGCAAACAGAACGCTGGGTGAGGCAAGGAGACGGATTCCGTAGCGCCAACAGACCGTTTAGGTGAGGCTAGGAGACGGATCAGAGGATTCCGTAGCGCCAACAGACCGCTGGGTGAGGCAAGGAGACGGATTCCGTAGCGCCAACAGACCGTTAGGTGAGGCAAGGAGACGGATTCCGTAGCGCCAACAGACTGTTAGGTGAGGCCAGGAGATGTAAAAGGTGGAGCGAGTTCCAGCGGTGAAGAATTTTTTTAAACTTTCTACATTTTTCTGTTATTTTGTAGAGCTGTATAATACTTTTATTAATTAGATGTATTTTAAACTAATTTATAGAATATTAAAAGTAAAGTAATGCTTTTTAAACTAAAGAGATAAAAGTCGGCGGTCGTTTTTCGTTCATTTTTCTATATAGGAAGTTTTAAGCATTCTTACAAAAATTAATGAATAGTAACTAAGGTTTTTTTCGGAAAACCAAGAATAAATTCTTAAAGTACGAAAGTATGGATAGAAAATGTGCCACTCTAGTGGTAATTGTCTCTTTTTTACTTTCTTCTTTTCTCTCAAGCGAGTATAAATTCAACAATCTCGCGTGATTTAGACTTCTTTTTAGTTTCTACTTTAGCAAACTGAAGTCAGTGCAGCTTTTCGCTGCATTTAAGTTTTAATGGTTTCAATCTTGTTGTCGAGTTAATTTCGACTTTAGAACACTTTTTGAGTTTGATTTAAACGTTTAGTTTTTTGTTTCTTTGATTCGAGTATTGTCGTCTTTTAAAAGAATTGATAATTTGATTTATTAGTGTAATGTTGTGCAGTATTTTATCATCTTTTCGTTTCGCAAATTCATTGTAAATATAATCATTATCACAGATTCGAACTCAGTTTAAATTAGTATAAGTAACTGATTTATTAAGCCTTTAGTAAATTGTAAGTAAGTCATATTAGTTTATTTAAGTAAACTATAATTTAAGCGTTATCTTGGGGCATCTACTATACAAGTTAGAGCGCAGGTTGTGTTGTAAATCAGGCCCCTAAAGTGTATAAGAAGAAGTGGTGATAGCGTCAATTTTTGCACGGATTTTTTCTATTAATTTTTTTTGTTTACTATTGCTGTTACGTTACCGCTAACCCTTACCCTTCGTCGGTATCCTTTTTTAATTTAAATTATTTAATTTTCTTTTCTTTTAGTATATTTTTTTAAGATCACTGTTACCCTACTTCCTTACCTTCAGTCGGTAGTTTTCGTTTTCTTTTAGTTTAGTTTATTTTTATTTATACTTTTCTTATTTTTATAGTAATTCTTGATAATTATTTTTTATTTTCATTTTTATTATCACTGTTACCCCTAACCCTTACTCTCGGTTGGTAACATTTTTTGCTTTTTTTTTTGTCTTTAAGTCTTTTATTGTCTTTAAGTTTTTTTTTTTTTTTTTACCCTCCGTGCAAAACTGTCTTTGTGCATATTTTTCTCCGTGTAATTTTGTCTTCGTGCAATTTTGACTCGTTGCCATGAAACATACCACCAAGAAAGTTTCTGAATACTTCAACACTAAAGCAAGCGTTCTGAAATATTTGACGCAAATGTCATATATATTTAATAAATTATCGTTGTTAATTTTTGTCTAACTAGCTTTTTTTTTACTTTGTACAACTACCTTATAGTTAGTTAAGATTTTATATCAATTTTTAAATCTCTTTTACAATTCATTGAACTTTTGATGAAGAATTAAGTAGATTCGAAACGCTTTAAGTTTTCAGTTTTTTGAGATGAAAAATTTATTCGTGTTAAGTTGCAACAAAATTCTTTTCGACAATGGAATATTTGTTTTTATTTGCATTCAAAAAAACTTAACTCTATATTTAATTTTATAAATTCAAGTTATTATATGGCTTACGGCTTAATCTAAATATGTTTTAAAGAATTCTTAATATAAGTAATTTCAAACTTATCTGCGTAGCCTGAGTGAGTAGCAACTTTGTTCTAAACGGATAGGTGTCAAATCTGCACAAGGAGTCACTTTTGCACAGGTTGTAGTTTTTCTTTTTAATTCATTTTAATATTACTGTTATCCCAAACCCTTGGTCGGTATATGTTTTCTAAATATTTTTTTTTGTTTTAGTTTGTATTTATCAATTTTTCTTAATATTTTCTTATTACTATTACTGTGACCCCTTACCCTTAGCATTATTTTTTTACTCTCGTGCAAAAGTGACCCTTCGTGCAAAAGTTTCTTCGTGCATATTTGACCCGTCCCGTTTATAATAACAATGACCTTTATTCTTGTTTAAAAAATCAGTTTTACTAAATTTGAGTTCAAAATTTATTATTTAAATAAAATGATAGTAGCTTAATTTAATAAAGTTTTTCGAAATTTGTCATCGACATAGTATAAAAAACGCCATTAGTTTAAGGAAGTTAAGTGTTTTAAACGTTTTCGATGTTATATTACAACGGTACACGACAATTGAAATTCCGAAAATTCGAATTACAAAAAAAAATGTTTATAGGTCCATAACTCAAAAAGTAATATACAATTCAAAAAATAAAAATTGCGTATGTAGGTCTAACTAATATTTTCAAATACTTTTATTGTTATATAAAAAATATTTATTAAAAAAACTTTTAGATTTACTGAATATTGCTATATATTCAAAAATTTATGTTAACTATTTTTCGGAAATTATTTGAAAATTAAAAAAAAAACGAAAAATCTGTTTGTAGATATTATATTAATTAAACCTAAATACGCATTTTTTTTTAAATATATACAATTTTTTTAGTTATAGACCCTTAAACATTTTTTCAAGAACTTAAGTTGACTGAATTTGAATTTCCGAATCTTAATAGTCGTGCACCCTACTCCAACGAGGTTGTTTCGATATTTGAAGAAAAATAATAATCAATAATTAGTATTTTAAACATATGAAACTGCATATCTATTTATTTTAACTCAGTACTTATTAAAAGTAAAAGTGCGAACTAACTTTTTAATTTATTACCAAGTTTTCTAGGTAAAAAATTCCGTCTTTGTCAAATATCAATAAAAGAGTAAACTGCATTATACAAATTTGTTTATGTTGTAACAGTTTAGCACTGTTTTTCAAATTCAAAAGCGGTTATCTCTTTTCTGTCTTTTTTCTCAAACTATTCAAACCGCTTAAATTTAGAAAACGCGCTTATTTCAGTGAGTTAGTTTTTGAGCGTGCTAGTGTGAACATTATTGCTATAATTTTTTTGTTCGCATCGTACTTTTTAAGTATGATGTCGACTGTTTTTTATATGAACTTTTGAATTGAAACAGTTTATTTGTACAGTTTTATATTGTATTTGTATCGCAGTTTCTATTCATCGTAATACAGTTTTATTTTTCTAGACTTGATTTCTTTATATACAATTAATTAAACATTCTAACAATCTAACTACTTAATTAGACTAAAAGATAGACTAAAAAATTAAAAGATAGACTAAAATTAACTCTTATTTCAATAAGTCGACTTAGCTAAATAACTTAGCTAAGTCAATTCTAAAAATTTAAATATTATCACCGATATTGTTATAACGCGCGGAGTCAGATAATAGCCAGGTTCGCGCGTAAAGATCAGTAACAACAACAATTTTAAATCGGGATTGTTAAAATGTAATGAAAAGTAAATTCTATTCATGCATGAAAATATAAACAAAATTAAGTTGTTGCATATTCAAAACTTAAAGTCAATTCACACTTTTATTTTTATTCAAATAAGCTCTTTACTCCGTAAATTTAGCAACTTTGTGTAAGCAACATAAATCAATATATAATACAGTAACTAAAAATAATAAATAATTAAATACTATTAAATCATCGTTCACTATGACTATAAAGTCAAAAGTTATTAAGTTAAAACATAAATATTTTGATACAAGTGTCTTTTCGGCCCTTCAACTGAAGCCCTTGCGAGGGGTTTCTATTTATAAAAATTATAAAGAAACTTTCAGATACAAGTTGACACTATCAAAATTAGTGTAAAAAGCAGCTTACATCAACATAAAACAAATAAAAATAAAAACATTAACCGCCAACACACAAAAATGGCCGAAAACTTTTAAAAATTTAATAACAAAGGGCGAATTTGTTACACCTATACTGAGACAAAAAAAAAAACATTTTAAATTTTTTATAAAAAAAAAACTTCCGTGTTTAATAGAAAATTGTTGTAATTTACAAGTATATAATTAGTTTTTTTATTACTGTAATTAATTTAATTCAAAAACATATTTCTTACGTTACATACGTAGGAAAGTTATAATTTTAAGTTTACTATCATAATAATATTTTAAATATTTTCTATTAATAATTTACATTGTCGTACTTAATAGCAGAAGATGTCGCGATTGAATTGTCGGAAACAATTGTCGTAGCTTTAAATGACATAAAGTGAGCTATTTAAATTTAAATTATTGTTACTTCATTTTTAATTGTCTAGTTTCAATCATGGGATTTAAAAATTAAAAAAAAAATCGTAGTTTAAAACTTTTAACTTGAATATATTTTGATGAGGTGTACATAACTAATCAGACCATTTACTTTTTAAATAAGAAAGTACAACTTTTAATCAATAGATACTTTAAAAAGTATATCTTATATGTTACGTAAACATAAGTTTTATAAGATCAGCCCAAAATTAAAATAAATCAACAAAAAATTAAGTAATCTAAATTTATGATTTAGAATAGACACTATTCATATCTTTAAAACACTATAAGAATTTTTTTGTATAAACCACCACAAATACAATAAGAAAAGCTTTTTACAACAAACCTAAGTTTTGAGAACTTACTGTAGTCTGCTGAATAGCTCTCTTATACTTGATAGGCAGAAACTGAAGTTTAGTAATAAATGATGAATACTTTCTTACAGAGTATCCCTGATAAATCAACCAAACTAGAAATGATTCAAGATCAGACGAACGGACGCTTAAAAATAATAACTTAATGAATATTTTAAGAGTTCTGAAATTTTTTATTAGTTTTTAGCAATAAATATTATGACAAACATGTGATTTTTTTTTTGTTAAAATTCTATCTATCAGCAAATTTAAATTTTAACAAACGGTTAATCGACTAAATAACTACGGAATTATTAGTTTATTAAAATAATTTAGCAAATTTTAACGTTGCAGGTTTCTTTAATGCAATGATTGTAGTTATTGTTTTTTTTTCTAATTATATACACATAGATAAAGTTTTTATAAAATAATATTTAAACTTAGTATTATAGTGCTCAGCGGTACTTTAAAAATTAAGTATATAAGTTTTTATTTTTAAATTAAAACAAAAAAAATCGCAAGTGCTTAATATTTAAAAATTAAACTGTATTTGAAAATAGTAAAAAATTCATTCAATCTAAAATTTACAAGTTTTTTGTATCAGTATTTAAATCAAAAAAATTATTTATTAGGTTAGATAAGTTTTCAGATTTAAACCGCTAAAGTTTGTTTTTTGTATTTTTTTGATTAATGGTATCATTGTTTTATCAAAATTGTATCAATCTGTTCAAACTGTACTTTAAGATATCACAAAAGGCAATAGAATTTGACAATTTCTATATTGATTTTCGTTTAAAAAATACCGTAGTAAAAACTATTAGTAAAAGTAAATAATAGCTAAATAACTTGTATAAGGTACAGCGTTTTTACAAACTTTGCTAAACTATTAAATTAAGTTTTTTATTCAATAAGTATGTCATAAAACTGTTTGTATAAAATGTATAAATGATACCTTATACTTGTTATTTAGCGTTATTTGATTCACCTATAATTTTTGTATTTCAGATTTTTTTTTATATCTTCGTTAAATTTCCCTTATGTTACCATATCCTACTATATGTTCAGCTACTGATTTTTAGTTGTATCTTTGTTATATATTTATAGTAAAAATTTAAGGTAGTGTAGCAATACCAAAACATAAGTTGATGAACTCTTGCAAAAATATCCTAACTTATTACAGTGACGTAACTTAAGTTTCAAATTGTATATAAATTAAACTTAGTTTAAAAATGACATTTCTCAGACACTTTTGATTCTTTGTTTTTAAATGATTTCGTAAGTTTTGTCAATATATTTTAGAGTCTAACATCTTAATTGTTAACACTTACAATAAAAGTAATTTATACTTTAAAAAAAACTTGTGTCATGAAATAAAACTATTGTTCCGGAATAAAAGCTTTAATATAAATTTCATACCTAGTTTTTGTGCTATATATTTTTTTACCGTGCTTTATTTTGAAAGTATACGTTTATAGTAAATATATCTAATACATCAATATATTGTTTTGTGTTTTTTTTAATTTACATTCATTTTTCACAAACTTCATAGAGCTGTTCATATGTTATGACCAGCGAAATGTCTCATGTTAGCACACGAAAAAACACTTTGTGTTTTAATTAATTACATAAAAAGTTGTTAATCCAAATATATTTAAACATACTTTTTCTGGATTAGATAAATTAAACTAATTGTAAATATGTGCATATTAGCATAACAACGTTCAAAGATAATTTTGCTGTTATATATAAACTTTTCTTTCAAAAAATACAACTTTTAAAAGCACTCATATATCAGTAAAAGCAAATTTACATTAATAGTCTTAACAAAAGTAAAATTTATACAGTTTTAGCTTAGATATTTAACCACAATATTTTTAGCTTTAAATGGGATATTTTCATTAAAAATTATTGAGGATAGATTTACTTTAGTGATCTAAAGTATACTTGATTTTTAAGAATTTTACAAAAACCTTGTCTGCTATTCCTATGAAAATGATTGCATTTTTATGCTTAAAAATTTTATTTTTGTAAATTTATTGTTTATGAAATTTTTTTTCGGAAGTTTTAAAACTCTATTCAAAAAAAATACTAACCTCTTAATTTCCTTTATGAAGGCTTTAAGGGTTTTATTACTTAAGTCACAAAAATATTAATTTAGCAACTTCAAATATTTTAGAGTGTAACTCAATTTTCATATAATATACTTTTAAACTTTACTTATAAAATTAAAACTTTAAAAACTTAAACATGGATAAATCTGAATTTATGTCATGCACGTAGTTTTTTTGAGATGTTGATAATCGATTAGCAGCATCTTTGCTAATCTGATACTCTTTGTCGATTAGTAACAGTCTCTTAACGTAAATTTCCATATTTTTTTCAATAAAATTTGTGTGTTGGGAAAATCTTTTCCATCTTAGCATATGCAGATGTTTGCTATGTACCATGAAACTCATTCTATCCAAGTGAAACTAATTAAACAAAAATCAGGTATAAAAAATTTAGCTAGTTTATGTGCAACTATTTTAACTTCTGAATTTTTCTTTAAGTACCATAACAATCGTAAATTTCGTTTAAATTAAAGTGTTTTAACTTTTTTTAAAGTTTCTTAGGCAATTACAAATATTGAACAGTTTATCTCTCTATTATTATCATCTTTTTGTGCTACATATTAAAGTTTTGAATTTTTTTATAGGTTTTTGTATTAGTATATTTATTAATTTATTTTGTTAGATTTATTGGTATTATTTTGTTCAATTTATTATTAGCTGAATCATATAAGATATTTAAATACTTGTAACAGAAGTAATGGTATGCTTGAGTCCGTGAAGTCAGAAAGGTTAGAAGCCTTTAAATTATCTGAAAACTTTTTAGCTAAACTTTTCGTTTCATATTGATCTTTGTGGAACCTTTTTATTAAGTTGTTTATAACTACTTTTCTTTCTTTTTTTAAGTAGGCTGCATTTGGTGGTATGATATGTGAACTGCTAATAAAAGATAGTTTAAAAATTAAGTTAGCAGAAATAAAATTGCTTCATTTTTCAAGTAGTCATATATAAGCAATTTTTAAGTATGCAGTAGTTTTGATAACAAACTTACACAAAGCTTTTTTAAATAAAGCAATAAAACTGAGCTTTTTATCTATTCAATCAATCAAATATTCTTTTTTTATACTAATCAGTTACCTTTCGTTAATTAAAATATCAATCTAGAGAATTAGCAAACAAAACTAAAAACTAGTTCCGACATTGATTGAGGTGAAAGTTTTCCATTAAAAAGAAGAGAATCTTTTTCGATCATTGATTGTAACTCATCAATCTCATTATTTAGTTCTTGTTCAGCACCTTTAGTTTTAATGCTTCTAGAAACCTCATAAAAGTCCATTATTATTTTATTCTAGCTGAAATAAATACCATTAGATAAATAGACTGTTATAACATTTAAACCAATGTAAGCAAGTATATATACCTTCAAACCAAATTACCACTTTTAGAAGCAATAAAACTAAATTAAGTTATTAAATTTAATCAAAGTTTATGGGTAGAATTATAAAAATTCATAGTTTTCTTTTATTTGCCTGGCAAAAATTAAAAAAAAGTTCTAAACCACTATTTAACCCATCTTCTGATATTCCAACTTTGATAGTAAATCCATTACTAATATTTAAATCTCTTAAGTGGTGAAAGTAAATATTTTTTTAAAGAAAATAATTAAAAAGCACTTTCTTTCTTTTATCATCTAATTTATTATAATAAAAAAGCACTGAAATTCTAAATAAGTATTAAATTTTTTACTTAAAATCTAAGATATCTACTAATAGCTATTTGACTTAACTAAAAAATATTGCTCAATTTACTAATAAGTATATAGCTTATTTATATAATAATAATAAAAGTGCAAATCAACTATTCCTGTTATTAGCATGTTTCAGTGGATAAAAAAAAATCTGACCTTGTTCAATATTAATAAGTTAGTAAATTTACGGTGTACACGCTGTGCTTAAAAGAATCAGTTGCCGCTATGTACGCGTTAAAACTAAAGAGTTGCTTTAACAAGTGAATTCATACTGTCTTGCCGACATATGAAAAAGTTTTTCTTAAAGTTCAATAAATTTTAAATTTTTTAATCACTACTTTGTAGTTTTGTAGTAATTATTGTATAAATTAAAAAGAATTGAATTTTTGCACTGATTGCGTTCTGAAAAAAATTTCATAGTTACGTTATTATGTTTTTTTTTGTTTAATTTGTGTACTAATCTTGTTCGTTTTAAAATTTAAACAGGTGAAGATTATAGCATTAAGCTATATGAAACATAAGTACTGTTAATTAAACTTTACATTAAATAAAATATTAAAGCCCATTATATAGGCTCAATAAAAATAGACTCAGTTAATTTATTTCTATAATTTTTATATAATACTTAAACATTCAAAAAATAAATTTAATCGTTTGCTAATAAAGATTCTAGCGAAAGAGTTCACTAGAATTTATAAAAAAAAATTTCACAGTACTGTTTCTCTATGAAACTAACATATGTTTATGTGTGTAAACAAGTTAATACACTTCAACGGAGCTATGTATGGACCTCTTGGACTTGTATAGCTCCGTGGAAGTGTGTTAACTTGTTAACACACCAAAATATACGTTAGTTTAATAAAGAAAGAGTACTGTGAAAATTTGTTATTATATATATGTTTCTTGAACGACAAAAAAAGCTCTCAAAAGTTTGGTTTAAAGCCTGGAGAACAAAGAAACCTTTCGGTTATCAAGTCTTACAGAACATGCTTATAAAGTTTCTTACGAGGTATTACACATAATTTTTTTCATCATTTAAATATTTAAATCTTTAGTAATAAAACCATAAATTTAACAAAATGAAAGAAAAATAAACGAAAATTAACTATTTTTGTGTTTGAAAATGTACTTAAAAACTTGCTTAGTAACATAAGAACTAAAAAAATATACAACTTTAAGTCTACTTTAAAAATGAGATAAAAAATACTAACAGCAAACATGTGACAGGTTACAACCTCTTTAAAGGAAGTAAAATGTAATACGCTGAAATATTTTTGCGTTAAATTATATCAGTATTTTCTGCTAAAAGTGTAATTTACATTTTAAATAATTATTTTATTTGGAGAGTAAAAATAGCTTTACATTTGAATAGATAAAATAACTATTGTTTAATTCTTAATAATTTTAAAGAAGTGAATTCTACTATAATTGAACTCAACTTTTATAAATAAAAATATAAAGATAAGTACTGTAAAATTCATACATTTAAAAAGAAATAATATATATAATAATAACAACAACAAACTTCCTTCTATTTAAAATATACTTTTTTGTATTTTGAGTACTTGTCTAAGTCTAAAATTGTAATAAAAGAAAGCAAACAATATTTGCAAAAATTAAAAAGAAGAATTTTTTTCTTTTATTTCTTCAAAAAAGATATTTTTTAAATAAGTTTGCTTTAAACACTTATCTCAGCTTACTATTTAAACACTTAATTTTTTTTAAAATTCAAACATAAGTCACTCTTTTTTAATAAAAAGTTTATTAATTAGTTTCGTTTAGCGCATCCTTAGAATAATTTTGCTAAAAACTATTAAAATTATAGTGTAATTTTAGCTATATACAATGAATTAGAAAAGTCTAGCTAAAAATAGTTACGTCATAAAGTATAAAATTCTGTTAAAAAAGTTTAAATTAGAATTGAGTTGTACTAAGCTAATTTGAAGTAATTTATAACACAAAATTGCTAAAACAAAAACATTTAAAATAGTAGAAATTTTTTACTAATGACTACGTAGGTCAAACATCTCAACGTTTCCACGTCAGGCGAGAGCAGCATATTACGAAAAAGCTAAAAATGTTTATTTTCAATGACGACGTTAAGCCTAAAGGTGAACAGTCATCTATTCATTAGCAAGCACCTCCTCAACAACTCTGCTTGTGATGAGAACTACCTAGATAGTAGATTCAAAATTCTATCCCGAGCTGAAACACCTACCATCTCTCAGTTCTAGAATCTTTGATTATTAGAACTCGCGAGCCAAAATTTTTCAAACAAAAAGATTTTTACAATTTAAAACTTTATAAATAGCGTGTTTTTAGTAGTATTATTGTTGTCGTTTTTGTCGTATTTTGTAATGTGCTTTTTATTTAATTTAGTTTCAGGTAAAAAAAAATTCTACTATTTTAAATTTTTTAGTTTTAGCAATTTAGTCTTATAAATTACTTCAAATTAGCTTAGTACAACTCAATTCTAATTTAAACTTTTTAAACAGACTTTTATACTTTATGACGTAACTATTTTTACCTATACTTTTCAAACTTATTATGTATAACTAAAATTAAACTATAATACTAATAGTTTTTAGCAAGATTATTCTGAGGATGGGTTGAACGAAAATAATTGATAAACTTTTTTTTTAAATGAGTAACTTATGTTTAAAATTTTTAGTTAAAACCAGTACCAAAACTAAACTATTTAAAAACTTAATTTTCTGTTTAAGTATATACATTTTACATTGGCATGCTAAAAAAAGACATAAAAAAAATTGGTAAGTATTCTGAACTTAAATATATTTATTTTTATTGTAATCTTTAAAAATAGTCTTAAGAGTAACTAGATAGAAAACTCAGCAATCTAGACTAAACCACTGTTATTGTAACACAACAAATCAACTTTTGAACAAAAAAAAGTATATATAAATAAACAAATAAAGTTGGGTACTAAATGACAAATACTATTAACTCCTTAAATAAAAGTAATTAGACGAGTAGCAATGATCACTAATGACCATGATAGTCACTAACTAATATATAACTTTAAAGTTCATCCTAAACCTTTCCAAAATGACTTATATTTTTTAACATAATGGTAGCTTAAACCATAACATACTTTTTTGGTACGATAGCGATTTATGACTTAACTTGCTGTTAAATCTAGGTAAGAAAAAATTGTTTCTGAATACCTAGTACGATAATTATGGACATTTTTTACACTTTTATAGTATTTATCAAAGTAATCTAGTAACAATTTATTGTTAAACTTAAACATAAATAGACCTAGTTCATATAGATACATAATTTCAACATCAATGTTTTTTCTGTGCTTTTAATTCTTTTACACTATCTGAGTCAGGGGTTGGCAAGTCAAAAAAGGAACGTTTTTCATGTGCTTTAAAAAACATATTTAAATATAATTTTTTTGAACAAAAAAAAGTTAGGCGATAGATTATACTTTGAAGATGAGACTAAAACTTTATTTTTGTTTTTTGAGGATACTAATATATTAAACTAGCTGAAAAAAAAATTCAATGCGGCCCGCGGGCCGCAGTTTGCCGACCCCTGAATTCTAAGTGGTCTGTTTATGAGAACATTGGTAACATTTATATAATTTTTATTTGCTCTTCTCCAGCACAACAACCCATATTTAACATTGCTCATAAGCAAAGAATTAAATATCAAATATAATGCTTTTTTATTTAAGAAGTGTCTGATTTTATATAATACACCCAATGTTTTTTGTAATTTTGTTTTCATAGTTTCTATGTGTTCTGACCATTTTATTTTTTGTCTACAATTATTCCTAAATATCTATAGCTATTTGTATTTGTTATAACTGTTTTACCTATTTTTACATAAAAATCTATATTTTTCCAAAAACAATTTTTTGATTGATGTAGAACCATGCTTCTAGTTTTAATAAGGTTTAGTTTAAGTTTGTTTCCCATTGGCCAATTTGATACCTTGTTTAGTTCTGTGTTAAAAGTTTCACTGTCATTTAGGTATTTGTATTTTGTGAATGTTTTGTATAACATTGTATCATCATACCCAAACTTCACCTTTTTCATAGGTTGACACATATCTTTTAAAGCTAAGGAACTGTTTCCTTCTTTTTAGATATAAACTGATTAGTAGATGCATATTTCTTCTCACACCATATTATTCCAATTTTTTTAGTAAGATACTTCTGTCTACACTATCAAATGCTTTACTTAAATCTAAAAAGACTGCACAAAATGCGTTTCCTTTATTAAAATTGGACAGAACCCCTTCAACAAATTCAGACAAAGCTAAAGTGGTGGAATGATTCTGTTGATAGCCAAACGAAGAAATATTTAAAACTTTATTATAAAAAAAAACTGTACAGGCGATTATAGATTACATTTTCAACTTTTTTAATTAAATTAGATAGAAGTAAAATGGGTCTATAATTTTCTGGTAATGTTTTTAAACCTGATTTAAAAATTAGAATTACTTTTGCAAGTTTTAGGCTACTTGGATAAACACCTTCATAAGATGCTTGGTTAATTAATTTTCTTATTATTGGTGATATAAGATTGTTAACTTGCTTAAGGATCTTTACAGATATACTATCCTCACTGCCTTTGTTTGGATCTAAACTCCTAATAATATTAAATACTTCAGTTTCTGTAACATTAAACCAAAAAAAAACTAAAATTAACATTTCTCAGATTGTCAATAAAACCTAGTGGGTTACCTTTTTTGTTGATGTTTGCTTTCCAATGTTAAGAAATGAATTTTGAGTTTGTTTACTACATTTACTGGTGTTGTAAAAGATTTTTGTTACAAATCTAGTCTATGTGGAAAATGGCTGTCTTTCTTCTGTCTATTAGTGATCTGATTTACTACTTTTAAATTTTAGATGTATTTTTGTAAGAACTTTCTAGAAAATTGTAATAGTATACCTTTTTTTAATTTGTTATTGTTTTTGTAAGTTAATTTCTGTATTTTTTGTGTTCTTTTAGTTTAACTGGGTTATTAAAAATTTTTTTGAAAAGGTTTTCATATAGTCTATTTTTCTTTTTATGGACTTTATTATTTCTTTTGTTATCTAGGGTTTACATTTTAGTTTTAGTTTAGCTTTGTACATTTTTTTTAGTTGGCACATTTTGATCATTAATATCTTTAGTTTTGTCTATTAAATAATTTAATTTGGTATAAAAGGAATTTTTAGATTTAATAATTTTATCTGTTTCATGTTTGTTGAAAACTTTAGTAGCATCAGTTTAAAAGTTTATGGTGCTAATTCTTGAAAATTCTTTAATATATTTATTCTTATTCTTTGTGTTATTTATAACTAAGTTGAAATTTTTCAGTTTAATATAAAGTAGTTTTATATAAAGTATAATAAATGTAAATATTCAAAAGTAAATTTAATCGTTTGCTAAAAGAGATCCTAGCGAAGCAAATTCACTGGAATATATAATAACAAACTTTCAAAGTACTTTTACTTATAGTATAAAGAAACAACTGTCTTCAAGCTACTTACAACTGTTTCAATGCTATAAAAAATAAAGTTTTTGTTGGCAAATTTTTTAAAAAGGTTTGTGGTTGGTCTTGTACAAGGGTAACAAGATAAACTTTAATGTAAATCTTTGTAATAATTGAAATTTTAAGGAGGAGAAGGCATGGTGTTCATGGTTGACAATGGTTTCCATGGTAAATATTGGCAGTAGTAGTTTTTTTTAATGAGTTCTTACTTTTATATCAGTTTAACTTTTTAGTTCATTTAAATAAAAATAATATTTAATTTCAAGCTTCTACTTTAATATAAAAACTGATTTGACTCTAAAAAAGTTTAAAGAATAATGGTGTGTAGGTGGAAGACCAAAACAGTTTTGTCCATACCATTTTAATCTGCTGACCATTTGTTGTGAGTGTTCTTTTTTTTCTTAAATTGTCAGGTATGCTGATTTCTTTCAACAACAACTAAATAAACTTTATAATATAAAAATTTTTATCTACCCTAAATTTATAAATGAAATTATAGGTATAATTTAGTTTATGAAAAATGTGTAATATTAGTTTCTAATAAATATTTGTTTTCCACAATTTATTCAATTCAAATAACATATTATAAAAACACGAGTGTGAAGTTAGCTTGAATAATTAAAAAAAAATGTCCAAACTTTAGATCCAATTATTTCCCTTATCTTAATAGCTAAATAAAAACTTTTTATTTTATTTTAGAGAGCGGTCTTTTGTCATTATTATATAAAAAAAAACCATTTAATTGGGGCTTGACTTTAAGTGTGGGGCACCTTATAAAAAAGAGTTTTTTATCAATTTTTACTTAGCTCGAATTAAGAAAAAAAAAAAAAAAATAATAATTTATTTTCTTTTAATATTTATATTTATTAGCAAATAAATTTTATATAATACTTTTTTTTCCAACTGTTAATATTTTAAACTATTACTTAAATTCTAGATTTCCTAATTCCGAAATAAGGCCAAATAAAACAAAATATTAACAACTGAAAATTCAAAAATTTGTGAAACATTATTCACATATAAATATATAAAACAAAAAAAAAAGAAATTAATTTAACTTATTTTTTTGTTTTTAATTCGAGCTAAGTAAAATTCGATAACCAAACCCATATTTCAAACTGTTTGACCTTATTCCGCAATTAGGATTTCTAGAATAAGGCTAAATAGTACAAAATATTAACAGTTTAAAAAAAAAAAAGTATTATATAAAATTTATTTGCTAATAAATATAAATATTAAAAGAAAATATATTTTTTTTTTTTATGTTTTTTTCTTAATTCGAGCTAAGTAAAAATTGATAAAAAAACTCTTTTTTTCTAAGGGACCCCACACTAAAAGTCAAGCCCCAATTGAATGGATTTTTTTTTCATTTATTAAAGAAAAATGACCGCTTTCTAAAATAAAAATAAAAGTTTTTATTTAGCTATTAAGATAAGGGAAATAATTGGATCTAAAGTTTGGACATTAAAAAAAAAATTATTCAAGCTAGCTTCACACTCGTTATAAAAACTATAAAAATTTACTATGGCATATAATTATTTGTTGTTTAAGCATCAGGCTACCATGGTTTTGAATATAAATGCAATGAAGCGTAAATAACAGAATAGCCAGATCTGATTAAGTTACAATCAGTCAGGGGCGTAGCTAGCTCAAAATAGTTACGAATCTGCAAAAAATTAAAACATATAAAATGACGCGTGATAACGTCCTAGCAGGAACAGAGCAACTTAAACTACCTCTAATGTTATTGAATTTAATATAAAAGTATGCAGTTATGTTAATACTCAAAAATGGATGGAATGTTTTTTCGTATCTGTAAAACAATTGAGACAGTTTTTTATATGATTTTTTAAACCAATTGGAGATTTTGTTGAAAGTTTCAAAATCAAATATTTAACGTAGTCAATAAAAACAACATCAATTTGTGCAAATTCTTCAACATAAAATTGTATGATTTTGATTTTTGAAGAAAAGGCTACAGCTGCTATTCGAACCAATTTTTTAATGCATAGCTTTTAAACAAATGAAATCTGAATGAGCCAAATGTATACAATTTAGATGTATTTAATTATTTTAACTTTAACGACACTAAAAGTGCTAAACAGTACATATATAATAATATATATATATACATAATTATCTCTCAAGAGGACAAAACCAAGTACAAACGAATACTAAAAGCTAAGAGTGCAGGGCCTTTGTAAACTGAAGAATTGAAACAAAAGTATACCAAGCTACATGCCTGTAGTCAATTAACGACAATGATTTTAGTAATAACATATATTTCAAACAAACTTATAGTAAAACAATAACTAATTATTATGAAATTGTTTGTTCATGATTAAACTTAATCTTAAATTCATTAGAATTATTATAAGATAAAGATTTTTACTTAACTCCATGTTAACTCAAAGTATAAAAAGATAATTATTTTGCCTAGTTTAGTTAGGAATCTTTACTACTGTGTTGAATTTTTAGTCTTATTTCTTATATAGTATTTTAATATTGTACTAAAGTATCAAAATTAGTTATATAAAATTAATTTGTAAAGTATATACTTGCTTTATCAAAATTGATGTATGTTTTTTGTCATTAACTATAACACAATTCCAAGGATTTCTGTAAAACATAAGTACATTCACCTTACCTTGAGAACGTAATTTTTAGCTACACACTTCCTTTTGACTTTTGAGTACGCACTTCAACCGAAAAACGTGTTTTCAAAATGAACATTTGTAAGTTTTAAAATACTTTTAAAACGCTGTAAAAAATATAGGATTAAAAAACACTTTTCTGTTTAGGTTTTCTCGTGTTACAGAATCTAAGAGAAAAAAAATACAAAAAAAGTACAAAAACACAAGTTAATTACATGAAAAACAGTCTTAAAAACTTAAGTGAAAATAATAAAAGAATAAAGTACTATAGAACTAAAAGCGCATTAATAAGATGTAATTAATTAAGTGTAAAAATCTCTTGTGAAAAGTTTGACATCAAAAAAACTAACAGTGTAAATATATATTCTAGTTTAGAGCCAATTTTTAAAATTGTTAATGTTGTGATTGAAGCAATAATTCTTTAAACTCAATTCTAGAAAAAAAAAAACTACTTTTTTGTAAACACCTATTTTAAATGTTCAACAAATAATCATATTTTGATACAGTCAGTAGAAAAAGTTTATAATAAGTGTTATTATTTTCTAGTATGGGGAGGTTTTTAAACGTGTTTATCTACTATTAGCAACTTAGTTTTAATAGATTATTCATTTTTATTTTACAAACGTTTTCAAAATTATATGAACTTCATTGCAAGTGGTAAATATTAAATGAATTTGAAAAAATTTTGATTAGTAAAACAGTTTAAAAAATTTAATTTAGAATGTGATGTATAACTAAATTCAAATGAATACAAACTTTAGAGTTTAGCAAGTAAAACTTAAGTAGAGACATGTTTATCAATAAATTCTTAATAATTTTGCTTTTCTTTTTAATGCTTTTTGCGTATTTGACTTGTGCCTATCTTCCTCAATCAATATTGGTTCCAGGCTGTAGAGTTATCTTTTGTTACATCGTTTCAAAACTTTAAAGTTTTGAACTATGTCAGAGTTTTGACAGCGTGAGCAAAAAGATTGTCAAATATTGCGCTGTTTTTATTTGTTCCGCAGTGGTCTGTAATTTGTCGGAAGACTTGTTGTGATGTTTATCTTATACAGGAGATGCTCTGATCTGCAGAGTAGGTGTATTTATAAATAACATTTGCGTCAAATACTTCCCATTTTGTTGCTGAAGTAGTCAGAAACTTTTTGCTGGTGTACGCCGGTTTAATAGCAATGTTGTGATTTTAAAATATGGATGCTATTCGTTTTTAGAATCTTATCGAATAACTACCAACATAAACTGTGGTGAAGTAAGAGAAGTTTTCAATTCCTGTTTTCTTTTCATTTTTGTGTTAATTCTTTCATTTTGTTTAAGTGTTGAGTTTTAGATTTTTCAAGGAATTTTTGGATTTTGGATACTGATTCTTGAGTAATAAGTTTTCAATTTTTGTTAGTTCTTCTTTAAAAGCGGTAAATTTGAGCATATATATAACGCTCTGTTTAGATAAAAGTTTATAAAATCGAGTTTTCAAGGTTTAGACAAATACTAGTGTATTACATTATTAGACTTGTGTCTGTTGGTTTTCTGTACACATTTGTGTTTAATTGGTTTGATACTTGCTTTACTTTAGTGTCAAGAAACGGTAAATATTCGTCAACGGATCTTTCTAGATCGAGTTCTAAGTTTGGGTGTAGAGTATTCATTTCATGATAGAAGTTGGTTAAATGTTATTTGTGTGACTACAAATATATCATCTACATGTCTTGTGTAGAATAGCGGTATTGTTTTTGATTTTTTTGTAACTTCTTTTGATGCTACAAACTAATTGGCTAGGGTTGGGGAGTTTGACTAAAAATTTTAGATCTAACCATTTTTTAAAGTAAACTAAACAGTAATGTTGTTCTAGCTTAGGAGTCGGCAAACTGCGGCCCGCAAAGTATAAATCTGCGGCCTGCGAGCACGTTTTTATTTTGAGTGGAAAATAAATCTGCAGGCCGCTACCATGTAAATGTGGCCAGCCGAACAAAACTTTTTTCGAGTTTGGTAAAATGATGTAATTTATTATCTTTCATTTAAGTCACTGGAAAACGATTAAAACCCATCAAAAATTTTTACTTCTTAGGCTTAAAAATGTGTAAAAAACAGATTGGAATTCTTGCAGTGTTTTTTATCAGTTTAGTTAGATAATAACTTTCTTCTTTCAAAAGTAACTGGTGAACTAAATATGAGTATCAAAAGTACTTGGATTCAGGAAGTTAGATATAAAATAAATGTTAAATGATTTAACTAAATGCGAATGTTTTCTATTTTGTACAAAAGAAATGCACAGTAATAAACTAAAACTAGATTTCTTTCTTTTCTAATATTTAAAACTTAGTTGTTTTGTTTAGTATGTAATTTAAACCTAAGTTTTTTTAATAGATGTTTCCATTATGTTTTATATTTAAATGTAATTTTAAAAATATTTAAAACATAATAACAAAAAGACATAGAGTAAAATTGTTTGTTTTTTGATTTTGAGTCGTTTTGATTTTTTTACACATCTTTTCTGTGGAATCAAAATTAAATTTTATGCACACTAAGGTTTTAAGCTAATATTTTTAGTCGTAAATACCAAAAAAAAAACACCCTGTGTAAAACTTTAAAAGGTTTGAAAAAACTTTTATCTTAACGAATTTCGATTTTCTAAAAACCATCCTAATGCATGCTTTATAGGACCCAAAAATGCGACCTTGGAGTTTTTAGTTGAATTTTTTTACATGTGGCAGTTATCACATAAACACTTGTGCCCAATTTTAGACAACTTAAAGAAAGTTTTAGAGTTGCACATCTTGATTAAAAAAAATTCAGTTGATTTTTATTTTTAATTCTAAAATCACAGACTAGGTTTTGATTATAAGGCTGACTTTTTTGCTTTAAAGAGTAGCATAGAAAACTTATGACGTATGTCTTTTTCAGTTTGAAGTTTTAGTTTTAATTATATGTAAAACTTAATATCCTGAAGGTGCTATGAATTTAAGTAATACTTATACTAATTGTATACTTATAGGTTTAAAAAACGCACACTGGCTCTAAAGGCAACTGCATTTAAGCCTGAAAACTTTTTTTGAAGTATTTTTATAAACCCAGGCTGAATAAGCTAAATTTTAGTCACTAAGACTAATTTTTCTTTGCCTTATAAGAGTGTAAGCCTTGATCCTCTTAAATTTGAATATCAATTTGAACATATTGTTCTACATTAAACTTTATTTTATAGAACAACTTTGTACTTAATAATGCCTTGCGTTGTAATAAAAGTATACGAAATTAATTTTACTAAGAATAAGAATATATTATAACATAATATAAATGGCCTGTTTTTTGGTTTACATCCTTTCAAGGGTTAAAAATAGCACAAAAAAATACTTATTTTATGAACGAGTCACTTTTGCACGACCATCACTTTTGCACGAGCGGACACTTTAGTACGGCGACTCTTTTGCACGCAGCGTCATTTTTGCACGGAGACATTTTTTCACGATGACAATTTTTCACGGCAACATTGTTATACTACGATACTTTTGCATGACTTCACATTTTTACGGTGACATTTTCGCACAGCGACATTTGGCTCGATGAATTTTTTGCACAGAACATCACTTTTGCATGCAGGCCGATTAAATGTTTTCAGCTAGTACCAAATCTGTAACATAAAAAAAAACTGAAAACTAAAATTTTATAACATACTTATATCAAAGAAAAAAAATCTTAAACGGTAAAAATTAATGTTACAAACAAATTAACTAAAAGATAAAATAAAATTGCTTTTAAAAGGTTAATACCAGGGACAAAAAATTAAGTTTAGTAATAAAGTAAGATAAAAAAAACACTAAAAGTGTAAGTATATTGTTCTAGTTTGTTTTAAATTCTAATATATTTATTCTTTCAAAAATTTGTTTTACAAACTAAGTTTCGGTCAAAGACCTCGTCAGTGCTTAAATAAATCTTATTCAAATAGAATTATTCTATTTGAATAAGATTTATTTAAGCACTGACGAGGTCTTTGACCAAAACTTAGATGATCAAGAAGATGATCAAGAAGATAAAAGTTTGAGTTTATTCAAAATATTTAAAATTTGCAAATGGTGTTTTTATGATATTTTCTTAGCATACTTTTTTTTCACCCAGAAAATCAAAAGTAGCTGTAAAAATAAGCACCCTAATTTACATTTATTTAGTGATATCAATCTTAAAAAACTAACATGGTGCGTTTTTCAAAGACTTAATATTCGACAAACATAGGTCCAAACTTCCAAATGTTACTTTCTCATTGGCTTATTTCATGATCCTGCAACATTATAGTGATGAAATGATCCAAGTTTAAGTCATGAGAAATGCACTTTTTTACTGCTCTTTTTATTCTCACGCAAATTTAAAAAGTAAACTTTCCATAAAACTAGAAAAATAACATCAAGTAAAATCTTAAATACCTTTACACTTCATAAACTAATTAAATATTTTTTATATAACAATTGTTTAAAATTAAAATAATTTTAAAAAGTTTTTTTAACAAGTATAAATGGTAATTTTAATATCAAGAGAATATAAGTAACAAATCAGTTTCAAGATTCGTGTTTTAAAGCCCTACTAAATTAAGTTTATACTTCTGTTTAAAATTAACAAAATTCAGTTTATTTTATTTAAAGTATTCAAAATTGTTTTAATTTAAGATTAATAAAATTGTGCATTTCTAGTTTATTAAAATTGAAATTATAAATATGATTGAAGTGAATTGTAGTATGTTGTTATATTGATCTAGGTAAAACTTCATATAAAAAATTTACACTAAAATTTCATTAAAAACCATCACATTTTATTCATTCAAAATAATTTGCGTTTAAAATCTAATTTTATTTAAATTGATGAAAATAAGATATTATATTAAATTTATCTAAACTTTTATATAAGTAAATAAAAATTAGCAGCGTGCAAAAGTGATGCACCGTTCAAAATTGACCGAATGTATTAAAATTTTTGCAGTGCATAAATATTTTCTGCAATTAAAAGTACCCAATATTTAAAATGACCATAGATTTTCAGAAAATTTTAAATTTCCTCAATTTCCAATTTAGCCTTACTTCCTCATGGCATATCTTTCTTATTATTAATCTTATAACAATTTTTTTTATTATTAAATAGAACGTTTCTTTGACTTTTAAACAAAGTACAAATGACTATGTTAAAATTTTTTAACATTTAATAACTATGTAAATTATTTTAATACACTTTACTAGGCTTATATGAAAATAACTGTAATTTTCTCAATTCCTGTAAATTACATTGAACACAGCCTAAAGTGCTTGCATAAGAAGTACCAGACTAAATTACATTTCGAACACAATTTTTTGCCTAAAAAGTGCGTACTCAAGAGAAAAATTACTTTATAAAATCACGGGGGGCGATTTTTTTTTTAATTTCTGAAAAGGAGCGATTTATTAAATGAGTTCGGGAAACCCTGGTCTAAACCAAATTAATAAGTACATAAAACTTTAAGTAATCTATCAAAAAATTATTTAACTATTTTTTGTAAAATTGAAAAAGGTTACGGTGTAGTTGTTATAAATTAAAAGGATTATTTTAAGAAGCTAGATAAAATAGTTATGGATAAACAAGGTTTTTAGAAATAGATTATAACATTAACTGTAAAAATAACAAATCCGGTAAGCTGGCTCCATAGATGATACAAGAAAATAAAGTCACTTATTACTTTAGCAATTACATTGAAAGTTTAGTTCACAACAATACCTTCAATAAAATTTATCTACGAGGCGCCCAGCCAGGGAAATTGTATGGAATGGTTAAAACTCACAAAAACGACTGTCAAATGAGACCAGTACTATTTGCAGTAAACACGCCAGAATATTACTTGAAAATGACTTGAAACAGAAATTAAAACTTATCTCAATGTCAAGTTTAGTATTTCATATTCAATCAATTTTATTAGCAGAATAGCCATATTAGACATAAAACATACCAACACTTTTGCTAGTTTAGATAGCAAAAGTCTCTACACGCAGATTCAATTAAATGAAGTTAATGAAGATATTTCAACAACTATTTACGATAAGAAAACTAAGTCAATCTTTAAAGATAGCATAATAACAAAAAAAAAATTAAGGATGATCTTAAGTTTCTGCTCTCAAAGTGTCTTTCTCTATAAAGGAAAGTATATAAATAAATAGACGGCGTTGCAATGGGTAATCAATTGACACCATTATTAACAAATTGGTTTATGGCTTCAATAGAAAACTCATTATTAACGTTAAATTCAGAACAAAACCGATTTTTCAAGCGAAATATGTTGAAGATATTTTTGTATTCATGAAAAATGATAATAATTTAAACAGTTTCTTTTACGCAATGAATTCACTGCATTCAAATATAACACTTACTCTAGATAAACTTGCCAATAATAACTTACCGTTTAAAGATACTAGTTTAGTTAAACTAGTTTCAAACAAACTCCAAAAACTGTTTATAGAAAACCAACAGATACCAAAACAATATACGAGTGTATGCCCAAAAGCATGGAAGCCAGGTCTGTTGGATTTATATTTGAATTGTGCACTAAATTTATGTACAACCTTTGTCGATATCAATGAAGAACTTCTAAAAATTACAAAAATGCTTTTAAAGAATTAATATCCGTAACAACTTATACGAACTAAAATATATAACTTCCTTGAAAGCCACAAAATAAATAACTTAACTTTTAAACAAGACCTAAAAACAAATACAGGTAAAATCTCTGAAATCGATCGAAGTTTATATTTTACAACTATTTGTCTATGAAATTGCTCGTTAAGGTTTTAAAAACGAATAAAAACTGTTTCGAAAAGCACAGTATAAAAATAATACCAGCATATACCACCAAGAAATTATCTGAATACTTCAACGTTAAAAGAAAGTGTTCTGAAATATTTGACGCAAATATCATATATAAAAATACCTGCTCTGTAGACCAGAGCAACTGCTAAAATGGGGAGACCTCGCGTCAAATATTTAGAAGAGTTGTTGACAACAAAGAAAAGGATAAACGCAGTGCTTTTTTTGAGCACTTGTACCATTGTATACAGTGTCAAAACTCTAATATCCATAATACTTTTAAGATCCTTAAAAGGTGTGCCTGAGGTGAGCTTTATAATTTGGAATCGATGCTCATTGAAAAAGAAAAATGAAAACTAAATACGCAAGTTTCTTGAAATGGAAAGATAGCCCTATTAACAATATATTGACTCAATTATCGTTATTATTTTTTTGTTTTACTAGCATGCATTTTGTTTATGACTTTGTACAACTACTAAAAATCGGAAGATAGTTTAAAAAAATCTACAAGTTTATTGCATACTTTAGTTCAAATCGATTTCGGACAACAGTCCTTCTTCAGTGAAAAAAAAAGAGAGAAACTGAGCAGAAAGAGAGCCCAAAAAACGCAAAGCTCCTTTCTATACCCAGCGACAAGCCATGCACCCTTAAAAGAAGGCGGGCACCCGTTGGAACAAGGGAGTCAGAGAGTACGATAAAACACTAGATCAACACAAAAAAATACAAAACTACTCTCGTCTTTGCCAATCAGGGTTGAGCAGATGCTGCATAACAGCAGCGGGATTCAGCAAGACAAGCCGCACAGCATCAAGCTCACAATCTTGTGGTAGAATTGAGAACCAAAACTTCTTCTTTCTGGATAAGTTTAAGCACCTAGAACACAAAGCACAAAATGTTAAACTGATGTTAGAGTACTTTGACAAAAAAAAATTAAGATCATAGCATAACAGCACACGAGGAGCGTTATAAACTACTGGAAAATAGGTTGCTATCATGAACCGACAGGAACTATATAAGAAAATCTACAAATCAATTCTTAGAAACTATCAGAGCTTCAAGGCGTTGCTAAGAGGTGGAGAGGAGGGCGTAGGTTGTTTGCTGTTGCTCAGGACTGAGAAGAAGTCAGTTTTTGGACGTGAGTTATAGAAAGAGATAAATAACTGGGTGTCAGAACTGAGGGACTTCAACACTTTGCGTAAATTTGTCGCTACCAATTGGCGCCACCTAGGCTTTAAAATAGGTTTTGTTAGAAATTTACTATGGGCAGCGTATAATTACTGTAAGCATCCGCAGCATATACGATTCCGCTGGCTAAGAAGTTAGGAATAATGCGAAGACTGTGAGTTACTCAAATCAGTTAACCGTAAGAAACCAAGGCCATCGGCGACACAGTAGACGTCACAATAATGGCCATGATGGCTTTACTAACCAAAAGTACGGTAATGGTAGTAACTATGCGCGCAATTTTAATAACCGTAACCAAAAGTATTGTAACTATGGTAATTATGGGCACAACTTTAATAGCCGAAACCAAAATTACGGTAATGTTGGTAACTAAATGCGTAATTTCAACGCTCAAAATAAATATTACTAAAATAGTCTTGTAACTATGGACGTAAATATGTAATAGGGGAAAAAACTTTAATAACGGTTATTATAGTTGTCCTAATGTTACTAACTCGAGTAAAGGCCCAACTAGAAGCAATAAAAACGTTAACAACTATTCACCGCAGCTAAGGGCCACCAAGTCAAGTATTAGATTTTTTCAAAAGAGCACTAAAAACCTGTGACACAGCTATAGACGATCTAACCATATCTCAAACTGTGCATATTTCTGAAAACAAAAACGCACTAAAGCTAAATATACTCGCAAATCTGTAAACTTATTATCAAATAAAGTGCGCGAAGCTCTTTATAAATGGCGATCGGACGGTTTTAAGGGGTGCAAATTTTTTTGAGAAAAATACAAAAGGACGCATTTCTGCTTCCTCACCCTTTTGTTTCAAGACCGCCCCCAAGTGCGTATCTGACGCATCTGTGGTCAATATCAGAGGCTTGTCGTGATCTTCAAAAGATAATGTCACGGCATTAGTTAATGTGGCCTTAGTCTTATTATACGCCTGAATTTCAGCTGTGTTTAGAAAATTTTTCTTTCTATTAGTAGATTTTGGTCCCCCAGAGATTTCATTTAATAGGGCCATTGTTTCAGCTATATTTGGCACAAATCTGTGATAAAAGTTACACATGCCTAGGAAGCGTTTCAATTCCTTCCTTGTGTTGGGCAGTGGGAAGTCTCTAATAACTTGTACCTTTTTTTCTTGTACATCTGTCCATTTAGTCCCAACGGTGTGCCCTAAGAACTCTACCTGAGGTCGTGCAAAAACACTTTTCTCTGTATTAAGGCATAGTCCATTTTAGAAACAACATTTAAGACCCGCTTTAGGTGATGAAGATGTTCTTCCCAATTTTTAGAAAAAAATAATATATCATCAAGGTATACGTAGGTAAGTTCTTTACAGTCCATAAACATATCATCCATCATCTGTTGAAAGCGGGTTGGGTAATCTTTAAGCCAAATGTACAACGCCTTGGAGTAAAGACCCCCCCTATGAGTTATAGTAGCTGCTAAAGTTTGGGACTGTTTCTCAATAGGGAGGCGGTAATATGCTTCCTTTAGGTCTAGGGTGCTGAAGAACTTGGTTTCTCCTGGAATTATTTCAGACAATTCATCAATCCGAGGTAGTGAATAAGATACTGGTCGAGTGTGTTTATTCAACCTTGTATAGTTAACACATACCCGAATTTAGTTGTCTTTCTTAGGTACACATGTTACAGGTGAGGCTCCAGCAATAGCGCTTCCCCGTACTACCGCACCTCTATTCAATAGGCTGAAAAAATGCTGATTTATTACCTCCCTTGTACCGTTGCACCTCTGTGCTTTAGTCATTTCTGGTTGGTAATTGTCCACAATGATATCTAGAGAATGATTGTGTTTCGGTGGCAAATTATAATCTGGCATTTTATTGACTTCAGGTATTTTTTTTATAACTTTTTACATTCTTTTTCCAAGCTACAATAAGATTGACCAATAATTTTGATTTTGTTAACAGACATGACTAACTAGGTGGGTAATTCTTATGGTTTAAAAAATTTGGTTACATTACTTGATTTTAAAGACTTTACTTCTGAATTTGAAGGACATACAATTAGTTGGTTATCAGCCAAAATATCTAAACCAATAATGCCATAATCCCTATGTTCTTTAGTAATCCAAAACTCATGTTTAATAGGTTCCAAGTGTCCAAGTGTTAGCAGCATATTTACTGTACCTAAGAGATGTATTACTTCCTTGTCTCCTATTCCTTGAACTACTTTACTTTCACAGGAAAAGTATCTATTAATTCCATTTGTAAGTGACTGTGGAATTAGTGATATTTCGCTACCGAAATCTAATAAAAAGAGAATATTGGTTTTTGAACCCAATACAAATTGAAAGCCCTCAGGTAAAGTGTTTGTATTTACTGCTTATTGTTCCTTTATTTCAAAAACCCAGCGTTTCTCCCTAATTACATTATTGTTAGTGACACTGCTAGTGGGTTGTAAATTTGTAATGTAACTTTGATGTTGGGTAGCTTTGCAATCTTTTAGTTTGGCATTAGATTTTCCAGCTAACGTTGAATCATTTCTTTTAGTCATGATTTCAACTGTATGCACTTGAGTTAATTTTTTTAAGTAAGTATTAGCTGAAAGTAATTTATTAAGAAGTTCACCACTCCCATTCTTTCTGCCTCTCATTTTGAACAGAACGGGTCGGCGTTTTTTGGTTTAAAGGGTTCAAATGTATCAGCCATTTTACAACTATTAGGCCGTTGACCGTTAAATGTTTTTTCTTTCCAGCTTTGATGTGCTGGAAAGATTTTTCAACTTGATGAATTGTCTTTTTTGAATTTGTCATTAGTTCTGAATTTATTGTAGTTATTATTGCTATTATTATACTAAACATTAGCCTCATGCATTCTGAGCTCATAATCATGATTTTGGGTATTTGTTTGATAATATCTGTACTGATTGTTTCTTTTTTTGCTACGAAATTTTTTGCTATTATTATCCATTTTTCATTTGAGTAGGTATTTATTTATTTATTTTTTTTGAGTAAGGGTTTATAAATTGGGCTTCAATAGCATTGGTCCAGTCTATTTTGAAGAAATTTGTAATATATATGTTTTCTGTTAGTAGTTTGTTAGTGTATTAGTAAGTGTAAATAAAACTATTAGTCTCTAAATATATTTTTGCCAGAAAACAAAGAAAGTTAAAAGTTTAATATATGAGCTAAAATCACTGATAAAATCTTAAACTAAACTTTAACTTTTTATTATAATTAAAGTTACTGATAAAATCCTAAACGAAGAAGTTTGTACTTTACTAGTTAAAATATTTTTAAAACAAATTCTAAAGACACTTAAAGTAAACATTCGTTTGAAACAAATATTATTTTTTGATTAATACTCACAGTAATGATTTCACCTAATAATTATTGGTTTCAAGATTAGAACTTCAATCACTTAAATGAGGTTTTTGATTTTTTTGATACTTTGTACCTGTTATACGTCATAACTATAAAACAATAATTTTAAACGAGAAGTATTTAACAAAAAAATAATTAAACAAGTGAGATTATAACATGTATAAAATAAAATTTTAATTAGAATTGACATAATGTGTAGTTTAGTAACATTCAGAATTAACTTGAGTGCAAATTAAATTTGTTCAAGTGTTTGCGGTTTAGGTTATATTTTTCCCGTTTAATTCGGAAACTATTAATATGGATTAATTTGCATAGTTATACTTAAAATTAAGTTAATTTTTTTTATTTCAAAATATCGAAACAATTAACGGTTTTTTTTTTGTTTGTTACTACCATATACTAATTTTTAAGTTATTTTATTTTCATATGAATAGTTGGTAAAATAAAAAAATAAACATAAAAAGTACATAAAATTAAAAGACATGACAAAAAACCATAAAAAATTGAAAATATTATATAAAAAAAAAAAAAGTTTTGTTGTTTACATTTACAAACTAATTAACTATGTCATGTGTAAAATTATGTTGCTATTATTTTTGTTAGTGTGGTTTTCATTAAGAACATAAGAAGTTTAGAATGTTTTAGTATATTCCAACTACAATTTATGTATAAAAACTACACCATACTTAATAACTTTAAGAATGTTTATTTTCAAACTTTAAATTATTACGATACAATCTTATAGCCTAACTTTAAATCTTTTTTTTTAACAATGTTTTAAAGTTTGTTAACACAACGGAAGGAGTTTAAATTATTTAACCGCACCGATTACTGATAAAATTCCCGTCGTATAAAAAATCGAATTTTGTTAAGATAAAATTTTAGCAGTAAAAATGTACTTTAATCATAAACAAATAGGAGTACTGGCTGACAGTTTTTGGAAATTTTCACATAAAAAATTGTTAAAAATAATTTTTTCAAACAATAACAAAATAAAACTTGCTATTTTCGTTTTACAAGCATCTGATAATTTTTTATAGCTACTGTCGTAAAAGTTAAACTTTCTTATCAATTTAAATTTCAGTTGGATTTTATTTTTTTATCGATAAAATCTAAAACGTTAGGAGTAAATAACAATTGTTAAATTTTCATAACATCTGGCTTTAATTCATTTAGTATTGCGTTTGACTATAAATCGATAACAACAGAAGCTAAAAGTATTATGAAGTTTTTCTTACAAAAAACTTAATTTTATTGACTAGTTGTCTTATTTTTCTCTTATAACATAACTTGAAAAGAAATACTTAGTTCGAATTATTGATATATTACGTCACATTTTTTGGCAAACTTGTAGTTTGATAATTAGTTTCCTCTGTAGGTTTAAAGTTATTTTGCTTACTTATAGTGATTTATATCTATTGATAAAGTTATAATGATTTTCTAGTAAAATAAGTTACACAATACAATCAATCTTTAACTATTAATTGCTATAATGATACAATAACTATTAAACATATTTCTGTGAATAGAGATTCAAAAAAAAAAAACTGTTATAATTTAGTTAATTTCAATAAGTTATTTAAATAATAAAATAAATGCGTTGCTTTAAGTATAAAAACATAAAGTATGAGTATCTTTATCTATTTTTAACAATCTTACTTAATACCTAAAAAAGTCCACTAATGTTTGCTTAAAAAGTGTATAAACATAGGTGTATAAACTTTTGATTGTAGCTTCACGAGTAGTTGTGATTTGTTGCGGTAACGGTAAGGTTGATATTATGCGTAAGGCATTTTATGGGTTTGAGCATCGATGTAGGACTTTCGTTGTCTTAAACTACCAATTGTTTATTAAGTTTATTCTCATTATGTCATACTTAGAAGTATTTTATGATTTAAAGTTATTATATGTATAGTCTGTCTGTTGTAGTTTTCATTTTTTTTTCTTGTATATATATATTGTTGATGTTATTTGGTTTTATAATGAAGAAATTTTGGTTTTTCAAGAAAACCAAAATTCTGGTCCTTTTTAAATTGCTAGTTTAACTACTTAACTCGTAAGCAACTTCGCATGGCATGTTAACAGTGAATTTTCAGCTCTCTTAATGCTCGTAAAATGGCAAAAATGAATCTTAAATCTTTGTTTTCAAAGTCAATGTCAAGTTCAATTATATAATTACGTTTAAAAGTTTTCCTTTAGATAACCTATAAGTATGTAATGATTCCTAAAACTTTTGATTGTTTAATTTAAAGCATTGTCTGCTTTTATCTTTAAAAATGTTGTATATTACAAAAAATAACATTTACGAACGCCAAACACACTTTCTAAAATAAAAAATGAATTTTGTAAGTAAATATAATTAAACTATAAAAAATAAAAAAGTTTCAATATTTATTTAATTATATTAATCTTAGTGCACTGTATATCAACCAAAAATAATATAAACTTAGTTTTGTTTTTCATTTTAAGCGAGTAGAATTACCACAAATCAAGTGTTTTAAAATTGTCAAGTGATAACATTATTAAGTTAAATGTCAAAAATTGTAACAGTAAATTAACATCCGAGTTACTCTATGTCTTTGTTACTCTATCAACTTATAGGTCAACTAATTCTAATAAATATTACAAATATTTAACTAATGAAATATATATAGTTTAAGACTGTAATTTACATTCAGTCTTATATAACTTTAATTATTTTAACAAATATTTTAACTTCGAGTGTTAAAGCTCATAAAAAAATAATTATTTATTAGTTAATAAAAACATACAGAAATGTTTTAAAAGATACAAGGTTTGTCAAGTGATTTAGTAGTAATAAGTTTAGAAACTATAATATATTTTGAATTCCTAACTTTAAAAACTCTTATTTTCAAATAAAAAACTTAACGTTTTATGACAAGCAATTGTGTGTATAATTTTTCAAATATAATCAGGTTAAATAATATACTTTTTGGTACTATTATTTCAAAATCAGGCATTAATCAGCAGCAGGCTTGTTTTCACAAAAAACATTGAATAAGTAAAACTTTAAACAAATAAGAAACTATAAGTTATTAAACGACCAGAGATGAGTGCTATTCTAATACAGTTTTTAAAAAGTCTGGAGATCGCAAATACTTTGTTCAAAACTATAATAAGGGTACTTTCTTTTTGCATAAAAGACATGCAAATTTTAGGGTCAGCAGCATTTTTATTATTTAACTTGTTATTGCGAGAGTTGTTCATTAATTTTTTATTTAGTAATTGTGGGATACACTACACTAATTTTGTGATCAGAAATCACCTTCTACTCCAGTGTCACCAAACAAAGAAAACGAAATGTTCTCGTCAAGGTTACGTATTTATCAATCCTGTGCCATAACATAAAAGTCGTGGAACGCTCACACATTCTATTCCCGTGACACTACACAATGTAACTTCTCAATTTATCAATATTTTATACGAGCTTCGTTGGCTGAACTCAGAAATATTTATTGTTTTATGTGAGGAAAAAATTTTTTTTTTAAGTTTGGAAGGGTAACCGTCTCCACTAATATTAACTGGAAAGATAGTCGAACTACTTAAGCCTAATAACTAACACAAAAAAGTAACTTTTTAAGAAACACAACTTGTCTATAGAAATTTAAACTTAAGTTTTAATGATATAGCCTGCTGTCTGCTAAAATTCAATTTTAATTTAAAAATTCTTAAGATTTATTTTTTAAATAGAAATGAAATACTTCTCTATATATATAATATATATATTAAGAATAATTCATTACCACTTTTAAAAGTCAAAAAAGTTATAATAAAAAGGTTTAAAAAATATAAGAGCTTAAAGATATTTAAGTTCAAGAGTCACGAAGAAAACGGCACAAGCAACAAACAAAAATAACTGAAAATTAAAATAAATCAAAAAACGAAAAAGTTGACAAGGAACTGATGACGGTAATTGACGACAGAAGAATGAATAATTTAACAAGGAGCTGACGACGGGAATTGATGATGGAGAGACGAAGAAGTTGACATGGAAGATGATGGAGAGACGAAGAAGTTGACATGGAAGATGATGGAGAGACGAAGAAGTTGACATGGAAGATGATGGAGAGACGAAGAAGTTGACATGGAAGAGGATGGAGAGACGAAGAAGATGACATGGAAGAGGATGGAGAGACGAAGAAGTTGACATGGAAGAGGATGGAGAGACGAAGAAGTTGACATGGAAGATGATGGAGATACGAAGAAGTTGACAAGGAATTCACGAAGAAACTTACATTAAGTTTATTGCATCAAAAAAATGAAAAAACAATATTTAGGTTTTGTTATAATTTTTTTATGTATTTTTAATTACTTAACTTTAAATAACATTCAATTTTCCAAAGTAACATAAACATAAGTTTTTTTAAAGATTTAATTAGCTCAAAATAAGATTTTTAATTCTACTTACACTTTTACTTACATAACTCCTGCTCTGCAAACAGGCAAATAAAAAAATTAATTGAAAATATGTATGTTAAACAATGGATGTCTATGTTTTTAATTTTTGTAACACCAAACTTAATTCATACAAATTATGAATTACTGAATAAATTAATTAGTTTTACTTTAGAAAATGTTTTGTTATGGTTTGTAATTTTTTGCCGTGTTTTTAATCCATTACTCACTAACTTTTTATTAACATTTCAATTAACTTTTATATTTTAAGCACCAACAACAATGTACAGTTTTTTAATTCCAAAATTATAATTTTTTTAAACTATGAATTACTGACTTAATTAATTAATTTTAATTAAGAAAAGTATATACACATGTAATTAAAAATACCATATTCTTGTACAAATATTTTTCTATTTACTTGTTTTTTTATTTTTTTTTATTCTACCAATGGTTTCGTAAGGAGTATGTGGGTACAGGTACTAAATGATAGACGTAAATTATTATTGATACATTAAAGGTAATGTTGATATAACAATCTTGAGTATAAAAATGTTGATAGAAAGTGATACTAGACAGAAATAGAGTTTACAAAAATCTCAAAATTAAGACAAAATAGAGAGGTAAGGTAAGAGACTAGATTTATAAAAATATTTAAAAAAAGCAAGAAAAAAAGAAGAAAAAAAGCAAAAGAAAATGTAACGAACCAATCATTACATTTTATGTTTCGTTTTATTTCAGAAGAGTTAAAGTTAAAGAATTTCAATGTTTTCAGTGACGTCACAACTGGTATTGAGAATAGAAAATGAGAAAAAGAAGCGTGAAGTAAATTTGAGAGAAAGAGTTTAAAACTTAGCTTGTAGACGCCAGTCGGTTGGATTAGTGACGGGAGAGAAGCGAGTCGGGTGGATTATCACCGGGGAAGAGAACGCACACAACGACGGGGAAGCGAGTGAGCCGGCAAGGCAGATGAAGCTTATTTAAGACTTGTGTTAATTAAACGAGAATAGGAAACTTTATCGTCGAGTCGATTTTCAATGTTAAACATATTCAAGAGAATGTTTATCACTTAGTTAGCGTGCTTACAAGAATCTTAAAGAAGTTGTTGATAGAATTTTTATAGCACTTTGTTTTCTTACATCTACTTCACTTATTTCACAATGTTTTTATTAATCTTGTAAATATATATAACGTTCACTTATAACTAGTCTTTAGCATTGTTTCTATAGAAAGTACTAGTATATCAAATTAAACCTGCGTTCCATCTAAACGTCTGTAATACTTTAAATAACCGTTTCTTGTTATCTTATCTAAGAGCAGTTAAACCAAGCTAACAACAACGTAACTGATGACGGTTACACTAGTAATAGGTTGACTTATTTTTTGATTTTTAGTGTTTTTTATCTTATTTATTATTGTTATTTATTTTTTTATTTTTTTTTCAAAAAAAAAAAAACTTATTTACTATTTTCAGTTTTTTTTTGTGTTCGTCTACTTTATTATTTTGGTATAATTAAACTCACATATTTAGACATTTATTCAAGTTTGTAAAAATAGATAATTTTAATTAAAACTATAAATTTATTTTATACTTTTTATTTTGTTTAAGCAAACTATTTTTTATGGATACAGCTTTATTTTACTTTTTTTTAAATATTGCAGCTTTACTTTATTTTATTTTTTCTTTCAAAATTATAGCTTTATATTACTGTTACTTATTTTTTGAAAAGTTAAAATAAGTTGGTGGTAGCAGGGGTCGGCAAACTGCGGCCCGCGGGCCAAATGCGGCCCTCGAAGGGTAAATCTGCGGCCCGCGAGCACGGTTATTTTTTGAATAGAATGCGGCCCGCGGAAGAAAACTTTGTGGCCCGTGAGCATGTAAATGTGGCCCGCTGAGCAAAATAATATTTTAAAATAAACTAATTTTGGTTTTTTGTTTAAATTTATTAATTTTGTTTTAAGTCCCTGTTTAACATTTTAACGTTTATTTTGATTTTTACATATTTTCATTGTTTTAAAAGTTTTTTTAGCACTTTAAATTAATTCCTATGCACACAGATGTACAATAATGCTCATATTTTAATCGGCATACTGACAATCCCTACCAGGGTCATTTCCCATCCGATCAAATCCCACCCGCGCACAATTCCCACTCGAAAATATGTTTAACTTTCATTATCTCTTCCTTTATATTCTAATATTTTTGTTTTATTTTTATTTAACATTAATTTATGTTTTACTATCACTGTTACCCCTTACCCTTGATTGGTAAGCGGTTTTCGGATTTGATCGGGTAGGAAATGAAAGCGGGTTGGAAATGAGCGGTTCCCATTTTAAACCACGTATTATTTAATACTTAAATTAGATTAAGTTTAGTTGATTAATAATTTTCTAAAATTATTCTTTATACATGTAGTATCTAGGTGTGTAAAGACACATTTAAAACAATACATGATATAAATTAAAGTATTTTTTGATAGGTATACATTTTAATTTTTTAAACAATGTTTTTTTGACAAACTAAGTAAATTTCTATGCACTTATATACACAGTTACTGTTTTTTGAACTACCTATTTAATACAAACTAAATTTAGGGATGGTAAATTTATAAGGTTTGTAGATTGTTAATCAAAATAGTTAAATATCAAGCCAATAAGCAACTATTCATTGCCACACACTTAAACTATGACTATCTGTAGATTTCAAATCTCAAGTCAGTTTAGTCATTTTTTCAGTTTTTGGTTTGAATAAATATTTGTCTACTAAAATATTAGGCTAGTTTTTCGTCATTTAGGTTGGCTTTTTTGCTTTATAAGGGGCAAATTAAATTTGTAATGTATATTTTGTTCAATTTACAGTGTTGGTTTGAACTATAATGTATGTTAAACTTTAAGTCTTGCAGCTGATAAAATTTGAAATATTATTTATATAATTGTATACATATAGGTGTGAACAATTACTGTTACTAAAAAACATGAATCCCGAAAAAGCTTGGAGTTTGAAAATTTATGCTTAAAAATTCTGGAAAAACCTTGAATTTGAGAATTTGTGAAAAAACTAGAACTTTAAACAATTTTTACGTGTGAAGTAATGAAAAAATATATTTACTATATAGATATTTTTTTAACACATTAAAAGTAGCTTAATAGTATCTATTTAGTATTGCTATATTACTAAAGACAGTTTTTTATAACATGTGATTTAGTTTTATACCTAAAAAAGAAGCAGAAAATTATACTTTCAAAAATTTTCAAAAACTAAACCTAGAAACTTTTCTAAAAAATCAAAGTCAGTAAAAACACCTCTAACAAAAATCTCAGATGAGCAATATTTGTTTTACCAGTTCTCTCATCTTAACAGATTGACCAAAGTTCTTATTTTAATTATGCTGCTTTATAACCTTCATAGATTTACTAAACACGACTTCTTGTTGTCATTGAAGAAATAAACAAAAATATTTTACTACTGCCAACATAAATTCTTAAAAAAGTTTTTAATTCTAACAGTATCTTCTTTCTAGTAATTTTTTTGCTACTTTATAACTTGCCTTAACAGTTTTTTCTGATCATTCTGTAGTTACTGAACATAATCATTTGCTTTGTTGAAACTGACTATAGCTATTTGTTTTTTTTTGTTTCTCGCAATAACTCCTAACTAACGTTTTTAATTTTTATAGCTCGTCTTATATTTCACGTTTGCTCTTTAAATACAATATCTTTATTGCAGATAAAGAATTGCTATAATGTTCGATCAAAATTTAAGTTTTTCTACTTTATTAATGGATTAATAATTTTTTTTTACTTTGTTAAAAATGTTTAAGAAATGTAACTGTCCATTCAAGCTGACTTATGATATTATTTTTGCTATATATTTAACTCACTGTTAATAAACTTCGTTATTTATTTATTTCGTAAACTATATTATAAAAAGCATAGCCAAACATACAGTCTAGTTTAAAAATTTGAAAAATTGAAAACAGGTTAAACCTGTTTTAGACATTTAAAAGAAACTCAGGTAAACTTTTATTTTAAACACTTTAAATAAAACTTCGAATTCTTAGAACAGTTTTTCTGACTGTAGTGTTGTTTACTAATTGTAATTTTTTCTGGTCTACTTATACATTGTCTATTTATACTGATGCTATTTTAGTTAGGTATCTGAGCTTGATTAATTGCAAGTTTTTGCACTTTCTTTTAAAGTGGAAACCATGTTAAAAGTTGATTAATTACTAATAAGGTACTTTATTAGAGTGTTAGAGCAATAACTATGTTAAAAAAAGTACACAGTTAATTAAGACTTAAGTATATTTGTCAATGTAAATTTTTCTCCAAAAAATATTTATAATTAGAATAGGCATTCTATGTGTAGCTAAATATCATTAAAATTAATAAAGTGAACAAAAGTAAAACTTTCTTTAATGTGACTAAAACTAAAATCAAAAGATTATTCCAATGTCACTAAAACTGCGGCCCGCGAAGAATTTGGAAACTTGAAATTTGGCCCGCAAACACCAACTGCCTGCCGATCTTGTAGTAGAGTCAAATTCTTAAACACACATAAAAAAAAGAAACTTCAAATATTTTTATTTTTTTCTCTTTTTTAAATCATATAAAAGGTTAATTTATTTGCAAAAATCTAGGTAAATTTTAAGATTAAAACTTAAGATAAAAACTTAACCTTTTAACGTAAAGTTAGATATATATTTTATGTGTATTTAATGTTAGATATATGTGTGTATAAAAATTGTTTAATTTTTTTTGATATTTTTTTTTTTTTTAGAAAAATATTTAATGTTGTAAAGTTTAATTTTGTCATAGAGCTTTTCATTTTAGAGTTTAAATTTTTCTTCTTTTTCATTTTTAGCTCATTATAATTTTGATCAAGTTTGGGTATGTAACTCGATGACCGAGAGGTCTTTTTGCTATCCAGGTCATTAAACCAAAAAGTTTTTTGAGCATTTTTTTTTTGTTTTTGTTCAATAAACTTACTTGTTCAATTAACTAACTATGAAAACCTTTGAAATTTTTGTTGGGGCTTCCCCAATAATTCAAGTTATTACCCTCGTCCCTTTTTTGCAGATAATTAACATCACATATGTTTTTACAGCAAACTTTGAAATTTTCTTCATTAAGGCACAATCTTCTTCTCATTTTAGTTTTTAACTATTTTGGTGCTAGATGTAAATAGAGGAACTTAGTTAAGTTACTACCTTTTGTGAGCTCGTTCTCTCATTTTTTTACCTCAATGTATAGTTATAAACCACTCATTGATGTCTTTTCCGGTTTATGCCTAAATACTCTCCTAAAATGACCATCTTTTGTGAGTAAAAACTCTTTCAAGGGTTGATATGATTTATTTTTCCCTCAGTTATAGCCCAAAAGTTTTTATGTCTTTAGCAGGCCATACTGCCGTTAGTGTTTTATACTTATCGATTGGGTTGTGAATGTCGTCAAAGTTACATGACTCTTCGAAAAAATTGAGCTCGTCTCTTGGTTCATTTGATTCATCTACTTTCAAATGGTTCTTAAGCTCAGCAATTTTCTGGTTCATACAATCTTCGTGTGAGTTAATTTTCCTATAAATTGGTGGACATTCCAAATTTCTAGTGTTAAGAGTTACTGGTCAAATTACTATTATACTTATTCTTAATCCCCAATTCCGTGTTACTGATTTCATTGTTTAGTTTATCCAATACAGTCTGTTGCTCCCTTAACTGTTTAAGATGCCTTTATAATAATTACATCTCCTGTTAAAATGCAGGTATTTGATTTGTTGGCAATGCTTTATACATATTTTCTGCAACAGGCTTTTCTGACTGACCAAAGGTTTGCTCATCTGAACCCTTAATTTCTATTTGACTGTCAACGAAGGTTAGCTCTTCGTGTGGGCGGAGGACGTCATGTGATTTTTGGGGGGGACACATTAGTTGTCATGCTAAATCGTGGGGAAGGTTTTCTATTTGGTAGCTTTGCTACATCTAGACTAGAAAGGGGTTTGTAGTTAGGGTCCATGTTAGGTAAAACTGAGACTAAGGTTATTAATTTAATAAATAGATTAAATGCAACATAAAAAACTTATTAAGCTTTAAATTCAATAAACAAATACAAATCTACAAAATTGGCAAATTAGTCAATTATAAAAAAACAGTTTAAATAAAAGTCGGTTCTAACAAGATTGTATAAATTAGCAAATAAGTAAAATATAAAAACCTAGAAATGTAATATTATAAGCCCCTAATAAAATTGTACAAATAGACAATTAAAAATGTTATTTTATTTTGAACTGGTAGCTAACTGCTGACTTGAAATTCAACTGTTCAAAATCAAATATAGAGTTTGTGTCCAAACAAGTAATAAAATGCAAAATCAAATAAGCTGTAAGTGGACTGATTCCAACACTCAAATTCAAATATAGGATTTTTGTCGAAACAGGTAACAAATGCAAAATCAAATAAGCTGTAAGTGGACTGATTCCAACACTCAAATTCAAAAATAGGATTTGTGTCCAAACAAAGAACAAATACAAAATCAAATAAGCTGTAAGTGGAATGATACCAACACTCAAATTCAAATATAGGATTTGTGTCTAAACAAGTAACAAATCCAAATAAGCTGTAAGTGGAATGACACCAACACTCAAATCCAAATCCGTGACCCAACAATACAAAAAGCGACTGCAAGCCAGTAATAAAAATGTGTTTTTTCTTTCCTCAATCCAGTTTTTATACATAATAATAAGTGATTTGCTAATTAATAATGTGCTGATTATGATTGGCTGCACAGCTTCACCCTGATATTCATAACCCAACATCAGGGATGCATTACAAAATTACAGTTTGTATGTGTTTCCTTAATAACATTATTACATTGAAAATATATTTGCAAATGACTTAATAACGTTAATTAGTTTTAGAGACCTTATTGAGAGAGAAGCTGTAATTAAGGGGAATGCTGACGTTTGTAACAGCCCCATCACCGTAGTCAATAAAAGACGCTAAATAAAAAGTTTACGTCAACTACAACGCTAAAAAGACTAGACTGTTGCCATATCCATTACCACTAATATACAAACTTTCAAAAATTTTAAGCCCTACACGATTCTTTAGCACTTTGAATTTGAAAGAAGCTTACTATATCCTATAAATTCTTGCTCCTAAAATGTGCAGTATGAAGCACCTGTTACCCCGAACCTCGAGTTTCCGAATGATTTTTTTTTAATCTAGCGTGGGGAATTGCATAAATAAACTACAAAAAAATATTATTAGCTTCCTAGCTTTTACCACCGTGGCACACTTTACATGCTTCTAAAAACAACCCCTAGTTATTTGTATGGGACCTTAAAACTTTAAAAAGTTAGCTGAACACTTTTGTACATGTAGCAACCATCACAAAAACACATTAAAAAATATAGTAAACTACTACCATGGCCATTTACCAACATTAGCTGAAATGATGGCGCTTGTGAATGCTACATCAGGCGGATCTAAGGCTAGTAGCAGAGTAAAACTCAGCCTTAACAACTCACAGACAATGCATACCATGATACTTAAGCTAAAAAAGTTACTTTTGCTTACAAAGACAATAAGCTTATTGTTCTATTTTCAGACGCATCTGACACCAACGTTGGTTCGGTTTTAACAGGAAAACAACAATGGAGAGATGAGGCCTCTCGAAAGATGTTACCACCGGTTAAACGAGTAAGATCAACTTTTTATTTAAAGCTCAGCGGCATACACTTTTCCCTAAAACTTTCCAAGCGCGATCTCTATGGCGAAACCTTATAATAAGAACGTATAGTTAGACCGTTGAAAGTTATGGACGAGATATAGATCAATGCCTGTACGATAAGTATAAGTATTGTTACTACAACTTATAAACTTTGATAAATTATTTTTAATATGTTTTATATGAGGGGATTTTATGCGATCTTATATTAAGCCGTTATGCTATAAAAATAAAAATTCGGATTAAAAGAGGCTTATGCTAAACTAACAGCTATTGTGAAAAAGAGCTGATTTTAAGACAAATTTTCCGCGTTAAGCTACATTTGGAATCAATGCTTACAAGCATCGTTATTACAACTTTTAAACTTTGATAAAATATTTTTCATTATTTTAAATTAAGCCGTTATGGTATAAAAATCAAAATTCGGATTAAGAGAGGCTTATGCTTAACTAACAGCTATTGTGAAAAAAAGCTGATTTTGAGACAAATTTTCCGCGTTTAAACTACATTTGGAGTCTATGACAATAAGTGAGAGCGCTAGATATGTGCGATCAAAAATTTTAATCCTACAGTAAGACACATTGACGGCCGAAAAATGTGGTAGCCGAAAGCTTGAGTCGACCACCATTATCACGGATATGCATGTGATGGTAAACCGAATGGATTCAGACTATGCATATTTTTCTCAATATAGACAAGCGACAGCTAGCCGGATGGTGATATTAGCAAGGACGATGAACATAATCAGCTCTAAATTTTTAAGCCTAGGTAACGACACAGAACTAGAGACAATTAGCTCTACGACGCTAAATAGAAAAATAACTGCAGTATTCAAAAATTAAGAGCTAAAACTCAGAACAAACGCAAAAAAAAAAACAATATTTATACGATATCCGAAGGTATGGCATATGTTGTAGAAAATAGTACTAAACGCGTAATATTATCTGAACCATTACAATTTACTGACTATAACGCATCCCATAATAAACTACACTTAGGGAAGAAAAATCTATAGAGATCATCTGGTGGCGTGGACTAAATGATGACAGGTTGTGAACTAACGTCACTGGGTCAGTTATCGTGTCAACAAACAAAATTCCTCAGGCACATAAAACCGAACATAGGATTTATTCTTTAGAATACGCAGCGTTTTTAATTGTACGCATATTTTTCTAAGGTTCATTAACACGCCCTTCGCCTTTATTTTTATTATTTAACTTAAAGACAGAACGACGGGGTTTTTAGTTACGGATCCTCTACCAAATAAGGCAGCAATGACAGTCAGAATGGCGTTCATGCAGAATATAGCAGGGCACTATAAAGATTCTCCAAATTCTTGATTAATCGACGATGAGACAAGTTGAGCCCTTCGTTTACTATTGATTACGAGTAATATCAACAACTCGTTTAACATGAGTAACATCCCGTTACTTTAATAACACAAATATGTATGTTGTGTAAGTAAATAAGAAAACCAGAAATATAATTACTTATATAATTTCTTTTAAAACGAAAAAAATTAGTAAAATATATGAAAGTTTTAAAACATTCTTTACTTTTTTAGTTGGCGTTTAAAATAAAGCATGTATAATAATTTAAAATTTTGATTGAAATGCAATTACAAAAAATACGACAATTTACTGGAATTAAAAATAAGTATTTAAAAAAGAAATATAAATATTTAAAAAATTTTTGTTTTGACTGAAATTTTTTAATAGCAAAGTAAAAACAAAATCAGACATTATTAACTCTTATTAGATACATCCTCTTTAAATACGAAAATTAAGCTATTTAGTTTAGTTGTTAACAAACACCATTTACTATACAACATGGATTTTGAAAGGTTTTACCTGTGCATTTTAACTAAACGTGATATTTTCATATACTTCGTTGACTTCAAAATGAAAGTTAGGTTCTTCCAGAAAAGGACCTATAAAAACATTGAAAACTTTTATATCTATAAATTCCTTTATATAGTAAGATGAAAACTATTTAAATAATTAGAAAATAAATAACAGTTATTAATTTCACTGTTGTAAAATTTAACCAAAAACTGATTCGACTAAATCTTTAATTTAATGTTAGTAATTTTTGGTTATAAGAAAGTAGTGGTACATTTGTTGGCGTTCATAAATAAATAAAGATGTTTATTTTTGTAAAAATGATTCAAAATTAAAGTTATACCATATTTATTTAATAAAAGGTTAAATTAAAAAATTTATAGTTCTAGTTGTTTTGTTATCCAAATTAAGCTTACTTGAATTTGGCGTGTAAATGAAGTCTTTCAGATACTGTTTAAGTGTGTTTATTGCAGATCTAACCTGAAAAGGTTCGACTTTACTTTTTTGAAGAAGAATATTAACATAATCTATCTGTTAAATAAAGTGAATTAATAAATAAATAGGTAAAGTTTAGTCAGGATTTATATTTAAGTTTAGCCATGCTTTACATACTTTTTTATAATTATAAGATTATTTAGTCACGACTTTTGTTATAAAAAAAATTCACTCTATTGATTAAACCTTTGGTTAAACTTAAAATAAGATCTAAACATCTAAATATATAATTATGACAACATTTTTGCATATAATAAATTTATTGTTTAAACAAAAAACATAGAAATTAACCATTAAAAAATGGTAAAAGCATAACTCTACCATGAATAAAACTACTTAGAAGCTTGTAAAATGTTATATAAAAGGTGTGTACAGCTTGTTAATGCCATAAGGGGTCGAAATTAAAAAAAAAAAAAAAAAACATAGGCTATATTTAAAAAAAAAACTTGCTAGAACATACTTTCTTTAGAAAAAATTAACTAATTTTTGTTAAATAAAATTTTTATATTAAATCCGGTACAGCTGTAAAGTACGAAAATTTGTCAAAGTCAGTTTTCTTGGCATTTATAGAAAAAACTAAAGTCCACCATTCCTTTCATTTTTAAAACAATTTACTTCAAACTCTCAGAAAAAGATCTTGATATTATTACAAACCACTTGTCATAAGAAGATTTATTAAAATTCAAATTATAATATTTTATAAACCTTATAAAAAATTAAGTTCATTTTTTTTTATTAAAATTTTTATGTCAAATTATTAGGAAAATAATAAAACTAAATGTTATAAACAGATTTCCCCCTCCCTATGGCCTCAATTAACCAAATGATCTAATTAATAAAATTACAAAATTAAATTTTGCAAAGCAAAAAGTTCAAGTCTAAGTATAGTACTAACATAAAATAAATTTGTTACTAAACTATTAAATTGTGCTATTATTAATAGTATTTAATAAACTAAGGAAACAATAGTTGAACAATATAAATGAATTTTAAAGTAAAAAAAAAGGGTATTTAGACATTGAATATAGATAATTGATTTTAAAACATTAAATTTCATTTATAACTTTTTGTTTTAAAAATCAAAGTTTTAAAATAAAAGTTAGAAATTTTATAATAATGCAACACAAATCATATTATGACTTAAGTTTTAAGTAAAGCTATTTTTTTATCTTAAACTTCATACATGGTTGCCACTAATCAAGCTGAGAAAAATTTCCTGACATTTTCCTGACTTTTTACCAAAATTTTCCTGACTTTTCTAAATCAGTTTTACTGACATAAATTGTTCACTTAGTTTAATAAAATTCTACCCAAACTATTTAATATAAAATACTCAAATTAGAAATCAATTTAAAAAGAATATACGTAAGTAACTGTAAAAAAAAGAAATTAAAAATTAAACTATACACCTGTTTTATAAAATATTGCCTCTTATCATTTAGTATAAAATTTGTAACAAATAAATATACTCTTATTTACTTTAAATACTTAAGTTACTCTAAAAAAATACAAACAATAAATAAACTTAATCTTGCGATATACCTCTCTTATAACTTAATTTACAAATTTAAACAAATTAAAAAAAATATTAAGAGGCAAAGTATACACATTAATTTGTTACATAAAATACTAAACTATCTGCTTAGTTATAAAGAACTCAATTATTTAAACAAAAAACACTTTGATTCTAAAATTATGCTAGATAAACTTTTGTGTATATATCACAGTTTCACTATGAAAGTGTCCTTGCTACAGATCAGATCATCAATACTAAAAAGCTTACAAAATCTGCTTGTTCAAGTAGGGTACTTGTTCAGTATGTTAATAGAAAATTTTCGCAGTTTTATAAAGGATATTTTACTAATTTATACCAGGTGAAGGCATTGGAAATAAAATACTTATGTAAATTTCTAGGAAAATTTTGGAATTTTTTTCTGACTTTGAAGGACTTTTAATTAATTTTTACCATTTAAAGGCTTTAAAAAACTAGGAATTTTGTAAATTTAAACTGACAAAACCTGATTTTTATTAAATTTTATCAAATTTCCTGACTTTTTCTGACCTTTTTTCAAAAACCCCCATTTTTTCTTGACTTTTCCTGACTTTTGTCACTTTTTAAAAATTTTTCTGACTTTTCCTGATTTCCTGACTTTTCCTGAACGAATGGCAACCCTGTTCATAAAAAAAACAACCGATATCGTAGTTAATTGAGTAAAAATAAAACTGAATCTTATAAACAAGTTATCTGCCTCTCTTCCATCTATAACCATATTAAACCATTTAGTTTACTTAATAAAGGAAAGCAAATTTCGTTAATGAGGCGAACTTTGTTTTGAACTCAAAAATGTTATTTAATTATTTTCAAAATCTGATAATAACCATCTAGAAATTTAAGTCTAAGTTTCTGGAAAATATTGAAAAATGCATTGCTAAACTGTTGAATAACAATACTTACAAAATTGTGAAAAAAACTATCAATTTTCAAGTAGTAAGTGAAAAAGGATTTTAGACTTTACATGATAAATGATTATTTGTGCAATATTAAACTCAATTTAAAAATTATACTTTAAGAAGTAACTAAAAAAACATTTTTTATAAAAAACAGAGGTGAAAATCTTAAATCTGCTTAAAAAACCTTCGCTTACAATTAACAGTAAAAAAAGCTGACTTTTTCCAGAAAAAAAAAATGTAGTTGATTTCAAAGTATAACTACTCAAATTTGTATTTTGAATTACTATAAATTGTAACATATAAAAAAAAACCTTATAAGTCATCAACTGATTTCCAAGATTTCAAATATCTCTGTTTTTGGGTGGTTTAACATCTAAAGGTGGTAAATCTTTTGAGTCTGGTAAGTTTTGTGTTATTATATCCATTTTTGTTACCTACAAGATGCAAGTGTTTAAATGATATATTTAGTCTGTAACTTAAATATTATTAGTACGTTAAACAAAAAAAGTTTAGTCATTAGATACTGACCTAAATTATTAACTAAAACTTAAAAAGAGCTTAATCATTTAAAAATTTCAGAAGTATTTACTGCAAACAAGATACATGGTTATCAACCTTTAATAAAAGGGATACCCTCAACTTATGTGAGTATTTACATAAATTTTATATAAGTGAAAGATAAAACTACTATCAATTGACAATAAATACCATAAAACTGCAAGTTTATAACATTAAGACAATTAAAATAGTTTTAATTCAAGAAAAAGTTCTAATGACTAGCATGAGACTCAACAAGTGTCAAAAATAACTTAAGTTAGCATGAGATTCTCATCAGTTTTTAACAAGCATGAGTTTTCCTGAGTGTGTACAACTCATAAGACAAAAAAAACAAGGTTTTTAAGTGATTGAACTAATAAAAAATAAGCAAAACTTATTGGGTTTTAGATTAAAAAGCACTTTATTATAGCTGTTAGCAACTCTTAATTTACAAAATTAGTTGTAAAAAACTTAATTTGTGTACTATGATTTTTAATAACACTATGTAGAATGTAGATCATACGGTATTTGCAAACTTTTTATAAAATAAAATAAATCCAATGGCTTTACCACATTAAAAGTTAAATAATTTAATTATAATTCATATAAATAAATGGCAGTTTAAAGGTTGTAAATAGAAGTACTAAGTTGTAAAAAAAATAATTTATAGTGATTGTATTTTTTAATAAAATAATTTTTGAAAAACTTCAACAAGTGAAAAATTCTTATTTTATAATTACGTTTAGAAATCAAAATAATTTGAAATATAAATGAAAATAAAAGTAGATTTGATAAAAGATGTTTAGCTAAAAATCATCAGTTTTGTCTATTTCATAAAAGTTAAGAAAAAAATTTTTTAAAGATATAAAAATCAAAAAATTAAAATAATCCATAACATTATTTATTTTCAATACTATTACGTTTTTAGTCAAGTTTACTATATAAATAGTGGAATATACTTTTTTTCTCAAATTTACTGTTCCATCATTACTTACAATACAACTAACAGTTAACAGTTTAACACGTTAGTTATGATTAATTTATTTATTAGATGTCTAAAATTAACTTTAATAAAAAAAAACATAAACTAACATTAGAGGCATTCATACTTATAAAAATAATTTGTTTTTTTATAATTAATCTAATTTGTGTTTTCTTCATGACTTGTTATATACAACATTTTCTTTCTTAATAAATTTAGATCCTACTACCGGGGATTTTCGATAAATTTGTTTTAATTTTAATTAAAAGGCGGCGCTTGTTACCATGTCTGAATTCCCAGCCCAGTTTGTGTTTAGTTGGTTTTTTAAACCTAAGTGGCAGAGTGTTATTAAATCAAACTAATGCAAGTAATAACATCGTATCCGTTTTAAATTGCCTTGTTTATCAATTTTATGGCTGATTGTATTAGCCTCAGGTTCAAACGCCTTAGCGCCACATAAACTTACTATTTATGAAGTTACTATAAAAACTGTAAAGAACATAGTTTGTAAAAGTATTAGAATCTAAAAAACTTATGCTTACAAAAATAAAAAGCATATTTAAAAGTAGTTGTCGGAAACGTTGGTCTCTGATAGATCATTTAAAAATATTTAACTCCATAAAAAACTGCATTCGCTACAAAAATAATTACAGGCTGTCATAACTTTTGAAAAGTATGAAAGCAATTTGCAAAATATAAATTCGTATTAAACGAAAGTTAAAATCGTTAAGCACTACTTTTGGATAACTTTAAAAACCTGCAAAACATTTGCATATATCTAACTGAGATTGACGTTTTATTATTCTCTTTTTTTTAGTTATTAAAGCTTTATACTTTTAATATATTTTTTATATTTTTTGGTAAAGAGGTTAGGGATAAAGCCATAAATAAACTAAAAAAGTAATTAAATGAAAGGTCAATTTTACTTTGATATATGGTAATGAAATGCAGGTTTTTTTATTTAGTGTTTAAGTAATTAATATCACGTTTGTATAGTTATAATTGTAAAAAAATGTTTTTTTTTTGGTTTTCAAAATATTATATAATTTATAAATGTCGGGGGTCGATTTTTACTAAGTAGCTGTAGTTTACTGCTCCTGTTTTGAAGTAAGAAATTAAATTTCTTTAAAAGTTTTGTCTGCATAAGTTTTGAGGTAGGTACTTTTTTAGATTAATTTTTATAGTTGTAGAAACTTATTATAACAGTGCTTTTTCATATAATCAGCTGTATATAGCTAATATATTCTATTAATTTTTTAGATTGTTTAATCTATGTTATATAATTTTATTCATTGCTTTAAAAAAGGAGTTGCTTATTACACTCTCGTCTTACTTAACGAATGTTTAATTATTAACTCCACTAATAGCCATGTAGTTTTTAAGCATTGTTCTAACTCAGCTTAACTTTTTAACGTTTTTTTTTTACAATAGTCAAAAAAAATTAAATATGTTAAATTACAATGCTGTTTGAATATTTTTGTCTGTATAATAAAAAATATAAATAATTACCTAGGATGATGTCGCACCAATATCATTCTGAAAATATAATATTAACACTAAACAAATGGAATTAAGAAGCATTTTTTTTAGTAATAAATAACACATCTAACTTACTAGTATTTAATTTTAAGTTGAATAGCAACCAAGACCAGTTTATGAAACTCAAGTAATTGTTTAAAATATAACAATCTTTTGCTAATAAAAGATCCTAGTGAAACAAGTTCACTGGAAAATAAATAAAAACAAATTATACAGTAATCTTCCTTTATTGTACCAACATATGTTTCTGTGTGTTAACGAATTAACACACTTCAACTGGGTTCTGTAACAAATATATACTGTAATGTAAGAATAGAAGCATAGAATAAAGTGTATACATGTTTTAATTAATATTAAAATTTAATAATTTCTACAGATTTTACACGCTAATAATTAATAATAGGTAAAATGTTTTAAAACATTTATATTGTTTTAAAAATCAAATATTTAATGTAGTCAATAGATAAAACATCAAATTATACAAGTTTTTGTAACATAAAACTGTATGCTTTTAAATTTTGTAAAAAAATCTACAGCTTCCATTAGAATCAATTTTGCAATGCAGCTTTTTGACAAATTAAATCTTTAATGCGCTAAATGTATACAGTTTAGATGTTTTCAACTCGTTTAGTTTTTACGACATTAAAAGTGCTAAAGACTTTAGTAAAGAGTACATATATGTCAAAATTATCTCTGAAGAGTGCATAACTAAGTATAAATGAATACTAAAAGCTAAAAAAGCAGAGTCTTTTCAAGCTGAAATAATGAAAGTTTCTTCGCACATAAGTATACTTTTCTGTAGATTTGCAGAAGTTGCCTAACAAAAAAAGAATATAAGAAACCATCAGTTGTTAAAATAATTCTTATTCTAATGGAACATTGTTTTGTTTATAATAAACTGGAAATAAAGTATAACTAATCTCCTTAAAGCTACCTAAGTTTAGAACCTCGGTTAATTAATTTAAAGCAAATTAAAATATCATAACAAAGTTACTAAAAATTACTCTAGCGTAAGCTTTAAGCTAAAACATTGAAAATAATTAAGTATTCGAAACTTGTTGTTCTGTTCGAAACTAAAAAGTTATCTTGAGTACCCTGAATGTGTGGCAACCCTGAATTATCCTAAGTTATCCTGTGTTATTTTGAGTTTCTAAAAATTACAAATTATCCTAACTGTCCTGACTTTTAGGCAACATCAAACATTAAATGAAAAGTATGTTTGGTCAACATGAGTAAAAATTTAAATTGTTCTTCAACTTAAATACTTATCCATACATATACATTTAGAAATAAAAATCAAAACCATGTCTATTTAAATTCATAGTACAGGGTGCAGTCAAAAAAATTTTCCTGAGTGACCTTAAACTATCCTGAGTTTTTTTAATCCTTAAAAGAAAACTTAAAAACTATTTAAAACTAATAAAAATCAATTTGTTTAACAAAACTAGTTGTAATATAACAAAATATTGAAACTAAACCAACTAAATCTCTTTAAAAATCTAGAAAAATAATTGGCCTGAGATTTTCAGAAATGATAAAACCAACATAAGATTTTTATTAAAAAAGTTAAAAAAGTTAATCCTGTTTTTTTTTAATTTCAAACTGTTATGAATAGTCCTAAAATTTTCAAAGTTTTCAAACTGTTCTGAGTTATCCTGAGTATTCTGATTGTGGATATCTTGAGGTTTTAGAAATATTTTTTAGATTTTTAAAAGTACAACTTTTCTTATCTGTTTTTAGTAAAAAGTTACATTTAAGGTCAAAAATTGTCCTAAATAGTATAGAAATATTTAAAATATATTGTAATTCTATTTTAAATATATTTTGTAGTCCATAAAATTAAAAACATATATTTAGTATTCTTTGTGTATAATTTTTTTTTATATCTAATCTAAATTTCATCATTGTTACATGTAAAAGTTTTTAAAGGTTTTATCTGGTTGTTTTTTAAGTACCAAGTTCGTGTCATTACCTATTTATTTTTGCTTAAATTTCTAAGTTTCAGGTTTTTTTAAGATTCTAAATTAAAAAGCTAAACTGACACTACAATTTAAAGGAGATGAGACAAATCTAATAGTATTGAATATCTTGAAAAATTTTTTAATTTTTTCTAAATTTTAACAAGGTTATCACTGTTTTTGATAAAAATTCCAGCTGATTGGTCAAAAACTAGTATGAGTTAAAATAAGAATACAAATAGAAAAATTAATATGAGCCAAGTTAAAAAAATTATCATCAATCAAGTTTAAATACGTAATATCATCAAACTCATGTTAAAATACTTTCTTATGAAAACAAAATAAAAAAGCAATAATAAAACTATAGAATTTTGCATGACATTTATAAAGATACAAAAACTAATCTGAGTTTTTAAAGAATTTTAAAAAAGCAAAAGTTATTTAGTAGTCTGAGTTAGGGCGACCTTTCTTAAAGTCAGGGTTGCCACACACTCAGGGAATCTCAGGGAATTTTCAAACTGTAGAAAATCTCAGGGAAACTCAGGGAATTTTGGCATTTTTCTTTTAACTCAGGGAAGTTTTGATTTTTTCTCTAAATTTCAGGGAAGTTTTTGAAAATCTCAGGGAAATTTTTTTATAGATCTAGAAAGAGGTTTAGTTAATCCAGTTTCAATATTTTGTCAAAAGTAGTAATTTTTATTATTTAAGTGGTTATTTAGAATTTTTTTAGCCTTGCGGCTAGTTCTTCAATATTCTTAGTATTAACATTGTAGTTTTTTTAAGTTTTAAATTTATATTTACTAAAGTAAAATCAAACAGTTTAGAGAAATGAAAGTTGTTGTTAACTATTCATTGAAAAGTTCTAATAAACTTTTTATTTTTAGTTACTTATGTAGTTTAAAAAAACACTATGTTGTACTATTAGTTCTTATTTAAAAAAAATAAAGTTATTTGTTTACAACTACTTGTTTTCAGTAAAAAAAATTAAAATGAATACAGATAAGTGTTGTATTACTTTTAGAACTATTGATTTAGAAATTGCATACTTAAAAAAACAGTATTAAGATTTTTTTTATTAGGTAATGTGAAATTGTTTTAAAATCAAAATTATGTTTTCAGTTATTTAAAATAGATTGTGTATGAACATCTAAAAAACATAAGAAAAAATTTAATTTTAGATTATTTTGTATCAGTTGTTAGGTATTAAGTTGTACTTTGATATGAGATATTTCTTTAGCTATTTCTTTAAACTTTCTTTTTGCAGGTTTTTTTACAATAATGTTAAGCTTTTAAGTTTTATTTACTGCATTCAGAACAGTTGCTAGGAAAGACAAACAAGTCATAATGAAGTTATTATGTATGCATTTAAGCGAGTTCTTCATGTGAAATTATTATTATAGTCAGACATGTTAAAAAGCTCTGCTTTGTTTACTAAAGCGTGAAATTACTAACTTAAAACAAACCAAAAATAAAACACTTCATTGCTGAATTACCATAGTAACTTTTAGCATTTTAACATCTCTGATTATAGTATTAAATTTTGTCAATTAAAATGTCAAACAAATTAAACTTTATTCTTTTATGTAGAAAGTTAACTAACAAGTTTACACAAAGTTGGGCAAAAATTTAGTTTTTAACTTTTAATTGGTTTAAAACTTTTAAGATTGAGTTTTTGAAAACAGTTTTTTTCATAAATTTAATGCAGAAGCATACACATACAACCTTCCTTTTATTATTAAAGAAGAAAAATGAGAATGAGGTATTAATAATTTGTGTTAGAAGAGAAATTTTTTTTTTAAGATTTGAAAAATACTCAGGTAAACTCAGGGAAATTTAAGGTTACTCAGGGAAATTTTTGGTCACTCAGGGAAGATTTTTTGGCTCAAAGAGTGGCAACCCTGTAAAGTATAAACATAATTACAAAAGTTAAGTTAACAAACATTAAATTTTTGTACTTTAAAATTTTAATTTTATTGCAACTATTGTCGTTGTTTACTTAAATAAAAACATTAGTCTGTAAAATTTACTTAAACTTTGTTGATAAAAATAAATATGCATAAGGTTTGAGTGTAATCAAACTGTACTTAATTTTTTTATTTTACTTAGATTATAGTAGTTGCAATATTAGCAATGAAGTCTTTGTAATACTAACCACTTGAAAAAACTATGTAAACATTTTTTATCTCTGTTTCCAATCTTTCACTAGTAAATAATAACTAATTGTTTGAAATGTCTACTTGACAATATTTATATAATATAACAAGACTTATTAATAAGTAAGTGAAATTTTATTTTTAAATAACTTATATGCTTGAAAATAACTTCTGTAACGTAGCTAAAAATAAGTGAACTTATAAAAAATATTTTCAAATTTGATTTTAGCATGATTTTGACTAAACATTTATAAGTTGCAACCAACTTTCTTAAAAAAGTTTTAACAACCAAACTCTTTTGTTGCCCACAGATATTCTGAATTATTGTAGAAATTTTTATAAAACAAATATTTTAGACCAAAAATTTGATAAAATTATACTATTATTGTGGAATGTTAGTCTCAAGCATCAAACCTGAGCCTCTTAAACATGACACACAAGAGGAGAAGAGATAAAAAAGATTTATTAATCCTTGTTGTGACAGTAATTCAAAAATTTTTTGAATGTCAGTATAGACTATTTTGATAGATTCGTATTTAGAATAGGACAAGGTTGCCATAAAACCTAGAAAATCTGAAATTTGACAATTTAGACTAAAAACTTCAATTAAAAAAAAACCTGTAAATTTTGAAAAGAAAAGTTTTATTAAAAGGAACTGGAACTTTAAACAATTTTTACTTGTTAAGTAGTAAAGTTTTTGTTTGACACGAAATATCTATTATATATACAAGAAAAATAAAAGAAAAAAAAACACACAGTTAAAGTAGCTTTACAGTATTTCATCAACGTTCTTTTACTACTAACACATTTTTAAACTGTTTTCAAAAATAGACCCAAAAACGTGTACTTCCAAAAACCTGGAAGAAACCTCAGTAAGCCTCAAAAACCAGTGGCAACCCCAGATAAGATATTAGCTAGGAGTGTAAGCATGTCAACAGCTAAATGCTTGATGAGCAGTTAAGGACAAAAGTAAATTGCATATTAATTAGTAAATTATAGTCTAAGACGTTATTATAAATTTTATAAATATAATGAGTTCATAAATAGAAAAGCCACTAGTTAGTGATATTGTCATATAGTTTTATGGGTTGTGTTTTTTTACATTTCTTTTGTACTTAAAATAAGCTATATTAAAACATTAGTAAATACTAATTACTAAGGTTTAATGATTATAAGTCTCATATAAGTTTTCACTTTTTTATTTCTTTTTGTATGCATGATAAATTAAATTTATAGCTGAAAAATATATCACAGGCCCACTTTTTCTGACCCTTACATCAATGCAAGTTTACTTTGAAAGAATACTTTTAATTTTTATTATATAACATTAAAAAATTAAAACCAATACTTGTTTTAAGTTCTCTCATGAAAAACTTTCTGTTTGTCTAGTGATTCATGTTGAACAAATATAAAACTTGCACAACTCGTTTAGGTGTTGTAATATCAGTGTAATAAAAGTAGAATACTGTATAAATAGTTATTAATATCTTAATAATATATATTTTATATCAAATATATATTTTGATAATAAATGTTATAAATTTATTCTTTCAAGACTTTAAGACTAAAATCAAAACATATTATAATGAATGTTATAATAAATAGAATATTCTATTTGAAAAAGATTTACAATTTAAAAATCTGCTTTGTGGTGAATCATTGTAATTGTTTTTCTTTAAAATAATAAGTTATTAAAATTTATTGCAGTATTATAGTTTGTTTTGCTTTATTTAAATAAGAATATGTATGATTTTGTTTCTTGTTTGTTAATTATTTTATCTTTGATAGATAGATTAAAAATAAAGTGGTTTTGAATTAAGTTTAGTTTTTTTTAATTAACATTTTTTTAGAACTTAAAAACTAGATAAAATATCTATATTACTATTGAACATGTTTATTATTATTAAAATTGGCTTAATTTAATTTTTATTTGTTGAATTTATCCTACTCTTGACTTAATATTAAAAAATTTGAAGTATTTAATAGCAATTAGATCATAAAAAAGTTAAAGATGAATACTTTTTTAGCTTTTTCATAACTTGCAACAATAAAAGTTATCTTTTGTCAGTCAGCTGAACCAAACATAAAAGGAAAACTTGCTGTTACAAACTTATACTTGGTAAGTAACTTTTTTGTTGTTTAAATGTAAAAAAAAATGCTAACTTTTAATTAAAACTTCAGTTTATGTTTTTAAAAGCAATCTTTCGTTTTTCTAGTAAAATTTTAATGAAACATCATTATTATAAAGTCTGATAATTATAAATATTTTGTTTTGTATTTAGTATATTTAGTGAATGAGTAATAACTTTGTGTTCACTAAATTTTACAGTATTTTTACTTTGAAATTGTAAAATTAATTTACTTTAGTTTAATGCTCAAAACATTCTTACTAAAGCATTTATCAAGTGAAATATATTTGTTTAATTTGGTTTATATAAGGGGTCAGCAAACTGGGCTGATATGGGTAATAGTTCTACCCGCAAGCATGTTTTTATTTTAAATGGGATGCTGCTGATGAAGTGTAAAACTGTACTCAAAAATGCGAGTTTTGAAACCTACACTACGTATACTAGAGTTAAAGTGAAGGTTTAAAAAAAGTCATAGGTACAACAATAAGAAATTTTAAAACTTATACTAGTTATTCTATTTTTTAAACTTACAATAGAAATACTGAAGTTTCAAATGAATAGCAAAAAAAGCTAGTATTAGATTAACAATCTATTAATGGTAATTCAAAATTTACACTAGATAATTCGACTAAGTAAAGAAGAGTAAGATTAAAACTACAACAACCTATAAAATGTATATTAGGGTGCATCTGTTGCCCCTCATAAAATATTTTTTTTTAATTAGCGCACTGAAAGATTTTTTCAGCATGTCAAATCACCTCAAAACTAAAACACAAAAAAAAAACAACTTCTTAGCGTTTACCACCATTCAGCGCTTTGATGTTTTTCTGAAAAAAGCCCATATGGAGTTGTATGAGACCTTAAAACTTCGACCTTAAATATTTAATTGAAAAACTTTCTACATGTTGCAACAGCTACAAAAAATAAATTTACACGTTTTAAGACAATTTAAATAAAGTTTCATGAAGGTATTTCTTGATTTTCTCAAAAAAAAAACTTAAAGAAATCGTAAAATGATAAAAAATTACAGAAAATCAAGAAATGCCTTCATAAAACTTTCTCTGAATTGTGTTAAAACGCATAGAAAGTGCCTTAATGATCATTGCTAAATGTATAAAAAAGATTACTCATCAAATATGCAAATCAGACTGACCTTTTAGTATAATTTCTCGATATCTTTTAGCTTTTTGAAAAATATACAAAAAATCTGCATCCTCCTTTACTTATAAAGCAATTTTTTTCATATCATTAGGAAATTTTTTTTTGTAATATTACAAACAATTTTTAAAAATTACAGTTTTTATTTTACGAAAACAATTAATAAGTTGTTTTTTATAGTTTAGATTAAAGTATTAAAAACGTGTTTTTTAACAATTTGTTTTAAATCTATTAAACACCTTTAGACTAAAAAATTTTAAAACAGTTGTTCCAAAACAGAATGAGGATATAGATCTTTAGTGAAATACTATATTTTTGCATTTAAATCTCATTCATAACTTACACTAAAATTCAAAATGTATGATATAAAATATCTATTAGCTTCTTTTTTGATGTTAAAAATAAGATTCAAACTTTTTAAAAGTAAATCATCCCCACTATATTGCCTAACTTCAACTCTTGAAAAAGTTTTTTCTTAAGGCATTAGTAATAGTACGGACCCATATGGCCTAAAAATTTCTATTATAAAGGAAAAAAAAGATTGATTTTTAATTTTCTTATTAACTTTGGTTTTAATTAGCAGATGTGTTTTAAAAACGTTAATCAAAAGGTTCTCAAATTAATAAAAAAGATAGTGATTGAAGTATACTTATAAATATTAAAGCAACCAGTAGATTTTAAGTATTAATCAGTTTCTCAGGAAAATTACTTAACTTAATATTTTACTTTTTTAATAATAACATTATTTTAGAGATGCTTTTTTTATGAATTTTAACAATTAAATATCTAACTAATTATTAAAATAATTTGACATTTTGGTTCAAACCGTCTTTTATCAACAAATAAAATGTTTAAAATTATTTTTTTTTGTAATGTTATGTAAATAACAGGGTTGCAACAAAACTTGGAATCTTAAAATAACCTGGAGTTTGAGAAATTTTGAAAAAAAAAACTGGAAAAACATGGAAACTTGAACAAAATCACTAAAACCTAGAAAATTCGGAGTTTTTAACAATTTTTACATGGTTAAGTACTAAAATTTCGATTTGATACAAAAAACTTATCACATAGATAAGTTTTTTTGTAGTCATCAAACATTTATTTACTAAAAAAACATTTAAAATAGCATTGCAATATCTTTTTAGTGTTTTTATACTAATTAACACAGTTTTTTACCTTAAATTTAATATTTAATTAAAATTGATCCAAAAATGTGTACATTTAAAAGCTTAAGGAAGTTTGAAAATCTGGAGACAAAAAAAAAATTGCAGCCCTGAAATAAATTAACTAGCTGTTAGAAAATAAAAGTCCTAGAGAATAGATTTGGTAAATAAATTGAAAACAAAAATAATGGACTAAATTGCTTCAAAAATTAATGAATTTTTCAACTCTACTGGTTGAAAAATTTGACACACTTTGAAATGTTCACTTTTTAATGTAAAACAGAAATTACTAATATTGAGACTTTTTAGCTAACTTTAAATTTATTTAGTTTTAAACTAGTCTTTTTGTAAAGTGAGCCCAAAACTATATTAAATGTATGCGCTGTGTTTTATCTGTTACAACATTTACTTAATATTGTCTACATGTGAGCCGTTTTCATAAGATTGATGATTTGTTTAGAAAAAGTTAGTATTTTTCCTTATAAAAATTCAATTATAATAGCTTAATACCAAATGCAGTAGCCTGTCTCAGCTCTTATTGTTTTAATTCTGACGGAGTTTATGCATTGAAAACTTTCAGATAGACTGAAGAATTTTTCAGAAGGACAAATAAGTTTTATATATTCCTCGAAACGGAATTTTTGAGTATCAATATACATAGTTAAAACAAATAAACTTAGCATGGAAGTTAAATGGTTAAAAGATAAAACTGGTACATTTTGTAACTTTTTATTCTATTTTCCTATACGAGGAACAACTGCATCAGCGTTCCTTCCCACACCTTGCTCATGTTATTTACATAAACCCCTCATTCGAACGGGTTTGCCTTGACTTGTATTCCATTTGGAAGATTATGTTAAATACCGTGCTTGTGATAATAAAGCACACATGTCAATCTATTGGCAGAAGCAGGTCTTATTAGAGATGAAAAGTGGGTATGTAGGATCGTGTTCAATTTGTTGAACCTGTAATCAAGAAATGAAAATCAAGAAATATGCTTGAGCTCCTCAAGGCTTTATATCGTCTAATTATGGCTATAATCGTCACTTTTCTGCTGTTTTATCTAATTTTAGGCGAATTGGTTGATGTGATGTTGATGACACTGTGATTTATATTTCAGAATTAGAGTGTCAATGATGGCAAACAGTAGGTTTTCAGTAAAAAGTTAGTATGTGAGGTATAATTCTGAATTATACTTGCCATACTAAAGACTGTTAGTTTTGCAGCATTTAGAATTTCTAATGAATGTAAAGAGCCTTTGCCTAAATATTAGAAGTTTATTCAAAATTTTCTACTCCCAAGTCTGCTATATATAACCGGAGGTCGTTTGCTCTAAAAAATCAAGTCATTAAATATAGTTATGGCTTTGCTATGTAGTCTTTTTCAGCCTAAAAAGAAAGTTCATATAGACAAAAGATTTGAACTAAGCATTTATTGAATCAATATAGATGATCATTGACGCAACAAGAAGTAGTGTCCAAAAATATTAACTTAAGAAACTGAATTGTCTAAGACTAGGTTGGTCAAAACAAGGTTTGTTATGCTTTATTTTGCAGAAACACTGTAATTGCAAAGCCAGTAACCATATACTGTACCATTGGTAAGAAGGTGACACTTGTGGGATCAAAGTTTCTGAGTAGAACAGAATATAAATTTTCTGCCATTGAATAAGGATCACTTACCATTTCTTGGTCATTAGAGCATACAAAGCATTTCACTAAGGGTTGCCAAGATCTTTTGGCTGCTATTAGTGGCGACAAGTGGTGTTTTTGGTAGCGGTTGCTGCAGATTAGTAAATGACAAAAATTATTTAAACTGAAGTTAAAATATTAAGATGACAAATAATTTTATACAATAGTGGTCTAAACACATAACTCCTCAACTTTTTTGGGTGAAAATCAAAAAAAAAAATTTTTGACAGTTTTAAGTCTTGCGCCTGTCAGTCGAAGTTGTTACTTATGTTTATGCGGACCTGGCGATTAACTGACTTAACGCGTTATAACAATATCGTTGACGGTTACTTAAGCTAGAGTTTAGAATTAACTTAGCTATCATTTAAACTTAGCCTATCAATCTTACTATCTTCAAGTAGTAAGATTGTTAGAATGCTTAAACTAATAGTATGAAGAAATCGAGTCTTAGAAACAAAAAGGTGTATTACAATGAATAAAAAATGCGGTAAAACACAACAAACTGCTAACAGAAAAACAAATAAACTACCTTGGCTCGAAAGCTAAAGTGAAAAACATCACTATTTGTCAAGAAAATGGCGTTAGCGCCAAGCTACAACAAATCAAAACGATAACAAAGCTCAGCGACCAAAGTCACTAAAACTTAGCCCTTTTAAGCTAAGTAATGAGAGAAAAGAAAGAAAAAAAGCCACTTCCAATTGCTAAAACACTATCAAGTAAAATATTTCAGTCTTAAAAAATTATATAAAATATTCCTACAGTTTATTTTAGTAGGTTTAGTCATGGACGTTTATAAATTTTCATGACTAACAAACGTGTGTTTTTGAAATAAAAAGTTGTATTTTTATATTTAGTCTATTGGCTGTGACGTTTTAAATACAATCTAGATCAGGGTTTCCCAAACTTTTTATCAAAAAAGCTATGGCCCCTCAACCCAAGAATATCTAATGTAAAGTTCAAAATTACTATTGAAAACACCTAAGACCTTTTTTTTGGCTCTTTATCATCAACTCCAGTATATCCCCCTGTGGACCCTTTACTGCTCATGCCTCCCGCCATGTTGCTCATATGCCCCTAAATTTCTGTCTTGGCCACTTAGTAAACTTTGGGAAACCCTGGTCTAGATTGACCTGAATTTTTTTCTATTGTTTTTGAAGTAGTTTAGTTTAAAGCAATGAGTTATCAAAGGAGTGGATGCAAAACAAAAATATTAATTGTAATATCTCAACTTTTAGGTATAACCTTGTACAACTACTGAATATATCGACTTGAAAAATATTATCAATGTCTTTGTAGTTATCTAAAACGCGTATACAAATTTTAATGACTATCAAGTGAGTAGTTTTGCATAAAAAACCTGAATTGTACTATCTAATTGTTTTGTGTGTAGTATCATAATTACTGAACGTATCTACTTAAAGGTTTTAACCATAGGCCTTGTGGTCGTCTAAAATACATATACGAGTTTTCATGACTAATAAGCATAAAGTTTTGAAATAAAATTATTTGAATTCATGTAGGGCGCATTGTTTTTCTTCAGTATTTTAATTCGCATTAGTTTTTTTACATCTCCAGCTGTATTGGCTGCAGCTTCAGCATTACAAAGGTTTTAAAAAACAAATTAAGCACGAAAAAACAACGGTCAGTTACATTTTGTCTGTATGCTTGTACAACTTCATGACTAGAAAACTTTCTTATTTTTTAGCAAGTATAAACGTTTTTATATTTGTTTAAAGCTAACTTCTTAGATTTAAAATTTTATTGATTTAGTTTCTTATGATCTCCTGCTCTTAAAAGTTATATTCAGCCCATCAAACAGTTAGATTAATGTATAATTGTGCTCAACAGATTGTCTTTTGGCTTGGTATTACATTTGAGTTTAAATTAGTTCGATAAAAGTTTGAAACTATTCTTCTCAACAACCTTGATAAAAAGAATAATCTGGTCTTTCTGCAAAGATAATTGCAATTTTTTTCCAATTAGTTGGAAAAATTTTTAGTAGTGGGCGATTGATAAACATGTGGTAGGAGTGGTGATAGAGATGCTTCCACATGAACAGTTTGTGGTAAGAATTGATTGTTCACGGAAACTGAAACAGAGAAACAGAAATTGTTTAAGGGAGTAAAACTAATTGTCAACAAATGTTTAAACAAAAGCATACCATGGTTTGCGCAGAAGTCGACTAAGTTCAAATGAGGGCAGCCTAGATAACGAATGTCTTCTCTAGGAAATGTTAAAGAACATAACAACAGTGCCAATACTGAAAAACTAAGTGAGGTATAGGAAGAGCACATACCTGCTTCTATGGTTTCTACAAAAATAAGGTGCCATTAGCAAGAAGTTTTAATGCGCCAAGGAAGCTTGTGAGTGAAGTACTCCGTAGTAGAAACGGTCACAAGTGAAGTTAATGGAGATATGTTAATACTTATTTCTACAACGCTTTGTTATTATGTGCTTTTAAAAGATTATAGAGTTGATAATACTGATAAAGTTGAACACTTGCTTCTTGATCTTTAATTGCAAATATTCGTATTGATTACCGATAAGCTAAAAGGTATTCATTCAGAAGTTAACTTTGTTTCTTTTTTCAAAGATAACACTGTAGGACACTGTGTGGGACAATAATTAGGGTTAGGAAATAAAATTAGTAATTATCTTTCTTATAATTATTCGAGTACCGTGAGAGTTGGCTGCTACGACTATTCATGTATCAGAAGGTTACAGTTATTAACTCATTTATGCTACTAGTAAACTTAACTTTATACAAATACTAATTACTAAATACAGGGTTGCCTGAAGACCAGGAATTTGACAATTTAGGCTAAAAAACCTGGCATTTGAGAAACTAAAAAAAAAACAAAACCCTGACTATTTAAACAAAAATCACTAAAAATACCTGAAATTTTTTACAATTTTTGCATTCTAAGAACTATCATATAAATAAATTTTTTTATTGTCATCAAGATTGTTTTTATAAAAAAACCCATTTAAAGTAGCTTTACAGTATCTTTTCAATGTTTTTATACTATTTAACACAGTTTCTTACCTGAAATTAACTGTAGACTTAAAACAGACCCAAAAATGTGTACTTTTAAAAATCTAGAGAAAATTTGCCAAAAACATTTGGCAATCCTGTCAATACTAACTACAAAAATCTTTAAGTTTTATTTATTGTATAGACCTTACGATTCCAGCTTATACTTAACAAGAATTTTTATTAAAACTATATCTTTGAATGTAACAGCTGTATATACTTTTACTATTTAATATAATTCTTATTAACAACTTTACGTTACTACTATACTTTTAACGATTTATATTTATTTCACTTACACTTGTATTTTTAACAACTCTAGGAATTTATTACTACTATTTATTTACACTATTTATTACTTAGTAACTATGAGATTGCTTGTTCAGTTAAAATATTTAAAAACTAAGAACAGCACAAAATAAAATTAATAGAAACAAATCAAATAAAAGATTTACAACAATACAAAACATCTACTTTCCAAGAAATGTTATCAACACCGCGCCTACATTAAACTCACTACTAATTTAAGTTAAAACTTTTTAACTTTCTTGGTTAGGACGTAACTATTGAATTTTATAAATTTATAAGTATAGAATAACGTTGCTCTTCAACACTAAGAGCAGTCACGCTACAATTTAATTAAATTGTGCTTTATTGTATTTTTTTAATATCATTGTTTAAAGTTATTATAGTTTAAATCTACTTTTAACTTGTTAAATGTTTTTAATCTCAGTTTTGTTTTCTTAAATACTATTTTTTAACAAAATCATTTGAATCTATCTCTTTTCGATGAATTTTGTTTTTTGCCTTAAGTTAGCTCGAGGAGATGTAGAATTATTGAATATGTAACTCTTTTTGTTTATTTTTATTTGTACTAGTTTTTGTTTGAGATTGTTAATTCTTATTTAAGGACTAATTTAAATAAATGACGAGAAGTTATTCTTCACGTCCAAAAAATATTTTCCTTTCAAAACATAGCCCGCGACCACCAAATGCCTGCCGACCCCTGACTTGATTTAACTTTTATATATTTTTCGGATTTGGAAAACTATTTTTTAGTTAGAAGTAAAAAACCTCTAACCTTTGAAAAAAAAAGTAACGTTTTTATTGTTTGTTGTATTTTATTTACTCGTTTTTAATAAATTTTAAGTTTTATTCTTAACTAAAATAAATTCATTTATAAACTTTTTAGTATTTAAAGTTCATTTAATATTTTCTCTTAAGATTAAATTATTGATAAACTAAATCTTAAAATTAGACAGAAACAATTTAGAAGTTTTATAAGAAAGTTGTTTTCAGTGTATTTTTAAAAGTAGTTATTATGATAGTAAACAAAATTTTAACAGTTTTTGGGTACAAATTTCATATAAAAATAAAGACAAATATATGTTTTATTGCGATTTGATGTAAATAATGTGCTTTAATTTTTCGGTATACGCTTATAAACATTTGTATAAACAGAAATTAAAAACATTCATCTGTTATAAAGTTTCACCGCGAATGGATTTTCAAACTGTAATTTTTTTTAAATGGAATTCTATTTGAATAAGAACTATATTATGAAAATCTGATCGCGGTGATACTCAGTAACTTTATGAATTTTTTATTACATGGATCTTCATCTCAAATTGATTCCTTTGTTCAATTTGTTTCAACCACATGTTTAATTTATTACTGTTTACAACTAAACTAAAAGTAAAGTGCATATTAAAAGATATATAAATAATTCTAAAATCAATATTCAAAATTAATACAGTATGGTAGAGAAATTAGTAAATTTATTAAAATATTTTTTTTAAATCAAAATCAACTAAATAGATGCTTGTTATTTTTCAAAAAATTTACAGTAAAGTTTTTTTTTATAAATTGTTAAATGTTTTAAACTAAACAAAAAATATTATAGATAGTTTGTTTTGAAGTTAATTTAATGTATTTTATTAAAATATATAATGTTTGAGACTTAAGACTTTTGAAAAACAATTACAATAAACTAGATTAATTATAATACAAACTAAATTTAAAATTAAGTCAACATACACGGCTAAAACAAGCTACAAAAACTTTCACATTTAAACTAACTATTAATTTTATAGTTTTTGCCTCAAAGAATTGGAATTTAAAAAACTCAGAGAACTCAAATAATGTGCATATTTTCTTATGTTACAATAAAAAAATGTTTTTCCCCATAATACTTAGCGCGTTCTGGATTGATAAGCTGGTAATCACCAATGAAAAAAGGATTTTTTTTCGTTTTTTTTGCTTCCATTTAGCAAAAAGCTTTTTCAAAATTGACAAATATTTGTCTTTATTTCTATACAAGCCGCATTTGAAAATCATTCTTTCGAAAATGAAGATATATTAATACTATTCAAAATATAAATTTAAGCGTTTGTTAACAAAAGATTCTAGCAAAACAAGCTCACTGGAATATTTAATAACAATTATACAGTATCCTTCTTTTATTACACTGACATATGTTTCTGATCGTTAAACGAGTCAACACACTTCAACTGAGCTCTGTAAAAAACAAATAATGTAAGGAAAGAATTGAAGCTAAAGTACGTATATACATGTGTCCATTAAAAATAATAATAGTTGCTATAGGTTTTTATAGGTTAATAATAGATAAAATACTTAATGTTAAATCCGACTGTTATAAAACTGTAGAATATTTGTAATTATTAAGTCTGAATTAAATATATTAAAGTAAAAATTCTAAATAAGAATACAAATCATAATATAAACTCCTTACATGAAAATGAAGGAATTACTAATTCTAAAATATTTACTAATTCATCAGCAATTCTTACTATTCGTCAAAAAAGTTTGTAGAACAACCATACAGAAAGACTAAAAATACTTTTTGTAGTAAAATAAAGTTTAGTTCTATTTTTTTTTATTTAACTTTCAAACTTTGTATATTTTTTATAAGTAAAATATTATACACAGAACTATTCACCTTAAACACATCTTATAGTGATTGTATGTTTTTAATTATAGCTTAAAAATTGTTTAGTTATAAATGCATTAGCATAGTTTTTTAGTGGAAATGTTTTTGTTTTATAAACATACTAAAACTTTTTGTATGTTCTGTTGTAGGAAGGTTTTCGTTAGTTCAGATTCCATTTGAAACTCAACATAAATAAGTAGAAATTAACTATTTTCATTTTGTTAAAAAAAAATATTTACACAAATGCTTTCGACATTGACTTAAATACCTGAAAAAAGAAATGATAGAATTAACTAGTTTTTTTATAGTATGTGAAAAAAAAATCAAACAATTTTACAAAATTTTGAGGATACATTCGTTTTAAATAAATACAATTTTAACGTGATAAAGATAGCAATAGTTGAGTAAAAAAGTGCTGATTAGTTAACAGTTATAGTTAGTATAGTGCTTTACCAATTTAGTGGTTAACTTAGACATATTTTCTTCTTTTATTATCGATTGCAGGTCGTAAGGCTAATTAATTTTACATCGTTTTAGAACTCTAAAGAAGTAGGAGTTTTGGCAGTCAATGCAATAAATCAGGTGATTAAATATTGCGCTGTTTTGGTCTGTTTCATAGTGGTCTACAACTTTTGAAAAACTTGTCTTGGTATCTCTCATATGTAGAGGGTTGCTAAAAAACTTAAAAACCTAGAAAAAACTGGAATTTGAGAAATTAAAAAAAACCTGGATTTTTAAACAACTTTTACATGTTAAGTAGAAAAATTTTGATTTGACACAAAAAATCTACCATATAAATTTTTTTTTTTCATCATTAAAATTTTTATATTAAAAGATACATTGAAGTAGCTTTACAGTATCTTTTAAATGTTTTTATAATATTTAATACAATTTCTTACCTTAAACTACACTTTAAATTAAAAATAGACCGAAAAATTTGTACTTGCAAAAATCTGAAGGAAATTTTGAAAACCTGGAAAAAAATTGTCAAAAATATTTGGCAACCCTGTATGTAGGAGCCTGGAATTGATGATAATTGAAGAACAAAAATATAATAAAACACTCAAGTTACATTAAAAGTTAAGTAAACACTTCCAATTGTTTAACAGTTAGCATATTTTACTTAACATTTGTTAATTTTGACGACATTAAGTTTTAGATTTTTTAAATCTAGATTGTATGCTTGGAAACATGTTAAATTTATTTCATTATGTCTTTGCTTAGTAAGTAACTTTAAATACATTCTATTTTTGATGTAGACAATTTATCTCTGTCAGCTGCAAAAACAAAGCGCTCCTGACTGGCTAAAATGTTATATATGTTGACTTTAAGTTTTAATTGATAAAACTTTTTTCTTGTTTTATATTTTATATACTTGGCTAAGGTGAGTTAGGGTTAGCAGTTTACATGGATTTATTTAATTTTATTAAAGTGGATTAGGAATAGGAGTTTAAATGTACTACTGTAGTACCTTAAATTATTTGTACATTATTATGAATTACCATATTTCTAAAACTTTACTACTCAAGCCGACCCTATATTGTCTAGATAAAAAAAAATATTTTTGTTTAACAAAAATAGAAAAAGAGGAATAGAGTTTTTTTTTTCTTACTCATATTAGGTTGAAACCGGTATCTAAAATCCATAGACTTATAAAAAATAGAGAACTTAAAAGATAGTTTAGTATTTTAAAACCTCTTGAAATTTATGCTACTACAATATTTTGAGTATTATGTGTTACAAAAGTTTATATTTTAACTTTTTATACTATAAGATTGTATAGTAACATATTAAAATAATGTTTAAGCGAATCATAATTGTATAAGTTTCAACTAAAAAAAATAAAGCTTTACAACCAGCAATCAATTTTTTATATAGTTTTTAACTATATTTAATTAAATACCTTTGTTATAATATTTATTTAAGACCTTTTCTATCATAATATAGTCGTTTCTTTTAAAGTGTTTTAGTAATTATTAAACAAAGTATGGCAAGCGCAAAAGAAAACAACAACGTCTTTTTTGAATGTACTTAAACCAAATTTTAAGTATTAAAATAAAAAACAGTAACTGTTAGGAAATAAATAATACAACAAAATCTTTTTAAATGTTTATAAACCGTTTTGCATTTTTTTTCAACTAAAACTAGTGTATCTGACTTTTTGATAAATTTAGTTGGACCTTAAACAAGTTGGTAGAGTTTGGTAGGGTTTGGCAAACTTACAAGTTTTGATAAAACTCTTCTGAACATAAAGGATATTAGATAAAGTTTTATTAAGAATAAACTTAGACAAATAAGTGAATTTTTTTATTAGTAACTACAAATTTTTCGTTGTTGAAAGGTTGTTGGAAAAGATCTGATTTAAAATGAAGTTAATTTATTTAAACATAATGTTTGGGTGATGTTTCGTTTAAATTAAAAGTCAAATTAACAGTTTATGTAAAGTTTACAAGTATTTAAAATTGTAGAATATTAACATTTCTGTTGAAGTGATTTTAAATTTACGTAAATTAAATATTGTATTGGTTTTGAAACATTTTTTTTTGGATAACATTTTTAAGATAAAACTGTTTTAAATAGTTTCATCTTAAAGCAAAATAATAAGCTAAATTAATTTAAAAAATTAGTAATATATTTTTTATTTAAAAAGTGTTTTTTTTGGTTATTTAAAACATAAGATAGTAATTAAATAAGGCATAAAAAGGTTGTTTGTTTTTTATCATACATTATGATATAACTTTTTGTTATATATTTTGGTTAGTCTATGTATTGTGTAATTGGGAAGCTAAATCCTATTGAGTTTCCTTTTTTTTTTTTTTGTTTTCTTAAGTTTTATAGAATTGAATATACGTTTATCAGCTAATTAAAACAACCTAATGATAATAAAAGTTTTTTAATATGTTAAGTAAGTGTAGTTTTTTGAAAAGTTTTTGTTTTAGTTTGTCAAGCAAGTTGAGCATATAAAACCTAGAATGGATAAAGTAGTTATGTTTTTATTTTGCTTAACGAAAGAGGCAATTATTGTTAAAAAAAATTTGTCCTTGCTTGTCACGCATCAAAATGCTGCAAATATGCATTATTACATCATAGCAGCAAAAACAATTAAAATCATCAGATTAGAGTAAACAAAAAACGTTAAAAAGAGATATCTCTGCATTTTCTCTTTATATTAACATCAGCAATTTTTACGTCACTAATTAGTAACTAATGTTTTGTATCTTAATTAAGAGTGAAACAAACATTGAAATTGATTTTAAAGTCTATTAAATAACGGTGGTTGATTTTTAAAACTACTATGAGTTTATAGTTAATTGTTTAAAAAAAAAAGTTAACTAATCAAAGCTAAAAGTACAAATTATGATAATAAAAGTTGTTATAAAACATTTAATATCATGATTGTACTTACTAAAAGATATATTTAAGATTTTACATTTCTTTTTATACAGCTTAGAAAAAAAATTGTAATTGCTTTATATAACTTTATTATATCAGTAAAAAGAAATCGTATTAGTTTTATTTTAGATATTTTTAACATCATTTTTTAGTCTTGTATTAAAAACGTTACTAACACTAATTAATAAAATACGCACAAAGCTACTAGTAAAGAACTCGAAAAATGCGTTACAAAAAAAAAAAGAAACAAAAGTCCTACAGATTATTCACTGTAAAACGAAAGTATTTATTTTAACTGTTCCATAATAAACTTAAAACTAATATGTTAGCATTAAGAATTTTTTAGTGTGCTATTACTGTACATAGCTTTCTAAATCTATTTTTCTTTTGAAAAATAAATACTTAAGATACCGTTCATTTTGGAAAAAAAAACCTATTTTAAATGTAGCATTATATCCATCCACTATAATAAGAATTTGTTACTAAAAAATAGTTTGGTAGAGCAAAAATAGTAGTAGAAGCATATGTATGTATGACATAGAATGTGTTAACCTTTCCTAGTTTTGTTTGAATATATTTTTAAGGTTGTAGTTTATACTTTTATTCGATACATATTCATTTTATTTTTAGAATTTGAGCTTTTTATTGTTTGTTTCAAAAAAGAATACAACAAGTAGCTAATTACTTAAAATTATTGGTTAAAAAGTTGTTTAGATATACAGTTGTTAAGTTTTATTTTAATTTAAAAATATTTGACAAGTACAATATGAAACTACTGAAAATCATTTTTACGAATTTTTAGTATAACATGAAATCAATACCTTTTAGAAACATATATTTTTCCTATAAACTGTCAAACAGACTTGTATTATTTTTATATCGTTTTCTCAAGTTAAAATTTAATAAGAGTATATTTTGATTGCAAAAGATGTTATTATATTCAAAAAAGGCATTAATAAAATCTTGTTTTTAATTTGCTAATAAATATCCTAACGAAACAAGTTCGTTAGAATGTAAATAATAACACCATTTTGCCCAGGACTTGCTATATTAAACTGACGCAAATTTCTCTGTGTTAAATAATTTACACAGTTCTACGTAGTTCTGAAAAAAAGTAACGCAAAAAAGAATAGAAGATGAATATAACTATCTACTTAAATTATTCTTATAATGTTAGTATCTTATTGTATTAATTTTAATATTGTATATACATAATAATAAGCTATAATCATAATAGACCAATAGCTAATAGTAGTTACAACACATATTAACTTACATTACATTTTGTTTTTGTTTGTTAACTTTTAACTGTACTTGGGACCTGTATTAAATTGCAAAAAATATGGTCTTATCTTTTGCTCATATAAGATCAGGGAGAAGTTTTTTAATGTATGCTTAAACTTCCACATAGTTGTCTCGTTAATTTAATTTCAGAATAATTGTAAAATATTTATACGATTATAACTTTTTTGATGGTTTTAGAAATAAAATTATACTAGCTGATAGCTATATACTCAATTCAAAATTCTATTAACAAAACGATGTTTCACTCGCTTGAACCAAATCAAACGAGATCATCAGTTGAATAAAATCTGTAAATTTATTACAATAACATGCAAGAAGACATTAGGCTAAACTTGAAATGAAAACTTAAAGAAAAAAACTAAATAAAACTTATAGTTTAAAGCTATCAATATAGGAAAATCATAATGTTACCAGGTTAGTTCATGTTAATTTTTGAAAAATGTAAGCTACTTAATGATATTGCAATCTTAAAACTTAAACAAATAAATAAATAAACAAATATAGTTAATTTTAGCAGGCTTGTAAAATTTTTGAACAACAAAAAAAAGAAATCAACTCTTGCAACTAAAGCATTAGACTGATTTACTATTTAAAAGTAAATTTATTATCGTTTTGTGACGAAACTATAAATTATGCTTATAAAATCTAATGGCGTTCTAAATTTGAAATTTTTAAATTGGTTTTAATATTTTCTTGTACAAGTTAAAATAGTGATTTATTTATCAAATTGTTCTTGAGTTTTAAAATAAAGCTTTTTAAAATGTATACATGAACATATTAATTCGTTCCTTTATTTAAAAAAGTTCCCTCGTCAGCGTTTGCTATTTTCATCTTCTCACAGGTACATAATCATGCAGTTTTAAAACTTAAGAACAATTTGATAACTACATAACTATTTTAACTTTTACAAGCAAATGGTAGAACCAATTTAAAAATTTCAAATTCATAACGCCATTAGATTTTATAAGCATAATTTATACTTACGTCACGATACGATAATCATTTTGTTTTTTAAACAAACAGTAAATTCAGCCTAATGCTTTAGTTGCAGAAGTTGTTTTCTTTTTTTTTTTTTGTTGTTCACAAATTTTACAAGCCTGCTAATTGTAAGTATATTTATTTATTTGTTTAAGTTTTAGGATTATAATATTATTAATTAGCTTAAATTATTCAAAAATTAACATTAACCAACCTGGTAACATTATAATTTTCCTATAATGATTACTTTAAACTATAAGTTTTATTTAGTTTTTTGTTTTAGTTTTTTATTTTAAGTTTAGCTTAATATCTTCTTGCATGTAATTGTAAAAATTTTTACAAATTTCGATTCAACTGATGATCTCGTTTGATTTGGTTCAAGCGAGTGAAAAATTGTTTTGTTAATGAAATTTTGAATTTATAATTCTCCTTATCATTAAGCCAAGAACTTTTATTGTTATTTATAAAGTAAAAAGTACACGATAGCTGTTTACACCTATTCATAAATGTAAGTAAAGCTTTGGACATAATATTATGACGTGACTTATATTCAAAAAAAGATTGCTTAACTACTATTTCATTTTAAGTTATTAGTTACTTTGGAAAGCTTCAATAAATGTAAGTAGAGTTTGTGTGTTTGTTTATATTTTAATTATACTTAAACTTATTTTTTATTATATCATAATCGTTTTTATTTTTGCTTTAGTAAAATAGATATAAATACCATAACCATAAATAAATACTCAGAATATAATTTTTCGTATCACTATAGTTTAAGTTTATCAACTAATTCTAATCAAAATACTTACATTTGCTTTATCTTACACTATGAATGACATATATAATATATATTGTAACTACTATTATATTAATTAGTAATTTTTTTGTAATTGTGACATACATTTAGTATTACATGTTTTAGTACTGAATGCACACATATTCATCTTCATTATCTCCTATTATTTTTTGTAATATATTTTTCTTCAAAACACCTTGGAGCTGTGTTAAGTGTTTAGCACAGAGAATTGTGCGCCAGTTAAAGAAAGCAAGTACTGTGCAAATTGTTATTATAATTTATATTTTTTTAATACTACTAGAATTTTTAAAGTATCTAATGGTAAACTCGTGTTAGTTTGATAACACTTGTATCAAAACAGGTTGTCATTTTTATATAAATAGTTTAAAATTTGACCTTTTTAAGCTGCAACTTGCTTAGTGAATTTATTCAAAAACATTTTTTAATACATCAAATTTTCAAGATATACTAATGTACTTTATATATATATTGTAATAAATTATGAAACATTCTTTAAACTTATTTTCTTAATATTTTGTCAGTATAACTCATTAAATATTTATTCGTTTTCCCTTTTAATCAGATTTTAAAGTAGATTTAAAGTTTAAATTTTTACACGCACGGATAAAAAACTCTACAAATAGTTTTATGTATAGTATTACTACTTTTATTTTTGTAAAGTTAAGTTCTAAAATAAATTCTTACAAAGGAGTATTTTTTTAAGGAAAGTAAAGTCACGTTTTTTGATCAAGGAAATCATATGTTTAACAATTATATAAAAGTTTTAATCTTTTATATTTGTTCATAAGTTATAGTTAACCAAACCATTGAAAAACTGCAAGTTTAAAAGAATTTGATTTCTTTTAAGAGATAAAATATTTGAGTAATCAAGTAGACAATTTTTTTATACTTTTTTCCTAATGTGTATCATTATAAATTAAGTTAATGATTGTATTGTAAGAATTAGAATCAGTTTTAAATATAAATAAAAAAGCATTCAATATTTAAATCTTTAAACTTTACATATATATTCTTTAAAACTTGACAACTTAAATTATTGATAAAAGTTTAATTAAAAAAGATTTCAAAGTTATTACTAGAAAAAAAAAATTCTTAACGTCTTACATTTATTATTGTATAGTATATAAAATAATAGAAAAAACATTAACGATTAAAGTATACATTAGAATATATAACTGCATTTAAGTTTTAATTTCTGTAACTTATAAGAAACGCTTCCTTTAAACTTACTATAAATAATCACACAACTGTGAATAAGGAATTACGAAAAATTAGTCAAGAACAATTAAGATTAGGTTGTATTTACAATTTTCTTTAAGCATTAATTTAAATTATATTTTAGTTAATAAATAACTTTTCAGTTAATTTTATGTAGTATTTATTAAAATTTTAAGAAAACAACAATAATGAACTGAAAAATTAAATAAGATAACAGTTTTATGAAGAATTACTAAATCAATTATGTAGCATATTTTAGCTACAATAATAATACTTTCTGCAACTTTTAGCCTTCTTATCTACTTGGTATTTACCATTTAATCGGTTAAATTAACATGTTTTTTTAGTATTATACTATGTTTGTCAAATAAAAATTTAGTTCAAACAGGTTGTGTTTTCTGTGTTTTGCAATTTTGAATTTGTTTTTTTTTTAATAAAAAACGTAAATAGATGAGGATGCAAATTTGTTGAAGTATTTTTGCTTTCATTGCATAAAGTTACTTTATGTTTAACATACTAAAGTAAGTCTTTAAACAAAAAAAAAGTTTGATTATGAATATTAGTTTGTCAAAGTTTAGAAACTTATATATGTTTTTTCAATTTGTTTTCTTGGATTTGTTTTCAATAAGTTACATCTATGTGTTATATCAACAAAACCAGTTTAAAAATAATCTTGTTGTTATTATATGGTTATGAAATAAAGTTATGTTTAAAAAGTTTTAACATTACAAGCTTCTCATAACAACTTATGCTTCTTTTTAAACTCAGATGAATCTGAGCTAGGTTCTTATGTTTAATGAAAGTAAATTGAATAGCATATTTTCAAAAGTAAGTTTTTATAGATAGTATTATTTTTAATATATATTTATATCATTATTTAGAAATATTCGTTTTTAAGTATTCAGCTAAGTCATATGCATTAATTATGAGAACTATCTAAATAAGCTGTTTTATTTTTCTTTAAACTTTAAATAAAGTAGTGGGTTGAATACTACAGATAAGCTAAAGTTATAGCAAGTTTTTCATAGCTAATGAGTATTGAAAGTAAACTGAAATAATTTTATCTTAACATTTATTAATAAGGACTACTTTTTAAAAAAGTCAATAAATAACCAAATTAACTAAAAACCTAAAAACACAGGGGAGTCGAGCATTTCTAACTTGCGATCATTTCTAACTCGATCATTTAACCCATTTACTTCTAACCCGATCACTTCTAATCCAATAATTTCTAACCCGATCGTTTTCTAACCCGATCACTTCTAACCTGATCACTTCTAACCCGATTACCTTTGACTCGAACATTTCTAACCCGATCATGTCTAACCCGATCATTTTTTACTCAATCAGTAGTTTTTGTTTTATTTTTCTATTTCTTTAATCAGAATTTATTTTTAAAACAAACTAAACTTTACAAAGAAGTTCTTTTATTTAAATATAAGTTTTCTGTCATAAACAAAACTTAGAGTTTATGTTGTTCTACTTCAAATATACTTTTAATATTAATTTCAATTTTATAAATTTTACTATTTTAGAAAAATCTATTTAGTTATCTACAAAAACTATTGAAAAGGGTAGATTGAAAAATTTTTAGTTAACAAAAACAAAATATACTGCAAAATGAATTGTTGTCTCAAATTTTTATATAATATTAATTTCATTTCAACTTATTATACTTTTAACTTATTTTTCTTCGTTTGACTTTTTTCTTTATATCAATCTGCTTAAATCAATTTTTTTTTTTGATAATAATAAAATTAATAAACGAAATAATTCTAAAATAAGAAGAAACTAAGGTCTTTTTGCTTAACAATTTTTTCTTAATCTAAATTCACTGACGAATAAAAGTATATTTGTTAAACTTTTAAAAGTTGTTGAGTTATTTTTTTAATATTCTACGCAAATTATGAACCACAAAATGGTCTTTAAATGTTTTTTTTTAATTTCCGTAATATTAAAAATAAGTTTTATCTTTTTTTGATTTAAACAAAAATATCAATATTCGTCAGTGAACTTAGACTTTCTTAATATTTTTTTGACTAGTTGTGAAGAACCTAAATAAAGAAAAAACTGAAAAACCAAACAGTTGTTTAGTAATCTATTACTACATTGAAGTCAGTTAGTTTCCATTTTTAGCTCAAAAACTTGCACAGACCTATTCAGATAATGGAATTAAAACAAATATTAGGTGAACCTGAACATTTTGTTTTAGGTATTAAAAAAAAAAAAAAAAATATAACCTTTTTAAATAAAAACTTTAAAACATTTATATCATTTAACAAACCGAAAAAGCATGTAATGTCGACTGACTGTCTACCTTTCATTTCATTAATAAATATCTATCTAGACCTAGAGCGAAAAAAATAATGACACTTTAACAGACTTGTTTCTTAATACTACACGTGCGAGGATGATCAAATCTCGTCAAGTTAATCTCTTTTTAAACTTTCAGTTAAGTTTATATAATATATTAAAAGTATTTAAATTTGGTTCATTTTATTTAATTTAAGCACAACTAAGTTTAAACTTATATTGATATATTTTTTATTATGTATTTACTTTATTTAAACGAATTAAAAAAAACGTAGACACAAACGAAATAACTACGAATAAAAGAATTTCAAAAAATAAACGTACTTATAGTTAAAATAGTTACAATTATATAATATGTTTTTGTTGTTCGAAAACTAATAAACAGATCTCAACTTCTAGTGGAATTATATGTATTAAGTACTTTCAAGACTTTTTAATGCAATTAAATAGAATCTATTTGAATAAGATTTTTATATAAGCACTGACGAGGTCTTTGACCGAAAATGAGTTTGCATTAAAAAGTCTTGAAAGAAGTTAATAATTATAACTATGAGCAAAAGGTCGTAAAAACTCTTTTTTATAAAATAAAAATATCATTCAATTAATAATTCAAGTCGTATTTAATATATTTTGGATATAATATAAACTTAATTGATACACGGTTTACTATCATTTCTAACCCGATCGTTTCTAACACAATAACTTCTAACCCAATCATATCTAACCCGATTATTTCTAACCCGATCAAACCTTATCATTTCTAACACAATAACTTCAAACTCGATCATAAAACAATCTAACCAGATCATATATAACCAGATCATTAATAATCCGATCTTTCTAACCCTATCAGTAAAAACTGTTTGTTTTTAAGATTTATTTTAATCAGTGTTTATTTTAAAACGAAACTAATATTAGAAAAATTATTCTTATATCAAAATACTGTTTACAAATCTTAATGTTTATTTAACTTTAATTTAAAAAAATATTTATTAATCATTATAATTTAAAAAGTTTTAATTTAAAATTGTTTTCCTTATTTTGAACTTTTTTCATATCAACCTGCTTCAATCAAACTTTTTTTTTCAGATTAAACAAGATTTACTAGATTTTTTTCTTTTAATTTGTATTTTGTTGAATTTTTAATGTAAGCTGTTTTTACTACACTAAAGTTATATATTCTTGTCATTTAGATCAGTGGTCGTCAAGGTGTACACTGGTATTCACTAGTGTGCACGAAATTTATTTTGGGGTGCACGAAACTTTTAGAGTACACAAAACTCATTTAGGGGTGCACAAAAATTTTAGACTACAAAAAAAATCAAGTTTTTGTTATAATATTTATCTAGTTTAAGCGACATAAAGATTTTAAATAAAACATTTTAAAAGTACTGTACTGTTAAAATGGGAATTTTGTAGTGATTGCAAAGATGTGTTCAATTAATACGTTTGTAAGACAAAGCCATATAAATAAAATACCATTGTGCAAACAAGGTAAACCAAATAGAAAGGTTCATTAAAAACAGGATCAAATGATAAGTTCTAGTTTTAGTTGTTAAAAGGTTTGCATGTAAATACAAACTGAGTTATTACTTTAAAGGAGAAATGCTTTAGTAAAAATATTTACGTAGTGACACCACTAGCGGCACTTATAAAAATTAGATCTTGGGATAAACCGATTTTATTTTTTGCATTTTTGTTTACACAGGTTTTGATTAGCTTGACAACCACTGATTTAGGTAACTAAAATATTATTTAACACAAATGAATTCAAAAATATAAACTGTTAAAAATGTAATATTCAGATACAAAGATTTTCATATTACAGTTTATAAGCTTTGTTGTAAGTCTTGCGCAAGCGTTGTACAGTAAATGACTAATCTATTACCATTTTATAGTCTGTAACTTTCAATTTTAAGCTTAAAAACTTGCACAAATTGTACTACAACTTACAAAAACCTGTTTAGATAATTTAACGTAAAAAAACAATAAACGATTTAGTGTTTTGTTTTTTAAGTGGAAAATCATTATTTTTAGATATAACCACTTAAAAAAATTTGTTTATTTATGTAACAAGTCCGAGAGTTATCAAATTTTATCTAGTTAATCTTTTTAAAAACTTTTACTTAAATGTATATAATATCCAAAATTAGTAATTAATTTAATATTTATATTTTACCATTAGACTTTACTTTATAAAACAAAGTTTAAACGATCTTTTGCTCGTAACTATAGTTATTTTAATTATTATTATTTATTTATATAAAGTGCTTTTTTTCGTTGTTATTTTGTTTGTGCTGACATTTTTTTAACTTTTTAAAAAAAGGAAGATGTAATACAACAAACATATCAAAATAAGTTTTAATTTAGTTGTACTTAATACAATTAAAGTGAACTAAATGATAATACTTTTCATATACTATATAAACTTAATTGAAAATTTTAAAGATGATTAACTAGACGAGTTTGATCATCCTCGTACTTGTTGTATTAACAGACAAGTTGGTTTAAGTGTCATTAATTTTTTTTCTTTAGTTCTAATTAGATAAATATTATATTTATTTTCTAGACTTAAAAGTTTCCATACACAACTGTTTCTTTGTTTTTAAAGTACAATATTTACAGAACGTAATAGCAAAATGACACGACTAAAACAATATACGTTTTTTTATCGATTTCGGGTTTATTGGGTCATTAGTAAGCCTATAGAAAAAGTGAAACATGTTGGCTCTTTTTAGTCTGCGTAGTATATTTCAAAAAATACATATAAATTTTTACTAATTTTCCTTGCAATCTTTTTAGTGAACTAACTACAATAGTCAGTGTTTTTGTTTTTATATAAACTTAATATTTATTGGGATGTTGTCAAGTTTTTTTTTCAGATTTTGTCTTAATTTAGGGTCTTCTTACTTGGTCAAAAAAAAAAAAGAACATCTAATTTCACTTACGAATAACGATATTTTGTTAAAATTAAAAAATATATTGAATGCTAAATATATATTTTTTAATGTTACGGAAAATAAAAAACATTTACGACCCTTTGGGGTTCTTAGTTTGCGTAGCATAACTTTAACATAGCTGTTTACATTTGTCAATAAGTTTAGATTAAGATAAAAGTTGTTAAGCAAGAAGACCCTGATTTATCCTTATTTTAAAATGATATTCGTGTAGTAAATTTTAAATATTCAAAAACAAAATTTCGATATGAGCAGATTTGTAATAATAAAAAATTCAAAAATTGTAAGTATGATAAACTGAAATAAAATTATTAATAAAAGTATATTTTACGTAGAACACAATAGACACTAAGTTTTGTTTAAGACAGAAAATTCAAATTTCAATAAATAAACGTTTTTGTAAAGTTTAGTTTGACTCAAAAATTAATTCTGATTAAAGAAATATAAAAAGAAAAAGAAGTTTACTATTTTAGTTATAATTGATCGGGTTAGATATGATCGGTTTTAAAATGATCGGGTTAGAAATAATGAAGTTAGAAACGATTGAGTTAGAAGCGATCGGGTTAAAAGAGATCGGCTTAGAAATGATCGGTTCCCTTTGCAACATACTGTTTGCAAATTATTTTTTGTTGTAAAAGTTTGTACTAAATAAATAACAAGTTTAAATACAAAACAAGTTAATTAAAAATTTTGAGTCTAAAACTAACTAAATTGTTAGTAAACTGAGGTACTATATCGTGATTTTTAAAAACCCATTGGGTAGTAAGAAAAAAAATATTTAATTTAATAAAAGGTTACAAAAGACAAGTGACAGGTAAATCAAAAATATTTATTTTATTAAACTAAAGGATGCTAAAAAAATTATCAAATGACCTGGGTGCACAAAAAGATCTCTCGGTAATCGAGTCGCACATTAAAGCTGCCCTGTTATGTACAAAAAGCTGTCACATATGGCACTCTATCTAGAAAAGTTGTTTACCACTAGTCTAAAGTTTTAGTAGAAGCTCAACAGTTTTGCTTTGAAGCTCGTAGTAAAATACTCAGTAAAAACATTAGGTACTGAGTTTAAACAAAAGCTTAAGAAAAACTTAAGATAAAAAATCCTTGTGACAAAAGTTCTCTGACTATGTTTAGCTAGGATTATAAATATAAGTAAAATAAATAACTAAACGATTAAGTTTAATAAAAACATATTTTTTACTGTAGAATTACCATATTAAAAATTTATCTAAAAAGATTGTCTAGTTATGGAATGGGTTCTAAAAGTAGACTATATCTTTTCTTAAGGGTGATTTATGGTTAGTAGGGGCGTAACTAATAAAGGGAAGAAATACATAGGTTTCAACTAGTAAAGAAGTGATATCTAATAAAAGGTTGTGATAATCTTTTAATTTTCTCCGAAATGAGCAATTATGAGTTATAGAGTGAAATATTATTTGTTCCACTTAATCGAAATCAAATTTGTTCTAAAACTTTTGAAATCAAACTAATGTTAGTTGAAACTAATGAAAAATTTTTAAGTGAGGGTTTTAACCAAAATATATTAGATTTTAATAGTATATGAAAACCATGTCAGATTTGTTTAGCCTTAATTTAACAAAGTAATTTTTTATATTTTCGATTAGCTATAAAATTTAATTATGTTTTAGTTATTAAAGTTTGCTATTATATTAGTAGTTCTTCAGAAAAAATTTTATTGTAGAAAATTAAAAATCATACGCTGCCCAGAACAAATTTGTTGTATTCTATCTATAATGTATAAAACTTAATTATTTAAGATTTTTATTTGCAAAAATAAGTTTCACTCTTTAAAGGTTCTTCAGTTACAACTTAAATCTGAAAATATAAGATAAACAAAACACTATAAAACGAAACAGGTAAATTAGAAATTGTAAATTATGTTAGTTAGAAAACTGATCAAGTATTTGAATAAAATACTAAATAAATACTATTGGTTTAGGCTCTTTAAAAACTGAACGTGAAACTGTTATGAAAAAAACATTAATGGGTAAAAATTAAAACAAGCTACTTACATACTATAATATATAGAGAAATTTTTGAGTCTTTAAATTGAAATTTACTAATACTGAATGTAAAACTTTTAACTTTAAAAAACCTTTAAAGTATCTTTCATGTTTTGTTTATCTTATATTTTTCAAATTTAAATTGTAACTAAAGATCCCTTTAAGGGTGAAACTTAGTTAATTTTGTATATTTTCAAATATAAATCTATAATGTTTGCATAGTAAGAATGATAATAACTTACAACTAAATTCTGAAGCTATTACTCAAAACACCGCGCAGTTGTTGATGTTAGAATATTTCAGGTAATAATTATATATTTCGTTTATGTTAGAAAGTTAGTCTCATTAGGTTACTCCAAACAGTTATAAAAAAGACAAATAAAGCAACCTAGTACAAAATAAATCACTTACCCTCCTTCAACCCACATCCTTGCTCAGTCTACTTTTGCCTTCCTTAAGTGGGTGAAAACTCATTTAGGTTGGCTAGACAAGCTTCAATAGCTATCAAATCCACCTTGAATAGCGTTTCGCTATGTGTTGTTAACTACACTAACCACCCGCTTTTTTGAATTGTAAAAGATGCCACACCTACCAATTAAACGTAGTATAAGTTTTAGTTGTCATTGCGGAAAAGACTACATAGGTCGTACATCTCAACGTTTCCACAAAGGTGGGAGAAGCATTTTACAAAAAGCTAAAAAGATTTATTTTTAGTAGCGACGTTAAGCCCAAAGGTGGACAATCATCCATCCATAATCACCTCCTCAACAACCCTAGTTGTGCTTAGAACTACATAAATAGTAGATTCTAAACTCTATCTAGAGCGCGAAACACTTACTATCTCTCAGTTATAGAATCGTTGTTCATTAAAGCTCGTGAGCCGAAAATTTCTAAAGAACTCCCAAGGTCCTTATAATATAAAACTATAAGAATAAAATGTTTTTAGTGTTGTCGGTTTTTGTAAGGTTTTACTTTTTTACTCAGTAAAGCTTTACTTTGAAACCCTATTTAATGAACATAATATGTAGTCTAGGATCTTACTAGGACTCTTTTTGCCAAACAAAATCAAAACATATAACCTATTTAATAACGGGGAATTTCTAATTTATAGAGATGATACCTCGCAATCATACAGTCAAAATCGCCAAGAATCAAAGAAATTATGGCAAACGCACTACGCAAAATTTTAATTAAATGGGGTTTCTAATCAACGATAGATGCAGCCTAATTCAAACAGATTTTTCAGACAAATAGCTAAATCGAACCAATAAAAAATACATCCCTTTAAAAAACCAAATTCAGATATTCTTTGAGTAGTAATTAATCACGCTACCCTAAGCAAATTTTTAAAACAATTAGCAAAATATTTAACAACTTATTAAGCAACAAAGAATCGTGATTTTAAAGTAGGCTAACTATATTTATTCAAATTTATTTGGTTCGTCCAAATATGTACTTTCCTAAATTTAAATAATGTTCCATACAAACTTTGATTTTTCTCTAAAGATATGATAAAAACGTTGAAACAGTTGTAAGCAAACTAAAGAACACATGTTATTTCATATATTTTAAATACTTTAACTATTATATACGATTTAAAACAAGTCGATAGGCCTAAGTTGTTGTTCTAAGCAAAAATATATTTTTTACGTAAATACAACTATTTTTTCTTTTCATGATAAATTATTTAGTTTTAAATCTCATAATGCTTTATTTTAAAATGTTTAATTTAATGTGTGTTTTTCTTGTTTTATAAAATTACAAACTTTTAATGTTATATTATACTTTTTTTTTTTTTAATAAAATATGCAGAGTAAACAGTTGGTGTTTAACTTAATGACTGAAAGTTTGTTCTTTACAATAGGCCCTTTGACCATTATTTTTGAGCGTTGAGTTTTTTTTGTATTCTATAAACATTGTAGTAGACAGTAATTTGCTGTATAACTTGGCATGTTTAACTCACTTCAAAAGCGCGAAGTTAAACAGCAATTTCGAAAAGCCGTTACAGATTTGATTTTTTGCTTTAAACTGATTTTAATATTTGCAACAGTAGGCCGATTTTTTATTTATTGTCTGTACAACTTTAATAATAGGAATACATCTATAAAATACAAACAATTGTGATATAATTTTAAAAAAACCTTATCAAATATTATGTTTACTCGCAGCTAGAAACTTAAGTATATTTTGAATTAACTTTTTTCTAAAAAAAAGTCACATTAAAGATTGCAAAAAAGAAGTAGTTAAGCTCCAAATATTTAAAGTATAACGAAAATCTTTTAGTTCCTTTTGTTTAAAAAAAAAACTACCCCACTAGAAAACTAAATATTTTTATAAAAAATTGAAAGGTTGAAGGAACGCAAAGGTTTAACTAATGTTTATTTAAAAATATACAAAAAAGAAAAAAACAATTCAACATCTGTTGATCAACAGTATATCAAAAAGATTTTGTTTAACTACATTTGTTTAAATATTAAATTTTTAAAAGGTTTTGTACATACATTTAAACATTTTTTTAATGTTTTTAAGAAAATACCCTAATGAAAAAAAAACTATCAAGTATGCTCAATTAAAAAAGCCTATTTATTTTAGAAATACAGCTATCCATTATTTCTGTGAAGTAAGAAAAAAGCAATTAGTTTTAGCTAATTCGTTTTGCAAACTTTGAGTTGATTATTCAAAGATATTGGCGTGATCATAAATTTTGCACAAATTTTTTAGATCAATAAAACAAACTTATAAGGTTTGAACGAATTTTGTTTATTAGATTAACTGAGTTAGATTAAACTACATTCAATTTATTAAAATGGAATCTCAGAGAAGTCAAAACTTTACCGATTTACTTGTAATGCAAAATGAGAATTCTGGTGTATATTATGATGGTTATCAAGGTACACTAAAAATATTTTTTGTTTTGTCTTTAAAATTAGTAAAATAGAAACAATGATTTTGTTGAAATAATTTTTTAGGTATATGGGGATAGCTAATGTTAAAGTTTAAAATTTTTATTTTAACCAAAAGTGGTTTTTAATGATCAGTTCTATAGCTTTTTTTTTATACTTTTTACTATGTAATAAAATATATCTAGATTCATAAACACAAGTAAAATAAAAAACTACTTGTTTATTATGTAAAAAACAAACTATTACAAATTAAAAAAAGTATGATTTTACTATAATAATAATTAAAAACTTAATTTGAAAAACCTTGTTGGTAAAAAATAAAAATAAAAAATAAAACTCAGATTTTACAATTGGTTTTATGGAAAGCTCGGATACACCATATTCTAAACCACCAACACCATATTCCAACCCTTCTACTCCATATGCAGTATGCCGTACTGTAAACAATACTTGCGGTAAGAAGTTTATTAAAAATGATAATTTGGCTATAGTATTATCTTAAAAATAAAAAAATTATGCAAACAAAAAATGACGTTAAAACGCTTTTTAGTAAATTTTCAAAGAAAAGTTAAAGGTTAAAAAAATATCACATTAATTAGATAACTTGTTACATACTATACACAAAGTTTTATAAAACAGAAACAAAACAAATTACGATATTATAAAATATTGACGTACTCTAGTTCTTCCTATTTCACTAAATATATGTTTTCAAGTTCTACTTTAAAATCTATCATTGGTCTTATATGTTTTTTAATAAATATAAACTAAGACTTATACGATAAACTATTTTTTTAAGGAAAACAGTATAAACTTATGTCGAAAGCAAAATCACATATCCAAGGACTAAACATGATATTAAAAATAAAATTTTTTGCTTAAGTATAAAGTTGATAGTGAGGAAAAAATAAATTTCTGAAAGAGACTGATTCCTATACTGGAAATAAACACAATTTTTTTTAAAGTTTCTTTTTTTAATAAGTTAAAAATATATATTGCTTTATTGAATATATAATGTTTTGTTTTTCTCTAACTAAATCTAGATTTAAATGTTTTTGGAGTACAGTCTTTAACTACATCCTAATCATATCGATAACTTTTTTTCAGATTATAATTGTATGATTAATAGCATCACTTAAATACCTAGTTTAAAAAAATCTGTTATACAATTTAAAGTATTATAAAAGTTTAGTATAAATTTCTGAACGATTAGTCTTTAGATGTTTTCCTTACTAAAAATCAAATAAAAATTATTTGTAGTACATACTTAATGTATAAGTTAGAATTTTTTTTCAGTTAATGGTAATTTAACGAAATCTATTAATTTGAACCCAATGAATGATATGCTCCCTAGTACTAATCAAACAATTGTGTCTTACAATATAAAATCCCAACCTGTTAGTTTTGATGCAGGAGTTTCATCCCCCAACGTCGATCTGAACAAGTCTTGTAAGTTAGATTTTTAATGGAAAATATCGTATAAGAATATAAAAAACTTCAAAAAAAATTAAAAGCATATTCTGAACTTAAATCTTAATTTAATTATACATTTAGTTTATAATGAATTTTTCTCATCTTTGGAATTTAAAAGCTGATGAAAATTTATTAAGTAGCGAGGTTGACATAACCAAAAACAGTTGTTAATTTTTCTATATTTAATTTAAAACAACTTTTCTTTTAGATATAAAAAATAATAATTGTTTTTACCTAAAAGACAATATATTAAAATTACTTCATTCTAAGGCTGATTTAAATTTATAAAAAAAACTACGGCTAACATAGACAAATAAATTTATGAACAAATCGATTAGTTATGGTTAGTGATGTACCGGACCCGGATCCGGACTTTTTTTTTCAAATTAGGATCTGGCCGGACCCGGATCCGTATAGTTTTTTCAAATTATAATCCGGCCGGAACCGGATCCAGATTTTTTTTCAAATTAGGATCCGGCCGGAACCGGACCCGGATATTTTTTTCATATTAAGATCCGGCCGGATCCGGATATCAGACAAAAATGGCAATATCCGACCGGATCCGGACCCAGATAGTGAGTTTATTATAAAAAATAATAAAAATTATGTTATATTATATATATATATACATCATAAAAATTGGTCCAGCACTAAAATAAAGTAAAATATAGAGAAATCTAGGGAAATTCATGATTTTTTCAATTTTATTTAGGGAAAGTTAGGGTTTTTTTTTGGAAAATTGCAAAAATCTAGGGATATCTAGAGAAATCTAGGGATATGGGAACCCTGTAAAGTGAGTATAAACAAGCCTGAGTCAGAATAAGGTTTTTAAAAACTGAAAAAAAAACTTTAATCTAATACTAAGTAGAACAGCTAGCCACAAGATTAACAATTTTAGGTAATATTTACAATTAACACTCTGAAATCAAGAACAAAATTATCTAGAAAATCACAAAATATTGAAAACTGGATCAGCTCAAACTCATTCAAAATCTAAAAGAAAACTAGCCTGAGTTTTTCAAAAAATTCTAAAACTAGCCTGAGTTTTTATAAAAAACTAATCTAGCCTGAGGCAGCCTAAGATTTTCCAAAATTCCCAAAAATTTTAAACTAGCAGGGTTGCCACTGTTTAAGTCAAAAAAAAACTAGCTAGAGTGAGTATAAACTAGCCTGAGTCAGAATGAGGTTTTTAAAAACTGAAAAATTACTTTAATCTAATAATCAGTAGAAAAGCTAGCCATAAGGTTGACAATTTGGTAGTAAAGTTTTTAATTTTACAACATAGGTAAAGAGTTGCATTTCTGATATGTTTATTTCATAGTTTAAATGTAAATGTAAACAAATGTAAATTAGTCACGTGTACAAAATGAGCCAACCACGGTAGGTGTTTAATTTTAACTGACGAAAATGACTCTTTTTAATTTACACACGGTTTGTTTTTGAAAAAATACTTTTCTTTTTTACTAACTAGATCCGAATCGGCCGGATCTCTGTTAGGATTCGGCCGGAACCGGTTCAGAACCTTTTTTTAAAACCAAGATCCGGCCGGAACCGGACCCGGATCTTTTTTTTTTAAATCGAGATCCGGCCGGAAACGGATCCGGATCTTTTTTTCATATCAAGATCCGGCCGGATCCGGATATCAGACAAAAATGGCAATATCCGGCCGGATCCGGACCCGGATAGTGAGTCCGGTACATCACTAGTTATGTTAGAGTTTTATGAAGAATGATATGATTAATTTTTAAACATTCTGATAGTTATTGGTTAATTTACTTTTTAAGAGTTGTATAGTTTTTAATTCAATCTTTATTAAATTTTTGGGACTTTCTTGATTAAATCTTTCTTATTTTATAATTGACTGATAATATTAACATATTTGATGTAGTAGATTATTAATATAAAATTAAACGTGACAAAATAACTTTAGTTTGTTTTACTTTTATTTAGGTCTTTTTTTTATAAGTTAAACTCTATATACTTTTTTGTACTTCTTTGAAAAATTACTATAACTGTTATAATATCTTTCTTTACAATCTTAAAAATTTTGAACTCATAAGGTTTTAAATTAAACACAAGAATTTTTTTTTGTATCTAATAGTATAAGTAAAAGCGCATGCAAACATATACTTACAGTCATACTATAAGTGATTTTTAGATAAAATATAGCTATTTAGAAGCATAATGCTAAAGTAAATTATGATAAGCCTTAAACATTAAAAACGGTTTTATAATAAAATAACACAAGTTTATGGTCACTATAATAGTTTTTTTATTGCCTTGGTGAGTAGCAGTACTAAATTATTCGAGTGTTTGTTGAAATAAAAATAATAATGTAAGTAAAGATAAAAAAAATAGCATTAATTATAAAACTAATTAATTTTAACATATGTACTTAGATCATAGTCTACTTATATATACGTATATATTATTTATGATTTAAAAAAAAAAATTAGTTTTCGAATTGTTTACTGAAATTTTAACGCGTGTAGCATATCATCAGAACAATAATGAAGTTTATTAGCTAGTTTTTAAGGAATACCAAAAATACACACTATTACATGTCAAAAAATAAAACAAATTTAGGTACCTTTTTCAAAAACAACTTCTGTGCAAGTTAATTTATGTTTTTTTTTGTCTTGATAGTTCTTACTTTTAGTTTTGTTGCTATGTTTGTTATTGATTTATATATTTTGTTTATTTAATACATAAGTTGGTTATTAAGGCAGGATTGCTTTATATATCTACTTTTGTTTAGCGATAGTTATTTTTTGCTCTTTTCAACTTCGTATTTTTCTAAGCTGCATAAGTTAGTTTTTTATTTTCGGTTTTGTGTCAGTTCCGAAGAGTATATTTTATTTAAGTTATCGTCTTTGTTTGCGTCTTTTAGTTCCTATATGTAATTTGATAGTTCAGTGCTATTTATTGTTTTATTGTTAAAACTTGCCTCATAGTTACGATAATCATTCTAAAATAAAGAAAAATTTGAGTCTTTTTCTTGAATCAAAAATTTCGAAACATAACCATTTATTTATTTTTAAAGAACATTCTTTATATAATTTAATAGCTTAATAATATAGCTAAAATAAATTATATTTTTTTGTTAAGTTTTAGTTTGTTGAGTCGGTGCTAGATCCTATAAAAAAGTAGGGTATTTTGGCATTTTAGTTTTTGCAACATTTTTCAAAAAATTTATATATATTTTTTAAAATAAAAACAAATTGTACAGTAATCTTCCTTTATTGTACCAACATATGTTTCTGTGTGTTAACGAATCAACACACTTCAATTGGGTTGTTAATGGAAAGATAACTCAAAGATAGTTATTTTCCATTAACAACCCAGTTGAAGTGTGTTGATTTTTTTTTACTGAGCATGAATCCCCTAAAATATGAAGAACATTAAAAAATTATTAAAATATATTTGCATTTTTTGAGATATGTTGCGAGAACTAAAAAAAAAAGCCAAAATGTCCCACTTATTCTATGGGCTCTAGCACCGCCCGATAAACCTAAACTCAAAAAACAAAACTATCTATTTAGCTGTATCATAAAGCTATTAAATTATATAAAAAATATTCATTAAGACAAAGGAATTGTTGTGTTTTTAAATTTTTGAGTCAAGAAAAAAACTTAAATCTCCCTATATTTTTAGAATGGTTATCGTATTTTGGTTACTGTATCTATTTTAGAATTTTTTGCTAGTTAAACCCACGTAAAATTTTGTTATGTTGTTCGTTTTTATTGTAACTCGGTAAATTAGGTTGCTTTCTAAGCAGTTATTGTCTAAACTGCATTATCGTTCCTGCAGTTGCAGGTATTTTTTGGTTTTTGAGTTTTAGATTGTTTAATATTTTGTTATTGTGTTTGAGAATTAACTGCTTAGAAAGCAACCTAGTTTACCGAGCTGTAATCAAACCAAATAACGTAACAAAATTTAACCATAAGGCAATTTTTATAATAAATCAAAAAGACATAGCGCTGAACTATCAAATTACATATAGAAATTAAAAGACGCAAACAAAGACTATAATTTAAAATTGGAAATAGTCAGAAAAATTTTCAAAAAATAACAAAATAAGTAACTTATGCAGCTTGGAAAAATAAAGAAATTAAAAAAAAAAAAAAAAGAGTTATTGCTAAACAAAAGAAAGACATTAACCCTGCACTAGTAACCAAAATAAGTACTTAAAAACATATACATAAAGCAATAACAAAAAATAGCAATAAAACAAAACTAGTTAAAAATTATTAACAAAAAAAACAAATCATTACTAAACTTGTAAAGATTTTTAATTTTTAATAAGCTACCTAAATTATTTTTTTACACGTAAAGTGTGTATTTTTGATATTCTTTAAAAACTTGCCAATAATCTACTTTATTGTTCTGATAATATATCAAACGCGTTGAAACTACAGTAAACAATTCGAAAACTAGTTGTTTATTCTAATATAGATATTAATCTCTGCTTTTTCAACAAAAAAATTTCATTTTGTCTATTAAAAAAATAATTGCAAAGTTGTCTAATTAACGGAAATACTTTGCCTACATTTTGCTTGAGTTTTTACAAACATTTATAACATATTTATTTTGGTATTTTTTAATTTCATAATAATAACAAACTTCAATAAATAAATGAAAATGTTATGACTAAATGTTATTTAACTAATTCATGAGTCTTTATTTAGAAAACATTTTACAATATCAGATAGTCTTATTTTATTAAGATGTTTTTTTGTTGTAGTTCGTAATACAATAAAATTTTTAACAAAAATCTTACCAGAACATTTTTATTCTTTAGTATTTAAAAAAGCGAACTTTGTAGTTTAACATTCCTTTCTTGCTATTCGAAACATTGTTAGGACTATAATTTTCATTATACAAAATTATAAATTATCAAACTAAAATTTATAAAAAAATCAAAGCTACTAGTTTGTTAATATAGATCCTAGCGAAGCAAGTTCGATAAAATATATAATAAAACAATTTGCACTTTTTTTTTCTTTATTGAACTAACATTTGTTTCTCTGTGTTAAACGAGTTAGAACATTTTAACGGAGCTCTTTAAAAATTTAATACTGCAAGAAAAGAGTAGAAGCTAAAGTAGTTGAATATGTGTATTTATTAAAGATACGTGTATTTACTAAAGATATGTACATATGTTAATCTGTTTTATCTTCTATTCTTTTTTGCAGTACTTATTATTTTTTACATAACTCCGTGGAACTATGTTAATTTATTTAACACAAGTAAACATATGTTACTTTAATAAAAAATAGTACAGTGCAAATTGTTTTTATAATCAAAAAAAATTTCCAAAATTTCAAAAATAACTGAAAATGACAATTATTTTTCAACATCCAAACAGCAGAGAAAAAAAAAACATTTTCAGTGCGCAAACTTTAAGTTTGGCTTTTATTTTAATAAAGATCTGTTATAACTTTAGAAAAATTTTTGTAAAAGTATGTTACGTTTTATTCTCACCATTTTTTATGAAGCTTGCGCTATTTGTGGAGATCGAGCAACTGGAAAGCACTATGGTGCAAACAGTTGTGACGGCTGTAAAGGTTTTTTCAGAAGAAGTGTTAGAAAAAATCATCAATATCAATGCAGGTATTTCATATTCGTCAATATTTTTTTACTTAAATTGGAATACTTTTTGACAATATTTAAAGTAGATACATTTTTAAACAGAGTTTTTAGAAACTAGAAATATGAAAAAAATCAAAAAAACTTGGCAACCCATTAAAAATATTTTTTTGCTTGTAATAAAATTTGAAAGCTCTCATTCTTTAACTACCGACACATTTATGATTGCCAATTAGTTGTTGCCAGTTGCAGAAAAATATTGTCTTGGTAACGAGGTTTTTGATAGCTAAACAGGGGCGTGTCTAGAAATTTTTCAAAGGGGGTCCACAATTTTTTTTGTTCTTAATTTGCCGCTTAAGTACGCATTTCTTAGGTGTGCACTGCCTGTTAAGTACGCATTGTGTATACTATGCAATATCTAGCCGAAAAACTCTATGTTTAAAATGATTTTTTCTTCTTTAAGAAAAATAAAAACATATACGTATTAATAGAAAAATATTATATTTTTTTATTTATTATACTGTAATAAATTTAGATAAATTAAAACTATAAGAACCAGAAAAAATTTATGAACTTACAAATTGTATATCAAAATTCAAATCCGTTATTTAAAACAAATATATTATATACAGTTTATTTAATTAACGAAAATAACGAACATTGTATTATGACTAATATAGGTAATTAAAGACCAAAACTTGCAGGTAGTCTTAGTATATTATAATCATTGGTTTAAAGTTTAAAAAGAAACTTAATTAATCTATTGTATAATACAAAACTCAATAAAAATCTTTAGAAGTTGTCGAAAATAAAGTTGCAAGTCAGTTAAATAAACAATTGAGAACATAATTTTTACAAGCATTATCATTAATTTTCATATTTTGTTTGGAACAGAATTAATAAAAAGCACAGCTGGAATAAAATTATCTAAGGTAAATGACAACTTTTGAGCTTTAAACAATCTAAAAATACCAGTAATACAGAATGTAATATCTTGATAATAAGTTTTTTATTTATTTTTTAGTAAAATATAAACTTAAGTTTTGTGCTGTTATTATATACAATGTAAAATATTTTCCTTACATTATGAAGATGAACATGTGGAATGCTTTTTTACTTAAGATACTAAAAACAAAGAACTATTTAAAATTAGTAATAAACTTGTCTTAATAATAGAAAAATATGCTTAATGATATGTAAACAAACTACCTAGTTAAGTCGTTCCAGTCAAAACAGTCAAGCTAATAATTATAACGAGAGTAAATAAAAAACGAATAAAATTTACATTAACAAACAAGCCAAGTTCTAAATTTGTTACTACTTGAAGATGTATTTTATAAAAATGCATCACTAAGAAAACCAAAGTTTTTAAAAATATTTTAGTATTAATTTTTATTTTATATTTATATATATATATATGTTTTTTTACTAGGTTAATTTATTCAATTTTATATTGAAAAAGTTTATTCCTGATTTAACTGAATATTCCATTCTAAAATTGTTACATTAGCAGTAGATAGATCCTATCTAACTGTGCAAACTATATATATAAGTTACTTATATCCGAGTAAAATTGTATTAATAAATAGTCTTATATTCTGTTTTATATATATTTCTATGAGATATTCTAGACACTTTTTTTTAATTTTTAGTACAAATAATGGCAGTTACAATAATATATTTTTAATGGAAATAAAGATAATTTTTAAAGATAATTTAAAATTCTTTTTATTAAACTTTATAAGCCATTTGATTGAAACCTTGACTTAAACCACTAATTTTTAAAGAAAGTTGTTATTTTATATTTAATTAAAACTTCCCAATATTTTGATTAATTTTGTTGTTATTATACACTTTTTTATTTATGTATTAATAATTTTTTTTTTTTTTTATTTTAGTATTAAATCATACTGGAAATTATTATAAAAATATACTAACCTATTTTTTGGTTGTTTGAGTAATTTCAACATCAGGAGTTGCTCTCCCTCTCATCTTTATTTGAATTTTTTCTTCCAATGAAAGGTTTACAAAACAAAAGTTTTTTATTTCTTAAACTGTTACAGACATAACTAACTTACTTTATAAAAAATAATCATTTTTATCAGAAAACAATATTTTATAAAATAATTAAATCTAGAATAAATTTTTATAAGGGAAGTTCAATTTTGATTTAAATGTTAATATAGATAGAGTTATTACAAACTTTTCTTTTTAGTTTTAAATTCTTTACATTTATATATCTATTTATAATAAGATTATTTTCTTCTAGTAATTTAATCTATTAAAATTGAAATTTTACTAAAAAAAATGTTTAGACTTATACAATTAAACTAAAATATTTTTAAACTATAATTAAATGTTTGCCTGATGGTGCAAAGATTCTAATGATGGTTTTGAAATCTCTATGAGTTGAAAATTTCAAAAAATCAAGAATCAGCTTTGTGGCCGACAGATATACAAAAATAAAATAACTTAAATAAAATGATTAAAATATCATTAAATGATAAAAGAATAAATTTCCAGATGGTGAAGTAGTTTCAGAAATAATTTTCAGATGGTGATTTAAAAACTCTCTGAATTGAACTTTTCGAGGATTAAAAGCTTAACACAACATTATTATATTCAATCAATTAAGTGAAATACAACTTTAGTGATGATATTGGACATTTTTTAAGTAAAATTGTACCTACTAGTTGAAAAACAATAATTAATCAAAAGTTATTTACACTAATTAACAATATATAGTGGGAACTAAGAGCATCTTAGTAAAAATTTTCCCAGAAAAAAATGCTACTATAAAACTTTTACCTATTATCTTGTCACAATTAAAATTTTATTTAAAGTCTATTTCATCTGGGCAACAACGAGCATTTTTTGTTACGGAAACTTATAATCTTTTAGTGTTATAAACTCAACATTCATTATTCAAAGTTTATCAAATAACCAAAAAAAAGTCAATAAACAACGTTTTTAGTAATAGTCTAAAAATCTTCTTTTTTTTCTTTTCTTTTTTAGGGGGTTCACAGGAAACAGGAAACCCGTCAAAACACACCCCTGTAACTAAACACTATTGATCGCCAAATAATTTAAAAACTTCTTGCTCTTATCAATCTTGGCAGTATTTCTAAGGTGTTCTCAAAGAAAAGTCTAAGGATATAAACCATATTTTTGACTGTGTAAGAGTAAGTTTGTAAACTAATCGATCTCATAGTGGAATTTATAATGGCGTTTCTCCAACTAAAGAAAAAAGTAGAAAAATCTATAAACTTAGCTGTCATTGTGCAAGTTACTACATTGTAAAGAATGCTTTAACAGCTTAATTACGTATTGATAAGCATGTGCTAAAAGTTACAAAATTTTGATGAAGGGTGTAGCGGAAAACCTGCAAGCTAACATTGCAGGGTACTGAATCGGGACACCAATTAGTATGAGAAATAAATTTTTAAATTTGTCTTTCTCAAAATTCCTCTAGGACCGTGAAAGTTGGCTGCTACTGGACTCAATATAAACTTCGTACATTATGAAACAAGTAGACTAAATTTATGAATCAGAAAGTTGCGCCTAATAAGTAATTTAAGATTACTAATAAACTTAACTTAAAACAAATACTACTGACTACTAAATAATAATTACAAAGATTATTCAGGCTTATTTACTTACACCTCCCTTATAATTCTAGCTTACATCTTACAATAACTTAATTTCACAAGTACTTTTGTATGTAACCACTTATAGAATTTAAATTGATCAAATAAAACATTATGACCAATTTTATATTATTACTATACTTATAAATGTACAACTTATCAATTTAACTATTCAATGAGAATTTAATGAACACCTTTTAGTATTAAATATTTTAAAATGTAATTTCTTAATTAACTTTAATATACATTTTTAATCTTCTAAGCAACTTTACAAACACTATTTATTACTTAGTTAATAAATATGAAATTGTTTGTTAAGTAAGATATTTTAGTAACTAAGATTACCAAAGAAAAACCATAAGAACAAATTATTATCCAATATAAAACTTAAAATACAAAAGATCCGCTTTTAAAGAGATGTTGTCACCATGGGCGTGTCTAGACTTTTTTCAAAGGGGGTTCACAATTTTTTTTTGTTCTTAATTTCCTGCTTAAGTACGCATTTCTTAGGTATGCACTGTCAGTTAAGTACGCAGTATTTAGCCGAAAAACTCTGTGTTTAAAATGCTTTTTTCTGCTTAGAAATAAAAAAAAAACATATAAGTAGTAATGGAAAAATATAATATGTTTTTATTTATTATACTGTATTAAGTTTAGATAAATTAAAACTAAAAGAGCCAGAAAATATATATTTATAATAAAATCACTTTTTCAAGTAATTTATTCTATAAAAATTTGAATTTCACTAAAAAAAATGGGTAATTACCTAGGATGATGTCGCACCAATATCAAGCTGAAACTATATTTAATTCAATGTCGTTTTTTACCATAATTAGGCTTAGAAATACATAAAAAAAATTATTTATCATAAACCAATAGAATTTAAATATCTAATTGCTTTTATTTTTAAAATAAAGTAAATGATACAATAACTTATATACATTACTATACTGTAAAATAAAATCAATTAAGTATTTTAGTTAATAACAAATGAATTTAATTCTAAACATGTATTTGTATAGCTTGTTTAAAACGAAGTATAAGTTTAGATCAATCATACAAAGCTTAAAATATTGATTTTAAGCCTATATTTGTTGTTCAAAAAGATATTAAACACAATAAAATTTCAGCTTGATATTGGTGCAACATCATCCTAGGTAATTACCAAAAAATGTTTAGACTTTTACAACTAAATTGAAATATCTTTAAATTATAATTAAATGTTTGCCTGCTGGTGCAGGAATTCTTATAATGATTTTGAAATCTTTCTGAGTTAAAAATTTCAAAAAATCAAGAACCAACTTTGAGGCCAACAGATATACAAAAATAAAACAACTTAAATAAAAATTGTTGAAATACTATTAAATGATAAAAGAGTAAATTGCCATGTGGTGTAGTTGTCTAAAGATGATTTTGAAAACTCTCTGAATTGAATTTTTCAAGGTTTAAACCCAGTTGGTTGACACATAAACAAATAACATAAATGCTTAAGTATAAACACAACATAATCATATAACAGCATAACACAAAAGCTTCACACAACATTATTATATACAATAAACTAACCAAAATAAAACTTTAGTGATTATATTGGACATTTTTTTAAGTAAAATTGTATTTACTAGTTCAAAAACAATACTGTATGAAAAGTTATTTACACTAAGTTACAATTTATAGTGGGAACTAAAGCATTTTAGTAAAAAGTTTCCTAGAAAGAAAATGCTATTTTAAAACTTTTACCTATTATGACGTCACAATTGAAATTTTATTTATAATCTATTTCAGCTGGGAAAAATAGAGCATTTTTTGTTAAGGAAAGTTTTTAATCTTTCAGTGTTATAAATTCAACATTCATTATTCAAAGTTTGTCAATAAACAACGTTTTTAGTGTTATTCTTTTTTTTTTTTCTTTTTTCTTTTCGTTTTTTTTTCAGGGGGCTCACAGGAAACAGGAAACCAGTCAAAACACGCCCCTGGTTGTCACAACACCAAAAAATTAAAAAGGATACTAATTTTAGCTTCGAAATTTTATAAATTTCTTAATTGTGACGTTGTAACAAGTTCGCCCTTTGTTATTAAATTGTATTTTAGTTTTCGGCTATTTTTATGTGTTGGGAGGTTAATTTTTTATTATTATTGAGTTGTTGTTCATTCTATGCTGGGTTTTTGCAAAGACTTTAATTACACTCATCAGTGTGCCAGTAACTTTAAAGACAAGAGTTTTTCTTTCTGAAAGCTCTTTCCAGCTACATATTCTGGAATGTAAATGTTTAATTTTAGCATTTATATAAATAAAAATAGTTTTAAACTTTAGGAAGAATAATTAGTGATTAAATTACAACATGTTTTTAACATACTTATGTTTTTTTTTTTGATTAAATGAGCTTAAATAGTTAAGTTTAAAGTTATAAATCTAAAAATATTGTTTTTAATTCTTATTTATTATGATTGACAAACCTTCCTTAGTTTTATTTATTAAAACTTTCGTTTTATATTTTAGTTTTTTTTTCTACTAAATAAGGTATTAAGTACCATCAAAATAATATTCATTCAGGTCAAAATATAATATACAGTTTTATTGACTTTTTCTTAAATAAGATTCTAACAACAAAAACTAAGGTATTTTAATTAACATAACTAAAATTAATTAAATCATTTGTTCACCTATTTTAAAAAACTTAAAAACAATTTCTAATTCTTGTTAGAATTTGATAATAATTTTGATTTAGTTTTTATTGTATTTTAAGTACAAATAATAGTTTTATGTAGTTTTGTACATCATGCATTAGCTTTCAATTATTTTCTTAAAATACAAACTTGTCATAATAACAAATTATACAATATCATTCTTTTATTACACTGACATATGTTTTTGTGTGTTAAACGAGTCAACACACTTCAACTAAGCTCTGTAAAAAAAAAATATTTTAAGGGAAGAATAGAAGCTAAAGTAGATTTATACATGTGTCCAATAAAAATAAATGCTATAGTTATTTATAGATCAATAATAGATTTTATAACATTAAGTATTTTATCTATTATTAACCTATAAATATCTATGGCAACTGTTTTTATTTTTAATGGACACATGTATATTCCTACTTTAGCTTCTATTCTTTCCTTACAGTATTTATTTTTTTACAGAGCTCAGTTGAAGTGTGTTGACTCGTTTAACAAACAGAAACATGTGTCAGTGTAATAAAAGAATGATACTGTATAATTTGTTATTTTTATATATTCCAGTAAACTTGTTTCGCTAGAATTTTTTGTTAACAAACGTTTAAATTTATTTTTTGAATAGTTATAAAAACTTGTCTCTTTTTTGTATCAACGTAGTTATTTAATATTTTGCGTTATATTGATGGTTAACAGAACATCAAAATTTTACCGGTCAATACATTTAGAATATTAATTATAACTACTAACAACACTTTTATAAGATAATACAAAGGTTATACAAGTTTATTGAATGCAATAAATAAATCGAAGCTTAAAAGTATGGTCAAAGGCCATGATGTATAAAAAAGATCATTCAGTCATAGAGCTACACACCACTGATTCACTTAACTTTTTGAGTTGAATTAATTTTAACTTTTAAAATCTACACATTTTTAAGTAAAAGAAAATAAAAATCATTAATTTCTTTATTTAATTAATACTCTAGAAAAATCACAAACAAAAATTTACAGTGTCCTATTCAGATTTAAGCGTTATGTTCAATGTCTTATATTTAAAATATACACTCTTTAAAAAATAACATAAAAGTAAATTAAGAATAAAATTAATATAATTTAAATTCCTAATATATATAGGTTTAATCGGCAATGCATAGTTAATAAGGACAAAAGAAACCAATGCAGATTTTGTAGACTAAAAAAGTGTTTTGCTGCTGGAATGAGAAAAGAAGGTATAAACAAGAAATTTTTATAAGTTTGATTCATAAAAAAAAAATAGTTTTAAAATCAAGTACCGATAGTTTAAAAAAAATCATTTGTACAGAGTTAAAATCTTTCAAACAATAGATATAAATTCTATATAAACATAAAATTATTTTATAAATACGACTATAAAGGGTTAACACCTATGTATTTATACAGTAAGAAAAAGTAACTTAAACAGTGTTTAAACTAGTGTTACAAATTAAAAAAAATAAAAAACAACTAGATTAAATCATGTTAACTAAAGACAGAATTTAGTAAACACACTTGTATAATAATTTATTGTACTTTAGTAATTTTGCTTACTTCAAAAAATAAGCATAGAAACTTCTATTTGTAATAGTATAAAATAAATTTTATCATTTTTCCGAAATATATTTTTAAGTTTATCAAAAAATTGAGATTATTATACCTAAAGTACAACTTATTAAGTAAATTTTAAGCTGAAAAATTTTTAACCTGTAGTTCGAATAACTAGATTAGTTTTTAAAAATTGATATTAATAAAAAATTTCAACCATAGATAACACATAAAAGTTATATTGAATAAATAGATAATTTATGCTTAAATAAATGCTTTAAAATGATTGATTTTAGTGCAGTTTTATAAATAATGGTATAATATAAATACTCATGAACTAGTTTTCATAGATTCAACCTTTCCAGTACATTGAAAACATTTAACATTCTATAAAATTGACTAATATAAAGTTAAATTAAAACCTAGCGCTTAGTTAATAAATGTCTAAATCGCTTTTAATTTTAAATGGCATTGCTACTTTAACTAGAAAAAAGTTTTTTAATATTGATAAAAGTACTAAACTACAAGCAATAATGTTATAAAAATAAAATTATAAAGTACAAGTAAAACCAAGAACAAAAAGATTGAAAATTTGCAATTAAATAACTAAGAAGTACATTTGACCGTAGTATCCAGTTATTAAACCAATCATTATGTAAATGCTGTTATCTAATTTTTCATAAGCTATATGTGAATGTATGTAATTTCAAATTAATTTTGCTGAGTTTTAAACTTATAAACATTTTTGTTTTAATTAAACTTCAAAGTATAAAATTTTTAGAACAATTTATTTTATCGTTTTACAAAAGCTTTATGTTATAATTTACAAACTTAATTTTTCGAAGAACTATTTTAGTAAAAAAAAAATCTATAAGAGATCTTCAGTTAAAATGGAATTCTCGAAGTTTAAAAAATGTGTATTAAGACCATAAGGCTTAACTTAAGTTTATAAATTACATAGTAAAGACCGTAAGAAAAAAAAAAAGACTAGTAAAGAGCTTATAACATTTTGTATATGAGTACAAAATATATTTATTTATAAACTATATACAAGTTACAATACTAAAATACCATTTGATGATTTATATAAGAAAAGTTGATAGAAATAATTAGTATTATAATTACAAACTTAGGCAAATATAGTTAAGCTAAATTTATTTTTCTTAAAATAGATAAAAACTATTCAAACAAACAGATGTTTTTAGCTAGTATTGTATGTAAATAATATAAAATATATAGATAAATGAGCATTTTTAGGATAAATAAAAGTTAAATGCATTTAGAAATTTATTAAGTCTACTTAATATTTGCATTTAGTATTATAGTACCTTTGGTCAAATTCGAAAGCTAATTGATTTATCTAATTTTTAGTTGGTTTTTTTAACTAATTAAAGCAAATAACTAACTGAAAATAAGCCAACTGTAAACTATCAAATAAAAAATATCACGTTTGAGATTAAATTAAAAGCAATTCTAAAAGTGAAAAGTTTTCAGGTCTGTTGCTCTTAAATGATTTTTTATATTGAGTTGTTACTTGACAAAATCAAAATTGTTATGAAAGTGTTTTTATTTAAAACATTATGCATTACCTACATAACAAAAATAAAATTGTGTTGTTTTTTGTGACAAGTCGGTCACTTATCACATGAAATATTTGTGATTTTGATCCATTTAGAAGTGATTTTTTTTTTTTTTAATTAAAAAAAATTTTCTTTACATTAAGTCGCCAATCTAATAACTAACTAATATAACTAATACTTGTCTTGTTTTACTTTAAAATTTTAAATTTCATTGCCAAGACTGTTTTAACTTATGTTAATTAAACAATTAGCTGTTGACGAATATTGCAAATTGATTGTACTATTTTTTAATAGATGTGAGTTATTTTATGTTAATTTCAATTTCAAAATTTTGATGAAACGTTTAAGTATGTTTTTTAGTTCTCAAAATTTTAATAAAGCTATTTTTAAAGCATTAATACAGTTTGAAATGTTAGTAATTTATCTCAAAACTGAACTTAAATCAATAAATAATCATAAAATTAAAGCGGTACAAAACGAAAGAGACCAAATAAAAAAGAAGACTGTAACACAAAAAGAGCACGATGATTCGCTCTCGATTGCAATTTTGCTTAATGCTGAAATCCAAAGTGTAAAAAAGGTTTAAATAACTAAAGTATACTAAAAGCGAATTAGCTAAATAAACTTTTTTAGTTATAAAGAATTGTTTTTAGAAAATAGAAAAATTAGTTTTTAGCTTTTAATTATGTATCTTAAGTGTCTTTTCTATTTTTATAATTAAGTGAAGCAACTTTTAGCTCTAAATAATAACTAAAATAGTTGCACTTTATAAGTCTTATAGGTACAAACTAATAAGTTGGTTAAATATTTATTTTATATAATTTTTTCTGTAACTAAAATGGTGTTACTGATAAAGTATACAAGCTTGGAAAAATATTAACAAATTTGACAGCCTGAAGAGATACAACAAAATACTCATAAAATTATAGCAAGTGTAAACGATGTTGGAGATTCGATGAGAGAACAATTATTAGCTCTAGTTGATTGGGCAAAGTACATTCCTGCATTTGCTGAACTTCCTATTGATGACCAAGTTAGATTTTTTTTTGTCATTGAATGAAACAGAACCAATAGGAATTCAAAATTTTCTTAAACTATACTAGTTATTTTATTTATTAGATATATTAAAGATGCAAACAGATGTCTTGTGCATGAAACACTGTGTTTCTAAATAAACTCTAAACATATTTGATACTCATCAGGCTAAATCTGGACAAATCAGTATAAGTCAGTTTTTATAAAACATTTCTAAATGTCATTTTTTTCAGATCAAATTCTTAGAAGTTTGCGAAGTATTAAATTAAATTTGAAATAAGTTTTTATTTTGTGTAGATTCATAAATTGTTAATATCTTTGTTGATAAAAAATTACTCTGTATACATATATCTACTAAAACTAATGCATTTTTAGAAAATATTAGGATTTTTCAGTTGTAGAAATACTAGAAAACTTCTGAGATTTAAAAAAAAGTTCGATAACCATTTTGTTTTTTCAAAATATTTAAATTGTTTATTTCTTTCTAAATAAGCATTTGGTACTAGTAAATTTAATTCTACCAAAAAAACCATTATTGCCAAAATGACAGGGTTCTTCAGTACGTAAGCTAGAAAATTTCTTAATTTCATGAGGAAATTTGACAACAAGTTTGTTTTGATTTAACTAGACCGTTAAGTTGAGAATTTTATTTTAAATAAGTGTAGAATAATTAGACTATGGCTCATTTTAGTATTTATGTTTATACTTATTTTCGTTTCAGATTTTACATTGTTAATAAATTATTAAACTAAATTGACAAGGAGTTATTCTTCATGTAAAATCTTATCAACAATCTGAGAAAAGTAAAATGGTTGTAGTAAAGTGCCCAATCCGTGGATGCGAGTTTCAGACGCCAGATCTATCCGGTGATGTTGTGAGTAGCCTTCTCAACCTCCACAAAATGGAGCATCAGCAAAATTCTGAGTAATCCAATAATGGAGTAATGCCAAATGCACCTCAATTGATTCGACCAAGGGTTGACCGGGGGATCAGCCAAGAGACATGGCTTGCTTTCATTCGGAGGTGGGAGGCATTCAAGATTGGTTCGAATATAAGCAACCAAAACGCAAGCATACAGCTTTTTCAGTGTGCGCAGGACAAGCTTGGCGATCTTATGTTAGCAAGTGATCCTCGACTGATGGCCAAGTCAGAAAGTTACGTTGCTAAACTGATGGAATCAATTGCAGTCATAAAAGTTGCTATTGGTGTAAAGAGAGCAGAACTTACGAACCTACACCAGGTCCATGATGAACCGTTTAGAACGTTTGCCACACGTGTACGAAGCAAAGCAGAAACCTGCAATTTCACTACAGTCAGTGAGTGTGACTGTGGGAAAAGCAATGTGACGAGCTACACAGAAGAAGCAATAAAAGACGTGATGCTCATTGGCGTTGGGGACGATGACATAAGAAGAGAAGTTCTCAGTACTAAAGATATCTTATCCAGGTCATCATTTGATATAATTTCCTTTATTGAAAGTAAAGAAATGGGACGCCATGCAACTGAGAATTCGCGGACTATATCTGCAGTCTCTTCCTTTCAACGTCAGAAGAAGGGACGTGTCAACATAGGAGATAAGTCCCAACATTTTCCTTGCCAGAACTGTAAAAAGCTTTTCTATCCTTTCAACGAAAAAGGTAACCAAAATAAAAAGCCTTTCTGATATTGTTTATCTTGTTGTCGTAGTCGATCAAAAAAAGTTAATGCTGTTCAAATCCAAGCTGATCGTTCTGATTTTATGCAACAAGATACCCAAATAATGTCACTACACGCAGGTAAAAGAATCATGTTGAATAACACCATATTCAGCAAGAAGTCCTAGCGATCATCCTCGTGCATCAGTCAAGATTGCTAGACATGGCACAAACAAGTTTGCATGGGTAAGTGCTTTAGCTGATACTGGAGCAAAGTCGAACCTTTGGGGGTGGGAAAACTTTCAGGAGGATGGTTTTTGTAAGAAGGATTTAATGCCTGTATCCATCACAATTCGCGCTGCCAATAAAATTCCTATTAACATTCTAGGGGCTTTCAAAGCGACTTTTAGCGAAATGTCTCCAAAGAAGGAAGTTATCAGATGTGATGGAATTGTTTATGTAAGCGATTCAGTGACTGGATTCTTTCTCTCGTATGAAAGCATGGTTGACCTCCTGATTATTAATAAGGATTTTCCCACCATCGGATCTCAACTGCCTCATCAGCATTCTGAAGTTGCTGTAAGTTCAAATGAAAATGATCCGAATAGACTGGACTCGCATAAAGATGTGACCTGTGATTGCCCGCCAAGGAGTAGAGTGCCAGACCGACCAAACAAACTTCCGTTTGAGGCAACAAATACAAACGTGAGCATAATGCGTGATTGGCTCTTACAAAGGTACGCAGCTTCAACGTTTAATGTATGTCCACATAAATTACTCCAGCAAATGAGTGGGCCTCCACTTGAGATACATTTTGAGAATGATGCTAAACCACGTGCTTGTCATACACCAGCTCACGTGCCAATTCATTGGTAGAAGCAGGTTGAAGCAGATCTCATTCGAGATGTGAGGTTGGGTGTCTTGGAACGTGTCCCATTTGGTGAACCCAGCTAGTGTCACCGCATGGTGGTCACCAGGAAACAGGATGGGTCACCTAGGAGGACAGTAGATCTCTCACTACTTATTAAGTATTGCAAGAGGGAGACGTGCGCTACAGATACTCCGTTTAAACTAGCGCGCAGAATTCCAAAGGGAACGTTCAAGACTGTAACAGATGCATGGAACGGGTATCATGGAGTTCCACTGAGAGAAAGTGATAAACACCTCACTACATTTATCACTCCGTTTGGCAGGTTCCGATATACTAGAGCACCTCAAGGCTTTGTATCATCTGGTGATGGTTACAATCGACGATTTGCAGCTATTTTATCTGATTTTGAAAGAAAGGAGAGATGTGTTGATGACACCATATTTTTTGATTCAGAATTAGAGTGTCACTGGTGGCGAACAATAGATTTTCTGTCAAAAGTTGGCAATGCAGGGATCATTCTAAATCCCAAGAAGTTCCAGTTTTGTCAAAAGTCCGTTGATTTTGCTGGATTTAGAATTTCTGATGAACGTATATAACCTTTGCCTAAATATCTGGATTCCATTCGCAATTTTCCAACCCCAAAGTCTGCCACAGATATACGTAGCTGGTTTGGTCTGATAAATCAAGTTGCAAATTATGCCAAACTTCGTAAAGTCATGGCACCGTTTAGAGATTTTCTCAGTCCAAAATGTAAGTTTATGTGGACAGAAAAATTAAACCAATCATTTAATGAATCAAAAGAGATAATCATTGACGCAATAAAGAGCGGTGTTCAAATTTTTGATCTTGGGAAACTGACTTGTCTTAGACCAGACTGGTCAAAGCAAGGATTGGGCTAAATCATTATGCAGAAACACTGCAAATGCAATAGCCGGTTACCAGATTGCTGCACCACCGGCTGGAAAGTGACGCTTGCAGGTTCAAGGTTTCTGAATGGGTCAGAAAAGAATTACGCTGCTATAGAAGGGGGGTCTTTTGCTATTGCTTGGTCATTAGAACATACCAAGTATTTCACTAAGGGCTGCAAAGATCTTGTGGTTGTTACGGATCATAAACCACTGGTAAAGATTTTTGGTGATCGCACCTTAAACGAAATTCACAACACGCGCATTTTCAGGCTCAAACAACGTACATTGCCATGGCTTTTTCAAGTGCATTACATGCCAGGTAAAACTAATCTAGCGGCAGATGCTGCATCGCGTTATCCAAGCTCGACTAATGAAGTGAATTCACATGGTAGTGATTTGACTGACGAATCACTTCTAATTGCCTATTGAGTAATGAAGTATGCCATTCAATGGCAATCACTTGGGAGGAATTTGTAGAGCAGACATTGAATGACAAAGTTCTTTCAAGAGTATCCAGGTGTATTGAAAAAGGTCGAAGCTTGAAACATGATGAATCTTTGTCAGCGTATTTTAGATACGATGATGCATTGTACTTAAGTGATGGAGTTATTCTTTACAAGGACAGAGTAGTAATCCCTGTCAGTTTACGATATCGGGTCCTCAACAAGTTACACTCGGCGCACCAAGGAGTCAAATCAATGCATAATCGTGCCCAAAAATTGTCTTCTGGCCTTGTATTACACAAGACATTGAAGCAATTCGGGCCAATTGTCAAAGCTGCAACCGCAATTCACCTTCTCAACCATCATTGCCACAAGAAGCATCTGATCCTCCTACAAACCCTTTTGAAAAAATATTCGCTGATTTCTTCCAATTTGCCGGAAACAATTTTTTGGTAGTCGGTGACAGGTTGTCGGGTTGGTCAGAAATATTTTCCACACCCAGCGGAACCTCTCAGGTAGGTTCGCGTGGGTTGATTAAGTAACTCCGAGTTTTGTTTTCTAGATTTGGAGTACCCGAGGAAATATCAAGTGATGGTGGACCGCAATTTACGTCCAGTGCAACAAATGAATTCTTTAAAACCTGGTATGTTACGCATCGAATATCTTCTGCTTACTATCCAAGATCAAACGGTATAGCGGAAGTAGCTGTCAAACAGGTAAAAAGGTTGCTAAGATCAAATGTGACGTTTCAGGAAGTCTGGACAATGACAAGTTTTTAAGTGCGATGCTTTATCTGAAAAATACTCCTGATAGCGATTGTCAAGTGTCTCCAGCCGAGATTATATATGGACGTCAGCTGCGAGATAGTTTCACATTCTTGAACAAACTTGACAAATTCTCCAATCCTAATGTGCGAACCATGTGGAGAAAAGCATGGAAGCTTAAAGAAGAGGCGCTCCGTACAAGATTTGTAAAGAATTCTGAAGTACTTAACCAGAGAACCAGGGATTTGCGACCTCTCTAAGTTGGCAGTAGGTGTCTACTACAGAACCAGAGTGGCACTCATCCACGTAAATGGGACAGAAGCGGAGTGGTAATGGAGGTGCTTCCACATGATCAGTATGTAGTCAGAGTTGATGGTTCACGGAGACTTACTCGGAGGAACAGAACATTTTTAAGGATGTACAACCCAGTCTCAACCAGCATTGAAGCAAAAACTTCCTATGGTTGGAGCAGTAATCTACCAAGCTCACATGAGTGCAATGTTGGTCATCAACGTCCTTATTCTTCTGTAAAGATTACAGAGGATTCCAACGGTGCCAATACTGGTAAAACCGGTGAGGTTGAAGCGGATCATGAAGAGGTTGAGGAAGAGTACATTCCTGCTCCTATAGTTCACAAAAAAAAAAGGTTCCGCTTGCTTTGCGTAGGTTGAAAGACTTCAATGCGCCAGGGAGGCTTGAAAGTGGAGTACTCCAAAGTAGAAATCACCGTAAGTGAAGTTTGTTTGTTCCTGTTTATACAACAGTTGGTTCTGAGTGTTCAATTGTTGCTGATAGTGATAATTGCTGAGTCAGGAAGAATTCAGCGTGGAATTGCATGAATTTGAATTGTTTTGGATTTATTTAGTGCGTTTTATTGCAGTTTTGTTTTTCCTCAAATAAATCCCTTGTTTAGAGATATTTTTTTATTTAAGTTAATTGAGCTTTGTTAATGCATAAAATTTAGTTTCATCCTAGTAAAATATTTTTGTTACTTATTTAAATCCCCTCTTGACGAGCTATGTCATTGCCTTAAACTTGTTATTATCTTAAATGAGCTGGAGGGGATGTAGAATAATTAGATTATAGCTCATTTTAGTTTTTATATTTATACTTGTTTTCGTTTCAGATTTTACATTGTGAATAAATTATTAAATTAAATTGACAAGGAGTTAATCTTCAATAAGCAGTTAGATTTTTTAGCAAAGCACTCTGTAAGCTAGCAATCTGATAACTTAACATATGAAAGTAAAATAAATCTGTAGCGGTTAAATTAAAATTCAACTTCTGAGAAATAAAATTTTTATGATATTTTTGAGGGGCCATATCAAATGAAACAACTTGAAATTGAAAAACTACAATCTGTACTGAAAAGTCCTATCACTATTTTTTAACGCTATTAAAACCAATCGAATAGGCTACGTCTTTTCATCTGGTTGTAAGCCCAACCAAAATATGTTTGGAAGCTGTTATTCTAAATCGTCGCATGTCAGTCTAAAACTGCTAAATTATACTTACGAACCATGTCTAAGTGTAAAATTGTACTTTGTTAAGATTTGGCTCCTGTAAGTAAAGCAGTCTTTGTTGACATCACTAACTTTAAAATTACTTAGTTTAACCAAATTTGTATTGCAAAAGTTTATGTCGAACAAATTCCCCATGTTATACACAAAATGCTGCCAAACCTGGATTATAGACTAGAGAAGCTTCTTAACTCTATAATAGGATATTTAAAAGTTTAATAAGATTAATTCAATTAGGACGATAAGAATCAATTTAAACTTAAAATACTTAAAAAAAGTTACTGGTATGACATTAAAAGAAAGATTAAAACTACTATTAATTAATAAACACGCTTATATTACTACAAATAAAGTAAACATACACCAACAATAAGCAAGTTAAAGTTTTGTTTATCTTTTTCCATAAGCTGTTTAGTGTTTTCTATAGATACAAGAAAAAACTTATAAACTTTGTAAGTTTACAATAACAAAAACTTGCACAGTACTTTTTTTTTTATTAAACTAACACATCTTTCTCTGTGAAAGAAAAATTAACACAGTTTAACGGAGTTCTGTAATAAATAACAAGTACTTAAAAAAATGTTACGAGATAATGTAGGTGAATATGTGTATCTACTAAAATATAAGCCATAATTACCTGTTGGACTTACTTTGCTAGGGCTAGAAACAACTAGCTTGTAATTTTGAATATACAATATACAACAACAATAACTGGTAAAAGTAAAAAAACAAAGAAATTTTTAATGTTTGATTGCTTACTTTTGTATTTTTAGGTGACATTTAGTTAGTACAAGTTTATTCAATAATTTTTTTAAGCTTACACTTAACGTTTAAACACAGAATTATTACGATTGTTTTTCAAACATCGAGTTTTATAAAACCGAAACCATTTGCTCTTTTTAATCAATTAGATCCGGATCCAGCCAAATTTTGGATAGAATCCAGCCGGATCCGGATCTTATAAAGAAAAGGCTTGGTCCAGCCGGATTCGCTAGATCAAAAGTTTTGACGTACGTGTAGTACATAGAGGTCGGTAAACTGCGGCCTTCAAATCAAAAGTTTACAGTCCTTTGTGTATTTTTTAGAGTACACAAACTTTAACATAAAAACTAAAAGTTTTTTCGGTAAGAACTTACAATTAAGCTCTTAATTTAATTGCTAGTTCTTTATATTTGAGTTTTTTCAAATTTTGTATAAAGTCAATCTTTTTTATATAGTTCGGTCCGCAAGCAACTTTGTTTAGAAAAAAAAAGACCCGTTACTTATTGCTTATTGCTGCCGACCTCTTGTGTATTTAATAATTTCTAAAGAAATAATTTCTATTAACTGTAGTATTTCACAAGCTTGTTCAACAAATTTCTTTTGTTTTATTGATTCTTATATATAAAGGTTGTGGTTACATGGAGAAAAAGTATGTGTCTTATAAATATTTTACTGATTTATTTGTCTCTATTCTTTTTACTACATTACTTTACTGACTTATAAATACTAAATTTGTAAAAGAAACTTTTTATTATACAGGTAGCTTTGTTCAGAGCACATGCTGGTAAAAACTTAGTGATGGGAGTTGCACGGAGATCGCTAAAATGTGACTCAGATGTATTACTTCTAGGCAATAATTTCATTATTCCAAGGTTTTTTTCAACTACACAGTTTCTCTACTAAACATAATTTTAAGTAAAAAGTAGTAAATAGTTATGTATTCGTTTTATACTTTTATAAAGTAAAAACATTATATAACCTTAATTATTAGTGTACCTTGTTTTATGGTGTATATACTGTATATATTAATTTAACGTTGATTTCTATGACTAATAAGTAAAGGGATCGGTAAAATTTTTCGTATTTCTAATAAAAAACTACTTTTGGCTTTATTAAAACAGAACTATTAAAGATTTCAGTGCTGAGATTTTGAACTAAAATAATTTATTAAGGTTAATTTTTATGTATAACACATAAGTTCAAGACTATTTTGGTAGAAACAAATTTAGTACCTAACTGAACAACCACCGCTTGCCTTAAGCTAAGCAGCCCTCGCTCAAAACAACCTAAAACAGTTTACTTTCCTTTTTAGATACATGGTATATACATATTATTACAAAAAAAATAATCAAATTAAAAAATGAGTTACCACAATAACACATAAATAAATAAAAAACAAAGTCAAAAAGAACGGCGATAACTTAGTACATAGATAAAAGATTTTTCAATTTCATTGTAAATGCAGATTTTTAATAAAGTACAACTAAATAGATGGTTTTCTAGAAGCATTGTTTATAAAACATAACAAATTTGTACTTAATTAATAAATAAATTTATAGTCTGTTGGGGGAAGCGTACGGTAATAAAATTAAGTAATATTATAACTAAAAAAAAATATAAAAGAATCAGTAGTTATTTAGATGACATAAAACTTAAAAAGTTACTTTGTAATTTTTTTGTCTTTTTTTTTTAATGGAAAACTATTGAATTTTACTGATATTTGTAGTTTTTAAATAAAATATTTTGAAGTTTTGAGCGGAAATGTTCCAGTTTTTCACACTAAACTGTGGTAACTTGTTCCACATAGTCTTTGCTCTGTAAAAAAATAATTTAGCCACTTACAGTTGTAAAAACTATGAGTAAACTTTATTTTTATTTTAATTCCTCTTAAATTATATTTATTATAGGAAAAACTGATTAAAAAAAGTCTTATACTTGCCATTGATACTGCATAATTAATCTTTTAAATGATGCTAGGACTATTTCCTAGTAATTTAAGTTCAGAAACTTAACTAACTGAGAAGAACTAGATTTTAAAAGATATTTTTTACTTCCGAGAAAACAGTTTGTAAATTATTTTCCCAAAATAAGATTGTAACAAATATAAACCTTAACTTTGTAGTATATACCGTGGGTATAATCTGGCTACAGTTTTGTATGTTATTGTTTTAGCAAGGCCTACAAACTAAAATTGACCAACCTTATCGTTTATGAAGATTACATTTTTGCACTTAGTTTTTTAAGACTAGATGTATGACGGTGTAGGTGTAAAAAAGCATAGCATTTATATACAACTTAGTTAACAAATACTTACTTTTACAACATTTTTCTTTAAGCTATGTACTGTTGAAAATATATATTGTTGACAAAAAATGTTTAAAAGCAAATTTTGTTTATAAATTTTATTTATGTTAATAATGCATTATAATAATTTTAAAAACTTCCTTAAAGTAAATTAAATAAAAATATTGAACATTGTTTCCTTAAGTAGGCAATATCGCTTCTTCAAGGAATCTAACTCAAAAGACTGCGAAAAATAACTAGGAAATTTACTAGTTAAAATGCAATATCTAGCAAAAGGGGCCAATTTTTTTAACTCTGCCAAGGGGGCAATTACGAAACAATTATATAAAACAACAGTAAAAGAATTAACGAATTTAAGATTTTTTGAAGAAATTCCAACGCCTTTTTGCATAACCTAATTAAAATTTGTCCTCTTTTAACTTTTTTTAGAATTTTAAGTGGTATTTGGTCTTTCTTTATAGAAAATAACAAAAAATGTATGATAAAATGAAAAGTATTTGATATTATTTTTAAAATAAAAACGAAATATATCTTCAATTCTATATATTTTGGTTTTGGTTATAGTATTAATAAATTTAAACAGTACTCTTTGTTTATTACAGTAACACATTTTTCTTTGTGTTATCAAGTTAACACACTTCAACGGAGCTCTGTAAATAATTAAATACTGTATAGAAAGTTAAGAAGCTTAAGTATGTGTATATATATGTTTATTAAAAATGAAAATAAATACTATAGATTAATGCAGATAAATGGTTAATAATAGATACAGTACATAATGTTAAACCCGACTGTTGAAAAACTTAATAATATTTGTAATTATAAAGTTTAAATTAGATAAAATAAAGTAACATACAAAATAAAATAACGAACCATAATATAAAGCAACTCACATGAAGTTCAAGAAATACTGATTCAAAATTTTAAGCCATTGTTTATATTAATTTATTTTAAATCTAAACCCACCAATGTTTCTAAAAGAGATATGCCAGAGTTTGCTTTATATGGCAGCTAAGAACGTAGAATTTAGGTTCAATAATTACATCTATAGACAAGTTGACGGTGTCGCGATGGGCAGTCGCTTGGGTCCTGTGTTAGGAAGTATATTTGTTGGCTATTTTGAGTCCATTTTATTTACGAATATAGAAAAACCTCTAAACTACTTTAGATATGTTGACGATATTTTTATTTCTTATAAGACAGACTACAATGTGGATGATTTCTTTGACCAAATCTCCAAGTTACATCCTTCACTTAAGTTCACTCGTGAGCATAAAGCTGATGGCTATTTACCTTTCCTTGATGTCTTAGTTAAACGAACACCAACCTCTTTAAACACATCCATTTATAGAACTTATAATCCATAATAAACTTTCGTAGGCCAATATATTCCTTGGCAGTCTTTTTGTCGCACCTCACAAAAAACCAACTTATTATCGTGCTTACTTTTTCGAGCACATAAAAAATGTTCTGAGGTGAAACTAAATGAAGAAGTCAATAACATTAAAAGTATTTTTGGCTCCTTAGGTTACCCTTTAGAAGTTATTGAAAAAACAATAAATAGGACTACAGCGGAACTTGTCAGCCCTACAAAACACGGCCCAAATAAATGTGCAGTATATTTAAGAATTTCATATTTAGGAAAGGAAGCTAAGCTTTTTGAAAACCAAGTTTTATAAACCGTAGATAACACTTTTGGGCAGTAAATTTAAGAATTACTCATTTCGTCAGAAAACCTCTTAACGGTATTGTTAAAGATCTCACTCCTGATCCAGAAAAATGCAACATAATCTATAAGTACAAATGCCACTGTGATAGTGAGTATATTGGGAGAACTTAGCAACGATTCCACATAAGAAGGGACCAACACGTGACCAACCCCTTAAGAAATTGGATGATCTATGGGACAAATAAGCCAATAAAAAGTCAATCGGTAATAAGTGAACATTTGTTAGATAACTTAGAATGCGCAAAAAACTATAACGATAATATGTTTTCAATTGTTTGTAAAGGACGTAACATGTATCATTTATGTGTTTTAGAATCTTTATTTATAAAAACTAATAAGCCAAGTTTATGCAAACAAAAATTTGTTTATAATTCTAATTTGTTAAAATTATTGTAAAATCGCTACTAAGTTTTGTTTTTGTTGTTTAATTTTATTTTAAAGAAAGTTTAAATAAGTCTGTTTCCTCTTATTAAAATTGCTATTAATGCTTTCAATTTCGAGTACTTAAGCTTTATACTTTAATTTTTGTTAAACAACTTTATAAACAACTTTATAAACAACTGCATTGCATAGCACATATAATTTTTTTTACCTATTATGACACATAATCTTACAATTTTATTAAGTTAACTATTTTACAAAAATCTATTTAATTATCTACAAGAACTTTTGAAAAGGGTAAATTGAAAAATTTTAAGTTCACAAAAAATAAAATAAACTGCAAAATGAATTGCTGTCTCAAATTTTTATATAAACTTATTTTTTATGTTTGGAAAAAAGTAGTATGATAAAAAAAAATTATCTTAAATTTTTAAAGCTTTAATTACTTTAAACTGTTAATTTATTTATAAATTCAGTAATTAATGTTTGTTGTTTTACTTCTTTTTAATTACAATAGATTACTTATTATGTTTTAAAATAACTACAAGAAAAAAGTTTAAGTTTCTTTACGACAATTTAAACTAAAATTTTCGATACTTTTTAAAATTTTATTTATTCTTAAATAACTCCCTAAACATTTGAAAAATAAAAATTTTATAAAAAATCAAAACGAAAAGTACTAGTTATTTGTATTTGAATTAATACTTGAAAAAACTTGCTTATAATAAACAAACTGAAATTTAAATAAATAGTTTTAAGCTAATTTATCTCATAACATCTAATTTACTTTTAAAATTGTTTTGATAATAGTTCAAACTTTTAATAACATATTAACAACTATTCTCTTAATATATACAGTATGACGTTTAAACTCATTTTAAAAGTTGATGAAGGTTAAAGTCATTTTAACACGATCTAACTTGATAATTCTAATATTTTTATATAAAGAAGTGACTATACTTCTACTTGAAAAACTTAATATAGAAATTTAACAAGCTTGTGGTAAGTTTATAAAGTTTTCTGCTAATAATATTTTAAATGGTTTTATACTCTTTTACCAAGAAATGTTTAGTTATTATCAAAGTTATTCGTTTCAATCAGGAGTTTTTGCTAGAATACTCCCGACGCTCCTATTTTGATGAGCATATATAGCTGTAAATTGCGCATAAAACGTTGCATCAGACGTTTTAGATTGACTTTGCTATTGCTCTTGATTTTCTCTTAATCTAAACTCTATTTAAGCTTCATCAGAAATGGGTTCTTGTTGACTGATTCCACATTACTTGACATTCAAAACAATGTTACAGTATGTAAAAACCTCAGTTTATTTCTGGTGAACCACTACTTTCAAAATTAACTTGATGTTCTTGGGTATTTTATATCTTTTTGTAACTATATAAAATAAAGGTGGGCAACGTTTGTCCTACGGAGTAAAAATGACTTTGTCTAGCCAAAGTTAAATTTTAAATGGAACCCGGCCCGCGAGCATGTAAATCTGGCCCGTTAAACAAAGTTTTAACACTTACGCTAAGTATTTAAGGGTAAATAAAGAGCAAAAAATTCCTAGGTACAATTTACGGGAGATTCGAAAACTTAAACTAGTCATATTAAAACAAATGTTAGTTAGATCTTTTTTTTCAAAATGAATTGGATAAGTGTGAGTTAAATAAAATTTATTCAAAAATAAATGCTGCAAGACTGATTTTCCACATCTTTTCCGCCGATTAAAACGTTTGTAACCCCTAATTTAAGTTCCGAACCATTTGAAATCTTTTGTTTTGTGTTTATATTTTGCAAATATTATCTATCTTTAAAAGTAATTTTCTTGTTCAATTGTTATAATAGAAGTTCCAACTCTTTTTTTTACAAGTTAAGAAAAAGTTTATAATTTAAAAAGACATCAGATATGTTAAAAGAAAGCTTTTAATGGTTTTCAACAAAAACTTATCTACATGTGAAAGCTGTCTATGGTAGGACTACCTTTATTAAGTAATTGTTTCGATTATGTGTTGATACTTTTTTGTTTAAGTTGAATTGAATTTCAAGCTACATAACTATCTTAAAACTACTTTTTTACTATTCTTTAGTATTATTTTTTTTTTCTAATTATTTCCGGAATAAAAACATTTACTACATGTTGTTACAAGGTCAATACGCGTAAAGCTAAATCAGCCCAAATCAGTTTTTTGACAAAAGTGGTAAAATTCAGTTTTTTTGTTTAAATGCTTAAAAATTTGTGAAGTATATAGTTATTTTTTAAATCAGTTTTTGTTTTAAGTATATTAATATATAATGGATTTGTTTTTTAAGTATAAATTATGTTGTAATCTTTACTAAATTTAGGTAGCATCGGAAAAATTTAGGGTTTGTCAGTTGTACAAATGTTTCAAAACTTCTTCTAAAAACGAGATTTTAAAAGGTATTTGAGAACCGGTTTATTTATTAAAAATTTTAACAAATTGTTAATTTCTATGTAAATTAGCATTTGGTACTTGTAACCTTAATTATGCTAAAACAAAGGTATTGTCGCAAAAATGTCAGGTTTTTTCAGTAGGAAAGTTAGAAAGTTTATAATTTTTTAAGAAATTTAACAACAGGCTCGATTTATCTAGACTAAACTGTTAAGCTTAAAATTCTTCTTCATGCACTGGGATTTTTTAGCCAAGCACTTTGTGAGCTAGCAGTTCAAAAAAATGAGTAATGTATATAAAATATTTTGCAGTAGTTAAATGACAAATGAAATTCAGACAATTCAAATTCTTATGCTATTTTTTAGAGGCCATATCGAATAAAATAATTTGGAATTAAAAAATAAAAACTATCCTTAAAATTTTTATCTTTAGTAGCTTAAGTCAATACAACCAAACTAATAGGCTACGTTGTTTCATCTACTTGTAAGCCTGATTGAGCTTAAAACAAAAAAATTTAGAAAATTTTGTTTTAAAGCATGGCATGTCAGTCTTGTTTTGCAAATTGCGTTTAAAAATAATTTATGATGTTTTTTTTTTCTTACCATAGTAAAACTATTATTGTAACTGTTTTTTATTTAAAACTAACTATAAATTAAATGAAAACTAGGTTTGTTAAACATTTTTTTAAACCTTTAAGTTTTAAGCTTCTTATATCTACACAACACACGTGATCTGAGTTCAACATGCAAAATTACGCGGCAAACTGTACAGTAACTATTTTTTAGAGATTTATATACTGCTGCAACGTTTAAAGTGTTTTAAGGTTTTCCTTTAACTTCTTAATCTTTTATATTTAGTGTTGTTAGTAGTAGTTCAATATTATAACTTGCAGTGTAAATATAACATTACGATTTTAAAAGAGTACAAAGTTACTAATATAAGACTGTTAACTAGTAGTTCTTAATAAAATCCAAAATTTGTATTTAGTTAAAGTTCTTAAATGAAGAAGTTTTATTGAAATTTGGTTAATTTTATTTATCACAACGAAGTGTTCATAAGTTTAAAGTGTATGTAAAAAGTTACTAATCTTCAGTGTGTATATAAAGATTAAATAACTTAATATAAAAAAAAAATTGTTTGGAGTAGTCTAGATTTAATTATTGATCTACTATATCTTTAAAGTTAAAATCCGGCCGGATCCGGATTTGTTTTTTTAATTAGGATCAAGCCGAATCCAGATCTTTTATTCAAATTGAAATACGGCCGGATTCGGATCTCATTTGAAAATCAAGCTCCGGATCCAGTTTTTTTTTTTCATTAATTTTTTGTAGAGATGAACAAAAATTCTAGTCGATTTGCATTAAAATATTACAAGAAAAGCCTTTTGTGGGTTTGACATATTAGAAAATATATCTTGGGGGGGCCGCGAAACTTTCGAAAATTGTACACTAATATTTTTAAAGTCCTTGTTCGCTAAATTTTATTGAAACATAACTTTTAAGTACTTTAGTTTAAAGAACAAAATTCATAAGACATTTTAAAACCACATTTTTTATAAAAAAGTTAGTTGTTTTGCACAAGTTTTTTTTTTGAGCCTAAAAGTACTAAAGCTCTCAATAATCATAATCTCTAATAAAGAACTATATAAAATAAGAAAGTGATTTAAAATATATTATATATATATATAAACATGCAGTTTAAATGACATTACATCAGTAATATCTTTTTGCCTAGCTTACTTGAAATATTTTATATTCTAAATCAAAAAACTAAAACTAAATCAGCAGAAGAATTCGCATTTTATTTAAAAAAAAGGACGAATTTAAAGACAAAGTTTGCGTATTTAGTGTAATAAAGACGTCATAAACAACAAAAGTAGTTGATATAAATGTCTTTTATTTATGCCTATAATTATAAGCTTTCATTTAAGATATAAATTATAAGTCTAGGAAATTTATAAGTAATTTTATTACTGTTTAAGTCGAAAAACCAAAAAATATGTGATTTTTGGGGTTTAAATCAGTTTTTGTGCAGCAACTTTTTTTTACAAAATTTTAATTTCTTATTTTAAATTCTTTCTAACAAAGCAAAAACACATCCGAATCATATGTACCTATTTGAATTTCACAATATGACCAAAAAATGTCATATGTTGTCCTATACTGTACTTCCTACCCCTACATTTTACAGACATCTTTTGCTCATTTAGGGTGATTATGACGTCATAGTAAATTAAAAGCAGTTAAAATATCTTTAAATATATGTAAATAAGTATTAGCTTCATTTAAGACATAAATTATAAGTCTAGGACATGTATAAGTGATTTTATTACTGTTTAAGTCAAAAAATCGAAAAGTATGTGATTTTAGGGATTGAAATTAGTTTTTTGGGCAGCAGTTGATATTTTTTATAATTTTTTAATTTTTTTTTCAGATTATTCTTAATAAAGCAAAAGCACATCCAAATCATAATGACTCATAAGTCCAGCAAACATCACCCAAGTACTCCTTACCCCTAGTTGTTGTTTTATAAAATAAAAACATATTTTTCACAATAATATGACTATAGCTCGGTTCAAAAAATTGGATTCGATTCTGTTTTTGGACAACATTTACAAAAGTTTTTAACGTAATAAACTCATAAAATTAGGATTCAGCCGGAACAAGATTCATTTTTGGAATAATTGTAAAATAAGTGATAAATCGGGATATTAGTGAAAAAAAGCGCGATCCTGGATCCGGAGATCACTAGTTATAATGTCTAAAACAATTAATTATATAGTTTCCATAGTTTATTTTACAGTACATTTGACCAAATATCTTCAAAAATAAACCTGGGCAACTAAAAATTTAGATGGAGTGTAATCTAACCAATATAATTTAAATCTAAAAGTAATCATTTGATAAATTTTTGCCAAAGTTTAATTCTAAATTTAATTTTAAGTAAGAACTTAATTAAAAACTATTTTAACTGTTTAAATTATTAAATTTTTGTATTATTAACTAAACTAAACAAATTATACTTAACAATATATCAAAATAAACATTTTGAGTTGTGTAATAAAACATTTGTTACAAAATAAAATATATTACTAAGTTTTTGATATTATTAAATTTATGTATTAGAAATTGTACTAAACAAATTATAGTTAACAATACAGCAAAATAAACATTTTTAGTTGGATAATAAAACATTTATTACAAAAAAAATAAATGTACTAAGTTTTTAAAATAATTTTTGAAAAAAAATAATTTTGTAGGTACAAACTTTTGACGTTTATTATAACACGTCTAAGTAGACTTATAATTTCCAAAGTTCAAAGTTAGTTTACTATTTTCAGAAAAAATGGTACAAACCCTGAAATAGACATAGTCACTGAACGGATACTGGATGAGTTGGTCATTCCATTAAAGGAGTTAGGCTTAGATGAAACTGAGTTTGCTTGTTTAAAAGCTTTGATATTTTTTAATCCATGTAAGTAGTTGTTATAGAAAGTAAAATAAAGTTTCAACATAATTTAGATTGCTTAAAGATACGTTACAAATATTTTTTACTGCATCAAGTATAAACGATGCCTACTAATTTTTAAAACAAATTTAAATAATAGAACAGTTGCATTAGCAACTTTAACTTTATAATATTATCTTATAACTTTTTTTCAACTTATTTAAAATGCATAATGTTTTCTAACCAAATCTTAACTTGTCTTGTGTGAAGGATTGTATTCAAAGCATATAGAAGCATAAAGTTTATCACCTTTTTATTTTGACATTTTAATTTTTTTTACGTAATATTAGATTACAAGTAATGGTAAGTTACTTAGTTTTTATAAACGATTTCTTAAAAGACAACAATCTTTACGAGACTCGAAAAAAACTTGAACACAGCTTTAAATTTTAAATATAATATTTAAAAAATTCTAAACTCAAAAGTAGAAGTGCAAAAATGAATAAAAAGTCTTGTTTAAACATAAATTTTTACCAACATAGTTTATTTGTATATTTTGTTTTTGTAAAATCTACTACTAATAAAACAATATTAAGTACACAGTTATTGTTACAATATAGATACGAAACCAGTTGTTATTGAATTGTTTTTTTTTACTAAAACAACAAAGTTATTTAAAAATATCATAAACAAGCTTAAAAATTGTTTTTAAAGTTTTAACAAAATTTAAACCACCAGTTGGAAGAAAAACGTTTAAAAATAGTTTTTAACAGCTGAAGTATCAAGCTATAAATGAACTTTTAATAATTAAAAATTAGAGTATCGAATTTTTAAACACTTTTAGCTGATGTTCGGCCATTAGCAGCAAAAACAAAAGTAAATGCAATGAGAAGAAAAGTGATGCTGAATTTAGAAGATTATATAAATGACCACCAATACCGTAGTAGGGGAAGGTTTAATTTTTGTAGCCTCATTCAAATACTTTATCATTAATTTTTAGAAACTTACTTTTATCTTTATGTTTTTCTGAAAAGTTACTTTAACAACTATCCTCATCATATCTTTTTTAACTCTTTATTTTCTGAGAAACCTGGTATAATGCAAATTAAAACTAGTGACGAAGCTAAAAAGTTATTTGCTTTGAGTTTACTTAGTAATAATATTTAGTATTAAACATAAAACCTGGCTGAGTATAAATTTTGTATGAATACCTATCAAATTGTTTACTTAGTATTTGTTAATTTTTTTAATAGAAAAAAATTAAATAGGTCAACTTAAATAATTGAAATATTATGTAACTTTCAGTAAATTTTGTTTTATTCAACTAACTATTAAGTGTTGTATTTTATTTAGATATGCTTTATCATTCAGAAATTTTTCATACTATTTCGGTCATCATTTTTATTTTCTTTCAAAACTTATAAAAAACCAGGACGAATTTTGTTATGTCTGAAAATATACATCTACTAAAAAAAAAACAGTTTCACTTTAAAGTTAAACTAACTAAATTATGGCAGATACGAAGTACTTTTATATCCAAATATGTGTTTTTACTTTCTTAGTATAAAACATTGTTTTTTTTTATTACATCAAAAACAAGAGATATCAAACACATATTCAGATTTACTTGTTTAATTCGTACAGTCGTTTTGATAAATTTACAACCATATTAACTTTTATGCCTAAACTGGTTAGTACTACTTGAAAATGTTATTTTTAAAATAGTTTTTTTAGTAAAATATAACTTTTACTGTATCGTTAAACTTTGAAGCATTTTACGACATCATTCAATAAGCACTAGTCAGCACCGCACAATCTATTATTGATCAGTTGTGCAGCATAAAAGCTTTTTTTTAACTTTTTATTAAAAATTAGGATGATTGAATTTAAAGTAAATATTCGTTAAATTTTAACGTATATACATTTTTAGAATAATAAACTCTAAAACAAATGGTTTTAGTAAGGAATATACTATATATTTTTTAAAGCTCATCCACAATTTATGTACCCGTAAAATCTCTTCATATAAAAGTTTAGTTTTTGTTTATAATTTTATAAGACTATAAAACTATGCATATCATTTAGAAACGTAGCCGTAAATGTAACATTGTTTAAACAAATATCATATTTTGTAAGATATTTACAACTGTTTGATTAAGGGCAGCTTTATTTATATTTATAAGGATTGGTGGCATTCATTCACAAATTTAAATGTACTTTACAAATTGAATTTTTTATAACATAGTTATAAGTTTGAAAAATTATTTATTTTTACTTTTATAATCAGTATAAGATTAATTATTTTAGATAAAATAGTTAGAGAAAAATTTTAATTATTACGGTTAATAATAATAATAATAAGATAGCTTTCCATAAGTTTTGACACTATTTTATTAATGCTAATTTGTTTTAGATTTGGTGAGACTTTACTTTTGTTACCAACATTACAGTCAGTAACGTCCCAAATGATTGAACAAATACAGTTTGTTAAACTTTTTGGTGTTGCAAGAGTGGATGAGTTACTGCAAGAAATACTGCTGCATGGTTTTTATTGCTTTTATTAACTTGATGAGATCTTACTTACTTAATAGTATTATACTAATGATTTCACTATGAAATAGTTAAGTCTTAACCTATAGACTCGGCGCCCTGACTTCAAAACAGTTTGTTCAGTCTGGAAGGCTCTCTAAGACCAACTTAGTCTTCAGATTAGTTAACAATCATTTACATCTGCTTTTTACGCACCGAGCGCTTAATTGATTGCTCTGCAGCAAACAGTCTCTTACTGCAGGCCTTTATTTTCTCGTAACTAATTATCGTATACTTTATTTTAAACTAAATATATAACACTGTCTAAAACTAAATTCATATAAATTTCAACTAAATAAAGCTTTAATTTTAGTCAAAGACAAAACTTTTCTATGCAGATTAATCGACTCCAATATATTAAACATCGAGTTTTTATTTTATTATATTCGCTACTTTATATCGGTAGTATGCACTTAATCATGAGACACAAAGCTTTGAAAATTAACAGAAAAAAAACATATGAATAATATTACATTAAAAATTTGGACCTTGGAAAGATTTGAAATTGCAAATACACAAAGAAAAAAAAATTGTGATAAATAAAAAACGTATTAGTACCCAAGTGTCCACACAATTTATCGATGTTCTTATAATTCTAAATCTAAAATCCTACCCATTTATTGTGATTTTTTTATTTTCAACCGATATTCTTCTTTTCTAATTTGTTTTGCGTAAGGAAAACCTAATAAAATAACAGTTTAATGAGTTTAGATATTTAAATGAAATGTTTTAAACTTTTTCGTTATATTGAAATAAAAATTCAGTTTCTACAAACTAACTTTATTTAATTAGTACGTCATCTTTATGGCTTGTTTTAAAGTGTTTTGGTTAGATTATACTTTAATTTTATCATTTCAGTCCATCCTCACTTATCCGGCCTTCGCTTATCCGGTTCCTCGTTAATTCGGTCATTTATAGTCAAGAAGTTGATTTAATTGTTTTAGCCAGAATCAATGTTTTCATTTTAAAACTTTAACCGATAAATATTTTTTTAGAAAGATAATGTTTTGTTCTTATCCAACAATAAATATAAAAAAAGCTTGCCCAATATGGCCGGACTAGCTAGAAAGCTGTATATCCCAAATAATCTACTGGTGATTTAAAGTTGAAATTTTTTTTTAAATAAATTGTAATAATTTTAGAATGATGTACTCTTTTATGTGTGTAGCTCCATAACCGAAAGATCTTTCTATACACCAGGTCCTATGACCAAAATATTTGAGCGTTGATGTTTTATCGTCTTCTTTCTATAAACTTTATTATTATACACGGAAAAAAAAAGTTTTGTTGTTATATTAAAAAGTATAGAATTAAAAGTGTAACCGAATGACATTAAAATTATCTGATACAGAACGAAACGAATCACAGATTATGCAAAGCCACCATGCATCAATGATTTCAACAAATAGTCAAAACTGCCTGGCAGCAAACCTTTCTCCCCAAAACCAAACCGTAGCTAACATTAACAGTGCTGATGATAGTAACTCCCGACTTGTCCTTGCTTCCGAATCTCCAATAGAAAGCTTAAAGTGTGCTAAAGGAAGCCCAACAAGCAACAACACAAGTGGAAGTACGACTGACGATGCTATGATGTCATCTGTGTATATGACATCATCACCATTACCAAACAACTTAGTCTTTTCATCTCAACCTTCACCTCCATTTCATTTAGTAAGCTGCCACGGAAATCAAATGAACCAATGAACAACATATTTAAAACAAGCAATCAAACTGTAATATACTCTTTTTTTACAAATTTTTAATTCGTTTTACGAAATTTGTTTAAATTATTTAAAATAAAGTGTGTAAAACCACTAATGTGTAAAAAATGTGTCGGTGCTAACTTTATTCTTAAAATTTTACTAAAAAAATATTTTTGTGCCATCTACAAAAAAACATACGTGATATATGATTTTTTTTGAATATTTTTATTTACAATCAGTCCAAATAGTTTTACTTTATTTTGTGCCTTTTACTTAAATGTATTTTAGTTAATTTCTATACTGTAGTTCTATGAAGTTCATGTAAATTTTTCTCCGTCCAAATTGTTTATATAAGTAGTTTGGTGCTATAAGTCGTTTTGTTTTTATGTTTCTGTTCAGTCCTTAATTTAGCTACCTAAAAATTTTATAATGAATTCTTTTTCCTAAATTGGTTATCTTCGTTTAATGAAATAACGATTTTAAAACTCTATAAAAGGTTTTGCAAGTTAATTGATAGCGTTTTTAACATTCTCTAATAAAAGCTTCTTAAATACTTATGTTAAAGTAAAATACTGTACTTTTTGTTATTATCAAATGTAGATAGTCTTTACAACAAAAAATAAAAAAATTAAAGTTAAGCTGAATTAGTACAAACAGGATCAAATACTAAACATATTAAGTTTATGCAATTGTTAAAGTATAAATAGCTAATCATACCTTTAATGTTTTTTAAAAATGTTTTATTTAAAGCTTCTTTATATATCTGCACTACAATTACTAAAACAACTTTTACCTAGTTCATAACTTGTGTAAAAAATTTTACAAATTACATTGCATAAGTGGTAAAACTTATTATAAAAGCTTTCAACCAAGCTTATCAATCTTTTTAAACTGAATATTAAAAAAAAAAAACATTTAAAGTTTAAGTTGAAAATTTATAAAATTTAGTTAGTACATCAAATTGTTTACTTTAATTTAAAATGTTTTGTTTAAAATAAACTTTACATTTATTTTATGTTACCAAGATATTATACTGACGAGTTCGTAGTAGTAAATTTCATCAGTTATTCATATTGTTGCTTTAATTGTTCTATTTCAACTATTAAAATACAATGCCTAAATAAAAACATTAAGTTAATCCATACACTGCTTAAATTTTCACAAAAAGCAAGAATATATCAGCCGCAAATACTTGTGTAGTACATTACAGTGGGCTAAATGGTGGGGACTGAGGATCAAGCAGAAACTGAATTTTTAATTGTTAGAAGATCAAAATATATAGAGTTAAAATTTAAATTAAAACATATTCTAGCTGTAGCTGGTTATCTTATTCAGAAAATGGTATGGTTTATTTTCTGCTTTAAGTGTTTCAATTTTTTTAAACCATTAAATTAAAGGCAGTCAGTTTTGCTATACTCAGCTCATAATTTACTAAAAGTTCTCAACATTTTTGTCAAAGAATAATTTGCAAGTATTACAAAAAAAAATTTTTGAAGTACTACTTCCTAAATAATTAACTACGATCAAGAAAAAAAGAAATCCAATTAAGAAAAGTATACTGTGCTGCAAAGATTTAAGGTAATTTTAAAATTAATTTGTATTCTTAAAATGAAAACTAGAAATACTTACATTTTGCTATCTTTTTTTTAATATGATACAGTGTTCATTAAAAAGTAACAGAAGTGATTTTAAAATTTAAAATTGTACTTTTAGTAATTTATTTACTAAAAAGTTAAAACATAAATAACTTATTATTCTTATAAAAGATTATTGATTAAATTCATTTAGCACATTGTCAGAATAAGCTTGCTAAAAACTGATAAGAATATAGCGTAAATTTAATTTATATACAATGATTCTTAAATGTCTAGCTAAAAATATTTACGTCATAATGAGTTAAGTGAAAGGTTTAAATTAGACCTAAGTTATACTTTCTCTAATTTAAGTTGTTAGCTATTTACAAATTTCGCAAGGCTGCTAAATGTTAGTATAATTGTTTTTATTTATCTTTATCATTTTTTTATTTGTTTGTTTAAGTTTTAAGATTATATAAATATTAAGTAACTTACATTTTTCTAAATCTAACCTAATAACATTATAATTTTCATATATTAGTAATTTTAAGCTATAAGTTTTACTTAGATTTTATTCAGTATTTTGTTTTAACTTTTTAATTTCTTTTATTTCAAGTTTAGCCTAATGTCTTCTTACATGTTATTATATAAGTTTTTACAGATTTTAAACAACTGAAGATCTCGTTTGGTTTCAAACAAGTGAAACATTGTATTGTTAATAAAATTTATAATTAACTAAGTTATACTTTACTGATTTGAAGTTATTTTTAAGACAAAATTGTTAGAATAAAATCATTTAGATTGTAGACGTTTTACTGGAAACTAAATTAAAAAGTACATTACAAAAAACGACACTAATAATACTAAAAAGTAAAAACACGCTATCTATAAAGTTTCAAGTTGTAGAAATCTTGTTATTTACAAATTTTTTGCTCGCTAGTTATAATAAACAATGATTCTAGAACTGAGAGATGGTAAGAGTTTCTCGCTTGGGGTAGAATTTCAAATCTACTATCTAAGTAGTTCTCAGCACAACCAAGATCATTGTGGAGGTGTTCATGGATGGATAATTGTTCACTTTTTGGGTTAATTTCGTCATTTGTAATAATCATTTTTATCTTTTTCGTGACATGTTGCTCTCGCCTGACGTGGAAACGTTAAGATGTTCGACCTACTTTTCCGCAATGACATTTAAGTATGTATAAGTACATTATTTAAATCAAGGGTAGGTGTGGAATCTTTCACAATTCCGTTAAGCGGGCGGTTGGTATTGTACACAACACGTAGCGAAACGCTATTAAAGGTGGATTCTATAGCTAATGGAACTTGCTTAGCTAACCTAATTAAGTTTTCACCCAAATAAGGAAGGCGGAGGTTGACTGGGCAAGGATGTGGACCAAAAGAGGGTGAGCGGTTCATTTTGGACTGAGTTGCCTTAATTGTCTTCTTGATGACTGTTTCAGGGTAACGTAATGAGAGAAAAAGTTTGTAAATATTGTCAAATTCTAAATCCAAGCAGTCTGCTATGCATATTTTTGAAGCTCTGTTGGTTATGCATTGTATGATCTTCATATTTTGTAATTTTTTTAGAATTTTTTTCTTTTAACAAAATTTTTAACATCCGTTACGATATTCCTTTTAAAACCTTTAAAAATAAGTTTCATTTCTAATATAAATAAACTTTAAAAAAACTTCCTGCACCAGGTCCTAGGACCAAATATTTAACTATTAGAACATCTTTTTTATTTGTCGTTCAATAAACTATAAAATGTTGGCTTTATCATTGAGATTAATATTACAAGTGTTGCTTTAGTAGAAATTTTAATTGCTATGACGTGTTGTTTTTTGTTCTGTCTTTAACAAAAACCTTTTTAAAACAATACTTTTTAACAAAATTAACTGTATTATGTTCTAAAAATAAACTTTAACAACTTAATATTTATAACAAATAATAATTTTTTCTTCAATTAAAAAAAAATTGTCAGCTATTACAAATTAAAATAATATTTTTATAGTTCGTTTTTATGAAATATGAGCCTGATTAACTTTTGAAGTTTTAACATTTAAAATTTTTATTTATAAAGAACTTTTGACCTTTTATTTCTTGTCACTTTACATTAAAAAAAAATCATATTTTAAACTGATAGCTGAGCAAGCAAAAATGTTTGAAGAACATGATTATGTTATATATTAATTGAAAATGTGGAAGAAAATTTACTAGTCGTCTTTTAACGCTGATAGCAAAGTAAGATATTATTTTGTAGGCAAGTCACCAATACCTGTTCGCGTGCACTACCTTACACAAAAACAAAACGTCACATACGTCTGGCAGCAGATTTCGAGAGTGTAAAGTCATTGTTAATTTCTATACACTAGAGCAGATATTACAAGCTTTGATCAAGACGGGTTAGAAAGAGGAAGTCAACAGACAGACAAGCCTGCGGCTTAAAGCGTGCAGTAGGGATAGATAGGCAGAAGAAGCCGCAGCTAACGCCGCTTGAAGGGACAATTGTGAAAACTTATTTCAGACCGTAATTAAATTTAGTGAACTTACATTAGTTAAACCAGCTTAGAGTAGAGCTTTAAATGATTTAAATGCTTATACTTAATAAAAACTTTACATTTCAGTTTCAATTAATGTTTAAATATTATCTAGTTTTGGCTATTTGTATAAACACTTTGAAGTTAAGAAATAATATCTTTAACGATTTTTGTGCATTAAGACATTTTAATTTCACAAGTTCTAAATGTACATTAAAAAAATATAAAAATCTTGCAAATTCCCCCCTCCCCCGCAACGGCTTCAGTAGAAGACTGATTGAAGGGAAATGTAGCAAAATTTATACATTTTGTTGGTTTTTGAATGACCGCCAGGGAGGTTTATCAAATAACTTTATAAAAACAAAAATATTGTAGAATTGTATGCTCATTTTTTAGCCAATTATTTGTACCGGATCAACAGGGAGACAATTCAAAGCTATATTTTATGAACATGCGCAATACTTTATAAGTGCAACAAAGAAGGAAAGTACAAGACTGTAAGTACATCCACAAAATGAGAAATGATAACATTGACTGAAAAAAAAATAATTAAGTGGGAGATTATTCAATTTAAAAATCAAAATAGACCAGGAAAAATTTATACTCTCTGCAATTTGGAGAGATTTGAAATTGCGTTTGTAGACAACAACAAAAATTTTAATTTAAGATCTGAATTGGTTTGAAAAAGTAAGCACTTAAAAAAAAATATTTGAAATCTTAATTGTTTAGCTCTAAGTTTAATTTACCTATCTTTGTTTTTAACCATTATTTTGTATTTTTTTTTACATATTGTGTTTTTGTTGGGAGCTTATCCTATCTAACCGCTATCATTTCTAACCCGATCACTTCTAACCCGATCATTTCTAACCAGATCACTTCTAACCCGATCACTTCTAACCCGATCACTTATAACCCGATCATATCTAACCTTATCACATCTAACCCGATCACTTCTAACCCGATCATATCTAACCTGATCACTTCTAACCCGATCACTTATAACCCGATTATTTCTAATCCGATCACTTCTAACCCGATTATTTCTAATCCGATCACTTCTAACCCGATCACATCTAACCCAATCATTTCTAACCCGATCACTTCTAACCTGATCGTTTCTAGCCCATTTTACATGTTTATTTTATTTTTTAATCTGGATTTCTTGCAAAAACAAATTAGTCTTAATAAAGTTATTGAGTTAATAAAACAATTTTAAATTTTTAGTTACTATAAAACATAATGATTTTAATGTGTTACGTAGAAAATAGTTTTAGTATAATTTTTAATTTAAGTATTAACTTAACATAACTTTAATTTATTTTTATTACCTTATTTTTCGGTTTTCATTCTACACATAATTTCATATATTTTTGTTTTTTCAATCTACTTTAACAGACGTTTTTCGTTAATCATATACAATTTACTAAATCGTTTATTTTACAATATTTTGAACTCTTCTTTGTAGAATTTTAAAGTAAGCAAATATAGCTATATTTAAGTTGAATCTTATTGTAATTCACATGATTATAATAATTTTAAGATAAGCAAATTTTAAAAAGTAAACCTATACAATTATAATTTTCAGATACAAAAACTTTTATATTATGGTCTAAAAACTACATTGTAAGTCTGACGTAAATGTTGTATTATTGCTGACTAGTTTATTAATGTTTTATAGAAAGTTAGTTTTAAGTTTCATCTTAATAAGTTATACAAACTGTTCAAAAACTTGCATAGGCCTATTAAGATAATGAAATTCAAACAAACATTAGGAGAAATTAAACACTTTTGTTATATTAAGTGGAAAAACACGATTTTTAGATATAAACTTGTTATTAAAATATGTATGCCATATAACAAACCGCAAAAGTATGATACTTCGTATGACCGTCTTGATTTCACATCTTTAATAAATAACTTAGTCCTAGAGCAAAAAAGTCATTAATAATTTAAACAGACATGTTTATTTATAAAACAAGTCCGTAAGTAATTAAATTTCGCCTAGGTAATCTTCTTCAAAACTTTCACTTAAATTTATACATCATACGAAATGTTTCAATTACGACTTAAACTAGTACAAATATTTCTTTAAAACTTACTTTAACATGAAGAATTGAAATAACATAAGTAAAAACGAAATAAGAACTAAAAAAAACATTTTGAAATAGAAAAATAAACTAATTATACTTTAATTAAGTATAACTAGGAGCAGAAGCTTGTAAAAACTCTATCAAACTCTTTGTTTCCTTTAATCAACTATTTTTTCAGACGATTATTACACGCAACATGTTTACTTTTTCTTCATCACAGTAAAGCCAGCTTGAAGTCTATTGACTTATTCTCGGTATTTTTTGGACCTCTAAATTTCTAAATGTAATGAGTATTTTCTTCATTAGAAATTTAGACCTTTATAATAGGTTTCACAACACAAATTATTTTTATTATTTTATTGTAAATTTTTAAGTTGTACTAATTATGCTAATAACTTTATATATAACTCATATCTAATGATCGCTAAATAATCTAAAGTTTTTGTGTTTTTTGAAAACTGAAAAATACTTTTAAAAGAATGCATGCAGTCATAATTACCTTTCAGTTTAAATGTGTAATTAGCTTTCAAACTTTGCAAAAAAAATGAAAAACTTTTATTTAAGTTTACTTGATTAGGATAAGATACTTTAAACTAGAAACTATCAATTATCTACCAAATTTTAAACTTATAAACCATTAATTTAATATGTATAATTTTGTTCATTCTATAGTTAGATGTTATAAGCAATTTCCTCTGTGAATAATAAACCATTGTTCAATGTTTTAGATGGTTATTTATTCTGATCTGTATTCTTAATGTGCTTTGGACTTTATACTTAAAGTTTAGTGATTAGTCAATGCACTTGTTTTTTTTTTCTATTTTACAACTGTTTGTACCTTAATTCTAATAATGTTTATTTTAAATGTATCGTTTTTGCTTTGGAAAAGCTACAAAAACAATTGATAAAAAAACAATGGAATACCAAACGGTTGCACAAATGTGCAGAACCTTGTCGCTACCTAGGGGCTACTTATACAATGTTAGGGGCCTGGTTTATAACGCAACGTGCGCTTTAACTTGTATAAAAGATGTCCCTGGAATAACGAGTAAACTATAGTTGCTAAGTAGACTAATATGACTTAATTACCATTTACTAAAGGTTTAATAAATAAATAACTTATACTAGTGTTAAACGTTATTCGAGTCTGTGATAATGATTATATTTACAATGAAATTGCGAAACGAAAAGATGATAAAATACTGTACAAGATAAACTATTAAATCGAATTATCAGTTCTTTTAAAAGACTAAAATACTTGAATCAAAGAAGCTGAAAACTAAGCGTCCGTAAAAATCAAATCCATAAAGCAATAAAGAAGCGAACTAAATTTGCTTAAACAAGATTGAAACCATTCACAACTAAGTTTAGCGAAAAGCCGCCATGACTTAAAGTCGCTGCTTCGCAACCAAACCTAAAAGCCGATTTTACGAGCGATTTTTCAATTTATACTCGGCTTGAGAGAAAAGAAGAAAATAAATAAGAGACAATTACCGCGAGAGCGGCACAACCTAACACTAAAAGTCAGGATGTTTATATCCGTTTTATGTTTGAACAAGAAGAAAATTTGTTCATAAAGTTTTGTAATTTGTTTGAATTCTGACATTTTGGTATGTTCTAAATCAATTTAATAAAAGTAACCCTGAACTTTATTTTGATGTAAAAGTGCGTGGTTTAGACTATTTTGTTGATTGTTGCACTAAAATCATTGAAATAATTTACAAAATCGTCTCAATATATGTTGCTGAATTTTGCAGAAAAGGTTTTTTGTTGAAAATAATTGGAAGTTAATTCTAAAATGAAAGATTGTGCAGCTGTGTTTGGTTTTGTTGAAACTCACTTATGTTGAAAAAGTTGACGTTAAAGTTGCTTATTATGAAATAAAACCAAATATGTTAAAAACCTTCAAGTTCAAATTATAAATAAGGTAACTAGTATTATAATAAAGTGTTGATTTCTTTCACTCTTAATCTATAAGAATTAGATGAAACTGTCGTTTTTGATTTTAAAGTATATAAATTTTCGTCTCTTCGTTATGTGTAATTCATATTTTGATGCCTAGGTCTAGCGTAGGACAACAAACTTACAATAGCAATAAACATCAAAAATTATATTTTAACTAAAGCTATCTGAACTTTAAGTTTTATTTTCAACAAAATAAACTAAGTTTCAATAAAAAGCAACTTTGTTGAGAATAGTTAGTTTTTAAAACAAATCATTATTTTAAAACAATAATAAATAAACATATTAATACAGATCGGGTTAAAAGTTGTCGAGTTAGATCGTATTAGAAACTATCGGGTTAGATATAATCGGGTTAGAAGTGATCGGGTTAGAAATGATCGGGTTAGAAATTATCGGGTTGGAAGTGATCGGGTAAGAAGTGATCGGGTTAGAAGTAATCGGGTTAGAAGTATTGGGTTAGAAGTGATCGAGTTAGAAGTGATCGGATTAGAATAAATCGAGTCAGAAGTGATCGGGTTAGAAGTGATCGTGTTAGAAAAGATTGGGTTAGAAATGATCGGGTTAGAAGTGATCGGGTTAGAAATGATTGGGTTAGAAATTGTAGCGAGTTAGATATGATAGTAAACCGTTTTTGTTATAGTTATATTTTACGTTATTCTCAATTAACTTTACTTAAAATCACTTAATTATCTAATTACCCTAATTACCAAGCTAAAACTGTATATAGTGTTTATCCATTGTTTCTAGTTAGTTTATTTACCTTTGATCATCGGGTAAGCGTTAAACATTTTTTTTATTAGAAAAGCACCAGAACTCTTTCTCCCCTCTGCAACGATAAACAAACGATTTTCTGAAGGTCAATTGAGTGAGTTTGAGCTCATCACATGTTATTCCACCTGCCCTATCTTTAAATTTATCAAGAAAAAATTCACCTTTTAATTAAAAATAATACTAAATCTGTCTATAAACTAAAAAAACTAACCAAATAAAAACTAATCCTAACTCTTTAATAAAAAAATCATTGGTGACACGTCATTTTGCAAATACTCACAAGATTAAAATCTCAACACCAAAAACCACAAAATGTGGGAAAATCATAAAGCTGAACTCCCCAGGTAAGTACCCGCCGACGCTACAACAAAAAACACATCAAAAATCCAATCATGTGATCACTGCCACCAGCGTGAACTCACAATCAGCTGTTGCATACTTAAATAAATCTATATCTAATTTAAAACATTAAGTTCTATAAAAACGAACTACAATAAAGAAATACTGTAAGTATGAAAAAAGAGATACTGTTTGTATTTGAAAAAAAAGTATGTATATATATATATACATATATATATATATACCACAGATGTTCTTGTGCTAAAACTTTATTTCAACTAACGGCGTTTTAGCACAAGAACATCTGTGGTATACATTCCGATAAGCTTAGCTTATCAGGATCTCCAGGATTTAACGCCTTATAACGTTACATCTCATATATATATATATATATATATATATATAATTAGAATCAAGTTATTTAACTTAATAATTTAAATCTTTCACATTTTTTAATAAAAAGGTTTATTTCAAGATGTAAAACTTGAAGAACTCGAGTTTCGTGCTTATGCACTCATCAACTCCAAAACAAGTTCAAAATAAAGCACAAAGCAAGACATGTTAAGTCTTTTCAATGAAAGTTAAAAAATTAAGCATAAATAGATTATGACGTAATTTTGAAACTATCGAAAATCATGCAAAACGGCTTGTGCTAAAATTAATTTACCAATCGACAATAAACTGGCAAAAATTCATAAAACTTCAATGAGTAACTATATATTTAGGCAGACAATTGAAAGAGATAAAAATAAAATTAAGATAAATATTGAAATTTAAATTATCATTACATGAAATTAAATCTTGTTAAATTTTAAAAGCAATTTTTTTATAGGTCTACCAGACGATACAAACTCGTTTCTTTTATTTAGGCATCTCTTTTCTTTCAGCGCATATACAACGGCTGTTGCTTCTTTGAGACACAGCCTACATATTAGGCTATTGCCGTCAGCTATAGGCTGTGCTCTTTTTAAAACTTACCAGGATATTTCAAAGTCAATGCCGCTGCGCTTTAGGCCACAAACATACTTTAAAAGCTCAGTATTATTTTCATATATGCCGCCTTCAAAATATTTTTTTATGATTGGCATACCTGAATCTAAACTGAGTCAAGCACAAGCCGACATAGAACCTCGTCTCAACGCCAGAGTTAACTGTGGCCCTGTCCCTGTAAACGATGTTCTCTGATCGGCAATTGCCCCCTTTCAAATTATATTTACAGCTACCAGCGCAACCACATTGACTTTGAAATATCCTGGAAATTTATAAAAAGAGCACAGCCTATAGCTTTAATTTAACTATAATTAAAAAAATAAAATGAACTATCTTAAATCTAACACACTTACAAAATGAAAACAAACAAAATAAATTAACAACAAACAAAATTTATTTCAATAGTTTATAACAATCACTCTTTCATTACTAGGACATTCAAAAAATAAAAGACCAACACATCACAATCTGATGCCCATATAACATGAATCAAATTTCAACACAAACAAAACACACATGCAGAAGCACTCTAGATCTACCCCTTGTGGCTATTTAACAAAATGTTTTTATAACTAAATTTAAAACATCTTTTTTTAAGTTTTTTAAAGTTTCAGGGACACTAGACCAAAACTTGGGACCCAAATACCTAAAGCAGTTTAGGCCAAGTCTCGTTCTAGGTCTTTCAGTTATTAAATACATTTTCTTTGAAAATCTTTTGTTTTTAGTGAGTGAATAGAGCTAGCAAGTGTAAATCTATTGTGCTCTACATCAAACCCTGTTATAGTATTACGCATCAGTTTAAACATTTGCAATTTATACACATCATTGAATTTTAGCACACCAGTTTTTTTTTTAATAAAGGGTTTGTTGTTGTCAAGGCAGGCACACCACAAACACACCTTATTACTCTTTTTTGCATACAAACAATTGGTTTTAAGTAACAGTCAGCAGCACTACCCCAAGCAGATATACAATATTTTATGTGCGGATAAAACACACTATAATATACCATTTTAAAAGCAATTGTGTACAAATAATGTTTTAATTTTGACAAAAAATAACAACTCCTGGACTATTTTGATTTCAGACAACTCAAATGTTTCTTCCAATTCAGCTTATCAGCCAAAACCACACCCAAGTATTTTATGCTATCTCTCTGCTCAATAAGAAAACCATAAATCTTAACACTAAATTCACAATTTTTTTGAAGTTTTATTGAAAAGCAAAAGTTTTGATTTTGAATAATCAAAAAAAAGTTTATTAGCACGCAACCATTTATCAACTTTAATCAACTTCTTATTAATAACTTCATATAAATACTTAGAATCACTATGTTGGTAGCTTAAGCAGGTATCATCAGCAAACAATCTCATATTTATCTCAGTAGAAGAAAAAATATCATCAATACAGAAAAGAAACAACAAAGTACCCAGACAAGAACCTTGTGGTTCATCAACCCAAACAAGAACATTCACAATTTCACGCTCAGACACAATATTATTTATGACAGTTGATTGGCTTCTATCTTTTAGTAAATTTTATATTGAACCTTTTATGTTATAACTTTAAAGTTTTGATATTAAAATTTTATAGTTAACCGTGTTAGCTGCTTTACCCAAGTCCAAAAATACAGAGCAATTTATCAATTTTTTCTCACCAGCCTCATTTAACTCATCAACAATCTGATTTACAGTTAGTTCAGTCGTACTATTTTCTCAAAACCCATATTGTTTCTCATGTAGTACCTCATACAACAAAAATAATTTTTTCATCTCTCACACACTAAACACTCAAAAATTGAAAATGGGGGTAAAAGAGAAATAGGTCTAAAGTTATTAATGTCATTTTTTTTCAGATTTATAGATTGGGATTATCTCAGCAAATTTAAGCGACTCAGGAAACACACTATATTCAACACATTTATTATACATTTTAGAAAGATAAGGAGAAATTATTTTTGCACTGAGCTTAACGAAACGAATACTAGGGACATCAGAACGCACACTTTTATTTGGTTTTAATATAACTCAGAATCTCACTACAAGAAATTTCATTAAAGACAAAACCATTTTTAAATAAGCCAGACAAATACTCATCATTCTTTACATCAACAACATCTTTTATCTCTTTTAACAGATTGTTAGCAATATTTACAAAATTTTTGTTCATTAGATTGCCTACACATTTTGGGTCATTCACAATTTTACCACACTCATCAAGCACACCTTTAGTTTTACAACTAGACGTAAATTTAGTGGAAACAATGTTATACTATACACAATTTTCCATAATTTTTTACTATTTTGTTTATTCTTTTTAACAACTTGTTTATAATAAAGTCTTTTGGAAGATTCTATTACTCTGTTTAATATATTTCGATATTTTTTAAAAGAAACAGAATTTTCTTTTTGTATTATTTTTAATAGCAAATTTAAACATTAAGTTTTTAAAGTTAATTGAGATAGTTCTACCTTTTGTTATCCACGGTTTAGCTTTTAGTTTTTGTTCTTTTTTACTTAATATTTTGACTGGAGCATGATCAAATACCGTCCCACTAAAACACTCTCAAACTCATTCCAACATTTATTAACATCTTCACAATTTTCAGCACACAGACTCATGTTTCTCAATTTTACACTCAAATCATTCAGAAAAGCTCCAACTTCAAACTTACTAAAGTCCTAAAAGAACTTCAGATCACAATAGCCATTTTTGGACTTTTCGAATTTTATTTCACAGATAACAGGCATATGTTCAGATATATCATAATCCATAACATTTACATTTAGCTTTTCACAATCAAAACTAGAATAAACATGATCAATCAAGGAACTAGAGGAATAATCAGCAGAATGCCTAGTAAAGTTGGCGAATCTACAAATTGCAAAGCACCAGCACTAGAAATACAATTCAAATAGTCACAAGTACGCTGATCTCTATTAAACAAGTTTATATTTATATCACCACCAATTATATAATATTCAAATAGGTTTAAAATATTAAAGAAATTTTCTTTAAAAGTATCAAATGCAGTGATTGGATGTCTATATACATTACCGACTATAAAAGATTTATTGTTTTTAAGTTAAATAGAGATCAATAGATCATCTACATCACACTGTTCATAAGACACACTTTCTACAACCTCATAAGAATGACAAGCTCTATCAAAATATGCAACACCACCAGATTGATTACAGTTAGATAATTTATTAACAAAATCATATCCATACAACGTACCTACAAAAGGTCTCAGATTTGTTAGCCATGTTTCGCACACACTAATCACATCAGGCAACCCCTCAACTACACTCAAAATTTCCTCAATTTCATAAATATCTGCATTCAAGCTTCTTATATTCATAAAAACAATACTAATAATAAAAAATTGTTAAATTTCACACTATACAAATCTTAGTAACTCTCATTGTTTATTTCAAAATACTAGGTTTAACAGATTCAGAAAAACAATCATAATCAAAGTTATTAACATTCTGAAAGGGAAAAACTGACTCCTTACATATATCACAATAAAACTTGTAATCGCCTTGTTTAGATTTTATTTTCAGAAGCGCACTAAATATGACATTTTTGGAAGCAAAAAAACAGGTTAAACAATTTTTCAAGTTTTTAAAACACAGTTTACATTTAAAACATACAAATATTTTTAGCTCACAGGTTTCATAAAAAAGGGTAAACCATTTTTACACATTTCTGCAAACCTTTTAATTGATACTTTGGAACACTTAAGATGTATCCATTTGAAGCACCCTTCACAGAACAAACAATAATCTAAATTAGAAAAAAAAATTAAACAAGATTTGTAGAAATCATCACTCCCAACATTACTTAACACAGTCTATACAATAAAAAGGATCATCAGTATTAATATAAAAACTAAACTCATGTTCAGATATTCCACAACAATTTAAATGGAACCACCTTTCACAATTATCACAACAAATAGAATCAGTTTTTGGAGGTTCAAAATCTTTTTGACATACACTGCATACAAAATCAATATTTACTAAACTATCTAACTCTAAATTATACGTACTCATCTAAATATATTTAATATAAGGACATGCAATTTAATTATAAGTTATTTTTTAGAAAATTTTTCTGAATCTTTTACACAGCAAACTTGCTGGTTTCCTTTTCCCTCATCAAAACGACCCCTCCAGACGACCAAGAGAACTTCCAACCATTAACCCTTTGGAATCTTCTTATATGGTAAAGAAGGTCCGGCTAAATGGTGACAGATTCTCATTGATATACACCTTCTCAATATTTTTATATATAAAGTTAAGATTAGCATTTGCCAACTTTTTTTCTCTTTCATGATCTTAACCTTCTGCTCAAACAATCTTTACTTAACTAAGATAGGATTAAAAACCTTCTTCTAGTCTTCAGCCGTTCCAGTTCGTTTCATCCTTCTAAATGAAACGATATACTTTCTTTGAATGTGTGGGTCAACTACTCAGGGTTGCCACTCGTTTTTTCAAAATTTTTTCCAGGTTTTTAAAATTTCCTCTAGTATTTTTAATTTCGACAATTTTGGATCTATTTTTAGTTTGAATTTAAGTCTAAGGTAAAAACTGTTTTAAGTAGTAAAAAAACAGTAAAAAGATACTGTAAAGCTACTGCAAATGTGTTTTTTAATAAAAAAAAATTTTTGAAGATGACAAAAAATTTTATCTATATAGTAGATTTTTTGTGTCAAATAAAAAATTGTCTACTTAACATGTAAAAATTGTTTAGAATTAAAGGGTTTTCCAGGTTTTTTAGTGATTTTTGTTCATAACTCCAGGTTTTTTCAAAACTTCTTAAATTCCAGGTTTTCCAGGTTTACAGGTAAAGTGGCAACCCTGACTACTTTCAAAGTGCCCCTAACTATATTTTCCAAATTTTCATTGCTTACTACCGGTACCCCTTGTATATCAACATTTGACCTTCTTAGAAAACTATCCATCTGGTTTACTTTCTGACACAGGTCACCACGACACCACCCTCCCAACTTTTGCAACAGTTTCTGATAATTTAATGTTATCAGTTTTCAGTATTTCTATTTGATTTTCCATTTTTTCATTTTCATTCTTAACTTTTTCAAAGCCACCATTAATAAAGGTACCAACAGACTGTTCTAAAACAATGACTTTCTTGTTCTGAGTTGTGAGCTCCACCTTCAGCTCCCTTATTTCATCATAAAGAACCTTCTGACCTTTTCCAAATTTAGCCTTCAAATGCTTTATTTCTCCATTCATTCCCGTAATCATTTTTTCCAAGCTCTTCAGAGTTGTTTTTTGAAAAAGCAATTTAATTTTAATATTTGACAACTTAACATTTTCTACCGTAAAAAAAATAAATAAATAATCTATATTAAACAGTTATTCAAATAGAATTTTTAAAGTAATTAACTCAAAAATTACTTTTGTTTTAATTTTATTTATAAATGCTCCTTAAGTGTGTAGTGTAGCTCTCTAGTAATTTATTGTTTAACTCTCAAAATAGATAAATAAATCTATACAAATAAATACACATTCTTAAATATACTCAATTTTTGTAACATATGTTTGTACCTTCAATAAAAATGCTTTGTTTATATTATGAAAGTTTTAGTTTTTGTGAATTTCGGTTTGATAGTCATTTGGACTGGAGCTCTTTTTGTTAATGTGACGGAAATCCCCCAATATTTGCTGAGTCAGCATAAAAAAATTATAAAAGTTTTTGTTTTAACTAATTTCTAATATGTTTGGGTAAAGTGGGTTAGGGTTAAGCGTATAAATAAAAAAAATTAAAGTATTTTGGGTAAGTAGGGTTAGGGTTAAGCGTATAAATAAAAAAAATTAAAGTATTTTGGGTAAGTAGGGTTAGGGTTAAGGGTATAAGTATTAAAAAAAAAATTAAAAAAAAATTAATTAGGATTCAGCAAATATTAGGGTAAATACGTTTGCTTTAAAATCGGACCCGTCATTTGTAAAATTTATTGGCTTTTAAAAAGTTTGTATTAAGCTTAATGTAGATAATAAACGACCAAAATTTTATAGGCTTTTCCAGTTGGGTAAGCATTTCTGCGCTGTGTTTAAAGTGTGTACCTAGTTGGTGGTTACATGACAATTCAAATTCGGACAACTCAAATTCCGACAATTCAAATTCTTAAAAAAATATCTAAAAGACTATATCTCAAAAAGTAATATAAATTTGAGAAAAATGAAAAATGTATACGTAGACCTTGTTAAAATCTACAAGCAACTTTTTTCTTTTTTGCAAAATCTTAAATGTTTTTTTAAGATATTTTGAATTTACTAAAAATAACTATGTGTTTTACTTTAATAAAGCAACATCTCAAAAAATATTTAGTTTTATGCAAAAAGCAAAAAATGGCCTGTAGATATTAATATGATTCACATATGCATTTTTTATTTGAGACAAATATACATTACTTTTTTTATTTTAGCCGTTTCAAATTTTTATTAAGAATTTGAATTGTCGGAATTTGAATTGTCCGAATTTGAATAGTCGTGCATCCCTAGTTGGTAGGATACTGTACTTGATAAAAACTAAGTAAAAACGCTCGTCAAAATTAAATGATACTTCTAAATAAAATAACAATAATAATAAATAAAATTAGGGTGGTATAATAAACATAAAATAAATACAACAACAATTAATAAATTTCAAATAAAAAGATCTAATTTGAGGGGGGTAGGAGTCAAATATCCACGAAGGAACACTTTTGCACGTGGTGATTTTTTTTTGTGTTAATTTTTTTTTTTACTATCACTGTTACCCCAAACCTTAGCCTCGGTTGGTTTTTTTTTTTTATTAATTTTATTATTATTACATTTTTTATTTTATTAGTAATTTGTATTAGTTATTATTTGTATTTTTTTACTATCACTGTTACCCTTAACCATTCTTCTCGGTCGATAAGTTTTCTTTATCTTTTTATAAATAGTTTATTTGCATTTACTTTTTTTTTTAGCAATAATTTTTATTAATTCTTTTTTTTCATTATTGTTTTTACTATCACTGTTACCCCTAACCCTTACCCTCGGTCGGTAACTTATTTTTTCTTTTTCTTTATATTATTTTTTTTTTATAATGATTTTATTCTCTCGTGCAAAATTGACCATCCGTGCAAAAGTATCACGTGCATATTTGACTCGTTCCCAATTTGGGGGCACATAGAAGTTAATTCTTTTATTATATTAAGTGTTTCAACTCTATTTGCTTTAGCAATGGCCATTCTTTCTAGATTGAAAATGGAACAATTATGTGCCTTTTTAGGTACTGAGGACTTGATTTTATATAGCATTTGCCATTTAATTTTAGAGAATTCGAGATTATTTGATATAGCAAATTTAGCAAGTGCTGTTGCTTGTGATTTCTTGAAAATTCTATACTTGAGCTGTTGCAGTCTTGTTTTGAAAGAAACTTCCGTTGATTCAATATATTCCTAATCTCTGCCTGTAGCTTTGAACCCCTTTAAAACGCTTTAACCATTAAATGGGCAACTTAACTTGTTTGTACAATTCAATATTTTATTCATTTTGTTCGCTGCTTCTAAAAACTTTTTATTATGAGAGTTGATGATATTTTTTATGTTAGGTGACAACTATACGAGATTTTGATCTATTCCTAGTGAAAACCGTTTGAATTTCTTTTTTATTTGGAAAATGTATACTAACACGATCTAAAAATCTCTTTCCTTTATTGGTTTTAAAAGAACAGCAAAATGGAGGATTAAAATATCTGATTTTTCTGGGTCTGTTGACTTTTCTATTAGAATTTGAGTTGTTTTTGTCGTAACCTTTAAGTTTATCATGTCTATGTCTACTTGAAGTCAATGCTTCATTATAATCTGTTTTGATGCTATTAAGTATATTCTTGTTACTAAATAGTTTGCTTAATCTGTTATTAATCATTCAGCTTATACCTTTTCTTATTACTTAGGGATAGTTAGACCAATTGTTTATTTATTTTATGCTTGAATTATTTTTTTATATGGTCCAAAAGTGCTGCTTCTTAAGTTCATGCTAATATCAAAAAAATCACTCTGGATTAAATTACATTCCACAGAAACCTTAAATCCACGGGTTTTAAATATGCTTCTAATTCTTTTTGTTGTTCTTTCGTTTTCGCATTTAGATCTATTTAAAACCTCCAGACTGTCGTCACGATTTAGGTCAAATGATAGTAAACTATTCACAGAAGATAAATCAATAGTATGCAATAGCCTATTAGATTGCAAATCTCAGCACCTATGAAATTACCTATAGGAAGGTCGAAATTACTGGTTTAATTTCTCTTTACCCTATCCGTGCCGTTAGAATCGGATAGAACACTCATGTAAGAGTGAATAAGTTTTCTTTTGCCTTAGGGGCTTATTTTAATGTAATTATATGCGAATTTTAATACATTAGATAGAACTTCTCAATGTCAAATTTTAAAAAATTTAGTGTTTATTGACTTGTATTTCATCAAACCGATCAGAAACCTAAAAGGAATTTCTCTACTGAACTAAGTTGGTTTTGGATGTAATATTGTTATTTATTTTGTCAAGTATCTTTTTGGAAATGATTCCAGTATCTGATTTCATCGTATTAGTAAATATACATACTATTAAAATATACTTATTTATATAATTTGCCCATTAATGATGAATACCCTTCAAAGGGTGTATACAAAGCAACAGTCAAAGATAAGGAATATATTTGTTCAACGGGAGTTCCTTTCAAAACAAGATGGCAACAGCTTAAGTGTAGCATTTTCAGTAATCACAAGCAACAGCCCTTGCTAAATTTTCTATATCAAATAATGTCGAATTCTTTAAGAATAATTGGCAAATGCTATATACAATCAACTGCTCGGTACCAAAAAAGGCAGATAATTGTTCCATTTGCAATTTAGAAAGAATGGGCATTGCTGAAGCGGGTAGAGTTAAAATGGTCAATATAAAAAAAGAATTAACTTCTATCTACCCCCAATTCAAATCTTGTTTTTTCAAATTTATAATTTTCGTTGCAAGTTTTTTATGTTTATATACCAACCTAAAATTTGTTGATTATTATTGTTGTTATATATATTTTATTTACAAGTATTATTTAATTTTAACAAGTGTTTTAAGTCAGTTTTTTATAATTAGTTAAATTCCCTTAGATTAACATAAATACATAACTATAATGACTAATTATTTACTAATCACTTTCTCATTACTTTATCTTACTACATACATTTAGGTGCTCGATGTAATTTTATTGTTACTTAAAAGCTCTGATGATCCTTTTAGGTGAAACAGTGTTAGCTAAAGTAACAATCGTTGAATAAATTTTTGTTAATTAAGCTTTTTAGTATTCAGCACTCTAATTCATAGAGTTTTATAAATAATGTATTAAGTCATTATTAAGTTTGAAAACTTCAGAGTTAACCTAGTGATTTAGGTAAATTCAATAGAACTTTAAGAGTTAGATACTCAAAGTGTTTGGCTCAAAAAAGGGGCCAAGCCTCCCTAGTTGAAGTTAAAACTCTAAACCAGGCTGGGGTTGTTACAAAAAAAGCTGTAGTATATACATTTTTTAAATAGAAACTAACTAAAAAAATCACAAAAAAATAGAAGTTAATATTAGAATAGGTGTCGGCGAACTGCGGCCTGCGATGATCAGCTAAAAAAACTTTTTCACTTAAAAATTAATCTATTGTAATAACTTACAATTAAATAACCAATATCTTCCTTTTTTTACTATTGTATATATTGTCACACTTAAGTTAAAAAAAAAAAGTTTTATTGATATTAAAGCTGTTTTAAATAACTGCGGTCTGCGGATTACTTTTTTCTATACTGTGCAGCACGCAAGCAACTTTTTGTATAAAAATTGGCCTGTTACTTGTAAAAGGCTGCCGACCACTTAAAACCATCTTAACTTCAATTACGATAGAGTATACCAATACTTTTTTACTAACAAAAATGATGTCATAAAAAAATATTTTTTTCAAATAATTTTAAGATTTATTGAATGTAAAATAGTTGTAATAGTTTAGATTTTTAGGTTAATGTAAAGCGTGAAGATTTGTTTTGTTTATGTGAAGTTTTTTAACAAATTATCTAGAAATTATGACAACGAAAACTGATATGGACAGATGCGCTCTTTTTAAAGAGATGGGTTATCACACTATTAATGACAAGTACCCTAAAACGCATGTGAGCCTTCAGCCATTTAATAAACAGGCAGGCGTAGGAAAGCAGCTTTTGAACGACTTTCCGAAAACTGACAACAAAATTAATTCACAGGCTGCTTACTTTGACAAAAAATTTGTAAGAATATTCGAAAAAGAAGCATATCAAGATTATGTAGGTTCTTTGAGACGAAATAGAGTAGAAGAAAGAAAAAAGAAAATAGCAGGAGAGTTTAGACCTCCGGAAGGTTTTAAAGATTTAAATGGAAAAGGAATGTACTTTGGTACCTTTTCTGGGCCTGTTGAGCATTTCAGTCCTGGAACAAGGCCAAGATCACCATATAAGCAAAAAAAGAAGAATTTTTTAAATAACCCAGGGAAGAAAGGAACTGGCTACGGTTATAGTGGTTTAACTATAGGAAAACCATTCACTTACATTGATGATAAGTATGATAGAAGTAAACACATTTATAGTGAAGAAAGAAAAATAAGGGACAAAAATATCAAATCAGAACCTTTTAAATTGAGTTTGCACGCAGCTGAATACTTTGACCGTAATCCTTATGCTTTAAAAAAGCAACTTGCTGAAAGCAAAACTAAAAAGCATACTAGCTTTACTGACGCTAATATAGGAAAAATTTTCAGATATTCTAGCCCTGCTAAAAATCAGGGTGGGTGTCATGCTGGAACTTTTAGTCCATTTCCCGAGTATAAGTCTGAACAATACAAAACACATGGAACATCTAAGAACGAATCTAAACGAAATAGACTACCTTTCTACCCAAATCATCACAGTAAATCACGTCCATACTCTTCAGTACTTAAACAAAACGTTTTAAAAGAAACAAACAGACAGAATTACCGGAAAAGAAAATAACTTGTAATCGCAAAATGTATTATAAGGTATAAAGGAAAAAAAATTAAACCCAACATAGTAGCTTTTAAATTAACAATTTTAAATTAAAACTATACATTTGTACTATTGAAATTAAAACCAACATTTTTTTACACATATATATTTATATAAATTTAAATCAAGGTTTAGTCAAAAGACATACAAGAAATAAACTTATTAAAAAAAAAGGTTCTTAATCAGTGGTAGCTAGATTTATTGCCATAAGTTTCAAATGTTAACCAAGGGCGCATCATATTCAAAAATATTAAGAAGCTGCAAATGTAAAAAATAATTATAACCGTAATTAACGTTAAATTCCACAGTAAAAAGGCGTTGTAACAAAAACGTTACCACTCATACAAACATGGTATAATTGACAAAAAAAATGTACTTTTTTTATAAGACCTTGAAGGGTACTAATAAAAGCTGCAAGGCTTTAAGTAAGTACTAAGTACCGAAAGTTTACACTTTAAAATACTAAATTATGTTTCAAAGTTAAAATATATAACAAAATTGCGTTGTATTAGAAACGTCATCACTCATAAAAAGGTAGTCCAATGTCAAAAATTAAACAGTTTAAAGAAGATATGTAGAATGCAAATTAAAAAATTCAACTTTTAAAGTAAATGAAAAAGCATATTACTATTATGATAAAACATTACTTAACTTCCTAGTATCAATTATGGAAATTCATAAAACCTTTGTGCTAATGTGAGTGTCTCCGAGTTTAACAATAACTAAAGTTTATTTCAGTTTAAATTTTTTAAACATGTGTTACAGTTGTCTTTTATCATAACAAAATTGTTTTAAGCATACTTTAGTAAAAAAAATACATATACTGTCACCTCTCATAAATCTACGCACTTTGTGTCAAATTAAAAAAAAGCACAAGTGCATAACTAAATAAGAGAATGTAACTAAACGAGAGGCAGTTAATATACTTACTATATTGCAGGGGCGTGTCTAGACATTTTTCAAAAGGGGTTCACAATTTTTTGTTCCTTATTTCCCGCTTAAGTACGCATTTCTTAGGTATGCACTGCAAGTTAAGTACGCATTTTGGGTACTACGCAATATTTAGCCGAAAAAATCTGTGTTTAAAATGCTGTTTTCTGCTAAAAAATAAAGAAAATACATATAAGTAGTAACAGAAAAGTAATTCGTTTTTTATTTTATTTATTGTACTGTATTAAATTTATATAAATTAAAAATAAAAGAACCAGAAAAAAGTTATGAACTTATGAATTGTATATCAAAGTTCAAATCTTTATTTGAAACAAGTATATTACCAAATACCTACTTAAATAGTTAAAACCTCAGCAATAAAACCAACTGACCCGTTTTTGACCAAATACTTTGACCTTTAAACAGAAGACATGGGAAGCAGAATTTTTTTTTTCTGATAGGGAAGCTGTCAACCAGCTTTTTCTGTCATACCAACTGTTGTTGAATTTTCTTACCTTGAGTATATCTTTTTTGTTTTTACTAGGTTAATTTATTTAATTTTATATTGACAAAGTTTGTTCCTGATTTAACTGAATATTCCATTCTAAAATTGTTACATTAGCAGTAGATAGAAACTATCTAACTGTGCAAACTATATATACAAGTAATTTTTATCAGAGAAAAATTGTATTAATAAACAGTCTTATATTCTATTTTATATATACTTCTATGAGATATTCTAGACACTTTTTTAAAAGTTTTAGTATAAATCATGACAGTTACAATAATATATTTTTTTTAGGAATAAAGATTATTTTTAAAGATAATTTAAAATTCTTTTAATTGAACTTTATAAGCCAATTGGTTGAAACCTTGACTTAAACCACTTATTTTTCAAAAAAGTTGTTATTTTATATTTAATCATTTTTTTAAACACTATAAATTAAAATTTCCTAATATTTTGATTAACTTTTTTGTTATTATACACTTTTTTATTTATGTATTAATGAAATGTTTTTTTTTAGTATTAAATCATACTGGAAACTGTTATAAAAATATACTAACATTTTTCTTTGGTTGTTTGAGTAATTTCAACATCAAGAGTTGCTCTTCCTCTCATCTTTATTTGAATTTTTTTTCCAATGACAGGTTTAAAAAACAAATGTTTTTTATTTCTTTAACTGTTGCAGACATAACTAATTTACTTTATAAAAAATTAACCTTTTTATCAGGAAACAATATTATAAAATTCTTAAAACTAGAATGAATTTTTATATAGAGAATTTCAATTTTGATTCAAATGTTAGTATAGATGGAGTTCTTATAAATTTTTCTTTTAAATTTCTAATGTTTACATTAATATATCTATTTATAATAAAAATATTTTGTTCAACTAGTTTAGTCTATAAAATTTGAAATTTTACTAAAAAATATGTTTAGACTTATATTAAATTAAACTAAAATATCTATAAATTTTAATTAAATGTTTGCCTGATGGTGCAGGGATTCTAATGATGGTTTTGAAATCTCTCTGAGTTAAAAACTTCAAAACCATCAAGAATCAACTTTGTGGCCAACAGATATACAAAAAAAAACAACTTAAATAAAAATATTAAAATACCATTAAATGATAAAAGAATAAATTGCCAAGTAGTGTAGTGTTCAAAAGATGATTTTGAAAACTCTCTGAATTGAACTTTTCTAGGTTTAAACGTTTCACACTACATTATTACATACAATCAACTAAGTAAAATAAAACTTTAGTGATTATTGTATTTTTAAGTAAAATTGTACTTACTAGTTGAAAAACAATACTTAATCAAAAGTTATTTACACTAAGTAACAATATATAATGGGAACTAAGAGCATCTTAATAAAACTTTCCCAGAAAAAAAATGCTACTTTAAAACTTTTACTTATTATCACGTCACAATTAAAACTTTACTTGAAATCTATTTCAGCTGGGCAATAACGAGCATTTTTTGTTACGGAAACTTATAATCTTTCAGTGTTATAAGTTCAACATTCATTATCCAATATTTATAAAATAACCAAAACAAAGTCAATAAACAACGTTTTTAGTGATATTCTAAGAATCTTTTTTTTTTTTCTTTTCTTTTTTTCAGAGGGTTCACAGGAAACAGAAAACCAGTCAAAACACGCCCCTGCTATATTGGCTGTTTTCTTTTATAATGGATTTCATTAAATTCATTTTGTAGACTTTCTTCTTTTTAGTTATAAAAAAGTTTTCATTCAGGTTGTACTTATTTGTGAATAGTAATTTAATAAAAAATGTTATTCTATATACAAAAGCTTTTTTTTTTATATGGTCTTTGCCCACCTAAGGTTAAGCTTGTATAGTATAGCATAGTATTAGATAAGAAGATTTTTGTCTAACACCATTCAAAACAAGTTTGTTACTAGCTGGGCAAATTAGGGAAACAATTAGCTAAAAAAAAGATATTTGTTGAGTTGAAATGAAACTTTATGCCATACATATTTTGCGTAAATTAAAAATTGTACCTTGTTTGATTTTAAAATATAAAGAAGAGCAAGACACCTAAAAATAATGAGCAAAGATATAGAGTTCAATAGATTTTTGTGAAACGTACAAACTAAAAATGCAAAAATCTTAATTTTGTTGAAAACCCATCTCTTCCTATATTAGCATTTTTAATGTTGTATTAAAAGTTAAACATACTACTAACTCCATACACACAAAAAGTTTTCAATATCAAAGTTTTTTCAACTGATTTTTTGAGAGTTCTAAAATGCGTAACTAATCCAGAGTAAGTAGATTCGCGAAAGGTGACTGTAATAATAAATGTGCAAATTGACTTTTTTATTCACCACCCGGTTTCAGTGAGAAAAAGTTCTGACCTTATTAAGTATAATAAAACAGTAAATTTCACACATCAATTTTTGTTTACGTAAAATTTTATAAAAAACACCAAAAACTAAGCAAAATTATAAAAAATTAAGTAGGTTAAGCAATTTTAAACCAAAATATACCGATTGATAATAACGTATTATATTTGAAAGTCATGGAAAAGGGTTTTCAATTAAGAGGTTAGTTAAAATACTGATAAATAAATATTATTAACTAGCATAAATAAAATTTAAACAAAAACAAAACATGACTTAAAAATCAAAACAAATGAAATTATTATCTATATTTTACAGTTAAATGACTAACCTAGTAATAAATGTGGAAGCCTTTAAAAAAAAAGGAATTTAAGACTAATTTATTCTTGATAAAAATGCATCCCTGAGGTCTAGATGCTTTACTTTAATTTTTGTAGCACATAAGTATTTTAACTAATTTGTAAAGTAATAACCATTTTTCCATGACTTTTAAGTATATTTTTTCAGAATTTCAGCTTGAGTACTAATGAGCTCTTTCAGCAGACGTAACAAAAGTTAGAAACAATTAAGCAGTATTTTTTTCTTCTTGTAAAAGTTGAGATCTTTGATCAGTGCATTTTCAATTTAAAAAAACGTATAACATTATTTTAGTATTAGATATTTATTTTAAAACTTTTGCATCGTGTTTTTACAACTCTTAAAAAAGTTATATACTTTGTTTTTTTTTTTCTATTTGTCTCAATAACTTTGTTTACCTATGTCTCACTCACTTTTATTTTATGTTTGCCTGAGTTAAAACTTATTAGATAAGTAAAGACCTCGATCAAAGATCAGTATCTAGTCGTTTGTTTCTTTGGTACTGTTTTTTTAAAGATCCGGCCAGATCCAATTTATTGAAAATACTGTGTTTTTTGCGATCAGCTTCTTTCAGTTTTATACTTAGATTAGTGATTTTTTGCTTAGAAAACTTTTTATAGAATTATTTACTACTCCTTAGCGCCTTTTCAATTACTAACAAATAAATTAAGACTGGTCTTTTCGACTGTTTCAGAATTAGTTATTTGTACGAATTAATTTTAAAGAGAAATACATGTATGAAATGAAAACATATTTCAAAGAACTGTGTAAGCAAAATAAATAACGTATAGTATTAAGAATATTATTGACATTAATGAAAAAATTATAAAGTATTTAACAACTGTTTTTATTAGAAAAATAACAAAAAGAATTACTTTTAAATAGAAGTAAATCACTTTGAAATTGAATTTGGCCTAAAAGTTTTGGCTTTGAAAAGACTGGAAATTTTTTTTAAATGTGTCCAGTACTAAGTAGCTGACAATAAATTTCAATTTAATTATTTTATTGCAGCTGAAAATTTGCAAAATGTTAGCCATATTTTTGAACTGTTTGAACCTTTTTACATAGTAACGCAGCAGTGTAGTAAAAACGATGTATTGTTGTCAAGTGTATTTCTGCATAAAGAAGTAAAAAAAATAATCTTAAAACAAATAGTCCACTAGGTCAAAGTGGTTCTACAACTTTAGTAATCTTGGCAGAAAATATAGAAGTAGCTTTTAAAAGAACGTTGTACACTACAAGTAACAGATCACACTTAAACCTCCATGATAACAGCTTGTTGTTAGTCACACAGCTGTTGATCCACGGTATCGAATTAACTTTTTCCCTCCTAACTTAAACAGGACATTGAAAGACTGCTGAAGTTAGAAGTGAAAAAGCAAAGTTGTCGTGAGACTGGTCAACGTACTTTCCTCTAGTACCGTTTAATAATCCTAAAACTTTAATAATCTTCACAATGATTTTTTTTCGTTATATTGCACGTTTGAAAAAGTAAAATTACTCAAGAAAGCAAACAAAAAGATTCAGGTAATCAAGACATGAAGACAGAACATAAGGTTTTTTTGTTGCTGAAGAAAAATTAGTTAAACAAATTAAAGAAGCTAAAGTCTTAACTCAGTGAAAGTCAAACAAAAAAAAATACCCACATCTCGCTTGGTTATTTTCTGAAGCTGGTAACTTATACGAGCAAAAGAAAAACAAGTTGCTTCCAAAGACCGGAAAAAACTGTTTTTTCTTCATCACATCTTTTAAAAGCTAGAATAGAATTCTTTATAGCCTATTATCGTGGAAATATTAAATGTTATTTACTAAACTACTTACTATTATATATCTAAGCAGTTGTTTTAGAAGTTAATCTTCATCTTTTAATTCAACTTTTTTATACAAAAGTTTAATTTAATCTTATCATAAAAAACTAATTGAAGTTCATTATTCTTTTGTACAACGTTTAACTTTTTTTTTCTTAGAGTTCAAAATGAAACAGTTTAAAAATAACGTTGTGATTCTTTTTCAACCTGACGTATGACTAAAATGTTTACTAAACTAGTGGTTTTATAATGATTAATTTTTGTAAGTTTGTTTTCTATAGACTATAGGAAAAACTTAAATTATTTAGGATCCGGATCTGGCCGGATCTTAATTAGAAAAGATCGGATCTAATCGCATCTTAAAAATAAGAAAAGATCGGTTTCAGCCAGTTCTTAATTAGTCGATCCGGTAAATCACTATAAATAAGACAAGCTTACTAAATAAAATAAGACCTTTTTATAGCCTTAGGATAACCTAGGTAAAAATAAAATTATATTAAGTAAAAATAAAATAATATTAGATTGCAATATATATTTTTTTTTAATAAAATTTTTCCAGTCGGCGGGCGTGCTAAAGCCGCAAAAAGGATTTTGAACTAGAAGAGTGTCATGTCACCCACGACTCCGCCAGACGTGGGCTACCTTTTAGTACTCTTTTCTGTAAACCGCTTACAAAAACTTAACCCTCCGCGCTCATTGTAGTTTAAATTCTTATAGTCAAACTGATATTCCAGCTTGTAACTAATTAGCAAACTTAGATTACAAATATTATTTTGTTTTTAACAATTTTATTGTCTCTTACCATCCAACTTATAATTTTATAACAACTGAGATTATTAGTAATCTTTAAACTTTAATAATTTTTTAGTATCTTATAATCTAGCTTTAATTTACAAATAAATTTAGATTATAGATATTAAGTTTTAATATTTTTAAACTTTATGATCACGTATTTTGAATTATTTATTGTCAATAAAGTTGTATGATTAGTTATTGGACTTATTACAGATTTATACCAACAAAACGATAAAGAATAAAGTTAACCAAACTAAACACTCACAAAAATAAGAATAATCAAATTTATCCAAGATGCGTTACTTTTACTACCAAACTAAAACTGAAAACTAATTATAATTTGATTTATCTTGTATCTACTAATCGTGAAGTTAAAATTAATCTCTAAAACGGCGCTAAAAATCAATTGTCCCTTTCAGAAACTCTTTTTAAGATCTGCTTATATCTTACTGAAAATATTGAATCTTAAACAAAATATTTTGTTAAATTAGCTAGAAACTGAAAAATTAAATAATATGCATTTTAATACAAACAACTTTAGGTGAACGGTTGAAACCAAAAGGTAAAAATATTACACAACTTAAACTTACTAAAAAATCATAAATTAACCGTTCAATTTTAAATAGATTAAGATCTCGCTCTTTCCTTTCTCTCTTAGCCTTCTGCTAAAGATTAACCTTTCACCTTACCAGCACGAGCAAGGGAACCACGAAGTTTTATTTCTAGCAACTTGACATGGAAATCAAGTGTTGACAATTTTCTCAGCGAGAGTCAATTAATCATTTAGAAGTTGGCCGGCGAGTGAAAAGCAAATTGAATCTTTTTAAGCAAGTTTCTGCTTCGATGAGCTGCTTTCTACTTCTGCTGAAACTTCAAAAGCAGCAACTTCCTAGTTTTTTACGAAGGTTTTCGTTCGGCTACTTTTCGCGTTAACCAGTATTTCCAACACTTAAGAACTTAGCAAGGACTTTGAAGCTTTCAAAGTCCGCCGTGGTGGTATACATTTTTACATCGCTTTTAACCAATAATACAAATATTTTTTATGACCAGCTCTGTTTGAGCGGTGGTTTATAAACCATAAAAAAAGAAAGAAAACAAAAAAAAAACATAACAAGCTCTAATTTATAAAACTCAACCTTAATTTTTAAGCATTATAATTAGCAACTATAAAACTTAAGTGTGTTAATAATGGTCTATCAGGGGTCGGCAAACTGCGGCCCGCGGGCCAATTGCGGCCGGCAAAAAATAAATCTGCGGCCCGCAGGCATATTTATTTTTTGAATGGAATGCGGCCCGCGAAAGAAAATTCTGCGGCCCGCGAGCAGGTAAATGTGGCCCGCTGAGCATAAACATATCTAAAGTCATATTTTTTTGTTAATATGGTTGAATTTGATTAATCTCGTTCTAAGTCCCGGTATAACATTTTAAAACAATCAAAAAACTTTACAGATTTAGTTTAAAATGTTAAAAAAACAGGTTAGCATTCGACTAGTGTTTTTTTCTCAGTTTTATAATAACTTCCTTCATACAACAGCAAGTTATTATTTAAAAAAATTCTAAAGAGTGCTTTAATTTAGTAATATATTTACATAATACCTACTTAGAAAGTTAACAAAATGCAATTGTTTTCTATTTTGTAAAAAAAAAGAGCACAATAATATAGTAAATTGTAATTTTTTCTAATTTAGGTATTTATGACATCTATTTCAAACCCAAGTTTTCTTTTAGATGTTTAATCACTATAAATTATACTTGAGTGTGCACTAAAACATTAAAAACAACATAATAATAAAAATAAAAGTTTATTTTATTTTGGATTTGACACACTTTGATTTTTTAGTTACTTTGTGTGCACTTTAAATTGTTTTCTAAGCACACCAATGTACACAGATGTTCGTTTTTTGAACCATTATTTTACTTAATACTTAGCTAGATTAAGAATTTACATTTTATTATTGTTTGTATATATGATATCTTAGTGTGTGCAGACACATTTAAATTAATGTATATGATATAATTTGTTACACTTTATGCTAGGTATACATTTTCGTTTTTCAAACAACATTTTTTGGAAATTTAAACATTTTCTATGCTTTGTATATTAATATACACAGATGTTCATTTTGCCAATTTAATACAAACTAGATTTAGGGGTGGTTTTTTAATAAGTTTGTGTACCATTAATCAAAATAATTCAAATTTAGACAAATAAACAACTAAACGTTGCCACCCACTCAGACTAAGTCAGCTTAGTTTGAAAAATTTTCAAGCCTCATGCCAGTTTAGATATTTTTTCAGCTTTTGGCTTTAATTTATTTTTTATTCTAAAAAACCAGGCTAGTTTTTAGTAACTTACGCTGGCTTTTTTGCTTTGAAGAGAGGCAAAGTAAACTTATGATGTATGTTTTGTTCAATTCACAGTGTTGGTTTAGACTATAATATATATAACTTTAAGTCTTGCAGCTGCTAATATTTACAATATTATTTTTTATATAACTGTATGCAAAAAATGGTGAACAATCAGTGTTGCCAAAAAACCTTGAATTCTTGAAAAGCTTGGAGTTTGAAAATTTATACTAAAAAATCTGTAAAAACCTAGAATTTGAGAATTTTTGAAAAAATCTGAAATTATGCACAACTTTTACATGAAAAATAATGAAGTTTCGATATGACATAGAAAATCTATTATATTATATTTTTGTTATCACCATTTTTCTATTAATAACATTTAAAGTGGCTTAAAAATATCTTTTTAATTTTGCTATACTATCGAAGATAGTTTTATCTTAAACTTAGTTTTATACTGAAACAGAAGTAAAAACTTCAACTTTCAAAAACGTCGAAAAGATCAGAAAACCTGGAAAAATTTTCTTAACAACCTTTGGCAACCCTAAAACTGCTTACATTTTTTTTGTAGTTTAAAAATGTATTTTATTTGACATATTTCTTGTTTATACAACACAAACATTTGTTTTTTAAATAGGTAATGCTGGTAGTTTTAATTATAATGGCTAATTACTTTAAATTTCTTATCTTTAACATCCGTTGTTAGTAATCAGATTTATATAGTTTCGCAGTATAATCTTCTTTTATTGTATATTAAACATTATACAGAAAATATCATAGACATGGTTGTAATGAACAGCAGAGGCGTCGCGTGGGGTGTTTCACTGCCGCAATTGCACCACCTTAAAAATTTATAAGAAAAAAATAAAGTATCTATAACGTTTTATTTATTTTTTAGAATAAAATCTCTTATAAAAATGGAATTCAGACATCGATCATTTTGCTCTTTACACTGCCGCAAACTCTTAGCTGCCTGCCGTAAATGAACTCAAAAAAGCAAAATTTCTTCAAGAATTACCGTTAAATCAATATCTTGTGGTAAGTAAGCTATGTTGAAAATTCCCTAAAACAGAACAGGCTTAAATATCATTCCACAAGCTATCGTAAACAATAAATGAAAACTAAGCTAAGCAGAGGAAACTCAAGTAGAGAAAACTCGAGCACTGGCAACTCGACCAGGGACAACTCGAGCAGAGGCAACTTGAGAACGGGCAACTCGGCTTTTTTTTTTTCTGCTCCACCTAAGAAAAATACCACGCAACGCCACTGATAAACAATAATTACTATTGCTTCTTTATAAACTTCTCAATAGTTCTTTCTGATCAGTCTGTAGTTACTGAACATAATCATGTGCTTCATTAAAACTGACTTAAGCGATTTGTTTTTTTTTTCTTACAACAACTTTTAACTAACGTTTTTTAAGTTTAGATTTACTCATTTTAAACGCAATATTTTTACTGAAGATAATAAATTGCTATAATGATTACTAAAAAATAAGTTTTCCTACTTCATTACTGGCTAATTTTTTTTTTATATACTTCCATCAAAAGAATTTAAGAAACCTTATTGTTCACTTAAGCTGACTTATAATAATTATTTTTTTGCTATATAACTAATACACTGTTAATAAACTTCGTTATTTTTTTATTTTATGTAAACTTTATTCAATAAAGGTTGTCAAACAAACAAGCTAGTTTAAAAAACTGAAAAATTCAGACTAGGTGAGACTTGCTTTAGAGATCTTTAAAAACTCAGGTGTGTGAAAATTTTATTTTAAACACTATTAATAAATCTTCGAATTCTCAGAATAGGTTTTATTAACTTTACATTTTTCTAGTTTACTTAAATATAATGTACTTTTTTATAATAACAATATTTTACTTAGGTATTTAACAGCAATCTTTTAGCATTTTTAACTTTTTACAGGCTGGTTTTATATGAGTCAGACATTTTTGCTTTTAGAGTAGCAACCATGTAAAAGACTAATAATTTACTAATAAGCTATTTTATTTAAATATTTGAGCACTAGTTATGATAGAAACATGTTTCACTTTTTTTATGATACAAATAGGTTTTAGTTTTATTTAGTTAACTAATTACTGATTTTTTTAAGAGTGCAAACTATTTAAAACGCAAAAATATTTTCAAAGGTTTATATTTTTGAAAATATGAAAAAGTGGTTTATGATATAAAGATGTATAAAGTAATCTTTAAATGTTTTTTAAGCTCGGTTTTTATAGATAGTAGGGTTGTAAGTGAAATAATTACATAAAGTTAATTTTATTTGTTATTAAGATAGTACAACTTTTTTCAAGACTTAAGTACATTAGTTAATGTTAATTTTATTTTAATAAACATGTTTAATTTAAATAAGCATTTTTTGAAAGCTAAAAGTCTTTAAAAATAGTAAACTGATTAAAAGTAAAATTTTCTTTAGTGTGGCTTAAACTAAAATCAAAATATGTTTTAATGTAACTAAAACTAAAACTGCGGCCCGCGAAGATTTTGGAAAATTGAAATTTTGCCCGCAAGCACCAACTGCCTGCCGACCCCTGGTCTATAAGATAAATGTTCAACTTAAAACTTATGCACACCACTTCAACTTTATGAAAGTTTTTTAAACGTTAAAAGCAATAAAAACAAAAATGAATACAATAACATAGTAACACGACAAACACGCAACCCCACAGTATTATTATAGAAACATTTTTTAGTTAAAAAGTTGGCCTGTTTTTACTAATTGCATTAAAAATTTATTTTAAACGCTCGTCTCATTTTAAGCCTGTTAACAGTGTAGAACTACGAGTTAATTTAATTCTATAAAGTTATAGTTTTATGTATTATTTTTACTATCTATTTAATATAATTGATGACTTATTATGTATATTATGATTTTAAAATTAATATTTAGTTGTTTATAAAAACATATAAATGAGATTTAAATAACGTTTACTATTTATTTACACCCAACTACTGTTGACTTGTTTATTTTTAATTTTCATCACTACTAAATTTTTTAAATATTTTACAACTTTTTTTCTTTGGCTAGCAAATTATTTCTGTCGCCATCTGTGATAGAGGGAAATAAAAACATTACAAAACATAAACAGAAGGCTTCGAAAATATAAATTCTGTATTTTATTGTGGCTTGTTGTATTTATATACTTAAGCCTTACTGAGCTCAAATACGTTTAAATTTTGTATGGCCACTTGTAAAACATTAACTCAACAATTAACTTTCTATAGAAAGTAGAACTTTTTTGAAAAGATCTTTTAGAAAAATTCTCGCGTTTAATACAATTTTTTTTGTATTAATTAAACTACCCGCCTTATTATGTAAAATTCTTTTGTCTATTTCAGATGTACTTACTTCATCTTTCGGCTCTGTTAATGAAGGTTAAATGTTCTCTACTCTCCTTTCCACCCTTACCAGAGCGTAAGGTATTGGGTCCTTCCCAATTGATGCGAAATATCTCATAAAATTATATGACCAACCTGTAAGTTTATAAAGACTTAATTAATTAAACAAAGAATACAAACTTCACCACATACAAATAAAACACGACTTAAATAATCGGCTAATCAAAAATTAAACAATCAGTAAGATCATCCTAGAAAAAGCGGTCAGAAATTTAAGAACAAAAACACCCCTAATACAATGGAAAAACTCTTACGACGTAATTATAGGATTTGAAAAAATTGAACAGAAAAATAAAATATGCTTTATAACACTTGATATTGTAAATTTCTACCCGAGTATTAAACGTCACCACCTAATAAAAGCCATAAACTTTGCAAAAACGTATGCAGATATAGAAGATAAAGACATTAAGTTAATTGAACATACATGCAAAACTATTTTAATCTATGACAATAAAATATGAATCAAAAACTATGAAAATACGTTATTCGATGTACCAATGTGCTCTTTTTTTCGGCGCTGAGCTCTGCGACCTTAAGGGGCTATACGTCCTACACCGCCTTAAATCTAAACCTATTTATAACGCCAGCGAAATCGGCTTATACAGAGATGAAGGCATCGCAATTATAGAATGGAAAAGCAATCAATCACTAGAAAATATTAGTGTTCTACCGAATCCAAGATTCGGACTCGGATTCGAACCAATCCGGCCTTTTTGGACACGGATTCGGCCGAATCCTAATTTCAAAATGAGATTCGGATTCGTATCCAGCCGAATCCAAAATTTCAAAATAAGACTCGGACTTGGATACGGCCGAATCTTAATTTCAAAATAAGATTCGGATTCGGCCGAATCAAAAATTTTGGATTCGCTAGACCACTTTAAACTTTTTGAATTTTACTTAATTGTTTGTCAAAAGTTAGATGAAGTACAAAATTAGTTAATGATTTCACGCTTGAGTGGATAAAAAAATTGTTTTTTACACTTATAAAAGCCTTATCAGTTTTGATTTAGAGTTTTGCACACAGTATAAAATTAAATTTGTTTATCTCTAAGATAAAATTAAGTACATATTTAAGCCGTTAAATCTCAGCTTTTTGGATAACCGATCTTATTTATTCATTATTGTTTAGTTTTATATGTTTGTTCATTGTAATGAACTGCTGCAACTTAAAAAAGAAGAAAAATGCAACTTAAATATGTAACATTATAGCAGATGCTTGCATACTTTTAGTTATATACTTTTTGTTAATATTTTATCATTTATTAAATTGATAACTTTAATTTATGACATACATGTTATAACTTCAAACATTTTCATATTTTATTTTAAAAACAGTGTTCTAAAGAAAAAAAAATCTGTTAACAAAAAAATCTTAATTAATTTGTAATGAAATGCTGCTACTACTTGCATTATTCATTGTTGAACACTGAATATTGAGAGAATATTTAGAACTTTAAGCAGTTATGAGAAATAAGGCCTAAAATCAATGATTTCATCGAAAAACTTTTGCCTAGTGATTTATACAAGTGATAAAAGCAGCTTATACTTTTTGAGTTAGAAATTTTGTAATATTGTTTTTTGGTTCATGTGTATAATAGATACATCACCCAAACTTGCTTGCATAATTTATATTAAGTAGTCTGGAAAAGTATTTAGTATTGATAGATAAAGTTCACTGATAAAATTTTATAAGTGAGTATAAAAGCACTTTATAAATATTTTGTATTTATCTCCAATTTAAATAATACAAATACCAAGCTGCCTGCAGAGGGTCCTAAGCACAAAAGTGCTAGAAATTCACCCCATCTGCAGGAAAAGTATGGGCAAAAAAATAAGGTTGACAATCTACCTACAAACAATCAACAATACCCAACTGAGACTTTGGATGTTAGCCCACCAACATCCATAGCTCACAATTTTTTAATAAACTTTTATTTTATTTGATATTCAATTTTTTGTAATGAAAAATTGTTATGAAAACAAAATCTTAAAATATTTGAAGTTTTATCATTCACTTTACAGGGTTACCAAAAAACCTGGAACCATGGAATTCGACAATTTAGACTAAAAACCTGAAAAATCTGGAATTTAAGGAATTTTGAACAAAAATCACTAAAAAAAAACGGGAACTTCAAACAATTTTTACATGTTAAGTAGTAAAATTTTGATTTGACACAATAAAATCTATCATATAGTTTTGTAATCATCACAATTTTTTTTATTAAAAAAGACTTTTAAAGTAGCTTTACAGTATCTTTTCAATGTTTTTATACTTTGTTTTGTAACCAATTTAGTTAAAAACTTGATTTTTATTGACGTCGAAAAGATGTTAAATTTTTCTCGAGATTTGAAAAATCTCGAGGTTACTCAGGACAGTTTAAGGTCACTCAGGGCAGGTTTTTTGACTTAAAGAGTGGCAACCCTGAATAATGTAAATGTTGTTGGTAGTTGATCAAGGTAGATTTTGACCACGCACAAACAAAACAAAAAACCTTGTTTTTATTCAAGAACGCTTCTTGTTCAAGATGTGGATACAAGGTGGAATTCAACATATCTTATGCTAGAGAGACTGAAAAAGCTAAAATCATGTGTCCGGTACTATGTGGCTAACTATAAAAACGATCAAGATTTTAATATTACACCTGAAGAATAGCAGCTGGTTAATGGCATTATTATACTGCTCGTACCTTTTTTTGTACCAAAGGAGTGTAGTAAAAACAATGCATTGCTCTCAAGCGTCATGCAAAATTACTGACAAAAATTGTTAACTTTTATGAAAATTCAGAAAAAGTATCAATTGTTAGTAAAACTTTAGCAAAAAATATAGGAGAGGCTTGCGAAAGAACATTATTTATACCTTTAACAACAATTTAAACCTGAATGACAACAAATTACTATTAGTCACAACAGCTGTTGATCCACGATATCGACTTTCCGCTTTCCCTTTTTACCTAAAAAATAATGTTAAAGAGCAGCTAAAATTAAAGGTTAAAAAGCATATATGTTTCGAGGCTTATCAAGGTGGTGACTCTTCTACATTGCCACCAGAGAAACCAAAACCGCAACACTCTGTAAACTTTGATGCGAAGAAGTTTTCAACTTACTATTCCTTATTTGAAATAGAATCAAACACAGCTATACAGGAGGACGAGCAACAGGATTTTATTGATGAAGAAATTGAAGCAGAAATAAAGGGCTTTTTTCACTAGAGAAAACTTGAATGCAGAAACTGAAGAGTATAAAGTCTTAAACTGGTGAAACTTTAACAAAACAAACTACCCACATCTTGTCAGTTTTGCAAGGAGATATCTTGCTGCACCATCATCTTCTATGTATCCTGAAAGATTATTTTCTGAAGCTGGGAATTTGTACGAGCAAAAGCGCAAACGATTGCTTCCAAATACCGGCGATTTTTTTTTCTTTCCACCACAACTTAAAAAAACAAGATTAGTTTTTTGTAGTATAACAGAGACATCTTTTGCAATTGTAGTTCGTTTTATATGTTTAAACAGTTGCTTAGTTAATATATATTTCTATTTTGTTTTTGTAAAAGTGTATTCTTAAAAGGAATTTAAAAACTTTTTATTACAATTGTAATTCCTATTCTTTTTTAGGCCTTTGCAACAGTTTATATTACATTTCAATTTATTACGGCTCTATGTTTTTTCAATTGCACTTTGTTTTATAAATATGAAAACTTTATTGTGACCATAAACAAATTAAAACATAAACTTCCTCATGGTCACAATAAGAACTAACTCTTAAGTTAAACGTAACATGTCTTAAGTTTTTTGTGATTTGTTTTCTGCTTTAAGCATTTATCAAAGTCTATAATTTATTTATTTTGCATAACATAAGTACAAATTTATTGTTCATGCTGCTTGCATGGCCATGAAAATATTGAATGTTAGTTTTGTGTATGTAGCTTAATTTTTTATTCAGTAAGACATTCGTTTTTTTGTTCGCTTTTAAAGTAAATTATTCTAAAATAAAAATGTATTTATCTATTAACACGTTAAAAATAGTGTTCAAACTTTTTTTAAAGATTGAATAATAATATAATAGTTAATTTTTATCTATAAACTTCTACTTTATTTGATAAACAGATTAAATCTTTCGGATTCCAATTATTAAAATATTCGTATTCGGACTCGGGCTCGGCCGGATCCAAATTTCAAAATTAAGATTCGGATTCGGCCGAAACCTAATTTGAAATTAAGATTCGGATTCGGACTCGGCTGAATCCTAATTTCAAATTAAGGCTCGGATTCGGTAGATCACTAGAAAATATCAATATGAAAAAAATTAAACTATAAAACGGTATTAGCTTCAAAATAACTATCGACGGTGGCACAACTGTATGTTATTTCTGAGATACAACTTTAAACCTGACTAACAATATATACAAACCATACCGTAAACAAATTTAGAAGTAAGATATATAAATAGCAAATTAAACCATCAAAAAGTTATAAAAAGTAACCTCCCGGCGATGATTGAGAGGATAATTAATAGACTTTCCAAAAATGAACAAATATTTAACAATACGTAGCCACGTGCCAAAACGCTATAGACAATACCAACTTCAAACATAAACTAAGATATACAGAAAGCATAAAGAATCAAACTAAAAAGAAAACAAACCGACCAAGAAAAACCATTTACTTTAATCCCCCTTTCTGCAAATCCGTAAAAACTAACATCGGCAAAGCATTTTTCGAAATTACTAATAAACACTGCCTACAAATCAAAATACTAAGTAAAATATTAAACAAAAATAGCTGTAAACTTCTTATAGTTTTATGAGCAATATCAAGGTAATAATACAAAAACATAACATGAAAACTTTAAATAAAACTAACAAAACCGAAGAACATAGCAACACCACTAATACCCCAGCCTGTAACTGCCGATCAAAGAATATATGCCCCCTGGATAACAGTTGTTAAATAAAAATGTAATTTACAAAGCTACGATAGCATCTGCAGAGGAAATAAAATATTATATATGTTTAACCGGAAACACTTTTAAAAGTATATGGTACAGTCACAATAGCAGCTTCAAAAATTACAAAGACAACGGGACCGAACTAGCAAAATACATTTGGCATTTGAACCACAACAAAATCATTTACACCAGACATAAAATGGAGCATCCTCCTCCACCACATCGGGAAAACTAAAAACATACAGTGCATCTACAAGACTCGTATTTTAGAAAAAATAGAGAAAGCCAATGCTGACGAAAAGATCAACTTAAATAAGAGGTACGAGCTGTTTGCAACCTGCCCACATTTTCAGAAACTCAGCTTTAAAACTTAAATTAGCACCCATTTAACAACTAGTAACTTAAATTATTTGTAATAGTAAGGAGCTTTTTTCGCCTCTAGCAAAAAATTTTACATTAAAATACGATCCCAAATTAAAACTTATGATTACATAAACCTTATCCAATGAGACAATTTAGCAAAATTTTCTAAATTTATAGCAAAAACATAACACTTCAGTTTGTACACTAATTTAAACAGCACGATAATTACGTCATAAAGCTAAGTTAAAAAAATTGAGCTTTAATTTTCAACAGCCTATTTAGAACAGGGTTTCCCAAACTTTTTTGCAAATGGCCCCCTTTAAAGAGTTTGAAAAAGCAACGGCCCCCTTCAACTTATAGGTTACTCATAAACTATACACATAAGACCTTTTTTTTTTGCTCTTCATCTGCAACTCAAGAATATCTAGTGTAAGTTTCTAAAATACCATAAAATACACATAAGACCTTTTTTTTTTTTTTTGCTCTTCATCTGCATCTCAATAATATCTAGTGTAAGTTTCAAGTTATGGCCTTATGGCCCCCCTGTGGCTCCTTTACTGCTCATGGCCCCCCCTCTTCCCCCTTTGCTGCTCATGGCCCCCTGAGTATCTGTCATGGCCCCCTAGGGGGCCACTTGGCCCACATTGGGAAACCCTGATTTAGAACCTTATCAATTGCAAGCCTTGTGTTTATTATATTTTTATTTTTTGTAACTAATTTCAATATGAGTCCTGTTTATTACTATTTTAACTTATTAAATATTTTTTTTTAGTCTGTATAACCTATAAAATTCTTAAAAATGTAACACAAGTATCAAATTTTTATTTAAGTTTAGCATCATTAAGTTTTGTTTTTTTGTTGTTGTTAAACCATAAGTTCAATACTAAGGTTTTCATTTGTTTTATTTAATATTTTTACATAACTTCAATTTATTTTGTTCAGAAACTTTTTTCAGATTTATTTATAACAACTGATGATCTCCTATATCCAAATATAGGAGTGAAACATTGTTTTGTTTATTATAAACTAAAAAAATAAATAAAAGATATTAAAGCATTGACTTACAAATAGATATTAATTGAAATTTAACATCATTTTTGTGTCACACAAAAAAAACAAAGACAATAAAATAATGAAATAGCTTAATGCTGAAGCTGTATGAACTTCAGCACCATGTGAATTAAAAATCATGGTGTTGTTGCTATTTCGCTACACCGCCAAAACAATAAAACAGGTAATGACAAGTTGAGCTCGAGCAGGAGCAACGATAGCAGGGACAACTCGAGAAGGGGCAACTCGAGCAGGAGTAACTCGAGCAAGGACAATTTTAGCAGGAGCAATTCGAGCAGGGACAATCCGAGCAGGACAACTCGAGCAGGACAACTCGAGCAGGACAACTCGAGCAAGTGCAACTTGAGCAGGGGAAACCCAAGCTAACCAGAAGAGTTATATTTAAAAAAAAAAGTTGTTTTATCTTTTAAAAAAAATCAATTTTTTATATTAAGGTTTTGTTTTATAGTTACTTTTATTTTGTTTTAAAACAAATATTTTGTTACAATTTGATGTATTTGTAATTTAAAAAGGTCTTAAATTAGTTTAAAACAAGAGTTTTAAGTTTAAGGTTTTTTTTATTCTACGCAGCCCTTAACAAAATACCACGCGACGCCACTAGAGTGTAGCAATATAAACTGCCTTGTTATACAGTTATATCTCATACATGAAAATTAAATTTATTTTTGAAGTTTTAATATAATTGCATACCTTAATATAAAACGTAATAGCACTAGAGGTAGTTTAAATTGTCCTGCACCCCCTATTACTTCATCACGCATCGTTCCTGTTGTTTTCTATATTTTGGAGATTTGTAACTTTTTCGAGCTAGCTACGTCCCTGCTGTTTAATATTAAAGTTTGTTAGATTTAAAATCAAAATAAATTGAACCGACGATAAAAACTTACAATGATAAAACTACCCTTTTTATAATATTTAAGGAAACAATTAATACAAAGTTATTTAATATAGAGATTTAAAAAGTCTATTCTGATAAACAAACTTTTCTGCTTACATAAACTGGGCCTAAATGATTGAACGCATAAAGCTTCCAGAATTTGTAGCTGAAAAGAGTTCTCAGCTCTCATTTAAACTGAAAAGTTCTCTTCTTTATAATTATGCACACGCATAATTGTCAACCGGTAATGAAACTGGTTTAAAATACCATATGAAAAAACTGTCTAAATTCTTTTATAAAAACATAAAACAACAGATACAAAGATCTTTCGTTTATTATATAAACTTTTCAATGCTGTTGAGAATTAAATTGCTTTTAAAGATAACTAATAAATAATTTTTTACTTTTGGTATGTTTAAATTAGGAACAAAATTTCAAAATTTTTGAAAATAGTTCTTAAAATAGTTGAACAATTTCCTTTAACTTATAGCTTACTAAGATGTATTTAAAAATAGATAAGAGTAAATAATAACATTTCGTTGAAAACTAAGTAGACAAACTATCACTTGGAATTTATACTTTAATGTAACTAAGGTAACTATAAATAATAATTGTAAACAAAACTTAAAAAAACTGCCTAAAACAGAACTTGAATGAAAAACTTTGAATATTGCTTGAATTATTGTTTGAACACTATATTAAAATCAATTTTTGATTTAGTTTTTTAAATCCACCATTGCTCTGCAAAATCAAAGTTATTTCTTACCTTGTATCCTTTTTTTGTTTTGTTTTAGTATGTTTTCTTTGTGAAGTATTTTATAATGAATTACTAAAGCAAATTGGTCTGTATGTTTATAATTTGTTATGACTATATTAATGCTTCTGTGTCCATTCCATCGTTTAGTAAAACTGTTTATGGTTTGGCCTATATATATATTTGTTTACATATTTTGCATGTTGCAGCATATATTCCGTAATCTTTTTAATTTAAACTTTGTTTATAAAACTGATCTTGTGAAGAGTATTTTTGGCTGTCAAGGAGTAGTATTATACACAGTTTTGACAGTATCAGGGTGAGATTGTATGCCACCAACTACTCATCCTTTCACATTGTGAAGATTTGGTTCCCGTTTTTTCGTGGAGGCGTCGTAATTTAGCAGACCTTGCTGCATATCTCAGGTTGTTTGCAATAAAAAGCATCTTTATCTCTGTTTAATCTTTTGTCCCTTTGCTTGATTTTTCGGTCTAATTATGCCATTTCATATAGCCTATCAAAATCCTCTAGTTAAATTTTCTCAAGTCCCCTCGCTATGAATTACCTGATAGTGTCAACATCACCACATTGACTTACTAGTGCGCTAGTTATTTTTCCTTGACTCGAATGATGTATATAACTTACCTTGCTTGCGTCTTATACTCTGTTTTCTATATTGATACCATTATCTCTATTGTCTATCACCATTTCACTATGCGTATGTGATTTATTTGGACTTACATTTTGTCAGTTATATTGTGACTTTGTAAACTTATATTTTGTCAACTTTGTTGTGACCTTGTGGAATTTTTTGTTAGTTCTACTTTTACTTTGTGGACATATATTTTATTCAACACAAATATATTTTAGCAAATTATCATCAGTGTGATACAATTGTAACAAAATAAAGAAATTTTTCAAATTATTTAGCTTAATAATTGCATCAAAAATTAGTTAATCTAGCAAAAGAAAAGTAATTAAAATTCTAAATAAACATAATTGAATATAACACGAGAGCACCAATTAACAAAACAAGGTTAGTTACTAATCAAAATCTTTCTGCTTACATTGCTTTAGTTTAATTTAATGATTGTATACGGCTTCAATTTTGACTAGGTCAAAAATACTGTCACAATTTCTGATTTACTTTAAAATTCGTTTCATTCTAATTTTTTCACAAATTGGATTTTAACTAAATGTTCTGATATTAAAGATATATTTATTGCATTTGAAGTTGATATACGATTTGTCTTTGGCTGATTTTTATTATGTTCTCTTGAGAGCCGATCATTTCTAACCCACTATCATTTCTAACCCGATCGCTTCTAACCCGATCACTTCTAACCCGATCAATTCTAACCCGATCACTTCTAATCCGATCATTTCTAACCCGATCACTTCTACCCCATTTTACTTGTTTATTTTATTTTTTAATCTTGACTTCTTGCAAAAATAAGTTAGTCTTGATAAAGTTATTAAAATAATAAAACAATTTTAAACTTTTAGTTACTATAAAACATAATGATTTTATTAAGTTACGTTAAAAACGCTTTTAGTATAAATTTTAATTTAAGTATTAACTTGACATAATTTTTTTTTTTTTTTATTACCTCATTTTTTGATTTTTTATCCTATACATAGTTTCTTTTTTTTTTTCATTATTTCATATTTTTTCAATCTACTTTAACAGACGTTTTTCGTTAATCATATACAATTCACTGAATTGTTTATTTTAAAATGTTTTGAACTATTCTTTGTAGGATTTTAAAGTAAGCAGTTATATCGGTATTTATGTTTGGTCTTATAATAATTCACGTGACTACAATAATTTTAAGATAAGCAAGTTTTAAAAAGTAAACCTTTACAATTGTAATATTCAGATACAAAAACCTTTATATTACGGTCTAAAAACTACATTGTAAGTCTGACGTAAATGTTGTATTATTGCTGACTAATGTATTAACCTTTTATAGTAGGTTAGTTTTAAGTTTAATTTTAATAACTTTTACAAACTATCATAAAACTTGTATAGGCCTACTAAGATAACGAAATTAAAAGAAATACTAGAGAAATTAAATACTTTTGTTATATTAAGTGAAAAAGCATGATTTTTAAGTATAACCTAGATATTAAAACAGTTATGTCATATAACAAACCGCAAAAGTATGTTACGTCGATTGACCGTCTTGGTTTCACATCATTAATAAATTCCTACTTAGTCCTAGAGCAAAAAAAAGTCACTAATAATTAAACAGACATGTTTATCTGTTTAACAAGACCGAGGGTAATTAAATCTTTCCTAGGTAATCTTCTTCAAAACTTTCACTTAAATTTATATGTTATACAAATTGTTTCAATTACGACTTAAATTAGTACTTTAGTTAACAAATACTTCTTCAGAATTTACTTTGTTATGAAGAGTTGAAATAACGTAAGTAAAAACGAAATAAGAACTAAAAAAACATTTTGAAAATAGAATAATAAACTAACTATAATTAAATTAAGCATAAATAGAAGCAGAGGCTTATAAAAACTCCATCAAGTTCTTTGTTTCCTTTAATCAACTATTTTTTCAGACGATTATTACACGCAATATGTTTACTTTTTCTTCATCACAGTAAAGCCAGCTGTGTCTATTGACTTTATTCTCGGTGTTTTTTTGCACCTCTAAATTTCTATAAATGTCTTGTGTTTTTACTTCATTAGAAATTTAAATCTATACAATAGGTTTAACAATACAAACAGTTTTTATTATAAGTTTTAAAGTTATATAAATTAAGCTAATAACTTATACTTATAACTCATATACAATGATCGCTAAATAATCTAAAGCTTTTGTGTTTTCAGAAACCTGTGAAACAATAACTTTTAAAACATTGCATGCAGTCATAATTATCTTTCAGTTTAAATGTTGAATTAATTTTCAAACTAAACTAATCTCTGCAAAAAAAAAAAGAACAACTTTGATTTAAGTTCACTTGATTAAGATAAGATACTTTATATTAGAAACTTTCAGTAATTCACCAAATTTTAAACTTATAAACCATTGATATAATATGTAGGATTTTGTTCATTTTGTAGTTTGGTTTTATTAGCAGCGCCTTTCCTCTGTAAATATTAAACGTTTTTCAATGTTTTCGTTAGATATTTATTTGACCTGTATTCTTAATGTGCTTTGGACTTTAGGTTTTAAATTTTGTGGTTAGTCAATGCTCTTAAATTTTTGATTTCTTTTTTACAACTGTCTGTACCTTAATTCTAATAATGTTTATTTTAATTGTATCGAAAGTCCTGGACAAGACGTTAAAAGGTATCCAAGTGGTGTACGACTCGATAACCGAAAGGTTTTTTCGTGCACCAGGTTTTAGGACCGAATATTTTGAGCGTATATTTTTTTTGTCGTTCAATAAACATTACAATAGATTATGCTTTGGTAAAGTTACAAAAACAATTGATGAAAAAACAATGGAATACCAAACGGTTGCACAAATGTGCAAAATCTAACTCTAAAAGTCAGAAAGTGTATATCCGGATTATGCTTGAACAAGAAGAAAATTTATTCATGAATTTTTGTAGTTTGTTTGAATTCTGATATTCTGGTATGTTCTAAATGAATTTAATAAAAGTAAACCAACTTCATTTTAATGTAAAAGTGCGTGATTCAGACTATTTTGCTGATTGTTGCACTAAAATCATTTAAATAATTTACTAAGTCGTCTCAATATGTGTTGCTGAATTTTGCAGACAAGGTTTTGTCGAAAATAAATTGGAAGTTAATTATAAATTGAAAGATTGTGCAGCTGTGTTTGGTTTTATTGGAACTCACTGATCGTTGAAAAAGTTGACGTTAAAGTTGCTTATAATGAAGTTAAAATCAATTTTTCAAAAACCTTCTACTTCAAATCATAAATAAGTTAATTAGTATCATACTAAAGTGTTGATTTCTTTCACTCTTAATCTATAAGAATTAGATAAAACTGTAGTTTTTGATTTTAAAGTATATAATTTTTCGTCTCTTCCTTATGTGTCATTCAGTTTAAGTGGCCAAGATTTTGATGACTGGGTCTAGCGTAGTACAACAAACTTCCAATAGCAATAAACATCGAAGTTTAAATTTTAACTAAAGCTATCTGAACATTAAGTTTTATTATAAAATAAATTTCAATAAAAAACAACTTTGTTGAGAATAGTTAGTTTTTAAAACAAATATCTATTTTTAAACAATAACGAATAAAAATACTAATATAGATCGGATTAGCAACGATTAATTTATAAATGATTGGGTTAAAAATGATCGGGTTAGAAGTGATTGGGTAAGAATTGATCGGGTTATAAGTGATCGGGTTAGAAGTGATAGAGTTATAAGTGATCGGGTTAGAATTGATCGAGTTAGAAGTGATCGGGTTAGAAGTTATCGGGTTAGAAATGATTGGGTTAGAAATTATAGTAAACCGTTCTCTTATATACTTTGGAATGTTATGTAAGCAGAAAGGTTTTGATAATTTATTGTCCTTGTTTTGTTAATTAGTGCTCTCATGTTATATTTAATTATGTTTATTTAGAAATTTTATAATTTTTATTTTTTGCTTGCTTGATTAACTAATTTCTGATGCAACTATAAGGCAATATAAGTTTAAAATTTTCTTTATTTTGTTACAATTGCATCTCAGTGATGAAAATTTGTTGAAATATACTTGTGTTTAATAAAAAACCTTGTTTGTTTTAAATCAAGTAAAATAGCTGACTTATGTTAAAGACTTATATTTTGTCAGTTCTATTGTTACTTTGTGGGACTTAAATTGGTCCCCAAACCTTATTTGTAGTTTTAAAAGGGGCACATAGTAAATGTAACTATTGCTTCTTAAAAATTAACTGCAAGTTTCAATGGTAATATCTATCAAAATCTACTGTTAACTAAAATGTACTATGCAATGAAAAATACTAAGAATATGAGTAAAAAGTGTGATAAATACTGCCTTAAAAACAAAAGGTAGTATACTAGTAAATAAGGTTTAAGGTAATTGATATCTTTGTCTTATTTAGATATTATGTCCTGGATAAGACGTTAAAAGGTATCCAAGAGGTGTGCGACTCGATAAGCGAAAGGTTCTTCGTGTACAAGGTCCTTAGACCAAATATTTTAAGCGTCTTTATTTTGCTTATAAATAAACAACAATATTACCTGAAAAACTGATGATTCTATACCTTGACGACGACAGTTATAACTAAAATATATGTACTTAAATAGTAAATTTATAAGGTCACTCGAATGGTTATAATACACACACCGACACAAGTAACCATAACTAAATTTGAATTTAATTTAGTACTAATAATATTTAATGCTACTTATACTACTTATAAAAACTTGGCATAGCAATGAGTGCTTAAAAAAATACACATTCTAACAATAGTATAAAAACCATGCGCAAAATAATAATATCAAAAACTCAATGCTTTAAATGGAATCAAACCTTTACATATAAACTATACATAAAAGACAGATAAGGAAGTGTTTGATATAAAATAAGAATTAATTAATTAGAACGATAAACCATAAAATACGTGTAAGAAAATAACAAATTTAAATAAAACAATATAATGTCAATTTTTTTGTGAAAATGTAAGCAGCAGCAAGGTGGTGGTTAGAATGTTGTCACTGCCCAATAGGGTGCATTTGTTGCCCTGCCCTTGAAATTTCGCTAAGTAAAATTTTTTGACGTTGGGAAATCACATGAATAGAAAGCACAAAAAAAGTTAGCTTTCTAGCACTAAGCCTGTTGTAGCAAATTTTTTTAAATTTTGCTTTATACCGGTATATTAATTACGGGGAAAAAAGACTATTTAACTTTTTTTTTTTCAGCTTTTTTCCGGTGCATAACTTACTAAAAATATATAACAGAATGCATTTCATTATCTTTAAATTTATTTAAGTACTTTCAAGTAGGACTCGTCAGAAATTGTTTCCTACTGGATTGGAATGAATACAAATTGAAATAAAATTATACTGCAGTTTAAAGTTTTAAGATATAAAATGACGTAATAATCAAATGTTAAAAATTAAATAAGTGCTAATGCTAAACAAATTTGGTATACTAATAAAACTCGGTAGAATTAAAACAATCTAAATAAAGAAGCGATAAAAAATTTAAATTAAAACTATGCTGAAACATAAAGTTTAACAAGAAACTAATTACTTTAAAATTACTAATATAAGGATTTTAAAAGTCTAGTTTGGTAAACGAACTTTTTCTTTAAGGCCCAGTTTATGTAAGCAGAAAAAGTTCGTTTACCAAACTAGACTTTTTAAATCCTTATATTAGTAAAAAAGTAAATAAAATCAACTTACCGATCAAAGATAAGGGTTAGGGGTAACAATGATAGTAAAATAAAAAAAAACAGTAAAATAATAAAAATATTAAAAAATAAACAAATAAAGTTTAACCCGTGCAAAAATGTCTGCTCGTGCAAAAGTGTCTACGTGCAAAATTGATCCTTTGTGCAAAATTATCGTCGTGCAATTTTGTGCACTCGTGCAAATTTGACAGCTACCCAAAAAATTGTTTTTTGAACTCAGCGTTTTTTTGTTAATAAAAGCAGCATACCCAACCGGTAGTGCGTACCTAAACATTCGTAACTAAGCGGCAGGTTACTGTAATTTAAACTATCTTGAATGTTATTGTGTTTTATATTTAGGTTTGTAGTTATGTTGAAACTTCATAAACAAATAAAATAAATAAAGAAAGAGTACAATATAAATTGAAATAGTATTATAAAATATTTTCTGCAGTTTTTTTTCAGAAAGTCTAGTACATACTAAAAAAAATATGTGAAAATTATTAATTATCACTCAACGTCTTTTGCCCTAGTTTTTATTTTGCTCAAGTTTCATGAGGTCCAATTAAATCCAAAAGATTTTTTCAATTTTCAAAACGCTTGGTACAATTTAAAACTGTGTGTGAAACTTCATATATATTCGTCTAGCACCCTAATTTAATTCTTAAACACTTTATGGGGTCCGGTAGTCCAAAAAAAGTTTTTTTTTTCAAAACATGTGGCACGTTCCGAAACTAGTTGTGAAATTTTGTTGAAAAACATCAACGTGTAGTACCCTAATTTTTATTTTAAAAGCCTTTAAAATTTATAAAGCCTTAAGATTCCGGTAGAATTTTATTAATAGGGTTATTTAAAATCCAGAAAATTTTTCAGACCAAAAGATTTTACATTAAAAAATTTAAAAAAAAACCTTTTTTTTTAAATATATGTACCTAAATCCACTTTGATAGCTTAAGAGCATAATAGAGTTTATTAAAGTTTAAATTATATTTTACCAGTGCTAAACTAAGTATAAATCCATACTAAATCAAGAAAATTGAGTATTTTCAAGTTTAAGCATTGAAACGAAAGCACGTTTTTTTCGTATAAAAACATACGTTGCTGCAGATTTGCAGAAACGTACCAGGGTATTAAAATAGTGTAGTTTGAATAGCATACTTTGCCATCTGTATAGGTCATTTATATATATGTTAAAATACTTAATACAGACAGATATTCATACTAAGTTACGTTACAATCTCTACAGACTTTACTTTAATATTTCAATAGTCGAAGAAGCGCTTTTGATTAAAAATATATTTACGTATTTGAAAACAGCTGTTTTAATTTTACGGGAGATCTTGCTTGTTTGAATATGTGAATAAAGTGAAACATCCTACATTTTATCCTTAACAACAACAGACCGTTCATCTACACGGTTGTTCGGTGAAAATTGCTACTTGTGACATGCTATCAAACCTTTTATTTAGTGATCTACCGGATTTTCTATTTAAGATCCGGCCGGTTCCGGATCTTTTTTCTAATTTAGGATCCGGCCGGTTTTGGATCTTTTATTTTATTTACAATCCGGCCAGATCTGGTTCCGGATCTAATTTTTCAAAATAAAATCCGGCCAGTTCTAGGTCTATTTTGCAATTTAAGATCCAACCGGTTCCGGATCCTGATCCTAAATGTTTTATACAGTTTCAATAGTGAACAAATTTATAAAATGTAATTATTATAATACAGTAACCTCTCGCTTATTTACAAACATTGTGCCCACAAAAAATGCGTAAAGATACGAGAGATCGTAAAGATACAAGAGGTACCAAATATACTTACTATAATGGCTGTTTTTGATATTGCTTCTAGTTAAAAGCAGACTGGGGACTTTCCCACTTTTAACAATTTATTTAATTTATTTATAAATATGAAAAAAAAAATAAAACTATAAACATGTTTAAAACAAGGATTTAAACTTGTATAAAATAATAATACTTGTAGAATAATTTTGATCATTTTAGTAATAAGTAGATTTTATATTTATTTATATGTGTCTTATTTCGAATTTAACATTTACTTTCTATTCTACTTAGCAAATTCAATTTATAATTAAGCATTTGTTTAGAATTAAAAAATGGTATGGTGTCTATATTAAAATTTGTTTCTGTAGCCTTTAACAAAAATATGCATTTGGTTTTCTTCTTTTGAACAAAAATATATAAAATATAAGAAAAACGTTTAATAAAAATTGTTTATCTTACTAAAATTCTTTTTTTAATTTGACCTTTGCCTACATAAGGACAATATGTATTATTAAAAACATACAATAAACTTAATTTGTGCAATATTAAAAAGAATTTATAAAAAATATTTTTTGGATTTTTTGGAAATCTAATATGCATAACTAAACGATAGTGCGTAACGTCACGAACGCGTAAAGATGCGAGAGGTTACTGTACCATTAGTTACTAAAAATTGTTTAATACCAAATATTTTGTTACAAACAATACAATGTTATTTTCTAAATGTTTTATATGAACGTTGTAAAAAGAATAGGAAAAAGAACGTTGTAAAAAAACAAAAAATCTACCTGTACGAAATATCGGTTTAAATGTTAAATTTCAAGTTACTTAGACCAGTACTTCTTAAATGGGGTTCCGCAGAACCCTTGGGTTCCGCGAAGCCTTTCAAAATTAAAAAATTTCATTAAAAAATTAAACATTTTAAGTAAAATTAAAGTTAGGGGTCCCACGGAAAAGTTGAACTTTGGAAAAGGGTTCCGCCACTAGAAAAAGGTTCAGAAGCACTGACTTAGACGACTAATTTTGAATTTTGTACTTGTATGACGTAAAAGGAAATTAAATTAAATATTACAATACTTTTTAAAAAATAAGGAATTTTTTCTTATCTTAGGCTTTACATTACTTACAATAACTTCTTTAGCAACTGTTTACATATTCAAAAGTAGGTAATTTAGTAAATAAAATTTACTTATATCAACGCGATTAAGCTACAAAGAAACCTATTCCTGTTTTTTCAAGTAGTGATGAAGAAATAAAAGTTTTTCTCCAGTTTTTGCAAACAATTGATTCCGCTTTTGTTCGTACAAGTTCAGAGTTCGTGCGCGAAATTTTTTTCATTTAGCCTGACATCTTTTCAAAGAAAGGAAAATTCCCTTTAGAAGTCATTTAAGGTATTTGGGGGTCTTGATTAGTACTATTATAAGTTACTGACCAGCTTTATCTCAAAACTATTTTGAGCTATATAAATCTGCAAAAAGCAACTCATAGCTTAGTTACAACTCAATAAATTAAGACTAAATTGTGAAAAAGGTAATTGACCCCCTATGCCCTTAACATAACAAATTCAGTGATAAGTTTTAAAATAATTTTTATATCTAATCTATTACTAGTGTAAAAATTTAATATTACTAAACACAATTGTTCAATTTATTTAAGCACTAAGTAAAAACATTATAACCAGAAGATTTATAATAAAACGACGTGCATTGTCGTGTTTTATTAAAATTTTAAATGAAACCCTTACATGAAATTAAAATAAGTAAATAATGTTTATTACAGTACTTTGACTGTTACTTAAAATTGGTACATAATCAAATCCTAAACTCTAAATAAATAAGTCATATCAGATTTAAAAAGCTTACACTTCAATAAAAAACCTTTAATATTTGTTTTTGTAAAGAAATATGAGTTATACCTAAAATTTGTACTCCCACAAAACTTAGTATTTAAATCTTGAAGCTAAGTTTAAGTGTTGTGAATAACTCTAATAACTTTAAACAAACAGTAAAATATATGAATAAACTGCAAACAGTTTTAATTTAAAAGTATTTGGTATAAAGCCTTTAAATAAGAAATTAAAACAGTTCAACCAACTAAGCTCTGAAAACATAGCTGATGTAAACAAATTCAAACAAACAGCTAAGTAGTTGAACTAAACTGTAGTGTTTAAACTGCTTTTTTTTAATTAATTTTCATAATTATGACGTATATAATCTACTCAAAACAAAATAATGAAGATTCTTAAAATTTTTTTAGAGATTCAAAAAAAGGTTTTAAGCATTTATTTTTACAAATACTGACCGATTTTGTCTATAATCACTAAATCATATATTTAGAAATAAATTCACATCTCAATTTCATCTTAAAAAGATTTCTCAATTTTTTCAATCAAAAAACTTTCAAGCATTTGAACTGAGAAAAACTGAGATTCTAAAATTTTTGATCAAAAAACTGATTTAGCCTGACGTTTTTCAACTTTTTTCAAAAAAACTGATTTAGCCTGACTTAACCTGATTTAGCCTGACGCGCACGAACCCTGCAAGTTACTAGCTTCTGAATTAATCTTTCAGAATAAACAAAAGATGGTGGTGCCAAAAGTCATCTTGAGTTTTATCAAATGCTTTAATTGTTTTTCTAACTTTTCAAAAATATTAAAATTCAAGTTTTTATCAAAAAATACGGTTATAAAAAATAGAATTACAAGAAATTGAAATCAACTAAATCGTACTTAAACTAAAATCTAGAACATACATTTTTTGAAATTTTAAAACTTCTTAAATTTACAAAATACCCTAAACTATCCTGACCGTGTGTAAACCCTGTTAATCATTATTTACTTAAAAGAAGAACCACATCATATCTCTTTAAATTTATTATAATGGAGCTAAAAAAAAATATTTTTTATTCCAAAACTTTTTCAAATTTTAATCAAAAGTAGATTAAATAATGGTCATAATTAAGATGAGTACTTATAGTTTTTTGATAAACTACTGTATGTACCTGCATTTTTACAACAAATGATTGATTAATATAGTTTAATTAGTCTGTTTCGTTTGACTTATTTTATCATATTAAATATCAAACCACAATAACCTAACTATATAAAACTAAAAGAAGCTGATCGCGGAGAACAAAGTCTTTCCATATTAACTAGATCCGGACCCGGTCAAATTTCAACTAGGATCCGGTCGGATCCGGTTCCGGATCTTGGATTTGGTAGATCACTATTTAATATACAAGACGATAATGCGTATACAACATATTAAATTTTGAAAAATTATGATATATGTTAAAAATTATCAATTGCTAGTATGATTGTCAAAAGGGATCCAAATAAAACAAGTTCGTCGAAAGATAACTTGTTCAGGGTTGCCGAAAGTTTTTTGAAAATCTTTTCCAGGTTTTAGAAAGTACAAGTTTTTTCTTGTCCAATTTTAGTAGAAATCAAATTTAACGTAAATATTATCTTAAATAGTATAAAAATATTGAAAAAATACTGTATTGCTAATTTTTTATAATAAAACAAATTTCAAAATGACACTAAAAAAATTGTATACGATACATATTTTGTATCTATTTGGAACTTCATTAATTTACATATAATTTTTTTTGAAGATTATTTAATACTATATATATTTTAAAAAATAATACTTCTAAAAAATCAACAAAGTTTTTATTTTAAACTAGTTGTTATTGCTTGAAGTACTTTCAAATGCGTCGTCAGCAAGCAAGTAAAATAATAATTAAAAAAACATATACTTTAGTAGTTATAAAACATAAAATGATGTAACTATATACAGTAACCTCTCGCATCTTTACGCACTCGTGACGTTACGCACTCTCGTTTAGTTACGCATTTTAGAATTCTAAAGAATTCAAAAATATTTTATTTTTATTTATTTAAATTGCACAAATTAGGTTAATTGTATTTTTTAATTTGAAATATGATTTTAAATGCTAACTCACCTCTCTATATTTTTAGACTTTGTAAATTATGTTTCTTGACTAATTGGTAAACATTTAGTTATACCTCAGTATATAAGAAACTTTGTTAACAATATAAGATTAAATAAAATTCTAAAAAAATATGACTGTGTTAAATAATAAAAGTATAATGAAATAATGAGAGTAATACAAATAAATAATACAGCACTCTTGCCCTATAAATGAATATACATCTGAAAAATAAACCTAATGAAACTTCCTAGCAAAAAGTAGCAGTGATACTTAATAAATATAGAGCTTAAACAATATAGAGCTTACAAATCTATAACAGCACCAAATGCATACTTTTGTAAAAGGCTATAGAAACATATTTTAATATAGACACCACACAATTTCTTAATTGTAAACAAATGCTTAGTTATAAATTGTATTTGTTAAGTAGAATAGAATATAAATCTTAAATATCAAAAAGTCACATATAAATAAAAACAAAATATACAAAGAATTTCTACAATTATTATTATTTTATATAAATTTAAATAGTTTTTTTAATATATGTTTAATTTACATTTTGTTTTTTTTTATAAATAAAGTAATCAAATTCTTAAAAGTCAGAAATTCCCTAGTATGCTTTTAATTAGAAGCAATATCAAAAACCAGTCATTATAGTAAGTACATTAGGTACCTCTCGTATCTTTACGATCTCTCGTATAACTACGCATTTTTTTCTGTGGACACAATGTGCGTAAATAAGCGAGAGGTTACTATAAATTGAAATGAATCTTATATTTTACTATTGTTTTTCATATCTAAAAATATCAAAGCTAATAAAAACAAATAAAAACTGTTACTTTAAACTATATATATTTTGCTTTGCAATATATAACTGCCAGTATTTATTTCAGACATCATCAACAAAGTTGAGATGTTTTATGCCATCGATAATAATCAATGAACTTCACCGCACGACCAACAACAACAGCATCCGAGACAATCTACGACCGGTTTCGTCCTTTTTAGGACTCATCAGGCAGGCTTAGTTGCGAGAAACCGCTGTTGTGATCTTAATCAAGCGGGCTAAAAGTGCAAATGCACTGAAGCGACCGTTTGTGGGTAAAGTCTAAAAAATTGATGTAGCCAAATCGTTCACAGCCCAACGTCTAAAACATTGTCAGCTTAAAGTGAGATTTTAGTCTCTACGCTCGTTTTATCAGTTTTAGCCAGTATTTATTTCGGCCATCATCAACAAAGTTGAGATGCTTTATGCCATCGATAATAAACAATGAACTTCACCGCACGACCAACAACAACAGCATCCGAGACAACCTACGACCGGTTTCGTCCTTTTTAGGACTCATCAGGCAGGCTTAGTCGCGAGAAACCGCTAGATATAACTGAAGATCATTAGAAATAATAAAGTTATTATTATTTATAGTTTAAAACAGAATAATTAAAATAAAACAAAACCAAAGACAAGGGACTATACAAAATTTAAATTGATAAATTTCTATTCAAGTTTTATAAAGTCCATTGCCTTTGGTTTACTTTAATTTTTTGGTTATAAACTATAGGCAACAACAAACTTTGTTATTTCTAATGATTTTCAATTTTTTTACGTTATACATTGCAAATCAAAATAAATTAAAGATTACCGGAAAAGGATAGTTTAACGATTTTTATAAAGTAAACTAGTAATACTAGTTAGCATTATGACTTCACAATTACTGAAAAACGCAAATTCAAAAACTCGCTCAAAGAAAAACTTTCGTGCCAAAGAGAGTCGCAGAGCCCACCAAATAAAACAATGTAGACATTATACTTTTTTGAATGGATACAAAAGATACTAACTCAAATACTGTTTGTTTATTTTATTTAAGTACTTGTGTTAGCGCTTTAACTATAAATTACTACAATGGCTACATTAATAAGTACTATTATAGGAAGGTTTTTGAACGTATTTAATTACCATTTGCAACTTATTATTAATAGATTATTTGTGTTGTTTTATATTTTATTACACTAAGCTTTTCAAAACTATACGAGTTTCATTCTCAAGTGATAAATGTTAAATTAAATTTGAAAAAAATTTGGTTAGTGAACAGCTTAAAAAATAACTTAAAATTATGACGTATGAATAAATTCAAACAAATACAAAATTTAGAGATTTAGCAAGTAAAACTATAGTAAAGGTATGTTTATTAATAGATTGGTAATAATTTTGCTTTTCCATTTAATGCTATTTGCGTATTTAAATTAGGTCGCTTTTCCTGAATCAATATTGATTCCAGGCTGTAGAGTTCGCTTTATTTACATCGTTTCAAAACTTTAAAGTTTTGAACTATGTCAGAGTTTTGACAGGGTGTGCAATTAAAAAGATGTTCAAATATTGCGCTGTTTTTATCTGTTCCACAGTGGTCTGTAATTTGTCGGAATATTTGCCGTGATGTTTCTCCAATGTAAGAGATGCTCTGATCTGCAGAGCAAGTGTTTTTATAAATAACATTTGCGTCAAATACTTCCGAGCATTTACTTTTGTTGCTGAAGTAGTCAGAAACATTTTTGCTGGTGTAGGCCGGTTTAATATTAATGATGTGTTTTTGAAATATGGATGCTATTCGTTTTTAGAATATTATTGAACAACTACCTACGTAAACTGATGTGAAATAAGAGTAGTTTTCGGTTTCTGTTTTCTTTTCATTTTTGGTGTTAATATTTTCATTTTGTTTAAATGTTGAATTGTCGATTTTGTGAGCCTCAAGAAATTTTTGGATTTTGGACTCTATAAGGTTTTTGGATACTGATTCTTGAGTAATAAGTTTATAATTTTTTCAAGTTCATCTTTAAAAGCAGTACAGTTTGAGCATATATTAAGCGCTCTGTTTAGATAAAAGTTTATTAAACCAATTTTCCAAGATTTAGGACAAATACTAGTGTATTGCATTATTAGATCTGTGTCTGTTGCTTTTCTGTAAACATTTGTGTGTAGTTGGTTTGATATTTGTTTTACTTCAGTGTTGAGAAACGATAGTTTTCCGTCAACGGATCTTTCTAAAGTGAATTCTAAGTTTGGGTGTAGAGTATTCATTTGATGATAGAAGTTTGTTAGTTCAGTTTTGTTTTGTGTGACTACGAATATATTATCATCTACATATCTTGTGTTGAATAGAGGTTTTGTTTTTGAATTTGTTTGTAATTGGTAATTTTCTTTTGATGCTACAAACCAATTGGCTAGGATTGCGGCCAATGGGCTGCCCATTGGAACACCGTCTAATTGTTTGTAGACTTTTTCACCATAAAGGAAAATACTTTGGGAGCACAACTGTAAAAATTTTCTCAAATTATAATAAGTTGCAAATGGTATATAAAAGGCTATATTTATACAATTACGATACAAGAAAACCACCAACAAAAAGAACGAAGGAAAGTAACAAAAACATAAGCATTTGGACGACAATCTTTCCAAACTTGCTTAAACTAACAGAAAGAGAAAAAAAAATGAATCAAAACGTGATGATAACATACAAACGACCGCAGACTATTGCAACTTTACTAACTAACTACAAGACATTAGCTCATGAAGTTAATAATGAAGAAGGAATTTCATCCCCTTGTGGTAAATGTTTGCTTTGCAAAGATACAATGGTAAAGAAAACAAGCTTAGTAAAGTTAAAAAACAAAAAAACGATAAAATTGAAAAAAAAACTTAAATTGCAAACATTTTGGGATATATGCGGCGAAATGTAGTGAATGCGAAGAGTTCTATGTCGGCCAGACAATCACGTCCTTTTCGCAAAGATGGTGCTCTCACAGACACATCTGGAAGAGTACAATTACAGATGATGTTAGTGATAGAGCAGCACTTAAACTACATTACGCCAAAAAACACAAAACATCAAAAAAAGATTTAAAAGAAGCTTTTTCAATCATCTTTGTAGACACCACTAATAATTATTCAGACTTAGATTTTTTGGAAAGTAAATGGATCAATAAACTCGAAGCAACAATAAATATAAAAAAAACTATATTACCACTTTACAGATAATTGACTAGAATACTATTATTTAACATGTTTTAATGTTTATAAAGTTTTTGATTATACATTTCTAAATATCTTAACAAGTTAAGGAAATACGCACTACTACTTTTATCGACTTATTTATTATGATTATTTACTCTATTTATTTTTGTTTTTTTAACTTTAACCAACAATAAGCTCAATTACTATTTTTATTAGTACTTTTTTTTCACATTTTAAAGTATTATAACACATTAAATCAAACACATCAAAGTTTAACAATTTAATTTTATTTAGTCCTTTGTCTTTGATTTGATTTTATTTCTTTTTTTTTTCATTTAGTTTTTGCGAGTTTAAACTAGAGATACTAATAAGATTTACTATTTGAAAAACTTTTCAAATTTTCAAAGCCAGGCATTTTAAAATAAAGTTTACTTTAAAACTTGATTTATAATCAATAATAAAAATTATTATTATTATAATTTTATTTATAATTACGTCATAATATACTTTTTTAAAACTTTTTATATGCAAGAAAATTTTGAATTAATTCAGTTCTAATATAATTGCCTACTGAAGACGAATTTTTTTGAAAGTACTTTAGGCAATGTAACGAGTACTTATAACTTTGTAGACTTTTTTGTAAAATAAAAAAGACTTTTTATTTAAAACGATTATACAATTACGGAAATGTCACTCTTTGGGTAAAACAACCAACTTAAGCTATCAAAACACACCTGAGTGACTAAAAACTAGCCGGTGGTAAAGTTATACACTAACCTTATCAGCAATAGCCATTGACTGAAATATTTTTACTTCAAGCTATATATTAAAGAAAGACTGAGTAAAAATATTCAAGTAATAAAAACTATAATTAAATCTCTAGATTACGAAAACTAGATTGATATTAAGAGAATTATAAAACAATCTAACTGTTAAAAAGCCCTAAGATATATAAAATTATATAACTTAGGCTGATTTTCAATATAATGTCAAACTAGCCTGAGTGAGTGGCAACCTTGTTGTTAGTAAACATTAATTTTTCAGAAATTTTATTGTCAGATTATAATTACAAAATGGAGAAAAATTCCTTGTGGGTAAGTACTTTATTAAAAATTAAAAATCTGAAACGATAGTAAATATAAACATAAACACACATATAAAATATGAACATTGATATACAGTAAAATGAGATATAGTTCAACTATTCTACATCCCCTCCAACTCATTTAAAAGACTCTTCCTTCTACTTTGGATTACTCCACTCTCAAGCTTTACTGGAGCATTGAAATCTTTTAACCTACGCAAGGCAAGTGACACCTTATTTTATTTGAAGACTATAAGAGCAGGAATGTGCTCACTCAACTCATCTCTGTCAATCTCACTTTTTCATCAGTATTGGCACCGTTGGAATCTTCTGTAACGTTTACAGGAGAATCAGGATGTTGATGAAGTACATTATCTTCTTTTAACTGGGTAGATTTCTCTGAAAACCATTTTCAATATTTGTCAAGACTGGGCTGTACAACCTTAGAAACCTTCTGTTTCTACGCATCTTTTAGCGATCAATTCTTACAAAAAACTGATTATGTGGAAGCAATACAATCACCACTCCACTCCTGTCCCATTTATGCGGATGGGCACCGCCTTGTTCTGCAGAAGACACCTACTACCAACATAAGTGGTTGCAACTTTCTAGCGTTTTGGTTTATCGCTTCTGTAATTTTAAAAAATCTTGTTAAAAAAAACTTTTGCACGAAGACAGTTTAGAACGAAAGTTCATTTTTGCACGAAGACACTTTTGCACGGAATAAATATGTTTTTAAATTTAATCTATTTATTTATTGTTTTTAATTTTTTATTAGTTAAAATTTATTAAGTTTTAGTTTTTTACTACTGTTACCCCTAATCCTCGGTCGGTAACTTTTTTTCTTCTTTTTTGTTTATTTATTAATTATTTTTTTTTTATCAATAATTTCTTTTAGTTACTTTTAGTTTTTATTATCACTGTTACCCCTAACCTTTACCCTTAGTCAGTATTTTTTATTTTTCTATTTAATGCTAATTTTTATTAGTTATATTTTTATTTTTATTTTTGCTATCACTGTTACCCCTAACCCTTACTCTTGGTCAAACTGCAACTTTTATAACCGCAATTGACACCATCAGTTTAGCCACATATTCTTCTGACTTAACCACTAGTCTAGCGTCATTTGCCAATATAAGACCGCTAAGTTTATCGTGTGCGCATTAAAATAAGCGGTATGCTTGGATTTTGGCTGCTTATGTTTGACCCAGTTTTGAATACCTCCCACCTGCGAATGAAGGCAAGCTATTTTTCTTGGCTGATCCCACGGTCCACTCATGGTCGAATCATCTGAGATCCATTTGGCATTATTACAGCTTTTGATGACTTAGAAATCTTCTTATGTTCCACCTTTTGCAGGTCAAGAAGTCTGCAAACTATATCACATGGGTGATTTGACGCCTTGTAGGTACATCCAAGAATTGGGCACCATATTAAAACCATTCTCGGTTTAAAAGATTTTCATGAAGAAAAACTCCTTGTGTGTAAATACTTTATTAACAATGAAAAATCAGAAATATATAGTATGGACACTGATATACAGTAAAATGAGCTATAGTTCAATTATTCTGAAAATAAATACACTTATTGTAGATAATAACTATCAGGGTTTCCACTCACTCATGCTAGTTAAACATTTTATTCAAAAATCGGCATTGGTATATTAACATAAATTATTAAACAGAAACTATCTTTATCGCTTTAAAATTATGTTAAAAGACTAAAGTATAAATTTTCATTCCAATTTTATTATAATAATCTACAACATTTTTTAAAACAAAACTTAAACTGTGATTAAAATTTGAACAGTCTTGACTTACAATTTCTTTTTTCTGTAAAAAACTTAACGATTTTAAATATTTTTGTTCCACCAAATTGATTATAATTTTGTCTGATGAAGATACCAATCGCATGCCTGCTCTGAATATTTTTAATAAAAATTTAAGATTTATAAAACAATTAATTTATCAAAACATCAAAAATACATAAAATATATATGAAAGCTGTCAGTCAAAGTAAAAAAATAGTTACTAAAACTGCTAATTAAAAATAATAAAAAAAATTTAAGAAAACTTACAAAGCCATTTTTGTTTCAAGCCAATTGTTATGCATTACTAGGCACTCGTGGTATGCTAGAGAAAGTGATTTAAAACATTGCATATAAGTTGGACTGTCTTTGTATGTCAAATAATGACAAAAAAGAGAAACTGATTTTAATATTCTTACTACCCATAAAAGTGTTTGGGTGACTGAATCATTATTTTTATTTTCTCCGTTGTTCATTTCTACATGTACTTGCTCCTTATAAATATTTATTTTTATTAGTTTTACTACTGTGATAGAACTTTAATCTTAACGTTCTTAACACTTAACAAGAAAAATAACACATTAATTTTTATGACTTTTCTTATTACTTAATAAAGTTATTTATACAATATTAATTTTCATGTGTAATACTATTTTTGTTTAAAAATATTTTACAATAAAAGCTAACACTCAACGATACTAGGTTGGGGTTATAATTAGGATTACAAAGTAAAATCTAATGTTTGTTTATCTTATGAACCCTCCAGTACCAAGCAAGTTTGCTGCTACTGGATTTGCTATAAACCATGTTCATTTTGAATTCAGTAGACTTTATATATTGGTCAGAAGGTTGCACGAAATAACTCATTTATGCTAGTGTAGAAGTTAGTAATCACTTATTTTTTAGTGTATGGACTTGTTAATAAACTTAGATTACAAATTTACCTTTTACTTTATTGACTTTATAACCACCTACAATTTAGCTTATATCTTATAACATCCTGAAACTGAAAATATACTTTTAACTGTAATAACTTTATAAACTTTTACAATTCTATTTATAACTTAAATAACTTAATATACCTTACTGTTAAAAAACATAACAAAACACAATTCATTTTTTCTTAAGTTTATTTGAGTACTTTCGAAGTAAGTCTTGTCAAAAATTGTATATTACTAAATTAAACTGAATTGAAATTGAAATAAAACTATAATGTAGTTTAAAGTTTAAAAATACAAAGTGAGGTAATGATCAAGTGTAAAAATTATCTAAATGCTAATTCTAAAAAACATTTATTTACTAATAAAACTTGTTAGATAAGGATCAAACTAAAATAAACAGCGATGAAAATAAAACAATTTTTTTTTTTTTTGAGAAACCAATTATTTTAAAATTACTATTATAAGGATTTTAAGATCTAGTTAGGTATACGAAATTTTTCTGCTTACATAAACTGGGCCTTAAAGATTGAATGCATAAGGCTTCTAGAACATGTAGCTCGATACGTAGATGAAACTTTTGTCATGTTTTAAAATAAACAAGAAAGTTTAAGTTTTTAAATTACCTAAATAAACTTCACAAAAACCTTAAGTTTACGAAAGGAAAACACAACAATTCATTAAACTTTTTGGATGTTTGTGTTCGACCTCTATGTGAAAATTTCATTACAAAGATGTTCAGGGTTCGTGCGCGAAAATTTTTTCATTTAGCCTGACTGAAACCAATTTAGCCTGACATCTTTTCAAAGAAAGGAAAATCCCCTTTAGAAGTCATTTAAGGTATTTGGGGGTCTTGATTAGTACTATTATAGTTACTGACCAGCTTTATCTCAAAACTATTTTGAGCTATATAAATCTGCAAAAAGCAACTCATAGCTTAGTTACAACTCAATAAATTAAGACTAAATTGTGAAAAAGGTAATTGACCCCCTATGCCCTTAACATAACAAATTCAGTGATAAGTTTTAAAATAATTTTTATATCTAATCTATTACTAGTGTAAAAATTTAATATTACTAAACACAATTGTTCAATTTATTTAAGCACTAAGTAAAAACATTATAACCAGAAGATTTATAATAAAACGACGTGCATTGTCGTGTTTTATTAAAATTTTAAATGAAACCCTTACATGAAATTAAAATAAGTAAATAATGTTTATTACAGTACTTTGACTGTTACTTAAAATTGGTACATAATCAAATCCTAAACTCTAAATAAATAAGTCATATCAGATTTAAAAAGCTTACACTTCAATAAAAAACCTTTAATATTTGTTTTTGTAAAGAAATATGAGTTATACCTAAAATTTGTACTCCCACAAAACTTAGTATTTAAATCTTGAAGCTAAGTTTAAGTGTTGTGAATAACTCTAATAACTTTAAACAAACAGTAAAATATATGAATAAACTGCAAACAGTTTTAATTTAAAAGTATTTGGTATAAAGCCTTTAAATAAGAAATTAAAACAGTTCAACCAACTAAGCTCTGAAAACATAGCTGATGTAAACAAATTCAAACAAACAGCTAAGTAGTTGAACTAAACTGTAGTGTTTAAACTGCTTTTTTTTAATTAATTTTCATAATTATGACGTATATAATCTACTCAAAACAAAATAATGAAGATTCTTAAAATTTTTTTAGAGATTCAAAAAAAGGTTTTAAGCATTTATTTTTACAAATACTGACCGATTTTGTCTATAATCACTAAATCATATATTTAGAAATAAATTCACATCTCAATTTCATCTTAAAAAGATTTCTCAATTTTTTCAATCAAAAAACTTTCAAGCATTTGAACTGAGAAAAACTGAGATTCTAAAATTTTTGATCAAAAAACTGATTTAGCCTGACGTTTTTCAACTTTTTTCAAAAAAACTGATTTAGCCTGACTTAACCTGATTTAGCCTGACGCGCACGAACCCTGGATGTTTCTTCCACCCAAGAAAAAAATAACAATATCTATAAATTTAGTTGTCACTGTGGTAGTGACTACGTGGGAAAAAGTCATCTCAAAAGTTTTACGTAAGAAGCAATCAGCATGTTCCGAAAATCTTGAAAAGCTGGTTTGATGGTCGTTCGGAAAAACCTGCGAAAAAATACTTCTCTGCGATTGGACAACCATGAGTGTGAAAAAAAAAAAATTAAAAAGAGAACTTTTCAGTTTTAAGGAGAGCGGAGAACTCTTTTCAGCTACCTATACTAGAAGCCTTATGAATTCAATCTTTAAGGCCCAGTTTATGTAAGCAGAAAAAGTTTGTATACCAATCTAGACTTTTAAAATCCTTATATTAAGTAATTTTTAATTAATTGGTTTCTTAAAAAAAAAATTTAAAGTGTAGTTTTATTTTCATTTTTTATCGCTGGTTTATTTCAGTTTGATCTTAATCTAACTGGTTTTATTAGTAAAGCAAAGTTCTTAAGTATTAGAACTTAAATAATTTTTACACTTGATTATTACGTCATTTTATATTTTTAAACTTTAAAGTACAGTATAGTTTTATTACAATTTCATATCAGTTTTATTTAGTAAGATACAATTTTTGACAAGACTTACTTTGAAAGTAATCAAATAAATTTAAGAAAAAATTAAATGTGTTTTGTTTTAGTTTATAAATAAGTTATGCACCGGAAAAAAGTTGTTCAATAAATATACTTTGAACATTAAACTTTATAGTCACTTATTATTACAAACTTATTAACTGGCAAAAATTATCAATATTCTTTAAATTTTAAAACAATTTATTATGAAATAGTTATAATCTATAAGGTTGCTTTTTAGTTATCAGCTTGATATCATACAGCACTAATCAAGTAAAACTATAAAGAATAAAACAAGTCAAATGAAATAATTACAACAATACAAGTAATACACATCTATAAGACGTTAGTCTCACTACAATACCGCGCTAAAAACTAATTAAAAACTAATTTAAATTTTAACTTTTTACCCTTTTAATTATGACGTAACTATGGAATTTTAAAAGTGTATAAAAAAATCACTATATTACACTGATTATGATCAATGTTACAATATATTGATTAGAATCATTGTAGATAATATAAGCTTATTTGATCTTGAGACAAAACTGTGCAGTGGATAAATTTATTAACAAATAACTACTAAAACATATTAGAAAATATATATTCTTTTTATATTTATTTTGTTTGCCGACTCCAGCACTAGACTTGAGTCGGTTTGATTTTAACCATCGATCATTTCTAACCCGATCATATGTAGCCAGAAAATTTATAACCCATTCAGTAAAAATTTGTTTTTTTTTAGATTTTTCTAATCTGTATTTATTATAAAACCAAACTCTTTTAACAAAATTGTTCTTATTTAAAATTTAGTTTATTTTGTCTCAAACAAAACTTCATGTTTAAATAGTTTTTCAAAACATTTTAAATACCAATATTGTATTAATTTATTACAATATCGTTTTCTTTGTCGTTTAACGTTTAACAAAACATTTGGCACTGTTTTCTATGACTATCATATATCTTTCTAGATTTTTCAAATAAGCACTCAAAAGGTCTTTGACCGAAACTGATTCTGTTTTAAAAAACCTTGAAAAAGTTTAAAAATTAATATAATATCAATATAATTTGTCCTACAGAAGTTGAGATCTTTTTATTAAATTTCAAAAAATCAAAACATATAACAAAATTGATATTGAAAATGTATTTCAAGTAAAACTATTAAAATTAAGTTTTGTTTGAGAAAAAATATAACATTAAAAAGATTAAATTTTAATATATGAACAATTTGGTAAAAATAAGCTTGTTTTTATACTAAATCCAATTTTTTAAAAATCTAAAAATAAACAAATTTTTACTGATCGGGTTAGAAATGACCGGGTTTTAGAAATGAACGGGTTATGATATGATTGGGTTAGAAATGATCGCGGGTTAGAAATAATCGGCACCCGTATGAGTCATATGCAAAAACTTTTTTTCGAAACAAGATTTTTTTTTAATCATCGACAAGTAATAGTATGTACAGTAACCTCTCGCATCTTTACGCACTCGTGACGTTACGCACTCTCGTTTAGTTACGAATCTTAGAATTCAAAAAATATATATTTTACTTTTTTTTAATACTGCGCAAATTAGGTTTATTGTATATTTTTAATTTAAAATGTGTTTTCAAATGCTAACTCACCTCTTTCTACCCTTAGACTTTTTGTATAAGATCTCAACTTCTGTTCCTTGACTAATTGATAAACATTTAGTTATACCTCAATATACAAGAAATTTTGTAACATTAAGAGTTTAAGTTGTAGTAACATAAACAATTTTTATTAAACATTTTTCTTATACTTAATATGTTTTTGTTGAAAAGAAGAAAACCATTACAGCACCAAATGCGTATTTTTGTAAAAGGCTATAGATACAAATTTTAATACAAACACCACACCATTTCTTTATTGTAAACAAATGCTTAATTATAAATTGAATTTGCTAAGTAGAATAGAAAATAAATGTTAAATTCGAAATAAGACACATATAAATAACGATAAAATCTACTTATTATTAAAATTAGTAAAATTTTTTACAAGTATTATCATTTTATATAAATATAAAACCTTTTTTTAATACATGTACAGTTTTATTTTTTGTTTTCATATTTATAAATTAAGTAAACAAATTGTTAAAAGTGGGAAAGCCCCCAGTCTGCTTTTAACTAGAAGCAATATCAAAAAACAGCCATTATAGTAAGTATATTTAGTACCTCTCGTATCTTTACGCATCTTTTCTGTTGACACAATGTTTATAAATAAGCGAGAGGTTACTGTACTAGCAAAACTGAGTCGTCTTATTATATTTAAACAATCAATTTAACTTTAGAACTTCTTTATTTCATCAAACAATACTAACTTTTAATGATTAGTTAAAACGTATATTTAGGATTCTGTACGTTAGAAAGACAATTGAAAAAAAGTTATCTACGTTGAAAAAGCCAAATATATAGTTGTAAATTTTTCAAAAGTTTATTTGGAAAACTTAGTTTAGCTCAAAGAGATAATCAGTGCTTAAAATAAACTGGAAATTTCTCATTTATAAATATATAAAAGTAATGGAAATTGAATTGTCAATTAATTATAATAAATTAACTTTTCAAAAATCAAAGTTGTTAAATAGATCAAGCTTGACATAGTTTGACAGTTTTTTTACTGTATAAAAGAACTGTTATTAATTTAAGTTATTCAAATTTGTAATAGAGACATTTATTATTATTATAGTTTATTGAACGACAAAAAAAGAAGCTCAAATTATTTGGTCCTAGAACCTGGTGCACAAAGAACCTTTCGGTTATCGAGTCGCACAAGAGCCAAATTTTAATGTTAACTTTGACACAGTGCTAAAAAGATCAGTGAACTGATGATTAGATGATTCATAACTGAAAGATTTTTTGATAACCAAATACTTTTTTCTGTACACCATGTCCTTAGACCAAACATTTTGAGCGTTTTTTTTTGTCGTTTAATAAAAATAATGATAGTTATAAAAGCAAATATAAAACTAAGAAAAAATATGAATAATTTATATAAACAGTTCTAACCAACAGAGAATCGTTTTTAGAATAGTTACTTTTTAAATCTTTCAACCCTGTTTGCAAATCAAGTTTAATTGGAACTAATACAGCATTACCGATTCTCTCAAAGATGTAAGATAACTGATAGCAAGCTTGTATAAACACATTTTTCGATATATGAGGATATTTATTACTTCTACATTGTATAGTATTTTTCACATCTTTAAATGTGCAGGATAAGTTAGTAAAGAATGACATTTTTCGATAATTGCTGTAGTTAAATATAAACATTGCTTAAAATAATTCATTTAAACTTGTAAAAACTAACTACACAAAAAGTTGTAAAACTTGAACAACAAAATGTGGTTTGAAACTAATTATATATGAAAAACTGCTGAAGCTACAGATTAATTAATTTTCAGTTTTATAAATTTAAATACATCTATGTACTAGAGGTGTAAAACTATTCTAATCGATTTTAACTACTAAAATAATTTTATGTATAGCAGTATGTTATTGAAAAAATACATAAAGCTTTTTTCTTCTACGTTCAGTAAACCTAAAATATTTACAAATCTACATAGTTTTACAGTTTAAGCACCTTTTTTTAATACAACTGACTTACAAACAATGAAAAATATACTTAAAAACTATATATATATTATTTTAATCAATTATATTTTTTTAACTTTTAGTTTCTTAATGACTATAAAATGTAATGCTATCTCTTTTCAAAATTAAGTAAATATTATAGATACTGTTTTAACTTTTTTTAAACATCGAGATAAAATTATGAAACCCAATTACAGTAACCTGTCAAAACTAGGTGCGCTATTTGATCACAGCGCAATGGTGCGTACTTTAACCTAGGAAATTTTGATCTCAAACCACCTACATTAAGACTTATACAGGCTTGTTAAAATCAACTAGAGTTCACAAATGATTCTTGAAGCGAAATCCCCCAAAACAAAAACTTTCATTATAAAATAAATGAAAAAAAAATATTTTTAAAAGCCTATTAGTAATCTTAATTAACAGTGAAACAAATGTATTTGAAAACTTAGTGTTTTATCAATATATATGTAAGTACATATATACTTATGTATGTAAAAAGTTTTGGTCAACAGTGCTCGACTAGTTGTTTGTGCTAAATATTTATTAAACTTTATAACAAACAACAGTTTTATACAGCCGTTTCGAATGAGATATGTCTATCCCATTTACTCCTTAGTAAAGCTCAAGTTTATTAAACATGTTTTACAGAAACTTTGACCAAAACTTTTCTTATGCGTAATTTTTACTTTTTTTTTGTTTTTATGTACATAATTTTATTTATCTTAATTTAATTTTAGATCTTATACGCTTTTTACATTTACGATTCAATTATTAGGTATGTAAATTTTAATTGCACTGTGCATTATTTTTGTTATATAAATAAACTGCAATGTTTGTTTTAAATATTGGATTTGATATACAACTTGTAAGTTTATAACTTATTTTCTAGTTCCTTTTGTTTTAATTTACTAAATTCAATACAGTGTAAATTGTTTTAAAATACAATAATTTTGTATTACTACTTTTTGGTTTGTTTTTTAAGTTTAAAGAAAAAAATTGCATTTTGGACACAGCGTTTTATAACTAAAAATTGCGTACCTAGGTGGTAGATTACTGTATTTGAAAATGTATTAGACAATAAATAAATATTTCAAGTGTTAATAAGTTTCTTTTATAAACTATAAAATACTTTTTGTCCGAGAAAAAAAATCATATTGTTTTACCCTAATTATTCATTAACAATATAATACTTACATACTTCGAAAGAAACTTTGATTGGTCTTCTAATGAAAAGTTCTCTATAATGATGCAATTAGTTTTCTTTAACACTTTTTCTAGTATTAAAAGAAAGTTTACTATTATAGATTTATAGTTAAAACAACTTAAGTTTGTAAAGGCCATACGAGTAAAAAGAAAATGTTAACTAAGTTAAAAGTCTTTAAAATAAAAGAAAAAAACTTTTGCAAACTGCCTAACCTCCATCTATAATCTATGACATTAATAGACATTTAAAATGTGCAATTACTAGAACATAACGAATGTTACCAGAAAATCGATCTTATTTACAGTTTAAGGATTGTCTAAGACCGTTCTAACTTAGTGTAGTTTGTAATTAAACTATGTATTTGAAAAATTTATTTTCTAAAAGGTTCGCCGCAAAAAAACCTTAAATTGCACTTTTTTATAACTAACTATTTTGTCAAAAACGTTAATGAAATAACTTATTCAGACAGAAGTACAAAACATACAATAAATGTTGTATACAACGTACACTATACTAAAGTATATAAAAAACTATTATAAATTATAAAAATTATAACACAAAATACTTATAAGAAAAACCTCCTAGAAAAAATTTGCTACTTTTTAGTTAAAACAATCTTCAAATAAATTTTTGTACTATGTAATTTAAAATTTAGCACGTTTAAGTATTAAAAAAACTTTACTCGTGAGCAAAAAAAAAATAAGTTTTTAATTTGTTCATAATATAACAAAGAGCTTTTTTCAATAAACTTTTCATGAAAAACCTATAAGAACTTTTCACTTAAAATTAAGTCTACCACCGAAAAAACTTTTTATTTATGTACTTACTTATAAAAGTAATCCAATTCCAATCATACGTTTTTAAATAAGGTATTTTAAACCAATGCGAGTTATGACTACTTAATTGTAATTTAAACTTTGTTGACACAAGAAAATGATGTAATTCTTCACACGTATTCATCTTTATACTTAAAAACGGTAAAGCTTTAGTTTTTTCACGATTATCTTCTAAACAAGCATCAGATTTAGGTTGAACAATAGTTTTCCTTTTTTTCAAATCATTTTCCTGCAAAAAAAAAATATTGCTTAAAATGATATAAATTAAGGCTTAATTATATTGATCTAGCGGGTCCAAGATCCGGAACCGGCCATCTTTTGCTTGGAACCGGACCTGGCCGGATCCTAAGTTAAAATAAGATCCGTAACTAAATTAGAAAAAAGTCCGGACCCGGATCCATCCGGATCCTAGTTAAAATTTGGCCGGGTCCGGAACCATTTAATATGGAAAGACCTTGTTTTCCGCGATCAGATTTTTTCAGTTTTATATACTTAGATTGGGAACGGGTCTAAATTGCGCGAAGAAAAAATTGCACGAGGTTACTAAATTGCCCGTGGGGACTAAATTACACGAGAACAATATTGCACGAGTGTACAAAATTGCATGAAGACTAGTTTGCACGCGGGCACAAAATTGCACGAAGACTATTTTGCACGGAAGCTCAATTTTGCACGAGTTACAATTTTACACGACAGACAGTTTTGCACGAAGGGTCAATTTTGCACAAAAAATGCTAACTTAAAATAAGTAAGTAAAAAATATATTAAAACCTTTATATTTTATTTAAAAAAATAATAAGCATGTATTAGTGTAATTAATTTTTATTTAATTAAGTTTATATAAATTTAACTTATTTTTTTTTAATTATTTAGCTTTTTTTAATTGAAACTAAATTATTCTGTTTAAAAACTAATATAAATTCAAAAAGTTTTTAATAAAAATAAAACTAGAATTTTATTTTTATAAAAACATCCCTTATTTAAGAATAAACATTTATTGATGTAAACTTTAATTTAAATTTAAATTATACTTAACTTCAATATGAAATAAAACAAGATTAAAAATAAAAATAAATAATATTTACATGGGTAGGTGTTAAAATTGCACAAGCGTACAAAATTGCACGAATATATTTTTGCACAGAAAAAAACGCGCATGCAAAATAGTGAGACAATAAAATAAATTTAGAAAGGATAAAATCCGTCTGATGAAATTTTTGTACAGAAAGTTCTGTTATGGCTATGTACTTCCATAAATTATACTTAAAATTGTTTTTTTTTTGTTTTTTATAAAAGTTTTAAACATAATTTATATATCATTATTCTCTATTTGTCTATACTTTATCTTAGTTGCATCACTAATTGCACGCGTTTTACTCTAATTAGCTCTTAAGTTTCTTCTGCTCTGTTTTTTCTCTTTATCTAACCCAGACTTACGAAAAAGCACTGTCAGAAGCAATTTTCTTCTAACTTTTTTAGAAGAAAAAGTAGATACAAGCTTTTGACTAAAATGAAACAAACAAAACAATACAACAGCTACAATTAGTTAATTTCTATTTTTAACAAAAATAAATTTATTAATATAAACAAAACCCTTTTTGATAATTATATTTTAATGACAGTTAGAATCTAATTTTATAATCTAGTTTTTATTTTTATTTATATAATTTTTTTTGATTGATTTTTGTTTATTATTTAATTTCTTCATTTAGACTTTTTTAGTTATTATTATTTTTTATATTATTAATAATTACTATTAAATTTATTTAATTATTTTTTTTGACTTTTTTCATTAATTTTATTAACTTATATTTTGGACTTTTATTTAATGTATTTATTATTTAAACTATTAATTTTTAATTTTCATAAATATTATTTGTTCTTTGATTTAAAAAAAAAATATTTATCATTTTGTTATTTGATTTTTTAAATTCTGACTTTTTTAATTATTTATTTTAAACTATTTAACACTTAATTTACTTGAAAATATTTTTTTTACTTAAAAATACTATATATATTTGTTTTTATTTAGTTTTTTTTTTTTTTTTTGTTATTTTATACTTATTATTTGTTTATTTTTTTAATTGATTTGTTGTTTTTTACTAAAAATTTTTTACTTATTTTTTTTTTTTTAGTTTTTAAATTTTATGATTTAGATTTTTTTTATTTTTAAAAATTATATAATTTTTTTCTATTATTTTGTTACTAAATTTTTTAATTATGATTTTATTATATTTTTAAATATTATATAAATTTTTTCGTGCAAAAGAGTCTTCTCGTGCAATTTTGTCACCTCGTGCAAAAATGTCTACGCGCAATTTTCACTCGTCCCTGGGAAGGAAACAAAACCCGTGCAAAATTGACCCCCTGTGCTAAATTGTCACTTGTGCAAAAATGATCCTTCGTGCAAAAGTGTCTGCGTACAAAATTGTCTGCTTGTGAAAAAATATACCCTTGTGCAAAAAAGTCTTTGTGCAAAAGTGAACCTTTGTGCAGTTTTGTCTACGTGCAATTTCAACTTCGTGCAATTTTGTACGCTCGCGCAATTTAAACAGCTGCGCAATTTAAACAGCTACCCACTTAGATTATTTTGGTTTGAATTTTTAATATATATATAAAATAAGCCAAGCAAAACAGGCTAATTAAACTTAAGTAAATCAACCATTTGTTGTAATAATGCAGCTACATAAAGTAGTTTATCAAAAAACTATAAGTACTCATCTTAAATATGACCATTATTTAAGTTACTTTTGATGCAAATTTTAAAACGTTTTGGAGAAGATAATATTTTTTTTAGTTTTATTATAATAAATTTGTGAGATATGATTTGTTTCTCCTTTTAAATAAGTAATTAGAAATAGGGTTTACACACGGTCAGGATATTCAGGATAATTTAGGATAGTTTTTTAATTTAAGAACTTTTATAAGTTCAGAAAAAAATACTAGATTAATGTATATATAATGTAATATAATTATGTTAATAGCCAAGGCCCTTCTAACTATTGGCGACTTTAACAATTCTTCTACAACGTGCAAGAAATTAAAAAAAACCAGGTAATTTTAGGTTTATTAAATCCTAATGTAAAAAAGCCTTGTTACTAGTGCAAGACGTTAAAACAAGAAGGAAGTCAACCTACCTAATGCTGAGAAGATTAGAAAAAATTAAAAACAAGTGTCCAGAACTAAGTGGCTAACAACAAATTTAAATCCCAAAATATACTTACAGCTAATGAATGGAAATTTGTTAGCCTCCATATATATAGTAACGCAAAAGTGTAGTAAGAACAACGCATTGCTGTCAAGTGTAATCCAGCATGCAGCAGTACTAAAAGTTTTTTAATCATAAAGCTAATAGTCCACCAGTTCTACAACCTTGGCAGAAATATAAAAGAGACTTTCGAAAGAAGGATTTATACTACTAATAATAGCACACAAACAAGCATTTATGATAACGAATTGTATTTAATCACAACAGATGTTGATCTACAGTATCGACTTGAATTTTTCTCTGCTAATATTAAACAGAAGGTTATAATGCTACTGAGATAACAAGTAAAAAATTAAAGTTGTTGTGAGAGTGGTCAAAGTGGTCAAGTTCTTCTAGTACCGCCTAATAAACCTTAAGCTCATACCTAAAAATGATGTTCCTAAAAATTGTTTGTCGTTCTATTTTACATTTAAATCGAATAGAAGTGCGACACTCACGAAAGTTTTCCAGGAAACTGAGACAGAATTTTTTTTTTTTTGGCTGAAGAAATTTTATCTGCTGAAGAAGTTAAAGAACCTGAAGTCTTGTTTTGTTGGAACTCAAACAAGAAAAAATTACACACATCTTGCCAGGTTTGCAAATAGGTATCTTTCGGCACCAGAACCTTCTGTTTATTCTGAAAGATTAATTCAGAAGCTAGTAACTTGTTCGAACAAAAGCAAAATTAACTGCTTCCAAGAACCGGCAATAAAATTTTTATTTTCATCACAACTTAAAAAAACAAGAATAGGTTTCTAGTGTTCAACGTTCTTTTCCCTAGTGTTAAAATAAAAAAAAATTAGACAATAATATTGTGTTGTTTTTAACAAAATATTTGTATTAAAGAATTTTTACTAATTAATGGTATTATAATAATAAAAAAATTTAAGTTTTTTCTTTATTGAAACTGAATAAAACTTAAAACATTTAGGGTCCGGATCAACTGGTCAGATTTTAAATAGTGGATCCGGTAGATCACTGAGAACTTTATTGATTTTTTTAACTAAAATATATAGTAGTGATCTACAGTAGCATTTTTTAACCTGGGGTAAATTTACTCCTTGAGGTAAACTTCTTTGTTTTAGGATGTAAATCTTCTTTCCACCATATTAATGCAAGAATAAATATTTTAATAAATGTTACAAAATAAGGATTTTAATTGATATTGGTATGTGTAGACTTAACTTTACTAAAATTTTAGTAAAATTAAGGCAGTATTAGCAAATTTCAGGATTTGTAAGTTCATATGTCTAATACTTTGAAAAGTTTTGAAGAAATTTGAAAATTATTTTTTTCTATAGAGATGAGTTTATTTATCAGTGAGAAGGGAGTGTCATAAACTGAGTGTCTCAGTGTTGATATATTTGAAGTTGTTTGAAAATTTAAGATTGAGTGAGCTAACTTTTTATATGTAACATGGAGGGTGTTCCTGAAGCCATAAAAGAGATTATCAAATTTATAAATAAATCTTTTGCAAAAGATGAGTTTCATTTTAGCAACCTTGAGGCGTTTTGGATTAAAATGCAACGCTGCTATCCACAATTAGGTATTCAAGTTCTGAATATTTTGATTCCATTTTGTTTAACTTACGTGTGCGAATGCGGCTTCTATGCATAGATTACCATCAAACCTAAAGCACGTAACCAACTTGGTATTACATCAGACATTTGTTGAACATTATCTACTACTTCCCAAAACTTTGATCTACTTGTAGCTCAAAAAATGAACAGCCGTCTTATTTTATGTAAACCAATTAGGATATATTGTTGGTTATATATGCAACGCGGGCCTGGCGGTTACAGGCTATAACGCGCGTAATATCCTAAGATCGTTCTTAAGCTAATGCTTAGACTGACTTAACTAATTAATATAGCAATATTTATTTAATAATTCTTAATTTATAAGTCTTATAGGTTTATAAGTCTTATATTTTATAGGTTTATAAGTCTTATATTTTATAGGTTTATAAGTCTTAATTGAACTAAAACTACTGTTTAATGAAAATAGGTTTATAAGATAGTAAATAACTTATACTACTTAAATAACTGAAATCGAGTATGTAAGTTGGTTATGTACTTTATAATGAATAAAAGTATGAAAATTAACGATACTAACATCTAAAGGTAATAAATACAATAAACTTTATTAAAAAACAATATGAAATAATATACTTTGGCTTAACAGCCTAAGTTAAAAACAAACGACATTGTTACCCTAGTAACGATGTTTAACAAATATGCATGGTTGCTCATAAGAAAACAATAACAAGCTAAGGAAAAGCAAAAACCCATAAGCCCCATTTAAGTGCATTAACTGCTTAAAACGTACTAACAACAATTTGAGAGAAGATAATGAAAGGCAGCAACACTCTACCGCAGCAGAGTGGTACAAATGTAACATAACAGGGGGTTTCCACTGATTTTTGATAAATTTATTTCAGGTTTTCCAAATTTATTCCAGGTTTTTAAAAGTATACGTTTTAGGATCTTTTTTTTTTGTTTAAAGTTAAGCTTATGGTTAAAAACCTTTTTAAGTTGTATAAAAACATTGAAAAGATACTGTAAAGCTACTTTAAATCTGTTTTTTATATAATGATAAAAAAGAATTTTTATCTATATGATAAATAATTTGTGTCAAATCAAAACAATACAATTTAAAATTCCAGGCTTTTTTTAATAATTTTTCAAATTAAAGGTTTTTTCAGGTTTTTCAACCTAAACTGTCAAATTCCAGGATTCCAGTTTTTGAGGCAACCCTGAACTTAAGTTATTTGTTAATTTTGTTTAAACTTTGTTGTTTTGTTTGTTAATAAATAAACAATAACTTTTATATCTAAATACTAGCTTAGTGGATGCAGTATATCACTTTTGGCATATTATACGTAAATTAGCAAAACACACATGCGCACACTAGTATGCAAAAAATTTATGGTTTGGTGCACAAAGTTCATTTTGATACCTTCACTAAAATTCTGGAGTTTATGATGATAAGCAAAAAAAAATTATGGTATTTTGTAGGTAGTTTCAAAATACATATTAGATATGTTAGAAAATTTGAAAGTAACTAAATGGATCTATATCCAGCCGGATATTGACTTTAAAATGAGATCCGGATCTCATTTTGAAAACAATATAAGAATCCAGATCCTAATTTTGTGAATCTGGTAGATCTCTAAAAAAAATTTTTGATTGTAACAAATTAACTAAAACATATATTGTTACTTAAAAACAAAAAACACCTTTCAAAAATATTATAATATAAAACAGTGTATTTTTAAGCGCACTAGGTGTACATTACAGTACTAATAGTGTACAATGTACATTTATTGAGTTTTACTGGGTACAAACACTTAAATAAATTATTAAAACAACTACTATAATCTGATTAGTTATAATATCTATAAGTTTAAATAATTTTAAAGAGTTACTTTTTTTTTAACATTGCCATTTTTGAACATAGGACCCGGCAGAAATCAAAACCATACCTACTTTTGAAATCAAGATCTGGCCGGATCTGGGTCCAAGCAAAAAAAGGTCAGGTCTAGCCAAATCATGGATCTGGTAGATCGTTTTATAACATATAATAATAAAACTTATATCAAAAACTAAACAGAAAAGGTTTGCTGCTGGGCTAATAAAAATTGAAAAAAAAGTGTCGCGAATATAAAAGTGGTTAAAAATCTTCATTATTGGTCAGGGCTTTGAATGCTTAATAACAATTATAGTTTTGCGCTTTAGTGTCTTTTGGGTCTGCGTGCAAGTGTTAAAAATATTCATTATTGGTCAGGGCTTTGAATGCTTAATAAAAATTTAAGTTTTGTGCTTAGGTGTCTTTTGGGTCTGCGTGTAAAAAGCTTAAAAAAAAGTTAATTAAATTTTAATTTGTTATTTTAAATTGTACCTAACTTTACTTATCTTATAATTCAGATTTAACCATTGTAAACATTTTATAACTATATATTACCCCAAGTTTCTATAGACTTAATAGCTATAATTTTAAGCTATAATTAAATAATAAGTATACAGCATTTCGTGGCACTTCAATTAATTTATCAATTATTTATTTATTAATTAATGTTTGTTGTTTTACTTCATTTTACTTACAATAACTATATTTTTTAATTTAAATGTCTGAATGCTTTTTTCCAAACATAAAGAATAAATTATCTATCTTGCAAAGAAAGATTAATGACTTTTATTAATGTTAATGTATTAGGACATAATATTGTAAGTAATTATTAAATATTTTTCGAATGTTTAACAACGCTTAAGTCTTATCAATCAGTATTTCTACAACTTTCATGTGAGTGCTTTATATTTTGGCTTGTTATTTTGTTTTGTATTTTACTTTACTTAATCATCTTACATATTTAACAATTAAAAATATTATATAGTTTTATAACAGTCGGAATTAAATTGTATATTGTACCTATTATCAACTATTAATCTACAATAATCTATGGTAATTGTTACTGTTTTTAATAAACACATACATACACTTACTTTAGCTTCTACTCTTTCCTTACAGTATTTATTTTTTACAGAGCTCCGTTGAAGTTTGTTAACAAGTCAAGTTAACAGAAACATGTGTTAGTTTAATGAATAACAAACTTCACCACACGACCAACAACAACAGCATCCGAGACAACCGTAGGTATCTATGTGGTGAAGTTCATTATTTATTGTTGATGGCACGAACATCTCAACTTTGTTGATGATGGCCGAAATAAATATTAGTTTAATAAAGAAAAATACTGTTTAAATTTGTTATAATTATTTAAAACTATACAAATACAAACATGTATACTTAATATAAAATAAAAATCAACTAACTGTTTCTGTATAAAGAACTAATAAATTCTCATTTACAATGCAATGAAAACTTTTCCATTCTCCTAGAACACTTTTTGAATAATATAACTTTCCTTCCATGCTTAACTAATTGCAAATGACTTTAATACTGTACTAGAGGCTGTTTTTTCTTGAGTCTATTTAATTCTATAAACCTTGTTATAAGTTATGACGTGAATACCTTACATAGCTGCTGCAAACTCATTCTTTTTAAGATATTTGAAATGTTTTTTTAAATACTAAGGCTACTTTGATTTTTTATGGATAAACTAATGGTTAGTTCTTTTTTGCACATTTGAGGGTCATGACAAGTATGTCACATTTTAAAATTATATTGAATTTATTTAGTTTTTAATAATTGATTACTATCAATTAATTTACGTTTTATAGTTTATAGTTGTATTTTATCAAATTTTAAGTGTTTCTTATAATTTTTGTGTAAAAATTTTAGCCTTGTTTCTAAATTCTACTTTAAGGCATTATTCAAACATACTATTTAGGGCTAAAAATATAAAGAATAGAATATAATAGAAAAATATATATCATAATTTTTGTAATTAATTTAGTTAAAAATAATTTATATCTTCATTTAATCTATATTATTCTGTTTTTTTTTTAATTATTATTAGAGTCCTAATAAAAAACGCATATTCAAGTAGTTTTCAACTAAATATTTTAGAAGTATCACAAAAACAACTTTTCTGAAGATTTACTAAATTATTTCACTAAATACCACCAAAAAAGGACTCAATAAATGTAACTTTTAATAAAAAATCACTTGAAAAAATTTTAGGCAGATTTATGATAAAGAGCATTTTGTAAAGCTCATATATTTATTTAATAACTCAATATTAACTTTAAGTATTCAGCCCAAAAGAACAGAAGTTGGCAAATATAAAAAAATACTCAATGCAACAATTTAGATTATTTCAAGTAACATTTATGGTGCTAAAATTAATTTTCTGAAAACAACTTAAAGTTACCAAAAAAAGACTTCCTTGCTGTAAATTTTAACTATCAAAAAACACAATATTTCTATGACAGATCTATGTATAATGTCTTATTGGAAAGCTTAAACATCAAGAATTTTATAGTATGTACATGACTTTACAGTTTTTGGTAAAATTTTTGTCATAAGAGACAGAAATTCTAAAAATTTAGTTAAGCCCCTATTATTGCATTTGTTAATATCTAATGTTATTTACATTAAACAAGCAATTTAAATAACGTAAATTCAGCTAATATAAAATTCAATATATCTCAATATAAACCTTTTAAACTTTTTGTATACATAAGCTGAACACATTTGAAACATTTAAACGCACTTAAGGCCATAGGGGAGGGGGTAAGCCATGCTTTTTTACAAGTTGATCTTATTTTATAGAGTTTTTACTAAGCTTCAAGTTGCTTTTTAACGTTTAAAAAAAAAATATATTATTTCTTGAGATATGACAGGTTAAATTTGGGCCGCGTAGTAGGTTCCTTATGGAAAAGGAAAACTAAAACAGCAAAAAAAGACTATTTCATTTAAGGTCTATCTCTTACATTTTTCAAGCAATCTTCTTCAAAATTTCAGTCTAATCTTTATAAAATAACAAAAAAAATGTTACTTATTGACTTTAACAAATTTTAGGTAAAAATACTTTTTTATTGAAAAAAAAGTTTTTTTTGTCATAAAATAATTATTTTCTTAAATTATTGAACTTCAAAAGTAACGTTTTGAAGAAGATTGCTTGAAAAATGAAGCAGGAAATAGATTTTTAGCAATTTTATCGGAATTATTTTTACAAAATAAATATCACAAAATTTAAATGATATTATTGAATTCTATAAAAACTGGCTTGTAGTTTGTACTTAAAGCTGTCATATAAAAACCAAAATTATTTTTTGGAAAAAAAAGTGTTGGACCCCCCCTCTATGGCCTTAATTGTACCAAACAAAAACTTATACATATCTATACAGTCCTGCACCAGGTCTTAGGACTTTGAATTTTGAATAAGCATTAAAAATATATAATAGGCTAAATGGCTTGTCACAAAGGGTTTTTTTATTTGTTTAAAATATAGTTTTTTGCTTATTTTATTTTTGGATACTTAAAGTTAAATATTAATGAGGCAGGTAAAATTGCATATGATGTAACACACTCACTTTTTTTCAAGAAAACGTTTATTGTTGCAAGGGGTAGTTTGAGACTGATGTTTTTTTACCATATAAAAAAATAAAAATAAAACTCAACAAAATAAGATAAACTGGTTAAAAAACAAGGTGGACCACCCATTCACCCTAAACTTAAATATTTTGTTAAATGTAAACATCATTAGCTTTAAAAAATAGAATATTATTGCTTGAACTGATTTTTAAAATTTTCCCTTTTATGACATAATTATTACAAAAAAATTATAGGTATGTACTAAAAAATATTCAAGAATTTTAAACTTTCAAACAAGCCCTTAACATTCATTTACACAAAAAAAAAATTATTGTGTTTTTGTATATGTTGTGCTAAAATTTACAGAGAAGGTCACTTTTCCAGTAATTTTAAGTTGTTTTCAAAAAATAGATTTTTGTATCATGAAAGTTTCTTTAAATAATCTAAAATGTTGCACTGGGTGTTTTTTGATATTTGCTATCAAAAAATGTTTTGTTTGACTGTTAACTCCAAAGTCAACTAGTACCAATTCAGTATGGCTAGTGATTTTCTGTACTGTTTATTAATTATTAATTTTGTTTATATTTGTAATATAAAGATTTTAGTTATTTGCAGCTTCAACATGTTTAATATGAAAACTTTTCTTTTAATTTCAATCTATGGGGAAGTCAGGGTGTTTTTATTTTGTCTCTTTATAAATTCATTATTTACCTTTAAAGTTTATGTTGAACTTATATTACAAATTTTGAGTTTTTTTTTCAATTTCTTTTTTAGTGAGTTTTCTTTAGAGTGCTATTTTATTTATTGTGTATAACTAATTATTTTTGCAAACTAGTTTTACAACTTGTTTTTATACTTTAAAGATAACAAAAAGTATATAATTTGTTATCTAGGAACAGATTTTAGACTTAAAAAAGTTTCTCATAGGAATCATTTTGTTCCTTATCTCTTTTGTTTTATCAAGAGCATAGGGGGTCCAATTTTTTTAATTAACATTGGCTTTTTATTAAAAACTTAGAATATAATCCCTGAGGCCTGAGTTAATGGATTACTTTAACTAATTTAAAACAAATTAAAAGTTAAATACAAGGACTTATAAATTTTATAATATAAATATAATTTAAACAAGAATCTAATTCACCTAATTCATATAAACTTTTTATCAGAGGATAGTTATGTTTAAAAACCAAAAGATTTGTTTAACAAAGTTACTGCATGAATGGAAGTTAAAATGTGTATACTAACTAATGATGACAATTTCATCACTTTTTAGTTTCAGAAGGTCTTTTTATGGTTATCCTTTTATGGGTATTCTAGTTGCAGCAGTTTTTTTTTTTTTGCAAAGTTTTGCAAAATTGTTCAATTTATGTTTTAATGAATCATCAAAATACTGTAAAATTTTTCGGTCTCTAACTAAAGTAAACAATGTAGAAGCAATCAAAACAGATTCTAAATGTTTACACAGTAAATCAAAATAAAAAATATATATTAGAAATTGGTATATTGTATGTTTTAAATGCTGTTAAAAAAAATTTCAATAATGTCTATTAGCTTAATTTAAAACTTTTTATGTATAAAAGCTTATTTTTTACTTAAGGCCATAGGGGGGTAACACATGTTTTTTACAAGTTGATCTTAATTTATAGATTTTTTTCCAAGCTTCAAGATGCTTTTTATGGTTTTAAAAAATTCGAACTATTTTTTGAGATATGACCAGTCAAAGTCGGACCGCATAATAGGTTCCCTATGGGAAAGGAAAATTAAAACAGCAAAAAAAGACTAATTTGTTGAAAAATTTTGTTTACCCTCTCCCCTTATTGCCTTAATAAATGCTACTATATAATTTTTAAAAGTTGTGGCCTGGCCTTTGAAATTTTAACGGATATTGAACTTGAAAAACTCTTTTTAGATTTACAAGATAAAAACTGTTTAAGTATGTGTTTTGTTAGTTTTATTTTACTAGTATTTATTGTTGACATGTGTTAGCCAAGTTTTGAAGTTTGTTGTTTAAGTTATAAATGATAATAAAATGTTCAATATTTTGGCTTGGCCTCTTAAAATATTTTTATACTGTATCTGTATTATAAATAAACTCTTGTTTGTAAAACTGGTTAGTAAAAAATTGTTTTAAGTTAAATCAGAAAAAAATGATTTTTGAGTTATACAAGTAAAACAATAGTTTAAAACAAGATATTTTACAAACTTAAAAGGATACCCATCAAAAATTTTGAAGCTGTGTTTAGTCTTTTTATGAGTATCATTTTAAAATTTTGCATTTGAATAATTTAAACAAGATTTTAAAGTCATTTTAATAAATTTAGAAAAATTTACAAACATATGAAAAAAACATATGTAAAAGATTTTTTTTTAAACTGTACAAAAAAAATTAAAAAATAACCCCCACATTGGTCTTTTTATGGGTATCTTTTGCTGCAACTTGGTTTAAAAAAAACCATAAAAAGACTGACCCTTTTAGTTTCAAAATGACCTATTAGGTAACAATGAGGCCACAACAAAGTGATTATGACTATACTCTAAGTATACTCTGATAAGAAGTGCATCCTAATTCAATTTCATATTATTATTTATTACAATTTTATGAGATCTTTAACTTAAATGATTAACTATGTGAATGAATTTCACTATTTTAAACAATATGAAATAACAATATAAAGATATATTTTAATTACAATAATTTAGAAAACTGCAAGCATTCTGTAATGGGTGACTTCAATTTCCACTACTTTTTTAAATTGCTTGAAAATCATGCAACTAGTTTGCAATTTGCTGAGTCCACAATTTTTTTTTTCATATTATTCAATGTTTATTTTAACAGTTTATTACTAACAAAACAATGTTTCACTTGCATAAAGAAGATCCTCAGTTGTTGTAAACAGGACTGAAAAAAAAATTTTGAACAAAATAAATGGAAGTAAAACAAAAATAAAATAAATCTTAAATATACTAAACTTGAGTAAAATTAAATGCTTATGATACGCTTTTAAGAATTTTTTTGGTATTATAGACTAAAAAAAAAAGAAAAAAATTATAATGTTATATATGTTAAAATAGTAAAACATGACTTACATTGAAGTTAGTTGTCAAAAACAGAAATACAATAATAAACACAAAATTTGCAATTGGTAATGATATAAACAGACTGTTGAAATTAAAAGATCAAAATTTTTAACTTAGATTTATGGCGTAACTATATTGTTGTTTAAATTAGTGCACAATTTGAATAAATATATTTTAGCTACAAATTTAGAAAACTTTTCGTTAAATTGCCTTATTGGATAAAGATTATATAATCAAAAGTTTTAATTTGGTATCTTATTTTGATGTAAAAGAAAAAAAATTCTAGGGGCGATAAAAACTCTTTACAATTACAAATAATTTAACTTACTAATTAACGGGTGCTAGTTTAAGTTTTAAAGTAGAGCTTTTGAAAATGTGGATAGTTTGCAAATAGTTCGTACCTCTTATTTAAGTTGACTTTTTTCTTAGCATTAGCTATCTCTATATTTTCTAAAGTACAGGTTTTACAGATGTTATGTATGCTTTTAATTTCCCCGATGTGTGGACGATGCTCCATTTTATGTCATAAGTGATTTTGTTGTGGTTCAAATGCCAAATGTATTTTGCTAGTTCGGTCCCGTTATCTTTATAATTTTTGAAACTGTTATTGTGGCTGTACCATCTATTTGAAAAGTGTTTCCGGTCGAGCCAATATAATATTTTATTTCCTTTAGAGATTCTATCGTAGCTTTGTAAATTACATTTTTTATTAAACAATTGTTATCCAGGGGGCATGAGTTTTTTGATCGGCAGTTGCAAGATGGGGTATTAGTGGTGACGCTTTGTTCTTCGGTTTTGTTAGTTTTATTTAAAGTTTTCTTATTATGTTTCTGTATTATTATTTTAATATTGCTCATACAGCTGTTATATAGCTGTTTACAGTTATTTTTGTTTAAGATTTTATTTGATGTTTTGTTTTGCTTGCAGTGTATTTAGTTATCTCTAAAAATGCTTTGCCGATATTAGTTTTTACGGACGACTGGCAGAGCGGGGGATTAAAGTAAATGATTTTCCTTAGTCGGTTTGTTTTCTTTTTAGTTTGAGTCTTTATGCTTTCTGTATATCTTAGTTTATGTTAGAAGTTGGCATTGTCTAAAGCGGTTGGGTACGTGGCTACGTAGTTGTTAAATATTTGTTCATTTTTGGAAAGTTTTTTAATTATCTTCTCAATCATTGCTGGGAGGTTCCTTTTTATAACTTTAGGATGGCTTAATTTGTTATTTATTTATCTTACTTCTAAATTTTCTTTGCGGTATGGTTTATATACACTGTTGGTCAGGTTTTTGGTTGTATCTAAGAAATTAGATACGGTTGTGCCAACATCGATAGTTATTTTGAAGCCAATATCATTCAACAGTTTAATTGTTTTCTTTTTAAAAATATTTTATACTTCATATAATTTTCAATTTTAATAATAATATGTTATTTTTTGATTTTTTTTAATGTTTGGGTAAGGTGGGTTAGGGATAAGAGTAAAACTATTCAAAAAATAAAAAATAACTTAAAAAATATTTTGCTGACTCACCAAATATGCAAATTATTTGCATGATTTTCAAGCAATTCAAAAAAAGTAGTGGAAATTTGAAGCAACCCTACTGTAATAATAAAAGTCTAAATGCACTCATTCAAATGTAAACATTACTTATTAACATCTGGCTAAAATTGTTCGAAATGAAAAAATTTCAAATAGCAAAACAGCCATATTCGTCAGTAGAGTATATAATGTGAGAAACTTTTTATAAAGCAAATGAAAAATCAATTAACTCTTAAAATATAACTAGTTGGAGTTTTCTTAAAAATCAATGCTATTTTTCTCCTAATTTAAAAAAAATCACAAATAATCTATCTCCCTCTTCCATTTTTTAAGCTATTGACCTCAAGTTTTCGAAAAATTTTCCTGGCATTATAAAAAAAATCGTAATGTAGGATTTAGAAAAAGTTATTGAACAAAATAAACCATAGAAAAGAAAATTAATTTTTTGAGTTTTTCATAAAAGAACTGTTTTTACTCTGAAACCAGAGGTTGTTGGCACGCCAACTTCCAAAGGTTTGTTGAGAAGAAAAGGGGGTTTAAGAGTTGACTCAAGGCTAAGAGGCCTTTGGCTCTGAATCCGAGCACTCTTAGCCCGAGTTTGAACGATAGTATCTGAAAGATACTCTGGATTTGGACTGACTACTCGAGACATAACTATAATTTTACTTAAACAAAGAAAATTTAATGATATAAAATACAAAGCAATTGGGATAAATTTATATGCCGTATTTTAGTAATTAACTTGCAATAAATATAATGAAAATGTAAAAACTAATTTATATACTAAAAACTTAAAAGTAAACTAATTTGCAACAAAATTTAAAAAACTTTAAAGAAATAAAGTAGCTAAATTAGACCAATATCACAATAAAAAACTCAGGTTTAAAAAAGTCAATAAAATTTCATAAATATGTTTATAAAATTTTAACTAGGACTAAGAAAAGATGAATCTATTGGATGACAACCAACTGGGTGCACGACTATTCAAATTCGGACAATTCAAATTCTTAAAAAAGAATTGAAAGGGCCACTACTAAAAAAGTAATGTATATTTGTCTAATGTAAAAAAATAGATATATAGGTCCTATTAATATACATAAGACATTTTTTTTCTTTTTGCAAAACATTAAATATCTTTGAGATATGGCTTAAATAAAATAAAAATTATAGTTTTTTTTAAAGATTTAAAATATCTTGAAAAATATTTCAGATTTTGCAAAAAATAAAAAAGTAGCTTGTAGATATTAATAAGGTCTACATATGAATTTTTTATATTTTTCATATATATTTTACTTATTGAGATATAGTCTTTTAAATGTTTTTTTTTTAATTTGAATTGTTGGAATTTGAGTTGTCCGAATTTGAATTGTCATGTAACCCAACCAACTTCACTGATTGTGATCTTAACTAACTAAAGTTGGCTAAAAAAAAAAGTCCTAAAATTTCCGCGTAAGTAACTACAATAACAGTAGCTTGGCTAATGTTGGCTAAAGTAAAACTTGGCTAATGTTGGCTAAAGTAGAAATTGTAATAAAAATGTAAACAAATATATAAATAATAATTAAAAAAAAAACTTTATGGGAACAAAATACGAACAATCTATATAAGCACAAAAAGGCCATCAACTTATATAATAGCTTATCAACTAAAATAAAAACGTTATCAAAAAAAACTTACAAACAAATTTTATAAGCTTAGCATTGAAATGCTGTTCGACTCTTACATAAACTTAAAAAAATATTAAACTATTATTTGATGTTAAGTTTGTACATTCTAAAGACAGATACATCTCACTTGTTATTCACAATGTTGTTCTTGACTTTCACATTTCTTTTAAAATTTTGCTTAAATAACTCTAAAACTTTTTAAACATAATCATTAATAGTTTGTTAATAATCATAATTAATTTTATATCTTAATCTTGAAAATTACAAAAGTTACTATCATAGTTTTACGAAACTTCTTTAAAATGTTTGCTTTTAAAAGTAAGTTTTTTCCTTACTTTTTACTTATCTTCTACAATTATGCTTAAAAACCTGTAGAAATTTGTAAACATAATCTTGAATTGTATATAAGAAATCATAATTGATAATATTTCTATATCTCAAATATTAATTAAGTTACAGCGTTTTCAAATGCAACTTTGCTTACATAAAAAAACTTAGTCTAAAACAAAATTTTCTTAATTTTTACTGTTTTAGAAGTAAACGGTGTTCTTGTTTTTTACATATCTTCTACAATTTTGCTGAAATAACTCTGAAACTTTGCAAACATAATCTTTAGTAGTTTGTAAATAATCATAATTAATTTTATGTCTTAATCTCGAAAAAAAAAAGTCTATTATAGTAACTTAGTCTACAATTAGGCTTAAAAACTTATAAAACTTTGCAAAAAAAAAAGTTGTTTTGTGGCTAAATATAATTTATAGATTATTAATGGCATTGTTCAAGAGTTTTGTTCGAAACCATTTCGCATAATTACACACGACGAAAAGCAATCGAAGATAACAAAAGAAAAACTTTAAAAAATTCATTCACAGTTTTTCACATCGATTCTACAATAGGTATTTTTGATAAGCTAAATGATAAAAACTTATCCATTCAGTAGCATGTTTTTGTGGTTAGCAAACTTTTTTATAGCTAGGTTAGCTAAATTTCAAAGTTCTTTTTTAATAGTACAGTAACCTCTCGCTTATTTACGCACATTGTGTCCACAGAAAAAGTGCGTAGATTATGAGAGATCGTAAAGAAACGAGAGGTACCAAATATACTCACTATAATGGCTGATTTTTCATATTGCTTCTAGTTAAAAGCAGATTAGGCACTTTCCGACTTTTAACTATTTGTTTACTTTATTTATAAATATGAAAACAACAGATAAAACTATACATATTTAAAAAAATGATTTGAATTTCTATAAAATAATAATACGAGTAGAAGTAGTTTTACTATTTTAATAATAAGTAGAAATTATCTTTATTTATATGTGACATTTATATTCTTTTCTACTTAGCAAATTCAATTTATAATTAAGCATTTCTTTACAATTATAAAATGGTGTTTATTAATATATAGGGCAAGACTGCTGTATTATTTCTTTGTGTTTTAAACTCTCATTATTTTATCATACTTTTATTATTAAACACAGTCATGTTTATTTCAGAATTTTGATTTAATCTCTTATTGTTAACAAAATTTCTGATATACTGAGGTATAACTAAATGTTTATCAGTTAGTCAAGGAACATAAATTTACAAAGTATAAAGATATAGAGAGGTTTGTTAGCATTCAAAAACATATTTTAATTCAAAAATATACATTAAACCTAATTTGTGCAATATTAAAAAAATGAAAGTTTTTATTTTCTGAATTTTATAGAATTCTGAAATGCGTAACTAAACGAGAGTGCGTAACGTCACGAGTGCGTAAAGATCCGAGAGGTTACTGTAATTATAAATACAGGAAAAAATGAATCAACAGCTAATATACCCAAATCAAAAAACTTCCCAGGACTAGTCGTATCTGACATGATTTCTCAACTATTGGACCAAAACAATTACGGTCAATGGTTAAACTTAATCAAAAAGGATTTGTAAAAATCTTCATCAGGTTTTATATACTTTTAAGTGTATTTTTATATTTTTTTAATAAAGTTTTTCTGTACAATAACTATTTGAAGTAAGTTATTTTGTTTTTAAAACACTTATAGCAGTTTCAATAAGAAGTGTTGAATGTGACTGATCAATACCAATTTTGCACGCCTCTTCAGTTGCTTTCAATGAAACCGGGTTGAAGATGTCAACAGTATGTCAAAAAAAGTAAAACGTTTTTTACTGTGCTGAATCCTTATAAAAACGAAAACCATGACGAAGAAAGAATAAAATATATAGCACAGCTAGCATGCATGAAAAAGATATGCTACAAAACGTATAATCAAGAATATTTGCTTATGGGACAAGTTGACGACGCTTAATTAGCAATACTCAAAGTAAGTGTTCTACTAATTTTTTAGTCATAGAAAAACTTTGTGTTAGACTAACAATTTTTTATGCTTAGTATGCTGAGCAACTATTGAAAAACGACGAGACAAAGCAAATAAAAAATGTTCAAAACTCAACAAAGTATAGAAAAGAAATCTTCTTCGACATTCTACTTTGCGGTGGACCGTCGAACAGACTAAAAGATAGTGATGTTTGTTTTCAATGTGGAAAAAAAATTGTTGACGCGGAAAAAAATGATAAAATCAAGAAACAATGTTTGGGTGTATGATTTGTTAATTATGAAGTGTTTAGTACATTAAAGTATTTTTTGTTTAATTACATTACTTTAAGATCTTCTGCGAAAGAAAAGAACGTAGACGTTGGTTTCACATTGACTGCTTATATTTAAGGAGTAAACCAAAGACTAATAAGTAGGTTTGTCCAATGTGCAGATAGATTTATAGAGAAAGACTCGTACTTGTTAAAGAAAAAAGAAAACTTGTTTCATTGTAAATTCTAAGTTTATTTTTTCAATGTAGTATCAGCTTGTTAGTTTAGTGAAGAAAGAAACATTTTTACTGAAGTTTTTGTTTTTGTGCTTTAAATTCTTTTGTAATTGTTTTACAAAAACAATATATACTTTTTAGAGCAAAAATTTTTGAAGAATTTTTGTTAAGTTATGATTGACTGTGACTTGATTGATTTTCAAGGTAGAGCCCAGGGGTCGGCAGGCAGTTGGTGCTCGCGGACCTAATTTTAAATTTCCAAAATCTTCGCGGGCCGCAGTTTTAGTTTTATTGACCTTTAAATAATCATTTGGTTTATATTTAGTTACACTAAAGAAAGTTTTACTTTTATTCAGTTTATTATTTTAAGTGACTTTTAGATACACATAAAATGCCTATTTAAATTATACAGATTCATTGGAATAAAATTTAAATTGACTAATATGCTTAAGTCTTAACAAACTACGTCCTGTCTCGAACAATTAATAATTTTAACTTAAATTTAAACTTAAATTACAACTAATAAACTACACTACAGTCATAAAAACTATTATGAGAATTCAAAGATTTATTCAAAGTGATTGAAATAAAAGTTTTACACACACCTGAGTTTTAAAAAATGTCTTAAACAGGTTTAACCTAGTCTGAGTTTTTCAAATTTTAAAACTAGCCTATCTGTTTCGCAACCCTGTTTAGAACAAACTTCACAAAATAAAGAGATAAAAAACATTAACAACTATTAATAAAGTATATTTAGAAATATGTATTATGGACAAATAAGTTTTTTAAATATTTTTAACTAAAGTATAAACATTCATTAAGCCAGTAATGAAGTAGAAAAACTATTTTTTATTGAGCATTATAGCAATTCTTTATCTGCAATAAAGCATTGCGTTTATAAAGAGTAGACGTGAAATATAAAACGATCAATAAAAATTAAAAAACGTTAGTAAGGGGTTATTGCGAGAAACGAAATAAAAATAAATTGCTTAAGTTAGTTTCAACAAAGCACATGATTATCTTCCTGTAACTACAGAATGATCAGAAAAAATTGTTAAGGCAAGTGTTAAGTAGCAAAAGTAATTACTAAAAAGGAGATACCGTTTGGAATTGAAAAGTTTTTTAAATAAAATGTGATGGCGGTAGTAAAAGATTTTTGTTTATTTCTTCAATGACAACAAGAATTTATGTTTAGAAGAAGTCTGAAGATTATAAAGCCGCAAAAATCAAATAAAGACGTTAATAAACTTTTGAGATGAGAACACTGACACTATAGATACTATAAAATTCATCTGAGAATTTTTATAAGAGGTGTTTTCACTAACTTTAAAATTTTAGAAAATTTCTAGGTTTAATTCCAATGCAAAGCACAACAATAGATAAAGACGTTTTGATAGCAAAGGTGCAATGCGCAAGTATAATTGGTGTTGATTTTAAGTTTTTGTAAACAATGTTGCTACTACAATTATTGCTAGATACATGATGGTAATATGATTTTGTTTAAAACCATATCTTGGACTTATGTTGTTTATCATTTAACTATATTTAGTTATAAACGAGGAAGCATTATGAGCGAAGACAACATGCTTAAAAAAATTATGAAATTATCAACTTTATTAGTTACACAATTTTGTCAAACAAACTTTACAACCGACAGTTTCGAAAAGTAGTAGAGAACGAAAAGTCAATACGTTGACCTAGTTTACTTTTGGCTTATTTTTTGGTTAAGTGTTTGTTTGATGTTATAAAGATTCTATGAGTTAAGAAATGAAATTGGATCTGATGTTACTGCTTATAAATATAAAAACTTGATACTATGTTTAGCATTTCTGGTATGTCTTACATCGCAACTTCAAAACTTTACTTGGTATTACAAGAAAACAAATAGTTATTCTATGATATATGGTACAATATTATGATTTTGAAACAAAATTAAGACTATAGGAGTTTAAGATAAAAGAAAAAATATGTACAAAAAATTCCACAACCTTTAAAAACATCAAACTAAAAACAGATTTTGACTTTTTAGGTGCAATTAAAAACTTATCAGACGAATTTTCCACTGGACTTTCTGACCTTCAATTATTAGAAAATATATTCAAATCCTATAAAACTTCCACAAAAAAGTTTTTGTTAAAGTGTAGCGCACATTTACAACCAAAGTTTAATACGTGCGATAGCTTGATTGAATTTTTTTTTTTTGTAATTTAAGGAATATTATAATTTATTAAAGAACGCGAAGAAATGGCAAAAAAACAAAAATTTGCCGAAAAATATTGTTTGAAAAATGAAAATATATACCTAACAAAAACTCTTTTGATTTTTGTCATTTATATTATTTTAAGTATGTCTGTACACACTTAGATAATACTTATAAAAGCAATAATAATGAAAAATTATTTTTATACTTAACTTAATCTGACTAATTATTAAATAAAAAAAAGGTTCAAAAAATGAGCATCTGAATACATTTGTGTGCATAGGAATTTTAAAGTTCACAGCAAACTTCTAAAAAATCAAAATGTGTCGAAACCAAAATATAATAAACCTAAGTTTTTATTATTATGTAATTTTTAATGAAATGTGTACACTCAAATATAACATATAGTTATAAATAAAGCATCTACAAGAGAAACATAGGTATAAATCACATGTGAAAATAAATACTTATTTAGTAAAGAAATGAAATTTTACTTAACTACTGTGCTAATATTACTCTAGTACATAATAAAAACCATTTACATTTAGTTTATTTATTGAATAAGTTTCGTAAAACTATGATAGACTGTTAACTTTGTAATTTTCAAGATTAAATATAAAATTAATTACGATTATTCACAAACTACTAAAGATTATGTTTGCAAAGTTTCAGAGTTACTTGAGCAACATTGTAAAAGATATGTAAAAAACAAGAACAACGTTTACTTCTAAATCAGTAAAAATTAAGAAAACTGTGTTTTAGGCTAAGTTTTTTTTATTTAAGCAAAGTTACATTTGAAAACGCTGTAACTTAATTTATATTTGAGATAGAGATATAATATTAATTATGATTTCTTATATACAATTTAAGATTATGTTTGCAAAGTTTTATAGGTTTTTAAGCATAATTGTAGAAGATAAGTAAAAGGTAAGGACAACACTTACTTTGAAAAGCAAACATTTTAAAGAAGTTTCATAAAACTATGATAGTCTGTAACTTTTGTAATTTTCAAGATTAAAATATTTAATAAGTTATGATTATTTATAAACTACTAAAGTTTATGTTTGCAAAGTTTCAGAGTTATTTCAGCAAAATTGTAGAAGATATGTAAAAAACAAGAACAACGTTTACTTCTAAAACAGTAAAAATTAAGAAAATTTTGTTTTAGGCTAAGTTTTTTTATGTAAGCAAAGTTGCATTTGAAAACGCTGTAACTGAATTCATATTTGAGATAAAGACATAATATTAATTCTGATTTCATATATTCAAGATTATGATTGCAAAGTTTTACAGGTTTTTAAGCATAATTGTAGAAGATAAGTATAAGTAAGGACAACACTTACTTTTAAAAGCAAACATTTTAAAGAAGTTTCGTAAAACTATGATAGTAACTTTTGTAATTTTCAAGATTAAGATATAAAATTAATTATGCTTATTAATAAACTATTAATGAGTATGTTATTTTTTAGTTAGTTTTAGAGTTATTTAAGCAAAATTTTAGAAGAAATGTGAAAATCAAGAACAACATTGTGAACAACAAGTGAGATGTATCTGTCTTTAGAATGTACTAACTTAACATCAAATAATAGTTGAATTTTTTTTAAAGTTTATGTAAAAGTCGAACAGCATTTCAATGCTAAGCTTTTAAAATTTGTTTGTAATTTTTTTTTCGATAACGTTTTTATTTTAGTTGATAAGCTACAATACATAACTGTAAATAAGTTGCTAAGCTTTTTACGATTATAAAATTTGTTTATATAACTTTTTTTCCGATAAAGTTTATATTTTTGTTGTTTCGCTATTATATAAGTTTATAGAAGTTGATGGCCTTTTTGTGCTTATATAGATTGTTCGTATTTTATTCTGATAACGTTTATAATTTTTTTTAATTATTATTTATATATTTGTTTACATTTTTATTACAATTTCTACTTTAGCCTACATTAGCCAAGTTTTACTTTAGCCAACATTAGCCAAGCTACTGTTATTGTAGTTACTTACGCGGGAATTTTAGGACATTTTTTACTTTAGCTAGTTAAGATCACAATAACTTCACTGTCCAATTCGATAACTGAAAGGTTCTTTGTGCACCAGGTCACAGGACCAAATACTTTGAGAGTTTTTTTTTGTCGGTCATTAAACTATAAAATTCTTTGCTGCTCATAAGTGTCTCTCTCTCACAAACCTCAGCTCAAAACAATTCAGCTAGCTAATGACAAGTCGTTATAGCAACCAATTTCAAATTTCTTGTAGTAAAACTTGTAAACATCTCAGTTTTTGTTTACAGCTTTCCCAACAACAGAGTGTTTGCAATTTAAAAAATGGAACAATTAATTTTAAATGGCATTAATTAAAACTAAAAATCTTTTAATTTCTTATAATAGTATTGTTGAGTTTAAAGTTAATATTAAACTGAAAAAAATTAAAAAAAGATTGCTAAAAAACTGTAAAAGATATACTACCAATAAAATAATCTTTAGTTGCCTTTTTGACTTCGCTCTTTCAAAAGTATCCTACTGAACTTAGTCCCCTAGTATTAGAACTTAGTACTAGAACTTAGAAAAGAATTCTACTGAATTAGCCCCCTAATACCTTAAAATATATTTTAAAGCATAGGAAGGTAAAAAGAAACTATTAGTTGAGGTCAAGATTTTTAAAATGGGCTGAATATTTTACACATGTGTCGCTGATTGGCTGATCTATTTCATAGAGATAAAACTATCCAACCGTAAATTTTGATGCTATTTATCATATTTTGAAGCCAAAAGTTGTTACCAGTTAGCAAAAGACTTAGTTTTAAATTCAAAAGTCTGTTCTAAAATATTAAACCTTACTAGTTTCAGAAATTTGTATACAATTTAACTGTAATACATCTGTAGGATGAGAAAAAATTATTAAATAATAATTTAAATTAGGATTATTTATTTTTACTGCTAATATTAGGTTATAAGTGGTGGGGTTCATTATTTTGGTTTAAAAATTCAAATTACCTAGGATGAAGTTGCACCAATGTCAAGCTGAAATTAAATTGAATTCAATGTCTTTCTAACCATTATCTTAGGCTAAAAATCAATGTTTTATGCTAACTATGTTTAGCCTGAAATATACTTTGTTTTCAACAAGATTTAAATACATAGTGAGAATAAAATTTATTTATGACAAACTAAAGTATTCGATTGATTATGTTTTACAATATCATAATCAATATAAAAAATTGAAAAGATTCAATTGCTTTATATTGTTTAATAAAAGCAATTATATATTTAAGTTTTATTAATTTATGATATATAACTCAATTTATGTACTTATAAATATAAATTTTCAGCCAAAAATTATAGTTAAGAATACATCAAATACAATATAATTTCAGTTAGATATTGGTGCAACATCATACTAGATAATTATCAAATTCACATTGGCTTTTATGTAATAATAGATATTTAGGATTGCCAAACACTAATGAGCTCAGAGAAATTTCAAATTAAAGAAAATCTCAGGGAAACTCACGAAATTTTTATTTTTTTTAAACTCTGGGAAACTCAAAGCAGTTTTAAGTTTTTTAAGAAAACCTCAGGAATTTTTTTAATTAGTTTATTAAAAGTATTTAAGGATTTGAAAAAAACTCCGGAAAGGTTAAGGTTACTCACAGAAGATTTTATGACTCAAAGAGTGGCAAACAAGTATATATTAGGATTTAATTTATATTATTTCTTAAAGTATTAGCTTATAATATTTACAGTTTTAGTTAGTTTTAATTAAGTTCAGGTTAAATGTATAAAATAAAGTTCACAGGGTAACTTAGGCCTCTGATTGTTTTTATAACTTTGTTTTGGATCTAAAACATTGTTTGAACAACAGATATCTAATTTGCCACAAGAACATTTTTAAGGGTATAGGGGGTTAAAAGCCAATCACTTCCATGTTTTTTTTTTTTTATAAAACTATGATTCTTCCATTAAATAAGCATAAGGAAATTTCAGTTGAGGCCAGGGGGTTACATCCATGTAGGATACTCACTAAATTTTTAAATCATATATGTTTTATATTTAAAGGGTTTCTTTAAGAAGTACGCATCCGTGTAAGGTACGCACAAATTTTTCAAAATATTTATCTATAACATTCAAAGAGTATCTTTAAGAAGTATGCATCCGTGTAAGGTAAGAAAAAACTTAGGGGTTTAGGGGGGTTAAAACACTTTTTTTAGAAATAAATATAAGTTAAAGGTTAGTTAAAGGTCAGTTATTCATTAAGAAAAAATGTAACCCCCCTGTAAATATAAATTTAGGGGCATAGGGGGTTAAAACACTTTTTTCGTAATGTGATCTTGTTTTGTATAGTTTCTAATAAGCTACAAGTTGCTTTTTACAGACTTTGAAAATTCAAAATAACTTTTGAGATATTGCCGGTCAAATTTGGAGGCAACAATAGGTTCCATATGGGAGGCACAACTAAAACAGCAAATAACTAGAATTCACTAAAGATATATCTCCTAGAATTTTTGAAACTACTAACACAAATTTTTAGGAATTTTTCCTTGCAATATTTCAAAATACTGGTGCAAGGAATTATTAAAATTATTAAAAAAATATATATAAAAAGTAAAACAAATTTTTTTGTTTTTTTTGTTATAAAATTTTTATTTTTTTTTTTGCAAAAGACTTTTCTAAACATTGCAAGGAACATTTCCTAAAAATTTAAGGTAGTTATCTCAAAAAACCTAGAAGAAGATATTCTTAGTGATTTCTAGTTATTTAATGTTTTAGTTGTGCCTCCCATAAAGAACCTATTGTTGCCTCCGACTTTGACCGGCTATATCTCAAAGATTGTTTTGAGTTTTTAAAATCTGTAAATAGCATCTTGTAGCTCAGTAAAAACTATATAAAATAAAATCACATTCTAAAAAAAGTGTTTTAACCCCCCTATGCCCTTAAACTTATTCTTATCTTACACGGATGCGTACTTCTTAAAGATACTCTTTGAATGTAATAGATAAATAATAATTGGATTTTTATTTATTTTTTATAATTATATGTGGTTACTTACATAATTATATAAACAAAAATATGGGAGTGTTGGGCTTTGAACCTTAACACAGGTGTTTTAAAGCAAATATACATTGCCTTAATCACTCGTCCATGTTACCTGTGATATTAGCACATTTTGCGTTTATTAATGTAAAAATTTTAACAATTTTTCAAAAGTTTTTGCATTGAAATTTATTCATAAATACTAATTCAATAAAAATATGATAACATAATTAATTATGTACCTATTTTGTTAACATAACAAAACAACTAAATTAATATTTAAATTAATTTAATCATTATATTTAATCAAGTATAATACTTGCTATTTAAAAAAATACAAAACAACAAAACAAAAATTATACGTAATACACACAACAAGTTAATACATAAAACAAACAAGATAATTGACTTACTTAAACTAAATAAAATTAGTAGTTACTTTAATTTAAACTGTTATGCCTAAGTATAAGCTTAATATTTTAACCTAAAATTAATAATTTTTTTTAAATCCTACGCTTAACCCTTACACTCATTTTATTTCTAAACTATATGGATCTCATAAAATTTACTCCTTTATTAAACTAACTCTTAATTATTTTTAGAGTTTTGTTTTTCAGTAATTTTAAAACTTTTTCAACTATACTTTTATGTTTATTTTCGCCAAAAAAAACTATTTTAAGTTTATATTAAAAACTTGCTTGAATATTTTTTTTACTATTTTTTGTTTATATGTGATAAAAATCTTGAATCAAGATGTTTTGTAAGCGTTTTGTGTTATTTTTTATTTAAAATTTTGTTTTTTCTGAGTGTTTTCAATGAAAACAGCTTAAATACAAATGAAAAATATTGTTTTAAAGAACAAAGAATTAATAAAATTCATTACTAAACGGGTTATCAACCAATGAGAATTTAAAATAAAGTTTTGATTGTACGAACCTTGATTTAATTCCTTTGGTAAACCTGTTTGGACCATATATTTAATATTCTGTCATTTATGTATTAAAGGGTTATAAGTAGAATTCAAAATGTTTTTTAAGTGTATTCTTGTCTCTTAAAACGTGAAATTTTATTTATACTTAATTTTTCTATAAACTTCTCATCAAACCATCTTTTAATAATATTTTGATATTTACATACAAAAAATTGATCTATATATGACGTTTAAACGACGTTTTATCGTTTATTTTATATACAAAATGTACTAAATACCATTGTTTTTATTGAAACTGATTAAGTTATAACGTTTTTAGGTTTTCTTATTTTTTCTGAGTTTCAACATATAAATTTAATCACTGTTGATTATTTTATGTTTTTTTAACCAAAAGCACGTTTCTTTGAATTGTTTATTTTAAAATTTACGTAAATTTGTTTTTTTATAGGCAATTATTAAAAAAATTATTAATGCTTAGTAGTTTATAAAAACACTAATTAAATTATTAAAAACTAACTGTTTTATGTTATATTACTTAAATTAGTTGTTTTCCAAGTTAACTTAATACATCTGTTTTAGATTTTTTATTAACAATATGTTTTCTTTTTTAATGTTATCGCATCATTTTGTCCCTGGTTTTCTAATAATTTAAAAAAATTAAAACTTTTTTATGCTTTTTAGCGCTACAAATTTTAAACAAATCAGCGACGCATTGGTGGAAAATTCAGCAGCTTTAAAATAAGATAAACGTGTAAAATAAAAGTTCCTTACTTCCATATTTTTTTACATTGAAACTTGGAATCTATTCAAAGTAGTTTTATTCATTTGAAATTTAATAAGAATAGTAGAAGTATAATTCAAAGTTTGTTGATATTAAGGCCATTTTATTACAAACTGATTTTAGTTCGTTAAGTATAAATTAAGCTATAAGTTGGGTGTTACTGTTTTTATATATTCAAAGTGTTTTTTAGATATAGCCAACTTATATTAAATAATATAGTAAGAACCCTTTACGGAAGGAGTAAACTAAAACATTTTTAGAAATCATAAAAAATATACCTCTTCCTATAATTTTTGAGATAAATACCTAAGTATTCATAAGATTATTTAAAATTTATAGTTCAGGGTTGGTAAAATGCTAAAAATTGTGATGCAGATTGAGCACTAAAGCATATAAACTTTTGTTGTTTTATGTTGATAATTTCGAGCTTGTGTAAATATAACACTGCTTTTTACCAAGGCTAGTCTTGTAAAATTAAATATATGAACTAAAAAAAATAACTATTAAAATTTTCAAAACTTTCTGCCACAGTTTTTTTTCAAAGTACAGCAGAAAACATTTTCTAAAAAACTGAGGTATTTATCCCAAAAAAGTAGAAAATATCATTTTAGTTAATTTTATCTAATCACCATTTTAGTTACTTTTTCCACAGCAAATTAAAGAACTTTACAACTGTAGAATTACTAAGCTTTATCTTATCCTAGTTAATATGTTTATACTTGTTTCAAATATTTTACATTGTTATTAAATTCATTTAATTAGTTGTTCTTTAAATATTTACGTTTAATTCTTTAATTTAAGGAACTATTCTTCATATAAAATATCTTTATCGTGGTTGTAATAAAGTGCTCAAGTCAAGAATGCAGCTACCAAACGCCAGATGAGTCATGAGAGTTTGTTTGCAGGCTTCTGGACCTACATAAAGTTGACCATGAAAAGAATTCTGGTTTATCAAAAAGTGTACCAATGCCAAATGAACCTCAACTGATTCGGCCAAGAGTGGACCGTGGGATCAGCCAAGAAACATGGCTTGCTTTCATTGGCAGGTGTGAGAAATTCAAAACTGGTTCAAACATAAGCAGCCATAATGCAAGCATACAACTGTTTCAATGTGCGCATGATAAGCTTGGTGATCTTATATTGGCAAATGATCCTAGGTTGATGGCTAAGTCAGAAGAATATGTAGCTAAATTGATGGAGTCAGTAGCAGTCATAAAAGTTGCAGTTGGTGTCAAAAGAGCAGAACTATTGAGCTCGCATCAAGACCACAATGAACCTTTCTGGACAGTTACAACCTGTGTTCGAAGTAAGGCAGAAACTTGTAATTTCACTACAGTTATTGAGTGTGAATGTGGAAAGAAAATTTAACAAATTATACAGAAGAAGCAAATAAAGACGTGATGATTACAGGTGTAGGTGACGAAGATATTTGAAGAAAAGTTTTAAGCACTGAAAACATCTTGTCCAGGTCATCGTTTAAGATAATTTCCTTTAACAAAAGTAAGGAAATTGGCAGATTGGCAGACATGCAACAGAGAACTTTCGGAATGTATCAGCGGTATCTTCGTTTCAACGACAGAAAAAGCAATATTTTAATGTAGGGGATAAGTCCCAATATGTACCATGCAAGCGTTGTAAAAAGTTGTTATATCCATTCAAAGGGAAAGGAACTCAGAATGTAAAACCTTTCAGATATGGGTGGGTGTCAGAATGACACAGCGACAAAATGACACGGTGCGTCACTTTGGCACGGTACGTCACTTTGGCACGGAGGGTCACTTTAGCACAGCGACAAAATGACACGGTGCGTTACTTTGGCACGGTGGGTCACTTAGGCACAGCGACAAAACGACACGGTGCGTCACTTTGACATAACGACAAAATGATACGTTGCGTCACTTTGGCACGGTGCGTCATTTTCGCACAGCGACAAAATAACACGGTGCGTCACTTTGACACGGTACGTCATTTTGACACAGCGACAAAATGACACGGTGCGTCACTTTGACACGGTGCGTTACTTTGGCACAGCGACAAAATGACACGGTGCGTCACTATAGCATGGATTGTCATTTTTGCACCGTTTTTTTTTATCTATATTCGCTCTGAGCGTCTTTCAACTTTTTATTTTTGCAATAAGCGTTATTACTGCTCAAACCAAACTTTTAAAAACCTTAATTTGAAAGTTTTTCATTAGTACATGTAAAAATTATAAGCAAAATTGGGAAAAGTGAGTATAACAACACAGAAGTTGGAGTTAAACCAATTATTCTTTTAGTTATTAGCTTTACTCCAAAAGTAACACATTTTAAACTCGAATTGTAAATATTTCGAAAAATGTAGTATTCAAAGCACATGTTTGAAAACTAAACTAAAATTTAAAAATAAACGCGCATTAAATATGTAAGTAAAGAAACCTTAAAATACAACTTTATTTTGAGTTTTTTTAATCATTTTTAAAAACAGCTGTACTAAATAGTTTTTACAGCGTTGTAAATATATACATTTGATAGTTTATTAAACAAACAAAACTAAAAAGCTTAACCAAACAGTAGAAATTTTTTGTTCTAAATGTAACAAATTATTGTTATTTTAAGCTTTCATTCAGTATTATAAAACAAAATTATAACAAACTTATAAGCAAAACTAAACTTCTTCAGTAATATAACTTTTAATTGTAAAATTTTGATAGTAATTAGTTAAACAAAAGATTTATTATATTTTTTATCCAAACTATAGTAGCTTGATAAATTTGAAACTAAATATGATACAATGCTTTAAAATTTAAGTCATCGTATAAAAACAAAAACAATATTATTAAGTTTTATTTTTTACGTTTCACGACTTTTAATATTTTATGTAATGAATAAAATTAAGTACTTTTTGTTAAACATTTAATTAATTATTATCAGGAATTGTATTGAAAATTATTAAGATTTAATTTAATATAGAGTTATTTCGTTGTAAGATTAAGTCATGCGTGTTTTAACTCTAGTTTTTAAAAATACAGAATTAAGCTGCTTTTGTAGTAACTAGCCAGTTATATTAAATGTGTTTAATACTTTAACCTAGTAGTTTGTTTAAACATAAACGTTTTTTTATTAGTATTTTTTAAACGACAAAAGGTTATCGCTCGAAAAGTTATACCGAAGAACATTTCAGTTATCGAGTCGTAAATCACATGCTTTAACAATCTATTACGAGCAGTTAAAAATATTATTTTTTAATGTAAAGTCCTAAATTTCCAAAAACATACAAAAAAATATTCAACAAAAGTTAATAAGTTAGGATGTTTACTTAAAACTCTGTATTGAAAATGTATAATAAACTAGTCTAAAATCAAATAATTAAAAGTTTAAAAATAGTATTATGAACAGTTAACAGAAAATTAAGAGTCTGATGCAACCATTCATGCGCATTGATATATTTATCACTTTTAAGAAAATTTAGCAATACATACAGCATTATACATCCAAAGCACCAACTTGATTGAATTTATTAGGAGAATTTCATACAATTTTTCTATAGACTAACATTTTCGTTTTTAAATTTTCGTTTATTTCTTTGGTAAGATATTTTTTTAGACTAATTTGTTAGTTTATTTATTTTTGTCCAAGTTCGTTTCTTTCTTTAATAAAAAAAAATTAAAACTAAAAATTTATTCAATGTAAGAAGTTTAGGTTTCGATAAAGTCTTCTTAGGTAAGAATCATCAAGTTCTTTAGATAAAAGTTTAACTAAGGTAGAAATTGATCTTAATACATTTTACTAGCATATAACCTTTTACAGTTATGGCAGAATATACAAAATATTTAACTGACACTGTCAGTTTTTTTAATCTTTTTTGTTGCACCAAGCATTTCAGATAATAGAGAATTAATAGAAATATTACCATTAAAACTTTCATTTAAATTTTCAGAAACAATACGCATATTTATTATGTATGTGCCCCTTTTAATGTTTAGTTAAATACCAAGGGTATTGCCAAGTTTTAATCTAAACTAGTAATAAAGCGTTGACACAACTTGAGTCCTAATAAATCAAAATTAGTTGTTCTTAAAAATAGTGTATTAAATGTTAAGTTTATCGTCAATTTAGTTAATTCTATTAAAGTTAATACTATAAGTCTTTTTTAGTTTTACAAAACTTTGCAGCCTAAAATATAAAGAATTAAACTTAGAGTATGACATATATTATAGTATTTTATTGCATATAAAGAATTAGAAAGCATTTATATTTAATACAAAATCAGTAAATAAATTTGATAATAATTCAGTAAAAGCAGATTTTAATTTGCTTGTAAAACATTTCTGCTACTTTATGTTCTTGAGTTTTATTACAAAGTTTAAAAAACTCGGTTTTGTCTTAACTCTGTTATAAAAATAATATTTAACTTTCTAATTTTTAATGTTGCGAATAAAAAAAAGGAGTTTTTTGTAAAAATAAAATCATTTTCTAGGCTTTCTAAAAATTGTTTTCTTAAAATTTAAAACAATATTGTTTATTCAAGTTCTAGTACAAAACTGTGTTTAAGTTTTTCCATTCGAAAGAAATCAAAAATAAATTCCCTTTAATTTAGGCAGTCGTAGTTTGTTAAAAAAGTTGCTACTTTTGCATCTTTGTGAACGTTATTTGATACAAATAATTATTTGTCGTTTATTAAGCACAGCTTTTAAGCACACCTAACACCTTGCTACTGCTTAAAAGTGAGTATATTGTTTATAAGTACGACGATGGACAATAGAAGGTAAACAAATTACGTGTTTCACTTTATTTTATGAAGTCACAATCAAAAATTCCTCCGGTCTTTGTTTTTAAAGTTAATCAATGTGATTGTTGCTGATTTACAAAACCGGTTAGAAGACAGGAAACCGAAAAGTTTCCTAGAAAAATAAGAGCGTTGTCCATACCAATGAATATTGAATTTTCACAACAAATTGTTCCCTCCCTTATTAACCACCGTGTCATTTTGTCGCTGTGCTAAAGTGACCCTCCGTGCCAAAGTGACGCACCGTGTCATTTTGTCGCTGTGGTAAAGTTACCCTCCGTGCTAAAGTGACGTACCGTGTCATTTTGACGCTGTGCCAAAGTGACTCTTCGTGCCAAAGTGACACACCGTGCCAAAGTGACGCACCGTGCCGGAGTGACGCACCGTGTCATTTTGTCGCTGTGCCAAAATGACGTACCGTGTCTATTTGACGACCTTGTCATTTTGTCGCTGTGTCATTCTGACCCGCTCCCTCAGATATTGTTTTCTTGTTGGTGCAGCCAGTCAAAGAAGGTTAATACCGTTCAAACCCATGATGATAGTTCCTGTTTTATGCAACAGAATACACAAGTAATGCCATTACATGCTAATAAACGAATTATATTGAACAACATTATTTTTGACAACAGAAATTTGCGTAGAGCCAAGACACTAGACTAGGGGTGGGCAACGTACGGCCTGCGGCCCGACCGTTTTTTAAACATTAATGGGATTCGACCCGCAAATGAAAATGACCGGCCCGCAAGCAGAGTGACAGGCCCACTAAGGGTCAATATAACAAAGTTTTAATAAAACTTTGCATCGTATTTTTACAAATCAAAACTGTAATAATTTGACTTTAAAAACATGCTAAAATATGACTTTGTAAATTAATGTGTAGTAATAAATATACCATTTTGTCCTAGTGTTTTGTGTTGTTCTAACTTAGTTGAAATACAGTTTTGTCAAATTACCCCAAGCAAAGTGTTTTTTTAAGTACGATATTTTACATACGTACCTTTGTCAATTAAATGTCAATTATACTTATAGACATTGTTTTAATACATTGACATGTCTCAATATATGTCTTAAGTTGTCTGACTTGAGAAAAGTTTGTGAACTTTAAGGATTCAAAAAATGTGAATCCACTGTATAAATATAACTAGATTCCGGCCGAATCCGAAACTTATATTTTAATTAGAATCCGACCGGATCCGGATCTCGACTTAAAATTAGTATGCAGTCGGATTCGGATCTAGTAAGTCATTATTCGATCCGGTAAATAACTAATTCAAAATGATCCGGCCCGCAAAAGACTGAATATTTCCGGATCCGGCTCGTTGATTGAAAAACGTTGCCCACCCCTACACTAGACCATACACGTGCATCAATTAAAATCACGAAACACGGCACAAATAAGTTTGTTATGGTAAGTGCGTTAGCTGATACTCGTGCAAGTCAAATCTTTGGGGATGGAAAAACTTTAAAGATGCTGGTTATGGTAAAAATGACTTACTTCTGTATCAGTCACAATTCAGGCTGCTATTAAAATTCCAGTAAATATTTTAATAGCTTTCAGAGCTACTGTTAGCGGAATGTCTCCAAAGTATGAGGTAAACAGCTGCAATAGTATTATTTATGTCAGTGACTGAGTTTTTTTAATCGTATGAAACAATGGTTAAACTCTAACTATAAATAGAGATTTTTCCACTATTGGTTCTCAGCTGCCTCATCATCACTCTTAAGTTGTTGCAAACTTGAATGAAAAAGATCAGAGTAAACTCAACTCACACGAGGTAGCCTGCAGTTGCCCAACCAGAAGCAAAGTTTCAGATGAACTATGCAAGCTTCCATTCAAGGCTACAAGTGAAAATGTGAGTAAGATGCGTGAATGGTTTCTACAAAGATATGCAGCTTCTATGTTTAATATATATCCGTATAAACCACTTAATCAAATGAGTAGCCCCACCACCACTTGAAATTCATTTGGAAGATAATGATAAACCTTGTGCCTTTCATGGTCTTGCACACGTACCAATTCATTGGCAAAAGCAGGTTGAAGCGGGTCTCATCAGGAATGAAAAGTTAGGTGTTTTGGAACGTGTCCCATTTGGTGAACCTGTAATCTGGTGTCATCGTATGGTTGTCACAAGGAAACAAGACGGTTCACCTAGAAGAACTGTAGATCTCTCACCTCTTAACAAGTATTGCAAGAGAGAGACATGTGCTTCAGAAACTCCGATTTAGTTGGCACGCAGAATTCCAAAAGGAACATTCAAGACTGTAACAGATGCTTGGAACGGTTATCATTAAGTTCCTTTGAGAGATAGTGATAGGCATCTCACAACATTTATCACCCCGTTTGGTAGGTTTCGTTATACTAGAGCACCTCAAAACTTTGTTTTGTATGGTGATGGTTACATTCGTCGTTTTCTGCTATCTTATATGATTTTGATAGAGATGAAAGGTGTGTAGATGATACTGTGTTTTATGATTCTAAATTAGAGTGTCACTGGTGGAGGACAGTAGATTTTTTGTCAAAAGTTGGAAAAGCAGGCATAATCCTTGATTCAAAGAAGTTCTAATTCCGTCAGAAGTCAGCTGATTTTGCAGGTTTCAGAATTTCAAATGAAAGCATAGAACCTTTACCAAAGTACTTGGACTCAATTTGGAAATTCCCAACAGTAAAGTCTGCCACAGATATACGGAGCTGGCTTGGCCTAATAAATCAAGTATCCAACTATGCCAAACTTCGTAAACTTATGGCACCTTTTAGAGACTTTTTCAACCCAAAAAACAAATTCATTGGAGCAAAAAATTTGAACCAAACATTTAATAGGTCAAAACAAATAATTTCTTATGCAATAAGAAGCGGTGTACAAGTTTTTGATCTTGGAAAGTTGACATGTCTAAGACCTGATTGGTCGTAGCGAGGCTTAGACCACTTTATCATGCAGAAACACTGCAAATGCAATCGCCGATTACTAGACTGCTGCACCACTGGTTGGAAGGTGAAACTTGCAGGTTCAAGGTTTTTACATGGAGCAAAAAATAGTTATGCTGCCATTGAAGGAGAGTCGCTTGCCATTGCTTGGTCGTTATAGCAGACCAAGTATTTTACTAAGGGCTGCAAAAATCTTGTGGTTGTTACGGATCATAAGCCACTAATAAAGATTTTTGGTGATCGTGCTTTAAACGAAATTCAGATCACACGAATATTTAGACTGAAACAGCGCACACTACCATGGCTTTTTGAAGTACAGTACATGCCTGGTAAAACCAATTTAGCTGCATCACGTTATCCTACCTTGTCAAGTGTGATTGACTCGCATGATGGTGACTTGACTAATAATCACTTCTTATTGCTTCATTAATCAATGAAGTACGCCGTTCAATCGCAATCACTTGGAAGTAATTGTAGAAGAAACGTTAAATAACAAACTACTTTTAAGAGTTTTTAGGTGTTTCGAAGAAGGTCGAAGTTTAAAACATGATGAATCTTTGTCAGCGTATTTTAGATACGATGGTGCTTTGTACGTGAGTGATGGAGTTATACTTTACAAGGACAGAGTAATGGTGCCTTTAAGTTTACGACCTTGTGTTGTCAATAAGTTACATCCAGCGCACCAAGGTGTAACATCAATGCCCAAAAGATTGTCTTCTGGCCTGGGACTACACAGAACATTGGATCAATTCAAGAAAAGTGTCAAAGCTGCAACCAAAACTTTTCTTTTCAACCATCTTTACCACAAGAGTTATCTTATCCTCCTACAAGTCCTTTCGAGAAAATATTTGCAGAATTTTTCCAGTTTACTGTAAACAATTTTCTAATACTAGGCGACAGATTGTCAGGTTTGACAGAAATATTTTCAACAACCAGCGGAACATCTCAAGCAGGTTCGCGTGGTTTGATAAGTGCCTACGAGACTTAACTTCTAGATTTGGAGTACCTGAGGAGATATCAAGTGATGGTGGACCACAATTTTTGTCTAGTTCAACAAAGGAGTTTCTTAAAACCTGGGGTGTTGCTCATCGAGTAGCTTAAGCATACTATCCAAGGTCAAATGGAAGAGCAGAAGTCGCTGTAAAGTGAGCAAAAAGACTCATAAGGTCCAATGTTATTGAATCAGGTAGCCTAGATAGCAATAGAATTTTAAGTGCGATGCTTCAGTTTAGAAACACCCCTGACAGCGACTGTAAAGTATCCCCAGCTGAAATTATATATGGACGACAGCTGCGAGATGGTTTTGCTTTTTTAAACAAGCTGGAAGAATTTTCTAATCATGAGGTGCGACCTGTATGAAGAGAAGCATGGAAATTTAAAGAAGAGGCAATTACAAGATTTGTCAAAAATACACAAGCTATCAACCACAAAGCTAGGAAGTTGCGACCTTTGTACGTCGGCAATAGGTGTCTACTGCAGGAGCAGAGCGGCAACCACCCACGTAAATGGGACAGGAGTGAGTTATAATGGAGGTGTTTTCACGAGATCAATTTTTGGTGAGAATTGATGGCTCACGGATATTGACGCAAATGAATAGATTGTTTTTGAGGTTGTACACCAAATCTCAACGAGTATTGATGCAAAGGTATTTTATGGTTGGCGTCGAGATCAATCTAGTTCACAAGAGGACAAGGTAAGTCATCAATCTCATGATTCGCCTTCAATGTTTTCAGATGGTTCGAATGATGCCAGATGATGAAGATGATGGGGATCATAAGAATGTTGAGGAAAAGAACATCACTGCTATGATTCCCATAAAAAAGAATGTACCACTTGCTCTGCGTAGGTTAAAAGAATTCAAGGCCCCAGGTCCAAATTGGTGATATTAACAAAGCAAGAATGGATTCACGTTAAATTAGATATGTTTAATTGTATAGGATTTAATTGTATTGTTTTTTCGTGTATTACAGTTATATTGTTGATTTGTTTTAAAATTATTCTTTTTTAAAGCGTTTTCTTGGGTTCAAGCTAATTGAATTTTATTTGTATATTCAATTTATCTCAAATGGATATACTAATGATACATTGGAAATACAAAAATAATTTTTGTTACTTATCCAGATTCCCTCATTTGAGCTTTGTTTTACCTTAATATTATTTTTCCTTAAATGAGCTGAAGGGGATGTAGAATTATTAAGCTTTAGCTTATTTTAGTTAATATTTTTATACTTGTTTTGTTTCAGATATTTTACATTGTAATTAGATTCATTCATAAGGAGTTATTCTTCAACAATTTTAACCGATTATATCTAAAAGATTAGTCTGAATACTAAAAAATTCTAAAGTTCTTTTATATATTGTTTATTGAACAACAACAACAAAAAAAAGCGCTCAAAACTTAGTCTTAGGACCTAGTGAACGAAAAAACCGTTCGGTTGTCGATTCGCACATCACAGATACCTTTTAACGTCCTGTCCAGGACCTAGATTTTAGCTTTATTAGTCACTACAAATTAAGACCAATTAGAAATTAGATTAATTCCCCTATGGCCTTAATTTTAGAATAGTCGGAGTCAAAATTTAATTGTAGTATCTATACAAGTCTTGTATAAGTTATATATTTTTAAGTTTTAAGTCTAATAAAAAATTGAAGCTTGTCAGAAGTTTCTGATAAACATATGAATTTAGTACTTCTTTGCAGTAGAAAAAAATATTATTTTTTCAAAGAATAATGATTCTGGTGCCACTCTTTAAGTATTGATTGCGATGTTTTTGGGCTAAAACTTCTAGGCTAAAAAAAAGATCATGTAACGTTCCAACTAAAATAAGCTAATATTTTCAAAACTATACTAAAGTACACGCTTGTGACAATTGAAAAGTTTAATATACTAAGAACTCATTTGCTTTATACTTGTAACTTTACTTAACTTACTTTTTTATAACAAAAACTTGAGATCAATAATTACATAAAACCCTTTTTTAATAAACATTTTGATAAAAATTTAAATGAAATTAATAGCAGCATTCAAATAGACATCTTCAATTAAGCCAAAAATAAATCTTATTTTTTATTCCAGATATAGATAACGAATATGTATACTGAGTTTCTAAAAACCTAGAATTTAGAAATTAGGCATAAAAGATCTGGAATTAAAGAAATTTTGAAAAAAAAAATAAAATAACCAGAAATGTTAAACAAAAGTTACTTAAAATTCTGCAATCTTAAACCTTTTTATATGAAAAATACTAAGATTTGGGAAAATTCTTTCATTTAGAAATGTTTTTGTTTTATTTATATTTTTGTTTTTTTATAAAATATGTTTAAAGTAGCAGCACAGTATCTTTTTAATATTTTACTCCTATTTAACACTGTTATTCATTTTAAAATTATAACAAACACATTTCATTATTTATGTACTTTAGATCAAAACTTATCAAAAGCTGTACCTTAGTAAACTAAACTGTATATAAAATTTAATAAAAATATATTGTAGATGAAACTTAAGAAGTTTATAAAATGACGCAATAGCTGATTATGAATTTTTAGCATCAGCATTTAGTTGAACTTTAAGTTCCAAAAAATATACACTTGGTTGTTAGGTCATTTTATAATGTTATAATCATCTTTATAATAAACTAAATATAATTTATTATAGTTTATTGAACGACATACAAAAAGACGCTTAAAATATTTGGTTCTAAGACCTGGTGCACAAAAAAATTATCGGTTATTAAGTCGCACACCACGGATACCTTTTAACGTCTTGTCAAAGACGACCTGAAAGTTTATTGAATTTTAAGAGGAGCTTTTTCATATGTCGACAAGGCAATATGTTTTCACTCCTCTTATTCAAGCAGCCCTCTTTTTTCAACGCAAGCATAACGGCCGTTGATTCTTTAAAGCACAGCCTACAAACGGGGTTATTACCATCTGCTATAAGCTGTGTTCTTTTTTTCATTTTAAGTTATTATAAAATCAATATTTTTGCGCTTTAGGTCACAAACATACCCAAAAGCTCATCCTCATGTAGTAGTGTTACTTTTAAAAGAATTTTTATGGTTAGCATATCGGAAACTGAACTCAGTTGAACATAAGCCAATGTAGAACTTCTTCTGGAGGGTAGAGTGAACTGTTGTCTTGTAAATAGTGTTCTCCGAACGGCAATTGCCCCTTTTCAAATTACATTTGCAGCCACCAGTGCAATTAGATAAATTTTAAATTTTATTACTTTTATTTAATATTTTTAGGTTATGTGACTAAATTAATCTTTCCAAATTAGCTGTACATGAATAACTAATTTGCATACTATGTATGTTGAAGGAATTTGATAATTGACTTTACTTGTTATACGTTTTTTTCACTAAATTAACAAATTCGCTGCTGATATTTGTTTAAACTAAACTACTGAATGGAGGATTATACCTAATTACGTATGGTTTTATTTTATTTTTATTTTTCGTTTTAATTCTTTGCTCCGTTTGATTTTTTATTTAAACGTTGATCAATTATGTTTGGTATTACTTTTATACTATTTGGTAGGTGACTAGAACTTTTATTAATATACATAATTTTTGAGTTTTGCTTTTTATAAGGTATATAGGAGAGATCATACAAGTTAAGCTTTACATCCAGGTAGTCAGTTGTCATCATTAGTGATTCAACAGTGTCTAGTAACTAAATCAGGGTAGCTACTGGTTTTTGAGAAATTTCTTCGACATTTTTTAAAGTACACGTTTTTGGGTCTATTTTTTGTTTAAAGTAAAGTTTATGATTAAAAACTGTGCTAAGTTGTATAAAAACACTAAAAAGATACTGTAAAGCTACATTAAATGTGACTTTTTATAGAAAAATGTTTGATTGTGACAAAATGATTTTTTTTTTAAGTTAAAATTATATTAATAGTAGCAGATAAACAGAGATCACTACTAACAGTCAAAAAGAAGATTTATTTTTCAGCCATGTTATAGAAAGAAACAAATTTAAAGCTTTTGCTAAATGTTCAATATTTTGTTGAACAACTGCTGTAGCTTAGTTATAACAAGATTAATTATAATATATAAATATTTTTAGACCTTTACAATATAGGTCAGTTACAACTTGATTAAGTATAGAAAAAGACATATAACAACAGTAATATTTATCTTTTTTATTAATTTGTACGCACAGCTTATTGAAATAGCAGTTGCACTACTTGGGAGCTGATCATTTCTAACTCGAGATTGTTTTAAACTTATGTAATTTCATATTAAAGTTGATCATATCAAGCACGATCATATTAAACTTGATTTTTTTTAAACCTGATCAAATCAGTTTAAATATATTTTTTTTATAAATTGATCATATATTAACAAGTTTAATTTATAAATTTTTCAGTATTTAAAATTTTTAATGTTAAAATTAGAAAATGTAAACAAACAGTTTGTTTGTTTTAGATATACTGTTTTTATTAACTGTGCTGTTCAAACATTATTATATTAAGAATTAACGATAGGAACAATGTGTTTAATACTAATTTACAACTCTACAATTCCTAACTCTATGAAGTTTTTTTTTTTTAATCCATTAGTTATCATTACCCCACTATATACCATGGTTCAATTGCATTTGTTTATGGATTAAAATTTTATAGTTTTTAACATTAGTATAACTTTAATTTTTTTTTTTAATTTTGACAACAAAAAAATTAATTCGAACCAATTTTTAATTATTATTTTACTACAGATCTACAATTTGAAAATCCGTTCTGCGGTGAAACTTAGTAATTGTTTTTCTCAAAAGTAATAAATTATTAGGTATTATTAATACACCATTAATTTAAAACTATTTTAGTATGTTTATATTTTAAAAGAATAGATAGATCATATAACTGCACAACTAACCATTTTAAAGTTGCTTTATTACAAACGAAGCATATCTTGCCCTTCTTAAATTAACTTATAGCAGCCGCTTATACAATATCATCTTAGTTTATATGAACTTACTTTGTCTAAAATCAGGGGCGTGTCTAGGCTTTCTCAAGTGGAGTAGCACCATTTTTACTGGTCATTAAAGTTTATTCTAAATTAGTTATAAGTAATTCTCTATAAAAAATGAATTAGGAAAGCACAATTTTGTTGTTCAAAAATAGACTAGAGTAACCTGCCACTTAATTGCGCATTTCTTAAGTACGCATTGCCGGTTTGGGTACGCACTTTATAGCCGAAAAACTCTGTGTTCAAAAAAAATGTTCTACTCATAAATAAAAACTCAAACCTAATAATTAATAACACAAAAGTTTTATTTCTTTTAATAAGTTGTACTGTAGTAAATTTAAATATATTAAAACTAAAGGAACCATAAACAACTTATGAAGTTAGAAATTCTATGTCAAATCCAATAAACAAAACAAACATAGTACAGTTTACTAAATTGTATTATGTCAGCCTTTTAGTTAGGAAACATTGTTATAAAATAATCAAAACTGTAAGAAATTTCAACACAAAAAAAAGAACTACTGAAAATTTTAAGATATTACTATAGATGATGTCCATTCAAGTTTTTCTTTTGGATTTTAACTTCGTTTACATTTAAACATCTTTTAATTATATTTTTTAAAGTTAAAAAATAATTTCAAAAAAAAAAACAATGGTTAAAATTATACAATATAAAAAATATATTTAAACGATAGTTAAATGTGTAGCCTGAAAGTGTAAGGGTCCTAAAGATGGTTACGAAAACTCTCTGGGTTAAACATTCCAGCTAACTAAACCCTGTTGTCGACACATTTATAAAAAATAATTTTAAGTATATTATATAAAAATACCATCAAATGATAACTACGTAAGAATCAAAACTTGAAAAACTATTGTATATGTGTCAACCTTGCAACATTCAATATAATTACTACTTAGTTTAAAATGAAATGGTTCGCTTCAAAAAAATGTTTATACAATAAACTAAGTGTTTTTAAACATTAGTATTTACATAAAACATTTTTGAAGTAAATTTTCACTTACTATTTCAAAAACAATATAAAATAATCATTTATTTTTATTAATTAGCATACATAATGGAAATTTTAAGCAACGTAGTAAAAATTTTCCCTCAAAAAAAGTCAAACTTTAAAATATAAACACTTTGTGACATTACGAATGAATTTTAAACAAAAAAAAATTTCAGCTGACTTTAGAAGATGCCAAAGCTATAAGTGAAACTTTCTAATCGTAACATTTCTATGAACAGTAACCTCTCGCTTATTTACGCACATTGTGTCCACAAAAAAAAATGCGTAAAAATACGAGAGGTACCAAATATTCTTACTATAATGGCTGTTTTTTTATATTGATTCTATTTAAAAGCAGATTTGAGACGTTCCAACTTTAAACAATTTGTTTACTTTATTTATAAATGTGAAAACAAAAGATAAAACTATACATATATTGAAAAAAGGATTTAAATTTATATAAAATAATAATAGTTGTAGAAAAATTTTACAAATTTTAATAATAAGTAGATTTTATTTTTATTTATATGTGACTTATTTGATACTTAACATTTATAGTATATTCTACTTTGTAGGTTCAATTTACAATTAAGCATTTGTTGACAATTAAGAAATAGTGTGGTGTCTATATTAAAATTTGTTTCTATAGCCTTTTACAAGAATATGCATTTGGTGTTGTAATGGATTTCTTCGTTTGAACGAAAATATATAAAATATAAGAAAAATGTTTAATAAAAATTGTTAACGTTACTACAACTACTTTATCAATTGTTTATGTTACCACTTTCATTATTTAACACAGTTAAATTTCTTTCAGAATTTTAATTTAATCTCTAATTGTAAAAAATATATCTGATATACTGAGGTATAACTAAATGTTTATCAATTAGTCAAGGAACATAAGTTTACAAAGTCTAAAGCAGGGTTTCCCAAACTCATTTACTAAATCGCCCCCTTTTCAGTAACTTGAAAAAAAATCGCCCCCCACGATTTTACAACGTAGTTTTTCTTTTGAGTACAAACTTTTGAGCTAAAAAAAGTTGTGTACGAAATGTAATTTAGTCTTGTACTTCTTATGCATGCACTTTTGTGTTCAAAGTAGTTTACAGGGCTTGAGGAAATAATTTACAGTTATTTTCTTAGAAGCCCAGTAAAGTGTATCAAAATACTTAATTATTAAAAAGCCTTGAGTGACCTGTAATCAATCCTGTTTAAATATGATCTGTTTCGAAACTTTTACGTCAGTGGTGGACAACTTTTGTAGTCAGCAATTCATATTTACTAAAAAATATTTTCTATTTTCAACTCGTTAGAAAATGTAATTGCGGGCTGCATGATTTAGAAAAATTACAAATAAGAAAATTAAAAAACTCGAGCAAAATTGTAATAAAATGATTTAGTATTATTGTGATCTAGGAAATACTTTTGTGAACTAAAAACGAAATGAAAGCGTATATCAAAATATTAAATATCAAAAAAATAAATTTTATTTATTTTGAACAAGTAGTTTTCAATTTATTTTGCGGGTCGAAATTCGACTGGATCTGCGACTGGATCTGAGCCGTACGTTACCCACCTGAAATTTTAACTTAAACCTGACATTTTAATAATATCTCATATAACAAATTTCGGACATTTAGAAGTTAATACTAAGTAACTTATTTAAGCCGCACAAAATACTTAAATTACTTTATAAATAGGCTTTTTTAAAATATGTATACCAGAGATTAAAAAACTATAAAAGAATTAACAGTTTGTTTTACACATAATGTTATAAATATTAAAACATTATTTCTGATCTATTTAAAGGAAGTTTGACCGACTGGTTGATTATCTCACATGAAAAGTGGTTTCATCGACAGCTTCAGTTAATGCAGTAAATTTACTAATTTTAATGCTAAGATATATTGTAAGCAAGCTAGTTGTAAAGTTGAAAATTTAATTTTTAACTTTTTAAACTATTTTTTTCGTAGTAGAATACCATGAAATAGCATTTGACTTGGAATAATCTTTAGGGAACTAAACCTTAATTCTAACATTTTTTTTCTTTATTTAAATTCAAAAAAAAAATCCAATGTTTTACAGTTAATTCTGTGAACAGAAAGTAATCAATTAAAAAAACTTTTAACTAGGTTTAAATTTTGTTTTGTAGCTGTAGCAGTCTTTTTGATGGCTTATTAAATTCTGTTTAAAAAGTTTTTTTTTTCTAGCTATTAGCCTACAATAATTTAACAGAGGAAAATAGTGAAAAACTAAAAGCTAGTGTTGAAGTATTAAAATAAACTAAGTATATTCTAATTGCTAATATATATTAAATTCAGATAAAACAAAAAACAGTTGTATTAATAGTTTAAAACTCCTTATATTATAATAAACTTTTGAACAATAATAAATCAAGTTAGAAAATAAAATTGTGTTTAAGAAACTTTTAAATGAAAAAGTAGAAGTCAATTCAAATAGAGACCTCAAATTTATACTCTTTTAAAACCAAAAAAATCTTTTTAGAAATAATAACTTTAATGGTTGTCAAAATGTTACAATCAGATAATAGTTTTATAGTGATATAAGTTGTATACAGATTAAACTAGTAATAACAAAAACCTGTCAAATAAAGGTCTTTCAAATAAATATTTTAATCACTATGCTATAAAAACTTTTAGTGTAATGTAAAACAACGAATATCAACTACAAAATTAACCAGGTCAAAATAAAATTATTAAAATCTTTAAAACATAAACCATTTAATAAATATAGTAGACTTCCGCTTGAGTTCGCACTTTGAAAAAAATCAAAAATTGCAACCTCAAAAAATTATTACCATATTTTTTTTACAAAATGACAAATTTCAATATGTTATATTCAATGATGTTATGAATAAACATGAAATCCACTAAAACATAAAACAAACTTTCATTAAAAAAATAGATCTATATAATATATTAAATATTATATATATTTTCTTTTATTAATATTTAGTTAGTAATAGACTTTACTTAGTTAAATTTAAGAAAATATAAATTTGCACTTTTTTTTCGGTAAAAAGTGCGAACTCAAGAGGAAGTCTACCGTAAATAATATTTATTAGGCATTATGCAAACCTGTTGTAGAATAAATAGCTTAATAAAGTTGTTATTATAAAAAGACTACTTAAATGCAATACAAACCAGGTTAAATAAGAAATACTTTAAAAGATCAAATAAAATTAAAAAACTTCCATAAAATAATGTCTGCTACTGAAGTCTTATATAATGTGAAGAATGAAGAATATGACTGCTTGCAAGTTTTTCTAATCTGATTCTTAATTAGTAAAATAGAGCCTTAAGTCACCTCCTTTATAAATATTTAGATTAGACCTTTTGCTCAAGATGTTGATAACTGAACTTAAAGCTTTCTCAACAACATAGCTAGAAGGAAAAGCTATAAAGAACAATCTAAATTCCTCTAAAATGATTGGATACTTTTGCCTTAGTTTTTGTTGAGTCCAAAAGCTTTCATATCGTTCTTTGGAAGAATTTACTTTAAGTTCAAAGTCAGTTTGTAAGTCTGAGAAGGTTTCCTGTAAGTCGTTTACTTCAAAAGTATTTGCCTCGAAAGGATCCATACTTTTATCTATATGATAGCTTTTTTGTGTCAAACCTAAATTTTACTACTTAGAATTTTAAATTGTTAAAAATTCCAGATTTTTTCCAGGTTTTTTTTTGCTTAAATTGTCAAATTCTAGGTTTTTAGGTAAATTGGCAACCCTGTATAGTTTTATTTCTTAGTTTAACTTAGTGACTTTTCAAAAAGCAACTGGAAATATCATGAGGTGATAGTTAGTAATAAATAACATAGATTTTTACAAACATTTATAACCCCAAATAACACATATGTCAGGTTATAAAATAGTGAGAGGGATTCCAATCGTCTATGATATATGTAATTGTTAAATATGGAAATATATAAATGAAAATATAGTATTTACTTGAAAGTAGGAGTCATAAACACTAGACTTTTTTCTTTTTTTTTCATAAATAAAATAAACTTTTTTGTTTAAGTTTTACCTCAGGGTCTAATAATTAATAGCAAGCTAAAAATAGTAAAATAGCAAGAAAAAAAATAAAAATCTTATGATAACCCAAAATTTTAAAATCGCCCCCTTTTCGCCCCCTTACTAGTTATCGCCCACCCTTTCGCCCCCTTACTAATTATCGCCCCCCAAAATACTAAAATCGCCCCCAGGGGGGCGATATCGCCCACTTTGGGAAACCCTGGTCTAAAGATATAGAGGTGAGTTAGCATTTAACAACATATTTTAAATAAAAAATATACAATAAATTTAATTTGTGCAATACTTTAAAAAATTATTCTTATTTGAACATTTTAGAGTTCTAAAATGCGTAACTAAACGAGTGCGTAAAGATGCGAGAGGTTACTGTAATAAATTCAACATTCATTAAAAGTTTAGCAAATAGGAAAAACTAAATCTATAAACAACTTTTTTAATGAAATATTTTAGATTTTTATTTTTCATGGGTCGCCAAGGAAACCAGTCAAAACACGCCCCTGCTCTTAGATTTCAACCACAAGATAGCTAAATGTTTAAAGCAAATTTTCTCCAGGTTTTTAAATGTATAATTTGACAGATCTAAGCTAATTAATCAACACAGTACTACTATTATTAGTACAGTGCTTATTCACTTAACCGGACACTTTCAGTCAAAGGAAAATTCAAAAAAAAATCAATATTATTCAATAACATTATTGTATGATATACAAATACTTAAGCTTAATGCTGTAAGAAAATTTTAAGTGATTTTATAATTTCTACAATTTTGTTTATTATTATGATGTAACGATACTACTAAAGATTACATTATAAATTTGTTCTAAACTAGCTTAGTTATTAAAACCTTTGCATGTAAACATTAAGTCAGTCAGTTTAGAAATCTTAAAAACAATGCTATTAAAATATCACTTGTAGTTTTTTATTTATTTTAACTTTCAGAACTTTTTGATAGTGAATTAAATTCTAAGTAGATTTTTGTTTTTATTTTATAGACGTTCTGTTTGGTTTTTAACTCAAACAATACTACAAAAACGTATATAGTTGCAGAGGATTAGTAAGTCTGATGTTTTTCTACCTTAGAAAACAATATAAATAAACCAAAAATTTAGCTTTTATTATTTATAATTTTAATATTTTTTTTACAATTACTACGTATTTGTATTTATTATAACACTTTAATTATTTATTATGCATTGTATAATAACAGCAGTTGTAATATTTTATGAAAAAATAATTTTTTGTAGTTATCCGTACATGTTTACAGAAAAATCTTGCCCAATGTGTCCGGATAAGTGAATAAGCACTGTACTGGTAACTTTTAAGTTGTTCAAACCGATAACCTGTTCTAAAGTATTTATTGCTTAAAACTAAAATAACTTTTGTTAAACATGAATTTTTTTCTTGTTTTATTTTTAATGAACTTATGATATATATTTTGTTAGTTTACAGTGTTTCGGTCAACTAGTAGAACTTATGAAAAAGCAACAACAAAGTATAGATGAAATAAAGATAAAAAATTAAACTAACTAACAAAAAGAAATGAAAAAACTTAATCAAAAAGTTATATAACCACATAGATATTAGATTGAAAAACTTTTGTTTTATCATAATCTAAATCCAAACTATTAACCATAGTTGAATAAAAATATAAATCTAACTAAATTATACTTATTACAGCTACTTTTAATAAATAAACACATTTAATGACTTATAACTGATACTAAAAAGTTAAGAAGTATTTTAGCTGCGATACACACATTGGGCATAAAACATTTCATCAAACAATTGCATGGTTGCCACTGATCAAGCTGAGAAAAATTCCTGACTTTTTACCAAAATTTTCCTGACTTTTCTAAATCAAACTCTTAAATTAAACTTTTTCTAAAATACATAATCTAACACTTGAAATTATATAAAGCTTTCAATCTAATTTTAATACAGGTTAAAAACAACAGTTTTTTGCAAAATTCTATCATCAAACTTCAAGTACATCACTTAAACCATCTGTGTATGATCGATGTTTGTGATAAACAGTATAAAAGCAAAATACTTGTAGTATTACCTTAAAACACAGCTTGGCTGAAAAAAGGTACAATTTTTTAACAATTCCTAGCATAAATGTATCTAGATAAACGAACGACATATAAGGAACTTTTACAATTAAAACTTTGAATTAATAACGAACTTTCACAACTAAAATCTTAAAACAACAACAAATTTTTACAGTTGAAACCTTAAAACAATAAAGAACACAATTTTTTAGAATTTCCTAGCATAAATGTATCTAAATAAACGAAACGACATATAAGAAACTTTAACAATTAAAACCTTAAATCAATAAGGAACTTTCACAACTCAAACCTTAAAACAATAACGAACTTTTACAGTTAAAACAACAAAGAACTTAATCAAATACTGTTTATTTTTTAATGTATGTACTAATTTTATTTTTTCTGTTTTTTATTAGCACTTCAACCTCTTCATCTAATGAAGATATGGCTTCCTTCATCTGAACTGCATTCCACTTCATTTTCTTGGCAGTTAAAATCATTTGCCTCATTTTATTTAAATCGCTCTCATCTGCTGCCCCTACACTTGTTGAAGAGAATCTTTTCTCTAAATCAAGCCACAACTTGTGGGCTTCATTTCTTTTCTTTTGCCACTCATTTATGTTTACTTTCATTTATAAAATATTTCCTCTTATCATTTAGTATAAAATTTGTAACAAATAAATATACTCTTATTTACTTTAAAACTTAAGTTACTCTACAAAAAACTACAAATAAAATTAATCTTGGCATATACCTTCTTATAACTTATTTTATAAATTTAAACAACTTTGAAAAAATTATAAAGAGGTTAAGTATACACATAACTTGTTACATAAAATACTAAACTAACTGCTTAGTTATAAAGAACTCAATTATTTACTTAAACAAAAAACACTTTGATTCTAAAATTATGCTAGGTAAACTTTTGTGTATATATCTTAGTTTCACTATGGAAGTGTCCTTGCTACAGATCATCAATACTAAAAATCTTACAAAATCTGCTCGTTCAAGTAGGGTACTTGTTCAATATTTTAATAGAAAATTTTTGCAGTTTTGTAATGGATATTTTACTAATTTATACCAGATGAAGGCATTAGAATTAAAATTAAATATTTTTGTAAATTTCTAGGAAAATTTTGGAATTTTTTTCTGACTTTAAAGGACTTATAATTAATTTTTACCATTTGAAGGCTTTGGAAAACAAGGAATTTTGTAAATTTAATCTGACAAAATCTGACTTTTTTTAAATTTTATCAAATTTCCTGACTTTTCTTGACTTTTTTTAAAAACCACCCATTTTTTCCTGATTTTTGTTATTTTTTAAATTTTTCCTGACTTTTCTTGATTTCCTGACCGAGTGACAACCCTGATTATCTTTCAAATAAAGCCGTTTTGCTTTAACAAAAAACTGACTCATGCTTTTCATAACTGGATCCAGATCGTTTTTCGAAGCTATCTGGATTACAGCAAAAAAAAACTGATTCTGACTGAATCAATAATTTTATTAGGCTCAAAATATTTAAAAACAACATTAACAAAATGTAAGCAAATAATAGAACTAATACATTTTTTTTGATAGAAAGGACTTTTTTAATGTTTTGTTGATACTTGATTCAAATTTGAAGATAGTTTTTAATTTCATTCAAGTAAATTTTTAGATTGTTCGTAATTTTATTTTAAATTTGACTCGTTACATATATTCAATTTGTTTTAAAATTAGTACAAACTTTACCCGATTATACACTTATAAGTTTGAAATTTTTGAACATGCAATATTTTAGTTTTGTTTAGATTTTTATGCATAAATAAGTTTTTAAATAATATTATAGATAAACATCATTGTAAAGTGCAGTTTACTATTTTATTACACTTGACAAGGTCGTAAATTTATTTTCCCACCGAAACCTGGTAGTAAATAAAATATTTAATTTGCAATAATATTATTATATAAAAAATAAATTCAAAACAATTTGTTATGAAGACAAAAGAACTCAATTTTTGTAAATATGTGAAGTAACCACAACTAAACAATGCACTTGTTTAATATTTTTCTATGCCAACTATCAATAATTACTTAAGTATTTATTGGTTAAAATTTTTTAAGAACCCTTAAGTCTATAACTAAGAAAAAATGATAATAATTACCTAACGAAAATCATTTGGATGATGAAATTTAAAAACACTTTTATCATTTTCCTTTTATCATATATACGGAATATAGAATTAACAACTTAATTGTCTTTTTTTTTTTTTTAATTACGTTAAACTTTAAATAAACTAACTTAATAATGATTTAAATTGATACTTTAAAACAAATTGAGCTAAAGATTTAATTAATACTAAATGTAAAATTTCATTAATATATTTAGTTGTTATACCTTGTTTATTATGTTTAAATGATAAAACTATCTAAATATATTGTATTTTTTACAATCATTGTCACTAATTTTTGATGGACACTCGACCATTACATCTTTACCACTTGCATTTTTAGGGAAAGCTATTACGTCCTTTATAGAATCAGTTTTACATAAAACTGAAATTAATCTGTCTAATCCCAATGCAATTCCACCATGCGGAGGTGCTCCAGACTTAAGAGCTTCAATCAAAGTTTCAAACTCTAATGGATTTATTTTAAGTAAGTGTTTCAGCACCTTATCCTGCAATTCAGCATTGTGAATACGAATAGATCCACCACCAACTTCCTCACCATTTAAAACTAGATCGTAAGCCTGACTTCGTGTCTTCAGAGGATATTCAAACATTTTACATTGGTCTTCAGGGTGGGGAGCAGTAAATGGATGGTGTACTGACTTTATTTGATGTAAGTTGTTTAGCTCAAACATTGGAAAATCAGTTACCCACAAAAATGCATCTTTGTCTGAAAACTTAAAATTGTTTGTATATTTTTTTAAAAGTGATGCTAACAAAACCCTTAAGCGACCTATTTTAATCCTACAAAGATCTTTGTCTTTATCCCAGCACAATATCTTAATTTCGCCTTCGCTTATATTTACTTTAGAAATCAGCTTTGTAGCTCCTTTAAATGTGCAACATTCATCGTGAAGCTTAATCAATTCGACTTTGGTAGACTTGTTCTTTAAAATGGCTACGGAATTTAAAGTACTAAACATTTCTTTTATATTTTTTAAAAGCTCTTCTTTTATAAGATGAAACGAACTGCTACAATTTTCAAAGCAAATTGCGTGATAATTTAACTCTTCAACGGTTCCATGGTCTTCTAATAACGCTTGAAATCTAATATCTGGTTTATCACATCCATAACAGCGCATTGCCTGAGAATAGGTCATTTTAATAAAAGGTAAGCGTGGGTTCGGCCAAACCTCACCAATCATATCTTCAATAAGTTTCATTACACCAGCTTGCGTCACAAATGACATTTCTATATCTAATTGGGTGAACTCTAACTGCCTGTTTACAGTTAATGTTTCATCTCGATAACATTTAGCAACCTGGTAATACTTGTCTAACCCTCCTACCATAAGAAACTGTTTCCAAAGTTGTGGACTTTGAGGTAGGCTGTAACACTGACGTAAATCTTTGTTTTTTAAACCTTGAGATACCGGAACAACAAATTCATCAGCTCCGCCTGGAGTAGACTTACTTAAAGTTGGAGTTTCAACGTCTACAAATTTATTTTTTTCCAAAAAACTTCTCATTTTAAAAATAAGTTTAGACCTTAGTCTTAAATTTTTCTGTAATGTAGAATTTCTTAGATCTATATACCGATATTTCATTCGTATTTCTTGACTGACATTCTGCGAGTTGTTTACTAAAAACGGTAAGTGTGAACATTGATTCAAAACTTTAACACTATCAGGTAATACTTCAACTTCTCCGGTTTTTAATTTCGAATTAATTTGTTTTTTAGGTCTAATTACCACTTTTCCTTTCACACATAGTACAGTTTCTTGAGACAAACCTTTTATTCTTTGAAATTCATTAGACATCATATGTTTAAGTAAAACTTGAGTAGAACCAGCATAGTCTCTAAGCATAATAAAACTGTTAGAATGAACTCTATCAATCCATCCACACAAAACTACTGACTTTCCAATATCTGAGATTTTTAATTCTCCACACGAATGTGTTTTATAAGAATAAGAAATCTCATTGGATTCTTTTAAAACTTTACAGGAAGAAGCTCTGTATATTTGGTGATTAACTTTGGATAAACGTAATACATTTAGTGTTTTTATCATTTTAATCATAATATTTTTTACGTTTATTAAAAATAATACTGCAAAATTATACACATTTTGTAATAGTTTTAATAACTGCTAATTTGTTTAACAAAAAGCAGTTAAAAGTTTTTAAAATCACCTCAAAACTCTTTGCTAGATTCAGCATCAATATTTCTTAACATCTAGTCTTTACTTTTAATTGGTTAAAATATATAATTCCACATGACTTGGCAATTAAACAGAGCGCAAGTCCAATACTTACAAGCAGCCATAGTAAAGTTTTTTATACTGATAAGAAATATGGGATTCTAAAACATTTTAAGTTTTGGACAATTACTTATGCTATTGTAAATTTTATTCTACACAGCACTATTGTTTTAGGTAGTACCATAAAAATTTTGATTAAGTTTAAAAAGCTCAAGTATAATAGATTATCATTTAAAGTTTACAAATTTCTTTAGCTCTAGAGTAGATAAAACTGTTCACATACTATAAAAATTAATAGTTTAACAGAGGCAATCATTAAAAATTGATTAGCTAATTTCAAAGCAAAACTTTGTTTTTTCTTTGTTTATTTTACAATCAAACATTTCATAATAACAGGGTTGCTTAAGGTTTTTTATAAGTTTCTTCCGGGTTTTGAAAAACCAAGTTTTTTGGTCCATTTTTAGTATAAAGTTTAACTTAGGTTAAAGAAACTATTTTAAATAATATAAAAACATTGAAAAGATACTTAAAGCTACTTAAGATGGTTTTTTTAATGAAAATAACTGATGAAACATTTTTATTTAATCTTTATGATAGATTTCTTGTACATAATTGAATTTTTGTTACTTTAGATGAAAAAATTGTTTAAAATTCCAGGTATTTAAAAAACTTTTCAAATTCCAGTATTTTTTTTCTAAATTGTCAAATTCCAGGTTTTTCCAGTTTTTTTTACAACCCTGCAATTAGAAAAATCACTGCAAATTTTTCTACATCTTAAAGTTAATTTTAAAAAATTATTCTATAAATTTGTTTAATATAACAAATGATAACTATTCAAAATATAAATTTAAGTGTTTGTTAACAAAAGATCCTAGTGAAACAAGTTCACTAGAATATAAAATGAAAACAAATTATACAGTTGTCTTCCTTTATTGTACCAACATATTTTTTTGTGTGTTAACGGATTAACACACAGAAACATATGTTGGTACAAAAAAGTAAGATTACTGTATAATTCGTTTTCATTTTATATATAATAATAACAATATTAAAGATTTTATAAAAAGTTCTTGTTGATAGTGCTCAACAAATTGAATTGGAGCTAAATAAATAATAATAACAATATTTATAGTTACTGAACTCTTAACAAAAAAGAATGAGCTGTTCAATTACGAAAGGATAAATATAAATTTTATCTAAACAAAAGTTTTCATACATAACGCACTTTTAAGTCAAAAAATAAGTTAAAATTGTAATTTCCCATTTAGATTGGTACTTATTAAGTACACAATTTTCGTTGGGTACGCACTCTTGGGCTGTGTTAAAAGTGCGTACTCAAGAGGATAATTACGGGCATAGGGGGGAGAGTAAATAGTTTTTGCCAAAATTTTAACTAATTCTATAGAGCATTAACTAAGCTATAAGATGCTTTTTGCACATTTTAAAAATTCAAAATATTCTTTGAGATATAGCAGGTCAAAGTTGGAGGCAACATAGGTTCCTTAATCACGAAAAAAGTCTAATCCACTAAAAATCTATCTTCTCCTACGTTTTTTGCGATAAACACCTCAACCTTTTAGAAAATGTTCCTTGCAATATTTAGAAAATTCTGTCAAAAATAATTTATTTTAAGTCAAAAAAAAGTTATAACATGTTTCTAAATTTTGTTCAGGCAGAATTTTCTAAATATTACAAGGAAAATCTCTGAAAGTTTGAAGTAGATTTTTGAAAAAAACGTAGGAGTAGATAGGTTTTTAGTGATTTCTAGTTATTTGACGTTTTAGTTTGCGCCTCCCATAAAGAACCTATTGTAGTCTCCGACTTTGAACGGCTATATCTCAAAATTTATTTTAAGTTTAAAAAAAATCTTTAAAAAGCAACTTGTAGCTTAGTTAAAACTCATTAAAATAAGACTAAATTGGAAAAAAAGTTAAGATTAAAATTAAGTTTAAGAAAAAAAACTGTGTTAAATAAAATAAGACATTGAAAAGATATCGTGAAGCTTCTTTAAATGTGTATTGAAATATTTTTTTTTTGATGATGACAAAATTTTTATCTATACCATAGATTTTTTGTGTCAATTCAAAATTTTATTATTTAAAATGTAAAAGTTGTTTAAAACTCTAGGCTTTTTAGTGAGTTATGTTCAAAATTCTAGGTTTTTTAGAGATATGCCTGAAATTCAAGGTTTTTTAAATATTTCAAATTCCAGGATTTTTGGAAACCCTGTAAACAATAAACGAGTCAAAAATGACATTTTTTCCCGAATAAATAATGAGTTGTTTATAGCGATACAAAGAAAACATTTTTTTCCTAACAAGTAATTTACAACCACTTTTTGACAAACTTACTTTACACTTTAACAAAGTTTAGGAAAAGTTTTGAGATGCGTTTGGGACCTAAAGCCGCAAATTTGGCAACTTTTAAAAATAAAAGAAAAGTATTAAAGTTTTACTCAATTTTCCAATAAGGATTGGTTCTCAGATTTTACATTCATGATAAATTCGTTTAGGCATAGGAACGAACTAAATACCAAACAATGGAAAGGTTTTTTTTTGCGATGTTCTTTATGTCTTTATTTTAGTTTTTACTTTGCAATGATTAGCTAAATGTTAAATACAGTACAAAATAATTTTGTCAAGCAAAAATATGAACTTTTAACAAAAATTATGATATTGTGTTATTTTGCAATACAGACTGGAAAAAATATTTCAGATGGTTTTTATAACATTTTAGTTAAATGAATTATTACAATAAATACATACCACACGACCTACATTTTTAGTAAATACAGCTATAAAAAATTATTTTAAAATAAGAATAATATTTCATACTAAGGCAGGGGTTGGCAAACTGTGGCCCGAGGGCCAAATTTACTACTACACATGTAAAATTGTTTAAAATTCCAGGCTTTTAAGTAATTTTGGTTCAAAATTACAGGTTTTTTGTTCAAAAATTCTTAATTTCTACATTTTTCCAGAATTCCAGGTTTTGTTTGTGGCAACCCTGCATTCAAAAAATGAAAATAAATGTTAAAAAAATGTTTAATTTTTACAGTTATAAATGAATTTAACTAATAATTTATCAATTACTTATTATAAACTTATAATAGTTTTTTTTTAAGTCGAAAAATGCTAAAATTTACTGTTATTTACATATAAAAATTGTATATATATTAAATTCTTTCTTGACTTTTTAATGCAAACTCAGTTTCGGTCAAAGACCTTGTCAGTGCTTATATAGAAATTTCTAGAAAGATATGTTATAGTCATGGAAAACAGTGCTTTTACAACTAATTAAAACAAATCTCTACTTAAAAACTAATTTTTACTTAAATACAAACCTTTAATTAAAAAAAATCTTTACATTTAAAACAAAACTAATTAAATTTTGACCTTAGGTTGAATGTATTTTAAATTTTGGTTAAGTTTCAAAATCAAAATGATAATAATAAAACAATAATAAGAAGCTAGATGTAGGTTTCTTTTTTTTTTTTTTCTTTTGTGAGTTTTAAAAATAAACATTGTTAAAATAAAGCTGTGGTTATTAGTAGTGGAAGAGCTTTGAGTTAAAATACATTCTAACGTGGCTAATTTGATTTTGACGTAGCTATAAAAAATTTAAAGAAATATTTGCTTGTATTGACTATAAAAATTTAAATTTTGCTTGAATTCTGTAAAACTTTTAGTTTTTTATATAGAAAGTACAAAAAACTTTTAAAGAGCGTACATAAAACCAATATTACGGACAATTAAAGACTTAAGTTTTGAAGAAATATATGCTTGTAATGACTATGAAAATTTTAAATTTAGCTTGAACTTTATAAAGACTTTTAGTTTGCTGAAAATAGTAGCTATTTTAAATATTTAGATATAGCAAAAGCACTGACGAGGTCTTTGACCGAAACTGAGTTCGCAATAAAAAGTCTTGAAAGAATTTAACAAATATATTATTTCTCTTTTTGAAGTTGAGATCTTTTTATTAGTTTTCGAAAAATCAAAACATATAATATAAAAATTGTAATTAAATATTTTAAGTTCCAGGTTTTTCTAGGTTTTTTTTTGCATAAACTATCAAACTCCAGGTTTTGTGGCAACCCTGAGAATTTCAAGAAATTTAAGATATCCTAAATTTTACAGAGTACCCTGAGTGTGTGGCAACACTGTAAAATTAAGCATTTAATATATAATACACACGTTACATCGAGTTTCTGTGACTTTTATTGTCTTCACCGTTGTTAAGTTTTATTAAATTTTATTGATTCACTAATTAATGGTTGCTGTTTCATTCTTGTTCAAAATAGATTACAAACATAAAAACTAAATTAACAAACTTTGCAATACAAATTAAATAGTTGAAATAACCTCATTTATATTGTGACGTAATTATTGGATGTAATGAATGTATTTTGTTCATTCATTGACAACAGTAAAGTTTGAATCCGTTATTCTTTCCATTAACGTGAGTGGTTTGTTTATATTATGATTAATTGTTTTGTTGTGTATTTTAGTTTACTTTACTTATTTTAGATTTAATATCAAGTATTTTACCTACTATTAACTATTATCTGTAGAAATCATTTTGTTTTAATGAAAACATGTATACACCTACTTTATTTTATGCTTCTATTCTTTCATTACAGTAATTATTTTTTACAGAACCTAGTTGAAGTGTGTTGATTCGTTAACACACAGAAACATATGTTGGAACAGTAAAGGAAGATTACTGTACAATTTGTTTTTATTTATATTCCAGTGAAGTTATTTCACTAAGATCTTTTGATAGCAAACGATTAAACCTATATTTTTGAACTAAAAATACTTAGCATTTTTCTTGAAGTTCAAAAGAAAATTTTTCAGTATACCCTTTTTAACTACTATTGTATACAACTGAGCAAAAAAACAATATTAACATTTATCAAAGCTTGATAATAGATATGTCATAATGAGTTTAAATTAAGTATTCTAAATAAATCAGCTAAGAACTGTTAAGCTAAGAAATTCGTAAAATTAATTAAACAAGACTATTAAGCTTAAATAGTTAGAAACTTTAGATGTTAAAAGGATATTGCAATATAATATATATATCTTTAAAATTATATAAAGGCAAAAAAAAGTCCTGTATATATTTATTTCATTGTGATATACTTTCAACATCTCAAGTTTTGGACATGTACAAGTGAATTTTTCACTATTAAAATCAAAAATTATGTTATTTTTGGGGTGAGACTACTTTTTTTAGATATTCTTTTACATTATCGCTAATGGGATGTTCTACTTATACAATGTTAGGGGCCTGGTATATAGCGCAGCGTGCGCTTTAACTTGTGTAATAGATGTCCCCAAGCTAACGTATAAACTATAGTTGATTTAAATAAACTAATATGACTTACTTACTATTTACTAAAGGTTTAATAAATAAGTTACTTATACTAATCTTAAACGTAATTCAAGTCTGTGATAATAATTATATTTACAATGAAATTGCGAAACAAAAAGGTGATAAAATGCTATACAACATAAAGCAAATAAATCGAAGTATCAATTCTTTTAAAAGACTAAATACATGAATCAAAGTAGCTGAAAACTAAGTGTTTGTTTAAACTTAACTCATAAAGTGTTCTAAAAGCGAACTAAACTCGATAAACAAGATTGAAACCATTCAAAACTAAGTGCAGCGAAAAGCCACCATGACTTAAACTTGCTGCTACGCAGCCAAAACTAAAAGCTAGTTTTAAGCGTAATTTTTATTTAAATACAAGATATCTCTCGAAAAGGAGAAAATGTTAATAGCATTACAACATAAAGCCTAACATTTTCTGAATCTAACCAATCAATGTGCATTTGACAACATGACTTTAAAAATATACTGTACTCCCAACACCTAAAGTAAAGCAGAAAACTTACCTAATAGTTAAAATCATGTTTAAGTTTATAAAAATTAAATGGTTGAAGAAATTGGCTAAAAATATATAAGCATGGGGAAATTCAAACTATTTAAGTTTTTAACTAAAAACTAACCTGAGTATTTCAAAAATTCTCGAAAAATCCTAATTTTATCAAAAGAAAAAATTAAACTACCCTGACCTGAAATCTATAAAAAGTTCAAATTTAATTTTACTGCTTAATCAATCAGCTTAAGTGTGTAAAGAGATGTAATTAACAGAAACCAATTTAATTATATAACTTAAGTAAAAGCGTCATAATTTCTAGTTAAATTTGAAAATAAATCATGATAGAAATATTTTTTTAACCAGTATTTAAGACTTCACAAATAGTTTATAATAGTTTTGTTTAGTGTTGCACAGCAAATATTTAGGAAACATAAAATATTCAGTTAGTTTAATTTATATCAACAATATCTACTATTTAATAAAAAAAATATATGAAAGAATATATTTACTTAGTAATTTTGTCCTAGTTTAACACTTTTTATTATGTGCGGAAAACAATAACTTCAAATATTAGTAACAGGATGAATAAAAGTATAGTGAAAAGATATTTGTATTAGAATCTTTTTTAGAAGATGTTTAAAAAGTAAGTACAATAATTAAATATAACAACTACTCTTAGACTTACTTAGAACATTAAAAATGCTTCAACAATCTTAAACAAATTGGTCATTTCACATACAGTTAAAAAAAATTATTAAACGATGGTTTCAAAATGTTCAAGATTATTGCATACTTTAGTTCGAATCGATTTCGGACAACAGTACTTCTTCAGTGAACTTTAAACTAACAGAGCTAATACATGTACATGCAACTAAGTAAATAAGAGTGAAAAAAATATATTATAACGGAGTAACACAAAACTGTGTATAAAACCAAATTTGTAGTGCTAGAAGATATTTTACATAATAATGATATTTTTGTATGTAAAATTAAATCCAAATGAAATGAGTATAAAAACAAACACTTTACCGATATAAACTTTAAATTAAAAACTACCTTAGTAAGGAACTGTTTGATGTAAGTTATTGTTAATAAATAATTACTGCTATCGGTGTATTAAAAAATAAAAAAACTTTTCCCAAACAATACTTAAGTAATTACAAAAACCATATACATACAAGTTTTTTTTTCACCGATAGCAGTAATTAGTTTTAAGTTCACTGAAGAAGGACTGTTGTCCAAAATCGATTTGAACTAAAGTATGCAATGAACTTGTATATTTTTAAACCATCGTTTAATAATTTTTTGTAACTATTGATGCAGGGAAAAAATCACAAGTAAAAATAATTGACTGTGTCCTGGACCGATTTGAGAATTATATATAAATCTTGACATACAGTTTAAGAAATAGAAAATACTCTCACTCAGTTTTACTTAAAAAAACTATTAGACAAGACAATAACTAACTTAAGATAATTTTAAATCTTATTTGTTTATGAAGTTCTATCGTTGTATCCGATTTATTAGTTATATTGTAAACTATTTTAGTATTAGTTTTTTACCAAACTCAGCAACTTAAAAATCATAATTATCATCAGGATTGCCAACTGTTTTTGGCAAATTTTCATTAGGTTTTCTAAATTTCATCCAGGTTTTTAAAAGTACGAATTTTTGGGTACATTTTTAGTTTAAAGTCAAATTTCAGGTAAGAAACTGTGTTAAAAAGTATAACGACATTGAGAAGATACTGTAAAGCTGTTTTAAATGAGTTAAAAATAAAATAATTTGTAATCTAAATAATAGATTTTTTGTGTCTAATTGAAATTTTACTACTGAACATGTTAAAATTGATAAAAATTTCAGATTTTTCAGCGGTGTTTGTTCAAAATTCCAGGTTTATTTTTCAATTTCTCAAATTCTAGGTTTTTTAGCCTAAATTGTCAAATTCCAGCATTTTCCAGGTTTCTAGGTTTTTTGGCAAACCTGTATCTAATTTTCAGACTACTAAACTAAAACCATATTTGAGTTATGCAGTGTACAACTTGATTTTATTTTTTCTAAACTTATTTTTACGAACAGAATTAGTGAGACTAGTCTTATATGAACTTTAAAGTATGTTTATTTTGGTCTTTTTTCATTCAAAACAGTACAAAACTTTGAGATCATACTCACCACACCCTAACCTTTTTTTTTTTTAGTGCCATTTGACCCTGATTCTGGAACACCAAAGAAATGCAATCTGATTCCAAAGTGTTAATTGTAGTTTTTGCAAGTTGAGCATTATTTAAAAATAGTTTTAAATATGTATTAAAGGTTTCTATAAACACATTTACCGAATTCGATTTCAATAAACTATGTTTTTAATCTACAAGTAAAATTTAACTTAAAATTAAAACTTGAAACCAATTTAATACTTTAATTATCTTGGACTGATTCTTTTTATCAACAAAAAAATCAAAATTAATTCCATTTAGGTTTGCACAAAGCACATGATGAATGGTATGCTTTGAAAAATTAATTAGTTCTTCAAACAAAAAAACTTTGGCAAGAGATCTTTACAAAGTACTTAACTATAGAGAAATATAATAAAATGATAATTTGGATATGTTTAAGAAGGATTGAAGTTGTGTTGGCTTTGGATAAAAATAGTAATGAAAAACAGAAGACTATTAAATTAACCTAAAACCAATGTACTAAATTAAACTTATGTAAAAAACTAATCAATAACACCTTTAAAGAATTAAATAAAAATGTGAAGTAGATACAAACAAAATAAAAAAACCACTATAACAAACAGAAAAGGTCACGTAGGCAACCGGTTTTAAAATTTTAGGAAACGCATAATTCATATACCATTTCATTGTTTGAATGTGATTGCCAAAAAATGAGCCAATCAGAATGAAGCGTGAAAATACTGATGTAAGTGCATTAAAAGCAATGTAGACTTGTATTATTACAAGTATATAGAGTTGGTGGTATTGAGATTTTGCTTAAAGTTAAATTAGACCTATTTTGTAGAACTGTATAATATTTGTATATTCATGGTTGCCACTGATCAAGCTGAGAAAAATTTCCTTACTTTTTACCAAAATTTTCCTGACTTTTCTAAATCAGTTTTACTTATATAAATTATTCACTTAGTTTAATAAAATACTACCCAAACTATTTAATATAAAATCCTTAAATTAAAAATAAATTAAAAAAGAATATTCTTAAGTAACTGTAAAAAAAAAACATAAAAAAGTAAACTATATATCTGTTGTATAAAATATTTCCTCTTATCATTTAGTATAAAATTTGTATCAAATAAATATACTCTTATTTACTTTAAAAACTTAAGTTACTCTACAAAAAATACAAATAATAAGTAAACTTAATCTTGGCATATACCTCTCTTATAACTTAATTTATAAGTTTAAACAACTTTGAAAAAATTATAAAGAGGTAAAGTATACACATAACTTGTTACATAAAATATTAAACTAACTGCTTAGTTATAAAAAACTCAATTATTTAAACAAAAAATACTTTGATTCTAAAATTATGCTAGGTAAACTTTTGTGTATATATCACAGTTTCACTATGGAAGTGTCCTTGCTACAGATCATCAATACTAAAAAGCTTACAAAATCTACTTGTTCAAGTAGGGTACTTGTTCAATATGTTAATAGAAAATTTTTGCAGTTTTATAAAGGATATTTTACTAATTTATACCAGATGAAGGCATTGGAATTAAAATTAAATATTTTTGTAAATTTCTAGGAAAATTTTGGAATGTTTTTGTGACTTTAAAGGACTTTTAATTAATTTTTACCATTTGAAGGTTTTGGATAACAATGAATTTTGTAAATTTAAACTGACAAAATCTGACTTTTTTTTTTTATTTTATCAAATTTCCTGACTTTTCTTGACTTTTTTTAAAAACCACCCATTTTTTCCTGATTTTTGTTTTTTTTTTAATTTTTTCTGACCGAGTGGCAACCCTGCATGGTGCATATATACAACAGTTATTGTTTCAGAGTTCACATTAGTTTAAGATTATTATTAGTTTAAGATAAGATCACATTAGTTTAAGATAAGTATTCCTCACCTAAACTTGATTTATTTTGAGTTTTAATTCTTTTCAAAGTAACCGTATTTTCGAAACAGAGTTTATAGAAATATGTGGAAATAGAGTGTCGGTGGTTCTTTTTTATAATAGATGTCTGTCTGATTTTTATATAGTAAACTAAAGTAGCATCAAGTATTTAAACAGTATTTGATTATGAGCATTAGTATAAATCAATGCAATCCACAATCTCTGTGTGTTTGCAAAACAATTTATAGAAGCTAACTATATGAACTATGTAAAAATACAGACTTACTAAGGGCATGGGTGTAAGAATGCTTCTCTACAAATTTTAACATTTGTTTCTATATGAAAGTCTTGAGTATAAACTATGGGTCAGCTTTTATACAATAAAAACAATTAATTTACTTTTGAGATAACGATTTTTCTAATACTAAAATAAGTGCATATAGACTGAAATTTTTTCATTGATAATTTTCTCATTAATAATAATAAGTTCATTAACAATCTATCTTCTCCGTTTATTTAGCTAACAACTTCAAATTTTTATGAAACGTTCCTTATATGGTTTAGAAGACTTTCAATCATAAATTTAAAAAACTATCTAAATAAATATTTAAATTAAAAAACAAATAACTACAGGCTGCTTTTTTCAAGTGAATTCTTATTTCTGGAAATAAAAAAAAATCCTACATTGAAAACAATAACAAATTTTCACAGTACTCTTTCTTTATTATCTTAACATACGTTTATGTGTGTTAACAAGTTAACATACTTCAACGGAGCTCTGTAAAAAAATATACTGTAAAGAAAGAATAGAAGCTAAAGTAGGTGTGTATATGTGTTTAATGAAAATAAGCATAATTACTATAGATTAATGGTCAACAATAAATAAAATATATGATTTTAAATCCGATTGTTATCAAACTACATAATATTTGTAAGGATTAAATCTAAATTTTTCAAAAGTAATATCATATGTTTAGGTTTTAAGAAAACAAATAAAGAGACCTCAACTACTAGAGGAGAAATAATGAATTTATTCTTTCAAGAATTTATTTTGCAAACTAAGTTTTGGTCAAAGACCTCGTCAGTGATTAAATAAATCTAAAAATAAATTTAATAGTCATGGAAAATAGCATTTAAGCAATTAAATAAAAACACATTTTTACTTAAAATTTTACTTAAAAACTAAACAAATTAATTTTTAATATCAAGATTAAATTTATGGTGAAGTTTAAATTTTTGTTAAGTTTTAAAATTAATATAACAACAAGAATAATGATAAAAGCTGTATGTAGCTTTCTTTTTTCTTATAGTTAGTTTTCAAAGCAAACATTGCTTAAGTAAAAATGTAGCTAAAGTACTAAGTGAGCTTAAAGTTGAGATGAATTTTAATGTAGCTTATTTTAATTGTGACGTAACTATTGAAAATTTAAACAATCTTGTACTTGTAACAGCTATGGAACCCCGCCCGAATGCTTTTTATAAAACCTTATAGTTAAAAACAAAACAAGTCAAATTTTAATATTAAGATTGAATTTAAGGTAGAACTTAAATTTTAGTTAAGTTTCAAAATCAAAAAAACAACACAAACAATAATTTAAAAAAAACCTGTTTGTGGCTTTCTTTTTCTTCAAGTTTATTTTCAAAGTAAACATTGCTTAAATAAAAATGTAGTTAATAGTACTAAGTGAGCTTTAGTTGAGATGCATTTTTTTTAATCTAATTTAAATTGTGACTTAATTATTTAAAATTTAAATAATTTTGTACTTGTAATAGCTACGAAAATTTGAAATTTTACTTTAATGATTTTTATAAAAACTTTTAGTTTCAAGAAAATATTAGCTACACAAAAACTTTTTAAGAGCATGCATAAAACCTGTATTATGGACAACTTAAGACTTAAGTTTTGAAATGGAGTTTTCTGAAGTGCGGGAGGAATAAAAGAACTCGTACCGTTTATTTAAGTTATCGCTTCTGTCGGTTTTGGCGTTTGCGACATTTTCTAGTATGCAAGTACTGCAAATGCTTTGTGGGTTTTTGGCTTTGCTAATATGGTATGAGTGAAAATTTGTTTTTATTTAATTGCTTAAATGCTATTTTCCATGACTGTTACATTTCTTCTTAGATTTATTTAAGCACTGACAAGGTCTTTGATCGAAACTTAGTACCGAAACAAAATAAATTCATTATTCTAAAGCAGGGACGTAGCTAGCTCAAAAAAGTTACGAATCTGCAAAAATTAAAACATCTGAAATAACTTGTGATAACGTCCTAGCGGGAACACAGCAATTTAAGCTACCTCTAATGTTATTAAATTTAATCTGAAAAAATGCAGTTATGTTAATACATCAAAAATGGAATGTTGAGGTACAAGTGATAACTGTATACAAGGCAATTTAATTTTCTCCACACCCCCTATGACTCTTTATGTCTTGCCACTTGTGTAAACCAAGAAAACATTCATTAAACGGTAGGAATTTTTATAGGTAGTTTTAAATATTGGGTACTTTCAATTGCAGCAAGTTTGCAAAAAAAATAGTACCAAATATTTTGATGACGTCATTAACTTTACTTTGGGTAGTTTTGAAGCTTAAACTTGTAAAAAAAAACAAAATTGCTGTCTAAGCCTATGAAAAACCCACTTTTTTAATTTTCTAAAATATGAAAATAATCATATCTGAAATAAAACAATAGAATATTACTAAACATTTCCCTATGTTAACAAAATTATAGAAATATTTTTTGTTAACATAAAGTTACAATTTTAAATTCAAACACAAATTAAAAAAATGATTTTTAAAATTTTTCTTTTCTAGTTTATTGATGAATTTAATTCATAAAAATTTTTGAACTAATTATACATGAGTTATGTACTTCAATAAAAGCTACCTTTTTATAGTTTGAAATAAAGTTAAAAGGGTGGCCATCAAACCTAAATGCTTATGGGAATCTTGGAATGTTATATAAAATCCTAGAATGACTTGAAATTCTGATCACTTATTTTGTCTAGAAAAGTAAATAAGACTTGAATTTAAAAAAATATATTAAATTTTGAAAAATTGAAAGAAGTTTCAAAAAAACTTTAGGAGCCACCTTGGGTACAGGTAGGGTGTAGATCACTTTTATTACAAGTTGATGTCACTTTATGAAATTTAATCTAAACTACAAGTATCTTTATACAGATTTTTTATACCAAAACAAATTTTTGATATAAAACATTAAAATAGGAGAGTACAGTAGGTTTTAATTGTCATCTTTTACTATTTTTTAAAAATCTAAATTTTATTAAAATCTAGTGTTTAAAAAAAATCATCAAAAAATCTGTAATTTTTAAACTACTTCTACATGTAAAATAATGAAAATTTTATAAAATATGTTAACTTAAAGTCATCAATAATCTATAAAAGAAAAAATTTCAAAGTCAATAGCTTAATTTGTGGTTGAATTTAAAATTGTAACTTACACAAAAAATATCAAGGTTGGAAATCATATTTCCTTAATTTTGTTAACATTGTGAAATGTTTAGTATTGCTTTATTTCAGATACAATTATTTTTATATTTAGAAAAATAAACAAAGTGAATTTATCATAGGCCTAGACAGCAAAATTATTTTTTTTACAAAGTTAAACCTTAATAATTACCCAAAGTAAAGTTAATGACATCATCAAAATATTGGGTACTTTTTTTTTTGCAAAATTGAGGCAATTAAAAGTACCCAATACTTAAAACTACCCATAAAAAGTTAAAAAGTCATTACCCTTCATTAAAAATAAGTATAAGAATCACCATTTAACTCGAAAACACTTATACTGTTTTGAAAATCAAACATTTAATGTAGTCAATAGTAACAACAAGTTATGCAAATTTTTATAACATAAAATTGTATGATTTTGATTTTTGAAGCTACAGCTTTCTTTAGAATCAATTTTGCATTGCAGCTTTTTGACAAAATAAAGCTTTAACGCCCTAAATGCTACAATTTGGATGTATTTAATTCGTTAAATTTTTTTACGACACTAAATATGCTAAAGAGTACATATATGTCAAAATTATCTCTCAGGAGTGCGAAATTAAGCATAAATGAATACTAAAAGCTAAGCAGAGTCTTTTAAAGCTGAAATAAAAGCAAGTTTTTTCGCACATAAGTAAACGTTTCTGTAGATTTGCAGAAACCTACCAAGCTACGTCCCTGTTCTAAAGTAAAGTACAAATTAAACTATTAACTCAAAGTATTAACTACTTACTTCAAGAGATACTAATGCAAAAAACTAAATAGTTTTGAAGTATACAAAACTTAAACTAATAATTACATCATAATATTATGTTCTAAAACACTAACAATTTAAAATGTCTTTACATTGCATTGTACTTTAGATAATTAATTTTTTTATGCCCAGAAAAACAGTTGGCACTTTAATTAAACTTTCACAATTATTTTTTATACAAAATAAATTAAGAAGTTATGTAATTAATTTTTTCTATTATAAATAAAAAGAAGTATGTAAATCATAAGTGTTATTATATATTACAGTAAGCTTGCTTCGCTAGGATCTCTTTTAGCAAACGATTTACTTTAAATTTTGAATATTTACATTAAAAATATTTAAGGTTTAGTAATGGACTTGATGAGAAAATTTAAAGAAAATTGAATGAAAAAAGAAGATATATTTTTGCAAACTAGTTATTTTTTGTGCTTATGGTTTTTGCCTTCCATAAAAAAACCTATGGAGTTCACCAACTTTGATTTCCTATATCTTGAAAGTTACTTTGAGTTTTGTTAAGCAGATAAATTTGTCTGATAACTAAGATAAAACTCTACAAAATATTATCAACTTGTTAAAATCAAGGTGGACCCCTCCCCTATGCCCTTAAGATTAACATTTAATGACCAAAACCACTAAAATATTTATAAATAAGAAACATAAATGATTTTATGAAATAATAAAACATTGAAGACCATAATACAGCTGAATGTGCGTTATGTGGAAATTTTACTAGTTATAAAAATTTGTTGTAAAATAAAAAGATAAATATAAAAAAAAATTTGGATTGCAAAGATTACTGGTTGTACACAACAAAATTTAAAACGTAAAAAGAATTATACATTAGTCAAACAATAAATAGTTTTACAAAAATATAAAATACAAAGAAACATTTGGGTAATTAGCATAGTTATATCAAGTAATGAAATAAAGGACTAATTTTCATTAAGTAGTTACTATAAAAAAATCATGAAAACATCTACCAAAAAAGGAGATTCATACAAAGTACAGTTTTTAGAAAGACCAGTAAGGTTTAATTTGTATTTTAAAGCAGTGGTCGTCAAAGTGTGCACCTGTACACACTAGTTTATATAGATTTTTTTTACTGTGCACAGAAAACTAGTAAGCTAAAAAATATTTTTTAGATGATGCTTGAATCATCTATTTCTATTGATTAATATAATTATAACATATATTAACAGTTTTAAGACTTGGTCAGTGTTGGTCCACTGCATAAGTTTGGATTTCAGATGTACAGCTTTGTTAATGCGGTCGACATTGACCTTACATATACGTCCTACATCAGACTTAGTTGGGTAAATCACTCTACATTTAGGGTGTGTTAAAAAGTTCTCTTTCTGGTCTTTTACAGTTATATATGCACTTTTTAATGTTTTTTTTTTTTATTCTGTCGTGTATTTTAAATTTTTTTGTTAAATTTTAAGCTTCTAAGTTTATTTCATTTAAAGTTGTTTTATTACATTTTTCATAGTCTTTAGAAATGTTAGTGGTTAATAATTTTCTATATTCATTCACTGAAATTTCATATAAGTTTGCAGCTTTGATGAAGGTATAATCTAATCTTATATGGATCTTATATGGGCGCAGAGCTATGCAAACTTGTTAGGCTTTTCTTGTTAGACGGGTTAAAAGATATCTTTGGTTTAAATAGAGTTGGGTTGTACAGAGACGATGGTCTAGCTATATTGCCCAACTCTTCTGGCTTTAAAGTTGAGAAGCTAAAAAACAAACTCATGCCTTCTTCAAATCTATAAGAGTCACTGTGTAATCGCCACTAGTGATAACTGACTTCCTAGATGTGAATCTCAACTAGTGATGTACCGGACTCACTATCCGGGTCCGGCCGGATATTGCCACTTTTGTCTGATATCTGGATCCGGCCGGATTCTAATTTGAAAAAAAAGTCCGGATCCGGTTCCGGCCGGATTCTAATTTGAAAAAAAAGTCCGGATCCGGGTCCGGCCGGATCCTAACAGAGATCCGGCCGGACCCGGATCTTGTTAGTATAAAAGAGCATACTGAAAAGTATTTTTTCAAAAACAAACCCTGTGTAAATTAATAAGAGTCATTTTTGTCAGTTAAAATTAAACACCTACCGTGATTGGCTCATTTTGTACACGTGACTAATTTACATTTGTATACATTTAAACTATGAAATAAACATTTCAGAAATGCAACTCTTTATAAATGTTGTAAAATTGAAAACTTTGGAATGAATACTTGCATTATTTATTGTTTAAATTTGAGCTCAGAGAATATTTAGAGTAAATACGGTTGAATGTACGAGCTAATGAGAATCATATGACGAAATGTTTCAAACTATATACTGATGCAACAAAACATCAGAACATGACAGGCAGATTATATGTAAGCAGTTAGTTAGTTTGCAGCTTGAAGCAACAAAATATCTTGAACTTTTTTGTGAATGCTTATTGTAAGTAGTGTTTTGTTTTAAAAGTGAATATTTCAATTGGTGTTTAATTGTATAAATATTTAAGCCAGGTTTATAGTTTAATAGTTAATTAAAAATTTTACAGTTTCTTGTTTACTAAAAGTTTTATTTAATTTTTAGTTTATTGTTTTATGTCTTTTGATATAGATTTAAATAGCTTCCAGTTTTTAAAGTGTTACCAAATTAATTAATAGTTTTGTATATGCTAGTATTTCTTGTTGTGTTTTATATAAAAGATTCATCACTCAAAACTGTCGTGTCTGATTATAGAAAACAGTCTCAGTTAGAATTTAGAATTTTTTAGATATTAATTAAATAAGGTAGGATTTAGTTATGATGGGTAGTACTAATAAGTTAAGTGTACCACAATCAGTCCACAACTTTACTACCAAATTGTCAACCTTTGCTAGCTGTTCTACTGATTATTAGGTTAAAGTATTTTTTTCAGTTTTTAAAAACCTCATTCTGACTCAGGCTGGTTTATAGTCTAGTGATGTACCCGGACTCACTATCCGGGTCCGGCCGGATATTGCCATTTTTGTCTGATATCCGGATCCGGCCGGATTCTAATTTGAAAAAAAAGTCCGGATCCGGTTCCGGCCGGATTCTAATTTGAAAAAAAAGTCCGGATCCGGGTCCGGCCGGACCCGAAATTGTGGGTCCGGTACATCACTAATCTCAACTTGAATGATATCTCTTTTATGCCTTATAAAAAGCAAAACACAAAAATTATGTACATTAACAAACAATCGAGCCATCCTAAAAATATTATAAAAATTCCAAACATAATCAATCAACGCTTAAACAAGCGATCAAGTAAAGAAGAAAATTTTCTCAAGATAAAAGATGAATATGAAACAATAGGGAAAAAAAGCGGCTACGATAATAAACTTAAATTTGAAAAACCTGAGCAACAACCTAAAACTAATCAAAAACATAAAAGAAAAAGAAATTTAATCTGGTCTAATCCTCCTTTTAGCAATTCAGTAAAAACTAATATTGGAAGAAAGTTTATAAATCTAGTCAGAAAACACTTCAATAAACAAAATTCACTAAAAAAATTTTCAACACACATAATATGCGAATAAGTTATTCGTGTACGGCGAATTTAGAGAATATCATTAAGGCACACAACCAAAAAATTTCAAATTAAAACTCAGGAATTCGAAGTCAATGCGGTTGTGCTGGTAGCTGTAAATACAATTTGAAAGGGGGCAATTGCCGATCAGAGAACATCGTTTACAGGGCCACAGTTAACTCTGGTGTTGAGACGAGGTTCTATGTTGGCTTGTGCTTAACTCAGTTTAGATTCAAGTATGCCAATCATAAAAAATCTTTTAAAGGCGGCATATATGAAAATGACACTGAGCTTTCAAAGTATGTTTGTGGCTTAAAGCGCAGCGGCATTGACTTTGAAATATCCTGGGAAGTTATAAAAAGAGCACAGCCTATAGCCGACGGCAATAGCCCAATATGTAGGCTGTGTCTCAAAGAAGCAACAGCCGTTGTATATGCACTGAAAGACAAGAGATGCCTAAATAAAAGAAGCAAGATTGTATCGTCTGGTAGACATATAAAAAAAAATTGCTTTTAAAGTTTAACAAGTTTTAATTTCATCTTAAAATAATCTAAATTTTAATTTGTACCTTAATTTTATCTTTATCTCTTTTAATTATCTGTTCAAATATATAGTTACTCACTGAAGTTTTATGAGTTTTTTCAAGTTTATTGTCGATTGGTAAATTAATTTTTGCACAAGCCGTTTTGCATGATTTTTAATAGTTTCAAAATTACGTCCTAATCTATTTATGCTTAACTTTTTAACTTTCATTTGTGTGTCTTGTTGTGTGCTTTATTTTGAAGTTGTTTTGAAGTTAATGAGTGCATAAGCACGAAACTCGAGTCCTTCAAGTTTTACATCTTGAAATAAACCTTTATGTATACATATACATATATACATATATAAAAGTTTATTTCAAGATGTAAAACTCAAAGGACTCGAGTTTCGGGCCTATATTTAAACCTATATTTAACGTAGATATGTACAATATTTCTAATTATACTACGAAAGACTAAACAATTTATCAAGTAACGAAGAATCATTCAACCGTATAAAACACAGTTATCAATCAGCACTAAAATCCGCCAACTACAAATTCAACCTAACGTACCAAACAGCAAATGAAAAAACAACAAAAAAGCAAAGAAAAAGAAAAATTATTTATTTCAACCCACCTTTTTCCTTAACTGTAGCAACTAAAATAGGCAAAGAATTCTTAAACCTGGTAAATAAACACTTTGACACAAACCACCCATATCACAAAATCTTTAACAGGAACGCATTCAAAATTTCTTATAGCTGTATGGAAAATTTTAAAACAAAAATTCTTAAACACAATAACAAACTATTAAACAACCTAAACTTCAAACAACAAGAAAAAACCATTCAACTGCAGGAAAGAAAAATGCCCGTAAAACAATAATTGCCAATCAAAAAATATAATCTACCAAGCAACTATAAAAACAGATGATATAACAAAATTTTACGTAGGTTCCACCAGTACAACATTTAAAAACAGATATAGCAACAATAAAGCAACCTTTACCAAAAAATTAAAAAGACACAATACCGAACTATCGAACTATATTTGTCGATTGGTAAATTAATTTTTGCACAAGCCGTTTTGCATGATTTTTAATAGTTTCAAAATTACGTCCTAATCTATTTATGCTTAACTTTTTAACTTTCATTTGTGTGTCTTGTTGTGTGTTTTATTTTGAAGTTGTTTTGAAGTTAATGAGTGCATAAGCACGAAACTCGAGTCCTTCAAGTTTTACATCTTGAAATAAACCTTTATGTATACATATACATATATACATATATAAAAGTTTATTTCAAGATGTAAAACTCAAAGGACTCGAGTTTCGGGCCTATATTTAAACCTATATTTAACGTAGATATGTACAATATTTCTAATTATACTACGAAAGACTAAACAATTTATCAAGTAACGAAGAATCATTCAACCGTATAAAACACAGTTATCAATCAGCACTAAAATCCGCCAACTACAAATTCAACCTAACGTACCAAACAGCAAATGAAAAAACAACAAAAAAGCAAAGAAAAAGAAAAATTATTTATTTCAACCCACCTTTTTCCTTAACTGTAGCAACTAAAATAGGCAAAGAATTCTTAAACCTGGTAAATAAACACTTTGACACAAACCACCCATATCACAAAATCTTTAACAGGAACGCATTCAAAATTTCTTATAGCTGTATGGAAAATTTTAAAACAAAAATTCTTAAACACAATAACAAACTATTAAACAACCTAAACTTCAAACAACAAGAAAAAACCATTCAACTGCAGGAAAGAAAAATGCCCGTAAAACAATAATTGCCAATCAAAAAATATAATCTACCAAGCAACTATAAAAACAGATGATATAACAAAATTTTACGTAGGTTCCACCAGTACAACATTTAAAAACAGATATAGCAACAATAAAGCAACCTTTACCAAAAAATTAAAAAGACACAATACCGAACTATCGAACTATATTTGGGAATTAAAAGACGCAAAAAAGACTATAATTTAAAATGGGAAATACTCTGCAGAACCAAAACAAAACCGAAAAACAATAAAACATGCCGTTTATGTTGCTTGGAAAAATACGACATTGAAAAAATTAAAAAATATTTATCATTAAATAAAAGAAAAGCAGCAACCCTGCCTACATAATCAAAATATGTATTTCAAAACAACAAAAACCACTAAATAATAACAAAAAAAATAACAACAAAATAAATCTAAAAACAAGAACAAACAAAGCAAAGATAAGTTAACTTGTACATAAGTTGTTTTTGAAATAGGCTAACTAAAATTATTCAATTTTAGTTGAAACGTCACAATGTGTTTTTTTGTTTTATTCTTTAAAAATCTTACTTTGTTCTTTATTTCGTTCTGAAAATGCGATTTAAAAAATACGAGTACATATGTTTCATAAAAACAAAAAAGATTAAAGACAACATTTTTCGTTTTTATGAAACATATGTACTAGTATTTTTTAAAATCGCATTTTAATAATAAACTATATAAAAGCCCTTTAAGTGGGCTCTGTAGAAACTGATTGAGTTTAAACAATCACCTAATTTCCTATATAAATTTATTTAATCGTACAATAAACAACATGTTTAAACGGCTGTTTCGTATATGAGATATTCCTCAGTAAAGCTTAAGTCCTGATAAAAGGTATAGCTTAAAAAACATGTTTTATAGAAATTTAGAATTTAAAAGTTTTATAAGTATTATGACATAGTTATAATGATGGTTTTTGTGCAGTAAGCTAAGTTTGAAAATACGCTGATTTTGGTTTTGTTACTGGCTTAAGAATTTGTGAATTTTGAAAAATTTTTAGAGGTTGCTAACAAAAATTTTGTTAAGTATCGAAAGGAAAGGTTGTACTAGAAATATGTTTTAAACAAACTGCTCATGTGCGCGGCTTAATTTTCCTTTATTTATTACATAATTAGGTTAAATTTTGCTAAAAGAGCATTTTTGGTAATGAATGCATATATTTTGTCTTTTCTTTTCTTGTTTAGTGTTATGGTGTTGTCTGATTTATCAATTTCGATGTTTTCTAAGTTGCAAAGTCTGTAGCCGAACTTAGTATTAAATTTTAATTTTTGTCCTGTTTATTATTTCCCATTTAATTTTATAGTCTGTGTTGTTATCTCTTAAAATCTAAATATAGTTTGCCAGTTCTGTTGTATTTCTTTTGTTAATGTTGTTGAATGAAGATTTGTGATTCCTATATCTTTGTTTAAAACTATTTCCAGTAGATCCCACGTATTGTTTGGTTGCTTTATTTGATGTTACTGCTCTATATAACATGTTAGAAATTAAGCCTTGGCAACACTAAACATGAAAATCAAAAGACAAGATACATCCTTTCATTATTAAAAATACCTTTTTAGCAAAAATAAACCTAATAAGATCAAAATAAAAATTAAGCTGCGCACACAAGCAGTTTCAAACATTGTTCTAATACAACTTTTCCATACTTAAAATAATTAATAGCCATTACTAAAACTTTTCAAAATTCAAATTCTAAAACCAGTAATAAAACTAAAATCAGCGTATTTTTCAAACTTAGTTTATGCACAAAATCCTTCATTATCGTCATGATACTTTTAAACTCTAAATTTCTATAAAACATGTTTAATAGACTTAAGCTTTACTGAGTAATAGAAAAATCTCATATACGAAACAGCTGTATAAAATTATTGTTTATTATATAATTAATAAACATTTAGCTTCAATTAGACTTGTCAAACACTAATAACAAAAACTTTAAAAAAACTATTAATGTATATATCGGATTAGATATGCCTTAAATTACAATTTATTATTATTTTTTTTACACAATTTTGTTTACTAGACTTAAAAATCATTAGTTGTTCAACACATTCAAATTAACATTTTATTTTATTTCTCTATAAGTAAGTATTTTTTAACAAAGTTAAAAAAAAATTTATTAAACGAAAGATTTTTTGCTAAGTGTTTTAGTTTAAAAAATTTAAACAGTTTTTCGATGTTTATTTATGTATTCACAAAATCCATCCAATACTAAGTCTTTGTATTGTAACTATTGATAACCATTAGATGCAGCTAATAATTTTATTTACCTCTAGTTAGAAAAACTTCCAATTATTTTTGCAACGTTTTAGGTTAAAGTCCAAGTCTTCATCATCTGTCGTACTTTATATTAGATAAAAGATTATATAGTTGTTTCAACTAGTCAAGTTGATTTTGTTCATTTTTATTTTATTATTGATTTAGATTTCTAAATAAAATTTAGAAATTTAATAAAAACTTTTTAAAAAAACTACTTTAAATATATATGATAGTTGTAGAACTAAAAAAAATTATTAACTGCTACTAATTTCTATGATGTACACATTTTTATTGAAGTAATCAAAACTATTTACACAACTGAAATATCAAATTCAAGCAAAAGATCACAAGTTTAACCGTCATTAATTAACTTTAAGTCATTAAAGTTTACAAAAAAATACTGAGCTTTTTGTTCAATTTAAAATTAAAAAAGATATAGTCTTAAACTTCATTGCAAAACCAAATGACTGCAAACCAGAAGCAAAAAGGTATTCAAGTTTTTAATTGAGACATTTAAAATTTTTATGTTTTCAAACAATCCAACTTTAATAATTTGCTTAAGTAATAAACATTTTTTAAATCAACTTGTCATATATCATAAAAAAAGAAACTATATTATTATTTATTTAAATTGTAAACTTTTTAAAAACATTTAGTACACTAGCTTAGTCAAACAAAATCATAAAATCACACTAACTAAAAAAATATTGATAAACATAATTATTATACTAAATTTAACATTCATAAATATGCAGTTAAAGAAAATTTTGAAGATCTTTTGAGACAAAACTATGTCATCTTCATTCAAGCAGCCCATTTTTTGGTCCATTGCTTTGCAATACTAATAGCTTCTTGCTCAGCACTTTTCCAAAGATCTGCAACTTCATTGTCAAGAGGGTCATCAGGGTTTGGAGCTGACAACAACGCTTGAATTGATAAAAGAACTGTTCTTATTTGAAGTGCAGGGCTCCACTTGTCTTTCAAAATATCCAAGCAAATTCTTCCAAGTTTATCAATGTTAGGATGATAAATCTTAGTGAGAAACCTTACTTTCGGAGCAGCCATTGGGTATTCTTCTGGTAGAAATAGCTCTAAGCTAAATTTACCACCTTCATAAGGAGAATCCTTTGGGCCATCAATACTTACATGAAAATAACGCATATTCATTTCATCTGCTTGACATTTAATTCCAGGCACTGGCTCAGCAATCAAACGTAATGTTTCTTTCACGATTCGCTTGGGAAGGCCTTGCTGATTATAAGCCATTATTTATTTTTAGTATAAAGGATCTAAAAAGTCAAGTTTCTAATAAAATTCATAAAGATGATAAATAAATACTTCTTATACATAAGAACTCCACTTACTATGAGCAAGTTTATCACTCTTTGAGTAATAAAAACTATCTTGAGTTACTTTAAGCTGTCTTGAGTCATCCTCAGCTTTTTTTTTTATATTCATAAATATCTTTTCAAAATAAAAATAAATAATAAATCTCTAAACAAAATTTATTAAAATATCAAAATATTGAAACTGGAACAACCATATCTCATTCAAGATTTAAAAGAAAAAGCTAAATTGGGAGTTTCAAAAAATCTTTGAACAATACTGAGTTTAAATAAAAAACCAAACCAGCCTGAGAAATCCTGAGATCTTTTAAAAACTTCAGCTGTCCTGAGTATCCTTAGTGTGTTGCAACCAAGTAGGATTAAACAAATTCAACAGCATTACAATTAACATTTTTCTTGTTGTACTATGTTTACAGATTTAAGTATTATTTAATAAGAATACTTGATCTGTTTAAATAAAGAGATTACTTAATGTACATTGTAAAACATTGTTAAAGGAAAATGTTAAGTATTAACTTTGTTGGATTTGTATGTTAAGTTTAAATATACATTTCTAACTAAAATATGGGCGAGCAATGTTTTTAATCAGCAAGCCGGATCAGAAAAAAATTTACTCCTTAGCAGGCCGAGGGATTCAAATTAGTAATCTACTGGATCCAGTATACAGCTCCAGTCATATAATCCCTTTTTAGATCAGGTTCAGGCCAAATTCTAATTAGAAACTATTATCTAAATCGAGCCGTATAATAATTTTATTGATTTGTTTGATCATTTTTCTTATCCATTTAATTTACAAAAATTTCTAAAGTATTGCATTTTAAGTTAATATTTATAAAATATTTAGGTTTATACTTTTATTATAACTTGGGGCAGAACTAACAATAATTTTATAAATTCAATAACTTAATTACTAAAATTTACTCCAGACAAACTTTTAATTGTAAAGTGAATCATAAACTTTTTTAATTTTTTGAGTTTTGAATTTTCTATGACGGCATTGTTTTACTGAACGTAATTGTCACACCAAACTCATTGTCAGCTGAAACTATGATATCAATGTACTTATGCGTTGGTATCACTGATTGTTCTGTATTTGCAAGTGTTGTAAAATGCGTCAAGTTATTTTTAAAAATATTGAGAGAAAATAGTTTTAACTTTAACCTTTATGCCAAAGATACAGAATACATTTCATGAGCTAAAGTACCCATTGTTTTATATTCAGTTTGCTCATATACCTAAACAAATTTATCATTAATGCAAAATCCAAGAACCACTCCTTATTGGAAAACTGAGTAAAGCCTTTATACTTTTCTTTCTTTTTTAAAAGTTGCCAAACTTGCGGCTTTAAGTCTCAAACACATATGAATATTTCCTAAACTTTATTAAAACGTCAAGTTGAGCAGTTTGTCTTAAATAGTTGTCAATTACTTGTTGTGAAATATTAATTATAAACAATTTTCTTAATATTCATATAAAAAACTCATTAATATTTGGGAAAAACATATTTTTCTACTTGTGCTTTGTTTATGTCATTGATATAATAGATTGACAAAGGCAGATATATAAAACATAAGATAAGAAAAAAAAAACATTTTGCTCAGGGTAATTTGAGTTAAGAGTATTTGAACTAAGTTTAAACAAAACAGTGTATTTGGACAAAATGGTGTTTTTGTTACTACATTTAAATTAAAAAATAAATATAAAATTCTTTTAAGTCTAACTCTTATGTTTTGTTTTCTAAAAATTTGATATAAAGTTTTATACAAATTTTGTAATATTGACCTTGGGTTCATGGTTGCCACTGATCAAGCTGAGAAAAATTTCCTGACTTTTCCTGACTTTTTACAAAAATTTTCCTGACTTTTCAAATTAAAGTTCTTAAATTAAACTTATTCTAATATACATAATCTAACACTTGAAACTATATAAAGCTTTCAATCTAATTTTAATACAGGTTAAAAACAACAGTTTTTTGCAAAATTCTATCATCAAACTTCAAGTACATCACTTAAACCATCTGTGTATGATTGATGTTTGTAATAAACAGCTCTATCAGCAAAATACTTGTATTATTACCTTGTAAACACAGCTTGTCTGAAAAAAGACACAATTTTTTAGCATTTCCTAGAATAAATGTATCTAGATCAACAAACGACATATAAGGAACTTTTAAATAGTTTTATCAAAGATATTCTACTAATTTATACCAGGTGAAGGCATTGGAAACAAAATTAAATATTTTTGTAAATTTATAGGAAAATTTTGGAATTTTTTTCAGACTTTAAAGGACTTTTAATTAATTTTTACCATTTGAAGGCTTTGGAAAACAAGGAATTTTGTAAATTTAAACTGACAAAATCTATTTTTTTTTTCCTGACTTTTCCTGACTTTTTTTCAAAACCCCCCATTTTTTCCTGACTTTTGTCATTTTTTTAAATTTCTCCCGACTTTTCCTGATTTCCTGACTTTTCCTGACCGAGTGGCAACCCTGTGGGTTGCTTCACTTGTGAGCTGGTAATTTTCATCTGCGGACCAGATCCCTTTAAAATTTTAAAAACATTTAGGGGCCGGTCATTTTAATTCTGCAAGCCGGATCCAGCCCATGGGCCGTATGTTTCCCAACCCTAAACTACAATCATAAATAAATAAAGCTCTATCTTAAATTTATCGTATTTTAAACAATTGTTTAGTATGCATTTACTTTTTTCTAATTTTAGTGTTTTAAATAAATCATTTTTTATAACTTTAAATTCAATTTTCACAACTTTTTTTTTAAAGACAAACAAGTAAAACTTACAGTGTGTTTTAAAACAACTTACTAATTGTTCAGTAGATGAATTCCATTACTTTTTGTTACAAAGTGCACCCAGACACTTTGGCACAAAGAGTATGTTTTGGACTGAAGGTCAATTTTGCATAAGTGACAACTTTGCAAGGTAGTTAAAATTTCTTTTTTTAAGTATCAATCAAGGGTATGGTTAGTGGTATAAGTGATAGTAGTAAAAAAAAAGAAATAATATGAAGAAAAAGGTTAGCAACAAAGGGTATGGGGTAACAGAGAAAGTAGAAAAAATAATTTAAAATCATAATTAAAAGAAGAAAAAAAAAGTTACTGACCAAGGGTATGGATTAGGGGTAATAGTAGTAGTAAAAAATAATAACATAAAAAGAAAATAAATAAAAAAGTATAACCCGTGCTAAACCAATGCCATACAAAAGTAACTCTTAGTGCAAAAGTGTCCCTTTGCATTTCTGATACCTAAATGTATGGCATTACTGATGAAAATAGTGTAAAATATATCTCGTTTAACAGTCAGATCCAACACTTTATGAGTTGTAAAAAACTGTCTAGGGTCATCTTAAACTTTTTTCAAATCTTTGAAAAAAAATATTTTAATTTTACAATAAAAACCAGGTTTTTCAACAATTTTGCTTACAAAATAATAAAATATTGAAGCTAACTTAACATTATTCAAAATCTATCAAAAAAAATGGCCTGAGATTTCAAAAATCTTTAAGCTATCCTGATTATTTAATAAAAAAGCTAAATTGACCAGTGTCATTCTGATTTTCTTTTTAATTCATAATTTCTTAAGTCATCCTGAGATTTTCATAAATTTCAAAATATTTTGAGTTATTCTAAATAAGTGATAACCCTGATCAAAATTCTATGCATTACATCTTTAAATAACATCTGATCAGTTTGTGTTGAGGTAGGGCAAGTAAAACGAAAACTACATAAATTAATATGCTTATAAATATTTATTGCATTTATTTTAAAATATGAAATGAAAGTGTTAGCAGTATAAAATTAGCAACTAATCTATAAGATTTTGAAAATATATCCAAGTATGAGTTTTTATGCACACATTAAAAAGAGGTATATTGCCAGTTTATATCAAGCCTTACTTTACGAGTAAAATAAAATCACAATCATTATACATGATTTTTAGAGACAAATTACTATTTTCCCAGAATGAATAGTATTTATGGTTCCAAATCCTTATCCCATCTTAAATGTAAAGTATAGAAAAAAACTAGAAGAAATTTAAGAACCAAACTATCTTAGAGCATTTTAATCTAAACTAAAAATTGTTTTATTTAAAATCAAATTTAAGGCTATAGGAGGGTCCACCTTAGTCTTATTCTATCGAGTTATACATGAACTGTAGAATTTTATCAGACATTTTAAACTGCTAAAAAAAAATTCACAGTAATTTTAAGATATAGGCAAACAAGGTCTGTAGCTCAACAAGTATTAGATGAAAGGTGCAAACCAAAAACACAAAAAAAAATTATTTCACTAAAAATATATTTTCTCCTTCATTTTTAACCAATTTCTTTAAATTTTTACAGAAAGATCATTTTTAATTTTTGTAATGATTCAATGTAGGATTTTTTTAAATAAAACTTTTGTTAAAAAAAACACCTTTTTTTCCTGTTATTTTAATCTTTTTTTTTTCAATATTTTTTAAATTCCAACATTTAAATTCTTTTAAACTACAAAAAAAAATTCTAAAATTTTGAGATATTTAGCTCAAAAAAAAAAAGAAAAAATTATACTTTTAATGATTTTTTTAATTTAAAAAAAAAAATTGACTCTTTAAATATTTGCAGTTTGAATCGGAAAGTTTTACAAAAATTACAATATCACAAAAGAAAATTGAATTTTCAAATTCTATAAAAACTGACTTGTAGTTTACACTGAAACTTTTCATTTAAGAGCTAATGTTATTTAGTATAAATATGGATCTCCTATGACCTTAATTTTCTTATTATAATAATAGTAATAGTAAATAGTAATAGTAATAGTAATAATAATGTTAATAATAATAATAATAATAATAATAACAATAACAATAATAATAATAATAATAATAATAATAATAATAATAATAATAATAATAATAATAAAATTCCTAATTAAGTTTTTACTCTCTACTTTTGAAGGCTGATAACCGTTAGATTTGATATTTGTCTGTGAGGGGAAATGGCTAGGTGCTGGTTATAGTTTTTTTTTTATATTCAAGGCTTAGTAATATTGTTTCATCTTCATCGACAATATGGCAAAAAGTTGGTATATTATAATTAAATTTCACTACAATTTAATCTTTACACATAATTCATCAGTGAAATGAAAACTTTTTTGAAACCTTTACAACTGTTTTCTACCTACTCTAATATGTGTATTTTTGTTATTTTAATAATTTTCTAGTAATTGTTAAGTTTATTATATTAGTAATGAAACTTTATTGTAAATGTTAAGTTTAATTTGTTAACTAATTTAAAGTGAAGATTATTAACTTATTTATTATTTTCTGAAATAGTTGTAATTTATTTTAAAGATATAGTTGTACATTTATGGATGCAATTTCTTTTTATGTAATAATTATTTTTTCTTCCATGTGTCTTACAACTATTAATTCAATAACTAGTAATTATAACTAGTCTTAATAAAATATAAGAAAAGAACAAAAATTTTTATATATGTATACTTATAAGCAGATGTATAGATTTTATAACAATGCTATGCTCAAAAGTTTTTGTTTGTACTCATGTTAATTTTAGTTAACTAAAAAACAATAAATGTTTTATTTACAATAGTTTTACTGATTTTCCAATTTGTTTTATTACTGATCTGCTTATTGCGTTTTAGTGGTTGATCTAAGAATGGGCAACAAGAAAAATGTGAGAGTACATGATCAAAAAATCAAAATCTAAGGGAGGAGATGGTATGGTGTCCATTGTAGACTATGGTTTTCATATTTAATATTAAAATGAATGGGTTAAAAATGAGCAGATACTTTTTTTATTTTTTTGTGAATGTTTTGGCTCATCTTAACTTTCTTTTTCAAACCCTTAAAAAAAATAGTTATGCCCTTGGCGCAAATTACTTATATTTCATGTTCATTTTTTTCTTAATATATAAAAGGAAGTATGTGTATGCTTCTGTATTAAAAATTAACTTAACTTACAAAAAACTGTTTTCTAGATTCAACGATAAAAGCTTAAATCAATTGAGATTAAAATACAAAACTTGTGGTATTATCCATATAATCAATTAACATAATTAGAAATATCAAATCAGGTATTAGACATCAGCAAGTATTTATTTTGGTCATCATCAACAAAGTTGAGATGTTTTTTTGCCATATAAATAAACAATAATATAATAAACAATGAACTTCACTGCACGACTAACAACAAAAGCATCTGAGACAACCCACGACCGGTTTTATCCTAATTAGAAGTCATCAGGTAGGCATAAGGCTGTGTACAATTTGAGTGCATCAATATTTTCAACTTTACCCACAAGACAAGTGGTCGCTTCAGTGCTTTTACTTAGGCCCGCTTGGTTAAATCTCAACAGCAGTTTCTTGCAACTGCCTATCTGATGAGTGCTAACTAAAAACCTGTTGTGGGTTGTCTTGGATGCTGTTGTTGTTAGTCGTGAAGATAAGTTCATTGTTTATTGTTAGATATTAGAAATTATCATTTATTTAACCATGTTATTTAAATTTATTTATAATATAAAACAATTTTAACTTTTTGGCATTTTAATTATTTACTTTAGTATTTCCACATAGAGTACTTACTTGCATGCATGAACAAACTCAAATCATTATAAATATTAATTTAAGATTTATTACATAAACTACTATGTTTTTATAAGAATAGTGAAGAACAAGGCTAAAAATACTTTAAAAAGCATTTTAAAATGAACAAAAATGATGCTCTTAGACAAATTTGGTTATAAAATCATAAAATATTGAAACTAATTCTCATTTTTGATCTAAAAAACATATCCTGAGATTTATAAAATTTCTTAAAACTACCCTGAAGCTTATATTTAAAAAAACTGACCTGAGTCTTCTTGAAATTAAAAACAAAGTCAAAGCATCCTGAGTCATTTTAGTTTCCCTGAGTCTTCTTGATATATTTTAGAATTTCAAATACCCTGAGTACTCTGAGCGTGTGGCAATCCTGCCATGGGTAATGATTTTCCAACTTTCAAAAGTCATTATTAAGACCTCTACATCATACCAAACATTTATACGGCAATAAAATTTTTTAAACTAAATAAATTAATTTTTCATTGATCTTATTGTTTCTTTTTAATAACTGTTTCAATTTAAATGGCTCATAATTATTTACAAAGCATATGAGAGGCTTGATGACAGGAAGGTCTTTCTCCATACCAATCCATTGACCATTGTTATGAGAGTTTATTTAACGTTACTTTACTTTTCTTTTTTTGTTTCAACACTAATAAATGTTTATAGAAGGTCAAACAAGTAGGTTAATACATAAGTAATTCTACCTGCACTTTATAGATAAACATTTAACTGTTATAGAACAAAAACTATCTTTTTTTTTTTTAGAGGTAGAAAAAACATTTTTTTTTAATTTTGAACAGAATATCAGGACATTTGTTTAAAAAAAATTTTGGTTATGGTTAACTTTAGGTGAGCACCAATTTCAAATTGAAAATGTAATACATTCAATGTCTTATTGAACCATAATTTTAGGCTAAAAAAATAATACTTACAGGGTTCGTGCGTGCAATTTTATTCATTTAGCCTGACTGAGACCAATTTAGCCTGAAATTTTTTCAAAGTAAGGAAAATCCCCTTCGTAGTCATTTTAGGTATTGTGGGGTTTTGATTAGTACTATTGTAGTCTCCGACTTCAACCAGCTTTATCTCAAAAATATTTTGAGCTTTAAAAATCTGCAAAAATCAACTCATAGCTTAGTTACAACTCAATAAAATAAGACTAAATTGTCAAAAAGGTGATTGATGCCCTTAACACAGGGTTTCCCAAAGTGGGCGATATCGCCCCCCTGGGGGCGATTTTAGTAATTCGGGGGGCGATAATTAGTAAGGGGGCGAAAGGGTGGGCGATAACTAGTAAGGGGGCGAAAAGGGGACGATTTTAAAATTTTGGGCTGTCATAAGATTTTTACTTTTTTTCTTGCTATTTTACTAATTTTAGCTTGCTATTAATTTTTTGACCCTGAGGTAAAACTTAAACAAAAAAGTTTATTTTATTTATATAAAAAATTGAAAAAAAAAACAAGTGCTTATGACTCCTACTTTTAAGTAAATACTATATTTTCATTCATATATTTCCTTATTTAAAAATTACATAGGTCATAGACAATTGGAATCCCTCTCACTATTTTATAACCTGACATATATGTTATTTGGGATCATAAATGGTTTGTAAAAATCTATGTTATTTATTATTAACTATGACCACATGATATTTCCAGTTGTTTTTTGAAAAGTCACTAAGTTAGACTAAGAAATAAAACTATACAGGGTTGCTAATTTATCTAGAAACCTGGAAAAACCTGGAATTTGACAATTCAGGCAAAAAAAAAAACCTGGAAAAAATCTGGAATTTTTAACAATTTAAACATATTAAGCAGTAAAATTTAGATTTGACACAAAAAAGCTACCCTATAGATAAAAATATGGATTCCTTCGAGGCAGATACTTTTGAAGTAAACGACTTACAGGAAACCTTCTCTGACTTACAAACTGACCTTGAACTTAAAGTATATTCTTCCAAAGAACGATATGAAAGCTTTTGGACTCAACAAAAACAAAGGCAAAAATATCCAATCATTTGAGAGGAATTTAGACTGTTGTTTATAGCTTTTCCTTCCAGCTATGTTGTTGAAAAAGCTTTCAGTTCAGTTATCAACATCTTGAGCAAAAAATCTAATCTAGATATTTATAAAGGAGGTCACTTAAGGCTCTATTTTACTGATTAAGAATCAGATTAGAAAAACTTGCAAGCAGTCATGAACCTCATTCTTCACATTATATTAGACTTCAGTGGCAGACTTTATTTTATGAAAGTTTTTTAATTTTATTTGATCTTTTGAAATATTTCTTTTTTAACCTGGTTTGTATTGTATTTGAGTAGTCTTTTTAAAATAACAACTTTATTAAGCTATTTATTCTACAACAGGTTTGCATAATGCCTAATAACTATTAATTACGGTAGACTTCCTCTTGAGTTCGCACTTTTTACCCAAAAAAAGTGCAAATTTATATTTTTTTTAATTTAACTAAAGTAAAGTCTATTACTAACTAAATATTAATAAAACAAAATATATATAATATTTAATAGCTTATATAGATCTATTTTTTTAATGAAAGCTAGTTTTTTGTTTTAGTGGATTTCATGTTTATTCATAACATTATTGCATATAACATATTGAAATTTGTCATTTTGTAAAAAAAATATGGTAATAATTTTTTGAGTTTGCACTTTTTAGTTTTTTTCAACTCAAGCGGAAGTCTATTATATTTATTAAATGGTTTAAGTTTTAAAGTTTTTAATACTTTTATTTTGACCTGGTTAATTTTGTAATTCATATTCGTCGTTTTAAATTAGACTAAAAGTTTTTAAAGCATAGTGATTAAAATATTTGTTTGAAAGACCTTTATTTGACAGGTTTTTGTTATTACTTGTTTAATCTGTATATAACTTATATCACTATATAACTATTATCTGATTGTAAAATTTTGACAATCATTAAAGTTTTTATTTCTAAAAAGAATTTTTTGGTTTTAAAAGAGTATAAATTTGAGATCTCTATTTATAATGACTTCTACTTTTTCATTTAAAAGTTTCTTAAACTCAATTTTATTTTCTAACTTGATTTATTATTTAAAAAAATTATTATTATATAAGGAGTTTTAAACTATTAGTACAACTGTTTTTTGTTTTATATTAATTCAATATATATAAGCAATTAGAATATACTTAGTTTATCATTTTAATACTTCAACACTAGCTTTTAGTTTTTCACTTTTTTCCTCTGTTAAATTATTATAGGCTAATAGCTAGAAAAAAAAAATTAAACAGAATTAAATAAGCTATCAAAAAGACTGCTACAGTTACAAAACAAAATTTTAACTTTGTTAAAGGTTTTTTTTTTGATTGATTTCTTTCTGTTCACAGAATTAACTGTAAAACATTGGATTTTTTTTGAATTTAAATGAAGAAAAAATATTGTTAGAATTCAGGTTTAGTTCCCTAAAGATTATTCCAAGTCGAATACTATTTCATGGTATTCTACTACGAAACAAATAGTTTATACTGTTTAAAATTAAATTTTTAACTTTACAACTATCTTGCTTACAATATATCTTAGGATTGAAATTAATAAATTTACTGCATTTACTGAAGCTGTTGATGAAACCACTTTTCATGTGAGATAATCAACCAGTCGGTCAAACTTCCTTAAACTAGATCAGAAATTATATTTTTATTTTTATTCTATTTTTTGTAAAATAAACGGTTCATTTTTTTATAGTTTTTTAATCTCTGGTATAGTTATTTTAGAATATGCCTATTTACAAAATAATTTAAGTATTTTGTTCGGTTTAAATAAGTTACTTAGTATTAACTTCTAAATGTCCAAATTTGTTATATGAGATATTATTATTATGTCAGGTTTCAGTTAAGATTTCAGGTGGGTAACGTACAGCTCAGATCAAGTCGCAGATCCAGTCGAATTTCGACCTGCTAAGTAAATTGAAAACTACTTGTGCAAAATAAATAAAATTTAGTTTTTTGATACTTAATAATTTGAAATACGCTTTCATTTCGTTTTCAGTTCACAATGTATTTCCTACATCACAATAATACTAAGTCATTTTATTACAATTTTGTTCGAGTTTTTTTATTTTCTTATTTGTTATTTTTTTTAAATCATGCAGCCTGCAATTACATTTTTTAAAGAGTTGAAACTAGAAAAGAATTTTTAGGAAATATGAATTGCTGACTACAACAGTTGTCAACCACTGACCTAAAAGTTTCATTAGTTTCAAAACAGTTCATATTTAAACAGGATTGATAACAGATTACACAAGGCTTTTTAATAATTAAGTATTTTAATACACTTTACTGGGCTTCTAAGAAAATAACTGTAAATTATTTTCTGAAGTCCTGTAAACTACTTTGAACACAAAAGTGCGTGCATAAGAAGTACCAGACTAAAATAAATTTTGAACAGAAGTTTTTTTAGCTCAAAAGTTTGTACTCAAAAGATAAAACTACTTTGTAAAATCGTGGGGGGCGATTTTTTTCAAATTACTGAAAAGGGGGCGATATAGTAAATGAGTTTGGGAAACCCTGCCTTAACATAACAAATTCAGTGATAAGTTTTAAAATAAGTGATATATCTAATCTATTACTAGTATAAAAATTTAATATATATTACTAAACACAAGTGTTCAATTTAATTAAGCACTAAGTAAAAACATTATAACCAGAAGATTTATAATAAAAAGATATGCATTGTCGTGTTTTATTAAAATTTAAAATGAAACGCTTACACGAGTATAAAATAAGTAAAAAATGTTTATTATCGTACTTTGACTAATACTTAAAATTGATACATAATTATAAATCTTAAACTCTAAATAAATACAGTAATTGTTGATGTCATATCAGATTTAAAAAGCTTACACTTAAATTTGAAAAATATTAATATTTTGTTCTTGCAAAGAAATTTGAATTGTACCTAAAATTTGTACTCCCACAAAACTTAGCACTTATATCTTAAAACTAAGCTGAAGTTTGAACAATATATAAATATCCGATATATACAATATATAACTGTCTTCTTTATCTTCCACGACAAACCTTTATTTTATGTTCTTTTGTTTTGATAAATTTTAATTATGTTCTGATAAGTCGTCTTAGATGACCAAGTAATTTGAAAACTAAATAAACCAATATTGACGTCATAATTGACTTATAAAAACGAAAAACCCGTATAAATCGTAAATCTACGTCTTACCTTCTTTGACATACCTTTATTTTATGTTCTTTTGTTTTAATAATTTATAATTATGTTCTTGTAAGTCGTCTTAGATGACCAAGTAATTTGCAAACTAAATAAACCAATATTGACGTCATAATCGACTTATAAAAACAAAAATCCATATAAATCGTAAATCTAAGTCTTACCTTTGACAAACCTTTATTTTATGTTTTTTTGTTTTAATAAATTATAATTTTGTTCTTGTAAGTCGTCTTAGATGACCAAGTAATTTGCAAACTAAATAAACCAATATTGACGTCATAATCGACTTATAAAAACGAAAAACCCGTATAATTAACAAAATAATGAAGATTCTTAAAACTTTTTTAAAGATTCAACAAAAGGTTTTAAGCATTTATTTTTACAAATACTGACTGATTTTGTCTTTAATAACTAAATCTTTATTTAGAAATAAATTCACATCTCAATTTGATCTTAAAAGATTTCTCAATTTTTTTTTAATCAAAAGTTTTTAAGCATTTGAACTGAGAAAAACTGAGGTTCTCAAATTTTTAAATAAAAAAACTGATTTAGCCTGACGTTTTTCAACTTTTTTCAAAAAAACTGATTTAGCCTGACTTAGCCTGATTTAGCCTGACACACACGAACCCTGTACTTAGTCTTAAACAAGTTATATAAATACATAGAAAGAAAATATTATATATTATAAACTTAAATATTTATTTAGTTTTATTTTACAAAATAATAATCAATATAAATTATTGTATTGATATAATCATTTTATATTGTAAAATAAAAGCAATTAAGTATTTAACAGGGTTTGTGTGCAAATTTTTTTTTCATTTAGCCTGACTGAGACCAATTTAGCTTGAAATTTTTTCAAAGTAAGGAAAATCCCCTTCGTAGTCATTTTAGGTATTGGGGGGGCTTGATTAGTACTACTATAGTCTCCGAATTCAACCAGCTTTATCTCAAAAATATTTTGAGCTTCAAAGGTATGCAGAAAGCAACTCATAGCTTAGTTACAACTCAATAAAATAAGACTAAATTGTGAAAAAGGTGATTGACCCCCCACCCCTATGCCCTTAACATACAAATTCAGTGATAAGTTTTAAAATACGTGTTATATCTAATCTATTACTAGTGTAAAAATTTAGTATATATCACTCAACACAATTTTTCAATTTAATTAAGCACTAAGTAAAAACATTATAAACAGAAGATTTATAATAAAACAACTGCATTGTTGTGTTTTATTGAAATTTAAAATGAAACACTTACACAAGTATTAAATAATTAAAATATATTTATTATTGTATTTTGACTAATACTTAAAATTGATACATAATTATAAATTCTAAACTCTAAATAAATACAGTGACTGTTGATGTCGTATCAGATTTAAAAAGCCTACACTTTAATTAGAAAAATCGTTTAAAATTTTGTTCTTGCAAAGAAAAATGAGTTGTACCTAAATTTTGTACTCCCACAAAACCTAGTACTTATACCTTAAAGCTAAGTTTTAGTGTTGTGAATATCTCCAATAACGTTAAACAAACAGTAAAGAGTTTTAATCTAAAAAGTATTGGTATAAAGCCTTTAAATTAGAAATTAAACCAGTTCAACCAACTAAGCTCTGAAAAACATAGCTGATGCAAACAAATTCAAACAAACAAATAAGTTGTTGAACTATACTGTAATATTTAAACTGTATTTTTTTATGAATTTTTATAATTATGACATATTCAATCTACTGAAAACAAAATAATGAAGGTTCTTAAAAAAATTTAAGGTTTTAAGCATTTATTTTTATAAATACCGACTGATTTTGTCTTTAATAACTATATCTTTATTTAGAAATAAAAACACATTTCAATTTGATCATAAAAAGATTTCTCAATATTTTTTAATCAAAGATTTTCAAGCATTTGAACTGAGAAAAACTGAGATTCTCAATTTTTTTAATAAAAAAACTGATTTAGCCTGGCGTTTTTCAACTTTTTTCAAAAAAACTGATTTAGCCTGATTTAGCCTGACGCGCACGAACCCTGATTTAAGTTTATTAGTTTATGATATATAAGTTTAATTTTATTCATATATTTATGAAAGATTATTTTTTAGCCTAAAATTATGATTAAATAAGACATCAAATGTATAATAACTTTAGCTTGATATTGGTGCTCACCTAAAGTTAACCATAACCAAATTTTTTTTTAGTTTCTACATACTGTAATTAGTCAAGTACTAAAACTTTAGTTTCAAGCTATGTTAAAAACTTTTCTAAAGTTTAGTTTTTTAAATAGATAGTAGATTGGTTTCCATTTTTTTATAATCTGTGTGTACATAAGCTTTCAGGTGCAGATTCAAGGCTCTGATCCATCTGCTAAATATTCCACCAATGCGTCGCTGATTTGTTTAAAATTTATAACGCTCAAGAGCTGAAAAAATCCAAATTTTTTACAAAATTTATACAAAAGCAGGGATAAAAAATTGAGATAATATTAAAAAAGCAAACGTATTGTTAATAAAAAATCCTAAATAACTTGATCTAAAAAAAACTTGCGTGTTTTAATTTTGTTAAAATAATGTTACTAAATAATTTTATCTAAAAATACTTTAAATTTTGTTTAACAACTATTTTTTTATAATTTCATTATTTCTTCATTTTTTTGTTTTTTAAATATCAACCTCAAAGTATTAATGAATGTTTTAATAAATACTAATAAAAATCAAGTTTACGTAAACTTTAAAATAAGTAGATAAAAGGAACGTACTATTAATTTACAAATATATAAAAGTCTATAACGAATAAGCTTTTATGTTAAAACTCAAAAAAAAACTAAGAAAACTTATTAAAATAAAAATACAAATTAACACGTAATGATTTAATCAGGTTCAACTAAAACAATGACATTAAGTATATTTTGTAATTAAAATGAACACAAAAACCTTGTTTAAACATCATATATAGTTAAATTTTTTTGTACGTAAATATTAAATTCTTTTCTAAGAAACTGAAAATTGGTTTACAAGTCTAAATTTTTTTAATAGATGGTTTTATGTAAGTTAATAGAAAATTTAAGTATGAATAAAGTTTAACGTTTCAACAGACACTAAGTCATAATAAAAAATGTGAATTCTATTTATAACCCTTTAGTACATGTATTACAGAATTTAAAATACATTGTTAAAAAGGATTACCAAAGAAATTAAATCAACTTAAACATTCGTATATTCAAATAACTTTATTTTAAATTCTCATTGGTTGATAATCCGTTTAGTAATGAGTTTTATTAATTGTCTTAGTTTCTGAAAAATATTTTTCATTTGTAAGTTAAGCTGTTTTCATGGAAAAAACTAGTAGTAAACAAAACTGTTAGTAAAAAATAACACAAAAACGCTTATAAAACATCTTGAGTCGAGGTTTTTACCACATAAAAACAAAAAATAGTAAAAAAAATTTATCAACCCGGTTTTTAATATAAACTTACAATAAATAAGCATTTTTGGTTAAAGTAAAAACAAAGGTACATTTGAAAAGTTTTTAAATTTATTGTAAAACAAAACTCTAAAAATAATTAAGTATTAACTCAATAATGGAGTAACTTTTATTGGATCCATATAAATTAGACATAAAGAGAGTGTAAGGGGGAGAACTTTTAAAAGTTTTCTAATTTTAGGTTAAGTATTAAGCTTATACTTCAGCATAACAGTTTAAATCAAAATAACTACTACTTTTACTTAGTTTAAGTAAGTCAATCATCTTGTTTGTTTTATGTGTTAACTTGTTGTGTGTATTACATATAATTTTTGTTTTGTCCTTCTGTATTTTATTAGATAGCGTGAATTTTACTTAAAAAATGTAATAATTAAATTTACTCATATATTGATCTATTTGTTTTGTTATGTTTAAAAATAGGTACTTAATTAATTATGTTATCATATTCTTATTGAATTAACAATTATAAACAATTTTCAATGCAAAAGCTTTTAAAAATTGGTTTAAATTTAACATATATAAACGCAAAATTTGCATGTGATGCACAATCACCATGGCTGAGTGGTTAAGGCGGTATACTTATAACACGGAGTTTAACATACCTATGTCAGAGTTTAACTTCCATCTCTTCCATACTTTTATTAAAATAATTTTCAAATTTAATTTTACTTCGATTCAAACTTGTTTGAAAACTTTAAAAAACATCTTTTATAAAATATAGATAAATCCTAAAAAAATTAAATTACAGTTAAGACCAGGGGGTTGAACACTTTAACTTAAATAGCAGTAGGTTTTTTAATTGTTTCTTAAATTTTCTTTGGTTTTTGATATATGACGGACGGTAAAAGGTTGGAAAGTTAAATAGGCTCTTTACAGAAGGACTTTATAACAAATAATCTTAATAAAAAAAATATTTAAAACTTTAATAGAAACCATATTTAATAGATAGTTATAACTTATCAGCATTTATAATCTTAAACTATTTAAAGTATTATCCAGTTAAGGTTTTAGCGACTAATTTTACGCTTAAAATTTGTGGGAAAATATTGATTTTACCGCATAAAATACACACTAAATATTTAAAACATTTATCTATTATATTCAAAAACTTTCTTCAAGAAGTACGCATCCATGTTAAATACGCACCCGCATAAGGTACGAACTAAATTTTCATTATAACATTTTAAAATTATATTTAAAGGTTTTCTTTAAGAAATCGGTGTAACGTACATAGTTAAGTAATAAGATTCTAAAGTCAATTAATAATCATTAATATTTAAATTGTAATTGGATAAAATTTCATTAAGGGCATAGAAGAGGGGGTAAACCACTTTATTGGAAATTTAGTCTAACTTTTTACAATTTTTAAGCTACCAATTAGTTTTAACAAATTTTTGTAGTTGAAAGTAACTTTAAACTTATAACCAATCAAAGTTAGAGAGTTCAATAGGTTTTGTTTCTTAAGTGCAAATTCAAAAGGCAAGTACAGTCAAATACTGCCAAATATGCAACCTTGAACGAATGGCAATTTTAGCAGAAGATAGTAAACAATTACTAAATAAAAGACGTGATATTTCAAACAACTGTGCACACAACCGACGGTTTTTCTTCAAATAACACCTTGGGCGCCTTCTCACCTTCCATACTTTTCATTCACCTTACACATACACACACACATTCACTTAACATATATTAATACAATTATATATCCTAAGTAACATATAGTTTTATTCATTTATTATTTATACCTATTTCACACAAGTCACTTTCTATTCTCCGAAATTTCATATATTCACTTTACCCTCCGACTATAATTCTTCACACCTTTATATGTTAAGTTCCAAGTTTAATTGGAAGCCTGTATTCAAATCACAGATAAACCGTGCTTTTTTACCTACTACGCCCAAGTGAGCTAGTAGGTTTTTTACTGCAGGTTTATACTTAGCATATGACTTCCTTGTTGTTTTACATTTTAACTTTCATATACAACACAACTTACTTACTAAATATTTAAAATATCTGTATGGGATATTTAAATTAAACAGCCGACTCCTACTTTACCAATTAATTATTTTATTAATTATAAAATACAATATATATTTAATTTATTTCATTATGATTTTATGTATGTCGCTGTGAATTAATTATCGGTCAGTACATTGTAAGCCCAATAAACATTTTTGTATTTTTTTGTGTTTTGGTTTTCCTTAAATTTTAATTTTTCATTTTTGATTTTTACATTTGAACTAAATCTGCTTCCTAATTGTATATAATTTTGATTTAATCATTAAAAACATTCAATATATTACATACACGTTACATCGAGTTTCTGTGACTTTTATTGCCTTCACCGTCGTTAAGTTTTATTAAATTTTATTGATTCTTTATCTAATGGTTAATGTTTTATTTTTGTTCAAAATAAATTACATAAAAACTAAATTAATGATCTTTGCAATACAAATTAAATAGTTTAAATAACCTCTTTTACATTGTGACGTAACTATTAGTTGCAATGAATATATTTTTCATAAGTTATTATCAATAAATTTTGAATCAGTTATATTTTCCATTAACGTGAGTTGTTTGTTTATATTATAATTTGTTGTTTTGTTGTGTAATTTAGCTTACTTTACTTATTTTAGACTTAATAATCATAAATATTATATAGTTTTATAACAGTCGGATTTAATATTAAGTATTTTACCTATTAATAACTATTATCTGTAGAAAATATCTTATGAAAACATGTATACTCATACTTTATTCTATGCTTCTATTCTCTCATTACAGTAAATATTTTTTACAGAACCCAGTTGAAGTGTGTTGATTCGTTGACACAGAGAAACATATGTTGGTAGAATAAAGGAAGATTACTTTATAATTTGTTTTTATTAATAATAATAACAATAACAATAATAATAATAATAATAATAATAATAATAATAATAATAATAATAATAATAATAATAATAATAATAATAATAATAATAATAATAATAATAATAATAATAATAATAATAATAATATTAATAATAATAATAATAATAATAATGATAATAATAATAATAATAATAATAATAATAATAATAATAATAATAGTAATAATAATAATAATAATAATAATAATAATAATAATAATAATAATAATAATAATAATAATAATAATAATAATAATATTAATAATAATAATAATAATAATAATAATAATAATAATAATAATAATAATAATAATAATAATAATAATAATAATAATAATAATAATAATATTAATAATAATAATAATAATAATAATAATAATAATAATAATAATAATAATAATAATAATAATAATAATAATAATAATAATAACAATAACGATATATAATGATTTTAATAACTTTAACAAACATTTAAAATATTTTTTTTTGAAAATAATAAAGACAACATTAATAAAAACTATAACAACGATAAAGATTGTAATAACGATAATAAAAAATAAAAAGATATTACCTTAGAATCATACTATATAACGATTATGTAAAAAAAATAATTGAATTAATACCAAAACGTGTATCCAACATAAGAAAAATTTTATAAATGTTAATTAATATAAATTTTTCTTGTATTGTTGTAGTCATTTATGTATTAAAACTATGATGCCAATAGCAATACAAAAATAGTAATGAAATAATAATAATAATTACAGTAAAAATTAAAGAATTGATATCATTAATTCTATTCACTAATGATAGTACCAACGTTAACAAAAGTATTAATTAACGCTGTAAAGTAAACAATATAGCAGTTATACTACTAATACTTCTTAAATGTTCAGCTATCAGTCTTTTGTTTTTCTACTATCGTCAATTTCAAAAATATATATATAAGTAATAGTTTTATTAAAAGCGGACTTAAAACAAAATATATACTAAAATTTAAAAAAAAACAATAATCAGCTCATATTTTCCAATATTCTCAATAAAAACAATACTTTTAGTAAAATAATGCTAATTTTAAATATAAAACTTATTTTTCGACAATGAAAATGATAATAATAAAAATGAATGTTATAAACGATATCGCAATTATAGTAGTAAAAATGCTTAAGGTTTTAATTATCGGCATTTTTATTATTTTCGTTAGTTCTAAAAAAGAACAAAATTTCTCATTGCAATCGACTTCATAAAAGCGGATTCAAAGAAAAAAATGTTTTTATAGTTTCTATAACAGTTTTATTAAATTGTTAACAAAAAACTTTTTTATTTCTACAATAGACTATTAATTGCTAATCCTTTTCGATAATGAAAATACTACTAATAAAAGTATTATGATAAGTGTAATAAATGAGTATTATAAACGATATCGCAGTTATAGTAGCAAGACTACGTAAGAGTTAAATTATTAGCATTTTTTCTTATACTATCGTTAATTTGATAAAACAAACGAAACTTCTGTTAGTTATTTATTAATAGACATGTGTTATGATTGCTAAATTTCTGAAAGGCTACTTCGTACACAAGGTTCTAGGAACAAAAATTTAGAGCGCTTTTTTTTTTGCGTTCAAAAATAATACTTTATTTGATTTATAAAAATACTTCTAAAAGTTTGAACAAAAATAGTTTAGACCAAAAGTTTAAGCTAATATAGTTACAACCTTAATGTTACTTTGATTCTGCTAAAAACATGATTTTGCTGTGACGTCATAATTACTCAACGGTTTGCCTTGAAATTAAATTTAGCACTCACTAAGGTCATCATGAGCGATTATACGAATTTTCATATTTGTAGGTGCACTAACTTCGTCAAACAAGACTAATCCTGCTAAATATGTGATTTTGGTGTGACGTCATAATTACTAAACGGATCGCTTTAAAATTAAATTGTGCACCTACTAGGGTCATCATGAGCAAGTATACGAATTTTCATTTCCGTAAGTGCAGTAACTTCGTCAAACGAGATTTAAGGTCAACTATGCTTTGATAAAATATCCATTTTAAATCTTTCAACTTTGCTAAATAATAAAAAGTTTAGCTAAGGTAAGCATTTATAAAATTTTTAAAACAAGTTTCGATGTGACGTCATAATTACTCAATGGATCACCTTAAAACTAAATTGTGCACCTACTAAGGTCTTCATTAGCGAGTATACAAACTTTCATATTTGTACGTGCACTAACTTGGTCAAACGAGACTAATCCTGCTAAAAACGTGATTTTGCTGTGACGTCATAATTACTCAACGGATCGCCTTGAAACTAAATTGTGCACCTACTAAGTTCAAGGTCACCATAAGCAAGTATACTAATTTTAATTTCCGTAAGTGCAGTAACTTCGTCAAACGAGATTAATTCTGCTAAAAACGTGATTAACTCTGCTAAAAACGCGATTTCGATGTGACGTCATAATTGCTCAACGGATCGCCTTGAAACTGAATTGTGCACCTACTAAGGTCATCATTAGCGAGTATACAAACTTTCATATTTGTACGTGAACTAACTTCGTCAAACAAGACTAATCCTGCTAAATATGTGATTTTGGTGTGACGTCATAATTACTCAACGGATCGTCTTTAAATTGAATTGTGCACCCACTAAGGTCTTCATTAGCGAGTACACGAATTTTAATTTCCGTAAGTGCAGTAACTTCGTCAAACAAGACTAATCCTGCTAAAAACGTGATTTTGCTGTGACATCATAATTATTCAACGGATCGCCTTAAATTGAGTTGTGCACCTACTAAGGTCATCATGAGCAAGTATACGAATTTTCATTTCCGTAAGTGCAGTAACTTCGTCAAAAGAGATTTAAGGTCAACTATCCTTTGATAAGAGATCCATCAAGTATTGCTTACATTTTTTTTTAATGTAGGCAAGTTTGTACTTTCTTGTATTGACATCTACTTTTTTTTTTTACTGTTGCAGGATAACTACTGTGGTAGTTAAATCTGTTGTTGCCAGTTTTTTTTTGTAGTACCCAACTATCTTCTAACTTCCTCTTCTTGGGTCTAATAACTTCTTACTTGACATTTGTAAAATCCAGGTCTCCTTCTAAACTTCCTGCTTTTAAAACCTGTTCTGAATAAACTTTATTCAGGATACAACTGTTTGAGCTAGCTTTTTTGGTCTACTTGTGGACTTTTCAAACAAAAAAGAACACAACTCAGAATTGTCCACAGTAGACACAACAGAGCTAGCTCTGAGATCATTTGCACTATAGGTCTGATTTTTAATGAAATTTCTCTGAACAGTGATCACATCTTTTTTACTAACTTTGCACTGCACACATTGAACAAAGTTTCTTGAAGCGACCCATGGACTTGACTTCCAAACTTCGAAAAAGTTTGTCTTTTCCGTCACTTCAAGAACTTGATAAGGTTAGCATAATGAATATTTTAAATTTTAACTCAAGTATCAGTCAGCAAAAAAGTTATTTACAGTTTGTAAATGTGTGACTGCAAAAAACAAGAATGCCCGGTAAATGGAAGTTGCTTAATGGAAAATATTTTATATAAAGCTACAGTCATAACTGAAAACCAGACCAAGTTTTATGTTGGCTCGTCTGGACTATCGTTCAAGAATCGCTACACAAAGCATAAGTACAGCTTCAAACACGAAAAACATAAAAATACTACAACTTTATCGCAGTACATTTGGAAACTAAAAAATAACGAAGTTAATTTTAAAATTCAGTGGAAAATATTAACAAGAACGAAAAATAAATATAGTTTAAAAAACGGATGTAAATTGTGTAATGCGAAAAAAATCGAAATTTTAAAAGTTAATAAATCAGAATCTCTAAACAAAAGAAACGAATTACAAACTGGCTGCATACATTATCGTAAACAACTTATCTAAAAACTATGTTAATAATTTTGTCTAAAATCAAATATCTATTATTACGTAAAACCTAATTTTGTATAGTTTTATTGCTGTACTTACAAGTTTGCTTTTCATTGAATAAAACTTGGCTGAAGACGCGTATTAAACGCAGAAACAGCTGTCCCAAGCAAAAGTTTATTTTGTGTATTTTAATTTTATAATAAATAATATATATAAATACATTAATAACAACCTTAATTATTAAAAAATGACGATACATAACAACAAATGTACAATAATGTTCTTAAATTTATGATATAGTACAAAATTCTTAAAATAATGAGATAACAAGAACGATAATAACGTTCATTGATATATAACGATTAAAATTACGTATTAATATTTTTTTATATAATAATCTAAAATTAATTTCTTTTATGCTATAAATATAATATAAAAATTAATAAAACAAATAATACTAATAATAATTCGGATAATAATAAGAATAAAAAGTTATGAAAAAAACATAAATAATCATAAAAGTATAATAAAAAATAAAATATTATTAACAAAACTTATAATCACACCAATTATAATAATTTTAGTAACAACGATAAAAATAATGATAACAAAAATGACAATAATTTTAATAACAACGTTAATTATTAAAAACAACGATTATAAAGATACGTAACAACAAATGTACAATAATTTTCTTGATTTTATAATATAATATTAAATTCTTTAAAAAATGAGATAACGAGAACGATAATAACGTTCATTGATATATAACGATTATAATTACGGATTAATATTATCTTATATAATAATTCAAATTTAGTTTATTTTATGCTATAAACATTAATATAAAGATTAATAAAACAAATAATATTAATAATAATACGGATAACTATAACAATAAAAAATTATGAAAATAACATAAATAATCATATTATTAAAGTAAAAAATATAATATTAATTACAAAAATTACAATATATAACGATTGTAATTACTTTAACAAAACTTATAAAATAAACTATTGTGTCAGTGACTAAAACAACATTAATAAAAACCATTACGCCGATAAATATTGTAGTAACAATAATGATTTTTATGCATAGCCTTTAAGTAATAAACTCACTGAGATTATAATAATACTTATAAAAATTGAGCTGATGTGTATAACAACAGCAATAAAATCAGTTGTAAAACCGAAAAAGTTAATCAAAGTTATAAAGACTAATACAAAACATACCAAAAATATCGATAAATACTTATCATAGATTATGAATAAAATTAAACTTGACAATGCTTATATAAACACATTAATTCGCATTAAACAATAAGTATTTTATTTTACTTATTACGGCGATTACTAAAATCGGGTATCCGACATACATAAAATTTTGTTGGTACTAAAGTCAAGTAAAATTAGTATACAAACTACTTTAGAATTAAATTATCGGCTTTTTTTCTTCTCTTATAGTTAATTAGTTTAATGGAACTAAATTTTTGGAAGCAATAGAAATTTTAATAACAGATTCAAAATGATACCATTATTGATAGTTTTCATAACATATTTTTGTTTTAACAAATTGATTTATTTCGACAAGAGATTTTGTAACGCCTCTGGCTATAAATTAAATTCAGCAAAAGAGTTTTCTCTAACTAGGGTTTTTTTAATTTGTTTACTTTCTAAATTGCCGCCTTATAAATAAAAAATGAGATGTTGTGGCAGCTCAAGCTTGACTTTTCTATGTGTTAAATTGTGAGTATTGTTATTAATCTCTTATTTTTAGTTCTGTCTCTTAAATTGATATATTTCTAATAAAGTTAAATTGAAGTTAATTTTACTTTTGTTTTGCATAAATTTGAATAAATAAACTTTGCTGTTAATAAAATTAAATTGAAGTTATTTTTACTTTGGTTTTGCATAAATTTGAATAAATAAACTTTGCTGTTAATAAAATTAAATTAAAGTTATTTGTACTTTGGTTTTACATAAATTTGAATAAATAAACTTTGGTGTTAATACTTAATTATATTGAAATTATCTGTAATTTGGTTTTACATAAAATTGAATAAATAAGCTTTGTTGTTGATAATTAATTAAATTAGCAAGCAGCTTTTGGTACTCTTATAAATCTCTGTAAATTACAAACCAACTTTAAGTAATTTAAAATAAACTAGTGGGCCACACCTAACTCTTGGTATAGCACAATGAGTAACAGATCCAAGCCCACCAAAAATGAAAATATGTTCTCTAAAGAGAACATACATCATACTTTAAACAAGGTCATCAACCCCGAAACTCGCTGTAGCCAACGTAATATAAACAGAGGGATTAACAAAAGGGGTGTTGACTCACACTCTTCGCGCCGTAGCCAACCTGGTCCATCAGACCAACCACAAGCAACGTGCGAAAGATATGGTGACCCAACTAATACTGAACATGCTTTAATTGAGACACAGGGTATAGAAATCAGTGCCGAGATTGACATGAACGCAGGGGGGGATCAGTCAGGAGGTAACCAGGAGGAGGAACAACCCCAGGCAGCAATGGGCAGTTATCAACAACCTAGAGACCAGCCTAATCCAAGTGGTCTGCCAAGACAAAGCTACCCACCCCAACAAAATTCTACACATAGCAACTATGGGCCTCCACCAAGGGTGACAGGACCACCTAGCAACAGCTCCATTCCTCCAGCAAGAACCTCACCTATGTCATTCCAACAACAACTTAACAACTTAAACATGGACTATTCCCTCCAAAACAACAGGAGACCCCCTATTCAAGTGCCACCTCAAGAACTGAGTGCCGAGGAGATAGTACAGGGGATCTCGAATCGTTACTGCGAATCTACAGAAACGTAAACATTTGTGCGAAAGAACTCGCATTTCTTTCGATGATTCAGCTTTTAAGACCTTGTTTATTTAGTTTTCAGTATTCGTTTATACTTAGAGATAATTTACTGTACTCTCTAGCACTTTTAGTGTCATAAATATTGAATAAATTGAATACATCTAAACTGTATACAACTAGGTTAGTGTAGCTTTTTGTTATTAAATAGACAAGATTTATAAATAATTCGCAAATCGGTCCAGGACACAAGTCAATTGTTTTTACTAGTGATTTTTTTCCCTGCATCAGTAGCTACAAAAAATAGATAAACGATGGTTTACAGTTTATTGCAACATTTTGTTCAAATGAACAAAATGTTATTAAATAGCAAACTATTGTAAAAAAAATCCATTTTAAAGCTGTAGATTCGGTTTAAATGATGTGAGCAAAAAGCTGTAGATTCGGTTTAAATGATGTGAGCAAATAAAAAAAGTAAGTGTGAGAGAGGATCTTTTATTATTAAAATGGTTGTGGTGAGTGAAAAAGAACTTAACATTTTTTGAAATTTATATTTTTTGTGTTACAAAAGAGCAAATACAGATAGAAGATATATAAGAAGATGAATTTTAAAGTAGATGAACTAACATGAAGAATTAACTTTTGTTTTAAATCAAACTGACTCTCTGAGTTGAATGTTATAAGATTAAACCTCTGTGGTTGACAAATATACAAAAATGAAAAAATTTGAAACAGTTATGACAATATCATTTCCTGAATTTTTATCAAGAAGATTAGAATCTATTAAATAAAAAAAATTACACAATAAGACAAATAGCTTGCAACAAGAAGACAAACTGAAAAACTCAATAACATTATATTTTTTTCAAGAATAATATAGACAAATTATAGTTAATTTTTTATATTTTAGAACTTTATTTTTTAATTAAAACTTGTTTTAAAGATTTTATAAATGCTTAGGTTAGTTAAAGTATTTATTTTTTCAAGATTAATATAAACAAATAATAGTTGTTTTATTGTATTTTAGAACTTTATTTTTTAATTAAACCTTATTTTAAAGATTTTATAAATGCCTACCTTAGTTATAGTTTTAATGCACTTTTTAGCAAAATTGAAAGATATAAATTGTACATTGTTGCTACACACTCAAAGTATCCTGGATATCTCTAGGATATTTAGAGTTTTATTTTTGAACTCAGGCTGACTCAGTATAGTTTTATTTTATCTATGAAAAACTTAGGACATCTTTAGGTTTGTTAATAATGTCATAACAGATGTTTTTCTAGATTTGAAAGAGATTTTTCTGGCTAGTTTTAATAAATCTTTATTTTATAACCAATTTTGTAAAAAAACATTGATAAATTTCAAAAGTTAGTCTTATTTCAATGATTTTTTCAGAGTTTTTGGTTTTGTTCCTAACTTTCAAAGGTTTTTCATTACCTCTGTTTTTTTTTCATCTGTATAAAAACAAGTTTCAAGTAGTTTACAAAAGTAAAAAAAATTAAATTAGTACATTTGTATTTTCTACTTAGCTTTACATTTTGAAAAATAGTTTTTGAGTTTTATTTGTATTACTACTGTAAACTTGGTACACTATGTTTGGATTTTAAAAAAATTTAGTTGTTTTACAGATTTTTAAAACTAAGTTTAAAAGTTAAGTTTTCTAAGGTTAAAATTATGCAAATATATTTTGAAAGTAAAATCATCCACTTGGTACTATTGACACTCAAAGCTTTTAACAAAGTCAATCAATCTGAAGTTCAGTTTGTTACAAAAAGTTCCAGATAAGTACTTCAAGAAAAAGATCTTTGAATAATGTTTTCAGACAATTATGTAAAATAAAAAGTTTGTTTCAACTTGTTTTTAAATATTACTGTAAATTTTATTTTTCTACAAGCATTGTTATTTACAATATGAAGATTTTTGTATTTTATATTTTCTTTAAACGTATCAAGAATATGTATTGTATCTGTTGTTTTAAAATAAGTTTTATATAACTTTTTCAATCTAAGATTAAAAAGAATAAGTTAATACTATTTATTTTATCAAATGTATATTTGTATTATTAATTGATAACAAGTGTAAAAAAATAATTTTATTACATTTTATGTTTAAAAATCATTATGTTTGAATTTATTTATATGTTTTACATTGTATCTGAAAAATATTGATGTTTGATATTCAAAGTTTGTGGTTATTTAACTAAGTTGTTTTATTTAACAAGTTTGTTTTGTAAATAAAAAAGTTTGATTCTTTGTTACAGCTTTTATTTAACAAATTTTTTTTAATAAAAAATGTTTTATTCTTTTTTACAGCTTAAATCTTTTTGCTACCAAAGCTAGTAATAACATTTACAAAAACGTGTACTCTTTCTTTCTTTATGAACTATTTTTGACAAAAATAAGGAATTGTACATCTGAGTTTTATCTAATGTTGTGAACTATTTTATTTTATATCTCTTTTGTTTTTTATTCAACTCCTAAAATTTATGGTTTTTATCTAATAAAAGCAACAATTTTTGCAAATGATTTCTGAACTGGGGAAACTGTTTTCAAAGCTATTTATTTTAGGCCTATCAGTAATACTATTAAAGTTAAATTCTTTGTTAGTATTTTTATTATAAATGAAAGGTTGTATAGGTTCATAAAAGTTTCAACACATAAAGAATTATAGGGGGTCAAGAGCAGTACAAATTGCCTTGTATTCAGTTATTCATTATACTTCAACATTCAATTTATTTCTAAACTTTTAACAAAACTTCACACTTTCTTATAAAATTAAAGGTAGATAAAATTACTCTATTCCTGTTATGACGTCATCACACGTTATTCTTGATTTTTTTTTGCAGATTCGTAACTTTTTTGAGCTAGCTACATCCCTGTTGTGTACTAAAAAGCTTGTGATAAACTAAATCGGCGCGGTTAACGATAAAATTGCAAAGCTAAAGAATCTATTATGACGTATTAAAATGAAATTTTATATAAAAAATCGAAACTAACATGTGTTAGCTAATATAATCTGAATATTTCAGAAAAATTCCAATTTTGCACGATTTTTGTTTTTCAGATATACAGCCTTTTATGCAAAAATTAAATATTTTTTTTAGTAATTTTTATTTTTAACAGACTTGTATAATTATGTTTTATGATGTTGTGAAATTTTTTCCACTTTTTTATTGCTTTTAAAATATAAGACCCATACAAGTTTTACCTAAATTCTTAGCAACGCTATTTGAGGGATTTCTTGCTCAAGTGCTAAGAGTTTAGGTAAAACTTGTATGGGTCATATATTTTAAAAGCAATAATAAACTGGGAAAAAAATATCACAACGTCATAAAACATAACTATACAAGTCTGTTAAAAATAAAAATTACAAAAAAATATTTAATTTTTGCATAAAAGGTGGTATATCTGAAAAACGAAAATCGGGCAAAATTGGAATTTTTCTGAAAAGTTTAGGCTTATGGTATACAAAAAAAAAATACGAAAAAAACTTTAAAAAAAAGTTTATAGCATCATTAAACTCATTTTAATAAGTATGTTTAAGAAAAAAAATTTGAAAAATAATAATTATTTTTTAAGAAAACGTTGTATGAATAAAAGTTAGAAAAAAACACAAAAATTTTAAAGGGGCCCTATTCAAAAAGTCAAACCCCAATTCAATAATTTTTTTAAATTTAAATACAAAGGACCGTTCTTTAGAATAAAAAAAATATTTCATTATCTATTAAGATAAGGACATAATTGGGTCTTTAGTTTAGACATTTTTATAAAATTCCTAAAAAACGCTCTCAAGCTCAGTTTACGCTCGTGAAAAGACTGCAGTGTGTTTTTAGGACATCTGTTGAATATAAAATAACTTTAATTATTTAACGAGAGTTAAATTGGCTTGAATGGATATTTTTGTATTTTTAACCAAACTTTAAATCTAATAATTTTCAATTTTTTTAATGCTAACTTGGATTTTTTTTATTTTAAAGAACGTTATTTTGCTTAGCTTTTCACTATAATTTCAATCGAATTGGGGTTTTAGTTTTGTAGTGGTGCCCCTTTTGTCGCTATCAACAAAAGGTTTCTACTTATACACTATTATTGGCCTGGTTTATAACGCAACGTGCGCTCTAACTTATAAAGTAGATGCCCCCAAGATAACGCTTAAATTATAGTCGACTTAAATAAACTAATATGAATTACTTACTATTTACTAAAGGTTTAATAAATCAGTTACTTATACTAATTTAAACTTAGTTCAAATCTGTGATAATGATTATATTTACAATGAATTTGCGAAACGAAAAGATGATAAAAAACTGCACAACATTACACTAATAAACCAAATTATCAATTCTTTTAAAAGACGACAATACTCGAATAAAAGAAACTAAAAACTAAATGTTTAAACCAAACTCAAAAAGTGTTCTAAAGTCGGAATCAACCATTACAACAACAAGATTGAAACCATTAAAACTTTAGTGCAGCGAAAAGCTGCACTGACTTCACACTGCTGCCATGCAGTAGAAACTAAAAGCACTCCCTATTACTCGAGACTGTTGAATTTATACTCGCTTGAGAAAAAAGAAGAAAGTAAAAAAAGAGACAATTACCGCGTAAGCGGTACACTTTAAAAATTTAATGTTTTTTTGCAATTTTTCACTTTGCAATGTTTTTCTTCAAAAGTATATTTATTTTATTATTTTTTTTAACATACTTATTAAATAGAGTTTTAAGACGTTATTAATTTTTTTTGTTTAAAATTTTTTTTTAATAACATATGTTTAAATAAATTTTTCAGAAAAGTTCCAAATTTGCACGGTTTTGGTTATTTTTTTACATGGTTTTATACAAAAGTAAATTGTTTTTTGAATAAATTTTATTTTTAACAGACTTAAATAGTTAAGTTTTATAACGATATTATACTTTTTCCCAATTTATTATTATTTTAAAATATATGACCCATTTAAGTTTTACCTAAATTCTTAGCATTTGATCAAGAAATCCCTCAAATTACGTAAACAAAAATTTAGGTAACACTTGTATGGGTCATATATTTGAAAAATAATAATAAGTTGAGAAAAAGTAAAATAACGTTATAAAGCTTAACTATTTAAGTCTGTTGAAATTAAAATTTTTTCAAAAAATAATTTACTTTTGCTATAAAACCATGTAAAAAAATAACCAAAACCGTGCAAATTTGGAACTTTTCTGAAAAATTTATTTAAGCATATAATAAAAAAAAAATTTTTTTGAACAAAAAAATTAATAACGTCTTAAAACTCAACTCAATAAGTATGTTAGAAAAAAAGTAAATAAATATATTTTTGGAGAAAAACGTTGCAAAGTGAAAAATTGCAAAAAAAACATTAAATTTTTAAAGGGGCACCACTACAAATCTAAAACCCCAATTCGATGAAAATTATAGTGAAAAGCTAAGCAAAAGAACGTTCTTTAGAATTAAAAAAAAGTTCCAAGTTAGCACCAAAGAAATTGAAAATAATTGGTTTTAAAGTTTGGTTTTTAAAAAAATACAAAAAAAGCTATTCTAGCCAATGTAAAGCTCGTAATAATTTACTGATAGAGATGAAGACACGCTATTTAGAGATAGTCGTTTTTTCACAGGACAAAATCAGACTAGACAAAACTTTTAGCTTGATATTCGGCTAAAAACTCAGTGAATTCAAACAAACTAAACTGGACAATTTTGAAATGAACAAAAATCTCACTGGACAATTTTGAAATAATAAAGAAAAATAAATAAATAATAAATGAATACAATTTTAAAAACATTAAAATATATCTTTTTTATTTTGTAAATGTGTATAACATACTAAAGCTTAAAAAACGTAAGCAATATTGCAAAAATATTATTATAAAAAAATGATCTAAATTAAAAAAACAATTAAAACCGTTTTAAGTTCGTATTTCTGTAAAGAAAAATACAAATAAATAAAAATAGTTAAAACAGATTTTTAATTTTGTAAACATTTGTAAAATATAAAAACTTTTAAAATATACGCAACATTGTAATAACATGAAAGTTTTCTAAAATAAAAAAAATTAAAACAATTCAAGTTTGCAAATATGTTAGACGTTAAAGAAATAGAAATAAATAAAAACAGTAAAAACTCTTTTTTAACTTTGTTAACGTTTTTAAAAAATATAAAAAATTAAAAAGCCTACGCAATATTTCTAAAATATTATTAAATTACATAAAAAAAATTCTTTAATTAATAACAAATTAAATAAACCGTTTTATACTTTGTAATTGTGTTTTTAACATACAAACACTTCAAATTTTAGATAACAACGCTTGCTAAGTCGCTTTTTGATGTAAAAGCATATCTTAAAACAGTTCTTAAATAAAAACTAATCAACTAAGAACTTGAAAGCTAAAAGTTTTCAAATTTTGTAATTGTGTTTTCCAAGTGTTTGTCCATGCGCGATTTTAGTAAAATTAACTTCAACTTACTTATTTTTTATCTTACAAACACTTAGAACATTACACAATAACACTAGCATAGCCGTTTATTGGTATAAAAGCATATTCTAAAATAGTTCTTAAAAAATAATAATCAACTATAAACATTTTCATTTTTTGTAATTGTGTTTTTCAAGTCTTTGTCCATGCGCGATTTTAGTAAAACTATTTTAAACTTATTTATATTTTAACTTACAATATTACACAATAATACTAGCATAGTCGCTCGCTTTTTGGTACAAATAAAACGGGTAGCTGTCTAAATTGCACGAGCGTACAAAACTGTGCACAAAGTTGCACAAAGGGTCACTTTTGCACGAAGACACTTTTGCACGAGCAGACATTTTTGTACAGAGAAATTTTTATTTTATTTCATTTTTTAATTAACTTAATTTTTTCTTTTTTTTTTAATTAATCTTATCTATTTACTATCACTGTTACCCCTAACCTTTACCATCGGTCGGTAAGTTATTTTATTTTTTTTTAGTTTTAATTTTTAATTTTATTTTTTGAAATAAATATTTTTTAGTTTTTTTTTACTACCACTGTTACCTCTAACTCTTACCCTCGGTCAGTAACTTTTTTTTTATTTTTTCAATTTTTTCTAATTTTTTGTTTCTGATTATTTTTTCTTTCTGTATTTTGTTTACTCTCGTGAAAAAATGTAACTTGTGCAAAAGTGACCCTGGGTGCAAAATTGTCTTCGTGCAATTTTGTTCCCTCGTGCAATTTTTTGCCCTCGTGCAAATTTGGCTTCGTGCAATTTAGTAACCTCGTGCAATTTTATGTTTGTGCAATTTAGACCCGTTCCCCTTAAAACAGTTCTTAAATAAAAAAATTTATCTAAACGTTTTCAAATTTTTTAATTGTGTTTTCCAAGTGTTCGTCCATGCGCGATTTTATTAAAATTAACTTTAACTTATTTATATTTTATTTACAAACACTTTGAATATTACACAATAACACTTGCTTAGTTGCTTTTCGGTATAATAGCATATCTTAAAACAGTTTTTATATAAAAAACATTCAACTAAAAGTTTTCAAATTTTGTAATTGTGTTTTCCAAGTGTTTGTACATGCGCGATTTTAGTAAAATTAACTTCAACTTATTTATATTTGAACTAAAAAACACTTAGAATATTATACAATTATACTAGCATAGTCGTTTTTAGTTACTAAAGCATATTTTAAAACAGTTCTTTAAAAAAAAATACTCATCTAAACGTTATCAAATTTATATAATTGTGTTTTCCAAGTGTTTTTCCATGCGCGATTTTAGTAATATTAATTTTAACTTATTTATATCTTAACTTACAAACACTTAGAGTATTACACAATAACACTACCATAGTCGCTTTTTGGTATAAATGCATATCTTGCAACAGTTCTTAAAAAAAAAGCTCATTTAAACCTTTTAAAATTTTGTAATTGTGTTTTCAAGTGTTTGTCCATGCCAATTTTAGTAAAATTAGCTTCAACTTATTTATATTCTACCTTAGAAACACTTAAAATATTACAAAATACCACTAGCATAGTCGCTCGCTTTTTGGTATAAAAGCATATCTTAAAATAGCTTTTAAATAAAAAATACTCAACTAAACGCTTCAAAATTTTGTTATTGTAAACAATAGTAGGTTTTAGAACTGTATCATATAAACGAAATAAAACTGTTTAAATTAAAATGCAAAATGTAATTATAATATTTTTGTTTCTCTTGCTTCGTACTTAAAATATTTTACTAAATAGAAAAAATGTACCTATTTAAATTATAAATCGTTTCAGCTAGCTTTCTAGAAGCATTTGAATGAACATTTACTGATTAATTCTAGTGTGTTTTGGATTATTTTTGAACAAGTAATATTTTTTTATGTAATTTTTATTATTTAATAAAGTATTAAACCTATAATTTAAATATAAATGTTTATTTCCTGGCTTTTATAAGTTAAGATTGTAAACCCATTTATATTAATACTGAAGTATGTGTTTATAACTTTATTTTAGATGTCAGCTTCTTTAGTTATTTGTTTACATAAAAAACTCTATATATTTATTTTTAGACGGAAATTAACTAAACGTACTCAAGTTAATAAAAGCTAAAACAAGTTTATTTGACAATTAATTAATATCTAAGATTTCTTTTTAATTTACAATTACGATAAAACTAGACTTTTTTTATGCTAAAACAACCACAAAAATTTTTGATATATTAGTAATACTGAGCATTAACTTTTAAATTTAACTTTATAGCTATCATTTCGTTTTTTTTTTTTAATTAAAATAATTTTAATACTTTATTAACTTTTTTACAAAATAGTAATGAAATATCAAAATTACGAAAAACATTATTTGTTTGTTTAAAAACGTAGCATATAGCTTATTAAAGTACTGACATTTAATTTGTTGGATTTTAAAACTTGAGAGTTTTCTGTAACTTTAAAAGAAATATTTAGTTTTACTAATGTCTAATAACTTTTGTAATTAATTCTATATAAGTAAGTTTTTCTAGATACACATTATTCCCTGCATTATTATAAAATTAAACCTAAATTTTATGTTTGTCAACACGAAGTGTAGCTACATTTAAAGGCACCATCATAAAACATAAACAAGACAAAACATTCAAATGTGTATATAAAATTATAGTTTTTATTTAAGAACTGTTTTAAGATATGCTTTTATACCAAAAAGCGACTGTGCTTGTGTTATTGTGCAATATTCTAAGTGTTTGTAAGTTAAATATAAATAAGTTTAAATTAATTTTACTTAAATCGCGCATGGACAAACACTTGGAAAACACAATTACAAAACTTGAAAACACTTTTAGTTGAGTACTTTTTATTTGAGAACTGTTTTAAAATATGCTTTTATACCAAAAAGCGACTATGCAAGTGTTAATGTGTAATATTTCAAGTGTTTGTAAGTCCAAAAATAAAAAGGTTTAAAATAATTTTACTAAAATCGCGCATGGACAAACACTTGAAAACACAATTATTACAACATTTAAAAACTTTTAGTTGATTAGTTTTCAATTAAGAACTGTTTTAAGATATGCTTTTATACCAAAAAGCGACTGTACTAGTATTTTTGTGTATTCTCTAAGTGTTTGTAAATTCAAATACAAATAAGTTGAAATCAATATTACTAAAATCGCGCGTGTTCAAACATTTGGAAAACACGTTTACAAAATTTGAAAACGTTTAATTGAGTTTTTTCTATTCAAGAACTGTTTTAAGATATGCTTTCATACCAAAAAGCGACTGTGCTAGAGTTATTGTGTAATATTCTAAATGTTTGTAAATTGATATATAAATAAATTGAAATTAATATTACTAAAACCGCGCATGGAAAAATACTTGAAAAACACAATTACAAAAATTGAAAACTTTTAGAAAAGTATTTTTTATTTAAGAACTATTTTTAGATATGCTTTTATACCAAAAAGCGACTATGCTAATGTTAATGTGTTATATTCTAAGTGTTTGTAAATTAAAATATAAATAAGTTGAAGTTAATTTTACTAAAATCGCGCATGTACAAACACTTGGAAAACACAATTACAAAATTTGAAAACTTTTAGTTGAATGTTTTTTATATAACAACTGCTTTATGATATGCTTTTATACCGAAATGCGACTATGCTAGTGTTAATGTGTAATATTTCAAGTGTTTGTAAGTTCAAAAATAAAATAGTTTAAAATAATTTTACTAAAATCGCGCATGGAAAAACACTTTAAAAACACAATTATCACAAAATTTAATAACTCTTAGTTGATAAGTTTTTAATTAAGAACTGTTTTAAAATATGCTTTTATACCAAAAAGTGACTGTGCTAGTGTTATTGTGTAATATTCTAAGTGTTTGTAAGTTAAAATATAAATAAGTTGAAATTAATATTACTAAAACCGCGCGTGGAAAAAAACTTGGAAAACATAATTACAAAAGTTGAAAACACTTTTAGTTGAGTATTTTTTATTTAAGAACTGTTTTAAGATATGCTTTAACACCAAAAAGCGACTATGCTAGTGTTATTGTGTAAAAATCCAAGTGTTTGTAAGTTAAAATATAAATAAGTTGAAATTAATATCACTTAAATTTCGCATGGAAAAACACTTAGAAAACACAATAACAAAACTTTAAAGCTTTTAGTAAAGTATTTTTTATTTATGAACTGCTTTAAGATATGCTTTTATACCAAAAAGCGACTAAGCAAATGTTATATCTAAAATTTCTAGTGTTTTCTAAGTTAAAAACACAATTTAAAAATATAAAACGGTTTATTAAATTTGTTTTTTATGTAAGAAAAACTTTTATACTATTCATCAATATTTTAGCAATATTGCGTACGCTTTTTACTTTTTTTAATGTTTTCAAATTTGAAAAAGAGTTTTTACTGTTTTTATTTATTCTTATTATCTCTTACACATTTGCAAACTTGAAATGGTTTAATTTTAGAATACTTTTATGTCATTGCAATATTGCGTTTATTTTGAAAGTGGTTTTATTTTACAAATGTTTATAAATTTAAAAATATGTTTTTACTATTTTTATTTATTTTTATTTTTTGTTTACAGAATTACAAACTTGAAACAATTTTAATTATTTTTTTAATTTAGAACATTTTTTATATTAGTTTTGCAATATTGCTTACATTTTTTAAGCTTTAATATGTTATAAATACTCACAAAGTAAATAATACTTCTTAATTATTATTTTTTATTAAATATTCATTAATTAATATTATTTATTTTTTTATTTCAAAAAATTCCAGTGAGATTTTTTGTCCTTTTCAAAATTGTCCAGTTTAGTTTGTTTGAACACACTGTGTTTTTAGCCAAATATCAAGCTGAAAGTTTTGTCCCGTCTGATTATGTCCTCCAAAAAACCGAATAACTGTTTAGTCAGAGGTTAGACTCTAACTGTTAGTTAGAGCAAAGATGAATGACTGCAACTTCTGCTGACCTTTCAACTCATTACGATATTTAGACTGGGTGGATTCACTTTTGCACGAGCGTCATTTTTGCACTAGAGTCACTTTTGCACGAAGACACTTTTGTACAAGTTGAAAAAAAAATATTGATTTTGACCAATATTTTTTTTTTTACTTTTACCACTACCCCTAACCTTTACCTTTGGTCGGTAAATTTTATTTTATAAATTTTTTAATATATTACATGTTTTTATTTCTAATAATTTTTTTTAAGTATAAATATTTTTTTTCTATAACTGTTATCCCTTGCTCCTACCATAGGTCAATTTTTTTTTTTGTTTTTTTTTAGTTCATATTTTTCTTTTGTCTAGTTTTTACTTTATTTTGTAATTTTTCTGTTTCATTTTTTATTTATTGTTATCACTGTTACCACTAACCCTTTACCCTCGATCGGTAGTTATTTCCTTGTTAATTTATTATTATTTTTTTTTTAATTATGTTTATTGCTTTAATAATTTAGTATTCTTTTTATTTTTTTTACTCTTGTGCAAAAATTGACCCTTCGTCCAAAAGTGACCCGTTCCCATTTCAACTACATGCAAAGTTTTATTGTGACATAAATAAAATATTCTCTATATGAAAGTTTGTATTTGTTTTAAATTAAAGTTACAGTAATAAATCTTAAACAGAATACTATTTACATAAAAATTACTTCTACGATAACACTTAAGTAAATACACTTAAACAACTAAAATAAACAAACTATATATACATCGTTTCATTAATGAATGAAAAATATACCTAACTAATATCATGAACTTTTAAATTAAGATAAAATTATTTAGTTAAGAAACACATGAATTAATGCTTTTCAAAGTTATATCGTTTTAATTGTAAAACGAATTAAAAAGTAAAGAAGTTTTCGAAAAGAAAAATAAGAATTTATGTCTAACACACTTATTTTATGACATTAGCGGGGATAACAAACATAAAATTACTACATTAATAAGTTACCTATAATTAGTTATTTCATTTGCCTTAAAAGATTGTACTTAATTAATTAATTATAATTTTAATGATAATGAGAAACAGAATCAGTCTACGACTCGATAACCAAGAGGTTTTTTCGTACACCTGGTGATTAGACCAAACTTTTTTAGCGCTTTTTTTCTATCGTTCAATAGACAGTATATTTATATATCAATAAAACAAAACAACTACAACGTAACATTTTCGTTGTACTTATAGTAGTTTGTTTCTAAGCAGAATACTTTTTAATTTTTTTTTGTTTTTATTAATAAGTTAGTAGAATAAAAAATTTTTTTTTAATTAAATTGTCACTTGTTTATCATTAAAGCTAACTCACAGTTGATTCTGGGTCACTGTGTGTTTGTGGTTTTTTGACAGTGATTGATCCATTTGTGTCTTGGAACAATTTTAGTATGAGATAAATCCAAAATTTAAATTGGAAATTCTTATAAAGAAAAAAATAAACATTTTAGTTGAAATTTTTTGGTCATGTTCCTTCTTTGAACAAACTTAATAACAATATATAAATATTAAGTTATCGTATCAACTTTAGTAACATTAAGCTTGTTGAACAACTAAAAGAAAGCACTCGAAAACAGGTGTCTTGCCGAACATGAAATTTTTTCCTTAAAATACGCAACAGTTTTTACTAGTTCACTAAGCATCACTGAGTACAAAATATGCTGTAAAGCAGTGCTTCTGAACCTTTTTCTAGTGGCGGAACCCTTTTCCAAAGTTCAACTTTTCCGCGGAACCCCTAATTTAATTTTACATAAAATGTTTAATATAATATTTCCTGCAAAAAACAAACAAATTTCAGTGAAAAACGATTTTTTAGCAAAACTATATCATTGTTAGAAGTCATACAAATTGTAATAGTATTAAGTCGAGTCAAACTCAAAGTGAACCAGAGGCAATAAGTATTTTATGATACTATAATAAATAAACAAAATCGAACATAATTAATCGCAACGTCATAAAAATCTTTCCTTGCATAATAAAAATAAAATGAGAGCTACAAACAATAACGAAATGAACATAAACCTAATCGAATTCACAGATTACTGTAATAAACGTGTAAAATGCCTAACGAAAAATAAATATAAAACATATATCCATGCTAAAATAGTATGTAAAATAAAGTCTGAAAAAAGTAAAACATTCCACTTGGTTATTTCAAAATAAAAATACTTCTAATACTGATAATAAAACTTAAAATATCAAATTTTTAAAAGTTGGTTTTGACCAAGGAAGAAAAAGTAAACCTTTTTAAACAACATAAAGGTTCATAAACACATTTTTAATTTTCCGAGAAAATTGACTTTGTAAAATGTACGGTCCGTACGTTTGTATTGGAAACTTTTTACAAAAGTTACAATATCTCAAAACTTAAATGAACTTTTTAAATTCTATAAAAACTGGCCTGTAGTTTATACTTTAAGCTTTCATATAAAAATCAATGTTATTTTTTGTAGAAAATAATCATGGACCCCTCCCCTATGGCCTAAATATATATCAGAAGCTTAAATTTTAAAAAAGATAACTACTTTTAACAGAAATTATAATAGTAGAAATAATGTGCTTTCCTTAAGATGTGTTTTTTTGCATTAATTTAAACAAACAGTAATGTTTCAACAAACAAAAATGTTGTAACTAAAATTACATAAAAAAACAACCTTGATTAAGCAAACCATAATTAAAAAAATTTATTTTAAAATCATCAATTTAAAAATAATATCGTTTTTTGAATATTAAAAGTTTTTTGTCATTTTCTTTAGGTAATTTTTTTAAAATGAATATCAAATAAAATATAATTGAGTTATAATAATTAATCAGAAAAAGCATTTAATACTTTAAAAAAACTTTAAAACTTTACTAACACATAAACATTTTTATCATGTAAATTTAAAAATTATTTCAAACTCAATTTTTGTTGAAATTTTAAAGACCTTGCCACAACTTTTAAAATTAAAGTATCATTTTTTATCATGTAAGTCTATAAAAACTATTTCAAATTCAATTTCTGTTAAAATTCTATAGGCCTGGCCAGGTTTTTTTTAAATTATAGTAGCATTTTTTAAGTAAAAAGTAGCTTTTATACATATTAAATTTTTAATCAAGCTAATAGACATTTTGTTAAACATTTTTACAGCATTTGAAACAATATAATATACTAGAAATAAGTTTCTGATAAATATTTTTTATTTAGTTTTATTGTGTAAACATTTAGAATTTGTTTTGATTGCTCCTACATTGTTTGCTTTAGTGATAATGCCAGTATTTTCATAACTTCTCTAAAAATAGAAATTCAAAAAATTTGCAAAAATTTGCGCAACCAGGACACCTATTAATAATGATTACCGATTAAAAGTCCTACCGCTAGACACACACTAAGCAGATCAATGAATGCTATAATTATATATGTTTTCAATTTTATGTGTTGCATTTTTTTTTGAAGTTTTATGATTTATGTTTTTTTTTCTTTCAAATTTCTTTTCTAATTTCGAAAGCCTTCGCGGAACCCTAGAGAGGCGTCGCGGAACCCTAGGGTTCCGCGGAACCCCATTTCAGAAGCACTGCTGTAAAGTACACTACTTTTCAAAGTTTAACTCAAACTAATTAAAGACAATATGTAAGCTAATAAGTCAAATGAGCAACAAAAAAAAATGATTGATGAAAGATCGTTAAATTTTAATCTAACTAAAAAAGGTATGTAAACAAAAAATAAATAAGCTACTAAATTAAAAAATACCGCGTACTTCATATTTTAAAGGTGGCAATCAAAGTTCTCAACTTAAATAAAAGGATAATGATAAATAATAAATTATAAATTTTATTAATGAAATTAAAAAATACAACAAATTTTAAAGATATTTAATTTTTTAGTTTAAATTAAATTGAAAAACGGTTATGTATAATGTATATGTCTTACAAACAATTTATATACTTTTTTTTTTTCTGTGTTGTTTTAATTATTTTTTTTTTTAACTTATGGAAGAATTAATTGTGAATCAGGTGATAACTTTTTTGATACTTTTTGTTGGTTTTTTTAATTAGGTTTAAATTAAGACACTTTAATTTGATTTCGTTTTAAACTAAACTGATTTATAAATAAACTTTTTAATTATCTATAATATTTTAACTTGGTAAACAAGAACAACCGATCCTGTAATTTATTTTGAAGATAATTACTCGAATGATTAAAAAAAAAATTAAGTTCGTTTATTTAAAAAACTTATATTTTAAATTTTTTACGATTATTTGCAAAGTAGATATTATTTAAAAGAAAACTTGTGTTAAATAGTTAAGTTTTTTTTTTTTTTTTTGAGTTTTTAGTTAACTTAAAACTACCTGACTAATAAAAATATTAAACCAATTATACCCTTAAAATTAATATTTCAAACAAAAAAACTTTCAAGCATAACTACTTGAAATAATAAACAAATTTAGTAATTAAAGGGCTAAATAGTTACTAAGATCTGTTCAGACTTTAGTAGTTTTTATTAAAATTGTATTTTATTAGAAATTTTGTTCATGATAATAAAATCCTCACCTATTTTAATCGGTGATTGTAAAAATTATATTCTAATAGTTATTCAATATATGTAATAAGTAGTCAAATTAAATGCTAAAAACTTATTATTTTTTAGCACATTAATATTACCAAATACAAACTACCAGTACTATAAAGACTGCACATAGGTAAATTTTAATAAATACAATCTTAGAAGAAACTTAAATTTTATGTTTTAGATTGTTTCATCAACAAAGTGGCATTTGATAGAACTTATTTTTTCTCTGTAATTTAAACATTATACTAACTTATATAACAGAAAATTAAACATTTAATCCAAAAGAGTGATCAATGTATAGCTATAATAAAAAAATAAGTTTAGTTACAAAAACAAACTGATTTTTATTTGTAGTTAATCAAAAATAAAATATATTTCTTATTTTTTAGTTTACTAAACAGTTTCTTAATTTGCGGGTCTTTAGGTTTAATGACATAAAATATAAAGATGTAAAAAAAAACAAACTTAATGTCTTTACACTTGTATTTATTTAAGTATTAACAGTAATTCACAAGGAAAAAAGTCCGCTCTGTAGCATATACTACTGACCCTTATAATTAACTTCCCCAACTAATCATACCTATCTCAGCAACCAGTTTTTATTGGTGAGCTACTTCTAGTCAATTAACTAATTGAATAATGACTTAAATTGGAAAGATAATAGTATAAGATAAGAAGTAAGATGATAATAGAAATTATTTGAAGATTTTATACTAGTTTCAATAGTATGTTTTAGTTTAAATTTATTATTTTTCATTTACAAACAACATTAATTTATTCTTGAAATAGTAGTTTTGTTTGAAGTATAACCGCAATAAATGATTATGTTATCAAAAAGAAAAAAATATTAAATATAGAAATAAAAAACTTGCATACTCTATAAAGTAACGATGGCCGAGTGGTCTAGTGCGTTAGACGTTATGTTTTTTTATTTACGTTTGATAAGTTCAAAACCTGGCAGTAAAATATCTTTCATCATAGTTTTACCAAAAATATTTAAACTTTTATTTTTACTAAAGGCTACAAAGTATTGTTGAATGTGTGTTTCTAACTGTATGTCTGTTAGAAAATAGTTTTTTTATTTAGTTGAAAACTATTTAAAACAAATCAATTAGCTTCAACCACATAAATTGGATAAAAAAAAAATTCTGAAAATATAAAATACATCATACTATTGAAATGTTTTCTGGTCAAAGGGGGTCTATGCCCCTTTTTACAAGTCGATTTTATTATAATGAACTTTGCGTCATAGCTAGCAATTCCTTTTCACAGTTTTTGAAATTCAAATTAAAAAAAAAAGTACAATGAAAATAAGTTAAAAAAGTTCTATATATAATAAAAGCAAAAATAAACTTCTATATTATAAAAAACATTTAGTTTTAAAGTTTTTGAAAATTATTTCTTTAACTTTTTTTCTCAAAACAATATAATCATCTATTTTCACTTAAGGGTTACAAAGTATTGTTGATTGTGTGTTTGTAACTTTATGACTGTTGAACTAAGTTTAGTTTTTTGGGAACTAGTAAATATTTTATAAATTTAGTGACGTAAATTCATTTTCAAACTATGAGGTAAAACACTTTTAATAGTTTGGGATATTTTCAACGGGTGGCTTCGTGTTTAGCCACGAAATCCTTCGCTCTATTGAGCACGAAAGATAGCTTTTTTCAATGAAATAAAATCATTCAACCGTATAAATGGATGCTAAAAGCTAAACAGTAAAACACAACATAAACTTTTCTGATTAAAACAATAAAATTTTATAATATTTGAAGCTATAAACAGTAGTAATGGTGACACAGTTAACAGCACATAGATAAATAAAGTTGATGTTAGCCTATTCTAAGCATGTGATAATAATGTGAACACTATAATATTTTAAGTCCACTTGTTTAGTTGAAGTTCTCATTTTTTATAAAAGATATTTAACGTATATCTCATTTTAAAAGCTTAATGTATGTACCATAAAAGTTTTTTTATTGTAAAATACTTTAGTTATTGATAGTAATATGTTAAATAGGTTTTTTTTTCACAAAATATAACGTTGACTTTTATTTGAAAGTTTAGAGTATATACTATAAGATAATATTTATATAAAAGAATTGTTATATTTAATTTTTATATTTTTTTTTTCTCTATCAAAATAACATTAAAAATAAAATGTTTACGATCCGATCAGATTTCAATTTATAAATAAAATCTGGATCCGGTTCCGGCCGGATCTTAAATTAAAAAATTATCGGTTCTTAAATAGTTGACGAAACAGACCATCAATTTTTAATGAAAATGTTGGATATAGTGGGCTTTAAACACATAGTATGCGAAATATATCGATTATCAGCCTGGCGCCTCAACCGCTCGGCCATTAGATCTTATTAATATTTCCATATTTAGATATTATGTATTTTATAACTTTAGAAACTTTTCACAAATTTCTGCATTGCAATTAAATTCTAAAATGTAAGTTCAAAAAATATATGATAAAGCAATCAATTATATATCTATTTGCTAATATTACAAAATAAACGAAAATAAAAAATGAATTCATAAAACAAACATAAGATACAGACTTATTTATTTTTAAAATGATTTGTTTACAACAATTTTAAAGTCATTTTCAATGTTCTTTTGTGGTTGTTTAAGCCTAAAAGTTCTTTTGTTGTAAATTGTTTTATTAACATGCTCAACTTACGTTATTTAAGTATTTTTCTAATTTATGTGATAACCTCTACTTAGGACGTTTAGAATTTTTTTTTTGTATTTCTTTTTACCAAAAAGTTTGTACTTTGTAAGATTATCTTTTTTATAACTGCTCACCCAACCGTTTTAAATTGTTTATTGTCATTGGAATTATATTATTATAATTTATATATTGTATTTTAATTTATATATTGTATATTGTATCTATATATTGTATTTATATTAATTATAAATACAAATTGTTACGAAGTTTAACTGCCGAACGGATTATAAAACTATTCAAATTGTTAAATATGTTCTCAATAAGGATTGTAGATAGAAATTTTTGTGAAAAGTTATTTTCTTTATTAAACACAGCAATTAATTTTTTTCATAAAACTTTGATTAAAATAATTATAAGGACGCTTTAATTGTGTTTTTGTTTCTGTTAAAAAGTTTATTTATTGTAAGTTTATATACTATACCTGCTTAAACTACATTTTTATTATTTTATGTAATTTTTAGGCTAAAAACCTCTACATAAGAGGTTATATAAGCGTTTTTTTTTTTTGTTAGTAAAAGGAAATTTATTAATTGTTTTATCAAAATTGTTAACTTACCATTAAAACTGTCTGTCTAATTTATTAACAAAAACAATATTTTAGAGTTTTTGATGCTATAACTTTGTTTTCGTGTCTATTAAACCTTAAAACAGGGGTTCCTAACCAGGGGTTCCCAACCAGGGGTACAGCATTCCAGGGGATGCGAGATGGCTTTTATTTTTTGTATGACAAATAAGGAGATTTTCACTTTCTGATAAAGTTTATAAAGTTAAAAAGTACATTTTGTTATAAAAAAAAGTTTGCGCTAATTTTCTCAATAAATTAATTTCATGAATACGTCATACAGCAAGAGCGAATTTCTAGAAGTAAATTATTTTAACTAATTTCATTTAATAGCTGTTAGTTTAGAATTAACATTTCAGTAAAGATTTCTTAGAGTTTTACACTTGTGAATTTTAATCATCTATTCTTTAAATATTTTATTTACTTAACTGGTCATTAATTGTTTAAAACAGTTAATGAGCTAGCATCTATTTTAATTGAAATACTTAGATAAGAATTACTATCTTCAGCAGGTTTTTTATTAGCTGTTAAGAACAGGTTCTTTTAAGTCTATTACATTTATAATGTAATCTTTTATAAAGCTTAGTTGTGTAGAAAGTGGTGCTTAAAGATTTAACATCAATAAATTGCAAAGTTCACAGCAACTACTGTATGTTATACCATTTAAGAAAACTTGTTTATAGCTTTAGTGAAACCAATTTTTATAGATCAGCAAAAGTATTCAATGCATCAATTTTATTCCTATTCATACCCTTTTGAACTTAAACCGTTTACCTTTTTCAATCTACTTTTTTCTATTTATGTTGTAAGGATACAAACTTTTTTTGTATTTGCTTTTATACATATCTTTTGACAATTTAAGACTCAATATCTTTTAACTTTTTAAAATCTTAACTCAAACCTTTATTATTTTGAAACCCCCTAGCTGCTAACAGTTTTGAAAATAAAACATTACATTACATAAGCTTAATTTAGAACAGCTGATTTTTATATTTTACGAAGTACATATATTCATAACAAAATGTATAAAAAGTTTAGTTTTAAGTTTAAGCTTAATGTTTATTACTTTTCTAGTGCTTTTTCCTCACTTCTAATATTTTTTCAAATCTTAAAAGACTAAATGACGAAGTCATAGGCTGAAGCATTGTTCTAGTATAAATTTTATGAAAAAAAAATTCTTAGTAATTGACTTTTTTATTTTTTTTTTACAACACAGTTTATTTAATTAGTACTCAATCATGACAAAGATAAGGAAGTGGAATGAAAGTTATGTTAAGTTTGATTTTACTTGCACTGAAACAGTTGAAGGCCTGCAAAAACCGCAATGCATGTTATGTAACATTGTATTTTCGAACTCAAATTTGAAACCATCTAAGTTACAAGAACATTTTAACAAACGACATGGTGGAGCAGATATTTCAGGTCATGATTTTGAGTCATTGAAATCTAAAAGGATCCGCAATGAATCACGAGGAACACTTCCCAAGTTCGGTTTTGTATCTGCTGGCAAACCTCTTTTATTGGCTTCTTACCATGTGGCGTATAACGTAGCTAAATCCAAAAAGCTTCATACAATTGCTGAGGAGTTGATAAAGCCATGTGTGTTTCAAATGACAGTAGATGTTCTGGAAAAGAAGCTTCAAAAAAGCTTGAGTTAGTGCCGCTATCTAACATCATTATTCAAAGTCGATTTATAGATTTAAGTTCGGATGTTTTGGATCAAGTCATTGCTGAAATCAAAGCTAGTTCTTTAAAAATCTCTCTCCAGTTGGACGAATCAACCGATGTTGAAAGTTGCAGTCAATTGATTGTACTAGTGAGATATGTGCATGATGGTTCGATAAAAGAAGAATTCTTAGTTTGTGAAGGTCTGAAAAGAACTACAAAAGCAAAATACATCTTTCAATGTGTCAAGAATTTTTTTGCGAAACATGACTTAGACATGCAAGTTATTGGTTCTGTATGTACTGACGGTGCCTCTGCTATGTTGGGAAATATATCTGGTATTTTTGCTTTGTTAAAACAGGATATTCCGCACTTGCAGGGTACTCACTGTTTTCTTCATCGACATGCCTTGGCATCAAAAACATTGCCCTCGAAATCTAAAAATGTCCTTGATATTTGTGTGAGGACAATCAACTAGATTAGAGGTCGTGCTCTTAATCACCGTCTTTTTAAGTCCTTGTGTCAAGATTATGGTAGTGAACATTCAGTTTTACTTTTCCATACGGAGGTCCTCTGGCTATCACGTGGAAGAGCTTTTATGCGCTTTTTTGAATTGAGGAAAGAAGTAAAAGCTTTTCTTAAGGAACGTGACTATGACCATTTCAAAGAAATGGAGTCAAAAGAATTTATTCAAATACTAGCTTACTTAAGTGACATTTTCAGCCGCTTGAATGACATGAGTGTTTCCATGCAAGGGAGAAATGTAAATATCTTAAAATGTCGTGAAATAATAAATGCTTTAAAAAAAAAGTTAAATCTCTGGTGTCAACGAGTTGAAAGAGGCAATTTATCAAACTTTCCATTACTCGAAGAAGTGATTGATGAAGATGAGTGTTTCGTTCCAAGTGTGCGTGAAGAAATTATGAACCATTTGGAAATACTATCCAAGTCTTTTGACGGATATTTCAAAATAGGAGAACTGGAAATTTTCTGACGAATGGATAATAAATCCATATTCTTTTAATTTGAATCACATGTCGGATGATGAATCGTTAAAAGATGAACTTATTGAATTATGCATGAACCGTTTTATCAAAATGCAGTTTGAAAGCAAAACTCTTGAGCAATATTGGTGTTGTTCAATGAATATGTTTCTAAAACTTGGTGAAAAAGCACTAAGTACTCTCATTCCATTCGCGACGACTTACTTGTGTGAGTCTGGATTTAGTACTCTTTTGTCTATAAAAACTAAATCAAGAAGCCGCTTGAATGCACAGGCAGACATGGCGAATTGGCATCAGCAACAAAATGCCACGTTTTCAGAAAGTTTTGTACAATAGATAGGAACAAAAAAGTTATTAACATTAGAGTAGATTTAAAATTAAGTTCTTAATCTTTTCAAAATAATATTGCATGAATAGTATTTTATTAATTTGCTAAATACCTTGTGTGGATAATGATGTGTCATTTAGGATTTTTTATTAAATATATAAGATTAGTTTAGTTTTTTGTTAATTTTAATTGAAAAAAAAAACTTTTTATAAAGATAAATTAGTTTTTTTCGTTTAATTAAAAGGTAATTATTTTTTTTTAGTTTGTTTAAAAATGAGCAGGTAGAATTACAAGTGATGAGCCCAAACTCACTTGCTAGACCTTCATAAAACGTTTATCGTTGCGAAGGGAAGAGTCAGTTCTGATGTTTTCTACGTTATAAAAAATAGATAAAACTTGTTCAATTATAGTTTGTTATGTTTTTAATTTTCCAAGTATTTTATTTTTGTCAATATAGTACACTATCATAAAAATTAAAATACAAATTATTAATTAATGAAATCAATCATTTCATAATACAATTATTAATAAATAATTGAGCATATAATGTCAGGGGTGCAAGATCAAATTAAGAGATTTTAGGGGTGCGATCTTTTACCCTTAGACAGGTGCTCTCAATAATCATAATTTCTAATAACGAAAAAGTGATTTAAAATGTTTTTTTAGATCTACATCAACATGCAATTTGAATGACATTACATCAGTAATATCTTTTTGGCTGGCTGACTCAATATATTTTAGATTCAAATTAAAAAAACCAAAAGTAAAAACAGCAGAAGAATTGGTGTCCACAAAATAATCGATGCACATTATTCAACAATATTTACAGGAACTTTTGGTAAATTTCACATTGATATTATACTTATATGTGCTACAAGGTCCAAATTTCAAGGAGATACTTTTTAAAAAGTCAAGACATAGATAAGGTACGCCTATAAGAAGTACGCAACCGCATAAAGTACGCTCTAAATTTTCATTTACTACCAGGTACAAAACAGTGCACCAAATTTATCTTTGATAACTAATGTGTTTTTAGAAAGTTTATTAGATATTTATAACTATAAATATTTACAGATCACGGAAAGAAATGAAAGTTTTCAAAGCAAAACAAAATGTTGTAATTTCTGGTGATATTCCAACTTCGATTGACATTTCAAAGATTTATTGTGACATTAATAAAAATAATACGATCATTTGTATTTATTTTAAACTAAAATTTAGATATAAGATATTATTCATTTTGATAACTTAAAAAAGTATTAACAATAACCACTTTTTTATAAATAAATATAACTAAAATAATAAAAATAATAAACTCATGATCTGTTAAAAATTAGTCTGTTTTCCTTTTCAAATTCAATCTTGTAGTTTTTTTGTCTAAAAGTAGATGCAAGCACAGTACCTGGGTTTATTAAAAACAAGAAAAATGTGATTAAGTTGTTTTTTTTTCTACAAACACACTGACGCACAGTATTTATGCCTTATAAAACAGTAAAACTATGGTTAACATGTTTTTTTATTCTACAAACACTCTGACGCACAGTATTCATGCCTTATAAAAGAGTAAAACTATGATTAACTTGTATTTTTATTGCTACAAATACACTGACGCACAGTATTTATGACTTATAATACAGTAAAACTATGATTAACTTGTATTTTTATTGCTACAAATACTCTGACGCACAGTATTCATCTGTTAAAAAACAGTAAAACTTTGATTAACTTGTATTTTTTTTGCTACAAATACACTGACGCACAGTATTTATGACTTATAAAACAGTAAAACTATGGTTAAGTTATTTTTTTATTCTACAAACACACTGATGCACAGTATTTATACGTTATAAAAGAGTAAAACTATGATTAAAACTATAATTTTTGTTAATAAGAATTTTATTTTTCGAAATTAAAAAAATTCCTGCTTTCAATCCTTTAGAAATTTAATTATACACTTTCTGTAAAATTTTGAAGAAGATTGCTTAATTAAATGAAGGAGGAGATAGATTTTTTGTGAAATGGTCTTTTTTCGCGTTTTTGTTTGCACCTTCCATTAGTAAAATATTGAAGTCACCAACTTTGATCGCTTTTATCTCAAGAATTACTTTGAATATTTCAAGTGCTGGAAAATGTTTAAAGCTCAAATAAAACTCTATATAATAAGATCAATTTGAAAAAATCTAGGCACCCCCCTATTCCCTTAATGTTCTTCGTCATAATTACTGCACTTATAGCATTGAAAGTTAATATCTGACAATAAAAATTCAAAGTTTCATCAAAAGATTATATTGATATAACAATATATAAAATTTAAAACTATTGTATTGATAGATTTATTTAAAAAAAGGCTGACAGTTTAGTAAATGAAAAAAATAATTTAACTTTTGATAAAAAAGTTTAATAAAAATAAATATAAAGCTTGTCTAAAAGTGTTTATATATAAATATTATTAGATCATAGGACCATTAATTTTAAGCGCACTGTTTTAGTTAAAAAAATATATACAATTATTGTGTTAAAAAACAAACGAAAATCTTATATAAATAGCACTACTTCATGTTTTTAACATTGTAAATTATTTAATCTAAACTTAATTAATATACTATAAAAACTGTTTAGTTTTGCAAGATTTTCGAGGTGAAATAGCCAGCCAAGATCAAAGTTTATCTAACTCAACTGTAATTAAACTGAGAGTAGAAAGAAAGAAAATGTGATCACTCACAACTATGGTCAATGGATTGGTGTGGAGAAAGACCTTTTGGTCATCGAGCCTCACACCAGACATTTTATTTTTTTTTAGCAGCAATATTTTATAACTTTTTTTTTATTTCATAACATTTTATAACTTTTTTTGAGAATAGAAGCAAGACTCAATTACGCTAAATCTAAAAATCTTATCAATTGTTTAACTTACTCCGTCAACAAGATGTCTTCTATACAAATTTTGGCCAGGGGTACAAATACAGTTATCCATTTTTTATTATTATTAATATATATCCATAAGCTTATTAATAAAAAAAAATTACACAGTTTAGAAAGTAAAAATGTTTGTTTATAATAATGTTATTTGTGTTGTATTAATGTTTCCGACAAGCATTTTTTTAAGGTAAACATAAAAAACAAAGCGATAAAAAATTCCATATTAAATAAAGAACGAATAGTGTATATGCAACTATATACATCCGTATCTGTACATGCATTATAATACAGAAGAATCAAAAATTTACTGTTTAATAACAGACTAATGTATTTTTTGTTTCTATATGTACTAAAGAATCACTTTTATAAACAGTATAGAAATATGCGATCGTCTATTAAAATACAATATAAAACAACTTAACCTTAGTTTTACTGTATTATAAGTCATAAATACTGTGCGTCAGTGTATTTGTAGCAATAAAAATACAAGTTAATCATAGTTTTACTCTTTTATAAGGCATGAATACTGTGCGTCAGAGTGTTTGTAGAATAAAAAAACATGTTAACCATAGTTTTACTGTTTTATAAGGCATAAATACTGTGTATCTTTCGCACGTTGCTTGTGGTTGGTCTGATGGACCAGGTTGGCTACGGCGCGAAGAGTGTGGGTCAACACCCCTTTTGTTGATCCCTCTGTCAATGTTACGCTGGCTACAGCGAGTTTCGGGGTTGTTGACCTTGTCTAAAGTATGATGTATGTTCTCTTTAGAGAACATACTATCCTTTTTGGGGGGCTTGGATCTATTACTCATTATGCTATACCAAGAGTTAGGTGTGGCTCACTAGTTGTTTAATTAAATTTAGATATTTTAGATATTTAGATATTTAAATTAATTAAATTTGATTTGTAAATTTCAGAGATTATTAAGAGCACCAAAAGCAGCTTGCTTCTTAATTAATTATCCACAACAAAGCTTATTTATTCAATTTTATGTAACCAAATTACAGATAATTTCAATATAATTAACTATTAACACCAAAGTTTATTTATTTAAATTTATGTAAAATCAAATTACAGATAATTTCAATATAATGAAGTATTAACACCAAAGTTTATTTATTTAAATTTATGCAAAACCAAAAGTACAATTAACTTCAATTTAATTTTATCAACAGCAGAGTTTATTTATTTAAATTTATGCAAAACCAAAAGTACAATTAACTTCAATTTAACTTTATTAGAAATTTCATTTTAAGAGACAGAACTAAAAAATAAGAGATTAATAACAATACTCACAATTTAGCACATAGAAAGGTTAAGCTTGTAATGCCAAACATCTAATAATTCAAATCTAAGGCGGCAATTTAGAAAGTTAACAAATTAATACAAAAAACCCCTAATTAGAGAAAACTCTTTTGCTGAATTTAATTTATAGCCAGAGGCGTTGCATTTTCCCCTCTTATTAAACATTTTTAGAATTTTAACTTAGGTTTTTTAGATAAATATTAGTTTTAAGGTGTTAAACGTTTGTTAAACTGAAAAAAACTTTAAATATAGTCCAGGTGAAAACCATTATACACTAAAGCACTCAACTTAGAGATATATAAGCATGCAACATAAGTTTATAACTTTCTTTTTGTAATTTACATGTAATAATCAGAAATAATATTTTAAGAGATACTTATGATCATCAACTTTATGTGCTAAAAGGTACTTGCATATAGCAACATTTTTGAGCTAATTCAAAATCTGGATTTAAACACTCTACTAGCTATTTTTAAAGTAAAATTAAAACTATAAGTATTTAAATGTAATAAATGCTTAAGACACTTTTTAAGTGTGGTAAAAATGCTTTTTTTAACAAAATAAAAAAGAAATTCTAAAGAAATTGTAAAGAAAAGACTTTTTTTGAATATAAATTTACAAATTCCTAATTACAATCATGAGTCAAAAGTTTGTTTAAAAGTCAATGTTTACCGTTCATGATGATGGTTCCTTACTCTTACACTGGAGGTTGAGGCTCGGCCTCTTCTTACTCGCCTTCTCCTCCTCTTCTCTGGTTGCTCCAGCTGCGGCCGCTCTTCTTGTAGCGGTTCTCCCGGAACTCTGGCGGGAAGTTTGGCTCCACTGACGTCCTTCTCCGCGAATTAATCGCTGGCGACCTGGCGTTGTTCACCATCGTCATCAACGCCAACGGATTTGAGGGTCTGCTTGACATCATCAGCAGACGGGTTGGCATTGCCCCCATGGGATCCGAAGGTGTGCTGCCATGTATGCATTTCCAGACGAATCGACATCGTCACTACAATTCTGCTGTACGTAGTGGCAGCCTGTTCTTATTAGAATGGTTCATTCTGATGTCTCTGGGGTGTGGCAGTTCGACTTACCCCACCAAACTAGATGAGTGAAAGTTACTGAGCCATGATTTTTACAATTTGCTTGGCAAGCTTTCCCAGTGCTAAACAGGAGACAACCAAAACTCAATGCAATATAGAAAATTTTAGATTTTTATATAAAATATCACACAGTACCTATTTTACCTAAGATAATTACAAAAAAAAAATACATGTCTATAAGATACCAATTTTTAATGGTTGTACAAATACATATAAAATCAAAAACCCCATTAATTTTCAAATTAGAAAATTAAAAAGTTAAGTCATTTAACAGTAATATAAAAAATGCAAGCAGCTTCTAGGTGTTGTACAAAATAATCAGTGAAAATCAACTGTTGCTTATTTGAATAAGCCCTTAAGTAGTATTCATCTAAAAAGTACCAAATATCTTTCTATGCTTGTACAAAAAAATACCAGGTCTCCTGGCTTTGACCATGGCAGGCTTGTAACTATCCAATATTATCTCGAGCTCGTAGTTGTGTTTTGGCTTTGCGTGGTAGGTTGGCTTCCTGGTAATTTCAGGGAAGTCCATTAATAGTCTTTTGCATTTTTCTTCTAACGGAGTCGTATTCTTACCACCCAGATTGATGTGGTTGACTGAAGCTACTATAGGGGTGGGCAACTCAGCAGGTGCGAACAGTCTAGCTGATTCGTTTGACCCCATCTTGCATAGTTGAGAGGTAGATGGCAGGATCGCTAGTTCGTTCTTTCTTAACAGGTCCATGCCAATAATGCCAAAGTGGCGTGATTCTTGAATAACCCAGAACGAGTGGTTGATGGGTTCTAAATTCCCCAATTGAAGTTCGACATCCGCGCTACCAATAGGGTGGGTTGTTTTGTTACCAAACCCTTGGATGGTTCTACTTTGTTTAGGAAAATATTTGTCTACACCGTTAGTCAATTCCTTCGGCAGGACTGAAATTTCGGATCCGCTGTCAACCAAAAAGATAACATTTGTGTTTGAATCCGCTAAAAATAGTAGACCCTGAGGGAGGTTCTTCGGTTTGGTCGCAGGGAATTTATTCAGTTGAAAAGTCCATTTTTCTACACTTTTATCTTTATTGTGATTGGTAGTGTCGAGAGATTTTTGTTGTGGTTCTGGCTGCGGTTGCACTGATCGTTTGGACTGCCCGTTGTGGTGCTGGCTAAGGTGGCTCAGATCGTTGGCGCTGGTCGAGGAGGTGCTGGCTTCGGTGGCGCTGACCGTTGACGCTGGTCCTAGTGATGCTGGCTGTGTTTGCGCTGACCGTTGGGACTGCCCGTTGTGGTGCTGGCTAAGGTAGCTCGGATCGTTGGCGCTTGTCGTCGAGGTGCTGGCTTCGGCGGCGCTGACCGTTGACGCTGGCCCTGGTGATGCTGGCTGTGTTTGCGCTGACCGTTGGGACTGCCCGTTGTGGTGCTGGCTAAGGTAGCTCGGATCGTTGGTGCTTGTCGTGGAGGTGCTGGCTTCGGCGGCGCTGACCGTTGACGCTGGTCCTAGTGATGCTGGCTGTGTTTGCGCTGACCGTTGGGACTGCCCGTTGTGGTGCTGGCTAAGGTAGCTCGGATCGTTGGCGCTTGTCGTGGAGTTGCTGGCTAAGGTGGCGCTGACCGTTGACGCTGGCCCTGGTGATGCTGGCTGTGTTTGCGCTGACCGTTGGGACTGCCCGTTGTGGTGCTAACTAAGGTAGCTCGGATCGTTGGCGCTTGTCGTGGAGGTGTTGGCTTCGGCGGCGCTGACCGTTGACGCTGGCCCTGGTGATGCTGGCTGTGTTTGCGCAGACCGTTGGGACTGCCCGTTGTGGTGCTGGCTAAGGTAGCTCGGATCGTTGACGCTGGTCGTGGAGGTGCTGGCTTTGGTGGCGCTGACCGTTGACACTGGCCCTGTTGATGCTGGCTGCGGTTGCTCAGAACTTTGGTTCTCATCAGGTGTTTCTGCTGCACTACGTGAGGCTGTTTGCTTTATATGAAAAGTCATCTTTGGTTTGTTTGAAGGTGTGGACACTTCATTTCCTGGATGACTTATAGTGCAGTTTGAGGCATTTCTGGTTGATCTCGGTTGAGATGGGGGTTGCTGTCGAGGGGCGGTTTTATTTACAAACTGGACAGCTTGGGTGTGAGATAGTGTAGCCCCAATCACTCTCCCTCTCACTGCGGAGAGTTTGGGAGCTCGTTTTTTGCATGAGGCGGAGATATCACCTGGCTCCTTGGTAGGTCTTCAGCCTTTGAGGTGTGTGAAACATGGTGGGGAACCTGGATTTGAGGATCCATGTATGTATTCTGTCTAACCTGAGTTGAGATGTCGTGATTTGTCCTTGTGGATGGATTTAGACTTCTCAATTCATGTAATTCTTCTTGTAATTTTCGAAATTCCTCTAGAAGTTTAGCCCGTCGAATTTGTTCCTTCAAATCTTTGATCCCCTGTACTAACTCCTCGGCACCCAGTTCTTGAGGTGGCACTTGAATAGGGGGTCTCCTGTTGTTTTGGAGGGAATAGTCCATGTTTAAGTGGTTAGGTTGGAGTTGTTGTTGGAATGGCAAAGGTGAAGTTCTTGCTGGAGGAATGGAGCTGTTGCTAGGTGGTCCTGTCACCCTTGGTGGAGGCCCATAGTTGCTAGGTGTAGAATTTTGTTGGGGTGGGTAGCTTTGTCTTGGCAGACCACTTGGATTAGGCTGGTCTCTAGGTTGTTGATAACTGCCCATTGCTGCCTGGGGTTCTTCCTCCTTTTGGTTATTTCCTGACTGATCCCCCCCTACGTTCATGTCAATCTCGGCACTGATTTCTATACCCTGTGTATCAATTAAAGCGTGTTCACTCACGTCGTGGTCACTATATCTTTCGCACGTTGCTTGTGGTTGGTCTGATGGACCAGGTTGGCTACGGCGCGAAGAGTGTGGGTCAACACCCCTTTTGTTGATCCCTCTGTCAATGTTACGCTGGCTACAGCGAGTTTCGGGGTTGTTGACCTTGTCTAAAGTATGATGTATGTTCTCTTTAGAGAACATACTATCCTTTTTGGGGGGCTTGGATCTATTACTCATTATGCTATACCAAGAGTTAGGTGTGGCTCACTAGTTGTTTAATTAAATTTAGATATTTTAGATATTTAGATATTTAGATATTTAAATTAATTAAATTTGATTTGTAAATTTCAGAGATTATTAAGAGCACCAAAAGCAGCTTGCTTCTTAATTAATTATCCACAACAAAGCTTATTTATTCAATTTTATGTAACCAAATTACAGATAATTTCAATATAATTAACTATTAACACCAAAGTTTATTTATTTAAATTTATGTAAAATCAAATTACAGATAATTTCAATATAATGAAGTATTAACACCAAAGTTTATTTATTTAAATTTATGCAAAACCAAAAGTACAATTAACTTCAATTTAATTTTATCAACAGCAGAGTTTATTTATTTAAATTTATGCAAAACCAAAAGTACAATTAACTTCAATTTAACTTTATTAGAAATTTCATTTTAAGAGACAGAACTAAAAAATAAGAGATTAATAACAATACTCACAATTTAGCACATAGAAAGGTTAAGCTTGTAATGCCAAACATCTAATAATTCAAATCTAAGGCGGCAATTTAGAAAGTTAACAAATTAATACAAAAAACCCCTAATTAGAGAAAACTCTTTTGCTGAATTTAATTTATAGCCAGAGGCGTTACATGTGCGTCAGTGTGTTTGTAGAAAAAAAAACAACTTAATCACATTTTTCTTGTTTTTAATAAACCCAGGTACTGTGCTTGCATCTACTTTTAGACAAAAAAACTACAAGATTGAATTTGAAAAGGAAAACAGACTAATTTTTAACAGATCATGAGTTTATTATTTTTATTATTTTAGTTATATTTATTTATAAAAAAGTGGTTATTGTTAATACTTTTTTAAGTTATCAAAATGAATAATATCTTATATCTAAATTTTAGTTTAAAATAAATACAAATGATCGTATTATTTTTATTAATGTCACAATAAATCTTTGAAATGTCAATCGAAGTTGGAATATCACCAGAAATTACAACATTTTGTTTTGCTTTGAAAACTTTCATTTCTTTCCGTGATCTGTAAATATTTATAGTTATAAATATCTAATAAACTTTCTAAAAACACATTAGTTATCAAAGATAAATTTGGTGCACTGTTTTGTACCTGGTAGTAAATGAAAATTTAGAGCGTACTTTATGCGGTTGCGTACTTCTTATAGGCGTACCTTATCTATGTCTTGACTTTTTAAAAAGTATCTCCTTGAAATTTGGACCTTGTAGCACATATAAGTATAATATCAATGTGAAATTTACCAAAAGTTCCTGTAAATATTGTTGAATAATGTGCATCGATTATTTTGTGGACACCAATTCTTCTGCTGTTTTTACTTTTGGTTTTTTTAATTTGAATCTAAAATGTATTGAGTCAGCCAGCCAGAAAGATATTACTGATGTAATGTCATTCAAATTGCAGGTTATGATTAACTTTAGGTGGGCACCAATATTGAAGTGTAATTCAATATACAGGAATTTTTCACCTTTATTTTAAATAGTTTTCAGTTTTATTTTGAAGCCCTGCTTATCTACTTATACTACTGATAGTACTGAATGTAATTTTAGGTGACTCTTCAACTGTATATAACAGTTTCATTTCAACAATGCAACTATTTTTTATTCTTTTAGTATTATGGTTTATGTAGGTTACATATCGCTGTGAATTAATTATAAAAATTAAGTCGGTTCCTTATTTAACTCTAACGATAATGTCATTTCAACTAAGTGTCATTTCAAATTATGTTATACATCAATAGATAAATTGATAGTTTCTGTTCGTTTTAATAATACTAACATCAGAAAGCTAAATATATTTTATAAGAATAAAAAAATTTAAAATTTGCATTGTTGAAATGACACTGTTGTATACAGTTGAAGAGTCACCTAAAATTACATTCAAATTATAACTGAAAATTATTTAAAATAAAGCTGAAAAATTCCTGTATATTGAATTACACTTTGATATTGGTGCCCACCTAAAGTTAATCATAACCAAATTGCATGTTGATGTAGATCTAAAAAAACATTTTAAATCACTTTTTCGTTATTAGAAATTATGATTATTGAGAGCACCTGTCTAAGAGTAAAAGATCTAGACCAGAGGTCGTCAAGCTAATCAAATTCTGTGTACACCAAGCTGCAAAAAATAAAATCGGTGCACCCCAAGATCTAATTTCAATAAGCGCTGCTAGTGGTGGGACGTAAAAACTTTTATTAGTGCGAAATGCTCAAGTTAGACACACATTCGGGTACAAGTTCTATATTCGACTTACCCCTCCATTACTCACTTTAACTTTAAAATATCCTTTTAATATTTCGTACATACAATTTAGAACATCTCCTCTTTAGGAAGCAGAACATATCGAGAAAAAATGACGATTATTGACGTCATAATCGACTGTATAAACCAAATACTCGTAAAAACACCGAATTATCGGAAAAACCCTCCCATTACTCCGTTTACTCCTTAAATATCCTTTTAATATTTCATACATACAATTTAGAACATCTCCTTTTTAGGAAGCAGAACATACCGAGAAAAAAAGACGATTATTGACGTTATAATCGACTGTATAAACCAAATACTCGTAAAAACACTTATTAATCATGTTTATTTACCCTGCTATAACTTATTGCAGGGTTTCTAAAAGGTTTTAGCATATTTTTTCCATGTTTTAACAATTTCTTCCAGGTTTTTCTCAATTTACACGTTTTAGGGTAAAATTTGTTTAAAATTAGAGTTCAAGGTAAAAAACGGAAGTAAAACATTTAACAATATTAAAAAGATATCTGATAGCTTCTTTAACTAAGTTTATAACAAAACAAATTAAAAAAAAAAGACTTTATTTGTACAATAGAATTTGGTTTTGAATCGGCATTTTATACGTAAAAGTAGTTTGAAATTAAATTTTTTATTTCAGGTTTTTCCGTAATTTATGCTCAAAATTCTTTTTTTTTAATATCCCAAATTCACGGTAGTTTTTTGCCGGAAAAGACTAGTTCTAAGTTTTTCTTAGTTCTGTTCGGCAACGCTGATAATTCTAAATTTGTAAGTCTGTAAACGCCTTCCAAAAACAAAGTTTTGTACACAATATAGAAACTCATATAAACTTTTTTTTACCCCGTAGCTAAATTAAAGTAGTCAATTAATCTCAGCTTTTTGCATAACCGCTCTGACTTTTTTATCATACTTTTAGTTTATCACTACAGTTTTTTATTTTCGCTAGTATTTTTTTGGACTAGAACTAATTTTGGAGAATATAACAATCTGGCTTATTTACTACGGAAATGTAGAAAAAAAAAAATTTTCAGCGTGCAATTAGAATTTATAGATAGTGTATCAATTTAAAGTGAGTAATATATGTCCAAGATTGGAGGAATTTACATATTTGTTTGTTTAATTAGATATAATTAATTATTAAACTGATTTTTTAATTATCTTATTTTCGTGTACTTTTCGGAAAGCCTGTTAGCTAGAGAAAAAAAAAGTTTAATTAAAGCTGTAATGAACTGCAGTAGTTATTTAAATTAATCATTTTTAAACTTTCTAAACTTAAGAGAATATTTAGAGCTTGCTGTAATTATGAGTAATTAGGCTTAAGATAACTGATGCAACAGTTCATCAATGCAGTTAAAATTTAAAAATTTAGGTTTATGTAGCAGTCAGTGTGTTGTTGTGTAGCTGTTAGCAGAATCTACTGAACTTATTTTGAACTTGTTTGTATTTTTTCATTGAAGGTATTGTTTAAATATAGATTTAACATTTTTAAATGCACTTTAATTGCTTTAAATTATTTGAATTTAATTTAAACGTTGAACAGTTTATTAAGCGTTGTATAGTTTAGTGTTCACTAAAAGTTTTTCCTTAATTTTTATTAACTTGTTTTAAGTCTTTTTAAAATAGATTTAATAGTTATTAGTTTTTCAATTGTGTTATAGTTTACTGCACTAAGCTTGGTTTATAATTTCGCTTTTTTTTCTGCTGAGTGATTTATAGAAGTTTTAAAAGTTATTTAATTTTAAAATATAGATTTTGTAATAGTGTTTTGTAGTAATTTATTTGTTCTTTATATGATAGGTAAATGGCTGAAAACGTCTTGTCTAATTTTTTTAAATTAGTGTCAATTAGAATAAAATATTTATAAGTTAGTAATTAAAGGTAATTTTAGTTAGTAAGGTACCATTTAGTTATAATAAGTACTAGTGATAAAATAAGTGTACCACAATACACACCTTATAAAGCTGGTTTTATTTGAGATTTTTTATAAAAAATGACCAAGCCTTTTATTAATACAAAGAGAAAAAAATGTAGCTTATAAAATTAAAAAGAGGTAACATTAAAGCAAATTGCTGGATACTTTTAGCTACATAGTTTTATGTTTTTGAGATTAACAGCAAACACCTTATTTGTAAACGTTTGGAAATTGCGACAAGCATTATAAAGAACGCAGGTAATATTAAGTTAAGTAAAATATGAATCACTACTAAGCAAAAATAACAAGGATAAACTAAGTTGCTATTTTTATGATCAATTTTACTAGTTATACCTACTTTCAGTTATAAATCAAGACATCTGCTATGAATGCCATAGAGTCGACCCTGCTACGCACAAACAAATCAAAAATGAAAAGGTAAAATGGGTTAGTAAGTTTATATTTATTTTTGTTTAAATGTCCATCAGTACTATCTTATTGTAAATAAATAACAGTTTTTAGTTTTTTGTGTTTAAAACGTATCTATATTTTCAGTTAGGATGCTCAAACTGCAAAAAATGGTTTCATTTCTGTTGCCTTCCATACAATAACTCAAACGAAATATTTGAGTCTTTTGATAAGAAGAAGTGGTATTGCGCACTTTGTGGATATGTCCAAAGTTCTGACGAAGAGTGTTTTAAAGAAGATTTTTTTTAACCACATACAACTTGTTAAATAGTTAATAATTACAAGATGATATTTTTTGTTTAGTTTGTTTTTGTTTATAATAAATTTGGCTTACAATATGACTGACGGTTTTTTATATGCGAAGGTGACTATATGTTACATTATTAAAAATTTATTAAAAAAAATTACTAAAAGTCTAGTACTTATGAACAATTAATTAGTATTACTACATTTTTTCATTTATAATATTCGATTTTATATAATTATACACTGAAAATGCTATTAGTAAAAAACAAGTAAAAACCGCAACAAATGTACAATAATTATAACAAAATAAAATTATGAGTATTTGGTACGAAAAATTAAGAGTATATTTATGGAGTAATTGGAGTAATGGGAGGGTTTTTCCGATAATTCGGTGTTTTTAAGAGTATTTGGTATATACAGTCGAATATGACGTCAATAATCGTCTTTTTTTCTCGATATGTTCTACTTCCTAACGAGGAGATGTTCTAAATTGTATGTACGAAATATTAAAAAGATATGTAAGGAGTAAACGGAGTAATGGGAGGGTTTTTCCGATAATTAGGTGTTTTTACGAAAATTTGGTTTATACAGTCAATTATGACGTCAATAATCGTCATTTTTTCTCGATATGTTCTACTTCCTAAAGAGGAGATGTTATAAATTGTATGTACGAAATATTAACAAGATATGTAAGGAGTAAACGGAGTAATGGGAGGGTTTTTCCGATAATTCGGTGTTTTTACGAGTATTTGGTTTATACAGTCGATTATGACGTCAATAATCGTCATTTTTTCTCGATATGTTCTATTTCCTAAAGAGGAGATGTTCTAAATTGTATGTACGAAATATTAAAAGGATATTTTAAAATTAAAGTGAGTAATGGAGGGGTAAGTCGAATATAGAACTTGTTTTCGAATGTGTGTCTAACTTGAGTAACGTGTGCATTTCTCCTTAAAAGTCTAACTCAGTTTGTATTTACATGCAAACTATTTAACAACTGAAGCTGTCTTTTTTAATTTGATCATCTTTTTAATTGACCTCTTTATTTGTTTTACTTATTTTCACAATAATGGTTTAGTTATATGACTTTGTCATACATACTTATTAGTTGAACACTTCTCCTATTACTACAAAATCCCCAGTTTAGTATTCTTCAAATACTTTATTAAATATTAACTACATAATTCATAGAGACTGCATGTTAATTTCTAAAAACTAGTGTAATTTTATTGTTTAAATATAAAGAGTTTTTGTTTAATTAAACAGTAGTTATTTATCTGTATCAAGTTTTATTTTAGAGTGAAGTATGTCATTGTTTTTACGTAACTATTATTATTTTTTTCTTTATGGTAAAAAAACATCAGTCTCAAACTCAACCCCTTGCAACAATAAACATTTTCTGGGAAAAAGTGAGTGTGTTACATCATATGTAATTTTACCTGCCCCATTAATATTTGACTATAACTTTCAAAAAAAAAAACCCATGGTGACTCGCCATTTGGAGAACACTCACAAGGCTAAAATCTCAACACTAAAAACCACAAAGTGTGGGAAAATCATGAAGCTCAAATCCCCAAGTTAGTGTTCTCTGGTGCTACAACAAAAAAATCACACCAACAATTTTGAACAAAAAAATTTTATTTCTTAATAACTTTACACTGTGTGAAGATCAACTTATTACAAAGCTTGATACCATTTTTGTCATACTTCTTTTTAAAATATTGGAACAAAAGTGGCAAGAAATTATACAATAAGATAGTTTTACAAACTTATTTAATAACCAAGTAACCAAATAATCATAAAGTAATCAAGAGATTAATTAATGTCAAAAGCAATTAGTAACAGTTAAAATGTTTAAGTTTACTTAGTTGTAATTGATCTATAGTAAAACTAAACAAAATAAAATGAAAACAATCCTTATAAAGTATACAAAAATAAAGAAACAGTTTAGTCAAAATCTTTTTGCTTACATAAAACAGGTTTCCTTAACAAAATACAAATGGCTTCTAATTAAATTAAATCGAAAACATTACTACAAGTTTTAATAATTTTAAGTCTATATAGATTATATCTGTTTGCACAAGTTGAATTCTTAACCAAATGTTCTGCAATAGATGAATGTTTTGATGCATTTAAAACATTGACTGGTATATCATCTTTATTATCTAAAACACAAAAATTTTCTTTGTTCTTTGGCACATGTACTTTTATTCAAAAAAAATTAAAATATAAAAAAAAAGCTGATTTACTTCAATTTAAATTTTGATATTAACATTTGTTTAACATACAATATATATATTTTTTTGATTATCGAAAAGTATTTAAGCAGTTGTTTGTTGTTTAATTGGGTTTATATTGGAATGACTAAAGAAAATAGTAGAATAGATTTGAGCTATTTAGAAGAAGTTGCAGACTGGACATCAAGTGAAGTTGCAGAATGGTTTCAAAAAATAGGCTTTGGTGAATATTCTGTAAGTAGTTAAACTGTTAGTAATGTATCTTTAAAATTTGTTTTAAAAAAAATAAATTGTATTTGAATTAAAATTAAATAATATATACAAAAAAATATGTAGTTCATTATTATCATATATATTGAGGGCATAGAGGGGGGGAGTCCACCTTGATATTTACAAGTTTATTAATTTTATAGAGTTTTATCTGAGCTATCAGACATTTTTATCCGCTTGAAAAAACTTAAATTAATTTTTGAGATATAACGCTCAAATGTTAGTGACCTGCTTAATAGGTTGCTTATAGAAAGCATGAACCAAAAACGCAAAAAAAAAGATCATTTTATTAAAATTCTATCTTCTTCATTTTTAAGTCATCTTTGTCAAATTTTAAAGAAAGTTTATTATTGAATTTTATAAAGATTGAATGCAGGAATTTTTTTAATTTTAAGAATGAAATTTTTATAAAAAAAAAACACTTTTTTTTTTGTTTTTGTTCTAAAATTTTTATTTTTTTATATTAAAAAAATACCAATATTCAAAGTCCTTTAAACTATAAAATGAATGTTTCCTGAAAGTTTGAGGTCTTTAGCTCAAAAAATGAAGGAGAAGATATATTTTTAGTGATTTTTATAATATCAGTGAAAATCACCTTTATCACAATTAAGTCTTATTTTATTAAGTTTTAACTAAGCTACAAGTTGATTAAATTTTTTTTTTTTCAACTTGAATTAATTTTTAAGATATAGCAGGTCAAAGTCAAAAACTACAATAGGTTCCTAATGGGAGGCGCAAACTAAAACGTCAAATAACTAGAAATCAGTAAAAACCTATCTCCTCCTACGTTTTTTGAGATATCTACTTCAAACTTTCAGGAAATCTTCCTTGCATTATTTAGAAAATTATGTTGGAATTAAATAAAAAAAAAAATATTTAAACATTTTAGAAAATTATTTTTTGTTTATTTTTTTATAACATTTAAAATAACATTTTTTTTCTAAGTTCTTTCTGACAGAATTTTCTTTCTTATTACTGCAAGGAACATTTCCTGAAAGTTTGAGGTATTTATCTCAAAAAATGTAGAAGAAAATAGATTTTTAGTGAATAATTTTTTTCCCAGTTTTAGTTTGCTCCTCCCATAAGGAACTTATTGTAGTCTCCAACTTTGACCTGCTATATCTCAAAATTTATTTTGAATTTACAAAATCTTTAAGAAGCATTTTGTAGCTTAGTTAAAACTCTATAAAATGAGATCAAATTTTGAAAAAAAAAAGATAACACCTCTATGCCCTTTTTACTGGTTGAAAAATTGTCTAAAAACTAAGTAAAATATTTTGCAAATAAAGTAATATTATTTTCATAATTTTATGTTAAAATTTTTATTTTAAAAAATGAAACTTTTAGTAAAAAAAACACCAAGCAGTATAAAGAAACTTTAGGCTTATTTGAATGCAATTTTTTCACAAATTTAATAAATTTGTGGCTCTTAAATATTTTCAATGTATAGATGCTCTTTGAAAAAACATTTTTACAAGTAAAAACAGTAATAACTAAGATGTAAGTTTTAATTTTATATCTTTTTAAATGGTCATATTAATAAAGTGTTAAGTTGAATAAAATCTATAAAGTTTAAACTACACAAAATGTGCTGTTTTTAGTTATTTTAGAAATTTGTTAGAAAATTAGCCCTAACATATGCTGACTATTATGTGAATTAATATTTTATGGTGGTTACCTTAAATCATATATTTCTTTTTAGTAAAAATTATTAGTTTGTATCTATATTATTTACTTTTACAAGATAGCCACTTAATCAGGTTAACTTTGGTTAGAAATATCAGGCTAATATGAATCATATTAGGCTGAATTAGACTTTTTTTTGAGAAAAATAGGCTAGTTATTATTTTTAAAAGTCTAGGCTAATTTTTTGCTAGAATTTAAATGAGTTTAGGTTGATTTAGTTAAAACTTTCACATCTAAAATTCAACTTATGTTTTACTATTTAACTTTTATTAATGTGGTTGTGATTTTAATCCTAAAGTAAAATAATCTGCCTTGCATTTAAATCCACTTAAGTATAACATAGTTGTTTACATAGCATTTTATAAACATAAAATTGAAAACATATGTGTATACATTTCTGCTCTTAGTGAATTAAAAGTAAACCGTATTTTTTTATGATTCACTGTGCGTAATTTTGAAGATGTTAAAAACCACTGCTTACCATTATATATATACAGTGGTTTTATATACACGGTAAGCATAGGTTTTTAACATCTTAAAAAATGTGCACAGTGAATCATGGAAAAATCTGTGCACAATACACTACTGACGAAAAATATATTTACAGTAAACAATTTAAGGCTGTAGCAGGGTTGCCACACACTAAGGGAAACTCATGATATTTGACATTTTGGAAAATTTCACGGTAACTCATGATAATTTAGGATATTATGACTTATTTTTAATCAGGATGACTCAAGACAGTTTTTATTTTCTATAAAAATTTCAGGACAGATTTTTTCTAATTCTAGAGCAGGGTTTCCTAAAGTGGGCGGTACCACCCCCTAGGTAGTACAGAAGGGAGGCGTTTTTGAAATTTTGGGTAGTCACAAAATTTTGAAACTTACACTAGATATTCTTGAGTTGCAGATGAAGAGCTAAAAAAAAAAGGTCTAAGGTGTTTTTAAAAGGTATTTTTTGAGTAATCTTGTTGGAGGGGGGCATATCCTTTTTAATTTCTTTAAAGGGCGCCATTTGAAAAAATGTTTAGGAAACCTTGATCTTGAGTGAGATTTAATTGATCCATTTTTAATATTTTGTTAATTTTTATAACAAATTTTGTTCAAGAACATGATTTTTCTGATTTTGAAATGCCTATTGAAAACGTTTTTAGCCTTCCGGCAAGTTCTTCACTATCATTATACATAACATTGTAGTTTTTGTTTAAAGTCTGAAATTAATATTTATCATAACTTATTTATTCATGCAACTGAGTACTTTATGTAATTAAAGTTAGTGAAATAAAATGTCAAAAAAATTAAAAACTATATTCTGCTATTACAAAGTTAACTTAAATGGTTACATAACACTATCCATAAATTTTGTTTGTTGATATAAATTGATTTAAACTTTTAATGATGAATATTCGAAAACATTATTTCTCTTAAATTTAAGTATCATCTAATGCAGAAGCATTCATCACATACAACCTTACTTTTAATCATTAAAAAGTAAAATGAACATGAGGTACAAGTAGATTGGGTCAGAATTTTATTTAACTTTTTTTTCATAGAGTAAAAATCTTTTTTTGTATATTTTATTAATAACTAGCTACCATTTGCTTTTTATTGTCTAAAAAACTAAATTAACTTTTATATTATAAGCAGCCAAACCATAAGAGTTTCACATTTAAGACAGTTTTAGTACAAAAAAAGCTATTCTACTAAAAGTATTTTAAGAAAGCGTTTCAAACTTTATCAGTTAAGTTTTTATAAAATTTTAATATTTTTTTCATAAAGCTATATGTTGAAATTGTTATACTGATTTGAAAAAGAAAATAAATTTATTAATATTTTTCTAAAATGACCAAAAAAATAAATAATCTGTTTCTATTATTTAATTATTGACTTTTTTTATATTTTATTCAAAATAAGACTGAAATTTTCTTGACAGTTTAAGTTTTCTAGTTTAAGAAATAAAAGAGAAGATAGTTACTTAGTGTTTTTTTATTGGTGGGAAAATCGGATGAAAAAAAGATGTCAATAGGTTTTTATCAGAATTTTTTTTACACAAATGACATATCTAAAAATTTGATTGTTTTTTATTCTTTAAAAACTGATTAATATTTTATTTAAGGTTTCAATTTTAAGCCAATGTTAATTTAAGTAAACCTCCCTGTGACCTGAAATTGATATTCTTTTCTAAAAGATTAGTTGTTGTTTTAGTTTCATGAATTGTCATTTACTATGAAAAATAAGTTGTATGGGACAAGACTTATTATGCAATTTTTTTTTAACTCAAAAATTTTTTTGTGCACCTTTGAATGAAACATTGCTGTGCTCAATGCACACTGGTTTAGATATTATTTCTCAAAGTTGCAAAATAATAATTTTTTTTATAATATAAGTTTATATTAACAAATTCTGACTCTAGTTTTTAGTTACTAAGGCTAGTTATTTTGCATCAAATAGTGGCAACCGGGTTTTCAAAACATTAGTTCGGTTGTTACTTGTGAATGAGTTCAGCTATAGAATCAAAATGTGTTATGTTAAGCTGATTCTATTTCAAAAACAAAATAAACGCAAACATTTTTTATATAAATTATTATTTTAGTTTACAATACTAATTTAGAACAATTAATTTTAGTTTTAAATAAATAAGTTTTTTTCTCTGTGTTTGAGGTGAAGTGAAAAAAAAGTTTCTATAAACTGAAAACTTTGCAGACCACTGTAACTGGTTCTTTAAAAAAAATTAATGGAAGAAAATTACTTCAATTAACATTTGATGACCTTCATAACTCACCTTTTTTCATTGAAGAGGTTGAAGATTGTGAACAAATACTAGCTGCTATTGATCAGTTAAAAGAAAAGTTTCATATACACAATATCAATCAACAAAGCAAAGTATGTTATTTTACTTTTTAGTTTGTTATATGATAGAATAAGTTTGAATTTCATTAAATAAAATTGAGTCCTGAACTTATCATTACTAATTTATTTATTTATTTTTGAGTATAAACAATATTTAAAATGATATTGTAATTTGCTTAAAATCAAACAATATTAAAGTTCTCAAATTAAGTATATTTAATGGGACGAGTTGCATTTTGCTCTCACAGATTATTACAAAAAAATAATATTTACAAACTTAAGGTTTATTATTAACAGTTTTTTTATTTTGCAAGTTCCATGTGAGTTCAGTTGTATTATTAATATATAAAACTTCATACTTTGTATTAATGCAGTAATAGTATTATTTTAAGTTAAGGCCATGGGGGGGGGGTAAACCATGTTTTTTACAAGTTGATTTTATTTTATAGAGTTTTTTCTAAGTTTCAAGATGCTTTTTATCTTTTTAAAAAATTCTAATTATTTTTTGAGATATGAGCAGTCAAAGTCGGGCCGCATAATATGTTCCCTTTGGGAAGGGAAAACTAAAACAGCAAAAAAAGACTATTTCATTTAAAATCTATCTCCTCATATATTTTTTAAGCAATCTTCTTCAAACTTTCACAGTCTAATCTTTATACAATAACAAAAAAACATTACTTTGGAATTAAAAAAAATTTTTGTTAAGATATATTTTTTTATGAATTTTTTATATTTTATTTTATTTTTATTACACTTTTTTTTTTGTTATAATTTTTTTTTTTTTAATTATTAAAATTCTAATGTAAAATTTTTCCTTTTATTATAAGGAATGTTTCCTGAAAATTTGAAGAAGATTGCTTGAAAAATGAAGGAGGAGATAGATTTTTAGTGAATTTTAAAATTTCCAAGAAAATTGACCTGGAAAAATTTGCGGTCTATACGTTTATATTAGAAAATTTTTACAAAAAATTAAATATTTCAAAAGTTAAATGATAATTTTGAATTCTATAAAAACTGGCTTGTAATTTGTACTGAAAGCTTTCTTATAAAAGCAAAAGTTAATTTTTGTAAAAAAAATGTTGGACACCCCCCCTATGGCCTTATAACATTATATTTTAAACCATAAGTTTTTATATGCTTAATTTTTATTTAGTTTTGTGTTACTTAGTTTTATTTAAAGTAATACCTTCCAGTTATTCATTAAATATTTTCAGAAATATTTTAGCAACTGATGGTCTCTCATTACTTGATATAAGAGTGAAACATTTATTTGTTTGTAGTAGTCAGAAAATAAAATAAAATATTTATTATTAAAAATAAACAAAGATAACATAACTTATAGGGGAGATGTCATAAATTCATGGAGTGTCAATTTTGCACGAACTGATCTAAAATTAATCTAAAATATCTAATTTTTAAAGAATTAGCAAAATATTTATTTATTTATCAAAAAATAAAATTTTAAAGAAACAAGTTTTAAATTGTAAAGTTAGTACATATAAAACTCGTTCAAAAGCAACTTGTGCAAAAGTTACATTTGTTGAAAAGTTTCACTCCTTGTATTTGTGACACGTTCTCATTTGTAGAAGTGTTTACATTTTAAAAGTTTATAACTATCCTAACATTTAAATTTAAACTGATGGAAATTTAAACCAGTAGTTTTAGAACAAAGTGATACATTAATAAAAATTTATTTGTATCAAAAAGAATGCTTAAGTTTCGAGTTCGTCTAGTTATGGTAAATACAAAAAAATATTAAGTGAAATAACAACTTTTGTTAATAGTAAATTATGAAAAGTTATTTTGCACTCTAGTAAATTTTTATTATTAGTTAGCTTAAATTTTTATCCAAAAGTATTTTTTTAACTATTAAATAAACAATATATAATTCAGGTATGTATACTCAGGGTTGCCACTCGGTCAGGAAAAGTCAGGAAATCAGGAAAAGTCAGGAGAAATTTAAAAAAATGACAAAAGTCAGGAAAAGTCAGGAAAAAATGGGGGGTTTTGAAAAAAAGTCAGGAAAAGTCGGGAAATTTGATAAAATTAAAAAAGAAAAATTAGATTTTGTCAGTTTAAATTTACAAAATTCCTTGTTTTTCAAAGCCTTCAAATGGTAAAAACTAATTAAAAGTCCTTTAAAGTCAGAAAAAAATACCAAAATTTCTTAAAAATTTACAAAAATATTTAATTTTGTTTCCAATGCCTTCACCTGGTATAACTTAGTAGAATATCTTTTATAAAACTTTTTAAAAGTTCCTTATATGTCGTTTGTTTATCTAGATACATTTATGCTAGGAAATGTTAAAAAAATGTGTCTTTTTTCAGACAAGCTGTGTTTATAAGGTAATAATACAAGTATTTAGCTGATAGAGCTGTTTATTACAAACATCAATCATACACAGATGGTTTAAGTGATGTACTGGAAGTTTGATGATAGAATTCAGCAAAAAACTGTTGTTTTTAACCAGTATTAAAATTAGATTGAAAGCTTTATATAGTTTCAAGTGTTAGATTATGTATATTAGAATAAGTTTAATTTAAGAGCTTGATTAAAAAAAGTCAGGAAATTTTTGGTAAAATTCAGGAAAAAGTCAGGAAATTTTTCTCAGCTTGATCAGTGGCAACCATGTATACTACATAGTAGAGTGAGAAGGTAATAGTTTGTTGGATGATACGAATTTATGTTTACAGTATACTCTCGCATCTTTACGCACTCGTGACGTTACGCACTCTCGTTTAGTTACGCATTTAAGAATTCTAAATAATTCAAACAATGAAAATCTTAGTTTTCTTTAATATTGCACAAATTAGGTTTATTGTATATTTTTAATGTAAAGTATGTTTTTAAATATTAACTCACCTCTCTATATCTTTATATTTTGTAAACTTATGTTCCTTGACTTATTGATAAACATTTAGTTATACCTCAGTATATCAGAAATGTGTTAGCAATAAGAGATTAAATTAAAATTCTGAAAGAAATATGACTGTGTTAAATAATGAAAGTATAATGAAATAATGAGAGTTTGTAACACAAACAAATAATACAGTACTCTTGCCCTATATATGAATAACAATCTAAAAAAGAAATCTTTGAAACTTTCTAGCAAAAAGTAGCAGTGATACTTTATAAATATAGAGCTTACACTTAACACAAATCTCAATTGTTTCTTTTTAGTAAACATATAACTAATTTTCATTTAACGTTTTGTTTTGTTTAAGTTCTTCTTCTGTAACACTTGCCTTGCACAGCAATTTGCTAAGGTGAATAGAATATAAATGTCAAGTATCAAATAAGTCAGATATAAGTCAAAGATATAATCTACTTATTATTAAAATTAGTAAAATTTTTCTACAAGTATTATTATTTTATATAAAATTAAATTCTTATTTTATATGTATAGTTAAATCTTTTGTTTTCGTATTTATAAAATAAGTAAACAAATTGTTAAAAGTGGAAAAGTCCTCAGTCTGCTTCTAACTAGAAGCAATATCAAAAAACAGCCATTATAGTAAGTATATTTGGTACCTCTCGTATCTTTACGATCTCTCGTATCTTTACGCACTTTTTCTGTGGACACAATGTGCGTAAATAAGCGAGAGGTTACTGTATTTACTTAAAAAATAAAAATGAATGATAAAAAATTATTTATCTTTCAAACAACTGTTTCAATAGTTTATAGTTTCTTAGTCTAACCATAAGTTTTTACAGAGTCTAGAATTAGTATATGAAGAAATAAGTATAAAATAAATTAATTTACATAATAGAGAACATCTACTATAAACTATAAAGTTGAATAAATGGAACAATAACTGTCAGAAAAGCTAAATACAAAATGTAATGGAAAAAAGATTTCTTGTTGTATTATTAATTTGTTTATAAACAATAAAAGATCAGTAAAGTATAACATAATGTATTACACTGGATTTCTCTGAATAATTGCAATTTTACACGAAAGCATTGAATATCTTTTGATGAAATTAAAAACAGTCGCTTTCTAACTCTAAAAAAATCTGTGCATAGTAGAGTATCTACTGGATAAGTTAATGAATTGTCTTTAACATTAGATTGTTAAGTAAATACATATCTTATAAAAAAAGTTTGTAATGATAGCTGTACGAAGTTTCATAAATTTTAAAAGAATATCAAGAAAACAGATAAAAATGTATGCAGATAAAATTTATGTTAAAAAAAAGTTTTATAACAAATAAGATTTATTTATAAAATTTACACCTGATTTTTGTCTTCCAACACTGATTTTTTTTTGAAATTTAAGTAGTAAGTAAGCCTGAAATAGAATCAGGTACAAAGGTTCAACAATTATTAATTTCAAATGATAAATGTTGATAGAAATCAAAACAAAGAAACTTCTTTTGAATAAACAATATAAACAATTTTCAAAGTACTTGATTTATTGAACTGATGAACGTTTCTCTTTGTTGATGGGATAAAGAAAATAAGATGAATGTGTGTATTCTATAAACATTTAAAATTAATTGTTTAAGTAGACCAACTAAAAACTAATAACAATTACAATATATGTTAATCATATACAGTATTACAGGGTTGTCAAAAAACTTGAGATCCTGGAAAACTTGGAATTCGACAATAAAGACAAAAAAACTGGAAAAACCTGTAATTTTTAAAATTTTAGTTTTTTTTGAAAATTATGGAACTTTAAACAAAAATCAGTAAATAACCAGGAAGTTTAATAAAAAATAACACATTAAACAAACATTTTGATTAGATACTTATAAACAAATATTTAACAAAATTTAAAGTATAAAGCTTAAGTACTATAAATTGAAAGCATTAATAGCAGTTTTAATAAGAGTAAACAGACTTATTTAAACTTTATTTAAAATAAAATTAAACAACAAAAACAAACTAAGCTACTTTCGCTACTAAGTTTTGTTTTTGTTGTTCAATTTTATTTTAATTAAAGTTTAAATAAGTCTGTTTTCTCTTATTAAAACTGCTATTAATGCTTTCAATTTCTAGTAAATAAATATTTGATATTTGGGTTGCTAAAAAAGAATAACATCGAATTGTTCAATTATGACAGAAATAACCTGAAATTTTGAACAAAAATTACTAAAAGTACTTGAAAAACATGTATATAAAGAAAATTTATGAAAAATACAGAAATTTTGATTAAATACAAAAAATGTGTCATTTAATTTACTTATGTGTTATTTAGAATTATATTTATTATAAAGCACATTTAAAGTAGTATAACAGCATCTTTTAATTTTTTTTTATCTTGTAGAACTGCGTTTTTTATCTAAATTTAATTTTATAATAGGAATGTACAAAAGAACTTGTACTTTTAAAAACTTGGAAGAAGTTCAGAATGCCTGGTAAAAATTTCAAAAAAAATATGGCAACCCTGGTAGAAAGATTTTAAATTTATTGAAAATGTAAATCAACTTGACTTTTTTAATATCTAGAATATCAAACAAATCAAAGTTTAAAATTAAAATAAAGTTTAAAATATATAAGTAGAGCTTGGTTTATACTTTTTAAAACTGGTTTAGTTTATTTTTTCTTTTAGTATTTTAAAAGTTATTCAAGTTTAATAGTTGTCAGTTTTTACTAATTTCAGTAAATAAATTACTCAAAATTCTCTTTATAATGATAAAAGCTTACACAAATTGTAAATAAAAAAATAGAAATATTTACATATCGCTGTTTTTTTTACCTTTTTCTTTGGTATAACACAGGGGTCAACAAACAACGGCCTGCGGGCCGCATTAAATATTCTGTTTCAACTAATTTAGTATGATTAAAAAAAAAGTGTTATTTTTAAAAGATATTTTATCGCTTAATTTTTTTTTGTTAAAAAAAAGTAGTAAATTTTTTTTTCCTTACATTAAAAACGTTCTTTTTTCGATTAATTGAAAAATTACAAAATTTGGCAATATTAAAATCTACAAATTTTCTTAGATAAATTAAAATATAAATACTATTTTTTGCTTTCCTTTAATTGCTTTATGTATGTTAATCATTGAAAGAATTATAAAAAAAGTCCAGTTCTTATTTTATTTTAGAAATATATAGGGAGTAAAAACTCTATGAAGCCCTAAATTATAAAATTATTCTTTTATTAAGTTTCTGCTTCTTAAAATATTTGATTTCTATTCATTGATTTCTACATAAAATATTTTTTTATTTTACGCTGACATTTTATCGTTATGTTATTGCTAAGTCAACTAAAATGTCATTTGACTTCGTTGATGAGTTCATCAGTTGTATTATAGTGTAAAGTATTCAAACTTGCTTTAAAAACTTAGCTATGAATATTTATTTATTGTACGATCGTAATCATACTATACTTAAATTTATTTCAAACTGTACGTAAAAATAGTTAATAAACTAAAAAGTTTGGTTAGGTGTCAGAAATGCACTTTAGTTTAATTAAATAAATCCAATTTTAAAATGAAATTAGTAAGAAATTAGTTATTTATTGAAAAACAATGTTTTAACAAAAAAATATTAATTTATAGAAATTCTTAGTTTCAACAGTCGTTTAAGTTAGTGCAAAAGTGAATCCGTGCATTTGTCACTCGTTCCCAACAAGTTTTGCTATCTAAACAGCTGACTATTTCTTGCATATTTTTATATGTTCGAAGTATTTACTTAAATAAAAGTTACTAACTAAAATACCATTCTACAATAGGAACGTTATTTTTATGGAAAAGATACCGTAAAAGCTGGTGGACATAGTTTGAGTGTATTCCATTCTGAAGCTGGAGATGAAAGTATGAGAACACCACTTATTTCAGGTACGACTAAATTGTCTATACTTAATAATTAGAATAACTTAGACATAAAAGTTCTGTAGTTTATAATAATGTCAGTGTGAATTAAAAAATAAGAACCTGTCTTTAGTAGTTAAGAGTTTCATGTTATTTAAAATATCTTCTTAACAATCAAATTGATACAGTTCTACGGGCTTCTCATTTTCCCTGGATTTCCCTAGATAATTCAGTTTTAATTCAGATTTCCATAAATAAAATAAAAAAAAAGCTTGAAAAGTAGTTTAGTTCCCTAGATTTATTTTTCCTTTTGTTGAACCAATTTTTAGTTTAATGGATAACTATTAATGATAAAGTTTTTTTTTAGATCAAGTTGGTCTTATTTTGTAGAGTTTTATCTGAGCTAACAGACATCTTTAACCGCTTAACAAAGCTCAAACTAATTTTCAAGATATAAAAGATCAAAGTCGGTGACCTCCTCAATAGGTTGCTTACAGAAGGCGCGATCCAAAAACGCGAATAAAGACTATTTCACTAAAAAAATATCTTATCCTTCATTTTTTAACGAGTCTTCTTCGAATTTTCACAGTAGCTCTATTACTAATATCTAAATCGATTGAATGTAGGAGTTTTTTAACTTTGTAAAAAAAAATATCTATATTATATTTTTTGTTTTTATCTAAAATTTTTATTTTTTAGTATTCAAAAAGCCCAACATTCATAGTTTTTTAATGTAAATTCATTAAGAATTTTTCCTAAGAGTTTAAGGTATCTAGCTCAAAAATTGAGGGAGAAAGTAGGTTTTTAGTGAGTTTTAAAACTTCTGAGAAAATGACCTTGAAAAATTTGCAGTCTATAGGTTTACAATAAAAACTTTTTTAATAAAAGTCTATATCTCAAAAACTATTAATTTTTTTTATACTCTATAAAAACTGGCTTGTAGTTTATACTTAAATCTTTCATATAAAAGCCTATGTTAAATTTTGTACATCCCCCTTTTAAAATCTTAAAGCTTTTCGAATCTTATCTTGATTTTTTTTTAAAAGTTAAATGAAATGTAAAACTAACTGTTTTGGAGATTGATAAGTTTTGTAACTATACAAAGTTATAAAATTTAAAATGAAAAGTATAGTCATATTAATTTACAAATGGTTTTTATTTACTAACTAATTTATTACATAATTGACTCACTATTTTTAGTGATATACCGGGTCCGCATCTTTTTTTCAAATTTAGATCCGACACGATCCGGATACTTTTTCAAACAAAGTCCCGGCTGAATCCGGGTTCAGTTAATTTAGAATTTCAAAACTTTGAAGATAAACTAGACCTATTGGTTATATTTTAATAATTTTATACCTAAAATTGAGTGTAAGAAACTTTTTCAGTGTATGAGTAATTATTGTACCAGAAAACCTATTGCTGGCCGGACATAATAATTGAAATTTCTGCGCAAAATTGTATTCTAATAATAATTTTCAAGTACTATCATGCAAAAGGAATCAAATTAATTGCACATTTGTTTTAAGAAAGCTCATTGTTAGTTGCTTTGCACAAGTTTGTTTTCAAGGTCAAAATTAGGTATTACGCCAAGGATTCAGCTAATGGGCCGTACGTTGCCCGTTCATAACCTATTATTATGTTTTAGTTGTTAATTAAGTCAAGTTAGATAAAAATATTCTTGATTATATATTAAGTTCAATCTACTTTGTTATTGAATAAGGATGGACAGCATTCGGCCTGCAGGTAAAATCGGGCTTGCGACTACTTATTTAAAGATAACAATTTGTATTTAACAAGTATACAAAAATTAGTAACATTTCCATGTTTTCCTGATTGAATTAAAAACCAATATTTGCAAAATTATCATTAAACTAGTTGATTAAATATCTGAAAAACTGGTCAATTAAATAAATACGTTAATTGTTCATCATTGTTAGAATTAATAACGTCTGCCAAAGTTAAAGTCATTATCAATTTAACCAATATAGGTTTTTAATACTATTAATTAACAACAGGGTTGCAAAAAAACCTGGAGTCTTGGAATTTGAAAAATTTTGAAAAAAACTTTGAGTTTTGAACAAAAATCACTAAAAAACCTGGAATTTTTAACAATTTTTACATGTTAAGTAGTAAAATTTTAATTTGAAAAATCTACCATATAGATAACAATTTTTGTCATCATCCAGAATATTTTTTATTAGAATAAACGTTTAAAGTAGCTTTACAGTATCTTTTGAATGTTGTTTTACTACTTGGCACAGTTTTTAACCTTAAACTTAGCTTTAAACTAAAAATAGACCCAAAGACGTGTACTTTTAAAAACCTTTAAGAAATTAGAAAACCTGGAAGAAATTTCTCAAAAAAATTTTGCAACTCTCTAACAAATTGTTGAGCAAATAACTTTGGGTTTTAAAGCTTATAATGTCTACAAATATTCTTGTACAAATCTACAAAATTATTTTTGTTGTTATTAAATACGTACAATCCCTGGGCTAGGTCTAGCTTGCCATTTTTTTCAAAGTTTAAGTGGAATGCGGCCAAAAGGTAAAACTACGACCAGCTAAACCAATTTTTGAAACTTATATTAGATTTTGTTGAATTAAATTTTTATCAATTAATTATTTCATATAAAATGATATTCTTAGCGTATTTTGAGTTAAACGTTCAAATTTTTTCTTAAATTGAAGTTTAATTTATTTTTACTTAAATCATTAATTAAAATAAAATACTTCTATATTTAAATAAAGAAATATTAGTTTTTGTATGAATACCCTGTTTAATAGTTAACGTATGTAAATGACTTCATTTGTTTAATTAATATTAATACCTTAGTAAAAATATTTATTTTAATTAATTAAAGTTAAATGATCAAGTTTAAAACGATCAAGTTTAATATGATTGCGAGTTGAAAATTATTACGAACTAATGGTAAAATTAAAAAGTTTTATAAATTTTTTAGGTTATCAAAATGAATAGTGAAAATAAATTTGAATAAAAAATGTTTTTTTTGAAATAAATCCAGGTTTTTTAGTGAATAAAATATATTTCAAAAAAGTTTCCCCGTTTTTCTTTATTTTTATTAGAATCAAAATACTTATTTAAAAATAAAGTAATTTATAATATTATAACTTTATTATTCGTTGAGTAAAAAAAAAGAACAATATCAATCCATTTGTTGATTAAGTGTAATGAAATTTATTCTCACACAGGAGATGGAAAGTCCCAAAACACCAATAGTATTTGTAGTGAATTGTACCCAGTTGAGAAATTAAAAACATTTATAGCACTAGCTTATCTTTTGACAGGTGTGTTGTTGTTATTATATTTGAAAGTATTTTATGAAATTATCAAATAACTAAAAATTTCCTAAACGTGATATATTTATCAATTTTTTTAAGTAGTATGAAATTAAAATGGGATGAAGGTAGTCTTCCTCTTTTGATTTTAAAGACCGGACAGGATTGAATTTTAGATATATATAAACAAAAATGGTAAGAACCATTAAAAAAATCAGTCACAGTATTATTATTAGTATGAAATTAAGATATAAGTTTCCATAATAAAAGTGAAAGCACTTTATCAAGTTATTTACGCCTTTTTTTTGTTTCACATTGTCAATTATATTTAATGCTGAAGCCAAGTTTTCGAACTAAATTTACAATAGGTAGAGGGTTGCCATAAAACCTGGAAACCTTAAATTTGAAAGTTTTTGAAAAAACTGAGTTTTGACAAGTTTTGAAAAAAAACCTGGCATTTTGAACAGCAAACACTAATAGCCCTGGAGTTTTAAACTAATTTTACATGTAGAAAAATAAAATTTAGATAAGATAAAAAAATCTATAATGTACTTTTTTTTATTTAGAATTTTATTTATTATAAAACACATTTAGTGCAGCACTAAAGTATTTTTTCAATATTTTAATGCTTTTTAATACAGCTTATACCTTTAATTTACTTCTATACTAAAAATGGACAAAATGGAATCGTAGTTTCAAAAACCTAGAAGATATTTAAAAAACCTGGAAATTTAAAAAAAAAAGGGCAACTGTGTAGGTATAAGTAAAGATGTTTGTACCAAAAAAAAAATATATTTTATTTCTGTTATTCATTGTGTTCTTGATCTTGTTGTAATAGTTTGTTATAATTTGTCATAAACCATCATGCGTTAGTATTACTAAAAGTTCGAAATCAATTTTATCTAAATTTTTAAAACTAAATTGATTATGCGTTCATACAAAAAACTTACAATATGCACATAAGTATTAGAGTGTTTTTATTTTTTATTTAAGGTGTGAAGAGCATTCTATTTTTTTTATTTAAGTTAAATAAAAAACCCTTAAACTTTTGCCATAAAATATTATGATGATTTAATCACAGTAACCCATTTATCAAAAATTATTGTTGGATGCTAAACTCTTTGACTTTTTTAAATTTCCTGAAGTATTATTTACACTTTGAGAAATTGTTTATATAATAATTATTATAAATTGGGTTTTTAGGTTTTGTAGTATCAGTATTGACATTGCAATTTGTACACGAAAGAGTTCCGTCAATGGAAGAGGAACCTCCTCTACCAGATGTCTTCTTCGATGTTGTACCTCAAAGATTCAGTAAAGCTTTTGATGTTTGTGAGACACTAGGATGCATTCAAGCTGTTTTTACAATTCTTGTTGTTGTTTTTCATAGACATAGGTATGTTAGAAAAAAAATAGTAGTTCAGTTTGTTAACCTTGACTTATTTTTCTGCTTAAAATTTTATCAGGGTTGCCAAAAATCATTAAAAAACCAGGAAAAACCTGGTATTTTAAACAATTTTTACATGTAGAGAAGAAGAATTTTGATTTGACACAAAAAATCTACCATATAGATAAAAATATTTTGTCATCATCAAAGTTTATTGTTAGTATAAAACACATTTGAAGTAGCTTTACGGTATCTTTTCAATGTTTTTTATACTATTTAAAACAGTTTTTTACTTTAAACTCAACTTTAAACTAAAAATAGACCCAAAGAAGTATTCTTTTAAAAACCTGGAGAAAATTTGCCAAATAAGTTTGGCAACCCTGTTTTATACTTAATTTTATCATATGCAAAGTGTTCAAATTGTTTAAAACAATTATTTATTTACAGCATACTTAATCAAGCCTAGACATTTGTCATTTTGATTAGTTTTTCGATTGCTTGTCAAAGTAGATAAAAAAAAAGCTAGTCCAATAAAAAATTTGGTCATATTTATAAAGTTAAAATCTGTAAAATAAATTATCGATAAAGTTATTATAAATTGAAATTAGGTTTTAGAATACTCCAAAAATTGTTAAAGTTAGACAAAAACAAAGAACTTTTTCAAAATTAAAACGAAACTAGTATAACAATGGATAATTTAAGTTAAAAAGGTAAAATAAATAAGTTCAAAATAAAAAAAGGTTTATAAAAATGTATAAAGTTTGAATAGTTTATGTTATTAAATTTTTTTTATATCTGGGATTTCTTTGTTTACGCTACTTCAATTCATTATCAACATGAAATACTGTCATAGCAGTTTTTTCCAAGTACATCAAAAGTCTTACAGACATATACCAAATTTGTTTCAGGCTTAAGTACTTGAACTATACACATATATAACTATAATTAAAAAAATATTTAATTGAAAAAACATTAGTTCTTTTAACTTTAGATTTCAGATAATGTTGCTTAAATTTGTTTTGTATAGTGTTTTTATCAGTTTATACACTTATCTCCATGTTCTATTTCGTCTGTAAAATTTTTTAATTAAATACTGATATTTAACCTTTTATAATTTCAAGTATCCATTATTTTTATTAGTTTTCTATTGAACTGTAAACATATTTTTTGTCCTAATTTAGCTTTTTTTTATAATACATTAATTTTTATTTAAATTCTTCATTCAATTACAGCTTCATACGTGTCAGACTAAATCAGGCTAATATATTTTTTTAAATTGGAAAATATAATTTTTGGTCAGTTACGATCCTTAAAATTTTGAATTATTGAAATATATTAAAAATCTTCTTTTTTCAGTAGATTATTAAATTGAACTTTTTAAAAAGCATCTAGTCTTTGTAACCTTTGTTTTACCAATCATTGGCAAAATGTCAGGATTTTTCAGTAGAAGTTCTAGAAAATTTCGTAACTTCTTAAAAATTTAATAAGAAGTTTGTTTTACTTTCAATATATTACTAAGTAATGAATTTCTTTGTGAATAAGCATATGGTTTTTGTAGTCCAAAACTCTGTGAGCTAAGCCCAATTTGACGCCGGTCAATAAAAGTTAGGAAATCGTCAGTCTCATTGGGACATGTCAGTCTAAAATTGCAAAGTTTTGAGTACAAACCCTGATATTAATTTTCTTGATTATTTATTTTTGATCTTAAAATATTCATTTTTTTGTTTACCCAAATAATTCTGGTAAAAGAACAATAATTAGATTGAGTCTTTCTTTTGTTTTTTTTAGTAGGACCTTCTAAAGATCTTTACTTCCTCGTCTCATTGTATTGCATTTAAAATGTTATAGTTTGTGTATCTAAATTGTTATTGTTCAACAGCAAGTTAACATAAGGTTTGATCCATCCAATTCAATCATTAGATTACAACAGGGTGCCCAAAAACCTGGACTTTGATAATTTAATCAAAAAAAAAAACTAGAAAAACCTAGAATTTTGTACAATAATTGTGAAAACAGGTTTTTTTAAAGTTTTAGTTTTATATCGACTTTATTTAAAAAAAAGTTTTATCATTATAGACAAAAAAAATATACTACAAGTTTTAATTGATAAAATATAAGTTAAAATATTACTTTAGTTAATGAAACTACTTTTTTACTTGCACTTCCATTGTTTTGAATGTCATGTAAAGTCTTTCAACAAAAAGCCATTTCTGTCTGATGCATCTAAATAGAGTTTATTTTACAAGACAGTATTTCATTTACTGTTTTCGTTATAGTTCATTGTGTTTTACATAAGATAAGTGAAGTTTATCTATTATAAAATTTAATTGTCCCAAAAAAAACCATCATAAAAGACTAGTGCGAAGTGAATCAAGTAGGAATACAAGACGAATTGTAAACTATATAAAATTTTTATTGTTCATATTTCATAAATTTTTCTTTAGTTCTTGTTTTCATTTTTATTTTACTTTAAATTAGATGTTGCAACTATTATTCAATTAAATCAATTGATTAATAATAATAAAAATTAACGAATTAAAACTATTAACAAATTTTAACTAGATTGCATGGCTATTTATGTAAGATATCAACATAAATACTTTTTTACAATCATATGAGAAGAACTTTAAAGAAGTTGGTTAAAAATATTAGTACTGGTTGCAATAGAAGAAAAAAGATTAAATAATAATGAATCGTTTAAGTAGTTTAAATCTATAAAAGCAACTTTTTTTAACTTTAGATTAGTTTACTAAACAACTGGTGAAAAAAGATGTACTTTTAAAATCCTGGAAGAAATTCTGAAAAACCTGAAAATTTTTTTTAAACCTGGAAGAAACTTTCCAAAAACTATTGGTCACCTTGTTTAAAACCTTCGGTAGACTGAGACCCGGGTTTCGTTTATATTAAAACACGTCAGTCAGCCGCAACCGAAAAACTTGCATTTGTCAATCTACAAACGGTAAGTTTCTTTATGGGTTTCTTAATTGCGGCAGCAAAAATTTTGAGAAAATCGGCTAAAGATTAACTTTTTTCATCGTGACGTATTTTTTAAAACTTTTTTATATAAATATTTTGGTAAGTTTTTTTCAAAACTAAGTTTGTGAAGTTATTCAATTTTATTTTCACATGACACCATTTATGCAACCTTTTTTTAATATAATTTGTTAAATTATGGGTTCCCTTATTTAGCATATGCCATAAAGCTTTAAGTCACTTCAAATTTTAAATTTTATTAACAAAACAATGTTTCATTCAACTAAATAATTTAATCGAAATCTTTGGTTGATTAATAAATTTTACTTGCTTCTATTTGAATAAACTTTATTAATCAACTGAAGATATTATTTAAACCATTTTAACTCCTAAAACATTTTTTTCTTAAATTTTAAAAGGTGCATCGTAAAGCTTAAAACATTAAATGCTTCATTTATAATAGTTAAAGAAGAATTTTATTTTCATTGTTCAATCCTAACTAGCTTTATTTAAACTTATTATTACAACTAAAAATTTTTAGTTTTAATATGTGTAAGTATATTAAAAATTAACATCGTTTGACTTTAGTAACTTGCTTAGATAAGAAAATAGTTGTAACACTTTAGCATTTAGTTGTGTTATTGTAGCAACCACTCTAGATTAACTTAGAGGACTAAAAATTGCCAATTAGTTTAAGAGTAACTTTTAGTATTTAAGAATAACTTGGCTAATTTAGAAAAGTTAGGCTTATAACCTTTATAGATTTTTTTAATATTTTTTGTTGCACATGATTTGAATATAAAATTCGAAGTATGCATAAACTAGTTTAAATTAAATAATTTAATATTATATGTTTTGATTTTTCGAAAACTAATAAAAAGATCTCAGATTCTAACTAATAAAAAGATTCTAGAGGAGAAAGTATATTTATTAAATTCTTTCAATATGTTTTAAAGTAGACTCAATTTTGGTCAAAGACTTCTTCAGTGCTTATTTCAATAATCTTATTCAAGTAGAATCTTTTTGAATTTTATTTGAATAAGATTTAAAAAATAATCACTGAAAAGGTCTTTGACCGAAACTGAGTCTACTTTAAAATATTTTGAAAGAATTTAATATTAAACATAGAGTACTACAAACCACAAAATTTTTCTTCTTTATATCATTGAATAAGTGCCCCATAAAGTTTAAAGCTTTATAGCCTTTTCAAAAAAAAAACATAAGTTCATATGTGTTTTTATCGGTTGAGTTGGTCTTTTTATAGGTTTCCTAGTTGTAGCAGCAAAAGTTTTGCCAAAACTGCTTAACTTATTTTTTCATGATTAAATCATCTAATTATTTGGAAAATCTTAAGTTCTCTAAATCAAAACAGAATGTTTGCTGCAATAATATAACTAAATGCTTAGATGTTTCAATTATTTTCCTAACCTAAGCAAGTGTTTTTTTTTCAGTATATATCTACACAAAAATAAAGTTAAGGCATCTATAAGTAAGTTATTTTACATAAAAAAATTCAAAATTTTTCTTCTCTATATTATTAGAAAGCTAACACATGAGTTTTAAAGCTTTATAGTACTACAGTGCTTCCTCGCTAATCCGGTCCTCGCTAATCCGGTTCCTCGCTAATCCGGCCGGTTTTAGTCAAGAAGTCGACTTATTTACTTTAGCGTTTTTAGCGTTTAATTTCATTTTACTTCGAAAAAGTTTTCAATTTCCGTTTTATAAGTATGCAAACAATATATTGTTACGTCATAATAAAGTATCATTTGTATAATCTTAAGTTTTTTTCATACTTTTCCCGCTCAGTTGTAACAAACTTGTTTATTATTCATTTGCAATTTTTCTGTCTTTGCTAAGCAAGTTACACTTTAATATAAATCAACATATCTGGTTAAAAAATGGATAAGACAGCAAAGAAACGAAAACGCGTTCAACTAACAATTGAAAACAAGTTAAAAGTTTGCAAAATGGCAAACAATAATGTGCCTAAAGCTGTTATAATGAGCCAGTTTAACATTGGTAAGTCAACTTTAAATGACATTTTGAGAGGCGAAGAAAAGTTCAAAAAGTTTAAAGCCGAAAAGGAGGAGCTGGGACTAATTGGAGCTGCTAAAACGGCAAAAAAAGTAGAGGGAGGCGTCTTTGACAAGCTAGACAGCGCCCTTTACATTTGGTTTCGTCAGGTCCAATTACTGGCCCAATACTATTAGAAAAAGCCTCCGAGTTCCATCGTTTAATTTACGGTGAACACTCAAGGCCCTTTTCAGCAAGTACGGGGTTTCAATGGAGGTTTTGCAGGAGATTTGGCTTGCGTAATCTTAAAATATGTGGCGAAAAATTAAGTGCAGATAGTTCAGCTGCTAATAAATTCATAAATGAGTTTTCTGTCATAACTGAGGGCTAGTCTGAACACCAATTTTTTAACTGCGATGAAACTGGGTTATACTTCAGAATGTTGCTTGGTCATACATTAGCTTCAGTTAACGACCGGCCAGATGGAACGAAGAAAGCAAAGGACAGGGTAACAATAAACGCATGTGCTAATGCAAGTGGCACAATAAAGCTACCTTTATTGTTAATTGGAAAGGCTAAAAACCCGCGTTGTTTCCGTAACCTCAACAAGGAAGAGCTGCTAGTTGTCTATCATAGTCAAAAAAATGCTTGGGTCGATCGTGACATTTTTCGCGATTGGTTTTTTAACTGTTTTGTTCCCGAAACAAAACAAAGACTAAGAGAACTTGGGCAAGAAAAGAAGGCATTTTTGTTTCTTGACAATTGTTCTGGTCATCCTAGTGAGGACGAACTTGTATCAGCTGATGGAAAAATCACTGCAAAGTTTCTGCCTCCAAACGTTACTTCACTCGTACAACCAATGGATCAAGGTGTACTCGAGTCCATAAAAAGGGTTTATAGAAAGTCGATTCTTAGAGATCTTATATCGCAATCACATTTCACAATTGAAGATTTTTTTAAAAGAACCGACATGACAAAAGTTGTCGACACCGTTTCATCTGCTTAGAGTATGGTAAAGCCTTCTTCCATTAGAAACTTATGGAAGAAATTAATGCCATTACAGCAAAGCTCTTCCATGCAAAACATAGACCCTTCAAAAAAACTCAAGACAACGAGTTTGTACAGCAATTTGCGAGATTAAATATCACATTTACAGAAGATGATATTCAAAGATGGATGAGTTGCGATGGTCCTGGATATGAGCATATGGACGAGCAAGGAATTGTTGAACTGGTTACTGGGGATAACGAAAAAGAGACTGTTGAAGTTGTTAAAGATTGGTGTTTCCCAGCCTTCTAAGTGTCCATTTTCTCATGCTGAAGCCATGCAAAAAATGGACGATTACTTAGCTTACTATCGTTGCTAACCAGAAGCCACACCTGAAGATGTGTCAAAACTCATCCAATTTCGTGAGTTTTCTGCTAAGAAACGAGAAAGCACTGTAAAACAATCTTTCATTCATTCTTTTTTTCGAAAAAAAATCTTAATTTAGTTAAAGTGTTAACAGAGTAGTTTATTTCCATTAATTTTGAACTTATAAAATTTTGTTTCGTTTAGTTTTGTCTGTTTTAATTCTTTTTTCTTTGAATAAAGTAAAATAAATTAATTAACAGAAATTTTATAGTACGTTTTGTTATATACATTCATAATATAACTAAGGTAGATAATTTGTAAAAAAAGCTATATTTTGTTCTTATCCGGCCAAAGGCAAATCCGGCCGTATTTTCAAAAAAATCTTGCCCAACTTGGCCGGATTAGCGAGGAAGCACTGTATTTGCTAAATTAGGGAACCCATAATTTAACTAGTTTAACAAATTATATAAAAAAATTACTAAAATGACGTCATGTGAAAACAAAATTGTATAATTCTAGAAACTCATCTTTAAAATGACCTTACTTTATAACTATATAAAAAAAGTTAAGAAAAGTAGACTACGTGAAACAAAATATAATAATTTTCAAAAAAGGAAACCGTTAAAAAGACCGACCTATCTACAAACGGTTTATCATGTTTTACGATGCAGCAACCGTTTACCAGTATTGATCAGTGACATCAGCTTTATATTTTGCAATGCTACGTTTTATACATTGTCCGCTTGGCAAAACAACTGGTACGCTTATTCAATAGCACAGAGAAACGTTGTTAGCTTTCATAAATAAATAATCTATTATTTATTTTAACAGTTTATTACTAACAAAACAATGTTTCACTCCTATATTTGCATATAGAAGATCCTCAGTTGTTGTAAACAAATCTTATTAAAATAGATTCTTAAAAAGCACATGTAGATTCTATTTGAATAAGATTTGTATACAACAACTGCTGAGGATCTCCTATATGCAAATATAGGAGTGAAACATTGTTTTGTTAGTAATAAACTTTAAAAAAAAAAAAGATAAAAATATTCTTAATAACATTTAGGTCGAGAACTTTTAATTTTTTACATAAAACAAGTAACAATATTAAAAATAAATTATTTGAAATAATGATTGTCGATTGCAAAACTTCTTTTGTTTTGGTTTCATACTAGCTAACTTTATTAACACTAGTAATTTCCCTTGATATCCTCAGTCGTCCCCATTAGGCGATATTGCTAATTTTAGCAAACCCTGTAGTAGAGTTATAATCGATAGAAAAATAATTATTCTCTCAGATCTAGTAAATATCTTAAAGCCTTTTAAAAAAGTTATTTACGCTAAAATCACACCTGAATGGAGAGCTTTTTGTCCCAATCAAATAATCCTAAATTTTATCTAAAAAGTTTAAGTTGTAATATCGATATACTTACAATTCCAACCCGCGATCGATTCTCCCCCTCGCATGATTCCAACCCATTTTTTTTCCTTATTTATTTTTGTATTTATTTATACTCTTTTCTCTTTATAATTTTTTTACTATCACTGTTACTCCTAATTCTTACCCTTGGTCGGTAAGCAGTTCTCGGATTCGATCGGGGGGAATTTGATCGCGAATTTACTGGGCGGTTCACGCCCCTTACGCGCAAAGTGGGCCCAAATCACGTTTAGCTGCAGATAAGGGATAAAGTTTATTAAAAAATCAGTGTTTGTAAGTCTTAACAAATATTTAATTTCTTATGTAGTCTAAGGTTGTGTCTATTGTGTTTTTCAAACTAAATAAAAAGTTTAATACTAGAACAAAGATTTAAGTATATAGTACAAAAAATACTTTAAGTAGTAGTTCTTATAAAACGTTTTGCTCTTTGAATGTTTTTATATCGAAAATATGTTTGTTTTAAAATTAAAATTCAGCAAATTAAGCTCATATTTTAATTAATTTCGTTATGTAACAGCTTGTAGATCAACTTGATAAAAGAACTCCTAAATTCATTAAATGAAATATTAAAAATAGGTTTTATAGGGTGTTTTCGAAAAATACGTCGGCTAATTTTGAGTAAAAGCTATGTATCACTAAAAACGGCATACGGAGACTATGTTTTGTTAGTGATTTGATTTACTATATCTGAGGGCTAATAAAAAAGTATATATATTGTCTTGGCGTGCCAAAAAACCTTAGTTTTATAAATTATGTTAGACTGTCGATAAAAAAAATGCAAAAAATTCATATTTTTTATTCATTGTTACAAAAAATGAACAAATTTTGATAAAAACACTAAATGAATTAATTAAACAATTCTTAAGATACCTTTTTTAATAATAAAAACAGCATTAAACTACTTTTATGTTAAATTAGTTTTTTAACAGTTCTTTATTTAACTTTTGACTTATGATTTTCAAGACATCAAAGTTTTTACATATAAAAGGGCATTCGAATTGTCTCGCGTTAAATGGTATAACTTTTGTTATAAACATAATGTTTTAGTAAGAGTTAAAGCACTAAATGCGCTAGAGTCTTAGTTTTATACTCAAAAGTTTTTAAAGATAAATACCAAATTTATTTTGCTATTTCCAATCGCGAACCCACTATGGCGTGTTTGTTAGCCGAACACGTTTTTTTGGTGACTGAGTTTGCCATAATATTAGTATTAACTGTGAGTTGGAAAATATTATTGCATGGTTGTTTTTATTCTTAGTCCGTATTGCCTAAATCAGATATTTAGCAATTAGATAATTTAGTTAGATATTGACAGTCCGTGCGAACTACTACTAAATGATATTGCATCATACCTATTTACAAACAGTGTATTGCTTTATTTAGTGATTAATTCGCTACTTTGTAGTAAGTATCATCTACCTTTTAATGAACATAATAAGTTTGTTGTCATAACTTTAAATATTTTAAGATTTTAAAATCAGAATAATCTTTTACTCAAAAAAAGAGATCATCAGTTGATATTAAAACCTTATTCAAATAGAATATAGTAGTTTTTTTTATCAAAATTGCACGATTTACTCTATTTATTCGAATCCTTAGATTAAACAGTATGTACCATTTTTATAAGATTATTTGCGTTTGTATTAAGATTATTTGGCTAAATACAAAATATTAGACATTTTTTTTATTACCATACTTATATTTTCAATATTGTTTTATAATTCAGATATTAAGATAAAATTATAATTCTTTTAGTCTGAAATATATACAATAAAAAACAAATAAATTCTTTGAAATTACGTATTTAATATTTTAGCTACCTTATTCGATATAGTAAGATAAGTGTTATTAATAAAGTTTACATATACACTGTTAAATATAAACTTATTACGCTAAAATTTAGCTAGCTAGATAGTTTTTTAAGCAATTTACACAGCACTTTTTTTGATTCAACTGATGCACGTCGCTTTGTGTTAAACAATTAACACAGTTCTACAGAGTGTTAGTTGTTTGACACAGAGAAACGTGCGTCAGTTGAATGAAGAAAAGTACTCTGCCAGTTGTTATCATTGTATATTTGAACAAACTTGTTTTGTAGGGAATTTAATAAGCAAATTATCAGCAAGTAATTTTTGAATATTTGTTAAACATTTTGATAATTTTACTTCGTTAACACTAATGTTTGTAAACAATAATCTATTTAATTTTTTTATCTCGTGATGCACTAAGCTTATTATACAACTTTATTAACATTAATACTTGAGTTAAAAAAAACGAAAGTATAAAATCGTATTAAAAATAATAAAATTTCAGGTACATAGTTCTAAGAAGAATTTTCTTTATAGTAGGGACTCTTTATTTGTACAGAAGCTGTACCATGTACGTCACAACTCTGCCTGTACCTGGATTGCATTTTAGATGTGCACCAAAAGTTTGATTACATTTTTACTTAAAAACCTTTCTTAAAAAATCAGTTAAAAATTTATTTTGTTAAAGAAGAATTACGTTTGCTAATATTAAAATTGAAATCAATTTATACTACCACCTGATACGATTTATTTTATTAAAGTTTGTAAAATAAGTTTTGCTGATGTTTTCAGTTTTTGTGTGCGTGACTTTTACTAAATGTTTATATTTGAAAGTTTAAAATCTTATTTCAAACTTGATATCAATTCAAAAAAATATTTAATATAAAACATGTTTTTAGTTTTCTTTACGAGTTAAGCATTTATTAGGGTTGCTAAAAATTTTGGAATTCGAGAAAATTAAAAAAAAACTGGAATTTTGAACAAAAATTATCATAAAACTTTGAAACACCTATAATTTAAAAATAATTTTACTTGTAACGTAATTAAATTTCGGTTAGGTACGAAAATTCCATTAAAAATTATGTTTTTTGTATCATTTAAATTTTTTTTGTTAGAAAAACTTTCAAAGCAGCTTTACTTTACAGTATCTTTTCAATGTTGCTATACTATTTTAGACTGTTTTTTGCCTTAAATTTATTTTTTTACTAAAAAGGGATCATAAAACTTGTTTTTCAAAAACCTGGAAGAAATTCTGAAAACCTGGAAAAAAAAATTCAAAAAACCTACGGCAATCTTGATTTAAATGACTTGTAGAGAACATAAACAATTGTTTTTTGTAATACTAACTACTAGAATATTATAGCTCAGTTTTTAAAGTAAAATCATTCTGCTTTTAAAGTTTTCAATTTATGAAATTTTTATAACACGTAAGAAAAAATTGCTTCGTAATAAAAATTTTGTTTAACTTTTGTGAAGGACCAGGGTTGCCACTTTACTTGGAAACCTGGAAAAACCTTGAAAAACCTGGAATTTGACAATTTAGGCAAAAATAACCTGGAAAAACCTGGAATTTGAGAAATTTAAAAAAAAATCTGAAAAAACCTGGAAATTTGATCAAAAATCAATAAAAATATCTGGAAAGACCTAGAATTTTAACAATTTTCACACTTACAGTAGTAAAATTTCAATTTGACTCAAAAAATCTATCATATAAATGAAGAATTTTTGTCTTCATCAGAAACTTTTTTTATTAAAAAAGATATTTAAAGTAGCTTTACATTATGTTTTCAATGTTTTTATACTATTTAACATAGTTTCTTATCTTAGACTTAACTTTAAACTAAAAATAGACCCAAAAATGTGTACTTTTAAAAACCTAGAAGAAATTTGGAAAACCTGGAAATTTTTTTGAAAAAACAAGTGGCAACCCTGTAAGGACACATAAAACTAAAAGCTTTTAAATAAATTAAAAATTAGTATAAATATGCTTAAATGAACTATTATTTTATTCTTGCCACAGTAAAAAAAAAAAAAAATGTTTATTGAAAGTTAACAAACATATTTTTTAAAACGAAACAAAAGCATCACTTTATTTACTGATTTCCAGTTTATTTACACATTTATCTTTAAGTTTTGGTAGTGTAAGCTGTGTAATTTGAATAATAAATTCTAAATTAGAACTTATCTATCTATCTACCAAAAGGGTCATTGTAGGTTTTTATGCCCACAAATATAAATGTATAAAGTTATGTTTTATAAAATTAGTCGTATTTTTTTAGTAAAAAAATAAAACTGAGTGGTTTATGATAATATATGAAAAAAACTGAATTTAGAATTTTCAAAAACGTTTAAAGTGTATAGAGTTTAAAAATAAACTTGTATTATATGATTAAACAACGATATTATTAAAATTATTTAAGTGCAAAAGATGGGTAGCTTATTCATTTGTTTTCAAGTTAGTCTTATTTTTTAAATTAACTCTGAGATATGAGCGATCAAAATCGGAAATTTAATATGTTTTATGTGAAAGGCAAAAACAGACCATTTCACTGAAAGTTTATCTCCTAGTACAGTTAATTAGCAACTGCTTTTAAGCTTTCTAACAATTATTAAATTACCTGATAGGTCTGTATGCCTTAAACAAACTCGGGCACTTATATAGCTATAACGATATCGGACTTTACAGGGATGACAGCCTCGTAATAATAAGCAGAAAAAGTAATCAATAGCTAGAAAGACTAAAAAAGAACACGGTGAAAACTTTTAATGAACTCAGTTTTAAAATAACAAATGATATAGGTGCGATTAGATACAATTTCCTAGATATACTCCTAGAAACTGCTAACAACACATTCAAAACATACCAAAAAGAAAACTCCAGCATCAGTTATATTAACAATTATTCGAACCATCCGTTCATTATCTAAAAGAACCTACCAAAAATGATCGAAAAAAAACTCAAAAGACTATCAAAAACCGATTTTTTTTTTAAAGAATCAATAACCGGATACCAGAGTCCATTAACTAATTCCAATTTTAAACAAAAACTTAAATACTCAAATCACCAAAACAATCAAAACCAAAAGAAACCAATACGGACAAGACAACTATCTATTTCAACCAACCCTACTGCCAATCAGTGAGAACAAATACATGTAAAGCTTTTCTGCAACTATTAGATAAACATTTTAAAGAGGATCATAAGTTCAATAACATAATAAATAGAAATAATTGTAAAATTTCATATTGCTGCATGAAAATATTAAGCAATTAATCCACAAACACAATCGAAAATACTTGAAATAAAAACGACGAAGAAAACGAAACACTTTGCAACTGTCAAAAAAAAGTCTCCTCAATAACAAAAGCTTATTTGAATATATATCGTATATAAAGTGACAATCAGATCAGAATACGAAACAAAAAACTATTTGGGCTCAACGAATGGGAATTTAAAAAAAAATGGTACAAAAATATCGGTGATTTTAAAAAGTACAAAGAAAGTGGCACAGAAGTATCAAAATACATCTAGAAACTTGAAATAACAACATTGATTATAAAATAGACGGGGAAAATATTGGCAAAGCCAAAAACCTACAAAGCATTTGCAGTGCTTGCATACTAGAAGTAGTCGCGATTGCCAAAGCGGACAGAAGGGATAACTCAAATGAACGATACGAACTCTTCTATTCCTACCCCAACTTAAAAAAATTAAACTTCAAAACTTAAGTCTTAATTTGTCTGTGAAGTTTGTTTTATGCATGCTCTTAAAATGTTTTTGTGTAGCTACTATTTTCTGGAAACTAAAAGTTTTACATAAAGCATTTAAGCAAAATTTAATTTTTTTAATATTTATTACAAGCATATAATTCTTAAAGTTTTCGATAGATACGTCACAATTAAAATTAACTACATTAGAATTAATTTTAACTTATAGCTCTTTTACTACTAATAACTATATTTTTATTTTAACAATGTATTGTTTATTTTAAAAACTCATTAAAAGAAAAAAAGAAGCTTACATCTAGGTTCTAGTTATCATTACTTTTGTAATTTTTTTGATTTCGAAACATAACTAAAATAAAAACTTTACCATAATTTCAACCTTTTAATTTGTTTTGCTTTTTAAGTATTTTTTATAATTGTTAAAATAAAATTTTCCATGACTGTTACATATATTTTTCGATTTTTTATATAGCACTGACAAGGTCTTTGAACGAAACTTAGTTTGCATAATAAAGTCTTAAAAGAATAAAATAAATTACAAAGAAATTGTAGTTTTTCAACTTAACTAACAAACAGTCGCTTCAGTACTTCGCACTTAGCCCGCTTGGTTAGATTTCAACAGTGGTTTCGCGACTATGCCTGCCCGATGATTCCTAGTTAGGATGAAACTGGTCGTAGGTTGTCTCGGAACGGTTGTTGTTGATCGTGCGGTAAAGATCATTGTTTGTTATTGATGGCGCGAAGCATCTCAACGTTGTTGATGATGGCCATAATAGGTATTGGTTACAACCAGGGATGTAGCTAGCTCAAAAAAGTTACGAATCTCCAAAAAAAAAGTACCACATAAATGACGCGTGATGACGTCATTGGAACAGAGCAGTTTAAACTGGGAACGGGTCTAAATTGCGCGAAGACAAAATTGCACGAGTGTACAAAATTGCACGAAGATACTTTTGCGCGAAGACTAGTTTTCACGCGGGCACAAAATTGCACGAAGACCTTTTTGCACGGAAGCTCGAGTTACAATTTTGCACTGAAGGTCAATTTTGCACGACAGACAGTTTTGCACGGAGAGTCAATTTTTCACAAAAAAATGCTAACTTAAAGAACAAAATAAAAAATATAATAAAACCTTTATATTTTATAAAAAATAAAAATAAGCATGTAAAAGTGTAATTAATTTTAATTTAATTGTTTTATAACAATTTTATTTATCTATTTTTAAAAATTTATTTAGGTTTTTTAAATTGAAACTAAATTATTGTGTTTAAAAACTAATATAATTTGAAAAGTCTTAAGTAAAAATAAAACTAGAATTTAAATTTAATAAAAATATTCCTTATTAATGAATAAACATGTATTGATGTAAACTTAAATTAAATTAAAATTATAATAAACTTCAATATAAAATAAAACAAGATTAAAAATGTAAATAAATAAATAATATTTACATTGGGTAGGTGTTAAAATTGCACGAGCGTACAAAATTGAACGAGGGGACAAAATTGCACGATGATACTTTTGCACAGAAAAAAACGAGCATGCGAAATAGTGAGAAGAATAAATAAATTTAGAAAGGAGAAAATCCGTCTGATGAAATTTTTATTGTGCATTGTACAGAAAATTTTGTTACGGCTGTGTAATTCCATAAATTATACTTAAAATTGGATTTTTTTGTTTGATATATAAGTTTTAAACATAAATTATATATCATTATTTTTATTTGTCTAAACTTTTGTTCTAAACGTTTTACTGTAATTAGCTCTTACGTTTCTCCTGCTCTGTTTTTTCTCTTTATCTAACCCAGACTTGCGAAAAAGCACTGTCAGAAGCAACCTTCTTACGTTTTTAGAAGAAAAGGATACAAACTTTTGACTAAAATGAAACAAACAAAATGATACAACAGCTACAATTAGTTAATTTCTCTTTTTAACAAAATTTTTTTATTAATATAAACAAAACTCTTTTTGGAAATTAAATTTTAATAATGGTTAGAATCTAATTTTATAATCTAGTTTTTATTTTTACTTATATAATTTTATTAAATTGATTTTTGTTTATTATTTAATTTGTTCATTTTGACTTTTAATTGTTATTATTTCTTTTAAATTTATTTAATTATTTGTTTCATTTATTTTGTCTTGTTTTATTAATTTTATTAACTTTTGTTTTGGAGATTTATTTAATGTATGTATTTCATTTTTAATTTATTAATTTTTGAACTTTATAAATCTTAATTATTTTTAAACTTTTTATAAATTTATTTATTTTTTAGTTATTTGATTTTAAATTTTGACTTTTTTTAATACTTATTTTAATCTATTTAACATTTAGTTTTTACTTTTTACTTGAAAATATTTTTTTTTGCTTAAAAATATTATATATGCATTTTTTTTTATTTAGTTATTATTTTTCTTTTTTACTATTAGGTTTGTTATTTTTTACTTAATACTTATTTATTTATTTTATTTTTATTTTTAATTGTTTTGTTGTTTATTTTTTAAATTTTTTTTATTAAATCTACTTCAAATTTTTTACTTAATTTTTTTCTTAATTTTTTATTATTTAGTTATTAAATTTTATAATTCAATTTTTTTAATTTTTTTAAATATTATATATATATTTTATGTATTTTTCTATTATTTAGTTATTAAAATTTTAAATTCTGATTTTTTTATTTTATTAAATATTATATAAATTTTTTCGTGCAAAAAAGTCTTCTCGTGCAATTTTGTCCCCTCGTGCAAAAATGTCTTCACGCAATTTTGACCCGTTCCTGGGAAAGAAACAAAATCCGTGCAAAATTGACCCTCCGTGCAAAATTGACCCTCCGTGCTAAATTGTCACTCGTGCAAAAATTACCCTTCGTGCAAAAGTGTCTGCGTGCAAAAGTGTCTTCGTGCAAAAGTGAATCTTCGTGCAATTTTGTCTACATGCAATTTTGTGCTCTCGTGCAAATTATTCTTCGTGCAAAAGTATCTTCGTGCAATTTTGTGCTTTCGTGCAATTTTGTCCCCTCGTGCAATTTAGACAGCTACCCGTTTAAACTACCTCTAATGTTATTGAATTTTATATGAAAGTATGCAGTTTTATTAAAAATTCAAAATAAATGGAATGTTGAAGTATGAGTAATAACTGTATGCAAGGCAATTTATGTAGCCCATGACCCCCTGTAACTCCTTATGTGTTGCTACTTTTATAAACTAATTAAACCTTTCACTCAAAATGAAAATATAAAATGAACAATTTAATTTTAAAAATAATATTCATAGGCTTAAATTTTATAATTTTGAAAACAATTAACATATTTCAGAAAATGTTTGCAAAAACTGTTGCTTTTATTAGAGAAAAATTGTATTAACTTTTTCATTTTAGTCTTTTATAAGAAAAAATATCAGATTCATTTTACAATCTTTAACATCACCTGAAAACAAACGTTTATCAAATAATTAAACTGATATATCTTATAAATCTATGGTATCCTTTATAAATTTTGTAAACCACTCTAAATCTTTTAAATTGATTTAAAAAACAGAGACAATACATAACATATTCTTGAAATGTTTATAAAAAAAATAAATCCAAATAAAATTCATATTGTAAACAACGATGCTTGAAAAAAAAAACAAACATATTTAAATACAAGTTGAAACAAACTTTAGTATTTCCATAGTTGTCTGATAACATTATTCAAGGAGCTTTTTCTTAAAATACTTTATCTGAAATAGTTTTTTAACAAACTGAATTAAACGGCAAAAAATGGCATCAAAATCTGTCTGGCATATAACTCTGTAAAATTAGCAGGAAGCTAAAAACCGTGGCAGGGCCATATTCGAGATCCTGCAAATAATGAAGAGTTTCTGTAACTTCCAGGATTGGCTGACTTTGTTAATAGCATTGAGTGTAACAGGTACCGAGTGGGTGATTTTACTTTTAAACGATACTTGCATCATTTTCACCTTAGGAACCTTAGACTTTAAAACTTATTTTTAAAAACCTTTAAAACAACTAAACTTGTTAAAAACCACACATAGTGTACCAAGTTTACAGTAGTAAAACAAAGAAAACTCAAAAACTAATTTTTAAAATGTAAAGCTAACTGGAAAATACAAAAATGCTTATTTATTTTATTTTTATTTTTGTAAAACTGCTTAAAACTTGTTTATATTAAGATGAAAAAAACAGAGATAATGAAAAATCTTTGAAAAATAGGAATAAAAACAAAAACTCTGAAAAATTATTCATATAATAAAACACTATGCATAAAAAACAAATTCATTGTAACAAATTATATAAAATTATAAATTAAACAACTTTTAACAACAGCTCTACTCTCCGGCCAACACCAATTCCAGAGTTTTTTTTAAATTTTTCTTAACATAAAAACTAGCGTTTACCATACAAGAATGAAAATAAAACAAGTTAATAAAAATAAATTATGGGACAGTATTTTTTCCTTAGTAAAAAAAGTTCATTTTCCAATTTTTTTGCCTGATAAAATGTTGTAAAACTTTTTCCTAAAAATTTACCTTTCCTGCTAGAACCTTTTCATTAACCAAGGACTTTTCCATTGTTAGTACACCTAATTCATTTAACCTGGTATTACTCATCCTTCTTCTTAACCTGTTTTTATCCTCTTCATACAAGAAAACTTCCTTTCAGCATCCGAAGTTGACAAATGGGTTGTAATAATAATCTCTCCTAAACTCACTATTTCGTTAAAAATACTATCTAAACCAGGGTTTCCCAAACTTTTCTACAAATGGCCCTCTTTAAAGAAATAAAAAAAGCCATGGCCCTCTTCAATAAGACTACTCATAAACTACCTTTTTTTGCTCTTCATCTGCAGCTCAAGAATATCTAGTGTTAGTTTCAAATTATGACCTCATGGCCCCCCTGTGGCTCCTTTACTGCTCGTGGCCCCTGAGAATCTGTCATGGCCAACTTTGGGAAACCCTGATCTAAACCTTCTTCCTTGAATTTTTTCAATAATTTTCCAATGGTTCTTCACACCACCTTTAGTAATAAATTTTAAATTGTAGCCTAAGTTTACAAATATTATTGGAAGTATAAATTTATAAATTGTTTAATTCTTATAATTTTATTATAATATTTTTCTTACTATCTTTGTTACCCTTAACCCTTACCCTTGGTCGGTATAAAAAAAAAACTGTATAAATTTTTACTTTATTTTTATTTTTTTACTCCAGTGCAAAAGTGTCTTTATGCATATTTGACACGTCCTCATTTATAAGATATACTAATAATGTATGTATTTCTTGTTTAAAGTTGGAAAATTGTATTTAATAATATTATCAATGTATAATACGCAAAGTAAAAAGAAGCTGTATGTACCAATTTCTTTATTTTAGTTTCTTTTTTAATTTTACAGTCTTTATTAAAAATAAATGTACTAAAAAACTATTTTGATTTTTTAAATTATGGTTTATTATCAACTTTTAACTTTAATTGTAGTTATGTTTTCGGCGATCTCCTGTTAAGCTGAGATGCTTTCCCGCCATCACAACAAGCATTCAACTAAACTTTTAAACGCGGTTAATCTAATGCTATTTATTATTAGAAAATATGAATTTGAAAGCTTGTAAAATATTCTTAAGTTTGAAAAAATCTCTTAGTATGTAAATATTTGCTTGAAAATTAACATACTGATTTTATATTTCTGCCTTTTCCATTGTTCACTTTAATATTTCTTAATTTTCTTAGTAAAAAACTTTTAAGCAGTATTTTTTTCGGCCATCATCAACAAAATTGATATGCAGGGTTGCCACTCGGTCAGGAAAAGTCAGGAAATCAGGAAAAGTCAGGAAAATTTTGAAAAAATTACAAAAGTCAGGAAAAGTCAGGAAAAAATGGGGGGTTTTGAAAAAAGTCAGGAAAAGTCAGGAAATTTGATAAAAAAAAAATAAAAAGTCAGATTTTGTCAGTTTAAATTTACGAAATTCTTTGTTTTCCAAAGCCTTTAAGTGGTAAAAGTTAATTAAAAGTCCTTTAAAGTCAGAAAAAAATTCAAAAATTTTCCTAAAAATTTACAAAAATATTTAGTTTTATTTCCAATGCCTTCAGCTGGTATAAATTAGTAAAATATCCTTTATAATACTGCAAAAGTTTTCTATTAACATATTGAACAAGTACCCTACTTGAACAAGCAGATTTTGTAAGCTTTTTAGTATTTATGATCTGTAGCAAGGACACTTCATAGTGAAACTTAATATATATACACAAAAGTTTATCTAGCATAATTTTAGAATCAAAGTGTTTTTTGTTCAAGTAAATAATTGAGTTCTTTATAACTAAGCAGTTAGTTTAATATTTGATGTAACAAGTTAATGTGTATACTTTACCTCTTTATAATTTTTCATATTTGTTAAAATTTTTTAAATAAGTTATAAGAGAGGTATATGCCAAGATTTAATTTACTAATTATTTGTATTTTTTGTAGAGTAACTCAAGTTTTTAAATTAAATTATATATATTTATTTGTTAAAAATTTTACACTAAATGATAAGAGGAAATATTTTATACAACAGATATATAGTTTACTTTTTTATGTCTTTTTTTGCAGTCACTTAAGTATATTCTTTTTTGTTTTTTATTTAAGGATTTTATATTAAATAGTTTGGGTAGTATTTTATTAAACTAAGTGAACAATTTATATAAGTAAAACATGTTTTAAGTAAATACTTTTTATTACTAGATATTTTTAACATATACGCTATATTTTTATTACTAGATTTATTTTACAACTTATTTGCTAAATCTACTTTATGCTATAGATACATTTATACTAGGAAATTCTAAAAAATTGTGTTCTTTATTGTTTTAAGGTTTCAACTGTAAAAACTTGTTATTGTTTTAAGATTTTAGTTGTGAAAGTTCGTTATTAATTCAAGGTTTTAATTGTAAAAGTTCCTTATATTTCGTTTGTTTATCTAGATACATTTATGCTAGGATTTGCTAAAAAATTGTTTCGTTTTTCAGACAAGCTGTGTTTATAAGGTAAAAATACAAGAATTTTGCTGATAGAGCTGTTTATTACAAACATCAATCATACACAGATGGTTTAAGTGATGTACTGGAAGTTTAATTATAGAATTCAACAAAAAACTATTGTTTTTTACCTGTATTAAAGTTAGATTGGAAGTTTTATATAGTTTTAAGTGTTAGATTATGTATTTTAGAATAAGTCTAATTCAAGAGTTTGATTTAGAAAAGTCAGGAAAATTTTGGTAAAAAGTCAGGAAAAAGTCAGGAAAAGTCAGGAAATTCTTCTCAGTTTTTTGAGTGGCAACCATGGATATGTTTTGCGCCATCAATAATGAACTTTACCACACGACCAACAACAACAGCATCCTAGACAACCTATGACCGGTTTTGTCCTTATTAGAACTCATCAGGCAGGCATCTCTCGCCGCTATGTCTGTTTGATGAGTCCTAATAAGGAGGAAACCGGTCGTAGGTTGTCTCGGATGCTGTTGTTGTTGGTCGTGTGGTGATGTTAATTATTTATTATAAAAAAGGTACAATCTATAAAACTGTTAGAAGAAAAACTGAATTAAAAAAAACTAAAAAAAAAAATGTGTAATGTGCTTGTAGTTTATTGATTAAAATTATATTTTTCACAAAATTTTTTTCTCAAACTTGAGTTTTAAGTTTTACTGAATTTAGTTTCATTGTATAATTGCATTTTATAATTAAAAACGTATATTTAAAAAAATATTGGAAAAGTTGCTTAAATTAATAATTACTGAAAAAAATATCTATTAAAGGGCCGACAATTGAAATTATTGTAATTCAAAATTTGATAATTCCTAGGAACTGTTAATTATTAAAGAAAAATAAATGTTTAAAAACAAAATTATTTTACTATCATAATCTTATATTTAAGACCTACATGAGCATTTTTTATTTTCTAAAAGTTTAAACTAGTTTTTGAGTAATGGCTAAAGTAAGTTTTAAAACGTGCTTGAATATAGTAGTTTTTGGAATTTATAAATTCTCTGTTTTTATTTTGAAAATTAATTTTTTAACCATGATATTCTTAAAAATTAGGCCTCAAAGATATTTTATTTATTATAATATTATATAACTTTTTGAGATATAACCCCTTTATATTATTCTTAAGAATTTGAATTGTCATGTAATGTTTTTATAGTAAGTACAATATAAGTATTTTGTTCACAAATACTTTATTAAACTGATGGCGTTAGTTAGAGTTTTATGTTTTTATTTTGAAAATAAAAAGATACTCACTTTTTAAAAGCTCAATAAAAATTTATTTAAGCGTAATAGTTATAAAGTTTTTTGTATACCGATTTTTTTGATTAAATAAGGGTGTTTTACAATTTTTATTCGATATTAAGAAATGACCAGTAGATTGTTAGACAAAACTTATATATTTATAGTTTTTTATAAATTAGTTTGAAATACATTTAACAAATAAATTCAAGAAATTTTGTATAATCTTTGTTTCCTAAGGCACATGGACAAATCTCATTGATGTTAACAAGAGCAATTGGGCTACTGTTAGGCGGCGGACTTTCTATAACTGGATCCCATCATTTATGTGGAGATTATCTGTTCAGTGGACATACAGTTATGATTGTTGTTTGCGTACTATCTATTATCGAATGTAAGTTTGAGAAAATAAATAAGTCTGAATAACTTTATTTAGTTATTATTTAAGCTTGAGATGTATATATATCTTTTAAAAGTTAAAGTAAATAAACTGATATACTAATTTTATAGATTTTTTTATTTTCTTTAGTGTATTATATGTGTTTAAAACTACAATAAAAAGATAGTACAGTTTTTCTCAATATTATTTTAAGTAATGTAAACTAAAAGTAAAATAAAAGTAGTGAAGTAAAATTTTAATTTATACTAGTTACTATTAAAGTAGCTGTTATTATTTTAGTCGTAGTATTTAACCTATAATTTATTTCAATACATAGTTAAGTTTTTTTTTGTAATTTACTTTGTATATTTAATTTAAACTTTAATAATACATGTTTATTTAATATAAAAAGCAAATACTAAAGTAATTTGATGAAAGTTTTACTGTTTTCTAGCTAATTAGTTTTAATAAAAATGCATCAACAATTGTAAGTTTTTTACTACAAACTTTATTTCGGTAAGAAATACAAGCTATAAGTTCTTCACGGCTAAATAATTTGGATCAGGGTTACCACTTTACCTGGAAACCTGTAAAACCCTGTTTTGACAATTTAGGCTAAAATAACCTGGAAAAACCTGGAAGTTGAGAAATCTTGAAAAAAAACCTGGAAAAACCCGGAATTTTGATCAGAAAACCTGGAAAAACCTGGAATTTTTAATAACCTTAACATTTTCGGATGTGTAATTTAAATTTGACACAAAAAGTCTATCATATAACTAAGATTTTTTTGTAATCATCAAAAAGTTTTTGATTAAAAAACACATTTAAAGTAACTTTACAGTATCTTTTCAATAATTTTATACTATTTGACACAGTTTGTTAAATAGAAATTAACTTAAAACTAAAAATAGACCCAAAAATGTGTACTTTTAAAAACCTGGAAAAAATTTTTAAAATACGATTGGCAACCCTGTTTGAATATTATTGTAGCAAAATAAACTAATAAAGACTGATAAGTTTGGTATAAACAATCAAGGTTGCCAAAAATCCCGGGAGTCTGGAAAAGCCTGAAATTTGACAATTAAGCTAAAATACCTGGAAAAAACTGGATTTTGAGAAATTTTGAAAATAAAACCTGGAATTATGAACAAAAGTCACTAAAAAACCTGGAATTTTAAACAGTTTTTACATATTAAGTAGTAAAATTTTGATTTGACACAAAATCTATTGTATAGATAAAACTTTTTTGTTATCATCAAAAATTAGTTTTATTAATTAACACATTTAAAAAAGCTAAAACATATCTTTTCAATGTCGTTATACTTTTTAACTCAGTTTTTTACCTTTAACTAAATTTCAAACTAAAAATAAACCCCTAAAACGTGTAATTTTAAAAACCTGGAGAAAATTTGCCAAAAACATTTTGCAACCCTGAACATTATATACCTGAAACTAAAAAAAAATTGTAAACGATCCTTTTTTACTGATTATACTTAGTTAATTAAATTTATTCTGTTATTTATAATTAAATCTTGGCAAGAGTAAATTTATTTTTATGTTCATTGTATAGTAGTTTTTGGATCTAGATAATCTTGTTGTTATGTTTTTGTTATGTAAATTTTTATAGTTAACAAACTTCAACAACTATGTTGGAATTTTTTTTTGCATTAAAAAGTTTTTTGTGTTATCTAGTTTGTTAAATTTATTTTTGGAAACTCATTAGTTTTTTAGCAATATAAGTTCTAAAAGTTCTATAGAGTTTTAGTTTCTATAAAAGCAAGATTCTATAACTTTCTTCAGCGCATAGGCTCGTCAAAGATAGATATCTGACATTATAATTTTTATGTTCAAACAGTTTAAAATATATAAATAAAGTTAGTAAATTAGCATCTGTTATATCTTCTTTGTCTATTTGTGAATATATTAACGCGCAAAACCGGTCGTAGGTTGTTTTGGATCTTGTTGTTGGTCGTGCGGTAAAGTGAAATTCATTAATTATTATTTATTATGAGTAAGCTAATTAAATTATTTTTATAACTACGATCAAAATACTGCGAAAACATATTATAAACTTTAACATTTAACTTCTCTTTTATTCTTTTAGCTAAAAAATCTTTGTCTAAAAATTTATTTGCTGTTAGCGTGGGTTATTTTAGTTGTCAAAATGATTATATATACTACAAAAATCTTTTTATACTAATTATTTATTTTCTTACTGTTTTAAGATGTTTTCAAACCCTTTATCTTTGCTTTGTTTTACACTGTTGGCTGAACTAAGAAAGGGCATATAACTCAACAAAACAATCAAATATTTTTTTCAGTTAATTATATTTCGTTATTGTTATTGTTTTATTTTCAATTTCAATTTGGTTTTTAAAATATATCTTCTTAGCGTTTAATGTTGCCATCAAAAACATAAGTATTAAAACGAAAATTTTCTGCTTTGTTTTATACCTTATAAATTATTTAAAGATAAATTTAAATAAAATTTAATCTTCATATTTTTTTACTACTTAAAACTTTTAATTGGTGTTAGAATTTATACGATATCTTACATTTACACTATGCATTTCGCCTGAATATGCATTTTTTTTACAAAGATATTAACATAATTGAATAATTTTAAAAGCAATCCGAATTTATAAAAAAGCCACACTATTTGGTTAAAGCTGCTTTTTGATTGTGTTTTGTTGATAGTTTTTGTTATCTAACATATGTCATTTAAGGAATAAGTTTGTATATTCTAAAACAACTTAGTTGTTGTAAGTCGTTTTAATTATTTTTTTCCTAAAATGAATAGATCAAAAAATGTTAGAATGATTACATTTAAAATAGTTTATTATTATCACTAAAAGTTCGAAGTGTACTAATTATATGTGTTAAATATTAAGAACTGTATTTTGTAGTTCATAAGACCCAAGTTTTTTTAATTGACAGTTAAATCATAAATAACTTTGTTGCTTGATATTTCTAACAATTTAATCATTAAAACTTTCATAATTTTTTTATACGCCTTAATAAAAAATCTAAAAACCAAATAGCGAAATATAAAAGTATTTAATGCAAAAATAATGCATTATAAACAATTTCAAAGTCCACTGGTACGATTGAAATCTACACAAAAACATATTTGAACAAGAGTTGAACGTTGTACTCTCTTCTCCAAATAAGTGATAAAATACATGAAACCAGCAGTACTCCGTAAGGTGTAACATAGCTTTGTTATTTTACTAGCTCTAAAAAAAATTCTGGTATTTAATCGCTAAGTTCTTATTTTAACAGTTAGTTTATTTTGTTTTATTTTGTCTAGAATTTGGTAAGTATAAACTTATAAAACTATTATTCTTTATTTTACTTAGTTTTTATAAGTAAGCGCGAACTAATTTCACTTCATTAATTTTTAGTCAATATTAACTTCAAATTAAAATTAAATTCATAAAGAAAAATCTTCGTCCATTTTTAAATTGACCAATATTACTACTTATTAAGTGCATAAAATCTATGAGATTAATAATTTTTTAAGTATTTAAGATTTTTGTTAGTCGAATGAATTATGTTTAAACAGATATAAGGTTGAATAAAATGGTCCATAAAAGTATTAATTATTTAAAAACATCGTAATTGTTTTAAAAGTTTTTTACTAAATTCAAAAACTAAATATTATAAAAAGTATAGTGAAAAATAAATATTTTTATAATTCTTTATTTTTTACTTTGTTATGATTGTTTACTAGTGGTTATCAAAGTATTAAACATGTTTGGTATTTAGTTGGAAAAGTTTTCCTGAAATAAAAAATAACGACAAGTATTTTGCATTTTTATTGAAGTAAAAAGTTTTTTGATGCAACCTTTTTAACTAATTTTGTGTACAACTAAGCTAAAGAACATAATATTAACATTTATGAAAGCTTGATAATGGATACGTCATAATGAGTTTAAATAAAAAAGTGAAATAATTACTGTTTAGCTAAGAGATTGGTAAAATTAAGTAAACAAGACTTTTTTAAGCATGTAAGTAAACAGAAACTTAAGATGGTAAAACGGTATTACAATAAAATATATACATACATGTTTCAAAAATTATATAAATTAAAAAAAACAGCTATGATAACGTTAGAAGTAAAATATAAATATCGGAATTTAGTTGATGTACTTATGTAAAAAAAATAAAGCTATAGTGTTTTTGAATTGAAATTTCAGAACGAATATTAGAGAATATACTAACAGCAATTAAACAGTTTTTAAAGTAAACTAAAATAAAATCTGAAACAATTTTTACAAATTAGTGTTGTAACAAAACTTTTGTTTACGAAACTTTAAATTACAGGTTTTTATAAAAAGGGATTTAAATACACTTTAGTGATACTTATTACCTCCTTATTTAAGATTGTAAATTTATTGTCATTTTAATGCTTAGAGCATTCCGGATAGTTTAGTGAGTTATCTCCAATTGCCAAAGGACTATTGGTATTATTACTACCTCTATTGGCCATCCAGTTTCTAAAGGATTTTCATACATTCTGATCCCTTCTCAGATGGAATCTCTGAGAAGTTCTCCTGATTTATACACTGTCACAGTGACCCTTAAAATGGTAAATAACATATTATTTTTAGGATCGAGAGTAACATCTTTAAATATTCCATTTAAAAGTGTTCTAGTGCAGTACTAATTAAAAAATTAACTGCTCTAAATTAACTATTGATTATGTGTTTTATTTTATTTTCCAGGAACTTAGCTTCATTACCTAAATAGGGAGTTTTAAGTACACTGGGCACTTTTTTGGGCCTTGTTTTGTAGGACTAGTGGATTTTTAATGGTATTGTCAACCTTTTTTTTGATAATAACCGTTAGGTAACCTAATGATCTTAAATTTTAGTTTTTGAAAAATTAATATTTTTTTTTTTTTTAGTTTATTTTTAAAAATTTAGTTTAGTTTGAAAACTGTTTAATTGCGTAAGTGGATTTTATTGTAGTTTATTTTAAATTTTAAGTCCTTAATACTATAGCTTAAGTTCTTTTAAATAAGTTAATCAACTAAGTTCCGATAATTATATATTTTTCTTTCAACTTTTTTCTAGCTGTTTTTTATATTTATATAATTTCGATACATGTATTTGTATATTTTACTGTAATACCCTTTTACCATCTTAAGTTTTCATTCACTTACTTATGATTAAAAAATCTTGTTTACTTAATTTTAAAATTTCATAGCTGAATAGTAATTATTTCACATTTTTTTATTTAAACTCATTATGAGGTATCTATTATCATGCTTTCATAAATGTTAATATCATATTCTTTAGCTTAGTTGTACACAAGTAGTCGAAAAGGGTATACTGAAAAATTTTCTACTGAACTTCATTGAAACTAAAATTATTTGTCGTTATTTAGTATTTGTCGTTATTTTTCCATATAAACAGGGTTGCCAAAAAACCTGGAACAACCTGGAATTTGACAATTTAGGCAAAAAAAAACCTGGAATTTGAGAAGTTTTGGAAAAAAAAACCTGGAATTTTTAACAATTTTAACATGTTGAGTAGTAAAATTTTAATTTGACACAAAAAATAATCTATTATATACATAATTTTTTCTTGTCATCACCAAAAAAGCACATTTGAAGTAGCTTTACAGTATCTTTTCAATGTTATCATACTAATTAACACAATTTTTACCTTAAACTGAAGTTTAAACTAAAAATAGACCCAAAATTTTGTACTTTTAAAGTCCTGGAAGAAATTTGAAAAACCTGGAAAAATTTTTGAAAAAACGAGTGGCAACCCTGTTAACATACTAGTATTTTATTATTTTAATGTTCTTTATAGATTATAATTTTGTTATTCATTTATGTTACATTGTGTATCAAATATGTTTGAAATGATGTTGATTGAGTTATGGTTTTTTTTATGATACAGGCTTGTAAACTTATTTGTTGAGTTGTTTACATAATTAGTCTTTTAAAATATCACAATTTTTTTTATTAGTTATAGGAGATCTCAATTTTTTTTAGTTATAAGAGATTAAACTTGGAAAACTTAACAAGCTCCTTGTTGAAAGTTCGATCTATTAACATTAGTCTATCTAAAATATATTTAACTCAACATTTTTTACCAGTCAAAAAATATTTAAAACTTATAGTATTCAGTATTCAGCTTTAGGAATTGAGAAAAGGTAGATTTTAATGCGTTCAAAATTTGTAAGAAAACTGATGTTATAAGTTAAAATATAAGTCTGCCTTCCTTAAGTTTTTGCGGGGATTTCCTTTAAAAAACTGAGTATGTGTTAGAAGTTGATAGGATTTTCTGTTCTATAGTTGTGACTTAAAATGTATATACCTAATGTTTCACATAATATAAAATGTTAAATTATATTAAATTATCTATAGTCTCCTTCATTGCTTCAAACATTTAGTTTTTTTCTAATTGAGTAAAATATAAATAATTAGTAAGAATGTAAGAGTTTTACTTGTATTTAACTATTCAATACAACTAGTTTTGAACTCAAGTTGTAGGTAATTGTTAATTGATTCAAACATTTAGTTTTTTTTAATCAAGTAAACTATAAATAATTAATAAGAATGCAAGAGTTTTACTTAAGTTCATTTAACTATTCAATACAACTAATTTTGAACTCAAGTTGAAGGTAATTGTTCTTTTTTTTCTTAAATATTGTTAACAAATTTGAATAATTTTAAGTGTAGCTATTAAGCATAATGTTGATAATAGCTTTTTAAAAACAAAGTCAGTGAAGTATTTGCGTACAAAAAGAGATGTTTTAATTTTTCAAAATGCATCTGTTTGTTTGAATATATAAGACTTAACCTGTTAAAACTTATAGTCATTTATCTCCGGTCGGTCTTTTATGGATGGTTTGATTGCTGCAGTGTATTTTTGCGAAAACTGCTAAATTTGTTCAATTTCTTTACTGATAACAAATGAAACACTTTGATAAATTTTAGTTCTAAAACACCCATGGTGGTTTTTTTCTTTAATATAGTTACAAAAAACACCAATTAAAATATTTTTCTCTGGGGTTGGTTTTTTTATGGGTATATTTTGAAAGTTATACATAAGTTAGCATAAACAAGTAAAAAAATCAATAGTAAATATAATTTTTTTTTGAAGTTTAACTCGAAATCATCCGTACTTGTTTTTCTCTTGAACACTAGAGTGCTTATAAAACGGCGACTATTGAGTTTTCGGCTAGAAATTTTTACACTTGGCAAATACCACGAAACCACCCTGTGCAAAATTTTAAATGATTTAAAGAAACTTTCACTTTTGCGGAGTTTGATTTAAACAACCCTAATGCAAACTGTACGAAACCAGAAAAATGCAACTTTGGATTTTTTAGCCAGAAAATTTTTGCATTAGACAATTATCACATTAGCACCTTGTGCACCAAGTAAAACAATTTAAAGAAAATTTTATGGAGACAATTCTTGATTTTATATATTCTCTTTAGTGATGTTTCGGACCCGGATCCGGACTTTTTTTTCAAATTAGAATCTGGCCTGATCTGGACTTTTTTTTCATATCAAGATCCGGCCGGATCCGGATATCAGACAAAAATGGCAATATCCGGCCGGATCCGGACCCGGATAGTGAGTCCGGTACATCACTAATTCTTTATCACTTTGTAAATTTTCTTGAATTTCAATGGCTTTTTTTTTGAAAAAATCAAGAAGTGCCACCATAAAACCTTCTTTAAACCTTCTTAAATTGCGTACAATGTGTTATTGTGATAATTGCAACTTGTAAAAAAAAGTTCAAGCTAAAAACTCTAGGGTCACAATTTTGGGGTCCCATACAGTTTGTATTGGGGTGGTTTTCAGAAAATCCAATTCCGCCTAGGGAAAAGTTTTTTAAATCGTCTAATTTTGCACATGATGTTTTTGTGGTATTTGCCAAGTGTAAAATAATTTTAAAGGTCACCGTATTTATAAGCACCCTAGCCTTGTACATTTTAGATTTAGACCCATATTTTTCTGTCTTCAGTTTACTTGTCGTTAGATTTTTATTAGTTAAAACTAAAAAAAAAATTGAAATTTTTTCAATAATTGTCTCTCACATCGTTAAGAAAGAAGTTTATAAAGTTTAAATAAGAAAATAATAAAATAATATTGCTCGTAAAGCTGAAAATATACAAAAAAATATTTTCTTTTTTTGAATATTGTAAAATGACAGCAAATAAAATGTTTTTCAGGGTTTCCACGGGCCAGGCTAAGTCATTTTTTTGGAATAAATAGAAAAAGTCAGGCTAAGTCAGTTATTTGGGTCTGAATAGCAAAATGTCAGATTTTGTCAGTTCAAATAAAATAAAATACGTTTTTCCAAACCTTCAAGTGCTAAAAAATAAATTTAAAAAATTCTTTTAAACTTAGAAAAACAGTAGAAAGTTTTTCTAGAATTTAACAAAACTCCTTAGTTGCCAAAGCTTCAAATGGTAGAAAAAAATTCTTTATACAGGGTTTCCACAGATCAGGCTAAGCCAGTTTTTTGGGGTTAAAATGAAAAAAAGTCAGTTTTTAGGTCATAATGGCAGAATTTGTCAGTTCTAGTTTACGAAATTCTTTAAATTACAAAGCTTTAAAATAGTAAAATGAAATAAATAAAAAACTTATTAAAGTCAGACCAAAATTGCAAAATTTATTTAGAAACATGTTGAGCTATTACCCTATTTGAACAAGTAGTTATTGTATGTAAACTTTTTAGTATTGATGATCTGTGGCAAGGACACTTCCATAGTGAAAATTTGATATTTACACAAAAGTCTAGTTTGCAAAATTTTAGAATCAGATTGTTTTTTGTTTAAGTAAGTTATTAAGATCTTTATAATTAAGCACTTAGTTTTGTATTTTATGTAACTTGATTTTCTTTATAAACATTATGATTTTTACAGTTTATACTATTTAAATTGTTATTTAAGACATTTACACTGAAAACTGTTTCTTAGAGTTTTTTTTTTTATGCATCATGATTTCATAAATAGTACACTAGTTTAATGTTTATATTTTAAGAATTAAAAAAAAAGAGCCTTACACTTGTTTATTAATTAAAGTTACTATTTTGTTACATGCTTATTTTCTTTATTTTCGTTTATAAGGTTTATTCAAGTATTTTATGTAAGATCTTGGTTGATTTTTATAGTGTACATCATGATATATTAAAAAAAAAAAAGTTATAACGAAATTAATTACTAATGTTTAAATTTTGATACCATTTTTTATTTTGCAGAATTAATTATTATTTAGTTTGAGTGTTTTGATTTAAAATTCTCTGCCAGTAGTTTTCTTCATATTTGTGACACTTGGAGATTATTTGCAAAGAGATAAGCAGTGAGAAAAAAGTAACCCAAGTTCAATGCAAATCTTTTTATAATTAAGTTTATATCATTTATTTTTACATTCCAGTAACTTATCATTACAGTTATATTTCGCTGAAGTACACATTCTGAACACAGCAGCTACTCAACAGAAAGCTGGTAGTTTAGTATTACTAGTCTAAATAAAAAAGAAACCTGAAAGAAAGTTTTCATTTTGGTTCAAAAATGTTTACTGAATAAGAACTTAGTACTAAAATGCGTACTTGTCAAAATATGTGTACTCAAAATGCGTACTTATCAAAATATGTGATCTCAAAATGCGCATTTAAGTGAAAGTGCATACTTTAAATGCGTACCTAAGAGAAAGGTAAACGTCAAGCTAAATTTACAAAATTTTTTGAGTTATTATCAAGGCGTGACAACCCTGTTTATAAAGTCAGACTAAAAATGCAAAGTTTTACTCGAAAGATGTTAAACAATTACCTTATTTGAACAAGCAGTTTTTGTAATCTTTTTATTATTGATGATCTGTGGCAAGGACACTTCCATAGTAAAACTGTGATATACACACAAAGGTTTATTTTGCAGAATTTTAGAATCAATCTGTTTTTTATTTAATAATATTATTAGTTTCTTTATAATTAAGCACTTAGTTTAGTATTTTATATAACAAGTTTATGTGTATGCTTACTAATTTATAATATATTTAGACTTATTTAAATTTGAAAAATCCGTAAAAGCCGATTATGTTATTTATTTTTTTATTTTCAAGGTTTCATAACATAAAATAGGAGGAAGTATTTTATAAAACAGATACATGGGTTACTTTTTTATAATTACTATTTTATAAATTATTAGTATTTTGGTTCAAAAAAGCGTACTAAATAAGAAGTGCGTAGTTAAATGCGTACTTATTAAAATTGCATAATATAAATACGTACTTGCCAAAATATGCGTGCTCAAAATTTGTTCTCATTAAAAATATTCGTACTCGAAATGTGTATTTAGCTAGAAAAGCGGATTCAAAATACTTACCTAAGAGTAAGGTAAAAGTCAGGCTAAATCGGTAAAATTCTGATCAATTCAGGCTAAATTTACAAAGTTTTGCGTGGCAACCCTGTTCTTTCTTCATGGTTGGATTTTCCAGAGTGTGTTACTTTTACAGTGATGTAATATTGTCTTTTAATTATACAAAAAAAAGACCTATCATTACTTTTCTCTATGTATATTTATGAAACTTGTTTCATGTGGTTTAATTTATTTCATTTTTAAATAGAACAGGGTAGCTAAAAACCTTGGAATTATGGAAAACCTTGAAATTTAGGAAAAAATAAAAAAATAAAAGTTGAGAAAGTTTGAAAAAAAAACCTGGAATTTTAAACTTTTTTACTTGCTTAATAACGAGATTTCGATTAGATGTAAAAAACTTACCATAAAGATTTTTTTATATTAGTTAACTTTTTTTCATTATAAAACACATTTAAAGTAGCTTTACAGTATCTTAATTTTTATTGTATTTAAGACTGTTTTAGTTTAACTTTGTACTAAAAATGAATTAAGAACTTTTTTTTAACCTTGGATAAATTTACAAAAACTTGACAACCCTAGATAGAAACAAAAAGTATTAAAATAAATTAATTAAAAAGTTCAGACAGTTAATGAGTTTCGGATTTTAAAACTGTGAGAAAGAAACAAAAGTATCTATATGTGTGTTGAACAAAAAACATCGGCGAAAGTCAGCAAAGCAGAAGCCTGGACTTTCGTTTGCCGTGAGACAAGCTCAAGTTTAACAATATAGTTGATCACGCCAATTCGATCATCAGACAAAAAATTTTTTTTTGATCGTACTAAAACGAGCGTGCCAGATGTCTTGCCTAGTGGACAATGTTTTAAACGTTGCACGGCAAATGACAATGCTGATGTCACTGATCATTGCTAGCAAATGGTTGATTCATGTGAAAGCATGATAAACCGTTTGTAGATTGACGACTACAAGTTTTTCGGTTGTGACTGACTGATGAGTCCTAATAAGGACGAAACCGGTCTCAGTCTACCGAAACTTGTGGTCTGATGATCGAATTGGCGTGATCAACCCTATTATATGGGTGTTGTTTGGTTATGTTGTTAAATCAACTTTCTATGGAATTATATTTAATTAAAACTGCATACAGTATGAATTAAAAAAAAAATATTTTTAGATACACCTCGTAGATGGTGGTATGTACATTGGATTAGTTGGATGGTGTCAGCAGTTGCCATCATTTGTATTTTACTAGCCCACGATCATTACACAATTGATGTCGTAATTGCCTACATGGTCACTACTAGACTTTTTTACACATATCACACTTTGTGTAATGTCCAGGTATTTTCTCGTTTTTGTTTGAGTACATTATGAAGCTTAAACATATTTTTCTTATATTCATATTAAGATTATTTTCTATACAATTTATCTATAAAAATATTTTGGCGATATTTTTATTTCTTGATTTAAGAAAATATAATGCTATAAAAAAGTTTCATTATTTTTAGTTGTTAAATAAATTATAATAGTGCTTATTTTTACAAAAAAAAAAGTATTTATATTAACGATATGAATATTAACGATATGAGAAAGTAAAACAACAAGCTTTAGAACTTATAATTTTATAAACAGCATGGCTATTAAACCTAGAATTTGAGAAATTTTGAAAATAAAAAATAGGAAAATCTGGAATTTTGAACAAAAATTACTAAAAAACCTGGAATTTAAAACAATTGTAGATGTTAAGTAGCAAAATTTTGATTTGACACGAAAATTTTATTAAATAAATAAAAAACATTCATAGTAGCTTACAGTATCATTTCAATGTTATAATATTATTTAACACGGTTTTTAACCTTAAACTTAACTTTAACTAAAAACTGACCCAAAAACGTGTACTTTCAAAAATCTGGAAGCATTTTCTCAAAAACCAGTGGCCACCCTGCATAAAGTATACAAAAAATTCAATCTTAAGTTAAAAATAAAACTGCAGGAAACTATATTTATAACGTAAAAGTATATTACCGCGGAAATTAAAAACTTTATTTTTAATTATTTTGCATGAACTCAGCCTAACTTTGGCTATTTTATAGTGACAAAGAGTAGTTTTTGCCTGGATGAGTAGCAACCTTGTTTAATGTAGTATTAGTTATTATGTAATAAAATTATAATGAGATTTTTTATAACCTCAACTATATAAGTTAATAAAAATATTGATACAAACCAAAAAGTAGTAAGAGTAATTTATGATAAATACATGATTACTACATCCAAAACTAAAAGTAAAAGTTGAATATATAGATAATTCTATACTTATCAAAAGTTGAATAAAGTACTTTCAAAGGTTTTAAGAGACAGTGGAAATTCTAATATGATTTCAAGATATTGGTGGTTTCCACTTTTTAAATACTTTGAAGGAAATGTTAGTTGTAACGGTCCTTTACCTCGACAGTATGAATGGCCTCTTCCTTGGCCGAAAAAATTTGTATCTGGCCCAGTTTGTTCTCATAGAAAGTCTCCAATAAAAGGTGTATAATAGTTTTTTTAAATTGTTGTATTCAATACTTGCTGAAAGTTTATTGCTTTTTTATAAATTATAATGAAATGAGACTATTGTATTTTTGTTAAGTGCACTGCCTATTAAAACTATTTGAAAAAAAAATCTTTGTTTGCAAAATGAGAAATAAATTAAATAAGATTCACGCTTACAGGGTTGCCAAAAAACCTAGAATTTGACAGTTTAGGCTAAAAAACCTCGAGTTTTGAACAAAAATCATTAAAAAACCTAAAATTTTAAACGATTTTCACATGTTAAGTATAAAATTTTTGGTTTGACACAAAAAATTTTTCATATAGGTAATTTTTTTTGGTCATCATCAATTTTTTTTCTTTAAAAATCACATTTAACGTAGCTTTACAGTATCATTTTAATGTTTTATACTATTTAACACAGTTTATTACGTCAACTTAACTTAAAACTAAACGTGTATACTTTTAAAAACCTGGAGAACATTTGGCAACCCTGCGCTTATCTCAATGAGTTAGTTTATATCACAGTTTAATTTTATACTAGTAGTAAAATGGTTGAATATACCAAATATATTTCAAATAGTAAATTTAGGTTAAACAAACTTAAAATTATCAAGAATAATGGTAATCTAATGCGTCTTCAAATTTTGTTTATTATGTATTGATATTTATTCACAATTTTTATGCAAAAATAAAATGAGCATAAAGTATTGTAAGCTATGTGAAGTAAAAGTTAATACGTTTATAATTATTTTAAACAAATTATAAAATTGGTAAAATAATATTTAATTGTTTTTAATTTGTTTTTTGAAATATATAATTTTATATGTGTTATTAAGTTATTAAACAGTTTAGATTATTTCCCAGTATAATTATTTACACCCACAGGATTATTTAATTGCATTTTTCCTTAAAAATGTAGGTGTGAAAAAATCAGAACTCTTTAATAATTTAATACCACGTATATCATTATATATTACCAAAAATATTTTACCTGTCATTTTTACAAGAAGTAACCATTTATTTTATTATATTGCTATGTTATTAATATTTAACTCAAGTTAAATTAATTACACAAAACTCAATGACACATTTTGACGTTTCGTTCAACCTGTGTTACGTATTGATATGTTTTAAGTAAGTTACTCATAAATGCTTTTTGTTTTACACGTTCGTGTTATTTTATGATAATTTTATCATTTCTTAATTTATATCAAAAGTTTTTTATGTAAAATATTTTTATAATTTTCCTTTCTTAAGCAAAAGCAAAAACCATAATTTAATGGTTGCTTTCATAAGGGTAAATTTATTTCTTTTAAATAATTATTACTTGTTTTTCAGTTTTTTAAGATGAACCATGCAACTTACTTACTTTTTATTAAGTTTTTCATTTGTTACCTGTTTATAGTTACTACCTTTAATTTATTTCTTGTTTTTAAACTTGCCACTAAGCTTAGAAAAGACTGTTTAAGTTTTAAACAGCTATACGGTTTATATATACTTAGTTTAAAATTTAAAATGTTTCAATCTAACATAAACTTTTAGTAAAGCATTTACACTTAATTTAGGTAATACATTTGCCATTTTTTGCCTAATTTGAAATATAGTAGCTTCGACTATAACTGTTAGTATCGTAACAAAAACACTTGTTTTCTAATGTTTAACTATTTTGTAAATTTTGAATAAACTGTTATAACATGAAAACTAAAAGAGTATTTTGTATTTACGTGTATTTATCAAGTAAATAGTTTATTTCATAATAAGACTATTGAGTTTGTGCTTTAGTTTTTGTTCTAGTTAACAAGACATGGTAAATATTATCAATTCCCTTTTATGTTGACCTCTTTAGTCTTAATCAAAATTTTCTCAAAAAAAGGTATAAAAATATTTTAAAATGTTTTTAATTGTCCATTCAGAAAAAAAAACATATTTTTGAAGTGTTACTGTTTTAAGTTTTTAAATAAGTATTAAAACTGATACAAGTAACCACTAATTTACAATACTATTAGATTTTTTTTAGTAAAATTTATAATTACGTCACGATATGAAAGTTGATTTTTTTTAAATAGTTTAAGAAGTGTAATTTATTCTAGTGTATTAGTTTACAAGAGGTTTGTTTGCAAACTTTTGTAAGTATGTTGCTTTATTTTTAACTTTATAATATTATTAAGTAGCTTATATTTTTTTAACTTTAGCATGAAATCACCTGTTAAAATTATGATTTTGTAAATCAATAGTTTTAAACTTTAATTTGATAGTTTTATTTTGTTTGTTTTTATACAAGTTAACGCCAGTTTTATTTAAAGTTTAACCTAATGTGTTTATACATGATTAAGTTTACAGATTTTATTATCTAATTGTGAATCTCGTTTGAATTATTTCGAAACATAAGTCTTGACAATGAAATTTGAATTTTTTGTTATTAATCTACTTATTATTAAGTTAAGAACTTTTATTGCAATATCTAAAGTAAAAAGTACGCCGTGATCATTATAGCAGTTTTATATGAAGGTCAATAAAAATAAAGACTTTAATAACGGTTTATTTAATGTTTTTTGGATTTTAAATCTTTTCATAAAATTGTTAGTTTTTAACGTATTGAAATTAGCCATTAAAAAAATGTATCATGGTTTCTTAAGTTCGCAACTTTTGGTTTTGTTCAAATTACGAACTTGAGAGAAAGGTGACTCTATTAAAACGAACATATTACAGTTTGTTTATTTAACCAACAGTGCAGTTGACATTCATATACCCCAAGATTAAAAAGTAGGACAAATATTAGTTTTAAAAGTCCTATTAAAGTTAAGGTAAACAATAAATAATGAACGCTGCTATGCAACTGACGTTTATATTGCCAATAGTTAAAACATAGATATAAAATGCTAAATTAAAGTTTAGATTTTTTACGAAACTAGTTTAAAATGAAATTAGATTTTATCTAAAGCTAGATGCTTTTGGAAACATGCTTGTTAGTGTATATCGCGTTGCGGTCTACCAGACACTTTTTGATGTTTGTAAGTTTTTTTTTTAAATGTTTTCCAAGCTCGTAGCTTTTAAAAGTTGTTTTGCCAGCAGCTACTTGCATTTCTGCTATAGACAGCTCTACTTCTAAAATGACAAACTATAAACACTATCAAGTAAATTGGTAGCTTATAATGTCTGACTCATGGCTAATTCTCACCTGATTAGCGTCGCCAATTAACCTAAAGCCATAGAATTTGACAATTTTAGCTCAAAAACATAGAGTTTGAGAAATTACTAAAAGTCGAAGAAAAACCTAAATTTTAAAACAATTTTTACAACTAAGTAATTATATTTTGATAAGGTATGAAAAATCTAAGTTGGTGCCAAATATGCACAAAGGGACATTTTTGCACGGGTTGATTTTTTTTTTAATTTTTTTTTCTTCTATCACTGTTACCCCTTATACCCTCGGTCGGTAATTTTTTGTTCTTATTCTGATATATATTTTTATACTCCCGTGCATAAATGACCCTTCGTGCAAAAGTGTGCCTTCGTGCATATTTGACCCGTTCCCGAAAAATCTAATATCCACAATACTTTTTTTGTATCATTTATACTTTATTTTTTACAAATAACATTTAAATTGTATACTTTGTATCATTTGAAAATCTATCATACACAATAGATTTTTTTGTTTCATTTACAAAAAACATTTAATTTGCAAAATTCAAAATTATTTTTTAAAATTAATCATTTAATAATAATCGTATTAGCTTTACTGTATATTTTAAATATTTCTATACTATTTAAGATAATTTTACCTTACTTTTTTTAAAATTAAAATAGGACAAAATATATTGTACTTTTAAAAAGCTTGTTGGAAATTGATGTGAAATTATATTCCTTTCACTTCAATCGTCCATATATCGATTCATGCATTAGAATTGTGTTTAAAAACTTTTTTAAATAAAAAGTCTTTTAAATAACGAGTTTCAAATAAATAATAACAACAGTTTTCTAATTTATATTTGAAATTCTACTTTATATTTTTTGATTAACAAAGGCAAAAAAATACAATTTTGTATTTATTGAGTGTTGTGCGCAAAGCCAGGTAAGAGTTTTAGCTGGCTCAAAAAAACATGTCGAGACACCTGCAGCTTCCAACATACTAAGTCACCTGCAACTGTCAACATGTCAAGCCACCTACAAAAGAGAGAGTAAAAATGTAAATAAACGATGAAGCACATCGACAAACAGGTTATTATACCTCAACTACCCTACGGAGCGGACCTAGGCCGCTTCAACGGGGCAACTCTTCCTTTGTGGAAGTAGTTGCAGCTTTTCACGTGAGACTTCGAGGCCGGAGACGTGAATGGTAGTACAATACAAAATAGTTGGCTTGGGATTGCGCGGCCGCAGAGGTTAACTATAGAACGATATAAAACAGCTTACGTAGGACTTTGAGGCAGAAGACATAAGCTGTGGTACGATATGAAACAATTTTGATAGAATTTCTACGTTCAGAAATATCGTCTTTTCCACCGGTATCAGTATTGAAGTTCGTATAAGATTAATGTGTAGAAAAATCAAGCGTCGCGCACCATTTTGTATCTTTTGTCTGTGAAAGTATAAAATTGTACATAGTTTTTGTTGTTTATTTTATAACTAAATAAAGTTGCTATACCTATTTATACCCGCTAAAGATAGAGATAAAATAATATCGCTTATTTACCCATAAATAAATACGGTTAGCAATAAGCTGAATTTATTTTCAATCGTATGGCAACCCTTTACTAGAAACTTACTGCTTGCTGTTCTTAAAAACCAAAAAGCACGAGTTTTTTATACTATTTCTTCTTGGAATAATTGACTACTTTTATATCAATGGCTATAAGTTCATCGATATCTCCAGTGTTGCCAAAAATCCTTAAATTATAAAATTTAGGCTAAAAAAACTTAATAAAACCAGGAATTTGAGAAATTAAAATAACCTTGAATTTTGATCTAATTTCACTAAAGATTTTAAACAATATTTACATGTAAAGTAACAAAATTTCGATTTGATGCAAAAATTTTTATCCTATTGATAAATTCATTGTTATTAAAAAAAAGTTATAACTAAAAAACTTATTTAAAGACTTTTGGCGACCATGTACTTTGTTATGTGGCATTGATGTTTAAACTCTTAAAACTATTTAAATTTTCATTATTGTCAAAAGTACCTGTGTCAAAAGTTAAATTAACAGAAATTTTTAAACTTATTCTCAAGTCATTTTTAAAAACCACTTTTGACAGTTTCATCAGTACCTTTTTTTAAATGCCTTTTCAATGAATACCAACATGTCCTCAACTAAGTTTTATTTTTTACTAAGGCCACTACTTAAAGTTTAAAATGTTTCTAAATAATGAGTAAACATACGTAAATTAGTTTTATAACCTTTAACTAAGTTTTTGTTATAAAAACAAATTAATAAAAGCACAATCAATGTTTACATAAGTTTATATTTGAATAATTAATTACTTACTAAACTTTTAAGATAAAACAAGATACGAGGTAGATTTTAAAACTAGACTATTAGAATACAAAAAAGTAATATGATCGTTTAACACTTCTAGCAACTTCAAAAAAAAAAGTTTTGTTTTTAAAGAAAATTTTGTGGTAAATGTTTTTGTTTTAAGAGATTTTTGTGCAATAGTAATCTGTAAACTTAATAGGCTTAGTATTAGGTTTAATCTAAGTATATAAAGACCAGGTTTTCTTGAGTACTTTTGCGCTGTGTTCGAAATGGTTTACTATTATTTCTAACCCGATCATTTCTACCACGATCATTTCTTACCCGATCAATTCTAACCCAATCATATCTAACCCAATTATTTCTAACCAGATCATTTTTAACCTGATCACTTCTAACCTGAGCACTTCTAAGCCGACCATTTCTAACCCGATCACTTATAACCCGATCACTTCTAACCCGATCATTTCTAATCCGATCATTTCTAACCCGATTATATCTAACCCGATCATCATATCTACCGGATCGTTTCTAAATAGATCAGTACAAAACACGCTTTTTAGATTTATTTAAATCAGTAATTATTACAATTTCAAACTAATCTTAACAAAATCTAAACATAAGTCACTCATTTTTAAAAGGTTTATTTATTAATTTCGTTTAGCGCATTCTCAGAATAACCTTGCTAAAAACTGGTAATATTATAGTGTAATTTAGTTAAAAAGTATTATTTTGAAATGTCTAGCTTAAAATAGTTACGTCATAAAGTATAAAAGTCTGTTTAAAAGGTTTAAATTAGAATTGAGTTATACTTAGCTGACTTGAAGTAATTTATAAGACAAAATTGCTAAAACAAAAACATTTAAGATAGTAGAATTTTTTTCACCTGAAACTAAATTAAATAAAAAGCACATTACAAAATACGACAAAAAACGACTATAATAATACTAAAAACACGCTATTTATAAAGTTTTAAATTGTAAAAATCTCTTTGTTTGCAAATTTTTGGCTCGCGAGTTCTAATAAACAAAGATTCTAGAATTGAGAGATGGTAGGTGTTTCTCGCTCTAAATAGAATTTTGAACCTACTATCCAGGTAGTTCTCAGCACAAGCAGTACTCAAAAAAAAAAAGACGAAACGGGTCGTAGGTTGTCTCGGATGCTGTTGTTGTTGGTCGTGTGAAGTTCATTATCTATTAACTTTATAAAAAGAACTTTTACGAGCTTTTGATAAAACTATATTTAATTTAACAAAAATTTTTGTTTTGTGCTTACGTTGTTTTTATTTCTTTTAATATAGTAAATATAAAATACAAAATTTATCAACATAATTTTCATTTAGTTGTACTTAAAACAAAAATTTAAATCAAATTATAATAAATAGTTTTCATATACTAAATAAACTTGTATGAAAATTTAAAAGAAGATTAACGAGACGAAGTTTGATCATCCTCGTACTTGTTATATAAAAAATCAAGTTTGTTTAAGTGTCATTGATTTTTGCCTTATTTCTTGGTAATAACTTAACAATGAAATAAAAGCTAGACGGTCAGCCGACATTACGTGCTTTTCAGTTTGTCTAAAGGTATAACTGTTTTATAGATAATATTTAGAAAGGTTATATCTAAAAATTATGTTTTTTAATGAATAATCAAAAATATTCAAATTCGCTTATTGTTTGTTTTAATTCCAATATGTAAATAGGTCTGTATATTTTTTGCAAGTTCTTAAGCTGTAAATAGAAAATAACCGACTATAAAATAGTAATAGACTAGTCAACAACTATACAAGGTTTTTTGCGCTAGACTTACAGCATAGCTTATATACTGTAGTATTATGATCATTGTATATTTTTTAAAAAGGTTTAGCTTTTAAAAATTCATTACGTTTAATGTTAAAGATATTTTAGCTATGTAAATGATAAGAAGATACAATCTAAATATAGGTATAATACCCTTTAAGAACTTTAAGAATCCTACAAAAGAAAATTTAAAAATTTTGTTAAATAGTTTAGTAAATACGAAAATTATTCTAAAATAAATTTCTATAGAAATTCTAAAGTTTTTAGCCTTACTTGTTGCCTATAAAAAATTGCTTACTAAGTTTGATTTTTTTCTAAAAGTTCACAACTAAACGGTTTACTCAAAGGAAAACAAATTCTCAAACTTGTTTAAAAAAAATAGTTTGAAATATTTAAATTGCCCAAAACTGATATATTACAGTTTAGAAAAAAAAAAAAGACAGCCTGACATGTATGAATCCTGTTATACTTTTTTTTTACCGATTTTAAAATCTCGCTGAAGAACTCGTATTAAATGCTGAAACAATTCTCTAGGTAAATGTTTGTTTTTGTCAACTTAATTTATGTTTATTTGTCTATATATGTATACATTTATATAAAAGCTTTACTGATGACAATATGAAATAGAAATATCACATATATGAAACAGTTGCTACTGTTTTATATAGCAATTTCATATATGAGATATTTATTTATCGATATCTCATTTATTCCTCAGTAAAGCTAAAGTTTATTCAACATGTATTCACAGATAATTAGAATTAAATTTGCTTATAAATATTATGACGTAGTAATAATGAAGGTTTTCTCTGATTTATCATATTCAATTTTTATTTAAATAACACAGTCTGCAGCGCCAATTTAATGTTATAGCCTGTGTTATCTTTTAAATTCCAAGTGTACTTTGCCAATTCTGTTGTAAGTCTTTTGTTATTGATGTTAGATGCATATTTTTGATTCCGATATTTGACTAAAACTATTTCCTGTAGATCTCACATACTGTTTGGTATCTTTATTGGATGTTAATGTTGCTCTATAGATAGGTTATGTTAGAAATTAGGTATTGGTTGTTTAAAAAGGCAGTGTTTTTTGCGGCAATTTAAAAGTTTATCTTTTGTTTACTTTTATTGTCTACATGTTTTTGTTTACGATTTTATTGTTGTGTGCTATTATTTTGTTTCTAAATTATTTGAAGAATATTTTAATTGTTATGCTGTTGTATACTTTATTATATGGTTTTCATCAAAGAAAGTGCTAATTAAATTTAAGAATTGTTTGCCTTTTATAGAACTTACAGTTAAACTAAACGTTAAGTTGGATTATATTATAACTCTATTTCCTTGTTTTGTATAGTTTTATGTATTTTTGGTCTTGTTTTATTTTAAATCATTTTTGTAATTGGCTTAAATTAATGCTTTTTGATATTTACTTATTATGTTTTAAACAAATTCTTTGTTGTTAGAAAGTTTTATATGTATTCTATCTATTGTTTTGGGTAGCTGTTGTAGTACTTGTAAAGAGAGACTAGAGTTGTTGTTTACGTATAAAACTGGTGAATTTGTTTTGTTGTAAGGTTGGTAACTTAAGTTCTGTTCGGAATAAACTGCATAATTTTGCTATTTTAAAACTGTAATGTTTATATAATTTAATTAGGTATTTAGCATTGTTCTAAGCTAATCTCGGTGATTTGCTTCTTATTATCACCAGCCCGTCATCTCTATTTAATCCGATTTCATTATATGTAAGAATCTTTTTTTGCTGATCTTTAATTTTAAGGAGCGTTTGGTATCCTGCTTTCTACGTCGGTGTTTTTATTAGGTTAAAGGTTTTATATATTATTTTATTTACAGTGTTGTTGTTAGATATTTTTAAATCAGTGCATATATTTTCGTTCAAAGTTATTTATCAAATACATTTGTCTACTTTATATAAGTTTTTTGACTTATAAAAAATGTTATCTACAAAGCCACCGTAATATCAAACAAAGAAACAAAAGAATACATTGGGAGCACTGCTAATACTTTTAAAAGCAGATGGTACAACCATAACCATAGTTTTAACACCTACATAGAAAGCACCACCGAACTAGCTAAATACATTTGGTTTTTAAAAAACAACAATTTTGAGTATAACACCAAATGGAGTATCATCCACAACATCGGGGAGGTAAGAAAAATCCACAGCATATGCAGCACTTGCAGCCTAGAGAAACTAGAAATAGCCAGAGCCAATAAAATAAAGAACTTAAACAAAAGATACGAACTGTTTGCTAATTGTCCACACTTAAAAAAACTTCACTTTAAGACATAAGCGCTTGACATTTAGTTTTGCATGTCATTTTATTTACTTAAATTCATTTTAACTTATTAGTACAAAACGTTTTTAGTCCATTTTAAATAATTAAAAAAAAAACAGCTTTAAACTATAAAAACTAAATTATAACATTAACTTAGTTCAAAGTATACATTAGTTACGTCATAATAATAATAACGATGTTATTGTAGAAAATTTTCAATGCAATTTTAAATTAGTATAATTTAGCTCCAGACAGCTAGTAGTTTATCAACTTATATATTCAATTCAAATCCATTTATTCGTGGTAATATGTAAGTCATTTAGTTTATTCATTTACCTTAAGCTGATTGTATTTTTTTAATTTAGTAGTTTTATGTTTAATACCTAAGTTTAAGTTTTCAATTTATTAAGTAATTATAGTACATACAATTTTAATGTTTAAAACTCGAAACTTTCTAAGCATCATAAGTTACAAAATCTAAATCACTTGCTTTTTTTTACTTTTTAGTATCTTCCATATTTTGTTTTACTTTTATTTTTCAGATTTAAATTGTAACTGAAGATCACTTAAAAGGTGAAACTAAAATTTGCAAATATAATTTTTATTAATTAATGTTTCAAATAATGTACGATAAACAATGTTTATTGAAAGTATTTCGTATTAAACAGCCGATTTTGACGTCAAAATGAGTTTTAACACTTTAAAACTAATATTTTTAACCGAATACGTTATTAAATTACTATAACGAATTATTACAAGAATATTCTAACCAATAATCGAAATAACTTAAATAATATACGATAGAAAATTTTTATTGCAATATTTCGTCTTAAACAGCCGATTTTGACGTCAAATAAGTTTTAATTCCTTAAAGCTAATATTCCTAACCGAAGAGGTTTATTTAATCAGCTGTATAATTTATTTCAAGAATATTAATACCAATAATCAAAATAATTCAAATAGTGTACGATAAAAAAGGATTTAATACAAGTATTTTGTTTAAAACAGCCTATTTAACGTCTATAGTACTTTTAATATGTTTAAAGTTAGATTACTAACCAAAGACGTTTATTAAATTAGCTGTACAAAATATTACACGAATATTATAACCAACATGCGAAATAACTCAAATATGGTACGATAAACAATGTTTATTGCAAGTATTTCGTATTATACAGCCGATTTTGACGTCAAAAGGAGTTTAAATACTTTAAAACTAATATTCCCAACCGAATAGGTTTATTTAATTAGCTATCAGATATATTACAAGAATATTATAACCAACAATCGAAAAAATTCAAATAATGTATGATAAACAATGTTTATTGCAAGTATTTCGTCTTAAACAGCCGATTTTGACGTCAAAAGGAGTTTTAATACTTTTAAACTAATATTGCTAACCGAAGACATTTATTAAATTACTTTTACAAGTTATTACAAGAATATTATTACTATTAATCTAAATAACTCAAATATTGAACGATTAACAATGTTTATTACGAGTATTTCGTCTTAAACAGCCAATTTTGACTTCAAAAGGAGTTTTAATGCTTTAAAACTAATATTCCTTACCAAAAAGGTTTTTTTATTTAGTTGTACAAAATATTACAAGAATATTAATGCAAATATTCAAATTAATTCAAATAGTGTACAATAAAAAAGGGTTTAATACAGTATTTTGCTTAAAACAGCCTATTATAACATTTATAGTACTTTTATGATGTTTAAAGTTAGATTACTAACCAAAGAGGTTTATTAAATTAGCTGTACGATATATTACAAAAATATTATAACCAAAAATCGAAATAACTCAAATAACGTACGATAAGTAATGTTTATTACAAAAATTTCATCTTAAACAGCCGATTTTGACGTCAAAGGGAGTTTAAATACTTTAAAACTAATATTTTTTTAACCGAATAGGTTTATTTAATCAACTGTATAATTTATTTCAAGAATATTAATCACAATAATCGAAAAAAAATCAAATAGTGTACGATAAAAAAGGGTTTAATACAAGTATTTTCTTTAAAACAGCCTATTATAACGTCTATAATACTTTTCATGTGTTTATAGTTAGATTACTAACCAAAGACGTTTTTTAAATTAGCTGTACGAAACATTACAAGAATATTATAACCAAAAATCGATATAACTCAAATAATGTTAACTCAAATAAAACCCTCAAACTAAAAAGAAAAGAAACCGACCAAGAACAATCATCTACTTTAACCCACCCTTCTGCCAATCCGTTAAAACATATTTAGGGAAAGTATTCTTCGAACTCATTGATAAACATTTTAAAAACAATGAAGTACTCAACAAAATTATAAACAGAAATAATTGCAAAATATCATACAGCTGTATGAATAATATCAAAGTTATAATACAAAAACACAATAAAAAAACCTTAAATAATATCTCCAATAAAAAAAATTACAAAATCAATAACACCCCTACTTGTAAGTGCCAATCTAAAATCTCCTGTCCTTTAAACAACAAATGCCTTATAAAAAATTTTATTTACAAAGCCACCGTAATATCAAACAAGGAAACAAAAGAATACATCGGGAGCAATGCTAATACTTTTAAAAGCAGATGGTACAACCATAACCATAGTTTTAACACCTACAAAGAAAGCACCACCGAACTAGCTAAATACATCTGGTTTTTAAAAAACAACAATTTTGAATATAACACCAAATGGAGTATCATCCACAACATCGTGGAGGTAAAAAAATCCACAGTGTATGCAGCACTTGCAGCCTAGAAAAACTAGAAATAGCCAGAGCCAATAAAATAAAGAACTTAAAAAAAAGATACGAACAGTTTGCTAATTGTCCACACTTAAAAAAACTTCACTTTAAGACTTAAGCGCTTGACATTTAGTTTTGCATGTCATTTTATTTACTTAAATTCATTTTAACTTATTAGTACAAAACGTTTTTAGTCCATTTTAAATAATTAAAAAAAAAAAACCAGCTTTAAACTATAAAAACTAAATTATAACATTAACTTAGTTCAAAGTATACATTAGTTACGTCATAATATTAACGATGTTATTCTAGAAAATTTTCAATGCAATTTTAAATTAGTATAATTTAGCTCCAGACAGCTAGTAGTTTATCAAGTTATATATTCAATTCAAATCCCTTTATTCATGGTAATATGTAAGTCATTTAGTTTATTTAATTACTTTAAGCTGACTTTTTTAACTTAGTAGTAGTTTTATGTTCAATACCTAAGTTAAAGTTTTCAATTTATTAAGTAATTCTAGTACATACAATTTTAATGTTTAAGATTCGAAACTTTCTAAACATCAAAAGTTACAAATTCTAATTCACTTGTTTTGTTTTACTTTTATTTTTCAGATTTAAATTGTAACTGAATATCCCTTAAAGCAGGGGTTCCCAACCAGGGGTACAGCATTCCAGGGGGTGCGAGATGGCTTTTATTTTTTGTACGACAAATAAGGAGATTTTCACTTTCTGATAAAGTTTATAAAGTTAAAAAGTACATTTTGTTATAAAAAAAAGTTTGCGCTAATTTTCTGAATAAATTAATTTCTTTAATACGTCATACAGCAAGAGCGAATTTCTAGAAGTAAATTATTTTAACTAATTTCATTTAATAGATGTTAGTTTAGAATTAACATTTCAGTAAAGATTTCTTAGAGTTTTACACCTGTGAATTTTAATCATCTATTCTTTAAATATTTTATTTACTTAACTGGCCATTAATTGTTTAAAACAGTTAATGAGCTAGCATCTATTTTAATTGAAATACTTAGATAAGAATTAGTATCTTCAGCAGGTTTTTTATTAACTGTTAAAAACAGGTTCTTTTAAGTCTATTAAATTTATAATGTAATCTTTTATAAAGCTTAGTTGTGCAGAAAGTGGTGCTTAAAGATTTAACATCAATAAATTGCAAAGTTCACAGCAACTACTGTATGTTATACCATTTAAGAAAACTTGTTTATAGCTTTAGTGAAACCAATTTTTATAGATCAGCAAAAGTATTCAATGCATCAACTTTATTTCTATTCATACCTTTTTTGAACTTAAACCGTTTACCTTTTTCAATCTACTTTTTTCTATTTATGTTGTAAGGATACAAACTTTTTTTGTATTTGCTTTTATACATATCTTTTGACAATTTAAGACTCAATATCTTTTAACTTTTTAAAATCTTAACTCAAACCTTTATTATTTTGAAACCCCCTAGCTGCTAATAGTTTTGAAAATAAAACATTACATTACATAAGCTTAATTTAGAACAGCTGATTTTTATAATTTAAGAAGTACATATATTCATAACAAAATGTATAAAAAGTTTAGTTTTAAGTTTAAGCTTAATATTTATTACTTTTCTAGTGCTTTTTCCTCACTTCTAATACTTTTTCAAATCTTAAAAGACTTAATGACGAAGTCATAGGCTGAAGCATTGTTCTAGTATAAATTTTATGAAAAAAAATTTCTTAGTAATTGACTTTTTTATTTATTTTTTACAACACAGTTTATTTAATTAGTACTCAATCATGACAAAGATAAGGAAGTGGAATGAAAGTTATGTTAAGTTTGATTTTACTTGCACTGAAACAGTTGAAGGCCTGCAAAAACCGCAATGCATGTTATGTAACATTGTATTTTCGAACTCAAATTTGAAACCATCTAAGTTACAAGAACATTTTAACAAACGACATGGTGGAGCAGATATTTCAGGTCATGATTTTGAGTCATTGAAATCTAAAAGGATCCGCAATGAATCACGAGGAACACTTCCCAAGTTCGGTTTTGTATCTGCTGGCAAGCCTCTTTTATTGGCTTCTTACCATGTGGCGTATAACGTAGTTAAATCCAAAAAGCTTCATACAATTGCTGAGGAGTTGATAAAGCCATGTGTGTTTCAAATGACAGTAGATGTTCTGGGAAAAGAAGCTTCAAAAAAGCTTGAGTTAGTGCCGCTATCTAACATCATTATTCAAAGTCGATTTATAGATTTAAGTTCGGATGTTTTGGATCAAGTCATTGCTGAAATCAAAGCTAATTCTTTAAATATCTCTCTCCAGTTGGACGAATCAACCGATGTTGAAAGTTGCAGTCAATTGATTGTACTAGTGAGATATGTGCATGATGGTTCGATAAAAGAAGAATTCTTAGTTTGTGAAGATCTGAAAAGAACTACAAAAGCAAAATACATCTTTCAATGTGTCAAGATTTTTTTTGCGAAACATGACTTAGACATGCAAGTTATTGGTTCTGTATGTACTGACGGTGCCTCTGCTATGTTGGGAAATATATCTGGTATTTTTGCTTTGTTAAAACAGGATATTCCGCACTTGCAGGGTACTCACTGTTTTCTTCATCGACATGCCTTGGCATCAAAAACATTGCCCTCGAAATCTAAAAATGTCCTTGATATTTGTGTGGGGACAATCAACTAGATTAGAGGTCGTGCTCTTAATCACCGTCTTTTTAAGTCCTTGTGTCAAGATTATGGTAGTGAACATTCAGTTTTACTTTTCCATACGGAGGTCCGCTGGCTATCACGTGGAAGAGCTTTTAAGCGCTTTTTTGAATTGAAGAAAGAAGTAAAAGCTTTTCTTAAGGAACGTGACTATGACCATTTCAAAGAAATGGAGTCAAAAGAATTTATTCAAATACTAGCTTACTTAAGTGACATTTTCAGCCGCTTGAATGACATGAGTGTTTCCATGCAAGGGAGAAATGTAAATATCTTAAAATGTCGTGAAATAATAAATGCTTTAAAAAAAAAGTTAAATCTCTGGTGTCGACGAGTTGAAAGAGGCAATTTATCAAACTTTCCATTACTCGAAGAAGTGACTGATGAAGATGAGTGTTTCGTTCCAAGTGTGCGTGAAGAAATTATGAACCATTTGGAAATACTATCCAAGTCTTTTGACGGATATTTCAAAATAGGAGAACTGGAAATTTTCTGAAGAATGGATAATAAATCCATATTCTTTTAATTTGAATCACATGTCGGATGATGAATCGTTAAAAGATGAACTTATTGAATTATGCATGAACCGTTTTATCAAAATGCAGTTTGAAAGAAAAACTCTTGAGCAATATTGGTGTTGTTCAATGAATATGTTTCCAAAACTTGGTGAAAAAGCACTAAGTACTCTCATTCCATTCGCGACGACTTACTTGTGTGAGTCTGGATTTAGTACTCTTTTGTCTATAAAAACTAAATCAAGAAGCCGCTTGAATGCACAGGCAGACATGGCGAATTGCCATCAGCAACAAAATGCCACGTTTTCAGAAAGTTTTGTACAATAGACAGGAACAAAAAAGTTATTAACTTTAGAGTAGATTTAAAATTAAGTTCTTAATCTTTTTAAAATAAGATTGCATGAATAGTATTTTATTAATTTTCTAAATACCTTGTGAGGATAATGATGTGTCATTTAGGATTTTTTATTAAATATATAAGATTAGTTTAGTTTTTTGTTAATTTTTATTGAAAAAAAAAAGCTTTTTATAAAGATAGATTAGTTTTTTTCGTTTAATTAAAAGGTAATTAATTTTTTTTAGTTTGTTTAAAAATGAGCAGGTAGAATTACAAGTGATGAGCCCAAACTCACTTGCTTGACCTTCATAAAACGTTTATCGTTGCGAAGGGAAGAGTTAGTTTTGATGTTTTCTACGTTATAAAAAATAGATAAAACTTGTTCAATTATAGTTTGTTATGTTTTTAATTTTCCAAGTATTTTATTTTTGTCAATATAGTACACTATCACAAAAATTAAAATACAAATTATCAATTAATGAAATCAATCATTTCATGATACAATTATTAATAAATAATTGAGCATATAGTGTCAGGGGTGCGAGATCAAATTAAGAGATTTTAGGGGTGCGGGGAATCAAAAAGGTTGGGAACCACTGCCTTAAAGGGTGAAACTGAGTTTTACAAATAAAATTTTGATTAATTAATGTTGTGTAAAATATGTTTAATAAACTATCCCTTTTATCAGGAATATATGAGATGGAAATATCTCATACACGAAATGGCTTTATAAAAATGTTGTTTGTTATATGATTAAAAAAGTATCTATATATGTATATATATAATCTTTTTATACAAAAAAATCTTTTTTTAATATTCCTGACACCCGTTATGACGCATTAAAACGTCGATTAAAAAAGCAGATGAAATTTATGGGCAAAATTATGTAAAAGTTTACCAAAGAATTTTTTACGACTTATTAAATAAATTCAATTAGTAGATTTTAAATTACTTTTGTACCAGTAAATATATAAATATGAATAAATAAAACTAACAAAAATATTCCGACTAAGGGTTAGGATTAACAGTTAGATAAAAAATATAAATGAATAAAAAATAATGAGAAAAAAATTATAAACCAACGGTAAGGGCTAGGAGTAACAGTAATAGTGAAAAAAAAGATTCAACCCGTGCAAGAAAGTCTTTGTGCAAAATTGTTTTCATGCAATTTTGACACTTACCCTGATTTTGTAGACAGAGTTGTTGCCTTTTTTTCTTTAGTGCTATGCATATTTTAATTTTCTTGATTTTTGTTTTTCTTAGCTAAAAAAAAAATAAGTTTAGTTATTTTTTATTTTGGGTTAGTTCTGCAAAGTATTTCCCTCTTCAAATTATAGTCTTTGTTAATATATTTTAGTTCACATATTAGTGTTATTATTTGTTATTATATATTTGTTATTATTAGTGTTCATTGTTAGTTCAGTGCTATGCCTTTTTAATCTTATATTAAGGCTTGCGAAATGTCTCAATACTGTATTTAAATCTTATAAACTGCCACATTAGTTTAACTTAATATAATTACAACGCTATAAAATTATCAAAGTATAAAATAGTTAATTTTTACTTAGTGTAATAAAATTAAAAAGTCAATAGTATAATAATAATATAAATATAAAATGTCTAAGATGTTCACAGAACGTTTAAAAAACAATCAAAAATACGACGATGGTGTATAAAGATAAGGAATCTTTAGTACTTTATATATAATTGTACATACTGTAATTAAATAGGTCTAAGTTTGAGAACTGTTACTTCAAAATTTCTGATAAAAAATAACACTTTTGTTTTACTAAAAATGATTTTTTGTTTTATTAATATTTTATGTATTTCAGTTGACGTTGATTTTTAAACATGTTAAAGCCTTAACGATAAAAATGATTAACAACTATTGCTTATACTAATGATTATCGAACGATAAAAACACGGTCCAAAGTTTTGATCTAAGGACCTGTGGTACGAAAGAGCCATAGTCATTAAATCAATCACTATATGTTAGACAATCTTTTACAACTGAATAAATTCTTTACAAATTATACAGGTTTATACTATAATAATTAAAATGCCTGCATTTTTGTTTGCAGACAAAGAATAAATTATCTGCTTTGCAATGCGAGGTAAATGACATTATTAGAGTTAATGTATTAGAACATAATATTGTGAGGTAATTATTAAGTGTTTTTTTGAGCACTTAACGACAGTTTAGTCTTGTGAAATAGTATTTAATTATCTTTTATGTAATCAAAATTTATATTTTGACTCGTTATTTTATTTTATATTTTACTTTACTTCATCGTAAATTCGATTTGAAAGTTTCAAATACTACATAGTTTCAAAACAGTCGAAATTAACATTATATATTGTAAATATAACTTACCATTAATCTTCAATAATCTATAGTATTTATTTTTATTTTAAATAAACACACACATGCCTCTACTTTAGCTTCTACTATTTCTATACAGTATATTTTTTACTCTATACTAATTGTAACTTCATTTAGTATATTAACACAAGGGTTTAATAATATCACTACTATTATCGGACCTTAATGTAGACTGAGATCTGGATTTCGATTTTTTGTCAGTTTGTCAGTCAGTTTCAACAAAACACTCTATAAATGGTTTATCATGTGTTACAATGAAGCTATAGTCATTCGGTTGCCACTTAATGATGAGTTTTAGTAAAAACAAAACTTGAACTCAGTCTACCGAAAGATTGTGGTCTGATGAACAAATTAGTATCATAAAACCTTTATGTTAACATACAACATGAAGTTGTAATAAAAATAGAGTAAAAAGTTACTTTGACAGGTATTAAAATTTGAAGATCAGATGTATAAAGTAGTACCTGAGCTTTTATCACTATATATGAAAGTCCAAACTTAAGCTATTGACTTTTGCCAATAACTTCTTTGGGTATGAATAATATTTTTATACAAGCTTTAGTCTAAAATTTAAGTTGTCTTTTGTAATTTTGTCTTTTTTTGAAAGCTATATTCTAACAAGACGTTTTTTATTAAAGTATTATTATACTATTCACTTTTTAATTTTATTGAACTTGTTAAAAATAATTTATTTTGTACTCTGGTAATTGTATAGTGTTGTAATTATACTAAATTAAACTAATGTGTCGGTTTGTAAGATTTAAATTTAGTATTGAGATATTTCGTTTATTTTAAAACCTGTTTTACACAACTTTTGTTTAAAAATATGCATACTTAATAAATTATGTCGTTTGTTTATATTTGTTATTGTAATACATTTATCAATATTGTAGTAGTTATAAATATACTTGTTATTAAATCAAAAATACACGATTTAAAAAATTCAGTGAATTCTTGTTCACTAGGAATCTTAAAATGCATGCTGAAATAAAAACTTTTGCCTTAATATTGTTTCTATTTTGCCAACAACTGTCGTAATTTTTATTTTTTTCGTTTTAATTTGTTCTTCTTCTGAAGTTTTTGAAGCTTAAAATTATGAAATGTTTTCTTATTTATTCCTAAAGAATATTTACTTCTATAGTTTATTTGTTTGTACACATATAAACTGTAAATAAATTTCTAAAACATATCTAAAAACTTTTGTCTTAAAAACAGTAGTATTTAGTATAGATTGTAGGTTTAAACTCAATAACCGAGATATCTATTTGTACATCATATCCTCAGACTATTTGGAGAACATCGTTTTTTTATTTCCGTTTGTGTTCCATAAACTTATTCTTTGTGCTTTATATATATCAAACAAAAAGATCATTGTTAACCTATTTACATTTAGTCTACAAAAGACTTCTTTTAGTTTAATTTAAATTTACTGTTCAAGTTTATATTTGATTAATTGATAACTATAAAATATAATAAAAGCTTAATTAGTTGTTTTAATTAATATCCTTAAATTTTTTAACAACAGTACAAGTCACAGAAAAATTGAAATGATATTAGTTTACGTCTTAATTCAATGTGAAAATGACATTATTTTTCGTAAGTATCGCCAATAGCTTTTTCAATGTTACTTTGTTCTAAAAAAAGGACAAAAAGTTTATTTAAAAAACTTAAGTTGAAAATTAATTAAAAATAAACAATTGTTAAAAGCTAAACGAATAAAATGTTAAAAATAACTAATATAAACAGTATTCTTTCGTTATTAAACTAACACATGTTTCTTTTATGTTAACTTGTTAACACACATCAACGAAAATCTCTAAAAAAGTACTATAAGAAATGTGTAGAAGGTTAAGGAGGTGTATATGTGTGTTTATTTAAAATAAAAATAAAAACTAAAGGTTATTGTAGATCAATGATTAGTTATAAATACAAAATATAATATTGTAGTTTGTTTTAAATCAACCAGTTCAAAGTTCTCGACTTAATTAGCTTAATTTTCTTACCTAATTTATATTTTCTGTATATTTTAGTGTATGCTTGAAGTTGGCATTGTCTATAGCGTTTTGGTATGTTGCTACGTATTCGTAAAAATTTTTCATTATCGATAGTCTATTAATTTTCCTTTCAATAACCGCTTGGAGGTTCCTTTTTATAACTTTTGAATGGTTTGTTTTGCTAATTATATATCTTACTTCTAAATTTTCTATACGGTATGGTTTGTATATATTGTTTCCCTTTAAACAATACCAACTCCAAGAATACCCTAAGATATTCAGTAAAATATAAAGACTCAAACTAAAAAGAAAACAAACCGACTAAGGAAAATCATTTACTTTAATCCTCCCCTTCTGCCAATCCGTAAAAACTAATATCGGCAAAGTGTTTTTCGAAATTACTAATAAAAACTGCAAACAAAACAAAATACTGAGTAGTTAATTAAACAAAACAAGCTTTAAACTGTCTTATAGTTGTATGAGCAATATAAAGGAGATAACACAAAAGTACAAATAGAAAACTTTAAATAAACTAACAAACTGAAGAAAAAAAAACAATAACAACAATACTCCAACCTGTAACTGCTGATCAAAGAATCTATGCCCCCTAGATAACAAATGTTTAACAAAAAAGTAATTATAAAGTTACGATATCATCTGCAAAGGAAATAAAAATTATAAAGGTTTATCGGAAACATTTTTAAAAGTAGATGGTATAGTCATAATAACAGCTTCAAAACTTATAAAGCCATCGATACCGAACTAGCAAAATACATTTCGCAGTTGAAAAACAAAAAAATCAATTCGACATAAAATGGAGCAGTCTCTACCACATCGGAGAAATTAGAAACATACACAGCATCTGCTAGACTTATATTTTATAAAAAATAGAAATTGTCAGTGCTAACAAAAAGATCAACCTGAATAGGAGGTACGAACTATTTGCAATCTACCCACATTTTCAGAAACTCTGCTTTAAAACTTAAAATTATCATTTGTTAATTAGAAATTTAATTTATTTGTAATAGTAAGGAGTTATTTTTGCCACTAGAAAACTATTTTACATTAAAATGCGATCCCAAATTAAATCTTTTTATTAAATAAACCTTATCTAATAAACAATTTAGCAAAGTTTTATAAATTTATAGCAAAAACATAACATTTCAATTTGTCATCAACTGAAACAACAAGATAATTACATCATAAAGCTGTTGTAAACAAATTGAACTTTAATCCTCAATAGTCAAAATAAACCTTTATCAACTGCAAGCCTTGAGTGTGTAATTATATTTCTATTATTTTTGCAATTAACATCAGTGTAAGTCCGTTTTATTACTGTTTTAATTAATTAATTAATTTTTTTTAATTTAAAGAGCCTATAAAGTTCTTTAAAATGAAACACAACTAGGAATTTTTTTATTAAGTATAGTATTATTAAGTTTTGTTTTTGTTAAACCACAAGTTTAAATCATAAGTACAACACTTTGGTTTTTGTTTTGTTTTACTTAATATTTTTAAAATAACTTTCATTTATTTAGTTCAAAAAGTTTTTTTAGATTTATTTATAACAACTGGTGACCTCCTATATCCCAATATAAAAGTGAAACATTGTATTGTTGATAATTAACTGTAAAAGTAGAAGATATAATAAAAAATTAAAATATAAAACAACCTATTAAAAGCTTGTATTCTAACAAACACAAAAACATTAGTTTTAAACATGTTTAAATCATTGCACTTATTCCAATTTTTTTTCTTTTGTTTCATTTGACTTAATATTTTTGTTTCCCAGATTTTATTTCAAATTGCTGTTTGAATTCATTTAACATACTTTATTTCATAATCTTCGTTTTTCTTGAGACGATCTGTGAACTTCTTTTACATCACTTTAACGTTTTAATTTTATTACACTAACTAAACCAATTATTTTATACTTTGAAATTTAGATTAGGTTTAAATTATATGTATATATAAACTTATAATAACAATACTATTTATATATAATAATAGTATATATATATTATATATATATACTTACTAATGTGTTAGTTAAGAGAATTATTGCTTTAAAATTAAGGTTAGATAAACTATATTTTTCAGTAAGCAATAAAACAGCGCAAAAACTTTTTAATCAAACAAACATTAACAATAACACAAAAAAACAGAAAAATGAATTCTGTCCACATTGTTGCGGTCAAGTTCAATTTTTATATCAGCCCGTCTCTGAATGATTCCTTCTAAAGCTAATTTTGACGGTAAACAAATTGTTACATTACCTGTATTCTTTTCCACAAATACAAAGCATGAGCAACCTAGAATTAATTTTTCTTTTTACTTAGTACAACATAACTGGTGTTTCTGTAAGCAAAGTTAAGACAAATGCTAGAAATATATACAAATTCTACTAACAAACTAGTGTCATCACTTATTTATATTTTTAGAATGTACTTGTCCTCAATGACATCTTCTATACTAACCACTGGATCTTTTACATCTACTATTGGGTATATAAAATGGAATACCATCGAATTTTCATGCTGAGTGGATATTCTACGTTGACTGGCTATTCTACATTGACTACTGGATTTTCCTTGTTGACGAGTGAGTTCAGTAATTCAGCTGAGCAACTTTCAGATTTTCTCAATAATCGATAATCAATTGCAACAATAAGATCACATAGCTTGCCTTAAACACATTGGAATAGCTAAACTCCTGCAAGTTCATCGCTTATATTTGAATCTTTTTTAAACACTTCCTATTTTCTGATGAATTCTAGCCATGCCTCTTGACTAATCCCCTGGTCAATTATTGGTCAAACTAACGATGTAGTATATATTACACCTAAATGATTAAATGAAATAAACAAGAAACCTTAGCTGTACTGAACAGAATTGTTTATTGAACGACAAAAAATACGCTCAAAAAATTTGGTCTAAGGACTTGGTGAACGAAAAAACTATTCAGTTATCGAGTCGTACACCAGAACAGTTTAATGTCATGTTCAGGACAGTACTAATAAACTAATAAAACTGTACTAATATATTTTTTAGATTAGAATCAAACTAAAATAAACTAGCGCTAAAAAATTAATAAAAATAAAATAAAAATGCACTTAATAAAAAAAAAAAACGAAAAACTAATTACTTTAAAATTATTTAATTTAAGGATTTAAAAAAAGTTCAGTATACCAACTTTTGCTGCTTACATAAACTGGGCCTTAAAGATTGACTGCATAAGGCTTCTAGAATATGTAGCTGAAAAGAATTCTCTAATCTCACTATAACTGAAAAGTTCTCGTTTTTATAATTTTTTTATACTCGTGATTGTACGCACTTAAATAGTTCTAAAAATAACGAAACGAGTTTTGTTATAATTTTTAAATAAGTTATGCATTAGAAAAGAGCTGTTTTAAATCAAATTAAAATAAAAGTGATATCTTCTATGCCCTTTTTTTATGCAAAAAAAGTTTGAAACATCGTTAATACCTATATATTATAACAATACACATATAATTATTTCTTAGACTTTAGACTTAACTATGCGCTAGGTGGAAAACTTTACCGAACAATTTAAATCTATATTATAAAATTCACAAAAAATAAATTGGGTATAAGTTACTTTAAAAATAGTTTAACAGATTCACTCACATTTAAAATTTTAAGAAATAACTTAATTAGCGTAAATTAAAAAAATAAACTAAATAAACTTAAGTTTTAATGTCATAATTATGTCTACAATAATAGTGTATAAGTAGAAGCTTCGGTTCGCTACACCTTTACCCTCGGTCGGTAAGTTATTTTATTTTTGTTTTTTTAAATTTTATTATTATTATTTATTTTTAATTATTTTAAAAAATTTTCTTTTTACTAACACTGTTACCCCTAACCCTTACCCTCGGTCGTGTAGCTGTTTTTTTTAATTATTTTTTATTTTATTATATTTTTAATTTTTAATGTTCATTAGTTATTTTTTTTTAAAATACTATCACTGTTACCCCTGAACCTTACCCTCGGACAGTAACTTTTTTTTTCTTGTCATTTTGGTATTAAAATATTTTTTAGCTTTTTTTTTCTGTTTATTTTTTTTTCTGTATTTTTTAATCTCGTGCAAAATTGACCCTCTGTGCAAAATCGTCTTTGTGCAATTTTGTTCCATCGTGCAATTTTGTGCCCTCGTGCAATTTAGACCCGTTCCCTTATTTAATAGCTACACAAACTTCAGAGTTTGAATTGTAGTCATGCTAACTGTACTACTACGAAGCTATGAGCAGTACTTTGTTCAAGTACGATGATTTTTCAACTGCTATATGTCTAAGGTCAACTTTTACTTTTGGATGACTGTATAACTTAAAGTAATTTGTCTATAATAAAAGTAGTAAACGAAGTCTGATGAGGTTCTATAAGAAATTTTTACGCTGGTTTAAGTGTATTCTAAATAGATATAAAAAACTTCAAGTAAAATAAACTTAAACCTTAATAAGTTCTTCAAGACGTTTTTACGCTGCTTTAGGTGTATTGTAAGCTAATTAAAAAATAAAATTAAGTAATAATGAACTTGAACCCTTTTAAGTTTTTTAGGACGTTTTAATGCTGTTTTTAGTGTATTCTTAACGAATAATAATAAGTTTTAAAGTAATACTTTATTAAACCTTTTTTAAGTACCTAACCAGATTTTCTTGACATCAACTCTCTTTAAATTAATGAAAAAAAAGTGGTGCTTATATTACAACATTATATCGAAACGTTTTAATGATTGTCTCTTTAATCTTTGAGAACAAAACAATTAAAATCTTATATTTTTATTAGCATAAGAGACATAAAAGATTGTAAACGTTCATAATTTAAAAAGAGCTAATATAAAATTAATTGATGTACATTTTTCGAATCTCTTTATACGTATATTCCAACTGAAAAAAGTTCAAGTAAAAACGCACTTTAACCATGTTTTAACGCTGTGTTAACTTATTAACACTTAAACTTTTTAAGTTCTTCAAGACGTTTTTACGCTGTTTTTTGTGTATTCGTGACGAATAATAATAATTTTCCACTATTATCTAGTAGTCTTTTAGTGAAACCTTACTAGAGTATTTAATACTTTTTTGTCAAAAATTCCCTTAACTTATAAAAGAAATTTTTTTTCTTTTCTTTTTGTAACCCTACGACTGTCTTAAGGGATTACCTTTATATAAAAAAAGCTTAGTTATTTTTTATAGAATCAAATAAATGTGACAAGTAGCTTAATATTTTTTATTTAAAATAAATAACAGCAATGAGAAAACAATTTATAAGAATATGTACAAAATTAGTCAATATTGCACCAACAAAAACAACACGAGCGTAAACTTATCTTGAATGGATTATTTTGTAATTTTTTTTTTATCAACCTTTAAAACCAATTATTCTCAATTTCTTTAATGCTTATTTGGAATTTTTTTATTCTAAAGAACGTTTTTTTGCTTTGCTGTTCACAATAATTTCTATCGAAATGGGGTTTTACTTTTGTAGTGGGGCCCCTTTAAAAATTTAAATTTTTTTGAATTTTTCTACTTTACACCTATTTTTTCAATTTTTTTTTTTTTTTCAAATTTTTTTTTTAAATATATTTATTAAATTGAGGTTAATAACGTTATTAATTAATTAAAATAATTTTTATTTTATAACATATGTGTGCCTAAATCAATTTTTTCAGCAAAATTCTAAGTTTTCACGGTTTTCGTTTTTTTGGTTTATGGTTTTATTGCAAAAATATAATATTTCTATAATAATTTTTATTTTTTATGGGCTTATATATTTGAGTTTTATAACGTTATTATATTTTTTTCTTAATTTATTATTGGTTTTTTTATATATGATCCATACAAGTTTTACCTAAATTCTTAGCACTTGAGTACTTTGTTTACGTAATTTGAGGGATCAAAATTTGTACTGATCACATATTGAAAAAATAATAATAATTTAAGAAAACAAATATTGCTGAATATTGATTTAGGCATATGTTATAAAAAAAGAATTGAAAATAAAACTTAAAAAAAGGATTAACAACGTTATTGAACTCAGTTTACTAAGTATGTTAAAAAAACTAACTTGAAAAAAATATTATGTTTTGAAAGAATAGGCGTTAAGTAAAAAATGCAAAAAAGAATAAATTTTTAAAGGGCCCCACTACAGAAGTAAAACCCAAATTCGATGGAAATCATTGTAAAAAGCAAAGCAAAAGAACGTTCTTCAGAATAAAAAAAATTCCAAGTTAGCATTAAAGAAGTTGAAAATAGTTGGTTTTAAAGTTTGGTTAAGAAAAAGTTACAAAAAAAGCCATTCAAGCTAAGTTCACGCTCGTAAAAGCAAATATATAAACAATAAAAACATTAACCACCAACACATAACAAAAATGGCCGAAAACTAAAATAAATTTAAATAACAAAGAGCGAATTTGTTACAATATTACATTATTATCTTTAATTTGGTTTAATGATTCTCTCGTTAATATTTTAGAATGAAACCTTAAAACCTGATTATTTTGAATATTGATTTAACACAAGACACATAGAAGGTCGCAAACAGTTTTATTTACAAAAAAATTGATTTAGCATTAATTGATTTAACACTTTGAAATTGTTTATACGTATTTGACATAGTCTTTAACTGAAGAAAATCAAAAGTATAAATTAATTTAAACTTTTTAAAGTTCTATTAGATATTTTTACGATAGTTTAATTGTATTCTAAATGAATTAAACTATAAAGTAAATTTTAAAATATTTTTAAATTTTAATAATAAACTTTTATTTTTGTTATAATTTGTAGTTGTCGTGATGTAAATGTTTGTTTGATTAAAATGTTTTTGCGCTGTTTTATTGCTTACTGAAAAATATAGTTTATCTAACCTTAATTTTAAAGCAATAACTTTCTTAAAGACTTAAACAGTTTAAAAAGTTCCTAAACAGAGTTTTTCAAAAAAAAAAAAAGATTTAGTTAAAATAAAGTTTTTCAATTTTAAAAAGAAGTTGTCATATAAGCTGATATTAGAAAATTGAAAAGTGAGTATAAAGAAAAAGGTAAGAAATTTGAGAAGAGTATCGTTGAAATTCAGAAAGATGAACAAATTTGATGTTTAGTAGTTTAGTTATTTACTCGAAAACAAAATCACTGAGTTACAAAGAAGTTTTTTCGAATTTAAAATAGAGTTTTCTTTCGAATTTAAAAGAATTGAAATAAATTTTTCTGTATATGCTGATGCAATGAAAACAATCAACCCAAAAGACTTTTTTACCAGTATCAACACCAAGTTAAGTGTAGTTGCCGAAAAAACTGAAGCAGAAAACGAAGAAAAGCTAAAAAAAGAAAGGATTAAATGTAATTGTATTTAACATCCCTGAGTGAAGAAAATCAACCACTAGTTTCCTTGAAAACTCTAAAAATGACTTGCAAACTATTTTAAAAGTTCTAGGAGAAAACAAAACTAAAAAAAATTGGTGAAAATCACTATATCGTGTGGGTAAAATAACAAAAGAATAAAAGAGAGCTATCATATTCAAGCTTAATTATGTAGCCTCTAAACACAGACAGTTAAAAGTGAGAAACCGAAAGTTATCAATAACGGACTAAGAAAAATTGTCTATATTAACCCTGACAGAACCATCTTAGAACTTGAACCATTTAGAAATTTTAGAAAAGAAGTTAAACTGAGACAGGCCATAGCAGACCAGAAAGCATAATCAGAAACAATTAAATTATGGAATCAAATAGACAGCCGTTTCGTTTCAACTCCCAGGAGCCTTGGTATTAGTAGCAAAAACTGTGAGTCAACAGTTTTAAATACTTCTAAATACTTAAAACTTTCTGAAAAAATCTAGTAATTGAAACAAGTTTCCTTTTAATAGATATAATAATTTTAATAGTAAACATTTAAGAATTGAATACACTAACAATGGACCTGTTTTCAGATTTTATTTTTTTTAGAAAATTATTTGTACATGAACAAAACAATGATTAATTTTTTCTTACTGAAACATGGTTGACTCCTAAAGTTAACGATGTCATAGCCTGTCCTTCTAACTAGAGAATAACCATAACTTTTTTAACTTTACCAACAAACAATCGCTTCAGTACTTCGTACTTAAGCCCGCTTGGTTAGATCTCAACAGCGGTTCACGCGACTATGCCTGCCTGATGTGTCCTAATTAAAACGAAACCGGTAGTAGGTTGCCTTCGATGCTGTTGTTGTTAATCTTGCAGTAAAATTTATCAATTATTGTAGAACATAACCCTAAATAGGACAAGTAGGGGTGGAGGTGTTGCCGTCTTTTACAGAAACTTTATTAAAGTATTTTGAGTTACAAAAATTATTATCTCTATTAACAACATAAATTTTAAATACATATGCATAGACGTAATTAAAAAAAAATAAAAGTAATATTTTTCTTTGTCTATCTTCCCCACTGAATGAAAAATGTGCACTGACTGTTAAATATATAACTAAAACAATTAACCCTTTTTCTCAAGAAGACTATTCTTTTAAGTTTTTGGAGATTTCAATCTGCCAAAAATAGATTGGACAGTTCCAGCGCAGACTACAATGAAACCCATTAGTATTTTCCTAAATTTTGTACAGATAGTTTTTTAACTCAGGTAATCGAAAGTCTATCTCATAAAATGTAAGCATTCTTAATCTCTTAAGTTATAACAATTTTAGTCTAGTTTTAGGTCATTCAAAGCTTTTCCATTTCCAAACACGTATGACCATAATAAATTTCATTTAAAATTTAAATTTGAAAGTCAAAAAGTTATCAATAATAAAATTAGTTCATATGATTTTAAAAAGGCAGATTTTGAAAACATAATTTTTTCTGTCAAAAAATAATTGAAGCTCATTATTTAACAAGTGAAAAAATCTCCAAAATTTATATGACTTATTCATCAGCTCAATGTAAACCTAAACTAAACGTTTTACACCACTTTATTCTAAAAATATCAAAAGTAAGAAACATCCATCTCACATTAAAATATTAAAAATAATTCTGTACAAAAAAAGTAAGACAAATAAATCATTTTCTAAAGATTACCAAAATAAGTCAATGCCTTAAAAAATACAATTTTGAGCATGAAACCATGAAAAACCCAAATTTAGAAAAGTTTTATAGTTACGTAAAATCTAAACTTTAATAAAGTAGTGCAATACCATTTTTATATGACAATGATAAAAATAAAACAGTGACCTCTGATTTTTTAAAAAAGATTTCAAATATTTAACAGAAGTTTTCAAAAAGTAATTAAAAAAGATGATAATCACGAAAGTTTTAAAATAGCTCAGAAAAATTGTAGTAAAATGCAAAATTTCTTTTTAACTTATGAAGATATTAAAAATTCAATTAAGCACCTAAAATATTAAATCACTAGATTTACATAAATTATCCCTACCTATTATATTAAGTATGAAATTCCATTAATAATTTTCTACTTTCATTGCTCTACAGAATTAGCTGAAGTACCAAAACAACGAAAATGTCTTTTGTAATTCCAGTCCATAAGAAAGGTAACAAACACAACGCATTAACTATAGGCCAATATCTTTAACTAGTGGCTTTTCTCGAACTTTTGAAAACTTATATCTATATACATTTTTTTAAATTTTTTTTCTATAAATAACCTTTTTGACTATAATTTACTATCTGATAACAATTTTGTTTTGTTCCTAACCGCTCGTAAAACATTCAACTATTAACATGCTTAAATTAATGGATAGTTCCTTATCTTAAAAACAAATATTAAAAAGTAGTTTAAACTGACATTAAAACCTTTCGACTCAGGTTTAAACGACTATTAAAAACATTGAGTTAGTATTAGTGATGTACCGGACTCACTATCCGGGTCCGGCCGGATATTGCCATTTTTGTCTGATATCTGGATCCGGCCGGATTCTAATTTGAAAAAAAAGTCCGAATCCGGTTCCGGCCGGATTCTAATTTGAAAAAAAAGTCCGGATCAGGGTCCGTCCGGATCCTAACAGAGATCCGGCCGGACCCGGATCTAGTTAGTAAAAAAGAGCATACTGAAAAGTATTTTTTCAAAAACAAACCCTGAGTAAATTAATAAGAGTCATTTTCGTCAGTTAAAATTAAACACCTACCGTGATTGGCTCATTTTGTACACGTTACTAATTTACATTTGTTTACATTTAAACTATGAAATAAACATTTCATGAAATGAAACTCTTTACATATGTTGTAAAATTGAAAACTTTGGAATGAATACTTGCATTATTTATTGTTTAAAGTTGAGCTCAGAGAATATTTAGAGTTAAAACGGTTGAATGTACGAGCCAATGAGAATCATATGACGAAATGTTTCAAACTAAATACTGATGCAACAAAACATCAGAACATGACAGGCAGTTTATATGTAAGCAGTTAGTTAGTTTGGTGTATAGCTTGAAGCAACAAAATATCTTGAACGTTTTTGTGAATGCTTATTGTATGTAGTGTTTTGTTTTAAAAGTGAATATTTCAACAGGTGTTTAATTGTTTAAATATTTAATCCAGTTTTATAGTTTAATATTTTATTAAAAATTTTACAGTTTCTGGTTTACTAAAAGGTTTATTTGATTTTTAGGTTTTTGTTTTAAGTCTTTTGATATAGATTTAAATAGCTTCCAGTTTTTAAAGTGTTACCAAAGTAATTAATAATTTTGTATATGCTAGTATTTCTTGTTGTGTTTTCACTCAAAACTGTCGTGTCTGATTATAGAAAGTAGTCTCAGTTAGAATTTAGTATTTGTTTGATATTAATTAAAAAAGGTAGGATTTAATTATGATGGGTAGTACTAATAAGTTAAGTGTACCACAATCAGTCCACAACTTTACTACCAAATTGTCAACCTTTGCTAGCTGTTCTACTGATTATTAGATTAAAGTAATTTTTTCAGTTTTTAAAAACCTCATTCTGACTCAGGCTTGTTTATACTCACTCTAGCTAGTTTTATTGACTTAAACAGTGGAAACCCTGCTAGTTTGAAATTTTTTGGGAGTTTTAGAAAATCTTGGACTGCCTCAGGCTAGTTTAGTTTTATATAAAAACTCAGGCTAGTTTTCTTTTAGATTTTGAATGAGTTTGAGCTGATCCAGTTTTCAATATTTTGTAATTTTCTAGTGTATTTTGTTCAAGAACTCGATTTTAGATTTTTAATTGTAAATAACACCTAAATTTGTAAACCTTGTGGCTAGCTGTTCTACTTATTATTAGATTAAAGTTCTTTTTTATTTCAGTTTTTAAAAACCTCATTCTGACTCAGGCTATTTTATTCTAGTGATGTACCGGAGTCACTATCCGGGTCCGGGTCCTGTCGGATATTGCCATTTTTGTCTGATATCCGGATCCGGCCGGATTCTAATTTGATAAAAAAAGTCCGGATCCGGGTCCGGCCGGACCCGAAATTGTGGGTTTGGTACATCACTAGTTAGTATGGACTTTTGCCGATCTACCGATGTAGAGTTGTTACTTAGCTACGCGAATCTGGATATGACTTAACGCGTTATAACAATATCGGTGAAGGTTACTTTAATGTTTAGAATTGACTTAGCTAAGTTATTTATCTAAGTCGATTTATGAAATGCGAATTAACCTTAGACTATCATTTAAGCTTAGCCTAATTAAGTAGTAAGATTGTTAGAATGCTTAAATACTTATATAAAGAAATAGTCTTAGAAACAAAAAGCTGTATTACGATGAATAGAAAATGCGATAACAAATACAACAAACTGTACAAATAAACTACTTCAATTCAAAAGTTCATGTAAAAAATAGTCGCCATCGTACAAGTGTACGATGCGAACACAACACTTGCAAGCAATAGCGTTATCACTAAGACACTAAAAACTAACTCCCCAAAACAAGCGCGTTACTGAATTTAAGTGGTTTGAATAGTTTGAGAGAAAATAAAGTAAGAAAACCGCTTTCGACTGAGAAGTTGTTGAAACACTGTTGAAGTGTTACATTCTCTCCACTTATTTCGCCATTTTGGAATTTGCACTTAGGTTTAAGAAAGTATTGTCTTTAATTAGTTTTGAATTTCTAAAAAACACTAAACAACCTCTAATATAGAAGCATAAATGAAAAATGACCGCCGACTGTAGTCGACTTATATCTTGTTTGGTAAAAAAATATTACTTTAAAACTGAAAAAAAATCAGAAATTCATCACTGTTAGTACTCGCTCCCCGTTGTTTCCCGTAAACGTTCCTCGTACATGCGTGATCTCCTCATCTGTTCTCCACCTCGGCAACCGTACGCTGATGGTACATCAGATCTCTGCGTCTCCTTCGCTGACTCGTTGATGACTTTCGATTGTCGAGCCGTTTTCGTGCGAAAGTGTAAAAAGAGTGTAAGCAACTACTTGAATTAATTTAATTACAAGTAAAAATATAAAGAAGAGACTTTTTCAAGTATTTTCAAGTACTTTCAAGTATGTTTTTAAGAAACTTAAAAAAATTATAGCTTCAGTTTAAACGAAATATTTTCTACAAACTTTTAGCGTATTAAAAACATTTCACATTTAATACGAGTTAGTTGTTCAGTTAGTTGAGCAATTACATGCATTTCAAAAGTTTAAACTTGTTTTTGTACTGATTTTAAAAATTTTAATACTCTAGGAAAGTTAAAAACAAAGTTGTTTGTTAGCGTTTAAATACTGAATAAGATTTTTAATAGTTCGAATGACCTGTAACGAACCAATCATTATATTTTATGTTTCATTTTATTTCAGAAGAGTTAAAGTTAAAGAATTTCAATGTGACGTCATAACTGGTATTGAGAATAGAAAATGAGAAAAAGAAGCGTGAAATAAATTTAAGAGAAAGAGTTTAAAACTTAGCTTGCAGACGCGAGTCAGTGGGATTATCACCGGAGAAGAGAACGCACACAACGACGTGGAAACAGCACAACGACGGGGAAGCGAGTGAGCCGGCAAGGCAGATGAATCTTATTTAAGACTTGTGTTAATTAAACGAGGATAGGAAACTTTATCGTCGAGTCGATTTTCAATGTTAAACATATTCAAGAAAATGTTTATCACTTAGTTAGCGTGATTACGCGACTCTTAAAGAAGTTGTTGGTAGAATTTTTATAGCACTTTGTTTTCTTACATCTACTTCACTTATTTCACAATGTTTTTATTAATCTTGTAAATATATATAACGTGCACTTATAACTAGTTTTTAGCATTGTTTCTATAGTAAGTACTAGTATATCAAATTAAGCCTGCGTTCCATTTGAACGTCTGTAATACTTTAAATAACAGTTTCTTTTTATCTTATTTAAGAGCAGCTTATCAACAACAAAACCCACCAAACAACATCGAAATTGATGACGGTTACATGGCTAACTCCACAACGGCCTACAAACCTACCACCTTTTAGAATAACAGTCGAATGCGCCCACAAAGACAAATAACTATCGAACAACAAAGCAAATGAGAATCAAATTACGCAAAAAAACTGACAACTAAAGAATATTGAAAATGGACAGCTTAACCGCTCAGAGGAATGGACAACCGACCCGGCCAGGGGCTCGACAGGGAAACCAAGGAAACCAACTGATTGCGTGGCCGAAGAGATTGTGAGTTGACAGTCACAATTGTGAATGGACGGTCAATGTGAATGGAATATTGTGAAAGGACGGTCACAAAGAGTTTTTGAATGGGATTTTTTGAGATTTGACCAAATATCTTCAACCATAAAGAGATGTTCTTTGAGTAATTCAGCTCATTCGGATGTACATCAATCTAACTGTTAGTTACTACTTCAACATGTTATACCTATTAACTAAATTATTGTCATTAATTACAGATTTTTTTTTCTTTTTCAAGCATCACTAATTTTTACTATAATTACATAAATAATAAATATTCAATTTTTTACAAATTTAAATAGCTTGTATTATAATACCTTAAAATGTTAACTTATATAGAAATGTAAAATTTATATGGTTTTATTTGATTTAAGTTGATTATAAATTAAATATTTTATTTTTAAAACTAGTTAAAATATTTTCAAAACAAATTCTAAAGACACTTAAAGTAAACACTCTTTTGAAACGAATCTTATTTTTTGATTAATACTAACAGTAATGATTTCACCTAATAATTATTGGTTTCAAGATTAAACTTCAATCACTTAAATGAGGTTTTTGATTTTTTTGATACTTTGTATCTGTTTTACGTCATAACTATAAAACAATAATTATAAACGAGAATTATTTAACATAACAATAGTTAAACAAGTGAGGTTATAACATGTATAAAAACACTTTTTAATTAGAATTGTCATAATGTGTAGTTTAGTAACTTTCAGAATTGACTCGAGTGCAAATTAAATTTGTTAAAGTGTTTTCGGTTTAGGTTTTAAATTTTCCCCACTTAGTTCGAAAACTATTAATATGAGTTAATTTGCATAGTTATACTTAAAGTTTTGTTAGATTTTTTTTTCAAAGTATCGAAACATTTAAAGGTTTTTTTTTTGTTTGTTACTACCACATACTAATTTTTAAGTTGTTTTATTTTCATATGTTTAGTTAATAAAATAAAAAAATAAAAATTAAAAGTACATAAAATTAAAAAACATGCAAAAAAGCATTAAAAAATTGCAAATAATATATAATAATAAAAAAAGTTTTGTTGTTTAGATTTACAAACTAATTAACTACATCATGTGTATTATTATGTTGATATAATTATTGTTAATGTGTTTTTCAATAAGAATATAAGAAATGTAGAATGTTTTAGTATATTCTAACTACAATTTAAGTATAATAACTACATAATACTTGATAACTTTAAGAATATTTATTTTCAGACTTTAAACTATTACGATACAATCTGATAGCTTAACTTTAAATCGCTTGTTAACAATGTTTTTATAGTTTGTAAACACAACGGAAGGAGTTTAAATTATTTAAACCGCACCTGTTACTGATAAATTTCCCGTTAATTTTTTAGCAGTTAAATGTAATCTAATCAAAAACAAATAGGAGTACCGGTTGACAGTTTTTGAAAATTTTAACATAAAATTGTTAAAAATAAATCTTTCAAACGATAACTATATAAAAGTTGCTACTTTCGTTTTACAGGCATGTGATAATTTTTTTATATTTTTTATCGTAAAATTTAAACTTTCTTATCAATTTAAATTTCAGTTGTATTTTATTATTTATCGACAAAATCTAAAACGTTAGGAGTAAATAACAATTGTTAAATTTTCATAACATCTGGATTTAATTTATTTAGTTTGACGTTTGACTATAAATCGATAACAAAACAGAAGCTAAAAAGACTATGAAGTTTTTTTTACCAAAAAACTTAATTTTATTAACTAATAGTCTTATTGTTCTCTTGTAACATAACTTGAAAAGAAATACTTAATTCGAATTATTGATATATTACGTCACATTGTTCGGAAAATTTGTAGTTTAATAATTAGTATTCTCTGTAGATTTAAAGTTGTTTTGCTCACTTATAGTGATTTATATATATTGATAAAGTTTTAACGATTTTTCAGTAAAGTAAGTTCTATAATACAATTAATCTTTAACTATTAATTGCTATAATGATACAATAACTATCAAACATATTTCTGTAAACATAGATTAAAAAAACTGTTATCATTTAATTAATTTCAATAAATTATTTAAATAGTATAATAAATACTTTGCTTTAATAGCTTTTTAATTTAGTTTATTAAAATGATTTATAAAAAAACATAAAGTATGAGTAGCTTTATCTATTTTTAACAATCTTACTTAATGCCTAAAAAGGTCCACTAATGCTTGCTAAAAAAGTGTACAAACAATAGGTATATAAACTTTTTATTGTAGCTTCACGAGCAGTTGTAATTTTTTGCGGTAGCAGTAGGGTTGATATTATGCATAAGACATTTAATGGGTTTGAGCATCGATGTAGGACTTTCGTTGTCTTAAACTACAAATTACTTATTAAGTTTATTCTCATTATGTCATGCTTAGAAGTATTTTATGATTTATAGTTACTATATGTATAGTCTGTCTGTTGTAGTTTTCGTATTAATTATATTTATTCTTTTTACTTATATATATATATTGTTTACATTATTTGATTTTATAATATATAATTTTGGTTTTTAAGAAAGCACAAAATATTCTAGTCCTTTTTAAATTACTAGTTTAACTACTTAACTCGTAAGCAACTTCGCATGGCATAATAACAATGAATTTTCAGCTTCTCTTACTGTTCGTAAAATGGCAAAAAGAGAATCTTAAATCTTTGTTTTTAAACTCAATGACAAGTTCAATTATATAATTATGTTTTAAAGTTTTCCTTAAGAGAATTTATAATTATGTAATGTTTCCTTAAACTTTTGATTGTTTAAATTAAAGCATTAACTGCTTTTGTCTTTAAAAATGTTGTATATTACAAAACAATAACTTTTACGAACGCCAAACACACTTTCTAAATTAAAAAAATGTATTTTGTAAGTAAATATAATAAAAAATAAAAAAGTTTCAGTATTTATTTAATTATATTAATCTTAGTGCATTGTATATCAAAAAATTAATATAAACTTAGTTTTTCTTTCATTTTAAGTGAGTAGAATAACCACAAATCAAGTGTTTTAAAATTGTCAAGTGATAACATTAAGTTAAATATCAAAAATTATAACAGTAAATTAACATCCGAGTTACTCTATTTTTTTGTAAATATTTCAATTTATGGGTGAACTTATTCTAATAAACATTACAAATATTCAGTTAATGAAACATATATAGTTTAAGATTGTAATTTACATTCAGTCTTATATAACTTTAATTATTTTAAAAAGTATTTTAACTTCGAGTGTTGAAGCTCATAAAAAATAATTAATAATTAGTTAATAAAAATATACAGAAGTGTTTTAAAAGGTAGTGGTTTGTCAAGTAATTTAGTAGTAATAAGTTTAAAAACGAGATTATTTTGAATTCCTAACTTTAAAAACTCTTATTTTCAAATAAAAAACTTAAGGTTTTATGACAAGCAATTGTGTGTATAATTTTTCAAGTATAATCAGGTAAAATCATATACTTTTTGGTACTATTATTTTAAAATCAGGCATTAAACAGCAGCAGACTTGTTTTCACAAAAAAATAAATAATGAATAAGTAAAATTTAAAACAAATAAGAAACTAAAAGTTATTAAACAACCAGGGATGAGAGCTATTCTAACACAGTTTTTAAGACGTCTGGAGAGCGCAAATACTTTGTTCAAAACTATAATAAGGGTACTTTCTTTTCGCATAAAAGACATGCAAATTTTAGGGTCAGCAGCATTTTTATTATTAAACTTGTTATTGCGAAAGTTTTTCATTAATTTTTTTATTCAGTAATTGTGGGATACACATTACTAATTTTGTGATCAGAAATCACCTACTACTCCAGTGTCACCAAACAAAGAAAACGAAATGTTCACGTCAAAGTTACGTATTTATCAATCCTGTGCCATAACATTAAAGTCGTGGAACGCTCACGCATTCTATTCCCGTGACACTACACAATGAAACTTCTCAATTTATCAATATTTTATACGAACTTCGTTGGCTGAACTCAGAAATATTTATTATTTTATGTGAGGAAAATATTTTTTTTTAAGTTTGGAAGGGTAACTCCACTAATATTTACTGGAAAGATAGTCGAACTACTTATGCCTAAGTACTAACACAAAAAAAGTAACTTTTTAAGAAACACAACTTGTATATAGAAATTTAAACTTAAGTTTTAATGATATAGCCTGCTGTCTGCTAAAGTTCAATTTTATTTTTAAAATTCTTAACAGTATTTTATTTAATAGAAATCAAATAAGCCTTTTTATAATTATATACTAAGAATAACTCATTATCATTGTCATAAGTCAAAACAAAGTCTATTAAAAATATTTTAAAAATATGAGAGCTTAAAGATATTTAAGTTCAAGAATCACGAAGAAAACGGCACAAGCAACAAACTAAATTAACTGAAAATCAAAATAAATCAAAAAACGAAGAAGTTGACAAGGAGCTGACGACAGAAAAACGAAGAAGTTGACAAGGAGCTGACGACGGGAATTGACGATGGAGGGACGAAGAAGTTGACAAGGAACTGACGACGGTAATTGACGACAGAAGAATGAAGAAAATGACAAGGAGCTGACGACAGAAAAACGAAGAAGTTGAAAAGGATCTGACGACGGGATTTGACGGTGGAGAGATGAAGAAGTTGACAAGGAGCTGACGACGGGAATTGATTATGGAGAGACGAAGAAGTTGACAAGGAACTGACAACGGTAATTGACGATGGAGAGATGAAGAAGTTGACAAGGAGCTGACGACGGGATTTGACGATGGAGAGACGAAGAAGTTGACGAGGAATTCACGAAAAAACTGCTATTGAGTTTATTGCATCAAAAAAATGAAAAAACAATATTTAGGTTTTGTTATAAGTTTTTTTAGGTATTTTTAATTACTTAACTTTAAATAACATTCAATTTTTAAAGCAACAAAATCATCAATTTTTTAATAAAATATAAATAGTTCGAAATAAGATTTCTAACTTTTCATAGACTTTTAGTTACATAACTCCTGCTCTGCAAACAAGCAAATAAAAAAATTAATCATAAATATGTATGTTAAACGATGATTGACTATGTTTATAGTTTTTGTAACACCAAACATATTTTTTTTACAAATTATGAATTACTGAATTAATTAATTACTTATACTTCAGAAAATGTTTTGATTTGATTTTTTTTTTTTTAGCCGTGTTTTTAGTCCATAACTTACTAACTTTATTTACATATCATTTAAATTTTATATTTTAAGCACCAACAACAATGTATAGTTTTTTAATTCCAAACTTACAATTTTTTATAAACTTTGAATTACTGACTTGATTAATTAGTTTTAATTAAGAAAAGTATACACACATGTGATTAAAAATTGCACATTCTTGTTAAATAATTAACTTATGTACAAATATTTTTCTATTTACTTGTTTTTTATCTTTTATCTTTTTCTTTTTTTTATTCTACCAATGGTTTCGGAAGGAGTTTGTGGGTACAGGTACTAAATGATAGACGTATAGGATTATTGATACATTAAAAAGTAAAATTGATAAAACAATCTTAAGTATAAAAAATGTTGATAGAAACTGATACTAGACAGAAATAGAATCTAAAAAAAGAGTTTAAAATGAAGAGAAAGTAGAGAGGTAAGGTAAAAGACTAGATTTAGAAATAAATTTAAAAAAAACAAGAAAAAAAAAATTGAAGCAAAAGAAAATGTAACGAACCAATCATTACATTTTATGTTTCGTTTTATTTCAGAAGAGTTAAAGTTAAAGAATTTCAATGTTTTAAGTGACGTCATAATTGGTATTGAGAATAGAAAATTAGAAAATGAAGCGTGAAATAAATTTGAGAGAAAGAGTTTAAAACTTAGCTTGTAGACGCGAGTCGGTGGGATTATCACCGGGGAAGAGAACGCACACAACGACGTGGAAACAGTACAACGACGGGGAAGCGAGTGAGCCGGCAAGGCAGATGAAGCTTATTTAAGACTTGTGTTAATTAAACGAGGATAGGAAACTTTAACGTCGAGTCGATTTTCAATGTTAAACATATTCAAAAGAATGTTTATCACTTAGTTAGCGTGCTTACGCGACTCTTAAAGAAGTTGTTGGTAGAATTTTTATAGCACTTTGTTTTCTTAAATCTACTTCACTTATTTCACAATGTTTTTATTTCTGGATAGACGTCTTTTATGATGATGTTTCTACGAAAGAAACATCGATTTTGAATTCAAATGTCCAAGATGAAAACATAACCGAGCTGAACTGCTCGAAGTAATATTTGGAAAGATGATACTACAAATGAAATATTTTTTTATGATGATGTTTCTACGAAAGAAACATCGATTTTGAATTCAAATGTCCACTATTAAGACATAACCGAGCCGAACTGCACGAAGAATATTTGGAAAGATGATACTCCAAATGTAATATTTTTTTATGATGATGTTTCTACGAAAGAAACATCGATTTTGAATTCAAATGTACACTATGAAGACATAGACGAGCCGAACTGCTCGAAGAAATATTTGGAAAGATGATACTCCAAACGATATTTTTTTATGATGATGTTTCTACGAAAGAAACGTTGATTTTTAATTCAAATGTCCATGATGAAGATAAGAAGATACCTGTTTGCTCGACAATTCCACGAGCATCTATCAGAAAAACGACGAAGTTGACGAGGAGCTGATGATAGAAAAACGACGAAGTTGAAAGGGTCATGGAAAAACTGACATTGAGTTTATACAAAAATTTGTAAAAAACAATATTTAGGTTATGTTATAAGCTTTTTTATGTATTTTTTAAAATTACTTAACTTTAAATAACATTCAATTTCAATATCATAATATCTTTTTTTTTTTAAGATTTAAATAGCAAATAAGCAGATATAATTAGTCATAAATATGTATGTTAAACAATGATTGTCTATGTTTATAATTTTTGAAACACCAAGTTTATAGTTTTTTAAATTATGAATTACTGAATTAAATAAGTAGTTTACCTCAGAAAATGTTTTGTTTTGGTTTGTATTTTTTAGCCATATTTTTATTCCATTCTTCACTATTTTTTTATTTTACATCTTCAATTTAATTGAGCTAATTTAGCAAATTAAAATTTTTTGTATGCATATTGATTAGTAATCACCCTAAAAATGATAACTGTTTTAGATAAAATTGTTATGATCCTACTTATGATTAACCCCGTATATGGAGAAGACTTCAAAAATTATATAAATTCAAATAAGAACTTTAAAGAATTCTTACATAAAAATTTACATTTATATGAATGCTCAAACAGTAATAAGATAAAAAATTTCTGCACCCATTTTAAATTCTTTTTTGAAAACGAAGTAAGTGAAAAATGCTCGTACGCAATAGGTTTTGTAGGAATTGCTCACATGATAAGCTTTCAAGATATTTCACTATTCAATTTGCAGATGAAATTAAGGTATTTCATCATTTATAACCAACCGTATTTTGGAATGGTGGGAGAGAACAATTAAGCCATCGTATTAATTTTGTATATATATCAAGTATATGATTTTTTTTGAGAAATTCCATAACCAAATATCATTCTAACCTCGAGCGCTTGAAATTGTCAAACAAAATTACCGTGTATCATATGAAGTATAATTAATGTGGAAATTAAACTTACTTGCTTTATTATTATTATTATTATTATTATTATTATTATTATTATTATTATTATTATTATTATTATTATTATTATTATTATTATTATTATTATTATTATTATTATTATTATTATTATTATTATTATTATTATTATTATTATTATTATTATTATTATTATTATTATTATTATTATTATTATTATTATTATTATTATTATTATTATTATTATTATTATTATTATCTTTATTATTATTATTATTATTATTATTATTATTATTATTATTATTATTATTATTATTATTATTATTATTATTATTATTATTATTATTATTATTATTATTATTATTATTATTATTATTATTATTATTATTATTATTATTATTATTATTATTATTATTATTATTATTATTATTATTATTATTATTATTATTATTATTATTATTATTATTTACGACGTTGTTTTTTTTCACTCTCAATACTAAGATGTTGGGCAAAAAAAAAAAAAAAAAAAAATTTGCGAACTATTTTTTTATCTCCATCTCTCTCGTTTTCGTTTTGGCTACAAAGAAAATTTAAGCTGGAAGGTAGTTAGTATAATGAAGCTGATCATGTTACATTATGGATAACAACACTTTGCTTAGCTGTGGTCTATTCGGATATAACAAGGAAGGTATATATAGACCTTTGCAAGAATGAGGTAATACAGCAGTTCAAAATTACACCCCCTGGGAAGTGCATAAACAAAGGAAACGCTACTAAAATATACTCAGTAAGGGTGTTTAAACCTTTTAATCAAATGTATAACTTAGGAGCAAAAGCATGCAGAATGACTATAGAGACTCATAACTGCATACATTACCTTTTCGGAAGTAATGTCTGCAACTTAGTAAGAACGGAACACCAGTTAGTAACAAAGAGGGAGTGTGAATTGTGGGAACAAAGACACTTTACATCGGTTGGAAGACTCTTACCAAATGCGGATGGATCCATGACTACTAAAAACATTTTGGAACCGGATTATGGGTGGTTTGGAAACCTAATAGAAGTAAAAAATGTTGAATTGAACTATCTAACAATTACAAAAAATGTGGTAACAGAAGAACTACATCACATATCGTTGGGCAAGTTGTTTTGCAGTAGAAAGTTCAAAACTTGCACAGCAGGAAACTGGAGAATCAATTATGTAGAACCTAGAGAAAAAACCTGTGAAACTATACCGAGGAGTGATAATAAAACACTAACCATTCACAAAACTTCAAAAGGAAACTTATTCGAACTAGACGAAACAAACTTAATTGTCTCTAACTTGATGAAATGCTCACCAAAATCATTAGCCTGCCTAAAACAAAAGAAAAAATCGAGATTTTTTTTTTACAATGACCAATCATGTGCTGGAAATTCCTGAGGAAAGCAACATTGAGCCAATTGGAACTGCAGATGATAATATACCAGCATCACTTCGAAATATTCAAGCCACGATGACATCTATTGCACATGGATCGTTTTTGAACAGCGAAAATTTTAGAAACTGTTTTATATTAGTAACCTGTGAAATGGCACTGGCAAATGTAGTAGCCCTTATGGGAAGTCAAAGTCTAAATCCATCTTAAGTCCTGTCTTACCTTCTCAAAAGAGAGGTACAGGCTATTTTCGCAGGAGGGATTTTAAAAGAACTGAGGTGCTCAAAAGTCCAAGCAGTTTTGGAGCCTAATTTATATTATAAAGGCCATATGTCAGACAGGCCATTATTTGTGGCCTATACAGGCACGGAAGCAAAGCTTACTTCACTACGTCAAGGGAGATTTCTAACAAAAAAATTAGCTCTACAGTTACACCTACTAAACGAAAGACATTTAGTTTCAATAACAGCTTGATAATATATAAAAATAATACCTTGATCGACCAAATACCTGCACTGAAAAAGAATACAATAAAAATGTTGAACTAGAGGAAAAAAGTTTCGACATTTTAGAGGAAAACCTAAACGAAGACCTACAAGAAGTTTCTTGGTCTGAAGAAGATGTTACACAACAACAACTAAAAAATTTGTTGTTAATTACCAAGGAAGAATATATAAGTGATGGCATCAACATAGAAGAATTACTGGCAGAAACGCATACTATGGACTACAACAATGTGAGGGCCATGCTGGAAAAAATTAAATATTCGATTTGGAAGAAAATTAAAAATATCTTAGAACTTTTGGGACACGTTTACACTATTTCAGCAACAATCTTGACTATTGTAGTCATTATCCAAACACTAAGGGAAAAGTGTGAAAAAAAAAACAAATGAGAGGGACTAAAAAGTGAGAAATAGCGTAGCCGTTACTAATCATGTATATATTGGTTTTATAATTTTTTTATTTTTCCTTTTTTCCTTCCTTAGCAGCAAGGTCAGGAATAATTAGTATAATATTAATCACATTTTTTTCATCACATCACTTTAAAAAAAAAAAGTTTGTTTAGTAACAAAAAAAAAAACAGCAGAGCCACAGTAGACTTAATTGGGAATACAATAAATTAATAGAGTAAAAGTAAGTAATTAAACTTATTAAATTTACTGCAAAAAATATATATCCCAAAAACAACATGAATTTGGTTGAAAAAATAGTAAACGTTATGGATAACAATTATTCTTCTTAACAACATTTTGTTTAAATAAAAATGAGTTGTCACAGCACGAACAAATCCGAAGACGCCGTATCTTTGATGGTAAGCGAAACAGATAGTTTATCAGAACAAATCGACGGAAACAAGACTTGTGATCACAGAAGAGACCAATACGATTCTGAAGATAGGAGATATTTTAATAGAACGGACAACAGAAGAATAATACGAAGAACGCAAAACAACTATTATCGGTGAGACAATAGAAGAACGCCACCTTCCAGGTCCACATATTATCGACGAGAATCAAACTTTTCATTAAGAAATAACCAGCCAAGAAGAAAAGAAGATATGAGACTCAACAAATCAAGATACGAACCAACTAGGAATGTGAGTAGGAATACAATGCCATCAAGACGATGGAAATCTAATGAAGTGTCATGGTCCACATCAAAAAATATTCAGGAGATTAATATAAAAATAAACATCAGCGCTACGAGATCAAGAAAAATAGAAATGCAATCAGGGGATAGAATATTTCCCTCGACAAGCAACATGCAAGAAAGAAATAGTGGGAAACAGGTTACTATGCCAACAAAAAGAGCACGAACGCCAACTAGCGAAGAAGCAGCCCTGACAACTAACAAAAAGCAAAAAGAAGATGGTACGGTTCAAGAAACAAAACCACAAAAGGTACGAACTCAATCTGGTGTAAAAAATTTTTATACGACGGAGGAAAAACGAAAAGAAAGTAGCAAAGTTCAAATGCAGGAGATGGAGATATCTGAAGAAGTGGAAAATGAATCATCAACTAAGCTAAAAAAGGAAAAGATCTAACAACCTCGAAGATATTGGAAGATTTCTTAAAAATTCTAAAGAATCTCACCTTACCTACGACCAAAAAAATGTCAAGGAAATGGTCAAACAAAAAGAAGTTATTAAAAAAAAGGATGCAACAGAAGTTATAATAATTGAGGATGAGGAGAAGCTTTCAGACGTTACACATGAAGGGAAAGAAACTCTCCAAGAAAAGGAGTTAATAGAACTTTTACAAAAAAACTCATAAAGGAACCTGTGCAATGATTTAATCATTCTATGGCAATGGAACTTTTGGGAACTGAAATAGAAACGTTAAAAGCCGAAATTAGAAAAAAAAAAGAAATTGAAAATGGCTTAAGGCAGGTCGAAATAAGTTTAAGAAAGGAAGGGACGGAGCTTTGTGACAACATACTTAAATCCAACAAAACTATTGAAGTATTAGAAGAAAAACTAAATAAGCAACAGAAAAAAAAAGAAAATGTCCAAGAGAAACTAAGAACTAAAAAACTAAGAACAACAAATCTCTTGAAAGAATTAAAGGAACACAAACAGGCAAACAAAGAGTAAGAAGAAAAGCATAATAAAGAAATAGTCGAATGGAAACAACAAGTTAAAGAGCTCAAACTGAAGAATATAGAAGATGAAAAAATAAATTGCTTGACCATTTAAGATGGACTCTAAAGAAAACTAAACTCAGGACAACCTACGCCAAGCATAAGAGAGTGAAAATTGCAAAAACAAATACACACCACCTGTTTTCTATTCAATGTGGAGACGTTGATATAAAAGTCGTGAAAAGAACTACGTCCGAATATACGTTTATTTATTTACATTTACGAACTATTACGAAAATGTTATAACCAACAATCGAAATGACTCAAAAAATGTACGATAAACAATGTTTATTGTAAATATTTCGTCTAAAACAGCCGATTTTGACGTCAAAAGGAGTTAATACTTTAAAACTAATATTCATAACTTAAGAGTTTTATTTAATTAGCTGTATGATAAATTACAAGAATATTAATACCAATAATCAAAATAATTCAAATAGTGTACAATAAAAAAGGGTTTAATACTAGTATTTTGTTTAAAACAGTCTATCATAACGTCTTTAGTACTTTTCAAATGTTTAAAGTCAGATTACTAACAAACACGTTTATTAAATTAGCTGTACGAAATATTAAAAAGAATATTACAACCAAAAATAGAAATTACTCAAATAATGTACGATAAACAATGTTTATTGTAAGTATTTCGTCTAAAACAGACGATTTTGACGTCGAAAGGAGTTAATACTTTAAAACTAATATTCATAACTTAAGAGTTTTATTTAATTAGCTGTATGATAAATTACAAGAATATTAATACCAATAATCAAAATTATTCAAATAGTGTACAAGAAAAAAGGGTTTAATACTAGTATTTTGTTTTAAACAGCATAATATAAAGTCTATAGTACTTTTCATATGTTTAAATTTAATTTACTAACCAAAGACGTTTATTAAATTACATTTACGAATTATTACAAGAATATTATAACCAATAATAAAAACAATTCAAGTAGTGTACGATAAAAAAAGTTAAATACAAGTATTTTGTTTAAAACAGCCAATTTCTCCTCTATAGTACTTTTAATATGTTAAAAATTAGATTACTAACCAAAGACATTAATTAAAATTAGCTGTACAAAATATTAAAAGAAAACTATTACGAAAAATCGAAATAATTGAAAAAGTTAAAGTTAAATAGTGTTTATTACAAGTATTTTGTCTTAAACAGCCGATATTTACGTCAAAAGAAGATTTAATACTTTAAAACTAATATTTTTAACCGAAGACGTTTATTAAATTACATTTACGAATTATTACAAGAATATTATTACCAATAATCGAAATAACTCAAATAATGTACGATAAACAATGTTTATTGCAAGTATTTCGTCTTAAACAGCCGATTTTGATGTCAAAAGGAGTTTTAATACTTTGAAACTAATATTCCTAACTTAATAGGTTTATTGAATTAGCTATATGATATATCACAAGAATATTAATACCAATATTCAAAATAATTTAAATAGTGTACGATAAAAATGGGTTTAATACAAGTATTTAGTTTAATACAGTTTATTTTAACGTCTATAGTACTTTTTTGATGTAAAAAGTTAGATTACTAATCAAAGATGTTTATTAAATTGGCTGCATAAATTATTACAAGAATATTATAACCAATAATCGAAATAACTTAAATAATGTACGATAAACAATGTTTGTTACAAGAATTTCGTCTAAAACAGCCGATTTTGACGTCAAAAGGAGTTTTAATACTTTAAAACTAATATATACAACCAGGACGTTAATTAAACTACCTTTACGAATTATTACAAGAATATTGTAACCATTAATTAATATTACTCAAATAATGTACGATAAACAATGTTTATTGCAAATATTTAGTCTTAAACAGCCAATTTTGACGTCAAAAGGAGTTTTAATACTGTAAAACTAGTACTCCTAACCGAAGAGGTTAATTTGATTAGCTGTATGATATATTACAAGAATATTAATACCAATAATCAAAATAATTCTAATAGTGGACGTTAAAAAAGGGTTAAATACAAGCATTTTGTTTAAAACACCCTATTATAACGTCTAAAGTACTTTTAATATGTTAAAAATTAGATTACTAAGTAAAGCCATTTGTTAAATTAGCTTTACAGAATATTAGAAGAAAACCATTATAAAACATCGAAATAATTGAAATAGTGTAAGTTAAATAGTGTTTTTTACAAGTATTTCGTCTTAAACAACATATTTTGACGTCAAAAGGAGTTTTAATACTTTTAAACTAACATTTTTAACCGAAGACGTTTATTAAATTAGCTGTACGAAATATTACAAGAATATTATAACCAAAATCGGAATAACTCAAATAGTGTACGATAAACAATATTTATTGCAAGTATTTCGTCTTAAACATCCGATTTTGACGTCAAAAGGAGTTTTAATACTTTAAAACTAATATTCCTAACCATAGATGTTCGTTTAATCAGCTATATGATATATTTTAAGAATATTAATACCGATAATCAAAATAATTCAAAAAGTGTACGATAAAAAGGGTTTAATACAAGTATTTTGTTTAAATAATCCTATTATAACGTCTATAGTACTTTTCAAATGTTTAAAGTTAGGTTACTAACCAAAGAGGTTATTAAAATAGCTGTACGAAATATTACAAGAATATTATAACCAAAATTCGGAATAACTCAAATAATGTACAATAAACAATGTTTATTACAAATATTTTGTCTTAAACAGCACATTTTGACGTCAAAAAGAGTTTTATTACTATAAACTAATATTCCTAACCGAAGACGTTTGATAAATTAAATTTACGAAATATTACAAAAACATTAAATCTAAAACAAAATAACACAAATAGTGTACGATAAACAATTTTTATTGCAAGTATTTCGTTTTAAACAGCCGATTTTGACGTCAAAAATAGTTTTAATACTTTAAAACTAATACTCCTAACCGAAGAGGTTTATTTAATTAGCTTTATGAAATATTACCAGAATATTAATACTAATAATCAAAATACTTCAAATAGTGTACAATAAAAAAGGGTTTAATACTAGTATTTTGTTTAAAACAGCCTATTAGAACGTCTATAGTAATTTTCATATGTTTAAAGTTAGATTACTAACCAAAGACGTTTATTTAATTAGCTTGTGAAATAATACAAGAATATTATAACCAATAATCGAACTAATTAAAACAATGTACGATAAACAATGTCTGTTACAAGAATTTCCTCTTAAATAGCCGATTTTGACGCCAAAAGGTGTTTTAATACTTTAAAACTAATATTCCTAACCTAAAATGTTTATTAAATTAGCTGTATGATATATTACAAGAATATTAATACCAATAATCAAAATAATTCAAAGAGTGTACGATAAAAAAGGATTTAATACAAGTATTTTGTTTAAAACAGCCTATTAATGTCTATAGTAATTTTCATAAATTCAAAGTTAGATTACTAACTAAAGCAGTTTAATAATGTAGCTGTACGAAATATTACACTATTATTATAACCAAAAATAGAAATTACTCAAATAATGTACGATAAACAATGTTTATTGCAAGTATTTCGTCTTAAACAGCCGATTTTGACATCAAAAGTTGTTAAAATACTTTAAACTAATATTCATAACTTAAGACGTTTATTTAATTAGCTATGATAAATTACAAGTTATTAATACAAATAATCAAAATAATTCAAATATTGTACGATAAAAAGGGGATTAATACAAGTATTTTGTTTAAAACAGTCTATCATAACGTCTATTGTACTTTTCAAATAATTAAAGTTAGATTACTAACCAAAGACGTTTATTAAATTAGCTGTACGAAATATTACAAGAATATTATAACTAACAATAAAAATTATTCAAATAGTGTACGATAAAAAAGAATTTGTTACAAAAATGTCATTATTTAAGTTATATCGATTAATGGTTACAATAATCTAGTAATAATTCGTAAAGGTAATTTAATTAACGTCCTGGTTGTATATATTAGATTTAAAGTATTAAAACTCCTTTTGACGTCAAAATCGGCTGTTTAAGACGAAATTCTTGTAACAAACATTGTTTATCGTACATTATTTAAGTTATTTCGATTTTAGTTATAATATTCTTGTAATATTTTATGCAGCTAATTTAATAGCATCTTTGATTAGTAATCTAAATTTTAACATCAAAAAAGTACTATAGACGTTATAATAAACTATTTTAAACTAAATACTTGTATTAAACCCTTTTTTATCGTACTAATTTGAATTATTTTGAATATTGGTGTTAATATTCTTTTGATATATCATATAGCTAATTAAACAAACCTATTGAGTTAGGAATATTAGTTTCAAAGTATTAAAACTCCTTTTGACATCAAAATCGGCTGTTTAAGACGAAATACTTGCAATAAACATTGTTTATCGTACTCTATTTGAGTAATTTCGATTATTGGTAATAATATTCTTGTAATAATTCGTAAATGTAATTTAATAAACGTCTTCGGTTAAAAATATTAGTTTCAAAGTATTAAATCTTCTTTTGACGTAAATACCGGCTGTTTAAGACGAAATACTTGTAATAAACACTATTTAACTTACACTATTTTAATTATTTCGAATTTTTGTAATAGTTTTCTTTTAATATTTTGTACAGCTAATTTTAATTAATGTCTTTGGTTAGTAATCTAATTTTTAACATATATAAAGTACTATAGCGGAGAAATAGGCTGTTTTAAACAAAATACTTGTATTTATATTTTTTTATCGTATACTATTTGAATTATTTTTATTATTGGTTATAATATTCTTGTAATACTTTGTACACCTAGTTTAATAAACGTCTTTGGTTAGTAATATAAATTTAAACATATGAAAAGTACTATAGACTTTATATTATGCTGTTTAAAACAAAATACTAGTATTAAAACCTTATTTATCGTACAGTACTTTAATTATTTAAAATATTGGTATTAATATTCTTGTAATTTATCATACAGCTAATTAAATAAACGTCTTAAGTTATGAATATTAGTTTTAAAGTATTAACTCCTTTCGACGTCAAAATCGTCTGTTTTAGACGAAATACTTACAATAAACATTGTTTATCGTACATTGTTTGAGTAACTTCTATTTTTGCTTGTAATATTCTTGTAATATTTCGTAGAGCTTATTTAATAAACGTCTTTGTTAGTAATCTGACTTTAAACATTTGAAAAGTACTAAAGACGTTATGATAGACTGTTTTAAACAAAATACTTGTATTAAGCCCTTTTTTATCGTACATTAATTGAATTATTTTGATTATTGGTATTAATATTCTTGTAATTTATCATACAGCTAATTAAATAAACCTCTTAAGTTATGAACATTAGTTTTAAAGTATTAACTCCTTTTGACGTCAAAATCGGCTTTTTAAGACGGAATACTTGCAATAAACATTGTTATCGTACATTATTTGAGTAACTTCTATTTTTGGTTGTAATATTCTAGTAATATTTCGTAGAGCTTTTTTAATAAACGTCTTTGGTTAGTAATCTAACTTTAAAAATTTGAAAAGTACTAAAGACGTTATAATAGACGTTTTAAACAAAATACTTGTATTAAGCCCTTTTTTATCGTACACTAATTGAATTATTTTGAGTATTGGTATTAGTATTCTTGAAATAAATTATACAGCTGATTAAATAAACCTCTTCGGTTAGGAATTCTAGCTGTAAAGTATTAAAACTCTATTGGACGTCAAAATTGGCTGTTTAACACGGAATACTTGCAATAAACATTGTTTATCGTATATTATTTAAGTTATTTCAATATATGGTTATAATATTCTTGTAATAATTCTTTATAGTAATTTAATAACGTATTTGGTTAAAATTATTAGTTTTAAAGTGTTAAAACTCATTTTGACGTCAAAATCGGCTGTTTAAGACGAAATACTTTCAATAAACATTGTTTATCGTACATTATTTGAAACATTAATCAATCAAATTATATTTACAAAACTCAGTTTCACCCTTTAAGGGATCTTCAGTTACAATCTAAATCTGAAATATAAAAGTAAAACAAAATATGGAAGATACTAAAAAAGTAAAACAAAACAAGTGAATTAGAATTTGTAACTTATGATGCTTAGAAAGTTTCGAGTTTTAAACATTAAAATTGTATGTACTATAATTACTTAATAAATTGAAAACTTTAACTTAGGTAATAAACATAAAACTACTAAATTAAAATAATACATTCAGCTTAAAATAAATAAATAAACAAAATGACTTACATATTACCATGAATAAAGGGATTTGAATTGAATATATAAGTTGATAAACTACTAGCTGTCTGGAGCTAAATTATACTAATCTAAAATTGCATTGAAAAGTTTTAGAATAACATCGCCATTATTATTATGACGTAACTAATGTATACTTAGAACTAAGTTAATGTAATAGTTTAGTTTTTATAGTTTAAAGCTTTGTTTTTTTTCAAAATTATTTAAAATGGACTAAAATCATTTTGTACTAATAAGTTAAAATGCATTTAAGTAAATAAAATGACATGCAAAACTAAATATCAAGCGCTTAAGTCTTAAAGTGAAGTTTTTTTAAGTGTGGACAATTAGCAAACTGTTCGTATCTTTTGTTTAAGTTCTTTATTTTATTGGCTCTGGCTATTTCTAGTTTTTCTAGGCTGCAAGTGCTGCATATGCTGTGGATTTTTTTACCTCCCCGATGTTGTGGATGATACTCCATTTGGTGTTATATTCAAAGTTGTTGTTTTTTAAAAACCAGATGTATTTAGCTAGTTCGGTGGTGCTTTCTTTGTAGGTGTTAAAACTGTGGTTATGGTTGTACCATCTGCTTTTAAAAGTATTAGCAGTGCTCCCATTGTATTCTTTTGTTTCCTTGTTTGATATTACGATGGCTTTGTCGATAACATTTTTTATAAGGCATTTGTTGTTCAAAGGACAGGAGATTTTAGATTGGCAGTTACAAGTAGGGGTGTTATTGATTTTGTAATTTTATTGAAGATATTATTTAAGGTTTTTTTATTGTGTTTTTGTATTAGAACTTTGATACACACCTGTGTGATATTTTGCAATTATTTCTGTTTATAATTTTGTTGACTACTTCATTGCTTATAAAATGTTTATCAATGAGTTGGAAAAAAACTTTCCCTTAATTTGTTTTAACGGATTGGCAGAAGGGTGGGTTAAAGTAGATGATTTTTCTTGGTCGTTTTCTTTTCTTTTTAGTTTGAGGGTTTTATTTAAGTTAACATTATTTGGATTTTATCGATTATTGGTTATAAAATTCTTGTAATGTTTCGTACAGCTAAGTTAAAAAACGTCTTTGGTTAGTAATCTAACTATAAACACATGAAAAGTATTATAGACGTTATATTAAGCTGTTTTAAACAAAATATTTGTACTAAACCCTTTTTTATCGTACACTGTTTGAATTATTTAGACTATTGGTATTAATATTCCTATAATATATCATACAGCTAACTAAATAAACTTCTTCAGTTGAGAATATTAGTTTTAAATTATTAAAGCTCCTTTTGACGACAAAATCTGCTGTTTAAGACAAAATACTTACAATAAACATTGTTAATCGTACATTATTTAAGTTACTTCGATTTATGGTTATAGTATTCTCGTAATATTTCGTAAAGGTAATTAAGTAAACGTCTTCGGTTAGGAATTTAAGTTTTAAAATATTAAAACTCGTTTTGACGTCGAAATCGGCTGTTTAAGAAGAAATACTTGGAATGAACATTGTTTATCGTACTCTATTTTAGTTAATTCGGTTTTTATTTATAATTTCTTGTAATATTTTCTACAGCTAATTTAATAAACGTCTTTGGTAAACTAATCTAACTTTAAACATATTAAAAGTACTATAGACGTTACAATAGGCTGTTTTAAACAAAATACTTGAATTAAACCCTTTTTTATCGTACACTATTTAAATTAATTGATTGTTGATATCAATATTCTTGAAATATATCATACAGCTAATTAAATAAAACTCTTAGGTTAGGAATATTAGTTTTAAAGTATTAAAACTCCTTTTGACGTCGAAATCGGCTGTTTAAGACGAGATACGTGCAATTAGAATTGTCTATAGTACATTAATTTAGTTATTATAAGTTAAGGTTACAATATTCTTGTAATATTTCGTAGAGCTAATTTAATAAATGTCTTTGGTTAGTAGTCTAACTTTAAACATATAAAAAGTACTATTATAGACGTTTCAATAGGCTGTTTTAAACAAAATACTTGTATTAAACCCTTTTTTATCGTACACTATTTGAATAATTTTGATTGTTGATATAAATAAACTTGTAATTTATCATACAGCTAATTAAGTAAACCTCTTAAGTTAGAAATATTAGTTTTAAAGTCTTAAAACTCCTTTTGACGTCAAAATCGGCTGTTTAAGACGAAATACTTGCAATAAACATTGTTTATCGTACATTATTTAAGTTATTTCAATTTATGGTTATAATATTCTTGCAATATTTCGTAAAGGTATTTTAATAAACGTCCTGGTTAAAACTATTAGTTTTAAAATTCTAAAACTTCTTTTGACGTCAAAATCGGCAGTTTAAGACAAAATACTTGCAATAAACATTGTTTATCGTACATTATTTGAGTTATTTCGATTTTTGATTATAATATTCTTGTAATATTTCGTACAGCTAAATTAATAAACCTCTTTAGTTAGTAATCTAACTTTAAACACATTAAAAGTACTATTTCCGTTATAATAGGCTGTTTTAAACAAAATACTTGTATTAAACCATTTTTTATCGTAAACTATTTGAATCACTTTGAATATTTCTATTAATATTTTTGAAATATATATTACAGCTAATTAAATAAACCTCTTCGGTTAGGAATATTAGGTTTAAAGTTTTAAAACTCCTTTTTACGTCAAAATATGATGTTTAGGACGAAATACTTGCAATAAACATTGTACATTGTTCACTATTTGAGTTATTTCGATTATTGATTACAATATTCTTGTAATAAATCGAAAAGCTAATTTAATAAACGTCTTCGGTTGAAAATATTAGTTTTAAAATATTAAAACTCCTTATGATGTCAAAATCTGCTATTTAAGACGAAATTCTTAAAAAAAATATTGTTTATCGTACATTATATGAGTTATTTCGATTATTGGTTATAATATTCTTGTTTTATATCATACAGCTAATTAAATAAAGCTTTTCGGTTAGGAATATTAGTTTTAAAGTTTTAAAACTTCTTTTGACGTAAAAATCAGCTATTTTAGATGAAATACTTGCAATAAACATCGTTTATCGTACAATATTTATGTTATTTTCGTTATTTGGTTATAATATTATTGTAGTATTTCGTAGAGCTAAATAAATAAACGTCTTTGGTTAGTAATCTAACTTTAAACATATTAAAAAGTACCATATACGTTATAATAGGCTGTTTAAGACAAAATACTTGCAATAAACATTGTTTATCGTACATTATTTGAATTATTATGATTATTAATATAAATATTCTTGTAATATTTCGTCAAAGTAACTTAATAAACCTCTATGGTTAGAAATATTAGTTTTAAATTATTAAAACTCATTTTGACGTCAAAATTGGGTGTTTAAGACGAAATACTTGCATTAAGAATCGTTTATCATACATTATTTAAATTATTAATTTTTAATTATAATATTATTGTAATGTTTCGTACAGCTAATATAATATACTTGTTTGATTAGTAATCTAACTTTACACATATTTAAAGTACTATAGACGTCCAAATCGGCTGTTTTAAATAAAACACTTGTATTAAACCCTTTTTTATCGTACACTATTTGAATTATTTTGATTATTGGTATTAATATTCTTGTAATATATCATAGAGCTAATAAAATAAACCTTTTAGATTAGGAATATTAGTTTTAAAGTATTAAAACTCCTTTGACGTCGAATTTGGCTATTTAAAACAAGATACTTGCAATAACCATTGTTTATCGTATACTTTTAAGTTATTCCGATTTTTAGTTATAATATTCTTGTAATATTTGGGACAGCTAATTTAATTAACTTCTTTGGTTACTAATCTAACTTTATCAAATTAAAAGTATTATAGAGGTTATTTTAGGCTGTTTTAAACAAAAAACTTGTACTAAACCCTTTTTATCGTACACTATTTGATTTGTTTCGATTGTTGTTATTAATATTTTTGTAATATATCATACAGCTTATTAAATAAACGTCTTTGGTTAGTAATATAACTTTAAACTGACTAAAATACTATAAACGTTATAATAGGCTGTTTTAAACAAAATACTTTTACAACATCATTTTTTATCGTACATTATTTGATTTATTTCGATTATTGGTATTAACATTCTTGTAATATAACATACAACTAATTGAATAAACCTCCTCGGTTAGGAATATTAGTTTTAAAGTTTTCAAACTCCTTTTGACGTCAAAATCGGCTGTTTAAGACAAATACTTGCAACAAAAAATGTTTATCATACATTATTTGAGTTATTTCGACATTTGGTTATAGTATTCTTGTAATATTTCGTACAGCTCATTTAATAAACTTCTTTGGTTAGTAATTTATTTTTAAACATATTAAAAGTACTACATACATTATAATAGGCTGTTGCAAAGAAAATACTTGTATTAAACCCTTGTTCATCGTACATTATTTGAATTATTTTGTCTATTGTTATTATTATTCCTGAAATATATCATACAGCTAACTAAATAAACTTTTTTAATTGAGAATATTAGTTTTAAAATATTAAAACTACTTTTGACGTCAAAAAAGGCTGTTTAAGACGAAAAACTTGCAACAAACAATGTTTATCGTACATTATTTGAATTATTATGATTATTAATATAAATATTCTTGTAATATTTCGTAAAAGCAATTTAATAAACCTTTATGGTTAGAAATATTAGTTTTAAAGTATTAAAACTCCTTTTGACGTCAAAATCGGCTGTTTAAGACGAAATACTTGCAATAAGAATTGTTTATCATACATTACTTAAATTATTTAGATTTTTAATTATAATATTCTTGTAATGTTTCGTACAGCTAATTTAATATACTTGTTTGGTTAGTTCTCTAACTTTACACATATTTAAAGTACTATAGACGTTTAAGTTTTTTAGCTATAAACATTGTATATCGTACATTATTTGAGTTATTTAGATTTTTGGTCGTAATATTCGTGTATTATTTTGTACAGCTAATATAATAAACGTCTTTGGTTAGTAATCTAAATTTAAACATATTAAAAGTACTATAGACGTTATGATAGGCTGTTTTAAACAAAATACTTGTATTAAACCCTTTTTTGTCGTACACTATTTGAATTATTTTGATTATTGGTATTAATATTCTTGTAATATATCGTACAGCTAATTAAATAAACCTTTTCGGTTAGGAATATTAGTTCTAAAGTATTAAAACTCCTCTTAAGGTCAAAATCGGCTGTTTAAGACGATATACTTGCAATAAAAATTATTTATCGTACATTATTTGAGTTTTTTAGATTTTTGGTTATAATATTCTTGTAATATTTCGTACAGCTAATTTAATAAATGTCTTTGGTTATTTTTTTAATTTCTAACTTAATAAAAATACTATAGACGTTATAGTAGGCTGTTTTAAACAAAAAACTTGTAATAAACCCTTTTGTATCGTACACTATTTGATATATTTCGATTATAGTTATTAATAATTTTGTAATATATCATACAGCTCATTAAATAAACGTCTTTAGTTAGTAATTTAACTTTAAACTTGTTGAAAGTACTATAGACGTTATAATAGACTGTTTTAAACAAAAAACTTGTACAAAATTCTTTTTTATCGTACACTATTTGAATTATTTTGATAATTGGTATGAATATTTGTCTAAAATATTATACAGCTAATTAAATAAACCTCTTCGGTTAGTAAATTCAGTTTTAAAGTATTAAAAGTCCATTTGACGTGAAAATCGGCTTTTTAAGACGAAATACTTGCAATAAACATTGTTTATCGTACATTATTTGAGTTATTATGATTTTTGGTAAAAATATTCTTGTAATATTTCGTAAAATTAATTTACTAAACCTCCTCGGTTAACAATATTAGTTTAAAGTATTAAAACTCTTTTTTACGTCAAAATTGGCTGTTAATGACGAAATACTTGCAATAAGAAAGGTTTATCATACATTATTGGACTATTTTGACTTTTGGTTATAATATTCCTATAAAATTTCGTACAGCTAATTTAATAAACCTCTTTGGTTAGTAATCTGACTTTAAACATATTAAATGTACTACATACCTTATAATAGGCTGTTTTAAACAAAATACTTGTATTAAACCCTTTTTTATCGTAAACTATTGAATTATTTTGAATATTGGTATTAATATTCTTGAAATATATCATACAGATAATTAAATAAACCTCTTCGGTTAGAAATATTAGTTTTTTAGTATTTAAACTCCTTATGACGTTAAAATTGGCTGTTTAAGACGAATTACTTTCAATAAGAATTGTTTATCATACATTATTTGAATTATTTCGATTTTTGGTTATAATATTCTTGTAATTAGTTTTAAAATTTAAAATTTCCTTTTGACGTCAAAATTGGCTGTTTACGACGAAATACTTGCAATAAACATTGTTTATCTTACATTATTTGAGTTATTTCGATTTTTTATTATAATATTATTGAAATATTTCGTAAAGGTAATTTATATATAGCTTTTCGGTTAGGAATATTAATTTTCAAGTATTAAAACTCCTTTTGAAGTCAAAATCAACTGTTTAAGACGAAATACTTGCAATAAACATTGTTTATAGTACATTATATGAGTTAATTAGATTTTTGGTTATAATGATCTTGTACTATTTCGTACAGGTAATATAATAAATGTCTTTGGTTAGTTAACTAACTTTTGAAATATTAAAAGTACTTCAGACGTTCTAATAGCCTTTTTTAAACAAAATAGTTATTTTAAACCCATTTTTATCGTACACTATTTAAGTTATTCTGATTGATGACTATAGCTATAAAAAAAAAACCTCTTCGGTTAGGAATATTAGTTTTAAAGTATTAATACTTCTTTTGACGTCAAAGTCGGCTGTTTAAGACGAGATACTTGCAATAAATATTGTTTATCGTACATTATTTAAGTTATTTCAACTTTAAGTTATAATATTGGTGTAATATTTAGTACAGCTAATTTTATAAACGTCTTTGGTTAGTAATCTAACTTTAAACATATTAAAAGTACTATAGACATTATAAAAGGCTGTTTTTTACAAAATACTTGTATTAAACCCTTTTTTATCGTTCACTATTTGATTTATTATGATTATTGGTATTAATACTGTTGTAATATATCATACAGCTAATTGGATAAACCCCTTCGGCTAGGAATATTAGTTTTAAAGTATTAAAACTCCTTTTGACGTCAAAATCGACTGTTTCAGACGAAATACTTGCAATAAACATAGTTTATCGTACATTATTTAAGTTTTTTCGATTTTTGGTTATAATATTCTTGTAATATTTCGTACAGCTATTTTAATAAACGTCTTTCGTTAGTAATCTAACTATAATCATATTAAAAGTACTATACACGTTATAAAGGCTCTTTTAAACAAAACACTTGTATTAATTCCTTTTTTATCGCGCACTATTGGAATAAGTTTTACTATTGGTGTTAAAATTATTGTAATATATTATACAGCTAATTTATTAAACCTCTTCGGTTAGGAATATTAGTTTTAAAGTTTTCAAACTCCTTTTGACGTCAAAATCGGCTGTTTAAGACGAAAAACTTGCAATAAACATTGTTTATCGTACATTATTTGAATTATTATGATTATTAATATAAATATTCTTGTAATATTTCGTAAAAGTAATTTAATAAACCTCTATGGTTAGAAATATTAGTTTTATAGTATTAAAACTACTTTTGACGTCAAAATCGGCTGTTTAAGACGAAATACTTGCAATAAGAATTGTTTATCATACATTATTTAAATTATTTAGATTTTTAATTATAATATTCTTGTAATGTTTCGTACAGCTAATTTAATATACTTGTTTGGTTAGTAATCTAACTTTACACAAATTTAAAGTACTATAGACGTCAAAATCGTTTTAAACAAAAAACTTTTACAACATCATTTTTTATCGTACACTATTTGATTTATTTCGATTATTGGTATTAATATTCTTGTAATATATCATACAGCTAATTAAATAAACCTCCTCGGTTAGGAATATTATTTTTAAAGTATTAAAACTCCTTTTGAAGTCAAAATCGGCTGTTTAAGACAAATACTTGCAACAAGAATTGTTTATCAAACATTATTTGAGTTATTTCGACTTTTGGTTATAGTATTCTTGTAATATTTCGTACAACTCATTTAATAAACTTCTTTGGTTAGTAATCTATTTTTAAACATATTAAAAGTACTACATACATTATAATAGGCCGTTGCAAAGAAAACACTTGTATTTAACCCTTTTTTATCGTACACTATTTGAATTATTTTGTCTATTGTTATTATTATTCCTGTAATATATCATACAGCTAACTAAATAAACTTTTTTGGTTGAAAATGTTAGTTTTAAAATATTAAAACTACTTTTGACGTCAAAAAAGGCTGTTTAAGACGAAAAACTTGCAATAAACATTGTTTATCGTACATTATTTGAATTATTATGATTATTAATATAAATATTCTTGTAATATTTCGTAAAAGTAATTTAATATACCTCTATGGTTAGAAATATTAGATTTAAAGTACTAAAACTACTTTTGACGTCAAAATTGGCTGTTTAAGACGAAATACTTGCAATAAGAATTGTTTATCATACATTATTTAAATTATTTAGATTTTTAATTATAATATTCTTGTAATGTTTCGTACAGCTAATTTAATATTCTTGTTTGGTTAGTAATCTAACTTAACACATATTTAAAGTACTATAGACGGTCAAGTTTTTTAGCTATAAACATTGTTTATCGTACATTATTTGAGTTATTTAGATTTTTGGTTATAATAATCGTGTATTATTTTGTACAGCTATAAAATAAACTTCTTTGGTGAGTAATCTAAATTTAAACATATTAAAAGTACTATAGACGTTATGATAGGCTGTTTTAAACAAAATACTTGTATTAAACCCTTTTTTGTCGTACACTATTTGAATTATTTTGATTATTGGTGTTAATATTCTTGTAATATATCGTACAGCTAATAAAATAAACCTTTTCGGTCAGGAATATTAGTTCTAAAGTATTAAAACTCCTCTTAAGGTCAAAATCGGCTGTTTAAGACGATATACTTGCAATAAAAATTATTTATCGTACATTATATGAGTTATTTAGATTTTTTGTTATAATATTCTTGTAATATTTCGTACAGCTAATTTAATAAACGTCTTTGGTAATTTTTTTAATTTCTAACATATTAAAAGTACTATAGACGTAATAATACGATGTTTTAAACAAAATATTTGTACTAAACCCTTTTTTATCGTACATTATTTGAGTTACTTAGATTATTGGTATAAATATTCTTGTAATATATCATACAGGTAATTTAATAAACTGCCTCGGTTAGAATATTAATTTTAAAGTATTAAAACTCCTTTTGACGTTAAATTCGGCCTTTTAAGACTAAACAGTAGCAATAAACATTGTTTATCGTAAGTTATTTGAGTTATTTCGACTTTTGGATTTAATAAACTTGTAATATTTAGTAAGGCAACCATAATAAATGTTTTTAGTTAAAAATATTAGTTTTAAAGTATTAAATCTCCTTTTGACGTCAAAATCGGCTGTTTAATACGAAAAACTTGCAATAAACATTGTTTATAATACATTACATAAGTTATTTCGATTTATGGTTATAATTTTATTGTAACATTTCGTGCAGCTAATATAATAAGCGTCTTTGGTAAGTAATCTAACTTTAAACATAATAAAAGTACTATAGACGTTATAATAGGTTGTTTTAAACCAAATACTTGTATTAAATCCTTTTTATCGTATACTATTTAATATGTTTTGATTGATGATATTAATATTCTTGTAATATTACAAGCAGCTATAAAATAAACCTTTTCGGTTAGGAATATTAGTTTTAAAGTATTAAAATTGCTTTTGACATCAAAATCGACTGTTTAAGACGAATTACTTGCAATAAACATTGTTTATCGTACATTAGTTGAGTTATTTCGATTTCTGGTCATAATATTCTTGTAATATTTAGTAAGCTAATTTAATAAACGTTATTGGTTAGTAAATTATTTATAAAAATACTAAAGTACTATAGACTTTATAGTAGGCTTATTAAACAAATACTTGTATCAACATTTTTTTATCGTAAGATATTTGAAAGATTTTGATTGTTGGTATTATTATTCTTGTAATATATCAGACAGCTTATTAAATACTTCTATTAAGTTAGGAATATTAGATTTAAAGTATTAAAACTCACTTTGACGTCGAATTCGGCTGTTCAAGACAAAATACTTGCAATAAACATTGTTTATCGTACATTATTTAAATTATTTCGATTTTTTGTTATAATATTGTTGTAATATTTCGTACAGCTAATTTAATAAACGTCCAAAAATATTAGCTTTAAAGTATTAAAACCCCACCTGACGTCAAAATCGGCTATTTAAGACGAAATACTTGCAATAAACATTGTTTATTATACATTTTTTGACTTATTTCGATTTTTGGTTATAATATTCTTGTAATATTTCGTACAGCTAATTTAATAAACAGCTTTGGTTAGTAATCTAACTTAGACATATTAAAAGTACTATGGACGATAAAATAGGCTGTCTTAAAATAAATACTAGTATCAAAACCTTTTTTATAGCACACTATTTGAATTATTTTGATTATTTGTATTAATATTCTTGTAATATATCATACAGCTAATTAACTAAACCTCTTTGAATAAGGATATAAGTTTTACAGTAATCCTTTTTGACGTCAAAGTCGGCTGTATAATACGAAAAACTTCTAATAAACATTGTTTATCGTACATTATTTGAGTTGTCTCGGTTTTTGTCATAATATTCTTGTAATATTTTGTAAGCTAATTAATAAACGTTATTTGTTAGTAGTCTAACTTTAAACATATTTAAAAGTACTATGGATTTCATAGTAAGCTTATTAAACAAAATACTTGTTATAAACCTTTTTTTAGCGTACACTATTTGAATTATTTTGATTATTGGTACTAATAATTTTGTCATATATCATACAGCTAATTTAAATATTCTCTTCGGTGGGAAATATTATATTTAAAGTATTAAAACTCCCTTTGACGTCAAAATCGACTGTTTAAGACGAATAACTTACAATAACGTTGTTTATCGTACATTATTTGATGTATTTCGATTTTTAGTTATAATATTCTTTAATATTTCAAATAGGTAATTTAAGAAACGTCTTCGGTTAAAATGATAGTTTTAAAGTATTATTTTTAGAGTATTAAAACTTATTTTGACGTAAAAATCGGCTGTTCAAGTCGATATACTTGCAATAAACATTGTTTATCGTATATTATTTAAGTTATTTCGATTATTGGTTATAATTTTTTTGTAATATTTGTACAGCTAATTTCATAAACGTGTTCGGAAAAAAATAATAAATTTAAAGTAATAAAACTACTTTTGACGTCAAAAACGGCTGTTTAAGACGAAATACATGCAATCAAAATTATCGTACATTATTTAGGTTATTTAGATTTTTAGTTATAATATTCTTGTATTATTTCGTACAGCTAATTTGATAAACGTCTTTGGTTAGTAATCTAACTCTTAACATATTAAAAGTACTATAACATTTATTACTATTGGGTAAAGATAATCTGCTAAACGTCTTCGGTTAGTAATCTTACTTTAAACATATTAAATGGGTTATAGACGTGATATTAGGCTGTTTTATACAAAAAACTTGTATTAAATCCTTTTTTATCGTACTCTATTTGAACTATTTTGATTGTTGGTATTAATATTCTTGTAATATATCATACAGCTAATTAAATAAACATCTTCGGTTAGGAAAATTAGTTTTAAAGTATTAAAGATCCTTGTGACCTCAAAATCGACAATTTAAGACGTAATACTTGTATTAAATCGATTTTTATAGTATCCTTTTTAAATTATTATGATTTTTAGTAATAATATTCTTGTAATATTTTGTAAAAGTAATTTAATTAACGTCTTCGGTAATAATTATTAGTTTTAAAGTATTAAAACTCCTTTTCACGTCAAAATAGGCTGTTTAAGACAAAATACTTGCAATAAATATTGTTTTTCGTACATTATTTAAGTTATTTTGATTTTTGTTAATAGTATTCCAGTAATATTTCGTACAGCTTATTTAATAAACGTTTTTGGTTAGTAATCTAACTTTAAACATATTAAAAGTACTATAGACGCTATAATAGGCTTTTCAAACAAAATACTTGTATTAACATTTTTTTATCGTACACTATTTGAATAATTTTGATTATTCGTATTACTATTCTTGTAATATATAATACAGCTAATTTAATAAACCTTTTAGGCTAAAAATATTTGTTTTAAAGTATTAAAACTTCTTTTTACGTCAAAATCGGCTGTTTAAGACGAAATACTTGCAATAAAGATTTTAATCGTAAATTATGTTAGTTATTTTGATTTTCTGTTATAATATCGTTGTTATATTTCGTACAGCTAATTTAAAAACAGCTTTAGTTAGTATTCTAACTTTAAACATATTAAAAGTACTATAGTCGTTATAATAAGCTGTTTTAAACAAAATATTAGTATAAAAACTTTTTTTCTAGTACAGTACTTAAATTATTTTGATTATATGTACTAATTTTCTTGAAATATATCATATAGCTAATTAAATAAACCTTTTCGGTTAGAAATATTTGTTTTAAAGTATTAAAACTCGTTTTGACGTCATAATCAGCTGTTTAAGACGAAATACTTGCAATAAGAATTGTTTATCATACATTATTTAAGTTTTTTCGACTTTTGGTTATAATATTCTTGTAATATTTTGTACAGCTCATTTAATAAACTTCTTTGTATAGTAATTTATTTTAAAACATATTAAAAGTACTATATGCGTTATAATACGCCTTTGCAATCAAAATACTTTTATTAAATCCTTTTTTATCGTACACTATTTGAATTATTTTGAATATTGGTATTAATATTCCTGTAATATATCATACAGCTAACTAAATAAACTTCTCACGGTTGAGAATATTAGTTTTAAATTATTAAAACTTCTTTTGACGTCAAAATTGCCTGTTTAAGACGAAATACTTACAATAAACCATGTTTATCGTACATTATTTAAGTTATTTCGATTATTGCTTACAATATTCTCGTAATATTTCGTAAAGGTAATTTAATAAACGTTTTCGGTTAGAAATATTAGTTTTAAAGTATTAAAACTCCTTTTGACGTCGAAATCGGCTATTTAAGACGAAATACTTTGAATAAACATTGTTTATCGTTCATTATTTTAGTTAATTCGGTTTTTATCTATAATATTCTTGTAATATTTCGTACAGCTGTTTTAATAACCTCTTTGGTTAGTAACCTAACTTTAAACATTTAAAAAGTACTATAGACGTTACAATAGGCTGTTTTAAATAAATGCGTGTGTTAAAGCCTTTTTCATCGTACACTATTTGAAGTATTTTGATTAGTGGTATTATTATTCTTGTAATATATCATACAGCTAATTAATCAAACCTCTTAGGTTAGGAATATTAGTTTTAAAGTATTAAAACTCCTTTTAACTTCGAAATCGGCTGTTTAAGACGAGATACGTGAAATTAGCATGGTTTACCGAACATTTTTTTAGTTACTATAAGTTTTGGTTACAATAATTTGTAATATTTCGTACAGCTAATTTAATAAATGTCTTTGGTTAGTAATCTAACTTAAACATGTAAAAAGTACTATTATAGACGTTTCAATATGCTGTTTTAAACAAAATACTTGTATTAAACCCTTTTTTATCGTACACTTTTTAAATCATTTTGATTATGGATTAATATTCTTGTATTATATCATACAGCTAATTAAATAAACCTCTTAAGTTAGAAATATTAGTTTTGAAGTATTAAAACTCCTTTTGACTTCAAAATCAGCTGTTTAAGACAAATACTTGCAATAAACATTGTTTATCGTACATTATTTAAGTTATTTCAATTTATGGTTATAATATTCTTGTAATATTTCGTAAAGGTAAATTGATAAACGTCCTAGTTGAAACTTTTAGTTTTAAAGTTCTAAAACTTCTTTTGACGTTAAAATCGGCTGTTTAAGACGAAATACTTGCAATAAACATTGTTTATCGAACATTATTTGAGTTATTTCAATTCTCGGTTATAATATTTTTGTAATGTTTCGTACAGCTAATTCAATATACGTGTTTGGTTAGTAATCTAACTTTATACATAATTAAAGTACTATAGACGTTATAATCGGTTGTTTTAAACAAAACACTTGTATTAAACCCTTTTTTATCGTACACTATTTGAATTATTTTGAATAGTGGTATTATTATTCTTGTAATATATCATACAGCTAATAAAATAAACCTTTAAGGTTAGAAATAGTAGTATAAAGTATTAAAACTCTTTTAACGTCGAATTTGGCTATTTAAAACGAGATAATTGTAATAACCATTGTTTATCGTATACTTTTTGATTTATTTCGATTATTGTTATTAATCTTTTTGTAATATATCATACAGCTATTGATATAAATCTCTTTGGTTAGTAATATAACTTTAAACTTATTAAAAGTACTATAGACGTTTTAATAGGCTGTTATAAACAAAAACTTTTACAGAACCATTTTTAATAGTACACTATTTGATTTATTTTGATTATAGGTATTAATATTCTTGTAATATATCATACAGCTAGTTAATTAAATCTCTTCGGTTAGTAATATCTATTGAAAGTATTAAATCTCCTTATGACCTTATAATAGGCTGTGTTAAACAAAATAATTGTATTAAACCCTTTTTATCTTAATTGTTAGTATTAATTTTCTTGTAATATATCATACAGCTAATTAAATAAACCTCCTCGGTTAGGAATATTAGTTTGAAAGTATTAAAACTCCTTTTCACGTCAAAATCGGCTGTTTCAGACGTATTACTAGTAATAAACATTGTTTATCGTAAACTATTTGAGTTATTTCGATTTTTGGTCAAAATATTCTTGTAATATTTCGTACAGCTATTTTAATAAACCTCTTTTGTTAGTAATCTATTTTTAAACATATTAGAAGTACTTTAGACGTTATAAGAGGCTGTTTTCAACAAAACACTTGTCTTTAAAACTTTTTTATCGTACACTAATTGAGTTCTTTTGATTATTGGTATTAATATTCTTGTAATATATCGTACAGCTAATTAAATAAACGTCTTTGGTTAGTAATATAACTTTAAACCTATGAAAAGTACTATAAACGTTATAATAAGCATTTTTAAACAAAAAACTTTAACAATACCCTTTATTATCGTACACCATTTGATTTATTTCGATTATTGGTATTAATAGTCTTGTAATATATCATACAGCTAATTAAATAAACGTCTTCGGTTAGTAATATCAGTTTTAAAGTAATAAAACTCCTTTTGACGGTATAATAGGCTGTGCAATACAAAATAATTGTATCAAACCCTTTTTTATCTTGATTGTTGCTATTAATATTCTTGTAATATATTATACAGCTAATTAAATAAACCTCCTCGGTTAGGAATATTAGTTTTAAAGTATTAAAATTCCTTTTGACTTCAAAATCGGCTGTTTAAGACGAAATACTTGCAATAAGAATTGTTTATCATACATTATTTGAGTTATTTCGACTTTTGGTTATATTATTCTTGTAATATTTCGTACAGCTCATTTAATAAATTTCTTTGGTTAGTAATCTATTTTTAAACATATTAAAAGTACTATATACGTAATAAAAGGCTGTTGCAAACAAAATACTTGTATTAATTCCTTTTTTATCGTACACTATTTGAATTATTTTGACTATTGGTATTAATATTCCAGTAATATATCATACAGCTAACTAAATAAACTTTTTCGGTTTAGAATATTAGTTTTAAATTATTTAAACTCCTTTTGACGTCAAAATCGGCTGTTTAAGACGAAATACTTGCATTAAACATTGTTTATTATACATTATTTGAAGTAATTAAAATTAAAGGTATGTTTTTTAATAAATTGTTAAAAATCTAAGTAAATGCTGGAAGTATTTGACGCAAATGTTATTTATAAATACACCTGCTCTGCAGATCAGAGTATCTCTTACATCTGAGAAACATCACGGCAAATATATTGACGAATAACAGACCACTGCGGAACAGATAAAAACAGCGCAATAGTTGAACATCTTTTTAATTGCACTTCCTGTCAAAACTCTAACATTGTTTGAAAATTTAAAGTTTTAAAACGATGTAAGAAAAGCGAATTTTACAGCCTGTAATCAATATTAATTGAGGAAGAGCAACCTAACTTAAATACGCAAGTAGAATTAAATGGTAAAACAAGATTATTAACAATCTATTAATAAACATACTTTTTGTTTTAATTACTGAAACTCTGATTTTTGTATTTATTTTAATTTATTCATACGTCATAATTTATAGTTATTTTTAAAGCTATTCACTTTAAATTTTTTTTTCAAATTTAATTTAAAATTTATCACTTGACAAAGAAATCTTGTATGATTTTAAAAACCTTTGTGTAATAAATATAAAAAACAAAATGAATAATCTTTTGATTTTAAGTTTCAAACGGTATATAACTTTGTTCAAAAACCTTCCTATAATTGTATTAAGTTCTTTTTTATTATTCACTATTTAAATTATTTTGATTATTGGTATTAATATTCATGAAATATATCATACAGCTAATTTAATAAACTTCTTCGGTAAGAAATATTAGTTTTAAGTATTAAAACTATTTTTGACGTCGAAATCGGCTGTTGAAGACAAATACTTGCAAAAAGCATTATCGTACATTATTTAAGTTATTTCGATTATTAGTTACAAACAATATTCTTGTGATAACTCGTAAAGGTAGTTTAATAAACGTCTTCGTTTAAATATATTAGTTGTAAAGTATTTAAACTCCTTTTGACTTCCGAATAGGCTGTTTAAAACGAAACACTTGCAATAAACATTGTTTGTAGTAAATTATTTAAGTAATTTCGGTTGTTGGTTATAATAGTCTTGTAATATATCATACAGCTTATTAAATAAATCTCTTCGGTTAGGAATATTAGTTTTAAAGTATTAAAACTCCTTTTGACGTCAAAATCGGCTGTTTAAAACGAAATACTTTCATTAACATTGTTTTCCGTACATTTTTGAGTTATTTCGATTTTTGGGTATAATATTCTTGTAACATTTTGAACAGCTTATTTACTAAACGTCTTTGGTTAGTAATCTAATTCTAAACATTTCAAAATTACTAAAGACGTTATAGTAGGCTGTTTTCAACAAAATACTTGTATGAAATTCTTTTTTATCGTACTATATTTGAATTATTTTGATTATTGGTATTATTATTCTTGGAATATATCATACAGCTAATTAAATGAACCTCTTTTGTTAGGAGTAATAGTTTTTAAATATTTAAACTCTTATTGACGTCAAAATCGGCTGTTTATGACAAATTACTTGCATTAAGCATTGTTTATCGTACATTATTTAAGTTATTTCGATATTTAGTTACAATAATGTTGTAATAACTCGTAAAGGTAGTTTCATAAAGGTCTTTGGTTAACTATTGTAGTTGTAAAGTATTAAAACTCCTTTATACTTCGAAATCGACTGTTTAAGACAAAAGACTTGCAATAAACATTGTTTATCGTAAATTATTTAATTTATTTCGATTGTTGGTTAAAATTTTTTTTTAATAAGTTGTAAAGGTAATTTTATATAGGTCTTCGGTTAAATATTTTAGTTTCAGAGTATTAAAACTCCTTTTGACGTCAAAATCAGCTGTTTAAGACGAAACACTTGCTATAAACATTGTTTGTCGTTCATTATTAGAGTTATTTCGATTGTTGGTTATAATATTCTTCTAATATATCATACAGCTTATTAAATATACCTATTCGGTTATTAATATTAGTTTTAAAGTATTAAAACTCCTTTTGACGTCAAATTCGGCTGTTTAAGACGAAATCCTTGCCATAGACAAGGTTTTTCGTACATTATTTGAGTTATTTTCATTTTTGATTATTGTATTCTTGTAATATTTCGCACAGCTAATCTAATAAACTTCTTCGGTTAGTAATCTAATTTTAAACCTATGAAAAGTACTATAGACGTTATAATTGGCTGTATTAAATAAATACTTGTATTGAACCATTTTTTATCGTAAACTATTTGAATTGATTTTGGTTATTGGTATTGATTTTCTAGAAATATAACCTACAGCTAATTAATTAAAACCTCTTCGTTTAGGAATATTAGTTTTAAAGTATTAACACTCCTTTGACGTCAAAATCGGCTGTTTAAGACGAAATACTTGCAATAAACATTATTTATCGTACATCATTTGAGATATTTCGACTATTAGTTACAATATTCTTGTAATAACTCGTAAAGCTAATTTCAAAAAGGTCTTCGGTTAAATTTATTAGTTTTAAAGTATTAAAACTCCTTTTGACGTCAAAATCGGCTGTTTAAGACGATATACTTGCAATAAAAATTGTTTATCGTACATTTTTGAGTTATCTCGATTTTTAGTTATAATATTCTCATAATATGTCATACAGCTTATTAAATATACCTCTTCGATAAGGAATATAAGTTTTAAAGTATTAAAACTCCTTTTGACGTCAAAATCGGCTGTTTAAGACGAAATACTTGCAATAAACATTGTTTATCGTGAATTATTTGAGTTATTTCGATTATTAGTTACAACATTCTTGTAAAAACTCGTAAAGTTAGTTAAATAAAGTTATTCGGTTAGGAATATTAGTTTTAAAGTATTAAAATTTCTTTTTACTTCAAAATCGACTGTTTAAGATGAAACACTTGCAATAAACATTGTTTATCGTAACTTATTAGAGTTATTTTGATTTTTTGGTATTAATGTTCTTGTAATATTTAGCACAGCTAATTTAATAAACTTCTTCGTTTAGTAATCTAATTTTAAACCTATGAAAAGTACTATATAAATTAAACAAAATACTTGTATTGAACCCATTTTTATCGTAAACTATTTAAATTATTTAGATAACTGGTGATAATTTTATTTGAATATATCATACAGCTAATTAATTAAAACCTCCTCGGTTAGGAATATTAGTTTTAAAATATTAAAACTCTATTGACGTCAAATCGGCTGTTTGAGACGAAATACTTGCTATAAACATTGTTTCTCGAACATTATTTGGTTTATTTTGATTTTTGTTAATAATATTCTTGTAATATTTCGTACAGCTAATTTAATGCACGTCTTTGGTTAGTAATCTAATTTTAAATTTATTAAAAGTACTATAGACGTTACAATAGGCTGTTGTAAACAAAATACTTGTATTAAACCCTTTTTTGTCGTACACTGTTTGAATTATTTCGATTATTGGTATTAATATTCTTAAAATATATCATACAGCTGATAAAATAAACCTCTTCGGTTAGGAACATTAGTTTTTAAGTATTAAAATTCCTTTTGACGTCAAAATCGGCTGTTTAAGACTAATACTTGCAATAAACATTGTTTATCGTTCATTATTTGAGTTTTTTCAATTATTAGTTACAATATTCTTGTAATAACTCGTAAACGTAATTTAATAAACGTCATCAGTTAAAAATATTAGTCTTGAAGTGAACAAACTCCTTTTGACGTCTAGATAGGCTGTTTAAGACGAAACACTCGCAATATACATTGTTTATCGTACATTATTCAAGTTATTTAGATTGTTAGTTATAATATTCTTTCAATATATCATACAGTGAATTAAATAAATCTATTAAGTTAGTAATATTAGTTTTAAAGTATTAAAACTGCTTTTGACGTAAAAATCAGCTGTTTAAGACAAAATACTTGCAATAAACATTGTTTATCGTACATTATTTGAGTTTTTTCGTATTCTTGTTATAATATTCTTATAATACTTTGTTTAGCTCATTTAGTGAACGTCTTTGGTTAGCAATCTAACTTTAAACATATTAAAACTACTATAGACTTTATAATAGGCTGTTTTAAAGAAAATATTTGAATTGAATTTTTTTTTATCGTACACTATTTGAATTTTTTGATTATTGGTATTAATATTCTTGAAATATAAAATACAGCTAATTAAATAAATCTCTTCGAGTAGAAATATTAGTTTTAGAGTATTAAAATTTTATTTTATGTCAAAATCGGCTGTTTAAGACGAAATACTTGCAATAAACATTGTTTATTGTACATTGTTTGAGTTATTTCGATTTTCGGTTATAATATTCTTGTAATATTTTGTATACCTTATTTAATAAACTTTTTAGTTAGTAATCTAACGTTAAACATTACAAAATTACTATAGACGTTATAATAGGCTGTTTTAAACAAAATACTTTTATGAAACTCTTTCTATCGTACACTATTTGAATTTATTCGATTGTTGGTTATGATATTCATGGAACATATCTTACAGCTTATCAAATAAACCTCAGCGGTTGAAATTAGTTTTAAAGTATTAAAATTTTATTTTATGTAAAATCGGCTGTTATAGACGAAACACTTGCATCTAAACATTGTTTATCGTACAGTATTTAAGTTATTTCGATTGTTGGTTATAATATTCTTGTAATATATCATACAGTTTATTGACAAAACCTCCTCGGTTAGGAATTTTATTTTTAATGTATTAAAACTTCTTTTGACGTCAAAATCGGCTGTTTAAGACGAAATACTTGCAATAAACATTGTTTATCGTAATTTATTTGAGTTACTTCGATTGTTCATTTAATATTCTTGTTATATCAGACAGCTTATTAAATAAACCTCCTCGGTTAGTAATTTTAGTTTTAATGTATTAAAACTCCTTTTGACGTCAAAATCGGCTGTTTAAGACGAAATACTTGCAATAAACATTGGTTATCGTACATTATTTGAGTTATTTCGACTTTCGGTTATAATATTCTTGTAGTATTTTGTAGACCTTATTTAATAAACGTCTTTAGTTAGTAATCTAACGTTAAACATTACAAAATTACTATAGATGTTATTAAAGCTGTTTAAAACAAAATACTTGTATGAAATTCTTTCTATCGTAAACTATTAGAATTTATTCGATTGTTGGTTATAATATTCATTTAATATATATTACAGCTTATCAAATAAACCTCAGCGGTTGAAAATATTGGTTTTCAAGTATTAAAATTTTATTTTATGTCAAAATCGGCTGTTTGAGACAAAACACTTGCAATAAACATTGTTTATCGTACAGTATTTAAGTTATTTCGATTGTTGGTTATAATGTTCTTGTAATATATCATACAGTTTGTTGAATAAACCTCCTCGGTTAGGAATATTAGTTTTAATGTATTAAAACTCCTTTTAACGTCAAAATCGGCTGTTTAAGACGAAATACTTGCAATAAACATTGTTTATCGTTCATTATTTGAAATATTTTGATATAAATACAATATTCTTATACTATCTCTTAAAGGTAATTCAAGAAACGTCTTCGGTTAAAAACATTAGTTTTAAATTATTAAAATTCCTTTTCTCGTCAAAATCGGCTGTTTTAGACGAAATACTTGCAATAAACATTGTTTATCGTACATTATTAGAGTTATTTTGATTATTAGTTACAATATTCTTGTAATAACTTGTAAAGGTAATTAAATAAACGTCTTCGGTTAAAATTTTTAGTGTTTTAAAGTATAAAAACTCCTTTTGACGTCAAAATCGGCTGTTTAAGACGAGACACTTGCAATAAACATTATTTGAGTTGTTTCGATTGTTTGTTATAGTATTTTTGTAATAACTCGTAAAGGTAATACAATAAACGTCTTCAGTAAAAAATATTAGTTTAAAGTATTAAAATTCCTTTTGACGTCAAAATCGGCTGTTTAATACGAAACACATGCAATAAAAATTGTTTATCGTACAGTATTTGAGTAATTTCGATTTTTTGTTTTAATATTCTTGTAATATATCATAAAACTTATTAAATATACCCCTTCGTTTAGGAATGTTAGTTTTAAAGTATTAAAACTCCTTTTGACGTCAAAATCGGCTGTTTAAGACGAAATACTTGCAATAAACATTGTTTATCGTACATTATTAAAGTTATTTCAATTTTTGGTTGTAATATTCTTGTAATATTTTGTACAGCTAATTTAATAAACGTCTTTGGTTATTAATCTAACTTTCAACATAGTAAAACTACAATATTAAAGATAACATTAAAGTTTTAAACAAAGTAATTGTATTAAACGCTTTTTTATCGTTCACTATTTGAATTATCTTGATTATTGTAATTAATGTTCTTGAAATATATCATACACCTAATTAAATATTTTTAGGAATATTAGTTTCCAAGTATTAAAACTCCTTTTGACGTCAAAATTTTCTGTTTAAGACATGATACTTGCAATTAACATTGTTTATCGTACATTATTTGAGTTATTTCGATTATAAGTTACAACATTCTTGTAAAAATTCGTAAAGGTAGTTTAATAAAGTTCTTCGATTAGGAATATTAGTTGTAAAGTATTAAAACTCCTTTCGACTTCGAAATCGACTGTTTAAGACAAATTACTTGCAAAAAACATTGTTTATTGTAACTTATTAGAATTATTTCGATTTTTGGTATTAATATTTTTGTAAAATATCATACGCTTATAAAATAAACCTCTAAGGTTAGAAATATTAGGTTTAGAGTATTTAAACTTCTTTTGACGTCAAAATCGGCTGTTTATGACGAAACACTTGCTATAAACATTGTTTGTCGTTCATTGTAAGACTTATTTCCATTTTTAGTTATAATATTCTTTTAATATTTCGCACAGCTAATCTAAAAAAATTTCTTCGGTTAGTAATCTAATTTTAAACCTATGAAAAGTACTATAGACGTTATAAGTGTCTCTATTAAACAAAATACTTGTATCGAACCTTTTATATCGTAAACTATTTAAATTATTTAGATTATTGATAATAATTTTATTAAAATATATTATACAACTAATTAATTAAAACTTCCTCGGTAAGGAATAATAGTTTTAATATATTAAAACTCCTTAGACGTTAAATCGGCTGTTTATGACGAAATACTTGCAATATACATTGTTTCTCGTACAATATTTGATCTATTTTGATTTTTGTTCATAATATTCTTGTAATATTTTGTACAGCTAGTTTAATACACGTCTATGATTAGTAATCAAATTTTAAATTTATTAAAAGTACTATAGACGTTACAATAGGCTGTTGTAAACAAAATACTTGTATTAAACCCTTTTTTGTCGTACACTGTTTGAATTATTTCGATTATTGGTATTAATATTCTTAAAATATATCATGCAGCTGATAAAATAAACCTCTTCGGTTAGGAAAATTAGTTTTTAAGTATAAAAACTCCTTTTGACGTCAAAATTGGCTGTAAAAGACGAAATACTGTCAATAGACATTGTTTATCGTTCATTATTTTGGTTATTTCTATTATTAGTTACAATATTCTTGTAATAACTCATAAAGATACTATAATAAAGGTCTTCTGTTAAATATATTAGTTATAAAGTATTAAAACTCTTTTTGACCTTAAAATTGGCTGTTTCAGACGAAATACTTGCAATACACATTGTTTATCGTACATTATTTGATAAGACTATAGACGTTATAATATGATGTTTTAAACAAAATACTTCTATTAAATTCTTTTTGATCGTACACTACTTGAATTCATTTGACTATTGGTATTAATATTCTTGAAATATATAATACAGCTAATTAAATAAACCTCTTCGGTTAAAAATATTAGTTATAAAGTATTAAAATTCCTTTTGACATCATAGTCGGCTGTTTAAGATAAAAAACTTGCAATAAGCATTGTTTATCGTACATTATTTAAGTTGCTTCGATTATTAGTTACAATATTCTTGTAATAACTCGTAAAAGTAGTTAAATATATTAGTTGTAAAGTATTGAAACTCCTTTTGACTTCGAAATCGGCTGTTTAAGACGATAAACTTGCAATAAACATTGTTTATCGTACATTATTTAAGTTGTTTCGATTTTTGGTTATAATATTCTCGTAATATATCATACAGCTTATTAACTAAACCTTTTCGGCTAGGACTATTAGTTTTAAAGTATTAAAACTGATTTTGACGTCAATTTTGATTGTTTAAGAATGAACACTTGCATTAAACTTTGTTTATCGTTCATTATTTGAGTTATTTCGATTGTTGGTTATAATATTTGTGTAATTTATCAGATAGCTTATTAAATAAACCTCTTCCGTTAGGACTATTAATTTTAAAGTATTTAAGCTCTTTTTGACGTCAAAATCAGCTGTTTAAGACGAAACACTTGCAATAAACATTTTTTATCGTACATTATTTGAGTTATTTCGATTATTAGTTGCAATATTCTTGTAATAACTCGTAAAGGTAATTTAATAAATGTCTTCGGTTAAAAATATTAGTTTTAAAGTATTAAATCTCCTTTTGATGTCAAAATCGGCTGTTTAAGGAGAAATACTTGCAATAAACATTGTTTATCGTACATTATTTAAGTTATTTCGATTTTTGGTATATATACTCTTATAACATTTCGTACAGCTAATTTAATTAACGTCTTTTGTTAGTAATCTAACTTTAAACATTTTAAAATTACTAAAGATGATATTAAAAGCTTAAATAACTGTAATAAACTCTTATTATCGTACATCATTTAAGTTATTTCGATTATTAATTACAATATTCTTGTAATATATCATTCAGCATATTAAATATACCTCTTCGATTAGGAATATTAGATTTTAAGTATTAAAACTCCTTTTGACGTCAAAATCGGCTGTTGAAGACGAAATACTTACAATAAACATTGTTTATCGTAAAATATTTGAGTTATTTCGATTGTTGGTTTTAATATTCTTGTAATATATCAGACGGCTTATTAAATTAAATATTCTGTTAGGAATATTAGTTTTAAAGGACTAAAACTCCTTTTCATGTCAAAATAGTTTATTTTAGACAAAATGCTTGCAATAAACATTGTTTGTCGTACATTATTCGAGTTATTACATTTCTAGTATATATATTCTTTTTGATTTCGTATAGCTAATTTAATTAACGTCTTTGGTTAGTAATTTAACTTTAGACATATCAAAATTACTATAGATGTTATAAAAAGCTGTTTTAAACTACATAACTGTATTAAACCCTTTTTTATCGTACGTTATTTGAATTACTTTGATTATTAGTATTAATATTCTTGTAATATATCAAACAGCTAATATGATAAACCTTAACGGTAAGGAATCTTAGTTTTAAAGAATTAAAACTCCTTTAGATGTCAAAATCGTTTGTTAAAGACGAAATACTTACAATAAACATCGTTTTTCGTACATTATTTTAGTTATTTCGATTTCAATAATAAGATTTATGTAATATTTCGTACAGCTTATTAAATAAAGCTCTTCTGTTAGGATGGTAGTTTTAAAGTATTAAAACTCCTTTTGACGTCAAAATCGGCTGTTTTAGACCAAAAATTTGCGATAAACATTGTGTATCGTTTATTATTTAAGTTACTTCGACTTTTGGTTATAATGTTCATGTAATATTTTGTACATCTTATTTAATTAACGTCTTTGTTTTGCGATCTAATTTTAAATTACTAAAACTACTATAGACGTTATAATAGGCTATTTTGAACAAAATATTTCTTTTTATTTTACATTATTTAAGTTATTTCGATTTAAAGTTATAATATTCTCGTAATAAATCTTACAGCATATTAAATAAACCTCTTCGGTCAGGAATATTAGTTTTAAAGTATTCAAACTTCACGTCAAAATCGGCTGTTTAAGACGAAATACCTTCAATAAACATTGTTTATCGTACAGTATTTAAGTTATTTCGATTATTGGTTATACTATTCTTGTAATATTTTGTAGAGCTACTAAATAAAGCTCTTCGGTTTGGCATATTAGTTTTAATGTATTGAAATTCTTTTGACGTCAAAATCGGCTGTTTAAGACAAAATACTTGCAATAAACATTGTTTATCGTTCATTATTTGAAATATTTCGATATAAATACAATATTCTTGTACTATCTCTTAAAGGTAATTCAATAAACGTCTTCGGTTAAAAATATTAGTTTTAAAATATTAAAATTCCTTTTGAAGTCAAAATCGGCCGTTTAAGACGAAAAACTTGCAATAATCATTGTTTATCGTACAGTATTTGAGTTATTTCGATTGTTGGCTATAATATTCTTGTAATATATCATACAGCTTATTAGATAAACCTCTTCGGTTAGAAATGTTAAATTTAAAGTATTAAAACTCCTTTAGATGTTAAAATCGGCTGATTTTCACATCTATTTGTCGTAGGTGATTTTCATCACCTACGACATAAAATGGAGCATCCTTCACCACATTGGGGAAATTAAAAGCATACATAGCATCTGCAAAACCTGTATTTTAGAAAAAATATAGATAGCCAATGCTAAGAAAAAAGTCAACTTAAATAAGAGGTACGAACTATTTGCAAACTGTCCACATTTCCAAAAGCTCTGCTTTAAAACTTAAACTAGCACCCGCTGATTAGTAAGTTAAATTATTTGTAATTGTAAAGAGTTTTTATCGCCCATGTAAAAATTGTTTCCTTTTTTTATTTACACCAAAGCACGATACCAAACTAAAACTTTTGAATACATTATCTTTATTCAATAAGGCAATTTAACAAAAATTTTCTAACTTTGTAACTAAAGTATATTAATTCAAATTGTGCGCCAATATAGTTACGTCATGAACCTAACTTTGAAATTTTTATCTTTTAGTTTAAACAGTCAATTTATAGCATTATCAATTGCAAATGTTGTGTTTAGTATTCTATTTGTTTTTTCTGGCAACTAACTTCAATGTGAGTCATGTTTTACTATTTTAACGTATGTAGCACTATTTTTTTTTTTTTTTTGTCTATCTTACCAACAAAATTCTTAAAAGCGTAACATAAACTAAAAAATTTTTTTACTTAAGTTTAGTATATTTAAGATTTATTTTTGCTCTTAAACCATTAGTTTTTAGTTTTTATTTTTGTTTCACTTCCATTTATTTTGTACAAAAAAATTTTTCAGACCTATTTACAACAACTGAGGATCTCCTATATGCAAGTATAGGAGTGAAACATTGTTTTGTTTGTAATAAACTGTTGAAATAAATATTGGATACATTATTTGAGTTATTTCGATTATTGGTTATAATATTCTTGTAATTATTTTTACAGCTTATATAATAAACGTCTTTAGTCAGTAATCTAACTTTAAATACATTAAAATTACTATAGACGAAAAATAGGCCGTTTTAAACAAAATATTTGTATTCCACCCTTTTTTATCGTATGCTACTTGAATTATTTTGATTTTTGGTATTAATATTCTCGAATTATATTGTAACCGTCATCAATTACGATGTTGTTAGGTTGGTTTAGCTGCTCCTAAATAAGATAAAAAGAAACTATTATTTAAAGTATTACAGTTGTTCAAATGGAACGCAGGCTTAATTTGATATACTAGTACTTACTGTAGAAACAATGCTAAAAAATAGCTATAAGTGCACGTTATATATGTTTAAAAGATTAATAATAACATTGTGAAATAAGTAAAGTAGATGTAAGAAAACAAAGTGCTATAAAAATTCTACCAACAACTTCTAAAAGAGTCGCGGAAGCACACTAACTAAGTGATAAATATTCTCTTGAATATGTTTAACATTGAAAATCGACTCGACGATAAAGTTTCCTATCCTTGTTTAATTAACACAAGTCTTCAATAAGCTTCATCTGCCTTGCCGGCTCACTCGCTTCCCCGTCGTTGTGCTGTTTCCTTGTCGTTGTGTGCGTTCTCTTCCCCGTTGATAATCCATCCGACTTGCTTCTCTCCCGTCACTAATCCGCCCTACTGGCGTCTGCAAGCTAAATTTAAAATAAACTCTTTCTCTCAAAACTACATCACGCTTCTTTTTCTCATTTTCTATTCTCAATACCAATTGTGATGTCACTGAAAGCATTGAAATTCTTTAAATTTAATTCTTCTGAAAGAAAACGAAACATAAAATGTAATGAGTGGTTCGTTATAATATCATACAGCTAATTAAATAAACCTCTTCTGTTAGGAATATCAGTTTTAAAGTATTTAAATCCCTTTTGACGTCAAAATCGGCTGTTTAAGACAAAACACTTGTAATAAACATTGTTTGTCGTACATTATTTAAGTTATTTCGATTGTCGGTTATAATATTCATGTTATATAACTTACAGCTCATTAAAAAAACCTTATCGGTTAAAAATTTTAGTTTTAAAGTATTAAAATTACTTTCGACGTCAAAATCGGCTGTTTAAGACAAAACACTTGCAATAAACATTGTTTGTCGTACATTATTTAGGTTATTTCGATTGTCGGTTATAAGATTAGTGTAATATATCTTACAGCTTATCAAATAAACCTCATCAGTTAAAAATATTAGTTTGAAAGTATTAAAACTCCTTTCGACGTCAAAATCGGCTGTTTAAGACGAAATATTTGCAATAAACATTGTTTATCGTTCATTATTTGAATTAATTCGATTATTAGTTACAATATTGTTGTAATAACTCGTAAAGGTAATTTAATAAACATCTTCGGTTAAAAATATTAGTTTTAAAGTATTGAAACTTCTTTTGACGTCGAAATCGGTTGTTTAAGACAAAATACTTGCAATAAACTTAGTTTATCGTACATTATTTAAGTTATTTCTAATAAAAGTTATAATATTCTCGTAATAATAGTATTTAAGTTATTTCAATTGGTTATAATATTCTTGTAATACATCATACAGCTTTGTAAATAACATTATTCTTTTGGAATATAAGTTTTAAAGTATTAAAATTCCTTTTACTGTCAAAATCGGCTGTTTAAGACGAAATACTTGCAAAAAACAATGTTTATCGTACAATATTTGAATTATCTCGATTATTGGTTACAATATTCTTGTAATAACTCGTAAAGGTAGTTTAATAAACGTCTTTTCTTAAAAATATTAGTTTTATGTATTAAAATTCCTTTTGACGTCAAAATCGGCTGTTTATGACGAAACACTTGCAATAAACATTACAGTATTTGAGTTATTTCGATTGTTGGTTATAATATTCTTCTAATATATGATACAGCTTATTAAATAAACCTTTTCGATTAGGAATATTAGTTTTGAAGTATTAATACTCCTTTTGACGTCAAAATTGGCTGTTTAAAAAATAAAACTTGCAATAAACTTTGTTTTTCGTACATTATATGAGTTATTACAGTTATTAGTTATAATATTCTTGTAATAATTCGTAAAGTTAATTTAAAAAACGTCTTCGGTTAAAAATATTAGTTTTTAAGAATTAAAACTTGTTTTACCGTCAAACGCGGCTGTTTAAGACGAAATACTTGCAATAAACATAGTTTATCGTACATTATTTGAGTTATTTCGATTTTTGGTTATAATATTCTTGTAATATTTTGTAAATCTTATTTAAAAAACGTTTTAAGTCAATAATCTAACTTTAAATATATTAAAATTACTATAGACGAGAAATAGGCTGTTTTAAACAAAATACTTGTATCTAACCCTTTTTTATCGTATAATATTAGAATAATTTTGATTATTGGTATTAATTTTCTTGAATTATATTATACAGCTAATTCAATAAACCTCTTCTGTTAGAAATATTAGTTTTAAAGTGTTAAAACTTCTTTCGACGTCAAAATCGGCTGTTTAAGACAAAACACTTGCAAAAAACATTGTTTATTGTAGAATATTTAAGTTATTTCGATTGTCGGTTAGAATATTCATGAAATATATCTTACAGCTTGTTAAATAAACCTCTTTGGTTAGGAATATTAGTTTTAAAGTATTAAATCTCCTTTGACGTCAAAATCGCCTTTTTTTAGACGAAATACCTGCAATAAATATTTTTTATCGTTCATTATTTGTGTTATTTCGATTATTAGTTACAATATTCTTATAATAACTCGTAAAGGTAATTTAATAAACGTCATCGGTTAAAAATTTTAGTTTTAAAGTATTAAAATTACTTTTGATGTCAAAATTAACTGAATAAGACGAAAAACTTGCAATATTCACTGTTTATCGTAAAGTAACTGAGTTATTTCGATTGTTGGTTATAATATTCTTGTAAGATATCATCCAACTTTTTAAATAAACCTATTCGGTTAGGAATATTAGTTTTTAAGTAACAAAACTCCTTTTGACTTCAAAATCGGCTGTTTAATACAAAATATATGCAGTAAACATTTTTTATCGTATATCATTGGAGTTATTCTAATTATTAGTTATAATATTCTTGTAATGTTTCGTAAAGATAATTTTAAAATGTCTTCAGTTAAAAATATTATTTTAAAGTATTAAAACTCATTATAACGTCAAACTCAGCTGTTTAAGACGAAGTACTTGCAATAAACATAGTTTTTCGTTCATTAATTGAGTTATTTCGATTACTGATTATAATATTCTTGTAATATTTTGTAATGCTTATTTAATAAACGTGTTTGGTTAGTAATCTAACTTTAAACATATTAAAATTACTATAGACGTTGTAATAGGCTGTTTTAAACAAAAAACTTGTATGAAATTCTTTTTTACTGTACACTATATGAATTATTTTGATAATTGTCATAAATATCCTTGAATAATATCATACAGCTACTTAAATAAAATTTTTCTGTTAGGAATATTAGTTTTAAGGTATTAATGCTACTTTTGACGTCAAAATCGGCTGTTTAAGACGAAATACTAGAAATAAACATTGTATATCGTACATTATTTGAGTTATTTCGATTTTTGTTTGTAATTTTCTTGTAATATTTAGTACAGCTAATTTAATTAACGTATTTGGTTAGTAATCTAACTTCAAATATATTAAAAGTACTATAGACGTTATAATAGGCTGTTTTATACAAAATACTTGTAGTAAACCCTCTTTTATCGTACACTATATGAAATATTTTGATTTTGGTATTAATATTCTTGTAATATATCATACAGCTAATCAAATAAACCTCTTCGGTTAGAAATAATAGTTTTAAAGTATTAAAACTCCTTTTGACGTCAAAATCGGCTGTTTAACACGAAACACGTGCAATAAACATTGTTAATGTACAGTATTTAAGTTATTTTGATTGTTTGTTATAATATTATTATAATTATCATACAGCTTAATAAGTAAACGTCTTCGGTTAAGAATATTAGTTTTAAAATATTAAAACTCCTTTTGACGTCAAAATTTGGTGTTTAAGACAAAAAACTTGCAACAATAATTGTTAATTGTACATTATTAGAAATACTTCGATTGTTGGATTTATATTCTTGTAATATTTTGTACAGCTTATTTAATAAACGTCTTTGGTTAGTTATCTAACTTAAAACATATCAAAATAACTATAGAAGTTATGATAGGCTGTTTTAAACAAAATATTTGTATGAAATTTTTTTTATCGTAAACTATTTGAATTATTTATATTTTTGGTATAAATATTTTTGAATTATATCATACAGCTAATTAAATAAACCTCTTCTGTTAGGAATGCTAGTTTTAAAGTATTAAAACTCCTTTTGACGTCAAACTCAACTGTTTAAGACGAAACACTTGCAATAAACATTGTTTATCCTACAGTATTTAAGTTATTTCGGTTGTTGATAATAATATTCTTGTAATATATCATACAGCTAATTAAATAAACATCTTCTTTAGGAATATTAGTTTTAAAGTATTAAAACTTCTTTTGATGTCAAAATCGGCTGCTAGAGACAAAATAATTGCAATAAACTTTGTTTATCGTACATTATTTGAGTTATTTTAATAATAAGTAACAATATTCTTGTAATAACTCGTAAAGGTAATTTAATAAACGTCTTCGGTTGATAATATTATTTTTAAAGCATTAAAGTTCTTTTTGACGTCAAAATCGGCTGTTTAAGACGAAACACTTGCAATAAACATTGTCTATTGTACAATATTTAAGTTATTTAGATTTTGGTTATAATATTCTGGTAATAATTCGTAAAGGTAATTTAAAAAACGTCTTCGGTTAAAAAAATTAGTTTTAAAGTATTTAAACTTATTATAACGTTAAACGCGGCTGTTAAATACGAAATACTTGCAATAAACATTGTTTATCGTACATAATTTTTAAACTAACATAGTTATTTCGATTTTTTGTTATAATACTCTTGTAATATTTTATACAGCTTATCTAATTAACGTCTTTGGTATGTAATATTAGTTTAAGCATATTAAAATTACTATAGACGTTATAATAGGCTGTTTTAAACAAAATACTTGTATGAAAATCTTTTTTATCGTACACTATTTGAATTATTATGATTATTGGTATTAATATTCTTGATTTAATCATACAGCTAATTAAATAAACCCCTTTTGATAGAAATATTAGTTTTAAAGTATTATAAATCTTTTTGACGTCAAAATCGGCTGTTTAAGACTAAATATTTGCAAAGAACATTGTTTATGGTTCATTATTTGAATTAATTTGAATATTAGTTACAATATTTTTGTAATAACTCGTAAAAATAATTTAATTAACGTCTTCGGTTTAAAATATTAGTTTCAAAGTATTGTAGCTCTTTTTGACGTAGAATTCGGCTGTTTAAGACAAAACACTTGCAATAAACATTGTTTATCGTACATTATTTAAGTTTTTTCGATTAATAGTTATAATAGTCTCGTAATATATCTTACAGCATATCAAATAAACCTTTTCGGTCAGGAATTATTTTTTTAAAGTATTAAAACTCTATTTGACGTAAAAATCGGCTGTTTAACACGAAACACGTGCAATAAACATTGTTAATGTAGAGTATTTAAGTTATTTTGATTGTTTGTTATAATATTATTATAATTATCATACAGCTTAATAAGTAAACGTCTTCGGTTAAGAATATTAGTTTTAAAATATTAAAACTCCTTTTGACGTCAAAATTTGGTGTTTAAGACAAAAAACTTGCAACAATAATTGTTAATTGTACATTATTAGAAATACTTCGATTGTTGAATTAATATTCTTGTAATATTTTGTACAGCTTATTTAATAAACGTCTTTGGTTAGTAATCTAACTTAAAACATATCAAAATAACTATAGAAGTTATGATAGGCTGTTTTAAACAAAATATTTGTATGAAATTTTTTTTATCGTAAACTATTTGAATTATTTATATTTTTGGTATAAATATTTTTGAATTATATCATACAGCTAATTAAATAAACCTCTTCTGTTAGGAATGCTAGTTTTAAAGTATTAAAACTCCTTTTGACGTCAAACTCAACTGTTTAAGACGAAACACTTGCAATAAACATTGTTTATCCTACAGTATTTAAGTTATTTCGGTTGTTGATAATAATATTCTTGTAATATATCATACAGCTAATTAAATAAACATCTTCTTTAGGAATATTAGTTTTAAAGTATTAAAACTTCTTTTGATGTCAAAATCGGCTGCTAGAGACAAAATACTTGCAATAAACATTGTTTATCGTACATTATTTGAGTTATTTTAATAATTAGTAACAATATTCTTGTAATAACTCGTAAAGGTAATTTAATAAACGTCTTCGGTTGATAATATTATTTTTAAAGCATTAAAGTTCTTTTTGACGTCAAAATCGGCTGTTTAAGACGAAACACTTGCAATAAACATTGTCTATTGTACAATATTTAAGTTATTTAGATTTTGGTTATAATATTCTGGTAATAATTCGTAAAGGTAATTTAAAAAACGTCTTCGGTTAAAAAAATTAGTTTTAAAGTATTTAAACTTATTATAACGTTAAACGCGGCTGTTAAATACGAAATACTTGCAATAAACATTGTTTATCGTACATAATTTTTAAACTAACATAGTTATTTCGATTTTTTGTTATAATACTCTTGTAATATTTTATACAGCTTATATAATTAAAGTCTTTGGTATGTAATATTAGTTTAAGCATATTAAAATTACTATAGACGTTATAATAGGCTGTTTTAAACCAAATACTTGTATGAAAATCTTTTTTATCGTACACTATTTGAATTATTATGATTATTGGTATTAATATTCTTGATTTATTCATACAGCTAATTAAATAAACCCCTTTTGATAGAAATATTAGTTTTAAAGTATTATAACTCTTTTTGACGTCAAAATCGGCTGTTTAAGACTAAATATTTGCAAAGAACATTGTTTATCGTTCATTATTTGAATTAATTTGAATATTAGTTACAATATTTTTGTAATAACTCGTAAAAATAATTTAATTAACGTCTTCGGTTTAAAATATTAGTTTCAAAGTATTGTAGCTCTTTTTGACGTAGAAATCGGCTGTTTAAGACAAAACACTTGCAATAAACATTGTTTATCGTACATTATTTAAGTTTTTTCGATTAATAGTTATAATAGTCTCGTAATATATCTTACAGCATATTAAATAAACCTTTTCGGTCAGGAATTATTTTTTAAAAGTATTAAAACTCCTTTTGAGGTCAAAATCTGCTCTTTTAGACGAAATACTTGCAATAAACATTGTTTATCTAACAATGTTTAAGCTATTTCGATTATTAGTTAAAACATTCTTGTAATAACACTTAAAGGTTATTTAATAAACGTCTTTGGTTACAAATATTACTTTTAAAGTATTAAAATTCCTTTTGACGTCAAAATCGGCTGTTTAAGGAGAAACCCTTGCAATAAACATTGTTTAGCGTAAAGTATTTAAGTTATTTCGATTTTTTGTTATAATAGTCTTTAATATATCACATAGCTTATTAAATAAACTTCTTTTGTTAGGACTATCAGTTTTAAAGTATTAAAACTCCTTTCGACGTCGAAATCGGCTGAATAAGACGTACACTTTTAATAAACACTGTTTAACGTAAAGTATTTTAGTTAATTCAATTGTTGGTTATAATATTCTTTTAATATATCATACAGCTTATTAAATGAACCTCTTCTATAGGAATATTAGTTTAAAGTATTAAAACTCCTTATGACGTCAAAATCGGCTGTTTAAGACGAAATACTTGCAATAAACATTGTTTATTGTTCATAATTTGATTTAATTCGATTTTTAGTTACAATATTTATGTAATAACTCGTAAAGGTAATTTAATAAATGTCTTCGGTAAAAAATATTAGTTTTAAAGTATTAAAATTCCATTTTACGTCAAAATCGGCTGTTTAAGACGAAATACTTGCAATAAAGATTTTAATCGTAAATTATGTTAGTTATTTTGATTTTCTGTTATAATATCGTTGTTATATTTCGTACAGCTAATTTAAAAACAGCTTTAGTTAGTATTCTAACTTTAAACATATTAAAGTACTATAGTCGTTATAATAAGCTGTTTTAAACAAAATATTAGTATAAAAACTTTTTTACTAGTACACTACTTAAATTATTTTGATTATACGTACTAATTTTCTTGAAATATATCATATAGCTAATTTAATAAACCTTTTCGGTTAGGAATATTAGTTTTAAAGTATTAAAACTCGTTTTGACGTCATAATCAGCTGTTTAAGACGAAATACTTGCAATAAGAATTGTTTATCATACATTATTTAAGTTTTTTCGACTTTTAGTTATAATATTCTTGTAATATTTTGTACAGCTCATTTAATAAACTTCTTTGTATAGTAATTTATTTTAAAACATATTAAAAGTACTATATGCGTTATAATACGCCTTTGCAATCAAAATACTTTTATTAAATCCTTTTTTATCGTACACTATTTGAATTATTTTGACTATTGGTAATAATATTCCTGTAATATATCATACAGCTAACTAAATAAACTTCTCACGGTTGAGAATATTAGTTTTAAATTATTAAAACTCCTTTCGACGTCAAAATTGCCTGTTTAAGACGAAATACTTACAATAAACCATGTTTATCGTACATTATTTAAGTTATTTCGATTAGTGCTTACAATATTCTCGTAATATTTCGTAAAGGTAATTTAATAAACGTTTTCGGTTAGAAATATTAGTTTTAAAGTATTAAAACTCCTTTTGACGTCGAAATCGGCTATTTAAGACGAAATACTTTGAATAAACATTGTTTATCGTTCATTATTTTAGTTAATTCGGTTTTTATTTATAATATTTTTGTAATATTTCGTACAGCTATTTTAATAACTTCTTTGGTTAGTAACCTAACTTTAAACATTTAAAAAGTACTATAGACGTTACAATAGGCTGTTTTAAATAAATGCGTGTGTTAAAGCCTTTTTCATCGTACACTATTTGAAGTATTTTGATTAGTGGTATTATTATTCTTGTAATATATCATACAGCTAATTAAATAAACCTCTTAGGTTAGGAATATTAGTTTTAAAGTATTAAAACTCCTTTTGACTTCGAAATCGGCTGTTTAAGACGAGATACGTGAAATTAGCATGGTTTACCGAACATTTTTTTAGTTACTATAAGTTTTGGTTACAATAATTTCTAATATTTCGTACAGCTAATTTAATAAACGCTTTGGTTAGTAATCTAACTTAAACATGTAAAAAGTACTATTATAGAGGTTTCAATATGCTGTTTTAAACAAAATACTTGTATTAACCCTTTTTTATCGTACACTTTTTAAATCATTTTGATTATGGATTAATATTCTTGTGTTATATCATACAGCTATTTAAATAAACCTCTTAAGTTAGAAATATTAGTTTTGAAGTATTAAAACTCCTTTTGACGTCAAAATCAGCTGTTTAAGACAAATACTTAAAATAAACATTGTTTATCGTACATTATTTAAGTTATTTCAATTTATGGTTATAATATTCTTGTAATATTTCGTAAAGGTAAATTGATAAACGTCCTAGTTGAAACTTTTAGTTTTAAAGTTCTAAAACTTCTTTTGACGTCAAAATCGGCTGTTTAAGACGAAATACTTGCAATAAACATTGTTTATCGAACATTATTTGAGTTATTTCAATTCTCGGTTATAATATATTGTAATGTTTCGTACAGCTAATTTAATATACGTGTTTGGTTAGTAATCTAACTTTATACATAATTAAAGTACTATAGACGTTATAATCGGTTGTTTTAAACAAAACACTTGTATTAAACCCTTTTTTATCGTACACTATTTGAATTATTTTGAATAGTGGTATTATTATTCTTGTAATATATCATACAGCTAATAAAATAAACCTTTAAGGTTAGAAATAGTAGTATAAAGTATTAAAACTCTTTTAACGTCGAATTTGGCTATTTAAAACGAGATAATTGTAATAACCATTGTTTATCGTATACTTTTTGAGTTATTTCGATTATTGTTATTAATCTTTTTGTAATATATCATACAGCTATCTATATAAATCTCTTTGGTTAGTAATATAACTTTAAACTTATTAAAAGTACTATAGACGTTTTAATAGGCTGTTATAAACAAAAACTTTTACAAAACCATTTTTAATAGTACACTATTTGATTTATTTTGATTATAGGTATTAATATTCTTGTAATATATTATACAGCTAGTTAAATAAATCTCTTCGGTTAGTAATATCTATTTAAAGTATTAAATCTCCTTATGACCTTATAATAGGCTGTGTTAAACAAAATAATTGTATTAAAACCTTTTTTATCTTAATTGTTAGTATTAATTTTCTTGTAATATATCATACAGCTAATTAAATAAACCTCCTCGGTTAGGAATATTAGTTTTAAACTATTAAAACTCCTTTTCATGTCAAAATCGGCTGTTTCAGACGTATTACTAGTAATAAACATTGTTTATCGTAAACTATTTGAGTTATTTCGATTTTTGGTCAAAATATTCTTGTAATATTTCGTACAGCTAATTTAATAAACCTCTTTTGTTAGTAATCTATTTTTAAACATATTAGAAGTACTTTAGACGTTATAAGAGGCTGTTTTCAACAAAACACTTGTCTTTAACCCTTTTTTATCGTACACTAATTGAGTTCTTTTGATTATTGGTATTAATATTCTTGTAATATATCGTACAGCTAATTAAATAAACGTCTTTGGTTAGTAATATAACTTTAAACATATTAAAAGTACTATATACGTAATAAAAGGCTGTTGCAAACAAAATACTTGTATTAATTCCTTTTTTATTGTACACTATTTGAATTATTTTGACTATTGGTATTAATATTCCAGTAATATATCATACAGCTAACTAAATAAACTTTTTCGGTTTAGAATATTAGTTTTAAATTATTTAAACTCCTTTTGACGTCAAAATCGGCTGTTTAAGACGAAATACTTGCATTAAACATTGTTTATTATACATTATTTGAAGTAATTAAAACTAAAGGTATGTTTTTTAATAGATTGTTAAAAATCTAAGTAAATGCTGGAAGTATTTGACGCAAATGTTATTTATAAATACACCTGCTCTGCAGATCAGAGTATCTCTTACATCTGAGAAACATCACGGCAAATATATTGACGAATAACAGACCACTGCGGAACAGATAAAAACAGCGCAATATTTGAACATCTTTTTAATTGCACTTCCTGTCAAAACTCTAACATTGTTTGAAAATTTAAAGTTTTAAAACGATGTAAGAAAAGCGAATTTTACAGCCTGTAATCAATATTAATTAAGGAAGAGCAACCTAACTTAAATACGCAAGTAGAATTAAATGGTAAAACAAGATTATTAACAATCTATTAATAAACATACCTTTTGTTTTAATTACTGAAATTCTGATTTTTGTATTTATTTTAATTTATTCATACGTCATAATTTAAAGTTATTTTTAAAGCTATTCACTTTAAATTTTTTTTTCAAATTTAATTTAAAATTTATCACTTGACAAAGAAATCTTGTATGATTTTAAAAACCTTTGTGTAATAAATATAAAAAACAAAATGAATAATCTTTTGATTTTAAGTTTCAAACGGTATATAACTTTGTTCAAAAACCTTCCTATAATTGTATTAAGTTCTTTTTTATTGTTCACTATTTAAATTATTTTGATTATTGGTATTAATATTCATGAAATATATCATACAGCTAATTTAATAAACTTCTTCGGTAAGAAATATTAGTTTTAAGTATTAAAACTCTTTTTGACGTCGAAATCGGCTGTTCAAGACAAATACTTGCAAAAAGCATTATCGTACATTATTTAAGTTATTTCGATTATTAGTTACAATATTCTTGTAATAACTCGTAAAGGTAGTTTAATAAACGTCTTCGTTTAAATATATTAGTTGTAAAGTATTTAAACTCCTTTTGACTTCCGAATAGGCTGTTTAAAACGAAACACTTGCAATAAACATTGTTTGTAGTAAATTATTTAAGTTATTTCGGTTGTTGGTTATAATAGTCTTGTAATATATCATACAGCTTATTAAATAAATCTCTTCGGTTAGGAAGACAAGACACTTGCAATAAACATTCTTTATTTTACATTATTTTCGTTATTACAATACTTAGTTATAATATTCTTGTAAAAATTCGTAAAGGCAATTTAAAAAAAGATATTCGGTTAGGAATATTAGTTTTAAAGTACTAAAAGTCCTTTTGACTTTAAAATCGGCTGTTTAGGACGAAATACTTACAATAAACATTGTTTATCGTTTATTATTTGAGTTATTTTAATTTTTAGTTATAAAATGCTTGTAATATATCATACAGCCAATTATTAAACCTCTTCGATTAGGAATATTAGTTTTTAAGTATTGAAATTCCTTTTGACGTCTTAGTCGGCTGTTTAAGATAATTCGCTTGCAATAAACATTGTTTATCGTTCATTATTTGAGTTATCTCGTTTTTTGTTATTAATATTCTTGTTTCATTTCGTACAGCTAATTTAATTAACGTCTTTGGTTTGTAATCTAAATTTATACATTTTAAAAGTACTATAGACGTTATAATAGGCTGTTTTATACAAAATAGATATATTAAACTCTTTTTTATCGTACGTTATTTGAATTACTTCGATTATAATTATTAATATTCTTTTAATATATTATACAGTTAATTATAAAAACCTCTTCGGTAAGGAAAATTAGTTTTAATTTTTTTAAATGCCTTATGATGTCAAAATCGGCTGAATAAGACGAATTACTTACAATAAACATTGTTTATCGTACACTATTTGAATTATTTTGATTTTAATATTAATATTTTTGAAATATATTATACAGCTAATTTTATAAACCTTTTCGACAATGAATATTAGTTTAAACTATTAAAACTCCTTTTGACGTCAAAATCGGCTGTTTAAGAGTAAATACAGTAGACTACTGATTTAGTACGCTAATTGCATCCGACTAAAAAGTGCGTACTTAACACGGGTAGTTCGTACTTTTTGACGACATAGTATAATATGAAATTTACTTGTTTGCTTTCTTTCTCACAACTAGCCACAAAATAATTAAGCTAAATAAACAAATCTTTTTATTTTAATAACATTGATTTATAATTCTAATCTGAAATTTTAATAACAGATTTTTCTTAATTAATTTTTTCTATAAAAAGTTTCTACTTAATTACATAATAAATATATTTAATAAAGAAAGTAAATGTCATTCGATGATATAAAAAAGATTATTAAGCCATATTTTTTATATTTTGTTTTATTAGAGTGAAAGTACTAAACTATAGTTTGTTTAAAAAACATATTCAAAACATCAATTTGTGTACATTTGAATTAAAATATGACTTAACTATGTTGCTTTTGTAGGTTTTTTTTAACTTTTTCATCTTGATTTATTTATTTTATAGCTCAAATACCATTTATTCTTTTCACGTTTCTGCAACCACTACGTAAGTATTTAGTTTACTAACATTTATTAACAGGACTGTCACAATCTCAGGCCACTTAGACTTCTCAGGATTACTCATCCTAATTTAAAAGTTGTGAAAGTCTCAGGCTAACTCAGCAGAATGGCCATTCTACCTGGAAACATAAAATAATCTAGAAAAACTTGATGATTGAAAGATTAGGCAAAAAAAATTGGAATTTAATAGAAGACTTAAATTAGAATTTTTTTGTCTTTATGGATAAATGCGTACTTAAGGCGGGGTGCGTACCAAAAAAAGTGCGTACTTGAACGGTAGACAACTATGCAATAAACCTTATTCATTGTTCATTATTTGAGTTATTTCGATCATTAGTTACAATATTCTTATAAAACTCGTAAAGGTAATTTAATGAAGGTCTTAGGTTAAATTTATTAGTTTTAAAGTATTAAAACTCCTTTTGACGTCAAAATCGGCTATTTAAGACAAAATACTTGCAATAAACATTGTATATCGTACATTATTTGAGTTATTTCGATTTATAGCATTAATATTCTCGCAAGTTTCGTACATTTTATTCAATTAACGTCTTTGGTTAGAAATAAAACTTTAAACATAATAAAAGTACTATAGGCGTTATAATAAGTTGTTTTAAACAAAATAACTATATTAACACCTATTTTATCGTACTTTATTTAAATTTCTTTGATTATTAGTTTTAATATTCTTGTAATATATCATACGGCTAATTAAATAAACCTCTTCGATTAGGAACATTAGTTTTAAAGTATTTAAACTGCTTTCGACGTCAAAATCGGCTTTTTCAGACGAAATACTTGCAATAAATATTGTTTAACGTTTATTATTTGAGTTATTTTGATTTTCAGTTACAATATTTTTGTAATAAATCGTAATGGTAATTTAATAAAGGTTTTCGGTTAATATAATATTTCCAAAGTATTAAAACTCCTTTTGACGTCAAAATTTGCTGTTTAAGACTAAACACTTGCAATAAACATTGTCTATCGTACAGTATTTAAGTTATTTCGATTGTTGGTTATAATATTTTTGAAATATTTCGTACAGCTAATTTAATTAACGTCTTTGGTTAGTAATTTAACTTTAAACATTTCAAAGTACAATAGACGTTATACCAGGCTATTTTAAACAAAATAAATATATTAAACCCCTTTTTATCGTACGTTATATGAATTTCTTTGATTATTAGTATTAATATTCTTGTAATATATCATAAAGTTAATTAAATAGACCTCTTCGGTAAGGATTATTAGTTTTAAAGTATTAAAATTCGCTTAGACGTCTCAATCGTCTGTGTAAGACAAAATACTTGCAATAGACATTGTTTATAGTACATAATTTGAGTTATTTCGACTTTTGGTTATAATATTCTTGTAATATATTGTACAGCTAATTTAATAAACGTCTTTGGTTTGTAATCTAACTTTCAACGTATTAAAAGTACTATAGAAGTTATAATAGCCTTTTTTAAACAAACTAACTATATTAAACCCTTTTTATCGTACGTTATTTGAATTACTTTGATTTTTACTATTAATATTCTTGTAATATATCTAACTGATAATAATATAACCTCTTCGGTTTGGAATATTAGTTTTAAAGTATTAAAACTCCTTTTGACGTTAAAATCGGCTGTTTAAGACGAAATACTTGCGATAAACATTGTTTATCGTTCAATATTTGAGTTATTTTGATTGTTTGTTATAATTTTCCTGTATTATCTTATACAGCTTATTAAATAAACCTTTTCGGTTAGTAATCTAACTTTAAACATATTAAAATTACTATAGACGCTATAATAAGATATTTTAAACAAAATACTTGTGGTAAATTCTTTTTTATTGTACAAAATTTGAATTATTTTGAATATTGGTATTAATATTCTTGAATAATATCATACAATTAATTAAATAAACCTCATAGGTTAGGAATATTAGTTTTCAAGTATTAAAACTCCTTTTGACGTCAAAATGGGCTATTTAAGACGAAATACTTGCAATAAACATTGTTTATCGTTTTTTATTTGTGTTATTTCGATTAATAAATTCAATATTCTTGTAATAACTCTTAAAGGTAATTTAATAAACGTCTTCGCTTAGGATCATTAGTTTTAAAGTATAAGAACTCCTTTTGTCGTCAAAATCGGCTGATAAAGACAATATCTTGCATTAAACATTGTTAATAGTACATTTATTGAGTTATTTCGATTTTAAGTTATAAAATGCTTGTAATATATTATACAGCTAATTTATTAATCCTTTTCGGTTAGTAATAATAGCTTTAAAGTATTTAAATCTCTTTGACGTCAAAATCGGCTCTTTAAAACAAAATACTTTTATTAAACTCTTTTTTATCGTACACTATTTGAATTATTAAGATTTTTGGTTTTAACAACTTTGTAATATTTCGTAAAGCTAATTTAATTAACGTCACTGGTTAGTAATCTACCTTAATACATATTAAAAGTACTATAGTCGTTAAAATAGGCTGTTGTAAACAAAATAACTATATCAAATTCTTTTTTATCGTACGTTGTTTCAATTATTTGATTATTGGCATTCATATTTTTATAATATATCATACAGCTAATTAGATAAACCTCTTCGGTAAAGAATATTAGTTTTAAAGTATTTAAACTACATTTAAAGTTGAATTCGGTTGTTTAAGACGAAATACTTGCAAAAAACATTGTTATCGTTAATTACTTAAGTTATTTCGAATATTTGTAAGAATATTATTGTAATAACTCGTCAAGGTAATTTAATAATCGTCTTTGGCTTAAAATAATAGTTTTAAAGTATTAAAACTCTTATTTTTAGCCGAAAACGTTAAAGTATTAAAACTCCTATGACGTCAAAGTCGGCTGTTTAAGACGAAACACTTGCAATAAACATTATTTATCATACATTATTTGAGTTATTTCGATTTTTGATTATATTAATCTCGTAATATTTTGTACAGCTTTTTTATTATTAATTCTTTCAGTTAGGAATATTAGTTTTAAAGTATTAAAATTACTATAGACGTTATAATAGGCTGTTTTTAACAAAATACAATTATTTAGTTCTTTTTTATCCTACACTATTTGAGTTATTTTAATTATTGGTATTAATATTTTTGTAATATATTATACAGCTAATTAAATAAATCTTTTCAGTTCGGAATACTAGTTTTAAAGTATTAAAAGTTCTTTTGACGTCCAAATCGGCTGTTTAAAACGAAATACTTTTAATAAACATTGTTTATCGTTCTTTATTTGAGTTTTTTTGATTATTAGTTACAATATTCTTGAATAAACTCGTAAAGGTAATTAAATAAACGTCTTCGGTTGAAAATATTAGTTTTAAAGTATAAAAACTCCTTTTAACGTCTAAATCGGCTGTTCAACACTTAATACTTGCAATAAACTGTGTTTATCGTACAATAATTGGGATATTTTGATTATTAGTATTAATATTCTTGTAATGTATAATACAGGTTATTAAATAAACCTCTTTGGTTAGGAAAATTAGTTCTAAAGTATTTAAACTCCTTTTGACGTCAAAATCAGCCGTTTAATACGAAATACTTGCAATAAACATTTTTCACGTACATTATTTAAGTTATTTTGACTTTGGGTTTTAAAATTCTTGTAATATATCATACAGCTAATTAAATAAACCTCTCCGGTTTGGAATATTAAATTTAAAGTATTAAAACACCATTTGACGTCAAAATCGGATGTTTAAGACGCAACACATGCTATAAACATTGTTTATCGGAGAGTATTCAAGTTATTTCGATTGTTGGTTATAATATTGTTATAGTATATCATACAGCTTATTAAATAAACCTCTTGGGTTAGAAACATTAGTTTTAAAGTATTTAAACTCCTTTTGACGTCAAAATCGGCTGTTTAAAACGAAACACTTGCAATAAACATTGTTTATCGTACAGTATTTAAGTTATTTCGATTGTTGGTTATAATATACTTGTATTAATTCGTACAGCTAATTAAATTCAGTTCTTTATTTACGAAAAATATTTTTAAAATAATAAAACTTCTTTTGATGTCATAATCGGCTGTTTAAGAAGAAATAGTTCGATAAACATTGTTTATCGTACACTATATTAATTATTTTGTATATTGGTATCAATATTATTGAAATATTATGTTCAGCTAATTTAATAATGTGTTTGGTTAGTAATTTAACTTAAAACATAATAAAAGTATTATAGACGTTATAATAGACTGTTTTAAATAAAATAACTATTTAATCTATTTTTTATCGTACTTTTGTTGAATTACATTGCTTATTAGTATTAATATTTTTGAAATATATCGTACAGTTAACTAAATAAACTCTTCATTAAGTAATATTAGTTATAAAGTATTAAAACTTCTTTTGACGTAAAAAATCGGCAGTTTAAGACAAAATACTTGCAATAAACATTGTTTATCGTACATTATTTGAGTTATTTCAATTTTTGATTATAATATGCTTGTAGTATATCATACTGCTAATTTATTGAACCTCTTCGGTCAGAAAAATTAGTTTTAAAGTATTTAAAAAAATTTGACTCCAAATTCGGCTGTTTAAGACGAAATACTTGCAAAATAATAGTTTATCGTACATTATTTGAGTTATTTCGATTTTTTGTTATAATATTCTTGTAATATTTTCTACAGCTTATTTAATAAACGTCATTTGTTATTAATCTAACTTTAAATATATTAAAATTACCATAGACGTTATATAAGACTGTTTTTAAAAAAATACTTGTGTAAAATGTTTTTTTATCGTTCAATATTTGAATTGAATTGATTATTGGTTTTAATATTTCTGAAATATATCATACAGCTATTAAATAAACCATTTCAGTTAGAAATATTAGTTATAAAGTATTAAAAACTCCCTTAGACGTGAAAATCTGCTCTTTAAGACGAAATACTTCAATAAACATTGTTTATCGTACATTATTTGAGTTATTTCGACTTTTAATTATAATATTCATGTAATTTTTGTACAGCTAATTTAATAAACGTCGTTAATTAATAATCTAACTTTTAAAATATTAAAAGAACTATAGACTTTATAATTGGCTCTTTTAAACAAAATAATTAGATTAAACCTTTTTTTGTCTTACGTTATTTGAATAACTTTGACTATTAGTATTAATATTCTCGTAAAAATCAAAAAGCTAATTAAATAAACATCTTCGGTAAGGAATATTTGTTTTAAAGTATTAAAACTTCTTTTGATGTCAAAATCGGCTGTCTAAGACGAAATACTTACAATAAACATTGTTTATCGTTCATTAATTGAGTTATGTCAATTAATAGTTATAATTTGCATGTAATATATCATATAGCTGATCAAATAAACCTCTTCGGTTAAAAATATTAGTTTTAAACTATTAAAACTCCTTTTGACATGAAAATCGGCTATTTAAGACGAAATACTTGCAATAAACATTGTTTATCGTTCATTAATTAAGTTATTTCGATTTATGGTATGAATATTCTCGTAATGTTTCGTAAAGCTAATTTAATTAACATCTTTAGTTAGTAATCTAACTTTAAACATATTAAAAGTATCATAGAAGTTATAATAGGCTGTTTTAAACAAAAAACTTGTACAAAACCCTTTTTTATCGTACACTATTTAAATTATATAAATTATTGGCATTAACATTCTTGTAATAAATCATACAGCTGATTAAATAAACCTCTTCGGTTAGGAATTTTAGTTTTAAAGTATGAAAACTCCTTTTGATCTCAAAATCTGCTGTTTAAGTCAAAATACTTGCAATAAACATTGTTTATCGTTCAATTTTTGAGTTATTTTGATTATAAGATATAATTTGCTTGTAATATATCATTCAGGTAATTAAATAAGCGTTTACGGTTAGGAATATTAGTTTTAAAGTATTAAAACTCCTTTTTACGTAAATCGACTAATTAAGTCGAAATACTTGCATTAATTAAATACATTGTAATCGTTCATTATTTGAGTTATTTCGATTTTTGGTATTAATATTCTTGTAATATTTTGTAAAGCTTATTTAATAAACGTTTTAGGTTATTAATCTAACTTTAAACATATTAAAAGTACTATAGACGTTATAGTAGACTGTTTTAATCAAAATAACTATATTAAACCCTTTTTTATTGTACGTTATTTAAATTACTTTGATTATAAATATCAATATTCTTGAAAAATATTATACAGCTAATTAAATAAACCTCTTAGGTAAGGAATATTACTTTTAAAGTATTAAAACTCATTTAATGTCAGAATTGGCTGTTTATAACAAAATACTTACAATAAACATTGATTATCGTACATTATTTGAGTTATTTCGATTTTTGTTTATAATATTCTTGTAATATTTTGTACAGCTAATTAAATAAAGCTCTTCGATTATGAATAATACTTTTAAAGTATTAAAACTCTTTTGATGTCATAATCGGCTGTTTAAGACAAATATTTGCAATAAACATTGTTTATTGTACATTATTTAAGTTATTTCGACTTTGATTATAATATTTTAGTAATATTTTCTATAGCTAATTTAATGAACATCTTAGATATGTAATCTAACTTTAAACATATTAATAGTACTATAGACGTTATAATAGGCTTTTTTAAACAGAATAACTATATTTAAATCTTTTTTATCGTACGTTATTTGAATTACTTTAATTATTATAGTAGTATTCTTGTAATATATCATACGGCTAATTAAATAAACATCTTCGGTTAGGATATTACTTAAAAGTATTAAAACTCCTTTTGACGTTTAAATCGGCTGTTTAAGACGAAAAACTTGCAATAAACATTGTTTATCGTTCATTATTTGAGTTATTTTGATTATTAGTTACAATATTCTTGTAATAACTCGTAAAGGTAATTTATTAAACGGCTTAGGTTAAAAATATTAGTTTTAAAGTTTTAAAACTCCTTTTGACGTCAAAATCGGCTGTTTAAGACGAAATACTTGCAATAAATATTGTTTATCGTACATTATTTGAGTTATTTTGACTTTTGGTTATAATATTCGTGTAATTTTTGTACAGCTAATTTAATAAACGTCTTTGGTTAGTAATATAACTTTAAACATATTAAAAGTACTATAGATGTTATAATAGGCTGTTTTAAAAAATATACTTGTATTAAACCCTTTTTTATTGTACACTATATAATTATTTTGATTATTGACTTTAATATTCTTGTAATATATCATACAGCTTATTAAATCAACCTCTTCGGTTAGGAATATTAGTTATAAAGTATTAAAACTCCTTTTGACGTTAAAATCGGCTTATAAGACAAAATACTTGTAATAAACTTTGTTTTTGTTCTTTATTTAAGTTATTTCGATTATTAGTTACAAAATGCTTGTAATAACTTGTAAAGGTAATTTCATAAACGTGTTGCGTTGAAAATATTAGTTTTAAAGTTTTAAAAGTCCTTTTGACATCAAAATCGGCTGTTTAAGACGAAACACTTCGAACAAACATTGTTTATCGTACAGTATTTAAGTTATTGCGATTGTTGGTTATAATATTCCTGTAAGATTTCGTACAGCTAAGTAAATAAAGCTTTTCGGTAAGGAATATTAGTTTTAATGTATTAAAACTCCTTTTGATGTCAAAATAGGCTGTTTAAGACGAAATACTTGCAATAAACATTGTTATTTCGACTTTTGATTATAATATTCTTGTAATATTTTATATAGCTAATTTTATAAACGTCTTAGGTTAGTAATCTAACTTTAAACATATTAAAAGTACTAAAGACGCTTTAATAGGCTTTTTTAAACATAATAACTATATTAAACCCTTTTTTATCGTACGTTATTTAAATTACTTTGATTATTATATTAGTATTCTTGTAATGTATCATACGGCTAATTAAATAAACATCTTCGGTTAGAAGATTAGTTTTAAAGTATTAAAACTCCTTTTGACGTTTAAATCGGCTGTTTAAGACGAAATACTTGCAATAAACATTGTATATCGTTCAGTATTTAAGTTATATCGATTATTAGTTAAAATATTCTTGTAATAACTCATAAAGGTAATTTAATAAACGTCTTCGGTTCAAATATTTGTTTCGAAGAATAAAAACTTCCTTTGACTCTAAATCGACTGTTTAAGACGAAATACTTGCAATAAACACTGTTTATTGTACATTAGTTGAGTTTTTTAGACTTTTGATTATAATAATCTTGTAATATTTTGTGTAGCTTATTATAAAAACGTCTTAGGTTAGTAATCTAACTTTAATTATATTAAAAGTACTCTAGATAGTATAATAGGCTTTTTAAAACAGAATAACTATATTAATCCCTTTTTTATCGTTCGATATTTGAATTACTTTGATTATTGTATTAGTATTCTTGTAATATATTATACGGCTAATTAAATAAACATCGTCGGTTAGGATATTAGTCTTAAATTATTAAAACTTCTTTTGACGTTTAAATCGGCTGTTTAAGACGAAATACTTGCAATAAACATTGTTTATCGTTCAATATTTAAGTTATTTCGATTATTAGTTAAAATATTCTTGTAATAACTCTTAAGGTAATTTAATAAACGTCTTCGGTTTAAAATATTTGTTTTAATGCTCCAAAACTTCCTTTGACGTCAAAACCGACTGTTTAAGACAAAATACTTGCAATAAACATTGTTTATCGTTCATTATTTGAGATTTCTATTGTTTGTTATAAGAATCTTGTAATATTTCTTACAGCTGATTAAATAAACATCTTCCTAAGTAATGTTAGTCTTAAAGTATTACAATTCCTTTTGACTTCAAAATCGGCTGTTTAAGACAAAATACTTGGAATAAACATTGTTTATCGTACATTATTTGAGTTATTTCAATAATTAGTTACAATATTCTTGTAATAACTATTAAAGGTAATTTAATAAACGTCTTTGGTTAAAAATATTAGTTTTAAAGTTTTAAAACTCCTTTTGACGTCAAAATCGGCGGTTTAAGACGGATCAGTTTCACTAAACATTGTTTATCGTACATTATTTTAGTGATTTCGATTATGGGTTATAATATAATGTAATATATCATACAGCTTACTAAATAAACCTCTTCGGTTAAAAATATTAGTTTAAAAAGTATTAAAATTCTATTTGACTTCAAAATCGGCTGTTTAAGACGAAACACTTGCAATAAACATTGTTTATCGTACATTATTTAAGTTATTACAATTGTTAGTTATAGTATTCTTGAAATATATCATACAGCCTATCAAATAAATATCTTCGGTTGAAATATTAATTTTAAAGTATTAAAACTCCTCTTGACGTCCTAATCGACTGTTTAAGACTAAATACTTGCGATAAACATTGTTTATTGTATATTATTCGAATTATTTTGTTTTTTAGTATTAATATTCTCGTAATATTTCGTAGAGCTAATTTTATTAATGTCTTTTGTTAGTAATCTAACTTTAAATATATTAAAAGTAATAAAGACGTAATAATAGGCTTTTTAAATAAAATAAATATATTAAACCCTTTTTCATCGTATGTTATTTGAATTACTTTGATTATTAATATTAATATTCTTGAAATATATCCTACAGCTAATTAAATAAACCTCATCAGTTAGGAATATTAGTATAAAAGTATTAAAAAATTTTTGACGTATTCAAAATCGGCTGTTTTAGACGAAATACTCGCAAAAAACATTGTTTACCTACATTATTTTAGTTATTACAATTGTCCGTAATATTATTCTTGCTATAATTCATAGAGGTAATGTAAAAAACCTTCGGTTAGTAATATTAGTTTTATAGTATTAAAACTCCTTTTGACGTCCTAATCGGCTTTTAAAGACGAAATACTTGCACAATACTTACAATACTTGCAAATAAAGACGATTTATTTTGATTTTTGGTTATAATATTCCTGTAATATTTTGTACAGTTTATTTAATAAACGAGTTTGGTTAGTATACTAGCTTTAAAAATAATAAAATTACTATAGACGTTCTAATAGGCTGCTTTAAACAAAATACTTGTATAAAATTTTTTCATCGTACAGTATTTGAATTATTTTGTTTATTAGTATTAATATTTTTTAAATATATCATACAGCTAATTAAACAAACCATTTCTGTAAGAATTATTCGTTTAAAGTATTAAAACTCCGTTTGACGTCAAAATCGGCTGTTTAAGACAAAATACTTGCAATAAAACCTATTTATCGTTCATTATTAGAGTTATTTCAATTATTAGTTATAATATTCTTAAAATAACTCGTAAAGTTAATTAAATAACGGACTACAATTTAATTTTTTATTTTTAAATAAAAAATACCTTTTGACGTCAAAATCGGCTATTAACGACGAAATACTTGCAATAAACATTGTTTATCGTACATTATATGAGTTATTTCGATTTTTGGTATTAATATTCTTTTAAAATTTCGTACAGCCAATTTAATTTACATCTTTGGTAAAAATCTAACTTTAAACATATTAAAAGTACCAAAGACGTTATAGAAGGATGTTTTAAACAAAAAAGCTATATCAAACCCTATTTTATCGTATGTTATATTGAATCACTTTGATTATTAGTTTTAATAATCTTCTAATATTTCATACAGCTAATTAAATGAACTTCTTCGGTTTGAAACCTTAGTTGAAAAGTATTAAAACTCCCTTTGACGTCAAAATCGGCTGTTTTAGACGTAATACTTGCAATAAACACTATTAATCGTTAATTAATTAAGTTATTTCAATTTTTAGTTACAATATTTTTTTAATAAATCGTAATGGTAAATCAAAAAAGGTTTTCGGTTAAAAATATAAGTTTTTAAGTATTAAAACTCCTTTTTACGTCGAAATCGGCTGTTTAGACTAAACACTTGCAAAAACATGGTTTATCGTACAGTATTTCAGTTATTTGGATTGTTGGTTATAATATTTTTGAATTTTTTCGTAGAGTTAATTTAAGTAACGTCTTTGGTTAGTAATCTAACTTTAAACATTTTAAAAGTTCTATAGACTTTATACTAGGCTGTTTTAAACAAAATAATTATATTTAACTCTTTTTTATCGTACGTTATTTGAATTTCTTTCATTGTTAGTATTAATATTCTTGTAATATATCATACAGTTAATTAAATATACCTCTTCGATAAGGATTATCAGTTTTAAAGTATTTAAAACTCCTTTTGATGTCAAAATTGGCTGTCTAAGACGAATTACTTACAATAAACATTGTTTATCGTACATTATTTGAATTGTTTTGATTTTTGGCATTGATAATTTTAAAATATAGCATACAGTTAATTAACTAAATCTCTTCGATTAGGAATATTAGTTTTAAAGTATTAAAACACCTTTTGACGTCAAAATTGGCTGTTTAAAACAAAATACTAGCATTAAACAATGTTTATCGTTCATTATTTGATTTATTTCGATTATTAGTTATAATATTCTTGTAATAACTCGTAAAGGTAATTTAATAAAGGTCTACAACTAAGTTTATTAGTTTTAAAGCATTAAAAGTCCTTATGACGTCAAAATCGGCTCATTTAGACGAAATACTTGCGATAAACATTGTTTATTGTACATTATTAGAGTTATTTTGACTTTTAGTATCAATATTGTTGAAAAATTTCGTACAGCTAATTTAATAAACATTTTTGGTTAGAAATCTAACTTTAAACAAATAAACAGTACTAAACAGGTTATAATATCTATTTTAAACAAAACAAATATATCAAAACCTATTTTATCGTGCATCGTTTGAATTACTTTGATTGTTAGTTTTAATATTCTTGTAATATTTTATACAGCTAATTAAATAATCCTTTTCAGTTAGGAACATTAGTTTTAAAGTATTAAAACTCCTTTCGACGTCAAAATCGGCTTTTCCACACGAAATACTTGCAATAAACATTGTTAATCGTGCATTAATTGAGTTATTTCGATTTTTAGTTAAAATACTTTTGTAATAAATCGTAAAAGTAATTTAATAATGGTTTTCGGTTTAAAATATTAGTTTTAAAGTATTAAAATTCCTTTTGACGTCAAAATCGGCTGTTTAAGACTAAACACATTGTTTATCGTACAGTATTTAAATTATTTCGATTGTTGGTTATAATATTCTCGCAATATTTCGTACAGCTAATTTAATTAACGTCTTTGGGTAATAACTTAACTTTAAATATATCAAAAGTACTATAAACGTTAAAGTAGGCGGTTTTAAACAAAAAAAATTATATTAAACTCTTTTTAATCGTACGTTATTTGAATTTCTTTGAATATTAGTTTTAATATTATTGTAATAACAGCTAATTAAATAAATAATTCGGTTAAAAACATTATTTTTTAAATATTCAAACTATTTTTGACGTCAAAATCGGCTGTTTCGACGAACTGTTTACAATAAACATTGTTTATCGTACATTATTTGAGTTATTTCGATTATTGTTTATAATATTCTTATATTATATCATACAGCTAATTAAATAAACGTCTTTGGTTAGGAATATTACATTTAAAGTATTAATACTCCTTTTGAAGTCAAATCGTTTGTTTAAGACGAAATACTTGCAATAATCATTGTTTTTAGAAAATAATTTGAGTAATTTCGATTTTTGATTATAATATTTTTGTAATATATTATACAGCTAATTTAAAAAACGTCTTTGGTTCGTAATCTAATTTTTAACAAATTAAAAGTACTATAGCCGTTATAATAGGCTGTTTTAAACAAAATACTTTTATTGATCGCTTTTTTACCGTACATTATTTATATTATTTTAATTATTGGCATTGATATTTTTATTAAATATCGTACAGCTAATTAACTAAACTTCTTCGGTCAGGAATATTAGTTTTAAAGTATTAAAACACCTTTCGACGGCAAAATTGGCTATTTAAGACAAAATACATGCATTAAACATCATTTATCGTTTATTACTCGATTTATTTCGATTATTAAATACAATATTCTTGTAATAACTCGTACAAGTAATTTAATAAATGTCTTCGGCTAAGAATATTAGTTTCATAATATTAAAACTCCTCTTGACGTCAAAATCGGTTTTAAAGTATTAAAACTCGTTATAACGTCAAATTCGGCTGTTTAAGAAGAAACACTTTCAATCAACATTGTTTAACGTACAGTATTTGAGCATCGATTGTTGGTTACAATATTCTTATAATATATTATATAGCTTATTATATAAACCTCTTCGGTTAGGAATATAAGATTTGAAGTATTAAAACTCCTTTTGATGTCAAAATCGGTGGTTTAAGACGAAATACTTACAATAAACATTGTTTATCGTACATTATTTGAGTTATTACAATAGTTAGTTATAATATTCTTGTAATAATTCGTAAAGGTAATTTAAAAACGTCTCCGGTTAAAAATATTAGTTTTAAAGTATTAAAACTATTTTTAACGTCAAAATCGGCTATTTAAGACGAAATACTTGCAATAAATATAGTTTATCGTGCAGTATTTGCGTTATTTTGATTGTTGGTTATAATATTGTTGTAATATATCATAGAGTTAACTAATAACTCTCTTCGGTTAGGAATATTAGTTTTAAAGTATTAAAACTCCTTTTGACGTCAAAATCGGATGTTTAGGACGAAATACTTGCAAGAAACATTGTTTATCGTTAGTTATTTGAGTTAATTCAATTTTTACAGAATAACTATATTAAGTCCTTTTTTATCGTACACTATTTGAATTACTTTAATTATTAAAATAGTATTCTTGTAATATATCATACGGCTAATTAAATAAACCTCTTCGGTTAGGATATTAGTTTTAAAGTATTAAAACTCCTCTTGACGTTTAAATCGGCTGTTTAAGACAAAATACTTGCAATAAACATTGTTTATCGTTCAATATTTAAGTTATTTCGATTATTAGTTAAAATATTCTTGTAATAACTAATAAAGGTAATTTAATAAACTTCTTCGGTTAAAAATATTTGTTTTAAAGCATCAAAACTTCCTTGACGTCAAAACCGACTGTTTAAGACGAAATACTTTCAAAAAACATTGTTTATCGTTCATTAATTGAGTTATTTCGACTTTTGATTATAATATTGTTGTAATATTTTGACAGCTAATTAAATAAAGCTCTTCGGTTAGGAATATTAGTTTTAAAGTATTAAAACTCCTTTTGACGTCAAACTCGGCTGTTTGATACGAAATACTTGCAGTAAATATTGTTTTTCGTTCATTGCTGAAGTTATTTTGATAATTAGTTACAATATTCTTGTAATATATCGTAAAGGTAATTTAGTAAACGTCTTCGGTAAGGAATATTAGTTTTAAAGTTTTAAAACTCCTTTTGATGTCAAAATCGGCGGTTTAAGACGAAATACTTACAATAAACATTGTTTATCGTACATTATTTAAGTTATTTCGACTTTTGTTTATAATATTCTTGTAATATATCATACAACTAATTTAATAAAGCTCTTCGGTTAGGAATATTAGTTTTAAACTATTAAAACTCCTTTTGACGTCAAAATTAGCTTTTTAAGACGAAATACTTGCAATAAACATTGTTTATCTTACAGTATTTAAGTTATTTTGATTATTAGTTACAATATTCTTGTAATAACTCGTACAGCTAATTAAAAAAAGCTCTTCGGGTAGAAATATTAGTTTTAAAGTATTAAAACTTCCTTTGACGTCAAAATCGGCTATTTAAGACGAAACACTTGCAATTAACATTGTTTATCGTTCATTATTTAAGTTATTTCGATGGTTAGTTACAATATTCTTGTGTTAACTTTTAAAGGTAATATGATAAACGTCTTCAGTTAAAAATATTATTTTCAAAATATTTAAACATCTTTTGACATCAAAATCGGCTGTTTAAGACGAAATACTTGCAAAAAACATTGTTAATCGTACATTATTTAAGTTATTTCGATTGTTGGTTATAATTTAATTGTAGTATTTCATACAGCTTATTAAAAAAACCTCTTCGGTTATAATATTAGTTTTAAAGTATTAAAACACCTTTTGACGTCAAAATCGGCTGTTTGAGACAAAATACTTGCAATAAACATTGTTTATTGTACACTATATGAGTTATTTTGACTTTTTGTTAAAATATTCTTGAAACATTTTGTACATCTAATTTAATTAACGTCTTTGGTTAGTAGTCTAATTTAAAAACATATTAAAAGTACTATAGACGTTATAATAGGCTGTTTTAAACAAAATACTTTTAGTAAACCGTTTCTTTATCGTACACTAAATGAATTATTTTGATTATTGGCATTAATAATCTTATAATATACCATACAGCTATTTTAATAAACCTCTTTGGTTAAAAATATTATTTTTAAAATATAAAAACCTATTTTGACGTCAAAATTGGCTTTTTAAGACGAAACTATTGCTATAAACATTGTTTATCGTTCAATATTCAAGTTATTTCGATAATTAGTTAAAATATTCTTGTAATAACTTATAAAGGTAATTTAATAAACGTCTTCGGTTAAAAATATTTGTTTCAAAGAATCAAAACTTCCTTGACTTCAAAACCGACTGTTTAAGACGGAATACTTGTAATAAACATTGTTTATCGTACAGTTTTTAAGTTATTTCGACTGTTGGTTATAATACTCTTGTAATATTTCATACAGCTAATTAAACAAAACTTTTCGGTGAGAAATATTAGTTTAAAAGGACTAAAACTAGTTTTAAAGTATTAAAAGTCCCTTTAACGTCAAAATCGGCTGTTTAAGAAGAAATACTTGCAATAAACATTGTTTATTTTACTTTATTTGAGTTAATTCGACTTTTGGTAATAAAATTTTTGTAATATTTTGTATGTGTAATTTTATAAAAGTGTTCGGTTAGTAATCTAAATTTAAACACTAAAAAGTACTATAGACCTTATAATAGGCTGTTTAAGACGAAATACTTGCAATAAACATTGTTTATCGTTCATTATTTGAGTTATTTTAATTTTTCGTTATGAAATGCTTGTATTATATCATACAGTTAGTTTCTTAAACCTCTTCGGTTAGGAATATTAGTTTTAAAGTATTAAAACACCTTTTGACGTCAAAATCGGCTTTTTAAGACAAAATACTTGCAATATACATTGTTTATAAATATTAAATTGAATTATTTCGATTTTTAGTTTCAATATTCTAGTAATAATTCGTAAAGGTGATTTAATAATGGTCTTCGGTTAAAATTATTAGTTTTAAAGAATTTAAACTCCATTTGACGTCAAAATCGCCTGTTTAAGACAAAGCACTTGCAATAAAAATTGTTTATCGTACAAAATATAATTTATTTTAATTTTTAATTATAGAATTCGTCTAATACTTCGTACAGCTAATTAAATAAATCTCTTCGGTTAGGAATATTAGTTTTAAAGTATTAAAACTCCATTTGACGTCAAATTGGCTGATAAAAACGAAATACTTGAAGTAAACATTGTTTATCGTTAAGTTTTTAAGTTATTCCATTTGTTGTATATAATATTTTTGTAATATTTCGTACAGCTAATTAAATAAACGTCTTTAGTTAGTAATCAAAATTTAAACATATTAAAATTACTATTGACGTTATAATACGCTATTTTAAACAAAATAGTTGTAATAAACCCTTTTTTCTCGTACAATATATAAATTATTTATATTATTGGCATTACTAATTATGTATTATATCTTATAGCTAATTAAATAAACCTCTTCGAATAGGAATATTAGTTTTAAAGTATTAAAACTCCTTTTGACGTCAAATCGGCTGTTTGAGTAAAATACTTACAGTAAACATTGTTTATCGTTTATTATTTGAGTTATTTCAATTTTAAGTTACAATATTCTTGTAATAACTCGTAAAGGTAATTTAATAAACGTCTTTGGTTAAAAGTATTAGTTATAAAGTTTTAAATATCCCTTTAACGTCAAAATCATCTGTTTAAGAAGAAATACTTGCAGTAAACATTGTTTATCGTTCAATATTTAAGTTATTTCGATTATTAGTTAAAATATTCTTGTAATAACTCATAAAGATAATTTAATAAACGTCTTCGGTTAAAAATATCTGTATAAAGCAACAAAACTTCCTTTGACGTCAAAACCGACTGTTTAAGACGAAATACTTGCAATAAGCATTCTTTATCGTTCATTATTTAAGTTATTTCGATTTTTAGTTACAATATTCTTGTAATAACTCGTAAAGGTAATTTAATCAATGTCTTTGGTTAAAAATATTAGTTTTTAAGTTTTAAAACTCCTTTTGACGTCAAAATCGGCTGTTTAAGACAAAAAACTTGTAATAAACATTGTTTATCGTACAGTATTTAAGTTATATTAATTGTTGGTTATAATGTTCTTGTAATATTTTGTACAGCTATTAATAAACGTCTTATGTTAGTAATTTAACTTTGAACATATTAAAAGTACTATAGACGTTATAGTAGACTGTTTTAAACAAAATAACTATATTAAACCCTTTTTTATTGTACGTTATTTAAATTACTTTGATTATTATTATTAATATTCTTGAAATATTTCATACAGCTAGTTAAATAAACCTCTTCGGTAAATAATATTAGTTTTAAAGTATTAAAACTTCTTTTGATGTCTAAATTGGCGGTTTAAGACGAAATATTTACTATAAACATGGTATATCGTACATTATTTGAGCTATTTCGATTTTTGTTTATAATATTCTTGTAATATTTCGTACAACTAATTAAATAAAGCTCTTCGGTTAGGAATGATAGTTTTAAAGTATTAAAACTCTTTTTGTGTCAAAATCGGCTGTTTAAGACGAAATACTTGCAATAAACATTGTTTTTTGTACATTTTTTGAGTTATTTTGACTTTTGATTATAATAATCTTGTAATATTTTGTGTAGGTATTTTTATAAACGTCTTAGGTTAGTAATCTAAATTTAATTATATTAAAATTACTCTAGATATTATAATAGGCTTTTTAAAACAGAATAACTATATTAAACCATTTTTATCGTACGTTATTTGAATTACTTTGATTATTATATTAGTATTCTTGTAATATATCATACGGCTAATTAAATAAACATCTTCGGTTAGGATATTAGTTTTAAAGTATTAAAACTCCTTTTGACGTTTAAATCGGCTGTTTAAGACGAAATACTTGCCATTAACATTGTTTATCGTTCAATATTTAAATTATTTCGATTATTAGTTAAAATATTCTTGTAATAACTCATAAATGTAATTTAATAAACGTCTTAGGTTAAAAAATATTTGTTTTAAAGCATCAAAACTTCCTTTGACGTCAAAACGGACTGTTTAAGACGAAATACTTGCAATAAACGATGTTTATCGTTCATTATTTGAGTTATTTCTACTTTGGTTATAATATTGGCGTAATATTATGCACAGCTAATTTAATAAACGTCTTTAGTTAGTAATCCAACTATAAACATATTAAAAGTACTTTAGACGTTATAATAGGCTGTTTTAAACAAAATACTTGTATTAAACCCTTTTTTCTTGTACAGTATATGAATTATTTTGATTATTGGCATTAATAATCATGTAATATATCCTATAGCTAATTAAATAAGCCTCTTTGGATAGGAATATTAGTTTTAAAGTATTAAAACTCCTTTTGACGTCAAAATAGGCTGTTTGAGACGAAATACTTGCAGTAAACATTGTCTATCGTTAAAAATTTAAGTTATTTTGATAATTAGTTACAATATTCTTGTAAAAACTTGTAAAGGTAATTTAATAAACGTCTTTGGTTAAACAAATTAGTTTTAAAGTTTTAAAACTCCTTTTGACGTCAAAATTAGCTGTTTAAGACGAAATACCTGCAATAAAAATTGTTTATCGTACATTGTTTGAGTTATTTTGACTTTTAGTTATAATATTCGTATAATTTTTGTACAGCTAATTTAATAAACGTTTTTGGTTAGTAATATAACTTAAAACATTTAAAACTACTATAGACGTTATAATAGGCTGTTTAAAAAAAAATACTTGTATTAAACACTTTTTTTGTACACTATTTAATTTTTTTGATTATTGGCATTAATATTCTTTTAATATATCATACAGCTTATTAAATCAATCTCTTCGGTAAGGAATATTAGTTATAAAGTATTAAAACTCCTTTTGACGTCGAAATCGGCTGTTTAAGACGAAATACTTGCAATAAACATTGTTTATCGTTCAATATTTAAGTTATTTCTATTATTAGTTAAAATATTCTTGTAATAACTCATAAAGGTAATTTAATAAACGTCTTAGGTTAAATATATTTGTTTTAAAGCATCAAAACTTCCTTTGCGTTCAACACCGACTGTTTAAGACGAAATACTTGTAATAAACATTGTTTATCCTACAATATTCGAGTTATTTCGACTGTTGGTTATAATATTCTTGTAATATTTCATACAGCTAATTAAATAAAGCTTTTCGGTGAGGAATATCAGTTTAAAAGTATTAAAACTAGTTTTAAAGTATAAAAAGTCCCTTTTACGTCAAAATCGGCTATTTAAGAAGAAATACTTGCAATAAACATTGTTTATTTTTCATTATTTAAGTTAATTCGACTTTTAATAAAAAAATTTTTGTAATATTTTGTATAGCTAATTTAATAAACGTCTTCGGTTAGTAATCTAGCCTTAAACATAAAAAAGTATTATAGACCTTATAATAGGCTGATTTAGACGAATTACGTGGAATAAACATTGTTTATCGTTCATTATTTGAGTTATTTTAATTTTTCGTTACAAAATGCTTGTATTATATCATAGAGCTAATTTCTTAATCCTCTTTGGTTAGGAAAATAGGTTTTTAAGTATTAAAATTCCTTTTTACGTCAAAATCGGCTTTTTAAGACAAAATACTTGCAATAAACATTATTTATCGTTCATTATTTTAGTTATTTCGATTATTAGTTACAATATGCTTGTTATAACTCGTAAAGGTAATTTAGTAAATGTGTTCCGTTGAAAATATTAGTTTTAAAGTTTTAAAACTCCATTTGACGTCAAAATCGGCTGTTTAAGACGAAACACTTGCAACAAACATTGTTTATCATACAGTATTTAATTTATTGCGATTGTTGGTTATAATATTCCTGTAATATTTTGTAGAGCTAGTTTAATAAACGTCTTAGGTTAGTAATATAACTTAAAACATATTAAAAGTACTATAGACGTTTTAATAGGCTTTTTTAAACAGAATAACTATATCAAACCCTTTTTTATCGTACACTGTTTGAATTACTTTGATTATTATAACAGCACTCTTGTAATATTACATACGGCTAATTTAATAAACATCTTTGGTTAAAAATATTATTTTTAAAATATAAAAACTCCTTTTGACGTCAAAATCGGCTTTTTAAGACGAAACTATTGCAATAAACATTGTTTAACTTTCAATATTTAAGTTATTTCGATTATTAGTTAAAATATTCTTGTAATAACTCATAAAGGTAATTTAATAAACGTCTTCGGTTAAAAATATTTGTTTCAAAGTATTAAAACACCTTTTGACGTCAAAATCGGCTGTTTAAGACAAAATACTTGCAATAAACATTGTTTATCGTACACTATTTGAGTTATTTCGACTTTTGATTATAATCATCTTGAAATATTTTGTACATCTAATTAAACTAACGTCTTTGGTTATTATTCTAACTTGAAACATATTAATAGTACTATAGACGTTATAATAGGCTGTTTTAAACAAAATACTTGTATTAAACCATTTCATTATCGTACACTAAATGAAATAATTTGATTATTAGCATTAATAGTCTTGTAATAAACCATATAGCTATTTTTATAAACCTTTTCGGTTAAAAATATTATTCTTAAAATATATAAACTCCTTTTGACGTCAAAATCGGCTTTTTAAGACGAAACTATTGCAATAAACATTGTTTATCGTTCAATATTTAAGTTATTTCGATAATTAGTTAAAATATTCTTCTAATAACTCATAAAGGTAATTTAATAAACGTCTCCGGTTAAAAATATTTGTTTCAAAGCATCAAAACTTCCTTTGACTTCAACACCGACTGTTTAAGACGAAATACTTGTAATAAACATTGTTTATCGAACAGTATTTAAGTTATTTTGACTGTTGGTTATAATATCCTGTAATATTTCATACAGCTAATTAAATAAAGCATTTCGGTGAGGAATATTAGTTTAAAAGTATTAAAACTAATTTTAAAGTATTAAAAGTCCCTTTACCATCAAAATCGGCTGTTTAAGAAGAAATACTTGCAATAAACATTGTTTATTTTAAATTATATAAGTTAATTCGACTTTTGTTAATAAAATTTCTGTAATATTTTGTAAAGCCAATTTAATAAACGTCTTCGGTTAGTAATCTAGTTTTAAACATAAAAAAGTACTATAGACCTTATAATAGGCTGTTTAAAACGAAATATGTGCAATAAACATTGTTTATCGTTCATTATTTGAGTTATTTTAATTTTTTGTTATAAAATGCTTGTATTATATCATACAGCTAATTTCTTAAACCTCTTCGGTTAGGAATATTAGTTTGAAACTATTAAAACTCCTTTTTACGTCAAAATCGGATTTTTAAGACAAAATACTTGCAATATACATTTTTTATCGTTATCTAATTGAATTATTTCGATTTTTAACTACAATATTCTAGTAATAATTCGTAAAGGTAATTTAATAATGGTCTTAGTTAAAATTATTAGTTGTAAAAAATTAAAACTCCTTTTGACGTCAAAATCACCTGTTTAAGACTCGCAATAAACTTTGCTTATCGTAAAGTATATAATTTATTTTATATTTTTATTATAATATTCGTCCAATACTTCGTACAGCTAATTTAATAAATCTCTTCGGTTAGAAATATTAGTTTTAAAGTATTAAAACTTCTTTTGACGTCAAAATTGGCTGTTAAAAACAAAACACTTGAAATAAAAATTGTTTATCGTAAAGTGTTTAAGTTTTTCCATTTGTTGTTTATAATATTTTTGTTATATTTCGTACAGCTAATTAAATAAACGTCTTCAGTAAGTAATTTAAATTTAAACATATTAAAAGTACTATTGACGTTATAATAGGCTGATTTAAACAAAATATTTGTATCAAACCCTTTTTTCTTGTACAATATATGAATTATTTTGATTATTGTAATTAATAATCATGTTATATATCATACAGCTAATTAAATGAACCTCTTCGGATAGCAATATTAGTTTTAAAGTATTAAATCTCCTTATGACGTCAGAATCGGCTGTTTGAGACGAAATACTTGCAGTAAACATTGTCTATCGTTCATTATTTGAGTTACTTCGATTATTAAAAACAATATTCTTGTAATAACTCTTAAAGGTAATTTAATAAACGTTTTAGGTAAAAAATAATTATTTTAGAACTCCTTTTGACGTCAAAATCGACAATTCAAGACTAAACACTTGCAACAAACATTGTTTATCGTACAGTATTTAAGTTATTTCGACTGTTGGTTATAATATTCTTGTAATATTTCATACAGCGAATTTAATAAAAATATTCGGTGAGTAATATTAGTTTAAAAGTATTAAAACTAGTTTTAGAATATTAAAAGTCCCTTTAACTTTAAAATCGGCTGTTTAAGAAGAAATACTTGCAATAAATATTGTTTATTTTGAGTACACTATTTGAGTTAATTCGACTTTTAGTAATAAAATTTTTGTAATATTTTGTATATGTAATTTAATAAACGTCTTCGGTTAGTAATCTAGCATTAAAAATTAAAAAGTACTATAGACCTTAAAATAGGCTGTTTAAGACTCAATACTTGCAAGAAACATTGTATATCGTTCATTATTTGAGTTATTTTAATTTAGTTATAAAATGCTTGTATTATATCATATAGCTAATTTCTTAAACCTCTTCGGTTAGGATTATGAGTTTTAAACTATTAAAATTATTTTTGACGTCAAAATCGGCTGTTTAAGACGAAATAGTTGCAATGAACATTGTTTATCGTACATTATTTGAGTTATCTCGACATTTGGTTATAATATTCTTGTAAAATTTTGTACAGCTAATTCAGTAAACGTCTTTGGTTAGTAATCTAACTTTAAATATATTAAAAGTTCTATAGACGTTATAATAATCTGTTTTAAACAAAATACTTGTATTGAACCCTTTTTTCTCGTACATTGTATTAGTTATTTTAATTATTGGCATTAATATTCTTGTAATATATCATACAGTTAATTTAATAAACCTCTTCGGTTAGGAATATTAATTTTACATATGAAAACTTTTTTTGACGTCGACATTGGCTGTTAAAGACGAAATACTTGCAATAAACATTGCTTATGGTTCTTTTTTTAAGTTATTTCGATTTATAGTTACAATATTTTAGTAATAACTGGTAAGTGTAATTTAATAAAGGTCGTAAGTTAAAAATATTAGTTTTAAAGTATTAGAACTCCTTTTGACGTCGAAATCGGATGTTTAAGACGAAATACATGCAATAAAAATGCTTATTGTACATTATTTGAGTTATTTCGACTTTTGGTTATAATGTTCTTGTAATATTTTGTACATCTAATTTAATAAACGTCTTAGGTTAGTAATTTAACTTTGAACATATTAAAAGTACTATAGACGTTATAGTAGACTGTTTTAAACAAAATAATTATATCAAACCCTTTTTTATGTACGTTATTTGAATTACTTTGATTATTAATATTAATATTATTGAAATATGTCATACATCTAATTAAAGTAACCTCTTCGGTAAGGAATAATACTTTTAAAGTTTTTAAACTTCTTTTGACGTCAAAATCGGCGGTTTAATACGAAATATTTACAATAATTATTGTCTATCGTTTTTTATTTGACTTATTTCGATTTTTAGTTACAATATACTTGTAATAACTCGTAAAAGTAATTGATTAAACGTCTTTGGTTAAAAATATTAGTTATAAAGTTTGAAAACTCCTTTTGACGTCAAAATCGGCTGTTTAAGACGAAATACTTGCAATAAACATTGTTTATTTTACATTATTTAAGTTATTTCGACTTTTGATTATAATAATCTTGTAATATTTTGTGTAGCTAATTTTATAAACGTCTTAGGTTAGTAATCTAACTTTAATTATATTAAAAATACTCTAGATATTATAAAAAGGCTTTTTAAAACAGAATAACTATATTAAACCCTTTTTTATCATACGTTATTCGAATTACTTTGATTATTATATTAGTATTCTTGTAATATATCATACGGCTAATTAAATAAAATCTTCGGTTAGGATATTAATTTTAATGTATAAAAACTCCTTTTGACGTCAAAATCGGCTGTTTAAGACGAAATATTTGCAATAAACATTGTTTATCATTCAATATTTAAGTTATTTCGATTATTAGTTAAAATATTCTTGTAATAACTCATAAAGGTAATTTAATAAACGTCTTCTGTTGAATATATTTGTTTTAAAGCATAAAAACTTTCTTTTTCGTCAAAACCGACTGTTTAAGACGAAATACTTGCATATTAAATAATGAATCGTTCATTATTTGAGTTTTTTTAACTTTTAATTATAATATTGGTGTAATATTATGCACGACTAATTTAATAAACGTCTTTAGTTAGTAATCGAACTTTAAACATATTTAAAGTACTTTAGACGTTATAATAGGCTGTTTTAAACAAAATACTTGTATTAAACACTTTTTTCTTGTACAATATATAAATTATTTTGATTATTGGCATTAATGATCATGTAATATATCATATAGCTAATTAAATAAATCTCTTCGGATAGAAATATTAGTTTTAATGTATTAAAACTCCTTTTAACGTCAAAATCGGCTGTTTGAGACGAAATACTTACAATAAACATTGTTTATCGTACATTATTTGAGTTATTTCGATTTTTGTTTATAATATTCCTGTAATATTTCGTACAGCTAATTAAATAAAGCTCTTCCGTTAGGAATATTAGTTTTAAAGTATTAAAAATCTTTTTGACGTCAAAATCGGCTGTTTGAAACAAAATACTCGCAGTAAACATTGTTTATCGTTCATTATTTGAGTTATTTTGATAATTAGTTAAAATATTCTTGTAATAACTCGTTAAGGTATTTTAGTAAACGTCTTCGGTAACGAATATTAGTTTTAAAGTATTAAAACTTCTTTTGATGTCAAAATTGGTGGTTTAAGACGAAATACTTACAATAAACATTGTTTATCGTTCATTATTTGAGTTATTTTGATAATTAGTTTCAATATTCATGTAATAACTCGTTAAGATAATTTAATAAACGTCTTCGGTTAAAAATATTAGTTTTAAAGTATTTGAACACCTTTTGATGTCAAAATCGGCTGTTTAAGAGAAGTACTTGCAATAAACATTGTTTATCGTACACTATTTGAGTTATTTCGACTTTTGGTTATAACATTCTTGAAATATTTTGTACATCTAATTTAATTAACGTCTTTTGTTAGTTGTCTAATTAAAAACATATTAAACGTACTATAGACGTTATAATAGGCTGTTTTAAACAAAATACTTGTATTAAACCGTTTCTTTATCGTACACTAAATGAATTATTTTGATTATTGGAATTAATATAGTTGTGATATACCATACAGCTATTTTAATAAACCTTTTCGGTTGAAAATATTATTTTTAAAATATAAAAATTCCTTTTGACGTCAAAATCGGCTTTTTAAGACGAAACTATTGCAATAAACATTGTTTATCGTTTAATATTTAAGTTATTTCGATTATTAGTTTAAATATTCTTGTAATAACTCTTTAAGGTAATTTAATAAACGTCTTCGGTTAAAAATATTTGTTTTAAAGCATTAAAACTTCTTTGACTTCAAAACCGACCGTTAAGACGAAATACTTGTAATAAACATTGTTTATCTTACGGTATTTAAGTTATTTTGACTGTTGGTTATAATATTCTTGTAATATTTCATACAGCTAATTAAATAAAGCTTTTCGGTGAGGAATATTAGTTTTAGAATATTAAAACTAGTTTTAAAGTATAAAATGTCCCTTTAACGTCAAAATCGGCTGTTTAAGAAGAAACACTTGCAATAAACATTGTTTATTTTACATTATTTGAGTTAATTCGACTTTTGTAATAAAATTTTTGTAATATTTGTATAGCTAATTTAATAAACGTCTTCGGTTAGTAATGTAGCTTTAAACATAAAAAAGTACTATAGACCATATAATAGGCTGTTTAAGACGAATTACGTGCAATAAACATTGTTTATCGTTCATTATTTGAGTTATTTTAATTTTTCGTTATAAAATGCTTGTGTTATATCATACAGCTAATTTCTTAAACCTCTTCGGTTAGGAATATTAGTTTTAAAGTATTAAAACACCTTTTTACGTCAAAATCGGCTTTTTAAGACAAAATACTTGCAATATACATCGTTTATCGTTATTAAATTGAATTATTTTGATTTTTAGTTACAATATTCTAGTATAATTCGTAAAGGTATTTTAATAATGGTCTTCGGTTAAAATTATTAGTTTTAAAAAATTAAAACTCCTTTTGACGTTAAAATCACCTGTTTAAGGATCGCAATAAACATTGTTTATCGTACAGTATATAATTTATTTTAATTTTTTATTATAATATTCGTCTAATACTTCGTACAGCTAATTAAATAAATCTCTTCGGTTAGAAATATTAGTTTTTAAAGTATTAAAACTCCTTTTGACGTCAAAATGGGCTGTTAAAAACGAAACACTTGAAATAAACATTGTTTATTGTAAAGTGCTTAAGTTATTTCATTTCTTGTTTATAATATTTTTGTAATATTTCGTACAGCTAATTAAATAAACGTCTTCAGTTAGTAATCCAAATTTAAACATATTAAAAGTACTATTGACGTTATAATAGGCTGTTTCAAACAAAATACTAGTACTAAACCCTTTTTTCTTGTACAATATATGAATTATTTTGATTATTGGCATTACTAATCATGTAATATATCATACAGCTAATTAAATAAACCTCTTCGGATAGGAATATTAGTTTTAAAGTATTAAAACTCCTTTTGACGTTTAAATCGGCTATTTAAGACGTAATACTTGCAATAAACATTGTTTATCATTCAATATTTAAGTTATTTCGATTATTAGTTAAAATATTGTTGTAATAACTCATAAAGGTACTTTAATAAACGTCTTCGGTAAAAAATACTTGTTTTAAAGCATAAAAACTTCCTTTGTCGTCAAAACCGACTGTTTAAGACGAAATACTTGCAATATTGAATAATGAATCGTTCATTATTTGAGTTATTCCGACTTTTGGTTATAATATTGGTTTAATATTATGCACAGCTAATTTAATAAACGTCTTTAGTTAGTAATCCAACTTTAAACATATTAAAAGTACTATACACGTTAAAATAGGCCGTTTTAAACAAAATACTTGTATTAAACCCTTTTTCCTTGTACACTTTATGAATTATTTTGAGTATTGGCATTAATATTCTTGTAATATGTCATACAGCTAATTAAATAAACCTTTTGAGATAGGAATATTAGTTTTAAAATATTAAAACTCCTTTTGACGTCAAAATCGGCTGTTTGAGACAAAATACTTGCAGTAAACATTGTTTATCGTTCATTATTTGAGTTATTTTGATAATTAGTTACAATATTCTTGTAATAACTCGTAAAGGTAATTTACTAAACGTCTTCGGTGAGGAATATTAGTTTTAAAGTATTTAAACTCCTTTTGAAGTCAAAATCGGCGGTTGAAGACGAAATACTTAGAATAAACATTGTTTATCGTACATTATTTGAGTTATTTCGATTTTTGTTTATAATATTCCTGTATAATTTCGTACATCTAATTTAATCAACGTCTTCGGTTAGTAGTCTAACTTAAAACATAATAAACGTACTATAGACGTTATAATAGGCTGTTTTAAACAAAATACTTGTATTAAACCGTTTCTTTATCGTACACTAAATGAATTATTTTGATTATTTGCATTACTAGTCATTTAATTTATCATACAGTTTATTAAATTAATCTCTTCGGATAGGAATATTAGTTTTAAATTATTAAAATTCTTTTTGACGTCAAAATCGGCTGTTTAAGACGAAATACTTGCAGTAAACATTGTTTATCATTCAATATTTAAGTTATTTCGATTATAAGTTAAAATATTCTTGTAATAACTCAAAAAGGTAATTAAAAAATTGTCTTCGGTAAAAAATATTTGTATTAAAGCATAAAAACTTCCTTTGTCGTCAAAACCGATTGTTTAAGATAAAAAACTTGCAATATTGAATATTAAATCGTTCATTATTTGAGTTATTTCGACTTTTGATTATAATATTGGTGTAATATTATGCACAGCTAATTTAATAAACGTCTTTAATTAGTAATCAAACTTTAAACATATTAAAAGTACTTTAGACGTTATAATAGGCTGTTTTAAACAAAATACTTGTATTAAACCCTTTTTTCTTCTACAATAAATGAATTATTTTGATTATTTGCATTAATGATCATGTAATATATCATATAGCTAACTAAATGAACCTCTTCGGATAGGAACATTAGTTTTAATGTATTAAAACTCCTTTTGACGTCAAAATCGGCTGTTTAAGATGAAATACTTGCAGTAAACATTGTTTATCGTTCATTATTTGAGTTATTTCGATTATTAAAAATAATATTCTTGTAATAACTCTTAAAGGTAATTCAATAAACATCTTCGGTTAAAAATATAAATTTTAAAACTCCTTTTGACGTCAAAATTGGCTATTTAAGACGAAACACTTGCAACAAACATTGTTTATCGTACAGTATTTAAGTTATTGCGATTGTTGGTTATAATATTCCTGTAATATTTCGTACAGCTATTTAAATAAAGCTCTTCGGTTAGAAATATTAGTTTTAAAGTATTAAAACTTCTATTGACGTCAAAATCGGCTGTTTAAGACGAAATACTTGCAATAAACATTGTTTATCGTACATTATTTGAGTTGTTTCGATTGTTGGTTATAATCTTCTCGTAATATTTTGTAGAGCTAATTGAATAAAGTTCTTCAGTTAGAAATATTAGTTATAAATTATTAAAACTCCCTTTGACGTCAAAATCGGCTGTTTAAGACAAAATACTTGCAATAAACATTGTTTATCGTACATTATTTGAGTTATTCCGGCTTTTAGGAATAATATTCTTGAATAATTTTTATAGCTAATTTAATAAACGTCTTTAATTATAAATCCAACTTTAAACATATTTAAAGTACATTCTATATACGTTATAATAGGCTATTTTGAATAAAATACTTGTATTAAACCCTTATCATATTATATGATTTATTTTGATTATTGGCATTAATATTCTTGTAATAAATCATACAGCTATTAATTAAACCTCTTTTGTTAGAAACATTAGTTTCAAAGTATTAAAACTCCTTTTGACTCGAAAATCGGCTGTTTAAGACGAAACATTTGCAATAAAGATTGTTTATCGTACAGTATTTAAGTTATTTCAATTGTTGGTTATTATTTTATTGTAGTATATCATACAGCATATTAAATAAACCTCTTCGGTAATGAATATTATTTTTAAAGTATTAAAACTCCTTTTGACGTCAAAATCGGCTGTTTAAGACGAAATACTTGCAATAAACATTGTTTATCGTTCATTATTCAAGTTATTTTTATTATTTTTTTTAATATTTTTGAAATATATTATACAGTTAACTGAATAAACCTTTTTGGTAAAGAATATTAGTTTTAAAATATAAAAACTTTTTTTGACGTCAAAATTGTCTCTTTAAGACGAAAAACTAGCAATAAACATTGTTTATAGTACATTATTTGAGTTATTTCAATTTTTAATTATAAAATGCTTGTAATATATCATACAATTAACTAATTAAACATCTTCGGTTAGCAATATTAGTTTTAAAGTATTAAAACACCTTTTGACGTCAAAATCGGCTTTTTGAGACGAATTACTTGCAATAAACATTGTTTATCGATATTTATTTAAGTTATTTCGATTATTGGTTAATATATTCTAGTAATAACTCGTAAGAAAAATTTAATAAAGGTCTTCGGTTAAAAATGTTAGTTTTACAGTATTAAAATTAGTTTTAAAGTATTTAAATTACTTTTAGAGTATTAAAACTACTTTTGATGTCAAATTTGGCTGTTTAAGACAAAATACTTGCCATTAACATTGTTTATCGTTCATTATTTGAATTATTTCGATTATTACTTACATAATTCTTGTAATAACTCGTAGGGCAATTTTATAAACGTCTTCGGTTAAAAATATTAGTTTTAAAATATTAAAACACCTTTTGACGTTAAAATCGGCTGTTTAAGACGAAACACTTGCAATAAACATTGTTTATCTTACAGTATTTAAGTTATTTTAATTGTTGGTTATAATATTCTTGTAATATTTCGTTTAGCTAATTAAATAAAGATCTTCGGATAGGAATGTTAGTTTTAAAATATTAAAACTCCCTTGACGTCAAAATCGGCTATTTAAGACGAAATACTTGCAATAAACTATGTTTATCGTTCATTATTTAAGTTATATCGATTGTTAGTTACACTATTCTTGTAATAACTCGTAAAAGTAATTAAATAAACGTCTTCAATTAATAGTATTATTTTTAAAATATTTAAACACCTTTTAACGTCAAAATCAAAAGCTTTTCGGTTAGGAATATTAGTTTTTAAACTATTAAAACTCCTTTTGACGTTAAAATTATCTATTTAAGACGAAATACTTGCAATAAACATTGTTTATCATTCATTGTTTGAGTTATTTTGATTTATTAGTTACAATATTCTCGTAATAACTCGTACAGCTAATTAAAAAAAGCTCTTCGGATAGGAATATTAGTTTTAAAGTATTAAAACTCCCTTTGACGTCATAATCGGCTATTTAAGACGAAACACTTGCAATAAACATTGTTTATCGTTTATTGTTTAAGTTATTTCGATGGTTAGTTACAAAATTCTTGTAATAACTCGTAAAGGTAATTTAATAAACGTCTTCAGTTAATAATATTATTTTCAAAATATTTAAACACCTTTTGACGTTAAAATCGGCTGTTTAAGACGAAATACTTGCAATAAACATTGTTTATCGTACAGTATTTATGTTATTTCGATTGTTGGTTATAATTTTATTGTAGTAAATCATAAAGCAAATTAAAAAAACTTCTTCGGTACCTCTTTATTTATCGTGCTCTATTTGAATTACTTTGATTATTATAATAGTATTTTTGTAATATATCATACGGCTAATTAAAAAAAAATTTCGGTTAGGATATTAGTTTTAAAGTATTAAAACTCCTTTTGACGTTTAAATCAGCTGTTTAAGACGAAATACCTGCAATAAACATTGTTTATCGTTTAATATTTAAGTTATTTCGGTTATTAGTTAAAATAATCTTGTAATAACTCATTAAGGTAATTTAATAAACGTCTTCGGTTAAAAATATTTGTTTTAAAGCATGAAAACTTCCTTTGACGTCAAAACGGACAGTTTAAGACGAAATACTTGCAAAAAACATTTTTTATCGTTCATTAATTGAGTATTTCGACTTTCGATTATAATATTGGTGTAATATTATGTGCAGCTATTTTAATAAACGTCTTTAGTTAGTAATCCAACTTTAACATATTAAAAGTACTATAGACGTTAAAAAAGGCTGTTTTAAACAAAATACTTGTATTAAAACCTTTTTTCTCGTACACTATTTGAATTATTTTGAGTATTGGCATTAATATTCTTGTAATATGTCATACAGCTAATTAAATAAACCTCTTCGGATAGGAATATGAGTTTTAAAGTATTAAAATTACTATTATACTACTATAGTATTAAAATTAAAGTATTAAAACTCCTTTTGACGTCAAAATCGGCTGTTTGAAACAAAATACTCGTAGTAAACATTGTTTATCGTTCATTATTTGAGTTATTTTGATAATTAGTTAAAATATTCTTGTAATAACTCGTTAAGGTAATTTAATAAACGTCTTCGGTAACGAATATTAGTTTTAAAGTATTAAAACTTCTTTTATTGTCAAAATTGGTGGTTTAAGACGAAATACTTACAATAAACATTGTTTATCGTACATTATTTGAGTTATTTCGATTTTTGTTTATAATATTCTTGTTATATTTCTTACAGCTAAATAAACAAAGCTCTTCGGTTAGGAATATTAGTTTTAAAGTATTAAAACTCCTTTTGACTTCAAAATCGACTGTTAGAGACAAAATACTTGCAGTAAACATTGTTTATCGTTCATTATTTAAGTTATTTAGATAATTAGTTACAATATTCTTGTAATAACTCGTATAGGTAATTTAGTAAACGTCTTCGGTAAGGAATATTAATTTTAAAGTATTAAAACTCCTTTTGATGTTAATATCAGCGGTTTAAGACGAAATACTTACAATAAACATTGTTTATCGTATATTATTTGAGTTATTTCGATTTTTGTTTATAATACTCTTGTAATATATCATACAGCTAATTTATTAAAGCTCTTAGGTTAGGAATATTAGTTTTTAAACTATTAAAACTCATTTTGACGTCAAAATTAGCTTTTTAGACAAAATACTTGCAATAAACATTGTTTATCAATCATTATTTGAATTATTTCGATTATTAGTTACAATTTTCTTGTAATAACTCGTACAGCTAATTAAAAAAGTTCTTCGAAAAGGAATATTAGTTTTAAAGTATTAAAACTCCCTTTGACGTCAAAATTGGCTTTTTAAGACGAAATACTTGTAAAAAACATTGTTTATCGTTCATTAATTGAGTTACTTACACGGTTAGTTACAATTTTTGTAATAACTCGTAAATGTAATTTGATAAACGTCTTCAGTTAATAATATTATTTTTAAAATATATAAACACCTTTTGATGTCAATATCGGCTGTTGAAAACGAAATACTTGCAATAAACATTGTTTATCGTACAGTATTTAAGTTATTTCGATTCATGGTTATTATTTTATTGTAGTATATCATACAGCTTATTAAAAAAACCACTTCAGTTTGAAATATTATTTTTAAAGTATTAAAACTCCTTTTGACGTCAAAATCGGCTGTTTAAGACGAAACACTTGCAATAAACATTGCTTATAGTACATTATTAGAGTTATTTCAATTTTTGGTTATAAAATGCTTGTAATATATCATACAATTAACTAAATAAACCTCTTAGGTTAAAATTATTATTTGTAAAAAATTAAAACTCCTTTTGACGTCAAAATTGGCTGTTTAAGAAAAAACTCTTGGAATAAACATTGTTTATCGTACAGTATTTAATTTATTTTAATTTTAGATTATAATGTTCGTCTAATACATCGTACAGCTAATTAAATAAATCTCTTCGGTTAGCAATATTAATTTTACATATGAAAACTCCTTTTAACGTCAAAATCGGCTGTTTAAGAAGTAATACTTGCAATAAACATTGTTTATTTCACATTTTTTGAGTTAATTCGACTTTTAGTAATAAAATTTTTTTAATATTTTGTATAGCTAATTTAATAAACGTCTTCGGTTAGTAATCTAGCTTTAAGCATAAAAAAGTACTATAGTTCGTTCAATAGGCTGTTTAAGACGAATTACGTGAAATAAACATTGTTTATCGTTCATTATTTGAGTTTTTTAATTTTTCGTTATAAAATGCTTGTGTTATATCATAGAGCTAATTTCTTAAACCTCTTCGATTAGAAATATTAGTTTTAAAGTATTAAAATACCTTTTTACGTCGGATTCGACTTTTCAAGACAAAATACTAGCAATACACATTGTTTATCGTTTTTAAATTGAATTTTGATTTTTAGTTACAATATTCTAGTAATAATTCGTAAAGGTGATTTAATAATGGTCTTAGTTAAACTTATTAGTTTTTAAAAATTAAAACTCCTTTTGACGTCAAAATCGCCTGTTTAAGACTTGCAATAAACACTGTTTATTGTACAGTGTATAATTTTTTTAAATTTTTTATTATAATATTCGTCCAATACTTCGTACAGCTAATTAAATAAATCTCTTCGGTTTAAAATATTAGTTTTAAAGTATGAAAACTCCTTTTGACGTCAAAATTGGCTGTTAAAAACGAAACACTTGAAATAAACATTGTTTTTCGTAAAGTGTTTAAGTTATTCCATTTGTTGTTTATATTTTTTTTGTAATATTTCGTACAGCTAATAAAAAAAACGTCTTTAGTTAGTAATCAAAATTTAAACATATTAAAAGTACTATTGACGTTATAATAGGCTGTTTTAACAAAAAACTTGTATTAAACGCTTTTTTTTTTGTACAATATATATATTATTTTGATTATTGGCATTACTAATCAAGTAATATATCATACAGCTGATTATAAAAACCTCTTCGGATAGTAATATTAGTTTTAAAATATTAAAACTCCTTTTGACGTCAAAATTGGATGTTTGAGACGAAATACTTGCAGTAAACATTGTTTTTCGTTCATTATTTGAGTTATTTCTATTTTTAGTTACAATATTCTTGCAATAGCTCGTAAATGTTATTTAATAAACGTCTTTGGTCAAAAGTATTAGTTTTAAAGTTTTAAAACTCCTTTTGACGTCAAAATCGGCTGTTTAAGACGAATTACTTGCAATAAACATTGTATATCGTACATTATTTGAGTTATTTCGACATTTGGTTATAATATTCTTGTAAAATTTTGTACAGCTAATTCAATAAACGTCTTTGGTTAGTAATCTAACTTTAAATATATTAAAAGTTCTATAGACGTTATAATAATCTGTTTTAAACAAAATACTTGTATTGAACCCTTTTTTCTCGTACATTGTATTAGTTATTTTAATTATTGGCATTAATATTCTTGTAATATATCATACAGCTAATTAAACAAACCTCTTCGGTTAGGAATATTAATTTTACATATGAAAACTTTTTTTGACGTCGACATTGGCTGTTCAAGACGAAATAATTGCAATAAACATTGCTTATGGTTCATTTTTTAAGTTATTTCTATTTATAGTTACAATATTTTAGTAATAACTGGTAAGTGTAATTTAATAAAGGTCGTAAGTTAAAAATATTAGTTTTAAAGTATTAGAACTCCTTTTGACGTCGAAATCGGCTGTTTAAGACGAAATACATGCAATAAAAATGCTTATTGTACATTATTTGAGTTATTTCGACTTTTGGTTATAATGTTCTTGTAATATTTTGTACATCTAATTTAATAAACGTCTTAGGTTAGTAATTTAACTTTGAACATATTAAAAGTACTATAGCCGTTATAGTAGACTGTTTTAAACAAAATAACTATATCAAACCCTTTTTAATGTACGTTATTTGAATTACTTTGATTATTAATATTAATATTCTTGAAATATGTCATACAGCTAATTAAATTAACCTCTTCGGTAAGGAATAATACTTTTAAAGTATTTAAACTTCTTTTGACGTCAAAATCGGCGGTTTAAGACAAAATACTTACAATAATTATTGTCTATCGTTTTTATTTGAGTTATTTCGATTTTTAGTTACAATATACTTGTAATAACTCGTAAAGGTAATTTGATAAACGTCTTTGGTTAAAAGTATTAGTTATAAAGTTTTAAAACTCCTTTTGACGTCAAAATCTGCTGTTTAAGACGAAATACTTGCAATAAACATTGTTTATTTTACATTATTTAAGTTATTTCGACTTCTGATTATAATAATCTTGTAATATTTTGTGTAGCTAATTTTATAAACATCTTAGGTTAGTAATCTAACTTTAATTATCTTAAAAATACTCTAGATATTATAAAAAGGCTTTTTAAAACAGAATAACTATATTAAACCCTTTTTTATCGTGCTCTATTTGAATTACTTTGATTATTATAATAGTATTCTTGTAATATATCATACGGCTCATTAAAAAAAAATTTCGGTTAGGATATTAGTTTTAAAGTATTAAAACTCCTTTTGACGTTTAAATCAGCTGTTTAAGACGAAATACCTGCAATAAACATTGTTTATCGTTTAATATTTAAGTTATTTCGGTTATTAGTTAAAATAATCTTGTAATAACTCATTAAGGTAATTTAATAAACGTCTTCGGTTAAAAATATTTGTTTTAAAGCATGAAAACTTCCTTTGACGTCAAAACGGACAGTTTAAGACGAAATACTTGCAAAAAACATTTTTTATCGTTCATTAATTGAGTATTTCGACTTTCGATTATAATATTGGTGTAATATTATGTGCAGCTATTTTAATAAACGTCTTTAGTTAGTAATCCAACTTTAACATATTAAAAGTACTATAGACGTTAAAAAAGGCTGTTTTAAACAAAATACTTGTATTAAAACCTTTTTTCTCGTACACTATTTGAATTATTTTGAGTATTGGCATTAATATTCTTGTAATATGTCATACAGCTAATTAAATAAACCTCTTCGGATAGGAATATGAGTTTTAAAGTATTAAAATTACTATTATATTACTATAGTATTAAAATTAAAGTATTAAAACTCCTTTTGACGTCAAAATCGGCTGTTTGAAACAAAATACTCGTAGTAAACATTGTTTATCGTTCATTATTTGAGTTATTTTGATAATTAGTTAAAATATTCTTGTAATAACTCGTTAAGGTAATTTAATAAACGTCTTCGGTAACGAATATTAGTTTTAAAGTATTAAAACTTCTTTTATTGTCAAAATTGGTGGTTTAAGACGAAATACTTACAATAAACATTGTTTATCGTACATTATTTGAGTTATTTCGATTTTTGTTTATAATATTCTTGTTATATTTCTTACAGCTAAATAAACAAAGCTCTTCGGTTAGGAATATTAGTTTTAAAGTATTAAAACTCCTTTTGACTTCAAAATCGACTGTTAGAGACAAAATACTTGCAGTAAACATTGTTTATCGTTCATTATTTAAGTTATTTAGATAATTAGTTACAATATTCTTGTAATAACTCGTATAGGTAATTTAGTAAACGTCTTCGGTAAGGAATATTAATTTTAAAGTATTAAAACTCCTTTTGATGTTAATATCAGCGGTTTAAGACGAAATACTTACAATAAACATTGTTTATCGTATATTATTTGAGTTATTTCGATTTTTGTTTATAATACTCTTGTAATATATCATACAGCTAATTTATTAAAGCTCTTAGGTTAGGAATATTAGTTTTTAAACTATTAAAACTCATTTTGACGTCAAAATTAGCTTTTTAGACAAAATACTTGCAATAAACATTGTTTATCAATCATTATTTGAATTATTTCGATTATTAGTTACAATTTTCTTGTAATAACTCGTACAGCTAATTAAAAAAGTTCTTCGAATAGCAATATTAGTTTTAAAGTATTAAAACTCCCTTTGACGTCAAAATTGGCTTTTTAAGACGAAATACTTGCAAAAAACATTGTTTATCGTTCATTAATTGAGTTACTTACACGGTTAGTTACAATTTTTGTAATAACTCGTAAATGTAATTTGATAAACGTCTTCAGTTAATAATATTATTTTTAAAATATATAAACACCTTTTGATGTCAATATCGGCTGTTGAAGACGAAATACTTGCAATAAACATTGTTTATCGTACAGTATTTAAGTTATTTCGATTCATGGTTATTATTTTATTGTAGTATATCATACAGCTTATTAAAAAAACCACTTCAGTTTGAAATATTATTTTTAAAGTATTAAAACTCCTTTTGACGTCAAAATCGGCTGTTTAAGACGAAACACTTGCAATAAACATTGCTTATAGTACATTATTAGAGTTATTTCAATTTTTGGTTATAAAATGCTTGTAATATATCATACAATTAACTAAATAAACCTCTTAGGTTAAAATTATTATTTGTAAAAAATTAAAACTCCTTTTGACGTCAAAATTGGCTGTTTAAGAAAAAACTCTTGGAATAAACATTGTTTATCGTACAGTATTTAATTTATTTTAATTTTAGATTATAATGTTCGTCTAATACATCGTACAGCTAATTAAATAAATCTCTTCGGTTAGCAATATTAATTTTACATATGAAAACTCCTTTTAACGTCAAAATCGGCTGTTTAAGAAGTAATACTTGCAATAAACATTGTTTATTTCACATTATTTGAGTTAATTCGACTTTTAGTAATAAAATTTTTGTAATATTTTGTATAGCTAATTTAATAAACGTCTTCGGTTAGTAATCTAGCTTTAAGCATAAAAAAGTACTATAGTTCGTTCAATAGGCTGTTTAAGACGAATTACGTGAAATAAACATTGTTTATCGTTCATTATTTGAGTTTTTTAATTTTTCGTTATAAAATGCTTGTGTTATATCATAGAGCTAATTTCTTAAACCTCTTCGATTAGAAATATTAGTTTTAAAGTATTAAAATACCTTTTTACGTCGGATTCGACTTTTCAAGACAAAATACTAGCAATACACATTGTTTATCGTTTTTAAATTGAATTTTGATTTTTAGTTACAATATTCTAGTAATAATTCGTAAAGGTAATTTAATAATGGTCTTAGTTAAACTTATTAGTTTTTAAAAATTAAAACTCCTTTTGACGTCAAAATCGCCTGTTTAAGACTTGCAATAAACACTGTTTATTGTACAGTGTATAATTTTTTTAAATTTTTTATTATAATATTCGTCCAATACTTCGTACAGCTAATTAAATAAATCTCTTCGGTTTAAAATATTAGTTTTAAAGTATGAAAACTCCTTTTGACGTCAAAATTGGCTGTTAAAAACGAAACACTTGAAATAAACATTGTTTTTCGTAAAGTGTTTAAGTTATTCCATTTGTTGTTTATATTTTTTTTGTAATATTTCGTACAGCTAATAAAAAAAACGTCTTTAGTTAGTAATCAAAATTTAAACATATTAAAAGTACTATTGACGTTATAATAGGCTGTTTTAACAAAAAACTTGTATTAAACGCTTTTTTTTTTGTACAATATATATATTATTTTGATTATTGGCATTACTAATCAAGTAATATATCATACAGCTGATTATAAAAACCTCTTCGGATAGTAATATTAGTTTTAAAATATTAAAACTCCTTTTGACGTCAAAATTGGATGTTTGAGACGAAATACTTGCAGTAAACATTGTTTTTCGTTCATTATTTGAGTTATTTCTATTTTTAGTTACAATATTCTTGCAATAGCTCGTAAATGTTATTTAATAAACGTCTTTGGTCAAAAGTATTAGTTTTAAAGTTTTAAAACTCCTTTTGACGTCAAAATCGGCTGTTTAAGACGAATTACTTGCAATAAACATTGTATATCGTACATTATTTGAGTTATTTCGACATTTGGTTATAATATTCTTGTAAAATTTTGTACAGCTAATTCAATAAACGTCTTTGGTTAGTAATCTAACTTTAAATATATTAAAAGTTCTATAGACGTTATAATAATCTGTTTTAAACAAAATACTTGTATTGAACCCTTTTTTCTCGTACATTGTATTAGTTATTTTAATTATTGGCATTAATATTCTTGTAATATATCATACAGCTAATTAAACAAACCTCTTCGGTTAGGAATATTAATTTTACATATGAAAACTTTTTTTGACGTCGACATTGGCTGTTCAAGACGAAATAATTGCAATAAACATTGCTTATGGTTCATTTTTTAAGTTATTTCGATTTATAGTTACAATATTTTAGTAATAACTGGTAAGTGTAATTTAATAAAGGTCGTAAGTTAAAAATATTAGTTTTAAAGTATTAGAACTCCTTTTGACGTCGAAATCGGCTGTTTAAGACGAAATACATGCAATAAAAATGCTTATTGTACATTATTTGAGTTATTTCGACTTTTGGTTATAATGTTCTTGTAATATTTTGTACATCTAATTTAATAAACGTCTTAGGTTAGTAATTTAACTTTGAACATATTAAAAGTACTATAGCCGTTATAGTAGACTGTTTTAAACAAAATAACTATATCAAACCCTTTTTTATGTACGTTATTTGAATTACTTTGATTATTAATATTAATATTAATATTCTTGAAATATGTCATACAGCTAATTAAATTAACCTCTTCGGTAAGGAATAATACTTTTAAAGTATTTAAACTTCTTTTGACGTCAAAATCGGCGGTTTAAGACAAAATACTTACAATAATTATTGTCTATCGTTTTTATTTGAGTTATTTCGATTTTTAGTTACAATATACTTGTAATAACTCGTAAAGGTAATTTGATAAACGTCTTTGGTTAAAAGTATTAGTTATAAAGTTTTAAAACTCCTTTTGACGTCAAAATCTGCTGTTTAAGACGAAATACTTGCAATAAACATTGTTTATTTTACATTATTTAAGTTATTTAGACTTCTGATTATAATAATCTTGTAATATTTTGTGTAGCTAATTTTATAAACATCTTAGGTTAGTAATCTAACTTTAATTATATTAAAAATACTCTAGATATTATAAAAAGGCTTTTTAAAACAGAATAACTATATTAAACCCTTTTTTATCGTGCTCTATTTGAATTACTTTGATTATTATAATAGTATTCTTGTAATATATCATACGGCTCATTAAAAAAAAATTTCGGTTAGGATATTAGTTTTAAAGTATTAAAACTCCTTTTGATGTCAAAATCCGCTGTTTAAGACGAAATACCTGTAATAAATATGTTTATTAAACATTATTTGAGTTATTTCGACTTTTAATTATAATATTCTTGTAATATTTTGCATAGCTAATTTAAAAAACGTTTTAGGTTAGTAATCTAACTTTAAACATATTAAAAGTACTATAGACGTTATAATAGGCTTTTATAAACAGAATAACTATATTAAACCCTTTTTTATCGTACGTTATTTGAATTACTTTGATTGTTATATTAGTATTCTTGTAATATATCATACGGCTATCTAAATAAACATCTTCGGTAAGAATATTAGTTTTAAAATATTAAAAGTCTCTTTGACGTCAAAATCGGCTATTTAAGACGAAATACTTGCAAAAAACATTGTTTACCGTTCATTATTTGAGTTATTTACACGGTTAGTTACAATTTTTGTAATAACTCGTAAAGGTAATTTGATAAACGTCTTCAGTTAATAATATTATTTTTAAAATATATAAACGACTTTTGACGTCAAAATCGGCTGTTGAAGACGAAATACTTGCAATAAACGTTGTTTGTCGTATAGTATTTAAGTTATTTCGATTTATGGTTATTATTTTATTGTAGTATATCATACAGCTTATTAAAAAAACCTCTTCGGTTTGAAATATTATTTTTAAAGTATTAAAATTCCTTTTGACGTCAAAATCGGCTGTTTAAGCAAAACACTTGCAATAAACATTGTTTATAGTACATTATTTGAGTTATTTCAATTTTTGGTTATAAAATAATTGTAATATATCATACAATTAACTAAATAAACCTCTTAGGTTAAAATTATTATTTTTAAAAAATTAAAACTCCTTTTGACGTCAAAATCGGCTGTTTAAGAAAAAACACTTGCAAAGAACATTGTTTATCGTACAGTATATAAATTATTTTAATTTTTGATTATAATATTCGTCTAATACTTCGTACAGCTAATTAATTAAATCTCTTCGGTTAGGAATATTAGTTTTAAAGTATTAAAACTCCTTTTGACGTCAAACTTGGCTGTTAAAAACGAAACACTTGAAAAAACATTGTTTTTCGTAAAGTGTTTAAGTTATTCCATTTGTTGTTTTTAATATTTTTGTAATATTTCGTACAGCTAATTAAATAAACGTCTTTAGTTAGTAATCCAAATTTAAACATATTAAAAGTACTATTTACGATATAATAGGCTGTTATATGAAAATACTTGTATTAAACCCTTTTTTCTTGTACAATATATATATTATTTTTATTTATTGGCATTACTATTCATGTAATATATCATACAGCTGATTTAAAAAACCTCTTCGGATAGGAATATTAGTTTTAATGTATTCAAACTCCTTTTGACGTCAAAATCGGATGTTTTTCAGACGAAAAACTTGCAGTAAACATGGTTTTTCGTTCATTATTTGAGTTATTTCCATTTTTAGTTACAATATTCTTGTAATAGCTCGTAAATGTTATTTAACAAACGTCTTTGGTTAAAAGTATTAGTTTTAAAGTTTTAAAACTCCTTTTGGCGTCAAAATTGGCTGTTTAAGACGAAATACACTTAATAAACATTGTTTATCGTACAGTATTCAAGTTATTGCGATTGTTGGTTATAATATTCTTGTAATATTTCGTACAGCTAATTAAATAAAGGTCTTCGGTTAAAAATATTAGTTTTAAAGTATTAAAACTCCTTTTGATGTCAGAATCGGCTGTTTAAGACGAAATACTTGTAATAAATATGTTTATTGAACATTATTTGAGTTATTTCGACATTTGATTATAATATTCTTGAAATATTTTGTATAGCTAATTTAATAAAAGTCTTAGTTTAGTAATCTAACTTTAAACATATTAAAAGTACTATAGACATTATAATAGGCTTTTATAAACAGAATAACTGTATTAAACTCTTTTTTATCGTACGTTATTTGAATTACTTTAATTGTTATATTTGTATTCTCGTAATATATCATACGGCTAACTAAATAAACATCTTCGGTAAGAATATTAGTTTTAAGTATTAAAACTGCTTTTGACGTCAAAATTGGCTGTTTAAGACGAAATACTTTCAATAAACATTGTTTATCGTTCAATATTTAAGTTATTTTGATTATTAGTTAAAATATTTTTGTAATAACTCATAAAGGTAATTTAATAAACGTCTTTGGTTAAAAATATTTGTTTCAAAGCATCAACACTTCTCTTGACTTCGAAACCGACTGTTTAATACGAAATACTTGCAATAAACATTGTTTATCGTTCGGTATTTGAGTTATTTCGACTTTTTGTTATAACATTGGTGTAATATTATGTGCATCTATTTTAATAAACGTCTTTAATTAGTGATCCAACTTTAAACATATTAAAAGTACTATAGACGTTATAATAAACTGTTTTAAACAAAATACTTGTATTAAAACCTTTTTCACGTACACTATATGAATTATTTTCAATATTGGCATTAATATTCTTGTAATATGTCATAAGCTAATTTAATAAACCTCTTCGCTTAGATGTATTAGTTTTAAAGTATTAAAACTCCTTTTGACGTCAAAATCGGCTGTTTAAGACGAAATACTTGCAATAAAATTTGTTTATCGTTTATTATTTGAGTTATTTTGATTATTTGTTACAATATTTTTGTATAATTCTGAAAGTTAATAAATAAACGTCTTCGGATAAAAATGATAGTTTTAAAGTTTTAAAACTCCTTTTGACGTCAAAATCAGCTAATTAAGACGAGACACTCGCAATAAACATTGTTTATCGTACAGTATTTAAGTTATATTGATTGTTGGTTATAATCATCTTGTAATATTTTCTAGAGCTAATTAAATAAAGCTCTTCAGTTAGGATGTTAGTTTTAAAGTATTAAAACTCTATTTGACATCAAAACCGGCTGTTTAAGACGAAATACATGCAATAAACATGTTTTTCGTACATTATTTGAATTACTTCGACTATTGGTTATAATGTTCTTGTAGTATTTTGTACAGCTAGATTAATAAACTTCTTAGGTTAGTAATCTAACTTTGAACATATTAAAAGTACTATAGACGTTATAGTAGACTGTTTTAAACTAAATAACTATACCAAACCTTTTTTTATTGTACGTTATTTGAATTACTTTGATTATTAATATTAATATTCAATAAATATGTCATACAGCTAATTAAATAAACCTCTTCGTTAAGGAATATTAGTTTTAAAGTATTAAAATTTCTTTTGATGTCAAAATCGGCGGTTTAAGACGAAATACTTACAATTAACATTGTTTATCGTACATTATTTGAGTTATTTCGATTTTTGTTTATAATATTCTTGTAATATTTCGTACAGCTAATTAAATAAAGCTTTTCGGTTAGGAATGATAGTTTTAAAGTATTAAATCTCCTTTTGTGTCAAAATCGGCTGTTTAAGACGAAATACTTGCAATAAACATTGTTTATTGTACATAATTTGAGTTATTTCGACTTTTGATTATAATAATCTTGTAATATTTTCTGTAGCTAATGTTATAAATGTCTTAGGTTAGTAATCTAACTTTAATTATATTATAAATGTCTAGATATTATAATTGGCTTTTTCAAACAGAATAACAATATTAAACCCTTTTTTATCGTACGTTATTTTAATTACTTTGATTATTATATTAGTATTCTTGTAATATACCATAGGACTAATTAAATAAACATCATCGGTTAGGATATTAGTTTTAAAGTTTTAAAAATCCTTTTGACGTCAAAATCGGCTGTTTAAGACGAAAAACTTGCAATATACATTTTTTATCGTTTAATATTAAAGTTATTTCGATTTTTGTTTATAATATTCTTGTAATATTTCGTACAGCTAATTAAATAAAGCTCTTTGGTTAGGAATATTAGTTTTAAAGTATTAAAAGTCCTTTTGACGTTAAAATCGGCTGTTTGAGACGAAATACTTGCAGTAAATATTGTTTATCGTTTATTATTTGAGTTATTTTGATTATTAGTTACAATACTGTTTTAATAACTCGTAAAGGTAATTTAGTAAACGTCTTCAGTAAAGAATATTAGTTTTAAAGTATTAAAACTCTTTTTATTTGTCAAAATCGGCGGTTTATGACGAAATACTTGCAATAAACATTGTTTATCCACATTATTTGATTTACCCGATTACTAGTTACAATATTCTTGTAATAACTCGTACAGCTGATTAAAAAAGCTCTTCGGATAGGAATATTAGTTTTAAAGTATTAAAACTCCCTTTGACGTCAAAATCGGCTATTTAAGACGAAATACTTCCAAAAAACATTGTTTATCAGTCATTATTTGAGTTATTACGACGGTTATTTACAATATTCTTGTAATAACTCGTAAAGGTAATTTGGTAAACATCTTCAGATAATAATATTATTTTTAAAATATATAAACACCTTTTGACGTCAAAATCGGCTGTTAAAGACGAAATACTTGCAATAAACATTGTTTATTGTACAGTATTTAAGTTATTTCGATTGATGGTTATTATTTTATTGTAGTATATCATACAACTTATTAAAAAAACCTCTTTGGTTTGAAACATTATTTTTTAAGTATTAAAACTCCTTTTGACGTCAAAATCGGCTGTTTAAGACGAAATACTTGCAATAAACATTGTTTATCGTACTTTATTTGAGTTATTTATGATTATCGGTATTAATATTCTTGAAATATATCATACAGCTAATTTAAAAAAGCTCTTCGGTTAGGAATATAATTTTAATGTATTAAAACTCCTTTTGACGTCAAAATCGATGTTTTAGACGAAATACTTGCAGTAAACATTGTTTTTCGTTCATTATTTGGGTTATTTCGATTTTTAGTTAAAATATTCTTGTAATAGCTCGTAAAGGTTATTTAATAAACGTCTTAGGTTGAAAGTATTAGTTTTAAAGTATTTAAACACTTTTTGACGTCAAAATTGGCTGTTTAAAACAAAATACATGCAATAAACATTGTTTATTGTTTAATATTTGAGTTATTTCGACTTTTGATCATAATATTCTTGTAATATTTTGTATAGCTAATTTAATAAACGTCTTAGGTTAGTAATTTAACTTTAAACATATTAAAAGTACTATAGACCTTATAATAGGCTTTTCTAAAACAGACTAATTATATTTAACCTTTTTTTATCGTACGTTAGTTAAATTACTTTGATTATTATATTCGTATTCTTTTAATACATCATACGGCTAATTAAATAAACATCTTCGGTTAGGATATTAGTTTTAAATTATTAAAACTCCTTTTGACATTAAATTGGCTGTTTAAGACGAAATACTTGCAATAAACATTGTTTATCGTTCAATATTTAAGTTATTTCCATTATTAGTTATATATTCTTGTAATAACTCAAAAAAGTAATTTAATAAACGTCTTCGGTTAAAAATATTTGTTTTAAAGCATCAAAACTACCTTTGACATCAAAACCGACTGTTTAAGACGAAATACTTGGAATAAACATTGTTCATCGTTCATTATTTGAGCTATTTCGACTTTTGGTTATAATATTGGTGTAATATTATGTGCAGCTGATTTTATAGACGTCTCTAGTTAGTAATATAACTTTAAACATATTAAAAGTACTATAGACGTTATAATAGGCTGTTTTAAGCAAACTTGTATTAAAACCTTTTTTCTCGTAAACTATATGAATTATTTTGAGTATTGGAATTCATAATCATGTAGTATATCAAACAGCTAATTAAATAAACCTTTTCGGATAGAAATATTAGTTTTAAAGTATTAAAACTCATTTTGACTTCAAAATCGGCTGTTTGAGACGAAATACTTGCAGTAAACATTGTTTAACGTTCATTATTTGAGTTTTTTTGATTATTAGTTCTAATATTTTGTAATAACTCGTGAAGGTAATTTAATAAACGTCTTCGGTTAAAAATATTAGTTTTAAAGTTTTAAAACTCCTTTTGACGTCAAAATCGGCTGTTTAAGACAAAATACTTGCAATAAACATTGTTTATCGTACATTATTTGAGTTATTTCGGCTTTTAGTAATAATATTCTTATATAATTTTTTACAGCTAATTTAATAAACGTCATAAGTTAGTAATCCAACTTTAAACATATTAAAAGTACTGACTATATACGTTATAATAGGCTGTTTTGAACAAAATACTTTTATTAAACCCTGTCTTATCGTACACTATATGATTTATTTTGATTATTGGAATTAACATTCTTGTAATATTTCATACAGCTTATTAAATAAACCTCTTTGGTTAGAAATATTAGTTTTAAAGTATTGAAACTCCTTTTGACTTGAAAATCGGCTGTTTAAGACAAAACACTTGCAATAAGATTGTTTATCGTACAGTATATAAGTTATTTTAATTGTTGGTTATAATTTTATTGTAGTATATCATACAGCTTATTAAATAAACTACTTTTGTTAGGAATACTATTTTATAAGTATTAAAACTCCTTTTGACGTCATAATCGGCTGTTTAAGACGAAATACTTGCAATAAATATTGTTTATCGTTCAGTATTTGAGTTATTTTAATTATTGGTTTTAATATTTTTTAAAAAATATTATACAATTAACTAAATAAACCTTTTCGGTTAGGAATATTAGTTTTAAAATATTAAAACTTTTTTTGACGTCAAAATTGTCTCTTTAAGACGAAAAACTTGCAATAAACATTGTTTATAGTACATTATTTAAGTTATTTTAATTTATAGTTATAAAATGCTTGTAATATATCATACAATTAACTAATTAAACATCTTCGGTTAGGAATATTAGTTTTAAAGTATTAAAACACCTTTTGACGTCAAAATCGGCTTTTTGAGACGAAATACTTGCAATAAACATTGTCTATCGATATTTATTTGAGATATTTCGATTATTAGTTAAAATATTCTAGTAATAACTCCTAAGGAAAATTTAATAAAGGTCTTCGGTTAAAAATGTTAGTTTTACAGTATTAAAACTCCTTTTGACGTCAAAATCGGCTATTTAAGACGAAACACTTGCAGTAAACATTGTTTGTCGTACAGTATTTAAGTTATTTCGATTCTTGGTTATAATATTCTTATAATATTTTAACAGCTAATTTAATAAACGTTTTTTGTTAGTAATCTAACTTTAAACATATTAAAAGTACTATAGACATTATAATAGGCTGTTTTAAACAAAATACTTGTACTAAACCATTTTTTTTGTATACTTCACCAATTATTTTAATTATTGGCATTAATAATCTCGTAATATATAATAAAGCTATTTAAATAAACCTCATCGGTTAGCAATATTAGTTTTAAACTATTAAAACTCCTTTTGACGTCAAAATTAGCTTTTAAAGACGAAAAACTTGCTATAAACATTGTTTATCATTCATTATTTTAGTGATTTGATTATTAGTGACAATATTCTTGTAATAACTCGTAAAGGTAATTTTAAAAACGTCTTCGGTTAAAAACATTAGTTTTAAAGTATTAAAACACCTTTTGACGTTGAAATCGGCTGTTTAAGACGAAACACTTACAATAAACATTGTTTATCGTACAGTAATAAAGTTATTTTAATTGTTGGTTATAATATTCTTGGAATATTTCGTACAGATAATTAAATATAGATCTTCGGATAGGAATCTTAGTTTTAAAGTATTAAAACTCCCTTTGACGTCATAATCGGCTATTTAAGACGAAACACTTGCAATAAACATTGTTTATCGTTCATTACTTAAGTTATTTCGATGGTCAGTTACAATATTCTTGTAATAACTCGTAAAGGTAACTTAATAAACGTGTTCAGTTAATAATATTATTTTAAAAATATTTAAACACCTTTTGACGTCAAAATCGGCTGTTTAAGACGAAACACTTGCAATAAACATTGTTTATCGTACAGTATTTAAGTTATTTCGATCCTATGACGTCAGAACCGACTGTTTAAGACGAAGTACTTGCAAAAAACATTGTTTATCGTTTATTAATTCAGTTATTTCGACTTTTGATTATAATATTGGTGTAATATTAGTGCAGCTATTTTAATAAACGTCTTTAGTTAGTAATCCAACTTTAAACATATGAAAAGTACTATAGACGTTAAAATAGGCTGTTTTAAACAAAATACTTGTATTAAACCCTTTTTCCTCGTACACTATATGAATTATTTTGAGTATAGGCATTAATATTCTTGTAAAATGTCATACAGCTAATTAAATAAACCTCTTCGCATAGGAATATTAGTTTTAAAATATAAAAACTCCTTTTGACGTCAAAATCGGCTGTTTGAGACAAAATACTTGCAGTAAACCTTGTTTATCGTACACTATTTGAGTTATTTCGACTATTAGTTATAATATTCTTGAAATACTTCGTACATCTTGTTTAATTAACGTCTTTGGCTAGTAGTCTAATTTAAAACATATAAAAAGTACTATAGTCGTTATAATAGCCTATTTTAAACAAAATACTTGTATTAAACCGTTTCTTTATCGTACACTAAATGAATTTTTTTGATTATTGCATTAATATTCTTGTAATATACCATACAGCTATTTTAATAAACCTCTTAGGTTAAAAATATTATTTTTAATATATAAAAACTCTATATAAAACTGATTTTAAAATGTCAAAGTCGGCTTTTTAAGACGAAACTAATACAATAAACATTGTTAATCGTTCAATATATAAGTTATTTCGATAATTAGTTAAAATATTCTTCTAATAACTCATAAAGGTAATTTAATAAACGTCTCCGGTTAAAAATATTTGTTTCAAAGCATCAAAACTTCCTTTGACTCCAAAACCGACTGTTTAAGACGAAAAACTTGTAATAAACATTGTTTATCGTACAGTATTCAAGTTATTTCGATTTTTGGTTATAATATTCTTATAATATTTTAACAGCTAATTTAATAAACGTTTTTGGTTAGTAATCTAACTTTAAACATATTAAAAGTACTATAGACATTATAATAGGCTGTTTTAAACAAAATACTTGTACTAAACCCTTTTTTTTGTATACTTCACCAATTATTTTGATTATTGGCATTAATAATCTTGTAATATATCATACAGCTATTTAAATAAGCCTCATCGGTTAGCAATATTAGTTTTAAACTATTAAAACTCCTTTTGACGTCAAAATTAGCTTTTAAAGACGAAAAACTTGCTATAAACATTGTTTATCATTCATTATTTGAGTGATTTGATTATTAGTTACAATATTCTTGTAATAACTCGTAAAGGTAATTTTATAAACGTCTTCGGTTAAAAACATTAGTTTTAAAGTATTAAAACACCTTTTGTCGTTGAAATCGGCTGTTTAAGACGAAACACTTACAATAAACATTGTTTATCGTACAGTAATGAAGTTATTTTAACTGTTGGTTATAATATTCTTGGAATATTTCGTACAGCTAATTAAATAAAGATCTTCGGATAGGAATCTTAGTTTTAAAGTATTAAAACTCTCTTTGACGTCAAAATCGGCTATTTAAGACGAAACACTTGCAATAAACATTGTTTATCGTTCATTACTTAAGTTATTTCGATGGTCTGTTACAATATTCTTGTAATAACTCGTAAAGGTAACTTAATAAACGTGTTCAGTTAATAAAATTATTTCAAAAATATTTAAACACCTTTTGACATCAAAATCGGCTGTTTAAGACGAAACACTTGAAATAAACATTGTTTATCGTTTATTAATTCAGTTGTTTCGACTTTTGATTATAATATTGGTGTAATATTAGTGCAGCTATTTTAATAAACGTCTTTAGTTAGTAATCCAACTTTAAACATATTAAAAGTACTATAGACGTTAAAATAGGCTGTTTTGAACAAAATACTTGTATTAAACCCGTTTTTCTCGTACACTATATGAATTATTTTGAGTATAGGCATTAATATTCTTGTAATATGTCATACAGCTAATTAAATAAACCTTTTCGGGTAGGAATATTAGTTTTAAAATATAAAAACTCCTTTTGACGTCAAAATCGGCTGTTTGAGACAAAATACTTGCAGTAAACCTTGTTTATCGTACACTATTTGAGTTATTTCGACTATTAGTTATGATATACTTGAAATACTTTGTACATCTTGTTTAATTAACGTCTTTGGCTAGTAGTCTAATTTAAAACATATAAAAAGTACTATAGACGTTATAATAGGCTGTTTTAAACAAAATACTTGTATTAAACCGTTTCTTTATCGTACACTAAATGAATTTTTTTGATTATTGCATTAATATTCTTGTAATATACCATACAGCTAATTAAATAAACCTCTTAGGTTAAAAATATTATTTTCAATATATAAAAACTCTATATAAAACTGATTTTAAAATGTCAAAATCGGCTTTTTAAGACGAAACTAATGCAATAAACATTGTTTATCGTTCAATATATAAGTTATTTCGATAATTAGTTAAAATATTCTTCTAATAACTTATAAAGGTAATTTAATAAACGTCTCCGGTTAAAAATATTTGTTTCAAAGCATCAAAACTTCCTTTGACTCCAAAACCGACTGTTTAAGACGAAAAACTTGTAATAAACCTTGTTTATCGTACAGTATTTAAGTTATTTCGAATGTTGGTTATAATATCTTGTAATATTTTAAACAGTTAATTAAATAGAGCTTTTCGGTGAAAAATATTAGTTTAAAAGTATTAAAACTAATTTTAAAGTATTAAAAGTCCCTTTAAAGTCAAAATCGGCTGTTAGAGAAGAAATACTTGCAAGAAACATTGTTTATTTTACATTATTTGAGTTAATTCGGATTTTGGTAATAAAATTTTTGTAATATTTTGTATAGCTAATTTAATAAACAACTTCGGTTTTCTAATCTCGCTTTAAACATAAAAATGTACTATAGACCTTATAATAGGCTGTTTAAGACGAAATACTTACAATAAACATAGTTTATCTTACAGTAATAAAATTATTTTAATTGATGGTTATAATAATCTTGGAATATCTCGTACAGCTAATTAAATAAAGATCTTCGGATAGGAATCTTAGTTTTAAAGTATTAAAACTCCCTTTGACGTCAAAATCGGCTATTTTAGACGAAACACTTGCAATAAACATTGTTTATCGTTCATTACTTAAGATATTTCGATGGTCAGTTACAATATTCTTGTAATAACTCGTAAAGGTAACTTAATAAACGTGTTCAGTTAATAATATTGTTTTTAAAATATTTAAACACCTTTTGACGTCAAAATCGGCTGTTTAAGACGAAACACTTGCAATAAACATTGTTTATCGTACAGTATTTAAGTTATTTCGATCCTATGACGTCAGAACCGACTATTTAAGACGAAATACTTGCAAAAAACATTGTTTATCGTTTATTAATTCAGTTATTTCGACTTTTGATTATAATATTGGTGTAATATTATGTGCAGCTATTTTAATAAACGTCTTTAGTTAGTAATCCAACTTTAAACATATTCAAAGTACTATAGACGTTAAAATAGGCTGTTTTAACTAAAATACTTGTATTAAACCCTTTTTCCTCGTACACTATATGAATTATTTTGAGTAAAGGCATTAATATTCTTGTAATATGTCATACAGCTAATTAAATAAACCTCTTAGGATAGGAATATTAGTTTTAAAATATTAAAACTCCTTTTGACGTCAAAATCGGCTGTTTGAGACATAATACTTGCAGTAAACCTTGTTTATCGTACACTATTTGAGTTATTTCGACTATTGGTTATAATATTCTTGAAATACTTTGTACATCTTGTTTAATTAACGTCTTTTGTTAGTAATCTAATTTAAAACATATTAAAAGTACTATAGACGTTATAATAGGCTGTTTTAAACAAAATACTTGTATTAAACCGTTTCTTTATCGTACACTAAATGAATTTTTATGATTATTGCATTAATATTCTTGTAATATACCGTACAGCTATTTTAATAAACCTCTTCGGTTAAAAATATTATTTTCAATATATAAAAACTCTATATAAAACTGATTTTAAAATGTCAAAATCGGGTTTTTAAGACGAAACTAATGCAATAAACATTGTTTATCGTTCATTATTTGAGTTATTTTGATATTAGTTACAATATTTTGTAATAACTCGTAAAGGTAATTTAATAAACGTCTTCTGTTAAAAATATTAGTTTTTAAGTTTTAAAATTCCTTTTGACGTCAAAATCGGCTGTTTAAGACCAAAAACTTACAATAAACATTGTTTATCGTACATTGTTTAAGTTGTTTTGACTTTTGGTTATAATATTCGTGTAATTTTTGTACAGCTGATTTAATAAACGTCTTAGGTTAGTAATATAACTTAAAACATATTAAAAGTACTATAGACGTTATCATAGGTTTTTTTAAACAGAATAACAAGATTAAACCCTTTTTAACCGACGTTATTTAAATTACTTCAATTATTATATTAGTATTCTTGTAATATATCATACGGCTAATTAATTAAACATCCTCGGTTAGTATATTAGTTTTAAAGTATTAGAACTTCTTTTGACGTTTAAATCGGCTGTTTAAGACAAAATACTTGCAATAAACATTGTTTATCGTTCAGAATTTAAGTTATTTCGATTTTTAGTTAAAATATTCTTGTAATAACTCATAAAGGTAATTTAATAAACGTCTTCGGTAAAAAATATTTGTTTTAAAGAATCAAAACTTCCTTTAACGTTAAAACCGACTGTTTAAGACTAAATACTTGCAATAAGCATTGTTTATCGTTCATTATTTGAGTTATTTCGATTTTTGGATATAATATTGGTATAATATTATGTACAGTTAGTTTAATAAACGTCTTTAGTTAGTAATCCAATTTTAAACATATTTAAAGAACTATAGACGTTATAATTGGCTGTTTTAAACAAAATACTTGTATTTAACCCTTTTTTCTTGTACACTATATGAATTATTTTAGGTATTTCGATTATTAGTTACAATATTCTTGTAATAACTCGTTGAGGTAATTTAATAAATCTCTTCGGTTAAAAATACTAGTTTTAAAGTTTCAATACTCCTTTTGACGTCAAAATCGGCTTTTAAAGACGATAAACTTGTAAAAAACATTTTTTATCGTGCAGTATTTAAGTTATATTAATTGTTGGTTATAATATTCTTGTAATATTTTTTTCCTAATTAAATAAAGCTCTTCGGTTAGGAATTTTAGTTTTAAAGTATTGTAACTCTGGTTGACGTCAAAATCGGCTGTTTAAAACGAAATAAATGCAATAAACATGCTAATCGTACATTATTTGAGTTATATGACTTTTGGTTATAATGTTCTTGTAATATTTTGTACAGCTAGATTAATAAACCTCTTAGGTTAGCAATCTAACTTTGAACATATTAAAAGTACTATAGACGTTATAGTAGACTGTTTTAAACAAAATAACTATGTCAAACCCTTTTTTATTGTACGTTATTTGAATTACTTTGATTATTAATATTAATATTCTTGAAATATTATATACAGCTAATTGAATAAACCTCTTCTGTAAAAAACATCGGCGGTTTGAGACGAAATACTTACAATAAACATTTTTTATCGTACATTATTTGAGTTAGTTCGACTTTTGGCTATAAAATTGGTGTAATATTATGTACAGCTAATTTAATAAACGTCTTTAGTTAAAAATATTTGTATTAAAGCATAAAAACTTCCTTTGTCGTCAAAACCGACTGTTTAAGACGAAATACTTGCAGTATTGAATAATGAATCGTTCATTATTTGAGTTATTTCGAATTTCGGTTATAATATTGGCGAATATTATGTACAGCTAATTTAATAAACGTCTTTTATTAGTAATCCAACTTTAATCATATTAAAAGTACTATAGACAATATAATAGGCTGTTTTAAACAAAATACTTGTATTAAACCCTTATTTCTTGTACAATATATGAATAATTTTGATTATTGGCATATATTGATTATATTAATAATCATGTAATATATCATTCAGCTAATCAATTAAACATCTTCGGTAAGAATATTAGTTTTAAAGTATAAAAACTTCTTTTGACGTTTAAATCGGCTGTTTAAGACGAATTATTTACAATAAACATTGTTTATCGTTCATTATTTGAGTTATTCGACTTTTTGTTATAATATCGGTGTAATATTATGTGCAGCTATTTTAATAAACGTCTTTAATTAGTAATCCAACTTTAAACATATTAAAAGTACTATAGACGTTATAATAGGCTGTTTTAAACAAAATTCTTGTAGTAAACCCTTTTTTCTCGTACACTATATGAATTATTTTCAGTATTGGCATTAATATTCTTGTAATATGTCATGCAGCTAATAAAATAAACCTCTTCGGTTAGATGTATTAGTTTTAAAGTATTAATCTTTCATTTTGACGTCAAAATCGGCTGTTTAAGACGAGACACTTGCAATATACATTGTTTATCGTACAGTATTTAAGTTATATTGATTGTTGGTTATAATAATCTTGTATTATTTTCTAGAGCTAATTAAATAAAGCTCTTCGGTTAGGATGTTAGTTTTAAAGTATTAAAACTCTATTTGACGTCAAAATCGGCTGTTTAAGACGAAATACATGCAATAAACATGCTTATCGTACATTATTTGAGTTATTTCGATTTTTGGTTATAATGTTCTTGTAGTATTTTGTACAGCTAGATTAATAAACCTCTTAGGTTAGTAATCTAACTTTGAACATATTAAAAATACTATAGACGTTATAGTAGACTGTTTCAAACTAAATAACTATATCAAACCTTTTTTTTATTGTACGTTATTTGAATTACTTTGATTATTAATATTAATAATCTTGAAATATGTCAATATTTTGTACTGCTAAATAAATAAACCTCTCCGGTAAGGAATATTAGTTTTAAAGTATTAAAACTTCTTTTGATGTCAAAATCGGCGGTTTACGACGAAATACTTACAATAAACATTGTTTATCGTACATTATTTGAGTTAATTCGATTTTTGTTTATAATATTCTTGGAATATTTCGTACAGCTAATTTAATGAAGCTCTTAGGTTTGGAATATTAGTTTTAAACTATTAAAACTCCTTTTGACGTAAAAATTAGCTTTTGAAGACGAAATACTTGCAATAAACATTGTTTATTGTACATTATTTGAGTTATTTCGATTTTAATTTATAATACTCTTGTAATATGTCATACAGCTAATTAAATGAAGGTCTTAGGTTTGGAATATTAGTTTTAAACTATTAAAACTCCTTTTGACGTAAAAATTAGCTTTTGAAGACGAAATACTTGCAATAAACATTGTTTATTGTACATTATTTGAGTTATTTCGACTTTTGAATATAATAATCTTGTAATATTTTTTGTAGCTAATTTTATAAACGTCTTAGGTTAGTAATCTACTTTAAATTATATTAAAAATAGTCTAGATATTATAATAGGCTCTTAAAACAGAATAACTATATTAAACTCTTTTTTATCGTACGTTATTTGAATTACTTTGATTATTTTATTAGAATTCTAGTAATATATCATACAGCTAATTAAATAAACATCTTCGGTGAGGATATAAGTTTTAAAGTATTAAAAATTCTTTTAACGTTTAAATCGGCTGTTTAAGACAAAAAACTTGCAATGAACATTTTTTATCGTTTAATATTTTAGTTATTTCGATTTTTGTTTATAATATTCTTATAATATTTCGTACAGCTAATTAACTAAAGCTCTTCGATTAGGAATATTAGTTTTAAAGTATTAAAAATCCTTTTGACGTCAAAATCAGCTGTTTGAGACGAAATACTTGCATTATTGTTTATCGTTCATTATTTGACTTATTTTGATAATTAGATACAATATTCTTGTAATAACTCGTAAAGGTAATTTAGTAAACGTCTTCGGTAAGAATAATTAGTTTTAAAGTATTAAAACTCCTTTTGATGTCAAAATCGACGGTTTAAGACGAAATACTTAGAATAAACATTGTTTATCGTACATTACTTGAGTTATTTCGATGTTTGTTTATAATATTCTTGTTATATATCATACAGCTAGTTTAATAAAGCTCTTCGGTTATGAATATTAGTTTTAAACTATTAAAACTTTTTTTGACGTCAAAAATAGTATTTTAAGACAAAATACTTGCAATAACATTGTTTATCTTTCATTATTTGAGTTATTGCGATTATTAGTTACAATATTCTTGTAATAACTCGTACAGCTAATTTAAAAAAGCTTTTCGGATAGGAATATTAGTTTTAAAGTATTAAAACTCCCTTTGACGTCAAAATCGGCTATTTAAGACAAAACACTTGCAATAAACATTGTTTATCGTTCATTATTTAAGTTATTTCGATGGTTAGTTACAATATTCTTGTAATAACTCGTAAAGGTAATTTAATAAACGTCTTCAGTTAATAATATTATTTTCAAAATATTTAAACACCTTTTGACGTCAAAATCAGCTGTTTAAGACGAAATACTTGCAATAAACATTGTTTATCGCACAGTATTTAAGTTATTTCGATTGTTGGTTATAATTTTATTGTAGTAAATCATAAAGCTTATTAAAAAAACCTCTTCGGTACCTCTTTATTTATCGTGCACTATTTGAATTACTTTGATTATTATAATAGTATTCTTGTAATATATCAAACAGCTAATTAAGTCTAAATCTTCGGTTAGGGTATTAGTTTTAAAGTATTAAAACTCCTTTTGACGTATAGATCAGCTGTTGAAGACGAAATACTTTCAATAAACATTGTTTATCGTTTAATATTTAAGTTATTTCGATTATTAGTTAAAATAATCTTGTAATAACTCATAAAGGTAATTTAATAAACGTCTTCGGTTAAAAATATTAGTTTTAAAGCATCAAAACTTCTTTTAACGTCAAAACCGACTGTTTTAGACAAAATACTTGCAATAAGCATTGTTTATCGTTTATTATTTAAGTTATTTCGATGGTTAGTTACAATATTCTTGTAATAACTCGTAAAGGTAATTTAATAAACGTCTTCAGTTAATAATATTATTTTCAAAATATTTAAACACCTTTTGACGTCAAAATCAGCTGTTTAAGACGAAATACTTGCAATAAACATTGTTTATCGCACAGTATTTAAGTTATTTCGATTGTTGGTTATAATTTTATTGTAGTAAATCATAAAGCTTATTAAAAAAACCTCTTCGGTACCTCTTTATTTATCGTGCACTATTTGAATTACTTTGATTATTATAATAGTATTCTTGTAATATATCATACAGCTAATTAAGTAAAAATCTTCGGTTAGGATATTAGTTTTAAAGTATTAAAACTCCTTTTGACGTATAGATCAGCTGTTTAAGACGAAATACTTGCAATAAACATTGTTTATCGTTTAATATTTAAGTTATTTCGATTATTAGTTAAAATAATCTTGTAATAACTCATAAAGGTAATTTAATAAACGTCTTCGGTTAAAAATATTTATTTTAAAGCATGAAAACTTCCTTTGACGTCAAAACGGACTGTTTAACACGAAATACTTGCAAATAACATTGTTTATCGTTCATCAATTGAGTATTTCGACTCTTGATTATTATATTGGTGTAATATTACTTGCAGCTATTTTTATAAACGTCTTTAGTTAGTAATCCAACTTCAAACATATTAAAAGTATTATAGACGTTAAAATAGGCTGTTTTAAACAAAATACATGTATTAGAACCCTTTTTTCTCGTATACTATTTGAATTATTTTGATTATTGGCATTAGTATTCTTGTAATTAGTCATACAGCTAATTAAATAAACCTCTTCGAATAGGAATATTAGTTTTAAAGTATTTAAACTCCTTTTGACGTCAAAATCGACTGTTTGAAACAAAATACTTGCAGTTAACATTATTTATCGTTCATTATTTGAGTTATTTTCATAGTTAGTTACAATATTCTTGTAATAACTCGTAAAGGTAATTTATTAAACGTCTTCGGTAAGGAATATTAGTTTTAAAGTATTAAAACTTCTTTTGATGTCAAAACCGACGGTTGAAGACGAAATACTTACAATAAACATTGTTTATCGTACATTATTTGAGTTATTTCGATTTTTGTTTATAATATTCTTGTTATATTTCGTACAGCTTAATAAATAAACCTCTTCGTTTAGGAATATTAGTTTTAAAGTATTAAAGCTCTTCAAAAAGAAATATTAGTTTTAGGTTGTTTAATAAACGTCTTTGGTTAAAAGTATTAGTTTTAAAGTTTTAAAACTAATTTTGACGTCAAAATCGGCTGTTTAAGACGAAATACATGAAAAAAACATTGTTTATCGTACATTATTTGAGTTATTTCGACTTTTGATCATAATGTTCTTGTAATATTTTGTATAGCTAATTTAATAAACGTCTTAGGTTAGTAATCTAACTTTAAACATATTAAAAGTACTATAGACGTTATAATAGGCTTTTCTAAAACAGAATAACTCTATTAAACCTTTTTTTATCGTACGTTATTTGAATTACTTTGATTATTATATTAGTATTTTTGTAATATATCATACAGCTAATTAAATAAACATCTTCGGTTAGGATATTAGTTTTAAACTATTAAAACTCCTTTTAACGCCTAAATCGGCTGTTTAAGACATAAAACTTGCAATAAACGTTTTTTATCGTTTAATATTTAAGTTACTTCGATTTTTGTTTATAATATTCTGGTAATATTTCGTACAGCTAATTAAATAAACCTCTTCGGTAAGGAATATTATTTTTAAAGTATTAAAACTCCTTTTGACGTCAAAATTGGCTATTTAAGACGAAATACTTGCAATAAACATTGTTTATCGTATATTATTTAAGTTGTTTCGATTGATGGTTATAACTTTATCGAAATATATCATACAGCTAATTTAATAAAGCTCTTCGGTTAGAAATATTAGTTTTAAAGTAATAAAACTCCTTCTGACGTCAAAATCGGCTGTTTAAGACGATACACTTGCAATAAACATTGTTTATAGTTCAGGATTTGAGTTATTTTCATTTTTGCTTATAAAATGCTTGTAATATTTATATAGCTAATTTAATAAACGTCTTTGGTTAGTAATCTAACTTTAAACAAATTAAAAGTACTATAGACATAATAATAGGCTGTTTTAAACAAAATACTTGTACTAAACCCTTTTTTCTAGTACACTAATAAATTATTTTGATTATCGGCATTAAAAATCTTCTAAATATATCATACAGCTAATTAAATAAACCTCATCGGTTAGAAATATTAGTTTTAAACTTCTATAACTTCTTTTGACGTCAAATCAGCTGTTTAAGACGAAATACTTGCCATAAACATTGTTTATCGTTCATTATTTTAATTATTTTGATTATTAGTTACAATATGTTTGTAATAACTCATAAAGGTAATCTTACAAACGTGTTGCAATAAAAATATTACTTTTAAAGTTTTAAAACTCCTTTTGACGTCAAAATCAGCTGTTTAAGACGAAAAACTTGCCATAAACATTGTTTATCGTTTATTATTTGAGTTATTTCGATTATTAGTTACAATATGTTTGTAATAACTCATAAAAGTAATCTAACAAACATGTTGCAATGAAAATATTAGTTTTATAGTTTTAAAACTCCTTTTTACTTCAAAATCGGCTGTTTTAGACGAAGTATTGCAACAAACATTGTTTATCGTACAGTTTTTAAGTTATTGCGATTGTTGGTTATAATATTCCTGTAATATATCGTACAGCTAATTAATTAAAGCTCTTCGGTTAGGAATATTAGTTTTAAAGTATTAAAACTCCATTTGATGTCAAAATCGGCTGTTTAAGACAAATACCCGAAATAAATATGTTTATTGAACATTATTTGAGTTATTTCGACTTTTTATTTTAATATTCTTGTAATATTTTGTATAGCTAATTTAATAAACGTCTTAGGTTAGTAATCTAACTTTAAACATATTAAAAGTACTATAACGTTATAATAGGCTTTTATAAACAGAATAACTATATTAAACCCTTTTTTATCGTACGTTATTTGAATTACTTTGATTAATATATTAGTACTCTTGTAATATATCATACGGCTAATTAAATAAACATCTTCGGTTAGAATATTACTTTTAAAGTATTAACACTACTTTTGACGTTTAAATTAGCTGTTTAAGACGAAACACTTGCAATAAACATTGTTTATCGTTCAATATTTAAGTTATTTTGATTATTAGTTATAATATTCTTGTAATAACTCATAAAGGTAATTTAATAAACGTCTTCGTTTAAAAATATTTGTTTCAAAGCATCAAAACTTCCTCTGACTTCAAAACCGACTGTTTAAGACGGAATACTTGCCATTATCATTGTCTATCGTTCTTTATTTGAATTATTTTGATTATTACTTACAATATTCTTGTAATAACTCGTAAAGGTAAATTTATAAACGTCTTCGGTTAAAAATATTAGTTTTAAAGTATTAAAACACCTTTCGACGTTAAAATCGGCTGTTTAAGACAAAACACTTGCAATAAACATTGTTTATCGTACAGTATTAAGATATTTTAATTGTTGGTTATAATGTTCTAGTAATATTTCGTACAGCTAATTAAATAAAGATCTTCGGATAGGAATGATAGTTTTAAAATATTAAAACTCTCTTTGACGTAAAAATCGGCTTTTTAAGACGAAACACTTGCAATAAACATTGTTTATCGTTCATTACTTAAGTTATATCGATGATGATTTACAATATTCTTGTAATAACTCGTAAAGGTAGTTTATTAAACGTCTTCAATTAAAAGTATTAATTTTAAAATATTTAAACACCTTTTAACGTCAAAATCGGCTGTTTAAGACGAAATACTTGCAATAAACATTGTTTATCGTACAGTATTTAAGTTACTCGATTGATGGTTATAATTTTATTGAAATATATCATAAAGCTAATTCAATAAAGCTCTTAGTTAGAAATATTAGTTTTAAAGTTATAAAACTCCTTCTGACGTCAAAATCGGCTGTTTAAGAGGTAAAACTTGCAATAAACATTGTTTATAGTACATTATTTTATTTTAATTTTTGGTTATAAATTGCTTGTAAAATATCATACAATTAACTAAATAAACCTCTTAGGTGAGCAGTATTAGTTTGAAAGTATAAAAACATCTCTTGACGTCAAAATTGGCTTTTTAAGACGAAATACTTGCAATAAAAAATGTTTATCGTTATTTATTTGAATTATTTCGATTATTAGTTAAATTGTTCTAGTAATAACTCGTAAGGGTAATTTAATAAAATTCTTCGATTAAAAATATTAGTTTTAAAGTATTTAAACTAGTTTTGACGTCAAAATCGGCTGTTAAAAACGAAACACTTGCAATAAACATTGTTTATAGTTCATTATTTGAGTTATTTCGATTATTAGTTACAATAATCTTGTAATATTTTTATAGCTAATTTAATAAACGTCTTTGGTTAGTAATCTAACTTTAAACAAATTAAAAGTACTATAGACATTATAATAGGCTGTTTTAAACAAAATACTTGTACTAAACCCTTTTTTCTAGTATACTACGAAATTATTTTGATTATTGGTATTAATAATCTTCTGAATATATCATACAGCTAATTGAATAAACCTCATCGGTTAGGAATATTAGTTTTAAACTATTAAAACTTCTTTTGACGTCAAATTAGCTGTTAAAGACGAAATACTTGCCATAAACATTGTTTATCGTTCATTATTTAAGTTATTTTGATTATTAGATATAATTTGCTTGTAATATATCATACAGGTAATTAAATAAGCCTTTACGGTTAGTAATATTAGTTTTAAAGTATTAAAACTCCTTTTGAAGTCAAAATTAGCTGTTTAAGACAAAAAACTTGCCATAAACATTGTTTATCGTTCATTATTTAAGTTATTTCAATTATTAGTTACAATATGGTTGTAATAACTCGTAAAGGTAATTTAATAAACGTGTTGCAATGAAAAAAAAAGTTTTGAAGTTTTAAAAGTTCTTTGACGTCAAAATCGGCTGTTTCAGACGTAGTATTGCAACAAACATTGTTTATCGTACAGTATCTAAGTTATTGCGATTGTTGGTTATAATATTCCTGTAATATTTCGTACAGCTAATTAAATATAACTCTTCAGTTAGGAATATTAGTTTTAAAGTATTAAAACTTCTTTTGATGTCAAAACCGGCTGTTTAAGACGAAATACCTGTAATAAATATGTTTATTGAACATTATTTGAGTTATTTCGACTTTTAATTATAATATTCTAGTAATTTTTTGTATAACTAATTTAATAAACGTCTTAGGATAGTAATCTAACTTTAAACATATTAAAAGTACTATAGACGTTATAATAGACTTTTATAAACAGAATAACTATATTAAACCCTATTTTATGGTACGTTATTTGAATTACTTTGATTATTATATTAGTATTCTTGTATATATCATTCGGCTAATTAAATAAACATCTTCGGTAAGAATATTAGTTTTAAAGTATTGAAACTGCTTTTGAAGTTTAAATTGGCTGTTTAAGACGAACTACTTGCAATAAACATTGTCTATCGTTCAATATTTAAGTTATTTTGATTATTAGTTAAAATATTCTTGTAATAACTCATAAAGGTATTTTAATAAACGTCTTCGGTTAAAAATATTTGTTTCAGCATCAAAACTTCCTTTGACTTCAAAACCGACTGTTTAAGACGAAATACTTGCAATAAACATTGTTTATCGTTTAATATTTGAGTTATTTTGACTTTTGATTATAATATTGGTGTAATATTATGTGCAGCTATTTTAATAAACGCCTTTAGTTAAACATATTAAAAGTACTATAGACGTTATAATAGGCTGTTTTAAACAAAATATTAGTATTAAACCCTTTTTTCTCGTACACTTTATGAATTATTTTCAGTATTAGCATTAATATTCTTGTAATATGTCATACAGCTAATTAAATAAATCTCTTCGGTTAGATGTATTAGTTTTGAAGTATTAAAACTCCTTTTGACGTCAAAATCGGCTGTTTAAGACGAAACACTTACAATAAAAATTGTTTATCGTCAGTTTTTGAGTTATTTCAATTACTTATTACATTATTTTTGTAATAACTCGTAAAGGTAATTTAATATACGTCTTCGGATAAAAATATTAGTTTTAAAGTTTTAAAACTCCTTTTGACGTCAAAATCGGCTGTTTAAGACGAGACACTTGCAATAAACATTGTTCATTGTACAGTATTTAAGTTATATTGATCGTTGGTTATAATCTTGCAATATTACTAGAGCTAATTAAATAAAGTTATTCGGTTAGAATGTACGTTTTAAAGTATTAAAACTCTATTTGACGTCAAACTCGGCTGTTTAAGACGAAATACATGCAATAAACACGCTTATCGTACATTATTTGAGTTATTTCGTCTTTTGGTAATAATGTTCTTGTATATTTAGTACAGCTAGATTAATAAACTTCTTAGGTTAGTAATCTAACTTTGAACATATTAAAAGTACTATAGACGTTATAGTAGACTGTTTTAAACTAAATAACTATATCAAACTTTTTTTTATTGAACGTTATTTGAATTACTTTGATTATTAATATAATTATTCTTGAAATATGTCATACAGCTAATTAAGAAACCTCTTTGTTAAGGAATATTAGTTTTAAAGTATTAAAACTTCTTTTGATGTCAAAATCGGTGGTTTACGACGAAATACTTACAATAAAAATTGTTTATCGTACATTATTTGAGTTATTTCGATTTTTGTCTATAATATTCTTGTAATATTTCGTACAGCTAATTAAATAAAGCTCTTCAGTTAGGAATGATAGTTTTAAAGTATTAAAACTCCTTTTGTGTCAAAATCGGCTGTTTAAGACGAAATAGTTGCAATAAACATTGTTTATCGTTTATTATTTGAGTTATTTCGACTTTTGATTATAATAATCTTGTAATATTTTCTGTAGCTAATTTTATAAACGTCTTAGGTTAGTAATCTAACTTTAATTGTATTAAAAATAGTCTAGATATTATAATAGGCTTTTCAAAACAGAATAACTATATTAAACCCTTTTTTATCGTACGTTATTTGAATTACTTTGATTATTATATTAGTATTCTTGTAATATATTATACGGCTAATTAAATAAACATCTTTGGTTAGGAAATTAGTTTTAAAGTATTAAAACTCCTTTTGACGTTTAAAGCGGCTGTTTAAGACGAAAAACTCGCAATAAACATTTTTTATCGTTTAATATTTAAGTTATTTCGATTTTTGTTTATAATATTTTTGTATTATTTCGTACAGCTAATTAAATAAAGCTCTTCCGTTAGAAAAATTAGTTTTAAAGTATTAAAATCCTTTTGACGTAAAATCGGCTGTTTGAGACGAAATACTTGCAGTAAATATTGTTTATCGTTCATTATTTGAGTTATTTTGATAATTAGTTACAATATTCTTGTAATAACGCGTAAAGGTAATTTAGTAAACGTCTTCGGTAAGGAATATTAGTTTTAAAGTATTAAAACTCCTTTTGATGTCAAAGTCGCCGGTTTAAGACGAAATACTTACAATAAACATTGTTTATCGTCTATTATTTAAGTTATTAGGATTGTTGGTTATAATATTCCTGTAATATTTCGTACAGCTAATTAAATAAAGCTCTTCGGTTTGGAATATTAGTTTTAAAGTATTAAAACTCCTTTTGATGTCAAAATCGCGGTTTAAGACGAAATACTTACAATAAACATTGTTTATCGTACATTATTTAAGTTATTTCGATTTTTGTTTATAATATTCTCGTTATATATCATACAGCTAATTTAATAAAATTCTTCGGTCAGGAATATTAGTTTTAAACTATTAAAACTCCTTTTGAATTCAAAATTAGCTTTTTAAGACGAAATACTTGCAATAAACGTTGTTTATCATTCATTATTTGAGTTATTTCGATTATTAGTTACAATATTCATGTAATAACTCGTACAGCTAATTAAAAAAAGCTCTTCGGATAGGAATATCAGTTTTAAAGTATTAAAACTCCCTTTGACGTCAAAATCGGCTATTTAAGACGAAACACATGCAATAAACATTGTTTATCGTTCATTATTAAAGTCATTTCCATGGTTAGTTACAATATTATTGTAATAACTCGTAAAAGTAATTTAATAAACGTCTTCAGTTAATAATATTATTTTCAAAATATTAAAAACACCTTTTGACGTCAAAATCGACTGTTTAAGACGAAATACTTGCAAGAAACATTGTTTATCGTATACAGTATTTAAGTTTTTTCGATTGTTGGTAATAATTTTATTGTAGTAAATCATAAAGCTTATTAGAAAAACCTCTTCGGTACCTCTTTATTTATCGTGCACTATTGAATTACTTTGATTATTATAATAGTATTCTTGTAATATATCATACGGGTAATTAAATAAAATTCTTCGGTTACGATATTAGTTTTAAAGTATGATAACTCCTTTTGACGTTTAAATCAGCTGTTTAAGACGAAATACTTGCAATAAACATTCTTTATCGTTTAATATTTAAGTTATTTCGATTATTAGTTAAAATATTCTTGTAATAACTCATGAAGGTAATTTAATAAACGTCTTCGGTTAAAAATATTCGTTTTATAAGATTAAAACTTCCTTTGACGTCAAATTCGACTCTTTAAGACGAAATACTTGCAAAAAACATTGTTTATCGTTCATTAATTAAGTATATCGACTTTTCATTATAATATTGGTGTAATATTATGTGCAGCTATTTTAATAAACGTCTTTAGTTAGTAATCAAACTTTAAACATATTAAAAGTACTGTAGACATTAAAATAGGCTGTTTTAAACAAAATACTTGTATTAAACTCTTTTTTCTCGTACACTATTTGAATTATTTTGAGTATTGACATTAATATTTTTGTAATATGTCATACAGCTAATTAAATAAACCTCTTCGGATAGGAATATGAGTTTTAAAGTATTAAAACTCCTTTTGACGTCAAAATCGGCTGTTTAAAACAAAATACTTGCAGTAAACATTGTTTATCGTTCATTATTTGAGTTATTTTCATATGTAGTTACAATATTCATGTAATAACTCGTACAGCTAATTAAAAAAGCCCTTCGGATAGGAATATTAGTTTTAAAGTATTAAAACACCTTTTGACGTCAAAATCGGCTATTTAAGACGAAATACTTGCAATAAACATTGTTTATCGTACAGTATTTAAGTTATTTCAATTGATGGTTATTATTTTATTCTAGTATATCATACAGCTTATCATAAAAACCTCTTCGGTTTGAAATATTATTTTTAAAGTATTAAAACTCCTTTTGACGTCAAAATCGGCTGTTTAAGACGAAATACTTGCAATAAACTTTGTTTATCGTTCTTTATATGAGTTATTTTGGTTATCGGTATTAATATTCTTGAAATATATCATACAGCTAATTCAATAAAGCTCATCGGTTAGAAATATTAGTTTTAAAGTATTAAAACTCCTTTTGACATCAAAATTAGTTGTTTAAGACGAAACACTTGCAATAAACATTGTTTATAGTACATTATTTGAGTTATTTTAATTTTTGGTTATAAAATGCTCGTAATATATCATACAATTAACTAAATAAACTTCTTAGGTTATAATATTTTTTTTTAAGAATTAAAACTCCTTTTGACGTCAAAATCGGCTGTTTAAGACAAAACACTTGCAATAAACATTGTTTATCGTACAGTATATAATTTATTCTAATTTTTGATTAAAATATTCGTCTAATACTTCGTACAGCTATTTAAATAAATCTCTTCGGTTAGGAATATTAGTTTTAAAGTATTAAAACTTCTTTTGACGTCAAAATTCGCTGTTAAAAACGAAACACTTAAAATAAACATTTTTTATCGTAAAGTGTTTAAGTTATTCCATTTGTTATTTATAATATTTTTGTATTATTTTGTACAGCTAATTAAATAAACGTCTTTAGTTAGTAATCCAAATTTAAACATATTAAAAGTACTATTGACGTTATAATAGGCTGTTTTAACAAAATACTTGTATTAAACCCTTTTTTCTTGTTCAATATATAAATTATTTTGAGTATTAGCTTTACTAATCATGTAATATATCATACAGCTATTTAAAACAACCTCTTCGGATAGGAATATTTTTTTTAATGTATTAAAACTTCTTTTGACGTCAAAATCGGATGTTTGAGACGAAATACTTGCAGTAAACATTGTTTTTCGTTCATTATCTGAGTTATTTCGATTTTTAGTTAAATATTCTTGTAATAACTCGTAAATATTATTTAATAAACGTCTTTGGTTAAAAGTATTAGTTTCAAAGTTTTAAAACTCCTTTTGACGTCAAAATCGGCTGTTTAAGACAAAATACATGCAATAAACATTGTTTATTGTACATTATTTGAGTTATTTCGACTTTTAATCATAATATTCTTGTAAGATTTTGTATAGCTAATTTAATAAACGTCTTAGGTTAGTAATCTAACTTTAAACATATTAACAGTACTATAGACGTTATAATAGGCTTTTCTAAAACATATTAACTATATTAAACCCTTTTTTATCGTACGTTAGTTGAATTACTTTGATTATTATATTAGTTTTTTTTGTAATACATCATACAGCTAATTAAATAAACATCTTCGGTTAGGATATTAGTTTTAAATTATTGAAACTCCTTTTGACGTTTAATTGACTGTTTAAGACGAAATACTTGCAATAAACATTGTTTATTGTTCAATATTTAAGTTATTTCCATTATTAGTTAAAATATTCTTGTAATAACTCATAAAGGTAATCTAATAAACGTCTCTGGTTAAAAATGTTTGTTTTAAAGCATCAAAACTACCTTTGATGTCAAAACCGACTGTTTAAGACGAAATACTTGCAATAAACATTGTTCATCGTATAGTATTTAAGTTATTGCGATTGTTAGTTATAATATTCCTGTAATATTTCGTACAGCTAATTAAATAAAGCTCTTCGGTTAGGAATATTAGTTTTAAAGTATTAAAACTCCTTTTGATGTCAAAATCGGCTGTTTAAGACGAAATACCTGTAATTAATATGTTTATTGAACATTATTTGAGTTATTTCGACTTTTGATCATAATATTCTTGTAATATTTTGTATAGCTAATTTAATAATCGTCTTAGGTTAGTAATCTAACTTTAAACATATTAAAAGTACTATAGACATTATAATAGGCTTTTATAAACAGAATAACTATATTAAACCCTTTTTTATCGTACGTTGTTTGAATTACTTATATTATTATATTAGTACTCTTGTAATATATCATTCGGCTAATTAAATAAACATCTTCGGTAAGAATATTAGTTTTAAAGTATTAAAACTCCCTTTGACGTCAAAATCAGCTGTTTAAGACGAAATACTTGCAAAAAACATTGTTTATCGTTCATTATTTGAGTTATTACGACGGTTAGTTACAATATTCTTGTAATAACTCGTAAAAGTAATTTAATAAACGTCTACGGTAAAAAATATTTGTTTCAAAGCATCAAAACTTCCTTTGACTTCAAAACCGACTGTATAAGACGAAATATTCTCAATAAACATTGTTTATCGTTTATTATTTGAGTTATTTCGACTTTTTGTTATAATATCGGTGTAATATTATGTGTATCTATTTTAATAAAAGTCTTTAGTTAGTAATCCAACTTTAAACATATTAAAAGTACTATATACGTTATAATAGGCTGTTTTAAACAAAATTCTTGTATTAAACCCTTTTTTCTCGTACACTATATGAATTATTTTGAGTATTGACATTAACATTTTTGTAATATGTCATTCAGCTAATTAAATAAACCTCTTCGGATAGGAATATTAGTTTTAAAGTATTAAAAATCCTTTTGACGTCAAAATCGGCTGTTTAAGACGAGACACTTGCAATAAACATTCTTTATCGTTTAATAATTAAGTTATTTCGATTCTTAGTTAAAATATTCTTGTAATAACTCATGAAGGTAATTTAATAAACGTCTTCGGTTAAAAATATTAGTTTTAAATTATTAAAACTCCCTTTGACGTCAAAACCGACTCTTTAAGACGAAATACTTGCAAAAAACATTGTTTATCGTTCATTAATTGAGTATATCGACTTTTTATTATAATATTGGTGTAATATTATGTGCAGCTATTTTAATAAACGGCTTTAGTTAGTAATCAAACTTTAAGCATATTAAAAGTACTACAGACGTTAAAATAGGCTGTTTTAAACAAAATACTTGTTATAAACCCTTTTTTCTCGTACACTATTTGAATTATTTTGAGTATTGACATTAATATTTTTGTAATATGTCATACAGCTAATTAAATAAACCTTTTCGGATAGGAATATTAGTTTTAAAGTATTAAAACTCCTTTTGACGTCAAAATTGGCTGTTTGAAACAAATACATGCAGTAAACATTGTTTATCGTTCATTATTTGAGTTATTTTCATAGTTAGTTACAATATTCAAGTAATAACTCGTACAGCTAATTAAAAAAGCCCTACGGATAGGTATATTAGTTTTAAAGTATTAAAACTCCCTTTGACGTCAAAATCGGCTATTTAAGACGAAATATTTGCAATAAACATTGTTTATCTTACAGTATTTAAGTTATTTCGATTGATGATTATTATTTTATTGTAGTATATCATACAGCTTATCATAAAAACCTCTTCGGTTTGAAATATAATTTTTAAAGTATTAAAACTTCATTTGACGTCAAAATCGGCTGTTTAAGACGAAATACTTGCAATAAACTTTGTTTATCGTTCTTTATATGAGTTATTTTGATTATCGGTATTAATATTCTTGAAATATATCATACAGCTAATTCAATAAAGCTCATCGGTTAGAAATATTAGTTTTAAAGTATTAAAACTCCTTTTGACGTCAAAATTGGCTGTTAAAAACGAAACACTTAAAAAAAACATTTTTTATCATAAAGTGTTTAAGTTATTCCATTTCTTGTTTATAATATTTTTGTAATATTTTGTACAGCTAATTAAATAAACTTCTTTAGTTAGTAATCCAAATTTAAACATATTAAAAGTACTATTGACGTTATAATAGGCTGTTTTAACAAAATACATGTAATAAACCCTTTTTTCTTTTACAATATATAAATTATTTTGATTATTGGCTTTACTAATCATGTAATATATCATACAGCTAATTAAAACAACCTCTTCGGATAGGAATATTAGTTTTAAAGTATTAAAACTCCCTTTGACGTCAAAATCGGCTATTTAAGACGAAATACTTGCAAAAAACATTGTTTATCGTTCATTATTTGAGTTATTACGACGGTTAGTTACAATATTCAAGTAATAACTCGTAAAAATAATTTAATAAACGTCTTCAGTAAAAAATATTTGTTTCAAAGCATCAAAACTTCCTTTGACTTCAAAACCGACTGTATAAGACGAAATATTTGCAATAAACATTGTTTATCGTTTATTATTTGAGTTATTTCGACTTTTTGTTATAATATCGATGTAATATTATGTGTATCTATTTTAATAAACGTCTTTAGTTAGTAATGTAACTTTAAACATATTAAAAGTATTATAGACGTTATAATAGGCTGTTTTAAACAAAATAGTTGTATTAAACCCTTTTTTCTCGTACACTATATGAATTATTTTGAGTATTGACATTAACATTTTTGTAATATGTCATACAGCTAATTAAGTAAACCTCTTCGGATAAGAATATTAGTTTTAAAGTATTAAAACTCCTTTTGACGTCAAAATCGGCTATTTAAGACGAAATACTTGCAATAAAAACTGTTTATCGTTTATTATTTGAGTTATTTCGATTATTTGTTACAATATTTTTGTAATAACTCGTAAAGGTAATTTAATAAACGTCTTCGGATAAAAATATTAGTTTTAAAGTTTTAAAATTCCTTTTGACGTTAAAATCGGCTGTTTAAGACGAGACACTTGCAATAAACATTCTTTATCGTTTAATATTTAAGTTATTTCGATTATTAGTTAAAATATTCTTGTAATAACTCATGAAGGTAATTTAATAAACGTCTTCGGTTAAAAATATTAGTTTTAAATTATTAAAACTCCCTTTGACGTCAAAACCGACTCTTTAAGACGAAATACTTGCAAAAAACATTGTTTATCGTTCATTAATTGAGTATATCGACTTTTGATTATAGTATTGGTGTATTATTATGTGCAGCTATTTTAATAAACGTCTTTAATTAGTAATCAAACTTTAAACATATTAAAAGTACTTTAGACGTTAAAATAGGCTGTTTTAAACAAAATACTTGTTATAAACCCTTTTTTCTCGTACACTATTCGAATTATTTTGAGTATTGGCATTAATATTTTTGTAATATGTCATACAGCTAATTAAAAAAAACCTCTTCGGATAGGAATATTAGTTTTAAAGTATTAAAACTCCTTTTGACGTCAAAATCGGCTGTTTGAAACAAAATACTTGCAGTAAACATTGTTTATCGTTCATTATTTGAGTTATTTTCATAGTTAGTTACAATATTCAAGTAATAACTCGTACAGCTAATTAAAAAAGCCCTTCGGATAGGTATATTAGTTTTGAAGTATTAAAACTCCCTTTGACGTCAAAATCGGCTATTTAAGACGAAATACTTGCAATAAACATTGTTTATCGTACAGTATTTAAGTTATTTCGATTGATGGTTATTATTTTATTGTAGTATATCATACTGCTTATCATAAAAACCTCTTCGGTTTGAAATATAATTTTTAAAGTATAAAAACTCCTTTTGACGTCAAAATCGGCTGTTTAAGACGAAATACTTGCAATAAACTTTGTTTATCGTACTTATATTAGTTATTTAGATTATCGGTATTAATTTTCTTAAAATATATCATACAGCTAATTCAATAAAGCTCATCGGTTAGAAATATTAGTTTTAAAGTATTAAAACTCGTTTTGACATCAAAATTAGCTGTTTAAGACGAAACACTTGCAATAAACATTGTTTATAGTACATTATTTGAGTTATTTCAATTTTTGGTTATAAAATGCTCGTAATATATTATACAAATAACTAAATAAACTTCTTAGGTTATAATTATTTTTTTTAAAGAATTAAAACTCCTTTTGACGTCAAAATCGGCTGTTTAAGACAAAACACTTGCAAGAAACATTGTTTATCGTACAGTATATAACTTATTCTAATTTTTGATTAAAATATTTGTCTAATACTTCGTACAGCTAATTAAATAAAATTTCTTCGGTTAGGAATATTAGTTTTAAAGTATTAAAGCTCCTTTTGACGTCAAAATTGGCTGTTAAAAACGAAACACTTAAAATAAACAATTTTATCGTAAAGTGTTTAAGTTATTCCATTTCTTGTTTATAATATTTTTGCAATATTTTGTACAGCTAATTAAATAAACTTCTTTAGTTAGTAATCCAAATTTAAACATATTAAAAATACTATTGACGTTATAATAGGCTGATTTAACAAAATACTTGTAATAAACCCTTTTTTCTTGTAGCATATATAAATTATTTTGATTATTGGCTTTACTAATCATGTAATATATCATACAGCTTTTTAAAACAACCTCTTCTGATAGGAATATTAGTTTTAATGTATTAAAACTCCTTTTGACGTAAAAATCGGATGTTTGAGACGAAATACTTGCCATTAACATGGTTTTTGTTCATTATTTAAATTATTATGATTTTAGGTTACAATATTCTTGTAATAACTCGTAAAAGTTATTTAATAAACGTCTTTGGTTAAAAGTATTAGTTTTAAAGTTTTAAAACTCCTTTTGACGTCAAAATCGGCTGTTTAAGACGAAATAGATGCAATAAACATTGTTTATTGTATATTATTTGAGTTATTTCGACTTTTGATCATAATATTCTTGTAATATTTTGTATAGCTAATTTAATAAACGTCTTAGGTTAGTAATCTAACTTTAAACATATTAAAAGTACTAAAGACATTTTAATAGGCTTTTCTAAAACAGAATAACTATATTAAACCCTTTTTTATCGTACGTTGTTTGAATTACTTTGATTATTATATTAGTATTCTTGCAATATATCATACGGCTAATTAAATAAACATCTTCGGTAAGAATATTAGTTTTAAAGTATTAAAACTTCTTTTGACGTTTAAATCGGATGTTTAAGACGAAATACTTGCAATAAACATTGTTTATCGTTTAATATTTGAGTTATTTCGACTTTTTGTTATAATATTGGTGTAATATTATGTGCATCTATTTAAATAAACGTCTTTAGTTCGTAATCCAACTTTAAACATATTAAAAGTACTCTAGACGTAATAATAGGCTGTTTTAAACAAAATACTTGTATTAAACCCTTTTTTCTCGTACACTATATGAATCGTTTTCAGTATTGTCATTAATATTCGTGTAATATGTCATACAGCTAATAAAATTAACCTCTTCGGATAGGAATATTAGTTTTAAAGTATTAAAACTCCTTTTGACGTCAAAATCGGCTGTTTGAAACAAAATACTTGCAGTCAACATTGTTTATCGTTCATTATTTGAGTTATTTTCATACTCAGTTACAATATTCTCGTAATAACTTGTACAGCTAATTTAAAAAGCTCTTCGGATAGGAATATTAGTTTTAAAGTATTAAAACTCCCTTTGACGTCAAAATCGGCTATTTAAGACGAAATACATGCAAAAAACATTGTTTATTGTTCATTATTTGAGTTATTACGACGGTTAGTTACAATATTCTTGTAATAACTCGTAAAGGGAATTTGATAAACGTCTTCAGTTAATAATTCTATTTTTAAAATATATAAACACCTTTTGACGTCAAAATCGGCTGTTAAAGACGAAATACTTGCAATAAACATTATTTATTGTATAGTATTTAAGTTATTTCGATTGATGATTATTATTTTATTGTAGTATATCATACAGCTTATTAAAAAAACCTCATCGGTTTGAAATATTATTTTTAAATTATTAAAACTTCTTTTGACGTCAAAATCGGCTGTTTAAGACGAAGTAATTGCAATAAACTTTGTTTAACGCTAATATATCATACAGCTAATTCAATGAAGCTCATCAGTTAAAAATATTAGTTTTAAAGTATTAAAAGTCCTTTTGACCTCTAAATCGGCTGTTTAAGACGAAACACTTGCAATAAACATTGTTTAAAGTACATTATTTGAGTTATTTCAATTTTTGGTTATAAAATGCTTGTAATATATCATACAATTAACTAAATAAACCTCTTAGGTTAAAATTATTATTTTTAAAGAATTAAAACTCCTTTTGACGTCAAAATCGGCTGTTTAGGATAAAACACTTGCAATAAACATTGTTTATCGTACAGTATATAATTTATTCTAATTTTTGATTAAAATATTCGTCTAATACTTCGTACAGCTAATCAAATAAATCTCTTCGGTTAGAAATATTATTTTTTAAGTATTAAAACTACTTTTGACGTCAAAATTGGCTGTTAAAAACGAAACACTTGAAATAAACATTGTTTATCGTAAAGTGTTTAAGTTATTCCATTTGATGTTTATAATATTTTTGTAATATTTTGTACAGCTAATAAAATAAACGTCTTTAGTTAGTAATCCAAATTTAAACATATTAAAAGTACTATTGACGTTATAATAGGCTGTTTTAACAAAATACTTGTATTAAACCCTTTTTTCTTGTACAATATATAAAATATTTTGATTATTCGCTTTACTAATCATGTAAAATATCATACAGCTAATTAAAGAAACCTCTTCGGATAGGAATATTTGTTTTAATGTATTAAAACTCCTTTTGACGTCAAAATCGGATGTTTGAGACGAAATACTTGCTGTAAACATTGTTTTTTGTTCATTAATTGAGTTATTTCGATTTTTAGTTACAATATTTTTGTAATAACTCGTAAAGGTTATTTAATAAACGTCTTTGGTTAAAAGTATTAGTTTCAAAGATTTAAAACTCCTTTTGACGTCAAAATCGGCTGTTTAAGACAAAGTACATGCAATAAACATTGTTTATTGTACATTATTCGAGTTATTTCGACTTTTAATCATAATATTCTTGTAATATTTTGTATAGCTAATTTAATAAACGTCTTAGGTTAGTAATCTAACTTTAAACATATTAAAAGTACTATAGACGTTATAATAGGCTTTTATAAACAGAATAACTATATTAAGCCCTTTTTTGTCGTACGTTGTTTAAATGACTTAGATTATTATATTAGTATTCTTGTAATATATCATTCGGCTAATTAAATAAACATCTTCGGTAAGAATATTAGTTTTAAAGTATTAAAACTTCTTTTGACGTTTAAATCGGCTGTTTAAGACGAAATACTTGCAATAAACATTGTTTATCGTTCAATATATAAGTTATTTTGATTATTAGTTAAAATATTCTTGTAATAACTCATAAAGGTAATTTAATAAACGTCTCCGGTAAAAAATATTTGTTTCAAAGCATCAAAACTTCCTTTGACTTCAAAACCGACTGTATAAGACGAAATATTTGCAATAAACATTGTTTATCGTTCATTATTTGAGTTATTTCGACTTTTTGTTATAATATCAGTGTAATATTATGTGTATCTATTTTAATAAACGTCTTTAGTTAGTAATCCAACTTTAAACATATTAAAAGTACTATAGACGTTATAATAGGCTGTTTTAAACAAAATACTTGTATTAAACCCTTTTTTCTCGTACACTATATGAATTATTTTCAGTTTTAACATTAATATTTTTGTAATATGTCATACAGCTAATTAAATTAAAGTCAGAAGATACTGATGGCTCAGTATCTGCAAGACCCGTTAACTTATTTTTTTGTCTTAAGCCTTTCTTAGTCTTAATCATTCTAATGGTATAGTAATCACTTAAATAGTAGCTTAAACTAAAAACAACCGGTTATAAATTACACAGCACAGTTTAATTAACAATATTTTATAACAAATGTGATTTAAAAAATACGTATTAACTCAAGTAAAATTATACAAAAAGTTGATAAAGCTAAAGAATAATTCAATAATTTCTTTAATAAGCAACAAAGTTTAATCTATAATTTGGTACTTCTTTTAAAGCAACAAATTTACAAAAGTTTAAACACTCAACTGCAATCCATTCAGAGTTCCAATTCAATGATATGTCATCAGCCAGAGTTCAACAATAAACTGACCGTTGCTACAACAAGAATAGCATTTTGTACTAAAAATTTGTCGTTAAGCAAACGTCATAGTGCTTTAATAAATTTAAACTTGTCAGTGTTTACAACTAGTTATTTTGTAAACTTAAAAACTATTATCACAACGCAGGGACATATAGCGATTTCAGTACTTTTTCCTTTCTTTTTACCCTTTTTTGGCATTCTTGGCCAGGCTCCAACGATAAGCCTCTAGGTCATGAGTAGACAGGAAAAAAAACACACATACTGGTTCGCTAAACAACTACTGACGTAACTCATTAAACTGCTTCTTTTCTCTTGCAGCTGAAACAGGTTGCCCGCCTGCAACTCGCACACTTCTCTAGACACTGCTGGTGATTTCACAAATGTCACGAATCAATGACATGTCATTTTTTTTTTGTACCAAATTAAAAATTAAACCACTTTTGAAGATATAAATAAAAAAAAATTAAAAAAGAGAGAAAAACTTGTATTAAATTTGTACAGGTATTTTAACCAAAAATAATATTTTAATAACTAAAAAGAAAATTAACTACTAATAGAATTATTAAATAAACTAGTTACAAAAGCAATAAAAAGAAAGAAAATAAAATTATAACCAGTTGTTTTCCATTCACTACCCTTAAATATACATAAACGCTTGAAAACAGTAAAAAAAAGATACTTACGCCGAATGCTTAGAATTCATCCGAGCTAGATGCTTCGGCATAACTTATGGGGACTTTTCGTTCCCTTAAATTGTATGTTCTAGTTTCCTCACAAGTTGTAACTCTGGGAACATACGCTTTCACGTTCCTTATAGAAACCTTTACCAACCCAGAATTCTTTTGAATAATCATACTTTGCTCTGAACAAGAAAGCACTTTATATGGACCATGGTAGAGTGTGCTAAGTTTCCGCTTGTTTTGTCTCCTAAGCCAAACCCATTCGCATTCGAAAATCCCTGGTTCATAGTATGATTTATTATTGTGGCGCTTAAATTGCCTACCAATTTTAGCCATCATATTCAAAAATACTTTAGTTTCTAGAGTGTTGGGTGTGGTGATAACGTCAGTACCCTCAATTTTGTTGAACATTACTCTCCCCGAGAGATTCTGGGCCGTCCCGAGAGCATATTGAGCTGGGGTATAAGGTGAACCTTCAACGAAGGTATTGTTTAAAGCTGTCGTTATCAGAGGCAAATGCAAAGCCCAATTTGTCTTATCAGATAACGCGCGAAGTGCAACATTCATAGTCTTATGTTGCCTCTCAATGAAACCGTTAGATTGAGGGCTGTATGGGGATACCAAACGATGATCTATTCCTAACTGCTCGAACGCTTCGGTTAACGCGGTGTTAACAAATTAACGACCGTTATCAGAAACAACTACTTGAGGGACCCCGAATGGACCAACCCAGCATTGAAAAAAAGCATTCCTGACAGTCAAAGCTTTCTTATCTGTGATCGGCATAGTTACAAGAAACCCTGTGGCTCGGTCTTTGGCAGTTAAAATATACTTATTATTACAAGATGACTCATTTAAAGGACCGACAAGATCTATGTGAACGAACTGGAATCGTTCCGTATTGTCTGGAAAAAAACCAATTTTTGGACGATTATATCTTGTTACTTTGGTCGCTTGACATACCTCTTTTATCAATGTAGGCCAGTAATAGTCTTTTGCAATAGACTCGATTGTTTTATCAATTCCCAGGTGCAACCTATCATGGGCCACATTAAATGCTGTTAGGCGCATACATTCGGGCAGAATGATTCGCTTATTATTTTCGTCTACCACTACCGCTAAATTTTCTGGTTGTAAATATTCGACCGTTTTCTTCATATTACGTGCGGTATCTACTAGCCCTGGTTCATTACATTGCAAGACCGCAATAACTTCCCTATTTATCATATTAAAGCTAGTCGTATTTTCCCCGATCACTTCATTTAACGGACTACCTAAAATTTCCTCTTCACCGTCTAAATCACCGTAATCAGACTCGCTGTCTTCAGCCTCTGACTCAGAAGTATAAACAAAGTCAGAATCCTGGTTATACGCACGAACATGCATTGCCGACTGTGGGGGTCGGCTTAAACTATCTGCTACTACATTATCATGGCCATCTATATGCCTTACTATTGGATTAAATTCCTTGATTGCGCATATCCAACGTTGTTCCGCTGGAGAATGATTACCCATTTCGTTTTTAACGGCCCTTTCTACTGATTTACTATCAGTACGTATTATTAAGGATCTCCCCAATATTCTGCTTTGAAAGTGCTTAAGAGACAAATACACCCCGCGAAGTTTCTTATAAAAAGTAGAACGTACTTGCTTAAATGGAGGGAGCTTTTTTGAAAAAAATGCAAGCGGTTGCATTCCCCCATTTCTCCCTTCTTGTTCCAGAACTGCGCCAACGTGGCTGTCGGAAGCGTCCGTGAAGAGAACTAGGGGTTTTGTGTGGTCTTCATAGCTTATTGTTGCTGCTTTAACTAACAGAGCTATTGTGTCATGATAAGCTTTGATTTGGCTATCAGTAAGTTTAATAATTGCCCTATTGCTTGCCTTAGATCCCCCCGAAATTTCATTAAGCGGTGCCATTACTTCGGCCAAGTTTGGTATGAATCGATGATAGTAATTAATCATACCAATTACCCTTCTTAACTCTTTGCGCGTGTTTGGTAAGGGTAATTTTTTTATAGCTTCTACCTTAGATTCCATAACATCAACCCCGTCAACACCTACTGTATGACCTAAAAAATCTACCTTAGTTCTAGCAAAAGAACATTTTGCTTTATTTAAAAATAAACCGTTTGTCGATAATGTTTCTAAAACCTGTTTTAAATGTGATATGTGACTGTCCGCGGAATCTGAAAACACAAGAATATCATCTAAATATACAAAAGTGAAAGCCCCACAAGAGGACAAGATACTGTCCATAAACTGCTGAAATCGTGTTGGCGCATTCCGCAACCCGAAAGAAGTCACCTTAGGGACGAATACCCCGGAATTAGTTATGATAGCAGCATATTTTCGTGAGTTTGGATGAAGAGGTAAGCTATAGTAAGCTTCTTTAAGATCTAACGTGCTGAAAAAACGGGTACCTCCCGGAATTCTTTCCGAGAGCGTATCTATGCGCGGTAGCGGGTATGAAAATGGGCGTGTGTGGGCATTCAAAACTGTATAATCAACACAAATACGCAAATCACCATCTTTTTTGGGCACTACCGTGTTTGGTGATGCACACATGTCGGCATCCCCCTTTACAACAGCACCTCTCGCAATTAGGTCTGAATAATTTTTATCTACCTTTTGTTGACAAGTTAAATTACATCTTCGCGCCTTAATCATTCGCGGTTTATAATTGTCAACTATAATTGCTAGAAAGTGGTTGTGTTTTCTAGGAGCAGTATAATCAGGAGTTTTTGTAAGCTCAGGGTAATTCAACAGTAGTGCTTCACACTTGGTCTCTAACGTAGCTATGTTATTACTATCCTTAACTTCCCCCGTATTAATTGACACAACTACCGACGCAGGCAAGTCAGCGGCCCTAAACAGTTTAGTCGTTTTGTTAGACAATTGATGCGTCAATTCTAACGTGAAAGGGCATATTATCAGTTTGTTTGACATTAAAATGTCCATACCTAAAATGCCATAACTCCTATACTCTTGAGTAACCCAAAAATTATGTTTAATGGTTTTTAAATTACCTAGCTTAAGGTCAACGCAAGCACTCCCTATGGGGTGGATTTCATTGTCGCCAATACCCTTTATAGTTCTACTGAACGGCTTAAAGTAGTGGTTTATGCCATTTGTTAGATTCTTAGGCAATATAGAAACTTCACATCCAGAGTCAATTAAGAAAAGAACGTTTGTAACATTGTCCTTTGCAAATAATAGACTTTGAGGCAAGGTTTTCAGATTTATAGACGATTTATTTGAAATAGCAAACGACCAATTAGTTTTTACAGTTGGTTTTGTCGTGATATCATTACGCAATTGAGAGTGAAAGTTTGTTTCAGGTGATGGCTTTTTAGGCTGCCATGGTTTGGCAGAGGGACGAATTGGTACGGCTTCTACAGGCTTATTAAGAGGAACTCTGTTCCCATCCTCATGTCCTCTCATTGTTTTGAAGATGGGAAATCGTTTTTTTGATCGTGTTGTTGCCGTAACGGGGACATAGGGCAAGTTGCAACTGCAGCACAATAGTCTGCCCTATCTCCAAACTTTGCATGTTTGTGACAAAGCGCGTTTTGTTCGTAATTCGTGCGCTTGTTATACCATTCCCCGAAATACCCATGACTACGACTGTGTTCATAGCTGCGGAAATGTTCCCTTTTTTGTGGGATGTTCTCATGCCATTTTTGTTTGTAAGAGTATCTCTTATTGTGCTTAAATCGCTGAGGTTCGTATGAAAAGTTTTTAGCATTTTCAAAGACCCTCTGTTCTTCAATATCGCATATAAATTCCGTGCGCCTAATAAACTCATTATATTCAAGCCCAAAACATTCCTTAATTTTGTTTTTTAAATTATTAGGGGCATGTCTGTGCATAAAGTATTTAATTCTGTCTTCCTCTTTAGACTTTGCCCATTGCTTAGCTGCCAAAAACAAGTCCTGGAATTGAACTGGCTCTGGCCATGATGGACTTGCACCTAATATACGAGGCAATTTGCTACCTTTGCCTTGTAAAAAGTTAACAAGACTGCTATACGTTCTGTCTTTGTCATGTGTTTCAACGAAGTCAATTATATCTGAACGGGGCCAAATTCTCTGGAGAATTTCAAACTTCTCCATTTCAGATGTTATACCATAAGCCGTACACCGGTCTGCAAAAAAACGTAACTCCACAGCCGGATCGCGTACGGCATCAATTTTTTGAAAAAGCTTACAATTTTCAAGAGTTTTTTTCTTGAAACTTGTTTGTGTTGACATTTCGCCTAAAGCGTGCGAGGTGTGAATGTTAAGGGTGAGGCCGCTGTCATTTATGGTCTTATTGGTATCTAATCTTCTATAAATTGCTTTTAGTTCATTTTTTAGTTTATTTTTTTTCTCTAAAACCTTAGCTTGCTCTAATAAGTGAGCTAAATCCTCAACGTCTAAGTCAACTTCATCTAAAGCATTAAAATCTATAATTTCATTATTTTCCCTAGTCTGCGCGCTTACTTCTGTTTCATGAGCGCTGTATATGGTCGCTTGAATATTGCTGGGAGATTGTGAGTTCGCTATCAAGTCAGAGTCGCCATTGAAGTCAGAAGATACTGATGGCTCAGTATCTGCAAGACCCGTTAACTTATTTTTTTGTCTTAAGCCCTTCTTAGTCTTAATCATTCTAATGGTATAGTAATCACTTAAATAGTAGCTTAAACTAAAAACAACCGGTTATAAATTACACAGCACAGTTTAATTAACAATATTTTATAACAAATGTGATTTAAAAAATACGTATTAACTCAAGTAAAATTATACAAAAAGTTGATAAAGCTAAAGAATAATTCAATAATTTCTTTAATAAGCAACAAAGTTTAATCTATAATTTGGTACTTCTTTTAAAGCAACAAATTTACAAAAGTTTAAACACTCAACTGCAATCCACTCAGAGTTCCAATTCAATGATATGTCATCAGCCAGAGTTCAACAATAAACTGACCGTTGCTACAACAAGAATAGCATTTTGTACTAAAAATTTGTCGTTAAGAAAACGTCATAGTGCTTTAATAAATTTAAACTTGTCAGTGTTTACAACTAGTTATTTTGTAAACTTATTAACTATTATCACAACGCAGGGCAGATATCGATTACAAAATAAACCTCTTCGGATAGGAATATTAGTTTTAAAGTATTTAAACTCCTTTTGACGTCAAAATCGGCTGTTTAAGACGAAATACTTGCAATAAAAACTGTTTATCGTTTATTATTTGAGTTATTTCGATTATTTGTTACATAATTTTTGTAATAACTCGTAAAGGTAATTTAATAAACGTCTTCGGGTAAAAATATTAATTTTAAAGTTTTAAAACTCCTTTTGACGTCAAAATCGGCTGTTTGAAACAAAATACTTGCCATTAACATTGTTTTTCGTACAGTATTTAAGTTATATTGATTGTTGGTCATAATAATCTTGTAATATTTTCTAGAGCTAATTAAATAAAGCTCTTCGGTTAGGATGTTAGTTTTAAAGTATTAAAACTCTATTTGACGTCAAAATCGGCTGTTTAAGACGAAATACATGCAATAAACATGCTTATCGTACTATATTTGAGTTATTTCGATTTTTGGTTATTATGTTCTTGTAGTATTTTGTACAGCTAGATTAATAAACCTCTTAGGTTAGTAATTTAACTTTGAACATATTAAAAATACTATAGACGTTATAGTAGACTGTTTTAAACAAAATAACTATATCAAACCTTTTTTTATTGTACGTTATTTGAATTACTTTGATTATTAATATTGATAATCTTGAAATATGTCATACAGCTAATTAAATAAACCTCTCCGGTAAGGAATATTAGTTTTAAAGTATTAAAACTTCTTTTGATGTCAAAATTGGCGGTTTACGACGAAATACTTACAATAAACATTGTTTATCGTACATTATTTGAGTTACTTCGATTTTTGTTTATAATATTCTTGTAAAATTTCGTACAGCTAATTAAATAAAGCTCTTCGGTTAGGAATGATAGTTTTAAAGTATTAAAACTACTTTTCTGTCAAAATCGGCTGTTTAAGACGAACTACTTGCAATAAACATTGTTTATTGTACATTATTTGAGTTATTACGACTTTTGAATATAATAATCTTGTAATATTTTGTGTAGCTAATTTTATAAACGTCTTAGGTTAGTAATCTAATTTTAACTATTTTAAAATAGTCTAGATATTATAATAGGCTTTTTAAAACAGAATAACTATATTAAACCCTTTTTTATCGTACGTTATTTGAATTACTTTGATTATTATATTAGTATTCTTGTAATATATCATACAGCTAATTAAATAAACATCTTCGGTTAGGATATTAGTTTTAAAGTATTAAAACTCCTTTTAACGCCTAAATCGGCTGTTTAAGACAAAAAACTTGCAATAAACGTTTTTTATCGTTTAATATTTAAGTTATTTCGATTTTTGTTTATAATATTCTTGTTATTTTTCGTACAGCTAATTAAATAAAGCTCTTCGGTAAGAAATATTTGTTTCAAAGTATTAAAACTCCTTTTGATGTCAAAATCGGCGGTTTAAGACGAAATACTTACAATAAACATTGTTTACCGTACATTATTTGAGTTATTTCGATTTTTGTTTATAATATTCTTCTTATATATCATACAGCTAAATTATTGAAGCTCTTCGGTTAGGAATATTAGTTTTAAACTATTAAAACTCTTTTTGACGTCAAAATTAGCTTTTTAAGACGAAATGCTTGCAATAAACATTGTTTATCATTCATTATTTGAGTTATTTCGATTATTAGTTACAATATTCTTGTAATAACTCGTACAGCTAATTAAAAAAAGCTCTTCGGATATAAATATTAGTTTTGAAGTATTAAAACTCCCTTTGACGTCAAAATCGGCTATTTACGACGAAACACTTGCAATAAACAATGTTTATCGTTCATTATTTAAGTTATTTCGATGGTTAGTTACAATATTCTTGTAATAACTCGTAAAGGTAATTCAATAAACGTCTTCAGTTAAAAATATTATTTTCAAAAGATTTAAACACCTTTTGACGTCAAAATCGGCTGTTTAAGACGAAATACTTGCAATAAACATTGTTTATCGTACAGTATTTAAGTTATTTCAATTGTTGGTTATAATTTTATTGTATTAAATCATAAAGCTTTTTACAAAAACCTCTTCGGTACCTTTTTATATATCGTGCACTATTTGAATTACTTTGATTATTATAATAGTATTCTTGTAATATATCATACGGCTAATTAAATAAAAATCTTCGGTTAGGATATTTGTTTTAAAGTAGTAAAACTCTTTTTGATGTTTAAATCAGCTGTTTAAGACGAAATACTTGCAATAAACATTTTTTATCGTTTAATATTTTAGTTATTTCGATTATTAGTTAAAATAATCTTGTTATAACTCATAAAGGTAGTTTAATAAACGTCTTCGGTTAAAAATATTTGTTTTAAAGCATGAAAACTTCCTTTGGCGTCAAAATGGACTGTTTAAGACGAAATACTTGCAAAAAACATTGTTTATCGTTCATCAATTGAGTATTTCGACTTTTGATTATAATATTGGTGTAATATTATGTGCAGCTATTTTAATAAACGTCTTTAGTTAGTAATCCAACTTCAAACATATTAAAAGTACTTTAGACGTTAAAATAGGCTGTTTTAAACAAAATACTTGTATTAAACCTTTTTTTCTCGTACACTATTTGAATTATTTTGAGTATTGGCATTAATATTCTTGTAATTAGTCATACAGCTAATCAAAAAAAAACCTCTTCGGATAGGAATATTAGTTTTAATGTATTAAAACTCCTTTTGACGTCAAAATCGGATGTTTGAGACGAAATACTTGCAGTAATCATTGTTTTTCGTTCATTAATTGAGTTATTTCGATTTTTAGTTACAATATTCTTGTAATAACTCGTAAAGGTTATTTAATAAACGTCTTTGGTTAAAAGTATTAGTTTTAAAGCATCAAAAGTTCCTTTGACGTCAAAACCGACTGTTTAAGACGAAAAACTTGCAATAAGCAATGTTTATCGTTCATTATTTGAGTTATTTCAATTTTTGGTTATATTATTGGTGTAATATTATGTGTATCTATTTTAATAAACGTCTTCAGTTAGTAATCCAACTTTAAACATATTCAAAGTACTATAGACGTTATAATAGGCTATTTTAAACAAAATACTTGTATTAAACCCTTTTTTCTCGTACACTATATGAATTATTTCGAGTATTGACATTAATATTTTTGTAATATGTCATACAGCTAATTAAATAAACCTCTTCGAATAGGAATATTAGTTTTAAAGTATTAAAACTCCCTTTGACGTCAAAATCGGCTATTTAAGACGAAATACTTGCAAAAAACATTGTTTATCGTTCATTATTTGAGTTATTTCGATTATTTGTTACAATATTTTTGTAATAACTCGTAAAGGTAATTTAATAAACGTCTTCGGATAAAAATATTAGTTTTAAAGTTCAAAAAATCCTTTTGACGTCAAAATCGGCTGTTTAAGACGAGACACTTGCAATAAACATTCTTTATCGTTTAATATTTAAGTTATTTCGATTATTAGTTAAAATATTCTTGTAATAACTCATGAAGGTAATTTAATAAACGTCTTCGGTTAAAAATATTAGTTTTAAATTATTAAAACTCCCTTTGACGTCAAAACCGACTCTTTAAGACAAAATACTTGCAAAAAACATTGTTTATCGTTCATTAATTGAGTATATCGACTTTTGATTACAATATTGGTGTAATATTATGTGCAGCTATTTTAATAAACGTCTTTAGTTAGTAATCAAACTTTAAAAATATTAAAGGTACTATAGACGTTAAAATAAGCTGTTTTAAACAAAATACTTGTATTAAACCCTTTTTTCTCGTACACTATTTGAATTATTTTGAGTATTGACATTAATATTTTTGTAATATATCATACAGCAAATTAAATAAACCTCTTCGGATAGGAATATTAGTTTTAAAGTATTAAAACTCCTTTTGACGTCAAATTCGGCTGTTTGAAACAAAATACTTGCAGTAAACATTGTTTATCGTTCATTATTTGAGTTATTTTCATAGTTAGTTACAATATTCATGTAATAACTCGTACAGCTAATTAAAAGAGCCCTTCGGATAGGAATATTAGTTTTAAAGTATTAAAACTCCCTTTGACGTCAAAATCGGCTATTTAAGACGAAATACTTGCAAAAAACATTGTTTATCGTTCATTATTTGAGTTATTACGACGGTTAGTTTCAATATTCTTGTAATAACTCGTAAAGGTAATTTGATAAACGTCTTCAGTTAATAATATTATTTTTAAAATATATAAACACCTTTTGACGTCAAAGTCGGCTGTTGAAGACGAAATACTTGCAATAAACATTGTTTATCGTACAGTATTTAAGTTATTTCGATTGATGGTTATTATTTTATTGTAGTTTATCATACAGCTTATCAAAAAATCCTCTTCGGTTTGAAATATTATTTTTAAAGTATTAAAACTTCTTTTGACGTCAAAATCGGCTGTTTAAGACGAAACACTTGCTATAAACTTTGTTTATCGTTCTTTATTTGAGTTATTTTGATTATCGGTATTAATATTCTTAAAATATATCATACAGCTAATTCAATACAGCTCATCGGTTAGAAATATTAGTTTTAAAGTATTAAAACTCCTTTTGACATCAAAATTAGCTGTTTAAGACGAAACACTTCGATAAACATTGTTTATAGTACATTATTTGAGTAATTTCAGTTTTTGGTTATAAAATGCTCTATTGTATCATACAATTAACTAAATAAACTTCTTAGGTTAAAATTATTATTTTTAAAGAATTAAAACTCCTTTTGACGTCAAAATCGGCTGTTTAAGACAAAACACTTGCAATAAACATTGTTTATCGTACAGTATATAATTTATTCAAATTTTTGATTAAAATATTCGTCAAATACTTCGTACAGCTAATTAAATAAATCTCTTCGGTTAGGAATATTAGTTTTAAAGTATTAAAACTCCTTTTGACGTCAAAATTGACTGTTAAAAACGAACCACTTAAAATAAACAAAGTTTATCGTAAAGTGTTTAAGTTATTCCATTTCTTGTTTATAATATTTTTGTAATATTTTGTACAGCTAATTAAATAAACGTCTTTAGTTAGTAATCCAAATTTATACATATTAAAAGTACTCAAGACGTTATAATAGGCTGTTTTAAACAAAATACTTGTATTAAAACCTTTTTTCTCGTACACTATATGAATTATTTTCAGTATTGGCATCAATATTCTTGTAATATGTCATACAGCTAATAAAATAAACCTCTTCGGATAGGAATATTAGTTTTAAAGTATTAAAACTCCTTTTGACGTCAAAATCGGCTGTTTGAAACAAAATACTTGCACTCAACATTGTTTATAATTCATTATTTAAGTTATTTTCATAATTAGTTACAATATTCTTGTAATAACTCGTACAGACAATTAAAAAAGCTCTTCGGATAGGAATATTATTTTAAAGTATTGAAACTCCCTTTGACGTCAAAATCGGCTATTTAAAACGAAATACTTGCAAATAACATTGTTTATCGTTCATTATTTGAGTTATTACGACGGTTAATTACAATATTCTTGTAATAACTCGTAAAGGTAATTTGATAAACGTCTTCAGTTAATAATCTTATTTTTAGAATATATAAACACCTTTTGACGTCAAAATCGGCTGTTGAAGACGAAATACTTGCAATAAACATTGTTTATTGTATAGTATTTAAGTTATTTCGATTGATGATTATTATTTTATTGTAGTATATCATACAGTTTATTAAAAAAACCTCATCGGTTTGAAATATTATTTTTAAATTATTAAAACTCCTTTTGACGTCAAAATTGGCTGTTTAAGCAAAATAATTGCAATAAACTTTGTTTATCGTTCTTTATTTGAGTTATTTTGATTATCGGTATTAATATTTTTGAAATATATCATACAGCTAATTCAATGAAGCTCATCAGTTAGAAATATTAGTTTTAAAGTATTAAAACTCCTTTTGACCTCTAAATCGGCTGTTTAAGACGAAACACTTGCAATAAACATTGTTTAAAGTACATTATTTGAGTTATTTCAATTTTTTGTTATAAAATGCTTGTAATATATCATACAATTAACTAAATAAACCTCTTAAGTTAAAATTATTATTTTTAAAGAATTGAAACTCCTTTTGACGTCAAAATCGGCTGTTTAAGATAAAACACTTGCAATAAACATTCTTTATCTTACAGTAAACAAATTATTCTAATTTTTGATTAAAATATTCGTCTAATACTTCGTACAGCTAATTAGATAAATCTATTCGGTTAAGAATATTATTTTTAAAGTATTAAAACTCCTTTTGACGTCAAAATTGGCTGTTAAAAACGAAACACTTAAAGTAAACATTGTTTATCGTAAAGTGTTTAAGTTATTCCATTTGTTGTTTATAATATTTTTGTAATATTTTGTACAGCTAATTAAATAAACGTCTTTAGTTAGTAATCCAAATTTAAACATATTAAAAGTACTATTGACGTTATAATAGGCTGTTTTAACAAAATACTTGTATTAAACCCTTTTTTCTTGTACAATATATAAATTATTTTGATTATTGGCTTTACTAATCATGTAATATAACATACAGCTAATTAAAACAACCTCTTCGGATAGGAATATTTGTTTTAATGTATTAAAACTCCTTTTGACGTCAAAATCGGATGTTTGAGACGAAATACTTGCAGTAAACATTGTTTATAATTCATTATTTGAGTTAGTTCGATTTTTAGTTACAATATTCTTGTAATAACTCGTAAAGGTTATTTAATAAACGTCTTTGGTTAAAAGTATTAGTTTCAAAGTTTTAAAGCTCCTTTTGACGTCAAAATCGGCTGTTTAAGACAAAATACATGCAATAAACATTGTTTATTGTACATTATTTGAGTTATTTTGCTTTTAATCATAATATTCTAGTAATATTTTGTATAGCTAATTTAATAAACGTCTTAGGTTAGTAATCTAACTTTAAACATATTAAAAGTACTATAGACGTTATAATAGGCTTTTTTAAAACAGAATAACTATATTAAACCCTTTTTTATCGTACGTTAGTTGAATTACTTTGATTATTATATTAGTATTCTTGTAATACATCGTACGGCTAATTAAATAAACATCTTTGGTTAGGATATTAGTTTTAAAATATTAAAACTCCTTTTGACGTTAAATTGGCTGTTTAAGACGTAATACTTGCAATAAAAACTGTTTATCGTTTATTATTTGAGTTATTTTGATTATTTGTTACAATATTTTTGTAATAACTCGTAAAGGTAATTTAATAAACGTCTTCAGGTATAAATATTAGTTTTAAAGTTTTAAAACTCCTTTTGACGTCAAAATCGGCTTTTTAAGACGAGACGATTGCAATAAACATTGTTTTTCGTACAGTATTTAAGTTATATTAATTGTTGGTTATAATAATCGTGTAATATTTTCTAGAGCTAATTAAATAAAGCTCTTCGGTTAGGATGTTAGTTTTAAAGTATTAAATCTCTATTTGACGTCAAAATCGGCTGTTTAAGACGAAATACATGCAATAAACATGCTTATCGTACTATATTTGAGTTATTTCGATTTTTGGTTATAATGTTCTTGTAGTATTTCGTACAGCTAGATTAATAAACCTCTTAGGTTAGTAATCTAACTTTGAACATATTAAAAGTACTATAGACGTTATAGTAGACTGTTTTAAACAAAATAACTATATCAAACCTTTTTTTATTGTACGTTATTTGAATTACTTTGATTATTAATATTAATAATCTTGAAATATGTCATGCAGCTATTTAAATAAAACTTTCCGATAAGGAATATTAGTTTTAAAGTATTAAAACTTCTTTTGATGTCAAAATTGGCGGTTTACGACGAAATACTTACAATAAACATTGTTTATCGTACATTATTTGAGTTATTTCGATTTTTGTTTATAATATTCTTGTAATATAACAAACAGCTAATTAAATAAACATCTTCGGTTAGGATATTAGTTTTAAAGTATTAAAACTCCTTTTAACGCCTAAATTGGTTGTTAAGACAAAAAACTTGCAATAAACGTTTTTTATCGTTTAATATTTAAGTTATTTCGATTTTTGTTTATAATATTCTTGTAATATTTCGTACAGCTAATTAAATAAAGCTCTTCGGTTAGGAATATTAGTTTTAAAGTATTAAAAATCCTTTTGACGTCAAAATCGGCTGTTTGAGACGAAATACTTGCAGTAAATATTGTTTATCGTTCATTATTTGAGTTATTTTGATAATTAGTTACAATATTCTTGTAATAACTCATAAAGGTAATTTAGTAAAAGTCTTCGGTAAGAAATATTAGTTTCAAAGTTTAAAACTCCTTTTGATGTCAAAATTGGCGGTTTAAGACGAAATACTTACAATAAACATTGTTTATCGTACATTATTTGAGTTATTTCGATTTTTGTTTATAATATTCTTGTTATATATCATACAGCTAAATTATTTATGCTCTTCGGTTAGGAATATTATTTTTAAACTATTAAAACTCCTTTTGACGTCAAAATTAGCTTTTTAAGACGAAATACTTGCAATAAACATTGTTTATCATTCATTATTTGAGTTATTTCGATTATTAGTTACAATATTCTTGTAATAACTCGTACAGCTTATTAAAAAAACCTCTTCTGTACCTCTTTATTTATCGTGCACTATTTGAATTACTTTGATTATTATAATAGTATTCTTGTAATATATCATACGGCTAATTAAATAAAAATCTTCGGTTAGGATATTTGTTTTAAAGTAGTAAAACTCTTTTTGATGTTTAAATCAGCTGTTTAAGACGAAATACTTGCAATAAACATTGTTTATCGTTTAATATTTAAGTTATTTCGATTATTAGTTAAAATAATCTTGTTATAACCTATAAAGGTAATTTAATAAACGTCTTCGGTTAAAAATATTTGTTTTAAAGCATGAAAACTTCCTTTGACGTCAAAATGGACTGTTTAAGACGAAATACTTGCAAAAAACATTGTTTATCGTTCATTAATTGAGTATTTCGACTTTTGATTATAGTATTGGTGTAATATTATGTGCAGCTATTTTAATAAACGTCTTTAGTTAATAATCCAACTTCAAACATATAAAAAGTACTTTAGACGTTAAAATAAGCTGTTTTAAACAAAATACTTGCATAAAACCTTTTATTCTCGTACACTATTTGAATTATTTTGAGTATTGGCATTAATATTCTTGTAATTAGTCATACAGCTAATTAAAAAAAACCTCTTCGGATAGGAATATTAGTTTTAATGTATTAAAACTACTTTTGACGTCAAAATCGGATGTTTGAGACGAAATACTTGCAGTAATCATTGTTTTTCGTTCATTATTTGAGTTATTTCGATTTTTAGTTACAATATTCTTGTAATAACTCGTGAAGGTTATTTAATAAACGTCTTTGGTTAAAAGTATTAGTTTTAAAGCATCAAAAGTTCCTTTAACGTCAAAACCGACTGTTTAAGACGAAATACTTGCAATAAGCATTGTTTATCGTACATTTTTGAGTTATTTCAATTTTTGGTTATATTATTGGTGTAATATTATGTACAGCTAATTTAATGAACGTCTTTAGTTGATAATCCAACTTTAAACATATTAGGATTACTATAGACGTTATAATAGGCTGTTTTAAACAAAATACTTGTATTAAAACCTTTTTTTCTCGTACACTATATGATCTATTTGAGTTATTTCGATTATTAGTTACAATATTGTTGTAATAACTCGAAAAGGTATTTTAATAAATGACTTCGGATAAGAATATTAGTTTTAAAGTTATAAAACTCCTTTTGACGTCAAAATCGGCTGTTTAAGACGAAAACTTGTAATAAACATTGTATATCGTACAGTATTTAAGTTATATTAATTGTTGGTTATAATATTCTTGTAATATTTTCTAGAGCTATTTAAATAAAGCTCTTCGGTTAGGAATATTAGTTTTAAAGTATTGAAAATCCTTTTGACGTCAAAATCGGCTTTTTAAAACGAAATAAATGCAATAAACATGCTTATCGTACATTATTTGAGTTATTTCGACTCTGGTTATAATGTTCTTGTAATATCTTGTACAGCTAGATTAATAAACCTCATAGGTAAGTAATCTAACTTTGAACATATTAAAAGTACTATAGACGTTATACTAGACTGTTTTAAACAAAATAACTATATCTAACCTTTTTTTATTGTACGTTATATGAATTACTTTGATTATTAATAATAATATTCTTGAAATATATCATACAGCTCATTGAATAAACCTCTTCGGTAAAGAGCATTACTTTTAAAGTATTAAAACACCTTCTGATGTCAAAATCGGCGGTTTAAGACGAAATACTTACAATAAATATTGTTTATCGTACATTATTTGAGTTATTTCGACTTTTGGTTATAAAATTGGTGTAATATTATGTAAAGCTAATTTAATAAACGTCTTTAGTTAGTAATCCAACTTTAAATATATTAAAAGTAGTATAGACGTCATAATAGGCTGTTTTTAACAAAATACTTGTAATAAACCCTTTTTTCTCGTACACTATATGAATTACTTTCAGTATTGACATTAATATTCTTGTAATATGTCATACAGCTAATTTAATAAACCTATTCAGTAAGATGTATTAGTTTTACAGTATTAAAACTCCTTTTGACGTCAAAATCGGCTGTTTGAGACGAAATACTTGCAGTAAACATTGTTTATCGTTCATTATTTGAGTTATTTCGATTATTAAAAACAATATTCTTGTATTAACTCTTAAAGGTAATTTAATAAACGTCTTCGGTTAAAAATATTAATTTAAAACTCCCTTTGACGTCAAAATCAGCTATTTAAGACGAAACACTTGCAAGAAACATTGTTTATGGTACAGTATTTAAGTTATTGCGATTGTTGGTTTTAATATTCCTGTAATATTTCGTACAGCTATTTAAATAAAGCTCTTCGGTTAGGAATATTAGTTTTAAAGTATTAAACTTCTTTTGACGTCAGAATCGACTGTTTAAGACGAAATACTAGCAATAAACATTATTTATCGTACATTATTTGAGTTATTTCGACTTTTGGTTATAATATTCTTGTAACATTTTCTACAGCTGATTCAATAAACGTCTTTGGTTAGTAATGTAACTTAACACCTTTTGACGTCAAAATCGGCTTTTTAAGACGAAATACTTACAATAAACATTGTTTCTCGTTATTTGATTGAATTATTTCGATTATTAGTTACATTGCTCTAGTAATAACTCGTAAGGGTAATTTAATAAGTTCTTCGAATAAAAATATTAGTTTTAAAGTATGAAAACTCCTTTTGAAGTCAAAATTAGCTGTTTAAAGACGAAAAACTTGCCATAAACATTGTTTATCGTTCATTATTTGAGTTACTTCAATTATTATTTACAGTATGCTTGTAATAACTCGTAAAGGTAATTTAATAAACGTGTTGCAATAAAAATATTAGTTTTAAAGTTTCAAAAGGTCTTTGACGTCAAAATAGGCTGTTTCAGACGAAGTATTGCAACAAACTTTTTTTATCGTACAGTATTTAAGTTATTGCGATTAATGGTTATAATATTCCTGTAATATTTCGTACAGCTAATTAAATAAAGCTCTTCGGTTAGGAATATTAGTTTTAAAGTATTAAAACTCCTTTTGATGTCAAAATCGGCTGTTTAAGACGAAATACCTGTAATAAATATGTTTATCGAACATTATTTGAGTTATTTCGACTTTTGATTATAATATTCTTGTAATATTTTGTATAGCTAATTTAATAAACGTCTTAGGTTAGTAATCTAACTTTAAACATATCAAAAGTACTATAGACGTTATAATAGGCTTTTATAAACAGAATAACTATATTAAACCCTTTAATATGGTACGTTATTTGAATTACTTTGATTATTATATTAGTATTCTTGTAATATATCATACGGCTAATTAAATAAAAATCTTCTGTTAGAATATTTGTTTTAAAGTAGTAAAACTCTTTTTGATGTTTAAATCAGCTGTTTAAGACGAAATACTTGCATTAAACATTGTTTATCGTTTAATATTTTAGTTATTTCGATTATTAGTTAAAATAATCTTGTTATAACTCATAAAGGTAATTTAATAAACGTCTTCGGTTAAAAATATTTGTTTTAAAGCATGAAAACTTCCTTTGACGTCAAAATGGACTGTTTAAGACGAAATACTTGCAAAAAACATTGTTTATCGTTCATTAATTGAGTATTTCGACTTTTGATTACAATATTGGTGTAATATTATGTGCAGCTATATTAATAAACGTCTTTAGTTAGTAATCAAACTTCAAACATATTAAAAGTACTTTAGACATTAAAATAGGCTGTTTTAAACAAAATACTTGTATTAAACCTTTTTTTCTCGTACACTATTTGAATTATTTTGAGTATTGGCATTAATATTCTTGTAATTAGTCATACAGCTAATTAAAAAAAACCTCTTCGGATAGGAATATTAGTTTTAATGTATTAAAACTCATTTTGACGTCAAAATCGGATGTTTGAGACGAAATACTTGCAGTAAACATTGTTTTTCGTTCATTATTTGAGTTATTTCGATTTTTAGTTACAATATTCTTGTAATAACTCATAAAGGTTATTTAATAAACGTCTTTGGTTAAAAGTATTAGTTTCTAAGTTTTAAAACTCCTTTTGACGTCAAAATCAGCTGTTTAAGACAAAATACATGCAATAAACATTGTTTATTGTACATTATTTGAGTTATTTCGACTTTTAATCATAATATTCTTGTAATATTTTGTATAGCTAATTTAATAAACGTCTTAGGTTAGTAATCTAACTTTAAACATATTAAAAGTACTATAGACGTTATAATAGGCTTTTCTAAAACATAATAACTATATTAAACCCTTTATTATCGTTCGTTAGTTGAATTACTTTGATTATTATATTAGTATTCTTGTAATACATCATACGGCTAATTAAATAAACATCTTCGGTTAGGATATTAGTTTTAAATTATTAAAACTCCTTTTGACGTTAAATTGGCTGTTTAAGACGAAATACTTGCAATAAACATTGTTTATTGTTCAATATTTAAGTTATTTCCATGATTAGTTAAAATACTCTGTAATAACTCATAAAGGTAATCTAATAAACGTCTCTGGTTAAAAATGATTGTTTTAAAGCATCAAAACTACCTTTGATGTCAAAACCGACTGTTTAAGACGAAATACTTGCAATAAACATTGTTCATCGTATAGTATTTAAGTTATTGCAATTGTTAGTTATAATATTCCTGTAATATTTCGTACAACTAATTAAAAAAAAGCTCTTCGGTTAGGAATATTAATTTTAAAGTATTAAAACTCCGTTTGATGTCAAAATCGGCTGTTTAAGACGAAATACCTGTAATAAATATGTTTATTGAACATTATTTGAATATTTCGACTTTTGATTATAATATTCTTGTAATATTTTGTATAGCTAATTTAATAATCGTCTTAGGTTTAATTAACAGAATAACTATATTAAACCCTTTTTTATCGTACGTTAGTTGAATTACTTTGATTATTATATTAGTATTCTTGTAATACATCATACGGCTAATTAAATAAACATCTTCGGTAAGAATATTAGTTTTAAAGTATTAAAACTTCTTTTGACGTTTAAATCGGCTGTTTAAGACGAAATACTTGCAATTAACATTGTTTATCGTTCAATATATAAGTTATTTTGATTATTAGTTAAAATATTCTTGTAATAACTCATAAAGGTAATTTAATAAACGTCTTCGGTTAAAAATATTTGTTTCAAAGCATCAAAACTTCCTTTGACTTCAAAACCGACTGTATAAGACAAAATATTTGCAATAAACATTGTTTATCGTTCATTATTTGAGTTATTTCGACTTAGTGTTATAATATCGGTGTAATATTATGTGTATCTATTTTAATAAACGTCTTTAGTTTGTAATCCAACGTTAAACATATTAAAAGTACTATAGACGTTATAATAGACTGTTTTAAAACAAAATTCTTGTATTAAACCCTTTTTTCTCGTACACTATATGAATTATTTTCAGTATTGACATTAATATTTTTGTAATATGTCATACAGCTAGATATATAAACCTCTTCGGATAGGAATATTAGTTTTAAAGTATTTAAACTCCTTTTGACGTCAAAATCGGCTGTTTAAGACGAAATACTTGCAATAAAAACTGTTTATCGTTTATTATTTGAGTTATTTCGATTATTTGTTACAATATTTTTGTAATAACTCGTAAAGGTAATTTAATAAACGTCTTCGGGTAAAAATATTAGTTTAAAAGTTTTAAAACTCCTTTTGACGTCAAAATCGGCTGTTTAAGACGAAATACTTGCAATAAACTTTGTTTTTCGTACAGTATTTAAGTTATATTGATTGTTGGTTATAATAATCTTGTAATATTTTCTACAGCTAATTAAATAAAGCTCTTCGGTTAGGAATATTAGTTTTAAGGTATTAAAAATCCTTTTGACGTCAAAATCGGCTGTTTGAGACGAAATACTTGCAGTAAATATTGTTTATCGTTCATTATTTGAGTTATTTTGATAATTAGTTACAATATTCTTGTTATAACTCGTAAAGGTAATTTAGTAAACGTCTTCGGTAAGAAATATTAGTTTCAAAGTATTAAAACTCCTTTTGATGTCAAAATCGGCGGTTTAAGACGAAATACTTACAATAAACATTGTTTATCGTACATTATTTGAGTTATTTCGATTTTTGTTTATAATATTCTTGTTATATATCATACAGCTAAATTATTAAAGCTCTTCGGTTAGGAATATTAGTTTTAAACTATTAAAACTCCTTTTGACGTCAAAATTAGCTTTTTAAGACGAAATACTTGCAATAAACATTGTTTATCATTCATTATTTGAGTTATTTCGACTATTAGTTACAATATTCTTGTAATAACTCGTACAGCTAATTAAAAAAAGCTCTTCGGATATAAATATTAGTTTTGAAGTATTAAAACTCCCTTTGACGTCAAAATCGGCTATTTACGACGAAACACTTGCAATAAACAATGTTTATCGTTCATTATTTGAGTTATTTTGATTTTTGGTTACAATATTCTTGTAATAACTCGTAAAAGTTATTTAATAAACGTATTTGGTTAAAAGTATTAGTTTTAAAGTTTTAAAACTCCTTTTGACGTCAAAATCGGCTGTTTAAGACGAAATACATGCAATAAACATTGTTTATTGTATATTATTTGAGTTATTTCGACTTTTGATCATAATATTCTTGTAATATTTTGTATAGCTAATTTTGTAAATGTATTTGGTTAGTAATCTAACTTTAAACATATTAAAAGTACTAAAGACGTTATAATAAGCGTTTCTAAAACAGAATAACTATATTAAACCCATTTTTATCGTACGTTGTTTGAATTACTTTGATTATTATATTAGTATTCTTGTAATATATCATACGGCTAATTAAATAAACATCTTCGGTAAGAATATTAATTTTAAAGTAGTAAAACTTCTTTTGACGTTTAAATCGGATGTTTAAGACGAAATACTTGCAATAAACATTGTTTATCGTTTAATATTTGAGTTATTTCGACTTATTGTTATAATATTGGTGTAATATTATGTGCATCTATTTAAATAAACGTCTTTAGTTAGTAATCCATTTTTAAACATATTAAAAGTACTCTAGACGTTATAATAGGCTGTTTTAAACAAAATACTTGTATTAAACCCTTTTTTCTCGAACACTATATGAATTATTTTCAGTATTGGCATTAATATTCTTGAAATATGTAATACAGCTAATAAAATAAACCTCTTCGGATAGGAATATTAGTTTTAAAGTATTAAAGTTCCTTATGACGTCAAAATCGGCTGTTTGAAACAAAATACTTACAGTCAACATTGTTTATTGTTCATTTTTTGAGTTATTTTCATAATTAGTTACAATATTCTTGTAATAACTCGTACAGCTAATTAAAAAAGCTCTTCGGATAGGAATATTAGTTTTAAAGTATTAAAACTCCCTTTGACGTCAAAATCGGCTATTTAAGACGAAATACATGCAAAAAACATTGTTTATCGTTCATTATTTAAGTTATTACGACGGTTAGTTACAATATTCTTGTAATAACTCGTAAAGGGAATTTGATAAACGTCTTCAGTTAATAATTCTATTTTTAAAATATATAAACACCTTTTGACGTCAAAATCGGCTGTTGAAGACGAAATACTTGCAATAAACATTGTTTATTGTATAGTATTTAAGTAATTTCGATTGATGATTATTATTTTATTGTAGTATATCAATCAGCTTATTAAAAAAACCTCATCGGTTTGAAATATTATTTTTAAATTATTAAAACTCTTTTTGACGTCAAAATTGGCTGTTTAAGACGAAGTAATTGCAATAAACTTTGTTAATCGTTCTTTATTTGAGTTATTTTGATTATCGGTATTAATATTCTTGAAATATATCATACAGCTAATTCAATGAAGCTCATCGGTTAGAAATATTAGTTTTAAAGTATTAAAACTCCTTTTGACCTTTAATTTGGCTGTTTAAGACAAAATACATGCAATAAACATTGTTTATTGTACATTATTTGAGTTATTTCGACTTTTAATCATAATATTCTTGTAATATTTTGTATAGCTAATTTAATAAACGTCTTATGTTAGTAATCTAACTTTAAACATATTAAAAGTACTATTGACGTTATAATAGGCTTTTCTAAAACATAATAACTATATTAAACCCTTTTTTATCGTACGTTAGTTGAATTACTTTGATTATTATATTAGTATTCTTGTAATACATCATACGGCTAATTAAATAAACATCTTCGGTAAGAATATTAGTTTTAAAGTATTAAAACTTCTTTTGACGTTTAAATCGGCTGTTTAAGACGAAATACTTGCAATAAACATTGTTTATCGTTCAATATATAAGTTATTTTGATTATTAGTTAAAATATTCTTGTAATAACTCATAAAGGTAATTTAATAAACGTCTTCGGTTAAAAATATTTGTTTCAAAGCATCAAAACTTCCTTTGACTTCAAAACCGACTGTATAAGACAAAATATTTGCAATAAACATTGTTTATCGTTCATTATTTGAGTTATTTCGACTTTTTGTTATAATATCGGTGTAATATTATGTGTATCTATTTTAATAAACGTCTTTAGTTTGTAATCCAACTTTAAACATATTAAAAGTACTATAGACGTTATAATAGGCTGTTTTTAAACAAAATTCTTGTATTAAACCCTTTTTTCTCGTACACTATATGAATTATTTTCAGTATTGACATTAAAATTTTTGTAATATGTCATACAGCTAATTAAATAAATCTCTTCGGATAGGAATATTACTTTTAAAGTATTTAAACTCCTTTTGACGTCAAAATCGGCTGTTTAAGACGAAATACTTGGAATAAAAACTGTTTATCGTTTATTATTTGAATTATTTCGATTATTTGTTACAATATTTTTGTATTAACTCGTAAAGGTAATTTAATAAACGTCTTAGGTTAAAAATATTAATATTAAAACTCCTTTTGACGTCAAAATCAGCTATTTAAGACGAAACACTTTCAAGAAACATTGTTTATGGTACAGTATTTAAGTTATTGCGATTGTTGGTTATAATATTCCTGTAATATTTCGTACAGCTATTTAAATAAAGCTCTTCGGTTAGGAATATTAGTTTTAAAGTATTAAACTTCTTTTGACGTCAGAATCTACTGTTTAAGACGAAATACTAGCAATAAACATTATTTATCGTACATTATTTGAGTTATTTCGACTTTTGGTTATAATATTCTTGTAACATTTGTACAGCTAATTCAATAAACGTCTTTGGTTAGTAATGTAACTTAACACCTTTTGACGTCAAAATCGGCTTTTTAAGACGAAATACTTGCAATAAACATTGTTTCTCGTTATTTATTTGAATTATTTCGATTATTAGTTAAATTGTTCTAGTAATAACTCGTAAGGGTAATTTAATAAAGTTCTTCTATTAAAAATTTCAGTTTTAAAGTATGAAAACTCCTTTTGAAGTCAAAATTAGCTGTTTAAGACGAAAAACTTGCCATAAACATTGTTTATCGTTCATTATTTGAGTTACTTCAATTATTATTTACAATATGCTTGTAATAACTCGTAAAGGTAATTTAATAAACGTGTTGCAATGAAAATATTAGTTTTAAAGTTTCAAAAGTTCTTTGACGTCAAAATAGGCTGTTTCAGACGAAGTATTGCAACAAACATTTTTTATCGTACAGTATTTAAGTTATTGCGATTAATGGTTATAATATTCCTGTAATATTTCGTACTGCTAATTAAATAAAGGTCTTCGGTTAGGAATATTAGTTTTAAAGTATTAAAACTCCTTTTGATGTCAATATCGGCTGTTTAAGACGAAATATCTGTAATAAATATGTTTATCGAACATTATTTGAGTTATTTCGACTTTTGATTATAATATTCTTCTAATATTTTGTATAGCTAATTTAATAAACGTCTTAGGTTAGTAATCTAACTTAAAACATATTAAAAGTACTATAGACGTTATAATTATCTTTTATAAACAGAATAACTATATTAAACCCTTTAATATGGTACGTTATTTGATTTACTTTGATTATTATCATAGTATTCTTGTAATATATCATACGGCTAATTAAATTAACATCTTTGGTGAGAATATTAGTTTTAAAGTATTAAAACTGCTTTTGACGTTTAAATCGGCTGTTTAAGCCGAACTTTTTGCAATAAATATTGTTTATCGTTCAATATTTAAGTTATTTTGATTATAAGTTAAAATATGCTTGTGATAACTCATAAAGGTAATTTAATAAACGTCTTCAGTTAAAATTATTTGTTTCAAAGCATCAAAACTTCCTTTGACTTCAAAACCGACTGTTTAAGACGAAATACTTGCATTATATATTGTTTATCGTTCATTATTAGAGTTATTTCGACTTTTTGTTATAATATTGGTGTAATATTATGTGCATCTTTTTTAATAAACGTCTTAAATTAGTAATCCAACTTTAAACATATTAAAGTGTACTATAGACGTTATAATAGGCTGTTTTAAACAAAATACTTGTATTAAACCCTTTTTTCTCGTACACTATATGAATTATTTTCAGTATTGACATTAATACTTTTGTAATATGTCATACAGCTAATTTAATAAACCTCTTTGGTAAGATGTATTAGTTTTAAAGTATTAAAACTCCTTTTGACGTCAAAATTGGCTGTTTAAGACGAAATACTTGCAATAAAAACTGTTTATCGTTTATTATTTGAGTTATTTCGATTATTTGTTACAATATTTTTGTAATAACTCGTAAAGGTAATTTAATAAACGTCTTCGTATAAAAATATTAGTTTTAAAGTTTTAAAACTCCTTTTGACGTCAAAATCGGCTGTTTAAGACGAGACACTTGCAATAAACATTGTTTATCGTACAGTATTTAAGTTATATTGATTGTTGGTTATAATAATCTTGTAATACTTTCTAGAGCTAATTAAATAAAGCTCTTCGGTTAGAATGTTAGTTTTTAAGTATTAAAATTCTATTTGACGTCAAAATCGGCTGTTTAAGACGAAAAACATGCGATAAACATGTTTATCGTACATTATTTGAGTTATTTCGACTATTGGTTTTAATGTTCTTGTAGTATTTTGTACAGCTAGATTAATAAACCTCTTAGGTTAGTAATCTAACTTTGAACATATTAAAAATACTATAGACGTTATAGTAGACTGTTTTAAACAAAATAACTATATCAAATCTTTTTTTAATGTACGTTATTTGATTTACTTTGACTATTAATATTATATTTCTTGAAATATGTCATACAGCTAATTAAATAAACCTCTACGGTAAGGAATATTAGTTTTAAAGTATTAAAACTTCTTTTGATGTCAAAATTAACGGTTTACGACGAAATACTTACAATAAACATTGTTTATCGTACATTATTTGAGTTATTTCGATTTTTGTTCATAATATTCTTGTAATATTTCGTACAGCTAATTAAATAAAGCTCTTCGGTTAGGAATGATAGTTTTAAAGTATTAAAACTACTTTCTGTCAAAATCGGCTGTTTAAGACGAAATATTTGCAACAAACATTGTTTATTGTACATTATTTGAGTTATTTCAACTTTTGAATATAATAATATTGTAATATTTTGTGTAGCTAATTTTATAAAAGTCTTAGGTTAGTAATCTAACTTTAACTATATTAAAAATAGTCTAGATATTATAATAGGCTTATTAAAACAGAATAACTATATTAAACGCATTTTTATCGTACGTTATTTGAATTACTTTGATTATAATATTAGTATTCTTGTAATATATCATACAGCTAATTAAATAAACATCTTCGGTTAAGATATTAGTTTTAAAGTATTAAAACTCCTTTTAACGCCTAAATCGGCTGTTTAAGACAAAAAACTTGCAATAAACGTTTTTTATCGTTTAATAGTGAAGTTATTTTGATTTTTGTTTATAATACTCTTGTAATATTTCTTACAGCTAATTAAATAAAGCTCTTCGGTTAGGAATGATAGTTATAAAGTATTAAAACTACTTTTCTGTCAAAATCGGCTGTTTAAGACGAAATACTTGCAATAAACATTGTTTATTGTACATTATTTGAGTTATTTCGACTTTTGAATAAAAATAATCTTGTAATATTTTGTGTAGCTAATTTTATAAACGTTTAGGTTAGTAATCTAACTTTAACTATATTAAAAATAGTCTAGATATTATAATAGGCTTTTTAAAACAGAATAACTATATTAAACCCTTTTTTATCGTACGTTATTTGAATTATTTTGATTATTATATTAGTATTCTTGTAATATATCATACAGCTAATTAAATAAACATCTTCGGTTTGGATATTAGTTTTAAAGTATTAAAACTCCTTTTAACGCCTAAATCAGCTGTTTAAGACAAAAAACTTGCAATAAACGTTTTTTATCGTTTAATATTTAAGTTATTTCGATTTTTGTTTATAATATTCTTGTAATATATCTTACGGCTAATTAAATAAACATGTCGGTAAGAATATTAGTTTTAAAGTATTAAAACTTCTTTTGACGTTTAAATCGGATGTTTAAGACGAAATACTTGCAATAAACATTGTTTATCGTTTAATATTTGAGTTATTTTGACTTTTTGTTATAATATTGGTGTAATATTATGTGCATCTATTTAAATAAACGCCTTCAGTTAGTAATCCAACTTTAAACATATTAAAAGTACTCTAGACGTTATAATAGGCTGTTTTAAACAAAATACTTGTATTAAACCCTTTTTTCTCGTACACTATATGCATTTTTTTCAGTATTGGCATTAATATTCTTGTATATGTCATACAGCTAATTAAATAAACCTCTTCGGATAGGAATATTAGTTTTAAAGTATTAAAACTCCCTTTGACGTCAAAATCGGCTATTTAAGACGAAATACTTGCAAAAAACATTGTTTATCGTTCATTATTTGTGTTATTACGACGGTTAGTTACAATATTCTTGTAATAACTTGTAAAGGGAATTTGATAAACGTCTTCAGTTAATTATTCTATTTTTAAAATATATAAACACCTTTTGACGTCAAAATCGGCTGTTGAAGACGTAATACTTGCAATAAACATTGTTTATTGTACAGTATTTAAGTTATTTCGATTGATGATTATTATTTTATTGTAGTATATCATACAGCTTATTAAAAAAACCTCATCGGTTTAAAATATTATTTTTAAATTATTAAAACTCCTTTTGACGTCAAAATTGGCTGTTTAAGACGAAATAATTGCAATAAACTTTGTTTATCGTTCTTTATTTGAGTTATTTTGATTTTCGGTATTAATATTCTTGAAATATATCATACAGCTAATTCAATGAAGCTTATCGGTAAGAAATATTAGTTTCAAAGTATTAAAACTCCTTTTGACCTCTAAATCGGCTGTGTAAGACGAAACACTTGCAATAAACATTGTTTTAAGTACATTATTTAAGTTATTTCAATTTATGGTTATAAAATGGTTGTAATATATCATAGAATTAACTAAATAAACCTCATAGGTTATAATTATTTTTTTTAAACAATTAAAACTTCTTTTGACGTCAAAATCGGCGGTTTAAGACAAAACACTTGCAATAAACATTGTTTATCGTACAGTATATAATTTATTCTAATTTTTGATTAAAATATTCGTCTAATACTTCGTACAGCTAATTAAATAAATCTCTTCGGTTAGGAATATTAGTTTTAAAGTATTATAACTCCTTTTGACGTCAAAATTGGCTGTTAAAAACGAAACACTTAAAATAAACATTTTTTATCGTAAAGTGTTTAAGTTATTCCATTTGTTGTTTATAATATTTTTGTAATATTTTGTACAGCTAATTAAATAAACGTCTTTAGTTAGTAATCCAAATTTAAACATATTAAAAAGACTATTGACGTTATAATAGGCTGTTTTAACAAAATACTTGTATTAAACCCTTTTTTCTTGTACAATATATAAATTATTTTGATTATTGGCTTTACTAATCATGTAATATATCATACAGCTAATTAAAACAACCTCTTCGGATAGGAATATTTGTTTTAATGTATTAAAACTCCTTTTGACGTCAAAATCGGCTGTTTAAGACGAAATACATGCAATAATATTGTTTATTGTATAATATTTGAGTTATTTCGACTGTTGATCATAATATACTTGTAATATTTTGTATAGCTAATTTAATAAACGTCTTAGGTTAGTAATCTAACTTTAAACATATTAAAAGTACTAAAGACGTTATAATAAGCTTTTCTAAAACAGAATAACTATATTAAACCCTTTTTTATCGTACGTTGTTTGAATTACTTTGATTATTATATTAGTATTCTTGTAATACATCATACGGCTAATTAAATAAACATCTTCGGTTAGGATATTAGTTTTAAATTATTAAAACTCCTTTTGACGTTAAATTGGCTGTTTAAGACGAAATACTTGCAATAAACATTGTTTATTGATTAATATTTAAGTTATTTCCATTATTAGTTAAAATATTCTTGTAATAACTCATAAAGGTAATCTAATAAACTTCTCTGGTTAAAAATGTTTGTTTTAAAGCATCAAAACTACCTTTGACGTGAAAACCGACTGTTTATGACGAAATACTTGCAATAAACATTGTTCATCGTATAGTATTTAAGTTATTGCGACTGTTAGTTATAATATTCCTGTAATATTTCGTACAGCTAATTAAATAAAGCTCTTCGGTTAGGAATATTAGTTTTAAAGTATTAAAACTCCTTTTGATGTCAAAATGGGCTGTTTAAGACGAAATACCTGTAATAAATATGTTTATTGAACATTATTTGAATATTTCGACTTTTGATTATAATATTCTTGTAATATTTTGTATAGCTAATTTAATAATCGTCTTAGGTTAGTAATCTAACTTTAAACATATTAAAAGTACTATAGACGTTATAATAGGCTTTTATAAACAGAATAACTGTATTAAACCCTTTTTTATCGTACGTTGTTTGAATTACTTTGATTATTATATTAGTATTCTTGTAATATATCATTCGGCTAATTAAATAAACATCTTCGGTAAGAATATTAGTTTTAAAGTATTAAAACTTCTTTTGACGTTTAAATCGGCTGTTTAAGACGAAATACTTGCAATAAACATTGTTTATCGTACAATATATAAGTTAGTTTGATTATTAGTTAAAATATTCTTGTAATAACTTATGGAGGTAATTTAATAAACGTCTTCGGTAAAAAATATTTGTTTCAAAGCATCAAAACTTCCTTTGACTTCAAAACCGACTATATAAGACGAAATATTTGCAATAAACATTGTTTATCGTTTATTATTTAAGTTATTTCGACTTTTTGTTATAATATCGGTGTAATATTATGTGTATCTATTTTAATAAACGTCTTTAGTTAGTAATCCAATTTTAAACATATTAAAAGTAGTATAGACGTTATAATAGGCTGTTTTAAACAAAATACTTGTATTAAACCCTTTTTTCTCGTACACTATATGAATTATTTTGAGTATTGACATTAACATTTTTGTAATATGTCATACAGCTAATTAAATAAACCTCTTCGGATAGGAATATTAGTTTTAAAGGAATAAAATTCCTTTTGACGTCAAAATCGGCTGTTTAAGACGAAATACTTGCAATAAAAACTTATTATCGTTTATTATTTGAGTTATTTCGATTATTTATTACAATATTTTTGTAATAACTCGTAAAGGTAATTTAATAAACGTCTTCGGATAAAAATATTAGTTTAAAAGTTTTAAAACTCCTTTTGACGTCAAAATCGGCTGTTTAAGACGAGACACTTGCAATAAACATTCTTTATCGTTTAATATTTAAGTTATTACGATTATTAGTTAAAATATTCTTGTAATAACTCATGAAGGTAATTTAATAAACGTCTTCGGTTAAAAATATTCGTTTTATAAGATCAAAACTTCCTTTGACGTCAAAACCGACTCTTTAAGACGAAATACTTGCAAAAAACATTGTTTATCGTTCATTAATTGAGTATATCGACTTTTGATTATAATATTGGTGTAATATTATGTGCAGCTATTTTAATAAACGTCTTTAGTTAGTAATCAAACTTTAAACATATTAAAAGTACTATAGACGTTAAAATAGGCTGTTTTAAACAAAATACTTGTTATAAACCCTTTTTTCTCGTACACTATTTGAATTATTTTGAGTATTGACATTAATATTTTTGTAATATGTCATACAGCTAATTAAATAAACATCTTCGGATAGGAATATTAGTTTTAAAGTATTAAAACTCCTTTTGACGTCAAAATCGGCTGTTTGAAACAAAATACTTGCAGTAAACATTGTTTATCGTTCATTATTTGAGTTATTTTCATAGTTAGTTACAATATTCATGTAATAACTCGTACAGCTAATTAAAAAAGCCCTTTGGATAGGAATATTAGTTTTAAAGTATTAAAACTCCCTTTGACTTCAAAATCGGCTATTTAAGACGAAATACTTGCAATAAACATTGTTTATCGTACAGTATTTAAGTTATTTCGATTGATGGTTAAAATTTTATTGTAGTATATCATACAGCTTATCATAAAAACCTCTTCGGTTTAAAATATTATTTTTAAAGTATTAAAACTCCTTTTGACGTCAAATTCGGCTGTTTAAGACGAAATACTTGCAATAAACTTTGTTTATCGTTCTTTATATGAGTTATTTTGATTATCGGTATTAATATTCTTGAAATATATCATACAGCTAGTTCAATAAAGCTCATCGGTTAGAAATAGTAGTTTTTAAGTATTAAAACTCCTTTTGACATCAAAATTAGCTGTTTAAGACGAAACACTTGCAATAAACATTGTTTATAGTACATTATTTGAGTTATTTTCATTTTTGGTTATAAAATGCTTGTAAAATATCATACAATTAACTAAATAAACTTCTTAGAATAGCAGTATTAGTTTGAAAGTATTAAAACAATTTTTGACGTCAAAATCGGCTTTTTAAGACGAAATACTTGCAATAAACATAGTTTATCGTTATTTATTTGAATATTTCGATTATTAGTTAAATTGTTCAAGTTATAACTCGTAAGGGTAATTTAATAAAGTTTCTTCGATTAAAAATATCAGTTTTAAAGTATTTAAACTAGTTTTGACGTCAAAATCGGCTGTTTAAGACGAAACACTTGCAATAAACATTGTTTATAGTTCATTATTTAAGTTATTTCGATTATTAGTTACAATATTCTTGTAATATTTTTATAGCTAATTTAATAAACGTCTTTGGTTATTAATCTCACTTTAAACAAATTAAAAGTACTATAGACATTTTAATAGGCCGTTTTAAACAAAATACTTGTACTAAACCCTTTTTTCTAGTATACTAATAAATTATTTTGAATATTGGCATTAAAAATCTTCTGAATATATCATACAGCTAATTAAATAAACCTCATCGGTTAGGAGTATTAGTTTTAAATTATTAAAACCTTTTTTGACGTCAAATCAGCTGTTTAAGACAAAATACTTGCCATAAACATTGTTTATCGTTCATTAATTGAGTTATTTTGATTATTAGATATAATTTGCTTGTAATATATCATACAGGTAATTAAATAAGCCTTTACGGTTAGGAATATTAGTTTTAAAGTATTCAAACTCCTTTAAAGTCAAAATCAGCTATTTAAGACGAAAAACTTGCCATAAACATTGTTTATCGTTTATTATTTGAGTTATTTTGATAATTAGTTTCAATATTCATGTAATAACTCATAATGGTAATTTAATAAACGTCTTCGGTTAAAAATATTAGTTTTAAAGTATTAAAACACCTTTTGACGTCAAAATCGGCTGTTTAAGACAAAATACTTGCAATAAACATTATTTATCGTACACTATTTGAGTTATTTCGACTTTTGGTTATAATATTCTTGAAATATTTTGTACACCTATATTAATTAACGTCTTTTGTTAGTTGTCTAACTTAAAACATATTAAACGTACTATAGACGTTATAATAGGCTGTTTTAACAAAATACTTGTATTAAACCCTTTTTCCTCGTACACTAAATGAATTATTTTGTTTATTGGAATTAATATATTTGTAATATACCATACAGCTATTTTAATAAACCACTTCGGGTGAAAATATTATTTTTAGAATATAAAAAATCCTTTTGACGTCAAAATCGGCTTTTTAAGACGAAACTATTGCAATAAACATTGTTCATCGTTCAATATTTAAGTTATTTCGATTATTAATTTAAATATTCTTGTAATAACTCATTAAGGTAATTTAATAAACGTCTTCGGTTAAAAATATTTGTTTCAAAGCATCAAAACTTCTTTGACTTCAAAACCGACTGTTTAAGACGAAAAACTTGTAATAAACATTGTTTATCGTACAGTATTTAAGTTATTTCGACTGTTGGTTATAATATTCTTGTAATATTTCATACAGCTAATTAAATGAAGCTTTTCGGTGAGGAATATTAGTTTCAAAGTATTAAAACTAGTTTTAAAGTATTAAAAGTCCCTTTAACGTCAAAATCGGTTGTTTAAGAAGAAACACTTGCAATAAACATTGTTTATTTTACATTATTTGAGTTAATTCGACTTTTGTAATAAAATGTTTGTAATATTTGTATAGCTAATTTAATAAACGTCTTCGGTTAGTAATCTAGCTTAAAACATAAAAAAGTACTATAGACCTTATAATAGGCTGTTTAAGACGAATTACGTGCAATAAACATTGTTTGTCGTTCATTATTTGAGTTATTTTAAGTTTTCGTTATAAAATGCTTGTGTTATATAATACAGCTAATTTCTTAAACCTCTTCGGTTAGGAATATTAGTTTTACAGTATTAAAACACTTTTTAACGTCAAAATCTGCTTTTTAAGACAAAATACTTGCAATATACATTGTTTATCGTTATTAAATTGAATTATTTCGATTTTTAGTTACAATTTTCTAGTAATAATTTGTAAAGGTATTTTAATAATTGTCTTCGGTTAAAATTATTAGTTTTAAAAAATTAAAACTCCTTTTGTTGTTAAAATCACCTGTTTAAGACTCGCAATAAACATTGTTTATCGTACATTATATAATTTATTTTAATTTTTTATTATAATAATCGTCCAATACTTCGTACAGCTAATTAAATAAACCTCTTTGGATAGGAATATTAGTTTTAAAGTATTAAAACTCCTTTTGACGTCAAAATTAGCTGTTAAAAACGAAACACTTGAAATAAACATTGTTTATCGTAAAGTGTTTAAGTTATTCTATTTTTTGTTTATAATATTTTTGTAATATTTCGTACAGCTAATTAAATAAACGTCTTCAGTTAGTAATCCAAATTTAAACATATTAAAAGTACTATTGACGTTATAATAGGCTGTTTTAAACAAAATACTTGTACTAAACCCTTTTTTCTTGTACAATATATAAATTATTTTGATTATTGGCATTACTAATCATGTAATATAACATACAGCTAATTAAATAAACCTCTTCGGATAGGAATATTAGTTTTAAAGTATTAAAATCTTTTTTTGACGTTTAAATCGGCTATTTAAGACGAAATACTTGCAATAAACATTGTTTATCATTCAATATTTAAGTTATTTCGATTATAATTTAAAATATTCTTGTAATAACTCAAAAAGGTAATTTAATAAACGTCTCCGGTTAAAAATATTTGTTTTAAAGCATAAAAACTTCCTTTGTCGTCAGAACCGACTGTTTAAGACGAAATACTTGCAATATTGAATAATGAATCGTTCATTATTTGAGTTATTTCGACTTTTGGTTATAATATAGGTTTAATATTATGCACAGCTAATTTAATAAACGTCTTTAGTTAGTAATCCAACTTTAAACATAATAAAAGTACTTTAGATGTTATAATAGGCTGTTTTAAACAAAATACTTGTATTTAACCCTTTTTTCTTGTACAATATATGAATTATTTTGATTATTGGCATTTATGATCATGTAATATATCATATAGCTAATTAAATAAACCTCTTTGGATAGGAATACTAGTTTAAATTTATTAAAACTCCTTTTGACGTCAAAATCGGCTGTTTGAGACGAAATACTTGCAGTGAACATTGTTTCTCGTTCATTATTCGAGTTATTTTGATTATTGTTTTTAATATTTTTGAAATATATTATACAGTTAACTGAATAAACGTTTTTGGTTAGGAATATTAGTTTTAAAATATTAAAACTTTTTTTGTCGTCAAAATTGTCTCTTTAAGACGAAAAACTAGCAATAAACATTGTTTATAGTACATTATTTGAGTTATTTCAATTTTTGGTTATAAAATGCTTGTAATATATTTTACAATTAATTAATTAAACATCTTCGGTTAGGAATATTAGTTTTAAAGTATTAAAACACCTTTTGACGTCAAAATCGGCTTTTTGAGACGAAATACTTGCAATAAACATTGTTTATCGAAATTTATTTCTGTTATTTCGATTGATGGTTATAATTTTATTGAAATAAATCATACAGCTAATTCAATACAGCTCTTCGGTTAGAAATATTAGATTTAAAGTAATAAAACTCCTTCTGACGTCAAAATCGGCTGTTTAAGACAAAACACTTGCAATAAACATTGTTTATAGTACGTTATTTGAGTTATTTTAATTTTTGGTTATACAATGCTTGTAAAATATCATACAATTAACTAAATAAACTTCTTAGAATAGCAGTATTAGTTTGAAAGTATTAAAACAATTTTTGACGTTAAAATCGGCTTTTTAAGACGAAATACTTGCAATAAACATAGTTTATCGTTATTTATTTGAATATTTCGATTATTAGTTGAATTGTTCTAGTTATAACTCGTAAGGGTAATTTAATAAAGTTTCATACGGTTAATTACAATATTCTTGTAATAACTTGTTAAGGTAATTTATTAAACGTCTTCAATTAATAGTATTATGTTTAAAATATTTAAACACCTTTTAACGTCAAAATCGGCTGTTTAAGACGAAATACTTGCAATAAACATTGTTTATCGTACAGTATTTAAGTTATTTCGATTGATGGTTATAATTTTATTGAAATATATCATATAGCTAATTCAATAAAGCTCTTCGGTTAGAAATATTAGTTTTAAAGTAATAAAACTCCTTCTGACGTCAAAATCGGCTGTTTAAGACGAAACACTTGCAATAAACATTTTTTATAGTACATTATTTGAGTTATTTTCATTTTTGGTTATAAAATGCTTGTAAAATATCATACAATTATCTAAATAAACCTCTTAGTTTAGCAGTATTAGTTTGAAAATATTAAAACACCTTTTGACGTTAAAATCGGCTTTTTAAGACGAAATACTTGCAATAAACATTGTTTATCGTTTTCTATTTGAATATTTCGATTATTAGTTAAATCTTTCTAGTAATAACTCGTAAGTGTAATTTAATAAAGTTCTTCGATTAAAAATATCAGTTTTAAAATATTTAAACTAGTTTTGACGTCAAAATCGGCTGTTTAAGACGAAACACTTGCAATAAACATTGTTTATAGTTAATTATTTGAGTTATTTCCTTTTTTTGTTATAAATATCTTGTAATATTTTTATAGCTAATTTAATAAACGTCTTTGGTTAATAATCTAACTTTAAACAAATTAAAAGTACTATAAACATTATAATAGGCTGTTTTAAACAAAATACTTGTACTAAACCCTTTTTTTAGTATACTAATAAATTATTTAGATTATTGGCATTAATAATCTTCTGAATATATCATACAGCTAATTAAATAAACCTCATCTTTTAGGAATAATAGTTTTAAACTATTAAAACTTCTTTTGACGTCAATCAGCTGTTTAAGACGAAATACTTGCTAGAAACATTGTTTATCGTTTATTATTTGAGTTATTTTGATTATTAGATATAATTTGCTTGTAATATATCATACAGGTAATTAAATAAGCCTTTATGGTTAGGAATATTAGTTTTAAAGTATTCGAACTCCTTTTGAAGTCAAAATCAGCTGTTTAAGACGAATTACTTGCCATAATCATTGTTTATCGTTCATTTTTTGAGTTATATCGATTTTTGTTTATAATATTCTTGTTATATATCATACAGCTGACTTAATAAAGCTCTTCGGCTAGGAATATTAGTTTTTAAACTATTAAAACTCCTTTTAGCGTTAAAATTGGCTTTTTAAGACGAAATACTTGCAATAAACATTGTTTATCGATATTTATTTCTGTTATTTCGCATAATAGTTAAAATATTTTAGTTATAACTCGTAAGGAAAATTTAATAAAGGTCTTCGGTTAAAAATGTTAGTTTTACAGTATTAAAATTAGTTTTAAAGTATTTAAATTAGTTTTAGAGTATTAAAACTCCGTTTGATGTCGAAATTGGCTGTTTAAGACGAAATACTTGCCATATACATTGTTTATCGTCCATAATTTGAATTATTCGATTATTACTTACAATATTCTTGTAATAACTCGTAAAGGTAATTTTTCTAAACGTTCTCGGTTAAAAATATTAGTTTTAAAGTAATAAAACACCTTTTGACGTTAAAATCGGCTGTTTAAGACGAAACACTTGCAATAAACATTGTTTATCGTACAGTATTAAAGTTATTTTAATTGTTAGTTATAATATTCTTGTAATATTTCGTACAGCTATTCAAATAAAGATCTTCGGATAGGAATATTAGTTTTAAAATATTAAAACTCCTTTTGACGTCAAAATCGGCTTTTTGAGACGAAACACTTGCAATAAACATTGTTTATCGATATTTATTTCTGTTATTTCGCATATTAGTTAAAATATTTTAGTTATAACTCGTAAGGAAAATTTAATAAAGGTCTTCGATTAAAAATGTTAGTTTTACAGTATTTAAATTAGTTTTAAAGTATTTAAATTAGTTTTAAAGTATTAAAACTCCTTTTGATGTCGAAATTGGCTGTTTAAGACGAAATACTTGTCATAAACATTGTTTATCGTCCATTATATGAATTAATCGATTATTACTTACAATATTCTTGTAATAACTCGTAAAGGTAATTTTTCTAAACGTCTTCGGTTAAAAATATTAGTTTTAAAGTAATATAACACCTTTTGAGTTAAAATCGGCTGTTTAAGACGAAACACTTGCAATAAACATTGTTTATCGTACAGTATTAAAGTTATTTTAATTGTTAGTTATAATAATCTTGTAATATTTCGTACAGCTATTTAAATAAAGATCTTCGGATAGGAATATTAGTTTTAAAATATCAAAACTCCCTTTGACGTCAAAATCGGCTATTTAAGACAAAACACTTGCAATAAACAATGTTTATCGTTCATTACTTAAGTTATTTCGATGGTTAATTACAATATTCTTGTAATAACTTTTAAAGGTAATTTATTCAACGTCTTCAATTAATAGTATTATTTTTAAAATATTTAAACACCTTTTAACGTCAAAACTGGCTGTTTAAGACGAAATACTTGCAATAAACATTGTTTATCGTACATTATTTAAGTTATTTCGATTGATGGTTATAATTTTATTGAAATATATCATACAGCTAATTCAATAAAGCTCTTCGGTTAGAAATATTAGTTTTAAAGTAATAAAACTCCTTCTGACGTCAAAATCGGCTGTTTAAGACGAAACACTTGCAATAAACATTGTTTATAGTACATTATTTGAGTTATTTTCATTTTTGGTTATAAAATGCTTGTAAAATATCATACAATTATCTAAATAAACCTCTTAGTTTAGCAGTATTAGTTTGAAAATATTAAAACACCTTTTGACGTTAAAATCGGCTTTTTAAGACGAAATACTTGCAATAAACATTGTTTATCGTTATTTAATTGAAATATTTCGATTATTAGTTAAATCTTTCTAGTAATAACTCGTAAGTGTAATTTAATAAAGTTCTTCGATTAAAAATATTAGTTTTAAAATATTTAAACTAGTTTTGACGTCAAAATCGGCTGTTTAAGACGAAACACTTGCAATAAACATTGTTTATAGTTAATTATTTGAGTTATTTTACTTTTTTTGTTATAAATTTCTTGTAATATTTTTATAGCTAATTTAATAAACGTCTTTGGTTAGTAATCTAACTTTAAACAAATTAAAAGTACTATAAACATTATAATAGGCTGTTTTAAACAAAATACTTGTACTAAACCCTTTTTTTAGTATACTAATAAATTATTTAGATTATTGGCATTAATAATCATCTGAATATATCATACAGCTAATTAAATAAACCTCATCGGTTAGGAATAATAGTTTTAAACTATTAAAACTTCTTTTGACGTCAATCAGCTGTTTAAGACGAAATACTTGCTATAAACATTGTTTATCGTTCATTATTTGAGTTATTTTGATAATTAGATATAATTTGCTTGTAATATATCATACAGGTAATTAAATAAGCCTTTACGGTTAGGAATATTAGTTTTAAAGTATTTGAACTCCTTTTGAAGTCAAAATCAGCTGTTTAAGACGAATTACTTGCCATAAACATTGTTTATCGTTCATTATTTGAGTTATATCGATTTTTGTTTATAATATTCTTGTTATATATCATACAGCTGACTTAATAAAGCTCTTCGGCTAGGAATATTAGTTTTTAAACTATTAAAACTCCTTTTGGCATTAAAATTGGCTTTTTAAGAAGAAATACTTGCAATAAACATTGTTTATCGTTCATTATTTAAGTTATTTCGATGGTTAGTTACAACATTCTTGTAATAACTCGTACAGCTAATTAAAAAAAGCTCTTCGGATAGGAATATTAGTTTTAAAGTATTAAAACTCCCTTTGACGTCAAAATCGGCTATTTAAGACGAAAAACTTGCAATAAACATTGTTTATCGTTCATAATTTAAGTTATTTCGATGGTTAGTTACAATATTCTTGTAATAACGCGTTAAGGTAATTTAATAAACGTCTTCAGTTAATAATAATATTTTCAAAATATTTAAACACCTTTTGACGTCAAAATAGGCTGTTTAAGACGAAATACTTGCAATAAACATTGTTTATCGTACAGTATTTAAGTTATTTCGATTTTTTGTTATAATTTTATTGTAGTAAATCATAAAGCTAATCCAAAAAACCTCTTCGGTACCTCTTAATTTTTCGTGCACTATTTGAATTACTTTGTTTATTATAATAGTATTCTTGTAATATATCATACGGCTAATTAAATAAAAATCTTCGGTTAGTATATCAGTTTTAAAGTATTAAAACTCCTTTTGACGTTTAAATCAGCTGTTTAAGACGAAATACTTGCAATAAACATTGTTTATCGTTTAATATTTTAGTTATTTCGATTAATAGTTAAAATAATCTTGTAATAACTCATGAAGTTAATTTAATAAACGTTTTCGGTTAAAAATATTTGTTTTGAAGCATGAAAACTTCCTTTGACGACAAAACGGACTGTTTAAGACAAAATACTTGCAAAAAACATTTTTTATCGTTCATTAATTGAGTATTTTGACTTTTGAAAATAATATTGGTCTAATATTATGTGCAGCTATTTTAATAAACGTCTGAGTTAGTTATCAAACTTTTAACATATTAAAAGTACTATAGACGTTAAAATAGGCTGTTTTAAACAAAATACTTGTATTAAAACCATTTTTCTCGTACACTATTTGAAATATTTTGAGTATTGGCATTAATATTCTTGTAATATGTCATACAGCTAATTAAATAAACCTCTTCGGATAGGAATATGAGTTTTAAAGTATTAAAATTACTATTATATTACTATAATATTAAAATTAAAGTGTTAAAATTCCTTTCGACGTCAAAATCGGCTGTTTAAAACAAAATACTTGCAGTAAACATTGTTTATCGTTCATTATTTGAGTTATTTTGATAATTAGTTACAATATTATTGTAATAACTCGTAAAGGTAATTTAATAAACGTCTTCGGTTAAGGAATATTAGTTTCAAAGTATTAAAACTTCTTTTGATGTCAAAATCGGCGGTTTAAGACGAAATACTTACAATAAACATTGTTTAACGTGGATTATATGAGTTATTTCGATTTTTGTTTATAATATTCTTGTTAAATTTCCTACAGCTCAATAAACAAAGCTCTTCGGTTAGGAATATAAGTTTTAAAGTATTAAAACTCCTTTTGACTTCAAAATCGACTGTTTGAGACAAATAATTTGCAGTAAATATTGTTTATCGTTCATTATTTGAGTTATTTAGATGATTAATTACAATATTCTTGTAATAACTCGTAATGGTAATTAAGTAAACGTCTTCGGTAAGGAATATTAGTTTTAAAGTATTAAAACTCCTTTAGATGTCAAAATCGGCGGTTTAAGACGAAATTCTTACAATAAACATTGTTTATCGTACATTATTTGAGTTATTTCGATTTTTGTTTATAATACTCTTGTAATATATCATACAGCTAATTTAAAAAGCTCTTAGGTTAGGAATATTAGTTTATTAATTATTAAAACTGCTTTTGACGTTAAAATCGGCTGTTTAAGACAAAATACTTGCAATAAACATTGTTTATCGTACATTATTTGAGTTATTTCGGCTTTTAGTAATAATATTCTTATATAATTTTTTACAGCTAATTTAATAAACGTCATAAGTTAGTAATCCAACTTTAAACATATTAAAATAACTGACTATATACGTTATAATAGGCTGTTTTGAACAAAATACTTTTATTAAACCCTTTCTTATCGTACACTATATGATTTATTTTGATTATTGGAATTAACATTCTTGTAATATATCATACAGCTCATTAAATAAACCTCTTTGGTTAAAAATATTAGTTTTAAAGTATTGAAACTCCTTTTGACTCGAAAATCGGCTGTTTAAGACAAAACACTTGCAATAAAGGTTGTTTATCGTACAGTATATAAGTTATTTTAATTGTTGGTTATAATTTTATTGTAGTATATCATACAGCTTATTAAATAAACATCTTTTGTTAGGAATACTATTTTATAAGTATTAAAACTCCTTTTGACGTCAAAATCGGCTGTTTAAGACGAAATACTTGCAATAAATATTGTTTATCGTTCAGTATTTGAGTTATTTTAATTATTGGTTTCAATATTTTTTTAAATATATTATACAATTAACTAGATAAACCTTTTCGGTTAGGAATATTAGTTTTAAAATATTAAAACTTTTTTTGACGTCAAAATTGTCTCTTTAAGACGATAAACTTGCAATAAACATTGTTTATAGTACATTATTTAAGTTATTTCAATTTATAGTTATAAAATGCTTGTAATATATCATACAATTAACTAATTAAACATCTTCGGTTAGGAATATTAGTTTTAAAGTATTAAAACACCTTTTGACGTCAAAATCGGCTTTTTGAGACGAAATACTTGCAATAAACATTGTCTATCGATATTTATTTGAGTTATTTCGATTATTAGTTAAAATATTCTAGTAATAACTCGTAAGGAAAATTTAATAAAGGTCTTCGGTTAAAAATATTAGTTTTCAGTATTAAAACTCCTTTTGACGTCAAAATCGGCTGTTTAAGACGAAACACTTGCAGTAAACATTGTTTGTCGTACAGTATTTGAGTTATTTCGATTCTAGGTTATAATATTCTTATAATATTTTAACAGCTAATTTAATAAACGTTTTTGGTTAGTAATCTAACTTTAAACATATTAAAAGTACTATAGACATTTTAATAGGCTGTTTTAAACAAAATACTTGTACTAAACCCTTTTTTTTGTATACTTCACCAATTATTTTGATTATTGGCATCAATAATCTCGTAATATATAATAAAGCTATTTAAATAAACCTCATCGGTTAGCAATATTAGTTTTAAACTATTAAAACTCCTTTTGACGTCAAAATTAGCTTTGAAAGACGAAAAACTTACTATAAACATTGTTTATCATTCATTATTTAAGTGATTTGATTATTAGTTAGAATATTCTTGTAATAACTCGAAAGGGTAATTTTATAAACGTCTTCGGTTAAAAACATTAGTTTTAAAGTATTAAAACACCTTTTGACGTTGAAATCGGCTGTTTAAGACGAAACACTTACAATAAACATTGTTTATCGTACAGTAATAAAGTTATTTTAATTGTTGGTTATAATATTCTTGGAATATTTCGTACAGCTAATTAAATAAAGATCTTCGGATAGGAATCTTAGTTTTAAAGTATTAAAACTCCCTTGACGTCATAATCGGCTATTTAAGACGAAACACTTGCAATAAACATTGTTTATCGTTCATTACTTAAGTTATTTCGATGGTCAGTTACAATATTCTTGTAATAACTCGTAAAGGTAACTTAATAAACGTGTTCAGTTAATAATATTATTTTAAAAATATTTAAACATCTTTTGACGTCAAAATAGGCTGTTTAAGACAAAACACTTGCAATAAACATTGTTTATCGTACAGTATTTAAGTTATTTCGATCCTATGACGTCAGATCCGACTGTTTAAGACGAAATACTTGCAAAAAACATTGTTTATCGTTTATTAATTCAGTTATTTCGACTTTTGATTATAATATTGGTGTAATATTAGTGCAGCTATTTTAATAAACGTCTTTAGTTAGTAATCCAACTTTAAACATATTAAAGTACTATAGAAGTTAAAATAGGCTGTTTTAAACAAAATACTTGTATTAAACCCTTTTTCCTCGTACACTATATGAATTATTTTGAGTATAGGCATTAATATTCTTGTAATATGTCATACAGCTAATTAAATAAACCTCTTCGGATAGGAATATTAGTTTTAAAATATAAAAACTCCTTTTGACGTCAAAGTCGGCTGTTTGAGACAAAATACTTGCAGTAAACCTTGTTTATCGTACACTATTTGAGTTATTTCGACTATTAGTTATAATATTCTTGAAATACTTTGTACATCTTGTTTAATTAACGTCTTTGGCTAGTAGTCTAATTTAAAACATATAAAAAGTACTATAGACGTTATAATAGGCTGTTTTAAACAAAATACTTCTATAAAACCGTTTCTTTATCGTACACTAAATAAATTTTTTTGATTATTGCATTAATATTCTTGTAATATACCATACAGGTATTTTAATAAACCTCTTAGGTTAAAAATATTATTTTTAATATATAAAAACTCTATATAAAACTGATTTTAAAATGTCAAAGTCGGCTTTTTAAGACGAAACTAATGCAATAAACATTGTTTATCGTTAAATATTTTAGTTATTTCGATTATTAGTTGAAAAACTCTTGTAATAACTCATAAAGGTAATTTAATATACGTCTTCGGTTAAAAATATTTGTTTCAAAAATCAAAATTTCCTTTGACTCCAAAACCGACTGTTTAAGACGGAAACTTGTAATAAACATTGTTTATCGTACAGTATTTAAGTTATTTCAATTCTTGGTTATAATATTCTTAGAATATTTTAACAGCTAATTTAATAAACGTTTTTGTTAGTAATCTAACTTTAAACATATTAAATGTACTATAGACATTATAATAGGCTGTTTTAAACAAAATACTTGTACTAAACCCTTTTTTTTGTATATTTCACCAATTATTTTGATTATTGGCATTAATAATCTTGTAATATATCATACAGCTATTTAAATAAACCTCATCGGTTAGCAATATTAGTTTTAAACTATTAAAACTCCTTTTGACGTCAAAATTAGCTTTTAAAGACGAAAAACTTGCTATAAACATTGTTTATCATTCATTATTTGAGTGATTTGATTATTAGTTACAATATTCTTGAAATAACTCGTAAAGGTAATTTTATAAACGTCTTCGGTTAAAAACATTAGTTTTAAAGTATTAAAACACCTTTTGTCGTTGAAATCGGCTGTTTAAGACGAAACACTTACAATAAACATAGTTTATCGTACAGTAATAAAGTTATTTTAATTGTTGGTTATATAATTCTTTGAATATTTCGTACAGCTATATAAATAAAGATTTTCGGATAGGAATCTTAGTTTTAAAGTATTTAAACTCCCTTTCACGTCAAAATCGGCTATTTAAGACGAAACACTTGCAATAAACATTGTTTATCGTTCATTACTTAAGTTATTTCGATGGTCAGTTACAATATTCTAGTAATAACTCGTAAAGGAAACTTAATAAACGTGTTCAGTTAATAATATTATTTTAAAAATATTTAAACACCTTTTGACGTCAAAATCGGCTGTTTAAGACGAAACACTTGCAATAAACATTGTTTATCGTACAGTATTTAAGTTATTTCGATCCTATGACGTCAGAACCGACTGTTTAAGACGAAATACTTGCAAAAAACATTGTTTATCGTTTATTAATTCAGTTATTTCGACTTTTGATTATAATATTGGTGTTATATTAGTGCAGCTATTTTAATAAACGTCTTTAGTTAGTAATATAACTTTAAACATATTAAAAGTACTATAGACGTTAAAATAGGCTGTTTTAAACAAAATACTTGTATTAAACCCTTTTTTCTCGTACACTATATGAATTATTTTGAGTATAGGCATTAATATTCTTGTAATATGTCATACAGCTAATTAAATAAACCTCTTCGGGTAGGAATATTAGTTTTAAAATATAAAAACTCCTTTTGACGTCAAAATCGGCTGTTTGAGACAAAATACTTCAGTAAACCTTGTTTATCGTACACTATTTGAGTTATTTCGACTATTGGTTATAATATTCTTAAAATACTTTGTACATCTTGTTTAATTAACGTCTTTGGCTAGTAGTCTAATTTAAAATATATAAAAAGTACTATAGACGTTATAATAGGCTGTTTTAAACAAAATACTTATATTAAACCGTTTCTTTATCGTACACTAAATGATTTTTTTTGATTATTGCATTAATATTCTTGTAATATACCATACAGGTATTTCAATAAACCTCTTCGGTTAAAAATATTATTTTTAATATATAAAAACTATATAAAACTGATTTCAAAATGTCAAAATCGGCTTTTTAAGACAAAACTAATGCAATAAACATTGTTTATCGTTCAATATTTTAGTTATTTCGATTATTAGTTGAAACACTCTTGTAATAACTCATACAAGTAATTTAATAAACGTCTTCGGTTAAAAATATTTGTTTTTAAAAAACAAAACTTCTTTTGACTTCAAAACCGACTGTTTAAGACGAAAAACTTGTAATAAACATTGTTTATCGTACAGTATTTAAGTTATTTCGACTGTTGGTTATAATATTCTTGTAACATTTCAAACAGTTAATTAAATAGAGCTTTTCGGTGAAAAATATTAGTTTAAAAGTATTAAAACTAATTTTAAAGTATTAAAAGTCCCTTTTAAGTCAAAATCGGCTGTTTGAGAAGAAATACTTTCAATATACATTGCTTATTTTACATTATTTGAGTTAATTCGGATTTTGGTAATAAAATTTTTGTAATATTTTGTATAGCTAATTTAATAAACAACTTCGGTTTCTAATCTAGCTTTAAACATAAAAATGTACTATAGACCTTATAATAGGCCGTTAAGACGAAATACTTTTAATAAACATTGTTTATCGTTCATTATTTGAGTTATTATAATTTTTCGTTATAAAATGCTTGTATTACATCACACAGCTAATTTCTTAGAGCTCTTTGGTTAGGAATATTAGTTTTAAAGAATTAAAACTCCTTTTGACGTCAAAATCGGCTTTTTAAGACAAAATACTTACAATAAACATTGTTTATCGTTCATTATTTGAGTTATTTTGACTTTTGGTTACAATATTGGTGTAATATTATGTACAGCTTATTTATTTAACGTCTTTAGTTAGTAATTTAACTTTAAACAAAGTAAAAGTACTATAGACGTTATAATAGGCTATTTTCAACAAAATACTTGTATTAAACCCTTTTTTCTTGTACAATATATGACCAATTTTGATTATTGGAATTAATAATCATGTAATATATCATACTGCTAATTAAATAAACATCTTCGGATAGAAATATTAGTTTTAAAATATTAAAACTCCTTTTGACGGCAAAATCGGCTGTTTGAGACGATATACTTGCAGTAAACATTGTTTATCGTTCATTATTTGAGTTATTTTGATATTAGTTACAATATTTTGTAATAACTCGTAAAGGTAATTTAATAAACGTCTTTTGTTAAAACAATTAGTTTTTAAGTTTTAAAATTCCTTTTGACCAAAAACTTACAATAAACATTGTTTATCGTACATTGTTTAAGTTGTTTTGACTTTTGGTTATTATATTCGTGTAATTTTTGTACAGCTGATTTAATAAACGTCTTAGGTTAGTAATATAACTTAAAACATATTAAAAGTACTATAGACGTTATAATAGGTTTTTTTTAACAGAATAAGTAGATTAAACCCTTTTTAACCGACGATATTTGGATTTTAATTATTATAGTAGTATTCTTTTTATATATCATACGGCTAATTAAATAAACATCTTCGGTTATGATATTAGTTTTTAGATATTAAAACTTATTTTGACGTTTAAATCGGCTGTTTAAGACGAAATACTTGCAATAAACATTGTTTATCGTTCAATATTTAAGTTATTTCGATTATAAGTTAAAATATTCTTGTAATAACTCAAAAAGGTAATTTAATAAACGTCTTCGGTGAAAAATATTTGTTTTAAAGCATCAAAACTTCCTTTAACGTCAAAAGCGACTGTTTAAGACGAAATACTTGCAATAAGTATTGTTTATTGTTCATTTTTTGAGTATATCGACTTTTGATTACAATATTGGTGTAATATTATGTGCATCTATTTAAATAAACGTCTTTAGTTAGTAATCCAACTTTAAACATATTAAAAGTACTATAGACGTTATTATAGGCTGTTTTAAACAAAATACTTGTATTTAACCCTTTTTTCTCGTACATTATATGAATCATTTGAGTTATTTCGATTATTAGTTACAATATTCTTGTAATAACTCGTAAAGGTAATTTAATAAATGTCTTTGGTTAAAAATAATAGTTTTAAAGTTTTAAAACTCCTTTTGAGGTCAAAATCGGCTGTTTAAGACGAAAAACTTGTAAAAAACATTTTTTATCGTACAGTATTTAAGTTGTATTAATTGTTGGTTATAATATTCATGTAATATTTCTAATTAAATAAAGCTCTTCGGTTAGGAATATTAGTTTTAAAGTATTGTAACTCTGGTTGACGTCAAAATCGGCTGTTTAAAACGAAATAAATGCAATAAACATGCTCATCGTACATTATTTGAGTTAAATCGACTTTTGGTTATAATGTTCTTGTAATATTTTGTACAGCTAGATTAATAAACCTCTTAGGTTAGTAATCTAACTTTGAACATATTAAAAGTACTATAGACGTTATAGTAGACTGTTTTAAACAAAATAACTATGTCGAACCCTTTTTTTCGGTACGTTATTTGAATTAATTTAAATTATTAATATTAATATTCTTTAAATATTTCATACAGCTAAATGAATAAACCTCTCCGGTAGAAAACATTAGTTTTAAAGTATTAAAACTCCTTCTGATGTCAAAATGGCGGTTTAAGACGAAAAACTTACAATAAACATTGTTTATCGTACATTTATTAAGTTATTTTGACTTTTGGCTATAAACTTGGTGTAATATTATGTACAGCTAATTTAATAAACGTCTTTAGTTAAAAATATTTGTTTGAAAGCATAAAAACTTTCTTTGTCGTCAAAACCGACTGTTTAAAACGAAATAATTGCAAAATTGAATAATAAATCGTTCATTATTTGAGTTATTTCGACTTTTGGTTATATTATTGGTGTAATATTATGCACAGCTAATTTAATAAACGTCTTTAATTATTAATCCAACTTTAAACATATTAAAAGTACTATAGACGTTATAATAGGCTGTTTTAAACAAAATACTTGTATTAAACCCTTTTTTTATTGTATAATATATGAATAATTTTGATTATTGGCATTAATAATCATGTAATATATCATAGAGCTAATTAAATAAACTTCTTCGGATAGAAATATTAGTTTTAAAGAATAAAAACTTCTTTTGACGTCAAAATCGGCTGTTTAAGACGAAATACTTGCAGTAAACATTGTTATCGTTTATTATTTGAGTTATTTCGATTATTAAGATAATATTCTTTTAATAACTCTTAAAGGTAATCTAATAAACATCTTCGGTTAAAAATATTAATTTTAAAACTCCTTTTGACGTGAAAATTGGCTATTTAAGACGAAACACTTGCAACAAACATTGTTTATCGTACAGTATTTAAGTTATTGCGATTGTTGGTTATAATATTCCTGTAATATTTCGTACAGCTATTTAAATAAAGCTCTTCGGTTAGGAATATTAGTTTTAAAGTATTAAAACTCCTTTTGACGTCAAAATCGGCTGTTTAAGACGAAATACTTGCAATAAACATTGTTTATCGTACATTATTTGAGTTCTTTCGATTGTTGGTTATAATCTTCTTGTAATATTTTGTACAGCTAATTGAATAAAGTTCTTCAGTTAGAAATATAAGTTATAAATTATTAAAACTCTTTTTGACGTCAAAATCGGCTGTTCAAGACAAAATACTTGCAATTAACATTGTTTATCGTACATTATTTGAGTTATTTCGGCTTTTAGTAATAATATTCTTGTATAATTTTTTACAGCTAATTTAATAAACGTCTTAAGTTAGTAATCCAACTTTAAACATATTAAAAGTACATACTATATACGTTATTATAGGCTGTTTTGAACAAAATACTTGTATTAAACCCTTTTTTAACGTACATTATATGATTTATTTTGATTATTGGCATTAATATTCTTGTATTATATCATACAGCTTATTTAATAAACCTCTTTGGTTAGAAAAATTAGTTTTAAAGTATAAAAATTCCTTTTGACTCGAAAATCGGCTGTTTAAGACGAAACATTTGCAATAAAGATTGTTTATCGTACAGTATTTAAGTTATTTAAATTGTTGGTTATTATTTTATTGTAGTATATCATACAGCTTATTAAATAAACCTCTTCGGTAAGGAATATTATTTTTAAAGTATTAAAACTCCTTTTGATGTCAAAATCGGCTGATTAAGACGAAATACTTGCAATAAAAATTGTTTATAGTACATTTTTTGAGTTAATTCAATTTTTGGTTATAAAATGCTTGTAATATATCATACAATTAACCATTTAAACACAATTTTTACAGTATTAAAATTAGTTTTAAAGTATTTAAATTAGTTTTAGAGTATTAAAACTCTTTTTGATGTCGAAATCGGCTGTTTAAGACGAAATACTTGCAATAAACATTGTTTATCGTTCATTATTTGAATTAATCGATTATTACTTACAATATTCTTGTAATAACTCATAAAGGTAATTTCATAAACGTCTGCGGTTAAAAATATTATTTTTAAGGTATTAAAACACCTTTTGACGTTAAAATCGGCTAGTTAAAACGAAACACTTGCAATAAACATTGTTTATCATACAGTATTAAAGTTATTTTAATTGTTGGTTATAATATTCTTGTAATATTTCGTACAGCTAATTAAATAAAGATCTTCGGATAGGAATGTTAGTTTTAAAATATTAAAACTCTCTTTGACGTCAAAATCGGCTATTTAAGACGAAACAGTTGCAATAAACATTGTTTATCGTTCATTACTTAAGTTATTTCGATGGTTAATTACAATATTCTTGTAATAACTTGTAAAGGTAATTTTTTAAACGTCTTCAACTAATAGTATTATTTTTGAAATATTTAAACACCTTTTAACGTCAAAATCGGCTGTTTAAGACGAAATACTTGCAATAAACATTGTTTATCGTACAGTATTTAAGTTATTTCGATTGATGGTTATAATTTTATTGAAATATATCATACAGCTAATTCAATAAAGCTCTTCGGTTAGAAATATTAGTTTTAAAGTAATAAAACTCCTTCTGACGTCAAAATCGGCTGTTTAAGACGAAACACTTGCAATAAACATTGTTTATAGTACATTATTTGAGTTATTTTAATTTTTGGTTATAAAATGCTTGTAAAAAATCATACAATTAACTAAATAAACCTCTTAGGTTAGCAGTATTAGTTTGAAAATCTTAAAACAACTTTTGACGTCAAAATCGGCTTTTTAAGACGATATATTTGCAAAATACATTGTTTATCGTTATTTATTTGAATTATTTCGATTATTAGTTAAATTGTTATAGTAATAACTCGTAAGGGTAATTTAATAAAGTTTTTCGATTAAAAATACTAGTTTTAAAGTATTTAAACTAGTTTTGACGTCAAAATCGGCTGTTTAAGACGAAACACTTACGATAAACATTATTTATAGTTCATTATTTGAGTTATTTCGATTATTTGTAACAATATACTTGTAATATTTTTAAAGCTTATTTTATAAACGTCTTTGGTTAGTAATCTAACTTTAAACAAATTAAAAGTACTATATAAATTATAATAGGCTGTTTTAAACAAAATACTTGTATTAAACCTTTTTTTCTAGTATACTAATAAATTATTTTGATTATTGGCATTAATAATCTTCTGAATATATAATACAGCTAATTAAATAAACCTTATCGGTTAGGAATATTAGTTTTAAACTATTAAAACTTCTTTTGACGTCAAATCAGCTGTTTAAGACGAAATACTTGCCATAAACATTGTTAATCGTTTATTATTTGAGTTATTTTGATTATTAGATATAATTTGCTTGTAATATAACATACTGGTAATTAAATAAGCCTTTACAGTTAGGAATTGTAGTTTAAAGTATTCAAACTTCTTTTGAAGTCAAAATCAGCTGTTTAAGACGAATAACTTGCCATAAACATTGTTTATCGTTCATTATTTGAGTTATTTCAATTATTAGTTACAATATGCTGGTAATAACTCGTAATAGTAATTTAATAAACGTGTTGCAATGAAAATATTAGTTTTAAAGTTTTAAAAGTTCTTTGACGTCAAAATCGACTGTTTCAGACAAAGTATTGCAACAAACATTGTTTATCGTACAGTATTTAAGTTATTGCGATTGTTGGTTATAATATTCCTGTAATATTTCGTACAGCTAATTAAATAAAGCTCTTCGGTTAGGAATATTAGTTTTAAAGTATTAAAACTCCTTTTGATGTCAAAATCGGCTGTTTAAGACGAAATACCTGTAATAAATCAGTTTATTAAACATTATTTGACTTATTTCGACTTTTGATTATAATATTCCTGTAATATTTTGTATAGCTAATTTAATTAACGTCTTAGGTTAGTAATCTAACTTTAAACATATTAAAAGTACTATAGACGTTATAATAGGCTTTTATAAACAGAATAACTATATTAAACCCTTTTTTATCGTACGTTATTTGAATTATTTCGATTATTATATAAGTATTCTTCTAATATATCATACGGCTAATTAAATAAACATCTTCGGTAATAATATTAGTTTTAAAGTATTAATACTGCTTTTGACGTTTAAATCGGCTGTTTAAGACGTAATACTTGCAATAAACATTGTTTATCGTTCAATATTTAAGTTAATTTGATTATTAGTTAAAATATTCTAGTAATAACTCATATAGGTAATTTAATAAACGTGTTCGGTTAAAAATATTTGTTGCAAAGCATCAAAACTTTGTTTGACTTCAAAACCGAAGGTTTAAGGCGAAATACTTCCAATAAACATTGTTTATCGTTTAATATTTGAGTTATTTCGACTTTTTGTTATAATATTGGTGTAATATTATGTGCATCTATTTTAATAAACATCTTTAGTTAGTAATCCAACTTCAAACATATTAAAAGTACTATGACGTTATATTAGGCTGTTTTAAACAAAATAGTTGTATTAAACCCTTTTTTCTCGTAAACTATATGAATTATTTTTAGTATTGGCATTAATATTCTTGTATATGTCATACAGTTATTTTAATAAACCTCTTCGGTTAGATGTATTAGTTTTAAAGTATCAAAACTCCTGTTGACGTCAAAATCGGCTGTTTAAGACGAAAAACTTGCAATAAAAATTGTTTATCGTTTATTATTTGAGTTATTTCGATTATTTGTTACAATATTTTTGTAATAACTCGTAAAGGTTATTTAATAAACGTCTTCGGATAAAAATATTAGTTTTAAAGTTTTAAAACTCCTTTTGACGTCAAAATCGGCTAATTAAGACGAGAAACTTGCAATAAACATTGTTTATCGTACAGTATTTACGTTATATTGATTGTTGGTTATAATAATCTTGTAATATTTTCTAGAGCTAATTAGATAAAGATCTTCGTTTAGGATGTTAGTTTTAAACTATTAAAACTCTTTTTGACGTCAAAATCGGCTGTTTAAGACGAAATACATGCAATAAACTTGTTTATCGTACATTATTTGAATTATTTCGATGGTTAGTTACAATATTCTTGTAATAACTCGTAAAGATAATTCGATAAACGTCTTCAGTTAATAATATTGTTTTCAAAATATTTAAACACCTTTTGACGTCAAAATCGGCTGTTTAAGACGAAATACTTGCAATAAACATTGTTTTTCGTACAGTATTTAAGTTATTTTGATTGTTGGTTATAATTTTATTGTAGTAAATCTTAAAGCTTATAAAAAAAACCGCTTCGGTACCTCTTTATTTATCGTGCACTATTTGAATTACATTGATTATTATAATAGTATTCTTGTAATATATCATACGGCTACTTAAACAAAATTCTTCGGTTAGGATATTAGTTTTAAAGTATTGAAATTCCTTTTGACGTTTAAATCAGCTTTTTAAGACGAAATACTTGCAATAAACATTGTTTATCGTTTAATATTTAAGTTATTTCGATTATTAGTTAAAATAATCTTATAATAACTCATAAAGGTAATTTAATAAACGTCTTCGGTAAGGAATATTAGTTTTACAGTATTAAAAGTTCTTTTGATGTCAAAATCGGCGGTTTAAGACGAAATACTTGCAAAAAACAATTGTTTATCGTTCATTAATTAAGATTATGACTTTTGATCATAATATCGGTGTAATTTTATGTGCAGCTATTTTAATAAACGTCTTTAGTTAGTAATCAAACTTTAAACATATTAAAAGTACTATAGACATTGAAATAGGCTGTTTTAAAAAAAATACTTGTATTTTTTAATAATAGTGCAATACGTAGGAAGCACAGGAGGAACTTTCAAAAAAAGGTGGTATAGCCACATAAGAGATATAAAAATTTACAAGGAGAACGGAACTGAACTATCCAAATATATTTGGAAGCTAAAACGCAACAACACTAACTACAACATCAAATGGGAAATTTTACACCACATCGGACACATAAGGAAACCGCAGAGAATCTGCAGGACCTGCTCCTATGAAAAAATGGAAATAGCGAACGCTGACGGGGAAACATCATTAAATAAAAGGAACGAGTTAATATGCTCTTGTATACACTTTAAGAAGCTTTATTTCAAAACTTAAGAGCGTTTTGATAAAAAAATATCTATTTTAATTTGTACAAGTACTTAAACCAATATATAATTACGTCATAATACAATAGCTAAACTTTTTTTAAACGAGTAAACTTAACTTAAAGGTTTAGTTAAAGAGATGTTTTTCTTTGTTAGTTATCCAAAGATTTCACAAGGCCACTAAATGTTAGTAGAATCGTTTTTTATTTTATTTTTATTGTATATTTTTTTTTGTTTAAGTTTTAAGATTGTATAATTATTAAGTAACGTGCATTTTCCTAAATTTAGCCTAGCAACATTAAAATCATCATACGCTAGTAACTTTAAACTATAGGTTTTAATTAGATTTTACTCAGTTTTTTGTTATACATTTTTTCTTTTTAACTTCTTTTATTTCAAGTTTAGCCTAATGTCTTCCTACTTGTTATCACATAAATTATTACAGATTTTAAACAACTGAAGATCTCGTTTTTTTTTTAAACGAGTGAAACATTGTATTGTAATAAAATTTTAAAAATTTATCATTAAATTATATCATACAGCTAATTCAATAAAGCTCATCGGTTAGAAATATTAGTTTAAAATTATTAAAACTCCTTTTGACATCAAAATTAGCTGTTTAAGACGAAACACTTGCAATAAACATTGTTTATAGTACATTATTTGAGTTATTTCAATTTTTGGTTATAAAATGCTCGTAATATATCATACAATTAACTAAATAAACTTCTTAGGTTATAATTATTTTTTTTAAAGAATTAAAACTCCTTTTGACGTCAAAATCGGCTGTTTAAGACAAAACACTTGCAATAAACATTGTTTATCGTACAGTATATAATTTATTCTAATTTTTGATTAAAATATTCGTCTAATACTTCGTACAGCTAATTAAATAAATCTCTTCGGTTAGGAATATTAGTTTTAAAGTATTAAAACTCCTTTTGACGTCAAAATTGGCTGTTAAAATCGAAATACTTAAATTAAACATTTTTTATCGTAAAGTGTTTAAGTTATTCCATTTGTTGTTTATAATATTTTTGTAATATTTTGTACAGCTAATTAAATAAACGTCTTTAGTTAGTAATCCAAATTTAAACATATTAAAAGTACTATTGACGTTATAATAGGCTGTTTTAAACACTTGTATTAAACCCTTTTTTCTTGTACAATATATAAATTATTTTGATTATTGGCTTTACTAATCATGTAATATATCATACAGCTAATTAAAACAACCTCTTCGGATAGGAATATTTGTTTTAATGTATTAAAATTCCTTTTGACGTCAAAATCGGATGTTTGAGACGAAAAAGTTGCAGTAATCATTGTTTTTCGTTCATTATCTGAGTTATTTCGATTTTTAGCTACAATATTCTTTAATAACTCGTAAAGGTTATTTAATAAACGTCTTTGGTTAAAAGTATTAGTTTCAAAGTTTAAAAACTCCTTTTAACGTCAAAATCGGCTGTTTAAGACAAAATACATGCAATAAACATTGTTTATTGTACATTATTTGAGTTTTTTCGACTTTTAATCATAATATTCTTGTATGATTTTGTATAGCTAATATAATAAACGTCTTAGGTTAGTAATCTAACTTTAAACATATTAAAAGAACTATAGACGTTATAATAGGCTTTTTTAAAACATAATAACTATATTAAACCCTTTTTTATCGTACGTTAGTTGAATTACTTTGATTATTATATTAGTATTCTTGTAATACATCATACGGCTAATTAAATAAACATCTTCGGTTAGGATATTAGTTTTAAATTATTAAAACTCCTTTTGACGTTAAATTGGCTGTTTAAGACGAAATACTTGCAATAAACATTGTTTATTGTTCAATATTTAAGTTATTTCCATTATTAGTTAAAATATTCTTGTAATAACTCATAAAGGTAATCTAGTAAGTGTCTCTGGTTAAAAATGTTTGTTTTAAAGCATCAAAACTACCTTTGACGTCAAAACCGGCTATTTAAGACGAAATACTTGCAATAAACATTGTTCATCGTATAGTATTTAAGTTATTGCAATTGTTAGTAATAATATTCCTGTAATATTTCGTACAGCTAATTAGATTAAGCTCTTCGGATAGGAATATTTGTTTTAATGTATTAAAACTCCTTTTGATGTCAAAATCGGATGTTTGAGACGAAATACTTGCAGTAAACATTGATTTTTGTTCATTATTTGAGTATTTCGATTTTTAGTTACAATATTTTTGTAATAACTTGTAAAGGTTATTTAATAAACGTCTTTGGTTAAAAGTATTAGTTTCAAAGTTTTAAAACTCCTTTTGACGTCAAAATCGGCTGTTTAAGACAAAATACATGCAATAAACATTGTTTATTGTACATTATTTGAGTTATTTCGACTTTTAATCATAATATTCTTGTAATATTTGGTATAGCTAATTTAATAAACGTCTTAGGTTAGTAATCTAACTTTAAACATATTAAAAGTACTATAGACGTTATAATAGGCTTTTATAAAACTGAATAACTATATTAAACCATTTTTTGTCGTACGTTGTTTGAATTACTTTGATTATTATATTAGTATTCTTGTAATATATCATTCGGCTATTTAAATAAACATCTTCGGTAAGAATATTAGTTTTAAAGTATTAAAACTTCTTTTGACGTTTAAATCGGCTGTTTAAGACGAAATACTTGCAATAAACATTGTTTATCGTTCAATATTTAAGTTATTTCCATTATTAGTTAAAATATTCTTGTAATAACTCATAAAGGTAATTTAAGAAACGTCTTCGGATAAAAATATTTGTTTCAAAGCATCAAAACTTCCTTTGACTTCAAAACCGACTGTATAAGACGAAATAAATGCAATAAACATTGTTTATCGTTCATTATTTGAGTTATTTCGACTTTTTGTTATAATATTGGTGTAATATTTTGTGTATCTATTTTAATAAACGTCTTTAGTTAATAATCCAACTTTAAACATATTAAAAGTACTATAGACGTTATAATAGGCTGTTTTAAACAAAATACTTGTATTAAACCCTTTTTTCTCGTACACTATATGAATTATTTTAAGTATTAACATTAATATTTTTGTAATATGTCATACAGCTAATTAAATAAACCTCTTCGGATAGGAATATTAGTTTTAAAGTATTAAAATTCCTTTTGACGTCAAAATCGGCTGTTTAAGACGAAATACTTGGAATAAAAACTGTTTATCGTTTATTATTTGAGTTATTTCGATTATTTGTTGCAATATTTTTGTAATAACTCGTAAAGGTAATTTAATAAACGTCTTCGGGTAAAAATATTAGTTTTAAAGTTTTAAAACTCCTTTTGAAGTCAAAATCGGCTGTTTAAGACAAGACACTTCCAATAAACATTGTTTTTCGTACAGTATTTAAGTTATATTGATTGTTGGTTATAATAATCTTGTAATATTTTTTAGTGCTAATTAAATAAAGCTCTTCGGTTAGGATGTTAGTTTTAAAGTATTAAAACTCTATTTGACGTCAAAATCGGCTGTTTAAGACGAAATACATGCAATAAACATGCTTATCGTACTATATTTGAGTTATTTCGATTTTTGGTTATAATGTTCTTGTAGTATTTTGTACAGCTAGATTAATAAACCTCTTAGGTTAGTAATCAAACTTTGAACATATTAAAAGTACTATAGACGTTATAGTAGACTGTTTTAAACAAAATAACTATATCAAACCTTTTTTTATTGTACGTTATTTGAATTACTTTGATTATAACATTAATAATCTTGAAATATGTCATACAGCTAATTAAATAAACATCTCCGGTAAGGAATATTAGTTTAAAAGTATTAAAACTTCTTTTGATGTCAAAATTGGCGGTTTACGACGAAATACTTACAATAAACATTGTTTATCGTACATTATTTGAGTTATTTCGATTTTTGTTTATAATATTCTTGTAATATTTCGTACAGCTAATTAAATAAAGCTCTTCGGTTAGGAATGATAGTTTTAAAGTATTAAAACTACTTTTCTGTCAAAATCGGCTGTTTAAGACGAAATACTTGCAATAAACATTGTTTATTGTACATTATTTGAGTTATTTTGATTTTTGTTTATAATAATCTTGTAATATTTTGTGTAGCTAATTTTATAAACGTCTTAGGTTAGTAATCTAATTTTAACTATATTAAAAATAGTCTAGATATTATAATAGGCTTTTTAAAACAGAATAACTATATTAAACCCTTTTTTATCGTACGTTATTTGAATTACTTTGATTATTATATTAGTATTCTTGTAATATATCATACAGCTAATTAAATAAACATCTTCGGTTAGGATATTAGTTTTAAAGTATTAAAACTCCTTTTAACGCCTAAATCGGCTGTTTAAGACAAAAAACTTGCAATAAACGTTTTTTATCGTTTAATATTTAAGTTATTTCGATTTTTGTTTATAATATTCTTGTAATATTTCGTACAGCTAATTAAATAAAGCTCTTCGGTTAGGAATATTAGTTTTAAAGTATTAAAAATCCTTTTGACGTCAAAATCGGCTGTTTGAGACGAAATACTTGCAGTAAATATTGTTTATCGTTCATTATTTGAGTTATTTTGATAATTAGTTACAATATACTTGTTATAACTCGTAAAGGTATTTTAGTAAACGTCTTCGGTAAGAAATATTAGTTTCAAAGTATTAAAACTTCTTTTGATGTCAAAATCGGCGGTTTAAGACGAAATACTTACAATAAACATTGTTTATCGTACATTATTTGAGTTATTTCGATTTTTGTTTATAATATTCTTGTTAAATATCATACAGCTAAATTATTAAAGCTCTCCGGTTAGGAATATTAGTTTTAAACTATTAAAACTCCTTTTGACCTCAAAATTAGCTTTTTAAGACGAAATACTTGCAATAAACATTGTTTATCATTCATTATTTGAGTTATTTCGATTATTAGTTACAATATTCTTGTAATAACTCGTACAGCTAATTAAAAAAAGCTCTTCGGATATAAATATTAGTTTTGAAGTATTAAAACTCCCTTTGACGTCAAAATCGGCTATTTACGACGAAACACTTGCAATAAACAATGTTTATCGTTCATTATTTAAGTTATTTCGATGGTTAGTTACAATATTCTTGTAATAACTCGTAAAGGTAATTCAATTAACGTCTTCAGTTAAAAATATTATTTTCAAAGTATTTAAACACCTTTTGACGTCAAAATCGGCTGTTTAAGACGAAATACTTGCAATAAACATTTTTTATCGTACAGTATTTAAGTTATTTCAATTGTTGGTTATAATTTTATTGTATTAAATCATAAAGCTTATTAAAAAAACCTCTTCGGTACCTCTTTATTTATCGTGCACTATTTGAATTACTTTGATTATTATAATAGTATTCTTGTAATATATCATACGGCTAATTAAATAAAAATCTTCGGTTAGGATATTTGTTTTAAAGTAGTAAAACTCTTTTTGATGTTTAAATCAGCTGTTTAAGACGAAATACTTGCAATAAACATTGTTTATCGTTTAATATTTAAGTTAATTCGATTATTAGTTAAAATAATCTTGTTAAAACTCATAAAGGTAATTTAATAAACGTCTTCGGTTAAAAATATTTGTTTTAAAGCATGAAAACTTCCTTTGACGTCAAAATGGACTGTTTAAGACGAAATACTTGCAAAAAACATTGTTTATCGTTCATTAATTGAGTATTTCGACTTTTGATTATAATATTGGTGTAATATTATGTGCAGCTATTTTAATAAACGTCTTCAGTTAGTAATCAAACTTCAAACATATTAAAAGTACTTTAGACGTTAAAATAGGCTGTTTTAAACAAAATACTTGTATTAACTTGTTGTAAACCTTTTTTTCTCGAACACTATTTGAATTATTTTGAGTATTGGCATTAATATTCTTGTAATTAGTCATACAGCTAATTAAAAAAAACCTCTTCGGATAGGAATATTAGTTTTAAAGTATTAAAACTCCTTTTGACGTCAAAATCGGATGTTTGAGACGAAATACTTGCAGTAATCATTGTTTTTCGTTCATTAATTGAGTTATTTCGATTTTTAGTTACAATATTCTTGTAATAACTCGTAAAGGTTATTTAATAAACGTCTTTGGTTAAAAGTATTAGTTTTAAAGCATCAAAAGTTCCTTTGACGTCAAAACCGACTCTTTAAGACGAAATATTGCTTTAAGCATTGTTTATCGTTCATTATTTGAGTTATTTTAATTTTTCGTTATATTATTGGTGTAATATTATGTGTATCTATTTTAATAAACGTCTTTAGTTAGTAATCCAACTTTAAACATATTAAAAGTACTATAGACGTTATAATAGGCTGTTTTAAACAAAATACTTGTATTAAACCCTTTTTTCCCGTACACTATATGAATTATTTTGAGTATTGACATTAATATTTTTGTAATATGTCATACAGCTAATTAAATAAACCTCTTCGGATAGGAATATTAGTTTTAAAGTATTAAAACTCCCTTTGATGTCAAAATCGGCTATTTAAGACGAAATACTTGCAAAAAAATTGTTTTTCGTTCATTATTTGAGTTATTTCGATTATTTGTTACAATATTTTTTTAATAACTCGTAAAGGTAATATAATAAACGTCTTCGGATAAAAATATTAGTTTTAAAGTTTTAAAACTCTTTTTGACGTCAAAATCGGCTGTTTAAGACGAGACACTTGCAATAAACATTCTTTATCGTTTAATATGTAAGTTATTTCGATTATTAGTTTAAATATTCTTGTAATAACTCATGAAGGTAATTTAATAAACGTCTTCGGTTAAAAATATTTGTTTTAAAGCATGAAAACTTCCTTTGACGTCAAAACCGACTCTTTAAGACGAAATACTTGCAAAAAACATTGTTTATCGTTCATTATTTGAGTATATCGACTTTTGATTACAATATTGGTGTAATATTATGTGCAGCTATTTTAATAAACGTCTTTAGTTAGTAATCCAACTTTAAACATATTAAAAGTACTATAGACGTTAAAATAGGCTGTTTTAAAGAAAATACTTGTATTAAACACTTTTTTCTCGTACACTATTTGAATTTTTTTGAGTATTGACATTAATATTTTTGTAATATGTCATACAGCTAATTAAATAAACCTCTTCGGATAGGAATATTAGTTTTAAAGTAATAAAACTCCTTTTGACGTCAAAATCGGCTGTTTGAAATAAAATACTTGCAGTCAACATTGTTTATCGTTCATTATTTGAGTTATTTTCATAGTTAGTTACAATATTCTTGTAATAACTCGTACAGACAAATAAAAAAGCTCTTCGGATAGGAATATTATTTTAAAGTATTAAAACTCCCATTGACGTCAAAATCGGCTATTTAAGACGAAATACTTGCAAAAAACATTGTTTATCGTTCATTATTTGAGTTATTACGACGGTTAGTTACAATATTCTTGTAATAACTCGTAAAGGTAATTTGATAAACGTCTTCAATTAATAATTCTATTTTTAGAATATATAAACACCTTTTGACGTCAAAATCGGCTGTTGAAGACGAAATACTTGCAATAAACATTGTTTATTGTATAGTATTTAAGTTATTTCGATTGATGATTATTATTTTATTGTAGTATATCATACAGCTTATTAAAAAAACCTCATCGGTTTGAAATATTATTTTTAAATTATTAAAACTCCTTTTGACGTCAAAATTGGCTGTTTAAGCAAAAAAATTGCAATAAACTTTGTTTATCGTTCTTTATTTGAGTTATTTTGATTATCGGTATTAATATTCTTGAAATATATCATACAGCTAATTCAATGAAGCTCATCGGTTAGAAATATTAGTTTTAAAGTATTAAAACTCCTTTTGACCTCTAAATCGGCTGTTTAAGACGAAACACTTGCAATAAACATTGTTTAAAGTACATTATTTGAGTTATTTCAATTTTTGGTTATAAAATGCTTGTAATATATCATACAATTAACTAAATAAACCTCTTAGGTTAAAATTATTATTTTATAGAATTAAAACTCCTTTTGACGTCAAAATCGGCTGTTTAAGATAAAACACTTGCAATAAACATTGTTTATCGTACAGTATATAATTTATTCTAATTTTTGTTTAGATATTCGTCTAAAACTTCGTACAGCTAATCAAATAAATCTCTTCGGTTAGAAATATTATTTTTAAAGTATTAAAACTACTTTTGACGTCAAAATTGTCTGTTAAAAACGAAACACTTGAAATAAACATTGTTTATCGTAAAGTGTTTAAGTTATTCCATTTGTTGTTTATAATATTTTTGTAATATTTTGTACAGCTAATTAAATAAACGTCTTTAGTTAGTAATCCAAATTTAAACATATTAAAAGTACTATTGACGTTATAATAGGCTGTTTTAACAAAATACTTGTATTAAACCCTTTTTTCTTGTACAATATATAAATTATTTTGATTATTGGCTTTACTAATCATGTAATATATCATACAGCTAATTAAAACAACCTCTTCGGATAGGAATATTTGTTTTAATGTATTAAAACTCCTTTTGACGTCAAAATCGGATGTTTGAGACGAAATACTTGCAGTAAACATTGTTTTTTGTTTATTATTTGAGGTATTTCGATTTTTAGTTACAATATTCTTGTAATAACTCGTAAAGGTTATTTAATAAACTTATTTAGTTAAAAGTATTAGTTTCAAAGTTTTAAAACTCCTTTTGACGTCAAAATCGGCTGTTTAAGACAAAATACATGCAATAAACATTGTTTATTGTACATTATTTGAGTTATTTTGACTTTTAATCATAATATTCTTGTAATATTTTGTATAGCTAATTTAATAAACGTCTTAGGTAAGTAATTTAACTTTAAACATTTTAAAAGTACTATAGACGTTATAATAGGCTTTTCTAAAACAGAATAACTATATTAAACCCTTTTTTATCGTAAGTTAGTTGAATTACTTTGATTATTATATAAGTATTCTTATAATACATCGTACGGCTAATTAAATAAACATCTTCGGTTAGGATATTAGTTTTAAATAATTAAAACTCCTTTTGACGTTTAATTGGCTGTTTAAGACGAAATACTTGCAATAAACATTGTTTATTGTTCAATATTTAAGTTATTTCCATTATTAGTTAAAATATTCTTGTAATAACTCATAAGGGTAATCTAATAAACGTCTCTGGTTAAAAATATTTGTTTTTAAGCATCAAAACTACCTTTGACGTCAAAACCGACTGTTTATGACGAAATACTTGGAATAAACATTGTTCATCGTATAGTATTTAAGTTATTTCGATTGTTAGTTATAATATTCCTGTAATATTTCGTACGGCTAATTAAATAAACATCTTCGGTTAGGATATTAGTTTCAAAGTATTAAAACTTCTTTTGACGTTTAAATCGGCTGTTTAAGACAAAATACTTGCAATAAACATTGTTTATCGTTCAATATATAAGTTATTTCAATTTTTGTTTATAATATTCTTGTAATATATCATACAGCTAATTAAATAAACATCTTCAGTTAGGATATTAGTTTTAAAGTATTAAAACTCCTTTTAACGCCTAATACAGCTGTTTAAGACAAAAAACATGCAATAAACGTTTTTTATCGTTTAATATTTAAGTTATTTCGGTTTTTGTTTATAATATTCTTGTAATATTTCGTATAGCTAATTAAATAAAGCTCTTCGGTTAGGAATACTAGTTTTAAAGTATTAAAAATCCTTTTGACGTCAAAATCGGCTGTTTGAGACGAAATACTTGCAGTAAATATTGTTTATAATCATTATTTGAGTTATTTTGATAATTAGTTACAATACTCTTGTAATAACTCGTAAAGGTAATTTAGTAAACGTCTTCGGTAAGAAATATTAGTTTTAAAGTTTAAAACTCCTTTTGATGTCAAAATCGGCGGTTTAAGACGAAATACTTACAATAAACATTGTTTATCGTACATTATTTGAGTTATTTCGATTTTTGTTTATAATATTCTTGTTATATATCATACAGCTAAATTATTAAAGCTCTTCGGTTAGGAATATTAGTTTTAAACTATTAAAACTCCTTTTGACGTCAAAATTAGCTTTTTAAGACGAAATACTTGCAATAAACATTGTTTATCATTCATTATTTAAGTTATTTCGATTATTAGTTACAACATTCTTGTAATAACTCGTATAGCTAATTAAAAAAAGCTCTTCGGATATAAATATTAGTTTTGAAGTATTAAAACTTCCTTTGACGTCAAAATCGGCTATTTACGACGGAACATTTGCAATAAACAATGTTTATCGTTCATTATTTAAGTTATTTCGATGGTTAGTTACAATATTCTTGTAATAACTCGTAAAGGTAATTCAATAAACGTCTTTAGTTAAAAATATTATTTTCAAAAGATTTAAACTCCTTTTGACGTCGAAATTGGCTGTTTAAGACGAAATACTTGCAATAAACATTGTTTATCGTACAGTATTTAAATTATTTCAATTGTTGGTTATAATTTTATTGTAAAAAATCATAAAGCTTATTAAAAAAACCTCTTCGGTACCTCTTTATTTATCGTGCACTATTTGAATTACTTTGATTATTATAATAGTATTCTTTTAATATATCATACGGCTAATTAAATAAAAATCTTCGGTTAGGATATTTGTTTTAAAGTAGTAAAACTCTTTTTGATGTTTAAATCAGCTGTTTAAGACGAAATATTTGCAATAAACATTGTTTATCGTTTAATATTTAAGTTATTTCGATTATTAGTTAAAATAATCTTGTTATAACTCATAAAGGTAATTTAATAAACGTCTTCGGTTAAAAATATTTGTTTTAAAGCATGAAAACTCTCTTGACGTCAAAATGGACTGTTTAAGACTAAATACTTGCAAAAAACATTGTTTATCGTTCATTAATTGAGTATTTCTACTTTTGATTATAATATTGGTGTAATATTATGCGCAGCTATTTTAATAAACGTCTTTAGTTAGTAATCCAACTTCAAACATATTAAAAGTACTTTAGACGTTAAAATAGGCTATTTTAAACAAAATACTTCTATTAAACCTTTTTTTCTCGTACACTATTTGAATTATTTTGAGTATTAGCATTAATATTCTTGTAATGAGTCATACAGCTACTTAAAAAAAACCTCTTCGGATAGGAATATTAGTTTTAATGTATTAAAACTCCTTTTGACGTCAAAATCGGATGTTTGAGACGAAAAACTTGCAGTAATCATTGTTTTTCGTTCATTATTTGAGTTATTTCGATTTTTAGTTACAATATTCTTGTAATAACTCGTAAAGGTTATTTAATAAACGTCTTTGGTTAAAAGTTTTAGTTTTAAAGCATCAAAAGTTCTTTTGACGTCAAAACCGACTGTTTAAGACAAAATACTTGCAATAAGCATTGTTTATCGTTCATTATTTGAGTTTTTTTAATTTTTGGTTATATTATTGGTGTAATATTACGTACAGCTAATTTAATAAACGTCTTTAGTTGATAATCCAACTTTAAACATATTAAAAGTACTATAGACGTTATAATAGGCAGTTTTAAACAAAATACTTGTATTAAAACCTTTTTTTCTCGTACACTATATGATCTATTTGAGTTATTTCGATTATTAGTTACAATATTCTTGTAATAACTCGAAAAGGTATTTTAATAAATGACTTCGGATAAAAATATTAGTTTTAAAGTTATAAAACTCCTTTTGACGTCAAAATCGGCTGTTTAAGACGAAAACTTGTAATAAAAATTGTATATTGTACAGTATTTAAGTTATATTAATTGTTGGTTATAATATTCTTGTAATATTTTCTAGAGCTATTTAAATAAAGCTCTTCGGTTAGGAATATTAGTTTTAAAATATTGTACTTCTGGTTGACGTCAAAATCGGCTTTTTAAAACGAAATAAATGCAATAAACATGCTTATCGTACATTATTTGAGCTATTTCGACTCTGGTAATAATGTTCTTGTAATATTTTGTACAGCTAGATTAATAAACCTCTTAGGTAAGTAATCTAACTTTGAACATATTAAAAGTACTATAGACGTTATAGTAGACTGTTTTAAACAAAATAACTATATCTAACCCTTTTTTATTGTACGTTATATGAATTACATTGATTATTAATAATAATATTCTTGAAATATATCATAGAGCTAATTGAATAAACCTCTTCGGTAAAGATCATTAGTTTTAAAGTATTAAAACTCCTTCTGATGTCAAAATCGGCGGTTTAAGACGAAATACTTACAATAAATATTGTTTATCGTACATTATTTAAGTTATTTCGACTTTTGGTTATAAAACTGGTGTAATATTTGGTAAAGCTAATTTAATAAACGTCTTTAGTTAGTTTTCCAACTTTAAATATATTAAAAGTAGTATAAACGTTATAATAGGCTGTTTTAAACAAAATACTTGTAATAAATTCTTTTTTCTCGTACACTATATGAATTACTTTCAGTATTGGCATTAATATTCTTGTAATATGTCATACAGCTAATTTAATAAACCTATTCAGTAAGATGTATTAGTTTTACAGTATTAAAACTCCTTTTGACGTCAAAATCGGCTGTTTGAGACGAAATACTTGCAGTAAACATTGTTTATCGTTCATTATTTGAATTATTTCGATTATTAAAAACAATATTCTTGTATTAACTCTTAAAGGTAATTTAATAAACGTCTTCCGTTAAAAATATTAATTTAAAACTCCTTTTGACGTCAAAATGAGCTATTTAAGACGAAACACTTGCAAGAAACATTGTTTATGGTACAGTATTTAAGTTATTGCGATTGTTGGTTATAATATTCCTGTAATATTTCGTACAGCTTTTTAAATAAAGCTCTTCGGTTAGGAATATTAGTTTTAAAGTATTAAACTTCTTTTGACGTCAGAATCGACTGTTTAAGACGAAATACTAGCAATAAACATTATTTATCGTACATTATTTGAGTTATTTCGACTTTTGGTTATAATATTCTTGTAACATTTTGTACAACTAATTCAATAAACGTCTTTGGTTAGTAATGTTACTTAACACCTTTTGACGTCAAAATCGGCTTTTTAAGACGAAATATTTGCAATAAACATTGTTTGTCGTTATTTGATTGAATTATTTCGATTATTAGTTAAATTGTTCTAGTAATAACTCGTAAGGGTAATTTAAAAAAGTTCTTCGAATAAAATATTAGTTTTAAAGTATGAAAACTCCTTTTGAAGTCAAAATTAGCTGTTTAAGACGAAAAACTTGCCAAAAACATTGTTTATTGTTCAATATTTAAGTTATTTCCATGATTAGTTAAAATATTCTTGTAATAACTCATTAAGGTAATCTAATAAACGTATCTGGTTAAAAATGTTTGTTTTAAAGTATCAAAACTACCTTTGCCGTCAAAATAGGCTGTTTCAGACGAAGGATTGCAACAAACATTTTTTTATCGTACAGTATTTAAGTTATTGTGATTAATGGTTATAATATTCCTGTAATATTTCGTACAGCTAATTAAATAAAGCTCTTCGGTTAGGAATATTAATTTAAAAGTATTAAAACTCCTTTTGATGTCAAAATCGGCTGTTTAAGACGAAATACCTGTAATAAATATGTTTATTGAACATTATTTAAATATTTCGACTTTTGATTATAATTTTCTTGTAATATTTTGTATAGCTAATTTATTAATCGTCTTAGGTTAGTAATCTAACTTTAAACATATTAAAAGTACTATCGACGTTATAATAGGCTATAATTAACAGAATAACTATATTAAACCCTTTTTCATCGTACGTTGTTTGAATTACTTTGATTATTATATTAGTATTCTTGTAGTATATCATTCGGCTAATTAAATAAACATCTTCGGTAAGAATATTAGTTTTAAAGTATTAAAACTTCTTTTGACGTTTAAATCGGCTGTTTAAGACGAAATACTTGCAATAAACATTGTTTATCGTACAATATATAAGTTATTTTGATTATTAGTTAAAATATTCTTGTAATAACTCATAGAGGTAATTTAATAAACGTCTTCGGTAAAAAATATTTGTTTCAAAGCATCAAAACTTCCTTTGACTTTAAAACCGACTGTATAAGACGAAATACTTGCAATAAACATTGTTTATCGTTTATTATCTGAGTTATTTCGACATTTTGTTATAATATCGGTGTAATATTATGTGTAACTATTTTAATAAACGTCTTTAGTTAGTAATCCAACTTTTAACATATTAAAAGTACTATAGACGTTATAATAGGCTGTTTTAAACAAAATACTTGTATTAAACCCATTTTTCTCGTACACTATATGAATTATTTTGAGTTTTGACATTAACATTTTTGTAATATGTCATACAGCTAATTAAATAAACCTCTTCGGATAGGAATATTAGTTTTAAAGTATTAAAACTCCTTTTGACGTCAGAATCGGCTGTTTAAGACGAAATACTTGCAATAAAAACTGTTTATCGTTTATTATTTGAGTTATTTCGATTATTTGTTACATTATTTTTGTAATAACTCGTAAAGGTAATTTAATAAACGTCTTCGTATAAAAATATTAGTTTTGAAGTTTTAAAAATCCTTTTGACGTCAAAATCGGCTATTTAAGACGAGACACGTGCAATAAACATTCTTTATCGTTTAATATTTAAGTTATTTCGATTATTAGTTATAATATTCTTGTAATAACTCATGAAGGTAATTAAATAAAAATCTTCGGTTAAAAATATTCGTTTTATAAGATCAAAACTTCCTTTGACGTCAAAACTGACTCTTTAAGACGAAATACTTGCAAAAAATATTGTTTATCGTTCATTAATTGAGTATATCGACTTTTGATTATAATATTGGTGTAATATTATGTGCAGCTATTTTAATAAACGTCTTTAGTTAGTAATCAAACTTTAAACATATTAAAAGTACTATAGACGTTAAAATAGGCTGTTTTAAACAAAATACTTGTTATAAACCCTTTTTTCTTGTACACTATTTGAATTATTTTGAGTATTGACATTAATATTTTTGTAATATGTCATACAGCTGATTAAATAAACCTCTTCGGTTTGAAATATTATTTTTAAAGTATTAAAACTCCTTTTGACGTCAAAATCGGCTGTTTAAGACGAAATACTTGCAATAAACTTTATGTATCGTTCTTTATATGAGTTATTTTGATTATCGGTATTAATATTCTTGAAATATATTATACAGCTAATTCAATAAAGCTCATCGGTTAGAAATATTAGTTTTAAAGTATTAAAACTCCTTTTGACATCAAAATTAGCCGTTTAAGACGAAAATCTTGCAATAAACATTGTTTATAGTACATTATTTGAGTTAATCCAACTTTTGGTTATAAAATGCTCGTAATATATCATACAATTAACTAAATAAACTTCTTAGGTTATAATTATTTTTTTTAAAGAATTAAAACTCCTTTTGACGTCAAAATCGGCTCTATAAGACGAAACACTTGCAATAAACATTGTTTATCGTACAGTATATAATTTATTCTAATTTTTGATTAAAATATTCGTCTAATACTTCGTACAGCTAATTACATAAAATTTCTTCGGTTAGGAATATAAGTTTTAAAGTATCAAAACTCCTTTTGACGTCAAAATCGGCTGTTAAAAACGAAACACTTAAAATAAACATTTTTTATCGTAAAGTGTTTAAGTTATTCCATTTGTTGTTTATAATATTTTTGTAATATTTTGTACAGCTAATTAAATAAACTTCTTTAGTTAGTAATCCAAATTCAAACATATTAAAAGTACTATTGACGTTATAATAGGCTGTTTTAACAAAATACTTGTAATAAACCCTTTTTTCTTTTACAATATATAAATTATTTTGATTATTGGCTTTACTAATCATGTAATATATCATACAGCTAATTAAAACGACCTCTTCGGATAGGAATATTAGTTTTAATGTATTAAAACTCCTTTTGACGTAAAAATCGGATGTTTGAGACGAAATACTTGCAGAAAACATTGTTTTTCGTTCATTATTTGAGTTATTTTGTTTTTTGGTTACAATATTCTTGTAATAACTCGTAAAAGTTATTTAATAAACGTCTTTGGTTAAAAGTATTAGTTTTAAAGTTTTAAAACTCCTTTTGACCTCAAAATCGGCTGTTTAAGACGAAATACATGCAATAAACATTGTTTATTGTATATAATTTGAGTTATTTCGACTTTTGATCATAATATTCTTGTAATATTTTGTAAAGCTAATTTAATAAACGTTTTAGGTAAGTAATCTAACTTTAAACATATTAAAAGTACTAAAGACGTTATAATAAGCTTTTCTAAAACAGAATAACTATATTAAACCCTTTTTTATCGTACGTTGTTTGAATTACTTTGATTATTATATTAGTATTCTTGTAATATATCATACGGCTAATTAAATAAACATCTTAGTAAGAATATTAGTTTTAAAGTATTAAAACTTCTTTTTACGTTTAAATCGGATGTTTAAGACGAAATACTTGCAATAAACATTGTTTATCGTTTAATATTTGAGTTATTTCGACTTTTTGTTATAATATTGGTGTAATATTATGTGCATCTATTTAAATAAACGTCTTTAGTTAGTAATCCAACTTTAAACATATTAAAAGTACTCTAGACGTTATAATAGGCTGTTTTAAACAAAATACTTGTATTAAACCCTTTTTTCTCGTACACTATATGAATTATTTACAGTATTGGCATTAATATTCTTGTAATATGTCATACAGCTAATTAAAAAAGCTCTTCGGATAGGAATATTAGTTTTAAAGTATTAAAACTCCCTTTGATGTCAAAATCGGCTATTTAAGACGAAATACATGCAAAAACATTGTTTATCGTTCATTATTTGAGTTATTACGACGGTTAGTTACAATATTCTTGTAATAACTCGTAAAGGGAATTTGATAAACGTCTTCAGTTAATAATTCTATCTTTAAAATATATAAACACCTTTTGACGTCAAAATCGGCTGTTGAAGACGAAATACTTGCAATAAACATTGTTTATTGTATAGTATTTAAGTTATTTCGATTGATGATTATTATTTTATTGTAGTATATCATTCAGCTTATTAAAAAAACCTCATCGGTTTGAAATATTATTTTTAAATTATTAAAACTCTTTTTGACGTCAAAATTGGCTGTTTAAGACGAAGTAATTGCAATAAACTTTGTTTATCGTTCTTTATTTGAGTTATTTTGATTATCGGTATTAATATTTTTGAAATATATTATACAGCTAATTCAATGAAGCTCATCGGTTAGAAATATTAGTTTTAAAGTATCAAAACTCCTTTTGACATCAAAATCGGCTGTTTAAGACGAAACACTTGCAATAAACATTGTTTAAAGTACATTATTTGAGTTATTTCAATTTTTGGTTATAAAATGCTTGTAATATATCATACATTTAACTAGATAAACTTCTTAGGTTAAAATTATTATTTTTAAAGAATTAAAACTCCTTTTGACGTCAAAATCGGTTGTTTAAGATAAAACACTTGCAATAAACATTGTTTATCGTACAGTATATAATTTATTCTAATTTTTGATTAAAATATTCGTCTAATACTTCGTACAGCTAATTAAATAAATCTCTTCGGTTAGAAATATTATTTTTAAAGTATTAAAACTCCTTTTGTTGCAAAATTGGCTGTTAAAAACGAAACACTTAAAATAAACATTGTTTATCATAAAGTGTTTAAGTTATTCCATTTGTTGTTTATAATATTTTTGTAATATTTTGTACAGCTAATTAAATAAACGTCTTTAGTTAGTAATCCAAATTTAAACATACTAAAAGTACTATTGATGTTATAATAGGCTGTTTTAACAAAATACTTGTATTAAACCCTTTTTTCTAGTACAATATATAAATTATTTTGATTATTGGCCTTACTAATCATGTAATATATCATACAGCTAATTAAAACGACCTCTTCGGATAGGAATATTAGTTTTAATGTATTAAAACTCCTTTTGACGTAAAAATCGGATGTTTGAGACGAAATACTTGCAGAAAACATTGTTTTTCGTTCATTATTTGAGTTATTTTGTTTTTTGGTTACAATATTCTTGTAATAACTCGTAAAAGTTATTTAATAAACGTCTTTGGTTAAAAGTATTAGTTTTAAAGTTTTAAAACTCCTTTTGACCTCAAAATCGGCTGTTTAAGACGAAATACATGCAATAAACATTGTTTATTGTATATAATTTGAGTTATTTCGACTTTTGATCATAATATTCTTGTAATATTTTGTAAAGCTAATTTAATAAACGTTTTAGGTAAGTAATCTAACTTTAAACATATTAAAAGTACTAAAGACGTTATAATAAGCTTTTCTAAAACAGAATAACTATATTAAACCCTTTTTTATCGTACGTTGTTTGAATTACTTTGATTATTATATTAGTATTCTTGTAATATATCATACGGCTAATTAAATAAACATCTTAGTAAGAATATTAGTTTTAAAGTATTAAAACTTCTTTTTACGTTTAAATCGGATGTTTAAGACGAAATACTTGCAATAAACATTGTTTATCGTTTAATATTTGAGTTATTTCGACTTTTTGTTATAATATTGGTGTAATATTATGTGCATCTATTTAAATAAACGTCTTTAGTTAGTAATCCAACTTTAAACATATTAAAAGTACTCTAGACGTTATAATAGGCTGTTTTAAACAAAATACTTGTATTAAACCCTTTTTTCTCGTACACTATATGAATTATTTACAGTATTGGCATTAATATTCTTGTAATATGTCATACAGCTAATTAAAAAAGCTCTTCGGATAGGAATATTAGTTTTAAAGTATTAAAACTCCCTTTGATGTCAAAATCGGCTATTTAAGACGAAATACATGCAAAAACATTGTTTATCGTTCATTATTTGAGTTATTACGACGGTTAGTTACAATATTCTTGTAATAACTCGTAAAGGGAATTTGATAAACGTCTTCAGTTAATAATTCTATCTTTAAAATATATAAACACCTTTTGACGTCAAAATCGGCTGTTGAAGACGAAATACTTGCAATAAACATTGTTTATTGTATAGTATTTAAGTTATTTCGATTGATGATTATTATTTTATTGTAGTATATCATTCAGCTTATTAAAAAAACCTCATCGGTTTGAAATATTATTTTTAAATTATTAAAACTCTTTTTGACGTCAAAATTGGCTGTTTAAGACGAAGTAATTGCAATAAACTTTGTTTATCGTTCTTTATTTGAGTTATTTTGATTATCGGTATTAATATTTTTGAAATATATTATACAGCTAATTCAATGAAGCTCATCGGTTAGAAATATTAGTTTTAAAGTATCAAAACTCCTTTTGACATCAAAATCGGCTGTTTAAGACGAAACACTTGCAATAAACATTGTTTAAAGTACATTATTTGAGTTATTTCAATTTTTGGTTATAAAATGCTTGTAATATATCATACAATTAACTAGATAAACTTCTTAGGTTAAAATTATTATTTTTAAAGAATTAAAACTCCTTTTGACGTCAAAATCGGTTGTTTAAGATAAAACACTTGCAATAAACATTGTTTATCGTACAGTATATAATTTATTCTAATTTTTGATTAAAATATTCGTCTAATACTTCGTACAGCTAATTAAATAAATCTCTTCGGTTAGAAATATTATTTTTAAAGTATTAAAACTCCTTTTGTTGCAAAATTGGCTGTTAAAAACGAAACACTTAAAATAAACATTGTTTATCATAAAGTGTTTAAGTTATTCCATTTGTTGTTTATAATATTTTTGTAATATTTTGTACAGCTAATTAAATAAACGTCTTTAGTTAGTAATCCAAATTTAAACATACTAAAAGTACTATTGATGTTATAATAGGCTGTTTTAACAAAATACTTGTATTAAACCCTTTTTTCTAGTACAATATATAAATTATTTTGATTATTGGCCTTACTAATCATGTAATATATCATACAGCTAGTTTAAACAACCTCTTCGGATAGGAATATTTGTTTTAATGTATTAAAACTCCTTTTGACGTCAAAATCGGATGTTTGAGACGAAATACTTGCAGTAAACATTGTTATTTGTTCATTATTTGAGGTATTTCGATTTTTAGTTACAATATTCTTGTAATAACTCGTAAAGGTTATTTAATAAACGTCTTTGGTGAAAAGTATTAGTTTCAAAGTTTTAAAACTCCTTTTGACGTCAAAATCGGCTGTTTAAGACAAAATACATGCCTTAAACATTGTTTATTGTACATTATTTGAGTTATTTCGACTTTTAATCATAATATTCTTGTGATATTTTGTATAGCTAATTTAATAAACGTCTTTAATTAGTAATCCAACTTTAAACATATTAAAAGTACTATAGACGTTATAATAGGCTGTTTTAAACAAAATACTTGTATTAAACCCTTTTTTCTCGTACACTATATGAATTGTTTTCAGTATTGACATTAATATTTTTGTAATATGTCATACAGCTAATTTAATAAACCTCTTCGGTAAGATGTATTAGTTTTAAAGTATTAAAACTCCTTTTGACGTCAAAATCGGCTGTTTAAGACGAAATACTTGCAATAAAAACTGTTTATCGTTTATTATTTGAGTTATTTCGATTATTTGTTACAATATTTTTGTATTAACTCGTAAAGGTAATTTAATAAACGTGTTCGGGTAAAAATATTAGTTTTAAAGTTTTAAAACTCCTTTTGACGTCAAAATCGGCTTTTAAGACGAGACACTTCCAATAAACATTGTTTTTCGTACAGTATTAAAGTTATATTGATTGTTGGTTATAATAATCTTGTAATATTTTCTAGAGCTAATTAAATAAAGCTCTTCGGTTAGGATGTTAGTTTTAAAGTATTAAAACTGTATTTGACGTCAAAATCGGCTGTTTAAGACGAAATACATGCAATAAACATGCTTATCGTACTATATTTGAGTTATTTCGATTTTTGGTTATAATGTTCTTGTAGTATTTTGTCCAGCTAGATTAATAATCCTTTTAGGTTAGTAATCTAACTTTAAACATATTAAAAGTACTATAGACGTTATAATAGGCTTTTATAAACAGAATATCTATATTAAACCCTTTAATATGGTACGTTATTTGATTTACTTTGATTATTATATTAGTATTCTTGTAATATATCATACGGCTAATTAAATAAACATCTTTGGTTAGAATATTAGTTTTAAAGTATTAAAACTGCTTCTGACGTTTAAGTCGGCTGTTTAAGCCGAACTTTTTGCAATAAATATTGTTTATCGTTCAATTTTTAAGTTATTTTGATTATTAGTTAAAATATGCTTTACAACAAATATGCTTTTTGCAATAAATATTGTTTATCGTTCAATTTTTAAGTTATTTTGATTATTAGTTAAAATATGCTTGTGATAACTCATAAAGATAATTTAATAAACGTCTTTAGTTAAAAATATTTGTTTCAAAGCATCAAAACTTTCTTTGACTTCAAAACCGACTGTTTAAGACGAAATACTTGCATTATTCATTGTTTATCGTTAATTATTTGAGTTATTTCGACTTTTTGTTATAATATTGGTGTAATATTATGTGCATCTATTTTAATAAACGTCTTTAATTAGTAATCCAACTTTAAACATATTAAAAGTACTATAGACGTTATAATAGGCTGTTTTAAACAAAATACTTGTATTAAACCATTTTTTCTCGTACATTATATGAATTATTTTCAATATTGACATTAATACTTTTGTAATATGTCATACAGCTAATTTAATAAACCTCTTCGGTAAGATGTATTAGTTTTAAAGTATTAAAACTCCTTTTCACGTCAAAATCGGCTGTTTAAGACGAAATACTTGCTATAATAAATTTTATTGTTTATTATTTGAGTTATTTCCATTATTTGTTACAATATTTTTGTAATAACTCGTAAAGGTAATTTAATAAACGTCTTCATATAAAAATATTAGTTTTAAAGTTTTAAAACTCCTTTTGACGTCAAAATCGGCTGTTTAAGACGAGACACTTCCAATAAACATTGTTTATCGTACAGTATTTAAGTTATATTGATTGTTGGTTATAATAATCTTGTAATACTTTCTAGAGCTAATTAAATAAAGCTCTTCGGTTAGAATGTTAGTTTTTAAGTATTAAAATTCTATTTGACGTCAAAATCGGCTGTTTAAGACGAAATACATGCAATAAAAATGTTTATCGTACATTATTTGAGTTATTTCGACTATTGGTTTTAAGGTTCTTGTAGTATTTTGTACAGCTAGATTAATAAACCTCTTAGGTTAGTAATCTAACTTTGAACATATTAAAAGTACTATAGACGTTATAGTAGACTGTTTTAAACAAAATAACTATATAAAACCCTTTTTTATTGTACGTTATTTGATTTACTTTGACTATTAATATTAATAATCTTGAAATATGTCATACAGCAAATTAAATAAACCTCTCCTGTAAGGAATATTAGTTTTAAAGTATTAAAACTTCTTTTGATGTCAAAATTGGCGGTTTACGACGAAATACTTACAATAAACATTGTTTATCGTACATTATTTGAGTTATTTCGATTTTTGTTTATAATATTCTTGTAATATTTCGTACAGCTAATTAAATAAAGCTCTTTGGTTAGGAGAGATAGTTTTAAAGTATTAAAACTACTTTTCTGTCAAAATCGGCTGTTTAAGACGAAATACTTGCAATAAACATTATTTATTGTACATTATTTGAGTTATTTCGACTTTTGAATATAATAATCTTGTAATATTTTGTGTAGCTAATTTTATAAACGTCTTAGGTTAGTAATCTAACTTTAACTATATTAAAAATAGTCTAGATGTTATAATAGGCTTTTTAAAATAGAATAACTATATTAAACCCTTTTTTATCGTACGTCATTTGAATTACTTTGATTATTATATTAGTATTCTTGTAATATATTATACAGGTAATTAAGTAAACATCTTCGGTTAGGATATTAGTTTTAAAGTATTAAAACTCCTTTTAACGCCTAAATCGGCTGTTTAAGACAAAAAACTTGCAATAAACGTTTTTTATCGTTTAATATTTAAGTTATTTCGATTTTTGTTTATAATATTCTTGTATTATTTCGTACAGCTAATTAAATAAAGCTCTTCGGTTAGAAATGATAGTTTTAAAGTATTAAAACTACTTTTCTGTCAAAATCGGCTGTTTAAGACGAAATACTTGCAATAAACATTGTTTATTAAACATTATTTGAGATATTTCGACTTTTGAATATAATAATCTTGTGATATTTTGTGTAGCTAATTTTATAAACGTCTTAGGTTAGTAATCTAACTTTAACTATATTAAAAATAGTCTAGATATTATAATAGGCTTTTTAAAACAGAATAACTATATTAAACCCTTTTTTATCGTACGTTATTTGAATTACTTTGATTATAATATTAGTATTCTTGTAATATATCATACAGCTAATTAAATAAACATCTTCGGTTAGGATATTAGTTTTAAAGTATTAAAACTCCTTTTAACGCCTAAATCGGCTGTTTAAGACAAAAAACTTGCAATAAACGTTTTTTATCGTTTAATATTTAAGTTATTTCGATTTTTGTTTATAATATTCTTGTAATATTTCGTACAGCGAATTAAATAAAGCTCTTCGGTTAGAAATGATAATTTTAAAGTATTAAAACTACTTTTCTGTCAAAATCGGCTGTTTAAGACGAAATACTTGCAATAAACATTGTTTATTGTACATTATTTGAGTTATTTCGACTTTTGAATATAATAATCTTGTAATATTTTGTGTAGCTAATTTTATAAACGTCTTAGGTTAGTAATCTAACTTTAACTATATTAAAAATAGTCTAGATATTATAATAGGCTTTTTAAAACAGAATAACTATATTAAACCCTTTTTTATCGTATGTTATTTGAATTCCTTTGATTATTATATTAGTATTCTTGTAATATATCATACAGCTAATTAAATAAACATAATCGGTTAGGATATTAGTTTTATAGTATTAAAACTCCTTTTAACGCCTAAATCGGCTGTTTAAGACAAAAAACTTGCAATAAACGTTTTTTATCGTTTAATATTTAAGTTATTTCGATTTTTGTTTATAATATTCTTGTAATATTTCGTACAGCTAATTAAATACACGTCTTTAGTTAGTAATCCAAATTTAAACATATTAAAAGTACTATTGATGTTATAATAGACTGTTTTAACAAAATACTTGTATTAAACCCTTTTTTCTTGTACAATATATAAATTATTTTGATTATTGGCTTTACTAATCATGTAATAAATCATACAGCTAATTAAAACAACCTCTTCGGATAGGAATATTTGTTTTAATGTATTAAAACTCCTTTTGACGTCAAAATCGGATGTTTGAGACGAAATACTTGCAGTAAACATTGTTTTTTGTTCATTATTTGAGTTATTTCGATTTTTAGTTACAATATTCTTGTAATAACTCGTAAAGGTTATTTAATAAACGTCTTTGGTGAAAAGTATTAGTTTCAAAGTTTTAAAACTCCTTTTGACGTCAAAATCGGCTGTTTAAGACAAAATACATGCCTTAAACATTGTTTATTGTACATTTTTTGAGTTATTTCGACTTTTAATCACTATATTCTTGTGATATTTTGTATAGCTAATTTAATAAACGTCTTAGGTTAGTAATCTAACTTTAAACATATTAAAAGTACATTAGACGTTATAATAGGATTTTCTAAAACATAATAACTATATTAAACCGTTTTTTATCGTACGTTAGTTGAATTACTTTGATTATTATATTAATATACTTGTAATACATCATACGGCTAATTAAATAAACATCTTCGGTAAGAATATTAGTTTTAAAGTATTAAAACTTCTTTTGACGTTTAAATCGGCTGTTTAAGACGAAATACTTGCAATAAACATTGTTTATCGTTCAATATATAAGTTATTTTGATTATTAGTTAAAATACTCTTGTAATAACTCATAAAGGAAATTTAATAAACGTCTTCGGTTAAAAATATTTGTTTCAAAGCATCAAAACTTCCTTTGACTTCAAAACCGACTGTATAAGACGAAATATTTGCAATAAACATTGTTTATCGTTCATTATTTGAGTTATTTCGACTTTTTGTTATAATATTGGTGTAATATTATGTGCATCTATTTTAATAAACGTCTTTAATTAGTAATCCAACTTTAAACATATTAAAAGTACTATAGACGTTATAATAGGCTGTTTTAAACAAAATACTTGTATTAAACCCTTTTTTCTCGTACACTATATGAATTATTTTCAGTATTGACATTAAAATTTTTGTAATATGTCATACAGCTAATTTAAGAAACCTCTTCGGTAAGATGTATTAGTTTTAAAGTATTAAAACTCCTTTTGACGTCGAAATCGGCTATTTAAGAATAAATACTTGCAATAAACATTGATTATCGTACAGTATTTAAGTTATTTCGATTGATGGTTATTATTTTATTGTAGTATATCATACAGCTTATCATAAAAACCTCTTCGGTTTGAAATATTATTTCTAAAGTATTAAAACTCCTTTTGACGTCAAAATCGGCTGTTTAAGACGAAATACTTGCAATAAACTTTGTTTATCGTTCTTTATATGAGTTATTTTGATTATCGGTATTAATATTCTTGAAATATATCATACAGCTAGTTCAATAAAGCTCATCGGTTAGAAATATTAGTTTCAAAGTATTAAAACTACTTTTGACATCAAAATTAGCTGTTTAAGACGAAACACTTGCAATAAACATTGTTTATAGTACATTATTTGAGTTATTTCAATTTTTGGTTATAAAATGCTCGTAAAATATCATACAATTAACTAAATAAACTTCTTAGGTTATAATTATTTTTTTTAAATAATTAAAACTCCTTTTGACGTCAAAATCGGCGGTTTAAGACAAAACACTTGCAATAAACATTGTTTATCGTAGAGTATATAATTTATTCTAATTTTTGATTAAAATATTCGTCTAATACTTCGTACAGCTAATTAAATAAATCTCTTCGGTTAGGAATATTAGTTTTAAAGTATTAAAACTCCTTTTGACGTCAAAAATGGCTGTTAAAAACGAAACACTTAAAATAAACATTTTTTATCGTAAAGTGTTTAAGTTATTCCATTTGTTGTTTATAATATTTTTGTAATATTTTGTACAGCTAATTAAATAAACGTCTTTAGTTAGTAATCCAATTTCAAACATATTAAAAGTACTATTGACGTTATAATAGGCTGTTTTAACAAAATACTTGTATTAAACCCTTTTTTCTTGTACAATATATAAATTATTTTGATTATTAGCATTACTAATCATGTAATATATTATACAGCTAATTAAAACAACCTCTTCGGATAGGAATATTTGTTTTAATATATTAAAACTCCTTTTGACGTCAAAATCGGATGTTTGAGACGAAATACTTGCAGTAAACATTGTTTTTCGTTCATTATTTAAGTTATTTCGATTTTTTGTTACAATATTCTTGTAATAACTCGTAAAGGTTATTTAATAAACGTCTTTGGTTAAAAGTATTAGTTTCAAAGTTTTAAAACTCCTTTTGACGTCAAAATCGGCTGTTTAAGACAAAATACATGCAATAAACATTGTTTATTGTACATTATTTGAGTTATTTCGACTTTTAATCATAATATTCTTGTAATATTTTGTATAACTAATTTAATAAACGTCTTAGGTTAGTAATCTAACTTTAAACATATTAAAAGTACTATAGACGTTATAATAGGCTTTTCTAAAACCTAATAACTATATTAAACCCTTTTTTATCGTACGTTAGTTAAATTACTTTGATTATTATATTTTTATTCTTGTAATACATCATACGGCTAATTAAATAAACATCTTCGGTTAGTATAATAGTTTTAAAGTTTAAAACTACTTTTGACGTTAAATTGACTGTTTAAGACGAAATACTTGCAATAAACATTGTTTATCGTTAAATATTTGAGTTATTTCGACTTTTTGTTATAATATTTGTGTAATATTATGTGCATCTATTTAAATAAACGTCTTTAGTTAGTAATCCAACTTTAAACATATTAAAAGTACTCTAGACGTTATAATAGGCTGTTTTAAACAAAATACTTGTATTAAACCCTTTTCTCTCGTACACTATATGAATTATTTTCAGTATTGGCATTAATATTCTTGTAATATGTCATACAGCTAATAAAATAAACCTCTTCGGATAGGAATATTAGTTTAAAAGTATTAAAACTCCTTTTGACGTCAAAATCGGCTGTTTGAAACAAAATACTTGCAGTCAACAATGTTTATCGTTCATTATTTGAGTTATTTTCATAATCAGTTACAATATTCTTGTAATAACTCGTACAGCTAATTAAATAAACCTCTTCGGATAGGAATATTAGTTTTAAAGTATTAAAACTCCTTTTGACGTCAAAATCGGCTGTTTGAAACAAAATACTTGCAGTAAACATTGTTTATCGTTCATTATTTGAGTTATTTTCATAGTTAGTTACAATATTCATGTAATAACTCGTACAGCTAAATAAAAAAACCCTTGGGATAGCAATATTAGTTTTAAAGTATTAAAACTCCCTTTGACGTCAAAATCGGCTATTTAAGACGAAATACTTGCAAAAAACATTGTTTATCGTTCATTATTTGAGTTATTACGACGGTTAGTTACAAAATTCTTGTAATAACTCGTAAAGGGAATTTGATGAACGTCTTCAGTTAATAATTCTATTTTTAAAATATATAAACACCTTTTGACGTCAAAATCGGCTGTTGAAGACGAAATACTTGCAATAAACATTGTTTATTGTATAGTATTTAAGTTATTTCGATTGATGATTATTATTTTATTGTAGTATATCATACAGCTTATTAAAAAAACCTCATCGGTTTGAAATATTATTTTTAAATTATTAAAACTCCTTTTGACGTCAAAATTGGCTGTTTAAGACGAAGTAATTGCAATAAACTTTGTTTATCGATCTTTATTTGAGATATTTTGATTATCGGTATTAATATTTTTGAAATATATCATACAATTCACTAAATAAACCTCTTAGGTTAAAATTATTATTTTTAAAGAATTAAAACTCCTTTTGACGTCAAAATCGGCTGTTTAAGATTAAACACTTGCAATAAACATTGTTTATCGTACAGTATATAATTTATTCTTATTTTTGATTAAATTATTCGTCTAATACTTCGTACAGCTAATTAAATAAATCTCTTCGGTTAGAAATATTATTTTTAAAGTATTAAAACTCCTTTTGACGTCAAAATTGGCTGTTAAAAACGAAACACTTAAAATAAACATTGTTTATCGTTAAGTGTTTAAGTTATTCCATTTGTTGTTTATAATATTTTTGTATGATTTTGTACAGCTAATTAAATAAACGTCTTTAGTTAGTAATCCAAATTTAAACATATTAAAAGTACTATTGACGTTATAACAGGCCCTTTAAAAAAATACTTGTATTAAACCCTTTTTTCTTGTACAATATATAATTATTTTGATTATTGGCTTTACTAATCATGTAATATATCATACAGCTAATTAAAACAACCTCTTCGGATAGGAATATTTGTTTTAATGTATTAAAACTCCTTTTGACGTCAAAATCGGATGTTTGAGACGAAATACTTGCAGTAAACATTGTTTTTTGTTCATTATTTGAGTTGTTTCGATTTTTAGTTACAATATTTTTGTAATAACTCGTAAAGGTTATTTAATAAACGTCTTTGGTTAAAAGTATTAGTTTCAAAGTTTTAAAACTCCTTTTGACGTCAAAATCGGCTGTTTAAGACAAAATACATGCAATAAACATTGTTTATTGTACATTTTTCGAGTTATTTCGACTTTTAATCATAATATTCTTGTAATATTTTGTTTAGCTAATTTAATAAACGTCTTAGGTTAGTAATCTAACTTTAAACATATTAAAAGTACTATATACGTTATAATAGGCTTTTATAAACAGATTAACTATATTAAACCCTTTTTTGTCGTACGTTGTTTGAATTACTTTGATTATTATATTAGTATTCTTGTAATATATCATTTGGCTGATTAAATAAACATCTTCGGTAAGAATATTAGTTTTAAAAAATTAAAACTTCTTTTGACGTTTAAATCGGCTGTTTAAGACGAAATAAATGCAATAAACATTGTTTATCGTTCAATATATAAGTTATTTTGATTATTATTTAAATATTTATGTAATAACTCATAAAGGTAATTTAATAAACGTCTCCGGTTAAAAATATTTGTTTCAACGCATCAAAACTTCCTTTGAATTCAAAACCGACTGTATAAGACGAAATATTTGCAATAAACATTGTTTATCGTTCATTATTTGAGTTATTTCGACTTTTTGTTATAATATCGGTGTAATATTATGTGTATCTATTTTAATAAACATCTTTAGTTAGTAATCCAACTTTAAACATATTAAAAGTACTATAGACGTTATAATAGGCTGTTTTAAACAAAATACTTGTATTAAACCCTTTTTTCTCGTACACTTTATGAATTATTTTTAGTATTGACATTAATATTTTTGTAATATTTCATACAGCTAGATAAATAAACCTCTTCGGATAGGAATATTAGTTTTAAAGTTTTTAAACTCCTTTCGACGTCAAAATCGGCTGTTTAAGACGAAATACTTGCAATAAAAACTGTTTATCGTTTATTATTTGAGTTATTTCGATTATTTGTTACAATATTTTTGTAATAACTCGTAAAGGTAATTTATTAAACGTCTTCGGGTAAAAATTTTAGTTTTAAAGTTTTAAAACTCCTTTTGACGTCAAAATCGGCTGTTTAAGACGAGACACTTGCAATAAACATTGTTTTTCGTACAGTATTTAAGTTATATTGATTGTTGGTTATTCTAATCTTGTAATATTTTCTAGAGCTAATTAAATAACGCTCTTCGGTTAGGATGTTAGTTTTAAAGTATTAAAACTCTATTTGACGTCAAAATCGGCTGTTTAAGACGAAATACATGCAATAAACATGCTTATCGTACTATATTTGAGTTATTTCGATTTTTGGTTATAATGTTCTTGTAGTATTTTGTACAGCTAGATTAATAAACCTCTTAGGTTAGTAATCTAACTTTGAACATATTAAAAGTACTATAGACGTTATAGTAGACTATTTTAAACAAAATAACTATATCAAACCTTTTTTTATTGTACGTTATTTGAATTACTTTGATTATTAATATTAATAATCTAGAAATATGTCATACAGCTAATTAAATAAACCTCTCCGGTAAAGAATATTAGTTTAAAAGTATTAAAACTTCTTTTGATGTCAAAATTGTCGGTTTACAACGAAATACTTACAATAAACATTGTTTATCGTACATTATTTGAGTTATTTCGTTTTTTGTTTATAATATTCTTGTAATATTTCGTACAGCTAATTAAATAGGGCTCTTCGGTTAGGAATGATAGTTTTAAAGTATTAAAACTACTTTTCTGTCAAAATTGGCTGTTTAAGACGAAATACTTGCAATAAACATTGTTTATTGTACATTATTTGAGTTATTTCGACTTTTGAAAATAATAATCTTGTAATATTTTGTGTAGCTAATTTTATAAAAGTCTTAGGTTAATAATCTAATTCTAACTATATTAAAAATAGTCTAGATATTATAATAGGCATTTTAAAACAGAATAACTATATTAAACCCTTTTTTATCGTACGTTATTTGAATTACTTTGATTATTATATTAGTATTCTTATAATATATCATACAGCTTATTAAATAAACATCTTCGGTTAGGATATTAGTTTTAAAGTATTAAAACTCCTTTTAACGCCTAAATCGGCTGTTTAAGACAAAAAAACTTGCAATAAACGTTTTTTATCGTTTAATATTTAAGTTATTTCGATTTTTGTTTATAATATTCTTGTTATATTTCGTACAGCTAATTAAATAAAGCTCTTCGGTTAGGAATATTAGTTTTAAAGTATTAAAAATCCTTTTGACGTCAAAATCGGCTGTTTGAGACGAAATACTTGCAGTAAATATTGTTTATCGTTCATTATTTGAGTTCATTTGATAATTAGTTACAATATTCTTGTTATAACTCGTAAAGGTAATTTAGTAAACGTCTTCGGTAAGAAATATTAGTTTTAAAGTATTAAAACTCCTTTTGATGTCAAAATCGGCGGTTTAAGACGAAATACTTACAATAAGCATTGTATATCGTACATTATTTGAGTTACTCGATTTTTGTTTATAATATTCTTGTTATATATCATACAGCTAAATTATTAAAGCTCTTCGGTTAGGAATATTAGTTTCAAACTATTAAAACTCCTTTTGACGTCAAAATTAGCTTTTTAAGACGAAATACTTGCAATAAACATTGTTTATTATTCATTATTCGAGTTATTTGATTATTAGTTACAATATTCTAGTAATAATTCGTACAGCTAATTAAAAAAAGCTCTTCGGATATAAATATTAGATTTGAAGTATTAAAACTCCCTTTGACGTCAAAATCGGCTATTTACGACGAAACACTTGCAATAAACATTGTTTATCGTTCATTATTTAAGTTATTTCGATGGTTAGTTACAATATTCTTGTAATAACTCGTAAAGGTAATTCAATAAACGTCTTCAGTTAAAAATATTATTTTCAAAAGATTTAAACACCTTTTGACGTCAAAATCGGCTTTTTAAGACGAAATACTTGCAATAAACATTGTTTATCGTACAGTATTTAAGTTATTTCAATTGTTGGTTATAATTTTATTGTATTAAATCATAAAGCTTATTAAAAAAACCTCTTCGGTACCTTTTTATATATCGTGCACTATTTGAATTACTTTGATTATTATAATAGTATTCTTGTAATATATCATACGGCTAATTAAATAAAAATCTTCGGTTAGGATATTTGTTTTTAAGTAGTAAAACTCTTTTTGATGTTTAAATCAGCTGTTTAAGACGAAATACTTGCAATAAACATTTTTTATCGTTTAATATTTTAGTTATTTCGATTATTAGTTAAAATAATCTTGTTATCACTCATAAAGGTAATTTAATAAACGTCTTCGGTTAAAAATATTTGTTTTAAAGCATGAAAACTTCCTTTGACGTCAAAATAGACTGTTTAAGACGAAATACTTGCAAAAAACATTGTTTATCGTTCACTAATTGAGTAATTTCGACTTTTAATTATAATATTGGTGTAATATTATGTGCAGCTATTTTAATAAACGTCTTTAGTTAGTAATCCAACTTCAAATATATTAAAAGTACTTTAGACGTTAAAATAGGCTGTTTTAAATTAAATACTTGTATTAAACCTTTTTTTTTCGTACACTATATGAATTATTTTGAGTATTGGCATTAATATTCTTGTAATTAGTCATACAGCTAATTAAAAAAAACCTCTTCGGATAGGAATATTAGTTTTAATGTATTAAAACTCTATTTGACGTCAAAATCGGCTGTTTAAGACGAAATACATGCAATAAACATGCTTATCATACTATATTTGAGTTATTTTGATTTTTGGTTATAATGTTCTTGTAGTATTTTGTACAGCTAGATTAATAAACCTCTTAGGCTAGTAATCTAACTTTGAACATATTAAAAGTACTATAGACGTTATAGTAGACTGTTTTAAACAAAATAACTATTTCAAACCATTTTTTATTGTACGTAATTTGAATTACTTTGATTATTAATATTAATAAACTTGAAATATGTCATACAGCTAATTAAATAAACCTCTCCGGTAAGGAATATTAGTTTTAAAGTATTAAAACTTCTTTTGATGTCAAAATTGGCGGTTTACGACGAAATACTTACAATAAACATTGTTTATCGTACATTATTTGAGTTATTTCGATTTTTGTTTATAATATTCTTGTAATAATTCGTACAGCTAATTAAATAAAGCTCTTCGGTTAGGAATGATAGTTTTAAAGCGTTAAAACTACTTTTCTGTCAAAATCGGCTGTTAAAAACGAGATACTTGCAATAAACATTGTTTATTGTACATTATTTGAGTTATTTCGACTTTTGAATATAATAATCTTGTAATATTTTGTGTAGCTAATTTTATAAACGTCTTAGGTTAGTAATCTAACTTTAAATATATTAAAAATAGTCTAGATATTATAATAGGCTTTTTAAAACAGAATAACTATATTAAACCCTTTTTTATCGTACGTTATTTGAATTACTTTGATTATTATATTAGTATTCTTGTAATATATCATACAGCTAATTAAATAAACATCTACGGTTAGGATATTAGTTTTAAAGTATTAAAACTCCTTTTAACGCCTAAATCGGCTGTTTAAGACAAAAAACTTGCAATAAACGTTTTTTATCGTTTAATATTTAAGTTATTTCGATTTTTGTTTATAATATTCTTGTAATATTTCGTACAGCTAATTAAATAAAGCTCTTAGGTTAGGAATATTAGTTTTAAAGTATTAAAAATCCTTTTGACGTCAAAATCGGCTGTTTGAGACGAAATACTTGCAGTAAATATTGTTTATCGTTCATTATTTGAGTTATTTTGATAATTAGTTATAATATTCTTGTAATAACTCGTAAAGGTAATTTAGTAAACGTCTTCGGTAAGAAATATTAGTTTTAAAGTATTAAAACTCCTTTTGATGTCAAAATCAGCTGTTTAAGACGAAATACTTACAATAAACATTGTATATCGTACATTATTTGAGTTATTTCGATTTTTGTTTATAATATTCTTGTTATATATCATACAGCTAAATTATTAAAGCTCTTCGGTTAGGAATATTAGTTTTAAACTATTAAAACTCCTTTTGACGTCAAAATTAGCTTTTTAAGACGAAATACTTGCAATAAACATTGTTTATCATTCATTATTTGAGTTATTTCGATTAATAGTTACAATATTCTTGTAATAACTCGTACAGCTAATTAAAAAAAGCTCTTCGGATATAAATATAGTTTTAAGTATTAAAACTCCCTTTGACGTCAAAATCGGCTGTTTAAGACGAAATACTTGCAATAAACATTGTTTATTGTACAGTATTTAAGTTATTTCAATTGTTGGTTATAATTTTATTGTATTAAATCATAAAGCTTATTAAAAAAACCTCTTCGGTACCTCTTTATTTATCGTGCACTATTTGAATTACTTTGATTATTATTATAGTATTCTTGTAATATATCATACGGCTAATTAAATAAAAATCTTCGGTTAGGATATTTGTTTTAAAGTAGTAAAACTCTTTTTGATGTTTAAATCAGCTGTTTAAGACGAAATACTTACAACAAACATTGTTTATCGTTTAATATTTAAGTTATTTTGATTATTAGTTGAAATAATCTTGTTATAACTCATAAAGGTAATTTAATAAACGTCTTCGGTTAAAAATATTTGTTTTAAAGCATGAAAACTTCCTTTGACGTCAAAATGGACTGTTTAAGACGAAATACTTGCAAAAAACATTGTTTATCGTTCATTAATTGAGTATTTTGACTTTTGATTATAATATTGGTGTAATATTATGTGCAGCTAATTTAATAAACGTCTTTAGTTAGTAATCCAACTTCAAACATATTAAAAGTACTTTGACGTTAAAATAGGCTGTTTTAAACAAAATACATGTAATAAACCTTTTTTTCTCGTACACTAATTGAATTATTATGAGTATTGGCATTAATATTCTCGTAATTAGTCATACAACTAATTAAAAAAAACCTCTTCGGATAGGAATATTAGTTTAAATGTATTAAAACTCCTTTTGACGTCAAAATCGGATGTTTGAGACGAAATACTTGCAGTAATCATTGTTTTTCGTTCATTATTTGAGTTATTTCGATTTTTAGTTACAATATTCTTGTAATAACTTGTAAAGGTTATTTAATAACGTCTTCGGTTAAAAGTATTAGTTTTAAAGCATCGAAAGTTCCTTTGACGTCAAACCCGACTGTTTAAGACGAAATACTTGCAATAAGCATTGTTTATCGTTCATTATTTGAGTTATTTCAATATTTGGTTATATTATTTGTGTAATATTATGTGTATCTATTTTAATAAACGTCTTTAGTTAGTAATCCAACTTTAAACATATTAAAAGTACTATAGACATTATAATAGGCTGTTTTAAACAAAATACTTGTATTAAACCCTTTTTTCTCGTACACTATATGAATTATTTTGAGTATTGACATTAATATTTTTGTAATATGTCATACAGCTAATAAAATAAACCTCTTCGGATAGGAATATTAGTTTTAAAGTATTAAAACTCCTTTTGACGTCAAAATCGGCTGTTTTAAACAAAATACTTGCAGTCAACATTGTTTATCGTTCATTATTTGAGTTATTTTCAAAATTAGTTACAATATTCTGGTAATAACTCGTACAACTAATTAAAAAAGTTCTTCGGATAGGAATATTAGTTTTAAAGTATTAAAACTCCCTTCGACGTCAAAATCGGCTATTTAAGACGAAATACTTGCAAAAAACATTGTTTATCGTTCATTATTTGAGTTATTACGACGGTTAGTTACAATATTCATGTAATAACTCGTAAAGGTAATTTGATAAACGTCTTCAGTTAATAATTCTTTTTTTAAAATATATAAACACCTTTTGACGTCAAAATCGGCTGTTGAAGACGAAATACTTGCAATAAACATTGTTTATTGTATAGTATTTAAGTTATTTCTATTGATGATTATTATTTTATTGTAGTATATCATACAACTTATTAAAAAAACCTCATCGGTTTGAAATATTATTTTTAAATTATTAAAACTCCTTTTGACGTCAAAATTGGCTGTTTAAGACGAAATAATTGCAATAAACTTTGTTTATCGTTGTTTATTTGAGTTATTTTGATTATCGGTATTAATATTCTTGAAATATATCATACAGCTAATTCAATGAAGCTCATCGGTTAGAAATATTAGTTTTAAAGTATTAAAACTCCTTTTGACCTCTAAATCGGCTGTTTAAGACGAAACACTTGCAATAAACATTGTTTAAAGTACATTATTTGAGTTATTTCAATTTTTGGTTATAAAATGCTTGTAATATAACATACAATTAACTAAATAAACCTCTTAGGTTAAAATTATTATTTTTAAAGAATTAAAACCCCTTTTGACGTCAAAATCGGCTGTTTAAGATAAAACACTTGCAATAAACATTGTTTATCGTACAGTATATAATTTATTCTAATTTTTGTTTAAAATATTCGTCTAACACTTCGTACAGCTAATTAAATAAATTTCTTCGGTTAAGAACATTATTTTTAAAGTATTAAAACTCCTTTTGACGTCAAAATTGGCTGTTAAAAACGAAACACTTGAAATAAACATTGTTTATCGTAAAGTGTTTAAGTTATTCCATTTGTTGTTTATAATATTTTTGTAATATTTTGTATAGCTAATTAAATAAACGTCTTTAGTTAGTAATCCAAATTTAAACATATTAAAAGTACTATTGACGTTATAATAGGCTATTTTAACAAAATACTTGTATTAAACCCTTTTTTCTTGTACAATATATAAATTATTTTGATTATTGGCTTTACTAATCATGTAATTTATCATACAGCTAATTAAAACAACCTCTTCGGATAGGAATATTAGTTTTAATGTATTAAAACTCCTTTTGACGTCAAAATCGGATGTTTCAGACGAAATATTTGCAGTAAACATTGTTTTTTGTTCATTATTTGAGTTATTTCGATTTTTAGTTACAATATTCTTGTAATAACTCGTAAAGGTTATTTAATAAACGTCTTTGGTTAAAAGTATTAGTTTCAAAGTTTTAAAACTCCTTTTGACGTCAAAATCGGCTATATAAGACAAAATACATGCAATAAACATTGTTTATTGTACATTATTTGAGTTATTTTGACTTTTAATCATAATATTCTTTTAATATTTTGTATAGCTAATTTAATAAACGTCTTAGGTTAGTAATCTAACTTTAAACATATTAAAAGTACTATAGACGTTATATTAGGCTTTTATAAACAGAATAACTATATTAAACCCTTTTTTATCGTACGTTGTTTGAATTACTTTGATTATTATATTAGTATTCTTGTAATATATCATTCGGCTAATTAAATAAACATCTTCGGTAAGAATATTAGTTTTAAAGTATTAAAACTTCTTTTGACGTTTAAATCGGCTGTTTAAGACGAAATACTTGCAATAAACATTGTTTATCGTTCATTATATAAGTTATTTTGATTATTAGTTAAAATATTCTTGTAATAACTCATAAAAGTAATTTAATAAACGTCTTCGGTTAAAAATATTTGTTTCAAAGCATCAAAACTTCCTTTGACTTCAATTCCGACTGTATAAGACGAAATATTCGCAATAAACATGGTTTATCGTTCATTATTTGTGTTATTTCGACTTTTTGTTATAATATCGGTGTAATATTATGTGTATCTATTTTAATAAACGTCTTTAGTTAGTAATCCAACTTTAAACATATTAAAAGTACTATAGACATTATAATAGGCTGTTTTAAACAAAATACTTGTATTAAACCCTTTTTTCTCGTACACTATATGAATTATTTTGAGTATTGACATTAATATTTTTGTAATATGTCATACAGCTAATTAAATAAACCTCTTCGGATAGGAATATTAGTTTTAAAGTATTTAAACTCCTTTTGACGTCAAAATCGGCTGTTTAAGACGAAATACTTGCAATAAAAACTGTTTATCGTTTATTATTTGAGTTATTTCGATTATTTGTTACAATATTTTTGTAATAGCTCGTAAAGGTAATTTAATAAACGTCTTCGGGTAAAAATATTAGTTTTAAAGTTTTAAAACTCCTTTTGACGTCAAAATCGGCTGTTTAAGACAAGACACTTGCAATAAACATTGTTTTTCGTACAGTATTTAAGTTATATTGATTGTTGGTTATAATAATCTTGTAATATTTTCTAGAGCTAATTAGATAAAGCTTTTCGGTTAGGATGTTAGTTTTAAAGTATTAAAACTCTATTTGACGTCAAAATCGGCTGTTTAAGACTAAATACATGCAATAAACATGCTTATCGTACTATATTTGAGTTATTTCGATTTTTGGTTATAATGTTCTTGTAGTATTTTGTACAGCTAGATTAATAAACCTCTTAGGTTAGTAATCTAACTTTGAACATTATAAAAGTACTATAGACGTTATAGTAGACTGTTTTAAACAAAATAACTATATCAAACCTTTTTTTATTGTACGTTATTTGAATTACTTTGATTATTAATATTAATAATCTTGAAATATGTCATACAGCTAATTAAATAAACCTCTCCGGTAAGGAATATTAGTTTTAAAGTATTAAAACTTCTTTTGATGTCAAAATTGGCGGTTTACGACGAAATACTTACAATAAACATTGTTTATCGTACATTATTTGAGTTATTTCGATTTTTGTTTATAATATTCTTGTAATATTTGTACAGCTAATTAAATAAAGCTCTTCGGTTAGGAATGATAGTTTTAAAGTATTAAAACTACTTTTCTGTCAAAATCGGCTGTTTAAGACGAAATACTTGCAATAAACATTGTTTATTGTACATTATTTGAGTTATTTCGACTTTTGAATATAATAATCTTGTAATATTTTGTGTAGCTAATTTTATAAACGTCTAGGTTAGTAATCTAACTTTAACTATATTAAAAATAGTCTAGATATTATAATAGGCTTTTTAAAACAGAATAACTATATTAAACCCTTTTTTATCGTACGTTATTTGAATTAATTTGATTATTATATTAGTATTCTTGTAATATATCATACAGCTAATTAAATAAACATCTTAGGTTAGGATATTAGTTTTAAAATATTAAAACTCCTCTTAACGCCTAAATCGGCTGTTTAAGACAAAAAACTTGCAATAAATATTGTTTATCGTTCATTATTTGAGTTCTTTTGATAATTAGTTACAATATTCTTGTTATAACTCGTAAAGGTAATTTAGTAAACGTCTTCGGTAAGAAATATTAGTTTTAAAGTATTAAAACTCCTTTTGATGTCAAAATCGGCGGTTTAAGACGAAATACTTACAATAAGCATTGTATATCGTACATTATTTGAGTTATTTCGATTTTTGTTTATAATATTCTTGTTATATATCATACAGCTAAATTATTAAAGCTCTTCGGTTAGGAATATTAGTTTTAAACTATTAAAACTCCTTTTGACGTCAAAATTAGCTTTTTAAGACGAAATACTTGCAATAAACATTGTTTATTATTCATTATTCAAGTTATTTGATTATTAGTTACAATATTCTTGTAATAATTCGTACAGCTAATTAAAAAAAGCTCTTCGGATATAAATATTAGATTTGAAGTATTAAAACTCCCTTTGACGTCAAAATCGGCTATTTACGACGAAACACTTGCAATAAACATTGTTTATCGTTCATTATTTAAGTTATTTCGATGGTTAGTTACAATATTCTTGTAATAACTCGTAAAGGTAATTCAAAAAACGTCTTCAGTTAAAAATATTATTTTCAAAAGATTTAAACACCTTTTGACGTCAAAATCGGCTTTTTAAGACGAAATACTTGAAATAAACATTGTTTATCGTACAGTATTTAAGTTATTTCAATTGTCGGTTATAATTTTATTGTATTAAATCATAAAGCTAATTAAAAAAACCTCTTCGGTACCTCTTTATTTATCGTGCACTATTTGAATTACTTTGATTATTATAATAGTATTCTTGTAATATATCATACGGCTAATTAAATAAAAATCTTCGGTTAGGATATTGTTTTAAAGTAGTAAAACTCTTTTTGATGTTTAAATCAGCTGTTTAAGACGAAATACTTGCAATAAACATTGTTTATCGTTTAATATTTAAGTTATTTCGATTATTAGTTAAAATAATCTTGTTATAACTCATATAGGTAATTTATTAAACGTCTTCGGTTAAAAATATTTGTTTTAAAGCATGAAAACTTCCTTTGACGTCAAAATGGACTGTTTAAGACGAAATACTTGCAAAAAACATTGTTTATCGTTCATTAATTGAGTATTTCGACTTTTGATTATAATATTGGTGTAATATTGTGTGCAGCTATTTTAATAAACGTCTTTAGTTAGTAATACAACTTCAAACATATTAAAAGTACTTTAGACGTTAAAAATGGCTGTTTTAAACAAAATACTTGTATTAAACCTTTTTTTCGCGTACACTATTTGAATTATTTTAAGTATTGGCATTAATATTCTTGTAATCAGTCATACAGCTAATTAAAAAAAACCCTTCGGATAGGAATATTAGTTTTAATGTATTAAAACTCATATTCCTATCCGAAGAGGTTTTTTTTTATTAGCTGTATGACTAATTACAAGAATATTAATAGTTTTAATGTATTAAAACTTCTTTTGACTTCAAAATCGGATGTTTGGGACGAAATACTTGCAGTAATCATTGTTTTTCGTTCATTATTTGAGTTATTTCGATTTTTAGTTACAATATTCTTGTAATAACTCGTAAAGGTTATTTAATAAACGTCTTTGGTTAAAAGTATTAGTTTTAAAGCATCAAAAGTTCCTTTGACGTCAAAACCAACTGTTTAAGACGAAATACTTGCAATAAGCATTGTTTATCATTCGTTATTTGAGTTATTTTAATTTTTGGTTATATTATTGATGTTATATTATGTACAGCTAATTTATCGAACGTCTTTAGTTGATAATCCAACTTTAAACATATTAAAATTACTATAGACGTTATAATAGGCTGTTTTAAACAAAATACTTGTATTAAAACCTTTTTTTCTCGTACACTATATGATCTATTTGAATTATTTCGATTATTAGTTAAAATATTCTTGTAATAACTCGAAAAGGTATTTTAATAAATGTCTTCGGATAAAAATATTAGTTTTAAAGTTATAAAAACCTTTTGACGTCAAAATCGGCTGTTTAAGACGAAAACTTGTAATAAACATTGTATATCGTACAGTATTTAAGTTATATTAATTGTTGGTTATAATATTCTTGTAATATTTTCTAGAGCTAATAAAATAAAGCTCTTCGGTTAGGAATATTAGTTTTAGAATATTGTAACTCTGGTTGACGTCAAAATCGGCTTTTTAAAACGAAATAAATGCAATAAACATGCTTATCGTACATTATTTGAGTTATTTCGACTCTGGTTATAATGTTCTTGTAATATTTTGTACAGCTAGATTAATAAACCTCTTAGGTAAGTAATCTAACTTTGAACATATTAAAAGTACTATAGACGTTATAGTAGACTGTTTTAAACAAAATAACTATATCTAACCCTTTTTTATTGTACGTTATGTGAATTACTTTAATTATTAATAATAATATTCTTGAAATATATCATACAGCTAATTGAATAAACCTCTTCGGTAAAGATCATTAGTTTTAAAGTATTAAAACTCCTTCTGATGTTAAAATCGGCGGTTTAAGACGAAATACTTACAATAAATATTGTTTATCGTACATTATATGAGTTATTTCGACTTTTGGTTATAAATTTGGTGTAATATTATGTAAAGCTAATTTAATAAACGTCTTTAGTTATTAATCAAACTTTAAATTAAATTATTAAATTAATTATTAAGTATTAAAACTTCTTTTGACGTCAGAATCGACTGTTTGAGACGAAATACTTGCAATAAACATTATTTATCGTACACTATTTGAGTTATTTCGACTATTGGTTATAATATTCTTGGAATACTTTGTACATCTTGTTTAATTAACGTCTTTGGCTAGTAGTCTAATTTAAAACATATAAAAAGTACTATAGACGTTATAATAGGCTGTTTTAAACAAAATACTTGTATTAAACCGTTTCTTTATCGTACACTAAATGAATTTTTTTGATTATTGCATTAATATTCTTGTAATAAACCATACAGCTATCTTAATAAACCTCTTCGGTTAAAAATATTATTTTTAATATATAAAAACTATATAAAACTGATTTTAAAATGTCAAAATCGGCTTTTTAAGACGAAACTAATGCAATAAACATTGTTTATCGTTCAATATTTTAGTTATTTCGATTATTCGTTAAAACACTCTTGTAATAACTCATAAAAGTAATTCAATAAACGTCTTCAGTTAAAAATATTATTTTCAAAAGATTTAAACACCTTTTGACGTCAAAATCGGCTTTTTAAGACGAAATACTTGCAATAAACATTGTTTATCGTACAGTATTTAAGTTATTTAGACTGTTGGTTATAATATTCTTGTAATATTTCAAACAGCTAATTAAATAAAGCTTTTCTGTGAAAAATATTAGTTTAAAAGTATTAAAACTATTTTTAACGTATTAAAAGTCCCTTTTAAGTCAAAATCGGCTGTTTGAGAAGAAATACTTGCAATAAACATTGCTTATTTTACATTATTTGAGTTAATTCGGATTTTGGTAATAAAATTTTTGTAATATTTTGTATAGCTAATTTAATAAACAACTTCGGTTTCTAATCTAGCTTTAAACATAAAAATGTACTATAGACCTTATAATAGGCCGTTAAGACGAAATACTTTTAATAAACATTGTTTATCGTTCATTATTTGAGTTATTATAATTTTTCGTTATAAAATGCTTGTATTACATCACACAGCTAATTTCTTAGAGCTTTTTGGTTAGGAATATTAGTTTTAATGTATTAAAACTCCTTTTGACGTCAAAATCGGCTTTTTAAGACAAAATACTTACAATAAACATTGTTTATCGTTCATTATTTGAGTTATTTTGACTTTTGGTTACAATATTGGTGTAATATTATGTACAGCTTATTTATTTAACGTCTTTAGTTAGTAATTCAACTTTAAACAAAGTAAAAGTACTATAGACGTTATAATAGGCTATTTTCAACAAAATACTTGTATTAAACCCTTTTTTCTTGTACAATATATGACCTATTTTGATTATTGGAATTAATAATCATGTAATATATCATACTGCTAATTAAATAAACTTCTTCGGATAGAAATATTAGTTTTAAAGTATTAAAACACCTTTTGACGGCAAAAACGGCTGTTTGAGACGTAATACTTGCAGTAAACATTGTTTATCGTTCATTATTTGAGTTATTTTGATACTATTTACAATATTTTGTAATAACTCGTAAAGGTAATTTAATAAACGTCTTCTGTTAAAAATATTAGTTTTTAAGTTTTAAAATTCCTTTTGACGTTAAAATCGGCTGTTTAAGACCAAAAACTTACAATAAACATATCGTACATTGTTTAAGTTGTTTTGACTTTTGGTTATAATATTCGTGTAATTTTTGTACAGCTAATTTAATAAACGTCTTAGGTTAGTAATATAACTTAAAACTTATTAAAAGTACTATAGACGTAATAATAGGTTTTTTTAAACAGAATAACTAGATTAAACCCTTTTCAACCGACGTTATTTGGATTTTGATTATTATAGTAGTATTCTTTTTATAAATCATACGGCTAATTAAATAAACATCTTCGGTTAGGATATTAGTTTTTAGATATTAAAACTTATTTTGACGTTTAAATCGGCTGTTTAAGACGAAATACTTGCAATAAACATTGTTTATCGTTTAATATTTAAGTTATTTCGATTATTAGTTAAAATATTCTTGTAATAACTCAAAAAGGTAATTTAATAAACGTCTTCGGTAAAAAATATTTGTTTTAAAGCATCAAAACTTCCTTTAACGTCAAAACCGACTGTTTAAGACGAAATACATGCAATAAGTATTGTTTATCGTTCATTATTTGAGTTATTTCAAATTTTGGTTATAATATTGGTGTAATATTATGTACAGCTACTTTAATAAACGTCTTTAGTTAGTAATCCAATTTTAAACATATTAAAAGTACTATAGACGTTATTATAGGCTGTTTTAAACAAAATACTTGTATTTAACCCTCTTTCTCGTACACTATATGAATCATTTGAGTTATTTCGATTATTAGTTACAATATACTTGGTATAACTCGTAAAGTTAATTTAATAAATGTCTTTGGTTAAAAATATTAGTTTTAAAGTTTTAAAACTCCTTTTTACATCAAAATCGGCTGTTTAAGACGAAATACTTGTAAAAAACATTTTTTATCGTACAGTATTTAAGTTGTATTAATTGTTGGTTATAATATTCTTGTAATATTTCTAATTAAATAAAGCTCTACGGTTAGGAATATTAGTTTTAAAGTATTGTAATTCTGGTTGACGACAAAATCGGCGGTTTAAAACGATATAAATGCAATAAACATGCTCATCGTACATTATTTGAGTTAATTCGACTTTTGGTTATAATGTTCTTGTAATATTTTGTACAGCTAGATTAATAAACCTCTTAGGTTAATAATCTAACTTTGAACTTATTAAAAGTACTATAGACGTTATAGTAGACTGTTTTAAACAAAATAACTATGTCAAACCCTTTTTTATGGTACGTTATTTGAATTACTTTAAATAATTAATATTAATATTCTTTAAATATTTCATACAGCTAATTAAATAAACCTCTCAGGTAGAAAACATTAGTTTTAAAGTATTAAAACTCCTTCTGATGTCAAAATGGCGGTTTAAGACGAAATACTTACAATAAACATTGTTTATCGTACATTTTTTAAGTTGCTTCGACTTTTGGCTATAAACTTGGTGTAATATTATGTACAGCTAATTTAATAAACGTCTTTAGTTAAAAATATTTGTTTGAAAGCAGAAAAACTTCCTTTGTCGTCAAAACCGACTGTTTAAAACGAAATATTTGCAAAAATTGAATAATAAATCGTTCATTATTTGAGTTATTTCGACTCTTGGTTATATTATTGGTGTAATATTATGCACAGCTAATTTAATAAACGTATTTAATTATTAATCCAACTTTAAACATATTAAAAGTACTATAGAAGTTATAATAGGCTGTTTTAAACAAAATACTTGTATTAAACCCTTTTTTTATTGTATAATATATGAATAATTTTGATTATTGGCATTAATAATCATGTAATATATCACAGAGCTAATTAAATAAACATCTTCGGATAGAAATATTAGTTTTAAAGTATAAAAACTCCTTTTAACGTCAAAATCGGCTGTTTAAGACGAAATACTTGCAGTAAGTATTGTTTATCGTTTATTATTTGAGTTATTTCGATTATTAAAATTAATATTCTTGTAATAACTCTTAAAGGTAATTTAATAAACATCTTCGGTTAAAAATATTAATTTTAAAACTCCTTTTGACGTGAAAATCGGCTATTTAAGACGAAACACTTGCAACAAACATTGTTTATCGTACAGTATTTAAGTTATTGCGATTGTTGGTTATAATATTCCTGTAATATTTAGTACAGCTATTTAAATAAAGCTCTTCGGTTAGGAATATTAGTTTTAAAGTATTTAAACTTCTTTTGACGTCAATATCGGCTGTTTAAGACGAAATACTTGCAATAAACATTGTTTATCGTACATTATTTGAGTTGTTTCGATTGTTGGTTATAATCTTCTTGTAATATATTAACAGCTAATTGAATAAAGTTCTTCAGTTAGTAATCCAACTTTAAACATATTAAAAGTACATACTAAATACATTATAATAGGCTGTTTTGAACAAAATACTTGTATTAAACCCTTTTTTAACGCACATTATATGATTTATTTTGATTATTGGCATTAATATTCTTGTATTATATCATACAGCTTATTTAATAAACCTCTTTGGTTAGAAAAAATAGTTTTAAAGTATTAAAATTCCTTTTGACTCGAAAATCGGCTGTTTAAGACGAAACATTTGCAATAAAGATTGTTTATCGTACAGTATTTAAGTTATTTAAATTGTTGGTTATTATTTTACTGTAGTATATCATACAGCTTATTTAATTAAACCTCTTCGGTAAGGAATATTATTTTTAAAGTATTAAAACTCCTTTTGATGTCAAAATCGGCTGATTAAAACGAAATACTTGCAATAAACATTGTTTATAGTACATTATTTGAGTTAATTCAATTTTTGGTTATAAAATGCTTGTAATATATCATACAATTAACCAATTAATCACAATTTTAACAGTATTAAAATTAGTTATAAAGTATTTAAATTAGTTTTAGAGTATTAAAACTCCTTTTGATGTCGAAATCGGCTGTTTAAGACGAAATACTTGCAATAAACATTGTTTATCGTTTATTATTTGAATTATTTCGATTTTTACTTACAATATTCTTGTAATAACTTGTAAAGGTAATTTATTAAACGTCTTCAATTAATAGTATTATTTTTAAAATATTTAAACACCTTTTAACGTCAAAATCGGCTGTTTAAGACGAAACACTTGCAATAAACATTGTTTATAGTACATTATTTGAGTTATTTTAATTTTTGGTTATAAAATGCTTGTAAAAAATCATACAATTAACTAAATAAACCTCTTAGGTTAGCAGTATTAGTTTAAAGTCTTAAAACAACTTATGACGTCAAAATCGGCTTTTTAAGACGATATATTTGCAAAATACATTGTTTATCGTTATTTATTTGAATTTTTTCGATTATTAGTTAAACTGTTAGTAATAACTTGTAAGGGTAATTTAATAAAGTTTTTCGATTAAAAATACTAGTTTTAAAGTATTTAAACTAGTTTTGACGTCAAAATTGGCTGTTTACGACGAAACACTTACGATAAACATTATTTATAGTTCATTATTTGAGTTATTTCAATTATTAGTAACAATATACTTGTAATATTTTTATAGCTTATTTTATAAACGTCTTTGGTTAGTAATCTAACTTTAAACAAATTAAAAGTACTATAGACATTATAATAGGCTGTTTTAAACAAAAAACTTGTACTAAACCCTTTTTTCTAGTATACTAATAAATTATTTTGATTATTGGCATCAATAATCTTCTGAATATATAATACAGCTAATTAAATAAACCTTATCGGTTAGGAATATTAGTTTTAAACTATTAAAACTTCTTTTGACGTCAAATCAGCTGTATAAGACGAAATACTTGCCATAAACATTGCTAATCGTTTATTATTTGAGTTATTTTGATTATTATATATAATTTGCATGTAATATATCATACAGGTAATTATATAAGCCTTTACAGTTAGGAATTATAGTTTAAAGTGTTCAAACTCCTTTTGAAGTCAAAATCAGCTGTTTAAGACAAATAACTTGCCATAAACATTGTTTATCGTTTATTATTTGAGTTATTTCAATTATTAGTTACAATATACTGGTAATAACTCGTAATAGTAATTTAATAAACGTGTTGCAATGAAAATATTATTTTTATAGTTTTAAAAGTTCTTTGACGTCAAAATCGGCTGTTTCAGACGAAGTATTGCAACAAACATTGTTTATCATACAGTATTTAAGTTATTGCGATTGTTGGTTATAATATTCCTGTAATATTTCGTAGAGCTAATTAAATAAAGCTCTCCGGTTAGGAATATTAGTTTTAAAGTATTAAAACTCCTTTTGATGTCAAAATCGGCTGTTTAAGACGAAATACCTGTAATAAATATGTTTATTGAACATTATTTGACTTATTTCGACTTTTGATTATAATATTCCTGTAATATTTTGTATAGCTAATTTAATTAATGTCTTAGGTTAGTAATCTAACTTTAAACATATTAAAAGTACTATAGACATTATAATAGGCTTTTATAAACGGAATAACTATATTAAACCCTTTTTTATCGTACGTTATTAGAATTACTTCGATTATTATATTAGTATTCTTCTAATATATCATACGGCTAATTAAATAAACATCTTCGGTAAGAATATTAGTTTTAAAGTATAAAAACTGCTTTTGACGTTTAAATCGGCTGTTTAAGACGTAATACTTGCAATAAACAGTGTTTATTCTTCAATATTTAAGTTAATTTGATTATTAGTTAAAATATTCTAGTAATAACTCATATAGGTAATTTAATAAACGTGTTCGGTTAAAAATATTTGTTTCAAAGCATTAAAACTTCGTTTGACTTCAAAACCGAAGGTTTAAGGCGAAATACTTGCAATAAACATTTTTTATCGTCTAATATTTGAGTTATTTCGTTTTTTTGTTATAATATTGGTGTTATATTATGTGCATCTATTTTAATAAACATCTTTAGTTAGTATTCAAACTTCAAACATATAAAAAGTACTATAGACGTTATATTAGGCTGTTTTAAACAAAATAGTTGTATTAAACCCTTTTTTCTCGTAAACTATATGAATTAATTTTAGTATTGTCATTAATATTCTTGTATATTTCATATAGCTATTTTAATAAACCTCTTCGGTTAAATGTATTAGTTTTAAAGTATTTAAACAACTTTTGACGTCAAAATCGGCTGTTTAAGACGAAATACTTGAAATAAAAATTGTTTATCGTTTATTATTTAAGTTATTTCGATTATTTGTTACTCTATTTTTGTAATAACTCGTAAAGGTTATTTAATAAACGTCTTCGGATAAAAATATTAGTTTTAAAGTTTTAAAACTCATTTTGACGTCAAAATCGGCTAATTAAGACGAGAAACTTGCAATAAACATTGTTTATCGTACAGTATTTACGTTATATTGATTGTTGGTTATAATGATCTTGTAATATTTTCAAGAGCTAATTAGATAAAGCTCTTCGGTTAGGATGTTAGTTTTAAAGTATTAAAACTCTGTTTGACGTCAAAATTGGCTGTTTAAGACGAAATACATGCATTAAAACTTGTTTATCGTACATTATTTGAATTATTTCGACTATTGGTTATTATGTTCTTGTAGTATTTTGTACAGCTAGATTAATAATCCTCTTAGGTTAGTAATCTAACTTTGAACATATTGAAAGTACTATAGACATTATAGTAGACTGTTTTAAACAAAATAACTATATCAAACCTTTTTTTATTGTACGTTATTTGAATTACTTTGATTATTAATATTAATATTCTTGAAATATGTCATACAGCTAATTAAATAAACCTCTTCGTTAAAGAATATTAGTTTTAAAGTATTAAAACTTCTTTTGATGTCAAAATCGGCGGTTTACGACGAAATACTTACAATGAACATTGTTTATTGTTCATTATTTGAGTTATTTCGATTTTTGTTTATAATATTCTTGTAATATTTCGTACAGCTAATTAAATAAAGCTCCTCGGTTAGGAATGATAGTTTTAAAGTATTAAAACTCCTTTTGTGTCAAAATCGGCTGTTTAAGACGAAATACTTGCAATAAACATTGTTTATTGTACATTATTTGAGTTATTTCTACTTTTGATTATAATAATCTTGTAATATTTTCTGTAGCTGATGTTATAAACGTCTTAGGTTAGTAATCTAACTTTATATATATTATAAACAGTCTAGATATTATAATAGGCTTTTTAAAACAGAATAACTATATTAAACCCTTTTTTATCGTACGTTATTTGAATTACTTTGATTATTATATTAGTTCTTGTAATATATCATACGGCTAATTAAATAAACATCTTCGGTAAGGAATATTAGTTTTAAAGTATTAAAACTCCTTTTGATGTCAAAATCGGCGGTTAAAGACGAAATACTTACAATAAACATTGTTAATCGTACATTATTTGAGTTATTTCGATTTTTGTTTATAATATTCTTGTTATATATCATACAGCTAATTTAATAAAGCTCTTCGGATAAGAATATTAGTTTTAAACTATTAAAACTCCTTTTGACGTCAAAATTAGCTTTTTAAGACGAAATACTTGCATAAACATTGTTTATCATTCATTCTTTAAGTTATTACGATTATTAGTTACAATATTCTTGTAATAACTCGTACAGATAATTAAAAAAAAGCTCTTCGGATAGCAATATTAGTTTTAATGTATTAAAACTCCCTTTGACGTCAAAATCGGCTAAATAAGACTAAAAAACTTGCAATAAACATTGTTTATCGTTCATTATTTAAGTTATTTCGATGGTTAGTTACAATATTCTTGTAATTACTCGTAAAGGTAATTTGATAAACGTCTTCAGTTAATAATATTGTTTTCAAAATATTTAAACACCTTTTGACGTCAAAATCGGCTGTTTAAGACGAAATACTTGCAATAAACATTGTTTATCGTACAGTATTTAAGTTATTTTGATTGTTGGTTATAATTTTATTGTAGTAAATCTTAAAGCTTATTAAAAAAACCTCTTCGGTACCTCTTTATTTATCGTGCACTATTTGAATTACATTGATTATTATAATAGTATTCTTGTAATATATCATACGGCTACTTAAACAAAATTCTTCTGTTAGGATATTAGTTTTAAAGTATTGAAATTCCTTTTGACGTTAAAATCAGTTGTTTAAGACGAAATATTTGCAATAAACATTGTTTATCAATTAATATTTAAGTTATTTCGATTATTAGTTAAAATAATCTTGTAATAACTCATAAAGGTAATTTAATAAACGTCTTCAGTAAGGAATATTAGTTTTACAGTATTAATACTTCTTTTGATGTCAAAATCGGCGGTTTAAGACGAAATACTTATAATGAACATTGTTTATTGTACATTATTTGAGTTAATTCGATTTTTGTTTATAACATTCTTGTTATATTTTCTACAGCTAAATAAATAAAGCTCTTCGGTTAGAAATATTAGTATTAAAATATTAAAACTCCTTTTGACGTCAAAATCGGCTGTTTAAGACGAATTAGTTGCAGTAAATATTGTTTATCGTTCATTATTTTAGTTATTTAGATAATTAGTTACAATATTTTTATAATAACTCGTAAAGGTGATTTAGTAAACGTCTTCGGTAAGGAATATTAGTTTTAAAGTATTAAAACTATTTTTGATTTCAAAATCGGATGTTTAAGAAAAAACACTTGCAATAAACATTGTTTATTGTACAGTATATAATTTATTTTTATTTTTGATTATAATATTCGTCTAATACTTCGTACAGCTAATTAAATAAATCTCTTCGGTTAGGAATAGTTTAAAGTATTAAAACTCCTTTTGACGTCAAAATTGGCTGTTAAAAACGAAACACTTGAAGTAAACTTCGTTTATCGTAAAGTGTTTAAGTTTATCAATTTGTTGTTTATAATATTTTTGTAATATTTCGTACAGCTAATTAAATAAACGTCTTTAGTTAGTAATCCAAATTTAGACATATTAAAAGTACTTTTGACGTTATAATAGGCTGTTTTAAACAAAATACTTGTATTAAACTCTTTTATCTTGTACAATATATAATTTATTTTGATTATTAGCATTACTAATCATGTAATATATCATACAGCTTGTTAAAAAAACCTCTTCGGATAGGAACATTAGTTTTAATGTATTAAAACTCCTTTTGACGTCAAAATCGGATGTTTGGGACGAAATACTTGCAGTAAACATTGATTTTCGTTCATTATTTGAGTTATTTCGATTTTTAGTTACAATATTTTTGTAATAACTCGTAAAGGTTATTTAATAAACGTCTTAGGTTAAAAGTTTTAGTTTTAAAGTTTTAAAACTCCTTTTGACGTCAAAATCGGCTATTTAAGACAAAAAACATGCAATAAACATTGTTTATTGTACATTAATTGAGTTTTTTCGACTTTTGATCATAACATTCTTGTAATATTTTGTATAGCTAATTTAATAAACGTCTTAGGTTAGTAATCTAACTTTAAACATATTAAAAGTACTATAGACGTTATAATAGGCTTTTCTAAAACAGAATAACTATATTAAACCCTTTTTTATCGTACGTTAGTTGAATTACTTTGATTATTATATTAGTATTCTTGTAATACATCATTCGGGTAATTAAATAAACATCTTCGGTTAGGATATTAGTTTTACATTATTAAAACTACTTTTGACGTTAAATTGGCTGTTTATGACGAAATACTTTTAATAAACATTGTTTAACGTTTAATATTTAAGTTATTTCCATTATTTGTTAAAACATTCTTGTAATAACTCAAAAAGGTAATTTAATAAACGTCTTCGGTATTTTTCGTTTTATCGTACATTGTTTAAGTTATTTTGACTGTTGGTTATAATATTCGTGTAATTTTTGCACAGCTAATTTAATAAACGTCTTTGATTAATAATATAACTTTGACATATTAAAAGTAATATAGACGTTATAATAGGCTTTTTTAAACAGAAAAACTATATTAAACCCTTTTTTATCGTACGTTATTTAAATTACTTCAATTATTATATTAGTATTCTTTTAATATATCATACGGCTAATTAATTAAACATCCTCGGTTATTATATTAGTTTTAAAGTATTAGAACTTCTTTTGACTTTTAAATCGGCTGTTTAAGACAAAATACTTGCAATAAACATTGTTTATCGTTCAGAATTTAAGTTATTTCGATTTTTAGTTAAAATATTCTTGTAATAACTCATAAAGGTAATTTTTAATAAACGTCTTCGGTAAAAAATATTTGTTTTAAAGCATCAAAACTTCCTTAACGTCCAAACCGACTGTTTAAGACGAAATACTTGCAATAAGCATTGTTTATCATTAATTATTTGAGTTATTTCGATTTTTGGTTATATTATTGGTATAATATTATGTACAGTTAATTTAATAAACGTCTTTAGTTAGTAATCCAATTTTAAACATATTTAAAGTACTATAGACGTTATAATTGGCTGTTTTAAACAAAATACTTGTATTTAACCCTTTTTTCTTGTATACTATATGAATTATTTGAGGTATTTCGATTTTTAGTTACAATATTCTTGTAATAACTCGTTAAGGTAATTTAATAAATGTCTTCAGTTAAAAATAGTAGTTTTAAAGTTACAAAACTCCTTTTGACGTCAAAATCGGCTGTTAAAGACGATAAACTTGTAAAAAACATTTTTTATCATGCAGTATTTAAGTTATATTAATTGTTGGTTATAATATTCTTGTAATATTTTTTTCCTAATTAAATAAAGCTCTTCGGTTAGGAATATTAGTTTTAAAGTATTGTAACTCTGGTTGACGTCAAAATCGGCTGTTTAATACAAAATAAAAGCAATAAACGTGCTAATCGTACATTATTTGAGTTATTTCGACTTTTGGTTATAATGTTCTTGTAATATTTTGTACAGCTAGATTAATAAACCTCTTAGGTTAGCAATCTAACTTTGAACATATTAAAAGTACTATAGACGTTATAGTAGACTGTTTTAAACAAAATAACAATGTCAAACCCTTTCTTATTGTACGTTATTTCAATTACTTTGATTATTAATATTAATATTCTTGAAATATTTCATACAGCTAATTGAATATACCTCCTCTGTAAAAAACATTAGTTTTAAAGTATTAAATATCCTTCTGATGTCCTAATCGGCGGTTTGAGACGAAATACTTACAATAAACATTGTTTATCGTACATTATTTGAGTTATTTCGACTTTTGGCTATAAAATTGGTGTAATATTATGTACAGCTAATTTAATAAACGTCTTTAGTTAAAAATATTTGTATTAAAGCATAAAAACTTCCTTTGTCGTCAAAACCGACTGTTTAAGACGAAATACTTGCAATATTGATTAATGAATCGTTCATTATTTGAGTTATTTCGACTTTGGGTTATAATATTGGCGAATATTATGCACAGCTAATTTAATAAACGTCTTTTATTAGTAATCCAACTTTAATCATATTAAAAGTACTATAGACAATATAATAGGCTGTTTTAAACAAAATACTTGTATTTAACCCTTTTTTCTTGTACAATATATGAATAATTTTGATTATTGGCATATATTGATTAGATTAATAATCATGTAATATATCATACAGCTAATTAAATAAACTTTTTTGGATAGAAATATTAGTTTTAAAGTATTAAAACTACTTTTGACGTCAAAACCGACTGTTTAAGACGAAATACTTGCAATAAACATTGTTCATCGTATAGATTTTAAGTTATTGCGATTGTTAGTTATAATATTCCTGTAATATTTCGTACTGCTAATTAATTAAAGCTCTTCGGTTAGGAATATTAGTTTTAAAATATTAAAACTCCTTTTGATGTCAAAATCGGCTGTTTAAGACGAAACACCTGTAATAAATATGTTTATTGAACATTTTTTAAATATTTCGACTTTTGATTATAATATTCTTGTAATATTTTGTATAGCTAATTTAATAAACGTCTTAGGTTAGTAATCTAACTTTCAACATATTAAAAGTACTATAGACGTTATAATAGGCTTTTATAAACAGAATAACTATATTAAACCCTATTTTATCGTACGTTGTTTGAATTACTTTGATTATTATATTAATATTCTTGTAATATATCATTCGGCTAATCAATTAAACATCTTCGGTAAGAATATTAGTTTTAAAGTATTAAAACTTCTTTTGACGTTTAAATCGGCTGTTTAAGACGAAATATTTGCAATAAACATTGTTTATCGTTCATTATTTGAGTTATTCGACTTTTTGTTATAATATCGGTGTAATATTATGTGCAGCTATTTTAATAAACGTCTTTAGTTAGTAATCCAACTTTAAACATATTAAAAGTACAATAGACGTTATAATAGTCTGTTTAAAACAAAATTCTTGTATTAAACCCTTTTTTCTCGTACACTATATGAATTATTTTCAGTATTGGCATTAATATTCTTGTAATATGTCATACAGCTAATTTAATAAACCTCTTCGGTTAGATGTATTAGTTTTTAATTATTAAATTTTCTTTTTGACGTCAAAATCGGCAGTTTGAAACAAAATCCTTGCAGTAAACATTGTTTATCGTTCATTATTTGAGTTATTTTCATAGTTAGTTACAATATTCATGTAATAACTCATGAAGGTAATTTAATAAACGTCTTCGGTTAAAAATATTTGTTTTATAAGATCAAAACTTCCTTTGACGTCAAAACCGACTCTTTAAGACGAAATACTTGCAAAAAACATTGTTTATCGTTCATTAATTGAGTATATCGACTTTTGATTACAATATTGGTGTAATATTATGCGTAGCTATTTTAATAAACGTCTTTAGTTAGTAATCAAACTTTAAACATATTAAAAGTACTATAGACGTTGAAATAGGCTGTTTTAAACAAAATACTTGAATTAAACCCTTTTTTCTCGTACACTATTTGAATTATTTTAAGTATTGACATTAATATTTTTGTAATATGTCATACTGCTAATTAAATAAACCTCTTCAGATAGGAATAATAGTTTTAAAGTATTAAAACTCCTTTTGACGTCAAAATCGGCAGTTTGAAACAAAATACTTGCAGTAAACATTGTTTATCGTTCATTATTTGAGTTATTTTGATAGTTAGTTACAATATTCATGTAATAACTCGTACAGCTAATTAAAAAAGCCCTTCGGATAGCAATATTAGTTTTAAAGTATTAAAACTCCCTTTGACGTCAAAATCGGCTATTTAAGACGAAATACTTGCAAAAAACATTGTTTATCGTTCATTATTTGAGTTATTACGACGGTTAGTTACAATATTCTTGTAATAACTCGTAAAGGTATCTTGATAAATGTCTTCAGATAATAATATTATTTTTAAAATATATAAACACCTTTTGACGTCAAAATTGGCTGTTGAAGACGAAATACTTGCAAGAAACATTGTTTATCGTACAGTATTTAAGTTATTTCGATTGATGGTTATTATTTTATTGTAGTATATCATACAGCTTATCAAAAAAACCTCTTGGGTTTGAAATATTATTTTTAAAGTATTAAAACTCCTTTTGACGTCAAAATCGGCTGTTGAAGACGAAATACTTGCAATAAACTTTGTTTATCGTTCTTTATTTGAGTTATTTTGATTATCGGTATTAATATTCTTGAAATATATCATACAGCTAATTCAATAAAGCTCATCGGTTAGAAATATTAGTTTTAAAGTATTAAAACTCCTTTTGACATCAAAATTAGCTGTTTAAGACGAAACACTTCGATAAACATTGTTTATAGTACATTATTTGAGTTTTTTCAATTTTTGGTTATAAAATGCTCGTAATATGACATACAATTAACTAAATAAACTTCTTAGGTTAAAATTATTATTTTTAAAGAATTAAAACTCCTTTTGACGTCAAAATCGGCTGTATAAGAGAAAACACTTGCAATAAACATTGTTTATCGTACAGTATATAATTTATTATAATTTTTGATTAAAATATTCGTCAAATACTTCGTACAGCTAATTAAATAAATCTCTTCGGTTAGGAATATTAGTTTTAAAGTATTAAAACTCCTTTTGATGTCAAAATTGGCTGTTAAAAACGAAATACTTAAAATATACATTGTTTATCGTAAAGTGTTTAAGTTATTCCATTTCTTGTTTATAATATTTTTGTAATATTTTGTACAGTTAATTAAATAAACGTCTTTAGTTAGTAATCCAAATTTAAACATATTAAAAGTACTATTGACGTTATAATAGACTGTTTTAACAAAATACTTGTAATAAACCCTTTTTTCTTGTACAATATATAAATTATTTTGATTATTGACTTTATTAATCATGTAATATATCATACAGCTAAATTAAAACAACCTCTTCGGATAGGAATATTAGTTTTAATGTATTAAAACTCCTTTTGACGTAAAAAACGGATGTTTGAGACGAAATACTTGCAGTAAACATTGTTTTTCGTTCATTATTTGAGTTATTTTGATTTTTAGTTACAATATTCTTGTAATAACTCGTAAAAGTTATTTAATAAACGTCTTTGGTTAAAAGTATTATTTTTAAAGTTTTAAAAGTCCTTTTGACGTCAAAATCTGCTGTTTAAGACGAAATACATAAAATAAACATTGTTTATTGTATATTATATGAGTTATTTCGACTTTTCATCATAATATTCTTGTAATATTTTGTATAGCTAATTTAATAAACGTCTTTTGTTAGTAATATAACTTTAAACATATTAAAAGTACTAAAGACGTTATAATAGGCTTTTCTAAAACAGAATAACTATATTAAACCCTTTTTTATCGTACGTTGTTTGAATTACTTTGATTATTATATTAGTATTCTTGTAATATATCATACGGCTAATTAAATAAACATCTTCGGTAAGAATATTAGTTTTAAAGTATTAAAACTTCTTTTGACGTTTAAATCGGATGTTTAAGACGAAATACTTGCAATAAACATTGTTTATCGTTTAATATTTGAGTTATTTCGACTTTTTGTTATAATATTGGTGTAATATTTTGTGCATCTATTTAAATAAACGTCTTTAGTTAGTAATCCAATTTTAAACATATCAAAAGTACTCTAGACGTTATAATAGGCTGTTTTAAACAAAATACTTGTATTAAACCCTTTTTTCTCGTACACTATATGAATTATTTTCAGTATTGGCATTAATATTCTTGTAATATGTCATACAGCTAATAAAATAAACCTCTTCGAATAGGAATATTAGTTTTAAAGTATTAAAACTCCTTTTGACGTCAAAATCGGCTGTTTGAAACAAAATACTTGCAGTCAACATTGTTTATCGTTCATTATTTGAGTTATTTTCATAATTAGTTACAATATTCTTGTAATAACTCGTACAGTTAATTAAAAAGGCTCTTCGGATAGGAATATTAGTTTTAAAGTATTAAAACTCTATTCGACGTCAAAATCGGCTATTTAAGACGAAATACTTGCAAAAAACATTGTTTATCGTTCATTATTTGAGTTATTACGACGGTTAGTTACAATATTCTTGTAATAACTCGTAAAGGTAATTTGATAAACGTCTTCAGTTAATAATTCTATTTTTTTAAAATATAAACACCTTTTGACGTCAAAATCGGCTGTTTAAGACGAAATACTTGCAAGAAACATTGTTTATTGTATAGTATTTAAGTTATTTCGATTGATGATTATTTTTTTATTGTAGTATATCATACAGCTTATTAAAAAAACCTCATCGGTTTGAAATATTATTTTTAAATTATTAAAACTCCTTTTGACGTCAAAATTGGCTGTTTAAGACGTAATAATTGCAATAAACTTTGTTTATCGTTCTTTATTTGAGTTATTTTGATTATCGGTATTAATATTCTTGAAATATATCATACAGCTAATTCAATGAAGCTCATCGGTTAGAAATATTAGTTTTAAAGTATTAAAACTCCTTTTGACCTCTAAATCGGCTGTTTAAGACGAAACACTTGCAATAAACATTGTTTAAAGTACATTATTTGAGTTATTTCAATTTTTGGTTATAAAATGCTTGTAATATATCATACAATTAACTAAATAAACCTCTTAGGTTAAAATTATTATTTTTGAAGAATTAAAACTCCTTTTGACGTCAAAATCGGCTGTTTAAGACAAAACACTTGCAAAAAACATTGTTTTTCGTACAGTATATAATTTATTCTAATTTTTGATTAAAATATTCGTCTAATACTTCGTACAGCTAATTAAATAAATCTCTTCGGTTAAGAATATTATTTTTAAAGTATTAAAACTCCTTTTGACGTCAAAATTGGCTTATAAAAACGAAACACTTGAAATAAACATTGTTTATCGTAAAGTGTTTAAGTTATTCCATTTGTTGTTTATAATATTTTTGTAATATTTTGTATAGCTAATTAAATAATCGTCTTTAGTTAGTAATCCAAATTTAAACATATTAAAAGTACTATTGACGTTATAATAGGCTATTTTAACAAAATACTTGTATTAAAACCTTTTTTCTTGTACAATATATAAATTATTTTGATTATTGGCTTTACTAATCATGTAATATATCATACAGCTAATAAAAACAACCTCTTCGGATAGGGATATTAGTTTTAATGTATTAAAACTCCTTTTGACGTCAAAATCGGATGTTTGAGACGAAATACTTGCAGTAAACATTGTTTATTGAACATTATTTGAGTTATTTTGACTTTTAATCATAATATTCTTGTAATATTTTGTATAGCTAATTTAATAAACGTCTTAGGTTAGTAATCTAACTTTAAACATATTAAAAGTATTATAGACGTTATAATAGGCTTTTCTAAAACATAATAACTATATTAAACCCTTTTTTATCGTACGTTAGTTGAATTACTTTGATTATTATATTAGTGTTCTTGTAATACATCGTACGGCTAATTAAATAAACATCTTCGGTTAGGATATTAGTTTTAAATTATTAAAACTACTTTTGACGTTAAATTGGCTGTTTAAGACGAAATACTTGCCATAAACATTGTTTATTGTTCAATATTTAAGTTATTTCCATTATTAGTTAAAATATACTTGTAATAACTCATAAAGGTAATCTAATAAACGTCTCTGGTTAAAAATATTTGTTTTAAAGCATCTAAACTACCTTTGACGTCAAAACCGACTGTTTAAGACGAAATACTTGCAATAAACATTGTTCATCGTATAGTATTTAAGTTATTGCGATTGTTAGTTATAATATTTCTGTAATATTTTGTACAGCTGATTAAATAAAGCTCTTCGGTTAGGAATATTAGTTTTAAAGTATTAAAACTCCTTTTGATGTCAAAATCGGCTGTTTAAGACGAAATACCTGTAATAAATATGTTTATTGAACATTATTTGAATATTTCGACTTTTGATTATAATATTCTAGTAATATTTTGTATAGCTAATTTAATAATCGTCTTAGGTTAGTAATCTAACTTTAAACATATTAAAAGTACTATAGACGTTATAATAGGCTTTTATAAAGAGAATAACTATATTAAACCTTTTTTTATCGTACGTTGTTTGAATTACTTTGATTATTATATTAGTATTCTTGTAATATATCATTCGGCTAATTAAATAAACATCTTCGGTAAGAATATTAGTTTTAAAGTATTAAAACTTCTTTTGACGTTTAAATCGGCTGTTTAAGACGAAATACTTGCAATAAACATTGTTTATCGTTCAATATATAAGTTATTTTGATTATTAGTTAAAATATTCTTGTAATAACTCATAAAGGTAATTTAATAAACGTCTTCGATTAAAAATATTTGTTTCAAAGCATCAAAACTTCCTTTGACTTCAAAACCGACTGTATAAGACGAAATATTTGCAATAAATATGGTTTATCGTTCATTATTTGAGTTTTTTCGACTTTTTGTTATAATGTCGGTGTAATATTATGTGTATCTATTTTAATAAACGTCTTTAGTTAGTAATCCAACTTTAAACATATTAAAAGTACTATAGACGTTATAATAGGCTTATACAAAACACTTGAATTAAACCCTTTTTTCTCGTACACTATATGAATTATTTTGAGTATTGACATTAATATTTTTGTAATATTTCATACAGCTAATTAAATAAACCTCTTCGGATAGGAATATTAGTTTCAAAGTATTTAAACTCCTTTTGACGTCAAAATCGGCTGTTTAAGACGAAATACTTGCAATAAAAACTGTTTATCGTTTATTATTCGAGTTATTTCGATTATTTGTTACAATATTTTTGTAATACCTCGTAAAGGTAATTTAATAAACGTCTTCGAGTAAAAATATTAGTTTTAAAGTTTTAAAACTCCTTTTGACGTCAAAATCGGCTGTTTAAGACGAGACACTTGCAATAAACATTGTTTTTCGTACAGTATTTAAGTTATATTGATTGTTGGTTATAATAATCTTGTAATATTTTCTAGAGCTAATTAAATAAAGCTCTTCGGTTAGGATGTTAGTGTTAAAGTATTAAAACTCTATTTGACGACAAAATCGGCTGTTTAAGACGAAATACATGCAATAAACATGCTTATCGTACTATATTTGAGTTATTTCGATTTTTGGTTATAATGTTATTGTAATAACTCGTACAGCTAATTAAAAAAACCCCTTTGGATATAAATATTAGTTTTGAAGTATTAAAACTCCCTTTGACGTCAAAATCGGCTATTTACGACGAAACACTGGCAATAAACATTGTTTATCGTTCATTATTTAAGTTATTTCGATGGTTAGTTACAATATTCTTGTAATAACTCGTAAAGGTAATTCAATAAACGTCTTCAGTTAAAAATATTATTTTCAAAAGATTTAAACACCTCTTGACGTCAAAATCGGCTTTTTAAGACGAAATACTTGCAATAAACATTGTTTATCGTACAGTATTTAAGTTATTTCTATTGTTGGTTATAATTTTATTGTATTAAATCATAAAGCTTATTAAAAAAACCTCTTCGGTACCTTTTTATATATCGTGCACTATTTGAATTACTTTGATTATTATAATAGTATTCTTGTAATATATCATACGGCTAATTAAATAAAAATCTTCGGTTAGGATATTTGTTTTTAAGTAGTAAAACTCTTTTTGATGTTTAAATCAGCTGTTTAAGACGAAAAACTTGCAATAAACATTGTTTATCGTTTAATATTTAAGTTATTTCGATTATTAGTTAAAATAATCTTGTTATAATTCATAAAGGTAATTTAATAAACGTCTTCAGTTAAAAATATTTGTTTTAAAGCATGAAAACTTCCTTTGACGTCAAAATAAACTGTTTAAGACGAAATACTTGGAAAAAACATTGTTTATCGTTCATTGATTGAGTATTTCGACTTTTGATTATAATATTGGTCTAATATTATGTGCAGCTATTTTAATAAACGTCTTTAGTTAGTAATCAAACTTCAAACATATTAAAGGTACTTTAGACGTTAAAATAGGCTGTTTTAAACAAAATACTTGTATTAAACCTTTTTTTCTCGTACACTATTTGAATTATTTTAAGTATTGGCATTAATATTCTTGTAATTAGTCATACATCTAATTAAAAAAAACATCTTCGGATAGGAATATTAGTTTTAATGTATTAAAACTTCTTTTGACGTCAAAATCGGATGTTTGAGACGAAATACTTGCAGTAATCATTGTTTTACGGTTATTATTTGAGTTATTTCGATTTTTAGTTACAATATTCTTATAATAACTCGTAAAGGTTTTTTAATAAACGTCTTTGGTTAAAAGAATTAGTTTTAAAGCATCAAAAGTTCCTTGACGTCAATACCGACTGTTTAAGACGAAATACTAGCAATAAGCATTGTTTATCATTCATTATTTGAGTTATTTCAATTTTTGGTTATATTATTGGTGTAATATAATGTACAGCTAATTAAATGAACGTCTTCAGTTGATAATCCAACTTTAAACATATTAAAAGTACTATAGACGTTATAATAGGCTGTTTTAAACTAAATACTTTTATTAAAACCTTTTTTTTCTCGTACACTATATGATCTATTTGAATTATTTCGATTATTAGTTACAATATTCTTGTAATAACTCGAAAAGGTATTTTAATAAATGTCTTCGGATAAAAATATTAGTTTTAAAGTTTTAAAACTCCTTTTGACGTCAAAATCAGCTGTTTAAGACGAAAAACTTGCCATAAACATTGTTTATCGTTCATTTTTAGAGTTATTTCGATTATTAGTTACAGTATGTTGGTAATAACTCATAAAGGTAATCTAACAAACGTGTTGCAATGAAAATATTAGTTTTATAGTTTCAAAACTCCTTTTAACGTCAAAATCGGCTGTTTTAGACGAAGTATTGCAACAAACATTGTTTATCGTACAGTTATTAAGTTATTGCGATCGTTGGTTATAATATTCCTGTAATATATCGTACAGCTAATTAATTAAAGCTCTTCAGTTAGGAATATTAGTTTAACGTATTAAAACTCCTTTTGACGTCAAAATCGGCTGTTTAAGACAAAATACCCGAAATAAATATGTTTATTGAACATTATTTAAGTTATTTCGACTTTTGATTATAATATTCTTGTAATATTTTGTATAGCTAATTTAATAAACGTCTTAGGTTAGTAATCTAACTTTAAACATATTAAAAGTACTATAACGTTATAATAGGCTATTATAAACAGAATAACTATATTAATTCCTTTTTTATCGTACGTTATTTAAATTACTTTGATTAATATATTAGTATTTTTGTAATATATCATACGGATAATTTAATAAACATCTTCGGTAAGAATATTAGTTTTAAAGTATTAACACTGCTTTTGACGTTTAAATCAGCTGTTTAAGACGAAACACTTGCAATAAACATTGTTTATCGTTCAATATTTAGGTTATTTTGATTATTAGTTATAATATTCTTGTAATAACTCATAAAGGTAATTTAATAAACGTCTTCGTTTAAAAATATTTGTTTCAAAGCATCAAAACTTCCTCTGACTTCAAAACCGACTGTTTAAGCCGAAATACTTGCCATTATCATTGTTTATCGTTCTTTATTTGAATTATTTCGATTATTACTTACAATATTCTTGTAATAACTCGTAAAGGTAAATTTATAAACGTCTTCGTTTAAAATTAAAAATATTAGTTTTAAAGTATTAAAACACCTTTCGACGTTAAAATCGGCTGTTTAAGACAAAACACTTGCAATAAACATTGGTTATCGTACAGTATTAAGATATTTTAATTGTTAGTTATAATGTTCTTGTAATATTTCGTACAGCTAATTAAATAAAGATCTTCGGATAGGAATGATAGTTTTAAAATATTAAAACTCCCTTTGACGTAAAAATCGGCTTTTTAAGACGAAACACTTGCAATAAACATTGTTTATCGTTCATTACTTAAGTTATTTCGATGGTTATTTACAATATTCTTGTAATAACTCGTAAAGGTAATTTAATAAACGTCTTCAATTAAAAGTATTAATTTTAAAATATTTAAACACCTTTTAACGTCAAAATCGGCTGTTTAAGACGAAATACTTGCAATAAACATTGTTTATCGTACAGTATTTAAGTTACTCGATTGATGGTTATAATTTTATTGAAATATATCATAAAGCTAATTCAATAAAGCTCTTAGTTAGAAATATTAGTTTTAAAGTTATAAAACTCCTTCTGACGTCAAAATCGGCTTTTTAAGACGTAAAACTTGCAATAAACATTGTTTATAGTACATTATTTTATTTTAATTTTTGTTATAAAATGCTTGTAAAATATCATACAATTAACTAAATAAACCTCTTAGGTGAGCAGTATTAGTTTGAAAGTATAAAAACATCTCTTGACGTCAAAATTGGCTTTTTAAGACGAAATACTTGCAATAAACATTGTTTATTGTTATTTATTTGAATTATTTCGATTATTCGTTAAATTGTTCAAGTAATAACTCGTAAGGGTAATTTAATAAAGTTTTTCGATTAAAAATATTAGTTTTTAAGTATTTAAACTAGTTTTGACGTCAAAATCGGCTGTTAAAGACGAAACACTTGCAATAAACATTGTTTATAGTTCATTATTTGAGTTGTTTCGATTATTAGTTACAATAATCTTGTAATATTTTTATAGCTAATTTAATAAACGTCTTTGGTTAGTAATCTAACTTTAAACAAATTAAAAGTACTATAGACATTATAATAGGCTGTTTTAAACAAAATACTTGTACTAAACCCTTTTTTCTAGTATACTAATAAATTATTTTGATTATTGGCATTAATAATCTTCTGAATATATCATACAGCTAATTAAATAAACCTCATCGGTTAGGAATATTAGTTTTAAACTATTAAAACTTCTTTTGACGTCAAATTAGCTGTTAAAGACGAAATACTTGCCATAAACATTGTTTATCGTTCATTATTTAAGTTATTTTGATTATTAGATATAATTTGCTGGTAATATATCATACAGGTAATTAAATAAGCTTTTACGGTTAGAAATATTAGTTTTAAAGTATTAAAACTCCTTTTGAAGTCAAAATTAGCTGTTTAAGACGAAAAACTTGCCATAAACATTGTTTATCGTTCATTATTTAAGTTATTTCAATTATTAGTTACAATATGCTTGTAATAACTCGTAAAAGTAATTTAATAAACGTGTTGCAATGAAAATAAAAGTTTTGAAGTTTTAAATAAGTTATTGCGATTGTTGGTTATAATATTCCTGTATTATTTAGTACAGCTAATTAAATATAACTCTTCAGTTAGGAATATTAGTTTTAAAGTATTAAAACTTCTTTTGTTGTCAAAACCGGCTGTTTAAGACGAAATACCTGTAATAAATATGTTTATTGAACATTATTTGAGTTATTTCGACTTTTAATTATAATATTCTTGTAATATTTTGTATAACTAATTTAATAAACGTCTTAGGTTAGTAATCTATCTTTAATTATATTAAAAATAGTCTAGATATTATAATAGGCTTTTTAAAACAGAATAACTATATTAAACCCTTTTTTATCGTACGTTATTTGAATTACTTTGATTATTATATTAGTATTCTTGTAATATATCATACGGCTAATTAAATAAACATCATTGGTTAGGAAATTAGTTTTAAAGTTTTAAAACTCCTTTTGACGTCAAAATCGGCTGTTTAAGACGAGACACTTGCAATAAACATTGTTTTTCGTACAGTATTTAAGTTATATTGATTGTTGGTTATGATAATCTTGTAATATTTTCTAGAGCTAATTAGATAAAGCTCTTCGGTTAGGATGTTAGTTTTAAAGTATTAAAACTCTATTTGACGTCAAAATCGGCTGTTTAAGACGAAATACATGCAATAAACATGCTTATCGTACTATATTTGAGTTATTTCGATTTTTGGTTATAATGTTCTTGTAGTATTTTGTACAGCTAGAATTATAAACCTCTTAGGTTAGTAATCTAACTTTGAACATTATAAAAGTACTATAGACGTTATAGTAGACTGTTTTAAACAAAATAACTATATCAAACCTTTTTTTATTGTACGTTATTTGAATTACTTTGATTATTAATATTAATAATCTTGAAATATGTCATACAGCTAATTAAATAAACATCTCCGGTAAGGAATATTAGTTTTAAAGTATTAAAACTCTATTTGACGTCAAAATCGGCGGTTTACGACGAAATACTTACAATAAACATTGTTTATCGTACATTATTTGAGTTATTTCGATTTTTGTTTATAATATTCTTGTAATATTTCGTACAGCTAATTAAATAAAGCTCTTCTGTTAGGAATGATAGTTTTAAAGTATTAAAACTACTTTTCTGTCAAATTCGGCTGTTTAAGACGAAATACTTGCAATAAACATTGTTTATTGTACATTATTTGAGTTATTTCTACTTTTGAATATAATAATCTTGTAATATTTTGTCTAGCTAATTTTATAAACGTCTTAGGGTAGTAATCTAACTTTAACTATATTAAAAATAGTCTAGATATTATAATAGGATTTTTAAAACAGAATAACTATATTAAACCCTTTTTTATCGTACGTTATTTGAATTACTTTGATTATTACAATTGTATTCTTGTAATATATCATACAGCTAATTAAATAAACATCTTCGGTAAGAATATTAGTTTTAAAGTATTAAAACTCCTTTTAACGCCTAAATCGGCTGTTTAAGACAAAAAACTTGCAATAAACGTTTTTTTTCGTTTAATATTTTAGTTATTACGATTTTTGTTTATAATATTCTTATAATATTTCGTACAGCTAATTAACTAAAGCTCTTCGATTAGGAATATTAGTTTTAAAGTATTAAAAATCCTTTTGACGTCAAAATCAGCTGTTTGAGACGAAATACTTGCATTATTGTTTATCGTTCATTATTTGACTTATTTTGATAATTAGATACAATATTCTTGTAATAACTCGTAAAGGTAATTTAGTAAACGTCTTCGGTAAGAATAATTAGTTTTAAAGTATTAAAACTCCTTTTGATGTCAAAATCGACGGTTTAAGACGAAATACTTACAATAAACATTGTGTATCGTACATTACTTGAATTATTTCGATGTTTGTTTATAATATTCTTGTTATATATCATACAGCTAGTTTAATAAAGCTCTTCGGTTATGAATATTAGTTTTAAACTATTGAAACTTTTTTTGACGTCAAAATTAGTATTTTAAGACAAAATACTTGCAATAACATTGTTTATCTTTCATTATTTGAGTTGTTTCGATTATTAGTTACAATATTCTTGTAATAACTCGTACAGCTAATTTAAAAAAGCCTTTCGGATAGGAATATTAGTTTTAAAGTATTAAAACTTCCTTTGACGTCAAAATCGGCTATTTAAGACAAAACACTTGCAATAAACATTGTTTATCGTTCATTATTTAAGTTATTTCGATGGTTAGTTACAATATTCTTGTAATAAAAGGTAAAGGTAATTTAATAAACGTCTTCAGTTAATAATATTATTTTCAAAATATTTAAACACCTTTTGACGTCAAAATCAGCTGTTTAAGACGAAATACTTGCAATAAACATTGTTTATCGCACAGTATATAAATTATTTCGATTGTTGGTTATAATTTTATTGTAGTAAATCATAAAGCTTATTAAAAAAACCTCTTCGGTACCTCTTTATTTATCGTGCACTATTTAAATTACTTTGATTATTATAATAGTATTCTTGTAATATATCATACGGCTAATTAAATAAAAATCTTCGGTTAGGATATTTGTTTTAAAGTAGTAAAATCTTTTTGATGTTTAAATCAGCTGTTTAAGACGAAATACTTGCAATAAACATTGTTTATCGTTTAATATTTAAGTTATTTCGATTATTAGTTAAAATAATCTTGTTATAACTCATAAAGGTAATTTAATAAACGTCTTCGGTTAAAAATATTTGTTTTAAAGCATGAAAACTTCCTTTGCCGTCAAAATAGACTGTTTAAGACGAAATTCTCGCAAAAAACATTGTTTATCGTTCATTAATTGAGTATTTCGACTTTTGATTATAATATTGGTGTAATAGTATGTGCAGCTATTTTAATAAACGTCTTTAGTTAGTAATCTAACTTCAAACATATTAAAAGTACTTTAGACGTTTAAATAGGCTGTTTTAAACAAAATACTTGTATTAAACCTTTTTTTCTCTTACAATATTTGAATTATTTTGAGTATTGGCATTAATATTCTTGTAATTAGTCATACAGCTAATTAAAAAAAAACCTCTTCGGATAGGAATATTAGTTTTAATGTATTAAAACTCCTTTTGACGTCAAAATCGGATGTTTGAGACGAAAAACTTGCAGTAATCATTGTTTTCGTTCATTATTTAAGTTATTTCGATTTTAAGTTACAATATTCTTGTAATAACTCGTAAAGGTTATTTAAGAAACGTCTTTGGTTAAAAGTATTAGTTTTAAAGCATCAAAAGTTCCTTTGACGTCAAAACCGACTGTTTAAGACGAAATACTTGCAATAAGCATTGTTTATCGTTCATTATTTGAGTTATTTCAATTTTTGGTTATATTATTGGTGTAATATTATGTGTATCTATTTTAATAAACGTCTTTAGTTAGTAATCCAACTTTAAACATATTAAAAGTACTATAGACGTTATAATAGACTGTTTTAACAAAATACTTGTATTAAACCCTTTTACTTGTACAATCTATAAATTATTTTGATTATTGGCATTACTAATCATGTAATATATCATACAGCTAATTAAAAAAACCTCTTCGGATAGGAATATTAGATTTAATTTATTAAAACTCCTTTTTACGTCAAAATCGGATGTTTGAGACGAAATACTTGCAGTAAACATTGTTTTTCGTTCATTATTTGAGTTATTTCGATTTTTAGTTACAATATTCTTGTAATAACTCGTAAAGGTTATTTAGTGAACGTCTTTGGTTAAAAGTATTAGTTTTAAAGTTTTAAAACTCCTCTTGACGTCAAAATCGGCTGTTTAAGACGAAATACATGCAATAAACATTGTTTATTGTACATTATTTGAGTTATTTCGACTTTTGATCATAATATTCTCGTAATATTTTGTATAGCTAATTTAATAAACGTCTTTGGTTAGTAATATAACTTTAAACATATTAAAAGTACTATAGACGTTATAATAGGCTTTTTTAAACAGAATAACTATATCAAACCCTTTTTTATCGTACGTTATTTGAATTACTTTGATTATTATATTAGTATTCTTGTAATATATCATACGGCTAATTAAATAAACATCTTCAGTTAGGATATTAGTTTTTAGATATTAAAACTTATTTTAACGTTTAAATCGGCTGTTTAAGACGAAATACTTGCAATAAACATTGTTTATCGTTCAATATTTAAGTTATTTCGATTCTTAGTTAAAATATTCTTGTAATAACTCATAAAGGTGATTTAATAAACGTCTTCGGTTAAAAATATTTGTTTTAAAGCATCAAAAATTCCTTTGACGTCAAAACCAACTGTTTAAGACGAAATACTTGCAATAGTCATTGTTTATCGTTCACTATTTGAGTTATTTCGATTTTTGGTTATAATATTGGTGTAATATTATGTACAGCTAATTTAACGAACGTCTATAGTTGGTAATCCAACTTTAAACATATTAAAAGTACTATAGACGTTATAATAGGCTGTTTTAAACAAAATACTTGTATTAAAACCTTTCTTCTCGTACGATATATGAACTATTTGAGTTATTTCGATTATTAGTTACAATATTCTTGTAATAACTCGTAAAGGTAATTTAATAAATGTCTTCGGTTAAAAATATTAGTTTCAAAGTTACAAAACTCCTTTTGACGTCAAAATCGGCTGTTTAAGACGAAAACTTGTTATAAACATTGTTTATCGTACAGTATTTAAGTTATATTAATTGTTGGTTATAATATTCTTGTAATATTTTTTAGAGCTAATTAAATAAAGCTTTTCGGTTAGGAATATAAGTTTTAAAGTATTAAAATTCCTTATGACGTCAAAATCGTTTTTTTTAAACGAAATAAATGCAATAAACATGCTTATCGTACATTATTTTTGTTATTTCGACTCTGGTTATAATGTTCTAGTAATATTTTGTACAGCTAGATTAATAAACCTCTTAGGTAAGTAATCTAATTTTGAACATATTAAAAGTACTATAGACGTTATAGTAGACTGTTTAAAACAAAATAACTATATCAAACCCTTTTTCATTGTACGTTATATGAATTACTTTGATTATATATATTAATATTTTTGAAATATATCATACAGCTAATTGAATAATCTCTTCGGTAAAGATCATTAGTTTTAAAGTATTAAAACTCCTTCTGATGTCAAAATCGGCGGTTTAAGACGAAATACTTACAATAAATATTGTTTATCGTACATTTTATGTGTTATTTCGACTTTTGGTTATAAATTTGATGTAATATTATGTACAGCTAATTTAATAACGTCTTTAGTTAGTAATCCAACTTTAAATATATTAAAAGTACTATAGACGTTATAATAGGCTGTTTTTAACAAAATACTTGTATTAAACCCTTTTTTCTTGTACAATATATGAATTATTTGAATTATTTCGATTAATTATTTCAAACAGCTAATTAAATAAAGCTTTTCGGTGAAAAATATTAGTTTAAAAGTATTAAAACTATTTTAAAGTATTAAAAGTTCCTTTTAAGTCAAAATCGGCTGTTTAAGAAGAAATACTTGCAATAAACATTGCTTATTTTACATTATTTGAGTTAATTCGGATTTTGGTAATAAAATTTTTGTAATATTTTGTATAGCTAATTTAATAAACAACTTCGGTTTCTAATCTAGCTTTAAACATAAAAATGTACTATAGACCTTATAATAGGCCGTTAAGACGAAATACTTTTAATAAACATTTTTTATCGTTCATTATTTGAGTTATTATAATTTTTCGTTATAAAATGCTTGTATTACATCACACAGCTAATTTCTTAGAGCTCTTTGGTTAGGAATATTAGTTTTAAAAAATTAAAACTCCTTTTGATGACAAAATCGGCTTTTTAAGACAAAATACTTACAATAAACATTGTTTATCGTTCATTATTTGAGTTATTTCGACTTTTGGTTACAATATTGGTGTAATATTATGTACAGCTTATTCATTTAACGTCTTTAGTTAGTAATTCAACTTTAAATAAAGTAAAAGTACTATAGACGTTATAATAGGCTATTTTCAACAAAATACTTGTATTAAACCCTTTTTTCTTGTACAATATATGACCTATTTTGATTATTGGAATTAATAATCATGTAATATATCATATTGCGAATTAAATAAACATCTTCGGATAGAAATATTAGTTTTAAAGTATTAAAACTCCTTTTGACGGCAAAATCGGCTGTTTGAGACGAAATACTTGCAGTAAACATTGTTTATCGTTCATTATTTGAGTTATTTTGATACTAGTTACAATATTTTGTAATAACTCGTAAAGGTAATTTAATAAACGTCTTCTGTTAAAAATATTAGTTTTTATGTTTTTAAATTCCTTTTGACGTTAAAATCGGCTGTTTAAGACCAAAAACTTACAATAAACATTGTTTATCGTACATTGTTTAAGTTGTTTTGACTTTTGGTTATAATATTCGTGTAATTTTTGTACAGCTAATTTAATAAACGTCTTAGGTTAGTAATGTAACTTAAAACTTATTAAAAGTACTATAGACGTTATAATAGGTTTTTTTAAACAGAATAACTAGATTAAGCCCTTTTTAACCGACGTTATTTGGATTTTGATTATTATAGTAGTATTCTTTTTATATATCATACGGCTAATTAAATAAACATCTTCAGTTAGGATATTAGTTTTTAGATATTAAAACTTATTTTGACGTTTAAATCGGCTGTTTAAGACGAAATACTTGCAATAAACATTGTTTATCGTTCAATATTTAAGTTATTTCGATTATTAGTTAAAATATTCTTGTAATAACTCAAAAAGGTAATTTAATAAACGTCTTCGGTAAAAAATATTTGTTTTAAAGCATCAAAACTTCCTTTAACGTCAAAACCGACTGTTTAAGACGAAATACTTGCAATAAGCATTGTTTATCGTTCATTATTTGAGTTATTTCAATTTTTGGTTATATTATTGGTGTAATATTATGTACAGCTAATTTTATAAATGTCTTTAGTTAGTAATCTAATTTTAAACATATTAAAAGTACTATAGACGTTATTATAGGCTGTTTTAAACAAAATACTTGTATTTAACCCTTTTTTCTCGTACACTATATGAATCATTTGAGTTATTTCGATTATTAGTTACAATATTCTTGGTATAACTCGTAAAGGTAATTTAATAAATGTCTTTGGTTAAAAATATTAGTTTTAAAGTTTTAAAACTCCTTTTTACATCAAAATCGGATGTTTAAGACGAAATACTTGTAAAAAACATTTTTTATCGTACAGTATTTAAGTTGTATTGATTGTTGGTTATAATATTCTTGTAATATTTCTAATTAAATGAAGCTCTTCGGTTAGGAATATTAGTTTTAAAGTATTGTAATTCTTGTTCACGACAAAATCGGCTGTTTAAAACGAAATAAATGCAATAAACATGCTCATCGTACATTATTTGAGTTAATTCGACTTTTGGTTATAATGTTCTTGTAATATTTTGTACAGCTAGATTAATAAACCTCTTAGGTTAGTAATCTAACTTTGAACATATTAAAAGTACTATAGACGTTATAGTAGACTGTTTTAAACAAAATAACTATGTCAAACCCTTTTTTATGGTACGTTATTTAAATTACTTTAAATTATTAATATTAATATTCTTTAAATATTTCATACAGCTAAATGAGTAAACCTCTCCGGTAGAAAACATTAGTTTTAAAGTATTAAAACTCCTTCTGATGTCAAAATGGCTGTTTAAGACGAAATACTTACAATAAACATTGTTTATCGTACATTTCTTAAGTTATTTCGACTTTTGGCTATAAACTTGGTGTAATATTATGTACAGCTAATTTAATAAACGTCTTTAGTTAAAAATATTTGAATAAAAGCAGAAAAACTTCCTTTGTCGTCAAAACCGACTGTTTAAAACGAAATATTTTCAAAATCGTTCATTATTTGAGTTATTACGACTTTTGGTTATATTATTGGTGTAATATTATGCGCAGCAAATTTAATAAACGTCTTTAATTATTAATCCAACTTTAAACATATTAAAAGTACTATAGAAGTCAAATAGGCTGATTTAAACAAAATACTTGTATTAAACCCTTTTTTTATTGTATAATATATGAATAATTCTATTATTGGCATTAATAATCATGTAATATATCATAGAGCTAATTAAATAAACATCTTCGGATAGAAATATTAGTTTTAAAGTATAAAAACTCCTTTTAACGTCAAAATCGGCTGTTTAAGACGAAATACTCGCAGTAAATATTGTTTATCGTTTATTATTTGAGTTATTTCGATTATTAAAAATAATATTCTTGTAATAACTCTTAAAGGTAATTTAATAAACATCTTCGGTTAAAAATATTAATTTTAAAACTCCTTTTGACGTGAAAATCGGCTATTTAAGACGAAACACTTGCAACAAACATTGTTTATCGTACAGTATTTAAGTTATTGCGATTGTTGGTTATAATATTCCTGTAATATTTCGTACAGCTATTTAAATAAAGCTCTTCGGTTAGGAATATTAGTTTTAAAGTATTAAAACTTCTTTTGACGTCAAAATCGGCTGTTTAAGACGAAATACTTGCAATAAACATTGTTTATCGTACATTATTTGAGTTGTTTCGATTGTTGGTTATAATCATCTTGTAATATTTTGTACAGCTAATTGAATAAAGTTCTTGAGTTAGTAATCCATTTTTAAACATATTAAAAGTACATACTATATACATTATAATAGGCTGTTTTGAACAAAATACTTGTATTAAACCCTTTTTTAACGCACACTATATGATTTATTATTATTATTGGCATTAATATTCTTGTATTATATCATACAGTTTATTTAATAAACCTCTTTGGTTAGGAATATTAGTTTTAAAGTATTAAGACTTCTTTTGACGTCAAAATCGGCTGTTTAAGACGAAATACTTGCAATAAACATTGTTTATCGTACATTATTTGAGTTGTTTCGATTGCTGGTTATAATATTCCTGTAATATTTCGTACAGCTAATTAAATAAAGCTCTTCGGTTAGGAATATTAGTTTTAAAGTATTAAAACTCCTTTTGATGTCAAAATCGGCTGTTTAAGACGAAATACCTGTAATAAATATGTTTATTGAACATTATTTGACTTATTTCGACTTTTGATTATAATATTCCTGTAATATTTTGTATAGCTATTTAATTAACGTCTTAGGTTAGTAATCTAACTTTAAACATATTAAAAGTACTATAGACGTTATAATAGGCTTTTATAAACAGAATAACTATATTAAACCCTTTTTTATCGTACGTTATTTGAATTACTTCGATTATTATATTAGTATTCTTCTAATATATCATACGGCTAATTAAATAAACATCTTCGGTAAGAATATTAGTTTTAAAGTATTAAAACTGCTTTTGACGTTTAAATCGGCTGTTTAAGACGTAATACTTGCAATAAACAGTGTTTATCGTTCGATATTTAAGTTAATTTGATTATTAGTTAAAATATTCTAGTAATAACTCATATAGGTAATTTAATAAACGTGTTCGGTTAAAAATATTTGTTTCAAAGCATCAAAACTTCGTTTGACTTCAAAACCGAAGGTTTAAGGCGAAATACTTGCAATAAACATTGTTTATCGTTTAATATTTGAGTTATTTCGACTTTTTGTTATAATATTGGTGTAATATTATGTGCATCTATTTTAATAAACATCTTTAGTTAGTAATCCAACTTCAAACATAATAAAAGTACTATAGACGTTATATTAGGATGTTTTAAACAAAATACTTGTATTAAACCCTTTTTTCTCGTAAATTATATGAATTAATTTTAGTATTGGCATTAATATTCTTGTATATGTCATATAGCTATTTTAATAAACCTCTTTGGTTAAATGTATTAGTTTTAAAGTATTAAAACTCCTTTTGACGTCAAAATCGGCTGTTTAAGACAAAATACTAGAAATAAAAATTGTTTATCGTTTATTATTTAAGTTATTTCGATTATTTGTTACAATATTTTTGTAATAACTCGTAAAGGTTATTTAATAAACGTCTTCGGATAAAAATATTAGTTTTAAAGTTTTAAAACACCTTTTGACGTCAAAATCGGCTAATTAAGACGAGAAACTTGCAATAAACATTGTTTATCGTACAGTATTTACGTTATATTGATTGTTGGTTATAATGATCTTGTAATATTTTCTAGAGCTAATTAGATAAAGCTCTTCGGTTAGTAATCTGACTTTGAACATATTGAAAGTACTATAAACATTATAGTAGACTGTTTTAAACAAAATAACTATGTCAAACCCTTTTTTATTGTACGTTATATGAATTACTTTGATTATTAATATTAATATTCTTGAAATATGTCATACAGCTAATTAAATAAACCTCTTCGTTAAGAAATATTAGTTTTAAAGTATTAAAACTTATTTTGATGTCAAAATCGGTGGTTTACGACGAAATACTTACAATGAACATTGTTTATCGTTCATTATTTGAGTTATTTCGATTTTTGTTTATAATATTCTTGTAATATTTCGTACAGCTAAATAAATAAAGCTCTTCGGTTAGGAATGATAGTTTTAAAGTATTAAAACTCCTTTTGTGTCAAAATCGGCTGTTTAAGACGAAATACTTGCAATAAACATTGTTTATTGTTCATTATTTGAGTTATTTCTACTTTTGATTATAATAATCTTGTAATATTTTCTGTAGCTGATGTTATAAACGTCTTAGGTTAGTAATCTAACTTTATATATATTATAAATAGTCTAGATATTATAATAGGCTTTTTAAAACAGAATAACTATATTAAACCCTTTTTTATCGTACGTTATTTGAATTACTTTGATTATTATATTAGTATTCTTGTAATATATCATACGGCTAATTAAATAAACATCTTCGGTAAGGAATATTAGTTTTAAAGTATTAAAACTCCTTTTGATGTCAAAATCGGCGGTTTAAGACGAAATACTAACAATAAACATTGTTAATCGTACATTATTTGAGTTATTTTGATTTTTGTTTATAATATTCTTGTTATATATCATACAGCTAATTTAATAAAGCTCTTCGAATAAAAATATTAGTTTTAAACTATTAAAACTCCTTTTGACGTCAAAATTAGCTTTTTAAGACGAAATACTTGCATAAACATTGTTTATCATTCATTCTTTAAGTTATTACGATTATTAGTTACAATATTCTTGTAATAACTCGTACAGCTAATTAAAATAAAGCTCTTCGGATAGCAATTATAGTTTTAATGTATTAAAACTACCTTTGACGTCAAAATCGGCTAAATAAGACTAAAAAACTTGCAATAAACATTGTTTATCGTATATTATTTAAGTTATTTTGATGGTTAGTTACAATATTCTTGTAATTACTCGTAAAGGTAATTTGATAAACGTCTTCAGTTAATAATATTGTTTTCAAAATATTTAAACACCTTTTGACGACAAAATCGGCTGTTTAAGACGAAATACTTGCAATAAACATTGTTTATCGTACAGTATTTAAGTTATTTTGATTGGTGGTTATAATTTTATTGTAGTAAATTCTAAAGCTTATTAAAAAAACCTCTTCGGTACTTCTTTATTTATCGTGCACTATTTGAATTACATTGATTATTATAATAGTATTCTTGTAATATATCATACGGCTACTTAAACAAAATTCTTCTGTTAGGATATTAGTTTTAAAGTATTGAAATTCCTTTTGACGTTTAAATCAGTTGTTTAAGACGAAATACTTGCAATAAACATTGTTTATCGTTTAATATTTAAGTTATTTCGATTATTAGTTAAAACAATCTTGTAACAACTCATAAAGGTAATTTAATAAACGTCTTCGGTAAGGAATATTAGTTTTACAGTATTAAAAGTTCTTTTGATGTCAAAATCAACGGTTTAAGACTAAATACTTGCAAAAAACATTGTTTATCGTTCATTAATTAAGATTATGACTTTTGATTATAATATTGGTGTATTATCATGTGCAGCTATTTTAATAAACGTCTTTAGTTAGTAATCCAACTTAAAACATATTAAAAGTACTATAGACATTGAAATAGGCTGTTTTAAAAAAAATACTTGTATTAAACCCTTTTTTCTCGTACACTATTTAAATTATTTTGAGTATTGGGATTAATATTATTGTAATATGTCATACAGCTAATTAAATAAACCTCTTCGGATAGGAATATTAGTTTTAAAGTATTAAAACTCCTTTTGACGTCAAAATTGGCTGTTTGAAACAAAATACTTGCAGTAAACATTGTTTATCGTTCATTATTTGAGTTATTTTGATAATTAAATACAATATTCGTGTAATAACTCGTAAAGGTAATTTAATAAACGTCTTCGGTAAGGAATATTGTATTTACAGTATTAAAACTTCTTTTGATGTCAAAATCGGCGGTTTAAGACGAAATACTTACAATGAACATTGTTTATTGTACATTATTTGAGTTAATTCTATTTTTGTTTATAACATTCTTGTTATATTTTCTACAGCTAAATAAATAAAGCTCTTCGGTAAGAAATATTAGTATCAAAGTATTAAAACTCCTTTTGACGTCAAAATCGGCTGTTTAAGACGAATTAGTTGCAGTAAATATTGTTTATCGTTCATTATTTTAGTTATTTAGATAATTAGTTACAATATTTTTATAATAACTCGTAAAGGTAATTTAGTAAACGTCTTCGGTAAGGAATATTAGTTTTAAAGTATTAAAACTTCTTTTGATGTCAAAATCGGATGTTTAAGAAAAAACACTTGCAATAAACATTGTTTATCGTACAGTATATAATTTATTTTAATTTTTGATTATATTATTCGTCTAATACTTCGTACAGCTAATTAAATAAATCTCTTCGGTTAGGAATATTAGTTTTAAAGTATTAAAACTCCTTTTGACGTCAAAATTGGGTGTTAAAAACGAAAAACTTGAAGTAAACTTCGTTTATCGTAAAGTGTTTAAGTTTATCCATTTGTTGTTTATAATATTTTTGTAATATTTCGTACAGCTAATTAAATAAACGTCTTCAGTTAGTAATCCAAATTTAAACATATTAAAAGTACTGTTGACGTTATAATAGGCTGTTTTAAACAAAATACTTGTATTAAATTTTTTTTTCTTGTGCAATATAAAAATTATTTTGATTATTAGCATTACTAATCATGTAATATATCATACAGCTTGTTAAAGAACCTCTTCGGATAGGAATATTAGTTTTAATGTATTAAAACTCCTTTTGACGTCAAAATCGGATGTTTGAGACGAAATACTTGCAGTAAACATTGATTTTCGTTCATTATTTGAGTTATTTCGATTTTTAGTTACAATATTCTTGTAATAACTCGTAAAGGTTATTTAATAAACGTCTTAGGATAAAAGTTTTAGTTTTAAAGTTTTAAAATTCCTTTTGACGTCAAAATCGGCTGTTTAAGACAAAAAAAATGCAATAAACATTGTTTATTGTACATTAATTGAGTTTTTTCGACTTTTGATAATAACATTCTTGTAATATTTTGTATAGCTAATTTTATAAACGTCTTAGGTTAGTAATCTAATTTTAGACATATTAAAAGTACTATAGACGTTATAATAGGCTTTTCTAAAACAGAATAACTATATTAAACCCTTTTTTTTCGTACGTTAGTTGAATTACTTTGATTATTATATTAGTATTCATGTAATATATCATACGGCTAATTAAATAAACATCTTTGGTTAGGATATTAGTTTAAAAAAATTAAAACTTCTTTTGACGTTTAAATTTGCTGTTAAAGACAAAATAATTGCAATAAACATTGTTTATCGTTCAATATTAAACTTATTTCCATTATTAGTTAAAATATTCTTGTAATAACTCATAAAGGTGATTTAATAAACGTCTTCGGTTAAAAATATTTGTTTTAAAGCATCAAAACTTCCTTTGACGTCAAAACCAACTGTTTAAGACGAAATACTTGCAATAGTCATTGTTTATCGTTCACTATTTGAGTTATTTCGATTTTTGGTTATAATATTGGTGTAAGATTATGTACAGCTAATTTAACGAACGTCTATAGTTAGTAATCCAACTTTAAACATATTAAAAGTACTATAGACGTTATAATAGGCTGTTTTAAACAAAATACTTGTATTAAAACCTTTCTCTTCGTACGATATATGAACTATTTGAGTTATTTCGATTATTAGTTACAATATTCTTGTAATAACTCGTAAAGGTAATTTAGTAAAGCTCTTCGGTTAGGAATATTAGTTTTAAACTATTAAAACTCCTTTTGACGTCAAAATTAGCTTTTTAAGACGAAATACTTGCAATAAACATTGTTTATCATTCATTATTTGAGTTATTTCGATTATTAGTTACAATATTCTTGTAATAACTCGTACAGCTAATTAAAAAAAGTTCTTTGGATATAAATATTAGTTTTGAAGTATTAAAACTCCCTTTGAAGTCAAAATCGGCTATTTACGACGAAACACTTGCAATAAACACTGTTTATCGTTCAATATTTAAGTTATTTCGATGGTTAGTTACAATATTCTTGTAATAACTCGTAAAGGTAATTCAATAAACGTCTTCAGTTAGAAATATTATTTTCAAAACATTTAAACACCTTTTGACGTCAAAATCGGCTGTTTAAGACGAAATACTTGCAATAAACATTGTTTATCGTACAGTATTTAAGTTATTTCAATTGTTGGTTATAATTTTATTGTAGTAAATCATAAAGCTTATTAAAAAAACCTCTTCGGTACCTCTTTATTTATCGTGCACTATTTAAATTACTTTGATTATTATAATAGTATTCTTGTAATATATCATACGGCTAATTAAATAAAAATCTTCGGTTAGGATATTTGTTTTAAAGTAGTAAAACTCTTTTTGATGTTTAAATCAGCTGTTTAAGACGAAATACTTGCAATAAACATTGTTTATCGTTTAATATTTTAGTTATTTCGATTATTAGTTAAAACAATCTTGTTATAACCTATAAAGGTAATTTAATAAACGTGTTCGGTTAAAAATATTTGTTTTAAAGCATGAAAACTTCCTTTGACGTCAAAATGGACTGTTTAAGACGAAATACTTGCAAAAAACATTGTTTATCGTTCATCAATTGAGTATTTCGACTTTTGATTATAATATTGGTGTAATATTATGTGCAGCTATTTTAATAAACGTCTTTAGTTAGTAATCAAACTTCAAACATATTAAAAGTACTTTAGACGTTAAAATAGGCTGTTTTAAACAAAATACTTGTATTAAACCTTTTTTTCTCGTACACTATTTGAATTATTTTAAGTATTGGCATTAATATTCTTGTAATTAGTCATACAGCTAATTAAAAAAAAACCTCTTCGGATAGGAATATTAGTTTTAATGTATTAAAACTTCTTTTGACGTCAAAATCGTATGTTTGAGACGAAATACTTGCAGTAATCATTGTTTTTCGTTCATTATTTGAGTTATTTCGATTTTTAGTTACAATATTCTTGTAATAACTCGTAAAGGTTATTTAATAAACGTCTTTGGTTAAAAGTATTAGTTTTAAAGCATCAAAAGTTCCTTTGACGTCAAAACCGACTGTTTAAGACGAAATACTTGCAATAAGCATTGTTTATCATTCATTATTTGAGTTATTTCAATTTTTGGTTATATTATTGGTGTAATATTATGTACAGCTAATTTAATGAACGTCTTCAGTTGATAATCCAACTTTAAACATATTAAAAGTACTATAGACGTTATAATAGGCTGTTTTAAACAAAATACTTGTATTAAAACCTTTTTTTCTCGTACACTATATGATCTATTTGAATTATTTCGATTATTAGTTACAATATTCTTGTAATAACTCGAAAAGGTATTTTAATAAATGTCTTCGGATAAAAATATTAGTTTTAAAGTTATAAAACTCCTTTTGACGTCAAAATCGGCTGTTTAAGACGAAAACTTGTAATAAACATTGTATATCGTACAGTATTTAAGTTATATTAATTGTTGGTTATAATATTCTTGTAATATTTTTTAGAGCTAATTAAATAAAGCGCTTCGGTTAGGAATATTAGTTTTAAAATATTGTAACTCTGGTTGACGTTAAAATCGGCTTTTTAAAACGAAATATATGCAATAAACATGCTTATCGTACATTATTTGAGTTATTTCGACTCTGGTTATAATGTTCTTGTAATATTTTGTACAGCTAGATTAATAAACCTATTAGGTAAGTAATGTAACTTTGAACATATTAAAAGTACTATAGACGTTATAGTAGACTGTTTAAACAAAATAACTATATCTAACCCTTTTTTATTGTACGTTATGTGAATTACTTTGATTATTAATAATAATATTCTTGAAATATATCATACAGCTAATTGAATAAACCTCTTCGGTAAAGATCATTAGTTTTAAAGTATTAAAACTCCTTCTGATGTCAAAATCGGCGGTTTAAGACGAAATACTTACAATAAATATTGTTTATCGTACATTATTTGAGTTATTTCGACTTTTGGTTATAAAATTGGTGTAATATTATGTAAAGCTAATTTAATAAACGTCTTTAGTTAGTAATCCAACTTTAAAAATATTAAAAGTAGTATAGACGTTATAATAGGCTGTTTTAAACAAAATTCTTGTAATAAACCCTTTTTTCTCGTACACTATATGAATTACTTTCAGTATTGACATTAATATTCTTGTAATATGTCATACAGCTAATTTAATAAACCTATTCAGTTAGATGTATTAGTTTTACAGTATTAAAACTCCTTTTGACGTCAAAATCGGCTGTTTGAGACGAAATACTTGCAGTAAACATTGTTTGTCGTTCATTATTTGATTTATTTCGATTATTAAAAACAATATTCTTGTATTAACTCTTAAAGGTAATTTAATAAACGTCTTCGGTTAAAAATATTAATTTAAAACTCCTTTTGACGTCAAAATCAGCTATTTAAGACGAAACACTTGCAAGAAACATTGTTTATGGTACAGTATTTAAGTTATTGCGATTGTTGGTTATAATATTCCTGTAATATTTCGTACAGCTATTTAAATAAAGCTCTTCGGTTAGGAATATTAGTTTTAAAGTATTAAACTTCTTTTGACGTCAGATTCGACTGTTTAAGACGAAATACTAGCAATAAACATTATTTATCGTACATTATTTGAGTTATTTCGACTTTTGGTTATAATATTCTTGAAACATTTTGTACAGCTAATTTAATAAACGTCTTTGGTTAGTAATGTAACTTAACACATTTTGACGTCAAAATCGGCTATTTAAGACGAAATACTTGCAATAAACATTGTTTCCCGTTATTTATTTGAATTATTTCGATTATTAGTTAAATTGTTCTAGTAATAACTCGTAAGGGCAATTTAATAAAGTTCTTCGATTAAAAATATTAGTTTTAAAGTATGAAAACTCCTTTTGAAGTCAAAATTAGCTGTTTAAGACGAAAAACTTGCCATAAACATTGTTTATCGTTCATTATTTGAGTTATTTCAATTATTATTTACAATATGCTTGTAATAACTCGTAAAGGTAATTTGATAAACGTGTTGCAATGAAAATATTAGTTTTAAAGTTTCAAAAGTTCTTTGACCTCAAAATAGGCTGTTTCTGACGAAGTATTGCAACAAACATTTTTTATCGTACAGTATTTAAGTTATTGCGATTAATGGTTATAATATTCCTGTAATATTTCGTACAGCTAATTAAATAAACCTCTCCGGTAAGGAATATTAGTTTTAAAGTATTAAAACTTCTTTTGATGTCAAAATTAGCGGTTTACGACGAAATACTTACAATAAACATTGTTTATCGTACATTATTTGAGTTATTTCGATTTTTGTTTATAATATTCTTGTAATATTTCGTACAGCTAATTAAATAAAGCTCTTCGGTTAGGAATGATAGTTTTAAAGTATTAAAACTACTTTTCTGTCAAAATCGGCTGTTTAAGACGAAATTCTTGCAATAAACATTGTTTATAGTACATTATTTGAGTTATTTCTACTTTTGAATATAATAATTTTGTAATATTTTGTGTAACTAATTTTATAAACGTCTTAGGTTAGTAATCTAACTTTAACTATATTAAAAATAGTCTAGATATTATAATAGGCTTTTTAAAACAGAATAACTATATTAAACCCTTTTTTATCGTACGTTATTTAAATTACTTTGATTATTATATTAGTATTCTTGTAATATATCATACAGCTAATTAAATAAACATCTTCGGTAAGAATATTAGTTTTAAAGTATTAAAACTCCTTTTAACGCCTAAATTGGCTGTTTAAGACAAAAAAACTTGCATTAAACGTTTTTTTTCGTTTAATATTTAAGTTATTTCGATTTTTGTTTATAATATTCTTGTAATATTTCGTACAGCTAATTAAAACAACCTCTTCGGATAGGAATATTAGTTTTAATGTATTAAAACTCCTTTTGACGTCAAAATCGGATGTTTGAGACGAAATACTTGCAGTAAATATTGTTTATCGTTCATTATTTGAGTTATTTTGATAATTAGTTACAATATTCTTGTAATAACTCGTAAAGGTAATTTAGTAAACGTCTTCGGTAAGAAATATTAGTTTCAAAGTATTAAAACTCCTTTTGATGACAAAATCGGCGGTTTAAGACGAAATACTTACAATAAACATTGTTTCTCGTACATTAGTTGAGTTATTTCGATTTTTGTTTATAATATTCTTGTTATATATCATACAGCTAAATTATTAAAGCTCTTCGGTTAGGAATATTAGTTTTAAACTATTAAAACTCCTTTTGACGTCAAAATTAGCTTTTTAAGACGAAATACTTGCAATAAACATTGTTTATCATTCATTATTTGAGTTATTTCGATTATTAGTTACAATATTCTTGTAATAACTCGTACAGCTAATTAAAAAAAGCTCTTCGGATATAAATATTAGTTTTGAAGTATTAAAACTCCTTTTGACGTCAAAATCGGCTATTTACGACGAAACACTTGCAATAAACAATGTTTATCGTTCATTACTTAAGTTATTTTGATGGTTAGTTACAATATTCTTGTAATAACTCGTAAAGGTAATTTAATAAACGTCTTCACTTAAAAATTTTATTTTCAAAAGATTTAAACACCTTTTGACGTCAAAATCGGCTGTTTAAGACGAAATACTTGCAATAAGCATTGTTTATCGTTCATTATTTGAGTTATTTCAATTTTTGGTTATATTATTGGTGTAATATTATGTGTATCTATTTTAATAAACGTCTCTAGTTAGTAATCCAACTTTAAACATATTAAAAGTACTATATACGTTATAATAGGCTGTTTTAAACAAAATACTTGTATTAAACCATTTTTTCTTCTACACTATATGAATTATTTTGAGTATTAACATTAATTTTTTTTTAATATGTCATACAGCTAATTAAGTAAACCTCTTCGGATAGGAATATTAGTTTTAAAGTATTAAAACTCCTTTTGATGTCAAAATCGAAGGTTTAAGACGAAATACTTACAATAAACATTGTTTATCGTACATTATTTGAGTTATTTCGATTTTTGTTTATAATAATCTTGTAATATTTCGTACTGCTAATTTAATAAACGTCTTAGGTTAGGAATATTAGTTTTTAAACTATTAAAACTCCTTTTGACGTCAAAATTAGCTTTTTAAGACGAAATACTTGCAATAAACATTGTTTATCAATCATTATTTGAGTTATTTCGATTATTAGTTACAATATTCTTGTAATAACTCGTACAGCTAATTAAAAAAGCTCTTCCGATAGGAATATTAGTTTTAAAGTATTAAAACTCCTTTTGACGTCAAAATCGGCTGTTTGAAATAAAATACTTGCAGTAAACATTGTTTATCGTTCATTATTTGAGTTATTTTGATAATTAGTTAAAATATTCTTGTAATAACTCGTAAAGGTAATTTAATAAACGTCTTCGATAAGGAATATTAATTTTAAAGTATTAAAACTCCTTTTGATGTCAAAATCGGCGGTTTAAGAGGAAATACTTACAATAAACATTGTTTATCGTACAGTATTTAAGTTATTTCGATTGATTGTTATTATTTTATTGTAGTATATCATACAGCTTTCTTAAAAAACCTCTTCGGTTTGAAATAAATAATTTTAAAGTATTAAAACTCCATTTGACGTCAAAATCGGCAGTTTAAGACGAAATACTTGCAATAAACATTGTTTATCGTTCCTTATTTGAGTTATTTTGATTATCGGTATTAATATTCTTGAAATATATCATACAGCTAATTCAATTAAGCTCATCGGTTAGAAATATTAGTTTTAAAGTATTAAAACTCCTTTTGACATCAAAATCGGCTGTTCAAGACAAAGACTTGCAATAAACATTGTTTATCGTTCATTATTTGAGTTATTTCAATTTTTGGTTATAAAATGCTTGTAATATATCATACAATTAACTAAATAAACCTCTTAGGTTAAAATTATTATTTTTAAAGAACTTAAACTTTTTTTGACGTCAAAATCAGCTGTTTAAGACAAAACACTTGCTATAAACATTGTTTATCGTACAGTATATAATTTATTTTATTTTTTGATTATAATATTCGTCTAATACTTCGTACAGCTACTTAAATAAATCTCTTGGGTTACGAATATTAGTTTTAAAGTATTAAAACTCCTTTTGACGTCAAAATTAGCTATTAAAAACAAAACACTTGAAATAAACATTGTTTATCGTTATAAATGAACATTGTTATTCCATTTGTTGTTTATAATATTTTGGTAATATTTTGTACAGCTAATTAAATAAACTTCTTTAGTTAGTAATCCAAATTTAAACATATTAAAAGTACTATTGACGTTATAATAGGCTATTTTAACAAAATACTTGTATTAAACCTTTTTTCTTGTACAATCTATAAATTATTTTGATTTTTGGCATTACTAGTCACATAATATATCATACAGCTAATTTAAAAAACCTCTTCGGATAGGAATATTAGATTTAATGTATTAAAACTCCTTTGTACGTCAAAATCGGATGTTTGAGACGAAATACTTGCAGTAAACATTGTTTTTCGTTGATTATTTGAGTTATTTCGATTTTTAGTTACAATATTCTTGTAATAACTCGTAAAGGTTATTTAGTGAACGTCTTTGGTTAAAAGTATTAGTTTTAAAGTTTTAAAACTCCTCTTGACGTCAAAATCGGCTGTTTAAGACGAAATACATGCAATAAACATTGTTTATTGTATATTATTTGAGTTATTTCCACTTTTGATCATAATATTCTTGTAATATTTTGTATAGCTAATTTAATAAACGTGTTTGGTTAGTAATATAACTTTAAACATATTCAAAGTACTATAGACGTTACAATAGGCTTTTTTAAACAGAATAACTATATTAAACCCTTTTTTATCGTACGTTATTTGAATTACTTTGATTATTATATTAGTATTCATGTAATATATCATACGGCTAATTAAATAAACATCTTTGGTTAGGATATTAGTTTTAAAAAATTAAAACTTCTTTTGACGTTTAAATTTGCTGTTAAAGACAAAATAATTGCAATAAACATTGTTTATCGTTCAATATTTAAGTTATTTCCATTATTAGTTAAAATATTCTTGTAATAACTCATAAAGGTGATTTAATAAACGTCTTCGGTTAAAAATATTTGTTTTAAAGCATCAAAACTTCCTTTGACGTCAAAACCAACTGTTTAAGACGAAATACTTGCAATAGTCATTGTTTATCGTTCACTATTTGAGTTATTTCGATTTTTGGTTATAATATTGGTGTAAGATTATGTACAGCTAATTTAACGAACGTCTATAGTTAGTAATCCAACTTTAAACATATTAAAAGTACTATAGACGTTATAATAGGCTGTTTTAAACAAAATACTTGTATTAAAACCTTTCTCTTCGTACGATATATGAACTATTTGAGTTATTTCGATTATTAGTTACAATATTCTTGTAATAACTCTTAAAGGTAATTTAATAAATGTCTTCGGTTAAAAATATTAGTTTCAAAGTTACAAAACTCCTTTTGACGTCAAAATTGGCTGTTTAAGACGAAAACTTGTTATAAATATTGTTTATCGTACAGTATTTAAGTTATATTAATTGTTGGTTATAATATTCTTGTAATATTTTTTAGAGCTAATTAAATAAAGCTCTTCGGTTAGGAATATAAGTTTTAAAGTATTAAAATTCCTTTTGACGTCAAAATCGTTTTTTTAAAACGAAATAAATGCAATAAACATGCTTATCGTACATTATTTTTGTTATTTCGACTCTGGTTATAATGTTCTAGTAATATTTTGTACAGCTAAATTTATAAACCTCTTAGGAAAGTAATCTAACTATGAACATATTAAAAATACTATAGACGTTATAGTAGACAGTTTGAAACAAAATAACTATATCAAACCCTTTTTTATTGTACGTTATATGAATTACTTTGATTATTAATATTAATATTTTTGAAATATATCATACAGCTAATTGAATAAACCTCTTCGGTAAAGATCATTAGTTTTAAAGTATTAAAACTCCTTCTGATGTCAAAATCGGCGGTTTAAGACGAAATACTTACAATAAATATTGTTTTGCGTAGATTATATGAGTTATTTCGACTTTTGGTTATAAATTTGGTGTAATATTATGTACAGCTAATTTAATAAACGTCTTTAGTTAGTAATCGAACTTTAAATATATTAAAAGTACTATAGACGTTATAAGAGGCTGTTTTTAACAAAATACTTGTATTAAACCCTTTTTTCTTGTACAATATATGAATTATTTTGATTATCGGCATTAATAATTATTTAATATATCATGCAGGTAATTAAACAAACCTCTTCGGATAGAAATATTAGTTTTAAAGTATTAAAACTCCTTTTGACAGCAAAATCGGCTGTTTGAGACGAAATACTTGCAGTAAACATTGTTTATCGTTCATTATTTGAGTTATTTTGATACTAGTTACAATATTTTGTAATAACTCGTAAAGGTAATTTAATAAACGTCTTCTGTTAAAAATATTAGTTTTTAAGTTTTAAAATTCCTATTGACGTTAATTCGGCTGTTTAAGACAAAAAACTTATAATAAACATTGTTTATCGTACATTGTTTAAGTTGTTTTGACTTTTGGTTATAATATTCGTGTGATTTTTGTACAGCTGATTTAATAAACGTCTTAGGTTAGTAATATAACTTAAAACATATTAAAAGTACTATAGACGTTATAATAGGTTTTTTTAAACAGAATAACTAGATTAAACCCTTTTTAACCGACGTTATTTGGATTTTGATTATTATAGTAGTATTCTTTTTATATATCATACGGCTAATTAAATAAACCTCTTCGGTTAGGATATTAGTTTTTAGATATTAAAACTTATTTTGACGTTTAAATCGGCTGTTTAAGAAGAAATAGTTGCAATAAACATTGTTTATCGTTCAATATTTAAGTTATTTCGATTATTAGTTAAAATATTCTTGTAATAACTCAAAAAGGTAATTTAATAACGTCTTCGGTAAAAAATATTTGTTTTAAAGCATCAAAACTTCCTTTAACGTCAAAACCGACTGTTTAAGACGAAATACTTGCAATAAGTATTGTTTATCGTTCATTAATTGAGTTATTTCAAATTTTGGTTATAATATTGGTGTAATATTGTGTACAGCTAATTTAATAAACGTCTTTAGTTAGTAATCCAATTTTAAACATATTAAAAGTACTATAGACGTTATTATAGGCTGTTTTAAACAAAATACTTGTATTTAACCCTTTTTTCTCGTACACTATATGAATCATTTGAGTTATTTCGATTATTAGTTACAATATTCTTTGTATACACGTAAAGGTAGTTTAATAAATGTCTTGGTTAAAAATATTAGTTTTAAAGTTTTAAAACTTCTTTTGACATCAAAATCGGCTGTTTAAGACGAAATACTTGTAAAAAACATTTTTTATCGTACAGTATTTAAGTTGTATTAATTGTTGGTTATAATATTCTTGTAATATTTCTTATTAAATAAAGCTCTTCGGTTAAGAATATTAGTTTTAAGGTATTGTAACTCTGGTTGACGACAAAATCGGCTGTTTAAAACGAAATAAATGCAATAAACATGCTCATCGTACATTATTTCAGTTAATTCGACTTTTGGTTATAATGTTCTTGTAATATTTTGTACAGCTAGATTAATAAACCTCTTAGGTTAGTAATCTAACTTTGAACATATTAAAAGTACTATAGACATTATAGTAGACTGTTTTAAACAAAATAACTATGTCAAACCCTTTTTTATGGTACGTTATTTGAATTACTTTAAATTATTAACATTAATATTCTTTAAATATTTCATACAGCTAAATGAAAAAACCTCTCCGGTAGAAAACATTAGTTTTAAAGTATTAAAACTCCTTCTGATGTCAAAATGGCGGTTTAAGACGAAATACTAACAATAAACATTGTTTATCGTACATTTCTTAAGTTATTTCGACTTTTGGCTATAAACTTGGTGTAATATTATGTACAGCTAATTTAATAAACGTCTTTAGTTATAAATATTTGTTTGAAAGCAGAAAAACTTCCTTTGTCGTCAAAACCGACTGTTTAAAACGAAATAATTGCAAAATTGAATAATAAATCGTTCATTATTTGTGTTTTCTACGACTTTTGGTTATATTATTGGTGTAATATTATGCACAGCTAATTTATTAAACGTCTTTAATTATTAATCCAACTTTAAACATATTAAAAGTACTATAGACGTTATAATAGGCTGTTTTAAACAAAATACTTGTATTAAACCCTTTTTTTATTGTATAATATATGAATAATTTTGATTATTGGCATTAATAATCATGTAATATATCATAGAGCTAATTAAATAAACTTCTTCGGATAGAAATATTAGTTTTAAAGTATAAAAACTCCTTTTGACGTCTAAATCGGCTGTTTAAGACGAAATACTTCCAGTAAATATTGTTTATCGTTTATTATTTGAGTTATTTCGATTATTAAAAATAATATTCTTGTAATAACTCTTAAAGGTAAATTAATAAACATCTTCGGTTAAAAATATTAATTTTAAAACTCCTTTTGACGTCAAAATCGGCTATTTAAGACGAAACACTTGCAACAAACATTGTTTATCGTACAGTATTTAAGTTATTGCGATTGTTGGTTATAATATTCCTGTAATATTTCGTACAGCTATTTAAATAAAGCTCTTCGGTTAGGAATATTAGTTTTAAAGTATTAAAACTTCTTTTGACGTCAAAATCGGCTGTTTAAGACGAAATACTTGCAATAAACATTGTTTATCGTACATTATTTGAGTTGTTTCGATTGTTGGTTATAATCTTCTTGTAATATTTTGTACAGCTAATTGAATAAAGTTCTTCAGTTAGAAATATTAGTTACAAATTATTAAAACTACCTTTGACGTCAAAATCGACTGTTTAAGACAAAATACTTGCAATTAACATTGTTTATCGTACATTATTTGAGTTATTTCGGCTTTTAGTAATAATATTCTTGTATAATTTTTTACAGCTAATTTAATAAACGTCTTAAGTTAGTAATCCAACTTTAAACATATTAAAAGTACATACTATATACGTTATAATAGGCTGTTTTGAACAAAATACTTGTATTAAACCCTTTTTTAACGCACATTATATGATTAATTTTGATTATTGGCATTAATATTCTTGTATTATATCATACAGCTTATTTAATAAAACTCTTTGGTTAGAAAAATTAGTTTTAAAGTATTAAAATTCCTTTTGACTCGAAAATCGGCTGTTTAAGACGAAACATTTGCAATAAAGATTGTTTATCGTATAGAATTTAAGTTATTTAAATTGTTGGTTATTATTTTATTGTAGTATATCATACAGCTTATTAAATAAACCTCTTCGGTAAGGAATATTATTTTTAAAGTATTAAAACTCCTCTTGATGTCAAAATCGGCTGATTAAGACGAAATACTTGCAATAAACATTGTTTATAGTACATTATTTGAGTTCATTCAATTTTTGGTTATAAAATGCTTGTAATATATTATACAATTAACCAATTAAACACAATTTTAACAGTTTTAAAATTAGTTTTAAAGTATTTAAATTAGTTTTAGAGTATTAAAACTCCTTTTGATGTCGAAATCGGCTGTTTAAGACGAAATACTTGTAATAAACATTGTTTATCGTTCATTATTTGATTATTTCAATTATTACTTTCAATATTCTTGTAGAAACTCGTAAAGGTAATTTCATAAACGTCTTCGGTTAAAAATATTAGTTTTAAAGTATTAAAACACCTTTTGACGTTAAAATCGGCTGTTTGAAACGAAACACTTGCAATAAACATTGTTTATCATACAGTATTAAAGTTATTTTAATTGTTGGTTATAATATTCTTGTAATATTTCGTACAGCTAATTAAATAAAGATCTTCGGATAGGAATGTTAGTTTTTAAATATTAAAACTCCCTTTGACGTCAAAATCGGATATTCAAGACGAAACACTTGCAATAAACATTGTTTATCGTTCATTACTTAAGTTATTTCGATGGTTAGTTACAATATTCTTGTAATAACTTGTAAAGGTAATTTATTAAACGTCTTCAATTAATAGTATTATTTTTAAAATATTTAAACACCTTTTAACGTCAAAATCAGCTGTTTAAGACGAAATACTTGCAATAAACATTGTTTATCGTACAGTATTTAAGTTATTTCGATTGATGGTTATAATTTAATTCATACAGCTAATTCAATAAAGCTCTTCGGTTAAAAATATTAGTTTTAAAGTAATAAAACTCCTTCTGACGTCAAAATCGGCTGTTTAAGACGAAACACTTGCAATAAACATTGTTTATAGTACATTATTTGAGTTATTTTAATTTTTGGTTATAAAATGCTTGTAAAAAATCATACAATTAACTAAATAAACCTCTTAGGTTAGCAGTATTAGTTTGAAAGTCTTAAAACAACTTTTGACGTCAAAATTGGCTTTTTAAGACGATATATTTGCAAAATACATTGTTTATCGTTATTTATTTGAATTTTTTCGATTATTAGTTAAATTGTTATAGTAATAACTCGTAAGGGTAATTTAATAAAGTTTTTCGAATAAAAATACTAGTTTTAAAGTATTTAAACTAGTTTTGACGTCAAAATTGGCTGTTTAAGACGAAATACTTACGATAAACATTATTTATAGTTCATTATTTGAGTTATTTCGATTATTAGTAACAATATACTCGAATATTTTTATAGCTTATTTTATAAACGTCTTTGGTTAGTAATCTAACTTTAAACAAATTAAAAGTACTATAGACATTATAATAGGCTGTTTTAAACAAAAAACTTGTACTAAACCCTTTTTTCTAGTATACTAATAAATTATTTTGATTATTGGCATTAATAATCTTCTGAATATATAATACAGCTAATTAAATAAACCTTATCGGTTAGGAATATTAGTTTTAAACTATTAAAACTCCTTTTGACGTCAAATCAGCTGTTTAAGACGAAATACTTGCCATAAACATTGTTAATCGTTTATTATTTGAGTTATTTTGATTATTAGATATAATTTGCTTGTAATATATCATACAGGTAATTAAATAAGCCTTTACAGTTAGGAATTATAGTTTAAAGTATTCAAACTCCTTTTGAAGTCAAAATCAGCTGTTTAAGACGAATAACTTGCCATAAACATTGTTTATCGTTCATTGTTTGAGTTATTTCAATTATAAGTTACAATATGCTGGTAATAACTCGTAATAGTAATTTAATAAACGTGTTGCAATGAAAATATTAGTTTTAAAGTTTTAAAAGTTCTTTGACGTCAAAATCGGCTGTTTAAGACGAAGTATTGCAACAAACATTGTTTATCGTACAGTATTTAAGTTATTGCGATTGTTGGTTATAATATTCCTGTAATATTTCGTACAGCTAATTAAATAAAGCTCTTCGGTTAGGAATATTAGTTTTAAAGTATTAAAACTCCTTTTGATGTCAAAATCGGCTGTTTAAGACAAAATACCTGTAATAAATATGTTTATTGAACATTATTTGACTTATTTCGACTTTTGATTATAATATTCCTGTAATATTTTGTATAGCTAATTTAATTAACGTCTTAGGTTAGTAATCTAACTTTAAACATATTAAAAGTACTATAGACGTTATAATAGGCTTTTATAAACAGAATAACTATATTAAACCCTTTATTATCGTACGTTATTGAATTACTTCGATTATTATATTAGTATTCTTCTAATATATCATACGGCTAATTAAATAAACATCTTCGGTAAGAATATTAGTTTTAAAGTATTAAAACTGCTTTTGACGTTTAAATCGGCTGTTTAAGACGTAATACTTGCAATAAACATTGTTTATCGTTCATAGTTAAAGTTAATTTGATTATTAGTTAAAATATTCTAGTAATAACTCATATAGGTAATTTAATAAACGTGTTCGGTTAAAAATATTTGTTTCAAAGCATCAAAACTTCGTTTGACTTCAAAACCGCAGGTTTAAGGCGAAATACTTGCTATAAACATTGTTTATCGTTTAATATTTGAGTTAGTTCGACTTTTTGTTATAATATTGGTGTAATATTATGTGCATCTATTTTAATAAACATCTTTAGTTAGTAATCCAACTTTAAACATATTAAAAGTACTATAGACGTTATATTAGGCTGTTTTAAACAAAATACTTGTATTAAACCCTTTTTTCTCGTAAACTATATGAATTAATTTTAATATTGGCATTAATATTCTTGTATATGTCATATAGCTATTTTAATAAACCTCTTCGGTTAGATGTATTAGTTTTAAAGTATTAAAACTCCTTTTGACGTCAAAATCGGCTGTTTAAGACGAAATACTTGAATTAAAAATTGTTTATCGTTTATTATTTAAGTTATTTCGATTATTTGTTACAATATTTTTGTAATAACTCGTAAAGGTTACTAAACGTTTTCGGATAAAAATATTAGTTTTAAAGTTTTAAAACTCCTTTTGACGTCAAAATCGGCTAATTAAGACGAGAAACTTGCAATAAACATTGTTTATCGTACAGTATTTACGTTATATTGATTGTTGGTTATAATAATCTTGTAATATTTTCTAGAACTAATTAGATAAAGCTCTTCGGTTAGGATGTTAGTTTTAAAGTATTAAAACTCTTTTTGACGTCAAAATCGGCTGTTTAAGACGAAATACATGAAATAAACTTGTTTATCGTACATTTTTTGAATTATTTCGACTATTGGTTATAATGTTCTTGTAGTATTTTGTACAGCTAGATTAATAATCCTCTTAGGTTAGTAATCTAACTTTGAACATATTGAAAGTACTATAGACATTATAGTAGACTGTTTTAAACAAAATAACTATGTCAAACCCTTTTTTATTGTACGTTATTTCAATTACTTTGATTATTAATATTAATATTATTGAAATATTTCATACAGCTAATTGAATAAACCTCTTCTGTAAAAAACATTAGTTTTAAAGTATTAAATATCCTTCTGATGTCAAAATCGGCGGTTTGAGACAAAATACTTACAATAAACATTGTTTATCGTACATTATTTGAGTTATTTCGACTTTTTGCTATAAAATTGGTGTAATATTATGTACAGCTAATTTAATAAACGTTTTTAGTTAAAAATATTTGTATTAAAGCATAAAAACTTCCTTTGTCGTCAAAACCGACTGTTTAAGACGTAATACTTGCAATATTGAATAATGAATCGTTCATTATTTGAGTTATTTCGACTTTCGGTTATAATATTGGCGAATATTATGCACAGCTAATTTAATAAACGTCTTTTATTAATAATCCAACTTTAATCATATTAAAAGTACTATAGATAACATAATAGGCTGTTTTAAACAAAATACTTGTATTAAACCGTTTTTTCTTGTACAATATATGAATAGTTTTGATTATTGGCATATATTGATTATACTAATAATCATGTAATATATCATACAGCTAATTAAATAAACTTTTTTGGATAGGAATATTAGTTTTAAAGTATTAAAACTCCTTTTGACGTCAAAACCGACTGTTTAAGACGAAATACTTGCAATAAACATTGTTCATCGTATAGTATTTAAGTTTTTGCGATTGTTAGTTATAATATTCCTGTAATATTTCGTACAGCTAATTAATTAAAGCTCTTCGGTTAGGAATAATAGTTTTAAAGTATTAAAACTCCTTTTGATGTCAAAATCGGCTGTTTAAGACGAAACACCTGTAATAAATATGTTTATTGAACATTAATTGAATATTTCGACTTTTGATTATAATATTCTTGTAATATTTTGTATAGCTAATTTAATAAACGTCTTAGGTTAGTAATCTAACTTTCAACATATTAAAAGTACTATAGACGTTATAATAGGCTTTTATAAACAGAATAACTATATTAAACCCTATTTTATCGTACGTTGTTTGAATTACTTTGATTATTATATTAATATTCTTGTAATATATCATTCGGCTAATCAATTAAACATCTTCGGTAAGATATTAGTTTTAAAGTAATAAAACTCCTTCTGACGTCAAAATCGGCTGTTTAAGACGAAACACTTGCAATAAACATTGTTTATAGTACATTATTTGAGTAATTTTAATTTTTGGTTATAAAATGCTTGTAAAAATTCATACAATTAACTAAATAAACCTCTTAGGTTAGCAGTATTAGTTTGAAAGTCTTAAAACAACTTTTGACGTCAAAATTGGCTTTTTAAGACGATATATTTGCAAAATACATTGTTTATCGTTATTTATTTGAATTTTTTCGATTATTAGTTAAATTGTTATAGTAATAACTCGTAAGGGTAATTTAATAAAGTTTTTCGAATAAAAATACTAGTTTTAAAGTATTTAAACTAGTTTTGACGTCAAAATTGGCTGTTTAAGACGAAATACTTACGATAAACATTATTTATAGTTCATTATTTGAGTTATTTCGATTATTAGTAACAATACACTTGTAATATTTTTATAGCTTATTTTATAAACTTCTTTGGTTAGTAATCTAACTTTAAACAAATTAAAAGTACTATAGACATTATAATAGGCTGTTTTAAACAAAAAACTTGTACTAAACCCTTTTTTCTAGTATACTAATAAATTATTTTGATTATTGGCATTAATAATCTTCTGAATATATAATACAGCTAATTAAATAAACCTTATCGGTTAGGAATATTAGTTTTAAACTATTAAAACTCCTTTTGACGTCAAATCAGCTGTTTAAGACAAAATACTTGCCATAAACATTGTTAATCGTTTATTATTTGAGTTATTTTGATTATTAGATATAATTTGCTTGTAATATATCAAACAGGTAATTAAATAAGCCTTTACAGTTAGGAATTATAGTTTAAAGTATTCAAACTCCTTTTGAAGTCAAAATCAGCTGTTTAAGACGAATAACTTGCCATAAACATTGTTTATCGTTCATTATTTGAGTCATTTCAATTATTAGTTACAATATGCTGGTAATAACTCGTAATAGTAATTTAATAAACGTGTTGCAATGAAAATATTAGTTTTAAAGTTTTAAAAGTTCTTTGACGTCAAAATCGGCTGTTTAAGACGAAGTATTGCAACAAACATTGTTTATCGTACAGTATTTAAGTTATTGCGATTGTTGGTTATAATATTCCTGTAATATTTCGTACAGCTAATTAAATAAAGCTCTTCGGTTAGGAATATTAGTTTTAAAGTATTGAAACTCCTTTTGATGTCAAAATCGGCTGTTTAAGACGAAATACCTGTAATAAATATGTTTATTGAACATTATTTGACTTATTTCGACTTTTGATTATAATATTCCTGTAATATTTTGTATAGCTAATTTAATTAACGTCTTAGGTTAGTAATCTAACTTTAAACATATTAAAAGTACTAGAGACGTTATAATAGGCTTTTATAAACAGAATAATTATATTAAACCCTTTTTTATCGTACGTTATTGAATTACTTCGATTATTATATTAGTATTCTTCTAATATATCATACGGCTAATTAAATAAACATCTTCGGTAAGAATATTAGTTTTAAAGTATTAAAACTGCTTTTGACGTTTAAATCGGCTGTTTAAGACGTAATACTTGCAATAAACATTGTTTATCGTTCATTATTTAAGTTAATTTGATTATTAGTTAAAATATTCTAGTAATAACTCATATAGGTAATTTAATAAACGTGTTCGGTTAAAAATATTTGTTTCAAAGCATTAAAACTTCGTTTGACTTCAAAACCGCAGGTTTAAGGCGAAATACTTGCAATAAACATTGTTTATCGTTTAATATTTGAGTTAGTTCGACTTTTTGTTATAATATTGGTGTAATATTATGTGCATCTATTTTAATAAACATCTTTAGTTAGTAATCAAACTTTAAACATATTAAAAGTACTATAGACGTTATAATAGGCTGTTTTAAACAAAATACTTGTATTAAACCCTTTTTTCTCGTAAACTATATGAATTAATTTTAATATTGGCATTAATATTCTTGTATATGTCATATAGCTATTTTAATAAACCTCTTCGGTTAGATGTATTAGTTTTAAAGTATTAAAACTCCTTTTGACGTCAAAATCGGCTGTTTAAGACGAAATACTTGAAATAAAAATTGTTTATCGTTTATTATTTGAGTTATTTCGATTATTTGTTACAATATTTTTGTAATAACTCGTAAAGGTTATTTAATAAACGTTTTTGGATAAAAATATTAGTTTTAAAGTTTTAAAACCCCTTTTGACGTCAAAATCGGCTAATTAAGACGAGAAACTTGCAATAAACATTGTTTATCGTACAGTATTTACGTTATATTGATTGTTGGTTATAATAATCTTGTAATATTTTCTAGAGCTAATTAGATAAAGCTCTTCGGTTAGGATGTTAGTTTTAAAGTATTAAAACTCTTTTTGACGTCAAAATCGGCTGTTTAAGACGAAATACATGAAATAAACTTGTTTATCGTACATTATTTGAATTATTTCGACTATTGGTTATAATGTTCTTGTAGTATTTTGTACAGCTAGATTAATAATCCTCCTAGGTTAGTAATCTAACTTTGAACATATTGAAAGTACTATAGACATTATAGTAGACTGTTTTAAACAAAATAACTATGTCAAACCCTTTTTTATTGTACGTTATTTCAATTACTTTGATTATTAATATTAATATTATTGAAATATTTCATACAGCTAATTGAATAAACCTCTTCTGTAAAAAACATTAGTTTTAAAGTATTAAATATCCTTCTGATGTCAAAATCGGCGGTTTGAGACGAAATACTTACAATAAACATTGTTTATCGTACATTATTTGAGTTATTTCGACTTTTTGCTATAAAATTGGTGTAATATTATGTACAGCTAATTTAATAAACGTTTTTAGTTAAAAATATTTGTATTAAAGCATAAAAACTTCCTTTGTCGTCAAAACCGACTGTTTAAGACGAAATACTTGCAATATTGAATAATGAAACGTTCATTATTTGAGTTATTTCGACTTTCGGTTATAATATTGGCGAATATTATGCACAGCTAATTTAATAAACGTCTTTTATTAGTAATCCAACTTTAATCATATTAAAAGTACTATAGATAACATAATAGGCTGTTTTAAACAAAATACTTGTATTAAACCCTTTTTTCTTGTACAATATATGAATAGTTTTGATTATTGGCATATATTGATTATATTAATAATCATGTAATATATCATACAGCTAATTAAATAAACTTTTTTTGATAGGAATATTAGTTTTAAAGTATTAAAACTCCTTTTGACGTCAAAACCGACTGTTTAAGACGAAATACTTGCAATAAACATTGTTCATCGTATAGTATTTAAGTTATTGCGATTGTTAGTTATAATATTCCTGTAATATTTCGTACAGCTAATTAATTAAAGCTCTTCGGTTAGGAATAATAGTTTTAAAGTATTAAAACTCCTTTTGATGTCAAAATCGACTGTTTAAGACGAAACACCTGTAATAAATATGTTTATTGAACATTATTTGAATATTTCGACTTTTGATTATAGTATTCCTGTAATATTTTGTATAGCTAATTTAATAAACGTCTTAGGTTAGTAATCTAACTTTCAACATATTAAAAGTACTATAGACGTTATAATAGGCTTTTATAAACAGAATAACTATATTAAACCCTATTTTATCGTACGTTGTTTGAATTACTTTGATTATTATATTAATATTCTTGTAATATATCATTCGGCTAATCAATTAAACATCTTCGGTAAGAATATTAGTTTTAAAGTATTAAAACTTCTTTTGACGTTTAAATCGGCTGTTTAAAACGAAATATTTGCAGTAAACATTGTTTATCGTTCATTATTTGAGTTATTCGACTTTTTGTTATAATATCGGTGTAATATTATGTGAAGCTATTTTAATAAACGTCTTTAGTTAGTAATCCAACTTTAAACATATTAAAAGTACTATAGACGTTATAATAGGCTGCTTTAAACAAAATTCTTGTATTAAACAATTTTTTCTCGTACACTATATGAATTATTTTCAGTGTTGGCATTAATATTTTTGTAATATGTCATACAGCTAATTAAGTAAACCTCTTCGGATAGGAATATTAGTTTTAAAGTATTAAAACTCCTTTTGACGTCAAAATCGGCTGTTTAAGACGAGACACTTGCAATAAACATTCTTTGTCGTTTAATATTTAAGTTATTTCGATTATTAGTTAAAATCTTCTTGTAATATGTCATACAGCTAATTTAATAAACCTCTTCGGTTAGATGTATTAGTTTTAAAGTATTAAATTTTCTTTTTGACGTCAAAATCGGCTGTTTAAGACGAGACACTTGCAATAAACATTGTTTATCGTACAGTATTTAAGTTATATTGATTGTTGGTTATAATAATCTTGTATTATTTTCTAGAGCTAATTAAATAAAGCTCTTCGATTAGGATGTTAGTTTTAAAGTATTAAAACTTTATTTGACGTCAAAATCGGCTGTTTAAGACGATATACATGCAATAAACATGCTTATCGTACATTGTTTGAGTTATTTCGATTTTTGGTTATAATGTTCTTGTAGTATTTTGTACAGCTAGATTAATAAACCTCTTAGGTTAGTAATCTAACTTAGAACATATTAAAAGTACTATAGACGTTATTGTAGACTGTTTTAAACAAAATAACTATATCAAACCTTTTTCTTATTGTACGTTATTTGAATTACTTTGATTATTAATATTAATAATCTTGAAATATGTCATACTGCTGAATAAATAAACCTCTTCGGTAAGGAATATTAGTTTTAAAATATTAAAACTTCTTTTGATGTCAAAATCGATGGTTTACGACGAAATACTTACAATAAACATTGTTTATCGTACATTATTTGAGTTAACTCGATTTTTGTTTATAATATTCTTGGAATATTTCGTACAGCTAATTTAATGAAGCTATTAGGTTTGGAATATTAGTTTCAAACTATTAAAACTCCTTTTGACGTAAAAATTAGCTTTTGAAGACGAAATACTTGCAATAAACATTGTTTATTGTACATTATTTGAGTTATTTCGATTTTAATTTATAATACTCTTGTAATATATCATACAGCTAATTTAATGAAGCTCTTAGGTTTGGAATATTAGTTTTAAACTATTAAAACTCCTTTTGACGTAAAAATTAGCTTTTGAAGACGAAATACTTGCAATAAACATTGTTTATTGTACATTATTTGAGTTATTTCGACTTTTGACTATGATAATCTTGTAATATTTTGTGTAGCTAATTTTATAAACGTCTTAGGTTAGTAATCTACTTTAAAATATATTAAAAATAGTCTAAATATTATAATAGGCTTTTTAAAACAAAATAACTATATTAAACTCTTTTTTATGCGTACGTTATTTGAATTACTTTGATTATTTATTAGAATTCTAGTAGTATATCATACAGCTAATTAAATAAACATCTACGGTGAGGATATTAGTTTTAAAGTATTAAAAATTCTTTTAACGTTTAAATCGGCTGTTTAAGACAAAAAACTTGCAATAAACATTTTTTATCGTTTAATATTTTAGTTATTTCGATTTTTGTTTATATTATTCTTATAATATTTCGTAAAACTAATTAACTAAAGCTCTTCGATTAGGAATATTAGTTTTAAAGTATTAAAAATCCTTTTGACGTCAAAATCAGCTGTTTGAGACGAAATACTTGCAGTAAATATTGTTTATCGTTCATTATTTGAGTTATTTTGATTATTAGTTACAATATTCTTGTAATAACTCGTACAGCTAATTTAAAAAAGCTCTTCGGATAGAAATACTAGTTTTAAAGTATTAAAACTCCCTTTGACGTCAAAATCGGCTATTTAAGACAAAACACTTGCAATAAACATTGTTTATCGTTCATTATTTAAGTTATTTCGATGGTTAGTTACAATATTCTTGTAATAACTCGTAAAGGTAATTTAATAAACGTCTTCAGTTTATAATATTATTTTCAAAATATTTAAACACCTTTTGACGTCAAAATCAGCTGTTTAAGACGAAATACTTGCAATAAACATTGTTTATCGCACAGTATTTAAGTTATTTCGATTGTTTGTTATAACTTTATTGTATTAAATCATAAAGCTTATTAAAAAAACCTCTTCGGTACCTCTTTATTTATCTTGCACTATTTGAATTACTTTGATTATTATAATAGTATTCTTGTAATATATCATACAGCTAATTAAGTAAAAATCTTCGGTTAGGATATTAGTTTTAAAGTATTAAAACTCCCTTTGACGTCAAAATCGGCTATTTAAGACAAAACACTTGCAATAAACATTGTTTATCGTTTAATATTTAAGTTATTTCGATTATTAGTTAAAATAATCTTGTAATAACTCATAAAGGTAATTTAATAAACGTCTTCGGTTAAAAATATTTATTTTAAAGCATGAAAACTTCCTTTGACGTCAAAACGGACTGTTTAAGACGAAATACTTGCAAATAATATTGTTTATCGTTCATCAATTGAGTATTTCGACTCTTGATTATAACATTGGTGTAATAATACTTGCAGCTATTTTTATAAACGTCTTTAGTTAGTAATCCAACTTCAAACATATTAGAAGTACTATAGACGTTAAAATAGGCTGTTTTAAACAAAATACATGTATTAAACCCCTTTTTCTCGTACACTATTTGAATTATTTTGAGTATTGGCATTAATATTCTTGTAATTAGTCATACAGCTAATTAGATAAACCTCTTCGGATAGGAATATTAGTTTTAAAGTATTAAAACTCCTTTTGACGTAAAAATCGACTGTTTGAAACAAAATACTTGCAGTTAACATTGTTTATCGTTCATTATTTGAGTTATTTTCATAGTTAGTTATAATATTCTTGTAATAACTCGTAAAGGTAATTTATTAAACGTCTTCGGTAAGGAATATTAGTTTTAAAGTATTAAAACTTCTTTTGATGTCAAAACCGACGGTTGAAGACGAAATAATTACAATAAACATTGTTTATCGTACATTATTTGACTTATTTCGATTTTGTTTATAATATTCTTGTTATATTTCGTACAGCTTAATAAATAATGCTCTTCGTTTAGGAATATTAGTTTTAAAGTATTAAAACTCCTTTTGACGTCAAAATCTGCTGTTTGAGACGAATTAGTTGCAGTAAATATTGTTTATCGTTCATTATTTGAGGTATTTAGATAATTAGTTACAATATTCTTGTAATAACTCGTAAAGGTAATTTAGTAAACGTCTTCGGTAAGGAATATTAGTTTTAAAGTATTAAAGCTCCTTTTGATGTCAAAATCGGCGGTTTAAGACGAAATACTTACAATAAACATTGTTTATCGTACATTATTTGAGTTATTTCGATTTTAATTTATAATACTCTTGTAATATATCATACAGCTAATTGAATGAAGCTCTTAGGTTTGGAATATTAGTTTTAAACTATTGAAACTCCTTTCGACGTAAAAATTAGCTTTTGAAAACAAAATACATGCAATAACCATTGTTTATCAATCAATATTTGAGTTATTTTGATTATTAGTTACAATATTCTTGTAATAACTCATACAGCTAATTAATTAAACATCTTCGGTTAGGATATTAGTTTTAAATTATTAAAACTCCTTTTAACGCCTAAATCGGCTGTTTAAGACATAAAACTTGCAATAAACGTTTTTTATCGTTTAATATTTAAGTTACTTCGATTTTGGTTTATAATATTCTTGTATTATTTCGTACAGCAAATTAAATAAACCTCTTCGGTAAGGAATATTATTTTTAAAGTATTAAAACTCCTTTTGACGTCAAAATTGGCTATTTAAGACGAAATACTTGCAATAAACATTGTTTATCGTACAGTATTTAAGTTATTTCGATTGATGGTTATAACTTTATCGAAATATATCATACAGCTAATTTAATAAAGCTCTTCGGTCAGAAATATTAGTTTTAAAGTAATAAAACTCCTTCTGACGTCAAAATCGGCTGTTTAAGACAGAACATTTGCAATAAACATTGTTTATAGTTCAGGATTTGAGTTATTTTCATTTTTATTTATAAAATGCTTTTAATATTTTTATAGCTAATTTAATAAACGTCTTTGGTTAGTAATCTAACTTTAAACAAATTAAAAGTACTATAGACATAATAATAGGCTGTTTTAAACAAAATACTTGTACTAAACCCTTTTTTCTAGTACACTAATAAATTATTTTGATTATCGGCATTAAAAATCTTCTAAACATATCAGACAGCTAATTAAATAAACCTCATCGGTTAGAAATATTAGTTTTAAAGTATTATAACTTCTTTTGACCTCAAATCAGCTGTTTAAGACGAAATACTTGCTATAAACATTGTTTATCGTTCATTATTTAAATTATTTTGATTATTAGTTATAATATGTTTGTAATAACTCATAAAGGTAATCTAAAAAACGTGTTGCAATGAAAATATTAGTTTTAAAGTTTTAAAACTCCTTTTGACGTCAAAATCAGCTGTTTAAGACGAAAAACTTGCCATAAACATTGTTTATCGTTCATTTTTAGAGTTATTTCGATTATTAGTTACAATATGTTGGTAATAACTCATAAAGGTAATCTAACAAACGTGTTGCAATGAAAATATTAGTTTTATAGTTTCAAAACTCTTTTTGACGTCAAAATCGGCTGTTTAAGACAAAAAACTTGCAACGAACATTGTTTATCGTACAGTTTTTAAGTTATTGCGATCGTTGGTTATAATATTCCTGTAATATATCGTACAGCTAATTAATTAAAGCTCTTCAGTTAGGAATATTAGTTTAACGTATTAAAACTCATTTGACGTCAAAATCGACTGTTTAAGACGAATTACCCGAAATAAATATGTTTATTGAACATTATTTAAGTTATTTCGACTTTTGATTATAATATTCTTGTAATATTTTGTATAGCTAATTTAATAAACGTCTTAGGTTAGTAATCTAACTTTAAATAAATTAAAAGTACTATAACGTTATAATAGGCTTTTATAAACAGAATAACTATATTAATTCCTCTTTTATCGTACGTTATTTGAATTACTTTGATTAATATATTAGTATTCTTGTAATATATCATACGGATAATTAAATAAACATCTTCGGTAAGAATATTAGTTTTAAAGTATTAACACTGCTTTTGACGTTTAAATCAGCTGTTTAAGACGAAACACTTGCAATAAACATTGTTTATCGTTCAATATTTAGGTTATTTTGATTATTAGTTATAATATTCTTGTAAAAACTCATAAAGGTAATTTAATAAACGTCTTCGTTTAAAAATATTTGTTTCGAAGCATCAAAACTTCCTCTGACTTCAAAACCGACTGTTTAAGACGAAATACTTGCCATTATCATTGTTTATCGTTCTTTATTTGAATTATTTCGATTATTACTTACAATATTCTTGTAATAACTCATAAAGGTAAATTTATAAACGTCTTCGGTTAAAAATATTAGTTTTAAAGTATTAAAACACCTTTCGACGTTAAAATCGGCTGTTTAAGACAAAACACTTGCAATAAACATTGTTTATCGTACAGTATTAAGATATTTTAATTGTTGGTTATAATGTTCTTGTAATATTTCGTACAGCTAATTAAATAAAGATCTTCGGATAGGAATGATAGTTTTAAAATATTAAAACTCCCTTTGACGTAAAAATCGGCTTTTTAAGACGAAACACTTGCAATAAACATTGTTTATCGTTTATCACTTAAGTTATTTCGATGGTTATTTACAATATTCTTGTAATAACTCGTAAAGGTAATTTAATAAACGTTTTCAATTAAAAGTATTAATTTTAAAATATTTAAACACCTTTTAACGTCAAAATCGGCTGTTTAAGACGAAATACTTGCAATAAACATTGTTTATCGTACAGTATTTAAGTTACTCGATTGATGGTTATAATTTTATTGAAATATATCATAAAGCTAATTCATTAAAGCTCTTAGTTATAAATATTAGTTTTAAAGTTATAAAACTCCTTCTGACGTCAAAATCGGCTGTTTAAGACGTAAAACTTGCAATAAACATTGTTTATAGTACATTATTTTATTTAAATTTTTGGTTATAAAATGCTTGTAAAATATCATACAATTAACTAAATAAACCTCTTAGGTGAGCAGTATTAGTTTGAAAGTATAAAAACATCTCTTGACGTCAAAATTGGCTTTTTAAGACGAAATACTTGCAATAAACATTGTTTATCGTTATTTATTTGAATTATTTCGATTATTAGTTAAATTGTTCAAGTAATAACTCGTAAGGGTAATTTAATAAAGTTATTCGATTAAAAATATTAGTTTTAAAGTATTTAAACTAGTTTTGACGTCAAAATCGGCTGTTAAAGACGAAACACTTGCAATAAACATTGTTTATAGTTCATTATTTGAGTTATTTCGATTATTAGTTACAACAATCTTGTAATATTTTTATAGCTAATTTAATAAACGTCTTTGGTTAGTAATTTAACTTTAAACAAATTAAAAGTACTATAGACATTATAATAGGCTGTTTTAAACAAAATACTTGTACTAAACCCTTTTTTCTAGTATACTAATAAATTATTTTGATTATTGGCATTAATAATCTTCTGAATATATCATACAGCTAATTAAATAAACCTCATCGGTTAGGAATATTAGTTATAAACTATTAAAACTTCTTTTGACGTCAAATTAGCTGTTAAAGACGAAATACTTGCCATAAACATTGTTTATCGTTCATTATTTAAGTTATTTTGATTATTAGATATAATTTGCTTGTAATATATCATACAGGTAATTAAATAAGCCTTTACGGTTAGGAATAGTAGTTTTAAAGTATTAAAACTCCTTTTGAAGTCAAAATTAGCTGTTTAAGACGAAAAACTTGCCAAAAACATTGTTTATCGTTCATTATTTAAGTTATTTCAATTATTAGTTACAATATGCTTGTAATAAATCGTAAAGGTAATTTAATAAACGTGTTGCAATGAAAATAAAAGTTTTGAAGTTTTAAATAAGTTATTGCGATTGTTGGTTATAATATTCCTGTAATATTTAGTACAGCTAATTAAATATAACTCTTCAGTTAGGAATATTAGTTTTAAAGTATTAAAACTTCTTTTGTTGTCAAAACCGGCTGTTTAAGCGAAACACCTGTAATATATATGTTTTTTGAACATTATTTGAGTTATTTCGACTTTTAATAATAATATTCTTGTAATATTTTGTATAACTAATTTAATAAACGTCTTAGGTTAGTAATCTAACTTTAAACATATAAAAAGTACTATTACGTTATAATAGGCTTTTCAAAACAGAATAACTATATTAAACCCTTTTTTATCGTACGTTATTTGAATTACTTTGATTATTATATTAGTATTCTTGTAATATATCATACGGCTAATTAAATACACATCATTGGTTAGGAAATTAGTTTTAAAGTATTAAAACTCCTTTTGACGTAAAATCGGCTGTTTGAGACGAAATACTTGCAGTAAATATTGTTCATCGTTCATTATTTGAGTTATTTTGGTAATTAGTTACAATATTCTTGTAATAACGCGTAAAGGTAATTTAGTAAACGTTTTCGGTAAGGAATATTAGTTTTAAAGTATTAAAACTCCTTTTGATGTCAAAATCGGCGGTTTAAGACGAAATACTTACAATAAACATTGTTTATCGTACATTATTTAAGTTATTGCGATTGTTGGTTATAATATTCCTGTAATATTTCGTACAGCTAATTAAATAAACCTCTTCGGTTTGGAATATTAGTTTTAAAGTTTTAAAACTCCTTTTGATGTCAAAATCGGCGGTTTAAGACGAAATACTTACAATAAACATTGTTTATCGTACATTATTTAAGTTATTTCGATTTTTGTTTATAATATTCTCGTTATATATCATACAGCTAATTTAATAAAATTCTTCGGCTAAGAATATTAGTTTTAAACTATTAAAACTCCTTTTGAATTCAAAATTAGCTTTTTAAGAAAAAATACTTGAAATAGACATTGTTTATCATTCTTTATTTGAGTTATTTCGATTATTAGTTACAATATTCTTGTAATAACTCGTACAGCTAATTAAAAAAAGCTCTTCGGATAGGAATATCAGTTTTAAAGTATTAAAACTCCTTTTGACGTCAAAATCGGCTATTTAAGACGAAACACATGCAATAAACATTGTTTATCGTTCATTATTTAAGTTATTTCCATGGTTAGTTACAATATTCTTGTAATAAATCGTAAAAGTAATTTAATAAACGTCTTCAGTTAATAATACTATTTTCAAAATATTAAAAACACCTTTTGACGTCAAAATCGGCTGTTTAAGACGAATTACTTGCAATAAACATTGTTTATCGTACAGTATTTAAGTTGTTTCGATTGTTGGTTATAATTTGATTGTAGTAAATCATAAAGCTTATTAAAAAAACCTCTTCGGTACCTCTTTATTTATCGTGCACTATTTGAATTACTTTGATTATTATAATAGTATTTTTGTAATATATCATACGGTTAATTAAATAAAAATCTTCGGTTAGGATAATAGTTTTAAAGTATGATAACTCTTTATGACGTTTAAATCAGCTGTTTAAGACGAAATACTTGCAATAAACATTCTTTATCGTTTAATATTTAAGTTATTTCGATTATTAGTTAAAATATTCTTGTAATAACTCATAAAGGTAATTTAATAAACGTCTTCGGTTAAAAAAATTCGTTTTATAAGATCAAAACTTCCTTTGACGTCAAAACCGACTCTTTAAGACGAAATACTTGCAAAAAACATTGTTTATCGTTCATTAATTGAGTATATCGACTTTTGATTATAATATTGGTGTGATATTATGTGCAGCTATTTTAATAAACGTCTTTAGTTAGTAATCAAACTTTAAACATAGTAAAAGTACTCTAGACGTTATAATAGGCTGTTTTAAACAAAATACTTGTATTAAACCCTTTTTTCTCGTACACTATATGAAATATTTTCAGTATTGGCATTAATATTCTTGTAATATGTCATACAGCTAATTTAATAAACCTCTTCGGATAGGAATATTAGTTTTAAAGTATTAAAACTCCTTTTGACGTCAAAATCGGCTGTTTGAAACAAAATACTTGCAGTCAACATTGTTTATCGTTCATTATTTGAGTTATTTTCATAGTTAGTTACAATATTCTTGTAATAACTCGTACAGCTAATTAAAAAAGAGCTTTGGATAGGAATATTAGTTTTAAAGTATTAAAACTCCCTTTGACGTCAAAATCGGCTATTTAAGACGAAATACTTGCAAAAAACATTGTTTATCGTTCATTATTTGAGTTATTACGACGGTTAGTTCAGTATTCTTGTAATAACTCGTAAAAATAATTTGATACGTCTTCAGTTAATAATATTATTTTTAAAATATATAAACACCTTTTGACGTCAAAATCGGCTGTTGAAGACAAAATACTTGCAATAAACATTGTTTATCGTACAGTATTTAAGTTATTTCGATCGATGGTTATTATTTTATTGTAGTATATCATACAGCTTATCAAAAAAACCTCTTCGGTTTGAAATATTATTTTTAAAGTATTAAAACTCCTTTTGACGTCAAAATCGGCTGTTTAAGACGAAATACTTGTATTAAACCCTTTTTTCTCGAACACTATATGAATTATTTTGAGTATTGACATTAACATTTTTGTAATATGTCAAACAGCTAATTAAATAAACCTCTTCGGATAGGAATATTAGTTTTAAAGTATTAAAACTCCTTTTGACATCAAAATTAGCTGTTTAAGACGAAACACTTGCAATAAACATTGTTTATAGTACATTATTTGAGTTATTTCAATTTTTGGTTATAAAATGCTCGTAATATATCAGACAATTAACTAAATAAACTTTTTAGGTTATAATTATTTTTTTTTATAGATTTAAAACTCCTTTTGACGTCAAAATCGGCTGTTTAAGACAAAACACTTGCAATAAACATTGTTTATCGTACAGTATATAATTTATTCTAATTTTTGATTAAAATATTCGTCTAATACTTCGTACAGCTAATTAAATAAAATTTCTTCGGTTAGGAATATTAGTTTTAAAGTATTAAAACTCCTTTTGACGTCAAAATTGGCTGTTAAAAACGAAACACTTAAAATAAACATATTTTATCGTAAAGTGTTTAAGTTATTCCCTTTCTTGTTTATAATACTTTTGTAATATTTTGTACAGCTATCTAAATAAACTTCTTTAGTTAGTAATCCAAATTTAAACATATTAAAAGTACTATTGACGTTATAATAGGCTGTTTTAACAAAATACATGTAATAAACCAATTTTTCTTGTACAATATATAAATTATTTTGATTATTGGCTTTACTAATCATGTAATATACCATACAGCTAATTAAAACAACCTCTTCGGATAGGAATATTAGTTGTAATGTATTAAAACTCCTTTTGACGTAAAAATCGGATGTTTGAGACGAAATACTTGCCATTAACATTGTTTTTCGTTCATTATTTAAATTATTTTGATTTTTGGTTACAATATTCTTGTAATAACTCGTAAAAGTTATTTAATAAACGTCTTTGGTTAAAAGTATTAGTTTTAAAGTTTTAAAACTCCTTTTGACGTCAAAATCGACTGTTTAAGACGAAGTACATGCAATAAACATTGTTTATTGTATATTATTTGAGTTATTTCGACTTTTGATCATAATATTCTTGTAATATTTTGTATAGCTAATTTATTAAACGTCTTAGGTTAGTAATCTAACTTTAAACATATTAAAAGGACTAAAGACATTTTAATAGGCTTTTCTAAAACTGAATAACTATATTAAACCCTTTTTTATCGTACGTTGTTTGAATTACTTTGATTATTATATTAGTATTCTTGTAATATATCATACGGCTAATTAAATAAACATCTTCGGTAAGAATATTAGTTTTAAAGTATTAAAACTTCTTTTGACGTTTAAATCGGATGTTTAAGACGATATACTTGCAATAAACATTGTTTAACGTTTAATATTTGAGTTATTTCGACTTTTTGTTATAATATTGGTGTAATATTATGTGCATCTATTTAAATAAACGTCTTTAGTTAGTAATCCAATTTTAAACATAATAAAAGTACTCTAGACGTTATAATAGGCTGTTTTAAACAAAATACTTGTATTAAACCCTTTTTTCTTGTACACTATATGAATTATTTTCAGTATTGGCATTAATATTCTTGTAATATGTCATACAGCTAATAAAATAAACCTCTTCCGATAGGAATATTAGTTTTAAAGTATTAAAACTCCTTTTGACGTCAAAATCGGCTGTTTGAAACAAAATACTTGCAGTCAACATTGTTTATCGTTCATAACTTGAGTTATTTTCATAATTAGTTACAATATTCTTGTAATAACTCGTACAGCTAATTAAAAAAGCTCTTCGGATAGGAATATTAGTTTTAAAGTATTAAAACTCCCTTTGACGTCAAAATCGGCTATTTAAGACGAAATACATGCAAAAGACATTGTTTATCGTTCATTTTTTGAGTTATTACGACGGTTAGTTACAATATTCTTGTAATAACTCGTAAAGGGAATTTGATAAACGTCTACAGTTAATAATTCTATTTTTAAAATATATAAACACCTTTTGACGTCAAAATCGGCTGTTGAAGACGAAATACTTGCAATAAACATTGTTTATTGTATAGTATTTAAGTTATTTCGATTGATGATTATTATTTTGTTGTAGTATATCATACAGCTTATTAAAAAAACCTCATCGGTTGAAATATTATTTTTAAATTATTAAAACTCCTTTTGACATCAAAATTGGCTGTTTAAGACGAAATAATTGCAATAAACTTTGTTTAACGCTATTATATCATACAGCTAATTCAGAGAAGCTCATCGGTTAGAAATATTAGTTTTAAAGTATTAAAACTCCTTTTGACCTCTAAATCGGCTGTTTAAGACGAAATACTTGCAGTAAGCATTGTTTTTTGTTCATTATTTGAGTTATTTCGATTTTTTGTTACAATATTTTTGTAATAACTCGTAAAGGTTATTTAATAAACGTCTTTGGTTAAAAGTATTAGTTTCAAAGTTTTAAAACTCCTTTTGACGTCAAAATCGGCTATTTAAGACAAAATACATGCAATAAACATTGTTTATTGTACATTATTTGAGTTATTTCGACTTTTAATCATAATATTCTTGAATATTTTATATAGCTAATTTAATAAACGTCTTAGGTTAGTAATCTAACTTTGAACATATTAAAAGTACTATAGACGTTATAATAGGCTTTTATAAACAGAATAACTATATTAAACCCTTTTTTGTCGTACGTTGTTTGAATTACTTTGATTATTATATTAGTATTCTTGTAATATATCATTCGGCTAATTAAATAAACATCTTCGGTAAGAATATTAGTTTTAAAGTATTAAAACTTCTTATGACGTTTAAATCGGCTGTTTAAGACGAAATACTTGCAATAAACATTGTTTATCGTTCAATATATAAGTTATTTTGATTATTAGTTAAAATATTCTTGTAATAACTCATAAAGGTAATTTAATAAACGTCTTCGGTTAAAAATATTTGTTTCAAAGCATCAAAACTTCCTTTGACTTCAAAACCGACTGTATAAGACGAAATATTTGCAATAAACATTGTTTATCGTTCATTATTTCAGTTATTTCGACTTTTTGTTATAATATTGTTGTAATATTATGTGTATCTATTTTAATAAACGTCTTTAGTTAGTAATCCAACTTTAAACATATTAAAAGTAGTATATACTTTATAATAAACTGTTTTAAACAAAATACTTGTATTAAACCTTTTTTCTCGTACACTATATGAATTATTTTCAGCATTAACATTAATATTTTTGTAATATGTCATACAGCTAATTAAATAAACTCTTCGGATAGGAATATTAGTTTTAAAGTATTAAAACTCCTTTTGACGTCAAAATCGGCTGTTTAAGACGAAATAATTGCAATAAAAACTGTTTATCGTTTATTATTTGAGTTTTTTCGATTATTTGTTACAATATTTTTGTAATAACTCGTAAAGGTAATTTAATAAACGTCTTCGGGTAAAAATATTAGTTTTAAAGTTTTAAAACTCCTTTTGACGTCAAAATCGGCTGTTTAAGACGAGAGACTTGCAATAAACATTGTTTTTCGTACAGTATTTAAGTTATATTAATTGTTGGTTATAATAATCTTGTAATATTTTCTAGAGCTAATTAAATAAAGCTCTTCGGTTAGGATGTTAGTTTTAAAGTATTAAAACTCTATTTGACGTCAAAATCGGCTGTTTAAGACGAAATACATGCAATAAACATGCTTATCGTACTATATTTGAGTTATTTCGATTTTTGGTTATAATGTTCTCGTAGTATTTTGTCAGCTAGATTAATAAGCCTATTAGGTTAGTAATCTAACTTTGAACATATTAAAAGTACTATAGACGTTATAGTAGACTGTTTTAAACAAAATAACTATATCAAACCTTTTTTTATTGTAAGTTATTTGAATTACTTTGATTATTAATATTAATAATCTTGAAATATGTCATACAGCTAATTAAATAAACCTCTCCGGTAAGGAATATTAGTTTTAAAGTATTAAAACTTCTTTTGATGTCAAAATTGGCGTTTTACGACGAAATACTTACAATAAACATTGTTTATCGTACATTATTTGAGTTATTTCGATTTTTGTTTATAATATTCTTGTAATATTTCGTACAGCTAATTAAATAAAGCTCTTCGGTTAGGAATAATAGTTTTAAAGCGTTAAAACTACTTATCTGTCAAAATCGGCTGTTAGACGAAATACTTGCAATATACATTGTTTATTGTACATTATTTGAGTTATTTCGACTTTTGAATATAATAATCTTGTAATATTTTGTGTAGCAAATTTTATACACGTCTTAGGTTAGTAATCTTACTTTAACTATATTAAAAATAGTCTAGATATTATAATAGGCTTTTTAAAACAGAATAACTATATTAAACCCTTTTTTATCGTACGTTATTGGAATTACTTTGATTATTCTATTAGTATTCTTGTAATATATCATACAGCTAATTAAATAAACATCTTCGGTTAGGATATTAGTTTTAAAGTATTAAAACTCCTTTTAACGCCTAAATCGGCTGTTTAAGACAAAAAACTTGCAATTAACGTTTTTTATCGTTTAATATTTAAGTTATTTCGATTTTTGTTTATAATATTCTTGTAATATTTCGTACAGCTAATTAAATAAAGCTCTTCGGTTAGGAATATTAGTTTTAAAGTATTAAAAATCCTTTTGACGTCAAAATCGGCTGTTTGAGACGAGATACTTGCAGTAAATATTGTTTATCGTTCATTATTTAAGTTATTTTGATAATTAGTTACAATATTCTTGTAATAACTCGTAAAGGTAATTTAGTAAACGTCTTCGGTAAGAAATATTAGTTTCAAAGTTTAAAACTCCTTTTGATGTCAAAATCGGCGGTTTAAGACGAAATACTTACAATAAACATTGTTTATCATACATTATTTGAGTTATTCGATTTTAGTTTATAATATTCTTGTTATATATCATATAGCTAAATTATTAAAGCTCTTCGGTTAGGAATATTAGTTTTAAACTATTAAAACTCCTTTTGACGTCAAAATTAGCTTTTTAAGACGAAATACTTGCAATAAACGTTGTTTATCATTCATTATTTGAGTTATTTCGATTATTAGTTACAATATTCTTGTAATAACTCGTACAGCTAATTAAAAAAAGCTCTTCGGATATAAATATTAGTTTTGAAGTATTAAAACTCCCTTTGACGTCAAAATCGGCTATTTACGACGAAACAAGCAATAAACAATGTTTATCGTTCATTATTTAAGTTATTTCGATGGTTAGTTACTATATTCTTGTAATAACTCGAAAAGGTAATTCAATAAACGTCTTCAGTTAAAAATATTATTTTCAAAAGATTTAAACACCTTTTGACGTCAAAATTGGCTGTTTAAGACGAAATACTTGCAATAAACATTGTTTATCGTACATTATTTGAGTTATTTCGACTCTGGTTATAATGTTCTTGTAATATTTTGTACAGCTAGATTAATAAACCTCTTAGGTAAGTAATCTAACTTTGAACATATTAAAAGTACTATAGACGTTATAGTAGACTGTTTTAAACAAAATAACTATATATAACCCTTTTTTATTGTACGTTCTATGAATTACTTTGATTATTAATAATAATATTCTTAAAAAATATATCATACAGCTAATTGAATAAACCTCTTCGGTAAAGATCATTAGTTTTAAAGTATTAAAACTCCTTCTGATGTCAAAATCGGCGGTTTAAGACGAAATACTTACAATAAACATGTTTATCGTACATTATTTGAGTTATTTCGACTTTTGGTTATAAAATTGGTGTAATATTATGTAAAGCAAATTTAATAAACGTCTTTAGTTAGTAATTAAACTTTAAATATATTAAAAGTAGTATAGACGTTATAATAGGCTGTTTTAAACAAAATACTTGTTATAAACCCTTTTTTCTCGTACACTATATGAATTATTTTCAGTATTGACATTAATATTCTTGTAATATGTCATACAGCTAATTTAATAAACCTATTCAGTAAGATGTATTAGTTTTACAGTATTAAAACTCCTTTTGACGTCAAAATCGGCTATTTGAGACGAAATACTTGCAGTAAACATTGTTTATCGTTCATTATTTGAGTTATTTCGATTATTAAAAACAATATTCTTGTATTAACTCTTAAAGGTAATTTAATAAACGTCTTCGGTTAAAAATATTAATTTAAAACTCTTTTTGACGTCAAAATCAGCTATTTAAGACGAAACACTTGCAAGAAACATTGTTTATGGTACAGTATTTAAGTTATTGCGATTGTTGGTTATAATATTCCTGTAATATTTCGTACAGCTATTTTAATAAAGCTCTCCGGTTAGGAATATTAGTTTTAAAGTATTAAACTTCTTTTGACGTCAGAATCGACTGTTTAAGACGAAATACTAGCAATAAACATTATTTATCGTACATTATTTGAGTTATTTCGACTTAAGGTTATAATATTCTTGTAACATTTTGTACAGCTAATTCAATAAACATCTTTGGTTAGTAATGTAACTTAACACCTTTTGACGTCAAAATCGGCTTTTTAAGACGAAATACTTGCAATAAACATTGTTTCTCGTTATTTATTTGAATTATTTCGATTATTAGTTAAATTGTTCTAGTAATAACTCGTAAGGATAATTTAATAAAGTTCTTCGAATAAAAATATTAGTTTTAAAGTATGAAAACTCCTTTTGAAGTCAAAATTAGCTGTTTAAGACGAAAAACTTGCCATAAACATTGTTTATTGTTCATTATTTGAGTTACTTCAATTATTATTTACAATTCGCTTGTAATAACTCGTAAAGGTAATTTAATAAACGTGTTGCAATGAAAATATTAGTTTTAAAGTTTCAAAAGGTCTTTGACGTCAAAATAGGCTGTTTCAGACGAAGTATTGCAACAAACATTTTTTATCGTACAGTAATTAAGTTATTGCGATTAATGGTTATAATATTCCTGTAATATTTCGTACAGCTAAATAAATATAGCTGTTCAGTTAGGAATATTAGTTTTAAAGTATTAAAACTCCTTTTGATGTCAAAATCGGCTGTTTAAGACGAAATACCTATAATAAATATGTTTATCGAACATTATTTGAGTTATTTCGACTTTTGATTATAATATTCTTGTAATATTTTGTGTAGCTAATTTAATTAACGTCTTAGGTTAGTAATCTAACTTTAAACATATTAAAAGTACTATAGACGTTATAATAGGCTTTTATAAACAGAATAACTATATTAAACCCTTTAATATGGTACGTTATTTGAATTACTTTGATTATTATATTAGTGTTCTTGTAATATATCATACGGCTAATTAAATAAAAATCTTCGGTTAGGATATTTGTTTTAAAGTAGTAAAACTCTTTTTGATGTTTAAATCAGCTGTTTAAGACGAAATACTTGCAATAAACATTGTTTATCGTTTAATATTTTAGTTATTTCGATTATTAGTTAAAATAATCTTGTTATAACTCATAAAGGTAATTTAATAAACGTCTTCGGTTAAAAATATTAGTTTTAAAGTATTAAAACTCTTTTTGACGTCAAAATGGACTGTTTAAGACGAAATACTTGCAAAAAACATTGTTTATCGTTCATTAATTGAGTATTTCGACTTTTGATTATAATATTGGTGTAATATTATGTGCAGCTATTTTAATAAACGTCTTTAGTTAGTAATCCAACTTTAAACATATTAAAAGTACTTTAGAAGTTAAAATAGGCTGTTTTAAACAAAATACTTGTATTAAACCTTTGTTCTCGTACACTATTTGAATTATTTTGATTATTGGCATTAATATTCTTGTAATTAGTCATACAGCTAATTAAAAAAAACCTCTTCGGATAGGAATATTAGTTTTAATGTATTAAAACTCCTTTTGACGTCAAAATCGGATGTTTGAGACGAAATACTTGCAGTAAACATTGTTTTTTGTTCATTATTTGAGTTATTTCGATTTTTAGTTACAATATTCTTGTAATAACTCGTAAAGGTTATTTAATAAACGTCTTTGGTTAAAAGTATTAGTTTTAAAGTTTTAAAACTCCTTTTGACGTCAAAATCGGCTGTTTAAGACAAAATACATGCAATAAACATTGTTTATTGTACATTATTTGAGTTATTTCGACTTTTAATCATAATATTCTTGTAATATTTTGTATAGCTAATTTAATAAACGTCTTAGGTTAGTAATCTAACTTTAAACATATTAAAAGTACTATAGACGTTTTAATAGGATTTTCTTAAACATAATAACTATATTAAACCCTTTTTTATCGTACGTTAGTTGAATTACTTTGATTATTATATTAGTATTCTTGTAATACATCATACGGCTAATTAAATAAACATCTTCGGTTAGGATATTAGTTTTAAATTATTAAAACTCCTTTTGACGTTAAATTGGCTGTTTAAGACGAAATACTTGCAATAAACATTGTTTATTGTTCAATATTTAAGTTATTTCCATGATTAGTTAAAATATTCTTGTAATAACTCATAAAGGTAATCTAATAAACGTCTCTGGTTAAAGATGTTTGTTAAAAAGCATCAAAACTACCTTTGACGTCAAAACCGACTGTTTAAGACGAAATACTTGCAATAAACATTGTTCATCGTATAGTATTTAAGTTATTGCGATTGTTAGTTATAATATTCCTGTAATATTTCGTACAACTAATTAAATAAAGCTCTTCGGTTAGGAATATTAATTTTAAACTATTAAAACTTCTTATGATGTCAAAATCGGCTGTTTAAGACGAAATACCTGTAATAAATATGTTTATTGAACATCATTAAATATTTCGACTTTTGATTATAATATTCTTGTTATATTTTGTATAGCTAATTTAATAATCGTCTTAGGTTAGTAATCTAACTTTAAACATATTAAAAGTACTATAGACGTTTTAATAGGCTTTAATTAACAGAATAACTATATTAAACCCTTTTTTATCGTATGTTGTTTGAATCACTTTGATTATTATATTAGTATTCTTGTAATATATCATTCGGCTAATTAAATAAACATCTTCGGTAAGAATATTAGTTTTAAAGTATTAAAACTTCTTTTGACGTTTAAATCGGCTGTTTAAGACGAAATACTTGCAATAAACATTGTTTATCGTACATATATAAGTTATTTTGATTATTAGTTAAAATATTCTTGTAATAACTCATGAGGTAATTTAATAAACGTCTTCGGTAAAAAATATTAGTTTTAAAGTTTTAAAACTCCTTTTGACGTCAAAATCGGCTGTTTAAGACGAAATACATGCAATAAACATTGTTTATTTTATATTTATTGAGTTATTTCGACTTTTGATCATAATATTCTTGTAATATTTTATATAGCTAATTTAATAAACGTCTTAGGTTAGTAATCTAACTTTAAACATATTAAAAGTACTATAGACGTTATAATAAGCTTTTCTGAAACAGAATAACTATATTAAACCCTTTTTTATCGTACGTTGTTTGAGTTACTTTGATTATTATATTAGTATTCTTGTAATATATCATACGGCTAATTAAATAAACATCTTCGGTAAGAATATTAGTTTTAAAGTATTAAAACTTCTTTTGACGTTTAAATCGGATGTTTAAGACGAAATACTTGCAATAAACATTGTTTATGGTTTAATATTTGAGTTATTTCGACTTTTTGTTATAATATTGGTGTAATATTATGTGCATCTATTTAAATAAACGTCTTTAGTTAGTAATTCAACTTTAAACATATTAAAAGTACTCTAGACGTTAAAATAGGCTGTTTTAAACAAAATACTTGTATTAAACCCTTTTTTCTCGTACACTATTTGAATTATTATGAGTATTGACATTAATATTTTTTGTAATATGTCATACAGCTAATTAAATAAACCTCTTCGGATAGGAATATTAGTTTCAAAGTATTAAAACTCCTTTTGACGTCAAAATTTGCTGTTTGAAACAAAATACTTGCAGTAAACATTGTTTATCGTTCATTATTTAGGTTATTATCATAGTTAGTTACAATATTCATGTAATAACTCGTACAGCTAAGTAAAAAAGCCCTTCGGTTAGGTATATTAGTTTTAAAGTATTAAAACTCCTTTTGACGTCAAAATCGGTTATTTAAGACGAAATACTTGCAATAAACATTGTTTATCGTACAGTATTTAAGTTATTTCGATTGATGGTTATTATTTTATTGTAGTATATCATACAGCTTATCATAAAAACCTCTTCGGTTTGAAATATTATTTTTAAAGTATTAAAACTCCTTTTGACGTCAAAATCGGCTGTTTAAGACGAAATACTTGCAATAAACTTTGTTTATCGTTCTTTATATGAGTTATTTTGATTATCGGTATTAATATTCTTGAAATATATCATACAGCTAATTCAATAAAGCTCATCGGTTAGAAATATTAGTTATAAAGTATTAAAACTCTTTTTGACATCAAAATTAGCTGTTTAAGACGAAACACTTGCAATAAACATTGTTTATAGTACATTATTTGAGTTATTTCAATTTTTGGTTATAAAATGCTCGTAATATATCATACAATTAACTAAATAAACTTCTTAGGTTATAATTATTTTTTTTAAAGAATTAAAACTCCTTTTGACGTCAAAATCGGCTGTTTAAGACGAAACACTTGCAATAAACATTGTTTACGTACAGTATATAATTTATTCTAATTTTTGATTAAAATATTAGTCTAATACTTTGTACAGCTAATTAAATAAAATTTCTCTGGTTAGGAATATTAGTTTTAAAGTATCAAAACTCCTTTTGACGTCAAAATTGGCTGTTAAAAACGAAACACTTAAAATAAACATTTTTTATCGTAAAGTGTTTAAGTTATTCCATTTCTTGTTTATAATATTTTTATAATATTTTGTACAGCTAGCTAAATAAACTTCTTTAGTTAGTAATCCAAATTTAAACATATTAAAAGTACTATTGACGTTATAATAGGCTGTTTTAACAAAATACTTGTAAGAAACCCTTTTTTCTTTTACAATATATAAATTATTTTGATTATTGGCTTTACTAATCATGTAATATATCATACAGCTAATTAAAACAACCTCTTCGGATAGGAATATTAGTTTTAATGTATAAAAACTCCTTTTGACGTAAAAATCGGATGTTTGAGACGAAATACTTGCAGTAAACATTGTTTTTCGTTCTTTATTTGAGTTATTTTGATTTTTGGTTACAATATTCTTGTAATAACTCGTTAAAGTTATTTAATAGACGTCTTAGGTTAAAAGTATTAGTTTTAAAGGTTTAAAACTCCTTTTGACGTCAAAATCGGCTGTTTAAGACGAAATACATGCAATAAACATTGTTTATTGTATAGTATTTAAGTTATTTCGATTGATGATTATTATTTTATTGTAGTATATCATTCATGTCATAAAAAAACCTCATCGGTTTGAAATATTATTTTTAAATTATAAAAACTCTTTTTGACGTCAAAATTGGCTGTTTAAGACGAAGTAAGTGCAATAAACTTTGTTTATCGTTCTTTATTTGAGTTATTTTGATTATCGGTATTAATATTTTTGAAATATATCATACAGCTAATTCAATGAAGCTCATCGGTTAGAAATATTAGTTTTAAAGTATTAAAACTCCTTTTAACCTCTAAATCGGCTGTTTAAGACGAATCACTTGCAATAAACATTGTTTAAAGTACATTATTTGAGTTATTTCAATTTTTTAGTATAAAATGCACGTAATATATCATACAATTAAATAAATTAGGTTAAAATTATTATTATTAAAGAATTAAAACTCCTTTTGACGTCAAAATCGGTTGTTTAAGATAAAACACTTGCAATAAACATTGTTTATCGTACAGTATATAATTTATTCTAATTTTTGATTAAAGTATTCGTCTAATACTTCGTACAGCTAATTAAATAAATCTCTTCGGTTAGAAATATTATTTTTAAAGTATTAAAACTCCTTTTGACGTCAAAATTGGCTGTTAAAAACGAAACACTTGAAATAAACATTGTTTATCGTTAAGTGTTTAAGTTATTCCATTTGTTGTTTATAATATTTTTGAATATTTTGTACAGCTAATTAAATAAACGTCTTTAGTTAATAATCCAAATTTAAACATATTAAAAGTACTATTGATGTTATAATAGGCTGTTTTAACAAAATACTTGTATTAAACCCTTTTTTCTTGTATAATATATAAATTATTTTGATTATTGGCTTTACTAATCATGTAATATATCATACAGCTAATTAAAACAACCTCTTCGGATAGGAATATTTGTTTTAATGTATTAAAACTCCTTTTGACGTCAAAATCGGATGTTTGAGACGAAATACTTGCAGTAAACATTGTTTTTTGTTCATTATTTGAGTTATTTCGATTTTTAGTTACAATATTCTTGTAATAACTCGTAAAGGTTATTTAATAAACGTCTTTGGTTAAAAGTATTATTTTAAAAGTTTTAAAACTCCTTTTGACGTCAAAATCGGCTGTCTAAGACAAAATACATGCAATAAATGTGTTTATTGTACATTATTTGAGTTATTTCGACTTTTAATCATAATATTCTTGTAATATTTTGTATAGCTAATTTAATAAACCTCTTAGGTTAGTAATCTAACTTTGAACATAATAAAAGTACTATAGACGTTATAATAGACTGTTTTAAACAAAATAACTATATCTAACCATTTTTTATTGTACGTTATTTGAATTACTTTGATTATTAATATTAATAATCTTGAAATATGTCATACAGCTAATTAAATAAACCTCTCCGGTAAGGAATACTAGTTTTAAAGTATTAAAACTTCTTTTGATGTCAAAATTGGCGGTTTACGACGAAATACTTCAGTAACATTGTTTATCGTACATTATTTGAGTTATTTCTATTTTTGTTTATAATGTTCTTGTGATATTTCGTACAGCTAATTAAACAAAGCTCTTCGGTTAGGAATGATAGTTATAAAGTATTAAAACTACTTTTCTGTCAAAATCGGCTGGTTAAGACGAAATACTTGCAATTAACATTGTTTATTGTACATTATTTGAGTTATTTCGACTTTTGAATATAATAATCTTGTAATATTTTGTGTAGCTAATTTTATAAACGTTTTAGGTTAGTAATCTAATTTTAACTATATTAAAAATAGTCTAGATATTATAATAGGCTTTTTAAAACAAAATAACTATATTAAACCCTTTTTTATCGTACGTTATTTGAATTACTTTGTTTTTATATTAGTATTCTTGTAATATATCATACAGCTAATTAAATAAACATCTTCGGTTAGGATATTAGTTTTAAAGTATTAAAACTCCTTTTAACGCCTAAATCGGCTGTTTAAGACAAAAAACTTGCAATAAACGTTTTTTATCGTTTAATATTTAAGTTATTTCGATTTTTGTTTATAATATTCTTATTATATTTCGTACAGCTAATTAAATAAAGCTCTTCGGTTAGGAATATTAGTTTTAAAGTATTAAAAATCCTTTTGACGTCAAAATCGGCTGTTTGAGACGAAATACTTGCAGTAAATATTGTTTATCGTTCATTATTTGAGTTATTTTGATAATTAGTTACAATATTCTTGTTATAACTCGTAAAGGTAAGTTAGTAAACGTCTTCGGTAAGAAATATTAGTTTCAAAGTATTAAAACTCCTTTTGATGTCAAAATCGGCGGTTTAAGACGAAATACTTACAATAAACATTGTTTATCGTACATTATTTGAGTTATTTCGATTTTTGTTTATAATTTTTCTTGTTATATATCATACAGCTAAATTATTAAAGCTCTTCGGTTAGGAATATTAGTTTTAAACTATTAAAACTCCTTTTGACGTCAAAATTAGCTTTTTAAGACGAAATATTTGCAATAAACATTGTTTATCATTTATTATTTGAGTTATTTCGATTATTAGTTACAATATTCTTGTAATAACTCGTACAGCTAATTTAAAAAAGCTCTTCGGATATAAATATTAGTTTTGAAGTATTAAAACTCACTTTGACGTCAAAATCGGCTATTTACGACGAAACACTTGCAATAAACAATGTTTATCGTTCATTATTTAAGTTATTTCGATGGTTAGTTACAATATTCTTGTAATAACTCGTAAAGGTAATTCAATAAACGTTTTCAGTTAAAAATATTATTTTCAAAAGATTTAAACACCTTTTGACGTCAAAATCGGCTGTTTAAGACGAAACACTTGCAATAAACATTGTTTATCGTACAGTATTTAAGTTATTTCAATTGTTGGTTATAATTTTATTGTATTAAATCATAAAGCTTATTAAAAAAACCTCTTCGGTACCTCTTTATTTATCGTGCACTTTTTGAATTACTTTGATTATTATATTAGTATTCTTGTAATATATCATACGGCTAATTAAATAAAAATCTTCGGTTAGGATATTTGTTTTAAAGTAGTGAAACTCTTTTTGATGTTTAAATCAGCTGTTTAAGACGAAATACTTGCAATAAACATTGTTTATCGTTTAATATTTAAGTTATTTCGATTATTAGTTAAAATAATCTTGTTAGAACTCATAAAGGTAATTTAATAAACGTCTTCGGTTAAAAATATTTGTTTTAAAGCATGAAAACTTCCTTTGACGTCAAAATAGACTGTTTAAGACGAAATACTTGCAAAAAACATTGTTTATCGTTCATTAATTGAGTATTTCGACTTTTGATTATAATATTGGTGTAATATTATGTGCAGCTATTTTAATAAACGTCTTTAGTTAGTAATCCATTTTTAAACATATTTAAAGTACTTTAGTCGTTAAAATAGGCTGTTTTAAACAAAATACTTGTATTAAACCTTTTTTTCTCGTACACTATTTGAATTATTTTGAGTATTGGCATAATTATTCTTGTAATTAGTCATACAGCTAATTAAAAAAAACCTCTTCGGTTAGGAATATTAGTTTTAATGTATTAAAACTCCTTTTGACGTCAAAATCGGATGTTTTAGACGAAATACTTGCAGTAATCATTGTTTTTCGTTCATTATTTGAGTTATTTCGATTTTTAGTTACAATATTCTTGTAATAACTCGTAAAGGTTATTTAATAAACGTTTTTGGTTAAAAGTATTAGTTTTAAAGCATCAAAAGTTCCTTTGACGTCAAAACCGACTGTATAAGACGAAATACTTGCAATAAGCATTGTTTATCGTTCATTATTTGAGTTATTTCAATTTTTGGTTATATTATTGGTGTAATATTATGTACAGCTAATTTAATGAACGTCTTTAGTTGATAATCCAACTTTAAACATATTAAAAGTACTATAGACGTTATAATAGCTGTTTTAAACAAAATACTTGTATTAAAACCTGTCTTTCTTGTACACTATATGATCTATTTGAGTTATTTCGATTATTAGTTACAATATTCTTGTAATAACTCGAAAAGGTAATTTAATGAATGTCTTCGGATAAAAATATTAGTTTTAAAGTATTAAAACTCCTTTTGACGTCAAAATCAGCTGTTTAAGACGAAAACTTGTAATAAACATTGTATATCGTACAGTATTTAAGTTATATTAATTATTGGTTATAATATTCTTGTAATATTTTCTAGAGCTATTTAAATAAAGCTCTTCGGTTAGGAATATTAGTTTTTAAATATTGTAACTCTGGTTGACGTCAAAATCGGCTTTTTAAAACGAAATAAATGCAATAAACATGCTTATCGTACATTATTTGAGTTATTTCGACTCTGGTTATAATGTTCTTGTAATATTTTGTACAGCTAGATTAATAAACCTCTTAGGTAAGTAATCTAACTTTGAACATAATAAAAGTACTATAGACGTTATAATAGACTGTTTTAAACAAAATAACTATATCTAACTATTTTTTATTGTACGTTATTTGAATTACTTTGATTATTAATATTAATAATCTTGAAATATGTTATACAGCTAATTAAATAAACCTCTCCGGTAAGGAATACTAGTTTTAAAGTATTAAAACTTCTTTTGATGTCAAAATTGGCGGTTTACGACGAAATACTTACAATAAACATTGTTTATCGTACATTATTTGAGTTATTTCTATTTTGGTTTATAATGTTCTTGTGATATTTCGTACAGCTAATTAAATAAAGCTCTTCGGTTAGGAATGATAGTTATAAAGTATTAAAACTACTTTTCTGTCAAAATCGGCTGTTTAAGACGAAATACTTGCAATAAACATTGTTTATTGTACATTATTTGAGTTATTTCGACTTTTGAATATAATAATCTTGTAATATTTTGTGTAGCTAATTTTATAAACGTTTTAGGTTAGTAATCTAATTTTAACTATATTAAAAATAGTCTAGATATTATAATAGGCTTTTTAAAACAAAATAACTATATTAAACCCTTTTTTATCGTACGTTATTTGAATTACTTTGATTATAATATTAGTATTCTTGTAATATATCATACAGCTAATTAAATAAACATCTTCGGTTAGGATATTAGTTTTAAAGTATTAAAACTCCTTTTAACGCCTAGATCGGCTGTTTAAGACAAAAAACTTGCAATAAACGTTTTTTATCGTTTTATATTTAAGTTATTTCGATTTTTGTTTATAATATTCTTGTTATATTTCGTACAGCTAATTAAATAAAGCTCTTCGGTTAGGAATATTAGTTTTAAAGTATTAAAAATCCTTTTGACGTCAAAATCGGCTGTTTGAGACGAAATACTTGCAGTAAATATTGTTTATCGTTCATTATTTGAGTTATTTTGATAATTAGTTACAATATTCTTGTTATAACTCGTAAAGGTAAGTTAGTAAACATCTTCGGTAAGAAATATTAGTTTCAAAGTATTAAAACTCCTTTTGATGTCAAAATCGGCGGTTTAAGACGAAATACTTACAATAAACATTGTTTATCGTACATTATTTGAGTTATTTCGATTTTTGTTTATAATTTTTCTTGTTATATATCATACAGCTAAATTATTAAAGCTCTTCGGTTAGGAATATTAGTTTTAAACTATTAAAACTCCTTTTGACGTCAAAATTAGCTTTTTAAGACGAAATATTTGCAATAAACATTGTTTATCATTTATTATTTGAGTTATTTCGATTATTAGTTACAATATTCTTGTAATAACTCGTACAGCTAATTTAAAAAAGCTCTTCGGATATAAATATTAGTTTTGAAGTATTAAAACTCACTTTGACGTCAAAATCGGCTATTTACGACGAAACACTTGCAATAAACAATGTTTATCGTTCATTATTTAAGTTATTTCGATGGTTAGTTACAATATTCTTGTAATAACTCGTAAAGGTAATTCAATAAACGTTTTCAGTTAAAAATATTATTTTCAAAAGATTTAAATACCTTTTGACGTCAAAATCGGCTGTTTAAGACGAAACACTTGCAATAAACATTGTTTATCGTACAGTATTTAAGTTATTTCAATTGTTGGTTATAATTTTATTGTATTAAATCATAAAGCTTATTAAAAAACCTCTTCGGTACCTCTTTATTTATCGTGCACTTTTTGAATTACTTTGATTATTATATTAGTATTCTTGTAATATATCATACGGCTAATTAAATAAAAATCTTCGGTTAGGATATTTGTTTTAAAGTAGTGAAACTCTTTTTGATGTTTAAATCAGCTGTTTAAGACGAAATACTTGCAATAAACATTGTTTATCGTTTAATATTTAAGTTATTTCAATTATTAGTTAAAATAATCTTGTTATAACTCATAAAGGTAATTTAATAAACGTCTTCGGTTAAAAATATTTGTTTTAAAGCATGAAAACTTCCTTTGACGTCAAAATAGACTGTTTAAAACGAAATACTTGCAAAAAACATTGTTTATCGTTCATTAATTGAGTATTTCGACTTTTGATTATAATATTGGTGTAATATTATGTGCAGCTATTTTAATAAACGTCTTTAGTTAGTAATCCAACTTTAAACATATTAAAAGTACTTTAGACGTTAAAATAGGCTGTTTTAAACAAAATACTTGTATTAAACCTTTTTTTCTCGTACACTATTTGAATAATTTTGAGTATTGACATTAATATTTTTGTAATATGTCATACAGCTAATTAAGTAAACCTCTTCGGATAGGAATATTAGTTTTAATGTATTAAAACTCCTTTTGACGTCAAAATCGGATGTTTTAGACGAAATACTTGCAGTAATTATTGTTTTTCGTTCATTATTTGAGTTTTTTCGATTTTTAGTTACAATATTCTTGTAATAACTCGTAAAGGTTATTTAATAAACGTTTTTGGTTAAAAGTATTAGTTTTAAAGCATCAAAAGTTCCTTTGACGTCAAAACCGACTGTATAAGACGAAATACTTGCAATAAGCATTGTTTATCGTTCATTATTTAAGTTATTTCAATTTTTGGTTATATTTTTGGTGTAATATTATGTACAGCTAATTTAATGAACCTCTTTAGTTGATAATCCAACTTTAAACATATTAAAAGTACTATAGACGTTATAATAGCTGTTTTAAACAAAATACTTGTATTAAAACCTCTCTTTCTTGTACACTATATGATCTATTTGAGTTATTTCGATTATTAGTTACAATATTCTTGTAATAACTCGAAAAGGTATTTTAATAAATGTCTTCGGATAAAAATATTAGTTTTAAAGATATAAAACTCCTTTTGACGTCAAAATCAGCTGTTTAAGACGAAAACTTGTAATAAACATTGTATATCGTACAGTATTTAAGTTATATTAATTATTGGTTATAATATTCTTGTAATCTTTTCTAGAGCTATTTAAATAAAGCTCTTCGGTTAGGAATATTAGTTTTTAAATATTGTAACTCTGGTTGACGTCAAAATCGGCTTTTTAAAACGAAATAAATGCAATAAACATGCTTATCGTACATTATTTGAGTTATTTCGACTCTGGTTATAATGTTCTTGTAATATTTTGTACAGCTAGATTAATAAACCTCTTAGGTAAGTAATCTAACTTTGAACATATTAAAAGTACTAAAGACGTTATAATAGACTGTTTTAAACAAAATAACTATATCTAACCATTTTTTATTGTACGTTATATGAATTACTTTGATTATTAATAATAATATTCTTGAAATATATCATACAGCTAATTGAATAAACCTCTTCGGTAAAGATCATTAGTTTTAAAGTATTAAAACTCTTCTGATATCAAAATCGGCGGTTTAAGACGAAATACTTACAATAAATATTTTTTATCGTACATTATTTGAATTATTTCGACTTTTGGTTATAAAATTGGTGTAATATTATGTAAAGCTAATTTAATAAACGTCTTTAGTTAGTAATCCAACTTTAAATATATTAAAAGTAGTATAGACGTTATAATAGGCTGTTTTAAACAAAATACTTGTAATAAACCCTTTTTTCTCGAACACTATATGAATTACTTTCAGTATTGGCATTAATATTTTTGTAATATGTCATACAGCTAATTTAATAAACCTATTCAGTAAGATGTATTAGTTTTACAGTATTAAAACTCCTTTTGACGTCAAAATCGGCTGTTTGAGACGAAATACTTGCAGTAAACATTGTTTATCGTTCATTATTTGAGTTATTTCGATTATTAAAAACAATATTCTTGTATTAACTCTTAAAGGTAATTTAATAAACGTCTTCGGTTAAAAATATTAATTTAAAACTCCTTTTGACGTCAAAATCAGCTATTTAAGACGAAACACTTGCAAGAAACATTGTTTATGGTACAGTATTTAAGTTATTGCGATTGTTGGTTATAATATTCCTGTAATATTTCGTACAGCTTAATAAATAAAGCTCTTCGGTTAGGAATATTAGTTTTAAAGTATTAAACTTCTTTTGACGTAAAAATCGACTGTTTAAGATGAAATACTAGCAATAAACATTATTTATCGTACATTATTTGAGTTATTTTGACTTTTGGTTATAATATTCTTGTAACATTTTGTACAGCTAATTCAATAAACGTCTTTGGTTAGTAATGTAACTTAACACCTTTTGACGTCAAAATCGGCTTTTTAAGACGAAATACTTGCAATAAACATTGTTTCTCGTTATTTATTTGAATTATTTCGATTATTAGTTAAATTGATCTAGTAATAACTCGTAAGGGTAATTTAATAAAGTTCTTCGATTAAAAATTTTAGTTTTAAAGTATTAAAACTCCTTTTGAAGTCAAAATTAGCTGTTTAAGACGAAAAATTGCCATAAACATTGTTTATCGTTCATTATTTGAGTTACTTCAATTATTATTTACAATATGCTTGTAATAACTCGTAAAGGTAATTTAATAAACGTGTTGCAATGAAAATATTAGTTTTAAAGTATTAAAACTTCTTTTGACGTCAAAATAGGCTGTTTCAGACGAATTATTGCAACAAACATTTTTTATCGTACAGTATTTAAGTTATTGCGATTAATGGTTATAATATTCCTGTAATATTTCGTACAGCTAATTAAATAGAGCTCTTCGGTTAGGAATATTAGTTTTAAAGTATTAAAACTCCTTTTGATTTCAAAATCGGCTGTATAAGACGAAATACCTGTAATAAATATGTTTATCGAACATTATTTGAGTTATTTCGACTTTTGATTTTAATATTCTTGTAATATTTTGTATAGCTAATTTAATAAACGTCTTAGGTTAGTAATCTAACTTTAAACATATTAAAAGTACTATAGACGTTATAATAGGCTTTTATAAACAGAATAACTATATTAAACCCTTTAATATGGTACGTTATTTGATTTACTTTGATTATTATATTAGTATTCTTGTAATATGACATACGGCTAATTAAATAAACATCTATGGTGAGAATATTAGTTTTAAAGTATTAAAACTGCTTTTGACGTTTAAATCGGCTGTTTAAGCCGAACTTTTTGCAATAAATATTGTTTATCGTTCAATATTTAAGTTATTTTGATTATTAGTTAAAATATGCTTGTAATAACTCATAAAGGTAATTTAATAAACGTCTTCGGTTAAAAACATTTGTTTCAAAGCATCAAAACTTCCTTTGACTTCAAAACCGACTGTTTAAGACGAAATACTTGCATTATATATTGTTTATCGTTCATTATTTGAGTTATTTCGACTTTTTGTTATAATATTGGTGTAATATTATGTGCATCTATTTTTATAAACGTCTTGAATTAGTAATCCAACTTTAAACATATTAAAAGTACTATAGACGTTATAATAGGCTGTTTTAAACAAAATACTTGTATTAAACCCTTTTTTCTCGTACACTATATGAATTATTTTTAGTATTGACATTAATATTTTTGTAATATGTCATACAGCTAATTAAATAAACCTCTTCGGTATGATGTATTAGTTTTAAAGTATTAAAACTCCTTTTGACGTCAAAATCGGCTGTTTAAGACGAAATACTTGCAATAAAAACTGTTTATCGTTTATTATTTGAGTTATTTCGATTATTTGTTACAATATTTATGTAATAACTCGTAAAGGTAATTTAATAAACGTCTTCGGGTAAAAATATTAGTTTTAAAGTTTTAAAACTCCTTTTGACGTCAAAATCTGCTGTTTAAGACGATAAACTTGCAATAAACATTGTTTTTCGTACAGTATTTAAGTTATATTGATTGTTGGTTATAATAATCTTGTAATATTTTCTAGAGTTAATTAAATAAAGCTCTTCGGTTAGGATGTTAGTTTTAAAGTATTAAAACTCTATTTGACATCAAAATCGGCTGTTTAAGACGAAATACATGCAATAAACATGCTTATCGTACTATATTTGAGTTATTTCGACTATTGGTTTTAATGTTCTTGTAGTATTTTTTACAGCTAGATTAATAAACCTCTTAGGTTAGTAATCCAACTTTGAACATATTAAAAGTACTATAGACGTTATAGTAGACTGTTTTAAACAAAATAACTATATCAAACCTTTTTTATTGTATGTTATTTGATTTACTTTGACTATAAATATTAATAATCTTGAAATATGTCATACAGCTAATTAAATAAACCTCTCCGGTAAGGAATATTAGTTTTAAAGTATTAAAACTTCTTTTGATGTCGAAATTGGCGGTTTACGACGAAATACTTGCAATAAACATTGTTTATTGTACATTATTTGAGTTATTTCGACTTTTGAATATAATAATCTTGTAATATTTTGTGTAGCTAATTTTATAAACGTCTTAGGTTAGTAATCTAATTTTAACTATATTAAAAATAGTCTAGATATTATAATAGGCTTTTTAAAACAGAATAACTATATTAAAAACTTTGTTATCGTACGTTATATGAATTACTTTGATTATTATATTAGTATTCTTGTAAGATATCATACAACTAATTAAGTAAACATCTTCGGTTAGGATATTAGTTTTAAAGTATTAAAACTCCTTTTAACGCCTAAATCGGCTGTTTAAGACAAAAAACTTGCAATAAACGTTTTTTATCGTTTAATATTTAAGTTATTTCGATTTTTGTTTATAATATTCTTGTAATATTTCGTACAGCTAATTAAATAAAGCTCTTCGGTTAGAAATAATAGTTTTAAAGTATTAAAACTACTTTTCTGTCAAAATCGGCTGTTTAAGACGAAATACTTGCAATAAACATTGTTTATTGTACATTATTTGAGTTATTTCGACTTTTGAATATAATAATCTTGTAATATTTTGTGTAGCTAATTTTATAAACGTTTTAGGTTAGTAATCTAACTTTAACTATATTAAAAATAGTCTAGATTTTATAATAGGCTTTTTAAAACAGAATAACTATATTAAACCCTTTTTTATCGTACGTTATTTGAACTACTTTGATTATTATATTAGTATTCTTGTAATACATCATACAGCTAATTAAATAAACATCTTCGGTTAGGATATTAGTTTTAAAGTATTAAAACTCCTTTTAACGCCTAAATCGGCTGTTTAAGACAAAAAACTTGCAATAAACGTTTTTTATCGTTTAATATTGAAGTTATTTCGTTTTTTGTTTATAATATTCTTGTAATATTTTGTACAGCTAATTGAATAAAGCTCTTCGGTTAGAAATGATAGTTTTAAAGTATTAAAACTCCTTTTAACGCCTAAATCGGCTGTTTAAGACAAAAAACTTGCAATAAACGTTTTTTATCGTTTAATATTTAAGTTATTTCGATTTTTGTTTATAATATTCTTGTAATATTTCGTACAGCTAATTAAATACACGTCTTTAGTTAGTAATCCAAATTTAAACATATTAAAAGTACTATTGACGTTATAATAGGCTGTTATAACAAAATACTTGTAATAAACCCTTTTTTCTTGTACAATATATAAATTATTTTGATTATTGGCTTTACTAATCATGTAATATATCATACAGCTAATTAAAACAACCTCTTCGGATAGCAATATTAGTTTTAATGTAATAATACTCCTTTTGACGTAAAAATCGGATGTTTGAGACGAAATACTTGCAGTAAACATTGTTTTTCGTTCATTATTTGAGTTATTTTCATAATTAGTTACAATATTCTTGTAATAACTCGTACAGCTAATTAAAAAAGCTCTTCGCATAGGAATATTAGTTTTAAAGTATTAAAACTCCCTTTGACGTCAAATTCGGCTATTTAAGACGAAATACTTGCAAAAAACATTGTTTATCGTTCATTATTTGAGTTATTACGACGGTTAGTTACAATATTCTTGTAATAACTCGTAAAGGTAATTTGATAAACGTCTTCAGTTAAAAATTCTATTTTTAAAATATATAAAAACCTTTTGACGTCAAAATCGGCTGTTGAAGACGAAATAATTGCAATAAACTTTGTTTATCGTTATTTATTTGAGTTATTTTGATTTTCGGTATTAATATTCTTGAAATATATCATACAGCTAATTCAATGAAGCTCATCGGTAAGAAATATTAGTTTCAAAGTATTAAAACTCTTTTTGACCTCTAAATCGGCTGTTTAAGACGAAACACTTGCAATAAACATTGTTTAAAGTACATTATTTAAGTTATTTCAATTTTTTAGTATAAAATGCACGTAATATATCTTACAATTAAATAAATTAGGTTAAAATTATTATTATTAAAGAATTAAAACTCCTTTTGACGTCAAAATCGGCTGTTTAAGATAAAACACTTGCAATAAACATTGTTTATCGTACAGTATATAATTTATTCTAATTTTTGATTAAAATATTCGTCTAATACTTCGTACAGCTAATTAAATAAATCTCTTCGGTTAGAAATATTATTTTTAAAGTATTAAAACTCCTTTTGACGTCAAAATTGGCTGTTAAAATTAAAACACTTGAAATAAACATTGTTTATCGTAAAGTGTTTAAGTTATTCCATTTGTTGTTTATAATATTTTTGTAATATTTTGTACAGCTAATTAAATAAACGTCTTTAGTTAGTAATCCAAATTTAAACATATTAAAAGTACTATTGACGTTATAATAGGCGGTTTTAACAAAATACTTGTATTAAACCCTTTTTTCTTGTACAATATAACAATTATTTTGATTATTGGCTTTACTAATCATGTAATATATCATACAGCTAATTAAAACAACCTCTTCGGATAGGAATATTAGTTTTAATGTATTAAAACTCCTTTTGACGTCAAAATCGGATGTTTGAGACGAAATTTTTGCACTAAACATTGTTTTTTGTTCATTATTTGAGTTATTTCGATTTTTAGTTACAATATTCTTGTAATAACTCGTAAAGGTTATTTAATAAACGTCTTTGGTTAAAAGTATTAGTTTCAAAGTTTTAAAACTCCTTTTGACGTCAAAATCGGCCGTTTAAGACAAAATACATGCAATAAACATTGTTTATTGTACTTTATTTGAGTTATTTCGACTTTTAATCATAATATTCTTGTAATATTTTGTATAGCTAATTTAATAAACGTCTTAGGTTAGTAATCTAACTTTAAACATATTAAAAGTACTATAGACGTTATAATAGGCTTTTATAAACAGAATAACTATTTTAAACCCTTTTTTGTCGTACGTTGTTTGAATTACTTTGATTATTATATTAGTATTCTTGTAATATATCATTCGGCTAATTAAATAAACATCTTCGGTAAGAATATTAGTTTTAAAGTATTAAAACTTCTTTTGACGTTTAAATCGGCTGTTTAAGACGAAATAATTGCAATAAACATTGTTTATCGTTCAATATATAAGTTATTTTGATTATTAGTTAAAATATTCTTGTAATGACTCATGAAGGTAATTTAATAAACGTCTTCGGTAAAAATATTTGTTTCAAAGCATCAAAACTTCCTTTGACTTCAAAACCGACTGTATAAGACGAAATATTTACAATAAACATTGTTTATCGTTCATTATTTGAGTTATTTCGACTTTTTGTTATAATATCGGTGTAATTTTATGTGTATCTATTTTAATAAACGTCTTTAGTTAGTAATCCAACTTTAAACATATTAAAAGTACTATAGACGTTATAATAGGCTGTTTTAAACAAAATACTTGTATTAAACCCTTTTTTCTCGTACACTATATGAATTATTTTCAGTATTGACATTAATATTTTGTGATATGTCATACAGCTAGATAAATAAACCTCTTCGGATAGGAATATTAGTTTTAAAGTATTTAAACTCCTTTTGACGTCAAAATCGGCTGTTTAAGAAGAAATACTTGCAATAAAAACTGTTTATCGTTTATTATTTAACTTATTTCGATTATTTGTTACAATATTTTTGTAATAACTCGTAAAGGTAATTTAATAAACGTCTTCGGGTAAAAATATTAGTTTTAAAGTTATAAAACTCCTTTTGACGTCAAAATCGGCTGTTTAAGACGAGACACTTGCAATAAACATTGTTTTTCGTACAGTATTTAAGTTTTATTGATTGTTGGTTATAATAATCTTGTAATATTTTCTAGAGCTAATTAAATAAAGCTCTTCGGTTAGGATGTTAGTTTTTAAATATTAAAACTCTATTTGACGTCACAATCGGCTGTTTAAGACGAAATACATGCAATAAACATGCTTATCGTACTATATTTGAGTTATTTCGATTTTTGGTTATAATGTTCTTGTAGTATTTTGTACAGCTAGATTAATAAACCTCTTAGCATCTAACTTTGAACATATTAAAAGTACTATAGACGTTATAGTAGACTGTTTTTAACAAAATAACTATATCAAACCTTTTTTTAATGTACGTTATTTGAATTACTTTGATTATTAATATTAATAATCTTGAAATATGTCATACAACTAATTAAATAAACCTCTCCGGTAAGGAATATTAGTTTTAAAGTATTAAAACTTCTTTTGATGTCAAAATTGGCAGTTTACGACGAAATACTTACAATAAACATTGTTTCTCGTACATTATTTGAGTTATTTCGATTTTTGTTTATAATGTTCTTGTAATATTTCGTACAGCTAATTAAATAAAGCTCTTCGGTTAGGAATGATAGTTTTAAAGTATTAAAACTACTTTTCTGTCAAAATCGGCTGTTTAAGACAAAATACTTGCAATAAACATTGTTTATTGTACATTATTTGAGTTATTTCGACTTTTGAATATAATAATATTGTAATATTTTATGAAGCTAATTTTATAAACGTCTAAGGTTAGTAATCTAATTTTAACTATATTAAAAATAGTCTAGATATTATAATAGGCTTTTTAAAACAGAATAACTATATTAAACCCTTTTTCATCGTACGTTATTTGAATTACTTTGATTATTATATTAGTATTCTTGTAATATATCATACAGCTAATTAAATAAACATCTTCGGTTAGAATATTAGTTTTAAAGTATTAAAACTCCTTTTAACGCCTAAATCGGCTGTTTAAGACAAAAAACTTGCAATAAACGTTTTTTATCGTATAATATTAAAGTTATTTGGTTTTTGTTTATAATATTCTTGTTATATTTCGATAGCTAGTTAAATGAAGCTCTTCGGTTAGGAATATTAGTTTTAAAGTATTAAAAATCCTTTTGACGTCAAAATCGGCTGTTTGAGACGAAATACTTGCAGTAAATATTGTTTATCGTTCATTATTTGAGTTATTTTGATAATTAGTTACAATATTCTTGTTATAACTCGTAAAGGTAATTTAGTAAACGTCTTCGGTAAGAAATATTAGTTTCAAAGTATTAAAACTCCTTTTGATGTCAAAATCGGCGGTTTAAGACGAAATAATTACAATAAACATTGTTTATCGTACATTATTTGAGTTATTTCGATTTTTGTTTATAATATTCATGTTATATCATACAGCTAAATTATTAAAGCTCTTCGGTTAGGAATATTAGTTTTAAACTATTAAAACTCATTTTGACGTCAAAATTAGCTTTTTAAGACGAAATACTTGCAATAAACATTGTTTATCATTCATTATTTGAGTTATTTCGATTATTAGTTACAATATTCTTGTAATAACTCGTACAGCTAATTAAAAAAAGCTCTTTGGATATAAATATTAGTTTTGAAGTATTAAAACTCCCTTTGACGTCAAAATCGGCTATTTACGACGAAACACTTGCAATAAACAATGTTTATCGTTCATTATTTAAGTTATTTCGATGGTTAGTTACAATATTCTTGTAATAACTCGTAAAGGTAATTCAATAAACGTCTTCAGTTAAAAATATTATTTTCAAAAGATTTAAACACCTTTTGACCTCAAAATCGGCTGTTTAAGACGAAATACTTGCAATAAACATTGTTTATCGTACAGTATTTAAGTTATTTCAATTGTTGGTTATAATTTTATTGTATTAAATAATAAAGCTTATTAAAAAAACTACTTTGGTACCTTTTTATATATCGTGCACTATTAGAATTACTTTGATTATTATAATAGTATTCTTTTAATATATCATACGGCTAATTAAATAAAAATCTTCGGTTAGGATATTTGTTTTAAAGTAGTAAAACTCTTTTTGATATTTAAATCAGCTGTTTAAGACGAAATACTTGCAATAAACATTGTTTATCGTTTAATATTTGAGTTATTTCGATTATTAGTTACAATATTCTTGTAATAACTCGTACAGCTAATTAAAAAAAGATCTTCGGATATAAATACAGTTTTGAAGTATTAAACGTCCCTTTGACGTCAAAATCGGCTATTTACGACGAAACACTTGCAATAAACATTGTTTATCGTACAGTATTTAAGTTATTTCAATTGTTGGTAATAATTTTATTCTATTAAATCATAAAGCTTATTAAAAAAACCTCTTCGGTACCTCTTTATTTATCGTGAACTATTTGAATTACTTTGATTATTATATTAGTATTCTTGTAATATATCATACGGCTAATTAAATAAAAATCTTCGGTTAGGATATTTGTTTTAAAGTAGTAAAACTCTTTTTGATGTTTAAATCAGCTGTTTAAGACGAAATACTTGCAATAAACATTGTTTATCGTTTAATATTTAAGTTATTTCAATTATTGGTTAAAATAATCTTGTTATAACTCATAAAGGTAATTTAATAAACGTCTTCGGTTAAAAATATTTGTTTTAAAGAATTAAAACTCCTTTGACGTCAAAATGGACAGTTTAAGACGAAATACTTGCAAAAAACATCGTTTATCGTTCATTAATTGAGTATTTCGACTTTTGATTATAATATTGGTGTAATATTATGTGCAGCTATTTTAATAAACGTCTTTAGTTAGTAATCCAACTTCAAACATATTAAAAGTACTTTAGACCTTAAAATAGGCTGTTTTAAACAAAATACTTGTATTAAACCTTTTTTTCTCGTACACTATTTGAATTATTTTGAGTATTGGCATTAATATTCTTGTAATTAGTCATACAGCTAATTAAAAAAAACTCTTCGGATAGGAATATTAGTTTAAATGTTTTAAAACTCCTTTTGACGTCAAAATCGGATGTTTGAGACGAAATACTTGCAGTAATCATTGTTTTTCGTTCATTATTTGAGTTATTTCGATTTTTAGTTACAATATTCTTGTAATAACTCGTAAAGGTTATTTAATAAATGTCTTTGGTTAAAAGTATTAGTTTTAAAGCATCAAAAGTTCCTTTGACGTCAAAACCGACTGTTTAAGACGAAATACTTGCAATAAGCATTGTTTATCGTTCATTATTTGAGTTATTTCAATTTTTGGTTATATTATTGGTGTAATATTATGTGTACCTATTTTAATAAACGTCTTTAGTTAGTAATCCAACTTTAAACATATTAAAAGTACTATAGACGTTATAATAGGCTCTTTTAAACAAAATATTTGTATTAAACCCTTTTTTCTCGTACACTATATGAATAATTTTGAGTATTGACATTAATATTTTTGTAATATGTCATACAGCTAATTAAGTAAACCTCTTCGGATAGGAATATTAGTTTTAAAGTATTAAAACTCCTTTTGACGTCAAAATCGGCTGTTTAAGACGAGATACTTGCAATAAACATTCTTTATCGTTTAATATTTAAGTTATTTCGATTATTAGTTAAAATATTCTTGTAATAACTCATGAAGGTAATTTAATAAACGTCTTCGGTTAAAAAAATTCGTTTTATAAGATCAAAACTTCCTTTGACGTCAAAACCGACTCTTTAAGACGAAATACTTGCAAAAAACATTGTTTATCGTTCATTAATTGAGTATATCGACTTTTGATTACAATATTGGTGTAATATTATGTGCAGCTATTTTAATAAACGTCTTTAGTTAGTAATCAAACTTTAAACATATTAAAAGTACTATAGACGTTAAAATAGGCTGTTTTAAACAAAATACTTGTATTAAACCCTTTTTTCTCGTACACTATTTGAATTATTTTGAGTATTGACATTAATATTTTTGTAATATGTCATACAGCTAATTAAATAAACCTCTTCGGATAGGAATATTAGTTTTAAAGTATTAAAACTCCTTTTGACGTCAAAATCGGCAGTTTGAGACAAAATACTTGCAGTAAACATTGTTTATCGTTCTTTATTTGAGTTATTTTCATAGTTAGTTACAATATTCATGTAATAACTCGTACAGCTAATTAAAAAAGCACTTCGGATAGCAATATTAGTTTTAAAGTATTAAAACTCCCTTCGACGTCAAAATCGGCTATTTAAGACGAAATACTTGCAAAAAACATTGTTTATCGTTCATTATTTGAGTTATTACGACGGTTAGTTACAATATTCTTGTAATAACTCGTAAAGGTAATTTGATAAACGTCTTCAGTTAATAATTCTATTTTTAAAATATATAAACACCTTTTGACGTCAAAATCGGCTGTTGAAGACGAAATACTTGCAATAAACATTGTTTATTGTATAGTATTTAAGTTATTTCGATTGATGATTATTATTTTATTGTAGTATATCATACAGCTTATTAAAAAAACCTCATCGCTTTGAAATAATATTTTTAAATTATTAAAACTCCTTTTGACGTCAAAATTGGCTGTTTAAGACGAAATAATTGCAATAAACTTTGTTTATCGTTCTTTATTTGAGTTATTTTGAATATCGGTATTAATATTCTTGAAATATATCATACAGCTAATTCAATGAAGCTCATCGGTTAGAAATATTAGTTTTAAAGTATTAAAACTCCTTTTGACCTCTAAATCGGCTGTTTAAGACGAAACACTTGCAATAAACATTGTTTGAAGTACATTATTTGAGTTATTTCAATTTTTGGTTATAAAATGCTTGTAATATATCATACAATTAACTAAATAAACCTCTTAGGTTAAAATTATTATTTTTAAAGAATTAAAACTCCTCTTGACGTCAAAATCGGCTGTTTAAGATAAAATACTTGCAATAAACATTGTTTATCGTACAGTATATAGTTTATTCTAAATTTTGATTAAAATGTTCGTCTAATACTTCGTACAGCTAATTAAATAAATCTCTTCGGTTAAGAATATTAGTTTTAAAGTATTAAAACTCCTTTTGTAATCAAAATTGGCTGTTAAAAACGAAACACTTGAAATATACATTGTTTATCGTAAAGTGTTTAAGTTATTCCATTTGTTGTTTATAATATTTTTGTAACATTTTGTACAGCTAATTAAATAAACGTCTTTAGTTATAATCAAAATTTAAACATATTAAAAGTACTATTGACGTTATAATAGGCTATTTTAACAAAATACTTGTATTAAACCTTTTTTCTTGTACAATCTATAGATTATTTTGATTTTTGGCATTACTAATCATATAATATATCATACAGCTAATTTAAAAAACCTCTTCGGATAGGAATATTAGATTTAATGTATTAAAACTCCTTTTTACGTCAAAATCGGATGTTTGAGACGAAATACTTGCAGTAAACATTGTTTTTCGTTCATTATTTGAGTTATTTCGATTTTTAGTTACAATATTCTTGTAATAACTCGTAAAGGTTATTTAGTGAACGTCTTTGGTTAAAAGTATTAGTTTTAAAGTTTTAAAACTCCTCTTGACGTCAAAATCGGCTGTTTAAGACGAAATACATGCAATAAACATTGTTTATTGTACATTATTTGAGTTATTTCGACTTTTGATCATAATATTCTTGTAATATTTTGTATAGCTAATTTAATAAACGTCTTTGGTTAGTAATATAACTTTAAACATATTAAAAGTACTATAGACGTTATAGTAGGCTTTTTTAAACAGAATAACTATATTAAACCCTTTTTTATCGTACGTTATTTGAATTACTTTGATTATTATATTAGTATTCTTGTAATATATCATACGGCTAATTAAATAAACATCTTTGGTTAGGATATTAGTTTTAAAGAATTAAAACTTCTTTTGACGTTTAAATTTGGTGTTAAAGGCAAATTAATTGCAATAAACATTGTTTATCGTTCAATATTTAACTTATTTCCATTATTAGTTAAAATATTCTTGTAATAACTCATAAAGGTGATTTAATAAACGTCTTCGGTTAAAAATATTTATTTTAAAGCATCAAAACTTCCTTTGACGTCAAAACCAACTGTTTAAGACGAAATACTTGCAATAGTCATTGTTTATCGTTCACTATTTGAGTTATTTTGATTTTTGGTTATAATATTGGTGTAAGATTATGTACAGCTAATTTAACGAACGTCTATAGTTAGTAATCCAACTTTAAACATATTAAAAGTACTATAGACGTTATAATAGGCTGTTTTAAACAAAATACTTGTATTAAAACCTTTCTCTTCGTACGATATATGAACTATTTGAGTTATTTCGATTATTAGTTACAATATTCTTGTAATAACTCTTAAAGGTAATTTAATAAATGTCTTCGGTTAAAAATATAAGTTTAAAAGTTACAAAACTCCTTTTGACGTCAAAATCGGCTGTTTAAGACGAAAACTTGTTATAAACATTGTTTATCGTACAGTATTTAAGTTATATTAATTGTTGGTTATAATATTTTTGTAATATTTTTTAGAGCTAATTAAATAAAGCTCTTCGGTAAGAAGTATTAGTTTCAAAGTATTAAAACACCTTTTGATGTCAAAATCGGCGGTTTAAGACGAAATACTTACAATAAACATTGTTTATCGTACATTATTTGAGTTATTTCGATTTTTGTTTATAATATTCTTGTTATATATCATACAGCTAAATTATTAAAGCTCTTCGGTTAGGAATATTAGTTTTAAACTATTAAAACTCCTTTTGACGTCAAAATTAGCTTTTTAAGACGAAATACTTGCAATAAACATTGTTTATCATTCATTATTTGAGTTATTTCGATTAATAGTTACAATATTCTTGTAATAACTCGTACAGCTAATTAAAAAAAGATCTTCGGATATAAATACAGTTTTGAAGTATTAAACGTCCCTTTGACGTCAAAATCGGCTATTTACGACGAAACACTTGCAATAAACATTGTTTATCGTACAGTATTTAAGTTATTTCAATTGTTGGTAATAATTTTATTCTATTAAATCATAAAGCTTATTAAAAAAACCTCTTCGGTACCTCTTTATTTATCGTGAACTATTTGAATTACTTTGATTATTATATTAGTATTCTTGTAATATATCATACGGCTAATTAAATAAAAATCTTCGGTTAGGATATTTGTTTTAAAGTAGTAAAACTCTTTTTGATGTTTAAATCAGCTGTTTAAGACGAAATACTTGCAATAAACATTGTTTATCGTTTAATATTTAAGTTATTTCGATTATTGGTTAAAATAATCTTGTTATAACTCATAAAGGTAATTTAATAAACGTCTTCGGTTAAAAATATTTGTTTTAAAGAATTAAAACTCCTTTGACGTCAAAATGGACAGTTTAAGACGAAATACTTGCAAAAAACATCGTTTATCGTTCATTAATTGAGTATTTCGACTTTTGATTATAATATTGGTGTAATATTATGTGCAGCTATTTTAATAAACGTCTTTAGTTAGTAATCCAACTTCAAACATATTAAAAGTACTTTAGACGTTAAAATAGGCTGTTTTAAACAAAATACTTGTATTAAACCTTTTTTTCTCGTACACTATTTGAATTATTTTGAGTATTGGCATTAATATTCTTGTAATTAGTCATACAGCTAATTAAAAAAAACTCTTCGGATAGGAATATTAGTTTAAATGTATTAAAACTCCTTTTGACGTCAAAATCGGATGTTTGAGACGAAATACTTGCAGTAATCATTGTTTTTCGTTCATTATTTGAGTTATTTCGATTTTTAGTTACAATATTCTTGTAATAACTCGTAAAGGTTATTTAATAAATGTCTTTGGTTAAAAGTATTAGTTTTAAAGCATCAAAAGTTCCTTTGACGTCAAAACCGACTGTTTAAGACGAAATACTTGCAATAAGCATTGTTTATCGTTCATTATTTGAGTTATTTCAATTTTTGGTTATATTATTGGTGTAATATTATGTGTATCTATTTTAATAAACGTCTTTAGTTAGTAATCCAACTTTAAACATATTAAAAGTACTATAGACGTTATAATAGGCTGTTTTAAACAAAATACTTGTATTAAACCCTTTTTTCTCGTACACTATATGAATAATTTTGAGTATTGACATTAATATTTTTGTAATATGTCATACAGCTAATTAAGTAAACCTCTTCGGATAGGAATATTAGTTTTAAAGTATTAAAACTCCTTTTGACGTCAAAATCGGCTGTTTAAGACGAAATACTTGCAAAAAACATTGTTTATCGTTCATTATTTGAGTTATTACGACGGTTAGTTACAATATTCTTGTAATAACTCGTAAAGGTAATTTGATAAACGTCTTCAGTTAATAATTCTATTTTTAAAATATATAAACACCTTTTGATGTCAAAATCGGCTGTTGAAGACGAAATACTTGCAATAAACATTGTTTATTGTATAGTATTTAAGTTATTTCGATTGATGATTATTATTTTATTGTAGTATATCATACAGCTTATTAAAAAAACCTCATCGCTTTGAAATAATATTTTTAAATTATTAAAACTCCTTTTGACGTCAAAATTGGCTGTATAAGACGAAATAAATGCAATAAACTTTGTTTATCGTTCTTTATTTGAGTTATTTTGATTATCGGTATTAATATTCTTGAAATATATCATACAGCTAATTCAATGAAGCTCATCGGTTAGAAATATTAGTTTTAAAGTATTAAAACTCCTTTTGACCTCTAAATCGGCTGTTTAAGACGAAACACTTGCAATAAACATTGTTTGAAGTACATTATTTGAGTTATTTCAATTTTTGGTTATAAAATGCTTGTAATATATCATACAATTAACTAAATAAACCTCTTAGGTTAAAATTATTATTTTTAAAGAATTAAAACTCCTCTTGACGTCAAAATCGGCTGTTTAAGATAAAATACTTGCAATAAACATTGTTTATCGTACAGTATATAGTTTATTCTAATTTTTGATTAAAATGTTCGTCTAATACTTCGTACAGCTAATTAAATAAATCTCTTCGGTTAAGAATATTAGTTTTAAAGTATTAAAACTCCTTTTGAAATCAAAATTGGCTGTTAAAAACGAAACACTTGAAATATACATTGTTTATCGTAAAGTGTTTAAGTTATTCCATTTGTTGTTTATAATATTTTTGTAATATTTTGTACAGCTAATTAAATAAACGTCTTTAGTTATAATCAAAATTTAAACATATTAAAAGTACTATTGACGTTATAATAGGCTATTTTAACAAAATACTTGTATTAAACCTTTTTTCTTGTACAATCTATAGATTATTTTGATTTTTGGCATTACTAATCATATAATATATCATACAGCTAATTTAAAAAACCTCTTCGGATAGAAATATTAGTTTTAAAGTATTAAAACTCCTTTTGACGTCAAAATCGGCTGTTTGAGACGAAATACTTGCAGTAAACATTGTTTATTGTTCATTATTTGAGTTATTCCGATTATTAAAAAGAATATTCTTGTATTAACTCTTAAAGGTAATTTAATAAACGTCTTCGGTTAAAAATATTAATTTTAAAACTCCTTTTGACGTCAAAATCGGCTATTTAAGACGAAACACTTGCAACAAACATTGTTTATGAAACAGTATTTAAGTTATTGCGATTGTTGGTTATAATATTCCTTTAATATTTCGTACAGCTATTTAAATAAAACTCTTCGGTTAGGAATATTAGTTTTAAAGTATTAAAACTTCTTTTGACGTCAGAATCGACTGTTTAAGACGAAATACTTGCAATAAACATTATTTATCGTACACTATTAGAGTTATTTCGACTATTGGTTATAATTCTCTTGAAATACTTTGTACATCTTGTTTAACTAACGTCTTTGGCTAGTAGTCTAATTTAAAACATATAAAAAGTACTATAGACGTTATAATAGGCTGTTTTAAACAAAATACTTGTATTAAACCGTTTCTTTATCGTACACTAAATGAATTTTTTTGATTATTGCATTAATATTCTTGTAATATACCATACAGCTGTTTTAATAAACCTCTTCGGTTAAAAATATTATTTTTAATATATAAAAACTATATAAAACTGATTTTAAAATGTCAAAATCGGCTTTTTAAGACGAAACTAATGCAATAAACATTGTTTATCGTTCAATATTTTAGTTATTTCGATTATTAGTTGAAACACTTTTGTAATAACTCATAAGAGTAATTTAATAAACGTCTTCGGTTAAAAATATTTGTTTTTAAAAAATCAAAACTTCTTTTGACTTCGAAACCGACTGTTTAAGACGAAAAACTTGTAGTAAACATTGTTTATCGTACAGTATTTAAGTTATTTCGACTGTTGGTTATAATATTCTTGTAATATTTCAAAAGCTAATTAAATAAAGCTTTTCGGTGAAAAATATTAGTTTAAAAGTATTATAACTATTTTTAAAGTATTAAAAGTCCCTTTTAAGTCAAAATCGGCTGTTTGAGAAGAAATACTTACAATAAACATTGCTTATTTTACATTATTTGAGTTAATTCGGATTTTGGTAATAAAATTTTTGTAATAATTTGTATAGCTAATTTAATAAACAACTTAGGTTTCTAATCTAGCTTTAAACATAAAAATGTACTATAGACCTTATAATAGGCCGTTAAGACGAAATACTTTTAATAAACATTGTTTATCGTTCATTATTTTAGTTATAATAATTTTTCGTTATAAAATGCTTGTATTACATCACACAGCTAATTTCTTAGAGCTCTTTGGTTAGGAATATTAGTTTTAAAGAATTAAAACTCCTTTTGACGTCAAAATCGGCTTTTTAAGACAAAATACTTACAATAAACATTGTTTATCGTTCATTATTTGAGTTATTTCGACTTTTGGTTACAATATTGGTGTAATATTATGTACAGCTTATTTATTTAACGTCTTTAGTTAGTAATTCAACTTTAAACAAAGTAAAAGTACTATAGACGTTATAATAGGCTATTTTCAACAAAATACTTGTATTAAACCCTTTTTTCTTGTACAATATATGACCTTTTTTGATTATTGGAATTAATAATCATGTAATATATCATACTGCTAATTTAATAAACATCATCGGATAGAAATATTAGTTTTAAAGTATTAAAACTCCTTATGACGGCAAAATCGGCTGTTTGAGACGAAATGCTTGCAGTAAACATTGTTTATCGTTCATTATTTGAGTTATTTTGATAATAGTTACAATATTTTGTAATAACTCGTAAAGGTATTTTAATAAACGTCTTCTGTTAAAAATATTAGTTTTTAAGTTTAAAAATTCCTTTTGACGTTAAAATCGGCTGTTTAAGACAAAAAACTTACAATAAACATCGTTTATCGTACATTGTTTAAGTTGTTTTGACTTTTGGTTATAATATTCGTGTAATTTTTGTACAGCTGATTTAATAAACGTCTTAGGTTAGTAATATAACTTAAAACATATTAAAAGTACTATAGACGTTATAATAGGTTTTTTTAAACAGAATAACTAGATTAAACCCTTTTTAACCGACGTTATTTGGATTTTGATTATTATAGTAGTATTCTTTTTATATATCATACGGCTAATTAAATAAACATCTTCGGTTAGGATATTAGTTTTTAGATATTAAAACTTATTTTGACGTTTAAATCGGCTGTTTAAGAAGAAATACTTGCAATAAACATTGTTTATCGTTCAATATTTAAGTTATTTCGATTATTAGTTAAAATATTCTTGTAATAACTCAAAAAGGTAATTTAATAACGTCTTCGGTAAATAATATTTGTTTTAAAGCATCAAAACTTCCTTTAACGTCAAAACCGACTGTTTAAGACGAAATACTTGCAATAAGTATTGTTTATCGTTCATTATTTGAGTTATTTCAAATTTTGGTTATAATATTGGTGTAATATTATGTACAGCTAATTTAATAAACGTCTTTAGTTAGTAATCCAATTTTAAACATATTAAAAGTACTATAGACGTTATTATAGGCTCTTTTAAACAAAATACTTGTATTTCACCCTTTTTTCTCGTACACTATATGAATCATTTGAGTTATTTCGATTATTAGTTACAATATTCTTGGTATAACTCGTAAAGGTAGTTTAATAAATGTCTTTGGTTAAAAATATTAGTTTTAAAGTTTTAAAACTTCTTTTGACATCAAAATCGGCTGTTTAAGACGAAATACTTGTAAAAAACATTTTTTATCGTACAGTATTTAAGTTGTATTAATTGTTGGTTATAATATTCTTGTAATATTTCTAATTAAATAAAGCTCTTCGGTTAAGAATATTAGTTTTAAAGTATTGTAACTCTGGTTGACGACAAAATCGGCTGTTTAAAACGAAATAAATGCAATAAACATGCTCATCGTACATTATTTGAGTTAATTCGACTTTTGGTTATAATGTTCTTGTAATATTTTGTACAGCTAGATTAATAAACCTCTTAGGTTAGTAATCTAACTTTGAACAGTTAAAAGTACTATAGACGTTATAGTAGACTGTTTTAAACAAAATAACTATGTCAAACCCTTTTTTATGGTACGTTATTTGAATTACTTTAAATAATTAACATTAATATTCTTTAAATATTTCATACAGCTAAATGAAAAAACCTCTCCGGTAGAAAACATTAGTTTTAAAGTATTAAAACTCTTCTGATGTCAAAATGGCGGTTTAAGACGAAATACTTACAATAAACATTGTTTATCGTACATTTCTTAAGTTATTTTGACTTTTGGCTATAAACTTGGTGTAATATTATGTACAGCTAATTTATTAAACGTCTTTAATTATTAATCCAACTTTAAACATATTAAAAGTACTCTAGACGTTATAATAGGCTGTTTTAAACAAAATACTTGTATTAAACCCTTTTTTTATTGTATAATATATGAATAATTTTGATTATTGGCATTAATAATTATGTAATATATCATAGAGCTAATTAAATAAACTTCTTCGGATAGAAATATTAGTTTTAAAGTATAAAAACTCCTTTTGACGTCTAAATCGGCTGTTTAAGACGAAATACTTCCAGTAAATATTGTTTATCGTTTATTATTTGAGTTATTTCGATTATTAAAAATAATATTCTTGTAATAACTCTTAAAGATAAATTAATAAACATCCTCGGTAAAAAATATTAATTTTAAAACTCCTTTTGACGTGAAAATCGGCTTCTTAAGACGAAACACTTGCAACAAACATTGTTTATCGTACAGTATTTAAGTTATTGCGATTGTTGGTTATAATCTTCTTGTAATATTTTGTACAGCTAAATGAATAAAGTTCTTCAGTTAGAAATATAAGTTACAAATTATTAAAACTCCCTTTGACGTCAAAATCGGCTGTTTAAGACAAAATACTTGCAATTAACATTGTTTATCGTACATTATTTGAGTTATTTTGGCTTTTAGTAATAATATTCTTGTATAATTTTTTACAGCTAATTTAATAAACGTCTTAAGTTAGTAATCCAACTTTAAACATATTAAAAGTACATACTATATACGTTATAATAGGCTGTTTTGTACAAAATACTTGTATTAAACCCTTTTTTAACGCACATTATATGATTTATTTTGATTAATGGCATTAATATTCTTGTATTATATCATACAGCTTATTTAATAAATCTCTTTGGTTAGAAAAATTAGTTTTAAAGTATTAAAATTCCTTTTGACTCGAAAATCGGCTGTTTAAGACGAAACATTTGCAATAAAGATTTTTATCGTACAGTATTTAAGCTATTTAAATTGTTGGTTATTATTTTATTGTAGTATATCATACAGCTTATTAAATAAACCTCTTCGGTAAGGAATATTATTTTTAAAGTATTAAAACTCCTCTTGATGTCAAAATCGGCTGATTAAGACGAAATACTTGCAATAAACATTGTTTATAGTACATTATTTGAGTTAATTCAAATTTTGGATATAAAATGCTTGTAATATATTATACAATTAACCAATTAAACACAATTTTAACAGTATTAAAATTAGTTTTAAAGTATTTAAATTAGTTTTAGAGTATTAAAACTCCTTTTGATGTCGAAATCGGCTGTTTAAGACGAAATACTTGCAATAAACATTGTTTATCGTTCATTATTTGAATTATTTCGATTATTACTTACAATATTCTTGTAGAAACTCGTAAAGGTAATTTAATAAACGTCTTCGGTTAAAAATATTAGTTTTAAAGTATTAAAACTTCTTTTGACGTTTAAATCGGCTGTTTAAGACGAAATATTTGCAATAAACATTGTTTATCGTTCATTATTTGAGTTATTCGACTTTTTGTTATAATATCGGTGTAATATTATGTGAAGCTAATTTAATAAACGTCTTTAGTTAGTAATCCAACTTTAAACATATTAAAAGTACTATAGACGTTATAATAGGCTGTTTTAAACAAAATTTTTGTATTAAACAATTTTTTCTCGTACACTATATGAATTATTTTCAGTATTGGCATTAATATTTTTGTAATATGTCATACAGCTAATTAAGTAAACCTCTTCGGATAGGAATATTAGTTTTAAAGTATTAAAACTCCTTTTGACGTCAAAATCGGCTGTTTAAGACGAGACACTTGCAATAAACATTCTTTGTCGTTTAATATTTAAGTTATTTCGATTATTAGTTGAAATATTCTTGTAATATGTCATACAGCTAATTTAATAAACCTCTTCGGTTAGATGTATTAGTTTTAAAGTATTAAATTTTCTTTTTGACGTCAAAATCGGCTGTTTAAGACGAGACACTTGCAATAAACATTGTTTATCGTACAGTATTCAAGTTATATTGATTGTTAGTTATAATAATCTTGTATTATTTTCTAGAGCTAATTAAATAAAGCTCTTCGGTTAGGATGTTAGTTTTAAAGTATTAAAACTTTATTTGACGTCAAAATCGAATGTTTAAGACGAAATACATGCAATAAACATGCTTATCGTACATTGTTTGAGTTATTTCGATTTTTGGTTATAATGTTCTTTAGTATTTTGTACAGCTAGATTAATAAACCTCTTAGGTTAGTAATCTAACTTTAAACATATTAAAAGTACTATAGACGTTATTGTAGACTGTTTTAAACAAAATAACTATATCAAACCTTTTTCTTATTGTACGTTATTTGAATTACTTTGATTATTAATATTAATAATCTTGAAATATGTCATACTGCTGAATAAATAAACCTCTTCGGTAAGGAATATTAGTTTTAAAGTATTAAAACTTCTTTTGATAACAAAATCGGCGGTTTACGACGAAATACTTACAATAAACATTGTTTATCGTACATTATTTGAGTTAACTCGATTTTTGTTTATAATATTCTTGGAATATTTCGTACAGCTAATTTAATGAAGCTATTAGGTTTGGAATATTAGTTTTAAACTATTAAAACTTCTTTTGACGTAAAAATTAGCTTTTGAAGACGAAATACTTGCAATAAACATTGTTTTTTGTACATTATTTAAGTTATTTCGATTTTAATTTATAATACTCTTGTAATATATCATACAGCTAATTTAATGAAGCTCTTAGGTTTGGAATATTAGTTTTAAACTATTAAAACTCCTTTTGACGTAAAAATTAGCTTTTGAAGACGAAATACTTGCAATAAACATTGTTTATTGTACATTATTTGAGTTATTTCGACTTTTGAATATAATAATCTTGTAATATTTTGTGTAGCTAATTTTATAAAAGTCTTAGGTTAGTAATCTACTTTAAAATATATTAAAAATAGTCTAAATATTATAATAGGCTTTTTAAAACAGAATAACTATATTAAACTCTTTTTTAAGCGTACGTTATTTGAATTACTTTGATTATTTTATTAGAATTCTAGTAGTATATCATACAGCTAATTAAATAAACATCTCCGGTGAGGATATTAGTTTTAAAGTATTTAAAATTCTTTTAACGTTTAAATCGGTTGTTTAAGACAAAAAACTTGCAATAAACATTTTTTATTGTTTAATATTTTAGTTATTTCGATTTTTGTTTTTGTTAATATTTCGTACAACTAATTAACTTAAGCTCTTCGATTAGGAATATTAGTTTTAAAGTATTAAAAATCCTTTTGACGTCAAAATCAGCTGTTTGAGACGAAATACTTGCAATAAATATTGTTTATCGTTCATTGTTTGAGTTATTTCGATTATTAGTTACAATATTCTTGTAATAACTCGTACAGCTAATTTAAAAAAGCTCTTCGGATAGAAATACTAGTTTTAAAGTATTAAAACTCCCTTTGACGTCAAAATCGGCTATTTAAGACAAAACACTTGCAATAAACATTGTTTATCGTTCATTATTTAAGTTATTTCGATGGTTAGTTACAATATTCTTGTAATAACTCGTAAAGGTAATTTAATAAACGTCTTCAGTTTATAATATTATTTTCGAAATATTTAAACACCTTTTGACGTCAAAATCAGCTGTTTAAGACGAAATACTTGCAATAAACATTGTTTATCGCACAGTATTTAAGTTATTTCGATTGTTTGTTATAATTTTATTGTAGTAAATCATAAAGCTTATTAAAAAAACATTTTCGGTACCTATTTATTTATCTTGCACTATTTGAATTATTTTGATTATTATAATAGTATTCTTGTGATATATCATACAGCTAATTAAGTAAAAATCTTCGGTTAGGATATTAGTTTTAAAGTATTAAAACTCCTTTTGACATATAGATCAGCTGTTTAAGACGAAATACTTGCAATAAACATTGTTTATCGTTTAATATTTAAGTTATTTCGATTATTAGTTAAAATAATCTTGTAATAACTCATAAAGGTAATTTAATAAACGTCTTCGGTTAAAAATATTTATTTTAAAGCATGAAAACTTCCTTTGACGTCAAAACGGACTGTTTAACACGAAATACTTGCAAATAACATTGTTTATCGTTCATCAAATGAGTATTTCGACTCTTGATTATAACATTGGTGTAATATTACTTGCAGCTATTTTTATAAACGTCTCTAGTTAGTAATCCAACTTCAAACATATTAGAAGTACTATAGACGTTAAAATAGACTGTTATAAACAAAATACATGTATTAAACCACTTTTTCTCGTACACTATTTGAATTATTTTGAGTATTGGCATTAATATTCTTGTAATTAGTCATACAGCTAATTAAATAAACCTCTTCGGATAGGAATATCAGTTTTAAAGTATTAAAACTCCTTTTGACGTAAAAATCGACTGTTTGAAACAAAATACTTGCAGTTAACATTATTTATCGTTCATTATTTGAGTTATTTTCATAGTTAGTTACAATATTCTTGTAATAACTCGTAAAGGTAATTTATTAAACGTCTTCGGTAAGGAATATTAGTTTTAAAATATTAAAACTTCTTTTGATGTCAAAACCAACGGTTGAAGACGAAATACTTACAATAAACATTGTTTATCGTACATTATTTGAGTTATTTCGATTTCGTTTATAATATTCTTGTTATATTTCGTACAGCTTAATAAATATAGCTCTTCGTTTAGGAATATTAGTTTTAAAGTATTAAAAATCCTTTTGACGTCAAAATCGGCTGTTTTAGACGAATTAGTTGCAGTAAATATTGTTTATCGTTCATTATTTGAGGTATTTTGATAACTAGTTACAATATTCTTGTAATAACTCGTAAAGGTAATTTAGTAAACGTCTTCGGTAAGGAATATTAGTTTTAAAGTATTAAAACTCCTTTTGATGTCAAAATCGGCGGTTTAAGACGAAATACTTACAATAAACATTGTTTATCGTACATTATTTGAGTTATTTCGATTTTAATTTATAATACTCTTGTAATATATCATACAGCTAATTGAATGAACCTCTTAGGTTTGGAATATTAGTTATAAACTATTGAAACTCCTTTCGACGTAAAAATTAGCTTTTGAAGACGAAATACATGCAATAAACATTGTTTATCAATCAATATTTGAGTTATTTTGATTATTAGTTACAATATTCTTGTAATAACTTATACAGCTAATTAAAAAAGTTCTTCGAAAAGCAATATTAGTTTTAGGTTATTTAATAAACGTCTTTGGTTAAAAGTATTAGTTTTAAAGTTTTAAAACTAATTTTGACGTCAAAATCGGCTGTTTAAGACGAAATACATGATAAAAACATTGTTTATTGTACATTATTTGAGTTATTTCGACTTTTGAATATAATAATATTTTAATATTTTGTGTAGCTAATTTTATAAACGTCTTAGGTTAGTAATCTAACTTTAACGATATTAAAAAAAGTCTAGATATTATAATAGGCTTTTTAAAACAGAATTACTATATTAAACCCTTTTTTATCGTACGTTATTTGAATTACTTTGGTTATTATATTAGTATTCTTGTAATATATCATACAGCTAATTAAATAAACATCTTCGGTTAGGATATTAGTTTTAAATTATTAAAACTCCTTTTAACGCCTAAATCGGCTGTTTAAGACAAAAAACTTGCAATAAACGTTTTTTATCGTTTAATATTTAAGTTACTTCAATTTTTGTTTATAATATTCTTGTAATATTTCGTAGAGCAAATTAAATAAACCTCTTCGGTAAGGAATATTATTTTTAAAGTATTAAAACTCCTTTTGACGTCAAAATTGGCTATTTAAGACTAAATACTTGCAATAAAAATTGTTTATGGTACAGTATTTAAGTTATTTCGATTGATGGTTATAACTTTATCGAAATATATCATACAGCTAATTTAATAAAGCTCTTCGGTCAGAAATATTAGTGTTAAAGTAATAAAACTCCTTCTGACGTCAAAATCGGCTGTTTAAGACGAAACATTTGCAATAAACATTGTTTATAGTTCAGGATTTGAGTTATTTTCATTTTTGGTTATAAAATGCTTTTAATATTTTTATAGCTAATTTAATAAACGTCTTTGGTTAGTAATCTAACTTTAAACAAATTAAAAGTACTATAGACATAATAATAGGCTGTTTTAAACAAAATACTTGTACTAAACCCTTTTTTCTAGTACACTAATAAATTATTTTGATTATCGGCATTAAAAATCTTCTAAACATATCATACAGCTAATTAAATAAACCTCATCGGTTAGAAATATTAGTTTTAAACTTCTATAACTTCTTTTGACCTCAAATCAGCTGTTTAAGACGAAATACTTGCTATAAATATTGTTTATCGTTCATTATTTAAATTATTTTGATTATTAGTTACAATATGTTTGTAATAACTCATAAAGGTAATCTAAAAAACGTGTTGCAATAAAAATATTAGTTTTAAAGTTTTAAAACTCCTTTTGACGTCAAAATCAGCTGTTTAAGACGAAAAACTTGCCATAAACATTGTTTATCGTTCATTTTTAGAGTTATTTCGATTATTAGTTACAATATGTTGGTAATAACTCATAAAGGTAATCTAACAAACGTGTTGCAATGAAAATATTAGTTTTATAGTTTCAAAAGTCCTTTTGACGTCAAAATCGGCTGTTTAAGACAAAAAACTTGCAACGAACATTGTTTATCGTACAGTTTTTAAGTTATTGCGATCGTTGGTTATAATATTCCTGTAATATATCGTACAGCTAATTAATTAAAGCTCTACAGTTAGGAATATTAGTTTAACGTATTAAAACTCCTTTTGACGTCAAAATCGACTGTTTAAGACAAAATACCCGAAATAAATATGTTAATTGAACATTATTTAAGTTATTTCGACTTTTGATTATAATATTCTTGTAATATTTTGTATAGCTAATTTAATAAACGTCTTAGGTTAGTAATCTAACTTGAAATATATTAAAAGTACTATAACGTTATAATAGGCTTTTATAAACTGAATAACCATATTAATTCCTTTTTTATCGTACGTTATTTGAATTACTTTGATTAATATATTAGTATTCTTGTAATATATCATACGAATAATTAAATAAACATCTTCGGTAAGAATATTAGTTTTAAAGTATTAACACTGCTTTTGACGTTTAAATCAGCTGTTTAAGACGAAACACTTGAAATAAACATTGTTTATCGTTCAATATTTAGGTTATTTTGATTATTAGTTATAATATTCTTGTAATAACTCATAAAGGTAATTTAATAAACGTCTTCGTTTAAAAATATTTGTTTCAAAGCATCAAAACTTCCTCTGACTTCAAAACTGACTGTTTAAGACGAAATACTAGCCATTATCTTTGTTTATCGTTCTTTATTTGAATTATTTCGATTATTACTTACAATATTCTTGTAATAACTCGTAAAGGTAAATTTATAATCGTCTTCGGTTAAAAATATTAGTTTTAAAGTATTAAAACACCTTTCGACGTTAAAATCGGCTGTTTAAGACAAAACACTTGCAATAAACATTGTTTATCGTACAGTATTAAGATATTTTAATTGTTGGTCAAATGTTCTTGTAATATTTCGTACAGCTAATTAAATAAAGATCTTCGGATAGGAATGATAGTTTTAAAATATTAAAACTCCTTTTGACGTAAAAATCGGCTTTTTAAGACGAAACACTTGCAATAAACATTGTTTATCGTTCATTACTTAAGTTATTTCGATGGTTATTTACAATATTCTTGTAATAACTCGTAAAGGTAATTTAATAAACGTTTTCATTTAAAAGTATTAATTTTAAACTATTTAAACACCTTTTAACGTCAAAATCGGCTGTTTAAGACGAAATACTTGCAATAAACATTGTTTATCGTACAGTATTTAAGTTACTCGATTGATGGTTATAATTTTATTGAAATATATCATAAAGCTAATTCAATAAAGCTCTTAGTTAGAAATATTAGTTTTAAAGTTATAAAACTCCTTCTGACGTCAAAATCGGCTGTTTAAGACGTAAAACTTGCAATAAACATTGTTTATAATACATTATTTTATTTTAATTTTTGGTTATAAAATGCTTGTAAAATATCATACAATTAACTAAATAAACCTCTTAGGTGAGCAGTATTAGTTTGAAAGTATAAAAACATCTCTTGACGTCAAAATTGGCTTTTTAAGACGAAATACTTGCAATAAACATTGTTTATCGTTATTTATTTGAATTATTTCGATTATTAATTAAATTGTTCAAGTAATAACTCGTAAGGGTAATTTAATAAAGTTCTTCGATTAAAAATATTAGTTTTAAAGTATTTAAACTAGTTTTGATGTCAAAATCGGCTGTTAAAGATGAAACACTTGCAATAAACATTTATTATAGTTCATTATTTGAGTTATTTCGATTATTAGTTACAATAATCTTGTAATATTTTTATAGCTAATTTAATAAACGTCTTTGGTTAGTAATCTAACTTTAAACAAATTAAAAGTACTATAGACATTATAATAGGCTGTTTTAAACAAAATACTTGTACTAAACCCTTTTTTTCTAGTATACTAATAAATTATTTTGATTATTGGCATTAATAATCTTCTGAATATATCATACAGCTAATTAAATAAACCTCATCGGTTAGGAATATTAGTTTTAAACTATTAAAATTTCTTTTGACGTCAAATTAGCTGTTAAAGACGAAATACTTGCCATAAACATTGTTTATCGTTCATTATTTAAGTTATTTTGATTATTAGATATAATTTGCTTGTAATATATCATACAGGTAATTAAATAAGCCTTTACGGTTAGGAATATTAGTTTGAAAGTATTAAAACTCCTTTTGAAGTCAAAATTAGCTGTTTAAGACGAAAAACTTGCCATAAACATTGTTTATCGTTCATTATTTAAGTTATTTCAATTATTAGTTACAATAGGCTTGTAATAACTCGTAAAGGTAATTTGATAAACGTGTTGCAATGAAAATAAAAGTTTTGAAGTTTTAAATAAGTTATTGCGATTGTTGGTTATAATATTCCTGTAATATTTAGTACAGCTAATTAAATATAACTCTTCAGTTAGGAATATTAGTGTTAAAGTATTAAAACTTCTTTTGTTGTCAAAACCGGCTGTTTAAGACGAAACACCTGTAATAAATATGTTTATTGAACATTATTTGAGTTATTTCGACTTTTAATAATAATATTCTTGTAATATTTTGTATAACTAATTTAATAAACGTCTTAGGTTAGTAATCTAACTTTAAACATATAAAAAGTACTATAGACGTTTAGTAGGCTTTTATAAACAGAATAACTATATTAAACCTTTTTTTATGGTACATCATTTGAATTACTTTGATTATTATATTAGTATTCTTGTATATATCATTCGGCTAATTAAATAAACATCTTTGGTAAGAATATTAGTTTTAAAGTATTGAAACTGCTTTTGAAGTTTAAATTGGCTGTTTAAGACGAACTACTTGCAATAAACATTGTTTATCGTTCAATATTTAAGTTATTTTGATTGTTAGTTAAAATATTCTTGTAATAACTCATAAAGGTAATTTAATAAACGTCTTCGGTTAAAAATATTTGTTTCAAAGCATCAAAACTTCCTTTGACTTCAAAACTGACTGTTTAAGACGAAATACTTGCAATAAACATTGTTTATCGTTTAATATTTGAGTTATTTTGACTTTTGATTATAATAATCTAGTAATATTTTCTGTAGCTAATTTTATAAACGTCTTAGGTTAGTAATCTAACTTTAATTATATTATAAATAGTCTAGATATTATAATAGGCTTTTCAAAACAGAATAACTATATTAAACCCTTTTTTATCGTACCTTATTTGATTACTTTGATTATTATATTAGTATTCTTGTAATATATCATACGGCTAATTAAATAAACACCATTGGTTAGGAAATTAGTTTTAAAGTATTAAAACTCCTTTTGACGTTTAAAGCGGCTGTTTAAGACGAAAAACTTGCAATAAACATTTTTTATCGTTTAATATTTAAGTTATTTAGATTTTTGTTTATAATATTTTTGTATTATTTCGTACAGCTAAATAAATAAAGCTCTTCCGTTAGAAAAATTAGTTTTAAAGTATTAAAACTCCTTTTGACGTACAATCGGCTGTTTGAGACGAAATACTTGCAGTAAATATTGTTTATCGTTCATTATTTGAGTTATTTTGATAATTAGTTACAATATTCTTGTAATAACTCGTAAAAGTAATTTAGTAAACGTCTTCGGTAAAGAATATTAGTTTTAAAGTATTAAAACTCCTTTTGACGTAAAAATCGGCTTTTTAAGACGAAACACTTGCAATAAACATTGTTTATCGTTCATTACTTAAGTTATTTCGATGGTTATTTACAATATTCTTGTAATAACTCGTAAAGGTAATTTAATAAACGTTTTCATTTAAAAGTATTAATTTTAAACTATTTAAACACCTTTTAACGTCAAAATCGGCTGTTTAAGACGAAATACTTGCAATAAACATTGTTTATCGTACAGTATTTAAGTTACTCGATTGATGGTTATAATTTTATTGAAATATATCATAAAGCTAATTCAATAAAGCTCTTAGTTAGAAATATTAGTTTTAAAGTTATAAAACTCCTTCTGACGTCAAAATCGGCTGTTTAAGACGTAAAACTTGCAATAAACATTGTTTATAATACATTATTTTATTTTAATTTTTGGTTATAAAATGCTTGTAAAATATCATACAATTAACTAAATAAACCTCTTAGGTGAGCAGTATTAGTTTGAAAGTATAAAAACATCTCTTGACGTCAAAATTGGCTTTTTAAGACGAAATACTTGCAACAAACATTGTTTATCGTTATTTATTTGAATTATTTCGATTATTAATTAAATTGTTCAAGTAATAACTCGTAAGGGTAATTTAATAAAGTTCTTCGATTAAAAATATTAGTTTTAAAGTATTTAAACTAGTTTTGATGTCAAAATCGGCTGTTAAAGATGAAACACTTGCAATAAACATTTATTATAGTTCATTATTTGAGTTATTTCGATTATTAGTTACAATAATCTTGTAATATTTTTATAGCTAATTTAATAAACGTCTTTGGTTAGTAATCTAATTTTAAACAAATTAAAAGTACTATAGACATTATAATAGGCTGTTTTAAACAAAATACTTGTACTAAACCCTTTTTTTCTAGTATACTAATAAATTATTTTGATTATTGGCATTAATAATCTTCTGAATATATCATACAGCTAATTAAATAAACCTCATCGGTTAGGAATATTAGTTTTAAACTATTAAAATTTCTTTTGACGTCAAATTAGCTGTTAAAGACGAAATACTTGCCATAAACATTGTTTATCGTTCATTATTTAAGTTATTTTGATTATTAGATATAATTTGCTTGTAATATATCATACAGGTAATTAAATAAGCCTTTACGGTTAGGAATATTAGTTTGAAAGTATTAAAACTCCTTTTGAAGTCAAAATTAGCTGTTTAAGACGAAAAACTTGCCATAAACATTGTTTATCGTTCATTATTTAAGTTATTTCAATTATTAGTTACAATATGCTTGTAATAACTCGTAAAGGTAATTTGATAAACGTGTTGCAATGAAAATAAAAGTTTTGAAGTTTTAAATAAGTTATTGCGATTGTTGGTTATAATATTCCTGTAATATTTAGTACAGCTAATTAAATATAACTCTTCAGTTAGGAATATTAGTGTTAAAGTATTAAAACTTCTTTTGTTGTCAAAACCGGCTGTTTAAGACGAAACACCTGTAATAAATATGTTTATTGAACATTATTTGAGTTATTTCGACTTTTAATAATAATATTCTTGTAATATTTTGTATAACTAATTTAATAAACGTCTTAGGTTAGTAATCTAACTTTAAACATATAAAAAGTACTATAGACGTTTAGTAGGCTTTTATAAACAGAATAACTATATTAAACCTTTTTTTATGGTACATCATTTGAATTACTTTGATTATTATATTAGTATTCTTGTATATATCATTCGGCTAATTAAATAAACATCTTTGGTAAGAATATTAGTTTTAAAGTATTGAAACTGCTTTTGAAGTTTAAATTGGCTGTTTAAGACGAACTACTTGCAATAAACATTGTTTATCGTTCAATATTTAAGTTATTTTGATTGTTAGTTAAAATATTCTTGTAATAACTCATAAAGGTAATTTAATAAACGTCTTCGGTTAAAAATATTTGTTTCAAAGCATCAAAACTTCCTTTGACTTCAAAACTGACTGTTTAAGACGAAATACTTGCAATAAACATTGTTTATCGTTTAATATTTGAGTTATTTTGACTTTTGATTATAATAATCTAGTAATATTTTCTGTAGCTAATTTTATAAACGTCTTAGGTTAGTAATCTAACTTTAATTATATTATAAATAGTCTAGATATTATAATAGGCTTTTCAAAACAGAATAACTATATTAAACCCTTTTTTATCGTACCTTATTTGATTACTTTGATTATTTTATTAGTATTCTTGTAATATATCATACGGCTAATTAAATAAACACCATTGGTTAGGAAATTAGTTTTAAAGTATTAAAACTCCTTTTGACGTTTAAAGCGGCTGTTTAAGACGAAAAACTTGCAATAAACATTTTTTATCGTTTAATATTTAAGTTATTTAGATTTTTGTTTATAATATTTTTGTATTATTTCGTACATCTAAATAAATAAAGCTCTTCCGTTAGAAAAATTAGTTTTAAAGTATTAAAACTCCTTTTGACGTACAATCGGCTGTTTGAGACGAAATACTTGCAGTAAATATTGTTTATCGTTCATTATTTGAGTTATTTTGATAATTAGTTACAATATTCTTGTAATAACTCGTAAAGGTAATTTAGTAAACGTCTTCGGTAAAGAATATTAGTTTTAAAGTATTAAAACTCCTTTTGATGTCAAAATCGGCGGCTTAAGACGAAATACTTACAATAAACATTGTTTATCGTACATTATTTAAGTTATTGCGATTATTGGTTATAATATTCCTTTAATATTTCGTACAGCTAATTAAATAAAGCTCTTCGGTTTGGAATATTAGTTTTAAAGTTTTAAAACTCCTTTTGATGTCAAAATCGGATGTTTGAGACGAAATACTTGCAGTAAACATTGTTTTTCGTACATTATTTAAGTTATTTCGATTTTTGTTTATAATATTCTCGTTATATATCATACAGCTAATTTAATAAAATTCTTCGGCTAGGAATATTAGTTTTAAACTATTAAAACTCGTTTTGAATTCAAAATTAGCTTTTTAAGACGAAATACTTGCAATAGACACTGTTTATCATTCATTATTTGAGTTATTTCGATTATTAGTTACAATATTCTTGTAATAACTCGTACAGCTAATTAAAAAAAGATCTTCGGATAGGAATATCAGTTTTAAAGTATTAAAACTCTTTTTGACGTCAAAATCGGCTATTTAAGACGAAACACTTGCAATAAACAATGTTTATCGTTCATTATTTAAGTTATTTCTATGGTTAGTTACAATATTCTTGTAATAACTCGTAAAAGTAATTTAATAAACGTCTTCAGTTAATAATATTATTTTAAAAATATTAAAAACACCTTTTGACGTCAAAATCGGCTGTTTAAGACGAAATACTTGCAATAAAGATTGTTTATCGTACAGTATTCAAGTTGTTTCGATTGTTGGTTATAATTTTATTGTAGTAAATCATAAAGCTTATTAAAAAAACCTCTTCGGTACCTCTTTATTTATCGTGCACTAGATGAATTACTTTGATTATTATAATAGTATTTTTGTAATATATCATACGGGTAATTAAATAAAAATCTTCGGTTAGGATAAAAGTTTTAAAGTATGATAACTCTTTATGACGTTTAAATCAGCTGTTTAAGACGAAATACTTGCAATAAACGTTCTTTATCGTTTAATATTTAAGTTATTTCGATTATTAGTTAAAATATTCTTGTAATAACTCATGAAAGTAGTTTAATAAACGTCTTCGGTTAAAAAAATTCGTTTTATAAGATCAAAACTTCCTTTGACGTCAAAACCGACTCTTTAAGACGAAATACTTGCAAAAAACATTGTTTATCGTTCATTAATTGAGTATATCGACTTTTGATTATAATATTGGTGTGATATTATGTGCAGCTATTTTAATAAACGTCTTTAGTTAGTAATCAAACTTTAAACATATTAAAAGTACTCTAGACGTTATAATAGGCTGTTTTAAACAAAATACTTGTATTAAACCCTTTTTTCTCGTACACTATATGAATTATTTTCAGTATTGGCATTAATATTCTTGTAATATGTCATACAGCTAATTAAATAAACTTCTTCGGATAGATATATTAGTTTTAAAGTATTAAAACTCCTTTTGACGTCAAAATCGGCTGTTTGAAACAAAATACTTGCAGTAAACATTGTTTATCGTTCATTATTTGAGTTATTTTCATAGTTAGTTACAATATTCTTGTAATAACTCGTACAGCTAATTAAAAAAGAGCTTTGGATAGGAATATTAGTTTTAAAGTATTAAAACTCCCTTTGACGTCAAAATCGGCTATTTAAGACGAATTACTTGCAAAAAACATTGTTTATCGTTCATTATTTGAGTTATTACGATGGTTAGTTCAGTATTCTTGTAATAACTCGTAAAGATAATTTGATAAACGTCTTCAGTTAATAATATTATTTTTCAAATATATAAACACCTTTTGACGTCAAAATCGGCTGTTGACGACGAAATACTTGCAATAAACATTGTTTATCGTACAGTATTTAAGTTATTTCGATCGATGGTTATTATTTTATTGTAGTATATCATACAGCTTATCAAAAAAACCTCTTCGGTTTGAAATATTATTTTTACAGTATTAAAACTCCTTTTGACGTCAAAATCGGCTGTTTAAGACGAAATACTTGCAATAAACTTTGTTTATCGTTCTTTATATGAGTTATTTTGATTATCGGTATTAATATTCTTGAAATATATCATACAGCTAGTTCAATAAAGCTCATCGGTTAGAAATATTAGTTTTAAAGTATTAAAACTCCTTTTGACAATAAAACTAGCTGTTTAAGACGAAACACTTGCAATAAACATTGTTTATTGTACATTATTCGAGTTGTTTCAATTTTTGCTTATAAAATGCTCGTAATATATCATACAATTAACTAAATAAACTTCTTAGGTTATAATTATTTTTTTTAAAGAATTAAAACTCCTTTTGACGTCAAAATCGGCTGTTTAAGACAAAAAACTTGCAATAAACATTGTTTATCGTACAGTATATAATTTATTCTAATTTTTGATTAAAATATTCGTCTAATACTTCGTACAGCTAATTAAATAAATCTCTTCGGTTAGGAATATTAGTTTTAAAGTATCAAAACTCCTTTTGACGTCAAAATTGGCTGTTAAAAACGAAACACTTAAAATAAACATTTTTTATCGTGAAGTGTTTAATTTATTCCATTTGTTGTTTATAATATTTTTGTAATATTTTGTACAGCTAATTAAATAAACGTCTTTAGTTAGTAATCCAAATTTAAACATATTAAAAGTACTATTGACGTTATAATAGGCTGTTTTAACAAAATACTTGTATTAAACCCTTTTTTCTTGTACAATATATAAATTGTATTGATTATTAGCTTTACTAATCATGTAATATATCATACAGCTAATTAAAACAACCTCTTCGGATAGGAATATTTGTTTTAATGTATTAAAACTCCTTTTGACGTCAAAATCGGATGTTTGAGACGAAATACTTGCAGTAAACATTGTTTTTCGTTCATTATCTGAGTTATTTCGATTTTTAGTTACAATATTCTCGTAATAACTCGTAAAGGTTATTTAATAAACGTCTTTGGTTAAAAGTATTAGTTTTAAAGTTTTAAAACTCCATTTAACGTCAAAATCGGCTGTTTAAGAAAAAATACATGCAATAAACATTGTTTATTGTACATTATTTGAGTTATTTCGACTTTTAATCATAATATTCTTGTAATATTTTGTATAGCTAATTTAATAAACGTCTTAGGTTAGTAATCTAACTTTAAACATATTAAAAGTATTATAGACGTTATAATAGGCTTTTCTAAAACATAATAACTATATTAAACTCTTTTTTATCGTACGTTAGTTGAATTACTTTGATTATTATATTAGTATTCTTGTAATACATCATACGGCTAATTAAATAAACATCTTCGGTTAGGATACTAGTTTTAAATTATTAACACTCCTTTTGACGTTAAATTTGCTGTTTAAGACGAAATACTTGCAATAAACATTGTTTATTGTTTAATATTTAAGTTATTTCCATTATTAGTTAAAATATTCTTGTAATAACTCATAAAGGTAATCTAATAAACGTCTCTGGTTAAAAATGTTTGTTTTAAAGCATCAAAACTACCTTTGACGTCAAAACCGACTGTTTAAGACGAAATACTTGCAATAAACATTGTTCATCGTATAGTATTTAAGTTATTACAATTGTTAGTAATAATATTCCTGTAATATTTCGTACAGCTAATTAAATAAATCTCTTCGGTTAGGAATATTAGTTTTAAAGTTTTAAAACTCCTTTTGATGTCAAAATCGGATGTTTGAGACGAAATACTTGCAGTAAACATTGTTTTTCGTACATTATTTAAGTTATTTCGACTTTTGATTATAATATTCTTGTAATATTTTGTATAGCTAATTTAATAATCGTCTTAGGTTAGTAATCTTACTTTAATTATATTAAGAATACTCTAGATATTATAATAGGCTTTTTAAAACAGAATAACTATACTAAACCCTTTTTTATCGTACGTTGTTTGAATTACTTTGATTATTATATTAGTATTCTTGTAATATATCATTGGCTAATTAAATAAACATCTTCGGTAAGAATATTAGTTTTAAAGTATTAAAACTTCTTTTGACGTTTAAATCGGCTGTTTAAGACGAAATACTTGCAATAAACATTGTTTATCGTACAATATATAAGTTATTTTGATTATTAGTTAAAATATTCTTGTAATAACTCATAGAGGTAATTTAATAAACGTCTTCGGTAAAAAATATTTGTTTCAAAGCATCAAAACTTCCTTTGACTTCAAAACAGACTGTATAAGACGAAATATTTGCAATAAACATTATGTATCGTTTATTATTTGAGTTATTTCGACTTTTTGTTATAATATCGGTGTAATATTATGTTTATCTATGTTAATAAACGTCTTTAGTTAGTAATCCAACTTTAAACATATTAAAAGTACTATAGACGTTATAATAGGCTGTTTTTAACAATATACTTGTATTAAACCATTTTTTCTCGTACACTATATGAATTATTTTGAGTATTGACATTAACATTTTTGTAATATGTCAAACAGCTAATTAAATAAACCTCTTCGGATAGGAATATTAGTTTTAAAGTATTAAAATTTCTTTTGACGGCAAAATCGGCTGTTTAAGACGAAATATTTGCAATAAAAACTGTTTATTGTTTATTATTTGAGTTATTTCGATTATATGTTACAATATTTTTGTAAAATATCATGAAGGTAATTTAATAAACGTCTTCGGTTAAAAATATTAGTATTAAATTATTAAAACTCCTTTTGACGTCAAAACCGACTCTTTAAGACGAAATACTTGCAAAAAACATTGTTTATCGTTCATTAATTGAGTATATCGACTTTTTATAATAATATTGGTGTAATATTATGTGCAGCTATTTTAATAAACGGCTTTAGTTAGTAATCAAACTTTAAGCATATTAAAAGTACTATAGACGTTAAAATAGGCTGTTTTAAACAAAATACTTGTTATAAACCCTTTTTTCTCGTACACTATTTGAATTATTTTGAGTATTGACATTAATATTTTTGTAATATGTCATACAGCTAATTAAATAAACCTCTTCGGATAGGAATATTAGTTTTAAATAAAACTCCTTTTGACGTCAAAATCGGCTGTTTGAAACAAAATACTTGCAGTAAACATTGTTTATCGTTCATTATTTGAGTTATTTTCATAGTTAGTTACAATATTCAAGTAATAACTCGTACAGCTTATCATAAAAACCTCTTCGGTTTGAAATATAATTTTTAAAGTATTAAAACTCCTTTTGACGTCAAAATCGGCTGTTTAAGACGAAATACTTGCAATAAACTTTGTTTATCGTTTTTATATGAGTTATTTTGATTATCGGTATTAATATTCTTGAAATATATCATACAGCTAATTCAATAAAGCTCATCGGTTAGAAATATTAGTTGTAAAGTATTAAAACTCCTTTTGACATCAAAATTAGCTGTTTAAGACAAAACACTTGCAATAAACATTGTTTATAGTACATTATTTGAGTTATTTCAATTTTTGGTTATAAAATGCTCGTAATATATCATACAATTAACTAAATAAACTTCTTAGGTTATAATTATTTTTTTTATAGAATTAAAACTCCTTTTGACGTCAAAATCGGCTGTTTAAGACAAAACACTTGCAATAAACATTGTTTATCGTACAGTATATAATTTATTCTAATTTTTGATTAAAATATTCGTCTAATACTTCGTACAGCTAATTAAATAAAATTTCTTCGTATAGGAATATTAGTTTTGAAGTATTAAAACTCCTTTTGACGTCAAAATTGGCTGTTAAAAACGAAACACTTAAAATAAACATTTTTTATCATAAAGTGTTTAAGTTATTCCATATCTTGTTTATAATATTTTTGTAATATTTTGTACAGCTAATTAAATAATCGTCTTTAGTTAATAATCCAAATTTAAACATATTAAAATTACTATTGACGTTATAATAGGCTGTTTTAACAAAATACATGAAATAAACCCTTTTTTCTTGTACAATATATAAATTATTTTGATTATTGGCTTCACTAATCATGTAATATATCATACAGCTAATTAAAACAACCTCTTCGGATAGGAATATTAGTTTTAATGTATTAAAACTTCTTTTGACGTTTAAATCGGATGTTTGAGACAAAATACTTGCAGTAAACATTGTTTTTCGTTCATTATTTGAGTTATTTTGATTTTTGGTTACAATATTCTTGTATTAACTCGTAAAAGTAATTTATAAAACGTCTTCGGTAAAAAATATTTGTTTCAAAGCATCAAAACTTCTTTTGACTTCAAAACCGACTGTATAAGACGAAATATTTGCAATAAACATTGTTTATCGTTAATTATTTGAGTTATTTAGATTTTTTGTTATAATATCGATGTAATATTATGTGTATCTATTTTAATAAACTTCTTTAGTTAGTAATCCAACTTTAAACATATTAAAAGTACTATAGACGTTATAATAGGCTGTTTTAAACAAAATACTTGTATTAAACCCTTTTTTCTCGAACACTATATGAATTATTTTGAGTATTGACATTAACATTTTTGTAATATGTCATACAGCTAATTAAATAAACCTCTTCGGATAGGAATATTAGTTTTAAAGTATTAAAACTCCTTTTGACGTCAAAATCGGCTGTTTAAGACGAAATACTTGCAATTAAAACTGTTTATCGTTTATTATTTGAGTTATTTCGATTATTTGTTACAATATTTTTGTAATAACTCGTAAAGGTAATTTAATAAACGTCTTCGTATAAAAATATTAGTTTTAAAGTTTAAAAAATCATTTTGACGTCAAAATCGGCTGTTTAAGACGAGACACTTGCAATAAACATTCTTTATTGTTTAATATTTAAGTTATTTCGATTATTAGTTAAAATATTCTTGTAATAACTCATGAAGGTAATTTAATAAACGTCTTCGGTTAAAAATATTCGTTTTATAAGATCAAAACTTCCTTTGACGTCAAAACCGACTCTTTAAAACGAAATAATTGCAAAAAACATTGTTTATCGTTCAATAATTGAGTATATCGACTTTTGATTATAATATTGGTGTAATATTATCTGCAGCTATTTTAATAAACGTCTTTAGTTAGTAATCAAACTTTAAACATATTAAAAGTACTCAAGACGTTATAATAGGCTGTTTTAAACAAAATACTTGTATTAAAACCTTTTTTCTCGTACACTATTTGAATTATTTTGAGTATTGACATTAATATTTTTGTAATATGTCATACAGCTAATTAAATAAACTTCTTCGGATAGATTTATTAGTTTTAAAGTATTAAAACTCCTTTTGACGTCAAAATCGGCTGTTTGAAACAAAATACTTGCAGTCAACATTGTTTATCGTTCATTATTTGAGTTATTTTCATAGTTAGTTACAATATTCTTGTAATAACTCGTACAGCTAATTAAAAAAGAGCTTTGGATAGGAATATAAGTTTTAAAGTATAAAAACTCCCTTTGACGTCAAAATCGGCTATTTAAGACGAAATACTTGCAAAAAACATTGTTTATCGTTCATTATTTGAGTTATTACGATGGTTAGTTCAGTATTCTTGTAATAACTCGTAAAGATAATTTGATAAACGTCTTCAGTTAATAATATTATTTTTAAAATATATAAACACCTTTTGACGTCAAAATCGGCTGTTGAAGACAAAATACTTGCAATAAACATTGTTTATCGTACAGTATTTAAGTTATTTCGATCGATGGTTATTATTTTATTGTAGTATATCATACAGCTTATCAAAAAAACCTCTTCGGTTTGAAATATTATTTTTACAGTATTAAAACTCCTTTTGACGTCAAAATCGGCTGTTTAAGACGAAATACTTGCAATAAACTTTGTTTATCGTTCTTTATATGAGTTATTTTGATTATCGGTATTAATATTCTTGAAATATATCATACAGCTAATTCAATAAAGCTCATCGGTTAGAAATATTAGTTTTAAAGTATTAAAACTCCTTTTGGCAATAAAACTAGCTGTTTAAGACGAAACACTTGCAATAAACATTGTTTATTGTACATTATTCGAGTTATTTCAATTTTTGCTTATAAAATGCTCGTAATATATCATACAATTAACTAAATAAACTTCTTAGGTTATAATTATTTTTTTTAAAGAATTAAAACTCCTTTTGACGTCAAAATCGGCTGTTTAAGACAAAAAACTTGCAATAAACATTGTTTATCGTACAGTATATAATTTATTCTAATTTTTGATTAAAATATTCGTCTAATACTTCGTACAGCTAATTAAATAAATCTCTTCGGTTAGGAATATTAGTTTTAAAGTATTAAAACTCCTTTTGACGTCAAAATTGGCTGTTAAAAACGAAACACTTAAAATAAACATTTTTTATCGTGAAGTGTTTAATTTATTCCATTTGTTGTTTATGATATTTTTGTAATATTTTGTACAGCTAATTAAATAAACGTCTTTAGTTAGTAATCCAAATTTAAACATATTAAAAGTACTATTGACGTTATAATAGGCTGTTTTAACAAAATACTTGTATTAAACCCTTTTTTCTTGTACAATATATAAATTGTATTGATTATTAGCTTTACTAATCATATAATATATCATACAGCTAATTAAAACAACCTCTTCGGATAGGAATATTTGTTTTAATGTATTAAAACTCCTTTTGACGTCAAAATCGGATGTTTGAGACGAAATACTTGCAGTAAACATTGTTTTTCGTTCATTATCTGAGTTATTTCGATTTTTAGTTACAATATTCTCGTAATAACTCTTAAAGGTTATTTAATAAACGTCTTTGGTTAAAAGTATTAGTTTCAAAGTTTTAAAACTCCTTTTAACGTCAAAATCGGCTGTTTAAGACAAAATACATGCAATAAACATTGTTTATTGTACATTATTTGAGTTATTTCGACTTTTAATCATAATATTCTTGTAATATTTTGTATAGCTAAATTGATAAACGCTTTAGGTTAGTAATCTAACTTTAAACATATTAAAAGTATTATAGACGTTATAATAGGCTTTTCTAAAACATAATAACTATATTAAACTCTTTTTTATCGTACGTTAGTTGAATTACTTTGATCATTATATTAGTATTCTTGTAATACATCATACGGCTAATTAAATAAACATCTTCGGTTAGGATACTAGTTTTAAATTATTAACACTCCTTTTGACGTTAAATTTGCTGTTTAAGACGAAATACTTGCAATAAACATTATTTATTGTTCAATATTTAAGATATTTCCATTATTAGTTAAAATATTCTTGTAATAACTCATAAAGGTAATCTAATAAACGTCTCTGGTTAAAAATGTTTGTTTTAAAGCATCAAAACGACCTTTGACGTCAAAACCGACTGTTTAAGACGAAATACTTGCAATAAACATTGTTCATCGTATAGTATTTAAGTTATTACAATTGTTAGTAATAATATTCCTGTAATATTTCGTACAGCTAATTAAATAAAGCTCTTCGGTTAGGAATATTAGTTTTAAAGTATTAAAACTCCTATTGATGTCAAAATAGGATGTTTAAGACGAAATACCTGTAATAAATATGTTTATTGAACATTATTTGAATATTTCGACTTTTGATTATAATATTCTTGTAATATTTTGTATAGCTAATTTAATAATCGTCTTAGGTTAGTAATCTTACTTTAATTATATTAAGAATACTCTAGATATTATAATAGGCTTTTTAAAACAGAATAACTATACTAAACCCTTTTTTATCGTACGTTGTTTAGATTACTTTGATTATTATATTAGTATTCTTGTAATATATCATTGGCTAATTAAATAAACATCTTCGGTAAGAATATTAGTTTTAAAGTAATAAAACTTCTTTTGACGTTTAAATCGGCTGTTTAAGACGAAATACTTGCAATAAACATTGTTTATCGTACAATATATAAGTTATTTTGATTATTAGTTACAATATTCTTGTAATAACTCATAGAGGTAATTTAATAAACGTCTTCGGTAAAAAATATTTGTTTCAAAGCATCAAAACTTCCTTTGACTTCAAAACCGACTGTATAAGACGAAATATTTGCAATAAACATTATTTATCGTTTATTATTTGAGTTATTTCGACTTTTTGTTATAATATCGGTGTAATATTATGTTTATCTATTTTAATGAACGTCTTTAGTTAGTAATCCAACTTTAAACATATTAAAAGTACTATAGACGTTATAATAGGCTGTTTTAAACAATATACTTGTATTAAACCATTTTTTCTCGTACACTATATGAATTATTTTGAGTATTGACATTAAGATTTTTGTAATATGTCAAACAGCTAATTAAATAAACCTCTTCGGATAGGAATATTAGTTTTAAAGTATTAAAATTTCTTTTGACGTCAAAATCGGCTGTTTAAGACGAAATATTTGCAATAAAAACTGTTTATTGTTTATTATTTGAGTTATTTCGATTATTTGTTACAATATTTTTGTAATAACTCGTAAAGGTGATTTAATAAACGTCTTTAGATAAAAATATTAGTTTTAAAGTTTTAAAAATCCTTTTGACGTCAAAATCGGCTGTTTAAGACGAGACACTTGCAATAAACATTCTTTATCGTTTAATACTTAAGTTATTTCGATTATTAGTTAAATTATTCTTGTAATAACTCATGAAGATAATTTAATAAACGTCTTCGGTTTAAAATATTAGTTTTAAATTATTAGAACTCCCTTTGACGTCAAAACCAACTCTTTAAGACGAAATACTTGCAAAAAACATTGTTTATCGTTCATTAATTGAGTATATCGACTTTTGATTATAATATTGGTGTAATATTATGTGCAGCTATTTTAGTAAACGTCTTTAGTTAGTAATCAAACTTTAAACATATTAAAAGTACTCAAGACGTTATAATAGGCTGTTTTAAACAAAATACTTGTATTAAAACCTTTTTTCTCGTACACTATTTGAACTATTTTGAGTATTGACATTAATATTTTTGTAATATGTCATACAACTAATTAAATAAACGTCTTCGGATAGAAATATTAGTTTAAAGTATTAAAACTCCTTTTGACGTCAAAATCGGCTGTTTGAAAACAAAATACTTGCAGTAAACATTGATTATCGTTCATTATTTGAGTTATTTTCATAATTAGTTACAATATTCATGTAATAACTCGTAGAGCTAATTGAAAAGCCCTTCGGATAGGTATATTATTTTAAAGTATTAAAACTCCCTTTGACGTCAAAATCGGCTATTTAAGACGAAATACTTGCAATAAACATTGTTTATCGTACAGTATTTAAGTTATTTCAATTGATGGTTATTATTTTATTGTAGTATATCATACAGCTTATCATAAAAACCTCTTCGGTTTGAAATATTATTTTTACAGTATTAAAACACCTTTTGACGTCAAAATCGGCTGTTTAAGACGAAATACTTGCAATAAACTTTGTTTATCGTTCTTTATATGAGTTATTTTGATTAACTTTATTAATATTCTTGAAATATATCATACAGCTAATTCAATAAAGCTCATCGGTTAGAAATATTAGTTTTAAAGTATTAAAACTCCTTTTGACATCAAAATTAGCTGTTTAAGACGAAACACTTGCAATAAACATTGTTTATAGTACATTATTTGAGTTATTTCAATTTATGGTTATAAAATGCTCGTAATATATCATACAATTAACTAAATAAACTTTTTAGGTTATAATTATTTTTTTTATAGAATTAAAACTCCTTTTGACGTCAAAATCGGCTGTTTAAGACAAAACACTTGCAATAAACATTGTTTATCGTACAGTATATAATTTATTCTAATTTTTGATTAAAATATTCGTCTAATACTTCGTACAGCTAATTAAATAAAATTTCTTCGGTTAGGAATATTAGTTTTAAAGTATTAGAACTCCTTTTGACGTCAAAATTGGCTGTTAAAAACGAAACACTTAAAATAAACATATTTTATCGTAAAGTGTTTAAGTTATTCCATTTCTTGTTTATAATACTTTTGTAATATTTTGTACAGCTAATTAAATAAACTTCTTTAGTTAGTAATCCAAATTCAAACATATTAAAAGTACTATTGACGTTATAATAGGCTGTTTTAACAAAATACTTGTAATAAACCCTTTTTTCTTTTACAATATATAAATTATTTTGATTATTGGCTTTACTAATCATGTAATATATCATACAGCTAATTAAAACATCCTCTTCGGATAGGAATATTAGTTGTAATGTATTAAAACTCCTTTTGACGTAAAAATCGGATGTTTGAGACGAAATACTTGCCATTAACATTGTTTTTCGTTCATTATTTAAATTATTTTGATTTTTGGTTACAATATTCTTGTAATAACTCGTAAAGTTATTTAATAAACGTCTTTGGTTAAAAGTATTAGTTTTAAAGTTTTAAAACTCCTTTTGACGTCAAAATCGACTGTTTAAGACGAGTCATATGCAATAAACATTGTTTATTGTATATTATTTGAGTTATTTCGACTTTTGATCATAATATTCTTGTAATATTTTGTATAGCTAATTTAATAAACGTCTTAGGTTAGTAATCTAACTTAAAACATATTAAAAGTACTAAAGACATTTTAATAGGCTTTTCTAAAACTGAATAACTACATTAAACCCTTTTTTATCGTACGTTGTTTGAATTACTTTGATTATTATATTAGTATTCTTGTAATATATCATACGGCTAATTAAATAAACATCTTCGGTAAGAATATTAGTTTTAAAGTATTAAAACTTCTTTTGACGTTTAAATCGGATATTTAAGACGATATACTTGCAATAAACATTGTTTATCGTTTAATATTTGAGTTATTTCGACTTTTCGTTATAATATTGGTGTAATATTATGTGCATCTATTTAAATAAACGTCTTTAGTTAGTAATTCAACTTTAAACATATTAAAAGTACTCTAGACGTTATAATAGGCTGCTTTAAACAAAATACTTGTATTAAACACTTTTTTCTCGTACACTATATGAATTATTTTCAGTATTGGCATTAATATTCTTGTAATATGTCATACACCTAATAAAATAAAGCTTTTCCGATAGGAATATTAGTTTTAAAGTATTAAAACTCCTTTTGACTTCTAAATCGGCTGTTTAAGACGAAACACTGACAATAAACATTGTTTAAAGTACATTATTTGAGTTATTTCAATTTTTGGTTATAAAATGCTTGTAATATATCATACAATTAACTAAATAAACCTCTTAGGTTAAAATTATTATTTTTAAAGAATTAAAACTCCTTTTGACGTCAAAATCGGCTTTTAAGATAAAACACTTGCAATAAACATTGTTTATCGTACAGTATATAATTTATTCTAATTTTTGATTAAAATATTCGTCTAATACTTCGTACAGCTAATCAAATAAATCTCTTCGGTTTGAAATATTATTTTTAAAGTATTAAAACTACTTTTGACGTCAAAATTGGCTGTTAAAAACGAAACACTTGAAATAAACATTGTTTATCGTAAAGTGTTTAAGTTATTCCATTTGTTGTTTATAATATTTTTAGACAAAATACAGGCAATAAACATTGTTTATTGTACATTATTTGATTTATTTCGACTTTTAATCATAATATTCTCGTAATATTTTGTATAGCTAATTTAATAAACGTCTTAGGTTAGTAATCTAACTTTGAACATATTAAAAGTACTATAGACGTTATAATAGCCTTTTATAAACAGAATAACTATATTAAACCCTTTTTTGTCGTACGTTGTTTGAATTACTTTGATTATTATATTAGTATTCTTGTAATATATCATTCGGCTAATTAAATAAACATCTTCGGTAAGAATATTAGTTTTAAATTATTAAAACTTCTTTTGACGTTTAAATCGGCTGTTTAAGACGAAATACTTGCAATATACATTGTTTTTCGTTCAATATATAAGTTATTTTGATTATTAGTTAAAATATTTTAATAACTCATTCGGCTAATTAAATAAACATCTTCGGTTAAAAATATTTGTTTCAAAGCATCAAAACTTCCTTTGACTTCAAAACCGACTGTATAAGACGAAATATTTGCAATAAACATTGTTTATCGTTCATTATTTGAGTTATTCGACTTTTTGTTATAATATTGGTGTAATATTATGTGTATCTATTTTAATAAACGTCTTTAGTTAGTAATCCAACTTTAAACATATTAAAAGTACTATAGACTTTATAATAGGCTGTTTTGAGCAAAATACTTGTATTAAACCCTTTTTTCTCGTACACTATATGAATTATTTTCAGTATTAACATTAATATTTTTGTAATATGTCATACAGCTAATTAAATAAACCTCTTCGGATAGAAATATTAGTTTTAAAGTATTTAAACTCCTTTTGACGTCAAAATCGGCTGTTTAAGACGAAATACTTGCAATAAAAACTGTTTATCGTTTATTATTTGAGTTATTTCGATTATTTGTTACAATATTTTTGTAATAACTCGTAAAGGTAATTTAATAAACGTCTTCGGGTAAAATATTAGTTTTAAAGTTTTAAAACTCCTTTTGACGTCAAAATCGGCTGTTTAAGACGAGACACTTGCAATAAACATTGTTTTTCGTACAGTATTTAAGTTATACTGATTGTTGGTTATAATAATCTTGTAATATTTTCTAGAGCTAATTAAATAAAGCTCTTCGGTTAGGATGTTAGTTTTAAAGTATTAAAACTCTATTTGACGTCAAAATCGGCTGTTTAAGACGAAATACATGCAATAAACATGCTTATCGTACTATATTTGAGTTATTTCGATTTTTGGTTATAATGTTCTCGTAGTATTTTGTCAGCTAGATTAATAAACCTATTAGGTTAGTAATCTAACTTTGAACATATTAAAAGTACTATAGACGTTATAGTAGACTGTTTTAAACAAAATAACTATATCAAACCTTTTTTTATTGTACGTTATTTGAATTACTTTGATTATTAATATTAATAATCTTGAAATATGTCATACAGCTAATTAAATAAACCTCTCCGGTAAGGAATATTAGTTTTAAAGTATTAAAACTTCTTTTGATGTCAAAATTGGCGGTTTACGACGAAATACTTACAATAAACATTGTTTATCGTACATTATTTGAGTTATTTCGATTTTTGTTTATAATATTCTTGTAATATTTCGTACAGCTAATTAAATAAAGCTCTTTGGTTAGGAATAATAGTTTTAAAGCGTTAAAACTACTTATCTGTCAAAATCGGCTGTTAGACGAAAAACTTGCAATAAACATTGTTTATTGTACATTATTTGAGTTATTTCGACTTTTGAATATAATAATCTTGTAATATTTTATGTAGCAAATTTTATAAACGTCTTAGGTTAGTAATCTAACTTTAACTATATTAAAAATAGTCTAGATATTATAATAGGCTTTTTAAAACAGAATAAATATATTAAACCCTTTTTTATCGTACGTTATTGGAATTACTTTGATTATTCTATTAGTATTCTTGTAATATATCATACAGCTAATTAAATAAACATCTTCGGTTAGGATATTAGTTTTAAAGTATTAAAACTCCTTTTAACGCCAAAATCGGCTGTTTAAGACAAAAAACTTGCAATTAACGTTTTTTATCGTTTAATATTTAAGTTATTTCGATTTTTGTTTATAATATTCTTGTAATATTTCGTACAGCTAATTAAATAAAGCTCTTCGGTTAGGAATATTAGTTTTAAAGTATTAAAAATCCTTTTGACGTCAAAATCGGCTGTTTGAGACGAAATACTTGCAGTAAATATTGTTTATCGTTCATTATTTAAGTCATTTTGATAATTAGTTACAATATTCTTGTACTAACTCGTAAAGGTAAGTTAGTAAACGTCTTCGGTAAGAAATATTAATTTTAAAGTATTAAAACTCCTTTTGATGTCAAATTCGGCGGTTTAAGACGAAATACTTACAATAAACACTGTTTATCGTACATTATTTGAGTTATTTCGATTTTTGTTTATAATATTCTTGTTATATATCATACAGCTAAATTATTAAAGCTCTTCGGTTAGGAATATTAGTTTTAAACTATTAAAACTCCTTTTGACGTCAAAATTAGCTTTTTAAGACGAAATACTTGCAATAAACATTGTTTATCATTCATTATTTGAGTTATTTCGATTATTAGTTACAATATTCTTGTAATAACTCGTACCGCTAATTAAAAAACGCTCTTCGGATATAAATATTAGTTTTGAAGTATTAAAACTCCCTTTGACGTCGAAATCGGCTATTTAAGAAGAAACACTTGCAATAAACAATGTTTATCGTTCATTATTTAAGTTATTTCGATGTTTAGTTACAATATGCTTGTATTAACTCGTAAAGGTAATTCAATAAACGTCTTCAGTTAAACATATTATTTTCAAAAGATTTAAACACCTTTTGACGTCAAAATCGGCTGTTTAAGACGAAATACTTGCAATAAACATTGTTTATCGTACAGTATTTAAGTTATTTCAATTGTTGGTTATAATTTTATTGTATTAAATCATAAAGCTTATTAAAAAAACTTCTTCGGTATCTCTTTATTTATCGTGCACTATTTGAATTACTTTGATTATTATAATAGTATTCTTGTAATATATCATACGGCTAATTAAATAAAAATCTTCGGTTAGGATATTTGTTTAAAAGTAGTAAAACTCTTTTTGATGTTTAAATCAGCTGTTTAAGACGAAATACTTGCAATAAACATTGTTTATCGTTTATGTTTAAGTTATTTCGATTATTAGTTAAAATAATCTTGTTATAACTCATAAAGGTAATTTAATAAACGTCTTCGGTTAAAAATATTTCTTTTAAAGCATGAAAACTTCCTTTGACGTCAAAATGGGCTGTTTAAGACGTAATACTTGCAAAAAACATTGTTTATCGTTCATTAATTGAGTATTTCGACTTTTGATTATAATATTGGTGTAATATTATGTGCAGCTATTTTAATAAACGTCTTTAGTTAGTAATCCAACTTCAAACATATTAAAAGTACTTTAGACGTTAAAATAGGCTGTTTTAAACAAAATACTTGTATTAAACCTTTTTTTCTCGTACACTATTTGAATTATTTTGAGTATTGGCATTATTATTCTTGTAATTAGTCATACAGCTAATTAAAAAAAACCTCTTCGGATAGGAATATTAGTTTTAAAGTATTAAAACTCCTTTTGACGTCAAAATCGGGTGTTTGAGACGAAATACTTGCAGTAATCATTGTTTTTCGTTCATTAATTGAGTTATTTCGATTTTTAGTTACAATATTCTTGTAATAACTCGTAAAGGTTATTTAATAAACGTCTTTGGTTAAAAGTATTAGTTTTAAAGCATCAAAAGTTCCTTTGACGTCAAAACCGACTGTTTAAGACGAAATACTTGCGATAAGCATTGTTTATCGTTCCTTATTTGAGTTATTTCAATTTTTGGTTATATTATTGGTGTAATATTATGTGCAGCTATTTTAATAAACGTCTTTAGTTAGTAATCCAACTTTAAACATATTAAAAGTACTATAGACGTTATAATAGGCTGTTTTAAACAAAATACTGGTATTAAACCCTTTTTTCTTGTACACTATATGAATTATTTTGAGTATTGACATTAATATTTTTTTAATATGTCATACAGCTAATTAAATAAACCTCTTCGGATAGGAATATTAGTTTAAAAGTATTAAAACTCCCTTTGACGTCATAATCGGCTATTTAAGACGAAATACTTGCAAAAAACATCGTTTATCGTTCATTTTTTGAGTTATTTCGATTATTTGTTACAATATTTTTGTAATAACTCGTAAAGGTAATTTAATAAACGACTTCGGATAAAAGTATTAGTTTTAAAGTTTTAAAACTCTTTTTGACGTCAAAATCGGCTGTTTAAGACGAGACACTTGCAATAAACATTCTTTATCGTTTAATATTTAAGTTATTTCGATTATTAGTTAAAATATTCTTGTAATAACTCATGAAGGTAATTTCATAAACGTCTTCGGTTAAAAATATTCGTTTTATAAGATCAAAACTTCCTTTAACGTCAAAACCGATTCTTTGAAACGAAATACTTGCAAAAAACATTGTTTATCGTTTATTAATTGAGTATATCGACTTTTGATTACAATATTGGTGTAATATTATGTGCATCTATTTTAATAAACGTCTTTAGTTAGTAATCCTACTTTAAACATATCAAAAGTACTCAAGACGTTATAATAGGCTGTTTTAAACAAAATACTTGTATTAAAACCTTTTTTCTAGTACACTATATGAATTATTTTCAGTATTGTCATTAATATTCTTGTAATATGGTATACAGCTAATAAAATAAACCTCTTCGGATAGGAATATTAGTTTTAAAGTAATAAATCTTCTTTTGACGTCAAAATCGGCTGTTTGAAACAAAATACTTGCAGTCAACATTGTTTATCGTTCATTATTTGAGTTATCTTCATAATTAGTTACAATATTCTTGTAATAACTCGTACAGACAATTAAAAAAGCTGTTCGGATAGGAATATTATTTTAAAGTATTAAAACTCCCTTTGACGTCAAAATCGGCTATTTAAGACGAAACACTTGCAAAAAACATTGTTTATCGTTCATTATTTGAGTTATTACGACGGTTAGTTACAATATTCTTGTAATAACTCGTAAAGGTAATTTGTTAAACGTCTTCAGTTAATAATTCTATTTTTAGAATATATAAACACCTTTTGACGTCAAAATCGGCTGTTGAAGACGAAATACTTGCAATAAACATTGTTTATTGTATAGTATTTAAGTTATTTCGATTGATGATTATTATTTTATTGTAGTATTTCATACAGCTTATTAAAAAAACCTCTTCGGATAGGAATATTAGTTTTAAAGTATTAAAACTCCTTTTGACGTCAAAATCGGATGTTTGAGACGAAATACTTGCAGTAATCATTGTTTTTCGTTCATTAATTGAGTTATTTCGATTTTTAGTTACAATATTCTTGTAATAACTCGTAAAGGTTATTTAATAAACGTCTTTGGTTAAAAGTATTAGTTTTAAAGCATCAAAAGTTCCTTTGACGTCAAAACCGACTGTTTAAGACGAAATACTTGCGATAAGCATTGTTTATCGTTCATTATTTGAGTTATTTCAATTTTTGGTTATATTATTGGTGTAATATTATGTGTATCTATTTTAATAAACGTCTTTAGTTAGTAATCCAACTTTAAACATATTAAAAGTACTATAGACGTTATAATAGGCTGTTTTAAACAAAATACTGGTATTAAACCCTTTTTTCTTGTACACTATATGAATTATTTTGAGTATTGTCAATAATATTTTTGTAATATGTCATACAGCTAATTAAATAAACCTCTTCGGATAGGAATATTAGTTTTAAAGTATTAAAACTCCCTTTGACGTCATATTCGGCTATTTAAGACGAAATACTTGCAAAAAACATTGTTTATCGTTCATTATTTGAGTTATTTCGATTATTTGTTACAATATTTTTGTAATAACTCGTAAAGGTAATTTAATAAACGTCTTCGGATAAAAATATTAGGTTTAAAGTTTTAAAACTCTTTTTGACGTCAAAATCGGCTGTTTAAGACGAGACACTTGCAATAAACATTCTTTATCGTTTAATATTTAGGTTATTTCGATTATTAGTTAAAATATTCTTGTAATAACTCATGAAGGTAATTTAATAAACGTCTTCGGTTAAAAATATTCGTTTTATAAGATCATAACTTCCTTTAACGTCAAAACCGACTCTTTGAAACGAAACACTTAAAATAAACATATTTTATCGTTCATTAATTGAGTATATCGACTTTTGATTACAATATTGGTGTAATATTATGTGCATCTATTTAAATAAACGTCTTTAGTTAGGAATCCAACTTTAAGCATATTAAAAGTACTCAAGACGTTATAATAGGCTGTTTTAAACAAAATACTTGTATTAAAACCTTTTTTCTCGTACACTATATGAATTATTTTCAGTATTGGCATTAATATTCTTGTAATATGGCATACAGCTAATAAAATAAACCTCTTCGGATAGGAATATTAGTTTTAAAGTAATAAAACTTCTTTTGACGTCAAAATCGGCTGTTTGAAACAAAATACTTGCAGTCAACATTGTTTATCGTTCATTATTTGAGTTAATTTCATAATTAGTTACAATATTCTTGTAATAACTCGTACAGACAATTAAAAAAGTTCTTCGGATAGGAATATTATTTTAAAGTATTAAAACTCCCTTTGACATCAAAATCGGCTATTTAAGACGAAATACTTGCAAAAAACATTGTTTATCGTTCATTATTTGAGTTATTACGACGGTTAGTTACAATATTCTTGTAATAACTCGTAAAGGTAATTTGATAAACGTCTTCAGTAAATAATTCTATTTTTAGAATATATAAACACCTTTTGACGTCAAAATCGGCTGTTGAAGACGAAATACTTGCAATAAACATTGTTTATTGTATAGTATTTAAGTTATTTCGATTGATGATTATTATTTTATTGTAGTATATCATACAGCTTATTAAAAAAACCTCATCGGTTTGAAATATTATTTTTAAAGTATTAAAACTCTATTTGACGTCAAAATTGGCTGTTTAAGACGAAATAATTGCAATAAACTTTGTTTATCGTTCTTTATTTGAGTTATTTTGATTATCGGTATTAATATTCTTGAAATATATCATACAGCTAATTCAATGAAGCTCATCGGTTAGAAATATTAGTTTTAAAGTATTAAAACTCCCTTTGACCTCTAAATCGGCTGTTTAAGACGAAACACTTGCAATAAACATTGTTTAAAGTACATTATTTGAGTTATTTCAATTTTTGGTTATAAAATGCTTGTAATATATCATACAATTAACTAAATAAACCTCTTAGGTTAAAATTATTATTTTTAAAGAATTAAAACTCCTTTTGACGTCAAAATCGGCTGTTTAAGATAAAACACTTGCAATAAGCATTGTTTATCGTACAGTATATAATTTATTCTAATTTTTGATTAAAATATTCGTCTAATACTTCGTACAGCTAATTAAATAAATCTCTTCGGTTAAGAATATTTATTTTATAGTTTTAAAACTCCTTTTGACGTCAAAATTGGCTGTTAAAAACGAAACACTTGAAATAAACATTGTTTATCGTAAAGTGTTTAAGTTATTCCATTTGTTGTTTATAATATTTTTGTAATATTTTGTACAGTTAATTAAATAAACGTCTTTAGTTAGTAATCCAAATTTAAATATATTAAAACTACTATTGACGTTATAATAGGCTGTTTTAACAAAATACTTGTATTAAACCCTTTTTTCTTGTACAATATATAAATTAATTTTGATTATTGGCTTTACTAATCATGTAATATATCATACAGCTAATTAAAACAACCTCTTCGGATAGGAATATTTGTTTTAATGTATTAAAACTCCTTTTGACGTCAAAATCGGATGTTTGAGACGAAATACTTGCAGTAAACATTGTTTTTTGTTCATTATTTGAGTTATTACGATTTTTAGTTAAAATATTCTTTTAATAACTCGTACAGGTTATTTAATAAACGTCTTTGGTTAAAAGTATTAGTTTTAAAGTTTTAAAACTCCTTTTGACGTCAAAATCGGCTGTCTAAGACAAAATACATGCAATAAACATTGTTTATTGTACATTATTTGAGTTATTTTGACTTTTAATCATAATATTCTTGTTATATTTTGTATAGCTAATTTAATAAACGTCTTAGGTTAGTAATCTAACTTTAAACATATTAAAAGTACTATAGACGTTATAATAGGCTTTTCTAAAACAGAATAACTATATTAAACCCTTTTTTATCGTAGGTTAGTTGAATTACTTTGATTATTATATTAGTATTCTTGTAATACATCGTACGGCTAATTAAATAAACATCTTCGGTTAGGATATTAGTTTTAAATTATTAAAACTCTATTTGACGTTAAATTGGCTGTTTAAGACGAAATACTTGCAATAAACATTGTTTATTGTTCAATATTTAAGTTATTTCCATTCTTAGTTAAAATATTCTTGTAATAACTTATAAAGGTAATCTAATAAACGTCTCTGGTTAAAAATATTTGTTTTAAAGCATCAAAACTACCTTTGACGTCAAAACCGACTGTTTAAGTTTGACTTCAAAACCGACTGTATAAGACGAAATATTTGAAATATCGTTCATTATTTGAGTTATTTCGACTTTTTGTTATAATATTGGTGTAATATTATGTGTATCTATTTTGATAAACGTCTTTAGTTAGTAATCCAACTTTAAACATATTAAAAGTACTATAGACGTTATAATATGCTGTTTTAAACAAAATACTTGTATTAAACCCTTTTTTCTCGTACACTATATGAATTATTTTCAGTATTGACATTAACATTTTTGTAATATGTCATACAGCTAATCAAATAAACCTCTTCGGATAGGAATATTAGTTTTAAAGTATTAAAACTCCTTTTGACATCAAAATCGGCTGTTTAAGACGAAATACTTGCAATAAAAACTGTTTATCGTTTATTATTTGAGTTAGTTCGATTATTTGTTACAATATTTTTGTAATAACTCGTAAAGGTAATTTAATAAACGTCTTCGTATAAAAATATTAGTTTTAAAGTTTTAAAAATCCTTTTGACGTCAAAATCGGCTATTTAAGATAAAACACTTGCTATAAACATTCTTTATCGTTTAATATTTAAGTTATTTCGATTATTAGTTAAAATATTCTTGTAATAACTCATGAAAGTAATTAAATAAAAATCTTCGGTTAAAAATATTCCTTTTATAAAATCAAAACTTCCTTTGACGTCAAACCGACTCTTTAAGACGAAATACTTGCAAAAAACATTGTTTATCGTTCATTAATTGAGTATATCGACATTTGATTATAATATTGGTGTAATATTATGTGCAGCTATTTTAATAAACGTCATTAGTTAGTAATCAAACTTTAAACATATTAAAAGTACTATAGACGTTAAAATAGGCAGTTTTAAACAAAATACTTGTTATAAACCCTTTTTTCTCGTACACTATTTGAATTATTATGAGTATTGACATTAATATTTTTTGTAATATGTCATACAGCTAATTAAAAAAACCTCTTCGGATAGGAATATAAGTTTTAAAGTATTAAAACTCCTTTTGACGTCAAAATCGGCTGTTTGAAAAAAAATACTTGCAGTAAACATTGTTTATCGTTCATTATTTGAGTTATTTTTATAGTTAGTTACAATATTCATGTAATAACTCGTACAGCTAATTAAAAAAGCCCTTCGGTTAGGTATATTAGTTTTAAAGTATTAAAACTCCCTTTGACGTCAAAATCGGCTAATTAAGACGAAATACTTGCAATAAACATTGTTTATCGTACAGTATTTAAGTTATTTCGATTGATGGTTATTATTTTATTGTAGTATATCATCCAGCTTATCATAAAAACCTCTTCGGTTTGAAATATTATTTTTAAAGTATTAAAACTCCTTTTGACGTCAAAATCGGCTGTTTAAGACGAAATACTTGCAATAAACTTTGTTTATCGTTCTTTATATGAGTTATTTTGATTATCGGTATTAATATTCTTGAAATATATCATACAGCTAATTCAATAAAGCTCATCGGTTAGAAATATTAGTTTTAAAGTATTAAAACTCTTTTTGACATCAAAATTAGCTGTTTAAGACGAAACACTTGCAATAAACATTGTTTATAGTACATTATTTGAGTTATTTCAATTTTTGGTTAGAAAATGCTCGTAATATATCATACAATTAACTAAATAAACTTCTTAGGTTATAATTATTTTTTTTAAAGAATTAAAACTCCTTTTGACGTCAAAATCGGCTGTTTAAGACGAAACACTTGCAATAAACATTGTTTATCGTACAGTATATAATTTATTCTAATTTTTGATTAAAATATTCGTCTAATACTTCGTACAGCTAATTAAATAAAATTTCTTCGGTTAGGAATATTAGTTTTAAAGTATCAAAACTCCTTTTGACGTCAAAATTGGCTGTTAAAAACGAAACAATTAAAATAAACATTTTTTATCGTAAAGTGTTTAAGTTATTCCATTTCTTGTTTATAATATTTTTGTAATATTTTGTACAGCTAGCTAAATAAACTTCTTTAGTTAGTAATCCAAATTTAAACATATTAAAAGTACTATTGACGTTATAGTAGGCTGTTTTAACAAAATACTTGTAATAAACCCTTTTTTCTTTTACAATATATAAATTATTTTGATTATTGGCTTTACTAATCATGTAATATATCATACAGCTAAATGAAACAACCTCTTCGGATAGGAATTATAGTTTTAATGTATTAAAACTCCTTTTGACGTAAATATCGGATGTTTGAGACGAAATACTTGCAGTAAACATTGTTTTTCGTTCTTTATTTGAGTTATTTTGATTTTTGGTTACAATATTCTTGTAATAACTCGTTAAAGTTATTTAATAAATGTCTTTGGTTAAAAGTATTAGTTTTAAAGTTTTCAAACTCCTTTTGACGTCAAAATCGGCTGTTTAAGACGAAATACATGCAATAAACATTGTTTATTGTATATTATTTGAGTTATTTCGACTTTTGATCATAATATTCTTGTAATATTTTGTATAGCTAATTTAATAAACGTCTTAGGTTAGTAATCTAACTTTAAACATATTAAAATTACTATAGACGTTATAATAAGCTTTTCTAAAACAGAATAACTATATTAAACCCTTTTTTATCGTACGTTAGTTGAATTACTTTGATTATTATATTAGTATTCTTGTAATATATCATACGGCTAATTAAATAAACATCTTCGGTAAGAATATTAGTTTTAAAGTATTAAAACTTCTTTTGACGTTTAAATCGGATGTTTAAGACGAAATACTTGCAATAAACATTTTTTATCGTTTAATATTTGAGTTATTTCGACTTTTTGTTATAATATTGGTGTAATATTATGTGCATCTATTTAATTAAACGTCTTTAGTTAGTAATCCAACTTTAAACATATTAAAAGTACTCTAGACGTTATAATAGGCTGTTTTAAACGAAATATTTGTATTAAACCCTTTTTTCTCGTACACTATATGAATTATTTTTAGTATTGGCATTAATATTCTTGTAATATGTCATACAGCTAATAAAAAAAACCTCTTCGGATAGGAATATTAGTTTTAAAGTATTAAAACTCCTTTTGACGTCAACATCGGCTGTTTGAAACAAAATACTTGCAGTTAACATTGTTTATTGTTCATTTTTTGAGTTATTTTCATAATTAGTTACAATATTCTTGTAATAACTCGTACAGCTAATTAAAAAAGCTCTTCGGATAGGAATATTAGTTTTAAAGTATTAAAACTCCCTTTGACGTCAAAATCGGCTACTTAAGACGAAATACATGCAAAAAACATTGTTTATAAGTTCATTATTTGAATATACGACGGTTAGTTACAATATTCTTGTAATAACTCGTAAAGGGAATTTGATAAACGTCTTCAGTTAATAATTCTATTTTTAAAATATATAAACACCTTTTGACGTCAAAATCGGCTGTTGAAGACGAAATACTTGCAATAAACATTGTTTATTGTATAGTATTTAAGTTATTTCGATTGATGATTATTATTTTATTGTAGTATATCATTCAGCTTATCATAAAAACCTCATCGATTTGAAATATTATTTTTAAATTATAAAAACTCTTTTTGACGTCAAAATTGGCTGTTTAAGACGAAGTAATTGCAATAAACTTTGTTTATCGTTCTTTATTTGAGTTATTTTGATTATTGGTATTAATATTTTTGAAATATATCATACAGCTAATTCAATGAAGCTCATCGGTTAGAAATATTAGTTTTAAAGTATTAAAACTCCTTTTGACCTCTAAATCGGCTGTTTAAGACGAAACACTTGCAATAAACATTGTTTAAAGTACATTATTTGAGTTATATCAATTTTTGGTTATAAAATGCTTGTAATATATCATACAATTAACTAAATAAACCTCTTAGGTTAAAATTATTATTTTTAAAGAATTAAAACTCCTTTTGACGTCAAAATCGTTTGTTTAAGATAAAACACTTGCAATAAACATTGTTTATCGTACAGTATATAATTTATTCTAATTTTTGATTAAAATATTCGTCTAATACTTCGTACAGCTAATTAAATAAATCTCTTCGGTTAGAAATATTATTTTTAAAGTATTAAAACTCCTTTTGACGTCAAAATTGGCTGTTAAAAATGAAACAGTTGAAATAAACATTGTTTATCGTAAAGTGTTTAAGTTATTCCATTTGTTGTTTATAATAATTTTGTAATATTTTGTACAGCTTATTAAATAAACGTCTTTAGTTAGTAATCCAAATTTAAACATATTAAAAGTACTATTGACGTTATAATAGGATTTTCTAAAATATAATAACTATATTAAACCCTTTTTTATCGTACGTTTGTTGAATTACTTTGATTATTATATTAGTATTCTTGTAATACATCATACGGCTAATTAAATAAACATCTTCGGTAAGAATATTAGTTTTAAAGTATTAAAACTTCTTTTGACGTTTAAATCGGCTGTTTAAGACGAAATACTTGCAATAAACATTGTTTATCGTTCAATATATAAGTTATTTTGATTATTAGTTAAAATATTGTTGTAATAACTCATAAAGGTAATTTAATAAATGTCTTCGGTTAAAAATATTTTTTCAAAGCATCAAAACTTCCTTTGACTTCAAAACCGACTGTTTAAGACAATATATTTGCAATAAACATTGTTTATCGTTCATTATTTGAGTTATTTCGACTTTTTGTTATAATATCGGTGTAATATTATGTGTATCTATTTTAATAAACGTCTTTAGTTAGTAATCCAACTTTAAACATATTAAAAGTACTATAGACGTTATAATAGGCTGTTTTAAACAAAATTCTTGTATTAAACCCTTTTTTCTCATACACTATATGAATTTTTTTCAGTATTGACATTAATATTTTTGTAATATGTCATACAGCTAATTAATTAAACCTCTTCGGATAGGAATATTAGTTTTAAAGTATTTAAACTCCTTTTGACGTCAAAATCGGCTGTTTAAGACGAAATACTTGCAATAAAAACATTTTATCGTTTATTATTTTAGTTATTTCGATTATTTGTTACAATATTTTTGTAATAACTCGTAAAGGTAATTTAATAAACGTCTTCGGTTAAAAATATTAGTTTTAAAGTTTTAAAACTCCTTTTGACGTCAAAATCGGCTGTTTAAGACGAAATACTTGCAATAAACTTTGTTTTTCGTACAGTATTTAAGTTATATTAATTGTTGGTTATAATAATCTTGTAATATTTTCTAGAGCTAATTAAATAAAGCTCTTCGGTTAGGATGTTAGTTTTAAAGTATTAAAACTCTATTTGACGTCAAAATCGGCTGTTTAAGACGAAATACATGCAATAAACATGCTTATCGTACTATATTTGAGTTATTTTGATTTTTGGTTATAATGTTCTTGTAGTATTTTGTACAGCTAGATTAATAAACTTCTTAGGTTAGTAATCTAACTTTGAACATATTAAAAGTACTATAGACGTTATAATAGACTGTTTAAAACAAAATAAATATATCAAACCTTTTTTTAATGTACGTTATTTGAATTACTTTGATTATTAACATTAATAATCTTGAAATATGTCATACAGCTAATTAAATAAACCTCTCCGGTAAGGAATATTAGTTTTAAAGTATTAAAACTTCTTTTGATGTCAAAATTGGCGGTTTACGACGAAATACTTGCAATAAAAACTGTTTATCGTTTATTATTGGAGTTATTTCGATTATTTGTTACAATATTTTTGTAATAACTCGTAAAGGTAATTTAATAAACGTCTTCGGTTAAAAATATTAATTTAAAACTCCTTTTGACGTCAAAATCAGCTATTTAAGACGAAAGACTTTCAAGAAACATTGTTTATGGTACAGTATTTAAGTTATTGCGATTGTTGGTTATAATATTCCTGTAATATTTCGTAAAGCTATTTAAATAAAGCTCTTCGGTTAGGAATATTAGTTTTAAAGTATTAAACTTCTTTTGACGTCAGAATCGACTGTTTAAGATGAAATACTAGCAATAAACATTATTTATCGTACATTATTTGAGTTATTTCGACTTTTGTTTATAATATTCTTATAACATTTTGTACAGCTAATTCAATAAACGTCTTTGGTTAGTAATGTAACTTAACACCTTTTGACGTCAAAATCGGCTTTTTAAGACGAAATACTTGCAATAAACATTGTTTCTCGTTATTTATTTGAATTATTTCGATTATTAGTTAAATTGTTCTAGTAATAACTCGTAAGGGTAATTTAATAAAGTTCTTCGATTAAAAATTTTAGTTTTAAAGTATGAAAACTCCTTTTGAAGTCAAAATTAGCTGTTTAAGACGAAAAACTTGCTATAAACATTGTTTATCGTTCATTATTTGAGTTACTTCAATTATTATTTACAATATGCTTGTAATAACTCGTAAAGGTAATTTAATAAATGAGTTGCAATAAAAATATTAGTTTTAAAGTATTAAAACTTCTTTTGACGTCAAAATAGGCTGTTTCAGACGAAGTATTGCAACAAACATTTTTTATCGTACAGTATTTAAGTTATTGCGATTAATGGTTATAATATTCCTGTAATATTTCGTACAGCTAATTAAATAAAGCTCTTCGGTTAGGAATATTAATTTTAAAGTATTAAAACTCCTTTTGATTTCAAAATCGGCTGTTTAAGACGAAATACCTGTAATAAATATGCTTATCGAACATTATTTGAGTTATTTCGACTTTTGATTATAATATTCTTGTAATATTTTATATAGCTAATTTAATAAACGTCTTAGGTTAGTAATCTAACTTTAAACATATTAAAAGTACTATAGACGTTATAATAGGCTTTTATAACCAGAATAACTATATTAAACCCTTTAATATGGTACGTTATTTGATTTACTTTGATTATTTTATTAGTATTCTTGTAATATGACATACGGCTAATTAAATAAACATCTATAGTGAGAATATTAGTTTTAAAGTATTAAAACTGCTTTTGACGTTTAAATCGGCTGTTTAAGCCGAACTTTTTGCAATAAATATTGTTTATCGTTCAATATTTAAGTTATTCTGATTATTAGTTAAAATATGCTTGTAATAACTCATAAAGGTAATTTAATAAACGTCTTCGGTTAAAAACATTTGTTTCAAAGCATCAAAACTTCCTTTGACTTCAAAACCGACTGTTTAAGACGAAATACTTGCATTATATATTGTTTATCGTTCATTATTTGAGTTATTTCGACTTTTTGTTATAATATTGGTGTAATATTATGTGCATCTATTTTAATAAACGTCTTTAATTAGTAATCCAACTTTAAACATATTAAAAGTACTATAGACGTTATAATAGGCTGTTTTAAACAAAATACTTGTATTAAACCCTTTTTTCTCGTACACTATATGAATTATTTTTAGTATTGACATTAATATATTTGTAATAACTCGTAAAGGTAATTTAATAAACGTCTTCGGGTAAAAATATTAATTTAAAAGTTTTAAAACTCCTTTTGACGTCAAAATCGGCTGTTTAAGACGAAATACTTGCAATAAACATTGTTTTTCGTACAGTATTTAAGTTATATTGATTGTTGGTTATAATAATCTTGTAATATTTTCTAGAGCTAATTAAATAAAGCTCTTCGGTTAGGATGTTAGTTTTAAAGTATTAAAACTCTATTTGACGTCAAAATCGGCTGTTTAAGACGAAATACATGCAATAAACATGCTTATCGTACTATATTTGAGTTATTTCGACTATTGGTTTTAATGTTCTTGTAATATTTTGTACAGCTAGATTAATAAACCTCTTAGGTTAGTAATCTAACTTTGAACATATTAAAAGTACTATAGACGTTATAGTAGACTGTTTTAAACAAAATAACTATATCAAACCTTTTTTTTATTGTATGTTATTTGATTTACTTTGATTATAAATATTAATAATCTTGAAATATGTCATACAGCTAATTAAATAAACTTTTCCGGTAAGGAATATTAGTTTTAAAGTATTAAAACTTCTTTTGATGTCAAAATTGGCGGTTTACGACGAAATACTTACAATAAACATTGTTTATCGTACATTAATTGAGTTATTTCGATTTTTGTTTATAATATTCATGTAATATTTCGTACAGCTAATTAAATAAAGCTCTTCGATTAGGAATGATAGTTTTAAAGTATTAAAACTCATTTTATGTCAAAATCGGCTGTTTAAGACGAAATACTTGCAAGAAACATTGTTTATTGTACATTATTTGAGTTATTTCGACTTTTGAATATAATAATCTTGTAATATTTTGTGTAGCTAATTTTATAAACGTCTTAGGTTAGTAATCTAACCTTAACTATATTAAAAATAGTCTAGATATTATAATAGGCTTTTTAAAACAGAATAACTATATTAAACCCTTTTTTATCGTACGTTATTTGAATTACTTTGATTATTATATTAGTATTCTTGTAATATATCATACAACTAATTAAGTAAACATCTTCGGTTAGGATATTAGTTTTAAAGTATTAAAACTCCTTTTAACGCCTAAATCGGCTGTTTAAGACAAAAAACTTGCAATAAACGTTTTTTATCGTTTAATATTTAAGTTATTTCGATTTTTGTTTATAATATTCTTGTAATATTTCGTACAGCTAATTAAATAAAGCTCTTCGGTTAGAAATGATAGTTTTAAAGTATTAAAACTACTTTTCTGTCAAAATCGGCTGTTTAAGACGAAACACTTGCAATAAACATTGTTTAAAGTACATTATTTAAGTTATTTCAATTTTTGGTTATAAAATGCACGTAATATATCATACAATTAAATAAATTAGGTTAAAATTATTATTATTAAAGAATTAAAACTCCTTTTGACGTCAAAATCGGCTGTTTAAGATAAAACACTTGCAATATACATTGTTTATCGTACAGTATATAATTTATTCTAATTTTTGATTAAAATATTCCTCTAATACTTCGTACAGCTAATTAAATAAATATCTTCGGTTAGAAATATTATTTTTAAAGTATTAAAACTCCTTTTGTTGCAAAATTGGCTGTTTAAGACGAAATACCTGTAATAAATATGCTTATCGAACATTATTTGAGTTATTTCGACTTTTGATTATAATATTCTTGTAATATTTTATATAGCTAATTTAATAAACGTCTTAGGTTAGTAATCTAACTTTAAACATATTAAAAGTACTATAGACCTTATAATAGGCTTTTATAACCAGAATAACTATATTAAACCCTTTAATATGGTACGTTATTTGATTTACTTTGATTATTTTATTAGTATTCTTGTAATATGACATACGGCTAATTAAATAAACATCTATAGTGAGAATATTAGTTTTAAAGTATTAAAACTGCTTTTGACGTTTAAATCGGCTGTTTAAGCCGAACTTTTTGCAATAAATATTGTTTATCGTTCAATATTTAAGTTATTCTGATTATTAGTTAAAATATGCTTGTAATAACTCATAAAGGTAATTTAATAAACGTCTTCGGTTAAAAACATTTGTTTCAAAGCATCAAAACTTCCTTTGACTTCAAAACCGACTGTTTAAGACGAAATACTTGCATTATATATTGTTTATCGTTCATTATTTGAGTTATTTCGACTTTTTGTTATAATATTGGTGTAATATTATGTGCATCTATTTTAATAAACGTCTTTAATTAGTAATCCAACTTTAAACATATTAAAAGTACTATAGACGTTATAATAGGCTGTTTTAAACAAAATACTTGTATTAAACCCTTTTTTCTCGTACACTATATGAATTATTTTTAGTATTGACATTAATATATTTGTAATAACTCGTAAAGGTAATTTAATAAACGTCTTCGGGTAAAAATATTAATTTAAAAGTTTTAAAACTCCTTTTGACGTCAAAATCGGCTGTTTAAGACGAAATACTTGCAATAAACATTGTTTTTCGTACAGTATTTAAGTTATATTGATTGTTGGTTATAATAATCTTGTAATATTTTCTAGAGCTAATTAAATAAAGCTCTTCGGTTAGGATGTTAGTTTTAAAGTATTAAAACTCTATTTGACGTCAAAATCGGCTGTTTAAGACGAAATACATGCAATAAACATGCTTATCGTACTATATTTGAGTTATTTCGACTATTGGTTTTAATGTTCTTGTAATATTTTGTACAGCTAGATTAATAAACCTCTTAGGTTAGTAATCTAACTTTGAACATATTAAAAGTACTATAGACGTTATAGTAGACTGTTTTAAACAAAATAACTATATCAAACCTTTTTTTTATTGTATGTTATTTGATTTACTTTGATTATAAATATTAATAATCTTGAAATATGTCATACAGCTAATTAAATAAACTTTTCCGGTAAGGAATATTAGTTTTAAAGTATTAAAACTTCTTTTGATGTCAAAATTGGCGGTTTACGACGAAATACTTACAATAAACATTGTTTATCGTACATTAATTGAGTTATTTCGATTTTTGTTTATAATATTCATGTAATATTTCGTACAGCTAATTAAATAAAGCTCTTCGATTAGGAATGATAGTTTTAAAGTATTAAAACTCATTTTCTGTCAAAATCGGCTGTTTAAGACGAAATACTTGCAAGAAACATTGTTTATTGTTTATTATTTGAGTTATTTCGACTTTTAAATATAATAATCTTGTAATATTTTGTGTAGCTAATTTTATAAACGTCTTAGGTTAGTAATCTAACCTTAACTATATTAAAAATAGTCTAGATATTATAATAGGCTTTTTAAAACAGAATAACTATATTAAACCCTTTTTTATCGTACGTTATTTGAATTACTTTGATTATTATATTAGTATTCTTGTAATATATCATACAACTAATTAAGTAAACATCTTCGGTTAGGATATTAGTTTTAAAGTATTAAAACTCCTTTTAACGCCTAAATCGGCTGTTTAAGACAAAAAACTTGCAATAAACGTTTTTTATCGTTTAATATTTAAGTTATTTCGATTTTTGTTTATAATATTCTTGTAATATTTCGTACAGCTAATTAAATAAAGCTCTTCGGTTAGAAATGATAGTTTTAAAGTATTAAAACTACTTTTCTGTCAAAATCGGCTGTTTAAGACGAAACACTTGCAATAAACATTGTTTAAAGTACATTATTTAAGTTATTTCAATTTTTGGTTATAAAATGCACGTAATATATCATACAATTAAATAAATTAGGTTAAAATTATTATTATTAAAGAATTGAAACTCCTTTTGACGTCAAAATCGGTTGTTTAAGATAAAACACTTGCAATATACATTGTTTATCGTACAGTATATAATTTATTCTAATTTTTGATTAAAATATTCCTCTAATACTTCGTACAGCTAATTAAATAAATATCTTCGGTTAGAAATATTATTTTTAAAGTATTAAAACTCCTTTTGAAGTCAAAATTGGCTGTTAAAAACGAAACACTTGAAATAAACATTGTTTATCGTAAAGTGTTTAAGTTATTCCGTTTGTTGTTTATAATATTTTTGTAATATTTTGTACGGCTAATTAAATAAACCTCTTTAGTTAGTAATCCAAATTTAAACATATTAAAAGTACTATTGACGTTATAATAGGCTGTTTTAACAAAATACGTGTATTAAACCCTTTTTTCTTGTACAATTTATAAATTATTTTGATTATTGGCTTTACTAATCATGTAATATATCATACAGCTAATTAAAACAACCTCTTCGGATAGGAATATTTGTTTTAATGTATTAAAACTCCTTTTGACGTCAAAATCGGATGTTTGAGACGAAATTCTTGCAGTAAACATTGTTTTTTGTTCATTATTTGAGTTATTTCGATTTTTAGTTACAATATTCTTGTAATAACTCGTAAAGGTTATTTAATAAACGTCTTTGGTTAAAAGTATTAGTTTCAAAGTTTTAAAACTCCTTTTGACGTCAAAATCGGCTGTTTAAGACAAAATACATGCAATAAACATTGTTTATTGTACTTTATTTGAGTTATTTCGACTTTTAATCATAATATTCTTGTAATATTTTGTATAGCTAATTTAATAAACGTCTTAGGTTAGTAATCTAACTTTAAACATATTAAAAGTACTGCAGACGTTATAATAGGCTTTTATAAACAGAATAACTATTTTATACCCTTTTTTGTCGTACGTTGTTTGAATTACTTTGATTATTATATTAGTATTCTTGTAATATATCATTTGGCTATTTAAATAAACATCTTCGGTAAGAATATTAGTTTTAAAGTATTAAAACTTCTTTTGACGTTTAAATCGGCTGTTTAAGACGAAATAATTGCAATAAACATTGTTTATCGTTCAATATATAAGTTATATTGATTATTAGTTAAAATATTCTTGTAATGACTCATAAAGGTAATTTAATAAACGTCTTCGGTTAAAATATTTGTTTCAAAGCATCAAAACTTCCTTTGACTTCAATACCGACTGTATAAGACGAAATATTTACAATAAACATTGTTTATCGTTCATTATTTGAGTAATTTCGACTTTTTGTTATAATATCGGTGTAATATTATGTGTATCTATTTTAATAAACGTCTTTAGTTAGTAATCCAACTTTAAACATATTAAAAGTACTCAAGACGTCATAATAGACTGTTTTAAACAAAATACTTGTATTAAAACCTTTTTTCTAGTACACTATATGAATTATTTTCAGTATTGTCATTAATATACTTGTAATATGGCATACAGCTAATAAAATAAACCTCTTCGGATAGGAATATAATTTTAAAGTAATAAAACTTCTTTTGACGTCAAAATCGGCTGTTTGAAACAAAATACTTGCAGTCAACATTGTTTATCATTCATTAATTAAGTTATCTTCATAATTAGTTACAATATTCTTGTAATAACTCGTACAGACAATTAAAAAAGCTCTTCGGATAGGAATATTATTTTAAAGTATTAAAACTCCCTTTGACGTCAAAATCGGCTATTTAAGACGGAATACTTGCAAAAACCATTGTTTATCGTTCATTATTTGAGTTATTACGACGATTAGTTACAATATTCTTGTAATAACTCGTAAAGGTAATTTGATAAACGTCTTCAGTAAATATTTCTATTTTTAGAATATATAAACACCTTTTGACGTCAAAATCGGCTGTTGAAGACGAAATACTTGCAATAAACATTGTTTATTGTATAGTATTTAAGTTATTTCGATTGATGATTATTATTTTATTGTAGTATTTCATACAGCTTTTTAAAAAAACCTCTTCGGATAGGAATATTAGTTTTAAAGTATTAAAACTCCTTTTGACGTCAAAATCGGATGTTTGAGACGAAATACTTGCAGTAATCATTGTATTTCGTTCATTAATTGAGTTATTTCGATTTTTAGTTACAATATTCTTGTAATAACTCGTAAAGGTTATTTAATAAACGTCTTTGGTTAAAAGTATTAGTTTTAAAGCATCAAAAGTTCCTTTGACGTCAAAACCGACTGTTTAAGACGAAATACTTGCGATAAGCATTGTTTATCGTTCATTATTTAAGTTATTTCAATTTTTGGTTATATTATTGGTGTAATATTATGTGTATCTATTTTAATAAACGTCTTTAGTTAGTAATCCAACTTTAAACATATTAAAAGTACTATAGACGTTATAATAGGCTGTTTTAAACAAAATACTGGTATTAAACCCTTTTTTCTCGTACACTATATGAATTATTTTGAGTATTGACATTAATATTTTTGTAATATGTCATACAGCTAATTAAATAAGCCTCTTCGGATAGGAATATTAGTTTTAAAGTATTAAAACTCCCTTTGACGTCATAATCGGCTATTTAAGACGAAATACTTGCAAAAAACATTGTTTATCGTTCATTATTTGAGTTATTTCGATTATTTGTTACAATATTTTTGTAATAACTCGTAAAGGTAATTTAATAAACGTCTTCGGATAAAAATATTAGTTTTAAAGTTTTAAAACTCTTTTTGACGTCAAAATCGGCTGTTTAAGACGAGACACTTGCAATAAACATTCTTTATCGTTTAATATTTAGGTTATTTCGATTATTAGTTAAAATATTCTTGTAATAACTCATGAAGGTAATTTAATAAACGTCTTCGGTTAAAAATATTCGTTTTATAAGATCATAACTTCCTTTAACGTCAAAACCGACTCTTTGAAACGAAACACTTAAAATAAACATATTTTATCGTTCATTAATTGAGTATATCGACTTTTGATTACAATATTGGTGTAATATTATGTGCATCTATTTAAATAAACGTCTTTAGTTAGTAATCCAACTTTAAGCATATTAAAAGTACTCAAGACGTTATAATAGGCTGTTTTAAACAAAATACTTGTATTAAAACCTTTTTTCTCGTACACTATATGAATTATTTTCAGTATTGGCATTAATATTCTTGTAATATGGCATACAGCTAATAAGATAAACCTCTTCGGATAGGAATATTAGTTTTAAAGTAATAAAACTTCTTTTGACGTCAAAATCGGCTGTTTGAAACAAAATACTTGCAGTCAACATTGTTTATCGTTCATTATTTGAGTTAATTTCATAATTAGTTACAATATTCTTGTAATAACTCGTACAGACAATTAAAAAAGCTCTTCGGATAGGAATATTATTTTAAAGTATTAAAACTCCCTTTGACATCAAAATCGGCTATTTAAGACGAAATACTTGCAAAAAACATTGTTTATCGTTCATTATTTGAGTTATTACGACGGTTAGTTACAATATTCTTGTAATAACTCGTAAAGGTAATTTGATAAACGTCTTCAGTTAATAAAACTATTTTTAGAATATATAAACACCTTTTGACGTCAAAATCGGCTGTTGAAGACGAAATACTTGCAATAAACATTGTTTATTGTATAGTATTTAAGTTATTTCGATTGATGATTATTATTTTATTGTAGTATATTATACAGCTTATTAAAAAAACCTCATCGGTTTGAAATATTATTTTTAAAGTATTAAAACTCCCTTTGACCTCTAAATCGGCTGTTTAAGACGAAACACTTGCAATAAACATTGTTTAAAGTACATTATTTGAGTTATTTCAATTTTTGGTTATAAAATGCTTGTAATATATCATACAATTAACTAAATAAACCTCTTAGGTTAAAATTATTATTTTTAAAGAATTAAAACTCCTTTTGACGTCAAAATCGGCTGTTTAAGATAAAACACTTGCAATAAACATTGTTTATCGTACAGTATATAATTTATTCTAATTTTTGATTAAAATATTCGTCTAATACTTCGTACAGCTAATTAAATAAATCTCTTCGGTTAAGAATATTTATTTTATAGTTTTAAAACTCCTTTTGACGTCAAAATTGGCTGTTAAAAACGAAACACTTGAAATAAACATTGTTTATCGTAAAGTGTTTAAGTTATTCCATTTGTTGTTTATAATATTTTTGTAATATTTTGTACAGTTAATTAAATAAACGTCTTTAGTTAGTAATCCAAATTTAAATATATTAAAAGTACTATTGACGTTATAATAGGCTGTTTTAACAAAATACTTGTATTAAACCCTTTTTTCTTGTACAATATATAAATTATTTTGATTATTGGCTTTACTAATCATATAATATATCATACAGCTAATTAAAACAACCTCTTCGGATAGGAATATTTGTTTTAATGTATTAAAACTCCTTTTGACGTCAAAATCGGATGTTTGAGACGAAATACTTGCAGTAAACATTGGTTTTTGTTTATTATTTGAGTTATTTCGATTTTTAGTTAAAATATTCTTGTAATAACTCGTACAGGTTATTTAATAAACGTCTTTGGTTAAAAGTATTAGTTTCAAAGTTTTAAAACTCCTTTTGACGTCAAAATCGGCTGTCTAAGACAAAATACATGCAATAAACATTGTTTATTGTACATTATTTGAGTTATTTTGACTTTTAATCATAATATTCTTGTTATATTTTGTATAGCTAATTTAATAAACTTCTTAGGTTAGTAATTTAACTTTAAACATATTAAAAGTACTATAGACGTTATAATAGGCTTTTCTAAAACAGAATAACTATATTAAACCCTTTTTTATCGTACGTTAGTTGAATTACTTTGATTATTATATTAGTATTCTTGTAATACATCGTACGGCTAATTAAATAAACATCTTCGGTTAGGATATTAGTTTTAAATTATTAAAACTCCTTTTGACGTTAAATTGGCTGTTTAAGACGAAATACTTGCAATAAACATTGTTTATTGTTCAATATTTAAGTTATTTCCATTATTAGTTAAAATATTCTTGTAATAACTTATAAAGGTAATCTAATAAACGTCTCTGGTTTAAAAAAATATTTGTTTTAAAGCATCAAAACTTCCTTTGACGTCAAAACCGACTGTTTAAGACGAAATACTTGCAATAAACATTGTTCATCGTATAGTATTTAAGTTATTGCGATTGTTAGTTATAATATTCCTGTAATATTTCGTACAGCTAATTAAATAAAGCACTTCGGTTAGGAATATTAGTTTTAAAATATTAAAACTCCTTTTGATGTCAAAATCGGCTGTTTAAGACGAAATACCTGTAATAAATATGTTTATTGAACATTATTTGAATATTTCGACTTTTGATTATAATATTCTTGTAATATTTTGTATAGCTAATTTAATAATCGTCTTAGGTTAGTAATCTAACTTTAAACATATTAAAAGTACTATAGACGTTATAATAGGCTTTTATAAACAGAATAAGTATATTAAACCTTTTTTATCGTACGTTGTTTGAGTAACTTTGATTATTATATTAGTATTCTTGTAATATATCATTCGGCTAATTAAATAAACATCTTCGGTAAGAATATTAGTTTTAAAGTATTAAAACTTCTTTTGACGTTTAAATCGGCTGTTTAAGACGAAATACTTGCAATAAACATTGTTTATCGTTCAATATATAAGTTATTTTGATTATTAGTTAAAATATTCTTGTAATAACTCATAAAGGTAATTTAATAAACGTCTTCGGTTAAAAATATTTGTTTCAAAGGATTAAAACTTCCTTTGACTTCAAAACCGACTGTATAAGACGAAATACTTCCAATAAACATGGTTTATCGTTCATTTTTTGAGTTATTTCGACTTTTTGTTACAATATCGGTGTAATATTAGGTGTATCTATTTTAATAAACGTCTTTAGTTAGTAATCCAACTTTAAACATATTAAAAGTACTATAGACGTTATAATAGGCTGTTTTAAACAAAATACTTGTATTAAACCCTTTTTTCTCGTACATTATATGAATTATTTTGAGTATTGACATTAATATTTTTGTAATATGTCATACAGCTAATTAAATAAACCTCTTCGGATAGGAATATTAGTTTTAAAGTATTTAAACTCCTTTTGTCCTCAAAATCGGCTGTTTAAGACGAAATACTTGCAATAAAAACTGTTTATCGTTTATTATTTGAGTTATTTCGATTATTTGTTACAATATTTTTGTAATACTCGTAAAGGTAATTTAATAAACGTCTTCGGGTAAAACTATTAGTTTTAAAGTTTTAAAACTCCTTTTGACGTCAAAATCGGCTGTTTAAGACGAGACACTTGCAATAAACATTGTTTTTCGTACAGTATTTAAGTTATATTGATTGTTGGTTATAATAATCTTGTAATATTTTCTAGAGCTAATTAAATAAAGCTCTTCGGTTAGGATGTTAGTTTTAAAGTATTAAAACTCTATTTGACGTCAAAATCGGCTGTTTAAGACGAAATACATGCAATAAACATGCTTATCGTACTATATTTGAGTTATTTCGATTTTTGGTTATAATGTTCTTGTAGTATTTCGTACAGCTAGATTAATAAACCTCTTAGGTTAGTAATCTAACTTTGAACATAAAAAAGTACTATAGACGTTATAGTAGACCGTTTTAAACAAAATAACTATATCAAACCTTTTTTTATTGTACGTTATTTGAATTACTTTGATTATTAATATTAATAATCTTGAAATATGTCATACAGCTAATTAAATAAACTTTTCCGGTAAGGAATATTAGTTTTAAAGTATTAAAACTTCTTTTAATGTCAAAATTGGCGGTTTACGAAATAATACTTACAATAAACATTGTTTATCGTACATTATTTGAGTTATTTCAATTTTTGTTTATATTATTCTTGTAATATATCATACAGCTAATTAAATAAACATCTTCGGTTAGGATATTAGTTTTAAAGTATTAAAACTCCTTTTAACGCCTAAATCGGCTGTTTAAGACAAAAAACTTGCAATAAACGTTTTTTATCGTTTAATATTTAAGTTATTTCGATTTTTGTTTATAATATTCTTGTAATATTTCGTACAGCTAATTAAATAAAGCTCTTCGGTTAGGAATATTAGTTTTAAAGTATTAAAAATCCTTTTGACGTCAAAATCGGCTGTTTGAGACGAAATACTTGCAGTAAATATTGTTTATCGTTCATTATTTGAGTTATTTTGATAATTAGTTACAATATTCTTGTAATAACTCGTAAAGGTAATTTAGTAAACGTCTTCGGTAAGAAATATTAGTCTCAAAGTTTAAAACTCCTTTTGATGTCAAAATCGGCGGTTTAAGACGAAATACTTACAATAAACATTTTTGAATTACTTTGATTATTATATTAGTATTCTTGTATATATCATTCGGCTAATTAAATAAACATCTTTGGTAAGAATATTAGTTTTAAAGTATTGAAACTGCTTTTGAAGTTTAAATTGGCTGTTTAAGACGAACTACTTGCAATAAACATTGTTTATCGTTCAATATTTAAGTTATTTTGATTGTTAGTTAAAATATTCTTGTAATAACTCATAAAGGTAATTTAATAAACGTCTTCGGTTAAAAATATTTGTTTCAAGGCATCAAAACTTCCTTTGACTTCAAAACTGACTGTTTAAGACGAAATACTTGCAATAAACATTGTTTATCGTTTAATATTTGAGTTATTTTGACTTTTGATTATAATAATCTAGTAATATTTTCTGTAGCTAATTTTATAAACGTCTTAGGTTAGTAATCTAACTTTAATTATATTATAAATAGTCTAGATATTATAATAGGCTTTTCAAAACAGAATAACTATATTAAACCCTTTTTTATCGTACCTTATTTGATTACTTTGATTATTATATTAGTATTCTTGTAATATATCATACGGCTAATTAAATAAACACCATTGGTTAGGAAATTAGTTTTAAAGTATTAAAACTCCTTTTGACGTTTAAAGCGGCTGTTTAAGACGAAAAACTTGCAATAAACATTTTTTATCGTTTAATATTTAAGTTATTTAGATTTTTGTTTATAATATTTTTGTATTATTTTGTACAGCTAAATAAATAAAGCTCTTCCGTTAGAAAAATTAGTTTTAAAGTATTAAAACTCCTTTTGACGTACAATCGGCTGTTTGAGACGAAATACTTGCAGTAAATATTGTTTATCGTTCATTATTTGAGTTATTTTGATAATTAGTTACAATATTCTTGTAATAACTCGTAAAGGTAATTTAGTAAACGTCTTCGGTAAAGAATATTAGTTTTAAAGTATTAAAACTCCTTTTGATGTCAAAATCGGCGGCTTAAGACGAAATACTTACAATAAACATTGTTTATCGTACATTATTTAAGTTATTGCGATTATTGGTTATAATATTCCTTTAATATTTCGTACAGCTAATTAAATAAAGCTCTTCGGTTTGGAATATTAGTTTTAAAGTTTTAAAACTCCTTTTGATGTCAAAATCGGATGTTTGAGACGAAAAACTTGCAGTAAACATTGTTTTTCGTACATTATTTAAGTTATTTCGATTTTTGTTTATAATATTCTCGTTATATATCATACAGCTAATTTAATAAAATTCTTCGGCTAGGAATATTAGTTTTAAACTATTAAAACTCGTTTTGAATTCAAAATTAGCTTTTTAAGACGAAATACTTGCAATAGACACTGTTTATCATTCATTATTTGAGTTATTTCGATTATTAGTTACAATATTCTTGTAATAACTCGTAGAGGCTAATTAAAAAAAGATCTTCGGATAGGAATATCAGTTTTAAAGTATTAAAACTCTTTTTGACGTCAAAATCGGCTATTTAAGACGAAACACTTGCAATAAACAATGTTTATCGTTCATTATTTAAGTTATTTCTATGGTTAGTTACAATATTCTTGTAATAACTCGTAAAAGTAATTTAATAAACGTCTTCAGTTAATAATATTATTTTAAAAATATTAAAAACACCTTTTGACGTCAAAATCGGCTGTTTAAGACGAAATACTTGCAATAAAGATTGTTTATCGTACAGTATTCAAGTTGTTTCGATTGTTGGTTATAATTTTATTGTAGTAAATCATAAAGCTTATTAAAAAAACCTCTTCGGTACCTCTTTATTTATCGTGCACTAGATGAATTACTTTGATTATTATAATAGTATTTTTGTAATATATCATACGGGTAATTAAATAAAAATCTTCGGTTAGGATAAAAGTTTTAAAGTATGATAACTCTTTATGACGTTTAAATCAGCTGTTTAAGACGAAATACTTGCAATAAACGTTCTTTATCGTTTAATATTTAAGTTATTTCGATTATTAGTTAAAATATTCTTGTAATAACTCATGAAGGTAGTTTAATAAACGTCTTCGGTTAAAAAAATTCGTTTTATAAGATCAAAACTTCCTTTGACGTCAAAACCGACTCTTTAAGACGAAATACTTGCAAAAAACATTGTTTATCGTTCATTAATTGAGTATATCGACTTTTGATTATAATATTGGTGTGATATTATGTGCAGCTATTTTAATAAACGTCTTTAGTTAGTAATCAAACTTTAAACATATTAAAAGTACTCTAGACGTTATAATAGGCTGTTTTAAACAAAATACTTGTATTAAACCCTTTTTTCTCGTACACTATATGAATTATTTTCAGTATTGGCATTAATATTCTTGTAATATGTCATACAGCTAATTAAATAAACTTCTTCGGATAGATATATTAGTTTTAAAGTATTAAAACTCCTTTTGACGTCAAAATCGGCTGTTTGAAACAAAATACTTGCAGTAAACATTGTTTATCGTTCATTATTTGAGTTATTTTCATAGTTAGTTACAATATTCTTGTAATAACTCGTACAGCTAATTAAAAAAGAGCTTTGGATAGGAATATTAGTTTTAAAGTATTAAAACTCCCTTTGACGTCAAAATCGGCTATTTAAGACGAAATACTTGCAAAAAACATTGTTTATTGTTCATTATTTGAGTTATTACGATGGTTAGTTCAGTATTCTTGTAATAACTCGTAAAGATAATTTGATAAACGTCTTCAGTTAATAATATTATTTTTCAAATATATAAACACCTTTTGACGTCAAAATCGGCTGTTGACGACGAAATACTTGCAATAAACATTGTTTATCGTACAGTATTTAAGTTATTTCGATCGATGGTTATTATTTTATTGTAGTATATCATACAGCTTATCAAAAAAACCTCTTCGGTTTGAAATATTATTTTTACAGTATTAAAACTCCTTTTGACGTCAAAATCGGCTGTTTAAGACGAAATACTTGCAATAAACTTTGTTTATCGTTCTTTATATGAGTTATTTTGATTATCGGTATTAATATTCTTGAAATATATCATACAGCTAGTTCAATAAAGCTCATCGGTTAGAAATATTAGTTTTAAAGTATTAAAACTCCTTTTGACAATAAAACTAGCTGTTTAAGACGAAACACTTGCAATAAACATTGTTTATTGTACATTATTCGAGTTGTTTCAATTTTTGCTTATAAAATGCTCGTAATATATCATACAATTAACTAAATAAACTTCTTAGGTTATAATTATTTTTTTTAAAGAATTAAAACTCCTTTTGACGTCAAAATCGGCTGTTTAAGACAAAAAACTTGCAATAAACATTGTTTATCGTACAGTATATAATTTATTCTAATTTTTGATTAAAATATTCGTCTAATACTTCGTACAGCTAATTAAATAAATCTCTTCGGTTAGGAATATTAGTTTTAAAGTATCAAAACTCCTTTTGACGTCAAAATTGGCTGTTAAAAACGAAACACTTAAAATAAACATTTTTTATCGTGAAGTGTTTAATTTATTCCATTTGTTGTTTATAATATTTTTGTAATATTTTGTACAGCTAATTAAATAAACGTCTTTAGTTAGTAATCCAAATTTAAACATATTAAAAGTACTATTGACGTTATAATAGGCTGTTTTAACAAAATACTTGTATTAAACCCTTTTTTCTTGTACAATATATAAATTGTATTGATTATTAGCTTTACTAATCATGTAATATATCATACAGCTAATTAAAACAACCTCTTCGGATAGGAATATTTGTTTTAATGTATTAAAACTCCTTTTGACGTCAAAATCGGATGTTTGAGACGAAATACTTGCAGTAAACATTGTTTTTCGTTCATTATCTGAGTTATTTCGATTTTTAGTTACAATATTCTCGTAATAACTCGTAAAGGTTATTTAATAAACGTCTTTGGTTAAAAGTATTAGTTTTAAAGTTTTAAAACTCCTTTTAACGTCAAAATCGGCTGTTTAAGAAAAAATACATGCAATAAACATTGTTTATTGTACATTATTTGAGTTATTTCGACTTTTAATCATAATATTCTTGTAATATTTTGTATAGCTAATTTAATAAACGTCTTAGGTTAGTAATCTAACTTTAAACATATTAAAAGTATTATAGACGTTATAATAGGCTTTTCTAAAACATAATAACTATATTAAACTCTTTTTTATCGTACGTTAGTTGAATTACTTTGATTATTATATTAGTATTCTTGTAATACATCATACGGCTAATTAAATAAACATCTTCGGTTAGGATACTAGTTTTAAATTATTAACACTCCTTTTGACGTTAAATTTGCTGTTTAAGACGAAATACTTGCAATAAACATTGTTTATTGTTTAATATTTAAGTTATTTCCATTATTAGTTAAAATATTCTTGTAATAACTCATAAAGGTAATCTAATAAACGTCTCTGGTTAAAAATGTTTGTTTTAAAGCATCAAAACTACCTTTGACGTCAAAACCGACTGTTTAAGACGAAATACTTGCAATAAACATTGTTCATCGTATAGTATTTAAGTTATTACAATTGTTAGTAATAATATTCCTGTAATATTTCGTACAGCTAATTAAATAAATCTCTTCGGTTAGGAATATTAGTTTTAAAGTTTTAAAACTCCTTTTGATGTCAAAATCGGATGTTTGAGACGAAATACTTGCAGTAAACATTGTTTTTCGTACATTATTTAAGTTATTTCGACTTTTGATTATAATATTCTTGTAATATTTTGTATAGCTAATTTAATAATCGTCTTAGGTTAGTAATCTTACTTTTATTATATTAAGAATACTCTAGATATTATAATAGGCTTTTTAAAACAGAATAACTATACTAAACCCTTTTTTATCGTACGTTGTTTGAATTACTTTGATTATTATATTAGTATTCTTGTAATATATCATTGGCTAATTAAATAAACATCTTCTGTAAGAATATTAGTTTTAAAGTATTAAAACTTCTTTTGACGTTTAAATCGGCTGTTTAAGACGAAATACTTGCAATAAACATTGTTTATCGTACAATATATAAGTTATTTTGATTATTAGTTAAAATATTCTTGTAATAACTCATAGAGGTAATTTAATAAACGTCTTCGGTAAAAAATATTTGTTTCAAAGCATCAAAACTTCCTTTGACTTCAAAACCGACTGTATAAGACGAAATATTTGCAATAAACATTATGTATCGTTTATTATTTGAGTTATTTCGACTTTTTGTTATAATATCGGTGTAATATTATGTTTATCTATGTTAATAAACGTCTTTAGTTAGTAATCCAACTTTAAACATATTAAAAGTACTATAGACGTTATAATAGGCTGTTTTTAACAATATACTTGTATTAAACCATTTTTTCTCGTACACTATATGAATTATTTTTAGTATTGACATTAACATTTTTGTAATATGTCAAACAGCTAATTAATCAAACCTCTTCGGATAGGAATATTAGTTTTAAAGTATTAAAATTTCTTTTGACGTCAAAATCGGCTGTTTAAGACGAAATATTTGCAATAAAAACTGTTTATTGTTTATTATTTGAGTTATTTCGATTATTTGTTACAATATTTTTGTAAAATATCATAAAGTTAATTTAATAAACGTCTTCGGTTAAAAATATTAGTATTAAATTATTAAAACTCCTTTTGACGTCAAAACCGACTCTTTAAGACGAAATACTTGCAAAAAACATTGTTTATCGTTCATTAATTGAGTATATCGACTTTTTATAATAATATTGGTGTAATATTATGTGCAGCTATTTTAATAAACGGCTTTAGTTAGTAATCAAACTTTAAGCATATTAAAAGTACTATAGACGTTAAAATAGGCTGTTTTAAACAAAATACTTGTTATAAACCCTTTTTTCTCGTACACTATTTGAATTATTTTGAGTATTGACATTAATATTTTTGTAATATGTCATACAGCTAATTAAATAAACCTCTTCGGATAGGAATATTAGTTTTAAATAAAACTCCTTTTGACGTCAAAATCGGCTGTTTGAAACAAAATACTTGCAGTAAACATTGTTTATCGTTCATTATTTGAGTTATTTTCATAGTTAGTTACAATATTCAAGTAATAACTCGTACAGCTTATCATAAAAACCTCTTCGGTTTGAAATATAATTTTTAAAGTATTAAAACTCCTTTTGACGTCAAAATCGGCTGTTTAAGACGAAATACTTGCAATAAACTTTGTTTATCGTTTTTATATGAGTTATTTTGATTATCGGTATTAATATTCTTGAAATATATCATACAGCTAATTCAATAAAGCTCATCGGTTAGAAATATTAGTTGTAAAGTATTAAAACTCCTTTTGACATCAAAATTAGCTGTTTAAGACAAAACACTTGCAATAAACATTGTTTATAGTACATTATTTGAGTTATTTCAATTTTTGGTTATAAAATGCTCGTAATATATCATACAATTAACTAAATAAACTTCTTAGGTTATAATTATTTTTTTTATAGAATTAAAACTCCTTTTGACGTCAAAATCGGCTGTTTAAGACAAAACACTTGCAATAAACATTGTTTATCGTACAGTATATAATTTATTCTAATTTTTGATTAAAATATTCGTCTAATACTTCGTACAGCTAATTAAATAAAATTTCTTCGTATAGGAATATTAGTTTTGAAGTATTAAAACTCCTTTTGACGTCAAAATTGGCTGTTAAAAACGAAACACTCAAAATAAACATTTTTTATCATAAAGTGTTTAAGTTATTCCATATCTTGTTTATAATATTTTTGTAATATTTTGTACAGCTAATTAAATAAACGTCTTTAGTTAATAATCCAAATTTAAACATATTAAAAGTACTATTGACGTTATAATAGGCTGTTTTAACAAAATACATGAAATAAACCCTTTTTTCTTGTACAATATATAAATTATTTTGATTATTGGCTTCACTAATCATGTAATATATCATACAGCTAATTAAAACAACCTCTTCGGATAGGAATATTAGTTTTAATGTATTAAAACTTCTTTTGACGTTTAAATCGGATGTTTGAGACAAAATACTTGCAGTAAACATTGTTTTTCGTTCATTATTTGAGTTATTTTGATTTTTGGTTACAATATTCTTGTAATAACTCGTAAAAGTAATTTATAAAACGTCTTCGGTAAAAAATATTTGTTTCAAAGCATCAAAACTTCTTTTGACTTCAAAACCGACTGTATAAGACGAAATATTTGCAATAAACATTGTTTATCGTTAATTATTTGAGTTATTTAGATTTTTTGTTATAATATCGATGTAATATTATGTGTATCTATTTTAATAAACGTCTTTAGTTAGTAATCCAACTTTAAACATATTAAAAGTACTATAGACGTTATAATAGGCTGTTTTAAACAAAATACTTGTATTAAACCCTTTTTTCTCGAACACTATATGAATTATTTTGAGTATTGACATTAACATTTTTGTAATATGTCATACAGCTAATTAAATAAACCTCTTCGGATAGGAATATTAGTTTTAAAGTATTAAAACTCCTTTTGACGTCAAAATCGGCTGTTTAAGACGAAATACTTGCAATTAAAACTGTTTATCGTTTATTATTTGAGTTATTTCGATTATTTGTTACAATATTTTTGTAATAACTCGTAAAGGTAATTTAATAAACGTCTTCGTATAAAAATATTAGTTTTAAAGTTTAAAAAATCATTTTGACGTCAAAATCGGCTGTTTAAGACGAGACACTTGCAATAAACATTCTTTATCGTTTAATATTTAAGTTATTTCGATTATTAGTTAAAATATTCTTGTAATAACTCATGAAGGTAATTTAATAAACGTCTTCGGTTAAAAATATTCGTTTTATAAGATCAAAACTTCCTTTGACGTCAAAACCGACTCTTTAAAACGAAATAATTGCAAAAAACATTGTTTATCGTTCAATAATTGAGTATATCGACTTTTGATTATAATATTGGTGTAATATTATCTGCAGCTATTTTAATAAACGTCTTTAGTTAGTAATCAAACTTTAAACATATTAAAAGTACTCAAGACGTTATAATAGGCTGTTTTAAACAAAATACTTGTATTAAAACCTTTTTTCTCGTACACTATTTGAATTATTTTGAGTATTGACATTAATATTTTTGTAATATGTCATACAGCTAATTAAATAAACTTCTTCGGATAGATTTATTAGTTTTAAAGTATTAAAACTCCTTTTGACGTCAAAATCGGCTGTTTGAAACAAAATACTTGCAGTCAACATTGTTTATCGTTCATTATTTGAGTTATTTTCATAGTTAGTTACAATATTCTTGTAATAACTCGTACAGCTAATTAAAAAAGAGCTTTGGATAGGAATATAAGTTTTAAAGTATTAAAACTCCCTTTGACGTCAAAATCGGCTATTTAAGAAAAAATACTTGCAAAAAACATTGTTTATCGTTCATTATTTGAGTTATTACGATGGTTAGTTCAGTATTCTTGTAATAACTCGTAAAGATAATTTGATAAACGTCTTCAGTTAATAATATTATTTTTAAAATATATAAACACCTTTTGACGTCAAAATCGGCTGTTGAAGACAAAATACTTGCAATAAACATTGTTTATCGTACAGTATTTAAGTTATTTCGATCGATGGTTATTATTTTATTGTAGTATATCATACAGCTTATCAAAAAAACCTCTTCGGTTTGAAATATTATTTTTACAGTATTAAAACTCCTTTTGACGTCAAAATCGGCTGTTTAAGACGAAATACTTGCAATAAACTTTGTTTATCGTTCTTTATATGAGTTATTTTGATTATCGGTATTAATATTCTTGAAATATATCATACAGCTAATTCAATAAAGCTCATCGGTTAGAAATATTAGTTTTAAAGTATTAAAACTCCTTTTGGCAATAAAACTAGCTGTTTAAGACGAAACACTTGCAATAAACATTGTTTATTGTACATTATTCGAGTTATTTCAATTTTTGCTTATAAAATGCTCGTAATATATCATACAATTAACTAAATAAACTTCTTAGGTTATAATTATTTTTTTTAAAGAATTAAAACTCCTTTTGACGTCAAAATCAACTGTTTAAGACAAAAAACTTGCAATAAACATTGTTTATCGTACAGTATATAATTTATTCTAATTTTTGATTAAAATATTCGTCTAATACTTCGTACAGCTAATTAAATAAATCTCTTCGGTTAGGAATATTAGTTTTAAAGTATTAAAACTCCTTTTGACGTCAAAATTGGCTGTTAAAAACGAAACACTTAAAATAAACATTTTCTATCGTGAAGTGTTTAATTTATTCCATTTGTTGTTTATGATATTTTTGTAATATTTTGTACAGCTAATTAAATAAACGTCTTTAGTTAGTAATCCAAATTTAAACATATTAAAAGTACTATTGACGTTATAATAGGCTGTTTTAACAAAATACTTGTATTAAACCCTTTTTTCTTGTACAATATATAAATTGTATTGATTATTAGCTTTACTAATCATATAATATATCATACAGCTATTAAAACAACCTCTTCGGATAGGAATATTTGTTTTAATGTATTAAAACTCCTTTTGACGTCAAAATCGGATGTTTGAGACGAAATACTTGCAGTAAACATTGTTTTTCGTTCATTATCTGAGTTATTTCGATTTTTAGTTACAATATTCTCGTAATAACTCTTAAAGGTTATTTAATAAACGTCTTTGGTTAAAAGTATTAGTTTCAAAGTTTTAAAACTCCTTTTAACGTCAAAATCGGCTGTTTAAGACAAAATACATGCAATAAACATTGTTTATTGTACATTATTTGAGTTATTTCGACTTTTAATCATAATATTCTTGTAATATTTTGTATAGCTAAATTGATAAACGCTTTAGGTTAGTAATCTAACTTTAAACATATTAAAAGTATTATAGACGTTATAATAGGCTTTTCTAAAACATAATAACTATATTAAACTCTTTTTTATCGTACGTTAGTTGAATTACTTTGATCATTATATTAGTATTCTTGTAATACATCATACGGCTAATTAAATAAACATCTTCGGTTAGGATACTAGTTTTAAATTATTAACACTCCTTTTGACGTTAAATTTGCTGTTTAAGACGAAATACTTGCAATAAACATTATTTATTGTTCAATATTTAAGATATTTCCATTATTAGTTAAAATATTCTTGTAATAACTCATAAAGGTAATCTAATAAACGTCTCTGGTTAAAAATGTTTGTTTTAAAGCATCAAAACGACCTTTGACGTCAAAACCGACTGTTTAAGACGAAATACTTGCAATAAACATTGTTCATCGTATAGTATTTAAGTTATTACAATTGTTAGTAATAATATTCCTGTAATATTTCGTACAGCTAATTAAATAAAGCTCTTCGGTTAGGAATATTAGTTTTAAAGTATTAAAACTCCTATTGATGTCAAAATAGGATGTTTAAGACGAAATACCTGTAATAAATATGTTTATTGAACATTATTTGAATATTTCGACTTTTGATTATAATATTCTTGTAATATTTTGTATAGCTAATTTAATAATCGTCTTAGGTTAGTAATCTTACTTTAATTATATTAAGAATACTCTAGATATTATAATAGGCTTTTTAAAACAGAATAACTATACTAAACCCTTTTTTATCGTACGTTGTTTAGATTACTTTGATTATTATATTAGTATTCTTGTAATATATCATTGGCTAATTAAATAAACATCTTCGGTAAGAATATTAGTTTTAAAGTAATAAAACTTCTTTTGACGTTTAAATCGGCTGTTTAAGACGAAATACTTGCAATAAACATTGTTTATCGTACAATATATAAGTTATTTTGATTATTAGTTAAAATATTCTTGTAATAACTCATAGAGGTAATTTAATAAACGTCTTCGGTAAAAAATATTTGTTTCAAAGCATCAAAACTTCCTTTGACTTCAAAACCGACTGTATAAGACGAAATATTTGCAATAAACATTATTTATCGTTTATTATTTGAGTTATTTCGACTTTTTGTTATAATATCGGTGTAATATTATGTTTATCTATTTTAATAAACGTCTTTAGTTAGTAATCCAACTTTAAACATATTAAAAGTACTATAGACGTTATAATAGGCTGTTTTAAACAATATACTTGTATTAAACCATTTTTTCTCGTACACTATATGAATTATTTTGAGTATTGACATTAAGATTTTTGTAATATGTCAAACAGCTAATTAAATAAACCTCTTCGGATAGGAATATTAGTTTTAAAGTATTAAAATTTCTTTTGACGTCAAAATCGGCTGTTTAAGACGAAATATTTGCAATAAAAACTGTTTATTGTTTATTATTTGAGTTATTTCGATTATTTGTTACAATATTTTTGTAATAACTCGTAAAGGTGATTTAATAAACGTCTTTAGATAAAAATATTAGTTTTAAAGTTTTAAAAATCCTTTTGACGTCAAAATCGGCTGTTTAAGACGAGACACTTGCAATAAACATTCTTTATCGTTTAATACTTAAGTTATTTCGATTATTAGTTAAATTATTCTTGTAATAACTCATGAAGATAATTTAATAAACGTCTTCGGTTTAAAATATTAGTTTTAAATTATTAGAACTCCCTTTGACGTCAAAACCAACTCTTTAAGACGAAATACTTGCAAAAAACATTGTTTATCGTTCATTAATTGAGTATATCGACTTTTGATTATAATATTGGTGTAATATTATGTGCAGCTATTTTAGTAAACGTCTTTAGTTAGTAATCAAACTTTAAACATATTAAAAGTACTCAAGACGTTATAATAGGCTGTTTTAAACAAAATACTTGTATTAAAACCTTTTTTCTCGTACACTATTTGAACTATTTTGAGTATTGACATTAATATTTTTGTAATATGTCATACAACTAATTAAATAAACGTCTTCGGATAGAAATATTAGTTTAAAGTATTAAAACTCCTTTTGACGTCAAAATCGGCTGTTTGAAAACAATATACTTGCAGTAAACATTGTTTATCGTTCATTATTTGAGTTATTTTCATAATTAGTTACAATATTCATGTAATAACTCGTAGAGCTAATTGAAAAGCCCTTCGGATAGGTATATTATTTTAAAGTATTAAAACTCCCTTTGACGTCAAAATCGGCTAATTAAGACGAAATACTTGCAATAAACATTGTTTATCGTACAGTATTTAAGTTATTTCAATTGATGGTTATTATTTTATTGTAGTATATCATACAGCTTATCATAAAAACCTCTTCGGTTTGAAATATTATTTTTAAAGTATTAAAACACCTTTTGACGTCAAAATCGGCTGTTTAAGACGAAATAGTTGCAATAAACTTTGTTTATCGTTCTTTATATGAGTTATTTTGATTATCGGTATTAATATTCTTGAAATATATCATACAGCTAATTCAATAAAGCTCATCGGTTAGAAATATTAGTTTTAAAGTATTAAAACTCCTTTTGACATCAAAATTAGCTGTTTAAGACGAAACACTTGCAATAAACATTGTTTATAGTACATTATTTGAGTTATTTCAATTTATGGTTATAAAATGCTCGTAATATATCATACAATTAACTAAATAAACTTTTTAGGTTATAATTATTTTTTTTATAGAATTAAAACTCCTTTTGACGTCAAAATCGGCTGTTTAAGACAAAACACTTGCAATAAACATTGTTTATCGTACAGTATATAATTTATTCTAATTTTTGATTAAAATATTCGTCTAATACTTCGTACAGCTAATTAAATAAAATTTCTTCGGTTAGGAATATTAGTTTTAAAGTATTAGAACTCCTTTTGACGTCAAAATTGGCTGTTAAAAACGAAACACTTAAAATAAACATATTTTATCGTAAAGTGTTTAAGTTATTCCATTTCTTGTTTATAATACTTTTGTAATATTTTGTACAGCTAATTAAATAAACTTCTTTAGTTAGTAATCCAAATTTAAACATATTAAAAGTACTATTGACGTTATAAAAGGCTGTTTTAACAAAATACATGTAATAAACAAATTTATCTTGTACAATATATAAATTATTTTGATTATTGGCTTTACTAATCATGTAATATATCATACAGCTAATTAAAACATCCTCTTCGGATAGGAATATTAGTTGTAATGTATTAAAACTCCTTTTGACGTAAAAATCGGATGTTTGAGACGAAATACTTGCCATTAACATTGTTTTTCGTTCATTATTTAAATTATTTTGATTTTTGGTTACAATATTCTTGTAATAACTCGTAAAGTTATTTAATAAACGTCTTTGGTTAAAAGTATTAGTTTTAAAGTTTTAAAACTCCTTTTGACGTCAAAATCGACTGTTTAAGACGAGTCATATGCAATAAACATTGTTTATTGTATATTATTTGAGTTATTTCGACTTTTGATCATAATATTCTTGTAATATTTTGTATAGCTAATTTAATAAACGTCTTAGGTTAGTAATCTAACTTAAAACATATTAAAAGTACTAAAGACATTTTAATAGGCTTTTCTAAAACTGAATAACTACATTAAACCCTTTTTTATCGTACGTTGTTTGAATTACTTTGATTATTATATTAGTATTCTTGTAATATATCATACGGCTAATTAAATAAACATCTTCGGTAAGAATATTAGTTTTAAAGTATTAAAACTTCTTTTGACGTTTAAATCGGATATTTAAGACGATATACTTGCAATAAACATTGTTTATCGTTTAATATTTGAGTTATTTCGACTTTTCGTTATAATATTGGTGTAATATTATGTGCATCTATTTAAATAAACGTCTTTAGTTAGTAATTCAACTTTAAACATATTAAAAGTACTCTAGACGTTATAATAGGCTGCTTTAAACAAAATACTTGTATTAAACACTTTTTTCTCGTACACTATATGAATTATTTTCAGTATTGGCATTAATATTCTTGTAATATGTCATACACCTAATAAAATAAAGCTTTTCCGATAGGAATATTAGTTTTAAAGTATTAAAACTCCTTTTGACGTCAAAATCGGCTGTTTGAAACAAAATACTTGCAGTCAACATTGTTTATCGTTCATAATTTGAGTTATTTTCATAATTAGTTACAATATTCTTGTAATAACTCGTACAGCTAATTAAAAAAGCTCTTCGGATAGGTATATTAGTTTTAAAGTATTAAAACTCCGTTTGACGTCCAAATCGGCTATTTAAGACGAAATACATGCAAAAAACATTGTTTATCGTTCATTATTTGAGTTATTACGACGGTTAGTTACAATATTCTTGTAATAACTCGTAAAGGAAATTTGATAAACGTCTTCAGTTAATAATTCTATTTTTAAAATATATAAACACGTTTTGACGTCAAAATCGGCTGTTGAAGACGAAATACTTGCAATAAACATTGTTTATTGTATAGTATTTAAGTTATTTCGATTGATGATTATTATTTTGTTGTAGTATATCATACAGCTTATTAAAAAAACCTCATCGGTTTGAAATATTATTTTAAAATTATTAAAACTCCTTTTGACGTCAAAATTGGCTGTTTAACACGAAATAATTGCAATAAACTTTGTTTAACGCTAATATATCATACAGCTAATTCAATGAAGCTCATCGGTTAGAAATATTAGTTTTAAAGTATTAAAACTCCTTTTGACTTCTAAATCGGCTGTTTAAGACGAAACACTGACAATAAACATTGTTTAAAGTACATTATTTGAGTTATTTCAATTTTTGGTTATAAAATGCTTGTAATATATCATACAATTAACTAAATAAACCTCTTAGGTTAAAATTATTATTTTTAAAGAATTAAAACTCCTTTTGACGTCAAAATCGGCTGTTAAGATAAAACACTTGCAATAAACATTGTTTATCGTACAGTATATAATTTATTCTAATTTTTGATTAAAATATTCGTCTAATACTTCGTACAGCTAATCAAATAAATCTCTTCGGTTTGAAATATTATTTTTAAAGTATTAAAACTACTTTTGACGTCAAAATTGGCTGTTAAAAACGAAACACTTGAAATAAACATTGTTTATCGTAAAGTGTTTAAGTTATTCCATTTGTTGTTTATAATATTTTTATAATATTTTGTACAGTTAATAAAATAAACGTCTTTAGTTAGTAATCCAAATTTAAACATATTAAAAGTACTATTGACGTTATAATAGGCTGTTTTAACAAAATACTTTTATTAAACCCTTTTTTCTTGTACAATATATAAATTATTTTGATTATTGGCTTTACTAATCATGTAAAATATCATACAGCTAATTAAAACAACCTCTTCGGATAGGAATATTTGTTTTAATGTATTAAAACTCCTTTTGACGTCAAAATCGGATGTTTGAGACGAAAATCTTGCAGTAAGCATTGTTTTTTGTTCATTATTTGAGTTATTTCGATTTTTAGTTACAATATTTTTGTAATAACTCGTAAAGGTTATTTAATAAACGTCTTTGGTTAAAAGTATTAGTTTCAAAGTTTTAAAACTCCTTTTGACGTCAAAATCGGCTGTTTAAGACAAAATACATGCAATAAACATTGTTTATTGTACATTATTTGATTTATTTCGACTTTTAATCATAATATTCTCGTAATATTTTGTATAGCTAATTTAATAAACGTCTTAGGTTAGTAATCTAACTTTGAACATATTAAAAGTACTATAGACGTTATAATAGCCTTTTATAAACAGAATAACTATATTAAACCCTTTTTTGTCGTACGTTGTTTGAATTACTTTGATTATTATATTAGTATTCTTGTAATATATCATTCGGCTAATTAAATAAACATCTTCGGTAAGAATATTAGTTTTAAATTATTAAAACTTCTTTTGACATTTAAATCGGCTGTTTAAGACGAAATACTTGCAATAAACATTGTTTTTCGTTCAATATATAAGTTATTTTGATTATTAGTTAAAATATTCTTTTAATAACTCATTCGGCTAATTAAATAAACATCTTCGGTTAAAAATATTTGTTTCAAAGCATCAAAACTTCCTTTGACTTCAAAACCGACTGTATAAGACGAAATATTTGCAATAAACATTGTTTATCGTTCATTATTTGAGTTATTCGACTTTTTGTTATAATATTGGTGTAATATTATGTGTATCTATTTTAATAAACGTCTTTAGTTAGTAATCCAACTTTAAACATATTAAAAGTACTATAGACTTTATAATAGGCTGTTTTGAGCAAAATACTTGTATTAAACCCTTTTTTCTCGTACACTATATGAATTATTTTCAGTATTAACATTAATATTTTTGTAATATGTCATACAGCTAATTAAATAAACCTCTTCGGATAGAAATATTAGTTTTAAAGTATTTAAACTCCTTTTGACGTCAAAATCGGTTGTTTAAGACGAAATACTTGCAATAAAAACTGTTTATCGTTTATTATTTGAGTTATTTCGATTATTTGTTACAATATTTTTGTAATAACTCGTAAAGGTAATTTAATAAACGTCTTCGGGTAAAATATTAGTTTTAAAGTTTTAAAACTCCTTTTGACGTCAAAATCGGCTGTTTAAGACGAGACACTTGCAATAAACATTGTTTTTCGTACAGTATTTAAGTTATACTGATTGTTGGTTATAATAATCTTGTAATATTTTCTAGAGCTAATTAAATAAAGCTCTTCGGTTAGGATGTTAGTTTTAAAGTATTAAAACTCTATTTGACGTCAAAATCGGCTGTTTAAGACGAAATACATGCAATAAACATGCTTATCGTACTATATTTGAGTTATTTCGATTTTTGGTTATAATGTTCTCGTAGTATTTTGTCAGCTAGATTAATAAACCTATTAGGTTAGTAATCTAACTTTGAACATATTAAAAGTACTATAGACGTTATAGTAGACTGTTTTAAACAAAATAACTATATCAAACCTTTTTTTATTGTACGTTATTTGAATTACTTTGATTATTAATATTAATAATCTTGAAATATGTCATACAGCTAATTAAATAAACCTCTCCGGTAAGGAATATTAGTTTTAAAGTATTAAAACTTCTTTTGATGTCAAAATTGGCGGTTTACGACGAAATACTTACAATAAACATTGTTTATCGTACATTATTTGAGTTATTTCGATTTTTGTTTATAATATTCTTGTAATATTTCGTACAGCTAATTAAATAAAGCTCTTCGGTTAGGAATAATAGTTTTAAAGCGTTAAAACTACTTATTTGTCAAAATCGGCTGTTAGACGAAAAACTTGCAATAAACATTGTTTATTGTACATTATTTGAGTTATTTCGACTTTTGAATATAATAATCTTGTAATATTTTATGTAGCAAATTTTATAAACGTCTTAGGTTAGTAATCTAACTTTAACTATATTAAAAATAGTCTAGATATTATAATAGGCTTTTTAAAACAGAATAAATATATTAAACCCTTTTTTATCGTACGTTATTGGAATTACTTTGATTATTCTATTAGTATTCTTGTAATATATCATACAGCTAATTAAATAAACATCTTCGGTTAGGATATTAGTTTTAAAGTATAAAAACTCCTTTTAACGCCAAAATCGGCTGTTTAAGACAAAAAACTTGCAATTAACGTTTTTTATCGTTTAATATTTAAGTTATTTCGATTTTTGTTTATAATATTCTTGTAATATTTCGTACAGCTAATTAAATAAAGCTCTTCGGTTAGGAATATTAGTTTTAAAGTATTAAAAATCCTTTTGACGTCAAAATCGGCTGTTTGAGACGAAATACTTGCAGTAAATATTGTTTATCGTTCATTATTTAAGTCATTTTGATAATTAGTTACAATATTCTTGTACTAACTCGTAAAGGTAAGTTAGTAAACGTCTTCGGTAAGAAATATTAATTTTAAAGTATTAAAACTCCTTTTGATGTCAAATTCGGCGGTTTAAGACGAAATACTTACAATAAACACTGTTTATCGTACATTATTTGAGTTATTTCGATTTTTGTTTATAATATTCTTGTTATATATCATACAGCTAAATTATTAAAGCTCTTCGGTTAGGAATATTAGTTTTAAACTATTAAAACTCCTTTTGACGTCAAAATTAGCTTTTTAAGACGAAATACTTGCAATAAACATTGTTTATCATTCATTATTTGAGTTATTTCGATTATTAGTTACAATATTCTTGTAATAACTCGTACCGCTAATTAAAAAACGCTCTTCGGATATAAATATTAGTTTTGAAGTATTAAAACTCCCTTTGACGTCGAAATCGGCTATTTAAGAAGAAACACTTGCAATAAACAATGTTTATCGTTCATTATTTAAGTTATTTCGATGTTTAGTTACAATATGCTTGTATTAACTCGTAAAGGTAATTCAATAAACGTCTTCAGTTAAACATATTATTTTCAAAAGATTTAAACACCTTTTGACGTCAAAATCGGCTGTTTAAGACGAAATACTTGCAATAAACATTGTTTATCGTACAGTATTTAAGTTATTTCAATTGTTGGTTATAATTTTATTGTATTAAATCATAAAGCTTATTAAAAAAACTTCTTCGGTATCTCTTTATTTATCGTGCACTATTTGAATTACTTTGATTATTATAATAGTATTCTTGTAATATATCATACGGCTAATTAAATAAAAATCTTCGGTTAGGATATTTGTTTAAAAGTAGTAAAACTCTTTTTGATGTTTAAATCAGCTGTTTAAGACGAAATACTTGCAATAAACATTGTTTATCGTTTATGTTTAAGTTATTTCGATTATTAGTTAAAATAATCTTGTTATAACTCATAAAGGTAATTTAATAAACGTCTTCGGTTAAAAATATTTCTTTTAAAGCATGAAAACTTCCTTTGACGTCAAAATGGGCTGTTTAAGACGTAATACTTGCAAAAAACATTGTTTATCGTTCATTAATTGAGTATTTCGACTTTTGATTATAATATTGGTGTAATATTATGTGCAGCTATTTTAATAAACGTCTTTAGTTAGTAATCCAACTTCAAACATATTAAAAGTACTTTAGACGTTAAAATAGGCTGTTTTAAACAAAATACTTGTATTAAACCTTTTTTTCTCGTACACTATTTGAATTATTTTGAGTATTGGCATTATTATTCTTGTAATTAGTCATACAGCTAATTAAAAAAAACCTCTTCGGATAGGAATATTAGTTTTAAAGTATTAAAACTCCTTTTGACGTCAAAATCGGATGTTTGAGACGAAATACTTGCAGTAATCATTGTTTTTCGTTCATTAATTGAGTTATTTCGATTTTTAGTTACAATATTCTTGTAATAACTCGTAAAGGTTATTTAATAAACGTCTTTGGTTAAAAGTATTAGTTTTAAAGCATCAAAAGTTACTTTGACGTCAAAACCGACTGTTTAAGACGAAATACTTGCGATAAGCATTGTTTATCGTTCATTATTTGAGTTATTTCAATTTTTGGTTATATTATTGGTGTAATATTATGTGCAGCTATTTTAATAAACGTCTTTAGTTAGTAATCCAACTTTAAACATATTAAAAGTACTATAGACGTTATAATAGGCTGTTTTAAACAAAATACTGGTATTAAACCCTTTTTTCTTGTACACTATATGAATTATTTTGAGTATTGACATTAATATTTTTTTAATATGTCATACAGCTAATTAAATAAACCTCTTCGGATAGGAATATTAGTTTAAAAGTATTAAAACTCCCTTTGACGTCATAATCGGCTATTTAAGACGAAATACTTGCAAAAAACATCGTTTATCGTTCATTTTTTGAGTTATTTCGATTATTTGTTACAATATTTTTGTAATAACTCGTAAAGGTAATTTAATTAACGACTTCGGATAAAAGTATTAGTTTTAAAGTTTTAAAACTCTTTTTGACGTCAAAATCGGCTGTTTAAGACGAGACACTTGCAATAAACATTCTTTATCGTTTAATATTTAAGTTATTTCGATTATTAGTTAAAATATTCTTGTAATAACTCATGAAGGTAATTTCATAAACGTCTTCGGTTAAAAATATTCGATTTATAAGATCAAAACTTCCTTTAACGTCAAAACCGATTCTTTGAAACGAAATACTTGCAAAAAACATTGTTTATCGTTTATTAATTGAGTATATCGACTTTTGATTACAATATTGGTGTAATATTATGTGCATCTATTTTAATAAACGTCTTTAGTTAGTAATCCTACTTTAAACATATCAAAAGTACTCAAGACGTTATAATAGGCTGTTTTAAACAAAATACTTGTATTAAAACCTTTTTTCTAGTACACTATATGAATTATTTTCAGTATTGTCATTAATATTCTTGTAATATGGTATACAGCTAATAAAATAAACCTCTTCGGATAGGAATATTAGTTTTAAAGTAATAAATCTTCTTTTGACGTCAAAATCGGCTGTTTGAAACAAAATACTTGCAGTCAACATTGTTTATCGTTCATTATTTGAGTTATCTTCATAATTAGTTACAATATTCTTGTAATAACTCGTACAGACAATTAAAAAAGCTGTTCGGATAGGAATATTATTTTAAAGTATTAAAACTCCCTTTGACGTCAAAATCGGCTATTTAAGACGAAACACTTGCAAAAAACATTGTTTATCGTTCATTATTTGAGTTATTACGACGGTTAGTTACAATATTCTTGTAATAACTCGTAAAGGTAATTTGTTAAACGTCTTCAGTTATTAATTCTATTTTTAGAATATATAAACACCTTTTGACGTCAAAATCGGCTGTTGAAGACGAAATACTTGCAATAAACATTGTTTATTGTATAGTATTTAAGTTATTTCGATTGATGATTATTATTTTATTGTAGTATTTCATACAGCTTATTAAAAAAACCTCTTCGGATAGGAATATTAGTTTTAAAGTATTAAAACTCCTTTTGACGTCAAAATCGGATGTTTGAGACGAAATACTTGCAGTAATCATTGTTTTTCGTTCATTAATTGAGTTATTTCGATTTTTAGTTACAATATTCTTGTAATAACTCGTAAAGGTTATTTAATAAACGTCTTTGGTTAAAAGTATTAGTTTTAAAGCATCAAAAGTTCCTTTGACGTCAAAACCGACTGTTTAAGACGAAATACTTGCGATAAGCATTGTTTATCGTTCATTATTTGAGTTATTTCAATTTTTGGTTATATTATTGGTGTAATATTATGTGTATCTATTTTAATAAACGTCTTTAGTTAGTAATCCAACTTTAAACATATTAAAAGTACTATAGACGTTATAATAGGCTGTTTTAAACAAAATACTGGTATTAAACCCTTTTTTCTTGTACACTATATGAATTATTTTGAGTATTGTCATTAATATTTTTGTAATATGTCATACAGCTAATTAAATAAACCTCTTCGGATAGGAATATTAGTTTTAAAGTATTAAAACTCCCTTTGACGTCATAATCGGCTATTTAAGACGAAATACTTGCAAAAAACATTGTTTATCGTTCATTATTTGAGTTATTTCGATTATTTGTTACAATATTTTTGTAATAACTCGTAAAGGTAATTTAATAAACGTCTTCGGATAAAAATATTAGGTTTAAAGTTTTAAAACTCTTTTTGACGTCAAAATCGGCTGTTTAAGACGAGACACTTGCAATAAACATTCTTTATCGTTTAATATTTAGGTTATTTCGATTATTAGTTAAAATATTCTTGTAATAACTCATGAAGGTAATTTAATAAACGTCTTCGGTTAAAAATATTCGTTTTATAAGATCATAACTTCCTTTAACGTCAAAACCGACTCTTTGAAACGAAACACTTAAAATAAACATATTTTATCGTTCATTAATTGAGTATATCGACTTTTGATTACAATATTGGTGTAATATTATGTGCATCTATTAAAATAAACGTCTTTAGTTAGGAATCCAACTTTAAGCATATTAAAAGTACTCAAGACGTTATAATAGGCTGTTTTAAACAAAATACTTGTATTAAAACCTTTTTTCTCGTACACTATATGAATTATTTTCAGTATTGGCATTAATATTCTTGTAATATGGCATACAGCTAATAAAATAAACCTCTTCGGATAGGAATATTAGTTTTAAAGTAATAAAACTTCTTTTGACGTCAAAATCGGCTGTTTGAAACAAAATACTTGCAGTCAACATTGTTTATCGTTCATTATTTGAGTTAATTTCATAATTAGTTACAATATTCTTGTAATAACTCGTACAGACAATTAAAAAAGTTCTTCGGATAGGAATATTATTTTAAAGTATTAAAACTCCCTTTGACATCAAAATCGGCTATTTAAGACGAAATACTTGCAAAAAACATTGTTTATCGTTCATTATTTGAGTTATTACGACGGTTAGTTACAATATTCTTGTAATAACTCGTAAAGGTAATTTGATAAACGTCTTCAGTAAATAATTCTATTTTTAGAATATATAAACACCTTTTGACGTCAAAATCGGCTGTTGAAGACGAAATACTTGCAATAAACATTGTTTATTGTATAGTATTTAAGTTATTTCGATTGATGATTATTATTTTATTGTAGTATATCATACAGCTTATTAAAAAAACCTCATCGGTTTGAAATATTATTTTTAAAGTATTAAAACTCTATTTGACGTCAAAATTGGCTGTTTAAGACGAAATAATTGCAATAAACTTTGTTTATCGTTCTTTATTTGAGTTATTTTGATTATCGGTATTAATATTCTTGAAATATATCATACAGCTAATTCAATGAAGCTCATCGGTTAGAAATATTAGTTTTAAAGTATTAAAACTCCCTTTGACCTCTAAATCGGCTGTTTAAGACGAAACACTTGCAATAAACATTGTTTAAAGTACATTATTTGAGTTATTTCAATTTTTGGTTATAAAATGCTTGTAATATATCATACAATTAACTAAATAAACCTCTTAGGTTAAAATTATTATTTTTAAAGAATTAAAACTCCTTTTGACGTCAAAATCGGCTGTTTAAGATAAAACACTTGCAATAAGCATTGTTTATCGTACAGTATATAATTTATTCTAATTTTTGATTAAAATATTCGTCTAATACTTCGTACAGCTAATTAAATAAATCTCTTCGGTTAAGAATATTTATTTTATAGTTTTAAAACTCCTTTTGACGTCAAAATTGGCTGTTAAAAACGAAACACTTGAAATAAACATTGTTTATCGTAAAGTGTTTAAGTTATTCCATTTGTTGTTTATAATATTTTTGTAATATTTTGTACAGTTAATTAAATAAACGTCTTTAGTTAGTAATCCAAATTTAAATATATTAAAAGTACTATTGACGTTATAATAGGCTGTTTTAACAAAATACTTGTATTAAACCCTTTTTTCTTGTACAATATATAAATTAATTTTGATTATTGGCTTTACTAATCATGTAATATATCATACAGCTAATTAAAACAACCTCTTCGGATAGGAATATTTGTTTTAATGTATTAAAACTCCTTTTGACGTCAAAATCGGATGTTTGAGACGAAATACTTGCAGTAAACATTGTTTTTTGTTCATTATTTGAGTTATTTCGATTTTTAGTTAAAATATTCTTTTAATAACTCGTACAGGTTATTTAATAAACGTCTTTGGTTAAAAGTATTAGTTTTAAAGTTTTAAAACTCCTTTTGACGTCAAAATCGGCTGTCTAAGACAAAATACATGCAATAAACATTGTTTATTGTACATTATTTGAGTTATTTTGACTTTTAATCATAATATTCTTGTTATATTTTGTATAGCTAATTTAATAAACGTCTTAGGTTAGTAATCTAACTTTAAACATATTAAAAGTACTATAGACGTTATAATAGGCTTTTCTAAAACAGAATAACTATATTAAACCCTTTTTTATCGTAGGTTAGTTGAATTACTTTGATTATTATATTAGTATTCTTGTAATACATCGTACGGCTAATTAAATAAACATCTTCGGTTAGGATATTAGTTTTAAATTATTAAAACTCTATTTGACGTTAAATTGGCTGTTTAAGACGAAATACTTGCAATAAACATTGTTTATTGTTCAATATTTAAGTTATTTCCATTCTTAGTTAAAATATTCTTGTAATAACTTATAAAGGTAATCTAATAAACGTCTCTGGTTAAAAATATTTGTTTTAAAGCATCAAAACTACCTTTGACGTCAAAACCGACTGTTTAAGTTTGACTTCAAAACCGACTGTATAAGACGAAATATTTGAAATATCGTTCATTATTTGAGTTATTTCGACTTTTTGTTATAATATTGGTGTAATATTATGTGTATCTATTTTGATAAACGTCTTTAGTTAGTAATCCAACTTTAAACATATTAAAAGTACTATAGACGTTATAATATGCTGTTTTAAACAAAATACTTGTATTAAACCCTTTTTTCTCGTACACTATATGAATTATTTTCAGTATTGACATTAACATTTTTGTAATATGTCATACAGCTAATCAAATAAACCTCTTCGGATAGGAATATTAGTTTTAAAGTATTAAAACTCCTTTTGACATCAAAATCGGCTGTTTAAGACGAAATACTTGCAATAAAAACTGTTTATCGTTTATTATTTGAGTTAGTTCGATTATTTGTTACAATATTTTTGTAATAACTCGTAAAGGTAATTTAATAAACGTCTTCGTATAAAAATATTAGTTTTAAAGTTTTAAAAATCCTTTTGACGTCAAAATCGGCTATTTAAGATAAAACACTTGCTATAAACATTCTTTATCGTTTAATATTTAAGTTATTTCGATTATTAGTTAAAATATTCTTGTAATAACTCATGAAAGTAATTAAATAAAAATCTTCGGTTAAAAATATTCCTTTTATAAAATCAAAACTTCCTTTGACGTCAAAACCGACTCTTTAAGACGAAATACTTGCAAAAAACATTGTTTATCGTTCATTAATTGAGTATATCGACATTTGATTATAATATTGGTGTAATATTATGTGCAGCTATTTTAATAAACGTCATTAGTTAGTAATCAAACTTTAAACATATTAAAAGTACTATAGACGTTAAAATAGGCTGTTTTAAACAAAATACTTGTTATAAACCCTTTTTTCTCGTACACTATTTGAATTATTATGAGTATTGACATTAATATTTTTTGTAATATGTCATACAGCTAATTAAAAAAACCTCTTCGGATAGGAATATAAGTTTTAAAGTATTAAAACTCCTTTTGACGTCAAAATCGGCTGTTTGAAAAAAAATACTTGCAGTAAACATTGTTTATCGTTCATTATTTGAGTTATTTTTATAGTTAGTTACAATATTCATGTAATAACTCGTACAGCTAATTAAAAAAGCCCTTCGGTTAGGTATATTAGTTTTAAAGTATTAAAACTCCCTTTGACGTCAAAATCGGCTAATTAAGACGAAATACTTGCAATAAACATTGTTTATCGTACAGTATTTAAGTTATTTCGATTGATGGTTATTATTTTATTGTAGTATATCATCCAGCTTATCATAAAAACCTCTTCGGTTTGAAATATTATTTTTAAAGTATTAAAACTCCTTTTGACGTCAAAATCGGCTGTTTAAGACGAAATACTTGCAATAAACTTTGTTTATCGTTCTTTATATGAGTTATTTTGATTATCGGTATTAATATTCTTGAAATATATCATTCAGCTAATTCAATAAAGCTCATCGGTTAGAAATATTAGTTTTAAAGTATTAAAACTCTTTTTGACATCAAAATTAGCTGTTTAAGACGAAACACTTGCAATAAACATTGTTTATAGTACATTATTTGAGTTATTTCAATTTTTGGTTAGAAAATGCTCGTAATATATCATACAATTAACTAAATAAACTTCTTAGGTTATAATTATTTTTTTTAAAGAATTAAAACTCCTTTTGACGTCAAAATCGGCTGTTTAAGACGAAACACTTGCAATAAACATTGTTTATCGTACAGTATATAATTTATTCTAATTTTTGATTAAAATATTCGTCTAATACTTCGTACAGCTAATTAAATAAAATTTCTTCGGTTAGGAATATTAGTTTTAAAGTATCAAAACTCCTTTTGACGTCAAAATTGGCTGTTAAAAACGAAACAATTAAAATAAACATTTTTTATCGTAAAGTGTTTAAGTTATTCCATTTCTTGTTTATAATATTTTTGTAATATTTTGTACAGCTAGCTAAATAAACTTCTTTAGTTAGTAATCCAAATTTAAACATATTAAAAGTACTATTGACGTTATAGTAGGCTGTTTTAACAAAATACTTGTAATAAACCCTTTTTTCTTTTACAATATATAAATTATTTTGATTATTGGCTTTACTAATCATGTAATATATCATACAGCTAAATGAAACAACCTCTTCGGATAGGAATTATAGTTTTAATGTATTAAAACTCCTTTTGACGTAAATATCGGATGTTTGAGACGAAATACTTGCAGTAAACATTGTTTTTCGTTCTTTATTTGAGTTATTTTGATTTTTGGTTACAATATTCTTGTAATAACTCGTTAAAGTTATTTAATAAATGTCTTTGGTTAAAAGTATTAGTTTTAAAGTTTTAAAACTCCTTTTGACGTCAAAATCGGCTGTTTAAGACGAAATACATGCAATAAACATTGTTTATTGTATATTATTTGAGTTATTTCGACTTTTGATCATAATATTCTTGTAATATTTTGTATAGCTAATTTAATAAACGTCTTAGGTTAGTAATCTAACTTTAAACATATTAAAATTACTATAGACGTTATAATAAGCTTTTCTAAAACAGAATAACTATATTAAACCCTTTTTTATCGTACGTTAGTTGAATTACTTTGATTATTATATTAGTATTCTTGTAATATATCATACGGCTAATTAAATAAACATCTTCGGTAAGAATATTAGTTTTAAAGTATTAAAACTTCTTTTGACGTTTAAATCGGATGTTTAAGACGAAATACTTGCAATAAACATTTTTTATCGTTTAATATTTGAGTTATTTCGACTTTTTGTTATAATATTGGTGTAATATTATGTGCATCTATTTAATTAAACGTCTTTAGTTAGTAATCCAACTTTAAACATATTAAAAGTACTCTAGACGTTATAATAGGCTGTTTTAAACGAAATATTTGTATTAAACCCTTTTTTCTCGTACACTATATGAATTATTTTTAGTATTGGCATTAATATTCTTGTAATATGTCATACAGCTAATAAAAAAAACCTCTTCGGATAGGAATATTAGTTTTAAAGTATTAAAACTCCTTTTGACGTCAACATCGGCTGTTTGAAACAAAATACTTGCAGTTAACATTGTTTATTGTTCATTTTTTGAGTTATTTTCATAATTAGTTACAATATTCTTGTAATAACTCGTACAGCTAATTAAAAAAGCTCTTCGGATAGGAATATTAGTTTTAAAGTATTAAAACTCCCTTTGACGTCAAAATCGGCTACTTAAGACGAAATACATGCAAAAAACATTGTTTATAAGTTCATTTTTTGAATATACGACGGTTAGTTACAATATTCTTGTAATAACTCGTAAAGGGAATTTGATAAACGTCTTCAGTTAATAATTCTATTTTTAAAATATATAAACACCTTTTGACGTCAAAATTGGCTGTTGAAGACGAAATACTTGCAATAAACATTGTTTATTGTATAGTATTTAAGTTATTTCGATTGATGATTATTATTTTATTGTAGTATATCATTCAGCTTATCATAAAAACCTCATCGATTTGAAATATTATTTTTAAATTATAAAAACTCTTTTTGACGTCAAAATTGGCTGTTTAAGACGAAGTAATTGCAATAAACTTTGTTTATCGTTCTTTATTTGAGTTATTTTGATTATTGGTATTAATATTTTTGAAATATATCATACAGCTAATTCAATGAAGCTCATCGGTTAGAAATATTAGTTTTAAAGTATTAAAACTCCTTTTGACCTCTAAATCGGCTGTTTAAGACGAAACACTTGCAATAAACATTGTTTAAAGTACATTATTTGAGTTATATCAATTTTTGGTTATAAAATGCTTGTAATATATCATACAATTAACTAAATAAACCTCTTAGGTTAAAATTATTATTTTTAAAGAATTAAAACTCCTTTTGACGTCAAAATCGTTTGTTTAAGATAAAACACTTGCAATAAACATTGTTTATCGTACAGTATATAATTTATTCTAATTTTTGATTAAAATATTCGTCTAATACTTCGTACAGCTAATTAAATAAATCTCTTCGGTTAGAAATATTATTTTTAAAGTATTAAAACTCCTTTTGACGTCAAAATTGGCTGTTAAAAATGAAACACTTGAAATAAACATTGTTTATCGTAAAGTGTTTAAGTTATTCCATTTGTTGTTTATAATAATTTTGTAATATTTTGTACAGCTTATTAAATAAACGTCTTTAGTTAGTAATCCAAATTTAAACATATTAAAAGTACTATTGACGTTATAATAGGATTTTCTAAAATATAATAACTATATTAAACCCTTTTTTATCGTACGTTTGTTGAATTACTTTGATTATTATATTAGTATTCTTGTAATACATCATACGGCTAATTAAATAAACATCTTCGGTAAGAATATTAGTTTTAAAGTATTAAAACTTCTTTTGACGTTTAAATCGGCTGTTTAAGACGAAATACTTGCAATAAACATTGTTTATCGTTCAATATATAAGTTATTTTGATTATTAGTTAAAATATTGTTGTAATAACTCATAAAGGTAATTTAATAAATGTCTTCGGTTAAAAATATTTTTTCAAAGCATCAAAACTTCCTTTGACTTCAAAACCGACTGTTTAAGACAAAATATTTGCAATAAACATTGTTTATCGTTCATTATTTGAGTTATTTCGACTTTTTGTTATAATATCGGTGTAATATTATGTGTATCTATTTTAATAAACGTCTTTAGTTAGTAATCCAACTTTAAACATATTAAAAGTACTATAGACGTTATAATAGGCTGTTTTAAACAAAATTCTTGTATTAAACCCTTTTTTCTCATACACTATATGAATTATTTTCAGTATTGACATTAATATTTTTGTAATATGTCATACAGCTAATTAATTAAACCTCTTCGGATAGGAATATTAGTTTTAAAGTATTTAAACTCCTTTTGACGTCAAAATCGGCTGTTTAAGACGAAATACTTGCAATAAAAACATTTTATCGTTTATTATTTTAGTTATTTCGATTATTTGTTACAATATTTTTGTAATAACTCGTAAAGGTAATTTAATAAACGTCTTCGGTTAAAAATATTAGTTTTAAAGTTTTAAAACTCCTTTTGACGTCAAAATCGGCTGTTTAAGACGAAATACTTGCAATAAACTTTGTTTTTCGTACAGTATTTAAGTTATATTAATTGTTGGTTATAATAATCTTGTAATATTTTCTAGAGCTAATTAAATAAAGCTCTTCGGTTAGGATGTTAGTTTTAAAGTATTAAAACTCTATTTGACGTCAAAATCGGCTGTTTAAGACGAAATACATGCAATAAACATGCTTATCGTACTATATTTGAGTTATTTTGATTTTTGGTTATAATGTTCTTGTAGTATTTTGTACAGCTAGATTAATAAACCTCTTAGGTTAGTAATCTAACTTTGAACATATTAAAAGTACTATAGACGTTATAATAGACTGTTTAAAACAAAATAAATATATCAAACCTTTTTTTAATGTACGTTATTTGAATTACTTTGATTATTAACATTAATAATCTTGAAATATGTCATACAGCTAATTAAATAAACCTCTCCGGTAAGGAATATTAGTTTTAAAGTATTAAAACTTCTTTTGATGTCAAAATTGGCGGTTTACGACGAAATACTTGCAATAAAAACTGTTTATCGTTTATTATTGGAGTTATTTCGATTATTTGTTACAATATTTTTGTAATAACTCGTAAAGGTAATTTAATAAACGTCTTCGGTTAAAAATATTAATTTAAAACTCCTTTTGACGTCAAAATCAGCTATTTAAGACGAAAGACTTTCAAGAAACATTGTTTATGGTACAGTATTTAAGTTATTGCGATTGTTGGTTATAATATTCCTGTAATATTTCGTAAAGCTATTTAAATAAAGCTCTTCGGTTAGGAATATTAGTTTTAAAGTATTAAACTTCTTTTGACGTCAGAATCGACTGTTTAAGATGAAATACTAGCAATAAACATTATTTATCGTACATTATTTGAGTTATTTCGACTTTTGTTTATAATATTCTTATAACATTTTGTACAGCTAATTCAATAAACGTCTTTGGTTAGTAATGTAACTTAACACCTTTTGACGTCAAAATCGGCTTTTTAAGACGAAATACTTGCAATAAACATTGTTTCTCGTTATTTATTTGAATTATTTCGATTATTAGTTAAATTGTTCTAGTAATAACTCGTAAGGGTAATTTAATAAAGTTCTTCGATTAAAAATTTTAGTTTTAAAGTATGAAAACTCCTTTTGAAGTCAAAATTAGCTGTTTAAGACGAAAAACTTGCCATAAACATTGTTTATCGTTCATTATTTGAGTTACTTCAATTATTATTTACAATATGCTTGTAATAACTCGTAAAGGTAATTTAATAAATGAGTTGCAATAAAAATATTAGTTTTAAAGTATTAAAACTTCTTTTGACGTTAAAATAGGCTGTTTCAGACGAAGTATTGCAACAAACATTTTTTATCGTACAGTATTTAAGTTATTGCGATTAATGGTTATAATATTCCTGTAATATTTCGTACAGCTAATTAAATAAAGCTCTTCGGTTAGGAATATTAGTTTTAAAGTATTAAAACTCCTTTTGATTTCAAAATCGGCTGTTTAAGACGAAATACCTGTAATAAATATGCTTATCGAACATTATTTGAGTTATTTCGACTTTTGATTATAATATTCTTGTAATATTTTATATAGCTAATTTAATAAACGTCTTAGGTTAGTAATCTAACTTTAAACATATTAAAAGTACTATAGACGTTATAATAGGCTTTTATAACCAGAATAACTATATTAAACCCTTTAATATGGTACGTTATTTGATTTACTTTGATTATTTTATTAGTATTCTTGTAATATGACATACGGCTAATTAAATAAACATCTATAGTGAGAATATTAGTTTTAAAGTATTAAAACTGCTTTTGACGTTTAAATCGGCTGTTTAAGCCGAACTTTTTGCAATAAATATTGTTTATCGTTCAATATTTAAGTTATTCTGATTATTAGTTAAAATATGCTTGTAATAACTCATAAAGGTAATTTAATAAACGTCTTCGGTTAAAAACATTTGTTTCAAAGCATCAAAACTTCCTTTGACTTCAAAACCGACTGTTTAAGACGAAATACTTGCATTATATATTGTTTATCGTTCATTATTTGAGTTATTTCGACTTTTTGTTATAATATTGGTGTAATATTATGTGCATCTATTTTAATAAACGTCTTTAATTAGTAATCCAACTTTAAACATATTAAAAGTACTATAGACGTTATAATAGGCTGTTTTAAACAAAATACTTGTATTAAACCCTTTTTTCTCGTACACTATATGAATTATTTTTAGTATTGACATTAATATATTTGTAATAACTCGTAAAGGTAATTTAATAAACGTCTTCGGGTAAAAATATTAATTTAAAAGTTTTAAAACTCCTTTTGACGTCAAAATCGGCTGTTTAAGACGAAATACTTGCAATAAACATTGTTTTTCGTACAGTATTTAAGTTATATTGATTGTTGGTTATAATAATCTTGTAATATTTTCTAGAGCTAATTAAATAAAGCTCTTCGGTTAGGATGTTAGTTTTAAAGTATTAAAACTCTATTTGACGTCAAAATCGGCTGTTTAAGACGAAATACATGCAATAAACATGCTTATCGTACTATATTTGAGTTATTTCGACTATTGGTTTTAATGTTCTTGTAATATTTTGTACAGCTAGATTAATAAACCTCTTAGGTTAGTAATCTAACTTTGAACATATTAAAAGTACTATAGACGTTATAGTAGACTGTTTTAAACAAAATAACTATATCAAACCTTTTTTTTATTGTATGTTATTTGATTTACTTTGATTATAAATATTAATAATCTTGAAATATGTCATACAGCTAATTAAATAAACTTTTCCGGTAAGGAATATTAGTTTTAAAGTATTAAAACTTCTTTTGATGTCAAAATTGGCGGTTTACGACGAAATACTTACAATAAACATTGTTTATCGTACATTAATTGAGTTATTTCGATTTTTGTTTATAATATTCATGTAATATTTCGTACAGCTAATTAAATAAAGCTCTTCGATTAGGAATGATAGTTTTAAAGTATTAAAACTCATTTTCTGTCAAAATCGGCTGTTTAAGACGAAATACTTGCAAGAAACATTGTTTATTGTACATTATTTGAGTTATTTCGACTTTTGAATATAATAATCTTGTAATATTTTGTGTAGCTAATTTTATAAACGTCTTAGGTTAGTAATCTAACCTTAACTATATTAAAAATAGTCTAGATATTATAATAGGCTTTTTAAAACAGAATAACTATATTAAACCCTTTTTTATCGTACGTTATTTGAATTACTTTGATTATTATATTAGTATTCTTGTAATATATCATACAACTAATTAAGTAAACATCTTCGGTTAGGATATTAGTTTTAAAGTATTAAAACTCCTTTTAACGCCTAAATCGGCTGTTTAAGACAAAAAACTTGCAATAAACGTTTTTTATCGTTTAATATTTAAGTTATTTCGATTTTTGTTTATAATATTCTTGTAATATTTCGTACAGCTAATTAAATAAAGCTCTTCGGTTAGAAATGATAGTTTTAAAGTATTAAAATTACTTTTCTGTCAAAATCGGCTGTTTAAGACGAAACACTTGCAATAAACATTGTTTAAAGTACATTATTTAAGTTATTTCAATTTTTGGTTATAAAATGCACGTAATATATCATACAATTAAATAAATTAGGTTAAAATTATTATTATTAAAGAATTAAAACTCCTTTTGACGTCAAAATCGGCTGTTTAAGATAAAACACTTGCAATATACATTGTTTATCGTACAGTATATAATTTATTCTAATTTTTGATTAAAATATTCCTCTAATACTTCGTACAGCTAATTAAATAAATATCTTCGGTTAGAAATATTATTGTTAAAGTATTAAAACTCCTTTTGTTGCAAAATTGGCTGTTTAAGACGAAATACCTGTAATAAATATGCTTATCGAACATTATTTGAGTTATTTCGACTTTTGATTATAATATTCTTGTAATATTTTATATAGCTAATTTAATAAACGTCTTAGGTTAGTAATCTAACTTTAAACATATTAAAAGTACTATAGACGTTATAATAGGCTTTTATAACCAGAATAACTATATTAAACCCTTTAATATGGTACGTTATTTGATTTACTTTGATTATTTTATTAGTATTCTTGTAATATGACATACGGCTAATTAAATAAACATCTATAGTGAGAATATTAGTTTTAAAGTATTAAAACTGCTTTTGACGTTTAAATCGGCTGTTTAAGCCGAACTTTTTGCAATAAATATTGTTTATCGTTCAATATTTAAGTTATTCTGATTATTAGTTAAAATATGCTTGTAATAACTCATAAAGGTAATTTAATAAACGTCTTCGGTTAAAAACATTTGTTTCAAAGCATCAAAACTTCCTTTGACTTCAAAACCGACTGTTTAAGACGAAATACTTGCATTATATATTGTTTATCGTTCATTATTTGAGTTATTTCGACTTTTTGTTATAATATTGGTGTAATATTATGTGCATCTATTTTAATAAACGTCTTTAATTAGTAATCCAACTTTAAACATATTAAAAGTACTATAGACGTTATAATAGGCTGTTTTAAACAAAATACTTGTATTAAACCCTTTTTTCTCGTACACTATATGAATTATTTTTAGTATTGACATTAATATATTTGTAATAACTCGTAAAGGTAATTTAATAAACGTCTTCGGGTAAAAATATTAATTTAAAAGTTTTAAAACTCCTTTTGACGTCAAAATCGGCTGTTTAAGACGAAATACTTGCAATAAACATTGTTTTTCGTACAGTATTTAAGTTATATTGATTGTTGGTTATAATAATCTTGTAATATTTTCTAGAGCTAATTAAATAAAGCTCTTCGGTTAGGATGTTAGTTTTAAAGTATTAAAACTCTATTTGACGTCAAAATCGGCTGTTTAAGACGAAATACATGCAATAAACATGCTTATCGTACTATATTTGAGTTATTTCGACTATTGGTTTTAATGTTCTTGTAATATTTTGTACAGCTAGATTAATAAACCTCTTAGGTTAGTAATCTAACTTTGAACATATTAAAAGTACTATAGACGTTATAGTAGACTGTTTTAAACAAAATAACTATATCAAACCTTTTTTTTATTGTATGTTATTTGATTTACTTTGATTATAAATATTAATAATCTTGAAATATGTCATACAGCTAATTAAATAAACTTTTCCGGTAAGGAATATTAGTTTTAAAGTATTAAAACTTCTTTTGATGTCAAAATTGGCGGTTTACGACGAAATACTTACAATAAACATTGTTTATCGTACATTAATTGAGTTATTTCGATTTTTGTTTATAATATTCATGTAATATTTCGTACAGCTAATTAAATAAAGCTCTTCGATTAGGAATGATAGTTTTAAAGTATTAAAACTCATTTTCTGTCAAAATCGGCTGTTTAAGACGAAATACTTGCAAGAAACATTGTTTATTGTACATTATTTGAGTTATTTCGACTTTTGAATATAATAATCTTGTAATATTTTGTGTAGCTAATTTTATAAACGTCTTAGGTTAGTAATCTAACCTTAACTATATTAAAAATAGTCTAGATATTATAATAGGCTTTTTAAAACAGAATAACTATATTAAACCCTTTTTTATCGTACGTTAATTGAATTACTTTGATTATTATATTAGTATTCTTGTAATATATCATACAACTAATTAAGTAAACATCTTCGGTTAGGATATTAGTTTTAAAGTATTAAAACTCCTTTTAACGCCTAAATCGGCTGTTTAAGACAAAAAACTTGCAATAAACGTTTTTTATCGTTTAATATTTAAGTTATTTCGATTTTTGTTTATAATATTCTTGTAATATTTCGTACAGCTAATTAAATAAAGCTCTTCGGTTAGAAATGATAGTTTTAAAGTATTAAAACTACTTTTCTGTCAAAATCGGCTGTTTAAGACGAAACACTTGCAATAAACATTGTTTAAAGTACATTATTTAAGTTATTTCAATTTTTGGTTATAAAATGCACGTAATATATCATACAATTAAATAAATTAGGTTAAAATTATTATTATTAAAGAATTAAAACTCCTTTTGACGTCAAAATCGGCTGTTTAAGATAAAACACTTGCAATATACATTGTTTATCGTACAGTATATAATTTATTCTAATTTTTGATTAAAATATTCCTCTAATACTTCGTACAGCTAATTAAATAAATATCTTCGGTTAGAAATATTATTTTTAAAGTATTAAAACTCCTTTTGAAGTCAAAATTGGCTGTTAAAAACGAAACACTTGAAATAAACATTGTTTATCGTAAAGTGTTTAAGTTATTCCGTTTGTTGTTTATAATATTTTTGTAATATTTTGTACAGCTAATTAAATAAACCTCTTTAGTTAGTAATCCAAATTTAAACATATTAAAAGTACTATTGACGTTATAATAGGCTGTTTTAACAAAATACGTGTATTAAACCCTTTTTTCTTGTACAATTTATAAATTATTTTGATTATTGGCTTTACTAATCATGTAATATATCATACAGCTAATTAAAACAACCTCTTCGGATAGGAATATTTGTTTTAATGTATTAAAACTCCTTTTGACGTCAAAATCGGATGTTTGAGACGAAATTCTTGCAGTAAACATTGTTTTTTGTTCATTATTTGAGTTATTTCGATTTTTAGTTACAATATTCTTGTAATAACTCGTAAAGGTTATTTAATAAACGTCTTTGGTTAAAAGTATTAGTTTCAAAGTTTTAAAACTCCTTTTGACGTCAAAATCGGCTGTTTAAGACAAAATACATGCAATAAACATTGTTTATTGTACTTTATTTGAGTTATTTCGACTTTTAATCATAATATTCTTGTAATATTTTGTATAGCTAATTTAATAAACGTCTTAGGTTAGTAATCTAACTTTAAACATATTTAAAGTACTGCAGACGTTATAATAGGCTTTTATAAACAGAATAACTATTTTATACCCTTTTTTGTCGTACGTTGTTTGAATTACTTTGATTATTATATTAGTATTCTTGTAATATATCATTTGGCTAATTAAATCAACATCTTCGGTAAGAATATTAGTTTTAAAGTATTAAAACTTCTTTTGACGTTTAAATCGGCTGTTTAAGACGAAATAATTGCAATAAACATTGTTTATCGTTCAATATATAAGTTATATTGATTATTAGTTAAAATATTCTTGTAATGACTCATAAAGGTAATTTAATAAACGTCTTCGGTTAAAATATTTGTTTCAAAGCATCAAAACTTCCTTTGACTTCAATACCGACTGTATAAGACGAAATATTTACAATAAACATTGTTTATCGTTCATTATTTGAGTTATTTCGACTTTTTGTTATAATATCGGTGTAATATTATGTGTATCTATTTTAATAAACGTCTTTAGTTAGTAATCCAACTTTAAACATATTAAAAGTACTCAAGACGTTATAATAGACTGTTTTAAACAAAATACTTGTATTAAAACCTTTTTTCTAGTACACTATATGAATTATTTTCAGTATTGTCATTAATATACTTGTAATATGGCATACAGCTAATAAAATAAACCTCTTCGGATAGGAATATTATTTTAAAGTAATAAAACTTCTTTTGACGTCAAAATCGGCTGTTTGAAACAAAATACTTGCAGTCAACATTGTTTATCATTCATTAATTAAGTTATCTTCATAATTAGTTACAATATTCTTGTAATAACTCGTACAGACAATTAAAAAAGCTCTTCGGATAGGAATATTATTTTAAAGTATTAAAACTCCCTTTGACGTCAAAATCGGCTATTTAAGACGGAATACTTGCAAAAACCATTGTTTATCGTTCATTATTTGAGTTATTACGACGATTAGTTACAATATTCTTGTAATAACTCGTAAAGGTAATTTGATAAACGTCTTCAGTAAATAATTCTATTTTTAGAATATATAAACACCTTTTGACGTCAAAATCGGCTGTTGAAGACGAAATACTTGCAATAAACATTGTTTATTGTATAGTATTTAAGTTATTTCGATTGATGATTATTATTTTATTGTAGTATTTCATACAGCTTATTAAAAAAACCTCTTCGGATAGGAATATTAGTTTTAAAGTATTAAAACTCCTTTTGACGTCAAAATCGGATGTTTGAGACGAAATACTTGCAGTAATCATTGTATTTCGTTCATTAATTGAGTTATTTCGATTTTTAGTTACAATATTCTTGTAATAACTCGTAAAGGTTATTTAATAAACGTCTTTGGTTAAAAGTATTAGTTTTAAAGCATCAAAAGTTCCTTTGACGTCAAAACCGACTGTTTAAGACGAAATACTTGCGATAAGCATTGTTTATCGTTCATTATTTAAGTTATTTCAATTTTTGGTTATATTATTGGTGTAATATTATGTGTATCTATTTTAATAAACGTCTTTAGTTAGTAATCCAACTTTAAACATATTAAAAGTACTATAGACGTTATAATAGGCTGTTTTAAACAAAATACTGGTATTAAACCCTTTTTTCTCGTACACTATATGAATTATTTTGAGTATTGACATTAATATTTTTGTAATATGTCATACAGCTAATTAAATAAGCCTCTTCGGATAGGAATATTAGTTTTAAAGTATTAAAACTCCCTTTGACGTCATAATCGGCTATTTAAGACGAAATACTTGCAAAAAACATTGTTTATCGTTCATTATTTGAGTTATTTCGATTATTTGTTACAATATTTTTGTAATAACTCGTAAAGGTAATTTAATAAACGTCTTCGGATAAAAATATTAGTTTTAAAGTTTTAAAACTCTTTTTGACGTCAAAATCGGCTGTTTAAGACGAGACACTTGCAATAAACATTCTTTATCGTTTAATATTTAGGTTATTTCGATTATTAGTTAAAATATTCTTGTAATAACTCATGAAGGTAATTTAATAAACGTCTTCGGTTAAAAATATTCGTTTTATAAGATCATAACTTCCTTTAACGTCAAAACCGACTCTTTGAAACGAAACACCTAAAATAAACATATTTTATCGTTCATTAATTGAGTATATCGACTTTTGATTACAATATTGGTGTAATATTATGTGCATCTATTTAAATAAACGTCTTTAGTTAGTAATCCAACTTTAAGCATATTAAAAGTACTCAAGACGTTATAATAGGCTGTTTTAAACAAAATACTTGTATTAAAACCTTTTTTCTCGTACACTATATGAATTATTTTCAGTATTGGCATTAATATTCTTGTAATATGGCATACAGCTAATAAGATAAACCTCTTCGGATAGGAATATTAGTTTTAAAGTAATAAAACTTCCTTTGACGTCAAAATCGGCTGTTTGAAACAAAATACTTGCAGTCAACATTGTTTATCATTCATTAATTAAGTTATCTTCATAATTAGTTACAATATTCTTGTAATAACTCGTACAGACAATTAAAAAAGCTCTTCGGATAGGAATATTATTTTAAAGTATTAAAACTCCCTTTGACATCAAAATCGGCTATTTAAGACGAAATACTTGCAAAAAACATTGTTTATCGTTCATTATTTGAGTTATTACGACGGTTAGTTACAATATTCTTGTAATAACTCGTAAAGGTAATTTGATAAACGTCTTCAGTTAATAAAACTATTTTTAGAATATATAAACACCTTTTGACGTCAAAATCGGCTGTTGAAGACGAAATACTTGCAATAACATTGTTTATTGTATAGTATTTAAGTTATTTCGATTGATGATTATTATTTTATTGTAGTATATTATACAGCTTATTAAAAAAACCTCATCGGTTTGAAATATTATTTTTAAAGTATTAAAACTCCCTTTGACCTCTAAATCGGCTGTTTAAGACGAAACACTTGCAATAAACATTGTTTAAAGTACATTATTTGAGTTATTTCAATTTTTGGTTATAAAATGCTTGTAATATATCATACAATTAACTAAATAAACCTCTTAGGTTAAAATTATTATTTTTAAAGAATTAAAACTCCTTTTGACGTCAAAATCGGCTGTTTAAGATAAAACACTTGCAATAAACATTGTTTATCGTACAGTATATAATTTATTCTAATTTTTGATTAAAATATTCGTCTAATACTTCGTACAGCTAATTAAATAAATCTCTTCGGTTAAGAATATTTATTTTATAGTTTTAAAACTCCTTTTGACGTCAAAATTGGCTGTTAAAAACGAAACACTTGAAATAAACATTGTTTATCGTAAAGTGTTTAAGTTATTCCATTTGTTGTTTATAATATTTTTGTAATATTTTGTACAGTTAATTAAATAAACGTCTTTAGTTAGTAATCCAAATTTAAATATATTAAAAGTACTATTGACGTTATAATAGGCTGTTTTAACAAAATACTTGTATTAAACCCTTTTTTCTTGTACAATATATAAATTATTTTGATTATTGGCTTTACTAATCATGTAATATATCATACAGCTAATTAAAACAACCTCTTCGGATAGGAATATTTGTTTTAATGTATTAAAACTCCTTTTGACGTCAAAATCGGATGTTTGAGACGAAATACTTGCAGTAAACATTGTTTTTTGTTTATTATTTGAGTTATTTCGATTTTTAGTTAAAATATTCTTGTAATAACTCGTACAGGTTATTTAATAAACGTCTTTGGTTAAAAGTATTAGTTTCAAAGTTTTAAAACTCCTTTTGACGTCAAAATCGGCTGTCTAAGACAAAATACATGCAATAAACATTGTTTATTGTACATTATTTAAGTTATTTTGACTTTTAATCATAATATTCTTGTTATATTTTGTATAGCTAATTTAATAAACTTCTTAGGTTAGTAATTTAACTTTAAACATATTAAAAGTACTATAGACGTTATAATAGGCTTTTCTAAAACAGAATAACTATATTAAACCCTTTTTTATCGTACGTTAGTTGAATTACTTTGATTATTATATTAGTATTCTTGTAATACATCGTACGGCTAATTAAATAAACATCTTCGGTTAGGATATTAGTTTTAAATTATTAAAACTCCTTTTGACGTTAAATTGGCTGTTTAAGACGAAATACTTGCAATAAACATTGTTTATTGTTCAATATTTAAGTTATTTCCATTATTAGTTAAAATATTCTTGTAATAACTTATAAAGGTAATCTAATAAACGTCTCTGGTTTAAAAAAATATTTGTTTTAAAGCATCAAAACTACCTTTGACGTCAAAACCGACTGTTTAAGACGAAATACTTGCAATAAACATTGTTCATCGTATAGTATTTAAGTTATTGCGATTGTTAGTTATAATATTCCTGTAATATTTCGTACAGCTAATTAAATAAAGCACTTCGGTTAGGAATATTAGTTTTAAAGTATTAAAACTCCTTTTGATGTCAAAATCGGCTGTTTAAGACGAAATACCTGTAATAAATATGTTTATTGAACATTATTTGAATATTTCGACTTTTGATTATAATATTCTTGTAATATTTTGTATAGCTAATTTAATAATCGTCTTAGGTTAGTAATCTAACTTTAAACATATTAAAAGTACTATAGACGTTATAATAGGCTTTTATAAACAGAATAAGTATATTAAACCTTTTTTATCGTACGTTGTTTGAGTAACTTTGATTATTATATTAGTATTCTTGTAATATATCATTCGGCTAATTAAATAAACATCTTCGGTAAGAATATTAGTTTTAAAGTATTAAAACTTCTTTTGACGTTTAAATCGGCTGTTTAAGACGAAATACTTGCAATAAACATTGTTTATCGTTCAATATATAAGTTATTTTGATTATTAGTTAAAATATTCTTGTAATAACTCATAGAGGTAATTTAATAAACGTCTTCGGTAAAAAATATTTGTTTCAAAGCATCAAAACTTCCTTTGACTTCAAAACCGACTGTATAAGACGAAATACTTCCAATAAACATGGTTTATCGTTCATTTTTTGAGTTATTTCGACTTTTTGTTACAATATCGGTGTAATATTAGGTGTATCTATTTTAATAAACGTCTTTAGTTAGTAATCCAACTTTAAACATATTAAAAGTACTATAGACGTTATAATAGGCTGTTTTAAACAAAATACTTGTATTAAACCCTTTTTTCTCGTACATTATATGAATTATTTTGAGTATTGACATTAATATTTTTGTAATATGTCATACAGCTAATTAAATAAACCTCTTCGGATAGGAATATTAGTTTTAAAGTATTTAAACTCCTTTTGTCCTCAAAATCGGCTGTTTAAGACGAAATACTTGCAATAAAAACTGTTTATCGTTTATTATTTGAGTTATTTCGATTATTTGTTACAATATTTTTGTAATAACTCGTAAAGGTAATTTAATAAACGTCTTCGGGTAAAACTATTAGTTTTAAAGTTTTAAAACTCCTTTTGACGTCAAAATCGGCTGTTTAAGACGAGACACTTGCAATAAACATTGTTTTTCGTACAGTATTTAAGTTATATTGATTGTTGGTTATAATAATCTTGTAATATTTTCTAGAGCTAATTAAATAAAGCTCTTCGGTTAGGATGTTAGTTTTAAAGTATTAAAACTCTATTTGACGTCAAAATCGGCTGTTTAAGACGAAATACATGCAATAAACATGCTTATCGTACTATATTTGAGTTATTTCGATTTTTGCTTATAATGTTCTTGTAGTATTTCGTACAGCTAGATTAATAAACCTCTTAGGTTAGTAATCTAACTTTGAACATATTAAAAGTACTATAGACGTTATAGTAGACCGTTTTAAACAAAATAACTATATCAAACCTTTTTTTATTGTACGTTATTTGAATTACTTTGATTATTAATATTAATAATCTTGAAATATGTCATACAGCTAATTAAATAAACTTTTCCGGTAAGGAATATTAGTTTTAAAGTATTAAAACTTCTTTTAATGTCAAAATTGGCGGTTTACGAAATAATACTTACAATAAACATTGTTTATCGTACATTATTTGAGTTATTTCAATTTTTGTTTATATTATTCTTGTAATATATCATACAGCTAATTAAATAAACATCTTCGGTTAGGATATTAGTTTTAAAGTATTAAAACTCCTTTTAACGCCTAAATCGGCTGTTTAAGACAAAAAACTTGTAATAAACGTTTTTTATCGTTTAATATTTAAGTTATTTCGATTTTTGTTTATAATATTCTTGTAATATTTCGTACAGCTAATTAAATAAAGCTCTTCGGTTAGGAATATTAGTTTTAAAGTATTAAAAATCCTTTTGACGTCAAAATCGGCTGTTTGAGACGAAATACTTGCAGTAAATATTGTTTATCGTTCATTATTTGAGTTATTTTGATAATTAGTTACAATATTCTTGTAATAACTCGTAAAGGTAATTTAGTAAACGTCTTCGGTAAGAAATATTAGTCTCAAAGTTTAAAACTCCTTTTGATGTCAAAATCGGCGGTTTAAGACGAAATACTTACAATAAACATTGTTTATCATACATTATTTGAGTTATTCGATTTTTGTTTATAATATTCTTGTTATATATCATATAGCTAAATTATTAAAGCTCTTCGGTTAGGAATATTAGTTTTAAACTATTAAAACTCCTTTTGACGTCAAAATTAGCTTTTTAAGACGAAATACTTGCAATAAACATTGTTTATCATTCATTTTTTGAGTTATTTCGATTATTAGTTACAATATTCTTGTAATAACTCGTATAGCTAATTAAAAAAACCTCTTCGGATATAAATATTAGTTTTGAAGTATTAAAACTCCTTTTGACGTCAAAATCGGCTATTTACGACGAAACACTTGCAATAAACAATGTTTATCGTTCATTATTTAAGTTATTTCGATGGTTAGTTACAATATTCTTGTAATAACTCGTAAAAGTAATTCAATAAACGTCTTCAGTTAAAAATATTATTTTCAAAAGATTTAAACACCTTTTGACGTCAAAATTGGCTGTTTAAGACGAAATACTTGCAATAAACATTGTTTATCGTACAGTATTTAAGTTATTTCAATTGTTGGTTATAATTTTATTGTATTAAATCATAAAGCTTATTAAAAAAACCTCTTCGGTACCTCTTTATTTATCGTGCACTATTTGAATTACTTTGATTATTATAATAGTATTCTTGTAATATATCATACAGCTAATTAAATAAAAATCTTCGGTTAGGATATTTGTTTTAAAGTAGTAAAACTCTTTTTGATGTTTAAATCAGCTGTTTAAGACGAAATACTTGCAATAAACATTGTTTATCGTTTAATATTTAAGTTATTTCGATTATTAGTTAAATAATCTTGTTATAACTCATAAAGGTAATTTAATAAAAATCTTCGGTAAAAATCATTTGTTTTAAAGCATGAAAACTTCCTTTGACGTCAAAATGGACTGTTTAAGACGAAATACTTGCAAAAAACATTGTTTATCGTTCATTAATTGAGTATTTCGACTTTTGATTATAATATTGGTGTAATATTATGTGCAGCTATTTTAATAAACGTCTTTAGTTAGTAATCCAACTTCAAACATATTAAAAGTACTTTAGACGTTAAAATAGGCTGTTTTAAACAAAATACTTGTATTAAACCTTTTTTTCTCGTACACTATATGAATTATTTTCAGTATTGACATTAATATTCTTGTAATATGTGATACAGCTAATTTAATAAACCTATTCAGTAAGATGTATTAGTTTTACAGTATTAAAACTCCTTTTGACGTCAAAATCGGCTGTTTGAGACGAAATACTTGCAGTAAACATTGTTTATCGTTCATTATTTGAGTTATTTCGATTATTAAAAACAATATTCTTGTATTAACTCTTAAAGGTAATTTAATAAACGTCTTCGGTTAAAAATATTAATTTAAAACTCCTTTTGACGTCAAAATCAGCTATTTAAGACGAAAAACTTGCAAGAAACATTGTTTATGGTACAGTATTTAAGTTTTTGCGATTGTTGGTTATAATATTCCTGTAATATTTCGTACAGCTATTTTAATAAAGCTCTCCGGTTAGGAATATTAGTTTTGAAGAATAAAACTTCTTTTGACGTCAGAATCGACTGTTTAAAACGAAATACTAGCAATAATCATTATTTATTGTACCTTATTTGAGTTATTTCGACTTTTGGTTATAATATTCTTGTAACATTTTGTACAGCTAATTCAATAAACGTCTTTGGTTAGTAATGTTACTTAACAACTTTTGACGTCAAAATCTGCCTTTTAAGACGAAATACTTGCAATAAACATTATTTCTCGTTATTTGATTGAATTATTTCGATTATTAGTTAAATTATTCTAGTAATAACTCGTAAGGGTAATTTAATAAAGTTCTTCGAATAAAAATATTAGTTTTAAAGTATGAAAACTCCTTTTGAAGTAAAAATTAGCTGTTTAAGACGAAAAACTTGCCATAAACATTGTTTATCGTTTATTATTTGAGTTACTTCAATTATTATTTACAATATGCTTGTAATAACTCGTAAAGGTAATTTAATAAACGTGTTGCAATGAAAATATTAGTTTTAAAGTTTCAAAAGGTCTTTGACGTCAAAATAGGCTGTTTCAGACGAAGTATTGCAACAAACATTTTTTATCGTACAGTATTTAAGTTATTGCGATTAATGGTTATAATATTCCTGTAATATTTCGTACAGCTAATTAAATAAAGCTGTTCAGTTAGGAATATTAGTTTTAGAGTATTAAAACTCCTTTTGATGTCAAAATCGGCTGTTTAAGACGAAATACCTGTAGTAAATATGTTTATCGAACATTATTTGAGTTATTTCGACTTTTGATTATAATATTCTTGTAATATTTTGTGTAGCTAATTTAATAAACGTCTTAGGTTACTAATCTAACTTTAAACATATTAAAAGTACTATAGACGTTATAATAGGCTTTTATAAACAGAATAACTATATTAAACCCTTTAATATGGTACGTTATTTGAATTACTTTGATTATTATATTAGTGTTCTTGTAATATATCATACGGTTAATTAAATAAAAATTTTCGGTTAGGATATTTGTTTTAAAGTAGTAAAACTCTTTTTGATGTTTAAATCAGCTGTTTAAGACGAAATACTTGCAATAAACATTGTTTATCGTTTAATATTTTAGTTATTTCGATTATTAGTTAAAATAATCTTGTTATAACTCATAAAGGTAATTTAATAAACGTCTTCGGTTAAAAATATTAGTTTTAAAGTATTAAAACTCTTTTTGACGTCAAAATTGACTGTTTAAGACGAAATACTTGCAAAAAACATTGTTCATCGTATAGTATTTAAGTTATTGCGATTGTTAGTTATAATATTCCTGTAATATTTCGTACAACTAATTAAATAAAGCTCTTCGGTTAGGAATATTAATTTTAAAGTATTAAAACTCCTTTTGATGTCAAAATCGGCTGTTTAAGACGAAATACCTGTAATTAATATGTTTATTGAACATCATTAAATATTTCGACTTTTGATTATAATATTCTTGTAATATTTTGTATAGCTAATTTAATAATCGTCTTAGGTTAGTAATCTAACTTTAAACATATTAAAAGTTCTATAGACGTTATAATAGGCTTTAATTAACAGAATAATTATATTAAACCCTTGTTTATCGTATGTTGTTTGAATCACTTTGATTATTATATTAGTATTCTTGTAATATATCATTCGGCTAATTAAATAAACATCTTCGGTAAGAATATTAGTTTTAAAATATTAAAACTTCTTTTGACGTTTAAATCGGCTGTTTAAGACGAAATACTTGCAATAAACATTGTTTATCGTACAATATATAAGTTATTTTGATTATTAACTAAATTATTCTTGTTATAACTCATAGAGGTAATTTAATAAACGTCTTTGGTAAAAAATATTAGTTTCAAAGCATCAAAACTTCCTTTGACTTCAAAACCGACTGTATAAGACGAAATATTTGAAATAAACATTGTTTATCGTTTATTATTTGAGTTATTTCGACTTTTTGTTGTAATATTGGTGTAATATTATGTGTATCTATTTTGATAAAGGTCTTTAGTTAGTAATCGTACTTTAAACATATTAAAAGTACTATAGACGTTATAATATGCTGTTTTAAACAAAATACTTGTATTAAACCCTTTTTTCTCGTACACTATATGAATTATTTTCAGTATTGACATTAACATTTTTGTAATATGTCATACAGCTAATCAAATAAACCTCTTCGGATAGGAATATTAGTTTTAAAGTATTAAAACTCCTTTTGACGTCAAAATCGGCTGTTTAAGACGAAATACTTGCAATAAAAACTGTTTATCGTTTATTATTTGAGTTATTTCGATTATTTGTTACAATAATTTTGTAATAACTCGTAAAGGTAATTTAATAAACGTCTTCGTATAAAAATATTAGTTTTAAAGTTTTAAAAATCCTTTTGACGTCAAAATCGGCTGTTTAAGATAAAACACTTGCTATAAACATTCTTTATCGTTTAATATTTAAGTTATTTCGATTATTAGTTAAAATATTCTTGTAATAACTCATGAAGGTAATTAAATAAAAATCTTCGGTTAAAAATATTCCTTTTATAAGATCAAAACTTACTTTGACGTCAAAACCGACTCTTTAAGACGAAATACTTGCAAAAAACATTGTTTATCGTTCATCAATTGAGTATATCGACATTTGATTATAATATTGGTGTAATATTATGTGCAGCTATTTTAATAAACGTCATTAGTTAGTAATCAAACTTTAAACATATTAAAAGTACTATAGACGTTAAAATAGGCTGTTTTAAACAAAATACTTGTTATAAACCCTTTTTTCTCGTACACTATTTGAATTATTATGAGTATTGACATTAATATTTTTTGTAATATGTCATACAGCTAATTAAATAAACCTCTTCGGATAGGAATATAAGTTTTAAAGTATTAAAACTCCTTTTGACGTCAAAATCGGCTGTTTGAAAAAAAATACTTGCAGTAAACATTGTTTATCGTTCATTATTTGAGTTATTTTTATAGTTAGTTACAATATTCATGTAATAACTCGTACAGCTAATTAAAAAAGCCCTTCGGTTAGGTATATTAGTTTTAAAGTATTAAAACTCCCTTTGACGTCAAAATCGGCTATTTAAGACGAAATACTTGCAATAAACATTGTTTATCGTACAGTATTTAAGTTATTTCGATTGATGGTTATTATTTTATTGTAGTATATCATACAGCTTATCATAAAAACCTCTTCGGTTTGAAATATTATTTTTAAAGTATTAAAACTCCTTTTGACGTCAAAATCGGCTGTTTAAGACGAAATACTTGCAATAAACTTTGTTTATCGTTCTTTATATGAGTTATTTTGATTATCGGTATTAATATTCTTGAAATATATCATACAGCTAATTCAATAAAGCTCATCGGTTAGAAATATTAGCTTAAAGCTTTAAAACTCTTTTTGACATCAAAATTAGCTGTTTAAGACGAAACACTTGCAATAAACATTGTTTATCATACATTATTTGAGTTATTCGATTTTTGTTTATAATATTCTCGTTATATATCATATAGCTAAATTATTAAAGCTCTTCGGTTAGGAATATTAGTTTTAAACTATTAAAACTCCTTTTGACGTCAAAATTAGCTTTTTAAGACGAAATACTTGCAATAAACATTGTTTATCATTCATTTTTTGAGTTATTTCGATTATTAGTTACAATATTCTTGCAATAACTCGTATAGCTAATTAAAAAAACCTCTTCGGATATAAATATTAGTTTTGAAGTATTAAAACTCCCTTTGACGTCAAAATCGGCTATTTACGACGAAACACTTGCAATAAACAATGTTTATCGTTCATTATTTAAGTTATTTCGATGGTTAGTTACAATATTCTTGTAATAACTCGTAAAAGTAATTCAATAAACGTCTTCAGTTAAAAATATTATTTTCAAAAGATTTAAACACCTTTTGACGTCAAAATTGGCTGTTTAAGACGAAATACTTGCAATAAACATTGTTTATCGTACAGTATTTAAGTTATTTCAATTGTTGGTTATAATTTTATTGTATTAAATCATAAAGCTTATTAAAAAAACCTCTTCGGTACCTCTTTATTTATCGTGCACTATTTGAATTACTTTGATTATTATAATAGTATTCTTGTAATATATCATACAGCTAATTAAATAAAAATCTTCGGTTAGGATATTTGTTTTAAAGTAGTAAAACTCTTTTTGATGTTTAAATCAGCTGTTTAAGACGAAATACTTGCAATAAACATTGTTTATCGTTTAATATTTAAGTTATTTCGATTATTAGTTAAATAATCTTGTTATAACTCATAAAGGTAATTTAATAAAAATCTTCGGTAAAAATCATTTGTTTTAAAGCATGAAAACTTCCTTTGACGTCAAAATGGACTGTTTAAGACGAAATACTTGCAAAAAACATTGTTTATCGTTCATTAATTGAGTATTTCGACTTTTGATTATAATATTGGTGTAATATTATGTGCAGCTATTTTAATAAACGTCTTTAGTTAGTAATCCAACTTCAAACATATTAAAAGTACTTTAGACGTTAAAATAGGCTGTTTTAAACAAAATACTTGTATTAAACCTTTTTTTCTCGTACACTATATGAATTATTTTCAGTATTGACATTAATATTCTTGTAATATGTGATACAGCTAATTTAATAAACCTATTCAGTAAGATGTATTAGTTTTACAGTATTAAAACTCCTTTTGACGTCAAAATCGGCTGTTTGAGACGAAATACTTGCAGTAAACATTGTTTATCGTTCATTATTTGAGTTATTTCGATTATTAAAAACAATATTCTTGTATTAACTCTTAAAGGTAATTTAATAAACGTCTTCGGTTAAAAATATTAATTTAAAACTCCTTTTGACGTCAAAATCAGCTATTTAAGACGAAAAACTTGCAAGAAACATTGTTTATGGTACAGTATTTAAGTTTTTGCGATTGTTGGTTATAATATTCCTGTAATATTTCGTACAGCTATTTTAATAAAGCTCTCCGGTTAGGAATATTAGTTTTGAAGAATAAAACTTCTTTTGACGTCAGAATCGACTGTTTAAAACGAAATACTAGCAATAATCATTATTTATTGTACCTTATTTGAGTTATTTCGACTTTTGGTTATAATATTCTTGTAACATTTTGTACAGCTAATTCAATAAACGTCTTTGGTTAGTAATGTTACTTAACAACTTTTGACGTCAAAATCTGCCTTTTAAGACGAAATACTTGCAATAAACATTATTTCTCGTTATTTGATTGAATTATTTCGATTATTAGTTAAATTATTCTAGTAATAACTCGTAAGGGTAATTTAATAAAGTTCTTCGAATAAAAATATTAGTTTTAAAGTATGAAAACTCCTTTTGAAGTAAAAATTAGCTGTTTAAGACGAAAAACTTGCCATAAACATTGTTTATCGTTTATTATTTGAGTTACTTCAATTATTATTTACAATATGCTTGTAATAACTCGTAAAGGTAATTTAATAAACGTGTTGCAATGAAAATATTAGTTTTAAAGTTTCAAAAGGTCTTTGACGTCAAAATAGGCTGTTTCAGACGAAGTATTGCAACAAACATTTTTTATCGTACAGTATTTAAGTTATTGCGATTAATGGTTATAATATTCCTGTAATATTTCGTACAGCTAATTAAATAAAGCTGTTCAGTTAGGAATATTAGTTTTAGAGTATTAAAACTCCTTTTGATGTCAAAATCGGCTGTTTAAGACGAAATACCTGTAGTAAATATGTTTATCGAACATTATTTGAGTTATTTCGACTTTTGATTATAATATTCTTGTAATATTTTGTGTAGCTAATTTAATAAACGTCTTAGGTTACTAATCTAACTTTAAACATATTAAAAGTACTATAGACGTTATAATAGGCTTTTATAAACAGAATAACTATATTAAACCCTTTAATATGGTACGTTATTTGAATTACTTTGATTATTATATTAGTGTTCTTGTAATATATCATACGGTTAATTAAATAAAAATTTTCGGTTAGGATATTTGTTTTAAAGTAGTAAAACTCTTTTTGATGTTTAAATCAGCTGTTTAAGACGAAATACTTGCAATAAACATTGTTTATCGTTTAATATTTTAGTTATTTCGATTATTAGTTAAAATAATCTTGTTATAACTCATAAAGGTAATTTAATAAACGTCTTCGGTTAAAAATATTAGTTTTAAAGTATTAAAACTCTTTTTGACGTCAAAATTGACTGTTTAAGACGAAATACTTGCAAAAAACATTGTTCATCGTATAGTATTTAAGTTATTGCGATTGTTAGTTATAATATTCCTGTAATATTTCGTACAACTAATTAAATAAAGCTCTTCGGTTAGGAATATTAATTTTAAAGTATTAAAACTCCTTTTGATGTCAAAATCGGCTGTTTAAGACGAAATACCTGTAATTAATATGTTTATTGAACATCATTAAATATTTCGACTTTTGATTATAATATTCTTGTAATATTTTGTATAGCTAATTTAATAATCGTCTTAGGTTAGTAATCTAACTTTAAACATATTAAAAGTTCTATAGACGTTATAATAGGCTTTAATTAACAGAATAATTATATTAAACCCTTGTTTATCGTATGTTGTTTGAATCACTTTGATTATTATATTAGTATTCTTGTAATATATCATTCGGCTAATTAAATAAACATCTTCGGTAAGAATATTAGTTTTAAAATATTAAAACTTCTTTTGACGTTTAAATCGGCTGTTTAAGACGAAATACTTGCAATAAACATTGTTTATCGTACAATATATAAGTTATTTTGATTATTAACTAAATTATTCTTGTTATAACTCATAGAGGTAATTTAATAAACGTCTTTGGTAAAAAATATTAGTTTCAAAGCATCAAAACTTCCTTTGACTTCAAAACCGACTGTATAAGACGAAATATTTGAAATAAACATTGTTTATCGTTTATTATTTGAGTTATTTCGACTTTTTGTTGTAATATTGGTGTAATATTATGTGTATCTATTTTGATAAAGGTCTTTAGTTAGTAATCGTACTTTAAACATATTAAAAGTACTATAGACGTTATAATATGCTGTTTTAAACAAAATACTTGTATTAAACCCTTTTTTCTCGTACACTATATGAATTATTTTCAGTATTGACATTAACATTTTTGTAATATGTCATACAGCTAATCAAATAAACCTCTTCGGATAGGAATATTAGTTTTAAAGTATTAAAACTCCTTTTGACGTCAAAATCGGCTGTTTAAGACGAAATACTTGCAATAAAAACTGTTTATCGTTTATTATTTGAGTTATTTCGATTATTTGTTACAATATTTTTGTAATAACTCGTAAAGGTAATTTAATTAACGTCTTCGTATAAAAATATTAGTTTTAAAGTTTTAAAAATCCTTTTGACGTCAAAATCGGCTGTTTAAGATAAAACACTTGCTATAAACATTCTTTATCGTTTAATATTTAAGTTATTTCGATTATTAGTTAAAATATTCTTGTAATAACTCATGAAGGTAATTAAATAAAAATCTTCGGTTAAAAATATTCCTTTTATAAGATCAAAACTTACTTTGACGTCAAAACCGACTCTTTAAGACGAAATACTTGCAAAAAACATTGTTTATCGTTCATCAATTGAGTATATCGACATTTGATTATAATATTGGTGTAATATTATGTGCAGCTATTTTAATAAACGTCATTAGTTAGTAATCAAACTTTAAACATATTAAAAGTACTATAGACGTTAAAATAGGCTGTTTTAAACAAAATACTTGTTATAAACCCTTTTTTCTCGTACACTATTTGAATTATTATGAGTATTGACATTAATATTTTTTGTAATATGTCATACAGCTAATTAAATAAACCTCTTCGGATAGGAATATAAGTTTTAAAGTATTAAAACTCCTTTTGACGTCAAAATCGGCTGTTTGAAAAAAAATACTTGCAGTAAACATTGTTTATCGTTCATTATTTGAGTTATTTTTATAGTTAGTTACAATATTCATGTAATAACTCGTACAGCTAATTAAAAAAGCCCTTCGGTTAGGTATATTAGTTTTAAAGTATTAAAACTCCCTTTGACGTCAAAATCGGCTATTTAAGACGAAATACTTGCAATAAACATTGTTTATCGTACAGTATTTAAGTTATTTCGATTGATGGTTATTATTTTATTGTAGTATATCATACAGCTTATCATAAAAACCTCTTCGGTTTGAAATATTATTTTTAAAGTATTAAAACTCCTTTTGACGTCAAAATCGGCTGTTTAAGACGAAATACTTGCAATAAACTTTGTTTATCGTTCTTTATATGAGTTATTTTGATTATCGGTATTAATATTCTTGAAATATATCATACAGCTAATTCAATAAAGCTCATCGGTTAGAAATATTAGCTTAAAGCTTTAAAACTCTTTTTGACATCAAAATTAGCTGTTTAAGACGAAACACTTGCAATAAACATTGTTTATAGTACATTATTTGAGTTATTTCAATTTTTGGTTAGAAAATACTCGTAATATATCATACAATTAACTAAATAAACTTCTTAGGTTATAATTATTTTTTTTTTAAGAATTAAAACTCCTTTTGACGTCAAAATCGGCTGTTTAAGACGAAACACTTGCAATAAACATTGTTTATCGTACAGTATATAATTTATTCTAATTTTTGATAAAAATATTCGTCTAATACTTCGTACAGCTAATTAAATAAAATTTCTTCGGTTAGGAATATTAGTTTTAAAGTATCAAAACTCCTTTTGACGTCAAAATTGGCTGTTAAAAACGAAACACTTGAAATAAACATTTTTTATCGTAAAGTGTTTAAGTTATTCCATTTCTTGTTTATAATATTTTTGTAATATTTTGTACAGCTAGCTAAATAAACTTCTTTAGTTAGTAATCCAAATTTAAACATATTAAAAGTACTATTGACGTTATAATAGGCTGTTTTAACAAAATACTTGTAGTAAACCCTTTTTTCTTTTACAATATATAAATTATTTTGATTATTGGCTTTACTAATCATGTAATATATCATACAGCTAATTGAAACAACCTCTTCGGATAGGAATATTAGTTTTAATGTATTAAAACTCCTTTTGACGTAAAAATCGGATGTTTGAGACGAAATACTTGCAGTAAACATTGTTTTTCGTTCTTTATTTGAGTTATTTTGATTTTTGGTTACAATATTCTTGTAATAACTCGTTAAAGTTATTAGATAAACGTCTTTGGTTAAAAATATTAGTTTTAAAGTTTTAAAACTCCTTTTGACGTCAAAATCGGCTGTTTAAGACGAAATACATGCAATAAACATTGTTTATTGTATATTATTTGAGTTATTTCGACTTTTGATCATAATATTCTTGTAATATTTTGTATAGCTAATTTAATAAACGTCTTAGGTTAGTAATCTAACTTTAAACATATTAAAATTACTATAGACGTTATAATAAGCTTTATTAAAACAGAATAACTATATTAAACCCTTTTTTATCGTACGTTAGTTGAATTAATTTGATTATTATCAGTATTCTTGTAATATATCATACGGCTAATTAAATAAACATCTTCGGTAAGAATATTAGTTTTAAAGTATTAAAACTTCTTTTGACGTTTAAATCGGATGTTTAAGACGAAATACTTGCAATAAACATTTTTTATCGTTTAATATTTGAGTTATTTCGACTTTTTGTTATAATATTGGTGTAATATTATGTGCATCTATTTAAATAAACGTCTTTAGTTAGTAATCCAACTTTAAACATATTAAAAGTACTCTAGACGTTATAATAGGCTGTTTTAAACAAAATATTTGTATTAAACCCTTTTTTCTCGTACACTATATGAATTATTTTCAGTATTGGCATTAATATTCTTGTAATATGTCATACAGCTAATCAAATAAACCTCTTCGGATAGGTTTATTAGTTTTAAAGTATTAAAACTCCTTTTGACGTCCAAATCGGCTGTTTGAAACAAAATACTTGCAGTTAACATTGTTTATTGTTCATTTTTTGAGTTATTTTCATAATTAGTTACAATATTCTTGTAATAACTCGTACAGCTAATTAAAAAAGCTCTTCGGATAGGAATATTAGTTTTAAAGTATTAAAACTCCCTTTGACGTCAAAATCGGCTACTTAAGACGAAATACATGCAAAAAACATTGTTTATAAGTTCATTATTTGAGTTATTACGACGGTTAGTTACAATATTCTTGTAATAACTCGTAAAGGGAATTTGATAAACGTCTTCAGTTAATAATTCTATTTTTAAAATATATAAACACCTTTTGACGTCAAAATCGGCTGTTGAAGACGAAATACTTGCAATAAACATTGTTTATTGTATAGTATTTAAGTTATTTCGATTGATGATTATTATTTTATTGTAGTATATCATTCAGCTTATCATAAAAACCTCATCGGTTTGAAATATTATTTTTAAATTATAAAAACTCTTTTTGACGTCAAAATCGGCTGTTTAAGACGAAACACTTGCAATAAACATTGTTTAAAGTACATTATTTGAGTTATTTCAATTTTTGGTTATAAAATGCTTGTAATATATCATACAATTAACTAAATAAACCTCTTAGGTTAAAATTATTATTTTTAAAGAATTAAAACTCCTTTTGACGTCTAAATCGTTTGTTTAAGATAAAACACTTGCAATAAACATTGTTTATCGTACAGTATATAATTTATTCTAATTTTTGATTAAAATATTCGTCTAATACTTCGTACAGCTAATTAAATAAATCTCTTCGGTTAGAAATATTATTTTTAAAGTATTAAAACTCCTTTTGACGTCAAAATTGGCTGTTAAAAATGAAACACTTGAAATAAACATTGTTTATCGTAAAGTGTTTAAGTTATTCCATTTGTTGTTTTTAATAATTTTGTAATATTTTGTACAGCTTATTAAATAAACGTCTTTAGTTAGTAATCCAAATTTAAACATATTAAAAGTACTATTGACGTTATAATAGGCTGTTTTAACAAAATACTTGTATTAAACCCTTTTTTCTTGTACAATATATAAATTATTTTGATTATTGGCTTTACTAATCATGTAATATATCATACAGCTAATTAAAACAACCTCTTCGGATAGGAACATTTGTTTTAATGTATTAAAACTCCTTTTGACGTCAAAATCGGATGTTTGAGACGAAATACTTGCAGTAAACATTGTTTTTTGTTCATTATTTGAGTTATTTCGATTTTTAGTTACAATATTCTTGTAATAACTCGTAAAGGTTATTTAATAAACGTCTTTGGTTAAAAGTATTAGTTTCAAAGTTTTAAAACTCCTTTTGGCGTCAAAATCGGCTGTCTAAGACAAAATACATGCAATAAACATTGTTTATTGTACAATATTTGAGTTATTTCGACTTTTAATCATAATATTCTTGTAATATTTTGTATAGCTAATTTAATAAACGTCTTAGGTTAGTAATCTAACTTTAAACATATAAAAAGTACTATAGACGTTATAATAGGATTTTCTAAAACATAATAACTATATTAAACCCTTTTTTATCGTACGTTAGTTGAATTACTTTGATTATTATATTAGTATTCTTGTAATACATCATACGGCTAATTAAATAAACATCTTCGGTAAGAATATTAGTTTTAAAGTATTAAAACTTCTTTTGACGTTTAAATCGGCTGTTTAAGACGAAATACTTGCAATAAACATTGTTTATCGTTCAATATATAAGTTATTTTGATTATTAGTTAAAATATTGTTGTAATAACTCATAAAGGTAATTTAATAAATGTCTTCGGTTAAAAATATTTTTTTCAAAGCATCAAAACTTCCTTTGACTTCAAAACCGACTGTTTAAGACAAAATATTTGCAATAAACATTGTTTATCGTTCATTATTTGAGTTATTTCGACTTTTTGTTATAATATCGGTGTAATATTATGTGTATCTATTTTAATAAACGTCTTTAGTTAGTAATCCAACTTTAAACATATTAAAAGTACTATAGACGTTATAATAGGCTGTTTTAAACAAAATTCTTGTATTAAACCCTTTTTTCTCGTACACTATATGAATTATTTTCAGTATTGACATTAATATTTTTGTAATATGTCATACAGCTAATTAATTAAACCTCTTCGGATAGGAATATTAGTTTTAAAGTATTTAAACTCCTTTTCACGTCAAAATCGGCTGTTTAAGACGAAATACTTGCAATAAAAACATTTTATCGTTTATTATTTTAGTTATTTCGATTATTTGTTACAATATTTTTGTAATAACTCGTAAAGGTAATTTAATAAACGTCTTCGGGTAAAAATATTAGTTTTAAAATTTTAAAACTTCTTTTGACGTCAAAATCGGCTGTTTAAGACGAAATACTTGCAATAAACTTTGTTTTTCGTACAGTATTGAAGTTATATTAATTGTTGGTTATAATAATCTTGTAATATTTTCTAGAGCTAATTAAATAAAGCTCTTCGGTTAGGATGTTAGTTTTAAAGTATTAAAACTCTATTTGACGTCAAAATCGGCTGTTTAAGACGAAATACATGCAATAAACATGCTTATCGTACTATATTTGAGTTATTTTGATTTTTGGTTATAATGTTCTTGTAGTATTTTGTACAGCTAGATTAATAAACCTCTTAGGTTAGTAATCTAACTTTGAACATATTAAAAGTACTATAGACGTTATAATAGACTGTTTTAAACAAAATAACTATATCAAACCTTTTTTTAATGTACGTTATTTGAATTACTTTGATTATTAAAATTAATAATCTTGAAATATGTCATACAGCTAATTAAATAAACCTCTCCGGTAAGGAATATTAGTTTTAAACTATTAAAACTTCTTTTGATGTCAAAATTGGCGGTTTACGACGAAATACTTACAATAAACATTTTTTATCGTACATTATTTGAGTTATTTCTATTTTTGTTTATAATGTTCTTGTAATATTTCGTACAGCTAATTAAATAAAGCACTTCGGTTAGGAATGATAGTTTTAAAGTATTAAAACTCATTTTCTGTCAAAATCGGCTGTTTAAGACGAAATACTTGCAAGAAACATTGTTTATTGTACATTATTTGAGTTATTTCGACTTTTGAATATAATAATCTTGTAATATTTTGTGTAGCTAATTTTATAAACGTCTTAGGTTAGTAATCTAACCTTAACTATATTAAAAATAGTCTAGATATTATAATAGGCTTTTTAAAACAGAATAACTATATTAAACCCTTTTTTATCGTACGTTATTTGAATTACTTTGATTATTATATTAGTATTCTTGTAATATATCATACAACTAATTAAGTAAACATCTTCGGTTAGGATATTAGTTTTAAAGTATTAAAACTCCTTTTAACGCCTAAATCGGCTGTTTAAGACAAAAAACTTGCAATAAACGTTTTTTATCGTTTAATATTTAAGTTATTTCGATTTTTGTTTATAATATTCTTGTAATATTTCGTACAGCTAATTAAATAAAGCTCTTCGGTTAGAAATGATAGTTTTAAAGTATTAAAACTACTTTTCTGTCAAAATCGGCTGTTTAAGACGAAACACTTGCAATAAACATTGTTTAAAGTACATTATTTAAGTTATTTCAATTTTTGGTTATAAAATGCACGTAATATATCATACAATTAAATAAATTAGGTTAAAATTATTATTATTAAAGAATTAAAACTCCTTTTGACGTCAAAATCGGCTGTTTAAGATAAAACACTTGCAATATACATTGTTTATCGTACAGTATATAATTTATTCTAATTTTTGATTAAAATATTCCTCTAATACTTCGTACAGCTAATTAAATAAATATCTTCGGTTAGAAATATTTATTTTAAAGTATTAAAACTCCTTTTGAAGTCAAAATTGGCTGTTAAAAACGAAACACTTGAAATAAACATTGTTTATCGTAAAGTGTTTAAGTTATTCCGTTTGTTGTTTATAATATTTTTGTAATATTTTTTACAGCTAATTAAATAAACCTCTTTAGTTAGTAATCCAAATTTAAACATATTAAAAGTACTATTGACGTTATAATAGGCTGTTTTAACAAAATACGTGTATTAAACCCTTTTTTCTTGTACAATTTATAAATTATTTTGATTATTGGCTTTACTAATCATGTAATATATCATACAGCTAATTAAAACAACCTCTTCGGATAGGAATATTTGTTTTAATGTATTAAAACTCCTTTTGACGTCAAAATCGGATGTTTGAGACGAAATACTTGCAGTAAACATTGTTTTTTGTTCATTATTTGAGTTATTTCGATTTTTAGTTACAATATTCTTGTAATAACTCGTAAAGGTTATTTAATAAACGTCTTTGGTTAAAAGTATTAGTTTCAAAGTTTTAAAACTCCTTTTGACGTCAAAATCGGCTGTTTAAGACAAAATACATGCAATAAACATTGTTTATTGTACTTTATTTGAGTTATTTCGACTTTTAATCATAATATTCTTGTAATATTTTGTATAGCTAATTTAATAAACGTCTTAGGTTAGTAATCTAACTTTAAACATATTAAAAGTACTGCAGACGTTATAATAGGCTTTTATAAACAGAATAACTATTTTATACCCTTTTTTGTCGTACGTTGTTTGAATTACTTTGATTATTATATTAGTATTCTTGTAATATATCATTTGGCTAATTAAATAAACATCTTCGGTAAGAATATTAGTTTTAAAGTATTAAAACTTCTTTTGACGTTTAAATCGGCTGTTTAAGACGAAATAATTGCAATAAACATTGTTTATCGTTCAATATATAAGTTATATTGATTATTAGTTAAAATATTCTTGTAATGACTCATAAAGGTAATTTAATAAACGTCTTCGGTTAAAATATTTGTTTCAAAGCATCAAAACTTCCTTTGACTTCAATACCGACTGTATAAGACGAAATATTTACAATAAACATTGTTTATCGTTCATTATTTGAGTTATTTCGACTTTTTGTTATAATATCGGTGTAATATTATGTGTATCTATTTTAATAAACGTCTTTAGTTAGTAATCCAACTTTAAACATATTAAAAGTACTCAAGACGTTATAATAGACTGTTTTAAACAAAATACTTGTATTAAAACCTTTTTTCTAGTACACTATATGAATTATTTTCAGTATTGTCATTAATATACTTGTAATATGGCATACAGCTAATAAAATAAACCTCTTCGGATAGGAATATTATTTTAAAGTAATAAAACTTCTTTTGACGTCAAAATCGGCTGTTTGAAACAAAATACTTGCAGTCAACATTGTTTATCATTCATTAATTAAGTTATCTTCATAATTAGTTACAATATTCTTGTAATAACTCGTACAGACAATTAAAAAAGCTCTTCGGATAGGAATATTATTTTAAAGTATTAAAACTCCCTTTGACGTCAAAATCGGCTATTTAAGACGGAATAAACCATTGTTTATCGTTCATTATTTGAGTTATTACGACGATTAGTTACAATATTCTTGTAATAACTCGTAAAGGTAATTTGATAAACGTCTTCAGTTAATAATTCTATTTTTAGAATATATAAACACCTTTTGACGTCAAAATCGGCTGTTGAAGACGAAATACTTGCAATAAAGATTGTTTATTGTATAGTATTTAAGTTATTTCGATTGATGATTATTATTTTATTGTAGTATTTCATACAGCTTATTAAAAAAACCTCTTCGGATAGGAATATTAGTTTTAAAGTATTAAAACTCCTTTTGACGTCAAAATCGGATGTTTGAGACGAAATACTTGCAGTAATCATTGTATTTCGTTCATTAATTGAGTTATTTCGATTTTTAGTTACAATATTCTTGTAATAACTCGTAAAGGTTATTTAATAAACGTCTTTGGTTAAAAGTATTAGTTTTAAAGCATCAAAAGTTCCTTTGACGTCAAAACCGACTGTTTAAGACGAAATACTTGCGATAAGCATTGTTTATCGTTCATTATTTAAGTTATTTCAATTTTTGGTTATATTATTGGTGTAATATTATGTGTATCTATTTTAATAAACGTCTTTAGTTAGTAATCCAACTTTAAACATATTAAAAGTACTATAGACGTTATAATAGGCTGTTTTAAACAAAATACTGGTATTAAACCCTTTTTTCTCGTACACTATATGAATTATTTTGAGTATTGACATTAATATTTTTGTAATATGTCATACAGCTAATTAAATAAGCCTCTTCGGATAGGAATATTAGTTTTAAAGTATTAAAACTCCGTTTGACGTCATAATCGGCTATTTAAGACGAAATACTTGCAAAAAACATTGTTTATCGTTCATTATTTGAGTTATTTCGATTATTTGTTACAATATTTTTGTAATAACTCGTAAAGGTAATTTAATAAACGTCTTCGGATAAAAATATTAGTTTTAAAGTTTTAAAACTCTTTTTGACGTCAAAATCGGCTGTTTAAGACGAGACACTTGCAATAAACATTCTTTATCGTTTAATATTTAGGTTATTTCGATTATTAGTTAAAATATTCTTGTAATAACTCATGAAGGTAATTTAATAAACGTCTTCGGTTAAAAATATTCGTTTTATAAGATCATAACTTCCTTTAACGTCAAAACCGACTCTTTGAAACGAAACACTTAAAATAAACATATTTTATCGTTCATTAATTGAGTATATCGACTTTTGATTACAATATTGGTGTAATATTATGTGCATCTATTTAAATAAACGTCTTTAGTTAGTAATCCAACTTTAAGCATATTAAAAGTACTCAAGACGTTATAATAGGCTGTTTTAAACAAAATACTTGTATTAAAACCTTTTTTCTCGTACACTATATGAATTATTTTCAGTATTGGCATTAATATTCTTGTAATATGGCATACAGCTAATAAAATAAACCTCTTCGGATAGGAATATTAGTTTTAAAGTAATAAAACTTCTTTTGACGTCAAAATCGGCTGTTTGAAACAAAATACTTGCAGTTAACATTGTTTATCGTTCATTATTTGAGTTAATTTCATAATTAGTTACAATATTCTTGTAATAACTCGTACAGACAATTAAAAAAGCTCTTCGGATAGGAATATTATTTTAAAGTATTAAAACTCCCTTTGACATCAAAATCGGCTATTTAAGACGAAATACTTGCAAAAAACATTGTTTATTGTTCATTATTTGAGTTATTACGACGGTTAGTTACAATATTCTTGTAATAACTCGTAAAGGTAATTTGATAAACGTCTTCAGTTAATAAAACTATTTTTAGAATATATAAACACCTTTTGACGTCAAAATCGGCTGTTGAAGACGAAATACTTGCAATAAACATTGTTTATTGTATAGTATTTAAGTTATTTCGATTGATGATTATTATTTTATTGTAGTATATTATACAGCTTATTAAAAAAACCTCATCGGTTTGAAATATTATTTTTAAAGTATTAAAACTCCCTTTGACCTCTAAATCGGCTGTTTAAGACGAAACACTTGCAATAAACATTGTTTAAAGTACATTATTTGAGTTATTTCAATTTTTGGTTATAAAATGCTTGTAATATATCATACAATTAACTAAATAAACCTCTTAGGTTAAAATTATTATTTTTAAAGAATTAAAACTCCTTTTGACGTCAAAATCGGCTGTTTAAGATAAAACACTTGCAATAAACATTGTTTATCGTACAGTATATAATTTATTCTAATTTTTGATTAAAATATTCGTCTAATACTTCGTACAGCTAATTAAATAAATCTCTTCGGTTAAGAATATTTATTTTATAGTTTTAAAACTCCTTTTGACGTCAAAATTGGCTGTTAAAAACGAAACACTTGAAATAAACATTGTTTATCGTAAAGTGTTTAAGTTATTCCATTTGTTGTTTATAATATTTTTGTAATATTTTGTACAGTTAATTAAATAAACGTCTTTAGTTAGTAATCCAAATTTAAATATATTAAAAGTACTATTGACGTTATAATAGGCTGTTTTAACAAAATACTTGTATTAAACCCTTTTTTCTTGTACAATATATAAATTATTTTGATTATTGGCTTTACTAATCATGTAATATATCATACAGCTAATTAAAACAACCTCTTCGGATAGGAATATTTGTTTTAATGTATTAAAACTCCTTTTGACGTCAAAATCGGATGTTTGAGACGAAATACTTGCAGTAAACATTGTTTTTTGTTTATTATTTGAGTTATTTCGATTTTTAGTTAAAATATTCTTGTAATAACTCGTACAGGTTATTTAATAAACGTCTTTGGTTAAAAGTATTAGTTTCAAAGTTTTAAAACTCCTTTTGACGTCAAAATCGGCTGTCTAAGACAAAATACATGCAATAAACATTGTTTATTGTACATTATTTGAGTTATTTTGACTTTTAATCATAATATTCTTGTTATATTTTGTATAGCTAATTTAATAAACTTCTTAGGTTAGTAATTTAACTTTAAACATATTAAAAGTACTATAGACGTTATAATAGGCTTTTCTAAAACAGAATAACTATATTAAACCCTTTTTTATCGTACGTTGTTTGAATTACTTTGATTATTATATTAGTATTCTTGTAATACATCGTACGGCTAATTAAATAAACATCTTCGGTTAGGATATTAGTTTTAAATTATTAAAACTCCTTTTGACGTTAAATTGGCTGTTTAAGACGAAATACTTGCAATAAACATTGTTTATTGTTCAATATTTAAGTTATTTCCATTATTAGTTAAAATATTCTTGTAATAACTTATAAAGGTAATCTAATAAACGTCTCTGGTTTAAAAAAATATTTGTTTTAAAGCATCAAAACTACCTTTGACGTCAAAACCGACTGTTTAAGACGAAATACTTGCAATAAACATTGTTCATCGTATAGTATTTAAGTTATTGCGATTGTTAGTTATAATATTCCTGTAATATTTCGTACAGCTAATTAAATAAAGCACTTCGGTTAGGAATATTAGTTTTAAAGTATTAAAACTCCTTTTGATGTCAAAATCGGCTGTTTAAGACGAAATACCTGTAATAAATATGTTTATTGAACATTATTTGAATATTTCGACTTTTGATTATAATATTCTTGTAATATTTTGTATAGCTAATTTAATAATCGTCTTAGGTTAGTAATCTAACTTTAAACATATTAAAAGTACTATAGACGTTATAATAGGCTTTTATAAACAGAATAAGTATATTAAACCTTTTTTATCGTACGTTGTTTGAGTAACTTTGATTATTATATTAGTATTCTTGTAATATATCATTCGGCTAATTAAATAAACATCTTCGGTAAGAATATTAGTTTTAAAGTATTAAAACTTCTTTTGACGTTTAAATCGGCTGTTTAAGACGAAATACTTGCAATAAACATTGTTTATCGTTCAATATATAAGTTATTTTGATTATTAGTTAAAATATTCTTGTAATAACTCATAAAGGTAATTTAATAAACGTCTTCGGTTAAAAATATTTGTTTCAAAGGATTAAAACTTCCTTTGACTTCAAAACCGACTGTATAAGACGAAATACTTCCAATAAACATGGTTTATCGTTCATTTTTTGAGTTATTTCGACTTTTTGTTACAATATCGGTGTAATATTAGGTGTATCTATTTTAATAAACGTCTTTAGTTAGTAATCCAACTTTAAACATATTAAAAGTACTATAGACGTTATAATAGGCTGTTTTAAACAAAATACTTGTATTAAACCCTTTTTTCTCGTACACTATATGAATTATTTTGAGTATTGACATTAATATTTTTGTAATATGTCATACAGCTAATTAAATAAACCTCTTCGGATAGGAATATTAGTTTTAAAGTATTTAAACTCCTTTTGTCGTCAAAATCGGCTGTTTAAGACGAAATACTTGCAATAAAAACTGTTTATCGTTTATTATTTGAGTTATTTCGATTATTTGTTACAATATTTTTGTAATAACTCGTAAAGGTAATTTAATAAACGTCTTCGGGTAAAACTATTAGTTTTAAAGTTTTAAAACTCCTTTTGACGTCAAAATCGGCTGTTTAAGACGAGACACTTGCAATAAACATTGTTTTTCGTACAGTATTTAAGTTATATTGATTGTTGGTTATAATAATCTTGTAATATTTTCTAGAGCTAATTAAATAAAGCTCTTCGGTTAGGATGTTAGTTTTAAAGTATTAAAACTCTATTTGACGTCAAAATCGGCTGTTTAAGACGAAATACATGCAATAAACATGCTTATCGTACTATATTTGAGTTATTTCGATTTTTGCTTATAATGTTCTTGTAGTATTTCGTACAGCTAGATTAATAAACCTCTTAGGTTAGTAATCTAACTTTGAACATATTAAAAGTACTATAGACGTTATAGTAGACCGTTTTAAACAAAATAACTATATCAAACCTTTTTTTATTGTACGTTATTTGAATTACTTTGATTATTAATATTAATAATCTTGAAATATGTCATACAGCTAATTAAATAAACTTTTCCGGTAAGGAATATTAGTTTTAAAGTATTAAAACTTCTTTTAATGTCAAAATTGGCGGTTTACGAAGAAATACTTACAATAAACATTGTTTATCGTACATTATTTGAGTTATTTCAATTTTTGTTTATATTATTCTTGTAATATATCATACAGCTAATTAAATAAACATCTTCGGTTAGGATATTAGTTTTAAAGTATTAAAACTCCTTTTAACGCCTAAATCGGCTGTTTAAGACAAAAAACTTGCAATAAACGTTTTTTATCGTTTAATATTTAAGTTATTTCGATTTTTGTTTATAATATTCTTGTAATATTTCGTACAGCTAATTAAATAAAGCTCTTCGGTTAGGAATATTAGTTTTAAAGTATTAAAAATCCTTTTGACGTCAAAATCGGCTGTTTGAGACGAAATACTTGCAGTAAATATTGTTTATCGTTCATTATTTGAGTTATTTTGATAATTAGTTACAATATTCTTGTAATAACTCGTAAAGGTAATTTAGTAAACGTCTTCGGTAAGAAATATTAGTCTCAAAGTTTAAAACTCCTTTTGATGTCAAAATCGGCGGTTTAAGACGAAATACTTACAATAAACATTGTTTATCATACATTATTTGAGTTATTCGATTTTTGTTTATAATATTCTTGTTATATATCATATAGCTAAATTATTAAAGCTCTTCGGTTAGGAATATTAGTTTTAAACTATTAAAACTCCTTTTGACGTCAAAATTAGCTTTTTAAGACGAAATACTTGCAATAAACATTGTTTATCATTCATTTTTTGAGTTATTTCGATTATTAGTTACAATATTGTTGTAATAACTCGTATAGCTAATTAAAAAAACCTCTTCGGATATAAATATTAGTTTTGAAGTATTAAAACTCCCTTTGACGTCAAAATCGGCTATTTACGACGAAAAACTTGCAATAAACAATGTTTATCGTTCATTATTTAAGTTATTTCGATGGTTAGTTACAATATTCTTGTAATAACTCGTAAAAGTAATTCAATAAACGTCTTCAGTTAAAAATATTATTTTCAAAAGATTTAAACACCTTTTGACGTCAAAATTGGCTGTTTAAGACGAAATACTTGCAATAAACATTGTTTATCGTACAGTATTTAAGTTATTTCAATTGTTGGTTATAATTTTATTGTATTAAATCATAAAGCTTATTAAAAAAACCTCTTCGGTACCTCTTTATTTATCGAGCACTATTTGAATTACTTTGATTATTATAATAGTATTCTTGTAATATATCATACAGCTAATTAAATAAAAATCTTCGGTTAGGATATTTGTTTTAATGTAGTAAAACTCTTTTTGATGTTTAAATCAGCTGTTTAAGACGAAATACTTGCAATAAACATTGTTTATCGTTTAATATTTAAGTTATTTCGATTATTAGTTAAATAATCTTGTTATAACTCATAGAGGTAATTTAATAAAAATCTTCGGTAAAAATCATTTGTTTTAAAGCATGAAAACTTCCTTTGACGTCAAAATGGACTGTTTAAGACGAAATACTTGCAAAAAACATTGTTTATCGTTCATTAATTGAGTATTTCGACTTTTGATTATAATATTGGTGTAATATTATGTGCAGCTATTTTAATAAACGTCTTTAGTTAGTAATCCAACTTCAAACATATTAAAAGTACTTTAGACGTTAAAATAGGCTGTTTTAAACAAAATACTTGTATTAAACCTTTTTTTCTCGTACACTATTTGAATTATTTTGAGTATTAACATTAATATTCTTGTAATTAGTCATACAGCTACTTAAAAAAAACCTCTTCGGATAGGAATATTAGTTTTAATGTATTAAAACTACTTTTGACGTCAAAATCGGATGTTTGAGACGAAATACTTGCAGTAATCATTGTTTTTTGTTCATTATTTGAGTTATTTCGATTTTTAGTTACAATATTCTTGTATTAACTCGTAAAGGTTATTTAATAAACGTCTTTGGTTAAAAGTATTAGTTTTAAAGCATCAAAAGTTCTTTTGACGTCAAAAACCACTGTTTAAGCCGAAATACTTGCAATAAGCATTGTTTATCGTACATTATTTGAGTTATTTCGACTTTTGGTTATAATATTGGTGTAATATTATGTAAAGCTAATTTAATAAACGTCTTTAGTTAGTAATCTAACTTTAAATATATTAAAAGTAGTATAGACGTTATAATAGGCGGTTTTAAACAAAATACTTGTTATAAACCCTTTTTTCTCGTACACTATATGAATTATTTTAAGTATTGACATTAATATTCTTGTAATATGTGATACAGCTAATTTAATAAACCTATTCAGTAAGATGTATTAGTTTTACAGTATTAAAACTCCTTTTGACGTCAAAATCGGCTGTTTGAGACGAAATACTTGCAGTAAACATTGTTTATCGTTCATTATTTGAGTTATTTCGATTATTAAAAACAATATTCTTGTATTAACTCTTAAAGGTAATTTAATAAACGTCTTCGGTTAAAAATATTAATTTAAAACTCCTTTTGACGTCAAAATCAGCTATTTAAGACGAAAAACTTGCAAGAAACATTGTTTATGGTACAGTATTTAAGTTTTTGCGATTGTTGGTTATAATATTCCTGTAATATTTCGTACAGCTATTTTAATAAAGCTCTCCGGTTAGGAATATTAGTTTTGAAAAATAAAACTTCTTTTGACGTCAGAATCGACTGTTTAAAACGAAATACTAGCAATAATCATTATTTATTGTACCTTATTTGAGTTATTTCGACTTTTGGTTATAATATTCTTGTAACATTTTGTACAGCTAATTCAATAAACGTCTTTGGTTAGTAATGTTACTTAACAACTTTTGACGTCAAAATCTGCCTTTTAAGACGAAATACTTGCAATAAACATTATTTCTCGTTATTTGATTGAATTATTTCGATTATTAGTTAAATTATTCTAGTAATAACTCGTAAGGGTAATTTAATAAAGTTCTTCGAATAAAAATATTAGTTTTAAAGTATGAAAACTCCTTTTGAAGTAAAAATTAGCTGTTTAAGACGAAAAACTTGCCATAAACATTGTTTATCGTTTATTATTTGAGTTACTTCAATTATTATTTACAATATGCTTGTAATAACTCGTAAAGGTAATTTAATAAACGTGTTGCAATGAAAATATTAGTTTTAAAGTTTCAAAAGGTCTTTGACGTCAAAATAGGCTGTTTCAGACGAAGTATTGCAACAAACATTTTTTATCGTACAGTATTTAAGTTATTGCGATTAATGGTTATAATATTCCTGTAATATTTCGTACAGCTAATTAAATAAAGCTGTTCAGTTAGGAATATTAGTTTTAGAGTATTAAAACTCCTTTTGATGTCAAAATCGGCTGTTTAAGACGAAATACCTGTAGTAAATATGTTTATCGAACATTATTTGAGTTATTTCGACTTTTGATTATAATATTCTTGTCATATTTTGTGTAGCTAATTTAATAAACGTCTTAGGTTACTAATCTAACTTTAAACATATTAAAAGTACTATAGACGTTATAATAGGCTTTTATAAACAGAATAACTATATTAAACCCTTTAATATGGTACGTTATTTGAATTACTTTGATTATTATATTAGTGTTCTTGTAATATATCATACGGTTAATTAAATAAAAATTTTCGGTTAGGATATTTGTTTTAAAGTATTAAAACTCCTTTTGACGTCAAAATCGGCTGTTTAAGACGAAATACTTGCAATAAAAACTGTTTATCGTTTATTATTTGAGTTATTTCGATTATTTGTTACAATATTTTTGTAATAACTCGTAAAGGTAATTTAATAAACGTCTTCGTATAAAAATATTAGTTTTAAAGTTTTAAAAATCCTTTTGACGTCAAAATCGGCTGTTTAAGATAAAACACTTGCTATAAACATTCTTTATCGTTTAATATTTAAGTTATTTCGATTATTAGTTAAAATATTCTTGTAATAACTCATGAAGGTAATTAAATAAAAATCTTCGGTTAAAAATATTCCTTTTATAAGATCAAAACTTACTTTGACGTCAAAACCGACTCTTTAAGACGAAATACTTGCAAAAAACATTGTTTATCGTTCATCAATTGAGTATATCGACATTTGATTATAATATTGGTGTAATATTATGTGCAGCTATTTTAATAAACGTCATTAGTTAGTAATCAAACTTTAAACATATTAAAAGTACTATAGACGTTAAAATAGGCTGTTTTAAACAAAATACTTTTTATAAACCCTTTTTTCTCGTACACTATTTGAATTATTATGAGTATTGACATTAATATTTTTTGTAATATGTCATACAGCTAATTAAATAAACCTCTTCGGATAGGAATATAAATTTTAAAGTATTAAAACTCCTTTTGACGTCAAAATCGGCTGTTTGAAAAAAAATACTTGCAGTAAACATTGTTTATCGTTCATTATTTGAGTTATTTTTATAGTTAGTTACAATATTCATGTAATAACTCGTACAGCTAATTAAAAAAGCCCTTCGGTTAGGTATATTAGTTTTAAAGTATTAAAACTCCCTTTGACGTCAAAATCGGCTATTTAAGACGAAATACTTGCAATAAACATTGTTTATCGTACAGTATTTAAGTTATTTCGATTGATGGTTATTATTTTATTGTAGTATATCATACAGCTTATCATAAAAACCTCTTCGGTTTGAAATATTATTTTTAAAGTATTAAAACTCCTTTTGACGTCAAAATCGGCTGTTTAAGACGAAATACTTGCAATAAACTTTGTTTATCGTTCTTTATATGAGTTATTTTGATTATCGGTATTAATATTCTTGAAATATATCATACAGCTAATTCAATAAAGCTCATCGGTTAGAAATATTAGCTTAAAGCTTTAAAACTCTTTTTGACATCAAAATTAGCTGTTTAAGACGAAACACTTGCAATAAACATTGTTTATAGTACATTATTTGAGTTATTTCAATTTTTGGTTAGAAAATGCTCGTAATATATCATACAATTAACTAAATAAACTTCTTAGGTTATAATTATTTTTTTTTTAAGAATTAAAACTCCTTTTGACGTCAAAATCGGCTGTTTAAGACGAAACACTTGCAATAAACATTGTTTATCGTACAGTATATAATTTATTCTAATTTTTGATTAAAATATTCGTCTAATACTTCGTACAGCTAATTAAATAAAATTTCTTCGGTTAGGAATATTAGTTTTAAAGTATCAAAACTCCTTTTGACGTCAAAATTGGCTGTTAAAAACGAAACAATTAAAATAAACATTTTTTATCGTAAAGTGTTTAAGTTATTCCATTTCTTGTTTATAATATTTTTGTAATATTTTGTACAGCTAGCTAAATAAACTTCTTTAGTTAGTAATCCAAATTTAAACATATTAAAAGTACTATTGACTTTATAATAGGCTGTTTTAACAAAATACTTGTAATAAACCCTTTTTTCTTTTACAATATATAAATTATTTTGATTATTGGCTTTACTAATCATGTAATATATCATACAGCTAATTGAAACAACCTCTTCGGATAGGAATATTAGTTTTAATGTATTAAAACTCCTTTTGACGTAAAAATCGGATGTTTGAGACGAAATACTTGCAGTAAACATTGTTTTTCGTTCTTTATTTGAGTTATTTTGATTTTTGGTTACAATATTCTTGTAATAACTCGTTAAAGTTATTAGATAAACGTCTTTGGTTAAAAATATTAGTTTTAAAGTTTTAAAACTCCTTTTGACGTCAAAATCGGCTGTTTAAGACGAAATACATGCAATAAACATTGTTTATTGTATATTATTTGAGTTATTTCGACTTTTGATCATAATATTCTTGTAATATTTTGTATAGCTAATTTAATAAACGTCTTAGGTTAGTAATCTAACTTTAAACATATTAAAAGTACTCTAGACGTTATAATAGGCTGTTTTAAACAAAATATTTGTATTAAACCCTTTTTTCTCGTACACTATATGAATTATTTTCAGTATTGGCATTAATATTCTTGTAATATGTCATACAGCTAATCAAATAAACCTCTTCGGATAGGTTTATTAGTTTTAAAGTATTAAAACTCCTTTTGACGTCCAAATCGGCTGTTTGAAACAAAATACTTGCAGTTAACATTGTTTATTGTTCATTTTTTGAGTTATTTTCATAATTAGTTACAATATTCTTGTAATAACTCGTACAGCTAATTAAAAAAGCTCTTCGGATAGGAATATTAGTTTTAAAGTATTAAAACTCCCTTTGACGTCAAAATCGGCTACTTAAGACGAAATACATGCAAAAAACATTGTTTATAAGTTCATTATTTGAGTTATTACGACGGTTAGTTACAATATTCTTGTAATAACTCGTAAAGGGAATTTGATAAACGTCTTCAGTTAATAATTCTATTTTTAAAATATATAAACACCTTTTGACGTAAAAATCGGCTGTTGAAGACGAAATACTTGCAATAAACATTGTTTATTGTATAGTATTTAAGTTATTTCGATTGATGATTATTATTTTATTGTAGTATATCATTCAGCTTATAATAAAAACCTCATCGGTTTGAAATATTATTTTTAAATTATAAAAACTCTTTTTGACGTCAAAATCGGCTGTTTAAGACGAAACACTTGCAATAAACATTGTTTAAAGTACATTATTTGAGTTATTTCAATTTTTGGTTATAAAATGCTTGTAATATATCATACAATTAACTAAATAAACCTCTTAGGTTAAAATTATTATTTTTAAAGAATTAAAACTCCTTTTGACGTCTAAATCGTTTGTTTAAGATAAAACACTTGCAATAAACATTGTTTATCGTACAGTATATAATTTATTCTAATTTTTGATTAAAATATTCGTCTAATACTTCGTACAGCTAATTAAATAAATCTCTTCGGTTAGAAATATTATTTTTAAAGTATTAAAACTCCTTTTGACGTCAAAATTGGCTGTTAAAAATTAAACACTTGAAATAAACATTGTTTATCGTAAAGTGTTTAAGTTATTCCATTTGTTGTTTTTAATAATTTTGTAATATTTTGTACAGCTTATTAAATAAACGTCTTTAGTTAGTAATCCAAATTTAAACATATTAAAAGTACTATTGACGTTATAATAGGCTGTTTTAACAAAATACTTGTATTAAACCCTTTTTTCTTGTACAATATATAAATTATTTTGATTATTGGCTTTACTAATCATGTAATATATCATACAGCTAATTAAAACAACCTCTTCGGATAGGAACATTTGTTTTAATGTATTAAAACTCCTTTTGACGTCAAAATCGGATGTTTGAGACGAAATACTTGCAGTAAACATTGTTTTTTGTTCATTATTTGAGTTATTTCGATTTTTAGTTACAATATTCTTGTAATAACTCGTAAAGGTTATTTAATAAACGTCTTTGGTTAAAAGTATTAGTTTCAAAGTTTTAAAACTCCTTTTGGCGTCAAAATCGGCTGTCTAAGACAAAATACATGCAATAAACATTGTTTATTGTACAATATTTGAGTTATTTCGACTTTTAATCATAATATTCTTGTAATATTTTGTATAGCTAATTTAATAAACGTCTTAGGTTAGTAATCTAACTTTAAACATATTAAAAGTACTATAGACGTTATAATAGGATTTTCTAAAACATAATAACTATATTAAACCCTTTTTTATCGTGCGTTAGTTGAATTACTTTGATTATTATATTAGTATTCTTGTAATACATCATACGGCTAATTAAATAAACATCTTCGGTAAGAATATTAGTTTTAAAGTATTAAAACTTCTTTTGACGTTTAAATCGGCTGTTTAAGACGAAATACTTGCAATAAACATTGTTTATCGTTCAATATATAAGTTATTTTGATTATTAGTTAAAATATTGTTGTAATAACTCATAAAGGTAATTTAATAAATGTCTTCGGTTAAAAATATTTTTTTCAAAGCATCAAAACTTCCTTTGACTTTAAAACCGACTGTTTAAGACAAAATATTTGCAATAAACATTGTTTATCGTTCATTATTTGAGTTATTTCGACTTTTTGTTATAATATCGGTGTAATATTATGTGTATCTATTTTAATAAACGTCTTTAGTTAGTAATCCAACTTTAAACATATTAAAAGTACTATAGACGTTATAATAGGCTGTTTTAAACAAAATTCTTGTATTAAACCCTTTTTTCTCGTACACTATATGAATTATTTTCAGTATTGACATTAATATTTTTGTAATATGTCATACAGCTAATTAATTAAACCTCTTCGGATAGGAATATTAGTTTTAAAGTATTTAAACTCCTTTTCACGTCAAAATCGGCTGTTTAAGACGAAATACTTGCAATAAAAACATTTTATCGTTTATTATTTTAGTTATTTCGATTATTTGTTACAATATTTTTGTAATAACTCGTAAAGGTAATTTAATAAACGTCTTCGGGTAAAAATATTAGTTTTAAAATTTTAAAACTTCTTTTGACGTCAAAATCGGCTGTTTAAGACGAAATACTTGCAATAAACTTTGTTTTTCGTACAGTATTGAAGTTATATTAATTGTTGGTTATAATAATCTTGTAATATTTTCTAGAGCTAATTAAATAAAGCTCTTCGGTTAGGATGTTAGTTTTAAAGTATTAAAACTCTATTTGACGTCAAAATCGGCTGTTTAAGACGAAATACATGCAATAAACATGCTTATCGTACTATATTTGAGTTATTTTGATTTTTGGTTATAATGTTCTTGTAGTATTTTGTACAGCTAGATTAATAAACCTCTTAGGTTAGTAATCTAACTTTGAACATATTAAAAGTACTATAGACGTTATAATAGACTGTTTTAAACAAAATAACTATATCAAACCTTTTTTTAATGTACGTTATTTGAATTACTTTGATTATTAAAATTAATAATCTTGAAATATGTCATACAGCTAATTAAATAAACCTCTCCGGTAAGGAATATTAGTTTTAAACTATTAAAACTTCTTTTGATGTCAAAATTGGCGGTTTACGACGAAATACTTACAATAAACATTTTTTATCGTACATTATTTGAGTTATTTCTATTTTTGTTTATAATGTTCTTGTAATATTTCGTACAGCTAATTAAATAAAGCACTTCGGTTAGGAATGATAGTTTTAAAGTATTAAAACTACTTTTCTGTCAAAATCGGCTGTTTTAGACGAAATACTTACAATAAACATTGTTTATCGTAAATTATTTGAGTTATTTCGATTTTTGTTTATAATTTTTCTTGTTATATATCATACAGCTAAATTATTAAAGCTCTTCGGTTAGGAATATTAGTTTTTAACCCATAAAACTCCTTTTGACGTCAAAATTAGCTTTTTAAGACGAAATATTCGCAATAAACATTGTTTATCATTCATTATTTGAGTTATTTCGATTATTAGTTACAATATTCTTGTATTAACTCGTACAGCTAATTAAAAAAAGCTCTTCGGATATAAATATTAGTTTTGAAGTATTAAAACTCACTTTGACGTCAAAATCGGCTATTTACGACGAAACACTTGCAATAAACAATGTTTATCGTTCATTATTTAAGTTATTTCGATGGTTAGTTACAATATTCTTGTAATAACTCGTAAAGGTAATCCAATAAACGTCTTCAGATAAAAATATTATAATCAAAAGATTTAAACAACTTTTGACGTCAAAATCGGCTGTTTAAGACGAAATACTTGCAATAAACATTGTTTAACGTACAGTATTTAAGTTATTTCAATTGTTGGTTATAATTTTATTGTATTAAATCATAAAGCTTATTAAAAAAACCTATTCGGTACTTCTTTATTTATCGTGCAATATTTGATTTACTTTGATTATTATAATAGTATTCTTGTAATATATCATACAGCTAATTAAATAAAAATCTTCGGTTAGGATATTTGTTTTAAAGTAGTAAAACTCTTTTTGATGTTTAAATCATCTGTTTAAGACGAAATACTTGCAATAAACATTGTTTATCGTTTAATATTTCAGTTATTTCGATTATTAGTTAAAATAATCTTGTTATAACTCATTAAGGTAATTTAATAAACGTCTTCGGTTAAAAATATTTGTTTTTAAGCAAGAAAACTTCCTTTGACGTCAAAATAGACTGTTTAAGACGAAATACTTGCAAAAAACATTGTTTATCGGTCATTAATTGAGTATTTCGACTTTTGATTATAATATTGGTGTAATATTATGTGCAGCTATTTTAATAAACGTCTTTAGTTAGTAATCCAACTTCAAACATATTAAAAGTACTTTAGACGTTAAAATAGTCTGTTTTAAACAAAATACTTGTATTAAACCTTTTTTTCTCGTACACTATTTGAATTATTTTGAGTATTGGCATTAATATTCTTGTAATTAGTCATACAGCTAATTAAAAAAAACCTCTTCGGATAGGAATATTAGTTTTAATGTATTAAAACTCCTTTTGACGTCAAAATCGGATGTTTTAGACGTAATACTTGCAGTAATCATTGTTTTTCGTTCATTATTTGAGTTATTTTGATTTTTAGTTACAATATTCTTGTAATAACTCGTAAAGGTTATTTAATAAACGTTTTTGGTTAAAAGTATTAGTTTTAAAGCATCAAAAGTTCCTTTGACGTCAAAACCGACTGTTTAAGACGAAATACTTGCAAGAAGCATTGTTTATCGTTCATTATTTTAGTTATTTCAATTTTTGGTTATATTATTGGTGTAATATTATGTACAGCTAATTTAATGAACGTCTTTAGTTGATAATCCAACTTTAAACATATTAAAAGTACTATAGACGTTATAATAGCTGTTTTGAACAAAATACTTGTATCAAAACCTTTCTTTCTTGTACACTATATGATCTATTTGAGTTATTTCGATTATTAGTTACAATATTCTTGTAATAACTCGAAAAGGTATTTTAATAAATGTCTTCGGATAAAAATATTAGTTTTAAAGATATAAAACTCCTTTTAACGTCAAAATCAGCTGTTTAAGACGAAAACTTGTAATAAACATTGTATATCGTACAGTATTTAAGTTATATTAATTATTGGTTATAATATTCTTGTAATATTTTCTAGAGCTATTTAAATAAAGCTCTTCGGTTAGGAATATTAGTTTTAAAATATTGTAACTCTGGTTGACGTCAAAATCGGCTTTTTAAAACGAAATAAATGCAATAAACATGCTTATCGTACATTATTTGAGTTATTTCGACTCTGGTTATAATGTTCTTGTAATATTTTGTACAGCTAGATTAATAAACCTCTTAGGTAAGTAATCTAACTTTGAACATATTAAAAGTACTATAGACGTTATAATAGACTGTTTTAAACAAAATAACTATATCTAACCATATTTTATTGTACGTTATATGAATTACTTTGATTATTAATAATAATATTCTTGAAATATATCATACAGCTAATTGAATAAACCTCTTCGGTAAAGATCATTAGTTTTAAAGTATTAAAACTCTTCTGATGTCAAAATCGGCGGTTTAAGACGAAATACTTACAATAAATATTTTTTATCGTACATTTTTGAGTTATTTCGACTTTTGGTTATAAAATTGGTGTAATATTATGTAAAGCTAATTTAATAAACGTCTTTAGTTAGTAATCCAACTTTAAATATATTAAAAGTAGTATAGACGTTATAATAGGCTGTTTTAAACAAAATACTTGTAATAAACCCTTTTTTCTCGTACACTATATGAATTACTTTCAGTATTGGCATTAATATTCTTGTAATATGTCATACAGCTAATTTAATAAACCTATTCAGTAAGATGTATTAGTTTTACAGTATTAAAACTCCTTTTGACGTCAAAATCGGCTGTTTGAAAACGAAATACTTGCAGAAAACATTGTTTATCGTTCATTATTTGAGTTATTTCGATTATTAAAAACAATATTCTTGTATTAACTCTTAAAGGTAATTTAATAAACGTCTTCAGGTAAAAATATTAATTTAAAACTCCTTTTGACGTCAAAATCAGCTATTTGAGACGAAAGACTTGCAAGAAACATTGTTTATGGTACAGTATTTAAGTTATTGCGATTGTTGGTTATAATATTCCTGTAATTTTTCGTACAGCTATTTAAATAAAGCTCTTCGGTTAGGAATATTAGTTTTAAAGTATTAAACTTCTTTTGACGTCAGAATCGACTGTTTAAGATGAAATACTAGCAATAAACATTTTTATCGTACATTATTTAAGTTATTTCGACTTTTGGTTATAATATTCTTATAACATTTTGTACAGCTAATTCAATAAACGTCTTTGGTTAGTAATGTAACTTAACACCTTTTGACGTCAAAATCGGCTTTTTAAGACGAAATACTTGCAATAAACATTGTTTCTCATTATTTATTTGAATTATTTCGATTATTAGTTAAATTGTTCTAGTAATAACTCGTAAGGGTAATTTAATAAAGTTCTTCGATTAAAAATTTTAGTTTTAAAGTATGAAAACTCCTTTTGAAGTCAAAATTAGCTGTTTAAGACGAAAAACTTGCCATAAACATTGTTTATCGTTCATTATTTGAGTTACTTCAATTATTATTTACAATATGCTTGTAATAACTCGTAAAGGTAATTTAATAAACGAGTTGCAATAAAAATATTAGTTTTAAAGTATTAAAACTTCTTTTGACGTCAAAATAGGCTGTTTCAGACGAAGTATTGCAACAAACATTTTTTATCGTACAGTATTTAAGTTATTGCGATTAATGGTTATAATATTCCTGTAATATTTCGTACAGCTAATTAAATAAAGCTCTTCGGTTAGTAATATTAGTTTTAAAGTATTAAAACTCCTTTTGATTCTAAAATCGGCTGTTTAAGACGAAATACCTGTAATAAATATGTTTATCGAACATTATTTGAGTTATTTCGACTTTTGATTATAATATTCTTGTAATATTTTGTATAGCTAATTTAATAAACGTCTTAGGTTAGTAATCTAACTTTAAACATATTAAAAGTACTATAGACGTTATAATAGGCTTTTATAAACAGAATAACTATATTAAACCCTTTAATATGGTACGTTATTTGATTTACTTTGATTATTTTATTAGTATTCTTGTAATATGACATACGGCTAATTAAATAAACATCTATAGTGAGAATATTAGTTTTAAAGTATTAAAACTGCTTTTGACGTTTAAATCGGCTGTTTAAGCCGAACTTTTTGCAATAAATATTGTTTATCGCTCAATATTTAAGTTATTTTGATTATTAGTTAAAATATGCTTGTAATAACTCATAAAGGTAATTTAATAAACGTCTTCGGTTAAAAACATTTGTTTCAAAGCATCAAAACTTCCTTTGACTTCAAAACCGACTGTTTAAGACGAAATACTTGCATTATATATTGTTTATCGTTCATTATTTGAGTTATTTCGACTTTTTGTTATAATATTGGTGTAATATTATGTGCATCTATTTTAATAAACGTCTTTAATTAGTAATCCAACTTTAAACATATTAAAAGTACTAGAGACATTATAATAGGCTGTTTTAAACAAAATACTTGTATTAAACCCTTTTTTCTCGTACACTATATGAATTATTTTTAGTATTGACATTAATATATTTGTAATAACTCGTAAAGGTAATTTAATAAACGTCTTCGGGTAAAAATATTAGTTTTAAAGTTTTAAAACTCCTTTTGACGTCAAAATCGGCTGTTTAAGACGAAACACTTGCAATAAATATTGTTTTTCGTACAGTATTTAAGTTATATTGATTGTTGGTTATAATAATCTTGTAATATTTTCTAGAGCTAATTAAATAAAGGTCTTCGGTTAGGATGTTAGTTTTAAAGTATTAAAACTCTATTTGACGTCAAAATCGGCTGTTTAAGACGAAATAAATGCAATAAACATGCTTATCGTACTATATTTGAGTTATTTCGACTATTGGTTTTAATGTTCTTGTAGTATTTTGTACAGCTAGATTAATAAACCTCTTAGGTTAGTAATCTAACTTTGAACATATTAAAAGTACTATAGACGTTATAGTAGACTGTTTTAAACAAAATAACTATATCAAACCTTTTTTTTATTGTATGTTATTTGATTTACTTTGACTATAAATATTAATAATCTTAAAATATGTCATACAGCTAATTAAATAAACCTCTCCGGTAAGGAATATTAGTTTTAAAGTATTAAAACTTCATTTGATGTCAAAATTGGCGGTTTACGACGAAATACTTACAATAAACATTGTTTATCGTACATTATTTGAGTTATTTCGATTTTTGTTTATAATATTCATGTAATATTTCGTACAGCTAATTAAATAAAGCTCTTCGGTTAGGAATGATAGTTTTAAAGTATTAAAACTACTTTTCTGTCAAAATCGGCTGTTTAAGACGAAATACTTGCAATAAACATTGTTTATGGTACATTATTTGAGTTATTTCGACTTTTGAATATAATAATCTTGTAATATTTTGTGTAGCTAATTTTATAAACGTCTTAGGTTAGTAATCTAACCTTAACTATATTAAAAATAGTCTAGATATTATAATAGGCCTTTTAAAACAGAATAACTATATTAAACCCTTATTTATCGTACGTTGTTTGAATTACTTTGATTATTATATTAGTATTCTTGTAATATATCATACAGCTAATTAAATAAACATCTTCGGTTAGGATATTAGTTTTAAAGTATTAAAACTCCTTTTAACGCCTAAATCGGCTGTTTAAGACAAAAAACTTGCAATAAACGTTTTTTATCGTTTAATATTTAAGTTATTTCGATTTTTGTTTATAATATTCTTGTAATATTTCGTACAGCTAATTAAATAAAGCTCTTCGGTTAGAAATGATAGTTTTAAAGTATTAAAACTACTTTTCTGTCAAAATCGGCTGTTTAAGACGAAATACTTGCAATTAACATTGTTTATTGTACATTATTTGAGTTATTTCGACTTTTGAATATAATAATCTTGTAATAATTTGTGTAGCTAATTTTATAAACGTCTTAGGTTAGTAATCTAACTTTAACTATATTAAAAATAGTCTAGATATTATAATAGGCTTTTTAAAACAGAATAACTATATTAAACCCTTTTTTATCGTACGTTATTTGAACTACTTTGATTATTATATTAGTATTCTTGTAATATATCATACTGCGTACTTTTTGCTTTAATTTTAAACTTTAATTTAATTTTTTTTTTGTTTGTTTAAGTTTTAAGATTGTATAGTTATTAAGTAACGTACATTTTCCTAAATTTAGCCTAGCAACATTTAAATCATCATACACTAGTAACTTTAAACTATAGGTTTTAATTAGATTTTACTCAGTTTTTTGTTATACATTTTTTCTTTTTAACTTCTTTTATTTCAAGTTTAGCCTAATGTCTTCTCACTTGTTATCACATAAATTTTTACAGATTTTAAACAACTGAAGATCTCGTTTTTTTTTAAACGAGTGAAACATTGTATTGTAATAAAATTTTAAAAATTTATCATTGAGTAATATATCATACAGCTAATTAAATAAACATCTTCGGTTAGGATATTAGTTTTAAAGTATTAAAACTCCTTTTAACGCCTAATTCGGCTGTTTAAGACAAAAAACTTGAAATGAACGTTTTTTATCGTTTAATATTGAAGTTATTTCGATTTTTGTTTTTAATATTCTTGTAATTTTTCGTACAGCTAATTGAATATAGCTCTTCGGTTAGGAATGATAGTTTTAAAGTATTAAAACTACTTTTCTGTCAAAATCGGCTGTTTAAGACGAAATACTTGCAATAAACATTGTTTATTGTACATTATTTGAGTTATTTCGACTTTTGAATATAATAATCTTGTAATATTTTGTGTAGCTATTTTTATAAACGTCTTAGGTTAGTAATCTAACTTTAACTATATTAAAAATAGTGTAGATATTATAATAGGCTTTTTAAAACAGAATAACTATATTAAACCCTTTTTTATCGTACGTTATTTGAATTACTTTGATTATTATATTAGTATTATTGTAATATATCATACAGCTAATTAAATAAACATCTTCGGTTAGGATATTAGTTTTAAAGTATTAAAACTCCTTTTAACGCCTAAATCGGCTGTTTAAGACAAAAAACTTGCAATAAACGTTTTTTATCGTTTAATATTTAAGTTATTTCGATTTTTGTTTATAATATTCTTGTAATATTTCGTAGAGCTAATTAAATACACGTCTTGAGTTAGTAATCCAAATTTAAACATATTAAAAGTACTATTGACGTTATAATAGGCTGTTTTAGCAAAATACTTGTAATAAACCCTTTTTTCTTGTACAATAAAGATTTATAAATAATTCGCAAATCGGTCCAGGACACAAGTCAATTGTTTTTACTGGTGATTTTTTTCCCTGCATCAGTAAATACAAAAAATAAATTAACGATGGTTTAAAAATCTACCAGTTTATTGCACGTTTTCTTCAAATTAATTTCGGACAACCGTCCTTCATCAGTGAAAATTTAAAACTAGTAGAACTAAACACTACTACTACTACTAGTGTTTAGTTCTACTAGTTTTAAATTTTCACTGATGAAGGACGGTTGTCCGAAATTAATTTGAAGAAAACGTGCAATAAACTGGTAGATTTTTAAACCATCGTTAATTTATTTTTTGTACAATATATAAATTATTTTGATTATTGGCTTTACTAATCATGTAATATATCATACAGCTAATTAAAACAACTTCTTCGGATAGGAATATTAGTTTTAATGTATTAAAACTCCTTTTGACGTAAAAATCGGATGTTTGAGACGAAATACTTGCAGTAAACATTGTTTTTCGTTCATTATTTGAGTTATTTTCATAATTAGTTACAATATTCTTGTAATAACTCGTACAGCTAATTAAAAAAGCTCTTCGGATAGGAATATTAGTTTTAAAGTATTAAAACTCCTTTTGACGTCAAAATTGGCTGTTTAAGACGAAATAATTGCAATAAACTTTGTTTATCGTTATTTATTTGAGTTATTTTGATATTCGGTATTAATATTCTTGAAATATATCATACAGCTAATTCAATAAAGCTCTTCGGTTAGAAATATTAGTTTCAAAGTATTAAAACTCCTTTTGACTTCTAAATCGGCTGTTTAAGACGAAACACTTGCAATAAACATTGTTTAAAGTACATTATTTAAGTTATTTCAATTTTTCTTTATAAAATGCACGTAATATATCATACAATTAAATAAATTAGGTTAAAATTATTATTATTAAAGAATTAAAAATCCTTTTGACGTCAAAATCGGCTGTTTAAGATAAAACACTTGCAATAAACATTGTTTATCGTACAGTATATAATTTATTCTAATTTTTGATTAAAATATTCGTCTAATACTTCGTACAGCTAATTAAATAAATCTCTTCGGTTAGAAATATTATTTTTAAAGTATTAAAACTCCTTTTGACGTCAAAATTGGCTGTTAAAAACGAAACACTTGAAATAAACATTGTTTATCGTAAAGTGTTTAAGTTATTCCATTTGTTGTTTATAATATTTTTGTAATATTTTGTACAGCTAATTGAATAAACGTCTTTAGTTAGTAATCCAAATTTAAACATATTAAAAGTACTATTGACGTTATAATAGGCTGTTTTAACAAAATACTTGTATTAAACCCTTTTTTCTTGTACAATATATAAATTATTTTGATTATTGGCTTTACTAATCATGTAATATATCATACAGCTAATTAAAACAACCTCTTCGGATAGGAATATTTGTTTTAATGTATTAAAACTCCTTTTGACGTCAAAATCGGATGTTTGAGACGAAATACTTGCAGTAAACATTGTTTTTTGTTCATTATTTGAGTTATTTCGATTTTTAGTTACAATATTCTTGTAATAACTCGTAAAGGTTATTTAATAAACGTCTTTGGTTAAAAGTATTAGTTTTAAAGTTTAAAAACTCCTTTTGACGTCAAAATCGGCTGTTTAAGACAAAATACATGCAATAAACATTGTTTATTGTACTTTATTTGAGTTATTTCGACTTTTACTCATAATATTCTTGTAATATTTTGTATAGCTAATTTAATAAACGTCTTAGGTTAGTAATCTAACTTTAAACATATTAAAAGTACTATAGACGTTATAATAGGCTTTTATAAACAGAATAACTATATTAAACCCTTTAATATGGTACGTTATTTGAATTACTTTGATTATTATATTAGTGTTCTTGTAATATATCATACGGCTAATTAAATACAAATCTTTGGTTAGGATATTTGTTTTAAAGTAGTAAAACTCTTTTTGATGTTTAAATCCGCTGTTTAAGACGAAATACTTGCAATAAACATTGTTTATCGTTTAATATTTTAGTTATTTCGATTATTAGTTAAAATAATCTTGTTATAACTCATAAAGGTAATTTAATAAACGTCTTTGGTTAAAAATATTAGTTTTAAAGTATTAAAACTCTTTTTGACTTCAAAATGGACTGTTTAAGACGAAATACTTGCAAAAAACATGTTTATCGTTCATTAATTGAGTGTTTCGACTTTTGATTATAATATTGGTGTAATATTATGTGCAGCTATTTTAATAAACGTCTTTAGTTAGTAATTCAACTTTAAACATATTAAAAGTACTTTAGAAGTTAAAATAGGCTGTTTTAAACAAAATACTTGTATTAAACCTTTTTTTCTCGTACACTGTTTGGATTATTTTGAGTATTGGCATTAATATTCTTGTAATTAGTCATACAGCTAATTAAAAAAAACCTCTTCGGATAGAAATATTAGTTTTAATGTATTAAAACTCCTTTTGACGTCAAAATCGGATGTTTGAGACGAAATACTTGCAGTAAACATTGTTTTTCGTTCATTATTTGAGTTATTTCGATTTTTAGTTACAATATTCTTGTAATAACTCTTAAAGGTTATTTAATAAACGTCTTTGGTTAAAAGTATTAGTTTCAAAGTTTTAAAACTCCTTTTGACGTCAAAATCGGCAGTTTAAGACAAAATACATGCAATAAACATTGTTTATTGTACATTATTTGAGTTATTTCGACTTTTAATCATAATATTCTTGTAATATTTTGTATAGCTAATTTAATAAACGTCTTAGGTTAGTAATCTAACTTTAAACATATTAAAAGTACTATAGACGTTTTAATAGGATTTTCTTAAACATAATAACTATATTAAACAATTTTTTATCGTACGTTAGTTGAATTACTTTGATTATTATATTAGTATTCTTGTAATACATCATACGGCTAATTAAATAAACATCTTCGGTTAGGATATTAGTTTTGAATTATTAAAACTCCTTTTGACGTTAAATTGGCTGTTTAAGACGAAATACTTGCAATAAACATTGTTTATTATTTAATATTTAAGTTATTTCCATGATTAGTTAAAATATTCTTGTAATAACTCATAAAGGTAATCTAATAAACGTCTCTGGTTAAAGATGTTTGTTTTAAAGCATCAAAACTACTTTTGACGTCAAAACCGACTGTTTAAGACGAAATACTTGCAATAAACATTGTTCATCGTATAGTATTTAAGTTATTGCGATTGATAGTTATAATATTCCTGTAATATTTCGTACAACTAATTAAATAAAGCTCTTCGGTTAGGAATATTAATTTTAAAGTATTAAAACTCCTTTTGATGTCAAAATCGGCTGTTTAAGACGAAATACCTTTAATAAATATGTTTATTGAACATCATTAAATATTTCGACTTTTGATTATAATATTCTTGTAATATTTTGTATAGCTAATTTAATAATCGTCTTAGGTTAGTAATCTAACTTTAAACATATTAAAAGTACTATAGACGTTATAATAGGCTTTAATTAACAGAATAACTATATTAAACCCTTTTTTATCGTATGTTGTTTAAATCACTTTGATTATTATATTAGTATTCTTGTAATATATCATTCGGCTAATTAAATAAACATCTTCGGTAAGAATATTAGTTTTAAAGTATTAAAACTTCTTTTGACGTTTAAATCGGCTGTTTAAGACGAAATACTTGCAATAAACATTGTTTATCGTACAATATATAAGTTATTTTGATTATTAGTTAAAATATTCTTGTAATAACTCACAGAGGTAATTTAATAAACGTCTTCGGTAAAAAATATTAGTTTCAAAGCATCAAAACTTCCTTTGACTTCAAAACCGACTGTATAAGACGAAATATTTGCAATAAACATTGTTTATCGTTTATTATTTGAGTTATTTCGACTTTTTGTTGTAATATTGGTGTAATATTATGTGTATCTATTTTAATAAACGTCTTTAGTTAGTAATCCAACTTTAAACATATTAAAAGTACTATAGACGTTATAATAGGCTGTTTTAAACAAAATACTTGTATTAAACCCTTTTTTCTCGTACACTATATGAATTATTTTGAGTATTGACATTAAAATTTTTGTAATATGTCATACAGCTAATTAAATAAACCTCTTTGGATAGGAATATTAGTTTTAAAGTATTAAAACTCCTTTTGACGTCAAAATTGGCTGTTTAAGACGAAATACTTGCAATAAAAACTGTTTATCGTTTATTATTTGAGTTATTTCGATTATTTGTTACAATATTTTGTAATAACTCGTAAAGGTAATTTAATAAACGTCTTCGTATAAAAATATTAGTTTTAAAGTTTTAAAAATCCTTTTGACGTCAAAATCGGCTGTTTAAGACGAGACACTTGCAATAAACATTCTTTATCGTTTAATATTTAAGTTATTTCGATTATTAGTTAAAATATTCTTGTAATAACTCATGAAGGTAATTAAATAAAAATCTTCGGTTAAAAATATTCCTTTTATAAGATCAAAACTTCCTTTGACGTCAAAACCGACTCTTTAAGACGAAATACTTGCAAAAAACATTGTTTATCGTTCATTAATTGTGTATATCGACTTTGATTATAATATTGGTGTAATATTATGTGCAGCTATTTTAATAAACGTCTTTAGTTAGTAATCAAACTTTAAACATATTAAAAGTACTATAGACGTTAAAATAGGCTGTTTTAAACAAAATACTTGTTATAAACCCTTTTTTCTCGTACACTATTTGAATTATTATGAGTATTGACATTAATATTTTTTGTAATATGTCATACAGCTAATTAAATAAACTTCTTTCGATAGGAATATAAGTTTTAAAGTATTAAAACTCCTTTTGACGTCAAAATCGGCTGTTTGAAACAAAATACTTGAAGTAAACATTGTTTATCGTTCATTATTTGAGTTATTTTCATAGTTAGTTACAATATTCATGTAATAACTCGTACAGCTAATTAAAAAAGCCCTTCGGTTAGGTATATTAGTTTTAAACTATTAAAACTCCCTTTGACGTCAAAATCGGCTATTTAAGACGAAATACTTGCAATAAACATTGTTTATCGTACAGTATTTAAGTTATTTCGATTGATGGTTATTATTTTATTGTAGTATATCATACAGCTTATCATAAAAACCTCTTCGGTTTGAAATATTATTTTTAAAGTATTAAAACTCCTTTTGACGTCAAAATCGGCTGTTTAAGACGAAATACTTGCAATAAACTTTGTTTATCGTTCTTTATATGAGTTATTTTGATTATCGGTATTAATATTCTTGAAATATATCATACAGCTAATTCAATAAAGCTCATCGGTTAGAAATATTAGTTTTAAAGTATTAAAACTCTTTTTGACATCAAAATTAGCTGTTTAAGACGAAACACTTGCAATAAACATTGTTTATAGTACATTATTTGAGTTATTTCAATTTTTGGTTAGAAAATGCTCGTAATATATCATACAATTAACTAAATAAACTTCTTAGGTTATAATTATTTATTTTTTTAAGAATTAAAACTCCTTTTGACGTCAAAATCGGCTGTTTAAGACGAAACACTTGCAATAAACATTGTTTATCGTACAGTATATAATTTATTCTTATTTTTGATTAAAATATTCGTCTAATACTTCGTACAGCTAATTAAATAAAATTTCTTCGGTTAGGAATATTAGTTTTAAAGTATCAAAACTCCTTTTGACGTCAAAATTGGCTGTTAAAAACGAAACACTTAAAATAAACATTTTTTATCGTAAAGTGTTTAAGTTATTCCATTTGTTGTTTATAATATTTTTGTAATATTTTGTACAGCTAATTAAATAAACGTCTTTAGTTATTAATCCAAATTTAAACATATTAAAAGTACTATTGACGTTATAATAGGCTGTTTTAACAAAATACTTGTAAAAAACCCTTTTTTCTTGTACAATATAAAAATTATTTTGATTATTGGCTTTACTAATCATGTAATATATCATACAGCTAATTAAAACAACCTTTTCGGATAGGAATATTAGCTTTAATGTATTAAAACTCCTTTTGACGTCAAAATCGGATGTTTGAGACGAAATACTTGCAGTAAACATTGTTTTTCGTTCTTTATTTGAGTTATTTTGATTTTTGGTTACAATATTCTTGTAATAACTCGTTAAAGTTATTTAATAAACGTCTTTGGTTAAAAGTATTAGTTTTAAAGTTTTAAAACTCCTTTTGACGTCAAAATCGGCTGTTTAAGACGAAATACATGCAATAAACATTGTTTATTGTATATTATTTGAGTTATTTCGACTTTTGATCATAATATTCTTGTAATATTTTGTATAGCTAATTTAATAAACGTCTTAGGTTAGTAATCTAACTTTAAACATATTAAAAGTACTATAGACGTTATAATAAGCTTTTCTAAAACAGAATAACTATATTAAACCCTTTTTTATCGTACGTTGTTTGAATTACTTTGATTATTATATTAGTATTCTTGTAATATATCATACGGCTAATTAAATAAACATCTTCGGTAAGAATATTAGTTTTAAAGTATTAAAACTTCTTTTGACGTTTAAATCGGATGTTTAAGACGAAATACTTGCAATAAACATTGTTTATCGTTTAATATTTGAGTTATTTCGACTTTTTGTTATAATATTGGTGTAATAACTCATAAAGGTAATTTAATAAATGTCTTTGGTTAAAAATATTTTTTTCAAAGCATCAAAACTTCCTTTGACTTCAAAACCGACTGTTTAAGACGAAATATTTGCAATAAACATTGTTTATCGTTCATTATTTGAGTTATTTCGACTTTTTGTTTATGTGTATCTATTTTAATAAACGTCTTTAGTTAGTAATCCAACTTTAAACATATTAAAAGTACTATAGACGTTATAATAGGCTGTTTTAAACAAAATTCTTGTATTAAACCCTTTTTTCTCGTACACTATATGAATTATTTTCAGTATTGACATTAATATTTTTGTAATATGTCATACAGCTAATTAATTAAACCTCTTCGGATAGGAATATTAGTTTTAAAGTATTTAAACTCCTTTTGACGTCAAAATCGGCTGTTTAAGACGAAATACTTGCAATAAAAACTGTTTATTGTTTATTATTTGAGTTATTTCGATTATTTGTTATAATATTTTTGTAATAACTCGTAAAGGTAATTAAATAAACGTCTTCGGGAAATAATATTAGTTTTAAAGTTTTAAAACTCCTTTTGACGTCAAAATCGGCTGTTTAAGACGAAATACTTGCAATAAACTTTGTTTTTCGTACAGTATTTAAGTTATATTGATTGTTGGTTATAATAATCTTGTAATATTTTCTAGAGCTAATTAAATAAAGCTCTTCGGTTAGGATGTTAGTTTTAAAGTATTAAAACTCTATTTGACGTCAAAATCGGCTGTTTAAGACGAAATACATGCAATAAACATGCTTATCGTACTATATTTGAGTTATTTTGATTTTTTGTTATAATGTTCTTGTAGTATTTTGTACAGCTAGATTAATAAACCTCTTAGGTTAGTAAACTAACTTTGAACATATTAAAAGTACTATAGACGTTATAATAGACTGTTTTAAACAAAATAACTATATCAAACCTTTTTTTAATGTACGTTATTTGAATTACTTTGATTATTAATATTAATAATCTTGAAATATGTCATACAGCTAATAAAATAAACCTCTCCGGTAAGGAATATTAGTTTTAAAGTATTAAAACTTCTTTTGATGTCAAAATTGGCGGTTTACGACGAAATACTTACAATAAACATTGTTTATCGTACATTATTTGAGTTATTTCTATTTTTGTTTATAATGTTCTTGTAATATTTCGTACAGCTAATTAAATAAAGCTCTTCGGTTAGGAATGATAGTTTTAAAGTATTAAAACTACTTTTCTGTCAAAATCGGCTGTTTAAGACGAAATACTTGCAATAAACATTGTTTATTGTACATTAATTGAGTTATTTCGACTTTTGAATATAATAATCTTGTAATATTTTGTGTAGCTAATTTTATAAACGTCTTAGGTTAGTAATCTAACCTTAACTATATTAAAAATAGTCTAGATATTATAATAGGCTTTTTAAAACAAAATAACTATATTAAACCCTTTTTTATCGTACGTTATTTGAATTACTTTGATTATAATATTAGTATTCTTGTAATATATCATACAGCTAATTAGATAAACATCTTCGGTTAGGATATTAGTTTTAAAGTATTAAAACTCCTTTTAACGCCTAGATCGGCTGTTTAAGACAAAAAACTTGCAATAAACGTTTTTTATCGTTTAATATTTAAGTTATTTCGATTTTTGTTTATAATATTCTTGTTATATTTCGTACAGCTAATTAAATAAAGCTCTTCAGTTTGGAATATTAGTTTTAAAGTATTAAAAATCCTTTTGACGTCAAAATCGGCTGTTTGAGACGAAATACTTGCAGTAAATATTGTTTATCGTTCATTATTTGAGTTATTTTGATAATTAGTTACAATATTCTTGTTATAACTCGTAAAGGTAAGTTAGTAAACGTCTTCGGTAAGAAATATTAGTTTCAAAGTATTAAAACTCCTTTTGATGTCAAAATCGGCGGTTTAAGACGCAATACTTACAATAAACATTGTTTATCGTACATTATTTGAGTTATTTCGATTTTTGTTTAATTTTTCTTGTTATATATCATACAGCTAAATTATTAAAGCTCTTCGGTTAGGAATATTAGTTTTAAACTCTTAAAACTCCTTGTGACGTCAAAATTAGCTTTTTAAGACGAAATATTTGCAATAAACATTGTTTATCATTCATTATTTGAGTTATTTCGATTATTAGTTACAATATTCTTGTAATAACTCGTACAGCTAATTAAAAAAAGCTCTTCGGATATAAATATTAGTTTTGAAGTATTAAAACTCACTTTGACGTCAAAATCGGCTATTTACGACGAAACACTTGCAATAAACAATGTTTATCGTTCATTATTTAAGTTATTTCGATGGTTAGTTACAATATTCTTGTAATAACTCGTAAAGGTAATTCAATAAACGTCTTCAGTTAAAAATATTATTTTCAAAAGATTTAAACACCTTTTGACGTCAAAATCGACTGTTTAAGACGAAATACTTGCAATAAACATTGTTTATCGTACAGTATTTAAGTTATTTCAATTGTTGATTATAATTTTATTGTATTAAATCATAAAGCTTATTAAAAAAACCTCTTCGGTACCTCTTTATTTATCGTGCACTATTTGAATTACTTTGATTAATATAATAGTATTCTTGTAATATATCATACGGCTAATTAAATAAAAATCTTCGGTTAGGATAATTGTTTTAAAGTAGTAAAACTCTTTTTGATGTTTAAATCAGCTGTTTAAGACGAAATACTTGCAATAAACATTGTTTATCGTTTAATATTTCAGTTATTTCGATTATTAGTTAAAATAATCTTGTTATAACTCATAAAGGTAATTTAATAAACGTCTTCGGTTAAAAATATTTGTTTTAAATCATGAAAACTTCCTTTGACGTCAAAATAGACTGTTTAAGACGAAATACTTGCAAAAAACATTGTTTATCGTTCATTAATTGAGTATTTCGACTTTTGATTATAATATTGGTGTAATATTATGTGCAGCTATTTTAATAAACGTCTTTAGTTAGTAATCCAACTTCAAACATATTAAAAGTAATTTAGACGTTAAAATAGGCTGTTTTAAACAAAATACTTGTATTAAACCTTTTTTTCTCGTACACTATTTGAATTATTTTGAGTATTGGCATTAATATTCTTGTAATTAGTCATACAGCTAATTAAAAAAAACCTCTTCGGATAGGAAAATTAGTTTTAATGTATTAAAACTCCTTTTGACGTCAAAATCGGATGTTTTAGACGAAATACTTGCAGTAATCATTGTTTTTCGTTCATTATTTGAGTTATTTCGATTTTTAGTTACAATATTCTTGTAATAACTCGTAAAGGTTATTTAATAAACGTTTTTGGTTAAAAGTATTAATTTTAAAGCATCAAATGTTCCTTTGACGTCAAAACCGACTGTTTAAGACGAAATACTTGCAATAAGCATTGTTTATCGTTCATTATTTGAGTTATTTCAATTTTTTGTTATATTATTGGTGTAATATTATGTACAGCTAATTTAATGAACGTCTTTAGTTGATAATCCAACTTTAAACATATTAAAAGTACTATAGACGTTATAATAGCTGTTTTAAACAAAATACTTGTATTAAAACCTTTCTTTCTTGTACACTATATGATCTATTTGAGTTATTTCGATTATTAGTTACAATATTCTTGTAATAACTCGAAAAGGTATTTTAATAAATGTCTTCGGATAAAAATATTAGTTTTAAAGATATAAAACTCCTTTTGACGTCAAAATCAGCTGTTTAAGACGAAAACTTGTAATAAACATTGTATATCGTACAGTATTTAAGTTATATTAATTATAGTTATAATATTCTTGTAATATTTTCTAGAGCTATTTAAATAAAGCTCTTCGGTTAGGAATATTAGTTTTAAAATATTGTAACTCTGGTTGACGTCAAAATCGGCTTTTTAAAACGAAATAAATGCAATAAACATGCTTATCGTACATTATTTGAGTTATTTCGACTCTGGTTATAATGTTCTTGTAACATTTTGTACAGCTAGATTAATAAACGTCTTAGGTAAGTAATCTAACTTTGAACATATTAAAAGTACTATAGACGTTATAATAGACTGTTTTAAACAAAATAACTATATCTAACCATTTTTTATTGTACGTTATATGAATTACTTTGATTATTAATAATAATATTCTTGAAATATATCATACAGCTAATTGAATAAACCTCTTCGGTAAAGATCATTAGTTTTAAAGTATTAAAACTCTTCTGATGTCAAAATCGGCGGTTTAAGACGAAATACTTACAATAAATATTTTTTATCGTACATTATTTGAGTTATTTCGACTTTTGGTTATAAAATTGGTGTAATATTATGTAAAGCTAATTTAATAAACGTCTTTAGTTAGTAATCGAACTTTAAATATATTAAAAGTAGTATAGACGTTATAATAGGCTGTTTTAAACAAAATACTTGTAATAAACCCTTTTTTCTCGTACACTATATGAATTACTTTCAGTATTGGCATTAATATTCTTGTAATATGTCATACAGCTAATTTCGTAAACCTTTTCAGTAAGATGTATTATTGCGATTAATGGTTATAATATTCCTGTAATATTTCGTACAGCTAATTAAATAAAGCTCTTCGGTTAGGAATATTAGTTTTAAAGTATTAAAACTCCTTTTGATGTCAAAATCGGCTTTTTAAGACGAAATACCTGTAATAAATATGTTTATTGAACATTAATTGAATATTTTGACTTTTGATTATATTATTCATGTAATATTTTGTATAGCTAATTTAATAATCGTCTTAGGTTAGTAATCTAACTTTAAACATATTAAAAGTACTATAGACGTTATAATAGGCTTTTATAAATGGAATAACTATATTAAACCCTTTTTTATCGTACGTTGTTTGAATTACTTTGATTATTATATTAGTATTCTTGTAATATATTATTCGGCTAATTAAATAAACATCTTCGGTAAGAATATTAGTTTTAAAGTATTAAAACTTCGTTTGACGTTTAAATCGGCTGATTAAGACGAAATACTTGCAATAAACATTGTTTATCGTTCAATATATAAGTTATTTTGATTATTAGTTAAAATATTCTTGTAATAACTCATAAAGGTAATTTAATAAACGTCTTCGGTTAAAAATATTTGTTTTAAAGCATCAAAACTTCCTTTGACTTCAAAACCGACTGTATAAGACGAAATATTTGCAATAAACATGGTTTATCGCTCATTATTTGAGTTATTTTGACTTTTTGTTATAATATTGGTGTAATATTATGTGCATCTATTTTAATAAACGTCTTTAATTAGTAATCCAACTTTAAAATTAATAAAAGTACTATAGACGTTATAATAGGCTGTTTTAAACAAAATAATTGTATTAAACCCTTTTTCTCGTACACTATATGAATTATTTTCAGTATTGACATTAATATTTTTGTAATATGTCATACAGCTAATTAAATAAACTTCTTCGGATAGGAATATTAGTTTTAAAGTATTTAAACTCCTTTTGACGTCAAAATCGGCTGTTTAAGACGAAATACTTGCAATAAAAACTGTTTATCGTTTATTATTTGAGTTATTTCGATTATTTGTTCCAATATTTTTGTAATAACTCGTAAAGGTAATTTAATGAACGTCTTCGGGTAAAAATATTAGTTTTAAAGTTTCAAAACTCCTTTTGACGTCAAAATCGGCTGTTTAAGACGAGACCTTTGCAATAAACATTGTTTTTCGTACAGTATTTAAGTTATATTGATAGTTCGTTATAATAATCTTGTAATATTTTCTAGAGCTAATTAAATAAAGCTCTTCGGTTAGGATGTTAGTTTTAAAGTATTAAAACTCAATTTGACGTCAAAATCGGCTGTTTAAGACGAAATACATGCAATAAACATGCTTATCGTACTATATTTGAGTTATTTCGATTTTTGGTTATAATGTTCTTGTAGTATTTTGTACAGCTAGATTAATAAACCTCTTAGGTTAGTAATCTAATTTTGAACATATTAAAAGTACTATAGACGTTATAGTAGACTGTTTTAAACAAAATAACTATATCAAACCTTTTTTTATTGTACGTTATTTGAATTACTTTGATTATTAATATTAATAATCTTGAAATATGTCATACAGCTAATTAAATAAACCTCTCCGGTAAGGAATATTAGTTTTAAAGTATTAAAACTTCTTTTGATGTCAAAATTTGCGGTTTACGACGAATTACTTACAATAAACATTGTTTATCGTACATTATTTGAGTTATTTCGATTTTTGTTTATAATAATCTTGTAATATTTCGTTCAGCTAATTAAATAAAGCTCTTCGGTTAGGAATGATAGTTTTAAAGTATTAAAACTACTTTACCGTCAAAATCGGCTGTTTAAGACGAAATACTTGCAATAAACATTGTTTATTGTACATTATTTGAGTTATTTCGACTTTTGAATATAATAATCTTGTAATATTTTGTGTAGCTAATTTTATAAACGTCTTAGGTTAGTAATCTAACTTTAACTATATTAAAAATAGTCTAGATATTATAACAGGCTTTTTAAAACAGAATAACTATATTTAACACTTTTTTATCGTACGTTATATGAACTACTTTGATTATTATATTAGTATTCTTGTAATATATCATACAGCTAATTAAATAAACATCTTCGGTTAGGATATTAGTTTTAAAGTATTAAAACTCCTTTTAACGCCTAAATCGGCTGTTTAAGACAAAAAACTTGCAATAAACGTTTTTTTTCGTTTAATATTTAAGTTATTTAGATTTTTGTTTATAATATTCTTGTTATATTTCGTACAGCTAATTAAATAAAGCTCTTCGGTTAGGATATTAGTTTTAAATTATTAAAACTCCTTTTAACGCCTAAATCGGCTGTTTAAGACAAAAAACTTGCAATAAACGTTTTTTTTCGTTTAATATTTAAGTTATTTAGATTTTTGTTTATAATATTCTTGTAATATTTCGTACAGCTAATTAAATAAAGCTCTTCGGTTAGGAGTATTAGTTTTAAAGTATTAAAAATCCTTTTGACGTCAAAATCGGCTGTTTGAGACGAAATACTTGCAGTAAATATTGTTTATCGTTCATTATTTGAGTTATTTTGATAATTAGTTACAATATTCTTGTAATAACTCGTAAAGGTAATTCAATAAACGTCTTCAGTTAAAAAAATTTTATTATCAAAAGATTTAAACACCTTTTGACGTCAAAATCGGCTGTTTAAGACGAAATACTTGCAATAAACATTGTTTATCGTACAGTATTTAAGTTATTTCAATTGTTGGTTATAATTTTACTGTATTAAATCATAAAGCTTATTACAAAAACCTCTTCGGTACCTCTTTATTTATCGTGCACTATTTGAATTACTTTGATTATTATAATAGTATTCTTGTAATATATCATACGGCTAATTAAATAAAAATCTTCGGTTAGGATATTTGTTTTAAAGTAGTAAAACTCTTTTTGATGTTTAAATCAGCTGTTTAAGACGAAATACTTGCAATAAACATTGTTTATCGTTTAATATTTAAGTTATTTCGATTATTAGTTAAAATAATCTTGTTATAACTCATAAAGGTAATTTAATAAACGTCTTCGGTTAAAAATATTTGTTTTAAAGCATGAAAACTTCCTGTGACGTCAAAATAGACTGTTTAAGACGAAATACTTGCAAAAAACATTGTTTATCGTTCATTAATTGTGTATTTCGACTTTTGATTATAATATTGGTGTAATATTATGTGCAGCTATTTTAATAAATGTCTAAAGTTAGTAATCCAACTTCAAACATATTAAAAGTACTTTAGACGTTAAAATAGGCTGTTTTAAACAAAATACTTGTATTAAACCTTTTTTTTTCGTACACTATTTGAATTATTTTGAGTATTGGCATTAATATTCATGTAATTAGTCATACAGCTAATTAAAAAAAACCTCTTCGGATAGGAATATTAGTTTTAATGTATTAAAACTCCTTTTGACGTCAAAATCGGATGTTTGAGACGAAATACTTGCAGTAATCATTGTTTTTCGTTCATTATTTGAGTGATTTCGATTTTTAGTTACAATATTCTTGTAATAACTCGTAAAGGTTATTTAATAAACGTCTTTGGTTAAAAGTATTAGTTTTAAAGCATCAAAAGTTCCTTTGACGTCAAAACCGACTGTTTAAGACGAAATACTTGCAATAAGCATTGTTTATCGTTCATTATTTGAGTTATTTCAATTTTTGGTTATATTATTGGTGTAATATTATGTGTATCTATTTTAATAAACGTCTTTAGTTAGTAATCCAACTTTAAACATATTAAAAGTACTTTAGACGTTACAATAGGCTGTTTTAAACAAAATACTTCTATTAAACCCTTTTTTGTCGTACACTATATGAATTATTTTGAGTATTGACATTAATATTTTTGTAATAAGTCATACAGCTAATTAAGTAAACCTCTTCGGATAGGAATATTAGTTTTAAAGTATTAAAACTCCTTTTGATGTCAAAATCGAAGGTTTAAGACGAAATACTTACAATAAACATTGTTTAACGTACATTATTTAAGTTATTTCGATTTTTGTTTATAATAATCTTGTAATATTTCGTACTGCTAATTTAATAAAGCTCTTAGGTTAGAAATATTAGTTTTTAAACTATTAAAACTCCTTTTGACGTCAAAATTAGCTTTTTAAGACGAAATACTTGCAATAAACATTGTTTATCAATCATTATTTGTGTTATTTCGATTATTAGTTACAATATTCTTGTAATAACTCGTAGAGCTAATTAAATAAACCTCTTCGGATAGGAATATAAGTTTTAAAGTATTAAAACTCCTTTTGACGTCAAAATCGGCTGTTTGAAATAAAATACTTGCAGTAAACATTGTTTATCGTTCATTATTTGAGTTATTTTGATAATTAGTTACAATATTCTTGTAATAACTCGTAAAGGTAATTTAATAAACGTCTTCGGTAAGGAATATTAATTTTAAAGTATTAAAACTCCTTTTAATGTCAAAATCGGCGGTTTAAGACGAAATACTTACAATAAACATTGTTTATCGTACAGTATTTAAATTATTTCGATTGATTGTTATTATTTTATTGTAGTATATCATACAGCTTATTTAAAAAACCTTTTCGGTTTGAAATAAATAATTTTAAAGTATTAAAACTCCATTTGACGTCAAAATCGGCTGTTTAAGACGAAATACTTGCAATAAACATTGTTTATCGTTCTTTATTTGAGTTATTTTTATTATCGGTATAAATATTCTTAAAATATATTATACAGCTAATTCAATTAAGCTCATCGGTTAGAAATATTAGTTTTAAAGTATTAAAACTCCTTTTGACATCAAAATCGGCTGTTTAAGACAAAAGACTTGCAATAAACATTGTTTATCGTTCATTATTTGAGTTATTTCAATTTTTGGTTATAAAATGCTTGTAATATATCATACAATTAACTAAATAAACCTCTTAGGTTAAAATTATTATTTTTAAAGAATTAAAACTCTTTTTGACGTCAAAATCAGCTGTTTAAGACAAAACACTTGCAATAAACAATGTTTATCGTACAGTATAAAATTTATTTTATTTTTTGATTATAATATTCGTCTAATACTTCGTACAGCTACTTAAATAAATCTCTTCGGTTACGAATATTAGTTTTAAAGTATTAAAACTCCTTTTGACGTCAAAATTAGCTATTAAAAACAAAACACTTGAAATAAACATTGTTTATCGTAAAGTGTTTAAGTTATTCCATTTGTTGTTTATAATATTTTGGTAATATTTTGTACAGCTGATTAAATAAACGTCTTTTGTTAGTAATCCAAGTTTAAACATATTAAAAGTACTATTGACGTTAAAATAAGCTGTTTTAACAAAATACTTGTATTAAACCCTTTTTCATGTACAATATATAAATTATTTTGATTATTGGCATTACTAATCATGTAATATATCATACAGCTAATTAAAAAAACCTCTTCGGATAGGAATATTAGTTTTAATGTATTAAAACTCCTTTTTACGTCAAAATCGGATGTTTGAGACGAAATACTTGCAGTAAACATTGTTTTTCGTTCATTATTTGAGTTATTTCGATTTTTAGTTACAATATTCTTGTAATAACTCGTAAAGGTTATTTAGTGAAACGTCTTTGGTTAAAAGTATTAGTTTTAAAGTTTTAAAACTCCTCTTGACGTCAAAATTGGCTGTTTAAGACGAAATACATGCAATAAACATTGTTTATTGTACATTATTTGAGTTATTTCGACTTTTGATTATAATATTCTTGTAATATTTTGTATAGCTAATTTAATAAACGTCTTTGGTTAGTAATATAACTTTAAACATATTAAAAGTACTATAGACGTTATAATAGGCTTTTTTAAACAGAATAACTATATTAAACCATTTTTTATCGTACGTTATTTGAATTACTTTGATTATTATATTAGTATTCTTGTAATATATCATACGGCTAATTAAATAAACATCTTTGGTTAGGATATTAGTTTTAAAGAATTAAAACTTCTTTTGACGTTTAAATCGGCTGTTTACAACAAAATACTTGCAATAAACATTGTTTATCGTTCAATATTTAACTTATTTCCATTATTAGTTAAAATATTCTTGTAATAACTCATATAAGTGATTTAATAAACGTCTTCGGTTAAAAATATTTGTTTTAAAGCATCAAAACTTCCTTTGACGTCAAAACCTACTGTTTAAGACGAAATACTTGCAATAGTCATTGTTTATCGTTCATTATTTGAGTTATTTCGATTTTTGGTTATAATATTGGTGTAATATTATGTGCAGCTAATTTAACGAACGTCTATAGTTGATAATCCTACTTTAAACATATTAAAAGTACTATAGACGTTATAATAGGCTGTTTTAAACAAAATACTTGTATTAAAACCTTTCTTCTCGTACGATATATGAACTATTTGAGATGTTTCGATTATTAGTTACAATATTCTTGTAATAACTCGTAAAGGTAATTTAATAAATGTCTTCGGTTAAAAAAATTAGTTTCAAAGTTACAAAACTCCTTTTGACGTCAAAATCGGCTGTTTAAGACGAAAACTTGTAATAAACATTGTTTATCGTACAGTATTTAAGTTATATTAATTGTTGGTTATAATATTATTGTAATATTTTTTAGAACTAATTAAATAAAGCTCTTCGGTTAGGAATATAAGTTTTAAAGTATTAAAATTTCTTTTGACGTCAAAATTGTTTTTTTTAAACGAACAAAATGCAATAAACATGCTTATCATACATTATTTTTGTTATTTCGACTCTGGTTATAATGTTCTAGTAATATTTTGTACAGCTAGATTAATAAAACTCTTAGATAAGTAATCTAACTTTGAACATATTAAAAGTACTATAGACGTTATAGTAGACTGTTTGAAACAAAATAACTATATCAAACCCTTTTTTATTGTACGTTATATGAATTACTTTGATTATTAATATTAATATTTTTGAAATATATCATACAGCTAATTGAATAAACCTCTTCGGTAAAGATCATTATTTTTAAAGTATTAAAACTCCTTCTGATGTCAAAATCGGCGGTTTAAGACGAAATACTTACAATAAATATTGTTTATCGTACATTATATGAGTTATTTCGACTTTTGGTTATAAATTTGGTGTAATATTATGTACAGCTAATTTAATAAACGTCTTTAGTTAGTAATCCAACTTTAAATATATTAAAAGTACTATAGACGTTATAAGAGGCTGTTTTTAACAAAATACTTGTATTAAACCTTTTTTTCTTGTACAATATATGAATTATTTTGATTATTGGCATTAATAATTATGTAATATATCATGCAGGTAATTAAACAAACCTCTTCGGATAGAAATATTAGTTTTAAAGTATTAAAACTCCTTTTAACGTCAAAATCGGCTGTTTGAGACGAAATACTTGCAGTAAACATTGTTTATCGTTCAATGTTTGAGTTATTTCGATTATTAAAAACCATATTCTTGTATTAACTCTTAAAGGTAATTTAATAAACGTCTTCGGTTAAAAATATTAATTTTAAAACTCCTTTTGACGTCAAAATCGGCTATTTAAGACGAAACACTTGCAACAAACATGCTTTATGAAACAGTATTTAAGTTATTGCGATTGTTGGTTATAATATTCCTTTAATATTTCGTACAGCTATTTAAATAAAGCTCTTCGGTTAGGAATATTAGTTTTAAAGTATTAAAACTTCTTTTTACGTCAGAATCGACTGTTTAAGACGAATTACTTGCAATAAACATTATTTATCGTACATTATTTGAGTTATTTCGACTATTGGTTATAATATTCTTGTAACATTTTGTACAGCTAATTAAATAAACGTCTTTGGTTAGTAATCTAACTTAACATCTTTTGACGTCAAAATCGGCTTTTTAAGACGAAATACTTGCAATAAACATTGTTTATCGTTATTTATTTGAATTATTTCGATTATTAGTTAAATTGTTCTAGTAATAACTCGTAAGGGTAATTTAATAAAGTTCTTCAATTAAAAATATTAGTTTTAAAGTATTCAAACTAGTTTTGACGTCAAAATCGGCTGTTAATAACGAAACACTTGCAATAAACATTGTTTATACTTAATTATTTGAGTTATTTTGATTATTAGTAACAATATTGTTGTAATGTTTTAATAACTAATTTAATAAACGTCTTTTGTTAGTAATCTAACTTTAAACAAATTAAAAGTACTATAGACATTATAATAGGCTGTTTTAAACAAAAGACTTGTACTAAACCCTTTTTTCTAGTATACTAATAACTTATTTTGATTATTGGCATTAATAATCTTCTGAATATATCATACAGCTAATTAAATAGACCTCCTCGGTTAGGAATATTAGTTTTAAACTATTATAACTTCTTTTGACGTCAAATCAGCAGTTAGGGACGAAATACTTGCCATAAACATTGTTTATCGTTCATTATTTGAGTTATTTTGATTATTAGACATAATTTGCTTGTAATATATCATACAAACAATTAAATAAGCCTTTACGGTTAGCAATTTTAGTTTTAAAGTATTAAAATAATTTTGAAGTCAAAATCAGTTGTTTAAGACGAAAAACTTGCCATAAACATTGTTTATCGTTCATTATTTGAGTTATTTCAATTATTAGTTACAATATGCTTGTAATAACTCGTAAAGGTAATTTAATAAACGTGTTGCAATGAGAATATTAGTTTTAAAGTTTTTAAAATTCTTTGAAATCAAAATCGGCTGTTTCAGACGAAGTATTGCAACAAACATTGTTTATTGTGCAGTATCTAAGTAATTGCGATTGTTGGTTATAATATTCCTGTAATAAATATGTTTATTGAACATTATTTGAGTTATTTCGACTTTTGATTATAATATTCTTGTAGTATTTTGTATAGCTAATTTAATAAACGTCTTAGGTTAATAATCTAACTTGAAACCATATTAAAAGTACTATAGACGTTATAATAGGCTTTTATATACAAAATAACTATATTAAACCCTTTTTTATGGTACGTTATTTGAATTACTTTGATCATTATATTAGTATTCTTGTAATATATTATACGGCTTATTAAATAAACATCTTCGGTAAGAATATTAGTTTAAAAGTATTAAAACTGCTTTAGACGTCAAAATCGGCTGTTTAAGACGAACTACTTGCAATAAACATTGTTTATCGTTCAATATTTAAGTTATTTTGATTATTAGTTAAAATATTCTTGTAATAACTCATAAAGGTAATTTAGTAAACGTCTTCGGTTAAAAATATTTGTTTCAAAGCATCAAAACTTTCTTTGACTTCAAAACCGACTGTTTTAGACAAAATACTTGCAATATACATTGTTTATCGTTCATTATTTGAGTTATTTTGATTATTAGATATAATTTGCTTGTAATATATCATACAGGTAATTAAATAAGCATTTACGGTTAGGAATATTAGTTTTAAAGTATTCAAACTCCTTTTGAAGTCAAAATCAGCTGTTTAAGACGAATAACTTGCCATAAACATTGTTTATCGTTCATTATTTGAGTTATTTCAATTATTAGTTACAATATGCTGGTAATAACTCGTAAAGGTAATTTAATAAATGTCTTCGTTTAAAAATATTAGTTTTAAAGTTATAAAACTCCTTTTGACGTCAAAATCAGCTGTTTAAGACGAAAACTTGTAATAAACATTGTTTATCGTACAGTATTTAAGTTATATTAATTGTTGGTTATAATATTCTTGTAATATTTTTTAGAGCTAATTAAATAAAGCACTTCGGTTAGGAATATTAGTTTTAAATTATTAAAACTCCTTTTGACGTCAAAATCGTTTTTTTAAAACGAAATAAATGCAATAAACATGCTTATCGTACATTTTTTGAGTTATTTCGACTCTGGTTATAATGTTCTAGTAATATTTTGTAAGGCTAGATTAATAAACCTCTTGATAAGTAATCTAACTTTGAACATCTTAAAAGTACTATAAACGTTATAGTAGAATGTTTGAAACAAAATAACTATATCAAACCCTTTTTTATTGTACGTTATATGAATTACATTGATTATTAATATTAATATTCTTGAAATATATCATACAGCTAATTAAATAAACCTCTTCGGTAAAGATCATTAGTTTTAAAGTATTAAAACTCCTTCTGATGTCAAAATCGGCGGTTTAAGACGAAATACTTACAATAATTATTGTTTATCGTACATTTTTGAGTTATTTCGACTTTTGGTTATAAATTTGGTTTAACATTATGTACAGCTAATTTAATAAACGTCTTTAGTTAGTAATCCAACTTTAAATATATTAAAAGTACTATAGACGTTATAAGAGGCTGTTTTTAACAAAATACTTGTATTAAACTCTTTTTTCTTGTACAATATATGAATTATTTTGATTATTCGCATTAATAATTATGTAATATATCATACAGGTAATTAAACAAACTTCTTCGGATAGAAACATTAGTTTTAAAGTATTAAAACTCCTTTTGACGTCAAAATCGGCTGTTTGAGACGAAATACTTGCAGTAAACATTGTTTATCGTTCATTATTTGAGTTATTTCGATTATTAAAAACAATATTCTTGTATTAACTCTTAAAGGTAATTTAATAAACGTCTTCGGTTAAAGCTTTTAATTTTAAAACTCCTTTTGACGTCAAAATCGGCTATTTAAGACGAAACACTTGCAACAAACATGCTTTATGAAACAGTATTTAAGTTATTGCGATTGTTGGTTATAATATTCCTTTAATATTTCGTACAGCTATTTAAATAAAGCTCTTCGGTTAGGAATATTAGTTTTAAAGTATTAAAACTTCTTTTGACGTCAAAATCGACTGTTTAAGACGAAATACTTGCAATAAACATTATTTATCGTACATTCTTTGAGTTATTTCGACTATTGGTTATAATATTCTTGTAACATTTTGTACAGCTAATTCAATAAACGTCTTTGGTTAGTAATCTAACTTAACATCTTTTGACGTCAAAATCGGCTTTTTAAGACGAAATACTTGCAATAAATATGTTTATCGTTATATATTTGAATTATTTCGATTATTAGTTAAAACTCGTAAGGGTAATTTAATAAAGTTCTTCGATTAAAAATATTAGTTTTAAAGTATTTAAACTAGTTTTGACGTCAAAATCGAATGTTAAAGACGAAACACTTGCAATAAACATTGTTTATACTTCATTATTTGAGTTATTTCGATTATAAGTAACAATATTCTTGTAATATTTTTATAGCTAATTTAATAAACGTCTTTGGTTAGTAATCTAACTTTAAACAAATTAAAAGTACTATAGACATTATAATAGGCTGTTTTAAACAAAAGACTTGTACTAAACCCTTTTTTCTAGTATACTAATAACTTATTTTGATTATTGGCATTAATAATTTTCTGAATATATCATACAGCTAATTTAATAAACCTCATCGGTTAGGAATATTAGTTTTAAACTATTAAAACTTCTTTTGACGTCAATGAGCTGTTTAAGACGAAATACTTGCCATAAACATTGTTTATCGTTCATTATTTGAGTTATTTTGATTATTAGATATAATTTGCTTGTAATATATCTTACAGGTAATTAAATAAGCCTTTACGGTTAGGAATTTTATTTTTAAAGTATTCAAACTCCTTTTGAAGTCAAAATCAGCTGTTTAAGACGAATAACTTGCCATAAATATTGTTTATCGTTTATTATTTGAGTTATTTCAATTATTAGTTACAATATGCTGGTAATAACTCGTAAAGGTAATTTAATAAACGTCTTCGGTTAAAGATATTTGTTTCAAAGCATCAAAACTTCCTTTGACTTCAAAACCGACTGTTTAATACCAAATACTTGCAATAAACATTGTTTATTGTTTATGTTTGAGTTATTTTGACTTTTTGTTTTAATATTGGTGTAATATTATGTGCATCTATTTTAATAAACGTCTTTAGTTAGTAATCCAACTTTAAACATATTAAAAGTACTATAGACGTTTTAATAGGCTGTTTTAAACAAAGTACTCGTATTAAACTCTTTTTTCTCGTACACCATATGAATTATTTTCAGTATTGGCATTAATATTCTTGTAATATGTTATACAGCTAAATTAATAAACCTCTTCGGTTAGATGTATAAGTTTTAAAGTATTAAAACTCCTTTTGACGTCAAAATCGGCTGTTTAAGACGAAATATTTGCAATAAAAATTGTTTATCGTTTATTATTTGAGTTATTTTGATTATTTGTTATAATATTTTTGTAATAACTCGTAAAGGTAATTTTATAAACGTCTTCGGATAAAAATATTAGATTTAAAGTTTTAAAACTCCTTTTGACGTCAAAATCGGCTGATTAAGACGTGACACTTGCAATAAAAATTCTTTATCGTACAGTATTTAAGTTATATTGATTGTTGGTTATAATAATCTTGCAATATTTTCTGGAGCTAATTAAATAAAGCTCTTCGGTTAGGATGTTAGTTTTAAAGTATTAAAACTCTATTTGACGTCAAAATCGGCTGTTTAAGACGAAATACATGCAATAAACATGCTTATCGTACATTATTTAAGTTATTTCGACTTTTGGTTATAATCTTCTTGTAGTATTTTGTACAGCTAGATAAATAAACCTCTTAGGTTAGTAATCTAACTTCGAACATATTAAAAGTACTATAGATGTTATAGTAGACTGTTTTAAACAAAAAAACTAAATCAAACCTTTTTTTATTGTACGTTATTTAAATTACTTTGATTATTTATATTAATATTCTTGAAATATATCATACAGCTAATTAAACAAACCTCTTCGGTAAGGAATATTAGTTTTAAAGTATTAAAACTTCTTTTGATGTCAAAATCGGCTGTTTAAGACGACATACTTACAATAAACATTGTTTATCTAACATTATTTGAGTTATTTCGATTTTTGTTTATAATATTCTTGTTATATATCATACAGCTGATTTATAAAAGCTCTTCGGTTAGGAATATTAGTTTTTAAATTATTAAAACTCCCTTTGACGTCAAAATCGGCTATTTAAGACGAAACACTTGCAATAAACATTTTTTATCGTTCATTATTTAAGTTATTTCGATGGTTAGTTATAATATTCTTGTAATAACTCGTAAAGGAAATTTAATGAACGTCTTCAGTTAATAATATTATTTTCAAAATATTCTAACACCCTTTGACGTCAAAATCGGCTGTTTAAGACGAAATACTTGCAATAAACATTGTTTATTGTATAGTATTTAAGTTATTTCAATTGTTGGTTATAAATTTATTGTAGTAAATCATAAAGCTAACTAAGAATACCTCTTCGGTACCTCTTTATTTATCGTGCACTATTTGAATTACTTTGATTATTATAATAGTATTCTTGTAATATATCATACGGCTAATTAAATAAAAATCTTCGGTTAGGATATTAGTTTTAAAGTATTAAAACTCCTTTTGACGTTAAAATCAGCTGTTTAAGACGAAATACTTGCAATAAACATTGTTTATCGTTTAATATTTAAGTTATTTCGATTATTAGTTAAAACAACCTTGTAATAACTCATAAAGGTAATTTAATAAACGTCTTCGGTTAAAAATACTTGTTTTAAAGCATAAAAACTTCCTTTGACGTCAAAACCGACTGTTTAAGACGAAATACTTGCAAAAAACATTGTTTATCGTTCATTAATTGAGTATTTCGAGTTTTGATTATAATATTCGTGTAATATTAATTGCAGCTATTTTAATAAACGTCTTTAGTTAGTAATCCATTTTTTAACATGTTAAAAGTACTATAGACGTTAAAATAGGCTGTTTTAAACAAAATACTTGTATTAAAACCTTTTTTCTCGTACACTATTTGAATTATTTTGAGTATTAGCATTAATATTCTTGTAATAAGTCATACAGCTAATTAAATAAACCTCTTCGGATAGGAATATAAGTTTAAAAGTATTAAAACTCCTTTAGACGTCAAAATCGGCTGTTTGAAACAAAATACTTGCAGTAAACATGGTTTATCGTTCATTATTTGAGTTATTTTGATAATTAGTTACAATATTCTTGTAATAACTTGTTAAGGTAATTTAAAAAACATCTTCGATAAGGAATATTAGTTTTTAAGTATTAAAACTCCTTTTGATGTCAAAATCGAAGGTTTAAGACGAAATACTTACAATAAACATTGTTTATCGTACATTATTTGAGTTATTTCGATTTTTGTTTATAATACTCCTGTAATATATCATACAGCTAATTTAATAAAGCTTTTAGGTTAGGAATATTAGTTTTAAACTATTTAAACTCCTTTTGACGTCAAAATTAGCTTTTTAAGACGAAATACTTGCAATAAACATTGTTTATCAATCATTATTTGAGTTATTTCGATTATTAGTTACAATATTCTTGTAATAACTCGTACAGCTAATTAAATAGCTCTTCGAATAGGAATATTAGTTTTAAAATATTATAACTCTCTTTGACGTCAAAATCGGCTATTTAAGACGAAATACTTGCAAAAAACATTGTTTATCGTTCATTATTTGAGTTATTTACACGGTTAGTTACAATTATTGTAATAACTCGTAAAGGTAATTTGATAAACGTCTTCAGTTAATAATATTATTTTTAAAATATATAAACACCTTTTGACGTCAAAATCGGCTGTTTAAGACGAAATACTTGCAATAAACATTGTCTATCGTACAGTATTTAAGTTATTTCGATTGATGGTTATTATTTTATTGTAGTATATCATACAGCTTATTAAAAAAACCTCTTGAGTTTGAAATATTATTTTTAAAGTATTACAACTCCTTTTGACGTAAATATCGGCTGTTTAAGACAAAATACATGCAATAAACATTGTTTATCGTACAGTATTTAAGTTATTGCGGTTGCTGGTTATAATATTCCTATAATATTTAGTACAGCTAAATAAATAAAGCTCTTCGGTTAGACATAATAGTTTTAAAGTATTAAAACTCCTTTTGATGTCAAAATCGGCTGTTTAAGACGAAATACCTGTAAAAAATATGTTTATTTAACATTATTTGAGTTATTTTGACTTTTGATTATAATATTCTTGTAATATTTTGTATAGCTAATTTAATAAACGTCTTAGGTTAGTAATCTAACTTTAAACATATTAAAAGTACTAGACGTTATAATAGGCTTTTCTAAAACAGAATAACTATATTAAACCCTTTTTTATCGTACGTTATTTGAATTACTTTGTATATTATATTAGAATTCTTGTAATATATCATACGGCGAACTAAATAAACATCCTCGGTAAGAATATTAGTTTTAAAGTATTAAAACTGCTTTTGATGTTTAAATCGGCTATTTAAGACGAAATACTTGCAATAAACATTGTTTATCGTTCAATATTTGAGTTATTTTGATTATTAGCTAAAATATTCCTGTAATAACTCATAAAGGTAATTTAATAAACGTCTTCGGTTAAAATATTTGTTTCAAATCATCAAAACTTCCTTTGACTTCAAAACCGAAGGTTTAAGGCGAAATACTTGCAATAAACATTGTTTATCGTTTAATATTTGAGTTATTTCGACTTTTTGTTATAATATTGGTGTAATATTATGTGCATCTACTTTAATAAACGTCTTTAGTTAGTAATCCAACTTCAAACATATTAAAAGTACTATAGACGTTATATTAGGCTGTTTTAAACAAAATACTTGTATTAAACCCTATTTATCGTACAGTATATGAATTATTTTCAGTATTGGCATTAATATTCTTGTATATGTCATACAGCTAATTTAATAAACCTCTTCGGTTAGATGAATTAGTTTTAAAGTATTAAAACTCCTTTTGACGTCAAAATCGGCTGTTTAAGACGAAATACTTGCAATAGTCATTGTTTATCGTTTATTATTTGAGTTATTTCGATTAATTGTTACAATATTTTTGTAATAACTCGTAAAGGGAATTTAATAAACGTCTTCGGATAAAAATATTAGTTTTAAAGTTTTAAAACTCCTTTTAACGTCAAAATCGGTTAATTAAGACGAGAAACTTGCAATAAACATTGTTTATCGTACAGTATTTACGTTATATTGATTGTTGGTTATAATAATCTTGTAACATTTTCTAGAGCTAATTAGATAAAGCTCTTCGGTTAGGATGTTAGTTTTAAAGTATTAAAACTCTGTTTGACATCAAAATCGGCTGTTTAAGACGAAATACATGCAATAAACATGTTTATCGTACATTATTTGAATTATCTCGACTATTGGTTATAATATTCTTGTAGTATTTTGTACAGCTAGATTAATAATCCTCTTAGGTTAGTAATCTAACTTTGAACATATTAAAAGTACTATAGACATTATAGTAGACTGTTTTAAACAAAATAACTATATCAAACCTTTTTTTATTGTACGTTATTTGAATTACTTTGATTATTAATATTAATATTCTAGAAATATATCATACAGCTAATTAAATAAACCTCTTCGTTAAGGAATATTAGTTTTAAAGTATTAAAACTTCTTTTGATGTTAAAATCGGCGGTTTACGACGAAATACTTACAATGAACATTGTTTATCGTACATTATTTGTGTTATTTCGATTTTTGTTTATAATATTCTTGTAATATTTCGTACAGCTAATTAAATAAAGCTCTTCGGTTAGGCATGATAGTTTTAAAGTATTAAAACTCCTTTTGTGTCAAAATCGGCTGTTTAAGACGAAATACTTGCAATAAACATTTTTTATCTTTTAATATTTAAGTTATTTCGATTTTTGTTTATAATATTCTTGTAATATTTCGTACAGCTAATTAAATAAAGCTCTTCGGTTAGATGTATTAGTTTTAAAGTATTAAAACTCCTTTTGACGTCAAAATCGGCTGTTTGAGACGAACTACTTGCAGTAAATATTGTTTATCGTTAATTATTTGAGTTATTTTGATTATTAGCTACAATACTCTTGTAATAACTCGTAAAGGTATTTTAGTAAACGTCTTCGGTAAGTAATATTAGTTTTAAAGTATTAAAACTCCTTTTGATGTCAAAATCGGCGGTTTAAGACGAAATACTTACAATAAACATTGTTAATCGTACATTGTATGAGTTATTTCGATTTTTGTTTATAATGTTTTTGTTATATATCATACAGCTAATTTAATAAAGCTCTTCGGATAAGAATATTAGTTTTAAACTATTAAAACTCCTTTTGACGTCAAAATTAGCTTTTTAAGACGAAATACTTACAATAAACATTGTTTATCATTCATTCTTTGAGTTATTACGATTATTAGTTACAATATTCTTGTAATAACTCGTAAAGGTAATTTAGTGAACGTCTTCGGTAAGGAATATTAGTTTTAAAGTATTAAAACTCCTTTTGATGTCAAAATCGGCTATATAAGACTAAAAAACTTGCAATAAACAATATTTATCGTTCATTAATTAAGTTATTTCGATGGTTAGTTACAATATTCTTGTAATAACTCGTAAAGGTAATTTGATAAACGTCTTCAGTTAATAATATTATTTTCAAAATATTTAAACACCTTTTGACGTCAAAATCGGCTGTTTAAGACGAAATACTTGCAATAAATATGTTTATCGTACAGTATTTAAGTTATTTTGAGTGTTGGTTAGAATTTTATTGTAGTAAATCATTAAGCTTATTAAAAAAACCTCCTCGGTACCTCTTTATTTATCGTGCACTATTTGAATTATGTTGATTATTATAATAGATTATATAATATATCATACGGCTAATTAAACAAAATTCTTCGGTTAGGATATTAGTTTTAAAGTATTAAAATTCCTTTTGACGTTTAAATCAGCTGTTTAAGACGAAATACTCGCAATAAACATTTTTAATCGTTTAATATTTAAGTTATTTCGATTATTAGTTAAAATAATCTTGTAATAACTCATAAAGGTAATTTAATAAACGTCTTCGGTAAGGAATATTAGTTTTACAGTATTAAAACTTCTTTTAATGTCAAAATCGGCGGTGTAAGACGAAATACTTACAAAAAACATTGTTTATCGTTCATTAATTGAGTATTATGACTTTTGATTATAATATTGGTATAATATTATGTGCAGCTATTTCAATAAACGTCTTTAGTTAGGAATCCAACTTCAAACATATTAAAAGTACTATAGACATTGAAATAGGCTGTTTTAAACAAAATACTTGTATTAAACCCTTTTTTCTCGTACACTATTTGAATTATTTTGAGTATTGGCATTAATATTATTGTAATATGTCATACAGCTAATTAAATAAACCTCCTTGGATAGGAATATTAGTTTTAAAGTATTAAAACTCCTTTTGACGTCAAAATTGGCTGTTTGAAACAAAATACTTAAAATTTAAAAAGTAAACATTGTTTATCGTTCATTATTTGAGTTATTTTGATAATTAGTTACAATATTCTTGAAATAACTCGTAAAGGTAATTTAATAAACGTCTTCGGTAAGGAATATTAGTTTTACAGTATTAAAACTTCTTTTGATGTCAAAATCAACGGTTTAAGACGAAATACTTACAATAAACATTGTTTATCGTACATTATTTGAGTTAATTCGATTTTTGTTTATAATATTCTTGTTATATTTCCTACAGCTAATTAAATAAAGCTCTTCGGTTAGAAATATAAGTTTTAAAGTATTAAAACTCCTTTTGACGTCAAAATCGGCTGTTTGAGACGAATTAGTTGCAGTAAATATTGTTTATCGTTCATTATTTTAGTTATTTAGATAATTAGTTATAATATTTTTATAATAACTCGTAAAGGTAATTTAGTGAACGTTCTCGGTAAGGAACGTATTTCTCGGTTATTGTACGTTATTTGAATTACTTTGAATATTAATATTAATAATCTTGAAATATGTCATACAGCTAATTAAATAAACCTCTCCGGTAAGGAATATTAGTTTTAAAGTATTAAAACTTCTTTTGATGTCAAAAGCGGCGGTTTAAGACGAAATACTTACAATAAACATTGTTTATCGTACATTATTTGAGTTATTTCGATTTTGATTCATAATACTCTTGTAATATATCATACAGCTAATTTAATGAAGCTTTTCGGTTAAGAAGATTAGTTTTAAAGTATTAAAACTCCTTTTGACGTCAAAATTGGCTGTTAAAAACGAAACACTTGAAATAAACTTTGTTTATCGTAAAGAGTTTTAGTTATTCCATTTGTTGTTTAAAATATTTTTGTAATTTTTCGTACAGCTAATTAAATAAATGTCTTTATTTAGTAATCCAAATTAAAACATATTAAAAGTACTATTGACAATATAATAGGCTGTTTTAACAAAATACTTGTATTAAACCCTTTTTTCTTGTGCAATATATAAATTATTTTGATTATTAGCCTTACTAATCATGTAATATATCATACAGCTATTTGAAAAAAACCTCTTCGGATAGGAATATTTGTTTTAATGTATTAAAACTCCTTTTGACGTCAAAATCAGATGTTTGAGACGAAATACTTGCAGTAAACATAGATTTTCGTTCATTATTTGAGTTGATTCGATTTTTAGTTACAATATTCTTGTAATAACTCGTATAGGTTATTTAATAAACGTCTTAGGTTAAAAGTTTTAGTTTTAGTCTTAAAACTCCTTTTGACGTCAAAATCGGCTTTTTAAAACGAAAAACATGCAATAAACATTGTTTATTGTACATTATTTGAGTTTTTTCGACTTTTGATCATAATATTCTTGTAATATTTTGTATAGCTAATTTAATAAACGTCTTTGGTTAGTAATCTAACTTTAAACATATTAAAAGTACTATACACGTTATAATAGGCTTTTCTAAAACAAAATAACTATATTAAACCCTTTTTTATCGTACGTTAGTTGAATTATTTTGAGTATTGGAATTCATAATCATGTAAAATATCATACAGCTAATTAAATAAACTTTTTCGGATAGAAATATTAGTTTTAAAGTATTAAAACTCATTTTGACGTCAAAATCGGCTGTTTTAGACGAAATACTTGCAGTAAACGCTGTTTATAGTTCATTATTTTAGTTATTTTGGATATTAGTTCTAATATTTTGTAATAACTCGTAAAGGTAATTTAATAAACGTCTTCGGTAAGAAATATTAGTTTTACAGTATTAAAAATTCTTTTAATGTCAAAATCGGCGGTTTAAGGCGAAATACTTGCAAAAAACATTGTTTATCGTACATTGTTTAAGTTGTTTTGACTTTTGGTTATAATATTCGTGTAATTTTTGTACAGCTAATTTAATAAACGTCTATGGTTAGTAATCAAACTTTAAACATATTAAAAGTACTATAGACGTTATAATAGGCTTTTTCAAACCGAATAACTATATTAAACCCTTTTTTATCGTACGTTATTTGATATACTATGATTACTATATTAGTATTCTTGTAATATATCATACGGCTAATTAAATAAACATCTTTGGTTAGGATATTAGTTTTAAAGTATTAAAACTTCTTTTGACGTTTAAATCGGCTGTTAAAGACAAAATACTTGCAATAAACATTGTTTATCGTTAAATATTTAACTTATATCGATTCTTGGTTATAATATTCTTGTAATTTATCACACAGCTTATCACATAAAGCTCATCGGTTAGGAATATTAGTTTTGAATATTGAAACTCCCTTTGACGTCAAAATCTACTTAAAGACGAAATACTTGCAATAAACATTGATGATCGTTCATTATTGGAGTTATTTCGATTATTAGTTACAATATTCTTGTAATAACTCGTAAAGGTAATTTAATAAATGTCTTCGGTTAAAAATGTTAGTTTTAAAGTTTTAAAACTCATTTTGACGTCAAAATCGGCTGTTTAAGACGAAAAATTTGTAATAAACATTGTTTATCGTACAGTATTTAAGTTATATTAATTGTTCGTTATAATATTCTTGTAATATTTTCTAGAGCTAATTAAATAAAGATCTTCGGTTAGGAATATTAGTTTTGAAGTATTGTAACACTATTTGACGTCAAATTGGCTGTTTAAGACGAAATAAATGCAATAAACATGCTTATCGTACATTATTTGAGTTATTTCGACTTTTGGTTATAATGTTCTTGTAATATTTTGTACAGCTAGATTAATAAACCTCTTAGGTTAGTAATCTAATTTTGAACATATTAAAAGTACTATAGACAATATAGTAGACTGTTTTAAACAAAATAACTATATCAAACCCTTTTTTATTGTACGTTATTTGAATTACTTTGATTATTAATATTAATATTCTTAATATATATCATACAGCTTATTAAATAAACTTCTTCGGTAAAGAACATCAGTTTTAAAGTATTAAAACTCCTTTTGACGTCAAAATCGGCTGTTTGAGACGAAATACTTGCAGTAATTATTGTTTATGGTTCATTATTTGAGTTATTTCGATTATTAAAAACAGTATTCTTGTATTAACTCTTAAAGGTAATTTAATAAACGTCTTCGGTTGAAAATATTAATTTTAAAACTCCTTTTGAAGTCAAATCCGGCTATTTAAGACGAAATACTTGCAACAAATATTGTTTATGGTACAATATTTAAGTTATTTCGACTTTTGGTTATAATATTCTTGTAACATTTTTTACAGCTAATTCAATAAACGTCTTTGGTTAGTAATCTAACTTTAAATATATTAAAAGTACTATAGACGTTATAATAGGCTGTTTTAAACAAAATACTTGTATCAAACCCTTTTTTCTTGTACATTGTATTAATAATTTTAATTATAGGCATTAATATTCTTGTAATATTTATTACAGCTAATTAAATAAACCGCTTCGAATAGGAATATTAATTTTACATATGAAAACTCCTTTTGACGTCAAAATCGGCTGTTCAAGACGAAATACTTGCGATAAACATTGCTTATGGTTCATAGTTTAAGTTATTTCGATTTATAGTTAAAATATTCTAGTAATAACTGGTAAGTGTAGTTTAATAAAGGTCGTAAGTTAAAAATATTAGTTTTAAAGTATTAGAACTCCTTTTGACGTCAAAATCAGCTGTTTAAGACGAAACGCTTGCAATAAACCTTGTTTATTGTACAGTATTTAATTTCCTTCGATTGTTGGTTATAATATTTTTGTAATATTTTGTACAGCTATGTAAATAAAGTTCTTCAGTTAAAAATATTAGTTTTAAATTATTAAAACTCCCTTTGACGTCAAGATCGGCTGTTTAAGGCAAATACTTGCAAAAAATATTGTTTATCGTATATTTTTTAAGTTATTTCGGCTTTTAGTAATAATAATCTTATATAATTGTTTACAGCTAATTTAATAAACGTCTTTAGTTAGTAATACAACTTTAAACATATTAAAAGTACTGACTATATACGTTATAATAGGCTGTTTTGAACAAAATACTTGTATTAAACCCTTTCTTATCGTACACTATATGATTTATTTGATTATTGGCATTAACATTCTTGTAATATATCATACAGCTTATTAAATAAACCTCTTTGGTTAGAAATCTTAGTTTTAAAGTATTAAAACTCCTTTTGACTCAAAAATCGGCTGTTTAAGACAAAACACTAGCAATAAAGATTGTTTTTCGTACAGTATTTAAGTTATTTTAATTGTTGGTTATTATTTTATTGTAGTATATCATACAGTTTATTTAATAAACATAGTCTGTTAGGAATACTATTTTTTTAGTATTAAAACTCCTTTTGACGTCAAAATCGGCTGTTTAAGACGAAATACTTGCAATAAATATTGTTTATCGTTCATTATTTGAGTTATTTTAATTATTGGTTTTAATATTTTTTAAATATATTAGACAATTAACTAAATAAATTTTTCCGGTTAGGAATATTAGTTTTAAAATATTAAAACTTTTGTTGACGTCAAAACGGCTGTTTAAGACGAAAGACTTGCAGTAAACATTATTTGTCGTACAGTATTTGAGTTATTTCGATTCTAGGTTATAATATTCTTGTAATTCATCATACAGCTTATTATATAAAGCTCATCGGTTAGGAATATTAGTTTTGAAGTATTGAAACTCCCTTTGACGTCAAAATTTACTAAAGCCGAAATATTCTCAAAAAACATTGTTTCTCGTTCATTATTGGAGTTATTTCGATTATTACTTACAATATTCTTGTGATATTTTAACAGCTAACTTAATAAACGTTTTTGGTTAGTAATCTAACTTTAAACATATAAAATGTACTATAGACATTATAATAGGCTGTTTTAAACAAAATACATTTACTAAACCCTTTTTTTTGTATACTATATGAATTATACTGATTATTGGTATTAATAATCTTGTAATATATCATACAGCTATTTTAATTAACCTCGTCAGTTAGCAATATTAGTTTTAAACTATTGAAACTCTTTTTGACGTCAAAATTAGCTTTAAAAGACGAAATACCTGCCATAAACATTGTTTATCATTCATTATTTGAGTAATTATATTTTAAGTTACAATATTCTTGTAATAACTCGTAAAGGTAATTTAATAAACGTCTTCGGTTAAAAATATTAGTTTTAAAGTATTAAAACACCTTTTGACGTTGAAATCGGCTGTTTAAGACGAAACACTTACAATAAACATTGTTTATCGTACAGTATTAAAGTTATTTTAATTGTTGGTTATAATAATCTTGGAATATTTCGTATAGCTAATTAAATAAAGATCTTCGAATAGTAATCTTAGTTTTAAACTATTAAAACTCCCTTTGATGTCAAAATCGGCAATTTAAGACGAAACACTTGCAATAAACATTGTTTATCGTTCATTACTTTAAGTTATTTCGATGGTTAGTTACAATATTTTTGTAATAACTCGTAAGGGTAATTTAATAAACGTCTTCAGTGAAAAATATTATTTTTAAAATATTTAAACACCTTTTGAAGTCAGAACCGACTGTTTAAGATGAAATACTTGCAAAAAACATTGTTTATCGTTCATTAATTGAGTAATTTCGAGTTTTGATTATAATATTGGTTTAATATTATATGCAGCTTTTTTAATAAACGTCTTTAGTTAGTAATCCAACTTTAAACATATTAAAAGTACTAAAGACGTTAAAATAAGCTGTTTTAAACAAAATACTTGTATTAAACCCTTTTTCCTCGTACTATATATGAATTATTTTGAGTATAGGCATTAATATTCTTGTAATATGTCATACAGCTAATTAAATAAACCTCTTCGGATAGAAATATTAGTTTTAAAATAAGAAAATTCCCATTGACGTCAAAATCGGCTGTTTGAGACAAAATACTTGCAGTAAACGTTGTTTATCAGTCATTATTTCAGTTATTTCGATAACTAGTTACAATATTCTTATATTAACTCGTATGGTAATTTAGTAAACGTCTTCGGTAAGGAATATTAGTTTTTAAGTATTAAAACTCCTTTTGATGTCAAATTCGGCGGTTGAATATGAAATACTTACAATAAACATTGTTTATCGTACATTATTTGAGTTATTTCGATTTTTGTTTATAATATTCCTGTAATAATTCGTACAGCTAAATAAATAAAGCTCTTCCGTTAGGAATATTAGTTTTAAAGTATTAAAACTCCTTTTGACGTCAAAATCGGCTGTTTGAGACGAAATACTTGCAGTAAATATTGTTTATCGTTCATTATTTGAGTTATTTTGATAATAGTTACAATATTCTTGTAATAACTGTAAAGGTAATTTAGTTAACGTCTTCGGTAAGGAATATTAGTTTTAAAGTATAAAAACACCTTTTAATGTCAAAATCGGCGGTTGAAGACGAAATACTTACAATAAACATTGTTTATCGTACATTATTTGAGTTAATTCAATTTTCGTTTATAATATTCTTGTAATATATCATACAGCTAATTTAATAAATCTCTTCAGTTAGGAATTTTAGTTTTAAACTATTAAAACACCTTTTGACGTCAAAATTAGCTTTTTAAGACGAAATACTTGCTATAAACGTTGTTTATCATTCATCGTTTGAGTTATTTCGATTATTAGTTACAATATTCTTGTAATAACTCGTACAGCTAATTAAATAAACATCTCTTCAAATACGAATATTAATTTAAAAGTATTAAGACTCCCTTTGACGTCAACATCGGCTATTTAAGACGAAACACTTGTAGTAAACATTGTTTATCGTTAATTATTAAAGTTATTTCCATGGTTAGTTACAATATTCTTGTAATAACTCGTAAAGGCAATTTGATAAACGTCTTCAGTTAATAATATTATTTTCAAAATATTTAAACACCTTTTGACGTCAAAATCGGCTGTTTAAGACGAAATACTTTCAAAACATTGTTTATCGTACAGTATTTAAATTACTCGATTGTTCGTTATAATTTTATTGAAGTATATCATACAGCTTATTAAAAAAACCTCTTCGGTTAGAAATATTATTATTTAAGTATTAAAAGTCCTTTTGACGTCAAAATCGGCTGTTTAAGACGAAATACTTACAATAAACATTGTTTATCGTTCTTTATTTGAGTTATTTTGATAAAAGGTATTAATATTCTTTAAATATATCATACAGCTAATTCAATAAAGCTCATCGGTTAGAAATATTAGTTTTATAGTATTAAAACTCCTTTTCACATCAAAATCGGCTGTTTAAGACGAAACATTTGCAATAAACATTGTTTATAGTACATTATTTGAGTTATTTCAATTTTTGGTTATAAAATGCTTGTAATATATCATACAATTAACTAAATAAACCTCGTAGCTTAGAAGTATTAGTTTTAAAGTATTAAAACACTTTTTGAAGTCAAAATTGGCTATTTAAGACAAAATACTTCCAATAAACCGTAATTATCGTTCATTATATGAGTTATTTTGATTATTAGTTACAATATTCTTGTTATATTTTTATAGCTAATTTAATAAACGTCTTTGGTTAGTAATCTAATTTTAAACATATTAAAAGTACTATTGACGTTATAATAGGCTGTTTTAAACAAAATACTTGTACTAAACCTTTTTTTATAGTATACTAATAAATTATATTGATTATTGGCCTTAATAATCTTGTAATATATCATACAGCTAATTAAATGAATCTCATCGGTTAGGAATATTAGTTTTAAACTTTTAAAACTTCCTTTGACGTCAAATCAGCTGTTTAAGACAAAATACTTGCCATTAACATTGTTTATCGTTCATTATTTGAGTTATTTTGATTATTAGTTACAATATACTTGTAATAAATCGTAAAGGTAATTTTATAAACGTCTTCTCTTATAAATATTGGTTTTAAAGTATTAAAACACCTTTTGACATCATAATCGGCTGTTTAAAACAAAATACTTGCAATAAACATTGTTTATCGTACACTATTTGAGTTATTTCGACTATTGGTTATAATATTCTTGAAAAATTTTGTACATCTTGTTTAATTAACGTCTTTGGTTAGTAGTCTAATTTAAAATATATTAAAAGTACTATAGACGTTATAATAGGCTATTTTAAACAAAATACTTGTATGTAATTAGTATTCTTGTAATATATCATACGGCTAATTAAATAAACTACTTCGGTTAGGATATCAGTTATAAAATATATTAAAACTTCTTTTGACATTTAAATCGGCTGTTTAAGACGAAATACTTGCTATAAACATTGTTTATCGTTCAATATTTAAGTTATTTCGATTATTAATAAAAATATTCTTCTAATAACTCATATAGGTAATTTAATAAACGTCTTCGACAAAAAATATTTGTTTTAAAGCTTCAAAACTTCCTTTAACGTCAAAACCTACTGTTTAAGACGAAATACTTGCAATTAGCATTGTTTATCGTTCATTATTAGAGTTATTTGATTTTTGGTTATAATATTGGTGTAATATTATGTACAGCTAATTTAATAAACGTCTTTAGTTAGTAATCCAATTTTAAACATATAAAAAGTACTATAGACGTTATAATAGCCCGTTTAAAAAAAAAATACTTGTAATTAACCCTTTTTTCTCATACACTATATGAATTATTTGAGTTATTTCGATTATTAGTTACAATATTCTTGTAATAACTCGTAAAGGTAATTTAATAAATGTCTTCGGTTAAAAATATTAGTTTTAAAGTTTTAAAACTCCTTTTGACGTCAAAATCGGCTGTTTAAGACGAAAAACTTGTAATAAACATTTTTTATCGTACAGTATTTAAGTTATATAAATTGTTCAAATTTAACAACAGGGTTGATCATGCCAATTCGATCATCAGACCACAAGTTTCGGTAGACTGAGACCGGTTTCGTCCTTAGTTTGAGACCGGTTTCGTCCTTAGTTTGAGACCGGTAGACTGAGACCGGTTTCGTCCTAAGGACGAAACCGGTCTCAGTCTACCGAAACTTGTGGTCTGATGATCGAATTGGCATGATCAACCCTGTTGTTAAATTTGAGCTTGTCTCACGGCAAACGAAAGTCCGGACTTGTTCTGCAGACTTTCGCCGATTTTGTTGATTATATAAATTGTTGGTTATAATATTCTTGTAATATTTTCTATAGCTAATTAAATAAAGCTCTTCGGTTAGGAATATTATTTTTAAAGTATAGTAACTCTGGTTGACGTCAAAATCGGCTGTTTAAAACGAAATAAATGCAATAAACATGCTTATCGTACATTATTTGAGTTATTCGACTTTTGGTTATAATGTTCTTGTAATATTTTGTACAGCTAGATTAATAAACCTCTTAGGTTAGTAATCTAACTTTGAACATATTATAAGTACTATAGACGTTATAGTAGACTGTTTTAAACAAAATAACTATGTCAAACCCTTTTTTATTGTACGTTATTTGAATTACTTTGATTAATAATATTAATATTCTTGAAATATTTCATACAGCTAATTGAATAAACCTCTTCGGTAAAAAACATTAGTTTTAAAGTATTAAAACTCCTTCTGATGTCAAAATCGGCGGTTTAAGACGAAATACTTACAATAAACATTGTTTATCGTACATTATTTGAGTTATTTCGACTTTTGGCTATAAAATTGGTGTAATATTATGTACAGCTAATTTAATAAACGTCTTTAGTTAAAAATATTTGTTTTAAAGCACAAAAACTTCCTTTGTCTACTACTTGCAATATTGAATAATGAATCGTTCATTATTTGAGTTATTTCGATTTTCGGTTAAAATATTGGTGTAATATTATGCACAGCTAATTTAATAAACGTCTTAAATTAGTAATCCAACTTTAAACATATTAAAAGTACTATAGACGTTATAATAGGCTGTTTTAAACAAAATACTTGTATTAAACCCTTTTATCTTGTACAATATATGAATAATTTTGATTATTGGCATTATTAATCATGTAATATATCATACAGCTAATTAAATAAACCTCCTCGGGTAGAAATATTAGTTTTAAAGTATTAAAACTCCTTTTGACGTCAAAATCGGCTGTTTGAAAAGAAATACTTGCAGTAAAAATTTTTTATTGTTCATTATTTGAGTTATTTCGATTATTAAAAATAATATTCTAGTAATAACTCTTAAAGGTAATTTAATAAACATCTTTGGTTAAAAATATTAATTTTAAAACTCCTTTTGACGTCAAAATCGGCTTTTTAATACGAAACACTTTTAACAAACATTGTTTATTGTACAGTATTTAAGTTATTGCGATTGTTGGTTATAATATTCCTGTAATATTTCGTACAGCTATTTAAATAAAGCTCTTCGATTAGTAATATTAGTTTTAAAGTATTAAAACTTCTTTTGACGTCAAAATCGGCTGTTTAAGACTAAATACTTGCAATAAACATTGTTTATCGTACATTATTTGAGTTCTTTCGATTGTTAGTTATAATATTCTTTTAATATTTTGTACAGCTAATTAAATAAAGTTCTTCAGTTAGAATTATTAGTTATAAATTATTAAAATTCTCTTTGACGTCAAAATCGGCTGTTTAAGACAAAATACTTGGAATAAACATTTTTACGTACATTATTTGAGTTATTTCGGCTTTTAGTAATAATAATCTTGTATAATTTTTTACACCTAATTTAATAAACGTCTCTAGTTAGTAATCCAACTTTAAACATATTAAAAGTACATACAATATACGTTATAATAGGCTGTTTTGAACAAAATACTTGTATTAAACCCTTTTTTATGGCACATTATATGATTTATTTTGATTATTGGCATTAATATTCTTGGAATATATCATACAGCTTATTAAATAAACCTCTTTGTTTAGAAACATTAGTTTTAAAGTATTAAAATTCCTTTTGACTCGAAAATCGGCTGTTTAAGACGAAACATTTGAAATAAAGATTGTTTATCGTACAGTGTTTAAGTTATTTCTATTGTTGGTTATTATTTTATTGTAGTATATCATACAGCTTATTAAATAAACCTCTTCGGTTAGAAATATTATTATTTAAGTATTAAAAGTCCTTTTGACGTCAAAATCGGCTGTTTAAGACGAAATACTTACAATAAACATTGTTTATCGTTCTTTATTTGAGTTATTTTGATAAAAGGTATTAATATTCTTTAAATATATCATACAGCTAATTCAATAAAGCTCATCGGTTAGAAATATTAGTTTTATAGTATTAAAACTCCTTTTGACATCAAAATCGGCTATTTAAGTCAAAAAACTAGCAATAAACTTTATTTATAGTACATTATTTGAGTTAATTCAATATTTGGTTATAAAATGCTTGTAATATATCATACAATTAACTATTTAAACATCTTCGGTTAGGAATATTAATTTTAAAGTATTAAAACACCTTTTGACGTCAAAATTGGCTTTTTGAGACGAAATACTTGCAATAAACATTGTTTATTGATATTTATTTGAGTTATTTCGATTATTAGTTAAAATTTTCTAGTAATAACTCGTAAGGAAATTTTTATAAAGGTCTTCGGTTAGAAATGTTAGTTTTACAGTATTAAAATTAGTTTTAAAGTATTTAAATTAGTTTTAGAGTATTAAAACTCCTTTTGATGTCGAAATCGGTTGTTTAAGACGAAATACTTGCAATAAACATTGTTTATCGTTCATTATTTGAATTATTTCGATTATTACTTACAATATTCTTGTAATAACTCCTAAAGGTAATTTTATGAACGTCTTCGGTTAAAAATATTAGTTTTAAAGTTTTAAAACAACTTTTGACGTTAAAATCAGCTGTTTAAGACGAAACACTAGCAATAAACATTGTTTATCGTACAGTATTAAAGTTATTTCAATTGTTGGTTATAATATTCTTGTAATATTTCGTACAGGTAATTAAATAAAGATCTTCGGATAGGAATGTTAGTTTTAAAAGATTAAATTTCCCTTTGACGTCAAAATAGGCTATTTAAGACGAAACAATTGCAATAAACATTGTTTATCGTTAATTACTTAAGTTATTTCGATGGTTAGTTACAATATTCTTGTAATAACTCGTAAAGGTAATTTAATAAACGTCTTTAATTAATAGTATTATTTTTAAAATATTGAAGCACCTTTTAACGTCAAAATCGGCTGTTTAAGACGAAATAGTTGCAATAAACATTGTTTATCATACAGTGTTTAAGTTGTTTCGATTGATGGTTATAATTTTATTAAAATATATCATACAGCTAATTTAATAAAGCTTTTCGGTTAGAAATATAAGTTTTAAAGTAATAAAACTCCTTCTGACGTCAAAATCGGCTGTTTAAGATGAAACACTTGCAATAAACATTGTTTATAGTACATTATTTGAGTTATTTTCATTTTTGTTATAAAATGCTTGTAAAATATCAAACAATTAACTAAATAAACCTCTTAGTTTAGCAGTATTAATTTGAAAGTATTAAAACACCTTTTGACGTCAAAATCGGCTTTTTAAGACGAAATACTTGCAATAAACATTGTTTATCGTTATTTATTTGAATTATTTTGATTATTAGTTACAATATTCTTGTAATAACTCGTAAAGATAATTTAGTTAACGTGTTCCGTTAAAAATATTAGTTTTGAAGTTTTAAAACTCCTTTTGACGTCAAAACCGGCTGTTTAAGACGAAACACTTGCAACAAACAATGTTTATCGTAAAGTATTTAAGTTATTGCGGTGGTTGGTTATAACATTCCTGTAATATTTCGTACAGCTATTTAAATTAAGCTTTTCGGTTAGGAATATTAGTTTTAAAGTAATAAAACTCCATTTGATGTCAAAATTGGCTGTTTAAGACGAAATACTTGCAATAATCATTGTTTATTGTACATTGTTTGCGTTATTTCAACTTTTGATTATAATATTCTTGTAGTATTTTGTATAGCTAGTTTAATACACGTCTTAGGTTAGTAATCGAACTTTAAACATGTTAAAAGTACTATAGACGTTATAATAGGCTTTTTTAAACAGAATAACTATTTTAAACCCTTTTTTATCGTACACTATTTGAATTACTTTGATTATTATGTTAGTATTCTTATAATATATCATACGGCTAATTAAATAAACATCTACGGTTAGGTTATTGGTTTTAAAGTATTAAAACTGCTTTTAACGTTTAAATCAGCTGTTTAAGACAAAATACTTGAAATAAACATTGTTTATCGTTCATTATTTGAGTTATTTCGATTTTTAGTTACAATATTCTTGTATTAACTAGTAAAGGTTATTTAAAAAAACGTCTTTGGTAAAAAGTATTAGTTTTAAAGTATTAAAACTCCTATTGACGTCAAAATCGGCTGTTTAAGACGAAATACATGCAATAAACATTGTTTATTGTACATTTTTTAAGTTATTTCGACTTTTGTTCATAATATTCTTGTAATATTTTGTATAGCTAATTTAATAAACGTCTTAGGTTAGTAATCTAACTTTAAACATAATAAAAGTACTATAGACGTCATAATAGGTTTTTCTAAAACAGAATAACTATATTAAACCCTTTTTTATCGTACGTCAGTTGAATTACTTTGATTATTATATTAGTATTCTTGTAATATATCATAAGGCTAATTAAATAAACATCTTCAGTTAGGATATTAGTTTTTAATTATTAAAACTCCTTTTGACGTTGAATTGGCTGTTTAACGCGAAATACTTGCAATAAACATTGTTTATCGTTCAATTTTCTAAGTTATTTTGATCATGAGTTAAAATATTCTTGTAATAACTCATAAAGGTAATTTAATAAACGTCTTCGGTTAAAAACATTTGTTTCAAAGCATCAAAACTTACTTTGACTTCAAAACCGACTGTTTAAGACGAAATACTTGCAATAAACATTGTTTATCGTTTAATATTTGAGTTATTTTGATTTTTTGTTATAATATTAGTGTAATATTATGTACATCTTCTTTAATAAACGTCTTTAGTTAGTAATCAAACTTTAAACATATTAAAAGTACTATAGACGTTATAATAGGCTGTTTTAAACAAAATACTTTTATTAAACCCTTTTTTCTCGTACACTATATGGCATTAATATTCTTGTAATATGTCATACAGCTAATTTAATTAACGTCTTCGGATAAAAATATTAGTTTTAGAGTTTTAAAACTCCTTTAGACGTCAAAATCGGCTGTTTAAGACGAGACACTTACAACAAACATTGTTTATCGTACATTATTTGAGTTTTTTCGATTTTTTTTATAATATTCTTGTTATGTTTCATACAGCTAAATAAATAACGCTCTTCGGTTAGGAATATTAGTTTTAAACTATTAAATCTCCTATTGACGTCAAAATTAGCTTTTTAAGACGAAATACTTGCAATAAAAATTGTTTATCAATCAATATTTGCGTTATTTCGATTATTAGTTACAATGGTCTTGTAATAACTCGTACAGCTAATTAAAAAAGCTCTTCGTATAGGAATATTAGTTTTAAAGTATTAAAACTCCCCTTGACATCAAAATCGGCTATTTAAGACGAAATACTTGCAAAAAACATTGTTTATCGTTCATTATTTGAGTTTTTTCGACTGTTAGTTACAATATTCTTGTAATAACTCGTAAAGGTAATTTGATAAATGTGTCAGTTAATAATATTATTTTTAAATTATATAATTACCTTTTGACATCAAAATCGGCTGTTGAAGACGAAATACTTGCAATAAACATTGTATATCGGACAGTATTGAAGTTATTTCGATTGATGGTTATTATTTTATTGAAGTATATCATACAGCTTATTAAAAAAACCTCTTCGTTTTAAAAATATTATTTTTAAAGTATTAAAACACCTTTTGGCGTCAAAATTGGCTGTTTAAGACGAAATACTTGCAATAAACATTGTTTATCGTTCTTTATTTAAGTTATTTTGATTATCGGTATTAATATTCTTGAAATATATGTTAAAGCTAATTCAATAAAGCTCATCGGTTAGAAATATTAGTTTTAAAGTATTAAAACCTCTTTTGACATCAAAATTGGCTGTTTAAAACGAAACACTTGCAATAAACATTGTTTATAGTACATTATTTGAGTTATTTCAATTTTTGGTTATAAAATGCTTGTAATATATCATACTAAATAAACCTCTTAGGTTAAAATTATTATTTTTAAAGAATTAAAACTCCTTTTGACGTCAAAATCAGCTGTTCAAGACAAAACACTTGCAATAAACATTGTTTATCGTACAGTATATAATTTATTTTATTTTTTTTTAATAATATTCGTCTAATACTTCGTACAGCTAATTAAATAAATCTCTTCGGTTAGGAATATTAGTTTTAAAGTATTAAAACTTCTTTTGACGTCAAAATTGGCTGTTAAAAACAAAACACTTGAAACAAACATTGTTTATCGTAAAGTGTTTAAGTTATTCCATTTGTTGTTTATAATATTTTTGTAATATTTTGTACAGCTAATTAAATAAACGTCTTTAGTTAGTAATCTTTTTACTTTAGTTAGTAAAAGTACTATTGACGTTATAATAGGCTGTTTTAACAAAATACTTGTATTAAACCCTTTTTTCTTGTACAATATATAAATTATTTTGATTATCGGCATCACTAATCATGTAATATATCATACAGCTAATTAAAAAAACCTCTTCGGATAGGAATATTATGTTTAATGTATTGAAACTCCTTTTGACGTCAAAATCGGATGTTTAAGACGAAATACTTGCAGTAAACATTGTTTTTCGTTCATTATTTGAGTTATTTCGATTTTTAGTTACAATATTCTTGTAATAACTCGTAAAGGTTATTAGATAAACGTCTTTGGTTAAAAGTATTAGTTTTAAGGTTTTAAAACTTCTTTTGACGTCAAAATCGGCTGTTTGAGACGAAATACTTGCAATAAACATTGTTTATCGTACAGAATTCAAGTTATTTCGATTGTTGGTTATAATTTTATTGTAGTATATCATACAGATTATTAAAAAAACCTCTTCGGTTAGGAATATTATTTTTAAAGTATTAAAACTTCTTTTGACGTCAAAATCGGCTGTTTGAGACGAAATACTTGCACTAAACACTGTTTATCGTTCTTTATTTGAGTTATTTTGATTATAGGTATTAATATTCTTGAAATATATCATACAGCTAATTCAATAAAGCTCATTGGTTAGAAATATTAGTTTTAAAGTATTTATCCTCCTTTTGACATCAAAATCGGCTGTTTAAGACGCAACACTTGCAATAAACATTGTTTGAGTTTTTTCAATTTTTAGTTATAAAATGCTTATAATATATCGTACAATTAACTAAATAAACCTCTTTGGTTAAGAGTATTACTTTTAAATATTAAAACACCTTTTAAAGTCAAAATCGAAATTTTAAGACGAAATACTTGCAATAAACTTTAATTATCGTTCATTATTTAAGTTATTTCGATTATTAGTTACAATATTCTTGTAATATTTTTATAGCTAATTTAAAAAACGTCTTTGGTTAGTAATCTATTTTTAGACACATTAAAATTATTATATTAAAAGTAGCCTGTTTTAAACAAAATACTTGTACTAAACCCTTTTTTATAGTATACTAATGAATTATATTGATTATTTGCATTAATAATCTTGTAATATATCATACACCTAATTATATAAACCTCTTCGGATAGGATTATTAGTTTTAAAGTATTTAAACTCCTTTTGACGTCAAAATCGGCTGTTTAAGACGAAATACTTTCAGTAAACATTGCTTATCGTTCATTAATTTGAGTTATTTCGATTTTTAGTTACAATATTCTTGTAATAACTCGTAAAGGTAATTTAATATACGTCTTTGGTTAAAAGTATTAGTTTATAAGTTTTAAAACTCATTTTGACGTCGAAATCGGCTATTTAAGACAAAATACTTGCAATAAACATTGTTTATTGTACATTATTTGAGTTCTTTCGAATTTTGTTCACAATATTATTGTAATATTTTGTATAGCTAATTTTATAAACGTCTTAGGTTAGTAATCTAACTTTAAACATTTTAAAAGTACTCTAGACGTTATAATAGGCTTTTTTAAAACAGAATAACTAATTTAAACCCTTTTTAATCGTACGTTATTTGAATTACTTTGATTATTATAATAGTATTCTTGTACTATATCATACGGCTAATTAAATAAAAATATTCGGTTAGGATATTAGTTTTAAAGTATTAAAACTCCTTTTGACGTTTAAATCGGCTGTTTAAGACGAAATACTTGCAATAAACATTGTTTATCGTTCAATATATAAGTTATTTTGATTATTAGTTAAAATATACTTGTAATAACTCATAAAGGTAATTTAATAAACGTCTTCGGTTAAAAATATTTGTTTCAAAGCATCAAAACTTCCTTTGACTTCAAAACCGACTGTATAAGACGAAATATTTGCAATAAACATGGTTTATCGTTCATTATTTGAGTTATTTCGACTTTTTGTTATAATATTGGTGTAATATTATGTGCATCTATTTTAATAAACGTCTATAGTCAGTAATATAACTTTAAACATATTAAAAGAACTATAGACGTTAAAATAGACTGTTTTAAACTAAATATTTGTATTAAACCCTTTTTTCTCGTACACTATATGAATTATTTTGAGTATTGGCATTAATATTCTTGTAATATGTCATACAGCTAATCAAATAAACCACTTCGGTTAGGTTTATTAGTTTTAGAGTATTAAAACTCCTTTTGACGACAAAATCTGCTGTTTAAGACAAAATACTTGCAATAAAAATTGTTTATCATATTATTTGAGTTATTTCGATTATTAGTTACAATTTTATTCTAATAACTCGTAAAGGTAATTTAATAAACGTCTTCGGTCAAAAATATTAGTATTAAAGTTTTAAAACTATTGACGTCAAAATCGGCTGTTTAAGACGAAAAACTTGCAATAAACATTGTTTATCGTACAGTATTTGAGTTATATTGATTGTTGGTTATAATATTCTTATAATATTTTCTATAGCTAATTAAATAAAGCTCTTCGTTTAGGAATGTTAGTTTTAAAGTATTAAAACTCCTTTTAACATCAAAATCGGCTGTTTAAGACGAAACACTTGCAATAAACATTGTTTATAGTACATTTTTTGAGTTATTTCAATTTTTGGTTAAAAAATGCTTATAATATATCATACAATCAACTAAATAAATCTCTTAGGTTAGGAGTATTAGTTTTAAAGTATTAAAACACCTTTTGACGTCAAAATCGGCTTTTTAAGACGAAATACTTGCAATAAACATTAATTATCGTTCATTATTTAAGTTATTTCGATTATTAGTTTAAATATTCTTTTAATATTTTTATAGCTTATTTAATAAACGTCTTTGGTTAGTAATCTACTTTTAAACATATTAAAAGTACTATAGACATTATAATAGCCTGTTTTAAACAAAATACTTGTACTGAACCCTTTTTTCTAGTATACTAAAGAATTATATTGATTATTGGCATTAATAATTTTGTAATATATCATACAGCTAATTAAATAAATCTCATCAGTTAGGAATATTAGTTTTAAACAGTTGAAACTTCTTTTGACGTCAAATCAGCTGTTTAAGACGAAATACTTGACATAAACATTGTTTATCGTTCATTATTTGAGTTATTTTGATTATAAGATATAATTTGCGTGTAATATATTATAAACGTAATTAATTAAGCTTTTACGGTTAGAAATATTAGTTTTAAAGTATTAAAACTCCTTTTGAAGTCAAAATCAGCTGTTTAAGACGAAAAACTTGCCATAAACATTGTTTATCGTTCATTATTTGAGTTATTTCAATTATTAGTTACAATATGCTTGTAATAACTCGTAAAGGTAATTTAATAAACGTGTTGCAATAAAAATATTAGTTTTAGAATTTTAAAAATTCTTTGACGTCAAAATCGGCTGTTTCAGACGAAATACTTGCAACAAACATTGTTTATCGTACAGTATTTAAGTTATTGCGATTGTTGGTTATAATATTCCTGTAATATTTCGTACAGCTATTTAATTAAAGCTCTTCGGTTAGGAATATTAGTTTTAAAGTATCAAAACTCCTTTTGATGTCAAAATCGGTTGTTTAAGACGAAATACCTGTAATAATTATGTTTATTGAACATTATTTGAGTTATTTCGACTTTTGATTATAATATTCTTGTAATATATTGTATAGCTAATTTAATAAACGTCTTAGGTTAGTAATCTAACTTTAAACATATTAAAAGTATTATAAACGTTATAATAGGCTTTTTTAAACAGAATAACTATATTAAACCCTTTTTTATCGTACGTTATTTGAATTACTTTAATTATTATGTTAGTATTCTTGTAATATATCATACGGCTAATTAAATCTTCGGTAAGACGGTAATATATAGTAAATATATACTAAACCCTTTTTTATAGTATGCTAATAAATTATATTGATTATTGGCATTAATAATCTTGTAATATATCATACAGCTAATTATATAAATCTCATCTGTTAGGAATATTAGTTTTAAACTATTCAAACTTCTTTTGACGTCAAAATCGGCTTTTTAAGACGAAACTATTCTATAAACATTGTTTATCGTTAAATATTTAAGTTATTTCGATTATTAGTTAAAATATTCTTGTAATAACTCATAAAGGTAATTTAATAAACGTCTTTGGTTAAAAATATTTATTTCAAAGCATCAAAACTTCCTTTGACGTCAAAAACGACTGTTTAGACGAAATATTTGTAATAAACATTGTTAATCGTACAGTATTTAAGTTTTTTCGACTGTTGGTTATACTATTCTTGTAATATTTCATACAGCTAATTAAATAAAGCTTTTCGGTGAGGAATATTAGTTTAAAAGTATTAAAACTATTGCAGCTAGATTAATAAACCTCTTAGGTTAGTAATCTAACTTTGAACATATTAAAAGTACTATAGACGTTATAGTAAATTGTTTAAAACAAAATAAATATATCAAACCCTTCTTTATTGTACGTTATTTGAATTACTTTGATTATTAATATTAATATTCTTGAAATATATCATACAGCTAATTGAATAAACCTCTTCGGTAAAGAATATTAGTTTTAAAGTTTAAAACTCCTTCTGATGTTAAAATCGGCGGTTTAAGACGAAATACTTGCAATAAACATTGTTTATCGTTCAATATATAAGTTATTTTGATTATTAGTTAAAATATACTTGTAATAACTCATAAAGGTAATTTAATAAACGTCTTCGGTTAAAAATATTTGTTTCAAAGCATCAAAACTTCCTTTGACTTCAAAACCGACTGTATAAGACGAAATATTTGCAATAAACATGGTTTATCGTTCATTATTTGAGTTATTTCGACTTTTTGTTATAATATTGGTGTAATATTATGTGCATCTATTTTAATAAACGTCTATAGTCAGTAATATAACTTTAAACATATTAAAAGAACTATAGACGTTAAAATAGACTGTTTTAAACTAAATATTTGTATTAAACCCTTTTTTCTCGTACACTATATGAATTATTTTGAGTATTGGCATTAATATTCTTGTAATATGTCATACAGCTAATCAAATAAACCACTTCGGTTAGGTTTATTAGTTTTAGAGTATTAAAACTCCTTTTGACGACAAAATCTGCTGTTTAAGACAAAATACTTGCAATAAAAATTGTTTATCATATTATTTGAGTTATTTCGATTATTAGTTACAATTTTATTCTAATAACTCGTAAAGGTAATTTAATAAACGTCTTCGGTCAAAAATATTAGTATTAAAGTTTTAAAACTATTGACGTCAAAATCGGCTGTTTAAGACGAAAAACTTGCAATAAACATTGTTTATCGTACAGTATTTGAGTTATATTGATTGTTGGTTATAATATTCTTATAATATTTTCTATAGCTAATTAAATAAAGCTCTTCGTTTAGGAATGTTAGTTTTAAAGTATTAAAACTCCTTTTAACATCAAAATCGGCTGTTTAAGACGAAACACTTGCAATAAACATTGTTTATAGTACATTTTTTGAGTTATTTCAATTTTTGGTTAAAAAATGCTTATAATATATCATACAATCAACTAAATAAATCTCTTAGGTTAGGAGTATTAGTTTTAAAGTATTAAAACACCTTTTGACGTCAAAATTGGCTTTTTAAGACGAAATACTTGCAATAAACATTAATTATCGTTCATTATTTAAGTTATTTCGATTATTAGTTTAAATATTCTTTTAATATTTTTATAGCTTATTTAATAAACGTCTTTGGTTAGTAATCTACTTTTAAACATATTAAAAGTACTATAGACATTATAATAGCCTGTTTTAAACAAAATACTTGTACTGAACCCTTTTTTCTAGTATACTAAAGAATTATATTGATTATTGGCATTAATAATTTTGTAATATATCATACAGCTAATTAAATAAATCTCATCAGTTAGGAATATTAGTTTTAAACAGTTGAAACTTCTTTTGACGTCAAATCAGCTGTTTAAGACGAAATACTTGACATAAACATTGTTTATCGTTCATTATTTGAGTTATTTTGATTATAAGATATAATTTGCGTGTAATATATTATAAAGGTAATTAATTAAGCTTTTACGGTTAGAAATATTAGTTTTAAAGTATTAAAACTTCTTTTGAAGTCAAAATCAGCTGTTTAAGACGAAAAACTTGCCATAAACATTGTTTATCGTTCATTATTTGAGTTATTTCAATTATTAGTTACAATATGCTTGTAATAACTCGTAAAGGTAATTTAATAAACGTGTTGCAATAAAAATATTAGTTTTAGAATTTTAAAAATTCTTTGACGTCAAAATCGGCTGTTTCAGACGAAATACTTGCAACAAACATTGTTTATCGTACAGTATTTAAGTTATTGCGATTGTTGGTTATAATATTCCTGTAATATTTCGTACAGCTATTTAATTAAAGCTCTTCGGTTAGGAATATTAGTTTTAAAGTATCAAAACTCCTTTTGATGTCAAAATCGGTTGTTTAAGACGAAATACCTGTAATAATTATGTTTATTGAACATTATTTGAGTTATTTCGACTTTTGATTATAATATTCTTGTAATATATTGTATAGCTAATTTAATAAACGTCTTAGGTTAGTAATCTAACTTTAAACATATTAAAAGTATTATAAACGTTATAATAGGCTTTTTTAAACAGAATAACTATATTAAACCCTTTTTTATCGTACGTTATTTGAATTACTTTAATTATTATGTTAGTATTCTTGTAATATATCATACGGCTAATTAAATCTTCGGTAAGACGGTAATATATAGTAAATATATACTAAACCCTTTTTTATAGTATGCTAATAAATTATATTGATTATTGGCATTAATAATCTTGTAATATATCATACAGCTAATTATATAAATCTCATCTGTTAGGAATATTAGTTTTAAACTATTCAAACTTCTTTTGACGTCAAAATCGGCTTTTTAAGACGAAACTATTCTATAAACATTGTTTATCGTTAAATATTTAAGTTATTTCGATTATTAGTTAAAATATTCTTGTAATAACTCATAAAGGTAATTTAATAAACGTCTTTGGTTAAAAATATTTATTTCAAAGCATCAAAACTTCCTTTGACGTCAAAAACGACTGTTTAGACGAAATATTTGTAATAAACATTGTTAATCGTACAGTATTTAAGTTTTTTCGACTGTTGGTTATACTATTCTTGTAATATTTCATACAGCTAATTAAATAAAGCTTTTCGGTGAGGAATATTAGTTTAAAAGTATTAAAACTATTGCAGCTAGATTAATAAACCTCTTAGGTTAGTAATCTAACTTTGAACATATTAAAAGTACTATAGACGTTATAGTAAATTGTTTAAAACAAAATAAATATATCAAACCCTTCTTTATTGTACGTTATTTGAATTACTTTGATTATTAATATTAATATTCTTGAAATATATCATACAGCTAATTGAATAAACCTCTTCGGTAAAGAATATTAGTTTTAAAGTTTAAAACTCCTTCTGATGTTAAAATCGGCGGTTTAAGACGAAATACTTACAATAAACATTGTTTATGGTACATTATTGGAGTTATTTCGACTTTTGGTTATAATGTTCTTGTAATTTTTTGTACAGCTAGATTAATAAACCTCTTAGGTTAGAAATCTAACTTTAAACATATTAGAAGTACTACAGACGTTATAATAGGCTGTTTTAAACAAATACTTGTATTAAATCCTTTGTCTTGTAGAATATATGAATTATTTTGATTATTTGAATTAATCATCATGTAATTTATCATACAGCTAATTAAATAAACTTCTTCGGATAGAAATATTAGTTTTAAAGTATTAAAACTCCTTTTGACGTCAGAATCGGCTGTTTGAGAAGAAATACTCGCAGTAAACATTGTTTATCGTTCATTATTTGAGTTATTTCGATTATTAAAAACAATATTCTAAAAATAACTCTTAAAGGTAATTTAATAAACGTCTTCGGTTAAAAATATTAATTTTAAAACTCCTTTTGACGTCAAAATCGGCAATTTAAGACTAAACACTTGCAACAAACATTGTTTATCGTACAGTATATAAGGTATTTCGACTGTTAATTATAATATTCTCGTAATATTTCATACATCTAATTTAATAAAACTATTCGGTGAGGAATATTAGTTTAAAAGTATTAAAACTAGCTTTAAAGTATTAAAAGTCCCTTTAACTTTAAAATCGGCTGTTTAAGAAGAAATACTTGCAATAAACATTGTTTATTTTACATTATTTGAGTTAATTCGACTTTTAGTAAAAAAATTTTTGTAATATTTTGTATATGTAATTTAATAAATATCTTCGGTTAGTAATCTAGCTTTAAACATTAAAAAGTACTATAGACTTTAAAATAGGCTGTTTAAGACGAAAAACTTGCAATAAACATTGGTTATCGTTCATTTCTTGAGTTATTTTAATTTTTCGTTATAAAATGCTTGTATTATATCATACAGCTAATTAAATAAACCTCTTCGGATAGAAATATTAGTTATAAAGTATTAAAACTCCTTTTGACGTCAGAATCGGCTGTTTGAGACGAAATACTTGCAGTGAACATTGTTTATCGTTCATTATTTGAGTTATTTCGATTATTAAAAACAATATTCTAGTAATAACTCTTAAAGGTAATTTAATAAACGTCTTCGGTTAAAATTATTAATTTTAAAACTCCTTTTGACGTCAAAATCGGCAATTTAAGACTAAACACTTGCAACAAACATTGTTTATCGTACAGTATATAAGGTATTTCGACAGTAGATTATAATATTCTTGTAATATTTCATACAGCTAATTTAATAAAACTCTTCGGTGAGGAATATTAGTTTAAAAGTATTATAACTAGCTTTAAAGTATTAAAAGTCCCTTTAACTTTAAAATCGGCTGTTTAAGAAGAAATACTTGCAATAAACATTGTTTATTTTACATTATTTGAGTTAATATAATATGTTTTGGTTTTTAGAAAACAAATAGAGAGATCTCAACTGCTGGAAGAGAAGTAATATATTTATTCTTTCAAAAATTTATTTTACAAACTAAGTTTCGGTCAAAGACCTCTTCAGTGCTTAAATAAATCTAAAAAAAGATATGTGATAGTCATGGAAAATAGCAATTGAACAATTAAATTAAGATAAAAACAAAATATTACTGAAAATTTTTACTTAAGAAACTAAACAAATCAAATTTTAATATTAAGACTGGGTTTTAGTAGAAGTTTAAATTTTTAGCTATGTTTTAAAATCAATATAACAACAATACTAACAATAATCAAAGCTGTATGTAGCTTTCTTTTTTCTTTTGAACTATTTAGGCTCAACGGGTGGAACTTTTAAAAAAAGATGGTACAACCATATTAATGACTTTAAAAACTATAAAGAGAACGGAACAGAATTATCGAAGTATATATGGAAGCTTAAAAATAAGAACATCGAATACAAAACAGATTGGGAAATTATCCACCACATTGGCAAAGCAAAAAACCCACAAAGCATTTGCACTACTTGCATATTAGAAAAGGTCGCGATCGCTAAAGCAGACAGAAGGGATAATCTAAACAAACGGTACGAACTCTTTTATTCCTGCCCGCACTTCCGAAAACTCCACTTCAAAACTTAAATTAATCGTAATACAGGTTTTATGCATGCTTTTTAATTTTTAATTTTTGTAACTATAATTTTCTTAAAGTTAATTTTTTTTTTTTTTTTTTTCTAAATTATTCAAGCAAAATTTTAAAATTTTGGTAACTATTATAAGCACAAAACTACTTAAATTTACAATATTCAAGTCACAATAAAATTCAGCTTGATTAAAATGCATCTTAACTTAAGCCTACTTATTATTATTAACCTTATTCTTATTTATTTGTGTTGTTCTTTGATTTTTAAATTTAACTAGAATTTAAACTTTGCCAAAAATTCAAACTTAGTACCATAATTTAACGTGTTTTGTTTTAAGGTAAAAATTTGTTTTAACTGTAAGCTTTCATATAAAGCATTTGAGCGGAAATTTAAATTTTAATAACGATTAAAAGCACAAAATTGTTCAAATTTTCAATAATTACGTCACGATTAAAATAAGCTACACCAATTCCAATTAAATTTTAAGCTCATTTCATTAATTACACTTTTACTTAAGCAATGTTTAGTCTGTAAATTATCTAGAAGAAAAAAGAAAGCTACATACAGCTTTGATTATTGTTAGTATTGTTGTTATATTGATTTTAAAACATAGCTAAAAATTTAAACCTCTACTAAAACTCAGTCTTAATATTAAAATTTGATTTGTTTAGTTTCTTAAGTAAAAATTTTCAGTAATATTTTGTTTTTATCTTAATTTAATTGTTCAATTGCTATTTTCAATGACTGTCACATATCTTTTTTTAGATTTATTTAAGCACTGAAGAGGTCTTTGACCGAAACTTAGTTTGTAAAATAAATTTTTGAAAGAATAAATATATTATTTGAGTTAATTCGACTTTTGGTAATAAAATTTTTGTAATATTTTGTATATGTAATTTAATAAACATTTTCGGTTAGTAATCTAGCTTTAAACATTAAAAAGTACTATAGACATTAAAATAGGCTGTTTAAGACGAAAAACTTGCAATAAACATTGTTTATCGTTCATTATTTGAGTTATTTTAATTTTTCGTTATAAAATGCTTGTATTATATCATACAGCTAATTTCTTAAACCTCTTCGGTTAGGAATATTAGTTTTAAACTATTAAAACTTCTTTTGACGTTAAAATCGGCTGTTTAAGACGAAATACTTGCAATAAACATTGTTTATCGTACATTATTTGAATTATTTCGACTTTTTATTATAATATTATTGTAACATTTTGTACAGCTAATTCAATAAACGTCTTTGGTTAGTAATCTAACTTTAAATATATTAAAAGTTCTATAACCGTTACAATTATCTGTTTTAAACAAAATACTTGTATCAAACCCTATTTTTCTCGTACATTGTGTTAGTTATTTTAATTATTGGCATTAATATTCTTGTAATATATAATACAGCTAATTAAAAAAACCTCTGCGGTTAGGAATATTAATTTTACATATGAAAACTCCTTTTGACGACGAAATTGTCTGTTCAAGACGAAATACTTGCAATAAACATTGCTTATCGTTCATTTTTTAAGTTATTTCGATTTAAAGTTACAATATTTTAGTAATAACTAGTAAGTGTAATTTAATAAAGGTCGTAAGTTAAAAATATTAGTTTTAAAGTACTAAAACTCATTTTGACGTCAAAATCGGCTGTTTAAGACGAAATACATGCAATAAACATGCTTATTGTACATTATTTGAGTTATTTCGACTTTTGGTTATAATGTTCTTGTAATATTTTGTACAGCTAATTTAATAAACGTCTTAGGTTAGTAGTTTAACTTTGAACATATTAAAAGTACTATAGACGTTATAGTAGACTGTTTTAAACATAATAACTATATCAAACCCTTTTTTATGTACGTTATTTGAATTACTTTGATTATTAATATTAATATTCTTGAAATATGTCATACAGCTAATTAAATAAACCTCTCCGGTAAGGAATATTAGTTTTAAAGTATTAAAACTTCTTTTGATGTCAAAATCGGCGGTTTAAGACGAAATACTTACAATAAACATTGTTTATCGAACAATATTTGAGATATTTCGATTTTTGTTTATTATATTCTTGTAATATTTCGTACAGCTAATTAAATTAAGCTCTTCGGTTAGGAATGATAGTTTTAAAGTATTAAAACTCCTTTTATGTCAAAATCGGCTGTTTCAGACGAAATACTTGCAATAAACATTGTTTATTGTACATTATTTGAGTTATTTCGACATTTAAATATAATAATCTTGTAATATTTTGTCTAGCGAATTTTATAAACGTCTTAGGTTAGTAATCTTACATTAATTATATAAAAAATACTCTAGCTATTATAATAGGCTTTTTAAACAGAATAACTATATTAACCCTTTTTTATTGTACGGTTTTTAAATTACTTTGATTATTATATAAGTATTCTTTAATATATCATACGGCTAATTAAATAAACATCTTTGGTTAGGATATTAGTTTTAAAGTATTAAAACTCCTTTTGACGTTTAAATCGGCTGTTTATGACGAAATACTTGCAATAAACATTGTTTATACTTCAATATTTAAGTTATTTCGATTATAAGTTAAATTATTCTTGTAATAACTCATAAAGGTAATTTAATAAACGTCTTCGGTTAAAAATATTTGTTTTAAAGCATCAAAACTTCCTTTGACGTCAAAACCGAATGTGTAAGACGAAATACTTGCAATAAACATTCTTTATTGTTCATTATTTGAGTTATTTCGACTTTTGGTTATAATATAGGTGTAATATTATGCACAGCTAATTTAATAAACGTCTTTAGTTAGTAATCCAAATTTAAACATATTTGAAGTACTTTAAACGTTATAATAGGCTGTGTTAAACAAAATACTTGTATTAAACCCTTTTTTATTGTAGATTATATGAATTATATTGATTATTGGCATTAATAATCATGTAATATATCATATAGCTAATTAAATAAAGCTCTTCGGATAGGAATATTAGTTTTAAAGTATTAAAACTCATTTTGATGTCAAAATCGGCTGTTTGAGACTAAATACTTGCAGTAAACATTGTTTATCGTTCATTAATTGAGTTATTTTGATTATTAGTTACAATATTCTAGTTATAACTTGTAAAAGTAATTTAATAAACGTCTTAGGTTAAAAAAATTAGTTTTAAAGTTTTAAAACTCCTTTTGACGTCAAAATTGGCTGTTTAAGACGAAATACTTGCAATAAAAATTGTTTATCGTTCATTTTTTAAGTTGTTTTGACTTTTGGTAATAATATTCGTATAATTTTTGTACAGCTAATAAAATAAATGTTTTTGGTTAATAATATTACTTTAAACATTTAAAAGTACTATAGACGTTATAATAGGCTGTTTTAAAAAATCCTTGTATTAAACTCTTTTTTTTTGTACACTATATAATTTTTTTGATTATTGGCATTAATTTTCTTGTAATATATCATACAACTTATTAAATCAACCTCTTCGGTAAGGAATATTAGTTATAAAGTATTAAAACTCCTTTTGACGTCGAAATCGGCTGTTTAAGACGAAATATTTGCAATAAACATTGTTTATCGTTCATTATTTAAGTTATTTCTTTATTAGTTACAATATGCTTGTGATAACTCGTCAATGTAATTTAGTAAACGTGTTCCGTTGAAAATATTAGTTTTAATGTTTTAAAACTATTTTTGACGTCATAATCGGCTTTTTAAGACGAAACAATTGCAACAAACATTGTTTATCGTACAGTATTAAAGTTATTGCGATTATTAGTTATAATATTCCTGTAATATTTCGTACAGCTATTTAAATTAAGCTCTTCGTTTAGGATTATTAGTTTAAATTATTAAAACTCCTTTTGATGTCAAAATTAGCTGTTTAAGACGAAATACTTGCAATAAAGTTTGTTTATTTTACATTATTTGAGTTTTTTACAACTTTTGATTATAATATTCTTGTAATATTTTGTATAGCTAGTTTATTAAACCTCTTATTTTAGTAATCTAACTTTAAACATATTAAAAGTACTATAGACGTTATAGTAGGCTTTTTTAAACAAAATAACTATATTAAACCCTTTTTTATCATACACTATATGAATTATTTTGAGTATTGGCATTAATATTCTTGTAATATGTCATAAAGCTAATTAAATAAACCTCTTCGGATAGGAATACTATTTTTGAAAAACTAAAACTACTTTTGACGTCAAAATCGGCTGTTTAAGACGAAATACTTGCAATAAACATTGTTTATTGTTCAATATTTAAGTTATTTCGATTATTAGTTAAAATATTCTTGTATTAACTTATAAAGGTAATTAAATAAACATCTTCGGTTGAAAATATTTGTTTTAAAGCATCAAAACTTTCTTTGACGTCAAAACCAACTGTTTGAGACGAAATACTTGCAAAAAACATTGCTTATCTTTAATTAATTGAGTTATTTCGACTTTTAATTATAATATTGATGTAATATTATGTTCAGCTATTTTGATAAACGTCTTTAGTTAGTAATCCAACTTTAAACATATTAAAAGTACTATAGACGTTAAATAGGCTGTTTTAAACATATTACTTGTATTAAACCCTTTTTTCTCGTACACTATATGAATTATTTTTAGTATTGGCATTAATATTCTTGTAATATGTCATACAGCTAATTAAATGAACCTCTTCGGTAAGGAATATTAGTTTAAAAGTTTTAAAACTTCTTTTGATGTCAAAATCGGCGGTTTAAGACGAAATACTTTTATAATCATTGTTTATCGTACATTATTAGAATTATTTCGATTTTTGTTTATAATATTCTTGTAATATATCATACAGCTAATTTAATAAAGCTCTTAACTTAGAAATATTAGTTTTAAACTATTAAAACTTCTTTTGACGTCAAAATTAGCTTTTTAAGACGAAATACTTGCAATAAACATTGTTTATCATTTATTATTTGAGTTCTTTCTATTATTAGTTACAATTTTCTTGTAATAACTCGTACAGCTAATTAAAAAAAGCTCTTCGGATAGGAATATTAGTTTTAAAGTATTAAAACTCCTTTTGACGTCAAAATCGGCTATTTAAGACGAAACACTTGAAATAAACATTGTTTATCGTTCATTATTTAAGTTATTTCGATTGTTAGTTATAATATTATTGTAGTATATCATATAGCTTATTAAAAAAACCTCTTCGGTTTGGAATATTATATTTAAAATATCAAAACTCCTTTTAACGTCAAAATCGGCTGTATAAGTCGAAATACTTGCAATAAACATTGTTTATCGTTCTTCGTTTGAGTTATTTTGATTATAGGTATTTATATTTTTGAAATATATCATACAGCTATTTCAATAAAGCTCATCGGTTAGAAATATTAGTTTTAAAGTATATTAACTCCTATTGACATAAAAATCGGCTGTTTAGTCGAAACACTTGCAATAAACATTGTTATAGTACATTATTTGAGTTATTTCAATTTTTGGTTATAAATGCTTGTAATATATCATACAATTAACGAATTAAAAGTCTTAGGTTAGTATTAGTTTTAAAGTATTAAAACACCTTTTGACGTCAAAATAGGCTTTTTAAGACGAAATACTTGCAATAAACATTAATTATCGTTCATTATTTAAGTTATTTCGATTTTTAGTTACAATATTCTTGTAATATTTTTATAGCTAATTTAATAAACGTCTTTGGTTAGTAATTAAATTTTGAACATATTAAAAGTACTATAGACATTACGTTATTAGACGTTTTTAACAAAATACTTTTACTAAACCCTTTTTATAGTATGCTAATAAATTATATTGATTATTGGCATTAATAATCTTGTAATATATCATACAGCTAGTTAAATAAATCTCATCGGTTAGGAATATTAGTTTTAAACTATTAAAACTTCTTTTGACGTCAAATCAGCTGTTTAAGACAAAATACTTGCCATTTACATTGTTTATCAATTATTCTTTGAGTTACTTTGATTATTAATTACTATATTCTTGTAATAACTTATAAAGGTAATTTTATAAACGTTTTCGGTTAAAAATATTAGTTTTAAAGTATTAAAACACCTTTTGACGTCAAAATCGGCTGTTTTAGACAAAATACTTGCAATAAACATTGTTTATCGTACACTATTAGAGTTATTTCGACTTTTGATTATAAAAATCTTGAAATATTTTGTCATCTAATTAAATTTACGTCTTTGGTTATTAGTCTAACTTAAAACATTCTAAAAGTACTATAGACGTTATAATAGGCTGTTTTAAACAAAATACTTGTATTAAACCATTTCTTTATCGTACACTAAATGAAATATTTTGATTATTGGCATTTATAGTCTTGTAATATACCATACAGCTATTTTAATAAACCTATTCGGTAAAAAATTTATAATTTTAAAATATAAAAACTCCTTTAACGTCAAAATCGGCTTTTTGATACGAAACTATTGAAATAAACATTGTTTATCGTTCAATATTTAAGTTATTGCGATTATTAGTTAAAATATTCTTGTAATAACTCATAAATGTATATTAATAAACGTCTTTGGTTAAAAATATTTGTTTCAAAGCATCAAAACTTCCTTTGACTTTAAAACCGACTGTTTAAGACGAAATACTTATAATAAACATTGTTTATCGTACAGTATTTAAGTTATTTCGACTGTTGGTTATAATATTCTTGTAATATTTCATACAGCTAATTAAATAAAGCTTTTCGGTGAGCAATATTAGTTTAAAAGTATTAAAACTAGTTTTAAAATATTAAAACTCCCTTTAACGTCAAAATCGGCTGTTTAAGAATAAACATTTTCAATAAACATTGTTTACTTTACATTATTTGAGTTAATTCGACTTTTGGTAATAATGTTTTTGTAATATTTGTATAGCTAAATTAATAAACGTCTTCGGTTAGTAATCTAGCTTTAAAAATAAGAAAATACTATAGACCTTATAATAGGCTGTTCAAGACGAATTACGTGCAAAAAGCATTGTTTATCGTTCATTATTTAAATTATTTTAATTTTTCGTTATAAAATGCTTGTGTTATATCATACAGCTAATTTCTTAAACCTCTTCGGTTAGAAATATTAGTTTTAAAGTATTAAAACACCTTTTTACGTCAAAATCGGCTTTTTAAGACAAAATACTTGCAATATACATTGTTTATCGTTATTAAATTGAATTATTTCGATTAAAAGTTATTCTAGTAATAATTTGTAAAGGTGTTTTAATAATGGTCTTCGGTTAGAATTATTAGTTTAAAAAAATTAAAACTCCTTTTGACGTCAAAATCACCTGTTTAAGACTAGCAATAAACATTCTTTATCGTACAGTATATAATTTATTTTAATTTTTTTATATAATATTCGTCCAATACTTCGTAGAGCTAATTAAATAAATCACTTCGGGTAGAAATATTAGTTTTAAAGTATTAAAACTCCTTTTGACGTCAAAATTGGCTTTCAAAAACGAAACACTTATAATAAACATTGTTTATCGTAAAGTGTTTAAGTTATTCCATTTGTTGTTTATAATATTTTTGTAATTTTTCGTCCAGCTAATTAAATAAACGTCTTCAGTTAGTAATCCAATTCAAACATATTAAAAGTGATATTGACGTTATAATAGGCTGTTTTAAACAAAATACTTGTACTAAACCCTTTTTTCTAACTATTATAAATTATTTTGATTATTGGCATTACTAATCATGTAATTTATCATAGAGCTAATTAAATCAACCTCTTCGGATAGGAATATTAGTTCTAAAGTATTAAAACTTCTTTTGACGTCAAAATCGGCTGTTGTAGACGAAATATTTTCAGTAAACATTGTCTATCGTTTATTATTTGAGTTATTTCGATTTTTAGTTACAATATTCTCGTAATAACTCGTAAAGGTAATTTAATAAACGTCTTTGGTTAAAAGTATTAGTTTTAAAGTTATAAAACTTCTTTTGACGTCAAAATCGGCTGTTTAAGACGAAATACATGCAATAAACATTGTTTTTTTTACATTATTTAAGTTATTTCGACCTTTGATTATAATAATCTTGTAATATTTTGTGTAGCTAATTTTATAAACGTCTTAGGTTAGTAATCTAACTTTAAATATATTAAAAATACTCTAGATATTATAATAGTCTTTTTAGAACAGAATAACTATGTTAAACCCTTTTTTTTGTACGTTATTTGAATCACTTTTAATATTATATTAGTATTCTTGTAATATATCATACGGCTAATTAAATAAACATCTTCAGTAAGGATATTAGTATTTAAGTATTAAAACTCCTTTTGACGTTTAAATCGGCTATTTAAGACGATATACTTGCAATAAACATTGTTTATCATTTAATATTTAAGTTATTTCGATTATTAGTTAAAATATTCTTGTAATAACTCATAATGGTAATTTAATAAACGTCTTCGGTAAAAAATATTTGTTTAAAAGCATAAAAACTTCCTTTGTCGTCAAAACCGACTGTTTAAGACGAAATACTTGCAATATTGAATAATGAATCGTTCATTATTTGAGTTTCTTTGACTTTTGGCTATAATATTGGTGTAATATTATGCACAGCTAATTTAATAAACGTCTTTAGTAAGTAATCCAACTTTAAACGAATTAAAAGTACTTTAGACGTTATAATAGGCTTTTTTATACAAAATACTTGTATTAAACCCTTTTTTCTTGTACAATATATGAATTATTTTGATTATTGGCATTAATGATCATGTATTATATCATATAGCTAATTAAATAAACCTGTTCGGATAGGAATATTAGTTTTAATTTATTAAAACTCCTTTTGATGTCAAAATCGGCTGTTTAAGACGAAATACTTGCAGTAAACATTGTTTATCGTTCATTATTTGAGTTATTTTGATTATTAGTAACAATATTTTTGTAATAACTCGTAAAGGTAATTTAATAAACGTCTTCGGTAAAAAAATTAGTTTTAAAGTTTTAAAACTCCTTTTGACGTCAAAATTGGCTTTTTAGACAAAATACTTGCAATATACATTGTTTATTGTTATTAAATTGAATTATTTCGATTTTTAGTTACAATATTCTAGTAATAATTTGTAAAGGTAATTTAATAATGGTCTTCGGTTAAAATTATTAGTTTTAAAAAATTAAAACTCCTTTTGACGTCAAAATCGCCTGTTTAAGACTTGCAATAAGCATTGTTTATCGTACAGTATATAATTTATTTTAATTTTTTATTATAATATTCGTCAAATACTTTGTACAGCTAATTAAATAAATCTCTTCGGTTAGGAATACTAGTTTTAAAGTATTAAAACTCCTTTTGACGTCAAAATTGGCTGTTAAAAACGAAACACTTGAAAAAAACATTGTTTATCGTAAAGTGTTTAAGTTTTTCCACTTGTTGTTTATAATATTTTTGTAATATTTCGTACAGCTAATTAGATAAACGTCTTCAGTTAGTAATTTAAATTTAAACATATTAAAAGTACTATTGACGTTATAATAGGCTGTTTTAAACAAAATACTTGTATTAAACCCTTTTTTCTTGTACAATATATAAATTATTTTGATTATTGGCATTACTAATCATGTAATATATCATACAGCATGTTAAATAAACCTCTTCGGATAAGAATATTAGTTTTAAAGTATTAAAACTCCTTTTGACGTCAAGATCGGCTGTTTGAGACGAAATACTTCCAGTAAACATTGTTTATCGTTCATTATTTGTGTTTTTACGTTTTTTAGTTACAATATTCTTGTAATAACTCGTGAAGGTAATTTAATAAACGTCTCTGGTTAAAAAAATTAGTTTTAAAGTTTTAAAACTCCTTTTGACGTCGAAATTGGCTGTTTAAGACAAAATACTTGCAATAAAAATTGTTGATTGTACATTGTTTGAGTTATTTTGACTTTTGGTTATAATAATCGTATATTTTTTGTACAGCTAATTTAATAAACGTTTTTGGTTAGTAATATAACTTTAAACATTTAAAAGTACTATAGACGTTATAATTGGCTGTTTTAAAACAAAAAACTCTTGTATTAAACCCTTTTTCTTTGTACACTATATAATTTTTTTGATTATTGGCATTAATATTCTTGTAATATATCATACAGCTTATTAAATTAACCTCTTCGGTAAGGAATATTAGTTATAAAGTATTAAAACTCCTTTTGACGTCGAAATCGGCTGTTTAAGAAGAAATACTTGCAATAAACATTGTTTATCGTTCATTATTTAAGTTATTTCGATTATTATTTACAATATGCTTATAACTCGTAAAGGTAATTTAGTAAACGTATTCGTTGAAAATATTAGTTTTAAAGTTTTAAAACTCCATTTGACGTCAAAATCGGCTGTTCAAGACGAAAAACTTGCAACAAACATTGTTTATCGTACAGTATTTAAGTTATTGCGATTGTTAGTTATAATATTTCTGTAATATTTCGTACAGCTATTTAAATTTAGCTCTTCGGTTAGGAATATTAGTTTTAAAGTATTAAAACTCCTTTTGATGTAAAAATTGTCTGTTTAAGACAAAATACTTGCAATAACGTTGTTTATTGTACATTATTTGAGTTTTTTCAACTTTTGATTATCATATTCATGTAATATTTTGTATAGCTAGTTTAATAAACGTCTTAGGTTAGTAATCTAACTTTAAACATATTAAAAGTACCATAGACGTTATAATAGGCATTTTTAAACAGAATAACTATATTAAACCCTTTTTTATCGTACACTGTTTGAATTACTTCGATTATTATAAAAATATTCTAGTAATATATCATAAGGCTAATTAAATAAACATCTTCGGTTATGATATTAGTTTTAAAGTATTAAAACTCCTTTTGACGTTTAAATCGGCTCTTTACGACGAAAAACTTGCAATAAATATTGTTTATCGTTCAATATTTAAGTTATTTCGATTATTAGTTAAAATATTCTTGTAATAACTCATTAAGGTAGTTTAATAAACGTCTTCGGTTGAAAATATTCGTTTTATAAGATCAAAACTTCCTTTGACGTCAAAACCGACTCTTTGAGACAAAATTTTTGCAAAAAACATTGTTTATCGTTCATTAATTGAGTTATTTCGACTTTTGATTATAATATTGGTGTAATATGATGTGCAGCTATTTTAATAAACGTCTTTAGTTATTAATCCAACTTTAAACATATTAAAAGTACTATTTACGTTAAAAAAGGCTGTTTTAAACAAAATACTTGTATTAAACCCTTTTTCTTCGTACACTATATGATTTATTTTGAGTATTGGCATTAAAATTCTTGTAATATGTCATACAGCTAATTAAATAAACCTCTTTGGATAGGTATATTAGTTTTAAAATATAAAAACTCCTTTTGACGTCAAAATCGGCTGTTTGAGACAAAGTACTTGCAGTAATCATTGTTTATCGTTAATTATTTCAGTTATTTTGATAATTAGTTACAAAATTCTTGTAATAACTCGTAAAGGTAATTTAGTAAACGTCTTCGGTAAGGAATATTAGTTTTTAAGTATTAAAATTCCTTTTGATGTCAAAATTGGCAGTCGAAGACGAAATACTTACAATAAACATTAATTATCGTACAATATTTGAGTTATTTCGATTTCTGTTTATAATATTCCTGTAATATTTCGTAGAGCTAATTAAATAAAGATCTTCGGTTAGAAATATTAGTTTTAAGGTATTAAAACACCTATTGACGTCAAAATTAATTGTTTGAGACAAAATACTTGCAGTAAACATTGTTTATCGTTCATTATTTGATATATTATGATAATTAGTTACAATATTCTTGTAATAACTCGTAAAGGTATTATTATAAACGTCTTCGGTAAGGAATACTAGTTTTAAAGTATTAAAATTTCTTTTGATGTGAAAATCGGCGGTTTAAGACGAAATACTTACAATAAACTTTGTTTATCGTACATTATTTGAGTTATTTCGATTTTTGTTAATAATATTCCTGTAATATTTCGTACAGCTAATTAAATAAAGCTCTTCCGTTAGGAATATTAGTTTTAAAGTATTAAAACTCCTTTTGACGTCAAAATCGGCTGTTTGAGACGAATACTTGCAGTAAATATTGTTTATCGTTCATTATTTGAGTTATTTTGATAATAGTTACAATGTTCTTGTAATAACTCGTAAAGGTAATTCAGTAAACGTGTTCGGTAAGGAATATTAGTTTTAAAGTATTAAAACACCTTTTGATGTCAAAATCGGCGGTTGAAGACAAAATACTTACAATAAACATTGTTTATCGTATATTATTTGAGTTATTTCGATTTTTGTTTATAATATTCTTGTAATATATCATACAGCTAATTTAATAAAGCTCTTCGGTTAGGAATATTAGTTTTAAACTATTAAAAATTCTTTTGACGTCAAAATAAGCTTTTTAAGACGAAATACTTGCTATAAACATTGTTTATTATTCATTATTTGAGTTATTTCGATTACTAGTTTCAATATTCTTGTAATAACTCGTACTGCTAATAAAAAACAGCTCTTCGGATACGAATATTAGTTACAAAGTATTAAAACTCCCTTTGACGTCAAAATCGGCCATTTAAATACGAAACACTTGCAATAAACATTGTTTATCGTTCATTATTTAAGTTATTTCAATGGTTAGTTACAATATTCTTGTAATAACTCGTAAAGGTAATTTTATAAACGTCTTTAGTTAATAATATTATTTTCAAAATATTTAAACACCTTTTGACGTCAAAATCGGCTGTTTAAGACGAAATACTTGCAATAAACATTGTTTATAGTACATTAATTGAGTTATTTCAATTTTTGGTTATAAAATGCTTGTAATATATCATACAATTAACAAAATAAACCTCTTAGGTTAGGAGTATTAGTTTTAAAGTATTAAAACACCTTTTATCGTCAAAATCGGCTATTTAAGACAAAATACTTCCAATAAACCTTAATTATCGTTCATTATTTGAGTTCTTTCGATTATTAGTTACAATATTCTTGTAATATTTTTATAGCTTATTTAATAAACGTCTTTGGTTAGTAATCTAATTTTAAACATATTAAAAGTACTATAGACATTATAATAGCCTGTTTTAAACAAAATACTTGTACTAAACCCTTTTTTATAGTATACTAATAAATTATATTGGTTATTGGCCTTAATAATCTTGTAATATATCATACAGCTAATTAAATGAATCTCATCGGTTAGGAATATCAGTTTTAAACTTTTAAAACTACCTTTAACGTCACATCAGCTGTTTAAGACAAAATACTTGCCATTAACATTGTTTATCGTTCATTATTTGAGTTATTTTGATTATTAATTACAATATACTTGTAATAAATCCTAAAGGTAATATTATAAACGTCTTCGGTTAAAAATATTGGTTTTAAAGTATTAAAACACCTTTTGACGTCAAAATCGGCTGTTTAAGACAAAATACTTGCAATAAACATTGTTTATCGTACACTATTTGAGTTATTTCCACTATTGGTTATAATATTCTTGAAATATTTTGTACATCTTGTTTAATTAGTGTCTTTGGTTAGTAGTCTATGTAAAAACATATTAAAAGTACTATAGACGTTATAAAAGGCTGTTTTAAACAAAATACTGGTATTAAACCGTTTCTTTATCGTACACTAAATGAATTATTTTAATTATTGGCATTAATAATCTTGTAAAATACCATACAGCTATTTTAATAAATTTCTTCGGTTAAAAACATTATTTTTAATATATAAAAACTCTATATAAAACTGATTTTAAAATGTCAAAATCGTCTTTTTAAGACGAAACTATTGCAATAAACATTGTTTATCGTTCAATATTTAAGTTATTTCGATTATTAGTTAAAACATTCTTGTAATAACTCATAAAGGTAATTTAATAAACGTCTTCGGTTAAAAATATTTGTTTCAAAAATCAAAACTTCTTTTGACTTCAAAACCGACTGTTTAAGACGAAAAACTTGTAATAAACATTGTTTATCGTTCAGTATTTAAGTTATTTCGACTGTTGGTTATAATATTCTTGTAATATTTCGTACAGCTAATTAAATAAAGCTTTTTGGTGAGGAATATTAGTTTAAAAGTATTAAAACCAATAATACAAAATATTAGTATAAAACTATTTAATAAACGTCTTCGGTTTCTAATCTACCTTTAAACTTAAAAATGTACTATAGACCTGATAATAGGCTGTTCAAGATGAAATACTTTCAATAAACCATGTTTATCGTTCAACATTTGAATTATTTTAATTTTTCGTTATAAAATGCTTGTATTACATCATACCGCTAATTTCTTAAAGCTTTTTGGTTAGGAATATTAGTTTTAAAGAATTAAAACTCCTTTTGACGTCAAAATCGGCATTTTAAGACAAAATACTTGCAATATACATTGTTTATCGTTATTAAATTGAATTATTTCGATTTTTAGTTACAATATTCTAGTAATAATTCGTAAAGATAATTTAATAATGGTCTTCGGTTAATACTATTAGTTTTAAAAGATTAAAACTCCTTTTGACTTCAAAATTGGCTGTTTAAGACAAAACACTTGCAATAAACATTGTTTTTCGTACAGTATATAATTTATTTTAATTTTTGATTATAATATTCGTTTAATACTTCGTACAGCTAATTAAATACATCTCTCGGTTAGGAATATTAGTTTTAAAGTATTAAAACTCCTTTTGACGTCAAAATTGGCTGTTAAAAACGAAACACTTGAAATAAACATTGTTTATCGTAAAGTGTTTAAGTTATTCCATTTGTTGTTTATAATATTTTTGTAATGTTTCGTACAGCTATATAAATAAATGTTTAGTTAGCAATTCAAACTCAAACATATTAAAAAAACTATTGACGTTATAATAGGCTGTTTTAAACAAAATACTTGTATTAAACCCTTTTTTCGTGTACAATATATGAATCATTTTGATTATTGGCATTACTAATCATGTAATAAATCATACAGCTAATTAAATAAACCTCTTCGGATAGGAATATTAGTTTTAAAGTATTAAAATTCTTTTTGACGTCAAAATCGGCTGTTTAAGTCGAAATCTTAAGATTCCATATAAGAAGAGACCAACACGTTTTTAATTCACTCAGAAGATGGATGGACACTGGTTTAAAAAAACCATCTAATAGATCATCAGCGATTGCTGAACACCTTTTAATCAATTCACATTGCGCAAAGAACTATAGTGATAGTAACTTTTCAATTTTAAGTAAAGCTCGTAACGATTATCACCTAAGTGTTTTAGAATCTTTATTTATAAAAACATGTAAACCTAATCTATGTAAGCAACAATACGTTTATAAATCTAATCTTTATAAGTTGTTATAGATTTTATTTAAATTTTGTCGCTTATTTTTTTATTTTTAATGTTGCTTATCTTAGTTAAATTACTAATTAACTGTTTTATATATGCATTTATGAATTGTGAATGCTTAATTAATTTTTGCTAAATTATGCTAATTATTGTTAATTGTTTTTTCTGATTTCTCTGATGTAACCTCTAACTATTTATATACTCAAAATTTAATCTTAAAATTAGTTGCTAACAAAGGTAGTTGAAAAGCGTTAGCCGAAATCGATTTTACTTGTTTGTTGCTATAATAAAGATGTTTTTGAATGGATTTTGTCTTAGATTTTTGTACAAGATATGTAGTACTAAAAAGTTATTTAATTGTAATAACTCATAAAGGTAATTTAATAAACGTCTTCGGTTAAAAATATTTATTTTAAAGCATCAAAACTTCTTTTAACGTCAAAACCGACTGTTTAAGACGAAATACTTGCATTAAGCATTGTTTATCGTTTATTATTTAAGTTATCTCGATTTTTGGTTATAAAATTGGTGTTATATTATGTACAGCTAATTTAATAAACGTCTTTAGTTAGTAATCCAACTTTAAACATATTAAAAGTACTATAGACTGCCTGTTTAGTTAATAGGATGTTTTAAACTAAATACATGTATTAAACTCTTTTTTCTCGTACACTATATGAATTATTTAAGTTATCTCGATTATTAGTTACAATATTCTTGTAATAACTCGTAAAGGTAATTTAATAAATGTCTTCGGTTAAAAATATTAGTTTTAAAGTTTTAAAACTCCTTTTGACGTCAAAATCGGCTGTTTAAGACGAAAAACTTGTAATAAACATTGTTTATCGTACAGTATTTAAGTTATATGAATTGTTCGTTATAATATTCTTGTAATATTTTCTAAAGCTAATTAAATAAAGATCTTCGGTTAGGAATATCAGTTTTAAAGTATTGTAACACTATTTGACGTCAAAATCGTCTGTTTAAGACGAAATAAATGCAATAAACATGCTTATCGTACATTATTTGAGTTATTTCGACTTTTTGTTATAATGTTCTTTTAATATTTTGTACAGTCAGATTAATAAACCCCTTAGGTTAGTAATCTAACTTTAAACATATTAAAAGTACTATAGACGTTATAGTAGACTGTTTTTAACAAAATAACTATATCAAACCCTTTTTTATTGTACGTTATTTGAATTACTTTGATTAATATAATTAATATTCTTGAAATATATCATACAGCTAATTAAATAAACCTCTTCGGTAAAGAACATCAGTTTTAAAGCATTAAAACTTCTTCTGATGTCAAAATCGGCAGTTTAAGACGAAATACTTACAATAAACATTGTTTATCGTACATTATTTGAGTTATTTCGACTTTTGGTTATAATATTGGTGTATTATTATGTACAGCTAATTTAATAAACGTCTTTAGTTAGTAATCCAACTTTTAAAATATTAAAAGTACTTTCGACGTTAGAATAGGCTGTTTTAAACAAAATACTTGTAATAAACCCTTTTTTCTTGTACAATATATTAATTATTTTGATTATTGGCACTAATAATCATGTAATATATCATACAGCTAATTAAATGAACCTCTTCGGACAGAAATATTAGTTTTAAACTAATAAAAGTATTAATTCCTTTTGACGTCAAAATCTGCTGTTTCAGACGAAATACTTGCAGTAAACATTGTTTATCGTTCATTAATTGAGTTATTTCGATTTTTGATTATAATATATCTGTAATAACTCGTAAAGGTAATTTAATAAACGTCTTCGGTTAAAAAAAATAGTTTTTAAGTTTTAAAACTCCTTTTGACGTTAAAATCGGCTGTTTAAACCAAATACTTGCGACAAACATTGTTTATCGTTCATTGTTTAAGCTATTTTGACTTTTGGTTATAATATTCGTTTAACTTTTGTATAGCTAATGTAAAAAACGTCTTCGGTTAGTAATATAACTTTAAACATATTAAAAGTACTATAGACGTTATAATAATCCTTTTAAACAGAATAACTATATTAAACCCTTTTAAACCGACGTTATTTGGATTACTTTGATTATTATATTAGTATTCTTGTAATATATCATACGGCTAATTAAATAAACATCTTCGGTTATGATATTAGTTTTAAAGTATTAAAACTTCTTTTGACATTTAATTCGGCTGTTTAAGACGAAATACTTGCAATAAACATTGTTTATCGGTTAATATTTAAGTTATTTCGATTATTAGTAAAAATATTCTTGTAATAACTCATAAAGGTAATTTAATAAACGTCTTCGGTAAAAAATATTTGTTTTAAAGCATCAAAACTTCCTTTAACGTCAAAGCCGACTGTTTAAGACGAAATACTTGCAATAAGCATTGTTTATCGTTCATTATTTGAGTTATTTCGATTTTTGGTTATAATATTGGTGTAATATTATGCACAGCTAATTTAATAAACGTCTTTAATTAGTAATCCAATTTTAAACATATTAAAAGTACTATAGACGTTATAATAGGCTGTTTTAAACAAAATAATTGTATTAAACCCTTTTTTCATGTACAATATATGAATAATTTTAATTGTTGGCATTAATAATCATGTAATATATCATACAGCTAACTAAATAAACCTCTTCGGATAGAAATATTAGTTTTAAAGTATTAAAACTCATTTTGACGTCAAAATCGGCTGTTTGAGACGAAATACTTGCAATAAACATTGTTTATCGTTCATTATTTGAGTTATTTCGATTATTAAAAATAATAATCTTGAATAACTCTTAAAGGTAATTTAATAAACATCTTCGGTTAAAAATATTAATTTTAAAACTCCTTTTGACGTCAAAATCGGCTGTTTAAGACGAAAAACTTGAAACAAACATTGTTTATAGTACAGTATTTAAGTTATTGCGATTGTTGGTTATAATATTCCTGTCATATTTCGTACAGCTATTTAAATAAAGCTCTTCGGTTAGGAATATTAGTTTTAAAGTATTAAAACTTCTTTTAACGTCAAGATCGGTTGTCTAAGACGAAATACTTGGAAAAAACATTGTTTATCGTACATTATTTGAGTTGTTTCGATTGTTGGTTATAATATTCTTGTAATATTTTGTACAGCTAATTAAACAAAGTTCTTCAGTTAGAAATATTAATTATAAATTATTAAAACTTCCTTTGACGTCAAAATCGGCTGTTTAAGACAAAATACATGCAATAAACATTGTTTATCGTACATTATTTAAGTTATTTCGGCTTTTAGTAATAATATTCTTGTAAAATTTTTTACAGCTAATTTAATAAACGTCTTTAGTTATTAATCCAACTTTAAACATATTAAAAGAACATACTATATACGTTATAATAGGCTGTTTAGAACAAAATACTTGTATTAAACCATTTTTTATCGCACATTATATGATTTATTTTGATTATTGGCATTAATATTCTTGTAATAAATCATACAGCTTATTAAATAAACCTCTTTGGTTAGAAAAATTAGTTTTAAAGTATTAGAACTCCTTTTGACTCGAAAATCGGCTGTTTAAGACGAAACATTTGCAATAAAGATTGTTTATCGTACAGTATTGAAGTTATTTCAATTGTTGGTTATTATTTTTTTGTAGTATATCATACAGCTTATTAAATAAACCTCTTTGGTCAAGAATATTATGTTTAAAGTATTAAAACTCCTTTTGACGTCGAAATCGGCTATTTAAAACCAAATACTTGCAATAAACATTGTTTATCGTTCAGTATTAAAGTTATTTCGATTGATGGTTATAATTTTATTGAAATATATCAAACAGCTAACTCAATAAAGCTCTTCGGTTAGAAATATTAGTTTTAAAGTAATAAAACTCCTTCTGACGTCAAAATCGGCTGTTTGAGACGAAACACTTGCAATAAACATTGTTTATAGTTCATTATTTGAGTTATTTTCAATTTTGGTTGTAAAATGCTTGTAATATTTTTATAGCTAGTTTAATAAACGTCTTTGGTTAGTAATCTAACTTTAAACAAATTAAAAGTACTATAGACATAATAATAGGCTGTTTTAAACAAAATACTTGTACTAAACCCTTTTTTCTAGTACACTAATAAATTATTTTGATTATTGGCTTTAAAATCTTCTGAATATATCATACAGCTAATTAGATAAACCTCATCGGTTAGATATATTAGTTTTAAACTATTAAAACTTCTTTTGACGTCAAATCAGCTGTTTAAGACGAAATACTTGCCATAAACATTGTTTATCGTTCATTATTAGATTTATTTTTATTATTAGCGATAATTAGCTTGTAATATATCATACAGGTAATTAAATAAGCCTTTACGGTTAGGAATATTAGTTTTAAAGTATTCAAACTTCTTTTGAAGTCGAAATCAGCTGTTTAAGACGAAAAACTAGCCATAAACATTGTTTATCGTTCATTTTTTGAGTTATTTCGATTATTAGTTACAATATGTTTGTAATAACTCATAAAGGTAATCTAACAAACGTGTTGCAATGAAAATGTTAGTTTTAAAGTTTTAAAAGTTCTTTTGACGCCTAAATCAGCTGTTTCAGACGAAATATTGTTAACAAACATTGTTTATCGTACAGTATTTAAGTTATTGCGATTGTAGGTTATAATATTCCTGTAATATTTCGTACAGCTAATTAATTAAAACTCTTCGGTTAGTAATATTAGTTATAAAATATATTAAAACTCCTTTTGACGTCAAAGTCGGCTGTTTAAGACGAAATACCTGAAATAAATATGTTTATTAAACATTATTTGAGTTATTTCGACTTTTTATTTTAATATTCTTGTAATATTTTGTATAGCTAATTTAATAAACGTCATAGGTTAGTAATCTAACTTTAAACATATTGAAAGTACTATAGACGTTATAATAGGCTTTTTTAAACAGAATAACTATATTAAACCCTTTTTTATCGTACACTGTTTGAATTACTTCGATTATTATAAAAGTATTCTAGTAATATATCATACGGCTAATTAAACATCTTCGGTAAGAATAGTAGTTTTAAAGTATTGAAACTGCTTTTGAAGTTTAAATTGGCTGTTTAAGACGAACTACTTGCAATAAACATTGTTTATCGTTAATATTTAAGTTATTTCGATTATTAGTTAAAATATTCTTGTTATAACTCATAATGGTAATTTAATAAACGTCTTCGGTTAAAAATATTTGTTTTAAAACATCAAAACTTCCTTTGACTTCAAAACCGACTGATTAAGACGAAATACTTGCAATAAACATTGTTTATCGTTTAATATTTGAGTTATTTCGACTTTTTGTTATAATATTGGTGTAATATTATGTGCATCTATTTTAAATAAACGTTTTTAGTTAGTAATCCATCTTTAAACATATTAAAAGTACTATAGACGTTATAATAGGCTGTTTTAAACAAAATACTTGTATTAAACCCTTTTTTCTCGTACACTATATGAATTATTTTCAGTATTAGCATTAATATTCTGGTAATATGTCATACAGCTAATTAAAAAAACCTCTTCGGTAATTTGTATTAGTTTTAAAGTATTAAAACTCCTTTTGACGTCAAAATCGGCTGTTTAAGACGAAATACTAGCAATTAAAATTGTTTATCGTCATTCTTTGAGTTATTTCAATTATTTATTACAATATTTTTGTAATAACTCGTAAAGGTAATTTAATAAACGTCTTCGGATATAAATATTACTTTTAAAGTTTTAAAACTCGTTTTGACGTCAAAATCGGCTGTTTGAGACGAGACACTTGCAATAAACATTGTTTATCGTACAGTATTTAAGTTATATTGATCGTTGGTTATAATCTTGCAATATTACTAGAGCTAATTAAATAAACCTCTTTGTTAAGGAATATTAGTTTTAAAGTATTAAAACTTCTCTTGATGTCAAAATCGGCGGTTTACGACGAAATACTTACAATAAACATTGTTCATCGTACATTATTTGAGTTATTTCGATTTTTGTTTATAACATTCTTGTAATATTTCGTACAGCTAATTAAACAAAACTCTTCGGTTAGGAATGATGGTTTTAAAGTATCAAAACTCCTTTGTTGTCAAAATCGGCTGTTTAAGACGAAATAGTTGCAATAAACATTGTTTATTGTACATTATTTGAGTTATTTCGACTTTTGAATATAATAATCTTGTAATATTTTCTGTAGCTAATTTTATTAACGTCTTAGGTTAGTAATCTAACTTTAATTATATTAAAAGTAGTCTAGATATTATAATAGGCTTTTTAAAACAGAATAACTATATTAAACCCTTTTTTATCGTAGGTTATTTGAATTACTTTGGTTATTATATTGGTATTCTTGTAATATATCATACGGCTAATTAAATAAACATCTTTGGTTAGGAAATTAGTTTTAAAGTATTAAAACTCCTTTTGACGTTTAAATCGGCTGTTTAAGACGAAAAACTTGCAATATACATTTTTTATCGTTTAATATTTAAGTTATTTCGAATTTTGTTAATAATATTTTTGTATTATTTCGTACAGTTAATTAAATAAAGCTCTTCCGTTAGAAAAATTAGTTTTAAAGTATTAAAACTCCTTTTGACGTAAAATCGGCTGTTTGAGACGAAATACTTGCAGTAAATAATGTTTATCGTTCATTATTTCAGTTATTTTGATAATTAGTTACAATATTCTTGTACTAACTCGTAAAGGTAATTTAGTAAACGTCTTTGGTTAGGAATATTAGTTTTAAAGTATTAAAACTCCTTTTGATGTCAAAATCGGCGGTTTAAGACGAAATACTTACAATAAACATTGTTTATCGTACATTATTTAAGTTATTGCGTTTGTTGGTTATAATATTCCTGTAATATTTCGTAGAGCTAATTAAATAAAGATCTTCGGTTAGGAATATTAGTTTTAAAGTATTAAAACTCCTTTTGATGTCAAAATCGGCGGTTTAAGACGAAATACTTACAATAAACATTGTTTATCGTACATTATTTAAGTTATTTCGATTTTTGTTTATAATATTCTCGTTATATATCATACAGCTAATATAATAAAACTCTTCAGTTAGGAATATTAGTTTTCAACTATTAAAACTCCTTTTGAATTCAAAATTAGGTTTTTAAGACGAAATACTTGCAATAATCATTATTTATCATTCATTATTTAAGTTATTTCGATTATTAGTTAAAATAATCTTGTAATAACTCAAAAAGGTAATTTAATAAACGTCTTCGGTTAAAAATATTTGTTTTAAAGCATGAAAACTTCCTTTGACGTCAAAACGGACTGTTTAAGACGAAATACTTGCAAAAAACATTGTTTATCGTTCATTAATTGAGTATTTCGACTTTTGATTATAATATTGGTGTAATATTATGAGCATCTATTTTAATAAACGTCTTTAGTTAGTAATCAAACTTTAAACATATTAAAAGTACTATAGACGTTAAATTAGGCTGTTTTAAACAAAATACTTGTATTAAAAACTTTTTTCTCGTACACTATTTGAATTATTTTAAGTATTGGCATTAATATTTTTGTAATATGTCATACAGCTAATTTAATAAACCTCTTCGGATAGGAATATTAGTTTTTAAGTATTAAAACTCCCTTTGACGTCAAAATCGGCTATTTAAGACGAAATACTTGCAAAAAACATTGTTTATCGTTCATTATTTAAGTTGTTACGACGGTTAGTTACAATATTCTTGTAATAACTCTTAAAAGGTAATTTGATAAACGTCTTCAATTAATAATATTATTTTTAAAATATATAAACACCTTTTGACTTCAAAATCGGCTGTTGAAGACGAAATACTTGCAGTAAATATTGTTTATCGTACAGTATTTAAGTTATTTAGATTGATGGTTATTCTTTTATTGTAGTATATAATACAGCTTATCAAAAAAACCTCTTCGGTTTGAAATATTATTTTTAAAGTATTAAAACTCCTTTTGACGTCAAATCGGCTGTTTAAGACGAAATACTTGCAATAAACTTTGTTTATCGTTCTTTATTTGAGTTATTTTGATTATCGGTATTAATATTCTTGAAATATATCAAACATCTAATTCAGTAAAGCTCATCGGTTAGAAATATTAGTTTTAAAGTATTAAAACTCCTTTTGACATCAAAATCGGCTCTTTAAGACGAAACACTTGCAATAAACATTGTTTATAGTACATTATTTGAGTTATTTCAATTTTTGGTTATAAAATGCTCGTAATATATCATACAATTAACTAAATAAACTTTTTAGGTTAAAATTATTATTTTTAAAGAATTAAAACTCCTTTTGACGTCAAAATCGGCTGTTTATGACAAAACACTTGCAATAAATATTGTTTATCGTACAGTATATAATTTATTCTAGTTTTTGACCAAAATATTCGTCTCATACTTCGTACAGCTAATTAAATAAATCTCTTCGGTTAGGAATATTAGTTTTAAAGTATTAAAACTCCTTTTGACGTCAAAATTGGCTGTTAAAAACGAAACACTTGAAATAAACATTGTTTATCGTAAAGTGTTTAAGTTATTCCATTTGTTGTTTATAATGTTTTTGTAATATTTTGTACAGCTAATTAAATAAACGTCTTTAGTTATTAATCCAAATTTAAACATATTAAAAGTACTATTGACGTTAGAATAGGCTGTTTTAACAAAATACTTGTAAAAAACCCTTTTTTCTTGTACAATATATAAATTATTTTGATTATTGGCTTTACTAATCATGTAATATATCATACAGCTAATTAAAACAACCTTTTCGGATAGTAATATTAGCTTTAATGTATTAAAACTCCTTTTGACGTCAAAATCGGATGTTTGAGACGAAATACTTGCAGTAAACATTGTTTTTCGTTCATTATTTGAGTTATTTCGATTTTTAGTTACAATTTTCTTGTAATAACTCGTAAACGGTATTTAATAAACGTCTTTGGTTAAAAATATTAGTTTTAAAGTTTTAAAACTCCTTTTGACGTCAAAATCGGCTGTTTAAGACGAAATACATGCAATAAACATTGTTTATTGTATATTATTTGAGTTATTTCGACTTTTGTGCATAATATTCTTGTAATATTTTTATAGCTAATTTAATAAACGTCTTAGGTTTGTAATCTAACTTTAAACATATTAAAAGTACTAAAGACGTTATAATAGGCTGTTCTAAAACAGAATAACTACATTAAACCCTTTTTTATCGTACGTTGTTTGAATTACTTTGATTATTATATTAGTAATCTTGTAATATATCATACGGCTAATTAAATAAACATCTTCGGTAAGAATATTAGTTTTAAAGTATTAAAACTTCTTTTGACGTTTAAATCGGCTGTTTAAGACGAAATACTTGCAATAAACATTGTTTATCGTTCAATATTTAAGTTATTTTGATTATTAGTTAAAATATTCTTGTAATAACTCGTAAAGGTAATTTAATAAACGTCTTCGGTTGAAAATATTTGTTTCAAAGCATCAAAACTTCCTTTGACTTCAAAACCGACTGTTTAAGACGAAATACTTGCAATAAACATTGTTTATCGTTCAATACTTGAGTTATTTCGACTTTTTGTTATAATATTGGTGTAATATTATGTGCATCTATTTTAAAAAACGTCTTTAGTTAGTAATCCAACTTTAAACATATTAAAAGTACTCTAGACGTTATAATACGCTGTTTTAAACAAAACACTTGTATTAAACCCTTTTTTCTCGTACACTATATGAATTATTTTCAGTATTGGCATTAATATTCTTGTGATATGTCATACAGCTAATTAAATAAACCTCTTCGGATAGGAATATTAGTTTTAAAGTATTAAAACTCCTTTTGACGTCAAAATCGGCTGTTTGAAACAAAATACTTGCAGTAAACATTGTTTATCGTTCATTATTTGAGTTATTTTCATAATTAGTTACAATATTCTTGTAATAACTCGTACAGCTAATTAAAAAAGCTCTTTGGATAGAAATATTAGTTTTAAAGTATTAAAACTCCCTTTGACGTCAAAATCGGCTATTTAAGACGAAATACTTGCAAAAAACATTGTTTATCGTTCATTATTTAAGTTATTACGACGGTTAGTTACAATATTCTTGTAATAACTCTTAAAAGGTAATTTGATAAACGTCTTCAATTAATAATATTATTTTTAAAATATATAAACACCTTTTGACTTCAAAATCGGCTGTTGAAGACGAAATACTTGCAGTAAATATTGTTTATCGTACAGTATTTAAGTTATTTCGATTGATGGTTATTCTTTTATTGTAGTATATAAAAGACAGCTTATCAAAAAAACCTCTTCGGTTTGAAATATTATTTTTAAAGTATTAAAACTCCTTTTGACGTCAAATCGGCTGTTTAAGACGAAATACTTGCAATAAACTTTGTTTATCGTTCTTTATTTGAGTTATTTTGATTATCGGTATTAATATTCTTGAAATATATCAAACATCTAATTCAATAAAGCTCATCGGTTAGAAATATTAGTTTTAAAGTATTAAAACTCCTTTTGACATCAAAATCGGCTCTTTAAGACGAAACACTTGCAATAAACATTGTTTATAGTACATTATTTGAGTTATTTCAATTTTTGGTTATAAAATGCTCGTAATATATCATACAATTAACTAAATAAACTTTTTAGGTTAAAATTATTATTTTTAAAGAATTAAAACTCCTTTTGACGTCAAAATCGGCTGTTTATGACAAAACACTTGCAATAAATATTGTTTATCGTACAGTATATAATTTATTCTAGTTTTTGACTAAAATATTCGTCTCATACTTCGTACAGCTAATTAAATAAATATCTTCGGTTAGGAATATTAGTTTTAAAGTATTAAAACTCCTTTTGACGTCAAAATTGGCTGTTAAAAACGAAACACTTGAAATAAACATTGTTTATCGTAAAGTGTTTAAGTTATTCCATTTGTTGTTTATAATATTTTTGTAATATTTTGTACAGCTAATTAAATAAACGTCTTTAGTTATTAATCCAAATTTAAACATATTAAAAGTACTATTGACGTTATAATAGGCTGTTTTAACAAAATACTTGTAAAAAACCCTTTTTTCTTGTACAATATATAAATTATTTTGATTATTGGCTTTACTAATCATGTAATATATCATACAGCTAATTAAAACAACCTTTTCGGATAGTAATATTAGCTTTAATGTATTAAAACTCCTTTTGACGTCAAAATCGGATGTTTGAGACGAAATACTTGCAGTAAACATTGTTTTTCGTTCATTATTTGAGTTATTTCGATTTTTAGTTACAATTTTCTTGTAATAACTCGTAAAAGGTATTTAATAAACGTCTTTGGTTAAAAATATTAGTTTTAAAGTTTTAAAACTCCTTTTGACGTCAAAATCGGCTGTTTAAGACGAAATACATGCAATAAACATTGTTTATTGTATATTATTTGAGTTATTTTGACTTTTGTTCATAATATTCTTGTATAATTTTTATAGCTAATTTAATAAACGTCTTAGGTTTGTAATCTAACTTTAAACATATTAAAAGTACTAAAGACGTTATAATAGGCTGTTCTAAAACAGAATAACTACATTAAACCATTTTTTATCGTACGTTGTTTGAATTACTTTGATTATTATATTAGTAATCTTGTAATATATCATACGGCTAATTAAATAAACATCTTCGGTAAGAATATTAGTTTTAAAGTATTAAAACTTCTTTTGACGTTCAAATCGGCTGTTTAAGACGAAATACTTGCAATAAACATTGTTTATCGTTCAATATTTAAGTTATTTTGATTATTAGTTAAAATATTCTTGTAATAACTCGTAAAGGTTATTTAATAAACGTCTTCGGTTGAAAATATTTGTTTCAAAGCATCAAAACTTCCTTTGACTTCAAAACCGACTGTTTAAGACGAAATACTTGCAATAAACATTGTTTATCGTTTAATACTTGAGTTATTTCGACTTTTTGTTATAATATTGGTGTAATATTATGTGCATCTATTTTAAAAAACGTCTTTAGTTAGTAATCCAACTTTAAACATATTAAAAGTACTCTAGACGTTATAATACGCTGTTTTAAACAAAACACTTGTATTAAACCCTTTTTTCTCGTACACTATATGAATTATTTTCAGTATTGGCAGTAATATTCTTGTGATATGTCATACAGCTAATTAAATAAACCTCTTCGGTAATTTGTGTTAGTTTTAAAGTATTAAAACTCCTTTTGACGTCAAAATCGGCTGTTTGAAACAAAATACTTGCAGTAAACATTGTTTATCGTTCATTATTTGAGTTATTTTCATAATTAGTAACAATATTCTTGTAATAACTCGTACAGCTAATTAAAAAAGCTCTTTGGATAGAAATATTAGTTTTAAAGTATTAAAACTCCCTTTGACGTCAAAATCGGCTATTTAAGACGAAATACTTGCAAAAAACATTGTTTATCGTTCATTATTTGAGTTATTACGACGGTTAGTTACAATATTCTTGTAATAACTCGTAAAGGTAATTTGATAAACGTCTTCAGTTAATAATTCTATTTTTAAAATACATAAACACCTTTTGACGTCAAAATCGGCTGTTAAAGACGAAATACTTGCAATAAACATTGTTTATGGTACAGTATTTAAGTTATTTCGATTGATGATTATTATTTTATTGTAGTATATCGTAAAGCTTATTAAAAAAACCTCTTCGGTTTGAAATATTATTTTTAAATTATTAAAACTCTTTTTGACGTCAAAATTGGCTGTTTAAGACGAAATAATTTCAATAAACTTTGTTTATCGTTCATTATTTGAATTATATCGATTATCAGTATTAATATTCTTGAAATATATCATACAGCTAATTCAATAAAGCTCATTGGTTAGAAATATTAGTTTTAAAGTATTAAAACTCCTTTTGACATCAAAATCGGCTGTTTAAGACGAAACACTTGCAATAAACATTGTTTAAAGTACATTATTTAAGTTATTTCAATTTTTGTTTATAATATTCTTGTAATATTTCGTACAGCTAATTAAATAAAGCTCTTCGGTTAGGAACGATGGTTTTAAAGTATCAAAACTCCTTTTGTGTCAAAATCAACTGTTTAAGACGAAATAGTTGCAATAAACATTGTTTATTGTACATTATTTGAGTTATTTCGACTTTTGAATATAATATTCATGTAATATTTTGTGTAGCTAATTTTATTAACGTCTTAGGTTAGTAATCTAACTTTAGTTATATTAAAAATAGTCTAGATATTATAACAGACTTTTTAAAACAGAATAACTATATTAAACCCTTTTTTATCGTAGGTTATTTGAATTACTTTGATTAATATATTGGTATTCTTGTAATATATCATACGGCTAATTAAATAAACATCTTTGGTTAGGAAATTAGTTTTAAAGTTTTAAAACTCCTTTTGACGTTTAAATCGGCTGTTTAAAACGAAAAACTTGCAATATACATCTTTTATCGTTTAATATTTAAGTAATTTCGAATTTTGTTAATAATATTTTTGTATTATTTCGTACAGCTAATTAAATAAAGCTCTTCCGTTAGAAAAATTAGTTTTAAAGTATTAAAACTCCTTTTGACGTAAAATCGGCTGTTTGAGACGAAATACTTGCAGTAAATATTGTTTATCGTTCATTATTTAAGTTATTTGATAATTAGTTACAATATTCTTGTAATAACTCGTAAAGGTAATTTAGTAAACGTCTTCGGTAAGGAATATTAGTTTTAAAGTATTAAAACTCCTTTTGATGTCAAAATCGGCGGTTTAAGACGAAATACTTACAATAAACATTGTTTATCGTACATTATTTAAGTTATTGCGTTTGTTGGTTATAATATTCCTGTAATATTTCGTTCAGCTAATTAAATAAAGCTCTTCGGTTAGGAATATTAGTTTTAAAGTATTAAAACTCCTTTTGATGTCAAAATCGGCGGTTTAAGACGAAATACTTACAATAAACATTGTTTATCGTACATTATTTAAGTTATTTCGATTTTTGTTTATAATATTCTCGTTATATATCATACTGCTAATATAATAAAACTCTTCGGTTAGGACTATTAGTTTTAAACTATTAAAACTCCTTTTGAATTCAAAATTAGCTTTTTAAGACGAAATACTTGCAATAAACATTGCTTATCTTTAATTAATTGAGTTATTTCGACTTTTAATTATAATATTGATGTAATATTATGTTCAGCTATTTTGATAAACGTCTTTAGTTAGTAATCCAACTTTAAACATATTAAAAGTACTATAGACGTTAAATAGGCTGTTTTAAACATATTACTTGTATTAAACCCTTTTTTCTCGTACACTATATGAATTATTTTTAGTATTGGCATTAATATTCTTGTAATATGTCATACAGCTAATTAAATGAACCTCTTCGGTAAGGAATATTAGTTTAAAAGTTTTAAAACTTCTTTTGATGTCAAAATCGGCGGTTTAAGACGAAATACTTTTATAATCATTGTTTATCGTACATTATTAGAATTATTTCGATTTTTGTTTATAATATTCTTGTAATATATCATACAGCTAATTTAATAAAGCTCTTAACTTAGAAATATTAGTTTTAAACTATTAAAACTTCTTTTGACGTCAAAATTAGCTTTTTAAGACGAAATACTTGCAATAAACATTGTTTATCATTTATTATTTGAGTTCTTTCTATTATTAGTTACAATTTTCTTGTAATAACTCGTACAGCTAATTAAAAAAAGCTCTTCGGATAGGAATATTAGTTTTAAAGTATTAAAACTCCTTTTGACGTCAAAATCGGCTATTTAAGACGAAACACTTGAAATAAACATTGTTTATCGTTCATTATTTAAGTTATTTCGATTGTTAGTTATAATATTATTGTAGTATATCATATAGCTTATTAAAAAAACCTCTTCGGTTTGGAATATTATATTTAAAATATCAAAACTCCTTTTAACGTCAAAATCGGCTGTATAAGTCGAAATACTTGCAATAAACATTGTTTATCGTTCTTCGTTTGAGTTATTTTGATTATAGGTATTTATATTTTTGAAATATATCATACAGCTATTTCAATAAAGCTCATCGGTTAGAAATATTAGTTTTAAAGTATATTAACTCCTATTGACATAAAAATCGGCTGTTTAGTCGAAACACTTGCAATAAACATTGTTATAGTACATTATTTGAGTTATTTCAATTTTTGGTTATAAATGCTTGTAATATATCATACAATTAACGAATTAAAAGTCTTAGGTTAGTATTAGTTTTAAAGTATTAAAACACCTTTTGACGTCAAAATAGGCTTTTTAAGACGAAATACTTGCAATAAACATTAATTATCGTTCATTATTTAAGTTATTTCGATTTTTAGTTACAATATTCTTGTAATATTTTTATAGCTAATTTAATAAACGTCTTTGGTTAGTAATTAAATTTTGAACATATTAAAAGTACTATAGACATTACGTTATTAGACGTTTTTAACAAAATACTTTTACTAAACCCTTTTTATAGTATGCTAATAAATTATATTGATTATTGGCATTAATAATCTTGTAATATATCATACAGCTAGTTAAATAAATCTCATCGGTTAGGAATATTAGTTTTAAACTATTAAAACTTCTTTTGACGTCAAATCAGCTGTTTAAGACAAAATACTTGCCATTTACATTGTTTATCAATTATTCTTTGAGTTACTTTGATTATTAATTACTATATTCTTGTAATAACTTATAAAGGTAATTTTATAAACGTATTCGGTTAAAAATATTAGTTTTAAAGTATTAAAACACCTTTTGACGTCAAAATCGGCTGTTTTAGACAAAATACTTGCAATAAACATTGTTTATCGTACACTATTAGAGTTATTTCGACTTTTGATTATAAAAATCTTGAAATATTTTGTCATCTAATTAAATTTACGTCTTTGGTTATTAGTCTAACTTAAAACATTCTAAAAGTACTATAGACGTTATAATAGGCTGTTTTAAACAAAATACTTGTATTAAACCATTTCTTTATCGTACACTAAATGAAATATTTTGATTATTGGCATTTATAGTCTTGTAATATACCATACAGCTATTTTAATAAACCTATTCGGTAAAAAATTTATAATTTTAAAATATAAAAACTCCTTTAACGTCAAAATCGGCTTTTTGATACGAAACTATTGAAATAAACATTGTTTATCGTTCAATATTTAAGTTATTGCGATTATTAGTTAAAATATTCTTGTAATAACTCATAAATGTATATTAATAAACGTCTTTGGTTAAAAATATTTGTTTCAAAGCATCAAAACTTCCTTTGACTTTAAAACCGACTGTTTAAGACGAAATACTTATAATAAACATTGTTTATCGTACAGTATTTAAGTTATTTCGACTGTTGGTTATAATATTCTTGTAATATTTCATACAGCTAATTAAATAAAGCTTTTCGGTGAGCAATATTAGTTTAAAAGTATTAAAACTAGTTTTAAAATATTAAAACTCCCTTTAACGTCAAAATCGGCTGTTTAAGAATAAACATTTTCAATAAACATTGTTTACTTTACATTATTTGAGTTAATTCGACTTTTGGTAATAATGTTTTTGTAATATTTGTATAGCTAAATTAATAAACGTCTTCGGTTAGTAATCTAGCTTTAAAAATAAGAAAATACTATAGACCTTATAATAGGCTGTTCAAGACGAATTACGTGCAAAAAGCATTGTTTATCGTTCATTATTTAAATTATTTTAATTTTTCGTTATAAAATGCTTGTGTTATATCATACAGCTAATTTCTTAAACCTCTTCGGTTAGAAATATTAGTTTTAAAGTATTAAAACACCTTTTTACGTCAAAATCGGCTTTTTAAGACAAAATACTTGCAATATACATTGTTTATCGTTATTAAATTGAATTATTTCGATTAAAAGTTATTCTAGTAATAATTTGTAAAGGTGTTTTAATAATGGTCTTCGGTTAGAATTATTAGTTTAAAAAAATTAAAACTCCTTTTGACGTCAAAATCACCTGTTTAAGACTAGCAATAAACATTCTTTATCGTACAGTATATAATTTATTTTAATTTTTTTATATAATATTCGTCCAATACTTCGTAGAGCTAATTAAATAAATCACTTCGGGTAGAAATATTAGTTTTAAAGTATTAAAACTCCTTTTGACGTCAAAATTGGCTTTCAAAAACGAAACACTTATAATAAACATTGTTTATCGTAAAGTGTTTAAGTTATTCCATTTGTTGTTTATAATATTTTTGTAATTTTTCGTCCAGCTAATTAAATAAACGTCTTCAGTTAGTAATCCAATTCAAACATATTAAAAGTACTATTGACGTTATAATAGGCTGTTTTAAACAAAATACTTGTACTAAACCCTTTTTTCTAACTATTATAAATTATTTTGATTATTGGCATTACTAATCATGTAATTTATCATAGAGCTAATTAAATCAACCTCTTCGGATAGGAATATTAGTTCTAAAGTATTAAAACTTCTTTTGACGTCAAAATCGGCTGTTGTAGACGAAATATTTTCAGTAAACATTGTCTATCGTTTATTATTTGAGTTATTTCGATTTTTAGTTACAATATTCTCGTAATAACTCGTAAAGGTAATTTAATAAACGTCTTTGGTTAAAAGTATTAGTTTTAAAGTTATAAAACTTCTTTTGACGTCAAAATCGGCTGTTTAAGACGAAATACATGCAATAAACATTGTTTTTTTTACATTATTTAAGTTATTTCGACCTTTGATTATAATAATCTTGTAATATTTTGTGTAGCTAATTTTATAAACGTCTTAGGTTAGTAATCTAACTTTAAATATATTAAAAATACTCTAGATATTATAATAGTCTTTTTAGAACAGAATAACTATGTTAAACCCTTTTTTTTGTACGTTATTTGAATCACTTTTAATATTATATTAGTATTCTTGTAATATATCATACGGCTAATTAAATAAACATCTTCAGTAAGGATATTAGTATTTAAGTATTAAAACTCCTTTTGACGTTTAAATCGGCTATTTAAGACGATATACTTGCAATAAACATTGTTTATCATTTAATATTTAAGTTATTTCGATTATTAGTTAAAATATTCTTGTAATAACTCATAATGGTAATTTAATAAACGTCTTCGGTAAAAAATATTTGTTTAAAAGCATAAAAACTTCCTTTGTCGTCAAAACCGACTGTTTAAGACGAAATACTTGCAATATTGAATAATGAATCGTTCATTATTTGAGTTTCTTTGACTTTTGGCTATAATATTGGTGTAATATTATGCACAGCTAATTTAATAAACGTCTTTAGTAAGTAATCCAACTTTAAACGAATTAAAAGTACTTTAGACGTTATAATAGGCTTTTTTATACAAAATACTTGTATTAAACCCTTTTTTCTTGTACAATATATGAATTATTTTGATTATTGGCATTAATGATCATGTATTATATCATATAGCTAATTAAATAAACCTGTTCGGATAGGAATATTAGTTTTAATTTATTAAAACTCCTTTTGATGTCAAAATCGGCTGTTTAAGACGAAATACTTGCAGTAAACATTGTTTATCGTTCATTATTTGAGTTATTTTGATTATTAGTAACAATATTTTTGTAATAACTCGTAAAGGTAATTTAATAAACGTCTTCGGTAAAAAAATTAGTTTTAAAGTTTTAAAACTCCTTTTGACGTCAAAATTGGCTTTTTAGACAAAATACTTGCAATATACATTGTTTATTGTTATTAAATTGAATTATTTCGATTTTTAGTTACAATATTCTAGTAATAATTTGTAAAGGTAATTTAATAATGGTCTTCGGTTAAAATTATTAGTTTTAAAAAATTAAAACTCCTTTTGACGTCAAAATCGCCTGTTTAAGACTTGCAATAAGCATTGTTTATCGTACAGTATATAATTTATTTTAATTTTTTATTATAATATTCGTCAAATACTTTGTACAGCTAATTAAATAAATCTCTTCGGTTAGGAATACTAGTTTTAAAGTATTAAAACTCCTTTTGACGTCAAAATTGGCTGTTAAAAACGAAACACTTGAAAAAAACATTGTTTATCGTAAAGTGTTTAAGTTTTTCCACTTGTTGTTTATAATATTTTTGTAATATTTCGTACAGCTAATTAGATAAACGTCTTCAGTTAGTAATTTAAATTTAAACATATTAAAAGTACTATTGACGTTATAATAGGCTGTTTTAAACAAAATACTTGTATTAAACCCTTTTTTCTTGTACAATATATAAATTATTTTGATTATTGGCATTACTAATCATGTAATATATCATACAGCATGTTAAATAAACCTCTTCGGATAAGAATATTAGTTTTAAAGTATTAAAACTCCTTTTGACGTCAAGATCGGCTGTTTGAGACGAAATACTTCCAGTAAACATTGTTTATCGTTCATTATTTGAGTTATTTTGATTATTAGTTACAATATTCTTGTAATAACTCGTGAAGGTAATTTAATAAACGTCTCTGGTTAAAAAAATTAGTTTTAAAGTTTTAAAACTCCTTTTGACGTCGAAATTGGCTGTTTAAGACAAAATACTTGCAATAAAAATTGTTGATTGTACATTGTTTGAGTTATTTTGACTTTTGGTTATAATAATCGTATATTTTTTGTACAGCTAATTTAATAAACGTTTTTGGTTAGTAATATAACTTTAAACATTTAAAAGTACTATAGACGTTATAATTGGCTGTTTTAAAACAAAAAACTCTTGTATTAAACCCTTTTTCTTTGTACACTATATAATTTTTTTGATTATTGGCATTAATATTCTTGTAATATATCATACAGCTTATTAAATTAACCTCTTCGGTAAGGAATATTAGTTATAAAGTATTAAAACTCCTTTTGACGTCGAAATCGGCTGTTTAAGAAGAAATACTTGCAATAAACATTGTTTATCGTTCATTATTTAAGTTATTTCGATTATTATTTACAATATGCTTATAACTCGTAAAGGTAATTTAGTAAACGTATTCGTTGAAAATATTAGTTTTAAAGTTTTAAAACTCCATTTGACGTCAAAATCGGCTGTTCAAGACGAAAAACTTGCAACAAACATTGTTTATCGTACAGTATTTAAGTTATTGCGATTGTTAGTTATAATATTTCTGTAATATTTCGTACAGCTATTTAAATTTAGCTCTTCGGTTAGGAATATTAGTTTTAAAGTATTAAAACTCCTTTTGATGTAAAAATTGTCTGTTTAAGACAAAATACTTGCAATAACGTTGTTTATTGTACATTATTTGAGTTTTTTCAACTTTTGATTATCATATTCATGTAATATTTTGTATAGCTAGTTTAATAAACGTCTTAGGTTAGTAATCTAACTTTAAACATATTAAAAGTACCATAGACGTTATAATAGGCATTTTTAAACAGAATAACTATATTAAACCCTTTTTTATCGTACACTGTTTGAATTACTTCGATTATTATAAAAATATTCTAGTAATATATCATAAGGCTAATTAAATAAACATCTTCGGTTATGATATTAGTTTTAAAGTATTAAAACTCCTTTTGACGTTTAAATCGGCTCTTTACGACGAAAAACTTGCAATAAATATTGTTTATCGTTCAATATTTAAGTTATTTCGATTATTAGTTAAAATATTCTTGTAATAACTCATTAAGGTAGTTTAATAAACGTCTTCGGTTGAAAATATTCGTTTTATAAGATCAAAACTTCCTTTGACGTCAAAACCGACTCTTTGAGACAAAATTTTTGCAAAAAACATTGTTTATCGTTCATTAATTGAGTTATTTCGACTTTTGATTATAATATTGGTGTAATATGATGTGCAGCTATTTTAATAAACGTCTTTAGTTATTAATCCAACTTTAAACATATTAAAAGTACTATTTACGTTAAAAAAGGCTGTTTTAAACAAAATACTTGTATTAAACCCTTTTTCTTCGTACACTATATGATTTATTTTGAGTATTGGCATTAAAATTCTTGTAATATGTCATACAGCTAATTAAATAAACCTCTTTGGATAGGTATATTAGTTTTAAAATATAAAAACTCCTTTTGACGTCAAAATCGGCTGTTTGAGACAAAGTACTTGCAGTAATCATTGTTTATCGTTAATTATTTCAGTTATTTTGATAATTAGTTACAAAATTCTTGTAATAACTCGTAAAGGTAATTTAGTAAACGTCTTCGGTAAGGAATATTAGTTTTTAAGTATTAAAATTCCTTTTGATGTCAAAATTGGCAGTCGAAGACGAAATACTTACAATAAACATTAATTATCGTACAATATTTGAGTTATTTCGATTTCTGTTTATAATATTCCTGTAATATTTCGTAGAGCTAATTAAATAAAGATCTTCGGTTAGAAATATTAGTTTTAAGGTATTAAAACACCTATTGACGTCAAAATTAATTGTTTGAGACAAAATACTTGCAGTAAACATTGTTTATCGTTCATTATTTGATATATTTTGATAATTAGTTACAATATTCTTGTAATAACTCGTAAAGGTATTATTATAAACGTCTTCGGTAAGGAATACTAGTTTTAAAGTATTAAAATTTCTTTTGATGTGAAAATCGGCGGTTTAAGACGAAATACTTACAATAAACTTTGTTTATCGTACATTATTTGAGTTATTTCGATTTTTGTTAATAATATTCCTGTAATATTTCGTACAGCTAATTAAATAAAGCTCTTCCGTTAGGAATATTAGTTTTAAAGTATTAAAACTCCTTTTGACGTCAAAATCGGCTGTTTGAGACGAATACTTGCAGTAAATATTGTTTATCGTTCATTATTTGAGTTATTTTGATAATAGTTACAATGTTCTTGTAATAACTCGTAAAGGTAATTCAGTAAACGTGTTCGGTAAGGAATATTAGTTTTAAAGTATTAAAACACCTTTTGATGTCAAAATCGGCGGTTGAAGACAAAATACTTACAATAAACATTGTTTATCGTATATTATTTGAGTTATTTCGATTTTTGTTTATAATATTCTTGTAATATATCATACAGCTAATTTAATAAAGCTCTTCGGTTAGGAATATTAGTTTTAAACTATTAAAAATTCTTTTGACGTCAAAATAAGCTTTTTAAGACGAAATACTTGCTATAAACATTGTTTATTATTCATTATTTGAGTTATTTCGATTACTAGTTTCAATATTCTTGTAATAACTCGTACAGCTAATAAAAAACAGCTCTTCGGATACGAATATTAGTTACAAAGTATTAAAACTCCCTTTGACGTCAAAATCGGCCATTTAAAGACGAAACACTTGCAATAAACATTGTTTATCGTTCATTATTTAAGTTATTTCAATGGTTAGTTACAATATTCTTGTAATAACTCGTAAAGGTAATTTTATAAACGTCTTTAGTTAATAATATTATTTTCAAAATATTTAAACACCTTTTGACGTCAAAATCGGCTGTTTAAGACGAAATACTTGCAATAAACATTGTTTATAGTACATTAATTGAGTTATTTCAATTTTTGGTTATAAAATGCTTGTAATATATCATACAATTAACAAAATAAACCTCTTAGGTTAGGAGTATTAGTTTTAAAGTATTAAAACACCTTTTATCGTCAAAATCGGCTATTTAAGACAAAATACTTCCAATAAACCTTAATTATCGTTCATTATTTGAGTTCTTTCGATTATTAGTTACAATATTCTTGTAATATTTTTATAGCTTATTTAATAAACGTCTTTGGTTAGTAATCTAATTTTAAACATATTAAAAGTACTATAGACATTATAATAGCCTGTTTTAAACAAAATACTTGTACTAAACCCTTTTTTATAGTATACTAATAAATTATATTGGTTATTGGCCTTAATAATCTTGTAATATATCATACAGCTAATTAAATGAATCTCATCGGTTAGGAATATCAGTTTTAAACTTTTAAAACTACCTTTAACGTCACATCAGCTGTTTAAGACAAAATACTTGCCATTAACATTGTTTATCGTTCATTATTTGAGTTATTTTGATTATTAATTACAATATACTTGTAATAAATCCTAAAGGTAATATTATAAACGTCTTCGGTTAAAAATATTGGTTTTAAAGTATTAAAACACCTTTTGACGTCAAAATCGGCTGTTTAAGACAAAATACTTGCAATAAACATTGTTTATCGTACACTATTTGAGTTATTTCCACTATTGGTTATAATATTCTTGAAATATTTTGTACATCTTGTTTAATTAGTGTCTTTGGTTAGTAGTCTATGTAAAAACATATTAAAAGTACTATAGACGTTATAAAAGGCTGTTTTAAACAAAATACTGGTATTAAACCGTTTCTTTATCGTACACTAAATGAATTATTTTAATTATTGGCATTAATAATCTTGTAAAATACCATACAGCTATTTTAATAAATTTCTTCGGTTAAAAACATTATTTTTAATATATAAAAACTCTATATAAAACTGATTTTAAAATGTCAAAATCGTCTTTTTAAGACGAAACTATTGCAATAAACATTGTTTATCGTTCAATATTTAAGTTATTTCGATTATTAGTTAAAACATTCTTGTAATAACTCATAAAGGTAATTTAATAAACGTCTTCGGTTAAAAATATTTGTTTCAAAAATCAAAACTTCTTTTGACTTCAAAACCGACTGTTTAAGACGAAAAACTTGTAATAAACATTGTTTATCGTTCAGTATTTAAGTTATTTCGACTGTTGGTTATAATATTCTTGTAATATTTCGTACAGCTAATTAAATAAAGCTTTTTGGTGAGGAATATTAGTTTAAAAGTATTAAAACCAATAATACAAAATATTAGTATAAAACTATTTAATAAACGTCTTCGGTTTCTAATCTACCTTTAAACTTAAAAATGTACTATAGACCTGATAATAGGCTGTTCAAGATGAAATACTTTCAATAAACCATGTTTATCGTTCAACATTTGAATTATTTTAATTTTTCGTTATAAAATGCTTGTATTACATCATACCGCTAATTTCTTAAAGCTTTTTGGTTAGGAATATTAGTTTTAAAGAATTAAAACTCCTTTTGACGTCAAAATCGGCATTTTAAGACAAAATACTTGCAATATACATTGTTTATCGTTATTAAATTGAATTATTTCGATTTTTAGTTACAATATTCTAGTAATAATTCGTAAAGATAATTTAATAATGGTCTTCGGTTAATACTATTAGTTTTAAAAGATTAAAACTCCTTTTGACTTCAAAATTGGCTGTTTAAGACAAAACACTTGCAATAAACATTGTTTTTCGTACAGTATATAATTTATTTTAATTTTTGATTATAATATTCGTTTAATACTTCGTACAGCTAATTAAATACATCTCTCGGTTAGGAATATTAGTTTTAAAGTATTAAAACTCCTTTTGACGTCAAAATTGGCTGTTAAAAACGAAACACTTGAAATAAACATTGTTTATCGTAAAGTGTTTAAGTTATTCCATTTGTTGTTTATAATATTTTTGTAATGTTTCGTACAGCTATATAAATAAATGTTTAGTTAGCAATTCAAACTCAAACATATTAAAAAAACTATTGACGTTATAATAGGCTGTTTTAAACAAAATACTTGTATTAAACCCTTTTTTCGTGTACAATATATGAATCATTTTGATTATTGGCATTACTAATCATGTAATAAATCATACAGCTAATTAAATAAACCTCTTCGGATAGGAATATTAGTTTTAAAGTATTAAAATTCTTTTTGACGTCAAAATCGGCTGTTTAAGTCGAAATCTTAAGATTCCATATAAGAAGAGACCAACACGTTTTTAATTCACTCAGAAGATGGATGGACACTGGTTTAAAAAAACCATCTAATAGATCATCAGCGATTGCTGAACACCTTTTAATCAATTCACATTGCGCAAAGAACTATAGTGATAGTAACTTTTCAATTTTAAGTAAAGCTCGTAACGATTATCACCTAAGTGTTTTAGAATCTTTATTTATAAAAACATGTAAACCTAATCTATGTAAGCAACAATACGTTTATAAATCTAATCTTTATAAGTTGTTATAGATTTTATTTAAATTTTGTCGCTTATTTTTTTATTTTTAATGTTGCTTATCTTAGTTAAATTACTAATTAACTGTTTTATATATGCATTTATGAATTGTGAATGCTTAATTAATTTTTGCTAAATTATGCTAATTATTGTTAATTGTTTTTTCTGATTTCTCTGATGTAACCTCTAACTATTTATATACTCAAAATTTAATCTTAAAATTAGTTGCTAACAAAGGTAGTTGAAAAGCGTTAGCCGAAATCGATTTTACTTGTTTGTTGCTATAATAAAGATGTTTTTGAATGGATTTTGTCTTAGATTTTTGTACAAGATATGTAGTACTAAAAAGTTATTTAATTGTAATAACTCATAAAGGTAATTTAATAAACGTCTTCGGTTAAAAATATTTATTTTAAAGCATCAAAACTTCTTTTAACGTCAAAACCGACTGTTTAAGACGAAATACTTGCATTAAGCATTGTTTATCGTTTATTATTTAAGTTATCTCGATTTTTGGTTATAAAATTGGTGTTATATTATGTACAGCTAATTTAATAAACGTCTTTAGTTAGTAATCCAACTTTAAACATATTAAAAGTACTATAGACTGCCTGTTTAGTTAATAGGATGTTTTAAACTAAATACATGTATTAAACTCTTTTTTCTCGTACACTATATGAATTATTTAAGTTATCTCGATTATTAGTTACAATATTCTTGTAATAACTCGTAAAGGTAATTTAATAAATGTCTTCGGTTAAAAATATTAGTTTTAAAGTTTTAAAACTCCTTTTGACGTCAAAATCGGCTGTTTAAGACGAAAAACTTGTAATAAACATTGTTTATCGTACAGTATTTAAGTTATATTAATTGTTCGTTATAATATTCTTGTAATATTTTCTAAAGCTAATTAAATAAAGATCTTCGGTTAGGAATATCAGTTTTAAAGTATTGTAACACTATTTGACGTCAAAATCGTCTGTTTAAGACGAAATAAATGCAATAAACATGCTTATCGTACATTATTTGAGTTATTTCGACTTTTTGTTATAATGTTCTTTTAATATTTTGTACAGTCAGATTAATAAACCCCTTAGGTTAGTAATCTAACTTTAAACATATTAAAAGTACTATAGACGTTATAGTAGACTGTTTTTAACAAAATAACTATATCAAACCCTTTTTTATTGTACGTTATTTGAATTACTTTGATTAATATAATTAATATTCTTGAAATATATCATACAGCTAATTAAATAAACCTCTTCGGTAAAGAACATCAGTTTTAAAGCATTAAAACTTCTTCTGATGTCAAAATCGGCAGTTTAAGACGAAATACTTACAATAAACATTGTTTATCGTACATTATTTGAGTTATTTCGACTTTTGGTTACAATATTGGTGTATTATTATGTACAGCTAATTTAATAAACGTCTTTAGTTAGTAATCCAACTTTTAAAATATTAAAAGTACTTTCGACGTTAGAATAGGCTGTTTTAAACAAAATACTTGTAATAAACCCTTTTTTCTTGTACAATATATTAATTATTTTGATTATTGGCACTAATAATCATGTAATATATCATACAGCTAATTAAATGAACCTCTTCGGACAGAAATATTAGTTTTAAACTAATAAAAGTATTAATTCCTTTTGACGTCAAAATCTGCTGTTTCAGACGAAATACTTGCAGTAAACATTGTTTATCGTTCATTAATTGAGTTATTTCGATTTTTGATTATAATATATCTGTAATAACTCGTAAAGGTAATTTAATAAACGTCTTCGGTTAAAAAAAATAGTTTTTAAGTTTTAAAACTCCTTTTGACGTTAAAATCGGCTGTTTAAACCAAATACTTGCAACAAACATTGTTTATCGTTCATTGTTTAAGCTATTTTGACTTTTGGTTATAATATTCGTTTAACTTTTGTATAGCTAATGTAAAAAACGTCTTCGGTTAGTAATATAACTTTAAACATATTAAAAGTACTATAGACGTTATAATAATCCTTTTAAACAGAATAACTATATTAAACCCTTTTAAACCGACGTTATTTGGATTACTTTGATTATTATATTAGTATTCTTGTAATATATCATACGGCTAATTAAATAAACATCTTCGGTTATGATATTAGTTTTAAAGTATTAAAACTTCTTTTGACATTTAATTCGGCTGTTTAAGACGAAATACTTGCAATAAACATTGTTTATCGGTTAATATTTAAGTTATTTCGATTATTAGTAAAAATATTCTTGTAATAACTCATAAAGGTAATTTAATAAACGTCTTCGGTAAAAAATATTTGTTTTAAAGCATCAAAACTTCCTTTAACGTCAAAGCCGACTGTTTAAGACGAAATACTTGCAATAAGCATTGTTTATCGTTCATTATTTGAGTTATTTCGATTTTTGGTTATAATATTGGTGTAATATTATGCACAGCTAATTTAATAAACGTCTTTAATTAGTAATCCAATTTTAAACATATTAAAAGTACTATAGACGTTATAATAGGCTGTTTTAAACAAAATAATTGTATTAAACCCTTTTTTCATGTACAATATATGAATAATTTTAATTGTTGGCATTAATAATCATGTAATATATCATACAGCTAACTAAATAAACCTCTTCGGATAGAAATATTAGTTTTAAAGTATTAAAACTCATTTTGACGTCAAAATCGGCTGTTTGAGACGAAATACTTGCAATAAACATTGTTTATCGTTCATTATTTGAGTTATTTCGATTATTAAAAATAATAATCTTGAATAACTCTTAAAGGTAATTTAATAAACATCTTCGGTTAAAAATATTAATTTTAAAACTCCTTTTGACGTCAAAATCGGCTGTTTAAGACGAAAAACTTGAAACAAACATTGTTTATAGTACAGTATTTAAGTTATTGCGATTGTTGGTTATAATATTCCTGTCATATTTCGTACAGCTATTTAAATAAAGCTCTTCGGTTAGGAATATTAGTTTTAAAGTATTAAAACTTCTTTTAACGTCAAGATCGGTTGTCTAAGACGAAATACTTGGAAAAAACATTGTTTATCGTACATTATTTGAGTTGTTTCGATTGTTGGTTATAATATTCTTGTAATATTTTGTACAGCTAATTAAACAAAGTTCTTCAGTTAGAAATATTAGTTATAAATTATTAAAACTTCCTTTGACGTCAAAATCGGCTGTTTAAGACAAAATACATGCAATAAACATTGTTTATCGTACATTATTTAAGTTATTTCGGCTTTTAGTAATAATATTCTTGTAAAATTTTTTACAGCTAATTTAATAAACGTCTTTAGTTATTAATTCAACTTTAAACATATTAAAAGAACATACTATATACGTTATAATAGGCTGTTTAGAACAAAATACTTGTATTAAACCATTTTTTATCGCACATTATATGATTTATTTTGATTATTGGCATTAATATTCTTGTAATAAATCATACAGCTTATTAAATAAACCTCTTTGGTTAGAAAAATTAGTTTTAAAGTATTAGAACTCCTTTTGACTCGAAAATCGGCTGTTTAAGACGAAACATTTGCAATAAAGATTGTTTATCGTACAGTATTGAAGTTATTTCAATTGTTGGTTATTATTTTTTTGTAGTATATCATACAGCTTATTAAATAAACCTCTTTGGTCAAGAATATTATGTTTAAAGTATTAAAACTCCTTTTGACGTCGAAATCGGCTATTTAAAACCAAATACTTGCAATAAACATTGTTTATCGTTCAGTATTAAAGTTATTTCGATTGATGGTTATAATTTTATTGAAATATATCAAACAGCTAACTCAATAAAGCTCTTCGGTTAGAAATATTAGTTTTAAAGTAATAAAACTCCTTCTGACGTCAAAATCGGCTGTTTGAGACGAAACACTTGCAATAAACATTGTTTATAGTTCATTATTTGAGTTATTTTCAATTTTGGTTGTAAAATGCTTGTAATATTTTTATAGCTAGTTTAATAAACGTCTTTGGTTAGTAATCTAACTTTAAACAAATTAAAAGTACTATAGACATAATAATAGGCTGTTTTAAACAAAATACTTGTACTAAACCCTTTTTTCTAGTACACTAATAAATTATTTTGATTATTGGCTTTAAAATCTTCTGAATATATCATACAGCTAATTAGATAAACCTCATCGGTTAGATATATTAGTTTTAAACTATTAAAACTTCTTTTGACGTCAAATCAGCTGTTTAAGACGAAATACTTGCCATAAACATTGTTTATCGTTCATTATTAGATTTATTTTTATTATTAGCGATAATTAGCTTGTAATATATCATACAGGTAATTAAATAAGCCTTTACGGTTAGGAATATTAGTTTTAAAGTATTCAAACTTCTTTTGAAGTCAAAATCAGCTGTTTAAGACGAAAAACTAGCCATAAACATTGTTTATCGTTCATTTTTTGAGTTATTTCGATTATTAGTTACAATATGTTTGTAATAACTCATAAAGGTAATCTAACAAACGTGTTGCAATGAAAATGTTAGTTTTAAAGTTTTAAAAGTTCTTTTGACGCCTAAATCAGCTGTTTCAGACGAAATATTGTTAACAAACATTGTTTATCGTACAGTATTTAAGTTATTGCGATTGTAGGTTATAATATTCCTGTAATATTTCGTACAGCTAATTAATTAAAACTCTTCGGTTAGTAATATTAGTTATAAAATATATTAAAACTCCTTTTGACGTCAAAGTCGGCTGTTTAAGACGAAATACCTGAAATAAATATGTTTATTAAACATTATTTGAGTTATTTCGACTTTTTATTTTAATATTCTTGTAATATTTTGTATAGCTAATTTAATAAACGTCATAGGTTAGTAATCTAACTTTAAACATATTGAAAGTACTATAGACGTTATAATAGGCTTTTTTAAACAGAATAACTATATTAAACCCTTTTTTATCGTACACTGTTTGAATTACTTCGATTATTATAAAAGTATTCTAGTAATATATCATACGGCTAATTAAACATCTTCGGTAAGAATAGTAGTTTTAAAGTATTGAAACTGCTTTTGAAGTTTAAATTGGCTGTTTAAGACGAACTACTTGCAATAAACATTGTTTATCGTTAATATTTAAGTTATTTCGATTATTAGTTAAAATATTCTTGTTATAACTCATAATGGTAATTTAATAAACGTCTTCGGTTAAAAATATTTGTTTTAAAACATCAAAACTTCCTTTGACTTCAAAACCGACTGATTAAGACGAAATACTTGCAATAAACATTGTTTATCGTTTAATATTTGAGTTATTTCGACTTTTTGTTATAATATTGGTGTAATATTATGTGCATCTATTTTAAATAAACGTTTTTAGTTAGTAATCCATCTTTAAACATATTAAAAGTACTATAGACGTTATAATACGCTGTTTTAAACAAAATACTTGTATTAAACCCTTTTTTCTCGTACACTATATGAATTATTTTCAGTATTAGCATTAATATTCTGGTAATATGTCATACAGCTAATTAAAAAAACCTCTTCGGTAATTTGTATTAGTTTTAAAGTATTAAAACTCCTTTTGACGTCAAAATCGGCTGTTTAAGACGAAATACTAGCAATTAAAATTGTTTATCGTCATTCTTTGAGTTATTTCAATTATTTATTACAATATTTTTGTAATAACTCGTAAAGGTAATTTAATAAACGTCTTCGGATATAAATATTACTTTTAAAGTTTTAAAACTCGTTTTGACGTCAAAATCGGCTGTTTGAGACGAGACACTTGCAATAAACATTGTTTATCGTACAGTATTTAAGTTATATTGATCGTTGGTTATAATCTTGCAATATTACTAGAGCTAATTAAATAAACCTCTTTGTTAAGGAATATTAGTTTTAAAGTATTAAAACTTCTCTTGATGTCAAAATCGGCGGTTTACGACGAAATACTTACAATAAACATTGTTCATCGTACATTATTTGAGTTATTTCGATTTTTGTTTATAACATTCTTGTAATATTTCGTACAGCTAATTAAACAAAATTCTTCGGTTAGGAATGATGGTTTTAAAGTATCAAAACTCCTTTGTTGTCAAAATCGGCTGTTTAAGACGAAATAGTTGCAATAAACATTGTTTATTGTACATTATTTGAGTTATTTCGACTTTTGAATATAATAATCTTGTAATATTTTCTGTAGCTAATTTTATTAACGTCTTAGGTTAGTAATCTAACTTTAATTATATTAAAAGTAGTCTAGATATTATAATAGGCTTTTTAAAACAGAATAACTATATTAAACCCTTTTTTATCGTAGGTTATTTGAATTACTTTGGTTATTATATTGGTATTCTTGTAATATATCATACGGCTAATTAAATAAACATCTTTGGTTAGGAAATTAGTTTTAAAGTATTAAAACTCCTTTTGACGTTTAAATCGGCTGTTTAAGACGAAAAACTTGCAATATACATTTTTTATCGTTTAATATTTAAGTTATTTCGAATTTTGTTAATAATATTTTTGTATTATTTCGTACAGTTAATTAAATAAAGCTCTTCCGTTAGAAAAATTAGTTTTAAAGTATTAAAACTCCTTTTGACGTAAAATCGGCTGTTTGAGACGAAATACTTGCAGTAAATAATGTTTATCGTTCATTATTTCAGTTATTTTGATAATTAGTTACAATATTCTTGTACTAACTCGTAAAGGTAATTTAGTAAACGTCTTTGGTTAGGAATATTAGTTTTAAAGTATTAAAACTCCTTTTGATGTCAAAATCGGCGGTTTAAGACGAAATACTTACAATAAACATTGTTTATCGTACATTATTTAAGTTATTGCGTTTGTTGGTTATAATATTCCTGTAATATTTCGTAGAGCTAATTAAATAAAGATCTTCGGTTAGGAATATTAGTTTTAAAGTATTAAAACTCCTTTTGATGTCAAAATCGGCGGTTTAAGACGAAATACTTACAATAAACATTGTTTATCGTACATTATTTAAGTTATTTCGATTTTTGTTTATAATATTCTCGTTATATATCATACAGCTAATATAATAAAACTCTTCAGTTAGGAATATTAGTTTTCAACTATTAAAACTCCTTTTGAATTCAAAATTAGGTTTTTAAGACGAAATACTTGCAATAATCATTATTTATCATTCATTATTTAAGTTATTTCGATTATTAGTTAAAATAATCTTGTAATAACTCAAAAAGGTAATTTAATAAACGTCTTCGGTTAAAAATATTTGTTTTAAAGCATGAAAACTTCCTTTGACGTCAAAACGGACTGTTTAAGACGAAATACTTGCAAAAAACATTGTTTATCGTTCATTAATTGAGTATTTCGACTTTTGATTATAATATTGGTGTAATATTATGAGCATCTATTTTAATAAACGTCTTTAGTTAGTAATCAAACTTTAAACATATTAAAAGTACTATAGACGTTAAATTAGGCTGTTTTAAACAAAATACTTGTATTAAAAACTTTTTTCTCGTACACTATTTGAATTATTTTAAGTATTGGCATTAATATTTTTGTAATATGTCATACAGCTAATTTAATAAACCTCTTCGGATAGGAATATTAGTTTTTAAGTATTAAAACTCCCTTTGACGTCAAAATCGGCTATTTAAGACGAAATACTTGCAAAAAACATTGTTTATCGTTCATTATTTAAGTTGTTACGACGGTTAGTTACAATATTCTTGTAATAACTCTTAAAAGGTAATTTGATAAACGTCTTCAATTAATAATATTATTTTTAAAATATATAAACACCTTTTGACTTCAAAATCGGCTGTTGAAGACGAAATACTTGCAGTAAATATTGTTTATCGTACAGTATTTAAGTTATTTAGATTGATGGTTATTCTTTTATTGTAGTATATAATACAGCTTATCAAAAAAACCTCTTCGGTTTGAAATATTATTTTTAAAGTATTAAAACTCCTTTTGACGTCAAATCGGCTGTTTAAGACGAAATACTTGCAATAAACTTTGTTTATCGTTCTTTATTTGAGTTATTTTGATTATCGGTATTAATATTCTTGAAATATATCAAACATCTAATTCAGTAAAGCTCATCGGTTAGAAATATTAGTTTTAAAGTATTAAAACTCCTTTTGACATCAAAATCGGCTCTTTAAGACGAAACACTTGCAATAAACATTGTTTATAGTACATTATTTGAGTTATTTCAATTTTTGGTTATAAAATGCTCGTAATATATCATACAATTAACTAAATAAACTTTTTAGGTTAATATTATTATTTTTAAAGAATTAAAACTCCTTTTGACGTCAAAATCGGCTGTTTATGACAAAACACTTGCAATAAATATTGTTTATCGTACAGTATATAATTTATTCTAGTTTTTGACCAAAATATTCGTCTCATACTTCGTACAGCTAATTAAATAAATCTCTTCGGTTAGGAATATTAGTTTTAAAGTATTAAAACTCCTTTTGACGTCAAAATTGGCTGTTAAAAACGAAACACTTGAAATAAACATTGTTTATCGTAAAGTGTTTAAGTTATTCCATTTGTTGTTTATAATGTTTTTGTAATATTTTGTACAGCTAATTAAATAAACGTCTTTAGTTATTAATCCAAATTTAAACATATTAAAAGTACTATTGACGTTAGAATAGGCTGTTTTAACAAAATACTTGTAAAAAACCCTTTTTTCTTGTACAATATATAAATTATTTTGATTATTGGCTTTACTAATCATGTAATATATCATACAGCTAATTAAAACAACCTTTTCGGATAGTAATATTAGCTTTAATGTATTAAAACTCCATTTGACGTCAAAATCGGATGTTTGAGACGAAATACTTGCAGTAAACATTGTTTTTCGTTCATTATTTGAGTTATTTCGATTTTTAGTTACAATTTTCTTGTAATAACTCGTAAACGGTATTTAATAAACGTCTTTGGTTAAAAATATTAGTTTTAAAGTTTTAAAACTCCTTTTGACGTCAAAATCGGCTGTTTAAGACGAAATACATGCAATAAACATTGTTTATTGTATATTATTTGAGTTATTTCGACTTTTGTGCATAATATTCTTGTAATATTTTTATAGCTAATTTAATAAACGTCTTAGGTTTGTAATCTAACTTTAAACATATTAAAAGTACTAAAGACGTTATAATAGGCTGTTCTAAAACAGAATAACTACATTAAACCCTTTTTTATCGTACGTTGTTTGAATTACTTTGATTATTATATTAGTAATCTTGTAATATATCATACGGCTAATTAAATAAACATCTTCGGTAAGAATATTAGTTTTAAAGTATTAAAACTTCTTTTGACGTTTAAATCGGCTGTTTAAGACGAAATACTTGCAATAAACATTGTTTATCGTTCAATATTTAAGTTATTTTGATTATTAGTTAAAATATTCTTGTAATAACTCGTAAAGGTAATTTAATAAACGTCTTCGGTTGAAAATATTTGTTTCAAAGCATCAAAACTTCCTTTGACTTCAAAACCGACTGTTTAAGACGAAATACTTGCAATAAACATTGTTTATCGTTCAATACTTGAGTTATTTCGACTTTTTGTTATAATATTGGTGTAATATTATGTGCATCTATTTTAAAAAACGTCTTTAGTTAGTAATCCAACTTTAAACATATTAAAAGTACTCTAGACGTTATAATACGCTGTTTTAAACAAAACACTTGTATTAAACCCTTTTTTCTCGTACACTATATGAATTATTTTCAGTATTGGCATTAATATTCTTGTGATATGTCATACAGCTAATTAAATAAACCTCTTCGGATAGGAATATTAGTTTTAAAGTATTAAAACTCCTTTTGACGTCAAAATCGGCTGTTTGAAACAAAATACTTGCAGTAAACATTGTTTATCGTTCATTATTTGAGTTATTTTCATAATTAGTTACAATATTCTTGTAATAACTCGTACAGCTAATTAAAAAAGCTCTTTGGATAGAAATATTAGTTTTAAAGTATTAAAACTCCCTTTGACGTCAAAATCGGCTATTTAAGACGAAATACTTGCAAAAAACATTGTTTATCGTTCATTATTTAAGTTATTACGACGGTTAGTTACAATATTCTTGTAATAACTCTTAAAAGGTAATTTGATAAACGTCTTCAATTAATAATATTATTTTTAAAATATATAAACACCTTTTGACTTCAAAATCGGCTGTTGAAGACGAAATACTTGCAGTAAATATTGTTTATCGTACAGTATTTAAGTTATTTCGATTGATGGTTATTCTTTTATTGTAGTATATAAAAGACAGCTTATCAAAAAAACCTCTTCGGTTTGAAATATTATTTTTAAAGTATTAAAACTCCTTTTGACGTCAAATCGGCTGTTTAAGACGAAATACTTGCAATAAACTTTGTTTATCGTTCTTTATTTGAGTTATTTTGATTATCGGTATTAATATTCTTGAAATATATCAAACATCTAATTCAATAAAGCTCATCGGTTAGAAATATTAGTTTTAAAGTATTAAAACTCCTTTTGACATCAAAATCGGCTCTTTAAGACGAAACACTTGCAATAAACATTGTTTATAGTACATTATTTGAGTTATTTCAATTTTTGGTTATAAAATGCTCGTAATATATCATACAATTAACTAAATAAACTTTTTAGGTTAAAATTATTATTTTTAAAGAATTAAAACTCCTTTTGACGTCAAAATCGGCTGTTTATGACAAAACACTTGCAATAAATATTGTTTATCGTACAGTATATAATTTATTCTAGTTTTTGACTAAAATATTCGTCTCATACTTCGTACAGCTAATTAAATAAATATCTTCGGTTAGGAATATTAGTTTTAAAGTATTAAAACTCCTTTTGACGTCAAAATTGGCTGTTAAAAACGAAACACTTGAAATAAACATTGTTTATCGTAAAGTGTTTAAGTTATTCCATTTGTTGTTTATAATATTTTTGTAATATTTTGTACAGCTAATTAAATAAACGTCTTTAGTTATTAATCCAAATTTAAACATATTAAAAGTACTATTGACGTTATAATAGGCTGTTTTAACAAAATACTTGTAAAAAACCCTTTTTTCTTGTACAATATATAAATTGTTTTGATTATTGGCTTTACTAATCATGTAATATATCATACAGCTAATTAAAACAACCTTTTCGGATAGTAATATTAGCTTTAATGTATTAAAACTCCTTTTGACGTCAAAATCGGATGTTTGAGACGAAATACTTGCAGTAAACATTGTTTTTCGTTCATTATTTGAGTTATTTCGATTTTTAGTTACAATTTTCTTGTAATAACTCGTAAAAGGTATTTAATAAACGTCTTTGGTTAAAAATATTAGTTTTAAAGTTTTAAAACTCCTTTTGACGTCAAAATCGGCTGTTTAAGACGAAATACATGCAATAAACATTGTTTATTGTATATTATTTGAGTTATTTTGACTTTTGTTCATAATATTCTTGTATAAGTTTTATAGCTAATTTAATAAACGTCTTAGGTTTGTAATCTAACTTTAAACATATTAAAAGTACTAAAGACGTTATAATAGGCTGTTCTAAAACAGAATAACTACATTAAACCATTTTTTATCGTACGTTGTTTGAATTACTTTGATTATTATATTAGTAATCTTGTAATATATCATACGGCTAATTAAATAAACATCTTCGGTAAGAATATTAGTTTTAAAGTATTAAAACTCCTTTTGACGTTTAAATCGGCTGTTTAAGACGAAAAACTTGCAATATACATTTTTTATCGTTTAATATTTAAGTTATTTCGAATTTTGTTAATAATATTTTTGTATTATTTCGTACAGTTAATTAAATAAAGCTCTTCCGTTAGAAAAATTAGTTTTAAAGTATTAAAACTCCTTTTGACGTAAAATCGGCTGTTTGAGACGAAATACTTGCAGTAAATAATGTTTATCGTTCATTATTTCAGTTATTTTGATAATTAGTTACAATATTCTTGTACTAACTCGTAAAGGTAATTTAGTAAACGTCTTTGGTTAGGAATATTAGTTTTAAAGTATTAAAACTCCTTTTGATGTCAAAATCGGCGGTTTAAGACGAAATACTTACAATAAACATTGTTTATCGTACATTATTTAAGTTATTGCGTTTGTTGGTTATAATATTCCTGTAATATTTCGTAGAGCTAATTAAATAAAGATCTTCGGTTAGGAATATTAGTTTTAAAGTATTAAAACTCCTTTTGATGTCAAAATCGGCGGTTTAAGACGAAATACTTACAATAAACATTGTTTATCGTACATTATTTAAGTTATTTCGATTTTTGTTTATAATATTCTCGTTATATATCATACAGCTAATATAATAAAACTCTTCAGTTAGGAATATTAGTTTTCAACTATTAAAACTCCTTTTGAATTCAAAATTAGGTTTTTAAGACGAAATACTTGCAATAATCATTATTTATCATTCATTATTTAAGTTATTTCGATTATTAGTTAAAATAATCTTGTAATAACTCAAAAAGGTAATTTAATAAACGTCTTCGGTTAAAAATATTTGTTTTAAAGCATGAAAACTTCCTTTGACGTCAAAACGGACTGTTTAAGACGAAATACTTGCAAAAAACATTGTTTATCGTTCATTAATTGAGTATTTCGACTTTTGATTATAATATTGGTGTAATATTATGAGCATCTATTTTAATAAACGTCTTTAGTTAGTAATCAAACTTTAAACATATTAAAAGTACTATAGACGTTAAATTAGGCTGTTTTAAACAAAATACTTGTATTAAAAACTTTTTTCTCGTACACTATTTGAATTATTTTAAGTATTGGCATTAATATTTTTGTAATATGTCATACAGCTAATTTAATAAACCTCTTCGGATAGGAATATTAGTTTTTAAGTATTAAAACTCCCTTTGACGTCAAAATCGGCTATTTAAGACGAAATACTTGCAAAAAACATTGTTTATCGTTCATTATTTAAGTTGTTACGACGGTTAGTTACAATATTCTTGTAATAACTCTTAAAAGGTAATTTGATAAACGTCTTCAATTAATAATATTATTTTTAAAATATATAAACACCTTTTGACTTCAAAATCGGCTGTTGAAGACGAAATACTTGCAGTAAATATTGTTTATCGTACAGTATTTAAGTTATTTAGATTGATGGTTATTCTTTTATTGTAGTATATAATACAGCTTATCAAAAAAACCTCTTCGGTTTGAAATATTATTTTTAAAGTATTAAAACTCCTTTTGACGTCAAATCGGCTGTTTAAGACGAAATACTTGCAATAAACTTTGTTTATCGTTCTTTATTTGAGTTATTTTGATTATCGGTATTAATATTCTTGAAATATATCAAACATCTAATTCAGTAAAGCTCATCGGTTAGAAATATTAGTTTTAAAGTATTAAAACTCCTTTTGACATCAAAATCGGCTCTTTAAGACGAAACACTTGCAATAAACATTGTTTATAGTACATTATTTGAGTTATTTCAATTTTTGGTTATAAAATGCTCGTAATATATCATACAATTAACTAAATAAACTTTTTAGGTTAATATTATTATTTTTAAAGAATTAAAACTCCTTTTGACGTCAAAATCGGCTGTTTATGACAAAACACTTGCAATAAATATTGTTTATCGTACAGTATATAATTTATTCTAGTTTTTGACCAAAATATTCGTCTCATACTTCGTACAGCTAATTAAATAAATCTCTTCGGTTAGGAATATTAGTTTTAAAGTATTAAAACTCCTTTTGACGTCAAAATTGGCTGTTAAAAACGAAACACTTGAAATAAACATTGTTTATCGTAAAGTGTTTAAGTTATTCCATTTGTTGTTTATAATGTTTTTGTAATATTTTGTACAGCTAATTAAATAAACGTCTTTAGTTATTAATCCAAATTTAAACATATTAAAAGTACTATTGACGTTAGAATAGGCTGTTTTAACAAAATACTTGTAAAAAACCCTTTTTTCTTGTACAATATATAAATTATTTTGATTATTGGCTTTACTAATCATGTAATATATCATACAGCTAATTAAAACAACCTTTTCGGATAGTAATATTAGCTTTAATGTATTAAAACTCCTTTTGACGTCAAAATCGGATGTTTGAGACGAAATACTTGCAGTAAACATTGTTTTTCGTTCATTATTTGAGTTATTTCGATTTTTAGTTACAATTTTCTTGTAATAACTCGTAAACGGTATTTAATAAACGTCTTTGGTTAAAAATATTAGCTTTAAAGTTTTAAAACTCCTTTTGACGTCAAAATCGGCTGTTTAAGACGAAATACATGCAATAAACATTGTTTATTGTATATTATTTGAGTTATTTCGACTTTTGTGCATAATATTCTTGTAATATTTTTATAGCTAATTTAATAAACGTCTTAGGTTTGTAATCTAACTTTAAACATATTAAAAGTACTAAAGACGTTATAATAGGCTGTTCTAAAACAGAATAACTACATTAAACCCTTTTTTATCGTACGTTGTTTGAATTACTTTGATTATTATATTAGTAATCTTGTAATATATCATACGGCTAATTAAATAAACATCTTCGGTAAGAATATTAGTTTTAAAGTATTAAAACTTCTTTTGACGTTTAAATCGGCTGTTTAAGACGAAATACTTGCAATAAACATTGTTTATCGTTCAATATTTAAGTTATTTTGATTATTAGTTAAAATATTCTTGTAATAACTCGTAAAGGTAATTTAATAAACGTCTTCGGTTGAAAATATTTGTTTCAAAGCATCAAAACTTCCTTTGACTTCAAAACCGACTGTTTAAGACGAAATACTTGCAATAAACATTGTTTATCGTTCAATACTTGAGTTATTTCGACTTTTTGTTATAATATTGGTGTAATATTATGTGCATCTATTTTAAAAAACGTCTTTAGTTAGTAATCCAACTTTAAACATATTAAAAGTACTCTAGACGTTATAATACGCTGTTTTAAACAAAACACTTGTATTAAACCCTTTTTTCTCGTACACTATATGAATTATTTTCAGTATTGGCATTAATATTCTTGTGATATGTCATACAGCTAATTAAATAAACCTCTTCGGATAGGAATATTAGTTTTAAAGTATTAAAACTCCTTTTGACGTCAAAATCGGCTGTTTGAAACAAAATACTTGCAGTAAACATTGTTTATCGTTCATTATTTGAGTTATTTTCATAATTAGTTACAATATTCTTGTAATAACTCGTACAGCTAATTAAAAAAGCTCTTTGGATAGAAATATTAGTTTTAAAGTATTAAAACTCCCTTTGACGTCAAAATCGGCTATTTAAGACGAAATACTTGCAAAAAACATTGTTTATCGTTCATTATTTAAGTTATTACGACGGTTAGTTACAATATTCTTGTAATAACTCTTAAAAGGTAATTTGATAAACGTCTTCAATTAATAATATTATTTTTAAAATATATAAACACCTTTTGACTTCAAAATCGGCTGTTGAAGACGAAATACTTGCAGTAAATATTGTTTATCGTACAGTATTTAAGTTATTTCGATTGATGGTTATTCTTTTATTGTAGTATATAAAAGACAGCTTATCAAAAAAACCTCTTCGGTTTGAAATATTATTTTTAAAGTATTAAAACTCCTTTTGACGTCAAATCGGCTGTTTAAGACGAAATACTTGCAATAAACTTTGTTTATCGTTCTTTATTTGAGTTATTTTGATTATCGGTATTAATATTCTTGAAATATATCAAACATCTAATTCAATAAAGCTCATCGGTTAGAAATATTAGTTTTAAAGTATTAAAACTCCTTTTGACATCAAAATCGGCTCTTTAAGACGAAACACTTGCAATAAACATTGTTTATAGTACATTATTTGAGTTATTTCAATTTTTGGTTATAAAATGCTCGTAATATATCATACAATTAACTAAATAAACTTTTTAGGTTAAAATTATTATTTTTAAAGAATTAAAACTCCTTTTGACGTCAAAATCGGCTGTTTATGACAAAACACTTGCAATAAATATTGTTTATCGTACAGTATATAATTTATTCTAGTTTTTGACTAAAATATTCGTCTCATACTTCGTACAGCTAATTAAATAAATATCTTCGGTTAGGAATATTAGTTTTAAAGTATTAAAACTCCTTTTGACGTCAAAATTGGCTGTTAAAAACGAAACACTTGAAATAAACATTGTTTATCGTAAAGTGTTTAAGTTATTCCATTTGTTGTTTATAATATTTTTGTAATATTTTGTACAGCTAATTAAATAAACGTCTTTAGTTATTAATCCAAATTTAAACATATTAAAAGTACTATTGACGTTATAATAGGCTGTTTTAACAAAATACTTGTAAAAAACCCTTTTTTCTTGTACAATATATAAATTGTTTTGATTATTGGCTTTACTAATCATGTAATATATCATACAGCTAATTAAAACAACCTTTTCGGATAGTAATATTAGCTTTAATGTATTAAAACTCCTTTTGACGTCAAAATCGGATGTTTGAGACGAAATACTTGCAGTAAACATTGTTTTTCGTTCATTATTTGAGTTATTTCGATTTTTAGTTACAATTTTCTTGTAATAACTCGTAAAAGGTATTTAATAAACGTCTTTGGTTAAAAATATTAGTTTTAAAGTTTTAAAACTCCTTTTGACGTCAAAATCGGCTGTTTAAGACGAAATACATGCAATAAACATTGTTTATTGTATATTATTTGAGTTATTTTGACTTTTGTTCATAATATTCTTGTATAAGTTTTATAGCTAATTTAATAAACGTCTTAGGTTTGTAATCTAACTTTAAACATATTAAAAGTACTAAAGACGTTATAATAGGCTGTTCTAAAACAGAATAACTACATTAAACCATTTTTTATCGTACGTTGTTTGAATTACTTTGATTATTATATTAGTAATCTTGTAATATATCATACGGCTAATTAAATAAACATCTTCGGTAAGAATATTAGTTTTAAAGTATTAAAACTTCTTTTGACGTTCAAATCGGCTGTTTAAGACGAAATACTTGCAATAAACATTGTTTATCGTTCAATATTTAAGTTATTTTGATTATTAGTTAAAATATTCTTGTAATAACTCGTAAAGGTTATTTAATAAACGTCTTCGGTTGAAAATATTTGTTTCAAAGCATCAAAACTTCCTTTGACTTCAAAACCGACTGTTTAAGACGAAATACTTGCAATAAACATTGTTTATCGTTTAATACTTGAGTTATTTCGACTTTTTGTTATAATATTGGTGTAATATTATGTGCATCTATTTTAAAAAACGTCTTTAGTTAGTAATCCAACTTTAAACATATTAAAAGTACTCTAGACGTTATAATACGCTGTTTTAAACAAAACACTTGTATTAAACCCTTTTTTCTCGTACACTATATGAATTATTTTCAGTATTGGCAGTAATATTCTTGTGATATGTCATACAGCTAATTAAATAAACCTCTTCGGTAATTTGTATTAGTTTTAAAGTATTAAAACTCCTTTTGACGTCAAAATCGGCTGTTTGAAACAAAATACTTGCAGTAAACATTGTTTATCGTTCATTATTTGAGTTATTTTCATAATTAGTAACAATATTCTTGTAATAACTCGTACAGCTAATTAAAAAAGCTCTTTGGATAGAAATATTAGTTTTAAAGTATTAAAACTCCCTTTGACGTCAAAATCGGCTATTTAAGACGAAATACTTGCAAAAAACATTGTTTATCGTTCATTATTTGAGTTATTACGACGGTTAGTTACAATATTCTTGTAATAACTCGTAAAGGTAATTTGATAAACGTCTTCAGTTAATAATTCTATTTTTAAAATACATAAACACCTTTTGACGTCAAAATCGGCTGTTAAAGACGAAATACTTGCAATAAACATTGTTTATGGTACAGTATTTAAGTTATTTCGATTGATGATTATTATTTTATTGTAGTATATCGTAAAGCTTATTAAAAAAACCTCTTCGGTTTGAAATATTATTTTTAAATTATTAAAACTCTTTTTGACGTCAAAATTGGCTGTTTAAGACGAAATAATTTCAATAAACTTTGTTTATCGTTCATTATTTGAATTATATCGATTATCAGTATTAATATTCTTGAAATATATCATACAGCTAATTCAATAAAGCTCATTGGTTAGAAATATTAGTTTTAAAGTATTAAAACTCCTTTTGACATCAAAATCGGCTGTTTAAGACGAAACACTTGCAATAAACATTGTTTAAAGTACATTATTTAAGTTATTTCAATTTTTGTTTATAATATTCTTGTAATATTTCGTACAGCTAATTAAATAAAGCTCTTCGGTTAGGAACGATGGTTTTAAAGTATCAAAACTCCTTTTGTGTCAAAATCAACTGTTTAAGACGAAATAGTTGCAATAAACATTGTTTATTGTACATTATTTGAGTTATTTCGACTTTTGAATATAATATTCATGTAATATTTTGTGTAGCTAATTTTATTAACGTCTTAGGTTAGTAATCTAACTTTAGTTATATTAAAAATAGTCTAGATATTATAACAGACTTTTTAAAACAGAATAACTATATTAAACCCTTTTTTATCGTAGGTTATTTGAATTACTTTGATTAATATATTGGTATTCTTGTAATATATCATACGGCTAATTAAATAAACATCTTTGGTTAGGAAATTAGTTTTAAAGTTTTAAAACTCCTTTTGACGTTTAAATCGGCTGTTTAAAACGAAAAACTTGCAATATACATTTTTTATCGTTTAATATTTAAGTAATTTCGAATTTTGTTAATAATATTTTTGTATTATTTCGTACAGCTAATTAAATAAAGCTCTTCCGTTAGAAAAATTAGTTTTAAAGTATTAAAACTCCTTTTGACGTAAAATCGGCTGTTTGAGACGAAATACTTGCAGTAAATATTGTTTATCGTTCATTATTTAAGTTATTTGATAATTAGTTACAATATTCTTGTAATAACTCGTAAAGGTAATTTAGTAAACGTCTTCGGTAAGGAATATTAGTTTTAAAGTATTAAAACTCCTTTTGATGTCAAAATCGGCGGTTTAAGACGAAATACTTACAATAAACATTGTTTATCGTACATTATTTAAGTTATTGCGTTTGTTGGTTATAATATTCCTGTAATATTTCGTTCAGCTAATTAAATAAAGCTCTTCGGTTAGGAATATTAGTTTTAAAGTATTAAAACTCCTTTTGATGTCAAAATCGGCGGTTTAAGACGAAATACTTACAATAAACATTGTTTATCGTACATTATTTAAGTTATTTCGATTTTTGTTTATAATATTCTCGTTATATATCATACTGCTAATATAATAAAACTCTTCGGTTAGGACTATTAGTTTTAAACTATTAAAACTCCTTTTGAATTCAAAATTAGCTTTTTAAGACGAAATACTTGCAATAAACATTGCTTATCTTTAATTAATTGAGTTATTTCGACTTTTAATTATAATATTGATGTAATATTATGTTCAGCTATTTTGATAAACGTCTTTAGTTAGTAATCCAACTTTAAACATATTAAAAGTACTATAGACGTTAAATAGGCTGTTTTAAACATATTACTTGTATTAAACCCTTTTTTCTCGTACACTATATGAATTATTTTTAGTATTGGCATTAATATTCTTGTAATATGTCATACAGCTAATTAAATGAACCTCTTCGGTAAGGAATATTAGTTTAAAAGTTTTAAAACTTCTTTTGATGTCAAAATCGGCGGTTTAAGACGAAATACTTTTATAATCATTGTTTATCGTACATTATTAGAATTATTTCGATTTTTGTTTATAATATTCTTGTAATATATCATACAGCTAATTTAATAAAGCTCTTAACTTAGAAATATTAGTTTTAAACTATTAAAACTTCTTTTGACGTCAAAATTAGCTTTTTAAGACGAAATACTTGCAATAAACATTGTTTATCATTTATTATTTGAGTTCTTTCTATTATTAGTTACAATTTTCTTGTAATAACTCGTACAGCTAATTAAAAAAAGCTCTTCGGATAGGAATATTAGTTTTAAAGTATTAAAACTCCTTTTGACGTCAAAATCGGCTATTTAAGACGAAACACTTGAAATAAACATTGTTTATCGTTCATTATTTAAGTTATTTCGATTGTTAGTTATAATATTATTGTAGTATATCATATAGCTTATTAAAAAAACCTCTTCGGTTTGGAATATTATATTTAAAATATCAAAACTCCTTTTAACGTCAAAATCGGCTGTATAAGTCGAAATACTTGCAATAAACATTGTTTATCGTTCTTCGTTTGAGTTATTTTGATTATAGGTATTTATATTTTTGAAATATATCATACAGCTATTTCAATAAAGCTCATCGGTTAGAAATATTAGTTTTAAAGTATATTAACTCCTATTGACATAAAAATCGGCTGTTTAGTCGAAACACTTGCAATAAACATTGTTATAGTACATTATTTGAGTTATTTCAATTTTTGGTTATAAATGCTTGTAATATATCATACAATTAACGAATTAAAAGTCTTAGGTTAGTATTAGTTTTAAAGTATTAAAACACCTTTTGACGTCAAAATAGGCTTTTTAAGACGAAATACTTGCAATAAACATTAATTATCGTTCATTATTTAAGTTATTTCGATTTTTAGTTACAATATTCTTGTAATATTTTTATAGCTAATTTAATAAACGTCTTTGGTTAGTAATTAAATTTTGAACATATTAAAAGTACTATAGACATTACGTTATTAGACGTTTTTAACAAAATACTTTTACTAAACCCTTTTTATAGTATGCTAATAAATTATATTGATTATTGGCATTAATAATCTTGTAATATATCATACAGCTAGTTAAATAAATCTCATCGGTTAGGAATATTAGTTTTAAACTATTAAAACTTCTTTTGACGTCAAATCAGCTGTTTAAGACAAAATACTTGCCATTTACATTGTTTATCAATTATTCTTTGAGTTACTTTGATTATTAATTACTATATTCTTGTAATAACTTATAAAGGTAATTTTATAAACGTATTCGGTTAAAAATATTAGTTTTAAAGTATTAAAACACCTTTTGACGTCAAAATCGGCTGTTTTAGACAAAATACTTGCAATAAACATTGTTTATCGTACACTATTAGAGTTATTTCGACTTTTGATTATAAAAATCTTGAAATATTTTGTCATCTAATTAAATTTACGTCTTTGGTTATTAGTCTAACTTAAAACATTCTAAAAGTACTATAGACGTTATAATAGGCTGTTTTAAACAAAATACTTGTATTAAACCATTTCTTTATCGTACACTAAATGAAATATTTTGATTATTGGCATTTATAGTCTTGTAATATACCATACAGCTATTTTAATAAACCTATTCGGTAAAAAATTTATAATTTTAAAATATAAAAACTCCTTTAACGTCAAAATCGGCTTTTTGATACGAAACTATTGAAATAAACATTGTTTATCGTTCAATATTTAAGTTATTGCGATTATTAGTTAAAATATTCTTGTAATAACTCATAAATGTATATTAATAAACGTCTTTGGTTAAAAATATTTGTTTCAAAGCATCAAAACTTCCTTTGACTTTAAAACCGACTGTTTAAGACGAAATACTTATAATAAACATTGTTTATCGTACAGTATTTAAGTTATTTCGACTGTTGGTTATAATATTCTTGTAATATTTCATACAGCTAATTAAATAAAGCTTTTCGGTGAGCAATATTAGTTTAAAAGTATTAAAACTAGTTTTAAAATATTAAAACTCCCTTTAACGTCAAAATCGGCTGTTTAAGAATAAACATTTTCAATAAACATTGTTTACTTTACATTATTTGAGTTAATTCGACTTTTGGTAATAATGTTTTTGTAATATTTGTATAGCTAAATTAATAAACGTCTTCGGTTAGTAATCTAGCTTTAAAAATAAGAAAATACTATAGACCTTATAATAGGCTGTTCAAGACGAATTACGTGCAAAAAGCATTGTTTATCGTTCATTATTTAAATTATTTTAATTTTTCGTTATAAAATGCTTGTGTTATATCATACAGCTAATTTCTTAAACCTCTTCGGTTAGAAATATTAGTTTTAAAGTATTAAAACACCTTTTTACGTCAAAATCGGCTTTTTAAGACAAAATACTTGCAATATACATTGTTTATCGTTATTAAATTGAATTATTTCGATTAAAAGTTATTCTAGTAATAATTTGTAAAGGTGTTTTAATAATGGTCCTCGGTTAGAATTATTAGTTTAAAAAAATTAAAACTCCTTTTGACGTCAAAATCACCTGTTTAAGACTAGCAATAAACATTCTTTATCGTACAGTATATAATTTATTTTAATTTTTTTATATAATATTCGTCCAATACTTCGTAGAGCTAATTAAATAAATCACTTCGGGTAGAAATATTAGTTTTAAAGTATTAAAACTCCTTTTGACGTCAAAATTGGCTTTCAAAAACGAAACACTTATAATAAACATTGTTTATCGTAAAGTGTTTAAGTTATTCCATTTGTTGTTTATAATATTTTTGTAATTTTTCGTCCAGCTAATTAAATAAACGTCTTCAGTTAGTAATCCAATTCAAACATATTAAAAGTACTATTGACGTTATAATAGGCTGTTTTAAACAAAATACTTGTACTAAACCCTTTTTTCTAACTATTATAAATTATTTTGATTATTGGCATTACTAATCATGTAATTTATCATAGAGCTAATTAAATCAACCTCTTCGGATAGGAATATTAGTTCTAAAGTATTAAAACTTCTTTTGACGTCAAAATCGGCTGTTGTAGACGAAATATTTTCAGTAAACATTGTCTATCGTTTATTATTTGAGTTATTTCGATTTTTAGTTACAATATTCTCGTAATAACTCGTAAAGGTAATTTAATAAACGTCTTTGGTTAAAAGTATTAGTTTTAAAGTTATAAAACTTCTTTTGACGTCAAAATCGGCTGTTTAAGACGAAATACATGCAATAAACATTGTTTTTTTTACATTATTTAAGTTATTTCGACCTTTGATTATAATAATCTTGTAATATTTTGTGTAGCTAATTTTATAAACGTCTTAGGTTAGTAATCTAACTTTAAATATATTAAAAATACTCTAGATATTATAATAGTCTTTTTAGAACAGAATAACTATGTTAAACCCTTTTTTTTGTACGTTATTTGAATCACTTTTAATATTATATTAGTATTCTTGTAATATATCATACGGCTAATTAAATAAACATCTTCAGTAAGGATATTAGTATTTAAGTATTAAAACTCCTTTTGACGTTTAAATCGGCTATTTAAGACGATATACTTGCAATAAAAATTGTTTATCATTTAATATTTAAGTTATTTCGATTATTAGTTAAAATATTCTTGTAATAACTCATAATGGTAATTTAATAAACGTCTTCGGTAAAAAATATTTGTTTAAAAGCATAAAAACTTCCTTTGTCGTCAAAACCGACTGTTTAAGACGAAATACTTGCAATATTGAATAATGAATCGTTCATTATTTGAGTTTCTTTGACTTTTGGCTATAATATTGGTGTAATATTATGCACAGCTAATTTAATAAACGTCTTTAGTAAGTAATCCAACTTTAAACGAATTAAAAGTACTTTAGACGTTATAATAGGCTTTTTTATACAAAATACTTGTATTAAACCCTTTTTTCTTGTACAATATATGAATTATTTTGATTATTGGCATTAATGATCATGTATTATATCATATAGCTAATTAAATAAACCTGTTCGGATAGGAATATTAGTTTTAATTTATTAAAACTCCTTTTGATGTCAAAATCGGCTGTTTAAGACGAAATACTTGCAGTAAACATTGTTTATCGTTCATTATTTGAGTTATTTTGATTATTAGTAACAATATTTTTGTAATAACTCGTAAAGGTAATTTAATAAACGTCTTCGGTAAAAAAATTAGTTTTAAAGTTTTAAAACTCCTTTTGACGTCAAAATTGGCTTTTTAGACAAAATACTTGCAATATACATTGTTTATTGTTATTAAATTGAATTATTTCGATTTTTAGTTACAATATTCTAGTAATAATTTGTAAAGGTAATTTAATAATGGTCTTCGGTTAAAATTATTAGTTTTAAAAAATTAAAACTCCTTTTGACGTCAAAATCGCCTGTTTAAGACTTGCAATAAGCATTGTTTATCGTACAGTATATAATTTATTTTAATTTTTTATTATAATATTCGTCAAATACTTTGTACAGCTAATTAAATAAATCTCTTCGGTTAGGAATACTAGTTTTAAAGTATTAAAACTCCTTTTGACGTCAAAATTGGCTGTTAAAAACGAAACACTTGAAAAAAACATTGTTTATCGTAAAGTGTTTAAGTTTTTCCACTTGTTGTTTATAATATTTTTGTAATATTTCGTACAGCTAATTAGATAAACGTCTTCAGTTAGTAATTTAAATTTAAACATATTAAAAGTACTATTGACGTTATAATAGGCTGTTTTAAACAAAATACTTGTATTAAACCCTTTTTTCTTGTACAATATATAAATTATTTTGATTATTGGCATTACTAATCATGTAATATATCATACAGCATGTTAAATAAACCTCTTCGGATAAGAATATTAGTTTTAAAGTATTAAAACTCCTTTTGACGTCAAGATCGGCTGTTTGAGACGAAATACTTCCAGTAAACATTGTTTATCGTTCATTATTTGAGTTATTTTGATTATTAGTTACAATATTCTTGTAATAACTCGTGAAGGTAATTTAATAAACGTCTCTGGTTAAAAAAATTAGTTTTAAAGTTTTAAAACTCCTTTTGACGTCGAAATTGGCTGTTTAAGACAAAATACTTGCAATAAAAATTGTTGATTGTACATTGTTTGAGTTATTTTGACTTTTGGTTATAATAATCGTATATTTTTTGTACAGCTAATTTAATAAACGTTTTTGGTTAGTAATATAACTTTAAACATTTAAAAGTACTATAGACGTTATAATTGGCTGTTTTAAAACAAAAAACTCTTGTATTAAACCCTTTTTCTTTGTACACTATATAATTTTTTTGATTATTGGCATTAATATTCTTGTAATATATCATACAGCTTATTAAATTAACCTCTTCGGTAAGGAATATTAGTTATAAAGTATTAAAACTCCTTTTGACGTCGAAATCGGCTGTTTAAGAAGAAATACTTGCAATAAACATTGTTTATCGTTCATTATTTAAGTTATTTCGATTATTATTTACAATATGCTTATAACTCGTAAAGGTAATTTAGTAAACGTATTCGTTGAAAATATTAGTTTTAAAGTTTTAAAACTCCATTTGACGTCAAAATCGGCTGTTCAAGACGAAAAACTTGCAACAAACATTGTTTATCGTACAGTATTTAAGTTATTGCGATTGTTAGTTATAATATTTCTGTAATATTTCGTACAGCTATTTAAATTTAGCTCTTCGGTTAGGAATATTAGTTTTAAAGTATTAAAACTCCTTTTGATGTAAAAATTGTCTGTTTAAGACAAAATACTTGCAATAACGTTGTTTATTGTACATTATTTGAGTTTTTTCAACTTTTGATTATCATATTCATGTAATATTTTGTATAGCTAGTTTAATAAACGTCTTAGGTTAGTAATCTAACTTTAAACATATTAAAAGTACCATAGACGTTATAATAGGCATTTTTAAACAGAATAACTATATTAAACCCTTTTTTATCGTACACTGTTTGAATTACTTCGATTATTATAAAAATATTCTAGTAATATATCATAAGGCTAATTAAATAAACATCTTCGGTTATGATATTAGTTTTAAAGTATTAAAACTCCTTTTGACGTTTAAATCGGCTCTTTACGACGAAAAACTTGCAATAAATATTGTTTATCGTTCAATATTTAAGTTATTTCGATTATTAGTTAAAATATTCTTGTAATAACTCATTAAGGTAGTTTAATAAACGTCTTCGGTTGAAAATATTCGTTTTATAAGATCAAAACTTCCTTTGACGTCAAAACCGACTCTTTGAGACAAAATTTTTGCAAAAAACATTGTTTATCGTTCATTAATTGAGTTATTTCGACTTTTGATTATAATATTGGTGTAATATGATGTGCAGCTATTTTAATAAACGTCTTTAGTTATTAATCCAACTTTAAACATATTAAAAGTACTATTTACGTTAAAAAAGGCTGTTTTAAACAAAATACTTGTATTAAACCCTTTTTCTTCGTACACTATATGATTTATTTTGAGTATTGGCATTAAAATTCTTGTAATATGTCATACAGCTAATTAAATAAACCTCTTTGGATAGGTATATTAGTTTTAAAATATAAAAACTCCTTTTGACGTCAAAATCGGCTGTTTGAGACAAAGTACTTGCAGTAATCATTGTTTATCGTTAATTATTTCAGTTATTTTGATAATTAGTTACAAAATTCTTGTAATAACTCGTAAAGGTAATTTAGTAAACGTCTTCGGTAAGGAATATTAGTTTTTAAGTATTAAAATTCCTTTTGATGTCAAAATTGGCAGTCGAAGACGAAATACTTACAATAAACATTAATTATCGTACAATATTTGAGTTATTTCGATTTCTGTTTATAATATTCCTGTAATATTTCGTAGAGCTAATTAAATAAAGATCTTCGGTTAGAAATATTAGTTTTAAGGTATTAAAACACCTATTGACGTCAAAATTAATTGTTTGAGACAAAATACTTGCAGTAAACATTGTTTATCGTTCATTATTTGATATATTTTGATAATTAGTTACAATATTCTTGTAATAACTCGTAAAGGTATTATTATAAACGTCTTCGGTAAGGAATACTAGTTTTAAAGTATTAAAATTTCTTTTGATGTGAAAATCGGCGGTTTAAGACGAAATACTTACAATAAACTTTGTTTATCGTACATTATTTGAGTTATTTCGATTTTTGTTAATAATATTCCTGTAATATTTCGTACAGCTAATTAAATAAAGCTCTTCCGTTAGGAATATTAGTTTTAAAGTATTAAAACTCCTTTTGACGTCAAAATCGGCTGTTTGAGACGAATACTTGCAGTAAATATTGTTTATCGTTCATTATTTGAGTTATTTTGATAATAGTTACAATGTTCTTGTAATAACTCGTAAAGGTAATTCAGTAAACGTGTTCGGTAAGGAATATTAGTTTTAAAGTATTAAAACACCTTTTGATGTCAAAATCGGCGGTTGAAGACAAAATACTTACAATAAACATTGTTTATCGTATATTATTTGAGTTATTTCGATTTTTGTTTATAATATTCTTGTAATATATCATACAGCTAATTTAATAAAGCTCTTCGGTTAGGAATATTAGTTTTAAACTATTAAAAATTCTTTTGACGTCAAAATAAGCTTTTTAAGACGAAATACTTGCTATAAACATTGTTTATTATTCATTATTTGAGTTATTTCGATTACTAGTTTCAATATTCTTGTAATAACTCGTACAGCTAATAAAAAACAGCTCTTCGGATACGAATATTAGTTACAAAGTATTAAAACTCCCTTTGACGTCAAAATCGGCCATTTAAAGACGAAACACTTGCAATAAACATTGTTTATCGTTCATTATTTAAGTTATTTCAATGGTTAGTTACAATATTCTTGTAATAACTCGTAAAGGTAATTTTATAAACGTCTTTAGTTAATAATATTATTTTCAAAATATTTAAACACCTTTTGACGTCAAAATCGGCTGTTTAAGACGAAATACTTGCAATAAACATTGTTTATAGTACATTAATTGAGTTATTTCAATTTTTGGTTATAAAATGCTTGTAATATATCATACAATTAACAAAATAAACCTCTTAGGTTAGGAGTATTAGTTTTAAAGTATTAAAACACCTTTTATCGTCAAAATCGGCTATTTAAGACAAAATACTTCCAATAAACCTTAATTATCGTTCATTATTTGAGTTCTTTCGATTATTAGTTACAATATTCTTGTAATATTTTTATAGCTTATTTAATAAACGTCTTTGGTTAGTAATCTAATTTTAAACATATTAAAAGTACTATAGACATTATAATAGCCTGTTTTAAACAAAATACTTGTACTAAACCCTTTTTTATAGTATACTAATAAATTATATTGGTTATTGGCCTTAATAATCTTGTAATATATCATACAGCTAATTAAATGAATCTCATCGGTTAGGAATATCAGTTTTAAACTTTTAAAACTACCTTTAACGTCACATCAGCTGTTTAAGACAAAATACTTGCCATTAACATTGTTTATCGTTCATTATTTGAGTTATTTTGATTATTAATTACAATATACTTGTAATAAATCCTAAAGGTAATATTATAAACGTCTTCGGTTAAAAATATTGGTTTTAAAGTATTAAAACACCTTTTGACGTCAAAATCGGCTGTTTAAGACAAAATACTTGCAATAAACATTGTTTATCGTACACTATTTGAGTTATTTCCACTATTGGTTATAATATTCTTGAAATATTTTGTACATCTTGTTTAATTAGTGTCTTTGGTTAGTAGTCTATGTAAAAACATATTAAAAGTACTATAGACGTTATAAAAGGCTGTTTTAAACAAAATACTGGTATTAAACCGTTTCTTTATCGTACACTAAATGAATTATTTTAATTATTGGCATTAATAATCTTGTAAAATACCATACAGCTATTTTAATAAATTTCTTCGGTTAAAAACATTATTTTTAATATATAAAAACTCTATATAAAACTGATTTTAAAATGTCAAAATCGTCTTTTTAAGACGAAACTATTGCAATAAACATTGTTTATCGTTCAATATTTAAGTTATTTCGATTATTAGTTAAAACATTCTTGTAATAACTCATAAAGGTAATTTAATAAACGTCTTCGGTTAAAAATATTTGTTTCAAAAATCAAAACTTCTTTTGACTTCAAAACCGACTGTTTAAGACGAAAAACTTGTAATAAACATTGTTTATCGTTCAGTATTTAAGTTATTTCGACTGTTGGTTATAATATTCTTGTAATATTTCGTACAGCTAATTAAATAAAGCTTTTTGGTGAGGAATATTAGTTTAAAAGTATTAAAACCAATAATACAAAATATTAGTATAAAACTATTTAATAAACGTCTTCGGTTTCTAATCTACCTTTAAACTTAAAAATGTACTATAGACCTGATAATAGGCTGTTCAAGATGAAATACTTTCAATAAACCATGTTTATCGTTCAACATTTGAATTATTTTAATTTTTCGTTATAAAATGCTTGTATTACATCATACCGCTAATTTCTTAAAGCTTTTTGGTTAGGAATATTAGTTTTAAAGAATTAAAACTCCTTTTGACGTCAAAATCGGCATTTTAAGACAAAATACTTGCAATATACATTGTTTATCGTTATTAAATTGAATTATTTCGATTTTTAGTTACAATATTCTAGTAATAATTCGTAAAGATAATTTAATAATGGTCTTCGGTTAATACTATTAGTTTTAAAAGATTAAAACTCCTTTTGACTTCAAAATTGGCTGTTTAAGACAAAACACTTGCAATAAACATTGTTTTTCGTACAGTATATAATTTATTTTAATTTTTGATTATAATATTCGTTTAATACTTCGTACAGCTAATTAAATACATCTCTCGGTTAGGAATATTAGTTTTAAAGTATTAAAACTCCTTTTGACGTCAAAATTGGCTGTTAAAAACGAAACACTTGAAATAAACATTGTTTATCGTAAAGTGTTTAAGTTATTCCATTTGTTGTTTATAATATTTTTGTAATGTTTCGTACAGCTATATAAATAAATGTTTAGTTAGCAATTCAAACTCAAACATATTAAAAAAACTATTGACGTTATAATAGGCTGTTTTAAACAAAATACTTGTATTAAACCCTTTTTTCGTGTACAATATATGAATCATTTTGATTATTGGCATTACTAATCATGTAATAAATCATACAGCTAATTAAATAAACCTCTTCGGATAGGAATATTAGTTTTAAAGTATTAAAATTCTTTTTGACGTCAAAATCGGCTGTTTAAGTCGAAATCTTAAGATTCCATATAAGAAGAGACCAACACGTTTTTAATTCACTCAGAAGATGGATGGACACTGGTTTAAAAAAACCATCTAATAGATCATCAGCGATTGCTGAACACTTTTTAATCAATTCACATTGCGCAAAGAACTATAGTGATAGTAACTTTTCAATTTTAAGTAAAGCTCGTAACGATTATCACCTAAGTGTTTTAGAATCTTTATTTATAAAAACATGTAAACCTAATCTATGTAAGCAACAATACGTTTATAAATCTAATCTTTATAAGTTGTTATAGATTTTATTTAAATTTTGTCGCTTATTTTTTTATTTTTAATGTTGCTTATCTTAGTTAAATTACTAATTAACTGTTTTATATATGCATTTATGAATTGTGAATGCTTAATTAATTTTTGCTAAATTATGCTAATTATTGTTAATTGTTTTTTCTGATTTCTCTGATGTAACCTCTAACTATTTATATACTCAAAATTTAATCTTAAAATTAGTTGCTAACAAAGGTAGTTGAAAAGCGTTAGCCGAAATCGATTTTACTTGTTTGTTGCTATAATAAAGATGTTTTTGAATGGATTTTGTCTTAGATTTTTGTACAAGATATGTAGTACTAAAAAGTTATTTAATTGTAATAACTCATAAAGGTAATTTAATAAACGTCTTCGGTTAAAAATATTTATTTTAAAGCATCAAAACTTCTTTTAACGTCAAAACCGACTGTTTAAGACGAAATACTTGCATTAAGCATTGTTTATCGTTTATTATTTAAGTTATCTCGATTTTTGGTTATAAAATTGGTGTTATATTATGTACAGCTAATTTAATAAACGTCTTTAGTTAGTAATCCAACTTTAAACATATTAAAAGTACTATAGACTGCCTGTTTAGTTAATAGGATGTTTTAAACTAAATACATGTATTAAACTCTTTTTTCTCGTACACTATATGAATTATTTAAGTTATCTCGATTATTAGTTACAATATTCTTGTAATAACTCGTAAAGGTAATTTAATAAATGTCTTCGGTTAAAAATATTAGTTTTAAAGTTTTAAAACTCCTTTTGACGTCAAAATCGGCTGTTTAAGACGAAAAACTTGTAATAAACATTGTTTATCGTACAGTATTTAAGTTATATTAATTGTTCGTTATAATATTCTTGTAATATTTTCTAAAGCTAATTAAATAAAGATCTTCGGTTAGGAATATCAGTTTTAAAGTATTGTAACACTATTTGACGTCAAAATCGTCTGTTTAAGACGAAATAAATGCAATAAACATGCTTATCGTACATTATTTGAGTTATTTCGACTTTTTGTTATAATGTTCTTTTAATATTTTGTACAGTCAGATTAATAAACCCCTTAGGTTAGTAATCTAACTTTAAACATATTAAAAGTACTATAGACGTTATAGTAGACTGTTTTTAACAAAATAACTATATCAAACCCTTTTTTATTGTACGTTATTTGAATTACTTTGATTAATATAATTAATATTCTTGAAATATATCATAGAGCTAATTAAATAAACCTCTTCGGTAAAGAACATCAGTTTTAAAGCATTAAAACTTCTTCTGATGTCAAAATCGGCAGTTTAAGACGAAATACTTACAATAAACATTGTTTATCGTACATTATTTGAGTTATTTCGACTTTTGGTTATAATATTGGTGTATTATTATGTACAGCTAATTTAATAAACGTCTTTAGTTAGTAATCCAACTTTTAAAATATTAAAAGTACTTTCGACGTTAGAATAGGCTGTTTTAAACAAAATACTTGTAATAAACCCTTTTTTCTTGTACAATATATTAATTATTTTGATTATTGGCACTAATAATCATGTAATATATCATACAGCTAATTAAATGAACCTCTTCGGACAGAAATATTAGTTTTAAACTAATAAAAGTATTAATTCCTTTTGACGTCAAAATCTGCTGTTTCAGACGAAATACTTGCAGTAAACATTGTTTATCGTTCATTAATTGAGTTATTTCGATTTTTGATTATAATATATCTGTAATAACTCGTAAAGGTAATTTAATAAACGTCTTCGGTTAAAAAAAATAGTTTTTAAGTTTTAAAACTCCTTTTGACGTTAAAATCGGCTGTTTAAACCAAATACTTGCAACAAACATTGTTTATCGTTCATTGTTTAAGCTATTTTGACTTTTGGTTATAATATTCGTTTAACTTTTGTATAGCTAATGTAAAAAACGTCTTCGGTTAGTAATATAACTTTAAACATATTAAAAGTACTATAGACGTTATAATAATCCTTTTAAACAGAATAACTATATTAAACCCTTTTAAACCGACGTTATTTGGATTACTTTGATTATTATATTAGTATTCTTGTAATATATCATACGGCTAATTAAATAAACATCTTCGGTTATGATATTAGTTTTAAAGTATTAAAACTTCTTTTGACGTTTAATTCGGCTGTTTAAGACGAAATACTTGCAATAAACATTGTTTATCGGTTAATATTTAAGTTATTTCGATTATTAGTAAAAATATTCTTGTAATAACTCATAAAGGTAATTTAATAAACGTCTTCGGTAAAAAATATTTGTTTTAAAGCATCAAAACTTCCTTTAACGTCAAAGCCGACTGTTTAAGACGAAATACTTGCAATAAGCATTGTTTATCGTTCATTATTTGAGTTATTTCGATTTTTGGTTATAATATTGGTGTAATATTATGCACAGCTAATTTAATAAACGTCTTTAATTAGTAATCCAATTTTAAACATATTAAAAGTACTATAGACGTTATAATAGGCTGTTTTAAACAAAATAATTGTATTAAACCCTTTTTTCATGTACAATATATGAATAATTTTAATTGTTGGCATTAATAATCATGTAATATATCATACAGCTAACTAAATAAACCTCTTCGGATAGAAATATTAGTTTTAAAGTATTAAAACTCATTTTGACGTCAAAATCGGCTGTTTGAGACGAAATACTTGCAATAAACATTGTTTATCGTTCATTATTTGAGTTATTTCGATTATTAAAAATAATAATCTTGAATAACTCTTAAAGGTAATTTAATAAACATCTTCGGTTAAAAATATTAATTTTAAAACTCCTTTTGACGTCAAAATCGGCTGTTTAAGACGAAAAACTTGAAACAAACATTGTTTATAGTACAGTATTTAAGTTATTGCGATTGTTGGTTATAATATTCCTGTCATATTTCGTACAGCTATTTAAATAAAGCTCTTCGGTTAGGAATATTAGTTTTAAAGTATTAAAACTTCTTTTAACGTCAAGATCGGTTGTCTAAGACGAAATACTTGGAAAAAACATTGTTTATCGTACATTATTTGAGTTGTTTCGATTGTTGGTTATAATATTCTTGTAATATTTTGTACAGCTAATTAAACAAAGTTCTTCAGTTAGAAATATTAGTTATAAATTATTAAAACTTCCTTTGACGTCAAAATCGGCTGTTTAAGACAAAATACATGCAATAAACATTGTTTATCGTACATTATTTAAGTTATTTCGGCTTTTAGTAATAATATTCTTGTAAAATTTTTTACAGCTAATTTAATAAACGTCTTTAGTTATTAATCCAACTTTAAACATATTAAAAGTACATACTATATACGTTATAATAGGCTGTTTAGAACAAAATACTTGTATTAAACCATTTTTTATCGCACATTATATGATTTATTTTGATTATTGGCATTAATATTCTTGTAATAAATCATACAGCTTATTAAATAAACCTCTTTGGTTAGAAAAATTAGTTTTAAAGTATTAGAACTCCTTTTGACTCGAAAATCGGCTGTTTAAGACGAAACATTTGCAATAAAGATTGTTTATCGTACAGTATTGAAGTTATTTCAATTGTTGGTTATTATTTTTTTGCAGTATATCATACAGCTTATTAAATAAACCTCTTTGGTCAAGAATATTATGTTTAAAGTATTAAAACTCCTTTTGACGTCGAAATCGGCTATTTAAAACCAAATACTTGCAATAAACATTGTTTATCGTTCAGTATTAAAGTTATTTCGATTGATGGTTATAATTTTATTGAAATATATCAAACAGCTAACTCAATAAAGCTCTTCGGTTAGAAATATTAGTTTTAAAGTAATAAAACTCCTTCTGACTTCAAAATCGGCTGTTTGAGACGAAACACTTGCAATAAACATTGTTTATAGTTCATTATTTGAGTTATTTTCAATTTTGGTTGTAAAATGCTTGTAATATTTTTATAGCTAGTTTAATAAACGTCTTTGGTTAGTAATCTAACTTTAAACAAATTAAAAGTACTATAGACATAATAATAGGCTGTTTTAAACAAAATACTTGTACTAAACCCTTTTTTCTAGTACACTAATAAATTATTTTGATTATTGGCTTTAAAATCTTCTGAATATATCATACAGCTAATTAGATAAACCTCATCGGTTAGATATATTAGTTTTAAACTATTAAAACTTCTTTTGACGTCAAATCAGCTGTTTAAGACGAAATACTTGCCATAAACATTGTTTATCGTTCATTATTAGATTTATTTTTATTATTAGCGATAATTAGCTTGTAATATATCATACAGGTAATTAAATAAGCCTTTACGGTTAGGAATATTAGTTTTAAAGTATTCAAACTTCTTTTGAAGTCAAAATCAGCTGTTTAAGACGAAAAACTAGCCATAAACATTGTTTATCGTTCATTTTTTGAGTTATTTCGATTATTAGTTACAATATGTTTGTAATAACTCATAAAGGTAATCTAACAAACGTGTTGCAATGAAAATGTTAGTTTTAAAGTTTTAAAAGTTCTTTTGACGCCTAAATCAGCTGTTTCAGACGAAATATTGTTAACAAACATTGTTTATCGTACAGTATTTAAGTTATTGCGATTGTAGGTTATAATATTCCTGTAATATTTCGTACAGCTAATTAATTAAAACTCTTCGGTTAGTAATATTAGTTATAAAATATATTAAAACTCCTTTTGACGTCAAAGTCGGCTGTTTAAGACGAAATACCTGAAATAAATATGTTTATTAAACATTATTTGAGTTATTTCGACTTTTTATTTTAATATTCTTGTAATATTTTGTATAGCTAATTTAATAAACGTCATAGGTTAGTAATCTAACTTTAAACATATTGAAAGTACTATAGACGTTATAATAGGCTTTTTTAAACAGAATAACTATATTAAACCCTTTTTTATCGTACACTGTTTGAATTACTTCGATTATTATAAAAGTATTCTAGTAATATATCATACGGCTAATTAAACATCTTCGGTAAGAATAGTAGTTTTAAAGTATTGAAACTGCTTTTGAAGTTTAAATTGGCTGTTTAAGACGAACTACTTGCAATAAACATTGTTTATCGTTAATATTTAAGTTATTTCGATTATTAGTTAAAATATTCTTGTTATAACTCATAATGGTAATTTAATAAACGTCTTCGGTTAAAAATATTTGTTTTAAAACATCAAAACTTCCTTTGACTTCAAAACCGACTGATTAAGACGAAATACTTGCAATAAACATTGTTTATCGTTTAATATTTGAGTTATTTCGACTTTTTGTTATAATATTGGTGTAATATTATGTGCATCTATTTTAAATAAACGTTTTTAGTTAGTAATCCATCTTTAAACATATTAAAAGTACTATAGACGTTATAATAGGCTGTTTTAAACAAAATACTTGTATTAAACCCTTTTTTCTCGTACACTATATGAATTATTTTCAGTATTAGCATTAATATTCTGGTAATATGTCATACAGCTAATTAAAAAAACCTCTTCGGTAATTTGTATTAGTTTTAAAGTATTAAAACTCCTTTTGACGTCAAAATCGGCTGTTTAAGACGAAATACTAGCAATTAAAATTGTTTATCGTCATTCTTTGAGTTATTTCAATTATTTATTACAATATTTTTGTAATAACTCGTAAAGGTAATTTAATAAACGTCTTCGGATATAAATATTACTTTTAAAGTTTTAAAACTCGTTTTGACGTCAAAATCGGCTGTTTGAGACGAGACACTTGCAATAAACATTGTTTATCGTACAGTATTTAAGTTATATTGATCGTTGGTTATAATCTTGCAATATTACTAGAGCTAATTAAATAAACCTCTTTGTTAAGGAATATTAGTTTTAAAGTATTAAAACTTCTCTTGATGTCAAAATCGGCGGTTTACGACGAAATACTTACAATAAACATTGTTCATCGTACATTATTTGAGTTATTTCGATTTTTGTTTATAACATTCTTGTAATATTTCGTACAGCTAATTAAACAAAACTCTTCGGTTAGGAATGATGGTTTTAAAGTATCAAAACTCCTTTGTTGTCAAAATCGGCTGTTTAAGACGAAATAGTTGCAATAAACATTGTTTATTGTACATTATTTGAGTTATTTCGACTTTTGAATATAATAATCTTGTAATATTTTCTGTAGCTAATTTTATTAACGTCTTAGGTTAGTAATCTAACTTTAATTATATTAAAAGTAGTCTAGATATTATAATAGGCTTTTTAAAACAGAATAACTATATTAAACCCTTTTTTATCGTAGGTTATTTGAATTACTTTGGTTATTATATTGGTATTCTTGTAATATATCATACGGCTAATTAAATAAACATCTTTGGTTAGGAAATTAGTTTTAAAGTATTAAAACTCCTTTTGACGTTTAAATCGGCTGTTTAAGACGAAAAACTTGCAATATACATTTTTTATCGTTTAATATTTAAGTTATTTCGAATTTTGTTAATAATATTTTTGTATTATTTCGTACAGTTAATTAAATAAAGCTCTTCCGTTAGAAAAATTAGTTTTAAAGTATTAAAACTCCTTTTGACGTAAAATCGGCTGTTTGAGACGAAATACTTGCAGTAAATAATGTTTATCGTTCATTATTTCAGTTATTTTGATAATTAGTTACAATATTCTTGTAATAACTCGTAAAGGTAATTTAGTAAACGTCTTCGGTTAGGAATATTAGTTTTAAAGTATTAAAACTCCTTTTGATGTCAAAATCGGCGGTTTAAGACGAAATACTTACAATAAACATTGTTTATCGTACATTATTTAAGTTATTGCGTTTGTTGGTTATAATATTCCTGTAATATTTCGTAGAGCTAATTAAATAAAGATCTTCGGTTAGGAATATTAGTTTTAAAGTATTAAAACTCCTTTTGATGTCAAAATCGGCGGTTTAAGACGAAATACTTACAATAAACATTGTTTATCGTACATTATTTAAGTTATTTCGATTTTTGTTTATAATATTCTCGTTATATATCATACAGCTAATATAATAAAACTCTTCAGTTAGGAATATTATTTTTCAACTATTAAAACTCCTTTTGAATTCAAAATTAGGTTTTTAAGACGAAATACTTGCAATAATCATTATTTATCATTCATTATTTAAGTTATTTCGATTATTAGTTAAAATAATCTTGTAATAACTCAAAAAGGTAATTTAATAAACGTCTTCGGTTAAAAATATTTGTTTAAAAGCATGAAAACTTCCTTTGACGTCAAAACGGACTGTTTAAGACGAAATACTTGCAAAAAACATTGTTTATCGTTCATTAATTGAGTATTTCGACTTTTGATTATAATATTGGTGTAATATTATGAGCATCTATTTTAATAAACGTCTTTAGTTAGTAATCAAACTTTAAACATATTAAAAGTACTATAGACGTTAAATTAGGCTGTTTTAAACAAAATACTTGTATTAAAAACTTTTTTCTCGTACACTATTTGAATTATTTTAAGTATTGGCATTAATATTTTTGTAATATGTCATACAGCTAATTTAATAAACCTCTTCGGATAGGAATATTAGTTTTTAAGTATTAAAACTCCCTTTGACGTCAAAATCGGCTATTTAAGACGAAATACTTGCAAAAAACATTGTTTATCGTTCATTATTTAAGTTGTTACGACGGTTAGTTACAATATTCTTGTAATAACTCTTAAAAGGTAATTTGATAAACGTCTTCAATTAATAATATTATTTTTAAAATATATAAACACCTTTTGACTTCAAAATCGGCTGTTGAAGACGAAATACTTGCAGTAAATATTGTTTATCGTACAGTATTTAAGTTATTTAGATTGATGGTTATTCTTTTATTGTAGTATATAATACAGCTTATCAAAAAAACCTCTTCGGTTTGAAATATTATTTTTAAAGTATTAAAACTCCTTTTGACGTCAAATCGGCTGTTTAAGACGAAATACTTGCAATAAACTTTGTTTATCGTTCTTTATTTGAGTTATTTTGATTATCGGTATTAATATTCTTGAAATATATCAAACATCTAATTCAGTAAAGCTCATCGGTTAGAAATATTAGTTTTAAAGTATTAAAACTCCTTTTGACATCAAAATCGGCTCTTTAAGACGAAACACTTGCAATAAACATTGTTTATAGTACATTATTTGAGTTATTTCAATTTTTGGTTATAAAATGCTCGTAATATATCATACAATTAACTAAATAAACTTTTTAGGTTAAAATTATTATTTTTAAAGAATTAAAACTCCTTTTGACGTCAAAATCGGCTGTTTATGACAAAACACTTGCAATAAATATTGTTTATCGTACAGTATATAATTTATTCTAGTTTTTGACCAAAATATTCGTCTCATACTTCGTACAGCTAATTAAATAAATCTCTTCGGTTAGGAATATTAGTTTTAAAGTATTAAAACTCCTTTTGACGTCAAAATTGGCTGTTAAAAACGAAACACTTGAAATAAACATTGTTTATCGTAAAGTGTTTAAGTTATTCCATTTGTTGTTTATAATGTTTTTGTAATATTTTGTACAGCTAATTAAATAAACGTCTTTAGTTATTAATCCAAATTTAAACATATTAAAAGTACTATTGACGTTAGAATAGGCTGTTTTAACAAAATACTTGTAAAAAACCCTTTTTTCTTGTACAATATATAAATTATTTTGATTATTGGCTTTACTAATCATGTAATATATCATACAGCTAATTAAAACAACCTTTTCGGATAGTAATATTAGCTTTAATGTATTAAAACTCCTTTTGACGTCAAAATCGGATGTTTGAGACGAAATACTTGCAGTAAACATTGTTTTTCGTTCATTATTTGAGTTATTTCGATTTTTAGTTACAATTTTCTTGTAATAACTCGTAAACGGTATTTAATAAACGTCTTTGGTTAAAAATATTAGTTTTAAAGTTTTAAAACTCCTTTTGACGTCAAAATCGGCTGTTTAAGACGAAATACATGCAATAAACATTGTTTATTGTATATTATTTGAGTTATTTCGACTTTTGTGCATAATATTCTTGTAATATTTTTATAGCTAATTTAATAAACGTCTTAGGTTTGTAATCTAACTTTAAACATATTAAAAGTACTAAAGACGTTATAATAGGCTGTTCTAAAACAGAATAACTACATTAAACCCTTTTTTATCGTACGTTGTTTGAATTACTTTGATTATTATATTAGTAATCTTGTAATATATCATACGGCTAATTAAATAAACATCTTCGGTAAGAATATTAGTTTTAAAGTATTAAAACTTCTTTTGACGTTTAAATCGGCTGTTTAAGACGAAATACTTGCAATAAACATTGTTTATCGTTCAATATTTAAGTTATTTTGATTATTAGTTAAAATATTCTTGTAATAACTCGTAAAGGTAATTTAATAAACGTCTTCGGTTGAAAATATTTGTTTCAAAGCATCAAAACTTCCTTTGACTTCAAAACCGACTGTTTAAGACGAAATACTTGCAATAAACATTGTTTATCGTTCAATACTTGAGTTATTTCGACTTTTTGTTATAATATTGGTGTAATATTATGTGCATCTATTTTAAAAAACGTCTTTAGTTAGTAATCCAACTTTAAACATATTAAAAGTACTCTAGACGTTATAATACGCTGTTTTAAACAAAACACTTGTATTAAACCCTTTTTTCTCGTACACTATATGAATTATTTTCAGTATTGGCATTAATATTCTTGTGATATGTCATACAGCTAATTAAATAAACCTCTTCGGATAGGAATATTAGTTTTAAAGTATTAAAACTCCTTTTGACGTCAAAATCGGCTGTTTGAAACAAAATACTTGCAGTAAACATTGTTTATCGTTCATTATTTGAGTTATTTTCATAATTAGTTACAATATTCTTGTAATAACTCGTACAGCTAATTAAAAAAGCTCTTTGGATAGAAATATTAGTTTTAAAGTATTAAAACTCCCTTTGACGTCAAAATCGGCTATTTAAGACGAAATACTTGCAAAAAACATTGTTTATCGTTCATTATTTAAGTTATTACGACGGTTAGTTACAATATTCTTGTAATAACTCTTAAAAGGTAATTTGATAAACGTCTTCAATTAATAATATTATTTTTAAAATATATAAACACCTTTTGACTTCAAAATCGGCTGTTGAAGACGAAATACTTGCAGTAAATATTGTTTATCGTACAGTATTTAAGTTATTTCGATTGATGGTTATTCTTTTATTGTAGTATATAAAAGACAGCTTATCAAAAAAACCTCTTCGGTTTGAAATATTATTTTTAAAGTATTAAAACTCCTTTTGACGTCAAATCGGCTGTTTAAGACGAAATACTTGCAATAAACTTTGTTTATCGTTCTTTATTTGAGTTATTTTGATTATCGGTATTAATATTCTTGAAATATATCAAACATCTAATTCAATAAAGCTCATCGGTTAGAAATATTAGTTTTAAAGTATTAAAACTCCTTTTGACATCAAAATCGGCTCTTTAAGACGAAACACTTGCAATAAACATTGTTTATAGTACATTATTTGAGTTATTTCAATTTTTGGTTATAAAATGCTCGTAATATATCATACAATTAACTAAATAAACTTTTTAGGTTAAAATTATTATTTTTAAAGAATTAAAACTCCTTTTGACGTCAAAATCGGCTGTTTATGACAAAACACTTGCAATAAATATTGTTTATCGTACAGTATATAATTTATTCTAGTTTTTGACTAAAATATTCGTCTCATACTTCGTACAGCTAATTAAATAAATATCTTCGGTTAGGAATATTAGTTTTAAAGTATTAAAACTCCTTTTGACGTCAAAATTGGCTGTTAAAAACGAAACACTTGAAATAAACATTGTTTATCGTAAAGTGTTTAAGTTATTCCATTTGTTGTTTATAATATTTTTGTAATATTTTGTACAGCTAATTAAATAAACGTCTTTAGTTATTAATCCAAATTTAAACATATTAAAAGTACTATTGACGTTATAATAGGCTGTTTTAACAAAATACTTGTAAAAAACCCTTTTTTCTTGTACAATATATAAATTATTTTGATTATTGGCTTTACTAATCATGTAATATATCATACAGCTAATTAAAACAACCTTTTCGGATAGTAATATTAGCTTTAATGTATTAAAACTCCTTTTGACGTCAAAATCGGATGTTTGAGACGAAATACTTGCAGTAAACATTGTTTTTCGTTCATTATTTGAGTTATTTCGATTTTTAGTTACAATTTTCTTGTAATAACTCGTAAAAGGTATTTAATAAACGTCTTTGGTTAAAAATATTAGTTTTAAAGTTTTAAAACTCCTTTTGACGTCAAAATCGGCTGTTTAAGACGAAATACATGCAATAAACATTGTTTATTGAATATTATTTGAGTTATTTTGACTTTTGTTCATAATATTCTTGTATAATTTTTATAGCTAATTTAATAAACGTCTTAGGTTTGTAATCTAACTTTAAACATATTAAAAGTACTAAAGACGTTATAATAGGCTGTTCTAAAACAGAATAACTACATTAAACCATTTTTTATCGTACGTTGTTTGAATTACTTTGATTATTATATTAGTAATCTTGTAATATATCATACGGCTAATTAAATAAACATCTTCGGTAAGAATATTAGTTTTAAAGTATTAAAACTTCTTTTGACGTTCAAATCGGCTGTTTAAGACGAAATACTTGCAATAAACATTGTTTATCGTTCAATATTTAAGTTATTTTGATTATTAGTTAAAATATTCTTGTAATAACTCGTAAAGGTTATTTAATAAACGTCTTCGGTTGAAAATATTTGTTTCAAAGCATCAAAACTTCCTTTGACTTCAAAACCGACTGTTTAAGACGAAATACTTGCAATAAACATTGTTTATCGTTTAATACTTGAGTTATTTCGACTTTTTGTTATAATATTGGTGTAATATTATGTGCATCTATTTTAAAAAACGTCTTTAGTTAGTAATCCAACTTTAAACATATTAAAAGTACTCTAGACGTTATAATACGCTGTTTTAAACAAAACACTTGTATTAAACCCTTTTTTCTCGTACACTATATGAATTATTTTCAGTATTGGCAGTAATATTCTTGTGATATGTCATACAGCTAATTAAATAAACCTCTTCGGTAATTTGTATTAGTTTTAAAGTATTAAAACTCCTTTTGACGTCAAAATCGGCTGTTTGAAACAAAATACTTGCAGTAAACATTGTTTATCGTTCATTATTTGAGTTATTTTCATAATTAGTTACAATATTCTTGTAATAACTCGTAAAGCTAATTAAAAAAGCTCTTTGGATAGAAATATTAGTTTTAAAGTATTAAAACTCCCTTTGACGTCAAAATCGGCTATTTAAGACGAAATACTTGCAAAAAACATTGTTTATCGTTCATTATTTGAGTTATTACGACGGTTAGTTACAATATTCTTGTAATAACTCGTAAAGGTAATTTGATAAACGTCTTCAGTTAATAATTCTATTTTTAAAATACATAAACACCTTTTGACGTCAAAATCGGCTGTTAAAGACGAAATACTTGCAATAAACATTGTTTATGGTACAGTATTTAAGTTATTTCGATTGATGATTATTATTTTATTGTAGTATATCGTAAAGCTTATTAAAAAAACCTCTTCGGTTTGAAATATTATTTTTAAATTATTAAAACTCTTTTTGACGTCAAAATTGGCTGTTTAAGACGAAATAATTTCAATAAACTTTGTTTATCGTTCATTATTTGAATTATATCGATTATCAGTATTAATATTCTTGAAATATATCATACAGCTAATTCAATAAAGCTCATTGGTTAGAAATATTAGTTTTAAAGTATTAAAACTCCTTTTGACATCAAAATCGGCTGTTTAAGACGAAACACTTGCAATAAACATTGTTTAAAGTACATTATTTAAGTTATTTCAATTTTTGTTTATAATATTCTTGTAATATTTCGTACAGCTAATTAAATAAAGCTCTTCGGTTAGGAACGATGGTTTTAAAGTATCAAAACTCCTTTTGTGTCAAAATCAACTGTTTAAGACGAAATAGTTGCAATAAACATTGTTTATTGTACATTATTTGAGTTATTTCGACTTTTGAATATAATATTCATGTAATATTTTGTGTAGCTAATTTTATTAACGTCTTAGGTTAGTAATCTAACTTTAGTTATATTAAAAATAGTCTAGATATTATAACAGACTTTTTAAAACAGAATAACTATATTAAACCCTTTTTTATCGTAGGTTATTTGAATTACTTTGATTATTATATTGGTATTCTTGTAATATATCATACGGCTAATTAAATAAACATCTTTGGTTAGGAAATTAGTTTTAAAGTTTTAAAACTCCTTTTGACGTTTAAATCGGCTGTTTAAAACGAAAAACTTGCAATATACATTTTTTATCGTTTAATATTTAAGTAATTTCGAATTTTGTTAATAATATTTTTGTATTATTTCGTACAGCTAATTAAATAAAGCTCTTCCGTTAGAAAAATTAGTTTTAAAGTATTAAAACTCCTTTTGACGTAAAATCGGCTGTTTGAGACGAAATACTTGCAGTAAATATTGTTTATCGTTCATTATTTAAGTTATTTGATAATTAGTTACAATATTCTTGTAATAACTCGTAAAGGTAATTTAGTAAACGTCTTCGGTAAGGAATATTAGTTTTAAAGTATTAAAACTCCTTTTGATGTCAAAATCGGCGGTTTAAGACGAAATACTTACAATAAACATTGTTTATCGTACATTATTTAAGTTATTGCGTTTGTTGGTTATAATATTCCTGTAATATTTCGTTCAGCTAATTAAATAAAGCTCTTCGGTTAGGAATATTAGTTTTAAAGTATTAAAACTCCTTTTGATGTCAAAATCGGCGGTTTAAGACGAAATACTTACAATAAACATTGTTTATCGTACATTATTTAAGTTATTTCGATTTTTGTTTATAATATTCTCGTTATATATCATACTGCTAATATAATAAAACTCTTCGGTTAGGACTATTAGTTTTAAACTATTAAAACTCCTTTTGAATTCAAAATTAGCTTTTTAAGACGAAATACTTGCAATAAACATTGTTTATCATTCATTATTTGAGTTATTTCGATTATTAGTTACAATATTCTTGTAATAACTCGTACAACTAATTAAAAAAAGCTCTTCGGATAGGAATATTAGTTTTAAAGTATTAAAACTCCCTTTGACGTCAAAATCGGCTATTTAAGACGAAACACTTGCAATAAACATTGTTTATCGATCATTATTTAAGTTATTTCGATGGTTAGTTACAACATTCTTGTAATAACTCGTAAAAGTAATTTAATAAACGTCTTCAGTTAATAATATTATTTTTAAAATATTTAAACACCTTTTGACGTCAAAATCAACTGTTTAAGACGAAATACTTGCAACAAACATTTGTTATCGTACAGTATTTAAGTTATTTTGATTGTTGGTTATAATTTTATTGTAGTAAATCATAAGGCTTATTACAAAAACCTCTTCGGCACCTCTTTATTTATCGTGCACTATTTGAATTACTTTGATTATTATAAAAGTATTTTTGTGATATATCAAACGGCTAATTAAATAAAAATCTTCGGTAAGAATATTAGTTTTAAAGTATTATAACTCCTTTTGAAGTTTAAATCAGCTGTTTAAGACGAAATACTTGCAATAAACATTGTTTATCGTTTAATATTTAAGTTATTTCGATTATTAGTTAAAATAATTTTGTAATAACTCAAAAAGGTAATTTATTAAACGTCTTCGGTTATAAATATTTGTTTTAAAGCATGAAAACTTCCTTTGACGTCAAAACGGACTGTTTAAGACGAAATACTTGCAAAAAACATTGTTTATCGTTCATTAATTGAGTATTTCGACTTTTGATTATAATATTGGTGTAATATTATGAGCATCTATTTTAATTAACGTCTTTAGTTAGTAATCAAACTTTAAACATATTAAAAGTACTATAGACGTTAAAATAGGCTGTTTTAAACAAAATACTTGTATTAAAAACTTTTTTCTCGTACACTATTTGAATTGTTTTAAGTATTGGCATTAATATTTTTGTAATATGTCATACAGCTAATTTAATAAACCTCTTCGGATAGGAATATTAGTTTTTAAGTATTAAAACTCCTTTTGACGTCAAAATTGGCTATTTAAGACGAAATACTTGCAAAAAACATTGTTTATCGTTCATTATTTGAGTTATTACGACGGTTAGTTACAATATTCTTGTAATAACTCGTACAGCTAATTAAAAAAGCTCTTCGGATAGAAATATTAGTTTTAAAGTATTAAAACTCCCTTTGACGTCAAAATCGGCTATTTAAGACGATATACTTGCAAAAAACATTGTTTATCGTTCATTATTTGAGTTATTACGACGGTTAGTTACAATATTCTTGTAACAACTCGTAAAGGTAATTTGATAAACGTCTTCAGTTAATAATTCTATTTTTAAAATACTTAAACACCTTTTGACGTCAAAATCGGCTGTTGAAGACGAAATACTTGTAATAAACATTGTTTATCGTACAGTATTTAAGTTATTTCGATTGATGATTATTATTTTATTGTAGTATATCATAAAGCTTATTAAAAAAACATCTTCGGTTTGAAATATTATTTTTAAATTATTAAAACTCCTTTTGACGTCAAAATTGGCTGTTTAAGACAAAATAATTGCAATAAACTTTGTTTATCGTTCTTTATTTGAATTTTATTGATTATCGGTATTAATATTCTTGAAATATATCATACAGCTATTTCAATAAAGCTCATCGGTTAGAATTATTAGTTTTAAAGTATTAAAACTCCTTTTGACATCAAAATCGGCTGTTTAAGACGAAACACTTGCAATAAACATTGTTTAAAGTACATTATTTAAGTTATTTCAATTTTTGGTTATAAAATACTTGTAATATATCATACAATTAACTAAATAAACCTCCTAGGTTAAAATTATTATTTTTAAAGAATTAAAACTCCTTTTGACGTCAAAATCGGCTGTTTAAGATAAAACAGTTGCAATAAACATTGTTTATCGTACAGTATATAATTTATTCTAATTTGTGATTAAAATATTCGTCTCATACTTCGTACAGCTAATTAAATAAATCTCTTCGGTTAGGAATATTAGTTTTAAAGTATTAAAACTCCTTTTGACGTCAAAATTGGCTGTTAAAACGAAACACTTGAAATAAACATTGTTTATCGTAAAGTGTTTAAGTTATTCCATTTGTTGTTTATAATATTTTTGTAATATTTTGTACAGCTAATTAAATAAACGTCTTTAGTTAGTAATTTAAATTTAAACATATTAAAAGTACTATTGACGTTATAATAGGCTGTTTTAACAAAATACTTGTAATAAACCCTTTTTTCTTGTACAATATATAAATTATTTTGATTATTGGCTTTACTAATCATGTAATATATCATACAGCTAATTAAAACAACCTCTTCGGATAGGAATATTAGTTTTAATGTATTAAAACTCCTTTTGACGTCAAAATCGGATGTTTGAGACGAAATACTTGCAGTAAACATTGTTTTTCGTTCATTATTTGAGTTATTTCGATTTTTAGTTACAATATTCTTGTAATAACTCGTAAAAGTTATTTAATAAACGTCTTTGGTTAAAAGTATTAGTTTTAAAGTTTTAAAACTCCTTTTGACGTCAAAATCGGCTGTTTAAGACGAAATACATGCAATAAACATTGTTTATTATATATTATTTGAGTTATTTCGACTTTTGATCATAATATTCTTGTAATATTTTGTATAGCTAATTTAATAAACGTCTTAGGTTTGTAATCTAACTTTAAACATATTAAAAGTACTAAAGATGTTATAATAGGCTGTTCTAAAACAGAATAACTATATTAAACCCTTTTTTATCGTACGTTGTTTGAATTACTTTGATTATTATATTCGTATTCTTGTAATATATCATACGGCTAATTAAATAAACATCTTCGGTAAGAATATTAGTTTTAAAGTGTTAAAACTTCTTTTGACGTTTAAATCGGCTGTTTAAGACGAAATACTTGCAATAAACATTGTTTATCGTTCAATATTTAAGTTATTTTGATTATTAGTTAAAATATTCTTGTAATAACTCGTAAAGGTAATTTAATAAACGTCTTCGGTTGAAAATATTTGTTTCAAAGCATCAAAACTTCCTTTGACTTCAAAACCGACTGTTTAAGACGAAATACTTGCAAAAAACATTGTTTATCGTTCATTAATTGAGTATTTCGACTTTTGATTATAATATTGGTGTAATATTATGAGCATCTATTTTAATAAACGTCTTGAGTTAGTAATCAAACTTTAAACATATTAAAAGTACTATAGACGTTAAAATAGGCTGTTTTAAACAAAATACTTGTATTAAAAACTTTTTTCTCGTGCACTATTTGAATTGTTTTAAGTATTGGCATTAATATTTTTGTAATATGTCATACAGCTAATTTAATAAACCTCTTCGGATAGGAATATTAGTTTTTAAGTATTAAAACTCCTTTTGACGTCAAAATCGGCTATTTAAGACGAAATACTTGCAGTAAACATTGTTTATCGTTCATTATTTGAGTTATTACGACGGTTAGTTACAATATTCTTGTGAAATCTCGTAAAAGTAATTTGATAAACGTCTTTAGTTAATAATTCTATTTTTAAAATACTTAAATACCTTTTGACGTCAAAATCGGCTGTTGAAGACGAAATATTTGCAATAAACATTGTTCATCGTACAGTATTTAAGTTATTTCGATTGATGATTATTATTTTATTGTAGTATATCATAAAGCTTATTAAAAAAACATCTTCGGTTTGAAATATTATTTTTAAATTATTAAAACTGCTTTTGACGTCAAATCTGGCTGTTTAAGACGAAATAATTGCAATAAACTTTGTTTATCGTTCTTTATTTGAATTATATTGATTATCGGTATTAATATTCTTGAAATATATCATACAGCTATTTCAATAAAGCTCATCGGTTAGAATTATTAGTTTTAAAGTATTAAAACTCCTTTTGACATCAAAATCGGCTGTTTAAGACGAAACACTTGCAATAAACATTGTTTGAAGTACATTATTTAAGTTATTTCAATTTTTGGTTATAAAATACTTGTAATATATCATACAATTAACTAAATAAACCTCTTAGGTAAAATTATTATTTTTAAAGAATTAAAACTCCTTTTGACGTCAAAATCGGCTGTTTAAGATAAAACACTTGCAATAAACATTGTTTATCGTACAGTATATAATTTATTCTAATTTGTGATTAAAATATTCGTCTCATACTTCGTATAGCTAATTAAATAAATCTCTTCGGTTAGGAATATTAGTTTTAAAGTATTAAAACTCCTTTTGACGTCAAAATTGGCTGTTAAAAACGAAACACTTGAAATAAACATTGTTTATCGTTAAGTGTTTAAGTTATTCCATTTGTTGTTTATAATATTTTTGTAATATTTTGTACAGCTAATTGAATAAACGTCTTTAGTTATTAATTCAAATTTAAACATATTAAAAGTACTATTGACGTTATAATAGGCTGTTTTAACAAAATACTTGTAATAAACCCTTTTTTCTTGTACAATATATAAATTATTTTGATTATTGGCTTTACTAATCATGTAATATATCATACAGCTAATTAAAACAACCTCTTCGGATAGGAATATTAGTTTTAATGTATTAAAACTCCTTTTGACGTCAAAATCGGATGTTTGAGACGAAATGCTTGCAGTAAACATTGTTTTTCGTTCATTATTTGAGTTATTTCGATTTTTAGTTACAATATTCTTGTAATAACTCGTAAAAGTTATTTAATAAACGTCTTTGGTTAAAAGTATTAGTTTTAAAGTTTTAAAACTCCTTTTGACGTCAAAATCGGCTGTTTAAGACGAAATACATGCAATAAACATTGTTTATTGTATATTATTTGAGTTATTTCGACTTTTGATCATAATATTCTTGTATAATTTTTATAGCTAATTTAATAAACGTCTTAGGTTTGTAATCTAACTTTAAACATATTAAAAGTACTAAAGATGTTATAATAGCCTGTTCTAAAACAGAATAACTATATTAAACCCTTTTTTATCGTACGTTGTTTGAATTACTTTGATTATTATATTCGTATTCTTTTAATATATAATACGGCTAATTAAATAAACATCTTCGGTAAGAATATTAGTTTTAAAGTGTTAAAACTTCTTTTGACGTTTAAATCGGCTGTTTAAGACGAAATACTTGCAATAAACATTGTTTATCGTTCAATATTTAAGTTATTTTGATTATTAGTTAAAATATTCTTGTAATAACTCGTAAAGGTAATTTAATAAACGTCTTCGGTTGAAAATATTTGTTTCAAAGCATCAAAACTTCCTTTGAATTCAAAACCTACTCTTTAAGACGAAATACTTGCAATAAACATTGTTTATCGTTTAATATTTGAGTTATTTCGACTTTTTGTTATAATATTGGTGTAATATTATGTGCATCTATTTTAATAAACGTCTTTAGTTAGTAATCCAACTTTAAACATATTAAAAGTACTCTAGACGTTATAATAGGCTGTTTTAAACAAAACACTTGTATTAAACCCTTTTTTCTAGTACACTATATGAATTATTTTTAGTATTGGCATTTATATTCTTGTGATATGTCATACAGCTAATTAAATAAACCTCTTTGGATAGGAATATTAGTTTTAAAGTATTAAAACTCCCTTTGACGTTAAAATCGGCTATTTAAGACGAAATACTTTCAAAAAACATTGTTTATCGTTCATTATTTGAGTTATTACGACGGTTAGTTACAATATTCTTGTAATAACTCGTAAAGGTAATTTGAAAAACGTCTTCAGTTAATAATTCTCTTTTTAAAATATATACACACCTTTTGACGTCAAAATCGGCTGTTGAAGACGAAATACTTGCAATAAACATTGTTTATCGTACAGTATTTAAGTAATTTCGATTGATGATTATTATTTTATTGTAGTATATCATACAGCTTAGTAAAAAAACCTCTTCGGTTTGAAATATTATTTTTAAATTATTAAAACTCCTTTTGACGTCAATATTGGCTGTTTAAGACGAAATAATTGCAATAAACTTTGTTTATCGTTCTTTATTTGAATTATATTGATTATCGGTATTAATATTCTTGAAATATATCATACAGTTAATTCAATAAAGCTCATCGGTTAAAAATATTAGTTTTAAAGTATTAAAACTCCTTTTGACATCAAAATCGGCTGTTTAAGACGAAACACTTGCAATAAACATTGTTTAAAGTACATTATTTAAGTTATTTCAATTTTTGTTTATAAAATGCTTGTAATATATCATACAATTAACTAAAAAAACCTCTTAGGATAAATTATTATTTTTAAAGAATAAAAACTCCTTTTGACGTCAAAATCGGCTGTTTAAGATAAAACACTTGCAATAAACATTGTTTATCGTACAGTATATACTTTATTTTAATTTTTGATTAAAATATTCGTCTAATACTTCGTACAGCTAATTAAATAAATCTCTTCGGTTAGGAATATTATTTTTAAAGTATTAAAACTCCTTTTGACGTCAAAATTGGCTGTTAAAAACGTAACACTTGAAATAAACATTGTTTATCCTAAAGTGTTTAAGTTATTCCATTTGTTGTTTAGAATATTTTTGTAATATTTTGTACAGCTAATTAAATAAACGTCTTTAGTTATTAATCAAAATTTAAGCATATTTAAAGTACTATTGACGTTATAATAGGCTGTTTTAACAAAATACTTGAATTAAACCCTTTTTTCTTGTACAATATATAAATTATTTTTATTATTGGCTTTACTAATCATGTAATATATCAAACAGCTAATTAAAACAACCTCTTCGGATAGGAATATTAGTTTTAATGTATTAAAATTCATTTTGACGTCAAAATCGGATGTTTGAGACGAAATACTTGCAGTAAACATTGTTTTTCGTTCATTATTTGAGTTATTTCGTATTTTAGTTACAATATTCTTGTAATAACTCTTAAAGGTTATTTAATAAACGTCTTTCGTTAAAAGTATTAGTTTTAAAGTTTTAAAACTCCTTTTGACTTCAAAATCGGCTGTTTAAGACAAAATACATTTAATAAACATTGTTTATGGTACATTATATGAGTTATTCGACTTTTGATCATAATATTCTTGTAATATTTTGTAAAGCTAATTTAATAAACGTCTTAGGTTAGTAATCTAACTTTAAACATATTAAAAGTACTATAGACGTGATAATAGGCTTTTCTAAAACAGAATAACTATATTAAACCCTTTTTTATCGTACGTTAGTAGAATTACTTTGATTATTATATTAGTATTCTTGTAATACAACAAACGGCTAATTAAATAAACATCTTCGGTTAGGATATTAGTTTTAAATTATTAAAACTCCTTTTGACGTTAAATTGGCTGTTTAAGACGTAATACTTGCAATAAACATTGTTTATCGTTCAATATTTCAGTTATTTCCATTATTAGTTAAAATATTCTTATAATAACTCATAAAGGTAATTTAATAAACGTCTTTGGTTAAAAATATTTGTTTAAAAGCATCAAAACTACCTTTGACGTCAAAACCGACTGTTTAAGACGAAATACTTGCAATAAACATTGTTCATCGTATAGTATTTAAGTTATTGCGATTGTTAGTTATAATATTCCTGTAATATTTCGTACAGCTAATTAAATAAAGCTCTTCGGTAAGAATATTAGTTTTAAAGTATTAAAACTCCTTTTGATGTCAAAATCGGCTGTTTAAGACGAAATACCTGTAATAAATGTGTTTATTGAACAATATTTGAGTTATTTCGACTTTTAATTATAATATTCTTGTAATATTTTGTATAGCGAATTTAATAAACGTCTTAGGTTAGTAATCTAACTTTAAACATATTAAAAGTACTATAACCGTTATAATAGGCTTTTATAAACAGAATAACTATATAAAACCCTTTTTTATTGTACATTATTTGAATAACTTTGATTATTATATTAGTATTCTTGTAATATATCATACGGCTAATTAAATAAACATCTTCGGTAAAAATATTAGTTTTAAAGTATTAAAACCGCTTTTGACGTTTAAATCGGCTGTTTAAGCCGAACTTCTTCCAATAAACATTGTTTATCGTTCAATATTTAAGTTATTTTGATTATTAGTTAAAATATTCTTGTAATAACTCATAAAGGTAATTTAATAAACGTCTTTGGTTAAAAATATTTGTTTCAAAGCATCAAAACTTCCTATGACTTCAAAACCGACTGTTTAAGACGAAATACTTGCAATAAACATTGTTTATCGTTTAATATTTGAGTTATTTCGACTTTTTGTTATAATATTGGTGTAATATTATGTGCATCTATTTTAATAAACGTCTTTAGTTAGTAATCCAACTTTACACATATTAAAAGTACTATAGACGTTATAATAGGCTGTTTTAAACATAATACTTGTATTAAACCCTTTTTTCTCGTACACTATATGAATTATTTTCAGTATCGGCATTAATATTCTTGTAATATGTCATACAGCTAATTTAATAAACCTCTTCGGTTAGATGTATTAGTTTTAAAGTATTAAATATCCTTTTGACGTCAAAATCGGCTGTTTAAGACGAAATACTTTCAATAGAAACTGTTTATCGTTTATTATTTGAGTTTTTTCAATTATTTGTTACAATATTTTTGTAATAACTCGTAAAGGTAATTTAATAAACGTCTTCGGATAAAAATATTAGTTATAAGTTTTAAAACTCCTTTTGACGTCAAAATCGGCTGTTTAAGACGAGACACTTGCAATAAACATTGTTTATCGTACAGTATTTAAGTTATATTGATTGTTGGTTATAATTATCTTGTAATATTTTCTAGAGCTAATTAAATAAAGTTCTTCGGTTAGGATGTTAGTTTTAAAGTATTAAAACTTTATTTGACGTCAAAATCGGCTGTTTAAGGCGAAATACATGCAATAAACATGCTTATCGTTATTTCGATTTTTGGTTATAATGTTCTTGTAGTATTTTGTACAGCTAGATTAATAAACCTCTTAGGTTAGTAATCTAACTTTGAACATATTAAAAGTACTATAGACGTTATAGTAGACTGTTTTAAACAAAATAACTATATCAAACCTTTTTTAATTGTACGTTATTTGAATTACTTTGATTTTTAATATTAATAATCTTGAAATATGTCATACAGCTAATTAAATAAATCTCTCCGGTAAGGAATATTAGTTTTAAAGTAATAAAACTTCTTTTGATGTCAAAATCGGCGGTTTACGACGAAATACTTACAATAAACATTGTTTATCGTACATTATTTGAGTTATTTCGATTTTTGTTTATAATATTCTTGTAATATTTCGTACAGCTAATTAAATAAAGCTCTTCCGTTAGGAATGATATCTTTAAAGTATTAAAACTACTTTTCTGTCAAAATCGGCTGTTTAAGACGAAATAGTTGCAATAAACATAGTTTATTGTACATTATTTGAGTAATTTCGACATTTGAATATAATAATCTTGTAATATTTTGTGTAGCTAATTTTATAAACGTCTTAGGTTAGTAATCGAACTTTAATTATATTAAAAATAGTCTAGATATTATAATAGACTTTTTAAAACAGAATAACTTTATTAAACTCTTTTTTCTCGTACGTTATTAGAATTACTTTGATTATTATAATAGTATTCTTGTAATATATCATACGGCTAATTAAATAAAAATCTTCGGTTAGGATATTTGTTTTAAAGTATTAAAACTCCTTTTGATGTTTAAATCAGCTGTTTAAGACGAAATACTTGCAATAAACATTGTTTATCGTTTAATATTTAAGTTATTTCGATTATTAGTTAAAATAATCTTGTTATAACTAATAGAGATAATTTAATAAACGTCCTCGGTTAAAAATATTTGTTTTAAAGCATGAAAACTTCCTTTGACGTCAAAACGGACTGTTTAAGACAAAATACTTGCAAAAAACATTGTTTATTGTCATTAATTGAGTAATTCGACTTTTGATTATAATATTGGTGTAATATTATGTGCAGCTATTTTAATAAACGTCTTTAGTTAGTAATCCAACTTCAAACATATTAAAAGTACTATAGACGTTCAAATATGCGTTTGAAACAAAATACTTGTATTAAACCCTTTTTTCTCGTACACTTATTGAATTATTTTGAGTATTGGCAATAATATTCTTGTAATTAGTCATACAGCTAAATAAAAAAATCCTCTTTGGATAGGAATATTAGTTTTAAAGTATTAAAACTCCTTTTGACGTCAAAATCGACTGTTTGAAACAAAATACTTGCAGTAAACATTGTTTATCGATCATTATTTGAGTTATTTTGATAATTAGTTGTAATATTCTTGTAATAACTCGTAAAGGTAATTTAATAAACGTCTTCGGTAAGGAATATTAGTTTTAAAGTATTAAAACTTCTTTTGATGTCAAAACCGGCGGTTTAAGACGAAATACTTACAATAAACATTGTTTATCGTACATTATTTGAGTTGTTTCGATTTTTGTTATAATATTGGTGTAATATTATGTGCATCTATTTTAATAAACGTCTTTAGTTAGTAATCCAACTTTAAACATATTAAAAGTACTCTAGACGTTATAATAGGCTGTTTTAAACAAAACACTTGTATTAAACCCTTTTTTCTCGTACACTATATGAATTATTTCCAGTATTGGCATTTATATTCTTGTGATATGTCATACAGCTAATTAAATAAACCTCTTTGGATAGGAATATTAGTTTTAAAGTATTAAAACTCCCTTTGACGTTAAAATCGGCTATTTAAGACGAAATACTTTCAAAAAACATTGTTTATCGTTCATTATTTGAGTTATTACGACGGTTAGTTACAATATTCTTGTAATAACTCGTAAAGGTAATTTGAAAAACGTCTTCAGTTAATAATTCTCTTTTTAAAATATATACACACCTTTTGACGTCAAAATCGGCTGTTGAAGACGAAATACTTGCAATAAACATTGTTTATCGTACAGTATTTAAGTTATTTCGATTGATGATTATTATTTTATTGTAGTATATCATACAGCTTAGTAAAAAAACCTCTTCGGTTTGAAATATTATTTTTAAATTATTAAAACTCCTTTTGACGTCAATATTGGCTGTTTAAGACGAAATAATTGCAATAAACTTTGTTTATCGTTCTTTATTTGAATTATATTGATTATCGGTATTAATATTCTTGAAATATATCATACAGTTAATTCAATAAAGCTCATCGGTTAAAAATATTCGTTTTAAAGTATTAAAACTCCTTTTGACATCAAAATCGGCTGTTTAAGACGAAACACTTGCAATAAACATTGTTTAAAGTACATTATTTAAGTTATTTCAATTTTTGGTTATAAAATGCTTGTAATATATCATACAATTAACTAAAAAAACCTCTTAGGATAAATTATTATTTTTAAAGAATAAAAACTTCTTTTGATGTCAAAATCGGCGGTTTACGACGAAATACTTACAATAAACATTGTTTATCGTACATTATTTGAGTTATTTCGATTTTTGATTAAAATATTCGTCTAATACTTCGTACAGCTAATTAAATAAAATTTCTTCGGTTAGGAATATTATTTTTAAAGTATTAAAACTCCTTTTGACGTAAAAATTGGCTGTTAAAAACGTAACACTTGAAATAAACATTGTTTATCGTAAAGTGTTTAAGTTATTCCATTTGTTGTTTAGAATATTTTTGTAATATTTTGTACAGCTAATTAAATAAACGTCTTTAGTTATTAATCAAAATTTAAGCATATTTAAAGTACTATTGACGTTATAATAGGCTGTTTTAAAAAAATACTTGAATTAAACCCTTTTTTCTTGTACAATATATAAATTATTTTTATTATTGGCTTTACTAATCATGTAATATATCAAACAGCTAATTAAAACAACCTCTTCGGATAGGAATATTAGTTTTAATGTATTAAAATTCCTTTTGACGTCAAAATCGGATGTTTGAGACGAAATACTTGCAGTAAACATTGTTTTTCGTTCATTATTTGAGTTATTTCGTATTTTAGTTACAATATTCTTGTAATAACTCTTAAAGGTTATTTAATAAACGTCTTTCGTTAAAAGTATTAGTTTTAAAGTTTTAAAACTCCTTTTGACTTCAAAATCGGCTGTTTAAGACAAAATACATTTAATAAACATTGTTTATGGTACATTATATGAGTTATTCGACTTTTGATCATAATATTCTTGTAATATTTTGTAAAGCTAATTTAATAAACGTCTTAGGTTAGTAATCTAACTTTAAACATATTAAAAGTACTATAGACGTTATATTAGGCTTTTCTAAAACAGAATAACTATATTAAACCCTTTTTTATCGTACGTTAGTAGAATTACTTTGATTATTATATTAGTATTCTTGTAATACAACAAACGGCTAATTAAATAAACATCTTCGGTTAGGATATTAGTTTTAAATTATTAAAACTCCTTTTGACGTTAAATTGGCTGTTTAAGACGTAATACTTGCAATAAACATTGTTTATCGTTTAATATTTCAGTTATTTCCATTATTAGTTAAAATATTCTTATAATAACTCATAAAGGTAATTTAATAAACGTCTTTGGTTAAAAATATTTGTTTAAAAGCATCAAAACTACCTTTGACGTCAAAACCGACTGTTTAAGACGAAATACTTGCAATAAACATTGTTCATCGTATAGTATTTAAGTTATTGCGATTGTTAGTTATAATATTCCTGTAATATTTCGTACAGCTAATTAAATAAAGCTCTTCGGTAAGAATATTAGTTTTAAAGTATTAAAACTCCTTTTGATGTCAAAATCGGCTGTTTAAGACGAAATACCTGTAATAAATGTGTTTATTGAACAATATTTGAGTTATTTCGACTTTTAATTATAATATTCTTGTAATATTTTGTATAGCGAATTTAATAAACGTCTTAGGTTAGTAATCTAACTTTAAACATATTAAAAGTACTATAACCGTTATAATAGGCTTTTATAAACAGAATAACTATATAAAACCCTTTTTTATTGTACATTATTTGAATAACTTTGATTATTATATTAGTATTCTTGTAATATATCATACGGCTAATTAAATAAACATCTTCGGTAAAAATATTAGTTTTAAAGTATTAAAACCGCTTTTGACGTTTAAATCGGCTGTTTAAGCCGAACTTCTTCCAATAAACATTGTTTAACGTTCAATATTTAAGTTATTTTGATTATTAGTTAAAATATTCTTGTAATAACTCATAAAGGTAATTTAATAAACGTCTTTGGTTAAAAATATTTGTTTCAAAGCATCAAAACTTCCTATGACTTCAAAACCGACTGTTTAAGACGAAATACTTGCAATAAACATTGTTTATCGTTTAATATTTGAGTTATTTCGACTTTTTGTTATAATATTGGTGTAATATTATGTGCATCTATTTTAATAAACGTCTTTAGTTAGTAATCCAACTTTACACATATTAAAAGTACTATAGACGTTATAATAGGCTGTTTTAAACATAATACTTGTATTAAACCCTTTTTTCTCGTACACTATATGAATTATTTTCAGTATCGGCATTAATATTCTTGTAATATGTCATACAGCTAATTTAATAAACCTCTTCGGTTAGATGTATTAGTTTTAAAGTATTAAATATCCTTTTGACGTCAAAATCGGCTGTTTAAGACGAAATACTTTCAATAAAAACTGTTTATCGTTTATTATTTGAGTTTTTTCAATTATTTGTTACAATATTTTTGTAATAACTCGTAAAGGTAATTTAATAAACGTCTTCGGATAAAAATATTAGTTATAAGTTTTAAAACTCCTTTTGACGTCAAAATCGGCTGTTTAAGACGAGACACTTGCAATAAACATTGTTTATCGTACAGTATTTAAGTTATATTGATTGTTGGTTATAATTATCTTGTAATATTTTCTAGAGCTAATTAAATAAAGTTCTTCGGTTAGGATGTTAGTTTTAAAGTATTAAAACTTTATTTGACGTCAAAATCGGCTGTTTAAGGCGAAATACATGCAATAAACATGCTTATCGTTATTTCGATTTTTGGTTATAATGTTCTTGTAGTATTTTGTACAGCTAGATTAATAAACCTCTTAGGTTAGTAATCTAACTTTGAACATATTAAAAGTACTATAGACGTTATAGTAGACTGTTTTAAACAAAATAACTATATCAAACCTTTTTTAATTGTACGTTATTTGAATTACTTTGATTATTAATATTAATAATCTTGAAATATGTCATACAGCTAATTAAATAAATCTCTCCGGTAAGGAATATTAGTTTTAAAGTAATAAAACTTCTTTTGATGTCAAAATCGGCGGTTTACGACGAAATACTTACAATAAACATTGTTTATCGTACATTATTTGAGTTATTTCGATTTTTGTTTATAATATTCTTGTAATATTTCGTACAGCTAATTAAATAAAGCTCTTCCGTTAGGAATGATATCTTTAAAGTATTAAAACTACTTTTCTGTCAAAATCGGCTGTTTAAGACGAAATACTTGCAATAAACATAGTTTATTGTACATTATTTGAGTAATTTCGACATTTGAATATAATAATCTTGTAATATTTTGTGTAGCTAATTTTATAAACGTCTTAGGTTAGTAATCGAACTTTAATTATATTAAAAATAGTCTAGATATTATAATAGACTTTTTAAAACAGAATAACTTTATTAAACTCTTTTTTCTCGTACGTTATTAGAATTACTTTGATTATTATAATAGTATTCTTGTAATATATCATACGGCTAATTAAATAAAAATCTTCGGTTAGGATATTTGTTTTAAAGTATTAAAACTCCTTTTGATGTTTAAATCAGCTGTTTAAGACGAAATACTTGCAATAAACATTGTTTATCGTTTAATATTTAAGTTATTTCGATTATTAGTTAAAATAATCTTGTTATAACTAATAGAGATAATTTAATAAACGTCCTCGGTTAAAAATATTTGTTTTAAAGCATGAAAACTTCCTTTGACGTCAAAACGGACTGTTTAAGACAAAATACTTGCAAAAAACATTGTTTATTGTCATTAATTGAGTAATTCGACTTTTGATTATAATATTGGTGTAATATTATGTGCAGCTATTTTAATAAACGTCTTTAGTTAGTAATCCAACTTCAAACATATTAAAAGTACTATAGACGTTCAAATATGCGTTTGAAACAAAATACTTGTATTAAACCCTTTTTTCTCGTACACTTATTGAATTATTTTGAGTATTGGCAATAATATTCTTGTAATTAGTCATACAGCTAAATAAAAAAATCCTCTTTGGATAGGAATATTAGTTTTAAAGTATTAAAACTCCTTTTGACGTCAAAATCGACTGTTTGAAACAAAATACTTGCAGTAAACATTGTTTATCGATCATTATTTGAGTTATTTTGATAATTAGTTGTAATATTCTTGTAATAACTCGTAAAGGTAATTTAATAAACGTCTTCGGTAAGGAATATTAGTTTTAAAGTATTAAAACTTCTTTTGATGTCAAAACCGGCGGTTTAAGACGAAATACTTACAATAAACATTGTTTATCGTACATTATTTGAGTTGTTTCGATTTTTGTTTTTAATCTTCTTGTTATATTTCATACAGCTAAATAAATAAAGCTCTTCGTTTAGGAATATTAGTTTTAAAGTATTAAAACTCCTTTTGACGTCAAAATCGGCTGTTTGAGACGAATTAGTTGCAGTAAATATTGTTTATCGTTCATTATTTGAGTTATTTAGATAATTAGTTACAATATTCTTGTAATAACTCGTAAAGGTAATTTTGTAAACGTCTTCGGTAAGGAATATTATTTTTAAAGTATTAAAACTCCTTTTGATGTCAAAATCGGCGGTTTAAGACGAAATACTTACAATAAACATTGTTTATCGTACATTATTTGAGTTATTTCGATTTTTGTTTATAATACTCTTGTAATATATCATACAGCTAATTTAAAAAAGCTCTTAGGTTAGGAATATTAGTTTTAAACTATTAAAACTCCCTTTGACGTCAAAATCGGCTGTTTAAGACGAAATACTTGCTAAAAACATTGTTTATCGTTCATTATTTGAGTTATTTCGACGGTTAGTTACAATATTCTTGTAATAACTCGTAAAGGTAATTTGATAAACGTCTTCAGTTAATAATAATATTTTTAATATAAATAAATACCTTTTGACGTCAAAATCGGATGTTGAAGACGAAATACTTGCAATAAACATTGTTTATCGTACAGTATTTAAGTTATTTCGATTGATGGTTATTATTTTATTTTAGTATATCATACAGCTTATTAAAAAAAATCCTTCGGTTTGAAATATTATTTTTAAAGTATTAAAACTCCTTTTGACGTCAAAATCGGCTGTTTAAGACGAAATACTTGCAATAAACATTGTTTATCGTTCTTTATTTGAGTTATTGTGATTATCGGTATTAATATTCTTGAAATATATCATACAGCTAATTCAATAAAGGTCATCGGTTAGAAATATTAGTTTTAAAGTATTAAAATTTTGACATCAAAATCGGCTGTTTAAGACGAAACACTTGCAATAAACATTGTTTATAGTACATTATTTGAGTTATTTCAATTTTTAGTTATAAAGTGCTTGTAATATATCATACAATTAACTAAATAAACCTCTTAGGTTAAATTTATTATTTTTAAAGAATTAAAACTCCTTTTGACGTCTAAATCGGCTGTTTAAGACAAAACACTTGCAATAAACATTGTTTATCGTACAGTATATAATTTATTTTAATTTTTGATTATAATATTTGTCTAATACTTCGTACAGCTAATTAAATAAAGCTCTTCGGTTAGGATTATTAGTTATAAGGTTATAAAATTAGTGTAATTTTATGTACAGCTAATTTAATAAACGTCTATAGTTAGTAATCCAACTTTAAATATATTAAAAGTACTATAGACGTTATAATAGGCTGTTTTTAACAAAATACTTGAATTAAACCCTTTTTTTTGTACAATATATAAATTATTTTGATTATTGGCATTACTCATCATGTAATATATCATACAGCTAATTAAAAAAAACCTCTTCGGATAGTAATATTAGTTTTAATGTATTAAAACTCCTTTTGACGTCAAAATCGGATGTTTGAGACGAAACACTTGCAGTAATCATTGTTTTTCGTTCATTATTTGTGTTTTTACGTTTTTTAGTTACAATATTCTTGTAATAACTCGTAAAGGTTATTTAATAAACGTCTTTGGTTAAAAATTCTAGTTTTAAAGCATCAAAAGTTCCTTTGACGTCAAAACCGACTGTTTAAGACGAAATACTTGCAATAAGCATTGTTTATCGTTCATTATTTGAGTTATTTTAATTTTTGGTTATATTATTGGTGTAATATTATGTACAGCTAATTTAATGAACGTCTTTAGTTGGTAATCCAACTTTGAACATATTAAAAGTACTATAGGCGTTATAATACGCTGTTTTAAACAAAATACTTGTAATAAAACCTTTTTTCTCGTACACTATATGAATTATTTGAGTTATTTCGATTATTAGTTACAATATTCTGTAATAACTCGTAAAGGTAATTTAATTAATGTCTTCGGATAAAAATATTAGTTTTAAAGTTATAAAACTCCTTTTGACGTCAAAATCGGCTGTTTAAGACGAAAACTTGTAATAAACATTGTATATCGTACAGTATTTAAGTTATATTAATTGCTGGTTATAATATTCTTGAAATATTATCTAGAGCTAATTAAATAAAGCTCTTCGGTTAGGAATATTAGTTTTAAAGTATTGTAACTCTGGTTGACGTCATAATCGGCTTTTTAAAACGAAATAAATGCAATAAACATGCTTATCGTACATTATTTGAGTTATTTTGACTCTGGTTATAATGTTCTTTTAATATTTTGTACAGCTAGATTAATAAACCTCTTAGGTAAGTAATCTAACTTTGAACATATTAAAAGTACTATAGACGTTATAGTAGACTGTTTTAAACAAAATAACTATATCTAACCCTTTTTTATTGTACGTTATATGAATTACTTTGAATATTAATATTAATATTCTTGAAATATATCATACTGCTAATTGAATAAACCTCTTCGGTAAAGTTCATTAGTTTTAAAGTATTAAAACTCCTTGATGATGTCAAAATCGGCGGTTTAAGACGAAATACTTACAATAAATGTTGTTTATCGTACATTATTTGAGTTATTCGACTTTTGGTTATAAAATTGGTGTAGTATTATGTACAGCTAATTTAATAAACGTCTTTAGTTAGTAATCCAACTTTAAATATATTAAAAGTACTATAGACGTAATAATAGGCTGTTTTTAACAAAATACTTGTATTAAACCCTTTTTTCTTGTACAATATATGAATTATTTTGATTATTGGCATTTATAATTATGTAATATATCAAACACCTAATTAAACAAACCTCTTCGGATAGAAATATTAGTTTTAAAGTATTGAAACTCCTTTTGACGTCAAAATCAGCTGTTTGAGACGAAATACTTGCAGTAAACATTGTTTATCGTTCATTATTTGAGTAATTTCGATTATTAAAAACAATATTCTTGTATTAACTCTTAAATGTAATTTAATAAACGTTTTCGGTTAAAAATATTAATTTTAAAACTCCATTTGACGTCAAAATCAGCTATTTAAGACGAAACACTTGCAAGAAACATTGTTTATGGTACAGTATTTAAGTTATTGCGATTGTTGGTTATAATATTCCTGTAATTTTTCGTACAGCTATTTAAAAAAAGCTCTTCGGTTAGGAATATTAGTTTTAAAGTATTAATCTTCTTTTGACGTCAGAATCGACTGTTTAAGACGAATTACCTGTAATAAATATGTTTAATGAACAATATTTGAGTTATTTCGACTTTTAATTATAATTTTCTTGTAATATTTTGTATAGCTAATTTAATAAACGTCTTAGGTTAGTAATCTAACTTTAAACATATTAAAAGTACTATAGACGTTATAATAGGCTTTTATAAACAGAATAACTATGTTTAAGCCGAACTTCTTCCAATAAACATTGTTTATCGTTCAATATTTAAGTTATTTTGATTATTAGTTAAAATATTCTTGTAATAACTCATAAAGGTAATTTAATAAACGTCTTCGGTTAAAAATATTTGTTTCATAGCATCAAAACTTCCTATGACTTCAAAACCGACTGTTTAAGACGAAATACTTGCAATAAACATTGTTTATCGTTTAATATTTGAGTTATTTCGACTTTTTGTTATAATATTGGTGTAATATTATGTGCATCTATTTTAATAAACGTCTTTAGTTAGTAATCCAACTTTACACATATTAAAAGTACTATAGACGTTATAATAGGCTGTTTTAAACATAATACTTGTATTAAACCCTTTTTTCTCGTACACTATATGAATTATTTTCAGTATTGACATTAATATTCTTGTAATATGTCATACAGCTAATTTAATAAACCTCTTTGGTAAGATGTATTAGTTTTCAAGTATTAAAACTCCTTTTGACGTCAAAATCGGCTGTTTAAGACGAAATACTTGCAATAAAAATTGTTTATCGTTTATTATTTGAGTTATTTCGATTATTTGATACAATATTTTTGTAATAACTCGTAAAGGTAATTTAATAAACATCTTCGTATAAAAATATTAGTTTTAAAGTTTTAAAACTCCTTTTGACGTCAAAATCGGCTGTTTAAGACGAGACACTTGCAATAAACATTGTTTATCGTACAGTATTTAAGTTATATTGATTGTTAGTTATAAAGTTCTTTTAATATTTTGTACAGCTAGACTAATAAACCTCTTAGGTTAGTAATCTAACTTTGAACATATTAAAAGTACTATAGACGTTATAGTAGACTGTTTTAAACAAAATAACTATAGCAAACCTTTTTTTATTGTACGTTATTTGAATTACTTTGATTATTAATATTAATATTCTTGAAATATGTCATTCAGCTAATTAAATAAACCTCTTCGTTAAGGAATATTAGTTTTAAAGTATTAAATCTTCTCTCGATGTCAAAATCGGCGGTTTACGACGAAATACTTACAATAAACATTGTTTATCGTACATTATTTGAGTTATTTAGATTTTTGTTAATAATATTCCTGTAATATTTCGTACTGCTAATTAAATAAAGCTCTTCGGTTAGGAATGATAGTTTTAAAGTATTAAAACACATTTTGTGTCAAAATCGGCTGTTTAAGACGAAATACTTGAAATAAACATTGTTTATTGTACATTATTTGAGTTATTTCGACTTTTGATTATAATAATCTTGTAATATTTTCTGTAGCTAATTTTATAAACGTCTTAGGTTAGTAATCTAACTTTAATTATATTTAAAATAGTCTAGATATTATAATAGGATTTTTAAAACAGAATCACTATATTAAACCCTTTTTTATCGTACGTTATTTGAATTACTTTAATTATTATATTAGTATTCTTGTAATATATCATACGGCCAATTAAATAAACATGTTCGGTTAGGATATTAGTATTAAAGTATTAGAACTCCTTTTGAAGTTTAAATCGGCTGTTTAAGACGAAAAACTTGCAATAAACATTTTTTATCGTTTAATATTTAAGTTATTTCGATTTTTGTTTATTATATTCTTGTAATATTTCGCACAGCTAATTAAATAAAGCTCTTCGGTTAGAAATATTAGTTTTAAAGTATTAAAATTTTGACATCAAAATCGGCTGTTTAAGACGAAACACTTGCAATAAACATTGTTTATAGTACATTATTTCAGTTATTTCAATTTTTGGTTATAAAATGCTTATAATATATCATACAATTAATTAAATAAACCTCTTAGGTTAAAATTATTATTTTTAAAGAATTAAAACTCCTTTTGACGTCAAAATCGGCTGTTTAAGACATAACAATTGCAATAAACATTGTTTATCGTACAGTATATAATTTATTTTAATTTTTGATTATAATATTCGTCTAATACTTCGTACAGCTAATTAAATAAATCTCTTCGGTTAGGAATATTAGTTATAAGGTTATAAAATTAGTGTAATATTATGTACAGCTAATTTAATAAACGTCTTTAGTTAGTAATCCAACTTTAAATATATTAAAAGTACTATAGACGTTATAATAGGCTTTTTTAAACAGAATAACTATATTAAACCCTTTTTTATCGTACGTTATTTGAATTACTTTGATTATTATATTAGTATTCTTGTAATACATTATACGGCTAATTAAATAAACATCTTCGGTTAGGATATTAGTTTTAAAGTATTAAAACTTCTTTTGACGTTTAAATCGGCTGTTAAAGACAAAATACTTGCAATAAACATTGTTTATCGTTCAATATTTAACTTATTTTCATTATTAGTTGAAATATTCTTGTAATAACTCATAAAGGTAATAAACGTCTTCGGTTAAAAATATTTGTTTTAAAGCATCAAAACTTCCTTTGACGTCAAAACCGACTGTTTAAGACGAAATACTTGCAATAGTCATTGTTTATCGTTCATTATTTGAGTTATTTCGATTTTTGGTTATAATATTCGTGTAATATTATGTACAGCTAATTTAACGAACGTCTTTAGTTGGTAATCCAACTTTAAACATATTAAAAGTACTATAGACGTTATAATAGGTTGTTTTAAACAAAATACTTGTATTAAAACCTTTTTTCTCGTACGATATATGAACTATTTGAGTTATTTCGATTATTAGTTACAATATTTTTGTAATAACTCTGAAAGGTAATTTAATAAATGTCTTCGGTTAAAAATATTAGTTTTAAAGTTATAAAACTCCTTTTGACGTCAAATTCGGCTTTTTAAGACGAAAACTTGTAATAAACCATGTTTGTCGTACAGTATTTAAGTTATATTAATTGTTGGTTATAATATTCTTGTAATATTTTCTAGAGCTAATTAAATAAAGCTCTTCGGTTAGGAATATTAGTTTTAAAGTATTAAAATTTTTTTTGATGTCAGAATCGACTGTTTAAGACGAAATACTTGCAATAAACATTATTTATCGTACATTATTTAAGTTATTTCGACTTTTGGTTATAATGGTCTTGTAACATTTTGTACAGCTGATTCAATAAATGTCTTTGGTTAGTAATATAACTTAACACCTTTTGACGTCAAAATCCGCTTTTTAAGACGAAATTCTTGCAATAAACATTGTTTATCGTTATTTATTTGAATTATTTCGATTATTAGTTAAATTGTTCTAGTAATAACTCGTAAGGGTAATTTAATAAAGTTCTTCGATTAAAAATATTAGTTTTAAAGTATTTAAACTACTTTTGACGTCAAAATCGGCTGTTAAAGACGAAACACTTGCAATAAACATTGTTTATACTTCATTATTGAGTTATTTCGATTATTAGTAACAAAATTCTTGTAATATTTTTATAGCTAATTTAATAAACGTCTTTGGTTAGTAATCTAACTTTAAACGAATTAAAAGTACTATAGACATTATAACAGGCTGTTTTAAACAAAATACTTGTACTAAACCCTTTTTTCTAGTATACTAATAACGTATTTTGATTATTGGCATTAATAATCTTCTGAATATATCATACAGCTAATTAAATAAACCTCATCGGTTAGGAATATTAGTTTTAAACTATTAAAACTTCTTTTGACGTCAAATCAGCAGTTAAAGACGAAATACTTGCCATAAACATTGTTTATCGTTCATTATTTGAATTACTTTGATTAATAGACATAATTTGCTTGTAATATATCATACAAACAATTAAATAAGCCTTTACAGTTAGGAATATAAGTTTTAAAGTATCAAAACTCCTTTTGAAGTCAAAATCAGCTGTTTAAGACGAAAAACTTGCCATAAACATTGTTTATCGTTCATTATTTGAGTTATTTCAATTATTAGTTACAATATGCTTGTAATAACTCGTAAAGGTAATTTAATAAACGTGTTGCAATGAAAATATTAGTTTTGAAGTTTTAAAAGTTCTTTAAAATCAAAATCGGCTGTTTCAGACGAATTATTGCAACAAACATTGTTTATCGTACAGTATTTAAGTAATTGCGATTGTTGGTTATAATATTCCTGTAATATTTCGTACAGCTAATTAAATAAAGCTCTTCGTTTAGGAATATTAGTTTTAAAGTATTAAAACTCCTTTTGATGTCAAAATCAGCTGTTTAAGACGAAATACCTGTAATAAATATGTTTATTGAACATTATTTGAGTTATTTCGACTTTTGGTTATAATATTCTTGTAATATTTTGTATAGCTAATTTAATAAACGTCTTAGGTTAGTAATCTAACTTAAAACATATTAAAAGTACTATAGACGTTATAATAGGCTGTTTTAACAAAATACTTGTATTAAACCCTTTTTTATGGTACGTTATTTGAATTACTTTGATTATTATATTAGTATTCTTGTAATACATCATACGGCTAATTAAATAAACATCTTCGGTAAGAATATTAGTTTAAAAGTATTAAAACTGCTTTTGACGTTTAAATCGGCTGTTTAAGACGAAATACTTGCAATAAACATTGTTTATCGTTCAATATTTAAGTTATTTTTATTATGAGTTAAAATATTCTCGTAATAACTCATAAAGGTAATTTAATAAACGTCTTCGGTTAAAAATATTTGCTTCAAAGCATCAAAACTTCCTTTGACTTCAAAACCGACTGTTTAAGACGAAATACTTGCAATATACATTGTTTATCGTTCATTATTTGAGTTATTTCGACTTTTTGTTATTATATTGGTGTAATATTATGTGCATCTATTTTAATAAACGTATTTAGTTAGTAATCCAACTTTAAACATATTAAAAGTACTATAGACGTTAAAATAGCCTGTTTTAAACAAAATACTTGTATTAAACACTTTTTTCTTGTACAATATTTGAATTATTTTGAGTATTGGCATTAATATTCTTGTAATATGTCATAAAGCTAATTTAATAAACCTCTTCGGATAGGAATATTACTTTTAAATTATTAAAACTCCTTTTGACGTCAAATTTAGCTGTTTGAAACAAAATACTTGCAGTAAACATTGTTTATCGTTCATTATTTGAGTTATTTTTATAATTAGTTACAATATTCTTTTAATAATTCGTAAAGGTAATTTTATAAACGTTTTCGGTAAAGAACATTAGTTTTAAAGTATTAAAACCTTTTTTGATCTCAAATTCGGCGGTTTAAGACGAAATACTTACAATAAACATTGTTTATTGTACATTATTTAAGTTATTTCGATTTTTGGTTATAATATTCTTGTTATATTTCATACAGCTAAATAAATAAAGCTCTTCGGTTAAGCATATTAGTTTTAAAGTATCAAAACTCCTTTTGACGTCAAAATCGGCTGTTTAAGAAGAATTAATTGCAGTAAATATTGTTTATCGTTCATTATTTGAGTTATTTAGATAATTAGTTACAATATTCTTGTAATAACTCGTAAAAGTAATTGAGTAAACGTCTTCGGTAAGGAATATTTGTTTTAAAGTATTAAAATTCCTTTTGATGTCAAAATCGGCGGTTTAAGACGAAATACTTACAATAAACATTGTTTATAGTACATTATTTGAGTTATTTCGATTTTTGTTTATAATACTCTTGTAATATATCATACAGCTAATTTAATAAAGCTCTTAGGTTAGGAATATTAGTTTTAAACTATTAAAACTCCTTTTGACGTCAAAATTAGCTTTTTAAGACGAAACACTTGCAAAAAACATTGTTTATCAATCATTATTTGAGTTATTTCGATTATTAGTCACAATATTCTTGAAATAACTCGTACAGCTAATTAAAAAAGCTCTTCGGATAGGAATATTAGTTTTAATGTATTAAAACTCCTTTTGACTACAAAATCGGATGTTTGAGACGAAATACTTGCAGTAAACATTGTTTTTTGTTCATTATTTAAGTTATTTCGATTTTTAGTTACAATATTCTTGTAATAACTCGTAAAGGTTATTTAATAAACGTCTTTGGTTAAAAGTATTAGTTTTAAAGCATCAAAACTTCCTGTGACGTCAAAACCGACTGTTTAAGACGAAATACTTGCAATAAGCATTGTTTATCGTTCATTATTTGAGTTATTTCGATTTTTGGTTATATTATTGGTGTAATATTATGTATAGCTAATTTAATGAACATCTTTAGTTGGTAATCCAACTTTAAACATATTAAAAGTACTATGAACGTTATGATAGGCTGTTATAAACTAAATACTTGTATTAAAACCTTTTTTCTCGTACGATATATGAACTATTTGAGTTATTTCGATTATTAGTTACAATATTCTTGTAATAACTCGTAAAGGTAATTTAATGAATGTCTTCGGATAAAACTATTAGTTTTAAAGTATTAAAACTCCTTTTGACGTCAAAATCGGCTGTTTAAGACGAAAACTTGTAATAAACATTGTTTATCGTACGGTATTTAAGTTATATTAATTGTTGGTTATAAAATTCTTGTAATATTTTCTAGAGCTAATTAAATAAAGCTCTTCGGTTAGGAATATTAGTTTTAAAGTATTGTAACTCTGGTTGACGTCAGAATCGACTGTTTAAAACGAAATAAATGCAATAAACATGCTTATCGTACATTATTTGAGTTATTTCGACTCTGGTTATAATGTTCTTGTAATATTTTGTACAGCTAGATTAATAAACCTCTTAGGTAAGTAATCTAACTTTGAACATAGTTAAAGTACTATAGACGTTATAGTAGACTGTTTTAAACAAAATAACTATATCAATCCCTTTTTTATTGTACGTTATATGAATTACTTTGATTATTAATATTAATATTCTTGAAATATATCATACAGCTAATTGAATAAACCTCTTCGGTAAAGATAATTAGTTTTAAAGTATTAAAACTCCTTCTGATGTCAAAATCGGCGGTTAAAGACGAAATACTTACAATAAATATTGTTTATCGTACATTATTTGAGTTATTTCGACTTTTGGTTATAAAATTAGTGTAATAAAATGTACAGCTAATTTAAAAAACGTCTTTAGTTAGTAATCTAACTTTAATTATATTAAAAGTACTATAGACGTTAAAATAGGCTGTTTTTAACCAAATACTTGTATTAAACTCTTTTTTCTTGTACAATATCAGAATTATTTTGATTATTGGCATTTATAATTATGTAATATATCATACAGCTAACTAAACAAACCTCTTCGGATAGAAATATTAGTTTTAAAGTATTAAAACTCCTTTTGACGTCAAAATCGGCTGTTTGAGACGAAATACTTGCAGTAAACATTGTTTATCGTACATTATTTGAGTTATTTCGATTTTGGTTATAATATTCTTGTAACATTTTGTACAGCTAATTCAATAAATGTCTTTGGTTAGTAATCTAACTTAACACCTTTTGACGTCAAAATCGGTTTTTAAGACGAAATACTTGCAATAAACATTGTTTATCGTCTTTTATTTGAATTATTTCGATTATTAGTTAAATTGTTCTAGTAATAACTCGTAAGGGTAATTTAATAAAGTTCTTCGATTAAAAATATTAGTTTTAAAGTATATAAACTAGTTTTGACGTCAAAATCGGCTGTTTAAGACGAAACACTTGCAATAAACATTGTTTATAGTTCATTATTTGAGTTATTTCGATAATTAGTTACAATATTCTTCTAATATTTTTATAGCTAATTTAATAAACGTCTTTGGTTAGTAATCTAACTTTAAACAAATTAAAAATACTATAGACATTATAATAGGCTGTTTTAAACAAAATACTTGTAATAAACCCTGTTTTATAGTATACTAATAAATCATTTTGATTATTGGCATTAATAATCTTCTGAATATATCATACAGCTAATTAAATAAACCTCATCGGTTAGTAATATTAGTTTTAAACTATTAAAACTTCTTCTGACGTCAAATCAGCTGTTAAAGACGAAATACTTGCCATAAACATTGTTTATCGTTCAGTATTTGAGTTATTTTGATTATTAGATATAATTTGCTTGTAATATAGCATACTCATAATTAAATAAGCCTTTACGGTTAGGATTATTAGTTTTAAAGTATTAAAACTCCTTTTGAAGTCAAAATTAGCTGTTTAAGACGGCAAAACTTACCATAAACATTGTTTATCGTTCATTATTTGAACTATTTCAATTATTAGTTACAATATGCTTGTAATAACTCGGAAAGGTAATTTAATAAACGTGTGGCAATGAAAATATTTGTTTTAAAGTTTCAAAAGTTCTTTGACATCAAAATAGGTTGTTTCAGACAAAGTATTGCAACAAACATTTTTTATCGTACAGTATTTAAGTTATTGCGATTGTTGGTTATAATATTCCTGTAATATTTCGCACAGCTAATTAAATAAAGCTCTTCGGTAAGGAATATTAGTTTTAAAGTATTAAAACTCCTTTTGATGTCAAAATCGGCTGTTTAAGACGAAATACCTGTAATAAATATGTTTATTGAACATTATTTGAGTTATTTCGACTTTTGATTATAATATTCTTGTAATATTTTGTATAGCTAATTATAATACACGCTATAATAGGCTTTTATAAACAGAATAACTATATTAAACCCTTTTTTATGGTACTTTATTTGAATTACTTTGATTATTATATTAGTATTCTTGTAATATATTCTACGGCTAATTAAATAAACATCTTCGGTAAGAATATTAGTTTTAAAGTATTAAAACTGCTTTTGACGTTTAAATAGGCTGTTTAAGACGAAATACTTGCAATAAACATTGTTTATCGTTCAATATTAAAGTTAGTTTGATAATTAGTTAAAATATTCTTGTAATAACTCAAAAAGGTAATTTAATAAACGTCTTCGGTTAAAAATATTTGTTTCAAAGCATCAAAACTTCCTTTGACTTCAAAACCGACTGTTTAAGACGAAATACTTGCATTATATATTGTTTATCGTTCATTATTTGAGTTATTTCGACTTTTTGTTATAATATTGGTGTAATATTATGTGCATCTATTTTAATAAACGTCTTAAGTTAGTAATCCAACTTTAAACATATTAAAAGTACCTTAGACGTTATAATAGGCTGTTTTAAACAAAATACTTGTATTAAACCCTTTTTTCTCGTACACTATATGAATTATTTTTAGTATTGGCATTAATATTCTTGAAATTTGTCATACAGCTAATTCAATAAACATTTTCGAATAAAAATCTTAATTTTAAAGTTTTAACACTCCGTTTGACGTCAAAACCGGCTGTTTAAGACGAGACACTCGCTACAAACATTGTTTATCGTACAGTATTTAATTTATATTGATTGTTGGTTATAATAATCTTGTAATATTTTCTAGAGCTAATTAAATAAAGCTCTTCGGTTAGGATGTTAGTTTTAAATTTTTAAAATCTATTTGACGTCAAAATCGGCTGTTTAAGACAAAATACATGCAATAAACATGTTTATCGTAAATAATTTGAGTTATTTCGACTATTGGTTATAATGTTCTTGTAGTATTTAGTACAGCTAGATTAATAACTCTCTTAGGTTAGTAATCTAACTTTGAACATATTAAAAGTACTATAGACGTTATAGTAGACTGTTTTAAACAAAATAACTATATCAAACCCTTTTTTATTGTACGTTATTTAATTATATAATTATTAATATTAATTTTCTTGAAATATGTCATACAGCTAATTAAATAAACCTCTTCGTTAAGGAATATTAGTTTTAAAGTATTAAAACTACTCTTAATGTCAAAATCAGCGGTTTACGTCGAAATACCTGTAATAAATATGTTTTATGAACATTATTTGAGTTATTTCGATTTTTGTTTCTAATATTCTTGTAATATTTCGTACAGCTAATTAAATAAAGCTCTTCGGTTAGGAATGATAGTTTTAAAGTATTAAAACTCCTTTTGTGTCAAAATCGGCTGTTTAAGACGAACTACTTGCAATAAACATTGTTTATCGTAAATTATTTGAGTTATTTCGAATTTTGATTATATTAATCTTGTAAAATTTTCTGTAGCTAGTTTTATAAACGTCTTAGGTTAGTAATATAACTTTAATTATATTATAAATAGTCTAAATATTTTAATAGGCTTTTTAAAACAGAATAACTATATTAAACCCTTTTTTATCGTGCGTTATTTGAATTACTTTGATTATTAAATTAGTATTCTTGTAATATATCATACGCCTAATTAAATAATCATCTTCGGTTAGGATATTAGTTTTAAAGTATTAAAACTCCTTTTGACGTTTAAATCGGCTGTTTAAGACGAAAAACTTGCAATAAACATTTTTTATCGTTTAATATTAAAGTTATTTTGATTTTTGTTTATAATATTCTTGTAATATTTCGTAAAGCTAATTAAATGAAGCTCTTCGGTTAGGAATATTAGTTTTAAAGTATTAAAACTCCTTTTGACGTCAAAATCGGCTGTTTGAGACGAAATGTCTGCAGTAAATATTGTTTATCGTTCATTATTTGAGTTATTTTGATTATTAGTTACAATATTCTTGTAATAACTCGTAAAGGTAATTTAGTGAACGTCTTCGGTAAGGAATATTAGTTTTAAAGTATTAAAACTCCTTTTGATGTCAAAATCGGCGGTTTAAGACGAAATACTTAGAATAAACATTGTATATCGTTCATTATTTGAGTTATTTCGATTTTTGTTTATAATATTCTTGTTATATATCATACATCTAATTTAATAATGCTCTTCGGTTAGGAATATTAGTTTTAAACTATTAAAACTCCTTTTGACGTCAAAATTAGCTTTTTAAGACGAAATACTTGCAATAAACATTGTTTATCATTCATTATTTGAGTTATTTCGATTATTAGTTACAATATTCTTGTAATAACTCCTACAGCTAATTAAAAAAAGCTCTTCGGGTAGGAATATTAGTTTTAAAGTATTGTAATTCTGGTTGACGTCAAAATCGGCTGTTTAAAACTAAATAAATGCAATAAACATGCTTATCGTACAAAATTTAAGTTATTTCGACTTTTGGTTATAATGTTCTTGTAATATTTTGTACAGCTAGATTAATAAACCTCTTAGGTTAGTAATCTAACTTTGAACATATAAAAAGTACTATAGACGTTAGAGTAGACTGTTTTAAACAAAATAACTATGTCAAACCCTTATTTATTGTACGTTATTTAAATTACTTTGATTATTAATATTAATATTCTTGAATCATTTCATACAGCTAATTGAATAAACTACTTCCGTAAAAAACAATATTTTTAAAGTATTAAAACTCCTTCTGATGTCAAAATCGGCGGTTTATAACGAAATACTAACAATAAACATTGTTTATCGTACATTATTTGAGTTAGTTAGACTTTTTGCTATAAAATTGGTGTAATATTATGTACAGCTAATTTAATAAACGTCTTTAGTTGAAGTATTTGTTTTAAAGCATAAAAATTTCCTTTGTCGTCAAAACCGACTGTTTAAGACGAAATACTTGCAATATTGAATAATGAATCGTTCATTATTTGAGTTATTTCGACTTTTGGTTATAATATTGGTGTAATGTTTAGCACAGCTAATTTAATAAACGTCTTTATATAGTAATCCAACTTTTAACATATTAAAAGTACTATAGACGTTATAATAGGCTGTTTTAAACAAAATACTTGTATTAAACCCTTTTTTCTTGTACAATATATAAATAATTTTGATTATTGGCATTAATAATCATGTAATATATATACAGCTAATTAAATAAACCTCTTCGGATAGAAATATTAGTTTTAAAGTATTAAAACTCCCTTTGACGTCAAAATCGGATATCAGACGAAATACTTGCAGTAAACATTGTTTATCGTTAATTATTTGAGTTATTTCGATTATTAAAAATAATATTCTTGTAATAACTCGTAAAGGTAATTTAATAAACATCTTCGGTTAAAAATATTAATTTTAGAACTCCTTTTGATGTTAAAATCGGCTATTTAAGACGAAACACATGCAACAAACATTGTTTATCGTACAGTTTATAAGTTATCGCGATTTTTGGTTATAAAATTCCTGTAATATTTCGTACAGCTATTTAAATAAAGCTCTTCGGTTAGGAATATTAGTTATAAATTATTAAAACTCCTTTTGACGTCAAAATCGGCTGTTTAAGACAAAATACTTGCAATAAACATTGTTTATCGTACATTATTTGAGTTATTTCGGCTTTTAGTAATAATATTCTTGTATAATTTTTTGCAGCTAATTTAATAAACGTCTTTAGTTAGTAATCCAACTTCAAACATATTAAAAGTACATAATATGTACGTTATGATAGGCTGTTTTAACAAAATACTTGTATTAAACCCTTTTTTATCGCACATTATATGATTTATTTTGATTATTGGCATTAATATTCTTGTAATATATCATACAGCTTGTTTAATAAACCTCTCTGGTTAGAAACATTAGTTTTGAAGTATTAAAATTCCTTCGACTCGAAAATCGGCTGTTTAAGACGAAACATTTGCAATGAAGATTGTTTATCGTACAGTATTAAGTTATTTCAATTGTTAGTTATTATTTTATTGAAGTATATCATACAGCTTATTAAATAAACCTTTTCGGTAAGGAATATTATTTTTAAAGTATTAAACTCCTTTTGACGTCAAAATCGGCTGTTTAAGACGAAATACTTGCAATAAATATTGTTTATCGTTCATCATTCAAGTTATTTTGATTATTGTTTTTAATATTTTTGAAATATATTATACAGATAACTAAATAAACCTTTTTGGTTAGGAATATCAGTTTTAAAATATTAAAACTTTTTTGACGTCAAAATTGTCTCTTTAAGACGAAAAACTAGCAATAAACATTGTTTATAGTACATTATACGAGTTAATTTAATTTTTAGTTTTAAAATGCTTGTAATATATCATACAATTAACTAATTAAACATCTTCGGTTAGGAATATTAGTTTTAAAGTATTAAAACACCTTTTGACGTCAAAATCGGCTTTTTGTGACGAAATACTTGCAATAAACATTGTTTATCGTTCATTATTTAAATTATTTCGATTATTAGTTACAATATTCTTGTATTAACTCGTAAAGGTAATTTTATTAACGTCTTCGGTTAAAAATATTAGTTTTAAAGTATTAAAACACCTTTTAACGTTAAAATCGGCTGTTTAGGACGAAACACTTGCAATAAACCTTGTTTATCGTACAGTATTAAAGTTATTTTAATTGTTGGTTATAATATTCTTGGAATATTTCGAAAGCTAATTAAATAAAGATTTTAAGATAGGAATCTTAGTTTTAAAGTATTAAAACTCCCTTTGACGTCAAAATCGGCTATTTAAGACGAAACACTTGCAATAAACATTGTTTATCGTTCATTACTTAAGTTATTTCGATGGTTAGTTTCAATATTCTTCTAATAACTCGTAAAGGTAATTTAATAAACGTTTTCAGTTAATCAAATTATTTTTAAAATATTTAAACACCTTTTGACGTCAAAATCGGCTGTTTAAGACGAAACACTTGCAATAAACATTGTTTATCGTACAGTATTTAAGTTATTTCGATTGATGGTTAAAATTTTATTGAAATATATTATACAGTTAATTCAATAAAGCTCTTCAGTTAAAAATATTAGCTTTAAGGTATTAAAACTCCTTTTGACGTCAAAATCGGCTGTTTAAGACGAAATACTTGCAATAAACATTGTTTATCGTACATTATTTAAGTTATTTTAATTTTTGGTTTTAAAATGCTTGCAATATATCATACAATTAACTAAATAAACCTTTTAGGTTAGGAGTATTAGTTTTAAAGTATTAAAACATCTTTTGACGTCAAAATCGGCTTTTTAAGACGAAATACTTGCAGTAAACATTGTATATCGTTATTTATTTGAGTTATTTCATATATTAGTTAAATTGTTCTAGTAATAACTCGTAAGGATAATATAATAAAGTTCTTCGATTGAAAATAATAGTTTTAAATTATTTAAACTAGTTTTGACGTTAAAATCGGCTGTGTAAGACGAAAGACTTGCAACAAACATTGTTTATAGTTCATTTTTTGAGTTATTTCGATTATTAGTTACAATATTCTTGTAATCTTTTTACAGGTAATTTAATAAACGTCTTTGGTTAGTAATCTAACTTTAAACATATTGAAAGTACTATAGACATTATAATAGGCTGTTTTAAACAAAATAATTGTACTAAACCCTTTTTTATGGTATACTAATAAATTTTTTTGATTATTGGCATTAATAATCTTCTGAATATATTATACAGCTAATTAAATAAACCTCATCGGTTAGGAATATAAGTTTTAAACTATTAAAACTTCTTTTGACGTCAAATCAGCTGTTTAAGACGAAATACTTGCCATAAACATTGTTAATCGTTCATTATTTGAGTTATTTTGATTATTAGATATAATTTGCTTGTAATATATCGTACAGGTAATTTAATAAGCCTTTACGGTTAGGAATATTACTTTTAAAGTCTTAAAACTCCTTTAGAAGTCAAAATCAGCTGTTTAAGACTAAAAACTTGCTATAAACATTGTTTATCGTTCATTATTTGAGTCATTTCGATTATTAGTTACAATATGCTTGTAATAATTCGTAAAGGTAATTTAATAAACATGTTGCAATGAAAATATTAGTTTTAAAGTTTCAAAAGTTCTTTGACGTCAAAGTAGGCTGTTTCAGACCAAAGAGATGTAATAAATATGTTTTTTGAACATTATTTGAGTTATCTTGACTTTTGATTTTAATATTCTTGTAATAATAGCTAATTTAATAAACGTCTTAGGTTAGTAATCTAACTTTAAACATATTAAAAGTACTATAGACGTTATAATAGGCTTTTTTAAACAGAAAAACTATATTAAACCATTTTTTATCGTACGTTATTTGAATTACTTTGATTATTATATTAGTATTCTTGTAATATATCATACGGCTAATTAAATAAACATCTTCGGTTAGAATATTAATTTTAAAGTATTAATACTGCTTTTGACGTTTAACACGGCTGTTTAAGACGAAATACTTGCAATAAACATTGTTTATCGTTTAATATTTAAAGTATTTCGATTATTAGTTAAAATAATCTTGTAATAACTTATAAAGGTAATTAAATAAACGTCTTCGGTTAAAAATATTTGTTTTAAAGCATGAAAACTTTTTTTGACGTCAAAACGGACTGTTTAAGACGAAATACTTGCAAAAAACATTGTTTATCGTTCATTAATTGAGTATTTCGACTTTTGATTATAATATTGGTGTAAATTTATGTGCTGCTATTTTAATAAACGTCTTTAATTAGTAATACAACTTCAAACGAACTAAAAGTACTATAGACGTTAAAATAGGCTGTTTTAAACAAAATACTTGTATTAAACCCTTTTTTGTTGTACACTATTTGAATTATTTTGAGTATTGGCATTAATATTCTTGTAATATGTCATACAGCTAATTAAATATACCTCTTTGGATAGGAATATTAGTTTTAAAGTATTAAAACTCCTTTAGACGTCAAAATCGACTGTTTGAAACAAAAAACTTGCAGTGAACTTTGTTTATCGTTCATTATTTAAGTTATTTTGATAATTAGTTACAATATTCTTGTAATAACTCGTAAAGGTAATTTAATAAACGTCTTCGGTAAGGAATATTAGTTTTAAATTATTAAAACTTTTTTTGATGTCAAAACCGGCGGTTTAAGACGAAATACTTACAATAAACATTGTTTATCGTACATTATTTGAGTTATTTCGATTTTTGTTTATAATATTCTTTTTATATTTTGTACAGCTAAATAAATAAAGCTCTTCGGTTAGGAAAATTAGTTTTTAAAGTATTAAAATTCCTTTTGACGTCAAAATCGGCTGTTTGAGACGAATTAGTTGCAGTAGATATTGTTTATCGTTAATTATTTGAGTTTTTTAGATAATTAGTTACAATATTCTTGTAATAACTCGTAAAGGTAATTTAGTAAACGTCTCCGGTTAGAAATATTAGTTTTAAATTATTAAAACTCCTTTTGACGTCAAAATTAGCTTTTTAAGACGAAATACTTGCAATAAACATTGTTTATCAATCATTATTTGAGTTATTTCGATTATTAGTTAAAATATTCTTGTAATAACTCGTACAGCTAATTAAAAAAGCTCTTCGAATAGGAATATTAGTTTTAAAGCATTAAAACACCTTTTGACGTCAAAATCGGCTATTTAAAACGAAATACTTGCAAAAAACATTGTTTATCGTTCATTATTTGAGTTTTTTCGACGGTTAGTTACAATATTCTTGTATTAACTCGTAAAGGTAATTTGATAAACGTCTTCAGTTAATAATATTATTTTTAGAATATATAAACACCTTTTGACGTCAAAATCGGCTGTTGAAGACGAAGTACTTGCAATAAACATTGTTTATCGTACAGTATTTAAGTTATTTCGATTGATGGTAATAATTTTATTGTAGTATATCATACAGCTTATTAAAAAAACCTCTTCGGTTTGAAATAATATTTTTAAAGTATTAAAACTCCTTTTGACGTCAAAATCGGCTGTTTAAGACTAAAATACTTGCAATAAACATTGTTTATCGTTCTTTATTTGAGTTATTTTGATTATCGGTATTAATATTCTTGAAATATATCATACAGCTAATTCAATAAAGCTCATCGGTTAGAAATATTAGTTTTAAAGTATTAAAACTCCTTTCGAGATCAAAATCGGCTGTTTAAGACGAAAAACTTGCAATAAACATTGTTTAAAGTACATTATTTGAGTTATTTCAATCTTTGATTATAATATTCGTCTAATACTTCGTACAGCTAATTAAATAAATCTCTTCGGTTAGGAATATTAGTTTTAAAGTATTAAAACTCCTTTTGACGTCAAAATTGGCTGTTGAAAACGAAACACTTGAAATAAACATTGTTTATTGTAAAGTGTTTAAGTTATTCCATTTGTTGTTTATAATATTTTTGTGATACTTCGTACAGCTAATTAAATAAACGTCTTTAGTTAGTAATCCAAATTTAAACATATTATAAGTACTATTGACGTTCTAATAGGCTGTTTTAACAAAATACTTGTATTAAACCCTTTTTTCTTGTACAATATATAAATTATTTTGATTATTGGGATTACTAATCATGTAATATATCATACAGCTAATTAAAAAAACCTCTTCGGATAGGAATATTAGATTTAATGTATTAAAACTTCTTTTGACGTCAAAATCGGATGTTTTAGACGAAATACTTGCAGTAAACATTGTTTTTCGTTCATTATTTGAGTTATTTCGATTTTTAGTTACAATATTCTTGTAATAACTCGTAAAGGTTATTTAATAAACGTCTTTGGTTAAAAGTATTAGTTTTAAAGTTTTAAAACTCCTTATGACGTCAAAGTCGGCTGTTTAAGACGAAATACATGCAATAAACATTGTTTATTGTACATTATTTGAGTTATTTCGACTTATAATCATAATATTCTTGTAATAATTTGTATAACTAATTTAATAAACGTCTTTTAGTAATCTAACTTTAAACATATTAAAAGTACTATAGACGTTATAATAGGCTTTTCTAAAACAGAATAACTATATTAAACCCTTTTTTATCGTACGTTAGTTGAATTACTTTGATTATTATATTAGTATTCTTGTAATATATCATCAGGCTAATTAAATAAACATCTTCGGTTAGGATATTAGTTTTAAATTATTAAAACTCCTTTTGACGTTAAATTGGCTGTTTAAGACGAAATACTTGCAATAAACATTGTTTATCGTTCATTATTTGCGTTATTTTAATTATTAGTTCTAATATTTTGTAATAACTCGTAAAGGTAATTTAATAAACGTCTTCGGTTATAATTATTAGTTTTTAAGTTTTAAAACTCCTTTTGACATCAAAATCGGCTGTTTAAGACCAAATACTTGCAATAAACATTGTTTATCGTACATTGTTTAAGTTGTTTTGACTTTTGGTCATAATATTCGTGTAATTTTTGTACAGCTAATTCAATAAACGTCTTTGGTTAGTAATATAACTTTAAACATATTAAAAGTACTATAAACGTTATAATAGGCTTTTTTAAACAGAATAACTATATTAAACCCTTTCTTATCGTACGTTATTTGAATTACTTTGATTATTATATTAGTATTCTTGTAATATATCATACGGCTAATTAAATTAACATGTTCGGTTAGGATATTAGTTTAAAGTATCAAAACTCTTTTTGACGTTTAAATCGGCTGTTAAAGACAAAATACTTGCAATAAACATTGTTTATCGTTCAATTTTTAACTTATTTCGATTATTAGTTAAAATATTCTTGTAATAACTCATAAAAATAATTTAATAAACGTTTTCGGTTAAAAATATTAGTTTTAAAGCATCAAAACTTCCTTTGACGTCAAAACCGACTGTTTAAGACGAAATACTTGCAATAAGCATTGTTTATCGTTCATATTTGAGTCATTTTGATTTTTGGTTATAATATTGGTGTAATATTATGTACAGATAATTTAATGAACGTCTTTAGTTGGTAATTCAACTTTCAACATATTAAAAGTACTATAGACGTTATAATAGGCTGTTTTAAACTATATATTTGTATTAAAACTTTTTTCTCGTACACTATATGATCTATTTGAGTTATTTCGATTATTAGTTACAATATTCTTGTAATAACTCGTAAAGGTAATTTAATAAATGTCTTCGGTTAAAAATATTAGTTTTAAAGTTTTAAAACTCCTTTTGACTCGATAATCGGCTGTTTAAGACGAAAACTTGTAATAAACATTGATTATCGTACAGTATTTAAGTTATATTAATTGTTGGTTATAATATTCTTGTAATATTTTCTAGAGCTAATTAAATAAAGCTCTTCGGTTAGGAATATTAGTTTTAAAGTATTGTAACTCTAGTTTACGTCATAATCGGCTTTTTAAAGCGAAATAAATGCAATATCATGCTAATCCTACATTGTTTGAGTTATTTCGACTTTTGTTATAATGTTCTTGTAATATTTTGTACAGCTAGATTAATAAACCTCTTAGGTATGTAATTTAACTTTGAACATGTTAAAAGTACTATAGACGTTATAGTAGACTGTTTTAAACAAAATAACTATATCAAACCCTTTTTTATTGTACGTTATATGAATTACTTTGATTATTAATATTAATATTCTTGAAATATAACATACAGCTAATTGAATAATTCTCTTCGGTAAAGATCATTAGTTTTAAAGAATAAAACTCCTTATGATGTCAAAATCGGCGGTTTAAGACGAAATACTTACAATAAATATTGTTTATCGTACAATATTTGAGTTATTACACCTTCTGGTTATAAAATTGGTGTAATATTATGTACAGCTAATTTAATAACGTCTTTAGTTAGTAATCCAACTTTAAATATATTAAAAGTACTATAGACGTTATAATAGGCTGTTTTTAACAAATTACTTGTATTAAACCTTTTTTTCTTGTACACTATATGAATTATTTCGATTATCGGCATTTATAATTATGTAATATATCATACAGCTAATTAAATATACATCTTCGCATAGAAATATTAGTTTTAAAGTATTAAAACTCCTTTTGACGTCAAAATCGGCTGTTTGAGACGAAATACTTGAAGTAAACATTGTTTATCGTTCATTATTTGAGTTATTTCGTATATTAAAAACAATATTCTTGTATTAACTTTTAAAGGTAGTTTAATAAACGTCTTCGATTAAAAATATTAATTTTAAAACTCCTTTTGACGTCAAAATCGGCTATTTAAGTCGAAACACTTGCAACAAACATTGTTAATGGTACAGTATTTAAGTTATTGCGATTGTTGGTTATAGTATTCCTGTAATATTTCGTACAGCTATTTGAATAAAGCTCTTCGGTTAGGAATATTAGTTTTAAAGTATTAAAACTTCTTTTGACGTCAGAATCGACTGTTTAAGACGAAATACTTGCAATAAACATTATTTATCGTACATTATTTGAGTTATTTCGACTTTTGGTTATAATTTTCTTGTAACATTTTGTACAGCTAATTCAATAAACGTCTTTGGTTAGTAATCTAACTTAACACCTTTTGACGTCAAAATCGGCTTTTTAAGACGAAATACTTGCAATAAACATTGTTTATCGTTATTTATTTGAGTCATTTTGATTTTTGGTTATAATATTGGTGTAATATTATGTACAGCTAATTTAATAAACGTCTTTAGTTGGTAATTCAACTTTCAACATATTAAAAGTACTATAGATGTTATAATAGGCTGTTTTAAACTTTATATTTGTATTAAAACTTTTTTCTCGTACACTATATGAATTATTTGAGTTATTTCGATTATTAGTTACAATAATCTTGTAATAACTCGTAAAGGTAATTTAATAAATGTCTTCGGTTAAAAATATTAGTTTTAAAGTTTTAAAACTCCTTTTGACTCGAAAATCGGCAGTTTAAGACGAAAACTTGTAATAAACATTGATTATCGTACAGTATTTAAGTTATATTAATTGTTGGTTATAATATTCTTGTAATATTTTCTAGAGCTAATTAAATAAAGCTCTTCGGTTAGGAATATTAGTTTTAAAGTATTGTAACTCTAGTTTACGTCATAATCGGCTTTTTAAAACGAAATAAATGCAATAAACATGCTAATCCTACATTGTTTGAGTTATTTCGACTATTGTTATAATGTTCTTGTAATATTTTGTACAGCTAGATTAATAAACCTCTTAGGTATGTAATCTAACTTTGAACATGTTAAAAGTACTTTAGACGTTATAGTAGACTGTTTTAAACAAAATAACTATATCAAACCCTTTTTTATTGTACGTTATATGAATTACTTTGATTATTAATATTAATATTCTTGAAATATAACATACAGCTAATTGAATAATTCTCTTCGGTAAAGATCATTAGTTTTAAAGAATAAAACTCCTTATGATGTCAAAATCGGCGGTTTAAGACGAAATACTTACAATAAATATTGTTTATCGTACAATATTTGAGTTATTTCACCTTCTGGTTATAAAATTGGTGTAATATTATGTACAGCTAATTTATGAAACGTCTTTAGTTAGTAATCCAACTTTAAATATATTAAAAGTACTATAGACGTTATAATAGGCTGTTTTTAACAAATTACTTGTATTAAACCCTTTTTTCTTGTACACTATATGAATTATTTTGATTATCGGCATTTATAATTATGTAATATATCATACAGCTAATTAAATATACATCTTCAGATAGAAATATTAGTTTTAAAGTATTAAAACTCCTTTTGACGTCAAAATCGGCTGTTTGAGACGAAATACTTGAAGTAAACATTGTTTATCGTTCATTATTTGAGTTATTTAGTATATTAAAAACAATATTCTTGTATTAACTTTTAAAGGTAGTTTAATAAACGTCTTCGATTAAAAATATTAATTTTAAAACTCCTTTTGACGTCAAAATCGGATATTTAAGACGAAACACTTGCAACAAACATTGTTAATGGTACAGTATTTAAGTTATTGCGATTGTTGGTTATAATATTCCTGTAATATTTCGTACAGCTATTTGAATAAAGCTCTTCGGTTAGGAATATTAGTTTTAAAGTATTAAAACTTCTTTTGACGTCAGAATCGACTGTTTAAGACGAAATACTTGCAATAAACATTATTTATCGTACATTATTTGAGTTATTTCGACTTTTGGTTATAATATTCTTGTAACATTTTGTACAGCTAATTCAATAAACGTCTTTAGTTAGTAATCTAACTTAACACCTTTTGACGTCAAAATCGGCTTTTTAAGACGAAATACTTGCAATAAACATTGTTTATCGTTATTTATTTGAATTCTTTCGATTATTAGTTGAATTGTTCTAGTAATAACTCGTAAGGGTAATTTAATAAAGTTCTTCGATTAAAAATATTAGTTTTAAAGTATATAAACTAGTTTTGACGTCAAAATCGGCTGTTTAAGACGAAACTCTTGCAATAAACATTGTTTATAGTTCATTATTTGAGTTATTTCGATTATTAGTTACAATATTCTTGTAATATTTTATAGCTAATTTAATAAACGTCTTTGGTTAGTAATCTAACTTTTAACAAATGAAAAGTACTATAGACATTATAATAGGCTGTTTTAAACAAAATACTTGTACTAAACCCTTTTTTCTAGTATACTAATAAATTATTTTTATTATTGGCATTAATAATCTTCTGAATATATCATACAGCTAATTAAATAAACCTCATTGGTTAGGAATATTAGTTTTAAACTATTAAAACTTCTTTTGACGTCAAATCAGCTGTTTAAGACTAAATACTTGCCATAAACATTGTTTATCGTTCATTATTTGAGTTATTTTGATTGTTAGATATAATTTGCTTGTAATATATCATACAGGTAATTAAATAAGCCTTTACGGTTGGGAATATTAGTTTTAAAGTATTCAAACTCCTTTTGAAGTCAAAATCAGCTGTTAAAGACGAAAAACTTGCCATAAACATTGTTTATCGTTCAATATTTGATTATTTCAATTATTAGTTTCAATATGCTTGTACTAACTAGTGATGTACCGGACTCACTATCCGGGTCAGGGTCCGGCCGGATATTGCCATTTTTGTTTGATATCCGGTTCCGGCCGGACTCTAATTTGAAAAAAAAGTCCGGATCCGGTTCCGGCCGGATTCTAATTTGAAAAAAAAGTCCGGGTCCGGTTCCAGCCGGAATCTAATTTGAAAAAAAAGTACGGATCCGGGTCCGGCCGGACCCGGATCTAGTTAGTAAAAAAGATCATACTGAAAAGTATTTTTTCAAAAACAAACCCTGTGAAATTTAATAAGATTCATTTTCGTCAGTTAAAATTAAACACCTACCATGATTGGCTCATTTTGTACACGTGACTAATTTACATTTATTTACATTTAAACTATAAATATTTCATGAAATGCAACTCTTTACATATGTTGTAAAATTGAAAACTTTTGAATGAATACTTGCACTATCTATTGTTTAAAGTTTAGCTCAGAGAATATTTAGAGTTAATACGGTTGAATGTACGAGCCAATGAGAATCATATGAAGAAATGTTTCAAACTAAATACTGATGCAACAAAACATCAGAACATGACAGGCAGTTTATATGTAAGCAGTTAGTTAGTTTGGTGTGTCGCTTGAAGCAACAAAATATCTTGAACGTTTTTGTGAATGCTTATTGTATTTAGTGTTTTGTCTTAAAAGTGAATATTTCAACAGGTGTTTAATTGTTTAAATATTTAAGCCAGGTTTATAGTTTAATAGTTTATTAAAATTTTACAGTTTCTTGTTTACTAAAAGTTTTATTTAACTTTTAGTTTTTTGTTTTAAGTCTTTTGATATAGTTTTAAATAGCTTCCAGTTTTTAAAGTGTTACCAAAGTAATTAAAAATTTTGTTTATGCTAGTATTTCTTGTTGTGTTTTATATAAAAGATTCATCACTTAAAACTGCCGTGTCTGATTATAGAAAGTAGTCTCAGTTATAATTTAGTATTTGTTAGATATTAATTAAATAAGGTAGGATTTAATTATGATGGGTAGTACTAATAAGTTAAGTGTACCACAATCAGTCCACAACTTTACTACCAAATTGTCAACCTTTGCTAGCTGTTCTACTGATTATTAGATTAAAGTTCTTTCTTTTCAATTTTAAAAACTTCATTCTGACTCAGGCTAGTTTGTTCTAGTGATGTACTGGACTCAGTATCCGGGTCCGGCCGGAAATTGCCATTTTTGTCTGATATCCGGATCCAGCCGGATTCTAATTAAAAAAAAAAGTCCGGATCCGGTTCCGGCCGGACTCTTATTTGAAAAAAAAGTCCGATTCCGGTTCCGGCCGGATTCTAATTTGAAAAAAAAGTCCGGATCCGGTTCCGGCCGGATTCTAGTTTGAAAAAAAAAGTCCGGATCCGGGTCCGGCCGGACCCGAAATTTTGGGTCCGGTACATCACTAGTAATAACTCGTAAAGGTAATTTAATAAGCGTGTTGCAATGAAAATATTAGTTTTAAAGTTTTAAAAGTTCTTTGACTACAAAATCGGCTGTTTCAGACGAACTATTGCAACAAACATTGTTTTAGCGTACAGTATTTAAGTTATTGCGATTGTTGGTTATAATATTCCTGTAATATTTCGTACATCTAATTAAATAAAGCTCTTCGGTTAGGAATATTAGTTTTAAAGTATTAAAACTACTTTTGATGTCAAAATCGACTGTTTAAGACGAAATACCTGTAATAAATATGTTTATTGAACATTATTTAAGTTAAATCGACTTTTTATTATAATATTCTTGTAATATTTTGTATAGATAATTTAATAAACGTCTTAGGTTAGTAATCTAACATTAAACATATTAAAAGTACTATAAACGTTATAATAGGCTTTTTTAAACAGAATAACTATAATAAACCCCTTTTTATCGTACGTTATTTGAATTACTTTGGTTATTATATTAGTGTTCTTGTAATATATCATACGGCTAATTAAATAAACATCTTCGGAAAGAATATTAGTTTTAAAGTATTAAAACTGCTTTTGACGTTTAAATCGGCTGTTAAAGACGAAATACTTGCAATAAACATTGTTTATCGTTCAATATTTAAATTATTTTGATTATTAGTTAAAATATTCTTGTAATAACTCATAAAGGTAATTTGATAAACGTCTTCGGTTAAAAATATTTGCTTAAAGCATCAAAACTTCCTTTGACTTCAAAACCGACTGTTTAAGACGAAGTATTGCAACAAACATTGTTTATCGTTCATTATTTAAATTATTTCTAATATTACTTACAATATTCTTGTAATAACTCGTTAAGGTAATTTTATAAACGTCTTCGGTTAAAAATATTAGTTTTAAGTATTAAAACACCTTTTGACGTTGAAATCGGCTGTTTAAGACGAAACACTTGCAATAAACATTGTTTTTCGTATAGTATTAAAGTTATTTTAATTGTTAGTTACAATATTCTTGTAATATTTCGTACAGTTAATTAAATAAAGATCTTCGGATAGGTATTTTTGGTTTTAAAATATTAAAACTCCCTTTGACGTCAAAATCAGCTATTTAAGACGAAACACTTGCAATAAACATTGTTTATCGTTCATTACTTAAGTTATTTCGATAGTTAGTTACAATATTCTTGTAATAAATCGTAAATTTAATTTAATAAACGTCTTTAATTAAAAGTATTAATTTTAAAATATTTAAACACCTTTCAACGTCAAAATCGGCTGTTTGAGACGAAATACTTGCAATAAACATTGTTTATCGTACTGTATTTAAGTTATTTTGATTGATAGTTATAATTTTATTGAAATATATCATACAACTTATTCAATAAAGCTCTTCGGTTAGAAATATTAGTTTTAAACTAATAAAACTCCTTCTGACGTCAAAATCGGCTGTTTAAGACGAAACACTTGCAATAAACATTGATTATAGTACATTTTTTGAGTTATTTTAATTTTTGGTTATAAAATGCTTGTAAAATATCATACAATTAACTAAATAAACCTATTAGGTTAGCAGTATTAGTTTGAAAGTATTGAAACACCTTTTGACGTCAAAATCGGCTTTTTAAGACGAAATACTTGCAATAAACATTATTTATCGTTATTTAATTGAAATATTTCGATTATTAGTTTAATTGTTCTAGTAATAACTCGTAAGGGTAATTTAATAAAGTTCTTCGATTAAAAATATTAGTTTTAAAGTATTTAAACTAGTTTTGACGTCAAATAAGCTGTTAAAGACGAAATACTTGCCATAAACATTGTTTATCGTTCATTATTTGAGTTATTTTGATTATTAGATATAATTTGCATGTAATATATCATACAGGTAATTAAATAAGCCTTTACGGTTAGGAATATTAGTTTTAAAGTATTAAAACTCCTTTTGAAGTCAAATCAGCTGTTTAAGACGAAAAACTTGCCATAAACATTGTTTATAGTTCATTATTTGAGTTATTTCAATTATTAATTACAATATGCTTGTAATAACTCGTAAAGGTAATTTAATATACGTGTTGCAATGAAAATATTAGTTTAAAGTTTTAAAAGTTCTATGACGTCAAAATCGGCTGTTTCAGACGAAGTATTGCAAAAAACATTGTTTATCGTACAGTATTTAAGTTATTGCGATTGTTGGTTATAATATTCCTGTAATATTTCGTACAGCTAATTAAATAAAGCTCTTCGGTTAGGAATATTAGATTTAAAGTATTAAAACTCCTTTTGATGTCAAAATCGGCTGTTTAAGACGAAATACCTGTAATAAATATGTTTATTGAACATTATTTGAGTTATTTCGACTTTTCATTATAATATTCTAGTAATATTTTGTATAGCTAATTTAATAAACGTCTTAGGTTAGTAATCGAACTTTAAACATATTAAAAGTATTAAAGACGTTATAATAGGCTTTTATAAACAGAATAACTATATTAAACCCTTTTTTATCGTACGTTATTTGAATTACTTTGATTATTATATTAGTATTCTTGTAATATATCATACGGCTAATTATTTAAACATCTTCGGTTAGAATATTAGTTTTAAAGTATTAAAACTGATTTTGACGTTTAAATCGGCTGTTTAAGACGAAATACTTGCAATAAACATTGTTTATCGTTCATTATTTGAGTTTTTTTGACTTTTTGTTATAATATTGGTGTAATATTATGTGCATCTATTTCAATAAACGTCTTTAGTTAGTAATCCAACTTTAAACATATTAAAAGTACTATAGACGTTATAATTGGCTGTTTTAAACAAAATACATGTATCAAACCGTTTTTACTCGTACACTATGTGAATTATTTTCAGTATTGGCATTAATATTCTTGTAATATGTCATACAGCTAATTTAATAAACCTCTTCGGTTAGATGTATTAGTTTTAAAGTATTTAAACTCCTTTTGAGGTCAAAATCGGCTGTTTAAGACGAAATACTTGCAATAAAAATTGTTTATCGTTTATTATTTGAGTTATTTCCATTATTTGTTACAATATTTTTGTAATAACTCGTAAAGGTAATTTAATAAACGTCTTCCGATAAAAATATTAGTTTTAAAGTTATAAAACTCCTTTTGACGTCAAAATCGGCTGTTTAAGACGAGACACTTGCAATAAACATTGTTTATCGTACAGTATTTAAGTTATATTGATTTTTAGTTATAATAATCTTGTAATATTTTCTAGAGCTAATTAAATAAAGCTCTCCGGTTAGGATGTTAGTTTTAAAGTATTAAAACTCTATTTGACGTCAAAATCGGCTGTTTAAGACGAAATACATGCAAAAAACATGCTTATCGTACATTATTTGAGTTATTTAGACTTTTGGTTATAATGTTCTTGTAATATTTTGTACAGCTAGATTAATAAACCTCTTAGGTTAGTAATCTAACTTTGAACATATTAAAAGTACTATAGACGTTATAGTAGACTGTTTTAAACAAAATAACTATATCAAACCTTTTTTTATTGTACGTTATTCGAATTACTTTGATTATTAATATTAATATTCTTGAAATATGTCATACAGCTAATTAAATAAACCTCTTCGGTAAACAACATTAGTTTTAAAGTATTAAAACATCTTTTAATGTCAAAATCGGCGGTTTACGACGAAATACTTACAATAAACATTGTTTATCGTACATTATTCGAGTTATTTCGAATTTTAATTATAATATTCTTGTAATATTTTGTACAGCTAATTAAATAAAGCTCTTCGGTTAGGAATGATAGTTTTAAAGTATTAAAACTCCTTTTGTGTCAAAATCGGCTGTTTAAGACGAAATACTTGAAATAAACATTGTTTATTGTACATTATTTGAGTTATTTAGACTTTTGATTATAATAATCTTGTAATATTTTCTGTAGGTAATTTTATAAACGTTTAGGTTAGTAATCTAACTTTAATTATATTAAAAATAGTCTAGATATCATAATAGGCTTTTTTAAACAGAATAACTATATTAAACCCTTTTTTATCGTACGTTAAATGAATTACTTTGATTATTATATTAGTATTCTTGTAATATATCATACGGTTATTTAAATAAACATCTTCGGATAGGATATTAGTTTTAAAGTATTAAAACTGCTTTTGACGTTTAAATCGGCTATTTAAGACGAAAAACTTGCAATAAACATTTTTTTCTTTTAATATTTAAGTTATTTCGATTTTTGTTTATAATATTCTTGTAATTTTTCGTACAGCTAATTAAATAAAGCTCTTCGGTTAGGAATATTAGTTTTAAAGTATTAAAACTCCTTTTGACGTCAAAATCGGCTGTTTGAGACAGAATACTTGCAGTAAATATTGTTTATCGTTCATTATTTGAGTTATTTTGATAATTAGTTGCAATATTTTTGTAATAACTCGTAAAGGTAATTTAGTAAACGTCTACGGTAAGGAATATTAGTTTTAAAGTATTAAAACTCCTTTTGATGTCCAAATTGGCGGTTTAAGACGAAATACTTACAATAAACATTGTTTATCGTACATTAATTGAGTTATTTCGATTTTTGTTTATAATATTCTTGTTATATATCATACAGCTAATTTAATAAAGCTCTTCCGTTAGGAATATTAATTTTAAACTATTAAAACTCCTTTTGACGTCAAAATTAGCTTTTTAAGACGAAATACTTGCGATAAACATTGTTTATCATTCATTATTTGAGTTATTTCGATTATTAGTTTCAATATTCTTGTAATAACTCGTACAGCTAATTAAATAAAGCTCTTCGGATAGGAATATTAGTTTTAAAGTATTAAAACTCCCTTTAACGTCAAAATCGGCTGTTTAAGACGAAACACTTGCAATAAACATTGTTTATCGTTCATTATTTAAGTTATTTCGATGGTTAGTTACAATATTCTTGTAATAACTCGTAAAGGTAGTTTAATAAACGTCTTCAGTTTTTAATATTATTTTCAAAATATTTAAACACCTTTTGACGTCAAAAACGGCTTTTTAAGACGAAATACTTGCAATAAACATAGTTTATCGTACAGTATTTAAGTTATTTCGATTGTTAGTTATAAATTTATTGTAGTAAAACATAAAGTTTATTAAAAAAACCTCTTCGGTACCTCTTTATTTATTGTGCACTATTTGAATTACTTTGATTATTATAATAGTATTCTTGTAATATATCATACGGCTAATTAAATATAAAACTTCGGTTAGGATATTAGTTTTTAAGTATTAAAACTCCTTTTGACGTTTAAATCAGCTGTTTAAGACGAAATACTTGCAATAAACATTGTTTATCGTTTAATATTTAAGTTATTTCGATTATTAGTTAAAATAACTTGTAATAACTCCTAAAGGTAATTTCATAAACGTCTTCGGTTAAAAATATTTGTTTTAAAGCATGAAAATTTCTTTGACTTCAAAACAGACTGTTTAAGACGAAATACTTGCAGTAAACATTGTTTTTCGTTCATTATTTGAGTCATTCGATTTTTATTTACAATATTCTTGTAGTAACTCGTAAAGGTTATTTAATAAACGTCTTTGGTTCAAAGTATTAGTTTTAAAGTTTTAAAACTCCTTTTGACGTCAAAATTAGCTGTTTAAGACGAAATACATGCAATAAACATTGTTTATTGTACATTATTTGAGTTATCTCGACTTTTGATCATAATATTCTTGTAATATTTTGTATAGCTAATTTAATAAACGTCTTTGGTTAGTGATATAACTTTAAACATATTAAAAGTACTATAGACGTTATAATAGGCTTTTTTAAACAGAATAACTATATTAACCCCATTTTTATCGTACGTTATTTGAATTACTTTGATTATTATATTAATATTCTTGTAATATATCATACGGCTGACTAAAAAATCATCTTCGGTTAGGATATTAGTTTTAAAGTATTAAAACTTCTTTTGACATTTAAATCAGCTGTTAAAGACAAAATACTTGCAATAAACATTGTTTATCGTTCAATATTTAACTTATTTCCATTATTAGTTAAAATATTCTTGTAATAACTCATAAAGGTAATTTAATAAACGTCTTCGGTCAAAAATATTTGTTTCAAAGCATCAAAACTTCCTTTGACGTCAAAACCGACTGTTTAAGACGAAATACCTGCAATAAGCATTGTTTATCGTACAGTATTTAAGTTATATTAATTTTTGGTTATAATATTTTTGTAATATTTTCTAGAGCTAATTAAATAAAGCTCTTCGGTTAGGAATATTAGTTTTAAAGTATTGTAACTCTGGTTGACGTCAAAATCGGCTTTTTAAAACGAAATAAATGCGATAAACATGCTTATCGTACATTATTTGAGTTATTTCGACTCTGGTTATAATGTTCTTGTAATATTTTGAACAGCTAGATTAATAAACCTCTTAGGTTAGTAATCTAACTTTGAACATATTAAAAGTACTATAGACGTTAAAGTAGACTGTTTTAAACAAAATAACCAAATCAAACCCTTTTTTATTGTACGTTATATGAATTACTTTGATTATTAATATTAATATTCTTGAAATATGTCATACAGCTAATTGAATAAACCTCTTCGGTAAAGATCATTATTTTTAAAGTATTAGAACTCCTTCTGATGTCGAAATCGGCGGTTTAAGACGAAATACTTACAATAAATATTGTTTATCGTGCATTATTTTAATTAATTCGACTTTTGGTTATAAAATTGGTGTAATATTATGTACAGCTAATTAAATAAACGTCTTTAGTTAGTAATCCAACTTTAAATATATTAAAAGTACTATAGACGTTATAATAGGCTGTTTTCAACAAAATACTTGTATTAAACCCTTTTTTCTTGTACAATATATGAATTATTTTAATTATTGGCATTTATAATTATGTAATATATCATACAGCTAATTAAATAAACCTCTTCGGATGGAAATATTAGTTTTAAAGTATTAAAACTCCTTTTGACGTCAAAATCAGCTGTTTAGACGAAAAACTTGCAGTAAATATTGTTTATCGTTCATTATTTGAGTTATTTCGATTATTAAAAACAGTGTTCTTGTATTAACTCTTAAAGCTAATTTAATAAACGTCTTCGTTTAAAAATATTAATTTTAAAACTTCTTTTGACGTCAATATCGGCTATTTAAACGAAACACTTGCATGAAACTATGATTATGGTAAAGTATTTAAGTTATTGCGATTGTTGTTTTTAATATTTCTGTAATATTTCGTACAGCTATTTAAATAAAGCTATTTGGTTAGGAATATTAGTTTTAAAGTAAAAAACGTCTTTGATTAGTTATCTAACTTAAATATATTAAAAGTACTATAGACGTTATAATAGGCTGTTTTAAACAAAATACTTGTATATAACCCGTTTTTCTTGTACATTGTATTAATTATTTTAATTATTGGCATTAATATTCTTGTAATATATAATACAGCTAATTAAATAAACCTCTTCGGTTAGGAATAATAATTTTACATATGAAAACTCCTTTTGACGTTAAAATCGGCTGTTCAATACGAAATTCTTGCGATAAACATTGCTTATGGTTCATTGGTTAAGTTATTTCGATTTATATTTACAATATTCTAGTAATAACTGGTAAGTGTATTTTAATAAAGGTCGTAAGTTAAAAATATTAGTTTTAAAGTATTTGAACTCATTTTGACGTCAAAATCGGCTGTTTAAGACGAAACACTTGCAATAAACATTGTTTATCGTACAGTATTTAAGTTGTTTCGATTGTTGGTTATAATCTTCTTGTAATATTTTGTACAGCTATGTAATTAAAGTTCTTCAGTTAGAAATATTAGTTTTAAATTGTTAAAACTCCCTTTGACGTCAAAATCGGCTGTTTAAGACAAAATACTTGCAATAAACATTGTTTATCGTACATTATTTGAGTTTTTCCGGCTTTTAGTATTAATATTCTTTTATAATTTTTTACAGTTAATTTAATAAACGTCTTAAGTTAGTAATCCAACTTTAAACATATCAAAAGTACTGACTATATACGTTATAATAGGCTGTTTTTAACAAAATACCTGTATTAAACCCTTTTTTATCGTACACTATATGATTTATTTTGATTATTGGCATTAACATTCTTGTTATATATCATACAGCTTATTAAAAAAACCTCTTTGGTTAGAAATATTAGTTTTAAAGTATTAAAACTCCTTTTGACTCGAAAATCGGCTGTTTAAGAAAAAACACTTGCAATAAAGATTGTTTATCGTACAGTATTTAAGTTATTTTAATGGTTGGTTATAATTTTATTGTAGTATATGATACAGCTTATTAAATGAACATCTTCCGTTAGGAATATTATTTTTTAAGTATTTAAACTCCTTTTGACGTCAAAATCGGCTGTTTAAGACGAAATACTTGCAGTAAATATTGTTTATCGTTCATTATTTGAGTTAATTTAATTATTGGTTTTAATATTTTTTTAAATATAATATACAATTAACTAAATAAACCTTTTCGGTTTGGAATATTAGTTTTAAAATATTAAAACTTTTTTTTGACGTCAAAATTGTATCTTTAAGACGAAAAACTTGCAATAAACATTGTTTATAGTACATTATTTAAGTTATTTCAATTTATGGTTATAAAATGCTTGTAATATATCAAACAATTAACTAATTAAACATCTTCGGTTAGGAATATTAGTTTTAAAGTATTAAAACACCTTTTGACGTCAAAATTGGCTTTTTGAGACGAAATACTTGTAATAAATATTGTTTATCGATATTTATTTGAGTTATTTCGATTATTAGTTAAAATATTCTTGTAATATATCATACAGCTTATTAAATAAAGCTCATCGGTTAGGAATATTAGTTTTGAAGTATTAAAATTCCCTTTGACGCAAAATCTACTAAAAGACGAAATACTTGCAATAAACATTGTTTATCGTTCATTATTGGAGTTATTTCGATTATTACTTACAATATTCTTGTAATATTTTAACAGCTAATTTAATAAACGTTTTTGGTTAGTAATCTAACTTTAAACATATTAAAAGTACTATAGACATTATGATAGGCTGTTTTAAACAAAATACTTGTACTAAACCCTTTTTTTTTGTATACTATATGAATTATTTTGATAATTGGCATTTATAATCTTGTAATATATCATACAGCTAATTAAATAAACCTCATCGGTTAGCAATATTAGTTTTAAACTATTAAAACTCCTTTTGACGTCAAAATTAGCTTTTAAAGACGAAACACTTGCCATAAACATTGTTTATCATTCATTATTTGAGTAATTTGATTATTAATTACAATAGTCTTGTAATAACTCGTAAAGGTAATTTTATGCACGTCTTCAGTTAATAATGTTGTTTTTAAAGTATTTAAACACCTTTTGACGTCAGAATCGGCTGTTTAAGACGAAACACTTGCAATAAACATTGTTTATCGTACAGTATTTAAGTTATTTCGATTGATGGTTAAAATTTTATTGAAATATATTATACAGCTAATTCAATAAAGCTCTTCAGTTAAAAATACTAGTTTTAAAGTATTAAAACTCCGTTTGACGTCAAAATCGGCTGTTTAAGACGAAACACTTGCAATAAACATTGATTATAGTACATTATTTGAGTTATTTTAATTTTTGATTATAAAATGCTTGCAAAAAATCATACAATTAACTAATTAAACCTTTTAGGTTAGGAGTATTAGTTTTAAAGTATTAAAATTTCTTTTGACGTCAAAATCGGCTTTTTAAGACGAGATACTTGCAATAAACATTGTTTATCGTTATTTATTTGAGTTATTTCAAATATTAGTTAAATTGTTCTAGTAATAACTCGTAAGGATAATTTAATAAAGTTCTTCGATTAAAAATATTATATTTAAATTTATATTTAAAGTATTTAAACTAGTTTTGCCGTCAAAATCGGCTGTGTAAGTCCAAAGACTTGCAATAAACATTGTTTATAGTTCATTATTTGAGTTTAAAACAGGTGGGGATACTGGAGTTTTCAAAGGTACCTTATATTGGAAAACCTAGTATCGAGTATAAAAAGAAACTAGAAAAGCTTCTAAACAACTACATCGAAGAATTCAAAGTAATTTTTACCACAACAAAAGTAAGCAATTACTTTAGTAATAAAGATAAGACACCCCATGAATTAAAATCAAACGTGGTCTATGAGTACAAATGCTCTTATGATAAGAGTATCCAATATATTGGATTCACTTCACGACCATTAGTAGAAAGAATTAAAGAACATTTAAAGGGCAAAACATCGGTATCGGACCATATTAGCAATTGTAATGTTTGTAAAAATGAAAAAATAACTGCTAATAATTTTGGAATTTTGAAAGAATGTAGAAATAAATTTGAGACCCTAATAAGTGAAGCTCTACTAATTAAACGCTATAATCCAATTTTAAATAAACAATTAATTAAACCGGGTATTACCCATACATTAAGAATTTTTGATTAGTTTGATATATATTAGTGTAACAATTTGTTAGTACTTATGTAAAATGTTTTTTTTGTATTAGAGTTTATAATCTTAATTTATAAATTTTTTATATATCGTATCACTTAGAAATTTGTTTTTGTATACTTAGTTGTTTATCACTAATTTTATTTATTTTTGCACATTAATTTGTTGATAATGACTTATTGAAAGTCGAAACGTCGTCATGCGAATAAATTTTAAACGTAGAATGTGTTTCTTACTGAATTGGTATTATTTGAGTTATTTCGATTATTAGTTACAATATTCTTGTAATCTTTTTATAGCTAATTTAATAATTGCTTTGGTTAGTAATCTAACTTTAAACATATTAAAAGTACTATAAACATTATAATAGGCTGTTTTAAACAAAATACTTGTACTAAACCCTTTTTTTAGTATACTAATAAATTATTTTGATTATTGGCATTAATAATCTTCTGAATATATCATACAGCTAATTAATGAAACCTCATCGGTTAGGAATATTAGTTTTAAACTATTAAAATTTCTTTTGACGTCAAATCAGCTGTTTAAGACGAAATATTTGCCATAAACATTGTTTATCGTTCATTATTTGAGTTATTTTGATTATTAGATATAATTTGACCGTAATATATCATACAGGTAATTAAATAAGCCTTTACGGTTAGAAATATTAGTTTTAAAGTATTAAAACACCTTTTATCGTGAAAATCGGCTATAAGTCGAAATAGTTGCATTAATTAAATACATTGTTATCGTTCATTATTAGAGTTAATTCGATTTTTGGTATTAATATTCTTGTTATATTTTGTACAGCTAATTTATTTAAGGTCTTTGGTTAATAATCTAACCTCAATTATATTAAAAATAGAATAACTATAGTAAACCCTATTTTATCATATGTTATTTGAATTACTTTGAAGATTAATATTAATACTTTGTAATATATCATACAGCTAAATAAAAAAATCTCCTCGATAACAAATATTAGTTTTAAAGTATTAATACTCCATTCAATGTCAAAATCGGCTGTTTAAGACAAAATACTTGCAATAAACATTGTTTATCGTACACTATTAAATTTTTTTGATTACTAGTTACAATATTTTTTGTAATAACTCATAAAGGTAATTTAATAAACGTCTTCAGTTAAAAATATTAGTTTCAGAGTATTGAAACTCCTTTTAACGTCAAAATCCGCTGTTTAAGACAAAATACATGCTATAAACATGCTTATCGTACAATATTTGAGTTATTTCGACTCTGGGTTATAATGTTCTTTTAATATTTAGTACAGCTTATTTAATAAACGTTTTAGGTTATTTATCTAATTTTGATAATATTAAAAGTACTATAGACGTTTTAGTAGACTGTTTTAAACAAAATAACTATATTAAACCCTTTTTTATCGTACGTTATTTGATTTTCTTTGATTATTATAGTAGTATTATTGAAATATATCATACGGCTAATTAAATAAACATCTTCGGTTAGGATATTAGTTTTAAAGTATTAAAACTCTTTTTGACGTTTAAATCGGCTGTTTAAGACGAAATATTTACTATAAACATTGTCAATCGTACATTATTTGAGTTATTTCGATTTTTCTTTATAATATTCTTGTTATATTTCGTACAGCTAATTAAATAAAGCTCTTTGGTTAGGAATGATAGTTTAAAAGTATTAAAACTCCTTTTGTGTCAAAAACGGCTGTTTAAGACAAAATACTTGCAATAAACATTGTTTATTGTACATTATTTGGGTTATTTCGACTTTTGATTATAATAATCTTGTAATATTTGTGTAGCTAATTTTATAAACGTCTTAGGTTAGTAATTTAACTTTAATTATATTAAAAATACTCTAGATATTATAATAAGCTTTTTAAAACAGAATAACTATATTAAACCCTTTTTTATCGTACATTATTTAAATTACTTTGATTATTATATTATTATTCTTGTAATATATCATACAGCTAATTAAATAAACATCTTCGGTTAGGATATTAATTTTAAAGTATTAAAACTCCTTTTGACGTTTAAATCGGCTGTTTAAGTTTACAATAAAATTATAACCAACAATTAAAATAACTTAATTACTGTATGATAAACAATTTTTATTGCAAGTATTTCGTCTTAAACAGCCGATTTTCGAGTCAAAAGGAGTTTTAATACTTTAAAACTAATATTTCTAACCAAAGAGGCTTATTTTATAAGCTATATGATATATTACAAGAATGTTAATGCCAATAATCAAAATAAATCATATAGTGTACGATAAAAAAGGGTTTATTACAGGTATTTTGTTCAAAACAGCCTATTATAACGTATATAGTCAATACTTTTAATATGTTTAAAGTTGGATTACTAACTTAAGACGTTTATTAAATTAGCTGTAAAAAATTATAAAACATTATTATTACTAAAAGGCGAAATAACTCAAATAATGTACGATAAACAACGTTTATTGCAAGTATTTTGTCTTAAACAGCCGATTTTGACGTCAAAGGGAGTTTTAATAATTTAAAACTAATATTTCTAACTGAAGAACTTTATTTACATAGCTGTACAAAATATTACAAGAAGATTATAACTAACAATTAAAACAACTTAAATACTGTACGATAAACAATGTTTATTGCAAGTGTTTCGTCTTAAACAGCCGATTTTGATGTCAAAAGGAGTTCTAATACTTTAAAACTAATGTTTTTAACTTACGACCTTTATTAAATTTCACTTACCAGTTATTACTAGAATATTGTAACTATAAATCGAAATAACTTAAACAATGAACAATAAGCAATGTTTATTGTAAGTATTTCGATTTGAACAGCCGATTTTGACGTCAAAAGGAGTTTTCATTTGTAAAATTAATATTCCTAACCGAAGAGGTTTATTTAATTAGATGTATTATATACTACATGAATATTAAAGCCAATACTGAAAACAATTAATACAATGTACAAGCAAAAATGGTTTAATACAAATATTTTGTTTAAAACAGCCTATTATAACGTATAAAGTTCTTTTAATATAATTAGAGTTAGATTACTTACCAAAGAAGTTTATTAAATTAGCTGTACAAAATGTTACAAGAATATTATAACCAAAATTCGAAATAACTCAAATAATGTACGATAAATAATGTTTATTGCAAGTATTTCGTCGTAAACAGTCGATTTAGACGTCAAAAGAAGTTTTAATACTTTAAAACAAATATTCCAAACCAAAGAGCTTTATTTAAATAGCTGTACGAAATATTCAAGAATATTATAACCAACAATCGCAATAACTTAAATACTGTACGGTAAACAATGTTTGTTGCAAGTGTTTCGTCTTAAATAGCCGATTTTGACGTCAAAAGGAGTTTTAAAATTAATATTTTTAACCGAAGACGTTTATTAAATTACCTTTTGAAGTTAATACAAAAATATTGTTTTTAATAATCGAAATAACTCAAATAATGAACTATAAACAATGTTTACTGCAAGTATTTCGTCTCGTCAACCGATATTACATAATTATTAATGCCAATAATCAAAATAATTTATATATTGTACAAGAAAAAAGGGTTTAATACAAGTTTGCTTAAAACAGCCTATTATAACGTCTATAGTACTTTGAATATATTTAAAATTGGATTACTAACTAAAGACGTTTCATAAATTAGCTGTACATAATATTACACCAATTTTATAACCAAAAGTCGAAATAACTCAAATAATCTACGATAAACAATGTTTATTGTAAGCATTTTGTCTCAAACCGCCGATTTTGACATCAGAAAGAGTTTTAAAACTTTAAAACTAATGTTGTTTACCGAAGAGGTTTATTAAATTAGCTGTATGATATATTTCAAGAATATTAATATTAATAATCAACGTAATTCATATAACGTACAATAAAAAAGCGTTTGATATAGTTATTTTGTTTAAAACAGTCTACTATAACGTCTATAGTACTTTTAATATGTTCACAGTTAGATTACTAACCTAAGAGGTTTATTAATCTAGCTGTAGAAAATATTACAAGAACATTATAACCAAAAGTCAAAATACTCAAATAAAGTATGAAAAGCATGTTTATTGCATGTATTTCGTCTTAAACAACCGATTCTGACGTCAAATAGAGTTACAATACTTTAAAAACTAATATTCCTTAACGAAGAGCTTTATTTAATTAGCTCTAGAAAATATTACAAGTATTATAACCAACAATCAATATAACTTAAATAATGTACGATTAACAATGTTTAATGCAAGTTTTTCGTCTTAAACAGCCGATTTTCACGTCAAAAGCAGTTTTAGAACTTTAAAACTAATATTTTTAACCGAAGACGTTTATAAAATTACCTTTACGAGTTATTACAAGAATATTGTAACTAATAATCGAAATAACTCAATAATGAACTATAAACAATTTTTATTGCAAGTATTTCGTCTTAAACAGCCGATTTGTCGTCAAAAGGAGTTTTAATACTTTAAAACTAATATACCTAACCGAAGAGGTATATTTAAATAGCTGTATGACATATTACAAGAATATTAATGCCAATACACAAAATAATTCATATAGATACGAGAAAAAAGGGTTTAATACAAGTTTGCTTAAAACAGCCTATTGAAACGTCTATAGTACTTTTAATATGTTTAAAGTTATATTACTAACTAGAGACGTCTATTAAATTAGCTGTACATAATATTACTCCAATATTTTAACCAAAAGTCGAAATAACTCAAATAATGAACGATAAACAATGTTTATTGCATGTATTTCGTCTTAAACAGTCGGTTTTAACGTCAAAGGTAGTTTTGATGCTTTAAAAACAAATATTTTTAATCGAAGACATTTATTAAATTACCTTTATGAATTATTACAAGAATATTTTAACTAATAATCGAAATCCATTAAATATTGAACGATAAACAATGTTTATTGCAAGTTTTTCGTCTTAAACAGCCAATTTAACGTCAAAAGCAGTTTTAATAATTTAAAACTAATATCCTAACCGAAGATGTTTATTTAATTAGCCGTATGATATATTACAAGAATACTAATATAATAATCAAAGTAATTCAACTAACGTACGATAAAAAAGTGTTTAATATAGTTATTCTGTTTTAGAAAAGCCTATTATAACGTCTATAGTACTTTTGATATGTTTAAAATTAGATTACTAACCTAAGACGTTAATTAAATTAGCTATACAAAATATTACAAGAATATTATGATCAAAAGTCGAAATAACTCAAATAATGTTCTATAAACAATGTTTATGCATGTATTTCGTCTTAAACAGCCGAATTTGACGTCAAAAGGAGTTTTAAAACTTTAAAACTAATACTTTTAACCAAAGACGTTTATTAAATAACCTTTATGAGTTATTACAAGAATATTGTAACTAAAAATCAAATGACTCAAATAATGAACGAAAAACAATGTTTACTGCTAGTATTTCGTCTCAAACATCCGATTTTGACGTCAAAAGGAGTTTTAAAACATTAAAACTAATATTCTTATCCAAATAGATTTTTCTCAATTAGCTGTATGATATATTACATGATTAATAATGCCAATAATCAAAATAATTTATATATTGTACAAGAAAAAGGGTTTAATACTAGTATTTTGTTAAAACAGCCTAATAAAACGTCTATAGTACTTTTAATAAATTTAAATTTGGATTACTATCTAAAGACGTATATTTAATTAGCTGTACGAAATATTACTAAAATATTATAAACAAAAAATGGAATAACTTAAACACTTTACGATAAACACCGTTTATTTCAAGTGTTTCGTTTTTAACAGCCAATTTTGACGTCAAAAGCAGTTTAAATTCTTTAAAACTAACAATTTTAACCTAAGAGGTTTATTTAGTTAATTGTATGATATATTACAAGCATTTTATAACCAAAAATTAAAATATTTCAAAAATGTACTATAAACAGTGTTTATTGCAAGTGTTTTGTCTTAAACAGCCGATTTTGACGTTAAAAGAAGTTTTAATACTTTAAAAATAATATTCCAAACCGAAGAGGTTTTTTTTAATAAGCTGTATGATATACTACAATAAAATAGTAACCAACAATCGAAATAACTTAAATACTGTACGATAAACAATGTTCATTGCCAGTATTTCGTCTTCAACAGCTGATTTTGACGTCAAAAGGTGTTTATATATTTCAAAAATAATATTAATAACTGAAACCGTTTATCAAATTACCTTTACGAGTTATTACAAGAATATTGTAACTAACCGTCGATATAACTCAAACAATAAACGATAAACAATGTTTTTTGCAAGTGTTTCGTCTTAAATAGCTGATTTTGACGTCAAAGGGGGTTTTAATACTTTTAAACTAATATTTCTATCTGAAGAGCTTTTTTAATTACCTGTACGAGTTATTACAAGAATATTGTAACTAATAATCGAAATAACTCAAATAATAAATGAAAAACAATGTTTATTGCAAGTATTTCGTCTTAAAAAGTTAATTTTGACGTCAAAAGGAGTTTTAATAGTTTAAAACTAATATTCCTAACCTAAGGGTTTGATTAAATTAGCTGTATGATATATTACAAAAGTATTATAGACAAAAATCGAAATAACTCAAATAATATGCGATAAACAATGTTTATTGTAAGTATTTCGTCTTAAATCGCCGATTTTTACATCAAAAGGAGTTTTATTACTTTAAAACTAATATTCCTTACCGAAGACGTTTACTAAATTACCTTTACGAGTTAATACAAGATTATTGTAACTAATTATCAAAATAACTCAAATAATGAACGATAAACAATATTCACTGCAAGTATTTCGTCTCAAACAGCCGATTTTGACCTCAAAAGGAGTTTTAGTACTTCAAATCTAATATTCCTAACCGAAAAGGTTTATTTAATTAGCTGTATGACATATTAAAAAAATATTAATCCCAATACTGAAAATAATTCATATAGTGTACGACAAAAAATACGGTTTAATATAAGTATTATGTTTTAAACAGCATATTATAACGTCTATAGTACTTTTAATTTGTTTAAAGTTGAATTACTAACTAAAGATTTTTATTAAAATAGATGCACATAATATTATACCAATATTATAACAAAAAGTCGAAATAACTCAAATAATGAACGATAAACAATGTTTATTGCAAGTATTTCGTCTTAAACTGCCGGTTTTAAAGTCAAAGGAAGTTTTGATGCTTTGAAACAAATATTTTTAATCGAAGACGTTTATTAAATTACCTTTATGAGTTATTACAAGAATATTTTAACTAATAATCAAAATAACTTAAATATTGAACGATAAACAATGTTTACTGTAAGTATTTCGTCTTAAACAGCCGATTTAAACGTCAAAAGCAGTTTTATTACTTTAAAACTAATATTCTAACCGAAGATGTTTATTTAACTAGCCGTATGATATATTACAAAAATACTAGTATAATAATCAAAGTAATTCAAAAAGCGTACGATAAAAAAGGGTTTAATATAGTTATTCTGTTTAAAAAAGCCTCCTATAACGTCTGTAGTACTTTTAATATGTTTAAAGTTAGATTACTAACCTAAGACGTTTATTAAATTAGCTATACAAAATATTACAAGAATATTAAAATCAAAAGTCGAAATAACTCAAATAATGTTTAATAAACATATTTATTACAAGTATTTCGTCTTAAACAGCCGATTTTGACGTCAAAATAACTTTTAAAACTTTAAAATTAATATTTTCAACGCAACACGTTTATTAAATTACCATTACGAGTTATTACAAGCATATTGTAACTAATAATCGAAAAAACTCGAATAATAAACGATAATTAACGTTTTTTGAAAGTTTTTCGTCGTAAACAGCCGATTTCGACGACAAAAGGAGTTTTAAGACTTTAAAAGTAATATTCCTAACCGTAAAGGCTTATTTAATTACCTGTATGATAGATTACAAGCAGATTATATCTAATATCAAAATAACTCAAATAATGAACGATAAACAATGTTTATAGCAAGTATTTCGTCTTAAACAGCTGATTTGACGTTAAATAAAGTTTGAATAGTTTAAAACTAATATTTCTAACCGATGGGTTAATTTAATTAGCTGTATGATATATTCAGAAGATTTTTAATGCCAATAATCAAAATATTTATTAGTATACTATAAAAAAATGTTTAGTACAAGTATTTTGTTTAAAACAGCCTGTTATAATGTCTAGAGTACTTTTAATTTGTTTAAATTTAGATTACTAACCAAAGACTTTTATTAAATAAGCTATAAAAATATTACAAGAATATTGTAACTAATAATCAAAATAACTCAAATAATGAACTATAAACAATGTTTGTTATAAGTTGTTCGTCTTAAACCGCCGACTTTGACGTCAAAACTAGTTTAAATACTTTAAAACTAATATTTTTAATCGAAGAACTTTATTTAATTACCCTTACGAGTTATTACTATAACAATTTAACTAATAATCGACATAATTCAAATAAATAACGATAAGCAATGTTTATTGCAAGTATTTCGTCTTAAAAAGCAGATTTTGACGTTAAAAGGTGTTTTAATACTTTAAAACTAATAATCCTAACCTAAGAGGTTTATTTAGTTAATTGTATGATATTTTACAAGCATTTTATAACCAAAAATTAAAATAACTCAAATAATGTACTATAAACAATGTTTATTGCAAGTGTTTCGTCTTAAACAGCCGATTTTGACGTCAGAAGGAGTTTTATTACTTTAAAACTAAATTTTCTTACCGAAGAGCTTTATTGAATCAGCTGTATGATATATTTCAATAAAATTATAACCATTAATCGAAATAACTTAAATACTGCACGATAAACAATGTTTATTGCAAGTTCTCGTCTTAAACAGCTGATTTTGACCTTAAAAGATGTTTAAATATTTTAAAAATTATACTAATAATTTAAGACGTTTATTAAATTACCTTTACGAGTTATTACAAGAATATTGTAACTAACCATCGAAATAACTTAAGTAATAAACGATAAACAATGTTTATTGCAAGTGTTTAGTCTTAAATAGCCGATTTTGACGTCAAAGGGAGTTTTAATATTTTAAACTAACATTCTTATCCGAAGATCTTTCTTTAATTAGCTGTACGAAATATTACAAGAATATTATAACCGAAAATTAAAATAACTTTAATACTGTACGATAAACAATGTTTATTGCAAGTGTTTCGTCTTAAACAGCCGATTTTAACGTCAAAAGGTGTTTTAATACTTTAAAACTAATATTTTTAACAGAAGACGTTTATAAAATTACCTTTACGACTTATTACAAGAATATTGTAAGTAATGATCGAAAAACTCAAATAATGAACGATAAACAATGTTTATTGCAAGTATTTCGTATTAAAAAGCCGATTTCGACATCAAAAGGAGTTTCAATACTCTAAAATTAATTCAAATACTTTAAAACTAATTTTAATATTGTAAAACTAACATTTTTAACCAAAGACCTTTATTAAATTTTCTTTACGAGTTATTACTAAAATATTTTAACTAATAATCGTAACAACTCAAATAAATATCGATAAACAATGTTTATTGCAAGTATTTCGTATCAAAAAGCCGATTTTGACGTCAAAAGGTGTTTTAATACTTTAAAACTAGTATTCCTAACCGAAGATGTTTAAGTAGTTAATTGTATGATATATTTCAAGTATTTTTTAACCAAAAATTGAAATAACTCAAATAATGTACTATAAACAATGTTTATTGCAAGTTTTTCGTCTTAAAGAGACAATTTTGACGTCAAAAAAAGTTTTAATATTTTAAAACTAATATTCTTAACCGAAAAGGTTTATTTAGTTAACTGTATAATATATTTCAAAATAATTAAAACCAATAATCAAAATAACTTAAATAATAAACGATAAACAATATTTATTGCAAATATGTGTCTTAAACAGCCGATTTTGACGTCAAAAGGAGTTTTAATACTTTAAAAAGAATATTCCTTACCGAAGAGGTTTATTTAATAAGCTGTATGATATACTACAATAAAATAATAACCAACAATTGAAATAACTTAAATACTGTACGATAAACAATCTTTATTACAAATGTTTAGTCTTAAACAGCCGATTTTCGAGTCAAAAGGAGTTTTAATACTTTAAAACTAATATTTCTAACCAAAGAGGTTTATTTAATAAGCTGTATGATATATTACAAGAATATTAATGCCAATAATCAAAATAACTCAAATAATAAACGATAAACTATTTTTATTGAAAGTATTTCGTCTTAAACAGCCGATTTTGACGTCAAAAGGAGTTTTAATACTTTAAAACTAATACATCTAACCGAAGAGGTTTGTTTAATTAGCTGTATGACATATTACAAGATAATTATCCCCAATACTGAAAATAATTCATATAGTGTACGAGAAAAAAGGGTTTAATACAAGTATTTTGTTTAAAACAGCCTATTATAACGTCTATAGTACTTTTAATTTGTTTAAAGTTTGATTACTAACTAAAGACGTTTATTAAAATAGATGCACATAATATTATACCAATATTATAACAAAAAGTCGAAATAGCTCAAATAATGAACGATAAATAATGTTTATTGCAAGTATTTCGTCTTAAACAGTCGGTTTTAATGTCAAAGGAAGTTTTGATGCTTTGAAATAAATATTTTTAACCGAAGACGTTTATTAAATTACTTTTATGAGTTATTACAAGAATATTTTAACTAATAATCAAAATAATTTAAATAGAGAACGATAAACAATGTTTATTGCAAATAATTCCCTCTTAAACAGCCGATTTAAACGTCAAAAGCAGTTTTAATACTTTAAAAGTAATATTCTAACCGAAGATGTTTATTTAATTAGCCGTATGATATATTACAAGAATAGTAATATAATAATCAAAGTAATTCAAATAACGTACGATAAAAAAGGGTTTAATAAAGTTATTCTGTTTAAAAAAGCCTATTATAACATTTATAGTACTTTTAACATGTTTAAAATTACATTACTAACCTAAGACGTTTATTAAATAAGCTATACAAAATATTACAAGAATATTATAATCTAAAGTCGAAGAAACTCAAATAATGTTCAATAAACATATTTATTACAAGTATTTCGTCTTAAACAGCCGATTTTGACATCAAAAGGAGTTTTAATACTTTAAAACTAATATTCGTAACCGAAGAGCTTAAATTAATTAGCTGTACGAAATATTACAGGAATATTATAACCAACAATCGTAATAAATTAAATACTGTACGATAAACAATGTTTGTTGCAATACTTCGTCTAAAACAGCCGATTTTGACGTCAAAAGAACTTTTCAAAATATAAAACTACTATTTTCAACGCAACACGTTTATTAAAATACCTTTACGAGTTGTTACAAGCATATTGTAACTAATAATCGAAATAACTCAAATAATAAACGATAATTAACGTTTCTTGCAAGTATTTCGTCTTAATCAGCCGATTTCGACGACAAAAGGAGTTTTAAGACTTTAAAACTAACATTCCTAACCGTAAAGACTTATTAAATTACCTGTATGATATATTACAAGCAAATTATATCTAATAATCAAAATAACTCAAATAATGAACGATAAACGATGTTTATAGCAAGTTTTCGTCTTAAACAGCTAATTTGACGTCAAAAGAAGTTTTAATAGTTTAAAACTAATATTCCTAACCGATGAGGTTTATTTAATTAGCTGTATGATATATTCAGAAGATTATTAATGCCAATAATCAAAATAATTTATTAGTATACTATAAAAAGGGTTTAGTACAAGTATTTTGTTTAAAACAGCCTATTATAATGTCTATAGTACTTTTTATTTGTTTAAAGTTAGAGTAATAACCAAAGACGTTTATTAAATTAGCTCTAAAAATATTACAAGAATATTGTAACTAATAATCGAAATAACTCATATAATGAACTATAAACAATGTTTATTGCAAGTGTTTCGTCTTAAACAGCCGATTTTGACGTCAAAACTAGTTTAAATAATTTAAAACTAATATTTTTAATCGAAGAACTTCATTAAATTACCCTTACGAGTTATTACTAAAACAATTTAACTAATAATAGAAATAATTCAAATAAATAACGATAAACAATGTTTATTGCAAGTATATCGTCTTAAAAAGCCGATTTTGACGTCAAAAGGTGTTTTAATACTTTAAAACTAATACTCCTAACCTAAGAGGTTTATTAAGTTAATTGTATGATATTTTACAAGCATTTTATAACCAAAAATTAAAATAACTTAAATAATGTACTATAATCAATGTTTATTGCAAGTATTTCGTCTTAAACAGCCGATTTTGACGTCAGAAGAAGTTTTATGACTCTAAAACTAACATTTCTAACCGAAGAGCTTTATTGAATTAGCTGTATGATAAATTTCAATAAAACTATAACCATCAATCGAATTAACTTAAATACTGTACGATAAACAATGTTTATTGTAAGTGTTTCGTCTTAAACAGCCGATTTTGACGTTAAAGGTGTTTAAATATTTTAAAAATAATACTATTAGTTGAAGACGTTTATTAAATTACCTTTACGAGTTATTACAAGAATGATGTAACTAACCATCGAAATAACTTAAGTAATGAACGATAAACAATGTATATTGCAAGTGTTTAGTCTTAAATAGCCGATTTTGACGTCAAAGGGAGTTTTAATATTTTAAAACTAACATTCCTATCCGAAGATCTTTATTTAATTAGCTGTACGAAATATTACAAGAATATTATAACCAAAAATTAAAATAACTTTAATAATGTACGAAAAACAATGTTTATTGCAAGTGTTTCGTCTTAAACAGCCGATTTTAACGTCAAAAGGTGTTTTAATACTTTAAAACTAATATTTTTAACCGAAGACGTTTATAAAATTACCTTTACGATTTATTACAAGAATATTGTAAGTAATAATCGAAATAACTCAAATAATGAACAATTAACAATGTTTATTACGTATTTCTTATTATATAAATATATTTATTATATTAAGTATTTCGTCTTAAACAGCCGATTTCCACATCAAAAGGAGTTTTAATACTCTAAAACTAATTCAAATACTTAAAAACTAATTTTAATACTGTGAAACTAACATTCTTAACCAAAGACCTTTATTAAATTTTCCTTACGAATTATTACTAATTTATGTTAACTAATAATCGAATTAACTCAAATAAATATCGATAAACAATGTTTTTTGCAAGTACTTCGTCTCAAAAAGCCGATTTTGACGTCAAAAGGTGTTTTAATACTTTAAAACTAATATTCCTAACCGAAGATGTTTAATTAGTTAATTGTATGATACATTACAAGTATTTTTTAACCAAAAATTGAAATAACACAAATAATGTACTATAAACAATGTTTATTGCAAGTTTTTCGTCTTAAAGAGACAATTTTGACGTCAAAAAAAGTTTTAATATTTTAAAACTAATATTTCTAACCGAAAAGGTTTATTTAGTTAACTGTATAATATATTTAAAAACTATTAAAACCAATAATCAAAATAACTCAAATAATGAACGATAAACAACATTTATTGCAAGTATTCTGTCTTAAACAGCTGATTTTGACGTCAAAAGAAGTTTTAATACTTTGAAACTAATATTTCTATCCGAAGAGGTTAATTTAATTAGCTGTATGATATATTAGATGATTATTAATGCCAATAATCAAAATAATTCATATATTGTACAAGAAAAAAGGGTTTAATACAAGTATTTTGTTTAAAACAGCCTATTATAACGTCTATAGTACTTTTAATATGTTTAAAGTTGGATTACTAACTAAAGACGTTTATTAAACTAGCTGTACATGATATTACACCAATTTTATAACCAAAAGTCGAAATAACTCAAATAATGTACGATAAACAATGTTTATTGTAAGTATTTCGTCTTAAACCGCCGATTTTGATATCAGAAGGAGTTTTAGTACTTTAAAACTAATATTTTTTACCGAAGAGGTTTATTCAATTAGCTGTATGATATATTTCAAGAATATTAATATTAATAATCAAAGTAATTCAAAAAACGTACAATAAAAAAGGGTTAGACATAGTTATTTTGTTTAAAACAGTCTACTATAACGTCTATAGTACTTTTAATATATTAAAATATAATAGTTAGTTATAATATTGTTGTAATATTTTATACAGCTTATTTAACAAACGTCTTTGGTTATAATATATCTAATTAAATATTTAAAAATTAATTTAGATGTTGTGATAGGAATATTAGTTTTAAAGTATTAAAAATCCTTTTAACGTCAAAATCGGCTGTTTAAGATAAAATACTAGCCATAAACATTGTTTATCGTTCATTATTTAAGTTATTTCGATGGTTAGTTACAATATTCTTGTAATAACTCATAAAGATAATTTAATATACGTGTTCGGTTAAAAATATTATTTTTAAAATATTAAAACTCCTTTTGACGTCAAAATCGGCTGTTGAAAACGAACACTTCCAATAAACATTGTTTATCGTACAGTATTTAAGTTATTTCGATTTTTGGTTATAATATTCTCGTATTATTTCGTACAGCTAATTAAATAAATCTCTTCGGTTAGGAATATTAGTTTCAAAGTATTAAAACTTCTTTTGACGAAAAAATCGGCTATTTAAGACGAAATACTTGCAATAAACATTGTTTATCGTACAGTATTTAAGTTATTTCGATTTTTGGTTATAATATTCTTGTAATATTTTGTATACCTAATTAAATAAAGGTCTTCGGTTAAAAATATTAGTTTTAAAGTAGTAAAACTCCTTTTAGTGTCAGAATCGGCTATTTAAGATAAAATACTTGTGATAAACATTGTCTATTGTTCATTATTTGAGTTATTTCGATTGTTGGTTACAATATTCTTGTAATAACTAGTTAAGGTAATTTAATATCCGTGTTCGATCAAAAATGTTTTTTTTTTAAATATTAAAACTTCTTTTGACGTCAAAATCGGCTGTTGAATACGAAACTATTGCAATTAACATTGTTTATCGTTTAGTATTTAAGTTATTTCGATTGCTGGTTATAAAATTATTGTAGTATATCATACAGCTTATTAAAAAAACTTCAAGGTTAGGAATATTATTTTTAAAGTATTAAAACTCCTTTCGACGAAAAAATCGGCAATTTAAGACGAGATACATGTAATAAACATTGTTTATCGTTCAGTATTTAAGTTATTTCGATTGTTGGTTATAATATACTTGTAATATTATGTAGAGCTAATTAAATAAAGCTCTGCGGTTAGAAATATTAGTTTTAAAGTATTAAAACTTCTTTTGACGTCAAAATCGGCAGTTAAAGACGAAATACTTGCAATACACATTGTTTGTCGTACATTATTTGAGTTTTTTCGATTTTTAGTTATAATTTTGTTGTAATATTTTGTACAGCTTATTTAATAAACGTCTTTGGTTATTATCAATCTCGTTTAATTTTAAATTACTATAGACGTTATGCTAGGCTGTTTTAAACAAAATACTTGTATATAGTTATTTTTTATCGTACACACTTTGAATTATATTTATTAATAACATTAATATTCTAGTAATATACCATACAGCTAATTTAATAAACCACTGAGTTTAGAAAAAATAGTTTTGAAGTATTAAAACTCCTTTTGACGTCAAAATCAGATATTTAAAATGTAAAACTTGCAGTAAACATTGTTTGTCGTTCATTATTGGAGTTATTTCAATTTTTTGTTATAAAATGCTTGTAATCTACATACAGCCAATTTATTAATTTTTTTTGGTTAGGAATATTTGTTTTAAAGTATTAAATAAATTTTGACTTCGAAATCGGCTTATAAGACGAAACATTTGCAATAAACATTGTGTATCGTTATTTATTTAAGTTATTTCGATTATTAGTTACAATATTATAGTAATAACTGGTAAGGGTAATTTAATGAAGGTCTTCAGTTAAAAATATAAGTGTTAAAGTATTAAAATTCCTTTTGAAGTAAAAATCGGCTGTTTAAGACGAAACACTTGCAATAAACGATGTTTGTCGTACACTATATAAGTTATTTCGATTGTTGGTTAAATATTCTTGTAATATACCATACAGCTAATTCAATAAACCTCTTCAGTTAGGATTATCAGTATTAAAATATTAAAACTCCTTTTTACTCAAAAATCGGCTATTTAAGACGAAACACTTGCAATAAACATTTTTTACGGTTCATTGTAAGAGTTTATTTGATTATTAACTACAATATTATAGCAATAACTGGTAAATGTAAGTTAATAAAGGTCTTTGGTTAAAATAATAAGTTTTAAAGTATTAAAACTCTTTTTGACATTAAAACCGGCTGTTTTAGCCGAAAGACTTGCGAAAAACATCGTTTCTCGTACATTATTTGAGTTATTTCGAGTTTTTGTTATAATATTCTTGTAATATTTTTTACAGCTAATTTAACAAACGTCTTTAGTTAATTTTCCGTATTTAAACATATTAAAAGTACTATAGACGTTATAATAGTCTGTTTTAAACAAAATACTTGTATTAAACCCTTTTTTATCACACACTATATGAATTATTTTGATTATTGGCATTAATAATCTTGTAATAATAACACAGCTAATCTTAATAATAATACAGCTAATTAAATAAAACTTTTTGTTTAGGAATTTTAGTTTTAAACTATTAAATCTCCTTTTGACGTCAAATTTAGCTGTTTAAGACTAAATACTTGCCATAAACATTGTTTGTCGTTCATTATTTGATTATTTCGATTATTAGTGACAATATTCTTGTAATAAATCGTTAAGGTAATTTAATAAACGTCTTCGGTTAAAAATATTAGTTTTAAAATATTAAAACTCCTTTTGACGTCAAAATCGGCTGTTTAAGACAAAACACTTGCAATAAACATTGTTTATCGTAAAGTATTTAAGTTATTCCGTTTGTTTGTTATTATATTTTTGTAATATTTCGTACAGCTAATTAAATAAACCTCTTCGGATAGGAATATTATTTTAAAGTTTTAAAAAACCCTTTGACTTAAAAATCGGCTGTTTATGAAAAAATACTTTCAATAAACATTGTTTAGCGTACATTATTAGATTTATTTCCAAATTTGGTTATAACATACTAGTAATATTTTGTATAGCTAATTTAATAAACGTCTTTGGTTAGTAATCTAATTTTTAATATATTAAAAGTACTATACACGTTATAATATGCTGTATTAAACAAAATACTTTGATTATTGGCATTAATATTTTAGAAATATACCATACAGCTAAATTAATAAACCTCTTCTGTTAGAAATATTAGTTTTAAAGTATTAATACTCCTTCTGACTTCAAAATCGGCTGTTTAAAAAGAAACACTTACAATAAACATTGTTTAACGTAAAGTATTTAAGTTATTCCTTTTATTGGTTATAATATTCTTGTAGTATTTCGTACAGCTAATTAAATAAAGCTATTCAGTTACCATTATCAGATTTAAAGTATTAAAACTCCTTTTACCGACAAAATCGGCTATTCATGACGAAATAGTTGCGATAAAAATTGTTTATTATTCATTGTTTGAGTTATTTCGATTAATAGTTACAATATTCTAGAAACAACTGGTAAATGTAATTTAATAAACGTCTTCGGTTGAAAATATTAATTTTAGAGTATTCAATTCTTTTTGACGTTTAAATCGGCTGTTTAAGACAAATCACTTGCAGTAAACATTGTTTATCGTACATTAATCGAGTTTTATCGAATTTTGGTTATAATAGTCTTGTAATGTTTTGTACAGCTAATTTAATAAACGTCTAAAGTTAGTAATCCGAATTTAAATATATTAAATGTACTATAGACGTTACACTAGGGTGTTTTAACAAAATACTTGTACTAAACCCTTCTTATCGTACACTATATGAATTAATTTGATTATTAGCATTAATATGTGTGTAATATATCATACAGCTAATTAATTAAACATCTTTGGTTAGGAATATTAGTTTTAAAGTATTAAAACTCCTTTTGACGTCAAAATCGGCTATTTAAGACGAAATACTTGCAATAAACATTGTTTATGTGCATTGTTTGAGTTATTTCGATTATTAGTTACAATATTCTAGTAATAACTGGTAATTGTTATTAAATTAGGGACTTCAGTTAAAAATATTACTTTTAAAGTATTAAAACTCCTTTTGACGTCAAAATCGGCTGTTTAAGACGAATCACTTGCAATAAACATTGTTTATCGTACATTATTTAAGTTATTTTGACTTCCGGTTATAATATTCTTGTAATATTTTTTACAGCTAATACAATTCACGTCTTTTGTTAGTAATTCAACTTTAAACATATTAAAAGTACAGACTAAAGACGTTATAATAAGCTGTATTAAACAAAATACTTGTATTAAACCCTTTTTTATTACACACTTTATAATTTATTTTTATTATTGGCATATTCAAATATTAGATCATACAGCTCATTAAATAATACTCTTCAGTTAGAAATATTAGTTTTAAAAGATTAAAACTCCTTTTGACGTCAAAATCGGCTGTTGATGACGAAACTATTGCAATAAACATTGTTTATCGTTTATTATATGAGTTATTTCGATTATTGGTTACAATTTTCTTGTAATATTTAGTATAGCTAATTTGATCAACGTCTTTGGTTAGTAATCTAACTTTAAACATATTAAAAGTACTATAGACATTACAATAGATTGTTTTAAACATACTACTTGTATTAAACCCTTTTTTATCGTCACTATATAAATTATTTTGATTATTGGCATTAATAATCTTGTAATATATCATCCAGCTAATTAAATAAACGTCTTTGGTTAGAAATTTTAGTTTTAAAGAATTAAAACTCCTTTTGACGTCAAAATCAGCTGTTTAAGACGAAATACTTGCCATAAACGATGTTTATCGTTCATTATTTGAGTTATTTCGATAATTAGTGACATTATTCTTTTAATAACTCGTTAAGGTAATTTAATAAACGTTTCAGTTAAAAATATTAATTTTAAAATATTAAAACTCCTTTTGACGTCAAAATCGGCTGTTGAAGACGAAACTATTGCAATAAACATTGATTATCGTATATTTTTTGAGTTATTTCGATTATTGGTTACAATTTTCTTGTAATATTTAGTATAGCTAATTTGATCAACGTCTTTGGATAGTAATCTAACTTTAAACATATAAAAAGTACTATAGACATTACAATAGATTGTTTTAAACAAAATACTTGTATTAAACCCTTTTTTATCGTCACTATATAAATTATTTTGATTATTGGCATTAATAATCTTGTAATATATCATCCAGCTAATTAAATTAACATCTTTGGTTAGAAATTTTAGTTTTAAAGAATTAAAACTCCTTTTGACGTCAAAATCAGCTGTTTAAGACGAAATACTTGCCATAAACGATGTTTATCGTTCATTATTTGAGTTATTTCGATAATTAGTGACATCATTCTTTTAATAACTCGTAAAGGTAATTTAATAAACGTTTCAGTTAAAAATATTAATTTTAAAATATTAAAACTCCTTTTGACGTCAAAATCGGCTGTTTAAGACAAAACACTAGCAATAAACATTGTTTATCGTAAAGTATTTAAGTTATTCTGATTGTTGGTTATTATATTTTAGTAATATTTCGTAGAGCTAATTAAATAAACTTCTCCGGATAGAAATATTATTTTAAAGTATTAAAACTGCCTTTGACGTAAAAGGCGGCTCTTTAAGACAAAATACTTGCAATAAACATTGTTTATTGTACATTATTAGAGTTATTTCCATTTTTTGTTATAATATTTTTGTAATATTTTTAAAAAATATATAACAGAATGCATTTAATTTTGTTTAAATTTATTTAAGTACTTTCAAATAGGACTCGTCAGAAATTTTATCTACTGGATTGTATTGAATACAAATTTAAATAAAATTATACTGCAGTTTAAAGTTTTAAGATATAGAATGACGTAATAATCAAATGTTTAAAATTAAATAAGTTCTAATGCTAAACAAATTTGATAAACTAATAAAACTCAGTAGAATTGAAACAATCTAAATAAAGAAGCGATAAAAATTTTAAATTGAAGCTATGCTTAAAAATAAAGTTTAACAAGAAACTAATTACTTTAAAATTACTAATATAAGGATTTAAAAAGTTTAGTTTGGTAAACGAACTTTTTCTGCTTACATAAAATTTTTTATAGCTAATTTAATAAACGTCTTTGGTTAGTCATCTAATTTTAAACATATTAAAAGTACTATAGACGTTATAATAGGCTGTATTAAACAAAATACTTGTAATTAACCATTTTTTATCGTACACTATATGAATTATTTTGATTATTGGCATTAATATTCTAGAAGTATACCATACAGCTAAATTAATAATAATCTTCTGTTAGGAATATTAGTTTTAAAGTATTAAAACTCCTTTTGACTTCAAAATCGGCTGTTTAAAAAGAAACCCTTACAATAAACATTGTTTATCGTTAAGTATTTAAGTTATTCCGATTGTTGGTTATAATATTCTTGTAATATTTCGTACAGCTAATTAAATAAAGCTATTTGGTTACCATTATCAGTTTTAAAGTATTAAAACTCCTTTTGACGTCAAAATTGGCTATTCAAGACTAAATACTTGCAATAATTATTATTTATCGTTCATTGTTTGAGTTATTTCGATTATTAATTACAATATTCTAGTAACAACTGGTAAATGTAATTTTATAAACGTCTTCGGTTAAAAATATTTATTTTAAAGTATTAAAAGTCTTTTTGACGTTAATATCGGCTGTTTAAGACAAATCACTAACAAATAAACATTGTTTATCGTACATTAATTGAGTTATATTGACTTTGGTTATAATATTCTTCTAATGTTTTGTCCAGCTAATATAATAAACGTCTCTAGTTAGTAATCCGAGTTTAAACATATTAAAAGTACTTTAGACGTTATACTAGTCTGTTTTAAACAAATTACCATAAACCCTTCTTATCGTACACTATATGAATTATTTTGATTATCGGCATTAATATTTGTGTAATATATCATACAGCTAATTAATTAAACCTCTTTGGTTAGGAATATTAGTTTTAAAGTATTAAAACTCCTTTTGACGTTAAAATCGGCTGTTTAAGACGTAACACTTGCAATAAACATTGTTTAACGTACATTATTAAAGTTAATTTGATTGTAGGATTTAATATTCTTGTAATATTTTGTACAGCTAATTAAATAAAGCTCCTTAGTTAGAAATATTAGTTTTGATGCATTAAAACTTTTTTAAACGTAAATCGGCTGTTTAAAACGAAATACTTGCAATAAACATTGTTTATAGTACATTATTTGAGTTATATCGACTTTTGGTTATAATTATCTTGTAATATTTTGTACAGCTAATTTATTTAACGTCTTTGGTTAGTAATCTAACTTCAAACATATTATATGTACTAAAGACTTTATAATAGGCTGTTTCAAACAAAATACTTGTATTAAACCCTATCTTATCATACCCTTTATTTTCAATATTTGCATTAATATTCTTGTAATATTTTGTACGGCTAATTAAATAAAGCTCTTCGGTTAGGAATATAAGTTTTAAAATATTAAAAGTCCTTTTGACGTAAAAATTGGCTATTTAAGACGAAATACTTGCAATACACATTGTTTACCGTTCATTGTAAGAGTTAATTCGATTATTATTTACAATATTCTAGTAAGAACTGGTAAATGTAAGTTAATAAAGGTCTTTGGTTAAAAAGATTTGTTTTAAAGTATTAAAACTCTTTTTGACGTTAAAATCGGCTGTTTAAGACTAAACACTTGCATAAAACATCGTTTCTCGTTTTTATTTAAGTTTGTTCGACTTTTGGTTATAATATTCTTGTAATATTTTTTACAGCTAATTTAATAAACATATTTAGTTAGTTCTCCGTATTTAAACATATTAAAAGTACTATAGATGTTAAAATAGTCTGTTTCAAACAAAATACTTGAATTAAACCCTTTTTTATCGTACACTATATGAATTGTTTTGATTATTGACATTAATATTCGTGTAATATATCATACAGCTAATTAATTAAACCTGTTCGTTTAGGAATATTAGTTTTAAAGTATGATACTCCTTTTGACGTCAAAATCGGCTATTTAAGACGAAATACTTGCAATAAACTTTGTTTATCGTACAGTATTTAAGTGTTTTCGATTGTTGTATATAATTATGTTGTATTATTTTGTAGAGCTAATTAAATAAAGCTCTTAGGTTAGGAATATTAGTTTTATAGTATTAAAACACCTTTTGACGTCAATATCGATTGGTTAAGACGAAATAATTGCAATAAACATTGTTTATCTAAATTATTTGAGTTATTTTAATTTTTAGTTATAGTATTCTTGTAATATTTTGTACAGCTTATTTAATAAATGTCTTATGTTATAATCAATCTAATTTTGAATATTTTAATATTACTATAGACGTTGAGATAGGCTGTTATAAACAAAATACTCGTAATAAATTCTTTTTTATCATACACTATACAAATTGTTTTGATTATAGGTATTATCATCTGAAAATATATCATACAGCTAATTAAATAAAGTTCTTCGGTTAGGAAAATTAGTTTTAAATTTTTAAAACTCTATTTTTTGTCAAAATCGGCTGTTTAGGATAAAATACTTGCAATAAACATTGTTTATCGTTTATTATTTGAGTTATTTCGATTGTTAGTTACAATATTCTTGTAATAACTCGTAAAGGTAATTTAATAAACGTCTTCGGTTAGGAATATTATTTTTAAAGTATTAAAACTCCTTTTGACTTCAAATTCGGCTGTTCAAGTCGAAATACATGCAATAAACATTGTTTATCGTACATTTATTGAGTTATTTCGACTTTTGGTTATAATATTCTTGTAACATTATGTACAGCTTATTAAATAAACGTCTTTAGTTAGTAATCTGAATTTAAACACATTAAAAGTACTATAGACGTTTTAATAGTCTGTTTTAAACAAAATACTTGTATTAAACCCTTTTTTATCGTACACTATCAGAATTATTTTGATTATTGGCGTTAATATTCATTTATCATATCATACAGCTAATTAATTAAACCTCTTTGGTTAGGAATATTAATTTAAAAGTATTAAAACTTCTTTTGACATCAAAATCGGCTGTTTAAGACGAAATACTTGCAATACACATTGTTTATCGTTCATTGTTTGAGTTATTTCGATTATTAATTACAATATTCTAGTAACAACTGGTAAATGTAATTTTATAAACGTCTTCGGTTAAAAATATTAATTTTAAAGTATTAAAAGTCTTTTTGACGTTAATATCGGCTGTTTAAGACAAATCACTAACAAATAAACATTGTTTATCGTACATTAATTGAGTTATATTGACTTTGGTTATAATATTCTTCTAATGTTTTGTACAGCTAATATAATAAACGTCTCTAGTTAGTAATCCGAGTTTAAACATATTAAAAGTACTTTAGACGTTATACTAGTCTGTTTTAAACAAATTACCATAAACCCTTCTTATCGTACACTATATGAATTATTTTGATTATCGGCATTAATATTTGTGTAATATATCATACAGCTAATTAATTAAACCTCTTTGGTTAGGAATATTAGTTTTAAAGTATTAAACTTCCTTTTGACGTTAAAATCGGCTGTTTAAGACGTAACACTTGCAATAAACATTGTTTATCGTACATTATTAAAGTTAATTTGATTGTAGGATTTAATATTCTTGTAATATTTTGTACAGCTAATTAAATAAAGCTCCTTAGTTAGAAATATTAGTTTTGATGCATTAAAACTTTTTTAAACGTAAATCGGCTGTTTAAAACGAAATACTTGCAATAAACATTGTTTATAGTACATTATTTGAGTTATATCGACTTTTGGTTATAATTATCTTGTAATATTTTGTACAGCTAATTTATTTAACGTCTTTGGTTAGTAATCTAACTTCTAACATATTATATGTACTAAAGACTTTATAATAGGCTGTTTCAAACAAAATACTTGTATTAAACCCTATCTTATCATACCCTTTATTTTCAATATTTGCATTAATATTCTTGTAATATTTTGTACGGCTAATTAAATAAAGCTCTTCGGTTAGGAATATAAGTTTGAAAATATTAAAAGTCCTTTTGACGTAAAAATTGGCTATTTAAGACGAAATACTTGCAAAAAACATTGTTTACCGTTCATTGTAAGAGTTAATTCGATTATTATTTACAATATTCTAGTAAGAACTGGTAAATGTAAGTTAATAAAGGTCGTTGGTTAAAAAGATTTGTTTTAAAGTATTAAAACTCTTTTTGACGTTAAAATCGGCTGTTTAAGACTAAACACTTGCAATAAACATCTTTTCTCGTTTATATTTAAGTTTGTTCGACTTTTGGTTATAATATTCTTGTAATATTTTTTACAGCTAATTTAATAAACGTATTTAGTTAGTTCTCCGTATTTAAACATATTAAAAGTACTATAGATGTTAAAATAGTCTGTTTCAAACAAAATACTTGAATTAAACCCTTTTTTATCGTACACTATATGAATTGTTTTGATTATTGACATTAATATTCGTGTAAAATATCATACAGCTAAGTAATTAAACCTGTTCGTTTAGGAATATTAGTTTTAAAGTATGATACTCCTTTTGACGTCAAAATCGGCTATTTAAGACGAAATACTTGCAATAAACTTTGTTTATCGTACAGTATTTAAGTGTTTTCGATTGTTGTATATAATTATGTTGTATTATTTTGTAGAGCTAATTAAATAAAGCTCTTAGGTTAGGAATATTAGTTTTATAGTATTAAAACACCTTTTGACGTCAATATCGATTGGTTAAGACGAAATAATTGCAATAAACATTGTTTATCTAAATTATTTGAGTTATTTTAATTTTTAGTTATAGTATTCTTGTAATATTTTGTACAGCTTATTTAATAAATGTCTTTTGTTATAATCAATCTAATTTTGAATATTTTAATATTACTATAGACGTTGAGATAGGCTGTTATAAACAAAATACTCGTAATAAATTCTTTTTTATCATACACTATACAAATTGTTTTGATTATAGGTATTATCATCTTAAAATATATCATACAGCTAATTAAATAAAGTTCTTCGGTTAGGAATATTAGTTTTAAATTTTTAAAACTCTATTTTTTGTCAAAATCGGCTGTTTAGGATAAAATACTTGCAATAAACATTATTTATCGTTTATTATTTGAGTTATTTCTATTGTTAGTTACAATATTCTTGTAATAACTCGTAAAGGTAATTTAATAAACGTCTTCGGTTAGGAATATTATTTTTAAAGTATTAAAACTCCTTTTGACTTCAAATTCGGCTGTTCAAGTCGAAATACATGCAATAAACATTGTTTATCGTACATTTATTGAGTTATTTCGACTTTTGGTTATAATATTCTTGTAATATTATGTACAGCTTATTAAATAAACGTCTTTAGTTAGTAATCTGAATTTAAACACATTAAAAGTACTATAAACGTTTTAATAGTCTGTTTTAAACAAAATACTTGTATTAAACCCTTTTTTATCGTACACTATCAGAATTATTTTGATTATTGGCGTTAATATTCATTTATCATATCATACAGCTAATTAATTAAACCTCTTTGGTTAGGAATATTAATTTAAAAGTATTAAAACTTCTTTGACATCAAAATCGGCTGTTTAAGACGAAATACTTGCAATACACATTGTTAATCGTTCATTATTTGAATTATTTCGACTTTTGGTTATAATATTCTTGTAATATTTTTTACAGCTAATTTAATAAACGTTATTAGTTAGTAATCCAATTTTGAACATATTAAAAGTAATACTATAGACTTTATAATAGGCTGTTTTAAACAAAGTATTTGTATTAAACCCTTTTTTATTGTACTCTATATGATTTATTATGATTATTGGCATTAATATTCTTGCAATATATCATACAGCTTATTAAATAAACCCCTTCGGTTAGAAATATTAGTTTTAAAGTATTAAAACTCGTTTTAAGATTAAAATCGGCTTATTAAGATGAAATACTTGCAATAAACATTGTTTGTCGTTCATTATTTAAGTTATTTTGATTTTTAATTACAAAATTCTTGTAATAACTCGTAAGCGTAATTTAATAAAGGTCTTCGGTTAAAAATATCAGTTTTAAAGTATTAAAACTCCTTTTGACGTCAAAATCGGCTATTTAAGACGCATTACTTGCAATAAACATTGTTTAACGTTCATTATTTAAGTTATTACGATAGTTAGTTACAATATATTTGCAATAACTTGTAAGGGTAAATTAATATACGTCTTTGGTTAAAAATATTAGTTTTAAAATATTTAAACTCATTTTGACGTCAAAATCGGCTGTTTAAGATTAAACACTTGCATTAAACATTGTTTATCGTATAGTATTTAAGTTATTTCGATTATTAGTTATAATATTTTAGTGATAATTCGTAAAGGTAATTATATGATGTTCTTCGTTTAGGAACATTAGTTTTAAAGTATTTAAACTCCTTTGACGTCAAAATCGGCTGTTTAAGATGAAACACTTGCAATAAACATTAATTATCGTACAGTATTTAAGTTGGCTGTTTAAGACGATATACTTGTAATAAATATTGTTTATCGTACATTATTTCAGTTATTTCAACTTTTAATTATAATATTCGTGTAACATTTTGTACAGCTAATTTAATAGATGTCTTTGGTTTGTAATATAACTTTAAACATATTAAGAGTACTATAGACATTTAAATAGGCTGTTTTAAACAAAACAACTGTATGAAACTTTTTTTTAACGTGCGTTATTTGAATTACTTTGATTATAAGTATTAATATTCTTATAATATATCATATATTTTACTAATCAAGCTTGTTCGGTAACAAATATTAGTTTTAAAGTATTAAAACTCCTTTTGACGTCACAATCGGCTGTTTAAGACGAAATAGTTGCAACAAACATTGTTTATCGTACAGTATTTAAGTGATTTCGATAGTTGGTTATAATATTCTTGTAATATTTTGTATAGCTAATTAAATAAAAGTTTTTGGTTAGTAATCTAACTTTAAACATTTTAAAAGTAATAAAGACGTTACAATAGGCTGATTTAATAAAATACTTGTATTAAACCCTTTCTTATCGTACACTATATGAATTATTTTTATTAATAACATTTATATTCTTGTAATATACCATACAGCTACTTTAAGAAACCTCTGCGGTTAGAAAAAAATAGTTTTGAAGTATTTAAACTCCTTTTGATATCAAAATAAGCTATTGAAGACGTGATACTTAAAATAAACATTGTTTATCGTTTATTGTTTGAGTTATTTCGAATATAAGTTACAATATTCTAGTAATATCTGGTAAATGTAATTTAATAACGGTCTTCGGTTAAAACTATTGATCTCTAAGTATTAAAACTCTTTTTGACGTCAAAATCTGCTGTTTAAGACGAATAACTTGCAATAAACATTGTTTATCGTTCATTATTAGAGTTATTTTTATTATTGGTATTAATATTTTTGAAATATATAATACAGTTAACTAAATAAACCTTTTTGGTTAGGAATATTAGTTTAAAGTATTAAAACGCCTTTTGACGTTAAAATCGGCTGTTTAAGACAAAATACTTGCAATAAACATTGTTTATCGTAAATTATTTGAGTTATTTCAATTTTTAGTTATAAAATGCTTGTAATATATCATACAGCTAATGTATTAAACCTCTTCGGTTAGGAATATGATTTTAAAAGTATTAAAACACCTTTTGACGTTAAAAATGGGCTTTTTAAGACGAAATACTTGCAATAAACATTGTTTATGGTTTTTATTTAAGTTATTTCAATTATTAGTTGCAATATTTTAGTAATAACTCGTAATAGTAATTTAATAAAGGTCTTCGTTTAAAAAGATTAGTTTTAAAGTATTAAAACTCATTCTGACGTCAAAATCGGATGTTTAGAACAAAACACTTCAAATAAACATTGTTTATAGTCCAGTATTTAAGTTGTTTTTAAATGTTGGTTATATTATTTTTGTAATAATTCGTCCAGCTAATTGAATAAAGCTCTTCGGTTAGAAATATTAGTTTTAAAGTTATAAAACTCCCTATGACGTCAAAATCGAATATTTAAGACGAAATACTTGCAATATACATTGTTAATCGTTAATTGTTTGAGTTATTTCGATTATTAGTTACAATATTCTAGTAATAACTGGTAAATGTAATTAAATAAAGGTTTTCGGTTAAATATATTAGTTTTAGAGTATTAAAACTCTTTTTGACGTCAAAATCGGCTGTTTAAAACGAAACATTTGCAATAAACTTTGTTTATCGTAAAGTGTTTAAGTTGTTCCAATTGTTGGTTATAATATTTTTTTAATATTTCGTACTGCTAATTAATCAAAGCTCATCGGTTAGGAATATCAGTTTTATGGTATTAGAACTCCTTTTGACGTCAAAATCGGCTGTTTAAGACGACTTACTTGGAATAAACATTGTTTATCGTACGCTATATGAATTATTTTGATTATTGGCTCTAATATTCTTGTAATATATCATACAGCTAATTAATCAAACCTCTTCGGTTAGGAATATTAGTTTTAAAGTGATAAAATTCCTTTTGACGTCAAAATCGGCTTTTTAAAACGAAATACTTGCAATTAACATTGTTTATCGTACAGTATTTAAGTTATTTCGATTTTTCATTATAATATTCTTGTAATGTTTTGTAGAGCTAATTAAATAAAGCTTTTCGGTTAGGAATATTAGTTTTAAAGTATTAAAACTCTAATTGACGTCAATATCGGCTGTTTAAGACGAATTACTTGCAATAAACATTGTTTATTGTACATTATTTGAGTTATTTCGATTTTAATTTATAATATTCTTGTAATATTTTGTACAGCTTATTTAATAACTGCTTTGGTTATAATCAATCTAATTTTATATATTTTAAAATTACTATAGACGTTATAATAGGCTTTTTAAAACAAAATACTTGTATTAAATTTTTTTTTATCATACACTCTTTGAATTATTTTGATTATAGATATTTATATTCTTGGAATATATCATACAGCTAATTAAATAAACCTCTTCGGTTAGAAATATTAGTTTTACAGCATTAAAACACCTTTTGACTTCAAAATCGGCTTATAAGACGAAATATTTGTAATAAACATTGTTTATTGTTTTTTATTTGAATTATTTCGATTATTAGTTACAATATTCTAATTATAACTCGTAAGGGTAATTTGATAAAGGTCTTCAGTTGAAAATGTTAAGTTTAAAGAATTAAAACTCCTTTTGACGTCAAAATCGGCTGTTTAAGACGAAACACTTGCAATAAACATTTTTTATCGTACAGTATTTAAGTTATTTCGATTGTTGGTTCTAATATTCTTGTAGTACTTTGTAGAGCTAATTAAACAAAGCTCTTCGGTTAGTAATATTAGTTTTAAAGTATTAAAACTCCTTTCGACGTAAAAATTTGCTGTTTAAGAGGAATAACTTGCAATAAACATTGTTTATCGTACAGTATTTAAGTTATTTCGATTGTTGGTTATAATAATCTTGTAATATTTTGTATAGCTAATTAAATAAAGTTCTTCGGTTAGGAATATTGGTTTTAAAGAATTTAATCTCCCTTTGACGTCAAAATCGGCTGTTCAAGACGAAATACTTGCAATAAACATTGTTTATCGTACATTATTTGAGTTATTTAGACTTTTTGTTATAATATTCTTGTAATATTTTGTATAGCTAATTTAATAAACGTTTTGGTTAGTAATCTAACTTTAAACATATTAAAATTCCTATAGACGTTACAATAGGCTGTTTTAAACAAAATACTTGTATTAAACCCTTTCTTATCCTGGACTATATGAATTATTTTTATTAATAACATTAATATTCTTGTAATATACCATACAGCTACATTAATAAACCTCTGCGGTTAGAAAAAAATAGTTTTGAAGTATTAAAACTCCTTTTGATGTCAAAATAAACAATTTAAGACGTAATACTTGCAATAAAAATTGTTTATCGTCGATGTTAGAGTTATTTTATTATTGGTATTAATATTTTTGAAATATATTATACATTTAACTAAATAAACCTTATTGGTTAGGAATATTAGTTTAAAATATTAAAACGCCTTTTGACGTCAAAATGGGCTGTTTAAAACGAAATACTTGCAATAAACTCTGTTTAACGTATATTATTAGAGTTATTTCGTTTTTTGGTTATATTATTCTTGTAATATTCTGTATAGCTGATATAATAAACGTCTTTGGATAGTAATCTAACTTTAAACATAATAAAAGTACTAAAGACATTATAATAGGCTGTTTTAAACCAAATACTTGTAATAAACCCTTTTATCGTACACTATATGAATTATTTTGATTATTGGCATTAATAATCTTGTAATATATCATATAGCTAATTAAAAAAACTGCTTCAGTTAGGAATATTAGTTTTAAACTATTAAAACTCCTTTTGACGTCTAAATCAGCTGTTCAAATTGAAATAGTTGCCATAATCATTGTTTATCATTCATAATTTGAGTTATTTCGATTATTAAATACAATATTCTTGTAATAACTCGTAAAGGTAATTTAATAAAAGGCTTCGGTTAACAATATTTATTTTAAAGTATTGAAACTCCTTTCGACGTCAAAATGGGCTGTTTAAGACAAAACACTTGCAATAAACATTGTTTATAGTTAAGTATTTAAGTTATTACGATTGTTGGTTATTATATTTTTGTAATATTACGTACAGCTAATTAAATAAAGCTCTCCGGTTAGGAGTATCAGTTTTAAAATACCCTTTGATGTCAAAATCGGCATTTTAAGACAAAATACTTGCAATAAACATTGTTTATCGTACACTATATGAGTTATTTCGACTTTTAGGTATAATATTCTTGTAATATTTTTAATTAACTAGTTTAATAAATGTCTTTGGTTAGTAATCTAACTTTAAACATATTAAAAGTACTCTAGACCTTATAATAGGCGGTTTTAAACAAAATACTTGTATTAAACCGTTTCTTATCGTACACTATATGAATTATTTTGATTATTTGCAATAATATTCTTGTAATATGACTTACAGCTAATTTAAAAAACCTTTAGTTAGGATTATTAGTTTTAAAGTATTACAATTTCTTTTGACTTCAAAATCGGCTGTTTAAGACGAAACACTTGCAATAAACATTGTTTATCGTAAGAGTTTTTAAGTTATTCCTGTTGTTGGTTATAATATTCTTATTATATTTCGTACAGCTAAATAAATAAAGTTCTTCGGTTAATATTATCAGTTTTAAAGTATTAAAACTCCTTTTGACGTCAAAATCGGGTATTCAAGACGAAATACTTGCAATAAACATTGTTAATCGTTCGATGTTTTAGTTATTTCGATTATTAGTTACAATATTCTAGTAATAAATGGTAAATGTAATTTAATAAAGGTCTTCGGTTAAAAATATTAGTTTTAAAGTATTAAAACACTTTTTGACGTCAAAATCGGGTGTTTAAAACGAAACATTTGCAATAAACTTTGTTTATCGTAAAGTGTTTAAGTTATTCAAATTGTTGGTTATAATATTTTTGTAATATTTCGTACAGCTAACTAAATAAAGCTCTTCGGTTAGGAATATCAGTTTTAAAGTATTAAAACTCCTTTTGACATCAAAATCGGCTGTTTAAGACGATTTACTTGGAATAAACATTGTTTATCGTACGTTATATGAATTATTTTGATTATTGGCATTAATATTCTTGTAATATATCATACAGCTAGTTAATCAAACCTTTTCGGTTAGGAATTTTAGTTTTAGGGTATTAAAATTCCTTTCGACGTCAAAATCGGCTTTTTAAGACGAAACACTTGCATTAAACATTGTTTATCGTACAGTATTTAAGTTATTTCGATTTTTAATTATAATATTCTTATAATATTTTGTAGAGCTAATTGAATAAAGCTCTTCGGTTAGGAATATTAGTTTTAAAGTATTAAAACTCTATTTGACGTCAAAATCGGCTGTTTAAGACGAAATTCTTGCAATAAACATATCGTACATTATTTGAGTTATTTTGATTTTAAGTTATTTTATTCTTGTAATATTTTGTACAGCTAATTTAATAACTGCTTTGGTTATAATCAATCTAATTTTAAGTATTTTAAAATTACTATAGACGTTATGATAAGCTTTTTAAAACAAAATACTTGTATTAAATTATTTATTATCATACACTCTTTGAATTATTTTTATTATAGGTATTAATATTCTTGAAATATATCATACAGCTAATTAAATAAACCTCTTCGGTTAGAAATATTAGTTTTAAAGTATTAAAACACCTTTTGACGTCAAAATCGGCTTTATAAGATGAAATACTTGCAAAAAACTATGTTTATCGTAGATGTTTTGAGTTATTTCATTTTTTGGTTATAAAATGCTTTTAATCTACATACAGCTAAATTATTAAACCTCTTCGGTTAGGAATATTAGTTTTAATATATTAAAACACCTTTTGACGTCAAAATCGGCTTATAAAACGAAATATTAGTAATAAACATTGTTTATCGTTATTTATTTGAGTTATTACAATTACGAGTTACAATATACTAGTAATAACTCGTAAGGGTAATTTAATAAAGGTCTTCGGTTAAAAATATTAGGTTTAAAGTATAAAAACTCCTTTTGACATCAAAATTAGCTGTTTAAGACGAAATGCTGGCAATAAACATTGTTTATGGTACATTATTTTAGTCGTTTCGACTTTTGGTTATAATATTCTTGTAATATTTTGTACAGCTAATTAAATAATCGTCTTCAGTTAGTAATCCGAATTCAAACATATAAAAAGTAGTATAGACGTTATAATAGTCTGTTTTAAACAAAATACTTGTATTAAACCCTTTTTTATCGTACACTATCAGAATTTTTTTGATTTTTGGCGTTAATATTCTTGTAATTTATCATACAGCTAATTAATTAAACCTCTTCGGTTAGTTATATTAGTTTTAAAGTATTAAAACTTCTTTTGACGTCAAAATCGGCTATTAAAGCGAAATACTTGCAATTAACATTGTTTATCGTTCATTATTTAAGTTATTTCGATTGTTAGTTACAATATTCTTATAATATCTCGTAAAAGTAATTTAATAAACGTCTTCGGTTAGGAGTATTAGTTTTAAAGTATTAAAACTCCCTTTGACGTCGAAATCGGCTGTTTAAGACGAAATACTTGCAATAAATATTGTTTATCGTACTTTATTTGAGTTATTTCGATTTTTGGTTATAATATTAACGTAGTATTTTGTACAGCTTATTTAATAAACGTCTTTAGTTAGTAATCAACCTTACTTAAAATATATCAAAATTATTATAGACGTTATGATAGGCAATTATAAACAAAATACTTGTATTAAATTATTTTTTATCGTACACTCTTCGATTTATTTTGATTATAGGTATTAATATTTTTGAAATATATCATACAGCTAATTAAATAAACCTCTTCGGTTAGAAATATTAGTTTTAAAGTATTAAAACCGCTTTTATCGTCAAAATCGGCTGATAAGATGAAATACTTGCAATAAACATTGTTTATCGTTCATTATTTGAGTTATTTGTATTGTTAGTTACAATATTCCTGTAATAATTTGTAAAGGTAATTTAATAAACGTCATCGGTTAAAAATATCATTTTTAAAGTATTAAAACTCCTTTTGACGTCAAAATCGGCTGTTTAAGACAAAACTATTGCAATAAACATTGTTTATCGTACAGTATTTAAGTTATTTTGATTGCTGGTTATAATATTCATGTAGTATTTCATATAGCTTATTAAATAGTTCTCTAAGGTTAAGACTATTAGTTTTAAAGTATTGAAGCTCCTTTTGACGTCAAAATCGGCTGTTTAAGTCGAAATACTTAGAATAAACATTGTTTATAGTTCACTATTTGAGTTATTTCAACTTTTGGTTATAAAATGCTTGTAATATATCATACAGCTAATTTATTAAACCTCTTCGGTTAGGAATATTAGTTTTAAAGTATTAATACACCTTTTGACGTAAAAATCAGCTTTTTAAGACGAAATACTTGCAATAAAAATGGTTTATCGTTATCTATTTGAGTTATTTCGATTATATGTTACAATATTTGATTCTATTAAGGGTAATATAATAAAGGTCTTCGGTTAAAAATATTAGTTTTAAAGTATTAAAACTTCTTTTGACGTCAAAACCGGCTTTGAAACACTTGCAATAATTATTGTTTAACGAACATTATTTAAGTTATTTCGATTGTTGGTTAAAATAATTTTGTAATATTTTTTACAGCTAATTAAATAAAGCTCTCCGGTTAGTATTATCAGTTTTAAAGTATTAAAACTCCTATTGACGTCAAAATCGGCTGTTTATGACGAAACACTCGCAATAAATATTATTTATAGTACAATATTTAAGTTATTTTTATTGTTGGTTATAATATTCTTGTAATATATAGTAGAGCTAATTAAATAAAGGCTTCGGTTAGGAGTATTAGTCTTAAAGTATTAAAACTCCCTTCGACATCAAAATCGGCTGTTTGAGACGAAATACTTGCAATAAACATTGATTATCGTACGTTATTTGAGTTATTTCGACTTTTGGTTATAATATTCTCGTAGTATATTGTACAGCTTATTTAATAAACGTCTTTGGTTAGTAATCAATTTACTTAAAATTTATCAAAATTACTATAGACGTTATGATAGGCTGTTTTATACAAAATACTTGTATTAAATTCTTTTTTATCGTACACTGTTTGATTTATTTTGATTATAGAAATTAATATTTTTAAAATATATCATACAGCTTATTAAATAAACCTCTTTGGTTAGAAATATTAGTTTTAAAGTATTAAACTCCTTTTAACGTTAAAATCGGCTGTTTAAGACGAAATACTAGTAATAAACATTGTTTATCGTTCATTATTTGAGTTATTGCGATTGTTAGTTACAATATTCTTGTAGTAAGTCGTAAAAATAATTTAATAATCGTCTTCGTTAAGGAAAATTATTTTTATAGTATTAAAACTCCTTTTGACGTCAAAATCGGCTGTATATGACGAAACACTTGCAATAAACATTGTATAATCTATAGTTTTTAAGTTACTTAGTTTGTTGGTTATAATATTATTGTAGTATATCATACACCTTTTTAAATAAACTTCTTAGATTAGGAACATTGTTTTTAAAGTGTTAAAACTACTTTTGACGTCAAAATCGGCTGTTTAAGACAGAATACTTGCAATAAACATTGTTATCGTTTATTATTTAAGTTATTTTGATCATTAGTATTATTATTCCTGAAATATATGATACTGTTAACTAAATAAACCTCTTCGGTAAGGAATACGAAATTTAAAGTATTAAAATTGCTTTTAATGTCAAAATCGGCTGATAAGAAGAAATACTTGCAATAAACATTGTTTATCGTTAATTATTTGAGTTAATTCAGTTGTTAGTTACAATATTCTTGTAATAACTCGTAAAGGTAATTTGATAAACGTCTTCGGTTAAAAATATTATTTTTAAAATATTAAAACTCCTTTTGACGTCAAAATCGGATGTTTAAAACAAAACTATTGCAATAAACATTGTTTATCCTACAGTATTTGAGTTATTTCGATTGCTGGTTATAATATTATCGTAGTATTTCATACAGCTTATTAAATAAACCTCTTAGGTTAAGACTATTAGTTTTAAAGTATTAAATCTACTTTTGACGTCAAAATCGGCTGTTTAAGACGAAATACTTAAAATAAACATTGTTTATCGTTTATTATTTGAGTTATTTTGATTATTGGTACTATCATTTTTGAAATATATCATACAGTTAACTAAATTAATCTTTTCGTTTAGGAATGACAGTTTTAAAGTATTAAAACTCCTTTTGACGTCAAAATTGGCAGTTTAAGACGAAACTATTGCAATAAACATTCTTTATAGTTCATTATATGAGTTTTTTCGACTTTTGGTTATAACATGCTTGTAATATATCATACAGCTAATTTATTATACTCTTCGGTTAGGAATATTAGTTTTAAAGTATTAAAACACCTTTTGACGTAAAAATCAGCTTTTTAAGTCGAAATACATGCAATAAACATAGTTTATCGTTATATATTTGAGTTACTTCGTTTATTAGTTACAATATTTTAGTAATAACTCGTAAGGGTAATTTAATAAAGGTCTTCGATTAAAAATATTACTTTTAAAGTATTAAAACTCGTTTTGACGTCAAAGTCGGCTGTGAAACACTTGCAATAAACATTGTATAACGTACAGTATTTAAGTAATTTTGATTGTTGGTTTTAATATTCTTGTAATATTATGTACAGCTAATTAAAAAAAGCTCTTCGGTAAGAACTATTAGTTTTAAAGTATTAAAACTCTTTTTGATGTAAAAAACAGCTGTTTAAATTAAAAAACTTGCAATAAATATTGTTTATCGTAAAGTGTTTAAGTTGTCCCTATTGTTGGTTATAATATTTTTGTGGCATTTCGTACAGTTAATTAAATAAAGCTCTCCGGTTAGGATTATCAGTTTTAAAGTATTAAAACTTCTTTTGACGTCAAAATCGGCTGTTTAAGACGAAATACTAGCAATTAACAGTCTTTATCGTTTGATATTTGAGTTATTTTGATTATTATCATTAATATTCTTGAAATATATCATACAGCTTATTAAATAAACCTCTTTGGTTAGAAATATTAGTTATAAAGTATTAAAACTCCTTTTGACTCGAAAATCGGCTGTTTAAGACGAAACATTTGCAATAAAGATTGTTTATCGTGCAGTATTTAAGTTATTTCAATTGTTGGTTAAAATTTTATTGTAGTATATCATACACCTTATTAAATAAACCTCTTCGGAAAGGAATATTATTTTTAAAGTATTAAAACTCCTTTTGACGTCAAAATCGGCTTTTTAAGACGAAATGCTTGCAATAAACATGGTTTATCGTTATCTACTTGAGTTATTTCGATTATTAGTTACAATATTTTAGTAATAACTCGTAAGGGTAATTTAATAAAGGTCTTCGGTTAAAAATATTAGTTTTAAAGTATGAAAACTCGTTTTGACGTCAAAATCGGTTGTGAAACACTTGCAATAAACATTGTTTAACGTACAGTGTTTAAGTTTTTTTGATTGTTGGTTATAATATTCTTGTAATATTATTTACAGCTAATTAAATAAAGCTCTTTGGATAAAAATATTAGTTTTAAAGTATTAAAAACTTTTTTGACGTCAAAATCGGCTGTTTAAGACAAAATACTTGCAATGAACATTGTATATCGTACAGTATTTAAGATTTTTCGACTGTTTGTTATAATATTCTTGTAATATTTTGTAGAGCTAATTAAATAAAGCTCTCCGATTAAGACTATTAGTTTTAAAGTATTAAAACTCCCTTTGACGTCAAAATCGGCTATTTAGGACGAAATACTTGCAATAAACATGGTTTATCGTACATTATTTAAGTTCTTTTGACTTTTGGTTATAATATTCTTGTAATATTTTGTGTACCTAATTTAATAATGCTCTCCGGTTTGGATTATCAGTTTTAAAGTATTAAAACTCTTTTTGACGTCAAAATCGGCTGTTTAAGACGAAATACTTGCAATAAACATTGTTTATCGTTATATATTTGAGTTATTTCAATTTTTGGTTGTAAAATGCATGTAATATATCTTAAGCTAATATATTAAACCTTTTCGGTTAGGAATATTAGTTTTATAGTAGTAAAACACCATTTGACGTCAAAATCGGCATTTTAAGACAAATTAATTGCAATAAATAATGTTTATCGTTAATTATTTGAGTTGTTTTGATTATTAGTTACAATTTTCTTGTAATAACTCGTAAGGGTAATTAAGAAAGGTTTTCGGTTAAAAATATTAGTTTTAAAGTATTAAAACTAGTTTTGACGTCAAAATCGGCTGTTTTAGACGAAAAACTTGCACTAAATATTGTTTATCTAAAGTATTTAAGTTATTCCGATTGTTGGTTATAATATCTTGTAATATTTCGTACAGCTAAATAAATAAAGCTCTTCGTTTAGGAATATTAGTTTTAAAGTATTAAAGCTCTTTTTGACGTCCAAATCGGCTGTTTAAAACAAAACACTTGGAATAAACATTGATTATTGTAAAGTGTTTAAGTTATTCTGGTTGTTTGTTATAATATTTTTTTATTATTTCTTACAGTTAATTAAATAAATCTTTTCGGTTATGAATATTAGATTTAAAGTTTTAAAACTCCTTTTGACGTAAAAACGGCTGTTTAAAACGAAACACTTGGAATAAACATTGTTTATCGTAAAGTGTTTAAGTTATTTCGACTTTTAATTATAATATTCTTCTAAGTTTTTTGTATAGCTAATTTTATAAACGTCTTGGTTAGTAATCTAACTTTAAACATATTGAAAGTACTATAGACGTTATATTAGGCTGTTTTAAACAAAATACTTGTATCAAACCCTTTCTTATCGTACACTATATGAATTATTTTGATTATTTGCATAAATATTTTTGTAATATACCATACTGTTAATTTAAAAAACCTCTTTGGTTAGGAATATTAGTTTTAAAGTATAAAAACTCCTTTTGACGTAAAATCGGCTATTTAAGACGAAATAATTGCAACAAACATTTTTTATCGTTCATTGTAAAATTTATTTCGACTATTAGTTACAATATTCTAGTAATAACTAGTAAATGAAAGTTAATAAAGGTCTTCGGTTAAAAATATTAGTTTTAAAGTATTAAAAACTCCCTTTGACGTCAAAATCGGCTGTTTAAGACAAAATACTTGCAATGAACATTGTATATCGTACAGTATTTAAGTTATTTTGACTTTTGGTTATAATATTCTTGTAATATTTTGTACATCTAATTTAATAAACGTCTTTGGTTAGTAATCTAATTTTAAACATATTAAAAGTACTATAGACGTTATAATAGGTCGTTTTGAACAAAATATTTGTATTGAACCCTTTTTTATCGTACACTATATGAATTATTTTGATTACTATCATTAATATTCTTGTAATATACCATAGAGCTAATTAAATAAACCTCTTCGGTTAAGAATATTAGTTTAAAAGTATTGAAACTTCTTTTGACGTCAAAATCAGCTGTTTAAGACAAAACTAATGCAATAAACATTGTTTATCGTACAGTATTTAAGTTATTTTGATTGCTGGTTATGATATTATTGTGGTATTTCATACAGCTTACTAAATAAGCATCATAGGTTAAGACTATTAGTTTTTAAGTATTAAAACTCCTTTTGACGTCAAAATCGGCTGTTTAAGACGAAATACTTAAAATAAACATTGTTTATCGTTCATTATTTGACTTATTTTGATTATTGGTATTAATATTCTTGTAATATATCATACAGCTTATTAAATAAACCTCTTTGGTTAGAAATATTAGTTATAAAGTATTAAAACTCCTTTTGACTCGAAAATCGGCTGTTTAAGACGAAACATTTGCAATAAAGATTGTTTATCGTGCAGTATTTAAGTTATTTCAATTGTCTGTTATTATTTTATTGTAGTATATCATACACCTTATTAAATAAACCTCTTCGGTAAGGAATAATATTTTTAAAGTATTAAAACTCCTTTTGACGTCAAAATCGGCTGTTCAAGACGAAATACTTAAAATAAACATTGTTTATCGTTCATTATTTGAGTTATTTTGATTATTGGGACTAATATTTTTAAAATATATCATACAGTTAACTAAATAAACCTCTTCGTTTAGGAATGTTAGTTTTAAAGAATTTAAACACCTTTTGACGTCAAAATCAGCTTTTTAAGACGAAATGCTTGCAATAAACATGGTTTATCGTTATCTACTTGAGTTATTTCGATTATTAGTTACAATATTTTAGTAATAACTCGTAAGGGTAATTTAATAAAGGTCTTCGGTTAAAAATATTAGTTTTAAAGTATGAAAACTCGTTTTGACGTCAAAATCGGTTGTGAAACACTTGCAATAAACATTGTTTAACGTACAGTGTTTAAGTTTTTTTGATTGTTGGTTATAATATTCTTGTAATATTATTTACAGCTAATTAAATAAAGCTCTTTGGATAAAAATATTAGTTTTAAAGTATTAAAAACTTTTTTGACGTCAAAATCGGCTGTTTAAGACAAAATACTTGCAATGAACATTGTATATCGTACAGTATTTAAGTTTTTTCGACTGTTTGTTATAACATTCTTGTAATATTTTGTAGAGCTAATTAAATAAAGCTCTCCGGTTAAGACTATTAGTTTTAAAGTTTTAAAACTCCCTTTGACGTCAAAATCGGCTATTTAGGACGAAATACTTGCAATAAACATTGTTTATCGTATATTATTTAAGTTCTTTTGACTTTTGGTTATAATATTCTTGTAATATTTTGTGTACCTAATTTAATAATGCTCTCCGGTTTGGATTATCAGTTTTAAAGTATTAAAACTCTTTTTGACGTCAAAATCGGCTGTTTAAGACGAAATACTTGCAATAAACATTGTTTATCGTTATATATTTGAGTTATTTCAATTTTTGGTTATAAAATGCATGTAATATATCTTAATTAATATATTAAACCTTTTCGGTTAGGATTATTAGTTTTGTAGTAGTAAAACACCATTTGATGTCAAAATCGGCATTTTAAGACAAATTAATTGCAATAAATAATGTTTATCGTTAATTATTTGAGTTGTTTTGATTATTATTTACATTTTTCTAGTGATAACTCGTAAGGGTAAATTAAGAAAGGTTTTCGGTTAAAAATATTAGTTTTAAAGTATTAAAACTAGTTTTGACGTCAAAATCGGCTGATTTAGACGAAAAACTTGCACTAAATATTGTTTATCTAAAGTATTTAAGTTATTCAGATTGTTGGTTATAATATTCTTGTAATATTTCGTACAGCTAAATAAATAAAGCTCTTCGTTTAGGAATATTAGTTTTAAAGTATTAAAGCTCCTTTTGACGTCCAAATCGGCTGTTTAAAACAAAACACATGGAATAAACATTGATTATTGTAAAGTGTTTAAGTTATTCTGGTTGTTTGTTATAATATTTTTGTATTATTTCTTACAGTTAATTAAATAAATCTTTTCGGTTAGGAATATTAGATTTAAAGTATTAAAACTCCTTTTGACGTAAAAACGGCTGATTAAAACGAAACACTTGGAATAAACATTGTTTATCGTAAAGTGTTTAAGTTATTTCGACTTTTAATTATAATATTCTTCTAAGTTTTTTGTATAGCTAATTTTATAAACGTCTTGGTTAGTAATCTAACTTTAAACATATTGAAAGTACTATAGACGTTATATTAGGCTGTTTTAAACAAAATACTTGTATCAAACCCTTTCTTATCGTACACTATATGAATTATTTTGATTATTTGCATAAATATTCTTGTAATATACCATACTGTTAATTTAAAAAACCTCTTTGGTTAGGAATATTAGTTTTAAAGTATAAAAACTCCTTTTGACGTAAAATCGGCTATTTAAGACGAAATAATTGCAATAAACATTTTTTATCGTTCATTGTAAAATTTATTTCGATTATTAGTTACAATATTCTAGTAATAACTAGTAAATGAAAGTTATAAAGGTCTTCGGTTAAAAATATTAGTTTTAAACTATTAAAAACTCCCTTTGACGTCAAAATCGGCTGTTTAAGACAAAATACTTGCAATGAACATTGTATATCGTACAGTATTTAAGTTATTTTGACTTTTGGTTATAATATTCTTGTAATATTTTGTACATCTAATTTAATAAACGTCTTTGGTTAGTAATCTAATTATAAACATATTAAAAGTACTTTAGACGTTATAATAGGTCGTTTTAAACAAAATACTTGTATTGAACCCTTTTTTATCGTACACTATATGAAATATTTCGATTATTGGCATTAATATTCTTGTAATATACCATAGAGCTAATTAAACAAACCTCTTCGGTTAAGAATATTAGTTTAAAAGTATTAAAACTTCTTTTGACGTCAAAATTAGCTGTTTAAGACAAAACTATTGCAATAAACATTGTTTATCGTACAGTATTTAAGTTATTTTGATTGCTGGTTATGATATTATTGTGGTATTTCATACAGCTTACTAAATAAGCATCATAGGTTAAGACTATTAGTTTTTAAGTATTAAAACTCCTTTTGACGTCAAAATCGGCTGTTTAAGACGAAATACTTAAAAATAAACATTGTTTATCGTTCATTATTTGACTTATTTTGATTATTGGTACTAATATTTATGACATATATCATACAGTTAACTAAATAAATCCCTTCGTTTAAGAATGTTAGTTTTAAAGTAATAAAACTCCTTTTGACTCGAAAATTGGCTGCTTTAGACGTTATACTTCCAATAAACACTGTTTATCGTACATTAATTGTCTAGTTTCAATTTTTGGTTATATAATGCTTGTAATATATCATACGGCTAATTTATTGAACCTCTTCGGTTAGGAATATTAGTTTTAAAGTATTAAATCTCCTTTGACGTCAAAATCGGCTTTTTAAGACATAATAATTGCAATAAATAATGTCTATCGTTAATTATTTGAGTTATATTGTTTATTGGTTACAATTTTCTAGTAATAACTCGTAAGGGTAATTTGATAAAGGTCTTCGGTTAAAAATATTAGTTTTAAAGTATTAAAACTACTTTTAACGTCAAAATAGGCTGTTTTAGACGAAACACTTGCAATAAACATAGTTTATCGTACAGTATTTAAGTTATTCCGATTGTTGGTTATAATATTCTTGTAATATTTCGTACAGCTAATTAAATGAAGCTCTTCGGTTAAGAATATTAGTTTTAAAGTATTAAAACTCCTTATGACGTCCAAATCGGCTGTTTATAACAAAACACTTGGAATAAACATTGTATATCGTACAGTATTCAAGTTATTTCGATTGTCTGTTATAATATTCTAGTAATATTTTGTAGAGCTAATTAAATAAAGCTCTTCGGCTAGGAATATGAATTTTAAAGTATTAAAACTCCCTTTGACGTCAAGTCGGCTGTTTAAGACGAAATACTTGCAATAAACATTGTTTATCGTACATTATTTAAGTTCTTTTGACTTTTAGTTATAATATTCTTGTAATATTTTGTACATCTAATTTAATAAACGTCTTTGGTTAGTAATCTAATTTCAAAAATATTAAAAGTACTTCAGAAGTTATAATAGGTCGTTTTAAACAAAATACTTTTATTAAACCATTTTTCATCGTACACTATATAAATTATTTGGATTATTGGCATTAATATTCTTGTAATATACCATAGAGCTAATTGAATAAACCTCTTCGGTTAGGAATATTAGTTTTAAAGTATTAAAACTCCTTATGACGTCAAAATCGGCTGTTTAAGACGGAATACTTGCAATAAACATTGTTTATCGTTCATTATTTGAGTTATTTCGATTGTTAGTTACAATATTCTTGTAAAAACTCATAAAGGTAATTTAATATACGTCTATAGTTAAAAATATTATTTTTAAAATATTAAAATTCCTTTTGACGTCAAAATCGGCTGTTTAAGACAAAACTATTGCAATAAACATTGTTTGTCGAACAGTATTTAAGTAATTTCAACTGCTGGTTATAGTATTATTGTAGTATATCATACAGCTTATTAAATGACCCTCTTCTTTAGGAATAATAGTTTTAAAGTATTAAAACTCGTTTTGACGTAAAAATCGGCTGTTTAAAACGAAATACTTATAAGAATCATTGTTTATCGTTCATTATTTAAGTTATTTTGATTATTGGTACTAAAATTTTTGAAATCTATCATAAAGTTAACTAAATAAACCTCTTCGTTTAGTAAATTTTGTTATAAAGTATTAAAACTCCTTTTTACGTCAAATACGGCTGGTTAAGTCGAAACTATTGCAATAAACATTGTTTATAGTTCATTATTGGAGTTATTTCGACTTTTGGTTATAAAATGCTTATAATATATCATACAGCTAAGTTATTAAAGTTCTTCGGTTAGGAATATTAATTTTAAAGTATTAAAACACCTTTTGACGTCAAAATCAGCTTTTAAAAAAAAAAATTCCTGCAATAAACATTGTTTATCGTTATTTATTTGAGTTATTTCGATTATTAGTTACAATATTCTAGTAATAACTCGTAAGGGTAATTAAATAAAGGTCTTAGTTTAAAAACATTAGTTTTAAAGTATTAAAAGTCCTTTTGACGTCAAAATCGGTTGTGAAACACTTGCAATAAACATTGTTTAACGTACAGTATTTGAGTTGTTCCTATTGTTGGTTATAATATTTTTGTAATATTTCGTACAGTTAATTAAATAAAGGTCTCCGGTTAGGATTATCAGTTTTATAGTATTAAAACACACTATTTGACGTAAAAATTGGCTTTTTAAGACAAAATAATTGCAATAAACATTGTTTATCGTTATTTATTTGAGTTATTTCGATTATTAATAACAATTTTTTAGTAATAACTCGTAAGGGTAATTTAATAAAGGTGTTCGATTAAAAATACTAGTTTTAAAGTATTAAAACTCCTTTTAGGTCCAAATCGGCTGTTTAAAACGAAACACTTGCAATAAACATTGTTTATCGTAAAGTTTTTAAGTTATTCCGATTGTTTGGAATAATATTTTTGTAATATTTCGTACAGCTAATTAAATAAAGCTCTCCGGTTAAGAATATTAGTTTTTTAGTATTAAGCTCCTTTTGACGTGAAAAACGGCAGTTTAAAACGAAACACTTGCAATAAACATTGTTTACTGTAAAGTTTTTAAGTTATTCGACTTTTGGTTACAATATTCTTGTAAGTTTTTGTAAAACTAATTTTATAAACGTCTTGGTTAGTAATCTAACTTTAAACATATTAAAAGTACTATAGATGTATATTAGGCTGTTTTAAACAAAATATTTATATCAAACCCTTTTTTATCGTACACTATATGAATTATTTTGATTATTGGCAAATGATTAAAGGTATAAGGTTAAAAATATTAGTATTAAAGTACTAAAACTCCATTTGACGTCAATATCGGCTGTTTAAACGAAACTTTTGCAATAAACATTGTTTATTGTAATGTGTTTAAGTTATTCCGATTGTTGGTTATAATATTTTTGTAATATTTCATAATGCTAATTAATAAAAGCTTCGGTTAGGAATATCATTTTTAAAGTATTAAAACTCCTTTTGACGTCAAAATCGGCTATTTAAGACGAAATACTTGCAATAAACATCGTTTATCGTTTATTATTTGAGTTAATTTGATTATTGGACTTTTTTTTGAAATATATCATACAGTTAACTAAGTAAAGCTTTTCGGTTAGCAATATTATTTTAAAGTATTAAAACTCCTCTTTGCGTCAAATTCGGCTGTTTAAGACGAAATACTTGCAATATTGTTTATCGATCATTATTTAGGATATTTCGTCTTATGGTTATAATATTCTTCTAATACTTTGTATAGCTGATTTAATAAACGTCTTTTGTTAGTAATGTACGTTTAAAAATATTATTAGTACAATAGACGTTATAATAGGCTCTTTGAAATATAATACTTGTATTAAACCGTTTCATATCATACACTATATAAATTTTTTTGATTATTGGCATTAATATTCTTGTAATATACCGTACAGCTTATTTAATAAACCTCTTCTGTTAGGAATATTAGTTTTAAAGTATTAAACTCTTTTTGACGTCAAAATCGGCTGTTTAAGACGATACACTTGCAATAAACATTATTTATCGTACATTATTTAAATTATTTCGACTTTTGGTTACAATATTCTTGTAATATTTTGTACAGTCAATTTAATAAACGTCTTTAATTAGTAATCCGAATTTAAACATATTAAAAGAACGATAGACGTTATATTAGTCTGTTTTAAACAAAATACTTGTATTAAACTTTTTTTTATCGTACACTATATGAATTATTTTGATTATTGGCATTAAAATTCTTTTAATATATAATACAGCTAATTAATTAAATCTCTTTTGTTAAGAATATTAATTTTAAAATATTAAAACTCCTTTTGACGTCAAAATTGGCTGTTTAAGACGAAATACTTGCAATAAACATTGTTTATCGTACAGTATTTAAGTTATTTCGATTGTTGGTTATATTATTCTTGTATTATTTTTTAGCGCTAATTAAATAAAGCTCTTCGGTTAGGAATATTAGTTTTTAAGTATTGTAACTCTATTTGACGTCAAATCGGCTGTTTAAGACGAAATACTTACAATAAACATTGTTAATCTTACATTATTTGAGTAATTTCGATTTTTAGTTATAATAACTTTGATATATTTTGTACAGCTTATTAAACAAACGTATTAGGTTATTATCAATCTAATTTTAAACATCTTAAATTACTATAGACATTATAATATGCAGTTTTAAACAAAATAATTCTATTATATTCTTTTTTAACCTGTTATTGAGTTATTTTGATTAATGGTATTAATTTTTTTTGAAATATATCATACAGCTAACTCAATAAACCTCTTCATTAAGGAATATTAGTTTTAAAGTATTAAAACTCCTTTAAACTTCAAAATCGGCTTTCTAAGACGAAATGCTTGCAATAAACATTCCTTATTGTTTTTTATTGGAGTTATATCAATTATTAGTTACAATATTCTCGTAATAACTCGTAAAGGTAATTTAATAAAGGTTTTCGGTTAAAAATATTAGTTTTTAAGTATTAAAACACCTTTTGATGTCAAAATCGGCTGTTTAAGACGAAATACTTGAAATAAACATTGTTTATCAATTATAATTTAAGTTATTTTGATTATTAGTTTTAATCTTCTTTAAATATATAATACAGTTAACTAAATAAACGTTTTATGTTAGGAATATAAGTTTTATAGTATTAAAACTCCTTTTGACGTCAAAATCGGCTGTTTAAGACGAAATAGTTGCAATAAACATAGTTTATCGTTCATTATTGAAGTTATTATGATTATTGGTATTATTTTTTTTGAAATATATTATACAGTTAACTTAATAAAAATCTTTGTTTAGGAATATTAGTTTTAAATTATTAAAACACCTTTTAACGTCAAAAACGGCTTTTTAAGACGAAAAACTTGCAGTAAACATTGTTTATCGTTATTTATTTGAGTTATATCGATTATTAATTACAATGTTCTTGTGATAACTCGTAAGGGTAATTTAATAAAGGTCTTCGGTTGAAAATATTAATTTTAAAGTATTAAAACACCTTTTGACGTCAAAATTGGCGGTTTAAGACAAAATACTTACAATAAACATTGTTTATCGTACATTATCTGAGTTATTTCGATTTTTGGTATTAATATTCTTGTTATATTTTGTACAGCTAATTTAATTAACGTCTTTAGTGAATAATCTAACTTTAAACATATTAAAAGTACTATAGACGTTATAATAGGCTGTTTTAAACAAAACAACTATATTGAACCGAATTTTATCGTACGTCATTTAAATTACTTTGACTATTGATATTAATATTCTTGTAATATGTCATACAGTTAATTAATTACACCTCTTCAGTAAGGAATATTAGCTTTAAAGTATTAAAACTCCTTTTTATTTCAAAATCGGCTGTCTAAGACGAATTATTTACAATAAACATTGTTTATCGATTATTTGAGTTATTTCGATTATTGGTTATAATGTTCTTGTTATTTATCATACAGCTAATTAAATAAACCTCTTTGGTTAGGAATATTAGTTTTAAAGTATTGAAACTCCTTTTGAAGTCAAAATCGTCTGTTTAAGACGAAATACTTGCATTAAAAATTGTTTGAAGTACATAGTTTGAGATATTTTGACCTTCGTTATAATACTCTTGTAATATGTTATAAAGTTAATTAAATAAACATCTATGGTTCGTAATGTAACTTTAAACATATTAAAAGTACTATAGACGTTATAAAAGGCTGTTTAAAACAAAATAGTTGTAGGAAATTCTTTTTTATCGTACTGTATTTGAATTATTTTGATCATTGGTATTAATATTCTTTTAATATATCATACAGCTAATAAAAGAAATCTATTTGGTTAGGAATATTAGTTTTAAAGTTTTAGAACTACTTTTGACGTCAAAATCGGCTGTTTAGACGAAAAATTTGCAATAAACATTGTTTATCGTACATTATTTGTGGTATTTCAAATATTGATTATAAAATGCTAGTAATATATGATACAGCTTATTTATTAAACCTCTTTGGGTAGGAATATTAGTTTTAAAGTATAAGAATTTCTTTTGACAACTTAATCGGCTGTTTAAGACGAAATACTTGCAATAAACATTGTTTAATGTACATTATTTGAGTTATTTCTTTTTTTGATATTAATATTCTTGTAATATTTTGAACTTCTAATTTAATTAACGTCTTTGCTTAGTAATTTAACTTTAAACATATTAAAAGTACTATAGACGTTATAATAGGCTGTTTTAAACAAAATACTTATATTAAACCCTATTTTATCGTACGTTATGTGAATTACTTTGATTATTAGTATTAATATTATTGTAATAAGTCTTACAGTTAATTAAATAAACCTTTCTATAAGGAATCTTAGTTTGAAAGTATTGAAACTCGTTTTGATGTAAAAATCGGATATCTAAGACGAAATACTTGCAATAAACATTGTTTATCGTACATTATTTGAGTTATTCCGATAATTGGTTATAATATTCTTTAAATATATCAAACAAATAATTAAAAAAACTTTTTCGATAAAAAACATTAGTTTTAAAAAATTAAAACATCTTTTGATGTCAAAATCGGCTGTTTGAGACGAAATACTTAAAATTAACATTGTTTATCGGACATTATTTAAATTATTTCAATTATTAGTTACAATATTCTTGTTATAAATCGTAAAGATATTTAAAAAAAGGTTTTCAGTTATTTTTGCAAAAAAACATGGTTTATCGTACACTATATGAGTTATTTTGATTATTAATTACAAATTTCTTGTAATAACTCGTAAAGGTAATTAAAAAAAAACGTGTTAGGTTAAATAAATTAGTTTTAAAGTATTAAAATTCCTTTTGACGTCAAAATCGCCTATTTAAGACGAAACATTTGCAATTCACATTTTTTTCGTACAATATTTAAATTATTTAGATTTTTGGTATTAATATTCTTGTAAAGTTTTGTGCAGTTAATTTAATTAATGTCTTTGGTTAGTAATCTTACTATAAACATAATAAAAGTACTATAGACATTATAATAGGCTGTTTTAAACAAATTACTTGTATTAAATTCTTTTTTATCGTACACTATTTGAATTATATTGATTATTAGAATTAATACTCTTGAATAATATCCTACAGAATTATAAAACCTCTTCGGTTAGGAATATTAGTTTTAAAGTATTAAAAAACCGTTTGACGTTAAAATTGGCAGTTTAAGACGAAATATTTGCAATAAACATTGTATATCGTACATTATTAGAGTTATTTCAATTTTTGGTTATAAAATGCTTGTAATATATCATAAAGCTAATTATTAAACCTCTTTGGTTAGGAATTTTAGTTTTAAAGTATAAAACTACTATTGACGTTAAAATCGGCTATTTAAAACGCAATACCTGCAATAAACATTGTTAATCGTATATTATCTGAGTTATTTTGATTTTTGGTATTAATATTTTTGTAATATATCATTAAGTTAATTAAATAAACCTCTTCGGTAAGGAATGGTAGCCTTAAAGTATTAAAACTCTTTTTCATGTCAAATTCGGCTGTCTTAGGCAAATTACTTACATAAAACATTGTTTAAAGTACATAATTTGAGTTATTTCGACTTTTTGTTATAATATTCTTGTAATATATCATACAGCTAATTTATTGAACGTCCTAGGTTTAGGAATATTAGTTATAAGCTATTAAAATTCAGTTTGACGTCAAAATCGGCTATTTAAGACGAAATACTTGCAATAAACATTGTTTATCGTAAAATATTTGGGTTATTTCGATTTTGGATTAATATTCTTAAAATATATCATACAGCTAATTAAATAAACCTCTTTGGTTAGAAATATTAGTTTTAAAGTATTAAAACTCCTTTTGACTTCAAATTGGCTGTTTAAGACCATATACTTGCAATAAACATCTTTATCGTACATTAATCGAGTTATTTTGAATTTTGGTTATAATATTCTTGTAAAATTTTGTACAGCTTATTAAATAAACGTTATTTTTTTATTAATCTAACTTTAAAAATATTAAAATGACAAAAGACGTTATATAAGGCTGTTTTAAATAAAATAGTTGTTAAATTGTTTTTTATCTTACTAATTTTGAATTAATTTGATTATTGGTATAAATATTCTTGAAATTCACATACAGCTCATTTAATAAACCTCTTTGTTTAGGAATAATAGTTTTAAAGTATAAAAACGTCTTTTTATGTCAAAATTGGCTGTTTAAGACAAAATACTTGCAATAAACGTTGCTTATCGTTCATAATTTGAGTTATTTTTATCATTAGTTACAATATGGTTGTAATAACTTGTATAAGTAACTTAATAAACATCTTCGGTAAAAAACATTAGTTTTCAAGTATTAAAACTCCTTTTGACTTCAAAATCGGCTTTATAAGACGAAATAATTGCAATAAACATTGTTCATAATACAGCATTTAAGTTATTTCGATTGTTGGTTATAATATTCTTGTATTATTTAGTACAGCTAATTTATTAAACGTCTTCGGTTAGGAATATTAGTTTTAAAGTATTAAAACTTTTTTGGACCTCAATAATGGCTATTTAAGACGATATACTTGCAATAAACATTGTTTATCGTACATTATTTGAATTATTTCGACTTTTGGTTTTAATATTCGTGTAATCATTTTTACAGCTAATTTAATAAACTTCTTTGGTTTGTAATTTAACTTTAAACATATTAAAAGTACTATAGACGTTATTATAGATTGTTTTAAACATAATACTTTTTTAAACCCTTTTTTATCGTAAACTATATGAATTATTTTGATTATTCGCATTATTAATCTTGTGATATATCATACAACCTATTAAATAAACCTCCTCGGTTAGAAATATTAGTTTTAAAGTATTAAAACTCCTTTTGACGTCAAAATTGGCTGTTTAAGACGAAATATTAGCTATAAACATTGTTTATCGTTCATTATTTGAGTCATTTCGACTTTTAATTGTAATACTCTTGGAATATTTTGTACATCTAATTTAATAAACGTCTTTGGTTAGTTATCTAACTTTAAACATATTAAAATTACTAATGACGTTACAATAGGCTGTTTTAAACAAAAAACTTGTATTAAACCCTTTTTATCGTACACTATATGAATTATTTTAATTATTGGCATAATTATACATGTAATATATCATACAGCTAATTAAATAAACCTTTTCGGTTAGGAATACTAGTTTTAAAGTATTAAAACACCTTTTGACTTCAAAATCGGCTGTTTAAGACGAAATACTTGCAATAAACATTGTTTATGGTACATTATTTTAGTCATTTCGACTTTTGGTTATAATATTCTTGTAACATATCATACACCTAATTAAATAAACCTCTTGGGTTCGGAGTATTAATTTTAAAGTATTAATACACCTTTTGACGGTAAAATCGGCTGTGTAAGACGAAATACTTGCAATAAACATTGTTTATCGTTCATTGTTTGAGTTATTTCGATTACTAGTTACAATATTCTTGTAATAACTCGTAAAGGTAAATTAATTAACGTCTTTGGATAGTTATCTAATTTTAAACATATTAAATTACTAAAGACGTTATAATAGGCTGCTTTAAAAAAAATACTTGTATTAAATTTTTTTTTATCGTACACTATTTGAATTATTTTGATTATTGGTATTGATAGTCTTGAAATATATCATACAGCTTATTCGATAAAGCTCTTCGGTTAGAAAATTAAGTTTTAAAGTATTAAAACTCCTTTAGACGTCAAAATCGGCTTTTTAAAACGAAATATTTCAATAAACATTGTTATTCGTACATTATTAGAGTTTATTCATTTTTTGGTTATAAAATTCTTGTAATATATTATATAGGTAATTTAATAAACATCTTCGGTTAGGAATATTAGTTTTAAAGTATTAAAACTCTTTTTGACGTCAAAATCAGCTATTTAAGACGAAATACTTGCAATAAACATTAATTATATTACATTAATTGAGTTATTTCGGTTTGATATTAATATTCTTGAAATATATCATACAGTTAATTTAATAAACCTTTTCGGTTAGGAATATTAGTTTTAAAGTATTGATCTCCTTTTGACGTCAAAATCGACTGTTTAAGACGAAATACTTGCAATAAACATTGTTTATCGTACCTTATTTGAGTTATTTTGATTTTTAGTATTAATATTCTTGTAATATTTTGTACAGCTTATTTAATAAACTCCTTTTTTTTATTAATGTAAAATTAAACATATTAATATTACTTTAGACGTTATATAAGGCTGTTTTAAACAAAATACTTGTATACTATTGTTTTTTATTATACACTATTTGAATTATTTTGATTATTGGTATTAATATTCTTGAAATATATCATACAGCTAATTTTTTTTTATTTTGATTATTAGTTACAATATGCTTGTAATAACTCATAAAGGTAGTTAAATAAATCTCTTCGGTCAGGAATATTAGTTTTAAAGTATTAAAACTTTATTTGACGTCAAAATCGGCTGTTTAAGACGAAATATTTGCAATATACATTATTTATCGTACATTATTTGAGTTATTTCGATTTTTGGTATTAGTATTCTTGTAATATTTTGTACAGCTAATTTAAATGATGTCCTTGGTTGTAATTTAATTTTAAACATATTAAAAGTACTATAGACGTTATATTAGGCTGTTTAAAACAAAAAAACTATATAAAACCCTTCTTTTTCGTACGTTATTTGAATTACTTTTATTTTAAGTATTAATATTCTTGTAATGTATCATACAGGTAGTTAAATAAACCTCTTTTGTTAGGAATATTAATTTTAAAGTATTAATACACCTTTTGACGGCAAAATAAGCCGTTTAAGACGAAATACATGCATTAAACATTATTTATCGTTTATTATTTGAGTTATTTCGATTATTAGTTACAGTATTGTTGTAATAACTCGTAAAGGTAATTTAACAAACGTATTCTATTAAAAATTTTTTTTTTAAATATTAACCCATTTTTTGACGTCAAAATCGGCTGTTTAAGACGAAACCCTTGCAATAAACTATGTTTATCGTACAGTATTTAAGTTATTTCGTTTGTTGGTTATAATATTGTTGTAGTTTATTATACAGCTTATTAAATAAACCTCTTTGGTTAGAAATATTAGTTTTAAAGTGTTGAAACACCATTTGACGTCAAAATCGGCTGTTTAAGACAAAATATTTGCAATAAACATTATTTATCGTTTATTATTTGAGTTGTTTCGATATTTAGTTACACTATTCTTATAAAAATTCGTAAATAAAATTTAATAAATGTCTTTGGCTAAAAATATTAGTTTTAAAGTATTAAAACTCCTTCTGACGTCAAAATCGGCTGTTTAAGAAGAAACACTTGCAATAAACATTGTTAATCGTACAGTATTTAAGTTATTTTCATTGTTGGTTATAATATTCTCCTAATATATCATACAGCTTATATATTAAACCTCATCGGTTAGGAATATGAGTTTTGAACTATTAAAACTCCTTTCAGACGTCAAAATTGGCTGTTCAAGACGAAATACTTACAATAAACCATGTTTATCGTACATTATTTGAATTATTTTGATTTTTGCTATTAATATTCTTTTTCTATTTCGTACAGCTAACTTATTAACGTCTTTGGTTAGTGATTTAACTTTAAACATAATAAACGTACTAAAGACGTTATAATAGGCTGTTTTAAACAAAATACTTATATTAAATTCTTTTTTATCGTACAATATTTAAACTATCTTGATTATTCGTATTAATATTCTCGAAAAATATCATACAGCTAAGAAAAAAAACCTCTTCGGTTAGGATATTAGATTTAATGTATTAAAACACCGTTTGAAGTCAAAATAGGCTGGTAAGACGAAATACTTGCAATAAACATTGTAATCGTACGATATTGGAGTTATTTCAATTTTTGGTTATAAAATGCTTGTAATATATCAAACAGCCAATTTTTAAACGTTTTCGGTTAGGATTATTAGTTTTAAGGTATTAAAACTCCTATTGACGTCAAATTCGGCTATTTAAGACAAATTACTTGCAATAAACATTGTTTTTCGTACACTATTGGAGTTATTTCGACTTTAGGTTTTAATATTCTTGCAATATTTTGTACAGCTAAATTAATTAACGTCTTAGGTTAGTAATCTTACTTTAAACATATTAAAAGTACTATAGACGTCATAATAGACTGTTTTAAACTAAATACTCATATTAAACCCTTTTTTATCGTTCACTATATGAATTATTTTAATTATTGGCATTAATATACTTTTGATATTTCATACAGCTTTTTAAATAAATTTCTTTGGTTAGGAATATTAGTTTTAAAGTTTTAAAACTCTTTTTGACGTCAAAATCGGCTGTTTAAGACGAAATACTTGCAATCTACATTGTTTATCGTTCACTATTTGAGTTATTTCGATTATTAGTTACAATATTCTTGTAATAACTCGTAAAGGTAGTTTAATAAACGTCTTCGGCTAAAAATATTAGTTCTAAAGTATTAAAACTCGTTTTGACGTCAAAATTTGCTGTTTAAGAAGAAACACTTGCAATAAACATTATTTATCGTACAGTGTTTAGTTATTTCGATTGTTGGTTATAATATTCTTGTAATATAACTTACAGCTTAATTAATATACCTCTTCGGTTAGGAGTATTAGTTTTAAAGTATTAAAACTTCTTGTGACGTCAAAATCGGCTGTTTAAAAAGAAATACTTGCAATAAGCATTGTTAATCATACATTATTTGAGTTATTTCGATTTTTGGTTATATAATGCTTGTAATATATCATACAGCTATTTTATTAAACCCTTTCGGTTGGGAATATTAGTTTTAAAGTATTAAAATTTCTTTTGACGTCAAAGTCGGCTATTTATAACGAAATATCGTATTAAACCCTTTTCTATCGTACAGTATTTAATATATTTCGATTTTTGTTTATAATATTCTTGTAATATTTTATAAAGCTTATTAAATAAACGTCTTTGGTAAGTAATCTAACTTTAAACATATTAGAATTACTATAGACGTTATAAAAGGTTGTTTTAAACAAAGTACTTGTGTAAAATCGTTTTTTATCGTACACTATTTGAATTAATTTGATTATTGGCATTAATACTCTTCTAAAAAAAAATACAGCTAATTAAATAAACCTTTTTCTGTCAGGAATATTCAGTTGTAAAGTATTAAAACTCCTTATGACGTCAAAAGCAGCTATTTAAGACGAACTATTTGCAATAAACTTTGTTTATCGTTCATTATTTGAATTATTTCGATTATTAATAACAATGTTCCTGTAATAACTCGTAAAGGTAATTTAATAAACGTCTTTGGTTAGTAATCTAACTTTAAACATATTAAAATTACTGTAGACGTTATAAAAGGCTGTTTTGAACAAAATACTTGTATAAAATCGTTTTTTATCGTACACTATTTGAATTATTTTGATTATTGGCATTAATATTCTTCTAAAATAAAATACAGCTAATTAAATAAACCTCTTCTGTTAGAAATAATAGTTTTTAAGTATTAAAACTCCTTTTGACGTCAAAAGCAGCTATTTAAGACGAAATACTTGCAATAAACTTTGTTTAACGTTGATAATTTGAATTATTTCGTTTATTAGTTACAATATTTCTATAATTACTCGTAAAGGTAATTTAATAAACGTCTTTGGTTAGTAATCTAACTTTAAACATATTAAAATTACTATAGACGTTATAAAAGACTGTTTTAAACAAAATACTTGTATAAATCCGTTTTTTATCGTACACTATTTGAATTATTTTGCTTTTTAGTATTTATATTCTTAAAATATATCATACAGCTAATTAAACAAACCTCTTCGGTTAGGAATATTAGTTTTAAACTATTAAAACTCCTTTTGATGTCAAAATCAGCTGTTTAAGACGAAATACTTGCAATAAACGTTGTTTATCGTTTATTATTTGAGTTATTTTGATTATTAGTTATAATATGCTTGTAATACTTATTACAGGTAACATTCTTGTAATGCATCATAAAGGTAATTAAATAAATCTCTTCGGTTAGGAATATTAGTTTAAAAGTATTAAAACTTTATTTGACGTCAAAATCGGCTGTTTAAGACGAAATACTTGCAATATACATTGTTTATCGTACATTATTTGAGTTATTTCGATTTTTAATATTAATAATCTTTTAATATTTCGTACAGCAAATTTAAATGATGTCCTTGGTTAGTAATTTAATTTTAAACACATTAAAAGTACTATAGACGTTATAATAGGCTGTTTTAAACAAAACAACTATATAAAACCCTTCTTTATCGTACGTTATTTGAATTGCTTTCATTATAAGTATTGATATTCTTGTAATATTTCATACAGTTAACCAAATAAACATCTTTGGTAAGGAATGATAATTTTAAAGTATTAAAACTCCTTTTGATGTCAAAATTAACTGTCGAAACGAAATACTTACAATAAACATTGTTTATCCTACACTATTTGAATTATTTTGATTATTACTATTAACATTCTTGTAATGCATCATACAGGTAATTGAATAAACCTCTTTAGTTAAGAATATTAACTTTAAAGTATTAATACACCTTTTGACGGCAAAATCGGCTGTTTAAACGAAATACATGCAATAAACACTGTTTATCGTTTATTATTTGTGTTATTTCGATTATTAGTTTCTGTATTCTTGTATAACTTGTAAAGGTAATTTAACAAACGTATTCGGTTAAAAATATATATTTTTAAATATTAATACATTTTTTGACGTCAAAATCGGCTGTTTAAGACGAAACACTTGCTATAAATATTGTTTATCGTACAGTATTTAAGTTATTCCGTGTTTTTGTTGAAATAATATTGTATCATAAAGCTTATTAAATAAACCTCTTGGGTTTGAAATATTACTTTTAAAGTATTAATACTCTATTGACGTCAAAATCGACTGTTTAAGACGAAACACTTGAAATAAACGTTGTTTATCGTTTATTATTTGAGTAATTTTAACTTTTGGTTATAAAACGCCTGTAATATATCATACAGGTAATTTAAAAAACCTCTTCGGTTAGAAATATTAGTTTTAAAGTATTTAAGTTCCTTTTGACGTCAATATTGGCTGTTTAAGACGATATACTTGCAATAAACATTATTTATCGTGAAATATTTGAGTTATTTCGACTTTCGGTTATAATTGTCGTGTAATATTTTGTACAACTAATTAAATAAACTTCTTTGGTTTGTAATCTAACTTTAAACATATTAAAAGTACTATAGACGTTATTATAGGTTGTTTTAAACAAAAAACTTGTATTTAACTCATTTTTATCGTACACTATATGAATTATTTTGATTATTCGCATTAATATTCTTGTAATATATCATACAACTAATTAAATAAACCTCTTAGGTTAGAAATATTAGTTTTAAAGTATTAAAACTCCTTTTGACGTCAAAAACGGCTGTTTAAGACGAAATACTAGCAATAAACATTGTTATCGTTCATTATTTAAGTCATTTCGACTTTTTATTATAATATACTCGGAATATTTTGTACAGCTAATTTAATAAACGTCTTTGCTTAGTAATCTAACTTTAAACACATTAAAAATACTATTGACATTAAAATAGGCTCTTTAAACTAAATACTTCTATACAACCCTTTTTTATTGTACACTATATGAATTATTTTAATTATTGGCATAAATATTCTTGTAATATATCGTACAGCTAATTAATTAAACCTTTTCGGTTAGGAATATTAGTTTTAAAGTATTGAAACACCTTTTGACTTCAAAATCGGCTGTTTAAGACGAAATAATTTTAATAAACAATGTTTTTCATTCATTGTTTTTGTGTTTTTGTTTATTAGTTTTAATATGAATGTAATATATCATACAGCTAATTTAATAAATGTCTTCGGTTAAAAATAATAGTTTAAAAGTATTTAAATTCCTTTTGACGTAAAAATCGGCTGTTTAAGATGAAATACTTGCAATAAACATTGTTTATCGTTCATTATTTAAATTATTTCGATTATTAGTTACAATATTCTTGTAACAACTTGCAAAGGTAATTTAATAAATGTTTTTGGTTACTATTCTAACTTTAAACATATTAAAATAATAATATACGTTATAAAAGGCTCTTTTTAACAAAATACTTGTAAAAAAACGTTTTTTATCATACACTATTTGAATTATTTTGATTATTAGTATTTATATTCTTAAAATATATCATTCAGCTTATTAAATAAACCTCTTCGGTTAGGAATAATAGTTTTAAAGTATTAAAACTCCTTTTGACGTCAAAATCGGCTGTTTAAAACGAAATACTTGCAATAAACGTTGTTTATCATTCATTATAAGAGTTATTTCGACTTTGGTTATAATATTTGTGTTATATTTGGTACAGCTAAATTGATAAACCTCTTTGGTTTATAATTTTCTTTTAAACATATTAAAAGTACTATAGACGTTATAAAAGGCTGTTTTAAACAAAATACTCGTATTAAACCCTTTGTATCGTACTTTATATGAATTGTTTGAATAATTAGTATTAACATTCTTTTAATATATCCTACAGATTATTAAACAAACGTCTTCGGTTAGGAATATTAGTTTAAAGTATTAAAACTCCTATTGACGTCAAAATCGACTGTTTAAGACAAATTACTTGCTATAAAGATTATTTATCGTACATTATAAGAGTATTTCGACTTTGGTTATAATATTCGTGTTATATTTTGTACAGCTAAATTAATAAACTTCTTTGGTTTGTAATATACTTTTAAACATATTAAAAGTACTATAGACGTTACAATAGGCTGTTTTAAACAAAATACTTGTATTATTCCCTTTTTATCGTACTTTATATGAATTATTTGAATTATTGGCATTAACATTGTTGTAATATATCCTACAGCTTATTAAATAAACCTCTTTGGTTAGGAATATTAGTTTTAAAGTATTAAAACTCCTTTTGACGTCAAAATCGGCTTTTTAAGACGAAATACTTGCAATAAACTTTGTTTATCGTATACTATTTGAGTTATTTCGATTTTTAGTATTAATAATCTTGTAATATTTTGTACAGCTGATTTAATTAACGTCTTTGGTCAGTAATCTAACTTCAAACATATTAAAATTACTATAGACGTTATGATAGGCTGTTTTAAACAAAATATTTATATTATTATTATATAATTACAAAAAATCATATTGAACCCTTTTTTATCGTACAATGTTTGAATTACTTTGATTATTAGTATTAATATTCTTGTAATATATCATACACCTAATTTAATAAACATCTCTGGTTAGGAATATTAGTTTTAAAGTATTAAGTTCCTTTTGACTTCAAAATTGGCTATTAAAGACAAAATACTTGCAATAAACATTTTTATCATACATTATTTAAGTTATTTCAATTATTAGTTACAATATGCTTGTATTAACTTGTAAAGGTAACTTAATAAACGTCTTTTGTTAAAAATATTAACTTTAAAGTATTAAAACTCCTTTTGACGTCAAAATTGGCTATTTATGACGATATACTTGCAATAAACATTGTTTATCGTACATTATAAGAGTTATTTCGACTTTGGTTATAATATTCGTGTAATATTTTGTACAGCTAAATTAATAAACGTCTTTGGTTTGTATTATACTTTCAAACATAAAATGTACTATAGACGTTAAAATAGGCTGTTTTAAACAAAATACTTGTATTAAACCCTTTGTATCGTACTTTATATAAATTATTAGAATTATTGGCATTAACATTCTTGTAAATTATCCTACAGCTTATTACATAAACCTCTTCGGTTAGGAATATTAGTTTTAAAGTATTAAAACTTCTTTTGACGTCAAAATCGACTGTTTAAGATGAAATACTTGCAATAAACATTGTTTATCGTATATTATTTGAGTTATTTCGATTTTTAATATTAATAATCTTGTAATATTTCGTACAGCTAATTTAATAACGTCTTTGGTTAGTAATCTAACTTCGAACATATTAAAAGTACTATAGACGTTGTGACAAGCTGTTTTAAACAAAATTTTTCTATTATTATATAATAATTATAATAAATTATGTTGAACCCTTTTTTATCGTACAATGTTTGAATTTTTTTATTTATTAGTATTAATATTTATGTAATATATTACAAAGCTAATTCAATAAACATCTTCGGTTAGGAAAATTAATTTTAAAGTATTAAAATTCCTTTTGACATCAAAATCAACTATTTAAGACAAAATTTTTGCAATAAACATTGTTTATCGCACATTATTTGTGTTATTACAATTTTTGGTTATATAATGGTTGTAATATATCATACAGCTAATTTATTAAACCTCTTCGGTAAGGACTTTTAGTTTAAAAGTACTAAAACACTATTTAATGTCAAAATCGGCTGTTTAAGACAAAATACTTGCAATAAACTTTGTTTATCGTACACTATTTGAGTTATTTCGACTTTCAGTTATAATATTCTTGTAAGTTTTTGTATAGCTAATTTTAAAAACGTCTTGGTTAGTAACCTAACTTTAAACACATTAAAAGAACTATAGGCGTTATAATAGACTGTTTTAAACAAAATATTTGTATTAATCCCTTTTTTATCGTACATTATACGAACTTTTTTGATTATTGGCATTATTACTCTTGTAAAATAAAATACAGCTAATTTAATAAACATCTTCGGTTATGAATATTAGTTTTAAAGTATTAAAATTCCTTTTGACGTCAAAATCAGGTATTTAATACAAAATACTTGCAATAAAAATTGTTTATCGTACATTATTTGTGTTATTCAAATTATTAGTTACAATATGCTTCTAATAACTTGTAAAGGTAACTTAATAAACGTCTTAGGTTAAAAATAATAACTTTAAAGTATTAAAACTTTATTTGAGGTCAAAATTGGTTGTTTTAGACGATATACTTGCAATAAACATTGTTTATCGTACATTATAAGAGTTATTTCGACTTTAGTTATAATATTTGTGTTATATTTTGTACAGCTAAATTAATAAACGTCTTTGGTTTGTAATATATTTTTAAACATATTAAAAGTACTATAGACGTTATAATAGGCTGTTTTAAACAAAATACTTGTATTAAACCCTTTTTATCGTACTTTATATGAATTATTTGAATTATTGGCATTAACATTCTTGTAAATTATCCTACAGCTTATTAAATAAACCTCTTCGGTTAGGAATATTAGTTCTAAAGTAGTAAAACTCCTTTTGATGTCAAAATCGACTGTTTAAGACGAAATTCTTCAATAAACATTGTTTATCGTGTAATATTTGAGTTATTTCGATTTTTAATATTAACATTATTGTAATATTTCGTACAGCTGATTTAATTAACGATTTTGGTTAGTAATCTAACTTCAAACATATTAAAATTACTATAGACGTTATGATAGGCTGTTTTAAAAAAATATTTATATTATTATTATATAATTATAATAAATTATATTGAACCCTTTTTTATCGTACAATGTTTTAATTACTTTGATTATTAGTATTAGTATTCTTGTATTATATCATACAGCTAATTTAATAAACATCTTTGATTAGGAATATTAGTTTTAAAGTATTAAGCTCCTTTTGACGTCTAAATCGGCTATTTAAACAAAATACTTGCAATAAACATTGTTTATCGTACATTATTTGTGTTATTTCAATTATTAGTTACAATATGCTTGTAATAACTTGTAAAGGTAACTTAATAAACGTCTTTGGTTAAAAATATTAACTCTAAAGTATTAAAACTCCTTTTAAGGTCAAAATTTGCTGTTTAAGACGATATACTTGCACTAAACATTGTTTATCGTACATTATAAGAGTTATTTCGACTTTGGTTATAATATTCGTGTTATATTTTGTACAGCTAAATTAATAAACGTCTTTGGTTTGTAATATACTTTTAAACATATTAAATGTACTATAGACGTTATAATAGGCTGTTTAAACAAAATACTTGTATTAAACCCTTTTTATCGTACTTTATATGAATTATTAGAATTATTGGCATTAACATTCTTGTAAATTATCTTGCAGCTAATTAATTAAACCTTTTCGGTTAGGAATATTAGTTTTAATGTTTTAAAACTCCTTTTGACGTCAAAATCAGCTATTTGAGACGAAATATTTGCAATAAACTTTGTTTATCGTTCATTGTTTGAGTTAAATCGATTAATAATTACAATATTCTAGTAATAACTCGTGAATGTAGTTAAATAAAGGTTTTTAGTAAAAATATTAGTTTTAAAGTATTAAAACTTATTTAATGTCAAAATAGACTGTTTAAGACGATTTACTTGCAATAAACATTGTTTGTTGTACAGTATTTAAGTTATTTTGATTGTTGGTTATAATATTCTTGTAATATTCCGTATAGCTAATTAAATAAAGTTCTTCGGTTAGGAATATTAGTTTTATAGTTTTAAAATTCCATTTGACGTCAAAATCGGCTGTTTAAGACGAAATACTTGCAATATAATATGTAATATTTTGTACAGCTAGTTTAATAAACGTCTTCAGTTAGTAATCTCACTTTAAACATATTAAAAGTACATTGCATTAAAAAGCATTAAAATTCCTTTTGACGTCAAAATCGGCTGTTTCAGACGAAATACTTGCAATAAACATTGTTCATCGTACATTATTTGAGTTATTTCAATTGTTGGTTATAAAATGCTTGCAATATATCAAACAGCTAGTTTATTAAACCTTTTCGGTTAGGAATATTAGTTTTAAAGTATTAAAACATCTTTTGACGTCAAATCAGCTTTTTAAAACTAAATACTTGCAATAAACATTGTTTATCGTTCATTGTTTGAGTTATTTCGATTATTAGTTACAATATTCTTGTAATAATTCGTAAAGGTATTTTAATAAACGTCTTTGGTTAGTATTCTAACTTTAAAATTATTAAAATTACTAAAGACGTTATAATAGGCTGTTTTAAACAAAATACGTGTATTAGATTCTTTTTTATCGTACACTATTTGAGTTATTTTGATTATTGGTATTAATATTCTTGAAATATATCATAGAGCTAATTTATTGAACCTCTTCGGTTAGGAATATTAGTTTAAGGTATTAAAACTTCTTTGACGTCAAAATCGGCTGTTTAAGACAAAATACTTGCAATAAACATTGTTTATCGTACATTATTTGAGTTATTTCAATTTTTTGTTATAAAATGCTTGTAATATTTCGTACAGCTAATTTATTAAACGTTTTCGTTTAGGGATATTAATTTTAAAGTATTTTAACTCCTTATGACGTCAAAATCAGCTTTTAAAGACGAAATACTTGCAAAAAACATTGTTTATCGTTCATTGTTTGAGTTATTTCGATTGTTAGTTACAATATTCTTGTAATAAATCGTAAAAGTATTTTAATAAACGTCTTCGGTTAGTATTCAATCTTTAAACATATTAAAATTACCATAGACATTATATTAGGCTGTTTTAAAAAAAATACATATATTAAATTCTTTTTATCGTACACTATTTGAATTATTTTGATTATTGGTTTTAGTATTTTTAAAATATATCTTACAGCTAATTAAATAAACCTATTCGGTTAGGAATATTAGTTTTAAAGTATTAAAACTTCTTTTGACGTCAAAATCGGCTGTTCAAGACGAAATACTTGCAATAAACATTGTTTATCGTTCATTATTTGAGTTATTACGATTATTAAAAACAATATTCTTGTAATAACTCGTAAGGGTAATTTGATAAAGGTCTTCGGATAAAAAATATTAGTTTTAAATTATTAAAACTTCTTTTGACGTTAAAATCGACTCTATAAGACGAAACACTTGTAATAAACATTGTTTATCGTAAAGTATTTAAGTTATTTCGATTTTTGGTTATAATATTCTTGCAATATATCTTACAGCTTATTAAATAAACCTCTTCGATTAAGAAAATTAGTTTCATAGTTTTAAAACTCCTTTTGATGTTAAAATCGGCTTTTTAAGACAAAATACTTGCAATAAACATTGTTTATCTTACTATATTTGATTTATTTCAATTTTTCGTTATAATAGTCTTAAATACTTTGTACATCTTTTTAAACGTCATTGGTTAGTAATCTAACTTTAAACATATTAATATTACTAAAGACGTTATAATAGATTGTTTTAAACAATGTACATGTATTAAATTATATTTTATAGTTCATTTTTTGAGTTAATTTAATTATCGGTATTAATATTCTTGAAATATATCATACAGTTAACTAAATAAACCTCTTCAGTAAGGAATATTAGTTTTAAAGTAATAAAATCTCTTTTGACGTCAAAATCGGCTGTTCAAGACGAAATACTTGCAATAAACATTGTTTATCGTTCATTATTTGAGTTATTACGATTATTAAAAACAATATTCTTGTAATAACTCGTAAGGGTAATTTGATAAAGGTCTTCGGATAAAAAATATTAGTTTTAAATTATTAAAACTTCTTTTGACGTTAAAATCGACTCTATAAGACAAAACACTTGTAATAAACATTGTTTATCGTAAAGTATTTAAGTTATTTCGATTTTTGGTTATAATATTCTTGCAATATATCTTACAGCTTATTAAATAAACCTCTTCGATTAAGAATATTAGTTTCATAGTTTTAAAACTCCTTTTGATGTTAAAATCGGCTTTTTAAGACAAAATACTTGCAATAAACATTGTTTATCTTACTATATTTTATTTATTTAAATTTTTCGTTATAATAGTCTTTAATACTTTGTACATCTTTTTAAACGTCATTGGTTAGTTGTCTAACTTTAAACATATTAATATTACTAAAGACGTTATAATAGATTGTTTTAAACAATGTACATGTATTAAATTATATTTTATAGTTCATTTTTTGAGTTAATTTAATTATCGGTATTAATATTCTTGAAATATATCATACAGTTAACTAAATAAACCTCTTCAGTAAGGAATATTAGTTTTAAAGTAATAAAACTTCTTTTGACGTCAAAATCGGCTGTTTAAGACGAAATAGTTGCAATTAACATTGTTTATCGTACATTATTTGAGTTATTTTAATTATTGGTTATACAATCCTTGTAATATATCATAGAGCAAATTTATTAAACCTCTTCAGTTAGGAATTTAAGTTTTAAAGTATTAAAACACCTTTCGAAGTCAAAATCGTCTTTTTTAAACGAAATACTTGTAGTAAACATTGTTTATCGTACACTATTCGAGTTATTTCGATTATTAGTTACAATACTCTTGTTATAACTCGTAAAGGTACTTTTATAAACTTCTTCGGGTAAATTTTGGTATTCAAGTATTAAAACTCTTTTTGACGTCAAAATAGGCTGTTTAAGACGAAATACTCACAATGAACATTGTTTATCGTACATTATTTAAGTTATTTTGATTGTTGGTTATAATATTCTTGTAATATTTTGTTCAGCTTATTTAGTAAACCTCTTCGGTTAGGAATAATAGTTTTAAAGTATCAAATTTACTATAGACGTTATAATAGGCTGTTTTAAACAAAAAACTTGTATTAAATTCTTTTTAATCGTACACTATTTGAGTTATTTTAATTATTGGTACTAATATTCTCGAAATATATCATACAGCTAATTAAACAAACCTTTTTAGTTAGGAATATTAGTTTTAAAGTAATAAAACTCCTTTAGATTCAAATTCGGCTGCTTAAGACGTTATACTTCAAATAAACACTGTTTATCGTACATTATTTGTCTTATTTCAATTTTTGGTTATATAATGCTTGTAATAGATCATACAGCTAATTTATTGAACCTCTTCGGTTAGGAATATTAGTTTTAAAGTATTAAATCTCCTTTTGACTTAAAAATCGGTTGATTAAGACGAAATACTTGCAATAAACATTGTTTATCTTACTATATTTGATTTATTTCGATTTTAGGTTATATAAGTCCTGTAATATTTTGTACAGCTTCTTTAGTAAACGTCTTTTGTTAGTAATCTAAATTTAAATATATTAAAATTACTAAAGACGTTATAGTAGACTGTTTTAAACAAAATACATGTATTAATTTTTTTTATCGTTCATTATTTGAGTTATCTAGATTATTGGTTTTAATATTTTTGAAATATATCATACAGTTAACTAAATAAACCTCTTCAGATAGAAATATTAGTTTTAAAGTATTAAAACTCCTTTTGCTGTCAAAATTGGCTTTTAACGACGAAATACTTGCAATAAACATTGTTTATAGTAGATTATTTGAGTTATTTTAATTTTTGGTTAAAAAATGGTTCTAATATATCATACAGCAAATTTATTAAACCTCTGCAGTTAGGATATTCAGTTTTAAAGTATTAAAACACATTTTGAAGTCAAAATCGACTTTTTAAGACGGAATACTTGCAATAAACATTGTTTATCGTGATTTAATTGAGTTATATCGATTATTAGTTACAATATTCTAGTAATAACTCGTAAGGGTAATTTAATAAGGTCTTCGGTTAAAAACATTAATTCTAAAGTATTAAAACTCCTTTTGACGTCAAAATTCGGCTGTTTAAGAACAAACACTAGCAATAAACATTGTTTATCGTACAGTATTTAAGTTATTTCGATTGTTGGTTATAATATTCTTGTAATTTTTCGTAACGTTAATTAAATAAAGTTATTCGGTTAGGAATATTAGTTTTAAAGTATTAAAACTCCCTTTGACGTCAAAATCGGCTGTTTAAGACGAAATACTTGCAATAAACATTATTTATCGTACATTATTCAAGTTATTTCGACTACTAGTTATAATATTCTTGTAATATTTTGTACAGCTAATTTATTAAACTTCTTCTGTTAGTAATCGAACTTTAAACATATTAAAAGTACAAACTATAGACGTTATAATAGGCTGTTTTAAACAAAATACTTGTATTTAACCCTTTTATATAGTACACTTTATGAATTGTTTTGATTATTGGCATTAATATTTTTGTAATACATCATACAGCTTATTAAATAAACTTCTTCGGTTAGAAATATTAATTTTAAAGCATTAAAACTCCTTTTAACGTCAAAATTAGCTGTTTAAGACGAAATACTTGCAATAAACATTGTTTATCGTACATTATTTGAATTGTCGTGACTTTTGGTTATAATATTCTTGTGTTATTATGTATAGCTAATTTAATAAACGTCTTTGGTTAGTAATCTAACTTTAAACATATTAAAAGTAATATAAACGTTATAATAGGCTGTTTTAAACAAAATACTTGTATTAAACCCTTTTTTATAGTACATTTTATGAATTATTTTGATTATTGGCATTAATATTCTTGTAATATATCATACAGCTAATTAAAAAAACCTCTCCGGTTAGGAATATTAGCTTTAAAGTATATAAACTACTTTTGACGTCAAAATCAGCTTTTTAAAACGAAATACTTGCAATAAACATTGTTTATCGTACATTATTTAAGTTATTTTAATTTTTGGTTATAAAATACTTGTAATATATCATACAGCAAATTTATTAAACCTCTTTGGTTAGGAATTTCAGTTTTAAAGTATTAAAACACTTTTAGACGTCAAAATCGACTTTTTAAGACGATATACTTGCAATAAACATTGTTTATCGTTATTAAATTGAATTATATCGATTATTAGTAACAATAATCTAGTAAAAACTCGTAAGGGTAATTTAATTGAGGTCTTCTGTTAAAAACCTTAGTAACCAAGTATTAAAACTCCTTTTAACGTCAAAATTGGCTGTTTCAGACGAAACACTTGCAATAAACATTGTTTATCGTACAGTATTTAAGTTATTTCGATTTTTGGTTATATTATTCTTTCAATATATCTTACAGCTTATTAAATAAACCCCTTCGATTAAGAATATTAGTTTAAAATTTTAAAATTCTTTTGACGTTAAAATCGGCCTTTTAAGACGAAATACTTGCAATAAACATTGTTAATCTTATTATATTTGATTTAATTTTTTGGTTATAATAGTCTTGTAATATTTTGTACAGCTTCTTTAGTAAACGTCTTCGGTTAGTAATCTAACTTTAAACATATTAAAATTACTATAGACGTTATAATAGACTGTTTAAAACAAAATACACGTATTTAATTCTTTTTTATCGTTTATTTTCCGAGTTATTTTAATTATTAGTATGAATATTCTTGAAATATATCATACAGTTAATTAAATAAAATTCTTCAGTTAGGAATCTTAGTTTTAAAGTATCAAAACTCCTTTTGACGTCAAAATCGGCTGTTTAAGACAAAATACTTGCAATAAACATTGTTTATCGTACATTATTTGAGTTATTTCAATTTTTGGTTATAAAATGCTTGTAATATATTATACAGCAAATTTATCAAACATGTTCGGTTAGGAATTTCAGTTTTAAAGTACATAATAAAACACCTTTTGACGTCAAAATCGACTTTTTAAGACGAAATACTTGCAATTAACATTGTTTATCGTTATTCAATTGAGTTATATCGATTATTAGTTACAATATTCTAATAATAACACGTAAGGGTAATTTATATAAGGACTTCGGTTAAAAATATTAGTTTTAAAGTATTAAAATTCCTTTTGACGTCAAAATCGGCTGTTTAAGACAAAACATTAGCAATAAAGATTGTTTATCGTACAGTATTTAAGTTATTTCGATTGTTGGTTATAATATTCTTGTAATATTTCGTACAGCTTATTTAGTAAACCTTTACGGTAAGGAATATTAGTTTTAAAGTATCAAAATTACTATAGACGTTATAATAGGCTGTTTTAAACAAAATACTTGTATTAATTTCTTTTGTATCGTACACTATTTAAGTTATTTTAATTATTTGTATTAATCTTCTTGTAATATATCGTACAGCTACTTATAAATGTCTTTGGTTAGTAATTAACGGAAATTAAAAATATATAACTTATTTATGACAAAATCACCACAATCAAATTTATCTTCCTTTTTAATTTCCGTTTTAGAACCAGTATTAGAAAAATTCTCTACTCACACAGTACCTGATTCTTTTAGTTTTGTTGATAAACTAAAAAGCTTAAATCTTTCCCAACAAAACAACTTTATCGTCTCGTTTGACATTAAAAGTTTGTTTACAAACGTTCCACTTGATGAAGTGATAAATATTTGTTTAGATCAGTTGTACAATTCTGACTTACTTCCGCCTCCTTTCCCAAGATCTGTTTGGAATGATATGCTATGTATGGCCACGAAAAATGTACAATTTACTTTTAATAATCTCATGTTTCGTCAAATTGACGGCGTAGCGATGGGAAGACCTTTAGGCCCTATTCTTGCTAATATTTTTGTCGGTTACTATGAAAATTGTCTTCTTTCATTAGATAACAGTAAGCCACTTGTATATTATAGGTATGTCGATGATGTTTTTGCTATTTTTACTTCAAAAAATAATGTCAATAACTTTTTTACTTTGCTAAATAAGATGCACAAATGCATAGTTTTTACCGTTGAAGAAGAAGTTTCCAGTAAAATTCACTTTTTAGACATTAACATTACTCGAAACAGCAACAACACCTTTTCTACTTCTGTCTACAGAAAAGAAAGTTTTAGTCCACACTACATTTCCTGGAATTCGTTTTGTCCCACCAAACAAAAATTGAAGATCATACAATGCATAACCAACAGAGCTATTAAAATTTGCACGGCTGACTGTTTGAATCTAGAATTTGACAAAATCTACAAAATTTTTCTCTCACTAGGTTACCCCGAAACAGTCATCAAGAAGACAATTAAGGCAACTCAGTCCAAAATGAATCGCTTACCCTCTTTCGGCCCACATCCTTGCCCAGTCTACCTCCGCCTTCCTTATATGGGTGAAAACTCAATAAGACTGACTAAGCAAGCTTCATTGGCTATAAAATCCACCTTTAACAGCGTTTCGCTACGTGTTGTGTACAACACCAACCGCCCGCTTAACGGAATCGTAAAAGATGCCACACCTACCCATGTTTGAATAATGTAGTATACATATTTAAATGTTTTTGCGGAAATAACTACGTAGGTCGAACATCTCAACGTTTCCACGTCAGGCGAGAGCAGCATGTCACGAAAAAGCTTAAAAGGTTTATTTTTAATGACGACGTGAAGCCTAAAGGTGAACAGTCATCTATTCACCAGCACCTCCTCAACAACCCTGTTTGCGCCGAGAACTACCTAGATAATAGGTTCGAAATCCTATCCCGAGCTAGAAAAACCTACCATCTTTCAGTTCTAGAATCTTTGTTTATAAGAACTCGCCAGCCAAAAATTTGCAAACAAAGAGATTTTTACAATTTAAAATTTTACAAATAGGGTCTTTAGTAGTATTATTGTTGTCGTTATTGTCGTATTTTTAATGTGCTTTTTATTTAATTTAGTTTCAGGTAAAAAATTTCTACTATTTTAAATGTTTTTGTTTTAGCAATTTTGTCTTATAAATCAGTGCTTCTGAACCTTTTTCTAGTGGCGGAACCCTTTTCCTAATTTCAACTTTTCCGCGGAACCCCTAATTTAATTTTACATAAATGTTTAATATAATATTTACTCAAAACCAAAAGAATTTCAGTGAAAAACTAATTTTTTAGCAAAACTATATCATTGTCAGAAATTATACCAATTGTAATAGTATTAAGTCGAGTCAAACTCAAAGTGCGCCAGAGGCAATAGGTATTTTATGATTATATAATAAATAAACGAAAGCAAACATGATTAATCGCAACGTCATAAAAATCATTCCTTGCATAATAAAAACAAAATGAGAGCTACAAACAATAACGAAATAAACATGAACCTAATCGAATTCACAGATTACTGTAATAAACAGGTAAAATGCCTAACGAAAATTAAATAAAAAACATTTAGTGCGAAACTTGAACTTGTCTCTTAGCAACAAGCATGTCAATGCGCGACTGGATTTTGGATAGACTGAGACGGAGACAGGTAGATAAGGTTGGAGTCAGCATACAGTTCCTTTGCTTCGTTTTAATGTTTGTTACATGCGAAAAGCCGGACTCGCAAAGATAAGTGGTGGTTAATGGTAAAATAAATTTTACTGCGCGCTTTGCTAAAACGGGGTACTCTGAAATTGCACATATCCAAAAATCTAAAAGCTCCTTCCCTTTGAAACTCAATTTTAAATTGCTATCTTCAGATAGTTGCAGCAATTCGTCTTTTGTATCTGTAGGAAGATTCACTTCTTCTGAAGCAATATCAAACATAAAAGGATTCAAAATCCATAAATTTCCGATGCGAACATCTTCAGGAAAATAATGTTGAAACTTTATAGACCAAAGATCAAAGTGGTTGTATATTTCGTCAGAGAAGATGAACTCTATGCATTTTTCATGGGCCTCATCAAACCGGTGAAACATCGCAAAATTACCATTGCTAACCTTTTTCTTTTCTATTAAAGTTAATTCTATTTTTAAACAACTCAATCTTGTCTGTCATGACAAAAATGAAATTTTGCTTCCCTTGCATGCATAAGTTCATTGCTCCTACATTGTTTGCTTTAGTGATAATACCAGTATTTTTATGACTTCACTAAAAATAGAAATTCAAAAGTTTGCAAAAATTTGCGTAACCAGGACACCTATTAATAATGAATACCCATTTAAAGTCCTACCGCTTGATACACACTAAGCAGATCAATAAATGCTATAATTATATATGTTTTCCATTTTATGTGCTCCATTTTTTTTGAAGTTTTATGATTTATGTTTTTTTTTCAAATTTCTTTTTTAAATTTCGAAAGGCTTCGCAGAACCCCTGAGAGACGTCGCGGAACCCTAGGGTTCCGCAGAACCCTATTTCAGAAGCACTGTTATAAATTACCTCAAGTTAGTTCAGTACAACTCTATTCTATTTTTCAAACTTTTTCTAAACAGACTTTTTTACTTTATGACGTAACTATTTTTTGTTAGACTTTTCAAATTCATTATATATAACTAAAATTACTCTATAATATTCATAGTTTTTAGCAATTTTATTCCGAAGAGAGCTAAACTAAATTAATCATAAACTTCTGTCGAAAATGAATCAGTTGTGTTTAACCTTTTAATTATAACCAGTACCAAAATCAAACTATTCAAAAATACTATAGATACTATAATAGGCGGTTTTAAACAAAATACTTCTTTTAAATCCTTTTTTATCGTACACTATCTGAATTATTTTGATTATTGGTATTAATATTCTTGTAATATATCAAACAGCTATTTAATAAACTTTTTCGGTTAAAATATTATTTTTTAAATATTTAAACTCCATTTGACGTCAAAATCGGCTGTTTAAAACGAAATACTTGCAATAAACATTGTCTATCGTTCATTATTAGAGTTATTTTGATTATTTGTATTAATATTTTTAAAACATATTATACAATTAACTAAATAAACCTTTTCGTTTAGGAATATTAGTTTTAAAGTATTTAAACTCCTTTTGACGTTAAAATAGGCTGTTTTAGACAAAATTATCGCAAAAAAACATAGTTTATTGTACATTATTTGAGTTATTTCGATTTTTGGTATTAATATGCTTGTAATTTTTCGTACAGCTAATTTAATTAATATCTTTGGTTATAGTTCTAACTTTAAACATATTATTATTATTATGTTATTATAATTTTTGGTACTGATATTATTGTAATATTTCGTAAAGGTTATTTTATTAACGCGTTCGGTTAAAAATAATAGTTTTAAAGTATTAAAACTTATTTTGTCGTCGAATCGGCTGTTTAAGAGCAAATAATTGCAATAAACATTGTTTTTTGTACATTATTTGAGTTATATTGATTTTTGGTTTTTATAATCATGTTATATTTAGTACAGCCAATTTAATAATAGTCTTTGGTTAGTATAACTTTAAATATATGAAAAGTACTATATACGTTATTATAGGCTGTTTTAAAAAAAATACTTGTATTAAACCCTTATTTATCGTAAACTATTTAAATTAATTTGATTATTGGTATTAATATTCTTGTAATTACAAACAGCTTTTTAATAAACGTCTTCGGTTAGGTATATTAGTTTTTAAGTATTAAAATTGCTTTTGACCTCAAGTTCAGCTATTTAAGACGAAATAATTGCAACAACAATGTTTATCGTACATTATTTTAGTTTTTAAAATTATTGTTATAATATTTTTGTAATAATTCGTAAAGGTAATTTAATAAACGTCTTCGATTAAAAATATTAGTTTTAAAGTATTAAAACACCTTTTGACGTCAAAATCATCTGTTTCAGACGAAACACTTAAAATAAACATTGTTTATCGTACAGTATTTAAGTTAATTCGATTTTTTGTTTTAATATTCTAGTAATATTTCGTAAAGGTAATTTTATAAACGTCCTGGACAAGAATATTAGTTTCAAAGTATTAAAACTCCCTTTGACATCAAAACAGGTTGTTTAAGACAAAATACTTGCAATAAACATTGTTTATCGTACATTATTTGAGTTATTTCGATTTTTGGTTATACTATTTTTGTAATATTTAGTACTGCTAATTTAATAAACCTCTTTGTTTAGTAAAATAACTTTTAAAAGATTAAAATTACTAGAGACGTTATAAGAGGCTGTTTTAAACACAGACTTGTATTAAACCCTATTTTATCGTACACTACTTGAATTATTTTGATTATTGGTATTAATATTCTTGAAGTATATCATACAGCAGTTTAAATAAACCTCTTTAGTTAGGAATATAAGTTTTTAAGTACTAAAACTCCTTTTGACATCAAAATCGGCTGTTTAAGACGAAATATTTGCAATAAACATTGTTCATCGTATACTATTTAAGTTAATTTGATTTTTGGTTATAATATTCTTGTAATATTTCGTACAGGTAATTTGGTTAACGTCTTTGGTTAGTAATCTAACTTTAAACATATTTCAAAGACTATAACCGTTATGATAAGGTATTTTAAACGAAATACTTGTATAAAACCCTTATTTATCGTACACTATTTGAGTTATTTCGATTTTTGGTTATAATATTCTTGAAATATTTCGTAAAGGTAGTTTAATAAACGTCCTTCTTAAAAATATTATTTTTAAAGTATTAAAACTCAATTTGACGTCAAAATCGGCTGTTTCAAACGAAATAATTGCAATAAACAATGTTTATCGTACATTATTTTAGTTATTTCGATTTATGGTTTTAATATTCTTGTAATATTTCGTACAGCTAAATTAATAAACGTCTTTGTTTAGTAATCTAACTATAAACAAATGAAATGTATTATAGACGTTATAATATGCTGTTTTAAACAAAATACTTGTATTAAACCGCTTTTTATCGTATACTATTTAATTTATTTAGAAAAATAATTATAATATTCTTGTAATAATTCTGTAAAGTTATTTTAATAAACGTCTTCGGTAAAAAATATTACTTTTAAAGTATTTAAACTCATTTTGACGTCGAAATCGGCTGTTTAAGACCAAATAATTACAATAAACATTATTTTTCGTACATTTTATTAGTTATATGGATTTTTGAATTAATAACCATGTTATATTTAGTACAGCTAATTTAATAAACGTCTTTGGTTAGTAATCTAACTTTAAATATATGAAAAGTATTATATACGTTAATATAGGCTGTTTTAAACTATATACTTGTATTAAACTTTTTTTTTTGTCGTAAACTATTTGAATTAATTTGATTATTGGTATTAATATTCTTGTAATATATCAAACAGCTATTTAATAAATTTTACGGTTAGGAATATGAGTTTTAAATTACTAAAGCCCCTTTTGACGTCAAATTCGGCTGTTAAAGACGAAATACTTGCAATAACAATGTTTATCGTACATTATTTTAGTTGTTACAATTATTAGTTATAGTATTCTTGTAATAATTCGTAAAGGTAATTAAATAAACCTCTACAGTTAGGAATATTAGTTTTAAAGTATTAAAACTCCTTTTCACTTCAAAATCGGCTCTTTAAGACGTAATACTTGCAATAACCACTGTTTATCGTACATCATTTGAGTTATTTCAATTTTTGGTTTGTAAAATCGTGTAATATATATCATACAGCTAATTTAATAAACCTCTTCGCTTAGGAATATTAGTTTTTAAGTATTAGATCTCCTTTTGACGTCAAAATCGGCTTATTGAAACGAAGTACTTGCATTAAACATTGTTTATCGTTCATTATTTGAGTTTTTACGATAATTCGTTACAATATTCTTGTAATAACTCGTAAAGGTAATTTAATAAACGTATTCCGTTAAAAATATTAGTTTTATTAAACTACTTTCGACGTATGAAGATGAAATACTTGCAATAAACGTTGTTTATCGTACATTATTAAAGTTATTTTAACTTTTGGTTATAAAATGCTAGTAGTATGTCTTACAGCTTATTAAATAAACCTCTTCGATTAGGAATATTAGTTTCAAACTTTTAAAAATCCTTATGACGTTAAAATCGGCTTTTTAAGACGAAATACTTGCAATAAACATTGTTTATCTTACTATTTTTGATTTGTTTCGGTTTTTCGTTTTAATAGTCTAGTAAAATTTTGTACAGCTTCTTTAGTAAACGTCTTTGGTTAGTAATCTAACTTTAAACATATTAAAATTACTATAGACGTTATAATAGACTGTTTCAAAAAAAATACATGTATTAAATTCTTTTTTATCGTTCATTATTTAAGTTATTTTGATTATTGGTATTAATATTCCTGAAATATATCATACAGTTTATTAAATAAACCTCTTCAGTTAGTAATATTAGTTTTAAAGTATTAAAACTCCTTTTGACGTCAAAATCGGCTGTTTAAGACGAAATACTTGCAATAAACATTGTATATCGTACATTATTTGAGTTATTTCAATTTTTGGTTATAAAATGCTTGTAATATATCATACAGTAAATTTATTAAAACTCTTCAGTTAGGAATTTCAGTTTTAAAGTGTTGAAACACCATTTGACGTTTAAATCGACTTTTTAAGACGAAATACTTGCACTAAACATTGTTTATCGTTATTTAATTAAATTATATCGATCATAAGTTACAATACTCTAGTAATAACTCGTAAGGGTAATCTAATTAAGGTCTTGGGTTAAAAACATTAGTTTTAAAGTATAAAAACTCCTTTTGACGTCAAAATCGGCTGTTTAAGACGAAACACTTGCAATAAACATTGTTTATCGTACACTATTAAAGTTATTTCGATTGTAGGATATAATGTTCTTGTAATATTTCGAACAGCTAATTAAATAAACCTCTTCGATTAGGAATATTAGTTTCAAACTTTTAAAACTCTTTTTGATATTAAAATCGGCTGTTTAAGACGAAATACTTGCAATAAACATTGTTTATCGTAAAGTATTTAAATTATTTCGATTTTTGGTTATAATATTCTTGCAATATATCTAACAGCTGATTAAATAAACCTCTTCTATTAGGAATATTAGTTTTAAACTTTCAAAACTCCTTTTGACAATAATATCGGCTGTTTAAAACGAAATACTTGCAATAAATTTTGTTTATCGTTCATTATTTGAGGTATTTCGATTATAAGTTACAATATTCTTGTTATAACTCGTAAAGATAATTTAATAAACGTTTTCAGTTAAAAATTTTAGTTTTAAAGTATTAAAATTCTATTTGACGTTAAAATCGGCTTTTTAAGACGAAATACTTGCAATAAACTTTGTTTATCTTACTATTTTTGATTTGTTTCGGTTTTTCGTTTTAATAGTCTAGTAAAATTTTGTACAGCTTCTTTAGTAAACGTCTTTGGTTAGTAATCTAACTTTAAACATATTAAAATTACTATAGACGTTATAATAGACTGTTTCAAACAAAATACATGTATTAAATTCTTTTTTATCTTTCATTATTTAAGTTATTTTGATTATTGGTATTAATATTCCTGAAATATATCATACAGTTTATTAAATAAACCTCTTCAGTTAGTAATATTAGTTTTAAAGTATTAAAACTTCTTTTGACGTCAAAATCGGCTGTTTAAGACGAAATACTTGCAATAAACATTGTATATCGTGCATTATTTGAGTTATTTCAATTTTTGGTTATAAAATGCTTGTAATATATCATACAGTAAATTTATTAAAACTCTTCAGTTAGGAATTTCAGTTTTAAAGTGTTGAAACACCATTTGACGTTTAAATCGACTTTTTAAGACGAAATACTTGCACTAAACATTGTTTATCGTTATTTAATTAAATTATATCGATCATAAGTTACAATACTCTAGTAATAACTCGTAAGGGTAATCTAATTAAGGTCTTGGGTTAAAAACATTAGTTTTAAAGTATAAAAACTCCTTTTGACGTCAAAATCGGCTGTTTAAGACGAAATACTTGCAATAAACATTGTTTATCGTACACTATTAAAGTTATTTCGATTGTAGGATATAATGTTCTTGTAATATTTCGAACAGCTAATTAAATAAACCTCTTCGATTAGGAATATTAGTTTCAAACTTTTAAAACTCTTTTTGATATTAAAATCGGCTTTTTAAGACGAAATACTTGCAATAAACATTGTTTATCGTAAAGTATTTAAATTATTTCGATTTTTGGTTATAATATTCTTGCAATATATCTAACAGCTGATTAAATAAACCTCTTCTATTAGGAATATTAGTTTTAAACTTTCAAAACTCCTTTTGACGTTAATATCGGCTGTTTAAAACGAAATACTTGCAATAAATTTTGTTTATAGTTCATTATTTGAGGTATTTCGATTATAAGTTACAATATTCTTGTTATAACTCGTAAAGATAATTTAATAAACGTTTTCAGTTAAAAATTTTAGTTTTAAAGTATTAAAATTCTATTTTACGTCAAAATCGGCTGTTTAAGACGAAACACTTGCAATAAACATTGCATCGTACAGTATTTAAGTTATTGTGATTTTTGGTATTATTATTCTTGTAATATTTTGTACAGCTAATTTAATTAACTTCTTCGGTTAGTAATATAACTTTAAACATACTAAAATTACTATAGACGTTATAATAGGCTGTTTAAAACAAAATACTTGTATTAAATTGTTTTTTATCGTACACTATTTTAACTATTTTGATTATTGTTATAAAATTCTTAATGTATATCATACAGCTAATTAAATAAACCTCTTCGATAAGAAATATTAGTTTTAAATCTTTAAAACACCTTTTGACGTCAAAATCGTCTTTTTAAGACGAACTACTTGCAATAAACATTGTTTATCGTACAATCTTTGAGTTATTTCGATTGTTTGTTATAATATTCATGTATTATTTCGTACAGCTAATTACATGAAGTTCTTTGGTTAGGAATATTAGTTTTAAAGTATTAAAACTCCCTTAGACGTCAAAATCGACTGTTAAAGACGAAACACTTGCAATAGCATTGTTTATCGTACAGTATTTAAGTTATTTCGATTGTTGGTTTTAATATTCTTGTAATATTTCGTACAGCTAATTACATAAAGTTCATCGGTTAGGAATATTAGTTTTAAAGTATTAATACTCCCTTTAACGTCAAAATCGGCTGATTAAGATGTAATACTTGCAATAAACATTTTCAATCGTACATTATTCGAGTTATTTCGACTTTTGGTTATAATATTCGTTTAATATTTTACACAGCTAATTTAATTAGCGTCTTTGGTTAGTAATCCAACTTAAAACATATCAAAAGTACTATAGACGCTAAAATAGGCTGTTTTAAACAAAATACTTGTATTAAACCTTTTTTATTGTAACTTTATGAAACATTTTGATTATTGGCATTAATATTCTCGTATTATATCATACAGCTAAATAAATAAGTCCCTAGGTTAGGATTATTAATTTTAAAGTATTAAAACTCCTTTTGACATCAAAATCGGCTGTTTAAGACAAAAAACTTGCAATGAACATTGTTTATCATTCATCACTTGAGTTATTTCGATTATTAATTACAATATTCTTGTAATAAATCGTAAAGGTATTTTAAAAAACACCTTAGGTTAAAATAATTAATTTTCAAATATTAAAATCTCTTTTGATGTCAAAATCGGCTGTTAAGACGAAACACTTGCAATAAAAATTGTTCATCGTACAGTATTTAAGTTATTTCGATTGTTAGTTATAATATTATTGTAGTATATCATACAGCTTATTAAATAAACCTGTTCGGTTAGGAATATTATTTTTAAAGTATCAAAACTCCTTTTGACGTCAAAATCGGCTGTTTGAAACGAAAACTTGCAATAAACATTGTTTATCGTTCATTATTTGAGTTATTTTGATTATTAGTATTAATATTCTTGAAATAAATCATACAGATAATTAAACAAACCTCTTTGGGTTAATATTATAGTTTTAAAATATTAAAACTTCTTTTGATGTCAAAATCGGCTGATTAAGACGAAATACTATTTATAAACATTGTTTATCATACATTATTTGAGTTATTTCAATTTTTAATTATAAAATGCTTGTAGTATATCATACAGCTAATTTATTAAACCTCTTCGGTTAGGAATATTAGTTTTAAAGTATTAAAACACCTTTTGACGTCAAAATCTGCTTTTTAAGACGAAATACTTGAAAGAAACATTGTTTATGGTAATTTATTAAAGTTATTTCAATTATTAGTCACAAAATCCCTTGTAATAACTAGTACAGCTAATGTAATAAACGTCTTTGGTTAAAAATTTTAGTTTTAAAGTATTAAAACTTCTTTTGACGTCAAAATCAGCTGTTTAAAACGAAAAACTTGCAATAAACATTGTTTATCGTACATTATTTGAGTTATTTCGACTTTTGGTTATAATATTCGTGTTATATTTTGTACAGCTAATTTACTAAACATCTTTGGTTAGTAATCTAACTTTTAACATATAAAAAGTACAATACACGATATTATAGGCTGTTTTGAACAAAATGCCTGTATTAAAACCTTTTTTATCGTACGTTATTTTAATTACTTTGTATATTAGCATTAATATTGTTGAAATTTATCCTACAGCTAATTAAATCAAAATCTTCGGTTAGGAATATTAGTTTTAAAGTATCAAAGCTCCTTTTGACGTCAAAATCGACTGTTTCAGACGAAACACTTGATTTCGATTGTTTGTTACAATATTCTTGTAATATTTTGTACAGCTATTTAAATAAAGTATTTCGGTTAGGATTATTAGTTTTAAAGTATTAGAACTCTTTTTGACGTCAAAATCGGCTGTTTAAGACGAAATACCTGCAATAAATATTGTTTATTGTACATTATTTGATTTATTTCGACTTTTAATTATAATATTCTAATAATATTTTGTACAGCTAATTTAATAAACGTCTTAGGTAGTCATCTAATTTTACACATAACAAAAGTATATAGACGTTATAATAGGCTGTTTTAAACAAAATACTAGTATTAAACCCTTTTTTTCGTACACTATAGGAATTACTTTTGATTATTGGCATTAATATTCTTGTAATATATCATACAGCTAAGAAAATAAACCTCTTCGGTTAGTAATATTAGTTTTAAAGTATTAAAACCGCTTTTGACGTCAAAGTCGGCTGTTTAAGCCGAAATACATGCAATAAACATTGTATATCGTTCAATATTTGAGTTATTTCGATTATTAGTTACAATATTCTTGTAATAACTCGTAAAGGTAGTTTAATAAACGTCTTCAGTTAAAAATATTAGTTTTAAAATATAAAAAACTCCTTTTGACGTCAAAATCGGCTCTTTAAGACGAAAAACTTGCAATAAACATTATTTATCGTACAGTAATAAGGTTAGTTCATTGTTGGTTAAAATATTCTTTTAATATTTTGTAGAGCTAATAAATTAAAGCTTTTCGATTAGGTATATTAATTTTAAAGTATTAAAACTCCATTTGACGTCAAAATCGGCCGTTTAAGACGAAATACTTGAAATAAACATTGTTTATTGAACATTATTTGAGTTATTTCGATTTTTTGTTATAATCGTCTTCGGTTAGTAATCAATCCTACTTTAAATATATTAAAATTACAATAGACGTTATAATAGGCTGTTTTAAACAAAATACTTGTATTAAATTCTGTTTTATCATACACTATTTGATTTTTTTTGATTATAGGTTTTAATATTCATCAAATATATCAAAGAGCAAATTAAATAAACCTGTTCGGTTAGGAATATTAGTTTTAAAGTATTAAAACTTTAATTGACGTCGAAATCGGCTGTTTAAGACGAAATACTTGCAATAAACATTGTTTTCCGTACATTATTTAAATTATTTTAATTTTTGGTTATAAAATGCTTGTATTATATCATACAATTATATTATTAAACCTCTTCGGTTAAAAATATTAGTTTTAAAGTATTAAAACACTTTTTGACGTCAAAATCGGCTTTTTAAGACGAAATACCTGTAATAAACATTATTTATCGTTATTTTTTTGAGTTATTTCGTTTGTTAGTTACAATATTCTAGTAAAACTCGTAAGGGTAAATTATTAAAGGTCTTCAGTTAAGAATGTTAGTTTTAAAGTATTGAAACTCCTTTTGACGTCAAAATTGGCTGTTTAATACGAAACACTTGCAACAAACATTGTTTTTCGTACATTATTTGAGTTATTTTGCCTTTTGGTTATAATATTTGTTTAATATTTTGTACAGCTAATTTACTAAACGTCTTTGGTTAGTAATGTAACTTTTAACATATAAAAAGTACTATAGACGATATAATAGGCTGTTTTAAACAAAATAACTGTGGTAAACCCTTTTTTATCGAACGATACTTGAATTATTTTGGTTATTAGTATTAATATTCTTGTAATTTATCCTACAGCTAATTAAATCGAAATCTTCGGTTATGATTATTAGTTTTAAAGTATCTAAACTCTTTTTGACGTCAAAATCGGCTGTTTAAGAAGAAATACCTGCATTAAACATTGTTTATCGTACATTATTTGATTTATTTTGACTTATAATTATAATATTCTTGTAAAATTTTGTACAGCTTATTTAGTAAACGTCTTTGGTAAATAATTTAACTTTAAACATATTAAAATGACTATAGACGTTATAATACGCTGTTTTGAACAAAATACATATATTAATTCCTTTTATAGTACACTATTTGAACTATTTTGATTATTGGTACTTATATTCTTGAATTATTTCATACAGCTTATTAAATAGACCTCTTTGGCTAGAAATATTAGTTTTAAAGTATTAAAACTCCTTTTGACGTCTAAATCGGTTGATTAAGACGAAATACTTGCAATAAACATTGTTTATCCTTCATTATTTGAGTTATTTCGATAATTAGTTACAATATTCTTGTAATAACTCGTAATGGTAATCTAATAAACGTCTTCGGGTAGAAATAATAGTTTTAAAATATTAAAACTCCTTTTGATGTCAAAATCGAGTGTTTAAGACGAAGCACTTGCAATAAACATTGTTTATCGGAAGTTATTTAAGTTATTTTGATTGTTGGTTATTATAATTTTGTAATATATCATACAGCTAATTAAATAAACCTTTTCGGTTAGAATATTAGTTTTAAAGTATTAAAACTCCTTTTGACGTCAAAATCGGCTGTTTAAGACCAAATACTTGCAATAAACATTGTTTATCGTTAATTATTTGAGTTGTTTCGATTATCAGTTACATTATCCTTGTAATAACTCGTAAAGGTAGTTTAATAAGCGTTTTCGGTTAAAAATATTAGTTTTAAAGTATTAAAAACTCGTTTTGACGTCAATATCGGCTGTTTAAGACGAAACACGTGCAATAAACATTATTTATCAAATATTATTTGAGTTATTTCGATTTTTTGTTATAACAATCCTGTAATATTTTGCACAGCTTATTTAATAAACGTCTTCGGTTAGTAATCAATTTAACTTAAAATATATTAAAATTACTATAGACGTTATAATAGGCTGTTTTAAACAAAATACTTGTGTTAAATTCTTTTTTATCGTACACTATTTGAATATTTTTGATTATAGGTATTAATATCCATGAAATATATCATAGAGCAAATTAAATAAACGTATTCGGTTAGGAATATTATTTTTAAAGTTTTAAAACTTCTTTTGACTTCAAAATCGGCTGATTAAGACGAAATACTTGCAATAAACATTGTTTTTCGTTTCTTATTTAAGTTATTTCGATTATTAGTTACAGTATTCTAGTAAAAACTCGTAACGGTAATTTAATAAAGGTCTTCGGTTAAGAATGTTAGTTTTGAAGTATTAAAACTCTTTTTGCATCAAAATTGGCTGTTTAGTACGAAACACTTGCAATAAACATTGTTTATTGTACAGTATTTTAGTTATTTCGATTGTTGGTTATAATATTCTTGTAATATGTCGTACAGCTAATTCAATAAAGATCTTCGGTTAGGAATTTTAGTTTTAAAAAATTGAAACTCCTTTTGACGACAAAATCGGCTTTTTAAGACGAAATACTTGCAATAAACATTGTTTATCGTACAGTATTTGATTTATTTCGACTTTTAATTATAATAATTTTGTAAAATTTTGTACAGCTTATTTAGTAAACGTCTATGGTTATTAATCTAACTTCAAACATATTTAATTATTATAGACGTTATAATAGGCTGTTTTAAACAAAATACATGTATTACTTCCTTTTATCGTACGTCTATTTGAATTACTTTGATTATTGGTACTTATATTCTTGAAATATATTATACAGATTATTAAATAAACCTCTTTGGTTAGGAGTATTAGTTTTAAAGTATTAAAACTCATTTTGACGTTTAAATCGGCTGTTTAAGACGTAATACTTGCAATAAACATTGTTTATCGTTCATTATTTGAGTTTATTCCATTATTTATTACAATATTCTTGTAATAACTTGTAATGGTATCTTAATGAACGTCTTCGGTAAGAAATATTATTTCTAAAGTGTTTAAACTCCTTTTGACGTCAAAATCGGCTGTTTAAGACAAAATACTTGCAATAAACTTTATTTAACGTTTATTATTTGAGGTATTTCGATTATAAATTACAATATTCTTATTATAACTCGTAAAGGTAATTTAATAAACGTTTTCAGTTAAAAATTTTAATTTTAAGGTATTAAAACTCCTTTCGACGTCAAAATCAACTGTTTAAGACGAAACACTTGCAATAAACATTGTTTATCGTACAGTATTAAAGTTATTTCGATTGTTGGTTATAATGTTCTTGTAATGTTCCAAACAGCTAATTAAATAAACCACTTGATTTGGAATATTAGTTTCAAACTTTTAAAACTCCTTTTGACGTTAAAATCGGGGTTTTAAGACGAAATACTTGCAATAAACATTGTTTATCGTACATTATTTGAGTTATTTTGACTTTCGGTTATAATATTCTTGTAATATTTTGTATAACTAATTTAATAAATGTCTTTTGTTAGTAATCTAACCATTAACATATTAAAAGTAATATAGACGTTATAATAGGCTGTTTTAAACAAAATACTTGTATTATACCCTTTTTTATCGTACACTATTTGAATTATTTTCATTAATTGCATAAATATTCTTGTAATTTATCATACAGCTAATTAAATAAACCTCTTTGGTTAGGAATATTAGTTTTAAAATAATAAAACTCCTTTTGACGTCAAAATCGGCTGTTTAAGACGAAATACCTGCATTAAACGTTGTTTATTGTACATTATTTGAGTTATTTCGATTTTTATTCATAATAATCTTCTAATATGTCGTAAATGTAATTCAATAAATGTCTTCGGTTAGGAATATTAGTTATGAAGTATTAAAACTCCCGTTGAAGTAAAATCGGCTGTTTAAGACGAAAAACTTGCAATAAACATTGTTTATCGTAAAGTACTTAAGTTATTCCGATTGTTGGTTATAATATTCTTCTTATATTTCGTACAGCTAATTAAATAAAGATCTTCGGTTAGGAGTATCAGTTATGAAGTATTAAAACTCCTTTTGACATCAAAATCGACTGTATAAGATGAAACACTTGCAATAAACATTGTTTATCGTAGAGTTTTAAAGTTATTTCGATATTTGGTTTCTATTTTCTTGCAATATATCTTACAGCTTATTAAATAAACCTCTTCTATTAGGAATATTAGTTTTAAACTTTTAAAAATACTTTTGATGTTAAAATCGGATTTTTAAGACAAAATACTTGCAATAAACATCGTTTATCTTACTATATTTGATTTATTTCGATTTTTGGTTATAGTATTCTTGTAATATTATGTACAGCTTCTTTAGTAAACGTCTTTGGTTAGTAATCTAATTTTAAACATATTAAAAGTACTATAGACGTTATAATAGACTGTTTTAAAAAAATATATAAATTAAATTCTTTATTATCGTTCATTATTTTAATTCTTTTGATTATTGGTAAAAATATTGTTAAAATATATCATACAGTTAACATATAAACCTCTTCAGTTAAAAATATTAGTTTTAAAGTATTAAAACTCCTTTTAACGTAAAAATCGACTTTTTAATACGAAATACTTGCAATAAACATTGTTTATCGTTATTCAATTAAGTTATATAAATTATAAGTAATAATATTCTAGTAACAACTCGTAAGGGTAATCTAATTAAGGTCCTGGGTTAAAAACATTAGTTATAAAGTATTAAAACTCCTTTTGACGTCAAAATCGGCTATTTAAGACGAAATACTTGCAATAAACTTTGTATATCGTTTATTATTTTGGGTATTTAGATTATAAGTTACAATATTCTTGTTATAACTCGTAAAGGTAATTCAATAAACGTTTTCAGTTAAAAATTTTAGTTTTTAAGTAGTAAAATTCTATTTGACGTCAAAATCGGCTGTTTAAGACGAAACACTTGCAATAAACATGGTTTATCTTACAATATTTGAATTATTTCGATTATTGTTTATAATATTCTTGTAATATTTCGTACAGCTTATTACATAAAGTTTTTGCATTAGGAATATTAGTTTTAAAGTAGTAAAACTCCCTTTGGTGTCAAAATTGGCTGTTTAAGACAAAATACTTGCAATAAACATTGTTTATCGTACATTATTTGAGTTATTTCGATTGTTTGTTATAATATCCATGTATTATTTCGTACAGCTAATTACATAAAGTCTTCGGTTTGGAATATTAGTTTTAAAGTATTTAAACTCCCTTTGACGTCAAAATCGGCTTGTTAAGATGAAACACTTGCAATAGCATTGTTTTTCGTACAGTATATAAGTTATTTCGATTGTTGGTTTTAATATTCTTGTAATATTTTACACAGCTAATTTAATTAATGTCTTTGGTTAGTAATCCGATTTAAAACATATTAAAAGTACTATAGACGCTATAATAGGCTGTTTTAATCAAAATACTTGTATTAAACCCTTTTTTATTGTAACTATATGAGTTATTTTGATTATTGGCATTAATATTCTTGTATTATATCATACAGCTAATTAAATAAATCCATAGGTTAGGAATATTAATTTTAAAGTATTAAAACTCCTTTTGACGTCAAAATCGGCTGTTTAAGACAAAAAACTTGCAATAAACGTTGTTTATCATTCATCACTAGAGTTATTTCGATTATTAGTTACAATATTCTTGTAATAAGTCGTAAAGGTATTTTAAAAAACATCTTAGGTTTAAAATATTAGTTTTAAAATATTAATTATGCTTTTCCCGTCAAAATCAGCTGTTTAAGTTGCAATAAAAATTGTTCATCGTGCAGTATTTAAGTTATTTCGATTGTTGGTTATAATATTATTGTAATATATCACACAGCTTATTAAATAAACCTCTTCGGTTAGGAATATTATTCTTAAAGTATTAGAACTCCTTATGACGCCAAAATCGGCAGTTTAAAACGAAAACTTGCAATAAACATTGTTTATCGTTCAGTATTTGAGTTATTTTGATTATTGTTATTAATTTTCTTAAATTAAATCGTACAGCTAGTTAAATAAACCTCTTCAGGTAAATATATTAGTTTTAAAGTATTAAAACTCCTTTTGATGTCAAATCGGCTGATTAAGACAAAATACTTGGAATAAACATTGTTTATCATACATTATTTGAGTTATTTCAATTTTTGGTTATAAAATGCTTGTAGTATATCATACAATTAATTTATTAAACCTCTTCGGTTAGGAATATTAGTTTTAAAGTATTAAAACACCTTTTGACGTCAAAGTCGGATTTTTAAGACGAAATACTTCCAATCAACATTGTTTATCGTTATTTATTTAAGTTATTTCAATTATTAGTTACAAAATTCTTTTAATAACTAGTTAAGCTAATATTATAAACGTCTTCGGTTAAAAATTTTAGTTTTAAAGTATTAAAACTCCTTTTGACGTCAAAATTAGCTGTTTAAGACGAAAGACTTGCAATAAGCATTGTTTATCTTACATTATTTGAGTTATTTTAATTTTTGGTTATAATATTTTTGTAATATTTTGTACAGCTTATTTAGTAAACGTCTTTAGTTAGTAATCTAACTTTAAACATATTAATATGACTATATACGTTTTAATAGACTGTTTAGAACGAAATAACTATATTAAACCCTTTTTTATCGTACATTATTTAAATTACTTTAATTATAAGTAATAATATTGTTTTAATCAATCAAACAGCTCATTAAATAAACCTCTTTGGTTAGGAATATTAGTTTTAAAGTATTGAATTCCTTTTGACGTCAAAATCGGCTGTTTAAAACGAAGCACTTGCAATAAACATTGTTTATCGTTCATTATTTGAGTTATTTCGATAATTAGTTACAATATTCTTGTAATAACTCGTAAAGGTAACTTAATAAAGGTCTTCGGTGAAAAATAATAGTTTTATAGTATTAAAACTCTTTTTGACGTCAAAATCGGCTGTTTAAGATAAAACACTTGCAATAAACATTGTTTATCGTAGATTATTTGAGTTATTTCGATTTTTGGAATTAATATTCTTGTAATTTTTCGTACAGCTAATTTAATTAACGTCTTAGGTTATAGTTCTAACTTTAAACATATTAAAAGTACTATAGACGTTATTATAAGCTGTTTTAAATAAAATACATTTATTAAACTCTTTTTTATCGTACACTATTAGAATTATTTTGATTATTGGTATTAATATTCTTGATATATATCATTCAGCTTATTAAATAAACCTCTTTGGTTAGGAATATTAGTTTTAAAGTATTAAAACTCCTTTTGACGTCAAAAGCGGCTGTTTAAAACGAAGCACTTGCAATAAACATTGTTTATCGTTCATTATTTGAGTTATTTCGATAATTAGTTACAATATTCTTGTAATAACTCGTAAAGGTATCTTAATATAGGTTTTCGGTGAAAAATAATAGTTTTATAGTATTAAAACTCTTTTTGACGTCAAAATCAGCTGTTTAAGACGAAATACTTGCAATAAACATTGTTTATTGTAAATTATTTGAGTTATTTCGATTTTTAGTTATAATATTCTTGTAATTTTTTGTACAGCTTATTTAATAAACGTCTTCGGTTAGTAATCTAACTTTAAACATATTAAATTACTATCGACGTTATAATAGGTTGTTTTAAACAAAATACTTGTAAAAAATTGTTTTTTATCACACACTATTTGAGTTATTTTGATTATTGGTATTAATATTCTTGAAATATATCATACAGCTAATTAAATAAACCTCTTCTTTTAGGAATATTAGTTTTAAAGTATTAAAACTTCTTTTGACGTCAAAATCGGCTTTTTAAAACGAAACACTTGCAATAAACATTGTTTATCGTGATTATTTAAGTTATTTCGACTTTTGGTTATAATATTCGTGTAATATTTTGTACAGCTAATTTACTAAACATCTTTGGTTAGTAATCTAACTTTTAACATATTAAAAGTACAATAGACGATATAATAGGCTGTTTTAAATAAAATACCTGTATTTAACCCTTTTTTAAACTTCGGTATTTGAATTACTTTGATTATTAGCATTAATATTATTGTAATTTATCCTACAGCTAATTAAATCGAAATCTTCGCTTAGGAATATTAGTTTTAAAGTATCAAAACTACTTTTGACGTCAAAATCGGCTGTTTAAGACGAAACACTGGCTTTCGATTGTTGGTTATAATATTCTTGTAATATTTTGTACAGCTATTTAAATAAAGTTTTTCGGTTAGGATTATTAGTTTTAAAGTATTAAAACTCCCTTTGACATCAAAATAGGCTGTTTAAGACGAAATACCTGCAATAAATATTGTTTATTGCACATTATTTGATTTATTTCGACTTTCAATTATAATATTCTCATAATATTTTGTACAGCTAATTTATTAAACATCTTTAGGTAGTCATCGAATTTTAAACATAACAAAAGTATATAGACGTTATAATAGGCTGTTTTAAACAAAATACTTGTATTAAACCCATTGTCGTACACTATAGGAATTACTTTTGATTATTGGCATTAATATTCTTGTAATGTATCATACAGCTAATAAAATAAACCTCTTCGGGTAGTAATATTAGTTTTAAAGTATTAAAACTGCTTTTGACGTCAAAATCGGCTGTTTATGACGAAATACTTGCAATAAACATTGATTATCGTTATTTATTTAAGTTATTTCAATTATTAGTCACAACATTCTTGTAATAACTAGTAAAGCTAATGTAATAAACGTCGTCGGTTAAAAACTTTAGTTTTAAAGTATTTAAACTCCTTTTGACGTCAAAATCAGCTGTTTAAGATGAAATACTTACAATAAACATTGTTTGTCGTACATTATTTGAGTTATTTTATTTATTTATATTATTCTTGTAATATTTCGTACACCTAATTTAATAAACGTCTTTGGTTATCAATCTAACTTTAAACATATTAAAAGTACTATATACGTTATTATAGGCTATTTTAAACAAAATACATGTATTAAATTTATTTTATCGTACACTATTAAAATTATTTATATTATTGTTATTAATATACTTGAAATATATCATTCAGCTTATTAAATAAACCGCTTCTGTTAGGAATATTAGTTTTAAAGTGTTAAAACACCTATAGACTTCAAAATCGGATTTTTAAGACGAAATACTTGCAATAAACATTGTTTATCGTTATTTATTTGAGTTATTTCAATTATTAGTTACAACATTCTTGTAATAACTAGTACAGCTAATGTAAAAAACGTTTTAGGTTAAAAATTTTAGTTTTAAAGTATTAAAACTCCTTTTGACGTCAAAATCAGCTGTTTAAGACGAAAGACTTGCAATAAAATTTGTTTATAGCACATTATTTGAGTTATTTTGATTTTTAATTATAATATTCTTGTAATATTTTGTACAGCTTATTTTGTAAATGTCTTTTGTTAGTAATCTAACTTTAAACATATTAAAATTTCCATAGACGTTATAATAGGTTGTTTAAGACGAAAAAACTATATCAAACTCTTTTTATTATACATTATTTGAATTACTTTGATTATAAGTATTAATATTGTTTTAATATATCACACAGCTAATAAAATAAACCTCTTTGGTTAGGATTATTAGTTTTAAAGTATCAAAACTCTTTTTGACGTCGAAATCGGCTGTTTAAGACGAAATACTTGCAGTAAACATTGTTTATCGTACATTATTTGAGTTATTTCGATTTTTGGAATTAATAATCTTGTAATTTTTCGTACAGCTAATTCAATTTACGTCTTATGTTATAGTTCCAATTTTAAACATATTAAATGTACTATAGACTGATATAATAGGCTGTTTTAAACAAAATAATTATATCAAACCCTTTTTTATCGTACGTTATTTAAATTACTTTGATTATTAGTATTAATATTCTTGTAATATATCATACAGCTAATTAAATAAACCTCATTGGTAAGGAATATTAGTTTTAAAGTATTAAAATTCCTTTTGATGTCAAAATCTGCTGTCTAAGACGAAATACTTACAATAAACATTGTTTATTGTACATTATTTGAGCTAATTCGATTTGTTTATAATATTCTTGTAATATTTCGTACAGCTAATTTAATAAACGTCTTTGGTTAGTAATCTAACTTCTAACATATTAAAAGTACTTTTGACGTTATTATAAGCTGTTTTAAACAAAATACTTGTAAAAAATTGTTTTTTATCACACACTATTTGAGTTATTTTGATTATTGGTATTAATATTCTTGAAATATATCATACAGCTAATTAAATAAACCTCTTCTTTTAGGAATATTAGTTTTAAAGTATTAAAACTTCTTTTGACGTCAAAATCGGCTTTTTAAAACGAAACACTTGCAATAAACATTGTTTATCGTGATTATTTAAGTTATTTCGACTTTTGGTTATAATATTCGTGTAATATTTTGTACAGCTAATTTACTAAACATCTTTGGTTAGTAATCTAACTTTTAACATATTAAAAGTACAATAGACGATATAATAGGCTGTTTTAAATAAAATACCTGTATTTAACCCTTTTTTAAACTTCGGTATTTGAATTACTTTGATTATTAGCATTAATATTATTGTAATTTATCCTACAGCTAATTAAATCGAAATCTTCGCTTAGGAATATTAGTTTTAAAGTATCAAAACTACTTTTGACGTCAAAATCGGCTGTTTAAGACGAAACACTGGCTTTCGATTGTTGGTTATAATATTCTTGTAATATTTTGTACAGCTATTTAAATAAAGTTTTTCGGTTAGGATTATTAGTTTTAAAGTATTAAAACTCCCTTTGACATCAAAATAGGCTGTTTAAGACGAAATACCTGCAATAAATATTGTTTATTGCACATTATTTGATTTATTTCGACTTTCAATTATAATATTCTCATAATATTTTGTACAGCTAATTTATTAAACATCTTTAGGTAGTCATCGAATTTTAAACATAACAAAAGTATATAGACGTTATAATAGGCTGTTTTAAACAAAATACTTGTATTAAACCCATTGTCGTACACTATAGGAATTACTTTTGATTATTGGCATTAATATTCTTGTAATGTATCATACAGCTAATAAAATAAACCTCTTCGGGTAGTAATATTAGTTTTAAAGTATTAAAACTGCTTTTGACGTCAAAATCGGCTGTTTATGACGAAATACTTGCAATAAACATTGATTATCGTTATTTATTTAAGTTATTTCAATTATTAGTCACAACATTCTTGTAATAACTAGTAAAGCTAATGTAATAAACGTCGTCGGTTAAAAACTTTAGTTTTAAAGTATTTAAACTCCTTTTGACGTCAAAATCAGCTGTTTAAGATGAAATACTTACAATAAACATTGTTTGTCGTACATTATTTGAGTTATTTTATTTATTTATATTATTCTTGTAATATTTCGTACACCTAATTTAATAAACGTCTTTGGTTATCAATCTAACTTTAAACATATTAAAAGTACTATATACGTTATTATAGGCTATTTTAAACAAAATACATGTATTAAATTTATTTTATCGTACACTATTAAAATTATTTATATTATTGTTATTAATATACTTGAAATATATCATTCAGCTTATTAAATAAACCGCTTCTGTTAGGAATATTAGTTTTAAAGTGTTAAAACACCTATAGACTTCAAAATCGGATTTTTAAGACGAAATACTTGCAATAAACATTGTTTATCGTTATTTATTTGAGTTATTTCAATTATTAGTTACAACATTCTTGTAATAACTAGTACAGCTAATGTAAAAAACGTTTTAGGTTAAAAATTTTAGTTTTAAAGTATTAAAACTCCTTTTGACGTCAAAATCAGCTGTTTAAGACGAAAGACTTGCAATAAAATTTGTTTATAGCACATTATTTGAGTTATTTTGATTTTTAATTATAATATTCTTGTAATATTTTGTACAGCTTATTTTGTAAATGTCTTTTGTTAGTAATCTAACTTTAAACATATTAAAATTTCCATAGACGTTATAATAGGTTGTTTAAGACGAAAAAACTATATCAAACTCTTTTTATTATACATTATTTGAATTACTTTGATTATAAGTATTAATATTGTTTTAATATATCACACAGCTAATAAAATAAACCTCTTTGGTTAGGATTATTAGTTTTAAAGTATCAAAACTCTTTTTGACGTCGAAATCGGCTGTTTAAGACGAAATACTTGCAGTAAACATTGTTTATCGTACATTATTTGAGTTATTTCGATTTTTGGAATTAATAATCTTGTAATTTTTCGTACAGCTAATTCAATTTACGTCTTATGTTATAGTTCCAATTTTAAACATATTAAATGTACTATAGACTGATATAATAGGCTGTTTTAAACAAAATAATTATATCAAACCCTTTTTTATCGTACGTTATTTAAATTACTTTGATTATTAGTATTAATATTCTTGTAATATATCATACAGCTAATTAAATAAACCTCATTGGTAAGGAATATTAGTTTTAAAGTATTAAAATTCCTTTTGATGTCAAAATCTGCTGTCTAAGACGAAATACTTACAATAAACATTGTTTATTGTACATTATTTGAGCTAATTCGATTTGTTTATAATATTCTTGTAATATTTCGTACAGCTAATTTAATAAACGTCTTTGGTTAGTAATCTAACTTCTAACATATTAAAAGTACTTTTGACGTTATTATAAGCTGTTTTAAACAAAATACATTTGTTAAATTCTTTTTTATCGTACACTATTAAGTTATTTATATTATTGTTATTAATATTCTTGAAATATATGATTCAGCTTATTAAATAAACCTTTACGGTTAGGAATATTAGTTTTAAAGCATTATAACTCCCTTTGACGTCAAAATCGGATTTTTAAGACAAAATACTTGCAATAAACATTGTTTATCGTTATTTATTTGTGTTATTTCAACTATTAGTAACAACATTTTTGTAATAACTAGTAAAGCTAGCGTAATAAACATCTTCGGTTAAAGTTATTAGTTTTAAAGTATTAAAATTCGTTTTAACGTTAAAATCAGCTGTTTAAGACGAACAAATCGCACAAAAAATTGTTTATCGTACGTAATTTGAGTTATTTTGATTTTAGTTATAATATTCTTGTTATATTTCTAACAGCTAATTTGATAAATGTCTTTGGTTAGTAATCTATTTTTAAACATATTAAAAGTACAATAGGCGTTAAAATTAGATGTTTAAAACAAAATACTTGCAATAAACACTGTTTATCGTACATTACATGAGTTATTTAGATTATTGGTTATGATTTTCGTGTAAAATTTCTTAAAGGTAATTTAATAAACGTCTTCGTTATAAAATATTAGTTTTAATGCATTAAAACTCTCTATGACGTAAAAATCGGCTAATTAAGACGAACTACTTTTAATAAACATTGTTTATCGTACATTATTTGATTTATTTCTATGTTGGTTATAATATTCTTAAAATATATCATACAGCTAAACAAATAAACCTCTTCGTTAGGAATATTAATTTTAAAGTATAAAAACTCCTTTTGACGTCAAAATAGACTATTTAAGACGAAATATTTGCAATAAACATTGTTTATCGTAGATTATTTTAGTTATTTCGTTTTTGGTTGTAATATTCTTGTAATATTTCGTCAAGGTAATTTAATAAACTTCTGCGATTCAAAATATTAGTGTTAAATGTTAAAACTCCTTTTGACGTCAAAATCTTCTGTTTAAAACGATATACTTGCAATAAACATTGTTTATCGTATATTACTTAATTTATTTTGATTTTTGGCTATAATTTTCTTGTAATATAAATTACAGTTTATTAAATAAACCTCTTTGGTTAGGAATATTAAATTTAAAGTGTTAAAATTTCTTTTGACGTCAAAATTGGCTGTTTAAATCGAAATACTTGCACTAAAAATTGTATATTGTACTTTATTTGAGCTATTGCGATATTGGTTATAATATCTTTGCAATATTTTGTTAAGGTAATTAAGTAAACCTATTCGGTTAGAAATATTAGTTTTAAATTATTAAAGCTCCTTTTGACGTCAAAATCGGCTATCTAAGACACAATACTTGCAAAAAACATTGTTTATCGTGCATTATTTGAGTTTTTTGGATTTTGCTTGTAATGTAATTGTAATATTTGTAAAGGTAATTTAATAAACGTCTACCGTTAAAAATATTAGTTTTAACGTATTAAAACATCTTAGACGTCAAAATCGGCTATTTAATACAAAATACTTGCAATAAACATTGTTTATCGTACATTATTTGAGTTATTTCGATTTTTTGTTACAATATTTTGTATTATTTCGTAAAAGTATTTTAATAAACGTCTTCAGTTAGAATATTAGTTTTAAATTATTAGAACTTCTTTTAACGTTAAAATCGGCTATTTAGAAGAAATACTTGCAAAAAAACATTGTTTATTGTTCATTATTACAGTTATTATGATTTTTGGTAATAATATTATTGTAATATTTCGTAATGGTAAATTTACTAACGCTTTCGGATAAAAATATTAGTTTTAAAGTATTAAAACTCGTTTAACGTCAAAATCGGCTGTTTGATTCAAACAAATCGCAAAAAACATTGTTTATCGTACTTTACTTGAGTTTTTCGATTTTTAGTTATAATACTCTTGTTATATTTCTTACAGCTAATTTGATAAACGTCTTTGGTTAGTAATCTAACTTTAAACATAGTAAAACTACAATAGGCGTTTAAATAGGCTGTTTTTAACAAAATACTTGCAATAAACACTGTTTATCGTACATTACATTAGTTATTTCGATTACTGTTCATGATATTCGTGTAATAATTCCTAAAGGTATTTTAATAAACGTCTTCGGTTAAAAATAATAGTTTTAAAGTATTAAAACTCTCTTTGATGTCAAAATCGGCTGTATAGGACGAAATACTTGTAATAAACATTGTTCATCGTACATTATTTGAGTTATTTCGATTTTTGGTTATAATATTCTTGTAATATTTCGTAAAGGTAATTTAATTAACGTCTTTGGTTAGTAAGCAAACTTTAAACATATTAAAAGTACTATAGACGTTATAATGAGTTGTTATAAACAAAATACTTGTATTAAACCCTTTTTTGTCTCACACTTTTTAAATTATTTTGATTATTGGTATTAATTTTCTTAAAATATATCATACAGCTAATTAAATAAACCTCTTCGGTTAGAAAAATTAGTTTTGAATTATTAAAACTCCTTTTGGCGTCAAAATCGGATGTTTAAGACGAAATACTTGTAATAAACATTATTTATCGTACACTATTTTAATTATTTAAATTTTTTGTTATAGTATTCCTCTAATATTTTGTAGAGCTAACTCAATAATCATCGTTGGTAAGTAATCTAAGTTTTAACTTATTAAAACTACTGTAGACGTTATTATAGGCTGTTTTAAACAAAATTCTTTTTTAAACCCTTTTAATCGTACACTATTTAATTTATTTTGATTATTGGTATTAATACTCTTGTAATATATCATATAGCCACCTAAATAAACCTTTTCAGTTCGGAATACTAGTTTTAAAGTATTAAAACTCCATTTGACGTCAAAATCGGCTGTTTAAAATGAAATACTTGCAATAAACACTGTTTATCGTATATTATATGGATTATTACGATTATTAATTCAATATTCTTGTAATAATTGCAATAGTTATTTATAAACGTATGCAGTTAAAAATTTTAGTTTTAAAGTATTATAACTTCTTTTGACGTCAAAATCAGCTGTTTAAGACGAAATACTTGCATTAAACATTGTTTATCGTACATTATTTTAGTTATTTCGATTTTTGGTTATAATATTCTTGTAATATTTCGTAATGCTCATTGAGTAAACGTCTTTAAAAAGGAATCTAACTATAAACAAATGAAAAGTATTATCGACGTTATAATAGACTGTTTTAAAAAATATTCTTCTATTAAACCGTTTATTATCGTATATTATTTAAATTAATTTGAAAATTGGTTGTAATATTCTTGTATTAGTTCGTAAAGATATTTTAATAATCGTCTTCGGTTAAAAATATTAGTTTTAAAGTATTAAAACTCCTTTAGACGTCATAATCGGCTGTTTAAAAACAAATAATTTCATTAATAATTGTTTTTCGTACATTATTTGAAGTATTTCGATTTTTGGTTATAATAATCATATTATATTTCGTAGAGCTAATTTAATAAAAGTCTTTGGTTAAAATCTAACTTTAAACATGTTAAAAGTACTATATATGTATAATAGGCTGTTTTAAACAAAATACTATTATTAAACCCTATTTTATCGAACACTATTTGGATTATTTCGATTATTAGTATAATATTTTTGTATATATCATACAGCTAATTAAATAAACCTCTTTGGTTAGGAATATTAGTTTTAAAGTATTAAAACTTCTTTTGACGTCAAAATCGGCTGTTCAAGACGTAATACTTGCAATAAATATTGTTTATCGTACACTGTTTGATTTATTTCTAGTGATGTACCGGACACGGATCCGGATTTTTTTTTCAAATTAGAATCCGGCCGGAACCGGACCTGGACTTTTTTTTCAAATTAGAGTCCGGCCGGAACCGGATCCGGACTTCTTTTTTCAAATTAGAATTCGGCCGGATCCGGATATCAGACAAAAATTGCAATATCCGGCCGGATCCGGATAGTGAGTGCGGTACATCACTAGAATAAACTAGCCTGAGTCAGAATGAGGTTTTTAAAAACTGAAAAAAAAAACTTTAATCTAATAATAAGTAGAACAGCTAGCCACAAGGTTTATTAAATTAGGTGTTACAGTAGACTACCGCTTAAGTACGCACTTTTTTTGGTACGCACCCCGCCTTAAGTACGCACTTATCCGGAAAGAGAAATAAAAATTCAAAATGTTTATATATTCTTTATAAATTTATAGCATTTAAAAGATATAGTGTTACCGTGAGTTGCTTGATGTTGAACTAATGAACATTGTAGAGCAACTTTTAATAACTTTGTAAATGAAACTAGAAAATTAAAAGTTTAAAAAATACAATTAAGTCTACATTTTTAACTGTGCCGTTATATGTACAATTTATTTGTCAAAATAAAGGATGTTATATTAGAACTTTTAAGAAACTCCAGTTTTTTTGCCTAAATTTTCAATCATTAAGGTTTACAAGATTATTTTATGTTTCCAGGTAGAATGGCCAACCTGCTGAGTTAGCCTGAGACTTTCACAACTTTTAAACTAGGGTGAGTAATCTTGAGTAGTTTAAGTGGTCTGAGATTTTTAAAGTCCTGTTATTAATTGTTAATAAACTAAAAACTTATGTAGTGGCTGCAGAAAAGTGAAATAATAATGATTTTTGAGCTGTAATGCTATAAAATAAACAAATCTAGATGTCAAAGTTAAAAAAACCTATAAGTACGACATAGTTAAGTCATAACTTAATTTAAATGTACACACATTGATCTTTTGAAAATGTTTGGTAAACACAATGTAGTTTGGTACTTTCCCTCTAACAAAACAAAATATGTGGCTAGTTGTAAGAAAGATACAAACACATATAATTCATATTATACTATGTCGTTAAAAAGTACGCACTACCCGTGCTAAGTCCGCACTTTTTGGTTGGGTTCAATTTGCGTACTTAAGTGGTAGTCTACTGTATTTACAATTAAAAATCTAAAATCATGTTCTTGAACAAAATACACTAGAAAATTACAAAATATTTAAAACTGGATCAGCTCAAACTCATTCAAAATCTAAAATAAAACTAGCCTTAGTTTTTATTTAAAACTAAACTAGCCTGAGGCACCCCAAAATTTTCTAAAATTCCCAAAAACTTTCAAACTAGCAGGGTTGCCACTGTTTAAGTCAATAAAACTAGCTAGAGTGAGTATAAAAAGCCTGAGTCAGAATAAGGTTTTTAAAAACTTAAAAAATTACTTTAATCTAATAATCAGTAGAACAGCTAGCAAAGGTTGACAATTTGGTAGTAAAGTTGTCGACTGATTGTGGTACACTTAACTTATTAGTACTATCCATCGTAGTTAAATCCTTCCATATTTAATTAATATCTAACAAATACTAAATTATAACTGAGACTACTATCTATAATCAGACACGACAGTTTAGAGTGATAAATCTTTTATATAAAACACAACAAGAAATACTAGCATATACAAAGTTATTAATTACTTTGGTAAGACTTTAAAAACTGGAAGCTATTTATTCTATATCAAAAGACTTAAAACAATAAACCAAAAATTAAATTAAACTATTAGTTAACAAGAAACTGTGAAATTAAAAAAAAAAACTATTAAACTATAAACCTGGATTAAATATTTAAACAATTAAACACCTGTTAAAATATTCACTTTAAAAAAAAACACTACTTACAATAAGCATTCACAAAAACGTTCAAGATATTTTGTTGCTTCAAGCCACACACCAAACTAACTAACTGCTTACATATAAACTGCCTGTCATGTTCTGATGTATTGTTGCATCAGTATATAGTTTAACACATTTCGTCATATGATTCTCATTGGCTCGTACATTCAACCGTATTAACTCTAAATATTCTCTGAGCTCAACTTTAAACAAGAAATAATGCAAGTATTCATTCCAAAATTTTAAATTTTACAACATATGTAAAGAGTTGCATTTCATGAAATGCTTATTTCATAGTTTAAATGTAAACAAATGTGAATTAGTCACGTGTACAAAATGAGCCAATCACGGTAGGTGTTTAATTCTAACTGACGAAAATGACTCTTATTAATTTACACAGGGTTTGTTTTTGAAAAAATACTTTGCAGTATGCTCTTGTTTACTAACTAGATCCGGGTCCGGCCGGATCTCTGTTAGGATCCGGCCGGACCCGGATCCGGACTTTTTTTTTTAATAAGAATCCGGCCGGAACCGGATCCGGACTTTTTTTTCAAATTAAAATCCGGCCGGATACGGATATCAGACAAAATGGCAATATCCGGCCGGACCCGGACCCGGATAATGAGTCCGGTACATCACTAGTTATTTCGATTTAAGTTATAATTAAGTTGTAATATTTTGTACAGGTTTCTTAATAAACCTCTTTGGTTAGTAATCTAATTTTAAACATATCAAAAGTGCTATAGACGTTATAATTGGCTGTTTTAAACAAAATACTCGTATTAAACTCTTTTTTATCGTACACTATTAGAATTATTTTGATTATTGGTATTAATATTCTTATAATATATCATACAGCTATTTAAATAAACCTCTTCGGTTAGGAATATTAGTTTTAAAATTTTAAAACTTTATTTGACGTCAAAATCGGCTGTTTAAGACGAAATACTTGCAATAAACATTGTTTATCGTACAATTTTTTAGTTATTTCGATTACTGGTTATATTACTCTTGTAGTATTTCGTAAAGCTAATAAGATTATTTTCTTTGGTTAGTAATCTAACTTTAAACATAATTCAAATACTATAACCGTTATAATAAGCTATTTTAAACAATATACTTGTATTAAACCCTTTTTTATCATACACTATTTGAGTTATTCGATTTTTGGTTATAATATTCTTGTAATATTTCGTAAAGGTAATTTATTAATTCATAGTTAAAAATATTATTCTTAAAGTATTAAAACTCCTTTTGACGTCAAAATCGACTGTTTCAGAAAAAATACTTGCAATAAACATTGTTCATTGTACATTATTTGAGTTATTTCGATTTTTGGTTTAAATATTCTTGTAATATTTCGTACAGCTAACTAAATAAACCTCTTCGATTAGGAATATTAGTTTTAAAGTATTAAAACTTTAATTGACGTCGAAATCGGCTGTTTAAGACGAAATACTTGCAATAAACATTGTTTATCGCACATTACTAAGTTATTTCGATTTTTAGTTATAATTAACTTGTAATATGTTGTACAGGTCTCTTAATAAATGTCTTTGGTTAGTAATCTAACTTTAAACATATCAAAAGTACTATAGACTTTAAAATAGTCTGTTTTAAACAAAATACTCGTATTTAAGCCTTTTTTTATCGTACACTATTTGAATTAATTTGATTATTGGTATTAATATTTTTGAAATACATCAAACAACTATATAATAAACCTCTTCGGTTAGGGATAATTATTTTAAAATAAAAAAACTTCTTTGACGTCAAACTCGGCTATTTAAAACGAAATACTTGCAATAAACATTGTTTATCGTACATTATTTGAGTTATTTCAACTTTTGGTTGTAATATTCTGGTAAATTTGTAAAGGTAATATAATAAACATCTTCGGTTAAAAATATTAGTTTTAAAGTATTAAAACTTCTTTTGACGTCTAAATCGGCTATTTAAGACGAAATACTTGCAATAAACATTGTTTATCGTACATTATTTTAGTTATTTTGATTTTTGGTTATAATATTCTTGTAATATTTCGTAAAGGTAATTTAATTAACGTCTTTGGTTAGTATTCTAACTTTAAACATATTAAAAGTACTATAGAGGTTATAAAAAGTTGTTTTAAACAAAATACTTGTATGAAACCTTTTTTATCGTACACTTTTTAAATCATTATGATTATTGGTATTAATATTCTTGAAATATATCATACAGCTAATTTAATAAACCTCTTCGGTTAGAAATATTAGTTTTAAAGTATTAAAACTCCTTTTGACGTTAAAATCGGCTGTTTAAAACAAAGTACTTGTAATAAACACTACTTATCGTACACTATTTTAATTATTGCAATTTTTTGTTAAAGTTTAACCAAATAGGGTATATTTTAATGTTAGTTTATGTTTATGTCTTAACTACGTGGTCTCCAGTAACTTACTAACTGACAGCTTTATTTACAAGTAGCTATAATTATAAGTTACAAAATTATTTCCTAAGTTTTAAATAAAACACACTTTGAATAAGTGCAATTTAGTTTATTAAATATTAACTCTTAGTTCTGAAGAAACAAACTATTAGATCACGACACAAATAAAATCTATAAAAAGTATATCAATCGTAAAGTTATATAAAATACTAACATTAACTCCGCGATGTAGACGTTTTCTTGATTCTTAAAACTTGTGTACAAAACGTTGAACTTAATCATAACTTGATCGTAACGCGGAATAAGTAAGCAACTAAATAAGCAACTAATGCGTATTTGTAAGACAAGCGCAAATATATACGCGTCGAAATAGAATTAACTCCCTAGTGTTGTTTTAGGAATTGGTATAATTGTTTTGAGAAAGCTTATCAGTAATATTATTGTTACATAAAATTCCGTATTTTTTCCCACTCTTTAAAATAAGACAATGAAATGTTAATATCATTACAACAGTATTCCTGTAATATTTTGTACAGCTAATTTAATAAACTTCTTCGGTTAGTATTCTAAGTTTTAACTTATTAAAAGTACTAGAGACGTTAATATAGGCTATTTTAAACAAATTTCTTGTATTAAACCCTTTTTTATCTTACACTATTTGATAATTTTGAATATTGGTATTAATACTCTTGTAATATATCATACAGCTAATTAAATAAATCTTTTCAGTTTGGAATATTAGTTTAAAAGTATTAAAACTCCTTTTGACGTCAAAATCGGCTGTTTAAGACGAAACACCTGCAATAAACATTAGTTATCGTACATTATTTGAGTTATTCGATTTTCGTTAATTATATCCTTGTAATATATCATACAGCTAACTAAATAAACCTCTTCGATTAAGAATATTAGTTTTAAAGTATTTAAACTTTATTTGACGTCAAAATCGGCTGTTTAAAACGAAAATATTTCAATAAACATTGTTTATCGTACATTATTTGAGTTATTCGATTTTCGTTAATTATATCCTTGTAATATATCATACAGCTAACTAAATAAACCTCTTCGATTAGGAATATTAGTTTTAAAGTATTAAAACTTTATTTGACATCAAAATCGGCTGTTTAAAACGAAATAATTTCAATAAACGTTATTTATTGTACAATAATTGAGTTATTTTGATTTTGGGTTGTAATATTCTTGTAATATTTCGTACAGCTCATTGAATAAACGTCTTTGGTAAGTTATCTAACTATAAACAAATGAAAAGTATTATAGACGTTATAATATGCTGTTGGAAACAAAATACTTGTATTAAACCGTTTTTAAACGCTTATTATTTAAATTATTTAAAAAATTTGTTATAATATTCTAGTAATAATTCGTAAAGATAATTTAATAAACGTCTTCGGTTAAAAATATTAGTTTTAAAGGATTAAAACTCCTTTTGACGTCAAAATCGGCTGTTTAAGACGAAATACTTGCAATAAACATTGTTTATCGTACATTATTTGAGTTATTCCGACGTTTAGTTATAATATTCTTGAAACATTTCGCACAGCTAATTTATTAAACGTTTTTTGTTAGTAATCTAACTATAAACAAACAAAAACTATTATACACATTATAATAGGCTGTTTAAAAAAAATACTTGTAATAAACCGTTTTTTACCGTATATTATCTAAATTATTTCGAAAATTGGTTGTAATATTCTTGTACTAATTCGTAAAGATAATTTCATAAACGTCTTCGGTAAAAAATATTAGTTTTAAAGTATTAAAACTCCTTTAGACGTCAGAATCGGCTGTTTAAAAACAAATGATTGCAATATTAATTGTTTGTCGTACATTATTTGAGTTTTTTCGATTTATGTTTATAATAAAGATATTTATATCTCGTACAGCTAATTTAATTACGTCTTTGGTTAGTATTCTAACTTTAAACATATACAAAGTACTATATACGTTATAATAGGCTGTTTTAAACAAAATACTTGTATTAAACCCTATTTTATCGTACACTATTTTAATTATTTTGATTATTGGTATTAATATTCTTGAAATATATCATACAGCTATTTAAATTTTACCTCTTCGGTTAAAAATTTAATTTTAAAGTATTAAAACTCCTTTTGACGTAAAAATCGGCTGTTTAAGACAAAATACTTGCAATAAACATTGTTTATCGTACATTATTTGAGTTATTCGATTTTCGTTAATAATATCCTTGTAATATATCATACAGCTAATTAAATAAACCTTGTCGATTAGGAATATTAGTTTTAAAGTGTTAAAACTTATTTTGACATCAAAAACGGCTGTTTAAATCGAAATACTTGCACTAAAAATAGTATATCGTACATTATTTGAGCTACTTCGATTTTGGTTATAATGTTCTTGTAATATTTCGTTAAGGTAATTAAGTAAACCTATTCGGTTAGGAATATTAGTTTTGAATTATTAAAGCTTCTTTTGACGTCAAAATCGGCTATCTATGACACAACACTTGACAAAAAACATAGTTTATCGTATATTATTTGAGTTATCTGGATATCTAATAATAATGTTATTGTAATATTTCGTAAAGGTAATTTAATAAACGTCTACTGTTAAAAATATTAGTTTTAAAGTATTAAAACATCTTAGACGTCAAAATCGGATATTTAATACGAAATACTTGCAATAAACATTGTTTATTGTACATTATTTGAGTTATTTCGATTTTTTGTTACAAGATTCTTGTAATATTTTTAAAAAGTATTTTAATAAACGTCTTCGGTTAAAAATATTATTTTTAGAATAATAGAACTTCATTTAACGTTAAAATCGGCTGTTTAAGACGAAATACTTGCAAAATAAAATTGTTTATTGTACATTATTTTAGTTATTATGATTTTTGGTAATAATATTATTGTAATATTTCGTAATGATAGTTTTATCAACGTGTTCGGTTAAAAATATTAGTTTTAAAGTATTAAAACTCGTTTAACGTCAAAATCGGCTGTTTTAGACGAACTAATCGCAAAAAACATTGTTTATCGTACGTTACTTGAGTTTTTCGATTTTTAGTTATAATACTCTTGTTATATTTCTTACATCTAACTTGATAAACGTCTTTCGTTAGTAATCTAACTTTAAACATAGTAAAACTACAATAGGCATTTAAATAGGTTATTTTAAACAAAATACTTGCAATAAAAATTGTTTATCGTACATTACATGAGTTATTTCGATTATTGTTTATGATATTCGTGTAATAATTCCTAAAGGTATTTAAATAAACGTTTTCGGTTAAAAATATTAGTTTTAAAATATTAAAACTCTCTTTGACGTCAAAATCGGCTGTTTAGGACGAAATACTTGTAATAAACATTGTTCATCGTACAATTTTTGAGTTATTTCGATTTTTGGTTAAAATATTCTCGTAATATTTCGTAAAGATAATTTAATTAACGTCTTTGGTTAGTAAGCAAACTTTAAACATATTAAAAGTACTATAGACGTTAAAATAAGTTGTTTTAAACAAAATACTTGTATTAAACCCTTTTTTATCGTACACTATTTTAATGATTTCAATTTTTTGTTATAGTATTCCTCTAATATTTTTTACAGCTAACTTAATAAACGCCGTCGTTAAGTTATCTAAGTTTTAACACATTTAAAGTACTATAGACGTTATTATAGGCTGTTTTAAACAAAATTTTTGTGTTAAACCCATTTTTATCGTACACTATTTGAATTATTTCTATTATTGGTATTAATATTCTTGTAATATATCATACAGCTAATTAAATAAACCTTTTCAGTTCGGAATATTAGTTTAAAAGTATTAAAGCCCCTTATGACGTCAAAATTGTTTGTTTAAGACGAATACTTGCAATAAACATTGTTTATTGTACATTATTTGAGTTATTTCGATTTTAGGTTATAATATGCTTGTGATATTTCGTAAAGGTAATTTAATAAACGTCTTCGGTTAAAAATATTAGTTTTATAGTATTATAACTCCTTTTGACGTCTAAATCGGCTGTTTAAGACGAAATAGTTGCAATAAACATTGTTTATCGTTCTTTATTTGAGTTATTTCGATTTTTGGTCATAATATTCTTATAATGTTTCGTAAAGGTAATCTAATTAACGTCTTTGGTTAGTAATCTAACTTTAAACGTAATAAAAGTATTATAGACGTTATAATAAGTTGTTTTAAACAAAATACTTGTATAATATCCTTTTTTATCGTCCACTTTTTAATAATTTTGATTATTAGTATTAATTTTCTTGAAATATATCATACAACTAATTTAATAAAGCTCTTCGGTTAGAAATATTAGTTTTAAATTATTAAAACTCTTTTTGACGTCAAAATCTGCTTTTTAAGACGAAAAACTTATAATAAACATTGTTCATCGTAAATTATTTGAGTTATTTCGATTTTTGTTATAATATTCTTGTAATATTTCGTGAAGGTAATTTATAAACGTCCAGGTTAAAATTATTAGTTATAAAGTATTAAAACTTCTTTTGACGTCAAAATCAGCTGTTTAAGGGAAATACTTGTAATAAACATTGTTTATCGTACATTATTTGAGTTAATTCGATTTTTGTTTATAGAATGCTTGTAATATTTCGTAAAGGTAATTTAATAAAACTTGTTTGGTAAAAAATATTATTTTTTAAGTTTTAAAGCTCCTTTAACGTAAAAATCGGCTGTTTAAGACGAAACACTTGCAATAAACATTATTTATCGTACATTATTTGAGTTATTTCGATTATTTATGTTAATATTCTTGTAATAATTCGTACATCTAATTAAACTAACGTCTTTGGGTAGTAATCTAACTTTAAACATACTAAAAATACTTTAGACGTTATTATAGGATGTTTTCAACAAAATACTTGAATTAATACCTTTTTTATTGTACAATATTTGAATTATTTTAATAATTGGTGTTAATATACTTCAAATATATCATACAGCTACTTAAATATACCTCTTTGGTTAGGAATATTAGTTTTAAGTATTTTAACTTCTTTTGACGTCAAAATCAGCTGTTTAAAACGAAATACTTGCAATAAACATTGTTTATAGTAAATTAATTGAGTTATTTCGATTATTGTTATAATATTCTTGTAATATTTCGTAAAGGTAATTTATAAACGTCTACGGTTAAAAATTTTTGTTTTAAAGTTTTAAAACTCCTTTTTGACGTCAAAATCGGCTGTTTAAGACGAAATACTTGTGATAAACACTGTTTATCGTTAACTATTTCAATTATTTCGATTTTTTGTTATATTATTAATCTAATATTTTGTACAGCAAACTTAATAAACGTCTTTGGTTGGTAGTCTAATTTTTAACATATTAAAAGTACTATAGACGATAATATTGGCTGTTTGAAACAAAATACTTGTATTAAATCCATTTTCATCGTAAACTATTTGAATTATTTTGATTATTGGTATTAATATTCTTGTAATATATCATTCAGCTAATTGAATAACCCACTTCGGTTAGGAATATTAGTTATAAAGTATTAAAACTTCTTTTGACGTCAAAATCGGCTGTTCAAGACGAAATACTTGCAATAAATATTGTTTATCGTACATTATTTGAGTTATTTCAATTTTTAGTTATAATTAACTTATAATATTTAGTACAGGTTTCTTAATAAACGTCCTTGGTTAGTAATCTAACTTTTATTAACTAAACTATTAATCTAAACTATTAAATCCCGACACAAAAAAATTCTATAAAAAGTATAAACAATCTGAAAGTTATATATAATACTAACATCAACTCCGCGATGTAGACTCTTTCTTGATTCTTAAAACTTGTGAACAAAACGTTGAACTTAATCAAAACTTGATCGTAACGCGGAATATGTAAGCAACTAAATAAGCAACTAACGCGTATTTGAAAGACAATCGCAAAAATATACGCGTCGGAATAGAATTTACTCCCTTGTGTTGTTTTGGAAATTGGTATAATTGTTTTAAGAAAGCTTATCATTAATATTATTGTTACAGAAAAGTCCGTATTTATTCAAACGCTTTAAAATAAGAAAATGAAATGTTAACATCACTACAACAGTATTCCTCTAATATTTTGTACAGCTAATTTAATAAACTTCTTCGGTTAGTAATATAAGTTTTAACTTATTAAAACTACTATAGACGTTATTATAGGCTGTTTTACACAAAATTCTTCTATTAAACCCTTTTTTATCGTACACTATTTGAATTATTTTGATAATTGGTATTAATATTCTTGTAATATATCACACAGCAAATTAAATAAACCTTTTCAGTTCGGAATATTAGTTTAAAAGTATTAAAACTCCATTTGACGTCAAAATCGGCTGTTTAAGATGAATTGCAATAAACATTGTTTATGGTATATTATTTAAGTTATTACGATTATTAATTACAATAGTCTTGAAATAATTGCAAAAGTAATTGATAAACGTATGCGGTTAAAAATTTTAGCTTTAAAGTTTTAAAACTCCTTTATACGTCAAAAACGGCTGTTTAAGACGAAATACTTGCAATAAACATTCCTTATCGTACAATTTTTGAGTTATTTCGATTATTCGTTATAACATTCTTGTAACATTTCGTAAAGGTAATTTAATAACATAATCGGTTAAAATTATAAGTTTTAAAGTATTAAAACTCCTTTTGTCGTCAAAATCGACTGTTTAAGACGAAATACTTGAAATAAACATTGTTTATTGTACAATATTTGACTTATTTTGATTTTTGGTTATAATATTCTTGTAATATTTCGTTCAGCTCATTGAATAAACGTCTTTCGTAAGTTATCCAACTATTAACAAATGAAAAGTATTATATACCATATAATATGCTGTTTGAAACAAAATACTTGTGTTAAACCATTTTTGATTTAAATTATTTCAAAAATTTGTTATAATATTCTTGTAATATATCATACAGCTAATTAAACAAACCTCTTCGGTTAGGAATATTAGTTTTAAAGTATTAAAACTTTAATTGACGTCAAAATCTGCTGTTTAAGACGACATACTTGCAATAAACATTGTTTTTCGTACAATTTTTGAGTTATTTTAATTATTCGTTATAACATTCTTGTAATATTTCGTAAAGCTAATATGATTAACGTCTTTGGTTAGTAATCTAACTTTAAACATATTTCAAATACTATAACCGTTATAATAAGCTATTTTAAACAAAATACTTGTATTAAACCCTTTTTTAGCGTACACTATTTGAGTTTTTTCGATTTTTGGTTATATTATACTTGTAATATTTTGTAAAGGTAATTTATTAAACGTCCAGGTTAAAATATTTTTTTTTAAGTATTAAAACTCCTTTTGACGTCAAAATCGGCTGTTTCAGAAAAAATACTGGCAATAATAATTGTTCATCGTACATTATTTAAGTTATTTCAACTTTTGGTTTAAATATTCTTGTAATATCTCTTACAGCTAACTAAATAAACCTCTTCGATTAGGAATATTAGTTTTAAAGTATTAAAACTTTAATTGACGTCAAAATCGGCTGTTTTAGACGAAATACTTGAAATAAACATTGTTTATCGTACATTACTAAGTTATTTCGATTTTTAGTTATAATTAACTTGTAATTTTTTGTACAGGTCTCTTAATAAATGTCTTTGGTTAATAATCTAACTTTAAACATATGAAAAGTACTATAGACGTTATAATAGGCTGTTTCAAAAAAAAGACTCGTACTAAACCCTTTTTTATCGTACACTATTTGAATTAATTTGATTATTGGTATTAATATTCTTGAAATACATCATACAGCTATATAATAAAGCTCTTTGGTTAGGAATAATTATTTTAAGATAAAAAAACTTCTTTGACGTCAAAATCGGCTATTTAAGATAAATACTTGCAATAAACATTGTTTATCGTACATTATTTGAGTTATTCCAACTTTTGGTTGTAATATTCCTGTAATATTTGAAAAGGTAATATAATAAATGTCTTCGGTTAAAAATATTAGTTTTAAAATATTAAAACTCCTTTTGACGTCTAAATCGGCTATTTAAGACGGAATACTTGCAATAAACATTGTTTATCGCACATTATTTTAGTTATTTTGATTTTTGGTTATAATATTCTTGTAATATTTCGTGAATGTAATTTAATTAACGTCTTTGGTTAGGAATCTAACTTTAATCATATTAAATAAACTATAGACGTTATAATAAGTTGTTTTAAAAAAATACTTGAATGTAACCCTTTTTTATTGTACACTTTTTAAATCTTTTTGATTATTGGTATTAATTTTCTTGAAACATATCATACAGCTAATTTAATAAACCACTTCGGTTAGAAATATTAGTTTTAAAGTATTAAAACTCCTTTTGACGTCAAATTCGGCTGTTTAAAACAAAATACTTGTAATAAACACTACTTATCGTACACTGTTTTAATATTTCAATTTTTTGTTGCAGTTTAACCAAATAGGGTATATTTTAAGGTTAGTTTATGTATATGTCTTAACTACGTGGTCTCCAGTAACTTACTAACTGACAGCTTTAGTTACAAGTAGCTCGATTATAAGTTACAAAACTATTTCCTAAGTTATAAGTAAAACACACTTTGAATAAGTGCAATTTACTTTATTAAATATTAACTCTTAGTTCTGAAGAAAGAAACTATTAAATCACGACAAAAATAAAATCTATAAAAAGTATATCAATCGTAAAGTTATATAAAATACTAACACTGACTCCGCGATGTAGACGTTTTCTTGATTCTTAAAACTTTAGAACAAAACGTTGAACTTAATCAAAACTTGATCGTAACGCGGAATATTTAAGCAACTAATAAGCAACTAACGCGTATTTGAAAGACAATCGCAAAAATATACGCGTCGGAACAGAATTAACTCCCTAGTGTTGTTTTGGGAATTGGTATAATTGTTTTGAGAAAGCTTATCATTAATATTATTGTTACAGAAAATTCCGTATTTATTCACACGCTTTAAAATAAGAAAATGAAATGTTAATATCACTACAACAGTATTTCTCTAATATTTTGTACAGCTAATTTAAGAAACTTCTACGGTTAGTAATCTATGTTTTAACTTATTAAAAGTACTATAGACGTTATTATAGGCTGTTTTAAACAAAATTCTTCTATTAAACCCTTTTTTATCGTACACTATTTGAATTATTTTGATAATTGGTATTAATATTCTTGTAATATATCATACAGCTAATTAAATAAACCTTTTCAGTTCGGAATATTAGTTTAAAAGTATTAAAACTTCATTTGACGTCAAAATCGGCTGTTTAAGATAAATTGCAATAAAAATTGTTTATCGTATATTATTTAAGTTATTACGATTATTAATTACAATATTCTTGAAATAATTGCAAAAGTAATTGATAAACGTATGCGGTTAAAAATTTTAGCTTTAAAGTATTAAAACTCCTTTTTACGTCGAAAACGGCTGTTTAAGACGAAATACTTGCAATAAACATTCCTTATCGTACAATTTTTGAGTTATTTCGATTATTTGTTATAACATTCTTGTAACATTTCGTAAAGGTAATTTAATAACATAATCGGTTAAAATTATTAGTTTTAAAGTATTAAAACTCCTTTTGACGTCAAAATCGACTGTTTAAGATGAAATACTTGAAATAAACATTGTTTATTGTACAATATTTGACTTATTTTGATTTTTAGTTATAATATTTTTGTAATATTTCGTTTAGCTCATTGAATAAACGTCTTTCGTGAGTTATCTAACTATTAACAAATGAAAAGTATTATATACCATATAATATGCTGTTTGAAACAAAATACTTGTATTAAACCGTTTTTTATTTAAATTATTTCAAAAATTTGTTATAATATTCTTGTAATATATCATACAGCTAATTAAACAAACCTCTTCGGTTAGGAATATTAGTTTTAAAGTATTAAAGCCCCTTTTGACGCCAAAATCGGCTGTTTTTAACGAAATACTTGCAATAAACATTGTTTATCGTACATTATTTAAGTTATTCCTACTTTAAGTTATAATATTCTTGTAACATTTCGTACAGCTAATTTATTAAACGTCTTTAGTTAGTAATCTAACCATAAACAATCAAAAAGTATTAAGACGTTATAATAGGCTTTTTTAAAAAGATACTTATATTAAACCGTTTTTTATCGTATATTATCTAAATTATTTCGAATATTGGTAATAAAATTCTTGTATTAATTCGTAACGATAATTTAATAAACGTCTTCGGTTAAAAATATTAGTTTTAAAGTATTAAAACTCCTTTAAACGTCAAAATCGGCTGTTTAAAAACAAATGATTGCAATAATAATTGTTTTTCGTACATTATTTGAGTTATTTCAATTTTTGGTTATAATAATCATGTTATATTTCGTACAGCTAATTTAATAACGTCTTTGGTTAGTAATCTAACTTTAAATATATGAAAAGTACTATATACGTTTTAATAGGCTGTTTTAAACAAAATACTTGAATTAAACCCTATTTTATCGTACACTAGTTGAATTATTTTGATTATGGGTATTAATATTCTTAAAATATATCATACAGCTTTTTAAATAAACCTCTTCGGTTAGGAATATTAGTTTTAAAGTATTAAAACTCCTTTTGACGTCAAAATCGGCTGTTTAAGACGAAATACTTGCAATAAATATTGTTTATCCTACATTATTTGAGTTATTACAATTATTAAATGTAATATTCTTCTAATAATTTGCAAAGGTAATTTAATAAACGTCTTCGGTTAAAAATATTAGTTTTAAAGTATTAAAACTCCTTTTGACGTCAAAATCGGCTGTTTAAGACAAAATACTTGCAATAAACATTTTTTATCGTACACTATTTGATTTATTTCGATTTTCGTTAATAATATCCTTGTAATATATCATACAGCTAATTAAATAAACCTCATCGGTTAGGAATATTAGTTTTAAAGTGTTAAAACTTATTTTGACGTCAAAATCAGCTGTTTAAATCGCAATACTTGCACTAAAAATTGTATATCGTACATTATTAGGGTTATTTTGATTTTGGTTATAATATTCTCGTAATATTTCGTTAAGGTAATTCTGTAAACTTCTTCGGTCTTGAATGTTAGATTTAAAATATTAAAGCTACTTTTGACGTCAAAATCGGTTATCTAAGACACACTACTCGTAAAAAAACATTAATTATCGTACATTATTTGAGTTTTTTTAGATATTTGCTTATAATTTTATTGTAATATTTAGTAAAGGTAAGTTAATAAGCGTCTACGGTTAAAAATATTAGTTTTAAAGTATTTAAACATCTTTGACGTCAAAATCGGCTGTTTAAGACGAAATACTTGCAATAAACATTGTTAATCATACATTATTTGAGTTATTACAATTATTAGTTGTAATATTCTTCTAATAATTTGCAAAGGTAATTTAATAAACGTCTTCGGTTAAAAATATTAGTTTTAAAGTGTTTAAACATCTTTGACGTCTATATCGGCTATTTAATACGAAATAGATGCAATAAACATCGTTTATCGTACATTATTTGAGTTATTTAGATTTTTTGTTACAATATTCTTGTAATATTTCGTAAAAGTATTTTAATAAACGTGTTCGGTTGAAAATAATAGTTTTAAAATATCTAAACTTCTTTTAACGTTAAAATCGTCTGTTTAAGACGAAATACTTGCAAAAAAACATTGCTTAATTTACATTATTTTAGTTATTATGATTTTTGGTAATAATGTTATTGTAATATTTCGTAATGGTAATTTTATTAACGCGTTGAGTTAAAAATTTTAGTTTTAAAGTATTAAAACTCGTTTTAACGTCAAAATCGGCTGTTTAAGACAAACAAATCGGAAAAAAACATTGTTTATCGAACGTTATTTGAGCTTTACGATTTTTAATTATAATGTTCTTGTTATATTTCTTAGAGCTAATTTGATAAACGTCTTCGGTTAGTAATCTAACTTTAAAAAAAGGCTAACGTTAGTAAAAGTACAAAAGGCGTTAAAATAGTCTGTTTTAAATAAAATTCTTGTATTAAACCCTTTTTTATTGCACACTATTTGAATTAATTGATTATTGGTATTAATGTTCTTGAAATATATCATACAGCTAATTTAATAAAGCTTTTTAGTTCGGAATATTAGTTTAAAAGTATTAAAGCCCCTTAAGACGTCAAAATTGTTTGTTTAAGACGAATACTTGCAATAAACATTGTTTATCGTATATTATTTGAGTTATTTAGATTTTATGTTATAATATGCTTGTGATATTTCGTAAAGTTAATTTAATAAACGTCTTCGGTTAAAAATATTAGTTTTATAGTATTAAAACTCCTTTTGACGTCTAAATCGGCTGTTTAAGACGAAATAGTTGCAATAAACATTGTTTATCGTTCATTATTTGAGCTATTTCGATTTTTGGTCATAATATTCTTATAATGTTTCGTAAAGGTAATCTAATTAACGTCTTTGGTTAGTAATCTAACTTTAAACGTAATAAAAGTATTATAGACGTTATAATAAGTTGTTTTAAACAAAATACTTGTATGTAACCCTTTTTTATCGTCCACTTTTTAATAATTTTGATTATTTGTATTAATTTTCTTGAAATATATCAAACAACTAATTTAATAAAGCTCTTCGGTTAGAAATATTAGTTTTAAATTATTAAAACTCTTTTTGACGTCAAAATCGGCTCTTTAAGACGATATACTTACAATAAACATTGTTTATCGTAAATTATTTGAGTTATTTCGATTTTTGTTATAATATTCTTGTAATATTTCGTGAAGGTAATTTATAAAAGTCCAGGTTAAAATTATTAGTTTTAAAGTATTAAAACTTCTTTTGACGACAAAATCAGCTGTTTAAGGAAATACTTGTAATAAACATTGTTTATCGTACATTATTTGAGTTAATTCGATTTTTGTTTATAAAATGCTTGTAATATTTCGTAAAGGTAATTTAATAAAACTTGTTTGGTTAAAAATATTATTTTTTATGTATTAAAGCTCCTTTAACGTAAAAATCGGCTGTTTAAGACGAAATACTTGCAATAAACATTATTTATCGTACATTATTTGAGTTATTTCGATTATTTGTGTTAATATTCTTGTAATAATTCGTACATCTAATTAAACTAACGTCTTTGGTTAGTAATCTAACTTTAAACATACTAAAAATACTTTAGACGTTATTATAGGATGTTTTCAACAAAATACTTGAATTAATACCTTTTTTATTGTACAATATTTGAATTATTTTGATAATTGGTTTTAATATACTTCAAATATATCATACAGCTACTTAAATATACCTCTTTGGTTAGGAATATTAGTTTTAAAGTATTAAAACTCCTTTTGACGTCAAAATCAGCTGTTTAAAACGAAATACTTGCAATAAACATTGTTTATGGTAAATTAATTAAGTTATTTCGATTATTGTTATAAAATTTTTGTAATATTTCGTAAAGGTAATTTATAAACGTCTACGGTTAAAAATTTTTGTTTTAAAGTTTTAAAACTCCTTTTTGACGTCAAAATCGGCTGTTTAAGACGAAATACTTGTGATAAACACTGTTTATCGTACACTGTTTCAATTATTTCGATTTTTTGTTATAGTATTACTCTAATATTTTGTACAGCAAACTTAATAAACGTCTTTGGTTAGTAGTCTAATTTTTAACGTATTAAAAGTACTATAGACGATAATATTGGCTGTTTGAAACAAAATACTTGTATTAAACCCATTTTCATCGTACACTATTTGAATTATTTTGATTATTGGTATTAATATTCTTGTAATATATCATTCAGCTAATTGAATAACCCACTTCGGTTAGGAATATTAGTTTTAAAGTATTAAAACTTCTTTTGACATCAAAAACGGCTGTTCAAGACGAAATACTTGCAATAAATATTGTTTATCGTACATTATTTGAGTTATTTCAATTTTTAGTTATAATTAACTTATAATATTTTGTACAGGTTTCTTAATAAACGTCTTTGGTTAGTAATCTAACTTTGAACATATAAAAAGTACTATAGACGTTATAATAGGGTGTTTTAAACAAAATACTCGTATGAAACCCATTTTTATCGTACATTATTTGAATTATTTTGATTATTGTTATTAATTATCTTGTATTATATCATACAGCTATTTAAACAAACCTCTTCAGTTAGAAATATTAGTTTTAAAGTATTCCAATTCCTTTTGACTTCAAAATCGGCTGTATAAGACTAAATACTCGCAAAAAACATTGTTTATAGTTCATTATTTTAGTTATTACAATTATTAGTTATAATATTCTTGTAATAATTCGTAATGTAATCTAATAAACGTCTTCAGTTAAAAATATTAGTTTTGAAGTATTAAAACTCCCTTTGACATCAAAATAGGCTATTTAAGACGAAATACTTGCAATAAAAATTGTTTATCGTACATTATTTCAGTTATTTCGATTTTTAGTTAAAATATTCTTGTAATATTTCGTACAACTAATTCAATAAACGTCTGTGGTTAGTAATCTAAAAACAAATAAAAAGTATTGTAGACGTTATAATAGGCTGTTTTGCACCAAATACTTGTATCAAACCGTTTTTTATCGTATATTATTCAAATTATTTCGAAAAAAGGTTATAATATTCTCTCATAATTTGTAAATATAATTTAATAAACATCTTCGGTTAAAAATATTACTTTTAAAGTATTAAAATTCATTTTGATGTCAAAATCAGCTGTTTAAGACCAAATAACTGCTATAAACATTATTTTTCGTACATTATTTGAGTTATTTCGATTTGTGGTTATACTATTCATGTTTTATTTCGTACAGCTAGTTTTATAAACGTCTTTGGTTAGTAATCTAACTTTTAACATTTTAAAAGTACTATAGACGTTATAATAGGCTGTTTAAGACAAAATACTTGTATTTAATCTTTATTTTTCGTACAATATTAGAATTATTTTGATTATTGGTATAAATATTCTTGTAATTTATCATACAGCTAATTAAATAAACCTCTTCGATAAGGAATTATAGTTTTAAAGTATTAAAACTTTTTTTGACGTCAAAATCGTCTGTTTAAGACGAAATACTTGCAATAAACATTGATTATCGTACATAATTTTAGTTATTTCAATTATTGGTTTTAAATATTCTTCTAATATATCATACAGCTAAATAAATAAACCTCTTAGGTTAGGAATATTTGTTTTAAAGTATTAAAACTCATTTTAACGTCAAAAAGGCTCTTTAAGAGAAATAACTTGCAATAAACTTTGTTTATCGTATATTGTTTAAGTTATTTCGATTTTTGTTATAATATTCTTTTACTACTTCGTAAAATTTATTAAATAAAAGTTTTCGCTTAAAAATATTAGTTTTGAATTATTAAAACTCCGTTTGACGTCAAAATTAGCTGTTTAAGGGAAATACTTGCAATAAACAGTGTTTATCTAACATCATTTGAGTTATTTTGATTTTTGTTTATAAAATGCTTGTAATATTTCGTAAAGATATTTAATAAACGTCTTCGGTTATTTATATTATTATTCAAGTATTAAAACTCCTTTAACGTAAAAATCGGCTATTTAAGACGAAATACTTGCAATAAACATTATTCATCGTACATTATTTGAGTTATTTCGATTATCAGTATTAATATTCTTGTTATACTTCGTACAACTAATTTAATAAACTTCTTTGGTTAGTATTCTATATTTAAACATACTAAAAGTACTACAGATGTTATAATAAGATATTTTCAACAAAATACTTGTATTAAATCCTTTTTTATCTTACAGTATTTGAATTATTTTCATTATTGGTGTTAATATTCTTGAAATATATCATACAGCTAATTAAATAAACCTCTTTGGTTAGGAATATTAGTTTTATAGTATTAAAACTCCTTTTGACGTCAAAATCAGTTGTTTAAGACGAAATACTTGCAATAAACATTGTTTATTGTAAATTATTTGAGTTATTTCGATTTTTCTATATAGTATTACTCTAATATTTTGTACAGCTAATTTAATAAACATCTTTGGTTAGTAATCTAATTTTTAACATATTAAAAGTACTATAGACGTTATTATAGGCTGTTTAAAACAAAATACTTGTATTAAAACCTTTTTCATAGTACACTATTTAAATTATTTTGAATATTGGTAGTAATATTCTTGTGATATATATTACAGCTAATTAAATAAACCTCTTCGGTTAGGAATATCAGTTTTTAAGTATTAAAGCCTCTAGTGACGTCAAAATCGTTTGTGAAAGACTAAATACTCGCAATAAACATTGTTTATCGTACAATATTTGAGTTATTTAGATTTTCGGTTATAAAATTGTTGTTATATTTCGTACAGCTAGTTTGATTAACGTCTTTGGTAAGTTATCTAACTTTAAACATTTTAAAACTACTATAGACGTTATAATACGCTGTTTTAAACAAAATACTTGTAATAAACCAATTTTTATCGTACACTATTTCAATTATTTTGATTACTGGTATTAATACTCTTGTAATATATCAAACACCTAATTAAATAAACCTCTTCGGTTAGGAATATTAGTTTTAAAGTATTGAAACTCCTTTAGACGTTAAAATCGGCTGTTTAAGACGAAATACATGCAATAAACATTGTTTATAGTACATTATTTGAGTTATTTCAATTTTTGGTTACAATATTCTAGTAATACTCACAAAGGTAATTTTTTAATCGTCTTCAGTTAAAATTATTAGTTTTAAATTATTAAAACACCTTTTGACGTCAAAATCGGCTGTTTTAAACGAAATATTTGCAATAGATATGGTTTATTGTACATTATTTGAGTAATTTAGATTATTGGTTTTAATATTCTTGTAATATTTCATACAGCTAATTTGATTAACGTCTTTGGTTAGTAATCTAACTTTAAACATTTTAAAAGTACTATAGACGTTATAATAGGCTGTTTAAACTAATATACTTGTATTAAACCCATTTTTATCGTACACTGTTACAATTATTTTGATTATTTGTATTAATATTCTTGTAATATATAATAAAGCAAATTGAATAAACTTCTTTGGAAAGAAATATGAACTTTAAAGTATTAAAACTCCTTTTGATGTCAAAATCGGCTGTTGTTATAAAATACCTGTAATAAACACTCTTTATTGTAGACTATTTCAATTATTTCGATTTTTTGTAATAGTATTTTTCTAATATTTTTTGCAGCTAATTTAATAAACCTCTTTGGTTAGTAATCTAACTTAAAACATATTTAAAGTACTAAAGACGTTATAATAGGCTGTTTTAAACAAAATACTTGTTTTAAACCCTTTTTATCGTACACTATTTGAATTATTTCGATTGTTGGTATTAATATCCTTATAATATATCATACAGCTAATTAAAAAAACCTTTTCGATAAGGAATATTAGGTTTAAAGTATTATAACTTCTATTGACGTCAAAATCGGCTGTTTAAGACGTAATACTTGAAATAAACATTGTTTAACGTATTTATTTGAGTTATTTCAATTTTTGGTTATAATATTTTTGTAATATTTCGTAAAAGTAATTTAAAAAACTTCTTGGGTTAAAAATATTAGTTATAAAATACTAAAGCACTTTTGACGTCAAAATCGGCTGTTTAAAACGAAACACTTGCAATAAACATTGTTTATCGTACATTATTTAAGTTATTTCGTAATTGTTTACAATATTTTTTGTAATAACTCGTAAACGCAATTTAATAAACGTTTTCGGTTAACAATATTAATTTTAAAGTATTAAAACGCCTTTTGACGTCAAAATCGGCTATATAAGACTAAATATTTGTGATGAACACTATTTATCATACACTATCTCAATTATTTAGAATTTTTATAATAGTATTCTTCTAAAATTTTGTAGAGATAATTTAATAAAGGTCTTTGGTTAGTAATATAGCTTTAAACATATGAAAAGTACTATAAACGTTATGATAGGCTGTTTCAAACGAAATACTGTATGATATATTACAAGAATATTAATACAAATAATCAATACTTGTATCAAACATTTTTTTTTCGTACACTATTTGAATTATTTTGATTATTGGTATTAATATTCTTTTAATATATCATACAGCTAATTATCTAAACTTTTTCAGTTAGGAATTTTAGTTTTAAACTATTGAAACTTCTAATTATGTTAAAATCGGCTGTTTAAGACATAGTATTTGCAATAAACAGTGTTTATCGTATATTATTTGAGTTAAATCGATTTTTGATTATAATATTCTTGTGATATTTTGCATAGCTAGTTTGATAAACATGTAAGGTTAGTAATCTAACTTTAAACATATTAAAAGTACTATAGATGTTATAATAGGCATTTTTAAACAAAATACTTGTATTAAACCATTTTTTATCATACACTATTTGAATTATTTTGATTATTCGTGTTAATATTCTTGTAATATATCATACAGCTAATTATATAAACCTCTGCGGTTAGCAATATTAGTTTCAAAGTATTAAAACCCCTTTTGACGTCAAAATCGGCTGTTTAAGACGAAATACTTGCAAGTAACAATGTTTATCTTACATATTTCAGTTATTTTGACTTTTGGTTATAATATTCTTGTAATATTTCGTACAGCTAATTTAATAACCGTCTTTGGTTAGTAATCTAACTTTAAACATAACAAAAGTACTAGAGACGTTATAATAGTCTGTTTCAAACAAAATACTTGTGTTGAACTATTTTTCATCGTACACTATTTGATATATTTTGATTATTGGTATTATTATTCTTGTAATATATCATACAACTAATTAAATATACCTCTTAAGTGAGGTATATTAGTTTTAAAGTATTAAAACTCCCTTAGACGTCAAAATCGTCTATTTTAAACAAAATACTTGTATTAAACCCTTTTTTATCTTACATTATTTTAATTAATTTAATTATGAGTATCAATATTCTTGAAATATTTCATACAGCTAATTGGAAAAACGTATTTGATTAGTAATCTAACTTTTAACATATTAAAAGTACTACAGACGTTATAATAGGCTGTTTTAACAAAATACTTGTCTTAAACCTTTTTTATCGTACACTATTTGAGCTATTTCGATTATTCGTATTAATAATCTTGTAATATATCATACAGCTAATTAAATAAACCTCTTCGGTAAAGAATATTAGTTTTAAAGTATTAAAACTTCTATTGACTTCAAAATCGGCTGTTTAAGACGTAGTACTTGCAATAAACATTGTTTATCGCACATTATTTGAGTTATTTTGATTTTTGGTTATAATATTCTCGTAATATTTAGTAAAAGTAATTTAATAAACGTCTTCGGTTAAAAATATTAGTTTTAAGTATAAAAAACACTTTTGACGTCAAAATCGGCTGTTTAAGACAAATTAATTGCAATAAACATTGTTTATTGTACATTTCGATTATTGGTTACAATATTCTTGTACAAATTCGTAAAGGTAATTTTATAAACGTTCTCGGTTAAAAATGCTTGTTTTAAAGTATTCAACTCCTTTTGACGTCAAAATCGGCTTTTTAAGACAAAATACTTGCAATATACATTGTTTAACCCTTTTGTTAAATTTGAGCTTGTCTCACGGCAAACGAAAGTCCGGACTTGTTCTGCAGACTTTCGCCGATTTTGTTGATTGTACTAAAACGAGCGTACCAGATGTCTTGCATAGTGGACAATGTTTTAAACGTTGCACGGCAAAGACAATGCTGACGTCACTAATCATTGCCAGCAAATGGTTGCTTCATGCGAAAGCATGATAAACCGTTTGTAGATTGACGACTACAAGTTTTTCGGTTGTGACTGACTGATGAGTCCTAATAAGGACGAAACCGGTCTCAGTCTACCGAAACTTGTGGTCTGATGATCGAATTGGCATGATCAACCCTTTTGTTAAATTTGAGCTTGTCTCACGGCAAACGAAAGTCCGGACTTGTTCTGCAGACTTTCGCCGATTTTGTTGATTGTACTAAAACGAGCGTACCAGATGTCTTGCCTAGTGGACAATGTTTTAAACGTTGCACGGCAAAGACAATGCTGACGTCACTAATCATTGCCAGCAAATGGTTGCTTCATGCGAAAGCATGATAAACCGTTTGTAGATTGACGACTACAAGTTTTTCGGTTGTGACTGACTGATGAGTCCTAATAAGGACGAAACCGGTCTCAGTCTACCGAAACTTGTGGTCTGATGATCGAATTGGCATGATCAACCCTTTTGTTAAATTTGAGCTTGTCTCACGGCAAACGAAAGTCCGGACTTGTTCTGCAGACTTTCGCCGATTTTGTTGATTGTACTAAAACGAGCGTACCAGATGTCTTGCCTAGTGGACAATGTTTTAAACGTTGCACGGCAAAGACAATGCTGACGTCACTAATCATTGCCAGCAAATGGTTGCTTCATGCGAAAGCATGATAAACCGTTTGTAGATTGACGACTACAAGTTTTTCGGTTGTGACTGACTGATGAGTCCTAATAAGGACGAAACCGGTCTCAGTCTACCGAAACTTGTGGTCTGATGATCGAATTGGCATGATCAACCCTTTTGTTAAATTTGAGCTTGTCTCACGGCAAACGAAAGTCCGGACTTGTTCTGCAGACTTTCGCCGATTTTGTTGATTGTACATTGTTTAGCGTAAATTATTTGAGTTATTTCAATTATTGGTTACAATATACTTGCAATAACTCATAAAGGTAATTTTATAAACGTATTCGGTTACCAATATTAGTTTTTAAGTATTAAAACCACTTTTGACGTCAAAATCGGCTGTTTTAGACGAAATACTTGTAATGAACATTATTTGTCGTTCACTATATCAATTATTTTAATTTTTTATAATATTATTCTTCTAAAATTTTTTACAGCTAATTTAATAAACGTCTTTAGTTAGTAATCTAATATTTAACATATAAAAATACTATAGACGTTTTAAAAGGCTATTTCATACAAAATACTTGTGTTAAACATTTTTTTATTGTACACTACTTGAATTATTTTGATTTTTGATATTAATATTCTTGTAATATATAATACAGCTAATTATATAAACTTCTTCGGTAAGGATTATTAGTTTTAAAGTATTAAAACTCCTTTTGACGTAAAAATCGGCTGTTTAAGACAAAATACTTGCAATAAACATTGTTTATCGTACATTATTTGAGTTATTTCGATAATTGGTTATAATATTCTTGTAATGTTTCGTACAGCTAATTTTATTAACGTTTTTGGTTAGTAATCTAACTTTAAACGAGTGAAAAGATCTATAGACGTTACAATAGGCTGTTTTAAACAAAATACTTGTATTAAACCCTTTTTTATCGTACACTATTTGTATCATTTTGATTATTGGAATTAATATTCTTGTAATATATCATACAAGTAATTAAATAAACCTCTTTGGTTAAGAATATTAGTTTTAGAATATTAAAACTACTTTTGACTCCAAAATCGGCTTTTTAAGACGAAATATTTGCAATAAACATTGTTTATCGCACATTATTTAAGTTATTTCGATTAATGGTTATTATATTCTTGTAATACATCACACAGCTAATTATTTAAACCTCTGCGGTTAGCAATGATAGTTTTAAAGTATGAAAAATCCTTTTGACGTCAAAGTCGAATGTTTAAGACGAAATAATTGTAATAAACATTGTTTATCGTACATTATTTGAGTTATTTTGACTTTTGGTTATAATATTCTTGTAATATTTCGTACAGCTAATTTAATAAGCGTCTTTCATAAGTAATCTAACTTAAAACATAACAAAAGTACTAGAGACGTTATAATAGGCTGTTTCAAACAAAATACATGTATTAAACCCTTTTTGTTCGTACAATACTTGAATTATTTTGATTTCAGGTATTAATATTCTCGTAAAATATCGCACAACTAATTAAATAAACCTCTTAAGTTAGGAATATTAGATTTTAAGTATTAAAACTCCTTTTGACCTCAAAATCGGCTGTTTAAAACGAAATACTTGCAATAATTTTTTTTATCGTACATTATTTGAGTTATTTTGATTTTTGGTTATATTATTCTTGTAATATTTCGTAGAACTAATTTAATTAACGTCTTTGGTTAGTAATCTAACTTTAAACATGTGAAAAGAACTTTAGACGTTACAAAAGCTGTTTTAAACAAAATACTTTTAGCAAACCCTTTTTTATCGTACACTATTTGAAGTATTTTGATTATTGGTATTATTATTCTTGTAATATATGATACAGCTAAATAAATAAGCCTCTTCGGTTAGGAATATTAGTTTTAAAGTATTAAAACTGCTTTTGAAGTCAAAATCGTCTATTTTAAACAAAATACTTGTATTAAACCTTTTTTTATCGCACACTACTTGAATTAATTTCATTATTGGTATCAATATTCTTGTAATATTTCATTGAGCTAATTTAACAAACGTCTTTAGTTAGTAATCTAACTTTAAACATATTAAAAGTACTATAGACGTTATAATATGCGTTTGAAACAAAATACTTGTATTAAACCCTTTTTATTTCACACTATTTGAGTTATTTTGATTATTCGTATTAATATTCTTGTAATATATCATACAGCTAAACAAACAATCCTATTCGGTTAGGAATATTATTTTTAAATTATTAAAACATCTATGGACTTCAAAATCGGCTGTTTAAGACGTCGTAATTGCAATAAACATTGTTTATCGTACATTATTTGAATTATTTCGATTTTTGGTTAAAATATTCTTGTACAAATTCGTAAAGGTAATTAAATAAACGTCTTGGGTCGAAAATATTAGTTTTAAAGTATTAAAACTACTTTTGACGTCAAAATCGGCTGTTTAAAACGAAATACTTGCAATAAATATTGTTTATCGTACATTGTTTGAGTTATTTCAATTATTGGTTACAATATTCTAGTAATAACTCAAAAATGTAATTTTATAAATGTTTTCGATTAAAAGTTTTAGTTTTTAAGTATTAAAACCCCTTTTGACGTCAAAATCGGCTGTTTTAGACGAAATACTTGTAATGAAAATAATTTATCGTTCACTATCTAAATTATTTTATTTTTTTATAATAGTTCTCTTCTAAAATTTTTTACAGCTCATTTAATACACGTGTTTGGTTAGTAATCTAACTTCAAACATATCAAAAATACTATAGACGTTATAAAAGGCTGTTTCAAACAAAATACTTGTATTAAACCCTTTTTTATTTTACACTATTTGAATACTTTTGATTATTGGTATTAATATTCTTCTAATATATCATACAGGTACATAAATAAACCTCTTCGGTTAGGAATATTAGTTTTAAAATATTAAAACTTTATTTGACGTCAAAATCGGCTCTTTAAAACGAAATATTTGCAATAAACATTGTTTATCGTACATTATTTGAGTAACTTTGATTAATGGTTATAATATTCTTGTAATAACTTATAAAGTTAATTTAATAAAAGTCGTCGGTTAACAATATTAGTTTGAAAGTATAAAAACTCTTTTTGACGTTAAAATCGGCTGTTTAAGACGAAATACTTGCAATAAACATTGTTTATCGTAAACTATTTGAATTATTTCGATAATTGGTTATCATATTCTTGAAATATATCATACAGCTAATTAAATAAGCCTCTTTGGTTAAGAGTATTAGTTTTAAAGTATTAAAGCCCCTTACAACGTCATAATTGGCAGTTTAAGACGAAATACTTGCAATAAACATTGTTTATCGTACATTATTTGACTTATTTAGATTTTGGTTATAATATTATTGTAATATTTCGTACAGCTAATTAAATAAACGTCTTTGGTTAGTAATCTAACTTTAAACATATGATAAGTACTATAGACGTTATAAGATGCTTTTTAAAACATTATACATGTATTAAACCCTTTTTATTGTACAATCAACAAAATCGGCGAAAGTCTGCAGAACAAGTCCGGACTTCCGTTTGCCGTGAGACAAGCTCAAATTTAACAAAAGGGTTGATCATGCCAATTCGATCAACAGACAACAAGTTTCGGTAGACTGAGACCGGTTTCGTCCTTATTAGGACTCATCAGTCAGTCACAACCGAAAAACTTGTAGTCGTCAATCTACAAACGGTTTATCATGCTTTCGCATGAAGCAACCATTTGCTGGCAATGATTAGTGACGTCAGCATTGTCTTTGCCGTGCAACGTTTAAAACATTGTCCACTAGGCAAGACATCTGGTACGCTCGTTTTAGTACAATCAACAAAATCGGCGAAAGTCTGCAGAACAAGTCCGGACTTCCGTTTACCGTGAGACAAGCTCAAATTTAACAAAAGGGTTGATCATGCCAATTCGATCATCAGACAACAAGTTTCGGTAGACTGAGACCGGTTTCGTCCTTATTAGGAATCATCAGTCAGTCACAACTGAAAAACTTGTAGTCGTCAATCTACAAACGGTTTATCATGCTTTCGCATGAAGCAACCATTTGCTGGCAATGATTAGTGACGTAAGCATTGTCTTTGCCGTGCAACGTTTAAAACATTGTCCACTAGGCAAGACATCTGGTACGCTCGTTTTAGTACAATCAACAAAATCGGCGAAAGTCTGCAGAACAAGTCCGGACTTCAGTTTGCCGTGTGACAAGCTCAAATTTAACAAAAGGGTTGATCATGCCAATTCGATCATCAGACAACAAGTTTCGGTAGACTGAGACCGGTTTCGTCCCTATTAGGACTCATCAGTCAGTCACAACCGAAAAACTTGTTATAAAGCGAAAGCATGATAAACCGTTTGTAGATTGACGAAAACAAGTTTTTCGGTTGTGACTGACTGATGAGTCCTAATAAGGACGAAACCGGTCTCAGTCTACCGAAACTTGTTGTCTGATGATCGAATTGGCATGATCAACCCTTTTGTTAAATTTGAGCTTGTCTCACGGCAAACGGAAGTCCGGACTTGTTCTGCAGACTTTCGCCGATTTTGTTGATTGTACTAAAACGAGCGTACCAGATGTCTTGCCTAGTGGACAATGTTTTAAACGTTGCACGGCAAAGACAATGCTTACGTCACTAATCATTGCCAGCAAATGGTTGCTTCATGCGAAAGCATGATAAACCGTTTGTAGATTGACGACTACAAGTTTTTCGGTTGTGACTGACTGATGAGTCCTAATAAGGACGAAACCGGTCTCAGTCTACCGAAACTTGTTGTCTGATGATCGAATTGGCATGATCAAACCTTTTTATTGTACACTATTTGAATTATTTTGATTATTGGTATTAATATTCTTGTAATAAATCATACAGCTAATTAAATAAACCTCTTTGGTTAGCAATATTAGTTCTAAAGTATTAAAATTCCTTTAGACGTCAAAATCGGCTGTTTCAGAAAAAATACTGGCAATAAACATTGTTCATCGTACATTATTTGAGTTATTTCAATTTTTGGTTGTAATATTCTTGTAATACATCACACAGCTAACTAAATAAACCTCTTCGATTAGGAATATTAGTTTTTAAGTATTAAAACTACATTTGACGTCAAAATCGGCTGTTTTAGACGAAATACTTGAAATAAACATTGTTTATCGTACATTATTTGAGTTATTTCGATTTTTGGTTGTAGTATTCTTGTAATATTTCGTACAGCTAATTTAATAAATGTCTTTGGTTAGTAATCAAACTCTAAACGTATTTTAACTACTATAACCGTTATAATAATCTATTTTAAACAAAATACTTGTATTAAACCCTTTTTTGTCGTTCACTATTTTTATTAATTGATTATGGGTATTAATACTCTTGTACTATATCATACAGCTAATTAAATAAACCTCTTCGGTTAGGAATATTAGTTTTAAAGTATTGAAACTTCTATTGACGTCAAAATCGGCTGTTTAAGACGAAATACTTGCAAAAAACATTGTTTGTCGTACATTATTTGATTTAGGTTAATTATTGGTTACATTATTCTTGCAGTAACTCGTAAAGATAATTTAATAAACGTCTTCGGTTAACAATATTATATTTAAAGTATTAAAACTCCCTTTGACGTCAAAATTGGCTGTTTGAGACGAAATACTTGTAATGAACACTATTTATTATTATTATATTGTTGATTTCGCAATGTTGGACTCAGGCATCAAAACCTGAGCCACTTAAACAAGACACACAAAAAGAGAAAAAGAAAATAAACTTATTCTCAACACTTTAAGATAAATTATATATATATATATATATAAATATAATTTAAATGAAAACACAAATTTAAACACAATATGTTATACAAATGAACTAAATTAAAAATTCAATTCAAAATTTTAAAACTTATATATTACTCAGTAAACATAATAAAGAAGTTTGTTTAAAACCATCGCTTATAAAACAAAATTCACAATTACAAAATAAATAACCAAACTAATAGTTTGTAGGGGGGAGGTGTAGAGAAAAGAATATTTTTTTCTTTTGTTTATGGTGGAAAATTAGTGAATTTTACTGGTATATATTGTATTTAAATCAAATCTTTTTAGCTTTAAACGAAGTTGCTCAACCCCTTCACAAGATACTATATCCTGATGTAGTCTGTTCCACATAGTTTTTGCTCTGTGAAAAAATGCGCCTTGCCACTGACTGTTTTGAAAATCATATTTACATTTTATTTTCAAATTATTTCCTCTTAGTTGATATTTATTTTGGGAAAAACTAAAAAACTGGTTAAAAAAACTTTTATATTTGCCATTGATAATTTTGTAAAGAGTTAATAGATCAAATTCCTATCTTCGGTATTCCAGTGATTCCAAGCCAAATTTAATCATTCTATCATTATATGATGTGTAAGATATGTTCCAACGACTACAAATATGACGGGTAAAACTCCTTTGCACAGACACCATTTTATTAATATCTTTTTTAAAATGGGGGGACCAAATTTGGGTACTAAACTCAAGTTTAGGGCGAACGTATAGTTTTGTCAGAATTGAAGCAGAATTAGTTTTAAAACTTTTTAATATTTGATAACATGTAGTTTGTGCAACCTTATATAAATAGTTGATATGTTCATTCCATTTTAAATTTTTGGAAATATAAATTCCTAAATCTTTAAAAACTTCTGGTAACTTTATGTATTGATTAAGAGGTCAGTTGGAGAAGATTTTTTTTGTTAATGGTTAGAATTTTACATTTGCTAGGATTTAAGTTTAGCTTTCTTGTTTTTAACCATATGAAATGTTATCTAAAGATAGTTGTAATGAAGTATTTGACTAACTAAAGATTTTGGCATCATCTGCAAATAAGCTTAACTCAATTTTAATATCAATGTTTGAACAAATATCATTAATATAAATTAAAAAGAGAAGGGGACCAACTACACCACCTTGTGGTTCTCCACTGTAGATTGTTAAAGAGTCAGAAAGCGTATTATTGATGAGAACTCTTTGTGATTTATAATTTAAAAAGTTATCAAACCAACCAATTAAGTTTTCATGTAGCCCATACTGATTTAAAATTGTTAGTATTCTTTTGTGTGATACTGAATCAAAGGCTTTTTGAATATCCGTATAAATTACTTTAGTAAATTTATTTTTGAGATATGGAACTAACCAAGAATGTAAGCATGTTAACAGTTGAATGGTTGATGGGCGGTTTCGGATAAAACCAAACTGTTTGTTAGTTAATAATTTGTTATCAAAGAGGTGATTGAGAATTTTTACATATACAATATGTTCATAAATTCTTGAAAAGCCACTTGTTAGATATATTGGTCTGTAAGTTAACGCATCGTGTATATTACCTTTCTTGTGCACAAGAATAATAAAAAATGTTTTCCATTGTTTAGGAACATCAGATAGTTCTAGAGAGCAATTAAATATTAACGATAGTGGAAAAATTATTAATTGGATAACATGCTTGATATAATAGGGTGGAATGTTTTCTGGCGTTCTAATGATTTTATCTTTTAGGTGGTTTATTGAACTTATAATGTCTTAATAGGTTAGGAAAAAATTTTGCATTTTACTACAATTCTTTTGGGGTAGCTTAAAAAAACTGGTAACTCTCATCTTTTTTATGAGCTTTTTGAAAATTTATGTTAAAAAGTGTGGCTATTTCAAAATCTGAGGTTACTGTTTTGTTTTTATCATTATCATATAGAGATGTATGGAATTATTTAGATTAAACGTAGCTATAAAACTTTTTTAAATTTAGGTTTTTGCAGAATTTGTTTTCATATTCAAAATTGTATTTTTTAACAGCTAATTGGTATTCTTTAGACTTGTTTTTGTATTTTATCAAAAGTGATTTATTTGTCTTACTTTTTTTGTATAGATTCGCTTTTTCTTTTATAAATCTTTAATATGATATGGATATTTTTTACTTTTGTTCTTTTTAGAATAAATTGGAACAAAACGTTTAATCGAGATTTGGATTAAGCTAATGAATTGATAATAGAAATGCTGGAGATTTTCTGAATTTCTAAATAAAGAGGTCCAATTACTTTTTGAAAGGAAATCATTGATGCTTTCAAATCTGCTTTTTTATAATCATATGAGACTTTTTTAGCAATAGGTACTATTTTATTTTCAATTTTAATTTTTAGTGAAAGCAAGTTATGGTCACAAGTGTTTGTTAATGGAAAATTAGTTCAGTGTGATATAATTCTATCTAGACCAAAATGATTGCAAATTATAAGATCGAGAATTTTACCATTCTTATGGGTTGGACTTTCAATTACTTAGGTTAAAAGATTGTCTGTACAAAAATTTAGTAAACACTCATGGGGTTTATTGAAATCTGTGCTAGGAATTCTCAAATCTATGTTTGACATATTAAAATCACCAAGAACGTAAAAAGAACACTCTTTTGGAAAAACCATTTTAATCATTTTAATTACATTTTGAACAGTCAGTGCGCATCTTGCAAACAGTGGAGGAAGGTAGACACAACAAAATCTTAGTTTTATCTTTTTTTAAATTACATCTACACATAGGTATTCAAAATTGATGATGCTAGTAGAGATAGAATCGTTTTTAACTTTAATAACTTTAAGCGAATTTTTGAAAAGGATAGCAACACCTCCACTAGACCTATCACTTCGGTAAATGTTATAGTTAAAATGACACACTGTACATCGTTGACCTTATTAGTCCACCATGTTTCAGTCAAAAAAAATAAATCAATGTTATTCAAATTTATATACTTCTCTAAAATATAAAACTTATTTAAAACAGATCTTATATTAGTGTAACAAACTTTTAAATAGTTTTTGTTACAATTTATATAGGAAAACTTGTTAGCGTTAAAATTAATCCTATCAGTTAATAAATTTATGTCCGTTGACGATTTCCTCCATTAATCCCAGATATCCTGGGATCGGTAACGAAAGGGCTGTCTTGTTAATTAACATGTTCCTTATAACATACTTTACGTTCTCATCAGCGATGGCTTGCTTTATTTTAACTTCTTTTCTCAATGTTCTGAATGCTTCAATTTCCAAGAAAGTTCTGTCAGGGTTGAGGTAGACTTTTGATTCAAATTCCCCATTAAACATTATTAAATCTCTCAGCCTTAACAGTCTGTGTTTTGATGCTAAATTGTTTAATTTGATTAAAGTGTCTGATATAGTTATCTGCAATTTTACCAACACGATAAAGTAACTTAAATTCTTTTTTTTTTATCTTATTTTCTCCTAATACTTGTTGAATAATTTTTAGATCATTTTTTGCAATTTTCTAGCGCACTATTAGTTGAATTTTTACTTTCTGGAATGTTAAATAATATTACATTGAAAGCCTTTTTTCTTTCAGTTTTTGTTCATTTTCAGCCTCTATTTTTTTTGCTTCTAAATTTAATTTGGTACTAATGTTTGTAATAATTTCTGTTGGTTCACTTTTCTGCATAGCATTAGCATATTAAGAGAATTTAGTTTCAAACTTGTTAAATTTAGAAGAAAATACAGACTTAAATTCTGAGAAACTTTTTTGTAATTCTGTAATTCTATTTTCTATATTGTCTATTCTCTTTCTGCTGAATTCTTCTTTTTGAATCTGATCAATGTTATTTTCAATGATTTTACTTTTTTCATTATAATCTTCCTTCAGTTTAAACAACTCAGCATGAAAACGATTAAATTTATTGTCCTTCTATTTCCAATTGCAATCAGTTTTTCTTTCAGCTGTTTTCAAACTTTGGAGGACTCAACCAATGCTTTCATTTCAGCTTCAACAGACATTTACTTTTTCATACTACAAAACCTTATTCAATATAAAAAATTATAATATTGACAAAAACAATTTATCGTACACTATGTAAACTAATTTAATTTTTTATAATAGTATTATTCTAATAATTGGTACAGCTAATTTAATAAACTTCTTTGGTTAGTAATTTAACTTTAAACATATAAAAAGTACTATAGACGTTATAATAGGCTGTTTTAAACAAAATACTAGTATTAAACATTTTTTTTATCGTACACTAGTTAAATTATTTTGATTATTGATATTAATATTCTTGTTATATATCATACAGCTAATTATTTAAAGTTCTTCAGTTAGGAATATTAGTTTTAAAGTATTAAAGCCCCTTTTGATGTCAAAATTGGCGGTTTAAGATGAGATACTTGCAATAAACATTGTTTATCGTACATTATTTGAGTTATTTCGACTATTGATTATAATATTCTGGTAATATTTCGTACAGCTAATTAAATAAACGTCTTTGGTTATTAATCTTACTTTAAATATGAAAAGTACTATAGACGTTATTATATGCTGTTTTAAACATAATACATGCATTAAACCCTATTTTAATGTACACTATTCGAATTATTTTGATTATTGGTATTAATATTCTTGAAATGTATCATTGAGCTAATTAAATAAACCTCTTCGGTTAGCAATATTAGTTTTAAAGTATTAAAACTCCTTTAGACGTCAAAATCGGCTATTTTAGGCTTAGTACTTGCAATAAACATTGTTTATCGTACATTATTTGAGTTATTTCGATTTTTGGTTATAATATTCTTGCAATATTTCGTACAGCTAATTAAATAAACCTCTTTGGTTAAAAATTTTAGTTTAAAAGTATTAAAGCCCCTTTTGACGTCGAAATCGTTTGTTTAAGACAAAATACTTGCAATAAACAATGTTCATCGTACATTATTTTAGTTATTTCGATTTCCAGTTATAATATTCTTGTAATATTTCGTACAGCTAATTAATAAACGTCTTTGGTTAGTAATCTGAATTTAAACATATTTCAAATACTATAGTAGTTATAATAAGCTATTTTAAACAAAATACATGTATTAAACCCTTTTTTATCGTATACTATTTGAATTAATTTGATTATGGGTATTAATATTCTTGTAACATTTTATACAGCTAATTAAATAAATCTCTTCGGTTAGGAATATTAGTTTTAAAGTATTAAAACTCCTTTTGACGTCAAAATCGGCTATTTAAGACAAAATACTTGTAATAAACATTGTTTATCGTACATTATTTGAGTTATTTCGATTATTGGTTATAATATACATATAATATTTCGTACAGCTAATTTAATAAACGTCTTTAGTTAGTAATCTTACTTTGAATATATAAAAAATACTATAGACTTTAAAATATGCTGTTTTAAACAAAATACTTTTATTAAACCCTTTTTTATCGTACACTATTTGATTTATTTCGATTATTGGTATTAATATTCTTGTAATATATCATACAGCTAATTAAATGAACCTCTAGGTTAGGAATATGATTTTTAAAGTATTAAAACTCCTTTTGAAGTCAAAATCGGCAGTTTAAGACGAATTACTTGCCATAAACATTGTTTATCTGTATATTATTTGAGTTATTTCGATTAGTTGTTACATTATTCTTGTAATATTTCGTAAAGGTAATTTAATAACATCTTCAGTTAAAAATATTAGTTTTAAAGTATTAAAACTCCTTTTGACGTCAAAATCGGCTGTTTAAGACGAAATACTTGTAATAAACATTGTTTATCGTACATTATTTGAGTTATTTTAATTTTTGGTTGTAATATTCTTGTAATATTTCGTACAGCTAATTTAATAAACATCTTTGGTCAGTAATCTAACTTTAAACATATGAAAAGTACTATAGACGTTATAAAAGGTTATTTTAAACAAAATACTTATATTACAACCTTTTTTATCGTACACTATTTGATTTATTTTGATTATTGGCATTATGTTCTTGTATGATATTACACACCTCATTAAATAAACCTCTTCGTTTAAGAATATATGTTTTAAAGTATTAAAACTCCTTTTGACGTCGAATTCGGCTGTTTAAGACCAAATACTTGGAATAAACTATGTTTATCGTACACTATTTAGATTATTTTGATTTTTTGTAATGTGGTTCTTCTAGTATTTTGTAGAGCTAATTTAGTAAACGTCTTTTGTTAGTAATCTAACTTTAAACACAATAAAAGTACTATAGACGTTAAAAAAGCCTGTTTTAAACGAAATACCTGTACTAAACCCTTTTTTTATCGTGCTCTATTTGAATTATTTTAATTATAAATATTTGTATTCTTGTAAGATATCATACAACTAATCAAATAAACCTCTTAAGTTACGATTTTTATTTTTAAAGTATTAAACTCCTTTTAACGTCAAAATCGGCTGTTTAAGACGAAATACTTGCAATTTAGAATTGTTTATGGTATATTATTTGAGTTATTTTGATTTTTGGTTATAATAGGCTGTTCTACACAAAGTACTTGTACTAAACCTATTTTTATAGTACACTATTTGAATTAATTTGATTATTGTTATTAATATTCTTGAAATAGATTATACAGCTAAATAAATAAACCTCATCGGTTAGGAATATAAGTTTAAAAATATCAAACTTCATTTAGGCTAAAAAATCGGCTGTTTAAGACGAAATACTTGCAATAAACATTGTTTATCGTACTTTTTTTGAGTCTTTTCGATTATTAGTTATCATATTTATAAAATAATTTGTAAAGGTAATTAAATAAACGTCTTCGGTTAGGAATATTAGTTATAAAGTTATTAAACTCCTTTTGACGTCAAAATCGGCTGTTTAAGACGAAATATTTGCAATAAACATTGTTTATCGTACATTATTTGAGTTATTTCGTATATTTGTTATAATATTCTTATAATATTTCGTACAGCTAATTTAATAAACGTCTTTGGTTAGTAATCTAACTTTAAACATACGAAAAGTACTATAGACGTTATAATATGCAGTTATAAACAAAATACTTGTATTAAAACCTTTGTTATCGTATACTATTTGAATTATTTTGATTATTGGTATTAATATTCTAGTAATATATTATACGGCTAATTAAATGAATCTCTTCGGTTAAGAATATTAGTTTTAAAGTATTAAAACTCCTCTTGACAACAAAACGGCTGTTTAAGACGAAATACTTGCAATAAACATTGTTTATGGTACATTATTTAAGTTATTTCGATTATTGGTTACAATATTCTTGTAATATTTCGTAAAGGTAATTTAATATCATACTCGGTTAAAAAGATTAGTTTTAAAGTATTATAACTCCTTTTGGCTTCGAAATCGTCTGATAAAGACGAAATACTTGCATTGAACATTTTTTATCGTACATTATTACAGTTATTTCGATTTTTTGTAATAGTATTTTTCTAATGATTTGTACAGTTAATTTAATAAACGTCTTTGGTTAGTAATCTAACTTAAAAAATACGATAAGTACTATAGACGATATAATAGGCGGTTTTAAATAAAATAGATGTATTAAACCCTTTTTTATCGTACAGTATTTGAATTATTTTGATTATTGGTATTAATATTCATGTAATATTTCATACAGTTGATTAAATAAACCTTTTCGGTTCGGATGTTAGTCTTAAATTATTAAAACTCCTTCTGACCTCAAAATCAGCTGTTTAAGACGAAAAAAATGCAATAAACATTGTTTATTGTACATTATTAAGTTATTTCCATTATATGTTACAAAACTCTTGTTATTTTTCGTACAGCTATTTTAATAAACGTCTTTGGGTAGTAAACTAACTTTAAACATATTAAAAGTACTATAGTCGTTATACTAGGATTTTTTGAACAAAATACTTGTATAAAACTCTTTTTTAACGTACACTATTTGAATTAATTTGATTATTGGTAATAATATTCTTGAAATGTATCATACTGCTAATTAAATAAACCTCTTCGATAAGGAATATTTAAAGTATTAAAACTCCTTTTGTCGTTTAAATCGGCTTTTCAAGACGAAATACTTGCAATAAACATTGTTTGTCTAACATTAATTGAGTCTTCTCGATTATTGGTTATAATATTTTTGTAATAAATCCCAAAGGTAATTAAATAAACGTCTTCGGTTAGGAATATTAGTTATAAAGTAATTTATTCCTTTTGGCGTCAAAATCGTCTGTTGAAGACGAAATACTTGCAATAAATATTGTTTAACGTACATTATTTAAGTTATTTCGATTTTTGGTTATAATATTTTTGTAATATTTCGTACAGCTAATTTAATAAACGTCTTTGGTTAGTAATTATAATCTCTACGATTATAAGTTTAAATATATAAAAAATATTATTGACGTTATAATAGTCTGTTTAAAACAAATTACTTGTAGTAAACCTTTTCTATTGTAAACTATTAGAATTATTTCGATTTTTTGTAATTATAATCTTGTAATATTTCGTACTGCTAATTTTATAAACGTCTTCAGTTAAAAGTATTATTATCAAAGTTCTAAAACTCCTTTTGACGTTAAAATTGGCTGTTTATAACGGAATATTAACAAAAAACATTCTTAATCGCACATCTTTTGAATTATTTCGATTTTATGTAATAGTATATTTTTAATATTTTCTACTGCTAATTTAGTTAACCTCTTTATTTAGAAATATAACTTTACATATAAAAAATACTATTGACGTTATAATAGGCTGTTTAAAACAAACTTGTTTAAATATCGTAAACTTTTTAATCGTAAACTAATTGAATTATTTCGATTTTTGGTAATAATATTCTTTTACTATTTTGTACAGTTAATTAAATAAAAGTCTTCGGTTAGAAATAGTGGTTTTAAAGTATTAAAACTCCTTTTGACGTCAAAACTGGCAGTTTAAGACGAAATACTTGTAATAAACATTGTTTATCGTATACTATTTGATTTATTTCGATGTTGGTAATAAAATTCTTGTTATCTATCGTACAGCTTATTTAATTATTTCATTTGTAAGAATATTGGTTTTTAAATATTTAAACTTTTTTTGACGTCAAAATTGGCTGTTTAAAACGAAATACTTTTAATAAATATTTTTTTATCGTACACTGTTTGAATTATGATGTTATTTTGTAATGTATTCTTCTAGTATTTTTTACAGCTAGTTTAATTAACCTCTTCATTCTAGAATATTAATTTAAACATATAAAAAATACTATTGACCTAATAATAGGCTAGTTAAAAATAAATACTTGTAATAAACCTTATGTATCGTAAACTATTTTATATATTTTAAATTTTGGTAATAATATTCTGGTAATATTTCGTACAGATAACTTAATAAAACTCTTCGGTTAGAAATATTACTTTTAAATTATAAAACTCTTTTTGTCGTCAAAATCGGCTGTAAAAGACGAAATAGTTGTATAAAACATTTTTTATCGTACATAATTTGATTTATTTTGATTTTTGTAACAGTATTCATTACTATTTTGTACAGCTAGTTTATTAAACCTCTTCATTTAGGAGTATAACTTTAATAATATAAAAAAAAAACTATTGACGTTATAATAGGCTGTTTTAAACAAAACACTTATAATAACCAGACATGTTAAAAAGCTCTGCTTTGTTTACTCAAGCGTGAAATTACTAACTTAAAACAAACCAAAAATAAAACACTTCATTGCTGAATTACCATAGTAACTTTTAGCATTTTAACATCTCTGATAATAACCCTTTTTCATCGTATAATCTATGAATTATTTCATTTTTTGGTAATAGTGTTCTTGTAATATTTCGTACAGCTAATTTAAAAATCCTCTTCGGTTAGGAGTATTAGTTTCAAAGTATTAAAACTCTTTTTGACGTCAAAATCGGCTGTTTAAGACGAATTACTTACAATAAACAATGTTTATCGTACACTAATTGAACTATATCATTTTTCGTATAAGTATTCTTTAAATAGATTAATGCAAATTTTATATTTTATTTGCGACCAGTTTCGGTGGCAAGAGATTGCGACCTTTTCATGCAATTATAATGTAATAGTAAAAGTATTCTTCATATAAGTATTCCTATTATATTTTAAACAGCTAATTTAACAAACCTCTTTATATAAATATATTGGTTTAAGAGTATTAAAACTACTATTGACGTCAACATTGGCTATTAAAGACAAATATTTATGATAAAAAATTTTTTATGTACACTATTTCAATAACTTCGATTTTTGGTTATAGTATTCTTCTAATACTTTGTACCACTAATTTAATAAGTCTTTTTATTTAGGAATATACTTTATCAAATTTTATTGAAAAACTTTATCAATTTATGTCATATATATTGTTTTAAATGTGTGTGAACTGTGAACAATTTAGATATTACATGTAGAAACAACAATGTTAGAAAACTACGCATAAACTAAACTTTAACTAACTAAAAATTTAATTAAAAAGTGGTTTAAAGTACAAGCATCTTTTAAAGGTGGTGTGCATAGAAATTAATTCGAAGTGCAAAGAAAACTTTTGAAAATTAATATGTGTCAAAACAAAAATTAAATAAACCTTATTTCTTACAACTATGTTATGTTAAATGTTTATACACTAAAATTTTTCATTTACAAATAAAAAATTTATAAAGGTAACTTAGGTATAAAAAATATTGAAAAAGAATATCTAAGCTATAAAGAAATGACACTTTAGTTACTGTGCATTACTTTTGTACAAAATGGAAAACATTTGCATTTAGTTTATTTAATAAATTGGTATTATATTTCTAATTTATTAAATCCGAGCACTCTTTACACTCTTTTTTCAGATAATTACTTGCTGTTGTTAAAAAGAAGTTATTATGATACTGAGAAAAATATCATGTTAGAATGCTAATCTGTATTTTTCACATTTTTAGACTAAAGCAGTAATTTCTTCTAATTATTTTTAAATATTATACAGAGACTTAAAACCAAACTAATCAAATTACCGAAAAAATTCAACTTGATATATATTTTTGCTCAGCGGCCACATTTACATACTCGCGGGCCACGAAATTTTCTTTCGCGGGCCGCATTCCATTCAAAAAATTAGCGTGCTCGCGGGCCGCAGATTCACCCTTCGCGGGCCGTAGTTTGCCAACCCCTGTTCTAATATAATGTACAGTCAATTTAATAAACCTTTTCATTTGGGAAAAAACTTTATACATATAATAATACTATTCACGTTATAATAGGCTGTTTCTAAACAAATCAGTTGTAATTAGTGATGTACCGGACTCACTATCCGGGTCCGGTCGGATATTGCCATTTTTGTCTGATATCCGGATCTGGCCGGATCATGATATGAAAAAAAAATCCTGATCCGGCCGTATTCAATTTGAAAAAAAAGTCCGGATCCGGCCGGATCCAAACAGAGATCCGGCCGATTCGGACCTAGTTAGTAAAAAAGAGGATACAGAAATGAATTTTTCAAATTTTTTTTTGTAAATTAAAAAAAGTCATTTCGTCAGGAAATACGTTCGAAAATTAAACACCTACCGTGATTAGCTCATTTTTTACACGTGACTAATTTACATTTGTTTACATTAACTATGAAACAAACATTTCAGAAATGCAACTCTTTACTTATGTTGTAAAATTAAAATCTTTACTACCAAATTGTCAACCTTTTGGCTAGCTGGTCTACTGATTATTAGATTAAAGTAATTTAGACTCAGCCTAGTTTATACTCACTCTAGCTAGTTTTTTTTACTAAAACAGTGGCAACCCTGCAGAAAAAAAATGTTTTTTTAAGTATTAATGCAGAAGAAAAATCACAAATCAAAAATTGACAGTGTTTTTGAACTGATTTAAGTATTTTAAATATAATCTTAATTTTATGATAAGGTTTTTATCAAAACTTCACATAGAAAACTCCAGGTTTATTTGTTAACTTTTGTTCAAAACCCTTGATATTTCTCAAAAACAGTTTTTTTAACTTAAGTTGTAAAACTCAATATTTTTTAGCAACCCGATATAAATTAAATCAATTTAACCTTTTTAAAACTTATGTTTTAATTTATGCTTATATCAAGGGTAGTTTTATTCTATGTAGAAAAAGTTAAAATCTTAATGTTTAGTAACATATTAATTAATTACATATCTGTATATATCTCTAATATGAAACAAAACATTTTTATTTAGATGTATGGACCTGATAGTAAACAAATAACATCAAAAAAAGTTGAAAACTAGTATGATCAAACCGTAACAAAAAACTTAAGTCTACTAATCGTTTAAAATTAATCATTACATTAAATTTAGTATACTGAACGTGCATAGCTGTAGTACTATTTGCAGAACTATTTTTGATTTGAAATAACAGTTTTTTTTTTCTTTTAAACGTTAAATACTTGCTTCAAAAAGCTACATTTCATTCTCTATATAGCGAGAGATCTGTTAGCTAAACGGTAAGCAACCCTTGAATAGTTGAGATATAAAAAAAATTCTAAAGTAGCAAAGAGCTTAGCTAGCTTAAAGTTATAAAATATTTTTTTCAAAATCAATTAAATTGGTTATAAACTGGATCAATTAAACTAGCCTTGGGTCTACTTAATAAAAATATTTAAAGATGCATTGACATTTTCAAATATCTTAAAAATATCTCGAGTTATCCTGAGATTTGAAAAAAGTTCAAACTATTCAGACTTTGTTGCAACGTTGAATACATAAAACCACACTGTTATTAACCCAAATATATAAAATTAATATAACTTCGTAAAAAATAATGACGTTTAAATAATTAGCACCAAAAAACACTGATATTCCTTCCTTGATTTAAACATAGCTATTTTCAACTTATATAGACCAAAAGCTATAAGTAACATGCCAAACAAATTAATGAATTACATAAAAAACAAAAATATTACTAACAAAATAACACTAACTTTTAATATTGTATTATAAAAAGTAACTTTAAAAAGTAGTTGAATTTAAAAAAAAAAGTTTATATTAAGATTTCCAAGTTCTCGACGCTAAGAGAGAAGTGAACGGATAAAAATACTGATGATTCTACAAAAAACACTCTATTTGACAGACCATTATTTAAAAACATAGATTTCATTTACCATGTGACACAATATATATAACTGAACAAAAAAAGCATTTTTGTATGATTGAAAAATAATATAAAAAGTTAACTCCTGTAAATATTAATCTAAAACAATTATGAAAACATTAGTTTTTTTTATTAATAAAGTTACGAAAGTAAAAAAATAGGATGTATTTTGCCAAACTAAATCTATTAATTTAAACATAAAATACTGTATGTATCAAATAAAAAAAAAACTATACAATCAGCACGGTAAAATGACATACTAAAAAATCTAAATTATAAATTTAAATCAAACTATTTGTATATAATAGGTTTTTATTTAAGAATTAATCTAACTAAGGAAAATCACAACAGTAAGTTAGCTGTGAATATATGCTTTTACTTAATAATCATACTAAATGCAATTTCTAATCATACAAATTTCCATCTGTGTGTAAAAAGTTGTCGCATTTCTGTAATGTTGCAATAGTATGAATCCTGTTTAAACAAAATAAATTTAACCACTTAGCCATAAACATATATTTAATGTTGGACTTGACAAAGTAAAAATGAATATATATTTAAGTATATCAACAAAATACATCAACTGTTATCCATAAGTTTTAATCTTACCCTGAGCTGTTATCTCTTTTGCAGCACTTGATGAGACGATTAAGTAACTTTACTTCTTTAAAGTCTTGCAATAGTATTGATCCACAGTATATTTGTTTTGGTTCATATAAGAAACCTATTATTCACAAAATTTAGAACAAATAAAATAATAAATTTAAATAATACAATTATAAACTATACTTATTTCTTTATCAACTAGAGAGTTATTTTTCTAAATCACAAAGTTATTATGGATTTAACTTTCAACTTAATTATTTTAAGCATCACTAAAATACAGTGCTTTAATTTAAGAAACAAGCTCAAGATATATATCTCAGAGATGAATTAGTAAGGCGTTAAATTTTGAATATTTATACAGAAGAAATCGCCCTAAATCAATTTTTTTTTTTAACTACTTTACAAAAAAATCTGAACAGCTCTACGTAGTCCAATTTAAATTACTACTACCTTCAAATTGAATCTGTTTCAATTAAAGTTCAGCTCATACTTTACGCCTATAGAAACATCGTCAATTGAAGAAATAATTTGCATACAAAAAACAGCCGTTGTTATTTTTAGAAGGGCTTTGCTTGGGGTGATTTTGATTACCATGGGTCAATAACTAGTATGGGTTCAAACAATTAAATGGGTAATTAACTAATAAAAGAATATTATTATTTTTTAAGTTTCTACCTAGTTGGCGATTATGAAAATCGGTTTTAGAAATCCTGACTTAAGGCCTAAAGTGTGGTGGAGGTTAATCACTTTTTATAAAATTAGTTATTCACATTAATAACCAAGCAATCGTCTTTTTTACCGTGTTTTAGAACTATATGTAATTTTTGATATTAAAACTATTAAACTTATAGAGGCCAATAGGTTCTCATTGAGGGCGACAACTAAAAAAAAAACACTTAAATTCTTTCTCATTATACTGTATTAGTAATCGTTTTCAAATTCTATCAGTATATTCTAAAATAAACTATAAAGAGTATACGTAAGTAGCCGAATTTATAATCTATTACCAGAAATTATTTTTGTTAACTTATTCACTTATGGACAGTTTAAGTCGAGAAGAATATTTAAAAATAATTCTCAATATTAAACATAAGCATTTTTATTAAATATAACGAAACACATTTCATTTTTTTTTCGTTAATTTATTTGAGATCTTTCGTAGTAAGTCTTATCAAAAATAAACTAAACTGATTTGGAATTGAAATAAGAATAAACTGTAGTTTAAAGTTTTATAATATAAAATGACGTAATAATCGAACTAACTAAATGCTTATACTGTAGAACTTGTTGTACTAATAAAACTCTTTAGATTAAAATCAAACTAAAATAAACCAGCGATAAAGATGAAAAGAAAACTACACTTTAAAAAAACAAAATTTTACGAGAAACTAGTTACTTTAAAATTACTTAATATAAGTATTTAAAAAGTCTAGTTTGGTATACGAACTTTTTCTGCTTACATAAACTGGGCCTTAAAGATTGAATGCATAAGGCTTCCAAAATGTTAGCTGAAAAGAGTTCTCCGCTCTAACTAAGACTGATAAGTTCTCTTTTTTATATTTTTATGCACATTCATGTATGTTTAACAAATGTTGCCCAGTTGCCGATAAGTATTTTTCGTAGGTTTCTCCGAACGACAATCAAACCAGCTTTTCAAGATTGTCGGAACATGCTTATCTATTTTTACGTGCAACCATTGAGATGTTTTTCCACTTAGTCACTACCACAGTGACAGTAAAACTTATAGATGATGTTACTTTTTTCTTGGGTGAGAGAAACATTTTAGTAAATTCCACTTAGAGGTTGATCAGTATACAAAATTGTTCCTAAACGAACAGAGCTGAAAACCTGGCTTATTTCCTCAAAAATGTTCATAGAAAACCTCTCAAAAATATTTCCAAGGTAAGGAAGTTTTAAGTATACTGGACACTTCTGAGGGCCAATCATTTTTATAGCTGTTGAACTTCTTGCTCTTATTATAACTTTCAAAACTAACTTACCTGGATAACCAAGGGAAAGGAAAATATTTTGAATTGTTTTCAACTCGCCTTTAAGATAGCAAGGAGAACAAAGTCTGGTGAAACGCTTCACCATACCCATTAAAACTCCAACTTCTGCTTGACTGGACCAAAAGATGCCCACGGAACATATAACGCTTCTGAAATTAATTTACGATGGATTTTAGTTAAAAGTTTCCCATCAACTGATCGTCGGACACAAACATCTAAAAAGTTTAATGAATTGTTGTGTTCTTCTTTTTTTGTAAAATTAAGGTTTTTGTGAAAATTATTTCGGTAATTTTGTAAATTGGAACTTTCTTGTCTATTTTCAAACATGACAAAAGTGTCATCTACGTATCGAAGATATAAAAGAGGACTTTCACAGTTCAAAAAAAAATCACTTTCTAGGTAACCAACAAAAATATTAACCGAGATAGCACCTAAAGGTGAACCCATTGCAACCCCATCATTCTGTTTTACATTTTACCATCAAAACTAAACTTAAAACCCAAAATAGCCATGTGTAACATTTCTTTGCACACGAATTCTGGCATCTGCTTAAAGGTATTGTATCATTCTGATTTAAAACACCCTCAGATGCCAGAATTCGTGTGCTTAGAATTGTTCGAGTTTTTAATTGACTCAGGACACTTTTTTTTGTCAAAAAGAGTGGCAACCTTGATATTACAATGAGAAGTACATTGTATACTATAAAAAATAAAATAAAATTCTATCTTGGTTATTATTTAGATTTTTGATAAAGCAGATATTAAAAGTAGTATCAGTGATATTGTATAGAACGTTGCAATAAAACAAATTGGCTAATTATCGAATGTTAAAAATATCAAGATTAAAAATAGCTAATCAATACAGGGTGTATTTATTACTAAAGAATGCAGTTTAAAAGGTATGAAATTTGTTCTTTCGTTTTTAGTAAAAAGTTTCATTGGTATAAAATAAAACATTCTTTAAATAAAAACTTTATCGGGGTGGTCACTTTTGTTATTTCTAAAGAATTTAAAAGAGCTCTATTTCAATACAAAGGTACCCAACCATTGTCTCGTAAAAAAAACTAGAGTTGATCCAATTTCCATCAAAAAAGTTAAAATTGATGTTAACCTTAAAAGTAAAAAAATTAAGAATACAATTGATGATTAAAATTTAAATAAGTCAATTAAAAGTGTTAAGTATAGAATTAACAACAAGCATAAGGACTTTAAAGAGATAATTTGGCGAATGATCTAGAGAATTGTTTAAAGAAAATAGGTGATGGATTCATTCAGTCTATCAAAATTTTCATTGATTCTATACTTGCTAACGTCTATAAAAACTTACCTTCATTTATCCTTTTCACAGAGGATCAGTTTGTTGACATGGTCACATGTTCTGCTCAACTAGGTTCGGTTTTAAGTATAGACAGAACATTTAATCTAGGAACATATTTCTTGACAGCTATTACTTTTAAAAACAAAAAAGTAACTTTCAGAAATACAAGTTCTAATCCAGTATTTAAGGTCCTTGTTTCCAACACGAAAAAGATTATAACTTTTTTTTTTCTCTTTAACAAAATCAAAAAATTCAAATAGTTTCCTTCATTCAATTCTTCAACCCTATCTTCTGCCACAGATGGTGAACAAGCACTTGTAAACTCGATTTACAAAAGTTTTCCTGTTAAGATTAACATCAACTTTTACTTTTTTACAAAGCATTGGTTGTGTACAGGGACGTGGCTTGGTACGTTTCTGCAAATCTACAGAAACGTATACTTATGTGCGAAAAAACTTGCTTTTGTTACAGCTTGAAAAGACTCTGCTTTCTTAGCTTTTAGTATTCATTTATACTTAGTTATGCACTCCTGAGAGATAATTTTGACATATATGTACTCTTTAGCATTTTTAGTGTCGTAAAAAAATTGAACGAATTAAATACATCCAAATTGTAACATTTAGCGCGTTAAAGCTTTGTTTTGTCAAAAAGCTACAATGCAAAATTAAACCTATTGGAAGCTGTAGCTTCAAAAATCAAAATCATACAATTTTATGTTACAAAAATTTGCATAACTTGTTGTTACTATTGACTACGTTAAATGTTTGATTTTATACGTTTAAATGTTTGAATGAAAACAATATTAATGTTTTTGAGTTAAATTGTGATTTTTTTTAATGAATGTTTCTGGGTTTACACAAGTGGCATGACATAAAGAGTCATATGGGGTGTGGAGCAAAATAAATTGCCTTGTATACAGTTATCACTCGTACTTCAACATTCAATTTTCGATGTATTAGCATAACTGCATATTTTCTGATTAAATTCAATAATATTAGAGGTAGTTTAAATTGCTGTGTTACCGCTAAGACGTGTTATTTCAGATGTTTTAGTTTTTGCAGATTCGTAACTTTTTTGAGCTAGCTACGTCCCTGGTTGTGTACCTTTGTACTGAAATAGAGATCTTAAAAATTATTTAGATAAAACAACATTGACCACCCTGATAAAATTTTTATCTAAAGAATGTTTTACTGTAAACCAAACTATTTTAATCGACTCATATTCTTTGAGTTGTTTAGGTAGATTCTTCAGTGACTCAACAGAACATGTTTTTGATTTTTTGAGAAATAATTCTCTTTTGCAAATATAGATTTCTTATAAAAAGTTACCTTATAATGTAACTTTTTTTACTTTTGTAGTCCCATTCCCCACAGTAATTATAAAATTTGAATGCCTTTTAGTTATTGGCAAAGTATATAAACAAAGAAAATATTTGACTGCCAATATTTATTAGTATCAAAAGTTTTGAAGACCACAAATTTTTATACTTACATCGTTTCCAAGAGCTTTACGATTAAAAACTGTGTTTAGTAATTTAGCTTTAATATCTTTGACCATTTAAATGTGGACAGAATGTATATACTTTTAGACAATTTATTTTTCTCTGTTTGAGAATTGAAGGATGGGAATACTACCTACGGGTAATCCCAATTGTAAATTGATTGCAACTCTACCAACTTCATATGTTGGTTCAAAGTGAACACTTTGTCATGTGTTAAACGCCCTAAACAAACTTAGTAACTTCACTTAAATAAAGTTCTTCAAACTCTTTTTCACAAGCTTTTATTTTGATTGAACTAAAGAACTATATTTGACTGTTTTAACTAGTAATGCATAATTTGTTTTAGTATTTCGTTTTAGTTTCTTTATTTATTAGATTTAACTTTGTTTTTGTTAAGTGCTATTTTCGTTAAATTGTAAAAATAAGTTTTTAGCTGAGTTAATCTATTTTATTATCGACCATTTAATTAAAAGTGAATCATGGTTACATAATTAACTGTTTATTTTATAAAATCAGAATTGTGTCTTTTTATGTTTTATAACTATCCGTAAACATTTAAATTAAATCTTTTTGTGTTGATTTTCTGTTTAATTATCAAGTAGTATCAATATTAATAACCGAAAATTGCTTATTTTAAACAGGATCACCTAGGATTAATGATATTTCTTTTTTTTTTGTCATACTAAAGAGTGTATGTTTTAGGTTCATACACCTGTTTTTAAGTTTTATTTAAGGCCATAGGGGGGGGTAGGCCATGTTTTTTACAAGTTGATCTTATTTTATAGAGTTTTTACTAAGCTTCAAGTTGCTTTTTACCGTTTTTAAAAATTCGAATTAGTTTTTGAGATATGACCGGCCAAAGTCGGGCCGCATAACAGGTTCCTTATGGGGAAGGAAAAACTAAAACGGCGAAAAAAGACTTATGCATTCAAAATCTATCTCCTCCTTCATTTTTTAAGCAATCTTCTTCAAACTTTTACAGTCTATTCTTTATACAATAACAAAAAAAAACGTTATTTGTGACTTTAAAAAATTTTAAGTAAAAATTTTTTTTTTTTTGAAAAAAAAATTTTTTTTTGATAAAAAATCACTTTTTTTATTTTATTTTTGTCATAAAATTTTTATTTTTTTAAATTATTAAAATTCACAAATAACGTTTTTTTCTCATAATGTAAGGAACATTTCCTGAAAATTTGAAGAAGATTGCTTGAAAAATGAAGGAGAAGATAGATTTTAAAGCCCGTTTTTAAAAACTTGAGAAAAACGGCTTTAAAGTTACCCTTTATATACCCTTTATATAGACAACCCTTTATATAACCGGTCATAAAAAAAAAGTTACTTAATATTTTTAAAATCTAAAAAAAGCATCTGAAAGATTATGAAATTTACTATAATATAAGTCTATATGTTATTTTTGGTCAAAAAATGGCTTCTACCCCCCCTATGGCCTTAACTTTTAATAAATTTAACGATATAAATTATTTGTTTTTATATAAAAAAAGAATCTAGTTTAAAAAGTATAATAGATAGCTGTTTTCTTTTCTGCTTAAAAACAATTTTTTCAAAATATATTTGGTTTATTTTGAATATTAAAGATAACTAGTCAATTATTTTGATGTTTTATAATAAAGGATGAATCTTATAAATTTAGGAAAATATAACGATCTTTTTTTAATGTGTAGCGTGTGTAAAAAAAATAACAAGGTTTAAAATAATAAATTTAAAAAAAAGACGAAAATGTTTTCATATCTTTATTTATTAGATAAGATTAAAGGAAATATATAGTTTTGTTTACAATTAAAGTTAACTTTTAATTCGATTTAAAGTTTAGAGTACAATAAAATGTAATAGTTATAATTGAATAATTTTACAGTTTTAACTTAAGCTTTTAAATAAGAGCAAGTAATAAAATTTGCTGAAAAAAAAATTTTAGAACCCTTATGGCTTGTTTAAAGTTTTAATTAAATAAATATGATAAGCAGCTTACAATAATTAAAAACTTTACTAGTATTTTTTTTTAATCACAATGCGAGTAGTCTCTTTAAATTTAGTTTAAAACTAAATTGGTTAATTATATGTTTTTTTAGTTTACCTATACACAATACACATCACCGGCTTTAATCATTATATTAACTGGTCAAGTATGTTTTAATAAGAAAATCATAATATAGAAGTCTTATTGTAGCATGTTAAATAAGTCTCAAGTATATAATTTTGAAATTATTAGTAGTTACAATTTCAATGATAAATTTTAAAATTTTTATTACAATACAATATTTCACTCGTTTAAAAAAACGAGATTTCAATCCTTACGAATAAAACATTGTAATAAAAATTTTTAAATTTATCATTGATCATTCTCCTTTTATTTAAGTCGAGAACTTTGATTGCAACCTTTAAAGTAAAAAGTACTTGATTACAATTTAATTATTATTCTTCTGTAGTTATAACTTAGTAAATAAGTTTATAAAAGTACTCTTGACTCAAAAAAAATTACACATAAGTTAAAAACGACTCACTTTATAACTGTAATTACATTTCATTAAAGCTAAGTAAACATTGGAAATTGTTTTCTTTTTATTTCTATGCATGTGGTTGAATTAATTTGTTTACAATTAAAAATCACATAGAAAGTGTATTTTTTATAAGCAGAAACGCTTGTTCTTTTGTTTACAAAAATAAAGCTCCATATGTATATAGATACTTTTCTTACGTTGAAACAGCTGTACTAGAAAAAAGTTTGTTTTGTATACTAAACATATGTATGTAATATATAGTACTTATATGTTCATTATATGTTCATTATTATTTTTTATGTAGTTGTATTTCTCTCTAAATACAGTTTTGTTTTACAAGTTGTTAAATACAGACTCATATTGAAAATATAAATTAAAGTAACCAGAAATACAGGCGTTAAGTACACTGACAAAAACTCCACCAATCAACGCTCTAACAACGATATTGGCCATTTCTCCCTGTCGTTTTGGAGCAAGAGAACCTAAATATTTTATTGCGAGTTAACTATGTAACATTTTTAATCATACGATGGTTTTAAACTTTCATTTTATTATAAATAGCCTTTAACAACTAAATTACTTAATTTATGACACTTTATATTTTCATACACAAACTAACAAAAAACACAAAAAACAATATGACGTAAGAATTAAACATTGTACATTACAAATATTCGGTGCAAAAATTGATCATCCATCTAACCAAACAAACAACTAAAATTCACAAAAACCACAGCTAAGTGACCACAAAATACTTTAAAATTTATTGTATTTTAAAAGGAGCTTTTTCATATGTCGACAGGACGATATGAATTCACTCCTCTTATTTAAACAACCTTCTTTTTTTAACGCATACATAACGGCTGTTGATTCTTTTAGGCATAGCCTACAAACAGGTTTATTACCATCTGCTATTGGCTGTGCTCTTTTTATCTCCTCCAAAGATAATTTAAAATCAATGTATGTGCGCTTTAGGTTGCAAACATATTTCGAAAGCTCAGTCTCATTTTAGTATACACCACCCTTAAAAGATTTTTTATGCTTAGCATACCGAAATCTGAACTGAGAATAAGCCGCTGTAGAACTTCTTTTCAATGTCAGAGTTAACTGTTGCCTTGTAAATAATGTTCTCCGAACGGCAATTGCTCCCTTTCAAATCGTATTCGCAGCTACTACCGTAATTACTCTGATTTTTTATTAAATTACTTTTGTTTAAAATCCTTAGATTGTGTGACTTAAAGGCATAGGGGTTCCGACTAACTACTTTACTAAATTTATCTAAATTAACTACTTTTTTTTACTTTACTAAAAATAAATTTGGATCTTATATGAAAGCTTTAAGTACAAACTACAAGCCAGTTTTTATATAGTTAAAAGATATTCTTAAACTTTTGAGATATTGTAATTTATATAAAATTTTTCCGATATAAACGTATGGACCGCAAATTTTTGGGGTCAATTTTCTCGCAAATTAAAATAATCACTAAAAATCTATCTTCTCCTTCATTTTATGAACTAGAGACCTCTAACTTTAGGTAGAGACTAAAATCAGTAAACGTTTCTTGGAAATTGTTAGCCGAGACTTTGGCTTAAGGCACTCGTTAAAATTTCAATAGAAAACTGTTGAAAAATTCGTACTCATGCAATAGTCCTGCAAAACAATGCCCAAAATAGTGCTCAGTGTATTGAATTCCAATTTAGGTAATGAAGCAAAGTTCCTGGAAAATAAATTAAAACACACAATCAATAGTTCATTCGGAGCAGTTAATCTTTAAATTAGTCATTTCCCCAGAAAACCTCTAAATGGAATATTTAAAGACGTTACTCCCGATCCTGAAAATAATAATGTTATATATAAACTTAAGTGTCACTGCGACAGTGTCTACTTTGGGAGAACTTCTTAGAGATTCCATATGAGAAGGGATCAGCACATTTCAAAACCCCTCAGAAACTGGATGGCCAATAGAGATAATAGAACGACCAAAAGTCCTTCGGTAATTGAAGATCACTTACTTAACTACCCGGAATGCACAAAAAACTATAATGACAACAAATTTACAATTTTAACTTAAGGGCTTAAAATAAATCATTCAAGTGTTTTATAACCTTTTTTTATGAAAACCTATAAGCCTAAGCTTCGTAAACAAAAGTTAGTTTACAATACTAACTTGTACAAACTTTTTCAATTTTTTTTCTTTTAACTTTTAATTTAATTTTGTTCTAATAACTTTTTTTTAGTTTACTTTTAATACTATTTTTTAATTGCAGAAGTATATTTTAGTGTAATTGCTCTAAAACTTAAAATATTTAATACTTTAGCTTTATTCCTTTTAAATAGTTACATTAACTAAATTCTGATCATTAAATTTTACTTTAAACGTTTTCATAGCTTTTTTATTATTATTATATACGTTTATATAGCTTTAAAACTTGTATGTATGTACTTTATTGTTTTATCCTTTCACAAACCTAAGTTTTCTATCTACTTACTTATGATTAAAAGTACTGTGTATTTAATTTTTACCAAATTCTTATCTGAACAGTCTTTATTCCACAGTTTTTATTCAACTTATTATGACGTATCCATTATCTAGCTTTTATACATGTTGATATAATATTTTATAGCTTAGTTAAACACAGCAGTAGTTGAATAAGTGTGTTTTGAAAAACATTTTCTACTTAAATGTAACGTAAATAATACGATGCAATGAATTTGTCGACATTTTTTAATTTATTTAACTTATATCTAAAATTTCTCAATACTTTTGTACGTATGTGCAAATTATAAAAACTTAATTTCAATTTAAAACTAATTGGAATTGAGATTTCAGCTTTTTTAGGTATTTGACTTACCTAATCCACCAAGCATAATGCCAAGAGATCCAATATTAGCGAATCCACATAAAGCATATGTTACAATAGCTTCAGATTTTTCATCAACCCAATTTACTTCACCGGTAAAATTATTTATCAAGTCGAACGTTCCGTTATTCCTTTTAATTATCAATTCTGATAATTGTTCATAAGCGATGAATTCGTTGATGAAAACTTTTGTACCAATTAGTTCAGCAATCTGAATGTTTAAAAATAATATTTTTTAACTTTAAAATTAATAAGCAGGGTGTTATCAATGTTTAATGAATATTAAAACTCACTCAGCGGCCTTTATAAAACATAAAAAAAGTCAAAACTAAAATAATATCAGAATAACTTACTGCTGCATAATAATTGATAAAAATGCAATAAAACACAAACAATACATAAAAAGTACTTAAAAACTTAAATAATTAAAAAACTTGTAAATTAAGACCCAAAAATGAACTCATTGTTCTCTAAATAAGAGACAAAAAGCAAAATGATATTGACTAAAGTATAATTGAAACGAAAAATAATGGCGAAAGTTGATTCAAAGGAGATTAAGTAAAATTTAAAAGCGCATATCAACACAAAAACAACAATAAGATCTAAGAATAAGAAGTAATCCTGAACATTTCGACTACCATAATTACTTAATTGCAAACTAACTTTTAAAACTAGTACAAACATTGAAATATACAAACTAAATATATAATATTGAGTTGCATATAAAACACCATAAGAAAACCAAACAAATAAAATTAAAAAAACTAGAACATTGTGTTTGAAGCTCTAATAATAATAAAAAAAATTAAGACCATATTAAAATAAGAGAACTTGGGATCATTTCGAAATTAAAGGACTAAATCTAAAGTTTTCTAAAAATTCAAAAAAGGACATATAATTATATTTACATATTTGTTTATTTTAGCTCAGTTTGCATATATTTTTTTAGTTTTTCTTCTTTCTTAAGAAAACCTTTTTTTCTTTTCTTTAATTGGAAACTACATTTAAATTAAAAATGCAATTACAATTAACTTGGATTTTCAAATTGGATTAAAATTTTTTTAGTTAAAAAGGCACAAAAGCTATATCATAAGGTATTTTACTTAGAAGACTGTGTGAACAATTATAATTTAATTTTTTATAAAAGTAAACTATGCTAAAACTTTTTGTATATAAACAACCTCTTTAAAGTTATATTTTTAATTTAGTTTAGAAAAAATTAAAAAGAAAGCTTAGCTTACAACATATTATTATACGTTTGTTTCTTGAAGAAATAAATTAGAGAATTTTACTTTGAGAGAGAAAAAAATATACTTTTTTTCTCAAGTTTATTCTGTAAATAATTTTTCCGTCAAAGAGCTCGTCAGTGATTAAAAAAAAGATTAAAAAATATGCAACTGAAAATAAGTAAAATACAAAAAATTTAATGTTTTTGTGTTATTTTGCAAACTGAAATTCAAATCAGTTATAATTTAGTTCGTAAAAATTTAAAATAATTAAACAAAACCTAGTTGTTGTTTTTCTAAATACAGATTCAAGCAAGTTTAATAGGTAAGTGTTATTGTACTAACAATGTTTGACCACTTACGGTTTATTTTAAGTCATAAAGTTTACAAAACTTTTAAGCATGATTTAAAGAATATTTCAATCTTTTTTAGTTTTTTATAAACAGAATCTACAATTTTTTTTTCTTAAACATACATTATACTAATAGTATAGACAAGTTTGAAGTTTTTTGAAGTGTGGACAAGTAAAGAAGAGCTCGTATCATTAATTTAATTTCTTTTTTTTATTAGCTTTGACGATTGCAACTTTCTTAAGGATGCAGGTGCTGCAAATGATGCATGGGGTTTTTTTATTTTCCAATGTGATGAATTATTTCCCAGTCTATTTTAAAGTAATGTTGTTATTTTTAAATATCCTGATGCGTTTTGATAGTTTATCGTTTTCAATCTTTACAATCTTGTGACAAACAAAAACACTTTTTTTAAGTTTTAAACTCACTGATGTAGTAATACGGACAATAAATGTCCCCTCAATATCAAATGGTTGGTCGGAAACGTCATATATAAAGCAACATTTAACATAGTAAACATATGAAAAATTACTTAGGTTCAACAGGTGGGACACTCTAAATACAATTTTTAATAAAATTTAACTGATTAAAGAGACCCATAACATCTAATTCACATCTCTAGTTTGAAATTTTTCGATTTTATCATTTGTTAACAAAGTAGTTACTTGAGCTTTACCTTGAAATAACTATTTGAACTGTATAGTAAAGTTTTATTGCATTTTTTTTTATCAATATTTAAACTTAATTCTTAAATAACAAAACAATCCATTTTCCATGACTTTCAAATATATTTTTTCAGAATTTTTAGATTCATAACTATGGACAAGCTGTTTGAGAGAAACATTGTTTGCAGAACAAACTTTTGAAAAATTAAATATTATAATTTATCATAAAGAGTGTGTGCGCAATTTTTTTTTAATTCAGCTTGAATTTTTATTTAGAAGCAATTTGAGCTACCAAAGGGTTTGAATTAGTAAGGCGGATAAAATAAATTGGTAATTACAGGGTTGCCACTGAATTTTGGTAAATTTTCTCCATGCTTTTAAAATTTCTTCTAGGTTTTTTAAAGTACTTGTTTTTGGGTCTATTTTTAGTTTAAACTTAAGTTTAATTGTTAATTATGTTTATAAATATTTAAACTGTGTTAATTAGTATGAAAACATTAAAAAGATACTGTAAAGCTACTTAAAATGTGTTTTTTGATGATGACAAGAAAAAGCTTATCTATATAATATATTTTTTGTGTCAAATCAAAAATTTTCTACTTAACATGTAAAAACTGTTTAAAATTCTAAGTTTTTCCAGTTTTTTTTTTAGCCTAAATTGTCAAATTCCAGGTTTTCAGGTAAAGTGACAACCCTGTAATTACCTAGTAATTGGACAATATCTAGAAAATGGGGACAATTATTAAATTTCTGCCAAGGAGGGCGTTTATGAAAACTAGTTAAGGAAATATACAGCGACTTCAAACTTAATTTAGCCTAAACTAGCATGAAGTCTGAAAAAAAATCAAACTAGCTTGGAGTTTTTCAAGAATCTCAAAAAATTTTAATTGCTTAATACAGCCTGACTGTGTGGTAACCCTGTAAGTAGATAAACTTACCATGACAGTCCTGTAATAAGAAACATAAACTTATCAGATAGTATTGTTAACTTTAGCTTTATAAGAAAAATTTTGACAAATAAAAACAATCTTTTCCATTTATTAATAAAACTTACCTTTTTTGCATAAACAGGTTCAACACCAATCAACACAGAAACTGGGTAGAAAATGTAGGAGCACAAAACCTAAATTTTTTTTTCCACGTTAAGATATATACACATATATATGCATATAACTGTATAAAATATTTAATTAATTAATCATATAACATAAATATATATACTAAAGATTTTATAAAAAGTTCTGGTCGATAGTGCTCGACAAACTAAATTGGAGCTAATTATTTATCTAATTATATAAAAACAATAGTTTAGACAGCTGTTTCGTACATGAAATATAAAGCTTCATGTACTCCTCAGTAAGCTACAGTTTATTACAATAGTTAACTGTTACAAGTTTAGCTAACTGTAGAATAAACTGTATCATTACTTTGTCATAATTATTATTTAAAAAATTCAAAACTTAATTTATGTTTACTATTGTAATAAACTGTAGCTTACTAAGGAGTACATGAAGCTTTATATTTCATGTACGAAACAGCTGTCTAAACTATTGTTTTTATATAATTAGATATACATATATATACTTTATTATGAAAAGTAGATTTTTTTTAATCCAGAACATATGTTTCAAAAAGCTAAATGCTTTAATCATCAGCTAGTACGGTTTGAAATAAATAGCACTTTGCTAAACAATGATACAAAAGTTAAACAAAAAACATTATGACGCAATTATTTAATTTTGTACAGTACAAATATTAAGTATAAAATTAATCTTCCATCCGAACAAACAACTAAAATTAACAAAACTACAATTAAGTGACTATGAAATATTTTAAAATTTGTTTTATTTTAAGAGGAGCTTTTTCATATGTCGTCTAGACAATATTAATTAACTTCTTACACTAAGCAACCTTCTTTTTTCAACGCATACACAACGGCCGTTGATTCTTTTAAGAACAGCCTACATACAGGGTTATTACCATCTGCTATTGGCTGTGTTATTGATATTATGTAATCAACAACAGTTTTATACAGCTGTTTCATATATGAGATAATTCTATCTGCTTGGTAGCAATTTAGAATTATTAAAACTTTATGACCTAGTAATAATAAAGGTTTTTGTGCAGTAAGTAGTTTAAAAAATACACTGCTTTTAGTTTTTTTTTGGTTTAAGAATTTGTACATTTTGAAAAAGTTTTAGTAACCACTCTTAAAAATTTTGTGAAATATGGAAAGGAAAGGTTGTATCAGAAGAATGTTTTAAACTGCTCGTGTGCGCGGCTTTATCTTACTTTAATTTAACATTAAATTAGGTTTAATTTTGACAAGAAAGAATTTTTGGTAATGGATATATTTTGTCTATCCCTTTTCTTGTTAAGTGTTATAGTCTTGTTTGATTTATCAATTTCGATTTTTTTTTAAGTTACAAAGTCTGCAGCCGAATTAAGTATTAAATTTTGATGTTGTCCTGTTTAGTATTTCATTGTCTATTCTATATTATTACATTATAAATTTCAAATATAGTTTGCCAGTTCTGTTGTATTTATTTTCATAATGTTGTTGAATTAAGATTAGTGATTCCTATATATTTGTTAAAAACTTTTTCCCGTAGATCCCACGTGCTAACTGGTTGCTTTGTTTAGATTTTACTGTTGCTCTATAGATTAAAAGAGAAATAAAGCATTGGTTGTAGTTAATATTTTTTTCATAAAAATTTGTATTAGTTTTTTAATTACTATCACTAATACCCCTAACCCTCAGTCAGTAACTATTAATTTCTTTTTGTTTTTTTATTAATTAATCTATTAATTAATTAATTAATGTTTATAAAATCTTAAATAAATAAAAATTTCAAAATATTTATAATATGCCAAGCCATTGCTTCTGTTAATATAAAAAATATAAATTACATAAATATACTTTCAAATCAAACAATTGGTTTAAGTGTATTCAAGTTTTTTTAATTTATTAAATCTTAAAAAAAAAAATTATCCATAATCTTTAAATAAGTCTAGCCACTACTTTTTTTAGTTTACAAAATATAATTCAAATAAATGTACAAATAAATCAAACTATTGGTTTATGTGTATTCAATTTTTTTCTATTTGTTTGTTTATAAATATAAAACTCAAAAACTATCCATAATATTTATAGAAGGCCTGGACAGTATTTTATTTTTCATTTAATTGCAGCATTTTAATTGCAGCAACATGTAAATACTACACATAATGTTAATGACATCACATCAAATTATAGGCAGAATTGATTGCAGCAATTCTACACATAAAATAGTGCCCATAAAATAGTACACATAAAAAGTCCTACCGCTAAAAACATTGAAAAAATATTTTGCTAAAAACTTTTGTTGTTCTTGACTTTTAGACAAATTTTCTCTAAATTTTTACAATAAACACATTATTAATACTTAATCTTTAAAAACTTGGAAATTTAAATGTTTTTTTTTTGTTTCTTATTATTTTATTTAAAATTCAAAACTAAAACAAGAATTTTTTTTAAATGTTGTTAAAAGCTTGAGGTCCTTAGCTGAAAAATAAAAAACATTTAATGAGCTTTGAGACTTCCCAATTTAGCTTTTGGTTTTAAAAAAAATTCTTCTGATTTTTTAAGTAGAAACTTGCTTTTTCATTTTTAGTAAAAAATTTAATTTTTGGTAAAAAATGATTTAAATAGAACTACTAGTTAGATTTTATAATGCTACTTTGAAATTGTTTAATAATATACAAAACACTGAGTAACAGACAACTTTTTGTTGTAGATATTATTTATTTCTTATTCTATCTCTATTTCTTTATTTAACATATAAAAGCTGTCTATTATCTGTTTTTTTAATTATTTTGGAAGTTGTACTTCTAAAATTATAAAAGAAATTTTATTCAGATAGAATTCTATAAATTCTATTTGAATAAGATTTCTTTTATAATTTTAGAAGTACAACTTCCAAAATAATTAATAACGATCGAGAAAAAAAGAAATCTAATAAAGAAAAATATACTGTGCTTGAAGGAAAGATTTAAAGTAATTTAAATTAATTTGTGTTCTGTATTATCTATTTTAACAGTTTATTACTAACAAAACAATGTCTCACTCCTATATTTGCATATAGGAGATCCTCAGTTGTTGTAAAAAAATCTAAAAAAAATTTTGACCATATTAAATGAAAGTAAAACAAGATTAAAAACAAAATACTGAACTAATAGTTTAACAACAAAAATAAAACTTAAAGATACTAAACTTGAGTAAAATATTACGCTTATGTTACGCTTTTGAGAATTTGTTGGTAATATGGACTAGAAAAAAAATTATAATATTAAATACATTAAAATAGTAATAAAACTGGACTCAAATTAAAATTAGTAGCAAAAAAAAAAGAAATAGAATAATAAACACAACATTTGCTATTGATAATGTTATAAACAGACTGTTGAAATTTAAAGCTCAAAATTTCTAATTTAGATTTATGACGTAACTATATTGTTGTTCAAATTAGTGTACAATTTGAAGTAATATGTTTTTGCTACAAATTTTGAAATTTTTGTTAAATTGCCTTATTGGATAAAGTTTATGTGATCAAAAGTTTTAATTTGGCATCGTATTCTAATGTATAAAAAAAATTTCTAGGGGCGATAAAAACTCTTTACAATTACAAATAATTTAACTTACTAATTAACGAGTGCTAGTTTAAGTTTCAGAGTAGAGCTTCTGAAAATGTGGACAGATTGCGTTGACTTTTTTGTTAGCATTGGCTTTCTCTATTTTTCATAAAATACAGGTTTTGCTGATGCTACGTATGCTTTAAATTTCCCCGATGTGGTGGAGGATGCTACATTTTATGTCGTAAGTGGTTTTGTTATGTTTTAAATGCCAAATGTTTTTTGCTAGTTCGGTCCCGTTATCTTTATAATTTTTGAAACTGTTATTGTTACTGTACCATGTATTTTTGAAAGTGTTTCCGGTAGAACCAATATAAAGTTTTATTTCCTTTGCAGATGTTATCGTAGGTTTGTAAATTACACTTTTTATTAAACAATTGTTACCTAGGGGGTTCGAGTTTTTTGATCCGCAGTTACAGGATAGGGTATTAGTGGTGACGCTTTGTTCTTCGGTTTTGTTGTGTTTATCTAAAGTTTTCTTGTTATGTTTTTGTATTATAACCTTAATATTGCTCTTACAGCTGTAAGACAGTTTACAGCTATTTTTGTTTAATATCTTATTTAATGTTTCGTTTTGCTTGCAATGTTTATTAGTTATCTCGAAAAATGCTTTGCAGATATTAGTTTTTACGGACTAGCAGAGCGGGGGATTAAAGTAAATGATTTTTCTTGATCAGTTTGTTTTCTTTTTAGTTTAAGTCTTTGTTTTATGCCTAGCTCTATACACCCTTAATATCTTACAATCTTTTACATCCAACATCTTTGGCAGGCTACACATAAAGTTTTTTAAATCATTCTGAAACAAGAGTATTGTAAAGTCATTCAAAATGTTATCAAATAGTTGAATTTGTAAACTTTTAATTCCTTTTAAGAGTAACAATCAAAGTTCTTTAAAAATAAATTCACGATGAATGGTATGTAGGTATTGAAGATGTTGTAACAAGGGACTACTCTGTGCATAAATCAGGTCTCATAAATTACATCATCATTAATAAATTTGAATTTTATTTCTTTCTGAACATATCCAAACTAAGATTTTATTATATTTCTCTATAAGTAAGTATTTTTCAACAGAATTAAAAACTTTTTTTTTTTAATTAACGAAAAATCTCTTGCTCAGTGTTTTTATTTTAAAGGAAACAGTTATTTACAACGGTTTTCAACAAACTTGTAACTAACAAATTTTCATTAATAAAAAAGCATCTTTACTTTCAAAATAAAACTATTTTACTTATATTCAAACTCTGAGCTAATACGTAGTTTATTATTACAGATACTAGCAATGCAAATTGTTTTTATTATAATAACATTCTGGAGATTTTGTCAAGACAGATTCAAAATACAAAACAATGTTTCGCCCTGTAGAGCTCTTCAGTTAGGATTTAGATTATAACTGAAAAGCTGTAACTAAAAAAAATTTAATTAAATCCCAGTAACTTGTCTCCTTGTTTTTGCTTAAGTTGAGACACTTAATTGTTTATTTTACATCTTTAAGTATTACATTGTTATAGTTATTTTAACATTTTTTTGAAAATAAATAAAAAGTGTAAAAATGATCGTAAATTTTATTTAACTACCCTTTTAATAACAATCCTACAAAAGCTAAATAAATAAGACAAATTAAACTAGAGAAATATTTAAAAATATTTTAATATATTAACATCTTAAGTGTTCTTAAAAATTTACAAAAAAAAATCAACTACTATCTTAAGTAATTATATATAAATATCAACAAAAACTTTATAAAAAAGTATAAACTAACCTGAAAATTTAAGTTGTATGGACCTATAAGAGAGCTAAACCATTCCAAAAACCCATTAAGAGCAGCAAGTAAAGATAGAAAAGCGATTAAATTGGCGGCAATATTTAGTACAAGCTGCACAGCACTACATGCACCCGATGAAGCAGCTTCTATTATATTTCTACTATCCCTATTAAAATAAATTTAGTTAAAAAATTTTAATAAGAAAAACAAAATTATTAGATTAATAAAGTTGTCACTTTTTAAACTGATTTGTTGTATGTTTTGTGTTATATTTTCAATTTTAAATATTTACTGAAATTATTTTAATGAAAGAAGCCTAACAATTGTATACAAATTACCTAAGTATTTTTTAAACTTTTACTACAAAAAATTTCAACTTTTAACAGATTATAGAAAAAATAGAATGTATAATTTTGAAGTATAGTTATGTTAAACAAAAATATGCTGTATCATACACTTGCAATGTATATTCACTAACATTGAAAAGAAAACAAGGAAATGCTTTACTCAGAATAAACCAGGAAAAATTTAGTTTTGACACAGAAACGCCAAGGTATGCAACCAGCCTAAGAGACCATAACATGTTGCGACACAGAATACTTAGGACGGAAAATTACAGCATGGAATATAACTCATAATCGGGATCAATCAACTATGGAGACAGTAGAATCGAATGGCTGAAGTCATTCAAATTTGATATTGATGATGTAAAAGTACAATTTCTTTATTTCGAAGAACGCTTAACCGACCATGGCATCATTGAAAACGCAGAGAAGTATTGGGTGCTTCGTGAATTTTGGCTAAACAAAGAAATGTCAGACTATATTTTGTGTACAGCGCCTAAAGATAGAAAATTTTCAAAATCACGTAAATATCTCATTGAAAAAGATGGAGTTTTGCTGCAAGGTTTAAATCCAAAGAAGCAATTTGAATCGGTTAATGGGTACCACCTCAACAAAGAAGTTAGTGGTTGCTTGATTTGAAAAACGATGAGATACTGCAAAAAATTTTATACTTACACCTAATACCAAACCACTTGAAAAACAGGGTGTCCAGTTGCCTTTCATTATGATTAGCAGATTTCAAAAGGTGCGTCATGAATATTTGTGACATGGATTTAAGGAAAACAAGTAAGGAAGCAAAAATATAAGTTATAGTTGTAATAGATTTAATAAAGAACGATCTAAATCAAACTACTATTTTAATAACCAAAGAAACATTAGTCAAAATAATGAGTACAACAGCATAATTGAAAATGACAACCATCATGTAAATACCTACACACAAAACCAAAACATTTTTGTACATGAAGATAATGACAAAACAGTAAAACAATGTTCGTTTGCCACCAGAAAAACTCCTTTAGTTAATACAATTAGAACGTCCAAAACAGCTAGACACAAAAACTCATGCACTAAAAAGAGTTTAGAACTTGGAATTACTGACCGAGTGGTGTGGTTTAATGTTTGCAAGGGCTACGGTTTTATTCACCGTGACGATCAAGAAACTGATATATTTGTCCATCAAACTGCCATTACCAAAAACAACCCTAACAAGTTCTTAAGACTACATGAAGATCTCGTCTAAATTGTTTAAACGATTGAAACATTATTTTGATAGTAAAATCTTAAAAATTAAAGTCGTATTGTAACTCTTGAGGCTTGAGTTAAAGGATTACTATTCATAGTTTTTAGAATTAACTGTAGAGCTAAAGCTCTTCTTACTGTAATATTTTTCAACAGCCAAATGCTTAGAGCGTTTGGTCCTGGGGTCAAGATCTAAATTTTTCTGCTCCATGGTTATAAAAGTGTTCAAAAAAGTAAATATTAAATATTCTAATTTTATAAGTTAAATCTATTTGAGAAATCACAACAATTAGTTGTAATCATAGTTTAAACTTCGTAATCTAAATTAACAACATCAATACAGAAACAAACAATTTATAAACAATATTCAAATAATGTTCAACTGAGTTGACTTATAAATAGAAATCTTAATATTTTGTAATGGAATGCATCATTCATATGTTTTTCTGTTGTTAAAACTTAAGTGTTGGAATGCTGAGTGTCACAAAATCAGTTAACCAGAACACGTATCTCAGGCAATGATATTATTATTATGGGATAGAGTGGTTAGATAAGACCCATAGACTGAGAATTATACACATATTGTTTAAATATAACTGCAAGTAAATCTTTTAGTGTATTTTTGTGGTTTCAATATTAGAATTATTATTTGACCAATATTTAATAGTTTTGGAGTTTTTCAAAATTTTATAGTTCACAATAGTTAAAGTTTTAAAGTAATTTTCACTTAAACTTGAATTGTTTTCAGGTTTTATCTATTCAAAGTTATTTGTAAAAGTAACTTATATTTTTGAAATAGTGTTGTTATAATATAGTCTTGTAGTTCTTTTATATAATGTATACATTGTAGTCCTCCAGGGCCTGAGGTAGGAACTACCTTTAATTGGGGGAAGTCCACTTTTTTTGTGCTAAACGCTTAGCGCGTTTAGCTCTTAAGGTTTTTAATGAATTTATCTTACTCATTAGGTTTAACTTAGTAATTAATAAGTATGTAATAAAGTTAATATAAATAAATTCTTTAATGAAGTGAGTTTATTGAAAACGTGATATTAATGTGAAAATTAGGAAGTAGAAATGATAAAGCAGCCAATTTATTAGTAGAATAAAACTGCGAATATAAACACAAGTAAACACTAAATTCTACAAATTAAAATGTCTTAATAATGTTCTTATAGTGTCTGATTGTCACAATCTTAAATACAAAATAGGTCTTACTAATAATACTACTAATAATACAGAGTCTTAATATATGTCGTGCTTCATGCACAAAGATGGCTAAACTAAGCAAAATATAATACGATAATGCAAATAAGCATCAAGATCTTATAAAACAAAAATAATATTAAAGTTCTTATAATGAAATCGTGTGCGTTTCGCACAGTCTTATGGCTTAACTAAGCACATTACAATACAGTTATACAAATATACATAAAGTTCTTATAAATGACAATCATAACAAAGTTCTTAAATTCAATCAGTGTCTTAAGTTCTTAAAATTAGTGTGCTTTTTGCACGATCTTATGGCTGAGCCAAAAACAAAAATAACGAACAACATATCGAGCTGCGCGTAGTGCGCAAGCTAGAGGCTAATGAGCATTATAATAAACATTGTTAAAGTTTTATTGTGTGATTTGATATAAAATCGTCTAACGCCCCCTGGCAGTCATTTAAAATACATCAAAATGCATATTTTGTTACATTTTCCCACCTTAAAGTCCTCAATTGAAGTCTTTTGGTGGGGTCTTGCAACATTTTTAAGTGTTTCTTACAAATATTAATGCATAATTTTTGAATATTAATTTTCAAAATGTACAAAAATGTTAGATAGTATTATTTTTAAGTTCAAAGTGATTTTTATAAGTGCTTATACAATAGTGAAAAGTAGATAATACTGTCTGTCAGAAATTTTAATAAGTGTTCACTCCATCGGCGGCCGTCAGCTGCTGATTTTTCTGCCCGTCTCTCCAATCTGACCATTTTTAGGCGCTAAGCACCTCTGTCCGTTGAATACCTCTTTTCAACTCGGTTTGATCTCTTTGTAACATTAGCTGTGGTGTATAATAGCTACTTGTGACTTCGAACGTCAGAAACATTGCTTCGCGTCTTTTCAATCATCTGATGACGTATGTGGTATTTTCTCCGTTAGGCTTTGCCCAAGGGCAAGTATTGTTGTTTTCGTATAAAACAATGTCTTGCTTGCTAGCATTGTTAAGAGACAATTTGTAATTTTTTTACAATTTTTATGATTATTATATAACATAATCATGTTTTCTAATAGTATTGCTTGCTTAACCATTAGTTTACAATAAAATCAAATACAAAAGTTTTTGTTATATATACAAGGCAAGCAATAAAAGAACATTAATATATTGATAAAAATTCAAGTTAATATTTCATAAGTCGGTTGGGATTAATTTGTAAAAAAAAAAGTGTTAATAATTTTTTAATATCTAACAGCTTTGTTCAAAAACAACGTTATTAAAATTTTAATTGTCAAAAAAAATAAAGTTTTTAAAGCTATCAACGTCTTTTTATTAGAACACAATACAGTTAACCTCTTAAACATATTGCTTGAAACAAACGATTTTAATAATAACAAGATATAAAAGCAATATGTGAAAGCAATTAAATTCCTACTGTGGCAAAGTTATTAGTTTTAATTTCCATGCTTAGGCAAAATAAACAACATTATTTTTTCTTAAATCGCAAATGCTTTCCGTAAAAATTTACTACAAGTTAAGGCCATAGGGGGGTCCGACATTTTTTTTTACAAAAATTAATTTTGGCTTTTATATGAAAGCTTTAAATACAAACTACAAGCCTGTTTTTATAGAATTCAAAATTATCATTTAACTTTTGAGATATTGTAACTTTAATACAAAGTTTCCGAGACAAACGTATGGACCGCAAATTTTTGGGGTCAATTTTCTCGGAAATTTAAAAGTTCACAAAAAATCTATCCCCTCCTTCATTTTTCAAGCAATCTTTTTCAAATTTTCAGGAAATGTTCCTTATATTAAAAGGAAAAAACGTTACTTTAGAATTTTAATGATGTAAAAAAAATAAATTTTTATCTCAAACATTAAAAAAAAAAGTGTATTTTTTTTCGAAAAAATAATATTTTTACAAACTTTTTTTTTAATTCCAAAGTAACGTTTTTTTGTTACTGTATAAAGATTGGACTGTGAAAGTTTGAAGAAGATTGCTTGAAAAATGTAGGAGATAGATTTTAAATAAAATAGTCTTTTTTCGCTATTTTAGTTTTCCCTTCCCATAGGGGGCCTATTATGCGGCCCGACCTTGACTATTCATATCTCAAAAAATAATTTGAATTTTTCAAAACAATAAAAATAATCTTCAAGCTTGGAAAAAAACCTATAAAATAAGATCAACTTGTAAAAAACATTGTTTGCTGCTCTATCATTTGCTTAAATTTACATAGAATAACTTATAATTGATTCTAAAAATAACTTTAGTTAAACTTTTAAATTGAGTGTTAACTGAATTTATTATCCTATATTGCTAAAAGTTTTTTAAGGTGCTTGCCTGATAAAAAATTCTATTTACCATAATGGAGCGCTAAAGATTAATACTTTTCAGAATAAATTTCTTAACTTCAAAGAGTTTAGTATTTCTACTTCAGTAGCATTAGAAGGTTTGGTACTCATATTAAACACAGGGTCACCATTTGTAGTCCTAAAGGGCCTGTAGGAGCTACTGTTAATATCAACGGGGGTTGCGCGTCTAAGTTAGGGGAAGTGAGCTAGAATTTGTAGGTTCCATGTAGGAGCTACTAGGTAAAGAAGATGCTCTGCCTGCGTCTCTTTTTTCTGCTAAGGGTTTGGACCTTTTTTAACCTGGTGTTAGTAAGTTACTTACAATATTAGGGAATTAGTTTCCTGAGTTTCCTGAACTCATATCGTTAATTATAATTTTAATGAAATTATCAATAAACTTAATTAGTATAATTTAAATGTGATGTGAATTTATTCAAGTTAAAAAACACAGCTAAATCTGTAATAGTGATAAGACAAAACTGCGAATAAACGATAACAAACAAATAAATTCTGATGATAAAAATAGGTGTTATTGTGACAACTAGAAAATTAGAAGTGAAGTGCATTTTAAAGGTCGATTAAAAGTTTAGTAAAAGATTACGTGGCCAAGTTAATATTGACCCTCTCGCGCCACATGGCGGAGATTTTAATAACAAAAATACAATTTTGGTTACAACATCACCCTAACTGTCTTGTGTGATTTATATAAAGTAGTCTCAAATATAATCTAGTACTTATTAGATAGTAATTAAATAAGGTACGATTTAATTATAATGAGTAGTACCAATAAATTAAGTGTACTACAATTCATATCTTACAACTTTTCAAAATACAGGTTGGCAATAAAAACAAGCTCATGATAACAACAACTATCAAAAAAATAAACATTAGCCGCGAATACATGAAAACGATTAAAATTACAAATTAACAAAAAAGGGCGAATTTGACACAGTATCATCCACTGGTTTTTTTTTCTAGTAAAATTTACTATATAGTTTTAATATTAGGCTAAACAACTGACCTTTCGAGCATGTTCAAAGCATCAGGAGAAGAAAATTTAGACTGCTTTGTTTCAGGGTAGAGAAGTTTAGTAACAGCAAGCGCACAAGGAGCAGCCATCACACAAGCTGTTATAACGTACACAGGTTCAATCTGCATATTCAAAAATACATGTAAAACTTTTTGAAGTATGTTAAGTGAATATTAAAATCTACAGATTTAAATTTATTTTACTTTTATAAAAATCATCAAAAACATTATGCTTGTAAAATATAACACTTAACTTAAAAATCAAACTGATAACATTACCAAATTTAGTAAATTTCAATCCAGTTTTTAAATAAAGATTAACTTCAACTTACACTTTCTTCTTAATCAACTTATTTGCATATAACAATAACATAATAAAACTTTTTGACCACAATAAAGATAAATTTAAGATAAAAAGACATAAAAATATACATAAGTTTGATTAATTTTAAACGAAGGCGTATCATAAATTTAAACGATAATTTTAAGGTGACTTTGAAAATCTTAATAGTAGAAATCTTATATTAATTATGAAAAATATTTAAAACTGTATATTCTTAATATTGAGCAAATTTTAAATGATGCATTTTATTGTAGTCAACTAAATATAAAAATATATAAGCGACAAAAAAATGAAAACATTTAGAATTTAAACGTAAATAAACTTAAACTTCAATGAAGTAAATTTTTAGAATAAGTTGTTGATCAATGTTTAAGATAGAATTCTGTATAATTTGTTTTGATAATAGTAAGTAATATATATGTATAAAACTTAAAACAACTAAATTTTATTTAGTATTTATTAAGTTTCTGTTTATTTTAAAATGTTTTATTTTCTATTGACAACGAAAATAAGTAAACAAACTAACACCAAAACTAAGGTAAGCCCCAAGGACACTGCCTGATACAGTGCCGAACCCACAAACCATCACAGCATGTAATTCTGAAGTTGTTAAATTTTCAATAAAAGGAGCAATTAAAAGAGGGGCTTCAGTCTGGCCAACAAATATGTTACCTGTAATATATTAGCCAAACTAATTAATTAGCAAAACTTAAGCTGTGTTCATATATATAGTGCAACATATGCAGCTTATAAAACGCTATACTTGTAAAACTACAGCACATATTTTGCTATAGTTGCGTTTTCATTTAAAATAAATAATGCATTTATTTTTCCATGAAAAGATTTTCAATATTTTTTACAAGTTTCACAGAGTTCTATATTAGTAACTTTATAATCCAAAACCGCCAATTATTTCAGGTTGCCACTCTTTGAGTCAAAAAATCTTCCCTGAGTAACCTTTAACTTCCTTGAGTTTCCCTGAGTTGTTTTAATTCCTAAAAATTTTATTATTTATCAATCAACATATTGAAGAAGCAGCCGCAAGGTTAAAAAATCCTAAATAAGCACTTAAAAATAAATAAATTAAATTTTTTGAACAAAATATTGAAACTGGTTTAACTAAATCTCATTCTAGATCTAAAAAAAATTTCCTGAGACTATTTAAAAAATCTTAAAATTTCCCTAAAATTTTAAGAATAAACCAAAACTGCCCTGAGTTTCCCTTAGTTAATAAAAAAGAACCAAAATTCCCTGAGTTTCCTTGAGATTTTCTATAACTTTAAAATTCCCTGAGTTTCCCTAAATTCCATGAGTTCCCTGAGTGTGAGGCAACCCTGTTATTTATATTAAACCAAGTTGTACATTTTTGTCAAAATTAAGGTTTAATAAAGATTACATAGTTATTTCATTTTTTTTAATTTTAAAAAATAACATTTTTATTTAAGAAAAACCACCCATTTTTTTTTTGTTTTTTTTACCTTAAACTTTTATTTTTCAATATTTTTAAAATTCCAACGTTTCCTAAAAATTTGAGGTCTCTAGCTCAAAAAATGGAGGAGAAGATAGGTTTTTAGTGATTTTTAAAATTCCGAAAAAATTGATCCCGAAGAATTTGCGGTCCATACGTTTGTATCGGAAACTTTTTATTTAAATTACAATATCTCAAAAGTTAAATAATATTTTTTAATTCTATAAAAACTGGCTTGTAGTTTATACTTCAAGCTTTCATATAAGATCCAATGTTATTTTTAGTAAAAAAAAAAATATCGGACCCCCCTATGCCCTTAAAATTAATCTTGGTTTAGCTGCAAAGTAACCTTTTTCATTAAATTTCTTTATACTTCATTCAAATTGAATTAATTAAATACCTACGTACTGCAACAATTATAGCACTGCAGACCTTTCAGGTCCGAAATATATTTTATAGTTTAGTCTTTTACAATCAGATTTCGATAGTCTTTCAACCAAAAAGCTAAAATATCCATTTTAGAAAAGTAAAAACTCTTTTATATCAAGGTCTAACATACTACATTTCTACAATAATAAATAATTGAAAACTCATATCATACACTATGAAATACTTTCAAAGAAACTTATAATTTTTTGCAACTTTTGAAATAGAAAAACAATTAAATAAAAAGTGTCTGAAACAGACATACACAGTGCTTTTAAATGTTTTTTTTTTGAAATTTATTCTAAGTTTTTTTTAAACTCTTTTTTTTAGTCCACTTTTAATACAAAATTACATATGAGGTATGATATAGTTTGATAGAGGTATAGTCAAACATTTCTTAAGAACAGAGAAACTTTAATTATATACTTTGGTTTTGATTTTTATTAAACTTAAGTTGTTTAATACAATAACTTTTATTTTTTTTAAATTAGTAGGGAAACGATTATACTTAATAAGAAAACCAAGAAATACCTGCGGCAACCATGGATTCTGGTGGGGAAGTACGAAGAATAATTCTCATGACCCAAGCAATCTTTAATATTAGCCACTGCATTGCTCCTAGATGGTATAGCGTTGATATAAACGAACTGAAAAATATCACAATTGAAAGAACCTGAAAATAATTAACTTAGTTTAGAAGATTCTAAAAAATAGCTTAAGTTATAAATTACGTTTTAAGTCAAACTTTTTAAATCTTCTCAAGAAAATGTAAACTTCAAAAATTTTTATTTAAAATAAACTCTTATCGTGTTGAATTACGTTCAAAACTTATTAATAGCGAAGATTCCATCAATAAACAAAACAAAAACACTTAATTGTCTTAAATTCAGCTAACTACAAGTACAATTTTGTAAACGGAAAAAAACTGACAACACAGAATAACAATAGAAAAGAAACATTTTTATTTTAACCCCTGTTCAAACTAAACATCTCAATAAAATTAAGTTAACATTTTTTTATATTGGTAAATACAAATTAGCCACTGTCATAACTAAAAACAGAGGACAATTTAACATAAGTATAACAGTAAACACAATCAAAGATATATACCGGAATCATGCATCAACATAAAAGATAATAAATAGGAATATCAAATAATATATGTAATTTAAAATACAAAAGTTAAAATAACTACATATAATGGGACATCATAAACGGAACAGAAGCGAAGATCAATTCTAAAATGGCTATTAATAATGCATATTTGTAAAAATTTGAAAAGTAAATGATAAAAAAAATCTCAAGTTTTAAACAACAGATCAAAAAAAAAATATGCTAAAACAACTTAGCTTTAAAGTTAAACACAAACAAAACCGAAGCTGCAAATACGAGAAGTATTTATTAGATGAATTGCTTTCAATCATATTTAATAATCTTATATCATACTGTATTGGCTGTGTAGAATCGCAAGTTTCTCGTCTGAGCAATTCTAGAGTTTTACACTACTATAGCAAATATAAATAAAAATAAATTATACAGTAATCTTCCTTTATTCTACCAACATATGTTTCTGTGTGTCAACGAATCAACACACAGGGTTCTGTAAATAAATATTTACTGTAATGAGAGAATAGAAGCATAGAATAAAGTAGGTGTATATATGTTTTCATTAAAATAAGATATACTCTACAGATAATAGTTATTAATAGGTGAAATACTTAATATTAAATCCGACTATTATAAAACTATATGATATTTGTAATTATTAAGTCTAAAATAAATAAGTAAGCTAAATTACACAACAAAACATAATATAAACAAACAACTTACGTTAATAGGAAAGATAACTAAATCAAAATTTACTGTTGTTAACTAACGAAAAAAATACATTCGTTACAACTAATAATTACGTCACAATGTAAATGAGGTTATTTAAATTATTTAATTTGTATTGTAAGAACATTAATTTTGTTTTTATGTAATCTATTTTGAACAAAAATAAAACATTAACCATTAGTTAGTAAATCAATAAAACTTAACGACGCTGAAGGCAATAAAAGTCACAGAAACTCGGTGTAACATAAATATTATATATTGAATGTTAGTAATGATTGAATCAAAGTTATATAGAACTAGGAAGCAGATTTAGTTCAAATGTAAAAATCAAAAAGTGTAAAAATTAAAAAATTAAACTTTAAGGAAAAAACAAAACACAAAAAACATAATTATTACTAGGCTTACAATGTACTGACCGATAATTAATTTACAGCGACATACATAAAATCATAATGACCTGAATTAAATATATATTGTATTTTATAATTAATAAAATAATTAATTGGTAAAGTAGGAGTCGGCTGTTTAATTTAAATATCCCATACAGATATTTTATATATTTAATAAGTAAATTGTGTTATATGTGAAAGTTAAAATGTAAAACAACAAGGTAGTCATATGCTAAGTATAAACCTGCAGTAAAAAACCTACTAGCTCTCTTGGGCGTAGTAGGTAAAAAGCACGGTTTATCTGTGATTTGAATACAGGCTTCCAATTAAACTTGGAACTTAACATATAAAGGTGTTAAGAATTATAGTCGGAGGGTAAAGTGAATATATGAAATTTCAGAGAATAGAAAGTGACTTGTGTGAAATAGATATAAATAATAAATGAATAAAACTATATGTTACTTAGGATATACAATTATATTAATATATGTTAAGTGAATGTGTGTGTGTATGTGGAAGGTGAATGAAAAGCATGAAAGGTGAGAAGGCGCCAAGGTGTTATTTGAAGAAGAACCGTCGGTTGTGTGCACAGTTGTTTGAAATATCACGTCATTTATTTAGTAATTGTTTACTATCTTCTGCTAAAATTGCCATTCGTTCAAGGTTGCATATTTGGCAGATCTTGCTCGCGCTACTGATGTTATTGTTGGCGTGGTGGAGGATGCTCCATTCCATTTCTGGTTTGGTTCCATACTTATCAAAATACTGCCAAACGGCCAAACGAAATCTGATAATCTTGTACTATTCTTTTTATTTACATGCTTAAAAGTATACTTATGCCCGGTGTACCTATCTTTAAAGTGACCTCCTGTCGAACCAATATACACCTTATCCTTATTATTATCATTAACATTATTATTATTTTTGTTTTTATCTTCACTAAGTTTACATTTAACACGCACCTTATACACAACATTTTTAATTAAGCAGTTACCATGTAACGGATCATTTCTCACATTGTAACCATGTAACCGATTTCTATTTTCTCATTACAGTAATTATTTTTTTACAGAACCCAGTTGAAGTGTGTTGATTCGTTGACACACAGAAACATATGTTGGTAGAATAAAGGAAGATTACTGTATAATTTGTTTTTATTTATATTCCAGTGAAGTTACTTTACTAGGATCTTTTGTTAGCAAACAATTAAAACTATATTTTGAACAGTTATAGCAAATATACTCATTTATTTAACAACATAAAAGTAACTTAGTTTTCAGAATGTAGAGTGTATTTTCATACTTAAATAGTTACAGATTTATAACGTCACCTTACTTATAAATCTTTTACAATTCTAATTCGCTTTTATTCATCACTTTTTAAATGTTTAAACACAAAGCTCTTAATATATGTGATGCAGTTACTGTTTTTATTTTAAAAACTTTTTTTTACTGTTTTACATAAATATTTGTTTTTCATAAGAAATATAAGTTTGCTTTAACCTTAAAAGCAAAAAAATGCTGTGCCCATGAAGAACCAAATACAAATTCAACACCATTATCAACACAATTAATAAAATTTTGAACTATCTCTCCAAGATATTTAAAAAACTGGTATCCAACATCTGTCCTAAGCAATAGAAATGCAAGCAGAATTTGAATCAGACAGCCTCCAAAAACTGGTCTGTAATGTACCTATATTAAAAGTAATTAAGGTAAAAAAGCTAATTAATTATTATAATAAACTGCTATTTGCATAAGTAGAATTATATTATTTTATGCTTAGTTTTAACATACTTACACATTTATTACGATTCTTAAAGTTGTATTACTAAAAGCAGTTTTTTAACTGTAAATCTTCTTATTAGCATCAACATCTTTCAATTGCAAACAATTTATGAATAGCGTGGTATAAACAAGGTTGCCATAGATTTTTTTTAATTTTTTTTCAGGTTTTCTGAATTTCTTCCAGGTTTGTTAAAATACGTTTTTTAGTAAAATGTTGTTATAAATTTGAGTTCAAGGTAAAAACTGTCTTAAGTAGTATAAAAATGTTGAAAAGATGCTGTAATTATACTTTAAAAATTATAAAAATGAAATTGTTAACTATACCAAAAAGATTTATTGTATATGATAGGTTTTTCGCAATTAATCAAAATTTCATTATACAGATGTAAAAGTTGTTTAAAATTTTAGGTTTTTACAGGTCCTTTTTTTTTAATTTATAACACTCCAGTTTTTTCCAGTTTTTTTTGGTCAAATTCCAGATTTTTTAGGATTACAGGTTTTTTGGCAAACCTTTATAAAAATATTTCTTAAATAAATTTAAAGAAAATTATAAACAAAACATTATTAAAATTTTTAATTACCTTAACAATTAGTGCCAAAAAAATATAAATTTATTAAAAAATTCTGTTATTTATCTTCTGTAAAGAGTTTTTTAATGAACTCTTAGTTAATGCATTTTAAAATCAATTTTTTGGTCATAATGACCAAAATCTTTTTATGCAGTTTGATTAGTAACACATGTACAAGCTATTATTTTTAAAATCATGATAAGGCAATAGGGGGTTAAGAGCTTTTACAAATTTATTTAATTTCAAAAATATCTAACTTAGCTATCAGCAGTCGTTAATTACCTTTCTTAAAATTCTAATCAGTTATTGAAACATAAAGGTATTAAGTTGGAGAGTTCAATAAAATCCTTTAGCAAGGACCAAACTAAAAAGGCAAAAAAAAGTTGACTTCATTTGAAAATTTATCTTCATCTACAATTTTTAATAAATTATCCTAAACTTTTCAACTTATTTTTAACTTAATAATAAACAATTCTTTCATAATATTTTTTGATTTCAAGGAATCTTTTCTCCAAATTATTTTTTTCTCATTATATTTCTATTATATTTGCTCATTTTCTCAAACATTGTCATTACTCAAAAAAAAATCTTTATGTGTTTAGTCATAAAGGTTCTTATTTAATGGTTACACTTAACACTTCGTGAAACTTTGAGGTCAACTGTTTTATAAATCAAGGAAAAGGTAGATTGTTACAGTAAACTTTTCAAAATTCGAAGAAAATGGCAATAAATAATTTATACTCAATATGTTTGTAACGAACTATATCTTAAAATTAATTGAATTTTTTTTTATTTGTTTATAAGTATAGTGTATAATTATAGCTTTGAAAAAGAAGAATGATAATTTAAAGTAAAAAAAAATTTACCCTTCTCTATGGTTTTAACATTACGTTGCATATAGTATCATTTAAATACAAATACGATATTATTTAAAAACAATTTAATTTTTTTATAACTAAGTTTATAAAAAAAACAAAGCTTGAGTTTTATTTTGTTTGCTTCTAAATACTGTACCTTTCAATACTACTAAACAAGTCATTTTATATAAAATATATGTAAAGATAAACTTATTACAGAGTTGCCAAGGGCTTTTTTGAAAAAAATTTCATTGTTTTTAAGACACAAGTTTTTTAGGCTATTTTTTATATAAATTAAGTTTGAGCTAAAAACTGTCTTAAATCATATTGTATATTAAAATTTTAAGAAGATTGTTTAAAAATTTAAAAAGAACATAGATTAGATTTACTAAACATTAGATTTTATGAAACGTTTGTAGTTATAAACTTTAACTCCTTATATCTTCATTATTATTTATATTTGAGTTATATTAACATGGTTGCCACTGATCAAGCTGAAAAAAATTTCCTGACTTTTCCTGACTTTTCTAAATCAAACTCTTAAATTAAACTTATTCTAATATACATAATATAACACTTTAAACTATATAAAGCTTTCAATCTAATTTTAATGCAGGTTAAAAACGTTTTTTGCTGAATTCTTTAAACTTCCAGCACATCACTTAAATCATCTGTGTATGATTGATGTTTGTAATAAACAGCTCTATCAGCAAAATACTTGTATTAATACCTTATAAACACAGCTTGTCTGAAAAAAACAGCATTTTTTAGCATTTCCTAGCATAAATGTATCTAGATAAACAAACGACACACAAGGAATTTTCACAATTAAAACCTTAAATTAATAATGAACTTACACAACTAAAATCTTAAAACAATAACAAATTTTTACAGTTCAACTTTAAAACAATAAAGCACACATTTTTTTAGAATATGTAAACTTTGCATTATTAAAATACAAAAAAAACAATTATATACTGATTTGAAAAAAATAACAATGGTTAGTCTGAGTTTGAAAACCAAATACATAAAGTAATAGTTTTCTGTACAAACAATTCTAATCTAACACCTTAAAACGAAAAACATTTTTATTCTCTACCAGTAATAAGCTATTTATCTAACTATAAAAGTAAACTTTAGTCAGACTTAGCATATTATTATTATTGTAAGTTTATTGTCATATGAAGGACCCAGGCATCAAAACCTAGGCCACTTATACAGAAAGACATACAACAAAAAGACAAAAATAAACCAAGATTGTACATTAAAAATGAAAAAAAAACTGAGTTTAACTAATTAAAGTTTAAAAATTAACATAAAAACACCAAAAATTATAACACAAAATTTATAATTCCGGTGCTTCCGAAAAGAGAACAACAATATCCTACTTCAACTTCACCCGAACAGATGGCTTCACTCCAAAACTGGTTTCACTTTCATTCGAACGACTGGCTTCACATTATTTGAACAACTGGTTCAGCTTTCATTTGAGTAACCGGCTTAACTTTTATCCATACAACTTGTTTCACTTTTATTCGTATAACTAGAACCGCTTTTTTATGAACAACGTTTTTCATTTTTCTTAGGAGAGCCTGCTTCATATTTACTTTCAAATCTTTAATACTCAGATAACTCAGCGTTTGTTGAACTTTCGTAGTAGCTGATAAATGTTGAGAACACTGACTATAAACAAAACTTGAACCCAAGGCCTCTAGCACTTTAACAGCCCAATAAACTATGTATTAAGGAACAGGTTTTGTTATACACAGAGGAAAGGCGCCGCTAATAAAATAAAGCTATAGGTTAAACCAAATTAGACAAATACAACCTGTGGTTAATGAAGAAATAACAACAAAAAAAATCACTTATTAATTTTGCTAACAAAATATTTATTTAAATCAAACTTTTTTAACCTTAACCGAAAATGCTCAACTTTTTTACAAGAAACTAATTCGTTTGGAAGCTTGTTCCATAATTCAACTGAACGATAAAAAAAAGAATTATGCCAAACATTATTATTGAAATTATGTCTGCATGTAAATTTTCTGCTGTTACCTCTCAGTAAATAAGTACATTTATGAGGTTCAAAAATAGACTGTAAATTAAGGGCATAGGGGGGGGTAAACACCCTTTTTTGGTTTTTGATCTTATTTTATATAGTTTTTACTAAGCTACAAGATGCTTTTTACAGATTTTAAAAATTCAAAATAATTTTTTAGATATAGCCGGTCAAAGTCGGAGGCTACAATAGGATCCTTATGGGAGGCGCAAACTAAAACAGCAAATAACTAGAAATCACTAAAAATCTATCTCCTCCTACATTTTTTGAGCTAACTACCTCAAATTTTCAGGAAATGTTCCTTGCAATATTTAGAAAATTCTGTCGGAACAGAATTTAAAAAAATTAAAAAATAAAAATTTTATAATAAAAAAACTAAAAAAAAAATGTTTTTTTTGTTTATTTTTTTCATAAAATTTTTATTTTTCAATTTTTTAAAAATTCCTTCCGACAGAATTTTCTAAATATATCAAGGAACGTTTCCTGAAAGTTTGAGGTAGTTATCTCAAAAAACGTAGGAGAAGATAGATTTTTAGTGAAATAGTCTATTTTTGCTGTTTTAGTTTGCGCCTCCCATAAGAAACCTATTGTTGCCTCCGACTTTGACCGGCTATATCTCAAAAATTATTTTGAATTTTTAAAATCTGTAAAAAGCATCTTGTAACTTAGTAAAAACTATATAAAATAAGATCAAAAACCAAAAAAGGGTGTTTACCCCCCCCTATGCCCTTAATTGTAGTTTCACTATTAATCAGTTTGAAAAAAGTAATTAAGTCAAACTCAATCCTTCTATACTCTAAAGACTTAATACCAAGTTTTGAGAGTCTATCAAAATAAGATGTGTATGAGATGTTACAACGGTTGAAGACTATTCTTGTATATTTTCTTTGAATGGATTCAAGATGGTTAATATCCTTCTTCAGGTATGGAGACCAAATTGGTGTGTTGTATTCTAACTTAGGACGAATGTAAACGAGATAAATTTTTTTGAGAATGTTTATATCTGTAGATTTAAAACTCTTTAAAACTTGAAAAGAAATAGTTGATGCAATTTGATAAACGTAATTGATATGGTGGTTCCATTTTAGGTTTTCAGCAATAAAAATTCCCAGATCTTTAAACACTTTAGTTGAAGGTAAGCTTATGTTGTTTATTCTAAATTCAGAGGTGATACTAGATGTATTTTTTTGAATGTTTAGAACCTGACATTTACTAGGATTTAAAACTAGTTTTCTTTCTTTTAGCCAATGATAAATTTTATCCAAAGATTTTTGTAGAATTGTGTTAGAATGGCTAAAAATTTTTGTATCGTCTGCAAAGAGATTTATGTTGCTATCGACATCTACTTCTAAAGCTATATCATTGATATAAATTATAAATAAAAGTGGGCCAATAACCCCTCCTTGAGGCACTCCACTGAAAACAGGTAAAGACTCTGAAAAAGTGTTACCAATAACTACTTTTTGGGTTCTGTTTTCAAGAAACTCTTTGAACCAGCTAACTAAACTTTTATGAATTTTGTATTGAGTTAAAGTCTTTATTAGTTTAAAATGGGATACAGAGTCAAAAGCCTTTTGAATGTCTGTGTAAATAACTTTAGTTGACTTATTGCTTAGAAATGAAACCAACCATGAGTGTAAGCAATTCAACAGTTGATAACTAGATGATCGATTAGGTAGAAAACCAAACTGTTTATGTGAAATTAGCTTATTTAAAAAAAGGTGATCAAGTATTTTTAGAGAAATTATGTGTTCGAAAATTCTACAAAAACTGCTTGTTAAAGAAATGGGTCTGTAGTTTAAAGGGTTGTACTATAAGTCGTAAAACTACCTAGAAGTTAAAAATAAACTTAAGTAACTGTAAAAAAAGACATAAAAAAGTAAACTATATATCTGTTGTATAAAATATTTCCTCTTATCATTTAGTATAAAATTTGTAACAAATAAATATACTCTTATTTACTTTAAAAACTTAAGTTACTCTACAAAAAATACAAATAATAAGTAAACTTAATCTTGGCATATAACTCTCTTAAAACTTAATTCATAAATTTAAATAACTTTGAAAAAATTATAAAGAAGTATACACATTAAATTGTTACATAAAATACTAAACTAAGTGCTTAATTATAAAGAACTCAATTATTTACTTAAACAAAAAACACTTTGATTCTAAAATTATGCTAGATAAACTTTTGTATATATATTACAGTTTCACTATGGAAGTGTCCTTGCTACAGACCATCAATACTAAAAAGCTTACAAAATCTGCTTGTTCAAGTACGGTACTTGTTTAATATGTTAATAGAAAATTTTTGCAGTTTTATAAAGGATATTTTACTAATTTATACCAAATGAAGGCATTGGAAATTAAATTAAATATTTTTGTAAATTTCTAGGAAAATTTTGGAATTTTTTTCTGACTTTAAAGGACTTTTAATTAATTTTTACCATTTGAAGGCTTTGGAAAACATGGAATTTTGTAAATTTTAACTGAAAAAATCTGACTTTTTTTTTAAACGTTATCAAATTTCCCGACTTTTCCTGACTTTTTTTCAAAACCCCCCATTTTTTCCTGACTTTTCCTGACTTTTGTCATTTTAAAAAATTTTTCCTGACTTTTCCTGATTTCCTGACTTTTCCTGACCGAGTGGCAACCCAGTATTAAGCACTAAAAAGAGTCCAATAGCTAAGGCTCCCATATGGTCTTTTTAATTGAAGAATAAGTACATACTTATGATTTACACTTTAAATATGTCATTTTTTATGCTTAAAAGTTTTAATTTATTCTTATATCTGGATACTTGAGACTCGATTCAAAATTATACCAATTACTAGATTTCCACTCATTCAACTAATATTAACTACTTTTAAATAACAGGCTAACCTATATCTTTCTTTTTTTTTCCGCATACCTTTTGTAAAAATTGTACCAGTTCAAATTTGCATTTAGATTTGTACTGCAACAATTTTTAAATTTAAAGTGCACCAAGAGTAGAATTAGAATTTTGCAATAGCTGAATCATTTTTTATTTATTGAATTATACTTACTTTAATCTATTTATAAAATACTTATATAGTATTGGAAAAATTTATAAAAAACTATGATGCACTGCATTAAGTATAAAAATAAACAATGGACTTATCACCTAATCTTAAAATAATATATTTGAAAAAAAAGCTTATTATTATAAAATATAACTTAAGGGCATAGGGGGGTTATTCACTTTTTAACAGTTTTATCTTAATTTATATAATTTTTACTAAGTTACAAGATTCTTTTAACAGACTTAAAAAATTCAAATTAATTTTTGAGATATAGCCTGTCAAAGTCATAAAGCAACAATAGGTTCCTTATGGGAGGCGCAAACTAAAACAACAAAAAAAGACTATTTCACTAAAAATCTATCTTCTCCTACGTTTTTTGAGATAACTACCTCAAAATTTTATGAAATGTTCCTAGGAGTATTTAGAAAATTCTTTCACAAGGAATTTTGAAAAATTATTAAACTATTTTTTTATTTATTAAACAAAATAAAAAACATTTTTTTTTGTTCTTTTTTTGTTTTTTTATGTTATAAAATTTTTCTTTTTTAGTTTTTCCAAATACTGCAAAGAAACATTTCCTGAAAATTTGAGGTAGTTGTCTAAAAAACGTAGAAGAACATAGATTTTGAGTTATTTCTTGTTATTTGCCGTTTTAGTTTGCGCCTCCCATAAAGAACATGTATATTACTATTATAATAAAACTAAATTACTTTTTCAGGATGTTTGGACGAAAACAGCAAAAACAGTAAGAAAAAAAAATATCCACCAAGAGAAACTAGCTGGCTTGGACGATGAAGAGTGTCAATAACTATCCAAAATCCAAATAACCCAATAAGAGCAGCAACAGATGCCCTGATAATATATAACAGCTCAATATGTTTTTATAATAGCTAATAGTTTTTTTAATAAAACGTTAGGCTTACCATGCAACATATTTTTTTTTCTTTTCATAAATATCTACAACTAGCTGTGTAAATCTTGATGATTTAAAAGAGGAAGAAATCAATGAATAAAAACTGTAAAGCACAGACAAAATCCAAATAACCAAAAGAGGCATAGCTTTTTTGAAGTTATGTAACAGAGCAGCCACTAAGTAACATGTTATTCCTAAGATAATTTATATTTATAATTTTTGTTACTAAATATTCTTGAAACTACAAATAGAATTCAATTATAGTTTTGGTAAAGAAACTAGAACTATTGGTTATTAATACAAACCTATAACAAAAAGAAATTTTATTAATTTTGATGCTCTTCTTTTATTCTCCTTGATAACCTTTTCAATTTCCTTTCTTGGCTTAACGACAAACCTAAATATAGCAAGGATTTATAAACATACTTAGAAGTATATAGCTTTAAAGTTTATGCATATGTTTAAACTTAAATATTGTTAAAACAGGAAGAAAGCTGTGACAGAACTCAAAAACTTTGCTTACAAATTTACAACCGTTTTAATTCTATTAGTAGTTATCAGCAGAGTTAAGATGTTTCGCGCTATCAATATTGAACTTTACCGCAAGAGTAACAACAACAGCATCCGAGACAAACTACGACCGGTTTCGTCCTAATTAGGACTCATCAGGCAGGCGTAGTCGAGTGAAACCGCTGTTGAGGTCTAACCAAGCGGGCTTAAATACGAAGCACTGAAACGACCGCTTGTGGGTCAAGTTTAAAAAACTGACACAGCTATATCATTCACAGCCCAACCTCTCAGACATTGTCAGCTTATTGTGAGATTACAGTCTGTGCTCGTTTGCTCCGCTTTAACCAGAAGTTATTACGTCCATCATCAACATAATTGAGATGTTTTTCGCAACATCAATAATAATTAATGAACTTTATCGCAAGACCAACAACAATGTTTATTAATTATCCATTAATTCTTTAAGTATTAATTTTACTAGGAAATGTATTGCATAATAAATATGTTTTGTTCCCCTTTTAGTATAAAGATTTTTTTATTTATTTATAAAATTATTCTGATTGTATAAAACTATGCCAAAATTAGTAAACTATGATTAAAGTCAAAACTATTACAGCTTGATATTGAAACAGTTTTTTTTACAAATTATAATTCTATTTTAATCTTTAAAACTGGCTTGCCACTAGTTAATTATTTTTAACTTTTCCAGGTTTTTTAAATTTTTTCCAGGTTTTTAAAAGTACATATTTTTGGGTCTATTTTTAGTTTAAAGTTAAGTTTAAGGTAAGAAACTGTGTTAAATAGTATAAAAATATCGAAAAGATACTGTATAGCTACTTTATATGGCTTTTAGTAAATAAAATTTTTGATGAGGACAAAAAAAAATTTTTTTTTATGATAATTTTTTTGAGTCAAATCGAAATTTTACTACTGAACATGTGTAAATTGTTAAAGCTCCAGGTTTTTCCAGGTTTTTTTGCTGAAACTGATAAATTCCAGGTTTTTCCAGGTTTCTAGGTAAAGTGGCAACCCTGTTAAAATTAGTAAAGATATTTAACTTAATATATCTAGAAATAATATCTATTAAACATATTAAAACTTAATACTACTTTTTGACAATGCAAACATTTGAAGTCATATAAATTTTTTAACTATACACTGAATTTTTTTTTTTTTTTTTAATTAATTGACTCTAATAATTATTAGTATTTTGATTAGTTTTCTATAACTAAGATTTGTTTATTTTGATTACTACTATCACTATACAAATTAAAGTTTATGTTTTACTTATTGCTTTATATCAACAGATAAGAATTGCATGAAATATATTTGATTTATTTCATTGACTGTAGTGAATGAAAATTGTACTCATTGAAATAAACCAAATATATTTCATGCTATACTTATCAGTGGATATATATAGCAATAAATAAAACATAAATATTAATTTAAATAGTAAAAGTAGTAATCAAAATTAAAAAATGTTTATTACACACAAAGTTAATTACACAAAACTAATCAAAATATTAACTATGATTAAAGCTAAGAAAATATAACCTTATCAAAACCAAAAATAAACATAAAGCAAATAAAGCAAAACCGTCATCAAACTACTTTTGCCTACAAAGGGTAGGTTTTCTATTTTAATTACAAAATAGCCTGCATCCTAAAAAAATTAAAATCATGTTATTTTTAATTAAAACAAAAAAATTTTAATAAATTATAATAATAGATTTATATAAATAAGTTTGAAATCCATTCTGTCAAGGCATAATGAGGTAGGTTTTTACAAAAATTACATCGCTCTAGTATGAAAAATTAAGCTATTATTAAGAAGAAATTTTTTATATAATGAAACAATTTTGTTTATCTTTTAAGATATATTGGTTTTGTAAAAAAATTCGAATACAAGCAGGTAGATTTCTTTTTTGTATTATCTATTTTTTCAGAAAAAAATAAGCAACTGAAAGTGTACCTCTTTTTGTTTTAGCTAAAGACTTAAAATTTTTAGGATACATTCCTTAAAAAGCTTTAAATTAGTAGGTGTAGGGAGTACAGCACATTTTTTTGGTCATATTGTAATATTCATTCAAGTCTATATGATTTGGATGTGTTTTTGCTTCATTAAGAAGAATCTGAAAAAAATAAATAAAACAACGCAAAAAAAAAGTATTCCGCCCAAAAAACTAATTTTGACCCCAAATATCACATATTTTTCGATTTTTTGACTTCAACAGTAAATAAATCAGTTATACATGTCCTGACTTATAATATATGTCTTTAATGTAAGTTTATACTTATAGACAGATATTTAAAGACATATTAACTGCTTTTAATGTACTACGACGTCATAATCACCCTAAATGTGCAAAATTTTTCTGTAGAATGTAGGGGTAGGGAGTGCAGCACATTTTTTTGGTCATGTTGTAAAATTTAAATAAGTACATATGATTGGGATGTGTTTATGGTTAGTTTAAAATAATCTAAAAAAAAAACAATATTTTGCTTAGAAAAAATGTTGCTGCCCAAACAACTGATTTCAACCCCAAAAATCACATATTTTTTGATTTTTCAACTTAAACAGTAATAAAATTATTTATACATTCCTAGACTTATAATTTATATCTTAAATGAAAGCTTATAATTATAGGCATATATTAAAGACATTTCAACTGCTTTTGTTGAATTATGACGCCTTTGTTACAGTAAATGTGCAAATTTTGTCTGTAAATTCTTTTGCAATTTTACTTTTATTTTTTAGATTAAGAATATAAAATGTGTCGAGACAGCTAGGCAGAAAGATATTACTGATGTAATGTCATTTCAATTGCATATTGATATATATATAAAATACATTTTAAATAACTTTCCATTATTAGAAATTATGATTATTGACAGCACCTGTCTGAGAGTAAAAGATCTAGACTTATATATCATAGTAAGTGCATGTAAATTTATTAAAACTAGTGTAGTTTATTCTTTAAATTTAACAATTTCTATTCAATTAAACAATAAATATTTATCTGTATTAATTTTTTATTTTCAAATTAGTATTACTTAAAGTTTATTAAGTATTGTACATCTAAAGATATTAAAACTTAATTTGTTAGTTTCTTTAAATGTTTTATTCTCTAATGTTTAAGCTTTTAATCAAATCTTTTTAATTTGTAAATCAAAGCAGTTAATTGTTGCTGTATTTATTTATATAAAATGCTCTAAATAATCATAATTTCTAATAACTGAAATTGATTTAAAATGTATTATACATCAACATGCAGTTGAAATGACATTACATCAATAATATCTTTCTGCCTAGCTGACTTGACACACTTTATATTCAAAATCAAAAAACTAAAAGTAAAATAGCAGAAGAAATTACATTTTATATTAGAAAATAAAGTACAATTTTACAGACAAAATTTGCATATTTAGTGTAATAATAACGTCATAATACAACAAAAGCAGTTGAAATTTCTTTAAGGGCATAGAGGGTAGATAAAACACTTTTTTTCAAAATTTGATCTTATTTAATATAGTTTTTACTAAGTTAAAAGATGCTTTTTACAGATTTACAAGTTTCAAAATTTTTTGAGATATAGCCGGTCAAAGTTGGAGGCAACAATAGGTTCCTTATGGAAGACGCAAACTAAAACGGAAAAAATAGACTATTTCAGTAAAAATTTATCTTCTCCTATGCTTTTCGAGATAACTACCTCAAACTTTTAGGAAATGTTCCTTGATATATTTAGAAAATTCTGTCGGAAAGAATTTTTAAAAAATAAAAAATTTATATAAAAAACAAACAAAAAAACAGTTTTTTGTTTGTTTTTTTGATATAAAACTTTTATTTTTTAATTTTGTTGCGACAGAATTTTCTAAATATTGCAAGAAACATTTCCTGAAAATTTGAGGTAGTTATTTCAAAAAACATAGGAGGTGATAAATTTTTAGTGATTTCTAGTTATTTGCAGTTTTAATTTGCGCCTCCCATAAGGATCCTATTGTTGCCCTTGACATTGGCCGGCTATATCTCAAAAACTATTGAAAATTTTGTATCTGTAAAAAGCATCTTGTAGCTTAGTAAAAACTATATTAAATAAGATTAAATTTCAAAAAAAGTGTTTAACCCCCCCCCCCATATGCCCTTAATGTATACCTATAATTATAAGCTTTCATTTAAGATATAAATTATAAGTCTAGAACATGTATAAGTAATTTTATTACTGTTGAAGTCGAAAAATCAAAAATAATGTGATTTTTGGGTTGAAATCAGTTGTTTCAGCAGCAACTGTTTTTTTTTAGCAAAATATTGTTTTTTTTCTTAGATTTTTTTTAAACTAACCATAAATGCATCCCAATCATATGTACTTATTTGAATTTTACAATATGACCTAAAAAATTTGCTGCACTCCTTACCCCTACATTCTACAGACAAATTTTGCACATTTAGGGTGATTATGACGCTATAATACATCAAAAGCAAATAATATTACTTTAAGTAATGTCAATAAGTATAAGCTTTCATAAAAGACATAAACTATAAGTCTAGGACAATTATAACTGATTTAATTACTGTTGAAGTCAAAAAATTGAAAATTTGTGATTTTTGGGTTGAAATTAGTTTTTCGGGCAGCAGCTTTTTTTTTACAAAATTGTACTTTTTTTCAGATTCCTCTTAATGAAGCAAAAACACATCCAAATCATATTGACTCATAAGTCCAGCAAACATTACCCAAGTACTCCCTACCCCTACTTCAAGCTGGAATTTTTTTTTGTAAAATTTAGATCAGGATTTCCTAAACTGGGCCAAGTGGCCCCGCTGGAGGCCATCACAGAAATTTAGGGGGCCATGAGCAGATACTTACAGTAGATATTTTGAAGTTGATGATGCAAGCAAAAAAAGGCAAAGGTCTTTGGCGGTTTTAAAATGGTAGTTTTTTGAGAAATCATTTTGGAGGGGGCCATAGCATTTTTTATTTAATTAAAGGGGGCCTTATGAAAAAAGTTTGGGAAACCCTGATTCAGAGGAAAAATATAGTCAATTTAAAAAATTATCTTTAATCAAATAAATTGTTTAAGTCAGGATTATTTGAATACTAGTACCAGGGTTCGTGCGCGAATTTTATTTTCATTTAGCCTGACTGAGACCAATTTAGCCTGACATTTTTTCAAAGTAAGGAAAATACCCTTTAGACGTCATTTTAGGTATGGGGGGCTTGATTAGTACTATTATAGTCTCCGACTTCAACCAGCTTTATTTCAAAAATATTTTGAGCTTCAAAAGTATGCAGAAAGCAAGTCATAGCTTAGTTACAACTCAATAAAATAAGACTAAACTGTGAAAAGGTGATTGACTCCCTTATGCCCTTAACATAACAAATTCAGTGATAAGTTTTAAAATAAGTGTTATATCTAATTTGTTACTAGTGTAGAAACTTTATATATATATTACTAAACACAATTCTTCAATTTAATTAAGCACTAAGTAAAAACATTATAACCAGAAGATTTATAATAAAATGACGTGCATTGTCATGTGTTATTAACATTTAAAATGAAACGCTTACACGAGTATTAAAATAATTAAACTATGTTTATTATAGTAATTTGACTAATACTTAAAATTGATACATAATTATAAATCCTAAACTCTAAATAAATACAGTCATTGTTGATGTTGTATCAGATTTAAAAAGCCTACACTTTAATTTGAAAAAATGTTTAAAATTTTTTCTTGTAAAGAAAAATGAATTGTACCTAAAATTTGTACTCTCACAAAACCTAGTACTTATATCTTAAAGCTTAGTTTTGGTGTTGTGAATATCTCCAATAACTTTAAACAAACAGTAAAATATATTAATAAACTGCTAAGAGTTTAAATCTAAAAAGTATTTGGTATAAACCTTTAAATTAGAAACTAAAACAGTTCAACCAACTAAGCTCTGAAAAACATAGCTAATGCAAACAAATTCAAACAAACAGATAAGTTGTTGAACTATACTGTAATATTTAAACTGTATTTTTTTATGAATTTTTATAATTATGACATATATAATCTACTCAAAACAAAATAATGAAGATTCTTATAAAATAAGGTTTTAAGCATTTATTTTTACTAATACTGACTGATTTTATCTTTAATAACTATATCTTTATTTAGAAATGAAAAAACACATATCAATTTGATCATAAAAAGATTTCTTAAGTTTTTTTAATCAAAGATTTTCAAGCATTTGAACTGAGGAAAACTGAGATTCTCAAATTTTTAAATAAAAAAACTGATTTAGCCGGACGTTTTTCAACTTTAAAAAAAAAAATGATTTAGCCTGATTTAGCCTGACGCGCACGAACCCTGTAGTACTATCAGACTAACTGCAAAAACTCGGAGAAGATGTGTTAGAAACCAAAAAATAAGAAAAAATTTAATGAAATAATATTTTCTTCCTTATTGGTTTGCTCCTTTTATAATAATCTATAAAACTCAACAACATTGATTGACTATATCTCAAAAACTACTTTGAATTTTGATAGGCAATATAAAGTTGAAAAAATAGTAACAAACCTGCTTATGTAAAAAAATGTAAACTTTTAATTAAAATATCAACTCAAAATAAACCAGTTATAACAAAACATCAATATAAAAAGACACAAAATAAGACTTCAAATGATATCATACAATTAGACAACTTAAAAAATTATTTACATGAAAGTAGTTGGTAAATTTAAATGATTATAAAATAGTAAATAGTTTTTTTTACTGGAAATTAATATCAAACTTTCTTTAAAAATACTTGTATTACTTTTATATATGATATGTGCAGTTATTATCAACTTTAAAGTTGTAAACAAGCATTAGGTTGATTTATAGTTTAAAACAAATAATATACAATAAAAAATCTACATATTAATACAATCAATAACCATTGAATAATTTTCCCAGCATAAAATTCTTCCAATTTGGTTTTTATTTCAATACTGTCAGATTCTAAGTCTTCATTCTTCAACTAAAAAATATAATTAAATATTTTAGTTAATAACAAAACAAAGCCTCAGTGAAAACCAACCTCATTGAGCTGTACAACTACACTTGCTGAACCTTTTTCTGGTAAAAGCTGAGTTGCAGAATTATCTAAAGCAATATTTTCATTACTATCACTATTTGGATATTCTGAACATCCCATAAATTTGCTCTCTTTCTCCATTTATTACAAAAATTTAATTTTATATCTACTCAATGTAACACATTTAAAAAGAGTAAGTTTTATATTAAATGAACTTTAACTAAATCTATATTTCACAATACTACTGAAATTAACCTTAATCCCTATTCTAAATCATTTAGTTGTTTTTAATCAAGATTTTATTTTAATATAAGACGCAAGCAGCTAAAATATGATGGTATTTTGTTGGTTGTTTTTTAAAACATAAGTTCTTTTAATTTACCAACAAACTATGACTTATTATATGTATTGACTTTTAGAAACAAATACTAAGATCTCAACTTCTAGAGGAGAACTAATATAGTTTATTCTTTGAGGATTTTAAGTAGTAAAATTAATTTTGGTCTAAGACCTTGTCAGTACTTACATAAAATCTTATCTTATTTAAATAGAATTAAAAATTTATACTAAACACAAAATTTAGAATTTTAATCATTGTGTAAAACTACTGGTAGCTTATTTTTTTAAGCAAAAATTTTTCAAAGTTGTTCATCCTGATGTGGTCTTAAACTTCAACAAAAGTATTTAAATAAATCAATAAAACACAATAGGTCGTTCTGTATGATTTCAAATGGCTGAATCATATTTTCAGTGACTAGAATCAATAAATAGTTAAAGGCTTTAATAAGTATATATTTTTTTTTAATAACTAAACTACCGACTGTTACTACAATTTTTATATTTTAAGTAGCTTTTTAGATACAAAAGATAAATATTGAGCAGAGTTTTTCAAACTAATTTTTTGATTGCCCCCTTGGCAGAAATACAAAAATAATCATACCCTTTTTATTAAATATTGCTCCTTCACAAATCACCAAATTACTGTTTTTTTTCTGATTTATAATTTATAGCCACTTGATTGACAAAATTGCTATTTTTGGAAAATCCTAATATGGAGTTCAATAGATATCTTAGGGATAGCATATCTATAAAGAAAAAAATTATATTCAAACTTTTTTTGTTTTTTCCTACTAGTTTTTATCATTTTTCTTTAAAATTTATAAGTCTAATCTTTAATAATTATGAATAACTTCAGGGTTGCCACTCTTTGAGTCAAAAAAAATCTGTCTTGAGTGACAGAAAGCTGTTCTGAGTCTTCTGAATTTTTTTTTAAATCTTAAGAAAAAAAACATTCCAAACTAGTAAAAACCCAGTTTATTAACAAAATAGGTTATTAAATAACAAAATATTGAAATTAAATCAGCTAAATTACATTTAAAATCTAGAAAAAAACCTAAAAATTTACTGACCTAAAAAATTAAATTAAAAATATCTTGACTTATATCCTGAGCTGTCCTGAGTCATCCGGAGATTTGCAAAACCTACAAAATATCCTGAAATATCCGGAGTGTCTTGAGTGTGTGACAACCTTGTTACTTATAGTAATTTATTTTACTAATTTATTATAAAGTTATTTTGGTCATAAAATACTTTAAATTTTTGTTATTAAATTATATTTTTACAAAACTAAGAATACTAGGTTTTTACAACATTAAAAACTATTTTTTAGCTGCACTGTTACAATTAAAAATTAATTTATTTAAGTAAAAATATAATGTAATTGATAAAAACTCAATGAATTTTCTCTAGATACAGGGTTGACACTCTTTGAAAAAAAATTACCAGTGTGAGTGACTATAAACTAGTTTTAGATGGCTAGGGCTATCTGAAACAATTTGAAGTTTTTGTGACCTCAAGGATTATCTTTAATCAAGTATGAATATAATAAAAACACAAAAATATATTGCACACAAAATTAGATTTGAAGTTATATACAATTATAAATATATTCATTTAATCAGTCTTGTTCTATCTTGAAAGTTATTAACAAGTTTTAGTAACTAGTTAAATTAGAAGAAAAACTCAAAATTAAAAAACAATTTTACTAACAAAAAAAACAAACTAATTTAACTTAGGTCAAGAACCTCTGATTCTTATATATACTTAGACTTAATATCTAAATTTCTAAGAGCAGGATTGTAAAAATTTATAAACCATATGTAAAGAAAGGATTTTTAAATAACAATTAGTCTTATTTGGCAATTATTAAACAGGTTTTTTCAAGTTATTTATTTTAAAAAGTTAAAAAATCATAGGTTTGTCTAGAAAGTTTTTCAAACATTATCTTTATTAAAAAATTGTCTCAAAGTTTATTTAAACAAATATGTAGCATAAAAATAACAAAAGTTTATTTCTTTTTACACATATATTTTATGTTATTAAAGTAAACATGTTGATACTCTTTCCTTTTAACCTGTGGAGGAGTTTGCCAAAATTATTGATTTTTTTCACCTACCTTAGAGAAGACTTAGAAGTATTCACCCTCCCCCATATAAGATATTGCCCCTTAACTATTCACCATTTATTTTTGCAAATCTTCATAGATAATGCTAATATAGGCAAAAAAAAACCTAAGAGAGCAGTATCACCTACAATAGGAAACCCTAACCTAAGTGATACAAAAAGAAACTTAAGTTAAGTTATTTATCCAACAACAACAAATGTACTGCTTGATAATCAGCATTTTTCATGAAAACTTTAATAGCTAAGAAAGAATAACTACATAAATAGTTAATAACTTTAGTAAGGGGAAAGTTTATTATTTTTTTAACTACTTTTTAGTTAAGTGATATTTAACCTTTAAAATGTTTTACATTTGGCAATTACCAAAAAAAGGTTTGAAGAAAGCTTTAGAAAAAAAACTATTTAACTTTTTGAAAAAAAAATTAAAAGATCAATAAAAAACTACAGAACATCAAAAAAAAAAACTTAGTTGAACTTTCTTTAAACAGTCTTAAATTTTAGACAGGGTGTTCATGTGATAGTAAGAAAGAAAAAAGTGAACGCTCACAACTATGGTCAATGGATTGGTGTGGAGAAAGACCTTTCGGTCATCGAGCCTCACACCATATATGTATAAATAACTTTGATAAGCTTTTTTAAAACTTAGATAAAATCTAATTTTAAGTTAAATGTATGATTTTTTTTTCAACTTAAAATAATTAAAGAAATTAATTTTTAAAGGAAAAAAAAATAGTATGCACTCTTTTTTAAACCCATTACTGCCAATATTAACCATGAAAATCATAGTCTACCATGGGCACCAAACCGTCTCCTCCCAAAGATTTCAATTGTTATGCTCATGTACGTTCACATTTTTCTTGTTGCCCTCTCTACAAGAGCAACCCTGAAAAGTGCAATAAAAAGGTCAATAATAGAACAAAAGGGAGAAGTTGTGAAAATGCTATAACTAACATATTTTCTTTTTCTAAAACTAAATGCGTTTAAAAAAGAAAACAAAAATAAGAAAAAAGACTTAACAACTACTTAAGTAAATAAAAAATCAATTAATAAATCTCACTTAGAAATAAAAATAAACAAAGTAAGTTTCAACTATATTGTTCAAAAACCCTAATCAATCTGTTACTCTAAAACAAACTCAACAATTATTTTAAAAAATTTAAAAATAATAATAAATAAATAAAAATAATAATCATACTTAATTATAAACTAACATAAAAAAAAGAAAAAAATTTAAGTTAGTAAATAAAAACTGCTTGTTCAAAAACTATACCCAAGACCAAATCAACTCTGCTCACACCCAGCCAACACAGCTGCCATTGATTTTTCTCAAAAAAATAAAAAATAAATAGAGAGTAAAACCTAATAACTAAGAAATCATTTTATGAGATACTATTTAAAACTGAAAATTAAGATTGACTTTTGTCTGATTGATTTCTGAGCAATACATTTTTCAGTCCAGATTGAAATGCTATAAGATAGTTTTGTTCTTTTAAGCTTTTTGGAATTTCCTCCCATACCTTACATCCAAGATATGACAAGGACTTAGAACCGTAAAGACTATTTACTCGAGGAAAAAAGTAATTTGTCTCTGAAAATCTCATTGAATGGTTGTGAATCTTGTTTATACTTGTAAAGTAAGGATTGAAATTAACAGGCAACATGCTTTTTTTGAATTTGTACATAAAGACTCCTAACTCATACCGAAACATGTTGATAGTTGCTGTATGTAAAACATTTTTAAGCTAAAAACTCAAAGGTCCTATTTTTAGCTCTTCTACAGTTTACCTTGAGCTTATTTTTCAAAGATTCTAGGCGGAAAGCTCTAAGAGGTAAGCCAACCTAACTAAAAATGTTTTATGACCTTAAAACACAATTTGGAACCCTTTTAGGAGATACTAATAAAGTACCATCACTTATAACATTTTTATATTTCTTCAGATCAACATGTTTTAGGATGAAAAATTTCTTTTGATATACAAAAATATTTTTAAATTAATTAAAACATGTAACCATAATCTAATTTTCCTTTAATTAAGCTTTCCTAATACCTGTTTTTTAAATATTATACTTGTATAGTGAAAAGTGTCCAGATGTAGCATACAATAAAATTTTATTGATTTCATAATCATTTTATTTATCAAAAATAAACCAACAAAATAATTTTATTATAATCTGTTTTCCAATTTATTAATTGATCTTTAAAAAGCTACAGTAAAAAATGTCATTTGCTCTGTTTTCATCTTACTAGTCTTTACAGAATTTAGTTTATTTTTTAACCATGGTTTCCACTTTTTAATATAAAAAAGCAAGCCTGAGTTCATAAAAAGTAGAAATAAGTATAAATTTGAGTCATATACTCAATAAAAATAATAATCAAAATGAAATAACTAAAAATACGTAAATAGTGACAAAAGCACATGATAAAAACACAACTTTAGAAAAAAAAACAATAACTCAAAACAACAAGCAGGAGATTTAGAAAAATTATTTAAATTAGTCGAGTTTGCCTGACTTTTTAAAAAGTGTCAAACTAGCTTGAGTTACCATGATTTTAGGACAGGCATGTAATTGATGAAAAAGTTTTTTTATGCAAAACTTTGTAGTGCAATAGAAGCTATAGCAAATAACTTTATCCTGTTTTTAATGTTTTTATTAACTTAAGATTTTTTAGATAATTTGTACTCATTCTATTACAAGTAGCTTTCTTATACAAACATTTTCTGACCTTTTTTTGTATCTTAGCCAGAAACAAATCTTAGCCAATTAAGATCTCAATCATTTGCTATGAAATTTATTAATTATTTTTCGCGGTATTTGAGTTAAAATATATAAGCTTGTAGTAACTTGATTGGTTAATAAAATAGGGTGGTTTCATAACTATAATCTAGTTAGTACTTAGACCAGGGCTATTCAAACTCATTCTCATAATTGCCCCTATCAAGGAATTTTAAAAAACAATTGCCTGCTTTATTACGTATTACCATCATCGTAGATCATTACCCATCCATTTACTTTTTTCCTTACGATATATGGCCCAGTTTAGGCAACCGTGACTTAGACAGAGTTAGTACTTAAACCTGCACAATAATAGATGAATTTTAATAATTTTAGTTTATATTTATTTTATTTCGTTGTTATTGACCTGTTTAAACAATTCCCAATTAAGATACTAATTTAAAGTAATTATCTTAAGTTGGATTACAGTCACCACTCGCAAATCTACGCACTTTCGTTTAACTAAGCAATTTAGAATTCTCACATGAAACAAAAAATGCTTGAAAGATCTGTAATATTGTAAATTTGCTGCAAAACCAGTAAAAATTCTCTAAAAATTTAAAGATATGAGTTTTATGTAAAGTATGCACTTTTCGGAAAAAAATGTTGGTTGTATAAATAGCTTTATGGTTCAAACATTTATTAAAACTAGTTTTAATTGACGCATATAAAAAGAAACTGATTTTTTGTTAACTTGCTTCGATTTTATATTTTAAAATGATTTTATCTGTTCTTTCAAGAAAAAAAATTTATATTATGTATTAGACACCATAAAAACTCTCATCTTAATTTAAGCGCGTTAATAATATTTTACATTGCGTTTTTAGATATTAGTAAGCATATAATATAAGCTTAGCAAAAAGTTTTATAAATTCTAACAATTTTTTAACCTTTTCGAATAACATATATAAGTAATTTAATATTTTAATATTTAGCAGGCATAGAAGCCAAATGTAGCTGAAACGCGGAAAATTTGTTAAAAAATGAGCTATTTTCCACAGCAGCTGTTAGCTTAGCATAAACCTCTTTTAATCCAAATTTTGAATTTTATAGCATAACAGCCCAAAGGGGAGTCACGTAAACGTAAAGGGGAATCCTGTTGTACAAAACATTTTGAAAAATAATTTATCAAAGTTTATAAACTGTAGTAACAATGCTTGACTACAAGTTGCAAGGTTTTAAATAATAAATTTAAACTGTGACAAGTTAAAACATAATAAAAGGTTTTAAAGGAACACTGCTCTTCAAATAAATTAAATTTGGAAATATTTTTAAAATAATCATGCTCATAATTTTTATAAGAATAATCATCAGTATTAAAAAGCCAATTTTTAGTATGTTTTAAAATTTCAATTAGTTATATATTTTTCATTTTTTCAGGTAGAAAATTAAATAATGTCATAATAAATTTGACAAATTAATCAATAAGTTTTTCAGCATAAAAAAAAACTATGCAGCAAAATGTTTACTCAAAACTTGTATTAAAGATTCTATTAAAGTTTTAACATTACATACTTATGCAACTATAAGAAATTTTAACTGTCTTTCTATTATAAATTTTATTATAAAAGTGGCTATCGGGGTGTACTGAAATCGCTATGTGTCCCTGCGTTGTGATAATAGTTAATAAGTTTACAAATTAACTAGTTGTAAATACTGAGAAGTTTAAATTTATTAAAGCACTATGACGTTTGCTTAACGATCAATTTTTAATACAAAATGCTATTCTTGTTGTAGCAACGGTCAGTTATTGATGAACTCTGATTGATGACAGCAGTTCCACCTTTGAATTGAAATGAATCTCTGAGTGGAATTCAGTTAAGCGTTTGAACTTTTGTAAATTTGTAGCATTAAAAGAAAGTGCCAAATTATAGATTAAACTTTGTTGCTTATTAAAGAAATTACCAAATTATTAAATTAATCTTTAGCTTTTTTAACTTTTTGTATAATTTTATATATGCTGACTTCAATGGCGACTCTAACGTGATATCGAACTCACAATCTCCCAGCAACATCCAAGCGACCATAAACAGCACTCATGACATAGAAGTAAGCGCGCAGACTAGGGAAAATAATGAAATTGTAGATTTAAATGCTTTAGATGAAGTTGATTTAGATGTTGAGGATTTAGCTCACTAATTAGAGCAAGCTAAGGTTTTAGAGAAAAAAAATAAACTAAAAAATGAACTAAAAGCAGTTTATAGGAGATTAGATACGAACAACACCATAAATGACAGCGGCCTCACCCTTAACAATCAGACCTCGCACGCTTTAGGCAAAATGTCAACACAAAGAAGTTTCAAGAATAAAACTCTTGAAAATTGTAAGCTTTTTCAAAAAATTGATGCCGTACGTGATCCGGCTGTGGAGTTACGTTTTTTTGCAGACCGGTGTACGGCTTATGGTACAACCTCTGAAATGGAGAAGTTTAAAATTCTCCAGAGAATTCGGCCCCGTTCTGATATAATAGACTTTGTTGAGACACATGACGAAGACAGAACGTATAACAGTCTTGTTAATTTTTTACAAGGCAAAGGTAGCAAATTGCCTCATATCTTAGGTGCAAGCCCATCATGGCCAGAACCAGTTCAATTCCAGGACTTGTTTTTGTCAGCTAAGCAATGGGCAAAATCTAAAGAGGAAGACAGAATTAAATACTTTATGCACAAACATGCCCCTAATAACTTAAAAAACAAAATTAAGGAATGTTTTGGGCTCGAATATAACGAGTTTATTAGGCGTACGGAGTTTATATGCGATAGTGAACAACAGAGGGTCTTTGAAAATTCTAAAAACTTTTTATACGAACCTCAGCGTTTCAAGCACAATAAGAAATACTCTTACAAACAAAAATGGCATGAGAACATCCCACAAAAAAGGGAACATTTCCGCAGCTATGAACACAATCGTAGTCAGGGGTATTTTGGGGAAGGCTATAACAAGCGCACGAATTACGAACAGAACGCGCTTTGTCACAAACATGCAAAGTTTGGAGATAGGGCAGACTATTGTGCTGCAGTTGCAACTTGCCCTATGTCCCCGTTACGGCAACAATACGATCAAAAAAACAATTTCCCATCTTCAAAACAATGAGAGGACATGAGGATGGGAACAGAGTTCCTCTTAATAAGCCTGTACAAGCCGTACCAATTCGTCCCTCTGCCGAACCATGGCAGCCTAGTAAGCCGTCACCTAAAACAAACTCTCACTCTTATTTGCGTAATGATATCACGACAAAACCAAATGTAAAAACTAATTGGTCGTTTGCTTTGTCAAATAAATCGTCTATTAATCCGAAAACTTTGCCTCAAAGTCTATTATTTGCAAAGGACAATGTTACAAACGTTCTTGTCTTAATTGACTCTGGATGCGAAGTTTCTATATTGCCTAAGAATCTAACAAATGGCATAAACCACTACTTTAAGCCGTTCAGTAGAACTATAAAGGGTATTAGCGACAATGAAATCCACCCCATACGGAGTGCCTGCGTTGACCTTAAGCTAGGTAATTTAAAAACCATTAAACATAATTTTTGGGTTACTTAAGAGTATAGGAGTTATGGCATTTTAGGTATGGACATTTTAATGTCAAACAAACTGATAATATGCCCTTTCACGTTGGAATTGACGCATCAATTATCTAACAAAACGACTAAACTTTTTAGGGCCGCTGACTTGCCTGCGTCGGTAGTTGTGTCAATTAATACGGGGGAAGTTAGGAATAGTAATAACATAACTACGTTAGAGACCAAGTGTGAAACACTACTGTTGAAATACCCTGAGCTTACAAAAATTCCTGATTATACTGCTCCAAGAAAACACAACCACTTTCCAGAAATTATAGTTGACAACTATAAACCGCGAATGATTAAGGCGCGAAGATGTAATTTAACTTGTCAACAAAAGGTAGATAAAAAATATTCAGACCTAATTGCGAGAGGTGCTGTTATAAAGGGAGATGCCAACATGTGTGCACCACCAATCACGGTAGTGCCCAAAAAAGATGGTGAATTGCGTATTTGTGTTGATTATCAGTATTGAATGCCCACACACGTCCATTTTCATACCCGCTACCGCGCATAGATACGCTCTAGGAAAGAATTCCGGGAGATACCAGTTTTTTCAGCACGTTAGATCTTAAAGAAGCTTACCTCTTCATCCAAACTAACCAAAATATGCTGCTACCATAACTAATTCCGGGGTATTCGTCCCTAAGGTGACTTATTTCGGGTTACGGAATGCGTCAACACGTTTCCAGCAGTTGGATAGTATCTTGTCCTCATGTGGGGCCTTCACTTTTGTATATTTGGTGATATTCTTGTGTTTTCAGATTCCGCGGACAGTCACATATCACATTTAAAACAGGTTTTAGAAACATTATCGACAAACGGTTTATTTTTAAATAAAGCAAAATGTTCTTTTGCTAGAACTAAGGTAGATATTTTGGGTCATACAGTAGGTGTTGACGGGGTTGATGTTATGGAATCTAAGGTAGAAGCGATAAAAAAACTACCGTTACCAAACACGCGCAAAGATTTAAAAAGGGTAATTGGTATGATCAATTACTATCATCGATTTATACCAAACATAGCCGAAATAACGGCACCGCATAGTGAAATTTCGGGGGGATCTAAGGCAAGCAATAGGGCAATTATCAAACTTACTGATGGTCAGATCAAAGCTTATCATGACACAATAGCTCTGTTAGTTGAAGCAGCAACAGTAAGCTATGAAGACCACACAAAACCCCTGATTCTCTTCACGGACAGCCACGTTGGCGCAGTTTTGGAACAAGAAGAGAGAAAGGGGGGAATGCAATCGCTTGCTTTTTTTTTCAAAGAAGCTCCCTCCATTTAAAAAGTACGTTCTACTTTTTATAAGGAACTTCGCGGGGTGTATTTGTCTCTTAAGCACTTCCAAAGCAGAATATTGGGGAGATCCTTAATAATACGTACTGATAGTAAATCAGTAGAAAGGGCAATTACAAACGAAGTGGGTAATCATTCTCAAGCGGAACATCGTTGGATATGCGCAATCAAGGAATTCAATCCAATAGTAAGGCATATAGATGACCATGATAATAGAGTAGCGGGTAGTTTAAGCCGACCCCCACAGTCGGCAATGCATGTTCGTGCGTATAACCAGGATTCTGACTTTGTTTATACGTCTGAGTCGGAGGCTGAAGACAGCAAGTCCGATTACGGTGATTTAGACGGTGAAGAGGAAATTTTAGGTAGTCCGTTAAATGAAGTGATCGGGGAAAATACGACTAGCTTTAATATGATAAATAGGGAAGTTATTGCGGTCTTGCAATGTAATGAACCGGAGCTAGTAGATAACGCACGTAACATGAAGAAAGCGGTCGAATATTTACACCCAGAAAATTTAGCGGTAGTGGTAGACGAAAATAATAAGCGGATCATTCTGCCCGAATCTCTTTGCCTAACAGCATTTATAATGGCCCATGATAGGTTGCACCTGGGTATTGATTAAACAATCGAGTCTATTGCAAAAGACTATTACTAGCCTACATTAATTAAAGATGTGACTCATTGGGTCTAAAGCTGTCAGGTATGTCAAGCGACCAAAGTAACAAGATATAATCGTCCAAAAAGTTTTTTTTTTCCAGACAATACGGATCGATTTTAGTTCGTTCACATAGATCTTGTCGGTCCTTTAAATGCGTCATCTTGTAATAATAAGTATATTCTAACTGCCAAAGACCGAGCCACAGGGTTTCTTGTAACTATGCCGATCACAGATAAGAAAGCTTTGACTATCAGGAATGCTTTTTTTCAATGCTGGGTAGGTCTATTTGGGATCCCTCAAATAGTTGTTTCTGATAACGGCCGTGAATTTGTTAACACCGCGTTAACCGAAGCGTTCGAGCAGTTAGGAATAGACCATCGTTTGGTATCCCCATACAGCCCTCAAACTAACGGTTTCATTGAGAGGCAACATAAGACTATCAATGTTGCACTTCGCGCGTTATCTGATAAGACAAATTGGGCTTTGCATTTGCCTCTGATAACGACAGCTTTAAACAATACCTTCGTTGAAGGTTCACCTTATACCCCAGCTCAATATGCTCTCGGGACGGCCCAGAATCTCTCAAGGAGAGTAATGTTCGACAAAATTAAGGGTACTGACGTTATCACCACACCCAACACTCTAGAAACTAAAGTATTTTTGAACATGATGGCTAAAATTGGTAGGCAATTTAAGCGACACAATAATAAATGATACTATGAACCAGGGATTTTCGAATGCGAATAGATTTGGCTTAGGAGACAAAATAAGCGGAAACTTAGCACACTCTACCATGGCCCATATAAAGTGCTTTCTTGTTCAGAGCAAAGTATGATTATTCAAAAGAATTCTGGGTTGGTAAAGGTTTCTATAAGGAACGTGAAAGCGTCTGTTCCAAGAGTTACGACTTGTGAGGAAACTAGAACATACAATTTAAGGGAACGAAAAGTCCCCATAAGTTATGCCGAAGCATCTAGCTCGGATGAATTCTAAGCATTCGGCGTAAGTATCTTTTTTTTACTGTTTTCAAGCGTTTATGTATATTTAAGGGTAGTGAATGGAAAACAACTGGTTATAATTTTATTTTCTTTCTTTTTATTGCTTTGGTAACTAGTTTATTTAATGATTCTATTAGTAGTTAATTTTCTTTTTAGTTATTAAAATATTATTTTTGGTTAAAATACCTGTACAAATTTAATACAAGTTTTTCTCTCTTTTTTAATTTATTTTTATTTATATCTTCAAAAGTGGTTTAATTTTTAATTTGGTACAAAAAAAAAATGACATGTCATTGATTCGTGACATTTGTGAAATCACCAGCAGTGTCTAGAGAAGTGTGCGAGTTGCAGGCGGGCAACCTGTTTCAGCTGCAAGAGAAAAGAAGCAGTTTAATGAGTTACGTCAGTAGTTGTTTAGCGAACCAGTATGTGTGTTTTTTTCCTGTCTACTCATGACCTAGAGGCTTATCGTTGGAGCCTGGCCAAGAATGCCAAAAAAGGGTAAAAAGAAAGGAAAATGTACTGAAATCGCTATGTGTCCCTGCGTTGTGATAATAGTTTTTAAGTTTACAAATTAACTAGTTGTAAACACTGAGAAGTTTAAATTTATTAAAGCCTATGACGTTTGCTTAACGATCAATTTTTAATACAAAATGCTGTTGTTGTTGTAGCAACGGTCAGTTATTGATGAACTGTGATTGATGACCGCAGTTCCACCTTTGAATTGAATCTCTGAGTGGAATTCAGTTAAGCGTTTGAACTTTTATAAATTTGTTGCTTTAAAAGAAAGTGTTAAATTGTAGATAAAACTTTGTTGCTTATTAAAGAAATTACCAAATTTTTAAATTATTCTTTTGCTTTATTAACTTTTTGTATAATTTTACTTGAGTTAATACGTATTTTTTAAATTACATTTGTCATTAAATATTGTTTATTAAATTGTGCTGTGTAACTTATAACCAGTTGTTTTTAATTTAAGCTTCTATTTAAGTGATTACTATACTATTAGAAATGATTAAGACTTAGAAGGGCTTAAGACAAAAAATAAGTTAACGGGTCTTGCAGATACTGAGCCATCAGTATCTGCTGACTTCAGGGGAAGTGTTTATCAACTAGCTTTAAAAATTCTTTACCTAAGTTTTTAATAACTGAAGAGCAATATGGAGGATTATACCACATTATATGTCGGTTGCGCGGTTTTTTGTGTTTTCATTCTACATCTAATTTTTAATATTTTAATTTACATTTAAAACCTCGATTTTGAATTCAGTGTCGTACGATGCTTTTTTTCGTTAAATATCCTTTCATTCGAATAGAGGGTACTTAAACGTTTTTGTGTCATTACTGGGAGGCATTTATATAGACATATAGATTCTATTTGAATAAGAATTGAAAATGTTTGTTTTTTAATAAACGAAAGATCTCTTCAAAGCGTTTGTATAAGACTGAGACTGATTTTTTTGATGGTTCTAACCATTTTTTATTTTTGTTTATCTAAATTTCAATCCCGTCCGGTCTTTAAAACTAAAAGAGGAAGACTACCTTCATCCCATTTTAATTTTTAAATACCTAGATATACTAACATTGAAATATAATAATTAGTTTAAAACTTTTTATAATAAAATTACAGAATACAAAATAATTAGAAAATTACCTTAAATCTATTCCTTTTTGGACAATCTTTTTATTTATGATGAAATTTAAAAGTCTTAATTTTCAAATAGCTTTATCTACTCTTCTATCATACTAATTTGAAGCACTTGTTATCTTTTAAAACTAAATAGAAACCCAAACACTAAGTTAAATAGTTGATCACATATTAATATACTTTGTAATTATAACTCTTTAGAAAATAAACTTTTTCTTGTTGAATTATGACAATTTTTAGGCCATATGATCAACCACTAATAAAAATATGTTTTTTATTTTCACCATGACAACTAAGCTAACTGTTTTAATGTATTTTTTAAATTATTTCTACTTAGTTTATATATAATTTTTTCAGATTACTTTACAAAACACAAAACAAAATGCCTACAAAAGACCATTTTATTAAAAGAAAGTTTCATTCTACAAATTTTAGACATTTTTTAAAAAGTTATTCACACTAATACTTTTATAATTGTGTAGGAAGAAATTTCAGAGAATTTAATAAAATATTTACGTTCTCTTTAGAATAAGTATAAAGTAAGACTATCATGCTTTTGGTCCTAAAATTGTTATAAGTATAACTAGTAACAACTGCTAAAAACTTGAGGTAAATAGCTTTATAAACCTAGAAAAGTCAAATATTTAATAGTTTATCAAAGTTTTTAGAAAATTAGCCTTAATGAAGTCTCCTGATTAAATTTTAAAGATTTTTTTCTAGTATGACTATTTCTAAAAATATGATCAAAGTTTTAAAATTCTTTAAATTTTGAATTTCAAAATATATTTATCAAGGGCCCATGTTTGATTTTGTAAAATAAAAGGTTATTCTTTGTGGCATAAGGAAACCTGGTAATTGTGTGCTGAAATCGCTAACTGTCCCTGCTTTGTGATAATAGTAAACTTACTTACAAATTAATTATTTTGCAGCACTGCAAAGTTTAAATTTGTAATAAGCACTATGACGTTTGCTTAACGACTTATTTTTAATGCAAAAGCTGTTTTTGTTGTAGCAACGGTCAGTTACAGATGAACTCTGATGAATGACACATCATTTTCTGCCACTTTGAATTAAATTGAATCTTTGAGTGGAATTCAGTTAAGCGTTTGAACTTTTATAAATTTGTTGCTTTAAAAGAAAGTACCAAATAATAGACTGATTAAACTTTGTTGCTTATTTAAAAATTTACCAAAATATTAGAGTATTATTTAGTTTTATTAACTTTTTGTACAATTTCACTTGATTTAATACGTCTTTTTTAAAATAACATTTTTTATTAAATATTGTTTATTAAACTTTGCTGTGTAACTTGTAACCAGTTGTTTTTAATCAAAGTTATTATTTAAGTGGTTACTATATTAATAGAAATGATTAAGACTAAGAAGGGCTTAAGATAAAAAATAAGTTAACAGGTCTTGCAGATACTGAGCCATCAGTATCTGCTGACTTCAATGGTGACTCTAAAGTGATATCGAACTCACAACCTCCCAGCAACATTCAAGCGACCATAAACAGCGCTCATGACACAGAAGAAAGCGCGCAGACTAGGGAAACTAATGAGATTGTAGATTTTAATGCTTTAGATGAAGTTGATTTAGATGTTGAGGATTTAGCTCGGATTTTAGGTTTGTAGTCTGATAATCGAATTGGTTTGATCAAATCTTATGTTAAGCTTGAGCTTGTCTAACGGCATACGAAAGTCCAGGCTTAGGCTCTGTAGACTTATGCCGGTGTTTAGTTTATGTTTTATGTATATTTACTATGTATTTTAATTATCTACACTACTGTAATTGAATCACTTGTTCTGTTTTGTTCTCTTTATATATTTAGTTTTTGACAATTTTTTGCACTTTATTTAAATCTCAATATCAATAGTATATTAACATAGTTTTTTCTTTAAGCTAATCATGAATTTAGAAGTAAAATAAAATTAATTGTAACGTAACCATGTCTTATTTAAAGTACTTAATAGTTTTTACTTAAAATTTATCTACAAAGAACGATACCTAAATTGTTTTGTCGATAAATAATTTACTGTAATCTACTGCTTACTTTAATATAGGAGTCGGTTCCAAAGTTGTCAAAGTGCTAAAGTTATTAAGTAATTTGAGGACTGGAGCGAAATAATCTTTTTTTTTTGTTTGAAATTAAAATTTCATACTCCACTAATTTAAGCAATTCGCTTTAAAAAGTATGGTCTGTATTCTTACAAAGGTAACTGAACAATTTTCTACAAAAACTGCTCGAGGGCTGCAATGTAAAAGTTTTCAATAATGCAGTGCATACTTTTTTCATTCATATTTAAAACTTTATTAATACTACACTGCACCATACAACCATCAACAACATCAACGCGTCACTCTGCGAACTGGTATTGTCTTTATTATATCCAGTCAGACAGAATAGTCACGATGAACCGTTTGTATCAGTACAACTTAAGGGTCGGCAAACTGCGGCCCGCGGGCCAAATGCCACCTTCAAAGTAAAAATATGCGGCTTGTGAGTTACTTTACAGCTAAAATAATACTTTTTTATAACACTCACAACTAGACTCTTAATTTATAAGTACTTATTACTAGTGCTACTTCATTACTTATCTTTACATGTATGGTTTAAAATAGCATGTTTAAAGATTACAACAATTTTATTAGATTAATTGCAGCCCGCGAAGATTTTATCCTATATAGTGCAGCCTGCGAGCAACATTTTTTTCAAAATTTAGCCTGCGACTTATAAAAGGCTGTTGGTTCCCGTCTAAAATACGTGTATAAGTGCGTTAGCACTAACGTGTTTGTTTAGTGGTAACAGTTAGATAGTTAAACAACTTTATAAAAATATTTTTTAGAATAATCTTGTAAATTTAAACACAACGTATAATTGTATTATGTCTAAATAGGTATTTTGTACATATAACTGTTCTTTAATCAAAGAAAAAAAAGTTGCAATTGTTTATTTAAATATGTATAACAATGATAAAAAGTGATAATAATAAAGCGAAGTTTATTTCACACGACTTTGCTTTGCCACTAGTTCTCACTGAAAAAATACTTTTAGCAATAAAGTAGTCAAACTAAAAATAGTAACACCAAACAACGGTTGTTTTATTTAAAGTATGACTTTACTTATTTTGGTATAATTTTTATAGTCAACTATAGAAATTAGAACAAAAAATGTTGTAAAAATCCTAAAGCTTATCTAAAACTTTATTTTGCCTAATAGTTGTTATAGTGTTTTTATGTTGAATTAAACAGTGATAGTATAAAGTTTAAATAACATATAGCATATTATTCTGTTAAATAGTAAACAACTTTAAAAAAAGGTGATTTTTTCTAACTTACATTTTTCTAAATATTAAGTATATAGTTATTTGTGTCAACTTGAAATATTGCTCAAATTGTTTAGTAAAAAGCTTATTTAAGTAATATACGTACTTTTTTACTATTTTATTTGTGACCGGTTTCGGTGAGAAAAATTCTGACCTTATCAAGCAATAATAATTAATGAACTTTAACGCAAGATCAACAACAACAGCACCCGAGACAGCCTACGACCGGTTTCGTCCTAGTTAGGACTTACCTGGTAGGCATAGTTATACCGCTGTTAAGATCTTACCGAGCGGGTTTAAGTACGAAGTACTGAAGTGACCGTTTGTCGGTAAAAAAAAAAAAAAAACAATTAACAAAATAATGAACTGCACTCTAATAAGACCGTTTATATGATAATTTAAACTTGCTCATGCTCGAAAACATAAACAAAAACTTAGATGTAGCTTATTTCAAATTTTATAAATGCATAATTAGCTAAAGTAAATTCTTTAGTTGTTTTTAGTAAATTATTGTAGCAAAAAAAAGTTTAAATTAAAAGTTATCTAAAAAAAAACATTTGAAAAACTTCAAATATATCAACAAGTATTAACAAAACATGAACGAAACTGTAAAAATAATGAAATAGTCAATATTACTTATACTTATATATAATAATAAATAATGAGCTTTACTACACGACCAACAACAACAGCATCCGAGACAACCTACGACCGGTTATTAGGACTCATTTGGAAGGCATAGTCGTGAGAAATCGCTGTTGACATCTAACCAAGCGGGGTTAAATATAATGCACTGAAGCAACCCTTTGTATGTAAAATCCAAAAAAATTGACGCTGCCAAATCGTTCACAGACAAACTTCTAATAAAATGTCAGCTTATTGTGAGATTTTAGTCTACGCTCGTTTGATCAGTTTTTAGCAACATTTATTTCAGCCATTATCAAACAATTTTGAGATGTTTCGCGTAGTTATAATGATATTCGTTTTGTGCTGTTTATTAATATAAACTTGTTTCTGTGTCAGTTTTTATTCAACATCTAAATTTTTGGTTTTGTTTTAAGTTTAAGTTATAATGTAAACAACATTGTAAGAGAGCAGTTTACTATTTTGTTAACTGCTTAACAAGTACATATTTTTCTCACCAAAATCGGTAACAAATAAACAAGTAAATTAGTACGTATATTAAACGAATATTTAGTTAAATTTTTACTAAGATAAGTGTAACGAATTCGAACTTTGTTATCAAATTGTATTTTAGTTTTCGGCCATTTTTGTGTGTTGGCGATTAATGTTTTTATTGAGGTTTTGTTGATGTAAGCTGTTTTTACTTTAACTTTGATAGTGTCAACCTGTATCTGAAAGTTTCTTTATTGCTTTTATTAATGGAAATTAAAAAGATTAAAATATTTATAACTCTCTAGCTCTTGTATTTAGTTCAATAAAAAGTAACTTAGCTCTATATATATAAGTAATTCCTAAGACAGGCCATAGGGTTACTTGAGAAACATATTTTCTAAGAAAATAATTACCTTAGTTTTAATTTTTTATGTAATCAGTACTTTATTGTAGAAATCATTCAACCAGGCAATTTTGATATAATCTATTAGTTAAAATAAAACGAAAAAAGTATTTGTTTATCGCGAATACTAAAAAATTTAGGCTTAAACGTTGCTACATATCCAATACATCATATAATAAAAGATTGGTTAAGGGTTGATTGAAATCTCTAGAATATAGAAGGCGGGATATTTGATTTATTAACTCTTTATAAAATTATTGATGGCAAATATAAGGTTTCTTTTTTCATTCAATTTTTAGTTTTTTCATAATAAATATCAGTTATTAGGAAATAATAGAAAAATAAAATGTATACACAATTTTAATAACAGTCAGTTACAAGGTTAATTTTTTCACAGAGCAATGACAATGTGGATCAAGTTACCACAGGATGTGGTATCGTGTGAGAAGGTGGAACATTTTTGCTCAAAACAAAAAAGATTTTATTTGAAAAATTCAAATGTCAGTAAAATTCAATAACTTTGCACTAAAAACAAAAACATCTTTTATAATATTTATTACATTTAAATTAACTACTGATTCTTTCATTTTTCTATTTATAATATTAATTATTTTTATTATCACGCTTTTCCCCTAACAGACTTTTAAATTTATTTTATTAATCTTGTTCAAATGTGTTATGTCTTATAAACAATGCTTTTGAAAGGTTATCTATTGTACTTTTCTATGAATATGCATATACTATTTATTTTTTGTATGTACTAAGTTATCACCTTTTATATTAAATAAATAAGTTTAAACTTAATAATTAGTTCTTTATAAGTTTATCTTTGTTTATTTTTTGTTTATGTTTATTTATTATGTTACATTGTTGAATATAAATTTATTTTATTTTCTTCTTGTGTGTCCTGTTTAAGTAGCTCAGATTTTGATGCCTTAGTCCAACATTGCACAATAAACAATATAGCAACAATGATAAAAAGTAAATAATTTTAGTCTCTTCAACTTGAACCTAAATTTAAATTAAGAGGTTGTACAACATTAGTACTAAGTGTTTAAAATTGTACACACAATTATTATGTCATTTTTTATGGCTACATTATTAAATTTTTTATCAAAGTATACTTTTGTTTCATTTTGTTATTTACAAAGAAATGTTGTTGAAAATGCTTAATTGAAAGATCTTTACAAATAATTATTTATTATACAATGTTTTCAGTTAAATTTTTTCTATTTAACTTACACAAGCTCAAAGAATTAACGTTAATTTTTATTTAAAGTATCTAAAACAAACCGGTTAAGGATGAGTTGTAACGGTTTATTAGATTAAGAACTACTGCGTTTGTCCATCCAAAACCCTCTTGTACATTGTATTCACCACCACTTCCTGCCATTCCGTTACTATACCGAACATCATACTAGATTTTAAGATAAAATTTAGTAAGTTAGTTTAAAAGTTGTGGGTTTATTTAATAATGTTAAGATTTAAATAGATGTAATGCGTTAAAAATTAAAACATGAGTAATATAGATATGGTTACTAAACTAAAATAAAAACCATTATCAAACTAAATAATGTTTTTCGAAGAAACTACATTCAAGGTTGTTTAGTTTAAAAAATGAACGATCTGTAAAAAAATAAAATACGATATAAAGAGCTACATAACTCTACATCCAACTATCTCACTCATAGCACAAAAAGTATTGTTTGAAGAAGATTGATAAAGTATCAAATTGAACTTTTGAATGATTACATATAATCTTATCGTAATAAAACTTTAAAAGTACTATTATAGGACTCTACAGCCTGGAATCTATATTGATTGAGGAAGAGTGACCTAAGTTAAACACGCAAATAGCATTAAATGGAAAGCAAAATTATTAACAATTTATTAATATATCTTTACTTTAGTTTTACTTGCTTAACCTCTAAAGTTTGTATTAATTAGAATTTGTTCATACGTCATAACTTAAACTTATGTAGTTCAAGAATCAAATAGGTCCTGTTAAGTTTATTTTTGTGTTTGCTACAAAAATGCAGTCTTTGTAGGAAGTTATTTCTTGCAGTATTTGCACTAAAACTTTCAGTTTGCTTTGCTGCTCCTTTACGTGCTTACATTACCATGTTTTATCTTGAGCATGAGGTAGTAATACAGGGGACTCATCCTAGACTTTTTTCCCGGTAAAGTCTTACAGGTAGCAGTCCTTTACATCTAAAAGGTATTTTTCCGTTGTTGCTGACCATCTATGCCTATCTATTTCTCTTGTAGGTCATTTGATAAATTCTGCGTTAACTTTGTAAAATTTTTGTTATGAATCTCAAAGTTTACGATAGCTGAAAAACACTCTGGTTTTCCATTTCCTATAACATATCCAGTGTTTCTAAAAGCAAATAAGAGGATTAACGTTCTTAATGTAAATGTATTTCTAAATCAAACTGCTGTCATTTTTTGTTTCAGTATTTAGAATGTACTTGTCTTCTATAAGTTATTAATATTGAACAATTTACCTTTCTTTTTAACCTTTTGATCTTCCACATTGAACATTGGATCTTCCTCATCAACCATAGGATTTTCCGCATTAATTACTGGATCTTTGATTACAGCCGCTGATTTTGTCAATTCAGCTACGCAGTGAACAGATTTTATCAATAACCAATTGCGACCATAAAATCTCCTAGCTTGTCTTCCGCATGTTTATGTAGTTGAATTCATGCATACTCATTGCTTATTTGTAACCCTTATTTAAACGCTACCAATATCTTATAAACCCTAACCATGTCGTTTGACTGATCTGCTGGTAAATTCTTAGTCGATTTAGTTGGAGTACATTTATAACACCTAAATGATTAGGTTAGTTAAATGAGTGGTTGCTGTGTTTGTCTTTAGTTATCATATAAAACTGTTTTTTTTGTTCTATTTCTTAATTTTAGTAATTTAATTCTAATAATTTTAAATCAGTTTGAAAATAAAAATCCCATTATACCGGGGTTATAAAATATATTCTCACTTTAAAATAATAACTTTCAGAAAGATGTAGTAGCATCCTTCAAACCACACCCCTATAGTATAGAAACTATTAGTATTTCCGTAAAACAAATCATTACAGTGATATCATCCTTATTTAAGCGAAAACCAATGAAGCAAAAAAAAAAAGAAGCTTAATAATGGTATCCAAAATTTAGAGATACCACCTTTTAGTCTTGTAACTGTTTTTTTAAGCTGTTTGATCAATAATAACTTCAGCTACTTAACATTTTTACTGCTTACTTTTTCTTTTGTAAAATATAACCGCTATAATCACAAGTATCGTAAATTATAAAAAGGTCGTAACGTAATTGTTATTTAAACTTGTGTAGGCTTATTCTGTGACAAAACAGGATAATTTAAGAAAATATTTTATGGTTATACTTTTAACTAAAAGCTAAAAAAAAGGTTATTATGGACTATAATACACAATTAAAAACTTTCGAATAAGACTAGTTGATATAGTAATAACTGAAAACAGTAAACTGAAAAAAACAGAAGTACTATTTTAATTGAAATGTAAAAACTAGGTAAGTTTAAAATAAACTCATACAAATTAAGAATTTTCAAACTTGTAAACCTTTTCAAACATACTACTAGTTTGTTGATATTGTTCGTAATTGCAATTGATCCATTTTTGCGCTTGTTTATAAGCTTCTTTTCGTAGTTTTTCGTTCTTACTTTCCGCAAGTCCTTCTATAACCATATGCTGTTAATAACAGATTTTTTTTAAATTCCGTTTCGGTGTATATTTAACATAAGTTAAAGAAAACTAAATAATTAAATGCAAAGTTTTCAAGTTAATATAAAAACATACTTTATAACTGTTTAGCTTCATAACTAAATAACTTTAGCTTTAGAAAGAATAGGCAGACATTTGCTGGTCACGGGCCGAATTTTAAAAACAAACATACTCGCAGGCCGCAGTTATAGTTTTTATAACAGACCCGAAATATCTAGAGTACGTTTCGAATTTTCCGTAAAATTTACCTTAGATTTTTTGCTTAAGTTTTGCATTTTCGTGAAATTTAGAAAAAAAATAAAACCCTCATTTTAACTCTGCAGTTTAAACCCTAGAATATCTGGTGTATGTTTCAAAATATTCATTCGCGGGAAAAAACTGCATGTTTGCTGGCCACAGGTTTTACCTTCATGGGCCGCATCTTTTTTTAAAAATCATGCTCATGGGTTGCAGTTTGCCGAGTCTTGAGCTATAACAACAACATATTTAAAAAAAAAACACTTAACAAAAATAAAAACAATTTAGATGTGTTCCTCTTAAGTAATTTAATTCTAAGTTTTCAAAGTCAAAGAAGACACACTTTAAAAACTAAACTAAAATTAAAAAACTTTTTTATTAACAAATGTATAACACAGTAATTAAGAAAGTAATAATATGTTTCAATAAGTATTTAAAATACTACAAAGTCAAAGAAGTTGTGCAGTCATTAGTGAAGAGGTGGGCAAGTTTCTAATAAGCGGATCAGATTAACCAGAAAAATATTTCGCCGGCGAGATTTGCATTAAAAAATAAGTTACTGCGAAATTTTGTAACATTTTGTTAAAGAAAATTAAAAAGTCTCGTTAGAAGTAAAGTTGCAATTAAAAGACAGTTTAATGAGCACTACTGTTTATTAAAAAATAAACTAAAAGCACGTTTCAAAATATTTTTTATCTAGAAAGCTCAATTCTATTTTATAGGCAAAAGATATTTTTAAGCCAAAAATTGTGTTGGATCCAAAAGTATCTGTTGGCCATACGTTACCATCCCTAAAGTAAAGCTATAAACAAAATTACAGGTATGAACATAATTAAAATAAAATTAGAATTAAACAAAATATAACTATAATGAAAAATTTAAAACTGAGATGGTTAATAAATTTAATTTTGATAACTAAAAATTTTTTTTTTTTTCACAAACGCCAACTTAACAGTCATAATGAAAAGTCATAATAAAAACAGTCATAATGAAATATTGTATATTATTAAATTAGGTCAAGAGTAACATTCAAATATCTTTTCTTAAATTAAATATATTAAGTAACTCAACTTGCATGAAATAATGCACTATTGTTAAAAAGTGCCCAGCTTTTAAAATAAAACACGCTATATGTTGTTTTACGACAAATCTAAAATAAATAAAAAAATTCAATGTTGAACTTTGACAACCTTATGAAAATGCAAAAATATTTGTATTCAGTAACTTGATTTCTGTGAAAATATCAGTGAAATTGTTTACACAATTTCTAATTGTTTAATTTATTAAATTTAGTCAATAAAAAACGAAATCCTGTTAATTGAACGAAATAAAATTGCTCAAAAAATTAGGTCTGAGGACCAGCTGTACGAAAAAACTTTTTGGTTATCGAGTGATACTTCATGGATAAATATTAATTTTTTGTCCAAGACAGAAATTTCATATGACTAAAATACAAAATAAAATAACAAATCAAAATATAAAGTACTCACATGAAATTTGTAGAAATACTGATTCATAAGATTAAACCGTCTTTGATCATTCTAAAAAATATTTAACAATTACACTACCATATATTAAAACATAATACTGTGACGTAACTATTAAATATTTTTTCGAATTTTTAACGACGGTTTAGTCCATGAATCAGTATTTATATAACTTTCATGTTAGTGCTTTATATTTTGATTTGTTATTTTATTTTGTATTTTACTTTACTTTAACATAAGACTAGGAACTTAAATAACTATTAAGATATCGTAACTTAAGGGGATGACGGCCTCGCAATAATAAACAGAAAAAGTAACCAAGAGCTAGAGAGGTTAAAAGAAGAACAATAAAAACTTTTAATGAACTCGGTTTTAAAATAACAATTAATATGGGTGCGACTAAATGTAATTTCCTAGATATATCCCTAAATACTGCTAACAATACATTCAAACCATACCAAAAAGAAAACTCCAATTATACTAAGAACTATTCAAACCATCCGTCCATTATCAAAAATAACCTCCAAAAAATGATCGAAAAAACACTCAACAGACTATCAAAAACCGAAGATATTTTCAAAGAATCAATAACTGGATACCTGAATGCTTTAACTAATTCAAATTTCAAACACAAACTTAAACATTCAAGCCATACAAAAAAGAAAACTCCAGCATCAATTATATTAACAAGTATTCGAACCATCCGTCCATTATCAAAAAGAACCTACCAAAAATGATCAAAAAAGACTTAATAGACTCTCAAAAACCGAAGAAATTTTCAATGAATCAACAACCGGATACCAGAATGCTTTAACTAATTCAAATTTCAAACACAAACTTAAATATTCAAACCATCAAAACGATCGAAACAAAAAGAAACCAACACGAACAAGAAAAACAATCTACTTCAACCCACCCTACTGCCAGTCAGTAAGAACCAATATAGGTTAAGCTTTTCTGCAACTAATAGATAAACATTTTTAAGAAGGTCACAAGTTAAACAAAAAAATAAATAGAAATAATTGTAAAATTTCTTATAGCTGCATGAGCAATATTAAGAAATTATTTCAAAAACATAATCGAAAATACTTAAAAACAAAAAAACCAAACGATGAAGAAAACCAAACATTTTGCAACTGTGGAACAAAAAATATATAGCCTTTTGTAAAGACAATGTCCTCCAACTTTCTTTTAATAAGTATATATTCTTTTAAGTGTGTAATATTTACCGTCTTTGTTAAAAGATGACATTTTACAGCCTTGAAAAGTGTTTTACACAAGTATTTAATAAAAGTAAAAGAAGTTTCTGCGCAAATGGAAGAACTAGAGCCAATTCTTTCGAATCATTTCTGCATATTATCTTAGTTTTGCTAAATGCAGCGCGTTTCTCGTAATGTAAGGGGCAAAGTTGCCAGTATGGTGTATTTTTAAAATTACAAAGTTTTCCAGTTATTATGTCATCTGTTTCATCATTTCAGTCGAAGTTCGCTATTGGTAGGACATTTTATGGGTACTATTGTATGGGTAGAACTACTGCAATGAAATCTGCCAATAATTTGATATAATGTCATTAAAATTATGGGTAGTATTGAGATGTTGCTGCAATTAAATGAAAAATAAAACAGTGTCTAGGCCAGAGTTTCCCAAACTTTTTTGCAAATGGCCCCCTTTAAAGAATTTGAAAAAGCAATGGCCCTCTTCAACAAGATTACTCTTTTTTTTTGCTCTTCATCTGCAACTCAAGAATATCTAGTGTAAATTTCTAAACTACCATAAAATACACATAAGACCTTTTTTTTTGCTCTTCATCTGCAACTCAAGAATATCTAGTGTAAGTTTCTAAACTACCATAAAATACACATAAAACCTTTTTTTTTTGGACTTCATCTGCAACTCAAGAATATCTAGTGTAAGTTTCTAAACTACCATAAAATACACATAAAACCTTTTTTTTGCTCTTCATCTGCAACTCAAGAATATCTAGTGTAAGTTTCAAGTTATAGCCTCATGGCCCCCCTGTGGCTCCTTTACTGCTCATGCCCCCCCCCCCCCCCCTCTTCCCTCTTTGCTACTTGTGGCCCCATGAGTATCTGTCATGGCCCCCTAGGGGGCCGCTTGGCCCACTTTGGGAAACCCTGGTCTAGGCCTTATATAAATATTATAGATAGTTTTTGTAGTTAAAATTTTATAAACAAAAAATAAAAAACAACTTATATACAAACAATCTAATTGTTTTATTTATATGTACATTTATTTAAATTATATTTTGTAAACTAACAAAAGTAGTGACTAGACTTTTTAAAAGATTATGGATATTTCTTTTATATAAGATTTAATAAAGAAAAATAAAACTTGTACACACTTAAACCAATTGTTTGATTTTTCAGTATTTTTTTGTAATTTATATTTTGTAAATTAACAAAAATAATGGCTTGGTATATTATAAGTATTTTGGATAGTTTTTGTATTTAAGATTTTATAAACAAAATTAAAAAGTTAAACTTGAAAAAACATAATCAAATGTTTGATTTGTAATTGTATATATGTAGTCTATATTCAGTAAAATTATATAAGTAGTTGCTTGGCCTTATGTGTACTGTTTTATGGGCACTATTTTATAGTTTTAACAAAATTTTAAACTATCAAATTTTAACAAAATATAATTTAATTAAATGTAAATATAAATTAAACAATAAGTTTATTTGTGTTTAAGTTGTTTTTTTTTGTAAATAAAATCTTAACTACAAAAACTATCCATAATATTTATATAAGGCCTAGACACTGTTTTATTTTTCATTTAATTGCAGCAATATCTCAATACTACCCATAATTTATATGAAATCACATCAAATTATGGGCAGTATTGATTGAAGCAATTCTATACACAAAATAGTGCCCATAAAACAGTACACATAAGGCTAAGCAACTACTTCTATAAGTTTACTAAATATAAATTAGAAAAAAAATGTATATAAATCAAACAATTGGTTTAAGTGTATACAAGTTTTTGTTTATTTTCTTTATAAAGTCTTAAATATAAAAGATACCCATAATTAATTAATACACATAACCTTTTAATAAGTCTAGCCACTACTTTTGTTAGTTTACAAAATAAAATTTAAATAAATGCACATATAAATCAAACAATTAGTTTATTTGTATTGAAGTTGTTTTTTATTCTTTTGTTTATAAAATCTTAACTACAAAAACTATCCATAATATTTATAAAAGGCCTAAAAACTGTTTTATTTTTCATTTAATTGCAGCAACATCTCAATACTACCCGTAATTTTAATGACATCACATCAAATTATGGGCAGAATTGATTGCAGAAATTCTACTAATAAAATAGTACCCATAAAAAGACCGACCCGTTTTCCAATGGTTACGTAATCTTTTTTAAGGTTTCAGCCGCATTTAAAATTTCCCAATTGTTACGTCTTCTATTACACCATTTTAGTCGAAGTACAACCTTTCGCTCGACTTAGCAGCTACCACTCTACATTCGGAAAGTGTTGCTTCATTTCATTGTCCACACCTAACATCTGAGTGTTTTTTTCATCTCCGGGTTCTACCCCGAAATTTCCGATTGTTGTTTAAAAAGTTAGTAACGTTTTTTTTGTACTTTCTCTAGTAGTTAAAAATCAGTAATAAATTTTTGTGTGGGTTGTACTCGTTTGAACTTAACTGTAACTAGTTATCAATCGGATCTAATATTTAGGATCCGGCCGGTTGCGGTTCCGGATCTTTTATCTAATCTAAGATCCGGCCGGTTCCGGATCTTTTTTATAATTTAAGATCAGAAATGTTTCAAGTTTTGTGTAGTTTCAATAGAGAACAAACTTATAAATTTTAACTAATATAATACCATTATTAAGTAAAAATTGTTTAATACTGAATTTAAAAAAAAACACATTTTATTGTCTAAATGTTTTATTTTAACACTAGGAAAAAGAACGTTGTAAATAAACAAAAAATCTACCTATAAGAAATCTCAGTTCAAATATTTAATTTCAAGCTACTTATACGAATAATTTTGAATTTTGTGCGTTGTTTGATGTAAAATAAAATAAATCAAATGTTACAATGCTTTAAAAATAACAAACTTTTTTATTTATTTACGGCTTTACATAAGACTTACAAAATTAAAACTATAAAATTAACAATAATTTCTTTTGCAACTGTTTACATAAACAAAAGTAAGTAATTTAGTAAATAGCATTTACTCATATCAACGCCATCAAGCTACAAAGAAACTTATTCTTGTTTTTTTCAAGTTTTGATGAAGAAATAAAAGTTTTTATCCGGTTTTTGGAAGCAATCGATTCCGCTTTTGTTCGAACAAGTATTAGATTCTAAAAATAATCTTTCAGAATGAATCGAAGATGGTAGTGCTGAAAGATACTTTCTTGCAAACTTGACAAGATGTGTATTTTTCCCGTTGAGTCCCACCAAGACAAGCTTCTTCAACTTCTTTAGCCAAAAATAGTTTAATTTCTTTCTCAATTTCCTGATCAACGGAATTTTTGCTCACTTTCGTGAGTGTTTGCACTTCTCTCCGATTTAAATGTAGAATAGAACAACAAAAAAATTTTGGGAACATCATTTGTAGGTATTTGAGCTTTAGGTTTATTAGGCGGTACTAGAGGAACTTGACTACTTTGACCAGTATCACGACAGCTATTAACTTTTGCTTGTGATTTCAATAGCCTCACAACCTTCTGTTTGAGATTAGCAGGGAAAATGTCAAGTCGATACCGTAGATCAACAGTTGTTGTGAGTTAAAACAAGTCGTTCTCATAAAGGTTGATTCGTGTGGCTGTTATTAATAATATAAAACATTTTTTCTAAAGCCTCTTCCATATTATCTGCCAAGGTTGCCAAAGTTGTAGAATTACTTTGATCTATACCTGGTGGACTATTAGCTTTATAACTAAAAAACTTTTTTAGAACTGCTGCATGCGGGGTTACACTTAGCAGCAATGCGTTGTTTATCTACACTTCTGCGTTATTATATAAAAGGTTCGAGCAGTTCAATAAAGAGGCAAAAAAGTTTCCATTAATCAGCTGTAAGAATATTTTCGGGTTCAAATTTGTTGTTAGCCTTCGTAGTTCTGAACATTTGTTTTTAATTTTTCTAATCTTTTCAGCATTAAGTAGGTTGAGTTCCACATTGTTTCAATATATTGCACAAGTAACAAGGCTTTTTGCATTGATACTGATGAACTTAAAGTGACCTGGTTTTTTTTTAGTTTCTCGCACGCTGTAGAAGAATGATTAAAGTGGCCAAAAGTTTGACGGGCCTTGGCTATCAACACACTTAAGTTATTTTCTGAAAACAGTGAATATTTAATTATCAGTTGAAGCGTGTGAATGAAACAGGGTGCTGAAGAGGATTCTAACATCAACATACCAGCCTTCATGTTAAATGCATTGTCGCGCAGAAAACCGTGAATGCGATTCATATTAATACCCAAATTTTCAAGCATCTCCTTTATGTTTTCACAAATATTAAAACCAGTGTGAGAACCTTCTAATTCCTCACAGTGCAAAGCTCGGTGTTTGTTTTCAAAGCTTTCATTTAACCAATGCGCTGTTTTAGAAAGGTATGATGTATTTGTCTTCTAATTTGTCAATATGTCACTTGTAAATGACAAAAACGAAGCTTCTGATACCTCAGTATGAACTTTATCTTCAAACTTTCATAAGTCTGAGGAAGCTTTGTATCAGTGAAGTACTTAGTGCTCGGACTTTTAGTTTCAAGAAAATAATAGCTACACAAAAATTTATTAATAGCATGCATAAAACCTGTATTACGGGCAACTTAAGTTTTGAAGTTGAGTTTTCGGAAGTGCGGGCAGGAATAAAAGAATTCGTACCGTTTATTTAGGTTGTCCCTTCTGTCGGCTTTGGCGATCGCGAAATTTTCTAATATGCAAGTACTGCAAATGCTTTGTGGGTTTTTGGCTTTGCCAATACGGTGGATAATTTCCCAGTCTATTTTGTAGTCAATGTTGTTATTTTTAAGCTTCCATATATACTTCGATAATTCTGTTCCGTTCTCTTTATAGGTTTTAAAGTCACTAATATGGTTTTACCATCTTTTTTTGAAAGTACCACCCGTTGAGCCCAAATAGTTTTTTGTTTCGTTTTTTGATCTGATAGTCGCTTTATATTTTACATTTTCAACTAAGCATTTATTCTTAAGGGGACATTTGTTTTTTGTTCGACAGTTGCAAAGTGTTTCGTTTTGTTCATCGTTTTTTGTTTTTAAGTATTTTCGATTATGTTTTTGGATTAATTTCTTTATATTGCTCATACAGCTATATGAAACTTTCAATTATTTCTGTTTGTTATTTTGTTTAACTTGTGACCTTCTTTAAAATTTTGATCTATTAGTTGCAATAAAGCTTTACCTATATTGGTTCTTACTGATTGACAGTAGTTTGGGTTAAAGTAGATTGTTTTTCTTGTTCGTGCTGGTTTCTTTTTGTTTTGGTTTTTTTGGTGGTTTGAGTATATAAGTTTGTGTTTGAAATTTGAATTAGTTAAAGCATTCTGGTACCCGGTTGTTGATTCATTAAAAATTTCTTCGGTTTTTGAGAGTCTATTGAGTCTTTTTTTAATCATTGTTGGTAGGTTCTTTTTGATAATGGACAAGTGATTCGAATACATGTTAATATAATTGGTGCTGGAGTTTTCTTTTTGGTATAGTTTAAATGTATTATTAGTAGTATCTAGAGATATATCTAGGAAATTGCATTTAGTCGTGCCTATTCTTATTTTAGATAAACACATATATACACCTACTTTAGCATCTATTCTTTCCTAAAAGTATTTATTATTTTACAGAGCTCCGTTGACACAGAAATATGTGTTAGTTTAATAAAAAAAGAAAACTGTTTAAATTTGTTATTCATTATGTATTCCAGTTAGCTTGTTTCGCTAGGATCTTTATTAGCAAATGATTAACTTTAAATTTTGAATAGTTAAAAACAGTTACGTCGTAAAGAATTAAATGTAAAAAAATTTGAAAGTTTAATTTAGAATTAAGATATACTTTATTGGTTTAAAGTTATGTTTAATATAGAATTGATAGAATGAAAACATTTAAGATTGTAGAAAATTTGTAACAAATTCACCCTGTTATTAAACTACATTTAAGTTTTAGTCATTTTCGTCATTTGGCGGTTAATGTTTTCATTGATTGAGGTTGTTGTTAATGTATTTTGAATTTGAGAATTTACAGTTTAGAATTTGCAGCTTGATAAGTTATTCAATTTGGTTTTATATTTCGAAAATATTAAACTGTCCTAAAAATTTAAAACTAGTTGTTTTGAATTTATACAGTTTTACACATAATTAAAATTTTAAAATAAAGTTTTGAAGACTATTTATCTATATTATATTTCTTATTATTTAACATTTCAATTATTAAATATGGATCAGGGAAATATAGGTCAGGCCCCCAGCACCAAACGCTCTAAGCGTTTGGCTGTAAAAAAAGTTAATAATAAAAATAAGAGAAGCTTTATCTCCCTTTCTAAAAGTAGCCCATCCCCACAGGCCAGAGTTACAAATTTACTTGAAACTGAACTAAAAAGTAAAACTTTGCAAAAAGTAAAGCATTACAAAAACCGACAAAATTAAGACACTAAAAAACGCTGTTTATATAGTTGAAAAGTTATAACAATTAAAAAAGTCAAACGATTGTTTTGAAAAGTCTATAAATTTTTGTTGCACAACATTTAAGTTTAAAAAGTTTTCAGGTTCACAGCCCGTCGTCAATAAACTTTCGGTAAACTGATAGAACTAAAACACATTTATGCAACTAACTTAAAAACAGTGAAAAAATACATCATGACGCAGTAATTCAAAACTATGTATAAAATTAATTTGTAAAGTGCTAGAAGATTTTTAGTACATTATAATGATATTTTTGTATGTAAAAATAAATTTAAATGAAATGAAAATAAAAGCAAAAAAATTTCCGAAATAAAGCTTAAATTAAAAACTATCTAAGTAGGGAACTGTTATATGTAAATTATTGTTAAGAAATAATTACTGTTATCGATGGAATAAAGATGAAAATCTTTTCTAAAACGAAACTTTAAGTAAGTATAAAAACCTATTTTAATATGAAAATGTTTCTTACAAACTTCTCATCTTATAGATATAGTATTATTGATGGATAGAAATAACTTTTTCGAAACCAATCTTATATGAAAAAATAAAGTTTGAAAGTTTTAACGAGTAAATGTTTTTTCCTAAACTATTGTTTTTAAGTAATAATTTTATCAAATAAACAAACGGTTAAAATCTTTTCTGTTAGAAAAATATTTTTTTTTATAAAACTATCTTAATAAAAAACTGGTTATTGTAAAACTATTGGTTTTATCAGTTTACCATTATCTATAAAAAGGCAGTGGTTGTTTACGGTTGCTTGAAATAAATTGACCTATTTAATCTATAAATAATCTAAGTTTGTATGGTTGCTTGTTGAGTCTGTAAAAATAATCGAATATGCTTTTTCAAAGGTTTTGCTGGATGTTGGATGTTTGTTGGCATAGTGAAGATTGATAGAAGCTCGATCATTTGTCTTGCTGATGGTTATGTTCTACCAATTATGTCTGTGAGAGCACCATCTTTGGAAAAAAGACGTAATTGTCTTTTCTCAAAGTGCTCATCACTTTGCCGCATAAATTCAAAAAGTTTTGAAATTCCTTTTTTTAGTTTGATAATGTTGCCACTCTTTGATTTTATTAAACTTGTTTTTTTCACCATCTTCCTTCGCTCTCTCGGTTGCATAGTAATCATATCAACTCGGGTGAGACCCACCAATTTTATCACTATCTTCATGGGCTTGGATCTTATAGTTGGTTAATAGTGTTGCAGTTGTTTGTGAACGTTTATATGCACTAAAACACTCGGGTTCAATTCTATTTCTTTTTTTGTGAGTTTTAAAAGTGTTGGAAAGTTTGTCATCCGAACACTTACATTCTCGATAATTTCTCTTGCCTTTTTCAAAGGAGGTCCAAACCGATCTTTCCATTCTGCTGTAATTTTAACCATATCGTCAACTAAAGTTTTGCAGAAGCAAGACTTTAAACATTAATTTTTTGAAACCTTTAGTGCTTAAAGAAAATTGAGTCTAATTATCTCTCCTTAGTCTAATTGACTCTCGGAACACAATTGATTTGTAAATGGAGCGTGGATGGTGTGACCTTGACAATTGTTACAAATTTTCGACTCGCAAGTTCTATGAACAATGATTTCAATTAAAGATGGTAAAAGTTTTTGCTGTGGATAGAATTTTGAATCTACTGTCTAGATAGACCTCAGCACAACTAGGATTGTTGAGGAGGTGTTCATAGATGGATGATTGTTCACTTTTAGGCTTTACGTCGTAATTAAGAATAAACCTTTTTTAGCTTTTTCGTATCATACTGCTCTCGCCTGACATGGAAACGTTGAGATGTACGACCTACGTAGTCATTTCCGCAATGACAACGAGTAATCAGACCTGTTAGGTCACAGCGCCCTAAGTTGTATAGACTTTCAAAAAAACATAAAAAATAAATTCCACTAACACCCATTTAATCTATGACTAAGTCACCACAGTTAACTTTATCTACCTTTTTAGTTTCTGTTTTAGAACCAATATTAAAAAATTCTTATTTTACAAACTACCTGATTCTTTTAGTTTTGTTTTTAGTCTTAAAAGCTTAAATAATCTGACCTGACTAAACAAGTATATGGTCTCGTTTGACATAATAAGTTTGTTAACTGTCCTGGACATGACGTTAAATTGTTCTGGTGTATGGTTCGATAACCGAAAGGTTTTACGTACACCAGGTCCTGGACCAAACTTTTTGAGCCCTTTTTTGATCGTTCAATTAACAATAATTTAAACACTATTTTACAAAAGTACTACTTGAAGAAGTTTTAAACATTTGTTTAGATCAGTTGTAAAATTCTTACTGTATAACTTTTACCGTTGAAGAAAATATTTTCTTATAATTTTACTTATTAGATAGACTAGATTTGTATATAATTATCAAAGCGGTCCAGGACACAGTCAATTGTTTTTACTTGTGATTTTTTTCCTGCACCAATAGCTACAAAAAATCAAACGATGGTTTAAAAATCTACAAGTTTATTGCATACTTTATTTCAAATCGATTTTGGACAACAGTCCTTCTTCAGTGAACTTTAAACTAACACAATTAAAACACATTCATGCAACTAAGTAAATAAAAGTAAAAAAAATATTTTGACGTAGTAATATTGACAAAAATATTACTATGATGTAAAAAATCTTCTAGCTCTAAAAATTTGGTTTTATACACAGTTTTGAATTACTACGTCATAATAAATTTTTCACTATATTTACTTAGTTGCATGAATGTGTTTTAATTAAATTAAAAACTAAATTATAAATATTAGTTATAATTGAAATTAAAAATAGAAAATAAATTATAAATAATTTTTTGAACAAAATTACCATTTTTTAGGCAAATACGCAAGTCTGAGTAACTAAAAACTAGCCTAGGTATATTCATGATGACTTTTTAGGGGTAACTTAATGAGAAAAAAGTTTTGTGATTGTTTTCCAATTCTAAATCAAAACAGTGAGCCGTGCAAATCTTAATTTCTCTATTAGTTATGCGTTGCATGACCTTCTTCATTTTTTGTTTGATGGCACAAAATGAATCTTAGGAAATTTAATATTGACTAAAGTTAATTTTTTGTACACGAAAGTAGAAAAGGTGTTGTTGCACTTTGTAATAACCTTTATATCGAATAAGTAACAAAAAATCAAACGATGGTTTATTGCATACTTTAGTTCAAATTGATTTCGGACAACAGTCCTTCTTCAGTGAACTTTAAACTAACAGAATTAAAACACATTCATGCATCTAAGTAAATCGTTTGATTTTTTGTTACTTATTTGATATAAAGGTTATTACAAAGTGCAACAACACCTTTTCTACTTTCGTGTACAAAAAATTAACTTTAGTCAATATTAAATTTCCTAAGATTCATTTTGTGCCATCAAACAAAAAATGAAGAAGGTCATGCAACGCATAACTAATAGAGAAATTAAGATTTGCACGGCTCACTGTTTTGATTTAGAATTGGAAAACAATCACAAAACTTTTTTCTCATTAAGTTACCCCTAAAAAGTCATCATGAATACAATTAACGCAACTCAGTCCAAAATAAACCGCTTACCCTCCTTCGGCCCACATCCTTGCCCAGTCTACCTCCGCCGTCCTTATATGGGTGAAATTCGGTTAGTTTAGCAAGCTTCATTAGCTACCTGTAATAGCTTTTCGCTTTTTTCGAAAACAATTCCGTTAAACGGGCGGTTGGTGTTGTACACACCAACCGCCCGTTTAACGGAATTGTGAAAAAGGTTAGACCTACCCATGAATCAAGTAATGTAGTATACATTTTATGTCATTGCGGAAATGACTACTTTGGTCGTATATCTAAACATTTCCATGTCAGGCGAGAGGAGCATGCTACAAAGTAGTTAAAAAGGTTTATATTCAATAACGACGTAAAGCCCAAAGGTGAACAGTCATCTATCCATGAACACTTCCTTAACAATCCTAGTTGTGCTGAGAACTACCTAGATTCCAAATTCTGTCTAGAGCAAGAAAAACTTATCATCTGTCAGTTCTAAAATCATTATCACCGTATGTAATTTCTTAGATACAACTTTAAACCTGACTAACAATATATATAAACCATACCGCAAAGAAAATTCAGAGGTAAGATATATAAATAACAAATCAAATCATCCTAAAGTTATAAAAAGAAACCTCCCAGCGATGATTGAGAAGAGAATTGATCCAAAAATGAACAAATATTTAACAACCACGTAGCCACATACCAAAATGCTTTAAACAATTCCAACTTCAAACATAAGCTAAAATATACAGAAAATGTAAAGACCCAAACTAAAAAGAAAACAAACCGATCAAGGAAAATCATTTACTTTAACCCCCCGTTCTGCCAATCCGTAAAAACTAATATCGGCAAAGCATTTTTCAAGATAACTAATAAACACTGCAAGGAAAACGAAACATTTAATAAGATATTAAACAAAAATAACTGTAAACTGTCTTACAGCTGTAAGAGCAATATTAAGGTAATAATACAAAAACATAACAAGAAAACTCTATATAAAACCAACAAAACCGAAGAACAAAACGTCACCACCAATACCCCATCCTGCAACTGCCGATCAAAAAACTCATGCCCCTTGGATAACAATTGTTTAATAAAAAATGTAATTTACAAAGCTACGATAACATCTCCAAAGGAAATAAAATATTATATTGGCTCGACCGGAAACACTTTTAAAAATAGATGGTACAACCACAACAACAGTTTCAAAAATTATAAAGATAACGGGACCGAACTAGCAAAATACATTTGGCATTTGAAACATAAAAAAATCACCTACGACATAAAATGGAGCATCCTTCACCACATTGGGGAAATTAAAAGCATACATAGCATCTGCAAAACCTGTATTTTAGAAAAGATAGAGATAGCCAATGCTAAGAAAAAAGTCAACTTAAATAAGAGGTACGAACTATTTGCAAACTGTCCACATTTCCAAAAGCTCTGCTTTAAAACTTAAACTAGCACCCGTTGATTAGTAAGTCAAATTATTTGTAATTGTAAAGAGTTTTTATCGCCCATGTAAAAATTGTTTTCAGTTTTTTATTTACACCAAAACACGATACCAAATTAAAACTTTTGATTACATAATCTTTATTCAATAAGGCAATTTAACAAAAAGTTTTCTAAATTTCTAGCTAAAGTATACTAATTCAAATTGTGCGCCAATTTAAACAACAATTTAGTTACGTCATAAATCTAACTTAGAAATTTTCATCTTTAAGTTTCAACAGTCAGTTTATAGCATTATCAATTGCAAATGTTGTGTTTAGTATTCTATTTGTTTTTCTGACAACTAACTTCAATGTGAGTCATGTTTTACTATTTTTCTAGTCTATCTTACCAACAAAATTCTTAAAAGCGTATCATAAACTAAAAAATTTTTACTTAAGTTTAGTATATTTAAGTTTTATTTTTGCTTTTAAATAATTAGTTTTCATTTTTGTTTTACTTCCATTTATTTTGTTCAAAAATTTTTTCAGACCTATTTACAACAACTGAGGATCTCCTATATGCAAGTATAGGAGTGAAACATTGTTTTGTTAGTAATAAACTGTTAAAATAAATATTAAATAATACAATATCTTAAAAAGTTTTCCTTTGGTAACGATTTTTATAGGAAAATTTATATACAAAAAACTCTTTTTTTAATTTCGGAAAATTTATTAATTAGTTTCGTTTAGCACATTGCCAGAATAAAGTTGCTAAAATATAAAAGTATGGTATAAATTTTAGTTCTGTATAATGATTTTAAAATATCTAGCTGAAAATAGTTACGCCAAAAAAATTCAAATGTAAAAATCTAATCAAAATTTAAATTAAGTTATACTTTAGTATATTTAGTAATTTTTAAATAAACTTAAGTTTCTTTAAGTTATTAAAAACAACGATATTTCTATAACTTAAAACTATATAAAGTTGTTTTAAAACTATATAAAGCGTTTTTTAGTATTTTTATTGTTGTCGGTTTTATTTAATTTTTTAATTCTTATTTAGTTCCAATTAATGTTTCTACAGTCTTAAATGCTTTCATTCTTATAATTCTATCTTAAAAACAACTTCAAACTATTAAATTATTGCTGAATTCTAATTTAAATGTTACATAGATTTTTACGTTTGACTTTTTATAACGTAACAGAAAACTTTTAACTAGATATCTAAAAATTATTTTAAATAACTAAAATTTATCCAAACTTTTATCAGTTTTTAGCAACTTTATTCTGACGAGGTGCTAAACGAAATAATCAATATACCTTCAGAACTTTTATAAATGAGTGATTTGCATATAGATTTTGTAACAATATCTTAAATGTTTAAGCTAAGTCAATTTACTAATTCTATAAGACTTTTAAAACTAAAACATGATAAATAAAAATGTTAATGAAGAAATATGTAACACTATGCTGTAAGCGGATTTAACAAAACTGTACTAAAAATATTTTTAAGAAAATACACACCATAAGCAATTTTTAACCAACAAATGACAAAATATGAAAAAGACTAACAATAACAATTAAGTATAAAAATAAAATTGTATATACAAATAAACTCAAATCTTTTTTATAGAAAGAAGAATTTTTTAATACTTTTAAAACTATGATAGCTCTAAAAAAATAATCATAATATAAAAACTAAAATTTAGCTACAGTTTTCATGGAGTTCTCGAAAATGTTAGTTTTTACTTTTTATACTTTATAAATTTTTAAACTACATACTTTTATAATTAACACATTTAGTAATTGTCTAGTTTTAGTTTGATTATTTTTTACTACTGCTTACTGCTTATTAAACGAAAAAAAAGCGCTCAAAATATTTGGTTTAAGAACTTGGTGTATGAAAAACCTTTCGGTTATCGAGTCATACACCACGGATACAGTCTAATGTCTTGTCAAGGACAGAGTATACTAGACTTAAATGCAAATAACTGTACAAAAATTAAGTAAAGTAACTTAAAAGTAAATAAACTAACAACAAGAGGAGGCCATGCATTTGGAAAGTCCCATTGGTGACCACTTTTTGTTAGAGAGGTTGGTATACCTCCAGGATATTCTAGCACTCCTAAATCCTAAAAAAATAACTTTTAAATAACTAAGAAAAACATCTTTTATGAAGTCTAAAGATTTACAATTTTTTAGAAGTAAAAAAGCTCTTTAACTGTTTTGATAAAAAAAAATCCACCTTAAAGTGTTTAATAGCTCAAACATACTTTGAAAACAAACTTACTTTCATAGTCGCATACATAAGTTGTTCTCTAGAATCTTGGTCAACTTCGAAAGAAAAACTTTTACTCCAGAGCAAGTTAAAATTTGAAGCAAAGTATTTTCTAAATGATTAAATATTTAGAGGTGTAAAAAACCAATTTTTCTATTTGGTATTTTTACAGCATGTAGCTGCTAAAAAAAATATCTTAAAAAACAACATTTTCAAATAAAATCTAGCAAAAATTTAAAATTAATTGAATAAAATATTTAAACTTTACAGTTATCGTTTAAATACTTAATTTTATTAGAAGTATATAACTTTGTATTAGTTGATTCAGTACTGTAGTTTGTTGAGCACAAGTATTATTCATTTTATTAAATAAGTCCATGATTTTACAGACTACTTGTACGAAATCACCCACTATTAAGGTTAAATATAAACCCCTTTCTCAAATCGAATATATTTTTAGCTCAATATTTAAAATATGACAGTATTCTATACAGCTATTGTGTTATAAATTTTATTATAATAAAATTCCCAGCTTAGTTAGTCAAATAAATATGCTACTAAAAACTGAGAAGCCCCTATACATTTCTCAGTTTAAGTAGCATCATAAAAAACAAACAAAATAAGCGTTTTATAGATATCAACATGTTTAATAAAAACATCTCAATTGCTGAGTGAATTTCGATTTTCTTAAAACAGAATATTTTTTGACCCAGCAAAATGAACATAATAAAAAAGCAAAACTAAGAAAAACAGAAGTTGGCAATGTCTCGTATATTATTAAACTTTTATAAAAAATAAGTATACTAATCTAAACAATTTATTAACTCATGAATATTCAAAAAAGGAATCTGCTGCAGTAGTAAGGTTTTGGAAAAGTTCTTATTCATTAAATTATACATATGAGCCAATGTAATAAGTCAACAGTGCATTTATAACGTCTAAATCCCTATCCTAACCCGTTTTCCCAAAGTTTTAATCTAAACCCTTACCCCAAACCGATTACCCAAACATATAACAAAAAAATATTTCAAAACAAATAAGCAGAAGTTGAGTTTATTAAGTATTTTTTATTTCTGGCAATCCTTTTCGTCGTCATCAAATAAACACTATTAACAACAGTGTTCTTGACTATATATGACCGGTCTCGTCATTTTTAGAACTCAACAAGCAGAAACTCTCAATAAAACGCTTATCTAAGTCTAACTAAGCGGGCTTAAGTACCTTAACACTCAATTATTCCTTTCTAGCTATTGGCAAAAAAATTGCTATATACTTTTTTTTACCTTAAACAGTTTAAACTACTCTAAATAAGATAAATATTTTAAATTTTGTTAATTAAATCAATTTAAATAACTAATTGGTTAATTAATTTACCGTTAAGTGATAAAACTACTTTTTATTACAAAAATACTTTTAAGTATTAAAAAAAATTTCACACATTAATTTTTTTTTCATTAGTTAAAGGTAATAAAATGTTTTGAAAATAAAATTTAACGTGTATAGCTTTAATCTTCCAGCTAATTTTGTAAATTTAAGCTTTGTAGTTTCAAATAACATGTAAAAAAGAATTGAAATATCACTAGAGTATTTTTGTGTTCAAAAAATAAATAACTGAAGAAAATTAAAGATTTTTAGTTAACATGTAAAAATGTCAACTTAAATAAAAAACAAACCTTAAATCAAAAATAAATATTTATGCTAAAAAGCGTAGGAACATCTAGTTTTATATATACCTAGTTTTTGTAAAATTAAAAGTTTCTTTTTTTTTTTTTATTATACCATAGGTGGCATAAAAATAGTTTTGGTGAAGTAAATGACTTTTGTAATATTAAACTTATAAGTTTAAACGATTCTGCGTTACATGGCAACTAAAAATCGACAGTTCGAGTTCAAATCGTAAACATTTTGAAAAGAACATATTAAACTACATAAACGCATATTAAAACATTCCACAATTTAAATTGAAAAAACTTGAAAAAATAACAACTTTAGACTATTTTTAACCAGCTGTTGTATATTACTTACAATAAACACAGTCAAAGCATAAAAAGATAAGTTTTAGTAGTATTCATACTATTAATTTACACATATTCTTGTCTTCAGTAATTTAATGTATAAAGGTATTAAAAAAAAATTTGCATTTAGTACTAATAAGCAATTAAATACTAATCCCTTTAATTACATCAGGGTTGCCACTTTACCTGGAAAGCTAGAAAAACCTGGAATTCGACAATTTAGGCAAAAATAACTTGGAAAAACCTGGAGTTTGAGAAAGTTAAAAAAAATCCTTTTTTGTTTTGTCTTTTTAAATCCATTAGATATCAATACCCCACTGTATACCATGGTTTAATTGTATTTGTTTATGGACTATAACTTAATAGTTTTTAAATTAAATATTGTTTAGCATCAATATAATTCTTAATTTATTGATTTTTATTAACTTTTTTATTTTTAAAAAAAAACTTAACTCAAATTAATTTTTAATTATTTGTCATTTTTACCATTACTATTTTACTACAGATTTACAATTTGAAAATCCGCTCTGCGGTGAAACTGAGTAATTGTTTTTTTCTCAAAAATAATAAATTATTGATACAGTAGTCACCATCTTTACGTTCTTTATAATCTTTATATTTTATTAAGTTACAGGAAATTGTTCCACAATTTTACATATTTAAGTATTGTTTTGATAAATTTAAATTTTAATTCCTCGTTTAAACATATCCAAACTAAAAATTTATTATTTATTTTCTTTAAAAGTCATTAATTCTCAGCAAAATTAAAAATGTTTGTATAATAAACTTTAGATCTCTGTATCTTTTGTTATGGAAAAGAATTGAGACAATTTCTTCTTTTTATTTGGTTTTTTTGAACCAATTTTATTACATGTAACTAAAAAAGTCAAAACTTCGCCTCATAAAAACTAATTGATCTTTATTATATAGCTAAAGATTAAAAAAACATAAAACTTTATATAATTTATTAATTTGAAGATGTACGCAAATAAGAATAACAAAGCTAAAACTACATTTAAGTATCAAATCTATTTAAACTTATAAGTTTTAATTTATATTTTAAACAGGAAAGTAAGCCTAAAGGTCAGCCTGATTTGCATACTTGCTGAATCAGCAAACTTTTTAAAAGCTTTTGTTAACATTTTTATTACTTATCCACCTTACTCAAACATATTAAAAAATAAGCAAAAAACTCAAGTTTTAATAGTCAAAATTTAAAAAAAATAACAAAAAAGACTTTAATTTTGCTTACCCAGCAAATATGAATAACTTTTATAGTCATGACTGACCTTTAAGTTTGATAGCCCTTTAAACATCAATAATGTACCTCACTAAGTAAGTTTGCTGTTCTTATCGACGATTAAAAGTGTTAATTTAATTATACATTAATGTTATTAACAAACTTAGCTAACGAATTTCGTAATTATAAACTTAGCTTTTAAATTTTAGTATTGAAATTTTTAAGTTAGACACACCAGGTTTTAGTTTTTTATACTTTAACTGGTCTTATTAGTAATCTTAAATGTTCTGTTTTATTCTGTCCTTACTTCATCTTTCGGAATTTTAATTGATGTCATATGAACTGTCAATTTGAATCTAATTTAAAAAGGCCAAATGACAATCTACTGTATACAAAAAACTGGAAAAAAGTAAAAAAATAATACTTTTAAAAACTTAATCAGACGAAAAATTTAGAAGCAAAATTATTTTTAGTTTGTTAAATTTACTTTTACTTATTATTCGCCTGTTTTATTTATTGCATCACTGTGTTTAAAATTTATTATTATTATTTATCTTTTTTTTTCTATGCACCATACGCATAGCCGATTTCGGCTAGTAGCGGGCCTGTTAATTTAAAAAGCCAACGCCTGAACTAGTTTTTATAGTTTTGCTGCATCCGTAGTTTAGATAGTTATATATAAAAGAGCCTTAAAGTACTTCTTTAAGTTAAAATTAAAATTTAAACAAACGTGTTATGCCTTTTTGTCTTTAAATTGTAATCGAAATAAGATTCAGCTGTATTATTCCACAAAATTTCTTCGATGCCTTTAGTTCGTTTGTTATAAAGTTCGGTATAGTTAGCAGCATATTTCATATTTCCTTTTATAATAAAAGTATATTAAAAACAAACATTAAAAATAAAAATTAGACTTTAAAATAACAACAAAACTATTTTTGATAGACAAAAACTATTATTTTTAAGTTTAATCAAAAAGATATTTTTTTAAACCGGAGTTGTTTATGAGCAAATAAATTTAAAAAAAAGCTTTTAAAACTAGTAACAATAAAATTTTTCTACACGTTATAAATATGTTTAAGTAAAACTTTTCTTTTATGTTTACCTTAAAACTAAACTCTAGCTAGATAAAACTTAAAAACTATGATTTAATTGTCCTGGACAAGACCTTAAAAGGTATCTGTGGTGTGCGACTCGATAACCGAAAAGTTTTTCGTACACCATGTCTTAGGACCTAATATTTTAAGCGCTTTTTTTATCGTTCAATAAACTATATAAATATCTAACACTTAGTAGTATTAAAAGTGTGGAATCTATTACAAAGTTTATTATCAGAATATACTATTAAATATTTATATATTAATATATTATCAGTGTATGGTTTTCCTTTTTTATTATACATATGTATTGACAATAATATTTTTTAAATTTATATTAGAACAACAACTTAAATTTTTCTTTTTAAAGTTTAAAATTGTGTTAAATGTTAGTTTTTCAACATACTTCTACTTACTATTATTCTTATTGATACCATAACACCAAGTATTGAACATTTTTATATCACAAACAATTGTTTTTAATTGTGAATACCATTCGGCTTAGGATACCAGAGATATTGAAAAATTGTAAATCAAAAATATGGTAATTATAAGATCAGATAAAACCTCTAATTTTTTATGCTAGCCTGCAACTCTATAAAAATTATATTAAATAGCTTAACTACCGAATATTCTCTAAGAATTTCTATAAACAACAATTTAATATACTTCTAAAAATCGACAAAGCTTTTATTTTACACACATTATTATTCCTACAAGTACTTTCAAATGCCTCGTCAGCAAGCAATTAGAATAATAACTGGAGAAACACAAAACTTATGTATGTAAAAAGTTTTTATAAAAACATATCATGACGTTAAAAAGAAAAGAAAAACAATGAAGTTTGCAGTTTAACTATTGCATTTTATTTAACTTTTTAAAGTATACAAATTTATTTTTACAATGTATAACATCAAAACTCTAAAACTTTTATAAAAAATAAAGTATATTGTTGTCTCTAGTTAAAACCGGAAAAGTTAAAATAACTTTTTACCTGCATAATTTTTTTTTCCTCCAGTAATTTTTCAAACTGCTTGCTGACAGCGCATTTAAAATTATTTCAAGCAATAATAATGAGTGTAAAATAAAAGTTTTTTTTTGATTTTTTGAAGTATATTAATTTTTAAATTTAGCAATCAAGTTAAAGACAAAAAAATCACTCAGAGTAATTTACATACCAAAAGTACGATTTGAGAAACTCAAATATTATAATATTGTTACTATTCTACAAAAACAAATGACCCAACAATAAATGTTATTATACTTCCCAAATAATCTCCAGTTATAAAATAAACAATACAGTAAAAAAATTGTAACGTTTAAGTGTCTCAAATTGTCCTTTTGATATGTCAATTATTATACTTTTGGATTGTTATTTTACTTGCTTGCTGAAGAAGTATTTAAAAGTACTTCAAGCAACAACAATGACAGAAAATTAAAAATGTTGTTGATTTTATTTGAAGTATCATAATATTTTATAAAATAAGCAATAGAAAAGCTCCTAAACTTCATAAGGCTAACACCCAAGGACCATAAATTATCCATTAAAAAAGAGCATCTCACCAAAGCAATACATTTTGTTGAACGATACACCACAATCACTAACAAGAAATAGATACACAAATGCCAAACAACATTATGTTATGGTATGAGAGACAGACTTGACAAAAACATCCAACAATAACAATTTTGAAATAGCAATGGGTTCTTTCAATGACAATGTAGGTGTATATACCTTTAATGAGATATCACGAACCATAGGTCCATCTAATTTAGGCCTATACAGAGACAATAGTCTCCGTGTAGTACAGTTATCTTCCGGATAAAGCCTCAAAAAAATATAAAATCTTTAAATCATAAAATTTCAGAAATATAGTTTGTTATAATCATTGATATAAGTAAAACCAACACAGATTTCCTGGATGTCTAACCTACCCTTAAACAGCTACTGCCTATACCGAAAATCCAACTCTAGAACTTATTATATGAACAAAGGCGGCTCAAACCACCCTAGAAACTTACGTAATAGTACACCGTAAATAAACGAAAAAAGACTATACTATGCGAAAATCCATAAAAAATAAATGAACTCATCGCTCACTGTCCATCATTTGAACGACTTTTTAAAGGCTAACTTTAATAAATACTTGACAAATTTAAGTGTTGTGTTTTACCAACCCTCAGAATTGTAATGTTTCACTTAGATCTTTTTCTTTAACTTTATTTTTGAAGGTTACTGAAAAACTTTTTTTTTTGTGGTTTTATTAGTAATAATCTATACGGTATTTTTAGTATTTAAAATTTTCTTTATCTTAATTTCAATCAGTATTTATTTCGGCGATCATCAACAAAGTTGAGGTGTTTCGCGCCATCAAAAATAGATAATGAACTTCACCATACAACCATCAACAACAGCATCCGAGATAACCTATGACTGGTTTTGTCCTCATTAGGACTCATCAGGTAGGCTTAGTTGCGAGAAACCGCTGCTGGTATCTAACCAAGTGAGCTTAAGTACATATGCACTGAAGCGATAGTTTGTAGGTTAAGTCCGAAAAGTTGACGCAGCCAAATCGTTCACAGCTCAACGTCTAAGACATTGTCAGCTTATTATAAGATCTTACGCTCGTTTAAACAGTTTTAAACAGTATTTATTTCGGCCATCATCAGTAAAGTTAGATGCTTCGCGCCATCAATAACAATCAACAAACTTCACACAAAGTTCACCCAAAAAAGACTACCAACAACAATTTAAACCTTAATTTAAACTAAAGTTTTATGTTTATGTTTAAAACACTTTCTTGATTTTTAAAATAAGAATTTTTCATTTAAAACCATTTTATACTGCATAGTTCATAATAATAAATCATAAACAATAACAACTAAAATTTTAGCAACATATAATAAATTTTCTTTTATTTACATAATTTTCAAAAATCCTAACTCAACTTTAATTATATATATTTTTAGCTTTGTACAATAACATAATTAGCCATTATACAGTATTTAAATCTTTATAACATATTTCTATAAAACTTAACTACATTTTCACAATTTTTTTATTAATTTTTGCATAGCTTGTTACTTAAATATTTATTTTTATTGTAGAATCTCAAATAACTTATATTATAAGTTTGATAATCCGTTCAGCGGTGAAACTGAGTTACTGCCTGATTTAGTAATTAATATTTTTTTTAGTTTTAAATACTATCGTACCAAATTAATGTTTCATTCTGTATGATGTAGTTTTATTGATAATATATATTAAAAAACGCTTGAATTTTTAATGTTTAAATATAAGGAAAAGTTGTTTTGTTTTATCTTTTTGGTGTAATAGTATTGAAACTTAAATTAATAAAGTAAAACTGAAATAGAGCAACCTAATAATATGTAAAAACTTGCTAGTGTTTTCTCTGTTTTAGCTAAAATACTATTTAAATCAACAGGTACAATGTTTTTTGTGTTTAGTGTCACAATTGTTTCATCGTAAATATTGCTTTCTTCCGAGTTGTTGTCTAAATGTTAAAATAAAGTGATAAGTAAATAGTTTTAAGCTGATTATATAATTAATTTCGTACCAGACCAACGGCTTGAGAAATCCCAGCCACTTTCACATGCTGACGCAACATTTTCCATCCATTCTTGTTTGTCTCTGCCTAAAAAACTTAAGTAAGTAATTTAGAAACTAACAATAGCCCTTTTCGTACCATTAAAACACAAAAAAATAAAGTTCATTTTTAATGCTTTAGTTATAGAGCAAACGTATATATATATATAACGTTAAACAATAATTGCTTATCAAAAAATATAATCTACCAAGCAACTATAAAAACAGAAGATATAACAAAGTTTTACGTAGGTTCCACTAGTACAACATTTAAAAACAGATATAGCAACCATAAAGCAAGCTTTACTAACAAATTAAGAAGGCACAATACCGAATTATCGGACTATATTTGGGAGTTAAAAGACGCAAAAAAAGACTATAATTTAAAATGGGAAATACTCTGCAGAACCAAAACAAAGCCGAAAAACAATAAAACATGCCATTTATGTTGCTTTGAAAAGTACGAGATTGAATAAAAAAAAAAAAAAATTATCATTAAATAAAAGAAAAGAAAGGCAGCAACCATAATCAAAAAATGTATTTTAAAAGAACAAAAACCACTAATTAATAACAAAAATATAACAACAAAATAAATCCAAAAACAAGAACAAACAAAGTAAAAATAAGTTAACTTGTACATAAGTTGTTTTTAAAATAGGCTAACTAAAATTATTCAATTTTAGTTGAAACGTCACAATGTGATTTTTGTGTGATTCTTTAAAAATCTTACTTTGTTTTTTATTTCGTTCTGAGGAGATGCATAAAGCATTGAAACTAAGTAAACAATTTGAAAATTAGTTGTTTTTTTATATTATAAATATATATATATATTATATTATATGTTAATATATATTATATAAACTTGAACACCTTCGAAAGAGCCCACTTAAAAATCTTTTAAATAATTTATTGTAAAAGTAAGATTTTAAAAGCACTGATACATATGTTTCATAAAGCTAAACGCTTTAATCATCAGCCAGTTCAATTTAAAATAAAAAGCACTTTGGTAAACATAGATGCAAAAGTTATACAAAAAAACAAAAAACAGTGTGACGTAATATTGTGCATTACAAAAATCGATCTTCCATCTAACTAATCAAACAACTAAAATTCACAAAGACCACAGTTAAGTGACTATAAAATACTTCACACAAGTCACTTTCTATTCTCTGAAATTTCATATATTCACTTTACCCTCCGACTATAATTCTTCACACCTTTATATGTTAATTTCCAAGTTTAATTGGAAGCCTGTATTCAAATCACAGATAAACCGTGCTTTTTAACCTACTACGCCCAAGAGAGCTAGTAGGTTTTTTACTGCAGGTTTATACTTAGCATATGACTACCTTGTTGTTTTACATTTTAACTTTCATATATAACACAATTTACTTATTAAATGTATAAAATATCTGTATGGGATATTTAAATTAAACAGCCGACTCCTACTTTACCAATTAATTATTTTATTAATTATAAAATACAATATATATTTAATTTAGATCATTATGATTTTATGTATGTCGCTGTAAATTAATTATCGGTCAGTACATTGTAAGCCTAGTAATAATTATGTTTTTTGTGTTTTGTTTTTTCCTTAAAGTTTAATTTTTTAATTTTTACACTTTTTGATTTTTACATTTGAACTAAATCTGCTTCCTAATTCTATATAACTTTGATTCAATCATTACAAACATTCAATATATAATATACATGTTACATCGAGTTTCTGTGACTTTTATTGTCTTCAGCGTCGTTAAGTTTTATTAAATTTTGTTGATTCACCGACTAATGGTTGATGTTTTATTTTTGTTCAAAATAGATTACATAAAAACAAAATCAATGTTCTTTACAATACAAATTAAGTAGTTTAAATAACCTCATTTACATTGTGACGTAATTGTTAGTTGTAACGAATGTATTTTTTTCGTTAGTTAACAAAAGTAAATTTTGAATTAGTTACCTTTCCTATTAACGTGAGTTGTTTGTTTATATTTTTGTTGTGTAATTTAGCTTACTTTACTTATTTTAGACTTAATAATCACAAATATCATATAGTTTTATAACAGTCGGATTTAATATTAAGTATTTCACCTATTAATAACTATTATCTGTAGAATATATCTTATTTTAATGAAAACATGCATACATCCACTTTATTCTATGCTTCTATTCTCTCATTACAGTAACTATTTTTTTACAGAACCCAGTTGAAGTGTGTTGATTCGTTGACACACAGAAACATATGTTGGTAGAATAAAGGAAGATTACTGTATAATTTTTTTTTATAAAATACTTCAAAATTTATTGTATTTTAGAGGAGCTTTTTCATATGTCGACAGGACGATATGATTTCACTTCTCTTATTTAAACAACCTTCCTTTTTTAACGCATACACAACGGCTGTTGATTCTTTTAAGCACAGCCTACAAACAGAGTTATTACCATCTGCTATTGGCTGCGCTCTTTTTATTACCTCCCAAGTTAATTTAAAATCAATGTTTTGGTGCTTTAGGCCGCAAACATACTTCGAAAGTTCACTCTCATTTTCGTTTACACCACCTTTAAAAGATTTTTTGTGGTTAGCATATTGAAATCTGAACTGAGTGGAGCATAAGCCGATGTAGAACTTCTTTTCAAGGTCAGAGTTAATTGTTGCCTTGTAAATAATGTTCTCTGAACGGCAGTTGCCCCCTTTCAAATCATATTTACAGCCACCAGCGCAATTACGCTGATTGTTGATTAAACTACTTTTGTTTAATATTTTGATTGTGTGACTTAATTACTCTCCAAATTCGCCATACATGAATAACTAATTCGCATATTATGTTTGTTAAAGATTTTTGATAATGGGTTATTTTTGTTGAAATGTTTTTACTAGATTTATAAATTCTCTGCCAATTTTTGTTTTGACTGAAGTACAGAATAGGGGGTTATACCAAGTTATATTTTGCTTTCTTTAACTTTTATTGGCCGTTTTAGTTTTTTGATCCGGTGTTTCAAAATCAAGTTTATCATTGTTACCGCATTTTTTCATTATTAATTCGTAATCGTGATATGATTTTAAAAAGTTTTCTTCGTTACTTGACCTTTTATTTAAACGTTGATTAATTATATTTGCTATCTGTTTTATAATATTTTTTGGTGGCTAGAACATTTATTTATATACATAATTTTTGCGTTTTGCTTTTTATAAGGAATATAGGAGAGATCATGCAAGTTGAGCTTCACATCCAGGTAGTCAGTTGTCAACATTGGTGATTCAACAGTGACTCGTAACTCCATAGATTTGAAGAAGGCGTGCGTTTGTTTTTTTAGCCTTTTAACTTAAAAGCAAGAAGAATTAGGCAGTACAGCTAGACCATCGTCCCTGTACAACCCAACTCTTTCTAAACCAAAAATATTTTTCAACCCGTCCAACAAAAAAGTCCTACTAATTCACATAACTCTGCACCCATGAACGATCCCTGCGCTACATCAAAAAGAAAGCTGGTGTTATTTGCAATCTTCTTTCGCCACAGGTTTCCTTGTTCATAAAGTACTGATTTACATGCGGTTTTTATTAGACTTAAGTCTTCAGTAGATACGCTAGTATAATTATCAGCAAATTTTAGTGATTTTTATATCAATTCTTCGCTGATAGAAGGATAAAAATCAACTACATAAAACATAAAAAAAGCTGTACGTTTGTTTTTCCAAACCAGTGAACCAGTTTTATCAAAACATTTAAAGTTGTAGAACATAAATGACGTAATATTCAGGAGGAGGAAAAATTTTAATTTCTAATGAAAGCTGAAAACTTTTTTAAGCTCCATATTCTTAAAGCTTTATTTATGCATTTAACGGCCAAACACAACCGTTAAAGCCCAATTTATGTAAACAGAAAAGTTCTTTTATCAAATAAGACTTTTTATATCTTTATATTGATATTCTCATGATAAACATTATCTTAGAAGTTTTAACGTTTTTCATATAACATTTGCAACTAAGAATATATAAACTTAGGTTACTCATTTTCTTTGAATTGAATTTCACAAACGTTTTCGAAGCTACACAAAGTTTATTTATTCAAGTAGTAAATTAGTTTAAAAAATATTTGTAAGTAGTAGTTTAAAGACAAGTTTAAAGTATTATTACATGTGAATTTAGGTTTTATACAAATTTTAGCATATAAAAAACTAAACTTTAAAAAAGAAATGTTAATTACTAATTTTTCAATAACTTTATTTTTCTGTTTAATTTTATTTGCGTGTTTAACTTAAGCCTTTTTCTTTAATCAATATTTATTCCTGGCCGTAGAGTTTGCTCTACTTACATTGTTTCAAAATTTTAAAGTTTTGTACGATGTCAGAGCTTTAAAAATGTGTGCAAATAAATAGGTATTCAAACAGTGCGCTGTTTTTGTCTGTTACACAGTTGTTTAAATTTTCAAATCATAAGTCATAATACTTTAAACTTACTTTTTAAACTGTCTAATTGCTAAATGTTTTTAAAATGTACCAATCAATTAAAAATAAACTTTGTTTAGTAATGAAAACGTTTCTGAAATTCGAATAAAAGAAAATGAGTAATCTAAATGCATATTTTCTTAGTTGCAAATGGTATATAAATACTTACAAAAACTTATAAAAGTACATTTCAAAAGTACGTTTTAAAATTTTAATTTCATTTTGTAAGTTTTTGTTTTTTATACTCGCTTTAGTATGACTTTAAATTTTTAATCTAATACTTTTAACAGTAAATAGTAAACTTGTTTTAGCTCAGGGGTCGGCATCCTTTTATAAGTCGCGGGTCAACTATTCTAGTAAAAATTGCTTGCGGACCGCATTTCATAAAAAAACGTTTTCCACGGGTCGCAGTTGTTTCAAAATATTTGTAGTAATCAACATAAAAATAGTACATTAAATCTAAAATGTGATAAAATAAACAATAGTAGAGAACTAGTAATAAGTAGTCATTAAATTTAGAGCCTAATTTTTAAGTTAAAACAAAAAAGCTTTTGTTATTACTATATTTTTAAAGTATATTTTGAGCTAAAAAATACCTGGCGGAATACAGTGTTTATCTAAAAGAGGGTATTTTGCCCAAGAATCGCACTTTGCCGACCCTTGTTCTAGCTCATGGTTAATCATGAATAAAAATTGTACGTTCACTCGATCATTATGTTAATTTATATTTTTGATAATTTAAAATTTCAAAATTTTTATCAATTAACAAAGTTTGGCTCAATGAGCTTATCAGTAATTACATCAAAATCTGAAAAGATATGTTTAAAAATCATGAAAAACACTACTATGTAAAAGAAATAAAAAAGTTAAACAATCTTTTACTTAACAAACAAAAAATAGTCAAACTATTATCTTCAGGTTAAATCTATGGTGAATTTTAAATCTTTTTTAAGTTTCTACTTAGTAATTAATTGTCAAAAAAGATTCTTTTTAAATCAGATGTAATAAAAACCTAGATGTTGACTTCTTTTTTTTATCTTTGCAAGCTTTTAAAAAATAAACATAGCTTTATTGAAAATACATTTGTTAATATTATAAGAGTTATAAGTTCAAATATATTCTAATGTGGTTAGTTTAAATTATAAGGTAGCTATCAAAATGAAAGTTTACTATAACTATGAAAATTTAATATTTGACTTGAATGCTTACATCTTTTTTAGTTTGTTGAAAACAGTAGCTACATAAAAACTTTTTAAGAACGTGCGTAGTACAAACGTTACGACAGCTTAAGAATAAAGTTTTAAAGTTTAGTTTTATAAAGTTTTAGCAAATTATCTTATATATTATAAACTTTTAAATGTATTACAAAACTTTTATATAAGCCGTTTATTTTACTTTAAGTATGATTAGAATAGTACGTGTTTAAAAGTCTTAATAAAAACGAATTACAATAAATTTTTATTATGAAATAAGTGTTGGTAAATGATTTATAACGTTTTTAAAACAACCTTCAAGTTTTTCAGCATAACCTTTATCTTCTCTGTAAGACTCTGGTCGATATAGGTTGCTCTTAACCGTGTAAACGTTTAAAAGGTGTCCTTGAACCATCACTGATCTGTTTTGGGCCCAAAAATAGTGCTCTTGTGATAAAACATCTATGTATGTTTTCAAAAACTTGATATCACCTTTTTTGTGTATGTTTATATGTTTTACTTTTATCTTCTTAATTATATATCAACAGAAAACTCAAACTAAAAATCTAAAACAGTATTTTACGATAAGGAACAAAATAATTATTTAATTTTCGTAATGATTTTAAATAGTTTTGATTTTCATTACTTAGTATGACTGTCTTTAAAATTTGAAAAAATATTATCATGTAGCATAAATTAAATTAATAATAAATAATACTAAGTAATTTTTAATATATAAAGCTTAATTATTTTCAAAAGTAATAAAAATACTTTATTTTTAGTAAAGTTAGCAAGTTTTTATTCTTAATTTTTTAATGTAAACTTTGAGTTACCTATAAAGTTTAATGTTTGCTTCAAAATAGTGTTTTTGTAGAAACTTTAAATTAATTTTTTTTAAGGATAAAAGAAAACATTGGCAAGGTAATCAGAGCCAAAACCTATAAACAGTTATATGCCGTAAGACAAGCTGAAGGTAATATAAAGTTTTATTGAATCTTATTAGTCAATACAAAACCTAGGTCTCAGTCTACCGAGAGCTTGAGGTCTGATGATTCAAGTGGTGTGATTAAAGGTTATTTTATCGTTTTTAGTTTGAAATGATCTAATATTAAAGAACTAATATCTGCGGAGCTTTTATTGAATTATATATAATTTTACTTAAATAAATTTAAAATCTTAATTTTAATAAATCAACCTACTTAACCATAAAACAAACATTATGATACTTTGTAAGGGAAATTATTAAAGTAACTAATTTTTACCTGTAGCTTTAATGTATTCATCAGTCATTAAAGTAATAAATGGTGGTTGACTGCGTTCAGTATAATAAATTCGACCCCCATTAGGTATAAAACCATACTTTTTAACCAATAAAAGTAAGTTTTCCAATATTCCTTTTACTGTAGAGTACATTTCACTTTGCAGAAGTCCACGAACAACCCAATACGTATCCCTTCAAAGTTTTGTAGTTATATATTTAAGTTTGCTGTCATTGTTTTAAAAAACAATTAAAAAATTGTCTTGCTTAACGTTTAGACTTAGAACATACTTATACTTATTAAAAAAATCATTGTGCATCGTTTTAAACAACTATACTAAATAAATATGTTTGTACTATAGTTATAATTCTTTAAATATTTTTAGATTTTTTCTTACCAATAATAATACTCTCTAAATCTACCACCAGGGACAATCACAGCATTTGGAACATAAATAATGCTGTACAATTCACTATTTAGAAGTACATCGTCTTTGATTTTACGCCCTAAGTCTTTCCATTTACTGTGTAAGGTTTTTGACCACAACCGCAGGTTCTTATCAGATATATAGTTTAGAAATTTGGGACTGAAATATATTTTTTTAATTAATTTTAACCTTTTTAAGTACTAACAACAAACTTACTAAATATTAAACTAGATTAAATTTTTTTGTTTGTCAAACAAATAAATTATCGGTTTTCAACTATTTTGTCATATTTTACCTTTTTATTGACATTAATTACCAAATTTATACCCAATATCAGTGGCGTAGCGTGGTATTTTGGTCAGGGGGTGCGCAAATTTTTTTCTCAAAAAATCCTTTAAATTAAAACTTTTGTAATTAGCTATAAAAAGTTTTTTATAAGTAATATAATTGAAATAAATTTAATAAGTAAAATAAGTTCGAAGTAACTGTTTTAAAAAATATTTGTATACTACAAAATTTAACAATTAAATAAAAGTATAAATTTCATTAGAATTACTTATACTTGCAAAAATGTAAACTTACTAAATAAAAATTATTTTTATTATTTATAGTAAACTTTATATCTTTAAAAATTAATATATTCAATAAAACGAAAGTCTCTGTTTTATTTACGAAAAAAATATCAATCTCTTTAATATACAATACAACAGTGATAACAACACCTGATTGCACATAATTTTAATAAAGTTACACAGAAGTTAAAATAGACCAACTTTATAACTGTTAATACAGTTTATTACAACTTTGTAAAATAGTTAAAAGTATACTTTTTAAATTTAACTCATTTGATTGTATTTGTTTAAAATAAAAATCACAAACAAAGTTTATTTCTCATAGACCAACACGCTTATCTTGTATGTTTTAAAAAATAAAGTTCAGAAAACTAGCAGTAGTCTTAACAATGAAGCATAAAAAAAATTGTAAAATTGTTTTATTTTTCTTTAAGCGTGACGTATTTTTGTAAACTTTTTGTAGAAAAATATTCTGCCATAAGGTTATACTACAGCGGTGCGCTAGGTTAGTTGCGTACTTTTTGAGTCTTAATTCTTATGAAGTTAATGAACTTATAAAATTTTTCCTTATGGAGTTTTTCATCAACATCGGTGCGCATTTGCAATTACGCACCGAATCAGTATATTGAGTAATATCATGTACTTTCCTTACTTGTCACTAATTGGTATTCAAAATTTCGTTTAACTTTTTGAATACTAGATAAACATAGTTGAAAAAAGGCAAATTAAGCAGAAAAAATAAACTATAAAGGATAAAGATATTACATTCTTTTTTTTACATTTTTCTTTTTTTGGGTGGCACGCATGCGCTAGTGTCCCTCTCCACGCTACGCCCCTGCCTAATATACAAGATTTTAATTAGTTTTGCGAAAAATTACGCTTTTTGAACCTTAAGCTTAATAAACAAAAATGGCTAGGAACCATTAAAAGACCACTGTCTCAGTCTTTTACAAAACATTAACATTGAAAAGATCTTTCGTTTATTAAATGAACATTATCAATTCTTATTCAAAAAGATACTATTTTGATAGGATTGATAATCTTTATTCAATAAACGAAAGATCTTTTCAATGTTAGTGTCTTGTAAAAGACTGAGACAGTAGTTTTTTATGGTTCCTAACCACCTTTTATTTTTATTTAGTCAAATTTTCAAAAACTGTCCAGTTTTGAAAACCGAAATGGGCAGACTACCTTCTTTCCATAATTTTAATTTAAGCTTACTAAATATAAAAATTGTAAAGTTTTTAAAAATACATTAACAATCTAAAACTAGATAAGTTTCACAAGGTTAAAAATCGCTGAACTAGATTAACTTTTTTAACCATTTGATTAAAAAAGAAAAAAAAAACATCTATTATTAACCTAAGACGGTATTTTTCTCGGGATGCACTGGAATACAGTAGCGTACAGTGGAATTTTGATAAGTAGTTCAAATAAATTGTTCTACATTTTAGCTCACTTCATTTTCTAGACATATCTTTTAACAGTTCTTAAGAAAAAAAGCAATAGCTTTTGTATAAAACTATGTTTACTCAAACTAGGTTGCCCAAGACTTTTTTTAGTAACTTACTGTGCACAGCTTTAAAAAAATCAAATAATTTATCTAATGTTAAAAGTTTTTGTGAGCAAAAAAAACGGATAAGTTTATAGAAAGATAATTTATAAACTTAAAAAAAATTCTCATATCAACTTGATTTAAAAACTGTTTATTCTTTAAACCGGTAAGTATATTTTTTGAATGCTAAGCACAAGAGGTCACTCAGGAAAAAAAAAATATTTATTCGATTGTTAGATAAATAACCAGTTAATACAAAAAATCACTGTTATTACAAAGTAGTTTTGGTTACTTGTACTTCTTAAAACTATATCTATGCATAGTACACACAGCTGTTTATATGTGCACACTTTGTGAAACACTGCTTTAAAAACTAGATGTTTGTTTTCGATTGAAACCTTAACACTACTTTTAATTCTGTATATGTATTCTATGAGCCATTTAAAAAACTTTAATTTAGTTTTTTATAATTCTTAGTTTTCAAAAATTTATTAAACAAATTTTAATTGAACGACGAAAACAAAAGAGGTCAAAATTTTTGGTCCTAGGACCTGGTGCTCGTATGTATGCATCGAAATTAGTATGTCAAAATTAGTGATTTACCGGACCCGGATAGTTTTTCAAATTAGAATCCGGTCGAAATATTAGTATTTATATTTTAGATCCGGATCCGGCCGGATATTGCCATTTTTGTCTGATATCCGGATCTAAAATATAAATATACTTTATAAAAAAACTTATGTTATATCATAAATATCTATATCATAAAGATTGGTCCAGCACTAAAAGAAAAAGTAAAATATAGAGAAATCTAGAAAACTTCATAATTTTTTCAATTTTATTTAGGGAAATTTAGGATTTTTTTTTTTTGTAAAATTGCAAAAATCTAGGGATATCTAGAGAAATCTAGGGATATAGGAACCCTGTAAAATGAGTATAAACTAGTCTGAGTCAGAATGAGGGTTTTAAAAACTGAAAAAAAAAACTTTAATCTAATAACAAGTAGAACAGCTAGCCACAAGGTTGAAAATTTTAAGTAATATTTACAATTAACAATATGAAATCAAGTTCTTGAACAAAATTAACTAGAAAATCACAAAATATTGAAAACTGGATAAGCTCAAACTCATTCAAAATCTAAAAGAAAACTAGCCTGAATTTTTCAAAAAATCTTAAAACTAGCCTGAGTTTTTATAAAAAACTAAACTAGCCTGAGGCAGCCTAAGATATTCAAAAATTCCTAAAAATTTTCAAACTAGCAGGGTTTCCACTGTCTAAGTCAAAAAAAAAAACTAGCTAGAGTGAGTATAAACTAGCCTGAGTCAGAATGAGGTTTTTAAAAACTGAAAAAATTACTTTAATCTAATAATCAATAGAACAGCTAGCCATAAGGTTGACAATTTGTTTGTAAAGTTTTTAATTTTAAAACATAGGTAAAGATTTGCATTTCTGAAATGTTTATTTCATAGTTTAAATGTAAACAAATGAAAATTAGTCACGTGTACAAAATGAGCCAATCACGGTAGGTGTTTAATTTTAACTGACGAAAATGACTCTTTTTAATTTACACAGGAATCGTTTTTGAAAAAATACTTTTCTGTATGCTTTTTTTTACTAACTAGATCCGAATCGGCCGGATCTCTGTTAGGATCCGGCCGGAACCGGATCTTTTTTTAAATAAGTTCCGGCAGGAACCGGATCTTTTTTTCATATCAAGATCCGGCCGGATCTGGATATCAGAAAAAAGTGGCAATATCCGGCCGGATCCGGATAGTGAGTCCGGTACATCACTAGTCAAATAGGGTTTTTGATTCATGTGTTGTTTTGCTGCCCTGTTTTTGACAAAAATGTTGTTTTTTGAAAATATTTTTCAACATAAAGCTAAAAAATAAATTTTAATTTTTTAAATAACTTTACTGATATCATTTTAATATTAATGATTTATCATTTAGTGATTGTTAACAATTATAAGTTAAAAAAATATTTAACTCATTTTTGGAAATTTAAACCAAACGACCTTTAGAATAATAGAATTTAACATTTTTATTGATTCTAAAGTGATTGGTTTTTATCGCTTCTAAATCTATATAAATAGTTTCGTATAAAAAATTTTCCAACTGATTTCTTGAAAAAGCTAATAACAAGTTGGAAGATTATTATTTAATCGTTATCAAAAAACGGAAAATTTTTCAATTATCTTTTAACGCTGATAGCAAATGAAGAGATTCTCTTACACGCAAGACGTTAACACCTGCTCGCGTGTACAGTGCTTATTCACTTATCCAGACACGTTGGGCAAGATTTTTCTGTAAATATGTCCGTGTATAAGTATTTACCTAGCTTTCATTATGTTTTGTATTGGATCATAAATGACTAGTATGTTACAATAAGTTATTCAAGACACACACTTTCAAAAACACTAAATATATTTCGATCAATTCTCTTCAGTAGAGTACAATGATAACAAATAATAAGATTTTACACACTTATATCATAACCAAGTCATCATAAAGTAATCAAGAGATTAATAATAGACAAAAGCAATTATTAAAAGTTAAAACCAAATAAGTCCGTATTCGTTTTGATCTACAGTAAAACTAAACATAAATAAAATGAAAACAATTCTTATAAAATGTTACGAAAATAAAGAAACAGTATAGTCAAAATCTTTTTGCTTACATAAAACAGATTTCCTTAACAAAATTCAAATGGCTTCTAATTTAATCAAATCAAAAACATTACAACAAATTTTAATAATTTCAAATCTATCTATATTATAATTGTATGCACAAGTTGGATTATTAACTAAATTTTCTGAAATAGATGAACGTTTAGATGCGTTTAAAACCTTAACCGGTATATCATCTTTCTTATCTGACAGGCAAAAATTCTCTACACATTTAGGTATGTGTTCTTTTATTCTCTTCCTTAGATGTCTAGTTGTTAATCCAATATAACTTGCTGTACAACAGCAACTGTACTGGTAGATTACCATACTTTTATTTAATTTTGATACTGGATCCTTACCACCTGGTGTTATTAGTGGTTTAGAGGTAAAAACAATTCTAGGGTTCGCTGCATAATAAGTATTTCTTACTAATTGTCTAATTTTCTTTTCTAACATCTCTGAGCTTTTATTAATAAATTGAATTTTTAAAGTAACTACACATTTTTCCGGTCCTATTGTCTTTATTCTATCCAAATTTTTCACATGTAAATGTTTTGTTAACTAACACTTGTGGGTAACCGTTTTTGTTTAATAGTGTTTTGATTTGTTTGATTTCACTTAGCAGCAACTCCGGGGAACTAATTTTGTGTGCCCGATGACACAAAGTTCTTAGCAAATTTACTTTTCTCTTTAAACTGCAGTTTGATTGAAAATTTAAATAACATCCTGTAAAAGTTTTCTTTCTGTACACCGAAGTTAAAAATCTATTTTGTTTTCGTTTAATTTGTACGTCTAAAAATGCAAGTTCACTATTGTTTTCTTTTTCTATTGTGAAGTTTATAGGATCATGAGCATTATTCAAAATATTAAAGAATTTATCCATAGTTTTCTCGCTTTTAAGTAAAACAAAACAATCATCCACATACCTTAGATATAATAAATTATTTTTGAACGGAGGAACAACTTTTAATTCAATATAACCCATAAATATATTTGCTAATGTTTGTTCCGAGGGGGATCCCATGGCTATCCCGTCTTGTTGTGAATAAATTAAGGAATTAAAACTAAACTTGACACCAGAAGTTGCAAGTTTCAAAAGTTTTTTAAAATTCATTCTGCCAATTGTAGGTTTACTTAACTTAACTAATGTATTAACACAGATTTCAATAACCTCTTCCAACGGTACATTAGTAAAAAGACTTTTAACATCAAAAGATGCAATAAACGTATTACTAGCTTCCATCTCTTTAATTTTGTCAACAAACGTAAATGAATCCTTTAAACAATATGACGAAAAGTGTTTTAAAACTGGTTCAAGACACGAGTTTAAAAAGTTTGCCAACTTTTGTTGTGCTGAATTAACCATAGATAAAATGGGCCTCAAAGGAATGTTTTCAGAACTTTGAAAGTTGGCAAAGTTTTTAAACTCGTGTCTTGAACCAGTTTTAAAACACTTTTCGTCATATTGTTTAAAGGATTCATTTACGTTTGTAGACAAAATTAAAGAGATGGAAGCTAGTAATACGTTTATTGCATCTTTTGATGTTAAAAGTCTTTTTACTAATGTACCGTTGGAAGAGGTTATTGAAAGTTGTGTTAATAAATTGGTTAAGTTAAGTAAACCTACAACTAGCAGATGAATTTTAAAAAACTTTTGAAACTTGCAACTTCTGGTGTCAAGTTTAGTTTTAATTCCTTAATTTATTCATAACAAGACGGGATAGCCATGGGATCCCCTTTGGGACCAACATTAGCAAATATATTTATGGGTTATATTGAATTAAAAGCTGTTCCTGCGTTCAAAAATAATTTATTATATCTAAGGTATGTGTATGATTGTTTTGTTTTACTTAAAAGCGAGAAAACTATGGATAAATTCTTTAATATTTTGAATAATGCTCATGATACTATAAACTTCACAATAGAAAAAGAAAACAATGGTGAATTTGCATTTTTAGACGTACAAATTAAACGAAAACAAAATAGATTTTTAACTTCGGTGTACAGAAAGAGTGCAAAAGTGAACTGCAAAAGTGAAGGGCAGCATGGAGATGATAGAGGTAGAAAAACGTCGTCAACTGTACCAGTGCTGTGAGGAAGATCTAGGCGATGCTATTATGAAGGGATATGAAGACGTAGTAAATTTAAGTGAGCAAGAACTTTTAAGGATTATCAAGCAGCTTGCAGTTATTCCTGTTTCAGTTGTTGTACGACGATCAGACTTTCTTATTACAAGACAGGATTTGCTCGTACACATGTACTTGCCCAAAGGATGGCTATAATCAAATGATAGATTTTACAGACATAATCCTAAAAGATGTCATGGTAATTGGTCTAGCAGATGAAGATATACGTAAAGAGGTGCTAGGATGGGAAAATCTAGACGAGAAAAATGTCAATGAGACAATCGGTTTCATGAAGGAAAAGAGATGGCACGTTATGAAATGTCAAAACCCGCTGTTACGGCCTCAGTTTTTTCATACAAATCCTTAAAGAAAACCACACAAAAACCAAGTGGTAAAATAACTTGTAGCATATGTAATAAATCAACTAATAAATTTGTTTGGAGCAATAAAAGTATGAGGTATATTGAGTGTTCTGCCTGTAAACAATGCTGGATAAAGTCCCGTGAAAAAGTTTATCATGGTCAAAAAATTATGCTGATGAGTTGAATGCACTTCTAGTTGGTGGATTGTATACACAAAACTTTGATAGCTTTTGCAGCCGAGGTCGTAGGAAAAATATGTTCGAGCGGAATAACGCGAAGAAGAAAAAGGAGGTACTGGGACATAAAAACGTACTTCTACACACTGGATGGCGACGAAAACCGCACAAATCCCAAAGCAATATTCGCCTACCTCCAAATAAACTATTGATTCAAAAAGTTCATTTTGAATCGATAGTTTGTGATTATTTTTATTTCAGAGGGTGGTATTATTTTGTAGCTGCAGACAGACTTACAGGTTGGACAGAACAACAAAGAACATAACTAGGTACAAATGAGTCTGGTTCAAAAGGACTATGTAAAGCTTTGCGTCGTATTTTTGTTACTTTTGGTGTTCCAGTTGAAATATCTTCAAATGGTGTTCCACAGTTTTCAGCAAAAGTTACGAAGGATTTTCTAAAACAATGGGTATACAACAACGTATGTCATCTGCATATCATCTTATGTCAAACGGTAAAGCAGAACAAGCAGTAAAGGCCACTAAGCGATTGTTAATGGAAAACGTTGGTCTAAATGGTGAACTAAATAACGACAGAATGGTACAAGCTTTACTTTCGCAGAGAAATACGCCTGATCCAGAATGCAAACTATCCCCTGCACAGATCCTTTTAGGACGAAATTTAAAGAAGTCATTACCTTACGTCAGAAAGAGTGTTATGACTTACAATAACCCGCAGATCTCAAAAATGTGGCGTGACGTAGGGAGTAAAAAGGAAGAATCTCTCAGTATTCGTTATGTTAAGTCTCTGAAAAATATAAGTGAGAACACAAAATTGTTGCCACCACTGAATTGCAGTGATCATGTAGTGATATTAAATCAAACAGGTAACTTTCCTAGAAAGTGGGGGAAAAGTGGAGTGTAGTGGAAGTGAAGGACTGCCATCAATGTTGTCAAGGTTGATGGATCAGGTCGCTTAACTGTTCGAAATCGTAAGTTTCTGAGAAGATTTACCCCTCCTGTTTGCAAATTTTTAAGTAGTATCCCTTACCTGAGAAAGGCAAACATACCACTGTAGAAGTTTGTCTTTTCTGGTAAAGTTGAGAAAAAAGATTTTAAGAAAAGTTTTGGTGTTCTGTACTCCCAGAAGGAAGATTCTATTTACATAAGCATTTTGTAATTTTCCTCTGTACTAATTGTTTTCTTCAAAATTGATGTTGAACTGGAATGGCTCGGATTTGCTTTGATCTATATTTTCTTGACTTATATTTTCTACAGAAAAGCAAACAGACCACCAAAGTTTTCTTGCGAACAACAATGTGTCTGGGATGATATGTGAAATTATCAAATTATTCGCAGCTTTTCTGTGTAAGACTTTATGATGCTTTTCAAAAGCTTCGTGTAAACTAATGTTTTATGGTCTAATTAATGAATTTTAGTCCTATGGTGACGTCATTAAGTTTGTAGTTGACTTTGCAGCAGACTTGTCTAACAGCCGTCTATTCAAAGTGATCTTGGATGAGGACGCAGAGATTGACTTTCAAAAAGTCGAACTGTTGGTTAGTATCGAGTATTTGGAAAATGTGTGTAGCAGTATTTCCTCAGTGTTTACTGCAATCAGTAATGCACCTTCTACTTAGTTTGAAGTTGAAGTAATGATAGAGATGTTTATCAGCGAATTGAGTGAAGATTCAAGGTGGTTAGATGAATGGCGTGTGGTTTCGTTCTTCAAAGCTGAAAAGTTCGAATCGGTGATTAAGTTTTTGAATGCCTGTATTCAGCAGTTGAGTGAAGAAAAGTAAAGAATAACTCTCAAATTTTTGTTACAGTTTGCTCGTTTAAATTGTAGTTTTTTTTAACATTTTTATTTAATAGTGAACAAAGTTAATCGTAACTTTTAAATGTTTTTGTCATTTTGAGTTCAACTTCGTTGATTTTTAGACCTGAAAACTGTATTTAAGTTGTTACAAATTGTTTTGAAATAATTTTATCTAGTTTAATGTATCGTTTTATCTCCTTTGTAGATAAAATCCGGGGGAAGATGTATAAGTATTTACCTAGCTTTCATTTAGTTTTGTATTACGGACTTTATCATTCTTGTAATTAGTTTGTAAATAGACTCAACCAAGAAAGATATATTTATTTGGTCCGGATAACCAAAATTCCGGATAAGTAAAAAAATCAATGTTTTCATATAATAAGACAACTGCTGCATTTCAGAGAAAATGTAAATTAATTTTATCTATTACAAGAAAAAATTATGTAAACCTATCTCTCTAAATGAAAAAAAAACATTTTTGCAAGGAAAAAAAAGACATATAGAAAAAAGAAAAACTTTGGCTAAGTTTAAAGTTAATTTAGCGGAAACATAACACTCCTAACAAAACAGTTTTCATTGGAAGTTTTACAAAATAAGAAAAAATAGACGTTTGTTTTATAGTTTTTCAGCAGAAAACCCACGGAATTTAATAAGTTGTGAAACTTTTTCTGGTGTGGCTTCTGGCTGACACTGAAAATATTTAATTACCGTTAAAAAAACATTGAAAGTTAAAATAAAAAGCTAAAAGTTATGTTTTAAATAACATTGTTTTAAAGTTTCTAGACTGACTTACTTTACATGCAAAGGTTTTTGATAACTAATCTAGTTTGAGCAAAGACAGAATGTAATCTTTAGTATTATTACGTTATAATAAAAAGTTTAAACATAACTGACTCATTTTCGAAAAAAAAGTTTATTGATTAATTTCGTTTAGCTCTCTTCGGAATAAAATTGCTAAAAACTAAGAATATTGTAGAGTAATTTTAGTTTTATATAATAAATTTGAAAAGTCTAACAAAAAATAGTTACGTCATAAAGTATAAAAGTCTGTTTAGAAAAAGTTTGAAAAATAGAATAGAGCTGTACTGAACTAACTTGAAGTAATTTATAAGACAAAATTTCTAAAACAAAAACATTTAAAATAGTAGAAATTTTTACCTTAAAGTTAATTAAATAAAAAGCACATTAAAAAACACGACAAAAACGACAACAATAATACTACTAAAGACCCTATTTGTAAAGTTTTAAATTGTAAAAATCTCTTTGTTTGCAAATTTTTGGCTCGCGAGATCTAATAAACAAAGACTCTAGAACTGAAAGATGGTAGGTGTTTCTAGCTTGGGATAGGATTTCAAACCTATTATCCAGGTAGTTCTCGGCACAAACAGGGTTGTTGAGGAGGTGCTGATGAATAGATGAATGTTCACCTTTAGGCTTCACGTTGTCATTAAAAATAAACCTTTTAAGCTTTTTCGTGACATGCTGCTCTCGCCTGACGTGGAAACGTTGAGATGTTCGACCTACGTAGCCATTTCCGCAATGACATTTAAATATGTAAACTACATTACTCAAATCATGGGTAGGTGTGGCATCTTTTACGATTCCGTTAAGCGGGCGGTTGGTGTTGTACACAACACGTAGCGAAACGCTGTTAAAGGTGGATTTTATAGCCAATGAAGCTTGCTTAGCCAGTCTTATTGAGTTTTCACCCATATAAGGAAGGCGGAGGTACACTGGGCAAGGATGTGGGCCGAAAGAGGGTAAACGATTCATTTTGGACTGAGTTGCAATAATTGTCTTCTTGATGACTGTTTCGGGGTAACCTAGTGAGAGAAAAAAAATTTTATGTTATAATAATGAACAAAATTGTTGAATTTATATATTCACTCAAAATTTTCTTAAAGCATAAAATCTTAAATGTTTATATCGTACAAAAATGTTAATGTTTGATATTGAAAATGTTTTGAATTTTCTTCTGACTGAAACTGTCCGGATAAGTGAATAAGCACTGTATTACCTAACAGAAACATAAAAACATCAAATACGTTAGCAGATAAGTGTTATGACGTCGCAGAAAATTTTTGGAGTGTATTTTAATCACTATAACACTCTAGCAGACGATAAAAGAATGGGCAGAAGATATAAAGACAACGGACAGCCATGGCTACCACTTAAAAGTTTGCAGATCTAGACGGGCAGAGCGGAAAAAGATAGGCAGAGTAATTCAGGTAAGCTATTTAAAACTCTAGTAACAAATATATTACACCACATTTATACTGATTAAGCCGCCTAGCCGAAAAGAGAAAGTCGGTAGGTCTGACTCACTCGCTACCTATTAAATCTGACGAGCGAACCCTTTTAATAAGTACCAGTAGTACAAAATCTCAGCCCCCTAATACCTCAATAGATTTACCCCCTGCTTGAGTACAATATACAGGGAGGGCCAAAAGTCCTCTGACTGGTGTAATAACAAATAATTTGCAAAAAGTGGATTAAATTAAATTTTAAAATGTAATAGCTAAGGAAATAAAAAAAAACTTGCCCTTTCTTTTCGATTAGGTGTATCCTTCTTTCTATGAAAATACCAAAAGAGGTACACAATTTTTCTGGGATATTTAAGCTCATTTTTTTTAGAAGAGAAGTATTTAAAGCATTAAGCAATTGATGACACCTTTGATTTTATTTTAGACCATTTGGAAAATTTCATTGGATTTAAACTCGGCATTAAGAAAGACCATATCTCCTAACTAAAAAACCTTAATCCATTAAACAAATTAAGCAAGTACATTTTCAAAGATTTAAAGTTAGGATTAAAGGTCTTCTTCATTGCCGGATTCGAATCTGATAGGTTTTATGACAAGGCTCATGCTTAGATCGAACGTCTACTTTATTGCTCAATTAAATATTGATACTTAAAAACTTTTCTTTTGAAATTGGCCTCAAAAGTACCTCAGAAAACACTGCAGGCCTCCGTTGGTAGTTTCAGTGAATTCATTAAATTTCTTATCGAAAACAAGGGACAGAAAAAACATAAAGAGTGTTTTCTAAAAGTTTATATTGCTATAGTTATAAGTATTAAATAATTTTAGTTTCTTATTCGTTGCAAACAACCCAATTTTGTACGAGTTCGAGGTTTTTTAGCCAAACCTGTTCTACCTTCACTATTATGACATTTTTAGGCTTATTACAAATAAAAATTCCATTATAAAAGTTACTTTTAAGTTAACTAATCTTAATTAATATCTAAAAAAGGATCTTTTATTTGTTTATACAACAAATAATAAATTTTATTTTATTAAACAAAAAACAAATTATAGAGTTAATTTTCACCTAATAAACTTGAAATATAAATTTAAAAACCAAAACAATTTTGCTATACTTTTCTTTCCAATCGTCTGGGTACCAAATTTCAAACTCTTTACCTGGATTTTCAAAATTAGTTTTAACAAAACTAGTGATGTTTTCATCAGAAAGTTGGCTGTTTGTTTCAGAAAGTAAATGCAAAAAGTCATCATAAACTCTGTCTTAAAATATATAATGGTTAATAAAGAAAAAAAAATTGAGTATTTTTAGGATAATACAACAAGAAATAACTGAAACAGCTAATTGAAAATTTTAAAAAAGTTCAAATTTAAAGTTAGCAATCAAATGTACTAATACAATACTTAAAGTTTTTATTTAAAACAGAGATTCCTTCAAAATTAGTTATTTAATATAGGTAACATTACTTTTAAATGTATTCAATAAAAAAAGTGTTGTAAGGTATATAGAAATATTGGGACCTAATCAATAAGGTATGTATAAGTGTGTGATAAATAATTAAGCACAGCTATCTTTCGGTTTAGTACCCACTCATAAGTCATAAACATATTTGTTATTTTACTTTAACTTAAAAACAAAACTCAACTAGTTAGTAATATTATAAGAATATTTTTTTATTTTTTTCATACTGCATAAAATCAAAGAAAAAACACTACGTACAAAATACTTATAAACAAAGTGAAATTCACAAAAATCAACTAAATTAACAAATAAATTTACATTAACTAGAATGGACAACTGTTTTTAAGGTTTTCTCCAGGTTTTTGAAAATACATGTTTTTTGGTCTATTTTTAGTTAAAAATTAAGTTTAAAGCAAAAACTTTGTTCAGTAGTACAATAACATTGAAAAGATACTGTAAAGCTACTTTTTATGTTTTTTTAATAGAAATAAATTAGATGATTACAGAAAATGTTTATCTGCATGGTAGATTTTTGTGTCAAATCGAAATTACACTACTTCACATGTAACAACTGTTTAAAATTCCAGGTATTTTAATTTTTTTTATTAATTTCAGGATTTTTATAACCTAAATAAGGGTTTCCCAAACTTTTTTCATAATGACCTCTTTAAAGAATTAAAAAAGTCATGGCCACCTCCAAAAGACTTCTCAAAAAACTACCTTTTAAAATCACCTAAGACCTTTTTTTTTTGTTCTTTACCATCAAATCCAGAATATCTAGTGTAAGTTTCAAACTATAGCCTCATGGCTTCCTAAATTGCTGTAATGGCCCCCCAGAGTAAAGTTCCAGGCTTTTTCAGGATTCCAGGTATTTAGCTACTCTGATTTACCTGCCTCATAATAAAAATATAAAACGTATGTAAAAAAATCTTAAAATTAGCGAAGAGTACTTTTTGCATTAATCTCCTTTGATTGTAATAATAGTATAAAGTTTTTATAAATCTATATTGAAGCATGTTTTTTGATAAGAAATTATACAGTGAAATATAGTATGAAGTAAACGTTTTAAGAAAAATATCTGTAAAAGTAGTCTTTTAGGGCTGGCATACATGTTTTGTTTTTTTTATTAAAAAAACCATTTTGAAGTTTATCAAAAGCTGGTTATAACTTTTTTTAATCATTACCAATGGCAGGTTTTATTTTTGTTGAATATATTTAAAAAAAAAAAAAAAACTTAGAGTATACTTCGTTAGAATATTACACGAAAAACTTCGTTTATTAGTATCAACATCAATGGTTTGGTTTTCATCTATAAAAATGCTTTCTTTTTCAGACAATGCTCGCTTTACATGCAAATAAAGCGATTTGCTTTATTTGAAACTTCATCTCGGAAGACTTTACTATTAATAAAGTTTCTGTAAGGTTAAGTAACGTTTCTAGTCGGCAGGCCAGAATTATTAGAAATAATAAAATTCGGACTGAATTTTAAAAAATGTATTCAAAGATCGCATAACTTTTTAAAGTTTACTACAAAAAAAGACTGTTATAATGCAAAATTATGTACTGTTATAGGAAGGTTTTGTAAGTTTTCATATAATATTTGCATTATAACATTAATATAGTATTATATATTATAATATATTTTATTAATTTTATTTAATATTTATATTTAATTTATTATTATAAATATTAAATATGTTATATTTATTTAATATAAATATATTTAATATTTATTAATTATAAAAATTTATCAATATAACATATATATATAAATATATTATAACATAATATTTTAAAAATATTACAGAATACATTTCATTTTTCATAAATTTATTTTAGTACTTTCGTAGTAAGGCTCATCAGAAATACTATCTTACTAAGGTAGAATGAATACAAAGTGAAATATAATCATACTGTAGTTTAAAGTTTTAAAATATAAAATGACGTAATAATCGAATGTTAAAAATCAACTAAGTGCTTATACTATATATATTTGGTATACTAATAAAACTCGTTAGATTTAAAACAATCTAAACTAAACAAGCGATATTTTATTAGTATATCAAATGTATATAGCATAAGCACTTAGTTAATTTTTAATATTCCATTATTACGTCATTTTACATTTAAAAAAATTAAACTACAGTATGATTTTATTTCAATTTGTATTCATTCTACCTAAGTAAGATATTATTTCTGATGAGCCTTACTGCGAACGTACAAAATAAATCTATAAAAAAAGAAATGTATTCTGTTATATTTTTTAAATAAGTTATGCACCGGAAAAAGCTGTTCAAATATAATATTTCCATTCTATTTAAATAAGATTTATTTTAACACTGACGAGGTCTTTGACCGAAACTTAGTTTGTAAAAATAAATTCTTGAAAGAATAAATACATTATTTCTCCTCCAGTAGTTGAGATCTCTCTATTTGTTTTCTTAAAACCAAAACATATAACAATATTTGCATTTAGAATACACAAATGTAAATTACACTTTTTTTTTTCAAAATAGTTTTTGAAACTATACTATACTTCTATATCAAGTTAATGAACAAGAAAATTATTTGATAAGTAAACAATAATAAAAAGTAAGTTTAAAATATTATGACATATGAATATAGGATTTATACAAACACGAAATTTAACATGTAGCAAAAAGAACTCGAGTAAAAATATGTTAATTAGTAAATGTCAATAAGTCTTTTTTTCATTTAATGTAATTCTGCGTTTAACTTAGGCTTTTCTTTCTCGATCAATATTGATTCCACCCTGTAAGGTTCATTATGCTTACATATTTTTAAAACGTTATTGTAATTTGTATTTTCATCTTTTAAATACAACAAGTTATTGAAAAGTAATTTTTCTTTTTTTTTTTGAGAATGTTGGTTTATAATTCCAGTACCTTCTTTGTCAGTGCAAAGCACAATAAACAAAATTTGAACAAAATATTATTTTATGTAAATAAATACATATTTTTACAAATATTACCAAAATTTTAATATTGAAAAAATTAATTTACTACATTTTAATGTAAAAAAATGGTAGACTTTTAAAGTAGAAACTCCGAAAAAGGTAGAATAATCCTTCTCCAGCCTCATTTTTATAAACTTATTATAAAAATATTTTTATCAATATATAAACTTTAATAAAATAAAACATTAACTCTAAAGCTTATTTGCAGCAAAACAAACAGCAAACTTTATAGTTTAGATAGAATTTAGTTTAAATTTTTCAAAGGTTGCTGTATTTATAGTACCACACTAATGAACACTACTTGCATTAACAGTAATTTTTATTATTATCTTAAATGAGCCATTTAGAATTTGTTTTTACAAAGCCAAGAGTTTTTTAAATATGTTGGTTTCGACTTTAAAATAATTAAAATATCATATAGGTATAAAAAATTTACCTAAGTATCACAAATTGATCTGGAAAGAAAAAAAAAACAACGATCAGGTCTGAGTTTGAAAATCCTGTACATAAAGTATTAGTTTTCTGTACAAATAATTCTATTTAAACATCATAAAACAAAAAAATAAGCATATTTTCACTACATGTATTCAGAGGGATCATTTTATCTGAAGCCAAGAGACTAAACAAAATTAAATTAAAAAACAGAAGACTTTGAAAATGCACTTATCAACCTGAAAACAAAATGTATTAAATCAAATTTAAATAAATAAAAATATTAGCGCATTTAAAGAATTAGTTGAATAAAATTAATAAGACACAAAAACAAATATTAAAAATGTATCACAACAAACTGAAAAAGTCACATGGGCAACAAGTTTTAAACCATTTATAAAATTTAAAAAAGATTAACAATGTAAAAATTCAGACTTATTAAGATAATAAAAGACTAAAAAAACAAATTCATGAAAAAAGGAAACAATGAAAACCATAAAACAGCTATATGTGGAAAATTTGCATTATGTGGAAATTTTGGGAGTTATAAAAAAAGTATGATAAATAAAAGTAAAACAATAAAAAAGAAATAAAACGAAACAAAATTTAAATTGCAAAGATTATAGAATAAATGATGCAACATGCAATATATGCAAAGAAATATATATATGCTAAACAATAAATAATTTGACTAAACGATGGAACTAACAGAAATAGTAGGAAATAATCAAATCATAAAGGTAAGCAACATTTTGCTTTCGTTATTTAATATAAAAAGTAACGTAAAGAAAATATACCGAAAAAATAAAAGAAACATATAAAGTACAATTGTTAGAGAGACCAATAAGAAATAATTTAGATTTTGTAGAACGATTGTGGATTAAAATAACAAAACTATAAGCTAATTTTTAAAATGTCTTCAAACAAAAACTCAAAAATATGTAAAACAAAGTTCTAATTATGAATTGCTGTTTTAGAAGGTTTTATTTATTTTTATTTAAATTGTTATTTATAATTACCGTAGTTACAGTACTGCACAAAGTTTTAATGATAGTTTATCTACTTAGACATTAAAAAAAAAATTGTTTTTACTTTCGTTTGAATATACTCAAAATTTTTAAATTTATTAATGTTTTAATATCAAAAAAACCATGATTTTAAAAGTTTTAGTTGAATTTTCTCTTTATTTTTAAGCCAAAAACTTTTATTGTGACCTCTAAAATAAAACTTACACTATATTTAAATACATATGTTAATAAGCCTTAAACTACAATGAACTTTTCTTCATGTTAAAGTATTATTCTTAATATTTTTTTTATTGATCACATCTAAACTAAAAAATGACCGTGTTATATTTTTCTAAAAACAAATAACTTTCAGCAGAATTGAATTTTTTTAACAAAACAAAAGATCTCTAAATATTTTTTTTCAAGAATTGAGACAGCTTTTTTCAATAGGTTTTTTAACCAATTTTATTGTATGCTTTAATTGTAAGTAGAAAGCTACAGTTAAAATTTGTTCTAATAAAATAAAATTTATTTACCTGGTTGATTTTTCATTTTCATATCGACAAACGATTTAGAGTCATTAAATACAAAAGCGGATTGTGCTGCATCTAAAAGTGGCCCGTAGCAATAAATGTAGCTAAATATATAAACTTTCATAAATATTTTTTAGCATTTACAAAATTGAAAGAAAAAACTATCATTTTTGAGAATGTTTGACTGATTTTAATGTTTACTCATACACATATATTTTTTAAACAAAAAAAAAACTAGTAGTCATTTTATACGCAAAACTTTTTACTTATCTTATATTCATATAAATTTTAAACATTTTTTAAGGTAAATCTCATTTTTGTAAATAATAAAAGTAAGCTTTTTTTACAACGGTTTTTAAAAAAATTAACTTTTAAAAACACCCAACAAAATACTTTTCTAAATGTTTATATATAAATAAAAAAGTTTTACATTGTTATTAAATATACAATGTAAAACTTCACATACACAAGACTCAAATTTCATAATAATGTATATTTTGTGCTTAACTCATCAGTTGTTTACTTAGCAATAAAAATAAATTTTCAAATCTAGCTTATATAGTGAAAATATTATAAATGTAAAAGTAATAATGATATAGCAAAGGGTAGTTAACAACACATAAGTACTTCTAATAACAATGCAACTAAAAAATAAATAAAACGTACGTAACAACTTATAAAACTACTTATGAAAACAAAGAAACAGTATAATCAAAGTCTTTATGTTTACACAATTTAGGTTTTCCTACTAAAATAAATATATCCTCAAATTTGATTAAATCAAAATGTTGAAACAACTTTTAGTAGTTTTAAATCTTTTAAAGTTATAATTGCTTGCTAATCAAGGTTATTAACTTAGTGTTCTGCAATAGCATTTACTAACAGTGTTCATAAAAATCTACTTTCTACTAGAAAAAATAATGAAGACATTTATAATTTGATCAAACCTGTTGGTTCCATCACTCCAAAAAAGTATGACTTACCAAAGATACATAAGAAAGATGTTCCTCTGAGACCCATCTTGTCCATGGTTAACTCTGCTCAACATAAGTTATCGAAATTTCTTAATGACCAACTTTATCGGGTATTAAAACATTTCTCTTCTTATATTTTGAAAGATCCATCTCTTTTGCTGATCAAATAAAAAGTATTAATCAAAATAATACATGTATGGCTTCTTTTGATGTCAATAGTCTATTCACAAATGTACCGCTAGATGAAGTATTATTTATGTGTTGACAAACTGTACAGACTTGGAATACCAAGTATAATTAAAAACTATTTTCGCAAACTTTTATAGTTATCAACTAGTGGTGTGCAATTTAAATTTAACTCACAAATGTATTGCAAACACAATGGAAGTCCCCATTAGGGCCAACTTTGTCTAATATATTCATGGGCTTTAGAAAGAAAGGTGATCTCTAAGTACAAATGACTTATTTCAGATATGTTGACGATTGTTTTGTGTTACGAAAAGATAAGAAAAAGATTGATGAACTCTTTAGTGTGTTGAACAAAACACAATCATCAATAACATTTACATCAGAAAAAGAAAACAACGATGAATTGGTTTTTTTCGACGTTTTAGTTAAACGACAAAAGAACCAATTTTTGACATCTGTCTATAAAAAGAAAACTTTTACTGAAAACTATTTAAACTTCCATTCATTTAGTAATATAAAAAGAAAGAAAAATTTGATAAGAACGCTCTGCCATCGAGCACATAAGATCTGTTTAAGAGAATTATTTGCTGATGAAATAAATCAAATAAAATTGCCACTAAATAAAAATAGCTATCGACAATAGCTTGTAAATAAAATAATTACTTTACATATTAAATGTTTAAACTAAATAAAGCCAGCAGAGCCGGAGAAGTGTTCGATTACTTTATTATTACCTTATGTCAATAAGACTCAAGATCAAGAGTTGTAGAGAGAAACATCAACCAATTAATAAGTGAATCTTATCACTCAGCAAAACCGAGGGTTATTTTCTTATCCAGACCAATGATTAGACCTGGGGGTCAATGATCCGACATCCGAATATAAAAAAAGTATAGTAGATTACCAGTTTAACCGCTTCTGTGAAGATATTTATGTCGGAATGACTCAAAGGCAATTAGGCAAAAGAATAAAAGAGCATATTCCAAAGAGTATTGATGAATTTTGTAAAACGAGTAATAAGGAAACTAAATATATAAGAGTAGTAAATGTTTCAAAAAAATCTGCTATTGCAGAACACTTAGTTAATAACCTTGATTGTGCAAGTAATTATAACTTTAAAAGATTTATAATTGTTCAACATTGTTTTAACGTTTTTGATTTAATTAACCTTAAAGCTATATGTATTTTGATAGAAAACCTAAGTTGCGTAAACATAGAGGTTTTGATTATACAATTTTTTTGTTTTTATAAATAGTTTTATAAGTTGTTACGTATGATTTATTTATTTTTTAGCTGTATTGTAATTAGAAGTACTTATGTATTGTACCTTTGCTCTATTATTATTACTTTTACATTGATTACATTTTGACTATATAATCTAGATTTGAAACTTAATTTTTATTGCTTAGTAAACAACTGATGAATTAAAAAGCACAAAATATATATTATTATGAAAATTGAATCTTGGGTATTTTTTTAAATAAAGTGTCAAATAAATGTTTAAATTTCACATACATAAAAAACACTATTTTTTTAGTAATACTGTATTTGATTAATACATTAAGTCAAGAAAGACCAAAATATTTTATAATTTTTTTATCAAAAAGCTTAAGTACTTTACTATGAACTTGTTTTATCAAATACAAGTTCCTACTTAACCTATAAAATATTATCTGTAAAAAAAAATTCCAATTACAAACTTAATAAAAAAAACTTTCTATTGCGGATTTTCTCAAAGTTTTGAAAAATTTACTAAAAATGTATCTTCTTTTTTATTTCCTAAGAAAATAAACTTAAATTTAAAGGAAATGGTCGTTGAACTATTAAAAAAGTCCTATTGTGAAAAATTACATAAACAAAAAAATAAGCATCGTATTTCCAAAACATACATTACCTTTTATCATAAAGCTAAAGTTAGTCGAAGAAAGTTTAAAATTAATTAAATAAAAATTGTAGAAAAAGATATTGTCTTTTTTGATCTTCTTTATTTGGTCTTTAGATACGAAACTTATTCAACTCTCCGACGCTGAGTCAAATATTTCAAAAACTAATTTAAGTGTATGAAAACCGTAATAATAAACTTATAGCTAATTAAAAGAAAATTAAACTAATATCAATTTTTTTGATGTGTTTTACCCCTAAGGCACTACTAATAATATTTTTTAGTTCTAGTGAAAGACGTTTTGCTATAAAAAACCTAAACTTTTTTAAGACTCCGTTAAAAATAACAGTGCAACAAATTTATTGTTATATGTCAATGATGATTTTATAAACCATGGTCAATTTAAAGCGTTTTTTATAGAGCAAAAAAGATATTTTATTAAGTTGTTTAAAAAAAAAATATTGGTTTCCAAATATAATGTAATATTATTAAGTTATAATAGTATATTATATATTGAAAACATTATATAGAAAAATAATCAAAATAAAAACTATTTTTTTTACAGTCTTTTTGATACAACAAAATATTTTAAATTAAGTGTCAGAGAATTACTAGCGTAATTTATTGTCTTAATGAAAACAACAATTAGAAAAAATTAAAAATCTTACCTACTACATGGTGGAACGACTTCTCTGGCTTTACTTAAAACCAACAAATTCAAAAAACATAAAAAGTTCATTACTTTTTTACTAATATCGCATGCAGGTTTTTATGCAAAAAAGTAGAAACTTTACTTCAATAGATTTCTTATATAATTTCTAAAAATTAATAGTTAACTATATTTAGATTATAAGCAATTAGTTTTAAACAAGAAATAAAGAACAAATATAATATGATGTGACAACATTATATATCTTAACGATAGTATGATAAAATGTTATATATAAATTTTTGTTTGATTTTTTTACTGTGGTATTTAAAGTTTAAGCTAACTAAATTGTAAATTAATAAATTTATTCTAAAGTACTCATTTTTCGCTGAACATAACTATTTTTATTGTTAAAAATAACATATTGTAACATTTTCCTATTATGTGATATCTAATAGCAACAATTTTGAAGTATACTTATTTTCTTAGATTTAACGATGTTTTTCTGTAATCTGTGCTATAAGTAACACAATTTGATGGAATGACTAAAATTTGATGGAAATTCTAATAGCACAGTTTGTTTTATAAAAAACGTTTTTTTAAACATAATTTTGTTGAATTTTTTAACTTTTTGCTTTGCTTTGTTAGGTTATTTTGATAACTAAAGATTGATATTGTAGTTTACTTGATACTGAACAAAAAGAGTTCTTAACTTATTTATTTTAAAGGAGACGAATTAGATTTTATTTTTGCAGAAAATATACAGTCTAACTCCTGTAGATTATGATCCTATAGATTTATATGAGATCTAAAGTTTTAAATCTTTTTTTTTTTTGAACTACGTCCTACTGGAATAAGACTTTATTAAAAACTGGAGATCTTTTATAGATTTTTATAGGAGTGAAACATTGTATCTATTTTAATAATCTGCTTAACTAAAATATAACTAAAAATTCATAAGTATAATTTTCTGTTTTGTTTAGAGTTTACTTTGTATTAAATTATTTATTGGTTGGACGATAGATAAAAAAGTACTTATTAGGTTGAGGTTATATATGTAAATTATTAAAAAAGCTTTTAAAGTTTTATGCTATCTTTAAATGAACTCCACAATTTTTATTATTACTATCAAGACTGTTGCAAAAACAAAAGTAATCAATAAAATGCTTTGTCAAATCTTTAATGAACGTTTATGTTTAAAAAACTTAGGTAGCGTCATATATTAGATAAGAAGTAAGTAAGTAAGTTTTGTTATTGTTTTAAGAAAGTATTATATTTTTGGTTGTTGCTAGCTTCTGTATTGAAAACATTTTAACAATTACTTACATACCAGAATAACTAGTTATTGATTAAAATAACACTTTTTAAACAGCAATTCACATATTATTAAAATGAAAAGGTGGTATATATTTATACTAAAAATAACATGAATCAGAAAATCAAGAATAACTCTGAAAATTTGAAGTGTTTAGCTCAAAAAATAGGTCAAAAGCCTCTAAACGTCCTTGGAGGTAGTACCCAAAATCAGGCTGGGCTGGTGACCAGACTCTAACAGGGACATAAAACGTTCTAATACTACTATAGATGTAGTAATGCTCGACCGTTAAAAATGCCAATAAAGCCACGATGTATATCACATAGTCTCTACTTCTAGTGGGTTAACAAGTACTTTGGAAGATAATTTGAGAGAAATAAGACTGATGAGATAGAAATTTGAAAGATAAAAAGCAGCTATAGCATTATAAGATGAATGACATCTGCTTAGGCGCAAAAACCTGAGGAGTTAATTTGGGAGGTGACTCAGGTAGATCAGATTAAACAGGTTTGAGAGATAATTAGGACAGGCTAGGAACAAAGTAGATTGGGTATAAGAAAAGTTATTCCAAAATTGTAACAGTGCCCTTATACTAAGGGAAACACCAAATTATTCAGCCAGAGGTACGAGCTCTAACACCCTGAGACCATAAGTTTACTGAAAAATATACAAAGCAGCGCTTATACCCTGAGTCATATGGATTGGTGGATTAGAGACTCAGGTAGCTGAAGCCATTTTAATTTGATATTGAGGATGCAAAGACGCGGTTTTTGTATTTTGAAGAAAGAGCGGCCGACCATGGCATTATTGTCTATGTGGAAAAATATTGAGTAAGCATGAATTCTGGCCAAACAATGACATGTCAGCACGTAATCTATCTACAGAGCTTCGAGATAGTATTTTTGAAATCCTACGTACATACCTCATGAAAAAAAGGGGTTTTACCACGGGTTCTACTGCCAAAGAATCAATTTCACTCTGTCGGTACTTAAAATCTCAACAGTGAAGTAGGCAAATGGTTGCTTGATTCGTAAGACAAGGAGGTACTGCAAATATTTTTATACACAACAAAAACACAACAAAAATAGCAGTTTCCATATCATATAAGAAATAAACCTCCAACTCGACGTAACAAATATGGGCATGGACAACCTAAAAACTTGTTTGACAACACCCACTTTTAAAATTATGGTACAGATTTAATAAAAGCGGTCTAAATCAAATTACTTTTTAAAAATCCAAAGACACATCGGTCAAAACCTTGTGGACAACAAGAATATTGAAAATAGCAACCATAATGTTAATGGTTGCACTTAAAACCAAAATACTTCTGAGCATTAAGATAATGACAAAGTAGTTCAACTATGTTAACTTACAACCACAAAAACTCCTTTAGTTAGTATAATTACAACGTCACAAAGAGCAAAACAATAAAATTCAGTCACTAAAAAAACTTTAGTATCTGGAATATTGGCCGATTGGTGTGTTAGCAAAGGCTACGGTTTTATTCATCGTGACGATCAACACAGTAATATATTAGTTTATCAAACTGCCATTATCAAAAACAACCATAATAAGTTTTTAAGGTAAACGCGCAAAGCCGGTTTGTTCAGTTTGATTTTGTAGTAGGTAAGACAGAGGCCGCGGACGTAACAGGTCTCAACGGCAAACCAGTTCAGATGTTTAAGTACGCCCCAGACAGATGTGGCCAAGCTATAACTATTTTACTATTATAACATTAATTTAAAATTACAATAACAACTATAAAAATAACTAGCAATACACTGTTCAATGAAAATGAGTTCTTGTTGTCTGTTCACTGAATGGCAATTGACTCTCACTGTCATTTCAGGTTCCAACAGGTAAGTCCACACTCTAAAATCCACACCAATTCAATAACCAAGCTAGCTGATGACAGATCGTTATAGCAATCAACTTCAAACTTCTTATAGTAAACTTGTAAACCTGTTATTTGGTGTTTTAAAGCTTGCCCAACAACAGAATTTTTCAAATTTAAAAATGGTTCATATTGATACTAAATTAGGTCCGTTACACTTCTATTCCTTACTTTTATTATAAAACACGCAATCCTTTCTTGGTAGAATATTTCTCAAAATAAAATAATAACAACAGTAATGGTGTGTAGCAACATCACACTTCTCTTCCTCTTTCTCTTCAGGGAAAACAGTAGACTATATGAGAAGAAAAAAAAACTATAGTAATAGAAATTAAAAATTTATAGAAAATATTTAAAGAAAATCATTAGAATATCAAATATAAATTAGATATCACATATCAAAAATGAAAAATGTTAAATATCTTCAAACGAAAATCAATAAAAACATCAAATATAAGAATTAAGAATCTTTTTTTTAAGTTGTATTCTAGGGAATTTTTTTCTATGTTTTCAATGGTATACTAACATTTCCAACCCACGCTTAATTCCCACCCGCTTAATTCCCACCCGGATCAAATCCCACCCGAATCAATTTCCACCCGATCAATTCCAACCCGATCAAATCCCACCCGGATCAATTCCCACCCAAATCAAATCCCATCCGATCAATTCCCACCTGAATCAAATCCTACCCGAATCAAATCCCACCCGAATCAATTCCAACCCGATCAATTTCCACCCGATCAAATCCCACCCGATCAAATCCCACCCGATTAAATCCCACCCAAATCAAATCCAACCCGCACAATTCCAACACGAATTAAATACCGGCCAAATCAAATCCCAACCGATCAATTCCCACCCGATAAATTCCCTCACGTTCAATTCCCATCCAGGTAAGTTATCACTCGAATGAATTCTCATTCGACTCAATCCAGTTCATAAATATTTCAAATAAAATAATCATGAACCTTTATATATGTTATACGGTTAGTTTAGATCAATAGTTTTATGCATAAATTCTAATCCGTTGAATTTTTTTACATGTAAAGTTTAGAAGAAAGATTGATTATAAGTTTCAGTCAAGTTCCATTCTTTTTAAATTTAAATTTCATATTACCTCATGTATTTTGACTAAAAAAGTTTTCTTTAATAACGTTTAACAATTAAATTTTTTTTTCATAATAACTTTTAATGAGAGAAATTATTAATTTAACAAATTTTTATTGTTTTCATTTTCAATAAGCTGTACATAATTGCAGGGGGGTATTTAAACTGGTTACCTGGAACCTGTGCGGTTACCTGGAAGTTTATTGATAATTTGTCTGGTTATAAATATACATTCAATTTTTCATCTCTATATTTTAAAAAATGTTGATATTTTAGTTATTTAAAAATGTAGAACACAACGTTAAAAAAAAATTCAAAGTTCTTTAGTGGGATTGATTCAGTTGAATCAATTTTTATATAAGGCATTTAAGCCAATAACTTAAATATTGTAGTATCTGTGCCAGTTTTCGTTTTTGTTCGTTATTAAATTATTTTATTTCTGAAATTGGTTAATAATATTTATAATTATAAATCTTTGATTAATTCTCATACTACATTACATTCTTAATGAAGATAAATTTATTGAAAGTGCTCTTAACATACATATTTAAAAAACAATTATTAAAAGTCCTATAGAGGTAGATATTAAGTTATAATATTTTTTAGGAAGTGTTTAAAAATAGCATAAAAGACAATTGATAAGTATGCATTTAAACATATTTTAGATTATATTGATTTTAAATTAAACAGTAAGACAAATGTTTTTTACCCTGTATTATTTTATACACTTACAATCAGTCTTTGTGTAACAGTAAGTTTTTGTTTGTTGTTTAATTTTTTTTTTAACTCATCTATTTTCACATAAATAATAAAACATATGTTTTAGAAAAAAAAAACTTCATAGTTACAATAAAAATAAGCTCATTTTTAGGTATATAAAGTACACAATTAATTTAGTTGGTTTAAAAGCTAAGAACTAAAGAAAAAATTGAATAACAACCGAATAAGAACTTTTTTGAATAACAAATATTTTTTTAAAAAGACCAATTTTTCTATAATAAGCAATTCTTGCCGCAGGCATCAAATACTTAAAATTGGTGTTAAATTAAACTTAGGAAGTATTGTTTTAAACAAGAAATATGAAACATTAAGCTTAATAAAACAAAATAATTTTAAAAGTTGCACTTAAAAAATTATGCCGTGCAATACAAATTTCTACAGTCGTTACAAAGGTATATTTAATTGGACATAAATCAGTTACCGTAGAATACTTTGTTATAAAAAATAATTTGGATACTAAAAAAACTTGTATTTGCTTTGAAGCTGATTTGGACTAAATTGTATTAGCCGTAAAAGCATTTTACAAAAGATAGGCCAATTTTCCTTGCCAGCCATAATTATTTAAAAAAATCTAATAATCAACGAACAAAAGTAATTTAGGTCTAGAGTTTAATAAGACAAGCATTAATATAATTTTCAAATTCCAAAGTTCTTATTAAAGAAAACTATGTTGTACAGTACTATATTATTTTGTTGTTTTAATTAATTACAAAAACTAAAATATAATTAAGTGTCAATGTCAATTGTTCCAAATCGTTCAAAAAAAATTAGTTAGACATAAATTAGTTACCATGATAGAAAATGGTTCCGATACTAAAAACTTAATTATTATTTAAACCTGATCTGGATTAAATTTAGTAACAATGGTAGCATTTTACAAGTAACAGACCAAGTTTCTGTTGCTCGCAAGTCGTAATTATTTAATTATAGTAGTTATCAACAAACAAAAATGACATTAAACTAAAAACATGATAAAACAAGCAACAGTAACAATTTTTGCTTAAATAAAAAAGCGTTTTTACCTTACTAATTTCATACTTCAAATGATTTTAAAAAACACAAATACTAAAACTTGAATGTGTTTTCCAAACGTATTAAAATTTTTAAGTCGTACAAGAATAAATATAATCGGGTTTGATAATTTAGTGGGAATTAACCAGGTATGAATTATGTGGATGGGAATTGATTCGGGTGGGAAATGATCGGGTGGGAATTGATTTGGGTGGGGTTTGATCGGGTGGGATTTGATTCGGGTGGAAATTGTGCGGGTGGGAAATGATCGGATGGGAAATGCTCGGGTGGGGTTTGGTTCGGGTGGGATTAGACTCGGGTTGGATTTGATCGGGTGTGATTTGATTTGGGTGGGAAATGATCGGGTGGGAAATGATCAGGTGGGATTTGATTCGGGTGGGATTTGATTTGGGTTGGAAATGATCGGGTGGGATTTGAGTCAGGTGGGAATTGTGCGGGTGGGAAATGATCGGGTGGGATTTGATTTGGGTTGGAATTGATCGGGCGGGAATTGTGCGCGGGTTGGAACTGAGCGGTTCCCGTTTTCAATTGTTGTTAAAATTAGTTGGTTACAGTAAATTACTAAAAAAAGAATTAACTTTTACACCATCAAAAAACTTAGATAAGTCTCAAGTCATAAAATTGTTCTCTTTTAAGTTATAATGTTAGGATAAATTTTGATCATGACTTTATTTCAGCGTTATTAATAAAATAATTTTTCAACAAAACTTGATATTCTGTTTTAAAACTTGTTATAAACTTAAAAAGCATCTAGTATTTGAAATTTCAATTTAAAAAAATCATATTAACAGTATAATAAATGGTTTACAATAATTTCTAACCCGATCATTTCTAACCCGATCACTCCTAACCCGATCATTTTTAACCTGATCATTTCTAACCCGATCATTTTTAACCCGATCACTTCTAACCTGATCACTTCTGACCCGATCGTTTCTAACTCGATCATTTCTAACCCAATTATTTCTAAACCGATCTAGCCCGATCGTTTTTAACCTTACCAGTAAAAATTTGTTGTTTTTTTAATTATTTCTATCAGTATTTATTTTGAAAACAAACTAATTTTTACCAAATTTTTGTTTAATTAAAGTACAGTTTTATTTGTTTTAAGCATATCTTTATGTTTTTAGAGTCTTCATTAAACTAAATTGTAAATAATCAATTTGTTATAATTTATTATTATTATTATTTACAATAACTTTCCTTATTTTGACTTTTTCTTTATATCAATCTGCTTAAATCGATTTTTTTTTATGGTTAAGAAAGTTTACTAGAATTATTTTTTTCTGTTTTGTTAAATTATTAAACTAAGCTGTTTTAACTATCTTTAAGTTATATCTTATCGTCAATTACGTAAGTAAAACAAATTTTTAGAGCAAATAAACTTTAAAAGTTTAACATTTAAAAGTTTAACATTAATATAGATGGATCTTCACATTACAGTCTAGATGCAACGCTGAAAATCAAGCGCTAGTTTTGTACAGTTGATATTACTATTGTATAGTCTGTAAGTTTCACTTAGCTTAAAAACTTGTAAAAATTGTTCTACAACTTGCACAGAAATTTTTAGAGGATAGAATTTAAACAAACTTTAAACGAACTTAAATATTTTTGTTTTTACTAGTGGTAAACTTTTCCTTAAATTTATTATTAAATCTCGTCAAGCTAATCTTCTTAAAACTTTTACTTAAGGTTATATAATAAACAAATTTTTTAATTACTTCTTAAACTAGTACTTAAGTTGATATATATTTTACAATGAAGTTTACTTTATATAAAAAAGTTTTTATTAGCTTTTGATCGTAGTTATACTTAATTTAACCATTTTTTTTTAATTTATTTTTTTTTGTGTTATTTTGAACGTGCTTACATTGTTTTAACTTTTTTTAAAGAAGTAAATTAAAAGCAAAATCAACATAAGTCTTAATAAATTTCTACTTGAAACAAAAAAGTTTAAACAAAGGACAAAACTAAAAATTTAAGAGAAGACTAACTAGGCGAGACTTGATCATCAACGGCCTTGACGTTGTTATACTTGACGGTACTAAAGCCCATAGAAAAAAAGGGACCTTTTAGTGTTTTTAGTCTGCGTAGCATATCTAAAAAAAATATACCTTTTTACTAATTTTCTTTTCAATATCCTTTAGTGAATTAACTGCGATAATGGCAATGTTTAGTTTTTTCATTTTTGGTCTTTAATTACGGTTTTCTTATTTAGTCAAAAAAGATAAATTAGAAAATCTAAATTCACTGACAGAATAACAATATTAACTATTTAATAAAAATAAAAATAACAATTTTAAGTTTTTTCTAACTGCCGTGCAAACTAAGAAACATTTATAGACCTTTTAGTGTTTCTTAGTTTGCATAGCGTAAATAAAAATATTAAAATTATTTTTTCTAATGCTTAACAAAAGTATTTTCATTCGTCAGAGAACTAAGATTGAAAAAATTGACTAAGCAGGAAGACATTAGTTAAAAACAAAATTGGAAAAACTAAAAATGACCAATATCTAAAAAAAAACACGCTGACAAGTAAGGTTAATTCACTGAAGAATATTGAAAAGATAGTTAGTACAAAATTATGTTAGTTTTTTGAGATATGCTACGCAGACTATAAAAATTAAAAATGTCCCATTTTTTTCTATGGGCTGTAGCATCGACCCAATAAACGCAAATTGGAAAAAAGTATAGCATTTTATAGCTGTAGCAAATTATCAATTAAGTTATTTGAAAAATTTACTAGATTAAATTGTTGTGAGTTAAAACTTTTAAATCAAGAAAAAAGTTTTAAAATTCACCTTAAATTAATATTATTTTTGTTTAGTAACTCTTATATAATCAAAACTATTGATTTTAAAAAATTATTATTTAATTTATAAAAAAAAACGATCAAAACAAGGTAATTAATTTTAAACTATAGAAAGTTCAAATTAAGTTAAAATTATAAGTACATTTTTAGTAGAACTATATAAACACTTCGTTTTGTTTGAGACAAATAAACATGAATTTCAATAAAATAACAACTTTGTATTAAAAAAAAAACTTTTACCAATTGAGTTAGAAATGACCGGGTTAGAAGTGATCGAGTTAGAAGTGATCGAGTTAGAAGTTATCGGGTTAGAAATTATCAGGTTATAAATGATCGGATTAGTATTTATCGGGTTAGAAATGATCTGGGTAGAAATTATCGGGTAAGAAATGGCTGCGTTAGCAAGGAACGGGTTAGAAACAAACGAGTTAGAAATGATCGGATCAGAAATGATCGGGCCAGAAATGCTTGGGTTAGAAATAATCATGTTAGAAATGATCGGATTAGAGGTGATCGGGTTAGAAATGATTGGGGTATAAATGATAGCGTGTTAGAAATGATCGGCTCCCATATAAATAGTTAGTTTGATAAATGTATCTTGTCATAAAAATTTCTTCAACTTTTTTTTTAAGCTATTTTGTATTCATAAAAAAATTTACTTTAAAATTAATAACATAAAAACACTAAAAAATAACGAAAAAATATTTTTAAATTTCCTAATACTTTAGATATAAACATTTTTGTTAAAAATTAGAAACAATAATAAAAACAAAATAAATTAACAAACTAGTAATAGTCGATATCAAAAAAAAAATTCTACAGCCCAAACCCAAAATGGTCTGCCATACCATTAAGCATGCCTTATGCGTCTGAACTATGGGTTTCTGTGTAATTTACTGGCATTTTCGGTCTTAAGTTATAGCTATTAATACCTTTACTTCATCAATAAAGTTTAAAGGGACGACAGTTTCTTATAGATACTATGACCACATTGCCAACCTTAATAATATATAAAGAATGCTCTGTAGATCTATTCCTTACCATTTTGTATGGCCCTTGATACAACTTATCTAGTTTTTTCCTGTTATTTTTTATGAGCCACACGTAATTTCAATCAAAAAGGTCTGGTTGGTGTAAGATGAATAAATTTTAGTTTTCTTCAACTTGCGGCTGATATCAGCCATAAAATTATGAAAACAACATTTTCAAAAGGAGATGGTCTATTAATTTGATGAAGCTCATCGACTTAGTTAAAAAGAACTCGGCCACATAAGTTTAAAGAGCATCCAAAGCATACTGAGCCGGGGTTTATGGGGAACCTTCAATAAATGAGTTGTTTATATTGCTAGTAATTAATGGGAGGTGAAGTGCCCAATTTGTTTCTTACTTGTTTTTCATATCTTCTAGTGACCAAATAGCCACATTGACTGTCCGATTCTATTTTTCAACATATCCATTCGTCTGTGGCGTTCTTGAAAACGTACACCGTTGTTTAATTCCCAAATTGCTCACACGCCTCCTGCAATAAATAATTTTTGAATTATTTTCCGTTATCTTACAGAACAACTTAAGGCACTCCATAATGCCCTATCCAGTTCTATACAAAGGCATTCCTAACAGTCATTGCGGCCTTACCTGGTATGAGAGCCGTGACTAACAACCAAGTTGCTCTGTCTTTGATCAACAGAACGTATTTATAGTTAATTGACCTATCCAATGGACCTAAGAGGTCCAAATGTGAAAATTGGAAACGTTGGGTGTTGTTGGGAAAAAATAAAACTATATTTGGCCTGTTATTCCTGGGAAATTTCGTCTGCTGGCACGTGGTGCAGTTACTAACCCAATGACTGACGTCATCCTTTAACTTCAGCCCCCAGAAAGTTCTCGTTATGACTTCTATAGATTTATCAATTCCCAAGTGAAGCCTATCATGAACTGCGTTGTTTGCAGTAAGACGCAACGGTTCAGGCAATATAACAGGCTTAATTTATGAAGAACTATCCTCTATAAAACATGCCATGTTTTTAGGTCTTGTAAACTGAACAGTTTTCTTTAAAAGGCGTGCATGCTTGATGAAGTCTGGTTCCATACTCTGGAAAACTGCAATAGCCTCTCTATCCAGAGTTTTTGAGCTTATAGACTCTACGTCTGAACTTGACTTTCCTAAGTGATAAACGTCTGAGTTTACTACTTGCTCAGTGTCATCAAAAGTATCTATGCTCAGCTCGCTGCCGCTAAACTCAGAACTATATGTATAATTGGAATCTTGTTGATATACTCTTACATGCATCGCTGTTATCTAAGGTGGCCTGATTAGAGCATCGCAACTATGTAGTTAGATCCGGCTATGTGTGCAATTTATGGATCAAATTCTTCAGTAATCCTGATTTATTGCTGCTCTTTAGGGGACTGGTCTTTTAATTTGTTGTTAATGGCCCCAACAAACGCCTTGTTCTCCGACCTTATTAACAACCTCCTGCCCAAAATATTTTATTGGAAACATTTCAAGCTTAAATAAAGAGCAAGAAGCTCTTTATAAAAAGATGAGCTAACAATCTTAAGCTGTGTCAATTTCTTTGAAAAGAATGCTAAAGGATGCATCTCTCCATTCTCACCTTCCTGTTCCAGAACAGCTCCTACATGTGTATCAGATGCATCTGAAAATAGCATTAGCGGCTATGATCTTCGTAAGACAATCTATGTGCTAATATATGTTGTATGTGTTAATATAGCTTTTGTGTTGTTAAAGGCTTGAATATGGCTTTCATTGATTTAAATTTAGTTCGATTAGTGGATTTAGGACGACCTCTAAATAACTCATTGAGAGGAGCAGTTATTTCAGTAATTTTCGGAACAAATCGATGATAATAGTTCGCTAAGCACAAAAAAAAAATGATGAAGCTAAAGAAATATTATTGTTTACTTTGAAAAACTATTAGATTTAAATTCAAATTAAATAGTTTAAAAGTGTAATTTTAGACTGTAAGTTTTTATCGTTGGTTTGTTTTAGTATGATTTTAAATCTAATGATTATAAAACTTTTATTTAAAACAGTTTTAATAAATCAATTGGTTATAACTTAGAAAAATAAACCTTTAAAAGATTAATTAAATGTAACACAACTATAATAATTAACTAAATAATGCATCAGTGAAATAAAAATGTTTCACAACTGTACTAACTAACTAAATGTATTAATCAATGTAAACTCAACAAAGTGAACAATATGGTCAAAGAGACTAACTTAACTTATTTGCTGAGTTCTTGTATCAGGCCTAAGATGTTAATTGCTTCTAAACAGTTTAATGGAAATCAATAAGTATTGCTATTTTTTTGAAACTATCCACATTATAACAAACAATTTATTAACTGTTGTCTTACGATTATTAATTTTTATAGATTTAAACTTCTTAGTTATTACTAGATAATGTTATTACAGCAGTTTTGATCGATAGTTAAATGCTGATGATCTTGGACGAAAAGTACTTTTGTTTATGTTTATTAAAAAATTAAATATACTTAAATGAAATTAGCTTTAAGCTTATTGAAAAAAAAAACTTCACCTTAAAAATACAAAATGTTGTACTAGTTTTATTTAAATTTTGCATTTTGGTTTACATAAATTAGCAAAAAGTCTTATGCTATTGATAGCTAGGGTAGTCCGAATCCGCACTCTACTATCATTTTATTACGTTAGCTATCTAGTTTAAAAATCTAATATTTGCGAATTATTTGTAAATTGATTTTTTAAACTAGCTTAATTAGCTGATTTAATTTTTTTCATTATCAAATAAATTAAACTAGAAAGTATTTCTAGTTTAGTATAGTTAAAATACTTAAAATAAAACTACTATGTATTAGCAGTTGTTTTAGCGCCAAAGTTTAAAATTCATGGTTTTAATGTTGCAAGCTTTGATAGTCTTTTAAAAAAATACCATTGGTTAAAAATTTAAAAAAATCCACTTTAACGATCAACTAATGCTTTTTAGACATAAAAAAAAAAGTTTCATTAATTGTTTTAAGCGTTAACTGTATAATTTAGATAGAATCAACATCGTAATATTATGTGCAGTTTTTTATTTGAAGAGATCGCATTTTTTGTTCAACTAAACCTAGTTGTATAAAAAATATTTACTTGGCATATCTTTATTTATACTTTATTTAACTTTAGTAAACAAAACTATAACTTAGTAAAACATAAAAAAAAAAAAGTTATACTTTAAACATTTTTGCTTAATGTTTAAAAATGAGTTGTTTGAAACAAAGTTTGTTTCACATAAAATTATTTAAATAAAAAAATTGATCCAGCAACAACTACATAATATTTTTAAAACTCGTCAAATATAAATCTGAAATTATTTTTACGGTTTCTAGTAAAATATAGAATAAATAGACTCAAGCTTGACTAAATAAATATTTCTTCCAAGGATTTTATAAAATTACAAGTAAACTAGATTAATATACTTTTTAAAACTTTAGTTTTTACTATGTTCATAACACAATAAATATATACATATATTGTTGCGAAACAAGTGCAAAGTTAATCATTTATAAAATTAGTTATGATCATTGAAATTATTTTAACATGTGTCATAGACATTTCAAGGACAAGTCTAATATAGTAATAGCAAAACAATAAAAATTCACTTAAATTTAACTTGGTGTTTATTGTTGTGGATTGTAGGATGATCCATTGATTTTTATTTCATTTTTTAAAGGTCAACCAAAAGTATGTTTTTATTAAAAACTAAATGTTATTTAAAAATAAAGAAAAACTATAACTTTTTAACTTTCTGATTTACATTTAATGTTAACGCAGCACACTCGAAAACCAACTATTTGTAAATACTTTTATAATTGTTGAAAATTCTTATTAATAAGTAAAAAAAAACCAACAGTTACAAGTAATCAATAAAATACAGCAATTTTTACTAGACATTAAATTTTTTATTTGCCTCATGTTAAATAAACTTTTTTCATAAATGTTTGCAATAGCATAGTGGTATAAATTATTTTTTAGTTAAGTTTAGGCTGAAAAAAAACATGGTTTCAAATTATATACTCGAAACTTTATTCAAATTCAAAGTAATTTTACCTAATAGACTTCGGTACGTTAAGCTAAATATTTTACTAAGTTTTACTTACTGATATAATAAATAGTTTTAAAAATAGTAAAAATTAAAAACAAATTTACTTATTTTTTAATGAAAACGCTTAAAACAAAATTAGTTCAAAACGTAAAAATGTTTTATATTGTATCAAACATGAGTCTTACTTTTTTTGATTTTTAGTCTTACACTTAATTAGCTGGTCTTAATCAGTAAAAATGTATGGTATAATATAGAGTTTTCAAAAGTTATATAGAGAAATGAGCAAAAAAAATAGTTTACAAATTGTAAATAAAAATACATGCTAAAACTTTGGGGACGGATCTATTTTGCATGAAGAGCCACTTTTGCACGAAGTAATTTTTGCAAAAAGGGTCACTTTTGCACGATGACAATTTTGCACGAAGGCTTCTTTTAGCACGAGCCGTCAACTTTGCACAGCGTCACTTTTTCACGGTGTACCTTTTGCTCGAGCCTCACTTTTGCACGGAGCTAGGGTCATATTGATTATCCAATAAAGTATAAACCAGAATGCCTTGAAATCTTTTGGAAAGAATAAACATACAAGCAAAGACTGGTTTGAAGAAAACATCAAGGTATTACTTCCTCTATTAGAGATAAAGCGACAGGCTTATGTTGATTATCAACATGACCCAAGTTGCTCGAGTCAAAAGAGACTTCGTGAAGCTAGAAAAAACTTTCGAAGAGTAGCCAGAAAATGCGGTACTGGGTTTTGGTTAAAAGCTAGTGCTCGTATTCAACATACTGCTGACAGAGGAAATACCAAATCAGTCTATGAAGAAATCAGAAAAGCAGTTGGATCAACATAGATGGGTTCAACACTTTTTCTTTTGTATTCTACACAGAATATTATTACTGATGATGCTTCTATCATCATGGATAATCTACCAATGATGGATGACCTGGATTGCAAAATAACTATGATCAAAATAACTACTGAAGAACTCAGTAAAGCCGTTGGTATGATGGCCCTTAAAAAGTACCAGGCAGTGGCGGCAGGCCAGCGGACTTGCTCCACAGTTGTAAGTCATGCTTACTACCTCATTAACATAAAATTTTAGTCAAGTGTTAGAGGCAAGGTATGGTTCCATAAGACATGCGTGATGCTAAGATCATAACTTTATATAAAAACAAATGTTCAAGACCGGACTGCAATGATTACAAGAAATTTTGTCTTCTTGCGATTGCTGGTAAAGCTTTTGCAAGAGTAATTCTTCCTCGACTCCAGAAGCTGGCTGAAAGAGTAAACCCTGAGTCTCAATGTTTGTTTAGGTTTAAACGATCTACCACTTACATGATATTCTCTGTACGTCAGTTACAAGAAAAGTAAAAAGAACATGTTTTTATACATCGCTTTTATTGACCTTACTAAAGCCTTTGACTTAGTGAGTAGAAAAGGACTATTTGCTATACTGCTAAAGATTGGAATTCCTCTAAATTTATTTAACGTTGTGAAGTCTTTTCACACACAAACACAGGGGCAAGCATCCAATATGATGGTAGTATTTCTGATTCATTTAAAATCAAAAGTGGGGTAAGGCAAGGCTGCCTACCTCAGGCACTTTCGCTCGTTTGACTGCAAGAGTTTGAGACAACCAAAAATTAAGCATTCGCATAAAGGCTAACGTTTATTGTTCCTGTGTATGCAGTACTCTGCTGTACGGTAATGAAACATGGACGCTGTCTAGCATGCAGGAGAAGAAAATTAATACCTTTAACCAACGATATGCCTTCGTTGTATCCTTAGAATTGCATAGCAACAAAAGATCACTAATGAGGAAGTGTTGAGACGTACTAGTCTTACCACCATGTACTTTACCCTCAGTCAGCGCAGGCTTTGCTGACTCAGTCATGTTCTGAAGACGGGTGCTGAGCGAATCCCAGAGTCTCTGTTGTATGACGAGTTGATCGTTGACAAACGCAACCGAGGTCGTCAAAAACTACGTTTTAAGGACGTATACAAGCGCGACCTAAAAAGTTTGAATATAAGAACTGATGAGTTAGAGTTTCTTGCAAATGACTACGCTAAATAGAGATCTACTGTACACAAAAGACTGAAAGAAAGGAAAAATGATTACTATAAAAAACCGAAGAAGATGAAGAAATGAGAAGCAGAACGAATTTTATTTTTAATAATTTGGTTTTATTTATTATATTTTTGTTTTAATTTATTGCATCACTATTCTTTTTAACTTATTATTATCATTTATTTTTGTTCTGTTATGCACAGTTACGCATAGTTGATCCCGGCTGACAGCGGGCCTTTTATTATTAGAATCAGGGTCGTGTTAAACTTAGGGTTAGTGTCAAGGTTAGGATTAAAGCAACAACTAGGGTCAGGATGAATACGTGCAAAGTGTAGACTCGTGCAAAATTTACTTCGTATAAAAGTGACACCCATCCCAAACATTTAAATAATAAATACTATAATTTATGGACTTGAAAAATTTGATAAAACAGTTACAAGGACGTTTAATTAAAGGTAACTTTTAGTTCTAGTAGTCAAAGTTTCTCAAACTCTCGTACCTTCAAGTCATCCGTCATTAGGAAATTGTAAAATTAAGTAATATAGTACTGTAATGCTCAAAAATATATATTAACTTTATTTAAATTTACCTTCAACTTAGTCATTTTGCAACACTGTCTGGTAATTAGAACTATCCAGCCTGACGAGTTGTTGTGTTTATAAACGAGTGGACAGTGAATTAAAATACTTACTTTTATACGATACACAACACATGAAGCAGTTTAGTCAATAAACTGCGTTAGTGCATGTTGTGAAAATTTCGTATGTTACTTAAAAACTTTTATTGTTTTCGACATAGATAAATATGCAAATTTGTGCTTTTTATAAAATTTTATCTTAGTTTATATTATTACATATGATACGCTCAAAATAAGTTACTTTAAGTATTGAAATAAGTTCTAACAACTCTAATAAGGCATGTAATAAGTTAAAATCTCTATTCACAATCAAGGAGGCTTTTAGTTTAGAGAACCATCGTTAAGTTAGTAGATTAGCGTACTATAGAAAAGGATGCTGCTATAAAAGGAAAGTCCACAACTTGTTACCGTGTTACTTTACATTTATATTTAACATAAGTCCTTAATGTACTTTTACATTAAAAATAATTTTTGAGCTCTATTCGATTCTAGACTAAAATATTAAACATAAGTCACTCATTTAAAAAAAGTTTATTAATTAATTTCATTTAGCGCATCATCAGAACAATCTTTCTAAAAACTGATAATAATATAGTGTAAATTAATTTATATACAATGAATTTTAAAAGTCTAGCTAAAAATAGTTTTGTCATAAAATATAAAAGTCTATTTAAAAGGTTTAAGTTAGAGTTAAGTTATACTTTGCTAACTTGAAGTTATTTATTAGACAAAGTTTCTAAAACAAAAACATTTAAGATAGTAGAAATTTTACTTGAAACTAAATTTAAAAAAAAGTACATTACAAAAAGCGACAAAAATAATACTAAAAACACTCTCTTTATAAAGTTTTAAATTGTAAAAATCTCTTTGTTTGCAAATTTTGGGCTCGCGAGTTCTAATAAAGAAAGATACTAGAACTGAGAGATCGTAGGAGTTTCTCGCTCTGGATAGAATTTTGAACCTACTATCTAGGTAGTTCTCAGCACAACTAGGGTTTTTGAGGAGGTTATCATGGATAGATGATTGTTCATCTTTTGGCTTACCACCGTCATTAAAAATAAACCATTTTAGCTTTTACGTGACTTGCTGCTCTCGCCTATAGCTATGAAGCTTGCTTAGCCAGTATTATTGAGTTTTCACCCATATAAGGAAGGCGGAGCAAGCTTCATTAGCTATAAAATCCACCTTTAATAGCGATTTGCTACGTGTTGTGTACAACACCAACCGCACGCTTAACTGAATTAAGAAAGATTTTTTAAAGATTTCTTGTTTAAAGCCTTTTTTAGTTTAAGTAAATTTAATTTTGTTAATTTGTCTAATTTAGTTTCATCTTAGTAAGTGATATTTATTACTTGTTTAAATCCCCTCTTGGTTATTGGCTTATATGATCTGGAGGGGATGTAGAGGAGGGTGCATCTGTTGCCCCTCAAAATGAAAGTTTAAGAATTTCGCGCTAGTAAAATTTTTTGACGTTGGTAAATCACATAAATAGACAGCGCAAAAAAAAAAGCTTTCTAGCTTTAAGGCTGTTGGAGCAAGTTATTTTTGAAAATTTTGCTTTATGCAGGTACATTTAATAAGGGGAACAAAGAATATTTCACTAAAATTTCATATTCTCCAACGTTTTTTGAGATAATTACCTGAAACGGTTAGGAAATGTTCCTTGCCATATTTAGAAATTTATGTATAAACAAAGTTTTAAAAAAAAATTATTAAAAAATAACTGATAACTTTTTGGATATTTTTTATTTAATTAGTTTATACAGAACTTTTTTAATATGACAAGGTACATTTCCTAACCGTTTTAGGTAATTATCTCAAAAACGTAGGAGAAAATAAGTTTTAAGAAAAATAGTCTTTTATCCCATTTTTAAATATACCGCTACAAAACAAATTTCACTCAAAGTGCAGAACAAAAAGTGCAATATTTCAAATGTTGCTCACATTGCAAAATAAAAAGTGCAATATTTTATATGTTTGTTCAAAAATCAAAATAAAGAATGCAAAAATTAAAAAGTACGGTTTTTATATGGATTCTTGTAAATTGAAAACTAACTAAATTTGAAAAAAAAAACTTTTCTGTGCGATTACAGCAAAGTTATTCATTCAATCGAATTTAAATTTTATATACATAATAACTATGACGTAAAGATTCTAGTAAATTTAAAACGATAGGACTTTTTAGGAGTAGAGTTTAATGGGCACTATTTTATGGGTAGAACTGCTGCATTCAAATCTGCCTATAACTTGACGTGATGTCATTAAAATTATGGGTAGTATTGAGATGTTGCTGCTATTAATTTTTTCAAAGCTAACAAAAACTGAGCTCTTCAACGAAATTAGTTATAAAACAACAAAAAATGAAACTAAATTAACTAGATCTCATCCATAATCTTTAAAAAAACTTTTCTGAAAACTGTAAAAATCTTAAAACTATCTTGAGTTCTATTATAAAAACAAAGCTATCCTGTTTCAGTCTGAGTTTAAAAAAATAAAGCTTTAAACATACTGAGTTATCCTGAGCCGTACTGAGTCATTCTAAATTATTCTAAATCTTCATAATATCCAGAATTATCTTAAGTTTGTGGAGTTTTAAAAAGTTTACTAAAAATTTCTGATACAAAACAAAAAGTTTAAAGTATAAATTTGTAAAGCTCAATTTTTCCTGAGTTTTAAAAAGTATACAAAAAATATTACTTTTCCTTTATCTTAAAATCAAATTATTTAAGACTTTTTGTAAATGGTATTTTTGAGATGTTACAAACTGTTCGTAGAAAAAAGATTTTTTAAAATACTTTTTTTAATTTAATTTAAAATTAATCAATTTTGTGCTTTAGGTTGAAATTTATTCGAAAAAGATCTGTTTTCTTCAAGTTGCTTAAAATTTTTCATAATTTGACTTAAGAAATTTTTAAATAATTTGCTACAAAAATTGATGATTTTTTAACTCTAATGGTTGATAGAGTTACAATCTTTAATTTGTTCATTATTTAGTCAAATAATGAGAAATTACTTTTACTTAAAATTATAAAGTTACTGAAATCAAAATAAAACTTTTTCTATAGTGAGGTTTATACTGTAATCACAGTATGAGCTGTTTATTTATTATTTGTTTTATTTTATTTATTATTATTGTTTTTATTTATAAATATATTTTGCTTTTTAATATTTATTATATCGTTTTTTTATTTTAGTATTATTTATTTTTATTGTTAGTTTATTTTTGATTTTTTAGTAGTTATTTACTACTTTTTTTTTTAATTTGTTTATTCTTAAATCATTATTATCATAGGATAGGTTTAGCTTGATGGTTTTTTACAAAATTTTAGCATTTTTCCTTGTGAAAAAATAATTCATAACTGTTATACTACTACGGTGCACTACAAAAGCTGTGCACTTTGTAAATCTAAATTCTTATGAAGTTTATGAATTAAAAAGAAATTCTTGTGGAGTTTTTCATCAAAGCCAGTACATAATGTTATTTACGCACCGAATCTGTATATTTAGTATTTAAAAACTTGTTTAACTTTTAAAATACTACATTAAAATAGTTGAAAAAAAACAAAATAAGCAGGAAATTAAATTAATAAAGGATAAAGATAACACATGCTTTTTTTCTTTTTTTCTTTTTTTTCAGGTGGCATGCATACGCCAGTGTCCCTCCCCACGCTACGCCCCTGGTACATACTGAATTAAGTTTAAATGACCGAGAGGTTTTTTTTGTGCTTCCAGATCTTTGAACCAAAAAATTTTTTTGAGCATCATTTTATGTTTTTCCATTAAACTTCTGAATATATTGTTATAACTTTTGTTAAAAATCATTAATAATTTTTCTCTTTAAATTTTAGCGTACTTATCATACATTAAATTAATAAAATATACAATCATGCGTTTTATAACATAACTATCTTTTACATTTAAATTTTAAAATGGATTTACATTAGACATTTTAGTTCATTAGTTATTAAATGTTTTTGTTGATTAACATATACGTTTTTTATTGAACAACAAAAAACAAACGCTTAAAAATAATGGTCTAATTACTTGGTGTATGAACAACTTTAGGTAACCGAGTCATACACCAAGGATACAGTCTATTATACTGTCTAGGACGTAGAACATTAGCTAAAAAAAGTTACATCAGAAACATTAAAATAGCTATGTACATTATTTACTTTATAAAAATATTTAATTTATTAAGAGCAAATTAATGGTAAAAAATAGGTATTAATGTAGACAAAATATTTTTACAAAAACTACTAACTAATATTTTCATATACGTTTTACTACTAAATGTTTTAGAACTTAATAATGTTTATAAAAAATAGCTTTAAAAGAAATTAAACTAAGTTTTACTTTTAATAATGTAAATAGTTTGATAACTACTGATCTAGATGTCAAACTTTTGTAAGAAAAGCTGGTTAAGACTTCCAAACTAACTGTTTTTTTTCCTATACATTACGCTTTAATTGTTTCATGCAAATAAATTGATATCTAGAAAGACTGATCTTAGGGAGATGTTTTTTTGATCTTTATACAAATATTATGGGTAAAACGAACCCTCTTTTATCTATTCATTACACTGTAAACTAGTTTACAAAGACTTGTAAACAGCTGTCATAATTCATAAACCACCTTATTAAAACACTACCTACAGTTATTGTAAACTACTTACTAAAATTTATTGAAAACAATAAAAAACTATCTCATAATTCTTTGATTTTGTCAAAAAGTTTTCTTTTTATGATATTTTTCTAACTACTAAGTCTAAAGAAGTCTAATATTTTGATGATAACAGTTATGTTTCCTAACACAAATGTTCAATAATTTATTACTATCTTCTAAAACAAAATTACTTAGTTTATAAATAATATACAAACTATTTTTATATAAACTTGCTTTAGTAACAAACTAGTAAATGAAAGAATTAAATTTTAATTTAGATATTTTTTGTGTTCTTACACATACTATAAATAGTTTTTACGAAATTTTTGACAACATAACATGAATTTAAATGTTTTCATATAAAATTAGTAATAAGTCGGTTAATCACTTAACTAGATTTGTTCTTTCGTTTTATCGTTTATTATGTAGGTATTTAAGTGGACTAGGCTAATTAGTTTATTCACCATATAGTTTTTACTAAATAACTTTTTTTCAGTACTAACTTTAAATAAAAATTGGAACATATATTCATTTTGCAAATTACTTTGAAATTAGCAAAAAACTTAAATTTTTCGATCTACGCTTGTCAAAAGTTCATGTAGATAACTAAACATATCTGTGTAAATAATATAAATCTATAAATAAAAAATCTACCATATAGATGAAAGTTTTTGTCATAATCAAATATTGTTTTTATTAAAAAACACATTTGAAATAGCTTTACAGTACCTTTACAAAATTTTTTACTATTTTACACAGTTTTTTACCTTAAACTTAACTTTAAACTAAAAATAGACCCAAAAATGTGTACTTTTAAAACCTGGAGGAAATTTTGAAAAAACGAGTAGCAACCCTGACTACTGATCTCCTTCAGTTGAACATTTTATCTCTCATTATCTAACTTAAAAATATTTACCTACTTTCTAATGTTTTCATTCTCTTTTTTTGTATGTTCAAATTGATTGTTTAAAAAAACAAATGATTTTCTCATCTACCTGATTTGCTAAATTTCCCTTAGTTTCTGCATTTAATTAAGAAGTGCATTAATTGATTTTTTTTGGACTTCAGTCAATTTTTCCAGCATCTTCTTTAATGTTGAGCAATTCACTTTCTCAGCTATTATAATTAAATTCAGAGTATATATATATTTGTTTTTTGTTCGAGTTAAAATTTCACACTTTATACTAAATCGTTATTTCGATCTTTCAAATCCCAAATATATTTGAAAAGTGTAGTTTTTAGCCTGTATTTACTGTTGTTAAAAGAACATGTATGCCGTGTGTACCTACTTTTAAATGATAAACCTGGCGAACCAACATACTGCTTACTTTTCTCTGATGTTATCACCGTAGCTCTACAGATAAAGTTCGTTAATAAACAATTTCCATCCACCATGCATTTATCTCTAAAGTTGCATTGCTTTCGTTCCTCTGCCTTATCTTCTAACATTTTGCGAATATGTGACATTATTTGGCTCTTCATGTTTGGCATGTACGAGCACGAAATTTTCATGGAAATTGTTAATCGAAACTTTGGCCTAATGCACCCGTACCATAAAATTTTCAATAGAAAACTGTTGAAATTTTTGCCTGTGTAAACGAGGAAGCATAAGTGCCACCGTCCTGAACCAGTATATTGTACGAGCAACCATCTCTTACAGCCCAACTAGAAGCCGTGAACTACAAGAAGCCTTCTAAAGTATTTAACTGTAACGCTATGTTATTGTGTGTGTAAATTTATTGTTGAATGAAGTACATAGGTTTTGTTAGTCTATATTTACTTAAAATTTGTTAATAAAATGTCTTTAAAAGGAAGATTGAAAAGATTATTGAATCTTAAATTGTATATAGCTATGAAAAGGTTTTTAATTCCTAAATCACCCAACCAAATTTCAAAATGCCCCGAAACTATTGCGAATTTGGCTTCTGTCGAGACTGCCGAACCTGCTACAGAGGCAGTTTAAAATAAAAATAGAAACGCAAGTAGCTTGGAGAGCATTATGGTAATTGACAAAGGAAGTATGTAAAATATCAGATGTAAACAAACATTTTGCTAGGGGTAATTTTACAAAAATATTTTTCAACTAAGTTAAACCAACTTAAAATATAAGTCTTGTTGTAATGTAATGGTGTTTTCCCTAATATTTGCGGAGTCAGAAACTTGTATTTTTAGTTATTTAATATCAATTTTTTGATAAATTTTTAATAGGTTTGGGTGAGATGTGTTAGGGATAAGGGTATGATTTTTTTTTTTATTTAAACTTTTTTTTTTTTTTTTGCTGAATCAGCAAATATTAGGGGAAACACCGTTACATTACAATCAGACGCCAAAATATTAGGACAAAATGTTGTTTTTATCAGTAGATATTAAATTGAATTTTTTAACATGTTTTCTAAGGCAAACTCTTAAAGTTTTGTTTTGTAGAAATAAGATAGAAAGTTTTATAAGAAAATTTTATATTGATCTTTGCGGGCTGGACATTTTACTCGGGAGTAGTGATCTACCGGATCCTTTATTTAAGATCCGGTTTCGGAACTTTTTTATAAATTAAGATCAGGCCGGTCACGGTTCTATTTTTTAATTTAAGATTCGGATTCTAAATATTTTAAGATTTATGAAGTTTCAATAAAGAACAAAGTTACAAAATTTAATTATTTTAATACCATTATTTAGTAAAAAAAAATTAATAAAACTATTTTGTAAAAAACAACACAATGATATTGTCTAAATGTTTTATTTGAAAACTTGGAAAAAGAACGTTGCAAATAAACAAAAAATCTATCTATACGAAATCTCAGTTTGAATGTTAATTTTCAAGCTACTTCTACGAATAATTTTTAATTTTGTAATTCTATCACGTAAAAGAAAAATAAATCTTACAATGCTTTAAACAAATAACGAAATTTTTCCTGATAGGCTTTACATTAGACTTTTACTTACAATAACTTCATTAGCAGCTGTTTACATATACAAAAGTAAGTAATTTAGTAAATAAAGTTTAATCATTTCAACGCAATTAAGCTTCAAAGAAACCTGTTCTTGTTTTTCAAGTTGTGATGAAGAAATAAAAGTTTTTCGCCAGTTTTTGAAAGAAATTTATTCCGCTTTCGTTCGTACAGGTTACCAGCTTCTGAATTAAGATTTCAGAATAAACAGAAGATGGTGGTGCCAAAAAATACCCTTTTGCAAACCTGGCAAGATGTAAGTATTTTTTCCCGTTGAGTCCCACCAAAACAAGCTTCTTCAACTTCTTCAGCAGATTAATTTTTTTCAGCAAAGAAAGCTTCAATTTTGTCTAAATTTCCTGACCAACTGAATATTTGCTCATTTTCGTAAGTGTTTGCACTTCTTTCCGATTTGACTGTACAGCAAAAATATTATAGTTTTAAATATCTCAAATCTTCCCTTGGTTGTGTGTTGTTCTTCGTGTTTTTTTTGTGTTTATCAAAATCGTTTTAAATAAAAAAATCTTTTTTATTTTACAAAAAAATCTACAAATTTATCAGTACTAGTTATATTGCCAAAAGTACTTTCAAATTTTCTTCTTCAGTAGGCAATTAAAACTGAATTAATTCAAAGTTTTCTTGCATATAAAAAGTTTAAAAAAAGTGTATTATGACGTAATTATAAATCAAGTTTTAGAGTAAACTTTGTTTTAAAAATGCCTGGCTTTAAAAATTTGAAAAGTTTTTCAAATAGTAAATCTTATTAGTATCTCTAGTTTAAACTCGCAAAAACTAAATGAAATAAAAAGTAAAAAAAAATATATGAAATAAAATCAAAGACAAAGGACTAAATTAAATTAAATTGTTAAACTTTGATGTGTTTGATTTAATGTTTTATAATACTTTAAATTGTAAAAAGAGAATAAAAACAGTAATCGAGCTTATTATTGGTTAAAGTTTAAAAAATCAAAAATAAATAGAGTAAATAATCATAATAAATAAGTCGATAAAAGTAGTAGTGTGTATTACCTCAACTTGTTAAGATATTTAGAAATGTATAGTCAAAAACTTTACAAACATTAAAACATGTTAAATAATAGTATTCTAGTCAATTATCTGTAAAGTGGTAATATAGTTTTGTTTATATTTATTGTTGCTTCGAGTTTATTGATCCATTAACTTTCCAAAAAATCTAAGTCTGAATAATTATTAGTGGTGTCTACAAAGATAATTGAAAAAGCTTCTTTTAAACCTTTTTTTGATGTTTTTTTTTTTTTTGGCGTAATGAAGTTTAAGTGCTGCTCTATCACTAACATCATCTGTGATTGTACTCTTCCAGATGTGTCTGTGAGAGCACCAAACAAAGCTTTTACAAAACGTTAAGCAAACTAGTAGTAATGCTGTTGTTTTATCGCTTCTGTTATTTTTTCTAATTTTTTTAACGAGAATGTTTTTTTAACATAATAAAAAGGTAGTCAAAAATAAACTGACAATGAAAAAACATAAGCAGTAAAAATTGCAGTGAACTAAAAATAATCTGATCTTTTTAGTGTGTAGCTTGATGACGGAAAGGTACAACAGGTCTATACAACAGGTCTATTGACCAAATATTTTGAGCGCTGATTTCTATTCAGCTCAATAAATTATTATTTAATAAATTTTTATTGTAATAAAACATTTTTAGTTGATTATTTGATAAAACTTATTATAAATATTTACTGTGAATGCTCATCAGATTAAAATCATGCTGATTGTGTTGAAAATAAGAATTGGAGTTTATTTTTATTCATGATGTAAACAAATCAAACAGGTTTTTCAACAACTTTATATTTCCTATAGATCTAAGACAAAATTTTAAGAGCTCAAAGCAAATCTATGTTCAAGTCTAGCCAGTCAATAAGTCAAGGCTACAAGCCATTTAAAGAGAGTGTTATTGATCCATGGAGGAGTAAAATTGAAACTGGTTAGGTGCAGTTATATATTTTTCTGTAAATAAGGGTTTGGAAACAAAACAGGTGCTGGAAATAATTAGAATTAAGCAATGTTATTTAATAATAATTAAAAACATTTTATAATCTACTTAAAGTTTGATTTTAATATAAAAATGATGCTTAGTTCATTACATTTAATTTAGTCATGCTAATATTAGGTTTTTAATTATATTAATTTAAGATAAGGGCTGCAAAGACTTTTTCCCTCAAGTCTAGTTCTCAAAAATCTTTTTTTATCTTCTTACTTTTATTAGACTAAAATTAATTCTACCAGTAAAAGTTTCAGAAACTACATTTTTTCTTAATAGTTTTTAATATATATTATTTTCTGTAAAATTTCAGTAAAATAGTTAGTTATTAAGTTTTAAGACAATTATTTAGTGCTAATGTAATCATTATGATACTAGTTTACTGCATTTTCTCAACAACTAATTGGGAGTTCACTATGGTGGAGGTTTTTTGTAGCACAGGTGGGGATTTGTGCTTCATGATTCCCTCACATTTGGTTTTTAGTTTTGAGATTTTAGCCTTCTGAGTGTTCTCCAAATGGCGTGTGTGTCACCAAGGGTTTTTATTAGTTTAAAAGATAGTTTTTGTTTGTTTTATGTTTGGATACTTAGAGATAAATATTAATGGGGCTGGTAAAATTACATATGATGTAACACACCTACTTGTCCCAGAAAATGTTTGTGTTGCAAGTGGTAGAGTTTAAGACTGATGATATTTACAATAATAAAAAATAATATTTTTAGTAAATATTGCTTGCTAAATAAAAAAACTGATCACCCCTACTGTAAATCATTAAAAAATGAAATAGCTCTGCATAGTAAATGTTAAAGTGGCTTTACAAATAAAACAAATTAAATAAAAACAGTATTAAAAACTGTAAGTTTTTGATTTTTGATCTTCAGATTAAATAAGAAATCACTTATAAGGTTTTGACCTTGTGATTGTTTGCCAAATGAAGAGTATTTTTGTTTAAAATAGTTGATGTTTTCTCTTGTTTGTTGCTAGGCATTTAGTTATTAACTATAATAGGACAAAATAAAAATATAGATTAAGTAAGTTGCTAGACCTTACAAACTTTTTGTTGTTTCAGAGGTAAGAATGAGACAAATGTTTTTTTTACTCTGTGCTTTTACTTATCATATTTGAATAAGGTAAATTTAAATTAGTTAGATTAATTAATGAAGAAAGCTTTGATGAAATAATTGAAAATCATACTGAGGAAAAAATTGCAAGTGAAAAAGATAGTTTGTTAAAAATTGTTGAACATATCAATATAAATTGAAATCAGTAAAAAATATAAATAAAGCAGTGAACTTCATGAATACAAAATTGGAAATTGTTATGAATGAAAGTAAGTAATTAAAGAGCAAAGACAGCATGTTGGTATATGAAAATCAAGTTTTAATTGACCAGTTAAAGGAAATGAAGAAAGAGACTACTAGTTTAAGTTCACAGATAGATTGATAGATGTTTGATCATGGATTTTAGAATAAGTCTAAATTAAGAGTTTGATTTAGAACAGTCAGGAAAATTTTAATAAAAAGTCAGGAAATTTTTCTCAGTTAAACTGAGTCAACAAGATCTGAACAGAACAAACTCAGTTAAACTCAGTAAACTGAGTTTGATCTGTAGCAACCATGAATGAGCAACAGACAGAAAAAAAAAGATGTAAACTTCCACTTGTAGAACCTTTATCTAATCCAATTTATATTGTAAACAACTTAAACCTACACCAGGCAACAATAGGCTCCTTATGGGAGGCGCAAGCTAAAACTGCAAAAATAGACTATTTCACTAACAATCTATCTCCTCCTACGTTTTTTGAGATAACTACCTCAAATTGTTACAAAATGTTCCTTGCAATGCAATATTTAGAAAATTCTGTGGCAAGGATTTTAAAAAATAAAATAAAGGATATATATTAAAAATAAACCAAAAACAGTTTTTTATTTGTTTTTTTGTTAAAAATATTATTTTTTTTTTTTAAAACTCCTTGCAACAGAATTTTTTAAATATTGCAAGAAACATTTCTTGAAAATTTGAGGTATTTATCTCTAAAAATTGAGAAAGAGATAGATTTTTTTATTGATTCTAAGTTATTTGCCATTTTAGTTTGGCCTCCATAAGGAACCTATTATAGTCTTTGTCTTTGACCAGCTATATCTCAAATTTTTTTTTGAGTTTAAAAATCTGTAAATAGCAACTTGTAGCTTAGTTATAACTCAATTAAATTAGACTAAATTATGAAAAAGTAGATTTATCCCCCCTATGCCCTTAATAATTTACAAAAAACACAATCCTACAAGTCTTAAACTTTTCAGGAAGAAAGTCTTGTTCAGACATGTTAAAAAGCTCTGCTTTGTTTACTCAAGCGTGAAATTACTAACTTAAAACAATCCAAAAATAAAACACTTCATTGCTGAATTACCATAGTAACTTTTAGCATTTTAACATCTCTGGTCTTGTTATATACTTATTTAAGAAAAACACCTTCAAAAAAGAAGAAAATTGGAAAATTACAGATTAATTCTTTTTTTATTATTAAACCATAACAAAGGTAAATAAATATTAATATTTGGGTGTCACAATTAATAGTAATCTTAGTTGAAGTCAACATGTTGAAGCATTATAGAAAATATTATTAAAAATAGTAAAAATTTTATATAAAACTTGTTATTAAAACCAAAATTCTTTGTTTTAAATCTTTAATTCACTTCTAATAATGTCATGAGAGATATATTTTGTTGCTTTGGGTAAGGCAAGTAGAACAAAAATAACTGAAATTAATAAACTTATAAATAGAGCAATAAATGCATTCATTTTAAAAGTTTTAATGAAAAGTGTAAGCAGTAGTATAAAGTTATCAAGAAATAAATAAATGTTAGATATTGGAAAATATCTTCAAGTATGAATTACTAGCTATTTTGCACAAATTTAAAAGAGGCATATTACCAGTTATTTTCAAGCCTTACTTTTCAATTACAAATAAAATTCACAATCATTCAACAAGATTTTCAGCAACAAATAACTTTTTTCCTAAAATAAGTTGTCTTTATGGTTCCACTTCTTTATCTTATCTTGGATGTAAAGTTTTGGAGCAAATTCCGAAAAACTTTAAGAACAAAACTTTCTTATAACATTTCAATCAGAACTAAAAAAAATTTAAGGCCATAGGGGGGGGGGGGGGTAAACTATGTTTTTTACAAATTGATCTTAATTTATAGAGTCTTTTCTAAGCTTCAAGATGCTTTTTATCGTTTTAAAAAATTCAAATTTTTTTTTGAGATATGACCAGTCAAAGTCGGGCCGCATAATAGGTTCCCTATAGGAAGGGAAAACTAAAACAGCAAAAAAAGACTATTTTATTTAAAATCTATCGCCTCCTACATTTTTCAAGCAATCTTCTTCAAACTTTCACAGTCTAATCTTTATACAACAACAAAAAAACGTTACTTTAGAATGAAACAAAAAATTTGTAAAAATATATTTTTTTTGAAAAAAAAAACACCTTTTTTTAAACTTTTGTGATAAAATTTGTACTTTTTTAAATTACTAAAATTCTAAAGTAACTTTTTTTCCTTTTATTATAAGGAACATTTCCTGAAAATTTGAAGAAGATTGCTTGAAAAATGAAAGAGGAGATAGATTTTTAGTGAATTTTAAAATTTCCAAGAAAATTGACCCCAAAAAATTTTACGGTCCATACGTTTATATCAGAAAATTTTTACAATAAATTAAATATCTCAAAAGTTAAATGATATTTTAGAGTTCTATAAAAACTGGCTTGTAGTTTGTAGCTAAAGCTTTCATATAAAAGCCTAAGTTAATTTTTGTAAAAAAAAATGTTGGACCCTCCTATGGCCAAAATTCAAGAATAAATCAGATTACCGTCAAATTTAATAAAAATGTTACCAATTTTTTTAAAGCCAAGCACTAGTAGTTTGTTGATTAGGTGTGAGCAGAATGATTTGGTCTTGGTTATAGTTTAGGAACATTAGTTTTTCTTTATCTAACTTTAATTAAATGTCCTTGTAACTGTTTTACCAAATTTTTTAAGTCTATATATTATACTATTTATTATTTAAATGTTTGGGGTGGGTGTCACTTTTATACAAAGTAAATTTTGTACAAGCCTTCACTTTGCACGTATTCATCCTGACCCTAGCTGTTGCTTTAACCCTAACCTTGACACTAACCATAAGTTTAACATGACCCTGATTCTAATAGTCAGGATCAACTATGCATGACTGTGCATAACAGAACAAAAATAAATGATAATAGTGAGTTAAAAAGCATAGTGATGCAATAAATTAAAACAAACATATAATAAATAAAACCAAATAATAAAAAATAATAATAAATAAAGATTTTTCTGCTTCTTGTAATCACTAATATAACTTTCAAAAATTACCTGTAATCTCAAGTATAACTTTTAAAACATTCATGAAATTTTTAGTGTAAACTTTAAACAGGGTTGCCACTTTACCTGGAAAAACCTTGAAAAATCTGGAATTTGACAATTTAGCCAAAAAAAAACCTGGAATTTGAGAGTTTTTGAAAAAACCTGGAATTTTAACAATTTTCACATGTTTAGTAGTAAAAATTTTGATTGAACTCAAAAAATCTATCATATAAAAAAAAAAAATTGTCATTATCAAAAGTTTTTTTTTTAAACATATTTAAAGCAGCTTTACACTATCTTTTTAATGTTTTTATACTATTTGACAGTTTCATACCTTTAACTTAACTCTAAACTATAAATAGACCTAAAAATGTGTACTTTTAAAAACCTGGAAGAAATTTGGTAAACCTGGAAAAGTTTTTGAGAAAACAAGTGGCAACCCTGTTTAAGACTCTTCTTAAACCACCCTTTAGTGATCTTCCTTATCCATAACATTAGGATAGGATCCGGCCAGAACAGAATTTTTTCAATATAGTATCTGGCTGGATCCTGGTATTTTTCAAACTATTGTCTGTCAGATCTGGATCTTAAAACGCATTATAAGGCTAGGTTCAATCAGGTTAGGGTGGATCACTACTTTAAATTCATCTTCAGCGAATTAAATTGGCAAATAACTAGAAATCACTAAAAATCTATCTTCTCCTACGTTTTTTGAGATAACTACCTCAAATTTTCAGGAAATGTTCCTTGCAATATTTAGAAAATTATGTCGGAACAGAATTTAAAAAAATTAAAAAATAAAAATTTTATATAAAAAAAAAACAAAAAAAAACAGTTTTTTTTAATTTTTTTGTAATAAATTTTTTATTTTTTAATTGTTTTAAATTCTGTTCTGACATAATTTTCTGAATATTGCAAGGAACATTTCCTGAAAATTTGAGGTAGTTATCTCAAAAAACGTAGGAGAAGATAGATTTTTAGTGATTTCTAGTTATTTGCCGTTTTAGTTTGTGCCTCCCATAAGGATCCTATTGTTGCCTCCGACTTTGACCAGCTATATCTCAAAAACTACTTTGAATTTTTTAAATCTGTAAAAAGCATTTTTTAGTTTATTAAAAACTATATAAAATAAGACAAAAAACCAAAAAAGGGTGTTTACCCCCCTATGCCCTTAATTTCCAATGCCTTCATCTGGTATAAATTAATAAAATATCCTTTATAAAACTGCAAAACTTTTTTATTAACACATTGAACAACTACCCTACTTTAACAAGCAGTTTTTATAAGATTTTTAGTATTGATGATCTGTTGCAAGGACAATTCCATAGTGAAACTGATATATACACAAAAGTTTATCTAGCATAATTTTTGATTCAAAGTGTTTTTGATTATGTAAATGATTGAGTTCTTTTTAATTAAGTAGTTAGTTTAGTATTTTATGTAAGTGTATACTTTACTTCTATATAGTTTTTTCTAAGTAGTTTACATTTTTGAAATAAGTTATAAGAGAGAGGGGACCAGATGAAGGAAACCATATCTTCATTAGATGAATAGGTTGAAGTGCTAATAAACAAACGAAAAAATAAATTTTTGTACATATAATAAAAAAACAGTGTTTGATTAAGTTCTTCTTTGTATTAAGGTTTTAATTGTAAAAGTTAGTTATTGTTTGAAGATTTTAGTTGTGAAAGTTCGTTATTAATGTAAGGTTTTTATTGTAAAAGTTCCTTGTATGTCGTTTCGTTTATTTAGTTACATTTATGTTAGGAAATGCTAAAAAATTGTGCCTTTTTTCAGACAAGCTGTGTTTGTAAGGTAATAATACAAGTATTTTGCAGATAAAGCTGTTTATTGCAAATACATCAAAAATACACAGATGGTTCAAGTGATGTAATGGAAGTTTGATGATTAAATTCAGCAAAAAACCGTTGTTTTACCCTGTATTAGAATAAAATTGAAAGCTTTATATAGTTTCAAGTGTTAGATTATGTATTTTAGAATAAGTTTAAATTAAGAGTTTAATTTAGAAATGTCAGGAAAATTTTAGTACAAAGTCAGGAAAAGTCGGAAATTTTTTCTTAGTTTGATCTGTGGCAACCATGATTTTGCCTTATGATTACTGTATCTATCTTTGAATGTTGCTTTAGTTGAACCCACGTAAAATTTTGTTATGCTATTTGTTATTATTGTAGCTTGGTAAATTAGGTTGCTTGCTAAGCAGTTATTATTTAGTGGCATTTTTTTTCCTGCAGTTGCAGGCTTTTTCTTGCTGTTTGAGGTTTAGGCAATTAAATATTTTGCTATTCTACTTGAGATTCTTTGATTGAAGTTTTCTATGCAGCTTTGAGATATTTTTAATGTGTTCCTGTCATTTTTTTTTGTATGGATAGTTTGTGTAAAAGTGTTGCTTTACTAAATTTAAGAGTTACTTGCCTCTTTTGGTAGCTATAGTTTGGGAAAAAGGCGAGTTGGAATAAATTATTTTTCTTTTTATTTCCTTTTTAGAAGTTTTGTTTGTTTTTTGAGTGGAATATAGTATACCCTGTCAACCACAAATCAGATTCAATTTTTCTTAAAACAACTCCAATGTGAACTAATGCAGGTTGCCAAACTTAAGACATTCTGATAATTTTTTCAACTCGTGCTTACTCAGGATAGTTGTGTATTTTTAAATGATCTGAGGACATTTTTTTTATAGATTTTGAGTAAGATTTAATTGTTTACTAGCACTATTTTTTATTTTTAAACCAATTTTCTTGAAGAACTTGGTTTATGTTAGTTTTCATAAGTTAAATTTTTTTTTTAAGGATTTTAAAAACTAGGGATGACTCAAGACAATTTAAGGTCACTCAGGACAGTTTTTTGATTCAAAGAGAGGCAACCCTGTGTATGGGACTTTAAAAGTTCGACTTTAAAGGTTTTTGTTGGAAGTTTTTCTACATGTAGTAATTGTCACAAACCTACATTCTGTACAATTTAAGATAAATTGAAGAAAGTTTTACAGAGGCTTTTTTTTGATTTTCTTAAATTTTTTTTTTTGTTTTTGGAAAAAATCAATAAGTCCCTCCATGAAAATTTCTTCAAATCGTTTAGAGCAGGGTTTCCCAAACTCATTTACTAAATCACCCCCTTTTCAGAAATTAAAAAAAAAATTTCCCCCATGGTTTTATAAAGTATTTTTTTTCTCTTGAGTAACTTTTGAGCCAAAAAAGTTGTATTTGAAATGTAATTTAGTCTGAAACTTATTATGCACGCACTTTTTAGCTGTGTTCAAAGTAATTTACAGGGCTTGAAAAAATATTTTACAGTTATTTTCTTATAAGCCCAGTAAAGTGTATTAAAATACTTAATCATTATAAAGGCTTGTGTAATCTTTAATCAATTCTGTTTAAATATAATTGTTTTGAAACTAATGAAACCTTTAGGTTAGTTGTGGACAACTTTTGTAGTCAGCAAGTGATTTTTACCAAAAAAAATCTTTCTAGTGTCAACTTGTTAAAAAAATACTTGCGGGCTGCATAATTTCAAAAACTAATATTTAAGAAAACTTAAAAACTCGAGTAAAATTGTAATAAATTGATTTACTTTTATTGTGATCTAGGAAGTACTATTGTGAACTGAAAACCAAATTGGAAGCGTTATTTCCAAATGTTAAGTATCAAAAAAATAAATTTTATTTGTTTTGTACAAATAGTTTTAAAGTTACTTAACAACGGGCCGAAATTTGACCTGATCTGGATGGTACGTTACCAGTCTAAAATCTTAACTAAAACCTGACATTATAATAATCTGTTATATAACAAATTACGTACATTTAGAAGTGAATGCTTAGTAAACTGTTTAGGTCGCACAATATACTAAAATTATTTTATAAATAGGCATATTCTAAAATTACTTTTAGAATAGATTAAAAAACTACAAAATAATGAACAGCTTATTTTACACATAATGAAATAAATATTAAAACATCATTGCTGATCTAGTTTTAGGAAGTATGACCGACTGATTGATTATCTCATATGAAAAGTGATCTTATCAATAGCTTTTGTTAATGCAGTAAAATTATTAATTTTAATGCTAAAAGATATTATAAGCAAGTTGGTTGTAAAGTTAAAAATTTAATTTTAAAATTTTTAAACTATATTTTACTAGTAGAATACCATGAAACAGTATTTGACTTTGAATAACCTTTAAAAAACTAAACCTTGATCCTAACAGTATTTCATTTTCTTTATTTAAATCTAAAAAAATAAAATTAAAGTTTTACAGTTAATTTTGTGAACAGAAAGTAATCAATTAAAATTTTTTTTATTAGATAAAAAATTTTTTGTAAGTGTAACAGTCTTTTCGATGGCTTATTTAATTCTGTTCGATATGAATTTGTTTTCTAGCTTTCAACCTATAATAATTTAACAGAGGAAAATAGTGAAAAATTAAAAGCTAGGGTTGAGCTATTAAAATTAACAACACATTTTAATAGTCAAAGTATTTTAAAATAAGATAAAACAAAAACCGGTTGTACTAATAGTTTAAAATTCCTTAATATATAGATTTTTTAACAATAATAAATCTAGTTAGAAAATAAAACTAGTTGAAATAGTTATAGTCATTTCAAATAGAAACCTCAAATCTATACTCTTTTTTGAAATAAAAACTTTAATGGTTATCAAGATTTTTTTATTTATACAGATTAAACAAGTAATAACAAAAATTTGTCAAATAAATATCTTTCAAAAAAATATTTTTTCCACTATGCTATAAAAACTTTTAGTGTAATGTAAAACGACAAATATAAACTAAAAAATTAACCAATTCAAATCATGACAATTAATAACTTTAGAAAATAAACCACTTATAAAATACAGTAGACTTCCGCTTGAGTTCGCACATTTTAAACAAAATTGAAAAGTGCAAATTCAAAAATGCCTTATCATTTTTTTTACAAAATGGCTAATTTCAATATGTTATAATGCAATAATGTTATGTATTAACGTAAAATCCACTGAAACACAAAATAAACAAGTCAGTCAAATGAAGCCTCAGGTCACTCCTTTACAAATATCTAGATTAGATCTTTTGCTCAAGATGTTGATAATTTAACTAAAAGCTTTATCAGCAACATAGCTAGAAGGAAAAGCTATAAACAACAATATAACTTCCTCCCAAATGCTTTTTCCAGAATGATTGGATACTTTTGGCTTAGTTTTGTTGAGTTCAAAAGCTTTCACATCGTTTTTTGGAAAAATTTACTTAAAGTTCAAAGTCAGTTTGTAAGTCTGAGAAAGTTTCCTTTAAAGCACAGGAAGGGTTGCAATTCCTATAAGATGTTTTGAAGGTATTTTATTTACTTCAAAATATTTTTTAATTTTTCAAACACAACCCTTCCTGTGCTATACGTTTTCATTAATTGGGAGAACGCTAGTTCTTCGTATGTTGTATCATCAACTATTAAACGCACGCTAACAAAAAAAAAACATTTATTCTCCAGCAAAGTGAACTCCTCAACCTGCATCAAAAAAAAATATTGCACATCTTTCGAACTAAATTTTTTTCTACACATTCTGAGATTTCATATATACGTTTTTTCACAGTGTTGTTGCTTAAAGGAATAGAACGTAAATCTGTACTGGTGTTTTTATAATGACTGAATTTTTCCAGAACGGTTTTAAAGACAGGAATAAACGTTTTTTCTCCAATGGTGTGAGGCAGTCCTTGTTAGACAACTATGAGAGACAGATAATAAGAAGCTAATTGTCCATTTTCAATACTTTCTGTAGATTTCTTGAACATGTTTGTGATTGAAAAACTCTGCATTCTTATCTACATCTTCTGAATAAAATATATGCTTTACTAAATAAAATGGACTTTTTTTTGTTTAAGTTTTACCTCAGGGTCAAATATTTGATGGCAAGCTAAAATTAGTAAAATAACAAGAATAAAAGTAAAAATTTTATGAATGCCCAAAATTCTAAAATCGCCCCCCATTTGCCCCCTTACCAGTTATTGCCCCCCCCCCTTTTGCCCCTTTACTAAAATTCGCCCCCCAACTTACTGAAATCGTCCCCAGGGGGGCGATATTGCCCACTTTGGGAAACCTAGGTTTAGAGGAATGTGTTTTTGTGTAAGTTTTTACATGTAGAATTTTTTTTGCCTAAAACATGAAATATATATACTTCCTTGTTTTGTGAAGTGAATGGTAATAGATGCTCTTCACTTTACGTAGGTGTCAATTATAAGTTAAGTATAACAAAATAAACTTTTGCCTCAGGTAGCTGTTTCATATATATGACTTAAGGAGTTAACTTAAAACATAAGTCAAAACGCACTTTTAAATTTTTAAACTTTTAAGCATTCTTACTTATTAAATTAATCAGTTCAAAAATATACACACTAAGATTGGTTAAAAATAGTAGAAGATGATAAATTTTTAATGAGATAGTCTTTTTTTGCCTAATTTACTTAGCCCTCTCATTACGGGTCCTATTAAAATCTCCAACTTTCTCCCCTCATTTCTCAAAAAAGTGATTGTTGTTATAAGAAATAGTAAAAAGCAACTGTTAGCTAAGTTGAAAATATTTAAAATAAAATCAACAAGTGAAAAAAAGTGACTTACCCCTCCCCATATGCCCTTAGTTCTAGCCTTGCTAAAATTTTCAAGTTATTATTTAAGTCTTCATTTCTATCTTTAAGACCTAAATGTATTTTGGAGGGTAGTTTTATGTTATTATCTGTTTAATTAACTGACTGATACAGGGTTCGTGCGCGTCAGGCTAAATCAGTTTTTTTGAAAAAAGTTGAAAAACGTCAGGCTAAATCAGTTTTTATGTTTAAAAATTTGAGAATCTCAGTTTTTGTCAGTTCAAATGCATGAAATTTTTTTAATTAAGATCAAATTGAGATGTGAATTTATTTCTAAATAAAGATTTAGTTATTAAAGACAAAATCAGTCAGTATTTGTAAAAATAAGTGCTTAAAACCTTTTGTTGAACCTCTAAAATAATTTTAAGAATCTTCATTATTTTATTTTTAGTAGATTATATACGTCATAATTATAAAAATTCATAAAAAATACATTTTAAACATTACAGTTTAGTTCAACAACTTAGCTGTTTGTCTGAATTTATTTACATGAGCTTTGTTTTTCAGAGCTTAGTTGGTTAAACTGTTTTAATTTCTAATATAAAGGCTTTATACCAAATATTTTTTAGATTAATACTCTAAGCAGTTTGTTAAGTCACATTTCTGTTTTAATAAAAGCTTCTGGTCCAGTCATGTAACTTATAATTGACGAATTCAAGTACTAGTTGACACGAACCCTGTATATGGGTGATAAGTGGTGGATGTAACTAAGCCCCAAAATTTTATAAAGGTATGAATTCATTGAAGCGAAAATTATAATGGCCAGTTAAAAATATTCAAGTTGCTGGGTAAGCGATTGATAGATGTTTAAAAATAGTTCATTTAAATTTTTATTTTCTTTAAAAGTAGTTTTGTGAATACTTTTATTGCGTTAATTTGCTAATTAAGACCCCCCAATACCCAAAATGCCTTCTGAAGGTGATTTTTTCTACTTTGAAAAAATGTCAGGCTAAATAGGTCTCTGTCAGGCTAAATGAAAAGGAATTTCGCGCACGAACCCTGCTGATAAAATATCCTATTTATTGAATTAGGGAAACAGATATAAAAAAAAACCTTAATTTTTTTTATTAAAACGAATTAAGGCATAGGGGGGTCCATCTTGATTTTTACAAGTTGATCTTATTTTATAGAGTTTTATCTGAGCTATCAGACATTTTTAACCGCTTGAAAAAATTCAGTATTTTTTGAGATATGAGCAGTCAAAGTCGGTGACCTCAATAGGTTCCTAATAAAAGGCGCAAACTAAAAAGGCAAAATAAAAGACTGTTTCAGTAAAAATCTATCTCCTTCTTCATTTTTTAAGCAATCTTTTTCAAGTTTTCACTGAAAGTCCATTATTAAATTTTAAAAAGATTGAATGCAGGAATTTTTTAATTTTGACACATAAAATTTTTATTAAAGAAAAAAACCACCTTTTTTTTGTTTTTTTTTTTGTCTCAAATTTTTTTAATAATATTTTTGAAATTCTAATATTCTGAGTCTTTAAAACTATTAAAGGAAAGTTTTCTGAAAGTTTGAGGTCTCTAGATCAAAAAATGAATAATAAGATACATTTATAGTGATTTTTTTAAATTTTGAGAAAGTTGACTCCAAAAAATTTATGGTCCATACATTTGTATCGGAAACTTTTTATAAAAATTACAATATCTCAAAAATTAAAAAAGATATTTTAGTTCTTTAAATACTGGCTTGTAGTTTGTACTTCAAGCTTTCACATAAGATCCAATGTTATTTTTAGTAAAAAAAAGTTTAGACCCCCCTAATGCCCTTAATATTATATACTGGCACCTACATTTTCGTGTGGATAGCCTCTCACTTATCCCATTTATTTAGGAAAAAAAGTTAATATTTGTATATATTTATAATAATTAGATAATGGTCTTTTTTTTGCGTTTTTAGTTTGCGCTTTCCATTAAGAACCTATTGAGGTCACCAACTTTGACTGCTCATATCTCAAAAAATACTTGATATTTTTTTAAGCAGTTAAAAATGTCTGATAGTTCAGATAAAACTCTATAAAATAAGATCAACTTGTAAAAATCAAGGTGGACCCCCCATGCCCTTAATTTGTTCTAACTATTTATCAAGCATTTATTATCTTTCAGGGTTGCCACACACTCAGGAAATTCAGGGAAACTCATGGAATTTTCAAGTTATTGAAAATCTCAGGGAATTTTGATTCTTTTTTTTTAACTCAGGAAAACTCAGGGCAGTTTTGGTTTTTTCTAAAAATTTCAGGGAAATTTTAAGATTTTTTAAAAAATCTCAGGGAAATTTTTTCTAGATCTAAAATGAGATTTAGTTAATACAGCTTCAATATTTTGTTCAAAAAAGTTAATTTAATTATTTTCAAGTGCTTATTTAGAAATTTTTTAGCCTTGCGGGTAGTTCTTCAATATTCTTAGAATCAACATTGTAATTTTTTTATTAATAATAAAAGTTTGAAGGATTTGAAAAAAAAACTCAGGGAAGTTTAAGGTTAGTCAGGGAAGTTTCTGGTCACTCAGGGAAGATTTTTTGACTCAAAGAGTTGCAACCCTGATCTTAAAAGAAAAACTTAAGTTACGTTGTTTGTGGATCAAAGTCTATGAATTATAAGTTATCTAAAAAATTTATAGTTGGACGAAGAAAAAGTTTAATGAATCGGAAGGATAAAAAACTCATTTTTGGTTTAGTATTTCTTCTTATAATGACTTTGAGTATTTTTTTTCTACATACACAAACTGAGAGTCATGATCTTGAAATTGAATCAAAGTATATGCCTTCAGAATCAAAGCTTCAAACTGGTATGTTAAAACAATTTGCTATTTTGTCCTTTTTTAATAAACCTCAAATTAATCATTAAGTTCACATAATTTAATATAAAAAAGACTTTTAATTCCATACAAAAAGCTTAACATTACCATATTTTCACTACTTTTTCATGTTTATAAAAAAATAAAATTAAACAAAAATTAGTGATATTTGTAATTTTTTTAGTTGTTTAAAGATAAAACTACAAAAGTAAAATTTTATAACTTTTTTGTTATAAACTTTTAAATAAAAAAGTTTTATGACATATAACTGTAATCCAAACTGATTCAAATTTTAATTTAATAATATAGGTTTAACTCTCCTTCCATTGTGAATTTATATTTTATACAAAATATATTTTTACCCAGATTTTTGCAATACAAAATTCAAAATAAACTTTTTTTGAAGTTTAATTTATTTAAATTTTATTTAAAAATTCTCTTTTATCTAAATTTATTTGAGTTGATTTATGTTGAAATAATTTATAGTCATTCTAACAATTATAATTTTGTTTGCTTGCTGAGAACAGCTTAAAAGTACTTCAAGCAAAAATAATGAGTTCAAATGAAGAAGTTTTCGTAATTTTTAAAAATGATATTTTTTATAAAATTAGTAAAATTAATAAAGTATTTTTAATAAAGCAGGGTTGCCACTTTACCTGGAAAAACCTGGAATTTGAGAAATAAAAAAAAAAAACCTGGAAAAGCCTGGAATTTTTAATAATTTTAACATTTTCAGTTGTAAAATTTTGATCTGACACAAAAAATCTATCATATAATTAAGATTTTTTGTCATCATCAAAAAATATTTTATTACAAAACACAATTAAAGTAACTTTAAAGCATCTTTTAAATGTTTTTGTACTATTAACACAGTTTCTTTTATAGAAATTAACTTAAAACTAAAAATAGACCCAAAAATGTTTACTTGTAAAAACCTGGAAGAAATTTGGAAAACCTGGAAAAATTTTTGAAAAAACGAGTGGCAACCCTGTATTAAAAAACACATTTAAAGTAACTTTACAGTATCTTTTCAATATTTTTTATACTATTTAAAACAGTTTCTTAAATATAAATTAACTTAAAGCTAAAAATAAACCCAAAAGTGTATTTTTAAAAACCTGGAAGAAATTTCGAAAACCTTGAAAAAAATTTGAAAAAACAAGTGGCAACCCTGATAAAGTTAAACTTAATTTTTGTCTCACTCTTTTAGTGTTTTCTTTTGTCTATCTTCATTCAGCAAAATCAATACAGTTAAAATGAACATTATCAGAATTAAGGTACAGATAAATGTAAAAAAACATCAAAAATTTAAATGCATTGACTAACCACAAAACTTAAAACCTAAAGCACATTAACATAACAGTTCAAATAAATATCTATTGAAAACATTAAGATTTGTTTATTTTTTATCGAGAAAAGGCGCTGCTAACTATAGAATGAAAAAATTCTAAATATAAAATTAATTTTTTAAAAGTAAAAAACTAGTTAAATTACGGATAATTTCTAATAATACAAATTTTATTTTAATCAAGTTAATTTAAATCAAAGTTGTGCAGCATTTTTGCAAAGATCAGTATTGTTTGAAAGCTAATTCCACATTAAACCTTAACGATAAAAAAGTAAATATTTGACAAACATCATTGTAAATATGACTGCATGCAATATTTGTTTTTTTTCGAAGTAACTATATATTTTGATAAGGTTCAAATTTTGATAATAAATTAATGCTAGTTAGTTTTTTTTATAAAGCATTAAGAAAAATTCTAAGTGTTTTGTATTCTAAAGAACAAATTTTAAGTTTTTTCAGTCTTCAATATAAAAGATATACGAAATTTTGCAGCGGTTAGAGGCTATTCAGTTTTTTTTTGAAGAGGTTTTAGATGGTTGATATATATTTTTTAAGTAGGGAGACTAGATTTACTTGTTGTATTCAAACTTAGAACGAATGTATATGAAATACAACTTTTTAAGAATGGTATTTTCAGTAGATATAAAACTTGAAATAATATAGTTGATAAAGTTTGGTAAACATAGTTAGTGTTATGGTTTATATATTTTTTTAAGTAGGGAAACTAGATTTACTTGTTGTATTCAAACTTAAAACGAATGCATATGAAATATAACTTTCTAAGAATGGTATTTTCAGTAAATATGAAACTTGAAATAATATAGTTGATAAAATTTGGTAAACATAATTAGTGTTATGGTTTCATTTTAAATTTTCATCACTAAAATTCTAAGATCTTCAAACAAAAGCTTATATTGTTAAATACAAGTTTAAAATTAGAGCTAGACGTATATATTTAGTACTTAGAACCTGTCATTTACTAAGAATTAATTTTTTTGTTAGCCAATGGTAAATTACATCTAAAGACTTTTTAAATTGAATTAAAATGGCTAAAATTTTTGTGTTGTCTGCCACTAACATCATTTTCCAATATTATCATAATTAATAAACTTTACTGCAAGATCAACAACAAAAACATCCAAGACAACCAACGACCGGTTTCGTCCTAATTAGCACTCATCAGGCAGGCATAGTCGCGTGAAACCTGTTGAGATCTAACCAAGCGGGCTTAAGTACGAAGTTATTTTACAATTGTTGTCATATTATTTGAAAAAAATATATATTTTCTTGTAACTTATGTATCTAGAATAATTTTAACGAAAGTATTTTTAAAGAAATAAATCTTTATAAATGTAATATTGAAATACAAAAATCTTTATATTACGGTCTATAAACTACATTGTAAGTCTGACGTAAATGTTGTATTATTGTTGACTAATCTTTACTGTTTAATAGTCGGTTAGTTTTCAGTTACATCTTAAAAACTTATACAAATTGTTCTACAACTTCCATAGGCCTATTGAGATAATGGAATTTGAACAAACATTAGGAGAAATTAAGTAACTTTTAAATATAAAGTGCAAAAGCATAATTTTAGATATAACCTAGCTAATAAAACAGCTATGTCATGTAACAAACTGCAAAAGTATGTTATGCCCGATTGACGTCTTGAATTTTATTAATAAATTCCTACTTAGACCTAGAGTAAAAAAAGTCACTAAAACTTAAAAACACTTGTTTATTTATATACAGGGTTCGTGCGCGTCAGGCTAAATCAGGCTAAGTCAAGCTAAATCAGTTTTTTTTTTTTAAGTTGAAAAACGTCAGGCTAATTCACTTTTTTTTTATTCAAAAATTTGAGAATCTCAGTTTTTCGGAGTTTAAATGTTTGAAAATTTTTAATTAAAAAAGATTGAGAAAACTTTTAAAGATCAAATTAAAATGTGAATTTATTTCTATATAAAGATTTAGTTATTAAAGACAAAATCAGTCAGTATTTCTAAAAATAAATGCTTAAGACCTTTTGTTGAATCTCTAAAAAATTTTTAAGAATCTTCATTATTTTGTTTTGAGTAGATTATATACGTCATAATTATGAAAATTTATAAGTAAAATACAGTTTAAACATTACAGTTTAGTTCCACAACTTAGCTGTTTGTTTGAATTTGTTTACATCAGCTATGTTTTTCAGAGCTTAGTTGGTTGAACTGTTTTAATTTCTAAATTAAAGGCTTTATACCAAATACTTTTTAGATTAAAACTCTTTGCAGTTTATTCATATATTTTACTGTTTGTTTAAAGTTATTAGATATATTTACAACACTAAAACTTAGCTTTAAGATATAAGTACTAAGTTTTGTGGGAGTACAAATTTTAGTTACGATTCTTTTTTCTTTACAAGAACAAAACATTAAAGGTTTTTTTTATTTAAGTATAAGCTTTTTAAATCTGAAACGACGTCAACAATCACTATATTTATTTAGAGTTTAGGATTTATAATTATGTATCAATATTAAGAATTAGTCAAAAATAAACATGTTTTACTTATTTTAATATTCGTGTAAGCGTTTCATTTTATATTTTAATAAAACACGACAATACACGTCGTTTTATTATAAATTTTCTGGTTATAATGTTTTTACTTAGTGCTTAATTAAACTGAACAATTGTGTTTAGTAATATGTATTAAATTTTTACTTTAGTAATAGATTAGATATAACACTTATTTTAAAACTTATCACTGAATTTGTTATGTTAAGGGCATAGAGAGGTCAATCACCTTTTTCACAATTTAGTCTTATTTTATTGAATTGTAACTAAGCTATGAGTTGCTTTTTGTAGATTTTTAAAGCTAAAAATATTTTCAAAATAAAGCTGGTTGAAGTCGGAGACTACAATAGTACTAATCAAGACCTGCCAATACCTAAAATGACTTCTAAAGGAGATTTTCCTTACTTTGAAAAAATGTCAGGCTAAATTGTTCTCAGTCAGGCTAAATGAAAAAAAATTCGCGCACGAACCCTGTATATAGAATATTTCAAGGAAAAACTAGAAGTTGAAAAAAAAGTACTAGAAATATAAAAATTAGAGAGGTAATTTTTTAAAGGCATAGGAAAGTAAGTCAGTTTTTCAACAACGTGATCTTATTTTATATAGTTTTAACTTAGCTACAAGATGCTTTTTACAAATTAAAAAAATTCAAAATAATTTTTGAGTTATAGCCGGTCAAAGTCAGAGGCAACAATAGGTTCTTTATGGGAGGTGCAAACTAAAACTGCGTAAATAGGCTATTTCATTTAAAATTTATCTTCTACTACGTTTTTTGAGATAACTACCGAAAACTTTTACGAAATGTTCCTTGAAATATTTAGAAAATTATGTGGCAAGGAGTTTTAAAAATATTAAAAAAAAAATTTATATAAAGAATAAACAAAAAAACTTTTTTTTTTTGTTTTTATTATAAAATTTTCATTTTATAGCCTTTTTTAAATATTGCAAGGAACATTTACTAAAAATTTGAGGTAGTTGTCTCAAAAAACGTAGAAGGAGATATATTTTTAGTGATTTATAGTTATTTGCTGTTTTAGTTTGCGCCTCCCATAAGGAGCGTATTGTAGTCTCCAATTTTGACCGGCTATATCTCAAAATTTTTTTTTGAGTTTTAAAAATCTGTAAAAAGCAACTTGTAGCTTTGTTAAAACTCAATAAAATAAGACTAAGTTATAATAAAGATGATTTACCCTATGCCCTTAAAAATTACTTTTCTAATTTATTTTTTTGGTCATTTTTTTTTAACTTCTAGTTTTCCTTTGAGATATGGCTCCTTAAAGAGTCTTTTAAGAGATTTAATGCTCATGTAACTAATAAAAGTGATTGTTACTAACAGTACCATATTAAGAATGGGCAGACAAACTACACAACCCGTGTGCAAGCAATCGCTGTTTTTTTTGATCGATTATAACGTACTAAATTATTATTTTAATTAAGTCAGTTTTTATTTAGGTTATGAGTGTTAATTTAATGTAAACTTCTTACTACTTGATGATTTACATATCTATTCTATAAAGTAAAAGTTGACAAAAACAAATCTGCCAAACCCTGGTATAGTTTTTGTAGTGAACTGATAGTTAGTTACAGGGTTGCCAAAAAACCTGGAAAACCTGGAATTTGACTATTTAAGCTAAATAAACCTGAAATTTGAAAAATTTTGAAAAAAAAAACCTGAAATTTTGAACTAAAATCATTTTAAAACCTGGAATTTTAAACAATTTTTACATGTTGAGTAGTATAATTTTGGTTTGACACAAAAGATATATTGTTTAGATAATTTTTTTTGTAGTTATCGAATTTTTTTTATTAAATACTCATTTAAAGAAGTTTGAAAATATCTTTTAAAAGTTGTTATACTATTTAACATAGTTTTTTACCATCAACTAGATTCTAAAATAAAAATAGTCCATAAAACGTGTAATTTTAAAAACCTGGAATAAGTTTTGAAAACCTGGCGAAAATTTGCTAAAAACCAGTGTTCGTGCGTGTCAGGCTAAATCAGGTATAAGTAGATGTTATAGTATTTGAGCGTAAGAATGCATGAAATATGATAAAAACACTTACTTTATAATATTAAGTATGACTACGAGCTAAGCGTCTACTAGTCAAGTAAAGATATGCAAAACCAAGTACAGTAACCTGCCAACTAGGTACGCACTTTTTAGCCAAAAAATGCTATGTTCTAAAATCAAATCAAAATAGGCTGGCTTTTTTTTTAAATTTAAAACTAGCCTGAATTGGGAAACCGCTCAGTTCGAACACGCGATCATTTCCACTTGCGCACTATTCCCACCCAATCAAATCCGAAAACCGATTACCTACCAATGGTTAAGGGTAAAAGTGAAAGTAAAAATCATAAAACATTTTAAAAGTAAATAAGGAATAAAAATGGTGGGATTTGTACGCGGATTGTAAGAATACCCTGAATTGTCCTGGTTAGCCTAAGTGACCTAAGATTGTAGTAACTATGATAAGTACATTGCAAACAAAATAAGTACATTCCAAACAAAATAAGTAAAAAGTCGACTTTTAAAATTCTTAAGCACTCTTTTTTTAAATTTAATATTGACTATAAAAACCACAGTCTTTTCTCCTAAGAGCATCGGACCATTTTGTGTTTTCTACCAAGATAACCAGTTAAATGAAAAATTGGTTAATTATAACTAAGCAGGAGTAATATTTTATAACCCTAAACTAGCTTTTTTAAATAAACAGATATTAATAAAAGCTTGGTCAATACTTTCATTAATCTTTGTTTATTAAAAATTAATAGTTAGTTTAATAATTATAATAATTTGTATAAGGTACAAGATATATATAAGACACAAGATAGATAAAAAAAAATGTGAGTTATAAAAACCATGTAACAAATTAAGTTAATATAAATTTAAATATAAATGCACAAATAATTACTTATATGTAAATACATATATTAAATAAGATTCAAGACTTCTAGTATCAAATATGTTTTGTTTTATGGTAAAAGTTATTGTTTTGGGCAATAGTCTTTAGTAAACTTTACTGGCTTTTAGCATGTTTGTATTATGCTTAATGATGGTAATCAAAAACCAAAATTTATTAGGTACGTACTGGTTGTGCTTACTGGTTGTGACGCACGTTTGCGTTGTGTTTAAAGTGCATACCTATTTGGCTGATTACTGTATACAAGCTTGCCAAAAAACCTGGAATTCTGGAAAAACCAAAAATTTGACAATTTAGACAAAAAACACGGAATTTGAGAAATTTTGAAAAAAAAAAAACTTTTTATAATTTTGATTTGAAACGAAAAATCTATCATATAGATTAAAAAAGTTATGTTATCATCAACATTTTTTTTCATTAAGGAACATATCAAAAGTAGTTTTACAGTATTTTTTCAATGTTGTTATACTATTTGACATAGTTTTTTACCTTAAAGTTAACTTAAAACTAATATAGACCCAAAAATCTGGAAGAAATTTCTCATAAACCAGTTGTAACCCTGTGTATATGTAAAATAATACTGACAGTTGCACTAAACAATAATCATAAATTGTTTTTTTCTTATTTTAATATTATCTTAAAATATATGTATCAAACCTTAGATAAGTTAATATTTGCGCAATCTTTTAAATAAAAATTGTGGTCAAGTTTTGCACTATTTTTACTTGCACAGTAGATGACATTTAATTTAAGTTGTGCTATTTCAAATTTAATAAAGATTACATACTTGAAAATGGTAATGGTGTTTTTATGGCTATAACTACTTCACACTATAATTTAGTTTAATAATTTTTTATTATAGTTAGTTTATTTAAATTGTATATTTATATTGTATGCAGTTTAAATTATAAAACAAAAGAAAAAATTACATTTAAAAATCGTTGAATAACTTGAAAGAAAAGGGTTATTCTGATTTTTTTTAATTTTTAGCCTGATAATGTATTTTAAAAACATTTTTTTTGTAGATTGTAAGAACTATGTTTACAACTCAACTTATCCCTTTTCAAAACCTAGACACACCAAGTATGGAATTGAATATAGATTTGGCGTTATAACAGATATGGACGAAGAGTCCAAAGGCAAGTTTACTTATGTAGTTTTTGATAATAATAAATATTTTTTTATAGTATTTATTTTAGTTATAGAGGGTAAACCTTGTTTTTTGTTATATTTTTCAGAATGTTGTGTTATTTTTCAGACACTTTTAACCGTTTAACAAAGTATAATAAAAATTAAGAAACAAGAGATCAAAGTTGGTAAGTTCACTAGGTTCCTGATAGAAAACGCTAACTAAAACTTCAATTAAAAAATTTATTTCACTTAAAGTATATCTTCCTAAATAAAGGTTTTTTAATATTTCTAGTAAAGGATATTTTTAATTAAAATAATGTTTTTATTTCGAAAATCCATCCCTTTTCGTTTTTTATATTGTTAAGTTTTAATTTTTTGTTATCGTAAAATCTTTATTAAAATTTTTTTTAATAACTTTGTAATTAGTGTTTCCTGAAAATTTGAATTTATTAGCTTTAAAAAAAAAAGGAAATATTTTTAGTGATTGTTTTAGTTGAGAGAAAAAGTTAACAATGAAAAAGTTTTGGTCCCTACGTTTGTACTTTTACAAATATGTATAATCTCAGAAATAGTTTAAATATTCTATATAGTCTGACTTATAGCATTTACACTAAGTTAAAATAGATTTAACAGTGAAATCAAATTAAATCAAAATCATAGTCTTACAAAATCCTTATTATTAGCTTTAGCAGTAAGTAGTGAAACCAGTAAGTTTGTTAATAGTTTACTAAAGCTAATAAAGAATAATTTAAAGTTTATACTTCAAGCAATACTAATATATAAAAAAAGAATATAAATTTCCAGTGTCTTAAAAATGACTTTTTGTACTATGTTTTAATAAGTAAGTTTAAAAAATATTCAAAAAGAAGTTTCATTTTTTAAAAATTATCACTTATAATAAGTTTTTATTTAATATGAGATTTTTGTTTGTTTATTGATTCAAAAGTTAATGACATGTATAGTGATATGTTAGATTTAATTACAATAGTTATTTTCATACTATAACTTGTGTATAAACAACTTACTGTTGTATAACACAATTATACTTGTAGTAGATGAAGAATATTTTTTAAACTAGTTTGTTAACTTAAGGGTAATTGAAATGCTTTAAAAAAAATTTATTATAAGTTTATAAAACATTCATATAGTACAGTAGTTTCCCAACCTTTTTGATGTCTCGCACTCCTAAAATATTTTAATTTGTGCTTGACCCCTTGCAGTACATGTAAAGTACGTAATAGCTAGTGTAAGTTTTAAAATTAGCTTTACAAACACTTAGGCCTTTATTTTGTTCTTCATCCAGAGTTCAAGAATATATAATGTTGTCTTCAAAATTAGCTTTAAAACAACTTAAGACCTTTTTTGCTCTTCATCCAAAACTCCGTTTTATATGGTTTGAATTGCTTGTTAGCTTTAAAAACCGATAGTTATGTTTTGTTAAGTAAAAAAGATCGGTTTACAGTCGCTGAAGTTAAAGAAGAATGTCCTTATTTAGCAAACAAAATTTAAAAGCCATCTCGCAACCAATGGAATGCTGCCTCGCACCCCTGGTTTGGAAACTCTGATATAGTGTTATGAATAAAATAATGTAATTTCAAGTTTATTTAAGCCTGAATTTATGTGCTATCTCTGACTGACACAATCAGTCCAAAAAAATTCAATAAAATTTCAGAATAGTAATTTTTATTGGCAGTAAAATATGTTTTGTTAATAAAATAATAAAAAGAAAACTTACAGTTGCTGACAAAAAAAATACCTGGAAAAGTTTATTGCGAGTTGCATCTTTACACTACAACCCAACTATGGAAAAAGCAACTATAACTTGGTTAAACACCGATGACAATCCAATTTCATTGTTTTCAAAATTTTCAAATGGGTTTTGTGTTTTGTGCTTGTAATATAAGTTTATTTAAATAAAAATATTAAACTTTTATAGTTGACATTTTTTCTTAGACTTAACTAACGGGAGCACGGCTATTCAAATTTCGACAATTCAAAAAAAAAGTTAAGGGCCACAACTCAAAAATTTGTATATATTTAAAAAAAAAACGTATCTAGGTCTAATTAATACCTCAGAGTTGACAAAAAAACTAAAATTTGAGAATCTTTGGTAAAAACCTTGAGTTTTAAACAATTTTTACGTGTAAAATAACGAAACTCTTTCATATAACATGACATTTTTTATATTATTTAAATTTTTTAAAATATAGAACACATTTAAGGCCATAGGGGGGCAAACCGCTTTTTTTACAAAAAATTACTTTGGTTTTTATATGAAAGCTTTAAATACAAACTACAAGCCAGTTTTTATAGAATTCAAAAATATCATTTAACTTTTGAGATATTTTATTTTTTGTAAAAAGTTTCCGATACAAACGTATGCACCGCAAATCTTTGGGATCAATTTTCTCAGAAATGTAAAAATTCATTAAAAATCTATCTTCTTCTTCATTTTTCAAGCAATCTTCTTCATATTTTTAGGAAATGTTCCTTATTATATAAGAAAAAAAAGTTATTTATGAATTTTAATATTTAAAAAAAAAAAAAAATTTATCACAAAAATTATAAAAAAAGTGTTTTTTTTTTTTTTTTAAATGTATTTTTACAAAATTTTTTTTGAATTCCAAAGTAATGTTTTTTTGTTGTTGTATAAAGATTAGAATGTGAAAGTTTGAAGAAGATTGCTTGAAAAATGTAGGAGGAGATAGATTTTAAATAAAATAGTCTTTTTTCGCAGTTTTAGTTTTTCCTCCCCATAGGGAACCTATTATGCGGCCCGACTTTGGCTGGTCATATCTCAAAAAATAATTTGAATTTTTTAAAACGACGAAAAGCATCTTGAAACTTAGAAAAAACTCTGTAAAATAAGATCATCTTGTAAAAAACATGGTTTACCCCCCTATGGCCTTAAAGTAGCATAATAGTATATTTTTATTACTTTTATATACCGTTTAGGACATTAGATTTAATTTTATGCTAAAAATAGACTAAAAAAATTTACTTTTAAAACCTGCAGAAAAATTTCAAAAAAACTTTGGCAACCCTCTACCTACAAATATTTATTTAATTCTTGCAAAATGTTTAGTACTTTTTTAGGGGTAGCTGTTCAATTTGCATGAGCGTACAAAGTTGCACAAAAATAAAATTGCACCAAGATACTTTTGCACGAAGGGTCACTTTTGCACGGGTTAATTTTTATTTAATTTATTATTTTACTAATTTTAATTAGTTTTTTTATTTATTAGTTTATTTTTTATCACTGTTACCCCTAACCCTTACCCCCAGTCGGTAATTTATATTTTATTTATCTAAATTAAACTTTTTTTTTGCTATCATTGTTACCCCTTACCCTTGGTCGATAGCTTTTTTTTTTGTTTTTTAATTAATACAATTTTTGTTTTATTTTTTGTGCTATCACTGTTACCCTTTACCCTCGGTCAGTAACTTTTTTTTTCTGTACTTTTTTACTACCGTGCAAAATTGACCCTTGGTGAAAAATTGTCTTCGTGCAATTTTGTTTCCTTGTGCAAATTTGGCTTCGTGCAATTTAGACCCGTTCCCCTTTTTTAGATATGAATAAGTTTTCAAATACAGTAATTCCAAGTTTATCGTTGAATAGATACTTTTTTATACAGGGCTGCCTGGAATTTTAAACAATTTGTACATAATAAGTAGTAAAATTTTGATTTGAAATGAAAAGTCTAATATAAATAATAAAATTGCCATCATCAAAAAATTTTTTATTAAAAAACACATTTAAAGTAGCTTTACAGTGGCTTTTCAATGTTGTTTTACTACTTAACATAGTTTTAAACTTAACTTTAAACTAAAAATAGACCCAAAAACGTGTACTTTCAAAATCCTGGAAGAAATTCAGAAAACCTAAAAAAAAATTCTCAAAATTTAGCGGTAACTCTGGTTATAGTTTTATTTTTTACTGTTCCAGGGTTGCCAAAAAACTTAAAAATCTGGAATTTGAAAATTTAGGCTAAAAAACCTGAAATTTTGAAAAAAATAAAAACCTGGAAATTTAAACAATTTTAACATGTTAAGTAAGAAAATTTTGGTTTGACACAAAAAATCTACCATATAGATAAAAAATGTTTTGCCATCATCAAAAACTTTTTTATTGAAAAACACATTTGAAGTAGCTTTACAGTATCTTTTTAATGTTTTTATACTATTTAACACATCTTCTTTCCTTAAACTTAACTTTAAACTAAAAATAGACCAAAAAATGTATACTTTTAATAACCTTGAGGAAATTTTGAAAACCTGAAGAAATTTTTCCAAAAACCAGTGGCAACCTTGATTGTCATAATCTTATCAATTAGAACTACAACCGCTTTTTCTTTTTATCAAACAATTATTTCTTTTTAAGATATGGCCTCTTAAACATTTTTAAAGAATTTAAATTGTCGTTTAACCCTTATTTTTATTGCTTGAAAAATTTATCACAACATTATAATAGACAAACTTATAAGCTCAGCAAAGAATTAATTATTTTAATAAATTCTATTTTAACTGTAAAAGTTAAAACAAGATAAATTTTATATTATTCTTAAAATTTTAAAACTAATTTATAGGTTTAAGATTTTCTAGGAGAGTCACTTTTGCTTTTGTTTTTAGTTGCTAGCTTAAAATTATCCATTTTTTTTACAGTTTTTGTATTGCTAATGATATTAAATATTTTATCGCTTTTTATTAAATATTTATAAACATCTGTAGTTACTTTTATTACTGATAAATTAGACAAGCCAAACTGTAATAAAAAACTATACTGTTAGTTATTAAAAACTTTTTAAACATAAATAATTTAATCTTAATAAAACAAGTTTTAAAACAGGTACTTTTTATTGTTCACAAATACTTTATTCAACTAATAGTTACAGTATTTAAGTATATGACCAGAAATTTGACCAAAGTTTGGATCTCATTTCCAATTCAAAATCTAGCCGAATTTAGTTGAAAATTTTGAAGATTTCTATGTAGATTTACATATTGCATTTATTTTTTGTTCGATTATTATCTACAATAGGAAAATAAACTTTTTTTTATAAACGGGTTAATTTTACAAGAAAAAAGTAAAAATAAAACTTATAGGTAATAAAAACAAAAAAATGTTTTTTAATTTTATTTTTTAACTAAAAGCTTTTTTTAAGTGAATTATTTAGTTTGTAGTAACTTTTAAAACTTAAAAAAGTTTATTAGAAAATTAAAAATAGATTCATTTTTAGTGATTTTTTTCTGTCGTTTTGGTTTGCGCCTTCTTCACGAGCTTTTTGATCCCTATTGTCTCAAAAGTTACTTTGAATTTTATTAAGTGGAAAATATTATCTGAAAGTTTTGATAAAACTTTACAAAAAAAGATCACCTTGTAAAAATCAAGTTGGACCCTTATGCACTAATACTATTCATACTTTGTAAAGATGTGTTATTTAATTATCACGTGAAATAAATTGACCACCTAGTAATATATATTTTTTATGTTCAAAAAAAGTATAGTTTATTGTTTTCAAACAAAAATTTAAATATGTTAGACAAATATTTTAGTTATTTACAAAAAAAAAAAAGTTTATAAAGTTTAATGCTTTTAATATAGCTTATTTTTATTAGCCTGTTTCCTTTTGTTAAAGTTAGTACCTTAAATCCTAAATCAGGAGTCAGCTGATTGATAAGCCTGATCAAATTCACCAAAATTGTCCTGGTTCGTAGTATTTTCATACAATTATATACAAGGTTACCAAAAAAACTGGAATTTGACAATTTAGAAATTTTTAGAATTTTGAACAAAAATCACGAAAATACCTAGAATTTTTACTTTAAAGTAATTAAATTTTGATTAGAATTGAAAAATCTATCATATAAAAAATCATTAAGTATTAAGTAGCTTTACAGTATCTTTACAATATTGTTATATTATTTGGGACTATTTTTTATCTTAAATTTAATACTTTACTAAAAATGGACCTAAAAACTTGTTTTTAAAAAAAGCTAAAATAAATTTAGACAACCTGAAATATTTTTCCTAAACATTTGCAACCCTGTATATAGTACTTTTTTGGCAGCTAAATAATGTTGAAAATATCAAATTAGTATTATAGCTCACTCACAATCAATTTGAATAAATTTTAGTTAAAATAATAATCACAAGGTTGTTTTGCACAAATTGTTTTAATTAACAACATTAAAATATTGATTGGTGCTTAACCTGTCTTAAATAGTAGGTTACTATTTTTAGTCTGTTTCATATTTTAGTGTATTAGAAATGTTTTTTTTGTAGTAATCGTGGAATGGAGTTGTCGGAACTTTTAGTATTTAATGGACATTTGTATACAATTGATGATCGCACAGGGATTGTGTATGAAATTGAAGATGAAAATAAAATTTTCCCGTGGGTAGTTTTATCTGATGGTAACGGTCATGAAATAAAAGGTTAGTTAATTTTTATAATTGGTATTACAGATAAAGTACTAATACAATGCATCACGGACGTAGTTTGCTAATAGTTTTTATGAGTTAGTGAAAATGAATCTAAAAACTTCAGATGTATATCTAAATACTCTAAATCTATTATAAAAACTAACTGCTTTATTTAGCTTACTATATAGATTAACCTGTCAGGTGTGCAAATGAACCAAATTAGTACTTTTCACCAAAAATACCTAATTTGTATTCTTAGAATTAGGTGAGAACAGAAGATAAGTAAAGAAAAAGTGTTGAGAAATACTGCTATTACCACCCTCAGGGTTAGCTGACTAGCTTATGTTTTGAGAATAAGCGACGAGCGCATCCCAAAGGCTCCTCTGTGTTACGAGCTGGTATTTAGCAAAACTCAGTCGCCAAGGCACAGACGTTTGAAAGCGCGACCTTGAGAGCATAAATGTTGCAATTTAAGGGTGGTAAAAATTAGATGATTGCGATAATTGGAGCTCTCTCGTCAGTATGAGACTGATTGAAAGCTTAAAGCATTTTTTTAGAGACCAAATAAGACGACAAAGGAATGAGAATTAGTTCTTTAAAAAAATAATACTAGTTATGTTATTACTCCATTTATTTTCAAAATTTTACCATATATACTGTCTTTATTTTTATGTATACCTAGTTCTGTGAGCACCCTATGTATCTGAATTTAGCTAATAGCAAGCAATTATCTTCATTTTGATAAACTAAAACTCTTTAACCTTTCATTAACTTAGTTAACAGCATTGTAAAATATACTTCAGGAAATAACATGCTTTCTTGTTATATAAGAAAACAAATTATCATCTTAAATATACAGATCTTAATTACCGTGAAGACCACTGATATAGTAAAAAATAGTTTTTGTCATAAGCTAATTTTTAAAACTTGTGTATACCATGCTTCCAGAATATGTAGCTAAAAAAAGTTACAACAAAGGAGAAAAGTCTTCATCCTTCTTTTTTCCACGTAGTGAGTACCACAGTTATAACTTTTAATATTAATTATATTACACTTCTTTCTTTAATTGTAGTTACTTTTTTGTATATTCAACTGATCGATTAGTGTACAATATATAGATCTTATACCAGGGGTGGGTAGTCTTTGTAGTCGGCGCGGGCCGGACTTTAAGCAAAAATGTATCTATTAGCTATTTAGTTTTTAAAAATTTTCTAGGTAAGTAATATCAAAGTGGCTTTTTAAGCAAAGTTGAATTTAAATAGTTGTTTAATAGCATTACAAAGAAAGAAGTAAAATAAATATTTTCAAAATAAATTTTATAAAAAAGCCTTTTTTTGCTCAAGTTCTTTCTCATCTAAATATACGTCGCAAGTAAAATATTTTTGTTAGCGGGTTGTACGTTGACCACCTTTATCTTACACGAACTGAGCCAAACGCCTGCACAGCCCTTAGAAATATTGCCAAGGTAAGATAATTTAGGTAAACTGGACAATAATTTTTAACGCTGTTGAACTTTTTGAACTTTTTGTAGCTTTCGATACTCAGTTACCTAGATAACTAAAAGCAGTAAAAGGTTTTGCAAAGTTTTTTGATCGCTTTCAGTATCGCAGGGAGTACAAGTTCTAGTAAAACGTTTTACGACATTCCAACTCCTAACTTCTGCATAGTCCGTCCGAAAAATTTTGTTATTATAGTAGATACACATATATATATTACAACTATTCAAAATATAAATTTAAGCGTTTGCTAATAAAGATCCTAGCGAAACAAGTCCACTGAAATGTATAAAAAATAACAAATTTAAACAGTACTCTTTCTTTATTACACTAAGACATGTTTCTGTGTCTTAACAAGTTAACATACTTCAGCGGAGCTCTGTAAAATAATAAATACTGTAGAAAAGAACAGAAGCTTAAGTAGGTGTATTATGTATATGTGTTTATTAAAAATAAGAATATATGTTATTTTATTATAGTAGAACTTGTTAATACACAGAAACATGTGTTAGTGTAATAAAGAAAGAGTACTGTTTAAATTTGTTATATAATTTATATCCTCTCTTAAAATAAAAGCATTTTGCCTCTTCTTTTTGTTTAATGAAATATAAGTAGATTAAAAAATTGTATAATTTAAAAGCTAATTAAAATTATGTCAACTTTTCACATTAAGTTTAAAAAAAGTATGCACATATTAATTGTAGTTGTGCTATCATATAAAAAAAAATATTTTGAGTATTTGCCTAATTTTGGCAGAAAATATTGGTATCAGATTCTTTTTCAACTAGTAAAAAAAATTGTTTATTATAAAATTACAATCTATAAATAAGATACATTTTGAAGTCGTTTTGACATAACAAAAAACAATTAACACTAAGTGTTGCTATAAGTGATTTGATAGCAGCTTTTGTCTTAACTTCAAGTTTTATGATTTTATGTAAATTATTCAAATCGCTGAAGATTTATAACTAACTGTTTTATTTTTATAATTTTATACTTCTGATGAATAGTTGTTATATATTTAAGTTTTGTATGTTTAATTTTTTTTTTTTCTTTAACTTCTACATATTTTATGAACTGAACTAAAATGTTTTTGAAATAAAACTAAATAAAGTGTTATTCCTTTATTTGAATATTAGTTTTGCTTGTTTGTGCTAAGTATTAAAATTAATTTTGATTTAGGTTTCAAAGGCGAATGGATGGTAAAAAAAGGTGAAAATATGGTGATTGGGGGAATTGGAAAAGTTTGGACAACACCAAGCGGTCAAGTACTTCATCACAATCCTCAGTTTGTAAAAATAATCGATCCCAATGTACGTTATAAAAATTAAGATTACTTATATTTCAATCAAGTTTGTTATTCGTGCCCGTTATATATACATCAAATACTCATATTTACTCTTAACACCTTGCAATTAAATATTTAAAATGACCATAAGTTTTTGGTTTGTAAAGCATGTTACACTTTTAACATAATTAATTTTTCTTGCTAGCTTGCAGAGTTATTCATATACTGTCAGTCTTGCACTTGGTAATTGTACAATAATGAGTAAGTTGTTAGAGATCTAAGGTTAAAAGTAAACACCCACAGAGTTACAATAATATTTTTTTAGATAAATCGAATACTTAAGCTAATGTTTAATGACTTAGCTAGATTGTTTTGTTTTAAAGTGTGGCCAACTTTAGCAGTAGTGGAAATATCCGTCAATGTAACTATTATTTGTGAAACCAGCTACCATGTATTATACAGGTTGCCACAAAACCTAGAATCCTGGAATTTGACAATTTAAGCTCAAAAAAACCTGAAATTTTGAAAAAAAAAGGAAAACCCTGGAATTTTGAAGGAAAATCACTAAAGCCTGGAAAAACTTAGAATTATATATAGTTTTTACGGGTAGCTGTCTAAATTGCACGAGGGGACAAAATTTCACAAAGACACTTTTGCACGAGCATACAATTTTGTACGAAGACAATTTTACACGAGTTAAATTGTTTTTCATTTTTAGTTTAGATTAATTAATTTTTTTATTTTAGTTTATTTTTACTATCATTGTTACCCCTAACACTTACCCTCGGTCGATAATTTTTTTCCTATCACTGTTGTCCCTTACCCTCGGTCGGTAGTTTTTTTTTTTACTATCACTGTTACCCTCGGTAAGTAATTTTTTTTTTTTTTTTTTTTTTTTTTATTAAGTTAGTTTTTACTTTTTTCAATTTTTTTACTCTCGTGCAAAATTAACCCTTGGTGCAAAATCGTCTTCGTGCAATTTAGTCTTCGTGCAATTTAGACCCGTTCCCAGTTTTTACATCTGAAGTAGTAAAATTATGGTTTGAAAGAAATCTATCACAAAAAAAATTGTTTTTGTCAAAAATTATTTAATTTAAAAACAAATTTTAAGTAGCTTTACAGTATCTTTTCAATGTTGTTATACTATTTAACACAGTATTTTACCTTGAACTTAATTTTAAACTAAAAATAGACCCAAAAACGTATACTTTTAAACACCTGGAAGAAACTTAAAAAACCTGGACAAAATTTTCCAAAAATCAGTGGCAACCCTGATTATATGTCAATTTACTATTATATCCGTACTCAGGTGGTTTTAAACTGTTGATTTAAGCTTTAATAAGTTATTTCAATTTTTTTTTACTTGTAAAATTATTAAATCAGTTATTTGCTCATTTGTTTTTCTGAACTGTGAAATACAATTTTCCATGGATTTCGCATGCGTTTCGTAAATCTGAAAAATATTTTATCTGTTTTACAAGAGTTTGGTTCATTAGTTTACAGAAAATCAAAATATTGAAATTGTTTGCTAGAAATTTTTTCACTTTCCCTGTTTTTACATTATTTTAGCATTTATTTACAAAAATAAGCTATGTGATTTTTTGGAATTTTCAACTTCTTCTTAACTTATTTTCATAATTAATTAAAGCCGACGATATATATTGGTAGTAGTTGTTTTTCAAATTGTAGATAATAACTTTTATAAGCGTTATTATGTTTTGTCAAAATTATTAGCCTCATATACAGAATAAAACTAGTATATAATAAACTTTTCAAATTTTGTTAATATAATGTACTTCATAATCTTGTTATTTATCTGTATCGGTACCGTAAACATACTATGTAACCTAGCCTAAACGCAATGTTTTTGAATCATTTAATTGAGGAAGTTTTATTCACATTTTTAAGTTAAACTTTTTTTAAGGGAAAAATTGAACATAAAAACTGGACAGAATTATATATGAAAATGCAAGAAGTGGCTGGTTTTCCTGATCCAGGTAAATTTGAAAAATTAGATTAAACAGTTTCTAATTTTAAAAAATTTATAGCTATTTTTTCACTATAATAAATAAAGCGCATAGGTAGTGTCAAATTTTTTTTTACAAAATCAACATTGGCTGTTAAATAAAAGCTTAAAATACATAAACATAAAGTTAAAGTATAAGTGAACTTTTATAGAACATAAAAAGTTTAATTAGAATTTGAGATGTAGTAATTTTTCTAAAAAACATCAGAATCCAAATTTATGAACCGCAATCTTTTTGGAAATTTAGAATTTCACAAAAAACTTTTTTTAGCTAAAGATCTAAATTTTTGTAAACTTTAAAAGATATTTTTGTAGAATTAAAAAAAAAAACTTACCTTACTTTATTAATTTAATAAACGTGCCTTCCAATTTTTTTTTCTTCATTTTATAAAAGTTAAACTTTTAAAATTTTTAAAAGATCGGTCAAAAAGTTTGCGTCTTCAATAATTAACCTGTAAAACTCTAAAACTTAGTTCCTATATAAAAAAAAACTTTAAATTTTAAAGTCGGTAAAAAGTAACTGGTAGCATAATTATTTACGTAAATAAAAAACTAAAGTAATACCTAAATATTTTTTTCAACTTTCTAAAGTAATCTGATTAATGTATAGGTTACATAATACACGAAAGTGGAGCGTGGAGTGATTTGCACAACTCTTGGTTTTTTCTTCCTAGAAGGGCATCAACAGAACAGTACAATGACATTGTCGATGAAGAAAGGGGTACTAATTTATTGTTTAAGTGCTCTGAGAATTTCGAAGTTGTGCAGTATGAACATATAGGTTAGTTTGTTTAATAAAAGTGTTTTGTTTTGAATAAATGTTTATTATTTATTAATACATCTAGTCGCCAATCTTTATGTTTATTGAAAACCTGACTTATTCTGTTATTAGTAAGTGAAAACAATGCAGTCAAATATTCGTATAGACCAGGGTTTCCGCAAACTCATTTTTGTAATGATATTTAGAAAATATATCGCCCTTTTTATAATTAATTAGGCAATTAATTTTTTTACTTACTTTGGGAAACTCTGTAACTGACTAAGGATTTTTTTTACAATAAGTTTTTGCAATTTTATAACAATTTTTTTTAGGTGATTTGACTGATAGGAAGCGAGGTTTTTCGTCATTTAAGTTTATACCTGAATTAAATGATGAAGTAATTATTGCGCTAAAAACTCTTGAGTATAAGGGGACTACGAAATCTTTTATTACTGTATTTAAAATTAATGGAAAAGTTTTGCTTCCTGATACAATTATTTCCGAAACTCATAAATATGAAGGTCTTGAGTTTTTATGACATCTTTGCTCAAGTTTTGTATTTAACAGATCTATATTTAAATAATCCATATATTGAAATATACATTATCTACTCTTTTTTTAATAGATTTCAGATATCTTTTTATAGAAACATTTTTTATCGTTTTAAAACATTACCATTTTAGTGTGTATATTTCAAGTTCTATTAATCTTTTAAAAGCAGTTATTTTATATTTTAACCGCAAGTTTATGACCAACATTTTATTTATTTACTCCTCAAAATTTTATACACAACGTAAAATGCAATGTTAATAAAGTTTTCTTTTCAACAGGATTATATTCAATTTGAATTTTTTGTGATACAAATTAGTTTTGCTAAGTATTACTACAAACATTGATATGATTTTATAAGTTACTGATTAAATGTTATCTTGCTTTTCATACTAAACTTTTAGCAAACTTGTGAGTTTAGTTATACTAGGATTAAAATGATTCTTTTTTATGATAGATGAAAAAATATTTTTATAAGCATATAAAAATATTTACTCTTTTCAATAAATTTAAAACTAGTTATGTTGTAATGATAATTTAAAGACGGAAAGTACACTTAAAGTCAGACTGGTTTGAATATTTGCTGAGTCAGCATCTCCTTATTTTTCGGTTAAATTCTTATCGCTTAACCCACCTTACCCAAACATCTTAAGAATTTAACAAAAAGTTAAGTTTTAATAATTAAATTAAAAATAGCATGAATAAAAGCTTATTTTTTGCTCACTCAGTAAACATGCAAACTAGACTGATCTTTAAGTGTACTATAGTTCCTTTAAAGACAAACTTAACGTTTCCTTTAAAAAAATTGAAATTCCAATTTTTAACTGTTAATATATGCAGTACGTACGTAGTTTTGTAAGAAACAGCTGTACAAGTTATATAGTTAGTTTTTGTGTACTAAACATAAATTATTTATTATTTGACAAAAATATCATTGCCAAAGAAATTAAACTTCATGAAGCCTCAGATTCTTTGTTTATTATTGTTTTACACTTCAAATAAATGAAAAATCAAGTATATTTGTAGAGTTGTAAATTATATTTAAACGTAAGTTATAAGACGTAAAGTGAGAGCTTACTAAAATATTTTTACGCTATGCTTTTTTTTTAAATAGGTTAACTTAAAAATAATTAAAGTTGAAATAGTATTTTAATAAGTTCTATGTTTTAAAAGCTTGTAGGTACATGTAGATGTTTTGTTTATAAAAAAGATTATTCCACAACTGTACAAGTTAATCTTGAAAAAAAAGTTCTCTAGGTTATTTATAAAGAATCTGGTCTCCATACTTGTAAAAGGATATTGATCATATAGAATGTGTTCAAAGAAAATATACCAGATTAATCTTCAATCACTACAATATTTCTTGTACGTCTTACCCTGATAGATTAAAAATAATAATATTAAATCTTAGAATACAGTAGACTTAAATTTGTTTTAGACTTAAATTTGTTTATACTATGTCTTTAAAAAGTACGCACTACCCGTGCTAAGTACGCACTTTTTGGTCGGGTTCAATTTGCGTACTTAAGCGGTAGTGTACTGTAATTCAAATTGTGCGCCAATTTAAACAACAATATAGTTACGTCATAAATCTAAGTTATAAATTTTGACTTTACGTTTCAACAGTCTGTTTATAACACTATCAATTGCAAATGTTGTGTTTTGTATTCTATATCTGTATGTATGTGTGAGTCATGTTTAACTATTTTAACGTATATAACAGTATAATTTTATTTTTCTACTCTATCTTACCAACAAAATTCTTAAAAGCGTAACATAAGTATTTAAAAAAAATTTTACTCAAGTTTAGTATATTTAAGATATACTTTTGTTATTAAACCATTAGCTTTTAATTTTGTTTCACTTCCATTTATTTTGTTCAAAAATTTTTTCAGACCTATTTACAACAACTGAGGATCTCATATATGCAAGTATATGAGTAAAACATTGTTTTGTTAGTAATAAACTGTTAAAATAAATATTGGATAAAAATCTCCTGAAAGACATTTAAGTCGGAAACTTTAAATTGTTTAATTTAAAACAAGTTACAATATTGTTTTGGTATGAAAGATAAAGCTAAAAAGCAATTAAAAATTAACGAGATTGGAAAAATTAGAGCAAATAGTTCGTTCTAAAAAATAATGAAGGTATATTATCTGCTGTTCTAAGTATTTTATCTTTTAGATGATTTACAGACTCGATTTTTTCATTATTACTAATAAAAAAATCCTGCATTTCAGGACAACTTTTATCAATAAGTTTTAAATGTTCATCTTCATAATCTTTACTAAATGCTTTTTGGAATGATATGTTAAAACAAGAGGTTTTATCAAAGTCAGAAATTATTGGCAAATTATTTTCATTAAGTAAAAGAGGAAAAGAAGGTGATAGATTTAGCTTTGATTTTACAAAAGAGTAAAATTTTTTTGAATTTGTATTTTGACAAAAGCTTTTTTCATGTTGTTTGTCAAAATTTTTTACAGCTTTTTCGTATGCTTTTGAAACTAGCTTGTATTTTTTAGTAATCTGCTGATCTAACTTGCATTTATTGTATAGCTTTTGCTTTACTATTAGTAGCTTTTTTAAATTAGAAGGATATGTTTTTCTCTTTCTATTTTTTTTCTTCAAGGGTGCACATTTTTTGATTGCAAGATTAATAATGTTAACAAATTTATCATAAACTTCTGTAAATTTTCTGATTTATTATAAATAAATTTTCAATCTATACTTAACAAATATTCGTTAATACACTTAAAATCCGCTCTGTAAAAATCTGGGTAAAGTATCACAGTAGCTGATTTCATGCTCTTATTAACATTAATAATTGGAATACTTCAATCAATATTTGAAAAATTAAAGTCACCAATAATATAGAAAGAAACATTTTTTGGTGTGAAATGTTTAATTAGGTCAATCATGTCTATTACAATTTTTATAGATTTAGAAAGATTTGGAGGGATATAAATACATAGAAATCTTAACTTTAATCCGTTGAGAATTAAATCAAAGCATATAAATTCAAAACCGTCAAAAGTAATATATTCTTTTTTAATTTCAATAATTTTTAAACAGTTTTTAACAAAAACAGCAACGTTACGTTAATATAACAACTTACGGTTTAAAATCTCATGTTTTAATTATAAAATAAACCGAAAATAGTCGTTTTTGATTTAATTAATATGCTAATTTTAACTATTAATAATTTATATTTTGAATAATTAAAAAATTATTTATAAATTTGAACATAAAAATTTCTAACACGTATTTGAACAAATTTTCAACATTTAATACTTTTTTTGTTATTTTTGAATTACTTACTCTCTCGTTGTAATTTTTATAGAGAATGCACATGTGTGCTTTATTTGGGACACGTTCAAAGTCCACCTGCGATCAAAGTTCACCCGCGTTCAAAATCCACCCAATCAAATTCGAGAACCGCTTACCGAACGAGGATTAGGGTTAGGGGTGATAGAGAAAAATAAATTTACAAAATTCAAAAAATATATAAAAAAAATAGTGAATAAAGAAAATGTAAAAAACATTCGGATAGATTTTGAACGCGGGTGGATTTTGATAGTATACCGCTTTATTTATGATTAAATTGATTTTATAAACTTTTGTTTTATCAGTTCTGCCCCAGTATAACAGACCATAACTTATATGACTCATAAAAAGTTGATTAAAAATTAAGTATAAAGATATTTCATTTAAAAAGTATCCTTTTTTTATAAAGAACACCAATTGCCTTTGATAATTTACTTTTTATGATTTTAGCGTGTTCTGCCCAGCTTAAATAGTTATCTATTTTTACTCCTAAGTACTTGTAACATTTTACTACTTTTACAACTGTTATACCTATTTTCAGACCTATTTGTCTACTTCAAAACATATATTTTTCTAACAAAACAACATGAAATAGTATACGTCTAGTTTTGTCTATATCTAATTTAAGATTCTTTTCAAGCCAACTTAAGACTTTTCAAGTTGAAAATTATGTTTGTCACTGTCTTGTAAATATGTGTTTTTTTTAATATTCTGTATAGTAAGTTATCATCTGCGAAATTTAAAACTTTTAAGCTAGTATTGTTTTGTAGGTCATTAATGAGTATAAGACACAAAAGAAGTCCTAAGACTGAACCTTGTGTTACTCCTACGTAAGTTTTTCTCATGTTGATTCACATCCACAAAAATTAACATACTTTTTCCATTCAGCTAAGTATGATTTAATTAACAATTGCATTTACCCTGTTACGCCATAACATCCTAATTTGTTTTGTAAAATCCTGTTTATCAAAATATAGTATATAACATAAACAAAAAAGCAAAATAAATTGTAAAATCTTTCTATAACAATGTCAAGTGCTTTTCTTAAATCAAGTAATACTGCACATATTGCTTCTCCCTGATCAAACCTGTTCAATACCCCTTCTACAAATTCAGATAAAGCCATGGTGGTAGAATAACCCTCTCGGAAACCAAACTGTCAACTGTTTGAAGTACTATTTTCAGTTAAAAAACTTTATAAACGGTTTTATATTACATTTTCAATTAGTTTATTTAATTTGAATACTATTAAAATTAGCCTATAACTACCTGGTAATATTTTAGATCCTGATTTTAATATTGGAGTTATTTTTGCTAACTTTAAACTATTTTGACATTAATTTTTACAATGAGCTTCATTGATCAATACACTTATAAATATAGAGACAAAATTGATAATTTTAAAAAAACTTTAACTGAGATATTATCATAACTATTTACCTTGTTTAATTCAAAGTTTTTTATAATATTAAGACTCCTTTTTTTGTTACATCTAAGCAGAAAAAACTCTTACTGATATTCACGGTATACTAATATTTTCCACCAGCGCACAATTCCCACCCGCACAATTACTACCCGATCAAATCCAACCCGAATCATTTCCCTCCCGAATCAAATCCCATCCGATTAATTCCCACCGAAGTTATTCGTCACTTTTGCAAGGATATTTTTTGCACGGCGTCATTTTCACAAGGGTTTCTTTTTTGCACAAAGCGTCACTTTTTGACGAGTATCACTTTTTGCATGAAGTCACTTTTTAACAAGTCATCTATTTTGCACAGTTTAAAACTTTATCAATATATTAACTATGTTTAAAATAAATTTAACTAAGTTTAATTTAAATTTCATAAATCTAAAACTACCACAGATGTTTTTGTGTTAAAACTTTATTCCGACTAACGGCGTTTCACTGCTCTCAAATAAATTTAAGAACAGATCTACGGATTTTCAAAAAAGTATTATATCGTTAATAAAATTTATAATTCAGTACAAAATGTAGAGAAATCAAAATAAGCTCATTCTGAAACTAAACTTAAAGATGTTTTTATTGCTAATTTAAGTTTATTTTTAAGTAAAACTTTTTAAAAAATCATAAAATTTTTGCTGATTTAATTATTTTTTTTTTATAGAAATCAAAAAAAAAAAGACTTTGACTTGGTTAAAAGTCAAAAGTACAACATAAAATACATGGGAACAGGTCTAAATTGCACTAAGACAAAATTGCACAAAGTTACTTAATTGCGCCAGGGGTTAGTTTGAACGAGAACAAAATTGCAAGAATGCACAAAATTGCACGAAGATACTTTTGCACGAAGACAAATTTACAAGAGGGCACAAAACTGCACGAGGGAACAAAATTGCACGAAGACAGTTTTGCACGAGTTACATTTTTGAACGAAAGTGAAAAAAAAAACAGAAAAAAAACTAAAATAAAGAATAAAGCTACCAATCGAGGGTAAAGGTTAGGGGTAACAGTAATAGTAATAAAAAAATAATTAATAGAAATATTATTTGAAATTTTTTTTTTTAAAGCTACCGACCGAGGGTAAGGGTTAGGGGTAACAGTGATAGTAAAAATAAAAAATGAAAAAAGTGTATATAAAAAAAAATAATAATAAAATAAAAAAATCAGAATAAGTTAACGACCGAGGGTAAGGGTTAGGGGTAACAGTTATAGTAAAAAAAAATATGAAAAACAATTATAATTACATATAAAAAGAAATTAGAATTAAAAAATAAAACTCAATCCGTGCAAAAATGTCTCTGTGCAAAAATGTCTGCTACTGCAAAAGTGTCTTCGTGCAAAAGTGACCCTTTGTGCAAAATTGTCTTCTTACAGTTTTGTACACTCGTGCAATTTTGTCCCCTCATGCAATTTTGTACGCTCGAGCAAATTTGACAGCTACCCAAAATACATAGACGCACAAAAAAACGCACGAACTAGAATATTTGAAATTATGTTAAGCTATAATCTTTTAAGCTTAATTGTACAAATTTCAAAAGTCTCTAAAAAATATTTCAAATTGAAAACTTTTTTTTTGGTAAAGTGAAACAACAGTTTGATATTTTTATCTTTTTTTAGCTAGTTTGATAATATAGTAATAGTAGATTTTTTTTGAACGTTTAATTTATCATTACAGCTTTAAAATTTGCTTAAACTTATATGTTAATGCACGTTACAACTTTTTTAGACTTAATCTAAAACTATTAGTTTTTATTAGTATTTTAACATAAAATTAAAGTTTAGTCTAAAAAATAGTTTAAGGTATTTATTAGTTTGTCAGTATTTGCCCCGTATCGTGTGTTAGAGCAGTTTTAAGCAATAGATTAAATAAATATTTATTTTTAATAAATTTTTACCAAGATTCCAATGTAAATACTGTTATACATTTTTATTATAATAACTTTATGTCTTACAAGCTCAAACTAACGTACAACTTAAAAGTTATTTGTTGTAGAATGTATGTACTGATTCTTGTTCTAGTATGCCTTTCAGTTTTTTTTTTTGTTCCACATGAAAGTCGATGTGAAATTTTTTTGATTTGAAGGTTTTTGAATTTTACTATCGGGCATATTTGTATATATTATTAAAACATTTAAAAAAAAACAACCCTGAGAACACAGCAAAGTAAGAATGTTGAAATAAAATTATTAAAAAAATTATATATTTTGTCTAAGCGGCCTTACTTAAAAATTCAAATCCAAATCCAATGGATTTTTTCTTGAAATCAAAGACAAAGGACTGTTTTTTAGAATAATAAAAAAACAATCTCAATTAGCTTTAAAGATAAGAAATATAATTGAACCTAAAGTTTGGTCTTTTTTTTTAATTGCAAAAAATGCTAATCGAGCTGAGTTAACGCTCTATAAAAAATCTGCAATTTATTAGCACGATACAATCACTTTAAATTATTTTTTACTTAGGATGATGTTGAATCAATATCAAGCTAACATTATAGTATATTCTATGTCTTTTTCAACCACAATTTTAGGCTAAAGTTTATATTTTATAAATACATAAGTAAAATTAAACTTGTTTATCATAAACTAATAAAACTTAAACATTTAATCACTTTTATTTTACAATATAAAGCAATTATGTCAATTGTTTGTAGATATTGCAGCGTATACATCAACTTGTGAAAGCGTCAAGGCAGGGGTGTTATAAGGCTTGGTTTTGTGACCCTTGTTTTTTCGAATGTCTTGCCAAACGTGAACTTTTTTCCTTTAAATATCTATCAATTTTTACGTGAACTTTTTTTCTTTAAATATGCACCAGATTTTATTGCAGGTTTAATGGTTTACTGAGCACAAAATAATATTGTTTTAGCATTACAGTAATAACAACCAAGTTCAAAAACAAATTTTTTTAAGGTACAAAGACATCAGAAGAACTCACTCTCTCTTCGGCAATTATAAACGTTTTCTAAAGGTCAAGCGAGTGAGTTTAAGCTCATCATGTGTTATTCCATCTGCCCTATCCCTAAATTCATCAAAAAAACATCACCTTTTAATTAAAAAATAAAACTAAATCTACTTATAAAGAAAAAAATGCAAAACTTTTGTTTTTGACCAACCAAAATAAAAACTAATCTTAACCCTTTTTTGAAAAAAAAACTGGTGACACGTCATTTGGTAAACACTCACAAGGTTAAAAGCTCAACACTAAAAACCACAAAGTGTGGGAAAATCGGTATACTAACATTTCCAACTCGCGCTCAATTCCCACCCACACGATTGCAACCCGCTTAATTCCCACCCGAATCAATTCCCACCCGAATCAATTCCAACCCGATCAAATCCCACCCGGATCAATTCCAACCCAATCAATTCCCACCTAAATCAAATCCCACCCGATCAAATCCCAACCAAATCAAATTCAACCCGCACAATTTCAAAACGAATCAAATACCGACCAAATAAAATCCCAACCGATCAATTTCCTCACGTTCAATTCCATCCAGGTAAATTATCACTCGAATGAATTCTCATTCGACTTAATCCAGTTCATAAATATTTCAAATAAAATAATTATCAACCTTTATATATGTTATACGGTTAGTTCAGATCAATAGTTTTATGCATAAATTCTAATCTGTTTAATTTTTGTACATGTAAAGTTTAGAAGAAAGATTGATTATAAGTTTCAGTCAATTTCCATTCTTTTTAAGTTTAAAATTTCATGTTACCTCATATATTTCGACCAAAAAAGTTTTCTTTAATAACGTTTAACAACTAAATTTTTTTCATAATAACTTATAATGAGAGAAATTATTAATTTAACAAATTTTTATTGTTTTCATTTTCAATAAGCTGTACCTAACTGCAAGGGTGTGTTTAGGCTGGTTACCTAGAGCCTGTGCGACCATGAAAAAAGACGAAAAAGAAAGTTTCGTTTATTAACCAAAAAAGCTGTTTGTTCATAATTTTCTTGTTTCGCTTGTGCTTTCTTTCCAAAATTGTAAATGTTAAATCAACGTGTATTAAAAATGCTTTAACAACTAAATGCAATAACAAAATGCAAACATTTTATTTTATCGTAAAAAAGGTTTGTTTTTGTGATATGCGCTAATAATTAAAAGCTTTACTTTCTTTTCATTGTGTCATAAACGGCTTATAACATTTGAAACTTTGTTTGTAAAGAAGACTTTTCATTAACTTATGCGTTATTTACAACTATATATTGCAACTTTACTTCTAGCTACATATTTATTAAAGTTATACATGCCAATTCAATCACATCTTTTAGCATGTTATATTTATAACGTGTTTTTATTATTATTATTCCAGTTTTGATTTTTATTCATTAAAAAGACCTTAGACTTTACTAAACTATTCAAACACGACCTCTATAAAGTGACATTACTACATGTTCTTTAATTTGCCATTTAACTTCAATTATCTCGTGTTCTTTTATATAATAGACCAATATTGTCTTTTTTTTATGTTTTGCTATTAGATAATGAAGTATTAACAACATTTGATAAACTAAATGAGTTAAATAGTTTTTAAATTTATTTAAACTAACAACGTTATTAGGTGAGAAACTATTTAAGAAATAGACAAAAAAAATTATAGATATTTGACTGAAAAACGTTATTGATAGTTTAACATTATGTATTTAAATACTATGGTTAACATATATGTTAACAGTTGAGTAGATGCTTATATATTTAAAAGACAACTTTTATTTATAGTTAGAAGATTTGTTATAGTTAAACAACCGTTAGTTAATTTATATTTGGTTGTTGCTATAATTAAATAAGTTTTAGTTTTTGCTACCATTATCCATAAGTGTAAATCATTATGATTTTAGTAAATAATTTGCAAGCAGTCTCTCTCACTTGTTAACATTTTTCTATCAAACTTAATTATATCAATTTGATACTGGTGGTTCAATAGTGCGGCTTAGCACCCCTATACCCTGTTTAAATAATATCATCAGGTCAATTCAATAGTGTGGCTTTAGCACCCCTATTCCCTAAATAACTTCCATCATGGCCAGTAATAGTAATGAGAGTGAGCTTAACTTTACAAGACGAGTCAGTAACCGACTGCGAGACCAAGGCGTCGAGCCCCGGCCTATTGATCCGCAATGCTCTGCACTCCGTGACAGGTCTTGTCCCACTGGACAAGTATCGTCCATGAGTGTACGATAGTTAAAACTCGTACAAAAAAAATAATTGGACATAAATTAGTTACCATGATAGAATATGGTTCCGATACTAAAAACTTAATTATTATTTAAACCTGATCTGGATTAAACTTTAGTAACAATGATAGCATTTTACAAGTAACGACGTTGCTCGCAAGTCGTAATTATTTAATTATCGTAGTTAACAACAAACAAAGCTGACATTAAACTAATAACATGATAAAATAAGCAACAGTAACAATTTTAGCATAAATAAAAAAATCGTTTTTACCTTACTAATTTCATATTTTAAATGATTTAAAAAATACAAAAAACAAAAATTTTAATGGGAGTTCCAAACGTATTAAAATTCTTAACTCGTGAAAGAATAAATATAATCGGGTTTGATAATATAGTGGGAATTGACCGGGTAGGAATTATGTGGATGGGAAATGATCGGGTGGGAATTGATTTGGGTGGAAATTATCGGGTGGGAAATGATCAGGTGGGATTTGATTCGGGTGGGAATTGTGCGGGTGGGAATTGTGCGCGGGTTGGAAATGAACGGTTCTGGGAAAATCATGAAGCTCAAATCCCCAAGCAAGTGCCGCCGACGTTTTGAACAAAACAACAATAACAATCCAATTATGATATCACTGCCACCAAAGTGATTCTACAATTAGCTGTTAAAATTTAAGTAGCAAATACCATTAAGCAGTATAAATTAAAAACAAACAACTATAAAGCAAAAAACTTCTAAAAGAAAATGAAAATATTCTAAAGTTTGAAGTTAAAAATATCCTAAAATATTCAAAGTAATGTACAAGAAATAATTTTATATTTCACCCTGGAAATAAATTTTTGAAAAATTTACTTTTTCCCAAAAAACTAAACTTTGATCAACAGTCATAAAGTTACAATCACACAATCAACAATATTTTGTAACCCTAAAATAAAAGTAGATGGTTATGTTGTTTTGAGAAAAAGAATTAAGAAAAAAAAGTTAAAGAACTATTGTTCAAAAACTGTAGAACAAAATATTTTTATAAGGCAGCTGTTTGTTTGCTTTTTTAATATAAAGAATAAAATAATATCCATTTTCTGTGGTTGATGCTAACTGATTTGTTGTAAATAGTTTTTTTACTAATTAAAAAAAACTACTTTCAAACAGTCATACAATTAAAAACACATAATCAACAGTATTTTGTAGCCATAATTGAAATAAAAAGTTAAGTAATTAGAATAAACTATGATAAAAATGTACCACTGTCCAGGTTTGAACCCATTAACTGAAGAATAAGAAATATCTACTCTGGTGCACTAGTCCATTCGGCCATTGTGATTTATTTGAATTACAGGTTTTGCGTTTATATTTTTAATTATTTTTGCTCTTTGATAACAGAGTTATTTATTGTTTTTAAGCTTTATACACAACTATTATTTCAAGATATATGTTATAAATCAATTTTTGTTGCTTGTAAATAAAATACAATAAACTTAATCTAAGATCCGGCCCGCAGATTGAAAATGACCGGTCCCTGACCGTTTTTTAAGCTTTAATGGGAATGGCCCGCAAATGAGCAAAGTGACAAACCCGCGAAGGGTCAATAAAACAAAATTTTCAGAAAACTTATTATAATACTTTTACAAAACAAAACTGTAAGAATTTGACTTTAAAAACATCCTAAAAATGACTTTATAAATTAATGTGTGCTAATAAATACACCAATGTGTCCTAATATTTTGTGTTGTTCTAGCTTAGTTTGAATATCGTTTTGCCAAATTACCCCAAGCAAAGTGTTTTTTAAGTACGATATTTGTCAATTACAATGTCAATTCTATTTATAGACATAATTTAAACGTCTGACACTTCTCAATCTATAACTTAAGTTTTCAGACTTGAGAAAATTTTGTGAACTTAAAGGATTCAAAAAAGTGATCAACTGTATCCATAAAATTAGAATCCGGCAGGATCCAAAACTTTAAAAAAAATTAAAATCCGACCGGATCCGGATCTCGACTTAAAATTAGTATCCAGTCGGATTCGGATCTAAAAAGTCATATTTCGGCTGGATCCAGTAAATCACTAGTTCGAAATCTCCGGCCCGCAAAAGACTTTATTTTTCCGGATCCGGCCCGTTGATTGAAAAACATTGCCCACCCCTAATCTAAGACATACTATTGGAACTAGTATAAAATCTTGTAATAATTTCTATGTTTATAACAGTTCTTATTTTATACTATTATCTTCACATTTAAATCATAACTCAATTAATTAGTTCACTAGAAGTTGCATACCAATAAAAACTGGTTGCTGAGATTGGTATAATTAGTTAGGGAAGTTAATTGTAAGGGGTATATGCTGCAGAGTGGACTTTTCTCCTTGTGAGTTACTGCTAATACTAAATAAATACGAATGTAAAGATAATAAGTTTTTTTTTTCTACATCTTTATAGATTATTGTCATCAAACCTTAACATCGCAAACTAAGAAGCTGTTTAGTAAACCAAAAACATTAAAAATAAATTCTATGTTTGATTAACCACAAAAAAAATTCAGTTTGTTTTTGTTACTTAACTTACTATTTTGATAAAGCTATATATTTGATTACTCTTTTGGGTTAAATGTTTAATTGTCTGTTATATAAGTAAATATAAGGTCTTAATTACAGAAAATATGAATTAAGTTCTGTTAAATGGAACTTCGTTGATTTAATAAACTGAAACATAATATTTAAGTTTTTCGTAAGATTGTGTTTATCAAAATTTACCCACGTTTTGTGGTACTAGTAGTATGTATTAAATGATATTACTATGCTCAAAAAAAATAAGTTTTTAGCATTTAATCTAACTACTTATTATATGTATCAAATAGTTATTAGAATCTAATTTTATAATCACCGATTGAATGAAGTTGGATTCTTTTATTATGAAGAATATTTCTAATAACATACAATTTTAATAAAAACTACTTAAGTCTGAACAAATGTTTTTATCTATCTAGCCTTTTAAATACTTAATCTGTTTATTATTTCAAGTATTTATGCTTAAGAGTTTTTTATTTGAAATATTAATTTTAAGTACATAATTAGATTAATGTTTTTATTAGTCAGGTAGTTTTAAGTTAAGTAAAAACTGAACAAAAATTATAAAATTTACTAACTAACACAAATTTTTTTTAGATGATATCTACTTTACAAATAATCGTAAAAAATTAAAAGTATATGCTTTTTAAATAAAATAATTTGAATTAAATTTCAATCAATTTAGTAACCAGTTACAAAATAAATTAAAGGTTCGGTTCAGTCGTTCTTGTTTACTAAGTGAAACTATTATAAATAACCAAAATTTTTATTTAAAAATCAACACAGTTTCTAAGAAATTAAGCTAAATCGTTCTGATTTAAAACTAATTAAAAAAAAAAGATTAAAAAAAATTATCACTAAATTTACACTTTTCCATTAGTAAAACATAAAAGTTTAATTTTATTTAAAACAACATAGCAAAAATAAATAGAAATATTAAGTAAATTAATTATTTTGTAAGAAATATACATTAAACATAATCGTTTTTTCAAATTGAAATTTATACTAAAAAGTTTAATATTTTTTATAGTTATTATCTTTTTTAATTTAGTAGCTTATTTATTTGCATACCTTCTTTAGTTAGTTCAAAAATTCACAATCTTTTATAATTAACTTTCTTTTCTTTTTTGTTGCACAATTGACTTATTAATTTACATATTGTCTTTAATTAGTTTAAGTTGAACTTCGAAAAATAGTACTTAACTGCATATTTTGTGCTCAGTGATGCTTAGTGAACCCGTAAAAACTGGTATATATTTAAAGGATAAAAGTTCACGTTTTGCAAGACTGTTCATACTGGTTTACATCAGGCACGTAGCTTGGTACGTTTCTGCAAATCTACAGAAACGTAAAAATTTGTGCGAAAAAACTCGTTTTTTTCGATTATTCAGTTTTTAAGACCTTGTTTCTTTAGCTTCAAGTATTCGTTTATACTTAGTTTTGCACTCCTGAGAAATAATTTAACTTTTATGAACTCTCTAGCACTTTTAGTGTCGTAAATATTAAACAAATTGAATACATCTAAATTGTATACAAATAGCTTGGTGTAAAAATCTATTATCAAATAGCAAACTGTTGTAAATAAATCCATTTCGAGGCTTGTAGATTTGGTTTAAATGATGTGAAAAAAAAAAAAAAAGTAAGTGTGAGAGAGGATCTTGTACTACTGAAATATTTGTGGTGAGTCAGAAAGAACTTTAAATTTTTTGAAATTTACTTTTTTTTGTCTTTCAAAAGAGCAAATACAGATAGAAGATGAAAAGATAAATTTTAGAAGAGATGAACCTCAAAGTAAAGTAACATGAAGAATTAACTTTTGTTTTAAATCAAATTGACTCTCTGAGTTGAATCTATTAAATCAGAAAAATAACACAATAAGACAAATAGCTTGCAACAAGAAGAAAAATTGAAAAACTTAATAATATAAAAAAATGTTTAGAGTAATATAAACAAATTATTTTTTATAAATATTTTAGAACTTTATTTTTTAATTAAAACTTATTTTAAAGATTTTATATATGCTTAGTAAGTAAAAGTTTTTATTTTTCAAGATTAATATAAACAAATTATAGTTTTTTTATTGTATTTTAGAACTTTTTTTTTTAATTAAAACTGGTTTTAAAGATTTTATATATGCTTACTTAAAATTTTTATTTCATTTTTTAGCAAAGTTAATAGATTTAAATTGTATATTGTAGCCACACACTTAATGTATTCTGGATAACTCTAGGATATTTAGAGTTTTATTTTTGAACTAAGGCTGACTCAGTATAGTTTTTTTTTATCAATAAAAAACTAAGGACATTTTAGGTTTGTCATAATGTCATAACAGATGTTTTTCTAGATTCGAATGAGATTTTGCTAGCTAGTTTTAATAATTTTTTATTTTATAACCAATTTTGTAAAAAAACATTGAAAAACTTGAAAAGTTAGTCTTATTTAAAAATTAAGAAGAAAAATTCTAAAGTAAAATCCTGGAATTAGTGTTGGTCATAGGGTAGAGCTGTTGTTAATACCTTTTTTAATTGTATTGTTATATTATTTGTTTACAATAATTTTGATTTCTATGCATATTGCTTTATTACATGAAGATTTTTTCAGAGTTTTTGGTTTTATTCCCAACTTTAAAAGGTTTTTCATTATCTCTGTTTTTTTTTCATCTCTATATTAACAATTTTTAAGTAGTTTACAAAATTACAAAAAAATAAATTAGTACATTTGTATTTTCTAGTTAGATTTACATTTTGAAAATTGTTTTTGAGTTTAAATTGTATTACTACTGTAAACTTGGTACACTATGTGTGGATTTTAACAAATTTAGTTGTTTCACAGATTTTTAAAACTCAGTTTAAAAGTTAAGTTTTCTAAGGTTAAAATTATGCAATTATCATTTGAAAGTAACACCACCCACTTGATACCATTGACACTCAAAGCTATTAACAAAGTCAATCAATCTGAAGTTCAGTTTGTTACAATGAGATCCAGATAAGTACTTCAAGAAAAAGCTCATTGAATGATGTTTTCAGACAACTATGTAAAATATAAAGTTTGATTCAACTTGTTTTAAAATATTACTGTAAATTTTATTTATCTACAAGCGTTGTTGTTTACAATATGAAGATTTTTGTATTTTATATTTTCTTTAAATGTTTCAAGAATATGGATTGTATCTGTGGTTTTGAAATAAGTTTATAAATTTTAGAGTGGTTTACTAAATTTAAAAAATATATCAGTTTAATTCTTTAATCTATGTTTGATAAAAAGTTTTAAAATAAGTTTTATACAACTTTTTCAATCTAAGATTAAAAAGAATAAGTTAGTACTATTTATTTGAACAAATGTATAGTTGTATTATTAATTCATAACAAGTTTAAAAAAATAAAAACTATATATTTTATGTTTAAAAATCTTTATCTTTGAATTTATTAACATATTTCACATTGTATCTAAAAAATATTAAACATTCAAGGTTTGTCGTTATTTAACTAAGTTGTTTTATTTAACAAGTTTGTTTTGTAAAAAAAAATTGATTCGTTTTTACAGCTTAGTCGTTCCATGTTTTCCTTTGTAGGTGTAAACACATTCAATGTAGGTTTTACCATCAATTTTTCTGTGCAAATATACAACTGCTTAATGAAGTATTAAAAAAATAAAAAACAAAAAACAAAAACTTACAATTTTCTCATTGTGAATGTGTAATTTGTTTTGCAACTCGAATGTTTGCCACGAGCCGTTGCTCGAAAAAATAACTTTTTTTTTCTTGAATTTTCTACTTTTACATGTTTATATTTGAAAACTAGAACACAATACGGGTTGTGCTTAACTATAAAACTATCAAAAACAATATTACACCAATCTTCCTTTACATCATTAATTTTTAAATTGAAAACTTTTTTAGTTGATCTTTAGAAACTGACCATTTTTTTATACTATCAATGGCCCTAAAATTTTTAAAGCTTAAAAATAAATTTTCTATATTTTCCTGCTCTATTTCACTTTTGCTTGTTATAGTTAGACTTTCAGATTCAGAAGTGCTTTGATATTCTGAAGAATTATCATCACTAGTTTTGCTTTTTTTAATTTCCTCTAGTTCAGTAGTTACCATTTCAATATCATTGTTGCTTTCTATTCTACAAAAGCTTTTTTTGTATGAAAACTTGTCCATTTCATTTGTATTATTAAGATTACTTTCTTGTTCTACTAAATCCCATTCTCTAATAATTATAGAATTATTTTTAACATACTTTATCTCTTCTACTACTTTGGTGCCAGCTACAGAATTTTTTTCTCTTTTTTTTCTGATTAACTTCATTTGTTAAACTATCTTTGTTTTTTTTCCATATAATCTTGAGACATTTAACATAATCATATTTTAGCTTTTTTGTCCATGTTCGATTTTTGTAAATGTTATTCAAATACATATTAAAAGCGTCATTCTCATTTACTTTCAAATTTTCTAAAAAACATTGCTTCTGTTGCAGCATCAACAAATATAGACCTGTTAGACTTAAAAAGTCTAGATATAGGTGAATCCTTTTTCATTTCTGTTACTTGAGACAAGTAAGTTTTTAAAAGATATAGCTTTTATTTAACACTTAGTATATGATAAACCGGAAATACTAGCATTTCTATAATGATGTAATAATAAAAAAAAATGAGTAAAATAGTTAAGAAAATAACTTTTTGTACTGTACATATAAAGGCACATTACTTTCAAATGAACTACAAAATTACTTTTACTTTGGTTTTCTTTAGACTAAATAACAAATGTGATATATGCAAAGCAGTACAATTGTTTTATATGAGTTTTGTTCAATAATTTTAAACTAAAGGTTACTACTTGGAACCGGCTTAGTTTCAACCGTTTTATTTTTTACTCAGACTTAAAATCTGTCCCTAAAACTAAGTTTATATTTAAATTACCTAAAAATCCGTCTAATAAAAGTTGGTTTATAACCTAAACTCGTAAGAGAAAAGTAATAAACTTTTATATCAGTTAATTATAATAAAAAAAAAGTTTAGAAACTTTTAAGCAAGATGTATGAAATAGTTTTTAAAAAATTAAGCTGAAAATTAATGAGGTTTATTAAAGTAAATAAGGTACAAGAAAAAAAATTAAATAAACTAAATAGTGTACGATAAATAATGGTAATACAATAAGTTCGTCTTAAACAGCCGATTATGACGTCAATAGTTGTTTTCATTTTTTGAAACTTATAATCCAAAGCAAAGAGGTTTATTAGATTAGCGTAAAAAACATTAGAAGGATATTGTCAGTAAAAATTGAAATAAATTAAATAGTGTACGATAAATAATGGCTATCACAAGTATTTCGTCTTAAATATTCGATTATGACGTCAGTAGTTTTTTTTATTTTTTGAAACTTATAATCCAAAGAACAGAGGTTTATTAGATTAGCTGTAAGAAATATTAGAAGGATAGTGTTAGTAAAAATTAAAATAAATCAAATAGTGAACGATAAACAATAATTATACAACAATTTTGTCTTAAACAGCCAATTATGACGTCAATAATTGTTTTTATTTTTTGAAATTTATAACCCAAAGCGAAGAGGTTCATTACAATAGCTGTACGAAATATTAAAGGTATAATGTTAGTAAAAATTGAAATAATTCAAATAGTGAACGATAAATAATGGCTATTACAAGTATTTCGTCTTAAATAGTCGATTATGACGTCAATAGTTGTTTTCATTTTTTGAAACTTATAATCCAAAGCATAGAGGTTTATTAGATTAGCTCTACGAAATATTAGAAGGATACTGTCAGTAAAAATTGAAATAAATCAAATAGTGTACGATAAATAATGGCTATTACAAGTATTTCGTCTTAAATAGTCGATTATGACGTCAATAATTGTTTTTATTTTTTGAAGCTTATAATCCAGAGCAAAGAGGTTAATTAATTTGCTGTACGAAAAATTAGAAGGATATTGTCAGTAAAAATCAAAATAAATCAAAAAATGTACGAGAAATAATGGCTATTACAAGTATTTCGTCTTAAATAGTCGATTATGACGTCAATAGTTGTTTTCATTTTTTGAAACTTATAATCCAAAGCATAGAGGTTTATTAGATTAGCTCTACGAAATATTAGAAGGATACTGTCAGTAAAAATTGAAATAAATCAAATAGTGTACGATAAATAATGGCTATTACAAGTATTTCGTCTTAAATAGTCGATTATGACGTCAATAATTGTTTTTATTTTTTGAAGCTTATAATCCAGAGCAAAGAGGTTAATTAATTTGCTGTACGAAAAATTAGAAGGATATTGTCAGTAAAAATCAAAATAAATCAAAAAATGTACGAGAAATAATGGCTATTACAAGTATTTCGTCTTAAATAGTCGATTATGACGTCAATAGTTGTTTTCATTTTTTGAAACTTATAATCCAAAGCATAGAGGTTTATTAGATTAGCTCTACGAAATATTAGAAGGATACTGTCAGTAAAAATTGAAATAAATCAAATAGTGTACGATAAATAATGGCTATTACAAGTATTTCGTCTTAAATAGTCGATTATGACGTCAATAGTTGTTTTTATTATTTGAAACTTATAATCCAAAGCAAAGAGGTTTATTAGATTAGCGTAAAAAACATTAGAAGGATATTGTCAGTAAAAATGAAAATAAATCAAATAGTGTACGATAAATAATGGCTATTACAAGTATTTCGTCTTAAATAGTCGATTATGACGTCAATAGTTGTTTTCATTTTTTGAAAGTTATAATCCAAAGTAAAGAGGTTTATTAATTAGCTGTACGAAAGATTATAAGGATATTATTAGTAAAAATTGAAATAAATCAAACAGTGTACGATAACTAATGGTTATACAAGAATTTCGTCTTAAATAGTCGATTATGACGTCAATAGTTGTTTTTTTCATTTATTTAAACTTATAATCTAAAGCGAAGAGGTTCATTTGATTTACTGTGCGAAATATTAGAAGGATATTGTCAGTAAAAATTGAAATAAATCAAATAGTGTACGAAAAATAATGGCTATTACAAGTATTTCGTCTTAAACAGTCGTTTATGACGTCAATAGTTGTTTTTATATTTTGACACTTTTAATCTAAAGAAGAGAGGTTTATTAAATTAGCTGTACGAAATATTTGAAGGATATTGTCAGTAAAAATTGAAATAAATCAAATAGTGAACGATAAATAATGGCTATTACAAGTATTTCGTCTTAAATAGTCGATTATGACGTCAATAGTTGTTTTTATTTTTTGAAACTTATAATCCAAAGCGAAGAGGTTTATTAGATTAGCTGTACGAATTATCAGAAGAATATTGTTAGTAAAAATCGAAACATTTTAACTAGTGTACGATAAACAATGGTTATACAAGAATTTTGTCTTAAATAGTCGATTATGACGTCAAAAGTTTTTTTTTATTTTTTGATACTTATAATCCAAAGCGAAGAGGTTTATTAGATTAGCTGTATGAAATATTAGAAGGATATTATTCGTAAAAATCGAAATATTTCAAATAGTGTTGAATATGAAACTTAGTCTTTGAATATAAAGCCAACTATAGAAATGTGGGGGACGTTACTCAAGTTAGACACACATTCGAAAACAAGTTCTTTATTCGATTTACCCCTCCATTACTCACTTTAATCTATAAATATCCTTTTAATATTTTGTACATACAATTTATAACATCTCCTTTTTAAGAATTAGAACATATTGGGAAAAAATGACGTTTATTGACGTCAAAATCGACTGTATAAACTAAATACTCGTAAAAACACCGAATTATCGGAAATACCCTGCCATTTCTCCGTTTACTCCTTAAATATCCTTTTAATATTTCGTACATACAATTTAGAACATCTCCTCTTTAAGAGTTTGAACATATCGAAAAAAAATGACGATTATTGACGTCAAAATCGACTGTATAAACTAAATACTCGTAAAAACACCGAATTATCGGAAATACCCTGCCATTTCTCCGTTTACTCCTTAAATATCCTTTTAATATTTCGTACATACAATTTAGAACATCTCCTCTTTAAGAGTTTGAACATATCGAAAAAAAATGACGATTATTGACGTCATAATCGACTGTATAACCTAAATACTCGTAAAAACACCGAATTATCGGAAAGACCCTTCCATTTCTCCGTTTACTCCTTAAATATATTTTAATATTTCGTACATACAATTTATAACATCTCCTCTTTAAGAGTTAGAACATATCGAGAAAAAATGACGATTATTGACGTCATAATCGACTATATAACCCAAATACTCGTAGAAACATCGAATTATCGGAAAGACCCTCCCATTACTCCGTTTACTCCTTAAATATCCTTTTAATAATTCGTACATACAATTTAGAACATCTCTTCTTTAAGAGTTAGAACATATCGAGAAAAAATGACGATTATTGACGTCATAGTCGACTGTATAACCCAAATACTCGTAGAAACATCGAATTTTCGGAAAGACCCTCCTATTACTCCGTTTACTCCTTAAATATCCTTTTAATATTTCGTACATACAATTTAGAACATCTCTTCTTTAAGAGTTAGAACATATCGAGAAAAAATGACGATTATTGATGTCATAATCTTATTGTAAATAAATAACAATTTTAAGTTTTTTGTGTTAAAACGTATCTATATTTTAGTTAGGATGCTCAAACTGCAAAAAATGGTTTCATTTCTGTTTCTTCCATACAATAACTCAAACGAAATATTTGAGTCTTTTGATAAGAAGAAGTGGTATTGCACACTTTGTGGATACGTCCAAAGTTCTGACGAAAAGTGTTTTAAAGAAGATTTTTTTAAACCACATACAACTTGTTTAATAGTTGATAATTACGAGATGATATTTTTTGTTTAGTTTGTTTTTGTTTATAATAAATTTTGCTTACAATATGACTGACGGTTTTTTATATGCGAAGGTGGCATTTTAATAAATGACACTCTTTAATTAGTTCAAGTATGTTACATTATTAAAAATTTATTAAAAAAAGTTACTAAAAATCTAATACTTATGAACAATAAATTAGTATTACTACACTTTTTTATTTTCAATATTCGATTTTATATAATTATACACTGAAAATGCTACTAGTAAAAAAACAAGTAAAAACTGCAACACATGTACAAATATTATAACAAAATTAATTTATGAGTATTTGGTACGAAATATTAAAAGGATAATTACGGAGTAAAAGGAGTAATGGAAGGGTCTTTCCGATAATTCGGTGTTTTTACGAGTACTTGGTTTATACAGTCGATTATGACGTCAATAATTGTCATTTTTTCTCGATATGTTCTAATTCTTGAAGAGGAGATGTTCTGAATTGTATGTACGAAATATTAAAAGGATATTTGAAGATTAAAGTGAGTAATGGAGGGGTAAGTCGATTATAGAACTTGTATTCGAATGTGTGTCTAACTTGAGTAACTTAAAGGGGGGGGGGGGGTAAGTTATGTTTTTTACAAGTTGATCTTATTTTATAGAATTTTTCTAAGCTCTAGATGCTTTAAATGGTTTTAAAAATTTCGAATAATTTTTGAGATATGACTAGTCAAAGTCGAGCCGCATAATATGTTTCCTATGGGAAGGGAAAACTAAAACAACAAAAAAAGACTATTTTGTTTAAAGTCTATCTCCTCCAACATTTTTCAAGCAATCTTCTTTAAACTTTCACAGTCTAATCTTTATACAATAGCAAAAAAGCGTTACTTGTGAATTAAAAAAAAATTTAGTAAAAATATATTTCTTTTGTAAAAAAAAGATTTTTTTTAAATTTGTAAATTTATTTTTAATTTTTAAATTATCAAAATTTATAAATAAGGTTTTTTTTTAAATTGTAAGGAACATTTCCTGAAAATTTGAAGAAGATTGCTTGAAAAATGAAGGAGGAGGTAGATTTTTAGTAATATTTTAAAATTTCTGAGAAAATTGACACTGAAAAATTTGGGGTCCATACATTTGTATCCAAAAAAAAATTTGGTTATGGTTAACTTTAGGTGAGCACCAATATCAAACTGAAATTATAATATATTCGATGTCTTATTAAGGGCATAGGGGGAGGTAAACACCCTTTTTTGGTTTTTAATCTTATTTTATATAGTTTTTACTAAGCTACAAAATGCTTTTTACAGATTGAAAAATTCAAAACAGGTTTTGAGATATAGCCGGTCAAAGTCGGAGCCAACAATAGGTTCCTTATGGGAGGCACAAACTAAAACGGCAAAAATAGACTATTTCACTAAAAACCTATCTTCTGCTACGTTTTTTGAGATAACTACCTCAAACTTTCAGGAAATGTTCCTTGATATATTTAGAAAATTCTGTTGCAAGGAATTTTAAAAAAATTGAAAAATAAAAATTTTATATAAAAAATAAACAAAAAAAACAGTTTTTTTTTTTGTTTTTTGTTATAAAATTATAATTTTTTAATATTCAGGGTTCGTGCGCGTCAGGCTAAATCAGGCTAAGTCAGGCTAAATCAGTTTTTTTGCAAAAAGTTGAAAAACGTCAGGCTAAATCAGTTTTTTTATTTAAAAATCTGAGAATTTCAGTTTTTCTGAGTTCAAATGCTTCAAAATTTTTATAAAAAAATAAATTGAGAAATCTTTTTAAGATCAAATTGAGATGTGAATTAATTTATAAATAATGATTTAGTTATTAAAGACAAAATCAGTCAGTATTTGTAAAAATAAATGCTTAAAACCTTTTGTTGTATCTCTAAAAAATTTTTAAGATTCTTCATTATTTTATTCTGAGTAGATTATATACGTCATAATTATGAAAATTCATAAAAATATACAGTTTAAACATTACAGTTTAGTTCAACAAATTAGCTGTTTGCCTGAATTTTAGTACTCGTGTAAGCGTTTCATTTTAAATTTTAATAAAACACCACAATGCACGTCGTTTTATTATAAATCTTCTAGTTATAATGTTGTTACATTGAACAATTGTGTTTAGTAATATATATTAAATTTTATACTAGTAATAGATTAGATATAACACTTATTTTAAAACTTATCACTGAATTTGTTATGTTAAGGGCATAGGGGGGTTCAATCACCTTTTTCACAATTTAGTCTTATTTTATTGAGTTGTAACTTGTAACTAAGCTATGAGTTGCTTTTTGCAGATTTTTAAAGCTCAAAATATTTTTTATATTAAGCTGGTTAAAGTTGGAGACTACAATAGTACTAATCAAGACCCCCCAATATCTAAAATGACTTCTAAAGAGGATTTTCCTTACTTTGAAAAAATGTCAGGCTAAATTGGTCCCTGTCAGGCTAAATGAAAAAAATTTCGCGCACGAACCCTGAATATTTTTAAATTTTGTTCCGACAGAATTTTCTAAATATTGCAAGGAACATTTCCTGAAAATTTGAGGTAGTTATCTCAAAAAACGTAGGAGAAGATAGATTTTTAGTGATTTCTAGTTATTTGCCGTTTTAGTTTGCGCCTCCCATAAGGATCCTATTATTGCCTCCGACTTTGACCAGCTATATCTCAAAAAATATTTTGATTTTTTTAAATCTGTAAAAAGCATCATGTAGCTTAGTAAAATATATATAAAATAAGATCAAAAACCAAAAAAGGGTGTTTACCCCCCCTCACCCCTATGCCCTTAACCATAATGTTAGGCTAAAAAAATGATACTTTATTTTAAAGAAGCTATATAAATACATAGAAAGAACTATAGTGGTATATTATAAACTAAAATACTTAATCAATTTTATTTTACAATATCATTATCATTATAAATTATTGTATTGAAATAATCATTTTTATAGTGTAAATTAAAAGCAATTAAGTATATAAGTTTATTAGTTATGATATATAAGTTTAATTTTATTCATGTATTTGTAATAAATATTTTTTTAGTCTAAAATTAGGATTAAATAAGATATCAAATGTATTATGATTTCAGCTTGATATTGGTGCTCACCTCAAGTTAACCATGACCAAAACTTTTTTAAAGTAAACTTCTGCAGCACCAATCTCATTACTGAAAATTTGAGGTAATTATCTCAAAAAATGTAGCAGGAATTAGATCTTTGGTGATTTCTATTTATTTGTTGATTTAGTTTTTTATTTTATAAATAACCTATTGTATTCACTGACTTAAACTTGCTATATCTAAAGAAAAATTTAAAAATTATATGTAAAAAGCAACTTATAGCTTATTTAAAACTACAAAACAAGACCATGTTGTAAAAAAAAGATTAATTCTCCCCTATGCCCTTAATATACTAGAGTTTTACACAAATCTGAAATTTTATACAAACCAGAGCTCATTAAAGTAAATGGAAGTACCCACAAAGAAAGACTTCTAAACTTCTGTGCTCTTGTGGCAGAGATTGATGAGTGTTTTTGAGTTATTTAGTAACATACACTAATGATTTTAGGGACTTCTTCCCCAAAAATACATGAAAATAGAAATGAAGATATTGTGGTAGGAATTGTTGTGCTACATAGTATTTTGTTACTTGTAAAGGTAAAAATGATGATGGGACTAATAAGATGGGTTATCTAATGATAAATATATCTAGAATCAATTTAAAGTTAAAAACCCTGCTTAAGCGTTATATGCTAAATTGCATCAAGGTTTTATTCTTGATAGTAAAATTGATGGGGAATGTGATGCTTCTAATGAGTAATTGTTTTTTACAGAGAAATCATACCCAATAGCATCCATAGTTAGTGCTATATTTTAAAGACAGTTGAAAATAGTTGTTCAATAGGTTTTTCATTCATAAATAAAGCAATTAGCATATTTACTACTATTTATACATTTATAGCTAAATAAATAACTGCACAAACATGATCACCTCCATTCTAAAAAGTGAGTATATTTTTACAAAATTAGTTTGATAATATGTGTAGCAATTAATATTAAAAAAACAGCTGTGCTTTTTAACTTTTTGAAAAGTACAATATAACAGATGAAATTTTATAATTTTTTATGATCATGATACTATATTACATTTAAATCAAATGATTAAGATTTATTTAATAAATAAAATTGTTTATATCTAACTAAACTAGGAAGTTTAAAATACTGAATTATTTTACTTTAGTATTATAACAGGGTTCGTGCGCGTCAGGCTAAGTCAGGCTAAATCAGTTTTTTTTTTTTAAGTTGAAAAACGTCAGGCTAAATCAGTTTTTTTATTTAAAAGTTTGAGAATCTCAGTTTTTCTCAGTTCAAATGCTTGAAAATTTTTGATTAAAAAAAATTTAGAAATCTTTTAAAGATCAATTTGAAATGTGAATTTATTTCTAAATAAAGATTTAGTTATTAAACACCAAATCAGTCAGTATTTGTAAATATAAATGCTTAAGACCTTTTGTTGAATCTCTAAAAAAATTTAAGAATCTTCATTATTTTGTTTTGAGTAGATTATATACGTCATAATTATAAAAATTCATAAAAAATACATTTTAAACATTACAGTTTAGTTCAACAACTTAGCTGTTTGTCTGAATTTGTTTACGTCAGCTATGTTTTTCAGAGCTTAGTTAGTTGAACTGTTTTAATTTCTAATTTAAAGGCTTTATACCATATACTTTTTAGATTAACATTCTTAGCAGTGTATTCATATATTTTACTGTTTGTTTAAAGTTATTAGAGACATTCACAACACTAAAACTTAGCTTTAAGATATAAGTACTAAGTTTTGTGGGAGTACAAATTTTAGGTACAATTCATTTTTCTTTACAAGAACAAAATACTAAAGGTTTTTTTTTCAATTTAAGTGTAAGCTTTTTAAATCTGATACGACGTCAACAATCACTGTATTTATTTAGAGTTTAGGATTTATAATTATGGATCAGTTTTAAGTATTAGTCAAAATACTATAATAAACATTTTTGCTTATTTTAATATTTAATACTCGTGTAAGTGTTTCATTTTAATTTTAATAAAACACACAATGCATGTCAATTTATTATAAATCTTCTGGTTATAAAGTTTTTACTTAGTGATTAATTAAATTGAACAATTGTTTTTAGTAATATATATTAAATTTGTTCACTAGTAATAGATTAGATATAACACTTATTTTAAAACTTTTCACTGAAATTCTTATGTTAAGGGCATAGGGGAATGTCAATCACCTCTTTCTCAATTTAGTCTTATTTTATTGAGTTGTAACTAAGCTATGAGTTGCTTTTTGCAGATTTTTAATGCCAAAATGGTTTTGAGAAAAAGCTGGTTGTAGTCGGAGCCTATAATAGTACTAATCAAGACCCCCAATACCTAAATTGACTTCTAAAGGGAATTTTCCTTACTTTGAAAAAATGTCAGGCTAAATTGTTCTCAGTCAGGCTAAATGAAAAAAATTTCGCGCTTGAACCCTGTTATAAACTAATTGCACTTCAATACTTTTTTGAATTTTAAAACTGGACTTTTAGACTTTACTTATACAACCATAACTTTTTGTTCAAATGAATGGAGCTGGTGAGTCGAAGTGCCCATTCTCAAAATATGCAAATGTACAAAAAATTTTAAATGAAGTTAATTTTTCCTCAAAGTGCGCGTCCCCATCAACTGTAACAAATATAATCATTTTACCTCAACAAGCCAACAAAAAAGCTCTCAAGACTTATTTAAGAGAAAAGCTATTTGAAATAAATCATGATATCAGATCAGTTCTGTACAAAAGACTTATTAAAAGAATTGATTGCAACAATCACATGTTTGATAAAAGCCAGTTTGATGATTTTTCAAACCAACTTAAAACTTCAAGTTCTCAGATATCATTTGCAAATTTTTCAGTATTAGACGTCTTCCCTCTGAATTACTTGAATGATAATGGACACACAGTACTTAAAAAACTGTTAGCTAGTTTGGAGTTTAACTTTCCTCAAGTTACTTATAGTCCAATGCTTCTTGTTTCCTGTTGCATACTTTTAATGTACGATGATGATCCATCACAAGTTTTTGAGCATGTTTGTAGACTTATTTTTTCAACAACTAGAAATACTCAATATTTAGATATTACAGAAGTTGAGAACACAGCCTCTGCTAAAGTACTCCGTGATTTAAGTCAGAAGTTTGCTCCTGGATCACATAAAAGTCTCCTTCACTTGACTTCAAACCCTGATAAAGTATATAGTCAGTGGTTGCGTTGTCTTTTTAATGCTTTACCATTTTCTTATATGGTAGTTTTGTTTGACATGTATTTATTAGAAGGTTATAAAGCTTTGTATCGTGTGTCTTTAGCAATATTGCGCTATTACAGAAAATCAGGAATATCAAATGCTGAAAATGTAATTGAAAGTGTGTTTAATTTTGTTAAAGAAATTGATGGTAAAGTGCCTAAAGATGTTTTTTTCAATAAAGCATTTAAGTTTAAACTTCCATCTTCAAAAGATATTTTTAAGCTTCATGCAACAATGCTAGAAGTATGTAAAAAAGATATTAAGTTTTCAACCACTAACATTAAAATTAAAACTAGAAATCCGTGGAACTATTTACATTTAGTGAAAGAAGTTAAATCAGAAATAGTTGATGAGTCTTTAATGTCTAGTTTATACTGTTGGATACCAGAACAGTATGCTCTGAATAAACCACAGCTTCTGTTTTCCACTAAAGATCATGGATTTTTTATGAATACCTTTTTCTCTTGTGTAGATGAATATAGTAAGACTATTATATTAGTTAAAACTACTGAAGGAAGTATTTTTGGTGCGTTTTGTTCAGAGGCGTGGGATAAACGTCACATGACACAAGGGTATTTTGGTACAGGTGAAAGTTTTGTTTTTACTCTTTTACCAAAAAGTAAAATTTTTAGATGGGTTGGGACGAAAAATAGTCCTAATAAATTAAATACAAAAAATATTTCAAATATACCCAAAGCTGATGATTTAACTTCTAATATAACCTTGCCACCTATTGAAACAAATTTTATTAAAACGTCTAATTTTACTCAACATTATGTAAGTGAAGAGGCTGTTGTTTTGCCACCCTTAGTTAAAAGTAGTATGTCTATTGCAAGCTCTCAGAATGCATCTTCTGAGTTTTCTTCTCCATTTTCAAATAACTCAAATTATAACTTAAAAAATAATGTTGATTTAGCTGAAAATAACTTTATGAAGGACGCTCAAGGTAACTGTGGAACATTTGAAGAAATTCCTTCATTTAAAAGCAGTACTTTAAACAAAATTTCTTCTACAAACCTGATCGAAAAGTCTAGTCAGAAACTAGTTCAATCAGCTGAATTTTCTAAAGAAAACCTACAACGCCTTGTAGAAAAAGATTTTAAACCATCTAAAAGAACTTCAGCTGTTCCAGAAGAGTTACCACTTACTAATGCAATAGAAAGTATATTTGATTCTTCAAAAAATGTTATAGAAGATAAATCTAAGTTAGATTTAAAAAACTCTCAATTGTTTCAAAAAATATCTGAAGAAAGCTCACACCTTAAGCATTATAATTCAAACTCTAAGGAAATAATAAATGATCAAATAAATATTTTTTCTGATGGATTGAAATTTGATAATAGCTCTCAAATTATATCACTTCCTGATGTAAATAACATTTCTAATGATAGCTTAAAAGAAAGTTTGTTTGGTTTTGAATTAGAACCTAGTGAATTATCTGAAAAGTTCAGATTAATGGCAGTAGACGCTCCAAATCAAACTGGGAGATCTAGTAAAAGTTCCTTAGAAACTATTGATAAAAATAAGACAGGTTCAAAATTTGGTGAAAATTCTGTAAAAAGTTTATTAAAAAATTCGATGTCAAATAAAAATAATTTAAAAAAATCAATAAGTAGTTCTTCTGAAATAGTTGAGAGTAAAAGTTTGCTTTTTCAAAATCTCATGTATCCTCGTTCCAAAAACTATAGTGACAATGAAAGCAAAAATACTACTAATTCTGATGGAAATAAAGAGAAACAAAAAGTTAAGCATTTTACTGCACAAAAAAATTATAATGACAAAGTCACAAAAGTAAAATCTGAAACATATGGAAATATATCTGCTAAATTCAAAAGTAACAAGCAACTTAGTTCGTCTACTTTACATCATCAGTGTATGAAAAACACTGAATTGTTTATGAGATCTGATCAGAATGGACTTTATATTGGTGGTGGAAAAGGAAATGCAATATATATCGATCGGTATTTAAACCATGGACTAACACAATACTGTTCTACTTTTAACAATGAGCCTTTAGTTTCAAATGGCAAGTTTATATGTGCAGTTGTAGAAGTTTTTAGCTTGAGTTTCAATTAAAATTGGAACTGAAATTGCTAAAAAAAAGTACAAATAATCTGTGTTATTTCAATGTATTTTTAATACTTTCAGGGTTGCCAAAAAACCTGGAGTTTGATAATTTAGACTAAAAAACCTGAAATTCTGAACAAAAATCACTAAAAAAACCTAGAAATTTTAACATGTTAAGTAGTAAAATTTCGATTTGACTCAAAAAATCTATCATATAGATAAAAAAATTTTGTCATCATCAAAAATTTTTTATATAAAAAAACACAGTTAAAGTGGCTTTGGAGTTTTTTTTATAATGTTTTTCTACTATTTAACACAATTTCTTACCTTAAACTTAACTTTAAACTAAAAAAAAAACCAAAAATGTGTACTTTTAAAAACCTAGAGGAAATTTTGAAAACCTAAAGAAAATTTGCCAAAAACATTTGGCAACCCTGTACTTTTAAAATGTTATAAACTAATAAATATACTTTATAATATTTGTGTTTAACTGAAGCCTTTAAAACTTTTACTATTTAAAAGCACTTCAGGTGAAGCTTAGAATTTGTTATATATTTGAAGCATTTTTTTCAGTATTGCATTTTAATTAAAGTAAAACTAATACTAAATTTTTCATAACTATTTAAAAAATTAAGTTTTATCTGTACTCTTTTACCATTTTAAGTTTTTACAATTTTTTGTTACAATGTTTAATATGTTACAATGATACAATGCTGTTTAATGTTTTTAACTCTGCACAAATTAAAAAAAAGTTAAAATGTGTTTGTTGCAAAATTTTAGTTTCAGTTCTACAAAAATCGCGAATGGTATTCTACAATTTGGAATTAGTTGTGTATTGCTTTTATTTAAAATAAATAAATCACTTGTTATTTTTTATTATATTTTTCTGTCTACCTCTAAAAATCTCAAAAGCGTTGTGCTAACTATTTCAAAATTGTCTTCAAATTTTGTTTATTTTATTGAGCTGCATAAGTATTATTTTTCGTAAAACATCATTTAAGTATGTAAAACAGTATTTGAAATTCGTAATGATTTAAACTCTGCCGTACTGTATTGTAACTGTTATCTAATCGTTTTGTAAATTTTATTCAGCTTGTTGTTTTCTGCATGCCCATTGTTCAAAAATAAAATTTACTCTACTTTTAATATGCATAAATGTATTTAATAATACTACTATTTTTACACAAGTTTATACATATATATATATTGCTTATATTCAAATAATCATAGAAAGTTGATACAAATCCTGACTCATCAAATTTGTTGGAATGTAAAATAATAACAACAATTTAAATTTTAAACAGTACTTTTCTTTATTCAACTAACATATGTTTTTCTGCTAAAATAGATTAACACAATTTCATGGAGTTTTGTAAAAATAAGTACTTCAAGATTATAAGTAATACCTTGTTAATATTATACTAGTGTTGCCACAAAGTCAGGAAAAACGAAAAAGAAAAATCAGGAAATATGATAGAAACATGCTCTTAATAAGATAGTTTATCATCACTAAAAAATAATTTCTGCTAATGTTATTTTCTAAAAATTTTGCTTTTGCAATTCATTTTTTTTCAGGGTCTAATTGAATTTTTGAAATATTTCAAGTCATTTTTGGTTATGTAATTTTGAAGGTTATAATTTAGAATTTGATAAAAAAAGTCAGAAATATTTTTAGCTCGATTTGTGGCAACCCTGTTATACAGTTTTATATTACTCCCTAAGTTACCTAGCCTTAGATATAATAAGCATTTTTGGTTTAAAAAACAAATACATAGTTTTTATAGAATTTTCAGGGTTGCCAAAAAAACCTGTAATACTGAAAAACCTTGAATTTGAAAATTTAGGCAAAAAAAAACTTGTAAGTTGAGGAGTTTTGGAAAAACCTAGAATTTTAAACTATTTTTCCAAGTTAAGTCATTTAATGTCGATTAGGAACAAAAAATCTATCTAAAGGCTTAAGATTTTTGTATCAATCAAATTCTTTTCAACAAAAAAAGCACATTTAAACTAGCTTTACATTATCTTTTCAATGTTATTATACTACTTGAGATAGTTTTTACCCTAGGTTCTATTTCATACTAAAAATGGACTAAAGAACTAGTTTTTTAAAAACCTAGAAGACACTTACAAAAAACTTTTGACAATTTGCATTTTAGTTTGAAAATGAATACCTATTGATTTACTCCACAATCATTAATACAATTATTAACAAAAGAATCGAGTAACATACTTAGAAACATACAATAATTATATCCTTTTATTAACAAATCACCATTAACACACTAATCGAGCACACATATGAAAAAATTAAAAATATCTTTTCTTATGTATTAAATTTGTTTTATAATCTTTAGCGCGACCTATAAAAGTCTTTTAAAAACAAATCATTTGATTTTGTTTTGTACTTCAAAGACTAAGTAGCTCACAGTTTAAAAAAAAAAAAGGAATAGTTCATTGCTTAATATTTCTATAAGTATTTAATTTAAAAAAAGTGCATAGCATAATGCAGATTAATTAGTTTTGTGTGAATTTTTAAACATTTTTTTTAAATCAGAATTTATTGAGATGTACCATAATATAATGAAAACAGTAAATCGACAATTTCATTAATAAAAATTTGTTTAAAAAAATCGTACACACGGAATGAGTAAAATATTATTTTATATGGGGACCGATTTTAAAGCAAAGGTGTCTCCCCTAATATTTGCTTAATCATCAAATATTATTTTTTTAATTTTCATACCCACCTTACCCAAACATTTTAAAAACTAATAAAAATTTTTTTTATGCTGATTCCGCAAATATTGGGGGACTACTGTCACATGAACAAACGGACTCCTTTTTCTATTGGATACAGCACCATTCATACTAACCCAATATAAAAAAAAAATAGTTCGAAAACTAGATACTCTAAGCTAAAAGATGATGTATTAAAAATTTTTGTAGAAGTAACAGTAAGGATGCTAGTAAGCGTGAAAATTAAAGAACTTATGTAAAAACCGTAAATGGAATGACGCACGTGACCCATGCACGTTTTAATTGTTAATTAAACGAGAAAAAAAAGCGGCGCGAAAGTATTTGGTTCTTAGATCTGGTGCACGAAAAAGCCTTACGGTTATCGAGTCGCACACCAATTAGTTAAAGTATATAATTCATAATAATTTTTTACATAAGTTTTTTTTAAAGTAATATAAGTTTCTAATTAATATTATTTGGATTAACATTAAGATTCATCATGATAATTTTAGAAGTAGAACTCAATTTATAGTAGATGTATGTATAAAGTTGTTATTAGCATAATTTTACAAATATGTTTTATTTTTAAAAAATTGTTTTTAATACTTTTTTTTGAATGTACTTTTACTAATAGTAAAAAAAAATACTTTAATTTTAAAATGCCTCTTAAAACTTTTTTTGTATATGTGTCAATCAGTGGGTTTCAATCTTGCAATTCAGCTTAGAGAGTTTTAAAGCTGTCATTAGGGCCCCTACGTCATTGACCAACAAAAATAATGACAAAGTGTATAAATAATTTAATATAGAATTTTACAAACCAATTAGGAGCAAAAAGTTTAAACTACAAATTAAGATAGTTAGTTTTACAAAATATATAGTTTTAGATTGTAAATACATACATAAATATTTTTTACCACAGATGTTTTTGTGTCAAAACTTTATTCCGACTAACGGCGTTTCACTGCTCTCAAATAAATTTAAGAACAGATCAACATAGTCTATAAAGTATTAACACACATTAGAAAAAAAGAATGTATAATGTTTATGTGAGTAGTAACTATAAACGAACTTTATGGTTTAAAAGCAAAGTTGGGAATAAAAATATAAAATTGTCTACAAAAATTACAAATTTAATTAAAGCATATACTAACCTCAAAAAACTCTAAGAATAGACAAGTTTTAAAAAAATAAATTAAGTTGTGCAGAAATGTTACGTCATAATAAATTTAACAAATTAATCAATAATTTATGCAGGTTAAAAACTATTAGTATTAAACTTATAAGTGTATGTGATTGTATATGAAAATGTTGAAAAATAAGTAAGTGCATAAGTAGACAGATTTATTTAAAGTAGATTCGTCGGTTGTGGTGACAAATATTCGATAAACCTTGCCGCTTGTTCAGAAGTAAGTCTTTATCTTCTGCTGCAATTACTGCTCTTTCTGTATTGCAAGTTTGGCAAATTCTACTTACTCCGTTGGATGCATGCTTGATCTTTGAAACAATACTCCACTCCATGTTTGGCCTTTTACCGTACCTGTAAAAAAAGCTCCAGACATAATCCGATAAACGCGTGCTTTGTTTTTTATTTATATATTTAAAAGTATGTTTATGGTTAGCATATCTATCTTTGAAAATACCTGCTGTACTTCCGATATAAATTTTATCAGGGCCCTTAATTTCAACTTTAACTTTATAAATTACATTTTTAATTAAACAATTACATTTTAATGGACAGTTATCTCTATTTATTTTACGGCAATTACATGTTTTAGGCATATTACTTAACTTATCACTATTAGGCTTAGTTGGTTTTGAATATTTATTTATAGTGTTATTGTTATGCATTTTACTTATACTTTTGGCACAATTATCACTTACTTGTTCTAAGTTTTCTTTTATCATTTTAGCAATACTTCTAGTTATACGTTGATTATTATAATCTACACTATTATTAGTACTATTAATATAAATATTTTCAGTATCATTACTATTAAAATTATCATTACAGCTTATATCTTTTATGTTTAATGTTTTAATATGTTTTTCATTATTGTTACCATAATTAAAATTACCACTATTAGGATTATCATCATTACTACTGTTATTATCGCTACTATTTAAATTGTTATATTTATTGTTACTGTTATTATTAATATGATAAGTATAATTAGAAATATTATATATCCACGTTATTACTAACTTTATTATTAGAATTATTATTTGTATTAGCTTTGATATGTCTATTTTTAAAGTTTAAAACTACTGTTTTGTTGTGCGATTGTATTAAATTTTCAACATTACTCATGCAACTATAAAAAAATTTAACTGTCTTTCTATTAAAAATTTTATTATAAAAGTGGCTATCGGGGAAGTGTTTATCGACTAGCTTTAAAAATTATTTACCTAAGTTTATATTAAGTGAAGAGCAATATGGAGGATTATACCACATTATATGTCGGTTACGCGGTTTTTTGCGTTTTTTATCTACATCTAATTTTTCATATTTTAAATTACATTTAAAACCTCGATTTTTTAGTTCAATTTCGTACGGTGCTTTTATTTCGTTAAATATCCTTTCATTCGAAAAGAGGGTACTTAAACGTTTTTGTGTCATGACTAGGAGGCATTTTTTTACATGATAAGGGTGGTCAGAATTAATATTAATAAAGTTTAATTAAGAATTTGGTTTACGGTACGGACGGTAAGTATTATTAGTACCTTAGATAATTTTAAAGTAACATCTAAAAAATTCGTTATTTACGCTCCTATTTCTAAAGTTATTTTAAAACCGATATCAGACATCAATTTAAACGTTGATTTTTTAATATTTTGTAAAGAAGAGGTTTTGAAAGATCAATGACGCCGAGTCCATCATCTCTATACAATCTACAATTATCAAAAATACTTTTGAGTTTATCTAGAATGTATAACCCTAGAAGATCGCATACCTCCGCTCCCTGAAAACTACCCATTGGTATATCAAAATAACTATCAGTGTCATTTTTCTTCCATACATCATCACCCGAAAAAAGTAAAGAGTTTTTTCATAAAAGTTTTGACATATACCTAATTGATAATTATTGAGGTATATGTACCTAATTTTTTAATCAAGATTGTCACACAGTAAGGCTAGTTTGATATTATTTGATAAATTCATAATAAGGTGGGATTGGGTGCACGACTAATCAAATTTATAAAAAATGTTCAATAGGCCATTCTCAAAAAGTAATGAATATTAAAAAAAAAAGTTTTAACTTTATTAATTATTTACTGAGTCTTTTTTTTTTTTTTTTTTTTTTCGAGATGTGGTTTAAGTAGGTAGTTAAATATGATAATTTATATATTTATTCTTTCAAAAATTTATTTTACAAACTAAGTTTCGGTCAAAGACCTCTTCAGTGCTTAAATAAATCTTATTCAAATAGAATAAGATTCTATTTGAATAAGATTTATTTAAGCACTGAAGAGGTCTTTGACCGAAACTTAGTTTGTAAAATAAATTTTTGAAAGAATAAATATATTACTTCTCCTCCAGCAGTTGAGATCTCTCTATTTGTTTTCTTAAAACCAAAACATATAATATGATAATTTATCGTAGATTTTGAGACCATTTTTAAAAACATTTTAATCTTATTAATCAAATCTATAACCATACATACCAGGGGCGTAGCGTGGGGAGGGACGCTGGCGCATGCATGCCACCCAAAAAAATAAAAAAAAAGAAGTAAAAAAAAATGTAATATTTTTATTCTTTATTATTTATTTTTTCTGATTAATTTGCCGTTTTTCAGCTAAGTTTTTCTAGTATTTGAAAAGTAAAACGAAATTTCAAATACCAATTAGTGACAAGTTAGGGAAATTACCCAGTATACCGATTCGGTGCGTAATTTCAAATGTGCACCAATGTTGATGCAAAACTCCATAAGGAAACATTTTATAACTTCATTAACTTCATAAGAATTTACACTCAAACAGTACGCAACCAGTTAGTGCACCGCAGTAGTATAACCTTATGAGAGAATTTTCTACAAGGACAAATGCTAACATTTTGTTAGCAAACCATAAAGCTAAACCTGTTTTATAGTGATAATGATTCAAGAATAAACAAACAGTAGTAAAAATAGCAATAAATAACTGCTCATTAAATAAAAATAAATTGATAATAAGAACAAAAAATATTAACAACATAATTTAAAAGATAAAAAAAAAAATTAAAACAAATAATAAATACACAGTTCATACTGTGATTGCAGTTTTAATCTCACTGTACAAAAAGTATTCTTTAAATTACCCTAAATTTAAAATTTTTATTAAGATAACAAACAAATCAAACGTTGCTATTCTATCAGCCATAAAGTTTAAAAATTAACAATTTTTGTAGCTAGTTATTTTAAAATTTCTTCAGTCACCTCATGAATAATATTATAGCAACTTGTAAAACTGATTTTTTACAATCAATATTTAGTCTTAAAGACTTAATTGATTAATTTTAAATCTATTTAATTTTAAATCAAGTTTAAATATTATTTTAAAAAAAATTCTTTCTACCCACTGTTTGTAGTATTTAAAAATGCTATTCCCTAAAGGTCATAGAAAAACTGATTTCAAGATGAATGAAAAGCTACATTTCTTGTGAATTTTTAAAAGCATGGAAAAGGCTGACCTTCAAAAAATTATCTTTTAAACTTTTTGTTTTGTATCAGAAACATTTAGTAAAATCTTTCCACACACTCAGGATAACTCAAGATTCTATGAAGTTTTGGAAAACTTTAGTATGACTCAGTTAAAACCAGGATAGCTTTTTTTATTTTTTATAAAATTAAGTATTTTTAAGCTCAGGCTGACTAAGGATATGTTTGTTTTTTTGTTAACTCAGGGTAGATTTAGTGGTTTTAAAAGCTTTTTTTAAGAGCCTAGTTTCTATTAGCTTAAAAAGAATAAAAAATATCTTTAAAATAATTTGAAATGCCTAGGATGACACATGATATTTTTAAACCAACTCAGGACAGTTATTTTGACTCAAACAGTGGCAAGGCAATCCTGATATCTTCAAAGTTGGTTGTTTTTTAAAAATTTGTTTTATAATACTAAATAAAAAGTAAAAATCTGTTTTCCTTAATTTTTAGATTATTATATAAAAAAAATATGCAAAGTAGTATTGTATAGAATGTTGCAAGTCTAAAAATATGTCATATAGGAAAATTATCTGAAGTTCAAAAACTTGAATTGAAAAATAGCAGACCAACACCAGATATTGCTATTACTCTAGACTGCAGTTCAAGTGGTATGAAATTTTAATTTTTGTTTATATTTCAGATTTTCTTCATTTGTTAAGATATATTTTTACAGTTTTATATTGTCGTATAGCCAAAAATGTAGATGTTAAAACAAAAAAAAAAACTAGCTCTTCAGATTTTTTCTACAAAAAAATTAAAAATTTAAGACTTTTAATTTTAATACTGAAGATTTAACATTTTTATATAAAAGATAGAGATAGTATATTAAAAGCTGCAACAAACTAAAAGTATGAGTTATTTTGAGTTTAATACAATTCTATTTGTTGATATAGAATAAATATTGAAAATTATCTAGAAAATGCACAGAGAAAATGTTTAGAGGCATTAATTGTTATACTTAGTTAAGGCCATAGGGGAGGGGGTAAGCCATGTTTTTTAGAAGTTGATCTATTTTATAAAACTTTTTCTAAGCAATAAGGTGCTTTTTATTGTTATTAAAATTTCGAATTATTTTTTGAGATATGACTAGTCAAAGTTGGGCCGCATAATAGGTTCCCTATGGGAAGGGAAAGACTATTTTGTTTAAAATCTATCTCCTCCTACATTTTTCAAGCAATCTTCTTCAAACTTTAACTGTTTAATCTTTATATAATAATAAAATAACATTTCTTGTGAATTAAAAAAAATTGTAGTAACAATGTATTGTTTATGAAAAATAAAAATAAATTTTAAAGTTTTTTTATAAAATTTTTATTTATTATAATTATCAAAATTCATAAATTACGTTTTTTTTGTAAAGTAAGGATCATTTTTAAAATTTAAAAAGATTGCTTGAAAAATGAAGAAGAAGATAGATTTTTAATAATCTTGTAAATTTCCCAGAAAATTGACCCCGAAAAAATTGCGGTCCATACAATTGTATTGGTAACTTTTTACAAAAAATAAAACATCTCAAATGTTAAATGATATTCATGCATTCTATAAAAACTGGCTTATAGTTTGTAATTAAAGCTTTCATATAAACTTATTTGACCTTATTTTACTTAATGAATTTATTTCAATTATATTACTTATAAAAAGATCTTTTTATAGCTAATTACAAAAGTTGCAACTTAGGGGATTTTTTGAGAAAAAAAAATTGCGCACCCCCTGACCAAAACACCACGCTACGCCACTGATACATACATCCAGTCCTAATAAAAAACAGGTTTTCCGTAAAAAATACATAAAGTTTGCAATGTACTGAATAATAAAATTAAATATAAAATATAAAAATTCTGCTTTAAATAAGCTAACTAATAGCACTATACCTTAAAAATTCACCATAAATTACCATGGCTCATACCTAGACACACTTATTACAAAAAATATAAATATGTCAAAAAAAATATAATATAAAGTAATAAAATTTAATTTTTTTTTGACATATCTATATATTTAGTAATAAGTGTGTCTAGGTATGAGCCATGGTAACTTATTGTATTTCAAGTTCTAGTGCTATTAGTTAGTTTATTTAAAGCAGAATAATTAGGTTATTGAATTAGTATAATAATGCAAGTTTTCTAGTTTAGAGTTAAAGTATTCATATTTTTCAAGTAGATTTAGAATATGTTTACCATGAGTGTAAAAGTAATTGATAGCGAGTGAAAAGCAGTCGATTTTTTGAGTTTATGTGAAACGTGTAACGACTTCAATAGTTTGTTTTGCATGTACAACTGTTTTATTTCTAGTTTAGAACTACTTAAATTTATTTGAGAGCAGTGAAACGCCGTTAGTCGGAATAAAGTTTTGACACAAAAAAATCTGTGGTATTTTAATATTTATTTATGTTTTAGTTAGACTTATATGCACTTATTTTGAGTGCAAAACATAAAGTGGATTTTTAAATATTTCTGTTGCCGTAGCAACAAGAATATTTTACTATCACTTTTTTGTATGACTTTATAAATGCATATAAGTAAACGTTTAACATTATAATAAAATAATTTGTTAAGTGGATACAAAGTTTAAAATCTTACGTAACTGACTATATCTCAAAAGTTAATTGATTTTTATTTGTTCTATAAAAAGAATCTTATAGTATATACTCCAAACTCTCAAACAAGATTCAGTACTATTTTTTGGTAAAAAATAATGTTGGAACCACACCAACAGCCATAACGATTTTGATTAAATATTTTAAAACTATTTATAATAAACTATAAGTAATCCTGAAAACTTAATGTAAATTGTTTAAAAACTTTGTGTGGAGTTTTATAATTGGAAGTTAACTTTTCGTAATACCATAAAATTTATTTAAATAAGACACATCTAATTGTAGCAATATTCTATCTATGAAAATTAAAAATTTAACTATTAGTTTAGCCTTTATAAACAAGTTTCGTTTCACTACATTGAAATACATTTTCTTACCATTTAAATTCAAGCTTAAAATATATATTATAAGATGGTTTTCTTATAACTAACAAAGATCTATTAACTTTTGAGATATAGTCAGTTACATAAGATTTTAAACTTTGTGCCCACTTTACAAATTATTTTAATCTAATGTTAAACAGTAAAAAAAAATTAATATTTTATTAAAATAATTGTTTATTATAAAGTTAAGATTATACTCATAAATTTTGAGAAAGATTGCTTTAAAATTTTAATTAAGTCGTCTGTTTTTATTAATTTTAAATGTCTACCCACACTAGTCGTATTTTAAATGGATAATCTAACAAAATATTTAAAATTTTGCAAAAAATAAAGCGTTTATAGTTAATTCATAGTATTTAATAGTGCTATATTAATTTAAAAAAACTTTTTTAAGCAAAACAACCAAAGGTTTTTTCTTAATTAATTTTAAAAAATTTCAAAATTTAAATGTTGATTTTATCAATTAGATTTTAAAAATAGTACTTATATAACTTACTTAAATTCTAATTAAAATTTATTAAGAAAACTGTCCTGGATATGACTTTAAACTGTATCCTGGTGTATGACTCGATAACCGAAAGGTTTTTTCGTACACCAGGTCGTAGGACTAATATTTGAGCGCTTTTTTATTATTCAATAACGAATAGTCAATATTAAAAATTAACTAACTAAAATATACTAAAGAAGTTTAGGAATTTAATAAAATAAAAACTAAAGAAAACTATTTAGTTAGTTATAATATGATCGACACACTATATATATTATGTTTATTTCTTTTTGTGTTTTTTTGTTTGTTATTTTATTCTATAGCTTCTTTAGCCCTGCTTCGTTATCATCAGTTTACAATATGTTTTAATTATTAGTCTGATCCAAAACTTGTACTACTTGACCCTGTTTGAATTTTTTTATATTTATTAATTTGGGAATTATACCTGACTAAAAACAGACTTACCTTAAAGTTTATATTTCGTTTATCACATTACATTCGAAAGAAATTTTTTTTAGTTTTTCAAAATTTATATTTAAACATATAACTATTCAAAATTGAAATTTAACCGTTTGTTAACATAAGATCCTAGCGAAACAAGTTTACTGGAATATGTAGTAATAACAAATTATACAGTTTCCTTCTTTAATTACACTGACAACCTGCTTATTACACTGGAAACCTGTATTCAAATCACAGATAAACCGTGCTTATTTACCTACTACGCCTAATAGAACGGCTAGAGGTCTTTTTACTACAGGTTTATACTTAGCATATAACCACCTTAATATTTATGTTGTACATTTTAACTTTCATTTTAAACACAAACCCGTAATTTATAACATAGTTTAATAATTTTATATTTAAAACATCTGTATAACGTCTTTAATTTAGTTACCCGACTGCTCCTTCCTAAAAAAGTTATTAATTAATTGTTTTACTCATTGTAAAATATACATGTAGTTTAAGTCATGGTGGTTTTATGTATGGCGCTGTAACTTAATTATCTGTCAGGACTTTGAAAGCTTAATAACAAGTTTGATTTTTGGGCGTTGTATTAGTTTTTTTTTAAATTTAAATTCAATCTGCTTTTTAATTGTATCTAACTTTATTTTTGTTATAATTTAGATCTGACCAATATAAACATTCTATAAATAAAAAATATATTATACCAAGTTTCAGTGGCTTTTATTGCTTTTACTATTGTTTAATTTATTAATCCAATAATTAATGATAGTTTTACTTTTTATTCACAATAGATTACATATCACTTTTTTTTTTTTAATTAAAGCGCTCTACAACTTTTCCCAAACATTAGGAATAAATTATCTAACTTTATATTATCAATTAACTAGCTAGTCCCTAATGTTCATATATATTGTGACGTAATTATTAGATACATTTTTTTCAATGATTAGTAACCAGTAAATATTTTAGAATTAGTACTTCCTTTATTTTCATGTAAGTAGTTTATATTATGATTTGTTATCTTATTTTTTATTTTTATTTTCAGTTATTTAATTTAGACTTAATAATTACAAAAATTACATAGTTTTATAACAGTCGGATTTAACATTAAGTATTCTATCTATTATTAACCTATAAAAACCTATAGCAATTACAGTTATTTTTAATGGACACATGTATATACCAGTGGCGTAGCGTGGTATATTGGTCATTTTCTCAAAAAATCCTCTATATTAAAACTTTTGTAATTAGCTATAAAAAAACTTTTTATAAGTAATATAATTGAAATAAATTTATTAAGTAAAATAAGTTCGTTAACTGTTTTAAAAAATATTTATATATTACAAAATTAAACAATTAAATAAAAGTATAAATTTCATTAGAATTACTTATACTTGCAAAAATGTAAACTTACTAAATAAAAATTGTCTTTATTACTTATAGTAAACTTTATATCTTTAAAAATTAATATATTCAATAAAACGAAAGTATCTGTTTTATTTACGATAAAATATCAATCTCCTTAATATACAATACAACAGTGATAACAACACCTCATTGCACATAATTTTAATAAAGTTACACAGAAATTAAAATAGACCAACTTTATAACTGTTGTTACAGTTTATTAGAACTTTGTAAAATAGTTAAAAGTATACTTTCTAAATTTAATTCATTTGATTGTATTTATCTAAAATAAAAATCACAAACAAAGTTTATTTCTCATAGGCCGACACGCTTATCTTGTATGTTTACAAAAACAAAGTTCAGAAAACTAGCAGTAGTCTTAACAATATAGCATAAAAAATAAGTTGTAAAATTGTTTAATTTTTCTTTAAGCTTGACGTATTTTTGTAAACCTTTTGTAGAAAAATAATCTGCCATAAGGTTATACTACAGCGGTGCGCTATATTAATTGCGTACTTTTTGAGTCTAAATTCTTACGAAGTTAATGAACTTATAAAATTTTTCCTTATGGAGTTTTTCATCAACATCGGTGCGCATTTGCAAATACGCACCGAATCAGTATATTGAGTAATAATATGTACTTTCCTAACTTGTCACTAATTGGTATTCAAAATTTCGTTTAACTTTTTGAATACTAGATAAATATAGTTTGAAAAAAGGCAAATTAAGCAGAAAAATAAACTATAAAGGATGAAGATATTACATTCTTTTTTTTTAATTTTTCTTTTTTTTGGTGGCACGCATGCGCCAGTGTCCCTCCCCACGCTACACCCCTGGTATATACTTACTTTAGCTTCTATTCTTTCCTTACTGTATTTATTTTTTACAGAGCTCAGTTTAAGTTTGTTGACTCGTTTAACACACATCAACATATTTCAGTGTAATAAAAGAAGGATACTGTATAATGTGTTATTATTTTTAAAATATATATTAATAGGTCCTTAACATAGTGAGTTATTTTACTTTTTTTTTGATATTTAAGTACTATTTTAAATAAGTTTGAACGTTATTCCTTATTTTAGCATATCCAAGCTAAGAAATGTCTTTACTATTGTTTATTGAGCAAAAAAAAAGCTCAAAAGATTTGGTCCTAGGACCTGTAGCACGAAAAAACCTTTCGGTTATCGAGTTGCACACCACTTGAATACCTTTTAACGTCTTTTCCAGGACGATTATATTTCTCAAAAAGCAAACAATTTTCAACAGAATTGAAAACTTTTAAATACAACGAAAGATATCTGAAGCTTTACTTTCTGTTTTTAAAAAATTGAGACATTTTTTTTTATAGATGTTTTACTCAATTTTATTATGTGTTCAAATTATTCAAAGCTGTCTAATTTTTTTTTATGAAAAAGGCAGACTGCATTAAAACCATTAATTCTACAACTTACATGCATCCTTTTAAAACTGCAACTTCTTATATTACTTACAAAACAATCACCTCGTTCTGAAAGGGTTTTATATTGTTTTCAAAATTTAGATATTGCAATATTTTGTCAGTTCCCCTTTGGCAGCGATTCTTAAATAGGGGTAAATTCCCTTGTTTTGGGGGTAAGTTTTCTTAAATATAAGCTATGTAAACTATTGTTATTAATTTTCTTTTTAATTTATAACTTAGTATTAAATGTAATTTTATTTAAGTTGAATAAACTCTTAATACTTTACGATTTTTTAGATCAAGCAGCATAAAGTTCGAAAAATCTTTCTTTTTTTCCTAAAAATTAAACCCAGTTTTGTATATTGGGGGTAAGTTTACTAATTATTTTCCATAAAGGGGTAAACATAAAAAAAATGTTAAGAACCGCTGCTCTATGGTCTGCAACTTTTGGATAGTAAGAATTGAAAATCATCCTTTTCAAGCATTTATTAGCATGTATTATCAGATTATGTTTAGTTAGAACTCAAGTGTTTTCTTACTTACAAAAGTTTGTACTTTTCTGTACATTATAACAGCACATTAGAAGTACATTACAACAGCACATTAGAAGAAAATAGCTTAGAACCTTTTTTTTGACTTCTTTTACTTTTACTATCTCTTAGAAACGGTTTTAAGTTTAACACTGAAAAAAAAATCAAAAAAAAAAAAAAACAACAACTTAATGAACAATGTTCTGTATGCATTATTACTTGCAAATAGTGTATAAATAGTAAGGAAAACCATCCAACAATTATTCCAAACCCGAACGTATACTGTATTTTAAAATGTTAGAATAGTTGTAGCATTAATTCAGAGGTCGGAAAATTACGGCCTGCAAATATGTAAACTTGCCAGCAAAAGAAAATTTTGAAACTTGAACTAATTAGCATTGGATTTTAACAACGGGCAAAAATACAAAAAAGATCTAAAGTATTTTCAAAAAAAAGTTTGAGCTCACATTACATATCTTCGGTATGTTATGACGTGTAAAAACTGCATCTGCGGTTAGCGAATAGTTTTGTTTTTGAAATTTGGCCTGCGACTACCAAGTGCCTGCTGACCAGGGATGGTAAAAGGCAGTGCAAGTTGAATAAAACAATACTAAAAAGTTCCTGGCTGTAGGATTCAAATTATTTATGAAACAACATGCTATATTTAACATGTTTAAACAAAACACAATTTTTGTACAGTTAAATTAAATAAACAGTAAAAAAAACAACTTATTTTCAAAAAGTATGAATGCATATAATGTTGGTTTATGTTTATTTTAATTTTAATAAAGTTAGTATTAGTATATAATGAGTATATTAATCACAACGAGTTTGTCAAATGTTAATTAAAAGTAATTTTGGGTTAGTAAATTTGAATAAAAATAGTGTGCGCCACTTATGTAGATTGTAAAGTAGAGTAAAAATTTAGTAATATTGGATATAAATGATTTTATAGATATTAATATTTTTGATTTTATATGTTTAAGAATTATTTTTTTCAAACTATGATAAAATAAACATAACTGATGACTATGCTTAACTAAATTTTTTGTAGACTATGTATTATAATTTTTTTTTTCGTAAATTAAGAGTGGCTATCAGACACGAGCATAAAGTTAATTTTATAGGCAAATTTATTAATTTTTCAAAAAACATAAAACTTTAATGTGAATTATTTTCCTTATCTTAAAAGCTATCTAATTTTTTTATTTTATTTTAGAGAACGCACCTTTGTCTTTAATTTAAAAAAAATATTTGGTTTGGGGTTGGAATTATTTCATGGGGTCCCTCCAAAAATAAAGTTTTTTTTTTGTTTTTTTTTATCATATGTTATTAAAACCAAAAATAAATATTTTTTTTTATATTTTATTTTTCCCTTAGTTTGCATGTTATTTAAACTCTTAAATGTTTATTTTATAATTAATGTTAATATTTTTTACGATTTAGCCCCAAATCAAAATGATGTATACTACACTATCATTTGCCTTGGCCATTTCCTAGATAAAAAATTGATAAAAGAAAAAAAAAAAATATTAAGAATGTGAATTACAACAAATTTAATTAAATTAGTTCATTTTAATTAAATTTTATATGTAAAATGCACAAATTTCTTAAAACAAGAGTTTATTTTTGCATTTTTGTAGTAACTATAATAAGTGCAATGATGATTGAACTGTTAAATTTCACTAGAATATGTTTTTGTAAAATAGAAGTTTTGACTTAAAGTTTTTTTTGTCTATTAAACTTTAAAAATTCTTATTTTTGTAGTTTCGATCATGTATTTTTTAAAATTTTGTATTATATTTTGAAATTTCATATAAATCTTTGTGTTCCTTAAAGAAAATTTTAACAAACTAGTCTTAGCTCAATTCCATTTTTTTTTGTGAATTTTTAACAGCTTTTTTGTTTTATATCTGAAATTTAAACAAGAAATTAAACTATACAAATTAAAAATGTTTTTGTAAAATTGCTACAACTCCCAATTATAACAATAAAAAAAGTTTAAGTTATAGTTTTCTAAAATATTTTTATGTTGTGCACTTGTTCATTAATAAACATATTTAATAAGCTCGTTATCTATACATCAGAAAAATATTTAGAGTATTTAGCTGTTAATGATATAATTAACTGTTGTGTTGAAGGTTTATATAATATTTTTATTTACAATATCTCCCAGTTTGCCTTTTTTTTACAAACTTTGAAGCTTTAATTGAATAAATAAATCTTAAAGCACATAAGTATTTAAAAATAATGTTTATTTTATGGCTTATTATACGTACAAAAAAACCATGAAAAAAAATTTAAAACTTAAAGCTAAGTAAAGTAAGTTATAGATAATTATCTCTAAAATTAATTTTTTCTCTTCAAGTTAGTTTTACTCATTAAACACAATAAAGTTGTTTGAAATAAAGTAAAGTTCCTTTTAAATTTGAATCTTTGCTTTATATTATAGCCACTAATGTTCAAAGAAAAAGTATATTAACTAATTTAAAACTTTTAGTTGCGAATTCTTTTAATGTCATAAACTTTAGTAACATAAGTTTGTAATAAATTGTATAAGCAGAACAATTTTTCAAATTTAGTGTTAAATAATGTTTGTTTACATAAGCATGGTAATTCAAATTATCATTAGTTAATATTTTAATAAAGTTGTTACAGCAACAAAAATAATTAAGAAACTATGAAATTTAAGAAAACGTAAAACAAGAGGTGAAAGTTAGCTATAACTTAAAAAATTTACAAACTATTATGAAGAAATATGAGAATAGTTTAAGCGTATCATTTGTTTTAATCACTAATTTATTTTTTTAGTTCTCTCTCTCTCTTCCGCTTTAAGCGTGTGTCATTTTGAAAAGTTTTAATATAAAGAGAATAACTCGAGCGCGCTCACGCATACCACTTATTTTTCACTTTAGTTTCTTTTATTTCTCTAGGTTTCTCTCAATTTACTATAAAACTTTAAACACGTGTAAGTGCAGCTATAATAGTGACTAGTATATAATTAGTGACTTTAAAATTTTACCTTGCCTGGTGGCTATAGATGCCAAATGTAGCTTAAACGCGGAAAATTTGTCTTAAAATAAGCTCTTTTTCACAATAGCTGTTAGCTTAGCATAAACCTCTTTTAATCCGAATTTTGATTTTTATAGCATAAAGGCCTTAAGGTGAGTCACTTAAAGGGGAATCCTGTTGTACAAATATTTTGAAAAATAATTTATAAAAGTTTATAAACTGTAGTAGTAATCAGGGGCGTAGCGTGGGGAGGGACGCTGGCGCATGCGTGCCACCCAAAAAAAAAAAAGAATTAAAAAAAAAAATGTATTATCTTTATTCTTTATTGTTTATTTTTTCTGATTAATTTGCCGTTTTTCAACTAAGTTTTTCTAGTATTTGAAAAGTAAAACGAAATTTTAAATACCAATTAGTGACAAGTTAGGGAAATTACCCAGTATACTGATTCGGTGCGTAATTTCAAATGTGCACCAATGTTGATGCAAAACTCCATAAGGAAAAATTTTATAACTTCATTAACTTCATAAGAATTTACACTCAAACAGTACGCAACCAGTTAGTGCACCGGAGTAGTATAACCTTATGAGAGAATTTTCTACAAGGACAAATGCTAACATTTTGTTAGCAAACCATAAAGCTAAACCTGTTTTATAGTGATTATGATTCAAGAATAAACAAATAGTAGTAAAAATAGAAATTAATAACTGCTCATTAAATAAAAATAAATTGATAATAAGAACAAAAAATATTAACAACATAATTTAAAAGATAAATAACAAAAAAAAAAATTAAAACAAATAATAAATAAACAGTTCATACTGTGATTGCAGTTTTAATCTCACTGTACAAAAAGTATTCTTTAAATTACCCTAAACTTAAAATTTTTATTAAAAGTAGTTTCTTTTTTGATTAAGATAACAAACAAATCAAACTTTGCTATTCTATCAGCCATAAAGTTTAAAAATTAATCAATTTTTGTAGCTAGTTATTTTAAAATTTCTTCAGTCACATCATGAATAATATTATAGCAACTTGGAAAATAGATTTTTTACAATCAATATTTAGTCTTAAAGACTTAATTGATTAATTTTAAATTTATTTAATTTAAAATCAAGTTTAAATGGTATTTAAAAAGAATTTCTTTCTACCCACTGTTTGTAGTATTTAAAAAATGCCATTCCCTAAAGATCATAGAAAAACTGATTTCAAGATGAATGAAAAGCTATATTTCTTGTGAATTTTTAAAAGCATGGAAAAGAATGACCTTTAAAAATTTATCTTTTAAACTTTTTGTTTTGTATCAGAAACATTTAGTAAAATCTTTCCACACACTCAGGATAGCTCAAGATTCTATGAAGTTTTGGAAAACTTTAGTATGACTCAGTTAAAACCAGGATAACTTTTTTAATTTTTTATAAAACTAAGTATTTTTAAGCTCAGGCTGACTAAGGATATATTTGTTTTTTTGTTAACTCAGGGTAGATTTAGTGGTTTTAAAAGCTTTTTTTTAAGAGCCTAGTTTCTATTAGTTTAAAAACAATAAAAATATCTTTAAAATAATATAAAATGCCTATGATGACACATGATATCTTTAAACTAACTCAGGACAGTTATTTTGACTCAAAGAGTGGCAAGGCAATCCTGATATCTTCAAAGTTGGTTGTTTTTAAAAAAATTGTTTTATGATACTAAATAAAAAGTAAAAATCTGAATTTTCATAAATTTTTAGATTATTATTTAAAAAAAAATATGCAAAGTAGTATTGTATGGAATGTTGCAAGTCTAAAAATATGTCAGATAGGAAAATTATCTGAAGTTAAAAACTTGAATTGAAAAATAGCAGACCAACACCAGATATTGCTATTACTCAAGACTGCATTTCAAGTTGTATGAAATTTTAGTTTTTGTTTATATTTCAGATTTTCTTCATTTGTTAAGATATATTTTTACAGTTTTATATTGTAATATAGCCAAAAATGTAGAAGTTAAAACAAAAAAAAAAAACTAGCTTATTAGATTTTTTCTACAAAAAAAAAAAAAATTAAGACTTTTAATTTTAATACTGAAGATTTAAAATTTTTATTTAAAAGATAGAGATAGTATATTAAAAGCTGCAACAAACTAAAAGTATGAGTTATTTTGAGTTTAATACAATTCTATTTGTTGATATAAAATAAATATTGAAAATTATCTAGAAAATGCACAGAGAAAATGTTTAGAGGCATTAATTGTTATACTTAGTTGACTATTTATTTGTAGTTTAAGGCCATAGGGGGGGTAAGCCATGTTTTTTAGAAGTTGATCTTATTTTATAAAATTTTATCTAAGCAATAACGTTCTTTTTATTTTAATAAAAAAGTTTTTGTTTAGGATAAACATAGATTTTTCTTTGTAAGTACTTTAGCTTTTGATAAACATGACATGTTTCAGATATATGTTTTTTATTATTATATATTATTACCTGTAGTTTTTTTTTACAAATTCTATCTTTTGTCTGACTTAAATTACATTTTATTTTGTTCATATTTTCGAAATTGTTTAGCTATTTTATATAAAAAAATTTGCTTTTGTAGGAATTCAGATATTTATATATTTTGTAGATAGATATTCAGTTTTACTGTCATTAAGTCTTACGTTTAAAACTTGCCATAAAACTTTTTTTCGTTATGTCATGTGTTATACAATTTTCATTAAATGTTTCTTTTATGACAAGTTTTGATTTGTATTTTATTAAAATTAAAAAAAAAGCTAAGTTCAACTTGCTTTAACTTTTTTATAATTCAGATTTAATTTTTTAGCATTAATACCCAACTTACATTAAATAAGCAAGCAATATGTACTATTAATAACATTTCAGTTTCTTTTACTAAAACATAATTTTGTGTAACACATAAAATGCAATGAGGTGTTGTTATCACTGTTTTATTGTAAATTTAAGCGATTGATATTTTTTTCTTAAATAAAACATATACTTTCGTTTTTTTGAATATATTCATTTTTAAAGATATAAAATTTACTGTAAGTAGTAAAAACATTTTTTTTAGTAAGTTTACATTTGTATAAGTAGTTCTAATAAAGTTTTTACTTTTTTTAATTATTTAATATTGTAATAAATAGTTATTTTTCAAAACAGTTGCTTTGAACTTATTTTACTTAATGAATTTTTTTCGATTATATTACTTATAAAAAGATTTTTTTAATAGCTAATTACAAAAGTTGCAACTTAGGGGATTTTTTGAGAAAAAAATTGCGCACCCCCTGACCAAAACACCACGCTACGCCACTACTAGTAATGCTTGTAACTTACAAGTTGTAAGGCTTAAAATAATAAATTTAATTTGTGACAATCTAAAACAGGGTTTCCCAAACTTTTTTGCTAATGGCCCCCTTTAAAGCGTTTGAAAAAGTTATGGCCCCCTTCAACATATAGATTACTCATAAACTACGATAAAATACACATTAGACCTTTTTTTTTTTTTGCTTTTCATCTGAAACTCAAGAATATCTTGTGTAAGTTTCTAAACTGCCATAAAATACACATAAGAACTTTTTTTTTTTTTTTGCTCTTCATCTGCAACTCAATATCTAGTGTAAGTTTCAAGTTATGGCCTCATGGCCCCCTGTGGCTCCTTTACTGCTCATGGCCCCCTGAGTATCTGTCATGGCCCCCTAGGGGGCCACTTGGCCCACTTTGGGAAACCCTGATCTAAAACATTATAAAAGGTTCTAAAGGAACACTGATCTTTAAATAAATTAAATTTGGAAATATTAAAAAAATGCTAATGCTCATATATTTTATAAAAATATATCATCAGTATTAAAAAGTCATTTTTTAGTATGTTTTAAAAATTCTTTTAGTCATATATATTTTTCATTTTTTAAGGTAGAAAATCAAAAAATGTATTTACTTTTAACTGTAATTTTAAACTTATTTAAATTTTTTTATATTGTTTAACGAAAATAAGATTTAGAAATATATTAAGCTTAGTAAATTGTCTATGAAACCTTGCCAAATCGTTAATTACACTGAAAATATAAATTTTTAAATTTACAAAATTTTCAATTTAATGTTAAGAAGTAAATTAGAGGGTGGAGTAAATCTGATGGTTGTCTACCATAAAAAATTAAATATCTTAGAAATAAAACAATAAATTGTGGTTAAAGTTTTAAAATACTTAAAGATTTTAATCAAAAAGATGATTTCTTTTTAGTTTAATTTTTGTATTCTATTTTATATATTTGTATATTTTAATGAATTTTAAAATGACTCGAATAAATTTCAAATTTTATGATTTCATTCAAGTAATATAGTTTATAACCAAGAGATTACTATATTCAAATTACTATTTATTCAAACATAAGTTTGTCATTTTTTCAAAAATAAAAATAAAGTTTAAATGTTATTTTTCAGTTTTTAGAAATGTCTTCTTTGACTTAATTTTTGCACAATTTTTGCTGGTCACTCTTTACTCAAAAATAAAAAACAACAGATTGAATCTTAATGAAATAGGTAGATATGATTTTTTGAAACAACCTATCTGCAAAATTTTATTTAACAATGTCTTGCATTATTAAAGTCTAGCACTGTTTGTATAGTAGCCATATGTAAAGTAGCCTACAAATGAGCATATTTGTGTTAACCATTAAAATTATAAAATTGGTTAACCTGTGATAGTAAAATAGTTACATTTTATAAGCTAACTCTTATTTTAACTATCTTTAAAGACTCTCCTTTTGTAACAATGAAATTTTTTAATTGTGTACTTATTTATTTATTCAAGAATAAGCTAAATAGACTTTAGACTAGTAAAAAACATTTCACCTATTATTTTAGAACTTAACAGTTATATAATGATTTCTTTTTAATATTTAACACTTTATTTACTTAGCTCTTCTTTAGTTTCTTAAAAAAGTTCTTCTATTATTCGATAAATATTTTTGTTTCAATTTTGGTTTTGATAAATCATGTTTTTCAAACATTCTAGAAGTTATGAGTTTTTAGCTTAAGTTTATAAGTGTACAAGTTTTTCTAAAAACAGTTGTGTTTAAATCAAAATCTAAACAATGTCTTTTATTCACTAAAAAAATAAATAACAAAGTATTGTGTAAAATAATTCTAAACATTTTAAAAATAAGTTTTGTGTAAAATGTATAATAAGTATATTAAAACAATAGTTAAATAGTTGATCTTAATCATCTAATTGTTATAAAAAAGAATAATTAAGAACAGTTTTAATAAAAAATCATTAGAAAAATTTAATTGATTTGCTTCATTAAAAATTTTCAAACTCACATTTCCCATATTCTACAATATATGATAAAAAATAAAATTATGGCTTATAAAGCATTCAAATAGTCAATGAAAATGTACATTAATTTTTGTGGTAGACTTTAGATAAAATGATTGAGCTAAAAATTAATGTTTCAGTTTTAAAATTTGTTTGTATCATGTAGAAATTTCACATAAGTAGATTAGTTTTTTTATAGTATTATCCATAAAGTCTATACTAAGAATTTTTATACAATCAAAAACAGTTTTAATTAGCTTTTAAGATATACTCAGTTAAAAAAATTTTAGATACATAATGTTTGTGGCACTGTTAGGCTAGTATGAACTTATTTTTAAATCTCATGCTAGTTTTGAAATCCTTTTAGTATCTCATACCAGTTTTTATGCCTTAATTATTTCTTATTTCTTACAAATATTGATTTTTTTAATTCTTCCGTAATTACTCAGGTATCTTTTTGTATTTAAACTTAATTAGTAATATTTTTATTCAAAATTTTGCTAACAAAAACGTTTTGTTTATATTTTCTTATAAACTCTAACTAGTCTGAGGTAACACAGGCTGACTATTTTGCCTCAAAGAGTAATTCTGATTATTATTAAATCAGCTAATTTATAATTACTTCAACTAAGAAGTTTGAATAGTTAAAAGCAAAGTATACATTTGTAAGTTGTTTAAGTAGGAGAAACATCTATCTAACTAATGACTTTTTTATTAAGTATTAAGTAAAAAAAAAAATAATATTTATTTTAACAGCTTATTACTAACAAAACAATGTTTCACTCCTATATTTGCATATAGGAGATCCTCAGTTGTTGTAAACAAATCTGAACAAAATAAACGTTAGTAAAAAAAATTAAAAACAAAATATTGAAATAGGCATTAAAGTCAACAACTTTAAATTGTTTAGTTTAAAACAAGTTACAATATTAGTAAAAAAAAATATGTACAATTATGATTCCCAAGATTTATTTAATCCAAAATAATTAAAAAATATTATTTGTTATTTTAATTATCCAAATTATATATTATTTAATCCAAAATACTTTAAAAATATAATTTTTTATTTTATGATAGTTAATTTTATAACAGCCTACTCAATATAAAGCACTAAAACATTTATTTGTCACAGCTGGTTAAAAATTATAACTGTTAAAATTGAAGCACCTACTAGGAACAATAAACAAAAATACACTTCTAAATGGAAATCTGTTCCAGAGTTTAAAGGTAAACTAGTTGTTATTGCTCTACATAAATAAGACTTATTTATTAAATACAGAATATGATTTTACTAATAGACTGGATTATGTCTGACATTTTTAGTTCATACCACGCAAGGTGTAGATATTGTAACAAGAGATTGAAAGCTAAATGCTCAACTCTTAAATACCATGCTAATACTAGCCAACATTTGAAAAAAATTAGTTTTAACTAATCATCCTACAAAAATTTTGAATAACAATTAAAAACATGTTAAGGGCATAGGGAGGTAGATCACCATTTTTACAAGTTAGTCTTATAATATTGAATTTTAACTAAGCTACATGTTGCTTTTTACAGATTTAAAAAATACAAATTAATTTTTGTGACATATCAGGTCAAAGTCGGAGACTATAATGGTTACTTATGGGAGGGGCAAACTAAAACAGCAAATAACAAGAAATCATTAGAAATATATCTCCTCCTACTTTTTTTGAGATAAGATAAATGCCACAAACTTTCAGGATATGCGTCTTTCAATTAAAAAAAAAATCGTGTCGTAAAAGAATTTAAACAAAAAAAAAAAAATTGTGACAAAATGATCAATTTTTAATGTTTTATACTTAAATAAATTTTATAGCTTTTTATTTTTAATGATATTTTTTGTTTAGTATTAAATGTGCTTGTTCTAGTTCAACCCAATCTATTTTAAAAACTTTTTTGAAATAACAGGAATTCATATCACTTAATGCGCTGATTTCAGTAAAGCCAATCCAAAAAATAGGTTAAGATTTCGAGAGAATGTTCCAATTTGATAGTGCCTGTCAAAGTTGTAAAACAGATAGGATTTTAATTGTCCCAGGAGCACTCATCTCATTTAGTTAGTTTTTGTTTTAATATTTCATTTATTCTAAATAACTCAGCAGTGTTTGTAATTTATCTATTTATTTATTTTTAGACCATCTTCCCTAATTAAAAAGATACTTTAGTCTTTAAGTTAGTTAAAAAAAAAAGTTTTTTACCTTTCAAAACTTTTATTTTATTTTCAAGTTAAATAAAAGTATGATTCCAATTTTTCCACTTCATAATATTTAAATTGTTTTTCTAACTCTTCGTTTTTAAATGTTTAATAATATTATATAACTACGATAAATTTTCAAATATTAAAAAAAATATTTTTGAGTGATAAACAAGTTTTTGAAATTCAACTTCTTCTGTAAAAAGTTTCAAAAACAAACATATGTAAATCAAAGCTTTTGAAGTAATATTTTATAAGTCTTAACTAATTTACACAACTTTTCTTATTTTCTTAAGCAAAAAGCCTTGAATTTTTTTCAATGTTATTTTTGCAATTAAGAAAAAAACATAATATATCAATTTAACTTAGATATAATTTTACTAAAATGCAAAAGAAAATCAACAAATTAAAAAATTTTTTATATAAAGATTTTTATTAGAATGCTAATCCAAGTTTAAGTAAACATTAGAGATTGAAAATACTCAAAATGATTTATTTTCTGTTATAATTTGCTTTTTATTTGTGGCATGTAATACAACTTTCTGATCAAAAGAACTGTAATTTTTATTTTTAGTTAACTTTAGTATTACTTTATGAATACTGTATCGGTTGAATTGAAGTTTAATTGATTCTATAGAATTATTAAAAAAATGTATAGCTTGATCTTACTTTGTAGATTTTTAACTAAATTACATGTTGTTATTTACTGTTTATTTAAATTATAAAACAAATTTTGAAACATAGCTTTTTAAAGTTGAGAGCACAATAATTTTTAAAATAATAACAAATTTTAAATTTACAATGCTAAACAATAAAATGATTTAGATAAACATTTGAACAAGAAGAAAAAAATTTAAATTAGTTTTATATATGTTTTGTAACTATAAATAAATAAATCTTTGTTATATACCAGTTATTTTATTTCCTAATTGTTTGCAATTATAATTATAATACAGTAAAAATAACATACTTCACTGCTAGGGTAACTTGAAGTAATTTGTCCTAAATGTTTTTCCAGACAAATTGAAAAAAAAAACATTTTAAACCTTTTTAATTTTTAATTAGTTCAGTACATATTTGTTATTTTATCACTAACAGTTTTATGTAACAAATTTTGCACTTAAGTAAATTTAGTTGTGTTTAAAATGTTCACAAAATGTTGTTCTTTTGATTTTTGAAGTTATAGAACTAGTAGTTTTATCACTAACTGTTTTGTAAAACAACTTTAGTAATTATATAAACTACTTCTTTTTTAGTTTCAATGTGTTCCAAAAAATCTACTTTTGTTTTTATTAGATCTTTTAAATTTATTTAATTTCGAACAAAAACATAGATTTCTAGTTATTATTTGTATACATGTTTATTAAAAGATCAAACATTTAAAAAAATTTATACTGTAGCAGTTAACTTTTTAAAGTGGTGTATGTTAAAAGATGTAGTTTCAATAGAAAATTCCTCCTTGTGTGGTTTTTTTTTTCATTTTGGTGTTATTTTTCAACCAGAAAAATTAATTAAGTGAATTAAAGATAAAACGAGTTACTGTTTAAAGCAATTTGTTTTAATTGCTTTAGAGTTTCTTTATGTTTTAAGCCAACTTTACAATCTACAATGTTATTACTGATGTTTTTTCTACTTATTTTTATTAAATAAGAGTTTATTCAGTTTTAGTCTATTTTTTACTTTAAATGTAAAAATTTACTAACTTAGTATACTAACTTTATTAAAAACTTTAGAAATAGTAAACCGTTTTTTATTCAGTGTTTCAACTTATGAATTGTTGGTTTTGTTAAAACTTATTTGTCTTGTTGATTTTCTGATTTACTAGTTTTTTAGAAATACTTAAACAAATCAGTTATATAAACCAAGCTTATGTAACATTTTAAAGTATTTTTAATTCAAATTGTATTTTTATTAAACCTCTATTTTCGTTCAGATGTTTGAAAATTTTTGAATGCTTAAAACTAAGTTAAATTTTTACCTCGTACCTATGAAGTTTTGTTTTTAAAAGAACATTTTGATATTCAGTATTTTTGATCTTAAAATGCACTTTAAGCTGTATCTTTCTATCAATTTTCTTTATACTAAATTTAAAGTTAATCATAATTTTTTTATCATAAAAGCTTTTATAGAAATCAAATTTTGAAACTACAAATAAAAGCTCTTCTTTTTATGTGAAAACTACCTTTTAAGAAAAAGTAGTGTAGAAAATATCTTAAATCTATTTAATTAGTCTTTTTAATTTTACAGTAGATTATTTGATGTTTTTTGACCTTTTTCTTATTAATTTTTCAAATTAATACCTTAAATAATGACATAGAACAGTTAGTTATGAAGCTTAAATAGTATTACTTAATATTTTTATGGTTTAGTTTAAAGAAGTACCAATAGAAGCAATTTAATTCTAATAGCTTTTATCCATTTGTTTTTCATTATTATGATGAACAAAAAAGATTAAAAGACCAGCTTAAAATTTGAAATAAATTCTTCTAGGTTTTTTATATTGTAAAATAAGTTTTACTGTTTATAAGATGTGTTTTTTAGTTATGTAAATAGTTTTGCTGGATTTTAGACAGTGAACTATTTACAATTTCTGCAATCACTTTGATTTGTTTTTATTATTTATATTTTTTATATGTTGACTATGATAAAGCTTTAGTTTTTTAATATATTCTTTTTATCTAGTTTATCGCAATTTTTTTCAACAAGTTACTTAATATATTTCAAGTATTGGAAAAAATAATTAAATTAGCTACAAAAATTAAACTTTAAACTAATGAATTTTTTACACTTAAAAGTTTTCTGTGTCCTATAGGTAAATGCACCGAATTTGTATACGTCCAGTTATTAGAAATAGTATTATTTGTTTTTTTAAGTTTATCCAAAAGTTATGTTCACTGTAGGAATATATACAAAATAAATAAACTAAAAAGTTTTTTATTTATAAAATTTATTATAAAACTGATAAATAACCTTTTTATTAAGTACACTTACTAAATTTCACTTTGTGTTCAATATAAAAGTCTAAAACTATATAAATATTAGAGTTCAATACTTAATTATTGTATTTTTTAAATTACTCTATTAATAAAAATAAAAAAGCTTTTATCAATTATTATCGTTAAAACTTAAACCAACATTTATTACAAAAAGGTTACATATTTTAAAGTTACTGAAAATTATTTAAAAAAATCATAGTCTAAACATTATGTACAACTTCATTCACAGATTTTTAAAAGAATCTACTTATAATAAAAATTGAAAAACAATCTTATAGATTACTTTTTTTCATATAAAAAGGTTTATTACTGCTATTTTGAGATTGAACAATAAAATAAAAGTTTTGAATTAAGAAATGATTCTTTGATTAGAACATTTAGTACATTTAAAAGTTTTACGTTTTGTTTTTTTTTAATTTTCAAATGTTTTTGTATATTTATATAAATACATAAGTAAAAAATTACTCAATTAATAATAATATTTTGAAGCTTATATTAAACTCAAATCCACTTAACTTAAAATTGAAAAAGTTACATACTAAGCAAATTTTTTAATTTAAAATCCAAACTTAAACAGCAGTGCGAACTTAATATTTGCAAATTTAAACGACTGTGCGAACTAAAAAAACGCGAACCTAACGTCCTAACTGTTTGACTTCTGCATTTGAAAACTTTAAGTATGAACAAAAAACTGCAAGCAACTATTAAATCATCTAAAGAATGATACCGGAATTTGTACTTTTTGTTTACAAGAATTATTCTTTTAGTATAAAGAAGTTAATTTCCGTAAACTGAAAGTTAATAAGAATAGCACTATAGTATAGTGTTTTATTTGTAGACTAATTAATTTACTGAAATTCAAAGAAAGCCAAACTTAGCTCTTGGGCGATACTTAAAGGTTACAAGTTTATATATGTCAATTTTCCTATAAAAGTTGAATGAGGGCAAAAATAGCCGAAAAATTCTGGCAACCACTGACTAATAGTTAAATAATGTACTTTTTATTCCTAAACGTAGTCTTTTGTTGAAGTTTTTACTAAATAAATCAGTTGGAATCATTTTTTTTTGCTATCTGAGTTGTACGATTTACAATCATTTATAACCTGCGATAATTTCTACCCCGATCATTTCTTACCCGATCATATCTAACCACATCATTTATAACCTGATCACTTCTAGCCCGACCACTTCTAACTCGATCATATCTAACCCGATTGTTTTTAACCCGACCAGTAAAAAAATGTTGTTTTTTAGATTTATTTTAATCAGTGTTTATTTTGTAACCAAATTAATGTTAAAAAATTGTTATTATATCAACATATATTTAACTTTATCTTAACGAAAACTTAAAGTTTATATATAGCTTTAATTATAACAAATTGTAATTTTACTTATTCTAATTTAAAACTGTTTTCTTATTTTAAATTTTTTCTTCATATAAACCTGCTTAAATCGAATATTATTTTCTGATTTGATATGATTTACTAGATTATATAGTTCTTTCTGAAACTCTACCACGTTGAGTTCTTAAAGTAAGCTGTTTTAACTACATTTTAGTTATATATTCTTGTCATTTAGGTAACTATAATATCATTTTAACATAACTAAGTTTTATAAATTAAATTTTTACATAGTAATTTAGTGTAATGTACTTTTACTATTACTTTTACTAGTAAAATTACATCAGTAACTGATGTAATTTTTACATCAGTAAAATTACTGATGTAATTTTACTAGTACAAGTATTTTCATATAACAGTCCATAAGTTTAGTTGTAAGTCTTTCGCAAAAGTTGTATAGTTGTTGACTTATCAATACAATTTATATTCTGTATTTTCTACTTTAAGCTTAAAACCTTGCGCAAATTTATCTACAACTTGCAAAGAACTGTTTAGACTTTAGATAATGTAATTTAAAAAAACAGCAAACTATTTAGAACAATTTTGTTGTATTTATTGGAAAATCATAACTTTTAGATACAATCACTAAAACAGAATTTTTTGTTAATGTTAAAAGTCCGAGGGTTATCAAATCTCGTCTAGTTGATTTTCTTAAAAACTTTAACTAAAATTTATATGATATCAAAAATATTTTAATTACGACTTGAACTAGTACTTAAGTTGATATATTTATTTTTTTGCTATTACATTTACTTTAAAAAAAAGAGTTTCAACAATCTTTTGCTCGTAATTGTAATTAGTTTAATCATAATTATTTCTTATTTTTATGAATTTCTTTTTCCCGTTGTTATTTCGTCTATGCCTAAGATTTATTAACTTTTTTAAATTAAGTAATTGTAAAATAATAAATATATCAGCATAAGTTTTAATTTAGTTGTACTAAAAAGTAAAAACAGTTAAAGACGTTAAAAGGTATCCAAATGGTGTACGACTCGATAACCGAAAAATTTTCTCGTTACAAAACTTTTTGAGCACATTTTTTTTATCTTAAACAAACTACATATATAAAGGTAATCAAATGATAATACTTTTCATATAGTATATAAACTTAACTAAAATTTTTTAAGAAGATTGACTAAACGAGATTCTATCATCTTCGCACGTGTTGTATTAACATACATGTCTGTTTAAGTGTCATTATTTTTTTTCGCTCTAGGTCTAGATAGATATTTATTAATGAAATAAAAGGTAGACGGTCAGCTGACATTACATGCTTTTTCGGTTTGTTAAATGGCATAACATATAGAATTCTATATAGCTTTAATTCAATCATTACAAACATTAAATATATAATATACATGTTACATCGAGTTTCTGTTACTCTTATTGCCTTCACCGTCGTTAAGTTTTATTAAATTTTATTGATTCACTAACTAATGGTTAATGTTTTATTTTTGATAAATATAGTTTACATAAAGACTAAATTAATGTTCTTTGCAATAGAAATTAAATAGTTTAAATAGCCTCATTTACATCGTGACGTAATTGTTGGTTGTGATGAGTGTATTTTTCATTAGTTAACAACAATAAAATTTAAATCAGTTATTTTTCCCATTAACGTGAGTTGTTTGTTTATATTATGATTTGTTGTTTTTGTTGTGTAATTTAGCTTACTTTACTTATTTTAGACTTAATAATCACAAATGTTATATAGTTTTATAACAGTCGGATTTAGTATTAAGTATTTTACCTATTAATAACTTTTATCTGTAGAAAATATCTTATTTTAATCAAAACATGTATACACCTACTTTATACTATGCTTCTATTCTCTCATTACAGTAAATATTTTTTACAGAACCCAGTTGAAGTGTGTTGATTCGTTAACACCAAGAAACATATGTTGGTAGAATAAAGGAAAATTACTGTATAATTTGTTTTTTTTTTAGTTTGTATAACAACATTATACATTTTATATAAGATTACCTATAAATTTTGTTACTCTATCTATTTTATGTGATAGTTATACATTTTAAAAAAAGAACAACATCACAACTGCACAAATGTAAAAGAAGATCTCAATTTAACAACCTGCTTTGGTTTTATAATTTATCGTTTGTAATTGATTTAATTTCATATGCACTATGCGGCTAGAAGTAACAACACTTTACAAGGACGTAGCTAGCTCGAAAAGTTATGATTCTGAAAATAACTAAAACATTTAAAATGACGCGTGATGACGTCATATCGGAAACAGAGCAATTTAAACTACCTCTAATGTCTTTTATATTAAGAATGCAGTTATACTAGCCTTCAAAAATTAATGAAATGTTGAAGTACGAGTAATAACTGTATACAAAGCAATTTGTGTTGTTCCACACCCGCTATGATTCCTAATGTGTCGCCACTTGTGTAAACCCATAAAACTTTTATTGAAAATAAGTATAAGAAAATCAAAATTTAAATTAAAAACAGTGTAATTGTTTACTGTAAAATCTTCAGAGTTTTTGTGGTATTTTGCAAAATCGAACTTTAACGTAGCCAATAGAAACAACATTAAATTATGAAGTTTTTGTAACATAAAATTGAATAATTTATATTTTTGAACAAAAAGCTACATATTTTATTTGAATCAATTTTGCAATGCATAGCTTTTTGATAAACAAATCTAACATGAGATAAATTTTTACAATTTAGATGTATTTTATTCGTTAAATTTTACAACACTAAAAGTCCTAAAGAGTAGACATGTGTCAAAATTATTTTTTCTCAGAAGTGCAAAACTAAGTATAAATGAATACTAAAAGCTAATAAATCAGGGCCTTTTTAAGCTGAAGAGTTGAAATTATTATTTTCCCACATAAGTATATGTTTCTGCAGCTTTGCAGAAACGTACTAAGCTACGTGCCTAATACTTTCTAATGTAAACCGTACCTTTTGACTGCTTAATTATTTAATGATACTTTTTTGTTTTCTTCATAAAAACTGATTGTTAGTTTAAACTTTGTAGAGTTTTTTACTGAAATTTTTATAAATAAGTTTTAATTTTTATATGAAATAAACATTTAAAATATTACTACTTATATTAAATCCATGTATTTTGTTTTAGAGTTTGTAATATTTTATTGAAAAGCTATTGTTTAGTTTAGTTTAACTTTTTTGTTGGGAGTTTATAAAATGAAAATTTAAATTATTTTAACCAAAATTAATTAACTATTTTCCTTTACCATTAATAAAATACTACAGCTATATAGCTTGTCCTGGACATGACTTTAAACTGTATCCTGGTGTTTATAGTTTATAATAATTACGTTTAGATTTTGAAGAAATTTATACAAAGTTAAAGTTTTGATAAATATGCAATATTTTAAGTGATGGACCAAATATGAAACCAAAGGTTTCAGCAAACTGCTGTATGAAACTTTTGTATATTACAAAATAGAGTAAGCTAATTTTAAATTTGACAACAAAAGTAAAAAATCACGAAGTTAAATTATAAAGAACTAATTTTAAAAAGAAAAACAGTGCAAATTTTTACAACGTAGTGTGTTTTGCAAAAACATTACATAAATAATTTTAAGAAGATAAAAAGAACTTGTACACAGTCTAAAATTAGCGACTACTTTTGATTAATAATTTTTTGTCAAGTCAACAAATTATCGAGTTACTTATAGTTTACCAAATCCAGCTGTAAAACATTTTTTCGTTACTAGTCTTTTTTAATCAGATTTTATTTGTTTCTTTGCTTAGTGTTGTTAAATAATAGAAATATTTCGGCTTTTGTCAGCAATTCTAAGATGTTTCGGGATGCACAACTGTTCAAATTAGGACAATTAAAATTCCGAAAATAACATTTTTAATTATTCTTAGGTTTTGTTATTTATCTCTTTTCATAAAAGTTAAAAAAAACTTATATATTTTATCAGCATAACCTTCCTAATTAGACCTACAAAAGTATATTTCATTTAAAATTATTTAAACTAATTTTTTGAGATATGGCTAATATAAACTTTAAAGTTTACTGAACTATACTTACTTTTAGTAGTTAATAACTATGTTTTTTATAAATATTTGATAGGTTGTTTTTTACCATTTTAGTCTTGTTATTTAGTTTAGACCTACAATAAAAAAATATTACTTTCTGAGATATAGCCCCTCAAACATCTTTTTAAGTATTTGAATTGTCGTTTACCGATGTTTTGTACAGTGTAGTCTAGTTAGTGCTTATTTTTTAGTGTTGTGATATTTCGTAGCGTTAAATACTTATAAGCGTCCCAATTAACTTGTCTTTGCATGTTTTCGTCTAAAACTTCATCTGTTGGGTATGGTCTTACCTAAAACAATTAGTCAATGTTGTAAACATAAAACTGTCTATATTGTGTTTAAAATAAAAACTAGTTTATAAATACTAACCACCATACAATTTGAAAAAATAATAAAAGTTGTTTTAAGAATTATATGAAACCTACTATTCTGACTAAGCGTTCTTTTAGGTCACTGTTTAGGTGTCGTGCGAAATAGTTCTTTTTTAGCAAGATACATTCTGCACCTTCTGAAATTAAAGAAAACGATGAACCTTTTTCTTTTTCTTTAAAAAGCAAACAAGAAAGGCCCTGTTAGTAGAAAAAATTTGTAAAACAGTTGTTATAATAAATAAAAAATATCTATAAAGAAAGAATATTAAAAAACTTTATAAAATTTTGAAGTTTTTTCTAACCATTAATCTTACTTTTTACAACCTACATAATTTTAACCAAAATATTAAACTAAATAAGTAATTCATGACATCAGTGAAATTCTGTTTTTAGGCACTACTTTATTTTTAAAAATTCAAAATCGGACACAACTTATTTCAACTTAACTCACGAAAATGTCGTTTTCTCCTAATGTTGCAACGTCTAGAAAAACATTCTCGGAAGACTTAATTTTTTGTTTTTCCTGTTCTGTATATTTATTGAAGCTTTAAACAGTAGTTTTACGTTCAAATGTGTTTAAATTTATTCACTATTTCTGAAAAAAAATTTACAGTTCAATTAAAGCTAATTTGAATCAGATAAGTTTTCACCAATGTAAATTTTTTTTACACAAGGATTTTTGTTATTATATTGTATAATAAACAATGTTTCGTACAATACATTTTTTAACTGATAAAGTTTATTATGAATATTTTTCGACTGATCGTTATAAGTATAATACTTGTAAAAAAAAGACTATAGTTTTTTTTTGAACAAGAACTTTTAAACTCTAGCTTACTAAAGGACATAATAACTGTATTTTTTTTCCTACACTTTTAGTTTTTAACTCATTTAAGAATTTGGACAACATTAGTATTAAAAGTTTGAAAACTTTGAACTTTTAAACTTTAAACTATACTAAACTGAGTTAAGTTATTACAAAAAACTACAACAAGAAAAAGTAGAAGTTAAAAAAAAAGTTTTATAAAAAGGAACTTATTACTACGATTTAATATTAAGGTTTTAAAACTATTACCTAATAATCAAACTTTTTCTGTTTACATAAACTAGGCTTTTGCAATTTAAAAAATCAAGTCTCCAGATATTTAGCTAAAATTATGTTTTACCTCTGATTCCAAAGCTCGTATCTACTGATACTTGATAAATTACTGATACACTCATCGTTTTAAATTTAGGATTAAACGGTAGCAAAAAAAACTATTTTTCGTTACTTTTTCTGATAAACCCTTAATATAGCATTTGATAATTTTCGTCATCAGTTGATAAATACAAAAGCTAAATTCTTAAGACGTTTTAAACACCTACTTACTACCACAGTGACAACTGAGTTTATATTTAATGTATTTTTTTTCTCTGGCCGGAGAAACGTCCTTGTAAATTATATAAAATAGGTTCGATTAATAGACAATATTATCCTTAAATTTACAGAGCCAAAATCTTGCTAACTTCCTCAGAAATTTTATTATTGATCTGGAAATTACAATGAAGTAGTAGTGATTACGTAAAAAACATCTTAGAGATTCCACTTACGGATAGATCAGCATTTACCGAATATCCTAAATTTTGGATTAATTGTCTATCTTAAAACCAAAAAAAACTGTTTTTTGCGATCGCTTAAATTAATTGATAACTATGAGTGTGTCAGTGAATTTAAGTAAAACAAAAATAAATTCAATCTTAATGAAAATGTAAACATCTTCCAGCTACAGGTCTGCAAGATTTATTTATACATTCCTTAAAATGCAGTTTAAGTGAAATAAAAAGTTTATTTAAAACTAGACTTACAATACTTTGTATTAGATCATTGTTACTAAGATGCTTTTTATTATAAAACTTTCTTTAATAATTAAAAGTGTTTATTTTATCTTATTTTAACTTTGTAAGTGTAGTTAATTCAGTTTTTTATATTTTTATTATTACTTTTAAAGAGTTAGAGTAATGTTCTTCAAACTCTTAGTTAAGTTTTAAATTAAAAATTATGTTGCATAAAAAATATTTTTTCATTTCTTACGTCATTTTGCAAGCTTAAATCTAAAATGTTAATTTTTTGTTTAAAATATATTGTAGTTTTATTTTACTAAGATGTTATACTGATGAAGTTAGGTCGAAAGTTCATTACTATAAATTTCATTATTCATGCATGTGTAGTTTTAATTTATATTTTCAATTAAAATTTCACATGAATGGGGATATATTGAATTTGATTATTGTTAATTTTTTATTACAACTAGTAGTTTTTTAATTAAAGTTTTAGAAAAATAGAACAAATTCATAAACTATTGAATGGAGCATATTGACTAGAAAACTTACTTGCTGTATTAAATGCTTTTAATAAATTAAGATTTAGATATCCTAGTTTTTGTTGAAAGTTGTAGAACAAACCATTAAACCAGGCTTGCCAGAAATTAAATTTACTGAAATTTAGCTGCTTAAAACACTGCTTTATAATTGTCTTAAATTATTAATAGCTCTGTTTAGGGCTAATAAAATTAATAAAAGTATTAAAAAAATTGTAGAATGAATTTACGTATTTTAATAGTAAATACTCTACGGCATAGTTGGCATATGGCGATTAGCGTGTAATGAGTAAGTGTATGAGAAGACGTTCCTAAATTTTAATGGAGAACAATTCAATGTTGAAAAAGACAAAAAAGTATAAAAATGTTTCCATCTAAATGAAATATTATTATTGAGTATTGAAAAAATAAACAGCTGTAAGTTGATTTTAGGTAAATTAGTTCAAGCAAATAAAAGTGACAAAGTCTATAAGTGAGTGAGTTTACACAAAACAGAACTAATAGTCTAGGTTTATTGTTGACTCCTGTACTGACTTTCGAACCTTCCTTGTTGAAAGTACCCGTATTGTTACATTTCAATAGGGCTCTTTTTTATTTGTATTTAATTGTATTTTTTGTATATTTTAGGTTTTTTGCCCAATTCAAAAACATTCTATTTGGATTAGTCTATTAAGTGTTATTTTTTTAGTCTGAGTTTTCACTAATGGTTCTAATTTTGATTATGTTTGTGTTAATAAACTTATTTTTATTAAAAAGGGTTTACCACACCAGTTCAATCATCAGACTACAACCCTTCGTCAGTCTAAGACCGGTTTTGTCATTATTAGGACTCATCATTCAGTCATAACCGAAAATCTTGCAGTCTTCAACCTACAAACGGTCTATCATGCTTTCACATGATCAGTCACAACCGAAAAACTTGCAGTCTTAAATCTACTAACGGTTTATCATGCTTTCACATGACTTTTGTTTAAACTTGAGCTCGTCTCACAGCATACGAAAGTCCAGGTTTCTGCTCTGCAGACTTTCGCCGAAGTTTTTGTTGATTTTCTTTGTTTCTATTATATCAACCTTATTAAACTTAGTAAAACAACTTTGATAAAGTATTTTTATTATTCCTATCTAAATACGTTATATTTGCTCACTCAATAAGTATTATGTTCAAAGCCAAGATTTCTCCCTTTTAAGTAGGGAAACTCCTAGGGCAATGTAGTCAGCCCGTCTGATTGCGAGCAATAATAAAGAGGGTAGTCACCGTTCATTTCAAGCTTTTTCCTAAAAACTGCTTAAGCATGACCTTTTAAGTAAAAATTAAGAAATATTTTTGTTACAAATTGTCCTTTGTTTTTTTTTATTTCGATTTCTACCACACTTATTTGTAATTTCGCGCTAAAAATTATTGATGTTTTATTATTGATTTTTTTTATCACTTGTTTAAAAACTTAGTTAGTGTATGTGTATATTGCTTTTGTTGAATAAAACACTTGATTACAGTTATTGTTAGAATTTGATTTTTTGGCAGTAAATAGTTATTAATAATTTGTGAAAACAGTTGTAATGATTGACTAAGATAGTAATTTCAGAGTTAAACGCTCAAAACTAAAAAAAGAAGCAAAGCTATTATTTCTAAAGATAACAACCCTAACCAGGATGGGTATGTTACAAATGGTGACTCGGATTCTAAAAGGGACATGGGACCTCCTGATACTACAGATGTAGGGAGACCAAACTCTTAGAGTTTAAGAAAGGACAGTAGTGTTATGATGGCAGGAAACTTAACTTTTAGATCAAGAAAAACAACAAAAACTTTAGAGGATGAATTAAAAGAGTTGGTGAATGAAGAGCTGGAGAGACAAAAAGCAGCTAGAGCATTAGAAGATGAATTACAACAGCTGCGGCGCAGAAACTAAGAACTAACCAGGCAGATGACTCAACTTGACCACAGTGAAGAGATAGGTGAAAGAATAAGAACAAGTCATGAACAAAACAGTTCTTTCCACAACTGTAAGAGAACTGTTGCACGACAGTAAATCTTCAAATTATTCAGCCAGAGATAATGGCACAAATCATCCTGCTAGAGATACTAAAAAAAATCTCCCTACAACTGTAAGACAACCGTTGCACTTCAGGGAAAGACCAAACTACAAAGAGGAATATAAGAGTGTGCGAAGCATGAACCATGACTCAATTAGACGGGGAGATCACAGACTCAAGTGACTAAAGACATTCAAATTTGACATTGAAGATGCGAAGGCTCAGTTCTCGTACTTCGAAGAGAGAATGGCCAATCATGGCATTACTGATAACGCAGAGAAATACTGGGTGATTCGCGAATTTTGGCCTAATAATGACATGTCAGTCTATTTACGATGCACAGAACCTAATAATAGAAACTTTAGTAGTTTACGTAGAAACCTCATGGAAAAAGATGAAGTACTATTAAGGGTCTTATTGCTATAAAAACAAGATCACTCTATCAGCGGATGTGACCTGAACAACGATGACAGCAAGTGGTTGATGGAATTAGAAGATAAGGAAGTTTTACACAAGTTCCTTTTCTTACACCTAATGCCAAGTCATTTAAAAAAACAAAGTATCAACTACACATTCATTTGGGTTGGTTGACTTTAAAAGATATGTAATGGACATGTGTGATGCAGATTTAAGAAAAACAAGGGATGCAGCAAGGGAAATTAATTATTTTAACAAACCTCAACAAAAACATCAAATTACTTTTCTAAAGAGAAATGAACCACAAACTAGACAGGTCAATTATGGGTACGGACGTCCAAAAGCTCGTTTGACAGCGCTCACTATCAAAACTATAGTAACAGACATAGAAATCAGGTGAATGATGAGAGTTGTTATAGATACCGAACATAGGGCTACAATGCTACTCGGTGCGATAGTCCTAACACATGCCCAATGAGGAATATTATTGCGCCGTTAACATCAAAAATTGGCCACCCGTCCTCCTCACAGTGAGAAGATCAGAGAATTGGGGTAGATTCCTCTCTCAATGACTGCTATGACTAGCAGAACGAATAAGCTAAATTCAGTTGGTAGGTACTTCAAGAAAGAAAAATAAATCAGCAGTTCTTTTACCAAAAAAGAAGTAAACTGCCAGACCAGAAAGTTTTTTATAGATAAGATTGTTTTTAAAACTCATTTGACAAATTTTTCAACAAACAAAATCAGCGGTTTTCATATCAAGTAAGAAATAAAATGCCTGTTCAACAGGTCAAATATGATCATTCTAGAAACTTCTTTGGCAAGAGTTTGAAGTATCAATACCAAAAAAATGGTGAACTGCCAGTTCAACAAGTCAATTATGGACAAGGACAGCCTAAGTCTAAACAAAACTATCATAAAATCAAAAAATTCTCAAAAAAATACAATTAACAAAGAAGTGATGTTTTGCAATAGCAGCAAAAAAGTAAGTCAAACTTTACTAAGACCTACTATACGTCAAATCAGTTGTCAAATCAGCAATAACAAAGTTTCACGTAAGCAGCAGCACCAACAAACATACCAAAAAAGAAGAGTACACCTCACAATACGCCTACTACAGATGAAAAAATTATCAGACCCAGCAAGATGTCTCCCACTAGTTTTAATTTTGATTCAAAATAGCATTATTTCACTTGAAAACACCCACCTCCCAAATTATTGTTTGAATTCCCCACATAGTAGATTGCCACCCCCAGGTTTTAATTCTAAAACTGTGAATTTTTCTCCTTAGCTGTGCATTTTCAAAGCAACTTAATCAAACTTCAGCAAAATGGGCAGTTCTTGCCTGACATGAAGTTTTCAAACACATCAAAAAATGCTAAAAAAAGAAGTAACCAAGTTAGCCAAATGACATCCAGTATCTTCAACTCTATGTTTCAATTGGTAAGCCTTCTGTCAACAGTCAATTAACAGTTATAAAAACAATATCTTAGACATTTTTGCTCAAAAATTTTTCTATGTTGTAGGAAATATTAAAATAAAGTTCAGGAAATACTCATTAATATTTGTTTGATGAATGACATTATGTTTAGCGCAGGTCTTGTTGTAAGGAAAGTATTATCATTTATGTGTTCAAAGTGCTAAAGCAAGTACACCGCGACACTGGAATATCCAGCAAGGTCATAAGCATCATTATCCTTTCATTGCCGCTGAAGCTTCACGTATGGCTCAGAGCAACAATTGATTTATCATCATGTGCGGTCGTGGTAAAGAAGGAAAAGGTTTGAGAAAAGGAGGCGATAAACGCCATCGTAAAGTTTTTCGTGATAATATCCAGGGTATCATTAAGCCCGCCATTTGCCGATTGGCTCGTCAAGGCGGTGTCAAGCGTATTTCAGGCTTGATTTACGAACAAAATCGTAGTATGCTAAAATTTTTTTGGAAAACGTTTTTCGTTATGCAGTCACTTATACTGAGCATGTTAAGCGTAAGATAGTCACCGCTTTGGATGTTGTATACGCATTGAATCGTCAAAGGCGTACCTTGTTCGGATTCAGTGACCGAGATTGTCCTGGGAGAGAGAGATAGCCAGTGGAAGCGGCAGCTAATGCTTAAAAAAAGAAGAGGAACTGATAAAATGAAGGAGTTTTAATGTTTGTTGTGATAACCTTTTGTATTTGTATATGTAATAGTTTGTTGAGCATTAAATATTTGATTTTTAAACTTTAACTTTATTTAAAAAAGATATATAAAACTCCTCCATTAGTTTTCAGTTAGAGGATTTGAGGAGGGAAAATGTAACAAATTGTCCTTTGTTATTTTTGATTTTGATTTCTACCACACTTATTTGTATTATCAGTTGCTTAAAAACTTAGTTAGTGTATGTGTATATTGCTTTTGATAAATAAAACACTTGATCACAGTTATTTTTACAATTTGATTTTTTGGCAGTAAATAACTATTAATAATTTGTGAAAACAGTTGTAACGAGTGACTCAGATAGTACTTTTAGAGTTAAACGCTCAAAATGTGTAGCTAAAAAAAGAAGCAAAGCTATTATTTCCAAAGATAACAACCCTAACCAGGCTGGGTCTGTTACATTTTTAGGTTAAAAGGAGTCTTTATTTCTGACAACCCTGCTTTACAGTGCTAGTTTAGAAAAAAACTAGAATGAATTATAAAAAAAATATTATTTTAATTTTGTTAAAAGTTACATTACCTTTTTTGCTTCTTAGTTTTAGTTAATTAAACACGAAATTAGTTAAAAATAAGTGTTTTTTAATTAGAATTCATTAAGAAGTATAATAAACAATAATGTATATCGTTGATAATAAGTTTTTATCCGTTAAAACATAGTAGTTTATAAGTATTTCTTTTATTAAAAAAACATGTTATCTATTGAGTTTACGTTTAGTTTGTAAAATAAAGTCCTTTTTTTTATAATTTTTGTAGTACTTGTTAAGATCATGTTCTAAAAAATAAAACTTTTACAGGGTTAAACTAACCTTTTTTGTTTGAGTAAAGTTTTACTGACCGATGTAGTTTCGGTTTTTTAATTTCAGCTTTTTTAACCACTTTGCACAATCCCTATAAAAATAGCAAGGAAGTCGTTTAGGTCTTTATGTAGTTTTCTTAAATTATTTATAACTGTAATAAATGGGTGAAATTTTAAATAATTTTTATAAGCTTTGTTTGTTTTTTAATTAAAGCATTTTATAATTTTGATAGTTTTACTGATTATTAAAAGTTTAATTGAGTTTTTAAATAGAACATACAATTGTGCATAGAATTAAGTTGTCATATTATTTAAAACTAACTGCTATTAACAAGTTTTAAAATAAACTAAACAAAAATCTAATATAATTCAGTTAGTTAGCTATAAAATGATGTTATAAGTTATCAAAATAGTTAACTTTCTTTTTAAGAAACATCTTAGAAATCTGACTTATGTTTTTATCATGTCCTGCACAAGACTATAAAAGGTATCCATGACCCGATTACCGAAAGGTTTTTTCGTACACTAGGTTTTAGGCGCAAATGATTTTGAGCGTATTTATGTCGTTCAATAAACAATATGCAATATCCTATATCTTTAAACTTACCGCTTTTATTATAATTATATAGTCATTTTTTCTACTATCACTACAAATGACCATTCTTTTTCTGAAATAAGTAAATGCAAAGACAGTTGGTCTGTTTTTTGGTAACTTGTATAATGGATATCCTTTAAGTTCAGGTAGGCAGCGTAAAAATTCAAGTAAATCTGTTTCCCTTTCGTCCATTCTGTTTTATTTATAAAGCACATTAAGTGTAAGTGGTTAGAACTACAATTATACGATAAATTTTTTTGCTTTATATCTTATAGAATGTTTAAGCTTGATACAACAGATGCTTAGTTTCAGTTATAAAAGTTATGAATGATTTTATTTTTTTTTATAATTTGCTTTGGAAGCTTTATAAACATGTTATAATAAAACTAGTATTAAATTAACTGTTACATCAAAAAAATAATACTGTTTATGTGAATACTTTATTAAATAAAACCTGTGAATAAAAATCTTTAAGAAATCTTTTCTACAAACTGTAAGTAATAAGATGTTTGTATAGCTAACAACATTGTAAGTTCGTTTTTCATTTCTTAAAATTGCCAGTTCTCCAAATGTTTTACCTCTTTTAAGAATGCTTACCTTTAAAAAAAACAAAGTATTTTCCTTGCTATTGATTAGTAAAAGTTAAACATATATACTTATGTTAATTTCATAACTTATCTAATATTAAAAATAGCGAATGTTTAATCTTTATTATATTCAAAAAGTTACCGTTTCAACGTACGCTTCATTGTAAGAATTAAGTCTGTTTTTTGTGATAAGAGCAGTACCAGAAAGAATGAAATAAAAGTTCTGTGCTGGATGACCTTGTCTTATTATGATTCTTTTTGGTTCAAACCTTTTGGAAAAAACATTTTAAATAATAACTTTGATTTGTGCTTAACTACTAAATACTTTATATGAGTTATGTTGTTGGTCAATAAAAAAAATTACAGCTACTTTAACTGAAAACTTTATAAAAAAGTTTTACTTATACTCAATTATAATTTTTTTCTATATTTAAATTTCATTAAATCCAGTAAAAGCGTTTTAATGGGATAACCATTATTTTTAGAATAACTAAAAAAAAAAATTTTAAGAAAACAAATACTTAATCGTATGAAAACTAATTTATACATACTGATCAAGCCATGCAACTTTGATAATTTCTTCTTGCATTCTACGTGGAAACTCTGAAAATTCATCAACAGAAGCACGCATTATTTTGATAGCCTTAAATTTGTCTTAATAAAACATTTTAAAACTTGAATATAGACATGTAAATTTGTTTTTGTTTTAAGCTATCAAAAAAAAATATCTACAAAAAGGAACAAAACAAGTTTTTCATATTTTATATAGAGTCTAATTTTAAAGACTTAAACTAAGATTTAAGTTTTCATTATTTTTTCTTTAAGTATTAAAATAATTATCATGAAGAGTTCTTATTTCAAAACGCGAGTCTTCGAAAACTAAAAGTAATTAAATTTCCTTTAAGAGTGTCACTAATCAGCTGAAATGTTTTTAGTCTTTAGTCTGCAATCATAATTTCAAAATATCTAAGATCGTTGTAGAACTTGTTTGTACAATATAAAACTGGAGACACAAGACGTTCATAAATGATTTATTCATGTACAAAGTAAAACATATTTTAAAGCTAACCCTTTGTGGCCGAAATATAATAAACAAAAAATATATATGTAAATTGCAATATAGAAAAACTTGAGATCTCAAAATTAGTCCAAAATCTATTTTTAAATAAAAGAACGTGTTAATAGTTGCAAACATTTCTCTAGATGTTATTTTAAATTATGTACAATTTCAATGTGTTTAATTTTTAGACTGATTGATTTATTGACATAAAAGTGATTAAAGTGTTTGCTTTACTTCATGTGTATTTTAACTTATGTTTTGTTCAAGACCTGCAGATACTTCTGAGTCAGTTTTCATCGGCATGATCAGATTTCGGCCTTACAACAAATCTCAAAAAAAAAAAAAAGTGAAGGAACATATATTCCACTTTCAATCAAGATCAATGGCAAGGATATCAAAATTAAAAAATTAAACTTTGTATACCTAAGCTCAAATGTTGCGTCAAACGCAAGATTGGACACATAAATCAATAGTTGTATTGGTAAGGCTTTAGATACTTTCGCTCATTTGACTGCAAGAATTTGGGATAAAAAAACTTAAGCATTTGCACAAAAGCTAACGTTTATTATTCCTGTATATGCCGTATTCTGATATACGGTAGCAAAATATGGACGTTGTCCAGCGTGTAGGATAAGAAGAGCAATACTGTCGATATACGATGACTTCGTCGCATCCTTAGGATTGCATTGCAACAAAAATCACCAATGAAAAAGTGTTGAAACAAACTAGTCTAACCACCATGTACTTTACCCTCAGTCAACGCAGAATTTGTTGGCTTGGTCATGTTCTAAGGATGGGTGAAGAACGAATTCCAAAGTTTCTGTTGTATAGCGAGTTAGTCGTTGGAAAACGCAATAAAGCTCTCCAAAAACTAAGTTTTTAGGACATATGTAAGCGCGACTTAAAAAGCTTGTGAATAAGAACTAATGAGTTGGAGTTGCTTGCACAGTGACCGCGCCAAATGGTGATCTTCTGTTCACTAAGACTGAAAGAAAGGGGAAAACAATACCTTAAAAAACCGAAGCAGAAGAAGAAATGATAAACAAATTACTTTTTTATTTTTCAATATTATCATCTATGTTTATTATTTTTTGTATTAATTATTGCATTACTATGTTTAAAATTAATTACCTTTTTTATTATTATTCTTGTATGCACACGCATAGCCGAAATCGGCTGGTTGCGGGCATATCTTTATTATTGTTTACTATCAATAAACTGACGGAGGATATTTTCCTTTCATCAGAATAGAGAAACAATTGTTTTATAAAAAAAAACGAAGTATTAATTACCAAAGTTTAAGATGTGTAATATTTATATATGATATAAAGAAATAAAAAAATATGTATGATATAAAATTTACTTTGTACCTGAATGAATCATTTATAGAAGTCTTTTGTCTAAAATTTTAGTAAAATAATTGTATTAAACAATTTTTAGTGTTTTATCTGTTCAACCTTTTTTATTTTATCAACAATTGTAAATTTCTTTATTTTACAACTAAAAATTGTTTGCTTTGATATAGAATCATAGATATTTTTAAATAGATCGTTTCAAAAAGCAAGTTGTACTTAAATAAAGCAATTTTAGCGGTTTAAAGTTTCATATAGTTGAAAAAATAAGAATATTTTGTTAAACTTAGACTGTTTTTTTATTTTTTAGAATTTATTTACTTGTAGTAAATAAATAGTTTCATCTATAGAAATAATACCTATAAATAGATAAACTCATAAAGTATACATACATACTCAACTTGGTCCGGTGTTCTATGTTCTGGGACAATTGTCAGTATATTTCTTGTTAAGTCGTTAACTTGATTCTAAAAAAAATTAAGTTATTTAAATTTCAATTATATTTTCGAATGTTATTACTGGAGTTTTGAAACTTGTTATGTTGCTATTATTGAAACATAACATACAAATCCTTAAGCTATTAGTTATTAATTTTGTATTACAATATAAAGTCTGAACGTAACAGGCTAGTGGACCTAAATCGCTTTGAAATAAAAATAGTATATATCAATTTGATATGTATTTGGAAATATTAGTATTTATTAATCTTTCTAAAACCTAGATTTAAAAAAGGCTTAAAGTTTTATTAAGATAAAAGTTATCAGACTTAAAAATAATTTAGACTTGTGGGTGTTCAGACTAATAAATTGTTTTGTTTAAAACTTTTATATGAGTTAAGTTATACTCACATCTTAATTGTTTTTGTGTAGTAACAACTTTCAAATTGTCAAATACATGAATAAAATAAAAATTTGATAGTGGTAAAGAAAAAGTTCCAATTAAATTATAAAAACTAAATCAAAAGCTCTATAGAAAGTTTTCGAAAAATACATAAGTTAAACCGTTTAAAAAGTTCTATTTTCCGTTTTTGTCAGCGAGTGTTTTTTAGTTTTATTTAAATCGACTATATCCAGGGTTTTAAAAAGTATAGATACATAGAGTACTGACGATAGCTGATTTTTTTTTCAAAGAAACTGAAAAATTTTGATGAAAAAAAACTTATTAAACTAATTATAATATACTTAGAAAAACTACATAATGTTTTTGTATGAAATCAGCGTTTTAATGTTTTTTTTTTAACTAACTATTATCTACTTTTAAAGGTATCAAAATTTGGTCCTAACAAAAAAACTATAATGTCCTGGACAATGACGTTAAACTGTATCCAAGTGGTGTAAGAATCGATAACCGAAAGGTTCCTTCTTACACCAGGTCTTTAGACCAAACATTTTGAGCACTTTTTTTTGTCGTTCAATAAACAATACTTAAAGCCTTGCTTCAACTAGCACAACTTCTGTTAAAGACGATTTTTTTTATGTTTTGATGCTCTAAATGTGCTAGAATTTAGGCTTTGGTCATAAGTTTTAAAACAGAAGTTCAAAAATGATTTTTTACTTTGAGTTGCGGGTCACCTGTAGCTAGTTGAAATTTAATCTTTTTTCTTTTTTGAATTCTTTTGAATCTTTTTTGAAAGTATAATTTGAAAAACTTACGTTAACAAATGTTTTTACTCATTTTATAACATAATAATTGTCTATTTTGATTTTCAGAAATTTGCTGTAATTGAGGATCTGATTAATCTTATTGGTTGTTTCAGTTAAAATTTGATAAAAAAACAAATTGTTGAATCAATAAATTGGTACACATATATAATAATTTTTCATTGTTTGAAATATATAGAAAACAGTCCCTTTTTTTACTTATTTTATTTCTATACAGTTCAAACAAACTTAAACATTTTAAAATCAATAATTTAAAAACAAATTATGCTTTAAAAGGTGAGTAACCTCAGAATTAGCTTTAAAGTATGTAGGATCAAAAGATAGTCCATATCTATATATTTTTTTGTTTACAATTTCATTACTCATCATAGCAAAGGACATTTGACTGACATGCGAAACTACAGAAACTCTCTTGTAATGCCTTAAACAGCGTATTAGAAGTCTTATTACTCTGGTGACACGCTGTAACTTTTGTAGGGGCTGTATAATAATTAAAAAAAATTAACTAATGTTATAAAGTAAATAGACTATCATTATACTGATCGTGCGTAAAACTTAGAGTTAATTAAAATTAGTTTTAGAAAAAGTAGTAAGTTACCAAAACAGCAAAAATTAAAAAGAAAAACATGTTTTAACTTCTCTGATATCATTAGTAGTAATTCTAAATTTGCTTTATTTACTATAATAAACAATGAACTTTACCGCAAGATCAACAACAACAGCATCCGAGACAATCCTACGACCGGTTTCGTCCTTATTAGGACTCATCAGGCAGGAATAGTCGCGAGAAACCGCTATTGTGATCTTAAACAAGCGGGCTTAAGTACGAAGTACTGAAGCGATCGTTTGTGGGTAAAGTTGAAAAAATGACACAGCTAAATCATTCACAGCCCAACGTCTCAGACATGTCTGTGAATGATTTAGCTGTGTCATTTTTTCAACTTTACCCACAAACGATCGCTTCAGTACTTCGTACTTAAGCCCGCTTGTTTAAGATCACAATAGCGGTTTCTCGCGACTATTCCTGCCTGATGAGTCCTAATAAGGACGAAACCGGTCGTAGGATTGTCTCGGATGCTGTTGTTGTTGATCTTGCGGTAAAGTTCATTGTTTATTATCGATTGCATAAAACATCTCAACTTCGTTGATGATGGCCGAAATAAATACTGGCTTTATTTACTACAAATTTACAATCAAGATGATCAAATAATTTCAAATAAAATATACGAAAAAATGCTTTTACAGTAAAAGAAAAAAAATCTCATATTTTAGTAAATAATTAGATTTATAAGGATTACAAATTTTTACTTGTTAGTTATTACGTCTGTTAGTTGACATAAAGATAAGACTAACGGTAGCCATTATAAAAAGCTCTAGAAATCTCCGAGCAATTAAAAGAATATAGTTCAAACTATTCATTATTTATACTGAACTTATGATATTTAATTTAGCTTAGAATCTAGCTTGATTTGTATAATAGTTCATAAAATTATTTCTTAAAGTTTATTTATCATTTTTTTTTAATGTATTTTCTATTTTTATGCTAGGTAGACTCAATACGAAATCAAGTTGATTTATAAAAAGTTTTACGACTTATGGATAGTTATATCAGAGGCCCAATAGTACAATAAACTGAAAATATTACACCTTATCTTTCTTACACCTGCATCAAAAAAATAAATTTGTAAAGCTGAACACTAATCAGCTTAAATAGTAACTTAATTTTAAGAGGAATTTTAGATTTTAATCTTTACGTCACGAATAATACTTAAAGAAAAATAAAATTGAAACTAGTTTTATATTTAGTTTAGGCGGTTTGGTTTTTAGAGTAATATATCTTGGAGAAATTTGAATTATTGTTAGTTTTTATCAGTGTAAATTAATCAATATTATTATTTATCGATAACTTAGTTTGTTTAATTATACATAAAATTCAATAAATGAAAAAGTAACCCTATAGCTAAATTTGCTAATAAGTTATAAGTTAGGCTTTTAGTTTGATTATAAGGTCTACTACAAGTGATTCTAAGTTAAAATGAGTGCACCGGTAAAGTGCTATTGTAAGCAGTTTATAGAAAAGGGTACTACTAGTAAGCTTACAACTGGTGGAATCGCGGATGACACTCTCCCAGTGCAAAATCCGGGTGTGTGTTAGAATGGCACAGCGACAATTTAGCACTGATCGCCACTTTAGCACGATGGGTCACTTTTTCCCAGAGTCATTTTATTGCAGTGCGTCACTTTTGCACGGAGCGTTGTTTTTGCACGAACTAAAGCTTTACAAAAGGAAGATTTATGAAACTTTTTATTCAACTGATAAAAAATTAATGTTAATACTCTAAATTTGTAGGAATTTTAAGCTTGAACTAAACCATTTTTCTTTAATTTGTCTATTAGTTTTTTAAGGAAAAAGTAATTTGATATTTTTTAGTACTTTGTAGTTGTAATACTATTAAACTTTTTAAAAGTGTTTAATATTTAACCTAAAAATGTTAAAGTTTGTTACTTAATTGTCATATACATTTTAAACTAAATAAATAATACGATAAGATAGTAAATATAATAAATACAATAACACATTTTTTAAAATTTAAAGAAAGCTGAGATTTTTCAAAACTTTGTAAAAAAACTCAAGAACACAAAATAGGAAAGTAGTTTAAAAACAAATTAAATTCTGCTTTTAAAGACTTTTAGTGTATCATTATTTACTGATTTTATAATAAATGTATAATATTTTTAAATTGATTTACCATATAGTAATAAAATACCTTTAAAAAACAACCTTGCAGAAATTTATTAATAATTTAAGTTTTATTTTTAATTGTATACTCTTAATAACATCTTTGATTATAGTCTTGTTATTTCTGCAATATTTTCATTATAAGCCTTTTTTATTCAATACATAAATATGAAAAGCGGTGAAACGTAAAAAAAAAGAACTTAAGGTTTTTTTATGTGTGTATGTATGTTGTCTATGAAATTAAATTTTAAAGTATCTAAAACTAATGCATCAAGCAACTATAATTTTAAAACATTAAAATGAGTTTTTTGTTTTAATAGTTATCATCAATATAAAATAATATAATTAAAAGTTTAATAACAGAGGTAAATTTAACTTTGTTCTTAAGTTTTTAAAAGTTTTACTTGATAAAAATGAATAATAAATTTATCTGAAATTAAATTTTTACAATATTTAAACAAGTAAAACTAGTTACATGTTCGAAATAAAACTTAAAGTCTGTAGTGATTGATTAATCTTTAAACTTCTATTTCTTTATTAAACTTTGTTATATATAGTTTTACACCATTGACAAAAAAAAAGTTCTACATTTTAAAAACTATTAAAATACTTCCTAAATAAAGTTGTAAATTAAGTTTGAATTTTTTACGAATCTATTGCGTGTTTACTATTAGTTTCTAATACAGTATTTAAACACGTGTTTTATATATTACAGAGTTCTAAATATTTTTAATTAAAAATGTATCATCGAATTATTTTAATATGTAGGTTTAAAATGGTCTAGCTTGTGCAAAATAAAGCTAAGTCCAAAATAAAAAACTATAAAAAATACGATGCAAAAATGACGCTCGGTGATAAACTGACGCCGTGCAAAAGTGACACTTCATTAAAAAGTGACGCACCGTACTAAAGTGACGCTGTGCTATACTGAACCGCTCCCCAAAATCCTCTGTCGGCTTTAGCAAGCCCGCTGATCGGATTTGATGATCCAGAAAACCGAGTGCCCAGCCTCGTGTCCAGTGTAGAAGACAGTAATATCATGGAGTCAGATACGCGTAGTGAGATTGTAATAGTCATCATAGAAGGTAACATTAATGTAAAAAGAGAGTATAGGACACATGCAAGAAAATTTATACACAGCGTTCGAGTCAAGAACAGATAACTAGCGCACCAGCAAATCAAGGCGGAGAAGCAGAAACTATCATAATGTTGAGAGAGAGGGAGCTTGGACTTGAAAAAATTATTTGAGAGTAAATTGATTTAGGTAGGCTAGATTTTAATTGATTTGTACTTGAATTTGCTGCTTTTCGAAACACAAGTTGTATATTTGGCTCTGAGTAGTTGAATTTGAACCCAGCAATTTGTTTCCAATTTGAATTAAAATAACATTTTTTAACTGCTGTTATATATAATTTAGTTAAGGCTTATACTAATTTAAATTATTCCACTGCTAAGTTTTGTTTATTTGTACTGATTTTATAGCTGAATAAATTCGTACCTTAACATTGCTGGCTTGTCTTGATTTCATTTATTGATTGAAATTATCTCAAAGCTAAATCTAAAAAGGACCCTAATTATAAACCTCCCTCCAGTCTAGATTTAGCTATGCTACCTTAAAGAAGACCTTCACCGCGGTTGAACATTACCACTTAAGTGACCACATCTCCGAGGCATCTCCCCGGGAGTTTTACTTCGATGAGAAATATGAGTAACAAGGTATAACAAGCGACCAGGAACGCTATAAGTTGTTAGATGAGAGATTTTTATCATTGGCTGATATAGACCTTTACAGAAAAATGTATGGACCTATCCTTTCTAACTATCAGAGGTTTAAAAATTCTATAGAGGTGGAAAATGAAGCTTGAGCTGTGTGCTGTTACCTAGAGCTGAAAGGCACTCGACTTCTGATCGTGAATTAGAGGTTGAGAAAAGCAAGTTGGTGACAGAACTTTAGGATTTAGATACTTTTCAAAAATTTGTCGCTATTCATTTTGTACCACCTCACCTTAAAATAGAATTCGTGAGAAGTCATACATGGGCGGCGGGGACTTACATGTGAGAATCCGCAGCATATGCGATACTGCCAGCCAAGAAGTCATTAATGATGCGAAGACCGTGAGTTATTCAAATCAGAGGGCCGTAAAGAACTAGGGCCAGAGCAGACCGTTTCAAGCACCACAACCAGAACAGGCTTACAATAACAATGGGAGTGTTACATAAGACTCGAGATTTTTTATGTAACAAACATGCCCAGTTTGGCCATGGAGCTTTTCAATGCGAACAATTTGTAATATGCAGCATGTACGTTATATTACGAGGCCTCCACTAAATAAAAGCTGCCAACTTTCCAAAGATAAAAAAGTAGTGGTTTGTGGGTAGATAATCTAACGCTGACACTGTCAATCCTGTAAATAGTACTACTTTCCGACAGCCAAAACACCCTCCAATAAGGTTAGTGGGTGGTGTCAAAGCTAATTATTCCGTCAAAGTTAACTTGAATAGAAACTAAACTTATCTGCTGTACTTGAACTTATCTACGAACAAGCGAGCAATGTACCTTCAAATAAAAAATATGAAGCGAGAATAGCTGAGACATACAACATTTCTTTTTCAAGTGGCATTGAGGCCTTAGGAGCTGTTAGCACTAAAACTTGTAAATAAATGACAATGTACAAGGGGTGCACAAATGGGTTTTAGCAGAGACTCTCATAATCAATCCAAAATAGTTACCTCAAAACGTTCTGTTTGTCTTAGATTAAAAAACAAATGTATTTTTTCTCGTAGATTCCAGAAGAAACATTATGACTCTCCGAAAAGAATTGGTGTATACTTTCCACCCAAAATCAGAAGAAGGTTTTTGATATGAAACGATTCACCCAATCAGAAGCATGGAAGTCCAACTTTAACTAGGAGGTTTAGAGCCTATTAATTACTCACTTAGGGTGACTCAACAACCAGAAGCTACGGGATTATTGGGAGTTAGACGTGCTGATATCACATAACTTAGTTATTTTTTCCTCCACGTCCCACTGTGTAAGATGGCTTTAGCTAAATCAGCAAAGATGTTCTTAGCAGCTAGTTTACCTACGCCGGTAATAGCCTAAATTAACAAAATTGAGTTATTGAACTATAAGAACCCTTTGATCTATTAGAATCCTGAAAAGAAATGTGAGAAATTAAAACTATCATTTAGTTTTCCTGAGATCATCAGGAAACCGTCCTACGACATAAAGCTTAATGTCATGACCTCGAAATTATTCTAAACAACTACAAAATCGAATTAAGCAAACCTAGAAGAGCTGGATGTCGGGCTATAAAAGTACATTTTAAACAAATTTTGCAGAGAGGTATTGTGGTGCAAGGAGACGAAAGCCAAAGGTGTCACCCATCACTTGAGTTCAGAAGAAAGGTAATACTTTACGCGTCTGTGTAGAATACACAAAGCTAAATGCGTCGATCTGTTCTCTATGTTATCCTTTACCGAGATATGATCAGGTCAATGGCTATGCTAATTGAGCTAACTTTATAAAAAAGCCTCTTCCTGAGCTTACAACTAGAATGTCAGTTTGTTGGAGCCATCATTGACTAAACAGGTGAGTGTATCGGAGCAATTTAAAAAAAAAAACAGGCCAGAATTGATGTTACGGTAAAAGTAATTCCTGAGCAGCTGAGAAAGCTATTTCTATCAATAGTTCAGTTGAAGCTTGTGGGTAAACAGATGAAGCAGTTGTTAGCGTTTTTGATATTTTTAAAGAAGAAGAAAAAAATGAGCAAATTTAATGAAGGAGGTTAACTAAAGATGGACGGAAGGAGGTTCCATTCAAAATTCTTGTTTACAATTTATTGATTGGTAGTATTCATAAGCAAAGAAGGCCGTAAATTGAAAGCTATTAAACATTTATAAGAGAAAACAGGATGTAGAATTGCTGCTTCATGGAGTTAGAGAAATGCATGCTAATAACTTTGAGCGCAGAGTTTTTGTCTATCGTGAAGAATGTGCTAAAGCACAATTGCTTTTATTGGAAAAGCTTAGGAGCTGTTACGAAAATGACATGAGGGCAGTTTGTCAACAACCATTATCAATTCTTAGCATTAGTATGAATGCTGTAATCATGTTCCCTCACATAGTGTTGGAATGAGAGGAGATGGTCTAGGAGGTTCTGGTTACAATAACAGAAATGGACCAAGCATGACTGAAGTAGCTGCTAAAATTTGAAGTGAAACCTGTCTTTCTTATGGTCTAACAGAGACTGTAAGAGCTATTATTGCTTCAAAAAGAGCTCATATTATTTTTTTTTTTAAATGGCTAACACCTCTATCAAAATTGTGATGAGTGTGATGATAAAAGTTAGTAAGGCTAACAAATATGGACTGTCTTGAAGGTCAATGGCGCTCTTAATGTTGTATTTTTGAAAATCTCAAACAAGACGATTACTTCCTGAATGACCATGATATGAACTTGACAGCAGACAGAAGTGTTGATTTAACGATAATTTGAAACCTAAAGTATGGAGGAAGTTTCAGTAAAAGTGGATGGTCTAACTAGAGAGTTTAGAACAAATAAATAAGACACAGTAATCTATCCACTAATAGGAGATTGATAATTAATAATTTATTATTTTTGAGAATAAACAATTACTCAGTTTCACCGCAGAGCGGATTTTCAAATTGTAAATCTGTAGTAAAATAATAATATTAAAAATGACAAATACTTAAAAATTGGTTTGAGTTAAGCTTATATAAAAAAATGAAAAAAAAAAAAATTAAGAATTATATTAATGTAGAACAACCTTTAATTTCAAAACTATCAAATTATAGTCTACAAACAATACAATTAAACCATAGTATACTGTGGGGTATTGATATCTAATGGATTTAAAGAGATAAAAACTTTTACAGAGTTAGAAGATATGGAGTAGTATATACATATTATTAAGCACACAGTTCTAATAATAAATTAATAATAATGTTCAAAATAAATCCAGGGAGTAAGCATTAAAAAATTTTATGAAAGCATTGTTGTTGTTATTGTTAACAGAGTTGTATTATGATGACAAAGTATAAAATGGCTTTTTGTAAAAAATTTTAGATAAGCGAAAAATAGAATGAGGGTTAGATTTCAGATGTTAAATTTAAAAAATAAGATAAAAAATTGAATATATTTAGTTGAGAGATAATTAAAGAGAGTATGGACTACTAATAATTCAATTCAAGAAAAAAAAAATATATATACTAATTCTCCAATAATTATGATTTACAACTGGAAATGGGTATATCATAATGTATGCACAATTTATCTTATATCTTAATAAAATATATTTAACTAATCAACAGACTTGAAAAAAAAAAAATATATAAATAAATAAAAAATAAAATAGTTTTAACAGTTTAAGACTGAGAATGGGAATAATATTATAATACATGCACAAATAATAAAATATTTTAAAAAAATTCTTTTGTAAAAAATTCTTTTGTAAATCTGTACAGACTAAAATTGGCAAACTTTTCCTGGATTTAGTAGATAAACATTTTAAGAAAGACACCATCTATCACAAAATAATCAACAGAAATTCTATAAAAATATCATACTGCTGCACTCCTAATATTATGGCCCTTATAAATTCCCACAACAAAAAACTCACGAAAAAATCAGATAAAAACGAAAAACTTTGTAATTGTAGAATAAAAACAAACTGCCCCGTTGATAACAAGTGTTGCCTAAGTAATGTAATATATCAAGCTAAAGTCTCCACATCCGTAAACGACCACAAAATTTATATTGGTTCAACCAAAAGAACATTTAAGTCTAGATATAATGAACACAAAACCTCTTTCCCAAAGCCTTTTAAAAGCAAACCCAAAAATTGTACCCAACTTGCAAATCACCTATGGGATCTATACAGTAACCATATAAAATACTCAATTGAATGGAAAATAGTAGAATCAGTAAAATCTAACACAAACCATACTAACATGTGCACTTTATGTAACCTAGAAAGACTCCATATAGCCCTAGCAGACAAAAGAAAAACCTTAAACAAGAGAAACGAACTGATAACCCAATGCCCACATTACTTAAATGAATATTTATAATTTATATCTCACATAGGTATCAATTTTATAAAAATAAAAATATTTTTAAAAATATTTTATTATTTGTGCATGTATTATAATATTATTCCCATTCTCAGTCTTAAACTGTTAAAACTATTTTATTTTTTATTTATTTATATATTTTTTTTTTTCAAGTCTGTTGATTAGTTAAATATATTTTATTAAGATATAAGATAAATTGTGCATACATTATGATATACCCATTTCCAGTTGTAAATCATAATTATTGGAGAATTAGTATATATATTTTTTTTTTCTTGAATTGAATTATTAGTAGTCCATACTCTCTTTAATTATCTCTCAACTAAATATATTCAATTTTTTATCTTATTTTTTAAATTTAACATCTGAAATCTAACCCTCATTCTATTTTTCGCTTATCTAAAATTTTTCACAAAAAGCCATTTTATACTTTGTCATCATAATACAACTCTGTTAACAATAACAACAACAATGCTTTCATAAAATTTTTTAATGCTTACTCCCTGGATTTATTTTGAACATTATTATTAATTTATTATTAGAACTGTGTGCTTAATAATATGTATATACTACTCCATATCTTCTAACTCTGTAAAAGTTTTTATCTCTTTAAATCCATTAGATATCAATACCCCACAGTATACTATGGTTTAATTGTATTGTTTGTAGACTATAATTTGATAGTTTTGAAATTAAAGGTTGTTCTACATTAATATAATTCTTAATTTTTTTTTTTTTTAATTTTTTATATAAGCTTAACTCAAACCAATTTTTAAGTATTTGTCATTTTTAATATTATTATTTTACTACAGATTTACAATTTGAAAATCCGCTCTGCGGTGAAACTGAGTAATTGTTTATTCTCAAAAATAATAAATTATTAAAAGTGGATGGTCACTTTTATTCAATACAGTTTGCCCAAAATCAAAATAAGGGACGTGCTAAACAAGGCTAATCAATAGATAAGATTCTTCATATGTTAGTGCTAACTAATTAAATACTAACCATAATGATTGCACTGCTGTGACCTGATAATAATGGACTAGAGATTGACGCATACACTTGTTCATGGACAATTGTAAGCTATGAAGAACAATCTAGTAGTGATAAACAGAAAAAATAAACAAATTCAACAGATGTTAGATGCAAAAAATTTTGTAATAGTTTTTTAAACATCAGTATTTTTTTAGCACGATAAGCAGCATTGAAATTTAATTAGAGAAGTTAAAGTAAGTTCAAAAAAAAATCTTAAGTCAACAGAAAAATCAGCGAAGTAAAAAAAGAGTCGAAAGTCAAAACAGTACATAGTAGTATAATTGAGTTGAAATTGAGTATAATCATTTTAGTACTAATAAACGTGCAATGTTTAAAGCCAGCAAAATATTACAGTTAATACCCAAAAACGTGACTTTTGCATTCGAGTATAATGTTAACAGTAAAAAATTTAATTAGATTTTGGCTTACAGCCAACAACGTTTGAAATTATCCTAGTATCTTAGTGAACATTATTTCTAAAAGCTACAACTCATTCAAGAAAAAATTTAAATAAAACTATGTTGTAATAAATTTAAGTTTTACTTTTTCAACTGGTTTATACTAGACGAGCTTTAAATATAAATTTTGCATAACATAAGGATTGATGCATACAATTATTATGAACAGGCTACCTTCATAACTAAAAAATGTTTCTCTACTAACACTACGGGGCTGCATGTTTTTCATGATGCTATATTAATGTAGTTTTTTAAGTTTTTTGAATTATAGATTTTTTAAATATTGAAGCCTGTTTTGTATAAATAAGCTTTAAATTCAACGATATTCTAATAAATCATTAATCCAAGTTTTAAGTTTTATAGCGGTTAATCGTGTAATGATTTTAAACAGGAAAAAAGCTGGAAGTTTTTAAAATTACAATTATTTATGTATTTTAACAAAACTGTATAACATTTTAAAATAAAATTAGGCTTTGTAAATTATTATATTACCAAGGGATAAAGTTTATAAACTTTCCCTTCAAGTACTGATGTTGAAGTACAAGTAATATAAAAACACTTTACTTTGTTGCTATATTAACTTGTAATACTTGTGTAAAAGAAAACTTGAATTACTAACAAGAATAGTTGCTTTCTTTTTAATTATTTTAGTCGATAAAGTATAAAAAATAATGCTTTTTTAGTAATACAAACTGTTGAACTGTAATATAATTTGTGAAGTTTATAACCTTTAAAAATGTTTTTGAAGGAAATTAAGAAAATATTTAGCATCTTTTTTGTTTTTAGTGGATTTGCTTTTAGCACAAAGTAAAGTTTAGATTATTAATAAACATAATTGTTTTTGTATTTAGTTCATAAGTTTAAAAAAAATGTTAATAGATGTTTTCTAAAAGGGTAAATCGATTTTTTTTCTTTAATTCAAATAATTTAAAAGCCACCGCTAAAACAAAGCTAATCATGATAATTAATTGTTTTATTGGATAGAAGCATTGCAAAGATCTATTCACCCACCAGTAAAACACATACTCTGAAAGCTTCAAAGTCCTCGCCAAGTTAAAAGTGCTGGAATCCACTATAGCGAGCTCATCTCTGGCCTCGAAACTTAAGATAGAGCTAATAGATGATCAACTGCGACTCATCCTGTGCCAAAACTACAGGGCAACGCTCGTGTAATTTCTTGTAGTTAAAAACAGCACCTTCTGCTGAGCCGAGTCTAATGATAGACTGAGCAGCAATTGAGAAAATTGTAGTTGACAATAACATAACTACCAATGCGTCAAGTTTAACATATGTTGAAGAATTAACCAGTCCCGAAGAAATCCTTAGGTATTATCATTAAAGACCCTAAGTCACCTTTAATAGAGCAATATTAAAAACATTGGATTAATGTTAAAAAGATTTTTCCAAAAATGGAAATAACAAAACAATTAAAAATATAAAAAAAAAAAGTCTTCATGCATTTTTATAAGTAATTTAACAAGTAGTAACTTAAAAATTAAAGCTAAAGTAAACTTGAAATAAAGTTTAAGATTTTTAAACTTTGTTCCAAATGAAATACTCAAAAAAATTGAATAAATAAGTTGTTAAAGTGTATCAAAAGGACACCAGTCTCTTTAAATTGAAAATTGCGTTTAACAGCGAATAGCATAGTATGTATACTTGGACCGTATATTAAACAAGTAATGAATATCAATCATAATGAAAATAAAAAATTCTGAAAAGACAAGCAATACATTTTAAAATAATTTTTGAACAGCTTTTTTCCGGTGCATCACTTATTTAAAAAATATAACAAAACACATTTCATTTTTCTTAAATTTATTTGAGTACTTTCGTAGTAAGGCTCATCAGAAATTGTATCTTACTAAATTAAACTGAATTGAAATTGAAGTAAAATTATACTTTAGATTCTACAGTACAATTTTATTTGAACAGTAGAATAAAGATTTTAAATATATTATGACGTAATAATAGAATGTTAAATCTAACTTAAAATTTATACTATAGAACTTTGCTGTACTAATAAAACTCGTTAGATTGAATTCAAACTAAAATAAACCAGCGATAAAAATGAAAATAAAACTACAATTAAATAAAAAAGTTTCCCGTTAAAATTTGTTTTAAACTGTAGTTTTACTTTCATTTTTATCGCTAGGTCATTTTAGTTTGATTTTAATCTAACGAGTTTTATTAGTACAGCAAAGTTCTATAGAATAAACTTTTAGTTAGTTTTAACATTCGATCATTACGTCATTTTATATTTTAAATCTTTATTCTACAGCATAATTTTATTTCAATTTCAATTCAGTTTAACTTAGTAAGATACAATTTCTGATGAGCCTTACTACGATAGGACTCAAATAAATTTAAGAAAAATGAAATTTGTTTTGTAATATTTAAAAAAAATCAGTTTTCCAGATCATAATAAAATATTTCATTTATTTTTAAATGTGTTCAATCTAATTCTATTTCACTTATAAATAAAACTTAATAGCTGTAGATATTTTTTTTGAATTTTATTTTAACTTAATTGTTATTAATTAATTTGTGGTTTACTACAAATATATTTCAGATTCATAATCTAAGCTTGAATTTAGTTTTAGATAAACTTTTATTTAGATCGATGAAATAAAATTTATGCTTATTAAAATTTAATGTTTAGTTTTATTTGAAATTCAGTAAATTTAGGAGTGCTAAATTGATGTCTTGCAAAAGTGACTGTTCGCCAAAAGTCAATACCCCTGCTAAAGTGACGACGTGCAAAAGTGATGATTTGTGCAAAAATGACTACTTGTGCAAAAGTGACTACTAGTGCAAATATAACAACGTGCAAAAATGACTATAGTACAAAAGGTTCGAGTTGTGCAAAAGTTTTTTTTTGATACCTAAACTCATTTAAAAGTTTGTTTTATTTTTTAAAGCACTGAAAGTCAACTCTTTAACAAAGCTGTAAAATTATGACACAGCTATCAAAAGCTTTCTCAGTTTGTTCTGGCTCATATAACTATTTAAACTTATTTTTTGGCAATCTATTAAACACAACGGGTCAGATTTAATAAACATAGACTTTTGCAGGTGTATATAAAAAAATTCTAAACAGAAAACTTTAACTAAACATCCATAATACTATCATTACAGTTTAAACACAATTAAATTTTTGTAATATTTGTAAACTTTTATTGAAATCCCTTTTGAAATGTTTATAAAAGCTTTTATAACTACAGAGTAAGTCGCAGGCCGCATATTTTCCACAATAAATTATTTCGAATTTAAATAAAAAATAATAAAGTTAATAAATTAACTTATACTAATGTGTACTAAAACCATCTGAATGATTTATTAGAAAATTATGGTTAAAGTTTGTACTTGTTTATATTAATTAAAAAAAAAGTTAAATTCAAACTTATTCAGTTTATACTTAATTTTATTAGTAGTTTTGATACAAATGGACTTGTTAAAGTATTTTGGGTCAAAATTGCTTATATTTTAAACTTAGAGTTATATGATGACTTAAGAGTGAATGTTAATACAGTAATAATCAGTGGACATAGATTAATGAAAAAACATTCGGTTATCAAATACGCACCGACTGTTTTAATTGCTGCTTTTTTATGCTAAAAGTTAGAAAAAATTAAAGATAAAAAACTAAAAGTAATAAAACACAAAGAAAACTATACACAATTTCAAATAAAAATAATCTTATTAACTATAAGTGCTGCTAATTGACTGAAAGGCAAATTTTTAGAAATAGAAAGTAAATTATCCCAGTGATTAATTTAACTTTAATTTTTACAAAGCTTATTTAAATAAATTAAATTCATTAACTAAAGTAAAGGTAAAAATCTAGTACACTAAAAATTTAACAACTAGTTATGTTGCAATAAACTAGTACTAACACTAGTTAGTTAAAGCTGTTTTTAAGAATAATTTATAGTGTTTTTTAGTTTGTTATCTAAAAATATATTTAAACTTTATTAAATTATTTATTTATTATTGGTAATGACTTTGTAATTTTCAATAGAAAAATCTTAAAAAAGTAACGATAATGTTTAGATTTTTTTATGAGCAAATGTTTTTTGATTATTCCTTTAGTTTCGTAAGTTATATTCTAAAAATCTGTATTAATCTAAAAACACATACTGGTTTTTATGCTTAAAATGCAAAATAAAAAAGTAGCATAAGCTTAATAAAAATTATTTCTTATTCTAATAGTTCAAACTTGACTTGTTATATAAAAATTAAAACAACCGTTAGTATTTGAAAAAGAACCGATTTTTTATTACCAAATCGCGATTTTCTTCTTTTACTTGTTTTTGAAGTATGTTCGTCTTCTTTGTAACTTTAAATATTGTTATTGAATTTTACATACAAGTGTTTTACAAAAATACTTATTATTATTATTTTTATAAATGTCTAATTATACAAAAAAATTACTTGTACGAAGGTGAAAAAGATTTCGTTGAATCCGATGAAAACTTCAACTCAATTCTATGGTGGTTATTATTAATTTTCAACGATGATCTGCGGACGTGTTTAATTTTGTGAAATTCGGTTGAAAGATTATCATTACTAGATTCTCTGTTTCTCAATGATGGTTTTTCATTTAAAACTTTTTTATCAAATCTTTTCGAACTTTTAAATTTTTCATCGTTATAAGACTGTTTTGATCTAGGATTTGAAGATAAAGTGTTTAAACTATTATCATAAAATAAAGACTTGTTGATGAACTTTATTTCTACATCGTTGTGTGAAGATGAAAAACTACTAGTACTCAAACAGTTCTGATCTAATTTCTCTAAACAAAAACTATTGCAATCAGATTCAGACTTTTCTAAACTGCTCAAAAGTTTTTTGAAATCTATAGTAAAATTAACTTTACCACTTAGTAGATTTTCAGTTTTGAAAATTGTTTTTAACTTGTTAGTCTGGTGGTTTACTGGCTGTAGTTTAATAGGTACAGAATCTGTACTATTCAAACCGTTCTTCATATTTTGTTATATATTGTTAGTTCTTTTTTAATAATCTATAAAACGAGTAAAATAAACAAATAAAGTATTTTTTTTACTAATTTGTAACTTAAGTTGAACATTGTAAGATCGAAACCTACTAGTCGACCCGTTAAACATATTTTGGTAGTTAGATAAGTAAGTATGATAATAATAATAATACAATCTTTGTACAAAAGTATATGAAGAATATTGTTATATCAACCTCTCTAAACCTATAGTTTATTTTATTTAATGTTACTAATAAACCTGACTGTTTACACAGCTTTTAATGATGGCTATATTTTAACTACGGATAATAAGAATTACTAAAAAATTAGTTTATTGTTAACAAACCTAAGCTAATTATGAATTTATAAAGATCCTCTACTTAGGAAAAAAAAATTCTTAGATTTTATTTATTATAAAACAATTTTTACAATTAAAAAAAAAAAAAACTTGTTTTCATAAAAAAAAATGTTGATAAAAATAAAACATAGGTAAGCATAAGCTTTCATATTTTGTTATTTTGAGTTATTTTTTAAGTGGTGAAAAATCTATAGTAAGCAAAAAATATAAATTATAATTAATGACAAATAGTCTAATAACTTAGAAAAATAAATGAATAAGTTTTTACTATTTTGTCTTATATGCATTTATCAGCGTTAATTTAAAGTATAATAATGCACTAAATTAAAAAACTTAGATCTTATGAAGTAAAAACTACTAATTTAGTTGTAAAAAAAAGATATAACGATAGCATTTAAAATAGCTGTGGTTTAAACTTATAGTCTATTTTTACAAAAGTCAAGTAATAAAAACCCTTAAATTCATTTTTTAGTTTGCATGTTAATTTACTTTTACTATTTTAAAACAAATAAGTAAATACTATTACAGAAACAAAACCTGAACAAAAACCAGAAATATATTTACAAAACACATAATAAAATACCTTTTTAAGCGTCATATATGCATTAACGAGTGATTATTGCATTTAAAGTTTTTTTGTAATCAGTTTTAAATTATATCCAGTTGCAATTATAAACTAGTATATCATTTTGATTTAGTCTAGAATACTACCTGCGAATTTCAAATAAAACGAAACTTAATAGTACTTAAAATTTCTACATAATGTGAGAATTGATAAAAACCAACGTGAAATTGAAGAAAAATCAATTTTTAAATTTTTAGTAGTTTTCTCGTAAAACGTATAAATTGATAAAACTTTTGTTCCTAATAGAGCTTGTAATAATAAACATGTTTTGTTATCTACTAGATTATCATATCAATCATGATCAAAATGCCTAACAAAAAAAAAAAGAAACTGGAAAAGAAAAAATATTACAGCATTCAATTATCACTTTATGTTCACAATGGATTGAAGCAGCTTTCATTTTGTTGTTGAAACGATTTTGAAGTGGATAAAGAGAAAGCTTTACTAGAACTTTCTGACATTTACCACACAAATGATAAAATCATTCCATATTGTTGATTTCTTGTTATACTTCTTACTGTTTGTTGAAAAATAACATATAAAACTGTAAATTTTCTCGGCGGTATGTTAAATTGAGCGTGGCTCGTTTTGTACTATTACTAGTGAAACTAAAGTTTATCCAAAAAAATATTTTCGTAATTTTTAAACATTTTTTATCTTTCCAATAAATTTATAAACTAGTTAATCACGGTTACAATTCTAATCAATTGAAACTATATACACCTTAAACAGTTTTTTAAGCTTTGTATTTTCTAGAATTCTTATTTAGAAAACAAAAGCCTAAAAAAAAATTTTTTTAACAACTCTAAAGTGAAGCTAAACTTTTACTTGTTTGTCCTTTAAAAAATAAGTAGTATTTATCTTTAAACAAGGACGCTTACAGTTTTTTTAAATATAAATGAAAAATATCTTAAACAACTTTTTTTGATTTATAAGTACCAGAAGTTTAATTTAGACAAAATATAGAAACCAAAAAAAAAATATTTTACCACTCTAAAGTTGAAAAAAAATTTACTAGTTTTATTTTTATAAAATTAAGTTTGTTTTCCTTAAATCAACCAAGCTTACAACTAATCTTTAATTTAAAAAACAAAAGTGTTTTTTTATAGTTTTATAATTTACATTTAAATTGCTATCAAAACCCAAAAATATATTTTTTAAATCTCACAGTCAAGTACAACTTCTACTTGTTTTTTCTTTATAAAAGTAGTTAACTCTTTTCTAAAATTAATCTCGATAACAACGTTACTTAAATTTAAACAACAAGCATCTTACACAGTTCGTTGTTTTTTTTTTTGTAATTCTCATATATTTTATATAGATTAAAGATAAAATCCAACGAAATGTTTTTTTACAATTCTAAAATCGAGGTAAAACTTTACTTTTTGTTATTTACAAAAAGCTTAAATTTAACTTCAGCGTATCTATCTTGACAACTTTTATTGTTTAGTAAGTTTGAGTAGAGTTAGTACAGTTATCATGTGACAAAGAATGTTAATTGACAGTAATTAACTGTCATTATGTTATGTTTGTTATGACATGACAAACTTTGATTCAAATGTGCGTTTTATTTTAGTTGAATTAGATCATTTGAATTTTTTTTTGACAGACTTAACTTGTTAACATCACGTGGAGTAACAATATGCTTGTTTTCAATTTATTTCTAATGATCAAAGGTCAGAAGTTCATGTAGAATATTCGACTGATAAAAACGAATTAATTTTTTGCTTGATTTAAATGATTTAAAATGTTTATAGTTTTTAATTGTCTTGTATTAAATTTATATGGTACTAAATTTCTATTGAAAAACTAAACATGACTTAACAGCATATAATAAATAATTTGATTTTTCCTTGTTTTATGTTCAGTTTGTTATGTTTGATGTAGTATTTATTAGGGAGCTAAACTTTAAAAACAATATTCATGAACACTGCAATTTGATTTCTAAGCTCGTATACACTTGTTAACATAGAATTAAAGTCTAGTAAACTACAAAAAAAAGATGATCACCGTATTGACTTTCCGCTTGTACTAGTACTTTTCGAAAGTGCCTGTAATACAATTTGTAAAACTAAACTATATTACGACTTCGATAACTGTTTTTATTATTCTAAGCTTTTTGGATTCTAAGCTTATACTTAGTTGTTTCTGATCTTAAGTTTAATTAAGTTACCTTTATGGCCAAAATTAGTACTTTATTTTTTTTACTAAGTTTTAAATATTTAATTTTTTACAATCATCGCCAAATGCTTGTCAAATAAAAAAATGTTTTTTAGATCAACACCGATTGGTTAGGTGAGTTTTATCAGTGTTTTTAGAATGTCTCTATCTTTTGCTGTGCTTTATATTTGAACTAAACCAAATAAAAACTTAGATATAAAAGTTTGTGATTACACGACGAAAAAATATTTCTGTCTGAGCAGTACCGGTGACATCAGTGCTGTCAGCTTTATTGTAATTTTTGTTGGTCTAGTTTAATGAAGTCTTTAATTTATTGAAGTATGTAATTATTATTTATACTTATTCAAACAATTATAACAGTTATTAGTACAAAACTTAAATTCTAATAACAATGTTGTATTATTTCATTTTAGTTTCTAACTTGTTTCGGGTCTTAATCTTTAGAGAAAATGTAAGTAATTTAGTATTTACCTAACACACCCAAAAAGTTTAAAAGTGGTAAAATTATGATCTTATAAGTCTTCATACAGTTTTTTAAGTTAATATAGTGATATTTTCTTAAAAACAAATAAATAATACAAATATGTTTAAGTACAAAATGAAATTGTTTAAGTCTAGTTCTATCATTCAAAAGACTGTTTTGTGTTATTATATCACTACTTAGACGCTGATACCTTTTTTTTTTGCAAAACTGACAAAAATAAATTAAAGCAATTGTTGTGCTTTCAAAAAGTTGTGATTGTTTTGTCAGTATAAAACAGTAGTCAGCTTTTTACGTGAGGAGAGTGTTGCTACAAGAGAGTTAGTTGTTTTATAGACGGTGTTTATTGCAGGTTGTATTTACTGTCTAGTTTCTGTGCTATTTTTTGATTGATTTGCTGAGAATCAGTTACTTTTATCGGATGAGTTCATTTTTGTTAGTGAATACTTCCTGTGCTGTTTTTTTAAGTGATTTGCGAAGAATCGGTTATTTTAATTATTAACTTTTGATATAAAAGTCAGTAAGCTTAATATGTTCTTAATAGAAGGCACAAACTAAAACGTGAAAAAAAAACTATTTTCTTTGAAATCTATCTTCAATTTTTAATCAATCTACTTCTAAATTTTATAGTAAGTTTTAAATTTATAAAATTTAAACTTTTTCGATGTACGGTTTTTTTAATTTGGAAAAACAACTATATTAAAAAAACAACCGAATTTTATCAAAAATTTTACATAGTTTAAAGTTTCAACTTTCAGATTCTTTAAAACTATATAAGAAATTTCTCCTAAAATTTTGAAGTCTCTAGCTCAAAAAATACAAGATGAGATGGATTTTTGATTAATTTTAAATTTCTGAGAAATTTTACAATTAAAATTTTGCAGTCCGTATGTTTGATCGAAAATGTTTAAAAAAAGTTGTTTATATCAAAAATAAAATGTCTTTTTTTATCTATTAAAAATTGCTTTAAACTTCAAAAGTTTTACATAAGAGAGTTAGTTGTTTTTATAGAGGGTATTTATTGCAAGTAGTATTTACTGTCTAGCTTATGTGCTATTTTTTAATTGCTTTGCTGAGAATCAGTTACTTTTAACCGATCAGTCCATTTTTAGTTAGTAAATATTTCATGTGCTGTTTTTTAAGTGATTTGCAAAGAATCGGTTAATTTAATACTGGTGTTAACTTTTGTTTTTAACATTTTGTCATTTTTATAAATTGTAAAATTAGTTTTATGTTAGGACATTTTAGTTTAACTTTTTGTCTAAAAAGTTTAAATTTATAGTTGATATTTAAAAAATAAAATTTTGTTACTTTGTTGTACTTAAACTAAATTAAGTTTTAAGTAATTGTTAGTATAAAATTTGTTAAATTATTTTTCGTTCAACGATTTTCACTTAAGCTAACGCCGTTTCTCCTAAAAAGATCTTCAGAGCTTTTAAGTAACAATAAAATGACAAGAAGCCTACAAGTATATATAGTTAGGTCAGGTATGAAAAAGTACTTAATTAATGATTAATTAGTTATTGTAATTACGTGCTTAAGTAAATATAAGGGAGGTTAATTAATTAATTGTAAAATTAAACTAAGTAAAAACACTCGTAAAATAATTAAAATAATACTTATAAACGAATTGACAGGATTAAATTAATAAATAAACAAAACTTAGGATGGTATAATAAACAAAAGTTAAAAAAATAAATAAAATAAAAATTAAAATTAAAAATAACTAGATGTAAAATGGGGGCATGTCGAAGTTAATGCTTTTCTTACATTAAATGCCTTATCTCTGTCCGCTTCGCTAATGGCAATTCTTTCTAGATTGCAAATAGAGCAGTTATCAGTTTATTGGGGTACTGAGCACTTGATTTTAAATAGCATTTGCCATTCGATTTCAGAGAATTCAATGTTATTTGATGTGGTAAATTTAGCTAGGGCTGTTGTTTGTATTTTCTTGAGAATGCTGCGCTTGTTTTGTTGCCACCTTGTTTTTTAAGAAGTTCCCGTAGAACCAATGTATTCTTTACCTTTAACCTTTGCTTTATATACACCTTTTAAGAGGCCTTCACCATTAAATGGGCAGTTCATCTTTTGCAAGTTTTGTTCGTTTTGTTTTCAGCCTCTAAAATACTTTTGTTGTGTGAGTTGATGATGTTTCTCATATTAGGCAAACAGCTAAACGAGATTTTGATTGTGTTCCTGTAAAAATCTTATAAAACTCCTAAGTTTTATTATAAATTTATTACTGTCAATTTATTTATGACTATTATTTTGTTTTATTTGACGAGTGTTTTTGCTTAGTTTCATTTTACAATTAATTAATTAACTTCCGTTATATCTACTAAAACACGAAATTACAATTACTAATTAATCGCTAACTAATTACTTTTTCATACCTGACCTAACTGTATATACTTGTAGGCTTCTTGTCATTTTATTGTTTCTTAAAAAGCTCTGAAGATCCTTTTAGGAGAAACGGCGTTAGTTTAAGTGACAATCCTTGAATAAAAAATAGTTTTATAATTAAGCTCTTATATATTAAGCACTCTACTTCATGCAGTTTTGTAACTTATGTTTAAAATTTTGTAAATTCTGTAGCTTATGTTTGTGCAATGACATTTCTTATAATGTTTTTGATATTGATTAGTTACTTGAATAACCAAAACACGATTTTAATTAATATATCGCCAAACAATTTTAAAATTTTTGCTAAACTGTTAGTTTTTTTCTTTTTAATTTTAATGTCAGTTTTACGTTAAGTTAAGCCGTTATTCTTTTTAAATGTTTACCTTATTTTTCCAAATTTTATTAACAAATGAAGATCTCGTTTGAGGGAAACATTGAACTGTTAATAAAGTTAAAATCCAAATTTTCAGTTATTTGAATAATGTAATTAAGTTTTTATATAATGATAATTCAAATTCTGATATTTCAAATTCCGACAATTAAAACTGTTAAAAAAGTTTTTAAGAGGTAACATCTCAAAAGTTAATAAATGTTTAAAAAAAACTCATGAAGGTCTAAACAACAGGATGGTTACAGTATTAAGTTGAACTTTAAACCTTTTTTTTAAATATTATCTTAGTTATTACTAAATGTATTAAACAATATCTATTGAGGCCATCATCAACAAAATTGAGATGCTGAGCGCCATCAATGATAAATAATGAACTTCACCACACAACCATCAACAACAGTATCCGAGACAACCTACGACCGGTTTCATCCTGATTAGGACTCATCAGGCATATAAATGTATTAACTAAAAAGTTTTGATCGTGCTTAAATGAAACTACATGCAAAAGTTATACTCCGTGCTAAAATGTCACTCGTGCTCAAGTGTCACAGTGCTAATCTGACACTTACCTATTTACTTATACTCATAAGTGTAAATCTCAAACATAGCATTATTACGTAGTCATAATTTTAAAAGTTGATTGCTAAACAATTTTTTTATTAAGGCTAGTATACTTAAAGATGGAGCGGGTCAGAATGACACAGCGACAAAATGACACCGTCGTCAAATAGACACGGTGCGTCACTTTGGTACAGCGACAAAATGACACGGTGCGTCACTTTGGCACGGAGGGTCACTTTGGCACAGCGACAAAATGACACGCTGCGTCACTTTTGCACGGTGTGTCACTTTGGTACGGAAGGTCACTTTGGCACAGCGACAAAACGACACGTTGCGTCACTTTAGCACAGCGACAAAATGACACGCTGCGTCCCTTTGGCACAGCGACAAAATGAAACGCTGCGTCACTTTGGCACGGAGGGTCACTTTAGCACAGCAACAAAATGACACGGTGGTTAATAAGGGAGGGAACAATTTGTTGTGAAACTTCAATCTTCATTGGTATGGACAACGATCTTAATTTTCTAGGAAACTTTTCGGTTTCCTGTCTTCTAACCGGTTTTGTAGAATCAGCAACTATCACATTGATTAACTTTAAAAACAAAGACCGCAGGAATTTTTGATTGTTACTTCATAAAATAAAGTGAAGCACGTAATGTTTATACCTTCTATTGTCCATCGTCGTACTTATAAACAATATACTCATTTTTAAGCAGTAGCGAGGTGTTAGGTGTGCTTAAAAGCTGTGCTCAATAAACGACAAATAATTATTTGTATCAAGAAACGTTCACAAAGATGCAAAAGCAGCAACTTTTTTACCAAACTACGACTGCCAAAACTAAATGGAATTTATTTTTGATTCCTTTTGAATGGAAAAACTTAAACACAGTTTTGTACTAGAACTTGAAACGAGTAATAAAAATTAGAAAATGACTTGCCATTTTACGACTAGAAAGATAAAAACTCATACAAACATATTTTTTAAACTTCACCAACATTCTGATTTAAAAATACAATCTATACTTTAGATTCTAAATTTTAGAACAATCATTCAGCACATCAAAACAATAAATTAGTAGATTTAAACATAGAGGAAAATTTGTTTTATAAACTAAAACTCAGACGTTATCGAAAACAACTTTTCTGCTGTTGTAATTCTAAATTCTAATGAGGTTCTTATTTTACATTTTTATGCAAAAAACAAGTAATACTTGCGCTCTTTTGGCGACTTAATAGGTTGCAATTTTGAACTAAAATACTGCGTTCCCTGACGACTTACGTTAGTAGCAACATCTTCAAAAAATCATTGTGCACTTGACTTAAAAGATCGAAAATTTGCGCCTCTATGCGACTTATGTTAGTTGTAACATGTATCGTGCACTTAGAAGTAGAAATGTAATGCTCTTTTGCAAATAAAATTGTTCACCTAAGCACTAAAAATGCATAGATAAAAGTATAAGTACAAATAACCGCAAAAAAATATTTTTTTAGCAAAACATTCCCTACATCAAGCATCTCTTTAAATAAAACTCAATAAACCACTACTACACACTTTTAATACAATTGTAGACTTGCTTTAACAAAATACAATTTTTCTTACTATTATAATAGTAAAACTTCGCAAAATAAAACATTATCGCAATTGATATTGTCAAGATTTTAAACTCGTTAAAAAATTGATTAATAACTATCTAAATTATTTTCTCGCTGCGTTTTTTAATGGATTAAACAGTGTATTACTATTTTGTAAAATTTTTTTAAATTTTAGAATAGGATTTTTTTAAATATACGAAACTTAAATTGCTATTACAACTAATTTTTAATTTTGTTTTTTGAAATTTATTATAAAACTATGGTGTTATATTCACAACATAATCTATTATCAAAACCTTTTTTTGTTCAAAATTACCTAATTTATAAACTTATTTTAAATAATCACTGGATTCTACTTAATGCTATTTTAAACAAACTAAACTTTGAAATGATTTAAATTTTAATGAATTGCTTTTAGACAAGTTTATTATACATTTTCAATACAGAGTTTTTTAAAGCATTGTATTATATATAGTTTCAAATGTATCAAGCTACTATAATTTTGAAAAAAAAAAAAATCTTTTGTTTAACTAATTACTATCAAAATTTTACAATTAAAAGTTGTATTACTGAAGAAGTTTAGTTTTGCTTATAAGTTTTTTATAATTTTGTTTTATAAAATTGAATAAAAGCTTTAAATAACAACAGTTTGTTACATTACCGAACAAAAAAATTCTTCTGTATGGTTAAGCTTTTTAGTTTTGTTTGGTTAATAAACTATCTAACGCTGTAAAAACTATTTAGTACAGTTGTTTTTAAAATATTTGTAAAAAAATTCAAAATAAAGTTGTATTTTAAGGTTTACTTACTTACATATTTAATGCGCGTTTATTTTTAAGTTTTAGTTTAGTTTTTAATTACGTGCTTTGAATACTACATTTTTCGAAATATTTACAATTCGAATTCAAAATGTGTTACTTTTGGAGTAAAGCTTATAACTAAAAGAATAATTGGTTTAACTCCAACTTCTGTGTTGTTATACTCACAATTCCCAATTTTGCTTACAATTTTTACACGTACTAAAGAAAAACTTTCAAATTAAGGTTTTTAAAAGTTTAGTTTGAGCAGTAATAACCCTTTTTCAAAAATAAAAAGTTGAAAGACGTTCAGAGCGAATATAGATGAAAAAAAAACGGTGCAAAAATGACAACCATGCTATAGTGACGTATCGTGTCGTTTTGTCGCTGTGCCAAAGTGACGCACCGTGCCAAAGTGACCCTCTGTGCCAAAGTGACGCACCGTGCCAGAGTGACCCATCGTGTCATTTTGTCGCTGTGCCAAAGTGACGCACCGTGACATTTTGTAGAAGTGCCAAAGTGACCCTCCGTGCCAAAGTGACGCACCGTGTCATTTTGTCGCTGTGTCATTCTGACACCCACCCACTTAGAGATCAGTGTGAAATGCATACTTGCTGACGCCCAGCAGCCAAGGGTTTTGTTTGTTATAGCTGATCATCTAGGACCAGATGGCTAACAAGCTCTTGCACTATGCAATTTTTTGCAGACGCTCTTGTGACTTGTTCTTTCGGGCTTTAAATAAAGAATACTGTTTAGAAAACCTAAATAATAATTTAACATATATAAAACTACTTAGAGATCAAGCTTCTTAAAACTTTATACAAACAACTTTTTCCGGTGCATAACTTGTTCAAAAACTATAACAAAACTCATTTCATCTTTTTAAATATTTTGAGTTCTTTCAAGCAGTGGCGTCGCGTGGTCTTTTTGTTATGGGGTGCTGCAGATTGACATTGTCAAGTTAAAAAATCCCCTAGTTTGAAACATTTAGATTTCTCATTTAGAACACTCATGAAGGTAATATGAAGAAATAGCAAATTTTTAGAAAAAAAAATGAATATATTTGTTTAACTAAATAATAAAAAATTAAAAAATAAAGACACATACCTCATACTTTTGTACATCATCACCCTATTTAAAAACTATAGCTACTTTTATTTTATTTTTGTCCATGTAAGTTTCTGTATTTGCACAACTATAAATTTACTAACTTGATCTTATGACTTGTCTAAATAGTAATAAAAAACAAAAAAAAAAACTTGCAAGTAACTTAAAAAACGAGGTAGCTCCTGCTCGAGTTTTCCCTGCTTGAATTGATCCTGCTCGAGTTTTCCCTGCTCGAGTTGCTCCTGCTCAAGTTACTCCTGCTCGAGTTTATTCCTTCTCGAATTGCTCCTGCTCGAGTTGCTCCTGCTTAAGTATTCCTTCCTCGAGTTTCTTCTGCTCGAGTTCAATTTGTCTTATTGTTCGCGAGTTGTAGGAAATTTTCAGCAACGATTAAATTAACATGGTGCTGAAAGTTCATGCAGCTCCAGAATTCAACTTTTCAACAAATGTTATATTGAAAACTTATAAACATTTAAGATGAAGACAGATTGAGCTTGCAGCTCTGAACCCAGAGGTTGTTAACACGCCAACTTCCAAGGATTTGTTAAGAAGTTAAGGGGGTTTAAAGGTTGACTCATTGCAAAGAGGCCTTTGGCTCTGAGTGCGAGCACTCTTACCCCGAGTTTGAACCATAGTGTCCGGAAGACACTCTTGATTTGGACTGACTCGGGACATTACTTAAATTTATTTTTTAAAACTATTTAATCATATGAAATACAAATGAGTTGGGATAAACTTATATACTAAAAACTCACAAGTAAACCAATTGGCAACAAAATATAAAAAACTTAAATTTAATAAAGTATAGCTTAAATTAGACAGAAATTACAATAAAAAACTCAGGTTTTAAAAAATCAATAAAATTTTATAAACTGTTATAAAATTTTAAATCAATATTATAAAAAATAAGTATAACACTTAAATTTGACTAATGTCACACTAAGTAACTTGGTTTTAAAAAAGTCCATAAAATTTTATAAATAGTGTTGTAAAATTTTAACTAGCACAAAGGAAAAGGTGAATCTACTGGATGACAATCCACTCCAATTCTTTCCTCGGAACTCAGACTCCTGTCTCTGACAATACCTCAGCTCACAGTGATTCCTCACAGTGATGCTAGTTGTTATAGCAACCAATTTCAAATTTTTTGTCGTATAACTTGTACACATCTCATTTGTTGTTGTTTATAGCTTGCCCAACAACAGAGTGTTTCCAATTTAAAAATGGAAAAATATAATAAATAACGTTCCGTTACACTATCCTTCCTCACTTTTCTTTTAAAACATGCACCCATCTCATAGAGGTATTGTTCTCAAAAAAAAAATATATATATAAACAACACTAGTAAATATGTGCAGTAACATCACAGCTCTAATTTTAAGAACATTTTAAACATCAAATATAAAAATTTGTAAAAAAAAACTGATTTAGCAGGGAAATTAACGACGTTCATATACAGTGTACACATTTGGCTGTATTTTTTGTACAACTTTATGATAACATAACTTTCTTTTTTTTAAGTTATAATCTTTTTTTTTTTAAAGCTCAATTCCTCAGCTTTAATCTAAAATTACTTTGACGTAGTTAGTGGTTATACAGCTGAAGCAGGGGCTTATTTAAAGCAGCGTGTTTAAAGGCATAAACTCTAAAAATTTGTTTAATTTATAATTTTTTTAGGTGGATCTACAGCTCCAGCGTTCACCCCACGCGACGCCCCTGCTTTCAAGTAAGTCTTGTCAAAAATTGTATGTTACTGAATTAAACTGAATTTTTAAAAAATAAAATTAATAAAAAAAATGTTGTTAAAGTTTTATAAAAATTAAAATGACGTACTAATAAAGTGTAAAAACTATCTAAATGCTAATATAAAGAACTTTGTTGTACATACTATAAAAATTGTTAGATTAAAATTAAGCTAAAGTAAACCGGCAATTAGAATTAAATGTAAAAAAAAATAAACTTTTTTTTAAGGAACCAATTAGTTTAAAATTAATCGTTATAAGGTTTTAAAAAGTCTAGTTTGATATTACGTACTTTTTCTGCTTTTCAGTTTTAGAGAGAGCAGAAAACTCTTTTCAGCTACATATTCTGGAAGCATTATGCACTAATTTTTTAAGGCCCAGTTTATGTAAGCAGAAAAAGTTCGTACAATGCTTCCATCATATATCAGAATTGGATGGCAACAAAAAATCATCAATGAGGTAATATTTAGAAGTATTTGAAATCAACGCAGGCTTAGCTGGTTTCGTCATTTCTAGAAATGGTTGATGAGAAAACTTAAAGTCTCTTTTGTGTAGCTAGTTGGTCGTTGTCAAATGCAACCGCGGTTGTCGAACACTACGTACGTTTTAAGTAAGTGTGCGAGCATGACTTGAAGAGCTTGAATATTAGTACTGATGTCTTAAAGCAGCTTGTAAATTACCACACAAAGTTGTTAGTATTAACATATTAACACTACCTTGTATGGTGGAGAAAAATTTAGTAATTAATTTCCGTAAAAGGGTAAAACATGAAAAAAAGGTTAAGAATCACTGGTCTACGAGATTAAAAACTCTGATAAAAAGCCGTTGTTAAAATCGCGTAGGTCGTCTGAATCTGTATTTTATGTTATTTCCAAAGCTCATTCGACGATGATAAATCTTGGCTGAATCAGTTTTGCTGTTCTTCCGAGCCTTTCTCAGTTTGAAGAGTGAGATTCTGATGCATGAGCAACAGCTGGAATTTAAATTTTTACCCCTGGCTTTGTGCTTAGAGAGGTTCACTCGAGCTTCGTAGATTTTTTGCGAAAACACAACACAGAATAAGACAGTTATCGGTTATAAGTCCAACTCTGTTTGGCGAATGGATGGGCACCAGGGATTGTATTCGTCGGTAAGGAGAAATTACAAATTCTACTAAACAATCACCGCATACCTTAAGCTGAGCAACCTTCAGGCAATAAGATGAGTTCCGCTATATTTTACCTTTGTCATTGGGTGAATGGGGATTAGTTTTAGTAAATTGCAAATAAGTCACCTGACAAAAAAAAAAAAAAGCCTAATCTCAGACCGGGAAGCTGGAACGTCCGTACGATGACTACTGGTATGGACCCCAAAAATAATAAGTGATGCAAAAAAAAACTGCTATTAGTCCTGGACATGACGTCAAAATTTTCTGGTGAATGACTCGATAACTGAAAGGTTTTTTTTTGTGAACCAGGTCTTTGGACCAAATTTTTTGAGTGTCTATAGTCGTTCAATAAACAATATATATGTTATGAACAACGATTGCTGAACTACTGCTTTATTTTAAAACTTAGCTGTTCGGAAATATTCAAGGAATGTGAGTACAAATTTTTTACTAATATATTTGTTTATTCTAGTTTTATTTTTTATACCACCAATTGTTCATATTATTCCTAATTTAAGTAGCTCTAAGTATAATAAGTTATTATTTTAAGTTGTATTAAAAATCAATATATAGTCTTTCACTACACTATAGTTTAAATTTACTAATTTCTATTAATTAACTTACATTTTTATATTAAATATCTACTATAATTATGGCTTATACTTAGTAAATATACATATTCAGCTTTTTTCTTTTCTTTTATCGGTTATTTTTTCAAAACTTTGTGGAGCTGTGTCAATTGTTTGACATAGAAAAACATGCTTAACGAGAATAAAACAAAAACTGTGCAAGTTGTTTTTATTAAACCTACGAAACACATCAATTACAATATGTAAAAGTACGTATACTGCGAGTTTGCTTGTGCTTGATGGTTTACTTGTGTCTTTTCAGGGATCCTTTTGTTATGAATCTAATAGACTGTTTTTTATTAATTATGGATTTTTTTTTAAATAAAACAAGCAATTTAAATACCTAAAGATAATATTTTTAAAATCAAATTTTAATAGTTTGATGAAGATACGGATATAAGCAATAAAATTATTTATAAAGATACATTTTAATAAAATTATATCTCTAACGTTTTATTAAATAACTTTTACACACTTGGTTACAGAATTCAAAAAATTTTTTTTCAACTAATTTTAGCCGGGTTAAACAGGAATTGAGATCTATTTTAGAAATCAAGGTTCAAACAAATAAAGTTAATTTATGTTTGTTTAATTTTTTATAAGATAAAGCAAATAAAACACATACAAAACGAACAACTATACTGATTTTGTGATAACTTTTTAAATAGTTTGTATTATTTGTAGTTTTAGTTTCAAACTTTTTTTCACAGTATTTTGTATATAAAGTTTATAGCAATACGATATCAAGAAGAAAGTCACAACCATTCAGTAAACAAATACAGATTTAGCCCTTACAACCATGTTTAGGAGCAAATATTCATCCTGAATAGTTTACTTTACCAATTTCCACTACCCTTGTACCTTACCCATTAGTATAGATATACTATTAAAAACTTATTTGACCCCCTTTCTCAAAACTTACTTAGTATTTTGATAAGAAACTAAAGATAAGCTGATAGATAAGATAAAACAAATAAATAAAATATCATAAACTTTAAAAACAAAGTTGACTCCTATAGAGGTAATAAGTTTCTTAAAAATTAACGTGCTCTTTAAATTTTCCAGTCTTTAAACAAAAAATTGATAACAATTTACTTAAAACAAACTTTCATATCAAACTTAAAAAACACTCATACTTTTTTAAGTTAAGAAGTTGTTTAAAAAGTAACATGTCTAATTTTGCATCTATAATACTTTAATTTGCGTTCACATGATACAAAATGATAAAACACAAATAAGAATTACTAAAAAACAAGTTTTTTTTAAATTTTATTCTATACTGATTTACTTTAAAAGACTTTAAAAGTACAAGTTTTTTAGTTTAATTTTAGTAGAAAAACATGTTATAAGTTAAAAAATGTATTTGAAGTACTAAAAAGATACTGTAATGCTATTTTAAATTGTGTTTAGTAATAAATGAAACTACAACAGTTATATAATATTTGTTGTGTCTTTCTCATTTCATCTAAAGTTATTTTTTTAGCACGTAATTATTTTAAATTTCAAGATTTGCTTTTTCATTTAAGTTCTTAATCCAGGTTAAATAGCTAATCTGTAAAAACAAATAAATTTTGAAAAAATGCTTTTTCGTGATTAAAACTTTAAATTTTATCTGAATATGAATTTTTACAACTGATGAGCCCTTTTAGTAAATTTTAATTTATTTACAGTTATAAAGAAACAAATATTTAAAACAATAACCATAAATTTGTTCTATTTTAGTTCTGTAAATGTAATGATTTTTTATTCATTGGCTTATTTATTAGTATACTTTGTAAGACGTTCATATAAAGTTGTTTCAAAAAAATGTGTTTATAATGAAAATTTTGCAAAGCGCCATAAAAAAAGTAAAAGTTTGTTTTTTTATGGTTTTTTCTCTTTGAACAAAAGAAATCTAGAGTTTTTTTGTAAAATTTCAAATCTTCATTGCAGTGGAAACTTAGTATAATACACAACTATTTGAGTTTTCGTTACCGTTTTTTTTTCAGAGAAGGAAAGTTTTTTTTACTTAATTTTCGTCGTAAGTTGTTAGTAAGTACGCTTTAAAACTAATTAAAACTATATTTTCAATTTTAATAAATTTAGATACTTATAGCTTTTTGATACGTATAAAGGATTCTTTGTTAAAAGTTAAACGTAATGTAAAACAGTTTTAAGATTGTTAAAGTTTTGATTTTAAATTATTTTTAACGTAAATATATACAGTTATAGATAAGTTAATACATAACTTAAATTCAAAACTACATCGCTTTCTTTGGGAAACCATTTAATATTAATATAAGAAAATGGTCATTAGTCAATAATTATTGCTCTTAAAGAGAAAATCATTTTGTCGTACTTTGTATAACTGATTGTTCGGTAAGGTATGACAAAGTTAAAACTAGTAGTCCCTTAAGTAAGGGGGCGAATGTCGACCGCTTTTATAAAACTTAACTGGTCCGAATATTTTAAAACTTTTGCTAGCAAATCATTGAATCCGATCATAATTGCAGTAGGACGAAATGGGTGATTTTTTTGGATCAACAATCGTTGATATATGACTAATTTGTTTTTCAAGAATAATTCCTTCCCTAAAGGAGCGATATCACTTTCTTACTTTTGGAACTACTGGCTTAACTCCATACTGGAACTACTGGCTATGTCTATACAGAAAACTTTTTGTTAAAAATCTAGCAAATAATTATACATTCGTTTTTAAAAAAATAATACTTTCCAATTTAAAAAGCGGATCTACTACACCTTTAATTGAACAAATCAGAGTTTCTTCAATGTTTTAAATATTATCACCCGTTTTGGGGTACTTTAAAAGTACAATTGCTATCAAAAAGTAACTATGCACAGAAGGAGATTTAAAGCTAGTTTTTTTTACATTTGTTTCATCGAAATTTTAGATTGTTAATCGTTTTCAAAAAAATATCAGTTAAATTCATACTTTACTAGTGAATCTTAACATTTTTTTCAAAAGTTTTCAATAACAAAAACTGTTACATTGCCATATTTATCAAAATTATGTATTTCAGTTTTTTGTAATTTAATGTAAAAAAACTAAAAATACAATATTTTTACACATCATACTATTTTCATTTTGACCTTTGAAATTTCATAACATTCTTAGTTGTTGGAACTTGAATTCTTATGAAACAACTTTATACATGTTTATCATTTTGTATTCAGCATGTTTTTTAACTCAATATTAATAATAGTTATTACTACAGCCAGACTGATAAACTTATTCTATACTATTCCCCTCAAACTAATAAATATTTTCAAAAGTCAATTTGAACGCGTTAATGAAAAAGTAAGATAACCATATATTAAACCTTAACCCTAATCAGAACGAGCGTAAACTTGGCTTGAATGGCTTTTTTTTAACCAATCTTTAAAACCAATTATTTTAAAATTCTTTAATGCTAACTTGGAACTTTTTATTTTATTTTATAGAACGTTCTTTTGCTTTGCTTTTCACAATAATTTCCATCGAATTCAGGTTTGACTTTTGTAGTGGGCCCCTTTAGTATTTTTTTCTATTTTTTTTAGTTTTACAAGTTTTCTCCGAAAATAATAAATTTTTGTCAAATATTTTTTTTAACATACTTATTAAACTAAAATTAAACTTGTATCTTTTTTTTTCATTTTTTTTATACCATAAACCTAAATAGACTTTTCAGAAAAATTCCAATTTTGCACGATTTTCGGTTTTTAGGTTTACAGACTTTTATGCAAAAAAAAAAAAATTAAAATATTAGTTTTTAACAGACTTTTATAGTTAAAATTCATGATGTAATTATGTTTTTTTCCTCTATTAATTATTGTTTTTAAATATATGACCCATACAAGTATTATTCGATGGAAATTACTATGAAAAGCAAAGCAAAAGAACGTTCTTTAGAATATATAAAAAAAAAGTTCTAAGTAAGCATTAAAGAATTTGAAAATAATTTGTGTTAAAGTTTGGCTAAGAAAAATAAAAAGCTATTCAAGCTAAGTTCATTAAGGTATATAAAAAATCATTAAACGCATCTCTTAGAAAAAGTAACATGAAAACTCAAAATATAACTATTCAAATCCTTATAATTTTTTCTAAAAAGACCATGTCTCAGAAGTGGTAGCTGTCAAATTTGCATGAGGGGACAAAATTGCACGAAGGCACAAAATCGCATGAAGATACTTTTGCATGAGGGGATAACATTGCATGAAGATAAAATTGCACGAAGACACTTATGCACAAAGGGTCACTTTTGCACGAAGACACTTTTGCACATGCAGACAATTTTGCACGGGTAAAATTTCTTTTTTTTTTTTACTATCTTTGTTACCCCTAATCCTTACCCTCGGTCGGTAACTTGTTTTTTTTTACGATCACTGTTACCCCTAACCCTTGGTCGGTAGCTTTTTTTTTCGTTTTTTATTAATATATTTTTTAGTTTTTTTTACTCTCGTGCAAAATTGACTCTTGGTACAAACTTGTCTGCGTGTAATTTTATCCCCTCGTGCAATTTTGTATTCGTTCAGTTTAGTCACCTTGTGCAAATAGACCCGTTCCCCTCAGAAGATAATCTAAATTTTTTAAAAGCATGTAGATCTAAGATTGGTTTGGTTTAAATTTTTAAAGTAATCATTTATTAAAATATATAATTTTTAACAACTTAGAACTATTAGCTTTCAAATTGTTAAATTTAAATTCTCAGAACTTTAATTGATGTGCACGGGAGTCGATTATTTTTGATCCGATCATATCTAACTTGAGCACTTTGAACCTAATTATATCTAACCTGATCACTTTTAACCCAATAAAAATAAATATTTTAATTTTCTAATATGCTACGCGAATTAATGACCGCAAAAGAGTCTATAAATTTCTCTCAGTTTGCGTAACATTTAAAAAATATTATTTATTAATTATGATATTTTTTTCAAAATTTTCCTTTATTCGTCAGTGAATTTAGATTTTTTTGACTGAGTAAGAAAACCGTGAATTAAGACCAACAATAAAACAAGCAAAAATGGCCAATATTTCATAGAATATAAGGTATAATATTTAAAAAAGATACCGACTTTAAAGGTTAATTGACTGAAGAATGTTGAAAATAAAGTTATCAAAAAAATATATTTATTTTTAGATATACTACGCAGACTAAAATAGCCAATGTGTCTCACTTTGGGCTCTAGCACCGTCAAGTCCGAGGATGATCCAATCCAGTTAATCTTCCTTAAAATTTTCAATTAAGTTTATATAGTGTATGAAAGTTTTATCATTTGATTCCCTTTTCTAAAGTAAAACTACATTAAAATTTATGTTTATATTTGTTTTTTTTCTATTTATTTAATTACAAAAGAGTTAAAACAACGAAAGAACGATCAAAATAACAACAAAAGAGAAAAGTACAGTAGACTACCGCTTAAGTACGCAAATTGAAACTGACCAAAAAGTGCGTACTTAGCACGGGTAGTGCGTACTTTTTTACGATATAGTATAATATAGATTTAGTTGTTTATTTTCTTTCTTACAACTAGCAACCAATTAATTAAGCCAAATAAACAAGTCTTTTTATTTTAAATAACAATTAATACATAATTCTAATCTGCAAAACTATTTAATAGATTTTAAAATGATTTATTATTTCTAAAAAAAGTTTCTACATAATTACATAATACAAAAATTAAAATAGAAAGTCAATGTCAGTCAATGATATAAAAAAGAATATTAAGCCATATTTTCCATATTTTGTTTTGTTAGAGTGAAAGTACCAAACTACATTGTGTTTACCAGACATTTTCAGAACATCAATGTGCTTACATTTAAATTAGATTATAATTTAACTATGTTGTATTTGTAGGTTTTTTTAATTTTGTCATCTATATTTATTTATTTTATAGCATTACAGTTCAAATATCATTATTTTTTTCACTTTTCTGCAACCACTACATAAGTATTTAGTTTATTAACATTTAATAACAGGACTGTCACAATCTCAGGCCTTTTAGACTACTCAGGATTACTCACTCTAGTTTAAAAGTTGTGAAAGTCTCAGGCTAACTCAGCAGGTTGGCCATTCTAACTCGAAACATAAAATAATCTGGAAAAACTTGATGATTGAAAATTTAGGCAAAAGTGCGTACTTAAGATGGGGTGCGTACCAAAAAAAAAAGCGTACTTAAGCGGTAGTCTACTGTAATTTTGAAAAAAATCCTTAGTTGAATTAACTATAATTACGAAGAAATGCTCGTAAAAACTCTTTTTTGTAAAGTAAATTTAATTGTAAAAAATTAAATACATCAACTTAAGGTCTCAAGTCTTGAGTACTAATTTAAGTCGTAACTAAAAAGCTTTAAACGTTATACAAACTTTAGTGAAATTTTTCAGAAAGATTTACTTGATGATATTTAATAACTCTCGAGCTCGTTATATTAACAAACAAGTCTGTTTAATTGATATATCTAAAAGCTATGATTTTCTACTAAATAAAAAAAGTGTTTAAGTTTGCTTATTGTTTGTTTAAGTTCCATTATCTAAAAAGGTTTATGCAAGTTGTAGAAAAATTTTTGCAAGCATCTTAGCTTGAAGTAAAAGTATACTGACTATAAAATAGTAATAGATTACTCAAACAACTATACAACGCTAGCGCTTGACTTACAGCATAGCATCTAGACCAGGGTTTCCCAAAGTGGGCCAAGTGGCCTTTAAGGGTCATGACAGATACTCAGTAGCAACAAAAGGGGATAAAGTAGGGCCAAGTGCAGTTAAGGAGCCCACAGGGGCCCAAAGTTCAAAATTTGAAACTTACACTAGATATTCTGGAGTTTTATATAGAGTTTTAAAAGTATAAAACTATTCTTCATATTCATATGTGATTTTTAATTTAAAATATTGTAGTGTGAAAGTACTATATATTAAAATACATTATTACTAATTATACTATCAACACATAGCTTTTCTAATTTACGTGTTTAAGTAAAATTATAGTCAGTGCAACATAAATTACATCATTTATTTTTTACGATCTTAAAATTTCTCAGTATTTATCTAAATTGTAATTAAATCTATAGTTGTTTAATATACGACCAAATTGTAGCTTTAATATCTAACAACTATTATAATTTTCCACAATAACTCTTGTGAACACTCCAATGAAGTTTCTGACATCTTTGAGTGCAATAGACTGCCTGTAAAATTTCCAAATAAAATATTATAAGTATTTTAACTCGCCTAAACTCTAATATATTACGTCTAAAAGAAATTTAAAAAAAATAATTAATTCCCAGAAAACTTTTTGTATAAATACTTTACGACATTCTTAAATCATTAGGATTTATACTTGTACTCAAAAGTAAATTATATAGATTTAAAGACTATACAAGAATGCATAACCAAAGACACCCATTGTGATTTCAATCAACATATTTGAACACTTTATTAATTTTTGTCCTATTTCAATTATATAATACTTGAAAATTTAGAATTTGTTTTTATTACAGTGATCACCAGCATTTAATGGTTTTAGAGAAAAAATTATACTATAAATAGTATAAATTTAATTAGCGTACTTAACTTATCACATTTATCAAAAGAAAAAATAAGGTAAAAATTAAAAAGTAAAAATTGAAAACTGTATGAAAAGCATTATTTAGGTGATAATTATTTATAATATTCAAACCTAGTGTGCTTTTTCTGTTACCAGAAGCTTATACAGTTAAATTTTATACAATCATAAGTCAAGAAGTTAAAAAAGTTTCACCTAATAAACGTTTATCAAAACTTGTAAGCGACAATAAATAAAATTGAAGTACAAATTAAAAATATCAAAAGCAAAAGATTATTTAAAAAGTATTATAGTATCTTAACTAAATACAGGGTAGGGTTCCCATTAAAATTTGATAAAAAATATTCTAGGGAAATCTATAGAAAAATTTCAAAATTCTAGGAAAATTATCATTTTTTCTCTAGTAGATGGTGTTAGTGGACAACTACATTAACCTACATTTCATATTCTTCTTTAAATTAATTTCAATACATATTCTTATATGTTGAAATTACTGTATTTTTTTCATTAAACAGGGTTGCCAAATGTTTTTGGCAAATTTACTCCAGGTTTTCAAATTTTCCTTCAGGTTTTTAAATGTACACATTTTTAGGTCTATTTTTTGTTTAAAGTTAAGTTTAAGGTAAAAAACTGTGTTAAACAATATAAAATCATAGAAAAGTTACTGCAAAGCTACTTCAAATGTGGTTTAAAAAAAAATATATGACGATGACAAAAAAAAATTGTTTAATGGTAAATGTTTTGTGTCTAATCAAAATTTTTCTACTTAACATGTAAAAAATTGTTTAAAATACCAGGTTTTTCCAGGTTTTCAAGTTTTTTGGCAAACCTGATTAGAGTTATTAGGTTTAATTTTATAAAAAACAGTTTGCTTTACAGTTTTTATGCAGGGTTGCCAATCGTTTTTTCAAAATTTTCTCCTGTAATTCAAAGTTTCCTCCAGACTTTTAAAAGTACACATTTTTGGGTCTATTTTTAGTTTAATGTTAAGTTTTAAGTTAAAAACTGTGCTAAGTAGTATAAAAACATTGAAAAGAGACTGTAAAGCTACTTTAAATGTGTATTTTAATATAAAAAAATTGATGATGACAAAAATTTTTAATTTACTCGATAGAATTTTTGAGTTGAATCGAAATTTTACTACTGACATGTAAAAATTGTTAAAATTCTAGGTTTTTTTGCCTAAATTGTCAAATTTAAGGTTTTTCTAGGTTTTCAGGTAAAGTGGCAACCTTATTTTGTGTCTATTTTATAGTTTATAGCAAATAATGAAAGATATATGCTATTGATAGTAAATCAAAAATTCTGACAATAATGAACATCTGAGTTTTCTGTAATTGAGTATTAAAGCTTTCTTCAAAACATATTAACTACACTCTTGAATGATGTATGACAATTTGGTAGTTTTTAGCTATCGAGCTATCATGAAACATAGTTTTAAATAGTTCAGCAAGATCCTTTGATGAATTAAAAGAATAGTTACTTTCAACTGTTTTTGATACTTAACGAATTTCCGCTGCTGTAAAGTCTGTAAAAGAAAACAAACTACTTTCAAAAAGGGATGAAGTTGAAAATAAGTCAATAAGGTGTCAAGACGAAGTTGTTTTTTGGAAATTTTTTTTGTATACTTATATTTCCACTATCTTTTGGATCAACCATTTAATGCTTTCTGAAGTTTAAATGCTTGATAAAAGCTTGTTTGCAACTGGTAGATAAACACTCTGTAAATTTACACCATTGACAAAGAATTTACTATCATTAAGAACTTTTTTTTGTCTAAGCTTTAAAATAATCCTCATATAGCCACAAATCATTAAAATATGTTTTATAATGTATTTTAGCCAAAAACTCTAATTTTTAACAAACCTGCAAAACTTTACATTTTAATTAAAAATTTAAAATACATACTAATCATTGGCAGACTTACTAAATTATAAGCACTACCTATGTTAAACTAAAGAAATTACTAATTAAGAAATCTCAAAAACTGTTATCCGACTTTACTCTTGCAATTCTAAATTATTTTTTAAAAACTATAATTCAAAAAGTTAAAAGATTAAAAGGTAGTGGATAATAAAGTTATTTTAGTTTCCTAAAATATAACTTCACTTTAAACCAATCAAAAGAAAATTAATTAATTACTTACTAGTGATCTACCAAATCCCAAAATTTTGGATTCGGGCGAATCCGAACTCTACAACATAATCAAAACTTATAAAACAAAAAAAAATCGGTTCTATTATCACAAAAATTTCAATCACCGAGCGAAAATAAAAGTAAATTCTAGGGATTCTTAAGAAAATTGCAAAAATCTAGGAAAGTAGGAACCCTAGATTATTGTATAAAATTAGAGTATAACATGTATCAGAGTTGCCGAAGGTTTAAAAAAACATCTAGGTTTTCTGAATTTTTCTAAAGCAAAAATTTTTTGGTCCGATTTTAGTAAAAAAATTAATTAAAGGTAAAAAAACAGTCTTAAATAGTATAACAAAATTGAAAAGATACTGTAAAATACTTTGAATGTGTTTCTTTGATAATAAAACTTTAAATAATACAAAAATAACTTATTTTTTGATAGATTTTCGTATTTAATCGAAATGTCATTCCTTTACATGTAAAAATAGTTTAAAATTCAGGTTTTTGTAGATACTTTTGGTTTGTTTGAAATTTAAAGTTTCTTCACGTCTTTTTCAAAAAATTTCAAATTCAAGGTATTTTTGCTTAAATTGTCAAATCCCAGTTTTTTCCATGATTCCAGGTTATTTGGCAACCCTGATGTGTTTACTGTATAAAAAACAACCATTTTTCAATTAGTGAAAAAGTTAATAAAAAATAGTTGTCTTTTTGGATAATAAAATTTTATCTCTGCAATTTTTTTGGATAATTAATTTTATCTCTGCAATTTGAATAGAAAAGTTTGACAATTGTCAATTAAATGTTTTGATGTATAGGTTTTGATGAACCTTAATTAGGTAAAACACGCTACTTACCAGAAAATAAAAAGACTACCCTTAAACTAAATAATTAAGACTATTATAACTTAAATGATTAAGAATTTGATTCAAAACAATGTTTCGATCAAAAAAAAAGAGGATCAGTTAATAATAAAAATAGTTCAAATAGAATTAAGACTATTGTTAAATGTATACATAAACAAACTTTTTTGCAGCGACTACAACGAAGTTCAGACTTGCTTTTACCACAAGTGCAACAAACATCTTTTAATGTATTTGAAGCCCTCAATCCATTCAGTAAATTAATCAGACAGACTAGAGATGTTGGTCCACTTCCCTTATCAAATTTATTCATTTAATTTAAAGCTATTTCATATTAATTTTTTTAAGTATAAATAAACTCTTAAAAAAGTTTGTTTTAAGATCTACATGTGTTTCAAATTATTAATTGAATATCAAATCTTAATTCAGATTTAAAAACTTATACACTATTATAAGTACTATTATAGGAAGGTAATTATATACCATTTAAAAATTATTATTAATAGATTACTCATTTTATTTTATACTTTATTTCACAAAGTTTTTCAAAACTGTACTAGTTTCATTGTCAAGTGGTAAATGTTAAACAAATTTGAATATTTTTTGGGTTAGTAAACAGTTTAGAAAATAAGCTTAAATATGAATAAATTCAAATAAATACAAACTTTAGAGATTTAGCAAGCAAAACTACAGTAAACTTTATTACTACACTTTATATATAAACTTAATTAAAGTTTACTTTATTTTTACTTGCTAAATATCTTAAGTTTGTATTTATTTGAATTTATTCATACGTAATAATTTAAACTTAATTTTTAAACTATTTACTAATCAAAAAAAATCAACTCATTTAACATTAACCACTAGGTATTGAAACAAGTATAGTTTTGAAAAACTTTGTGAAATTAAATATTTACAAAAAAATAAATAAACGATGATTTAAAAATCTACAAGATTATTGCATACGAGTTCAAATCGATTTCGGACAACAGTCCTTTATCAGTGAACTTTAAACGCTTAAAGTTCACTGATAAAGGACTGTTGTCCGAAACTTAATCTATATATATATATATATATATATATATATAAAATAAGGTTAATGTTTAAACGTAAACACTTTCAACTGAGCCCACTTGAAGGGCTTTTAAATAATTTATTCAAATGGCGATTTTAAAAATTCTGGAACATATGTTTCACAAAGCTTTAATTTTTCATAAAGCTTTGATCATCAGCCAGTTAAATTCAAAATACAAAGCACTGTACTAAACAAAGATACAAAAGTTATGCAAAAAAACAAAAAACAGTATGACGCAATATTGTACATTACAAATATTCAGTACAAAAATCGATCTACCTTCTAACTAATTAAACAACTAAAATTAACGAAAACAACAGTTAATTGACTATAAAATGCTTCAAAATTTGTTGTGTTTTAAAAGAAGCTTTTTTATATGTCGACAAGACGATATAAATTCGCTTCGCTTATTTAAACAACCTTCCTTTTTTAACGCATACATAACGGCTGTTGATTCTTTTAAGCACAGCCTACAAACAGGGTTGTTACCATCTGCTATTGGCTGTGCTCTTTTTATCACCTCCCAAGTTAATTTAAAATCAATGTTTTTGCGCTTTAGGCCGCAAACATACTTCGAAAGCTCAGTTTCATTTTCGTATACACCACCTTTAAAGGATTTTTTATGGTTGGCATAACGAAATCTGAATTGAGTGGAGCATAGGCCGATGTAGAACTTCTTTTCAAGGTCAGAGTTAACTGTTGCCTTGTAAATAATGTTCTCTGACCGGCAATTGCCCCCCTTCAAATTGTATTTACAGCCACCGGCGCAATTACACTGAGTTTTGATTGAATTACTTTTGTTTAAAATCCTTTGATTATGTGACTTGATTAATCTCTCCAAATTCGCCATACATGAATAACTGATTCGCATATTATGTTTTCACATATTATGCACAAGTTTAGTTTATGTTTAGTACAGTGCTTTGTATTTTGAATTTAACTGGCTGATGATCAAAGCTTTATGAAAAATTAAAGCTTTGTGAAACATATGTTCCAGAATTTTTAAAATCGCCATTTGAATAAATTATATATATATATATATATATATATATATTAAATTGAGACACAATACTAACTGTATGCCTAAATATATGAAACTATTTTCAATAGTTTATAAACCATTTGCAACTTATTATTAATAGATTACTCATTTTATTTTATATCTAATTTCAGACAAGATTAATAAATAACTCTCAAATCGGTCCAGGACACAGTCAGTTATTTTTACTTGTGACTTTTTCCCTGCATTAATAGTTACAAAAAAAAATAAATAAACGATAGTTTTAAAATCTACAAGTTTATTGCATACGAGTTCAAATCGATTTCGGACAACAGTCCTTCATCAGTGAACTTTAAACGTTTAAACTTTTACTGTTGTCCGAAATCGATTTGAACTCGTATGCAATAAACTTAAAGCGATAAAGGAAGCTTCTAAATATATAAGAAGCGGCAAACACAAGTATTTTATAACATTTTTCCAACAGTCTAAAAAAAATTTCTAATAGCTTAAAACATTTTTCCAAAATAATCTTTCAAAACTTTCCTAAAATGCACAAATTAACAATCACAGCGTATTATTTCAAATTCACCTAATCGTACAATAAACTGTACCATTACTACGTCACAATTATTATAAAAACTTTCAAAATCTAAATTTCTGTTACCTATTGTAATAAACTTTAGCTTACTGAGTTACTAAATAACTAAATGTAAAATTTCATGTGTGAAACAGCTTTATAAATTATAGTTTTTATATAATTAGATAAATATATATATATATATATATATATCACACGAAACATTAAAGTTTAGTCATTTTCAAATAAATCTTGGTATTGAGAAACTAACCAATATTTTAAAGAAAAAAAATATGAGTTTTAAGGTGAAGTACAGAAAACAAAAATCAAATTACTGTGGTAAAAGCCTAAACATTAAAAGCTTAACTACTAACTATGCGTCAATATGATAACATCAGGATTGCCACTCTTTTTTCAAAAATTTTTCCAGGTTTTCCAAATTTCTTGCAGGTTTTTAAAAGTAAACATTTTTGGGTCTATTTTTAGTTTTAAGTTAATTTCTATAAAAGAAACTGTGTTAAATAGTACAAAAATATTTAAAAGATGCTGTAAAGTTACTTTCAATGTGTTTTTTAATAAAAATTTTTTTTGATGATGACAAGAATTTTTTTTTCTATGATAGATTTTTTAAGTCAAATTTAAATTTTAGTACTAAAAATGTTAAAATTATTAAAAATTCCAGGTTTTTCCAGGTTATTTTTGCCTAATTTGTCGAATCCCGGTTTTTCCAGGTTTCCAGGTAAAGTGGCAACCCTGTAACATGAACGGAAATAATTATTAAGTTACTGTAAAATATAAGAGTGTTAAAAAATTTAATTAAAGAATTTACAATAGAACATATAAACGAAACAAGTTCGTTCGATAATAAATACAACCATTTAAAAAGTACGAGAGTTAATAAAATTAATGACATTTTCTGTGAAAATTTTTATAACATTATAAAAATATAACACATTTCAAAGTAAAAACTAACCGAAAACTATAAATAAACTAACAAAAATTTAACAAGCTTTACACAGATCGAGCTGAAAAAAAATTACTGACTCTTTAAAATAAATTCTACTTATACTTCTAGGCTTATACTACTACCACTGCTCTCACAACTTGCTACTCTGCCGCTGGTCCCACTACGCACTACACTGGAACTTGACCCAGTACTTTAGAAACATGACTGAATTTATTAACTCCTGGCCTTTTATTTATATGTCAAGTACCAGTCATATGGACAGTGAGCATTTTTCTTCCCATATTGGACAGTGACAAAGTACATAAAAACAACTTTCATTTAAAATTATTATTTCTATCATTATCTTTAATAAGCCAATCAGAAAAATATTTTTCGGAAAGCTAAGAATTTTGAAACATGTTGGTTTTGACTTTTACATAATTATAATATCAAATATGAACAACAAATTTACCAAAGCACTAAAAACTGATCTGAAGAGAAAACCAACGATGATTAATCTGATTTTGGAACCCTATACATTAAGTATTAGTTTTCTGTACAAGTAAACCTAATTAAATACCTTAAAAAAATAAACTCACTCTTTACCACATAGTTAATACACACGTGAGAGTATAGAAGATTTTTTTTAGTCCAAAAGTTCAATAAATTCTGAAAAAAAAAGGCAAAAGCAAAATTTTTTAGAACATAACATTAACAAAATGCAGTTTTTAATTTTGATAAACTTTTTATTATGAGCATGCTTATATTAAATTTCCATACTTTTCTTTAAAAACCCTCATTTTTTCTTGACTTTTTCTTTTGTTTTTCCTGAATTTGTGGCAACCCTGATTTATGAAAAAAAAACTACTTAGAGTTAGCCTGTGTTGATAGCTATTCTGGATTTATTTGTTATATATAATGTATTTTAAAAATACTCAGATTCATTGCAGTGAAAATGGCTTCTTGAAGCCTTTTCTAAAGTATAAAAGATAAAAATAGAGTGAACATAAGTCTTTTTATTGCTAAGTTGATTATGTTTTTGGTATAAAAAAATCTGCAAATAAACATAATATGAAAATGTTTTAAAAATATTGCTACACTGTTAAAATTAATCTTGTGTTCAATATCAATGATCGCTAAAAATAGTAATTTTTTCACTAATAAAACTATCTGTTTACTTACTACTTTTGTTTTCGAAACAGTGGTGACAAATTCCCTAAAAGCTGGCATTTCAATAAAAGGAAATGATTTCATTGAGTTTCGAATGAAATATTCAACCGTTATTGGAAAACCATTTCCGTCTGCATGGAGCATCCTGAATTTTAATGTTGTTTTTAATTTTTATTTTAAGGTTTAAGATGTAAAAAATTAACATTGAAAAAAAAAAATATAGTTAATTACAAATCTAATTAGAAATATAAATGCATAACTTTATAACTTTATAGGTTGTTATTTATTGTAAAACAAACTAAATCATCAAAACATTTATTATAAACAACATCTACGTTCATTACTCTAAAATCAGTAACACTAATTATTTAATACATTTGTAAGATAATAAAAAGTAAACTAACGAAACAAAGATTAGTACGTTTAATAAACAATCATACAAAGTGATGTACCGCTTTAACACTTTGAAAACAACTCAAAATTGCGTATACAAAAAGTCGCAGTTTTTTAAAAATACACTACACATGAAGGCTATGGGAGGTTCCATCTTGATTATTACAATTTGATCTTAAATTTTAGAGTTTAATTTGGACTATTAGACATTTTTAACCGCTTAACAAAATTCAAAGTAACTTTCGACGTATGAGCGATTAAAGTCGGTGACCTCAATAGGTTCCTTATTGCAAACTAAAAACGAGAAAAAAGACTATTTCACTAAAAATCTCCTCCTTCCTTTATTAACTAATATTCTTCTAATTTTCACAGTAAGTCCATTCTCAATATTTAAATCGATTAATAAAGTGATATTTTTAATTAAAAAAAAGGAAAAAATTTAGTAACAAAGACTACTTCTTTTTTGTATGTATTTTTTTTAAATCCTAACATTCAAAGTATTTTAAACTATAAAAGAAATGCTTTCAGAAAATTTGAGGTCTATAGCTTAAAAAATGAAGAAGATATACTTTTAGTGAATTTTTAAATTTCCAAAAAAAAAAAGTTTTAGAAACGTTTGTATTAGAAACTTTTTACAAAAACTACAACATCTCAAAAATTAAATAAACTTTTAAAGCTCTATAGAAACTGGCTTGTAGTTTATACTCTAAGCTCTAATATGAGAGCCAATCTTAATTTCAGCAAAAAAAAAAATGTTGGAATCCTCTTATGGCCTTAACCTAATTCTATATTTCAAAAGCTACTGAAATTTAAAATAGATAAGTAGAAAATAATTCCCTACAAAAAGTTAAAGCCATTTTAAGACAATGTTACAAAAATCCTTAGATAAAAATTATTATTAACTTAGGTAAGGAAAATTAATCTTTAACCCTAGTACAGTCTATGTTCTAATTATTAAATAAAATACTACTATGTCTACTTTTGACTTTAAAATAAACAATATAGAATTTTTTCAACTAGTTTTTTTTAAAATCTAGAAACTTTTATAGCTCAAAATTAAAAATGGAACCACCATATTAATTACCTTTACCGACTTGCATTAAAAATATATTTTTAAGTTTTAAAGAGGTTTTAATCTACTGATATAGACATCCTTAAAAGTTTGTATCTCGTATACATTTGGAATACATCTTATGTTGGAATACAACACACCAATCTGGTGTCCATACTTGAAAAAATATATCAACCATATAGCACCAGTTCAAAGAACAGAATTAACTTAAACGCTGCAATACTTTAGTCTTTTAGTTTGATAGACTAACAAAACTTAATTTTAAATATTTAGAATACAGAAAACTTGAATTTGACCTCATTACTTTTTTAAACTAGTTCAGTTTTTAATTTACAATCCATTATGGAACCTTAAAGAAAAATTGCTTACTGAGAGGTAATAACAAAAAAAAAATTAGATGCAGACATAATTTAATTTATGATGTTTGGCATAACTCTTCTTGTTATCGTTCAGTTGAAATGTGGAACAAACTTCAAGATTAATTAGTTTCTTGCAAAAAAAACTTAAACAAAGTGATTAAAAAAAATTGATTGAAATAAAACTTTTGTCAGTAAAATTAATAAGTTATGTATTTTGTCGTTTACTTATCAACCATTGATTTAATTTGTAAGATTCGATTTAATTCACAGTTCGACTTTATTAGCAGCGCATTTCATCTATGAATGATAAGTCCTTTTCCAATGTGTTCAATAAATATTAATTTGGCCTGCCTATTATTTTCGTGCTTGCGGCTTTGTTTTTTAAATTTTTTTGGTTAGTCAACGCATTTATGTTTTTATTTCACAACTGTATGTACCTTAATTCTGATATTGAACATTTTTTATTGTATCGATTATACCTTGGCTAAGTAACAAAAATAAGTGGAGAAAAAATGAATTGGTTTCAAAAAAGTGCAGAACCGAATTCTTAAAGTCATGATTGGTATATCGGATTGATGTTTTTTTTTTAAGAAAAATGAGTCTTTAATTTTACTATAGTTTTGTAATTTGAAATTCTGGTGTGTTGCAAACGATTTGGATAAAAGTGACTCAGAACCCTATTTTGATAAAGAAGTGCGTGATTCACTATGTTCTAATTTGTTTACTAAAATGACTAACTTAAGCGTCTCAGTATTTTTTTCTTTAATTTGCAAGGAAGTTTTTTTTTTGTTTTTGAAATTGTTAGAACTCACAGATCATTAAAAGTGTTTATGGTGAAATTGCTAATTAGGAGGTGCAAAGACTAGATTAAAAAAAACCTTCTACATCAAAGCGTAAATATGTTGTTAAGTATAAATTTTATGTGTTAAATTTTTAAAAGGTTAGTCTATTGATTTTATATTACGTTATGTTTTTTGATTTTAAGCAATATGTTGTGATAATGTGATAAAAATATACTTTTTGTGTCTGATCCTTCTATCCTTCGACAGCGTATTGTGTCTTTCAGTTTAAGTGGCCTAGACTTTGATTATGTGGCCTATTGTATGATAATAAACTTGCAATAATAATAAAAAGATAAAAATATAATCAAACTTTTAGCAATGCGCGAATCAGGTAGAAAATACAAACACAGTTATGCAACAAAATAATGTACAAAAGAATATTACAGCTCATTTTTATTTTGTTTTCTGCTTCGGATTCTTAAATTATTGTCTTTTTTTCTTTCTTTGAGTCTCATGTAGAAGAAGATCGTCATTTGTGGCGGTTATTAGCAAGCCTCTCCCACTTTTTAGAGCTAACATTTAAGCCCTTTAGGTCGCGCTTGCAGACATTCTTAAAACATAGTTGTTTTATTAGTGTATTTCTAAAAACCAAGATTACTTCTGCTAATAACTCATTGTTTGTACAACAAAGACTATTTGTTCGTATTGTGTTCCACATTCAAAACATGATCAAGCCATTGAAACCTGTTTCGGCTAAGGATGAAGTACATAGTGGAGAAACTAGTACGTATCGGCACTTCTTCATTAGTGATCTTATGTTGCCAACCAATTTTATACGACGGATATATAGAAGGTTGAAGTTTTTGATTCCTTCTTCTGCATACTAAACAAGGTTCATGTTTCACTACCATTAGCAGAGTGATGCGTACACACAGGCAAAAAAACGTTTAAGTTTGTTTAAATACTTAATTTTTAATTATTTCAAACACTAGCAGTCATCAGAGCGAAATGGCCGAAAGCTTCAAAAAATGAAAATTGATTTCTGTATCCAATGATGCGTCTAAAGCAATACTTAGGCAAGGTAAACATATATCTTTTTTAAACATTTCAAGTACCTTAGCCATTGTTCTCAATTTTTAATGGTATGGGGGAATTCTAGGAATGCTGATTAAAACTGACTTAGTAGTGCCAAAAGATCTTGAGCACAAGTTTGTTTAAGTACAATAAAATATCATATATTTAAAATAAAGGTATATAAGGCCTGAGGGAGGAGAAGTATTTCTTATATTTACATATTTATTATACTTTGTAGGGGTAGGAGTCTAATATGCATGAAGGGACACTTTTGTACGGGTTGAAAATTTTTTTAATCTTTTTAATTAACTTTATTATTATCACTACTACCCCTAACCCTCGGTCAATTTTTTTTTTGAAAGTTAATTTTTATTTCTTGTTTTTTTCTGATTAGTACATTTTATAAGGTTTTTTTTTTATCACATTTACCTTACCCTTACCTTTGGTCTGTAACTTTCTTTTCTTTTTTGGTTATTTTATTATCTTATTTTTTATTTTGTTTGTTGTTTTAATTTTTACCATCACAGTTACCCCTAACCCTTACCCTCGGTCGGTAGCCTTTCTTTTAAATTAATTTATTTTTATTTATTCATATTTCTTGTTTTTTTTATATCAATTTTTAAGTTATTTTTTATTTTTACTTTGTTTTTAATTAAATCATCTTTGGTTTTTTTATGTTTTTTTTCACTCTCGTGTAGAACTGACCCTCCGTGCGAAATTATAACTCGTGGAAAATTGATCCTTGGTGCAAAACTGTCTTCGTGCAATTTTGTCCCCTCGTGCACTTTTGACCCGTTCCCCAATAGGTTTGTTATGGAAGGCGCAAACCAAAAACGTGAAAAATACTATTTACTAAAAATCTTTTTAACTCTTTCTTTTATTTCTTAACCAATCTTTTTAAAATTTTTACAGTAAGGCCAATGCTAATTTTCAAGCTTTTTAGGGCAGAGTTTTTATAATTTTGAAAATAAAAATTGTATTAATAAAAAAACTATATATATTTTTATACTCTTTTTAAATGTTAAAGGAATGTTTGGTCAAAACTTGAGATCTAGTTAAAAAATGAACAAGGAGATAGATGATTAATAAAATTTTAAATTTACAAGGAGAAAGACGATGAAAAATTTATGGTCTAGACGTTTGTAGCAGAACTTTTTTTACTAAAATTTTAATGTCTTAAAAATTATTTTTTAAATTTCTATCAAAACTGGTTTGTTTATTCATTACAGGGTTGCCAAATGTTTTTGGCAAAAACTTTTTCAGGTTTTCAAAATTTCCTCCAGATTTTCAAAAGTCTACATTTTTGGGTCTATTTTTAGTTTAAAAGTTAAGTTTAAAGTAAAAAAATGTGCCAAGTAGTATAAAAACATTGAAAAGATACTGTAAAGCTACTCTAAATGTTTTTTTTAATAAAAGAAATTTATGATGATGACAAAATTTTCTTATCTGTATGATAGATTTTTTGAGCCAAATCGAAATTTTACTACTTCCATGTTTTTCCAGGCTTTTTTTTCGAAACTTCTCAAATTCCAGGTTTTTTAGCCTAAATTGTCAAATTCCAGGTTATTCCAGGTTTTTTGGCAACCCTGTTATTATTAAAGAGTTTATATAAGAGCCAATGGTAACTTTTATTTATAAATGTTGGACGGAGATCCCCGACTATGGTTTAAATACCTTATACACCCCTATTGGACAGTTAGGGTGCGTATGTATGTCTACTTGATAATTTTATATCACATTACAACTATTTTTACACATATGTAATTACAAAGTGGTAAATGACTATGGAAATAAAGACTCTTCACAAAAAATCGTAGGTGCCAGTATATATAGTAAAAAAAATACAATGCTTTTTATACAAATATTACACTAGTCTGTAAAATTGAACATTCTCAACATTGCACACATTTTAGATTAAAAGTTTGTAATCGTTGTTAAGTCAGTTTTAAAGTCGATGTATAGGATGGTATAAACTAGGGTTTGGCAAACCAGTTTTAAATTAAATTAACTTACAGTAATTACTAGCATTCTTCGAAACGTTATTCAAAATATAAAAATGGGCTTAAGAAAACCAAAAAACTTCAATCAGTATATAAAATTATAAAAAAGGATTTTTTTATAACAATTTTATACGTTTTCTTTTAATTATATGTTAATTTTATACGTTCAACTTTTCTGTTTTAAACTGACTAATGTAATGAAGTATACCATTTTATATTTCAAAATATGTATATTTATTTTATATTTTGTTTATACAGTGACTATTGAGCTGGTTTAAATTCATTGACTAGTGAGACAAAATAATAAAAATAAAGGAAAACATTTCAACTTTTTGTATAAAAAAATACTAAATTATACTAATTGTTCTAGGGTTAAAAACTGTTAGTTCTTTTAAATAAAATTTTTGACATAATTAACTACTTAACTTCATACTGTCACATAAGTGTTATAAAATATTAATATTGAATCAATTTATTCAGTATAATTCACTTACTTTTTAATTAATCTATCTATTTTAGGCTCCTTCGTGTTGTTAAAGTATATTCTTACCTCATTTACAATACAACTGATGTAATGCAACTTTATAGCTAATACTTCATCATAATCTTGTCTGTAAATAAATTAAAAGATAAAAAGTATAAAATATTAATAAAAAATCAAGCTTTACTTAAGATCCATGCATAAAATTTTGATTAAGCTATAGCTACGAAAGGAGAGTGTTAGAATAATAAATTGTCGACAACAAAATTTGAAAAAGGCTTGTCTAATTTAGTTTTAATCACTTACGCTCTCTTTAATATAAAAAGTTTTTTTTTTAATTGATAAATATTATTTTTACCAAAGTATTAAGTTGTTAAGATTAGGTGGGTTTGTATGTTAATATCTTTTGTATAAATTTAAAATATACTCTTTTTTTAGTTTTTAATTCGAGACCCTTTTACTTAACCCAACGAACCCTTTACTTTCTACTAACAAAGGAAAATTATTTAACACAAAATCTTTTATAACATTAAAATTAGTTTAAAAATACTAACTATATTCTTGATAATGTTAACATTTTCCAAATAAAGAGTTAAAAACAAATTAGTAATTATAATTTTTTTGCTTCAAGGTATAGCAAGTGATTACGTGAAGATGAGCCTAGCGACCTAATTTTACATATCTAAAATAAAAGGTTGAACAAAAATATTATTTCAATCAAATAATAGGAAAAACTTTTCGTATTCTTTATTTCTTATTTATTTTTTCGTATTGTTTTTCTTATTTCAATAAGTATAAAAAAAAGTAACTTAAAAAACAGATTATGTTGTAATTTTCTAAATTTTCTAATAATTTGGTATTTTAAATCTATCTTATTATTGTAACTAAATGCGATTTTAAAAATTTATTTTTATACTTTTAACTCTACTATAATTATTATTTTACTCTACATAATTTTATTTCATGGCAAATATTATTCTAAAAATACAATTTCCCATTTAAGAAACAATATTTCAAAGAAATTAAACTTACTTACATACTGCAGTATAAGTATACACTATATTTAATTCTTTACTAACTAAAACTATTATACATTTTTGAGTGGGTGTTTTAAACTTAAACTGTGTTTCTCAAAGTGTAAACATAAATTTTTGTGAGTAGTAAATACATATAATACTTTTTGAGCAAGCATAGAGTTATAATTACGTTTTATATACTAATTAAATAACTACTAGGAAAGCTACATCAACCTTGTTTAGTAATAAATTAATTTAAGACATAATTATAAGTGCATGCTTGCTAAAAATTTACATTTACTTAATTTCTAACATAGTAATTGATAAGGGTTAGCCATAACATGTTTTACATTGTACCTGAATATAATAATTTGTTTTCGATAGCTAACTTATGTTAGTTCTAACTAACTGGTTTTAATGAGTTTTTAAAAATTAATACAACTAAGCAATAATAACATTGATACTAGACGCAAAAATATACTAAATATCTCAATGGTTATCTTTGTACTTCGCGAACCACTGCTCTGTTTAACTTAGTACTTTCTGTTGTCAATAAAAAATATTCAATAAGCGAACAAGAAAAAAAGTCAAAAACAAAACTTAAAAATTAAATATAACAAACTTGAAAATATCAAGTATATAAAAAAACGTGTTTTCCTTACGCTGTCCGTTGGCATTTTTGGCAAAGATCTCTCAAAACGTTTTGGCATCTTCCTAATACATCAGAGTTCAATAAATTAGCATGGTCCTTGATATATAGCATTATCTGCCAAATCAAAAACAAATTATATAATATTTATGTATATATAAAAACTACCGTTGTTATAATATTATTGTATAAGTAAAAATATTTGACCAGGTTATTTTTAATATTCAAATTTATTTCATACTTTTTCTCTAATGAAATACTCAAAATGGGGTTTAACTTTTGAACGAAGACACTTTTGAACAAAGGGTCATTTTGCACGAGAGTTAAAAAAATTAAAAGATAAAAAAAATACCGACCAAAAGTAAGGTTTAGCGGTAACGGTGATCTTAAAAAAGTAATAATAATAACAAGAAAAAAATAAAATAGCATAAACAAAATAAAACACTTAAAAAAAATTTAAAAAAATTGAATAAAAAATATTAATAAGAAAATAAAGTTACCAACCAAGGGTAAGGGGTAAAAATAAAAGTTATAATATAGTTTATTGAACAAAAAGCGAAAAAAAAACAAAAATTTTTGCTCAAAAATGTTTTGGTTCAATGACCTGGATAGCAAAAAGACCTCTCGGTCATCGAGTTGCATACCCAAACTTAATCAATATTATAATGAGCTAAAAATGAAAAAAATGAAAAATTTAAACTCTAAAACGAAAAGCTCTATAAAAAGAGACTCTATTAAACTTTACAACATTAAATATTTTTCTTAAGAAAAATACATAGAAAAAAAAAGAATTTTCCAAAAAATTAAAGAATTTTTACACACTCATATATCTAACACTATATACACATAGATATATATCTAACTTTACGTTAAAAGGTTAAGTTTTTATCTGAAATTTCTATTTTAAAATTAATCCAGAACTTTGCAAATAAATTACCCTGTTATATAATTTAAAAAGAAAAAAAATATATATATATGTTAAGTTATTTCCTTTTTTTATGTGTGTTTAAGAATTTCGACTCTACTACCGTCTTATTTTAACCTATCAAAAAGTAAGTAACAGTAAAATATAACTATAACATTGAAGAAAAAAAATAAAAATAACGTAAAACTGCAATATTCAAACAAAGTAAAATAAAGCTGTATCCATAAAAAAATTGCTTAAACTAGATAAAAAGTATAGAATAAATATATCATTTTAATTAAGTATTTTGTGCTAAAAAGGTCTTTTTTTTCCTTTGATAATTTAAGTTGAAAATAAAAATATTTCACATTTGAATAGCTACATAAACTATTGTAAATTTTTTTTTTTTTTTAATGTTATAATTATAGTTATAATTGATAAAATCAAAAAAACAAAAAAAGTTACCGACCAATGGTAAAGGGTAACAATTATAGTTAAAAAGATAAAAACAAAATAGATTAATAAAATTAAAAAAATAATTTTTCAACCCATATGTCTTTATGTGAAAGTGACCGCTCGTGCAAAAGTTACCGTTTGCGCTAAATCGTCTTCGTGCAAAAAAGAGCTTTTGTGCATATTTGAAACCTACCCATCAACCATATTTATTAAAAAATTTAGTTCCAAAATAGTTTTAGTAGACACCTTTTTTATAAATATTACCATATACACTTTAAATGAATTTAATATAACCGAACAATTATTTCTTTTAAAAAATCTGACGACGTACTTCACATGTGATTTATAAATACATTTAGAAGATAATATTCAAGATTTAATGCAATACTGGGATTTGCCAAAAGGACTTTATTTGAAACTAATTCTGTTAATTCGTACACTATTCAATAAAAAAAACTATTCAACTTTGTTTCTTCTTTACTTATATAATTATTTTTACACACTTTTTAGAGCTGTTCATATATTAAAGACAGCAAAACGTCATTAGTTGTAAAAAGTATCTAAGTATAAATAACAGTTGCTTTTTATTTACTGAATATGTTCTTTTTTATTGTTTTTTATTTTATTAAATTCTGAAAAATTAGAGTAAAAGTTTGCAGGAAAAATATGTAAAGCAAGATTTATTAAATTCATAGGTATTCAAATATAGCATCTCTTTTTATTTGTTAGCCCCTACTTTAAGACAAATTAGCTGCTTTTATAGTACAAACAGCAAATATTTTTTTTATAAATTAAAATTACTAATAAGCGATTTTAACTAGTTATTTAAACATTATATATCAACATAACACTATGAGAAACTGAACTTTTTTATTTTACTTACATTAACAGGATGGGGATTTTCATTAGTGACCAAACCTCTCACAACACCAACAAGCTTTTTTGGTAACCTAGCTACGGTTTCCCCTTTTAGTGGAACTAAATACTCATCAAACTTACTTATGGACAAGTAGTTCCGAATTTTGTTCAAGCATTCTTGCTGTCCTTTTTGATTTAATTAAACATATATCTTTACTTTTTAAAATATCTTAACTTATTTATTAACTAAAAAGAGATTTTCAAAGAATCAAATAATGAAGTTTGTATTTATAGCTACACTTAAGCAGTCACTTTAACTGTTTCAATGTGTTTATAGCTTACAATAATCTATTTATTAAATACTTTTCTAATTTTTATGTAATGTCTAGCTCTAGTAAAGACACACTAAGTCTTTTTACGCTTTACACGAGTTGTATTTAAAGTCATGATTTACCGAATTCGGCTTTTTTTACTGAGATGCGGATCAAGTCAAGATCTTGTTTTTAAAAAAAGATCTGGTTCTTGCCTGATACAATTAATATGATATAAAATGATTCTAATTAATTATATAAAAAAAAACTGTGAATAATTTTTAGATAACCAACATTAATTTAAAACAAAAAACTCCCTGTAACAACAAGTCCCCTTAAAACAAAAAACCTGAGATCGTTGATTGAGCTATAAAACTATAAAAACCTATCTTCTTCAGTAATGACCGCAAGGTTTTTTTTAAATATGCTTCAATATATTTTTATGTAAAATAACATAAAAGAAAAAGAAAAGTTCTTATCACTAATTGACTTTAATTGTATTGAAATTTAAAATACATAACACAATAATATTGGTCTTAACTTGTCGGTAATGTTGGTTTTAAATTAAAAAATTACGCTCTTAAAAAAATTATGTAGCTACTATTTTCAGCAAACTCAGGGTTGCCACTCTTAGAGTCAAAAAATCTTCCCTGAGTTTTTTCAAATCCAAAAAAACTTTTGTAAGAATATCTACAATTAATTAAAACTACAACGTTAATTCTAAGAACATTAAAGAACTAGCCGTAAGGCTAAAAAACTTCTAAATAATCACTTTATATAAATAATTTTTTTTTTGAACAAAATATTGAAACTGGATTAATTTAATCTAATTCTAGGTCTAGAAAAAAATTACCTGAAATTTTTAGAAAAAATCAAAACTGCCCTGAGTTTTCCTGAGTTTAAAAACATCAAATATCATGATTTTCCCTGATATTTTCTTTAATTTGAAAATTCCCTGAGTTTCCCTGAGTATGTGGCTACCCTGCAAACTAAAAGTTTTTTTTATAAAATTCAAGCAAAATTTCAAATTTTCATAGTCATTACAAGTATATATTTGTTTAAATTATCGATAGCTACAAAATAATTCAAATTAACCACGTTAGAATGCATTTTCTATGACTATTACATATCTTTCTTATTTTTTTATATAAGCACTGACGAGGTCTTTGACCGAAACTGAGTCTGCATAATAAAGTTTTGAAAGAATAAAATATACATAATAGTTGAAATATATTTAATTATTTTGAGTTTTGCAACTAAAACAAATCTTATTAACCTACATTTTTAGGAAAACTTGAAAATTTTTATTAACTTGAATTAGCACAAGTAATAGACAATCCAGAACGAAGTTTATATAATTTTAATTTAGGTAAAAGCAAAACATACCGGTAAATGCAGCTAGGTTAGCAGCTGTTTTTCCAAGAGAATTTTTACAATCTATGGTAGCTCCACAGTCAAGAAGTAATGATACTACATCAGAAGATCCTAAAAAATAACAATTAGAAATTAATTTACAAAATACAGCTAGTAAATTTAGTTAAAAGTGTTAGAATATTAACAAACCTTGAAATAAAGTATTAGAAGTTAGAGTTTTTATAAATATGTATCAAGGCAGTAGTCAGCAACTGTAGCCCGCAAGCGTGCTTTTATTTTAAATTGGATGAGGCCTGTAAAAGATAAAACTGCGGCCAACAAAAGAAATTTTGAAACTTGGACAAGATATTTATTCTAGGGTTTGAAATGAAAAGAAAAAAAAGGTCTAAGGTACAATTTATGGGAAATTCGAAACTTCCACTAGATATTTTGAGTTCGGGAATGAAGACAAAAAAAAAAGAATGAATAGCTTTACTTTTAGGTAAACTTTAAGTGAAATTCGAAAACTTTAATAGATTTTTTGAGTTTGTTTTGAAGACTAAAAACTAAGATTAAAACTCCGGCCTGCAAATTTTTTTTTAATTTGGCCTGAACCACAAAGCGGTTACTGAATTATCCTGTATTAGGGAACGGGTCAAATATGCACGAAAACACTTTTGCACGGAGGGTCATATATGCACAAAGAAACACTTTTGCACATAGGGTCACTTTTACAAGAAGGGTAATTTTTGCACGAAAGTAAAAAGATAAATAAAACTATTGAAAAAAAAGTAAAAAAACAAGAAAATAAAAGATAAATAAATAAAAAATTTGCCGACCTAGGGTAAGGGTTAGGGGTAAAAATGATAGTAAAAACAAATAACAAATAATAAAAACTATTAGTTTAAAAAAAAAGCAACAAAATAAAAAAACTAATAAAAGGTAAATTATTAAAAAATATATACCGACGGAGGGTAAGCGTTAGGGTTAATAGTGACAACTTCTTAATATTCTAAATTTCATTTCATTGTTAATTTTTTCACAAGTAGGATTTTTTATACAAATATTATGATATTGAGAATCTTTTCATTGCAATTGAAAGTGATATACTAATTGTCTTTGATTGATTGCTAATATGACCACTTACACACTTTTAAATGTGCTCTTTAATTCTGGTTTCAAGGTGCCTAGAGGTTTGACCGATATTGCTGTTTGAAGAAAAGCATTCAAACGTGTAAACCACGCAACTTTTATGTTTGTTAGATATGATGTCTTTTCCTTTGGGACTAAAAACCGAACTTGACATAAAAATAACTCTAGGTTTGGCAGCACGATATACTTTTTCCGTTAACTTCCTTTATGTTTCTTTCAATCTGAGTCGATTTTTAACCTGCATAGGGCAAAATTAAAAGAACTGCACACTTCTCAGGACCGTAAGACTTTCTGTAATTTAATTTATTAGTTTCAGTTTTTAAAACTCTATCAATTAAAGGATTAGGATATCCGTTCTTTATTAGCATTTCTTTTATAAAATTAAGTTCGATCTCAAAAACTTCTGGAGAACAAATTTTCTTAGCTCTGTGGAATAAGGTTTAAAATAAACCAATTTTTCTCCTTTTACTACAATAAGATTGCAAATTAAGATATTGACCCGTGAACGAAGGTTTTCTAAATACTGACGTAATAAATATTTTTATTTGGAAGTGATAAGTTCATTCCATAACTTAGGGCAACAAATCCTTTTCGTAAAAATTATAAGCAAATAAATTGTTGACATTCATTTGCGTTAAACTACTAAACTCTACTTCAACAAGTCTGTTCAAATTACTTTTATTTTTATTCAAATATTTTTCTTTCTGTTTTGTCACAATATTTTCAGAATAATTATTTAACTGACTAAAATGTAATTCTTTCAATTTTGCTTTCAAAATATTCTCAATTGCAACTATTCCATTATTAAACTTCTTTAAAAGTATGTAAGATACGTAGGCGATTGTTTCATTATTAGTGACAATGAAGAAGTTAGCTTTTTATTATTCCAGAAATTAAATTCCCTACATAGTGCTATCCAGTTCACAAAAGAAACTAAAGTAAATAATCAAATATCGTTTTTGGATGTTTTGATCAAAAGAAAAGATAAAAGTATTTATCACGTAAGTATTCATAAAACCTTCGTTCACGGGTCAATATCTTGTTTTCCAATTTTGTTGTAGTAAAAGGAAAAAAACTGATTTAATCAAAATCTTATTCCACAGGGCTAAGAAAATTTGTTCTCCAGAAGTTTTTGAGATCGAACTTAATGTTATAAAAGAAACGCTAATAAAGAAAGGATATCCTAATCCTTTAATTGATAGAGGTTTGAAAATTTTAACTAATAAATTAAATTACACAAAGTCTTACGGTCCTGAGAAGTGTCCAGTTCTTTTAATTTTGCCCTATGCAGGTTAAAAATCGACTCAGATTGAAAGAAACATAAAGGAAGTTAACGGAAAAAGTATATCGTGCTGCCAAACCTAGAGTTATTTTTACGTCAAGTTCAGTTTTGAGTCCCAAAGGAAAAGACATAATATCTAACAAACATAAAAGTTGCGTGGTTTACACGTTCAAATGCTTTTCTTCAAACAGCAATATCGGTCAAACCTCTAGGCACCTTGAAACCAGAATTAAAGAGCACATTCAAAAGTGTGTTGTAAGTGGTCATATTAGCAATCAATCAAAGACAATTAGTATATCAAATTTAAATGCAATGAAAAGATCCTCAATATCATAACATTTGATAAGAAATCCTAATTGTGAAAAAATTTACAATGAAATGAAATTTAGAATATTAAGAAGTTGTAATAATATTTATGGCCTGATCAAAATTGAAGCCATATTTCATTAAAATAAACCAAAATTATGTAAGCAGAGAGAATTTCATTATTCGTTATTCTTGTTTAGTTAATTAGAGCTCCAATGTTATGTTTAATTTTTTTATTTAGAATTTTGATAACTTTTTTGTTTTGTGTTTTGCTTGAACAACTAATTTATGATGCAATTATAAGGCTGTATAAGTTGAATATTTTCTTTATTCTGTAAGAATTGTAACACACTCAAGGAAACTGTTGAAATATATCTATGTTTAGTAAAAGACCTGGGTTGTTTTTATAAAGTACAATAGCAGACTAATGTTAAATAAGTTATAAATTATCAAATGTTGTAAAATGTTTTAATCAAATCATTACATTGTTAAATAATTGATAATTATCCATGCTAATGAAGAGTATAATATATACAAATCAATATTCAATTAAATAATGAACAAAATTATACATTTTAAAGTGGTTACATCAAAAACTTGCTAAATTTACTTTTGTTTGTTATTTAGAACTAATCAAAGGTTTTTTTTTGCTTATACAAAATTTGTAAAATATCTTGAAGTTTACCAGATAGAGAAGCCATCATAAGTGGTGTGTATTTATGATCCTGACAGGCATGATTTACATTAGCGCCATTACTTAACAAATAACGGCACATTTTGAAATTTCCACTATATGAAGCTTGCATTAATGGTGTCATTCCATTCTGAAAAAGTATGATTAATTAACATAAAATTTTATTCTTGCAGGACTGCCAATCCTTGAGACAAAAAAATCTCTAACTATCAAAAAGTTGCCTGAGTCAGTTGTCATCCTTAATAAAAAAAATAAATTTAATGCTTGCCTTTACCACAATAATATTTAAGTCATTGCATTGTGCACTTACAAGTGAACTGCACATATATTTATATTTTAGTGTGGACAAGAAAATCTTTGAAGTAAGAAATGTAATTAAATAAAGGAGTTAAAATTTAAACTTAATCATGAGGTATGCAAATTTAAATTGCACTGTTTTTTATATTAGTTAAATAATTTAACTTTCATATGTTTGTTTTAAACATTAGACTTCAAACAAATTTTTAAGTTCACAACTTTATATCTGATCACTTAAGTTTTAATTTTATTTATATATAATACACTATAATTAATTTTAAATATACTATATTTGTGTTAGTACTTTTAGGTATGTTTTTTAATTTTTAAGTAAAAAAAATATCCATTTTAACACCGCACTTTTTGGCTAATAAGGGCATACCAGGGTTGTTACTCAAAATTTTTAAAATTTAACCTGACTTTTACCTTCCTCTTAAGTATGCGTTTTAACTACGCACTTGCAGATTAATAAGTATATTAAGTACGTATATTTTGATAAGCACATATTTTGACAAGTACGCACTTCTTATTCAGTACACATTTTGAACCAAAATAAAAACTTTTTGTCAGTTTCTTTTGTATTTAGAATAGTACTAACTTTCTATTGAGTAGCTGCAGTGTTCAGAATGTGTACTTCAGCAAAAGATAACTGTAGTAATAAGTTATTGGAATTTAAAAATAAATTATATAAACTTAATTATAAAAAATGTTATTATTGTTTAGTTGTCTTAATTTTTTTTAAACTCTTTAAAATTAGTTAGTTGGAACTAACAAAAGTTAGCTATCGAAAACAAATTATTATATTCAATTTAAAGGAAATTACGGATAACCCTTATCAGTTACATATGTTATAAATTAAGTAAATGTAAATTTTCAGCAAGCATGCACTTATAATTAAGTCATAAATAAGTTTATTACTACATCTACTTGTAAAATGTTTCCATTTGAACCTAAATAATTTTTTATTTTCTTTGCAGATGATATCGTAGCTTTTTAAATTAAATTTTTTATTAAACATCTGTTATCCAGGGGCATAGTTTTTTTGATCTGCAGTTACAGGATGAAGTATTAGTGGTGTTGTTTTGTTCTTTGGCTTTGTTAGTTTTGTTTAAAGTTTTTTTGTTATGTTTTTTTTACTATAACCTTAATAATGCTCATACAACTATAAGATAGTTTTTAAGATAACTTTATAAAACAGTTTATAAGACTATAAGAATTGTTTTATAGTTGTATGAGCAATTTTAAGGTGATATTACAAAAACATAACAAAAAAAAACTTTAAATAAAACCAACAAAACCGAAAAACAAAACAACACTACTAATACTCCATCCTGTAACTGCCAATCAAAGAACCTATGCCCCCTGGATAACAAATGTTTAATAAAAAATGTAACTTACAAAGCTACGATATTATCTGCAAAGGAAATAAAAAATATATATAGGTTTAACCGGAAACTCTTTTAAAAGTAGACAGTACAGTCACAATAAAAGCTTCAAAAGACAACGGGACCTCACTAGCAAAATTTATTTGGCATTTGGAAAACAAAAAAAAAACTATTTACGACATAAAATGGAGCATCCTCCACCATATTGGGGAAAATAAAAACATACAGAGCATCTGCAAGACTTGTATATTAGAAAAAATAGAGATGGCAAATGCTAATAAAAAGATCAATTTGAATAAGAGGTACAAGCTGTTTGCAATCTACCCACATTCTCAGAAACTCTGCTTTAAAACTGAAACTAACACTCGTTAATTAGTAAGTTAAAATGTTTGTAATTGTAAGGAGATATTTTCGTCTCTTAGAAACTTATTTTACCAAAAAACAGGATCCCAAATTAAAAGTTTTGATTACATAAACCTTATTCAATAAGACAATTTATCAAAATTTTATAAATTTATAGCAAAAACATATTATTTCAACTTGTACACCAGTTTAAACAGCAAGATAATTACGTCATACAGCTAAATTTTTAAAAAATTGAACTTTAATCTTCAACAGTCTAAGTAAAACATTTATCAATTGCAAGTCTTATGTTTATTATCATATTTCTATTTTTTGCACCTAACTTTAATGTGAGTCCTGTTTATTATTTTAATTCACTTATTTTTTAGTCTATAGTGCCTATAAAATTCTAAATGTTTGTAACATAAGTAATAATTTTTTACTTAAGTTTAGTATTATTAATTTTTGTTTTTGTTAAACCACAAGTTTTTAAACCATAAATTCAGTACTTTGGTTATGATTTTGTTTTACTTAATACTTTTACATAATTTCCATTTATTTTGTTCAAAAACTTTTTCAGATTTGTTTATAACAACTGATGATCTCCTATATCCCAATATATAAGTGAAACATTGTTTTGTTGATAATAAACTGTAAAAATAAAAAAGAGATAAACTTGTTAACATAAAATACTAAACTAAGTACCTAATTATATAGATCTAAATAATTTACTTAGACAAAAACGGTCTGATTCTAAAACTTTGCAAAATAGACTATTGTGTATATATCAAAGTTTCACTGTGCAAGTGTCCTTGCCACAGATCATCAATACTAAAAAGATTACATACAACAACTAGATGTTAAAATGTTAAAAAACCAGATGATAAGGTAAGTTAAAAGTTCAACATGTATTTTTTTTTGCAATTTTAGTCTGACTTTATAAGGGATCTCTTTAATTTTATTATTTGAAGGCTTTGTAATTTGATATTTTTAAGTAAATTTCTAAGAAAATTTTGCAATTATAGTCTGACTTTTGAGAATTTTTTGTTATTTTTTTATCATTTTAAGGCTTTGAAAATTAAGAAATTTTATAATTAAAACTGACAAAAATTTGACATTTTGCCATTTTGACCTAAATAACCGACTTTTTACTATTTTAACCTTAAAAAAAATGATTTTTTATCATTTTGACCCTAAACATACAGACAGCCTGATTATTCCAAAAAATACTAACTTAAAAATCATTAAATTACAAAGCCTTCAAATGAAAGAACTAAAAAAAAAATCCTTTATAAAGTCAGACTAAAATTGCAATTTTTTTTTTTAAACATGTTGAACTTTTACCTTATTTTAACATGTAGTTGTTGTAATCTTTTTAGTATTGATGATCTGTGGCAAAGACACTTGCATAATGAGACTTTGATATATACACAATAGTCTATTTTGCAAAATTAAATAGTCTCAGTAAATTATTTAGATCTATATAATTAGGTACTTAGGTATTTTATGTTAACAAGTTTACTCTTTTTAATTTTTACAGTTAATTATCAACAAAACAATGTTTCACTCATATATTGGGATATAGGAGATCATCAGTTGTTATAAACAAATCTGAAAAAAAAATTAAACAAAATAAATGGAAATTATGTATAAGTATTAAGTAAAACAAAATTAAGACCAAAGTATTGAACTTATGGTTTAAAAACTTGTGGTTTAACAAAACAAAACTTATAATATTAAACTTAAGTAAAAATTTAGTAAACCCATGGCAACCCTGGCATACCCAACAGGCAGTGTGTAGCTAAAAAATGAGTACCTAAGCGGCAGGTTACTGTATATGCACGATCAGTCTTGTTCTAATTTTCAACATATTATTTCTATAGATACAAATTAGATTTAAAATTTATGCAACTAAAAGACAAATAAACCTCTAAAAAATTATATTTGTTTTTTATAATTGAAGTTGAATTTAAAATAATTACTGTACAAAAAACTTTCATCAGTGTGATTACAGTGATTTACCCAGGTAAACTCACATATGCTATATACTTATTTTTTTAATCACCAACAGCAGAATGCAAACATATGTTTTCAAGTTTATGATTGTAAAAGTTCTTTTTTTTTTTATCTAAGTTAGAGCTATCCACAAAGTGGACATTTGACCCAATACTTTATATATAACCTGTAATTAAACAAAATTTAAATATTAGAACATAATCTAACTACAAATTATTAAAAAGATAAAACTAAATAAATTCAAATTTACTTAAAATCTAACAAATCTAGCCTGAGTATCTCAAAAGAAAAATCTAACTAGTCTGAGTTAGCCTGATATTTTCAAAATTTCTACTAGCATGAGTGTATAGCAACCTACTTAGAATTTAATACTAAATTCAGGTTAATGAAAAAAAATCATTTTTAAAACAATTGTTTTAATAACTAAACCTCATCATAGATATCCACTTTAGAATTAGAACCATCATAACACCTTTCAAGCTCTTCAAAATCACCTATAAATTTTTTTATTTAAAGTTTTAAAATTGTTAATTATTCTTAATATCAATAGATTATTCATTTTGTTTTTTATTTTATCACACAAAGCTTTTCAAAACCATACGAGTTTCTTTGTCAAGTTGTAAATTTTAAATGAAATTTGAAAAAAAAATTTGTTAAGTGAATAGCTTAAAAAATAACTTTAAATTATGACGTATGAATAAATTCAAATAAAAACAAAATTAGAGATTCAGCAATTAAAACTAAAGGTATGTTTATTAATAGATTGTTAATAATTTTGTTTTTCCATTTAATGCTACTTGCGTATTTAAATAAGGTCACTCTTCCTCAATCAATATTGATTCCTGGCTGTAGAGTTCACTTTTCTTACATTGTTTTAAAACTTTGAAGTTTTGAAATATATCAGAGTTTTGACAGGATGTGCAATTAAAAAGATGTTCAAATATTGCACTGTTTTTATCTGTTCCGCAGTGGTCTGTAATTCGTCGGAGTATTTGCCGTAATGTTTCTCCTATGTAAGAGATGCTCTGATCTGCAGAGCAGGTATATTTATAAATAACATTTGCGTCAAATACTCCGAGCATTTACTTTTGTTGCTGAAGTAGTCAGAAACTTTTTTGCTGGTATTGGCCGGTTTAATAATAATGTTGTGTTTTTGAAATATAGATGCTATTCGTTTTTGAAATCTTATTGAACAACTACCTACGTAAACTGTGTGAAATAAAATTAGTTTTTGGTTTCTGTTTTCTTTTCATTTTTTGTGTTAATATTTTCATTTTGTTTAAATGTTAAATTGTCAATTTTGTTAGCTTCAAGAAATTTGTTGATTTTGGACTCTTAAAAGGATTTTTGGATACTGATTCATGAGTAATAAGTTTTTTATTTTTGTAAGTTCATCTTTAAAAGCGATATAATTTGAGCATATATTAAGCGCTCTGTTTATATAAAAGTTTATTAAACCAAGTTTCCAAGATTTAGGACAAATACTAGTATATTGCATTATCAGACCTGTGTCTGTTGGTGTTCTAAACACATTTGTGTGTAGTTGGTTTGATATTTGTTTTACTTCAATTTTTTTTGTTTATTTTTTATATATATATTTTTTTTTTTTTTTTTTTAAATTCCTTCCGACAGAATTTTCTAAATATATCAAGGAACATTTCCTGAAAGTTTGAGGTAGTTATCTCAAAAAACGTAGGAGAAGATAGATTTTTAGTGAAATAGTCTATTTTTGCAGTTTTAGTTTGCGCCTCCCATAAGGTACCTATTGTTGGCTCCGACTTTGACCTGCTATATTTAAAATTCTCTTTTGAAATTTTGAAATCTGTAAAAAGCATCTTGGAGCTTAGTAAAAACCATATAAAATAAGATCAAAACCAAAAAAGGGTGTTTACCCCCCCCTATGCCCTTAAATTAGTTGCAAATGGTATATAAATACGTTCAAAAACCTTCCTATAATAGTACTTAATTATTCTAATAAATAGCATTCTTCACTGAAAAAAAAGAATTTAATTATTATACATTACGGAACACAAGACTTGCTTTTTTAATATTTAATAATAGTTAAAAAAATCTGACAGTAATTAACAAACATTACACTCTACATAAAATAAATTTTTTGATTTATAATATGATGTCCTTAGTAATAATGAATCTTAAGAATTCCATATTTATTTGTAAAAATTAGTAATAAAAAGGTGTAAGAAATATAACATCATATCAGAAATTAAATTCTGAAATGAAATCTTAGTTTTTAAAATAGTTTTAAATGAACATTAACTAAACTGCTTTATCCTTAAAAAGTACTAATTAGTAGAGTTTAGATTAACAAATAAAAATTTAACTTGGATTATAAATTTGTATCTAATTACTATCTTAATAAAAATTATAATAAAACACTTTCTAAAATTAAACTATATTTTCACAAATTAAAATGATTTACTGACTTGTTTATAAAATCATGTCTGTTTCAAATAATAAATAGAAAAATGAGATCTTAAGTTATGAGAAATATTTATGGAGACATTAAGGCTTAGGCTTAGTTTAGAAACTATATTTAAACACATAAAATAACTAATAAATCTTTGAAGAACGGAGACAAAATACAATTACTACAATTGGTATTAGGGGTGGCTTGAAAAACCTGCAAGTAAACTTGCAAATGCTGACTCAGCAAATTTAGACCTAAAATTTTAGACAATTTTCCAATCCAAAATTTATGGTGGCTAGCTTTTGAATTGAGACAACTCAACCAAATTTTTTATGAGAGCTTTAAACACTATTTGGAACCTTTTTAGGAGGTTACCAAAGTTGTACTAGAAAAAACCAAAAATAATATACACCTTAAAAACAAATACTGAACTTTTAATAACTTATTATTTTTGAGAAAAAACTATTACTCAGTTTCACTGCAGAGCGGATTTTCAAATTGTAAGTCTGTAGTAAAATAGTAATGGTAAAAATGACAAATAATCAAAAATTGGTTTGAGCTAAGTTTTTAAACAAAAAATAATAATAAATAAATTAAAAATTATATTGATGCTGAACAATCTTTATTTTAAAAGCTATTAAATTATAGTCCATAAACAAGTACAATTAAACCATGGAATACAGTGGACTAAATTTAAACCATAGTTTAATTGTATTTGTTTATGGACTATAATTTAAGGGCATAGGGGGGAACATCTGAGGCAACAATAGGATCCTTATCAGAGGCGCAAACTAAAAAGGCAAATATCTAGAAATCACTAAAAATCTATCTCCTCCTACATTTTTGAGATAACTACATCAAATTTTCAGGAAATGTTCCTTGCAATATTTATAAAATTCAGTAGCAACAGAATTTAAAAAAAAAATTTTTCAATGTTTATTTGTTTATTTTTTTATAAATTTTTATTTTTTCAATTATTAAAAATTCTTCCTGACAGAATTTTCTAAATATATCAAAGAACATTTCCTGAAAATTTGAGGTAGTTATCTCAATAACATAGGAGAAGATAGACTTTTAGTTAAATATCCTTTTTTTGCCGTTTTAGTTTGCCCTCCCATAAGGAGCCTATTGTTCCCTCCGACTTTGACCAGCTATATCTCAAAAATTATTTTGAATTTTTTAAATCTGTAAAAAGCATTTTGTAGTTTAGTAAAAACTATATAAAATAAGATCAAAAACCAATAAAGGGTGTTTACCCCCCTATGCCCTTGATAGTTTTTAAGTTAAAGATTGTTTAGCATAAATATAATTTTTAATTCATTTATTAATTTCTTTTGAAAATCCGCTCTGAGGTGAAACTGAGTAATTGTTTTTTCTCAAAAATATTAAATTATTAATTATCAATCCCCTATTAGTGGATAGATTACTGTGTCCTATTTATTTGTTCTAAACTCTATAGTTAAATACTGAACTTTACCGCACTACCAACAACAACTGCATCCAAGACAACCTATTACCATTTTTGTAATTAGTAGGACTTAACAGGCAGGCATAGTTGCGAGAAACTGTGTTGAAATCTTACCAAGAGGGCTTAAGTTCAAATTCAAATTACTGAAGCAACGGTTTGTGGAAAAAGTTTAAAAATTAACACAGGCAAATTATTCACAGCTCAACATTTAAAGCCATGTTTTTTACAAGTTGATCTTATTTTATAGAGTTTTTTTAAGCTTCACTTTGCTTTTTATTGTTTTAAAAAATTTAAACTGTTTTTAGAGATATGAACAGTCAAAGCCGGGCCGCATAATAGGTTCCCTATGGGAAGGGAAAACTAAAACAGCAAAAAAATAAAACAGCAACTATATTATTTAAAATCTATCTTCTTCAAACTTTTACAGTCTAATCTTATGAGAGTGAAGTTGGCTTGAATGGCTTTTTTTGTTTTTTTTTTTTAACCAAACTCTAAAACCAATTATTTTAAATTTCTTTAATGCTAACTTGGAACTTTTATTTTATTCTAAAGAATGTTAATTTGCTTAGCTTTTCACAACAATTTTTGTTGAAATGGGGTTTTACTTTTGTAGTGGGGCCCCTTTAAAAATTTAATGTTTGTTTCTATTTTTTCACTTTGCAGCGTTTTTCTTTAATTTTTTTTTATAATTAACATACTTATTAAGTTGAGTTTTAAAACCCTATTATTATTTTTTCAATATTTTTTTTATAACATATGCCTATGTAATTTTTTCAGAAAAGTTCCAAATTTGCACGGTCTGGTTTATTTATAGCATAAGTAAATTATTTTTTTAATAAGTTTTATTTTTAACAGACTTATATAATTAAGTTTTATAACGTTATTATATTTGTTCCCAACTTATTATTACTTTTTAAATATATGACTCATTAAAGTTTTACCTAAATTCTTAGCACTTGATCAACAAATCCCTAAAATTACGTAGACAAAAATTAAGGTAACACTTGTATGGGTAATATATTAAAAAATACTAATAAGTTAGGAAAAAACATAATAATGTTATAAAACTTAATTATATAAGTCTGTTAAACATAAAACTCATTAAAAAATTAATTTACTTTTGCTATAAAACCATGTAAAGAAAATCCAAAATTGTGCTAATTTGGAACTTTTCTTAAAAATTTATTTAAGCATATATTATTAATTAAAATTTTAAAAAAAAAATTAATAAAGTCTTAAAACACGCCAGCCAACACGCCTGCAAAGTCTTAAAACTCAATTTAATAAGTATGTTAATATTAAAAAAATAGAAAAATGAAATATTTTTGGAGAAAAACGTTGCAAAGTGAAAATATGCAAAAAAACATTAAATTTTTAAAGGGGCCCAACTACAAAAGTAAATCCTTAATTTGATGAAAATTATTGTGAAAAGTTGAGCAAAATAATGTTCTTTATCATAAAAAAAAAAATTAAGTTAGCATTAAAGAAATTGAAAATATAAGGTTTTAAAGTCTGGTTGAAAAATTTTATATACAAAAAACGCTATTCAAGCCAAAGTAACGCTTGTCTAATCTTTATACAATAACAAAAAAATACTTTTGACTTTAAAAAATTTTAAGTAAAAAAGGATTTTTTGAAAAAAAAAGGCATTTTTTAAAATTCTTGTCAATTTATTTTAATTTTTCTAAATCTTTAAAATTCATAAGTAACGCTTTTTCCTTTTAATCTAGGGAAGATTTCCTAAGATTTGAAGAAGATTGCTTGAAAGATGAAGGAGGAGATAGATTTTTAGTCTTTTTTAAAACTTCCAAGAAAATTCACCCCAAAAAATTTGTGGTCCATATGTCTGTATAGGACACATTTTACAAAAAATACAATATCTCATAAGGTAAATGACATTTTTAAATTCTACAAAAACTGGTTTGTAGTTTGTACAAAAAGCTTTCATTTAAAGGCAACTGTTAATTTTGGTAAAAAAAGTGTTAGATTCCCCTCTCTATGGCCTTAAGACATTGTCAGCTTATCGACTCTCTATGCTCTTTTGATCAGTATTTATTTAGGCCAACATCAATCAAGTTGAGATGTTTTTCACTATCAATAAAAAATAATCCTATATACTAATGCTAATAAGGACGAAACCAGTTGTAGGTTGTCTATGATGCTGTTGATGTTGGTCATGTGGTGAAGTTCATTATTTATTATTGATGGCTCAAAACATCTCAACTTTGTTCATGATGGCAAAAATAAATACTCAATAAACTTATTAAATAAGATATGAAAAAAAAACTTAACTACTAAGTTAAATTAGCATTCTGACTTTATTTTTTAATAGTTTTCTTACCTATTTTCATTAGTTTTATGTCATGTGCTTTGATATAGTTTGTTTTGATTTTAAGATGTTTATTATAACTGAGTATCTTGTTAATGGCATAGGGGGAATGCTGACATTTTTTTTTTGTAAAAATAACATTGGATCTTATAGGAACGCTTAAAGTACCCTGTTAGGTGTCTTACAAAAATATAAACTTAATTTTTATAATATTTTTTATAATAAACACAAGACACTACTATAGTAGTTAGCTATTGGTTTTACTTAACTAAACTGAAATAACTAAAATAAGTAATCAAAATTTAATGCATATGTTTATACTAAATAACATAATACAATAAAAAGTTTTTCTTAACAGCAAACAATACATAATTTTTAACTATAATAATTTATTTATCATGGTTGCCTTAATTTTTTTTTAATTTTTTTGGAGCTTCTCTGATTTTCTTCAAGGTTTTTTGTTCAATTTTAACATAAGATTAACTTTCATGTAAAAGACTGAGTTATATAGATATAAATATTCAAAAAGAAACTGTAATGCTACTTTAAATGTGTTTTATAAATAACAAAGGAAAAATTACTGTCTACTCTATGACAGACTTTTTGAATCTAATTTAAATTTCAATGTTTTTCAACTAAAAATTGTTTAAAACTCCAGGTTTTAAAAGATTTCTTATTGTTCAAAACTCAAGGTTTTTCCACTTGTTTTTTCAAAATATCTCAAATACTAGTTTTTTTTTTTTCTTTTTTTGTACGGAAATTGTCAAACCTAGGTTATTTCAGATTTTCAGGCAACCCTGATTTATAAAAAGATGTTTATCAAGTATACATATAATTTGCAAACAATTAAATACCTTATCTCAACTCTTATTATAAAAAACATACATTTAAATTTCAAAAAAATACAATAAAAAAGATAAAAGCAAAATACCTGATTGTATAACTTCAAAAATTTTTTCTTGAACTTTATTTATAGCTACCATTTTCTGAAAACAATTTTTTGCCTTTTTTAGATACTACAATTACCACTCTTTTAAGTGGAAAACAACTAAGAAGAACTATTAGATAAAATATAATATTGGTTATTTTTAAGTTTGGGATGTAGTTAATAACTTTTATTTTTCATTAGTTCAATGTGCGCATGCTTTAAATGTACTTGCAGGAATTTTTCTTTTTTATTTTCAATGACTCTCTTTTTTTTATAAACTTTTAATGATAGTGTCTTTTCAACAATGAATCTGTTAAACTTTTTTGAGTGTTATTGATAGTTAAATTTTGCATGTACTAGTGAAAATCATTTTCAAAATTAACTTGTTTTGTTAGGTATAAATTCAGCTTTTATCAATAGTGTAATTTTGATCTAGTGTCATTTCTACTTATTTACCTAAAATAAAATAAAAAAGTTTAAAAACACATTGTTAAAATTACACTATTACTTACATTTGAAGCCACACCTAATTTTCAAGCTAAAATTACATTAGGTAATGTATGTGCATTAGCCCTAATAATGTTCTGATTTGAAAAAAAAGGAACTAGCATGAAGTTTTCGTGATATTCGATATTAAAACAATTAGATATTCTATGAAACCTAACACAAAACATTCAATTCTAAATAAAAAACAAGTCGATACTTATACTTTTCTGACAACATTGAAACTTTGTATTTAAGTTCTTAAAGGTATTATTTAAAATGCATATTTTTTAATTTTTGCTATTTGGCCGTTTTTTATCAGCAGTGACATTTTTAATACAGTGATTTTTCATTGTACGTTAAAATGTTTATACACAGCTTCATACATTAAATTTAAAAAAAGTCGATACTTATACTTTTCTGACAACATTGAAACTTTGTACTTAAGTTCTTAAAAATATTATTTAAAATGCATTTTTTTTTTTTTTTTCTATTTGGCCGTTTTTTTACAGCAGTGACATTTTTAATACAGTGATTTTTCATTGTACGTTAAAATGTTTATACACAGCTTTATACATTAAAATTTAAAAAAAGTTGATACTTATACTTTTTTGACAACATTTAAACTTTATATTCAAGTTCTTAAAGGTATTATTTTACTTTTCCATTTCTTAATTTCTGTTATTTGACTGATATTTATGAGCAGTGATATTTCTAATACAATACATTTTAACTAAAACTTTCTTCGTTGGATTAAAACTTTTTATTTTAGTATACTAAGTTCGACACGTTTTTAGCTAATTTTTAGCCGTTTAGATGAAATAGTTTAATGAAACTACTTAAGTTACATCTACTATAATATTCATTCTTAAGAAAATTAGAAGGCCTAATTAAGCGATTTAGCTTTTTAAAGCAGTTTATGTTGCTTTGCACTGCATACTGCACCCCGTGACTTCACTGATAACATATATCAAAATTTAGACTAAATATAAGTAAACTAGGTTTAAAAAACATTGTTGTTAAACTTTAACAAAGTTTTTTATTTTACCATACAAAAGATACAAGTATTTTACTATTTTATTGCTAAATTAAAGAAAAAAAAGAAAAAATTAATAATGAAATTTGAAAATATTTAGTTAATAAAAATAATTTTTTGTAATTCACGATATGTTCGGCAAAACTAGTGTTTATTGGAAAAATAAAAAGTTTTACCTAATTCAAAAATTTTATCGTTAAACAAACGAAAAGCATATAAAGTATTTAAAATTATGTTTATAGCAACTTCGGTTGTACACATCTTTAAAATAAATAAAAAAATCAAACAAAAAAATTAAAGTTGTTCATAAAAACTTTTCATAGAAATTAAAACAATAAATAATGAAAAAATATGATGATTTTTTCAAACAAAGCTTAAAACTCTTCACAACTTTCTAACAAAACTGAATAACTACACGAATCGCAGATGAACTTTTGTTGTTTTACAATATTGTACGTTTTGAAAGAATACCCCAAGCAGCACACATGGTACCACTGTCCACATTTTCCACATTCTAACTAAAATTATAAAAACTCGATTTTTATATAATTAAGAAGATAATAGTCTAAACTGGTAAGTAGTTTGTATCATAAATAAATGTATATAATAGCAAAATTTTGCTTACCCAATTCATTTTTTCTTTCTTTTTTAGCCTGCCAACTGTTGTTCCAGGTGGGTGGTATTTTTGCAAATATTACAAGAATTCGTATTGATTACTGTAAATAAAATTCTAGTTAATTTTGAAATCATATGATACTAAAAAACAGAATAAAGTTTAGTAACAAATAATTTACCTCCTTCGCTAATTAATCTCGTTGCTACTTTTAATCTTTTGTAATAATTTTCTTCAACACCAGTTAAATTATCTCTTATATGAAAACAGGCACATATGTTACACAAGAAGTATCATTTTTTAACAAACATTTTAAAGTATGAAACCTTTTGAATCTAAAATTAAACAAAATATTTATTTAATATGTGTATTTATTTTGCTTAATCTTAAGTTTAGCTCTTTTGCAATGACAAAAAACTTGAAAAGTATAAAAATTTTGTTTCTAAATTTTTTTTTATGTAATACCTTACAATTATACTATTACAAAAAATATTTTACCATCATGTATTCATTTACGTTTAGGTTTACTTTCAAATCAAAAGTGATTTGATTACTATGAACTTACTAAGAACTCTTCACATGAACTGTTTTCTTGGTTGTTCTCAAATACGTAAAACACAAGCTCTTTATCTTGTTTGCTTTGATTTGCTTCAACTGGTTCTCTTTCATCATCAGCTACTGGTTCTCTTTCATCATCAGCTACTGGTTCTCTTTCATCATCAGCTACTGGTTCTCTTTCATCATCAGCTACTGGTTCTCTTTCATTATCAGCTACTGGTTCTCTTTCATCATCAGCTACTGGTTCTCTTTCATCATCAGCTGCTGGTTTTCTTTCATCATCAGCTGCTGGTTCTCTTTCATCATCAGCTACTGGTTCTCTTTCATCAATAGCTGCTGATAAAAGAGAAGATTCATTCAAATCCTTTTTTTTAAACTTTAGGTCCAGAAAAAAAACCTAAACTTTTGTTTAGCCTCTGTAAATTTTTTAGTAGTAGGCATTTTTTTTTAAATATCCAGTTCTCGGAACAAAACTGTATAAGCTTCATTTTTATCATTTTCTTGTAAAGAAAAAAAATTGCAATCTTGCGCTGCTTTAAGAATCTTTTTTTCATCTCAAAGAAAAGTTTTAATTAAAGATTTTTTTGGCATTTTACTAAAACTACGCTTTGGTAAAAACTAAGAATCTGCAAATAAAAACCTGTTCGTAAATACCTCGAATAAAAAACTGAATTAAATTAATGTCATAAGTTAGAAAAAACGAATTTAGTTAAGAGCTTTCACAAAATAAAACAAATATATCTATACCTAAAAGTTTATCTTGATGGATTTGAAAACCATATTAAACCAAGTATCAACAAAACATTAACATAACTCAAAATAACCGAAAATTTCAAAATTTCTTTTGTAACAAGTTAACGTAACAGTCAAAACTTATATTGATTAAAAATTTATCTAAAAAAAATTCTAAAAACTTGTATAAATTTAAATAAGAACTATCTTAAAGTTTAAATTCAAACGAAGTATCAACAACGCATTAACAAAACTCAAAATCAATGAATAATTCAAAATATATTTAGTAATAAGGAAATGTAACAATTAAAATAGATTTATTGTTAGACTATAACGCAAGACTATCTAAATAAATACACAAACATTTGAAAAATATTGTAAACCTACTTAAGAATTGTTTTTTATACAAAAAAACATATAACAAAAAATCATATAACTATAATGAAATTTCTTTACTTTACACGTTTAAATTTCAGGTTTATTTCTTAAACTTCTTGAAATCCAATTAAATCTCAGAAAAATAATCTGGCTATCCCTGACTTGTTATTAAAATTATGTTGAGTTTTCTAAATTATATTCTTAATTTAAACTTATTCTAAAATACATAATCAAACACTTCAAACCAGTGGCGTCGCGTGGTATTTTTGTTAGGGGGTGCTGCAGATTGAGTTGTCAAGTTAAAAAATCCCCTAAATTGAAAAATTTAAATAAAACTCAAGGAATTAGAAAGAAATAGGGAAATTTAAGCTAAAAGTCTTTAAGATATTAGCTTAAATGCTTCTTAATATGAATAAAAAAAAACTTGATATACTTAAAAACAGATATATTATATTTAATTTCAATATACGAGAAATTTGTTTATAAGTATGTAATGAAGGAAATAGATTACCATGTTACTAAAAATTTTTATTATAATACAGTACATAAATTTACAATATATCATACATTGATAAAAAGTTTGTATATATTAACATAATTTAATTATAAGAGCAAAAGAAGTTTTTTTTTGGGATTTATAAATTAATTATTTTACATGTTTAAACAGCTTCTTACAATACAACTTTAAATAACATTTGAAAACTACGTATTTAACTATTTAAGCATCAATGCTCTTATAAACAAAAAAAAAGAATTATGTTTAGCAAAATAAAATTAAGAATCAAAAAATATCATTAATAAACATTTTGTAGATTATAAAATTAACTCAAAAAGTAAAGTAACTTTTAAAGCAATTAAAAACAGATTGCTTTAAACAGTAACTTTGTCTCTTTTGAGTTAGTTACTTTATTTTCACCAGTAAAAAATAACATTAAAATTGAAAAAAAAACCACACTAGAAGGAATTTTCTTTTAAAACTTTTACAATTTAAACACAGAGGTCTTTAAAAAGTTATAGATATCACAGTAGCAAAAAAAAAAATTGACTTTTTTCTTAAAATAGTTTTACACACTAAAAAAATTAAACAAAATTCTACCTACGTTTTGAAACATATATAACTTATAAAAACTAAAAAGCACAACTTAGTCATTATTAGCTTTCAATATAGATAATAAACAAATAAAACAAAACTTGTTTAAAAGGTCTATGTTTGCAAACTAAACAACTACAAGTTGTAAAATAACCTTTAAAAAATTATATCTAGGGTCAAAAAATAATTACCTAAAACAACTAACTTTTACTAAAAACATAGTTGAAGTTAAGTCGAAATTATTTTTATCATACAAAACTAACAAACAAAGCAAAACCTGAGTAATAGTTCACAATCTGTTGACTAACAAAACTAAAGTTTGTATAATAACCTATAAACATTAACATCTAATTAATGAAATACTAACTAAAAACATATAATGTATCTGAAAAGAAATAAAATATAAAGTTTAGTCGAAAGTAGCATTCAGTACAGAGATTTAAAAATAAAGTAAAATATTTTTAGTAGTTTACTATTTGCAAACTAAAAAAAATTAAAAGTTAAAAACACAAAACAAAATAAGCTTAATTAAGTACTCTCTATTAAAGATAATCAGAAAATTATTTTTTACCTTTATAAGTAAAATGCATCCTTCTTTCTTTTTTCTCAACAACATTTCTATTACCTTCGAATTAAAACCATCACATTCACTAACTAAATCTCGACCAATTGATAATACACTTAAAGAATTAAGTCTTGTCTGGCCCATAGTGTTTCTTAGGTAAGTCTTAATTCTTTTTAGAACTGAAAATGATCTTTCTGCCTCTGTTGAACACATTGGTATTGCTATCATTATGTTCAACAGCTTTGTGATTTCAGTAAAAGATTTATCCAAGTTGTTTTCTTTCAAGTCAGCTAAAATTTTAACAAGACCGCACTTGTGCATTTCTTTTATAAAAAGTATTTAACTCATTAACTAATATTTTAGACTCTACTTCTGGATAGTATGTTTTCACTTCTTCAACCAAAATTGATGGAAATGTAGATATGTAGGCGTTGAAATTTTTTTCGTCAAATAACTGAGCAATTCGCAAGTGGCCAGCAAACTTGAACCTTTCTGCCACATTTAGATTTACACTGTCACAAACCTCTTTTGCAGCAGCAGAGAGGTTTACAGACTCATGATCTGTTATAGTTGAGTTCCAAATTCTAGCAACTGAATTTTTAAAATTGCGAATATAGTCCTCTGCCTTTTTAACTGTCAAACTGGTGCTCTGCATTACCTTGTGTAAAATTTCTACTTCAGGCATTAATGCAGCAAATACATTAAGCCAAAAAAGAAATTTATTGTCTTCTAAAGTTTTGATGCAGTTTGAAGCAGCAGAAATTGTTGGCAAACCGTAGCAATCTGAAAAACTAACAATTGATTTAAATCCATTGAGTAATTCATCTAAGTTCATGGCAACTTTGCATACTGTTCTTGAGCTATAATTCCATCGTGTTCAGGAGCCTGAAGGAACAGAGACTTCAATGGCTTGTTTTCTCTCTGGCGATTAGGAAAAAAAGTTTGGAATTTGATCAAGTTCAGCCTTGCTTCATTGTTGCAACTGCCAGCTCTTGATAAAACCAAATTTACTTGGTGAGCAGCACAATGTACATAATGTGCGTTGGGCTTCTTTCACCTTGACATGAACTCCTCCAATTCGTCCCTTCATCACTGATGCACCATCATACGTCTGGGCAATTATTTTCTTTTTATTTCCTTGTAAAATTTTGGCTAGCTCAGTCAAAATTACTTCAGAAATACCATCAGCATTAGCTCTTTTAGGTCTAAAAAAACCCCAAAATCTTTCCACAACGTTTCCTTGGTGTGTGTATCTAACAACGATTGAAAGCTGATTTTGGACACTTATATCAGTTGTCTCGTCTGCAATGACTGCTATAAAACGTGCTTGTTCTACTTGTGAGACAACTTCTTTTCTATAGACTTTCAAACCACATTCTAGAATCTCATTTTGGAATGTGGCAGACACTCCTAAAAATGCTTTGCTTTTTTCTAAATGACTTTCAAGGTATTTATCTAGGGTGCTGAAATATCTAAGCAAAGACCTAAAGCCACCAGGATTTAAGGAATTTTCAGTTTCATTGTGGCCTCTTAACGCAATTTCTTGTAGGCCACAAAAAAGTACACTGTCAATTAAAATATTCAGTACTTTTCTGTTTTTTCTCACTTCTTCATTATGTTTTTCAATACTATCCTGGTAACTTTTACTTAGATAAATTTGGATGCAACTTTTACCTAGGAAGTTGAAAGACACAATGTTGTCCAAATTCTTGGAAGATTTGGCATGAGTTAGAGATCTTGCAGCAATTTTGGACAAGTTTCTAAAACCAGTTTTTGTCCAAGCATCTTCACCTCCAAACAGAATACACGGAAAACAGTATAGGGCCATGGACTGTTTACATGCGCAAAGCCATTGGTGCTTGTTGTAATATTCATTGCTGAACTTTCTTTATTTGTGAAAACTTTTACACAGTACTGATATTTCAATGCTAATAATTTATTTTTCACTTTGAAAAGTATCTTGTATTATATAAGTAATGCTTTCATATAATTTCTAATGCTAATTTTTGTTATAAAAAAATGATAGACCCCCTATGTCCTTAACAAACTTTCTATATATGAACTTAATAATAAATGACTTTTTCATTTAAAATAAATGCATGAAAATTTTTAGTTTAAATACAGGTTGATATAAGTTTAACTATGAGAATTGTCTTTTGTTGTGTAAGTAAGAATTTTACAGAAAAAAAAACTATTTTACTTTATCTTACCTTTTCCTTTATTTTCAGCAATTGTTAAAAAAGTTTTTAGCAAATTATTAAAGATTTTTACAATTTTGTAAGAACAGAGTTTTTAACTTTTGAATATTTTTATAGTTTAAAATATAAATTTTTATATCTTTTATCATAATCTTTTTTCTAAATATTTTTACATTAAGTCAAGAAAACTTTGGGTTGTAGATCTCAACTTGAAATTTTATTTTTTACACAAGTTTTATTATCAATATAAGGCAGCTACATTTAAAACTTGCATGCAACTTGTTAGCTACATATTGCTTATTTCAATATTAAAAATTATCAAAAAACAAAATTACTTATATTTAAAAGAAATTCAATTATTATATGTAAATAAGATAGGTAGCCTTTATTTTATTTTACTTTAAGGTAATCTGGAAAAAAAATTATGATATTTGAAAAAAAAAAATTTAATGACCATTTTTTCAAAGAATTATCAATAAAACACACAAAAAATTATTAAGTTTTGTAATATTGTTAATAATGTCCTTTAAAATTTTGTTAAAACTTTTGGCTTAAAAGTTTTTTTTGTAGATGTGGTGTTGACCACTGGGTTTTGATCTTGCAACATTCATCTCAAAAACTAACCTTTACTTTCACTATACTCAGTGTGTTTACATTTAGTAGCTTTGTCAAATGTACTGCTAATTAGTTCAAAAACTAATTAGCGGTGTATTCATATTCACTATATTCATTATATTCAGTTTAATTCACATAGGGCTGCATTGAATGCAGCTCTAAAAATAAGCTTTTCAACAATATTTTGTGTAGAAAATTTCTATATGTTTAAAATGCAGCGGACACAGTTTTAGCTTGCAGCGCCAGCCATTGAACCGAGTATTTGAAGATTGAATGTAAAATTTGAAAAAGTAACAAATTTATCGTCAAGTTCAATAAAAAAAGCAGAAAAACTGAAGTAAAGGGAAACTTTCTTTTTTCTACTTTTTTTTTTGAATAGGAGGGACTGCAGCTCCAGTGTGCCACCCCACGCGACGCCCCTGCTTCATACTATATAAAGATTTCAATCATATATTTTCTTTTATCATTCAGTATGAATTTGTAATAAATGAATATGTTCTATTTATTTAAAAAAATTAAGTTGTTCTACAAACAAATACAAAAAATTAAACTAAGTCATGGCATAAACCTCTCTTATAACTAATTTTTTAAATTCAAACATTTTAAAAAAAGTTATAAAGAGTTAAAGTATACACATAAACTTGTTACATAAAAAACTATACTTTGTGCTTAATAATATAAATAAGATAAAAAACATATTGATTCTATTACTCTGCAATATAAGCATTTGTATATATATCACAATTTCACTATGGCAGTGTCCTAGTGACTACTAAGAAGAATTCAAAAACTGATTATTCAAGTATGGTATCTGTAAATATATCAGTAGAAAACACTTAGCAATTTTATAAAGGATATTATACTAATTTTTAGCAGATGAAGGCATCAGAAAGAAAAATTTTTTGTAAATTTTTGGGTAGTTTTGCAATTTTAGTTTGACGTTAGACAATTTTCAATTATTTTTTACCATTTGAAGACTTTTAATAAACAATTTTGTAAATTTCATCGAATCCCCTTGAAAATTCCTGACTTTGACTTTTTTTCAAAGCACCAAATTTTCCTGACTTTTGTCTTTTTTAGTATTTCCTGACTTTTCCTGACCTTGTGGCAATCCTGCTAAAAATATCTAAATTATGTTAAAATACTTAATGTGAACTAAATTAAAAAAGCAATAATAAAACCATGAAACTTTGCCTGACAATTATGAAAAAATATCCAGAATTGAATCAGTTTTTAAAATTTTTTAAACTAGAAAGACTTATTCAGTAGACTGAGTGTGAGGCAACCTAAGTTTCAAACATAAATACAAAAGTTAGCTTACAACAAAGATGTGTACAACAAAGATGTGTACAACCAAAGTTGCTATAAACATAATTTTAAATACTTTATATGCTTTTCGTTTGTTTAACGATAAAATTTTTGAATTAGGTAAAACTTTTTATTTTTCCAATAAACACTAGTTTTGCCAAACATATCGTCAATTACAAAAATTTATTTTTATTAACCAAATATTTTCAAATTTCATTATCAATTTTTTCTTTTTTTTTCTTTAATTTAGCAATACTTGTATCTTTTGTATGGTAAAATAAAAAACTTTGTTAAAGTTTAACAACAATGTTTTTTAAACCTAGTTTACTTATATTTAGTCTAAATTTTGATATATGTTATCAGTGAAGTCACGGGGTGCAGTATGAAGTGCAAAGCAACATAAACTGCTTTAAAAAGCTAAATCGCTTAATTAGGCCTTCTAATTTTCTTAAGAATGAATATTATAGTAGATGTAATTTAAGTAGTTTCATTAAACTATTTCATCTAAACGGCTAAAAATTAGCTAAAAACGTGTCGAACTTAGTATACTAAAATAAAAAGTTTTAATCCAACGAAGAAAGTTTTAGTTAAAATGTATTGTATTAGAAATATCACTGCTCATAAATATCAGTCAAATAACAAAAATTAAGAAATGGAAAAGTAAAATAATACCTTTAAGAACTTGAATATAAAGTTTAAATGTTGTCAGAAAAGTATAAGTATCAATTTTTTTTAAATTTTAATGTATAAAGCTGTGTATAAACATTTTAACGTACAATGAAAAATCACTGTATTAAAAATGTCACTGCTGATAAAAAACGGCCAAATAGAAAAAATAAAAAAAATATGCATTTTAAATAATACTTTTAAGAACTTAAGTACAAAGTTTCAATGTTGTCAGAAAAGTATAAGTATCGACTTTTTTTAAATTTAATGTATGAAGCTGTGTATAAACATTTTAACGTACAATGAAAAATCACTGTATTAAAAATGTCACTGCTGATAAAAAACGGCCAAATAGCAAAAATTAAAAAATATGCATTTTAAATAATACCTTTAAGAACTTATATACAAAGTTTAAATGTTGTCAGAAAAGTATAAGTATCAACTTTTTTTAAATTTTAATGTATAAAGCTGTGTATAAACATTTTAACGTACAATGAAAAATCACTGTATTAAAAATGTCACTGCTGATAAAAAACGGCCAAATAGCAAAAATTAAAAAATATGCATTTTAAATAATACCTTTAAGAACTTAAATACAAAGTTTCAATGTTGTCAGAAAAGTATAAGTATCGACTTTATTTAAATTTAATGTATGAAGTTATGTATAAACATTTTAACGTACAATGAAAAATCACTGTATTAGAAATGTCACTGCTGATAAAAAACGGCCAAATAGCAAAAATTAAAAAATATGCATTTTAAATAATACCTTTAAGAACTTAAATACAAAGTTTCAATGTTGTCAGAAAAGTATAAGTATCGACTTTATTTAAATTTAATGTATGAAGCTGTGTATAAACATTTTAACGTACAATGAAAAATCACTGTATTAGAAATGTCACTGCTGATAAAAAACGGCCAAATAGCAAAAATTAAAAAATATGCATTTTAAATAATACCTTTAAGAACTTAAATACAAAGTTTCAATGTTGTCAGAAAAGTATAAGTATCGACTTTTTTTAAATTTAATGTATGAAGCTGTGTATAAACATTTTAACGTACAATGAAAAATCACTGTATTAGAAATGTCACTTCTGATAAAAAACGGCCTAATAGCAAAAATTAAAAAATATGCATTTTAAATAATACCTTTAAGAACTTAAATAAAAGTTTCAATGTTGTCAGAAAAGTATAAGTATCGACTTGTTTTTTTATTTAGAATTGAATGTTTTGTGTTAGGTTTTATAGAATATCTAATTGTTTTAATATCGAATATCACGAAAACTTCATGCTAGTAAAAAAAGCTGAAGACCAAGAATAACCTAATTTTTTTAACGAGCATAAAGTTAATTTTATAGGCAAACTTATTAATTTTTCAAAAAACATAAAAATTTAATGTCAACTATTTTCCTTATCTTAAAAGCTATCTAAAAAATTTTTTTTTTATTTTAGAGAACGCACCTTTGTCTTTTATTAAAAAAAAAAATTTTTGGTTTTGGGATGGAATTATTTCATGGGGTCCCTCCAAAAATAAAGTTTTTTTTTTGGTTTTTTTCATTATTATTGTTTAGAACCAATAATAAATTTTTTTATTATTATTTTTTTTTTCCCTTATTTTGCATGTTATTTAAACTCTTAAATGTTTATTTTATGAATAATGTTAATATCTTTTACGATTTGGCCCAAAATCAAAATGATGTATGTTACACTATCATTTGCCTTGGCCATTTCCTAGATAAAAAATTGATAAAAGGAAAAAACAAATTAATAAGAATGTGAATTACAACAAACTTAATTAAACTAAAGTAATTTAATTAAATTTGTTGTAATGCACATTCAAAATAAATTCAAAATAACTATTGATATTGGCGCAACCGCATGCAACTTTCTAGATACAACTCTAAACCTTACTGACGACGAATATAAACCATACCGTAAGGAAAACTCAGATGTTAAGTATATCAACAAAAAATCAAACCAACCAACAATTATTAAAAAAAACCTCCCAGAAATGATTGCAAAAAGGATTGACAAGCTATCCAAAAAAAAAAAATAGTTAAAAACTCTGTACACACATACCAAAATGCTCTAAATGATTCAATCTTTAAACACATATTAAAATACTCAGAAACTAAAAATCCCCAAACTAAAAGAAAAGAAACCGACCAAGAAAAATCATCTACTTCAACCCACCCTTCTGCCAATCCGTTGAAACAAATTTAGGGAAAGTATTCTTCCAACTCATCGATAAAAATTTAAAAAAAAATAAAGTACTCAACAAGATTATAAACAAAAACAACTGCAAAATTTCATACAACTGTATGAATAATGTCAAAGTTATAATACGAAAACATAATAAAAAAACCCTAAATAACATCTTCAACAAAGAAAAAAACAAAATCAATAACAGCCCTACTTGTAATTGCCGATCAAAAAACTCCTGTCCTTTGAACAACAAACGCCTTATAAAAAATGTTATTTACAAAGCCCCCGTAATATCAAACAAGTAAACAAAAGAATATATTGGGAGCACTGTTAATACTTTTAAACGCAGATGGTACAACCATAACCACAGTTTTAACACCTACAAAGAAAACGACAGCGAACTAGCTAAATACATCAGGTTTTTAAAAAAACAACAATATTAAGTATAACATCAAATGGAGCATCATCCACCACATCGGGGAGGTAATAAAAATCCACAACATATGCAGCACTTGCAGCCTAGAAAAACTAGAAATAGCCAGAGCCAATAAAATAATAAACCTAAACAAAAGACACGAACTATTTGCTAATTGTCCACATTTAAAAAAAAAAAAACTCTAAGACTGAAGCGCTTGATAATTAGTTTTGCATGTCATTTTAGTTTATTTAGTTAAATTCATTTTAAATTATTAGTACGATCAACAACAACAGCATCCGAGACAATCCTACGACCGGTTTCGTCCTTATTAGGACTCATCAGGCAGGAATAGTCGCGAGAAACCGCTATTGTGATCTTAAACAAGCGGGCTTAAGTACGAAGTACTGAAGCGATCGTTTGTGGGTAAAGTTGAAAAAATGACACAGCTAAATCACACATTGTTTAAGATCACAATAGCGGTTTCTCGCGACTATTCCTGCCTGATGAGTCCTAATAAGGACGAAACCGGTCGTAGGATTGTCTCGGATGCTGTTGTTGTTGATCTTGCGGTAAAGTTCATTGTTTATTATCGATTGCATAAAACATCTCAACTTCGTTGATGATGGCCGAAATAAATACTGGCTAAAACTGATCAAACGAGCGCAGACTACAATCTCACAACAAGCTGACAATGTCTGAGACGTTGGGCCGTGAATGATTTAGCTGTGTCATTTTTTCAACTTTACCCACAAACGATCGCTTCAGTACTTCGTACTTAAGCCCGCTTGTTTAAGATCACAATAGCGGTTTCTCGCGACTATTCCTGCCTGATGAGTCCTAATAAGGACGAAACCGGTCGTAGGATTGTCTCGGATGCTGTTGTTGTTGATCTTGCGGTAAAGTTCATTGTTTATTAAATTATTAGTACAAAACGTTTTTAGTCCTACTTAAATATATTAAAAAAAACTCAAGCTTTAAACTGTAAAAACTAAATTATAACATTATCTTAGTTCAAAGTATACTTTAGTTACGTCATAATAATATTCATGTTATTAATATTTATGTTATTAATATTTATGTTATTCAAAAATTTTCAATGCAAATTTAATTTACAGTAACCTCTCGCTTATTTACGCACATTGTGTCCACAGAAAAAATGCGTAAAGATATGAAATATCGTAAAGATACGAGAGGTACCAAATATACATACTATAATGGCTGTTTTTTGATATTGCTTCTGGTTAAAAGCAGACTGGGGACTTTACCGCTTTTTACAATTTGTTTACTTTATTTATATATATGAAAACAAAAGATAAAACTATACATCTATTAAAAAAAAAGCATTTAAATTTATATGAAATAATAATACTTGTAGAAAAATTTTGATAAATTTTAATAACAAGTAGATTTTACCTTAATCTTTATTTATATGTGACTTATTTGATACTTAACATTTATGTTATATTGTACTTAGCAAATTAAATTTATAATTATGCATTTGTTTACAACTAAGAAATAGTGTGATTTCTATATTAAAATCTGTTTCTATAGTCTTTAAAACATGCATTTGGTGCTTTAATGGATTTCTTATTTTGAACAAGAATATATAAGATATAAGAAAAATGTTTAATAAAAACTGTTTATGTTACTACAATTTTTTTAGTTTGACATTTGCCCACATAAGGATAAACCTTAATTTAATCTCTTATTGTTAACAAAATTTCTGATATACTGAGTTATAACTAAATGTTCATCAATTAGTCAAAGAACATAAGTTAACAAAGTCTAAAGATAAAGAGAGGTGAGTTAGCATTTAGAGACATATTTTAAGTTAAAAATATACAATAAACCTAATTTGAGCAATATTAAAAAAATTTAAATTTTTATTAATTGAATTTTTAGAATTCTAAAATGCGTAACTAAACGAAAGTGCGTAACGTCACGAGTGCGTAAAGATGCGAGAGGTTACTGTACTTCAATTTAACTCCAGCTAGCTAGTAGTTTATCAAATTATAAATTTAATTCAAATCCCTCTGTTCATGGTAATATGTAAGTCATTTAGTTTATTTATTCACTTTAAGCTTATTGTATTTTTTAATTTAGTAGTTTTATGTTCAATACCTAAGTTAAAGTTTTCAATTTATTAAGTAATTCTAGAACATACAATTTTTATGTTTAAAACTCGAAATTTTCTAAATATAATAAGTTACAAATTCTAATTTACTTGTTTTGTTTTACTTTTTAGTATCTTCCATATTTTGTTTTACTTTTATTTTTCAGATTTGAATTGAAACTGAAGATCCCTTAAAGGTGAAACTCAGTTTTACAAATAAAATTTTGATTAATTAATGTTGTATAAGTTTACAGTTATTAGAAAAACAAAATTAAGATTATCAACGACTATAAAAGTACATTGTTAAAGAAAGTTTTTGTTTTAGCAATCTAAAAGATGTTTTTAAAACTTTAATCTAAACGCTATATAAGAGTAAAAAAAAATTAGTATTTAATTGTTACAATGAGCAAGCATCTTTTTTTTTTGAATTCAAAAGTTTTTAATAAAGTTACTGTGTAAGATATAAACTATCTTATAATATATTAGCTAACAGAAAATGTTTGAAATATAGATTTATCATTAAAACTAAAAACTCGTATTTAATTTTGTAATTGTTTTAACTAATTTACTTGTTTATTTATTTTATAATCACTGTTACCCATAATTCTTATGACGTTAAACTGTTCTGGTTTATGACTCGATAACCGAAAGGCTTTTTTGTGCACCAGGTCCTTGGACCAAACTTTTTGAGCGTTTTTTGTCGTTTAATAAACAATATAATAATATTAATTTTTTACTTTATACAATTTTTATTTCCTTATTTTGTATTTTTATCACTGTTACCCTTAACCCTCGGTCAGTAACTCGTTTTTTTTTAATTTATCTTTTAAATTTTTTTTGTTTTTTATTTATATATTTTTTCTGTTTTTTATACTTTTGTGCAAAATTGACCCTTGATGCAAAATTGTCTTCGTGCAATTTTGTCCCCTTGTGCAATTTATTCCCTTCGTGCAACTTTGACCTGTTCTTAAAGTAAACATAGTTTAGTACGAGTCCTATTGAAATTCTAGCAACTTTGTTATTATTAGTGATGTACCGGACCCACAATTTCGGGTCCGGCCGGACCCGGATCCGGACTTTTTTTTCAAATTGGAATCCGGCCGGAACCGGATCCGGACTTTTTTTTCAAATTAGAATCCGGCCGGATCCGGATATCAGACGAAAATGGCAATATCCGGCCGGACCCGGACCCGGATAGTGAGTGCGGTACATCACTAGAATAAACTAGCCTGAGTCAGAATGAGGTTTTTAAAACCTGAAAAAAAAGAACTTTAATCTAATAATAAGTAGAACAGCTAGCCACAAGGTTTACAAATTTAGGTGTTATTTACAATTAAAAATCTGAAATCAAGTTCTTGAACAAAATACACTAAAAAATTACAAAATATTTAAAACTGGATCAGCTCAAACTCATTCAAAATCTAAAAGAAAACTGGCCTGAGTTTTTATATAAAACTAAACTAGCCTGAGGCAGTCCAAGATTTTCTAAAATTCCCAAAAATTTTCAAACTAGCAGGGTTGCCACTGTTTAAGTCAATAAAACTAGCTAGAGTGCGTATAAACAAGCCTGAGTCAGAATGAAGTTTTTAAAAACTGAAAAAAATACTTTAATCTAATAATCAGTAGAACAGCTAGCAAAGGTTGACAATTTAGTAATAAAGTCGTGGACTGATTGTGGTACACTTAACTTATTAGTACTACCCATCATAGTTAAATCCTACCTTATTTAACTAATATCTAACAAACACTAAATTTTAACTGAGACTACTTTCTATAATCAGACACGACAGTTTTGAGTGAGGAATCTTTTATATAAAACACAACAAGAAATACTAGCATATACAAAATTATTAATTACTTTGGTAACACTTTAAAAACTGAAAGCTATTTAAATCTATATCAAACGACTTAAAACAAAAAACTAAAAATTAAATAAAACTATTAGTAAACAAGAAACTGTAAAATTTTTAATAAACTATTAAACTATAAACATGGATTAAATATTTAAACAATTAAACACCTGTTGAAATATTCACTTTTAAAACAAAACACTATTTACAATAAGCATTCACAAAAACTTTCAAGATATTTTGTTGCTTTAAGCTACACACTAAACTATCTAACTGGTTACATATAAACTGCCTGTCATGTTCTGATGTTTTGTTGCATCAGTATTTAGTTTAAAACATTTCGTCATATAATTCTCATTGGCTCGTACATTCAACCGTATTAACTCTAAATATTCTCTGAGCTTAACTTTAAACAATAAATAATGCAAGTATTCATTCCAAAGTTTTTAATTTTACAACATATTTTAAGAGTTACATTTCATGAAATGTTTATTTCATAGTTTAAATGTAAACAAAGGTAAATTAGTCACGTGTACAAAATGAGCCAATCACGGTAGGTGTTTAATTTTAATTGACGAAAATGACTCTTATTAATTTACACAGGTTTTGTTTTTGAAAAAATACTTTTCAGTATGCTCTTTTTTTACTAACTAGATCCGGGTCCGGCCGGATCTCTGTTAGGATCCGGCCGGACCCGGATCCGGACATTTTTTTTAAGTTAGAATCCGGCCGGAACCGGACCCGGACTTTTTTTTCAAATTAGAATCCGGCCGGAACCGGATCCGGACTTTTTTTTCAATTTAGAATCCGGCCGGATCCGGATATCAGACAAAAATGGCAATATCCGGCCGGACCCGGACCCGGATAGTGAGTCCAGTACATCACTAGTTATTATATGTAAATATTTGCAGGGCGTAGCCCTGCTAATATAAAAATTTAATATAATGTAAAAAAGTACCTCTGAAAATAAAATAAAAATAATTAAAATACGCCCTTCTAAAAGCGACTATAACCAAACAAAATATGTATGTTCGTCTTATTGATATCCACAAACCATTTTTTTCTTTTTGTAAAATACCACCATTTAAGAGAGATACACATTGCAGATTTATAGTTTATTACATACTTTTGACGACGTTTTACTTTTCATCAGTCATTTTCAAATAAAAAACTGTGCAAAATGTCTAAAAGTTAGTGTTAAAACAACTAAAACTACAAGATAAACTAAATAATAGAATTTATATAATCAGTTATATAACAAAATTATAAACTACAGTAAAATAAAAGGTTACGTATTTTTTTATACATTAAAAAAAAAAAAAAGATGTAACGTTAGAAGGCGTTAAATCCTGGAGATCCAGATAAGCTAAGCTTATCGGAATAAATACCACAGATGTTCTTGTGCTAAAACTTTATTTCAACTAACGGCGTTTCACTGCTCTCAAATAAATTTAAGAATAGATCTACGGAGTCTCAAAAAGCTCTAAGACAAAAAGCTTTTTCTTAGAGCTTTTTGAGACTCCGTAAATCTGTTCTTAAATTTATTTGAGAGCAGTGAAACGCCGTTAGTTGAAATAAAGTTTTAGCACAAGAACATCTGTGGTATTTAAAAAAAATATATATAACTATTTAAAAATTCTTAGTGTGTGGGTAATACCCGGTTTAGTTAGTTGTTTGATTAAAGTTGGATTATAACGTTTAATTAAAATAGCTTTGTGATTAGGGTCTCAAGTTTGTTTCTACACTCTTTTAAAATATCAAAGTTATTAACAGTAATTCTTTCGTCGTTACAAATATTACAGTTAATAATGTAGTCAGATACAGCTGTTTTACCTTTTAGATGTTCTTTCACTCTTTCTATTAGTGGTCTTGATGTAAATCAAATATATTGGATGCTTTTATCCTAAGAGCACTTATATTCGTAGACCACATTGAATTTCAATTAGTGAGGTGTCTTGTATTTGTTCTTGAAGTCTTCAATATAATTGTTTAAGAGTTTTTCTAGTTTCTTTTTATATTTAATACTAGGTTTTTCAAAGTAAGGTACTTTCAGAATGTTTTTTAATTTTAAACTATTGAATTTATCATTAGTGCACTGTTTACTGTTGTTAATCGATCTTTCAATCACTTCATCAGCGAATTTCTTTAAATAACCTTTTTTTATAAATTTTTCATTTAAGTTTGTGATTTCTTGTTTGTAAATTGTATCAATAGGAGCTATAATTTTTGCTCTATTCAAAAACCGTAGTATAAAAGCCCTTTTCCATTTAATTGGTGTTATTCCACTAAAATTTAGAACAACATCTGTATCAATTTCTTTTTTGTATACCTTTGTTTTTATTTTTTCTGTCGTTAGTTTGATTTTAATGTCCAAAAATGGGAGTTCGTTTCCGCCTAATTCATAGGTAACTTTATTGATTTATGTAATTTGTTTAATTTTTAGTGCAAATTTTTAAATGAAAAATCTTTTCGGGAGTTACAGAATATGTCATCCACATATCGGAGGTATAGCACTGGATTTTTTCATCTTCGGTGTTGAACAGACTTTTTTATAAAGTTCCCAATAAATAATTTGCTTTAGTAGGAGCTAACGGGTTTCCCATACTTACACCATCTATTTGTGTGAATAATTTCTTATTATACTGGAACAGCTAAGTTACTTTAATTAAAAGATATAATCCAATTTTAATCAAACAATTAACTAAACCGGGTATTATATTACCCACACACTAAGAATTTTTAAATAGTTATATATATTTTTATTTTAACAATGTTTAAAAATTTATGTAACCTGTAATTTTACTTTAGTTTATAATTTTGTTATGTAACTGATTATATATATCATACTATTTAGTTTATCTTGTATATTTAGTTGTTGTAACAATAACTATTAGTTATTTTGCACAGTTTTTATTTGAAAATTACTGATGAAAAGTCGAAACGTCGTCAAAAGTATGTAATAACTATTAATCTGCAATGTGTATCTCTCTTAATGGTATTTGAAAACTCTAATATCCCCTCCTGTATTTTGATAAAGTATTAAATACTTTTTCCATATGGCTAAAGTAAGTTTTAAAGTATACTTACTTTTATTATTGTTTTAATATCTTAAGAAATTTTTAATATTTTACAAAAAGAAAAAATGGCTTGTAGATACTATTAAGACGAACACACATTTTTCCTTTTCAAATCTACAATACTTTTTAAGTTGTAGCCTTTTGAATTGTTTTATATAATTTGAATTGTCAGAATTTAAATTGTCATGTAAACGTATTTTTGATAGATTTTTTGGGTTATTCTCGAGTTTAGGAGCGCGTATTTTACTTATAAAATTTATTATTTTTAGAGGTACTTTTTGACATTATATCCACTTTTTTTATTAGCAGGGCTACTTATTTACAAAAAATAACAAATATATTACTATTAAAAAATCAAGAAAAATAATAAAAAAATAATTATAAAGAAAATTCTACCAACTGAGGTAAGGATTAGGGGTAGCAGTGATAGTAAAAATTAAAAATAAGTACAAATAATAACTAATAAAAAAAGATTAATAAAAAAAAAATTAAAATAAAATACCGCACGAGGGTTAGGGGTAGCAGTGATAAAAAAAAAAAGTTAAATAAAAAAATAAAAATTAAAATAAACTTCATAATAATTTAAGATATTAGTAGATATAGTAGCAGGGCTAATAATAATGGTAACAGGTCTAAATTGCACGAGAACAAAATTGCACGAGGGAGCAAAATTGCACGAAGACGATTTTGCACCAAGGGTCAATTTTGCACTAGTTACATTTTTTCACGAGAGTAAAAAAGGAAAAAAAGAAAATAAAAACAGAAAAAAAAGCTAAATAATAGTTTAATATATAAAACAGTGATAGTAAAAAAAAAATAAATATTATTATTAAAAAAAAAAAAAAAAAGTTACCTACCGAGGGTACGGGTTAGGTATAACAGTGATAGTGAAAAAAATTAAATTAAAAGACACAAAAAAAAAAAAAAACAACTTACCGACCGAGGGTAAGGGTTAGGGGTAACAGTGATAATAAAAAAATAAATAAACAATAAAAAAACTAAATTAATAAAATAATTATAAAAAAAAAATAATAATCTGTGAAAAAATATCTCCGTGCAAGTTTGTCTGCTCATGCGAAAGTGTCTTTGTGCAAAAGTATCTTCGTGCAATTTTATTCCCTTGTGCAATTTTGTACGCTGGCTCAAATTTGACAGCTACTGAATAATAGAAGATAGCATTTGAAAATATTCGTGTTTTGTTTATGTTAAATTATTAATTTAAATATTACTATTTTTTACGAAGATCAATAAAAAACTATATTTAATTTTAAAAATTGTAATTTCATTTTGTTCAAATACAATTTATTACAAGTTATTTTTAATTTAAAGATAATTCTAACAAAATATTTTAAAAATAAATTAAACATTTTTCAAGTGAATTTATCTTTAAAGGTTTAAAAAAAAGTTTGATTATTATTTTGTTAAAATAAAATTTTAATAAAACTGTTCAACTGTAACAAAATATGCATTTTGTTGTTTTTTAAATGACCGCCAGGGGGTGTTAGACAATTGTTTATCAAATCAACACACAATAAAACTTAAAATATGTTTTTTATTACGCTCAGTTAAGCCATAAGACCGTGCGAGAGGCACACTAACTGGTTATAAGATTTTTTTTTTTCATTTTATAAGATCTTGATGTTTATTTGCATTATTATATTATATTGTGCTTAGTTTAACCATCGTTGTGCATGAAGCACGACATATATTAAGACTCTGTATTATTAGTAGTATTATTAGTAAGACTTATTTTGTATTTAAGATTTGTGACATTCAGGCACTTTAAGAACATTATTCAGACATTTTGACTAGAAGAATTCGGTGTTTACTTGTTGTGTTTATATTCGCAGTTTTATTCTACTGATAAATTGGCTGCTTTATCATTTCTACTTCCTAATTTTTACATTAAAGAAATTATATATATTAAGTTTATTACATACTTATTAATTACTAGGTTTAACCTAATGAATAAGGTAAATTCAGTAAAACCCTTAAGAGCTAAACGCGCTAAGCGTTTAGCACAAAAAAGGGGACTTCCCCCAATTAAAGGTAGTTCCTACCTCAGGCCGAGGACTACACAACATGGTTATAACTCAAAATTTTCTAATCTAAAATTAAAATTAAACTATTTTAAACAAATACAGTCCATATATTTTTAATTAAACTAATGTTGGAACTGTTTTAATGGAATAGAACATATAGTTTTATTAAATAAAACTTGTATTAGTACTAATTTTTTTTAATGAAAACTCAATTTTTAAAACTTAAGTTATATTGAAAATTTCATTAGTTTTAACATTAAAACTTTTTGTTTTGTTTGATCAGCAATATTTAATTTTCCGATCTAATTTTATTAGTTTTTCTCAGTAAAAAATACAAATAAAACGATACAAGACTAAACGAACAATTTTATTACAAAAGCTAAACAAATTAAATCTCTAAACTTTTTGTTTATAGAACGACAAAAAAGGCGCTCAAACTAAATAGTCGTAAGACCTGGTGTACAAAAAAATATTTCTGTTTTCGAGTTATTCACCACTCGGATACAGTTTAACGTCTTGTTCAGAACACAAGCCTAAAACAACGTCAATAGTATTTTTCATATGTTTAAAGTTTTATTCCTAAATGAAGAGGTTTATTAAATTAGTTATACTTAAAATTAGAAAAACACTATTACAAAATCGAAATAGTTTATATAGTGTACAATAAACAATGTTTATTACAAGTTCTTCATCTTAAAGAGCCGACTTTGACGTCAAAAGGAGTTTTAATACTTTATAACTAATTGCTATAGAAAGAGGTTAATTAAATTAGCTGTACGAAATATTAAAAAAATATTATTACAAAAAATCGAAATAATTCAAAAAGTGTACGAAAAAAAGGGTTATTACAAGTATTCTGTTTTAAACAGCCTATTATAACGTCAATAGTATTTTTTTATAATTTTTAAGTAATATTCAAAAATTAAGAGGTTTATTAGATTAACTGTACAAAACTAGAAGAATCATATTACAAAAAATCGAAATAATTCAAATAGTGTACGATAAGCAATATTTATAACAGTTATTTCGCCTTAAATAACCGATTTTGACGTCAATAGTAGTTTTTATACTTTCAACTTATGTTCCTATATGAAGAAGTTTATTTAATTAGCTGTATGTGATATTACAAGAATATAAATACCAAAAATCGAAATAATTTAATTAGTGTACGATAAAAAAAAAGTTATTACAGTATTTCGTTTTTAACGGCCAATTTTGACGTCAATAGTAGTTTTTTTACTTAAAAACTTATACTCTAAATGAAAAGTTTTTTAAAACTATCTTTACGGATTGTAATATGAAAATCATTACGAAAAATCGAAATAATTTAAATAGTAAACCATAAAAAGGGTTATTACAAGTATATCGTCTTAAATAGCCGATTTTGACGTCAATGATAGTTTTAATACAAATAATATTTCAATACAATATTCCTTTATAAAGAGGTTTATTAAATTAGCTGTACGGAATATTATAAATTATTATAACCAAAAATAAAAATCATTAAAATAGTGTACTATAAAATAAGGTTATTATAAGTTTTTCGTTTTAAAAAGGCTATTATAACGTCAATAGTACTTTTTATATGTTTAAAGTTATATTCCTAAATGAAGAGGTTTATTAAATTGTCTGTATAAAATATAAGAAGAATACTATTACAAAAATCTTAATAATTTAAGTAGTGTACAATAAACAAAGTTTATTATAAGTATTTCGTTTTAAAAAGCTGATAATGACGTCAGTAGTTTTAACAGTGTAACCAAAATAAAAATAGTTTAAACAGTGTACAATAAAAAAGGGTTATTACAAGTTTTTCGTGTTAAACAGCCTATTATAACGTCAATAGAATTTTTTCATTAGCAACTTAGTGTTTCGTTTCATCTGACTGGCCATCTGGGACAAGATGGCTTATCAGCTTTTGCGCTATGCGTTTTATCTACAGTCGTTTATAAAATCAAGTTTTTACAATTGACACTCTTTGCTGGTTTCTTGTTTGACTTTCAGAATCTTTGCAAAAACTGAATGTAAGAGAAAAGTAGCAAATAGGTTTCTTCAGACAAGCAAGCAGTTGCCAAAGTCAATTTTATAAAAAATAAATATCAACTGACATCATAAAAAAAAGGTCTAAATTCAAAAGTTTTTATAATAGCCTCTATTTTAATTAATGCGTTACTTTTATCAAAAGTAAGGATATAATTACGATCATCATTACACTTTCTCTCGGCAAAATACTACTTTTTGCGTTCTTGGCCAGGCTGCAATGGTTAGCAAGGTTTTCAAGGATAACCAGGAAAAATCCTTCTTGTTTGCTTAATTCCACTTCACTATTGATGCCGCTCACCAACTGCAAATAGGTACTCTTTGCCGACCTCCCTTCTTTTTAGATATAATTCAGTCTGGCTTGTAGTGTCAAAAACCATATCTTTAATGCTGTTTATACAGCTTCTTTTTTAAGTAGACTATTCACTTCCTTACCAACTTTTTTACCGTAAATATTTTTCAAACTTTCTCCTAATGAAGAAACTCCTAGAAGTATATGTTCTTTTCCTAAAATAGAAACCGAAAAGCGGTTATGTTTAAAATGCCATCCAATATTGGTTTAATTTATTGGTCTCACTGCTCAAGAAGGATTTTTGGAACAACCAATTTATGCTTCTAGTAGAAAAAACTGCTTTAGTTTTCTTTTTGAATGAATTTATGTAAACGAATTTATATTTTCAGCATCAGTATCTTTTGAAACAAAAACACTTAGTAATAGTTCAGCCTGAGTAAAGGTAATTCTCTTTACAGCTGCAACTAGTCTGTCGTCATTAAGGAAGTCAGCAGGTAAAAAAACAAATACACCTTTTTGGACAACAAACTTGTGCGATCGTTTCTTAGAAAACCCAGTTAATGATGGCACATCCGAATCTGAATTTTAAAGATGACTAAGGGGAATGTCACAATGTTTTTGACTTTTAATCACAGATGAGTAAGATTGTTCTGAGATTTATTATCCTACCTTCTGCTTGCGTTTCTCAATTCTTTTGATTTTGTTTTGTCTAAAAAGTCATAACTAGCTACTTTGTCACTATTCATGCTTTGAAGACATTGCAAGTAACTTTTGGTATAGTTTTTCTACTAGAGTTATAAAAGGTTTTTTAAGGTTTTTTTATTAGTTTTGAAGTACCTTAAGTGCATGGTTTCGTCTATGTCGGTTTACAATCATTTCTAAACCGTGACCATTTCTAACCCGATCAGTCAAAAATTGTTTACTTTTAGTTTTTATTAGTCAGAATTTGTTTTAAAAACCAACTAATCATAACTACATTTTTCTTATATTAAAATTATAATCTAGCTTTTACTTTATTAATCAATTTCTATTTAGACCTAGAGCAAAGCTTTACTGACACGTACAAAGACTTGTTTATTGATGTAACAAGTCGGAAAGTTATCAAACATCGTCTGGTTAATCTTCTTAAAAAATTTCACTTATTTTTAAATCAAGTCCAAAATGTTTTTATTAAGACTTAAATTAGTATCTAAGTTAGATTTTTACATTTATTATATTAGAAACAATTAAAACAACTAAAGCACAAACAAAAAAACAATGAAAAAAAGATTTGTTTTTAAGAAAATAACTACCTTTTAAAAAACCTAACACTCTTTTTTTTTTTTTTCCTCAACTGTTTTTTCAGTCAGTTATTCAAGATAACATAATTTATTTTTACAAGCGAGCTTAAAGTATGTTGACTTTTTTAATAGAGGTCATCGCAACTTTTGTCTTCGCTTTAACACAAATTAAAAAATAAAAACAGGGTTACCACATGATAACTGGAGTCGTCTGTGACACCCTTCAACCTGATTGTTTCTAGTTCTTTCATGCACGTTTTAGAACTTAGTTTGAAACAGTGCTCCCTAACCTTTGAGCCCTTTTGATTTAGTTAAATATACGTTTTATGAAAATATCCAGCAACTTGAGTTGCCTCAACTCGAAAAACAGAATAATTCGTCAACCTTCGGCTCACCTCCTAAACCTCATGATCTCGTAAACTAAAGTTGAAATGCATTTTATTTGATTAGCAAAAATACTTTCTTTTTCGTAGTTTGTATTACATCCCAGCTCCATTATCTTTTATACAGACTTGTAAGCAAAAGTAGTATCCTTTAGTTACATTTGGTAAGTACTTTTCGATAGTGTTTATAGCTACTTTTTGAGGTCAACAATCCATGTTTGTGGATTTAAAGCAAATTTTTTGCTAATAACCTCAATAGTTCTTTCATAGCTTATAAACTTAAGTAAAAAAATTTAAGAAGATTAACAGGACAAAATTTTATCACCCTTGGACTTGTTATGATAATATACAAGTCTGTTTAGGTGTCACTGTTTTTTTTCTCTAGGTAGGAATTAATTAATGAAGTAAAAGCTAGACAGTCAGCTATTGCGTTTTGTTACATTACAAAACTGTTTAATAAGTTTGACTTAGAAAGTTTACATCTAAATATTATCTTTTTCCACTATATAAAAAAAAAGGATACAAGTACTCTTAACGTTTGTTTAAATTCCACTATCTAAAGAGGTCTGTGTGAGTTATAAAACAATTTATGTAAGGATTTAAGCTTATACTAAAAACTAACCAACTATATAGTGGGAACGGGTCACTTTTGCACGAAGACACTTTTGCACGAGGGGACACTTTTGCACGAGCGTCACTTTTGCACAGCGTCACTTTTGCACGAGGGGGCACTATTGCACGGCGTCACTTTTGCACGAGCGTCATTTTAATACGAGGTGACACTTTTGCACGGCATTTTTTTTTGCACGGAGGGTCACTTTTGCACGAGGGGACAATTCTGCACGGCGACTCTTTTGCACGGAGGGTCACTTTTGCACGAGGAGACACTTTTACACGGTCGTCAATTTTGCACGCAGGCTCATTTTTGCACGGCGACTTTTTTACACGTCAAAACTTCTGCACGACGCTACATTTGCATGGTGACATTTTTGCAAAGCGTCGTTTTTGCAAAGCGTTATGTTTTCACGGGTATACTTATGAACTGCGAAAATTTTAAACAATCAGTCAATTTTGAACGAAGCTTAACTTTTGCACGCTTCTAATTTTTAGTTAGACGAATTTTTATTAAACAACACAAGTTGTTTCGAATGAATAAAATGTGGTAGTTTTATAATTAATTTTTAATGTAAAGTTTTTATTTAAAGTTTTACGTAGAACAATATAATATCGTACCACAATACATTGATTCATATTTATAATCTTTATTTTAAATAAACTAGATGAATACACATTCTCTAAATTTAAATAAAAACAATTTTGAATACTTTAAATAAAAATAATCTGAATTTTGTTAATTCTTAAACGGAAAGATGTTAAAATTAGCATTATACAGTTGTTAAACAAATATAAAACAAAAACAAATTTTCATTTAAATTTTAAACAATTGTTAAATTAAAAAAAAATAGTTAGTTTATGAAGTGTAAAGGTATTTTAGATTTCACTTGATTTTTATTATATTTATTTATTTTTAATTTAGCGTGAGATTTAAAATAAAATCTAAGCTTAAGATAGCACTTGCTTTTTCAGTATTGCATAACGAAAACAATTTTACAATAAAATCCGATTATAATAAAGCTTTATTTTTATATAAGGCCTTTACGAATTTAACAAGTTAATAAAAACAAAATTTTAAAACTTGTTGATGAAAACAGTCTAGAAGTGCAATTTTTTTTGTAAGCAATGATGAAATAAATAAATTTATTAATTAATTAAAAGATAAAATAGTACTGTAATGATATTAACATTTCATTTTCTTATTTAAAAGCGTGTGAATAAATATTGAATTTTTTGTAACAATAAAATCAACGATAAGGTTTCTCAAAACAATTTTACCAATTCTCAGAACAACATTATTATTATTCAGGGAGTTAATTTCATTCCGACGCTTATATATCGGTATTTGTTTTTTAAATACGCGTTAGTTGCAAAGTTGGTGAATTAGTTATTCCGCGTTACGATCAAGTTACGATTAAATTCAACGTTTTATTTACAAGTTTCGAGAATCAAGAAAACGTCTACATCGCGGAGTTGATGTTAGTATTTATATAACTTTACGATTGTTAATACTTTTTATAGATTTTATTTGTGTCGTGATTTAATAGTTTCTTTCTTCAGAACTAAGAACTATTATTTAAAAAAAAAGTAAATTGAGTTTAGTCAAAGTGTGTTTTATTCATAACTTAGGAAATAGTTTTGTAACCTATAATTGTAGCTAATTGTAACTAAAGCTGTCAGTTAGTAAGTTACTGGAGACCACGTAGTTCAGACATAAACATAAACTAACAATATTATAGCCTATTTGGTTAAAGTACGAACACCAGATAATATTCCTTCGTATTTTATTAAACGTACTACTTATTCTATAATTTTTCAAATATATCACCAATCTATAACTGTTCTCTAGCAAAAACAATGGAAAATCTCATTTGTAATACCAATACACAAAAAGGTAGCAAATACAACCCTTCAAATAACAGAAAAATTTCTTTGACAAACAGCTTTGGCAGAATCTTTTCAACATATAATTTATATAAAAATACTTGATCATCTTATTTTTTTAACAACCTTATATTCCCTAAACAATTTAGTTTTCTCCCTAACTGAACGTTCTGTTTTCAACTACTAGATTGCTAATACTCTTGGTTAGTACATTTTTTAAGCAATACTCTGTCTCTCCATTTGAAAAAAACTAAATATTATTGCAATACAAAATTTATAGCAGTCTGGTTAATTAGTTAAAAAAGTTTCAAAATGATACAGCTTCAGAAGTTGATGTTAGCAGCAACATTAGCTTTTTCGCAAATGACAAAAAAAATTTTTATTAATCAAACACAACTTTACAATATTCCTTAGATATAATTTACGATTAGCTTAAGTAAATTAAACTAAACTAAAACCCTAGTAAATGTAAAGTTCTAAATACTGAAATAAACACTACTATCTCTACTTTTGTTTTTTATAAAGCTATCTCAACTTATCTTCAACTGAAAAATTTAATGATCTTTGAATTTTTATTCCTAAAAATATTAAATGGATCACCATATTAATTACGTTTACCGAATAGCATCAACTAATTTTTTTCAAGATTTAAAAAGCTTTTAGTCTCCGGATATAAACAGCCTTAATAATTTTTTTTCTCATTTTAACTCGTCGTTAGTTAAAATATAAAACACCAATCTGTCCTACAATATTAAAAAAAGGTGTTAACCATATAGAATCTGTTTAAAGAAAATATACCATATTAGTCTTCAACCGCTGCAATATTTCAATAATAAGGCTTGGCAGAATTCTTTTTTTTTATCGGTCAGGTGAAATATTAAACAAATTTCAAAATAAATTAGTAACTTGCAAAAAATTTAAAGAATTTCGATTAAAGTTAAAAGATTTATTTGAATTAAATTTTTGTTAGTAAAACTAATAAGTAATTTTTATCAACCGTTGATTTATTTTAAGATTTATCTTAGTTTATTGTTCAATTTTATTAGCAGCACCTTTACTCTATTAATGATGAGACCTTTTTCAATGTGCTTAATGATTATTCGTCTGGCCAGTCGATTGTTAATGTCCTTGGAGCGTTATGTTTTTATTTTTGTTGTTAGTCAATGCATTTAAATATTTGATGTTGATAGTTCTACATCAAAGCGTAAATAAGTATAAGTTTGTTATTAAAATTTTACTTCTTATGTAAGCCTATAAGTTTTGTATCAAGTTATGTTTTTAGCGTTGTTTTAATTTTTTTTTTGTTAATTTTAGTTTGTCTGTATGTGTCTTTCAGTTTAAGTGGTCTAGGTTTTGATGCCTAGGTCCATCATATGGACAATAAACTTGTAATCGTATAGTAGAATATATAAAAAGGCATAGTTGTTAATTAATATATTAAAATTCAAAATAAACTAAAACAATGTACTTACACTTAAAGTATTTTTTATCTTAGTTTCCAAGTAAATTAAGTTTTTGTCCCTGGCATGAGTCTTTTATAAATAGTTTTATTTTATCTTTTCGTTAGTTTGTTTCTAACATTAACTTTTACTGTTTAAGATTTTAAATCTTTTATTTTTTGCCTCTAATATAACTATGTTATAAAACTTTAGTTTTCAGTGTCTTTTTATGTTACAGATTTGGTACTAGCTAAAAAACTTTTAATCGGCCTCCATGCAAAATTGATGTTTCGTGCGAAAAAGTCATCGTGCAAAAATGTCGCTGTGCAAAAATTTTATCGTAAAAATATGACGTTCTGCAAAATTATCGTTGTGCAACAATGCTGCCGTAAAAAATTGTCATAGTGAAAAAGTGTCGCCGTGCAAAAGTGACCCCTAGTGCAAAAGTGTCGCCATGCAAAAGTGTCACCTCGCGCTAAAGTGACGCTCGTTCAAAAGAGTCGTCGTGCAAAAGTTTCCCCTCGTGCAAAAGTTACCCTTCGTGCAAAAGTGACGCTCGTGCAAAAGTGTCCCTTCGTGCAAAAGTGACTCTCGTGCAAAAGTGACACCTACCCCTATAAAGTAGTAATATACTAAATAAAAACTATGCAATGTTTGCGCTAGATTTACAGCGTAGCTTATAGACTGCAATTTAAAGATCTTTGCATCTGAATATTGCATTTGTTAAAGTTTAACTTTTAAGGTTTACTTGCGAAATATATTATACCTACTTAAATGACAAGAAGACTTAATTTAGATACAGTTATAACAGCTTACTTTGAGAATTCTAAATACTAGAACTTAGAAAAACTGTCAAATAATTTAGTAAATATATTATAATTAAAATAAAAAAAGTCCGATTTAAGCAAACTGATATAAGGAAAAAAATTGAAAATAATAATACTAAATTGAACTTATAATGAATTTATTTATAATGAAAATATGTTCTATATAAAACTATATAAACATAAAGTTTTGTTTGAGACAAAATATGATAATTTATAATGTAAAAGTATTTTTGTTAAGATTAGTTTTTTTGTTACAAACCCTAATTAAAAAAATCTAAAAATAAATAAGTGATTAGTTTAAAAATGATTGAGTTAAAAATGATCGGATTATATATGATCGGGTTAGAAATGAAGGGGTAAAAATGGTCGGGTTAGAAATTATCAGCTCATGTCTAGGTTATATTCCTTTGCCTTTATTACCTTTAACTAATGACTTGTGGTACTCCAGTTACTTTTATAAGTCGTATTTAAACGCTAACAACTTTTACAGATCAAGACTAGACTTTTCACAATAAACTGTCACTTCTTAACATAAAAATTTTATCGCTTCTTCTTCTCTTTTTTTTCAGCTATTAGTTTTTGTCTATCTGATTAATACAAAGCAGTACTTGCAAGTAAGTTGGCAATATAAATCAGTAATACTTAAACAGGAAGGACTTCTGGTGACGTACTATACAAACGTTCGTATGTATGCTGTATCTTTGTTTATAAAACTAAATTATCTATTCGTAAGTTATTTTTTCAGTTCGATATTCGAAGAAAAAATACACTTACACACAAGGAAATCCCAATTTGCTACATAACAAAAAATACTTTTTATATATCTTCGAAGAAGAAGAAAGTTTTTGTGGATCCGGCAGGTCACTGTGTAACGCTGACCACTAGTCAGCGTATAGAGTATTTTGTTTTTTAGCGTCTTTGTAGAATGGCTACGTCAAAATTGTTAGACTTAAAAAAAAAATAAGTTTTCAGTTTTGCTTTAGCGATTTGGTTCTGAAAGTAATTCACCTTGGAAAACTTAGTTTATTCTTACATTTCTGAGTGTTTAAATTGATTAGTTTTATTCTTTATTTACATTTTGTTGGTGTTAATACATTTTGAAATCTAAAACTAAACAAGCAGTCATATAGGTAACAACTAGTTCATAATAAGTGGTTATAAAATTATTAAATTTGGAAGAATTTTTGTAATCTAAGTTTATTAATATGTTTTAAGATGGACTGTAAGTGACAATAAATTTGTTAAAGTTTAAAGGATGTTTGTAATCAAGTATGCTAATCAGTTACAAGTTGGATTATCAATTTTACTATAAAGTCTCTTATTAGCAATTATAAATTAAAATAAGTGCACCGAGTAAACTTTTTGTAGAAAAGGGTACTTGTAATAGGAAGCCCTCGACTGGTCGAGTCGCGGTTGACACTCTACCAGTAAAATACCCTCCGTCGACCGGACAACTAGTTTTGGCATTTTTTATCTAGAAATATATCGGAATCCAATTTTTTTGAAACAAGTAATAGTTTTTTTTATATTTAAAGAATCAACAAAACTAAGTTAATAACAAAACGTTCCATAAACATAACTAATAAGCATAAACAAATTCAAACTATCAGTTCTTTTTTAAATTGTAGTCGATGTATAATATATCTGACAAAAATTTATTTGTGTTTTCTCGTTACTTAAGAAAGTGCAAAAACGTTAGATGAAATATAGCAAAGGTAAAATTTCTAATAGTTCTTTATTGGTATCTGTTTACCACAGCTCAATCAATAAAATCATGTTGACGGGTTATTTAATAGTAATTTTATTTACTTCGTTTCATAAAAAACCAAAACCTGTTTAAATGTACTTTAAATTTTAACAACTTGTTTCCGGTGCATAACTTTTTCAAAACATATAACAAAACACATTTCGTAACTATTCATTACTTATTTAGTTCTTTTGACTTAGACTATTCAACAACATTACCTTGGTAAATTAAATTGATAAAAAAGTATATTGTAGTCAAGACGTTAAAAGTTTATTGAGTATAAAATTACATAACAACTGAGTGTAAAGTTAGCTTTTAACTTTAAAATTAGCTAAAAGTTTAAACTAAAAAAACATTACTGGTTAGCTTTTAAAACTTCTTAGATATAAATCAAACTAAAATAAAGCAAAGATAAAATTTTACAATAATAAAACTACACTTTTAAGATATTTAAGAAAACGACTACTTTAAAATTACTTAATATAAAAATCGTTTTATATATAGATAGATAATTATGAAATGTGTTTTGTTGTATATTTATAAATGTTAGTTTTTTATTTCTAAATTAATCATTTTTTACACATTTTTAATGTTCTACACGACGGTTCCACAATTTTTCAATGTAAGAAGTGAGGACTAACGAGTTTTTTAACTTATAAAAGTACCAAAAATATTTAATATATGAAAACTTTAAACTTTGTGAGCAACAAAAACATAAAACCACTTGACAGGATTTTGCAAACTCAAATAAATTAAATAAAAACCTGATTATATATTTGTTTGTAAAAACCTTACAAAACAACTAACTTTTATATATATAAATTAGAAATATTTCATTATCTTCAAACGATGGCATGAGTTAAAAAAAATTCATACTTTTTGTTTAAGATCAAAAAGATTACTTGTTTTGAAAATTTATATTGACTATAAAGCTGTTTAAGTACTTAAACTTATATTATAAAACAACTTTGCAAAAGCACCTTTAATTTTGAATTACTTAGTTTTTGAAACAAAAGTACCTAAAATATTTTAAAATACAGTCGTTTATGTAAATTACTTTGTTCATTTACTTAATTCTCAAAAGTTTAACCAATGTTCTTTTATTTAATCTACAATGTTTTATTGCTATAAAACATTATTTTGTTTAAACTTTTCAAAATGAAAAAAAAAGTAAATACTTATGTTCAAAAACTAAGGTGTATAAAATTCTAGATTAAATTACGTCACGATAACGGAATGTGTAGAATATATTTAAATGGGTGTTTAGCCGTTCAACCAAATCACTATTAAAAGAATACAAGGTGTGGCACTAAAGTATAAAAAATCTATAATGAAAATTATTCACAGTTTAGTAATAAAATTATCAAAATGTATGATTAAGTTTATTAGAAAAAGATTCATAAAAAGCTAATTTATGCTAGCTTCACTAGCTTTAAAAAATTATAACTAACAATAAAACTAAGTAAATTGTTAATAATATTTCTATTTTCACTAAAAAACTATTAAAATGAAGTATTTTGTAGGTTGGAGCTTTATTTTAAAATTATTTTTAACCCAAGCTGATAGTTTTGTTTTTTAATTCTATAGAAATTATACTTTATATTCTTGTAACCACACATACATTTTTGTAGTAGAATGAAAAAGAAAATTCTGAGAATATTATAAATTAACTACTTAAACTCATTCGCGTGAAACAAGTGCTATGTAAAGACATTAAAAAAATTACCTTACTTTTATTTTGGTTTTTGTAAATAAAACAACTTCTAAGCTTTAGTATCGTAGTTTTGTTAAATCGTTAAATACGTATTTTAGTTTAAAGTTAAAAATACTTTTTATCAAAATAAATATTTTTGTTTGTTTTGATAACTTACGACTTTTTGCTGCTTATAAAATCTAAACAACTTATAAAGTGTATGAAAGATTTTGGAAGACTAAGTTTTGCTCAAAGAGCTCGTCAATGCTTAGAATAAAAGTTTTTGTAAAATTATATTTAAGTCTAAAAATTTTTTTTTAGAAACTTTTATTTTAAGCACTGACGAGCTCTTTGAGCGCCAAGTAAAACTTATTAGGTCTAAATATAAAATTCAACGCTTCTTTTTGGATAAAACCTAAATTATGTATTTTTAAACTTAGTTTTTACTGTTATATAAAATATTACACCTTAATTTATTAAATTATAAGTTTACATTAAATATATCTAAAATATGAACAGCTAATTTTGCATAAAGTATTTGAGTACATAACAGTTGTTTTTTTTATTTTCCAATTATTTGTGCTTGTTTGGATGTCTAGGACTTGGCACTTTATTTCGTATTATCTTACATTTACTATTATCATAACATTTGTTTCTAAATTGATATTATTGTCAATTTAAGCTAATTAATTAACCGAAGTTTTTTTTTGTGTATTTTAGTGTTAGCCATGTTTTACTTTAACACAATATTTTTATTTTTTGTTTGTCCTGAACAAGACTATATCCAAGTGGTGTGCGACTGGATATCCAAAAGGTTTTTTCGTGCACCAGGTCCTAAAACCAAATATTTCGAGCGCCTTTTTTGTCGTTAAATAAAACATATATATATTTTTTACTATTTATGTTTAAACAAAGTATCTTCAACAACCTTTAAAACTAATTAAGCTAAAAAAACCAATGGCCATCGTAAGATATACAAAAAACTTCCTTTAATAGTTATAATATTTTGGCAATAAAATTAATTTTTTGAATCAATTATAATCTATTTTTACAATATATTTGGTAAAACAGTATTAGTTTTTAGAGGAACAGATATGATAAAATAAGTAAAGCAACAAAAAAAACTTTTTTTCGAAAACTTAAAATTTAAATAGGTTTATACTGCTTTACAATTATTTGCAAGCTTGAATAATTCTATATTACAATCGTCTTCTTCTTAGTCATTTCTTCCGCAAGCTTGTAACATTTAACAAATTATTTGTGAACTACTTTCTTTTTTGTATTATAAAAACTGCAAAATTAAAGTTTACCATTTATATACTTGTATCTCTAATTTCTAAGTTTTAAAACTGTTTCAAGATGAAAATGTTGACCATTTTACTTTTTTTATAAATAAACAAAGTGTTAGGCTTAGTTATTGCAAATTTTATAGTACAAGTAACTACAAGTATGTTTTATTTGTAACCAATAAAAAAGCGTTAACAAAAAATGGTTAGTGTAAGTAAAAATTTTATTTGTTTTATAATTTTTTATTGAATAACAAGTCTATTAACATTTTGAAATTTTTACTAAAACTTAACTGATTTTTTTTTCTTTTGTTAGTGTAATTTTGGTTAGAGTTGCATAAAATGAAAAACAAATTTTATAACATTAAAAACTTTTTTATTGTATTTTAGAAAGAATTAATCGACTGCTCTTTCCATTGACTGATCCATAGGTTCATCCAAGTATTTATCGAACGATGATAGTTCACTTGCTACTTGATAAGTTGCACAACAGAAGCAACAACACATAATTAAACTATCTTTGACGCAAGAACCAGCTATACCCTGTCGAAAAGAATTAAAAATAGTTTATAAAGTTATTTATTGCATAACTATAATGGAAAATAAAATTAATTTTTAGCAAACTTAACCGTTGATAGGCTAAGCGAAAGGTTATTTATAGATTAATATTACTTTTTAGATTGACTGATTTGTATCTAAACTTGTATCAAAAATTAAAGCTTTCTTATAAGTTAGTATTACGAAGTCGAATTAGCTCTATTTTTTTGATAACAAATGAAAATATTAAATTAAGTCACTAACTGATTTTTCTCTTATTTTAAATCTTAGATAAGCTGCTGATAGTGGATGTACTGCTGTGGCAATTGCCCAAAGAGCTCCATTTTCGCCAATAGCTTCAGCACTTTTACCAATGACAGCTACAGGAACACAGAAAGATGCTAAGCACAACCCTACGTTTCCAAAGCAACCGAATAATCCTACTTTCCATTCACCCATATTTTCAAAATAAGTTTATACAGTTAAAACTCTGAATAAAAATCAGCTAGTTTTATATAAAAACTGAAAATTTAATTGTTTATCAACTATAAATTTTATAGTTCTATTTAAATCTTTTTGTTTTTGACAAAGTATTTCAACAAAGAACAAGAAATTTGTAAATTATCTTTATGTTTTCTTCGTTTAACTGTAATCTTAGCTTCGTGCGTTTTTTTTTTTTTAACATCTACCAAACAATACTCTTTTACTTTCTTTATTTTCTTATTTTACGCAACAAGTTTTATTGTTCTCTACTCGACCTAGCCCATACTGTTTTTAGAAACAGAGTGGGCGTAAATAGTCTCTCCTAGAAACGCAAAAAAAAATCTTGACAACTGTTGACAATAAAACAATAATGTAATATGATTTATAAAATTCATTTGACAAGATATAACAAAATATTTTTGATAGTAAATGAAGTTTTTCTACTTTAATCTTTTTTTGTCTCAAAATTTAATTAGAAAAATTTATCAAATGTATCGGTCTAATTTTTTAGTTTACTTTAAGTCTTTACTGAGTAATAAGAAGCAAAAAAAATAAAGGACTTAAGTAGCTTAAAATTTAAAAAAAGTTAATATTTACTATTTAAATTAGTTTACATATAATTTAGTTTTAATTAACTAAAAAAAAATACTTGTATAACAGATTAAATGTGTAAAAAGCCTAGTATTTTTATACTAAAATAAGTTTTCAATGCAAAATTCACATTTACAAAATTACTATATATACTTTATTAACTATCTGTATAAACAAAAGCAAAAAAAAATATTACAAAGATTTCTTTAAATTCTGAAATGTAACACGTTGAAAATAAAACTATTTTTAAAAGTTAGTCAAGCTAAATTGTTTTTAATTAATTACAACCTTAGCTATCTAAAAACTTTATTTGTTTTAATATTCAAAAGTATGTGAATAAATTTTTATTTAAGATTTATGTTTTTATAAATGACTTAATAAACAGCGTTACTTTTGTAAAAAAATAGATCTTTTTTTTTGATTAAAAAACCTTTTTTTTCAAGAGAAAAATAATAATCAAACTAAGATATACATTTATTAAAACAAACTGTACTACTGCAAAAATGTTTAAAATTACGAAGACTCAAGCATTTATCAGTTCTAAATCTAAAATGATTAAAGATATTTAGTCGGCAGTGTAAATATTATTATACCCAACTGAAGTAAAACTGTATTTACTTAAACTGTGGCTGCTAGGAAACTTGATTTAAATGTGGGTGTGCAATATAGACTTATTTGTCTTTTTGTAAACAAAACCTTTTGTTGCCTTTATTTAAACCTTAGCCTTCAAACAAAAATTTTTGACGTAAAACTTCCATACACTATAACTTGAGTTTTATTATTTTAGTATTTTAAAAGAATATTTTGTAACCAGTAAGAAAAATACGGTTTTAGTTTTTAATGCTCGAAAAATATATTATCGCAAGCAGTGCTTTGTCAGTTTTTTATACTATGAAGACTTTTCACAGATTTTAATAAATGACTAATTATTTTATTCTTCTTGCAACACTTAAGATTTCTTAACATAGTTTTAAATACAGCAAAATTAAAGGTAAACAATTGTAATTTTTAGTATAGATTTATTTAAAATGTTTGAAACTTTTTAAAAACTTATTTACAACTTTAACCTCGAGCATTAACTATGATTATTGTTGAAGAACAGTCACGTTGCTTACAACTTGTTTGCAAACCTACAGTATTTAAAAACGTTTTTTTTTTATATTGCTTTTTCTAAAAAGTAGTTTTTAAAAAACTTTTTCTTCTTGTTTTTAAACTTTTTCTTGAGAGTATTTATGTACACTAATAACAACTGTTGGCTAAGACTTAAAAAAGCTTATTTTTTAAACTATCTTTTTATTTTTATCTTTCACTACTGTAGCTTATCAACATTTACAGAAAACTTTTTGATCATTTTCAGCTTACTGTATCCAATAACTTTTTTTTATTCTTCAAACCAACATTTTTGACATACTTATAAATGAAAAATACGACGAAGCTACTATATGAATAACAGCGTAAAAAACTTGTGAATCATTACAAAGAACAATGCGAATATCCGGTTCGTTAACCACTAAAGTGCAGCTTAGTATGAGGCGTATTATTGTACACTAACTTGCTAAAAATAATTATCTTTTGCATAATAAACGACTATGAAATTTATTTTTAAAATAAAAATCTCAACTCTGAAATAAGCTATAAATATAAAGGTTAAGTAATTTTACTTAAAAAGTTAAGAATTATAAAAAGAGGTAAGTAGAATTTTATGAGAAGCATGCCTAATTTATTTTTAAATCTATTCTCGGGCCAAATTGAAAGTAAAAAGTCCTTTGCATGCTACTTTATTTCTAAAACTTTTTCTTTAAAACAAAAAAAAAAAAGCAATATTTTTATACATCAGAATAAATGTTTATTGAAATCTACATTAAATATGTAGAAGTTTAATCACAAAAAGTATTTGCATAGTTATTAACTTTTATTAAAAATAAACATTGGGACAAAATCTTTTTTCTTGGTGGTGCACATTTGGCTAGCCAACCACAGATTGCCTTCTTTAATCTAAAAGAACAAAAGTTTTAAATGACTTACCTGTATACTAATTGATCATTAGTTTTTATAAACTTACATAATTGGTATTTTTTACTAAAGTTCTCAGTGAAAGTAAACAAAAAGTATTCAATTTACTTTTACATTAAGTACTTGCTATAATATACAAAAGGACATAAACAAATGTTGCAGACAACTTAGAATTAGTTGTTGTACAGTTCTATTAGCCGTTTAGTTTTTTTTGTATTATAGTTAATGAATGAAGTTCTGCTCTTATCGATCTCACACGATTGTTTTAGTTCTAGTATAGTTTTCGAGTTTTTTGTATAGAAAAAGATAAAAATTAAAACATAATTATAAAACTATAAGAATAAGCATTTAAAATTAAATATAAATTAGATTAGTTGATGAACCCTTTTTTAAAAAAACTAAAGATTAAATTTTAAAGTTTAGTTCTTTTTTATACTAGATATGCAGGTCTTTATGTTCTAAACGTAAATTTAAGTGTTTCAAATCAAAACTGAATAAATATAAGTTATACTGTATTTTATATGTAAAAGTTATGACATTGTAATTTTCTTTAAATTAAACTATATTAAAGTTCTCAATTCAAATATCTATAAGGAGACGAGTTATACTTTGTTCTCACAGACAAAATGGTTACAACTGATTAACAACTGATTATATAAATTGTTAATGGTTACAACTGTTAATTTGATATAAAAGTGAAATATTGTCTTTTTTTTATAGAAAAAGTATAATCTAAAAGTTATTTAAGATTTTTGGAGTTTCTAACTACTTCAAATATTATTGACTTTTTCTTAATACTGTTTAACCATTTTTATCATTTTAGAAATATTTTCTATTGTAAAAAAACATTGATTATCTATTTGGTGTACCTAAAAATCATCATTTATACTTTATATAGTTCTTTTAAAGAGAAAGTTTTTCTAAAATTTACAAAATTTACAAAAATTTAGACAACTTTAGAAAATAAACAAAGTTTCTTAAGTTTAACTATAACACTCACTTACAATATGTATTGTTATTTGATTAAAACTTAATAAGTCTATTTTAACTAATATAAACCGTTCAAAAACTGTTATATATGAATAGTTAAAAGTGAAATAAAACTACCATTTGATAACTGAAACATCTTACATCGATAAAAGAAAGTTACTAATTTATCGTATAAAAATACATATATGCGTTTAACAAAATTTTTTATATTAGTATTTTATATGTTTTTGTACTGTAAAAAAACTTAATTTCTTGATTTTTATTTCCACTGAAACAAATTTATTTAAACCATTTAAAACTCAGAAATCGAAAATCTTAACTAGACTATTTGTGCATAGTTTCTTAGTTTCAAAAGTAATGGACCATAAAAGAATTTTAATCTTTTAAAGCTTTACTACTAAACCTGAAAGGCAAGATTTTTTATTCCTTTTGATTTTTTTTTTCGCAAAAGAGGATATAGTTTAAAAAAAATTATATAAAAACAAATTATACAGTAATCTTCCTTTATTCTACCAACATATGTTTCTGTGTGTCAACGAATCAACAAACTTCAACTGGGTTCTGTAAAAAAATAATTACTGTAATGAGAGAATAGAAGCATAGAATAAAGTAGGTGTATACATGTTTTCATTAAAATAAGATATTTTCTACAGATAATAGTTATTAATAGGTGAAATACTTAATATTAAATCCGACTGTTATAAAACTATATGATATTTGTGATTATTAAGTCTAAAATAAGTAAAGTAAGCTAAATTACACAACAAAACATAATATAAACAAACAACTCACGTTAATAGTAAAGATAACTAATTCAAAATTTACTGTTGTCAACTAACGAAAAAAATACATTCGTTACAACTAATAATTACGTCACAATGTAAATGAGGTTATTTAAACTATTTAATTTGTATTGTAAAGAACATTAATTTTGTTTTTATGTAATCTATTTTGAACAAAAATAAAACATTAACCGTTAGTTAGTGAATCAATAAAATTTAATAAAACTTAACGACGCTGAAGGCAATAAAAGTCACAGAAACTCGATGTAACATATGTTGGTAGAATAAAGGAAGATTACTGTATAATTTGTTTTTATGTATATTCCAGTGAATTTATTTCACTAGGATCTTTTGTTAGCAAACAATTAAACCTAAATTTTGAACAGTTATAAAAATTATATAAATTTTTTTCTATTTTTTAGAAATTTAGCCTTAAAAATTTAAACTTTTGGGTTTTCTAAGTTTTTAAGTCAATTCTAAGTACTTTTATAGAAGGTAGAAATCCACTACAATGAGATCTTAAATATTTAGTTTTGGAAGTTTAGAAATTTTTTTTTTTTTTTATACATATAATTAATATTATATGTTTTGATTTATCGAAAACTATTAAAAAGATCTCAACTTCTAGAGGAGAAATAGTATTTATTAAATTCTTTCAAGATGTTTTAAAGCAGACTCAGTTTCGGTCAAATACCTCTTCAGTGCTTATATAAAAAAATCTTATTCAAATAGAAATACATCTAATTATTTTGCAAAATTAACTTAACAATAACTTCAATATATTATCTTGACGAAATCAATCTTAATGCTTTGACAAACGTATACAGCTAATGCTTATTAAGTTTTACTTAAAATCAACGTGTCTTTAAATTTTTATTTAAAATTTATATTTTTTTTTAGAAATATTGTTTAACCACTATATATAGTATATTTTTAAGTATTAAAAACATTGTACTACTATTTTTTTAAACTTTACAGATAAAACGAATAATACAAAACGAATTTATAGACCTAATTTATAAAAAAGTATATTAATAAAACAAAAGAAATTAGTAATTTATGCTTAATCTAATTAAATTCATCACATTTATTAGTTAGCTACAGACTGAGGTGCCTATCAACTTAAAAGACTCAAGCTATCTTAAAAGGTGAAGTGAGATAGAGTTTATTAAAAGACCAACTATTTAAATAAAGTATAAGTAGGTTTCACAGGGGTATTGTTTATATATGTATAAGGAGAGTACAGTTATATCTATGAATAGTTATTTTTGAGTTATATTTTTGAATTCTTTTGGCATTGGTTCAGCCTAGTTTTTCTTAGTTTGTTAGTAATGAATGTCAATAATTATTCAACACTTCTTTATTTTAAATAATTTTACTAAGCTATAGATATACTTCTGATCAAAAGATTTAAATAGTTGAATTATAAGTTGAAATTACTGACAAAATGAATTTTTACTTTCTTGTTTTTGTAATAATACTAATGTTATACGTTTCTTTGTTGAAGGAATAATTAGAAATCTCTACTTTTAAAAGGAGTACAAATATACTATTTTTTTTTGCTAAAGTGTATTCTGCAAACAATGTTTCGTTCAAAAAGCTCATCAATGCTTATAAAAAATTTATAAAACATATTTAAAAGTCATGGAAAATGAGTTTTTATTTAAAAGACTATGTTAAATATTGGTAAAAAACAAAGTAAAAAACTATACAACAAAAATCAAACTATTTTCTTAAGGTTAAAGTTAAGTGATAAAATCTTTACATGAAATTATTCAGTTTATATGTACATGCTTATCTAAGGATTAAACATTTTATTGCTAACCGTATTCATAAACAAATAAAATTATATTATTTTATCCCTTTTTTGAATGATAAAGTTAGGTATAGCAACTTATTTTACTAAAAATGTGAATAACGAAAATTATTTACAGTTTATTAATTTCACAAACATATATACAAAATGGTCGCGACGCTTGAGTTTTCTACACATAAATCTTACATGAGCCCCAACATCGACAAGACGTAATGGACGATATTTCTAAGAATAGAAATCATATTAAAATTGTTTTATATCGTTCTATGGTTTCCGTCTGAGGCCTCGAAGTCCAACGTTAACTATTTCGTACCGTACAACAGCTTACGTCTCCGACCCCGAAGTCTTATGTAAACTGTTTTATATCATTTTATAATTTACTTCTGCGGCTTCGTGGTCCTAAGCAAACTATTTTGTGTCGCTCTATATTTCACTTCTGCGGCTTTGCAGGTCGCAAGCCAACTGTTTTATATCTTACTGCAGCTTGGGTCTCCAGCTTCTAAGTTTTATGTGAACTGTTGTAACTACTTTCACAAAGGTGAAGTCGCCCTATTGAAGCGGCCTAGGTCCGCTCTGAAGGGTAGTTTAGGTACACTAACCTGATTATCGGTCTGCTAGCAACCTTTTTATAACATTTTTTGCATGTGGCTTGATATGTTGATAAATGCAGGTTGCGTTAAATGTTGATAGGTAGCTAGCTAACTTTCACAGCTGGTCTTGCACACAGCACTAAATAAATATTTTATTAACCTTGTTTTTTGTAGTGAGCTACCGGATCTAGTATATTAGAAAGAATTTGCTTTCCGCGGTTAGCTTCTTTCTGTTTTATACTTAGAATTTTGTATTTTTGCTTAAAAACATGTTTAATAGAAAATTTTACTACTCTTTAGCGCCTTAAAAATTTCTGAAAAATCAATTAAGATTGGTATCTTCCACTGTTTCAGAATTAGTTATCTATAAGCATTTACTTTTAAGAAGATTACATATGTTGGATGAAAACATATTTCAAAGAACTTGTAAACAAAAAAGAACGTATAGTTTTAAGAATACTATTGAAATTAAGAAATGTAAAGTTTAAAAAGTTTAGAACTATATAAAACTTCTGACTTTATTAGAAAGAAAAGAAAACGAAATATTGTAAACATTAAAGTAAATATTTAAAATTTTGTCCTTGGTCTGTAAAGTTTGGCTTTGAGAAGAATAAAAAAATTAAAAGAAGCTATCTATCCAGAAATAAGTGGCTAATAAGAACTTTTATTCCAACTAAACTTTTTCATTACAGCTGAAGAATGGCAACTTGTTAGCCACATTTTTGAACTGCTTGAACATAGTAACGCAGCATTGTAGTAGAAACAGCACATTGCAGTCAACTGTATTTCTGCATGCGTGAGTAATAACATCTTTTTAATCTTAAAGCGAATAATCCACCTGGTCATAGTGGTTCTACAACTTGTTAGTCACAACAGCTTTTGATCCACAGTATCGACTTTACTTTTTTCCCTTCTAAACTTAAACAAGAGGTTGTAAGGCTGCTAAAATTTTAATTAAAAACATAGTTATTGTCAGATTGGTCAAAGTGGTCACTTTTCTCTCGTACCGCCTAATAATCCTAAAACTCATTTATCTACAAATGATGTTCCTAATAATCTTTTGTCGTTTTACTGCACGTTTGATACAGAAACAAACACGGCCACTCACGATAGCAAGCAACAAGATTCAAGACATTGAGACAGTAATTAAGGTTTTTTCTGCTGAAAAAACATTACTTTAACAAATTAAAAAAGCTAATGTCTTGTCTTGGTGGAAGTCAAACAAGAAAAGATACCCACGTATCGCCAGGTTAGCAAGGAAGTATCTTTCGGCATCTCAATGTTCTGTTTATTCTGAAAGGTTATTTTCTGAAGCTGGTAACTTTTAGGAGCAAAAGCAAAAACGACTGCTTCCAAAGACCGGCGAAAAACTTCTTTTGCTTTTTCGCAACTTTCAAAAGATAGAATAGATTTTTTTATTACTTAAAAGCGTGGGTATGAGTAAATTACATTTAGTAAATTATTTACTTTTATATATCTAAACAGTTGCTCAATAAGGTAATCTTCATCTTTTGATTCAAAATTTCGTGTATAAAAGTTTAGTTTAAGCTTATCATAATAAACTTAATTAAAGTTCATTATTTTTTAATCATTTTAACAATTAATTTCTTTTTCTTTTTCATCTACAAGGTTCAAAATTCAAGCTAAATTGTATAGGTAGTTAAAAATCAAGTTATAATATTTAAACTGATATTTCGTATAAATAGGTAGTTTTTGTCTTTTTTGTACAAAATTTAATTTTTTTTTCTTAATCTTCAAAATAAAATAGTTTAAATATAACATTGTGTTTTCATTTCAATAAGATATGTGACTAAACATTTTTTACTAAACTAGTGGATTTATAATATTAAATCTATATAAGTTTGTTCTTTATTGACACTACATAATCCTAGAATATAAAGGACCCAGATCCTAATTTAAAAAAGATCCGGATCCGGTAGATCACTATTCTTTTGCCTATTATCAATGAAAATATAGTAGAATTTAGAATATTAATTAACAAACTGTTATTATTCAAATTTTCAAGTAGTGTTTTAAGAAAAATTTTTAAATAAAACAGTTTTAAGGCAAAATTTTTCGATATTTAGACGATTGAGATGAGTTGAATACATTTCGCATCTATGTCCAACAACTTATTAAATATAAGTTTTCTGTTTTAAAACAAAAAACTACCACTTTATAAGAAAATCTAAAAATCTTTTACAGACTTAACTTACTTGTATTGTTTTATCAATTGAAACTCAAACTAAAGTTTGGTGGTTTGGTTTTAAATAGCAAAAAAATAAAATAAAATCCTAATTATGGTGTTTTTTTTTTGCAGGTTGTAGCAAGTTTTAAAAGTATATACTATTTTACTTATAGTGTTTATAGGCTTTATATTCATAATGCAAAAAATACTTTAAGTACAACTTAAAACTTAGCATAAATATATTTTTTATTTTCTAAAATTTTTAATTTAACTTAAAGCTTTTCGAATGTATCCCTGATTCTTTTTCAAAAGATAAATTAAATGTTTAATTATTGATATACGTTTTTTTAAAAGCTTATTATGACGTAGTTGTACAAAGTTTTAAAGAACATGCTATTAAAACATAAATTAACTACAATAATTGAGTTAATATATTGTTAGAAGGGTTATCTTACCAGAAACTTGCGCATATAGTTTCTTTTCCTACGAACATTGATTCCAAACTATAAAACTCACCTCGGGCACACCTTTTAAGGACTTTGAATTATTATCGAAATTGGATTTTTGACAATACATACAACGGTGCAAGTGCTCAAAACTAGCACTGCGTTTATCTTTTTCATTGTGGTGAGAAACTCTTCTAAAAGTTTGACGCAAGGTCTCCCCGATATAGGAGATACTGTGATCTACAGAGGAGGCATACTTATATATGACGTTAGCATCAAATATTTCTGAACACTTGCTTTTAATGTTGAAGTATTCAGAAACTTTCTTGGTATATGCTGGTATTATTTTTATACCGTGTTTTTCAAAAACAGTTCTTGTTCGTTTTTGAAATCTTAATAAGCAATTTCCTAAATAAATAGTTGTAAAGTAAGATTTCAGAGATGTTATATGTATTTGTTGTTTTAAAAGTTAAGTTGTTTATTTTGTGGATTTCGAGAAAAAATTTAGTCTAGTTCGTAGAAGTTGTTTCGGATATTGATTCTTTAACAGTATTTTTGTAATGTTTAAAATTCATTTTTTGAAATCAACAAAGCTTGTACAAAAGCTTAGTGCTCGATTTAGATAACAGTCCAACAGACCTAGCTTCCATGCTTTTGGGCATACACTTGTGTATTGCATTAGCAGGTTGGTACCTGTTGGTTTTCTATAAATATTTGTGTGGAGTTTGTTTGAAATTATTTTAACTTCTGTATCTAAAAACGGTAACTTATTATTGGCAGGTTTTTCTAGAGTAAATGTTAAATTTGAATGCAGTGAATTCATCGCGTAGTAGAAACTATTTAAACAAATGTCATTTTCATAATTACAAAAATATCGTCAACATATCGGTTTTTGTTCTAAATTTAATGTTAATAATGAATTTTTTTTGGAAACCACAAACCAATTTGCTAACAATAACGCCAATGGACTACCCATTGCAACGCCGTCTAACTGTTTATAGCCTTTTTCTTTATAGAGAAAGACACTTTTAGAGCGAAAATTTAAAATCTTCCTTAAAACTTTTTAGTTATTTTGCTACCTTTAAAAATTGACTTATTTCTATTTATTTAATTATTTCAAGACATTTTAATGCAAACTCAGTTTCAGTCAAAGACCTCCTCAGTGCTTATATAAAAAATCTAGAAAGATATATGTCTACGGCTATCACATACCTTTCTAGATCTTTTCAAGAATCAAGAAAGTTTCTGAATACTTCAACATCAAAAGCAAGTGTTCAGAAATGTTTAATGCTAACATTATATTTAAGTATACCTGCTCTGTAGATCACAGTATCTTCTATATCGGGGAGACCTTGCGTCAAACTTTTAGAAGAGTTGCTGACCACAAAGAAAAGGATAACGCAGTGTTATTTTTGAGCACTTGCACCATTGTATACATTGTCAAAACTCCAATTTCGATAATAATTTTTAAGTCCTTAAAAGGTATGCCCGAGGTGAGCTTTATAGTTTGGGATCAATGTTCGTAGGAAAAGAAAAACCAAAACTGAATACGCAAGTTTCTGGAATGGAAAGATAGCACTTCTAACAATATATTAACTCAACTATTGTTGTAAATATTTGTTTTAATAGCATGTTTTTTAAAATTTTGTACAACTACGTCATAATTAGTTTTAAATAAAACTTATATCAATAGTTAAAACTGCTTAACATTTAATTTATCTTTTGAAAAATAATCAGTGATACATTCAAAAAGCTTTAAGTTTTATTCAAAAGTTTAGAAAAATAAAAAAATATTTATGTTAAGCTGCAAGTGGTACTTAAATACAACAAAATTCCTTCTGAAAATTTAAAAAAATACTATCTTACGAACTTTTGAATTATGACGTAGCATTTGACTTTATTATTTTTATTTTCTAAGTTTAGCTGTTCAGTATTAGGAGTGATTTTATTTTATATAGTCTAAACAAATTAAATAAATTACTACTGCTAAATTTTATTAATTAAAATTTAATTGTTTACAAATCAATAAATAATAATCAAATACTTAATAATTTTAAATTTTACCTACCTACAAACCAGGGGCGTGTCTAGACATTTTTTAAAATGGGTTCACATTTTTTTTTGTTCTTAATTTGCCGCTTAAGTACGCATTTCTTAGGTATGCACTGCCAGTTAAGCACGCATTGTGCGTTCTACGCAAAATTTAGCCAAAAAACTCTGTGTTTAAAATGCTTTTTTCTGGTTAGAAAAAAAAACATATAAGTAGTAAAAGAAAAAATTTGTATTTCTTAATTTATTATAATGTATTAAATTTAGATAAATAAAAACTAAAAGAATCAAATTATATATCAAACAAAATTATGAACTTACAAATTATATATCAAACAAAATTATGAACTTACAAATTATATATCAATTTTTTTAATTTTATTTCTTCAACTGTTACAGACATAACTAACTTACTCTATAAAAAATTCAGGGTTGCCACTCGCTTTTTCAAAAATTTTTTCAGGTTTTTCAAATTTCTTCCAGGTTTTTGAAAGTACACATTTTTGGGTTTATTTTCAGTTTAAAGTTAAGTTCAAGGTAAGAAAATGTGTTAAATATTTTAAAAATATTGAAAAGATACTGTAAAGCTACTTTGAATATGTCTTTTAATAAATAAAAAAATTTATGACGACAACATTTTTTCGGTAATATGGTAGATTTTTTGAGTCAAATTGAAATTTTACTGCTGAAAATGAGAAAATTGTTAAAATTCCAGGTTTTTCCAGGTTTCTTTGGTGATTTTTGTTCAAAATTCCAGGTTTTCCTGTTTTATTTTTTTTCAAAATTTCCCAAATTCCAGGTTTTTTTTTGCCTAAATTGTTCAAATTCCAGGTTTTTACAGGATTGTGGCAACCCTGAAAATTAACCTTTTTATCAGAAAACAATATTATAAAATAAATAAAATTAGAATAAATTTTTACAAAGAGAACTTCAATTTTGATTTAAATGTTAGTATAGATGGAGTTCTCACAATTTTTTCTTTTAAATTTTAAACTTTTTACAATTATATATTTATTTTTAATAAAAATATTTTTTCAATTAATCCAATCTATAAAATTTGAAATTTCAATATATATACAACAACATATACAAAAATAAAACAACTTAAATAAAAATTTAAGTTTCACTTTGAAGAATGTTTAGACTTTAGAATTAAATCAAAACATCTTTAAATTATTATTAAATATTTGCCTGATGGTGCAAGGATTCTGAATATGGTTTTGAAATCTCTCAAAGTTGAAAATTTCAAAAAATCAAGAATCAAATTTGTGGCCAACAGATATACAAAAATAAAATAACTTAAATAAAAATATTAAAAAACCATTAAATTATAAAAGAATAAATTGCCAGGTGGTGTAGTAGATTTTGATTCGAAATAATGATAATGATTTTGAAAACTCTCTGAATTGAACTTTTTAAGGTTTAAAAGCTTCACACAACACTATTATATACAATTAACTAAGTAAAATAAAACTTTAGTGATTATATTGGACATTTTTTAAGTAAAATTGTACTTACTAGTTGAAAAACAGTAATTAATCAAAAGTTATTCAGACTAAGTAACAATTTTTAATGGAAACAAAGAGAATCTTAGTAAAATTTTTCCCAGAAAAAAAAAGTAACTTTAAAACTTTTACCTATTATGACGTCACAGTTAAAATTTTATTTAAAATCAATTTCAGCTGGGCAAAAACGAGCATTTTTTGTTAAGGAAACTTAATAATCTTTCAGTGTTATAAATTCAACATTCATTATTTAAAGTTTATCAAATAACCAAAACAAAGTCAATAAATATTTAGTGATATTCAAAGAATCTTTTTTTCTTTTTTTCAGAAGGTTCACAGGAAACAGGAAACCAGCCAAAACACTCCCCTGCTATAAACACATATACCAGAAATTTGTAGACAGTATTTAAAAATACATGGTGGTCTTACAGTGTTAAGATTATACTAATTTTTTTACCATTTCTCCCCTATAATTTTATTTTCAGTTATTTGTTGCATGTTTTGTGGTTGCTCTTGTAGAAAGGTCTACAAAAAAAAGTTAGTGTAAAAGATCACAAAAATCGAAATCTAGGGGAGGATACGGTGTGGAGCCCATGGTAGACTATGGTTTCCATGGTCAATATTGGCAGTAATAGGTTGTTAAATAGTGCTTATCATTTTAAGCTTGACATTTTTTTATCAATAATTATTATTTATACAATTATTTTTTAAGTTTTTTGTTTTGTTTTTGTTATTTGTTTCATTATACTTTTAAAGATAGCTCAAAGTATAATTTACAAGCAAATGGTGCGCAGCTTGATGACTGAAATGTCTTTTTCCACACCAATTCATTGACCTTAGTTGTGAATGTTAACTTTTTTTTTCTTTGAAATTTCAAACTTGTTAAACTTTATTTATAAAAGTTTTGAGCTTTGTATTAAATATGTTTTCTTATAGGAAAATTCATTAAACTAACAGTACAGACAAATTTTAAGTTTTGAAATGTAGACAAGTATAGAAAAAATCGTATCGTTTATTCAAATTGTCTCTTCTATTAGCTTTGGTGATCACAACTTTATCTAAGATGCAGATGCTGCAAATACTGTGCGGGTTTTAAGCTTTTCCAATGAGCTGAATTATTTTCAGTCTAACAAAATTAAAACTGATATTTTTAAGTTTTCAGATATATTTTGGTAGTTCAGTACCGTTTTCTTTATAAGTTTTGAAGTCACTTATGTGGTTATACCATGTTTTTCAAATAAACAGCTTGTTGTACATAAGTAATTTTTTGATTTATTTTCTGAGCAGATTTTTGTTATATATAAAATGTTTTCGACCAACCATTTGTTACAAAGGGCCATTATTTTCTATAGGGGTCAATATCATTACTCTAGGTGTTTTCGCAAAACTAACAAAACTAATGGTAAAAAATTGTAAGTTTTTATTAACAAAGAAAATCAATTTAAATACCTTTAAAACTCAGGTAATTTCTTTAAAAAGTGTAAACTTAAAGAAATTGTTAAGCATATTTGTCTTGTATTCTTTCTTTGACAAAATTTAGAAGTTGTTAAGTTTTGTAGTTTTTTTACTTGTAATAATATTTTTTTGAGTTTTAATAAAAAATATAACTACATTATAATTTTTTTAGTTAAGCAAAAGCTATGACAAAGCAATTTGTTGACACAAAAGTTTAATAAAGCATCTTTAGATTAAATTCAAAGAAACATTATTTTTCCCCACGTTAAAAGCAAAACAAGGTTATCAGCTTTCTTTCCTCGTAAAAAAATCAAGTTCAAGTGTAAAGCTTTTAAATTCAAATCTATTAAAATTTTTCTTATAGAAATTTAATTTTAAAGTGTTTGTTAACAATCAAGTTTTGACAGTCAACAATCAAAAAAGCATTTGCTGCTTTTTGTCTTTAAAAAATTTCTATAATGCATACAATTTTGTGTTGCTTGTAGAGAAATATTTTATAGTTGATTCTTCTAAAAAAATTGTTTTTGCATGAAAAACTATATTACACTACTTATTGTTTTGGAAAATGCTTTAAAGAAAAAAATGTAATCTATTTTGTTTATTTAAGTTTGATTTTTAGATACTGAGAAATTATGTTTTTGTAGATTGAAAACAAAACTAAAATGTTTTATGTGGTTTCTAGAAAATTTTAAAACTACTAGTTTTCTTTTCAATGCATCTTTAAATGTTCAGAAATTTTTTATTATGAATAAAATAATGGATTTAGAGAAAATACTGACAGTTTTGTTTTGTGCGGCATAGTTTTTCAATTTTTTTAAGCCATACGATTAACGCGGCTAATAAAATCAAAAGTTTGGTGGGAGTTAGATTAATTAAAAACTTTTTTGAAATGTAACATTAGCTACTAAAATTAAAAAGAACAAAATAGAAGTGTGCCAACGGCATACATTATTTTATAGTCTTGAGAAAGTTGTAAAAATAAAAACATTCTCTTAGCTTTCACAAAACTAATTTCTTAGTTTTCAAAACAACATTGTTTATTCGAAGATGTAAGTTTTTTCCAATGCGTATATATCGACGTCTGTCTTTCAAATACGCGCTAGTTTTAAATTGTGCTGCGTGCCGTATGCCATCTTAAGTTACGATGAAGTTCACATGATCAACAAATCATCAAGTTAAATTCAACATCTAGTTAAGAGCTACGAGTTTAAGAAAATTGAGCATCTAGTTTCGAGATCAAAAATATCTAATAGCAAGCATTAGTTTGTCTAAACTGTTAGTATTTTTAAACTTTACGATTGTTATTACTTTTCATATTTTTTACTTGTATAATTATTTAAACAGTTTCCTTCAGTAGTTGATGTATTAATAAAAAGGACTTAAAAATGATTTTTATGTGTGTTACTGTTTATAAATTAGCAATAAGTTAGTTTAAGTAAGATTACAATATTTATAATTTTAGTACTTTAAGCTACTCGTAAGAAGCTACACATAGTTTAGCTAAGTACTTGGATAAAACATATTTAAGACCACAAATATAACCAGTATTATAAATACTCTATGTGGTTATCCCTATTACTATCATGTACGGTGACTTATTTGGTGACCATTTGGCTTATCAGACTGAAGTATACTACTACTACTACTACTACTACAGTAATAAGCTAAAGATGTATCATTACAGCTTCGATGAATTTTTTTTTGAAAAAATCATGTTGAATGGTTATGTATTTTATCTACATGCAGTAACATGCCACCTAGGTACGCACTTCCTAAGTGTAAACTGCTGGTATGGTACACACTTTTTAGCCGAAAAAAGTTATATTCAAAATGCAACTATTTTTTTACTTTAAAAATCAAATAAAAACAAACCTAAAAAAATTAATACAAAAGTATTATACTTTAAAATAGTGTCAATTGTATTTAAATCGAATAAATTAAAACTAAAGGATCCAAAAATAAGTTATGAACTTAAAAGTTTTATATAAAATCCTTTATCTAAAACAAACATATTACAGATTAGTTATCTAACTAAAACAAAAAGTGAAAGTTTGAATCGCATACCCCATGATTAAAACATAGGAAAGAAAACTTAAAGAGTCTCACAAAATTTAGATAAACGAAAATGCTGAACAGTGCAATTAAAATTTACATAAACATTTATTGAAACGTTATACTAACATTTCATGCACGCACAATTCCAACCCGATCATTTACTTCCAGATTAATTCCCACCCAAATCAATTCCTACCCGATCAATTTTCACCCGAATCAAATCCCACCTGAATCAAGTCCCTCCCGGTCAGTTCCCACCCGATTAATTCCCACTCGAATCAATTTCCACTCGATTAGATCCCACCCGAGTTGTTCGTCACTTTTGCAAGGATCTTATTTTTTTGCACGGCATCATTATCATACGGGTTTCAATTTTGCACGAAGCGTCACTTTTGGCTGAGTATCCACATATGTATGAAGTTACTTGTGCACAAATGACATATTTGTTCAATTTAAAACTATTTCAATATAAAGCTATATTTAAAATAAAATAAACTATGCTGAACTTAAATTTCATAAACCTTAATTAAATTAAATAAATCAAAAACTAATTCTTAATTTCTATTATACAAAAACTTTATTTCATTAAGTGTAAAGTATATTAAACTTAACCTAAAACTAAACTTAAAAGAATTTATTGCTTATTAAATTTGGTTTTTTATTAAAAAAGTTAATAAACGGAAATTAAAAATCATAAAATCTTTGCTTGTTTAATTTTTTATTTTTTACAGAAATCAATTCAAAAATTACTATGACTTGGTTTAAAGTCAAAAATGCAACATAAAATGATAGACGCACAAAAACACGCACAAACCAGGATTTTTGACAATGCTGTTAAATTATATTCTTTTAATTTTATAAATGTCAAGTCAAGAGTCTTTAAAAAACTTTTCTAGCTGAAAATATTTTTTTTTTTTGGTAAAGTAAAACAGCATTTTGATATTTTATTTTATTTTTAGCTAGTTTAACAGTATAGTAGTTTTAGTAATCTTTATTTAATTTATTTTTAACTAATCATTACAGCTTAAAAATTTGCTTAAACTTATATGTTACTGCACGTTGCAACTTTTTAAGACTTATTCCAAAACTATTAGCGTATGTTAGTACTTTAACATAACAGTAAAGTTTAGTCTAAAGATTAGTCTTTAGTATTTTAGTTTATAATGTTTGCCTCGTATCGTGTGTAAGAAAAGTTTTAAGCTATAAACTACTATTTTGTTACATAATTTATACCAAGATTCGTGTGTTAATACTGTTATACGTTTTTATAATATTAATTTTATGTCTTACAAGCTCAATCTATCGTACAACTTAGAAGTTATTTGTTGTAGAATGTATGTACTGATTCTTGTTCTAGTGTGCCTTTTAATTTTGTTTTACATGAAAGTCGATGTAAATTTTAATTTATTCATTCTTAAACACATAAAATCAAAAACACTTAAAATAATAAGCTAATACTATTTAAACTTGTTTATGTTATTTATTTAAACTATTTCAGCAAGTATTAATCTTAAAAATTGAAATTCAAATTAAGTTTAATATTTTTTTATAAATTTTGTAGCTTAAATTCCAAATGAGATAGAAAAAAGTTTTATTGCTTTTATAGTCAGCAGTCAACTTGTCTTGAAATGTTATCAGACTCTTTTTTTTTAAATTTGTTGCTTTATAGGCCTATAATTAAGTGTGGATATTCGGACCTGGTAAAGTTAAAACAATGGATATCAAAGTAAAAATAAAAAAAGTTGGTCCAAAAAAAAAAAAAACTTAAATTAAACAGTTTCCGCCTTAAATCGTCTGTATTTTTATAATAAAAAACTTAATGTTATATATTTTTTACTCTAGTTAAAATAGTCTTCAACTATCCTTTAGTTATATTAAGTTTTATTTTAATATTATGTCAAACTTATTTTAATTTATATTAAAGTTTAGTTTTACATTAATACGTAATTGCATCAGTAGTTAAAAACTTGCACAAACTGTTCCACAACTTGCAAAGACCTGTTTAAATAATGTAGTTAAAACTAATAATAAACGCTTTAAAACACTTTTGTTTTTTTTAGTAGAAAATCATTATTTTTAGATATAACCACTTAAACATATTTCTTTATTAATGAAACAAGTCCGAGGGCTATTAAATTTCGTTTACTTAATCTTCTTTAAATAAATTAATCAAGTTTATACAATATCCAAAATATTTTGATTACGACTTGAATTAGTACATAATTTAATATTTAGAACTTAACAACTGTTCAAAAATATAGGTTTAATCGTTTGCTAACAAAAGATCCTAGTGAAGTAACTTCACTGGAGTATAAATAAAAACAAATTGTACAGTAATCTTCCTTTATTGTACCAACATATGTTTCTGTATGTTAACGAATCAACACACTTCAACTGGGTTCTGTAAAAAAATAATTACTGTAATGAAAGAATAGAAGCATAGAATAAAGTAGGTGTATACATGTTTTCATTAAAATAAAATATTTTCTACAGATAATCGTTAATAAAAGGTAAAATACTTAATATTAAATCCGACTGTTATAAAACTATATAATATTTGCGATTATTAATTCTAAAATAAATTAAAGTAAACTAAAATAGACAACAAAACAACAAGTAATAATATAAACAAACAACTCACACTAATGGAAAGAAAACTGATTCAAATTAACTTTACAACTAAATTTACTTTATAAAAAGAGTTATTACAATCTTTTGCTTGTAATTGTTATTATTTTAACTACAAGTGTTTTTTATTCTTTATTTATATAAAGTGATTTTTTTCGTTGTTATTTTGTTTGTGCACATGTTTTTTAATTCTTTTAAATAATGTAAATAATAAATAATTAATATATCAACTTAAGTTTTAATTAAGTTGTATTTAAGACAATTTAAGTGAATCAAATGATAATACTTTTCATTTATTATAAAAAGTTAACTGAATATTTTGAAGAAGATTAACTAGACGAGATTTGATCATCCTCGTACTTGTTGTATTAATAAATAAGTCTGTTTAAGTGTCATCGATTTTTTTGCTCTAGGTAAATAAATATTATATTTAAATAAAAATTTTAGACTGAAATTCATTTTGGAAATTACTTTATTTTTTGTGAACTTAAAATTTTTCAATCTACGCTTTTCAAAAGTTCATGTAGATAACTAAGTTAGCCGAGAACTACCTGGATAATAGGTTCGAAATCCTATCCCGAGCTAGAAACACCTACCATCTTTCAGTTCTAGAATCTTTGTTTATTAGAACTCGCGAGCCAAAAATTTGCAAACAAAGAGATTTTTACAATTTAAAACTTTACAAATAGGGTCTTAAGTAGTACTATTGTTGTCGTTATTGTCGTATTTTTTAATGTGCTTTTTATTTAATTTAGTTTCAGGTAAAATTTTCTACTATTTTAAATGTTTTTGTTTTAGCAATTTTGTCTTATAAATTAATTCAAGTTAGTTCAGTACAGCTCTATTCTATTTTTCAAATTTTTTCTAAACAGACTTTTATGCTTTATGACGTAACTATTTTTTGTTAGACTTTTCAAATTCATTATATATAACTAAAATTACTCTATAATATTCATAGTTTTTAGCAATTTTATTCCGAAGAAAGCTAAACGAAATTAATCAATAAACTTTTTTCGAAAATGAGTCAGTTATGTTTAAACTTTTTAATTAAAACCAGTACCAAAACCAAACTATTCAGATAACTAAACAGATTTGTGTAAAACAGTATACTTAAAAAAATTATAAGATTATGCGTCATAATAGGTAAATAAAATTATATGTACTATGCGATGCTATTATAAAGTTGTTTAACAAAATTTCAAGTATAAAACTTAAGTACTAGAAATGGAAAGTATTAATAGCAATTTTAATAAAAGGAAACTGACTGATTTTAACTTTCTTTAAAAAAAATATTAAACAACAAAAACAAAATTTAGAAGCGAATTTACAATAATTTAAACAAATTAGAATTATAAACAAATTTTTTTTTGCATAAACTTGGCTTATTAGTTTTTATAAATAAAGATTCTAAAACACTTAAATGATACATATTACGTCCTTTACAAACAATGGAAAACATATTATCGTTATAGTTTTTTGATCATTCTAAGTTATTCAACAAATGTATAACCTATTGCCGATTTACTTTTTATTGTCTTGTTTGTCCCATAGGTCATCCAGTTTCTTAAAGGCATTGGTAACATGTTGGTCCCTTCTTATGTGGAATCGTTGCGAAGTTCTCCCAATATACTCACTATCACAGTGGCATTTGTACTTATAGATAATCTTGCATTTTTCTGGATCAGGAGTGAGATCTTTAACAATACCGTTAAGGGGTTTTCTGGTGGAATTAGTTATTCTTAAATTTACTGCCCCAAAAGTGTTATCTACGGTTTCTCTAACTTGGTTTTAAAAAACCTTTCCTAAATATGGAAGTCTTAAATATACTGAACATTTATTTGGGCCGTGTTTTGTAGTCCTAGTGATTGTTTTTTCAATAACTTCTAAAGAGTAACCTAAGGAGCCAAAAATACTTTTAATGTTATTAATTTCTTCATTTAGTTTCACCTCGGAACATATTTTATGTGCTCGAAAAACTAAGCATGATATTGGATTGGTTTTTTGTGAGGTGGGACAAAAAGACTGCCAAGGAATATATTGGCCTACAAGTATATAATGGTTTTCTATAAATAGATAAATGGATTTTTCTCCTTTTATAATTTTTAGCACACTCAGGATTGTCCAACAAATGTTGCCCAATCGCCGAGAAGTATTTGTTCGTTGGTTTTTCCGAATGGCCATCAAACCAGCTTTTCAAGACTTTCGGAACATGCTGATCAATTCTTAAATGAAATCTTTGAGATGTTTTTTTCACGTAGTCACTACCATAGTGACAACTAAATTTATAGATGATGTTACTTTTTTCATGGGTGGGAGAAACATCTTTATAAACTCCACTTACAGGTCGATCAGTATACAAAAGTTTTGTTATACTTCTAACCCGATCACTTCTAACCCGATCATATCTAACCTGATAATTTTTAACACGATCGTTTCTAACCCGATCTAACCCAACAATTATTAACACGATCTGTATTAATATGTTTGTTTATTATTGTTTTAAAACAAGGATTTGTTTTAAAAACAAATTAATCTCAACAAAGTTGTTTGTTTAATGAAATTTAGTTTGTTTAAAATAAAACTTAATGTTCAGATAGCTTATGTTAAAATTTAACTTTTTGTATTTATTGTTATTGGAAGTTTGTTATCCTACGCTAGACCTAGGCATCAAAATCTGGGCCATTTAAACTAAATGACACTTAACAAAGTGACGAAAACTTGTATACCTTAACATCAATAACTACTGTTTTATCTAATATTTATAGATTAACAGCAAGAGAAATCAACACTTTAGTATAATACTAATTGACTTATTTACGATTTGAAGGAAAATAAGTTTAACATCAATTCTTTCATCATTCAGTGAGTTCCAATAAAACTAAACACAGCTGCACAATCTTTCAATTTAGAACTAACTTCCGATTTCTTTTCAACAAAAAACCTTCTCTTAAAAATTCAGCAAAACATATTGAGACGATTTAGTAAATTATTTCAATTACTTTAGTGCAGCAATCAGCAAAATAGTCTGAATCACGCATTTCTGCATTAAAATAAGGTTCATGGTTACTTTTATAAAATTCATTTAGAACATACTAGAATGTCAGAATTCAAACAAACTACAAAAGTTCATGAATAAAATTTATTCTTGTTCAAATATCAACCGGATATACACATCCTGACTTTTAGAGTTAGGTTCTGTACATTTGTGCAACCGTTTGTTATTTCATTATTTTTTTATCAATTATTTTTGTCGCTTTGCCAAAGCATAATCGATACAATTGAAATAAACATTATTGGAATTAAGGTACAGACAGTTGTAAAAAAAATCTAAAGTTTAAGTGCATTGACTAACCACTAAATTTAAAGTCCAAAGCACATTAAGAATACAGGTCAAATAAATATTAATCGAAAACATTGAAAAACGGTTTATTATTTAAGAGGAAAGGCGGTACTAAAAAAATCAAATCATAGAATGAACCAAACTCTACATATAAAATCAATGGTTTATAAGTTTAAAAACTTGTTAAATTACCGATAGTTTCTAGCAAAGTATATTATCTTAATCAAATAATCTTAAATCAAAGTTTTCAATTTTTTTGCAAAAATTATTTTTGTTTGGAAGCTAATTCCACATTTAAACTGAAAGATAATTACGACTGCATAAGTTTTTCGATTTATTTTTGTGGTAAATAATTATTTTATTAATGTTCAAAAATGGATTAGAAATTAGTTTTAGTTAATTTAGTTAATAAGTATAAATCTTTTGAATTCTAAAGATTAAATTTTAAGTTTTGATAGTCGTCAGTGTAAGACATATAATGAGTATTGCATCCGTTAGACTACTCCGTACTTTTTCTTTGAAGAGATTCTATATGGTTAATAAATATTTTTCAAGTATGGAGACCAGATTGGCAAGTTGCATTCAAACTTAGGGCGAATTTATATGAAATACAACTTTTTAAGAATATTAATATCAGTTTATATGAAACTTGATTTAATACAGTTAATAAAATTTAGTAATCGTAATTAGTATAGTGGTTTCATGTAAAATTATCATTATTAAATTCTAAGTTATTAAAACGAGAGTATATACTTTTTAATAAGTCAAAAGTAGAGGTAGACGTTTTTTTTAATATTAAGAACCTATCATTTACTAGAACTTAAATTTAGTTTTCTTTCTTTTGGTCAATAGTAAATTATATCTAAAGATTAAATAAGATATATTATATAATAAACTTAACTATAAAAGTTAAGTGTCGATAACTTATTATATTGCTTTTTTTTATGATGTGTATACATTTATCATGAAAATTTAAAAAATTTCAAAAACAGTTTATCACGATTAATAGTAGAAACTTCTAAAAAAAAATTCTTGATATCTTTTAAAGTTGATATTTCAAAGGTTTCCAAAAACATAAGATTATTTAGCGACAATTAAATATGAAATATAAGTATAAGTTATTTGATTAGTTTATATAACTTAAAAACTTATAATAAAACTTGTTTGTATTGTGAAACTCTAATATAGGTTTAAATTTCTAATGAAGAAAAAACTCATGACATTTACAGAAATTTAAAGGTGAAAAAAAACACTGAGAATAAAGTCAATAGACTTCAAGCTGGCTTTACTGCAGGGTTTCCCAAACTCATTTTCTAAATCGCCCCCTTTTCAGAAATTCGGAAAATAATCGCCCCCCACGATTTTACAAAGTAGTTTTTCTCTTGAGTAGAAACTTTTGAGCCGAAAAAGTTGTGTTCGAAATGTAATTTAGTCTGGTACTTCTTATGCATGCACTTTTGAGCTGTGTTCAAAGTAGTTTACAGGGCTTGAGAAAATAAGTTACATTTGTTTTCTTATAAGCCCAGTTTAGTGTATTAAAATATTTAATTATTAAAAAGCCTTGTGTAACCTGTAATTAATCCTGTTTAGATATGAACTGTTTTGAAACTAATGAAACTTTTAGGGTAGTGGTGGACAACTTTTGTAGTCAGCAATTCATATTTACTAAAAAATCTTTTCTAGTTTCAACTCGTTTAAAAAATGTAATTGCGGGCTGCATAACTTAAAAAAATAACATATAAGAAGATTGAAAAACTCGAGCGAAATTGTAATAAAATGATTTAGTATTATTGTGATCTAGGAAATACTATTGTGAACTGAAAACCAAATTGAAAGTGTATTTCAAAATATTTAGTATCAAAAAAATAAATTTTGTTTCTTTTGCACAAGTAGCTTCCAAGTTACTTAGCATGTCGATATTTGACTGGATCTTAACCGTACGTTAACCATCTGAAATCTTAATTTAAACCTGACATTATAATAATCTCTCAAATAACGAATTTCGGACATTTAGAAGTTAATACTAAGTAACTTGTTTAAACCGCACAAAGTACTAAAATTATTTTATAAATAGGCATGTTCTAAAATTACTATACCAGAGATTAAGAAACTATAAAAAAATGAACAGTTTATTTTACACATAATAAAATAAATAATAAAACATAATTTCTGATCTAGTTTAAGGAAGTTTGACCGACTGGTTGATTATCTCACATGAAAAGTGGTTTCATCAACAGCTTCAGATAATGTAGTAAAGTTATTAATTTCAATGCTAAGATATATTATAAGTAAGTTAGTTGTAAAGTTAAAAACTTAATTTTAAACTTTTTAAACTACATGTTTTGTAATAGAATACCATTAAACAGTATTTGACTTGGAATAACCTTTAGAAAACTAAACCTTAGTTTTAACATTTTCTTTTTTTTTTAGTTTAAATTCAAAAAAAATCAAAAGTTTCACAGTTAATTCTGTGAACAGAGAGCAATCGATTAAAAAATTCTTTTAATTAGCTTAAAATTTTGTTTTGTAACTGCAGCAGTCTTTTAGTGGCATATTTAATACTGTTTAAATTTATTTTTTCTCTAGTCATTAGCCTATAATAATTTACCAGAAGAAAATAGTGAAAAACGAAAAGCTAGTGTTTAACTAACAAAATAAACAACACATTCTAATTGCTAATATATTAAAAATTAAGATAAAACAAAAAACATTTGTATTAATAGTTTAAAATTCTTTAATGTATAGGTTTTTTTAACAATAACAAATCAAGTTTGAGTTGAAGAATCTTTTAAATGAAAAATTTGAAGTAATTTCAAATAGAGACCTTAAATCTATACTCTTTTAAAACCAAAAAAAAACTTAAAATAAAAACTTAAATGGTTATCAAGATTTATTTATTTATACAGATTAAACAAGTAATAACAAAAATAATTCAAATAAATTTCTTTCAAACAAACACTTTAATCACTATGCTATAAAAACTTTCAATGTAATGTAATACGAAATATAAACTACGAAAATAACCAGGTTAACATAAAATTAATAACAGATTTAAAACATAAATGATTTAATAAATACAGTAGACTTCCGCTTGAGTTGGCACTTTGAAGGAAATAAAAAAGTGCAAACTCAAAAATTATTACCTTTTTTTACAAAATGATAAACTTGAATATGTTATATGCAATAACGTTATGCATAAACATTAAATCAATTAAAACATAAAACAAACATTCATTAAAAAAGTAGATCTATATAAGATATTAAATATTATGATTTTTTTGTTTTATTAATACTTAGTTAGTAATAGGCTTTATTTAAGTTAAATTTTAGAAAACATGAATTTGCAATTTTTTGGGTAAAAAGAGCGAACTCAAGAGGAAGTCTATCGTAATTAATATCTATTAGGCATTATGCAAACCTGTTGTAGAATAAATAACTTAATAAAATTTTATTATAAAAAGACTATTTAAATACAATACAAACCAGGTTAAATAAAAAGTATTTTAAAAGATTAAATAAAACAAAAAAAATTCATAAAATAATATCTGCTACTGAAGTCTAATATAATGTGTAGGATGAGGTTCATGACTGCTTGCAAGTTTTTCTAATCTGATTCTTAATCAGTAAAAAAAAAGCCTTTTTTACAAATATCTAGATTAGATCTTTTGCTCAAGATGTTGATAACTGATCTGAAAGCTTTCTCAACAACATAGCTAGAAGGAAAAACTATAAACAATAATTTATATTACTCTCAAATGATTGGGAACTTTTGCCTTAGTTTTTGTTGAGTCCAAAAGCTTTCATTTCGTTCTTTTGAAAAGTTCACTTTTAGTTCAAGGTCAGTCACTTTTCAAAATACAATTGGAAATATCATGAGGTGATATAACTATCACCTCATGATATTTCCAATTGTTTTTTGAAAAGTCACAAGTTAGACTAAGAAATAAAACTATACAGGGTTGCCAATTTACCTAGAAACTTAATAATATATAACATAGATTTTTATGAACAATTTATGATCCCAAATAACATATATGTCAGGTTATAAAATGGTGAGAGGGATTCCGATCGTCTATGATCTATGTAATTGTTAAATAAGAAAATATATGAATGAAAATATGTAATTTACTTGAAAGTAGGAGTCATAAGTACTCGATTTTTTTTCTCTATATTTTACATAAATAAAATAAACTTGTTTTGTTTAATTTTACTTCAGGGTCAAATATTTACTAGCAAGCTAAAATTAGTAAATTAGCAATTTAAAAAATAAAAATTTTATGACAGCCCAAAATTTCATAATCGCCCCCTTACAAGTTATCGCCCACCCTTTCGCCCCCTTACTAATTATCGCCCCCCGACTTACTAAAATCGCCCCCAGGGGGGCGATATCGCCCACTTTGGGAAACCCTGCTTTACTGTAATGAATAAAAAGTAAATATGTTGCGTGAAATAATCGTCTAAAAAATAATTGATTAAAGGAAACAAAGAACTCGATTGAGTCTTTATAAACTTATGCTGCTAGTTATACTTAATTTAACTATAATTAATTTACTAACCTATTTCAAAACGTTTTTTAGTATATTTCGTTTTTACTTACGTTATTTCAATTGTTCATAATAAAGTAAATTTTAAAGAATTTTTTGTCAACTAAAGTACCAATTTAAGTCGTAATTGTATTAAAAGTTAGTTAACTCAAAACGAAATTATTTTAAAAAAGAAAAAATGGTGTGTACTCTTTTTAAGCCTACTTTTGCCGATATTGACTATGAAAACCATAGTCTACCATGGGCACCACATATTTTTACCACACAGATTTCAAAATGTTTATGATCATACACTTCACATTTTTCTTGTTGCTCTTTTTACAAGAACAACCACGAAAAATGCAATATAAACATATGATAACATAAAAAGGGACAAGTGGTAAAAATGCTGTGAAAAACAAAAATATATATCTCATCTTTAAATATATAAATAACAATAAACATGAGTATAAAAAAACTATAAATCATACTATACTTTAATAAAATCTGTAAATTTTTCTTTGTATGTGCTAAAATGTATTTTTAAAAATATAAAATATCTAATACTTCTAAGATGTGTTATAGCTCAATTATGATTAATAATTCCCATAATTATAGTTGTTCTAAAAACTTAAGGCAATGTAAATATACGTTTCTATACTTAGCTGAATATTTGCAGCCTTAAATTCTTATATTTTCATTCTAATACATCAAACCTAAAGTTCACATTGTATAGTTTTAATACTTTATATATGTGTTCTTGTAAGTCGTCTAAACCTACATATGAAATTAAATAAATTAAACTAATATTCTATTTTTTTTAAATAATATTTTTTTTTTGGTAGAATAACAAAAAATAGTAATGATATAATAATTTATATCTCATTTATTCGTTGGTAGCTATATATTTGCAATAAAGGCAATAGCATTTCTAAGATTTTAGCGCATCATAAGTCTTGTCCGTCATCTTCAGATCTTCAGGCAGCTTTTATGGTACCATTTGTTGCAGTTGTCGCAGCCTAACTAAAATCAAGTTGTTTACTGTTTAGTTTAAACATAGTTAAAATCGTAACTACTTAGTAGTTTTTATTAAATTTGCATATATTTGATATAATAAAAAATTTAACCCATTTTATTTTTTCATTCTCATCTAGGTTCTGTCTTTGAAGGCTAATTGGTTAGTATCATTGGCAAATGTTGCATGCATTCAGGTTTACAACTGTAGAGTATTTTTTTTAATATTTACTTATATGAAACATAATATCTTAATAGTTTCTTAACTTATCTAAGTGTTAATAAATAATAGAAAACTTTGTAAAAATCAGTTTTACCTCCATCCCTAACCAAACTCGTCACTATATCTAATCTTTTCAAATGGTTTTCCTGACAATCTGTTGTTATCTTTTTTTTTTTTGGAAAAACTGGATAGCTTGATAGTGTTTGCTCTGCAGCCTAAATATTAATACTAATATAAACAATTCAATTGTTAAAGAATATAAAAAGGTTTTATTATTTTTATACACTAAAATAAAATTTTATTTTTACCTCGAAGACATGTAGTCCGCAGCTATTATGATCTTTTTGTCGGTTGTGGGTTATTCTTATAACTTTTAACTGACTAACTTTTTCTAACAAATCACTATTTCTTTTTACTTATTGCCTAAATTGTAAAAAAAAATATTACTCACACTTAAAAAAAATATATATTAACTTTACGAAATGAAATAACATTTCGAAAAAAAAACATTCTATAACTATTGCTAATAATGTACTAACTTAATGTTATCTATAAACTTTATGCCTTCATCTTCTTCTTCATATTGGTCATGCAAGGCATCAAAAATATACACATTCTTTTCCATAATAATCTAAAAATTTAATATGGATTGGAAGTTTAGGTGATATTTAACATTGCGATATTTGGATATACAAAGAAATGTTACATAACTTTGCGGAATTGAAAAGGTATCTTCTAGTTCATTTGGAATCTTGAAACTTTACAGGATTTCTCTTCAGAGATTCTAGAAGCGTGATCTATTTTTATTTTAAAATTTGTATTTAAAATTTATTATTTAACTATGTTTTAAATCTACTTACTTAAACGCAATATTAACGCTAGATAGCCTAGTAAAAACTGTCATATATAACTTTGCGGAATTGAAAAGGTAACTTCTAGTTTATTTGGAATCCTGAAATTTTACAGGGTTCCTCTTCAGAGGTTTTTAGAAGCGTGATCTGTTTTTATTTTAAGATTTTGTTTTATTTTTTTTTTTTTTAATTATAATTTAAATTTACATACTTGAACGCAATAATATTAACGCTAGATAGCCTAGTAAAAACTGTCTTATATAACTTTGCGGAATTGAAAAGGTAACTTCTAGTTCATTTGGAATCCTGAAACTTTACAGGATTCCTCTTCAGAGGTTTTAGAAGCATGATCTATTTTTGTGCAAATAATGTATCGAAACATGAAAGCGAAGTAAATAAATACTTAATTTTTTAATTAAGTATTAAATTTAAAATTTTATTTAATAACTTATTTTAATAAAAGTACAGGTTGCATTCAATAAATATCAAATTTCCTGGAATCCAACTAGAAAAGTGCATTGTGACAGATCCCACACTTAATTTAAAAGAAGTATTGAAGCCCAAACAAGAGTTGACCGAAAAAAAAGACATGAAAAAAAGTTGCAAGTATTCAACTGTGGTCGATATGCAAAAAATTACTCCAAAAGCAAATTCATTTTTTTTTTAGAAATTGTATTACTAGTCTTTTTTTTTCAAGATCACAGGTAATAAAAAACAAAAGAAAAGCAAAAATTCAGAAAAACAACCAATAAAAGTTAATGAAGATAATGATCAACATTCAACAATGACGGTAAGAATTTGTAAAAACTTATAATAAAAACTTTAAGAACGTAAAGAAAACTTAATTTTTTACTTAGAAAATGTTTTAATAGTGTTATTTTTTTAAAGATCACGGGTAATAAAAAACAAAAGCAAAGCAAAATTTCAGAAAAAGAACCAATAAAAGGTGATGAAGATAATTATCAACATTCAACAATGACGGTAAGTACTTATAAAAATCTATAATAAAAACTTTAAACACGTAAGAAAACTTATTTTTTACAGAAAAGTTAAAAACTATCCGTAAAACAACTAACAAGAGGTTGCAAAGAACCCGAATATGAATGAAATTTTGTTAAAGATCCTGAAGGACAAGTTGTTTATTGTTTTTTGTGGTTATAATTAAAGTAAACATAATTTTTTGAATTTAAATAATTTACAGGTTACATTTTTAAAGGAATAGAGAGCCAAGTATAGATAGTAGCTTTTTTACTATCATAACATCAGCACTAAGCAATAAAACTGGATATTGTAGAGATGTTAATCACGAAGATTTATGCTCATTAAACAAAAATTCTATAGCACACAGAGGAGAACTTCTAATCAATGTAAGTCAATTGTTTTTTCAAAAGAATTTTTTTTAACATAAGTTATAATGTACGCAGGTGATCGATGCATTTTTCATTAATGTTACAAACGTAATGAAAACAAATAAAGTGTATTTCCATCCATGTGACCGATCTAATACTGAAAAGTTGTATAGAGGAGAAACTGTTGAAGAGTTTCTTAGAAAAAATAAGTTATGTTCTAAATTATTTATTTACTGTATAATGTACTCTATGTTTGATAGACATATAATTATTCAGTTTGTTAACAGTTAAGCTTATTTTACCTTTTGTTGTCTTAAATATGGCGTTCCACTTTATCACTACGTTGGAATTGTTAACAATGTTTCATTTATATTTAAAAAAAACTAGTTAAATGTAGTTCTATAAACAATTTTGAAGATATATTTTTGTTAACTGAAATATTAGGTCTGTTTTTATAAAAAGATAAAGAGTCTTATATTGCCTAAAATAGCTTTACATTAGCCTTAGATGTCATAAGATTACTGATAAAAAAGCTATAGAAAATATTGTTTAAAAACAGAAACTTAAAGAAAGTTGATTATCAAAAGTGTAAAACAACTTTTTGTACACATTTTCTTTTATAAATCGATCGAGTTATTTAAGTTGGTAGATTGTTATTTTTATATTGAATGTTATACAAAATCAATTAAATGTTTCAGTGTTGTTATTGTAGAAAAAATGTTTGTTTATTTTTTAACGTAGAAGTTAACCAGATAAAAGTTTAATTTAATATATTTTAAATGACGTTAATGAAAAAAATATTTCATTCAAAGTTAGGTACAAAACTTTAATTGAGAATGTTTTCTACTAGTTCGTTGTAAAGAAAAAAAAAACATTTTTTCGACCCGTTCATGAGCTCAGAAGAAGAAAAAAAAAAGAGAAATTTTTGACAAATATGACGTAAGCGCCGTTTTTATTTTTAAGCATACTAATGTATTCATTGTAAACTTATATTTGTTTAAATCCAAACTATTTGTTTTAATATTTTAAATGTTTCTAGTAATCTCTATTTTAAGTTTCAATAGAATAAAAAAAGAACAGTCAAATGAAAGATGAATTATGTTTTAAGCTGTTTAAAAAGATAATAATCAGAAAAGTTAGCAATAAAAAAATAATTTACATCCTTCGACCAATCGTTTTAAGATTTTTTTGTTCAACATATATGATGAAATATCAATCAGCTATTTCAATATTTAAGTCAATATCAAGCTAGCATTATTTTGTATTTAAGTTGTTAGTTTTGTTTTAATTTACTTTAAAAAAGTTTAGATAAAAAATTAGTGAATAGAAACTTAAAGTTTTATCTATACATTTTTTTGTCAATGTAGAAAACAACTAGAAAAAGAAAGTTTGTTAGATAAATTGAGTACGTTTGAAGCAGTTGGCATAAATCATCACAATTCGCAGGCAGACGGAATAAGCTAAGGATTCATGTCATTGAAGTATGAAGATAATCTGTTTATTAATAACTTAAATTATTTTTTAGATATTTTATTTTCAACTAATTTTTAAAATTTTCATTTATAATTTAGGCTGCAGAACAAATTGTACTTACATACCCGTTGCTTCCGACTAGAATTCATCTATCTACCGGAGCATCTCAAAGTTGTAGCAAAAGAATGGAAGTGGCAACTATGCTGATAAAGGAAAGAGGTAAAAAATATTACAACGATTAACTACTAACTATATTTAGTGAGTTTTGTTAATGTAATAAAAATGTTAAACTGTTCAATTAATATACTAATTAATGTTTACTTCCAGTGCTACAGATGCTTTCGGTATTACCCTAGGAAAAAAAGCAACTTAATAATGAAATTAAATGGGTTGGTATGTTAGTTTTCAGTGTTTTGTAAAAATATTGTGTAACGCTTGTTTGAAAAATATATATTATAATTAGAGCAGCAGTTCGTAAACTAGGGTTAATTTTGTTCATAAATTTTTTATAACTTTTTTAATTCGCTTCCTACAGGTTGTTTGTTATATTGAAAAGTACCTTTCCTAAAATTTTGAATGAAATTGCTTTACAAATAAAGTAGGAAATAGATTTTCAGTGATTTTTTTTAAATTCCGAGAAAATTGCCCTTGAAAATTTTCAGTTCTATACGGTTGTATCAGAGTTATTTTATAAAAAAAGTTATATCTCAAAACTTATTTGATTTTGTTATGTAAAAACTATCTTACAGTATATACTCTAAGCTTTAAAATAAGAGCCATTGTTTGTTTTATCAAATGTAACCCCCTATGCCCTTAACATTTGAAAGTTTGTTAATTTATGTTTGCTAATAAATTCTTTTTCAAATTCAAATTACTTTTGAGACATAAGCAATCAAAGTTTTTGAGTTGAATAGTTGTCTAAAAAAATAATTTTACTAACTATACCTGGTATACGAAAGGATCTTTCGCATATCGAGTTATACACCTTTGCAGGGCACAGATAAAGTTTTTAATGTTAACCTGTTAAGAGCAAAGTATTGAAAAATAGTAGTTACTGAAGTAAACAAACAACTTATAAAGAATTTATATCTAATATTTTACTATGCTTTTAACCACTAAGTATATTATAACTTGTTCATATTTACCAAAAACTAGCTTTTTAAAAAAATAATACAGTACTTTTACCTTTTCCAATTAAATCGTTTGATAACCATTGATCTAGAAGTCAAAATTAAAAAAAAAAAACGGTTAAGAATTTTTTAAAACTTAATTGCTTCACTATATATCAAGCTACAAGCAATAAATTTAACTTTATGTTTTCAATACATACAAATAAGATGATGTCTAAAAGGCTTACCTTGGACTTAGAAGGTTGTGTTTTATTATTATTTATACAACTATTAGGACTAAAATATAAAAAAAAAATTTATTTTTTCAATCTCATTTAAATTAACTTTATATAAAGTTATTACAGTAAAAAATGCAAAGTAAAATGTTAAAAGTGTAAATCTTAAGTGTAATTCAAACATTTTTATGTACTTACACGAACTATCAATAAATTTAACAAAATCTTTGAAAACATACTAAAAGTTTGTAGGTTTTTATGTTTAATTAGTCATTATAATTAGTTAGCTTAGCTTGTATCTTATATGATTAATAAGACTGGGCTACTTAATTCATAAATTATACAGTTTTAATTATAGTAAATGTGCTAAGGTAGATAAATGAAAGTAAAAGTCATTTCTTAGTAAATTATAAACTGTAAATTTAATTTTCACGTTTTTGTTCTTTTAACTACAAACTTTATTTGATTAGCTTTATAATTTTCAAATAAATATAATCTTTAATTTTTTTGTTTAGAAATAATTGATAAAAAGCAGTTCTATAAGTTAAATATTATTATTTATCTTTAAAATTTTGTGCTATAACCGAAATTCAAACTTATTTACGTCAATTTCTTTATTTGATAAAAATGTCTAGTTTAAGTGATAAAGTTTGCTTTATAATAATTATCGTTAACTTTAAATTACTTAGACAATGGCAATTTTACTTTCAAACTAATAAATATTTTTTACTATTCCTTAATAATATATCTTACGATTGTTTTTTAATTTTATCTAAATATTATTAAAATAAGCTTAATATAAAAAAATAAGTAAAAAAAATAATTAAAAGTTAAGATTTTAATACATTTAAATAACTATTAACAAATTGATTGGATTTATGAACGTTAATTTATGTTGTTTGGTAAAACAGTCAAATTTAAAAGATAATGTTCGCTTTAGAACAATAATCGTTGAATTTAAATTAGTAAGATAATTGCAATTTTACTTTCAAAATCAGAATGTTTTTTTACTAGTTCCTAATAACTAGTTATACAATTAATATTATAATTTAATTTTGTTATTATCAAATTAAGCTTAATTTCAAAAAAATAACAAAAACTTAAAAAATAGTTAAGATTCAATATTTTATTACATTTATATAATTACTAATTAATTAATCGAATTTGTTAACGTCGATTACTTTTTTTGATAAAGAATTAACTTTAAGTTATAAAGTTTGCTTTAAAACAATTATCGTTGATTAAAAACTATTTAGTTAGACAGTTCCAAATTTAAAAAATACTTTTTAGTAATCATTAATAACTGATTATATAATTAACATTATATTTTTTTAAAATTTTTATTAAACTAAATTAATTCTAAAAAAATAGTAAAACAATTAAAAAATAGTTAAGAGTTTAAATTTTATTATAATTATATAACTACCAATTATTTGATCGATTATGTTAAAATTAACCTAATTATTTCTAACAAATACACTTATCTGAAAAAAAGAAGAAAATAATTATTTCATCTGTTTTGGTACTTCTTTTAGTCTATAAATGGTTTATTTAAAGTTTATTAAAACCTTAACTACTTAATTCAGTTTTAAAGCCCTGCTCTTACTATTTAAGCCCTTTTTTTACTACTTCCAACTATAGTTGTGAACAGTGAGTTTTGATAAAAGTAAAATATACAAACCGAGGGATAGGATAGAATTCGTCCAAAAAATGGCGCCAACAAAAGTAGAGTATGCTCTATAACTTAAGCAGCACAAATTATCAAAAGTGTACAACAGCTTATAGTTTAAAACATCTATTTATCTTAAAATTCATATAGTTAACACATAAAAAGAAATATAATATAAATAACCTATTAGTAAAGTATATATTTTGTAATTAGTTTAAATTTGTTTTGTAAAAACTTTTGATTGTAGCTCAGACACCAAAAGATCTTTCTCTACTTTAGGTCCATTGACTATAGTTTTAAGCATACTGTTTTTTTTTACTGCCCAACAAGTTTTTCTAGACTCTTAGCGTATGTTGTTAAAGTTTTACTATTATAGGAAGGTTTTTAAACATGTTTGTATACCATTTGAAACTTGTTATTAAGGCCATAGGGGGGGTAGAAGCCATTTTTTGACCAAAAATAACATATAGACTTATATTATAGTAAATTTCATAATCTTTCAGATGCTTTTTTTAGATTTTAAAAATATAAAGTAACTTTTTTTTTATGACCGGTTATATAAAGGGTTGTCTTTATAAAGGGTATATAAAGGGTAACTTTAAAGCCGTTTTTCTCGAGTTTTTAAAAACGGGCTTTAAAATCTATCTCCTCCTTCATTTTTCAAGCAATCTTCTTCAAATTTTCAGGAAATGTTCCTTACATTATGAGAAAAAAACGTTATTTGTGAATTTTAATAATTTAAAAAAATAAAAATTTTATGACAAAAATTAAAAAAAAAAAGTGATTTTTTATCAAAAAAAATTTTTTTTTTTCAAAAAAAAAGGTATTTTTACTTAAAATTTTTTAAAGTCACAAATAACGTTTTTTTGTTATTGTATAAAGAATAGACTGTAAAAGTTTGAAGAAGATTGCTCAAAAAATGAAGGAGGAGATATATTTTGAATGCATGAGTCTTTTTTCGCCGTTTTAGTTTTTCCTTCCCCATAAGGAACCTGTTATGCGGCCTGACTTTGGCCGGTCATATCTCAAAAACTAATTCGAATTTTTAAAAACCGTAAAAAGCAACTTGAAGCTTAGTAAAAACTCTATAAAATAAGATCAACTTGTAAAAAACATGGCCTACCCCCCCCTATGGCCTTAACTTAACAAATTATTCATTTTGTTTTATATTTTATTTCACAAAGGTTTTCAAAACTATACAAGTTCCATTTTCAAGTGATGAATGTTAAGTGAATTTTGAAAAAAACTTGGTTATTGAACAGCTAAAAATATCGTTAAATTATGATGTATGATAAATTAAAATAAATACAAAATTTAGAGGTTTAGCAACTAAAGTAAAGGTATCTTTATTAATAAATTGTTAATAATTTTGGTTTTTAATTTAATGCTATTAAGGGCATAGGGGGGGGTAAACACCCTTTTTTGGTTTTTGATCTTATTTTATATAGTTTTTACTAAGCTACAAGATGCTTTTTACAGATTTAAAAAATTCAAAATAATTTTTGAGATATAGCCGGTCAAAGTTGGAGCCAACAATAGGTTCCTTATGGGAGGCCCAAACTAAAATGGCAAAAATAGACTGTTTCACTAAAAATCTATCTTCTCCTACGTTTTTAAAGATAACTACCTCAAACTTTTAGGAAATGTTTCTTGATATATTTAGAAAATTCTGTTGGAAGGAATTTCTGAAAAAATAATAACTAAAAATTTTTTATAAAAAATAAACAAAAAAAAAGTTTTTTTTTGTTTTTTTGTTATAAAATTTTTATTTTTTAATTTTTTAAAATTCTGTTCCGACAGAATTTTCTAAATACTGTAAGAAACATTTCCTAAAAACTTGAGATAGTTATCTCTAAAAATGTAGGAGAAGATAGATTTTTAGAAACATATTTAGAAACACTGCGTAATATAAAAACAAAAAGAATAAAACAGTAGTTTTTGATTTTTTGTTGTATACTAGAAGAAGGGTTATCAAACTTTTGGCTAACAGGCCAAATACAGCCCTCAAGGTCACTCAACTTGCCTTTTTTGCTTCTAAGAATGGCAGACCTGATTAAGGTATTTATAGATTTTTAAGCTTGATTCACATAGATGTTTTTTTAGTTTTTGCTCATACCATGAATTTTTTCTATTTTAATTGAAACTCAGATTAAGCACATTTAACTCAGCTTAATTTTGGTCACTCATGATGGCTTTTTTTTCATGATGAGTGGTAATTTTGATAGTTTTTTCTGTAAACATTTAAGTTTGATTTTCATAAAATACTGATTACTATGGTTCATAATTGTCAAGCAAAATCATTTTTTTGGTAATATTGGCAAAGTGTTAGTCTTTTCAGTTCAAATGCTTAAAAGTTTGTGAGTTATTAAAATAGAACAGCAACAAATAAATAGAAGCACTTTGTGTCCATGTTCATCAGTTTTTAAATTGTGGTTTACAATGCTGTAGCAAAATAAACTAGTAATAACCATTGCAATAAATCTTAAATAAGTTAACAGAGGCAGCAAATGTTTAATCAGTGAAATAACAATGTAACAAAACTGTAATAATAACTAAATAGAGCATACAAATAATTTTCTGAGAAAAAACTCACTTCAGAAATTTTACAAAAATGATAAAAAGTTACATAAAATCAAGAAATGCCTCTTTAAAACTTTCTTTGAATAGTCTTAAATTGTGCACAATGTATTTTTGTGATGATTGCCACATGTAGAAAAAGTTTCACCGAAAAACCTCAAGGTCACATTTTTTGGGTCCCTTACAGTTTACATGGAGGGTTGTTTTCAGAAAATCAAAATTAGCAACTGTGAAATTTTTTTAAAATCATTTTAAATTTTGCTTTTGATGTTTTTGAGATATTCTCAAAGTTTTTTAGTTAAAAACTTAATGTCAATTTTTTTATAAAACCCTTTTGTATACACATGTGAAATCTAGATTGTGGTTTCATATTTGTAAAATTAAATAAAAGTTTTTTAACTCAAAAATTACAGATTAATGAGTACTTGTAATACTTATAAGTTCATTCAAAATATAGTAATAAAAAGAAATATTATATCATTGTCCAAAAACTCTATTTGCTTAGTATCTTCAAGTAAATTCTTACCAACAGCTTCTTCTGTATATGGAATAAATAAAAATTTGTCAAAGAATAACACCATGCCACAGAAATCAATTTTGTAAGTTTTATCACATTCACTCATTGAAATTATAGTTAATTTGATGGAATTATCTTTAATGTAAAAATTAAATAAAACAGCTATTAGATAATTTTTACAACTTTATATAATTACATAAATATAAACAAGCCGTTAACTATCTTTGTTTTGAAAGAATACAAATTTTTGTTTTTATTAGTTAAAGTTTAATGTAATATTATACTTCTAACCTTTTTCAAGTTTTCTAAGATTTTAGTTTTCATACTTTTTTTGTCTTTTTTTAATCTAAATTTTTTTGTTGTATACAGAATTTTAAATTTTTTACTAAGTATATTTATATATTTTTTTTTATAAATCAAAGGTTTATTTTTATTTGATAATTTTAAGTCCTAAATGTTCTCTGGGGTGCATCTATAAAGTTTATTAGGGTTAATCTGGTGCCTTGTAAAAAATTTAAATTTAGTAGTAGTGTAGACAAAACATGAAAGTTTCTTCAGTGTGGAAAATCATATTTAAAAAAATCACAAAAAAAAAATGTCTCTCAGCTATTATCAAAGTTGAGCTAATGTCATTTCAAAATATCTTAAATCAGTATTTTAAAAAAGGTTAATGGTAAAGATTTTACGTAATACATTTTTTACCTTTGTTGTCAATTTTATGATTACAATAACTTAAAGAATTTATTAATATTTTTTTACAAATATATTTTAACAGTTATTTAGAGTTTTGTCTTTAAAAATTACATTAATAACAAATATTCGTTGATATTTTTTTGAGAAAAAAGTGAAATAGATTGATTAAAACTAGCAAAACTGTTAAAAGAGTGTAAATGAATTTTCTTATCCATTTAGAATTAGAAACATCTCCTGGACAATTGAATAGTGATACCAATCAAGGGGGCATAATGCCAATGTAAATTAGGTCCATTTTAATAACTGTAATCTTAAGTGGAAGAGACAAATTTCTGATATTTTACAAATTTTAGAAAAAACTTTAGAAGTAATATCTGTTTTTGAATATAGTGCTTCCAATTTTAATTTCAATGCTTCTTAAAACTTTTAAAGACTTAAATCTCTCTTATTTTTTGATTTTTTTATGCCTAGCAAACTTTACCTAGTAGCAGCTTGAGTAAATTATGCCTACAAGCTTGCCAAAATATTGACTTACATAGACACTTTTCAAGTGACAAAAAAGTACCTGTGATGCGCCCTGTACTGCATCTTGTAGTGTCAACAACCATAGTGTTAAGGTGTTTACACATTTATATTTTTAAATGAGAGCTATTAACACTTATGCCCAGAATACTTTTTTTTTTTTAATGAAGTATATACTCTTTTTCTGAGACAAAAACATGCAAAAATTTTTCTTTGAATTATTGTCTAATGCTTCATTAGTTTGTCATACCTATGCACCAGAAAGTATTTTAAGGCAGTCCAATTTGGTCTAAAAGTATAAAAATTTTATTAAGTTATTTTGTTAATTGTTTTTGAATAAATGCAAAACTGAAATTAAAACACAATATATTTTCACCATTATCTATTAATACAGATACAGTTGTTGATAGTTGAGCCTGAGCTTATTTTAGCAGCAACTAAGCTATCCTCTTTTTAAGAATGTCAGCAGGTAAAATGGTGATGCACCTTTTTTCACAACACACTTATGCAATTGATGCTTTAGAAATTCAGCTTTTGATGGCACATTCGAATCTAAAATGCAAAAATCAATAAGGAAAATACCAGAAGTTTATTAAATTGTCATCACAGCTGAGCAGGATGAGTCTGAGATTTACTTCCTTATTTATTGCTAAAGTTTTTTCATTCTTCTAGTGTATTTTTTGTCTAAAGAGACATAAAAGCTACTTAGTCAGTTTTCATGCTTTCAAGATAAAGTAAGTCAGTTTTCTTCTTGCGATAGATAAGGTTCTTTAATCTTTTTTCATATTTTTTCAGTACTTCTAGGTCATAACTGCTTAGTTTCCTCTATGTCTAACCCTTTGCTTTTATTACCTTTCACTATTGACTTGTAATGATCTAGAAGCTTCTCCAAGTAATATTTAAACACTGACAACTTTTAAGAGCAATGTCAGACTTTTCATAATGAACTGTCACTTCTTTACATATAATTTTAACAACTTGAAACTTAGAATAACATTTGTTCTTTGTTCCCTTTTTTCAGCTATTAGTTTTTGTCTATTTGAATAATAACAAATCAGAACTGCAAGTTAGTTGGCAGTTTGCTACCAGTTATACTTAAAATGAATGGACTTGTTGACTTTTTATACAAAGGCTCAGATGTATTCTGTAAAGAACTCATCATTATCTAATAATAAGAAATGATAACCCTATAAAATATATTATAAGTTTTTAGTAGACTATAATGAAAATTGATTAGTTAACTTTAGATAAAAAGAATTTATAAAATTAAATTTTTGTTTATAAATAGAATAAGTTATGAAAGAAGTCACATATAAAACATTATGTTGCACAAGAAAAATACTTAACAAAATATACTATAACTGAAAATAAGTCTAAATTTGTTTCATAACTGTGCTGCTGCTGATCATTTTACTTGCACTTACTAATTTAGAGTTTAGTAATTCTATTATTGCTTGGTACATTTTAGTAGGTCTATTATGAGCCATTTCGTTCAATTTGGCATTCAACTAAATAAAATACACTTGCACACAAGGAAGTTCAAATTAATTAAATAACAAAAAAAGATTTCCAATATCTTTTGGGAGAAGAACATTTAATTTTTTGTTCTTTTAATTATCTTCTTCCGTAAGAAACCAATTGAATTTATAACTTTTATTAATCATTTCATAAAGTTTAAGATTATTAATATTTGAAATAATAAAAATAAATAATTTTGTTAAAAATATAAAAAAAACCAATAAACAAAGTTGTTAAAAATCATTAGCTCATTTTTGGTTAAAGCTAAGAAGGTCTTTTTTTGTGCTGCTTTTTACATAGTTATTTTGTTCTTAATTTTACAGAAACTCTTTAAGGTCAGGGCACCACCTGCAGCCTAATAATCCTACTAACTTTTTATATATTTTCAATTATTTTGTTACTATTATATTTATTTTCTAAATATGAAACTATTCTATTGAATTAATAACTTTAGGAGTTTTTTTGGAACCAAAGTTGATAAAGTTCAAAGGAAGGGTAGTTTATCACAATCAAGAGCTGACACCAAAATAGAAAAAAAAAAAACAAATGAAAAAGTATCTGATAAAATTGATAAAAAAGTAATATCCTCAAAAACAAAAAGTAATAAAGCTTATGAAAACACTTTTATAAAGTCAATAACTAATATAGTAGAAAAAAATACTCCTATAAAAAGAAAAAAAGAATCAGTGAATGATAAAGAAAGTTCTGATGAAGATTCACCTTTAAAAGTAAAAAAAAAGAAAAGAAGAACAAAGTTAGACTCTACATCATCTGAAGACTCGCTTAATGAACCCATGAACAGATTGGTAAAACCAGAGCCTGTAAGTAAAAACAATATTTACAAAACCTAATGTAACTTAGTTTAAAATTATTTGTGCTAGTAGTTGTTAATTGTTAAAAAGGTTGAATTTTTCACAAAGACAATTTTGCTCAAAGAATCACTTTTGCACAAGTATTGATTTTGCACAAAAGTAAAAAATAAAAAATAAAACTACTGACCAAGAGTAAGGGCTAGGGGTAACAGTGGAAGTAAAAAAATATACATATAAGTACGAGAGATAAAAATGGACAGGGCTAATTGGTAACAGTGATATTACAATAAAATCTAAACCTGTGCTAAACTGGCACTGTGCAAAAGTGTCCCTTTGTGCATTCTAACCCTATCCTTATAGTTTTTTTCAATATCTACTTTAACTTTTATCTAATATTTTCTAATTTTAAAGCTTTTAATGATAAGCCACAGCTAATAACTACAAATGTGTAATAAATTGTAAATTAAACAATTATACAATCCACAACTCAATAAAAAATGTAACTAAAATAGATCATCCTGTCCTGTTAACAGAGTTGCTACTTTACCTAGAAACCTGAAAAACCCTGGAATTTGACAATTTAGGCAAAACAAACTAGGAAAAACCTGGAATTTGAGAAATTTTGAAAAAAAACATAAAAAAAACCTGGAATTTTGTTCGAAAATCACTAAAAAAACCTGGAATTTTAACAATTTTCACATTTTCAGGAGTAAAATTTTAATTTGTCTCAAAAAATCTATTATATAAATAAAAAAATTTGTCATCATCAAGTATTTTTTTATTAACTTTTTTTTTTAAATAGCTTAACAGTATCTTTTCAATGTTTTTGTACTATTTAACACAGTTTCTTACCTTAAACTTAACTTTAACAGAGTTGCCACACACTCAGGGAATTTAGGGAAACTCAGGGAATTTTGATTGTTTTATTTAAGCTCAGAGAAACTCAGGGCAGTTTTGATTTTTTTCTAAAAATTTCAGGGAAATTTTAAGATTTTTAAAAAAATCCCAGGGAATTTTTTTCCTAGATCGAGAATGAGATTTAGTTAATCCAATTTCAAAATTTTGTTCAAAACAGTTAATTTAATTTTATTTCAAGTGCTTATTTAGAAATTTTTAAGCCTTGCAACTAGTTCTTAGATATTTATAGAATTAACATTGTAATATTTTAATAATTAATAATATTTTTAAGGATTTGAAAAAAACTTATAGTAACTCAGGAAAGTATAAGGTTACTCAGGGAAGTTTTTAGTCACTCAGGGAAGATTTTTTTAACCAAAGAGTGGCAACCCTGCTTTAAACTAAAAATAGACCCAAAAATGTGTACTTTTAAAAACCTGGAAAAAATGCGGAAAACGTGGAAAAAATTTAGAAAAAAGGAGTGGCAACCCTGTGTTAATAAATGTAGTAGTAAAGAAAAGTTCTTTTGTGCATAAAATAATTTTTATTATTTTTAGACACAACAAATTTTTGTAAAGGATAAGTCGGTTACTTAAGCTTTTTCTGTAGTTAAGGTATGAACTTTAGACAGCTTTTTCAAAAAGGCATTATGAAAGTTTGATACATGTTCAAATTTTGAATATATATTTAATTTTTTTTATAGTTTACCATTATTACATCATTGTTTTTTTATCAGCTTGAAAAAACTTTACTTTTATTCTGTTACATTATTTTTAGTACAGGTACAAAATAATGAAATGAAGGTGCTATACTGATTTTGAAATCTTTTTTGGCAAAATATTTTTTAAATAAGTTTTTAAAAATGTTTTAAATAATTCTGAAAAAATTGAAATTGGCCTTGGAAATTTTTGATTGCATATGGTATGTAAAACTTTTTTTAAATAAACTGGTTATATTTCAAAAGTAAATTGTAGTTTTTATGTTTTTAAAAAAGTATCTTATAGTATATACTTAAATAAGCACCAGTTTTTCAAATAAGTAATTTTTGAAAAAAATACTAGACCCCTATGCCCTTAATTATATTTAGAATTATTTTTTATTAGGTCTTTTTATTATAATTTTACCATTTAAAGATATTAAACCTTAATTTATAGCACCTTTTTATAATTTTTGAATTTTGCATAATTTTTTTTTTGTATAAATTCAGGTTAGCTTAATGTAACCAAAATTAGTTTTTAATCACTCATCATGGTTTTTTGTCCGAAAAAGTGACAACTAGAGACTTTTTAATTTTTAGGCGTTTAAAATAGTTTTGCTATTGTTAATTTGTAATAAATTAATATTTTAATTTGTTTAAATTTAGAGAACAGAAAGCAATGAAGATGAAATAGGAAAGTCTTATAAAGATGTAATTTGCAAGTACAAACATGGTTAGATTAATTTTATATATTATGATAATTAAACTAAACTTTTTAAACTCATTGTCTATGTTTAGTACCTGAACCACTTTTTAAAGATGTAAGAAGGTATTGGAATGCTGATGAAATGAAAAATGAACTCATGACAAAAAAAGATAGTAATAAGGTTACTAATTTTTTATTCACTTAAAAACTTGAAATTCTATAAACAAAAATATTACTTAAGAATTACCAAAAAATAGCAATATATAAAAACAACTTATTTTGATAAAAAAGTCTGAATTGTAAAATAATTTTTTGTTTAAAAATCTTCAATTAATGCAGTTTAAGGGCATAGGGGGGAGGTCCAACATTTTTTTATTAAAAATAACATTGTATCTTAAATAAAAACTTTAAGTACAAACTACAAGCCAGTTTTTATAGAATTAAAACATCTTATTAAACTTTTGAGATATTGTTGTTTTTATAAAAAGTTTCCGATACAAACGTATGGACCGCAAATTTTTTGGGTTCAATTTTCTCGGAAATTTAAAAAATCACTAAAAACCCTGTCTCCTACTTCATTTTTTGAGCTAGAGACCTCAAACTTTCAGGAAACGTTCCTTTTGTAATTTATAAGACTTTTAATGTTGGAATTTTCAGGGTTGCCACTCAGTCAAGAAAAGTCAGGAAATCAAGAAAAGTCAGGAAAAATTTAAAGAAATGTCAAAAGTCAGGAAAAAATGGGGGGTTTGGAAAAAAAGTCAGGAAATTTGATAAAATTAAAAAAAAGTCAGATTTTGTCAGTTTAAATTTACAAAATTCCTTGTTTTCCAAAGCCTTCAAATGGTAAAAATTAATTAAAAGTCCTTTAAAGTCAGAAAAAAATTCCAAAATTTTCCTAGAAATTTACAAAAATATTTAATTTTATTTCCAATGCCTTCATCTGGTAAAAATTAGTAAAATATCCTTTATAAAACTGCAAAAATTTTCTATTAACATATTGAACAAGTACCCTACTTGAACAAGCAGATTTTGTAAGCTCTTTAGTATTGATGATCTGTAGCAAGGACACTTCCATAGTGAAACTGTGATACATACACAAAAGTTTATCTAGCATAATTTTAGAATCAAAATGTTTTTAGTTGTTTAGTAAATAATTGAGTTCTTTATAACTAAGCAGTTAGTTTAGTATTTATGTAACAGGTTTATGTGTATACTTAACCTCTTTATAATTTTTTTAAAGTTGTTGAAATTTTTAAAATAAGTTATATGAGAGGTATATGCCAAGATTTAGTTTACTTATTATTTTTATTTTTTGTAGAACAACTTAAGTTTTTAAAGTAAATAAGAGTAAATTTATTTGTTATAAAATTTACACTAAATGACGGGGTAGTTTCGAACCTCAGCCTTCCCAAGTTATTCAAGATTAAATTGAATGATCAAGCTTCCCTGAAACCTGTCCTTGATCTTGGTTGTGCAGCAACCAACTTGATTTTAAATTTGAGGAAAAAAGACCTAGTTGAGGAACAAAAGATCTTAAATTTTGATAAAGAATGTAGAGTATTTGTTATAAAAGCCGTTGAAAGTCTCCGGAGCAGAATGGCTATTAGAACTACATTTGTTCAAAATATGTCATGCCTAAATCCTCATAGCCTAGACAAATTAGGAGTCACAGTTCTGGTTAAGCGTTTTGTCAATATTTTGCAATCCTTAACGAAACAAAAAATGTGCTCCAACACTGAAGGTGATGAGAGCATCGATGAATTTAGAACTTTGATAAATTGCCCAATGAATGTATTAAAGTTTAAAAGCTTCAAGCAAAGTCAAGATCGTTTGGACCAGTTTTATTTTGAAACATTGGGAGTTTGTACCAAATCTTCTCTCGGAAAACTGTTGCATTCATTGTTTGTTTTGCAAAATGGACAGGCGGAGGTGGAACGAGGGTTTAGTATTAACAAAGCTCTGCTTGAAGATAATATGAAAGAAGAAAGTATTAAATCCAGAAGAAGAATTAAAGATTACATGTATGCTTACAAACTAGAACCATATCAAGTAAACGTCTCGAAAGATATGCAGATGTTGGTAGCCACCACAAGATCAAGGTATGTTGTATTTTTTAGAGTGTTACGTTTTAGTGTTAGAGTAATATTTTATAATTAAAATTCGTTTAAGTATACTTTTAATATGGATTGTTTAAAATCAGATATCAAGCATTTTTAAAGAACAAAGGTAGGAAGAGATGGAGGATGAGGAGGAATCAGAGGCAGCAAAATTGGAGGTAAAAAAAAATGAGTGCCAAAAGAAAAGAAATGAAGTACACAAGTTGTGGCTTGATTTAGAGAAAAGATTGTCTTCAACAAGTGTAGGGGCAGCAGATGAGAACGATTTAAATAAAATGAGGCAAATGATTTTAAATGCCAAGAAAATGAAGCGGAATGCAGACCAGATAAAGGAAACCATATCTTCATTAGATGGAGAGGTTGAAGTGCTAATAAAAAAAACGGGGAAGAAAAACTTTAGTACATACATTAAAAAAAACAGTATTTGATTAAGTTCTTTATTGTTTTATAATGTTTTAACTGTAAAAGTTCGTTATTGTTTTAAGGCTTGAGTTGTGAAAGTTTCTTATTAATTCATTAATTATTAAAGTTCCTTATATGTCGTTTGTTTATCTAGATACATTTATGCTAGGAAATGCTAAAAGACTGTGTCTTTTTTCAGACAAGCTGTGTTTATAAGTTATTAATACAAGTATTTTGCTGATAGAGCTGTTTATTACAAACATCAATCATACACAGATGGTTTAAGTGATGTAATGGAAGTTTGATGATAGAATTCAGCAAAAAACTGTTGTTTTTAACCTGTATTAAAATTAGATTGAAAGCTTTATATAGTTTCAAGTGTTAGATTATGTATTTTAGAATAAGTTAAATTTAAGAGTTTGATTTAGAAAAGTCAGGAAAATTTTGGTAAAACGTCAGGAAAAGTCAGGAAATTTTTCTCAGCTTGATCAGTGGCAACCATGAATTTTGAAAATATTAAAAACTAAAAGTTTAGATAAAAATCAAAAAAATAGTTGTTTTTTTTTAATAAAAATTTTATTTTTCAAAATTAAAAATCCTGCATTTAATCTCTTTAAAATTTAGTAATACACTTTCTGTGAAAATTTGAAGAAGATTGCTTAGAAAATGAAGGAGGAGATAGATTTTTAGTGAAATGGTCTTTTTTCGCATTTTTAGTTTGCGCCTTCCATTATGAACATATTGAGGTCACCGACTTTGATCACTCATATCTTAAAAAATACGTAGAATTTTTTCAAGCGGTTAAAAATGTCTGATAGCTCAGATAAAAATCTATGAAATAAGATCTACTTGTAAGAATCAAGGTGGACTCCCCTATGCCCTTAATGATTTGTTAGTGTTAAAGCATGTTTCAAGATTTGTATGTGTCTGGCTAAATAATTTTTTACAATATTAGCAAGATGTCAATAGTTTTTGCAATTTCAAATTCTTAAAAAATAGGTAATTATTTGTCATTTGAGATTCATCTAAAAATTGTAATTTTTTTCTAAATAAAAATTTGGTTTATTTAACCTTAATTTTATTAAAGTTAGCGTAATATTAGCTAAATGTCAGGGTTTGTGAGTAAAATACTTAAAAAAATTAAGCTTTTAAAATAAATTAGGAAATCAATATATTTTGATTTTTGTAAAGATTTTTTATTTGGGAATTTCTTTTTAATTAATCATTTTAGCTTTGTAATATCGTATCAAGATTCCGCTATAAGCCACAATCTGCCGTTTTTGTTCTGTGTAAAAAATGTTGGTGTCAACTTCCACAACAATTTAAACATTTCAAAAACAGTGATGGATCTAATAAAAATAAAAAAACATTTTGGTTCTCATTTCTTTTTATGCTTTGGTTTTTAATTTGTTGTTCATTTCTTTTTTTTTCAGTCTTTTTTTAAACAACACAACTATGTCCAAACTTAACTAAACCTACATTTGCTGATGGTATATTTCATGATGGTGAGACAAGTACGTATCAAAGCTTCCTAACATTAAAAATAAATTTTGATAAAATTAAAACAATTAGGTAAAATTTCTTGAACTATCTCTGCAGATGCTTGAAAATTTTTGACTTTCTAAAAAAATTTGAGAATTAATATGTTTTTTATTTTTAAATATAAGTTATTGTTTTATTTTTTTAACTAAGCATTTGGTTTTTGTACCCCACAGTGGATCAAAATTGTGCTTAATTGGAGACAATAAATGTTTTTCTAAATAAAAGCAATACTTGAATAATTTAAGTATTAGTATAGCTAAAACTACTTTAGTTGAATTTTTCTATCTAAATAAAGGTTTCATAAATTCACTTTCTAAATCGCCCCTTTGAAGGAATTTGAAAAAAGAAGTGGCCCTAACCCCTTTGTTAAATATTTCCCCCCTTTACTAGTTTTTTGCATAGTTACTTATTTTCCTCCTTACTAGTTATTGCTTACTTTAGAAAACTATGATCTGAATAAAAATAAAATAGATAAATAGTTTAGTATTAGGAAACGTTAACATTCTTTAACTGTTGTTTTCTGTTGTTAACTGTTTTTTAAGTAATGTTTTCTCATAAGTTGAGCTTTCTAAAGATTTTGCTTTTTTTTTTTTTACAGGAATTATTCAATAAAAAAAAAATCTAAATAGTGTTTTATTAGAATACCTCAGCATAAAATGTCTAAGGAATAGTTAGAGCTTATTATGGAAATGTGTTTTATCTTAGTTCAATTTAAATATTATAAATAAATAATGTTTTTCTTAACATATATATGTATGTAAATAATATGATTCTAAAAACTTAATCACTTTCCACTGAGCCCATTGAATGGCTTATAAATAATTTAATAAAAATATTCGATTAAGCAAAATCAAAACATACGTTATATAAAAACAATATTTTTTTTTAATCTTCAGCTAGGTTTAATACGAATAGCTCTTTGCTTAACAATGATACAAAAGTTAAACAAAAAAATAATTACTATTACGTAGTTATTAAATATTGTACAGTACAAATATTCAGTGCAAAAATTAATCCTTAATCTAAACAAACAACTAAAATTTACAAAACTAAAATTAAGTGACTATGAACTACCTCAAAAATTATTATATTTCAAGAGGAGCTTTTTAGTATGTCGACAAGACGATATGAATCCACTCCTTCCATTTAAGCAACCCTCATTTTTCAACGCGTACACAACGGCCGTTGATTCTTTTAAGCACAGCCTACAAAAAGGGTTCTTATCATCTACTATAGGCTGTGCTCTTTTTATCACCTTCCAAGTTATTCTAAAATCAATATTTTTGAGCTTTAGGTCGCAAACATACTTTGAAAGCTCAGTCTAATTTTTATATACATCACATTTAAAATATTTTTTATGATTAGCATATCGGAATCTGAACTGAGTCGATCATAAGCCGATGTACAACTTCTTTTCAAGGTCAGAGTTAACTGTTGCCTTGTAAATAATTTTCTTCGAATGGCAATCGCCCCCTTTCAAAATTACAATTGCAGCCACCAGCGCAATTACGTTAATCCTGAATTAAATTATTTTTATTTAACAAATTTTGGTTATGTATCTTAATTAATTTCCCCAAGTTTACCGTGCATGAATAACTAATTCGCATATCATGTCTGTTAAAGATTTTTGTTAGTGGACTATTTTTGTTGAATTTTATTTTACTAGATTTATAATATCTGCCGATATTTACTTTAACTGAACTACTGAATGGGGGTTTTACCAAAATATATTTGTTTTCTTCTATTTTTATTGTTCGTTTAAATTTTTTGCTCCGTTGTTTCAAAATTAAGTTTATCATTGTAACCTCAATTTTTCATTATTAATTTTGTAATCGTGTTTTGTCTTTAAATTTTTTTCCTTTTTTATTTGATTTTTTATTTAAACATTGGTTAATCATATTTGGTATTTGTTTTATAACATTTTTGTGTGGATAGAAAAATTATTAATATATATAATTTTTCTGATTTGCTTTTTGTAAGGCATATAGGAGAGATCATACAAGTTGAGCTTCACATCCAGGTAGTCAGTTGTCATCATTGGTGATTCAACAGTGACTCGTAACCGCATAGACATGCGTTTGTTTTTTTAGCCTTTTCACTATAAAGCCACAAGAATTAGGCAGTACAGCTAGACCATCATCCCTGTACAACCCAACTCTTTCTAAACCAAAAATATTTTTCAACCCGTCCAGAAAAAATTCCTACTCTTCGCATAATTCCGCACCCATAAACAATCCCTGCGCTACATCAAAAAGAGAGTTGGTGTTATTTGATTTCTTTTTTCGTCACAGGTTTCCTTGTTCATAAAGTACTGATTTACATGCGTTTTTTTATTAGACTTAAGTCTTCAGTAGGTACGCTAGTAAAATTATCAGCGAATTTTAGTGATTTTATTACCAACGCTATACTGATAGAAGGATAAAAATTAACTACATCAAACTTAAAAAAGCTATACGTTTGTTTTTCTAAACCAATGAACCAATTTTAGACTTGGTCCGTATCAGTCCACTGCATAAGTTAAGATTTTAAACGCACAGCTTATTGATTTAGTCAACCTTAACCTTAATTATGTGACCTATATCGGACTTAGAAGTGTTGATTAATCTACACTTGGTTCGTGTTAAGAAGTTATTTTATGGTCTTTGACCGTTGTGAATGCGTTTTTTAACGGAAGTGTTTTAATTCTATTATGTATTTTTAAATTACTAGTTAAATTTTCAGCCTCTAAATCAACATATTTCAAAGTTTTATCAGTACATTTTTCGTAATCTTTAGTAACTTTGAGGTTTAATAATTTCTTATAGCAACTTACTAAAATTTTGTAAAAATTTTATCCAAAGGTACAATCAAATTTTTGTACTTATGTCCTAAACAATTTTTGAACAGTTCATTTTGGAAACGTCTTCTAGTTATTCTGAACTCCACTTTTTGCACCATTTTGATTAGATCTTCTTCAAAAGCCTTTAGAAGTTGGATTCTTAGGTGTGCGCGTTGTTTTGAACCCGTATGTTTCGTGTTTTTCTGCCACCACTTGGTCTGTTTCTTTTAAGAACTTTGCTTTCCACTGCATCCGTCTTACCAGATGTTGAGTTTTATGAATTGTGCTCTCTTATATCGGCTTGGAGGAAGCACTGATTCAAAAAACTCAACATCTGGTAAGACATATGTTTACTTGTTTATGTCATAGGGAGTATCCACATTGTTTTTAATAAGTTCGTCTTGCTTTGTTGATTTCTATCTCAGCTATTAGACAATTTTTTCCTTTTAACCAAGTTCGATAATGTTTTTTTTGAGTAATGAGAAATTGAAGTCGGTGAGTGTATCTTTAATGAAGGCTCAAACTAAAAAGCAATACATGAGTATTTCATTAAAAGAATTGTCTTCATCCTAAATTTTTAACCTATCTTCATAAAGTTTTAATAATAAGTCCATTGCTATTGCCTTAAATCTTTTGAATAAACAAAATAATAATTTGAAAAAAAAAAAATTAAAGAAACCAATTTTATTATGTTTTACTAATTAAAAAGTTTTAATTACAAAAAAATTAAAATCTCAACTTAACATTATTTAAACTATTGAAAATTTATAGCTTAGAATTTTAGTTCATTAAATCAAAAAATGAAGAAGTACATATATTTTTAGTTAATTTTTGAATTTTCAAGAAAAATTAGGATGATATAAGGTCTATGCATTTGTTATGGAAACTTATTAGAAAAGTGACTACATATCATACTTGGATTTTTCAGAACTCTGCTGAAATGTGTTGATTGTTTAACAAAGAAAAATGAGCGTCAGTAATTAAAGCAAGTACTGTGAAAATTTTTATTATTATTTCATATTCCAACAGACTTGTTTCTTTAGAATTTTTATTAGCGAACTACATAAAAATTTAATTACTAACATCTAAAACTCTTATGATATTTTTAAAGGGCCATATCTGTTGAAATTTTGAAATTGAAAATGATAAAAAATATGTACTATCAGTCCTATGATAAACAGACAGTGTAATTAAAACTGAACTAATTGGCTACTCCGTTCATCTAGTTCAGTGGTCGGCAGCTTTTTAGAAGTTGCTGGACATATTTATTAGAAAAAGTTCTGGAGGACAGCATTATGTAGAAAAAAGTTTTTATGGGCCGCCGTTTTTGTAAAATAACCGAAAAAATCAATACAAAATTGTTATTTAAACCAAAAGTGTGATAAAAAAAGTTATAAAAAATATTGATAAATTACTTGGTGTAACAAATTTGTCCCTTTTTATTGATTGTATGTTAGTTTTCGGCCATTTTCGTTATGTGTTGGCGGTTAAGGCCATAGAATGGGGTAAAACAAGTTTTTTTTTACAAAATTTAACATTGGCTTTTATATGAAAGCTTTAATTACAAACTATAAGCCAGTTTTTATAGAATTCAAAAATATCATTTAACTTTTAAGATATTTCGTTTTTTGTAAAAAGTTTCTGATACAAATGTATGGATGGAAAAATTTTCGGATTCAATTTTATCGAAAATTTTAAAATTCACTAAGAATCTATCTCCTCCTTCATTTTTCAAGAAATCTTCTTCAAATTTTCAGGAAATTTTCCTTACATTATAAGAAAAAACGTTACTTATGAATTTTGATAATTTAATCGAATAAAAATTTTATGACAAAAATTAAGAAAAATAGTGTTTAAAAAAAAAAATTACTTAAATCTTTTAAATTCACAAGTGACGTTTTTTGTTATTGTATAAAGATTAGACTGTGAAAGTTTGAAGAAGATTGCTTGAAAAATGTAGGAGAAGATAGATTTTAAATGAAATGGTCTTTTTTCGCTGTTTTAGTTTTCTCTTTCCATAGGGAACCTATTATGCGGCCGACTTTGACTGGTCATATCTCAAAAAATAATTTGAATGTTTTAAAACCATAAAAAGCATCTTAAAGCTTAAAAAAAATACTATAAAATAAGATACTTTTGTAAAAAAACATGGCTTGTCCCCCCTATGGCCCTAATGTTTTTATTGTGTATAAGTGTTGTTGGTGTAATTTGGACTAATTTTGTACATATGTAAGCATTGCGCCTGCTTTCCGAGAGAAGAGAGGAGTCTTTTTTTTTTGCGTAACCAACCGCATAAAACCAAGCGCCGCGAGAAAGGCGTAGTCACTTGAGATAGTCACTGGACGAAGACGGTCATTTGAAGTTATCATTGGATTAAGTCGTTTGATTTAGTCATTTGAGCTTACCATTGGATTGAGACAGTCATTCGATTTTAGTCATTTGTTTTGGTCATTAGATCCAGGCCGTCATCCGATTCAGGTATCGAAGTAGTCATTCGATTTGGTTTTTTGACTTAGTTTTCAGTCTCTTGATTCATTCATTTGGTTCAACAAGTTTTAAGGAAAACCAAGTACGATTACATCTAGCAAAAAAACGTCGAGAAACAAACCACTACCAACAAACTACCAACACGGTCTTTTATATTTTGGCTTTGAGGGCTGCAGTTTGTTGACCTCTTATCTAGTTATAAACCCATCTGTGCGCAGACCAACAAGGGAAAATGTCAGTCTAGAATATAAAAGTTTTGCAAACAAAACCTGTTTACGTGTTTTTATTTGTTTTTTTTTTTCATAGTTCAGAAATAATAGAGATAAGTAATTAGAATACTGAATAAAAAATGGCTTATATGCCAGAGGAAATGCTGTTCATCGAAACTGACTGCTTCGTTTGTTGTAAATGCAAATTAATGTTGTAAAAGTCTTTGCACTTTATAAAGTAAATTTGAATTGTTAGTTTAAAAGTAAAAGTTATTATAGAATACAAAGAAAACTGATGAATCTTCTAGTTCAGGTGGTGTGAATAAAAAGAAAAATGGATTAGAGAAAAATTTAAAAACATCTTTGTGAGCAATTTTATTAAAATAATCTTAAAAACTAATAAACACAAACGAAGTTTGCTAAAACAAATTTTTCATAAAAATCCTAATAAATTTGTTTACAAATCTAGAAATATGAAATTTAGAGTTTTTCTTATGAGGAATTAATAAAAGTAATTTGAAAATAAACAAATTTTCACAGTACTCTTTATTTGTCTAGCTAACATATGTTTCTGGTTTTAAGCTAGCTTCAACGGAGTTCTGTAAAAAATAGACAGTGTATGAAAAGAATAGAAGATCAAGTATGTGAAAGTGTATGTTTACTAAAGATAAATCATAATTCTAGATTGATAATTAATATAAGGTACAGTATAGGTTATTTAACCCAACTGCTATAAAAAATAAAATAATAATTTAAAAAGCAAATAAATAATAAATTTAAATTAAGTTACTACGAAATGCTATATAATAATCATTTAATTGAAGTTTAAGATATCTAAAGCTATAATATAATTAAAGTATACAGCTTTTCGTAGTATTTTAAATTAAAATTATTGATTAGTTTTTCTAAAATTCATTAATGTAGTTTGTTGATTCAATCCTTTTTAACAATTTATAACAGTCGGATTTAATAACATATATTGTACTTCATATTTACCAATAATCTATGATTATGACTTATCATTAGTAAACAGATATTCACATGCTTTATCTTCTTTTTTTCCTTACAGTATTAATTTTTACAGAAGTTTGTTGAAGCGTTATAAGTCGCTTGACACACAAAAACGTATCTTAGTTAAATACAGGGTCGCCACTAAACCTGGATTCCTGGAGTTTGACAACTTAAGCTAAAAAATTCTTGAAAAAGCTGGAGCTTGAGAAATTTGAAAAAAAAAACCTGAATTTTGAACAAAAACCTTGAAAATCATGGAATTTCAAACAATTTCTACATATTAAGTAGTGAAATTTTAATATGGCACAAAAAAACTATCATTAGACAAAAAAATTGTCAATATCAATTTTTTTTAATAAAAAAAATATTTTAGCTAATTTATTTAAATTTTTAGCTAATTTAATCATTATTGAAATGTAGATTTAATTTTTTTTTCAATGTTGTTTTACTATTATAACAGTTTTTTACCTTAAGTTTAATTTTAAACTAAAATAGACCCAAAACGAGTACTTTCAAAACCTGAAAAATAATCAGAAAACCTGGAGAAAAGTTGCCAAAAACCAGTGGCCACTCAGTAAATAAAAAGAGTACTGTGTAAATTTGTTTTTATTATATATTCCAGCGAAATTGTTTGTTATTAACAAACGATTAACTTAAAACATTAAATGTTACTTAAAAGTAATTTTAGTTACTTGATTATCAAATTTAAGAAATTTCATGAAAGACTAAAACATAAAAGAATACTTAATTCTTAAAAGAATTGGTTAGATTATGAATTTTTATTGTCACGAATTGTTTTACAAACATTAATAAATAAATGATTAATAAAAAAGTTAATAATTTGTTACCATAAACTTGTATGCAATTTTTAATTAAAACTAAACAGTATATTACAAAGTTCAAACTATTTACATAGGTCTTCTACTAGAGAAAAAGAAAAACCTTCATATAGTTTGTATAATACAACGGAAAAGGAGCAGCTCAGTACAAAAGTTTGTTGTATAATATTTTTATGTAATAGATAAATTAAAAAAAATTACAAACTTAAAAGTTCACTTGTATTTATTACTACTATATTTTAGCAGCTAAATATTTAATAAGGTAGTGAAAACCATTTAAATAGGAAAGCCAAACAAGAAAAAAAGATAAAATGAAAATTAAAGAAAATTTATGTATTGATGAAGCTGCATTTAAGGACAATCAAAATAGGTGTGGAAAAAGTTTACTGTTAGTATTTTTTGTTTTTAAAGTTAAACAAAAGAATTATCTGTAAAGACAGTTATAAATAACTTTTTAGACCAAAAAATCAGTCAGTTACAGAAACAAAAAAAGAAACTACTGAAATGGAGGTTAGCATATTTTTAGAATTTTTAATCCTAGATAACTTAATCTATACACAGGGTTGCCACTTTACCTGGTATCCTGGAAAAACCTTAAATTTGACAATTTAGGCAAAAAAAACCTGAAAAAACCTGGAATTTTAACAATTTTTACATATTCAGTAGTAAAATTTCGATTTGACTCAAAAAATCTATCATATAAAAAAAAAATTGTCTTTATAAAAAAAATTTTTAATCAAAATACATATTTAAAGTAGCTTTAAAGTATCTTTTTAATGTTTTTATACATTTTAACACAGTTATTTTTACCTTAAACTTAACTTTAAACTAAAAATAGACCCAAAAATGTGTACTTTTAAAAACCTGGAAAAAAATTGGAAAACCTGGAAAATTTTTTGAAAAAACGAGTGGCAACCCTGTATACAGTGTTTTCAATTCCCAATTAATCCCTAAAAATAATCAAAAAATATGATTAAATTCCTAGAAATTACGTTTTTTTGCTTAATGATTAAAATTTGAAAGCCAAAACAGTGACACCAGATGGTGAAAAGCAGCCAGAAAATTAAATTTAAATTTTATTGTTAATCTTTTCAATCTCAGTACAAAACTGACTCCATGGCGCCACCTAGTAGATATTTTTCCTTCATTCACATAAAATAAAATTAATCTAAAATTTGTTTATTAAACTAAAATTAGAGCTCAAAAACCCTCAAACTTTCCTCGTAAATTTCATATTGATATGTGCCTATAAATGATTAATGACATATTTTACTTGATGTACCTTAAAAAATGTTCGTAAAGTTTAAAATTCTTTTCTTTTTCATAATTTCTCTATAAATTTGCTATATTTTATGGACTTCCCTATATTTTTTTTAATTTAGTGCGAACCCTGTCTATACTTCGTTAATATTTTATGACTATTTACTTACATGCCTTGCATCAAAAAGATGCTAAAAGATCTACTCTTATTATGTACTGTAGCTGATAAGCTTTGAAAATTAATAACATACCTTTGTGTTTATTAAAAGCTTTAATTTCTCAAAATACAAAATTCATCTTTAATAAGAATATTATAAACTTAAACTTTTTAAACCAAACTAAGTTATAAAAAAATATTACTCAAGATTTTAAAATAAATTAGTTTGTTAAAAATAATTCAAACCAAACTAATTTAATATATACTACTTTAATTTCTTTAAGTGTTTATTTAATATTCACAGCAAAAAATTTTCTATGCATTAAAGCTTATACACGTGCCTAGTTTAAAATATACAACCTTATTTAGATTGACAATGTTGTAAAATTAGATAAAATTAGTATCAAGTCTAATTACTAAAGTTTATTAACTATTTTTATTAGTGGTAATTAATACTTTTTTTAAATTAAACTTCACTTCTCACTACTGCCTACTGGTCTTTTTCAAATTTTAATTGCCTTTTGCAAAACATTTTATTTTTTAAACTCTATTTTGTAAGCGTTCTGGTGAAATATTTGTTTTGGTAATTTAGAATCTTTTGATAATAGCCAAATTTTTCTCTATAATTTTCAATATTTATGATTATTTCGTGTTTAGTTAGTCAGAAAGTTAATTTATTTACTTCAAACATGTACTACGTATAAAAAAAATGTCAATATTAAGCAAGGGCGTCGTGTGGGGTGAAACATTATAGCTGATGCTTCACCAAAAAAAATTGTTATTGTGTTATAAAACTGTTAAAACTATTTTTCAAATCAAGTATTTTGTATATAAGCTTTGTTGTAATTTTAGTAGTTATATCTTGCAAAATAGTTATAAAAATTATAAAGTTTAGGTGATTTAAAATACTTGTAAATATTCTGTACCCTCTAACACAGGGTTTCCCAAAGTGGGCGATATCGCCCCCCTGGGGGCGATTTTAGTAAGTCGGGGGGCGATAATTAGTAAGGGGGCGAAAGGGTGGGCGATAACTTGTAAGGGGGCGATTATGAAATTTTGGGCTGTCATAAAATTTTTAATTTTTAAATTGCTAATTTACTAATTTTAGCTTGCTAGTAAATATTTGACCCTGAAGTAAAATTAAACAAAACAAGTTTATTTTATTTATGTAAAATATAGAGAAAAAAAATCAAGTACTTATGACTCCTACTTTAAAGTAAATTACATATTTTCATTCATATATTTTCTTATTTAACAATTACATAGATCATAGACGATCGGAATCCCTCTCACCATTTTATAACCTGACATATATGTTATTTGGGATCATAAATTGTTCATAAAAATCTATGTTATATATTATTAAGTTTCTAGGTAAATTGGCAACCCTGTATAGTTTTATTTCTTAGTCTAACTTGTGACTTTTCAAAAAACAATTGGAAATATCATGAGGTGATAGTTATATCACCTCATGATATTTCCAATTGTATTTTGAAAAGTGACTGACCTTGAACTAAAAGTGAATTTTTCAAAAGAACGAAATGAAAGCTTTTGGACTCAACAAAAACTAAGGCAAAAGTATCCAATCATTTGAGAGTAATATAAATTATTGTTTATAGTTTTTCCTTCTAGCTATGTTGTTGAGAAAGCTTTCAGATCAGTTATCAACATCTTGAGCAAAAGATCTAATCTAGATATTTGTAAAAAAGGCTTTTTTTTACTGATTAAGAATCAGATTAGAAAAACTTGCAAGCAGTCATGAACCTCATCCTACACATTATATTAGACTTCAGTAGCAGATATTATTTTATGAAATTTTTTTGTTTTATTTAATCTTTTAAAATACTTTTTATTTAACCTGGTTTGTATTGTATTTAAATAGTCTTTTTATAATAAAATTTTATTAAGTTATTTATTCTACAACAGGTTTGCATAATGCCTAATAGATATTAATTACGGTAGACTTCCTCTTGAGTTCGCTCTTTTCACCCAAAAAATTGCAAATTCATGTTTTCTAAAATTTAACTTAAATAAAGCCTATTACTAACTAAGTATTAATAAAACAAAAAAATCATAATATTTAATATCTTATATAGATCTACTTTTTTAATGAATGTTTGTTTTATGTTTTAATTGATTTAATGTTTATGCATAACGTTATTGCATATAACATATTCAAGTTTATCATTTTGTAAAAAAAGGTAATAATTTTTGAGTTTGCACTTTTTTATTTCCTTCAAAGTGCCAACTCAAGCGGAAGTCTACTGTATTTATTAAATCATTTATGTTTTAAATCTGTTATTAATTTTATTTTGACCTGGTTATTTTCGTAGTTTATATTTCGTATTACATTACATTGAAAGTTTTTATAGCATAGTGATTAAAGTGTTTGTTTGAAAGAAATTTATTTGAATTATTTTTGTTATTACTTGTTTAATCTGTATAAATAAATAAATCTTGATAACCATTTAAGTTTTTATTTTAAGTTTTTTTTTGGTTTTAAAAGAGTATAGATTTAAGGTCTCTATTTGAAATTACTTCAAATTTTTCATTTAAAAGATTCTTCAACTCAAACTTGATTTGTTATTGTTAAAAAAACCTATACATTAAAGAATTTTAAACTATTAATACAAATGTTTTTTGTTTTATCTTAATTTTTAATATATTAGCAATTAGAATGTGTTGTTTATTTTGTTAGTTAAACACTAGCTTTTCGTTTTTCACTATTTTCTTCTGGTAAATTATTATAGGCTAATGACTAGAGAAAAAATAAATTTAAACAGTATTAAATATGCCATTAAAAGACTGCTGCAGTTACAAAACAAAATTTTAAGCTAATTAAAAGAATTTTTTAATCGATTGCTCTCTGTTCACAGAATTAACTGTGAAACTTTTGATTTTTTTTGAATTTAAACTAAAAAAAAAAGAAAATGTTAAAACTAAGGTTTAGTTTTCTAAAGGTTATTCCAAGTCAAATACTGTTTAATGGTATTCTATTACAGAACATGTAGTTTAAAAAGTTTAAAATTAAGTTTTTAACTTTACAACTAACTTACTTATAATATATCTTAGCATTGAAATTAATAACTTTACTACATTATCTGAAGCTGTTGATGAAACCACTTTTCATGTGAGATAATCAACCAGTCGGTCAAACTTCCTTAAACTAGATCAGAAATTATGTTTTATTATTTATTTTATTATGTGTAAAATAAACTGTTCATTTTTTTATAGTTTCTTAATCTCTGGTATAGTAATTTTAGAATATGCCTATTTATAAAATAATTTTAGTACTTTGTGCGGTTTAAACAAGTTACTTAGTATTAACTTCTAAATGTCCGAAATTCGTTATTTGAGAGATTATTATAATGTCAGGTTTAAATTAAGATTTCAGATGGTTAACGTACGGTTAAGATCCAGTCAAATATCGACATGCTAAGTAACTTGGAAGCTACTTGTGCAAAAGAAACAAAATTTATTTTTTTGATACTAAATATTTTGAAATACACTTTCAATTTGGTTTTCAGTTCACAATAGTATTTCCTAGATCACAATAATACTAAATCATTTTATTACAATTTCGCTCGAGTTTTTCAATTTTCTTATATGTTATTTTTTTAAGTTATGCAGCCCGCAATTACATTTTTTAAACGAGTTGAAACTAGAAAAGATTTTTTAGTAAATATGAATTGCTGACTACAAAAGTTGTCCACCACTACCCTAAAAGTTTCATTAGTTTCAAAACAGTTCATATCTAAACAGGATTAATTACAGGTTACACAAGGCTTTTTAATAATTAAATATTTTAATACACTAAACTGGGCTTATAAGAAAACAAATGTAACTTATTTTCTCAAGCCCTGTAAACTACTTTGAACACAGCTCAAAAGTGCATGCATAAGAAGTACCAGACTAAATTACATTTCGAACACAACTTTTTCGGCTCAAAAGTTTCTACTCAAGAGAAAAACTACTTTGTAAAATCGTGGGGGGCGATTATTTTCCGAATTTCTGAAAAGGGGGCGATTTAGAAAATGAGTTTGGGAAACCCTGCTCTAAAAAAATGCCACTGATATTAAGTATAAGTTGATAAATAAGTTTTATAATTGTTGAATATTTTTGAAGGATACTGCTTCAGATGCTAAGAACAAAGTACAAAATGAAATAAAATTCTCTGCGTTAGTTTTAAGTATTTTGTTTTTGTTTTGAATTAAAAATTTGTTTACATTTTTGTTTTATTTTAGTGGAAGTTTTTTTGGAGTTAAATCTGAAACAAAAAGTAAGAATAGTGTTTATGATCCCAGCAAAACAAACTATGACCCAATCGAACATGCTTGTTGGAGTAAAGAAGATGAGTAAGTTTTAGAAATGTAAATAATTTTGTAATTTATTGAACATAAAGTTAGTATTGCCATAAAACCTGGAAACCTGGAATTTGAAAATTTAGGAAAATTATATCTTCAAAAACTTGAATTTTTTTTCTAATATTATTAGTAAAATAAATGTATATTTTAGGATTTATAAACTTTAACAAAGTTTTTTTAGAATCATTCTTTTTGTTATCGCAACGATAATATTTTACAGGCTTGCCGAAAAACCCGGAATTGTTGAAAAACCTGAAATTTCGCAATTAAGGTAAAAAACCTCAAAAACTTGGATATTGAAAAAATTTGGAAAAAACCCTAGAGTTTTGATCAAAAATAGCTAGAAAACCTTAGGGCTGCCACAAGGTCAGGAAAAACTAAAAGAATGACAAAAGTCAGGAAAAAATGGGTTTCTGAAAAAGTTAGGAAATTGGACAAAATTTGAAAAAAAAGTCAGCTTTTGTCTGTTCAAATTTACAAAGTTCCTTACTTTCCAAAGCCTTCCAACGGTAAAAAATTGATTAAAAATCCTTTAAAGTCAGACCAAAATTGCAAAATTTTCCTAGAAATTTACAAAATTACTTAATTTTCAATGCCCTCATCTGGTAAAAATTAAAAAAAATACTTTAATAAAACCTACAAAATTTTTCTATTAACATGTTTAACAATTACCCTATTTAGTACTACAGTTTATTTATGCTTTTTAGTATTTTCTGTGCAGGGTTGCCACTCTACCTTGAAACCTGGAAAAACCTTGAATTCGACAATTTAGGCAAAAATAACCTGGAAAAACGTGGAATTTGAGAAATTTTGAAAAAAACCTGGAAAAACCTGGAATTTTGATCAAAAAACCTGGAAAAACCTGGAATTTTTACTAATTTTAACATTTTCAGTACTAAAATTTAAATTTGACACAAAACATCTATCATATAAATAAGATTTTTTTGTCATCACCAAAAAAAAAAATATTAAAAAACACATTTAAAGTAACTTTACAGCATCTTTTAAATGTTTTTGTACTATTTAACACAGTTTTTTTATAGAAATTAACTTAAAACTAAAAATAGACCCAAAAATGTTTACTTTTAAAAACCTGGAAGAAATTTGGAAAACCTGGAAAAAATTTTGAAAAAACGAGTGGCAACCCTGTCTGTGGCAAGGACACTTCCATTGTGAAACTGTGATATATACACAAACGTTTATCTTGCAAAATTTTAGAATCATAGTGTTTTTTGTTTAAGTAAATAATTAAGTTCTTTATAGTTTAGCACTAAGTTTAGTATTTTATGTAACAAGTTTATGTGTATACTTTACCTCTTTATTATTTTTTAAGGTTGTTTAAATTTAAAAAATAAGTAAAAGCCGATTATTTTATATAATTAATATAATTATAAAAATAAGAATAAAAGCTTTATGTAGTTTCAAGTGTTAGTTTGATCACGTATTTTGGAATAAGTTTGAATTAAGAGTTTGATTTAGAAAATTAAGGAAGATTTTTGTAAAAAGTCATGGAAAGGTCTGGGAATTTTTTTCAGCTTGATCTGTGGCAACACTGAAACCTCGAGTTTTACATTACAATTTAATTACATGTAAAGTAATAAAATTTTAATTAGATGTTAAAAGTCTATCAACCTGGAAGAAATTAAGAAAACCTTTGGTAACCCTGAAAAATAATTGAAAAATACAAAACCTGAAAATAACCCTGAAAATATTAAAATACACTTCATTGAGTCACATAACTTTACAATAGGGGATAACACCAGAGTTATACCCATAATATGAAAAATAAACTTAGATTTACATGGGCTTGTTTTTTGTCGCCTAACCGAGTTTCTTTTGCCTGGTTAGGTATTAACCTCAGTTAAGTTATTAATACACTTAGTCAGTTTTTGGTATAAACTTTAAATAAGTGGTAATGTTATAAGTTTAGATATTTTTAAAAGCAATAAACTAAGATCTCTACTTAGACAAGGAGAATAAAATTGTATGTAATTTAATTTTTGTTTTATAAAAACCATTTTTTTAGTTATTGGAAATGTTTCATCTAGTAATACTTTGTAATGTATAACACTTAGTTTACTACATTAAAAAATTATTTTAATTAGATAAAAATTAATTTTCAATTAAAACTTTTTTTTAATTTAAATCAAATTCAATAGCTGTTAAAGAGGTAAACCTTAAAATCATGCTAAAAGTTTATAGTGTTCTGAGCTAGAAATTAATAAAATAATTTTAACTAGAAAGTAAAAAAAAAGCTTGTATTTTAAATGTTTAGTTCAAGACATTATTGGAAAATTCTGTAAGCACATTCCAATTTTATAGATTTAATAATAAAAAAGTTAAGTTAGCTTTCGTATCTATGTAAATTTAACAGAATGCCTTACATCGCCTTAGCGCAAACATTGAAAACAATAGAAGAGACTCAGGGGAGGTTGATGAAAATAGAAGCACTTTGTAACTTCTTTAGAAGTGTTATTGTCTTATCACCTGAGCAACTTACCTCATGTGTTTACCTGTTTTTAAATAAGATTGCACCAACTTACGAAGGCATTGAATTAGGAATAGGTACACTGTTATAGTTTTTTTTATATATTTATTTAATGATTAAACAAAAGAGAGCAAATAACATTTTTTCTATTCAAGATCATTTATACAAAATTAAAGAAGCCAATAAAGTAATAAATTGCTTTAATGTTATTATTATTTCTTATTTTAGATAATGATAAAACATAGTTATTATTTAACGAATATTATTAGATTAATCAGTTTAGTTACAAGCGTATACTTAGTATTTATTTGATTAAATAAAACTTCAAAATAATTAAATTTTAAAATCATCATGTTATTTACGACGACTTGTATACTTTTAAATGCTTAGTTTGATATATGTAGGGGACTTCATATTAAAATCTGTTGTCAAAGATGTTTGTGGAAAATCTCTTAAACAAATCAACAAAGATATGGAAGAGCTTGGAGATATAGGACTTGTTACTGAAGTAAGCTTACATTTAAAAAAGTATTGTTAACTTTTTATTTATGTTTGAAAAAGTTTCTTTTGTAAATGAGTATAAATACTTTTGTTTAACTAATTTTTGATTGTAAATATTTTACTACAGAAAGGTAAACAATCACAAAGACTGCTAGTAAGTCCAGCAAATCTTACTATTAAGAGAGTGTTTAATACTCTGAAAAAAATTGCAACAACTACTGGAGGTTCTGTTAGTATAGTTTTTATAGAGTAAAATATTAAATATGTTTAATCAGTTTATTTAATCGAAATAAATAAAAATAGAAGTAAATGTAACATTTTATTTAAATTACCTTGAAAAAAAGCTTTTAAATTTCAAAGAAAAAATATTAAAAAAGTTTTAATTATTTTCACAGTGTAATAATTCTAGGTACAGTTTTATATTAATTTTATTAATATTGGAAATATATTTTTAAGAAATTAAAAGAAACCTGTGAATATTAAAGTTGAAATTTTTAAAATTAATACTTTTTTGTATTAAGTTTGAAAAAAAAAACATTTAAGGATGCGTACTGCTTAGTCGTAAAATATTTTCTATTTTAATTTTTTCAAGAGCCGAGACCTTAAAATCAAATTAATAAGAGGAATGATTAATTCTTGCAAAGGTTGTGAAACAAGATACATAATGAGGTATATATCAATATTGTTTATATAGATTTTTTACATGTAAAGTAATGAAGTTTTGATAGGATACGAAAAATTTATCATATAGAAAAGAATAATTAATTTTATTAGTAAAAGCACATTGAAAGTAGCGTAACAGTATCTTTTAAATTTTGTTATACTATCTACTGACCGCTTTTTACCTTAAATTTTGTTATATACTTAAAATGGCCCAAAAAACTAAGTATTTGGAAAACCTGAAATTAAAAAATTTAGAAAACCTGAAATAAAAAAAATCCTTTGGCATTCTTAAATCCTTTAGCATTTTATAAAATCCTGTACAAACATATAATTATTTTGTCATTAAGTTATTTATTATTATTATGTTTCACCTAATGCTTAAAAATGAGATAAAATATTCTTTTATAAAAAGGTCATTATCTGGTAAGCTACGAATTCAGATGGGAGAAAAGTCTGTACTACCTGCTCTTACTAAAGCAATACTAATGACTCCACCAGCACAAGGTTTTACTGTTTAGTTATGAAATATTCTAAAAGTTGTATAAAACTAAGTTACTGTTATATTGTTGTAGCATTGATAAAAGTATAAAAACAAGTTGTTATTTCTAGAATATCCACCTAAAATTTTAAATGCGATTGATGAAACTACTCCAGCAAAATTAAAAAATTTAGTTGAAACCAAAAACAAAATTGTGAAAAATGCTAACTGGTTAGAAAATTGGTATTGTGTTTTGTATAGTTTTATTTTTTATAAAAAAATCAAACCAAAATTCTTAAATGAAAATATTCATGTAAGTTGAACGTTTTTAATTTATAGTATTAAAAAAAAAAGCTAACGGAGTCTCAAGAATATTAATACTTCAGTTTAAGGTATAAATTCTAAATTATGTAATATAGAAGTACCTAAAAAATACTTATAGAGAAATATAATAAAATGTTAGTTTGAAAATATTCAAAGGAATTATACTTAAATCTAATATAATAAATCTAAATTATTTTTATGTAATTAAATTTAATATAGACTGAAGTAACTCAAGGCTTATCAATATACAAAAAAAAAAAAAAATAAAACGAATAAAAAAGTAAAAATCTAGCTAACATATTATCACCATATTTTTTCAAAGTTTACTGTAACTAAGAGTAACTATAAATAACAACTGTAAACAAACAATATAAAGTTCCCTAAAACCGAACTTAATAATAGCATATTACATGTTATTTTATAACTTTTTGTAAATTTTTGTTCAAATACATAGTTTAAATTAATTTTAGCTTTAGTTTTCTTAATCCACACTTTTCTATAAAATCTAAATTACTTATTACCGTTATTGTAAAAACTGTACTTTATATGCTTTTTTTTCCTGTTGTTTTCTTTATGATTTTTTTGTAGTGGATAATTAACGCAAACTGGTCCTTTAATTCAAGGTTTTATTTAATTATATTACTTTTCCAAATATTTCTGTGCGTGTTCAACCTTTTTGCAAAACTATTCATTGTTTGACCAATGTATAGTTTTTTGCATATATACATTTCACACCATATATACCACAATTTTTTCAATCCAAATTTTGTTTTATTTTAATATCTTTTAATTTTTAATCACTATTTATCATACTTTTTTTTATAACTCCAAAAACTTCCACATAATGCATATTTCTCACATTCAACTGTTTTTTGGTCTTCATCATTAAGTTTTTCCAAATGTTTTTTTTTTCAATAAGTTTTCTTTGTGTTTTTAGTCTTTTATATGATAATCTTAATAAGTTTGTATTTTTACATTATTCAGTTTTGTTAAAATTTATAAACTGTTTAAAACTTTAATTTTGTTTGACATCACTTTTTCTGTTTGTTCCGATGGTTATTTATTATTTGTTTTTCTATCTTGTTTAGTTTTTTACTTAGTTCTGTAAAAAATGTGTTATTTATTAATATTTTATTAAAATTTGATCTCATACATTTGGCTCTAAAGTTAAAGTTAACGAGTGCATTTTCAGAGTCCCCTGTTTTTTATTTTAACTTTTTTATAATGCCTCTTATTTCTTGTCTTAGGAGGTAAGATATAACGTTAAAGAATTTGCTGTCGGTTTTATGGGGTTTAACGTTTTTAAACCTTTTTATTCGGAACTTCAAAAACCCATAGTTTGTATAGTCTTTACAACAAATTATATTCAGTTATTGTATAAGTCATGATTAAATTTGTTTTTTGGTGTTGTACAATTCGTACTGTAGTTATTTTGTAATTTTAATAATTAATCGTTAAATTGTAACCTAAAAATTTCATTGATTTCATTTGTTTTTTTAGTTATATTTAAAAAAATATTTTGTAAAAACCAAAAAAAAAAAAGAAACTTCTTTGATAAAAAGACACTGTTTACATATGAGAAAAAAAAATAGTTGTAATCAGTGGCAACGCGTGGTATTTTTAGGGATGCAAAAAATTTATATGTATTTAAAAAATCCCTTAGGTTGATATTAAAAAAAAAAATTTTGTAACGGTGAAGTACTAAAATTAAAACAAAACGTTAGCAAACAAAAGTAAAAAAAAAACAGTAGTATAATACTTTAAGAAGTGTTTTACTTTTTTTATTTTGAACATCTGCTCAAATACTTCACCCTACGCGACGCCCTGATTGTAATAGTTGAGTATTTCTCAACTATTACGTTTCTTAAGTATTTATTAATTTTTAAAATTTTCGTTTTACTTTGATTTTTATTATATAACACGTGTTAGCCATTTGTTTTAATGATTACTAATCTCCAAATTTATTTAAAGTGAAATGCCAAATTATGAAATTCTGATTTCAACCATGCTGAAGTATGGCATTGATGAGTTACCTAAGTATTGCAAGCTCACACCAGGTTTTAACATTTCATGATAATTATTTACAAAAGACAGTATAAACTAAATAAGATAGTTTTGCTGATAATAAATTATTTTTTTTATAATTAAAAAAGCTTGTTTAAAAAGTGTAATTTGATAGTATTAAAAAAAATTGAAATTAATTTTATCCTAGTTTTAAACGATGTATGAAATCGGAAGTAAATGAAAAGAAAGGCCATAGAGCAGGGGTCAACAACCTTATCTAGCTCGCGGGCCATTTTTATTCGGAAAAATTGCTCGTGGGCCGCACTATTTATGAAAAATATTCGAGAGCAGCATTTATTTGAATAAAGTTCTAGTAATCAGTAGAAAAATATTATTTTAGGTCAAAAATGTGATAAATTAAGCAATAATAGAGCACTAGTAAAGAGTATTTATTGAAATAAGAGCCTAACTATAAGTTTTTATTAAAAAATCTTTAATTTTTTGTATTAAAAATGTATAATTTTGGCCAAATAGGAGCTTGCGGGCCCCAGATTTAGACTTTGAGAGCCTCAGTTTTCCGACCCCTGCCATAGAGGGATCCAGCATTAAAAAAAAAAAACTTTTATTAACATTGGCCCTTTAAAGCTAAAATTATATACTATAAGATAATTTTTACAGAAACTTTAAACTTAAAATGGACTCAAAAGTGTGTACTTTTAAAAACTTGCTGGAGATTTTGAAATCTTGGAGAAAATTTGCCAAAAACATTTGGCAATCCTGAAAAATAATCATTATAAAAATTCTCATGGTTATAAATTTGATTTTCTTGATTAAATAAAAAATCCTTTAAAAGTAATTTTTATTATCAACTTGAGATTAAAATGATTTAATTTTAGAACTATTGCTTGAAAGCTGTAGGAGAAGATAGACCTTTTATAAAATAGCCTTTTACCTTGGAACTCTTGAAGTAACTATTAAACTCGCCAACTTTCTACGGTCATATTTTAGAAAATAATTTGAATTTTACAAAAAAGTAAAAAAACAGCTGCTATCTAGGTTAATGATCTAACTAGTGTAAGCTTGATAGTTTCCTTCAAGTATTCTTAACACTTTTTTTTTGCTCTGCATCAGAAGCCTTGGAGTATTAGTGTAAATTTCAAAAAAATCATTATACCTAGTGTAAGTTTGAAAATTTTCCGGAATACCCAGTTTTAATTTTAAAGCTTTTTTCCAATATGCCTTAGACCTTTTTTATTCTTCATCAGAGACTTTAAAATGGCTAGTGTAAGATTCAAAAGGATTTCGTGCACACTAGTGTGTATGGGTGCACCCGTGAAAACAACCAAGTTATATTACTACAATATATACTACACATTTCATTGGTTTTTACTAAACTTTTTGACAATAAATAGCTTCTAAATTAGCATAATAATTTTAAACTTGATAATTCTTGTTTTCTTTAGTTATAATAACTAACATCATTCCTTTTTTTCGTATTAAAGGTTTTACATACTTGAAAAAATGTTAAATGTTAACTATGGAAGCATACCCCAGGTCCTTTTTGGTATACTGGTCCTTTTTTTTCCACATTTAGCAATACTTAAGTTATTCTGATTATAAAATATAATGAAAATAGTGTAGTGTTATATATACTTCGCTCGTACGAAAAATTAAAGTCTGAATAACAATTAAACAACTTATTTTTTAGGTATTCCACTTTATCCTATGTTGGCACAGCCATCAAAAGGAGTTCGTTTAGTAATAGAAAAATTTGGTGATTGTCAGTTTACATGCGAATACAAGTACGACGGAGAAAGGGCTCAAATACATGTGTGTGATAATGGCAAAGTTAGTCTTAGTAAATAAGATAATAAACTAAAATGATTATTTGCATATATACCCAGTTACATATTATATATTCTACTGTTATTGAAAAAGATAATTTGACACACTCATATATCTTATATTAATACAAAAAAAGTATTTTTTTGTTTTAATACTTTCTTATTACTTTTGTTATTACAGCATTAGTACTACTTTTTAAATGCTTTTTTGTTACAAAAATACTAACCGCTTTATTAAAACTAACAAATAAATGATGTTTTGCAACAGGTTAAGATTTTTAGTAGAAACATGGAAAATAATACTACAAAATACCCGGATATTATTTCTCGCATGCCAAATGTAGGTTCATCCTAAGTCACTAGCTAATAGTTTTTTTAAAGTAAGCTAAGGTAGTTTATTTGAATTTTTTTTTAAACAATTTAGGTTGTTTAAACAAAAATCTTGTGTTACTGATGAATTTTGCATAAATGTTTTTCATACGCAACGCTCTTTAAAACATTATTTAAAGGAAAAATATTTGTTGAAAGGTTATGCAAAAAGGTGTAAAATCATGCGTTATTGATTCAGAGGCAGTTGCTTGGGACAAAAATAAGAAAACAATTCTTCCCTTTCAAGTATTGTTTTTATGTTACTTTATTGAACCTCATAAAAATAACTAATTGTATTCTATGATAAAAATATAAGTATTATTTATTGTGTTATCAGATTTTGACTACCCGTAAACGAAAAGATGCCAAAGAAAGTGAGATCAAGGTCCAAGTATGTATTTATGCTTTTGATTTGCTCTACTTAAATGGAAAGGTTTGTAATTTGATTTGTCTTCCTTTTTTTTCTGAATTGTAGATAAAAAATAAATTTTTGAACAGTCTTTAACGAAAGAACCACTTAGAAAAAGAAGGCAGTTATTGCGGGAAAATTTTAAAGAAACTGAAGGAGAGTTCGTTTTTGCTACTTATAAAGACACAAATGATGTAGAAGAAATTCAAAGTCTTATTGATGAGTCGGTAAAAGGAAATTGTGAGGGACTAATGGTAAAGACACTTGACAAAGATGCAACTTACGAGATCGCAGTTCGATCCAACAATTGGTTAAAATTAAAAAAGGTACATTGTTCAAAAACCAGCTATATAAACTTTTTGGTCAAGTTCGTTTATTTTTACATGAAGTTTGTAAAACTAATTTTACTATAATTTTATACTTTTAATTAGCAAGTTTTGAATTTTTTGAAAAATTTTAAAAAGTGGTTTATTTAAATTTTCTTAATATTAACTTTTTGGAATCTAATAATTCAATTTATACTTGTTCTACCGCAATTTAAACGTTTGTTTTTTTTTTGGTTAACTTTGAGTAAATTTCACCTTTTTTGTAACTAAAACCCAATGTGTTTTTTGTTAATGAAGTCTTTTCTAAAATGGAAAGATCGCTATTATAACTTTCTTTCCTGTAGATAGAATAGCTTTATAAGTTTAAAATATTATTCCAAAATATCATTAAATATATAGTTGTTTAAGTGAACGTAAAACTTAGATTAGTTACTTGTAAAATAGTTTTAATCAGATAAATATCATAAAGTTAGTTTTTAATCAAAAATTATTTTTTTAATTTATTAAATAAATATACCTTATATCAAAGTTATTTTTATGTTGAAATATACTAAAAATAATAGTTATTTAAATAGTTAAAGATTTAAAATTGACCTTTAAATTACTAATAACGGTTACGACATAATAGTTTTTTTTATGAAGTTTTATAAGCTATTATATATTATCATATCTGGCAACTAATCAGATAAAAGTTGTTTACAATAAAAGAAAATTATTTTTACTTTTTTATTGAAAACAGAAGTATAAAGTTGTAGTAAAAATAGTTTTACAAATTTCATGTAAAAATAAATAAACTCAACCAAAAAGTTTATATAGCTGATGAAAGTATTGAACTTTTTGTTTAAAATCTTTATTTGCTTCAAGTTTAATTGTAAGGTGTTTCTGCTATTAATATTAGTACGCCGTAACATTACGGAAGTATAAGTGATTAAATATTTTTACCTAAAGTTTTGTTTGATTTGTTGAAATATTCTCTACTACTACTACTACAAGTATAAGGAAAAGTTCTGTAATAATTTATCAATTTTTCATATTTAATGATTTTTAAGATATATCTTTGGATAAAAAAACTATACAGGATTATTTGGACGGTGTTGGTGACACCTTGGACTTGGTAGTTATTGGAGGTGCACGAGGAAAAGGTAGAAGAACAGGTACATTTGGTAATTATCTGCTTGCCTGCTATGATGATGAAAATGAAGAGTATCAAGTTATTACCAAGGTTAAGAATAAAAACTTCTCAATTTTTTACTAAAAACGATAATTTACTTTCATTTAAAATGTTTTGTAATATAAAAATACTAAGAAAACCATTTTTTATACCAAATTTAACTCTTATACTTTATTATAAAATGTATTTTATACTATAATTGTGTATATAATGTTTAAAAAAAAATTCAATTGTTGTTTTTAATTAAAAGAAAGTTTATTGACGTAGCAGTGTTTTTACTTGAAAAGTTACGAAAAGTATTAACTAATGTTGTTGCGGTCAATATGTCCTATAAACCTGAAGATTTATCGTATATTTAGTGACCTCATTTGAAATTGCAATACTTTAATGTAATTGATTAGTTTCACAAATCCTATCATTTTTCTGATTATTCAAAAAAATTAAATAAATTTACGGAATTTAATTACTAAGGTAACTAATGATTAGCTCAAAAACTAGTCATTTCAACCAAAAAACTAAATGATTTCTTGCTGAAGCTTACATTATAAAAACAAGTACTAAGATTAAAATAGAATTTTTAGACCTGCCTTATAGAAAAGTAAAATAGTATTTATTTTGAAGAAGTAGTTATATCTGCGGTATAAAAGAAAACATTAAAGTACAAAAAAACTACTATATATGTATTAATCAGCTACATCTTGCAACTGCAGATTTAATTGTAAAAATATATATGTACTAAATTAGTTTGTTATAAATAAACAGCCTCGTTTTTATTATTAATTCATTATAATATATTATATTTTATTTCTTACATATACATAAGATAAGATTAAATAGACTTGTATATTGAAGTAAACCATTTTTTTAAAATTTAGTTTGATTATTTATTTAGTAGTTTAAATATCACTTATTTTTTATTTAGAATTTTTAATAGATTGGAACAGGATTCTCAGATCAAGATTTGACAGACCAAGCCAAATTTTTAAAAAATTACATCATTGAAAAGCCGAAGTCATACTATAGGTTAGCTTTTAAAAAATATAAAAAGTACAGACATTAAAACCTTATACTTTTTTTTTTTGAATATGACATCATTGTGTACTTAATACTTTTGAGATTAGAATAAAAGTTCTCAACTTAAAGATAAGGAGAATAATATCACTTGAAATTTTAAAATTAAATTTCGAAACAATGTTTCACTCGTTTGAAATAGTTCAAACGGGTCCTCAGTTGAATAATAAAATCTGTACAAATTTGTTTAAACATGTAAGAAGACATTAGGCTAAACTTGAAATAAAACTGACAATTATGAGTGAAAAACAAACAAAATAAAACTTATAGTTTAAAACTTATTAGTGTTCGTCAGTTCATTTTAAAACTTGAGAAATTTTGATAAGTACATTGTATAATTAAAAGTGACAAAGCAACTTTAAATTTACAATAACATTAGATCTTTTAAGAAAAACTTTGATTACCTCCTATTATAGTAATTGTTTTTTTTTAAATTAAAACAGTGTACAGTCCCCTCTCGCAAATCTACGCACTTGTTTGCTTACGCACTCTCGTTTAGTTACGCATTTTAGAATTCTTAAATATTCAAAAAAAAAATGTTTGAAAAAGTTTTTTTTAAAATACTTTATGTATTAAGCTAATAATATATTGTGTTTTAAAGTATTTTTTTTTAAATATAGAAGGAGATAAATTTTTAATAGTATTGAGATTTTTACTAATTTTGTATAATGTTGAGATACTAATTTTTAATAGTATTGAGAACCCTCCCCTCCCCATTTTATACCTTTAATTAAAACAAGGTACAGTGTTCAATTTCGCATAATATCTATGGTATAAAGTTTTATTTCAAAACAATAAATATCTTACTTTAGCTAATTTGTTCCTTGCCAACCTATGGATTAAATTTGTTATTCAAGGTAAGTTTAATGTTAGATGGGCAAGGAACAAAATATAAAAAAAATACTTACTATAAAAATAAGCAATTTTTATTGAAAAACTTATATATATATATATATCAGGGTTCGTGCGCGTCAGGCTAAATCAGGCTAAGTCAGGCTAAATCAGTTTTTTATTTAAAAATTTGAGAATTTAAGTTTTTCTCAATTCAAATGCTTGAAAACTTTTGATTAAAAAAACTTGAGAAATATTTTTAAGATCAAATTGAGAAGTGAACTTATTTCTAAAAAATGATTTAGCTATTTAAAATCAAAATCAGTCAGTATCTGTAAAAATAAATGCTTAAAACTTGTTTTTGAATCTCTAAATAGTTTTTAAGAATCTTCATTATTTTTTTTTTGAGCAGATTATATACGTCATAATAATGAAAATTCATAAAAAACAGCTTAAACATTACAGTTTAGTTCAACAACTTAGCTATTTGTTTGAATTTTAATACTCTTGTAAGCGTTTCATTTAAAATTTTAATAAAACACCACAATGCACGTTGTTTTATTATAAATCTGCTGGTTATAATATTTTTACTTAGTGCTTAATTAAATTGAACAATTGTGTATAGTAATATATATAAATTTTTTACACTAGTAATAGTTTGAAATAACACTTATTTTAAAACTTATCACTGAATTTGTTATGTTAAGGGCATAGGGGGGATCAATCACCTTTTTCACAATTTAGTCTTATTTTATTGAGTTGTAACTAAGCTATGAGTTGCTTTTTGCAGATTTTTAAAGCTCAAAATATTTTTGAGATAAAGCTGGTTGAAGTCAGAGACTACAATAGTACTAATCAAGACCCCCTAATACCTAAAATAACATCTAAAGGGAATATTCCTTACTTTGAAAAAATGTCAGGCTAAATTGGTCTCAGTCAGGCTAAATGAAAAAATTTCGCGCACGAACCCTGATATATATACGACCGTACAACTAAAATAAAAACTATTTTTTAAACAAAAAAGTCGGAATGTCCTCAGACTGTTTAAATCAATTGCTTTCGAAGAAAAAAGCTAATGTAGTAGGTATATTTGCTGCCTCTCGTTTAGTTTCGTTCTATCGTTTATTTACGCTCTTTTGCTGTGGACACAATGTGCGTAGATTCGCGAGAAGTGACTGTAATTTATTTTAATGTAATAGTTACAAGAGTTTGTTTGTTTACAAATTTTATTAGCCAACTAATTGTAAGTTTGTTTTTTTGTTTTTAAGTTGGCAATATTTTTAAGTAGTCAATTTTTTTCTAACCAGGCATGAATTCGCCTGTTAGTCTTATTATTTTTTCTAAATTGATAGTTTTAAACTATAAGTTTTATTTTGTTGGTTTTTTATACACAATTGTCAGTTTTACTTCGAGTTTAGCCTAATATATTCTTACATGATTACATAAATTTTTACATGTTTTAATATTCTGCCGGGGATCTCATTTGATTTATTTCAAACAAGTAAAATATTTTTTGACAATAAAATATAAAAAATTAATGTGAATAATTGATCAGAATGAATTATATATGTTTCAAGTAAAACCTTATTTATCTACTTGAAAAGTAAGCTTTTTGAAAAACTTTATTTCACATTAATTTTAAAGTATAATTACTTCGTTAAATATAAACTCAACAGAAAACATCGGCGAAAGTCTGCAGAGCAGAAGCCTGGACTTTCGTTTGCCGTGAGACAAGCTCAAGTTTAACAAAAGGGTTGATCATGCCAATTCGATCATCAGACCACAAGTTTCGGTAGACTGAGAGCGGTTTCGTCCTTATTAGGACTCATCAGTCAGTCACAACCGAAACATTGCAGTCGTCAATCTACAAACGGTTTATCATGCTTTTACATGGAGCAACCATTTGCTGGCAATGATCAGTGACGTCAGCATTGTCTTTGCCGTGCAACGTTTAAAACATTGTCAAGCAAGACATCTGGTACGCTCGTTTTAGTACGATCAACAGAAAACATCGGCGAAAGTCTGCAGAGCAGAAGCCTGGACTTTCGTTTGCCGTGAGACAAGCTCAAGTTTAACAAAAGGGTTGATCATGTCAATTCGATCATCAGATCTTGTTACTTGTGTTACGAGTGTTACTTGTGGTCTGATGATCGAATTGGCATGATCAACCCTTTGTTAAATTTGAGCTTGTCTCACGGCAAACGAGAGTCTATTCTTCTGCTCTGCAGACTTTCGCCGATGTTTTCTGTTAATCGTAAGTACCAGATGTCTTGCCTAGTAGACAATTTTTTAAACGTTGCACGGCAAAGACAATGCTGACGTCACTGATCATTGCCAGCAAATGGTTGCTCCATGTGAAAGCATGATAAACCGTTTGTAGATTGACGACTGCAATGTTTCGGTTGTGACTGACTGATGAGTCCTAATAAGGACGAAACCGCTCTCAGTCTACCGAAACTTGTGGTCTGATGATCGAATTGGCATGATCAACCCTTTTGTTAAATATAAGCTGTAAATTTTTAATAATTTTTAGTAATGAGAACAAATTTAAATAGTACTCTTTCTTTATTAAACTAACACATATTTCTTTGTGTTTACAAATTAATACACTTCAACGAAGCTCTGTAAAAAATAAGAACTGTAAGGAAAGAATAGAAGCTATAGTAGGTAAATATATGTGTTAATTAAAAATAAGACTAAATACTACAGATTATTGTTGATTAATGTTTAATAATTGAATCAATATATAAAGTTAAATCCGACTGTTATAAAACTAAGTAATATTTGTAATTATTAAGTCAAAATTATGTTAAAGTAAAGTAAGATAAAAAATTAAATAACAATTCATAATATAAAACACTCACGTGTAAGTTCAAGAAATATTAATTAATAAGATAAACCGTCGTTAAACATTCAAAAAAGTATTTAATAACTACATCACGATATTACGCTTTATTACATTGACATAGAAAAAAGTCATTTACCTTGCTTGCATTGCAAACTAAATAATTTATTCTATATGTTTTGAAAAAAGCAGTAAAGTCCATTAATTTAAAAAATATATGCAACTATTCTAAGTACATAATAAGTGATCAATTGTAAATAAAAAGATTTAAAACAGCAAATATTAATTACTAAATTAACTAAATTAATGGCTTAAGGTACGAAAGCTATAGAAACTTTGGGTTATATATAGTTATAAAATGTTTATAATAGTTAAATCTGAATTATAACGTAAGTAAAGTTAGATATAACTTAAATAACATATTGAAGTTAACAAAAAATTAACCACCTACACGCAGATCCCAAAGCAGAAAACTAAAATTGTAAGTAAACATTTAAAGCCCTGAACAATAATTAAGTTACAGCACCATACATAAAAACACCATAACTTAAACTGTTTATAATTACATATTAGTTAAGATAATTAATGATTTTCTTAGAAAAAAGTAGTTGGGTGTTAAGATTAAATAGATCTTATACAGATATATTAAATATATAATAACTTACGAATTTGTGTTGAATAAGAATGTAAAAGTATAAAAAGGTGGTTATGTGCTAAGTATAAACCTGCAGTAAAAAAATCCTTTCTTTGATCTATGGGGTGTAGTAAGTAAAAAATCACGGTTTATCAGTGATTTGATTAGAGGCTTTCAATTAAGCTTATAACTTGACACGTAAAGGAACATGAAAAACATATATAGTTGAAAAATAGGCAAAAACCATGTTGGAGAAAGAAAAGTGACATGTATAAAAATAAATAAATAAAAATTATGTATTAACTTAAATTATACAATTATCAGGGTTCGTGCGCGTCAGGCTAAGTCAGGCTAAATCAGGCTAAATCAGTTTTTTTGAAAAAAGTTGAAAAACGTCAGGCTAAATCAGTTTTTATGTTTAAAAATTTGAGAATCTCAGTTTTTGTCAGTTCAAATGCATGAAATTTTTTTAATTAAGATCAAATTGAGATGTGAATTTATTTCTAAATAAAGATTTAGTTATTAAAGACAAAATCAGTCAGTATTTGTAAAAATAAGTGCTTAAAACATTTTGCTGAATCTCTAAAATAATTTTAAGAATCTTCATTATTTTGTTTTTAGTAGATTATATACGTCATAATTATAAAAATTCATAAAAAAGTACAGTTTAAACATTACAGTTTAGTTCAACAACTTAGCTGTTTGTCTGAATTTGTTTACATGAGCTTTGTTTTTCAGAGCTTAGTTGGTTAAACTGTTTTAATTTCTAATATAAAGGCTTTATACAAAATACTTTTTAGATTAATACTCTTAGCAGTTTGTTAAGTCACATTTCTGTTTTAATAAAAGCTTCTAGTCAAGTCATGTAACTTATAATTGACGAATTCAAGTACTAATTGACACGAACCCTGTATATGGGTGATAAGTGGTGGATGTAACTAAGCCGCAAAATTTAATAAAGGTATGAATTCATTGAAGCAGAAATTATAATGACCAGTTAAAAATATTCAAGTTGCTGGGCAAGCGATTGATAGATGTTGAAAAATAATTCATTTAAATTTTTATTTTCTTTAAAAGTAGTTTTGTGAATACTTTTATTGCATTAATTTGCTAATTAAGACCCCCGATACCCAAAATGCCTTCTGAAGGTGATTTTTTCTACTTTGAAAAAATGTCAGGCTAAATAGGTCTCTGTCAGGCTAAATGAAAAGGAATTTCGCGCACGAACCCTGAATTATATTAATGTATAAAAGTTAGTGTGTGTTCATGTAAAAGAAAAGTGAAAGGTGAGAAAACGCCAAGATGTTATTTGAAGAAGAACCGTCAGTTGTGTACACATTTTTTAAAAATATTACGTATGTTTTTTAGTTATTGTTTACTATCTTCTGCTACATTTGCCATTCGTTTAAGGTTGCAAGTTTGTCATATCTTACTCACGCTACCGATGTTTTTGTTGGCGTGGTGAAGAATGCTCCATTCCATTTCTTGTTTGGTAACATACCTGTCAAAATACTGCCAAACGAAGCCTGACAATCTTGTGCTGTTCTTTTTATTTACATGTTAGAAAATATACTTATGCCCAGTGTGCGTATCTTAAAAATGACCTCCTATCGAACTGACGTAATTTTTATTTTAGTCGTTAGTTTTATTATTATTAACACTAAAATAGCATTTAACACGGACTATATACACGGTATTATTTAAGCAGTTACCTTGTACAGGATTTCCAAAAAACTTCAAAACCTGGAATTTGGAACAAAAATCACTAAAAAAGACCTGGAAAAACCTGGAATTTTTAACAATTTTTACATGTTAGGTAGTAAAATTTCGATTTGACACGAAAAAAGTATCAATTAGATTAAAAATTTTTGTCATCATCAAAAAATTTTTTATTAAAAAACACATTTAAAGTAATTTTACAGTAACTTTTCAATGTTTTTTTTCATACTATTTAAACAGTTTTTACCTTAAACGTAACTTTAAACTAAAAATAAACCTAAAAATGTATACTTTTAAACACCTTGAAGAAATTTTGAAAACCTGGAAAAAATTTGCCAAAATTATTTGGTAACCCTGCTTGTAACGGGTAAATTACTTTATAAGACTTACGACTGTTACAATTTTTGCTTTCGTTGTTCTTAGTTTTAAATACAGCTTTAATTTCTTTAATGTTATTATTATTATTTTTATTATCAATGTTATTATTACTATTATTATTATATTATCAATGTTGTCCAGGGTTCGTGTGCGTCAGGCTAAATCAGTTTTTTTCAAAAAAGTTGAAAAATGTCAGGCTAAATCAGTTTTTTTATTCAAAAATTTGAGAATCTCAGTTTTTCTCAGTTCAAATACTTTAAAAGTTTTGATAAAAAAAAATTGAAAAATCTTTTTAAGATTAAATTGAGATGTGAATTTATTTCTAAATAAAGATTTAGTTATTAAAGAAAAAATCAGCCAGTATTTGTAAATATAAATGCTTAAAACCTTTTGTTAAATCTCTAAAAATTTTTCATTATTTTGTTTGAGTAGATGGACTGTTTTAGTATCTAATTTAAAGGCGTTATACCAAATACTTTTTAAATTAAAACTCTTAGCAGTTTATTCATATATTAAACTGTTTGTTTAAAGTTATTAGAGATATTCGTAACACTAAAACTTAGCTTTAAGGTATAATTACTAAGTTTTGTGGGAGTTCAAATTTTAGGTACAATTCATTTTTCCTTACAAGAACAAAACATTTAAGGTTTTTTTCTATTTAAATGTAAGCTTTTTAAATCTGATACGACATCAACAATCGCTGTATTTATTTAGATTTTAGGATTTATAATTATGTATCAATTTTAAGTATTAGTCAAAATATTATAAAAAACATTTCTTCTTGTCTATATTATGTGTAAATGTTTTCACGACAATGCTCGTCGTTTTATTATAAGTCTTATTGTTATAATGTTTTTCCTTAGTGCTTGATTAAATTGAACAATTGTGTTTAGTAATATAAATTAAATTTCTACACTAGTAATAGATTAGATATAATATTTATTTTGAAACTTATCACTGAATTTGTTATTTTAAGGGCATAGGGGGGTATCACCTTTTTCAATTTAGTCTTATTTTATTGATTTGTAACTAAGCTATGAGTTGCTTTTTGCAGATTTTTAAAGTTCAAAATAATTTTGAGATAAAGCTGGTTGAAATCGGAGACTACAATAGTACTAATCATGACCCCCCAATAACTAAAATGACTTCTAAAGGGAATTTTCCTTACTTTGAAAAAATGTCAGGCTAAATTGGTCTCAGTCGGGCTAAATGAAAAAAATTCGCGCATGAACACTGGTTGTTATTATTGTCACTATTTTTAATGTTATTAATATTATTATTATCATTATTATTATTTTTTCATTACTACTGTTTTTACTATTAATGTTATTAGCATTAGTATTTTTAGAACATGAATCATTTCATATGAAATTAATATTAGTTTAGACGAAAACGATAACTGTATTTAAAATAAATGTCACATTAGTAAGGCTAACGTAAATAATGAAATCACCAACCACACTTAAAAAATAGAAATAGACCTATAACTAGAAGTATTACAAGAGCCTAATTTAAAGTATAAACACAATTGTACTTAATAATTCATGTTTTAAAAACAAAACATCAATAGTAGTAAGAGTAGTGATGATAATAAAAGTAATAAAATGATAATAATAACAATTAAAAAAAAAGATAATAATAACATAGTCAATAATAATAATAGTATATAGTAATAGGGAATGCCCCGGGGTGGTGGACACAGTATTGTCCCTGTTTAATCTAGGGAAGGTGCTCTAGGAGGCAACTTAGCTACCTTCAGACTAGAAGGGGGTTTATAATTAGGGTCCATACTAATGATAATTTTAGAAAGATAGCTTAATTTAATAAAAAGAGACAATGCAAAAAAATGAATTTATTAAACTTTTAATTCAGATAGCAACTATAAAATCTTCAAAATTTTCAAATTAGTCAATTATACAAATAACTAAAATAACTATCAGTTTTATCACATTGTAAATAAGTAAGCAAATAACTCAAATTTAGAAAACTTATTAATGGAATAATAGAATGAACCCCTAAAAAAGTACAACTAGTCAATTAAAAAATATTATTTTGCTTTTGAACTAACTGCTAAATTGATATTAAGCTGTTCAAAAGCAATTATAATGTTAGTAATTAACCAATGCAAGTGATAGGATGTCAGAATATCAGGTCAAATATGTAGCAAATAGCAGAATATCAGGTCAAATTGTAGCATACAGCAGAATATCAGGTCAAATATGTAGAAAATAACATAATATCAGGTCAATATCAGATAAATATTTAGCTCCGATTTAATTTTTTGAGCACTATCGATCAGAACTTTTTATAAAACCTTTAATATATATAATATATACATAATATATTATATAATTTATTGAAATGGCGATTTTAAAAATTTTGGAACATATGTTTCATAAAGCTTTAATTTTTCATAAAGCTTTAATCATCAGCCAGTTAAATTCAAAATAATAAGCACTTTGGTAAACAAAGATACAAAAGTTATGCAAAAAAACAAAAAACAGTATGACGTAATATTGTACATTACAAATATTCAGTACAAAAATCGATCTACCTTCTAACTAATCAAACAACTAAAAATTAACGAAAACAACAGTTAATTGACTATAAAATGCTTCAAAATTTGTTGTGTTTTAAGAGAAGCTTTTTTATATGTCGACAAGACGATATAAATTCGCTCCTCTTATTTCTTTTAATAATTTTTTATAGTCATTTACTGAAATTTCGTAAAAATTAGAAGTTTTATCAGAAGGCACAATCAAATTTTTGCACTTACTTATGTCCTGCACAATCTTTGAAAGTTCATTTTGGAAACGGCTTCTACTTGTTCTGAACTCCACGTCTTGCACCATTTTGATTAGGTCTTCTTCAAATGTCTGTAGATGTTGTATTGGCTTAGGTGTGCGTGTTGTTTTGAACCCGTAGGTTTCGTGTTCTTCTGCAGCCACTTGATCTTCTTCTTCGAAGAACTTTGCTTTCCACCGCATCCGTCTTACTAAGTGTTGAGTCTTCTGTATTAATGCTTCCTTATACACATCTTGTTTACCTAATATATTATATATATATATATATATAAAGGTTTATTTAACGATGCAAAACTCAAAGGACTCGAGTTTCGTGACTATTCACTCATCAGCTTCAAAACAACTTTGTTCAAAACAAAAACTCGTTCATAAAAAATGTCAGATTTTAAAAAGTTTGATATCAAGCACTCGACTAAGAACATTCCATGAGGTAAACAAGATGTGTATAAGGAAACATTAATTCAGAAGACTCAACACTTAGTAAGACGGATGTGGTGGAAAGCAAAGTTCTTCGAAGAAGAAGATCAAGTGGCTGCAGAAGAACACGAAACATACGGGTTCAAAACAACACGCACACCTAACCCAATGCAACATCTACAGGCATTTGAAGAAGACCTAATCAAAATGGTGCAAGACGTGGAGTTCAGAACAAGTAGAAGCCGTTTCCAAAATGAACTTTCAAAGATTGTGCAGGACATAAGTAAGTGCCAAAATTTGATTGTGCCTTCTGATAAAACTTCTAATTTTTACGAAATTTCAGTAAATGACTATAAAAATTATTAAAAGACAATATTACTAAAGATTACGAAAATGTACTGATAAAACTTTAAATGATATTAATGTAGAGGCTAAAAATTTAACTAAAAACTTAAAAATACACGATAGGATCAAAAAATTGCCTTTAAAAAACGCATACATAACGGTCAAAGACCATAAAGATAACTTTTTGACACATCCCAAATGTAGATTAATTAATACTTCTAAGTCCGATGTAGGTCGCATAGTTAAGGTTAAGATTGACTGCATTAATAAGGCTGTGCGTTTAAAATCTAAACGTATGCAGTGGACTGATACAGACCAAGTCTTAAATTGGTCCACTGGTTTGGAAAAACAAACGTACAGCTTTTTTAAGTTTGATGTAGTCGATTTTTATCCTTCTATCAGCGAAGAATTGGTAATAAAATCACTAAAATTTGCTGGTATTTATACTAGCGTACCTACTGAAGACTTAAGTTTAATAAAAAACGCATGTAAATCAGTACTTTATGAACAAGGAAACCTGTGGCAAAAGAAGAGAGCAAATAACACCAGCTCTCTTTTTGATGTAGCGCAGGGATCGTTCATGGGTGCAGAGTTATGTGAATTAGTAGGTCTATTTTTGTTAGATGGGTTGAAGAATATCTTTGGTTTAGAAAGAGTTGGGTTGTACAGGGACGATGGTCTAGCTGTACTGCCCAATTCTTCTGGCTTTATAGTTGAAAGGCTAAAAAAGCAAACTTCTTCAAGTCTATGGGGTTAAGAGTCACTATTGAATCACCAATGTTGACGACTGACTACCTGGATGTGAAGCTCAACTTGTATGATCTCTCCTATATGCCTTTTAAAAAGCAAAACGCAAAAATTATGTATATAAATAAATGTTCTAGCCTCCCAAAAAATATTATAAACCAAATACCAAAAATAATTAATCAACGTTTAAATAAAAGATCAAGCAACGAAGAAAACTTTTTAAAGACAAAGCAAGATTACGAACTAATAATGAAAAAATGCGGTTACAATGATAAACTTAATTTTGAAACAACGGAGCAAAAAAACAAAACGACCAATAAAAGTAAAAGAAAGCGAAATATAATTTGGTATAATCCCCCATTCTGTACTTCAGTTAAAACAAACATCGGCAGAGAATTCATAAATCTAGTAAAAAAACATTTCAACAAAAATAACCCATTATCAAAGATATTTGACAAACATAATATGCGAATCAGTTATTCATGTATGGCGAATTTGGAGAGATTAATTAAGTCACATAACCAAAGGATTTTAAACAAAAGTAATTTAATCAAAAATCAGTGTAATTGCGCTGGTGGCTGTAAATATAATTTAAAGGGGGGCAATTGCCGGTCAGAGAACATTATTTACAAGGCAACAGTTAACTCTGACCTTTAGAAGAAGTTCTACATCGGCCTATGCTCCACTCAATTCAGATTTCGGTATGCCAACCATAAAAAATCCTTTAAAGGTGGTGTAAACGAAAATGAAACTGAGCTTTCGAAGTATGTTTTGCGGCTTTAAGCGCAAAAACATTGATTTTAAATTAACTTGGGAGGTGATAAAAAGAGCACAGCCAATAGCAGATGGTAACAACCCTGTTTGTAGGCTGTGTTTAAATGAATCTACAGCCGTTATGTATGCGTTAAAAAAGGAAGGTTGTTTAAATAAGAGGAGCGAATTTATACCGTCTTGTCAACATATGAAAAAGCTCCTTTTAAAATACAACAAATTTTGAAGTGTTTTATAGTCAATTAACTGTTGTTTTCGTTAGTTTTGGTTGTTTGATTAGTTAGATGGTAGATCGATTTTTGTACTGAATATTTGTAATGTACAATGTTCAATTCTTACGTCATGTTGTTTTTGTTTTTTTGTAAACTTTGCATCTTTGTTTACCAAAGTGCTTATTATTTTAAATTCGAACTGGCTGAAGATTAGAGACAATCTTCTTTGTCTTTATGAAACAAATGTTCCAGAATTTTTAATTTGCCATTTCAATAAATTATTTAAAAGCCCTTCAAGTGGGCTCAGTAGAAAGTGTTTAAGTTTAAACATTAACCTTATTTTATATATATATATATACCTAATTTAGCTTCTATTTTTTCCTTACGGTATTCATTTTTTTCACAGAGCTCCGTTCAAGCGTGTTAACTTTTAAACACACAGAAACATGCGTTAGTTTAATAAAGAAAGAGTAGTGTTTGAATTACTCATTATTATTTATTGCAGTGAACTTGTTTCACTAGGATCTTTATTAGCAATTTAACTCTAAATTTTAAATAGTTAATTTTTTTAATTGTTAATTTTAAGTAGTTTAGGTCTCAGTCTACCGAAGCTTGTGGTCTGATGATCGAATCGGTATGATCAACCCTTATGTTAAACTTGAGCTTTATCACGGCATACGAAAGTCCAGGTATCTGCTCTGCAGACTTTCGCCGATGTTTTTGTTGATAGTTTTTTTTGTGATATAAATGTGTAAAAATAAAGTGAATTATAACTTTTTTGTTTAGACTGAATGGAATTACAGCTGATGTTTGGTTTGAACCAATTCAAGTGTGGGAAGTAAAAGCTGCTGATTTTTCTATTTCACCTGTCTATACTGCTGCTTCTGGAATTGTTTGTTTTTAAATGTTTTTAGAGTCGCTCATCATTTAAATAATCAATTTTTTTGTTTAATTAACAACTATAAGTTTTAAACATTTTTTTCTAAAACTAAATATCATTACATTTGTTCCTAATAGTGTTATTCATGTTAGAAACTATTTGTTTTGTATATCGGTCTTTGTAAGAAAATCTAGTAGAATCGACCTAAAAACAGTAACTTTTTCTATCTTTATAGCCTCAAACTTAGACAAAATTGTTAAAGGGTTGACAAAAAATCGGAATTCTGGAAAAACCTGGAATTTGAGAAATTTTGAATAAAACTTATAACTTCGAAGAAAAACTACTACAAATAATGGAATTTTAAGCAGTTTTTTCCTGTGAAGTAACTAAATTTCGATAAGATATGAAAATCTATCATAGAGATCAAACATTTTTTGTATCATTAATTTTTTTCTATGAATAACACATTTAAAGAAGCTTTACAGTATCTTTTCAATGTTGATATCTTACCTAAAACAATATTTTTTTTACATTAAGTTTAGTTTTATAATAAAAATAGACCAAAAGCTTGTTTTTTAAAAACCTGTAAGATATTAAGAAAACCTCGAAAAATAATCAAAATCTTTTGAAAACCTTGTTTAATTTATATTTTAGTTAATGGTTTTATCAGGTAATTCCAAATCAAAAAAAAAGTTTAAATATAGTGTTTTTATACTTTTTAGTGAACTTATTGATATTCAATTTTTTTAGAACAAAATATATTTCACGCTTCTTTCGTCAGTTGTATACTAAGCAATAAAAATAAAATTTCAAATCTAACTTATATAGTGAAATGCAATCAACGTAATTAATAATAATAAAGCAAAGAGTAATTAACAATACAAAATACTTCTTATTACAATGCAACTAAAAGTTAATAAAACAGAGCAACAACTTATAAAACAATTTAAGAAAACAACGAAGCACTATAATCAAAATCTTTATGTTTACACAACTTAGGTTTTCTTAACAAGATACAAATAGCCTCAAGTTTGATTAAATCCGAAATGTGAAAACAATTTTTAACAATTTTAAATCTTTTTAAATTATAATTACTAGCACAATCAAGGTTATTTACTAAGTGTTCAGCAATAGCAGATATTTTTGAAGCATTTATTACTCTAATAGATTGAGTTTTCTTATTAATCTTACAAAATTCATCAATACTTTTTGGAATATGTTCCTTTATTCTTTTGCCAAATTGTCTTGAGGTCATCCTGACATAACTAGCTTCACAGAAGCAGTTAAGCTGGTAAACTACCATACTTTGTTTAAATTCTGCTATCGGATCTTTTCCTCCAGGTCTGAACATTAGTTTGAATACGAAAATAACAATCGGCTTTGCCGAATGATAAGTCCTACTTACTAATTGAGAAATATCTCTTTCTAAAACTCCTGAGTTTTTATTGACATAAGGCAATACTAAAGAAATCAAGCATTTCTCCGGCCCTGCTGGCTTTATTTTGTTCAAACTATTAAGATGTGAATTTATAATTTTATTAACAAGTTCTTGTGGATAGCCATTTTTATTTAATATCAATGTTATCTATTTTATTTCGTCATCTAATAATTCTCTTGAACAGATCTTATGTGCTCGATGGCAGAGCGTTCTTATTAAATTTGTTTTTCTCTTCATGCTACAGAATGAATGAAAGTTTAAGTAGTTACCAGTGAAAGTTGTCTTTCTATAAACGGATGTCAAAAATTGGTTCTTGTGTCGTTTAACTAAAACGTCAAGAAAAGCCAATTTATCCTTATTTTCCTTTTCTGAAGTAAATTTTATTGAAGAATGTGATTTGTTCAACACATTAAAGAGTTCATCTATCTGTTCCTCATTTTTTCCTAGTACAAAACAATCGCCGACATATCTATAATAAGTTACTTTGTTCTTAGAGATCACCTTTCTTTCTATAAAGCCCATAAATATATTTGACAAAGTTGGCCCTAATTCAAAAAGATCTGCTATTGCTGAACACTTAAAAAATAACCTTGATTGTGCTAGTAATTATAATTTAAAATTGTTGAAAATTGTTTTTACATTTCTTATTTATCAAACTTGAGGCTATTTGTATCTTGTTAAGAAAACCTAAGTTGTGTAAACATAAAGGTTTTGATTATACTGTTTCGTTGTTTTCTAAGTAGTTTTCGTTGTTTTATAAGTTGTTGCTCTGTTTTATTAATTTTTAGTTGCATTGTAATTGGAAGTACTTTTGTATTGTTAATTACTCTTTGCTTTGTTATTTTTAATTACGTTGATTGCATTTCACTATACATGTTAGATTTGAAATTTTATTTTTATTGCTTAGTATACAACTGACGAAAGAAGCATGAAATATATTTTGTTCTGAAAAAATTGAGTCTTATTTATATTGTTTGAAAGAATTTATTTTAGTGTCAAATAATGTTTACTTATTGATATTTACAAATTAGAAAGCTGAAGTGATGAAATAAGTTGCTAGAAAATAAATTAGTATTTTAAAAACTATTTAGAATGCCTCTTATATCTTAACTATTTATTGATGTACTAGAATACTACTCCTGAACGTAGTTGATACTATCCTAAAATTTTCACTATATCAGGGTGGCCAACAAACCTAGAATTTGGCCAATTTTGAAAAAAAAAACCTGAAATTATGTATAAAAATCAGAAAATTCTGGAGTTTTTTAAATTTTATTTATTTATTCTTTGTAAGTCATAGCTATTTTTTCTGTTAAATGACTTCATAGTTTTAGTAAAAAAAATTTTTTTCTTAACTTTTCATGGTTTAATTTTTATTGATAAAAGAAAAGTTGAACTATTAGTAGATAAGTCAATATTTCTTTTACTGTTTTAAATGAGTTTCGAAGCGTTCGACTTATATTATTCTCGTCAAAAAATATTAAAGATTACAAGTAAAAGAGTTTTATATAAAAACTTAAGTAATTGTAATAAAATATGCTCACTTCTTTTTTTTCTAGTAGCGGCTTCTTTGTACTAGGTTTTCAGTTTTTCTTTGCACTATATTAAACAACAGAATAATTTGTTAACTCATATCGTTTATTATTTCTCAATCATCTAAAAATAAGGTTCAAAACTTACGTTAGACATGTAAAAAAAGTTTTTAATTATAAAATAGTTTAGTTTATTTGTTGTGTTAAACTAATTCATAAACTTTTAAAGTAGTTTTTACTTGATAAATCATGTATGTAATTATATTTCAATCATTAAGTCAAAATAATTGGTACATAAGTCAATATTTAATTTACTGTTTTCGTTAAAGTTCATTTTATTTTACAGATAAGTAATTTTTTCAATGATAAAGTGCTAATTACACTAAAAAACTGTTGTAAAAGACTAGTGCGAAGTGAAACAAGTATAAATAGAAGACGAATTTAATATTATATTAAATTTTAAATATTCATACTTTATAAAGTTTATTTTAGTACATGCACATTGTTTTTGTTTTAATATTTATTTAAATTTATATTAGTTGTTGCAAATTTTAAAGTACTATTTAATTTAATCGGTTGATAAATGATAATGAAAAATTAAATTAAAACTAACAACGAGTTTAAACTAGATTGTATGGTTATTTATGTTAAGTATCAACATAAAGGCTTTAGAACGACCAGATGAGAAGAACTTTGAAGAAATTGATTTAAAATAATTATACAGGTTGAAATAGAACGAAAGAAAGATTAAATTATAGTAATAATGTATCATTTAAGTAGTTTAAATCTATCAAAAACACCTTTTGTAACTTAAGATTATTTTATTAATAAAATTAATTTGAAAAAAAAAAATGTACTTTTAAAAACCTTGAAGAAGTTTTAAAAACGTTGAGAAAATTTGCCAAAAACAAGTGGCCACCAGTGTATATATATTAGGCATAACAACTGTGAAAAATCAAACTATTCTATAAAAGTTAAATTAATAATTTTGATAATAAACGTACAGTAATATAACATAAAAATTGGTGTCAAAATTAAGTTTAAGAAGACTACGAACAGTAAATTAATAAAGTTGTTCCTTGACACTACATATCTGACCATTTTTTAAACATTTTTCTTAAAATTTTGATATTTTTATATAATTTTCCCTAGAATATTTAACTGAAATTTTAGTAGGAACCTTTAATAAACTTCTCACAGTTAGAATTTTTTTTAAATGTAAGTTATTAACAAAAAAATAGCGCATAATCTTTTTGTATAAGAAATTGTTATTAGTTTTAGAAAACTAACATAACTATGAAAAAAAATAAAACTGAATTTTGTAGGTTGATCCTAACAAAGGAATTTCAATGAGATTTCCAAGATTTATCAGGATCAGGGATGACAAAAAACCTGAGCAAGCGACAACTAGTGAACAAGTTGCCGATTTTTATAACAAGCAGCAAATTGTTGTTAATCAGGAGAAAGCTAAACAAAATAAAAAAGATATAGACTTTTATTGATTTTTTATCATTCAAATTATTAACTATGTTAAAGTTGTTTTTGGTTAAAAAAATGGATAATGTTTTTTTTTAAATTTAATAAATATTTAGTTTGAAATTATGAATTGTTTTTTTAAATATCATAAGTATGACTTGATATGTTTTAATGGCATTAAAATATATTTAATTGTAACTTTATTAAAAATATTGGTATAAGCAGATCAATACCTAAACACTATAAAAAAGTAACTAGATTGCAATTTGATATGTAGTAAGAACGAAATTTTACTTTTAAAATAATGTCAAAGATATTTTGGTGTACTAATTTAATACTATTCTTATTAAAAAAAACGTATTGTACAAGCATAAACACGAATGAAAAATTTTTAGTACTTAAATAAAAAAAAATATTTTTATTTCAATTATTTTCAATTGATTTTTAATGTTTAATAAACATCTATATAAACTATATAATGTTTAAACTATATAATTTTAAACTTATTCAAATTTTTTGATTTTCAAATTAAATGTTTAAAAAACAGAAAATTTTAATGAACATTTTCTGAAAAAAGTTTTCAAGTATTAAACGTCTGGTACAATTCGAAACTGCAAAATTTTATAGTTAGAAATTATACTTTACACCAGGGGCGTGTCTAGACTTTTTTCAAAGGGGGTTCACAATTTTTTTTGTTCCCAATTTGCCGCTTATGTACGCATTTTTTAGGTATGCGCTGCCAGTTAAGTACGTAATATATAGCCGAAAAACTGTGTTTAAAACGCTTTTTCTGGTTAGAAATTAAGAAAAAAACATATATGTAGTTATAGAAAATCTTATATTTTATTATTTATTACACTGTATAAAATTTAGATAAAATAAAACTAAAAGAAACAGAATAAATTTATGAACTTACAAATTTTTATTTAAATATTAGTATAGATGGAGTTCTTAAATTTTAAACTCTTTACATTAATATATTTATTTATAATGAAATATAGTTCTAGTCACACTAAAGAAAGTTTTACTTTTATTAAATTTATTTTTTTAACTAACTTTTAGCTACACATAAAACGCCTATTTAAATTATACATATTTACTGGAACAAAATCTAAATTGACTAATATACTTAAGTCTTAACAAACTACGTACTGTCTTAAAAAATTAATAAATAAACTTTAAAAATTTTACTTACAATCTAGTTCTCTATAAAAACCAAACTTAAAAAATATTTTTTGGGCATTTTTATATAATAAACCGCTTTTCATGTTAATAAAAAATATTTACTTTTGAAAATATCTTTTTCGTTTTAAATAGTTTTAACCCTTTAAAAATTAAGTAATTCGTTAACTAAATAAAATTTGCATGGTAAAAACACTAAATAAATTTTTTTAATAAATAATACTCAAATACTTTCATAAAATAACTTATTAATAATAAATTAGTTTTTTACATGGTTGCTACTTAAAAAGCATAAATTACTGATTTATACCAAACCATTCTATGTTTATTAAAATTTGAAAAAGCTAAATATTAAATCTAAAATAAATATTTAAATAAATAAAAATAAATAAAATCTAAATAAATAAAGCTAAAAAAAGCTGTAAATCAAATTCAGACACCTAACTAAAATATCATTATTACAAAAAAGTACACAATATTTAAGAAGGCTAGAAAAAAAAATTATATTTAATAAACTACACTCAGTCATAAAAACTATTATGGTAATTCGAAGATTAATCAAAGTGTTTTAAATAAAAGCTTTACACACAACTGAGTTTTAAAAGATGTCTTAAACAGGTTTAACTAAGTCATAGTTTAAAAAAATTTTTAAACTAGCCTGTTTGTTAGCTGGCAACCCTGTTTAAAATAATGTTCACAAAATAAAAAGATAAAAAAGTTTATCATTTATTAACTAAATACATTTAAAAATATATATTATAAGTCAGCTTGAATGGACAATTAAGTTTCTTAAATATTTTTAACTATAGTATAAAAATTCATTAAGCCATTAAAGAAGTAAAAAAAATATTTTTTTATTGAGCATCATAGCAATTCTTTATCTGCTATAATGATTAAATGTGAAATATAAAGTAGCAATGAGAATTAAAAAACGTTAATTAGGAGTTATTGCGAGAAACGAAATAAAAAATAAACAAATTGCCTAAGTCAGTTTCAACAAATCACATGATTATCTTCTGGTAACTACAGAATGATCAGAAAAATTGTTAAGGCAAATGATAAAGTAGCAATAGTAAGTACTAAAAATGAGACAATGTTAAGAATTGAAAACTTTTTTTAATAAAATGTGTTGGCGGTAGTAAAAGATTTTTGTTTATTTCTTCAATGACAACAAGAATTCGTGTTTAGAAGATATCTGAAGATTATAAAGCCGCAAAAATAAAATTATGACGTTAATTAATATGTTAAGATGAGAGCACTGATACAACAGATACTGCTCATCTGAGAATTTTTATAAGAGATGTCTGTACCTATTTTGAAAATTTTTGAAGAACTTCTAGGTTTAATTCCATTGCAAAGCACACCGATAGATTACAATTTTATTGTGTTATTAAATTTTTATAAACAATGTTGCTAGTGCTAGATACATGATTGTAATATAATTTTGTTTAAAACCAGATCATTGACTTATGTTGTTTATCAACTAATTTCATTCCATAAAAAACCAGGAATCATGATGTGCGAAGACAACAAGCTTACAAAATATTATGAAATTAACAATTTAATTAGTAAACACAATTTTGTAAAACAAACTTTACCACCGACAGTTTCGAAAAGTAGTAGAAAAATGAAAATTCCATACGTTGATCTAGTTTACTTTTACCTTATTCTTTGGTTAAGTTTTGGTTTTATGCTATAACGAGTCTATGAGTTTTTAAACGAAACTTAATCTTATCTAAAAAAATAAATATTACTGCTTATATAGATAGACACTTGATAAAATAATTCTGGTATGCCTTACATCGCAACTGAAAAATCTAACTTGGTATCACAAGAAAACAATTTATTTAATGAGATATGGTACAATATTATCACTTTTGAAACAAAGTTATGACTACGGGGTATTCAGATAAAGAAAATTAAGTTTTTGTGTAGTAATATAAAGTAAATGTACTATTTGTAAATCGTAATTTTATAAATTAATTTATTTAGATTAGATATCATTAAAACCAAAAATGGTTATCACTTTTTTATAATAAGCTAAAATTGTAAAATTATATTGAACATCATTAAAACATTACTTAACAAGAAACTGCTTAACCTCTTTTCAAATAAATATAAAATATAAAATAAATAAACTGATTACAAATAATAATTCGATAGTCTAACTAGACGAATGCATAGTAGTCAATAAAAAGAAGTTGAGAACCGAGTCACGGTGACAAGAACAAGACCCGAGTTCTGATTGCAAAATTAAAACGAGTATTACAATACAGTGTTTTGATGTCTTATAGCTGGAATTGATAAAACTTTTTTACCATATCATTATTATTTTATTTTCTTATGCTAACATAATTAGATAATAAAATTTAAATAAGTATCTTTATCAACACTCTAAACCAGGGTTTCCCAAACTCATTTTCTAAATCGCCCCCTTTTCAGAAATTCGGAAAATAATCGCCCCCCACGATTTTACAAAGTAGTTTTTCTCTTGAGTAGAAACTTTTCAGCCGAAAAAGTTGTGTTCGAAATGTAATTTAGTCTGGTACTTCTTATGCATGCACTTTTGAGCTGTGTTCAAAGTAGTTTACAGGGCTTGAGAAAATAAGTTACATTTGTTTTCTTATAAGCCCAGTTAAGTGTATTAAAATATTTAATTATTAAAAAGCCTTGTGTAACCTGTAATTAATCCTGTTTAGATATGAACTGTTTTGAAACTAATGAAACTTATAGGGTAGTGGTGGACAACTTTTGTAGTCAGCAATTCATATTTACTAAAAAATCTTTTCTAGTTTCAACTCGTTTAAAAAATGTAATTGCGGGCTGCATAACTTAAAAAAATAACATATAAGAAAATTGAAAAACTCGAGCGAAATTGTAATAAAATGATTTAGTATTATTGTGATCTAGGAAATACTATTGTGAACTGAAAACCAAATTGAAAGTGTATTTCAAAATATTTAGTATCAAAAAAATAAATTTTGTTTCTTTTGCACAAGTAGCTTCCAAGTTACTTAGCATGTCGATATTTGACTGGATCTTAACCGTACGTTAACCATCTGAAATCTTAATTTAAACCTGACATTATAATAATCTCTCAAATAACGAATTTCGGACATTTAGAAGTTAATACTAAGTAACTTGTTTAAACCGCACAAAGTACTAAAATTATTTTATAAATAGGCATATTCTAAAATTACTATACCAGAGATTAAGAAACTATAAAAAAATGAACAGTTTATTTTACACATAATAAAATAAATAATAAAACATAATTTCTGATCTAGTTTAAGGAAGTTTGACCGACTGGTTGATTATCTCACATGAAAAGTGGTTTCATCAACAGCTTCAGATAATGTAGTAAAGTTATTAATTTCAATGCTAAGATATATTATAAGGAAGTTGATGTAAAGTTAAAAACTTAAATTTAAACTTTTTAAACTACATGTTCTGTAATAGAATACCATTAAACAGTATTTGACTTGGAATAACCTTTAGGAAACTAAACCTTAGTTTTAACATTTTCTTTTTTTTTTAGTTTAAATTCAAAAAAAATCAAAAGTTTCACAGTTAATTCTGTGAACAGAGAGCAATCGATTAAAAAATTCTTTTAATTAGCTTAAAATTTTGTTTTGTAACTGCAGCAGTCTTTTAATGGCATATTTAATACTGTTTAAATTTATTTTTTCTCTAGTCATTAGCCTATAATAATTTACCAGAAGAAAATAGTGAAAAACTAAAAGCTAGTGTTTAACTAATAAAATAAACAACACAGTCTAATTGCTAATATATTAAAAATTAAGATAAAACAAAAAACATTTGTAATAATAGTTTAAAATTCTTTAATGTATAGGTTTTTTAACAATAACAAATCAAGTAAGAAAATAAAATTGAGTTAAAGAATCTTTTAAATGAAAAATTTGAAGTAATTTCAAATAGAGACCTTAAATCTATGCTCTTTTAAAACCAAAAAAAAAAACTTAAAATAAAAACTTAAATGGTTATCAAGATTTATTTATTTATACAGATTAAACAAGTAATAACAAAAATAATTCAAATAAATTTCTTTCAAACAAACACTTTAATCACTATGCTATAAAAACTTCCAATGTAATGTAAAACGAAATATAAACTACGAAAATAACCAGGTCAAAATAAAATTAATAACAGATTTAAAACATAAATGATTTAATAAATACAGTAGACTTCCGCTTGAGTTGGCACTTTGAACGAAATAAAAAAGTGCAAACTCAAAAATTATTACCTTTTTTTACAAAATGATAAACTTGAATATGTTATATGCAATAACGTTATGCATAAACTTAAAATCAACTAAAACATAAAACAAACATTCATTAAAAAAGTAGATCTATATAAGATACTAAATATTATGATTTTTTTGTTTTATTAATACTTAGTTAGTAATAGGCTTTATTTAAGTTAAATTTTAGAAAACATGAATTTGCAATTTTTTGGGTAAAAAGTGCGAACTCAAGAGGAAGTCTACCGTAATTAATATTTATTAGGCATTATGCAAACCTGTTGTAGAATAAATAACTTAATAAAATTTTATTATAAAAAGACTATTTAAATACAATACAAACCAGGTTAAATAAAAAGTATTTTAAAAGATTAAATAAAGCAAAAAATTTTCATAAAATAATGTCTGCTACTGAAGTCTAATATAATGTGTAGAATGAGGTTCATGACTGCTTGCAAGTTTTTCTAATCTGATTCTTAATCAGTAAAAAAAGCCTTTTTTACAAATATCTAGATTAGATCTTTTGCTCAAGATGTTGATAACTGATCTGAAAGCTTTCTCAACAACATAGCTAGAAGGAAAAGCTATAAACAATAATCTATATAACTCTCAAATGATTGGATACTTTTGCCTTAGTTTTTGTTGAGTCCAAAAGCTTTCATTTCGTTCTTTGGAAAAATTCACTTTTAGTTCAAGGTCAGTCACTTTTCAAAATACAATTGGAAATATCATGAGGTGATATAACTATCACCTCATGATATTTCCAATTGTTTTTTGAAAAGTCACTAAGTTAGACTAAGAAATAAAACTACACAGGGTTGCCAATTTACCTAGAAACTTAATAATATATAACATAGATTTTTATAAACCATTTATGATCCCAAATAACATATATGTCAGGTTATAAAATGGTGAGAGGGATTCCGATCGTCTATGATCTATGTAATTGTTAAATAAGAAAATATATGAATGAAAATATGTAATTTACTTGAAAGTAGGAGTCATAAGTACTTGATTTTTTTCTCTATATTTTACATAAATAAAATAAACTTTTTTTGTTTAAGTTTTACTTCAGGGTCAAATATTTACTACCAAGCTAAAATTAGTAAATTAGCAATTTAAAAATTAATTAATTTAATTGAGACACAGGGTATAGAAATCAGTGCCGAGATTGACATGAACGCAGGGGGGGATCAGTCAGGAGGTAACCAGGAGGAGGAACAACCTCAGGCAGCAATGGGCAGTTATCAACAACCTAGAGACCAGCCTAATCCAAGTGGTCTGCCAAGACAAAGCTACCCACCCCAACAAAATTCTACACCTAGCAACTATGGGCCTCCACCAAGGGTGACAGGACCACCTAGCAACAGCTCCATTCCTCCAGCAAGAACCTCACCTATGCCATTCCAACAACATTTCCAACCTAACAACTTAAACATGGACTATTCCCTCCAAAACAACAGGAGACCCCCTATTCAAGTGCCACCTCAAGAACTGAGTGCCGAGGAGATAGTACAGGGGATCAAAGATTTCAAGGAACAAATTTGACAGGCTAAACTTCAAGAGGAATTTCGAAAATTACAAGAAGAATTACATGAATTGAGAAGTCCAAATCCATCTACAAGGACAAATCACGACATCTCAACTCAGGGTAGACAGAATACAAACATGGATCCTCAAATCCAGGTTCCCCACCAGGTTTTACACATCTCAAAGGCTCAAGACCTACCAAGGAGCCAGGTGACCAGTCGCTCTCCTCCGAACTATAGAGAACCTTCAGTAGAGCAAGAAGGGTCAGGTGTGAAAGAAAACTTTGAACCATGTGTTCGCAGTCCGTCTTACGACTGCCAACCCCAGCCAGAAGATAGTAGGTATGACGTCACAGTAGACATAGGTGGCAGTACGCCCCGCACAACAACAAGCCAGCTGTATAAACTAATGCAGAAAAAGGGCGATCTTGTCAGTCAAATTGGATATTTAAAGCGCGATACAGAGCAATTAAAAATAAAGCTAAAACACTTTGAGAAGATCGCCAACGATTATGACATTCGATCGGATCAAGATCTTTACAGGCTGCTTGAAACATTAGTGACCTGGAAAGAGAGAGAGAGCTACTACCACAGATATAAACCAGAAGATAGGAACTACGACACGTTGAAAGAGTTCCTAATGAGTGGGCAAGCGCGAGTAAGCAACGTTCTATTGGCAAGAACTGACAGGCACTCCATGTCAAGTAGGGAACTAGGTGATGAGATTAATCATTGGTTAGCTGAGTTCAGAAATGAAGGTGTATTAACAAAATTTCTCACAATACACTTAGCACCTCCTCGTTTGAAAAATCGTTTACGGGAGAAGCTTCATCTGAAAGACAAAGACTTTCAAATTGCTTGGAAAGTAATGCTCGACACAAATGAGCAAGAGGCAAAGGGACGAGCCAGAAATATAAACTATAGCAATGCCCCGCGCTCAAATCAAAACAGACCAGCCCAAGCACAACAGCAATGGACAGCCATTAACAACAATGAAATTATATGCAGAAACCATCAGAGATTTGGTGTAAATACCTATACCTGTTTAGACAGGAGATGTAGTATGCGCCATCAAACCATATCTCCGCCTCATGCAAAAAATGAGCTCCCAAACCCTCCGCAGTGAGAGGGAGAGTGATTGGGGCTACACTATCTCACACCAAAGCTGTCCAATTTGTAAATAAAACCGCCCCTCGACAGCAACCCCCATCTCAACCAAGACCAACCAGAAATGCCTCAAACTGCACTATAAGTCATCCAGGAAATGAAGTGTCCACACCTTCAAACAAACCGAAGATGACTTTTCATATAAAGCAAACAGCCTCACGTAGTGCAGCAGAAACACCTGATGAGAACCAAAGTTCTGAGCAACCGCAGCCAGCATCAATAGGGCCAGCGTCAACGGTCAGCGCCACCGAAGCCAGCACCTCCACGACCAGCGCCAACGATCTGAGCCACTTTAGCCAGCACCACAATGGGCAGTCCCAACGGTCTGCGCAAACTCAGCCAGCATCACCAGGGCCAGCGTCAATGGTCAGCGCCACCAAAGCCAGTACCTCCACGATCAGCGCCAACGATCTGAGCCACCTTAGCCAGCACCACAATGGGCAGTCCCAACGGTCTGCGCAAACACAGCCAGCATCACTAGGGCCAGCGCCACCGAAGCCAGCACCTCCACGACCAGCGCCAACGATCTGAGCCACCTTAGCCAGCACCACAATGGGCAGTCCCAGCGGTCTGCGCAAACACAGCCAGCATCACCAGGGCCAGCGTCAACGGTCAGCGCCACCGAAGCCAGCACCTCCACGACCAGCGCCAACGATCCGAGCTACCTTAGCCAGCACCACAACGGGCAGTCCCAACGGTCAGCGCAACCGCAGCCAGAACCACAACAAAAATCTCTCGACACTACCAATCACAACAAAGATAAAAGTGTAGAAAAATGGACATTTCAACTGAATAAATTCCCTGCACCTAAACCGAAGAACCTCCCTCAGGGCCTACTATTTGTAGCGGATTCAAACACAAATGTTATCTTTTTGGTTGACAGCGGATCCGAAATTTCAATCCTGCCGAAGGTATAGACTAACGGTATAGACAAATATTTTCCTAAACAAAGTAGAACCATCCAAGGGTTTGGTAACAAAACAACCCACCCCATTGGTAGCGCGGATGTCGAACTTCAATTGGGGAATTTAGAACCCATCAACCACTCGTTCTGGGTTACTCAAGAATCACGCCACTTTGGCATTATTGGCATGGACCTGTTAAGAAAGAACGAACTAGCGATCCTGCCATCTACCTCTCAACTATGCAAGATGGGGTCAAACGAATCAGCTAGACTGTTCGCACCTGCTGAGTTGCCCACCCCAATAGTCGCTTCAGTCAACCACATCTATCTGGGTGGTAAGAATACGACTCCGTAAGAAGAAAAATGCAAAAGACTATTAATGGACTTCCCTGAAATTACCAGGAAGCCAACCTACCACGCAAAGCCAGGATACCTGGTGGCCGACGAGCAGTTATACAAGACCACTTCAACGACCTCTTATATCGGGGAGTGGTGACTAGAGGAGAGGCAACCGAAGGGGCATCTCCAGTTACTTGCGTACAAAAGAAAGACGGTAGTATGCGCGTGTGTATCGACTATACCACGCTGAACAAAGCAACACGGCCGTTAAGTTACCCATTACCTAGAATTGACGAACTTGCCCAGATCATCCCTGGCGGTACGAGATATTTCACAAACTTGGATTTAAAAGAGGCATACTACAGCCTGCCTCTCGCAGCCAACTCTAAAAAATGTGCTGCAATTATCGTTCATAGTGGTGTTTTCATTCCCAATCGGTGCGTTTTTGGTTTGAAAAACGCACCGATGAAATTCCAGCAGGTATTGGAGGCCTTGCTGAGGGAATGCGAAGACTTCACTTATGTCTATCTTGACGACATATTGATATATTCTTACACGGAAGACGAGCATGTCTGTCATGTGAGAAAAGTATTTGAAACCCTGTCAAAATACGGACTCTTCTTGAATGTAAAAAAGACTACCTTTGCTAAGTCGAAATTAGAATTTCTCGGGCACGTGATCGGCGTAGAGGGGATCAATGTATAAGCCTCAAAAGTAGCGGCCATTAAAGAGTATCCCGTACCCATTACCCGCAAAGATCTCAAGAGGTTTCTTGGGATGGCGAACTACTACCATTCCTTTATTGTTGGTTTAGCAGAGATCTTGGCACCCTTAAGCGCAATATCAGGGGGACCAAAAAAGACCAACCGAACCATCTTGAAGTTAGACGATTCTCATATCAAAACGTTTGAGGACACAAAGACAGCATTAACTAACGCAGCCACCCTGTCGTTTGAAGACCAAGGTAAACCTCTCATTTTGTTCTCTGATGCCTCGGACACCCACACAGGTGCCTCACTAGAACAACTAAACGATAAAAATGTGATGGTACCTCTTGCTTTCTTTTCAAGAAGCATTCCGGAAAACAAACAAGCACGTTGTACATACTACAAAGAACTAACAGGTTTAGTTATGGCCATTAAGCATTTCCACAGTCGAATCTATGGGCGACAACTAATAATAAGATCTGACAATATGGCCCTTTGTAACGCATTAAAGAAGGAGTTGACAGATCAATCCCCCTACGTGCAACGTCATCTCCAAAGAATACAACCCGACCGTCATCCATGTTAAAGGCACAGATAATGTGGTGGCAGACACTCTTAGCAGACCACCGCGAGCGGCAACGATGTACATGGGTAGGTACGAAACGGATCCAGACTATGAGGAAATGTGGTACTACGACTCTGAAGACGAAGTCTCAGAAGACGAGTCCATGGAAATAGAGGAGGAGATAATCACACCAGAAAGGATCGACAAAACTGGTTGACAACTGCTACAATGGAGAACCGTTGGTTCTGATTTGGAAACTCCAAGATTTCTTCCTTTTTTGTACAAGCATAAAAAGATATTTGGTACTTTTTAGATGAATACTACTTAGGGGCTTATTTAAATAAGCAACAATTGATTTTCATTGATTATTTTGTACAACACCTAGAAGCTGCTTGCATTTTTTATATTACTGTTAAATGACTTAACTTTAAGACTTTTTAAATTTTTAAATTAATGGGGTGTTTGATTTTATATTTATTTGTACAACCATTAAAAATTAGTATCTTATAGACATGTTTTTTTTGTAATTATCCTAGCTAAAATAGGTACTGTTAGATATTTTATATAAAAATCTAAAATTTTCTATATTGCATTGAGTTTTGATTGTCTCCTGTTTAATGAAACTAAATTTTTTTTTTTTTCAAACACAAAAAAACTTTTTAAGAAAACCTGATATTTTACAGTTTGATGGTTTCTATTGTTTTAAAAACTTTATAGTTTTAAATTTAAAAAGCATGTTTCTGTTAATTTTAAAATCTAAGCTTTTCTAATATTAACTTTTTTTGTGTGTATGACAACATGTAATGGTGAACTTTGTGGACCATATTAAATGCTCATTATTCATTCGAAAATGCACTGGGAAAGCTTGCCAAGGTTTAATACTGGCAAATTGTAAAAATCATGGCTCAGTAACTTTCACTCATCTAGTTTGGTGCCACACCCCAGAGACCTCAGAATGAACCATTCTAATAAGAACAGGCTGCCACTACGAACAGCAGAATTGTAGTGACGATGTCGATTCGTCGGGAAATGCATACATGTCAGCACACCTTTGGATACCATAGGGGCAATGCCAACCCGTCTGCTGATGATGTCAAGCAGACCCTCGAATCCGTTGGCGTTGATGACGATGGTAAACAACGCCAGGTCGCCAGCGATTAATTCGCGGAGAAGGACGTCAGTGGAGCCAAACTTCCCGCCAGAGTTCCGGGGGAACCACTACAAGAAGAGCGGCCGCAGCTCGAGCAACCAGAGAAGAGGAGGAGAAGGCGAGTAAGAAGAGGCCGAGCCTCAACCTCCAGTGGAAGAGTAAGGAACCATCATCATGAACGGTAAACATTGACTTTTAAAAAAAATTTGACTCATGATTGTAATTAGAAATTTGTAAATTTATATTTAAAAAAAGTCTTTTCTTTACAATTTCTTTAGAATTTCTTTTTTATTTTGTTAAAAAAAGCATTTTTACCACACTTAAAAAGTGTCTTAAGCATTTACTACATTTAAATACTTATAGTTTTGTTTTGACTTTAAAAATAGCTAGTAGAGTGTTTAAATCCAGATTTTGAATTAGCTCATAAATGTTGTTATCTGCAAGTACCTTCTAGCACATAAAGTTGATGATCTTAAGTATCTCTTAAAATATTATTTCTGATTATTACACGTAAATTAAAAAAGTAAGGTATTAACTTATGTTGCATAATTATATATTTCTAAGTTGAGTGCTCTAGTGTATAATGGTTTTCACCTTGACTATATTTAAAGTTTTTTTCAGTTTAACAAACGTTTAACACCTTAAAACTAATGTTTTTCTAAAAAAACCCAAGTTAAAATTCTAAAAATATTTAATAAGAGGGGAAAATGTAACGCCTCTGGCTATAAATTAAATTCAGCAAAAGAGTTTTCTCTAATTAGGGTTTTTTTAATTTGTTTACTTTCTAAATTGCCGCCTTATAAATTAAAATTAGATGTTGTGGCAGCTCAAGCTTGACTTTTCTATGTGCTAAATTGTGAGTATTGTTATTAATTTCTTAATTTTAGTTCTGTTTCTTAAATTGATATATATTTCTAATAAAGTTAAATTGAAGTTAATTTTACTTTGGTTTGCATAAATTTGAATAAATAAACTTTGCTGTTAATAAAATTAAATTGAAGTTAATTTTACTTTTGTTTTGCACAAATTTGAATAAATAAACTTTGCTGTTAATAAAATTAAATTGAAGTTAATTTTACTTTGGTTTTGCATAAATTTGAATAAATAAACTTTGCTGTTAATAAAATTAAATTGAATTTATTTGTACTTTGGTTTTACATAAATTTGAATAAATAAACTTTGGTGTTAATACTTAATTATGTTGAAATTATCTGTAATTTGGTTTTACATAAAATTGAATAAATAAGCTTTGTTGTTGATAATTAATTAAATTAGCAAGCAGCTTCTTGTACTCTTATAAATCTCTGTAAATTACAAACCAACTTTAAGTAATTTAAAATAAACTAGTGGGCCACACCTAACTCTTGGTATAGCACAATGAGTAACAGATCCAAGCCCACCAAAAAGGATAGTATGTTCTCTAAAGAGAACATTCATCATACTTTAAACAAGGTCATCAACCCCGAAACTCGCTGTAGCCAACGTAATATAGACAGCGGGATTAACAAAAGGGGTGTTGACTCACACTCTTCGCGCCGTAGCCAACCTGGTCATTCAGATCAACCACAAGCAACGTGCGAAAGATAGCCCCCCGACTTACTAAAATCGCCCCCAGGGGGGCGATATCGCCCACTTTGGGAAACCCTGCTCTAAACTGAAAATGTTTGTATTCTTTAATGATATACAACTTTATAGTCAAACTTTTTTAAGTAAGCATTATATTTCATATTTATTTATTTCAAAATTTAATGTTTACAAACTTTTGGGAATACGTTTTTAGTACTTTTTTATAGTGGTTATGCTTATGGTGATATCAATTTAATTTAGTTATGTAATTAAAAAGTAATGTTTCGTCATAAAACAGTTATTCAAATCAGTATAAGTCGAACAATTATTGTTTATATTAAAAAAACCAAATTACTTGATAACCTATTACTTTTTTATTAACACAAGTTAAGGGATATTAAATTTTGTCGTTGTAAGTATCTCTGAATAATAGACTAGGTAATTTTAAATTTTAAAAACATTATTATTTTTGAATACTACGAAATATTATTGATTTTAGTGTAATGCTTTATTTCATAAAAAATTTAAGTTTCTAAAATGTCTTACGACACTATATTAATCCATAATATTTTGTTTTTTCTACGCTTCGGCTGTTAAGCCGAAGTGTTTCTTGTCGAACTATTTTGTTAATACAATTTGTTTTAGTTTTTCGCACATTTATACATTGTAAATACAGTCTAAACTTATAGAACTGATTTCATTTTACAAGTAGTTTAAGCTTTCTAACAATCTTATAAACCTACTTCAATAAATTGTAGTCTAAGTAATTTAACTGCCTATTGCAATAAACAGAAGCTTAGGTTTAATCAACACTTATAACCTATTAGATTAATAGTATTAGTCCAATTAATATTTTATATACCTACTTTATTAATTAACGAGATTATTCTAAAAAGTATCGTAGAACTACCTTAGGATATCATTTTATTAGCGCGTTATAGTCAGTAACCGCTAGGACCGCTTATATATAACCAAGCACGTGTCTTAGATTGGTTTAATATACTCAACAATTAATATTGGAAACATATTACCTCTGATTTTGATTTAAACAAAATATTACGACAAAAATGGCGTTTTTATCACTATACATAAAATAAAATTTAATTTTTAAAATATGAATTTAGTGGGCCGGTCATTTTTACTCTGAGGGCCGGATCCGGCCGCTGGTCATACGTTGCCAAACCCTACTCTTTAACAAAAGGAGATTAATAGCCAACATAACATGTTGAAGACTAAAAAACAAAACTTAACAAATTTCAAAACACATCGCTTAAAAACGACAAGTATGGAGATATACAACCAAAAGTTGAAATAAAAATAAATTCTTATTGTTAAAATTTTTATAAAATATAATTTTACTTTGATTATCTTTTGTATTTATTTTAAAATTAAAACTTATCATTTAAAACAATAATAAATTAAACAATCATTGCTGTCAAAGCTTTTATAGCAAAAACTAACACGAGGTTACTTGCTATAAAAACTAATTAATATTGAAACTTTGTTTTATAATATTGGTTTTGTTTATCCGAGCTTTAGTTGTCGGCATTTGAATTGTCAAAATTAAAATTGTCAGGTTTGAAATGTCGGAGTTTAAGTTGCTGGAATTTGAATTGTTCGAATTTTAATTGTCTGAATTTAAATTATCGAAATATAAATTGCCACAATTGAATTTAAAAATTTGAAATGTTAGAGTTTGGATGGTAAGAATTCGAACTGTCGTAATTTAAGTTGTCCGAATTTGAATTGTCGTAGTTTGAATTGTCCGAGTTTGAGTTGTCGTAGTTTGAATTGTCAAAGTTTGAGTTATTGGAATTTGAATTGTCCGAATTTGAGTTGTTGGAATTTGAATTGTCCGAATTTAAAATGTCCGAATTTAAATTGTACGAGTTTGAATTGTCGTAGTTTGAATTGTCGGAATTTGAATTGTCGGAATTTGAGTTGTCGGAATTTGAATTGTCAGATTTTGAATAGTCATGTAACCATCAAGAAGCAAGGCTTTTTGTTTTGTATGTGCGTGGTCAAAGTCTACTTTGATCATAAATAAACTACCAACAACATTTACATTATTCATGGTTGCCACTCTTTAAGTCTTAAAAATTGCCCTGAATGACCTGAAACTGTCCTGAATCACCTCGAAATTTTTCAAATTCTTAGACAAAAAAATTAACATCTTTTTGACATCAATAAAAATCAAGTTCTTAACAAAACTGGTTATAAAACAAAGTATAAAAACATTGAAAATATACTGTAAAGCTACTTTACAAGTGTTTTTATTAAAAATAATTGTGATAATAACAGTCTTTTTTTCTTTATTATAGATTTCAATGTGTCAAATCAAAATTTAACTTCTTAACATGTAAAAATTGTTTAAAAGTCCAGTTTTTTTAGTGATTTTGTTGAAAATTTCTGGTTTTGTTTTTCAAAATTTCTTAAAATCCAGACTTTTCCAGGTTTTTAGTCTAAATGGTCAAATTCCATGGTTCCAGATTTTTTGGCAACCCTGTAAAGAGAATGATATAACTTCAATTTTTAAAAGATTTTGTTTTCATAACAATCTTTCACTCCAAAAAATAGATCATCAAATAAAATAAAAATTTATTAAAATTTTGTGAGCTAAGATGTTGGTGGGCCATTATCCAAAGTCTCAAGTTGGGTCTGGTTGACTGTCTGTGGGTAGATTATTAACCTGACCTTATAGCCCATACTTTTCCTGCAGACGGGGTGATTTTCTAACAAGTTTGTGCTTAGGACCCTCTACGGGCAGCTTGGTATTTGTATTATTAAAATTAGACATAATAAATATAAAATGCTTTTATACTAACTTATTATAATGTATCAGTGAATTTCATCTATCAATACAAAAGACTATTCTAGACTACTTAATATAAGCTAGGAAAAATAGTTTAGGTGATTTATACAAAAGAACCAAAAAACAATTTTACAAAATTTCTTACTCAAAAAGCATAAGCTGCTTTTTCAACTTTTATTAATCACTAGGTAAATTTTTTTTGATGAAATGTTGCATCATTGATTTTAAGCCTTATATCTCATAACTGCAAAAAGCTCAATGTAAATTCAGAGTACAACAATGAATAATGCAAAAAGTTGCAGCAGTTCATTACAAATTATTTAAGATTTTATTGTAAACAGATTTTTTTCTTTAGAACATTGTTTTTAAAATAAAATATTATAATGTTTAAAGTTATAAAATATATGTCATAAATTAAAATTATCAATTAAATAGCTGATAAAATTTTAACAAAAAGTATATAGCTTAAAGCAGTGGTCGGCACGGTTGTTAATAAAACGACCATTTTGTACTCTCCTAGCTCTATTCTGTTACCTTATGTAAAAACTCTTCCACCCTTAACCGCCCAAAGAAAAACCGAAGTGACCAAATCTCATAGATTCTTAAAACAAAATAAAACGATTAATATTCTATTAATGTTTAATTTTATTAGCTCTTATTGTTTAAAAGCGTTTTGCTACATTAAAGACACTGTATTAATCAGCTTAATCAACTGATATTTGACAAAAAATTAGTTAGGCCAAAAAAATTCAAATATGTTTTACTTATATTAAAATTAAAGTATAGGAAGGGTCAATAATATCACGGCTGTCTCATACTTAGCTCTCTAAGAATAATTAAGTCTAGTTTTAAATTATGAAATATTTAGACCAACTGAGGCTAGTTTTAATATATTTACAAAAACTCAGCTTGACTGAGACTAGTTATAAATTTATTAAAAATCTTGGGTTTATTTTGATATCTTTTAAAAATCTTCAACTGTTTCTTTACTTGAAATTTTTAAACTTACAATTAGTTATTAATATTTAAATAATTCAAGATCTGTCTAATTTTCATTGTAATTTAAATTAGTTTTTTGCTTATACATACCACTATTTAAGATAAGCTTGTGTACTAAGTCCAGTCTTTAATCATTCAGGCTTATTTTATGACTCAAAAGGGATTAACATGTAATAGTGTCAAACTTACTTATTAAATTTTAAATACTAAAACTCTGGTTGGTGTAAAAGTTAGATCATCAATATTAAAATGGATAGTGTAAACTGGTAAATTTAAAGGTTAGCGTGTAAAAATTAAATGGGTGTTACCGAATTATTAGTAAAAAAACGATTAAAAGTGTTTACATACTCTTAAACACTAGCGGCGCTAAAGAATGCAAATTGGGGTGCATAGAATTTCAATTTTGTCATTTAGGGTTCACGGATTCGAAATAGCGTGCCGACCACTGCGTTAATACACAGAAACATATGTTGGTACAATAAAGGAAGATCACTGTACAATTTGTTTTTATTTATATTCCAGTGAAGTTACTTCACTAGGATCTTTTGTTAGCAAACGATTAAAACTATATTTTTGAACAGTTAGAAGTAAAATATGTAAATAACAAATCATCCAAAAGTTATAAAAAGTAACCTCCCAGCGATGATTGAGAGGAGAATTAATAAACTTTCCAAAAATGAATAAATATTCAGCAACTCCGTAGCCACATACCAAAAAGCTCTAGACAACACCAACTTCAAGCTCACACTAAAGTATACAGAAAATAAAAATACTCAAACTAAAAAGAAAACTAACCGACCAAGGAAAACCTTATACTTTAAGCCCCCCTTCTTCAAATCCGTAAAAATTAATATAGGCAAAACATTTTTCGAAATTACCAATAAACACTGCAAGCAAAGCGAAATTCTAATTAAACTGTCAAAATTAGCTGTAAACTGTCTCATAGTTGTATGAGCAACATTAAGGTAATCATACAAAAACATAACAAAAAAACTTTAAATAAAACAAACATAATCAATGAACAAAACAACAACACTAAAAATTTACCCTGTAACTGCCACTCAAAAAATTTATACCCCTGGATAATAAATGCTTAATAAAAAATGTAATTTACAAAGCCACGATATCATCTGCAAAGGAAACAAAGAATTATAAAGGCTCAACCGGAATTTTTTTAAAAGTAGATGATGTGTACAATACAACTTCAAAAATTATAAAGACAACGGGACCGAGCTAGCAGAAAAAGTTTGGCATTTGAAAATCAACAACGACATGAAATGGAGCATCCTCCACCATATCAGGGAAATAAAAAACATAAACAACATCTGTAAAACTTGTATTTTAGAAAAAAAATAGAGATAGCCAATGCTAACAAAAAGTAACAGTTTTAATAAAAAGGTACAAACTGTTTGCAATCTGCCCGCATTTCCAGAAACTCTGCTTTAAAACTTGAACTATCACTCGTTAATTAGTAAGTTAAATTATTTGTAATCTTAAGGAGCTATCTTAACCTTTACAATCTATAAACTACGATCCTAAATAATAATTTTTGATTACATTAATCTTCTTAAGTAAGATACTTTAGCAAACATTTTCTAAATTTATAGCAAAATACAAGTTATATCTATTTTGCACATCAATTTAATTGCATCATAGAACTAAATGAAAAATTTTTTTGAACTTTATTCTTCAGCACTCTTAAGTAAAACCTATACCAACTGCAGGTTTATTAATAAACTTAAATTTTTTACATCTAACTTCAACGTGAGTTTAATTTTTTTATTTGTTGTTTAGTAGTTTTTAATCTATAATGTTTATGAAATTCCTAAAAAGATAACTAAAAGTTGTAGTTGAAGAAATATTTTATTTAAAACACAAGTTAATTTTTATTTATTATATATTTTCATCTTTTGTTTATACCTTCCATTTATTTGTTTAAAATTTATTTCCAAATTTATTTGTAACAACTGATGATCTGTTATACAATAGTATAAGAGTGAAACATTGTTTTGTTGATAATTAACTGTAAAATAAAATACTTTTATTATTATCCTTATTATTATCTCCACTAAATGAGGGTCCGGCCGGAGCTAGGTCTATTTTTGAAACTAAGATCCGGTCGGAACCAGATAAATTAAAAAATTAATCTCCTGCAAGAACGATTTTTTAAAATATGATTCGGCTGAAATCGGATCTACTTTAAAAATTAGGTTCATGCCGGATTCGGATAGTAGTGAAAAAAAGCGATATCCGGCCGGATCCGTTAGATCACTAATTAAAATATGCAACAAATTTTACAAATTAAAAAAATATTTGATACATTGTTTAATTTTTTTATTGTCAAACAGAGAAAGAATAAAAAAATATTTTGTATAAAGTATAGTTTAAGATGTAAAACTAATTTATAACTAAATTTAAACAATTTATCCAACTATCATTTTAAAAAGAAACTCAAACAAAAAATTAAAAACAATAAACAATTAACTGATTTGGTTTACTAAGCAACTATGCTTGTATAACTGTTGTAGTTATCATAGTGCTAGTTACCTAGTTGATTTTATCTAATTTAGATTCATCGTTTTTACATATTAAAATTGAATTTATGGTTGAAACAGTAACGCTTAAAGAATTCTTAGAATTTTTTACCTCTAGGACTACTTTTAACCTAGGTTTTGTATCTGAAATTAAGTAAACTTCAGAGTTTTGAATGAAACGAGTATAACTTTAAACAATAACAAATAAAAGTTTAATGTAAACGAATTCAACATAGTAACTTGACGAAACTAAACTTCTTTAACACAGATTTTGTAAAAGTAAAAAAAAATTTTTGCAAAGTTTAATCGCTGTATGAATAATTAGATTCTTTATCTTTGCTACTTTGTTTTTCTTGTAATCTTCTTCGAAGTAAAACTTCTTGGTCTTGCTTAGATATTGGCTCTCTTGTGTGCTAAAATTAAAGTATAAAAAACAATTACAAACATGTAATTACATGTATTATATTTCAAAGAAATCTGTTATAAAAACAACGTTTCAATCAAAGGTCTTTAGTTATAACTTTGTTCTTGAATATAGAAATAGATTGGATTTAATTAAGAATTCAATTACAACTGAAGATTTCTAATGGAGTGAGACATTGTTTAATACTTTTAAGTATAATATTTTTATTTTTCTTCTTAAACCCAAGTTGAGAACTCTAATTGTTACACTTAAAAAAAAGCAGACAAAACAAATTGTTTTATAATGTAGCATTTTTTAGCTGTAAAACTAATTTACTGTATATAACTATAGAAATTGCAATATACAATGTTTTAAGAAGTTGAACGCAAAATAGTTTACCTTAAGAAGTTACTTTTGGTTTACAAAAAAAAAGTTAAACTACTTTATTACTAACATTTAAGTTTAATGTTCTAATTTATGATTTAACAAACCACAATAGTTTTTTTGTAGCATAAATCAAAATAAAAAGTTTAAAATTGTTTTTGTTACTTTTAAAACTAAAAAGTAAAACATATATTTCAAATTTTATGAGCGCGAGAATTATCTGTACTACCATCAAACAACCCACGCGACATTTCTTGGTCGTGCGCTTAGTTTAGTGGCTATTGTTATGGTTAAAAAAACAGCTTTCCTTTGCTTATGATAGCTAAAAATTAATTCTAAAAAAATTTCAGAACTTTAAAGAACATTCCTGATAGTACTTTTCACTATCTATTTAAAACTACTTAATTTAAATTTAGTAAATATTTTTTTTAGAAAACTTTATGTTAGTAGAAGCTAAGCATACAACAATAACAGCAGCTTTTTACAAAATAGATACACTTAATAAGTAAATATCTTGTGTATAATCTTTTAAATGTGTAAAGTTATATTTTAAAACTAAATAAAAACAAATTGTACAGTAATCTTTCTTTATTGTACCAACATATTAACACACAGAAACATATGTTGGTACAATAAAGGAAGGTTACTGTACGATTTGTTTTTATTTATATTCCAGTGAAGTTATTTCACTAGGATCTTTTGTTAGCAAACAACTAAACTCATATTTTTGAACAGTTATTTTAAAACTAATTACTTTTGTATAACTTATATTTGATGTTTAATAATCATAAAATAACTAACGCTTTCTCTTTTTTTGTACATATGATCTCGTAATAGGGATTTTAACTTCTTTTCTTCATCCTCTTTGTCTACTTTCTTTTTGTTCTTATCAAAAAAAATTCTTGGTAGCCTTGATGTAGATTTTTTATTTTCTCTAGATTTTACGCTGCTTGTGCTGTATGAGTAAGTTGCTGAAGGAGCATCAGAAGGCCTACGCTTTTCAGCTATCACATGATTTGATGAGATTATATTTTGTCGCAAATGCGACAACTGACTTTGACGATCTTCACCTAAAACAAACATAAACTTATTAATACTAAAACTAAAAAAATTATATACTGAATTTTATTTTTATGTAAACTTTAACATAAATTTATCGATTTACGAAATTACTTATAAAACAGTGTTTCACTCAATTGATAATATTTATGGGAATCTATAACATTATAACGTTACTATATTTACTTGAGAATAGTGGAACACTTAAATTTTATAGCACATTAAAATAAACAGGGTTGCCACTCGTTTTTTCAAATTTTTTTCTAGGTTTAAAAAATTACACGTTTTTGAGTCTATTTTTAGTTTAAAATTAAGTTTAAGATAAGAAACTATGTTAAATAGTATAAAAACATTGAAAAGATACTGTAAAGCTACTTTAAATATGTTTTGTAATAATAAAAAATTTAATGATGACAAAAGTTATTTATTTATATGATAGATTTTTTGATTCAAATCGAAATTTTATGACTGAACATGTGAAAATTGTAAAAATTCCAGATTTTTTTTGCCTAAATTGTCAATTTCCGGATTTTCCAGGTAAAGTTACAACCCTGAATAAAAAAGCTGTTTCAAAAGATGTTTTTCAATAAAATAAATGTACTATTGCTAATTAAAAAATAATAATTACCAATAGTTACTTAGTCATAGTTAATCAGGTAGCTTCATATTTATTTTTGGAGACCAAATTTAAATAAGGTGAGCTTTACTAAGGGTATAATAATGAATATCATATTTTGTAAAAAAATAGCTTAATTCATCACAAGATGTTAATCTTTTCATAATTGCTGAGTTTTTCAAACACAAACAAAAAACTGTAAATAACTTGTTATAGCTAAACCAGCCAATAGGGCAATAGACTGTCTGATAAAACGTATATAGTAAAAGAGTATTTTAAATAAACCTGACTTAAGCAAGTAAATTAAAACAAGGTAACAGACGGAAAAAAGTTGTTATTATTGTATATTCCAACGAACTTGTTTAGTTAGGATTTATATTAAGAAACTTTTAGCTAGTAACTTTCCAATATTTGTTAAAGTTACTTTCAAATAATCAAATTCGTTTGTATTAAATGTGCATGTTAGTACAACATAAGTTTTATCTTGAATAAAACGCTTTATATAACAACTTTTAAACGATAATTTAGTTCTACAACTTCAATTCATAAATTATTTACTTGATTTATCAAAAATACAATGAAGAAATAGTTTGTAGATTATCAATAATAAAGCAGTGTAATTAGTTTACAAACTTGATATGCTATTAAAGAACTTTATAACAGCATAAAGTGTTTTAAATTTAAGACAAAGAAACTATAAGTGTTTTTATTCATACTTTTTTCTTGCAGCTCTGCCAACAAATTTTCAACTTCAAACAAATTTATCGTGTAAAATGTTTCAAGTAGTTCCTGATCTTGAGAAGAAATGTGTTCACGAATAAAATGTTTTGAAATGTATTTGTCGTGAAAAACTAATCCCCTGAAAAGTTTAGTAAAAAGCGTATAATTATATTTTTTGTTGTAAATCATTAACTTATGTAACGCTATTTATAAAAAACCAATTTAATTGAAAACTTTTTCTAAAAATGCTGAAAAGTAATGTTCATAATTCACAGAGGACTTGAACTAAAAGGAGAAAAAAATGTCATATTTGAAACTTCTTAGAGAACTAGTGATCCGAAAGCCCGGTTATAATCCTCTGCTATTACAGTTTCGTCTGATAACACATTGTGTTGGTCAGGAACAGCATCAAGTTGGGGTTACTTTTACGAGTATGCCTATTAGTACCTGACGTCTTATCGGGCGGTTGGGCACGCGTACCGTGCTTAGAAACTAGCTTTTTGTAAGGCTATTGGCCGAGAGCGTCTTGGGCTTTTTACTGGTAGTACTCATAGCTTAATAAAAGTTAAATATCTTATTAGCAGGGTTCATGCGCGAAATTTTTTCATTTAGCCTGACTGAGACCAATTTAGCCTGACATTTTTCAAAGTAAAGAAAATTCCCTTTAGAAGTCATTTTAGGTATTGGGGGGTCTTCATTAGAACTATTGTAGTCTCCGACTTCAACCAGCTTTATCTTAAAAATATTTTGAGCTTTGAAAATCTGCAAAAAGCAACTTATAGCTTAGTTACAAATCAATAAAATAAGATTAAATTGTGAAAAAGCTGATTACCCCCCATATGCCCTTAACATAGCAAATTCTGTGATAAGTTTTAAAATAAGTTCTATATCTAATATATTTCTAGTGTAAAAAATTAATGTATATTATTAACACAATTGTTTAATTTAATGAGCACTAAGTAAAAACATTATAACCATAAGATTTATATTAAAATGAAGTGCATTGTCGTGTTTTATTAAAATTTAAAATAAAACGCTTACACGAGTATTAAAATTCAAACAAACAGCAAAGTTGTTGAACTAAACTGTAATGTTTAAACTGTATTTTTTAAAATAATTTTCATAATTATGACGTAAATAATCTACTTAAAACAAATAATGAAAACTCTTAAATTTTTTTAGAGATTCTACAAAAGGTTTTAAGCATTTATTTTTACAAATACTGACTGAGTTTGTCTTGAATAACTAAATCTTTATTTAAAATAAATTCACATCTCAATTTGATCTTAAAAAGATTTCTCTTCTTTTTATTAAAAATATTCTAGCATTTGAATTGAGAAAAACTGTGATTCTTAAATTTTAAAATAAAAAAACTGATTTAGCCTGACTTAGCCTGATTTAGCCTGACGCGCACGAACCCTGTATTTGTGACTAAACTATAAATTAGTTATCTAAGTTCAAATAGTGGTATTAAGATATTCTTTAATGAAACGTTTATTACAACTTTTAATATGAGCTATCGTAGTTATTTAACTTAGTCTATGATGATTCTAATATATACTTGATATATAATCTTAAGATAGACCAGAAAATAAATTTTTAATTTAATCTTAGTGTTTTTAACGTATACTTTACTATATAAACTTAATATAGAACAAAATACGATACACTAATTTTATCAATATTAGAACTTACTTAACTACGTTCTACTGTTAACACTAAAATTAAAGGTTCGGCACTCTAAGTTTATTTTACAATGATACGAAAAAACGATAAAAAATAACACTCACACGCATGCAAGTCAGAGCTCGATAGTTTGTTTGCAGGGCAGTTTTTATTAAATGTATTAGCGTTTGTTTACAGTCCTCAGCAATTCTTACTGAAGTCAGAGCCAAGCTAGGACTTGAAGCGTATGAAACGTCTAAAAGTCTGCTTTGGTTGAACTACAATAGTAGATTCTACTTGAGAAACGGTTTTTAAAAAACAACGAAAACTGGAAATAAATACAAACCAATATACACTTGCTTTAGTTTTTCGGCGATTCTTACAGGGATCAATGACTCACTGTCGAGCTTGAAAAAAACGGTTGTAGCGATCAACGAAAGCTGAAAAGTGCATTGAATAACACTTGCTTTCGTTTCCTAGCGGTGTTTACAGAAGTCAGTGGATTACATTATGAATGCAATGCTGAGTAACAGTCAGGTAAATTAAAGAGAACCTTAAGAGTTAAAGGCTTAAAGCGTTTACCTAAAGAATGAGCCAAACTCCCCTAATTAAAGGTAGCACCCCAAGCCAGGCTGAGGGTCTTACAAATTAGCACATTTTAAATAAGTATTACCGTTTTTTCACCGGCGTTCAAGATAAATGTATACTACTGAACATTCTATTTAAAAAAAAAAGTTTTTAGTTTATAATATTTTATAAATAAAGAAAGTAAAAAGCGTGTTTATGTGCAAAAATTTATGAAAGTGAAATAACATTGTTGAAAATTCAACAACTTGTCCTCTACTAAACACATTGAACTTTTACAAAAAAAACATAAAATAATGTTTGTTTAATCATGTTCTCAAAAGTAAACTAAATATTTTTTAGTAAACACAAAATGAAAACATGTTTTCAAAAGTTGTTTTTTTTTTGTTTACTATTTTATTTAAGTATTTAAAAAAGCTTCATAGCCACCGTAATAAATTAGTATGAAATCAAACTACTTGTTAAGCCAATAGTGTTGTCCTTTTAAACCAGTTATATCTTCTATACCAGCAACAAGGTGATCAATTAACTGTTTATTTAAGGTTTATGTTGAAAAAATAAAAACTAAACTCAAATAAAAAGTTATCAAAATTTTATTTTATAAAACTAGAATTAGCTGTACAGTGTACAGTCATTACATTCAAAAATTTAAACAAAAAACATACCCTGTGACTAACTTCTTCGAACATACACTTATCGTGAGAATCTTCTAATCTAACACGTAACCATTCCACTATAGGTCTTATTGTAGATCCCTTTTTAAAATACTTTAAATTTAGTTTTTAAAATGTTTTTTAAGCTAAACAACAAAGTTATGTGTTTTACATGGAATATAAAAGGAATTTAGATAAATATATAACAAAAAGTGATGTGTTTTTACCAGGCGCTACCAAAAAATCTATTTTAATCCTTGAGTAAAATGTATACAGAGATAATTAAGTGTGAAAGAAAATTTATAAATATAACTTTATAGTGTTGTTTAATATCAACTTAATTATGTAAGGAAAATTAAAGTTGTATGTCTTTTTAGTTATGTCACATAACGTTTCTGCTAATATAATCATATAGAATATTTTTCAAATAAAATAAACTTTAGAATCTGACTAACTTTACATTTTATATAAAACATACTTCATTTTTTTATCATTAACTTTTATTAACAAATCTAAATTTTTAGCTTTATTCACACACACTTCAAACAACAGTGAGGGTGGCCACTGTTTTTTATAAATTTCTGCCAAGTTTTTTAAAGTATAAGTTTTCTAGACAACTTTAAGAACAAAATAAAATTTAAGGTAACAAACAGTTTAAAATAGTATAAAAATATCGAAAATAATTTCGAATGTTTTAAAATAACTTTTTTAATGATTAAAAAAAACATAGTATAAGTATTTTATATCTTATCTTGATTTCAAAATTTTACATATGAAGATTGTTCAAAGCTTCAGATTCTAATGACTTTTGTTCGAAATTTTAGGCTTTTTTCAAATATATTCCAAGATTTTAGGTTAAATGGGCACCCTAAACAGTTGACATTAGAGTTACCAAAGCTAATTAGATTTTTTCATAATTAATTTTGAGATTTCAGCTAGTTTAATTGAATTAATCTTGTGGTTAGTATGTAGATAAGTTGTTAACACAAAATCAAAGTGCTACTTTTTGAAGTCCCGTTTTTGTTCCCACTTAATTAAGATTTAAAGACGATTGAAGTATGTAAGGTGCATGTTAGAACTTAGAGCTCAAACTTTGAAAATCTATCTTGTAATTCAGATCGCATCAGATCAACCTTTCAATAAAAAATACGCAACTCAACTAGTTTAAAAGCAGAAAAAGAATGCATTTCCTGGCGTTCTGTGCTTTACAATTATTCAAATAAAAATGTCTAGTATAGTAATAAATTAATCAGCTTCCCACGGCAGAAAAAATCTTGCATGAATTGTTTTAAACCAATGTGTACTTTCAATTATAGAAAACATACTTTTAAATAGACATTGTTACTGTAAAAAATCTAAGTACAGTAACTTGCCGCTTGAATCTTTTTTAGCCAAAAAAAAAACTTTTTTTTTAAATTAAAATAAAAATAATCTGAATTTATTAAAAAAAAAAAAGATATTAGAACATAACTATTTGTCAAAATGAAATAAAACGAAAACTAAAGTAATCAGAAAAAAAGTTATGAAATAATAAACTGAGTATATTTAAAACACAAAAACTCACAGTTTATTTATTTAACGTAACAAAACAACTTATAACGTAACAAAATAATTTATTAAAAAAATAAATAATATTAAAATAGGTCAAGTTAAAATTTAAATAAAGGAAAGCATTTAACAGTGCATTTGGCGTTTACATGCCCCATGGTTGAAACATAAGTGTAAAAAGCATTAAAAAAATTATTTAAAAATTTTGATACTTAACGAAAATAATGAACAATGCAATTGATTTACTTTTAGAACTAGATATTCTTAAAAACATGTCTGTTAGTGTAGCTTGTCGTTTGGGTATAGCAGGCATATTTTATTGTTCGCAAGTTCTTTTCAAAATATTTTGTAAGTCTAAAAAAGCTGATTGTAACAATCCATAATTGTTTTTACCAGCAGCTGCTTGCATTTCTACTAAAGACAATTCTCAAATTTATTCAAAAATAAAACGGTTTGCTTATTCTAATATTTTTTTTTTAATCACTAACTAAAATTCTAAGGCATAAAGAGATACAAGAGAGTTTTAAAAACTACTTGTTTCGAATATAAACCAACAATACAATCACTCAAGACTTCTAATAACTTACTATATGAAAAACTATACTTCAAAAAAATCAACAAAGCATTTACTTTAAGTTCATTTTTATTGCTTTTTGTTTTTCAAAACCGTCGTCAGCCACCAAGTGAAATAATAACTGTACAACAGAAAATTTTGATGCAGTAGTTAGAAAAAGTTATAAAAGATAGTATGACAAAAATAAAGAAATTTTAAAAAATGAAGCTTCTGATTTAAAAGGAACGGGTCAAACATGCACGAAGGGACATTTTTTCATAGAGGATCACTTTTGCACGAAGGGTCATTTTTGCACAAAGGGCAATTTTTGCACGAGAGTAAAAAATTAGATAAAATAAAAATAAATATAAAGATAAATAAATAAGAAAAAGAAATACCGACCGAGGGTAAGGGATTCAAACTTTAACAGTTTAATATTTATACATTAACAAAAAACATTACTTGTGAATTTAAAAATTTGTAGTAAAAATTTTTTTTTTTTGAAATAAAAAGACTATTTTTTTTTGTAATTTTTTTTAATTATCTAAATTCATAAGTAAATTTTTTTGCTGTAATGTAAAGAACATTTTCTAAAATTTGAAGAAGATTGCTTGAAAAATGAAGTAGGAGATAGATTTTTAGTAATTTTTTTAAATTTCCGAAAAAATTGACCCCGAAAAATTTTCGGCCCAAAAGTTTTAATTTAGGGGATTTTTTGAGAAAAATTTGCTAACCCCCTGACTAAAATACCACGCTACGCCACTGATACCTACATCAGTTTCTTTTTAAATATACAGTACATTTCGAGTTGTGGCAATTCAAAAAAAGAAGTCGTTCACCCTATTTATGTAGATTTTTTAACCTGGTATTAAATTTAAATTGAATATTAAATTCAAAAACGTTAGTTTGAAATGATCACAAAAAAAACCGAGTTTTCAATGTATTCGTTCAAGCCTATGAAGTATAAACTACATCGAAGAAAGTATACTTTATCTAGTGAAGAATAAGTTATACTTTGTAAAGCGACCAGAACACCTGGTTTACGTCTAAAAACATCAATTTAAGCGAGTTTCTTAATCGATTATTTGTTTTGTCAATATTGTAAGTAGTTTTGCATACATTGTATTATAATAGATTCATTGTTTATTAACTAATACAGTTTCTTTCTTGAGTTTTAGTAATAATCAAACTACTTAAATTAAACTACTTGACGTTAATTCAAAGTGTGTGATATTCATAACTAAGGAATAAGTTACTTTAAGTAAGACAAATATTTGTAACTTTAGTATTGTAAGCTACTAGTAAGTAAGACACGTAGTTTAGCTAAGTACAGTGCTTATTCACTTACCTGGACATCACTTATCCGGACAGTTTCAGTCCATAAAAAAATACAAAAAACTTTTAATATTAAACACAAACATTTTTGTGTGATGCAAATATTTAAGCTTTCATGATGTAAGAAAATTTTAAAGGATTTTATTAATTCTGCAATTTAGTTCATTATTATGATGTAATACTACAACTTAAGCTTTCATTCAAACTTTGCTCAAAATTAGTTTGGTTATTAAAAACCTGTGTATAGTTTATCCTTTAAAACTTTAATTAGTAAACTAAGTTTCGATCAAAGTAGATCTTGAAGTAGAGATCTATGTATATTGTTTTCAAAAAATCAAAACATATAAAAAAATTTGTATAGTTTGTATACATAAGTTTATATGTAAAGTATGTCAGTTTAAAATAAACTTTTATACAATGTTATTTAAAATATGACTTAAATTTTTTTATCTAAGCTTTTAACGTTTTTTTTATAGTTGAACAAATTATAAGTTTTTTATAAAATGAATATATAACAGTTCTTATGTTTGATTTTTAGTTAAAAATATAATATAAAAGTTTTTAGTTCAAAAACTTTTTGTTTAAGGTGAGGTGCACGACAATTTTTAAAATTTTTATTTATAAGTTATATAAGCTTGACTTGGCACACTCAACATATCAGGTTTTAGATATAGACAAAACATCAGAAAATAAATAAAACGAGTTACACTAACCATTAAAAGTAAACTATAAGTTTGTAAAATGGTTAAAAAATGTTCCAAAGTCTTTTACAATCGAGCAAATTAGCACAGGCAGGTCGACTTTGTACGACGTTTTGAAAAGTTAATAAAAAATTAAAAACAGAAAAAGAGGAGCTGAGCTTTTATTATTTGTTATGCATTGCATAAAATACAGCAGTTATAATATTATATGAAAAAAAGTATTTTTTGTACTTATCCGGAAAATGGATATCCGGACATGCTTACTGAAAAATCTTGCCCAACATGTCCGGATAAGTGAATAAGAACTGTACTTGGAGACCACATATTTAAGACCATAAACATAACCAGTATTATAAATACATCTCTGTGGTTATATAGCATTAAGCTATAAACTAATACAATAACTACATTAGCAATGAAATACTACTCAGTTTACACTAAGAGTAGTAGCAACAGGAAAGGATAAGTCTTGTAAGCATCTATTATTTGCAAGATGGAAACTAAGCACGCCATGCGTGCACAGACATCTTAAAATACTTTCTGTTTAATAACACTACTCAAATAATTAATCCTTACCCAAACATATTAGCATAGGATTGATGTATTTTAAAAATTCAACTACATAAGTTTTAGTGTTGAAAATTAGCAAACTACAAAATTAATATAATTTTTGAACAAGAAGTATACTAACGTAAAAATAAATGTTTTAAATATGCATCACTTAGTAACTTTAAGGTAAAATGCAAAATTTTTGAATAACACTGCAATAAAAATAACGAGAAATACAAATTTTTAAGAATATTAGTGAAAATTAAGTAAAAAAAGCACTTACTTGTACAAAGCATGTAAAATAAATAACAACAATAGTTGTACAAATCATTGTCTTAATAGCTGGAACATCTTCTTTAGAGTTAATTGAAACAAGTGAAAACGCAATCGCTCCGCGTAATCCACCATAGGCCATTACAAATTGATCAACTTTTTCTATTTTTTCAAACCTAAACTTGTTTACGAAAAAGGACAAAACGAAGACACCTACAATTTATAAGTTAATTGATAAATAAGTTTAAAAGTTAATTTTTTTTTAAGTATTTGAAAACAGGTGAAAAAGAATTTTAAGATAGAAAACTAGTATTTTGAATAAAAATCATCAACTTATCATTAAAAATTAAATAAATATAAGCAATGTATAAACTGTATTTAAAAAATTAATTTAACACATTATTTATAACGTTTTTATTACAGTAACAGTTTAATAAGTTTTTGATTTAGTTTTATCTTGGTGAAGAAAGCAAAATTACAAGTTCGGTTTTAATTACTATCAAACAAATTAAGTTTTACCGACATTTTTATAACGTTAAATATATTAATAAGTTATCTAAAAGCTTTGCTGGTGTTTTAATTAAAACATTTGACTGTCTTTGACCAAGTGTATTTGACCAAATTTGTAGAAGTACTACAAAACAAAATTATATGCTTTGAATTGTTACAAACAGTAGTTATATTATAACTTTTTTAAATTTTAGGTTTTTCCAATCTTCCTGGTATGCTAATTCTTCTTTGTATTTTTTCATTATCATTTAATAAATATATGAAAAATTATACGTCAAAAACTTAAAATTTTACAACTTTATTTTTGTTTAGTTCTTTGTTTTTACTTATCGGCTTTAAAACATAGTTAACAATAAGCTTGATATTTTTTATGATTTTCAAAGTTTTTTAGATTTACATTGCAAAATATCTTAACACGTTAAGATACAGTTTTAAAACTTAAATTTTCTTTAGTACTTTTAGGGTTTAAATATATGAAAAACGGTATTTAAACCAAAAGCTTAAACTAAAATTTATATAAAATTTCTATATCTAAATTTATTTGAGTTAATTTTTATGTTAACGTCATAATATCTTTGTAATTTTACTTCAATATTTTTTATTTCTAACAGTGTTTACGACGGTTTTGAAATACTTACAGCATAAAAAACGATTTGTAATAAAAGCTTTGTAGATTATCTGACCTAATCGATTAGATTATCGTAGAAAAAACAAAAATATAGAGTTTCATATTTTTAATTTTTGTTCAACTTTACAGAGTTTCTGAAAGTGAGCATGGAAAATTATTTAGCTACAAACAAATTTACCGCTTAATTTAATAACTTAAATTTGAAAAATTGAACAAAATGATTGAAAATAATCATTAATCAAACAAACTTACTTATAGGCCGATAAACAGATACGAATATCAAAGTCCAGTAAGCAAAGTGAATATTGAAAAAGTTCCAGAAATCGCTGACAGTAGATATACCAAGAAGAATAAATATTAGCGTCTCAGATATGTTAGCAACCATTTTAAATCCAAAATGTATAGTAGTGTGCGACTGTGCTGAAATGTTGTGGTTTGCATACGCACTTAAAGTAAATCCACCAAAGACGCCCCTGGAATTTATAAGCTTCAGTATTTAACTATTGTAATCTAAAAATTTACTTTTAACTAAGAAAAAGCATAATGTTTTAAACAAAATAATATTGAATTTCAATAAGAATTTGAATACAAAAACTAACGCTACTATCCCTGACATATGAAAAACTTCTGCAGTCAAGTAACTTAAGTAGCAAAACAAAATAACCATCGTTGGTTCAACAATATGACTACCTTTCGTAAACTTTGTGGTAAAAGCACCTAAATATCCAAAAAATATACCAATAAACAATCCACCAAAAAATACATAAGCAAACCATACGAGTGAAAGTAAAATTTCCTCTGTCCCAATATTTGATGGTCCAAGCTTTATAAATTCTCCAAACATATTATAAAGTACCTAAAACGATAAAAAAATTAACGAAAAAAGTACTATAGCATATCTACTATTATACTCTTAAACTAAATTAATGAGATAGAAATTTGATAAATGTTTTCAAGCTAAAAACTGTAAAAAGACGGTAGAACAATTAATTTCTTCTGAATTAATTTCTATTTAGTTCGAAGTTAGTATATATTCAAAAATTTTGAGCGAAATGGCGTAATAATATATAAGTCGAGTTTGATAATACAATGTAAATTTCGAAGTTTATATTGTATTTTTGATATAATTTTTAAACCAATAATTTAAAGATAAGCTATTTAGTATAGGCTAATAAAATAAGTAAAAAATTAATAGAAATATGATAAAAACTTAACAACACTTAATAAAAATGTTATGTTATAACGTCGTATCACTCATAAATTTTGTACAGATACTAATTTTGAACGTAATAAATAAAATTGTGTAGAAGACTTTATTCATAAAGTATCAAATGCGAAACATATGTAAGTCAGTGTTTGTCTTGAAACATGTTACTCTACTTTGTCTATAAAGTATCGATTACTCATAATAAGATTTTAACAAAACAGCATATTTTCTTTACATATTTCGGTTAAATAATCATTAGAATTAAGTTTGGTTTATTAGTCAAAACAACTTTACATAAAGCTTACAACAGCAACTCCATCATTTAGTAAAGATTCACCAAAAACAACAATGAACAAAGTTATATTGACATGAATTTCTTCAAACACAGAAATGACAGCAACAGGGTCAACAGCTGATATAATACTACCAAACAAACAAGAATCAAGAATAGTTAAACCACCCAATTCATCCATACCTAAATTATAAGTAAGAAATTTATAGGAACAAGATAAAATTTTAAAAAATAAGTTCATGTACAGGTAAAAAATATACTGTTGTTAAAATTAACTAGAAATATGTAGTTATTCAAGTAGAACTGTGCCTAACAACTCACCACTTAAAAAACCTAATTTATAAACTGAGTACAGTGAAAAGCCTATCGCTAATGTATTCATTAGTGTGCCAAGAATTGCAAACACCATGATAGTTCCAATATTATTAAAAAACGCTAATTTTGGCATGTGATATCCAGCTTCTATTACAATAGGCGGTACAATGAAAACAAAGAACACGTGTGGTGTAAACAGCTGGTCATGTAAGTCATTCCTAGGATCAACAACATAAGCTATTCCACCAATAAGCAACCCAAGGCAAATCAAAACACAGCTTTCGGGTATTCCTTCTACATACTTGTTTATTTCGTGAAACACTAAAGTTGTTAATAAACACGGTTATTAAGTTAGATATAATTTTTATCAAAAAGAGTCTAAACACAAATATTTCAGTCAAATTTAAATCATAATTTTCGGTTAGTTTTTAGGTAGAACTATTTTACTCATGTAAATATACTAATAAATTAATTGACGCACTTAGATTAGCTCTTTTTTTTACAAGTGTTTATTGTGCGCATTTCTTTCTTTAGAGTTCTCGAATTAGTTTTTTGGCTCATTATAGTTTTAATTTAAGCAGGTGGTGTACGACTCGATGACTTCTCGTACACTAGGTTTTTTGACAAAATTATTTTGCAATTTTCGTTTTTTTGTTTGTGTTCAATGAACTTATTATTATGAAGATATTTATTTAACTAAGTGTATGGGACTTGTGATCGAGGCCATTTCTCACTTTCGATTTTCAGGACTAACTTAATTTGAAGAATAAATGTTGATTTCAAAAGTAGTATTATTATTAAAATTAAGCCGAGCGATTCTCAATATATCGAAAAATTACCATATAAAACTTGAAACGGACATATTTATGAAACTTAGAAATAGGTGAGAAAAGACAGTGAATTACAAAAATTTGTTGTTTAGGTTTAAAATGAAGTAAACACTACAAAAATAAACATAAAAAATAAACATTCTGCTTTAGTGATATTCTTTAAGATAATATTTTGTTTATACCACTTCTTAATATTAATAAGTATACCTAATAGCTATAACTAACTTTTGAAAAACTTTATATCCACGCATAATAAATCTAGATTATTTTTGTTTAAAGAAAAAATTTTTTGAAAACAAGTTATTTTATTAGATACACAACTGTTTTATAAATGATACAATAAAAAAATATTTTAAACATTACTTTAAACTTACTTACATAATTTACAAAGTCCCGAAATTATAAGAGCAGCTGCTATATAAAATGGCGTTTTGTATTCTTCAAACCTGACATGGACTATTTCAAGTTTTTCATCTGAGAAAAATATTGTTAAGCACCTATACCTTAGTAAAAAATATTTACTTTACAACGATTTATAATTTTACTAGATATATGTTCAACTCAAGCATCTAAATTCAAAATCTCTCGAATACATTATTATATGTTAAAGAGAACATTTCTAATCTTTAAGACAAAGCACAGTGGGCTGGCAAGCGGTAAATGACTTTTTTAGTGACTAGAAAATAAAACTAAGAGCTTATCATTGTAGACTAGGTTTCTTCTTTTCAAAACTGTATTCTTTTTGTGTTGCTTTAAGTTTTTAAGAGGTTATGTAAGTTTAATTGCTGTCAATTTTGTTGATTTTATGTTCAAAACTTACCCAAATATCCTTAACTTTACGTCAAAATTAAAGTTGTAACAACTGCAAAAAACACCTGAGATAATTATATATACCTAACATTTTTACCTTTTTTGTATAGTTATTATTGAAAACTAACTAGTAATTTGAAAATATTTTAATACTTTCTTTTGTCTTCAAAATTGCTATTTTTTTCAAAAACTCTGTTTTAAGGTTTTTAATGAAGTTCAAAATAACAAGGTATAATAAAGAAGCTAAACAAAAACAAAATTTTTAAAGATTTTTGAAAGCAATATGTAGAAGATTTTTACCTTTTTTTTGAAATAAAAAAACAGTGTTTTTAAACAAAATAAAGTTTTTAACTTTGATTTTTAGAACAAATTATTTTAGTTTTCGATAAACACTATACCATACTTAAGGAAAATGGTAGAAAGATTAGTTTTAAATAAGTACATCAGGTGTTTTTATGTAGTTTCAAGAAAAATTCAAGAATTTATAGCTTGACCCCCTATTGAACCCACTGTGCAAAGATTATAAACTTCAATGGTTATTTTATATAAAACATTTTAGTTAAAGGTATAAAAAAAATTCTTGAATTTTCAATTCATATATACATATTAAGGGCATAAGGGGGTACCTTTTTCACAATTTAGTCATATTTTATTGAGTTTTAACTAAGCTACAAATTGTTTTTTAAATATTTTTAAAACTCTAAATATTTTTTGAGATAAAGCCGATCGAAGTTGAAGACTACAATAGGTTCCTTATGGGGCGCAAACTAAAACGGCAAATAACTAGAAATCACTATAAATCGATCACCTCCTACATTTTTTGAGATAACTACCTCAAACTTTCATGTAGGAAATGTTCCTAAATTCTGTAGGAAAAAAAAAATTTAAAGAAAGACAAAAAATTTATGACATTTTTTTTTGTCATAAATTATTTGTCTTTCTTTTTTTTTAATTTAAAACATTTTTTTTTAAATTTTGTTATGAAAGAATTTTCTAAGTATTGCAAGGAACATTTCCTGAAAGTTTGAGGTAGTTATCTCAACAAAAGTAGGAGAAGATAGATTTTTAGTCAAATAGTCTTTTTTCGCCGTCATAATTTGCGCCTCCCATAAGGGATCTATTGTTGCCTACGACTTTGACCTGCTACATCTCAAAAACTACTTTGAACTTATAAAATCTGTAAAAGCACCTGGTAGCTTACTTTAAAACTCTATAAAATAAGATCAAATTGTGAAAATGTGAACACCCCCTATGACCTTAAGCTAATATAAATTTATAGGCTAATTTTAGAGTAAACTTTCGTAGAAAAATAGCGATATTTCTAGGAAATTATTTTTTTTTTTAATATTCATACTAAATTTCAATTTTATTGCGAGAAAAGCTCAAATAGTTTTTTGATATTTAAATATAATTTTTTTATTCTGTAAAATAAAACATAATTTTTTTACCTATTGCTGTATTTGATAAAGTAACAAAACTATTTTATAGCCTAATAGTAAGTTGACAGTAATGTTTTTTTGATAATTTATGAACTGAGAAGATCAAAAAATGGTTGTCATTAAAATAACGATGTTAAACAAAAGTAAATTAAAAACTAGATTGTTAATTCATTCCTTGCCATTAAATAGTCATAATAATATATGTTGACTAACTTACTAAAATAAATAACGTATTAAAGACTAAGGAGCTTAATTGTATTAAGTTTAAGAAATTTTTCTAAACTTACTGATTAAAACTTTGAAAATATTTATATAAAAATGCTTAAATCAGTCCAGGACACAGTCAATTTTTTGTTTGTTATTTTTCTACGGCATCAATAATTGAAAAAATCAAAGGATAGTTTCGAAAAATCTACAAACTTTTATTGCACATAACAGAAGTTGAAAACGTTTTCAGATTTACAATCCGTGCTCAATAAACTTTCGATAAACTACCACTTTATTTTATTTTAATGATTAAAACTTTATTATTATTTAACACTTTTTAAGGAATTTCCTAAAACACCTTCTCTTAATATATAAAAATTTTAGTTTAAAGTTGACAAATGACCAATAACTAATACCATACTACTAATCAATGATGAGAACAAATACATAAACAAGTTAATATCATAAATAGTTGTAAATAAAAATAAGTTAAAAATGCTTTGTTTTAAAACAGGGTTTCCCAAACTCATTTATTAAATCGCCCCCTTTTTGGAAATTTGGAAAAAATTGCCCCCCATGATTTTATACACTAACTTTCCTCTTGAGTACGCACTTTTGAGTTACATTTTTTCACGAGAGTAAAAAAAAAACAGAAAAAAAAAACTAAAAGATAAATTAATAAAAACTTTAAAAAAAAATAGTTAAAGAATAATAATAATTAAAATACATAAATAATTTTTTTTTAAGAAAAGATTTCAACCCGTGCAAAACTGTCTGCTCGTACAAAAGTGTCTTTTTGCAAAAGTATCTTCGTGCGATTTTATCCCCTCGTGCAAAAGTATCTTCGTGCAATTATGGTCACTCGTGAAATATTGTCCCCTCATGCAAAATTTGACAGTTACCCACACTACCTATACTTAAAATATTTGATTATTATGTGAGTACATGATAATCAAAAGTTACTTTTTTCAATTTAGTAGTGCAAGCTTAAAAACAGAATATTGGTCTCAAAACATAACTTACAAAATATATCTTAATTAACAACAACTTTTTTATTCTACTAAAAAATTGATTTAAATACAATTTTATTTTTAAGTCTAACTAAGTGACTTTTCAAAAAAGCAATTGGAAATATCATGAGTAATAGTTTATAATAGACAACATAGATTTTTAAAAACAATTTATGATTTCAAATAGCATATATGTCAGGTTATGAAATGGTGAGAGGGATTCCATTCATCTATGACCTATGTAGTTGTTAAATGAAAAAAGATATGAATAAAAATATGTAATTTATTTGAAAATAGAAGTCCTAAGCACTTAAATTTAACTTTTTATATATTTTACGAGTCCTTTTGTTGATGTGAAGGAAATCCCTTAGTATTTGCTGAGTCAGCATAAAAAAATTATAAAGATTTTATGTTTTAATTAGTTTTTAATATGTTTGGGTAAGGTGGGTTAGGGTTAAGGGTATAAATAAAAAATAAAATATTTTGGGTAGGGTGGGTTAGAGTTAAGGGTATAAATATTAAAAACAATTAAAAACATAACTGTTTAATTGATGATTCAGCAAATATTAGGGGAAAAACCTTTGCTTTAAAATCGGATCCATTATTTACACAAACAAAATGGACTTTTTTGTTTAAGTTCTATCTCAGGGTCAAGTATTCAATAGCAAGCTACAATTAGTAAAATAGCAAGCTAAAAAGTAAAAACTTTATGACTGCCCAAAATTTCAAAATCGATAAGTGAGCACTATACTATAGAATTTTTGACATTTAAAAGCTTTCTTTTTGTTTAAAATATTAACGCATAATAAAAACAATAAAAACTTATATACGGCATGTAAAAGGACTATTTATCATAGTTTAAACAGTAAATGAGTATATTGCTAACTTTAAATAATAAAAGAGCAACACTTAAACCTTAAGTTTTTTATATTTTAATAATATATAAAAATATGCACGATTGTAAATTTCAAAAACTTTTAGTTTTTTAATGGACAATGAAGCACAAAATATTTTATTTTACTTATTTTAATACAACTAATTATGACTATTTTAAATGGTCCTCGCTTTTTTCTTATCTAAACTGTTTTTAAGTAAGACATGACTCATGTACGTTTAACTAAAAATATCATTATTTGAACATGAAATCACTCATATTTCTTTTTCTAAAATTTTCCAGGTTTTTGAAATCACAAGTTTTTTTGTCAATTTTTAGTATAAAATTCAATTTAAGAAAAAAATGCACTAAAAAGTATAAAAATATTAAAAAAATACTGTTTTGCTGTTCAAAATGTGTTTTATAAAAAAAAAATTCTAAATGGCACAAAAAATGTACTGTGTATGACAGAATATTCCTAAAAAATCTAAATTTCATTATTTTGCATGTTAAAATTTTAATTTCATGTTTTTGTGGGTTTTTAGTAGTTTTTGTTCATAATTCCAAATTTTTCCATTTTTTTTTAAATTTTTATTTATTAAAGATTTTTCCAGGCTTATTTGCCTAAATTCTCAAAGTTCAGATTTTTCTCGGTTTCCAGGTTTTTGGCAACTCTGTTAATAACAACTTAATCTGATTTAATTCACTTATGCTTGATTTAATTCGTTAATCCTGGAGAACAATTTTTATTTGCACGTAAATATTGTCCAATAAAAATCCAAGCAGTCAGCCGTGCAAATCTTAGTAACACTATTTCTTATGCAATATATGGTCGTTCTCTACGTGCTGTGTACAACAAAAACCGCCCGCTTAACGTAATAGTGAAAAATGGCACTCCAACCCACGAAATAAATAACTTAGTATACGTTTTAGTTGTCATTGCGGAAATGACTACGTAGGTCGCGCATCTCAATGTTTCGAGGTCAGACGAGAGCAGTATGTTACGTAAAAGTTAAAAATGTTCATTTTTAAATGGCGATATAAGCCTAAAGGTGAAAAATCATCCTTTCATGAATAATAATATCGTCAACAATCTTAGTTGTACTAAGAACTACGTGAATAGTAAATGTATGTTCAAAAATCTTTCGAAATTCGGTTTTTGTATTGTTTTAATTTAAATTAAATTTTAAGTATCTTTTCTATAAACTTAATCGTTATTATTAATTATTCAACTAATTCTATCTCTAACATAACTTTATATCAGTAATGCATAATTTAATAAGTTAAATTTAAATCTTTACACTAATTACTTATTTTGGATTCTTTATGACGTAAATGTTTTTAGCCAAATATTCAAATAATTTTCCACTTAACTAAAATTTATAAAATTTTACTATAATTTTTTTGCAGACTAATTATGTTGAGCGCTAAACTAAATTTATAATTCAATTTTTCGAACTTGCAAAATGAGTAATATTTGTATACAAGCTTTCTTCTAGAAATCAGTACTAAAAATAACCTTGTAATTTCATTGTATTTAGGTGTAGTTTTACGACAGATAATTTATTTTAGATAAATCTAATTAGTTCAAACTTTTGCTAATTGTTTTTGTCTTGTATTACTCTTTTTATTACTTTGTTACTATAGAAATTAAAAAAAAATCTCTTATTAGCTTTGTATTCTACTGATGAATATTGCTCGAAATATATCTAGTTTGATGAACAGTATGTCCTGTATTTCTTATTGTCTAAAAATAACTTTTAGTTTGATACCATTTAATTTAAATTGGATGCTGTATTTTTAGCAAACTTCCTTCTAATGAATTGTATAAGATTAATATTTATTTAATTAAATAACTTTTAATTTCTTTTGTGTTGTTTCCATTCAAGGTCTCATCAGCTTCTCTTTTTCCTCTACTCAAAAACCTTCGTATCATTTTAAAACCTTTATCATCTTGTAAACGTTTTCTCATGGAAAAACCTTTAAAATTAAAGAATTTTACTATAACACAATGCTGAAATTATACAGCTAGTAGCTTTTATTCAGTAAATATATTTAAACATGGTTTTTACTACTTAATATTTGAGCAGAAATGTTTATTTACAAAGGTTAAACCTCATCGAGTTCAATTCATACAAACACTCAGTAAAAATAAACACATAAAAGGGTATATATATTTGATAAAATTTTTAATTAATCAAACTATTACAATTTTTCACATTTTAACTATTGAGGGCCTAAAAATACTACTACCATAGTTGTGAAAAAAATATTTTAGTTCAAAATTATAACTTATTAATACTTTGTTTTACGTTAAACAAGCGTTTAATAAAATATTCTTATAACTGAGTTTACTTGATGTTGCTAAAAGCAACAATAAAATTAAGTGAGGTAGATTTTTCTTTGAAAATAAGCTATTTGTTACATAAAAGTTAACCTGACATACTATAAGATTTATATAAGGACGGCTTCTGCTGTTACTTCCAGTCAGTAAAAGGCAAACATCAATCAAGTAGGTAAAATTAAAATAACATATACAAAAAAAGTGTTTAAAAAACCTACAGGAAAAAATATATCATAGTATACAATAAACATATTACATCTTATTAAAAATACTATCAACAAAAAATATTATCAAAAAACGAGATGTTTTTATTGTTAAATCAAACTTTTTTCTTTCTAATAACTTTTATTACTTGCAAACTTAACATAACTTTTTTAACAATCTTGTAAAGCACTGGAAAAGCATATAAAGTTTAATTTTCATAAGAAATCTAGAATTAAGTATTTGAACAAAATACAACATAAAAATACTTTATAATAACGGAAGTTATGTGAATATAAAACCCAACAACAATATTGTAATAACAACTTAGAAACGATAATACTACACGGTTTTAAGGCCGGCTGTTTAAAAGCTCGGAAAAGTTAAATAGTAAGTAGTAAAATAGGATAACTGAGGAAATTAGGTTTTTACAAACTGAATACTGATGTGTAAGACTAATGTGACTAAATTAATCTAAGTAGCGTTTTTACCTTATAGGCCATAATCTCAAATAAATCTTATAAAAGTAAATCACTTTCAATAATAGCTAGTCTTATTTTTATGTAAATAACTAAAAATCCAAGTAGCATTTTTTCAATTTTAAAAACTCAAACTAATTTTCGAGATATAAGCAATCAAAAGGTTCTATAGGTTCTTTATAGAAGGCGCAAGCTAAAAAGGTTAAAAAAAATATTTGTGTTCCAAGGCGTGTTAGGACATAGACTTTTTTTTTTTTGATATACCCGGACAATGAAAGTTTTTCCCCCATACATTTGTATCGGAAACCTATTAAAAAACTGATTAAAACCCAAACTTAACTGAAAAATTTTTGTCGAAAAATACATATGCGTTTAGATAACTAGTATTGGCATATGTTAATTTTGTTTTAAAAATGATGGACGCCCTAACAGAAGTATTGTTTTAAATGAGATATAGTTTGTTACACAAGATAAAATTGTGAAAAAACACACCTGAAATGGTTAAATGAAAATTCAAAATTTTATAAAAATTTTAAGGGGCCATTTATCAAAACATACTTTAAATTTTGAATAAATAAAAAATGTTCGTATAGGTCTCATTAATAAAACCCTGACAGAAAAATATATCAGAAAACTATTATATTAAAATAACAAAAAACATTCATTAAAAGAGAAAACTCATAATTACAAAAAAAGCTATAATTTAGTAAGATTTAAAACTTTATTTTGTCATATTTAAAAAAAACAATTTGAAAAAGAAACAATAGATATTTATCAAAGTCTAAATAACCAGAATGTTTATAAAAAGAGATAGCTTAGAACAATTCAGAACTATTATAACTTGAATTGCATGGCACCTACAACAAATTAGTGTGATCACTAAACACGTACTAGATAAAAAATACCTTGTTACTTTATGTTTTAAATAAAAACTTATTTATTTTAAAATACTACAAATAACTTTAGCATTCACTGTTCAATATCTACAAAAAGCCACTTTGTATTGATAAAAATATCTTTTAACATTAAAAAATAACTCCTTTTTTGAAAACGATTTATCTTAAATTCTACAAAATAAAAATGCTCTGGTAGGTAATTAATAAAATAACAATAGTATATTAAAATTTAAAAACTTTCACAAAAAGATGTATTTAACAATAACTAAAATTAATGGAACTTGAATCGTCGGAACTTAACTAAACATCTTAATGTAAAATAAGATACAAACTCAAGTTAGCTATTACAGTAATAATCATCAAAATAACAATTAAATTAAGTAATAATAACAATCCAAAATTAACTTTTTTAAACATTATTCTATATTGGTTTACAACAGCTGAAGTCACTACTGAACAGTTGTACACAGATTCAGTAAATTGTCTAAAAACTTACGATTTGCACCTTATCCTAAACTTTATATCTAAAAATTGATATTTTTTGACAAATAAGTAAATTTCAAATGATCCATTAACCAAGCTACAAGATTAAGCTTTCTATGAATACAATTTAAACCTTTATTATTGTAGATTCGTTACAGTATTTTCCGTTTATATTTTATAAATGTATGTTAAAACTTATTGTTTACATTTTACAAATTCAAATCAATTACCTTTAAACATTATAAAATTATTTATAGGTTTCTATAAATTTTCAAACTACTTACCATTTACATTGCAAACAATACACAGAATGACAAAAACAAAGATCACTGTTTTAAACATCTTCTTTAGGTTTTTATAACTTTCTCTGCTAGCTCATATTAATAACAAATTAAAAATGTCTCACTTATCTAGCAAGAATATAAATTTAAAAAAAAAACGTGTTCAAGTCTAAAAAGTTATACACTTTTATATCACGAACAAAATAAACAGCGTTAAAACATAACATAAACAGGGTTTCCCAAAGTGGGAGATGATGGCCTCGTTCAACTTTTTAAGTTGGTCAATATACAGTATACGGGAAAAAAGGAGGCGATTTGAAATAAGTGGGTTTTTTTTTTCTGGCATAAGTATTAACCAAAGGCTAAGCTTAGTATTAGAACATTTTTTGAGGTAAAGTTTACAAAACTTAAATATGTTTTTTTAGTTTAAAATAATCTCATGCTGTAAAAAAACAAGTCTATTTTGCATAACCAGAGTAATAACTTAAACTTTTTATATACGTTAAAATAGCAAAACATTTACTAACAGCTTATGTTTACATCATTTTGAACTATCGAAATGATTTTAAAATTAAAAATTATTTTACGTCACTTAAGGTATAGTTTTTATGGCTCATACAAATTAGTTGAGTTGCAATAACTCTCCTATATAACAAGAAAACTAAATAAGTCCGGGTCGTAAGTTTGAGTGAAATAATTGAATTATGACACTTAATTAAAACTGTTCTTAAATGATCTATTTATAAAAACTGAATAAATTTTTATAACACTAACAATGAAATTTATAATAAAATCACTCTAAAACATGTACTAAAGTTAGAATACTTCATTTAAAGAACATTTGGTAATGGGGGGGGGGGGGGGGAATTGTTTTAATCTGAAAAGTTACTACCTAGTCTGGAAAACCCTGATATAAGTTATGCAAAATATTCTAAAGTAGTTTGTTCGACAGACTTAAACTTATTAAAAAAATATTATGTAATGACTCATAATATTATAGATAACTTAGATTTTAACACAATAAATAATTTTAAAATAAGAAGGTTAATTATATATTTGAGATTAAACTAACTCTTTTTCTATGAACTTAATAAAAAAAACTTCGTTTGTCAACTTCTATAAAAAACTTTAGATACGAAACTTTGGATTAAAACTTGATAAGATAAATAATCAGTAAAAGCTTCTATTTTTTAGTTTTTGAAAGTTAAATTTTAATTACAAGATTTTTATTTTCTTAACAACTTAAACTCCTCTAAAAGAAAAACTTACTGTTTAAAATTTACACGATGCAAATAAAAACAAAACTTTTAAAGTTGTAAACAAGGGTTTATAACCCTGAAAAAATGTTTAATAGTCAGGTTTTTAAGAAATTTCCAAAAGGTTTATTTATTTTATAGCTAAGTATAAGAAATTTAAAAATGTAATTAAAATAATTTTCTAAGCGAAAAAAATCTATTTTTCAGATAATTAACAACAAAAACAAGGTATAATTTTTAAAAATCTTACAATTTTAAACTTGGCAGATTACTATAAACAGTGTTGCCACTGGTTTTTGAAAAATTTCTTACAGATATTTGAAAATACACGTTTTTGAGTCTGTTTTTAGTTTTAAGTTAAGTTTAAGGTTAAAAACTTTGTTAAGTAGTATAAAAACATTGAAAACATGCTGTAAAACTGCTTTAAATGTGATTTTTCATAAAAAAATATTTGATGATGACAATTTTTTTTTATATATGTGACAGATTTTTCGTGTCAAATCAAAAATTTACTACTTAACATGTAAAAATTGTTTAAAATTAAAGGACTTTTATTGATTTTTGTTCAAAACTCTAGGTTTTTTTTTTAATTCTCAAATTCCAGGTTTCCAGTCTAAACAGTCAAACTCCAGGTTTTTCCAGGATAGCAGGTTTTGTGGCAACTCTGCAAAAAGTAATTAATTTAATTTAAGTAAAACTTAGTCATTGGGTATTTTACATAATCATATTGATGAACAATACGCCAAAAAATTGTTAGAATTAAAATTATACAAAGAAGCCACCAACTTTGATTTTAGAACTTAATTTAAGAAATTTAAAAAAATAATGAAAGAATAAAAGCATTTATAAATTTGCACTAAAAACTTATAACTATAAAAACAAATGATAAAAAAATCTATTTCAAGCGTAGGAGAACACATTTAAAAATTAATTATAGGCTAATATAAAAAATTTTAATTTAAATAGTCAAGAATAATCTATTGTTTCACTATTCCTTTATTCATATTTAAAACATTTCAGCAACTTTTTTCATTAAAAATATTTAACAAATAATTTAGAAAAATTGAATTAGAATTGAGACATTTCTTTTGGAATGACCGGTACAAGTAACCTAAAAAAATAATGACTTATAATAATTAAGATCAAAAAAGTTCTGTAGTAGATGAAAACAACAACTACTTTGCCTAAACATTAGATTAAAAAGCTAATTTTATGGGTATCCTAGTTGAAGTAAAAATGTAAGATAAAAGACTACCGGGAGGTAATAATTTTTTTTTAATGTTCAATTTTATTTTTCGTTACGTATTTAATGTAACTTTTTTGTATAATTTATGTAATTAGTAAATTTACGGGTTACCTTTATAACATTTTTTCTACAGTTTATTATTTTTATTGTTTTGAAATTTTAAGATACAGCTTATTTTAAAGTGCTACTAAACAATTATTTGTAATTTTTAAAGATGTTTCTTTTAAAAGTGCTACAACCAATTTTTGTTTTTATTCTTTGTAAACTTAATAATTATTAAAGGTCCTGGACATGACATTAAACTGTATCTTGGTGTATGACTCGATAACCGAAAAGTTTTTCGTACACCAGGTCCTAGGAACCAATATTTGAGCGTGTTTTTTTTTCGTTCTATAAACAATAACAAAAAATGAACATAGTCTAAATAAAAATTAAAAAAGACCTAAAGTTATTCCGTGCTAAAGTGACAGCGCGCAAAGTGACACTCCGTGCTTAAAATTCACTCCGTGATAAAGTGTCATTATGTGCTAAAGTGACGTTGTGCTTTTCTGAAACCTACCCATTTTAACTTATTTTAGTTAGTTTGACTTTTTGTATATGTATTTAAAACAAAACTAGAAACTTTGAGCAGTAACTTAACTATTTCAACCTGTACTACAAAACTGTTTATAATTATTAAGTTGTTTTTATGCTGTAAAATACAAATCGTGTCCAATTTTAGGACTGGTTGTGTGTTTTTATAAAAAAATTATCATATGGCTTGAAGAAAAAACATTTTGTTGAAGATTCTAAATTTTAAACTTATTACGGTCTTTAAGACTAACCTTTCAGCTTTTACTTTCAATGTGGTACTACTGTTCTTGATTACCTAAAAGTAAATCTGTCCAAGTATACTTTCCTTAAACTATATTAAATTTTTTTTCTACTAAAAAAGTTATTTATACCTGAGAAAACAGAAAAGGGTTTTAGATCGTAAGGATCTAGACAACCAAAGGCCCTCAAAAAACCAAAGCAAGCTGTTTTCTAAACCCAAATACTAGATTTTACTAACAAAGATTCGTAAAAATATGAACAGCTCTACGGAGTACTAAGATCACTCTTAGAGGACTTTGAGACTCTTTAAAGCTACTAATTAGTGATCTACCGTCTCCATAAAATTTGGATCCGGATACTAGTGAAAAAATATCGGATCTAGTCGGATCCAGATCTCACTTTTAAATAATAAAAGATAATTAGTTATAAGTTATGAGTGATAAAATAATCATGACTAAGTTTTTGTTTAAAATAATTATCCTATGAACTAAATTATTTTGTAAGGTTATTTATTGAAAATTATACCTGCTTAAACTCAATGCTTAAAACAGTGTGTTCTAATAAACTCTAAGTGCAGAATTGTATAATGAACGACAAAAGAAAAGCGCTCAAAGCGTTTGGTCTAATAACCGGTTGTACAAAAAACCTTTCGGTTATTCAACTATACACCCATTCAACTATACAAACCTACAACACAATGTCCTGGACAAGACTTTAAAAGGTATCCAAGTGGTGTGTGACTCGATAATCAAAAGTTTTTTTTATGCACTGGGTCTTTGGAATAAATATTTTGAAAGTTTTATTTTGAAATTTAATAAAAAATGTTATACTATACATCAATTAAAATGGCACTGTGAATTTGTTTACGCTCAATAGTTTAACTAAGGTTTTTTAATGAACGTTTTGTTATAAATTTAGTGTGGTTATTCCTTTATAGTACATAGAACTTTATAAACATAATAATGACTATTGTTAGTTAAATAATTCTATCTAGTGATCTACAGTATTCACAAAATTAAGATACGGCCAGATGCCGATAGTAGTAAAAAGGCAATAAGTTTTACTACAACGTTTTTATTGTTTTAAAGCGGTGTGTTTTTAGCTAAAAAGTACAACAAGCTAGAGTTTTATGTTTTAAGGGCCTCAGTTTACCGACCTTTTGTTTATACTCTATTACTAAACTCACTTATTCCTTTTATTCATTTAATCCGTCTAACTTCAGACAAGCTTTATCTCTGCAATATTAACCGTTATAAAATTATGATTTTTAAACTACCACTAAAAAAATTTTTATTTAAAATCATGCTGTTACTACTAATCTAGAATAAAATAACTGATATATATATAAGTTTTTCTTGTTATATTCTTGTATTACTAAATTTGATCTCAAAAAAAGATACTAACATACTTTCTGCAGCCTTTTTCACATTATACCTTTACTTATAGACGCAAGCTTTGACATATGTATACGTTTCGATCATAAGTGTATTCAGCTACAAAGACAGGATAACAAAAATTATGAACTTTTAAATAAACGCATTTAACAAAAGTATTAAATAAACGTTAAACATGAAACTAGAGAATCAAACGAACAAGCAAACAAAAAAGCAATATCTTTTAACAATGATAAACCAAAAGAAAACATCTTTGAACTATTACAATTTTGGGATTATTATATATTTAATCCATGATGTATTTTCTAGTTTTTATTATCCTCTTAAAAGATATGTACAGGGTTGCCACTCGTTTTTTTAGAATTTTTTGCAGGTTTTCCAAATTTCTTCCAGGATTTTAAAAGTACACATTTTTGGTTCTATTTTTAGTTTTAAGTTAAGTTTAAGGTAAGAAAATGTGTTAAATAGTATAAAAAATTAAAAAGATACTGTAAAGCTACTTTAAATTTATTTTTCAATAAAAAAAATTTGACGATGATAAAAACTGTTTATTTATATGATAGATTTTTTGAGTCAAATCGAAATTTTATTACTGAACATGTGAAAATTGTTAAAACTCCGGGTTTTTTAGCAATTTTTGTTCAAAATTCCAGGTTTTTTTTCGAAATTTCTCAACTTCAAGGTTATTTTTTGCTTAAATTGTCAAACTCTAGGTTTTTCCAGGTAAAGTGGCAACCCTGTATGTATGAACAGCATTGATACAACTCGATTTTATAAGTGTTTATCATTTTTTATTAAAGTCGTATGTACATATGACAGATGTTGGCGCCGAAACTAAAATAAGTACATAAAATTGAGTTTTTTCTTAAAAACATGCAACTTTCATTTCAGTTTTGCGTTTAACAAACATTTAAATAAGACTGTTTTACTATTTTTGTGTTTAAAATTATTTATTCAATAGATTTATTAAACTACCATTTTGAATTAAGAGGCAAAATGAGTAAAGTAAATTAATTATATTTTAGAAAATTTGCACTTTTCTTGGTTTGTTGAAATCTTAAAACATATAACAATACTTAAAACCGCGTTATAGCCGATGCCTTCTTTTTTTTTTTAGTAAAACAGTTGTTTATAATTAGGTTATTACGAATTATTTTAAAACAATTACTTACTTTAGCTTCAATAACCTACTTTTAGTTCTCTAATTAAGTCTAGAAAATTCTATATAGAAAACTAAAAGTTTTTGATAAGATATACTACTTATCCTTATATTTTATTACGTATTACGACTAATTTTAAGTAATGTTATTAAAAAGAAACGAATTGTTAAACAAATTTAAAAGAAAAAAAAGTACTGGTACTCTACTTTAAAAAAACAATGCTTTAACCTTAACTAATAATCATTTATCTATTTTACTTTTATATAAAAAATAAAAACGAATCTAAAATTAAGTGTATTATTTTCAATTTATAAAGTCATCAATTATATATTTACATAATTAATGTTCTACATCCTAAGTAATTATTATTATTTAATTTTTATAAACATTGAAAATACTCAGTTGAATAAATTAAAACTATTTAATTTTGCGAGTTTGTATAAGAAATATTTTAAACTATTTCGTACCATGTTTTAGATCATGACAGTATAATTTAAATATACGACTAAATTCAATCAAACTAGCAAATGTACTAGAACTAAATTATATTAAATAAATTGCTCAATAGCTAAAGTAACATAATTGTTAATTCAAAAATCAAGCCAAAACTGTTAATCACAATCAATTAATTAATGAAATCAAATTACATTCATAACTTATAAATTCAAAAACACTTTTTTTAACTTCGTAAGTTTTTAAAGTATGAAACAATCAAGTTACAAATAAAAATTAGTGCAAAGTTAAGTAAAAGTTTTAATAAAATAAGTATAACAAATTATCAATTTTTTTTTTAATTAAGATAGAGCACTTGATCTCTAAAAAGAAAAAAACATATTTTTGTATTGTTTATAGGAATATTTAAGTATAGGTTTTAAATAAAAAATGGTAAAACGTGTGAAAAATATACTAATTATTTAACAAACTGGCAATGAAGCAGACTGAAGAACTTGATAACTAAAACTGGTTATACTTTGGTATCGTTAAATTGATCTGAAAGTTTGTCAGTGCTTTTTTTTTTATGCCTGGACTTTCTAGCATCTCTCACTTGGGGTGTATGTTGTTCAGAAGTTGACATTTTTCGGTCAAGTTCCATTTGCTCGTTAGCCACTGCTCACAAATAATTATTGTTTAAGTTTTGTTCTAAAATAAGTTTACTTTATCTACAATAACAGTATTATAATATTTAAAATTCACAAATCGTCCTTAAGTATGTCAATTATTTTTTGTGATTTTTTGGCCTTTTCTTAATACTATATATAAAACCAATTATATTTCAAAACAATCTACAAAGTTTTAATTCTGTACTCATATTGTTTGGAGTACTTTTAGATTCTTCTGCAGCAAACAAAGAAAAAGTTTATTTAGATTTAATATAAGAAAACTATTATAGTCATTAAAACATATAAAAAGTTACAACGTACTAAAAAATGTTTGAAGTCAAAAACAAGCTATAATGAGGGTTGCCACGCAAAACTTTATAGATTTAGCCTGACTTTTAAAGAGTTTGACCTTCCTCTCAAGGTACGCATTTCAAGTACGCATATTTTGTAGGCACTTCGAGTACGCATATTTTGACAACTACGCGTTTATATTACGCACTTTTATTAAATACGCATTTTTGAACCAAAGTAAAAACTTTATGTCAAGTTTCTTTTTCATTAAGATTAGTAATATTAGCTACAAACTATCTATTGAGTAGCTGATGTGTTCAAAATGTGTACTTCAGCGGAATATAACTGTAAAAAGAACTTGTTGGTGCTTTTTAGTAACAAATCATTAAAAAAAAACCTACTCTTAATAATTCAAGAAAAAATGTATTTAAGAATTAAACTTAATTACATATATTTTATATATAATACTACCTAATACTTTTTAATACAAAATCTCTTAATTAAAAATCTGTTAGAAAACAATCTACTATGATTATTTTTACAATGGCAAGTAACTGTAAAAAATAAATAATTAAGTAAACTACATAACTATTATATAAAATACTTTCTCTTATCATTTAATATAAAATCTTTGAAATCAAATAATCAGTATTTAATACTATACTATTACTAATTCTATATACTTCAGTAGGTCTAAGAAATATTGTAAAAAAATAAACTTTGCCATATTTTGTTATATGAACAACTTCTCATATCATTTGTAATAAAACCTTTAAACTAAAAAAAAACTTTTCTACTCTTACTTACTCTACAACCTTGATAATATTTATAAAAATTAATTAAACATTTGTTTTATGAAATACCTCCTTCTAGTTTTTATTATTAAACTTTTAAAATACACAAAATAATTACATAATCTGCTTTGTTTTTTTTAATTAAAATTATTCTTTTAAATTATAAAGAGGTAATCTAAACACATAAACTTTTTACATAAAATACTAAGCTAATTGCTTAATTTTAAAGAAATTATTAATTTACTTCAACGAAAAACATTTTGATTCTAAAATGCTGCAAAATAAACTTTTGTAAACAAAAAATAGTATCACAGTTTCACTATGGAAGTGTTTTTGCCACAAATCATCAATACTAAAATGCATATAAAAGTTAATCGTTCAAATAGGGTAATTGATCAACATAAATTCAACATGTTTATAGGAAATTTTAACAATTTTAGTCTGACTTTATAAAAGGTTTTTTACTAACTTTTACCATTCAAAGGCTTAATTAAGGAATTTTGTAAATTTGAACTGACAAAATCTGATGTATTGTTACTCTGACTCAAAAAACTGATCTTTTAGCATTTTGATCTAAAAAACTGACTTTTAACCATTTTGACCTTAAAAAACTGACTAAGCCTGACTTTTTCTAAAAAACTGACTTAGCCCGTGGCAACCATATATAATCATTAATAAAGAAATAATTAAGCTATTTAATTAGCGGGAACCTTTCAAGAATAACACATAAAACATGTTCAACTTATTTGTCTAAAAGATTAATAAAAAAAAAGGTTCAGGCTTGATAACAATATATGACAATGTATATAGAAAGATACTTATTTTTGTTTTTAAAATCAACAGCTTAAGAAAAGTGAATCAAAAATTACAAAAATTTTAAAAACAATAATAACAACAAAAAAGACGTAAAAAGTTGACCAAACAACAGCAATACAAAAATAAGCATGCTTCTGTATGTCTACAAACTTACTACTGCTCGTAATGAGCCGTTGTTGTAAATCACGTGAACGACGGTAATTCACGTCTAATAAGTCTGTTAATCATATTTCAATAAAAGTTGAGATACTATTGAGTAGATATGAAACTAGATACTAATTATACTTTATAAAATTCATACCATTAGAATAAAGAATTAAACTACTTATTCATAAAATAATATTCTATTTTAATCATGGTTTGACTTCAAAAACTAACAAATTAACTAATCTATAGAAATTAAAGTTACTAAAAAATATACTCAAAGAAAAACCTTACTACTTGCTGAAGTATACATAAGATAAAAAACTAAACTACGAAAACTTAAAAGAAATACATCTTAAAATCTTTTTTTTTATCTAAATTCTAATATGTTCTTTAAAAAGTATTTCAACGAAGTATTAGTTTAAAAAGTAAAAAAGTTAGACAATCAGCATCTAAAGTAAAACAAGTCATACTTTTATTTAAATGAACTGTTTAAGTGAAATTAACAACTACAATTTATAGTTTTATAAAATACTTTTTAACCTATAATATATTGAAACCACAGTCTTCAATGACTGTAAAAAATATACCAAAATAAATAAAAGTTAGAGGTTAAACAAATATACATACTTTTAATAGATCTAGTTCATAAGTTAACAAAATATTAGGGCAAAATATAAACTCAACATTGAACCGATAGCATCCAATTCATCTTATTTAAAATGACAATAGTAATAATTTTATTTAAATAAATACTTATGATACAAAAAATTTCTAACATATTTATTAGTTAAATAGAGTAAATGTAATCATTTTCATTAAACTGAATTAAATATTCATTAATTACGTTTAATACTTAGATAAAGTTTAAACTAATATTTTAAAACCCGATATATTAATTAACAAAACGACATGTGACATGGTTGCCACATGTACTTGTGGAAATTCATTTAAGTAATATAAAAGTGCAATTTTACCGCTCTAATAAAAATAAAATTAGATTTTATACTGCACTTTAAATAAATTATTTTTTATTTAAATATTAACTAATACGTAGTAAAATATTATTAAGTACAAAACACAACTAAATTTCATTTTAAATATGTAATTTAAGTATTAAGTATATTTTAAGTATGTAATTTTTATACATACGTTGAATCCCCTCATTATGGCCTTAAACCTTGAAAAGCTTTTTTTTTATATACAGTGCACAATTATTTTTAATCAGTGGTTTAAACTTCACCACACGACCATCAACAACATAATCCGAGACAAACTACAACCGGTTTCGTCCTGATTAGGTCTCAGCAAGCAGTCATATTCGCGAGAACTTGTGGTTTAACAAAAACAAAACTTAATAATACTAAACTTAAGTAAAAAACTTAGTAGCATTAAATTTTGTTTTTGTTAAACCAGATATTTAGTACTTTGGTTTTAATTTTGGTTTACTTAATATTTTTACATAACTTCCATTTATTTTATCTAAAAACTTTTTTCAGCTTTGTTTATAACAACTGATGATCTCCTATATCGCAATATAAAAGTGAAACATAGTTTTGTTGATAATTAACTGTAAAAATAAAAAATCTCCTTAAAGCTAATTAAGTCGAGAACTTTTAATTGTTTGATTTAAAACAAATTACAATATAATATTTAGTAATAAACTAAATTTAAGGTGAAAAACTTTACTAAATAGTATTTAAATATTAAAAAGATACAATAATGCTACTTTAATTGTAATCTATAACAAATATAAAAGCTGAAGTACAAAAAAAATGTTTATGATTGATTTTTCGTATTTAATTCAAGTTTCATTACTTTACTTACATGCAATAAAAGATTGAAATTCTAGGTTTTTTAGTCATTTTATTCAAAATTCAAGATTTTCTAAAAAAATTTCATATTTTAAGTTTTCCAGTTTTTTTTTTGTTTATATTGTCAAATTCCAGGTTTTTTCATAATTCCATGATTTATAGCAACACTGTAGTAGCAAACTAAGAAGAGCTTTCAGGGTTGCCACTTGTTTTTTCAAAAATTTTTCCAGGTTTTCCAAATTTCTTCCAGGTTTTTAAAATTACACATTTTTGAATCTTTTTTTAGTTTAAAGTTAAGTCTAAGGTAAGAAACTAAGTTAAATAGAATAAAAACTTTGTAAAGATAATGTAATGCTACTTTAAATATGTTTTTTGATAAAAAAATTATTGATGATAACAAATTTTTTTTATTATATGATAGATTTTTTTAATCAAACCAAAATTTTACTACTGAACATGTGAAAATTGTTAAAATTCCAGATTTTTCCAGGTTATTTTTGCCTAAATTGTCAAATTCCAGGTTTTTCCAGGTTAAGTGGCAACCCTGGCTTTTCACAAAAAAAAAATAAACTAACTGGAGTTTGTCTGAAATTTTCAAAAAAATTAAACTAGTCTGAGCTAGCATTGGTGTGTGCCAACCATGTTAAACTTGGTGATACAGTGAGGCTTTTATAATTAACTAAAAAACACCTTAACATTTTATTTTTTGTCTGTTATTAATAACTTAAATCTTTATTTTAATACTATAAGGATTTTATAAGCATAAATATTGTTATCACTTAATCTAACATAAAATAAATTGAACTTTTTAACATAAAATTTTGTTTATAATTTAAGAAAATCATAGATTATCAAAAAACTGTTTTACGTTTTCAGGAATTTCACATTTCCAGAATAGTTGTTCTCAACAGTCTTTCTATAAACATAGACAACACTTTTTACAACTTAGTTACATGCTAGAAGCAAAATTACAAATATAAGAAACTAAACTAGTGTTGTGGGTAAATGTCAGAAAAGCACATCGTTAGTTAGGACGGAGTGACACTTTAGCATGGTGTGACATTTTAGCACGGCGTCACATTAGCACGGAGTGACACTTTAGCACGTAGTTTCTATTTCGCACAGCGTCAATTTAGCACAGGGTGATACTTCAGCACGGGGGTGACACTTTAGAACGGGGTGACACTTTATCACGGAGTGACACTTTAGAACGGGGTGACACTTTATCACGGAGTGATACTTTAGGACGATCGATACTTTTAAGTAATTAAATTAAATACTAATAAAGAATAAATTTAATAAAATGTAATTTTATATAATCTAATTTTATATAGTCAGTATCCTATTGATTACGCATTTTAAGCACTTCAAAGTGTGAATTCAAAGGGGAATTATATCTTTCATTTTTTTTTTCTTTTAATTATAGTTAAGTAAGAAGTAAAATGTAAGAAAAAGCTTGTCAGCCTTTTTAAGTAAATAACGAATTATACTTAGAGAAATCACTCGTAAGTAGAAACAAGTTAAAAAATCTATTTTTTGCGAAGAACTATACTTAATAATAAAAATAAGTACTAGAAAACAAGAATTTGATAAATGAAATGGTAATTTAACTTTTAAATACTTAATTAAATGTTCTTAAATTTTATACTATTTTAATTCACATGATAAAATACTAATATTTTACCTAAAATTTATTTTAAAATTTTGCTTGGCTAATAAGGTTGGAATAAATACTTTATTTATGTAAAACCCTAGTTTAAACTTTGTTAGAAGAACAAACAGAAACGAATTTTACAAAACTATATTAATTTATACTAAAATTTTACTGTATCCCGCGTAGGAATTTCAGTAGGTTATCGTTTTCATTAAATCGAAACAAGATAAAACAGCCGCTCGTCCGCTTGCTGTAATCTTATTATTTTAGGATTTTGTTGTATCTCTGCCAAAAGGTGTTCAACACCAAAATCTCGAGAATTTTGGGTAGTTTTAAGTATATCAACAAAACTCCAAAGATCAGGGTGGTTTCCTATTCAGTACAGAGTATAATGATGTAACTTCAGCAAGAAAATAATTTGTACAAAAGAAATAAAACAAAACCATTTGACAAAATAGTTTAAGTGATTTCTTATTCTTTTTTTTTTCAATTTACGGTCAGACTTGTCTTAAGTTTCTTTATTATAGTTTTGTTTTTAAATAATTCTTAATTTAGTAAGTAGACTGATCAAATTAAGGTTTGCTTATTTATATTTTTGTGTTTAGAAAACTTCTTTAGTAGTATTTTTTTCTAAAAAATCGGTAACTTTATGTTATTAGATTTTTTAGACTGTACATCTAAATGATGTTCAACTTATTTATATTTATAAGCTTAAAAACTAAAATATGCAAACATGAGTACTAAAACTTTTAAAACTATCGTCTTAAAATAAACAAAAAAAAGTTTTACTAGTATAACTTTAAAGTATGCTGTTTCTTAAAATTTTTAAAAAGCTAAATAGATAGAAAATATTGTTAAATAAGTTTATTTACTTTTGTAGTAGTCTATATATAAATCTTAAAAAACATGCATACGTATCAAAAAGTAGCGACACATGTAGATTAGAAATAAGAGGAACTTAAAGTCTTTTTGGATTGCGATATTCAAACCTATATGTGTTTGAAAAATGAATTAAGTAAATTTCACATTATCTATTAAGTTATTGGAGCTTTAAAAAATAAAGGCAATTTATTTTTCAGTATTTAATAATATTTATTTTTTACTAACTAAAAGTAATTTAAGCTTATTAAAAATGTTTTATAAAATCTGGAGCTCGTTTATGTTGCTAGGTTTATACAAATAGTTTTATGTTGAAAATATAAAAGTACAAGTTTTAAAATACCTTCGTTAAAATGTTTCTGTAAAATGAGTTAATAGAATTTGTAAAATTATTTTTATATTACTATCAAAACTTAAGGTTTGATTTAAAATAATTAAAAATGTTTTATATTAAACACGAAATTTTAGTTAAAGCTTTAGCTTGTAACATATTTAAAGCTTTTTAAGTTTTAGTCTACATGGTGCATAGTTTGTTTTTAGATTTTAAAACATAACAGTAAAAATGTTATGTAAGCATAAAAAAAAGTTTCAGTCTATGCTAAAATGACGCCGTGCTAAAGTGACGCTGTACTAATATTATACCCCGTGATAAAGTGTCACTCTGTGCTAAAAAGTGTCAATATGTGCTAAACTGTCACTCCGTGCTTTTCTGACCCGTTCACAAAAAGAATTATTCTCAGCTTTCTATATAAAATAGATAATTTTTCGATACCAGGAGTAACAGTGAAAGGTTTTTTATCGTGTTATTTATGTTACTAGGTACGTCTTTAAGTAATAAAACGTAGTTGGTTTTAGTTGTTTTAAAGAAGTTTCTGGAAATATTAAAGTAAAAGTCAATTCTAACAGTTAGAAGATGCATTAAGTGATGGATCGTTGACAGCCACATCTTTGTTGTCACCTCGTTTCCATGGTAGCTCGCGATCTAATGCAACATCAGAAGACACGGGTATCCACGAAGCAGCAACTGGATTCTCTCTAGAAATTGGCTGGACATCTAATGAACCAGCAAACTTCCACGGTAGATTAAGTTCCACTGCTACCTCGTTATTTATACTACCTCTTTCATCTTCAGTTGACTTCATTGTTTGAGTCGATTCAACATCTATCACAAGGGAATTTAAAAGTCATAAATAAATATTTATATTGACAGGAATGAACTAACAAAATAATTAAGTTCTATTCTAACTACTTAACTTAATATTATTTTTTTAAATATCTTAAACGAAACCGAAGTATGTATTTTTAAAGATAATTTCTATTAATAAAGACATTTACAGGGTGGCGACTAGTTTTTGATAAATTTTTTTCAGATGTTCTGAATTTCTTCCAGGATTTTAAAAGTACACGTTTTTGGGTCTACTTTGGAATTTAAAGTTAAGTCTAAGGTTAAAAACTTTGTTAAGTAGTATAACAACATTAAAAAGATACTGTAAAGCTACTTTAGATGTTTTTTTTATTAAAAAAAAAAAAATTGATGATAACAATTTATTTATCTACATGATAGATTTTTCGTGTCAAGTCAAAATTTTATTACTTAACATGTAAAAATTGTTTAAAATTCCAGTTTTTCAGTGATTTTTGTTCAAAATTTCAGGTTTTTCAATGATTCCAGGCTTAGTGGCCATTCTCCAATTTAGTAAAACTAAACTTTTTGTTGGGAGTTGTAATGACTAAACCTAATTAATAGTAAAATAATTTAGTAACATAACTGGTGACACTAAGAAATATTTACAAAAAAACAAATTGATTCTTCTTTTTATGGTCTTACAAATTTTCAAGCATCTGAGAAAAAGTGATAGTTGCCAATATTACAAAAATCTGATTAAGCTTGAAGTGTATAAAATTTGAAACGTCTAGACTTACCGAATAAATAAACATTTAAAGAATAAATGTACCATGTTTTAAAAAATCTAAAATATTATGCAATATATAGAAACAACATTCTTAAAACTATATCTAAGTTTTTAAACTATGAAAATTAGAAAAAATTAACTTACTTTTTTTGTTTACTTGAAAAGTTATTCCTTGATCAGTTTCATCTGTACATATAAAAATTTAAGTAAATTATAATTTTTATTTAATTTTATTTTCTTATTTACCGTTATATATATATATAATTTATTAACACAATAAGTTCTTAAAATACAACTTTATCATGAAGCATGCATTGATATAACAATTAACTCTCTTACAAACTGTTTACTTCAGAGTATCAAACAGCGTTGCCAAAGGTTATGAGAATTTTCCTCAAGATTTTAAAAGTACATGTTTTTTAGTCTATTTTTAGTATGAAATTATGTTTAAGGTAAAAAACTGTTTTAAATGTTATAACAACATTGAAAAGATACTGTAAAGCTATTTTAAATGTGGTTTTTCTTAATAAAGTTGTAATGATAACAAAAAAAATTATCAATAGGATATATATTTCGTGTCAAATCGAAACTTCGTTTTTTTGTATGTAAAAATTGTTTAAAACTTTTAGTTTTTTTAGTGATTTTTGTTCAAAACTCCAGGTTTATGCAAAATTTCTCAAATTCCAGGTTTTTCCATGTTATTTTGACCTTAATTGTCCAATTTCAAGTCTTTCCAGGATTCCAAATTTTTTGGCAACCCTATTTAGTGGTTAAAAAAATTTTGGAATAAAAACAAATTTACTTAACAAAAACCAAATAACTCTTATATAAAGATTCTGATACAACTCATCGAACTCCCTTCAGAAAAATATAATTAAAACGGCACCTAATTAAAACAATATATATTTACTTAAAAAACTTTACTATAAATAAGTATTTAAATTATAAATGAGAAAAACAGTATAGGCAAAAATAAAATATATTGTTGTTTAACAAAAAAGGCTTGAAATATATAATGCAATTGTAAAATCAAACTTTTTTACTTTACATAACTTACAGGGTTGCCAAATGTTTTTGGCAAATTTTCTCCAGGTTTTCAAAATTCCTTACACGATTTAAAATTACACACTTTGGGATCTATTTTTAGTTTAAAATTAAATTAAAGGTAAAAACTGAGTTAAATAGTACAACAACATTGATAAGATATATAAAAGCTTTTTTAAATATGTTTTTTAATTAAAAAAAATTTTTGATTACGACAAAAAAAATTATCTTTAAGATATATTTTTTGTATCAAATCGAAATTTTACTTTTTAACATGTAAAAATTGTTGAAAATTCCAGGTTTATAGTGATTTTGTTCATGACTTCAGGTTTTTTCAAATTTTCTCAAATTCCAGGTTTTTTCAACATTTCAAGCAAATCTGAATTTAGGTTTGTTTAAAATAAATGGATTAAAATTTCTTCGAGTCTAAATAAATATTTAAGAAATTCATACTTTGAGTTATTTTTATCTTTATTAAGTATCAAGTAAAATGAGGATAACTTGAAATTATTAAAAAACTGTTAACTAAAGACAAATAAGGTTGTATTTTGAGTACGTCTTATAACTAACTAATACAAAATTTACTTATCAAAAAATTCAGTAATAAGCTCATTATTTCAAATTTAGAAACGAGTTATAAATATGAGTCAACTTTTTAAGTTAGCAAATAATGAATTTCTAAACGTGTGTTAACGACTACAATAATATATGAAGCACCTAACAAAAATTTATCAGACAATAACAATTATAAAGAACCAAATTTTCTTTAGCATTGCAAGGTAAAAATTACCAAATAAAAAACTTTTTAAATTAACAAGTTTTTAAGATTGTTCTAGATTGGAAAGTCGTTTAAACGGTTTAAATTATAATTTTCTCATTAAAATTTTATTTAGCAAACTAAGTTTTGCTTTAAGAGCTCGTTAGTATTCTTAATAAAACAAATTTTTAAGTATTTAAAAGTGAATTGTTATTAAAGCATTTATTAAAATATATAGCAAAGCAAGACTTAACAATACAAATTAAAGCAAAATATTGCCTTAAAATAAAAACTAAACAACTAATTTAATGACTAACTAATATAATCTTAATTAAAAAAACTTTAAGTTAGGAGTTAAAAAACTCTAAAACTAATTATTTATTGTTAAACATGCATATTTGTGGTTTAAACAATTCAATTTAGTTGTTTCGCTTGAAGGGCATCAACTATGTAAATGAAAATAAAGTAAATCTAAAAAAGAATGCTTAAAAACTTAGTCTTTTTGTGTTGCTTTGTAAATTGAGTTTCAAATTAAGTTATAGTTTAGTTTTAAAAAGCTAAAACAAGTAAAAACAATTAATCAAATAAATTTATTGAATACACAAGTTTACATCCAAAATCTTTTGAAGCTCAAAATTAGAAAGAATTTGTGGATAAAGAATAAAAAAACACGTTTTCTGAGGCAGTTTTTTACCTTAAATTTGTGCTTAACATTTTAACAACTATTTTGTGCATAAATGGCAGTATTTGCTTGAAAATTCTATGCTTTAGAAATGCTTAAAAAAGATTACTTCAATTAACATATCTAAGAATAAAAATTAATTGCATTTGAAGTTTGTAATAACCCTTGTAGTAAATTAATCTTTTTATTAGTCTCTTTTTTAGGTTATTTTATACTTATTTATTAATCAGGTATCTTTTTTTAAATATATCTAATTAACTATTTAAATATCTAAGAGCTTAACATTTCGTATTAACTAATGTTTGAAAACAAACTGTAATAGTTGTATTTGCATGGTTGCCACTAATCAAGCTGAGAAAAATTTCATGACTTTTCCTGACTTTTTACCAAAAATTTCCTGACTTTTCTAAATCAAACTCTTAAATTAAACTTATTCTAAAATACATAATCTAACACTTAAAACTATATAAAGCTTTCAATCTAATTTTAATACAGATTAAAAACAACAGTTTTTTGCTGAATTCTATTATCAAACTTCAAGTACATCACTTAAACCATCTGTGTATGATTGATGTTTGTAATAAACAGCTCTATCAGCAAAATACTTGTATTATTACCTTATAAACACAGCTTGTCTGAAAAAAGACACAATTTTTTAGCATTTCCTAGCATAAATCTACTGTGCAAAACAAACAATGATTGCAACAGTTTTCCGAGAGAAGATTTGGTACAAACTCCCAATGTTTCAAAATAAAACTGGTCCAAACGATCTTGACTTCGCTTGAAGCTTTTAAACTTTAATACATTAATTGGGCAATTTATCAAAGTTCTAAATTTATCGATGCTCTCATCACCTTCAGTGTTGGAGCACATTTTTTGTTTCGTTAAGGATTGCAAAATATTGACAAAACGCTTAACCAGAACTGTGACTCCTAATTTGTCTAGGTTATGAAGATTTAGGCATGACATATTTTTAACAAATGTAGTTCCAATAGCCATTCTGCTCCGGAGACTTTCAACGGCTTTTAAAACAAATACTCTACATTCTTTATTAAAATTTAAGATGTTTTAATTTACATAAATTTATTTATATTATTTATATAAATTTATTTATATAAATTTAGGTTTTTTTTTCCTCAAAATTGAAAGCAAATTGGTTGCTGCACAACCAAGATCAAGGGCAGGTTTCAGGGAAGCTTGATCATTCAATTCAATCTTGAAAAACCTGGGAAGGCTGAGGTTCGAAACTACCCCATCTTTCATAAAGATACACAGCAATTTAATTACCAAGCACGAAATGTCCTCCTGCATAAAGGCAACAATATGCTGGGTACTCTGGTAGAGTGTTAATTTATACCAGATGAAGGCATTGGAAATAAAATTAAATACTTTTATAAATTTATAGGGAAATTTTGGAACTTTTTTCTGACTTAAAAAGACTTTTAATTAATCTTTACCATTTGAAGGCTTTGGAAAACAAGAAATTTTGTAAATTTAAACTGATTTAAATTTAAACACTTTTTTTTTAATTTTATCAAATTTCCTGACTTTTCTGACCGAGTGACAACCCTGTATTGGTAACAATGACTTTTTTTGCGATTTTCAAACTGAATTAAACTAGATAAATTACAAACATATACAAAGATAGCAAACTTGGAAATATATTTAAAGAGTTAAACTGAGGAGTTAAAATAAACCAATTCAAGTAAGACACAAAGCGGATAACTTTATTCTATATTTGAATTTAGATAGTATTAAATTAACAAAAACTAAACGGTAAATTAACGAAATTTATTGATTGTAAAAACAGTATCTTTAAATTCAAGCTGGACTTATTATCAGTTTAAAAAAAGTAAACTGGTCTTGGTTTTACAAAACTATTGAATGATAAAATTTAATTTATCAGAATTAAGCAATAACTTTATAAGATAAAATTATCTGAAGTAGACAAAAATTATAACGTTGATTACATTATTATGAAAACAAATAAGAAGTTTTATTGATTTAAATAAAATAAACTTATTGTAAATAAAACTGACTAAATATTAAACCATTAAAATGGGATGAAGGTAGTCTTCCTTTTTTAGTTTTAAAGACCGGACAGGATTGAATTTTAGATAAACAAAAATAAAAAATGGTTAGAACCATCAAAAAAATCAGTCTAAGTCTTATACAAACGCTTTAAAGAGATCTTTCGTTTATTAAAAAACAAAATTTTCAATTCTATAGAAAACAAAAAATATACTACCTACTAGAGAAAATTAAATATATTTTGTAGAATTAAAAAAATAATAAATAAATGATAATTATCATTTTACTGAAATACTGAATTTTATACTTTTACTACAAAATTAATAGAACACTTATATTTGAGATTAGTCAGTAAAGTTTGATATAGCTTTTTTAATTTGAGAAACTGAGAAAACGACACTTTAGAAAACTATTTTTGTTTACTGTAACTAAGAAAAACTATTTCTATAAACAACAAACAATTAAAAAAAAAATCCCCTAATATTGTACTAGATAAAGAAAAAACTTGATGAAATTTTGAATTTTATATTAAAACTATTTTTTTAAAACACTGTTTAAATTAATTTTTGCCTTAGTTTGGTTAATCCACCATTGTTCTGTATAGTCTAAATTAGTTCTTATAGGGCTTTCTAAAAACTGGACTGTGTATGCATTTTCAATCTGTTCTGGTATATTTTTTTGTGAAATTAGAGCAAATTGGTCTTTTATTTCATTGTTTAGTTTAGTTTTATTGTTTTTCCATATGTTTCTGTGACATTCCATCTCTAAGTTGAGCTTTTCATAGTTTGTCCAATGTATAAATTTTTGCATATGTTGCATGTAGCATGTAACTTTTGCAATTTAAATGTTGTTTATTTTAATATTTTGTATTGTTTTATTATTACTTATCATACTTTTTTTAAGGTTTCCAAAATTTCCACATATAGCACACTTTCCACATTCAGCTGTTTTGTTGGTTTCTTTTTTTGTAAAATTTTTTTGTTTATTAATATATTTCTTAGTGTTTTTGGTCTCTTCTAAGTTAATCTTAATAATTCTGTACTAATACATTGTTCATTTTTGCTAAAGTTTATAAATTGTTTAAAGCTGGTTGCCCAAGTTAATTTTTCCCTTTGTTCTGATTGTTTTATGTTATTTGTATTAGGATCTTTGTTACATACTTCATCTAATTCATTAAAGGTATTATTTATTAATTTTTTACTAAAACTTGATCTAGTGCATTTAATTTTTAAGTTAATTAGTGCCTTTTCATAATCTTCTGTTTTTTAATTTAATTTTTTAAGTTTATTAGCTTCTGATAAAATTATCCCTCTAAAAACATGTGTTGGATGGTGAGATTGCATTATTGCACATTAAGAAGTGGAGGGCAATATTAGTTAGTGAGACGCTGAAATTTTCTCCTGTTGGTATTCCTTGGTTATTTTTGTATAAGGTGTTTTTAAAACTAACATAATTATTTTCTAAGCAGAACATTATTGTTTCTACTATTTGTTTATTTTGGTTATTTTTATAATTAGTACATACTTTTGGGCAATCTTCAGGGGAGTTTTTTATCAGAATTCTTTTGAGGGATGGGTATAGGTTTTTAACATCTGCTGTGATTATATTAATTTCTTTTTTAATTTCATTTGTTTTCCAACTAAATAATTCTTCTAGGTATTGGTCACTATCTTTGCAGTATTCATTAATTTCAGTTTTACAGTAGTTTATTGCAAAATTTTTTATAAGGTTTTGGAGCATGATAGTAATTCTAGATAAGAAAGTGTTGCCTATAGCCCAAATCATTCTTGTAGGTATTTCTCTTATATTTTTTTGTTTTAACTTGTTCTGAATTTAATCTATGAGTTTTGAATGTTGGATAGATATGTCCTGGGTTATCATTTTTAAAATATTTAGCTTTTGGACTTAATTTTTGACAGTATTCAACTTTTGTTAATTTTTTTTCCTATTGTGTGAAATAATATGTTTTCATCTATTACATTAATTTTGTTTAAATTTTTTACTTTAAATTCTGCTCTTAATTTGGTTTGATTTATAAAATTGGTAAAAGATGTATTTGTCCTGATTTCTTCAAATTTTTTAAGTTCTTCAGAAACTATGTGTGTATAGTCTTCAAAATTTAGTATTAAAATTTTTCCATCTTTGTCTGAGTTAGTTATGACTATTTTATTTTAGTTTACAAGTTTTTTTTACTTCTCTTAATGCTATTTTCATTTCATTATTCAAGTTATTATTTTTAACTGTTTGTTGTTTATAGAAATAGTTTTTCTTAGTTACAGTTAACAAAAATAATTTTCTAAAGTGTCGTTTTCTCATTTTCTCAAACTGGAAAAGCTATAATAAACTTTACTGACTAATCTCAAATATAGGTGTTCTATTAATTTTGTAGTAAAAGTATAAAATTCAGTATTTCAATAAAATGATACATTTTCTTTATTTATTTTTTTTTAATTTTACAAAATATATTTAATTTTCTCTAGTTGCTAGTATATTTTTTGTTTTCTACAGAATTGAAAATTTTTGTTTTTTAATAAACGAAAGATCTCTTCAAAGCGTTTGTATAAGACTGAGACTGATTTTTTGATGGTTCTAACCATTTTTTATTTTTGTAAATATTAAACCTATATAGATATTATACGTGAAACGATATATAGAACAGGGTACCCCAAACTCACAACCAAATCGTTAAATTTTCGGTTAGAAAAACCGCCTCTTGATCGAATGTATTTTTAGTTGTATATTAAAAGCGTAATAATACATTTTTCATATATTTTATCACAATTTCTATTAAAAGATCTAAACACAAACTTTAATAAACTAGTTTTTTTTCAATATAGTTTTAAAATTATACTAAATAGTTTAAAAATTAGACATAAAAAGCAAGTTTAAGTGGTAATCTTAAAAACAAAAAAATAAACTATGAAAATACTTAAAAACAACCATAAAGCTTATTATAGCTTTAAATCTAGTAGATGTTTAAGAGATTACACTAGCTAAAAACTTTTCATAAGTATTTCAAATTTGAATAAGCTGACATATACTTAAAAAGTATATTTAAGTATCATGAAATATTTGTACTGGTTAAGTTTAAAAATATTATGCGGATAAATATGGTTTATTGATAAAAACAGTCTTTTAGGAAGCACTTTAGCATAAATGACTGTTTTTTTTTAATGTTGCCACGCAAAAATTTTTAAAACTAGCCTGACTTTTTAAGATTAAGCCTGACATTGACCTTCCTCCCGTGTACCCATTTGAGTACGCACTTTTATCTAAATACGCATGTTAGTACGCACTTATTACTTAGTATGCATTTCTAACCAAAATATAAACATAGTGTGAAAACTATTTGTAACTCTTACTAGTTATTCTTAGCTACAAACATTCTATTGAGTAGCAGCTGTGTTCAGAACGTGTCTTTTAGCGGAAGATAACTAAAATAAGTACTTATTTGAATTCAAAAATAAATAGGTAATGTGTAATTACTTTTTTTTTGCACTGAATTAGGTATACTTTTTCTCACTGCTAGATAAACATACCTCTCTGCAAATAATCTTCAAGTGTCACAAATGAAGTAAATTACAGGCAAGGAAATTTTTATCAAAATACTTAATTTTTTAATTTATTTTAAAAAAATTTTGATTCTAAAATTCTGCAAAATATTACATTTTACTATACCTCAGTTTTACTATGGAAGTGTTCTTGCCACAGATCATCAATTAATACTAAAAAGCATACAAAAACTGCTTGTTATAATAGTTTAATTTTCTAACTTGTTTCTAGGAAATTTTTCAAAATTAGTCTGACTTTATTAAAAAAAAATTTATAAATTTTTACCATTTTAAGGCTTTAGAAATTAAAGAGTGTTGTTAATTTCTAAGAAAATTTTGCAATCTTTGTCTGATTTTAAATTATTTTCAATTTTGTTTTACCGTTTGAAGGCTTAGCAAAATAAGGAATTTTGTAAATTTTAATTGACAAAATCTGAAATTTCGTTATTAAGACCAAAAAAACTGACTTAACCTGACTTTTTCCTTTTTTTCTTCAAAAACAACTGTCATAGTCTAACCCGTGGCAACCCTGTTCTAAACTTTACCTCACAAAATTGAAAACAAATAGTAATATTCTTCTAAAATAAATAATCGCCCATCGTTTAAAATTTTTACTGTTAGATTAGCCACTAAAATGTAAAAATTTCCCAAAACAGGTGATGACACACTCTTATAAAAAATTCAGTTTACACAATAAAAAGCAAAGTAACTTTTGAAAACAATACAAATCTACTAATCTTCTTCGAAAAAAACAGATTTTCAGAAACTTTTAGTTCATTGATATTAAATAATTAAATATGAAAATTTACAAAGCTTTAATAAAACAGGGTTGCCACTCGTTTTTTCAAAAATTTTTCCAGGTTTTCCAAATTTCTTCCAGGTTTTTAAAAGTAAACATTTTTGGGTCTAAGCTAATTTCTATATAAAATACTGTGTTTAATAGTATAAAAACATTGAAAAGATATTGTAAAGTTATTTTAAATGTGTTTTTAATCAAAAGATTTTTAATGATGACAAAAAAAAATTATTTATGATAGATTTTTTGTGTCAAATCGAAATTTTACTACTGAAAATGTTGAATTATTTAAAATTCCAGGCTTTTCCAGGTTTTTTCATCAAAATTCCAGGTTTTTCCAGGTAAAGTGGCAACCCTGATATAAGTAATCATGCTTTGTTGCGGCTATAAGATACGGCTAGAAAAATATATTATAAACATTATCTTTCATCAAATTTATTTTATACAAAAATAGCTTTAATAGTGGTCGAATTATAAAATACAGATATTACTTCAGACAATTACAACTAACTAGAACTTACCGTTTATAAGACAAGTTTCCACCAGAATGATAAAAAATATTTTTGTCAGTTTTTTAAACAAAACAAAAGCTTATAAAACTAAATATTATTTACAACTGAAAACATTTTTTTTAATTATTGATACTAATTTACTACTGTTTGCGATAATACAAGAACTTAACTAACACTAGTTAAAGTTAGAAAAAATTAATCGCAATGCTAATCATTGAAGCAACAGCTTAAAACATTTTTCATTCTCGAGCAATAAAAGTTAATCATTCAAGCAAAAACTGTGCAGATCTACAAGCTTACCAGATAACAAATACGATTTTTCGTTGAACTCGTTTTGATTTGAGTGAGGAGATCCTTTGGAACCATTGAATAATAATAACAATTATAAAACTAATACAATAAAATATTACTAAAATTTGTTTAACAGAACTTAAATTATTGATACTAATATAGTAGATCAGTCTAATTATAGTAAAATCTTATTACAATTGTTTGATAACAAACTAAACAACTTGTAAATACCGAAGGAAGATATAAAATGAAACAAAGTCATAATGCAATATTAAAATATTTTTAGTTTTAGCTCCACAGTCTACATAAATAATCATACTATTAAGTTTTGATAATAATAAAGTTTAATTTCTATAGCTGAAAACATAGATTAATTCAGTAGTCTTTACGGTAATTGAAATTTGTGCTCATTTAAGGAGAAAAAATATGTGCACCCTAAGCTTAAAGTTTTAAAAAAATGTAGTTTCAAAAAATAAAATAAAATAAAAGTTTCAAAATGTTCCCGTAATATCTATTGTGAGCTTTAAAACTCCCTTTAAGTATACTTATGAACTTTTGTTTTGCTTTTGGTGTTTAACTCCTATCTAGTGTAAGTTTCAAAATTAATTTCGTACAACCCCACAAGAGTATTGTGCACCCTAAAATAAATTTGGTGCACACTAGTTTGCAATATGCATGGGTGCACCCCGTGAAGACTACTAGATTGATTAATATCAAAATAAATTATTTTTAAATTCATTGAAATAGTTAATAAAATGCTAAAGTTTCAAATATATTTTACTTTTATACTACAGTGTTTTCTCGCTCTTCCGGTCATGTTGGGTAAGCTTTTTTGTAAATAAGGCCGGAATAGCTTTTGGCTAGATAATAACAAAATATTGTTTTTTTTAATAACGTACTTTATTATTATTGTACAATGCATGTGATGAAACATACACTTAATTATTTGTTAATTAAGTAATTTAATCTTTCTTCAACGAACCACAGAATTAAAACAGACAAAAAAAAAAAAAGAATTGTGAAACACTTTCTGGTGTGGTTTCTGATTTTTTTTCTATCCGGCTGGTTGTATACAATACCAAGGTATGTCTTAAAAACATTCTTAAATACAACCCGGTTTCATCACAATTAAAAATTTGATGTTTAGAGTAGACCTCGGTTTAATATTCTTATACGTTTATAACGCGAAAATTATGAATTTAAATATCAAGTTTAATTTTTTCAAGAATTATTACTATACTACAAACTTAGTTAATTAAACAAAACTATACATGCATTTATAGTAAACTATTGATTTTAGCTGAATTAGATAAATTTAATTATCTTTAAAATTGAACGGATAAGCGAGGACCGGATAAGTGAGGAAGTACTGTATATTGAAATAAATAAAATAGTTAAGTAAAGAACAAACCGAACGTATCAAGGTGTTTTGAATTGTTGCGATGAGAATTACGGTTCGAATGATGATGGTCTGAGTGTATGTGTGATTTTGAAGACTATAATAAAAATATAAAACTATAAATATTAACAACTGCAAATGATTTAAGCTAGCTTTGTCTACTACAATATACAATTATAGGGTTTATAAAGATAATCAAAAGGAAAATTTCTAAGTAAGACCTAGTACTAAATAGCTTTTAAATAAACTAAACTTTTCTAAAATTAAATCTGATTTGTATAAATATTAACTTCAATACGTAATTTTTAAAAGCTGAAGAATGTAAATTTAAAAATTAGTTCTGGTTAACTTCTAATAAAAATTATTATATAAAATCAAATTTAGTTCTTAACATATATTTCCCATTTAAAAAAAATCTTTAAGATTTTACACTAACTTATTATAAACAAATTATTAATAGGTATAAATTAATAAACTTAAATTACTGTAATGAAAGACTTTTACACTCTAGCGTTCTTCGGAAATTACTCAGTTCCAACGCGCACACAATTCAACGACCGTATACTAGGCTTGAATTGCTTTTTTGTATTTTTTTTAACCAAACTTTAAAACCAGTTATTTTCAATTTCTTTAATGCTTACTTTGAATTGAACTTACTTTTTATTCTAAAAAACTTTCTTTCTCTTTACTTTTCGCAATAACTTCCATCGAATTGGGGTTTTACTTTTGTAGTGGGGCCCCTTTAAAAGTTTAAGGTTTTTTTGTATTTTTTTACTTAACACCAATTTTTCAAAAAAATTTTTTTTTTTTTGTTTTATTAACTTACTTACTAAACTGAGTTAAATAACTTAATAAGTTTTTTTTTAACTATTTTTTTATAACATATGCCTAAATCAATTTTTCAGCAAAATTACAAATTTGCACGATTTTCGTTTTTTTGGTACATGGTTTTATCGCAAAAATATAATATTTTTATAATAATTTTTATTTTTAATGGACTTATATATTTAAGTTTTATGACGTTATTATATTCTTTTTCTTAATCTATTATTATTTTGTTAATATATAATCCATACAAGTATTACCTAAATTCTTAGCACTTGAGTACTTTGTTTACGTAATTTGAGGGATAAAAATTTGTATGGATCATGTATTGAAAAAACAATAATTAATTAAGAATAAAATATATTAATGTCATAAAACTTAAATATATAAGTCCATTAAAAATAAAAACCTTTATAGAAATATTTTTGCGATAAAACCATGAACCAAAAAACGAAAATCGTGCAATTTTGGAATTTTGCTGAAAATTTGATTTAGGCATTCGTCATAAAAAAATTGAAAAATTATATATAAAAAAAATAATAATACTATTAAACTCAGTTTGTTAAGTATATAAAAAAAAAACTTGAAAAATAGGTGTTAAGTAAAAATATGCAAAAAAATGTTAAATTTTTAATACAAAAGTAAAACCCCGATTTGATGTAAGTTATTGTGAAAAGCAAAGCAAAAGAACCTTCTTTAAAATTGAATAAAAAGTTCCAACTTAGCTTTAAAGAAAATAGTTGGTTTTAAAGTTTGGTTTTTTAAAAAAATACAAAAAAGCCATTCAAGCCAAGTTAACGCTCGTTCCAACCCGCACACAATTCCCACCAGATCAAATCCGAAAACCGACCAAAGGTAAGTGTTAGGGGTAATAATGATAGTAAAAAATAAATACACAAAAAATAAATAAAACAAAATGGGTAAGAATATTGTGCGCGGGTGGGAATTACCAGTATACCACCTTTCTTTATTAAAAACTTTAACGTAAAATAGTGTTTTCAAGTTTTAAATACTTTATATAATATTAACTCAGTGAAATAAAATATCAATTTAAATTTCATAACACGTCATCTAAAACAAATTAATTATTTTTTTGTTATACAAAGAGATCATTACAAGCATAAAAATATAAATTTAATTAACATAATAATATCTACAACTAAATTTTTCTTTTACATTCAGTAGTAGTGTAAAACAGTTCAACAGAATGTTCTGAATTGCAACGACCTGTTGCAACAAAAACTCGTGATTACAAACGTATAAAGAATGATTTTGGTATAATAACGTTGGTTGTTTTTAAAAAAACAGAAAAACTATAAAAATATAAAAAAACTTAAAGATAAATTAATAAAAAATCAAAAAGAAAAAAAAGTTACTAACCGATGGTAAGGGTTAGGGGTAACAGTGATAGTAATAACAAAAATAAAAAAATAACTAATAAAAATTGTTTAAAAAAAATTATAATAATAAAAATATCAATTTAAAAAAAAATAATATTAAAAAAAGTTAAATTAAATTAAAAAATAATAATAAGTTACCGACCGAGGGTAAAGGTTAAGGGTAACAGTGATAGTACAAAAAAAAATATGTACATGTTAAAAAACAACCAAAAAATAAGCAAAACTTTAAATTTAATTTATACTAACAAAGTAATACATAACAAAAAACTTTCATTATTCTAGGCTACTTTGGAAAACCCTGTTCTAGACCGACACAGCTTAATTTGTTAAGTTTAGGTATTTCACTTTATTCACTGGTATATTATCAAAAAGTTATTTTTATTTAGAGTTTTAATTCTTGTTTATTCTGAATAGAAACTTTTACACTATTTTAAATAAAATTACTTTTTTGTGAGTTCTATGATGCTTTCTAAACTTGCGTTTACTTTCGTTGTGAATTTTTCGTCTGAGTAAAATTTCTTGCTCTTGTCTTCTTGAAGCAGTGTCATCAGACTGAATACTTTTGTGAAATTTTGAAAGAGCCTTTTTTTTATTTAAATATTTTCTTAATTTATATGCTATTCATATGTTCTATTTTTCTAAGATTATCATCTCTTATAAAACTTATAAAATACTTGAAACATATGTTAATTGATAAAGCTTAAGATAATATTATTTGAAGGCCGTTTATAAGTAAATTTTAAATTATAAATATTTAAACTAACACCACGCCGTGGCATGTACAAATTTTCAGTAAGTAAATGATGAAAATGTGTGTCTTCCAAAACAATTTGGCCTCCTTTGTTAACTATTGCATTCATGTCCACGTATGTTTCGTTTTTACTTTGCTGTTCTCGTCTGTACAAAATTGCTTAATAAATCCTTTTTTAAACTAGTAGTACATTGAGTAGAAGTAGATTAAATCTAATCTTGTAATATTAAAAAAAAATAATTCCATACAATGTTTAAATATAGCTCAAAATAAAAATTTACTGACTGTTAATAACTATACTGACAATAGTTTAAAAAAACATACTCACATCAAAATAACTTGAACAAACTATCAAAAATCTATTAAACTTAGTTGCCTTTTTACTTCGATCCTTCATTCATAAATTTGTTGAACTCTAAGACGTTTAACCCTTTTATTTCAAAAAATTATTTGAATTTAGAACGTTAAAAAGCAACTACTAGATAAGTTGAAAAAAACTTTATAATAAAACTAAATTGTAAAAGATTACCATACTACATTTGCCTTAGAATTAAACTACATTTATAATTAACACAACATTTTTTTCATGCAGCAATGGTTAACAGGATAACTTCTTAAATTCTTTTTTACAAAACTTTTAATTTCATCCTTTGTAGCTTTAAAATTTTAAACAATTCAACTTGATACTTTTTATTAATTAAGTTTTTATTCTCTTTTTTAGTCCTTTACATTATATACTTATTTTATTAAATGAACTCAAACAACCCTTACCAAAAATGTAAACCAGAATTTATCTTATTACAATAGGAATTATCTACTTACATTTAATTTTTTGTAACTAGTATAGTATAAGTTACATTAACTATAATATATCAAAGATTGTGTGATAACTGTGAACAATATCTATAAGTGGCAAATTCAAAAAAAATTAGAAGAATAAAATATTTATCAATAATAAAACACAATGCTCTAACATTAAACAAACTGGATAAGTGCAAGAAGTAATTTAGCAAATTGTTATACCAAGGTTAGTTCTTAAAATTTTGCAATTTTAGACTGATATTTTCCCTAAAATTTGTTAGTAGGCACCCGATCGGGTTCATATTCAAACTTAATGAACTAGCCTTTTAGTTTGGTTGTAGTAGCCTATTACTAGTACTTATTTTCAAAATCTTTTCACATTTCTTTAATTTCAAATAACTTTATAAGATATGGCCCCTGGAAAATTTAATAAGATTTTGAGTTATCTGAATTCGAATTGTTATGTAACTGACTTAGACATAATTAACCACACTTTTGTAGTGCTTTCTCACAGAGTCCTTGGCTTCAACACAAAATGCTTATTTAGAAAGAAATTCACAATTTATTAATCTATTCAAAACAAAACTAACTAATTCTCAAACTTATTTTTATTTTTGAATTTCTTGCTTTTATAATGACAATTTGCCAATACTGCCTTAATTATATCAAATTAAAGCTACAAAGATCAACGCTTAATTTAAAATATCAAAGTTTAATAATTATTTTCTCAGTTTTGTAAATCTGATTCTCCAATTTATTTTAGAATCTCAGAAATTTTCAAGCATTTGTAATGTTAAATTCTGACACTTTTCCAATATTTTCTGAACTTTATTATAATTAAGGTTACTTACAGTATCAATTTTTTATTGAGAAAGCAAATCACAACTTATGTTTTACTCAAAAAATATAGTTCTCAAAATTTCAGACATTTGAATTGACAAAAACTGATATTTGCCAATATTAACAAAAAAAATCACTTAGCCAGGCGTGTATGAACCATGTTGTATAAAGAAAAATGTTAAGTTTTACTTTTCATCTACTAGAACTAGACTAACAAAAAAAATAAAAACATTATAAAAACACAATTTACATTTTATACGACGAGTTAACTTCTGTAACTTTAGGCATGATAAGGCTAGCAAATGTTTGACCTGCAAGATGACCCGAGCTATTTCCAGTTCCAGTTCCTATAAACAATTTGTACCTTGAATTTATTTTAAATTTCAAAACATGTACTTAATTAGGTATGGCACCCAGTAAGTATCATAAAGGTTGAATTTTTCAGAACTTCGAACTGTTACTCTATGCTACAGCATATTAAAGATTTAATTTTCAGAGTGCTAGCTCACCCGTTCTTTAATTTATTAAATAAATTTAACTACAGCAGCACTAATATATTAACTTTATGATATTGTCGTCATAAAATTAATGCATTTAAGAATTTCTTTCACAAAGTAAACGTTTCTGGTAAGGAAGTCTATAATGTCTACTAACAACTTGGCATCACAAAAACTTTAAAAACTTCATAAAATAGATAAACTAAGTACTACATAAACAAAATGTTATACCTTTTTGTAATTCCTCAACTAAATTTTCAGCTTCTAGCTTATTTATATTTTGAAACGTTTCTAAAAGTTCTTGATCTTGAGTTGAAAATGGCTCACGAATAAAATGTCTTGAAATATATTGCGTATGAAAAGTTATCAACCTGTTTTGATAGTAATAAAATTATAAGTTGTTAACTAAGTTAAATAATCATTAAAAAAAACTGAAAATATATTGCAGAATGTTAACTAACTTGTGATGCCAGTAATGATGCCCATGGTGCCCAATTATATCTTCAACACCAGCCATTAAGTGGTCAATCAACTAAAAATGATTTTTTTTGGCCGTAGAATTTCAAAACAAAAATTGTTCAAAGTTATGTATAACAAACTTTTCGACAAAAACTTACTTTTTCAATTAAAAGATTAAAATAACGAAACCGATAATCAAATAACCAAGGAAACTTTTTTTAATTTCACTAAAACAGTACTCAGATTGTTTTCTTGAAAAATAACCTTAAATTAAAATTAAAATTATCATTAATTAAACATTTTAAAAACAAACTAACTCTATAATTTATTTCTTCAAACATTGATTTTCTGTGAACTTCTTGTGTTTTAACTTTTAGGCATTCGACTATCGGACGAATTGTGGAGCCCTAAAAAAATGCTTATATTCGTAGAACGTTTTTAATAAATTAAGCAGTCATTTAATATGAGAAACAAAATTTGAAATTTTATTTTAGTCGTACACAATCAACCTCGCCTTAGCAAACATTTAGCTGTACAAATATTATTACAATTTCATTTTTTCGGAAAATAGATATTAATTCGTTAGCTTATATTAGGTTTTAAACAGGTGCACGACCATTTAAATGCCGACAATTCAAATTCTTCAGAAAATGTTTAAATGGCCACAACTCAAAAATTAATGTATAGTTGAAAAAATCTCAAGTACATATGTAGGTATTTTATAAAAGTGAGTGTAGTAAATAAGTTTTATAAATATAAAATATTTATGTAAAGATATGTTTTTAAGTGCAGTTTTTTTAAGTATTATAAAACGTGCAATAAGTTTGCTTTCAAATCAAAATATTTAATCTTAGTGAATAAAAACTAGCCGTAACAATTTTTAGCTTACTGATCAAGCTTAGAATATGTTAAAAATAGTTTATTAGTGTAAGCCGAAAATTAAAAAGTTAATTTATAATTAAGCAGGAATACTTTAGGTTGAATAATACTTTAATAGCCAAAACACTTACAGTGTTACTTAATGTTTTTGGCTAGTTTTCTCCAGATTTTGAAAACTTCTTCCTGGTTTTTAAAAGTACACGTTTTAGGGTCTCTTTCTAGTTTAAAATTAAGTAAAAGATTAAATAGTATAACGACATTGAATAGATATAACTATTAAAGTTCTTTAGATGTGTTTTTTTTTATGACAAAAAAATTATCTGTACAATATATTTTTTGTGTCAAATCAAATTTTACTTTTTAACATGTCAAATTTGTTGAAAATTCCAAGACTTTTGGTGAATTTTGTTTATTTCAAGGTTTTTTTTTAATTTTTGAAATTCCAGGGTTTTTTAAGCTTAATTGTCAAATTCCAGGTTTTTCCAGGATTCGAGGTTTTGGCAACCCTGTATTTATCATAACTTGATTTAAAATTTTAAAAAGAATAAACAAAAAACTATGTTAAATTTGAAAGAAAAAAGTTAAAGCTAGCTAAAGTTTTGAAATAAATAAAAGACTAGCTCGAGTTTTCTAATTAGCTTTAAAAATCAAAATATCTAAAGTTGGACTAAGTTAGCCGGAGTTTAGCAAATGTTAAATCATCTTCAGTTACTTAAAGTAAATAGCAACTATAAATTAAAATTTATAGTTGCTACTAATATAGTTGCTAAAATAAAAGAACTCAGGCTTGAATTAAACTTAGCAGATTCATGATATGTTTATACTGAAAAATATATATATATATTTAATTACATAGTAAGGACTATTTTTATAAGTCCCATAAAAATATTTATTTTACTTTTTTTACATTTTAAAAACTTAAATTTTTACATAAAACTTATATATTAACAAAAATAAGGTTTAAAAAATGTATTAATTGTTTATTTTGTTCAAAAATTACAGAAAAACTGTAATAAAGAACTCAACTACATTTTTTTCACATCTTGTGAATGATAAGCTAACTGTGGAATAAAAAGTCTATAGGTCAGCAGGTATTGCAGTATTAGTAAGTAATTTGATAAGTTATTTGAAAGTTCTAAACTTGCTTATTAATTTTATATGATATAAACTCTTTAGTATATATATGATAAACAATGAACTTCACCGCACAACCAACAACAACAGCATCCGAGACAACCTACGGCCGGTTTCGTCCTTTTTAGGACTCATCAGGTAGGCTTAGTTACTCGTAGGTTGTCTCGGATGCTGTTGTTGTTGGTCGTGCGGTGGAGTTTATTGTTTATTATCTATGGCATAAAACATCTCAAATTTGTTGATGATGGCCGAAATAAATACTGGCTATAAATTCTTTAGGAAATTATATAACTTAGAAACTACGAGAAACTGTAGGTTTGAATAAATAGCATATACTTACTATATCAGACAAAAACAAAGAAAGCTTATTTTCACACAGCTTGAATTTTTTTTCATAAAATAAGTATCTAATGACTTATAAACGATTAAAGTTGCAATATATTTTTGAATATTGATTGTTAACACTTTAATTTATTTTATTTAAAATAAACTTCTAATAAACTAAAAAAACGTCAACTGAAAAATTACTTGTATTTTATGGACAGTTTATGGACAGCTATTTCAATATAAAATTTCTTAAGTTTAATTAACTTTAAAAAAATTATATTTTTTCAAATAAAGTATGGTTTTCATTTGATACTGAAAAACGATATGCATTTAAAGCTTTTATACTAAAAGAATACTTTTAGACACAATATACATTTTTTGCAATACTACTTTATGGTAAACTGAACATAACTAAACTTAAAACCAATTCTAAAAAACTCAAACCTGAAGAAAGCAAGTGAAGTAAACCACAACAATGGTAGCGCAAACCATAGTCTTTATAGCTGGAACAGTTTCAACACTTGTTAAAGATACAAGTGAAAATGCGATTGCTCCTCGCAAACCACCATATGCCATAACAAATTGATCAACCATGTCAATTTTGTCTAGTCTAAACTTGTTTGCAAGAAAGGTTAAAGCCAACACACCTGTAAAGATTGTGACACCTTTTTACAACATTAAATAATAAAATGTTTGTCTATTTGTTAGAAAAAAAGTCGGTAAAATCTGAACTTTAAAGTGCCATGAGTCAATGCTTGCGAAACTCTAGAAAAAATTAGATTATACCACCTGGATCATCAGACCACGAGCTCTTATAAATCACAAGTTACTTATTAACTTTAAAAATTAATATAAATCAAACACTGAATTTAATACTTTATATTATTTTTCTTATATATAATATAATGCGCAAATCAACTTTTCTATTTATAACTCGGTTTCAGTGATAAAAAATTCCGACCTTGTTAAATTTAATGAAACAGTAAAATGCACAAAGTATTTTTTGTTTGTGTAAGAGATTTAAAACCTATCCATGCATGAAAATAATAAAAAACTATGATGTTGCATATTCAAAAATTTCAAAATTATAATTGATAAATGGGTTAACATGTGCTAGTTTAAAAAAATACTTCAAATTAATAAAACATGTCATATCTTAAAATAAAATTTATCCATAAAAAAAATGTTAATAAAGTGTAAACAAAACATCAACAATTCTATTAAATTAATAAAAAAAATTACCTAAACGTTTATCTAAATAAAAATTCTTATAAAAAACTATCTAAAAAACTTTATTTAACCAAGTATCAACAAAACTCTAAAATCGATAAAAAAGTCTAAAACCAATAAAAACTTGTATTTTATATTTGTTTAAGTCTTATCTTCTTTCCTTTCATCTTATGATGAATCAAATATATACTATCTATTTCAATTGAAACTGATAACGAATCAAAAGAAACATTGGACTAAGAGCAAATTAGCTAAAAAACGAATAGCTACACACAAAACCACAATTAACAAAAAACCCGATGACAGAAACTACCACCAGTGCAAACAAGCCACTTAACTTTCAAAACTTATACACAAATTGAAAAGTGAAAACAAGAACTGCAAACCAATTTGCAAAATACTAAAAAAAATCTAAACCAGGAACAGTAACATGCAGGTTGTGCTTAGAAGCCTTATTAATACTTGAACTCTATACGAATTGCACTAAAAAAAGAACAGAATTAATGAACTAATGCAGACACATGTGAAAATTTTTATTAATAAGCTGGAAGGAAGATAAAATTTAAACAAATATCAAGTACTAGTTTTAAATGGTTTTTGACTTTTTTATTGATTTTGGAGTATTGTTGATACTTGGTTAAATAAATTTTTTTTAATTATTTTTTTCAAGAATTTTTTTCAGATAAACTTGTAGATAACTTTTTCGTTAATTTTACAGATGTTTTGATGTTTTGTTAATATTTCATTTAATAATGTAACTTGTTTTAAATCAAACAATTTAAAGTTCTCGACTTAAATGTCTTTAAGGAGATTTATATCCAATATTTATTACAACAGTTTATTACAATTAAAATTTAGTATATTTAAGATTTATTTTTGCTCTTAAACCATTAGTTTTTAGTTTTTATTTTTGATTCACTTCCATTTATTTTGTTCAAAAAAATTTTTTCAGACCTATTTACAACAACTGAGGATCTCCTATATGCAAGTATAGGAGTGAAACATTGTTTTGATTGTAATAAACTGTTGAAATAAATATTGGATATTTCATTTAAATAAGTTTTCTTAAATCTAACTTCTATTTTAAAATATGACATGTTTTATTAATTTGAAGTATTTTTTAAACTAGCATATGTTTACCCATTTATAAAACAAAGTTTAAAAATTTTGAATATGCAACATCATAGTTTTTCTTTTTTTTTCATGCGTGAATAGATTTTAACTTTCTTACATAAATAAAAATTTACCGAGCACTTTATCATTTTTTAAATATTGACAAGGTTGGAATTTTTCCAATTGAAACCAGGTATTAAGTAAAATATTTAATTTGCACATTTTCTTTTATATTTAAATAATTTCTTTACTTTACAGTAAGTTGAGAAATATTTTTTATTTAAGACAATTTACTTCTAAGAAATAGTATTAATTTGGTTCGCTTTTAGTGTAAGTATAACAGTGGTTTTCATGTTATACACCTGTGGCCGGTGGTGTTCATAGTAATTGTTTTACTCTGTACAAAAAAAACTAACTTGGGTTAACAATTATTTTATAAATGAGGTCTCCTTTGTTTTTATTTAAGCTAATTAACAACATAAATAAACAGTTCTTAAAACGTTATCTATATACTTAGACACTCAAACATTAAAAAAAGTTTTATAAATTTAACAAATTTTTAAATATAGTGCGCAAAGATTTAATTTTCCAGTTATTTGTGTATAGCTATTGGGATAGGTTGAAGATCACTGTTGTTCAAGATAAAAGTCTGTTTTGGTGTACGAAATTTATTTAATTTTACCTCAGTATACACGTCAGGGTTTCTCAAAATCCTGTTCATAAACGCCCCTTTTCAAAAAAATAACAAATAATCGCTTCTCTTAATTACAAATCTAAGAATATCTAATTTAACTTTCATATCTCCCATCAATTATTTATCTAAGAAAAAATTACGGACGTTTTTATATTTTATTGTGTATTATTTTTCGTTAATTTAAGTTTTTTTAAGCTTCGCGGTCAAACAATCAAAATCGCCAAGAAACGAAGAAATTACAGCAAAAGCGCTAGACAAATTTTATTCTAAATGGGGTTTCAAAATAACACTAGACGCAGGCCTAATCCAAACTGATTTATATTTATTATTTATATTGTTTATAACAATTAACGAGAGATTAAAAAAATTTATCAAGCAACGAAAAATCGCTTAATTGCATAATTCAAGAACAACCAATCAAAAATCAATTTTAGTGTGTCAAAAACCAAACAAAACACCAAAAAAGAAAAGTTTAAAAAAAAAAAAAACTATGGTTTAAAAAATCTACAAGACGTAACATTTTTTCCCAAAGATGGTGCTCTCACAGACATAACTGGAAGAACATGACAACCAGCGAGACAAATGATCGAGCTGCACTCAAACTTCACTGTGCCAACAAACTAACCAACATCAAGCAAAACCTTTGAAGAAGCATATTCAATCATTTTTACAGGCTCAACAAGCAACCATACGAACTCAGATTATTAAGAGAGTATTTGGGTCAATTTATTACAAGCAAGTATAAACATAAATAAATCAAGACTGCCTTTTTATAGAAAATGGCAAACTTATGAAACCAATAATTTTTACAACAACCTATTTTTTATTAGGATAGTTTTACTAAGAATATTTTTGGTTTCAGAGAAGTTTTTAACCGTTTGTATAATTGATAAAATATATACTTTAATAACAATATTTTAGGAAAAATAACTTGCCGTTAAAACAATTTAATTCAATTCATTAATTAAGTTTTCTTTTTTTACTTAGGTTTTGTTTCAAAAAATTTATTCTTGTTCATCGATAATACTATTTCTAGAAGATAAGAAGTTTGTAAGCTACAGTTTCTTATTAATATAGGTTTTTGTAATTACTTTAAGTATTGTTTGGGAAAAGTTTTTTATCTTTATTTAACCGTTAACAGTAATAACTAATTAACAATAACTTACATCAAACGGTTCCTTACTAAGAAAGTTTTTTATTTAAAACAAATATCGTACAAGTGTTTGTTTTTATATTCATTTCAATTGGATTTACTTTTACATACAAAAATATCATTATAATGTAAAAAGTCTTCTAGCTTTTACTAATTTGGTTTTACTTACAGTATTGAATTACTACGTCATAATATATTTTTTCACTTTTATTTACTTAGTTCATGAATGCAGGGTTGCCACAAGGTCAGGAAAAGTCATGAAATCAGGAAAAGTCAGGAAATTTGACAAAGTTTTTAAAAAAATCAGATTTTGTTAGTTTAAATTTACGAAATCCCTTATTTTCCAAAGCTTTCAAATAATGAAAAATTAATTAAATCTTTTAAAGTTATGCTAAAGTTGCAAAACTTTCCTAGAAATTTACAAAATTATTTAATTTAATTTCCATTGCCTTCATCTGGTATAGATTAATAAATATCCTTTATAAAAGTGTAAAATTTTTCTATTAACATATTTAACAACTACCCTACTTGAACAAGTAGTTTTTGTAAGCTTTTTAGTATTAATGATCTCTAGCAAAGACACTTCCATAGTGAAACTGTGATAAATACACAAAAGTAATTCTAGCATAATTTTAGAATCAAAGTGTTTTTTGTTTAAGTAAATAATTGAGGCAGCAAAATTTGAGGTAAAAATAAATGAGTGCAATATGAAAAGAAATGAAGCCCACAAATTGTGACTAGATTTAGAGAAAAGATTCTCTTCGACAAGCGTAGGGGCAGTAGATGAGAACAATTTAAATTAAACGAGGTAAATGGTTTTAACTGCCGAGAAAATGAAGCAGGATGCAGATCAGATGAAGGAAACCATAATTTTATTAGATGAAGACGTTGAAGTGCTAATAAATAAACGGAGAAAAAAAATTTTAGTACATATAATAAAAAAAGTGTTTGATTAAGTTCTTTATTCTTTTAAGCTTTTAGTAGTGAAAGTTCGTTATTAATTTAAAGTTATAATTGTAAAAGTTCCTTATACGTCGTTTCGTTTATTTAGATACATTTATGTTAGGAAATGCTAAAAAACTGTGACTTTTATCAGACAAGCTGTGTTTACAAAGTAATAATACAAGTATCTTGCTGAAAGAGCTGTTTATTGCTAGTAATTATAATTTAAAAATATTTTAAATTGTTAAAAATTGTCTTCACATTTCGGACTTAATTAAACTGGAAGCTACTTGTATTTTGTTAAGAAAACCAAAGTTGTGTAAACATAAAGATTTTGATTATACTGTTTCGTTGTTTTCTTAAATTGTTTTATAAGTTGTTGCTCTGTTTTATTATTTTTTTAGTTGCATTGTAATTAGAAGTACTTATGTATTGTTAATTACTCTTTGCTTTATTATTAATTACGTTGATTGCATTTTCACTATATAAGCTAGATTTGAATTTTTATTTTTATTGCTTAGTATACAACTGACGAAAGAAGAATGAAATATATTTTGTTCTGAAAATTTGAGTTTTATTTATATTGTTTGAAAGAATTTATTTTTATGTCCAACTATGTTTAACATATGCTGTCTCGTATATGCTTTTAAAAATAAATTTTTGAGTATCCTGAATTTTATAAACTGACGCATTTTTATGTTCGTTTAGATTATCGGTTTTATTATAAAAAAAAATAATGCATCAGTTTATTAACGTTAAGCATACTGAAATAAACATTATATTTCTAAGTAGAAACCTGTGGTCCTAATCTTCATATTAGTAATATTTCATAACGTGTAAACCAGTATGCTAACTGTGTTGTGTTTTCAATTAGTTTTAATGATTTTAACGCTTTAAATAATTTATCTTTGCTTACTTTACTTATTTAAAATAAAGATAAACTAAAATAAAATACTTACTTATTAATTTAATAATTAATACAAATCATGAAATTTCTGTAACGATTGAATATAATGTATATTTTACCTATAGGACGATAAATTGTGATGAATAGCAATGTCCAGCACGTAAATGCTAAATTCCAATATTTCCAAAAATCACTAACTGCTGATATACCAAGAAGTATAAAAATAAGTGTTTCAGCAATGTTAGCCAACATTTTTAAACCGTATTCTATGGTAGTTACGGATTTAGATGAGATATTATGTTGAGCATAGGCACTCATTGTGAATCCAGCAAACACGATTCTAAAAAATTACTTTATAAACTATGTTGTATTTTTTTAACATTTGCATAAAAACTATAAAGTATTTATTATATCAATTAAATACTTAAGTTTTCTAAAACGATATTAAATTAAGTACATTGTGTTAAGTATAAATATATTTTTTTAAGTTAAACCTAGTACACCTTTAATTTTTTATTTAATTTATTTACCAACAAATTATCAATAATGCTGAAGTGGTAAAGAAAAGAAACTATATACAAAATAAGTTTAAAAAATAAAAAATGAAAATTATATGCAAAAATGATGAAAAAAATTCAGTTTTTTTTTTAAACTTTGTTTATACAGAATTTTTTAAATATGACAAGGAACATTTCCTAACCAAGGTTATTATCTCAAAAAACGTTGGAGAAAATAAGTTTTTAGTGAAATAGTCTTTTTTCCCCTTTTTAAACAAACCAATGTAAAGCAAAAATTTTAAAAGTAATTTGCTCAAACAGGCTTTTAGCTAGAAAGCTAATTTAATTTGTACTTTCTATTCATGTGATTTCCCAACGTAAAAAAAATTTACTCAGCGAGATTCCAAGGTCGGGGCAACAGATGCACCCTAGAGTCACTTTAATAATTGTAGTCAGTATTACAAGAGTAACCAGTTTTGCACAGGTGACAGTTTTCTAAAGAGTTACTTTTGCACAAAGAGTTTCTTTTTTTCACAGCACCAAATTTGTACAGCTGAACTTTATGAAACTAACATAAAATTAAACTTTTAAAACTATTAGTTGTACTATTACTGTCATTATCACTTCAAATTTGTTAATCTTATTACGAAAACAATGTTTCACTCGTTTAAATAATTTAAAAGTTAATGATAGAATCTTTTTCAAATAGTATAGTACTATTTATATACCATTTGCAACTTATTATATACAGATTACTCATTTTATTTTATATCTTACTTCACAAAGCTTTTCAAAACTATACTAGTTTCATTGTCAAATGGTAAATGAAAAATGAATTTGAAAAAATTTTGGTTAGTAAAACAGTTTAAAAAATAAATTTAAGGGCATAGGGGGGGTCAACCTTGATTTTTACAAGTTGATCTTATTTTATAGAGTTTTACCTAAGCTATCAGAAATTTTTAACCGCTTGAAAAAATTTAAAGTATTTTTTGAGAAATGAGCAGTCAAAGTCGGTGACCTCAATAGGTTTTTAATGAAATTCGCAAACTAAAAACGCGAAAAAAGACCATTTCACTAAAAATCTATCTCCTTCTTCATTTTTTAAGTAATCTTCTTCAAATTTTCACAGAAAGTGTATTGTTAAATTTTAAAAAGATTCAATGCAGGAATTTTTTTAATTTTGAAAAACAAAATTTTTATTAAAACCACCTTTTTTTTTAGTTTTTTTTTATCTAAAATTTTTTTTTTTAATATTTTTAAATTCCGACATTCAAAGTCTTTTAAACTATAAAAGGAACGTTTCCTGAAAATTTGAGGTCTCAATCTCAAAAAATGAAGGAGAAGATAGGTTTTTAGTGATTTTTTAAATTTTCGAGAAAATTGACCCCAAAAAATGTTCCTACAATATAGGCAATTCTCTGATCTGCAGAGCAGGTGTACTTATAAATAACATTTGCGTCAAATACTTTCGACTCCGAGCATTTACTTTTGTTGCTTAAGTATTCAGAAACTTTTTTGAATCAGAAACATTGTTATCAAACCAGCCTTCACCAATGTTGTGTTCAAAAAAAAACCTCTATTCTACACAAGATATGTGACGCTGCCAAAATGAGGTGTTAAATTTTCAAGCGATTTTGAAACTTAGTCGAGAAATGAATACACGTATCAAGATAATCTACAAACTATCCAGTAGGATATGAATCAAGTACCAAACCTCAGAATTATTAACAGTTCAAGAAACAAAAAATTTTGATTTGTTTTACTTTCGATTTTAATTAAAAAACTCAACTCTAAACGAATATTTGTGGCTAATGTATTGTTTTGAAAGCAATAAAGACCTGAATAAATGTTTATAATTCTTTGTTAAAGTAAGTTTTAATATATTCTTATAATTATTTTAATTAAAAAATTAAATCTAAAAATAACTCGATTTTCTCCAAAAATACCGATATAAAGCAAAAATTTTAAAAGTGTTCTGATCTAACAGGCTTACAGCTAAGAAGCTATTTTTGTTCTGTCTTTTTATGTAATTTGCCACATACAAAAAAGTAAGCTTTGCAAAGTTCCAAAATTTTCATTTTGAGGGGCAACAGATGCACCCTAATGTTTAAGATATAGGTTCAAAAAGTACTAAGTTACTAATAAAACTAGCATCTTTTAATAAATGCCTTATAATATATAATATCATTTAAGCTATTACTTATAGGTCCAGGACAAGTTTACGTGACTTCATTACTACTTTAGTCAAAATATATGGATAATATAAGATTTTTGAGGGTCAAACCAGTTTTTTGAGGTGCATAATGTGAAACTTAAACTTTTCTTTTTAAGATTTTTCTTATAAAGTCAAAACACGTCTAAATTTAACCTGTTTATGAAAATTCGACAACATGACCGAAAAATTTGGTGTACTATCTACCCCTAACTTTTAAAAATATAAAACACAAACAATTTTAATAGCTCAATATTTTAATAGGTTACATTGCAACCTTCAACATTCAAACAAACGTTTAGGTGGATCTAATATTAGCATAGATACATTTCAGTTTTACAGGTATAATTATAATGTTATTAAGCCAAACAAACTATAAAAAATTAAATTATTAATAGATTTTTTGGTTCTTCTGCTTTGTATACAGGTATTTTTTAATTAGTCAAGTCAGCATGAAACTTCCACAACGTTTTATAATACCTAAAAATGTAATAAATGCAAGAATTTATTTTAGAATTATAGATGGCATGAGCTTAGAGGTTCTTAAAGTTACATATTTAGCTAAATTAACTTATAATACACTATTTGAACAATACCATAACAAAACTTACGCTATTATACCAGATAAATGAAAAAGCTCAGCAATCAAATAAGAAATGTAACAATGAAGAAAAACCAATGTTGCTTCAATTCTATGATAGTTTTTGGTATATTTTGTTGTGAATGCACCGAGATAACCAAACAATATACCAATAAACAAACCCCCTAGTGCAACAACAAAAAAGGACAAAAATGCAAGTCCAAACTCTGTAGCACCTATACCATCTCCAAGTTGTAAAAAGCTTTCAAACATTTTATACAGAACCTGAAAAATAGTTCTATTCTAACAATAGCACAAAAACATAAATCAAACAACGTGAAAAAAAACTTACCACAGCAACTCCATCGTTTAAGAGTGATTCACCAAACACACAGATGTACAAAACAATGTTCACATGTATTTCTTCAAATACTGAAATTACTGCAACTGGATCTACTGCTGAAATAATACTTCCAAACAAGCAAGAATCAAGCACCTTCAAACCTCCCAGTGAATCCATACCTAATTTTATTTGTTCAAACAAATTTGATTTAACTAATTGAATTGATCACTTCTTACCTGGCATAAGATTTGCTTGGTAGACGCCATATAGAGATAGTCCTATAGTTACCGTATTAAATATTGTACCAAAAATAGCAAAGGTCAAAATAGTACCTAGGTTAGCAAAGAAAGGTTCCTTAGGCATAAAATATCCTGCTTCCATTACTATGGGGGGTAGTATATATAAAAAAAAAACATCCGGATTAAACAGTAAATCTGTCAGTTCGTTGTTGTCATCAATAGCATAAGCAACACCTCCGATTACTAATCCTAAACAAATCAGTATACAGCTTTCAGGTATTTTCGATATATATTTATGCACCATGTGAAAAACTGTAAAAAAACTTATTTAGATTATGGTATAATCTCATATATAAATTATATAGATGTAGACATAAAACGTAGCAAGTATAAAATTCAATTTGTCTGGGGCATAACTTAAAAAAAACATTAAATACAACACTTTGCATATAAGAAAATTCATAATAAAGAACTTTCAACCAAGGCTTGTCAGTATATCTAGGTAAGCTAATATAAAACTAAGCATATTCTGAACAAAACGTTATAAAATTAAGCTTACAAATTAAAGCAAACATAAATGCATATTGTTGGTACTTGACATTTTTTATTTAAATTTAACTTAGCTAATTTACGAACAACATAACATTACTTTTAATTGTTAAACAGTATTAATTCATAAGCTTAAAATTATACTACACTGATAAGATACTATAAGCAAATACAAAAAGACAACATAAGTCATTAAAATTACATAGCATAACAGTTTTTATAAAAGCAACTTAACATAAAGTAATGATTTAAAAAAAAATATTTTTACTTTATATTGATTTATCTTTATACATAATGTTTTTTTAATGTAAAATAACTTATTAAGCAAATGTCATGGTTGCCACTGATCAAGCTGAGAAAAATTTCCTGACTTTTCCTGACTTTTTCTTGACTTTTTACCAAAATTTTCCTGACTTTTCTAAATAAAACTCTTACACTAAACTTATTCAAAAATACATAATCTAACACTTGAAACTATATAAAGCTTTTAATCTAATTTTAATACAGGTTAAAAACAACAGTTTTTTGCTGAATTCTATCATCAAACTTCCAGTACGTACATCACTTAAACCATTTGTGTATGATTGATGTTTGTAATAAACAGCTCTATCAGCAAAATACTTGTATTATTACCTTATAAACACAGCTTGTCTGAAAAAAGACACAATTTTTTAGCATTTCCTAGCATAAATGTATCTAGATAAACAAACGACATATAAAGATCTTTTACAATTAAAACCTTGAATTAATAACGAACTTTCACAGCTAAAATATTAAAACAATAACAAATTTTTACAGATGAAACCTTAAAACAATAAATAACACATTTTTTAGAATTTCCTCATATAAATGTATCTAAATAAATGAAACTACATATAAGGAACTTTCACAACCCAAACCTTAAAACAGTAACAAACTTTTACAGTTAAAACATTATAACAATAAAGAACTTAATCAAATACTGTTTTTTAAATGTATGTAATAAAATTTATTTTCTCCTTTTTTTATTAGCACTTCAACTTCTTCATCTAATGAAGATATGGTTTGATAACTTTGATTCTAAAATTATGCTAGATAAAGTTTTGTGTATATATCACAGTTTCACTATGGAAGTGTCCTTGCTACAGATCATCAATACTAAAAAGCTTACAAAATATGCTTGTTCAAGTAGGGTACTTGTTCAATATGTAAATAGAAAATTTTTGCAGTTTTATAAAGGACATTTTACTCATTTATACCAGATGAAGGCATTGGAAATAATTTTAATATTTTTGTAAATTTATAGGAAAATTTTGGAATTTTTTTTTGACTTTAAGGACTTTTAACTAATTTTTGCCGTTTGAAGGCTTTGTAAAACAAGGAATTTTGTAAATTTAAAATGACAAAAACTGACTTTTTTTTAATTTTATCAAATTTCCTGACTTTTTCTGACTTTTGTATTTTTTTTTATTTTTTCCTGACTTTTCCTGATTTCCTGACTTTTCCTGACCGAGTGGCAACCCTGAAATGTGTATATTCTGGAGCTTTTATAACTTATATAACTTAAGATTATATATTTTTTAATTTTTAAGTTTATTATAAACAAAACAATGCTTCACTCTTATACTATTGTATTAGAGATCATCAGTTGTTACAAAAAAATCTGGAAAAAAAATTTATATAAATAAATGGAAGGTATAAAAATCTCCTAAAAACTACTCAAATTGAGAAACTACAGTATAACTTAAGATTATATAAAAATAAGTATAGTGTTTTTTAAATTAAAATTCTATTTTAAAACTAATTATTACTTTTTATTTTAACTTGTTTTACTGTTTTTTTAAATCTTCTGTACTCCCTTATATCTTTATTTGAGTTTACTTTATGCTACGAAATGGACTAGCAACTGCAAAGCCAAAAAATAATATACTTTTTTTTTATTGGTGACCAGAAAACCAAGAATTTATTTAGCACATTTAGAGCTTGAAACCAAATTTAAAATTTCCGTTTGCAAAAGAAATTATGCCAGTTGGCACCAGGCGTTTTATAAGGTTTTAAAATTGATCAAACTTTGATATATATATAATAGAAAATAAACTATTAATCCTTTTAAAAAGTAATTATAGTTTCCTTTTTCATAAGAATTTTAAAATTTTGTTCAACAAGTTTAATTTGTAATTTGTATTACTTATTTGAGTTTTTTTTTGTTGTTGTTAAGCTTGTAAAACTTAGTATTTAAAGACTAAGGAACATTGCAGGTAATTGCACAGTAAATTTATAGTATAATAGATTTAGTAAATTTTATATAATACAGCTTGTTTCCGGTGAATAACTTATTTAAAATAAATAACAGAATACATTTCATTTTCTTTAAATTTATTTTAGTACTTTCGTAGTAAGGCTCATCAGAAATAGTTTCTTACTGAATTGGAATGAATACAAATTGACACAAAATCATACTGAAGTTTAAAGTTTTAAGATATAAAATGACGTAATAATCAAATGTTAGAAATTAAATAAGTGCTTATGCTAAATAAATTTGGTATACTAATAAAACTCGTTAGAATTAAAACAATCTAAATAAACAAGCGATAAAAATCAAAATTAAAACTATACTTGAAAATAAAATTTAACAAGAAACTAATTACTTTAAAATTACTAATATAAGGAATTAAAAAGTCTAGTTTGGTAAACGAACTTTTTCTGCTTACATAAACTGGGCCTTAAAGATTGAATACATAAGGCTTCCCGAATATGCAATTGAAAAGAGCTCTCCGCTCTCACTAAGACTGGAAAATTGTCCTTTTTATAATTTTTACTTATAACAAGAGTAACTAAGTAACTTAGTTTCGAAAGTTATAGCAAGAGCTAGAAGTTCAACAGCTTTAAAAATGATTGGCCCTCAGAAGTGTCCAGTATACTAACTTCCTTACCTTGGAAATATTTCTGAGAGGTTTTCAAAGAAAATTTCAGAGGAAATAAACCAAGTTTTCATCTCTGTTCATTTAAGAACAGTTCTGTATACTGATCGACCTCTAAGTGGAATTTACAAAGATGTTTCTCCTACCCATGAAAAAAGTAACATCATCTATAAATTTAGTTGTCACTGTGGTAGTGACTACGTGGGAAAAACATCTCAAAGGTTTCATGTAAGAATCGATCAACATGTTCCAAAAGTCTTGAAAAAGTGGCTTGATGGCCATTCTGAGAAATTAACGAAAAAATAATTCTTGGCGATTGGGCAACATTTGTTGGACAATACTGAGTGTGTTAAAAATTATAAAAAGGACAATTTTCCAGTCTTAGTGAGTGCGGAGAACTCTTTTCATTTGCATATTCGGGAAGCCTTATGTATTCAATCTTTAAGGCCCAGTTTATGTAAGCAGAAAAAGTTCGTTTACCAAACTAGACTTTTTAATTCCTTATATTAGTAATTTTAAAGTAATTAGTTTCTTGTTAAATTTTATTTTTAAGTATAGTTTTAATTTTAATTTTTATCGCTTGTTTATTTAGATTGTTTAAGTTTTAACGAGTTTTATTAGTATACCAAATTTATTTAGCATAAACACTTATTTAATTTTTAACATTTTCAACATTATTACGTCATTTTATATCTTAAAACTAACTTCAGTATGATTTTATTTCAATTTGTGATCATTCCAGTTCAGTAAAAAACTATTTTTGATGAGCCTTACTACGAAATTTCTAAAATAAATTTAAAGAAAATGAAATGTATTCTGTTATATATTTTATATAAGTAATAAAAACATTCTGAAAAAATCCTCCAATATAATTTTTTTTAAACTCTTTCAAACATTTTTAGCCAACGTTTTCTTCAAAAGTACTCTTAAGACTAAAGACTAAGGGTGATCCCAGCTGGACCCAACCTACCAAGCAATATTTCTGGGCTACAACATATTTTTTAGCCTAAAATATTTCAAAAAACAACTCAAGTTAAGAATTTTTATTTTTAGCTATTTTTAAGTGTACTCTTAACCTAATTTTTATATCAAATTAATATTTATTAAATGGTCAACCATTTCTCTACAGTTTTACTTTTATAGAATGTTTATTAGTTTTTAGATTACAATTTTTCACAACTACACAATCCAAAAGAAGCTTTTTTTAGCGACTAGCCAGCATAAGAAGTTTTTAATAAATCTGACATTACCCACCCCACTATGGAGCTTATTTTTAAAAGACTCATTCAATAACTTTAGTATCACAAAATAAAACTATTTTCATTATCAAAAACTTATATTTAAGATCTTCTAAACATTGACAAGGTGTTATAATACAAAAACAGTTACATATATGAGTTTAAATCGCACCTTTAGAAAAAGATAAGTTTGTTTTTTAAAATAAAAAAGCATTAAGCAAAAGCAGTTTAATTAGCTAGTACTTCAATTCTAACTTTTGTTTTAATAACAATTTTCACTACTTGGTTTGAAAAAATCAACTAATTTAATTCGACTACATAAAAATATAAAATCTATTAAGGTTAACAAACAATAATTTATACAAAACTCTCTATATGAAAAACTCAGTGAGATTGTGGTTGACTGTGTATGATTGTTTATTGGTGTACGAAAAAGCCTTTAGTGCATAGCATTGATACTTGGTTTCGAATAAGTTATAATTAATTTCGCTTATCATTTTATTTTCCCTACTGGAAATTAGTTTTTCTAGAAGAACAACGAATCATTTTCAAAAGTCTACAGAGCCTAAGCCTGGAATTTCGTATGCCATGGGACAAGCTTGACTTAACAAGGTTTGATTATCAAACCACAAGCCCTCGGTAGACTGAGACCGGTGTTGTCCTTATTAGGACTCATCTATCAGTCACAACCAAAAGACTTGTAGTCATCAATCTACAAACGGCTTATGATGATAAATCATGAAACGACTATTTGCTGGTATTGATCAGTGACGTCAGCATTGTCTTTTGCCGTGAAACGTTTAATTTATTGTCCACTAAGCAAGACAGCTGGTACGCTTGTATAAACATCTGTTATGACATTATTAACAAACCTAAAATGTCCTTAGTTTTTCATAGATAAAAAAAACTATACTGAGTCACCCTGAGGCTCAAAAATAAAACTCTAAATATCCTAGAGTTATCCAGAATACTTTGAGTGTGTGGTTATAATGTACAATTTAAACCTTTTAACTTCGCTAAAAAACTAAGATAAGCATTTATAAAATCTTTAAAACCAGTTTTAATTAAAACATAAAGTTCTAAAATACAATAAAAAAACTATAATTTGTTTATATCTGATTTAATAGATTCTAATTTTCTTGATAAAACTTCAGGAAATGAGATTATTATCACTGTTTCAAAAGTTTTTCATTTTTGTATATTTGTCAACCACAGGGATTTAATCTTAAAACATTCAACTCAGAGAGTAAATTTGATTTATAACAAAAGTTAATTCTTCATGTTTCTTTACTTTGAGGTTCATCTATTCTAAAATTTATCTTTTCATATATCTTCTATCTGTATTTGCTTCTTTATAAGACAAAACAATTATTATAAATTTCAACAAATGTAAAGTTCTTTTTGACTCACCACAAAGATTTCAATAGTACAAGATCCTCACTCACACTTACTTTTTTTATTCTCTCACATCATTTAAACCAAATCTACAGCCTCGAAATGGATTTTTTTACAATAGTATGCTATTTGATAATAGATTTTTACACCAAGCTATTTGTATACAATTTAGATGTATTCAATTTGTTCAATATTTACTACACTAAAAGTGCTAAAAAGTCCGTAAAAATAAAGTTATTTCTCAGGACTGCAAAACTAAGTATAAACGAATACTTGAAGCTAAAGAAACAAGGTCTTAAAAGCTAAATAATCGAAAGAAAAGCGAGTTTTTTCGCACAAATTTTTACGTTTCTGTAGATTTGCAAAAACGTACCAAGCTACATGTCTGGTATGATCAAACCTCTACAAATAACAAACACGTTTCTTAAATAAAAGACTTTTTAAATTGAGTGTAGTAAATAAACTTTTTTTAATTACATAAACTGGGTTTTAACAACTGTATCAAAAAAATTTGGAATAAGTAGCTGACGGGAGTTTTAATCTTGCACTAAAATTTAAACATTCTTATTCTAAAAGTTTTTGGCACACACTTGGTGATAAAAAGTTGTCCTAAAAGTTATGCAATTCACAGATAAGTAATCTATTTAAGTTTACAGAGTTATTACTCTTAATTAAAGTTTCAAAGATGTGTGGCACAAGGTGAGTAATCCATAAGGAGAACCTTAAAGACGCCATTTCTACTTAAAACAATAAAGTGACAGGTGAACTGATAGAAGATACTACTTTTGGGGGAAAAAAATCCTTGTAGAATCAATTTAATGTCAATAAGTATTAAAAATTGCTTAAACATACAAAACAAAACCTAGATTACTTCCTTACAGAGTTCCTTTGTAGACCTCTCATAAACACTGTAAATGCAAGCAATGTTATTTGGATTCTTAGTTAAGTTCAAAACTAAAACGTTAAACTATAAAAACAAGTTCCTACAATTGTTATGTCATTTAGTAAATTAAAATTATATTTTGCTTAAAATATTATCTATTTTTTATTATGTTTATTATCATACTAAGATATTATACTTACAAGCCTTGGATAAAAATTCATTTAATAATAGAAAACTATAAGCAATTTAGTTTGGTAATTTATAACATTTAATTCAAAAATAAATTATATTTACTTACATATTTTACAGTAACTTGCTACTAGTAAAGCTGCACAAATAATTATTGGACTGGAAACACGTTGCCATTCTATATGAAATACTTGAAAACCTTCATGTTCTGCTAAGATGTTATTGCAAGGGAATTAAATCAGATTTACTTAAGTAAAACTACATTTTATAATTTAGTTTATTTTTAAAGCTATTTTACCTCAGATATTAACTCTTTAAAATATTCATTTAGTTATTATATGAAAACTAATTCTTAATTATTTTTAAACTTCTCAGGTAGATTTTTACAAAACTTGTTTTTGATTAATTATATAGAATATTTTTGTACGCTAAGACCAATTGTTTATGATCTAGCTAGAACATAAACTAAATAAAACAAACAATTTAAAATAATATTTTAAACAAAATATTTAAACAAGTTATTAGAACAATAATAAAACTTAAATTTATCTAAATCAGAAATAGGTATATCAATACTTTTAATAAGATTTTTATTATTAATTGCAAGTATTTCTATTTTAGAATAAACCTAGATAAGTTTTAAAAGTTAACCTTAATTTCTTAAGCACAAAACAAAGCAAACAAATCTCCATAAGACACTCAAAAACTTGAAAAACAATCTTATCTTTCAAATTCCTGGCAGGTTAAAACTCACGTTTTTTAACAAAAAATATTAATATTGTAGGTAGAGCTTAATATTTTTATTAGCATTAAGTTTATTAAAAAATAAAAATACTTAAAGTGTTTTTATAAGTGTGCTTTTGATTATCATATTTTACAAGAAGTTACCTTCACTGCCATGGCCAGAAGATTTCAAGTGGGTTTCATTTGTATAGTGAAATACATGTGATGAACTGTGACTGTTTCCAATTGCAACTGCAAAAACGTTTTCTATTTTAATTTCAATATGTTTTAAAAGGTTCACTATAAAATCAACTAAGAACTAAAATAATTAACAATTAACATTTAAGGGCAAGAATTTGTAATATACTACCTATCTTTATTTAAAGTGACCTGTAGTTATATTAAAAAATGAAATTCTAGATTATGCTCAAACTAAAAAAAAATATATTAGCTGGTTAACAGTAAACATATATTATAAATATTCAAAGATTACATAGCAAAAATGAGACTTTACTAACCTGTTAGGAACAGTGAAGTAAAATAAATTTTCAACAACATCACTAAGTCACAGTCTTCTTACGAAAATCAAAGATATTATACAAGAAAAATTTACTATTTTTTACATTAATCAAATCTTGTTCAGCAACTAAAAAAATATATATAATGAGAATTTCACTTTTTACAAAATATTTTTTTTCAGTTAAGAAACTATCTATAAAGTTAATAAGTTCATATTAAATTGATCTAAAACCAATTGAATAAATTTAGTTACAAATACTTGCATATTTCATAAACCACACCTTAATACAAATAATTTATCATAATCTTTAGAATTTAAGGTATAGGTGTCAAGTTTTACAAAGTTGATCTTATTCAGTTAAGTTTTATTTAGGCTATCAGACATTTTTATTCAATTTAAAAATTCAAAACAAGTTTTGAGATATAAGCGCTAAAAGTTCTTGTGCCCAATAGCTTCCAACTGGAAGACGCAAACCAAAATTGCAAAAATAATAGACTAATTCACTAAAAATATATCTTTTCCTTCATTTTTAAACCTATATTCTTCAAATTTTCATAGTAAGTGCATCATTTGAATTTTTTTCAAATTAGGATTTTTTTTTGAAAGGTTCAAAACTTATTAAAAAAGGAAATTTATTATATAAGGAATGTATCCTGAAAATTTGAGGTCTCTAGTTCAAAAAATGAATTAGCTGAACATTTTAATTTTCAAGAAAAATGATGATGAAAATTTTGTAATCTTCTTACTAACTTGTATATAAGACTTTTTCCAAAAACTAAAATATCTGAAAAAATTAAAAAAAAAAAAAATTTCTATTAAAACTAGCTTGTAGTGTATATTTAAAGCTTTCATATAAGAGTTAATATTAATATTTGTAAAAAAATATTTTGTCACTCCCCTATCCCCTTATCTTCATAAGCTAAAACTTAAATTACAACTGCAGAGTTTTAGCGAAATTTTTCAATTTTAGACTGACATACTCCAATCAGGGTTTCATTTGTAAAATTTTTCTAGGTTTCTGAATTTTTTCCATGTTTTTGAAAGTACAAGTTTTGGTTATCTTCTAGTTTAGGAATGGGTATTTTACTTTTTAAAATTATTATTTTTAGTGTTACTTTATGACATAATATTCAATTTTTATATTAGCAGGGCCCTGCTAATATCTACAATTGTTATCAAAGTTAGTTCTAATTTTTTATTTTGTTTTTTTTATTAATTTATATTTTTATTAATTTCTTTATTATCACTGTTACCCCTTAACCTTACACACGCTCAGTAACTTTTTTTTTCTTAGTTTTTATTTGTATTTTATTTACTTTTTTTGTATTATTAAAAAAATATTTTATTTTCATTATTACTTTTTGATTTTTAAAATGAATATTAACCCTATCCCTTACCCTTGGTCGGTAGCTTAGTATAATTATTAATTGTTATTATATATTTTTCTTGTTTTTTTATAATAATAATTTGTTTTTTTATTAGTAGCCCTGCTAATATAAAAAAATTAATAAGATGTAACGTTAAAAGGCGTTAAATCCTGGAGATCCTGATAAGCTAAGCTTATCGGAATAAATACCACAGATGTTCTTGTGCTAAAACTTTATTTCAACTAAAGGCGTTTCACTGCTCTAAAATAAATTTAAACACAGATCTACGGAGTCTCAAAAAAATTCTTAGAGCTTTTTGAGACTCCGTAGATCTGTTCTTAAATTTATTTGAGAGCAGTGAAACGCCGTTAGTTGAAATAAAGTTTTAGCACAAGAACATCTGTGGTAAAAAAATTAATATAATGTCAAAAAGTACCTCAGAAAATAATAAATTTATTAAGTAAAATACAGTTTCTAAACTATACAAAAACCCAAGTTTTAATAGTTTTTAGTAAAATAATTAAATTTAAAGTAATACCTGCCTTAATTTAAAAAAAATATTGAAGTAGTACAATACTATATTAGTACATTTTATAACAAGCCAGGTTTTACAAAAAAAAATAGTCTTATATGATAGATTTTTTGTATCTATTCAAAATTTTTGGTAATTACCTAGGATGTTGTTGCACCAATATCAAGCTGAAATTATATTTTATTCAATGAGAGTTCATGCGCGATTTTTTTTCATTTAGCCTGACTGGGACCAATTTAGCCTGACATTTTTTCATAGTAAGGAAAATCCCCTTTAGAAGTCATTTTAGATATTGGGGGGTCTTGATTAGTACTATTGTAGTCTCCGACTTAACTAGCTTTATCTCAAAAGTATTTTGAGCTTTAAAAATATGCATAAAGCAACTCATAGCTTAGTTACAACTCAATAAAATAAAACTAAATTGTGAATAAGGTGATTTACCCCCCTATGAGCTTAACATAAGAAATTCAGTGATAAGTTTTAAAATTAGTGTTATATCTAATCTATTACAAGTATAAAAATTTAATATATACTAATAAACGCAATTGTTCAATTTAATTAAGCACTAAGTAAAAACATTATAACCAGAATATTTATAATAAAACAATGTGCATTGTCGTGTTTTATTAAAATTTAAAATGAAACCAATACACAAGTATTAAAATTCAAACAAAAAGCCAAGTTGTTTAACTAAACTGTAATGTTTAAACTGTATTTTTCTATGAATTTTCATAATTATGACGTATATAATCTACTCAAAACAAAATAATGAAGATTCTTGAAATTATTTACAGATTCAAAAAAAGATTTTAAGTATTTAATTTTACAAATACTGACTGATTGTCTTAAATGACTAAATCATTATTTAGAAATAAATTCACATCTCAATTTGATCTTAAAAGGATTTCTTTATTTTTTTTAAACCAAAAATTTTGAAGCATTTGAACTGAGAAAAATTGAGACTCTCAAATTTTTAAATATAAAAAGATTGATTTAGTCTGACATTTTTCAACTATTTTTCAACTATTTTCAATGTTTTTTTGACCATAAATTTAGGCTAAAAATTTATATTTTACAATTACTTAAATAAAATTCAACTTAGTTATCATAAACTAATAAAACTTAAATATTTTGTTGCTTTTATTTTACAATATAAATCAATTATATTCAATACAATAGTTTATATTGATTAAGATATTGTAAAATAAAATCAATTAAATGTTTTAGTTTATGACAAATAAATTTAATTCAAACAATGTATTTATTAAAACAAAGTATCTTTTTAGATTATTATACTTTTAAGTTTATGATTAAAAACTGGGTTAAACATTAAAACAACATTGAAAAGATACTGTAATACTACTTTAAATTTGTTTTTTAATAAAATAAATTTTTGATGACAAATTTATATTATGATGATATTTGATGACAAAAATTTTTGTCTTAATGATATATTTTTCATTTCAAATCAAAATTTTACTGCTTATTATTATCAAGTAAAATTTGTTTTTAACTCAAGATTTGTCCAGGTTTTTAGTGATTTTTGTACAAAAATCCATGTTTTTTTAGTCAAATTCCAGCTTTTTCCAGGATTCCAAGTTTTAAGGCAACCCTGCTATTCACAACAAAAATTTTGCACTCAAGTTGAAATGTTTTTGCATTAAATATATAAGTACAACAAAAGTAATCAAAAATTAAAAGTTTAGTAAAACATTAAGGGCATGGGGGGTGAACACCCTTTTTGGGTTTTTGATCTTATTTTATATAGTTTTTACTAAGCTAAAAAAATACTTTTTACAGATTTAAATAATTCAAAATAATTTTTGAGATATAGCTGGTCAAAGTTGGAGCCAACAATAGGTTCCTTATGGGAGGCGCAAACTAAAACAGCAAAAATAGACTATTTCACTAAAAACCTATCTTCTCCTGCGTTTTTTGAGATAACTACCTCAAACTTTCAGGAAATGTTCCTTGATATATTTAAAAAAATCTGTTAGAAGGAATTAAAAAAAAAAAAAAAAAAAATTTATATAAAAAGTAAACAAAAAACAGTTTTTTTATTGTTTTTTTTGTTATAATTATTTTTTTCAATTTTAAAAATTCTATTCCGACAGAATTTTCTAAAGACTGCAAGGAACATTTCCTAAAAATTTGAGGTAGTTATCTCAAAAAACGTAGGAGGAGATAGATTTTTAGTGATTTCTAGTTATTTGCTGTTTTAGTTTGCACCTCCCACAAGAATCCTATTGTTGCCTCCGACTTTGACCGGCTAAATCTCAAAAATTATTATGATTTTTTTAAATCTGTAAAAAGCATCTTGTAGCTTAGTAAAAACTATATAAAATAAGATCAAAAACCAAAAAAGGGTGTTTACCCCCCCCCCCCCCCTATGCCCTTAACAGTTGAAATGATACCACCAGTTTATAATGATAACATAAGAATGTGAACTTAAAACTGTCAAGTTAAACAGCTATTGAAATAATAATTGAAGCTTAAAATAAAATAAAAATAAGTGGAAATTGGCTTTAAACTATTTTGAGTTTTAGTAAAAACTTGTATGTTTTTGAAATAATACTAAAGTTTAAATGCAATAATTTTTCAAATGTTTGTTCAAAATATCTTATACAAGTTTAGTAACCCTTCACACAAGTTATCAATGAAATGGAGAACTTATATTGAATGCAAGTTGAAAGTGTTTTGCATTCACTAAAGACATTTAAATATTGACATAAATGGTAAGTATTTATATGAGCTCAGTTGGTAGTGCCAAACTTTGAAGTATTTAATGTAGTATTCGCCAAGTATTCGAAAGTTTATTTCAAAAGATAGTTTATGTTATAAATTTACACAATTACAAAAAAAGAAACCTTTTTGTTTTAAAAGGTCTGAAATTAAAAAAAACTTATTTTATTTCCTAGTATATTATTTTTAAGTTTTCTTGAAAAACTTCATAAAAATAGTTGGTTTTTTTATTTTTTATGTAATATTACTTAAGGTTATGTTATTTGAAACACGCAAGTTTCTTTTAAATCAAGTTTTTTAGGATTTTTATTAACAACATGTTTGCTTTTTTAATGTTATCGCAATTTTTGTCCCTGCTTTCGTAATAACTTATGAATTTTCTTAATTGTTTATTCTTTTTAGTACCACAAATTTTAAACTAATCAGTGACGCATTGGTGGAATATTCAGCAGTTGAAAAACAGTGATATACACTTTAAAAAGTTAAACTTTTAGGGGTGGTATTTAACAAACTACATCAAATTAAGAAATGATAAATAAACTTCTAATTGAACCTTAGTTAGTATAAATAAAATAAAATAAATCTTTGATATTAGAGTCATAATTTGGCAAACAATTAGTGTTGTCTTAAGTGCTGCCAAGAAAAAAAAACATATTTTTGCCTAGACATTTGAAAAAACAAAAAATAAAGAACCTGGATATAAAATACATTAATTTTATTTAAAATATCAAATTTTATTTTTTTGGTATTTTTTGACAAAGACAAAAATATTGCTAAATTGACCATTTTTTAAAAGTGCCTTTGCGTCCATAATAAGCCCAAATACATTTTGACTTTTACTTTGTTTAAAAGTCAAAGAAACGTTCTATTTAACATTAAAATTTTTCTGTTTTAAAATTAATAATAAGAAAGATATGCCATGAAGAAGTGAAGCTAAATTGGAAAAAGAGGAAATTTAAAATTTTCTGAAAATCTATGGTCGAGATTTTTCTAGATTTGCAATGAGATTTAGTTATCCAGTTTTAATGTTTTCTCATTTTAATAGGGTGGCTAAAAAACGGGTGCCTTGCCAAATAGGTACACTACTTCTGACTTTGGCACCAGTTTTTAATGGCTCACTGCAGGGGCGTGTCTAGACATTTTTCAAAGGGGGTTCACATTTTTTTTTGTTCTTAATTTGCCGCTTAAGTACGCATTTCTTAGGTATGCACTGCCAGTTAAGTACGCAATATCTAGCCGAAAAACTTTGTGTTTAAAATACTTTTTTCTGCTTAGAAAAAAAAAATATAAGTAGTAACAGAAAAATATTATATTTTTATTTATTATACTTATTAAATTTAGATAAATTAAAACTAAAAGAACCAGAAAAAAGTTATGAACTTACAAATTGTATATCAAAATTCAAGTTCCTTTATTTAAAACAAATATATGACATACAGTTTATATAATTAACGAAAATAACGAACATGGTATTATGACTAATATAGGTAATTATAGACAAAAACTTGCAGGTAGTTTTGGTATATTATAATCATTGGTTCAAACTTTGAAAAAAAAACTTAATAAGTCTGTTATATAATACAAAACTCAATAAAAAACCTTTAGAAGTTGTCGAAAAAAAATTCCAAGTCAGTTAAATAAAACAATTGAGAACATAATTTTTACGAGCATTGTCATTAATTTTCATATTTTGTTTGTAACAGAATTAATAAAAAGCACAGCTAGAATAAAATTTTTTAAGGTAAATAAGAACTTTTGAACTTTAAACAATCTAAAAATACCAGTAAAACAGCACGTAAAATCTTGATAATAAATCATTCAAAAAGTGTATCAAATAACTACAACAAAGTCAATAAACAAAATTTTTAGTCATATTCTAAGAACCTTTTTTTCTTTTCTTTTTTTTCAGGGGGTTCACAGGAAGCCAGTCAAAACACTTCTCTGGCTCACTGTGCATAAAAAAAGCGTTTGGAAACTTTCATAGTTCAACGCAAACTAGTTTAAGACGATATGTAAGCTAAGAAGTAAATTGAGCAACAAAAAAAAAAGAAAGTCAATAATAATAGATCGTTAAGTTTCAAACTAACTACGGTATATTATATAAGCAAATAAATTAAATAAGCAACTAAATAAAAAAGTATCATATATAATTGATCGTCAATTTAACTTTATTTAGGCTTTGTTCAAAGTATTAAAGTGAAAAAAAAGTATAAATATTTCTTATTATACTTAATCTACTAAAAAACGAATTACTTTCTTTGACATTTTTTGATTTATGGAAGAAGATACTTTAAATCATGAAAAAGATATTTATTTTCCACCTTTTCACTTAATATTTATTAATATTTAACACTTTTATTTTTCTCGTTAAAAACCAAAATACTTTATGACGAATATACTAGTAATTTATTTATAATATTATTATTTGGTAGATAAAGATTACATTAAAAAAAAACTTTTATAAATAAGTAAAAATAATGCTAATTAGTTTATCACAAAATATATTTTTTTTAATTGTATAACGAACTTTTGTAAATAAAATTTAATGTTTAAATAATTGTGCACAATAATAGTTATAATAAAACAAAATAAACTTTTAATTTAATTACAACTACTTGACTAAAAATACTCATAAGATTATACATTTTACTAAAATAATGAAAATTTATACACAAATATTTCATATTAAAAATAGTTTAAATATCTAAAAAGCTAGATACAAATCATCTGAGTAGACTTTACTAGTTTTTGTTAAAATTGTATGTTATTAGTAGTGATGTACCGGACCCACAATTTCGGGTCCGGCCGGACCCGGATCCGGACTTTTTTTTCAAATTAGAATCCGGCCGGAACCGGATCCGGACTTTTTTTTCAAACTAGAATCCGGCCGGAACCGGATCCGGACTTTTTTTTCAAATTAGAATCCGGCCGGATCCGGATATCAGACAAAAATGGCAATATCCGGCCGGACCCGGATAGTGAGTCCGGTACATTACTTGACTATAAACTAGCCTGAGTCAGAATGAGGTTTTAAAAAACTGAAAAAATAGAACTTTAATCTAATAATAAGTAGAACAGCTAGCCACAAGGTTTACAAATTTAGGTGTTATTTACAATTAAAAATCTGAAATAAAGTTCTTGAACAAAATACTCTAGAAAATTACAAAATATTTAAAACTGGATCAGCTCAAGCTCAGTCAAAATCTAAAAGAAAACTAGCCTGAGTTTTATAAAAGACTAAAATAGCCTTAGGCAGTCCAAGGTTTTCTAAAATTCCAAAAATTTTCAAACTAGCAGTGTTGCCACTGTTTAAGTCAACAAAACTAGCTTAAGTGAGTACAAACAAGCCTGAGTCAGAATGAGGTTTTTAAAAACTGAAGAAACTACTTTAACCTAATAATCAGTAGAACAGCTAGCAAAGGTTGACAACTTGGTAGTAAAGTTGTGGACTGATTTTGGTACACTTAACTTATTAGTACTACCCATTATAACTAAATCCTACCTTATTTAATTAACATCTAAAAAATTCTAAATTCTAACTGAGACTATTTTCTATAATCAGACACGACAGTTTTGAGTGATGAATATTTTATATAAAACACAACAAGAAATACTAGCATATACAAAACTATTAATTACTTTGGTAACACTTTAAAAACTGGAAGCTATTTAAATCTATATCAAAAGACTTAAAACAATAAACTAAAAAATAAATAAAACTTTTAGTAAACAAGAGACTGTAAAATTTTTAATTAACTATTAAACTATAAACCTGAATTAAATTTTTTAACAATTAAACACTAGTTGAAATATTCACGTTTAAAACAAAATACTACTTACAATAAGCATTCACAAAAAGTTCAAGATATTTTGTTGCTTCAAGCTGCACACCAAACTAACTAACTGCTTACATATAAACTGCCTGACATGTTCTGATGTTTTGTTGCATCAGTATTTAGTTTGAAGCATTTCGTCATATGATTCTCATTAGCTTGTACATTCAACCGTATTTACTTTAAATATTCTTTGAGCTCAAATTTAAACAATAAATAATGCAAGTATTCATTCCAAAGTTTTCAATTTTACAACATACATAAAGAGTTGCATTTCTGAAATGTTTTTTTCATAGTTTAAATGTAAACAAATGTAAATTAGTCACGTGTACAAAATGAGCCAATCATGGTAGGTGTTTAATTTTAACTGACAAAAATGACTCTTATTAATTTACACAGGGTTTGTTTTTGTAAAAATACTTTTCAGTATGCTCTTTTATACTAACAAGATCCGGGTCCGGCCGGATCTCTGTTAGAATCCGGCCGGACCCGGATCCGGACTTTTTTTTTAAATTAGAATCCGGCCGGAACCGGATCCGGACTTTTTTTTCAAATTAGAGTCCGGCCGGAACCGGATCCGGACTTTTTTTTCAAATTAGAATCCGGCCGGATCCGGATATCAGACAAAAATGGCAATATCCGGCCGGACCCGGACCCGGATAGTGAGTCCGGTACATCACTAGTTATTAGACAGATTATTGATATTATTAGAATCCGTTTTTAAACTATGATTTTGAAAATTTAATCAGTTAATGCTAATAAAACTAGAAACAAATTATCATTCAAAAATACAAATTTATATCCTTAATTAATTTCCATCAATTCATACCTTTTATGAATTGTTTTTTTAGATATAAGACTATCAAACCATTTTTACTACTCATTAAAGTTTTTGAGAACAGTAATATAATTCAACACACACTACTGTATAACACTATTAATAAGTAAATTTTGATAAATGCAGTATCACGATAAACTTTAACATTGTATTTTAATTCATTAAATTAACAAAGTTGCATTTAACAATACTTAATTATAACTGTATTTTAAAACCTTATATTTTAAATATTTATAATAAAATTAGATTGTTAACCCAAAAGAGTAATAATATTTACGGCTTTCTTAGAAGAATAAATTATATATTTAAGCTAAGTGGAAAGAAAAACTCTTTAAGTTTCTGATTAATAAGTAAATGTAAAAATAAATAATTGAAAGTAAAAATGGAATAATTTATATGTACTCAAAACATATAAAAAAGACATAGAGTTTTTAAGGGTTCTTTTAACTTTTGGTAAGTTTAAGTCATAATTATTTTTTTATATATTTATTCAAAACACCTTAAGTCAAAGAAATTAATACTTACATACGGTTCGTAAAAATTACTGCTAGTTGTATTGTTTGTTTCTTGTATTATTTTTTTGGTGTATTACAATTTTTTTTGGATAACGAAACAGTTTCAATAATATACATATACAGTGGTATTGCAAAAAAATTGTAAGTAATATATTTTTGAACCAATACTGTGTATGGAAGAAAACAGCAATAGCTAATTTTGTTGATAAAAATAAAATATAGGAATCCAAAATCGGCAACTTCATTGACAATTCGATAGTGTAAGTCAGGGGTCGGCAGGCAGTTGGTGCTCGCGGGCCAAATTTCAAGTTTCACAAGTCTTCGCGGGCCGCAGTTTTATTTTTAGTGACATTTGAATAATGTTATGCTTTTAGTTTTACTAGAGAAAGTTTTACTTTTATTCACTTAAATATTTCAAGTTACTTTTAGATATACATATAATGTCTATTTAAATCATAAATACTTATCAGAATAAAATTTACATTGACTAATTTACTAAAGTCTTAATAAATTATGTAATTTCTTAAAGACTAATAAGTTAAACTCTAATATTTTTGTTATTTTACTTATAACCTAATTCTCTATAAAAACCGAGCTTAAAAATATTTTAGAGGTCACTTTTATACATTTTTTGTACTATTAACCCTTTTTAATGTTTCCAAAGATATTTTCTCTTAAAAGTATTTTTTGCGTCTAAAATAGTTTACACTCTTTAAAAAATTAATTAATTAATTAATTAAATAAATCTAAAACCTATTTGTATTGTAGAACGCTAAAAAAACTTTTTAACAAGATTTACTCTCGAATACTTTAATAAAATACCTTATTAGTAATTAATTAGTTTTTACATGGTTGCCACTTTAAAAGCAAAATATCTAAGTTATATCAAAACAGCCGAGTTTATTAAAAATTGAAAAAGCTTAAAACTTAGTGTTAATCAAGCTTAAATACCTAATTGAAATATCATCATAATAAAAGCGTTTTAGCTTTTATAAATATGTAAGAAGACAGGAAAGAAAAATACAATTATTAAACTACATTACAGTGTAAAAAGTATTCTAAGAATTCGAAGATTTATTCAAAAAGTTTGAAATAGAAGTTTTACACATACCTGAGTCTTAAAAAATTGTCTTAAATAGATTTAACCTAGTCTGGATTCTTCTAACTTTTAAAATAGCCTATTTGTTTGGCAACCCTGTTTGATAGAAAGTTCACAAAATAAAGAAATATCGAAGTTTATTAACAGCGAACTAAATGTATAGCAAAAAAAAGTATTATAAGTCAGTTTCAATGGACAGTTAGGGTTTATTAAACACTTTTAACAGAAGTATAAAAGCTTATTAAACCTTTAATGAAAAAGAAAAACTAATTCTTTATTAAGCACTATAGCAATTTTTTATCTGCAATAAAAGTCTTGGATTTAAAAGAGTAAATGTGAGTATAAAACGAGCTATAAGCATTAAAAAACGTTATTTAGGAGTTATTGCGAGAAATAAAAAAAAATTGCTTAAGTCAGTTCCAACAAAGCACATGATTATCTTCAGTACCTACGAACTGATCAAAGAAAAAGTTTAGACAAGTTATAAAGTAGCAAAATAATTTACTAAAAAAAAGATACCGTTTAAAATTTTAATTTTTTTAAAGCATTTATGTTGGCGGTAGTATAAGATTTTTGTATATTTCTTAACTGACAACAAAAACAAGTCGTGTTTAAGAAAATCCTGAAGATTATAAAGCCGCATAAATCAAATTAGGACTTTAATCAATCTGTTAAGATGAGAGCATTGATACAACAAATATTGTTACCTGAGAATTTTTTTTGAGGTATTTTTAATAATTTTGACATTTTAGAAGAATTTCTAGGTTTAGTTGCAATGCAAAGCACAGCAATAAGTAAACAGATTTTAAAAGCAAAGGTGCAATGCACCAATATAAAGTTTGTGACAGTACAAATTTTTTCTTCTACTTTCAGTATAAATTTAATCTAAAGGTAAAAAAAACTCTTTTAAACACAATATCAGTTTTAAAAAGATGCTCTTAAGATGTTTTAAATGTGTTTTTTTATAAAAATATTAGTATGGTAGATTTTTTGTTTCAAATAAAAATTTGATCACTTTACATCTAAAAATCGTAGAAATTCCAGATTTTTGCGAAAATTTTCAAATTCAACTTTTTCCAGATTATTTCAGTGTAACTTGTCAGGTTTCAAGACTTACCGGGACTCAAGTTTTTTGGCAACACTGATTCTTCACCCTTGTTTACATAGTATACGCTTGTATAAATAGTATTTTCAAATTATATCAGCTGCAAGATTTAAAATTTAACATATATTATAATTCAATTATAATGCAAACCAACAGTGTGTATTGACGAAAACATACATTATAAATCTAAATTGCCACTATTTAAAGAAAAAAGCCAGCCTTAGTGACAAAAAAATAGCCTGATAATTATGTATACAAAAAGCAATTCAAGTTAATAACTGAAAAAAAGACTAAATTGGCCTGAGATCTAAAGTCTTCGAATGGTCATAGTCTGAGTTTGTAGCAATGTTTTCTTATTTATTTAATGTAATTTGAATTAATTTGATTCGCAATGTATAAAATTAATAAATTTACCATCCTTAATTCTAGTTTGTATTAAATTGGTAGTTTCAAAAAACAGCAATTGTTTATATTAGTATGCAACGCATAAAAATTAACTTAATTTGCCAAAAAAACATTGTTTCAAAAATAAAAATGTGTACATAACAAAAACTATTTTAATTTATGTCATTTTTATTATTTTAAATTTTTCTAAACACACTTAAAAATTACATGTAGATACCAGGGGCGTAGCATGGGGAGGGACACTGGCGCATGCGTGCCACCCAAAAAAAAAATGTAAAAAAAAAGAATGTAATATCTTTATCCTTTATAGTTTATTTTTTCTGCTTAATTTGCCTTTTTTCAACTATGTTTATCTAGTATTCAAAAAGTTAAACAAAATTTTGAATACCAATTAGTGACAAGTTAGGAAAGTATATGTTATTACTCAATATACTGATTCGGTGCGTGATTGCAAATGCGCACCGATGTTGATGAAAAACTCCATAAGGAAAAATTTTATAAGTTCATTAACTTCATAAAGATTTAGACTCAAAAAGCACGCAATTAATATAGCGCACCGCTGTAGTATAACCTTATGGCAGATTATTTTTCTACAAAAAGTTTGCAAAAATACGTCAAGCTTAAAGAAAAATTAAACAATTTTACAAATTTTATTTTTATGCTACATTTTAAGACTACTGCTAGTTTTCTGAACTTAATTTTTGTAAACATACAAGAAAAAGCGTGTCGGCCTATGAGAAATAAACTTTGTTTGTGATTTTTATTTTAAACAAATACAATCAGATGAGTTAAATTTAAAAAGTATACTTTAAACTATATTACCAAGTTGTAATAAACTGTAATAACAGTTATAAAGTTGGTCTATTTTAACTTCTGTGTAACTTTATTAAAATTATGTGCAATGAGGTGTTGTTATCACTGTTGTATTGTATATTAAAGAGATAGATATTTTTTTCGTAAATAAAACAGATACTTTCGTTTTATTGAATATAAAATTTTTAAAGATAAAAAGTTTACTATAAGTAATAAAAAAAAATTCATTTAGTAAGTTTACATTTTTGCAAGTATAAGTAATTCTAATGAAATTTATACGTTTATTTAATTGTTTAATTTTGTAATATAAAAATACTTTTTAAAACAGTTAACGAACTTATTTTACTAAATAAATTTATTTCAATTATATTACTTATAAAAAAAGTTTTTTTATAGCTAATTACAAAAGTTTTAATTTAGAGGATTTTTTGAGAAAAAAATTTGCGCACCCCCTGACCAAAATACCACGCTACGTCACTGGTAGATACAATAATGTTAGAAAATTATGCATAAACTAAACTTAATCTAACGTAAGCAGTAAGTAAAAATAGGTTTAAAATATGAGCATCTTTGTACACTTGTGTGCATTGGAATTAATTTTAAGTGCGAAAAACTACTTAAAAATAGAAACGTGTTAAAACCAATATCAAATAAACCTTATTTCTTATTATTATAATGTTATATTAAATATTTTAGTATACACTCAAATATAATATTTAGTTATAATACATCTAAAAAAAAACTTAGGTATAAAATACATTTAAAACTAATACTGACAACAAAAAAACCTAAAACAACCTAAACTGTAAAAAAATGCTATTTTAGTTAATTACTGTACATTACTTTTGTGCAAAATGAAAAATGCTTTTAGTTTATTTACTAAGTAGGTATTATACAACTTACTTACTAAATCTAAGCACTATTTACATTCTTTTTTTAAATAATTACTTGCTGTTGTAAGAAGAAAGTTATTACAAAAATGAGAAAATACCCTGTTAGAAAGCTAATATTTCTTTTTCACATTTTTAGGCTAATACAGTATTTTTTTTTATTATTCAAAAATATTATATATGAACTTAAAACTATATCAATTAAAACCAAATTACCAGAAAAAAAATAACTTAAAACATATTGTTGCTCAGCGGGCCGCATTAACATGCTTGCGGGCCACAAAAATTTCTTTCGCGGGCCGCATTCCATTCAAAGAAATAACGTGCTCGCGGGCCGCAGATTTACCCTTCGAGGGCCGCAATTGGCCCGCAGGCCGCAATTTGCCGACCCCTTGTGTAAGTCGTCAAACTTCATTTTTTTAAATCAAGAAACTCAAGTTCGAAACCATCCATGAGCACATTTTTTTTGAAAGTAATAATTTTAACTGATTAAATTTTTTTTTATCAAATAAGGTATTTATATACATAAAACTAGAATTTAAATACCATTGATTATTAGTTAATTTTATTTTTCCTATTAGATTAAAAGTTAACTTGTTTTGTAATTATTCAAATTAATGTTTTATCTTTATATTATAAGGTCATACTTATTTTACATGCTTGTTAAAAATAATTTAAATATATTTATAGGTCATCTTAAATAAATTTAAAAAAACTTTTGATGTATATAATATTTGTATTTCTTTAATAATAGTCTGGGCAATAATTATAGAATTTGTACTTTGAAGAGAACATTATACATGTCATACAAAACTGGCTTCAATTCTAACTTAGTTTAAAGTTTATTATATGTTTTGGTTTTAAGAAAACAAATAGAGAGATCTCAACTGCTAGAGAAGAAGTAATATATTTATTCTTTCAAAAATTTGTTTTACAAACTAAGTTTCGGTCAAAGACCTCGTCAGTGCTTAAATAAATCTTATTCAAATAGAATTCTATTTGAAAAAGATTTATTTAAGCACAGACGAGGTCTTTGACCGAAACTTAGTTTGTAAAATAAATTTTTAAAAGAATAAATATATTAGTTTAAAGTTTTTTAAATAAGCTATTATAGTATAGAAAAATTAGTTATAAATTGTACTATATCAATTAAATGAATTTTATTATTATGAAATCATTACAGTAAAATATACTTCACACTACATTTAAACTAATATCCAAAAACATGTCAATTCTACTTTTAATGGCATAGGGGGAAAGGGTTGGGTGTGCCTTGTTTTTGAACAAATTGATCTTTGACTTACCTAGCAGTTGCTTTTCACAGTTTTTTAATTCTCAATTTATTTATTTTTGACATTAGAGTACATAGAAAAACAGTTCAATAGGTTCTATATAGGGAAGGACCATACAAAAAAAAGCAAAAACTAACTTTTCAAAAAGTCTTTTTTGTCCTCCAGATTTAAAAGTTTTTCAGTAGTATTTAAAAGTTTCAATGTGAACTTAGTAGTAAACTTTTCTCTGCTAAAACTTACTTTTAATTTTGAGTCAATAAAACTTTTTCTCAAAAAAAAAAAACATCTTTCTACTTTTGGTTACAAAATATTGTTGATTGTGTGTTTTTAACTATATGACTGTTGAAAAAAGTTTTTTTTGAATTAGCTAATACTTTTTACTCAATGATAAATTTTAAAAATTTTATTACAATACAATGTTTCACTCGTTTAAAAAAACGAGATCTTCAGTTGTTTAAAATCTGTAAAAATTTATGTGATAACAAGTAGGAAGACATTAGGCTAAACTTGAAATAAAAGAAGTTAAAAAGAAAAAATGTATAAAAAAAACTGAGTAAAATCTAATTAAAACCTATAGTTTAAAGTTACTAGCGTATGATGATTTTAATATTGCTAGGCTAAATTTAGGAAAATACACGTTACTTAATAATTATACAATCTTAAAACTTAAACAAATAAATAAAAAATAAACAATAAGAAATAATTCTGCTAACATTTAGTGGCCTTGTGAAATCTGTAGATAACTAACAAAGAAAAACATCTCTTTAACTAAACCTTTAAGTTAAGTTTACTCGTTAAAAAAAAAAGTTTGGCTATTGTATTATGACGTAATTATATATTGGTTTAAATACTTGTACAAATTAAAATAGATTTTTCTTTATCAAAACGCTCTTAAGTTTTGAAATAAAGCTTCTTAAAGTGTATACAAGAGCATATTAACTCGTTCCTTTTATTTAAAGATGTTTCCCCGTCAGCGTTCGCTATTTCTATTTTTTCATAGGAGCAGGTCCTGCAGATTCTCTGCGGTTTCCTTATGTGTCCGATGTGGTGTAAAATTTCCCATTTGATGTTGTAGTTAGTGTTGTTGCGTTTTAGCTTCCAAATATATTTGGATAGTTCGGTTCCGTTCTCCTTGTAAATTTTTATATCTCTTATGTGGCTATACCACCTTTTCTTGAAAGTTCCTCCTGTGCTTCCTACGTATTGCTTTAATTCTTTTTTCGTCGTGACCGTAGCTTTATAGATGATATTCTTAGTTAGGCATTTGTTTTTTAGCAAGCATAAGTTTTTGTTTCTACAATTACATAGTGACTCTTCTTTGTCGGTATTTTCAGTTTTTTCTGCATTAATTAAAATTTTTTGTTGTGTCCTTAGATTAGCATTTTTATGTTACTCATGCAACTATACGCTAACTTACAGTTGCTTTTATTTATTAACTTGTTTAGACTGTTGTTCTGATTAAAATGCTTGTTGATTAATTCGAAAAACATTTTTCCTATGTTTGTTTTTACTGATTCGCAAAATGGTGGGTTGAAATAAATTATTTTTCTTGTTCTGTTTCTTTTCTTTTCCTGTTTGTTAAAATCTTCCTTATAAGTCAGTTTATGTTTAAAATTTGATTTGTCTAAAGCGTTTTGGTACGTGTATGCATTTTGATCAAAAATATTTTTGTTTTTAGATAATTTAATCAGTCTATTTTCTATCATTGCCTGTAAGTTCTTTTTAATAATTTTAGGATGGTTAGAGTTTCTATTATTGTATCTTATTTCTGTGTTTTCTTTTTTGTACGGTTTAGATAAGTTATTTGAAAGGTCTAATGTTATATCTAAAAAGTTGCATATAGTTGCACCGGTGTCTATCGTTATTTTAAAACCAATATCTCTGAATATTTTTATTGTTTTTTTCTTTTTATTTTCTAAATCTTGGTTGTTTTTTGGTTGGATAATTGCAAGGCCGTCGTCTCTATACAAACCGATCTCTTTAGTATCATAAAGAGATTTAAGCTTGCTCAATGCATATAGCCCGATTAAATCGCATAACTCGGCGCCGAAGAAGGAGCCCATGGGAACGTCGAATAGGTTGTTGTTATCTTTTTTGATCCAGGTTTTTTTGTTAAAAGTCAAAATTGTTTTGCAGGTGTGCTTAATTAATTTTATGTCCCTGTCTTCTATTATGGTGTATTTTTTTGCAAAGTTTATAGCGTTAGTTAAATGATTTTCAGTGATACTGGGGTAGAAATTCACAATATCGAAGTTTATAAAGCATTTTTTTGATTTATTTTGTACATTATTGAACCATTCGATTACTTCAAATGAGTTTTTCCACTGGACCAATCTTGACGCGTATCTTATTTTCGTCACAGCTCTTTCTAAGATGTTTTTGCTTATCCTCCCAAGCTCGTTTTTGTCTGGGTTTAATAGTCTGCACTCAACATTGAGGGGGAATTGTTTCTTGTGATTCTTTATTGTTATAAAGGCGTCCGAGGTTGAGAACTTAGGTATTTTTTTGTTTTTGTATTTTCTGTCGGTGATTAATTCTTGTGACTCGGTATTTATTTGTTCGATTAGGTTTTCGTTTGAAGTTTTGTAAGTTTTAGTTATGTTGTTAGTTAAGAGTTTCTTGTAGTTGCTTGGGTTTGTTTGGTATAGGTTTCTTGTTTTGTCTGCGAAAAGAATAGTTTTATTTTTAGTTAGTATCTGTTCTCAACATTGAGGAGGAATTGTTTCTTGTGATCGTGAGTGCAGACTATTAAACCCAGACAAAAACGAGCTTGGGAGGATAAGCAAAAACATCTTAGAAAGAGCTGTGACGAAAATAAGATACGCGTCAAGATTGGTCCAGTGGAAAAACTCATTTGAAGTAATCGAATGGTTCAATAATGTACAAAATAAATCAAAAAAATGCTTTATAAACTTCGATATTGTGAATTTCTACCCCAGTATCACTGAAAATCATTTAACTAACGCTTAAAACTTTGCAAAAAAATACACAATAATAGAAGACAGGGACATAAAATTAATTAAGCACACCTGCAAAACAATTTTGACTTTTAACAAAAAAACCTTGATCAAAAAAGATAACAACAACCTATTCGACGTTCCCATGGGCTCCTTCTTCGGCGCCGAGTTATGCGATTTAATCGGGCTATATGCATTGAGCAAGCTTGAATCTCTTTATGATACTAAAGAGATCGGTTTGTATAGAGACGACGGTCTTGCAATTATCCAACCAAAAAACAACCAAGATTTAGAAAATAAAAAGAAAAAAACAATAAAAACATTCAGAGATATTGGTTTTAAAATAACGATAGACACCGGTGCAACTATATGCAACTTTTTAGTTATAACATTAGACCTTTCAAATAACTTATCTAAACCGTACAAAAAATAAAACACAGAAATAAGATACAATAATAGAAACTCTAACCATCCTAAAATTATTAAAAAGAACTTACAGGCAATGATAGAAAATAGACTGATTAAATTATCTAAAAACAAAAATATTTTTGATCAAAATGCATACACGTACCAAAACGCTTTAGACAAATCAAATTTTAAACATAAACTGACTTATAAGGAAGATTTTAACAAACAGGAAAAGAAAAGAAACAGAACAAGAAAAATAATTTATTTCAACCCACCATTTTGCGAATCAGTAAAAACAAACATAGGAAAAATGTTTTTTGAATTAATCAACAAGCATTTTAATCAGAACAACAGTCTAAACAAGTTAATAAATAAAAGCAACTGTAAGTTAGCGTATAGTTGCATGAGTAACATAAAAATGCTAATCTAAGGACACAACAAAAAAACTTTAATTAATGCAGAAAAAACTGAAAATACCGACAAAGAAGAGTCACTATGTAATTGTAGAAACAAAAACTTATGCTTGCTAAAAAACAAATGCCTAACTAAGAATGTTATCTATAAAGCTACGGTCACGACGAAAAAAGAATTAAAGCAATACGTAGGAAGCACAGGAAGAACTTTCAAGAAAAGGTGGTATAGCCACATAAGAGATATAAAAATTTACAAGGAGAACGGAACCGAACTATCCAAATATATTTGGAAGCTAAAACGCAACAACACTAACTACAACATCAAATGGGAAATTTTACACCACATCGGACACATAAGGAAACCGCAGAGAATCTGCAGGACCTGCTCCTATGAAATAATGGAAATAGCGAACGCTGACGGGGAAACATCTTTAAATAAAAGGAACGAGTTAATATGCTCTTGTATACACTTTAAGAAGCTTTATTTCAAAACTTAAGAGCGTTTTGATAAAAAAATATCTATTTTAATTTGTACAAGTATTTAAACCAATATATAATTACGTCATAATACAAAAGCCAAACTTTTTTTTTTAAACGAGTAAACTTAACTTAAAGGTTTAGTTAAAGAGATGTTTTTCTTTGTTAGTTATCTACAGATTTCACAAGGCCACTAAATGTTAGTAGAATTATTTTTTATTGTATATTTTTTATTTATTTGTTTAAGTTTTAAGATTGTATAATTATTAAGTAACGTGCATTTTCCTAAATTTAGCCTAGCAACATTAAAATCATCATACGCTAGTAACTTTAAACTATAGATTTTAATTAGATTTTACTCATTTTTTTGTTATACATTTTTTCTTTTTAACTTCTTTTATTTCAAGTTTAGCCTAATGCCTTCCTACTTGTTATCACATAAATTTTTACAGATTTTAAACAACTGAAGATCTCGTTTTTTTAAACGAGTGAAACATTGTATTGTAATAAAATTTTAAAAATTTATCATTGAACCATTCTCCTTTTTAAGTCGAGAACTTTGATTGCAACCTTTAAAGCAAAAAGTACGCAAAAACTTTTTACAAAAAATCAAAAAGTTACAACCACAGTACAATGGAAACTTAAAAAGTTAAGAAAAACATCAAGAGCTACCATGTTAGCTCTGTTGACAATTTATAATAAAACTCTACTTAAGGGCTTAGGAGGACAAATATTATTTTTTTTACAAAAGTTGGAACATAGGAGGGTTCACTTTGATTAAAGTCTTTTCAGCCTCAAAAATCTCAGCCTAAAAATGCAAATTTTTGAACAAATTTTTTGTATTATTTTGATTTGAATTATCAGACTCAAAAATGCAAATTTATAACAAATATTCGTTTGATTTTGAAACGAGTGTGAAGTTAGCTTGATAACGTATTTCGATGATAAATTTTTAAGATTTTATTACAATACAATGCTTCACTCGTTTAAAAAAAAAACGAGATCTTCAGTTGTTTAAAATCTGTAAAAATTTATGTGATAACAAGTAGGAAGACATTAGGCTAAACTTGAAATAAAAGAAGTTAAAAAGAAAAAATGTATAACAAAAAACTGAGTAAAATCTAATTAAAACCTATAGTTTAAAGTTACTAGCGTATGATGATTTTAATGTTGCTAGGCTAAATTTAGGAAAATGCACGTTACTTAATAATTATACAATCTTAAAACTTAAACAAACAAAAAAAAAAAATACAATAAAAAATAATTCTACTAACATTTAGTGGCCTTGTGAAATCTTTAGATAACTAACAAAGAAAAACATCTCTTTAACTAAACCTTTAAGTTAAGTTTACTCGTTTAAAAAAAAAGTTTGGCTATTGTATTATGACGTAATTATATATTGGTTTAAGTACTTGTACAAATTAAAATAGATATTTTTTTATCAAAACGCTCTTAAGTTTTGAAATAAAGCTTCTTAAAGTGTATACAAGAACATATTAACTCGTTCCTTTTATTTAATGATGTTTCCCCGTCAGCGTTCGCTATTTCCATTTTTTCATAGGAGCAGGTCCTGCAGATTCTCTGCGGTTTCCTTATGTGTCCGATGTGGTGTAAAATTTCCCATTTGATGTTGTAGTTAGTGTTGTTGCGTTTTAGCTTCCAAATATATTTGGATAGTTCGGTTCCGTTCTCCTTGTAAATTTTTATATCTCTTATGTGGCTATACCACCTTTTCTTGAAAGTTCCTCCTGTGCTTCCTACGTATTGCTTTAATTCTTTTTTCGTCGTGACCGTAACTTTATAGATAACATTATTAGTTAGGCATTTGTTTTTTAGCGGGCATAAGTTTTTGTTTCTACAATTACATAGTGACTTTCTTTGTCGGTATTTTCAGTTTTTTCTGCAAAGTTAAGTTTTTCATTAGTTAAAGAGATGTTTTTCTTTGTTAGTTATCTAAAGATTTCACAAGGCCACTAAATGTTAGTAGAATTATTTTTTATTGTATTTTTTTTTTTTTTTTTGTTTAAGTTTTAAGATTGTATAATTATTAAGTAACGTGCATTTTCCTAAATTTAGCCTAGCAATATTAAAATCATCATACGCTAGTAACTTTAAACTATAGGTTTTAATTAGATTTTACTCAGTTTTTTGTTATACATTTTTTCTTTTTAACTTCTTTTATTTCAAGTTTAGCCTAATGTCTTCCTACTTGTTATCACATAAATTTTTACAGATTTTAAACAACTGAAGATCTCGTTTTTTTTTAAACGAGTGAAACATTGTATTGTAATAAAATCTTAAAAATTTATCATTGAATCATTCTCCTTTTTAAGTCGAGAACTTTGATTGCAACCTTTAAAGCAAAAAGTACGCAATATTGCTCTTCTTATCTTGAATTGAGCACTTTACTAAAGAAAGCAATACTAACATGGAAGACATTAAGAAAATTGAATTTAAATACAGCTTAAAAGACATCCCGTTAGCAAGCAAGAAGCAATACCTAACCAGAATGTACGACGCAACTACAAAATTCATAAACAGACTTAGATGGAAGATTTTCTTCTACAACAGCGATAACAACGACCAGTATGAACACAAAGAAGAGGACATTTGCAAAAGTTCCAGATCAGCACCAGCCTGTGATGAACTTAAAGCGTTCGAAAGCGACCTTTTTAATGTTATAAAAAATATCAAGTTTACCGCATATAAGTCCAAATTTCAAGAAGCTTTGCAAAAAGATTTAAAACAGATACTAACTAAAAATAAAATCATCCTTTTCGCAGATAAAACAAGAAACCTATACCAAACAAGCCCAAGCAACTACAAGAAACTCTTAACTAACAACATAACTAAAACTTACAAAACTTCAAACGAAAACCTAATCGAACAAATAAATACCGAGTCACAAGAACTAATCACCGACAGAAAATACAAAAACAAAAAAATACCTAAGTTCTCAACCTCGGACGCCTTTATAACAGTAAAGGATCACAAGAAACAATTCCCCCTCAATGTTGAGTGCAGACTATTAAACCCAGACAAAAACGAGCTTGGGAGGATAAGCAAAAACATCTTAGAAAGAGCTGTGACGAAAATAAGATACGCGTCAAGATTGGTCCAGTGGAAAAACTCATTTGAAGTAATCGAATGGTTCAATAATGTACAAAATAAATCAAAAAAATGCTTTATAAACTTCGATATTGTGAATTTCTACCCCAGTATCACTGAAAATCATTTAACTAACGCTATAAACTTTGCAAAAAAATACACCATAATAGAAGACAGGGACATAAAATTAATTAAGCACACCTGCAAAACAATTTTGACTTTTAACAAAAAAACCTGGATCAAAAAAGATAACAACAACCTATTCGACGTTCCCATGGGCTCCTTCTTCGGCGCCGAGTTATGCGATTTAATCGGGCTATATGCATTGAGCAAGCTTGAATCTCTTTATGATACTAAAGAGATCGGTTTGTATAGAGACGACGGCCTTGCAATTATCCAACCAAAAAACAACCAAGATTTAGAAAATAAAAAGAAAAAAACAATAAAAATATTCAGAGATATTGGTTTTAAAATAACGATAGACACCGGTGCAACTACATGCAACTTTTTAGATATAACATTAGACCTTTCAAATAACTTATTTAAACCGTACAAAAAAGAAAACACAGAAATTAGATACATTAATAGAAACTCTAACCATCCTAAAACTATTAAAAAGAACTTACCGGCAATGATAGAAAATAGACTGATTAAATTATCTAAAAACAAAAATATTTTTGATCAAAATGCATACACATACCAAAACGCTTTAGACAAATCAAATTTTAAACATAAACTGACTTATAAGGAAGATTTTAACAAACAGAAAAAGAAAAGAAACAGAACAAGAAAAATAATTTATTTCAACCCACCATTTTGCGAATCAGTAAAAACAAACATAGGAAAAATGTTTTTTGAATTAATCAACAAGCATTTTAATCAGAACAACAGTCTAAACAAGTTAATAAATAAAAGCAACTGTAAGTTAGCGTATAGTTGCATGAGTAACATAAAAATGCTAATCCAAGGACACAACAAAAAAACTTTAAATAATGCAGAAAAAACTGAAAATACCGACAAAGAAGAGTCACTATGTAATTGTAGAAACAAAAACTTATGCCCGCTAAAAAACAAATGCCTAACTAATAATGTTATCTATAAAGTTACGGTCACGACGAAAAAAGAATTAAAGCAATACGTAGGAAGCACAGGAGGAACTTTCAAGAAAAGGTGGTATAGCCACATAAGAGATATAAAAATTTACAAGGAGAACGGAACCGAACTATCCAAATATATTTGGAAGCTAAAACGCAACAACACTAACTACAACATCAAATGGGAAATTTTACACCACATCGGACACATAAGGAAACCGCAGAGAATCTGCAGGACCTGCTCCTATGAAAAAATGGAAATAGCGAACGCTGACGGGGAAATATCATTAAATAAAAGGAACGAGTTAATATGTTCTTGTATACACTTTAAGAAGCTTTATTTCAAAACTTAAGAGCGTTTTGATAAAAAAATATCTATTTTAATTTGTACAAGTACTTAAACCAATATATAATTACGTCATAATACAATAGCCAAACTTTTTTTTTAAACGAGTAAACTTAACTTAAAGGTTTAGTTAAAGAGATGTTTTTCTTTGTTAGTTATCTAAAGATTTCACAAGGCCACTAAATGTTAGTAGAACTATTTTTTATTGTATTTTTTTTTTGTTTGTTTAAGTTTTAAGATTGTATAATTATTAAGTAACGTGCATTTTCCTAAATTTAGCCTAGCAACATTAAAATCATAATACGCTAGTAACTTTAAACTATAGGTTTTAATTAGATTTTACTCAGTTTTTTGTTATACATTTTTTCTTTTTAACTTCTTTTATTTCAAGTTTAGCCTAATGTCTTCCTACTTGTTATCACATAAATTTTTACAGATTTTAAACAACTGAAGATCTCGTTTTTTTTTTTAAACGAGTGAAACATTGTATTGTAATAAAATCTTAAAAATTTATCATTGAATCATTCTCCTTTTTAAGTCGAGAACTTTGATTGCAACCTTTAAAGCAAAAAGTACGTGATAACGTATTTCAAGAATTAAAAAAAAACGTCCAAACTTTAGAACCAATTATTTTCCTTATCTTAATAGCTAGATAATTTTTCTTTTATTTTAGACAGCGGTTCCTCGTCATTAATATACAAAAAATATCCATTGGATTATGGCTTGACTTTTAGTGTGGGGCCCCTTAGAAAAAATGAGTTTTTTATCAGATTTTACTTAGCTCTAATTAAAAAAAAATAAAAACATTTATTTTTCTTTTATTATTCATATTTATAAGTAAATAAATTCTGTGCAACACTTTTTTTTTCCAACTGCTAATATTTTGTACTATATAGCCTTTTTCTAGAATTCCTAATTCCGGAATAATGCCAAATAAAACAAAACACTAACCATTAAAATAAATTGTATAACATTATTCACTTATAAACATAAAAGCTAATTTAACTTATTTTATTTTGTTTTTATTTCGAGCTAACTAAAAATCGATAACAAAAATAATACTTTGTACTGTTTAACCTTATTTCGGAATTAAGAATTCAAGAACAAGGCTAAATAGTACAAAATATTAGCAGTTGGAAAAAAAAAGTGTTGTATAGAATTTTTTAACTAATAAATATGAATATTAAAAGAAAAAAAAAATTGTTTATTATTTTTTTTTCTAAATTAGAGCTAAGTAAAAATTGATAAAAAAACTCATTTTATCCAAGGGGCCCCACACTAAAAGTCAAGCCCCAATCCAATGAATCTTTTTTTGTATATTAAAGACAAAGGACCGCTGTTTAAAAAAAAAAAAAAGTTTTTATCTAGCTATTAAGATAAGGAAAATAATTGGGTCTAAAGTTTGGACATTTTTTTGAAAACGTTATCAAGCTAACTTCACACTCGTGATTTTGAATCTAGTTTCGTATTTTAAAATTCATCATTCACAACTAAAATCTAAGAATAACTAAAAACAATGACCACTAAAAACAAGCTCAAATTAAAGAAAACAAAAATGCTAAAAATAAAATTGTGTTTATGAGAACAAGCTGCTTTTAGAACTTTAAACCAGCAGTAACGTTTGTGTTTAAAATTTTTTTATGCCGCAAACTATCTATAGTAATAAACAATACCAAGTTTATCAAAACTTTAGAAACCACTGAGTTAGATATCAAGTTTTAGCTATAATATATATTTTTGAGTTAGCTATTAAAACTTAAACTTTAGTTTATTCTAAGTCTTAGTTTTTCAAGAGTATTACCGTTCTTTGCTTTCGGTAGACATATTTAAGGGTCAAAACTTGTTATAAAAAGCACGTTTTAAGTTATTTGTTATGTAATACTTCTAATAATGCGACTTTATGGTAATTTATATTTCCACTGTAAAAAGCTCAACTAGAAAGGAACAAATAAATACTAATATTGATGAAACAATTTCAAATTCAGAGATTTTTTTTCAACACAGTGTTTAATGCATAAAGCAATGATCACGAACTTGAAAACTAAGGCTAAATATACTGTTATTAAGTGTTATTAATTAGTACTAATTATATTCTAATAATAACTGTTTAAATATAATATATATCTCAATTTAGCAAAAATTCTAAGTACTTGATTAACAATTAAAATATTGTTGTAGAACTATCGTTAAAGTTATCATAACGGTTAGATGAAAAATACTTATCCGATATAGTTTCTTTATATAATAGAAATAAAAATAAAGATACAAATACGATAAAAACTCAAGCACAAATACAACAAACTTATAAAAGATGAAAAAATTGCAAGTATGGACATTGCAATGTTATTATTTTAAGTAAAATTTGGCAAAGTGTCTGCATTTACCAACTAATTCAGTTCTGGAGTTGAGTGATGATTTTTTGTAAGCGAATGCTATTTCAAATCATTCTACATTACACAGAGTGCATGTTCTACACGGTTTAAGTAGATTAATTTTATGTAATATATTCCATTTAACATTGTTTTTGATCATATGTTCGTTGAACTTAGCAGTCTGAATAAATGAGCTTAATTTTGTGAATTGTTTCAGATCTTTATTTCTGAAGCTATGCTTATGTTCATTGTATATTGATTTGAAGTTTCTTCCGGTAAAATGGAGTTTTTTATTATTATATGCGACAGTAGCTTTATATATAACACTTTTTGAAAGGCATTTACTATCTATTGGGCATAATGTTCTAATTCTACAATTGCAAGTTGTTTTATTTTCCTTCTGGTTATTACTTTCTTCTATGACTTTGAGATTTGATTTTGCGATTTCAGATTCGATGTTAGACATACATGAGTAGCTTATTTTTATAGTGTTTCTGTTAAGAATCTTATTGTAAGGTTTTGTACTGTTTTTAGTGAAAGGTTTTTCTACTAGCTTTAAAAATTATTTACCTTTGTTGGTTTTTAATGTTGAGCTAAAAGCATTTGTAACATTTCTATACATTTATTTCGCACAAATTATTTGCAAGCTAAAAAAACACTGTCTAACCAAGCCTGCCGATTGTACATAGAGATAATTTATAATTAGCAGAATAATAAACATCAGGAATAGATAAAAAATTAATTCTAAATACTTAATAAATGTTTGTTTATAACCATAATTTCTTTGACCCTTTAAAACTAAGTTTTAATAGCAGGATTAAATAAACATAACACTTTACTAATTCCTTTAATTTTCAAGAATTACTCTATTAAAGTTATTTAAAACAATTGTATATTACAGCAAAATGGTGTATCAGACTGGGATAAAAACTATATTTTTTTTAAATATACCTCTTAAATAGTTTTTTATAAAATATTAAGAAGAAAATTTTTTTCGACGTGTTTTGATTAAATGTTTTTTTATTTTTTAGATTTTTTGTTGTATTGCGCAGTTTACACAAAATAACTGAAAGTAGTGTCATAACGAATTTAAAAACAAATAAATCGTTATAACAAGTCGTTTTAATCAGCTATTCAATCTCTATAGAAAAGGTTGTCAAAATTCATCACCTAAGCTTATAAACAACTTATACTTGTCAGCTAAATTACCAACGGAGAAAAAGGAACTAAAAAATGCTTGTATTCAACTTAAATTTTATTGTACATGTCAGCAACGAAAAAAAAAACAATTATTTTTAATTAGTTAAGAATCTTCACACAACATACATTTAAACTCTTTTAGTGGCTCAATATTTAATCCAATACTTTTCATGTAAAACCATCTTCTACATTTTGTAACCTCACACTGAATCTAAAGTAATTTTAAGTTTAAGTAGTGTAACAACTGGTATACTATCAAAATCCACCCGCGTTCAAAATCCACCCGATCAAAATCCACCCGCGTTCAAAATCCACCCGATCAAAATCCACCCGAGTCAAAATCTACCCGATCAAAATCAACCCGGTTCAAAATCCACCCGGTTCAAAATCAACCCGGTTCAAAATCCATCCGATCAAAATCCACCCGAGTTAAAATCCACCCGATTAAAATCCACCCGGTTCAAAATCCACCCGATCAAAATCAACCCGACTCTAAATCCACCCGTTTCAAAATCCACCCGATCAAAATCCACCCGGTTCAAAATCCACCCGATCAAAATCAACCCGACTCTAAATCCACCCGTTTCAAAATTCACCCGATCAAAATCCACCCGATCAAAATCAACCCGACTCTAAATCCACCCGATCAAAATCTACCCGGTTCAAAATCCACCCGATCAAAATCAACCCGACTCTAAATCCACCCGTTTCAAAATCCACCCGATCAAAATCCACCCGGTTTAAAATCCACCCGATCAAAATCAACCCGAGTCAAAATCCACCCGATCAAAATCCACCCGAGTCAAAATCCACCCGATCAAAATTCATCCGAGTTAAAATCAACCCGAGTCAAAATCCTACCGACACAAAATCAACCAAAGTCAAAATCCAACCGAATCGAAACAAGCACCTTGTTTATTTATTTCTTTTTAAATCAAGTATCATTTAAACAAATCTCACCACTCTAAAGTACCAATCTTAAACAAGTTTTATTTAAAAAACACTTATAAAATCTTGTATTTTTGTCCCTTATAAATTGACCGAAGAATATAAAAACTGTACTACAGATTGAACTTATTTTGTGAGGTTTTTTGAGTTGTTATTTGGTATTTTTGCTTATTATAAGGAATTTTTGACAAAAATATTTTTGTTTTTTTGATTACTGAATATAATTTTGAATAGCTACAGCCGGCAAGCAGCTTTTAAAGGAACTGTTGTTTTTGATATAAGTATAACTATAAGAGCTAATAAAAGTTAAACAACGTAAGGATAAATAAATTAAAGTTTTACTATACAAATATGACTATGTTAAAACTTTTAGAAAACTAAAGGATGTGCCAGAAAAAATAATCTTGTATTATCTCAATCACAATTACACGACAATCAATTATAATTTACTGTTTCTAGGTATAAAATTTAATAATTTAGAACTTTTAAGTAATTTTTAAACAAATACGTCACACGATATAGTTTTGATAAAAACTGAGTATTACAAGTGAAAGCTACCATTTATACTACAAATTAATCCATTTAATTTAGGGGTCAGCAAACTGCGGCCCTCGAAGTGTAAATATGTGGCCCTCGAGCATGTAAATTTGGTCCGCTAAACAAAACAAAATTTAAATTAAATTTTCAAAAAAAGAAAAATAAATTATAATAGTTTGTTTTTAAGTTCCTGAATATCATTTAAAAACCATTTATTATGCTTAAGCCTTAGATGTGAAAAAAGACAGATAGTAAATCTAGAAGTTTTTCTTTAAAGTTTAGACTTTACTTTTCCTTTTAAACAACAAAAGTTTACATACTTGGATAAATTACTTATATAATATTGCAAAGTTTTTTTAATTGGCAATTTTACATGTTTTTAACTTTTAAAAACACGGTGACTGGGTTGAAGTAACTGTTGTACTTTTTTTGTTTCAAAAAGTTGCAACCCGAAAAACTTTAGATAGATTATTAAGGTATTTAAAGGTTTTAAAAGAAAAACTTACACTGTTTAAAATGAAAGTATTAATATTTGTTTATATTTTAACTAGTTTAACAAAATCACTAAAATTTTAAATACGTGATATGCTGTGCATTAAATAAAAAAAGATTTTTTTTAACTACTAAAAAGAAAATACAAATAAAATAATAGAAATTGATTATAAAAAGTGTACATAATGATCTACACCTGTTTTTTAAGCTTAGTTTTTTTCAGATGTCACTGAGAGTTGCTTGTAAATGACAACCTGAAATGGCTATCAACAAAATGCAAAAGACTGAAAGAAAGATAAAAAACAACACTTTATGAAACCGAACCAGAAGAGGAAATGGATATCAAATTTTATTAATTGTATTATTGCATCACTGTGTTGTTGTGTACCGTGTTGTTTTCTGAAACACAAAACGTTTCATAGATTGCTTTCTTAATTATTAAACAGATAAGTGGTCATGAAAACTAAAAATTTTTATCTAATTTAAATAACCTTGTAAATAAAATAATAGAAATAATAATATGACACAAATTTTTTAAAAAAATAGTTTTCGACTTTAGAAAAAAATATTCGTTTTAAATATGCCAGGCCTGATCCCTATAAGTAGATAAACGTGACTAAAACAGATTAAAAACAAAAATTGAATAAAACAACGGCTCGCGGAAAAAATTGAAACATGAAATTTGGCCCGAGATAAACAATTGTCTGCCGACTCTGATTAAATCCAACTGCATCTTCGTTACTTTTAATTACAAAAAAGTAAAAGGCAAACGTTTAAAATTCATTTAGTTTGTGTTTTTTTTAATATAATTTTTTTATGTGAAAGGTCTTAACAAGATATTTATCTATAAAAGTATTTTTTTAGTCTTAGCTATAAAAATAATTAATTGTTAATTAAATGACAACTTTGGCGAAAGCCGGTAGAAATAGTTCAGAAAATCTTGTGCCGTGAGGCATGCTCTGTTTTACATAAAGGTTTGATTATACCTATTCAATCATCAAACACTTGTTAGACTCAGATCGGGTCTCAGTCTACCAAGTGCTTGTGGTCTGATGATCTAATTGGTATGATCATCACTTTATTTTAATTATTATTGCAAGTTTATTGTCATACGAAGGACCCAGGCATCAAAACTTAGGCACTTATACTTTAATTAGTTTCTTTGTGAACTATATTTGGAATAAAATAAGCTAAGCTTATTTAAAACTTAAAGTTTGATTTTGAAAAACAGTAAAGTTGTTATTAATTAGACATGAAGTTTTTAAATGTCTTTTTATACCATTTTTAGAAACTATAGTACAAAAAAAAAAATTGTAAAATTTTTAGAACATACAAATACACACTCTTTTGTGTCATGTCGTATTTATCTATTACTGAAAACTTCAAGATCTTAACGTTTTACATATATAAAAACTTAATAATTTTTTAAGCTGTTTTAATCTTTAAAAGTTATGGTCATGTTAGTTAGACCAGTGCTTCTGAAATGGGGTTCCGCGGAACCCTAGAGTTCCGCGACGCCTCTCAGGGGTTCCGCGAAGCCTTTCAAAATTTAAAAAAGAATATTTATTTAATTAAACATTTTATGTAAAATTAAAATTAGGGGTTCCGCGGAAAAGTTAACTTTGGAAAAGGGTTCCGCCACCAGAAAAAGGTTCAGAACCACTGAGTTAGACAATGCTTCTAAGCTTTTAATAAAGTTGTAATAACTTACCAAAGTTATACACTACTTGATATTAATTTATCAATATTAATAATGATATTATAGATATAGTTACTAAGTTTAGACTTAAATCTAATAGGTGTAATATACTATATTAGTTGTTATGCAACATAACATATTAAAGAATTTAATAACGAACGAAAACAAAACTGGTACAGGTATTAGCAAACTGAAGTTGTCTGCTTAAATGCCTAGAAAAAAAAAACATAATGAATACTACTATATAAATCTTTAAAATGTTAGTGGCACAAATGTTTTTTCTAAATCTTCAAAAGAACTTAATTATACATAACACTAAATTTAAATCTTTATGACATATAAATAAACCAAATTAAACAACTTAATGAAAAAAAGACTAAATTGGTACAGGTGTAAAGCAAATTAAAGTTGCCTGCTTAAATATCTCGAACAAAAAGTTAACATAAAAGATACTATATAAATACTCTAAAATGTTATTGGTATAAACTATTTTTCAAAATTTTTAAAAGAACTAAACAGCACACAACAATGAATTTAAATCTTTATGACATTAAAATGAACTTATTTAAACAAATTTATGAAAAAAAACGAATAATAATACAAACGCTAGTTATTAAAGGTTATGGGCAATACCTCTAAGGTATTCTAATATAGTTTTTTCAGAACGACTATTTACAATTCTTTTCAACCTCTGGTCAAGATCTCTGTACTGTTTTTGTTTCTTTTTTGGAGGTTCACCTGCGTTTAACCTCATAATTTCTAAGCTTTGAGTTTTTTGTTCCTTGACAATTGTCTGCACACACTTAAACACGCCAGGGTTGGCACACTGCATGACGGACTTAAATCGTCTGTGCCAACCCTCAACACAGTTGTTTGTCCGGAAGCAATTTGACCTTGTTCTTTCGTAAACACTCCAAAAGTTTATCGGAAAAAGTGGTTCTCGACCTTCGGCACCGATGTAAGTGTGAACGAAATACTTAACAATAGGTTTTGCTTCATCTGGGCAACCCCTATGTTGAAGCAAAAGATCTGAGGCTAAAGAAACATCTTTGTTTACATTGTTTAATGTAGTGAGAAGTCTAGTGTATGTGTCCTGTGTTTTGTTTTGAAGCAGAGCGTACACTAAAGGGAATACAGCAGGTTTTTCGTCTAAACTTGTCTCCATGACTTCTCCATGAATGGTATATAGCTGATTGAAATGCCTTGTTGGTGCTGTACTAAATGTACCATCTGACATGAATTTTTTGTACCTAGCAAGCAACTCAAGGTTTTTCTGAGTTGAAAAAATGATTATCCTTGAGCCAGCTACTTCATTTAAAGAATCATGGAGGAGGAAGTTAGTACCGTCGTCTAATGTAGTTAGATATTCTGGCAATATTAAGTCCCGCAAGTTAGTTGGTTCGGGAACAACATTTCCAGCTTTTTGTCTCGCTCTCCTACTTCTTTGTTTTAACGAATCTCTGTTTGGTAATTGCATTCCACAATTTTCACCAGCTACCTCCAAGGATCTACTGACAGAGTTTTCTGTGCTAACAATGCCAGTTTTGCTCAATTTTTTCAACTCTTCAACAGCTTTACGTACCTGTTAAATAAAGTTGTTTATTTCAGCAGTCCCAGTTAATAAAATTTTTTAAATAGATTTTTTTTAAGCTGTTATTTACAAATAGATATACCTTTATTTTTGATGGATTTGGTAGATGAGAGTGAGACCCTACCTCTTTTATGACCTGATTTCCTCTGATGTGTAACTGAAAATTTATTAGTAGTAACTTATAAGATGATGAACAAGTTGGTAAGGGTATGAAAAAGTTGTCAAGTTAGCAACATCATAATAAATATTAAGGATAACAATTAAAAAACAAATTAAAAATAGTATTGATGTTTAATTGAATCCTTTCAATATAATTTAAATTTCAATATAACAATTATCTTTAATATCTAAGACAAACCCTATGTACTAACAATAAAAACATTACTATAAAACTACTTAATTATTATTATTGATGGTAAACACAGGGTTACCACTCAACTTTTCAGAAATTTTTTAAATGAATGTTTTCTAAATTGTTTATAAAACCCCAATTTTTACCTAACTTAATGACAAAAGTCAGATAAAAATTGGGGTTTTTGAAAAAATTCAGAAATTTTTTTTTTAATTATCACATTTTGTCTGCAGGGTTGCCACTCTTTGAGTCAAAAAATCTTCCCTGAGTGTACAGAAACTTCCCTGAGTAACCTTAAACTTCCCTGAGTTTTTTTTAATCCTTAAAAAGTAGCCACAAAATTTAAAAATTTCTAAATAAGAACTTAAAAGTAATTAAAACTAATTTTCTTGAACAAAATATTGAACCAGATTAATTAAATCTCATTAAAAAATCAAGCAAAAAATTTACTGAGTTCTTTTTAATCTTAAAACTTCCCTGAGTTTTTTAGAAAAAATCAAAACTTCCCTGAGTTTAAAAAATAAATCAAAATTCCCTGAGTTTCCATGAGATTCTCTGAGATTTTTTTCAACTTGAAAATTCCCTGAGTTTTTCCTGACATTTCCTGAACTTGTGGCAACCCTGGTTAAAATATATTTTATACAAATGATTATATAAAGAAATAAAAAAAAACTATCCTAATATTAAATTTGCAACACAGTTTATTTAGTCTTTACAAAAAGCTAAAGTTCTGTGCTTATATATTATATGTAGCTTTTTTATAAGTCTTTAGACAAAAGTGCTGTGCATAACTGTTAAAGATGTAACTCTAATGAAGAAACAGCGAAAAAACTGCATTTTTTTACAATATTTTTGTATATTTTACATATACATAAATATAAATAACTTAAAACAATTATTTTATAGTAGTTTACAAAAATATTATTAGATAATCTTCTGAATAATAGAATATATATGAGTTGTTTCAACATAAGACAACAAGTAATAATAAAAAACATTTTATAAAATTTTATTGAAAAAGTCCTATTATAATAAACAAATAAATTTAAGATTTGCAGACTAGAATAATGAACTAGTTAAAGTTTTAAAATTACCCTGGCTAGACATTTGATGTCCTTGTTATAATACATTTCACATGTATAAAATATTAAGGTGAGGTCTCTTTTAGATGCCTTGGCTTTAAAAAAAGAATGCCCTTCATCAAAGCAAGCGACCGTGTTGTTTTTCTGGTTTTTTGTAAATGTAACTGACATACTTTGATTTTGTTAGTAAAGTGAACTAAAATTTATTACCTCAGTAAGTATTACAGTTGTAGTGTTCACAAACTAAAACTTGTAACTATTAGAAATCTTTGTTAAGAAAAGGTCACTAATTTACTTTAGATAGTTACCTTTACTGTATTGCCATTTAAAGATTTTTCAATATTAACTTTAAATTAAATATTTATTAATTTTCGGTTTTATTTGTTAGACAAAATTTTCACGCTTTTAAAGTTAATTTGTCTACTAAACAATTTGTTATAACAATAGTTGTCTTTACCGTTTAAATTCGTTATAACCAATATAAAATTTTGTTTAATTTTAATATTGTTTCATTTTTAATTAAATTACTTAAAATTTCTTAAGTTTTAACAAATGGACTTTTTTTATATGAACATTATATTTAAAAAAAATAGTGGTAAATAATAACATTTCCATTTCTATGAATTAAAAAATATCAATTAACAATATAATATTGAACAGTAAATAATAATTTATCTTACTTAATTACAATTTCTATGCAACTTTATATTTATAAAAAAACATAAAACGTTTACAACTAATTAATTAAAAACATGCAGTTATAGCTTTTAACTTAAATTGTCGGAAATTAATTCAAGAAAATTTATCGCATGTAAATTAAAAGTTTTAGATTAGAAAATTTTAAATTTAAAATTAAAACGTTAACCAAAAGAGATTAAATTTTATAAAACCACTCAATTAATCAGTTTCAAAACTGGCCTTAACCTATTAATAAAATTAATAATACGATTGTTTAAGTTGATACAGTCTGGTACAAAAATTCATAAAAATAACTTATACTTGAATTTAAACTCTCTTGTCTGAAATACATACTTTTTTTAATGAACATATGTAAAAATAGAACATTTTAATAATAAATTAAAAATGTTATAAGTTTTTTTTTCGTAATATTTGTTATAAATATAGTGTCATTTCTAAAAAACTCAACTTATTTGTTTACTACTACAATTCTAAAGTATATAATTTCCCTAGCTCAAGTCTAACTACTAACTTTTTTAGTTGCAATTTACAAGCTATTTGAGCAAACTCAATGAATTGTAGAGTCGATATTTGTTTTATGTAAAGGACTTTAGAATTCATAGAAAAATGTTTAGCTTTTTAATTTGTACTATTAGTTAAAAACTAGCAAATTAAGTTGTTATCTAATTAAAAATCACTTATAACTTTAGTTACTTTAGACGAAACAATTTTTAGTTTTTTCAAAAATAGATGGTTTATAAAAAAAACCTTTAATAAAATAAAATTCAAATAACTTAAACACTTTGAAAAAAAGATAATAGCAGCTAAAATTATTATATAAATTAAAAAAATAACTAAAAAATATTTGTAACAAAAATTAGATAGAAAACAATAAAATTGTTTTAAAACAGTTATTGATTTCTTACATATTCCTCATTTATATTTTTAGTAAATAAGTTTTCGTATTCTTATATTAAAATTTATGTTCTGTTTTTGGAAATTACTAATAAAAGAAACGTCAATAAATTGTTTACTAAACGACAAATAAAAGCGCTCAAAATATTTGGTCCTAAGTCCTTTTGCACGAACATACCTTAAAGTTATCGAGTCGCACACCAAAAATATCTTTTAACGTCTTTTCCACGTCGAAAACAATAATGTTTAAAATATAATTAATAGGTGATAGTTTTTCCAAATTTAACAAAGGATTTTTATTTTATTATCACGTAGCAATTTTATATAATTCTTTATCTATATTTTATTTTTTATAAACACTGTTAGTTGAAATTTTTTATATAATAAAATATTGTATGTAATACTATTTTGAAATTTAAGTAAAGCACAAAACACAAAACTTTTTACATCAAAAAAAAAGCTCAAAAATTTTAGATTAATATTTTAATTTTCTTTTTGTAACATTTTATTAACATTTTCATAAATTTACATTATTTGGTATTTGATTTTTGTAATTTTCTTTAGTTTAATAAATGTTATTAAAGATTCTTCTAATTTATAAACTTCTATAGTTTTGATATTTTAATTTACTATAAGTTATCCTTAGTAAATATTTTTATTTAATTATGATTGACTTTGGGAAATTAAATTAGAAGGAAGTTTAAATGGATTAAAACTGAGCGTAATTCTTTTTATATTTTTTTTTAACTTCTTTTTTTAAAAGTAACACCAACACTACTAACAATAATAAATTATAAACATTTTGAAAACTTGTAAAGCTACTTAGAATATTTTTTTTAATGCTGTTTAATTATATTGTTTAACTTATTTTTTAATTATTTTAATAAATAAATTAAAATTTCTTTCTTTATAAATACTTACTCTTTTTTATACTAATAGTTGTTTAAACATATAACTTTATTCAATATTACAAAATTCTATTAGAAATTAATTCTTATTTCGAAAAAAAAAAGAACTCGGGTTGATTTTGATCGCGTGGATTTTGAACCGGGTGGATTTTGAACCGGGTGGATTTTAAACCGGGTTGATTTTGATCGGGTGGATTTTGACTCGGGTGGATTTTGATCGGGTAGATTTTGAACCGGGTTGATTTTGATCGGGTGGATTTTGACTCGGGTGGATTTTGAACTGGGTTGATTTTGATTGGGTGGATTTTGAACCGGGTTGATTTTGATTGGGTTGATTTTGATCTGGGTGGATTTTGAACTGGGTTGATTTTGATCGGGTGGATTTTGACTCGGATGGATTTCGATCGGGTGGATATTGAACCAGGTTGATTTTGACTCGGATGGATTTCGATCGGGTGGATATTGAACCGGGTTGATTTTGATCGGGTGGATTTTGAACCGGGTTGATTTTGAACGGGTGGATTTTGACTCGGGTGGATTTTGACTCGGGTGGATTTTGATCGGGTGGATTTTGACCCGGGTGGATTTTGATCGGGTGGATTTTGAACCGGGTAGATTTTGATCGGGTGGATTTTGACCCGGGTGGATTTTGATCGGGTGGATTTTGACTCGGGTGGATTTTGATCGGGTGGATTTTGATCGCGGGTGGATTTTGATTGCGGGTGGATTGTGAACGTGTCCCGTAACAACTAGCTTATTTAAATTTTTAATTAACTAACCTATGAAAGACGTTTCTTTTTTGTACTTCTTATGTCTTTTCTCCACCCGCAAAACAGTAATCCAAGGGTGGACCATCGTTTGGTGGACCTAAGTTTTACATTTAATTAGCTATTATTTGATAACACTTAATAGGTTTGAAAATATTATCTGATAATGAAACTGTATTTTAACCTACTATTAAAAGAACTTCATTTGCAAGTGATTTTCTTTTGATATTCAGTGCTTTTTAACTTGATATCTTATTTTTGATAAAACTAAAATATCTGAGTTCTACAAAGCACAAGGAATTGAATAAGAATTGCGAACGAGCGTGAACTTAGCCTGAAAGCGTTTTTTAGCAATTTTATAAAAATGTCCAAACTTAAGACCCAATTTTTTTCTTTATCTTGATAGCTAACTAATTTTTTTTTTCTAGAGAACGGTCCTTTGTATTTAGTTTAAAAAAAAAAATCCATTGAATTGGGGTTTGACTTTTTGAGTGGGGCTCATTTAGAAATTTTGTGTTTTTTTCAACTTTTTTTATTTATACAAGCTTTTCTCCACAAAATTTTTTTTTTTCCAATTTTTTTGTACATACTTATCAAAATAAGTTTAATGATGTTGTAATTAAAAAAAAATATTTTTTTTTTATACCATAAGCCTGAATAAATTTTTCAGAAAAACTTCAATTTTACACGATTTTTGTTTTTCAGATATACAGCCTTTTATGCAAAAATAAAATCTATTTTTAATAATTTTTATTTTAAAGAGATTTGTATAGTGATATTTATTCCAGTTTATTATATCTTTTAAAATATATAACCCATACAATTTTACCTAAACTCTTAACATGCTTGATGGATTTCTTGCTCAAGTGCTAAGTGTTTAGGTAAAACTTGTATGGGTCATATATTTTAAAAGCAATAATAAACTAGGAAAAAATATCACAACATCATAAAACATAAATATACAAATCTGTTAAAAATAAAAATTATTAGAAAATATTTTATTTTTGCATAAAAGGTTATATATCTGAAAAACAAAAATCGTGCAGAATAGGGATTTTTCTGAAAAGTTTATTCAGTCTTATGGTATTAAAAAATAAATAAATAAAAAAGTTTTCAACACCATTAAACTCATTTTAATAAATATTTAAAAAAAAAAATTTGAAAAATTATTATTTTTGGAGAAAAGGCTGTATAAATAAAAAAATCGAAATAAACACAAACTTTTTAAATGGGCGCCACTCAAAAAGTCTAACCCTGAAGTCAGCAGATACTGATGGCTCAGTATCTGCAAGACCCGTTAACTTATTTTTTTGTCTTAAGCCCTTCTTAGTCTTAAATCTTAATCATTTTAATGGTATAGTAATCACTTAAATAGTAGCTTAAGTAGTAAAAAACAACCGGTTATAAGTTACACAGCACAGTTTAATAAACAATATTTAATAACAAATGTGATTTAAAAAATAAGTTTTAACTCAAGTAAAATTATACAAAAAGTTTATAAAGCTAAAGAATAATTCAATAATTTCTTTGATAAGCAACAAAGTTTAATCTATAGTTTGGTACTTCTTTTAAAGCAACAAATTTACAAAAGTTCAAACACTCAACTGCAATCCACTCAGAGTTCCAATTCAATAAGGTAAATGCGCTGTCATCAACCAGAGTTCATCAATAACTGACCGTTGCTACAACAAGAATAGCATTTTGTATTAAAAGTTCGTCGTTAAGCAATCGTCATAGTGCTTTAATAAATTTAAACTTGTCAGTGTTTACAACTAGTTATTTTGTAAACTTATTAACTATTATCACAACGCAGGGACACATAGCGATTACAACCTCAATTCAATATTTTTTTTAAATAAAGACAAAGGACCGTTCTCTAGAATAACAAAAGGTTTATAATTAGCTATTAAGATAAGGAAAATAATTGGGTATTAAGTTTGGACATTCTTATAAAATTCCTGAAAAAACGATTTCAAGCTAAGTTCACGCTCGTGAATTGCGAACGTTATTGATTTTATAAGAAACGTGTCCACTTTAACAAAAAAAAGCAGGTTAAAAACAGCTTGGTTTTAGATGGAAAAAATACTAATTGTCGGCTTTTTTTTGTGATAAAACTAAAAGATCTGAGTTCTACAAAGAACAAGGAATCGTTTAAGATGTTTTTTGTTTAATTTGAATAGGAATTGCGAACGTGATTGATTTTATAAGAAATATGCCCACTTTAACAAAGAAAAATAGGTGAAAAATAGCTTGAATTTCAGCCGGAAAAAAATATTATTTGTCAGCTGTTATTTTTAATAAAAATAAAGATCTGAGTACTACAAAGCACAAAAAATAGTTTAAGATGTTTTTTGTTTAAATTTGATAAGATTTGCGAACGTGATTGATTTTTTAAGTTTTTAGACTCAAAGTTTTAAAACCATTCTTTTTAGGGTATTTTTTCATTTTTGATGCTGAGGAGATTTTTACTTGTAACATGGCTTGAACAGATATTTTTGTAATTTTTAAACAAACTATAAAACCAATTATTTTCAATTTGTTTAATGCTAACTTGGAATTTTTTATTATTATAAAGAATGGTTTTTGCTTAGTTTTTCACAATAACTATTATTGAATTGGGTTTTTAATTTTGTAGTGGGGCCCCTTTAAAAATTTTATGTTTTTTTGCCTTTTTCACTTTGCAACATTTTTCTCCAAAAATAATTAATTTTTTTTTAATTATTAATATAGTTATTTAATTGAGTTTAGTTTTAAGACGTTATTAATTTTTTTTTTTAAATTTTTTTATTACATATGCTTATAAATAAATTATACATAAATTTTTCAGAAAAGTTCCAAATTTGCATGGTTTTGGTTTTTTTTACATGTTTTATAGCAAAAGTAAATTATTTTTTTAATAAGTTTTTTTTTTATTAGAATTATATAATTAAGTTTTAGCTAAATTTGTAGTATTTGATCAAGAAATCCCTCAAATTACGTTTAAAAATTTAGGTTTAACTTTATGGGTCATATATTTGTAAAATAATAAAAAGTTGGGAAAAATGTAATATTGAGATCTTAATTAGCTAAGATTTTTTTCTGGCTAAGATTCAAAAAAAGTCTGAAAACGTTCTGCTTGAATAACTTCATCGCGGCTAATGTTTGCTAAAGTAAAAACTGGCTAATTTTGGCTAAAGTAAGAATTTGACTTACAGACTCATTTTTGAAATGAAACTAAAATAACAAAATAAAAACTCAAGTTAAAGGTTAAAGTTTCCAAAAGTATATGTTAATAAGTTAAAACATAATCAATAAAAAACAAAATCAAAAAAAAACTCTTGATTATAAATGTTTATTAAACGAAAAACAAGCGCTTATAAAGTATGTTTTGAGAATTTCTTACAAAAATCGGAAATCTTTAAGAAATCTTATAATACATCATCATACTACAATACATTTTTTACAATATAGTTAAACAGCTAATAACATTTTAAATTAATTAAAATAATAATAAAAACGTTATAATCACGTGCAAATTAAATGAAAAAACTTCTATTAAAACTGCGCGCTATTTGTAAAAGTATTTGTTTTAGAGCTTAACACTATTGTTGCATAAAAATCTCCACAGTTATGCACAAATTAATTTAAAACTTTACATAAGTATGTTGGATTAAAAAATTTAAATTTTATACAAATCACTTTTATATATTAGCTAAAGTTGGCTAAAGTATAAACTTTCAATAAAAATTAAACATTAATAAAATTTAATTTATAAAATTAATCAGTTTAGTTTGAAAGAAAATATTACTCAATGTAAAGCTCAGTGAAAAAGGTATTCATGATGTTAAAAATAGAGAGAGTAGCTGTTTAACGCTGTATCCTAAAATGGTTTGGAATTTGAAATATCAGCAGAACAACAACCTGTAAAATATTAAACTTTAAGTTGGTGAACACCGAATATAATTTGGTATAGAATTTTAATAAGTAAAATAAATAAATATGTAATAGAATTTTAATTCATAACAATAAATTTAACTAATATAATTCAAACACATTTAAAGTACCGTAACAGTATAATTATAATAAATTTATAGTGTTAAATAAAAAACTTTATAATAGTCTCATAACCGAAACAGAATAACTCTAGACCATTTCAAACGTTACATTAAAAGAGTTATAGAGTTAAAAAAGTACTAAGAGAATAAAAGATAGACTTTGTCCTTGAGATAGTCATAACTTCCACAGTTTTATTCAAAATCTTGTCAAACTTTGTAAAATCGTTTCTAAATGTTAACTAAATTTTCCATTTAAACAAAAACTTTAAATTTTCTGTGCTTAAAAAGTTATCGTCATTTAAAATTACCTTTTTTACGTGATTGATCTGCGTTTAAACTTAGCGCTGTAACAAAAAGCATATATTCAAGAAGTTAACAATGTTTTTCCACTGTTCATAACTTCTATATTTTTACTTGAAATCTTGTCAAACTTTGTAAAATCGTTCTTAAATGTTAACTAATTTTCCCATTTAAACAAAATTTATGTATATATTGTACTAATAAAGTTAAAGTATTTTTTAAATTACCTTTGTTACATGAATAATCTGCGTTCAAACTTAGCGCTGTAACAATAAGCATATATCTAAGAACTTAACCCTGTTTTTCCAATGTTCATAACTTATATGTTTTTACTTGAAATCTTGTCAAACTTTGTAAAATCGTTCTTAAATGATAACTGAATTTTTCATTTAAACAAAATTTATATATATATTGTACTTAAAAAAATTTAGTCTTTTTAAAATTGCCTTTTTTACGTGAATGATCTGCGTTTAAACCTAGCGCTGTAACAAAAAGCATATGTTTAAGAACTTAACACTGTTTTTCCAATATTCATAACTTTTATATTTTTACTTGAAATTTTGTCAAACTTTGTAAAATCGTTCCTAAATGATAACTGAATTTTCCATTAAACAAAATTTTTTAATTTTTTGTACTTAAAATATTATCGTCTTTTTAAAATTACCTTTTTTACGTGATTGATCTGCGTTTAAACTTAGCGCTGTAACAAAAAGCATTTGTTTAAGAACTTAACACTGTTTTTACACTGTTCATAACTTCCATATTTTTACTTGAAATTTTGTCAAACTTTGTAAAATCGTTCCTAAATGATAACTGAATTTTCCATTAAACAAATTTTTTTAATTTTTTGTACTTAAAATATTATCGTCTTTTTAAAATTACCTTTTTTACGTGATTGATCTGCGTTTAAACTTAGCGCTGTAACAAAAAGCATATATTTAAGAACTTAACACTGTTTTTCCAATGTTCATAACTTTTATATTTTTACTTGAAATCTTGTCAAACTTTGTAAATTCGTTTCTAAATGATAACTGAATTTCTACTTCAAACAAAACTTATATATATATTGTACTTAAAAAGTTATAGTCTTTTCAAAATTACCTTTTTTACGTGAATGATCTGCGTTTAAACTTAGCGCTGTAACATAAAGCATATATTCAAGAAGTTAACAATGTTTTTCCAATGTTCATAACTTCTATATTTTTACTTGAAATCTTGTCAAACTTTTTAAAATTAATAATTCAATAAAAATTGGGAAGTCTTGATAAATAACTTGTAGCCAATTAATTATACAATTTTTGTTTTCCATTTCCATTACAATTAGTACTGGTTTCTGGTAATTTATTTTGTTTTTTTTTGTTTAAAGGGATCTAGTAAGTAATTAACAATTATCATAACATATTTTAGACTATATAAGGATTTTCAACTTTATATTTTTTAAATTAATAACTTAAATATACTTAGAAATTAATTTTAATATCATTTGAACTTCTACAAACTAGCTTCAATCATAATGAAGTTTGTAAAAGTTAATAAAACAAATGAAAGTTTATGAAAAGAAATTTATTAAATTATGAAATATAAATGTAACGTGTAGTAGTACTCAATTTATTTTTAATTCTTTAAGAAAACTTTAACAGTGTAAGAAATTATAACAATGGCAGGGTTGCGAAATATTTTAAGAAGATTTTCCACAGGTTTTAAAAATTTCTTCCAAGCTTCAAAAATTACATGTTTTAGGGTCTACATTAATTTGAATTTATGTTTAAGGTAGCAAACTGTGTTTAATAGTATAACAAAAATAAAAAATATCGTAGAGATTTTTTTTTTAAAGTTTGTGATGATGACAAGACACTATAATCTATGTGATTTATTTGTTGTTTCAAATAAAGTTTATACTAATTAACATGTATAAGTTGTTTGAAGTTACAGCTTTTTTTCAAAATTTTTGGTTATTTTGTTTAAAAATTCTTTTTTTAATATCAAATTCAAGGTTTTTTTCGCCCTAATTACTTATTTCCAGGGTTTTCCGGATTTTTCCAGTATTCCAGGATTTCATGTAAAAAAGGTAATTTTAAAAATACTATAATATTTAATTACGAAATATAAAAACATTTTGTTTCGTTAGTAATATTAGGTAACATTTAACAACGATTTTACAAAGTTTGACAAGATTTCAATTATAACTGTGGAAGTTATGATCATGGCAAGGACAGTGTTTAGTTCTTGAACAAATACTTTTTAATACAGCACTAAGTTTTAAACGCAGATCATTCATGTAACAAAGGTAATTTTAAAAACATTTGTTCCAAAAACACTTTATAAATGTTTTAAAATACTTTAAATAAAATACACCCGCGATTAACTTTTAATAAAATTCGTCGAATTTAAAAAGGTTGTCAACGGCTGTACTGATTAAATAATGTAATTTAAGTTTATGTAACAATTATATATATTTTTTCAAAACTTTTAACGTTTACTTAGAATAGTTGTTAAGTTGTTTAGAAACAAAATTATGTGTTTAGTTATACAAGATATAAAGAGGTTTAAAACTTTAACTTATGAAAAATAGGTAATAAACGTTTATTTTTAACAAAGGATACAAGTATATGTAGCTTAATTTCTAAAAACTGGCGTATGGTAACACATTATTTTTATTAGTTTTACTTTGATATAATTAACCTAAAAAATTTTAGAAAAAATTTCATTATCTTATAATAGTAGTTTGTATAAAGTTCTTACTTTTTAAACTTTACATGAAAGAACAGTTTTATACACTAAAACAAATAATTTTACAGATATCGCGAAGTTTTAAAAATAGTTTTTTCACGTATTAAAGGTACTTTGTAAAATACTTTACATTTTTTATTACTATTTTTAAAATCTTCAATAGTGTATTACTCGATTGCCTCATATGCCAGGTTGTTAAAACAATCTTTCTAAAAGCTTTTTTTAGTTTAATAGATAATAACCATCAAAATTATTTTTATTTAATAATGTTTAAAAACTTTTTTTTTTGTTTTGAACTTTTTTTAAATTATTATTATTTAATTTTTTTAGTTTGAGTTTCAAATTAGTTAAAACTGAGTTTTTTTATATATGTTTTTTGCTTCTATTTTTTTATCAGTTTGTGAGCCTTTTTATCAATACTTTAGCTTTTTATTAATTACTTTCATCAGTTTGTAATACTTAAGCCAATATTAGCCAAGTTTTTACTTTAGATAACTTTTACTTTAGCCAACATTAGCCAGTTTTTACTTTAGCCAACAATAGCCGCAATGAAGTTATTCAAGCAAAATATTTTCAGTCATTTTTTGAATCTTAGCCAGAAAAAATCTTAGCCAATTAAGATCTCAAAAAAATGTAATAACATCATAAAACTTGATTGTATAAGAACTTTTCTGAAAAATTTATTTAAACATATGTTATAAAAATAATTTTTTGAAAAAAAAAAAAATAACGTCTTAAAACTCAATTGAATAAGTATATTTAAAAGAAAAAAAATAAGAAAAAAAAATTTTTGGAGAAAAACATTGCAGAGTGAAAAAGGTCAAACAAACATTAAATTTTTAAAGAGGCCCCACTACAAAAGTAAAACCCCAATTCAATAAAAATTATTGTGAAAAGCTAGGCAAAAAAAAACATTCTTAATTAAAAAAAAAATGTTCCAAGTTAGCATTAAAGGAATTGTAAATAATTAGTTTTAAAGTTTGTTTAAAATAAGTTAAAAAAAAAATACATTCAAGCTAAGTTAATGCTCGTGAGATACGAGGCTGAAGTTTGATAGACATTTAAATATAAGATTTTTAACACATTCAAATTTTTTAATTACAGTCATTACCGCACTTTAATACCGCTCGTACTTACATTAGAACAATGAAACTCTAGAACCTTGTTCCATGTGCGTAGAACTACGTCATCAACTAAGTAAATTAACTTTTTACTATAAAAAATAAAATAGTAATGGTACGCCGAAAAATATCGAATTTATTATTAAAAAAATAGACGAAGCTTACAATGTAAGTTAAGTTTAAAATGCCTAAACTTAAATCATAATTTTAGTAAAGGTATTATTTAGAACAATGTATTTTAAATTTTTATAAACTTTAGGCAACATAACTACTAACATTTTAATATAAAGCTGTTATATTTAATTTTAAGTTGTTTATTGAATAATTTTTTTTATAAAAGTTTATTGAAACTTGTAATGTTTCTAGTAATTAAGCAGTTATATTTATTAAAATTAGATTTTGTTATTTAAACAATATAAACTATAAAAAAAACTCTTACACACAACTTTAGTCAGATGAAATCAATTTTAAAGTAACTTAAGAAAAAACATTAATATACAAAAGTTTAAGGCATGTTTTTTATTATTATAATTAAACTAAATAAACAAGATGTTAATTTAAACTCATGTTTTAATAAAGTTTTATAGTTAGAACAAGATATGTCAATATAAGCTAAAAAAAAACTAATCATTGAATAACTTACATGTTTTTTTACTTTGGCTGTACTTATTTCTGAAGAAACCTATATATAGAAATTTAAGTATTTCAATATCTGAAGTCACGTGCATTTTGTAGACAGATTTTAAATTCCTTCGGTAAATCCCCTTTTCATTGATCTTATTTTTGGCCTTGAGCCTAAGGTCGGATCCCATCTATGTTTTGAACGGAATGCGGCCCGCGAAAGAAAATTTTCTGGCCCGCGAGCATGAAAATGTGGCCCGCTGAGCAAAAATTTATTTTAAATTTTTTAATAATATTTTTTATTTAATATATAAATTTGTTTAATTGATTTAGTAATAAGTCCCTGTATAACATTATAATATAATTAAAAGACTTTACTGATTTAGCTTAAAAATGTGAAAAAGACAGGTTAGCATTGCACCAGGTTATTTTTCTCAATTTCATAATGATTTTATTTTTACAACAGCAAATTAATTTCTGTAGAAAGAATGTAAAAAGTGCTTTGAATTAGTAAGATAGTTATATAATACCTTTTTAGTAAATAAACTAAATGCAAATGTTTTCGTTTTGTACAAAAGTAATGCACAGTAATTAACTAAAATGTCATTTTTTTACAAATTAAGTATTTAGTTTATAATGTAATTTATACCTTTGTTTCTCTCATAGATGATTTATAACTATATGTTATATTTAAATGTGCACGAACACATTAAAAAGTACATAATAATAAAAACTTAGGTTTGTTATACTTTGGTTTCGACACATTTTGATTTTTTATAAGTTTTCTGTGTACATTAAATTAGTTTCTATGCACACAAATGTACTCAGATACTCATTTTTGAACCACTTTTTTATTTAGTACTAAGTTAGAATAAGTTAAGTTTAAAAACAATGTATTATTAGTATTATTATTTCCATAAGTGTGTACAGACATGCTTAAAATGATATATATATAACAAAAACCAAAGTAGTTTTTGTTAGGTATATATTTTCAATTTTCTAACAATATTTTTTGGCAAATTTTTGTTTCTTTTGCCATTTTTTTGCTTTTTTTAATAAGCTATGGTACTTCATAATTTACAAAAAAAGAAAAAAATTCAATCAAGCTATTGCACGTATTAAACTTTGGTTGTAAATGTGCGCTACACTTTAAGAAAATACATTTTTGTGGAAGTTTTATAGGATCTGAATTTTATTTAATAGTTGATGGTCAGAAAGTCAGTTTGAAAATTCGTCTGATAAGTTAATAATTGCATTGAAAACGTCAACATCTGTTGTTAGTTTGATGCTTTTAAAGGTTGTGGAATTTTGTATAGTTTTTTTTTCTTTTATCTGAAACCCCTATAGTCTAACTTTGTTACTCCTTTTTTTTTTTTCTGGTAAAACCAAGTTAGGTTTTTAAGTTGCGATGTACGAAATACCAGAACTGCTTAAAATAGTATCAAGTTTTTATCTTTATAAGCAGTATTATTCATATGCTTACTTTTAAGAAAAGATAAAATTTCATTTCTAAACTCATAGACTAATTATAACATCAAACGAAATCTTAACCAAAGAACAAGCCAAAAGTAAACTAGGTCAACGTATTGACTTTTCGTTTTTCTACTATTTTTTGAAACTGTCGGTGGTAAAGTTTGTTTGACAAAATTGTGTTCACTACTTAAGTTATTAATTTCATAATTTCTTATGCTTGTTATCTTCGCTCATAATGCTTCCTGGTTTATTACTAAATGAAGTTAATGATAAACAACATAAGTTCAAGATCTGGTTTTAAACAAAATCATATTAACATTATGTATCTAGCAATAATTGCAGTAGCAATATTGTTTAAAAAAACTTAAAATCAACACCCATTATACTGGTGCATTGCACCTCTGCTAATAAACTAACTTTATCTATTTTTGTGCTTTGCATTGGAATTAAACCTAGAAGTTCTTCTAAAATTTCAAAGTTAGTTAAAACACCTCTTATAAAACTTCTCTAATGAGCAGGATCTGTTGTATCAGTGGTCTTATCTTAACAAATTGATTAAATTCTTAATTTGATTATTATTACTTTATAATCTTCAGAAATCTTCTAAACACGATTTTTTTTTGTTATTGAACAAATAAACAAAAGTGTTTTACTACCGCCAAAACATTTTCTTTAAAAAAGTTTTCAATTCTTAACGGTATCTTCTTTTTAGTAATCACTTTTGCTACTTTATAACTTGCCTTAACATTTTTTTCTATTAATTCTGTAACTAAAAGAAGATAATCATGTGCTTTGTTGAAACTGACTTAGGTAGTTTGTTTTTTTTATTTCGTTTCTCGCAATAACTCCTAACTAACGTTTTTTTAATTCTTATTGATCGTTTTATATTTCACATTTACTCTTTTAAAACCCAATACTTTATTGCAGATAACAAATTGCAGTAATGCTCAATAATAAAATAGTTTTTCTACTTCTTTAATGGCTTAATGAATTGTATACTTTAGTTAAAACAATTTAAGAAAGTTAATTGTCTATTCAAGCTGACTTATAATATATTTTTTTTAATATATTCGATTAATAGTTGGTAAAAATTTTTATCTCTTTATTTTGTAAACTTTATTCTAAACAGGGCTTCCAAACAAACAGGCTAGTTTAAAAATTTGAAAAACTCATACTAGGTTAAAACTGTTTAAGACATCTTTAAAACTCGGGTGTGTGTCAAATTTTTATATTTGAATAAATTTTTGAATTCTCATAACAGTTTTTATGTTTATAGTGTAGTTTATTGATTATTATTTTATTCTAGCCTACTTACATATTATGTACTTTATTTAATGATGATATTTTAGTTAGGTATTTAAGTTTGATTAGCAGCAAGTTTTTAGCTTTTTCAACTTGTAATAAAATTAGAATGGTTTGATATAACTCAGTCATGTTTGCTTTTTAAGTGTTGATCATGTAAAAGACTAATTTATTGTCAAAAAATTATTTTATTAAAGTATTTGAATATCAATTTTGTTAAAATACTTTTTAAGTGTTTTTACCTTGTAAAAAGGTATAAATATATTTAGTTAACTTATTACTGAACTTTTAAAGAGTAAAAACTATTTAAAACGCAAAAGTTATTTTTAAAGGTTAATGTTTTACAAAATATGAAAAAGCGGTTCATTATATAAAAAATGTATTAAAGTACCGCCCCAAAAATTTTTTTAAAGCTCGGTTTTTATAGAGAAATAGATTGTAAGTAAAAAGTAAAAACTTTAAATTAAACTTATATAGTCGTAAAGACAGTACGTAGTTTTTTAAGACTTAAGTATTTTAGTCATTGTAAATTTTATTTCGATAAGTATGTATAACTTAAATAGACGGTTTATGTGTAGCTAAAAGTCTATTAAAATTTAAACTTAATAAAAGTAAAACTTTCTTTAGTGTGACTAAAACTAAAACCAAAAGTTTATTTAAAGTTCACTAAAACTAAAACTGTGGCCCGCGAAGATTTTGGAAATTTTCAATTTGGCCCGCGAGCACCAACTGCCTGCCGACCCCTGCTCTAGAACCTGGTTCCATGTGTGTAGAACTACGTGATCAAAAAAAATTAACTTTCTACTATAAAAAATAAAATATTTATGGTACGCCGAAAAATATCGAATTTATTATTAAAAAAATAGACGAAGCTTAGTAAACACTCTTTAAAACCGCTCGTACTTACATTAGAACAATGAAACTCTGGAACCTTGTTCCATGTGCATAGAACTACGTGATCAAAAAAAAATTAACTTTCTACTATAAAAAATAAAATATTTATTGTACGCCGAAAAATATCGAATTTATTATTAAAAAAATAGACGAAGCTTAGTAAACACTCTTTAAAACCGCTCGTACTTACATTAGAACAATGAAACTCTGGAACCTTATTCCATGTGCGTAGAACTACGTGATCAAAAAAAAATTAACTTTCTACTATGAAAAATAAAATAGTTATGGGACGCCGAAAAACATCGAATTTATTATTAAAAAAATAGACAAAGCTTAGTAAACACTCTTTAAAACCGCTCGTACTTACATTAGAACAATGAAACTCTAGAACCTTGTTCCATGTGCGTAGAACTACGTCATCAAAAAAAAATTTAGCTTTCTACTATAAAATAATTACGGTACCTTCAAAAGCACTTAAATATTCGAATTAAAGTCACAATCTATTTATTTTAATACACATACAACAAAGTTAATAAATATTATTTTATTAATGTACACGAATAAAGCACTGTATGATTACACTAAAGAAGCATTGGTACAAAAACAAATTTGAAGATTTTTTTAATAAGTTTTTTAACAACTTTTAGTATCAAATAAACTTTGAAAAAAAGTTAGAACATATATGTATGCAATAAATATTAACGTATAATGAACTTAAAAAACACTAAAATTAATGCACACGAACAAAGAACTGTATGATTACGCTGAAGAAGCATTAGTACAAAATTATATATTTGAATATTTTGCTTCAAGTTGTTTAACAACATCTCTTTAAAATTAACTTTGAAAAAAAGTAAGAAGATGTATATATGTATGCAATAAATATTAACGCATAATGAACTTAAAAAATACTTAAGTTAATGCACACGAACAAAGAACTGTATGATCACGGTGAAGAAGCATTAGGATAAAAATATATGTTTTAAATAATGTTTTTAACAACTTTATGTATAAAATTAACTTTAAAATGAAATAAGAAAATATATATTTGCATTATGTTTTAATGCAAAATACACCAAAGCAAAAGCAATAGGTTTTGCAACAAGATTTGAAATAACCATGTGCAACGGTGCATAAAATTAAACTTGTAAAAAAAAAACAATTAATTTATCTGTTAACAACATGAAGAATCGTCATGAAGACTTTGAACTTATTCGCACAAATCGCAGTTGTAGGTTTTATTCTTTAAAATATCAAATTCTGCTCTTGTATTTTGTAGGCAACATTCATGAAACCAAATGCTGCAAATGTCACATCGAATCTTTAAAAAATAATTATTATAAGTACAAGTGTTGTCACTGAGATTGATATAGAAGTATAAATTCAGTTTATTTCCTTTAATAAAAATGTTATCTTTTCTTACCCATCGCACTGGACCAGGATAACCAATTAATTGTCTTGAACATAATGGCGAAAGCAAACGTTACAAAAATTGACATTAACAACTGAAATAATATTTATTATTATTTAGAAAACAAACTTTATACAAATACAATATTGTCTGTTAAGTCATTTTTTTAACTTACATCCTTCATGGAGAAGTCGCACACCTATTTCTGTTCGCTTTTGTACTATATTTTTCTTACTTTTAGTTGTTAAAGTAATCGTATCTGGTAAATTTGGGTAATGCTGTATGATTTGTTCTCCAGCCTACATGTTTAAACTCTTACTTATTTTCTGGGTATAACTTAAACTAAGCGAATTTAATAAAAATAAAACAGTTTATTTATACCTCAATGACATGTACCCCACAGTTTACACCATCAATTTGTGGATTATGCCTAATGCTTACAACCTTAAATTTCATAACATTTTTGGTTGACATGTTTAATCTAGCTCTCTCTTGTCTGAAAAATTTAAATAAAATTAATCTTTATAAGTTCAAAATATAAATTAATTGTCACGATGAAATACTTACATAATGTGTTCTTTAAATGTTTCTCCATCAAGCATCTCTCCAGCTTCGTCTTTCTGAGGGTCGAACACATATATGTTTCGTTGTGTTATAAACTGTTAACATAAACACTAAATTTATTATGTTATAATCAAAAAATATCTTTCGTACTTTTTTTTATAACGTAAATCCTATAATGTAATTATATTATTCATGTTTTGTTTTCTATATCGTTCACAAAAACTAAAAAAATAAATTAGATTTGTTAAGATAACAGCTCAAAATTACTCAAACCTATTAATGAGTTAAATAAATTGCAAACATATTTAAATTTACTATACTTGACATCAGTTAAATATTTAATATGTATAACAACTATTGTATAAACCAAAATACAAAACGACAATAGAATTAATATTAATAATAAAGACAACTACTGCTTAAAAATACTGTTTCATGATATAAATCTTAATATTTTCATGAATGTTTAACTAATTTTAAATTAAAAATGTCAAAAACTAACTATTCCGATCCAATGATTTCCATATACATGTGCGAAACTGATGATATCATTGTTTGAAATCTAAAATTTTTCGAGATTAATATTTGTTTCAATTGAGTTCAATAAATACAAGGCGTAAGAACTTACAGCTTGTAGAAAACATTTTTCAACTTTCTTTCCCATTTTCCCACGCACAGGGAACACGGTTCTAGAGTTTCATTAATCTAATGTAAGTACGAGCGGTTTTAAAGAGTGTTTACTAAGCTTCGTCTATTTTTTTAATAATAAATTCGATATTTTTCGGCGTACCATAAATATTTTATTTTTTATAGTAGAAAGTTAATTTTTTTTGATCACGTAGTTCTACGCACATGGAACAAGGTTCTAGAGTTTCATTGTTCTAATGTAAGTACGAGCGGTTTTAAAGAGTGTTTACTAAGCTTCGTCTATTTTTTTAATAATAAATTCGATATTTTTCGGCGTACCATAACTATTTTATTTTTTATAGTAGAAAGTTAATTTTTTTTTAATCACGTAGTTCTACGCACATGGAACAAGGTTCTAGAGTTTCATTGTTCTAATGTAAGTACGAGCGGTTTTAAAGAGTGTTTACTAAGCTTTGTCTATTTTTTTAATAATAAATTCGATGTTTTTCGGCGTACCATAACTATTTTATTTTTTATAGTAGAAAGTTAATTTTTTTTTGATCACGTAGTTCTACGCACATGGAACAAGGTTCTAGAGTTTCATTGTTCTAATGTAAGTACGAGCGGTTTTAAAGAGTGTTTACCAAGCTTCGTCTACTTTTTTAATAATAAATTCGATATTTTTCGGCGTACCATAACTATTTTATTTTTTATAGTAAAAAGTTAATTTACTTAGTTGATCACGTAGTTCTACGCACATGGAACAAGGTTCTAGAGTTTAATAGTTCTAATGTAAGTACGAGCGGTTAAAAAGAGTGTTTACTAAGCTTCGTCTATTTTTTTAATAATAAATTCGATATTTTTCGGCGTACCATAACTATTTTTTTTTTAAGTAGAAAGTTAATTTTTTTTTGATCACGTAGTTCTACGCACATGGAACAAGGTTTTAGAGTTTCATTGTTCTAATGTAAGTACGAGCGGTTTTAAAAAGTGTTTACTAAGCCTCGTCTATTTTTTTAATAATAAATTCGATATTTTTCGGCGTACCATAACTATTTTATTTTTTATAGTAGAAAGTTAATTTTTTTTTGATCACGTAGTTCTACGCACATGGAACAAGGTTTTAAAGTTTCATTGTTCTAATGTAAGTACGATTGGTTTTAAAGAGTGTTTACCAAGCTTCGTCTGTTTTTTTAATAATAAATTCGATATTTTTCGGCGTACCATAACTATTTTATTTTTTATAGTAGAAAGTTAATTTTTTTTTGATCACGTAGTTCTACGCACATGAAACAAGGTTCTAGAGTTTCATTGTTCTAATGTAAGTACGAGCGGTTTTAAAGAGTGTTTACCAAGCTTCGTCTACTTTTTTAATAATAAATTCGATATTTTTCGGCGTACCATAACTATTTTATTTTTTATAGTAGAAAGTTAATTTTTTTTTGATCACGTAGTTCTACGCACATGGAACAAGGTTCTAGAGTTTCATTGTTCTAATGTAAGTACGAGCGGTTTTAAAGAGTGTTTACCAAGCTTTGTCTACTTTTTTAATAATAAATTCGATATTTTTCGGCGTACCATAACTATTTTATTTTTTATAGTAAAATGTTAATTTACTTAGTTGATGAAGTAGTTCTACGCACATGGAACAAGGTTCTAGAGTTTCATTGTTCTAATGTAAGTACGAGCGGTTTTAAAGAGTGTTTACTAAGCCTCGTCTATTTTTAATAATAAATTCGAAATTTTCGGCGTACCATAAATATTTTATTTTTTATAGTAGAAAGTTAATTTTTTTTTGATCACGTAGTTCTACGCACATGGAACAAGGTTTTAGAGTTTCATTGTTCTAATGTAAGTACGAGCGGTTTTAAAGAGTGTTTACTAAGCTTCGTCTATTTTTTTAATAATAAATTCGATGTTTTTCGGCGTACCATAACTATTTTATTTTTTATAGTAGAAAGTTAATTTTTTTTTTTGATCACGTAGTTCTACGCACATGGAACAAGGTTCTAGAGTTTCATTATTCTAATGTAAGTACGAGCGGTTTTAAAGAGTGTTTACCAAGCTTCGTCTACTTTTTTAATAATAAATTCGATATTTTTCGGCGTACCATAACTATTTTATTTTTTATAGTAGAAAGTTAATTTTTTTTTGATCACGTAGTTCTACGCACATGAAACAAGGTTCTAGAGTTTCATTGTTCTAATGTAAGTACGAGCGGTTTTAAAGAGTGTTTACTAAGCTTCGTCTATTTTTTTAAAAATAAATTCGATATTTTTCGGCGTACCATAACTATTTTATTTTTTATAGTAGAAAGTTAATTTTTTTTTAATCACGTAGTTCTACGCACATGGAACAAGGTTCTAGAGTTTCATTGTTCTAATGTAAGTACGAGCGGTTTTAAAGAGTGTTTACTAAGCTTCGTCTATTTTTTTAATAATAAATTCGATATTTTTCGGCGTACCATAACTATTTTATTTTTTATAGTAGAAAGTTAATTTTTTTTTTTGATCACGTAGTTCTACGCACATGGAATAAGGTTCTAGAGTTTCATTGTTCTAATGTAAGTACGAGCGGTTTTAAAGAGTGTTTACTAAGCTTCGTCTAATTTTTTAATAATAAATTCGATATTTTTCGGCGTACCATAAATATTTTTTTTTTTATAGTAGAAAGTTAATTTTTTTTTGATCACGTAGTTCTACGCACATGGAACAAGGTTCTAGAGTTTCATTGTTCTAATGTAAGTACGAGCGGTTTTAAAGAGTGTTTACTAAGCTTCGTCAATTTTTCTAATAATAAATTCGATATTTTTCGGCGTACCATAACTATTTTATTTTTTATAGTAGAAAGTTAATTTTTTTTTGATCACGTAGTTCTACGCACATGGAACAAGGTTCTAGAGTTTCATTGTTCTAATGTAAGTACGAGCGGTTTTAAAGAGTGTTTACCAAGCTTCGTCTACTTTTTTAATAATAAATTCGATATTTTTCGGCGTACCATAACTATTTTATTTTTCATAGTAAAAAGTTAATTTACTTAGTTGATGACGTAGTTCTACGCACATGGAACAAGGTTCTAGAGTTTAATAGTTCTAATGTAAGTACGAGCGGTTTTAAAGAGTGTTTACTAAGCTTCGTCTATTTTTTTAATAATAAATTCGATATTTTTCGGCGTACCATAACTATTTTTTTTTTAAGTAGAAAGTTAATTTTTTTTTGATCACGTAGTTCTACGCACATGGAACAAGGTTTTAAAGTTTCATTGTTCTAATGTAAGTACGAGCGGTTTTAAAAAGTGTTTACTAAGCCTCGTCTATTTTTTTAATAATAAATTCGATATTTTTCGGCGTACCATAACTATTTTATTTTTTATAGTAGAAAGTTAATTTTTTTTTGATCACGTAGTTCTACGCACATGGAACAAGGTTCTAGAGTTTCATTGTTCTAATGTAAGTACGATTGGTTTTAAAGAGTGTTTACCAAGCTTCGTCTGTTTTTTTAATAATAAATTCGATATTTTTCGGCGTACCATAACTATTTTATTTTTTATAGTAGAAAGTTAATTTTTTTTTAATCACGTAGTTCTACGCACATGGAACAAGGTTCTAGAGTTTCATTGTTCTAATGTAAGTACGAGCGGTTTTAAAGAGTGTTTACTAAGCTTTGTCTATTTTTTAATAATAAATTCGATGTTTTTCGGCGTACCATAACTATTTTATTTTTCATAGTAGAAAGTTAATTTTTTTTTGATCACGTAGTTCTACGCACATGGAATAAGGTTCTAGAGTTTCATTGTTCTAATGTAAGTACGAGCGGTTTTAAAGAGTGTTTACTAAGCTTCGTCTATTTTTTTAATAATAAATTCGATATTTTTCGGCGTACCATAAATATTTTATTTTTTATAGTAGAAAGTTAATTTTTTTTTGATCACGTAGTTCTACGCACATGGAACAAGGTTCTAGAGTTTCATTGTTCTAATGTAAGTACGAGCGGTTTTAAAGAGTGTTTACTAAGCTTCGTCTATTTTTTTAATAATAAATTCGATATTTTTCGGCGTACCATAACTATTTTATTTTTTATAGTAGAAAGTTAATTTTTTTTTTTGATCACGTAGTTCTACGCACATGGAACAAGGTTCTAGAGTTTCATTGTTCTAATGTAAGTACGAGCGGTTTTAAAGAGTGTTTACCAAGCTTCGTCTACTTTTTTAATAATAAATTCGATATTTTTCGGCGTACCATAACTATTTTATTTTTCATAGTAAAAAGTTAATTTACTTAGTTGATGACGTAGTTCTACGCACATGGAACAAGGTTCTAGAGTTTAATAGTTCTAATGTAAGTACGAGCGGTTTTAAAGAGTGTTTACTAAGCTTCGTCTATTTTTTTAATAATAAATTCGATATTTTTCGGCGTACCATAACTATTTTTTTTTTAAGTAGAAAGTTAATTTTTTTTTGATCACGTAGTTCTACGCACATGGAACAAGGTTTTAAAGTTTCATTGTTCTAATGTAAGTACGAGCGGTTTTAAAAAGTGTTTACTAAGCCTCGTCTATTTTTTTAATAATAAATTCGATATTTTTCGGCGTACCATAACTATTTTATTTTTTATAGTAGAAAGTTAATTTTTTTTTGATCACGTAGTTCTACGCACATGGAACAAGGTTCTAGAGTTTCATTGTTCTAATGTAAGTACGATTGGTTTTAAAGAGTGTTTACCAAGCTTCGTCTGTTTTTTTAATAATAAATTCGATATTTTTCGGCGTACCATAACTATTTTATTTTTTATAGTAGAAAGTTAATTTTTTTTTGATCACGTAGTTCTACGCACATGAAACAAGGTTCTAGAGTTTTATTGTTCTAATGTAAGTACGAGCGGTTTTAAAGAGTGTTTACCAAGCTTCGTCTACTTTTTTAATAATAAATTCGATATTTTTCGGCGTACCATAACTACTTTATTTTTTATAGTAGAAAGTTAATTTTTTTTTTGATCACGTAGTTCTACGCACATGGAACAAGGTTCTAGAGTTTCATTGTTCTAATGTAAGTACGAGCGGTTTTAAAGAGTGTTTACCAAGCTTTGTCTACTTTTTTAATAATAAATTCGATATTTTTCGGCGTACCATAACTATTTTATTTTTTATAGTAAAAAGTTAATTTACTTAGTTGATGAAGTAGTTCTACGCACATGGAACAAGGTTCTAGAGTTTCATTGTTCTAATGTAAGTACGAGCGGTTTTAAAGAGTGTTTACTAAGCCTCGTCTATTTTTAATAATAAATTCGATATTTTCGGCGTACCATAAATATTTTATTTTTTATAGTAGAAAGTTAATTTTTTTTTGATCACGTAGTTCTACGCACATGGAACAAGGTTCTAGAGTTTAATAGTTCTAATGTAAGTACGAGCGGTTTTAAAGAGTGTTTACTAAGCTTCGTCTATTTTTTTAATAATAAATTCGATATTTTTCGGCGTACCATAACTATTTTATTTTTTATAGTAGAAAGTTAATTTTTTTTTGATCACGTATTTCTACGCACATGGAACAAGGTTCTAGAGTTTCATTGTTCTAATGTAAGTACGAGCGGTATTAAAGTTCGGTGATGACTGTAAGTAAAAAATTTGAATGTGTTAAAATTCTTATATTTAAATGTCTATCAAACTTCAGCCTCTTAAATTTATTTTTATTTACATTTTTCATATCAAATTTTAAGTTGTTTTACAACTTAGCATGCCTTGGTTGTTATTAGTGCATGCAATTCTGAAACATTGTTATTTCATGCTCAATAAAAAACTGGTACTTATTTGCAGAAATAGTGTGCCTATTTAGCAAAGCACCCAAAAAAAAAACCTGCAAAAGCCTGAAATTTGACATAATTGCAGAGTTGCCACAAAACCTGGAATCCTTGAAAAACCCAATACTTGAAAACTTAAGCTAAAAAATTTGGAGTAGTAGAAATTTTGATTAAAAACTGGAAAATCCTGGAGTTTTAAACTTTTTTTTTTTTTCTTTTTTTTTAATGGTAAATAAAACATCAGTCTCAAACTCTACCCCTTGCAATGATAAACGTTTTCTGGGGAAAAGTGAGTGTGTTACATCATATGTAATTTTACCTGCCCCATTAATATTTAACTTTAACTATCCAAAAATAAAATAAACAAAAAAACTATCTTTTAAACAAATAAAAAGCCCTTGGTGACACGCCATTTGGAGAACACTCACAAGGCTAAAATCTCAACACTAAAAACCACAAAGTGTGGGAAAATCATAAAGCTCAAATCCCTAAGTAAGTGTTCATGGCGCTACAACAAAAAAATCACACCAACAATCCAATCATGTGATCACCACCACCAAAGTGAACTCACAATCAGCTGTTGAGCAAATGCATAAAACTAGTATTATAATGAATACATTAGCATTAAATAACTATCTTAAAGCTTGATAATTAACTAATTTACTGAAATGGTACTCAGAAAAAAAAAATCTAAAAATTAAGCTAAATTAGATAAAAAAAAAAGAATAAAAATAAAAATTAAACAAAAACTATTAAGAAAAATGTAGTTTCTGAAACTTGTATTGTAGAAATTAATTTTAGTCTAATAAAAGTAAAAAAAAAAAAATATATATATATATTTATGCAATAATAATTAATATATACAGCTAACAAATAAATATAACAAAAATATAATAAAAACTGGATAGTAGCAAAAAAAAAGCAATCACACACAACCATACAATATATTTGCCCATCAACAGACCAAAACCAGCCAATCATGATCAGAGTAGACACAAGCAAAATTGACCATACATATAATAAGAGAAACAGATAAAAATAACAACCAAAAGCAATTAATCAAAATCTGCATGCAACACAAAATATTCAACCACAGCACTCTAAACCTACTCAGTATACTGGCTCAACAAGAATTTTTTGTAACTATATTTAAACTGATCTTTTTTTAGGTTTTTAAAAATTTCTAGAACACTAGACCACAACTTAGGGCCCAAATACTTAAAGGAGTTTAGGCCAAGTTGTGTTCTAGGTCTTTCAATAACAAAATTATTATTTTTTGAATGTCTTGTATAGTGTGTATGAACCATACTTACTGGAGTAAAACAACTGTGGTCAACCTCAAATCCTCTCAAAGTATTCAGCATCAACTTACAAACTTGCAAATTAAACACCTCATTAAATTTCAGTATACCAGTTTTTAAAAACAATGAATTTGTAGGAGTCAGTGCAGGTACGTGACAAACATATCTTACAATTCTTTTTTGCATACAAACAATTGGTTTCAAATGACAACTAGCAGCACCACCCCAAACAGATATACAATACAGGATATGAGGATAAAACAAACTATAATACACCATTTTCAAAGTACTCGTATCCAAATAATATCTTAATTTTGACATCATAAAACAACTTCTTGAAAGCTTAGACTTAAGGTACTTTAAATGTGCCTTCCAATTTAAATTATCGTCTAATACCACACCTAAGTATTTAATACTTTCACTCTGCTCAATCACAAAACCATTTACCTTAACACTGAATTCATTCTTTTTTGCAGTTCTATTAAACAGCAAAAACTTAGTCTTTGAATAATTTATAAACAATCTATTTTTACACAGCCGTTCATCAATTTTCTTGAACTCCATATTTATAACAACATTAAGGCCATAGGGGGGGGTCCACTTTGTTTTTTACAACTTGATCTTATTTTGTAGAATTTAATCTGAGCTATCAGACACTTTTAACCGCTTAAAAAAACTCAAAGTAACTTTTTAGATATAAGCGATCAAAGAAAGGGCGTTCAATAGGTTCCTTATGGAAGGCAAAAACTAAAAACGCGAAAAAAGACTATTTCACTAAAAATCTATCTCCTCCTTCATTTTTTGAGTAATCTTTCTCAAATATTTACAGAATCTGTATCATTAAACTTTAAAGAGATCTATTGTAGGAATTCTTTTAATTTTGAGTAAAAAAAAAATTATTGTCAAAAAACTACCCTTTTTTTTAGTTTTTTGTGGATAAAATTTTTATTTTTCAAAATTTCAAAAATTCCAACATTAGGATTCTTCAAAATATTAAAAGGAACAATTCCTGAAAATTTGAAGTCTCTAGGTCAAAAAATGAAGGAGGAGATAGATTTTTAGTGAGTTTTAAAATTTCCGAGAAAGTTGACCCTGAAAAATTTGCGGTCCATACTTTTGTATCGGAAACTTTTTACAAAAAATAAAATATCTCAAAAGTTAAATGATATTTTTAAACTCTATAAAAACAGGCTTGTAGTTTGTATTTAAAGCTTTCATATAAAAGCCAAAGTTATTTTTTGTAAAAAAAAAAGTCGGACCCCCCCCTATGGCCTTAACATGGTCAATATCACAATGTTGATAACTCAGACAAGCATCGTCTGCAAACAATCTCAATTTAATATTTGTAGCTGAAAATATGTCATTTATATATACAAGAAACAACAATGGACCAAAACAAGAACCCTGAGGTATCCCAACATTCAAAAATTCACGCTCAGAAACAACATTATTTACAACAGTAGACTGACTTCTATCTTTTAAATAACTTTCAATAAAATTTAACATTGAGCATTTTATATTATAACATTGAAGTTTTGATATTAGAATTTTATGGTTAACTGTGTTTAAAGCTTTAGCAAGATCCAAAAAAACAGAACAATTTACCTTTTTTTTTCACCAGCCTCAATTAGTTCCTCAACAATCTGATTTACTGCTAACTCAGTCGTACTATTTTTTCTAAACCCATATTGTTTGCAGTGCAGTAAATTATTTGACAGAAAATAACCACTCAGTCTCTCACACACCAATGACTCAAAAATTTTAGAAAAAGGAGACAAAAGAGAAATAGGTCTATAATTATTTACATTGTTTTTTTAACCATTTTTATAAATCGGCACTACCTCAGCATGTTTAAGAGAATTAGGAAACACACCATACTCAACACAACTATTATACAACATAGAAAGATAGGGAGAAATTATTTTTGCACTAAGCTTCACAAAACGAATACTAGGGACATCAGAACGCACACTCTTGTTAGGGTTCATTGTTTTAATATAATTTTCAATTTATTATCAATTATTTATTCGCTCGCTGATATATTCTTAAAAACAAAACCATTTTTTACAGAACCTATTGAAAACTCATCATAATCACAAGCAACATGTGTTCTTTTTTTATTAAATCATCAGCAATTGACTCAAAATTTTTATTCATAACATTACCATTTTTTTTTGGTTCAACAACAACATTACCATGCACATCAAGCACACCATTGATTTTTGAATGAGAGATAGGTTTAGTAGCAACAATATTGTTAATTATTTTCCACAACTTTTTACTTTTTGTTTTGTTTTTGTTTACAACCTGTTTAAAGTAAAGTATTTTAGATCGTTCAATAACTCGATTCAGAATATTTCTATATTTTTTGAATGTAATTGAAAATTTTTTTGTTTTATCTTTGATGGCAGACTTAAACATTAGATTTTTCTTTTTAATTAAAACAATAATCCCCTTTGAAATCCAAGGTTTAGCTTTTAGTTTTTGATCTTTTTTATTTAAAATTTTAATTGGTGCATGATAAAACACTGTGCTACCAAACACACTCTCAAACTCATTCCAACACTCATTTATATCCTCACCTTTTGTAATACTCATTTTCAATTTACCCAAGTTCCTTCTAAGATCATTTAAAAAAACTCCAACATCAAACTTACTGAAATCTTGAACTGATTTTTGATAACACAATTCATTTTTATTTATTAAACATTTAATTTCACAAACAACAGGCATATGGTCAGATATATCATAATCTACAACATTAACATTTTGCTTCTCACGCCCAAAACTAGAATAAACATGGTCAATCAAAGAACTAGAGGAGCAATCAGAAGAAAGTCTAGTTGGGGAATCAACAAATTGTTTAGCACCAGCACTAGAAACACAATTCAAATAGTCACAAGTACGCTGATCTCTACTAAATAAGTTTATATTTACATCACCACCAATTATAAAATCTCTTTTCTTTTCATTTAATATATCTAAAACTTTAACAAAATTTTCTTTAAAAGTATTAAATGTAGAGCTTGGGTGTCTGTACACATTACCAAGTATAAGATGTTTATTGTTTCCAAGTTTAATAGAGATCCACAAATCATCTACATCACACTGTTTAAGTGATATACCTTCTACAACCTCATAACAGTGACAAGCTCTTACAAAAAATGCAACACCACCAGATTGATTACTATTAGCAGTTTATTTACAAAATCATACCCATGCAGTTTACCCATAAAAGGTCTCAGACTAGTCAACCAAGTTTCACAAACACAGATTATATCAGGTAGATTTTTCACTAAATTCAAAAATTCCTCAATTTTATGTAGATTTGCATTTATGCTTCTAATATTCATGTAAACAACACTAATAGTATTTTCTTTTCCAAAATTCACACAATTTAAGTCTAAATATTGGTCATCTTTTCTACTATTATTCATCTTAATAGGTTTATTAAAGCAATCATAGTCAAGATCATCAACATTCTGAAATGGAAAAACAGATTTTTCACATAGATCACAATAAAATCTAAAACTATTGCTTTTAGATTGGTACAGAGCATTTTTACTAGTTGTACATTTAAAATGACATTTTCTATTACATAAAAAACAAGTTAAACAATTTTCTGAGTCTTTACAAGCTAAACTACATCTATAACAAACAGACATGTTCAAATCACAATCTTTACAAAAAAAAGGTAAATCATTTTTACATATCTTATTAAGACTCTTGTTTGGTATACTGACACATTTGCAATGCATCCATTTAAAACAACCTTCACAATACACACATTTATCTTTAGAAGAAAATCTTTTAAAACAATTTTTACAAAAGTCTTCACTCCCAACAATGTCAAACTTAAAATTATTTGTACAATTTTTACAATAAAATAAATCACTGTTATAAGAATAGAAGTTAAAATTAAGCTTAGATAGCCCAGAACAATTTAAATGTATCCATCTTTTACACCCATCACAATATATGGATTCAAAATTTGGAGGTTTAAAATCATTTTTACAAACTTTACAAATCTCAACAAAAGCAGTTTTAACTAATTTTGTCTTATATGAGCTCATTTAAAGTACTAAGTAAAATCTCAACAAATCTTTAAAAAAAAAAAAAAAAATAAATAAAAACATAAATATATTAATATTTAGAATTAAGTGATAGTTAACAATCACTTTTAGAATATTTTTTTAACTCTTCTACACAATGAACTACCACAGCCTTGCTTGTTTCCTTCTCTCTCATCAAAACCACCCCACCAGACGACCAAGAGAACTTCCAGCCATTAGCCTTTTGGAACCTTCTTGTATGGTAAAGAAGGTCCCGACTAAATTGTGATAGGTTCTCGTTGATGTAAATCTTCTCAATATTTTTACATATTGAGTTAAGATTAGCATTTGCCAACTTTTTCTTCTCTTTCATGATCTTGACCTTCTGCTCAAAAGATCTAAACTTAACTAAAATCAGATTAAATGCTTTCTTCTTATCTTCAGCCTTTCCAGTTGGTTTCATCCTTCTAAATGAAACAACATCCTTTCTATGAATCCGTGGGTCAACTATTTTCAATGTGTTCATCACTAAACTTTCCAGATTCTCATTTTCTGATACCGGTATCCCTTGGATTTCAGCATTTGACCTTCTAAGAAAGTTGTCCATCTGGTTAACTTTTTGGGACAACTAACCACCTTCTTTAACTTTACTAGCAATCTCAGATAATTTTACATTATCTGATTTTAGCACTTCTATTTGACTTTTCATGGCTTTGTTTTCCTTCTCCAGCTTGTCAAAACCACCACTAATAAATTTCACAGACTTTTCAAGCTCAACAACTCTATTCTTCTGGATCATTAGCTCCTCCTTCAGTTCCCTCATATCGTTTGAAAGACCCCCCATACCTTTTGCAAAGTCTGCCCTCACCTCCATGAACAACTTCTCCATCAATTTCTCCAAACTCTTCAAGGTTGTTGGTTTTTGCATTGACATTTTAATTTAATAAAATTACACCTTATTCAAATAGAATATTCAAATATTTGTACATTGTAGTAAAATTTTGATTTGATCCTAAAATCTATCATATAGATAATTTTTTTTTGTCATTATCAATATTTTTTATATTAAAAAACACATTCAAAGAAACTTTAAGATATCCTTTCTATGTTGTTATACTACTTTACACAGTTTTTTCACTTTAAACCTAATTTTAAACTAAAAATAGACCATGAAACATTTACTTTCAAAAACAAGAAAGAAATTCAGAAAACCTGGAAGAAATTTCTCAAATACCAGTCCTGTAGTTGGCAAAAAAAAACATGGAATTTGGAAATTTTGACAAAAACCTGAAAATTCTGAAATGTTGATATAATGAAAATTATAATTTTTTCAATTTTTAGACTTCAATCAAGAGTATATAATTTTTTAATTAGTAATTGGAAAATTATTTTTTGAACAAATTATTTTAACTAATAAAACTATTTTTTTACTTGCATTTCGATTAATTTGAATGTCTGAACTTAATTCTGACTTATGCAACTAATTAGAGAGAAAACTAAGAGCAAGAGAAAAATAAGAGCAGAGGCAAATAAAAATTTCTGATGCAATCTTTTATGCCAAATGTATTTATAGCGGCTATAATAAATCTATCTTAAATTTAAAGTATATGGTATTAGTTGTTCCTAGTTTATTTAAAATAGCTATATCATATAAAGTATCATTTAGTCAGGTTTAAGTCAATTTTAAAATTGACTTAGATTTATTACTACAACAACAAAAAAGAATTTTAGTCAGGTTTAATGTTCTTATTTAATTATGGTTAATAGTTTGGATTTAAACTAATATAAAGACATACAAGTTTAAAATATTTTTTTAAGTTATCTAGTATCTCCGTGTGGTTTTAAAGCTTTTGTGTATTTGTTACCTTTTGTTGGTAAGTTTAATTTTAAGTTTTTGTTGGTATGTTTAAGTCCTAACTTATATACTTTAGACTTTGTTGTTTTCTTTTTCATAAATTCTTTTAATTAAAAAAACACTGTAAATTAACCAAATACACATAATAAGTTCATCAAAGATAAGCTAGAAATAGTTTTCATGTATATCCAAAGTTATTTTTGTTTAAAGCAATAAACACTTTAGAGAGGCTATCAGTATCAACAAATTGAAGATGCCTGTACTAATAATAGTAGTATTGTATTGTTTGAGTAGTAGTTTAAGGGGATAGGGGGGAGGGGGTAAACACCTTTTTTTTGAAATTTGATCTTATTTTATATAGTTATTACTTAGCTACAAAATGCTTTTTACAGATTTGAAAAAATCAAATTAATTTTTGAGATATAGCCGGTCAATGTCTGAGGCAACAATAGGATCCTTATGGGAGGCGCAAACTAAAACAGCAAATAACTAGGAATCACAATCTATCTCCTCCTACGTTTTTTGAGATAACTACCTCAAATTTTCAGGAAATGTTCCGTGATATATTTAGAAAATTTTGTCAAAAAAAAGAGTTTTTTAAAAATTAAAAAATAAAAATTTTGTAACAAAAAAATAAAAAATAATACTGTTTTTAAATTAAATAGTCTATTTTTGCCGTTTTAGTTTGCTCCTCCCATAAGGATCCTATTGTTGCTTCCGACTTTGACCGGCTATATTTCAAAAATTATTTTGATTTTTTCTGATCTGTAAAATGCATCTTGTAGCTTAGTAAAAACTATATGAAACAATAAGATCAACTTTCAAAAAAAAGGTGTTCACCTCCCTATGCACTTAAATCTATCAAAAAACACCTTTTTAACTTAAGATTAATTTAGTACTAAAAGTAATCAAAAAAGATGTACTTTCAACAACCCGGAAGTAATTTACTTTACTCAAAATAGACACAAATTCAAAAACGAATTCTATATTCAACTTTCCCCTCCAAAGCTCACTTTACTCTTTAAATATCATTATAATATTTTGTACTCATAACCTAGAACACCTCCTTTTGTGAGTGAAAATAGATTTTGAGAAAAGATAATGAGTATTGGCTTCAACTGTATAAGATGAAATACCGTAAAAATACTAAAATATTGGAATTCCCCCTTCATAACTCATTTTACTCTTTAAATAATCTTTTAATATTCATTGTTATAATTTAGAACACCTCCTTTGTTTTACAAATATAGATTTTTAGTAAAAATAACGAGGAGTGACGTCATAATCAACTGTGTATAATGAAATACTCTTAAAAACGCTAATTTGTACTTACCCCCTTAAACTTATTTCAGGATTGCCAAATGTTTTTGGCATATATTCTTCAGGTTTTAACAATTTCTTACAGGTTTTTAAAATTACACCTTTTAGGGCCTATTTTTATTTTAAAACTAAGTTTAAGGTAATAAATTGTGTTAAATAGTATAAATGAAGTCAGCAGATACTGATGGTTCTTAAACCCCGTTGTATTAAACCCTTCTTAGTCTTAATCATTTCTAATAGTATAGTAATCACTTAAATAGTAACTCAAATTAAAAACCTGGTTATAAGTTACACAGCACAATTTAGTATACAATATTAAATAACAAATGTAATTTTAAAAATACCTATTAACTCAAGTGAAATTGTACAAAAAGTTTATAAAGCTAAAGAATAATTTAATAATTTGGTACTTTCTTTAATAAGCAACAAAGTTTAATCTATAATTTGGTACTTTCTTTTAAAGCAACAAATTTACAAAAGTTCAAACGCTTAACTGAATTCCACTCAGAGATTCAATTCAATTCAAAGGTGGAAAGTGCTGTCATCAATCAGAGTTCATCAATAACTGACCATTGCTACAACAAGAATATTAAAAATTGGTCGTCATAGTGCTTTAATAAATTTAAACTTCTCAGTGTTTACAACTACTTAAGTTGTAAACTTATTCACTATTATCACAACGCAGGGACAAATAGCGATTTCAGTACATAAAGATGTTATCTAAAAACTTCTTTAAGTTTAAATAAGATAAAAAAAAAAGAATTTGTAATGGGGAGGGGGGGAAATACATATAATAGATTTTTGGTGTAAAACCGACATTTTACTATTTAATTTGTAAAAGTTTATTAAGTTCAAATAAAGTTTTATGCCTAAAATCATGTAAGGAATTGAACATTGTACCTTATTAGACTTGAAAGGTAAGGAGGGTGATTAAGACACCTAACATAATTTTATGAAATATAAAGATATAGAGAGGTAAGTTAGCATTTAAAACTTTTATATAAGAATTAATTATTAAAAAACACAAGAAGTCAAGTTTATACAACACTAAATATTTTTAAAATTATTATTCTTTGTTCTATTTTTTGAGAATTCTAAAATGGGTATCAAGAGTGTGTAACCAAACAAGTGCTAGATTTGGAGAGGTTACTGATCTAAAGGACTACTGATTAAATAAAAAACTTTGAAATTCTTATTAGCAGTATTATTTAAAAAAATATTATTTCTGTTTTCTAAAAATCCCCTATAAGTCTTAGTATTTACATTTTTTCCAAAGCTTAATATATTAAATGCTTAGTAAATAGATTATCAAAATATACAAAATCTATAGTTAATAAATTATTTAAACTAAACTTACCTATATTTTATTTTAAACTAATTTAACTTTAAAATTTAACTTTTGTAAACTACGTATTAATTAAAATTCATATTTTAAATGTAAATTTTATTTTTCTTTTATGTGTATATTTTTATTTCCCAATTCATCGCCCTGTACACTTTTGTTTTCAGCTTTTTTTAGCGTCTGATGAACTGCTCTGCAGGGAAACGGCGTAATGCAATAAAAGTTTAACAATGAATTTTTATAAAAGTATATTACCAAAAAACAGAAATTTTGACAAAAGCTATTCAAGTACATACAATAAGTAATGGAGAAAAAAAGAATACTTACAGTAGGATTGATTTGTTTAGATATGGTAACATTATCAGAAGGTTTTCCAGAAGAAGGTTGTGATCAAAAGTAAATCATTAAAAAATTACTTTTATTCCTTTGCTTTTTTCATATCATTGAATTTATCATATTTAAAATATTTTTAAAATTAAAAAAAAAATTTACTATCAGTATTGAAATGTTATGATAACAAAAAGTTGTGTGTTGACTTTTAAAAAATGATAACTTAATTATTTATAAATTGCATAATATAATTGATTAAGTTAGCTAGAATTTATTTTCAAACTATTTTTTTTATCTTTTAATTTTTATGAGTATGTAATACACATACAATGAAATAGTATTCACTATTCAATATTGTTTATTTTAATTTTAGTTATTATCAGGATACAAGTTAAGGCCATAGGAGGGGGGGGGGGTAAACCATGTTTTTTACAAGTTGATCTTCTTTTAAAGAGTTTTTTCTAAGCTTGAAGATGCTTTTTATCGTTTTAAAAAATCAAATTATTTTTTAAGATATGACTAGTCAAAGTCGGCCACATAATAGGTTCCCTATGGAAAGGGAAAACTAAAACAGCACAAAAAGACTATTTTATTTAAAATCTATCTCCTCCTACATTTTCAAGCAATCTTCCTCAAACTTTCACAGTCTAATCTTTATACAATAACAAAAAACGTTACTTTGGAATTAAAAAAAGATTTGTAAAAATTTTTTTTTTTTTGAAAAAAAAAACACTTTTTTCTTTAAATCTTGTGATAAAATTTTTATTTTTTTACATTAATAATATTCTAAAGTATAATATAAGAAACATTTCCTGAAAATTTGAAGAAGATTGCTTGAAAAATGAAGGAGGAGATAGATTTTTAGTGAATTTTTAAATTTCTGAGAAAAAAAAATTGCAGTCCATACGTTTGTATCGGAAACTTTTTACAAAAAATAAAATATCTCAAAAGTTAAATGATATTTTTGAATTCTATAAAAACAGGCTTGTAATTTGTATTTAAATTTTCATATATAAGCCAAAGTTAATTTTTGTAAAACAATACTGGACCCCCCCCCCCCCCTTGGCCTTAAATAAGTCTTTATTTAAAAAGAACCAAAATTGTATAGATTAAATCTTTGCAGAACTTTAAAGATGTACATGCAAAAAGGTGGAAATGCAGCAAATACTGCTGGAGTTCTTGCAATACTAGGTCAAAATGTTGATTTTTTTGGCTATTTGCCGGAAGAAGATGAAGAAGGTGCACTGTTTGACAAACAAAACCTTCAGTAAAGTTTTTTTGTAGTATAAGTTATTACTTTTCATTAGGTTTTTAACTGAAAAATGGTTTATTTAAATTTCAAGACAGATATTACAGATCTATATTAAAAGAAACTATTTTCTTTATAAGTTTAACAGTTTTATGTTATTTAAATAACTTATGCTGTAAACGTTGTAAAAAGATTTGTCTATAATGAAATGAAGCATAATGGAGTTGGAATGAGTCTAGTAATTAAGTCTAAAGATTCAAAACTGATAGTATCAAATATAATAATTAACATGAAAAATGGTTCCAGGACAATTATGAATAATAAAAGGTTTGTTTGAATTAAAACTTTTTGTAAGGTTTTTTCATTTAAACTTTAATTAAAAGTTTGTATTAGTTACAACAATTTTATTGTAGTCAACTTTCTTTAAAACTTAAAAATCTATCAATTATTCCTACTTTTATTTTATTTAAGCTAAAACTTCAAGTTATTACGAAACACTTTTCAACAATTTTCAAACAATACAAGATGTTAAATAGCTATCAATAGTAGTATAGTTAAAATTATAAATGTATGATGTAAAAAATAGAAGTTAAAAATTAATTAACAACAAAAAAGTGTAAATTTTGAAGTACAGTGATTATTCATTTATCCAAACTTCACTTATCAGGACACTCACCTATCTGGACAGTTTCAGAAATTTTCAATATCAAACACAAACATTTTTGTATAGTTTGGTTTTGGTACTGGTTTTACGAGCGTCATTCCATTTACGGTACAACTTTTACGGTTTTTACTAAAGTTCTTTAGCTTTGACGCTCATCCACATCCTTATCGCTACTTCTACAATAATGTTTTATACCTCATCTTTTAGCTTAGAGTATCTAGTTTGTGAACTATTATTTTATTTTTATATTGGGTTGGTATAAATGGTGCTGTAGCCCATAGAAAAAGTGGTACATTATGGCTTTTTTTCAGTTTTTTTGGAAAATCTAACGATAAACAAATAGTTTTGACTTAAATCGATTTTAACAGGGTTGCCACTTTATCTAGAAACCTAGAAAAACCTGAAATTTGACAATTAAAGCAAAAAAAATCCTGGGATTTTGAACAAAAATCACTAAAAAAACTGGAAATGCCTGGAATTTTAAACTATTTTTACATGTTAAGTAGAAAATTTTTGATATGATACAAAAAAATTATCAAATAGATAATTTTTTTTGGTCATCATCAAACATTTTTTATTTAAAAACACATTTAAAGTAGCTTTACAGTATCTTTTCAATGTTTTTATACTATTTAATACATTTTTTTACCTTAAAATCAACTTTAAACTAAAAATAGACCCAAAAATGTGTACTAATAAAAACCTGGAGAAAATTTTGAAAACATGAAAAAAATTTTGAAAAAACGAGTGGCTACCCTGTTTTAAGCGATCTCTACATACATAAAAATTCTTGCAAAAACCTAAAATAGCTTTGCAAAAATGGTGAATCAAGAAAAAAGTAAGTAAAACCCCTTTTCAAGAGTAACCATTTCAATTACCAATTTTTGCAAAGCTATTTTTGTGGTTTATAAGAATTATTAAGTCTGTAGAGATTGCTTGAAATAGATCTATAATTTTATCACAGCCAAGCCAAAAACCAATTTTTTGGATCATTAGAGTTCTAGGTTAAATAGTTCTGAATATAGACACTAGGTAAATTAGTTTTGAGGTTTACAACAAAGTTATAGTTTATTGAACACCAAAAAGTGATACTCAAATTTTTTGGTTTAAGGACCTGGTGCACGAAGAACCTTTCAGTTATCAAGTCGCACACCACGGATATCTTTTAACGTCTTGTCCAGGATAAAGCGGAGAATCTTAATTATTTTCTACATGCTAGTATTATTTTATAAGTTACCTCAAATACTAGATAATTATACAGCTCAAATAGTTTAAAATAAAACTCTTTATATAACTATACAAGTTGGTTAATTAAAAAAAAACTGTATAGATTTGAAAACTAAAAAGACAAAAACAACTATTTAGATAATTTTTTTTTCTCATTGATTTTATAACCAATGTAATACAGTACTTCAAAATATACACTATTTTGTTATTAAATGATTTTGACCTCCAAATTTTTACACATACATTTATAATTTATTTATAATAATAATAATAACAAATTATACAGTATCCTTCTTTTATTGCACTAACATATGTTTCTGTGTGTTAACGAATCAACACGCTTCAACAGAGCTGTGTAAAAAAAATAAATACTGTAAGAAAAGTTTAGAAGCTTAAGTAGGTATATGCATAACATGTGTCCATTAAAAATAAAAAAAATTGCTTTAGAGTTTTATAGGTTAATAGATAAAATACTTAAAAATTCGACTGTTAGAAAAATATTTAAAATTTGTATTTAGTAAGTCTAAATTAAATAAATTAAAGTAAAAATACAAAATAAAATAACAAATCATAATATAAACTACTTACATGAAAGTGAAGGAAGTACTAAAGTACTAATTCTAGATATTTACTGGTTACTAATCATTGAAATTACTTAATAATTACAAATATTATATAGCTTTATAACAGTCAGATTTAACATTAAGTGTTTTATCTATTTTTAACCATTGATATATAAAAATCTATAGCAATTAATTTTATTTTTAATAGACACATCTATACACCTACTTTAGCTTCTATTCTTTCCTTACAGTATTTATTTTTTTTACAGAGCTCCGTTGAAGTGTGTTGATTCGTTAAGGCCATAGGGGGGGTAGAAGCCATTTTTTGACCAAAAATAACATATAGACTTATATTATAGTAAATTTCAGAATCTTTCAGATGCTTTTTTTAGATTTTAAAAATATCAAGTAATTTTTTTTTATGACCGGTTATATAAAGGGTATATAAAGGGTAACTTTAAAGCCGTTTTTCTCGAGTTTTTAAAAACGGCTTTAAAATCTATCTTCTCCTTCTTTTTTCAAGCAATCTTCTTCAAATTTTCAGAAAATGTTACTTACATTATGAGAAAAAAACGTTATTTGTGAATTTTAATAATTTAAAAAAATAAAAATTTTATGACAAAAATAAAAATAAAAAAAAGATTTTTTATCAAATTTTTTTTATTTTTTTCAAAAAAAAGGTATTTTTACTTGAAATTTTTTAAAGTCACAAATAACGTTTTTTTGTTATTGTATAAAGAATAGACTGTGAAAGTTTGAAGAAGATTGCTTAAAAAATGAAGGAGGAGATAGATTTTGAATGCATTAGTCTTTTTTCGCCGTTTTAGTTTTTCCTTCCCCATAAGGAACCTGTTATGCGGCCCGACTTTGGCCGGTCATATCTCAAAAACTAATTCGAATTTTTAAAAACGGTAAAAAGCAACTTGAAGCTTAGTAAAAACTCTATAAAATAAGATCAACTTGTAAAAAACATGGCCTACCCCCCCACACAGAAACATGTGTTAGTGTAATAAAAGAAGGAAACTGTATATTTTTTATTATTATATATTTCAGTGAACTTGTTTCACTAGAACCTTTTGTTAACAGACGATTGAATTTATATTTTGAATAGTTGTTTTTATTTAAACTATTATTGATATCTTTTAAAACATCTTGTATTGTTTTAAAACTATTAAAAAATATTTCATAAAAACTTGAAGTTCTTAGCTTGAAAAATAAAAGTAGGAATAAATGATAAATTTTTAAATTTCTAAGAAAGTTGAAATAAAGAAATGTTGGGTAGTGTATAAGTTTGTTTACCAAAATTCTTAAATAAGTTTTTATATTTCAAAAACTAGTTGAGCTATCTGTTTCATCCTCTTTAGTTTTATAATAAAGCTAATGTTAATTTTTGTAAAAAAAATCTAACCAGGGGCGTCCCGTGAGGTGTTGCACTGCCGCAATTCCACCACCTTAAACTTTTGTAAGAAAAAAATAAGTATCTATAACGTTTAAGTTATTTTTAGAACAAAATCTCGTATAAAACTCCAATTTAGACTTAGACCATTTTGCTCACTTCACTGCTGCAAACTCTTAGCTGACTGCCGTAAATGAACTCAAAATGGCAAAATTTCTTCAAGAATCACCGCAAAATCAATATCTTGCGGTAAGTAAGCTATGTTGAAAATTTTCTAAAACTATACAGGTTTTAGTATCATTCCACAAGCGGTTGCAAACAAAAATGAAAACAAAGCTGAGCAGAACAGAGACAACTCGAGCAGAAGCAATTTGAGCAGAGGCAATTCGAGCATAGGCAACTCGAGACGAGGCGATTCGAGTATAGGCAACTCGAGACGAGGCGATTCGAGTATAGGCAACTCGAGCAGAAGCAACTCGAGCAGAAGCAACTCGAGCAGAAGCAACTCGAGCAGAGGCAACTCGAGCAGAGGCAACTCGAGCAGAGGCAACTCCATCAGAGGCAACTCGAGCAGAGGCAACTCGAGCAGAGGCAACTCGAGCAGAGGCAACTCAAGCAGAGGCAACTCAAGCAGGAACAACTCGAGCAGGGGCAATTAAAGCACGTGCAACTCGGATTTTTTTTCTGCACCACCTAAGAAAAATACCACGAGACGCCACTGATTCTAACTATCTGGGTGCACAACAGTTCAAATTCAGACAATTCAAATTCCGACAATTAAAATTCTTGGAAAAATTTGCAAAAGGCCACAACTCAAAAAGTAATGTATATTTGAATATAATAAAAAAATACGTATTTAGGTCTTATTAATACCTACAAGACATCTTTTTCTTTTTGAAAATTTTGAATACAGTTTTAGATATGGCTAAAATAAGTATTAGAATACACTTATAGTTAGTAATTTTTAATTACCTTTGTAAATATTTAAAATTCTTTGCCAAATAAAAAATAGCTTGTATGTATTATTAAGACCTAAAAACGTAATTTTTTGTTTTGTTCATATATACATTACTTTTTGAGTTGAGGCCTTTTGAAATATTTTCCAAGAATTTGAATTTTCCGAATTCTCATGTAACCGACTACTCTATGATCTCTAAGTTAAATTGTTTATAGACATGACTTATCAAATGTTTAAGTAATTTGATCCACTTAGTATTCTTTTCGCTCATCATCATGAATTCTAGAATATCTAGTATAAGTTTCAAATTATGGCCCTAAGGCGTCCTAACTTTTAAAATGGCTCCTAAGGTGACCATATGACTAAATTTAGGAAACACTTATAGAGATGAAACTATTTTTTTAGCAATGAATATTTGAGAAAATACTCAATAAGACTACCATTAATCAGAAAATTTGATTTTTTTAAATCTTTAAAAATTGCAGACTCACTCACTTTTAGTATTAGAATTGTTTTTGCCTAAATCAGGTTTATTAAATTGTTTTTGTTAATTTTAAGTAAGTTTTATTAACCAAAATATATATCTGTTTTGTACAGTTTTCTAATAAATCTTACCTTGTTTCATAGTTGCTAATTACTCAGGCTAGTTTAAACTTTTAGAAAAGATAATTTAGAACAGATTCTTTTTAAAAAAATTGCAAAGTTTGCCTAAAATAGATAATTAATTTAGAACAGTTTTTAAAGTTTTTAAATGTTATTTAGAATACTTAGGCTTGTTGAAGTTTTTATTTTGCAAAACTCTGGCTGTTTTGTATTTTAATCCTTAGTTTCACGCTATATTTTATGACATAAAGACAATTTTTCTAAGTTATGCTTTTTCTTCTTCATGATAATTAGTTCTTTTTAGTGATCTACTAAGTCAATAAATTAGGATTTGATCGCAACCTTATTTTATTTTCCAAGCAAGATCCAGTCAGAACTAGAGTCAGTTAATTTAAAAATTGAAAGAGGTCTAATATAAAAATACAATTTAAATTAAATTTCTTATTTGTTTTTTACAAAGAATAAAAAAGAGAAACTTTTCTAGTCCATAGGCCAGAAACAACTTTTTAGGGCTGGATATGGTACAAAAAGTTCTTGGTTGGCCTGTGTTTTACAACGTATTTATTTATTTTAACCCGCATTTTTCCTTAAATGTAGCCACTAAATAGGCAAGGAGTTCTTAAATTTAGTAAACTCACTCGTACGCAAACCACCTATATCACAAAATTATTAACAGGAACACTTTTGAAATTTTCTATAGCTGCATGGAAATTTCAAAACAAAATTCTTAAACTAATAACAAAATATTAAACAACCTAAACCTCAAACAGCAAGAAAAAACCTGCAAATGCAGAAACGAAAAATGCCCTTTAAACAATAACTACCTAGCAAGCAACCTAATTTACTGAGCTACATTAAAAACAAATAACATAACAAAACTTTATGTGGGTTCAACAAGCACAACATACAAAAATAGATACAGTTATCATAAGGCAAGCTTTGATAATAAATTAAAAAGACATAGTACTGAGTTATCAAACTACATATGGGAACTAAAAGACGCAAACAAAAACTATAATTTAAAATGGGAAATACTGTGCAGAACTCAAACAAAACCAAAAAACAACAAAACATGTAAATTATGTAGTTTAAAAAATACGAAAATGAAAAAAGAATCTATACTAAATAAAAGAGAGAAAAACAGCAAACCTGTCTTCACAACCAAAATATGTATTTAAAAAAAACAAAAAATTTAAAACATAGCCAAAACAGCAACACAAGAAAACTAAAAATAAGAACAAACAAGACAAAGCAAAATATTAATTAACTTGTACAGAAGTTGTTTTTAAGATTAGCTACCTCAAATTATTCAATCTATTTTACACGTTATAATGTGTATTTTTGTGATTCTTTAAAAAATTTGCTGTTAACTTTATTGTTCTGATGAAACGTGTAAAACGTGAATCGTGAAGCGTAGAAACTATAGTAAACAAATCGAACATTAGTTGTTTTTTTTATCATTACTAAAACTTTTTGTATATATATATTTATTTAAATAACTTTTTAGTACTACATATATTGTACAGGAATCTAAGACAATATTCATTCTGAAACATCTTTATTAAAGCAAACAACAAATAAAATCGATTTCGGCTAACGCTTTTCAACTACTTTTGTTAGCAACTAATTTTAAGATTAAATTTTGAGTAAATAAATAGTCAGAGGTTACATCAGAAAAATCAATTAACTCTAATTAGCATAATTGAGCAAAAATTAATTAATTAGACATTTACAATTCATAAATACATATATAAAACAGTTGATCAGTAATTTAACTAAGATAAGCAACAATAAAAATAAAAAATAAGCGACAAAATTCAAATTTAATCTATAACAACTTATAAAGATTAGACTTATAAACGTATTGTTGCTTACAAAAATTAGATTCCTGTACAATATATTTATTTAGTTATCAGTAGTTTACAAGTAGTTTTATTGTAACTTAACAATACATAACAATTACTATTCAAATTTCAGAGTTTACAGCTTGATAACACCTTTAGGTATAATAATTATTGCAATAAACCTTTTGAATAATTTGTTGTTTATTAGTCTCCTACTAAGACTTTAAAGTTGCTAGAATTTTTTTTTACTCTTGTAAACTTTTTTTTTTTTTCTTAATAATATTTAATTGTTTTATAAACTTTCATTATTTTTTACACTGAACACTAACATAAATAAATATTAATAAAATAGAAACAATTTGCACAGTACTTTTTTTTAAACTCACATATATTTCTCTGTGTAAAATGATTGGGCCATATTACAATATATTGTGCAAGTGTTGGTTATAAGTTGTTTTTAGCTTGTTCAATTTTTTATAGTTTAAGTTTTCATTAAAACACTGTAGTAGTTATTGCTAAAAACTTTGATTGTTTAACCAAAGGCATTATCTTGCTTTTATTTAATGCTAATTAAAAAAAAAGATTTTCCTCTCTTGATATTTTTTTAAAGCTGCGAAGTTTTGAAAGCTTTGTTAATATTTTTTTGGTTATAATTCTTGATAGTATTTCCAATAATACTAAACATTTGTTTGATGATTGTTTTTTAATGCAAACTAAAAGAAAGTGATATAAACTAATACATTTCCGTATATTACAAACCGCATTTTTTGTTTAGTTATTTATTACACTTTAAATGTGATAAGTATATATGTGTGATAAAAAAATTATTTCGAAGTTTAATTTAAATAAACAAATAGTTAAAGTACTACAAATAAAAATAACTTTATTAATAACTCTTTTAGTGCTGCAACTGAAGTTAACATTGATGATTTCAATACGATTATTTTAGAGAAATACAGCTGGATTCACTTTGAAGTATGTTAATATATGTACACATTTCGATAACTTAATTTGCTATTACTAGTAAAAAGGTAATAATTAATAGAGATATAGATTATTTCTACTGAGTGGAAAAAATGCATTTAAAAAGATTATATTAGAGACCTAACTATTCAAAATATAGATTTAATCGTTTGCTAACAAAAGATCCTAGTGAAATAAGTCCACTGGAATATAAATAAAAACAAATTATACATCAATCTTCCTTTATTTTACCAACATATGTTTCTGTGTGTTAACGAATTAACAAACTTCAACTGGTTTCTGTAAAAAAATAAATGCTGTAATGAAAGAATAGAAGCTAAAGTAGGTGCATGCATGTGTTCATTAAAATTAAAATAAAATAATATTATATAGTTTTATAACAGTCGGATTTAACATTAAGTATTTTACCTATTATAACTATTAACCTCTAAAAATATGTAGAAATTATTTTATTTTAATTTTAATGAACACATGTTTACACCTACTTTAGCTTCTATTCTTTCATTACAGTATTTATTATTTTACAGAACCCAGTTGAAGTGTGTTGATTCGTTAACACACAGAAACATATGTTGGTACAATAAAGGAAGATTACTGTATAATTTGTTTTTATGATAAATAAACTTATTAATAATAATAAAAAAAAAGTTACTGACCAGGTAGGGTTAAGGTTAAGGGTAACAGTGATAGTAAAAAACAAAGAAAAATAAGTAATGATAATTAATAATAAAAAAAAACAAAAAAACAAACATATCGACGAAAAAGAAAAAAAAAAAGCTATCACCGAGAATAAGGGTTAGGGGTAACTAACAGTTATAGCAAAAAAAAAAAAATTTTTTAAAAGAAAAAAAAAAAAATTTTCAACCCAGGCAAAAGTGACCCCTCATGCAAAAATGTCTTCGTTCAAAAGTGTCCCTTTGTGCATGTTTGACACCTAACCAATATTCATATACAGCAGGCACGTAGCTTGGTACGTTTCTGCAGATTTGCAGAACCGTATACTTTTGTGCGAAAAAAAAAACACTTATGTTTCATTTCTTCACTTCATTAAGGCCCTGCTTTCTTAGCTTTTAGTATTCATTTATACTTAGTTTTGCACTCCTGAGAGATAATTTTGACATTTATGTACTCTTTAGCACTTTTAGTGTCGTACAAATTGAACGAATTAAATACTTTTAAACTGTATACATTTAGCTTATATAGATTTTATTTATCAAAAAGCTATGCATTGCTCAATTGGTTCTAATAAAATCTGTGAATTTTTCTTCAAAAATCGAAATCGTACAAGTTTATGTTTCAAAAATTTGTACAGTTTAATGTTGTTTCTATTGACTAAGTTAAATTTTCGACTTTGAAAAATTCCTCAAAATTTCCGAAAGTTTTACAGTTAACAATATAACTGTTTTTGATTTATACTTTCTTATACTTATTTTCGATGTAAGTTTTATGGGTTTACACAAGTGGAAACACATAAGTTTCCTTGTATAAAGTTATCATTCATAGTTCAACATTCCATTTATTTTTGAAGTATTAACATAACTGCATATTTTCATATTAAACTCAATAACATTAGAGGTAGTTTTAATTGCTCTGATCCCGCGTACTAGAACCTTATCACACGTCATTTCAGATTTTTTATTTTTTTGCAGATTCATAACTTTTTTGAGCTAGCTACGTCCTTGATATACAGTTTAGTTTACAAACATTAATTAATGAGATAAACTAAAGTAAAAAAAAAACTTAGAAAAAGTTGTAAAATAGTTATATTATACAAATGTTTAGTAAGTAATTTTAATATTTAAAATAATTTAAGTTAGCAACAGTTAAGCATAGGTTAATCATGTTAAAATAAAATCAACATCTTGAAGATAGGTAAATACTTTAGAATATTCTAATATTGTTAATTTTTAAAACTTTTATCACTTATAATAACATGTTTATATTTTTTTATGACATTTTAATAGTTTAAAAAGTTATCGATATGTTACCAATTCAAATTTAAGTTATTCCTTACACCTTCACTTTAAAGTTAGTTAATTTTATAATGATAAACCTGTTCTAAACATTTTTTTATTTAACCGCGAACTTTTTAAATTAATTCTTAAAACATATATTAAATGGTAATAACTAAATCAGTATATGATAATTTTTTTCTTTTTCACTAATTAACACTTTAATTGGAATTCATAAAACTAATCACTTCAATATTTATGTGTGTTTTATTGTTTTAGGCTTCATAAACTTAATTACGCAATAAACGGACTTTTATTATCAGTAAAAATACTTAATAATTTTTTATTTATAAAGCTTGAGTCTTAATTGTTCTGTGTTTATTATAAAGTATTTGATTTTTAATAATATAATGTAATGTTTATTTTAAAAGGGACGAACTGAATCTGTTCAACAAATGATGGAAATTGTATGTGAATATAATAAAACCAATGATCAACAAGTTTACGTATCTGTTGAATACGAAAAGCCAATACGCTCCTTTCTTACTTCCTCAATTCCTTATGCAAATTTAGTTAGTTAAAACATTATTTAAATTAAATTATTACTAGTTTTAATGTTGAGCAGTATTGTTTTAAATAATTCTTTTTGGTTTAAAAAAATAAAGCTAAATATATTAATTTCAATATACCGATTATTGGTCTTAATGGTGTACAGCTGTGCGCAGTAGCGTAAATAGAACTTATATTATTGTACATTGAAAATTAAGTAAGGTAAAAAGTAACTTTTAAGTGACGTTTATTTTGTCAATTTCTACAAGATACAGATCGTAATTCTTAACAGGTTATTTATAAATAAAGACATTGAAATTTTTTTTTTAATTTTTATTGTCAATTTTCCACATAACTTATTTTCCATTAACTTAGTGTGCACAACCTTTAAAAAGGTTAAAAATCTCTGATCTAGATGACAATAATTAACTAATACTTAAATTATAGTAAAAAGTTCGCTAGTATATAAAGCAGTTAAATGTTTTGCCACTAGTTGTGCTACAAATTCGGATAACATTTTAAATCCTCCCCTTTATTAAAAAACAGAAAACTTCAAAAACAACTTATTGGAAGCAGATTATTGAAAAACTTCAATATAAATTTTTTTTGATTTTCTTTGTTAACATGAATAATTTCATAAAAAAATAAAAATAAAATTCATTCCTACAAGTTGATCAAAGTTTAGTTAAGATTAGACTGAGAAAGTTTTAAAACACTTGCTCAAAACTGAAGGAGGAGCTAGATTTTTCATAAATAGTCTTTTTTCGCCTTTTTTGTTTGTTTTACTTAGATAGTAAATAAATATATCTTTCTTGGTTGAGTTTATTCACAAACTAATTACAAGAATGGTAAAGTCTGTAATACAAAACATAGTTAAACTAGGTAAATACTTATACATCTCCCCCCAGATTTTATCTACGAAGGAGATAAAACGTTAATATCACCTAGCGAAACAAAATTATTTTAAAACAATTTGTTTCAACTTAAACACATTTTTCAGGTCTAAAATTCAACGAAATTAAACTCAAGAGGACAAAAAAATTAAAAAAATTACGATTAGCTTAGTTCACTATTAAATGATTTGTTAAAACAAACTACAACTTAAACAAACAAACAGTAACAAAAATTTGAGACTTAATCTTTACTTTTCTTCACTTTACTGAATACAAGCATTCAAAAACTTAATTGCTTTACCGATTTGAACTTTTCAGCTTTGAAGAACGAAACCACACGCCACTCATCAAATTAACTTGAAACTTGACTTAATTTGCCGATAAACATCTTTATCATAATTTTGACTTCAAACAAAGTAGAATGTGCATTACTGATGGCATTAAACATTGAGGAAATACTGCTACACTTATTTTCCAAATACTCAATACCAACTAATAGTTCGAATTTTCGAAAGTCAATCCTTGTGTCCTCATCCAAGATAACTTTGAACAGATGGCTGTTAGACAAGTCTGCTGCAAAGTCAACTACAAACTTTATGACGTCACCATTAGACTGAAACTCATTCATTAGTTAGACCATAAAACATTAATTTACAGTGAACATTCCAACTTGACAATAAATGAATATCAGCAACATCGGTGTCACGAAGCTTTTTAAAAGCATCATAAAGTCTTACACGGAAACGCTGCAAATAATCCGATAATTTCACACACTCATCCCAGACACATTATTGTTTGCAAGTAAACTTTGGTGGTCTGTTTGCTTTTCTGTATAAAATATAAGTCAAGAAAATATAGATAAAAGCAAATCCGAGCCATTCCAGTTCAACATCAATTTTGAAGAAAACCATTAGTACAGAGGGAAATTACACAATGCTTATTCAAAAAGAATCTTCCTTCTGGAAACACAGAACATCAAAATTTTTCTTGACATCTTTTTTTTCAAATTTACCAGAAAAGACAAACTTTTACAGTGGTATGTTTGCTTTTCTCAGATAAGGGATACTACTTAGACATTTGCAAACATTTGTAAATCTTCTTAGAAACTTACGATTTTGAACAGTTAAGCGACCTGATCCATCAGTTTTGACAACACATTGATGACAGTCCATCACTTCCACCACCACTCCACTTTTCCCCCACTTGCTAGGAAAGTTACCTGTTTGATTTAGTATCACGACATGATCACCGCAATTCAAAGGTGGCAAAGATTTTGTGTTCTCACTTTATTTTCCAGAGACTTAACAAAACGAATACTGAGAGATTCTTTCTTTTTATTCCAAATTTCACGCCAAATTTTTGAGATCTGCGGTTTATTGTAAGTCATAACTTTCTTTCTGACGTAAGGTAATGACTTCTTATCATTTGGAGGTAGGTGAGGATTGCTTTGGGATTTTTGCGGTTTTCGTCGCCATCCAGTGTGTAGAAATACATTTTTCTGTCCCTGTACCTCCTTTTTCTTCTTTTTACGCTCGAACATATTTTTCCTACGACCTTGGCTGCAAAAGTTATCAAAGTTTTGTGTATACAATCCACCAACTACAAGTGCATTTTACTCATCAGCATAATTTTGGTGACTTTGATAAACTTTTTTACGGGACTTTATCCAGCATTGTTTGCAGGCAAAACACTCAATATACCTCATACTTTTACTGCTCCAAACAAGTTTATCAGTTGATTTATTACATATGCCACAAGTTATTTTACCACTTGGTTTTTGTGTGGTTTTCTTTGAGGATTGGTATGAGAAAACTGAGGCTGTAACAGCAGGTTTCGACATTGCATCACGTGCCATCTCTTTTCCTTCAATAAAACGGATTGTCTCATTGACATTTCTTTCATCTAGATTTTCCCATCCTAGCACCACTTAACGGATATCCTCATCCACTAAACCTGTTACCATGACATCTTTTAGGATTATGTCTGTAAAATCTATCATTTTATTACAGCCATCCTTTGGGCATTTACATGTGTACGAGCATGTACTGGCTTTTCCCTTTAAACGGGCAGCAAATGATCTAGTATTTTCAGTCAAATCCTGTCTTGCACTAAGAAAGTCTGATCGTCGTACAACAACTGAAACAGGAATAACTGCAAGCTGCTTGACCCTCCTTAAAAGCTCTTGCTCACTTAAATTTACTACATCTTCATGTCCCTTCAGAATAGCATCCCCTAGATCTTCCTCACAGCACTGGTACAGTTGACGGCATTTTTCTACATCTGTCATCTCTATGCTATCTTTAAAAATAGTCCACTTTTGTACAAATATGTTCCAACCCTCTTCATTGCAGTCTGTCCCTATTCGAGGACGGTCCATCTTTGGAGGCTTTGGTTTTAAAGAATTTGCACTAATGTGAACATTGTTGTGAATGATAAGCAAAGAGGCAACTACAGAAGAATCGACGTCTGGTGTTTCATATGTGCAACTCTCAAGAGGGCATTTAATCACAGGCATCGTTGATTTAATTCAGCTTGACTTTATCATAAATAAATATATCTTTCTTGGTTGAGTTTATTCACAAACTAATTACAAGAATGGTAAAGTCTGTAATACAAAACATAGTTAAACTAGGTAGTTACTTATACAGATAGTTCCATAAATAACCTATTAACTCTTTTAATTTAATCGCTTATAGCTCATAAAGTTTTTTGAAATTATAAAAACGGTAATACACTACTAGCAAATTAGTTTTGAATATGAAATAATTATAAATTTTATAGGTATAAAAAAAGTTGATAACATTTTACATATTTTTATTATATATTAAACATATTTTTGGTGCACATATAACAACAAAATATTGAAAATTGATTTTTAGAGTTATAATTTTTGTCTATTTTTCAAGCATTGTTTCTGGATTATTATTAGAATTAGTATTAGACGACAATTATTAAAATTAATTAAAGGTCATAGTCAGTGAAGAGTACGCAAAAAGTAAAGGATTTGATACACCTACTCAGTGTGTTAAGTCTTTCCTAAAGCACGCACGCCAAAAGTAAGTTTATTAGAAAGTGACAATTAAATATTGTGTTTAAAAAAACATAACTTAAAAAACTCACTCATTATCATACTTGATAATGTTTATCACCACTTTTTAAAAGCTTGTGGGAGAAAAAATATTAAAAATAGATTATTTTCCTATGTTTCTATGGTGTGTTCAATCAAAATTTAAATGCATAACTTTCTAATGTGTACTTGTTAAAAATTATTCTTAAAATAACAAGTAAACTGATCTATTTATAATTGTTACGGAACTGTAAGGTTTAATTGTAAAATAATGATTTACACACTCATTATGAAAAAATTAGTTTTCTAATTATTGATATACGCTCTAACAAAGAAAATTATAAATAACGATATATGATTAATTGTGATTATAAAAAAGTTTTAAAATGTAGTTGCTTAAATAAAAACTTTTAGAAAACGTTATATTCAATTAATAAATTTTACATATTAAAAGTATTCACGTAATTTTTTACTTAAAGGTGTCATATTGTTTGTGCTTGGGGCAGTGATGGTGCAGCTTGTGGAACTTCAAAAGTTGATAATAATATTGTTTCTATGGTTTCAGCTTTTCCACCACCAAATGGTGTTGTACGTGACACATTAGGAGCAGGTGATACTTTCAATGGTGCTTTAATCAATTATTTGTATCCTCGTGTATTTTCATCATCAAGTGAAATAGATATAAGAGAAGCTGTGAAGTATTCATGTCTGTTAGCCGGTTACAAAGTCGGTCAATATGGCTACTCTTGCTTAAAAAAGTTTAAGTAATCGTTTTTATATTTACAAATACTATCTAATAACTTAATCTATATACATAATCTGTATTTGAAATGTCTATGTTAAATTGTTTTCTGTTATAATCATATAATTATTAATTCTTCTAATCATATTTATAATTTTATAGTGTTTAATTATTTTCAATAAAATTAACCGAATTAATTTTATTGGACTCTGTTATAAACATATAGTTTAAAATCATACGAAGTTTCTAGTTAAAGTCAAAAACTTTAAGTAGGTAAATAATAACTACACTTTGTTAGATAATTTTATAGTTTTGTACTAACTTTAATTAACCTGATCACAGTTTACTAATTTAAAATCTGAAAGCCTTTATTTTTTAAAACATTTACTTTTTCAAAATTTAATTAAATTCTAGTTTCAAAACAATATTTCATTCAGAGCTATTCATTCGTAAATGAAATGAAATTAAAATTAAATTATTATTTTATATAAGATTCTATATATAATTTAACTAATATTTATTTTAACAGTTTATTACTAACAAAACAATGTTTCACTCCTATATTTGCATATAGTAGATCGAGAACTTTAAATTGTTTAATTTAAAACAAGTTACAATATAATATATAATTTAAGGGCAAAATAATGTTTTGTAGTTTTGTTTACTTAAATAAAACCTGATTAAATAAATTCAAAACTTTTTCTGTTTGTTTTTATACAAATTTGAGAACTATTATTGTTTAGTTTAGAACTAAAACTATCAAATTTAAGCATTTTTATATAAAAAAGACAAAACAAATAATTCTTTCTAGTAATTCATTAAACTTGTTCTTGTTTAAATTAACATTTGTTATAATTATATCCCAATAGTTTTTAATTTCACTTCATTTATATGATGTTAAAACTTATTAAAGATATTTTGCAATTTTTATACTCCGCTACAGACAACCAGTTATCCAGTTATAAAAATAACTGTAAACAAAAAACTACTGTATAACGAATTAAAATTAAGAAAATGTAAAATGAAATGTTAATATATGCTTATAAGAAATATATATGTAGTTTAAATTATAAACAGTTTCCCAATTTCAAAAATAGATTCGGTTCCGACCGGATCCAATTTTTTGAAAACAGCAATAGTTATTTTTAGTAAAAAATGCCTTAATTTAAAGAAACAATTACACTAAGTTAAGAAAACGTTCCCTGAAAAGACACAAGTAAACCATCAAGCATAAAAAAATCACAGTATCAGTACTTTCACAAATTATAATTGGTGTTCATTTTAGGATTACAAATATTTATTTGAGACACATATTTCTGACATTTAAAACATGTTGATTGGTTTACAGTAGTTTTGCTTCCTTCGTTTCATGACAAACCAATAATTTTATATGTATTAGTTTAGTCTTTAATAACTTTTTTATTCCTATACAATTCAGGTTTTGTACACTTATTCGATGTTGAATTATAAGCTACTAAAAATCCTCTAGTTAATGAACCTTAAATGCAGTGTTTTGATTGCAGCTGGGTATAATCGACATGGGAATTGGTCAAATATGTATGAAGACATTTTGCACGAAGGATCTTATTTCTACGATTACACTTTTGCACGAAGGGTCATTTTTGCACAAGAGTAATAAAAATAGTAGATAAAGAAAAGAAAAAAAGATAGATTAATAGAATACAAAAAGGAAGAAAAAATAAGTTTTTGAGGTTAAGGGTTAGGGGTAACAATGAAAGGAAAAGTAAGGGTTATTAGTCAAAAAAAATTAATTAATAAAAAAGAAGAAAAAAAGTTATTGATCGAAGGTAAGGGGTTACAATGATAGTAAAAATAACTAATAAAAATAATGATAAAAAGGAAGTAAATTTTTTAAAATACAAAATAAAAGTTACCGACCGAGGGTTAGGGCCTAGAGGTAACAGTGATATTAGAAACAAACTAAAATTTATAATAAAATGAATTAAAAAATTTTTCAACCCGTGCAAAAGTAACCCTTCGTGCATATTTGACACCTATCCATTCGAAATAGACTTTTGCGGCACGCTTTACTTTTTTATACTAGTATTTTTATATATTAGTTTAGTGCAGAGAAAGCCCTAATAAGAGTAGCCAAAAGATAACAAAGTACAACTTTACACTTACAGTTTAAAAATAACAAATTTAAACAGTACTCATTCTTTAATTACACTAACACATGTTTCTGTGTGTTAACAAGTTAACACACTTTAACGGAGCATTGCAAAAAAATTAATTCTGTAAGGAAAGAATAGATGCTAAAGTAGGTAAAGATATGCGTTTATTAATCTATATGTTTTCATTTGATTCTTATTAGACTAAAAGTAAGGTTTTTATGTGATTACATCCCTCCAAATTCTTTTAAATATCTAATAGTTGTTTCAAATATTATTAAACTGATTAGACACTTTATTCAAAAAAGGTTTTATTCAAAAAAAGTTTCCTTTTTACATTCTTGCTGACTTCAACTTGCAAATATAGACTGACTGGAATATTGCAGACACAACTTACAATGACTGTCACATAAGCTTTACTAAATTTTGTTCAGATAATCTTTTTACACAACTTATTGATTCACCTACACATAAAGACGGTTACATTCTTGATTTACTGCTTTGTGGTTGTATGGGTTTGGACAGAGTTAAGTTTCATTCGGTTGATTGGCCTTTAGCCGATGCTAATGACCACAGCGTTATTTCGTTTTGCGTTAGTATTGATAGGGGCACAAAGATACCTAGATTTTTACAGAGAAAAAATTGATAACATTAGTAAATTTTTGTCAGAAATAATAGAAAAATTAAAAATAACAATTCAAAAAACTTACAAGAATTTTATGACGAATTTACAAACACATTAAACTTTTCAATCAAACAATTTGTGCCGTTAACTAAACGTCACAGAAAGTTTAAAATATATCCTTTTAATATAAAAAAACTGTTCAGAAAAAAACTAAAACTCTATAAACAATGTAAAACAAATAAGCAGATGATAAAGAAATACAAAAAAGTTTATTTAAATATAAAGAAGAAATTAAGAAATTTAAAAAAGTGAATACCAAAAAGCAATTAAATTGTTTTATATGGAACATGAAACATGTTTTTTCTAAAGCGTAAATGCAAAAAAAAATTACTGCTGTATAAAATCTAAGCTTAAGATAGCACCTGCTTTTTCTGTTTTGCATGACAATAACAATTTACCAATAGAATCTGACTTTGATAAAACCTCTTTTTGTTTAATAAAGCCTTTAAAAAAGTATTTGTTAAAGAGGATGAAAACCAAAGTTTTGAACTTATTGATAAAGACTGCTTAGAAAAGCAAATTTTTTATAAGCAATGATGAAGTAATTAAATCTGTCAATCATTAAAAAGATAAAATAATATTAACACCGGATAATATTCCTTCGTTTTTTATTAAAGGTCCAATCATTCTATAATTTTTCCAATATCACTAATCTTTAATTGTTCTCTGGCTACATCTTCTTAAATGTAGCAAATACAATCCTTTGAATTACAGACCAGTTTCTTTGACGAGTAGCTTTTGCAGAATCTTTGAACATATAATTTCTATAAAAATGCTTGATAATTTTTTTTTCCAAATAACCTTACTTCACCTAAACAGTTTGCTTTTCTCCTTAATTTAACATCCTGTTTTCAATTATTAGACTGCTTAAATTATTGGTTGGTGTCTTTTTCAAGCAATAAGTCTACTAAAATAATCTATACAGATGTCAAAAAAGCTATTGACTCTATCTCCCATATTAAATTAATTACAACACTATCTCAAAACAATTTTCATAGCAGTCTTGTCAGTTGGTTGCAAAAGTTTCTAAACGATAGAACTCAAAGGTAGTAATTAATAACACATTTTCAGAATCTTTACCTGTTTTTAGTGGAGTCTCTCAAGGAGGGGTTATTGTTCAAATACTATTTATTATTTACATAAATGATATAGCTTCAGAAGTTTATGTTAGCAGCAACATTGACCTCTTTTCAGATAACACAAGAATTTTTAGCCAATCGAAAACAACTTTACAGAATTCCTAAGATAAAATTTACAATGAGCTAAAGGTAAGAAAATTAAACTTAAATCCTAGTTAATGTCGAGTTCTAATTATTAAAAAAAAAACACTACTATCTCTACTTTTGACTTTAAAACATACGTTACAAACTTATCTCGAACTAAAGTGTTTATAAATCTTGAAGTTTTTGTTGCTGACAGTTTAAAACGGAACTTCTATACTAAATACCTTTACCGAATTCCATCAATTACATCTTTTTAAGTTTTTAAGAGATTTAAGTCTACGGATATAAACATTCTTAAAAAGTAGTTTCTCATACACATTCGTCCTAAGTTGGAATATAATCCATTAATCTGGTCTCCATACTTATAAAAGTATATTAACCATATATAATCTGCTCATAAAAAAAATCAGATAAATCTTCAACCGCTGTGATATTTATTATCCGTCTTATAGTTTGATAAACTAACAAAACTTAATATTAAATCTTTAGAATACAGGAGACTTGAGTTTGAACTCATTACGTTTTATCAAACTATTTAACGGTGAAACTACAATTGATATACAATCGATTTTTGAACCTTATAGAACTAATTACTTACTGAGAGGAAATAGCACAAAATTTAGATGCAAACATCATTTCAATAATGAGGCTTGGCATTATTCTTTTTTTTATCGGTCAGTTGAAAAATGGAACAAACTTCCAAATGAGTTAGTTTCTTGCAAAAAATTTGAAGAATTTCGATTAAAATTAAAAAAGTTTAATTTGAATAAAATTTTTGTAAGTAAAATTAATAACTAATTTTTATCAACCGGTGATTTAATTTTGAGATTTAGCTTAGTCTAAAATTCATTTTTTAAAGCAGCACCTTTCCTCTATCAATTATGGGTCCTTTTTCAGTATGTTAAATGATCATTTATCTGGCCAGTCTATTTTTAATGTGCTTGGAATTTTAGGTTTTTATTTATGTTGCTAGTCAATGCATTTAAATATTTTATGGTAATCGATCTACATAAAAGCGTAAATAAGTATAAGTTTGTGCTTAGAAATTAGTTGTTTATGTTAATATATGAATTTTATACATAATATATTACAATATGTTTTTATCTTTGTTTTAAACAAAATAAACTTTTTGTGCGATTTTTATTTATATTTTTGTTTTGGATTTATTTCGTTATGTGTATTTCTGTTTAAATGGCTTAGTTGATGCCTAGGTCCATCATAGGACGATAAACTTGCAATAATAATAAAAGCAAATACTATAGATTATTGTAGATTAATGGTTAATAATAGATACAATACATGATGTTAAATCCGACTGTTATAAAAAATTATAATAGTTGTAATAGAGTATTTTCTAAACACAAAAGGTCTCGAAAAATTTTTTTGGGAGACAATACTTATAATAATTTACATACAAAAAGACCAATGCACGTTTTACTGAAATTATCATTATTTGAACATAAAATCCCTAATAAAAGAAAAATGAGGAATTTCATGTTCAAATAATGATAATTTTAGTAAAAAGTGTATTGGTCATGTCTTACATAAAAACAATTTAGATAAAAAAAAAGCGAAGACCATTTAAAATAAACATAACTAAGAGTATTAAAATACGTAAATTTTTTTTTTGCTTCAGTGACCGTTAGAAAATTGAAGGTCTATGAAATTTACAATCAGGCATATGTTTATATATCATGAAAGTATTAAAATAAAAAAAAACAAAGATCCTTGAGAACACAGCAAAGTAAGAATATTAAAAAAAAAAAATTCTGACTAAAACATTGGTTAGAGTAAAATCTCCAAAATAAAACATTTTTTCTAAGTGCCCCACTCAAAAATTCATACCCCAATCAAATGGATTTTATTTCTAAACTTAAGGCAAAAGAGCGTTCTCTAGAACAAAAAAATCTTAGTTAGCTTTAAAGATAAGGAAAATAATTGGATCTAAAGTTTGGAATTTTTTTTAAAATTGCAAAAAATGCTAATCGAGCTAAGATAACGCTCATATAAAAAAGGTGCTAAAATCTAAACCACTACATATAAAAAGTATTGGAAACGAATGAAACGAAGGTAGTAAAACTACTGTAAATCAATTAACATATATAATGTGTTAGAAGTTAAGGAAATATATGCCTCGAATAAGTATTTGTGAACCTACAATGTACACTAATTACAATTCGTGAAAGAACTGATACTGTGATTTTTTTTTACACTTGACTTGTGTCTTTTCAGGGAACGTTTTTTTAACGTTAAGTAATTGTTTCTTTAAATTAAGGCATTTTTAACAAAAAATTGCTATTGTTGTTTTCAAAAAATTGGATCCGGTCTGAACCGGTTTTGAAATTGGGAAACTGTTTATAATTTAAACTACATATATATTTCTTATAAGCATATATTAATATTTAATTTTACATTTTCTTAATTTTAATTCGTTATACAGTAGTTTTTTGTATACAGTTATTCTTATAACATATTCTGTAGCGGAGTGTAAAAATTGCAAAATATCTTTAATAATTTTTAACATCATATAAATGAAGTGAAATTAAAAACTATTGGGATATAATTATAACAAATGTCAATTTAAACAAGAACAAGTTTAATGTATTACTAGAAAGAATTATTTTTTTTGTCTTTTTATATAAAAATGTTTAAATTTGATAGTTTTAGTTCTAAACTAAACAATAATAGTTCTCAAATTTGTATAAAAACAAGCAGAAAAAATTTTGAATTTATTTAATCAGGTTTTATTTGAGTAAAGAAAACTACAAAAAATTATTTAGCCTTTAAAATATATATAGAACTTTAAATTAAATATTAATTTTATTTGAATAAAATTTTATTTACGATGAAATAGCTCTAGAGGGTGAAGTATCGTTTTGAAATTAAAATTAAATTAAAATTTGAAAAAGAAAATGCCTTAGAAAATAAATACTTTCGGAATTTAAAACAGTAAACTGTGATCAGTTTAATTAAAGTTAGTGCAAAACTACAAAATTATCTAGTAAAGTGTATTTGTTATTTATCTACTTTAAGTTTTTGACTTTAACTAGAAACTTCGTATGATTTTAAATTATATGTTTGTAAAAGATTTCATCAAAAATACTTCTTTTGGTTTTAATAATAGTAATTAAACACTATAAAATTATAAATATGATAAGAAGAATTAGTATAACTATATGATTATAATAGAAAACAATTAACATATACATTTCAATTACAGATTATGTATAAAGACTTAGTTTTTAGATAGTATTTGTAAATATTAAAATAACTTTTTAAAGCGTCTATCAATAATTAGAAAACTAATTTCCTTATAATGAGTGTGTGAATCATTATTTTACCATTAAGTTTTACAGTTCGGTAACAATTATAAATAGATTAGTTTACTTGTTATCTTTAGAATAATTTTTAACAAATGCATTTTAGAAAGTTATATGTTTTAATTTTGATTGGACAGACCATAGAAATATTGGAGAATAACCTATTTTCAATATTTATTCTCCCACAAGCTTTAAAAGTTTAGTGCTAAACTTGATGAAGTCTGACTATGTATGAGTTTTTAAAGTTATGTTTTTTTAAACACAATATTTAACTGTCACTTTCTAGTAAACTTAATTTTGGCGTTAGTGCTTTAGGAAAGACTTTACACATTGAGTAGGTGTTTAAAAACCTTTACTTTTTGTGTACTTTTTACTGACTATGACTTTTAATTGATTTAAATAATTATTGTCTAATACTAATTTTAATATTAGATAAGAAACAATGCTTAAAGAATACACACAATTTTTAATTCTTAAAATCAACTTTCAATATTTTGTTGCTTATATGTGCACGAGAAATATGTTTGATATCTATTATGGATTATTTCATTAGTTAAGTAAAAAGTGTTAAATTTTATCAACTTATTTTGTACCTTTTTTAAGTTGGTCTTATTTTATATTCAAAACTAATTTGCTAGTAGTGTATTACTGTTTTTAAATCTCAAAATAACTTATTAGCTATAAGCGATCAAATTAAGAGAGTTATTAGGTTATTTGTGGAACTAAAAAAGTAAAACAAACAAAAAAGGCGAAAAAAGACTATTTATGAAAAATCTAGCCTAATCTTAATTAAAATTTGAACAACTTGTAAGATTTTTCTTTTTCTTTTTTATAAAATATTATTTATAAAATATTAACAAATAATAAAATAATAAAACAAATGTTTAAGCACTGCTTTGGTTTATTACCTGGTTTCGGTGAGCGTTAGCTGACCTTATCAAATAAATTCAAAACAGTAAATAACATTTAGACATTGGCAGTAATGTGAATCTGAACTCATTGATGCGTAAAAAAATAAATAAACATTAACTATTCAAATTTTAATGAAAATGCATAATTAGGTGAACTAAATAATAATATTAATTAATAAAAAAAAACTTTAAAAAAACTAAATGCAATATAAACGAAAACACAACAAATTCTAAACAAAATTCTGAAAAAAACTAACAGATGATTAAAATGCTATTAATATTTAAATTATTAGGTTTAGATTCATTCCAATAAAATGATAAAAATTTGTTTCTGTGTCTGCAAGAACTCATTACTTCTGATCTTTTATTAATACAATTCTTATCTGCTTGAAGGATGTTTAATGCTTCTTTCAAGCATAACCTGCACGTTTCTACTCTAGGTCTTGATTCATATTGTTTTTCAAGTATTGTCCAAGTCAATTCAAAATTTTTATTTTCGTTCTTCAATGTGTGAGTTGAGCACCTTTTTTGCAGTCAATTTCAATAGTACATAAAATATTAACAAAGAAAATCAATTATTATTTTTTTAGTTTTTCAAAAATCCGCTTCCAACAAGATGTTTATGATATTAAAAAGAAAATATCACGAAAAGTTGAAGATAATTTATTAAAAAAAATGAGAAGAGTATTTTGAGTGAATTTTTCATAAGTCAGAGAAAATAGGCAATAAAAACTTTTAGCACCATACGATTGTGTATCGGATTTTTTTTACACAACTGGTTGTATCTCAAAAGTTAATTGGAGTTTTTTGTTCTTTAATAAAGGGGATGATTTAAATTGTTAGCCGAACTTGAATCACAACTAGTAACAAAACATTTAACTGCTTCATATACATGCATTTTTTTTGAAAAACTTTTAAAATTAAGGTAAGGGTCAGGGTAAGAAAATGCGTTTGATTAAGGGTTAAAAAACAGGGTATATAATATTGGAAATAAGTAAAAAACTCATTCAAGTGTTTTGGTAAAATGTATATGAAGTCGCAACATACTCGGCTAACACTTTCAATCTTCCCATAAAAAGTACCTTATAGTTTATACTAGTGATCTACCGAATCCGAATCTTTTCTTATTTAAAATCCGAAATTTATTTTCAAACTAGGATTCGGTCAGATATTAAATTGTATGTTATGTAAATATAATTCAAGCTTACAAATAAACAATAAATATTATATTACTATAAATTAATTAAATTTTTTTTTACGTGTTAGTAAATAAATCCACTGGTTTTGTTTTAATACTTTTTTAACGAACAAAAAATATACGTTTCGCTACGAAAAAAAATTCAAGCTACCGACAAAAGACCTCAGTTTGATTTTTCGACATATTTACAAGCTATACTTACGATCAACTTGTATTTTCGTTATGTGTATGCTGTAAGTTATAGAAAAAATGGATTTTAGTAATAAATAAAATTAAAAAACAAATAAACAAATCATTTGTTTAACATTTAACTCAAGATTAAACTTTTACTGTAACAAAAAAAAAACAGAATAGAACATTAATTCGAAACTGCTTAAAATCATAAAACGAACTACAACTGCAAAAGATACCTCTACCTAACACTTTTAAACTACAAATTAAACCATTCTAGTTTTTTTTAGTTTGTAATGATGAAACAAAAACTTTTTCCCAGTCTTTAAAGTTAATTGGTTACCTTTTGCTCGTAAAAATTACCAGCTTCGGAAAATATTCTTCGAATACACAGATGGTGGTGGTGCGGAAAGTATTATTCTAGAAATACTATTATAGATTTTCTGATTATAAAATTATAAGGTACAAAAATATAAAATTATTTTTTATCAATTAATGTGGCGCTAAAGAGCTGCAAAAACTTTTACACTCTATAATTGACAAAAAAATAAAATAATAATTTAGGTGCAATAATCTGAAACGAGAAAAGTAATTTCAGTGATCAACTGGGTGCATAACATTAAAATGAATTTTAAATAAAGCCAACTTTAATTTTGAAAAAAAAACGCTCGACCCCCTCCTATATGCCCCTATAAATGAATGTCATTTATAGATACACTTGCTTTGCAGATCAGAGCATCTCCTACATAGGAGAGTTATTGAGACAAATTTTTCGAAAGATTGTAGGCAACTGTGGAACGTTTTTACATGTAGTAAATATTGCAGGGTTGCCACATATCAAACTTAAAAATAATTCCTGAATTTTCTAAATCAAATTCTTAATTATATCTGATACAAAAATACATAACCAAAGACTTTAAATCAGGGTTTCCCAACATTTTTTTTCATAAGGCCCCTATTAAAGAAATAAATAAAGCTATAGCGTCATCCTACAATAAAAAAAAAACCTCGAGGTACGCCTAATACTTTTTTACTGCTCTTCATCATCGACTCAAGAACGTCGAGTATAAGTTTTGAATTATGGTATCGTGGCCCCCCTTTGACCCCTTTACATCATAAAAAACTTCTTGTAAGCTTAGATTTAAGGCACTTCCAATGTGCCTTCCAATTTGACTCGTCATCTATGTAGAATTATTAAGCTTTAGTTCATTTTAGTTTATATGTTCATACTTGTTTTGTTCCAGATATTTTACATTGTTATTAAATTCACTTAATTCAACAAGGAGTTGTTCTTCATTTAAAATATGTTATTATGATTGTGATAAAGTATCCGATTCAAGAATGCAGCTACCAAACTGTTTGAATCATGTGAGTTAGTTTGCAGGCTTCTGGACGTACATAAAATTGACCATGAAAAGAATTGTGGTTCATTAAAAAGTGTATTAATGCCAAATGAACCTCAACTGATTCGGCCAAGAGTGGACCGTGGGATCATCCAAGGTTCATGGCTTACTTTCATTCGCAGGTAGAAGGCATTCAAAATTGCTTTAAACATAAGCAGCCAGAATGCAAGCATACAACTGTTTCAATGTGCGTGAACTTTGTGATCTCATGTTGGCAAATGATCCTAGGTTGATGGCTAAATTAGACGAATATGTAATTAAATTTATGTTGTCAGTAGCAGTCATAAAGGTTGCATTTGGTGTCAAAAGATCAGAACTGATGAGCTTGCATCAATACCACGATGAACCTTTCAGAACAATTGCTACCCGTGTTCGATGTAAGGCATAAGCTTGTAATTTCACTTCAGTTAGTTAGTGTGCATGTGGAAAGAAATGTTACAAGTTATACAGAAGAAGCAATTAAAGACGTGATGCTTGCAGGTGTAGGTGATGAAGATTTTAGAAGAAAAGAATTAAGCACTGAAGATATTTTGTACAGGTCATCGTTTGAGATAATTTCCGTTATTGAAAATAAGGAATGGGAAGACATACAACAGAGAACTCTCGGAATGTATCAGCGGTATCTTCGTTTCAACGACAGAAAAAACAATCGTTCAATGTAGGGGATAAGTTCCAATATGTACCTTGCCAGCGCTGTAAAAAAATGTTTTATCCATTCAAAGGGAAAGAAACTTAAAATGTAAAACCTTTCAGATATTGTTTTTCTTGTTGGCGCAGCCAGTCAAAGAAGGTTAATGCTGTTCAAACAAAAGGTTATAGTTCCTGTTTTATTCAACAGAATACACAAGTAATGTCATTACACGCTAACAAACGAGTTATGTTGAACAACATTATTTTTGACAAGAGAAGTTTGCGTAGAGCCAAGACATTAGACCATCCACGTGCATCAATTAAAATCTCTAAATACGGCACAAATAAGTTTGTTATGGTAAGTGCATTAGCTGATACTTGTGCACAGTCAAGTCTTTGGGATGGAAAAATTTTTAAGATGCTGGTTTTGGTAAGAATGACTTAATCTTAATAGTAACAATTCCGTATGCTAACAAAATTCTAGTAAATAATTTAGGCGCTTTCAGAACTACTGTTAGTGAAATGTATCCAAAGACTGAGGTAATCAGCTGCAATAGTATTATTTATGTCAGTGACTGGGTTTTTTCTCTTGTATGAAACAATGGTTGAACTTCTATTTATAAATAGAGATTTTCCCACTATTGGTTCTCAGCTACCTCATCAGAATTCTAAAGTTGTTGCAAATTTGAATAAAAAAGATCAAAGTAAACTCAACTCACACGAGGTAACCTGCAGTTGTCCAACAAGATGCAAAGTTCCAGATAAACCATGCAAGCTTACATTTAAGGCTACGAGTGAAAATGTCAGTAGGATGAGTGAGTGGCTTCTACAAAGATATGCAGCTTCTACGTTTAATATATGTCCGCAACAACCATTTAGTCAAACGAGTGGGCCCCCACTTGAAAATAATTTGGAAGATAATGCTAAACCTCGTGCTTATTTATACTCCGGCACACGTACCAATTCACTCGCAAAAGCAGGTTGAAATGGATCTCATCAGGGATGAGAACTTAGGTGTTTTGGAACGTGTCCCATTTGGTGAACCTGTAATCTGGTTTCATCGTATGGTTGTCACAAGGAAATAATGTGGGTCACCTAGAAAAACTGTAGATCTCTCACATCTTAACAAGTATTGCAAGAGAGAGTCATGTGCTTCAGAAATTCCGTATAAGTTGGCATGCAAAATTCCAAAAAGAAACATAAAGACTGTAATAGATGCTTGGAATGGGTATCATGGAGTTCCTTTGAGAAAAAATTATAGGCGTCTAACTAAATTTATCACTCCGTTTAGCAGGTTTCGTTATACTAGAGCACCTCAAGGCTTTGTTTCGTCTGGCGATGGTTACAATCGTCGTTTTTCAGCTATCTTATCTGAAAAAGTTAGAAAGGAAAAGTATATAGATTATACTGTGTTTTATGATTCTGAATTAGAGCATCTCTGGTGGAGAACAATAGATTTTTTGTCAAAAGTTTGAAAAGCAGGCATAATCCTTAATCCAAAGAAGTTCCAATTCTGTCATGTGTCAGTTGATTTTGCAAGTTTCAGAACTTCAAATGAACGCATAGAATCTTTACCAAAGTACTTGGAATCAATTCGGAAATTCCCAACACCAAAGTCTGCCACAGATATACAAGCTGGTTTGGCTTAATAAATCAAGTATCCAACTATGCCAAACTTCGTAAAGTTATGACACCTTTTAGAGACTTTCTCAGCCCAAAACTCAAATTCATTTGGACAGAAAATTTGAACCAAGCATTAAATGAGTCAAAACAAATGATTGTTGATGCAATAAGAAGCAATGTACAAATTTTTGATCTTGGAAAGTTGACATGTCTAAGACCTGACTGGTCGAAGCAAGGCTTAGGCAACTTTTTCATGCAGAAACACTGCAATTGCAATAGTCGATTACCAGACTGCTGCACTACTGGTTGGAAGGTGACACTTGCAGGTTCAAGGTTTTTAAATGGAGCAGAAAAGAATTAGACTGCCATCGAAGGAGAGTCGCTTGCTATTGCTTGGTTGTTAGAGCAGACCATGTGATTGCGATTGAACAGCGTACTTCATTTTTTAATGAAGGAATTAGAAGTGATTCATTAGTCAAGTAACCATCATGCAAATTCATTTCACTTGACAAGATAGGATAATGTGAAGCAGCATATGCAGCTAAATTTGTTTTACCAGGCATGTAATGTACTTCAAAATGCCATGGTAGTGTGCGCTGTTTCAGTCTAAATATTCGTGTGTTCTGAATTTCGTTTAAAGTACGATCACCAAAAATCTTTACTAGTGGCTTATGATCAGTAATAGTCACAAGATCTTTGCAGCCTTTAGTAATCGCAATCACATGGGAAGAAACTGTAGAAGAAACATTGAATTACAGGCTACTATCAAGAGTTTTTAGTTGTATCGAAGAAGGTCAAAGTTTAAAACGTCATGAATCTTTGTCAGCGTATTTTAGATACGATTGTGCTTTGTATGTGATTAATGGAGTTATGCTTTACAAGGACAGAGTAGTGGTGCCTTTAAGTTTACTACCTCGTGTTTTCAATAAGTTACATTCAGCGCACCAAGGTGTAACATCAATGCATGCTCTTGCCCAACAGATTGTCTACTGGCCTGGGGTTACACAGGACATTGAATTAGTTCGAGAAAAGTCTCAAAGCTGCAACCAAAACTTTCCTTCTCTACCATTGTTACCACAAAAATTATCTGATCCTCCTACAAGCCCCTTCGAGAAGATATTTGCAGATTTTTTCAAGTTTGCTGGAAACAATTATCTAGTAGTAGGCGACAGATAGTCAGGTTGTACAGAAATTTTTTCAAAACCCTGCGGAATATCTCAAGCAGGTTCGCGTGGTTTGATTAAGTGCCTACAAGACTTATTTTTTAGACTTGGAGTACCTGAGGAGATATCAAGTGATAGTGGACCAGAAATTTTCGTCTAGTTCAAGAAAGGAATTTCTTAAAACCTGGGATGTTACACATCGAGTAGCTTTCGCATACTATCCAAGATCAAATGGAAGAGCAAAAGTCGCTGTAAAGCAATCAAAAAGAATCCTAAGGTCAAATGTTACTGAATAAGGTAGCCTAGGTAGCGATAAATTTTTAATTGCGATGCTTCAGTTGAGGAGCACCCCTGACAGCGACTGTTTAGTATCCCCATCTGAAATTATATATGGACGACAGCTGCAAGATGTTTTTGCTTTTTTAAACAAGCTTGAAAAATTTTCTAATTCTACGGTGCGACCTGTATTGAGAGAAGCATGGAAATATAAAGAAGAGGCACTGCGTACAAGGTTCGTCAAAAACTCAGAAGCTATCACAAACAAAGCTAGGAAGTTGCGACCTTTGTACGTAAGCAGTAGGTGTCTACTGCATAACCAGAGCGGTAACCATCCACCTAAATGGGACAGGGATGGATTTGTAATGGAGGTGCTTCTACATGATCAACTTGTGGTGAAAATTGATGGCTCACGGAGATTGGCACGAAGGAACAGAAGGTTTTTTAGGCTGTACAACCCAATCTCAACGAGTATTTATGCAAGGGCACTCTATGTTTGGCGTCGAGATTAACCTAGCTCACACGAAGACTATGTAAGTCATCAATCTCCTGGTTCGTCTTCAATGTTTCCAGATGATTCGAATGATGCCAAAACTAATGAGACAAATGAAGCTGATAGGGATCATAAGAATGTTGAGGAAGAGCATACTACTGCTCCTATGGTTCCCATAAAAAAGAAAGTACCATTTGCTTTGAGTTACTTAAAAAACTTCAATGCCCCAGGTCCTAATTGGTGATACTAACAAAGCCGAAATGGACTCATGTTAAATTGGATATGTCTAATTGTGTAAAATTTAATTATAATGTTTTTTTGTTGTATAACATTTATATTATTTATTTGCTTAGAAAAAAAAAATAGGGCGTTTTCTGGGGTTTAGGCCAATTGATTTTATTAGTATGTCCAATTTGTTTCAATTTTTGCTAAATGCTTTTGTTAATTATCTAGTTTTTTTCATTTAAGCTTTTTTTACCTTAAATTAATTTTTCCTTAAATGAGCCGAAGGGGATGTAGAATTATTAAGCTTTAGCTCATTTTAGTTTATATGTTTATACTTAATTCAGGTATTTTACATTGTTATTAAACCAACTTAGTTCAACAAGTAGTTATTCTTCAATCTAATACCAGACTTAGATATTAAATATTTTAACTTTGCTCAATAAAAAAACCATTTACCTTAACGCTGGAATCACTCTTTTTTGAAGTTCTACTAAACATCAAAATTATGTGTTTACGTGAGATTATAAAAGATTTCGATATATTCCAAAAATTTAATTGGACTCTGAACAAAATGAGTTGCAAAAGCAAACTTTTGTAGAAAAAAAAAGCAGTTTTTAGTGATAAATAACTTTATTATTAAGAATATGTTTTTATCAAGTTTTCTAACTGTTCCTGACGTATTTTCAAAACCCCCTCATTTTTTCCTGACTTTTGCCTTTTTTCAAATTTCCTGACTTTGTGGCAACCCTGATATTAAATACGAACAAAACAAAAAAAAAAGTAGTATAATAGTAGTTCAGCCAGTTTTGCCATGTGTTTTTTGAAACTTTTTTCCTTGACTTTGAAAATACAAGTTCTTTTGTCAATTTTTAGTACAAAATTAAATTTCAAGTAAAAAGTGTCTTAAATAGTATAAAAGTATTTAAAAGATACTGTAATGCTGCTTAAAATATTTTTTATGATAAATAAATTGTAAATGATACAAAACAAAATTTTTATATATTATTATTCGTACCTAATCAAAATTTAACTATTTAACATCAAAGCTGTTTAAAATTGCATGTTGTTAGTGATTTTTGTTAAAAATAAAAAGTTTTTTATGCTTTTTTTATCCAAATTCCTTAAATTCAAGGTTTTATTGCCTAAACTATCAAATTCCAGGTTTTATAGCAACCCTGTACAACGTGCAGATATTTGATATCATTACAAATTAATTTGTATAAATAACTCTTAAATTGGACAACCACTTATCTTATATAATTTTTTTCGGTTAAAAAACTACAAAACAAAATAGTCTCGAATTTTACAATTGTTATTCAAAGTCAACTACTTAGATTAGTTCTCCTAAAATTTCGAAAACAGTTTCTTAAAATTAATGAATCACTATGTGCGCACAACATCTTAGTTTATATTTAAATTAAATTAATAGTTTTAAGTTACTTATAGCGTGGAAACAAGTTAAAAGCATGTTAATTTTACAAAGCTTTTCAACTTACTATTTTAGTGCTGCTCGGAAAACTTTAAAAATTGATAACCTTTGATCGCTTGTAAAAAGTAAATTTGCAACAAAAAATCAGATTCGTTTCATTGATGCAATGGATGTAAGTTGTGATATATTTGAGCTACTATTTTGCCACGGGAAGTTTAAGAGAAATAGTTTTATGTTTACTCGACTAGAATTCAATTTACTTACGTTTTCCCTGAATGATTTATTACTGATATTTTGCTTAAGACCTAACAACCCTGTGATAGCAATCAGACTACTAAATATGTTATTATTTTCAAACTTTAAATAATCTTCAGTTGATTTGAAAAAAAAAATTGTAACAAAATGTAAAAACAATGAAAATGCGTATGCAAAAAACAGAGTCTAAATCACTCAAATAGAAGTAGACACCATTTCACTTTTTACACTTCCTACATAGAATGTAACCGGCAAGGTCAACTTTTCACCACTCTTAAAACAACCAACGTCAGAAAAATAAGTCTACAGCAAGATAGAAGGGAAGTTTAAACTTTGTAAACAATTTAAAACCTTTTTTTTAGAAAAAAAAAAACATATAAAAGATAAACAAGAATTGCTTAAATGTATTTAGTCTTAAGATATTTTTCAATGTTTTTTTAAGTGTTAATTATATAAAACCATCTTTTAAAGCTTTAAATATTTTTTTTAGTGTTAATTATATAAAACCATCTTTTAAAGCTTTCCATGACTTACTATAAAAAAATTTATATGAAAATGCTAACCTCAAAACTTAACAGGTTTTTTTAATTCAACCTTATAGCCTTACTTTTTTTTATGACCTTCTTTTTCTTTGACCAATAAATTCGAACCTAAAATTTATTAAAGCAACAATTGTTTAATTGATAGTGCTCTTTTTTTTCTGTAATTAGTACCTTTTTTTTTTGTAAACTTAAAAGAAAAAAAAACAGGATTGTTGTAGGACACTTGTGCAAAATCTTACTATTTTTGCTTTAAGTATCCAAAATTCAAATTGTTTTTTACAAAAGCTGTAAAAAATTTATTGAAATAGAATATACAAAACTTTATTCTTAAAAACCAAGTCTTCACTAATAAAAGACAGTATACTAACAAGTCTCACCCGTATCATTTCCCACCGGCGCCAAATTTCAAAAAACTTTTTTGTTTTTCTTTATTTATTTATTTTCAATTTTTATGTTTTTTATTTATTTACTTTTTATTTATGTTTTACTATCACTGTTTCCCCAACCCTTGGTCGGTAAAGGGTTTTCGGATTTGATCGGGTGGGAATTGTGCGCGGGTGGGAAATGATCGTGAGTTTGAACTGAGCGGTTCCCATAAAAGACAAAAAAAGCTAAATTAATTCTAATTTTCATCATGACTTCTCGATTGAAATAAGATGACTTGTTTGTAAATATTGAACTGAAGTAGGAGTAGGTAACGTTTTCAATCGGCGGGCCGGATCCGAAAAGTTTTAGTCTTTGGCGGGTAGGAGCATTTCGAATTAGTGATTTAGCAGATCCAGTATCCTAGTTTAAAAATATTATACTTATCTTCCTGGATACTAATTTTGAATCGAGATCCGGATCCGGTCGGATTCTTATTTAAATAAAAGTTTCGGATTTGGCCGGAATCCAATTTTATGAATATGATTGATCCCTTTTCTGATTCCATTTAATTCTCAAAGTTTTCTCAAGTGTGACTACTTAAGATGTAGATTGTGACATGTCAGATGTTTATATAATGTCTACAAATAGAATTGACATGGTAGTTGACAAAGGTAGGTATGTAAAATATCAGATTTAAACAAACATTTTGCTTGTGGTAATTTGACAAAAAAATATTTCAACTAAGTTAGAGCAACACAAAATATTAGGACAAAATGGTGTTTTTATCAGTAGATATTAAATTTAAAAATCATTTTTAAACATGCTTTTAAAGTCAAACTTTACATTTTTTTTTTCGTAAAAATATGATACAAAGTTTTATAAAATATTTGTAATATTGACCTCTGCGGGCCGGACACTTCACTCGTGGGCCAGTCATTTCCGTCTGCGGGTCGGATTCCATTGAAACTTAAAAAACGGCCGGGCCGGTCATTTTAACTCCGCGGGCCGAACGTTTCCCACCCCTAAACTAAACTCTTGATTAATCAACGAAAGAATGAAACTTATAACTTACATTAGCTCAAAAAAGTTAACTGCGCCAAACACCACCATATATGGTCTCAAAAAGCGTTAGATTACACAACAATCACGCGGATGCAAGTATAAAAACGACCAATTAAAGCATGAATTAGGTCATTTACCTCAGCGACAACTGGAAGTGGTATGCTGTCACTCTAAGAATTGGATGACTTGCCGCCATTTTACAAAGATGAATCTCTAGCATAAACTTTTAACTCTAATTAATTTGGATATATATCTCTGACGAACAAGCCCTCGCATCCGATGGCATCTACTTGGTACTTATATCTTTTAATTTTATATTTCAACATTGAAAGTTTTAGTTTCGCCGAGCTCTACAGCCTGTGTCAAGGAGGAAGCATAAGTGCTATTGTCCTGAACCAGTATATTGTATGAGCAACCATCTCTTACAGCACAACTAGAATTCGTGAATTACAAAAAGCCTTCTAAAGTATATAACTGTAACACCCTTTTATTTTGGTGTTAATTTTTTCTTAAATGAAACATTTAGATTCTTCTAGTTAGTCTATATTTAGTTTAAATTTGTTAATAAAATGTCTATAAAAGAAACATTGAAAAGGGTATTGAATCTTAAGCTGTATATAACTATGAAAGATTTTCAACTCTTAAACCACCTCGAACTCGGTCACACACCGAGATTTCAACTAAAAATCAAGATTGCCCCGAAACTACGGCGAAACTACTAGCTCTTGTTGAGACACTTTAAAAACAGCTTGATACTTTTAGTTTTATATTTTCAATCTAAAAATAGTTTTATAAACCTAGCAGTGGCTTTGCGTGGTATTTTTCTTAGGTTGTGCAAAAAATAAAAAATTGCCGAGTTGCCCATGTTCAAGTTGCCTCTGCTTAATTTTCCCCTGCTCGAGTTGCCAGTGCTAAAGTCGCCTATGCTCGAGTTGCCTCTGCTCTGCTTTGTTTTCATTTTTTGTTTACAATAGGTTGTGGAATGATACTTAAGCCTGTACTGTTTTTGGAATTTTTAACTTACCAGCTTACTTAATTTTTGAAGAAATTTTGCTTTTTTAAGTTCATTTGTGGCAGGCAGCTTAGAGTTTGCGGCAGTGAAGTGAGCAAAATGGTCGTTTTCTAAATTGGAGCTTTATAAGAGATTTTATTCAATAAAATTAATAAAACGTTACAGATACTTAATTTTTTCTTACAAAGTTTTAAGGTGGTGCAATTGCGGCAGTGCAACACTCCACGCGACGCCCCTGAAACCTAGCAATATGTACGAGCTCTAGATTTCTTAACTCTTTTTCAATAAGCTTAAATTAATTTTGATGAGATTAAATTTTTAAAACAAGACGTGAAATATACATATTGATAAATAATTTACCTTTCTAAATCTTATTAGCCTAGTTAAATGTTTAAACAATTTGTTAGTAAATTTTGTTGTTATAAAAACTATATAAAATAAAATTTATAATAGTTCAATAATATATCTTATTTACCAAAGTTTTGCTTTACAGTACTTAATTTTGTTATTAAGTAGACCCTACAAAGGATGTTTTTTAATTTATTGCTACCTGCCAGTGACTTCTCTTGGTATATATGGTAATTTACTTTAAAAGTCTGCCAATTTTGTCTTACAATTTCCTCATTACTTAATAAAAATATTCAATGAATAACTTTGGTCGGTACTATTCCTTTGAAATCACATTCTGAAGAGCCTAAAGTGCATACTCAACATTAAATGATAAGATTACGATGGTACAAAAAAAAAATTAATTTACTAAAACAAAAAATACATATTTACTAAAAACTACAATATTTAGTTACTTTTAAGACTTACTTTAGTCATATCTCAAACAAAATTTCAAAATTAATAAAAAAACTCATGTAGGCTTAATTAATAAGATTAAAGTAAAATACTTTGTTCACTAACATTTACTACAATGTATATTTAAAAATAAATTAGAATGATTAAAGTTTGAGTTGTCGGAGCTTGAATTGTCAGTATTTGAATAGCCGTGCACCAAAGTTTTATTCAATATAGGCTCACCTGCTCATTCAGTACTTAACTGAAATATTAGATAAGTCTAGGGTAATCCTGTATTTCCACGATTAGCCAAAACATTGAAATCCCTTTGCCAAGACGTTCAGCCCGACTGGTACCATAGAAGTCAATGTTAAACATTTTTGAATATTGAAATTATTTTCAACTACTTAAAATTATGAAGTCAATTTAAAAAAAAAGGGCATTGAAATAAAAGAGTAGTTCAAAAGTGACGTATAACTGTTTGTAAGCTTCACCTGGTTTTTTACAACGCTAGTGTTGCATAGAAGTTTAAAAACTTTGTTTTTATAAAGAAATATATTTTATCGAGAACTGAGACAAACGCAAAACATCCAATATCAATCTATTTTACTATATTAATAGATTCTAATTCTATTAAGCATCTCAGGTTGTTAATTTGTTTATCGTTAAATGACTAACTGCTAGTTTTTGTACATTTGTAAGCTTTTCTGTATTGTTTTCTTTGTTAAATCTGTTTTAATCAGATACATTAAGTCAATTTAGACTCCAACTTCGAATTAAGGATTACAAACCTAGGTACGATTATCACTTCAATATTAATTAACTTGTTTTTTAAAAAAGGTAAATTATACAAATATTTAAGTAGACTTAAATACTTTTTTATTAACGTATTTGCAAAACTTCAAACATAAATATAGAATATTTTTGATTTTCTATTGTCGGAAGGAATTTTGTTGTATTAAAATACCACTTGCAACTTAATAAAAATATATTTTTCGTGCTCAAAAGTTTTATAAAACTTTAAGTTTTTCGAACCAATGTGATTCTTTATCAAAAGTTATTTTTGGATTTATTATCGTAAATAGTTTTCTTACTCTAGCTTACCGAGTGTAAACATAAATAACTTATAAAACTAGAGTTGGAATCTCGCCCAAAGTTTAATGTAATCATTAAATGACATCTTCTATGTGCAGCAAAAACTATGACTAAAACTGCGATCCGCAAAGATTTTTGTTTATAAAATTTAGCCTGTGACTAAAGAACTCCTTTTTATAGGTATTATAGACTAAAAAAATAAAATAATTAATTAATAAGTTAAAACAGTAATAAACAGGACTCACATTGAAATTAGTTACAAAGAAATATAAATATAATAATAAACACAATTAGTAATTAGTTGCAATTGATAAGGTTTTACATAGACTCTTGAAAACTTAAGCTCAAAGTTTTTAACTTAGCTTTATGACGTAATTATCTTGTTGTTTACAACAATTTTGCGCTTTCTTCTCAATTGAAAATGTCATGATAAATTATTAAGAACTGTAAAGGGTTATAAATTATATTCCTGCTTACTAATTATTTAGAAAAAATTTGTATTTAAATTGGTTTTCACAGTAGAAAACACATTAGTAAAGGACAAAATGGTGTGGTATTCTTAAGAGGAAATGGGGTGATGCTCATACTAGACTTAGGTTTTCATAGTAAATATTGGCAGTAACAGATTTAAGAAAGAGTGATTAACACATTTACTAACTTTATAAGTGTATTTTTTACTTATTTTATTTAGATTTACATTTTTTTAATCGAAATTTTATGTTGTATTTCTACACGCTTTTTTTATTTATGTTTCAATCATTGGGTATGTAAGTGTTAGTTGAACTGTTCATTTTTTAGTTAAATAAATAAACCGTAAAATGTCTGTTTTTGTAATTGGGTTTGATATATAACTTGAAAGTTAAAAATCTATTTTCTGGCTCCTTGAGTTTTAATTTACTAAAGTTAAATATAGAATAAATTATTATAAACTGTAATACTTTTGTACCATTACTTATAGTTTTTTTTTAATTTCAAAGTAAATAAAAATTGCACTTTGAACACATCGTTTTTTGGTTAAAAAGTGCGTACTATACCGGCAACTTATTTCTAGGAAGTGCCTAATTAGATGGCAAGTTATTTTGATTTATTTTAATCCTTTCGCCTATTAATTACTAAGCAGAAACTTAACTAAAATTTAAATTTTACCATGCATTTAACCTTAATATTAATATTCGATTTGTTTTGTTTATTTTCTTAGTTTTGTATACATACTATTTTACATGACAGTCAAACTTATCTTTATGAATTTTATATAAGTACTGACGTGGTCTTTGACCGAAACTTAGTTTACTAATTAAAGTCTTGAAAGATTATACCTTTTTTTTTTTGAGTAATTTACAATAACAATTTTTTCTTCCATATACTTATGTCAAACTTTTTTTTGAAACTGATATTTTTTCGATCTTTTTTTTGAAACTGAAGAAAATATAGACTACAAAACTGAAAACAGTTTCTTTACATAAACATATGATAAATAACAAATGTTTTTTATTTTATTTTTTATTTACAGTATGTAATTGCACTTTTTAATTAGCAAAAAAAAAACAACATTTAACAAAACTAACCAAGTATTTTAGTAAACTAACTTTAATATCAAATTTAAAATAAAAAATCAGCAAACGTGTCAATAAATTACGTAACGTACGCGTATACCTGTGTATATTCTTAATCTAAAAACTGAGTTACTCACGCTTGTGATTTTATGGAAACTTGTGAAGCTTTTTTTTTTAATACACAAGGGAATGATTTTTTGAAGACAACAAAGCTAATTACAACTACTCGATTTGTTAATGAGCGAAGCGATAGCATTTTGTACGTTTCCTCCACACTCTTTTAATTCATTAATAGCATTTGAACGAGAAAAACCCATGTCAGTTATTTGCTTTAACTTATTTTCATCAATATTTTCATTAAAATCTGAACTCGACGACTGATCACCAACGTCCATGGGAGTTTCTGTTTTCATTTTTTTGGACTTAGGCGGAGGTTGTTCAAAAGAATTCTACAAGTAATTAAAATTATTTATACAACTAAAAGATCAAGCTATAACCTTGTTATAAATAACTTAAATAAGACTAAACTTGTTATTTTCAGTAACACTTCTTGAATTTAAAAAGTTTTTTTATTCATGTTTTATGTACAGAAGTTTAATAAATGACTTACAAGTTGCTAGATCACAACATAGTTGGTCTAACTATGTAAATTAAAAATTACGCTTAATAATTGAATGAAACAGTACTATTTAGTCGTTTTCGTTCAACAATGAAAAGTGAAAATTAAGTAATAATATTAGATATTCCTTTTTTATATACCACTTGCAACTTATTATTAATAGATTAATCATTTTGTTTTATATATTATTTCACTAAGCTTTTCAAAACTGTACTAATTCCATTTTCCAGTAAATAGTAAAAATCAGTTAAAAAAATATTTGGTTAGTAAACAGTTTAAAAATAACTTTAAATTATGACGTATGAATAAATTTAAATAAATACAACTTTAGTGATTAAGCAAGTAAAACTAAAGTTAATATATGTTTATTAATAAATTGTTAACAATTTTGCTTTTCCATTTAATGCTGTTTGCGTATTTAACTTAGGTCGCTCTTCCTCAATCAATATTGATTCCAGGTTGTAGAGTTCGCTTTGTTTACATCGTTTCAAAACTTTAAAGTTTTGAACTATGTCAGAGTTTTGACAGGGTGTGCAATTAAAAAGATGTTCAAATATTGCGCTGTTTTTATCTGCTCCGCAGTGGTCTGTAATTCGTCGGAAGATTTGCTTTGATGTTTCTTCAATGTAGGAAATGCTCTGGTCTGCAGAGCAGGTTTATTTATAAATAACATTTGCGTCAAATGCTTCCGAGCATTTACTTTTGTTGCTGAAGTAGTGAGAAACTTTTTTGCTGGTGTAGGCCGGTTTAATAACAATGTTGTGTTTTTGAAATATGGATGCTATTCGTTTTTGAAATCTTATTGAACAACTAACTACCTACGTAAACTGTTGTGAAATAAGAGCAGTTTTCGGTTTCTGTTTTTTTTAAATTTTTTGTGTTAATATTTTCATTATGTTTAAATGTTTAGTTGTCGATTTTGTGAACTTAAAGGAGTTTGTTGATTTTGGACTCTATAAGGTTTTTTGGATACTGGTTCTTAAGAAACAAGTTTTTAATTTTTGTAAGTTCTTCTTTGAAAGCGGTAAAATTTGAGCATATATTTAGCTCTCTGTTTAGATAATAAAAGTTTATTAAACCGTATTTCTAAGATTTTGGACAAATACTAGTGCTTTGCATTATTAGACCTTTGTCTGTGGTTTTTCTGTACCAATTGTGTGTTGGTTTGATACTTGATTTAATTCAGTGTAGAGAAACGGTAATTTTTTGTCAACAAATCTTTCTAAAGTGAATTCTAAGTTTGGGTGTAGAGCATTTATTTCGTAACAGAAGTTTGTTATTTCAGTTTTGTTTTGGGTGACTAAGAATATATCATCTACGTATCTTGTGTAGAATAGAGGTTTTGTTTTTGAATTTTTTTTTTAGTTGGTAGTTTTCTTTTGATGCTACAAACCGATTGGCTAGGTTTGGGGCCGATGGGCTACACATTGCAACACCGTCTATTAGTTTGTAGACGTTTTCCACATAAAGAAAATACGTTAGGAGCACAACTGTAACACTTTTTTAAATATATTTTTTTGTAATTTTATTTTCATTGGAAATGGGCTTTATATTTGTGTCATTAATTGTTGTTAATATGTCTTCATTTACTTCTTTTAGCGGAACGTAAGTATATAATCTTTTTATTTTTAAACTAGCAAAAGCGTTTCAACGTTTATATATTAAATTTATTTATTATATATTTTATAAATATAAAACATTCAAACGCTTTTGCTAGTTTAGACATCAAAAAGCCTATATACTCACGTTATTGAAGACATATTTAGAACAACTTATGACACAAACATCAAATCAATTTTCAAAGAAACTTAAATAACAAAAAATATATTTAGAAAAACTTTACAGTTGTGCTCCCAAAGTATTTCCTTTATGGTGTAAAAGTCTACAAACAAACAGACGGTGTTACATTGGGTAGCCCATTGGCCCCATTCCTAGCCAATTGGTTTGTAGCATCAAAAAAAAACTGCCAATTACAAACAAATTAAAAAACCGGTAGGACTTTTTATGGGTAGTATTTTATGAGCACTATTTTATGGGTAGAATTGCTGCAATCAATTCTGCCCATAATTTGATGTGACGTCATAAAAATTATGGGTAGTATTTAGATGTTGCTGCAACTAAATAAAAAATAAAATACTGTCTAGGCCTTATATAGATATTATGGATAGTTTTTGTAGTCTTAAATTTATAAACAAACAAATAAAAAATATTTTAAATACACATAAACCAATAGTTTGATTTATTTTAACATTTATTTAAATTATATTTTTTAAACTGACAGAAGTAGTGGCTAGACTTATTAAAAGATTATGGATAGCTTTTTTATGTAATATTTAATAAAGAAAAAAAAAACTTGAACACATTTAAACTAATTGTTTGATTTATATGTAAATTTATGTAATTTATATTTTTTATTTTGACAGAAGTAATGGCTTGGCATATTATAAGTATTTTTGACACTTTTTTATTTAAGATTTTATAAACAAAATTAAAAAAAAAAACTTGAACACACATAAACCAGTTGTTTGATTTATAGTTGTATATATGTAATTTATATTTAGTAAACTTATAGAAGTAGTGGTTTGGCCTTAAGTGTACTATTTTATGGGCACTATAATTTGTAGAATTGCTTCAATCAATTATGCCCATAATTTGTTCTAGCCAGTACTTCTGTTAGTTTACAAAATATAATTTAACTAAATGTACAAATAAATCAAACTATTGGCTTATGTCTACTTGAGTTATTTTTTTTTTGTTTGTTTATAAATTTAAAACTATCCATAATATTTATATAAGGCCTAGACAGTATTTTATTTTTCATTTAGTTACAGCAATTTAATTGCAGCAACATCTAAATACTACCCATAATTTAAATGACATCACATCAAAATATGGGCATAATTGATTGAAGCAATTCTACACATAAAATAGTGCCCATAAAATAGTACACTTAAGGCCAAACCACTACTTCTTTAAGTTTACTAAATATAAATTACATATATACAACTATAAATCAAACAATTGGTATATGTGTACAAAATTTTAACTTTTTTATGTTGTTTATAAAATCATAAACAAAAAAAATATTCAAAATACCTATAGTATTCTAAGTCATTACTTCTGTTAGTATAAAAAATAAAAATTACATAAATTTACATATAAATCAAACAAATAGTTTAAGTGTAAACAAGTTTTTTTTCTTTATTAAACATTACATAATAAACTATCCATAATCTTTCAATAATTCTAGCCACTACTTCTGTCAGTTTACAAAGTATAATTTAAATAATTGTACAAATAAATCAAACTATTGGTTTATGTGTATTCAAGTTATTTTTATTTGTATGTTTATAAATTTTAAAATAAAAAACAATCTATAATATTTATATCAGGCCTAGACAGTTTTTTTTTTTCATTTAATTGCAGCAACATCTAAATACTACCCATAATTTTAATGACATTACATCAAATTATGGGCAGAATTAATTGCAGCAATTCTACCCATAAAACAGTGCCCATAAAATACTACCCATAAAAATAACTACCCTTGAAAAACAAAACCTCTATTCTACTCAAGATACGTAGATGATACATTCGTAGTCACACACAACTGAATTAACAAACTTCTATCACGAAATAAATACTCTACACCCAAACTTAGAATTCGTTTTAGAAAGATTTGTTGACAAAAAACTACCATTTCTCTACACTGAATTAAATCAAGTATCAAACCAACTACACACAAATGTGTACAGAAAAGCAACAGACACAGGTCAAATAATGCAATACTTTAGTATTTGTCCAAAATCTTGGAAACTCGGTTTAATAATTTTTTTTCTAAACAGAGAGCTAAATATATGCTCAAATTTTACAGCTTTCAAAGAAGAACTTACAAAAATTAAAAACTTATTTCTTAAGAATCAGTATCCAAAAAAACCTTATAGAGTCCAAAATCAACAAACTCCTTTAAGTTCACAAAATCGACAACTAAACATTTAAACATAATGAAAATATCAATACAAAAAATTAAAAGAAAACAGAAACCGAAAACTGCTCTTATTTCACAACAGTTTACGTAGGTAGTTAGTTGTTCAATAAGATTTCAAAAACGAATAGCATCCATATTTCAAAAACACAACATTGTTATTAAACCGGCCTACACCAGCAAAAAAGTTTCTCACTACTTCAGCAACAAAAGTAAATGCTCGGAAGCATTTGACGCAAATGTTATTTATAAATAAACCTGCTCTGCAGACCAGAGCATTTCCTACATTGAAGAAACATCAAAGCAAATCTTCCGACGAATTACAGACCACTGCGGAGCAGATAAAAACAGCGCAATATTTGAACATCTTTTTAATTGCACACCCTGTCAAAACTCTGACATAGTTCAAAACTTTAAAGTTTTGAAACGATGTAAACAAAGCGAACTCTACAACCTGGAATCAATATTGATTGAGGAAGAGCGACCTAAGTTAAATACGCAAACAGCATTAAATGGAAAAGCAAAATTGTTAACAATTTATTAATAAACATATATTAACTTTAGTTTTACTTGCTTAATCACTAAAGTTGTATTTATTTAAATTTATTCATACGTCATATTTTAAAGTTATTTTTAAACTGTTTACTAACCAAAATTTTTTTCAAATTCATTTAACATTTGAAAATGGAACTAGTATAGTTTTGAAAACCTTTGTGAAATTAAATATAAAACAAAATGAGTAATCTGTTAACAAAACGTTGCAAATGGTATATACAAATACGTTTAAAAACCTTCCTACAAGAGTAAATATTTCTTTACTTTAGTTTTAATAGTTTTTACTTGGACATTTTTAAGTATTATAGAAAAACTAAAATATTGTGAATAATTAAAAAGCATCTATGAACTTAAAATCTTTTCTCATAAAATTATTTATAAATATTTTTTTATTTATTAAAGATTCAACTTTAGTAAAAAAAAATCTTTTTTAAATTACTTGCGCTCCATACATCTTAACATTAAGAAAAATCTAAACTAAATAAATATGTATTTTCACAACAATTGTACAACTAAACAAATAGAAACTAAAAACTAAAATATATCACATTTTCTATGCAAAAAACTAAGATTATGAGAATTTTGATTAATCAATTAAAAATAACGAAACACATATTAGAAACACGTACAATGTTTTCAGCTGATGAAACGCCGGATGAAGTATTTTGATTCTCCGATTCAAAATCTTTATTATTAAATTTTTGACTGTTTGGAATATCAGCTTCACCAAGAAAATAAGTATCAGTCGTTCCTTGTGGGGTTGAAATTGACAAGCAATTTTGTTGTAAATTGATAATACATTGGTGCCTAAAATATTTTATAGTTTTAGACATAAAACCTTTTTTATTGAAACCTTGTCTAGCAGAGGATGTAATGTGAACAAAATTATATCTATGCATGTATGCTTTACTTTTACTAGACTAAAGTCATGAGTTCTTTTGTTATCCTGGAGACTATAAGAAAAACAGTCTAATCAATATTTAAAAGATCTTAATTATATTAACTACCTTGACAGATAAAAAAAAATTCACATAGTTTTAAAATATAAAGATATAGTATTTAATATGAAACTACATGTAATAGAAAATACTTTATTATATTGGGTTAAAAATTATTATTGCAATTAAAGTTCTCTAAAACTGCAGAAAAATATTAATACTTGTATAATTTCAATTTGTTCCGGCAGATTTTTCCAAATGTTGAAGGGAACATTTCCTGATAGTTTTCTAGCTCAAAAAAAAACAGTAAATATAATTTTATTGAAGTTTTAAGTTTCAAAGAAAACTGGCAATGAAAAAGTTCATTCAAATTCTTACATTGTTGAAAAAACTTGCAACAATTACTACAGTGGTTATTAACTTATCCAGACATGTTGGGCAATACATTCATATTCTTAAAAATATATAATCTAATCAACTATCAAAAAAACTTTAAAAGCTAAATAAAAAACTTTAAGTCATGTTTCAAATAATATTATTTAAAATTAAAAAATTACTGACTTACTTTTAAATGCATATCTGCTTTGTCTCATTCTGAAGAGATTTATTAAACACGCGAAAACGGTATAAAATTCACCGCAAGAGAGGTCAAGCGTGTTAATGTAGAGTTAGTTGGCGTTAATTTGTAGGTGTAGGCGTATGTGCTTAGTTTTCGAGCACTACTTTTAATTATGTTTGAGACGAATTTTTGAGTCATTTACTAAGCATTATTGGGCATTGATTTATATTTTTGATAACGTCACTAATTTTAGCGAGCCACTTAGTTTCTTTTCGAAGATCGTAGATTGTTACATTGTACAAAAATATTGAGTGTTAATTCATATTTGTTTACTAACTAGAATTAAACCTAGTTAAGCTTAAGTTAAATCTCTAGCACTTATTTGTAGGCTAGATTAAATTAGACCTCTTGTAGAGTACATTTAATTGTAACATTCTCTCATTAACACGATTTGTAGCACAATCACTTTTATATCAATATGAGTGCTAGCAGCAAGAAATCCATACCTTTGTCAGCATATGACCGCTCGAGGTTAGTTACTGAACACGCAACGCGTGCTCAAGACGCTGAAAAGGTTTTGGATGCTAGTAACCACATACCAACAAGTAACCCTGAGCCGACTAACATATCAGACAAACACAAACCAGGTAAATTGTTGGTATCAAGAGCTGAGGGTTATATTTTACATACATAGGTTTTTGATAACTAAACTAGTTTTGTATAAAGTTTTTACGTCATAATAGTATGAACTAAATTGGAGATTTTATAAAATCACTTAAAATTTTCTTACAGTATGAAAACCTAAATAATTGTATCGCACAAAAATGCTTATGTTTAGTATTAATTTTCTTTGAAATTTCTTTTTGACTGAAACTATCCGGATAAGTGAATATTGTACTATAAGCTTTCATTTAAGAGCTAATGTTTTTTTAATAAAAATGTTAGAGCAACCCCTTATATCCGTAATTTACAGTTTATAAGCAACATTTTTTCTTTATTTTTTTTAATCTTACTTTCAGCAATTTTTAAATTACTCAAATAAAACTTATAGTAAATTTGAATTTTATAATCAAAAATACCTAAAATAAAATGTTATTGAAATCCCGAAAATAAAAAATAATATAATAAGCCTTCCAGTGAGTACTACCTTATAATAAATTATCATTATACTGTAATAAAATCCTATAAATAAAAAAAAAATGGATTTTTTCATTTAGCAAAAAGTAACTTAACTTTATAACTATGAATATTATGGTATCAATGTAAAATTTTAAGTGCATATCTTCAATTTAAAAATAAAAAGTATGTAGCTAACCTCCGTAGCATATCGAGTCCAAGCAAAACGTCCATTGGTTGGTCAGGCATAACAGAAAAAGAAACAGGAAGAAATATATTTTCAATTTGTATTTGTGCCAAATGTACTTTACCAAGAATAGGTTGAGTGCCCACTCCTTTTGCAATGCCAGAGAAACGTTTGTCAACTAAACGCATAATGTTACACCTTTTAGCACAATCTGCACTCATTATTGTCATCTGGGCTCCAGAATCAACGAATGCTAAAACAAAAAAAAAGCAGACTAAATTTAAAGTTTTAATTTCTCTATAAACAGTAGGGTGTATCCGGTGCAAAACACTGAAGCTAAAAGTTGTAATGTTTTTCAGCGTGGCAAATCATATAGAAAAGTAGCACAAATAAAATAAACTTTTTCGCTTTTACCAAATTTAAACTAATTACATTTGAAAACTTCGTTTTATCGGTAGATTTATAAGGTTAATGGGGGTCTTTTTTTTACGAGTTAGATTTATTTTGTAGGATTTTATCGGGTCTGATTGTAATGAAGGTGTTTCCCCTAATATTTGCTGAGTTAGCAAAGTTTGTTAAAGTTTTTTTTTATTTTATACCCTTATTCTAACCAACTTTACACAAAAATATTAAAAATTAATTAAAAAATTTTTTTTTAATACTCAAAAATTAAAACGTCATTAAAAAAAACTTTTTCATTTTGCTGACTCAGCAAGTATTAGGGAAGACACCTCAACGTTTCAACAAGACTCGATTTTATCCAAGCTATAAGTTGCTATTTAGTTAATTTATATCAATTTTTTATTTGATCAATAGCAAAGTTGGAAAATTAATTTTTTTCTTAGGGAAGAAGTAAACTAAAACAGCAAAAAAGAGACTACGTGCTTTAAAAATAATTTTCACCTCAGATGATAAAGAAAATATATTATTGTTATGTAATGAATTCTGACCTTCTTGTGTGCAGCATATTTTATTTACTTAAATGTCGAAATACTGATTGAGTAACTACTTAGAGGTTTTAGACAAAAGGAGCATTAGTCGAATTGATAAACTCAACCACAAGGTAGTCAAGGAAATCTCAAAACCATCTTGCTTATTAGTTATGACAAATCAAGAAATTCCCCTTAGTGACTTTCTTAATTTAGATTCGGGTGTGCAATCATAAATCGAACTTCCTAAGAAAAAATCGCACACGTATGTTTTCAAAAAAAAGTATGTGTTTTTACCTGCTGAATTTCTTAAAAAGAAGTAATCAAGGTGGCCCATGGTTTTTGGCAAATTTTTTCCAGGTTTTCAAAATTTATTCCATGTGTTTAGAGGTACTTGTTTTTCGGTGTATTTGTAATCTAAAATTAAGTTTAAGGTAAAAAACTGTGTTAAATAGTATAACAACATCGAAAAAATACTGTACAGCTACTATAAATGTATTTTTTAATAAAAAAATTTGATGATGACAAAGAAAAATTCTAGATTTTTTGTGTCATATCGAAAAAAATTGGTTAAAATTACAGGTTTTTCAGTGATTTTCGTTCAAAACTCCAGGTTTTTTCTTTTTTAATTTCTCAAATTCCAGGTTTTTTAGTCTAAATTATCAAATTCCAGGTTTTTTGGCCACCCTGCTAATATCAATTCAGCTCAATTATCAGCAATTGTTTATGTGATTAGGATACTATAAATGTTATAGATATTAGTTGTGGATATAAAATTCTGTTAATTTAAGTTAAGCACGTATTCAAAAACTCTTAAACAATATACAGGGTTGCCACTCGTTTTTTCAAAAAAAATTCTAGGCTTTCCAAATTTCTTCTAGGTTTTTAAAAGTACACATTTTTGGGTCTATCTTTCGTTTGAAGTTAAGTTTAAGGTAAGAAACTGTGTTAAATAGTATAAAAATATAGAAAAGATACTGTAAAGCTACTTCAAATATGTTTTTTAATAAAAAACATTTTTGATGATGACCAAATTTTTTTATTTATATGATATATTTTTTGAGTAAAATCCAAATTTTACTACTGAACATGTGAAAATTGTTAAATTTAAGGTTTTTCCAGTTTTTTTTCAAAACTTCTCAAATTCCAGGTTTTCCAGGTTAAGTGGCAACCCTGAATATAACTAAAGCAGTTTCTTCCAATATCAATGGCCTGCTCAAAAAAAAAAGACCTTCTAGTGTATTAGGTCAACAAATTAACCAAATATTGGATGGCACTTAAAAGAAAAACGCTTGTCAGTTTCTGCCTCAAGAAATAAAACATAAATTTCTATGAGTTTCTTTATGAGGAAACATTTTGTAGATATTTACGATAAAAAAGTTCGTAAAGAGACGATTAACTTTCTTTAAAAATTGAACTTTGTAAACAGCATTCATGACATGGTTTTTGACACACAAGCTGCAATACAAGCTTTACAGGTGCTTGTGTAAAATTCTAAAAGTGTCTTGGTAATCAAATATTTTGGCTAGCTTGTAGGCATCATGTATTACAGCATCATGTATTTACTAAATAAAGTTTTCTGTTCTCTGGCCATATCAAAATAACTAATGAGATAGAAGTCCTCGTAAGTTTTAAGAAGCATTGGAATAAAGAATTTGTTAATAATGATAATACTTTTGAAATTTGTCAAAAACATTTTTAATTTTTAAAGCTCATGGTACGATCAGAAACTGTGTAGAAAACTAAAGAGTTTAAAATCAACATGTTGTATTCTAATTTCTATTTAAGTTTTATGTGGTCCAGTATACCCAGGGTTCGTGCGCGAATTTTTTATATTTAGCCTGACTGAAACCAATTTAGCCTGACATTTTTTTAAAGTAAGGAAAATCCCTTTTAGAAGTCATTTTAGATATTGGGGGGTTTTGATTAGTACTATTGTAGTCTCCGACTTCAACCAGCTTTATCTCAAAAATACTTTGAGCTTTAAAAATATGCAAAAAGCAACTCATAGCTTAGTTACAACTCAATAAAATAAGACTAAATTGTGAATAAGGTGATTGACCCCCCTATGCCCTTAACATAACTAATTCAGTAATAAGTTTTAAAATAAGTGTTATATCTAATCTATTACTAGTGTAAAAATTTAATATATGTTACTAAACACAACTGTTCAATTTAATTAAGCACTAAGTAAAAACATTACAACCAGAAGATTTATAACAAAACGACGTGCATTGTCGTGTTTTATTAAAATTTAAAATGAAACGCTTACACGATTATTTAAATATGTAAAAAATGTTTATTATAGTATTTTGACTAATACTTAAAATTGATACATAATTATAAATCCTCAACTCTAAATAAATACAGTGATTATTGATGTCGTATTAGATTTAAAAAGCTTACAAATAAAAAAAAAATTTAATATTTTGTTCTTGTAAAGAAAAATGAATTGTACCTTAAATTTGTACTCCAACAAAACTTAGTACTTATATCTTTAAGCTAAGTTTTAGTTTTGTGAATATGTCTAATAACTTTAAACAAACAGTAAAATATATGAATAAACTGCTAAGAGTTTTAATCTAAAAAGTATTTGGTATAAAGCCTTTTAATTAGAAATTAAAACAGTTCAACCAACTAAACTCTGAAAAACATAGCTGATGTAAACAAATTCAAACAAACAGCTAAGTTGTTGACCTAAATTGTAATGTTAAACTATTTTTTTTTTTCATAATAATGACGTATATAATCTACTCAAAACAAAATAATGAAGATTCTTAAAAAACTTTTAGAAATTCAACAAAAAGTTTTAAGCATTTATTTTTACAAATACTGACTGATTTTGTCTTTAATAACTAAATATTTATTTAGAAAAACAAATTTTACAGTAATCTTCCTTTATTGTACCAACACATGTTTCTGTGTGTTAACGAATCAACATACTTCAACTGGGTTGTTAATGGAAAGAAAAACTCCCAAAAAACTTTTCCATTAACAACCCAGTTAAAGTGTGTTGATTCGTTAACACACAGAAACACATGTTGGTACAATAAAGGAAGATTACTGTACAATTTGTTTTTATTTATATTCCAGTGAAGTTATTTCACTAGGATCTTTTGTTAGCAAACCATTAAACCTATATTTTTGAACAGTTAAATACTTATTTAGAAATAAATTCACATCTCAATTTGATCTTAAAAACATTTCTCGATTTTTTTTAATCAAAAATTTTCAAACATTTGAACTGAGAAAAACTGAGATTCTCAAATTTTTAAATAAAAAAACTGATTTATCCTGACGTTTTTTAACTTTTTTCAAAAAAAAAAACAGATTTAGCCTGACGCGCACGAACCCTGTATTATACGCGCTCAGCTTTTGTTATTTTGGTGACTGTTACTCAGCATTTTTTAATTTTAAAGCTTTTTAATTTTTATAACATGTGATACATACTGAAACTATGTTCAAAATTTTATAAACAACAACCAACGTCTTCGTACGCAAAACTTCGCAACTTTAGACTGATATTTCAAAACTTAGACCGGTTTTAACTGACAATTTTCCTAACCTTTGTTGGTTGGCAACCCAGTTGAGCTTATAATCAGATGAAATATATAATAATCTTTTAGGTTATTGCTAACTGCGTAGCCTTATTAGTAGAACTTTTAATCTATTTTTATTTATCAATATTTATTTAGATATAGCCCCAAAACTATTTCAAAAATTTTAGTTTTCGAAACTTATATTATTTTTAAATTACTAATAACATATTCATTTTTATTTTCATATTGCTAGCTCACGGGTTCTTAATTTTTAACTTGAATAACAGCAACAGTGACAAAATTACTTTATAATTTTCACCTCTCACTGATAAATATGGGGACGTGTCAAATATTCACGAAGACACTTTTAAATGAAGGGTAATTTTTAAACAAGAGAAAAAAAATAAATGATCAAATTAAAATGAAACAAAATTATTAATAAAAATATAATAAACCAATAAAACTCCCACCAAGGGTAAGGATTAAGGGTAACTGTGAGAAAAAAAACAAATAACAATAAGAAAAAGAAAAAACAAACAATTATTAAAAAGAAAAAAATACGGACCAAGGGTATAAAATAGTTAGGTGTAACAATGATAGTAAAAATAATATATATAAACAAAATAAACAAGTAAAGTTTTAAGAAAACAAATTTACCGACCAAGGTAAGGGTTAGGGGTAAGAGTGACTGTAAAATAAAATAAAAAGTAAATTAATAAAAAGTCAAATAGATAAATAAAAATTTTAACTCTTACAAAAGTGTCCATTAGTGCATATTTGACAACTACCCGATAAATATACTAACCATTTTGCAAAAAATCCTTCAATGCTTTAGTTGAAAATCATATCTACCCAAAAAAAAAGTCTATTTTAGGAGTTCGAAAAGTTTAAAGAAATTGTAGTGACAAATAACTGACAAATTGTTTACAAAAAATAAATGATAAATTTCACAATTTAATAATTCACCTAAAAAAACATATTCTCAAATTTGTTTTTAGAAATTCAGAAAATTTCGAGCATTTGAAATGATAAAAATTGACATTTTGCCAACACTGCATGGATTTTACTTAAATTAAGGCTACAAAAACCAAATTCTTCTTCAAAAATGAGTCCAAAAGTTAATTATTTATTTTTTTAAGTTATTCTCGATTTTTCAAGCATTTAAACTGAAAAAAACTGAGATTTTGCTAAACTTTCCAAAAAAAAAACTGATTTAGTCTGACTTTTATGAATCAAGACCTTAATTTTTATTTTTAAAGTAATTTATTTTTATGGGGCTCAATACACTCACAAAAATTAAAAACTTTTTAATTTCAAAATATCTGAAACATTCTGAAATTATGTGTGAAATTTTATAGTTGGCAATTAACATTTATAAGTTTCATGGGTTCTTAAAACCCAAAAGAATAAATAAGTTTTTAAAACATATTGTAAAAATTAATTTAAGTCAATACTAAAAAAACTTGTCTATTTTTTTTCTCTAATTTCATAAAAACTTAAGATCTTAGTAGATTTTTATAATGTCTAACTTTAAAAATATACTATATGTTTATATTTTACATCATAAACTTAAAAAAATTTTTTTGTTAACACCTAAATATACTAAAATTGTTAAAGAGTCTAGTAACAGTATCTTTTTTTATTTATCTCTTAGCAGTTTTAAACTAAGCATAAATTCATACTCAAACTACGAAAACAGAGCATTTCTAATATAAACACTGGAAAAAAGCTCGTTTTTTTTTTGCAAAACATAGTACGTTGCTGCAGATTTGCTACGTTCTTGCTGTATAGTGAAATATTTGCATTTTTTAACTAAGTTTATTTGACCTTTAACTACTAAACAAAGAATTTAAACCCTGGATAACAATATGAACATAGTTAGTATTAAGTTTCTTAAAATCTAGCTGAAAAAAAGTACAAAAAAGAATATTAATAAAACTGGTATAATTTTATTTTTAAAGTTGTAATTTTAATAAGGTAGTCATAATGTTTACAATCTATAAGAAAATATTAAACCTTTTACATGGTGCCCATTAACTCTAACATTAATCCACAACATTACAACTTGGGCAAAACTTTCTGGAGCATTTTCAAGTGCCAAATGCATATTTTCTTCAATATTTCTTTTTTCAATTTCTTCTGCTATTTTTCTTTGAACTTCAGCGTCCATTGGATCAGCATTCATCATTTGAATTCTTTGCATATCTTCTTTAGCTTTAGCTTGCCTGTTTCAATAATAGTTGTATAGTAAACAACTTATTAATATAAAAAACATTATTTTAAACTTATAATATATTTAGCACTTATCTTTAATAAAATGTGATTAAAAATGTTGGTACATACTTACAAAATTTATTTATTAGTATGGTATATTTAGGGTAATAACTTTAAAAACTAGCTTTTGGAATTGTTGTGAACTATACTTTTTAAAAAAGATAGAAAATAACTGCTTGCTTCTATTTCCTTTTTTATTTACATAACCTTTAATAAATAACTTTCAAGTAATAGTTTATTTTTCAATTATTAAATAATTTCATGAAAACTTAACCTTATTAACTGACTTAATTAATTAATATAGTTTAATAGTATCTATTTTAACCTCTTGAAATCAAGGTTAAGTAGTTTATTTTTAAATATTACTTTGAGGAAACTATAAAAAATCAACAGAAAGCTTAAAAATATTATGTAAAGATTAAGCTTACTTAAATAGGTGTGATAGCAGATGTGTCAAACATATTAATATTAAATCAATCAAGATAAGGAAATTTAGGAATATAATAAACAATCATATGCTAAACTGCAATTTTTTGCTGAAGTACAGCTCCTAAGACTACAATAAAGTTATACAAAAAAAAACCTAATGATCACAGACAGCTAATAAAAATAGTGATAAAAAGTTATGTTGCTCATGATTTAAATATTGCACTGATCTCTTGATTATCTTTTATTTATATTCTGTGAGAACTTAAAAATCACCTAAGCAGATCTGACTTAATGAATACTAAAATCCACTAAGAGTTACTGTAACCGTGTTTAATTTGGCATAAGGTTTGATCATACCATTTAGATCATTAGTGCGATCAAAGAAAACATTGGTGAATGTCTATCTGGTTAAACAAAATGATCGAAATGGTATGATCAAACCTTTATGTTAACTTGAGCTTGTCTCAGCACACGTAAGTCCAAGCTTTGGTCTGATAGACTTTCCCTGATATTTTCTTTAATTTTGTGTCTTCAGATTATTTATTGCCAGTCAAATTAACTGATTACACTTTCAAAATCCGTTATCAAAATAATTGTGATGATTACAAAAATTGTGAATTATGTGCGATGTGCATAGAAAGTTATACAATTTTTTAATGAATTTTGTTATTAATATTTAAGCTGTGTGATGTCATTAAGAACTTCTTTTGCATTTTGCTTATAAAATTTAGTTTACTTAGTTCCATAATTACAATTATCATTTTGATTTATACTTAAAACATGTTATTAGTTGTTTCAATAGTTACTAGGTTTCACGGCTTAGCACATCAGCTTATATGTCTAATATTTTTAAAGTTTTAACTTCCATAATGTAATTTATTACAATTATATTTTTATATAGCATTTAGTGTATTATGTATATACATACTTTAAGTTTATTGTGTTTATATAATTATTATTAAACTTCTCATTCTTGTTAACAATTAAATTATTTATTTTCTCTTAAATTGAAATCTACTTTAATCTTATTCAAAACTAATTATAAGTTTTAAACAGAACGAATCAAATAATCATTTTACAGACTTCTTTTGAGAGTTGAGAAATTTTCAAGCATTTGTCAAAGTTGCCACTCTTTGTAGTAAAAAAGTCAGCCTGAGTGATCAGAATCTAGTCTAATTTTATCAAAATAGCCTGAGTTTATTAGAAAACTTTAAGAAAAAAAAAAATTATATATTTAAATTATGTAATCAAGCTTGAAACATCATTTTTAGAACAAAATGGTTTAATTTATAGATAAAAAACACAACTTTTAAGGAAAAAAGTATTTCAAAGTCATAAAAACTAACCTGAGATTTAAGTAAAAATGTTTAAACAACCTGAGTCAGCCGGAGATTTTCAAAGTTCAAAGCCTAAGTTAGACTAAGTTGATCTATAATTTATTTGTAATTTAAGACTTAAACGAGTGTGTGGCAATTCTGACTTGTACTAATAAAATCTGACATTTAGTATCCTAATTCAGATTAAGACGTTTAAGCAACAGTAACTTGGAAAGACTAATTGTAGTGTCTGCTAACATAACATAAACACTCCATAGAAAAAAATAGTTGATTGGTGTCCCCTTTTACTTAAACATTTTTTTTAGTAATTATTAGTAATACTTTTATTGAATTTGTTGACCATATTATAATCCACAACTTTTATAAATTAGCCACTTTAATTAAATTATTTCCCTTTCAAAACCCAACAAAACTGATTAAAGTTAATAATTTAACAAAATATATCAAGCTTTACAGGGTTGCCACTCGTTTTTACAAACATTTTACCAAGTTTTCCAAATTTCTTCCAGGTTTTTAAAAGTATACATTTTGGGTCTATTTTTAGTAAAAAGTTAAGTTTAAGGTTAGAAACTAATTTAAAAAGTAAAAAAAAAAACATTGAAAAGATACTGCAAAGCTACTTCAAATATGTTTTTTAATAAAAAAATTTTTTGATGATGACAAATTTTTTTTATTTATATGATAGATTTTTTCAGTCAAATCGAAGTTTTACTACTGAACATGTGAAAATTATTAATATTCCAGGACTTTTTAGCCTGAATTGTCAAATTACAGGTTTTTCCAGGAATCCAGGTAAAGTGGCAACCCTGAGCTTTAAGTTATTTTGGTTGCATATTTACTTTTTAATGTTTTTTTTTGTGTTAGTATTTTTGATTTTACTAGGTTTATAGTTTTTGCCTTTATTGTTAGTCATGTACCATTGTTAAATTAAACTTTTATTTTTATAGCTTTAATGTAGTTTTAGGAGCTGTACTCAACAGTGTGACTGTAATATAATTAAACTAAAAAATTACTATTGTACAAATAAGGTCATATAAGAAAAATTTAAAGCAATTAAAAGATTTATTTGTAATAAACAGTTGACTAATTATTGCTATTATTATAGCATAAGTAGCTATAGGAAACGCCAATCTTTTTCAAACATGCGACATAAATATTAAAAGTAGTAAAACTTATAGTAGCAATAAACTCTCAGAAATTATATCAATAAAGTACTAGGATAGTTGTCAAAAAACAATACTCCAAAGTTCTATCTAAAACAAATTAAATTATAATAGCTATGAAGGAATAAATAAGTAAAATAAAAAGAAAAAAACTTTATTTTTTCTAGCTGTGCAGCAAACTGAGCCATATCATCACTTAAAAGGGCACTAGCAAGGTCAGGATTACGTTCTTTGAGTAAAGCTAATGCAGTAGGATCAGATTTCAATTGTTTCGCAACCGCATGCGCGTTAGACATAGGGTCTACTGATGCAGATTCTTGCCTTTTTACTCTTGTAGCTTTAGGAACCTGAAAAAAATTATACATTAAGTCTTAAGTTTGCAAAATTGCTACAAACTTTTAAATAATTATGGAAGTATCACTACGGCTTGATATTATATAGCTATAAATCATGCTAAAAACTTATTGTTTTTTAATCTGTTTCAAATCAAATTACAAACAACGTTTTTTTAATAAAAAATCATAAAACAACTCCTACATGTCAACATTAAAAAAATATAAAAAGTTTTAATATATTTTTAATCAAGTAATCTTTTTTTTACTATATTTATATAGACTCGTTGAATTGTAGGTCATTTTATCATTATTTATATTAGATATGTGAGTTAATATTTATACTTGTTGTTTGAGATTTGTCTTTTTTAATAAAATATTTAAATATAATGATTTTTTCATTAACTTAGTATTACATTACATATTTAGGGTTGCCAAAGATTTTTTGATTTTTTTCGTTGTTTTCTAAATTTTTTCCAAGTTTTTGAATGTTTTTTTATGTCCTTAAAAGTATAAAACTTAATTTAATATAAATAACTGATATAAATAGTATAAAATATTGAAAAGATCTATAATAATACTTAAAATGCATTTTACAAAAAATAAAACTATAAATGATACCAAAAAAACTATTGTTTATTATAGACTATTCGTATCAAAACAGAATTTCATTACTTAACATGTAAAAATTGTTTAATATCAAGTTGCCAATCTTTGAGTCAAAAAAAACTGCCTTGAGTGACTAAAAACTGCCCTGAGTCATCCTGAGTTTTTTAATCCTTAAAAAGGAAATTTTTGCCTCTGTTGCAACTTACTTATATCTCATGTTCATTTTACTTCTTAATAATTTAAAGGATGAATAAATGAGTATGCTTCTATATTAGATATTCACTAAACTTATGAGAAATACTGTTTTTGAAAATCAGACAACAATAGTCTGTAGTTTTTTTTTTTACTGAAAAGAAGTATTTATAAGTTATAACAAACAACTTTGTTTTTAAATTAATGACGTATAAAACAATACAATTTTACTAAACTATATAAGTAACTAAAATTAAAAATTATATTAGGACATTTTTATGCATAAAAAAACTTTTATATCTCTAAACTTTTTATGTTTTATATAAACTCAATCCATGATAACTATTGTTTTTTTATATAAAACAATAACTAAAATTTTATTTCTAGAAATAGTGGAGAACTAGCTGCAAAGGCATTTCTAAATCAACAAAACCATGTTCTTTAACAAAATTGATTATATAAAATAACATAATATTGAAACTGGATCAACTAAATCTCATTCTAGATCTAGAAAAATTATACCCTGAGATTAAAAAAAAATCTTTTAACTATCCAGATTTTTTTTAAAACAAAACTGCCCGAGGTCATCCTAAGTTAAAAAAAAAATTCAGAATATCTTGAGTAACAATAACATTTTCTAGAATTTCAAAAAAAAAACTGTAATTTCCCTGGGTACCTTGAGTGTGTGGCAACCCTGTAACATAATCAAAATTTTAGAGTTTTCCCATTTTTTTTCTTATTTTAGTCTTTTATAGGTTTCCGTGTCTTTTGGCAACCCTGCATCATTAACTCATTTACTTATTCTCCAACTGTGTTTTCTTAAAACTTGTAACCATTTAGAATTTTTTTAAAACAATTTCTAATTAAATAAAAATTTAAAAATTGTATCAACTCTTAAAAGAGAGTTCATTTTTTTATAACTTTAAGAAGTTTAGTAAAAATACTAATATTTTTAATTTCTTAAATGTTTTGTTACAAGCTTAAGGGCATAGGGGGGTGGTAAATCAATTTTTTCACAGTTTTATCTTTTTTATTAAGTTTTAAGTAAGCTACAAGACGCTTTTAACAGATTTTAAAAATTCAAAATAATTCTGAGATATAGCAGATCAAAGTTGGAGGCTATATTAGGTTACTTATGGGAGGCACAAACTAAAATATCAAAAATAGACTATTTCACTAAAAATCTATCTTCTCCTACATTTTTCTAGATAAATACCTCAAACTTTTAGGAAATTTTCCTTGCAATATTTTAAAATCTGTCATATGGAAATTTTTTAAAGTTGAAAAAAAAATATTATTTAAAAAATAAACAAAATCAAAAGTTTTTTTGTTAGTTTTTTAAATAATATTTTTATTTTTTAATTTTTTTCAAATTTTGTTATGACAGAATTTTCTAAGTATTGCAAGGAACATTTCCTGAAAGTTTGAGGTAGTTATCTCAAAAAACGTGGGATAAGATAGACTTTTAGTGATTGCTAGTTATTTGTTGTTTTACTTTACGCCTCCCATAAGGAACCTATTATAGTCTCTAATTTTAACCAGCTATATCTCAAAAATTATTATGAGTTTAAAAAATCTGTAAAAAGCAGCTTGTAGCTTAGTTAAAACTTATTAAAATAAGACTAATTTGTAAAAAGGTGTTTTAAGATTAAACCAATATAAGTATCAAAAAATAACAACAGCACAGCATTTTAAACAAAGGTACCAACTTAATACCTTAATTTTTGAAAAATCAATCATGGGAGCTGTATTAGTAGAATTAGATGAAGTTGCCTGAACAGTTTGCTTTATTACTACGAGTATCAAAAAATCATTATCTACAATGTTTAATTCTTTTAACTGCTTTTCATCTCCTAGCAATTCATTTCCATCCTTAGAAATTTTTATGTTATTAGTTTCATTTGCTTTGATTTTAATACAACATTTTTCTTTCAACTGTTTAAGGGTTTCAGAAAAAGTGGTTTCTACTTGAAAAACCATATCTGAAGTAGAGTTGTAAACTGAAATTTTCATTATCACCAAGTTTTAGCAAATCAGATCTGTGAAAAATCAAAATTTTGTATAAACTAAAATAAAAACCAAATTTATAAATAAATTATACTTTTTTTGTTTTTAATCTTTAGTACAATAAAGATTGTTTTAAGAATATAACAATAAAAACAACTATTTCATTTGAAATATTATAATAATCTGCATAATATTTATTGCAAAGTATGATAAATCTTATTTGAATTTAAAAACTAAGTTTGATGTCATTTGTAATTTAAAGTTTATTAAATAATTTTTAGTCGACTACTGAATATAATCAATTTTTTGTAGACCAGTTAAAAATCATTTTAAAACCAACTACAGATCAAAATATGCATAACTTTAAGGCTTATAATTTTATTAAATTGAGTTCTAGTTCTTATATAAAATTCAGGGTTGCCACTCTTTGAGTCAAAAAATCTTCCCTGATTGAAAAAAAACTTTTTCTACCTTAAAAAAAAAACTTCCCTGAGTAACCTTAAACTTCCCTGAGTTTTTTTCAAATTTTTAAAAACTTTATTATTTATTAAAAAATTAAAATGTTATTAAAATAATATTAAAGAACTAGCTGCAAAACTAAAAAATTTCTAAATAAGCACTTAAAAATAAATAAAATTAACTTTTTTGAAAAAAATATTGAAACTAGATTAACTAAATCTCATTCTAGATCTAGAAAAATTTTTCCCTGATATTTTAAGTTAAAAAAAAACACCAAAATTCCCTGAGATTTTCTACAACTTGAAAATTCCCTGAGTTTTCTGAGTGTGTGGCAACCCTGAAAATTGGATATAAAATAACAAAATATTGAAACTAAATCAATTAACGATAAAAAAATGCTCAAAATATTTGGTCATAAGACATGGTGCACAAAGAACCTTTATCGAGTCACACGCCACGTATACCTTTTAATGTCTTGTCCAGGACCTTGAATCTCATTAAAAAATTATGAAAAATTATGAAAAATTATCTTGAGATTTGAAAAAAATCTTAAAACCATCTTGTATTTAAAAAAAATATCCTGAGTTAGCCTGAGTTAAAAGAAATTAAAATATCCAAGGTTATCCTGAGCTGTGGTGAGATTTTCAAAAACTTCAAAATATTCTGAGTGTACTGAGTAGAGGAAATAGAAAAAAACTAGGGAAGTGGGAACCCTGTATATTGCAACAATTTGCACTCTACTAGATTTATTGGGCTGATGCAAGCTTTGCTGTGTCAAACTAATAACACAGAGTTCTTTTGAATTTTTCTTTTTGTAAATCTAGTAACTACTAGTCACTACAAAAAGTTATGTATCAGAAAAAAATACATATCAAAACAAATTTTAGTTGTGATGTCATCATAACAAATTTAAATTCTCTTCAGCTTAAATTAAAAAGTGATTTATAAAAGGTCTTTTAAAATATTATGTGAGTTTTAAAAACTATATGTGCACTAACTTTGTAAACATTGTGCACATTAAGTTCTTTGTAATAACTCAAGATACAGCAAATTTCACTTAATAAACTTAAAGTCACCTCTCCCTCATCTGCACACATTATGTTCACAAAAAAAGTGTAATTAAGCATGAGAACAGAACTAAAGAGGTAGCAGATAACCTACTTAATTAGCTGCTTTTTTATTATGTAATTGATTAAATATATTTAAGAGACTTTCATCCTTTATGGACTTAGACAGATATTTTTTCAATCAAATTGTACTTATATGTGAAAATATTGTTAATATATGTGAAAATATTTTTATTAAAAATTGTTTTGTGTGTACAGGCTTTTTTTTCTACTTTGTTCCTTGACCACCTAAAAATAACGAGCATAAAGTTAATTTTATAGGCAAATTTAATATTTTTTCAAAAAACATAAAACTTTAATGTTAATTATTTTCCTTATCTTAAAAGCTATCTAAAAATTTTTTTTTTATTTTAGAGAACGCACCTTTGTCTTTAATTTAAAAAAAATATATTTGGTTTGGGGTTGGAATTATTTCATGGGGTCCCTCCAAAAATAAAGGTTTTTTTTTTCTTTTTTTTTCATCAAAAGGTATTAAAACCAAAAATAAATATTATTTTTTATATTTTATTTTCTTTTTCCCTTAGTTTGCATGTTATTTAAACTATTAAATGTTTATTTTATAATTAATGTTAATATTTTTTACGATTTGGCCCCAAATCAAAATGATGTATACTACACTATCATTTGCCTTGGCCATTTCCTAGATAAAAAATTGATAAAAGGAAAAAAATAATTAATAAGAATGTGAATTACAACAAATTTAATTAAATTATTTTATTTTAATTAAATTTGTTGTAATTCACATTCTTTTTAACTTTTTTTTTTCTTTTATCAATTTTTTATCTAGGAAATGGCCAAGGCAAATGATAGTGTAATATACTACATTTTGATTTGGGGCCAAATTGTAAAAAATATTAACATTAATTATAAAATAAACATTTAAGAGTTTAAATAACATGCAAACTAAGGGAAAAAGAAAATAAAATATAAAAAATAATATTTATTTTTGGTTTTAATACCTTTTGATGAAAAAAAAACAAAAAAAAAACCTTTATTTTTGGAGGGACCCCATGAAATAATTCCAACCCCAAACCAAATATTTTTTTTTTTAATTAAAGACAAAGGTGCGTTCTCTAAAATAAAATAAAAAATTTTAGATAGCTTTTAAGATAAGAAAAATAATTCACATTAAAGTTTTATGTTTTTTTTTTAATTAATAAATTTGCCTATAAAATTAACTTTATGCTCGTCTAAAAATAAACTTGCCTTGAGCACAATTAGAGAAAGTTATCATTTTTTACCACACAAGACAAGTTTTATATAAGGTGGGCAAGGAATTTGTCATAAATATTGTGAGCATGGAACATAGTACCTTGCAGTGGCATAGCATGGTATTTTGGTCAGGGGGTGAATTTTTCTTTTAAAAAATTCCTTAAGTTAACTTTTGTAAATAGTCAAAAACTTCCCTGAGTAACCTTAAACTTCCCTGAGTTTTTTTCAAATCCTTAAATTTTTTGGTCGATTATGACGTTAGTAATCGTCATTTTTTCTCGATATGTTCTATTTCCTAAAGAAAAGATGTACTAAATTGTATGTACGAAATATTAAAAGGATATTTAAAGATTAAAGTGAGTAATGGAGGTGAAAGTCCAATATAGAACTTGTATTCGAATGTGTGTCTAACTTGAGTAACATTTAACAAAATTACAATTTTAATTCTAAGAATATTGAAGAATTAGCCGCAAGGCTAAAAAAATTTCAAATAAGCACTTGAAAATGAATAAAATTAACTTTTTTAAACAAAATATTAAAAGTTGATTCACTAAATCTCATTCTAGATCTAGAAATAATTTTTCCCTGCGATTTTTTAAAAAATCTTAAAATTTCTATGCAATTTTTAGAAAAAACCAAAACTGCCCTGAGATTCCCTGAGTTAAAAAAAGAATCAAAATTTCTTGAGATTTTCTATATATTGAAAATTCCATGAGTTCCCTGAGTGTTTGGCAACCCTGCATAACTAAACAATACAAAAGTTTCAAGTCACGTTAATTTTTTATAACAAATTTCAAAAAAAGACACTCAATACTTAAAAACTAGATAGACTTTATGCTATTTAGTATTTTTATCAGTAATAAATAGCCATAAATACACAGACAAATTTAGGTTATACACACGAATCGGGGTACAAGCTGTTTAATATTATTTGCAGAAACTTTTTAATATTTTATATGATATTCAATATATGTTTACTAACAGGTCCAAATTTCTTCAATGTGCTTTTTAAAAAGTAATGACGTCGGTAAGGTACGAACTTTGAGAGGTACGCAGCCGCGTTAGGTACGCACTATCTTTTTTTAACTTTTTTTTTAATTTTTTTTAGAAAACATACTTTAAAATAACTACTTGTAAACTTTTTACAGGTGTTATCTGAAACGAAAACATTCTAAGAAGCTTCTAGTGACATTTCAACTACGTTTGAAATTTTTACTGTATCAAAACTTTATCGTCAAATAAATAAAAATCTTTATTTCATGAAACATGTATTTGACAAAAAACAAATAAAATTATAAAAAATTAGTTTAATAATATATTTACTTAATCCAAAGTTTAGTCATACTTGTACTAGAACTGTTTTAAATAGAAAATTAATTATATTTATTAGTTAATTAAAAAAGAATGCAACTATTTAAAAGAAATGAAACTCTAAAATTTATCAAACTTTAAAAAAATATAATGTTTTTTTAAGTAAATAAACAACTTGAATTTAATTTTTAAAACCAATTAAGTATAACAAATATACTATACTTTTATAATAAATATACTATTCAATATTTTTTTTAACTGTGTTTCTTTTTTTGTTTGCCGAAAATTAAAATAAAAAAAAAAATTAGATCGTTTTTTTACAATTAAGATTTAAAAAGTATTAAAATAGTTTTAAGTCAAATTAGTTCTAAAATATTTGAACATTTGTCAAAAGCTAAACCTAGAAATTTCAAAATTATTTATTTAATTATGATTATTTACCTAAAGCTTAGCTATAATTAGCTGTTTCATGGCAATTAAGAGGCGACTGCTACGCTCTTTCTAGTTTTTTTATATAAGAAACAAAAGTAAAACACTGATGTTAACAATATTAAAAACGTTTATTAAAAAAACCGATAAAGAGATTGCTATTTTTCGCTTTATATAACAATAAATTTGGACTAACTTGTTTTATTTTCTCTAAAAGTTTATGCACGCGTAAAATTTCTTGTTTATTTAAATTAAAACTTGGTTAAATTGTTTCATTATATTAAAAAATCATTGCACACACTATGTATGTGCTTAATAAAACAATAAAATTTTCAATCCATTGTTGTTTTTTTAATAAGTATCTGCACAATATTTATTTTTTTTCTTTATTCAACAATAAAAGCTTGGTAAAATAGTTTTATTTAAACTATAAATTGTTGCACGCATAACTATAACGATGCAAGCCTAAATTAAATTCATAAAAAATATTCAATGAAAGCGTTGAAGATAACATTAACTTACTAATCAGGCAAGCATTTAAAAAAAAATAAAGTTTGAAATTATTTAATATAAAAATAAAAGTAAAATTTCGTTAGCTTTAGTAAAAAGCAGTTTAACCTAGCAATATTGAAAAAACCAAACAATAAAAAAATTGATATTATTAAAATAAATGTTACTTTATTTTATTAAATTTTTATTTTTTTTATTTATTTATTTTAGAATTTAGTCTTAAATTTGATTAACATGACCAAAATATTGTTTTAAAATCATGCCAATACTAATTAATTTTATTAAAAATCGTAAAACTACTACTTATTTAAAAATAACTACAACTAATACTTTATAAAACTCGCCACAACAAGTTGTTTTGAAACAATATTTAATAACTTGTTTGAAACACGTTAAAATTGTGACAATGGTAACATAAAAACTAGTAATAAGCAAACATTGCAAATCATATTGTTATAAAATTACCAACATTTCTATCATCTATGGAACTGATATAGAATTTAAAGAATGTAGAGTCTGTCCCTTAGAAAAGGACTTGATTAAAATGTCGCTAATTCTAAAGGTACAGTGCTTATTCACTTATCCGGACTTCACTTATCCGGATTCCGGACACTCACTTATCCGGACAGTTTCGGTCAGAAAAAATTTCAAAAAATATTCAATAGTAAACACAAAAATTCATTCAAAATGTTTCACATTTTTTTTTATTCCAGGAGTTTTCTGCTGAAAAACGTGGAAAAACTATAAAACAAACGTCTATTATTTCTTATTTTAGTAAAACTTCCAATAAAAACTAGTTTGTTAAGAGTGATATATTTCCGTTAAATTGACTTAAAACTTATTCAAAGTTTCCCGTTTTCTTTCTGTCTGTTTTTTATTTACAATTTAATATCATAATTTCTTTTAAACAAAAGTTAATATTTTTTTAAATTCAATAGTTAGGGCAGGTAGAATTGCAAATGATGAATTTTACTTGCTTGACCCTCGAAAAACGTATAAAGTTGCAGAAGGTTAGTAAGTCTGATGTTTTTCTACCATTGAAAAAATAAATTAATTAACCTAAAGCTTAGCTTTTACTATTTATATATTACTCACAATTACTATGTATTTAGTTTTACCATAACACTTTTATTATGCATTGCATTATATGCAGCAGTTATGTCATTATATGAAAAAAAATATTTTTTGTAGTTTCCGGATTTTTAGTTATATGGACATGTTTACAGAAAAATCTTGCCCAATGTGTCCGTATAAGTGAATAAGCACTGTACTGACTTTCTTAATATCTTATTATGTCCTTTATTAGTTTATCAGTTATAATGTTTAAAGTTAATAAACTTTTAGTATATAATAAAGTGAAAGGATTTGATAATTATAATAAAAAACTAATACAGAGCGCTAAATTTAGAAGAGAACAATACTACCGCGACCTGTTAATTAGGCACAACATCGGGGGCGTCGTTCGGAGGCATCGAGAGACACACGGGCCGAAGGTTTTGTGTGTCTCTCGGGCTTGGCGGTAGACAAAGCATGCCAAACCTCGAGCCGCTCATTAGAAAACATATTAGAAGAGGACCTATTATAATAAGTGACTGCTGGCCCGCCGACAACAATATAAGTAATCTTGTCGACACCAACGGGGCGTCGATTGATTACTGCCATTACACCGTTAACCATAGCGCAGAGATGGTAACAAGCGTCGCAAATTAAATATATTACTATCAAAAAAAATATCGAGCTGTACACTGATATTATTTCTTATTATCATTAAAATTATAATATATATATCAAGTAAACTTTTTTATGGTTCATGAAATAACTAGTTATAGGTAAGTTAATAATGTAGTAATTTTTATTTTTTATCCCAGCTAATGTCATAAAATAAGTGTGTTAGACATAAGTTCTTATTTTTCTTTTTGATTACTTTTTTACACATATTTCTTTATACAATTAAAATGATAGAACTTTGAAAAGCATTAATTCATGTGTTTATTAACTAAACAAGTTTATATTAATTTAAAACTTCATGACATTAATTATATATCATTTTCGTTTATTAATAAAACGGTTTATATGTAAAGTTTTTTTTATTTTAGTTGTTTAAGTTTATTTACTTAGTTTATTTACTTACAAGTGTTAGATAAGTAATTTTTATATAACTGGAAGGATATATTCTGTTTAATACTTATTATTATAACTTTATTTTAAACTAAATACAGACTTTCATAATGAGAATATTTTATTTATGTCACGATAAATCGCATGTAGTTAAAATATCGAAATTAGATGATAGGTCAGCAGAAGTTGCAGTAATTTATCTTTGCTCTAAACAGCTTGTCTTCATTTTTATCTGTAAATAGTTATAGTAATTTTTTATTTAATAAATATTCTAAAAACACCGCTTAATTTAAATAATAAGTGTGCGTGCATTATTAAAAACTTTGTATTAAATGAAATTAATTTATATACGTAACTACAAATTTTAAATTTTAAAAATATATTTAAAATCTTATTTTTATACATTATATTTTATTTTTATTTATTTATATTTGTTCTTTTTATTTACCTTACGGTCTCTATTTTTAAAACTTATTTAAAGCTTTTTATTTCTATACTTGTCTTATCAAAGTGTAAAATTGAAAGTGTAAAATAGTGATATTGGTGCGACATCATCCTAGGAAGTTACCAATTTTTTTATATTTAATAGATTGTAAATTTAAACTTTTGTAATTTAGTATTATAATAAGTTTATTAAAGCTTGGTAATAAAGATTAACTTATAAAATATAATCCAATGTAAAGTATGAGAAAAAATAAGAAGCTATAATTTGGGGTGCACGACTATTCAAATTCGGACAATTCAAATTCCGACAATTCAAATTCTTATAAAAAAATTGAAAGGGCTACAACTAAAAAAGTAATGCATATTTGTCAAATATAAAAAATACATATGTAAGTCCTATTAATATCTTCAAGCCATTTTTTTCTTTTTGCAAAACATTGAATATTTTTTGGTATATGGTTAAAATAAAGTAAAAAACATAATTATTTTTAGTAGTTTTAAAATATCTTAAAAAGTATTTAAGATTTTGCAAAAAATAAAAAGTGGCTTGTAGATATTAATAAGGTCTACATAAGCATTTTTTTTTTTCTCAAGTTTCAATTATTTTTTGAGATATAGTCTTCTAATTATTTTTTTAAGAATTTGAGTTGTCGGAATTTGAATTGTCCGAATTTGAATTGTCATGTAACCATAATTTGTTATTTTAGTTTTCTAGTTACTATAGCCATAAAAGAGCTGCAATTAGTGGTTTTAAAATTTTACCATGCCTGCCATCGCGTCAGTTTCGTCAATCCTTCAAACCGTTGGGTTCATTCCCAAACGGTAGAAAGGTTTTTGGGTGATCTGAAGGATCACATAAGTGGTCGCGGCAAAGAGTTGAAAATAGAACAAAGTGTGTTTAGATACTTATTTTTGAAAAAGAACAAAATAAACTAGTTTCATTATTTGTTTATTGAGTGCAGGAAGTCATTCCCGTACGAAGAAGAAGAAGACTAATTTTTCAGATAACTAAAAGTAATATGTTAGTAGTACTTAAAAGTTTTTTGTTTGTAATTCGTTTTTTAATTAAATTGCTAGTTGAGTGCGGGAGGTCACTCCTGTACGAACAGAATGATGATTTTAGTAGTTAATTTATAGTATTAAAAGTATTAAAAATTTTCGTTTTTGTTCATATGAAGATATTTCTTTATAGTTAAGTTGTTAGTATTATTGAAATAGTTTTTGTAAGTAATAAAAAGCGTTGATACAAAAGCAGAATAATTAGTTTTATATTTACATATGTTTAATCAATGAAAAAGTAGATTTTTGTATAAGAGTTAATGCAATAATTTATGTTTCATAGCATTTTTTAACTACATCAGAATAAATATTATGTTTTGCTAAAATCAAGTCAGTCATGCAATGTAGTAGTTACGCTTAAAAGATAATCTTTAGTTTCCGAAACAAGCATGAGTCATGTGTAGAAGCTGTTTTTAAACAAAAAAGGTTAAAGTTAAAGTATTTTTGAGGCTAAATTTCTGATACAAATAATACTATTAAATAATCATCAAATAATAAAAGTATTATTATAATAGTTCTTTTTGAAATAAATTAAGGTTTATATTTAAGATTATCTGTTAGTTTTTTGTTTAGCCTAAAAATTCGGCTGAAACTTATGATTTATAATATTGTTGACCTAACGATATAAAATGCTAAAAAACTTGGTTTATCTTCCACAGATAACACAAACGAAAATTGAACTAAGTAAAAGGAAGTTCAAGTTGTTTATTTAGTTGTTTAAAAATTAGTCTGTAGTTAAAACTTAAAAAGTTATTATATTTTGTTTAAGTTTGACAAATTTTAGAGTTTCATTTATTTTAAATAGTTGCATATTTATTTTAATCTACTGATAAATATAATTTTTTTTTTAAACAGTTCTAGTAAAAAATTGACTAAAGTAATTTAAACTTATTATTAAACTTATTTTTTTTTAGGTTTTAGTCAAATACATGTTTCATAAAAATTAAAATTTTCAATTATTTGACGATAAAGTTTTGATACAGTAAAAATGTCAAACGTAGTTGAAATGTCACTAGAAGTTACAGTTTTTGATCTACTATTTCTATCTTTTAAATACTTAGTTTTAAATAAGTATCTCAAACCAATTATAAATAGTTAAAGGAAAATTTTAAAAAAAGTGCGTACCTTAAGCGGGTGCGTACCTCTCAAAGTTCGTACCTTACCGACGTCTTTACTCTTTAAAAAACACATTGAAGAAATTTGGACCTGTTAGTATACATATATTGAATATCATATAAAATAGTAAAAGTACCTGCAAATAATGTTGAAAATCGTGTGCCCCGACTCGTGTGTATAACTTAAATTTTAAATTATAAGTTAATAAAAATCATAATAAACAAACCTTAGTTCCTTACAAAAAATATACACAAATATGTTAAACAATATACTAATTGTGATCATTTATTATTTAATACAAAAAAAAAAGTAAATCGCAACATAAGACATTAAGTAAATACAGTAATTCCAAAAAATAAAAGATGATTATACTCAACTTCATTTGCTCACACTTTGGTTCAATATACAAAAATTTTTCAGCTTTATTTTCAATTGTTTTCAAGCTATTTTTTAAATAGGTACATTAGCAGGGCTTCGCTGTACTAATATTACTGAATGTGATTTTAGCTGGCAACTTAGGTGTCTCTTCAACTGTATATAATAGTGTCATTTCAACAATGCGACTTATTTTTTGTACTTTTTAAGTATTATTTTCTTTGTATGTTACATATAGCTGTGAACTTACATAACAATTAACTTGTTTTGTTAGGCTTATATTTAACTCTAACGTTAGTGTCATTTCAAAATATATTTTAGATAAAAAGAAAAATTAATTGTTCTGTTCTTTTAGATAATATTAACATCGGAAAGCTAAACACAATACAAGAATAGTGTCATTTCAACAATGAAACAAGATGTAACTTGATGTCATTTCAATTTTTCTGAGAATTTCTTTGATTGTATTTTTTTATAAACAAACTGTAAAAATAAATTTATTTAATATTTTAAACTAAAATTTCATTGTAATTTTTTCTAGTTATTGATTAATTAAAACAAAACCTTAAACAGTATTATTGTATATTAACGTTATAGTTAACAAAAAAGGCTTTATATAGAATAATGTAAATTATTTAACAATTTTTTTACTATATGTTTTTTTATTATGTTGCAAAAAAAGTAGTTGAAATTGAATTTTAGAACCAAAACTTTTAAAAATTGTGGATTTTCACAATGGATAATTGGTTTTCTTAACATATTATTAGGATAGACTTTAAAGTCAGTATGAACATTTATTTTATATTCAAAAAAGTGTATGTTGTTCGACTAATATTGTTTTTATATTAAACTTTTTATAAGTTTGATTAAACTTTTGTTAAATAGTAAATGTCATTCAACAATATTCTATCCTGTTTGAAAATTTAATCACTATTTTTACTACCTATTTACTTAATTTCATTATATAGGTCATGTTATACTAGTTTGCTATACAATAACGTACTTTAAATTTTATATGCTAGTATTTAGTTTTATGTACAATACAAAAAAGTTACAAGAGAATTTTATTATTTAAACAATATTGAATTAAAACTACAAATTTTTAACATAGAAAAAATAATGCTGTTTGCTAATAAATCGTTTGAAAAACTATTTAAGTTTAATTTTACTTTAAAAAAAATATCACAAATGAATGTTAAAAAATTTAGCATAAATAGATTGCTAAATAATCTATTTATTCTAATTTTTTTAACTTTATTTGTGTGTTTTGTTTTTGTGCTTTATCTTGAACTTGTTTTGAAGCTGATGAGTGCACAAGCACGAAACTCGAGTCCTTGAAGTTTTACTTCTTGAAATAATCCTTTTTATAAATAAAGCCCTCAAGGTGGGCTCAGTGTGAAAGATTTGATTTATCAAGTTAAATAACTTAGTTCTATATATATATATATATATACAAGATTGAAAATACGAGATTGAAAAAATTAAAAAAGATTTATCATTAAATAAAAGCAGCAACCCTGCCTACATAATCAAAATATGTATTTCAAAAGAACAATAACCACTAAATAATAACAAAAAAATAACAACAAAATAAATCTAAAAACAAGAACAAACAAAGCAAAGATAAGTTAACTTGTACATAATTTGTTTTTAAAATAGGCTAACTAAAATTATTCAATTTTAGTTGAAAAACGTCACAATGTGTTTTTTTGTTTTATTCTTTAAAAATCTTACTTTGTTCTTTATTATCGTTCTGAGGAGATGCATAAAGCATCGAAACTAAGTAAACGATTTGAAAACGAGTTGTTTTTTTATATTATAAATAAATAAATATATATATATATAACTTATTGAAAAGTAAAGTTTTAAAAATACTGGTACATATGCTTCATAAGACTAGACGCCTTAATCATCAGATAGTTAAATTTAAATTAAAAAGCACTTTACTAAACATAGATGCAAAAGTTATAGTCTTATGAAACATCATATGTAACAGTATTTTAAAAATCTTACTTTCTCAATGAAATATTTAAAAGCCCTTCAAGTGGGCTCAGTAATAAGTGTTCAAGTTTTAATAATAACCTTATTTCGTATATATATATTTATATATATATATATATATATATATATAGAACTAAAATACACAAAATAAACTTTTGCTTGGGACAGCTGTTTCTGCGTTTAATACGCGTCTTCAGCCAAGTTTTATTCAATGAAAAACAAACTTGTAAGTACAGCAATAAAATTATACAAAATTAGGTATTACGTAATAATAGAATAGATAGTTAATTTTTGACAAAATTATTAACAGAGTTTTTAGATAAATTGTTTTCTATAATGTATGCAGCCAGTTTGTAATTCGTTTCTTTTGTTTAGAGATTCAGATTTTTTAACTTTTAAAATTTCGATTTTTTCCGCATTGCACAATTTACATCCGTTTTTTAAATTATACATATTTTTCGTTCTTGTTAATATTTCCCACTGAATTTTAAAATTGACCTTGTAATTTTTTAGTTTCCAAATATATTGCGATAATGTTGTCGTATTTTTATGTTTTTCGTGTTTGAAGCTGTACTTGTGCTTTGTGTAGCGATTCTTGAACGATAGTCCAGTCGAGCCGACATAAAACTTAGTCTGATTTTCAGTTATGACTGTCGCTTTATATATAATATTTTCCATTAGGCAACTTCCATTTACCGGGCATTCTTGTTTTTTGCAGTCACACATTCGCCTCTTTTTGTCCTGCGTGTCTAACATCTTTCGATTGTGTGCCATTATAAGTTGTTTCATGTTTGGCATGCAGGAATAGGACACTTTTAGTGTCTTCCTGTTAAAAACTTTACAATATGGATGGTCTTCAGTAAAGTTTTTGTCCACAATCTCTAGGAAGCGCTTCCCAACCCGTGTTGCCACACTTTTGCAGAATGGAGCATTGAAATATAAAATATTTCTTCTCCTTCTTTTCTTGTTCTTACCCTTCTCGCTTTTGTGGCTATAGGCTAACTCGTGATCGTACCCACTTTCTCTTATAGCTTCCTGGTATTGCTGGGTTGTTTCCTTAAAAATGCTTTGACTGCTAGAAATCTTCTGGAGGCGGTTATTCACTGGACCGGTGTGTGTTTTAAAACATGCTCTGGGTGGTTTGACTTGCTATTCACATAAACCGTATGCGCATTTGGTTTTCTATATGGCTTATGGCTTTCATTTTGAAGATCTAAAGTTACATCTAAGAAGTCTGTTACAAACAGATTGGCTTCGATAGTGACATCAAAACCAATGTTCTTAAAGACTTTTCTTAGATGTTTGACTTTTCTCTCCATATCTGGTCCTGGTAGAATGTCCACCATTGCTGAACCATATATATATACTAAAAAACATAAGTTTTTGAAAATAACTTAAATGAAAATATCATAAAATTTGAAAACATAGAAATTATTTAGATATATTTTTTGAAAAGCTTATTATAATTTAATAATAAAATTATACACTTGTTAAAATAATAAGTATTAACTTTTTTTGATTAATTTTAGAATGAAAAAAATATCAAATTCATTTTACAATCTTTAACATCACCTGAAAACAAACTTTTATCAAAGAATTAAACTGATGTATCTTATAAATCTATGATACACTTTATAAATTTTGTAAACCACTCTTAAAATTTAATTTGAAACAACAGAGACAATAAATATTCTTAAAATGTTTAAAAAAAAAGCAAAAAATATTCATATTGTAAACAACAATACTTGTAAAAAAATTAGAATTACAATCATATTTGAAAACAAGTGAAACAACCTTTAACTGTCTAAAACATCCTGAGTTTTATTAAATCTTAAAAATAAAATTAACTTTTCAAAATTAATAAAAATCAAGTTCTTCTACAAAACTGGATATAAAATAACAAAATATTGAAACTAGACCAACTAAATCTCATTCAAAATCTAGAAAAAAAAGTTCTGAGATTTTTAAATAACCCTAAAACTATCCTGGTTTTTCATAGAAAAACAAACTATACTGAGTCAGCCTGAGTTCAAAAATAAAATTCTAAATATTCTAGAGTTATCCAGAGTACTTTGAGTGTGTGGCAACCATGTACAATATAAATCTTTTAACTAAGATAAAAACTGTAATAAAAACTATATCTACGCAACTATAAAAATTTTAAAACAAGTTTCAAATTAAAAAAAAATTCTCAAGTATGATACAAAAAACTACAATCTGTTTATCTTATTTTTTTAAAATTTGTTCTTCAAACTTTATTCTTGTTGCAAACTTATTGTGCATTTTTTTCTGATGTTATATATTTAAATCTTCTTGATAAAACTTCAGAAAATGATATCATCACTGTTTGGAAGGTTTTTCATTTTTTGTATATTTGTCAACTACAGGTATTTAATCTTGCAGCCAATTCAGAGAGTATATTTGATTTAAAACAAAAGTTGATACTTTTTTGATTTTAGTTTACTTTGAAACTCATCTACTTTAAAATCCATCTTGTTGCTTATATTCCTTTTGTGTATATTTGCTCTTTTGTTACACAAAAAATGTAAATTTCCAATAAATGTTAGTTTCTGATTGAGTCAGCACAAACATTTAAATAAGACAAAAACCTCTCTCACTTTTTTTTTATTCTCTCTCATTTAAAAATGAAGCTTCAGACTTGAAAAAGATTTTTTACAATGCTTTATTGAGATAAATTAAAATTATGTAATTTTATTTTGAATATTAAATAATGGGTAAAAAGATCGAACTTAACGGGTAGTGCGAACCCAAGAGGAAGTGACTGTACTTTTACAATTCATATCTAACTTTAACTTACTCTGTGATAAGTTAGCCTCTAATTAAATAATAACTTTATCTGTAAAAAATATTTTAATGTTAACTACGGACAGTTTAGACCTATTAATTTAAAGTTTTTTTTTTCTTCAAAATTTATTTTTGGTTTACATTAAAATATTTTTTATTAATAAAGTTTAAAGAAATTTATAAAATTTTAAGTTCCATAACAAAAATAAAATTGGAATCAAAAAAATTTAAATAGATAAAAAAAATTTTTTTTTAAGTTTAGTATCATATAACGATATTACACTATAAGGATTTCGTGTAGAATAGTTATAATGACACGGTCAGTTTTTATTAAAGTATAAAGAGAGTATTTATTAGTTAGTGTCATTATTTTATATTTGTAAATAAACTTTTGTTGACTTTTAAGTATCTTAAATGTATTTATCTTATCTAACCAAATATATCCCCATTTAATTACCCTTAGTACATAGATTGGTTACATTAGACATCACGTAGGGTATTCTTATCGAGACAATGCTTTTTTCCTGCCCACCAATGTTTTCGTATAAGGTACATTACCCATGTTCAACTCTGTTGTGAATTTCTTTTTTTATAGAATATTTTTCTTTATCATAATAAGTTGGAATTTTCTATACACACTTTGACAAACTTCTTCTAGATTATACCAGTTTATAAACCTCCATGTGGTTTCGTTACTTTTGTTAACGTTTAAAAATTAGTATGCTATTAAAAAAATTCAAAATAAAACTTTTTGATCTTGATGAAATAATCAATCTGTACAAAATAACATTAAACTACCATCATAGAGCAAATGATGTAATACATTTTGCAAAAATATTCTCTATAATTATACTTTAAATGATCTTTTTACCATGTATTGAAATAAAAAGCAGGTGTAGATTATATAGAAGTACAATCAAAAAATTTTTTAGACTAAAACGCATTTTAGATCAGGTTTTAATAAAGGTCTTTTTCTGGATTGAAATATTTAACAATACACAAAAAAAAAAATTTAAAGAAAAGTTGAAACAAATTAGTTAAAATTGAGTTTTTTATTTGGCCAAAACTTATTTACTTTAAAATTAAATGAATTCAGCAGGGAATAATGAACATAGAACTAACTAAAAAGAAGATCAGTATTGTCCCCAAAAAGGATAAACTTGACCAGCTTGAACAATATTCTACTATATAATATTTCTGAAATTGTAAATAAAAAATTTAGCTCTTAACGCTTTTGTAAATGATTTTATTATGTCATAAACTTTATACACATATTTTTACAAAAGAAAATTCGAAATTAATTACAACCACATATTTGGTTTTCTAAGTACTACTTAGTTTTTTTGTAATTTGCCAACAAAGCTATAAGTTTAAAAACAAGTTATTACATTAATAAAATTTACAACTGAAATTTTTTTGATATAGTAATTTATTTTGAAGTACCATAAAATTGTACTATTTATTTTGTCTAAAGATTATTCGGAAAACATTGTTTCTTTCGAAGATATTGTAGGTATATATAATAAAGTAAAAATTCTGAAACAATTTATAAAGTCATTAAAATTGAATTGTTTATTTAAGCAATTAGCTAAAATAATGAGAAAAAAACTGTAGAATACAAATCAAATTATAACTCTAAGGTGAAAACTAAGAGACTTATTAAGTAATATTTGATAAAAACATAATTTAATGTTTAAAATCATTTAATGTTAGTTTTAATATAAGCACCTACGAGCTCTTTTAGCGAAAGATTGTTTACCGAATGAACGTTTGAAAAAGTAAATAGCTTATTTGTACTGCTTTTAAAAAGTAAAGATCTTCAATTGTTTCTTGAACAGTCAAATGTATAACACCACAAAATAGATAAGTACTAATAATTATTAGAAATAAAAACTTTTTATATATTTTGAAACAAATATATTATAGGTATCTTTATAATTGCAGAACCATGCTTGAAATATAATGAACTAGTACGAAGCGTTAAAAAATATACTTTTTTTTAGTTATTTATTTATCATTTTTATCTAAATTATAAAAGTAGTTGAATAAATGTAAAAGATTTTATAAACAGGGTTGCCACTCTTTGAGTCAAAAAATCTTCCCTGAGTGACCAAGAACTTCCCTGAATAACCTTAAACTTCCCTGAATTTTTTCAAATTCTTAAAATTCATTTTATTTACTACAAAATTACCATGTTAATTCTAAGAATATTGAAGAACTTGCCGCAAGGCTAAAAAATTTCTAAATAAGCACTTAAAAATGAATAAAATTAACTTTTTTGAACAAAATATTGAAACTGGATTAACTAAATCTTATACTAGATCTAGAAAAAAATTTCCCGGAGAATTCTAAAAAAATCTTAAAATTTTCCTGAAATTTTTAGAATAAACCAAAACTGCCCTGAGTTTCCCTGAGATCTTCTACAACTTGAAAAATCCCTGAGTTTCCTTGAGTGTGTGGCAACCCTGTATAAAATTAAAACAATACAAAATTATAAACTTTTTTACCAAAACAATGTTTTAAAGTACACAAATTAAAACAATATGTCAACAAACAAAATATGAATGATAACGCTTATAACAACACTCATCATTTAAATAATTTTACTTGTTATATTAAAACAATGTTTGAAGCTAGATTATTAAAAATATGACTAATAATTGGACAATAATGTGGCAAATTATTATTTTTATAATTAGTTTATACTTTAACTTTGTACTGTGCCTAACTATTAAATTTAAGGGTAGTTCACTAAAAAATAATGCATAAACGTAAAGACACTTGATTGATAAACAAGTCTATCAAGACTCAAAATATATTCACTATTGAAAAAGAAAACATCGGCAAAAGTCATCAGAGCCAAAGACTTTTATAAAAAAAAATTATATGTAAAAATTAGATTTTATACATAGTATCATTAACCTTAAAGTTAAATTTAAGTAGATAATATAAAAAATTCACTTAAGTTTAAAATCACACTATAAATCCGATTTTTTTATATTCAGCACATGATGCTAAATTTTTAATTTTCATTAAAATTACTAAAGAGTAAAAAAAAACAAAGCTAAACAAGTATTGAGCTCAAATTAAACATGAGTTTTTATAACATCATGAAACTCTGGATAAATTGAAAATCTTAACTAACTACTTCATACCTTATTTTTACAGCTTTAAATATAATAAAAGTATAATACAAAAATATAATCACAATAATGTTTAAAAAAACTTGATGACTACAAAGTGTTTTCAATAAAATCAACATTTTTAACAGAATTTTTACTTAACGGTTCCGGCATAGAACTAAACATCATAAGTTAAAACTCCTGTTGTTTTTGTATTCATCTTTATCAAAAGTCAAATTTTTTTTGTGTACATGTAGAATTAAAAGTAAAGACTTTACTTGAAACCTGCAAAAAGCATAAATGAGAAACTTGTACTTAATCAGAAACTTTTATTATCGAGTTGATCACTCTATTTTTAATAAAAAGTAGTCATCTAATGTTGAAACAATTTATAGATCATAAAAATTTCCTACTAACATTAGGACCAATAGCAACATCTTCGTCTTCAGTGCTAAAATATTCATCTAAAATATCTAGTGTTTTCTGATATATTTCACAGTTATCATGAGCCTGTAAACTTTCTATTGTGTCTAAACCTGTAATTAATCCTTAATAGTTATATAAGTTTTTTTTAAATAATGTAGTTGCTATAAATTTAGTACAAATGAGAGGTTGTAATAATAAATTTAAACCTTCAACTAAATTAAAAAACAACAAATTATTTCTTATTTGAGTAATTAAAACAAAAACCCTTAATCCGTAACAATAGTAGCTTAGAATTTAATAAATATACTTTAGGACAACCAAAGTTGGGACAGTTTTGCTTCGTGTATGTTCAAAAAAGAACTATGTACAGAAATAAATTTAAATACAAGTAGAGTAAAAACAATTAAAGCAGTTTCGAGCTTTCAAACGTAAGCAGAAAGAAAGTACTACTTTACATTACTGATTTAATCTGCTAGGTAATCAGCAACTTTATTTCCTTCAAACTATATTGGAACACTATACCAAATTAAGAGCAGGAGAATAAACTTTATTCCCACTCATATGCGTTTTTAAAATATAAATTATCGTGAGTTTGCAAGATACTTACAGTTTAAGAGCAAACTAAGACTTAGCTGAGTAAGAATGTGTAAAGTTGGAATGAAACTTTTTCCTCGTAGTACATATACCTTTTTTACTTAGTTATATAACGTTTTATTATTTTAAGGGAAAAAAGTATAGTTTTAACTTTTATGTATATTAAGTTACCAAAACATTTGAAACACTTCTTTAAACATTATGGAAAATTAGTACTGCTAAAAAATGCATTAATTATCTTAAGTAAAAAAATCAGACCATCTAGTTTACAAAAGTTATTTTTAAAGTCTCCATAAATGTTTATTTTTATTCTCAGATATTTACTATAATAGAGGACCGTATTGATATTATTAATTGAGTGAAACATTATTTAATAAATAAATTTGTTAATAAATAAATTTGTTAATAAATAAAATTGTTAATAATTAACTTTAAAAACTATATTTATATCAAAAAAGCGTTTGGCTATACATTTTTATTTCAGATAGATAACGTTATCTGTTTTACGTATTTTGTTTGTCAGCAAGCTAAAAAATATGGGAACGGTTCAGAAAAGCACGGCTTCACTTTAGCTCAGAGAGTCATTTTAGCATGGGGCGATATTTTAGCACAGCGTCAATTTCGCATGATTCTTTTTTATACTTATGTAACATTTGCAAATTATGTAAAGCTGTATGCAACATTCAATAAGCATAAAAAATATAAATATGAGCTATTCAAAATGTTAAAATAAAAGTAAACTACCTTTAAATTTGTTAAAAGTTTAAGCTTAGATAAAAACGTTATGTTTAAATTGTACTACAGTTATCTTAAAATAAACCTAAACGTTTTTACTATAAAGATAAAACTAGTTTTAAAATATTATTAAATTATTAAAAAAAAAATTATGGAAAATACTTTAACATTTTTAGATATGCAACTAAATTTATTAACATAGCGATATATACTAGCTATAGTTTTGTTATAACTTTTTAAGTTAGATTAAACTGACTGTAATTTTTTAATAAACAGTGTGAAATATAAAGTGCCTAAATGACGCCATGCTAAAGTATCTCTTCGTGCTAAAGTGTCGCTGAGCGGTTCTGATACCTACCCAACATGTATAGTATTTTGTGATTTTTCTTAACTCAAATTTTGTTTACTGTTAAACATCACAACCCCTTAATAAGCAAACTAATTAAGTTCTAGACACCGTATACAAGATTTACGACAGTATAAGCTTCATAACTGATGTTAATTCCTTGAGTTTTAATTTATGGCGCGGATAAATAGGTTTAGAATTTAAACTATTCACAAAGTTTCAACTTTTTATAGGTAGTTTTTTAACATCAATAAGGTTACAAAGAACGTTTTTAGTTTCACTAAACTTTTGGGGGGCCGCTCAGTTCCAATCCGCGATCTATTTCCACCCGATCAAATCCGAGAACCGCTTGCCGATCAAGGGTAAGGGATAAGAGTGATAAAGAAAAATAAATAAATAAAAATGGTGGGATTTGTGCGCGGGTGGGGAATGAACGCAGGTGAGAATTGTGCGGGTGGGAATTGTAATATACCGGACTTTTGGTTTATAATTAAAATTTTATTTCAAACATTTAAAGTGCTATGCGAAAATACTATGTAAGAAAAAAACTTGTATACATTTAAGCTGAATTAGATTATAGTTCATTATCTAAAGCAAAAACTATTTGATAACTTTAAATAAAGAACTGACTTATTATTTGGCAATAATTATAAACTAACAAATATACAATTTCATGAAATAATTATTCTTACTATAATTAAAAAGCTTTATTTATAAAAGAAGTTTTTTTAATTACTAACTCTATTATTAACTAAATCTTTGTAAAATCTAATATCCTTAAAGTATTTTTTAACAAAAAAAAGAAGTGTCCAAAACATATTTAATAACAAAACTTTTCACATACCTCCCTCTTCTTCCACTAACAGAGCGTATTTGTTGTAACCGAGTTGAACACCATTTTTCTTTCCATCTCGTAGTATGTTTTCTAAACCATTTAAGGCAACAAGAACTACTCTTGTATCTTTAGCTTGTAACAAATCGCACATTGGTCGCACACATCCAATGTCCACTAAATATCTGTTTTAAGTAAGCTAAAAATATTAAAGGTTTAAAGTGCTAAGCTTTTTTTAAATTATATATTTTTTGAATCCGAGGACACTTACAGCTAATTCTAAAAAACTAACTAATATAAGTATACTTGTAAAATTAAGAAAAATATTAATTATAAACTAGACTAGGATACTATTTACAACCTAGAGTTGTGTTTATAGACCTCTTTAAAACAACTAATGGGATGTTTTATGTACTAAAACATAGCATATGTTTAAATTATAAAGTTTAGAACAAATTTTTAACTTAAATATAAAAGTTATGCATCATACTCCTTAAATTTATAAGATAGCTTAATAAAAAAAAGTTACATCTAAAAAATTTTGTGTATAGTTACACTTATTAAACGCTTTTTAACAACAATAACCAGTTTAAAATTATACAAAGTCTGTAGATTAGTTTTACAAATTTTTTAAGTAAAATTATATGTTTTATACTTATTTTCATTATTAATTTTATATATAGCTTTTATTTAAGTATAAAAAAATTTTAGAAATAAACTAAGAAATAAGTCTACGTGATAAAAATAAAGTAAAGTTTATAAATTAACTCAAATAAACTTTATTTGAGGACTACTACCACAAAAAGTAGCATTATTTATGGTCCAAGCGCATTCTTTTTTCGTTCTAAAATCTTCACAGTTCATAACACGAAGCAATTTAGGAAATATTTGTGAGTCTATAACTTGTTGCAACTGGTTCCTTTAAATCAAATTAATCAAATTTTACAATTAAATACTTAGTTTTCGAAATTATTATCATGATTTGTTTTACTACGTTGAACGCTTAAATACTAGTTAGTAATTGAAAACAAAAACATATATATAACTTTTGTTAAATATACATTATGTAAATGTAAACCCCGTTTTTAGTTACTTATTTAGAAGAAGAACAAAATCATATCTCCTTAAATTTATTATAATGGAGCTAAAAAATATTTTCTACTCAAAAACTTTTTCAAATTTGCTTCAAAAGTAGAATAAATAATTAAGCTGAGAACTTAATAACTTTTTGATAAACTACTGTATATACCTGCATTTTTAAAACAAATGAATGATTAACTAAAGTTTTATTAGTCTGTTTCGCTAGACTAATTTTTATATATTAAATATTCAAAACCCAATAATCTAAGTATATAAAACTGAAAGAAGCTGATCGCGGAAAACAAAGTCTTTTCAAACTAACAGGATCCGGACCCTGCCGAATTTCAACTAGGATCCGGCCGGTTCCGAGTATGTTTTTTTATATTTTTTATATTTTAGTTATCTAGCAAAAGATGGCCGGTTCCGAATCTTGGATCCAGTAGATCACTACTATTTTACAACAGAGTGTTCAAAACTTTTTTAAATAGTATTTTAGCATTGGAAAACATTAATGCATGATAAAATTTAATTATCTAAATATATGACAAAATATTTTCTTTAATAGACTTAAGTACTTTCTCTGATAAAGTATTTAACTTTTTACCATTTTTCGTTATGTGTATTTTTTGAGTATGAACCTAATCGAATATTGTTGAAATTTTATCTTTCTTGTTTTTTAACCCTAAAATTAAACTCAAAAGTGAAAACTTCATTTTAAATAAACTCATATTATCCTTAAAGCGTTGTCTTTATTCTTTTAGAACTCTAACTAATTTGATCACTATAATGGAAACAGCAGTTGTAGATTTGCATAGCAGTTTGTAAAGAGTTAAAAATCCAGTAATGTCACTTTATCAGATAATATATATTTTTTTTATGTAAAGGTTCTAAGCATAAAATATTAAATACTATATGTTAACATTTTGAAAATGAATGTACTTTTTGAGATTATGTTAGTTTACCAAGTTAGACTTCAGCAGACAGGGTTGGTTGTCCCTCATAAAAGCAAAAAAAAACTAGCTAGAGTTTGTAAAAACCTTTTTAAATCACGAAGAGCATAACTGAAAATATATGCTTGGAAATTGTATTTTTACAAAACGATATAAAGTTTATATAAAGTTATTATAGTATAAAGCATATTTTTGTAAAAGCGTTATAACTTTTAAAACAACAGACATTGAGTGCATATGTTGAACTGAGATAAGCATGTTTATTTTTATCTGTTTACAACAGTAAAAGTCAGTTATTAAAATATAAACTTATATAATAACATGCCAAAGGTATATGACACTAACGATACATTTGGCTCTTGGCAAACCACGAGTTCTAACAGTGTAAAACCTAAGTCTTTATCAGCCAGCATCAGCCTCTCTAAGATTGCTACTAAAAACGCTACGCGTGCGCAAACGGCTGAAAAAGCTTCATGTACTTGTAAACATATTCGAAAAAGTTATCAAGAGTACACAATTTATGACCAACACAATGTTATCAGACGACCCAATTGTAGTAGCAGAAGAATATAATATAGTTTAAAAGGCTTTGATGGTTATAACTTTATAAGTATTTAAACAGAATTATAAGAAAAAAAAGGTTAGTTCTTATGAATAAAAAATGGTGTTTTCAAACTAAAAAAAAATACTTTGTAACACTTTAATAGTGTTTTGAAGTCGAAAGTTGCTTTCTTTCTTTCTTTTCTCTCAAATTTATTAACCTTAAATTCAGTAAACGCGCTTGTTTTTTGAGTTAGTTTTCAGTGTCTTAGTTGATAACGCTCCTATTTCTTGCAAAGTGTTGTGTTTACATCGTACAATTGTACGATGGCGACTGTTTTTTATATGAACTTTTGAATTAAAGTAGTTTATTTGTACCGCTTGCTATATTTGGTTTAGTCGTATTTCTATTCATTATAATACACCTTTTTGTTAAGAGACTCGATTTCTATATATAAGTATTCAAGCATTCTAACAATCTTACTACTTAATTAGGCTAAGCTTAAATGATAGTCTAAGTTATTTAGCTAAATCAATTCTAAACATTTAAGTAACCGTCACCGATATTGTTATAACGCGTTAAGTCAGTTAATACCCAGGTCTGCGTTTATAAGTAACAGCTTCGGTCGATCGGTAAAACTTTGAAAAGATTTTAATATTAGTAACGGACTATTGTAAAAATTTCAAGAAGAATGTTTGAAAACAAAGGAGAAGATATATTTTTAGTGAAATAGTATTTTTTGCAGTTTTGGCTTGTGCCTTCTATTAAACATATTCAGAACAAACTTATTTTGATCGCTTATATCTCGAAAGTTATTTTAAATTTTGTTAAACGGTTAAAAATATCTGAAAGCTAATATAGAAATCTACAAATATAGTCTTCTAAAAAACAAAGTGGTCTCCCCCTAAGCTTTATATATTATTCTTAACTTGTACATAAAAGATTTATTCTAGAGTCTGTTATCAAAACTACTTACAATTTGTAGTTAGTTTCTTATTTAATTCAAAATTAGTAGTTATATTTAAGTCAATATTTTCAATATTTTAATCAATTATATGTTATATATATGTCTTTGTTAGTAATCATTTTTTAGCAAAAGTGTTACTTGTACCATAAAATTATAACTAACTTTTGAGGCTTGCATACTACATGGTTGCCACTGATCAAGCTGAGAAAAATTTCCTGACTTTTCCTTACTTTTTACCAAAGTTTTCCTGACTTTTCTAAATCATACTCTTAAATTAAACTTATTGTAAATTACATAATCTAACACTTGAAACTATATAAAGCTTTCAATCTAATTTTAATACAGGTTAAAAACAACGGTTTTTTGCTGAATTCTATCAAACTTCCAGTACACCACTTAAACCATCTGTGTATGATTCATGTTTGTAATAAACAGTTCTATCAGCAAAATACTTGTATTATCACCTTATAAACACAGCTTGTCTGAAAAAGGACACAATTTTTTAGCATTTCCTAGCATAAATGTATCTAGATAAACAAATGACATATAAGGAACTTTTACAATTTTTGTGTATATATCAGTTTCACTATGGAAGTGTCCTTGCTACAGATCATCAATACTAAAAAGCTTACAAAATCTGCTTGTTCAAGTAGGGTACTTGTTCAATATGTTAATAGAAACTGTTTGCAGTTGTATAAAGGATATTTTACTAATTTATACCAGGTGAAGGCATTGGAAATAAAATTAAATATTTTTGCAAATTTCCAGGAAAATTTTGGATTTTTTTCTGACTTTAAAGGACTTTTAATAAATTTTTACCGCTTAAAGGCTTTGGAAAACAAGGAATTTTGTAAATTAAAACTGACAAAATATGTTTTTTTTTTTAATTTTATAAAATTTCCTGACTTTTCCTGACTTTTTTTCAAAACCCCCCATTTTTACCTGACTTTTCCTGACTTTTGTAATTTTTTTAAATTTTTCCTGACTTTTCCTGATTTCCTGACTTTTCCTGACCGAGTGGCAACCATGATACTACAACTTACATAATTATGTATATTCATATTATGATTACAAACTGAAAATTTTTAAACTTAAGTTGTTTTCAATTTAATCCAATTTACCTTGTACCAGCAGTTAAATTAGATATAGTCCAACAAGTTTCTTTCTTTATTGACTCTTTTTCAGAAAATAGTAAAACTTCAAGAGCTTTTAAAACTGAACAATCTAAAATTACCTATGTAAAAAAAATTACAAGTTGTTAATAGTTTAAATCCGTAAAAGTTTTACTTTTAGCCATATTTAGTATTTTAATAAATACATACAAATTTATTTAAAAATCTCTTTAATAAAAATCTAGGCTTAGTATGTTTACAATATTTTTTTTTGTAAAATTGAGTAAAACAAAAACTAACTTGTGTTTGAATATCATTTCCAGTAACTATATTTCCTACAGTTCTTAATGCGCTAGATACAACCGTGTGCTCGTCATAATACAAAAGTTCAACTAAGCGCCTTGCAAGCCCACTATTAGACAATTTGCATAATATATTTTTTCATTTTTTTAATTTAAAACTATTAGTATCAATAGTATTCGCTTTAAATGTTTGATTAAAACACCTTGTTAATGTTGAAATGTTTCAAACTTATATTTTTTAAATTAAAAATTCAAGCAATATCAAAATATTAATATTTTATTAAACATAAAAAGTACTTTCATAAAACAAAAAGTTATTAAAGTTTACTTTTATTAAAAAAATATGAATCAATAAATATCCTGAAAAACAACCTAACATAAAAGAGTTATGATTAGGAAAACCTTGTACTCAAATTATTAATCATACAGTTTAAAAAACATACCTATCCAAAATTTTCTGTATATTATCGTTTATTCCGTCGGACAAATATGAAATCGCCCAGCAAGTATCAGCTACAATGTTAGCATCATCAGCAAAAATTAGTTGGGCTAATAATGGAATAAATTGTTCAACCTGAAAATTTTTCACGAAATATACTTAATGTTTATTTAAGACACGATTTATTTAAAAACGTCTTTGTATTTAATTATATTGTACATCTTCTGCTAATCAAAGCTCATCATTTATTTTTTAAGAAATAAAGTACAAAAGCTATAAATGTATTCTAAATGGCATTTTATTACTGTAGACAAACATTTAAATTCAAATACTTTAAATGACAGGAATAGATTTGCAACGTGTTAAAAACATATCTACAGTCACCTCTCGCGAATCTACGCACATTGTGTCCACAGCAAAAGTGCGCAACTAATCTAGAGTACGGAATTAAACGAGAGGTAGCAAATAACCTAATTTATTAACAGCTTTCTTATAGTGCAATAAATCAAATACAGTTTAGAGACTTTCTCTCTTTTTGGGCTTACAAAAATATTTTTCATTCAAATTGTACATACATGTGAAAAGTTTTTTACAAAAACTGTTTATGTGTAAAAAAAGTATTTTTTTTCTACCTTGTTCCTTGCCCATTTAAGATTAAACTTGTCTTGCATGGTATTATCAACAAAAACATCGGCAAAAGCCTGCAGAGCAGAAGCCTAAACTTTCGTATGCCGTGAGACAAGCTCAAGTTTAACAAAAGGGTTGATCATACCAATTCGATCACCAGACCACAAGCCTTCGGTATACTAAGACCGGTTTCGTCCTTATTAGGACTCGTCAGTCAGTCAAAACCGAAAAACTCGCAGTCATCAATCTACAAACAGTTTATCATGTCAGTTAGGCAAAACATAAAAATGAACGGCAAAAGACAATGCTGACGTCACTGACATGATAAACCGTTTGTAGAATGATGACTGCAAGTTTTTCGGTTTTGACTGACTGATGTGTCCGAATAAGGACGAAACCGGTCTCAGTCTACCGAAGGCTTGTGGTCTAATGATCGAGTAGGTATGATCAACCCTTTTGTACAACTTGCATGGTATTAGAGAAAGGTAATTTATTTTTAACACACAAGAAAAGTTTAATATAAGGTGGGCAAGGAACAAGTTAGCTAAAAATAAAAAAAATATTGAGTTGAAATGAAACTTTATGTCATAAATATTGTGAGGAATTGAACATAGTACCCCGATTGATTTGAAGGTATAAACGTTCGGCTAAGAAAACTTAAATATAAAAAAGCAAAGCCTTCAAGTTTAACAGATTCCTTATGGAAGGCACAAACTAAAAATACAAAAATCTAACTATATTAAAATCTATCTCCTCCTTTATTTTTCAAAATATTTACTTTGATTTATTTATAGATTTTTTTGAAACATATAAAAAATTAAATGTATTGTTAACTAAATAAATACAACAAATGTAACTATTCAAAAATATAGATTTAAGCGTTTGTTAACAAGAGATCCTAGCGAAACAAGTTCACCGGAATATAAAATAATAACAAACTATACAGTATTTAAACATATTATTTAAATATAAAATACGTAATTTAAATATTACTAATGAAGTTAATAGATTACAAGTATTGTATAGTTTTATAACAGTCGAATTTAACATTACGTATTTCATCTATTATTAACCATTAATCTATAAAAATCTATAGAAATTAATTTTATTTTTAATAGACACATGTATACACCTGCTTTAGCTTCTACTCTTTCCTTACAGTATTTTTTTTTTGCAGAGCTTCGTTGAAGTGTGTTTATCCGTCAACACACAAAAACATGTGTTAGTGCAATAAAAAAAGGATACTGTATAGTTTGTTATTATAACAACAAATGTACAATTTTTTGAATTTTATTTTTGATTTTTTGAGAATTCTAAAATGCTTAACTAATCGAGAGTGCGTAAAAAAATGAGGGCGTAGATTCGCGAGAGGTGACTGCATATAATAAAAAAACATACATACTTAACAAGGTTGCCAAAGTTTTTTGAAAATTTTTTCAGGTTTTCTAAATTTCTTCAAGGTGTTTTGAAAATAATTTTTTGGTCCATTTTTAGTATAAAAATAAATGTTAAATAAAAAGCTATCTTAAATAGTATAACAACATTTAAAAGGTACTGTAAACTTACTTTAAATGTGTTTGTTAATAAAAAAACAATTTCACTGCTAATTTTTTTATAAGATAAATTTTTTGTACTTATTGAAATTTCATTACTTTACATGTAAAAACTCTTTAAAAATCTAGGTTTTTTCAGCTTTTTTCAAAATTTTTCTAATCTACGTTTTTCCAAGACTCTACGTTTTTTTGGCAAACCTTATTTAAGTATCTAAACAAAATTAGTAAACAATATAACAATGTAAATTACATCTAATTATAAATTCAAAAAACACTAGTTAAGATTATGGTTAAAGAAAAAAAGCAAACAATAAGTAATATCAAAACATTAATATTTAAAATTTTAAAGAAAAACAAGTATCTAAAAGCACTTAACAGAGAAAATTGCTTTATTTTTTATGGAAAACTATTACTCTTGTTATTATTTTATACTTCTCTCTTTAAGGGCGTAAAGTGGGTAAAGAACTATTTTAAAAATTAATATTTATTTTTACATAAGTATCAAAACTAACAGTAACTTTTTAACTCATATTAATTTTCGAATTAAGTTATGAGACATAAGCGATCAAGGTAAAAGAGTTCAATTGGTTTTTAATGGAAGGCGCAAACTAAAAAGGCAAAAATAAACTATTACTTTAAAAATCTATCTGCTCCTTCAGTTTTTGAGCAACTATTTTAAAATATGCCTAAAGAGTAATATTTAATAAACTTTGTAAACTTGTAGGAAACATATTTATTTTTTTTTATTAATTCATTTTTATAAGTTAAAGAAAACTTTATTTTATTTCGGTTTTGGCAATATTTAAATAAGAACTTTCTTCCTTCAAGTTGTTCGTAATACACGGTTGTCAAAGTTTTTTGATAAATTTCTTCCAGGTTTTCAGAATTTTTCTCAAGGTTTTCAAAAGTATAATTTTTTGCGTATATTTTTAGTATAAAATTAAGTTTAAGGTAAAAACTGTCTTAATTAGTATAAAACATGAAAAATATATTTTAAGGCTACTTTAAATGTGTTTTTTAACAATAATACTTACTATCAAAATTTCATTACTTTACATGTAAAAATTGTTTAACATTTCTTTGTTTTTATTGATTTTTGTTCAAAATTCCAGGTTTTTTTAGCCAAAATTGTCAAGTTCAAGGTATTTCAAGGTTTCCAGGTTTTTTTGGCAACCCTGATAATATCAAAAATAACACTTCCTGAAAACTTGAAATAAATTATTTTTAAAATGAAGGAGGAAATGGATATTTTAGTCAATTTAACAAAATTCGGACAAAATCAGCTGAAAGAAAAAAATATTTATTAACATTTATTTTAATTCCTTAAAAAGCAAACTATACTGTTATCTAATTATATTTTAAAGTTAGTATGCGTTAATTTAAAAATAATTTAATATATGACTAGTATTTAATTTATGTATAAACGTTTGAAAGTAAAATTATAAATCAATATCTTAGTTTTTGTCATAAAAATTTATTAGTACTAAAAATAAACTGCTTAAAAGTTAAACTTAATAAACTTTAAATACTAAATACATCACAGATCCTGTACCATTACCTACATATTATTAGCAATAGTTGTGTAAAAAAAGGTACATTGTAATTTAAAACAATCAACACGTATTGCTAATTTTTATTATATAACTTTTAAACCACATAAAACCAACTAAGAACCTCTTTATAATCAGGTGGAGGTTTTTTGCCACGACAAAGGTTTGATATAGACCAAACGACATTTCTTAACATTGAAACTTGTATGCTTGAACTCATAGCTAGTCTAAAATAATGTAGGTTTTATAATTAAGTCCAAATTTTTCTTTTAAGAAAAATATAAGCAAAAATTGCTGCCCAATTTAATACTGAATATGTTTACTACATCATTAGTTGATTAAAATGTTACTAACGTAAAATTATTGCTTAGGTATTTCTTATTGATAAAAATAGGCGATCAAAATGATTTCCTTATTTTACGCTTCTAATTTTTACGTTTATAATTTTCACAAGATATAAATTTTAAGTTTCAATTTGCGTTATTTCTAATTGTAAGCTTTGATTAGGTAGGTGTCCGAATAGCATAGCTACACATTAGCACATAGTAACACTTTTGCACGGCGTCACTCTAGTACGGAGCGTCTTTTTTGCACAGATTGTCACTCTAGCACAGTGTTCATTTAGCACGGAGTGTCACTTTTGCAACGAGCAATACTTTAGCCTGAAGTAACACTTTTGCACACACATTAGCACAAAGTGTTAATTTTGCACGTAGCTTGACTTAAACAGAATTCATACATTTTTGTTAATGAATTTAATAACAATAAAGAATATAAAAAATTGAATTATTATAACTGAACTTCATACAGCAGGGTTTCCGAAACTTTTTTTTGAAGAAGTTAAAAAAGCAATGACAACCTCTAATATGATTTATTAATAAAAATATTTTTCAATACGCCTAAGACCTTGTTACTTATTATCTTTTTAATTTTTATCATCAACTCCAGAATATCTAGTGAAGTTTAAAACTATGGCCTTATAGTCCTTTTACTAGTCACAGCCCCCTTTTGTCCCTTTCCATCTTATAGCTCCCTAAATTTCTAAAATGTTTACCAAGGGGGCCATATTTTCATTTTGGAAAAGCCTGTCATACAGGAATCAGCCTGTTGAGTACGCTTTTTAGGCTAAATTGTGAATTCGAGGGAAGAATAGTTATCTATTATATATATTACTAGGGCAAATAAAATGGCTTTTAAGTTCAAAAACTAAAAAAAAAACATCTTTGTTAAACTTTAATATAAAAATTAAAATTTATTAGTTAAAAAATTTTTGATCTAATAATCATTAAATTTATTAATTTTATAATATTATTAAAATACGTAGTTTTAGTTTAAGATTCGACTTGTAACACATTAAAACTTGTTAACTTTTAGTTTAACATTTTGCTTAGTTCGTCTTTATACTCTTGAAAATAAAAGTATAAATTTTTTATAAGCATCATGCAAAATGACGCCCTGCTAAAGCATCGCTTCGTGCTAAAGTGTCGCTGCGTGCTAAGCTGTTACTATGTGCTAAAGTATTATTCTGTACTAAAGTGACGCTGTGCTATTCTAACCCGTTCTCGCTTCGACTTGCTAAAAAGCACGCTGCGAGCCAAAAACTTGACCGGAGGGCTGTAGTTTGCCAAACCGCTTCTTTACAAGTTTGTCTTAGTCATAAAATGTGTTAACGATGTTTAAATATTAATACCTACTATAAAATTCATATACTTTATTAAATAAAATCTTGATTCTACAAAAATTACTTACGGTAAAATAAATACAAATACATGTTGAACTTAGGCTATACAGACGATACTAAGTTGATCTGTTAAAATAATTAGGTATCAAAATTATTAAAGCTAACTTACAAGTAAGACATTGCAGGGTCATTAGATTAGTTAAAAGTCGCATATTAGGTAAATTTACATATGTACAATTTTTTAATATTTAATTCTTTTCAGTATGTATGTCAAAATCGGTTTAACTTAATGATATGACAATGGTAAATAACTTTTTATAAACTTTTCTCTTCTCATAACAAACTTAAACAATTTTAAAGTTTAAATTAGAAAAATGGAGCTGTTTTAAACTAGTATTTAAAAACAAAAAATATGTTATTTTCCATAACTTTTAAATATAAAGTCGAAATTGAAATTATCATCAAATAATTATTTTACACTTACTCTAACAAAGGTTTTACAGCAGCTTGGCTAATAACGTAGTCTCTTCCTTTACTACCATCTCCTGCAATATTTCCAAGAGCCCAAACAGCCTAAACCAATATTTTTTGATAAACAATTTATTCTATTTCAAACTATATTCTGAGAGTATATAAAATGTTAGGTTTAATTGTGAAAACTAGAGTAATAACTTTAAATCTAAAAAGTTCTATTTGACTTTTAGTAATGTTAATTAAAATGAACGCATTTTTATAAATTTTGTGGTTAGAAGACTAAGTATAAACTACTAAAAATGGTATAAATATTACCTGGTCAGCTACTTCAAAGCTTTCGGACTTTAACAGAGAAACAAAAACAGGCACAGCACCAGCATCAATAACAGTCTTAGTTTGGAAAGAATTTCCTGAAGCTATATTAGTGAGCGCCCATGCAGCTTCAAACTGTATATGTGGATGACTATTAAGCATGAGTAATCTAACAAAATCCGGAACGAGGCCAGCTTTGATAACGTCATTGATTGGAGGGTTTGGTTCTAGTTTAACAATTTTACTTTTGAAATTACTTACAACAAATATCGAAATTAATAAATAACACTATATATATAATTTATTGAAATGGCGATTTTAAAAATTCTGGTACATATGTTTCATAAAGCTTTAATCATCAGCCAGTTAAATTCAAAATCGATCTCCAGAATATAACGCCTTTTAACGTTAGATCTTATATATATATATAAGATGTAACGTTAAAAGGCGTTAAATCCTGGAGATCCTGATAAGCTAAGCTTATCGGAATATATACCACAGATGTTCTTGTGCTAAAACTTTATTTCAACTAACGGCGTTTCACTGCTCTTAAATAAACTTAAGAACAGATCTACGGAGTCTCAAAAAGTTCTAAGAATAGAATAACAAATAACTATTCTTACTAATTCTAACAAATAATAATAATTCTTACAAAAAACTATTATATTACAAATAACTTTTCTTAGAGCTTTTTGAGACTCCGTAGATCTGTTCTTAAACTTATTTGAGAGCAGTGAAACGCCGTTAGTTGAAATAAAGTTTTAGCACAAGAACATCTGTGGTATATATATATATATATATCTATAGACGAATCAAGCTTTATTTTAGTGGTTTTGTGTTATTTCTAAATCAAAAAGCATTTCATTACAAAAAATCTTATTTTCAAACAAACAAAAGAATAAAAAGTAAAAAATACCAAGACAAGTTGTTCTACTATTGACTCATTTAGAATAGAAATTTTCTAGAAATATACCTCAATCTTGTGCTACACAAAATTAAACAACAAAAGCAATACTTAAGCTAACTTTTATCTAATGAAAAATTATTAACTCATATTTACAACAGCTTGACTTTTAAAAAAGCTAGGGTTCAAAAACCAATCAATAAAAAAATTGAATCAAAGTCAGTGATGATATCAATTTTTGGACTTAGATCAAGATAGTTTGAAAATATAAATCTTTATTTGAAGATACAATGTCAAAACATATAACTTACAGCATTTAGGAAAAATGTTTGATGTATTTTAGAAAACTGTGTTTCCATTTGAAATTTGTTTCAAAGATTTTTAGTTTAGCTTTTAAATAACGTTATTAGCTTGATTAAATAATTATATTGTACATAAATTTTTAAATTATAAGAATTAACTAGAGAGTTTCAGATTTTATTCTGTAGTTTTGGTTTGCTAATGTAGAAAGTTTAATTTATGAAAAACTTTAAAACTATATTAGGGGGTTAAACATTTTTTGTAAAGAAAGCTTAAGTTATAAATCATGAAGTACTTTTTCACAAACATTAAAATTTCAATTCTATTTTAAGATATAGTCAGTTTAGTAAATCTTTTTCATCACTGGCTTAATTAAGAAAGTTTCATTTTTTTAGCAATTAACCTCAAATTTTAATGAAGTGTTCCTTAATTATAAAATAACCTATTCTAACAATTTTCAAAAAAAAAAAAACATTTTTGCAGCTTTGTAACTTTTTGAGCTTACTACGTCCTTAAAACAGAATTTTATCATATTATGACTTTGTTTATGTCAATATTTATAGTTTGAAAATTTATTAAATTATCTTGGCTTTTTGAGTTTCAATTAAAGATCTACTGGATACGACAAGATCTGATGTTGACAATCAGTCAATGTGGAACATCCAGTAGTCAAACTAGAACATATAATAGTCAATGCAAAACAGCCAGTTTTTAACACGAACAGAAACAAGGAACATACAGTGATAAACAGGGAAAATCCAGAGCACTGAAAACTGTCAAGCAGTCTTAAACATATAACTGTCAAAAAGGACTGTTATACAATTTGAAGTTACACGTAGTATTACAAATAGAATAAGACCTTATAAGGTTTGTTTTTATTTTAAAAATAATCAAAGTTCGATTTTATTATAAAACTTTAGGACTAAAGGAGAAAAAATAATTGTTATTCTCAAGAGAGTCATATTTACTCCCAAAATACCTAAAAAATATTTATATTCCTTTTTAGATAAATGTTTGTAAAATTGTAAATAAACTCCTTGTTATACTCCCTAAAACATAAAAAATCTGAATTGTCTGTGATGGATATTTTGAGAAATTTAAATAATAAAAATACCTTATATTTCCTGAAAAACACCAATTATTTTTGGAAAGAATAGCAGTTTTTGATAATAAAAGATAATATACTTTTTTTTTCAATTCAAAAAGTTTTAAATTTGTTTTTAATAAACACTATACCAGAGAAAATAAAAAACCTAAAAAAAAAAACGTTTGTGTAAAAACTATTGAAGTATTTTTAGCAGTTGCTGTATGCTTTAATTATGATATAAGTTTTTAAACTTAAAAATACCAAAAATTTGCCACATATAAGCTTACATAACTTTTAAACACTTATAGCAGGATAAAACATAAAACCAAACTTAGTTTTTTACAACAAGAAACCCAGCTGTATACAATTGAATGAAATTCTTGGTTTAATTTTTTTGTCACTGAAATGGTCCATTGCCGCTTGCCTGCCCAATGGTTAATAAGGAAGATTCAATGGTCGATAAGGGGTACCTAATGTACTTAGAGAAAGACCTGATGGTCGATAAGGAATATCTGATTTTTATAGTGAAATATCCATTAGATGATAACAAACAACATCAAATGTTTGATGTGAAAAATTACATATTTGAAAAGGAGTATGGAATATTTTGTAGAAAATCCTATGGTTGTCAAGGCAGATCCGGAAGTCAAATTGGAATTACTAATGGTAGAAGTGAATGATCCAGTGGTCAACATGGAAAAAGTAGTAGGACGAGTACCTATAAAATTTGAAATAATAATAAAATATTTAAGTTTCTCAAACCGTCCTGGTATGTCAATCGTTTTTTGTGATTTTTTTGTTTTTACTAAATACAGGGTTGCCAAATGTTCTTGGCAATTTTTCTCCAGGTTTTTAAAATAACACGTCTAAGGGTCTACTTTTAGTTTCAAAAATTAGGTTTAGGGTAAAAACTGTTTTAAATAGTATAACGACATTGAAAAAAGGTTTTAAACTTCTTTAAATGTATTACTTTTGCTAGAAATACTTACAAAAACATACACTTACATATACTACTTCAAGCAATAATATTGAGTTCAAAATAAAATTTTTGTTGATTTTTTTGAAGCATAATTTTCATATATTGAGTAAGCATTGAAATAAATGATAAAAGCAGCTTGTTAGAGGAATACATTTACATTCCCAGCTTTAGTTTTAATTTTGCTTTCAGTAACACCAATCATGTGGTAGGCAGTGGAAAGAAAAAGTGTTTCTAGCTTGCCTTGTATTAGATATTTTTGAAAAAATACAGATATCAACAATTTTTGGATTAACATCAAAGTTTCAGAAGAAATGGATTGGTATAAGAAAGAAAGTTGTCAGCAACAATATGGAAAAAAAAGTACCTTTTTGACATAAAGAAGCGCAAAGAGGTCATCTCTTACCTCTGCAGAGACCCGATCTAGTAGAAAAGCAGTATTGGATAAGTTTTCTGTATTAAAACCCGATATTCGAGAAGAAACACAATCATTAGAAGCACTTAAACAAGCAACATCAAAAGCTAAATACTTCAAAACAAATACAGCAAAAATTACTTTCCTACAAAGACTGCATTCCTGTCCCACACACAAAGGTAAACCTAGAAGCAACCTTTTAAATGCTAGATATGCAGCAAGTCTTTAGCAGAGAGGCAGTTAATGAAAGATTACAAGAAAAAGTACACTGGAGAAAGGTATTCAGATAAGTTTAGGTGTTGTAGCGTGTAAACAGGCTAACAAACCAAGAAACACAGTTGGTCCAAGTCTCGTTTTTGAAATATTTTAATGTAAATTAACGATGTATTTATTTAATTTGCGAAGTTAAATAAAAACTTTTAATAGAACAAAAGTTATCAGACTTTAAGGAGTATCCCTAAAAAAATATTTTTGCTCTGTGTTTTTTATGTTAAAATATATTTGTTTTAGAATTTTAAATGAGTCAAACTATACTCATATTTTAAATTATTTAGTTTTGTAACAGCTTATAGGTGTTTACTTAATGTTTAATTTAAAGTTTTTATAAAAAAAAACTACTTTTTTACTAAATCTATATAATGAATTTTTCTTAAATAGATTCCATAGGTTTTTTCGAAGAATAATCGTCTAAAACTGAATATAAACTATCTATTATAAAAAAGGGCATACTCTGCAACTGTTTTTTTTTCAATCCAATTTATCTAAGGATTTTTTTAACATATACATATACACATATTTATAATACAAAATACAGCTAGTTTTCGATATGTTTACTGCAGTTTCTATGCGCTTAACATTTCATCAGAACAATGAAGTTCATTAGCAAATGTTTAAAGAATAAGAAAAATACACATTATGATGTGTCAAATAAGTTTGAATAAATTTAGCTAGCTTATTCTAAAAACAACTTCTGCACAAGTTAATTTATGTTTTTTCTTATGTTATTTGTTCTTATTTTACTTATATTGCTACCTTTGTTATTGTTCAAAATGTTTGCTTTTTTTTAATAAACTTTTTTTTTGTGAAGACAGGGTTGCTGTCTTTTCTTTCGTTTCTTTAGCGATGATTCTTTTTATATTTTTTCAATTTCGTACTTTCTCAAGCTACATAAACTACATATTTTGTTGTATTTTGCTTTTGTTTTAGTTCTGCAGAGTATTTAGTATTTTAAATTATAGTCTTTGTTTGCGTCTTTTAGTTCCCATATGTAGTTTGATAATTCCGGGCTATATTTTTCAATTTATTGTTAAACCTTGCCTTGGAATTTTTGTATCTATTTTTGAATGTTGTGCTAGTTGAACCCACGTAAAACTTTGTTTTTATTGTAGCTCGGTAAATTAGATTGCTTGCTAAGCAGTTGTTGGCATTTTTCGTAACTGCAGTTGCAAGTTCTTTTTTGCTGTTTGTGGTTTAGGTTGTTTAAAGTTTTGTTATTGTGTTTGAGAAATTTTCCATGCAGCTATAAGTAATTTCTAGTGTATTCCTGTTAAAAATGTTCATATATGGGTGGTTTGTTTACTAAACTTATACTACATATAATATTCACAGTTTAAAGTTAATCGTTTGTTAATAGAAATCTTAGCGAAGCAATTTCACTGAAATATATAACAACAAGTTTTCACAGTACTCTTTCTTTATTAAACTAACATATGTTTCTGTGCGTTAACAAGTTAAAACAATTCAACGGAGCTCTGTAAAAAAATAAATACTGTAAGAAAATAATAGAAGCTAAAGTCGGTGTATATGTGTGTTTACTAAAGATAAGCATAATTACTACAAATCAGGGACGTAGCTAGCTCAAAAAAGTTACGAATCTGCAAAACATCAAAAATAACGCGTGATGACGTCTAAGAGGGAGCAGAGCAGTTTAAACGGGTCGGTCTTTTTATGGGTACTATTTTATGGGTATTTATGGGTATGTGATTATTGCTGCAATCAAATCTGCCCATAATTTAATGCGACGTCATTTAGGTGTTGTTGCACTTAAGTTGCTGCAATAATATGAAATTTTTGTACTGTTAATTTGTAAAAAAACAATAAAAAGTGTCTAGGCCTCTAAAATGTTAAACTCAAGTTTTTGTTTATACAATGTAAACAATACTGGCTTAAACAAAACATTAAATTAGTTAATTTTAAGTGTTAAAAATTTGCTTATAGTTTAATTTAAAAACCCTTGTTTTTTTACAATAGCCAGATCACTTGAAAATTTAAGGTGTCACTTTTTTATATTAAAGTTTAATTTTGTCATAAAAATTGATTAATGTTTTTTTTTTTGTTTATAATATTTCCACTTTTTATCTCTAATTATTAATATAAAAATAATATTTCATTTTATACCTTTTTTTTTTATACTAGAAAATTTAATATTCTCATTTTATATATTTTGTATTCTATGTAATATTTTGTATTTTTTTTACAACATAAAACATTAAAAAAGTAAAAGTGTCAGCAGCAAAATAGGGGACTAGATAACAGAATTTGTCATAACTAAACTGTTGTAAAATATAGAAAGTAAACATATAAAGTATAACAGTTGTTAAGTTGGTCTTTTTAGGTTAAAATATTTGTTGTAATGCTTATTAAATGATTTTTATGAAATACTAATTCTTTTTAAGTAAGAGTTATTACACAGTTTGATTATGCGGTTTTTTGTTCTTGCACGGTAAACTTAGTTGCTTAATGATTTGAGTTTTTTAATTTTACCATACTTTTTGGTTTCTACCTTTGACCTGTTATATATAAAAAACAAATTTGAATTCAAAAAAATTAACAAAACAGTTAAAACATTAAAACTATTCAGTAATGATTTTCCTAATTCTCAGGACAATGTTGGTGACCATTCCAATGGGGCCATTATTGGTCAACGAACTACTAGTCAAGTAAAAGAAGAGCACAACCCTGTTTTGGCGAATACGAAAAGAAATGAAGTACAACCTATAGACCATAATGCACCAGGGAGGCTAAAACGACGAGTAAGCGAAATAGATGATAAGCATTCCTAATTAGCCAGAAGATTTATTAAGGGCATAGGGGGGGGGGGGGGTAAACACCCTTTTTTGGTTTTTTATCTTATTTTATATAGTTTTTACTAAGCTACAAGATGCTTTTTACAGATTTTAAAAATTCAAAATATTTTTTGAGATATAGCCGGTCAAAGTTGGAGGCAACAATAGGAACCTTATGGGAGGCGCAAACTAAAACGGCAAAAATAGACTATTTCACTAAAAATCTATCTTCTCCTACGTTTTTTGAGATAACTACCTCAAATTTTCAGGAAATGTTCCTTGATATATTTAAAAAATTCTGTCGGAAGGAATTTTAAAAAAATTAAAAAATAAAATTTTTATATAAGAAATAAACAAAAAAAACAATTTTTTTTTAGTTTTTTTGTTATAAAATTTTTATTTTTTAATTGTTTTAAATTCTGTTCCGACAGAATTTTCTAAATATTGCAAGGAACATTTCCTGAAAATTTGAGGTAGTTATCTCAAAAAACGTAGGAGGAGATAGATTTTTAGTGATTTCTAGTTATTTGCTGTTTTAGTTTGCGCCTCCCATAAGGTTCCTATTGTTGCCTCCAACTTTAACCGGCTATATCTCAAAAAATATTTTGAATTTTTGAAATCTGTAAAAAGCATCTTGTAGCTTAGTAAAAACTATATAAAATAAGATAAAAAACCAAAAAAGGGCGTTTACCCCCCCCCCCCCCCCCTATGCCCTTAAGAAACACTAGAAACTTTAAAATCTATTTATTTTTGAATTTTCATACTTTTACGAAATTTATTTTTCAAGTTTGGCAAAATAAACTATGTTCGAGTTCTTTAAAATGTTTCTTAAGTTCAAGTTTGTTTTCCAAAGACGTTGTAACATTTCCAATTCCCTTTAAACCAAGATTAATTTTTGTTCTTTCAATGAGCTATTGGAAATTTTAAGTTATGTAGCTTATTTTATCGTACTTCATTGGCAATTATAATTTTTACAGGTCCTTCATTATTCAAAACTAAACAAACCTAATAAATAAAGTAAGGAGTTACTCCTCAAAACTGAGAAAAAAAAAACAAATTTTTAACTGATTACTAGGTAGTTATTTTCCGTTTATAGTAACAAGCTTATCAAACAGTTCAATTAAATTCATTTCCAACAATAAAAATAAATTTCATAATTTGTAGATGCAACAGTAATTATTGCTACTTTAAAAGAAATTGCGATTAGTAGTTTAAGTTTTTCATGATTATATAGAAGTTACCTTTAGATAAAAGTTTTCGAAACTGTTGCAAAGATCCATACTTATTTTTGATGTCACTTTCTCGTAAGTTGTAAACCATTTCAGCAGTAACTTCTTCAGGTTCATCTGAAAAATAGCATTTCAAATTAAAAAAATATATATAAAATAGTTTAAAAAAAGCATTATATGACTTTAATGCTAAATATATCACTTTAAATAAATAAAGAAGGTTTGATATTTAATGTGTTTAAATAAATAATATTTTAAAGATAACTTTTATTGCTGCATTATTGTATTCTTAATTTTATATTTTTTATACATTATTTTTTACAACTAAAATTACCTATAAAAATTAACATTATTTGAAGTTTTCCTAGACGTAACGTCAAATAAATACATAAGTATGTTTATTGATAGGGTTAGCATTCTTGAGATTGGTATAAACCAGGGTTTCCCGAAGTGAGCAGTACCGCCCCCTGGGGGCAATTTTAGTAAGTCGGGGGCAATAACTAGTAAAGGGGCAGAAGGGGGGAGGCGTTTTTAAAATTTTGAAACTTCCACTACATATTCTTTAGTTGCAGATGAACAGCAAAAAAAGGTCTTAGGTGTTTTTAAATGGTAGTTTTTTGAGTAGTCTTTTTGGAAAGGGCCTTAACCTTTTTTATTTCTTTCAAGGGGGCCATTTGAAAAAAAGTTTGGGAAACCCTGGAATAAACAATATTTGACTTTTGATTTTGCATAGTTGTGTGTGTGACAGTTTAATGCGTTAATTAAAGTACTTTAAATGCTATAAATGTATATAAAATTATTTGAGCAATATTTTTTAGTTATCCTTCATTTTTGTTTAAAAGTTAATGATTTTTGTCACTTATAGTTTAAGTCAAGCTTTTGTTTGTTGTGTAGTGTTAATCTTATTTATTTTTTACTTGTTTTAGTTTCTGTTAATAAAACTAGGGCTCCCACTATAATTTCAGAAAAAAATTCTGGGTAAATTCATGGAAATTAGCAAAGTTCTAGAGAAATTATCAAAAAAAAATTGTCTGATAGATAATTTTAGAGATCAACTATATGTGGCTACTGTTCATACTTTACTTAAATTAATTACAATTTATATGTAAATATTACTGTACTTTTATCATCAAGTTGTTAAGTTTACTTTTATAGATAAGAGTTAAACTTTCGAATCTTTATACCTACTTTCTTTAATTTATGGCAAATATTGAAAACTTTATGCTCTGGACAGTATTAAACTATGTGCAGGAGTAGTGTTCTAGTAGATCAATATAATAGTTAAGATAATACAGTACTTATTCACTTATACGGACATGTTGGGCAAGAATTTTCTGTAAACATGTCCGGACAACCATTTTTTCGGATAAGAACAAAAAATATATTTTAACATAAAAAAATATAACTGCTATATATTATGCAAACTAATATATTATGCATAATCAATAAAAATAGCTCAGCTCCTCTTTTTCTGCTTTAAAATTTTCTTTACTTTATAAAATGTCATACAAAATCAACCTGCCTATGCTAAACTTGTCCATTATAAAAGACTTTGGCACATTGTTTTTTGCCATTTTAAAAACTTATAGTTTATATTAAATGGTTAGTGCAACTCGTATTCCTTTTTTACAGTGTCTTAACCATTTTTAAATCTGGTGTGTTGACGTTTAGTGTCAAACTTGTATAACTTATAGGTAATTAAATAAAACTTTTCATGCACTTCATCTTAAATAAAAAGTGTTTGAATTGAAAATCAAACATAAAAGTACTGTTAATGATTCATTTTCTAAAAGAAACAAACTTAAATTTAGATCAAGTATCAAAAAAAACTTTAAATATAAACTTTAAGTCATATTTTAAATAACGTTGTTTAAAAATGTTTTGGAAATTTAAAAAAATTTGAACTTTTTTCTCAACTGAAACTGTCCGGATAAGTGAAGTCCGGATGAGTGAACAAGCACTGTATAAGAAACATTTTAAATAGTTTTCTAAAAGCCTAATTAATTTTCTAGCAACCTAAAAAATTAAATTGAAATCTATTGTATGATTTTTTTCAATTTTAAGTTTTTTTTTTTTGTATTTTAAAAATTTTTTTTTTTTTTTTGGTCATAAAACTTTTAAACTTCATTTTTTTATTCTGTTAGGAGTATTTTATAGTGTTTATAATAAGAGCTTTCATAAAAGGTTTTAGGTTAATTTTTGTTTAGAAAAATTTTGGATTCCCCTATTGCACTAATATTTTGTTAAGTGGACCATGTATTAAATGTTGCAGGGCAACTAGACAAGGCTGACCTCACTGACTGATACTAGGCAGTAGCTTCATGGTATAACATGATAAACTGTTTGTAGATTGATGACTACAGGTTTTTAGGTTAGAACTAGCTGACAAGTATCAATTAAAATGAGACTTTGGTATAAGTCTACCAAAAGCTTGTGGTTTGATGATTTAGTTGGTATGGACAAACCTTAATTTTAACATAAATTTTAAGATATTGAAAAACTATCTTACTAATATTGAAGTCTTTTACTGGACTCCTAATGTTTCCTTCTACAAGTTTAACATTTCTTCTTTTAAACATCTGAAAAATTAAAATAATTATAAAACATAAATTACTATTTATACTTTAACTCTAAAATAATTATTTGATAACAGTTTGAATTTTATTTAAAAAGAAATAAAAAACAACTTTTATTGTTCAAAATAAGGCTTTTATAATTAATTTTTTAATAATGCAGCTTTCTATTGCAAATCTTGATCTGAGCAGAACTAATTAGTTTTAAAAAAGTTTTAGTCTTTATAGCAAATATTAAGTTTAGCCATATAATTGCATAAAGCATTTGAAATTCTAATAAGAAATTACTTGACTATATGTATATGTAGGTATAATACTTAAATTTAAAATTGAGCCTGAAAACTATAAAACTAATAAAAACTAAATAATAAAAGTATAGAAATATAGAAAAAAGATTTAGACCTGTTTTTTCAAACAAAACTAGCCTGGATTTAAAGAAAAAACAAGCCTGAGTTTTGTAAAAAACATCAAGCTAGTATAAGTTGTACTGAATTACACAAAGTTATTCAAATTTTTTAAGAATTCTGATTAATGGCTAATGTAGAACAAAAAAAGTTTTAAAAATTAGTTTTTATATGAGGATCACACCTACAAAGTCTACTTATATTTATAAAATAAAGATTTAATTTGTCTTTTTGAAAACAACTTCAATTTCATAGCAGGGTTATTTTATTTACAAGGTCTTTGAGTAAAAGAATATCTTTAGTGCCCAAAAACTGTCCTGAATGACCTTAAACTGTCTTAAGGCATCCTGAGCTGTTTTAAATCCTTTAAAAAATTGATAAATTTAATCAGGGTTGCCACAGATAAAACTGAAAAAAAATTCTGGCTTTTCCTGACTTTTTTTAATAAAATTTTTAACGTTTCTATAGTTACCTGAATATTTGCAACCTTACATTCTTATATTTTTATCCTAATGCACCAAACCTAAGTTAACGTTGTATAGTTTTAATACTGCATATCTGTGTTCTTGTAAGTTGTCTAAACCTACATATGAAATTAAAAAAAAAAGCATTTCTAACGTCATAATCAACACCTGAAGACGAAAAACTCATATAAATTGTCTAGTTATGTATTTACTAATGCACCAAACCTTAAGTTAACGTTGAATAGTTTTAATACTTTGTATATGTGTTCTTGTAAGCCGTCTAAACCTACATATGAAAAAAAAAAAAGCATTTTTGACATCATAATCTGTCATAACTTTGTCAAAAAGTACAACCTGTCATATTACAAACAACCAACATACAAATTGAAAATGTTTAAATTGTAATAAAGATCTGTAAAAAAAAACGACGCTCAAAGTATTTGATTGTTGGACCTGGTGCACGACAAACCTTTACGTTATTGTGTTGCACACCAAGGATACCTTTTAATGTCTTGTCCAGGATTAGTCAACTTTATACTAATTTTTACTTAACATTGGTGGTTTTATCATTGCACATTTGCTTAACCAACTTTTAACAGTGTTAAGTTGTGATTATTTTCGATATAAAAAAAATAGGTTTAAGTCTCTCGTCAAAATTACTAAGTATATGAATATTACTCTGTATTAGAGTTGCATGATTTTATCTTGTTTATATTTAAACGACAACAAAACTTCTTTTTCAACATTTCTATGGTGTATTTGTTGGTGTTTAAGTAGAAAAAATATATTGTACATTTATATTTTAAGCGCTGATTAACATATACAAACATTTAAAATGCTGTGGATGTTTTTATTTAAATATACTTAAATAATTAAAATATAAATTTTGTAATTCTTTATAGTACTCAGCCTGATTTGCTGAATCAACAATTATTTTTATAGTTTCAGTTATCTTTTTTACTCATTTATATCCTTATTCCTAATCTACGTAACTGAAAAATATTAAAAATTACTAAAAAATCAATAAGTTTTAATACATACTTAAAGTTTCAGACAACAACAAAAAAAATTTTGCTGACTCAGTTTTTAAATTAATAAGCCAGATTCGAACCCTGAATTAAGTCAGGCTATTTTGAATTCATTTCTAAAATCTGACAGACTCAGGGTAGTTTTAAGACTATTAATGAATTCAAGACAGTTTTATCAAAGATTTTAAAAGACATTAATTTAAGATAGTTTGTTAGTTTTTTCTATTTAATTTTCTTAAACCAATTTTGTGTAAAAACTCGATTATTTTAATTTTAAAAGTTTATTTTTGACAGTTTTTTTGCCTTATAGTGGCAAGCAGTCTGAAATAAAGTTACTTTTTAGAATAATTGTAACTTAATTTAATTTTTAGTTTATTATGGAAAAAAATGTGTACACCTTTGATGCCTTGCATAACCAATATGAAGAAGAAGATGAAGGCAGTAAGTTTATAGATAACATTAAGTTAGTACATTATTAGCAATAGTTATAGAATGTTTTTTGTTAAATTTTATTTTATTTAGTAATGTTAATATATGTTATTTTTAAGTTCTGAGTAACACTTTTTTTTACAAATTAGGCAACAAGTAAAAAGAAATAGTGATTTGTTAGAAAAAATTAGTATGTTAAAAGTTATTATAATAACCCACAACCGACAAAAAGATCACAATAGCTGCGGAGTACATGTCATCAAGGTAAAAATTAATTTTCTTTTTAGTGTATAAAAATAATAAAACCTCTTTATATTCTTTAATAATTAATTTGTTCATATTAATATTACTATTCAGGCTGCAGAGCAAATACTATCAAGCTATCCAGTTTTCCCAAAAAAATTAAAGATAATAAAACATTGTCAGGAAAACCATTTGAAAAGATTAGATATAGCGACGAGTTTGGTTAGGGATGGAGGTAAAACTGATTTTTACAAGTTTTTTTAATATTAATTAACACCTAGATAAATTAAGAAACTATTAAGACAGTATGTTTCTAAAAGTAAATATTAAAAAAAAATACTCTACAGTTGTAAACCTGAATGCATGCAACATTTGCCAATGGTACCAACCAATTAGCCTTCAAAGACAAAATGTAGATGAGAACAAAAAAATTAAATGGGTTAGATTTTTTATTTATATCAAATATATGTAAATTTTATAATAACTACTAAGTAGTTACGATTTTAACTACAATTAAACTAAACAGTAAACCACTTGATTACAGTTAAGCTGCGACAACTGCAACAAATGAACCATGTAAGATGCCTGAAGATGAAGGACAAGACTTACCATGCACTAAAAATTCAAAAATACTATTGCTGTTAATTCAGGTGTCGATTATGACATCAGAAATGCTTCTTCTTTTTCTAATTTCATATGTAGGTTTAGACGACTTACAAGAACATATATATAAAGTATTATAACTATACAACTTTAAATTGAGGTTTGGTGCATTAGGATAAAAATATAAGAATGTAAGGTTGCAAATATTCAGCTAACTATAGAAGGGTAAATTTTTCAACACGTTTTGTAAGTTTTTTTGAATTTCCAATTTTCTAGTTCAAATAATCAAGGAGTACCACCATAAAACTTTCTTAAAATTGTCTTAAATTGTGCACAAAGTGTTATTGTGATAAATGCCACATGAAAACAAATTTTCAGATAAAATCTCAGAAAATTGAATTCCATGGAGGTGAAAGTTTCTTCAAATTGTTTAAAATTTGGTACAAGATGTTTTTGTGGTATTGTGCAAATTTTTCTTTAGGTAAAACTCAAAGGTATTTATAGTTCTACCCTAATTAACATCACTTCCATTCAAAATTCTTTTTATCTTTATCTTTAATGAGCCATTCAGATTTTTTTTAGAAAACCAAGATTTCTTGAAACATGTTTGTTTTGACTAAGAAATATTAAAATATCATTTATGCATAATTATAAATTCATATTATAAACTGATCTAGAAAGAAAAACAACAATGATTAGCCTGCATTCAAAACTTTATACATAAAAATTAGTTTTCTGTACATGTAAATGTAATTAAACATCTTAGAACAATAATAAATTTACTCTCTACCACATAGTAAATACTTACACTAGATCATAAAAGTTTTTAATTTATTTCTGAAATCAAGTTAGACCCTGAAAAAAGATAAACCGCAAAAGCAATATTTCTTAGAAAACAAGGTTAGCAAAATGCAGTTTTAGTGATGATAAACTTTCTTAAAAGAGCATGTTTAAACTAAATTTCCTGACTTTTCTTTGAAAACCTTTATTTTTTCCTGATTTTCATGACTTTAAGTACCCTGTTCAATAAATCTGTAAATAATTTACTCAAAAGCAACAAAAATCAAATTTTTAAACAAAACAGCTATAAAATACAAAATCGTTAATGGTAAGAACTAAACTTCATTCAAAATCCAAAAAAATAAACTGAGATTTTTAAAAAAATTTAAAACTATCTTGAGCTTTTTATACAAAAATCAAACTGGCCTGAGTCATCCTTGACTTTTTTTAAAAACTTCAAACTAGCATAAGTTATCCTGAGTGTGTGGCAAACCTGTTATAAAGAAAATAAAAACTAGTATAAGAAAATTTATAATTATTAAATGCAACCTGCTCATCTTTTTTCTTTTTTCTTAATTGTATTCCTTCTTCTTCACGTTTTCTTCTAAGTTCATCATTGCATTTAGATTTATTTTTATATATTTTCATATGACTCGTTGTAGACATGCTTTATTCTTAATAATTTAAACTCTGCATAATTAAAATTTATAAAACAAACTTTTGTATTTATGGAGTTATATTGACAGTTACATTATTGTCAAAAATTTTTTTTTTGATACATTTAAACAAAAAAACTAATGTGAATTATTTTTTAATTAACCTTAGTGAGGCTGAGTGATTTTTTTTTTGAATAGTCATATTCATGGTTTCCACTGGTCAAGCTGAGAAAAATTTCCTGACTTTTTATTTCCTGACTTTTCTAAATCAAACTCTTAAATTAAACTTATTCTAAAATACATAATCTAACACTTGAAACTATATAAAGCTGTTCAATATGTTAATAGAAAATTTTTGCAGCTTTATAAAGGATATTTTACTAATTTATATCAGATGAAGGCATTGGAAATAAAATTAAAATTTTTTGTAAATTTCTAGGAAAATTTTGGAATTTTTTCTGACTTTAAAGGACTTTTAATTAATTTTTACCATTTAAAGGCTTTGGAAAACAAGGAACTTTGTAAATTTAAACTGACAAAATCTGATTTTTTTTTAAATTTTATCAAATTTCCTGACTTTTTTTCAAAACCCCCCATTTTTTCCTGACTATTCCTGACTTTTGTCATTTTTTTAAATTTTTCCTGACTTTTCCTGACCGAGTGGCAACACTGCATATTTAAAAAAAAACTTATAAAATAGCTATAACTTAAAAAACTTGCGAAAACATTAGATAGAAGATTACTGCAACTGATTTAAATATGAGCATGAACTTGACTTGAATGGCTTTTTTTGTTTTTTTTTTAACCAAACTTTTAAACCAATTATTTTGAAACTCTTTAATGCAAACTTGGAACTTTTTTTTTTCATTCTAAAGAACGTTTTTTTGCTTTGCTTTTCACATCAATTTCCATCGAATTGGGGTTTGACTTTTATAGTGGGGCCCTTTTAAAAGTTTTGAGTTTTTTCTACTTGTTTTTATTTTACAAGTTTTTCTCCAACAATGATTTTTTTTTTCAAATTTTTTTTTAACATACTTATTAAACTAAGCTCAAACTTGTAATTAATTCTTTTATTTCCTTTTTTTTATACCATAAGCCTAAAAAAAACTTTCAGAAAAATTCCAATTTTGCAAGATTTTTTATTTTTAGATTTACAGACTTTTATGCAAAAATAACTCTTTTTTAAACAAATTTTATTTTAACATACTTGTATAGTTAAATTTCATGATGTAATTATTTTTTTTTTTCCAAATTAATTATTGTTTATAAATATATGACCCATACAAGTTTTACCTAAATTCTTAGCAAAGCTATTTGAGGGATTTCTTGCTCAAGTGCTAAAGTTGTAAAAAAAATAAATAAAAATTATTATTTTAAAGAAAAACTTATAAAATTAATAAGTAAAATAAAAAACTCAAAATTTTTAAAGGTGCCCCACTACAAAAGTCAAACCACAATATGATTAATACAACAAATAAATTATTGTGAAAAGCAAAGCAAAAGAACGTGCTTTAGAATAAATAAAAAATTCAAAGTTACCATCAAAGAATTTGAAAATAATTGGTTTTAAAGTTTGGTTAAAAAAAATTACAAAAAAAGCCATTCAAGCCAAGTTCATGCTTGTGATTTAAATTAAAATAAAGTCTGAATCTTCATAAGTTTCAACTAAACTTGAGAAGGATTAAGCTAGATATAATAATATTTAAATTTCAGGTAATTTATAATGAAATATTTATTTTTATACCTTAAGGACATTCAGTCATAGTAATTTAAATTATAAATTGTTATAAGGATCTAACTCAATCAAGCAGTTTGCAGCTGTAAGAAACACTATGTATTATTGGTTATATAGACATAATACTCAAGAATATTTGCAGGAATTTTTTCAACTTTTTTATGATATTAAATAAATATTTGCTATCAAGTCTAAATTTCTACAATGTGTTTTTAAAGAAATAAAATTATTGTTAGGTACGCACTTTAAGAGGTACACACCACCTAAGGTACGCACTAGATTACAGAATGAATTGAAAAAAAATTTAAAAGCAACAATGTAAAATTTAATTTCCATAATTTTTTTTTTAATGTTAAAAATTTAAATCAATTTAAAGATAACAAAAAAAAATTATAATAAATAAATTATAACACAACTAAAACAATGTAAGCCGGACTTAACCTTGTAAAATATTATAGCAAACTTTAGAATGTTGTCCATGTGTAGTGTATAACCTAAAGTTCAACAATGTACTATTAAACAAGGTGGAGAGTCTCTATGTTTATTAGTACATCTACTAGAGACATCAATAAGATACCTACTTTAAGAAGTACAGAAGTAGGCATCCGCCTGCCCAAGGTACTCACTGAAGAAATTAATTAATAAAAACAGTAATATATAGCATAACTTCTTTAAAAATTTACTTTTTTATCAATTTAAATGTTAACAATGTAAATCAAATAAGTATCAGCTAAAAATATCTTACAATGTCCAAATCGAGAACTTTGTGAGCTACAAGTACAACACAAGCTCAAGTTAACAGAAAGTTTTGACCGTACTATTCCAATCTTTAGACAAAGTCTAAGCACAACTAGTACAGTATAAGAATAAGTTAGCTAGTTAAATATATAAAACTAAAAATAATTAAAAAGTGTAAAAGTACATGAGTAGAGAACATCTAGGTAAATCTAATATTATGTATTAATATTAACTTAGTTAGTGGTTAAAATAAAAACTTAAGAAAAAAAAGATAAGTTATTAAATCGTACATCTGTATCAAGATTCCAGTCCGGACACACATACTTAACTATAATCAAAGCAGACAATATATATGTCTATTTGGGAACGACTGTTTTATATAACTTTTTTTTCATTTCCATGTTTTTAGAAAAGTTTTTGTCCACAATTTATTTAGATATTATTAAGTAATTATACTATTTAGAATTTTCGTCATATTTTATTTATTTTTGTGTTTGTTTTATTTGTTTTGTAAGTTATCTTTAATTTGATTTAAGTTGTTAACATTTAAAAAATAAAACAAGTAAACTGTTATAAAAATTATGACTTACATTGTTCCTTTCATTAATTGATATTATTCATTTTGCAATTTGATGCGTACCTTAGGTGGTGCTACCTTACTGATGTTTATACCTTTTCGTAAATAAAAACATTGTAGAAAATTGGACCTGGTAGTAACCATATTTTGAACTTCATATAAAATTAAAGAAAGTTCCTGTAAATTTTAATGAATATGATATGCCCCGATTTGTGTGTATAACTAACCACTTCTTTATTACAAAACAGGAATTGGTTGAAGATACTTAATCATTTGCTGTCTTTTAATGGTAAAAGCCATTAAATGCTTTCAGACACCTGTATTTATCCAATCCAAAGGATATATGGAATCAAGTGGTAGACTTTATGTCCTTAAATAAATGGGACAGTGGGCATTACTAAACTTATTTCTTATTTATATCCCGGCAGACCATATTTAATAATATTAGCAGGAGCTTTTTCTAATCTATATGATATTCAATATACATTCACTACCAGATCCAAATTTCCACAATGTGCTTTAAAAAAAGTAAAGACATTTGTAAGGTACACACTACACACCACCTAAAGTGAGCACCAAATTGCAAAATAAATAAATTTTATTAACATAAGTAACAATAAAAATCATAAATTCTACAAAAATGTAGTTGTTTTATTTTTCTTAATGCTGACAATGTAAATAAATTTAAAGTTTACTTTCAAAACAGTAATAAAAAGCAAATAAATAAATTATCGAACAACTAAAACGATTTAAGCAGGACTCAAGCTTGTAAAATCTAATAGCAAACTTAAGAATGTGTATTCAGAAGCATAACCTAAATTTCAACAATGTGCTATAAAGTACATTAAAGACATCATACAGTGTCTTTAAAAACTAAATAATATTAAAAATAGTAACATAAATTTAATAAACAAGATTTTTACTCTAAGTTTTTAAAAGCTTATTGATTTGTTTTATTAAACTTGTCTTAGAAATGTTATTGAAACTTACTTTTAATTGGCTGAAAAAATAGTCTTCTTCTTTTTCGTACGGAATAATTTTCCGCACTCAATCGACAAATGATGAAACTTGTTTATTTTGTGTATTTTTAAAAACAAATATCTTAACAAATTTTGTTCGATTTTCATCCCTTTGCAACGACCACATATAAGGTCCTTCAAGTCTCTTTAAAATCTTTCTACTATTTGAGTATGAACCCAACGGTAAAAAGAATTGACAAAACTGATACTATGATTAACAGTATAATAATAATAAATTGACACCCCGTTAGCGTCGACAACATTACTGATATTGTTGTAGGTGGACCTGAGTCGCTCATTATAATTGATCCTTTTCTACTGTGTTTTATTTTTGTTTCTTATATAAAAAACTAAAAAGAGAGTAGCAGTCTGAATTGCTATGAAACGGTCTTCTATAGCTAAGCTTTAGACGAGCATAAAGTTAATTGTATAGACAATTTTATTAATTTTTCAAAAAACATAAAACTTTAATGTCAATTATTTTCCTTATCTTAAAAGCTATCTAAAAAATTTTTATTTTATTTTAGAGAACGCACCTTTGTCTTTAATTTAAAAAAAAAATATTTGGTTTGGAGTAGGAATTATTTCATCGGGTCCCTCCAAAAATAAAGGTTTTTTTTTTGCATTTTTTCATCAAATGGTATTAAAATCAAAAATAAACATTTTTTTTTTATATTTTATTTTCTTTTTCCCTTAGTTAGCATGTTATTCAAACTCTTAAACATTTATTTTATAAATAATGTTAATATCTTTTACGATTTGGCCCCAAAGCAAATTGATGTATATTACACTATCATTAGCCTTAGCCATTTCTTAGATAAAAAATTGATAAAAGGAAAAAAATAATTAATACGAATGTGAATTACAACAAATTTAATTAAATTGTTTTATTTTAATTAAATTTGATGTAATTCACATTCTTATTAATTATTTTTTTACTTATATTCTGACTAGTATTCTGACTAATTCTGACTAGTATATCTACCTAGAAATGTAGTATTTTTGATATACTTAATTAATTTTGTAAATTGAATTTTAGTTGTTTATATACCTATTAAAAACTAAAAGGTCTGTAGTTTAAACTTTAAAAGTATTTTATATAATGTAAGTTTGATATATTTTAGTGCTTTGTTACACTAAAATTGCATTCTTATTTCAATCTACTGATAAAAAATTAATCTTTTTTCAAAAATAGTTCTAGTACAAGTTTAATTTAACTTTGGATTAAATAAACTTATTTTAAACCTAATTATTTTTTTGTTATTATTCAGTTCAGTTTTATTCAAATACAAGTTTTCATAAAAAGATTAACTTTATTTTTTTGACGATAAAGTTTTAATATAGTTAAAATGGCAAACCTAGCTGAAATTTTACTAATAGTTACAGTTTTCTATCTTTGCTTTAAAGAGCTTGTCTTCGTCTCTGATAACAACTGTAAGAATTTAATAATATTTAGTTTTAAATAAGTTTCCGAAAACCAATATTAAACAGTCTAATTTTTTTTTTCAACGAAAAAAATTAGTGCAAACCTTACGCGGCTGCGTACCTCTTAAAGTGCGTATTTTACCGATGTCTTCACTTTTTTTAAAGCTAATTGTAGAAATTTGGACCTGGTAGTAAATATATATTTAATGTCATATAAATAGGAAATAGTTCCTGCAATTAGTTGTGAATAATGTGTGCCCCGATTCGTGCATATAACAAACAAATTTTGCTACATTGCAAAAATATATTGGTAATATTTTATGAATGAATAATGATTTAGTTTAGGACCAATAGTCAGCTGAACATATCCTTATCTCCTATTGCCTTAATAATTAAATTAAGGTATTTGTAACTTTTTGCTTAGATTACATGATAATTCAGGCTGTGTTGTGTTCATAACTTTGTTTTTTATGTAAAGCATTGTTTGAATACAAGCATTCTATTTTGTCACATCATCACATTTGGGAATTAAACTTTTAGTTTAGCCAAATTTAGCCGAACAAGCGTAAACTTAGCTTGACAGCGTTTTTTAGGAATTTTATAAAAACGTCCAAGCTAAAGACCCAATTATTTTCCTTATCTTAATAGCAAATAAACATGTTTTTTAATCTAGAGAACAGTCCTTTGTCTTCTATTTAAAAAAATAATCCATTGAATTGGGGTTTGACTTTTTAAGTGGAGCCCCTTTAAAAACATTTAATTTTTTTCTATTTTTTATTTATACAAGCTTTTCTAAAAAAATTACTTTTTTTTCAAAATTTGTTTTTAAGCATACTTATTAAAATGAGTTAATGATGTTGTAAATTTTTTTATTCATTTTCTTTTTCAGTATTTTTTTATACCATAAACCTGAATAATTTTTTCAGAAAAATTTCAATTTTGCATGATTTTCGTTGTTTAGACATACAGCTTTTTATGAAAAAAAATATTAATAACTTTTATTTTTAACAGACTTGAATAGTTATGTTTTATGATGTTGTGATATTTTTTTCTCAGTTTATTATTGGTTTTAAAATATATGACCCGTATAAGTTTTACCTAAACTCTAAGCAACGCTATTTGAGGCATTTCTTGCTCAAGTGCTAAGAATTTAGGTAAAACTTGTATGGGTCTCATATTTTTAAAACAATAAATATAATAAACTAGGAAAAAAATTTCACAACATCACAAAACATAACTATACAAGTCTGTTAAAAATATTTATTTTTTTTTTATTTGGATAAATATTTTGGAACGACTGTTTTTTTTAACTCTTTATTTGATTTTAAATTTATTAGAAAAGTTTAAATTTACCTTTTATTTACAATTTTCTAAGTAAATATACTATTCAGAATTTTCATTTTACTTACTTTCTTTTTTTGGTTGTGAAATTTCTTGAAAATATAGAAAAAACTTATTCTACTAAATCGTAATAGGTTTTATAAGCATGTTGTGTACGACTCGATAACCAAAAGGTTTGATCTTACATTATATTATTGTTAAAAAAAAAAAATTAATTATTTTGCAGATACTTAATAAAATAAAGAAAAATGTTTTGAAAGATTTATTGATTTCTAAAGCACATACATAGTGCGTGCAATAGTTTTTGAATGTAATATAGCAATTTAACAAAGCTTTATTTATATAAAATATTTTGTTAATTATATATAAACAATAAATTTTATGCGTGCATAAACTTGTAGATATAATGAAACAAGTTAATCAAAATTGATTGTTGTATAAATAATTGTTTTTAATATTGTTTCAACGTTTTTTAAAATCAATGTTTTACTTTTGTTTCTTATATAAAAAAAACTAAAACGAGCGTAGCAGTTGCTTCTGAATTGCTATGAAACGGACTTTTATAACTAAGCTTTAGGTAAATAATCATATTTAAAGAAATTATTTCGAAATTTCAGTTTTTGACTAAGTGTTCAAATATTCTAGAACTAACTTGTCTTTAAACTATTTTAATACTTTTAAAACCTTAATTGTATAAGAAGAATCTAATAAAATATGTTTGTTTATTTATTTAAATTTAATTTTTAGCAAACAAAGCAGACGAAAAAAGAGACACAGTAAAACGAAAACTCAGTGTATTATATTTAAAATGAAAATACAGTACATTTATTATACTTAATTAGTTTCAAAATTAAATTTAAATTGTTTGTTTAATTATTAAAAAAAAAAGTCTGTAGTTCAAACTTAAAACGTTGTTATATTTAATTTAATGTTAGAGTTTCATTTCTTTGAAATAGTTGCATTCTTACTTTTATATATTGATAAATATAATTATTTTTTTATTTAAAACAGTTCTTGTACATGTTTAATTAAAATTTGGTTTAAGAAAACTTAATTAAATCTTATTATTATTTTTATTTAATTTTCACAAATACATTTTTCATAAAAATAATAATTTTTTTTTGTCAGACGATAAAGTTTTGATATAGTAAAAATGTCAAACGTAGTTGAAATGTCATTAGTAGTTACAGTTTTCTTTCTTTGTTTTTAAAAGCTTGCTTCTTTTTCTCTGATAAAACCTGTAAAAAGTTTATGAACATTTTGTTCTAGATGAAATAAAACAATTTACAACACCATTAAACTCATTTTAATAAATATGTTTAAAAACAAAATTTTGAAAAAAAAAAATTTTTTTAGAAAAGCTTATATAAATAAAAAAAGAACTCAAAATTTTTAAAGGGGCCCCACTCAAAAGTTCAAACCCCAATTCAATGGATTTTTTTTAGATTAAAGACAATGTACCGTGCTCTAGAAAAAAAAAATTAGCTATTCAGATAAGTAAAATAATTGGGTCTTAGTTTGGACATTTTTATAAAATTTCTAAAAAAAACGCTGTCAAGCTCAGTTCACATTCGTTATAACTATATAAACAAATTTTATATTTAATTTCATGTGCACATGCTTTGGTTCAATATACAGGAAAATTTCAGCTTTGTTTTCAATGATATACAAATTTATTTTGAAAATAAGTGCAAAATTATTCGCCCTGTTTATGTACTTATATTACTGAATGTAATTTTAGCTTGCACCTTAGGTGTCTCTTCAACTGTATATGATAGTGTCAGTTCAACAATGCGTCTTTTAAACTTTTTTGTAATCTTTTAGTATTTTGGATTATGTATGTTACTTGTCGCTATGAACTTGGTATAAAAATTAACTCGTTTTGTTAGGCTTTATTTAACTCTAACGTTAGTGTCATTTCAAATAATATTTTACATTATTAGGTAAATTAATTGTTTCTGTTCTTTTCAATAATATAAAAACCGAAAAGCTAAAGACAATACTTATGAAGGACAGTGTCATTTCAACAAATAAACAAGATGTAACTTAGTGTCATTTCAATTTTTCTGAGAATATTCCTTGGTTCGTATTTTTTATTAATAAACTATAAAAATATATTTAGTTAATATGTTTAATAAAACCTATATAGTTTTTTTTTCTAAATATCGGTTATTTCAAACAAAACCTTTAACAGTATTATAGTATACTTAATTAAAAGTGCAAATATTCTAAATAAAGTAATGTAAATAGTTAAAAATTCTCTTGCTGTATATTTTAATAATATACTGCCAAAAAAGTACTTGATGTTGAACTTTAGAACTAAAACTTAAAAAATGTTGTGGATTTTAATGACAAGTAATTTATTTTGTTAAAATTATGCGAGCATAGATTTTAAAAATGTTAAAAAATCATTATAAATAATTAAATTAAATCTTAAAAAATCGTAAAATGTTTAACTTGTATTGTTCTTATATCAAACTTTTTATAACTTTATTAAATTTTTCGTTAAATAGTTGTCAATTAAATGTTATTCAACAACATCTTATCGTATTTAAAGATTTCATCACTGTTTTTTTTATACTATTTACCTAATTTCATCATATACGATTTTTATTAAATAGTTTGTCATACAATAACTTACTTTAAATTCTATATGCTAGTACTTAGTAATATTTTATGTACAATACCAAAATAATTACAAATAATTTACTTATTAAACGATGTTAAAATAAAATTATTAAATTTTTGACATAGGAAAAAAAAAAGCTGTTTGCTAATAAACTGTTGAAAAAACTATATAAGTTTAGTTTACTTTTTCAAAACAAATCAAATGTAACATTTGTAACTTTATTTCAAAAAAAAAAAACTATTACTTGGTTTATAAAAAAACATGAACGAAATATTAAACAAACGAAAAAACAGAGTATTTTTATTTTTTATGAAAAATTTTACTATTAAATGTAAGGCTCCCGATAGAAAAATAATTTTCATTTAATAACTATCAAAAACTTTAATTAATCAAAATAATTTGAATAAATTCTTAGTTCAAATTATCTAGTTTGTAACAATAAAAGTACTTTTCAACATAATTATTTGATTTGATTAAAGTGAACCTTGATTAAAACAAAATAACAGAAATAAATTTATACATTTAACTTTGTACTCAAACAACTGTATACGTAGTTAAGTTATAACTATAACAATAATTAAAAAACAAAATATTGAAAATTTTTTATAATCGATTAAAGATATTATCTAATGATTTAGAATATACAAAAAAGCAAAACTATACTTATTTCTAATTAACACTTCCTCTAAAAATATAAGTAAAAGATCTTCACTACTTAACTTTAAAATAACATGAAAAAAAAAATTACAACAAATATTAAACAATTTTTTTCAGCTAAAAAAAAGCTTTTCAAACTAAAATAAAATACAGACAGTTTGTAAAAGTTGATGTGCCGGCTTAATGGAAAAGCTTTGCCAGCCTCCAAGAATAAGTGACGAAGAGCCATCCATCTCTTTATGTTGGTGTAGAAAGAGGTAGCGGTACACATGTCCTTCAACATTTTTGTAAAATAAAACTTTCTTACTGTATGGTCTTTAAGGTCCCACCATAGCCTCTCAATAGTCTGTGTGTGAATCCACGGCTTTCTAGGATCCACAAACCCGACTGCATGATTAACCGTTTGGTGGATGTAGTTTAATGTTGCCCATTACCTTCCATCAAATTCGGAATGTTGCTATAGGCACGCCAGCAATCGGAAATTACTATCATCCCTGGAAAAACACTTCTCACTATGAGATGCTCCAACGTATCCCTATCCCTCTTACCTCCCATGTCCAAACATACAAAAATAATTATCACTACCCCTTTCTATTCTACCAAACACACAGTGATGGCTCTTCCTAAGTCTCCTACCTTTGTTATTATTCGCTCGTTATGTGTAACTCGTCAATCTCGACAACTTTGTCCGGCCCACCAATTGTGTCATGCATATGCAAAACATCTTAGCATACCTTTTACAATTAATCTTAAATTTTTATGCTTGCATAAACGCTACTAAACATAAATATCAGCTTTTAATATAAAATATTTTGTTCTAAGCTTTGATATATACTTCTACATCTGCAAAAATGTTAGTGGAGTTTTAAAATCTTTGAAGGGGGTATGTTAACAAAAAAAAAAATATTTATAAAACAAAAAATATTTTTTTAAATTTTATTATCGGAAGTAAATAAAAAAACTGTTGTTCTTGATAACAAAAAATCTAATAAACTTTTAAACATTTTAATATAAAACTATAAAACTCAAGTAATTTACGGTTTTTTTTAAATACATACGTACCGATTTTTAAATTTTTTAAGCTCTATGCAGGTAGTATGTTAACAAAATAAATAATCTTATTTATAAAATAAAAACTTACAAAATTTTAAACTTTTAATTATTGAAATGAATTTTATTGTATTTGAATATTATTTGCAACTAAATATAACTATAAAGCGATAATTAAGAAACGATTACTATTAAACTATACAAAAAAATAATTAAAAAAGTCTAGTATGAAAAACGAATTTTTTATGCTCGCATAAACTAATAACTTTAGTTAGCAGGTTATTTTTTGCAATGTGTGTTTCTTTGGACTATATTTGCGAATAAACTTCAAGTCATCTTATTTCTTGTTTTATTGTTCTTCGGAAGTTTTTAAAGCTTAAAATTATAAAATGAAGATGTTGTTTAGCCCTACTTAGTTTTTATTTAGTCGTAAAAAATTCAAACTCGTGTACCTTGTTTTTTTGTACTTATAGAAACTGCAGTTTATTGTTTTGAATATATTTTAAAGCTTTATTAATTTTTCTATCTTAAAACACCATATCTTTAGACTTTTTTTTTATAAGACTCTTGATATTATTTTCATTTGTGTTCAATGAACTTATTATTAATTAATTCTTGTGTTTTTTGATATACCAAACTAGTTTCAAGTACTTTTTGCAATATATAAAAAAAACATATATCATGAGAATTTTTAAACTATTTACATTATTCTAAATAGAATATTCTTCAGTTTAACTTAAATATACCTTAATACTGTTAAAAGTTTTGTTTTAAGTAACCGATGATTTGTAAAAAACAGTAAAAATATAATTAAATATGTTAGATAAATATATATCAAAGTTTATTTATAAAATATAACGAATCAAGGAAAATTCTCAGAAAAACTGAAATGACACCAAAATACATCTTGTTTCGTCGTTGAAATGACAATGTCCTTCATAAGTATTGTCTTTAACTTTCTGATGTTTACATTATTGAATAATTGATCTAATAATCTAAAATATAATTCGAAATGACACTAAGTTGAAATGACACTATCGTTAGAGTAAAGTATTGTATTAACAAAACGAGTTAATTGATATATTAGATTCAAAGCGATATGTAACATACATAAAAAATAAGACTAAATGAATACAAAAAAATTTAAAAGTCGCACTAATGAAATGACAGTGTTATATACAGTTGAAGAGACACCTAAGTTGCCAGCTAATATTCGCCCTGCTTATGTACTACTTTTCATATCTAATAATGTATTTAAAGTTCTGCTAAAAGAAAAAAAAGTTTTAGTATATAAATTAAACCTTCCTATATATATTTTATTCCTTAAATTATACATTATATTTTGAGTTGTGGTTCTTATTTTTTTTTCAAAATTGAATTGTCCAAATTTGTTTATAGATGTGCATGAGTAATTGCTCACATTTTTTTAATTTATGAAAACCAAATATTTTTAATCTTATTTCTTTTTTTACATACATTCTATAAATTAATAATAATATAAAATAATAGTTGATTTTTTAAGAATTTAGAAGTTTGTTTGATCATCAAATAATAAAACTTATAGAATAAATATATGAATATATAACTATCTAATTTTTAATTAGAGTTATATTTGTATCATACTAAAAAGTTGGTTATAGCTCAATGTTTTTGTCTAACACCAATAAAAAAAATGTTGCCAGTAAACCTGCCCCACTTTCACTTTTTGGAAGTCCAAGTGTTTCTGCTACTTCAGGTTTAACAGCTACTCTAGTTTCCTCTTCAAGTAAGTTTCATTTTTTATACATATGTACATTTGTTTAACATTTGTTTAAGAAAGTGTTTTTTTTGTTTAACAATTATATGACCAACTGTAAAATATGGTTAGTTTTACTTCTTAAAAAAAAACATAAATTGAATATAAGACTTACAAGTAAATTTATATTTACCTTTTAACTGTTGACTAAACTTTATACTTGGTAACTACTCAGCTAGAAAAATAGGAGTTTGATATCTAAGCTAATACAGAGCTGAGTTGGCTGCTCAAAAAATTTCTTTCAACAAGGTAGCCATTAACCTGCAATCCTGTAAAAAAAAATCGGTAATAATGGTAAAGTTAAGGATTCTGCTATATTTGAAAAAGACTTGGAAAAACTTGGTATTTTGAAGAAAAATGAAGGATAAAAAAAATTATGACAGTTTTTTCTTTTAAAAGCAAAAAAGTTCTTGAAATTTTTAATTGGCTTACAATGTTGAGGCTAAAGGTGGATTTACATTTTTGTACTAAAATTATCATAAACTTATATTTGAAACTTTAAGTATGAACTAAAAGGCCTGTTGTTATAGAATACATGAGTTTTAATTGTTATTTGAAATATGGTCATTTAACTAATAATTTTGGACAATTTTATATACCATTTGCAACTTATTATTAGCAGATTACTCATTTTGTTTTATATTTTATTTCACAAAGCTTTTCAAAAATATACTAGTTTCATTCAATGTTTCAATAAAATATAAAACAAAATGAGTAATCTGTTAATAATAAGTTGCAATGGTATATAAATACGTTTAAAAACCTTCTTATAATAGTATTTGGACATAAACTTCTAAACCACAATTTTTTCATTATTTTATTTTTGGAATTAAAAAAAAAGCTATCTTTAATTTTATTTTTTGATCTAGCAATCTCAAGTTTTCAAGGAACTTGTTTTGATTTATTTTTGAAAATAAAAATTTAAAATATATGACCAAACATAATTTTTTTAATTTGACAAAAAAATTGTTAAAAACATGTGACTAATTTTATAAAATTTTATTAATATTTTATGTAAAATAATGAATACAATGGTCAGGGTTGCCACAAAGTAAGGAAATTCAGGAAAAGTAAAAAAAAATGACAAAAGTCAAGGAAAAAATGGGAGCTTTTGAGAAAAAAAAATGTAGGAGGAGATTAGTTTTAAATAAAATAGTCTTTTTTTGCTGTTTTAGTTTTCCCTTCCCATGGGGAACCTATTATGCGGCCCAACTTTGACTGGTTATATCTCAAAAAATAATTCGAATTTTTTAAAACGAGAAAAAGCATCTCGAAGCTTAGAAAAAACTCTATAAAATAAGATCAACTTGTAAAAAACATGGCTACCCCCCTATGGCCTTAACTATACCTATGTTCAAATAAAATAAAAATCAAGTGTTAAATAGCTGTTAAAACAACTTTAAAATACTTAAACTAAACACTATTTTTTAATAATCCTTGTATATTTTAAAGATCTTTTTGGAGGTGCAGCATCTTCAACTACAACTTTAACATCCACTGCTCCCCCTCTTTCAATTCCTACTAAAATAGCTGCACCTCAAGACAGCAAACTGGATGTTAAAGAAGACAAAGTTCCAGCAGAAATTATTAAAGATGTCAATTCATTTAAGTTAGTTTAAACGATTTTTAAGTAACTACAGACTTAATCTTTTAATCCTCATGTATATATACACTTTTACAATTTAACTATTGTAAAAGGTTTTATTTTAAAAGTTAAATATATTTTCTATTTTAACATTTTATAATTGCTATAATTTTTACTAATTAGGGTCTATCATAAAAATTGAAAAAACAAGTTATATTTTTTCAATTGTTTTTCATAATTTCAAAAATAAAAATAGGTTCTGTATAATGAGTTGCTGTTATATACTTATGTTTAGTTATCTACCAGTTATTTTTTGCTTGGATGGTAGCTGAGATTTGACCTAAAAAGGATCTAGTTAGTTTGGAAAGACTTTGTTTTCAGCGATCTGCTTCTTTCAGTTTTATATACTTAAATTATAAACACAAGTGCAAACACTGACAAAAGTGAGCAACAAGATTCAGTTGGTCAAAAGATTGAGACAGAAATTAAATTTATTTTGGCTGAATAAAATATATCTGCTGAAGTAGTTAATGCTGAAGTCTTGTTTTGGTGGAACTCAAACAAGAAAATACATACATCTTGCTAGGTTTGCAAGAAGGTATCTTTCGGCACCGCCTTCTTCTGTATATTCTTAAGCTGGTAACTTGTCCGAACAAAAGCGAAATTGATTGTTTCCAGAAACCGGCTAAAAACTTTTATATCCTCATCACAACTTGAAAAATCAAGAATAGATTTATTTGTTGCTTATAGGCGTTGATATGAGTAAATGTTATTTACTAAATTACTTAATTTTATATTTGTAAGCAGTTGCTAAAGTAGTTATTGTTCATCTTATAGTTCGAACTTTTGTAGATAAAATTAGAATGTAAAGTTTATCATAAAAATTAAATAGAGTTTGTTATTTTTTAAAGCATTATAACATTTAATTTATTTTTCTTTTGTTTATATGAGGTAAAGTTGATTGAAATTTAAACATATAATCTGAGATTTTGTATAGTCAGATTTTTTTTTACAAGGGACTCTTTCCTAGTCTTCAAATAAAATATTTATACTTAGTATTTTATTAAAATAAAATAGTCGTATTAAACAATATTTACTAATTAAATGTATTATAAAAAACGACTTTTTTAAGGTACAAAATTTTAATAAAAAATATCAACAAATACATTGCATTTTTACTGAAGTAGAAAATTTTTCAAAACACGCTTTTCAACTACTGTTGTGTTTAACTAAGCTATAAAATATAATTTGAACATTTATTAATGAGTTTGAAAAAATAAGTTGAATAAATACTGTTTAGATAGGAATTTGGTAAAATTAAGTAAACAAGACTTTTGAAGCATAAGTAAGTAAATAGAAACTTAAGTTTATAAATTATATAAACGTAAATAATAATTTGGAAACTTGTATGTACATATACTTTATTGTGATATTCTTATATCATCTTAAGTTTCTATTTACTTACTTTTGCTTAAAAAGTCTTGGTTACTTAATTTTACCAAATTCTTATCTAAACAGTATTTATTTTACATTTTATATAACCTTGTTCTCTTTTAAAATATATAAAACTTAAAACATTTAGGATCCGGATCCTGCCGGATTTAAAAAAAAGAGGATTGGCCTGTTCCGGCCGGATCTTAAATTAAAAAATGATCCCTACTACTCAAAATCTAGTATTTCACTACTCAAAATGTTTACAGAGTTATATAACTAGTAAGTTACACATATTATAAAAACAACTAGTTTTGTGATGTTAAAATACGAGCGTGAACTTGGCTTGAACGACTTTTTTTTATAATTTTTTTTATAACAAAACTTGAAAACCAAATTTTTTAAAATCCTTTAATGCTAACTTGAAACTTTTTTTTATTCTAAAGAACGTTCTTTTGTTTTGATTTTTACAATAATTTCCATCGAATTGGGGTTTGACTTTTGTAGTGGGGTCCCTTTAAAAAATTTGAGTTATTTACTTTTTTTAGTTTTACAAGTTTTCTCCAAAAATAATAATTTTTTCAATAATTTTTTAACATACTTATTAAACTAATTTTAAACTTGTAAATAATTTTTTTTTCACATTTTTTTTATACCATAAGCCTGAATAAATTTTTGAGAAAAATTCCAATTTTGCACTATTTTCGATCTTTAGGTTTACAGACTTTTATGCAAAAATAATTTTTATTTTAAATAATTTATAGTATTAACAGACTTGTATAGTTAAGTTTCATGATGCAATTATATTTTTTCCCCAATTAATTAGTGTTTTTAGAATATATGACCCATACAAGTTTTACCTAAACTCTTAGCACTTGAGCAAGAAATGCCTCAAATAGCTTTGCTAAGAATTTAGGTAAAACTTGTATGGGTCATATATTTAAAAAACAATAATTGATTGGGAAAAATTCGATGGAAACTATTGTGAAAATCAAAGTAAAAGAACGTTCTTTATAATAAAAAAAAATCCAAATTAGCATTAAAGAATTTGAAAATAGTTGATTTTAAAGTTTGGTTAAAAAAAGATTACAAAAATTTAAATTAATTGTACATAAAGTCTTAATCAGGGTTACAACTTCGTTCTGTCTAACAGTCTTATCCAGGCTAGTTTTGTATATATTGGTTTGGTGCACATCAGGCCAAATCAGGGTTAATCAGTTTTTTGGAAAAAGTTGCAAAATATCAGTTTTTTTTTGTTTTTTTTGCTTGAAAGTTTTAGAATTTCAGTTTATGTCATTTCAAATGATTTAAAACTTCTGAATAAAAAAAAAGAGATTTTTTTTCTTGAGTAAATCTTAATAAGGTGTGATAAATAATTATTTCTAAATATAAATTTTGTTAATTATCTAAAGTAAATTTAAGAATCTTTATTATTTTGTTTTGAGTAGATTACATACTTCATAATTATAAAAATCTATAAAAAAAACAGTTAAAACCTTAGAATTTGATTGAACAACTTAGCTGTTTTTTTAGAGCTTACCTGTTTTAATTTTTGATTAAAAGCTTAATACCAAATACCTTTTAGATTAAAACTCTTAGCAGTTTATTCATATATTTTACTGTCTGTATATTAAAAGCTATTGAGATATTCACAAGACTAAAACTATATTTATAGAGCTAGATGGATAAGCAAAGTCATTTAAGCTCTTAAAATAGTTTTGCTTTTACAATAAAACAATTTTAATCACCACTTGTTTAAAAAGACTGAAACGTTTTGTTAATTTTTGCATAAACTGCTACCTTCCTTATTAGATCAATTTTACTGTAGCTTCAGCAGCTCCTGGCAATGACTTGAATCTGTTAATTACACTTCAAAAATACAAAAGTACTGATAAGTTATGTGCAACCTCTGCGTTAAGTGCCATAAAAAAACCATTTGTGGTATCTAGTTGAACACTAGTTTCTTTGAGTTTGTTTGATGATGATACCAGTCAATCAGTCAAAGCTAAGGTTGCTGATGCTTTAAATCATCAATTAAATCAGGATAGGCCCTAAATATTTAGAAAAAACAATGAGTTATCTATTCGTCCTGTTTGGTTTAATGAGAAGCGAGTTTTAGCAGACTTTGTAGGAAGTAAATCTATGTTTTTTTTTAATCCTAGACTGCAGTCATTCTCTTTTTATTAAGCCGCCAGAACATTGAACTAGCGACAAAAATTACTTAGATTCAAAAGAAATAGTAAATTACATGAGTGTAGTCAATGAGACTTCCAAAAGAGGTGTTAAATTGTTCAGAAATTTTGTAACTTCGTCGAAAAATGAATACACGTATTGAGACTATCTACAAACTATCGAGGAGGATTGGAAGGAAGTACCAAATCTTAAAATTATGAACAGTTTAAAAACTAAATATTGTGATTTCTTATACTTTCGATTTTAATAAAACAATTCATCTCTCAACAAATATTTGTAGTTAATGTATTTTTAAAGCAATAAAAGTTTGAATAAATGTTAAAAATATTTAAAACAAAAGTATTACATATTCTCAAAGTTTATTTTATAGCAGAATTAAAAAAACGTATTCACCCTTTCCAAATTTATCAATAAAAGCAAAGATTTTAAAAGTGTTTTACTCTAACAGGCTATAGCTAAGAAGCGAATTTTTTTTGTGCTGTCTTTTCATGTGATTTGCCATTTACATAATAATTGGCTACAGTCTAATACAAAATTTTAATTTTTGATGGGCAACAGATTCACCCTAATGTACAGTAAAGCTCTTCAATGATAATTATTTTCAGGCACTTTTAATTGATTCTCTTCAAAAATGTTTATTTTTTTATGATATTAGAATATTACATATCATAAACCAATATTTTTATTGAATTTCGTTTATTGTTTCACTTATTTTATTGTATTTATTTTATAATGTTTGACTTATAACTTTTGTAAATAAATAACAAAATAAATATACTTGTTTAACATAGTCGTTTTGTTTTTTTTATTTCTGATAACGTCTTATTACTAAAAATTACTATAATAAATTAGTTTTTGTTTTAACTTTTTTAGTTAGTTTTTAAGTTTTATTTAGTTTGTTAGTAGTTAACTTAGTCTAGTTTTTAAGATAAAATTATTTTAGTGTCACTGACTTAGTTCGAAAAATTTAAAGATGCCTAGTATATGAAAATATATTGGGATATTTGACATCCTGATTTTTACTTTTTAATATGTAGCATTGCTGCTTTTTGATAAATTTTGTTGCATTTCCAAATAGTAGAATGTTTAGTTATATAGCTTTTTGTTTTGGTTTTATTCAGAGCTTACTCAATCATGTTACTTCTTTTTAAACTTAAAATTAAAATAAACAACAACGACTAACGAAATATACGCACATAAAATGCTTGCAAATAGTATTTACAATAAAATTTTAATACATGGCTATTAATTTTACAAAATAAATTAGATTTACTATAGAGATATAGTACTCTGTGTAAATACTAATTATAAGTCATATAATTAAAAACGAACTCTATACATAAACTCTAATAATAGGGTTGCCAAACATTCAGGATAACTCAAGCTAGTTAAGATATTTTTACTAAATTTAAGGTTAGTTTTTTGAATTAAATATTTTTATCTTTAAGAATGTAGTTTTAATAAATCGTACTTTTGTAATGATTTTTGTATACAGTAATTGTTTTGGGTTTTTGCTCATATTATTATTTTTAATTTTTTTTTGGTAAATTCAGATCAACTCAGATTAGCTTGATTTAACTGAGGCTAATTTTTTGTCACTCAGACTGGGTTTTGCCTCAAAAAGTGGCAGCCCTGTAATTAGTTGATCATAATAATAATCACAAGCAAAAACAAAATAAAATAAGTTACACTGACTTGTTTTTGAAAAGTTATCTAACTAAAGTAAGAATAAAAACTTTCATTTTAAAAAAGAAAATCTAAAATATAATATTTACGTCAAAGTATTATATTAGTTGTTCGAGATCCATGCAACTTAGTTATTGAATATGCTCCAATTGTAAAAAAATACTCACTATTATAGGTATTTCTTTTATTACTTATTATAGATTGTTAAAGATTTTCAAAAATACATAATATTTAAAAAATATTAGATGTTATAGACTTTATGAAGAATATGTAAAATTAAATCCAAAATAAAGTTATTTTGCTGATTTTATATACATGAAAGACAAAAACAGCTTGACAAGCTATATAAAAGTGTATATGAAATGTTTTACATATTTTTAGAGAATTTATGAAAAAAGAAAAAGGAGAAAGTAATCAAATATCCCGCTTTAATACGAAGTCACTGAACAGTATTACTTCAGAAGTAAAGAATTTGTCATCCACATTAGCTTCTCTATCATCATGTTATAAAACGTAAGCGATTTTATTTTATCTTTACTAATAGTCAAAATTAAAGTTATTACCACTATAATATTCTTTCAGTACAACAAACAGGTAACATACGAGATCATTCTACTGGGTTTAAATACAAAAATTAATATTAGCTCTTGTTTTAAAGCTTAGAGTATATAGTATAAGATAATTTTTATAGAACAAAAAAGTTTCAATTAACTTATGAGATATAACAAGTTTTGTAAAGAAAAATCCGGTACAGCCGTATGAAATCAAAAATTTCAAGTCCAATTTTCTTGGAATTTTGAAAAAATTACTAAAAATCTATCTTCTCTTTAATTTTTAAAGCAATTTAATTCAAATTTTCAGGAAATGTATTTTCAATATAACAAACAACTTTTTGGAAGCGGATTTTTGAAAAAAATAGCCATAAAAAGTTAATAACCAAATTAAAAATAATTGTTAAATTTTTTTTTTTTTATTTAATTTAAAAAATATGTTTCCCACAAGTTGTTTAAATTTTTTTAAAGATTGCTCTAAAAAATTTTCAAAGAAATTCACAAAAACTGAAGGAGGATATAGATTTTTAGTAAAATGGTCTATTTTTGCCCTTTTAGTTTGCGCCTCCTGTAATAACCTATTGAACGCTCTAACTTTGATCGCTTATGTCTCAAAAGTTACTTGGAGTTTTTACAAGCGGTAAACAGTAACGAGTAGTTTATCTAATTTTGTAAAAAATAACGTCATAAAACCTGGAACCCGGGAACTTGACAATTTAGGCTGAAAAAATCTGGAAAAACCTTGAGCTTTAGAAATTTTGAATAAAAATCCTTGAATTTTGAACAAAAATCACTTGAAAACCTGGAAAAACTTGAAATTTTCAACAATTTTTACCTATTAAGTAGTTAAGTTTTGATTTGACACAAAAAGTCTATCATAAATAAAAATTTTTTTGGTCATCATGAAATACTTTTTTTTATTAAAAAACATATTTAAAGTAGCTTCACCGAATCTTTTCAATGTTGTTGTACTACTTATACAGTTTTTGTCCTTAAACTTAACTTTAAACTACAAATAGACCCAAAAACGTGTACTTTCAAAAACCTGGAAGAAATTTTTTAAAAACCTGTGGCAACCCTGAAATAAGAGTAAATTTAAAAAATAGTGTATTGGCCCCTATGCTTTTGATAATAAACTCTAAAAAGGCATATACCTATATTATTGTTATTGCAAGTTTATTGTCCATATGATGGACCTAGGCATCAAAACCCAGGTCACTTAAACAGAAAGACATATAACGAAATAAATCAAAAATAAAAATAACACAAAAAGTTCATTTTTAAAACAAAAGTGAAAACATATTTCAATACAGTATATATATAAATTTATATACTAACATAAAAAGCAAATTTTTTAACCACAAACTTATACTTATTAACGCTTTGATGTAAAACGATCAATCATGAATAATCTAAATCACTGACTAAGGAAAACATAAAAAACTAAAGCCTCAAGCACATTAAAATAGACTGGCCAGATAAATAATCATTTAACATGCTAAAAAAAGACTTATTGATTGCATAAAACATCTCAACTTCGTTGATGATGGCCGAAATAAATACTGGCTATAATTAATAGAGGAAAGGCGCTGATTTTAAAATTGAGCTAAGGATTAATTTAAATCTCAAAACTAAATCAACAGTTAATAAAAAAATTAATTATTAGTTTTACTAACAAACATTTTATTTAAGTTAAACTTTTTTAACTTTGATCGAAATTCTTAAACTTTTTTGCAAGAATTTAATTCATTTGGAAGTTTATTCCATATTTGAACTGATCGATAAAAAAAAGAAATTTGCCAAACCTCATTATTGAAATGATGTCTGCATGTAATTTTTTTGCTATTTCCTCTCAGTAAGTAATTAGTTCTATAATGTTTAAAAACTGATTGTATATTAATTGTAGTTTCACCATTAACTAGTTTAAAAAAGTAATGAGGTCAAATTCAAGTCTCCTATATTCTAAAGATTTTAATTTAAGTTTTGTTAATCTGTCAAGGTAAGACGTATAAGAGATATTGCAGCGGTTGAAGATTAATCTGGTATGTTTTCTTTAAACAGACTATATGATTAATATCTTTTTTTAAGTATGGAGACCAGACTGGTGTGTTACAGGGACGTAGCTAGCTCAAAAAAGTTACGAATCTGCAAAAATTTAAACATCTGAAATGACGCGTGATAACGTCCTTGCGAGAACACAGCAATTTAAACTACCTCTAATGTTATTGAGTTACCATAAAAATATGCAGTTATGTAAATACTTCAAAAATGGAATGTTGAAGTATGAGTGATAACTGTATACAAGGCAATTTGTTTTGCTCCACACCCCCTATGACTCTTTATGTGTTTCCACTTGTGTAAACCCATAACACTTTCATTGGAAATAAGTATAAGAAAATCACAATTTAAATCAAAAACGTTTAATTCGTTTTCAAAATCAAATTTTTATGTAGTCAATAGATACAACATTAAATTATTCAAATTTTTGTAACAAAAAATTGTACGCTTTGAATTTTGAAGAAAAAGCTACAGCTTTCATTAGAATCAATTTTGCAATGCAGCTTTTTGACAAATAAAATCTTTAATGCGCTAAATGTATACAATTTAGATGTTTTTAACTCTGTAGTTTTTACGACACTAAAAAAGCTAAAGAGTACATATATTTCAAAATTATCTGTCAGGAGTGCATAACTAAGTATAGATGAATACAAAAGCTAAGAAAGCGAATCTTTTCAAGCTGAAATAAAATCAAGTTTTTTCGCACATAAGTATACATATGTGCAGATTTGCAGAAACGTACCAAGCTACGTGCCTGGGTGTTATATTCCAACTTAGGACAAATGTATGTGAGAAACAACTTTTTAAGGATATTTATATCCGTACATTTAAAGCTCTTAAAACTTGAAAAGATTTAGTTGATGCAGTTTGGTAAAGTTGATTAATATGGTGGTTCAATTTTAGATTTTCAGCAACAAAAATTCCGAGATCTTTAAACACTTTATTTGAAGATAAATTTGTATTATTTATTTTAAAGTTAAAAGTAGAGATAGTAGTATTTTTTTGAACATTTAGAACTTGACATTTACTCGGGTTTAAGTTTAATTTTCTTTCCTTTAGCCAATTATAAATTTAATCTAAGGAATTCTGTAAAGTTGTGTTTGATTGGCTAAATTTTTTTGTGTTATCTGCAAAGAGGTTAATGTTGCTGCTAACATCAACTCCTGAAGCTATATCATTTATGTAAATAATAAATAGTAGTGGGCCAATAACCCCCCCCCCCCCCCCCCCCCCTTGAGGAACTCCACTAAAAGTAATTCTAGGTAAAGATTCTGAAAATGTGTTGTTAATTACTACTTTTTACGTTCTATCATTTAGAAACTCTTTGAATCAACTAACTAGACTGCTATCAATTTTTTATTGCGATAATGTTTTAATTAATTTAACATGGGAGACAGAATCAAAAGCTTTTTTGATATCTGTATAGATTACTTTAAGGGATTTACTACTTTAAAAAGACACCAACCAAGAGTGTAAGCAATTTAATAATTGAAAACAGGATATTCGGTTAGGGAGAAAACCAAATTGTTTCGGTGAAATAAGGTTTTAAAAAAAAAGATGATCAAGTAATTTAAAAGAAATAATATGTTCAAATATTTTGCAAAAGCTACTTGTCAAAGAAACTGGTCTGTAATTTAAATGGTTAAACTTGCTTCCTTTTTGTGTATTGGTGAAACATATGATTATATATAGGAATTAAAATATACAAGCAAATACTATAATTTAAAGTAGGACATTGCAGAACTTCAACAAAACTAAAATATAACAAAACGAGTAATTAGGTTGTTTAGAAAAAACACTGTATCAAGATAATTGAAAATAATTTAGCACTAAATAAAAGAAAGACAAAAAACTTGTTTCCATAATAAAAATATGCACTTCAAAAAAAACAGGCTAAAAGTAAAATAAGAACAAACAATACAACACAAAGTAACTTAACTTGTGAACAAGTCTATGTAATCAACGAAAATATATGCGAAAGTTTAAGAGCCGTAGCCTAGATTTTCGTATGCCACTAGACAAGCTCAAGATAACACAAGGTTTGATCACACCAATTCGATCATCATGTCGCTAACCGAGGTTTCTACTTATACAATATTATGGGCCTGATTTACAACGCAACGTGCGCTCTAACTTGTATAGTAGATGCCCTAAGATAACGCTTAAATTATAGTTGACTTAAATAAACTAATATGAATTACTTACTATTTACAAAAGGTTTAATAAAACAGTTACTTATACTAATTTAAACTGAGTTCGAATCTGTGATAATGATTATATTTACAATGAATTTGCGAAACGAAAAGATGATAAAATACTGCACAACATTACACTAATAAACCAAATTATCAATTCTTTTAAAAGACGACAATCTCGAATAAAAGAAACTAAACACTAAATGTTTAAACCAAACTCAAAAAGTATTCTAAAATCGAAATCAATCCGACAACAAGATTGAAACCATTAAAACTTAAGTGCAGCGAAAAGCTGCACTGAGTTCAGACCGCTGCAATGCAGTAGAAACTAAAAGAACTCTAAATTACTCAAGATTGTTGAATTTATACTCGCTTGAGAAAAAAGAAGAAAGTAAAAAAGAGACAATTACCGCGTAAGCGGCACAATCATACCTCAAGCCTTCGGTAGACTGAGACCGGTTTCGTCCTAGTTAGGAAACATCAGTCAATCTTACCCGAATCACTTGCAGTTATCCATCTACAAACGGTTTATAGATGCCAAGCATAATGCAATAGTTTGCGGGTATTGATCAGTGATGTCATCAATAGAACCGGTCTCAGTCTACCGAAGGCTTGTGGCCTGATGATCGAATTGGTATGATCAAACTTTATGCTTACTTGAGCTTGTCTCACGTTAAACGAAATTCAAGGCTTCAACTCTGTAGAATTTTGCCAATGTTTTTGTTGATCATATTAAATACGAGCGTACCAGCTGTTTTGCCTTGTGGACAATGTATTGAACGTTGTGCTGCAAAAGACAAAGCTGACGTCACTGATCAATACCAGCACTGGACCGTTATTTTTTTTTGAATCACTCATACTTTTTGACTACGTTAATTTTGTTTTTTAATTAACACTACATTGTTTTTTAATTTTTTATTTTATTAGACTTTAGCCGATGGTTTCTTTGAATATAAAACTTTAAATCTTAAAAGTTAAAACATGATCAACTGAGTCCATTTAAATTATTTTTTGTTTATTTAAAAGAAAGAAGGAATTTATGTTTTACTTTAGTTAACGTTTATAGATTCAATTTTTAATCTCTAAAAAGTTTTAGACTATTTACTGAGATAGGTTATTTATAAAGTTAATGTTTCAAATTAAAACTTTTACTCTTAGAGTACAATTTTCAAATGTAAGTTACAGTTACAAAGTTATGTACTCTATCATAGTTAATTATTTACAGACCGTGTTTATTGTTAAGCATTCGAGTTTTTTATTAAATAAATACTACAGTGGTTCCTTGCTTATCCGGTCCTCGCTTATCCAGTTCCTCGCTGATCCGGCCGGTTTAAGTTGAGAAGTAGATTTATTTAATTCAAGTAAAATCAATGCTTTACTATAAATACATGTCTAATTTGATTTTAATAACTAAGCAACCAGTTGAAGATAACTTGATAAATCTTAAAAAAATTAAACTTGATGTTATAATTTATATTTTTCGCGCTATACAAATCTAAGAATATTGAACTGACGTGTACTCCAAACATAAATTTTTTAATTACGATGAAACCAGGTTGTATTTAATAATGTTGCCAGAACATACCTTAGCACTAGTACACAACCGGCCGGATGCAACAATAAATTAGAAACAACACCAGAAAGTGTTTCACAACTTATCCGATTTTATGAGTTTTGTGATAAGAAATAAGAAAGTTATGTCAAACAAACCTCATTTTTTTTTCAGAAAGATTTCCGATTTTAGTTAAATAGTTTACGCTGTAATTTGTTTTTGTTAAATTAGTTTTAAACTTTATAAAGTTTTGTTTCGTTAATTTTTTGTCTGTTTTAATTCTTTGGTTCGATGAATAAAGTTGAAATAATTAAATTAACAGATAAAAGTGTAAGTTTAAACTTTTGAATTGCATAACACTAATGAAGTAGATTATTAAAAAAAACGATATTTTGTTGTTATCCAGTGAAAGGCTTTACCGATCGACCGATGTTTTGGTTGTTACTTATATTACGCGAACTTGGATATTAACTGACTTAACGCGTTATAACAATATTGGTGACGGTTACTTTAATGTTTAGAATTGACTTAGATAAATTATTTAGCTAAGTCGATTTATGAAACGCGAATTAAACTTAGACTATTATTTAAGCTTAGCCTAATTAAGTAGTAAGATTGTTAGAATGCTTAAATACTTATATATAGAAATCGAGTCTCTGAAAAAAAGGTGTATTATAATGAATAGAAACACGACTAAACAAATTATAGCAAACTGTACAAATAAACTACTTTAATTTAAAAGTTCATATAAAAAAACAGTCGCCGTCGTACAAGTGTACGATGGGAACACAGCACTTGCAAGCAATAGCGTTTATCAACTAAGACACTCAAAACTCACTCAAGAAACAATTGTGTTTACTGATTTAAAGGTAAATAAATTTAAGAGAAAAGAAAGAAAGAAAGCCACTTTCGACTGCGAAAAACACTGTTGAAGTGTTACAAGGCTAATCCGGCCTTATTTACGAAAAAAGCTTGTTCGGAATCCTTGGATAAGCAAGGAAGCACTGTATTAACAGCTAAATTAAATAAGTAAAAAAAACAATATGTTTAATTTAGATAAAGAAAACTAAATAACTTATGATTATATTAGGTAAATAGCTAGTTTATAAACTGATAATTGTTTTTTTTAAAACTATTATGATTATTTAATATTTTAAGTTTTACAACAGGGTTTCCCAAACTAACTTTCATAAACACCCCCTTGGGAGAAATTAACAAATAATTGTCCCTATCTTAGAATATTACTCTTTACCAGTTTATTTATAACCCTCAGCTCTTAATACTATCATATTTGTTTCGTCTGACAACAATTTGTGTCGGTCTGATATGTTAGTCAGCTCAGGGTTACTTGTTAGTATGTGCTTACTAGCATCCGAAACCTTTTTAGCGGCTTTGTAACGGCTAAATAAACCAACGCCCAATAACAAATAATGCTTGGTAACTAGCGACTCCTTAAAAATACGTCTCAAACATAATCAAAAATAGTGCTTGAAAACTAAGCACATACGTCTACACCAGGGTTTCTTAAACTTTTTTTCAAATGGCTCCCTTTAAAGAAATTAGAAAAGCTACGTCCCCCTTTAACAATATCACTCAAACTACCATTGAAAACACCTAAGACCTTTTTTTGCTCGTCATCATCAACTCCAGAATATATAGTTTAAATTTCAAAAGTATACCAATAAAAACACCTAAGACCTTTTTTTTTGCTCTTCATCATCTCATCATCAACTTCAGAATATCTAGTGTAAGTTTAAAAACTACCAATAAAAACACTTAAGACCTTTTTTGCTCTTCTTCATCTACTCCAGAATATCTAGTGTAAGTTTCAAAACTACCAATAAAAATACTTAGGACCTTTTTTTGCTCTTCATCATCAGCTCCAGAATATCTAGTGTAAATTTTAAATTATGACCTCCTGGCTCCCCTGAGACTCCTTCACTGCTCATGCCTCCCCCTCTTTTAGTCCCTTTGCTGCTCGTGACCCTTGAACATCTCTCATGGCCCCCAAGGGGGCCACTTGGCTTACTTTGGAAAACCCTGGTCTACAGTTATACACGCTTGACCTTACGAAACGCTAAAAACACTTATCTCCAATGTTCAGCTTTTTATATCTTTTTCGCGTGTTTAAAAAACTCTTTTTATAACGAGACAAGCAGATATGCTTACCTATTTGTTTATTTTTCTACCGCATTACTAATTAATGCCTCCTGATAGCCAGAAACGCTCCTAAAGGGGCTATATTGCCTATTGTGGGAAACCTTGTTCTAGAATGACGACTAAAAATGTAATAAATTTTTTTTGCTAAGATAATTGAATTCTAAATATTGATATTAACAAACTTTTAAAAAAAAGTAACGTGGCCCGCAAAAGGATTTTTTTCGTAAATTTTGTATGTTAATTATAAAAAGCTGCCGACTTCTAAACTGGCATATAAGACAAACCTAAAAACATAAAGTTATAAGTAAAAACCTCAATAATGAGTTTTAAGTATAGTGCATATATTTTAAGGTTAATTTAAGTTATATTTTTATCTATAACTTTTTTTTTAATTACAGAAATATATTTGTTGTAAAAAAACTGAAAAATGATCTCACTATTGAATTGCAACATGTAGAAAATGCTCATATCACTCAAAATATGAGCCCAACCATGCAATTGGACAATATTTTACCTGTTAAGTAAGTTTTATTTTATGCATTAATTTACAAGCTACATCAATTTTGTTTAAACTTTTACTTTGAAATTGTACTTAAAAATAAAACAGACACACTTTTGCCAATAATTTATTTATTCCAAAAGATCTTTCCTGGCTGCAAATTCTTTAATCCCTCTCTTATGCAAATAGAAAAAAAATATAATACAAACATAAAATCACTAAAAAACTTTAATTTTTGACTTAGCTAAAGTGGAGGCTACCTGTATTTTAAATAGAAAATCTACCTTTTATAGGCAAAAGGAATTTGATTATAGTGTTGCTTTATATATATGTTTGTACTTATATAGCTTAAATCATAACTAGTATTCTGATTAATTTTCTGTAATTAATTTTGTATTTAGATTTGTTTAATATGATTACTATTATTACAATATAAGTTCAACTTTGTCTTTTATCTATTGCTTTGTATCCTTTGACAAGAATGTCTTGGAATATGTTTGGTTCATTTCGTTGAGTGTCTATTTTTTTATACAATATTTAGAAATTTATGGAAGTTCAAATGTTTATCTTAAAAAAAAAAAATCTGTTACTTGCTATAAATTTAAATTAATATAAACTTTAGTTATTAATCTAAAATTTAATCCAAGCTAAGTTTAAAAATATTTAAGAAAACAAATTCCAATATACTAGAACAACAAACTTTGTAACAAAGTAATTATTGAATGTTTTTTTTTTTTCAAATAATATAATTAATATATATTTTTAATTTCTAAATTTATAGTTACGAATGATATAGCAGTATGAAATATAGCTATTTATTAATGCTGGGTAAACTTTAACATTTTTTCTAGTATAAAAGTTTACTTCAAGACCTACAGAGAGTTTTGTTTATAAAAATGACTTTTCTGTACGTAACCACCATTTGTTAACACAGTTCTGACACCAATCCTATTTTTATTTTTAACTTAAATTCAATATTAAACTTATTCAAAACTCTAGATTACTGATTAAAAATAAATACATAAAAAAGATGTATACTATTTATTATTTGGTTGGAAATATCTTTGAATTTTAAAGATGAACCTTGTTTATGAGTATAAATTTCTTTTTCTTTTTTATTTTAGCACACAATTTAAAAAGTATTGCAAAGTAAAAAAATATCTTTTTAGTTGAGTTTTGACTAAGATAATACAAAATTATCTACCAATAGCTTATTATATGTTAAAACCACTCATGTATTAGTAAAGTGTTAATATCAAATTATAGGTACTTTCAACAGATGCTTAAAAGTTTTGAGTCGAACATGATATCTTACCAGCAACAAATTAATGATCTAGAACAGCATATTGGAATAATGAATAATCCGACAACTTTAACTGCTCAAGGTTTTTTATACAGTAATTTTAGACAAGCTCAAATTTAAAAAAAGGCTTGATCATGCAAATTCGATCATCAGACCACAAGTTTCGGTAGACTGAGACCGGTTTCGTCCTTATAAGGACTAATCAGTCAGTCACGAAACTTGTGGTCTGATGATCGAATTGGCAAGATCAACCCATTTGTTAAATTTGAGCTTGTCTCACGGCAAACGAAAGTCCGGACTTCTGTTCTGCAGAATTTCGCCAATCTTTTTTGTTGATTGTACTAAAACAAGCGTACCAGATGTCTTGCCTAGTGGACAATGTTTTAAACGTTGCACGGTAAAGACAATGCTGACGTCACTAATCATTGCCAGTAAATGTTTTCTTTATGTGAAAGCATCATAAACCGTTTGTAGATTGTCGACCACTAGTTTTTCGGTTGTGACTGACTGATGAGTCCTTATAAGGACGAAACCGGTCTCAGTCTACCGAAACGTGTGGTCTGATGATCGAATTGGCATGATCAACCCTTTTGTTAAATTTGAGCTTGTCTCACGGCAAACGAAAGTCCGGACTTCTGTTCTGCAGACTTTCGCCGATCTTTTTTGTTTTTTTGGTAATTTTAGACAAGTATGAATAAAAAGTATGCTTTAGATTATTTTAATATTATTTATAACTTAAATTAATGTTTGAAATGTTATTTGTAATATTTAGACTAATAATAAAAGTTCTAACAAGTCCTTTGAAATATAATACAAAAAATCTTTTGAAATACTAAATTTTAGGCGTTTACCTGTATACAAAATAGTTCAGTTGGATTAATTCTTTAATTTTTTTTAAATATTTTGCTTGTTGACAGAAATTTCATTGGCTTTGACAAAAATGCATGAAAATTTTATAGCACTAGCTTCTAATTTGCATTCAATACATGGAAACATCTCAGTAAGTTACTTCAGAATATTTTTTTATTCATTTTGTAATATTTTATAACTCATCTGTTAGTCAATTTTTGGTTTATTTAAGTTAGTATGTATAACTTTGTTACGGAACATGTATTTAAATAATGAAAAAAGTTTATTACAGTTTATATAGAATTTACTTTCGTCATTATAAAAAAAAAAATTAAATAGTTCTTTTATTTCTGAAGCGATTAAAGGAACAGTATTTAGTTTATCGAAGATTGGTTTATGGGGATACTAACGACATTTTTGCTGAAAAAAATGCTGAAGTTTTAAGTTAGTTTTTTATTTATTTTCATTAAAAATATTTGAAAATTGTAAAACGGTTTTGATTAATTATATATTTTATGCTGATAGATAAATAACTTGAAATAGATCAAAGAAATTCATTAACAAGTAACAAGCTAAGCAATGCAGTTGCGCTTGCAATGACTTCAATTCTGCAACCTTCGACGTGTAACCAAGTAGATGCTCAGCCTACTGCGCAACAAACTTCTACATTTGGAAGTAATACCTTTGGAACTTCTCATAATGGTTTGTCCTTAAAGTTCCAACCTACTAACTGCTTTACTTTTAATTAATCTGTATTTTTTGGTTTAATAAATACTTTATCTAAAATTCGTTATATGTTTCGAGTATTTAAGGTATGATATTGTAATTTACTTTTAAACGATAAAACGTTATCAACATGGACATATAAGGAGACAAAAAAATATTTTGCAGATTTCACTCCTATAATAATCTATAAGAGATCTACACTTGTTAAACCAATCGGAAAAAGGTGTTTAAATAAATTGAAGATGTTGTAAAAAATAATAAACGAATAGATAAAATAAAAGTGACAAGATGCTAAAAAGTATATTACATAAAAGTATATTATAAATTATTACATAATTACAGAATATACAAAAGCTAATAAATTAAAATTAGTTAGCAAATAAAATGGGTTAATATTAATTATTTATTCTTGTTTAAATTATAATATTTGGAATATTAAAATATTTTTATTCAACGATTATTACTTTAGCTAACACTGTTTCTCCTAAAAGGGTTTTCAGAGCTTTTCAAGTAACAAGCGTTGCTTTTAGGAGAAACAGTGTTCGCTAAAGTAACAATCGTTTAATGAAAAAAAAATAATAATTAAGCTTTTATATACTGAAACTCTATTCATGCAGTTTTGTAACTTATGTAATATTTGGAATATAGATTAAATTTTAATATTAAAAGAAAAAAATACTATTGCGGTATTAATGGTTACTATAAAATATAAAATGTCAGCGCACAATTAGGCTTTTTAACAACTAAACTTTATAAAAGTAAACTTTATAAAACTAAACTTAAATGAAATTCTAAAAAAAAAACAGTATTGGTGTATCTTAAATTATAGTTGAAAGTTGTATTTGAATTAGCTATTTGAATTTTTTTAATAAAAACTTAGTAAACCGAACTCACATAAAGGACTCATGTAAGAGTAACTCACATGTAAGAAAAATTAAAATAAAAGTTTGTATTTAACAGTTTTCAAAATGCTTTGAAAATTAAAAACCGGAAAGTTATAACTTAGTTTATTATTAGTATGACGTAATTTTTTTTACGGTTTAAATTAGTATAATTTAGTACAGGGGTTGGCAGGCATTTGGTGGTCGCAAAGCCAAATTTAGAAAGTAAAAATATTTGCGAGCTGCAGTTGTAGCTTCAGTCTTTGCTCTACACTTATTGAACCTCATAATATCTAGTGAAACATTCAAAAAGTTTAAGATTTTTACTCGCGGGCCACATTTCTATATTCCCAGGCCGCAGGTAATACCTTTCATAGGCCGCATCCCATTTAAATTAAAAACATCCTTGCGTGCCGCACTTTTACTCTTCACTGGCCGCATGAGGTCTGCGGGCCGCAGTTTTCCGACCCCTGACTCAGTATCGAATGGTAACCTTTTATTTATATTTTATCGTTATTAATGTTTTAAATGTTTAAGTTTTTAGCTAATTCCTTATCAGAGAAGAATTTTATAATCATAGTTTTAAGTTGGAAACATATTTTTACTTTAAAACAAGAATTACAATTAAAAGTTTACAATTACAAACATTATAACAAACTAACTAACCAATAATGAATATTTAAGTTTGGAAGCAAAATTTTTTTGAAATTCACACACATTTCCAATAATTCATATACCTCTTCTTTAAGTTGTACTTCTTGTTAGCTTTGGATATCTCGGTTTTTTCAAGAGTACAAGTCTTGCAGGTGCTATGTAGGCTTTTAATCAACCCGATGTGGTGGAGGATACTCAATCTGATGTCGTGATTGATTTTATAATTTTTCAAATACTAAATGTATTATGATAATTCAGTAACGTATTATTTATAAGTTCTAAAGCTGTTATTATGATTTTACGATCTACTTTTAAAAGTTCGTCCGGGGTCCTAATATAATCCTTTATTTCTTTAGTAGATGATATCGTTGCTTTTTGAATTACATTTGTACTATACATTAATATCCGAGAGGCATAGATTCTTAGTTACTGGATGAAATATTAGCGGTTTTGCTTTTCTGTTTTATTGGTTTTGTTTAAAGTTAATTTATGTGATTTTGTATTACGAGTTTGATATATGGCTTATATTATTCAGAGATGGCGGCATCGCCATCATAAAGCGAAAAAGCAATCAATTTTTTGAAAGCATAGAAAAGAAAACAATTAAATTATTTAACGAAATCTATTTTAAAATATTTATCGACATTGGTAACAGTGAATGCAAATTTCTAGACGCAACTTTATACCTGACTAACAACGAATATAAACCATATTTTAAAGAAAACTTTGAACTTAGAAACATAAACAATAAGTCAAAGCTTCCAAAAGTTATCGAAAGAAACATCCCAGCGAAAATAAAAATAAAAATAATTAGACTTCCCAAGAATTGAAATATATTTAATAACTCCATATCCACATACCAAAATGCTTTAAACAAAGCTAACTTCAAGCATACGCAAATATACACAAAAAATAAAAACACCCAACCAAAAGAAAAAAACAAACTGATTGAGAAAAGTCATATACAATAACCCTCCTTCTGCCAATCCGTGAAAACTAATATATGCAAAGCATTTTTGTAGATTTTTAATAAACACTGAAAACAAAACGAAAAACTAAGCTAAATATTAAACAAAAATATTTGGTATATAATATGGATGATTAATATCAAGGTCATAGTACACAAAGCCAATAAAAAAAACTTTAAACAAAAACAGTAAAACAGAAGATCAAAACAAAACCGCTTATATTTAATCCTGTAACTGCAACCCTAAGAATCTATACCCCTCGAATAATAAATGTTTAATACAAAATTTAATATACATAGCCACCATACCGTCTATAAAAGAAATAAAGGACTATATTAAATCCACCGGAGGCACTTTTAAAAATAGATGGCACAATTGTAACAACGGTTATTTTGGTCATAAAAATCAAAACTTTTAATTAAAAAAAAATTGTTACAATTTAATTTTTCTAATAATGCAAGGAACATTTCCTGAAAGTTTTGAGGTTAACTGATTAGAAAATGAAGGGAGACAAGTTTTTACTCATTTCTGAGAAAATAGGCAATGATATTTTTTCTTCCATACCATAGTATCGGAAACTTTTTACACAATTCACTATATCTAAAAGTTTTTTCTTTATTCTGTGAAAAGTATCTTATAGTGTATAACTTTAGCTTTTACATAAAGGCCAAAGAAAAAAAAAACTTGGACCATCTATGACCTTAACTGTACTTCTAGAAACTTGTTTTGTAGTAATAATAAGTTTTGAGCTTTAAACTTAAAATATAATCACCTTCTCCAATATGCAGGGTTGCCACAAGGTCAGGAAAAGTCAGAAAAAACTAGAAAAAAAAGACAAAAGTCAGGAAAAGTCTGGAAAAAATTGGGGTTTTTGAAAAAAAAGTTAGGTAATTTGACAAAATATGAAAACAGTCAGATTTTGTTAGTTCAAGTTTACAAAATTCTTTATTTTCCAAAGCCTTAAAATGGTAAAAAAATAATTAAAATTCCTTTTAAGTCAGACTAAAATTGCAAAATTTTCCTAAAAATTTACTAAATTACTTAATTTCCAATGCCTTCATCTGGTAAAAATTAATAAAATGATTGAAAAAGAAAGGAAACGAAGTCCACAAACTGTAGCTATATTTAAAAAAATATTCTCTTCGACAAACGTAGGAGCAGCAGATAAGAACGATATAAGTAAAACGAAGCAAATTGTATTAATTGCCAAGAAAGTTAAGTTAAATTTAAGTTAATGCAGACCAGATAAAGGAAGCTATATCTTCATTAGATGAAGAAGTTGAAGTGCTAAAAAAGAAACGGAGAAAATAAGTTTTAGTACATGTAGTTAAAACAAACTGTGTTTGATTAACTTCTTTATTATTTTAAGGTTTCAACTGTAAAAGTTCATTATTGTTTTAAGGTTTTAGTTGTAAAAGTTCGTTATTGTTTTAAGATTTTAACTGTAAAAGTTGCTTAAATGTATTTTCGTTTATTTAGATACATTTATGTTAGGAATTGCTAAAATATTGTTTCTTTTTTTAAACAAGTTGTGTTTATAAGTTAGAAAATACAAGTATTTTGCTGATAGAGCTGTTTATTGCAAACACATCAATCATACATAGATGGTTCAAGTAATGTAATGGAAGTTTGATGATTGAATTCAGCAAAAGAACTGTTGTTTAAAGCTGTATAAAAATAAGTATGAAAGCTTTATATAGTTTTAAGCGTTTGATTATGTATTTTACAATAGGTTTAAATAAAGAGCTTGATTAAGAAAAGTCAAAAAAAAATTAGTAAAAAGTCAGGAAAAGTCATGAAATTTTTCTCAGCTTGATCTGTGGTAACCCTGAATATGACAGTTAGCCAAAAAATTATAAATTTAAAACAAAGATAATTATACCAAAAGGTTCCCATTTGATACTAAATTAAACTAATTTAGACTTCAAAATAATTATATCATACTGATACTGTATTTCTCCGAACTTAAATTTTATATGCATTAAGAAAACTGTCTAATTCAAATTTTCATTTTAACATTTCTCACAAAAGCCCTTCATGTGTGTTCAGTGTACTAACTTATTTAATAATTATAATACATCAAGGTAGTCAAAAAGTCTGGAAACCTGAAAAAACCTGAAGTTTTAAACAAGTTTTATATTAAAAATAAAGGAACTTAAATTAAAAATGAAAAATCTATTATATACAATAATGTTTTTTGTATTATTTAGAATATGTTTTATTATAAAACACTTTTAATGTAGCATTACAGTATCTCTTCAATATTTTTCTGCCTAATAAACTACTAAGCTTTTATTTCAAAAACCTGGAAAAAATTAGAGAACCTGGAAAAAAGTTCAAAATACATTTTGTAACCCTGAATACATTATACATATAAAAAATAAATCAATAGCTAATAAGTACGACTTAAAACCAAATTTCAAGGTAAACAAAAGAATTACATTTTGTACACAGCGATTTTTGGCTAAAAAGTACGTTCTTAAGTTGCATGTTACTGTACTTTTAGTTTATAGTTTTTGTTTATTCTTTATTTATGTTTACTTTTTATTACTTTGTCACTTTTATTTCATTTAATCATTTATTAGTTTTGATTTACAACATCTTCCATTTATTTGATTAAACACTTTTTCAATTATAATTTAAGTACTGAATATATTTTTTAGCTTACTTTAGGAGTATAGCATTGCAATATTTTTAATAACCTGCAAAATAAAATGTATTCAAAGTATATAAAACTAAAGTCCAATACTTGAAAAGTAGTTTAAACATGTAATACTTTAACAAAAACATTGGTGAAAGTCTTCAGAACCGAAGCCAGGACTTTCATATGCCGTGAGACAAGCTCAAGTTTACAAGGTTTGATCATACCATTCGATCATCAGACCACAAGCTTTCGGTGATCTGATGATCGAATTGGTATGATCAAATCTTGTATTACTTTAATGAAATTTAAATTTAAAATGAATCATTTAATAGTTATAAATATGTAACTGACCAAATATTTAATAAGTAGAACATATGTTGTAGATTTTTGATTGCTACTAAAGCATTTAAAAATAAAATTGTTATACCTTATAGAGTAATTAACCTTGATGTAAATTTACTTTATCTTTTTATTTATTAATACTTGGTATTACTTATAATAAGTAAAAGTTTAAACGCTCATGCATAAATAAAGTGCTAAACTTTTTTGACGACCGTCTTTTTAATTAATAAATATTCAATACAGCAAACTCCGGGTCTTTGTTCGGAAATAAACCTGTAGCAAGCGGAGGGTTGTTTGGAAACTCAACGAGTGGTTTATTTGGTAACAAGCCGGCTACAAACACATTCGGGTCAACAGCTGTAAAAACCTCGCTGTTTGGGAACACATCTACTTCCAAACCTTCTCTTTTTGGAGCATCATCTGGAAGTTTATTCGGAGGTAAACCTTCATCAGTTGCTACTACAACTTCTTCAGCTTTCACTTTTAGGGGAAAACCCGCTGTCACAAAAACATTTAGCTCATGATTGGTGTACCACAAAAAATTTTTCATGGCATGTTGCTTGCATTGAAATTTGTGTGATGGTTTGGGAAGATACTTTTCTCATGCTTGTTTTGTTTAAACTGATTTATATATTTAAATCGTAAGTAACATTAGTGGTTAGACACTTTTAGAGCACATAAATATTGTTATTTCTGTGTAGAATATAAATTTAGCTTTTTTCTATAAGCCTTGAGTGATTAAACCTTATTTTGATTATAATTAATGAAAATGTGTTTTTTTTGAATAATTATGTTTTAGTCCTAATGCATACTATCACAAGTCGTTGCAAGCATTGCAAAAAATAAAGTTAATTGAAAATAATTCTGATATTTATATGTTTATAATTGTTATTAACTAGATGTTAAACTTTAACCGAAGCTTTAGGTAAATTTACGCAATTTTTAAATAATAAATAACTAAATATTAAACAAATTTAGTAAATGACTCTTTCTTGAAATGTAAACTGGTTAAAAACTGTAAACTAATTTTTTTTTATAAACTAATCTGATAAGTTTAGGTATCAAATTACCAATAAATAAGAAATCGTTTAATAAATTCTGGTTTAAAAATATTAAGCATGTATGTGATAGAACAAGTGTCTTTTTGGGTAGCTGTCTAAATTGCCCGAGCATACAAAAGTGCACGAGGGGACAAAATTGCACGAGTGCACAAAATTGCACGAAGATACTTTTGCACGAAGATACATTTGCACGAAGATACATTTGCACGAGGGCATAAAATTGCACGAAGATAAAATTGCACTAAGAAACTTTTGCACGAAAGGTCACTTTTGCACGAAGACAATTTTGAACGGAGACAATTTTTATTTTATTTTAAATTTTAACTGTTATTATTTTTAAATTATTATTATTTTTACTATCACTGTTACTCCTTACCCTCGGTCGGTAAGTTTTTTTATTAAAATTTTTTTTTTTAGTTTTTGTTAGTTATTTTTTTTTTACTATCACTGTTACCCCTAATCCTTACCCTCGGTCAGTAACTTTTTTATTTTATTTTTATTAAATAATTTTTTTTTTCTGTTTATTTTTTGTTTTTATTTATTTTTTGTATTTTTTACTCTCGTGCAAAAATGCTCGTGCAAAATTGACCCTTGGTGCAAAATCTTCTTCGTGCAATTTTGTTCTCGTGCAATTTAGACCCGTTCCCGTCTTTTTAGTAGATAGATATTTTTTAATTTTCCAAATCAGTATGGTCACGAAACTATTAAAAAAAGATAATTATGGAAAAAGGTTTCATGAGTTAGATGTTTGTTTAATAAACATTTTTTGTAGGAAATTTAGAAACTTTTTAAAGTAGTAATTACTAGTTAAGAAAATAATATATAGTTTTTTAAATGTTCAAAATAATAAGGAATAGAGTTTTTAAATATTGAAAAAAAGAAAAACTAAAATTTATCTGAAAAAAGAAGTTTGCATTTTGTTATATTTAACTTATTTTGAGTCGATAATACTTAACACTTTTCTCATTAAATTTCGTACTAACTTGTATATTTTTAACCTTTTAGTGTTACTTTTACAAATTGTATTGATGATAAAATAAGAATATAAGTTTATATATGAAATATTTTCATAAATATTTTGTTTGCACCACATATCTATAATATAAGGATAGCTTATCTAAATAGATAAAATAATGTTTCGGTTCTTGCGTCATATTATTGAAAATCATATTAACTGTTCTTGTGATTTTGAAAATAACAAATTGGCATGCTTGTTCAAAGAAAAAAAAATGTGTAAAATTTTACCTTGACATGTTTTGAACTGTTTAAGTAAAAAATGTACACTTTTAGTGTTATTGTGAGACAATTATTTTACAAAGTTTAGTTAAATTTTAGAAATACTAAGTACCGGAAAAGCATAATAACTAAATTAAAGGATTTTATGAGCACAACAATATAATTTGAGTACGGTTTGATAGTAACTTCTAATTTTTTAAATTAAAAATGTTTTGTAACGCTACATAAAAAGTGAAAAATTCTTAAAGATTTTAAAGATACCTTAAAATTAGCTGAAACTAAAAATTTACGTTGTCTTTTTGTGACTATTTCTTTAATAAAAAGGAAGCACACTGTAAATAAATATAGTTAACAGTTTGTGATTAAAGGTAGTGTTAGTTACTTTTGAAAGTGTTTTAATACAAAACATTAAGTGTTTTTGAAAGTTTTGTTTTTAATGCCCTTCATAAGAATCATCACTTGACTAATTTTAGTTCCTGAAAATATTTTGCATGTTTAGAATATTAAATTTTATTAAAAATATTAAATTTCATACAAACTTTTTAGTTCTAGGCAAAAAAAATATGTCGTATTGTTTTTATATTAACTAATATCAAATTAATAGGTACCCAATAAAAAATTATAGTTAATTTTGCAACTTTTAGTTATGAAATAATATTGTAGTCTTGTGTGATTTATTTTTTTTATAGAGTGTTAACTCAATTAAATTCAAAAATAACTTTCACGAATTATGGTATTACTAAATTTATAGGAAGACTTTTTATTGCTTTTAAAATGTAAGAAATAAGTAACCAGACAAAAGTTAACGGAAACTTCGAAATAAATATGTATCAACACATAAGTTAAGTTATAAATTTTGCAAAAACAGTGAATTGGCAAGCGGTCATTTATAAAAATTCTGGACAATTCTAAGCCTTAACTTCTTTATAGGAAATTTTTTACAAAGTATAAATTCAACTTCTCACACATATAGATTTATTTTCTTGGAGTAGATTTCTCAAGTAGGTTCCCTAGGAAGTCCTTAAACAACTGCTTAGCGTTGGTCTTCGTCCAGGCTACTTATTTTTACAACATTGTAGTGAAAAATGGTTCACTAGTTTAAAAGTAACCTTTTTCTTTGTAAATGAATATCATCAAGGCTAATTTAGGGTGCAGCCTAAAGACGATTTTTTTGTAATTCGCAGGTTTTGTCTTGAGTGACCTTTCAGACCAGATTATTCTCCACACTGCTTAGTAACCGAATTTGAATAGTAGTGCAACCCTTATAGAAAGATGGCGTTAAAAAGATATCATATTTGCTGAGGATAACTGAATTAACTTAATACTTGTTATTTAGCCTAACGAGTGTAAACTATTATTTTACATTGAAATTGAAAAAGTCTAATACGTTGAGTTGTGAACAATTTAGTTGGTTTATTATTTGGCTGTACCCTTAAACAAACTTTTCAGTGCTTAAGTACTTTGACCGATGCAACATATCATCAAGACTTCGTCTACCTGACGAGTTCTAACAAGAGCCAAACCAGGTAGCAGATTGTACTATGGACCAGAGGTGTGTCTAAGTCAAGGTTTCCTAAACTTTTTTTATAACGTCCCCTTCAAAGAAATAAAAAAAGCAATGGCCTTACGAGATTTTTTACGAATCTACTTCGTGCAATGTACTCTTTTATGCACTAACTGTGAATTGGTGAACGTTTTTTAGTAATTGTAAATTTATTTACTTACTTACTTTTCAATAATAAACACTGCGTTACAAAACTGTTAGCACTCATAAAAAACACTATTCTATAGGGCTGTATTTAAAAAATTTTATAAGGCGACTTGTGGATACTGGTTTCTAGACGTTCTTAAACACTGTTTACCACTACATCCAGTCTTATTGAATAAATCTTTGCGTAACATTAGCAGAAATTTCATTTTAATAAAAGCTGTTCTGTATTAATGAAAACTTAAACAAAAACAATTTGAATTTATTAATTTAAACGGAACATCATATAGGTCAGTTATAGTTAATTAAGCATTTCGAAGAGCACAAAAGGTAAGTAATAGAATAGCTATAAATGTATCAAAAAACAAATTTACTTTGATCTTAATTAAGAGCCTAAAACTCATAATCTAAAAAAATTAAATCTAAATTAGTTCTCATTTCAAAATAACAATTAAAAACTTAAACATTTGTGCCATTTCAACTATTAAATTAAATAGTGATTTATAAAAACAAAAAAAAGTTACTAAACTTTTTTTTATTAATGTTATATTTATTAAGACAAAACCTCTGTAAAGTAATACAACTTTTAAAATCGAAGATTAAAACAATGTGCTGTAAAACTTGTTCTAGTATTTTAAAACTAGGTTAAATACATTTTTCGGCTAAGTAAAAAAGTACTCATAGATTTTATTCTTTGTACTTTGTAGGTAAATAATAAACATTATCTAAATCCAGTAACTTGAAATAACAATATCAGACTGAAATACTTTGTGAAACACTTTACAGAAAATGTAAGAAATATATATTTTTTGAATTAAATAAATTTGAGTTTGATATTATATCAAAAAAACCTCTCTAAACTACATAGCTAGAAGGAAATGCATTGAATAAAAATCCTTCGAATTATTCCGAAACTGTTGTCTAATTTTTTCTTTCGAAACTTTACTTTAAGCTCAGGATCAACAACTAATTCAATAACTTTTTCTTGTAACTCGACTTTTAGTTCTTCAAGATTTATTTCATTGGGACTTACTTTCTAATTTTAAACATTTAATTGAAACAAACCTCGAAATCTTCAATCGAAATTAACTTTAAGCTCTTTTATGTGAGATGAATAAATTTCTACTTAATCTTTATTTAGTTAAAATTTTAAGTGTACTAAACTTGAAAACTGGAAATATTGATTTTACTTTAAATATCTTTCAAACAGTTCCAGTTTGTTCCAAATGCTGGTTAAATAAGACTTCACTTTTACAAGACTTTTAACTTTTTCAAGAAAAATTATACGACAATAATTCTAAAAAAGAGGAAACTTTAGTAATTTTCTTGATTTAAAGATTTCAAACCACAACCATTTCTTGGTTCTTAAAAAATATTTTACATAATTTAATAGCTAAATGGTGAAGCTAAAAAAAACATTGTTTTCTTTTGAGTTTAGGTTTATTGGGTTGGTGCTAGAGTACATAGAAAAAGTGGGACACTTTGGTTTTTTTTTTGTCTTTTCAGCATATCTAAAAAAATATATTTATTTTTTATATTAAAGGTTTTATAAAAAGTTCTGGTCGATAGTGCTCGACAAACTAAATTGGAGCTAAATATTTATCTAATTATATAAAAACTATAATTTATACAGCTGTTTCACACATGAAATGTAAAATTTCTTGTGATCCTCAGTAAGTTACAGTTTATTATACATAATAGTAAACAGAAATTAAGATTTAAATTTTTTTATAATAATTGTGACGTAGTAATGGTACAGTTTATTGTACGATTAGCTGAATTTGAAATAATACGCTGTGCTTGTTAATTTATGCTTTTAAGTTTAGAAAGGTTATTTGGGAAAATGTTTTAAGCTATTAGAAAATTTTTTTTAGGCTGTTGGAAAAATGTTATAAAATACTTGAGTTTGCCGCTTCAATTTTATTTTGTTTTAATATTTAGTTGGTTTTAATTTTGCTAAAAAAGTATTTTGATAATGGATGCATATGTTTTGTCTTTCGCTTTTCTTGTTTAGTGTTACGTTCTTATCTGATTTTTTGATTTTTATTTTTTCTAAGTTACAAAGTTTGCAGCCAAATTTGGTATTGAATTTTGATTTTGTCCTGTTTAATATTTCCCATTTAATTTTGTAGTCTGTATTTTTATCTTTTAAGTTCCATATGTAGTTCGCTAGTTCTGTTGTGTGTCTTTTGTTGATATTGCTGAATGATGATTTGTGGTTTCTGTATCTTTGTTTAAAAGTATTTCCTGTGGATCCTATATACTACTTTGTTGTTTTATTTGATGTTACTGTTGATTTATATATTATATTTGACACTAGGCATTCATTATTTAAAGGGCAAGGTTCTTTACGGCAATTACAAAGTTTATCTTTTATGGTGCTTTTATCGTCTATATTGCTTTTGTCTAATATTTTGTTGTTGTGAGCTATTACTTTACTTCTGAAATTATTTGTGTAACTGTAAGATATTTTAATTGTGTTTCGGTTGAATATTTTATGGAATGGGAGGTTTTCGTCAAATGATGTGGTAATCAGGTTTAAGAATTGTTTCCCTATTTTAGAACTTGCATTTAGACTAAATGGTTGAACTATAAAGGGTTGAAATATATTGTCTCTTTTTCTTTGTTTTTTATTTCTTTCTGGTAAAGTAGTCTTGTCGTATTTTAAGGTGTTTTTATAGTTGACCGAATTTAATGCTTTTTTGTATTCATTTTTTACGTTGTTGAAAGTTTACAGTTGCACAAATAATTTCAGAAGTAAAATAATTGCTCACAACAACAAAACATTAAACAAAAGCAATATAGACGATAAAAGCGCCATAAAAGATAAACTTTGTAATTGTATATATAAAATTTTAAACAAAAACAAATTATAAGTTTGAAACTAGAATTAAACAGCTTTGATCTTTGAATTTATAGATAGTTGTATATATATAGTTATAAAAGTTAATATAGAGTAATATTTGTATAAGAGTTGAAACTAAAATTATTTTTTTTTAACCATTAATATATCATTAAATTTTGAGATATTACTATAATAAATTTACTGGTTTTTGCATTAGTTGTACTAAAATATCTTAAAAAAAGTAACATAAAATGTTATAAGCAAATTAAAAAAATGCTGAACTATCACTAGTCACTACTACATTTATTTTGTAGTCGAGTAGTTGAAATTACATGACCAGTAGTCAGTTTTTAATGAACTATAAAAATAATTACAACTAAAAAAAACAATATCAAGTATTATTACAAAGTATAATTGTTAATAATGATCGGGAATCTGCTTTAACATGACAAAAGTTTCAATTGATATGTATTACCGTGAAGCTAAAAACCCTCCCTTGATATGGACTATACTTGATGGTAGTATGGTGAAGTATTCATTTAATGTAATGAAAGTTGGAAAGCATTTTGATTTTACCTTTTACTTTCAGCCTATCAATATCATATTTGCTTCAATACTATTATACTACCAATAGTTTATTCTTTTTTCATCTTGTTTTTCATTTATATCCTGAAGAACTGTTTTATGGTGGAACATTGTAAATTCAATAAAAACATTAGCGTAAAACTTGTAGAAAACCAGTGTATATACTATACAAAATAACACTACTGAATAAACGTGTTCTCACCAAAGAGTCTGTTTTATTGAATATATATTTTAAGCTGTAGTTATAAAAGTCCTGAATGTTAAAAAACAAACTAAATTTCAAACTAAAACACTTTAAATGATGAAAAATCAATAAATACTTTCCCCCTTCAATAGTAAATATTGTGCGAAAGTCAAGTAAGCAACTTTAATCATATCTATTTTCACCTGCCCGTTTAATATTTAACACACATCTATACCAGGATTTCCTATTTTTTTTTAAAAGGCCGCCTAAACAAAAATTAAAAAAGCTATGGCCTCCTCCAACAACATTACTCAAAATAGAAGTCAAAATACTAAGAACCACGAACTGTAAGAAAATACTGTAAATTAAATCTCCAAACCTTAAGTTCATAGTACTTACCTACACTTATACTGAAATATGTTTATGCCTTTAAATTGAAGTTGTAAGTTAAATGGAATACAAACCGTCAACATTAAGTCATGAATTAAAAAAAAAGTTATTAAAATATAGTAGCTTTATTAAATTTATATAATTATATAAAGGTGGGGCAAGCAATTCAGCAAAGTCAGGGCGACGATCATTTTAGATTTCAGGTAAGTCAAACAGTTTGTTATGATAAAATAAGTTTTATTTAGTTTTTCTTACCTTTTTTTTGTGACAGTCGTGTCTTAAATTTGACTTCATAAAACAATGTAAATAGTGTTCACATACCTGAAAGATGTGAGCATGCATATAAATTATGTTAACATATTATATAAGTTGCAAATTTTGAAGTTTTTGATTAAAACTATAATTAGTTCTATTTTTTATACAAAACTTAAGCATATTTTGTTTGCATAATTAATCTTTTTAAACAACTTTAAAAATTGAATAGTTTAAAACTTATCAAAAGCTAGTCGATTATTGAAAACGTATTTTGAAAGTGTATGTAAAGTACATATGAGCTATCAATAAACATTTTTTAAGTCAGTTCAAAATATTATTTCATCTGTTTAGAATTTTATTTGTAAAAAGTTTCACATAATTTAGTATTACTTGTTAGTTTTTGATGTTAGAAAAAATTACTAATAAAATTTCCCTACTCTAAAAAGTTTCAAATATCTCAGTATATGTTTTACTTCATATATATGTAAATTCACGCGATAGATTTAGTTCTACCAAAATTAAACGTTGTTAAATAATACAAAAATGGATTTATAATTTTACTATAAATAATAAAAGGTTACCTTCATTAATTTTAAAATAGAAAGTTATTAATGTAACGTTAAATATTAACGACTTAAATCATATATGCTACTCAATTCAAATTTCTTACAGTTTTTTAAGGTTTCCTAAAATAACTTTTATTATTCACGCAAAAAATATATAGCTTTATAAGAAAAAACTATGCTTTTTAATTACACATGTTTTCAAATTTAAATTTTTAGAATTGTTAGTTTGCACTGATTTGATGATAATTTTATTTAAATAAAAACTTCGCTTATCATTAAAATTCGTAATTATAACCGTAAAAAGCTTAAATCAAAAAAATTCAAAACTTTTTAAATTTTAATCTAACTTTTATAATATATTTAATTCGAGGTTTATAAAATTTTGGTAAACAGAAGTTTTTAAAAATTATGAGTATATAAATATACTTATTTTTTAGGTAATTTTCTAAGTGATAGTTTTCCGAAACCCACAGTTATGAAGAGAGGAAAATGAAGAGTAAAAATATATGTGTGTTTGACTTGCATACTGGCCTTAACTGTAAATACTAAGCTGAGTATTAATTTGTTATTTTAATCTTTTGTTTTTTTGTAAATAATTTCTCACTACAAATATTAATAAAAGATAAATGTTTCACCAACATTTCTCCATTACTTTGTTTTTCAATAAATTAATTTTCCGATAGAGAATTTTTTAAATATCACGTTTAAGTTTTTCTAGTTTACAATATATCATTTATACTTTTAGGTGTTAGTTTAAAAAAAAATTTTTTTTTTAATTACGATTTTTATATTTAGTTTGTTTAAAGTTAGTTTTCTTTAAATATTTTTCAGTTACCAAACATAATAAAAGGTTATTTGCAAAACATAAACAATATAGAAATCAATTTAAGTTTTAAGATTATTATTGAAAATCTGAATCGATAAAACCAAATTTATTACTTCAGCAATTATAAAAAAAGTAAAAATATTGTCACAAAACTATAAGATAAAAGTCTATAAGTTAGTTTAGACAGTTTGTGAAATTTAAATTTTCTAAAGCCTAAAGACTTTTAACAATTTAAATTAAGCACACCTAGTTTTTTTTTGAAATCTTTTAGATTTTTTTCTATTTAATATTGTAACAAAAATGAGTTCACATTTTTATTATGATAAAGTCATTCGATCATGTTTTTGATATAGAAATGTAAAAACTACAGTTTTTTTAGACAAGATTGCCATATCAGAAGAAAGTAAGTAGCGAAGATCGTTCTTAAATTTGTTTCAAAAACAGTTTAACATTGAAATATTTTTTACTGCTAGTTTTCTATATAAATATTTTTTTAAAAACTTACAAAAAATAAGCTACTAAGATTTGCTTTAAATATATTAGATACTATCATAAAAGAGCTGGTGATTTTAATTTGCATTTGAAAACTATTATCTTAAGCGGGAATTTTTATAATTTTTTCTCTTAAGACTTTCTTCAAAAAACGTTTCAATTAAAAATCAAAAACTTAAACTAGAATCTTCTTTCCCTTTATAACTTGATGAAAACATTTTTCCAAAAATTTCTGAATACTTTCTTGCTTTTTTTCTTAATAAGTCCTTTCAAAAGTATTTAATCAAGATTATGAAGAAAAAAATATTGATAAAAACTGACTAGAAATGTAAAGTTTCTTTATTATCAATGATAAAATAATTTAGTCTGTTAAGGATTTTAAAGATAAAATGGTTAGAATACCAAAAAGTATTTTTTTTTATTTTGTTAAGCGTACTGTTTGTTCACTAATTTTTATAATTTCACTAGTTTTTATTTTTTTATAGTATTTACAATACCAGACCAATGGAAAATCGCATGTGTTATACCAGTACATAAAAATATTACCAAATGTAACAGAACCTCATTTATTCATTAATTGTTCCATTTTTAAATTGGAAACACTATTGTTGGGCAAGCTTAAAAATAACGAATAGCATGTTTACAAGGTTTACTAAAAGACATTTGAAATTGGTTGCTTTAACGACCTGTCATCAGCTATCATTGTCATTAAGCTTGTGTCTCACCTAAGAGTGTGGGATTTACTTAGTGCAGCTAGTCAGTTTGAGAGTACAGCCAATTGCCATTCAGTCAACATACAACCAGAACTCTTGTGAATTGAATAGTGTGTTGCTAGTTGTTTTTATAGCTGTTATTGCATTTTATAATAATAAGCATTTTAAAATTTTATTGATTCTTTTGAGCCTAAGTTTTTTTAATTATTTTTCTAATTTTTGGTAACTGTAGTTTTAAATTTTATAACGGTTTATAATTTTTTGTGAGTTTTTAACCTAAGTTTTTTTAGTGTAACATTGGTCAAGTTCAACTACTTTATTCATTTTTAGTTTTTATGATTTGTTTTAAATTGGTTTACTTTTGAGTTTTTTAGTATAGTAATACCTTTTAGTTAGTTTTTACAATTTAATTTAATTTATTGCAATTTTTTTAAACAGCATACTTATATCCCAGTTTTTTTTAAATTTTATACTAAACCTAATCATAGCTACTAAAGAGCTTTTTATAATTAAAATTTTTCACTGTAACAAAATAATATGTCTGGTGTGGCTAGTCCAAACCCATAGTGTCTGCTGGAGACTGTGATCCAAACTCTAGCAAAGAGTGCTCGTATTCAGATTTAAAGGTCACTCGGCCAAAAGTCGACTCTTTAGCCCCTCCCCTTTCTACTATACCGTCGGAAGTTGGCTTGCCAACAACCTCTGGTTTCAGCAAATACAACCCTTTAAATTACAGACCAATTTTTTTGTTAAGAAGCTTTTGCAGAAATTTTGAACACAGAGTTTCTTTAAAAATACTTTACTGACTTTTTTAAACAATCTTGTTTCACCTAAAAAATTTGTTTTTTTTTCTAATCAAACATCCTGTTTTCAATCATTGGATTGTTTGGAATCATGGTTGGTATTTTTTTAAGCAATAAGTCTACTAAAGTAATTTATAAAGGTATTCAAAAAGCTTTCGACTCTGTCTTTCATTTTAAATTAGTTAAAACTTAATCCTAATACAAAATTAATAATATTCTAGTAAGTTGGTTCAAAGACCTTTTTCATTATAGAACCCAAAAAATTGTAGTTAATAACACACTTCCAGAATCTATACCTATTTTTAGTGGAGTGCCTCAAAGAAGGTTATAGGTCTTTTTTTATTCATAATTTACAGAAAGATATAGTTTCATAAGTTGATGTGAGCAGCAACATTAACCTCTTTGTAGACAACACAAAATACTTTAGCCTATCTAAAACAACTTTACAAAAATTTTTAGATAAAATTTACGAGTAGCTAAAAGAAATAAAATCAAACTTAAACCCTTGTAAATTTCAGGTTCTAAAAATTTTGAAAAGCTTCTATCTCTATTTTTGACTTTAAAGTAAACAGTATAAGCTTTTCTTCAACTAAACTCTTTAAAGATCTTGGAATTTTTACTGCTGAAAATTTTAAATGGAACCATTATATTTATAACGTTTATTGTATTACATCAACTATATATATTATAAATTTTGTAGAGTTTTAAATCTACAGATAAAAATATTAAAAAAAGTTGTATCTCTTATACATTCGTCCTTAGTTGGAATAAAGCACATCAATCGTATTTCCATACTTAACCATCTAAAATCTGTCTAAAGAAAATATACTAGGATAGTCTTTAACGGCTGCAATATTTCGTTTACGTTTTACCTTGATAGAATAACACAACTTATATTATATCTTTAGAACACACAGGAGACCTGAACTTGACCTCATTACTTTTTTAAAACTAGTTGACGGTGAAACTAAAATAAATTTACACTCTATTTTTAACCTTAAAAACATAACTATTTGCTGAACGGTAATAATAAAAAATTTACATGATGACATCATTTCAATAATGGTATTTGGCATATTTTTTTTGTTGTGAGTTGAGTTTTTGAACAAGCTGCAAAAAATTTTCCTGCAAAAAAGTTGAAAAAATTCGATTAAAGTTAAAAAATTGATTTAAATAAAATATTTTATAAATAAAGAAGAAAAGTTTGTAGGTAGTTTATGTTGTTGTTTCGTTATCAACCTTTGATTTAACTTGTAAGACTTGATTTAATTTATAGCTTGACTTTAATAGCAACGCCTTTCCTCAATAAACGATAAGTCATATTTTAATGTTTTCGATAAATATTAATTTGACCCGTGTATTGTTAATGTTCTTGGGTTTTAAACTTCGTGGCTGGTTAATGCATTTTAATTTTTGATAGTTTTTTACAGTTCTCTATATCTTAATTCTGATATCGTATTTTTTGATTGTATCGATTGTGTCTTAAGAAAGAAATAAAAGTAAATGATGAAAAAAAAAGACGGTTACACAATGTGTAGAATCAATTGCTAAAAGTAATGATGTATCGTTGATGTTTGTTCAAAAAGAATATTCAGTCTCGAATCTCTATTGTTGGTTTGAGTTTTCGCATTCTTGTGTGTTCCAAATGACTTTGGTAAAAGCGACTCAGAACCTTACTGTGATGTAGAAGTGCGTGGTTAACTACGTTGCTAATTTTTGCATCAAATCACTGAAATGATTTACTTAAGCGTCTTAGTATGTTTTTTTTTTCTGACTTTAGGAAATAAACTTTTTTTTGTTAGTGAGAAGCTGGAAGTTGGTGTGAAACTGTGTTTGTTTTTGTTTGAACTCACATACTATTAAAAAATTTGATGGTGAAATTGCATATTAGGAGGTGAAACAAAAAATTTAGCAAAAACCTACTACTATAAGCTTTAATAAGTTAATAGATATAAATTTTGTGTTTTGCTAAATCTATGAATTTTAAATTAAGTTATGTTTTTTGATTAGAAACAAAATGAACTTTTTGTCTTATTTTTCGTCTCTTCGTTATGTTGTTGGACATCGACGTGAAAATTTTATTATTTACGCTTCGATAGTCCAAATGTCGAGTTTCTACATAATTTGATTTTAAAATTGCTTTCTTTTATCTATAACTCGTAAATGATAAAAACACTTTGGTTTTTAAAAACATCGTTTCGAACAAATAATAAAAACCGCTAGTTGAAGCATTTTGCTTAATGCAATGTAGAACTAATTACCAATCACATCGGGTATCATGCTTCAGTCAGCATGTAATGATCATGAATCATGCCTTGATCAGGCGGAATTGTTATGCAATCTAGATGTATATAAGCAGCCGAGCGAAGGAGAGAGCAAGTCTTACCGACTTCATGTCAAGAAGAAAACAGCTCCACGTTACTTGGCGCTTTGAGCGTAAACAGCCATCTTAGAAAAGCTAGTTGATCTTCGGCAAAACACTCTTACTCAAGCATTTGTTTGTTTTTCAAAATATTTACTTTTACTTTACTTCATAACTTCGTAGTTATTAAATCTTGTTCTATATACATTTTGTATACCTACTTTAGCAACGTCGACGGGGTGTACAACTTGATATGAGGTGTTAATGTGCCATAAAGCTTGTATTTTACAAGCATCGGGGCGTATAACTTGATTTGAGCTTTAAGCGTGCCATACTCATAGGCCTACGCATACTGTAGCATTCAAGCTGCCCTCCATAAACAACCTCCAGTTTAAATCAATTTGAACATTGAACTCCACGCATTCGGTGACATAAACTTATTACTTTTAGCTTTCATTTATTTATTTCAACATCGTAACTTTTTATCTCGCGAGCTCTACATCCGATGACAACGAGGAAGTATAAGTCTATACGTTCTGAACTAGTAAACTGTACGAGCAACTATTTGTTACAGCACAACTACGATCAAAAACTGCAAGAAGCCTTCTAAAGTAGTAAACCTTTCGTATCCATTCTTATTGTGTCTTTTATGTTAATCTATAATAAAGTATAGATACTTTTTAGTCTATATTCAAACTAATCTTATAATTAAAATGAATAGGTTATTAGCTTTTAAACCCTCTCGCACTCGGTCACAGACCGAGATATCAACTAAAGATAAAGGTGGCCCCGAAGCTATTGCGAATCTTGCCCCTGTCGAAACTGCCGAACCTGTTACAGAGGCGGTTTTGACATAAACCTAGAGACCCAAGTAGTTTCGAGTACATCAATGTGCCTTTCAGTTCAAGTGGTCCAGGTTTTATTACCTGGTTCCATCGTAGGACAATAAACTTACAATAATAATAATAGTTATTAGTTATCCAAGGTATAAATGACCAAAGTAATTTAATTAACTATTAAAATTTACGACTAATTTCATTATTGCTAGTAAGCATAAATAAATCTATTGAATACTTATAAGCCTCAGCACAAATTTTAGAATATAATGTCGTTTTATAGTTAGTAAGTAATAAAATTTTAGAAATTAGTTTAAAAATAAAATTTTTACCAATTTAATCTTTAGGAAATAATTTTTTGTTTACTTTAAGAAATTTAAGTAAGATTGTGCTAATATTTAATAATTAATATAACTTCAAAGTTAGAAATAAACGCATGTTATCGAATATTATTTTTCATACAGGTGTTTAAATTGTTAACAGAAAAATTAAAAGTTTAAAAATTATTATACTTAAAACTAAATGCGTGTTCTGTTTCATATTCGTCTATCTAAATCAGGGGTTGGCAGGCAGTTTATGCTTGCGGGCTAAATTTCAAGTTTTCAAAATCTTCGCGGGCCACAGTTTTTGTTTTAGTGATATTTATAATATTTTGACTTTAGTTTTGATCACACCAGAGATAGTTTTACTTATATTCACTTTATTACTTTAAATTACTTTTAGCTACACATAAAATGCCTATCTTGTATATAAATATCTATTGGAGTAGAATTTACATTGTTTAATATACTTAAGTCTTAATAAAATATGTACTTTCTTAAACACTTAATGAGTTAAACTGAATAAGTTATTTATATTTAACTTACAACCTAACTCTCTATAAAAACCGAGCTTGAAAAACATTTATGGGTCACTTTTATATATTTTTTATATTATGAACCACCTTTTTATATTTTAAAAAATGTTAACTTTTAAAAATAGTTTTTGAGTCTTAAATAGTTTGCACTCTTTAGAAAAATCATTTAATAGTTAATTAAATAAAATTAATACTCATTTATACTGTAGATAAGCTAAATCTAATTTTTTAACATAATTAATCCTCGAATACTTTAATAAAATACCTGATTATGAATTAACTAGTTTTTTACACGGTTGCCAGTTTAAAATCAAAATGTCTGAATTATATTAAAAGTTTATTTTAAGTTAAAATAGCTAAAAACTTTCTTTTAATCAAGCTTAAATACATAACTAAAATATCATTATTATAAAAAAGCACAATGTATAAATAGACAAAAAAAAAATAGTAAACTATACTACAGTCATAAAAACTGTTCTGAGAATTTGAAGATTTGTTCAAAGTTTTTGAAATAAAAGTTTCAGATACACCTGAGTTTTATAAAAAATTCTTCAACAGCTTTAACCTAGTCTAGATTTAAATTTTTTTTAAACTAGCCTGTTTGTTTGGCAACCCTGTTCAACATAAAGTTCACAAAATAAAGAAATATTGAAGTTTACCAACAGTGAATTAATTATATACTAAAAAAATTTTTGTAATTTAGCTTAAATGGACAAATAAGTTTCAAACATTTTTAACAAATGTATAAAAACTCAATAAGTTATTTATGAATTAAAAAAACCTATTTTTTATTGAGCATTATAGCAATTCTTTATCTGCAATAAAAATACTGCATTTTAATGAGCAATTGTAAAATATAAGATGAGCTACAAGAACTATAATACGTTAGTTTGGAGTTATTGCAAGAAACGAAAAGAAAACAAATTGTTCAAGTCAGTTTTAACAACGCACATGATTATTTGCAGTAACTACAGAATGATCAGAAAAACCTGTTAAAGCAAGTTATAAAGTAGCAAAAGTAAAGATGTCTGAACTATATTATAAGTTTATAAAAAGTTAAAATAGCTAAAAACTTCCTTTTAATCAAGCTTAAATACATAAGTAAAATATCATTATTATAAAAATGTAAATAGACTAAAAAAAACTAAAAAAGATACCGTTTAGAGTTGAAAACTTATTCAAATAATTTGTGTTGATGTTAGTAAAATATCTTAGTTTATTTCTTCGATATCAACAAGAAGTCGTGTTTAGGAAATGTCTGAAGATTTTTAAACCGCATAAACCAAATTAGGACTTAAATCAATCTGTTAAGATGAGAGAACTGATACAACAGATATTGCTCATTTTAGAATTTTTATCAGAGGTGTTTTTACTAATTTGGACATTTTAGAAGAATTTTTAGGTTTAGTTCCAACACAAAGCACAACAATAGGTAAAGACATTTTAAAAGCAAAGGTGCAATGCGCTAATGACTAATATAAAGTTTTTAAAAGTAAAACTTTTTGCTTCTATTTTTTTGTATAAATTTAAGTTAAAGGTAAAAAAGACTTTCTTAAATTATATAGAAAAATTTAAAAGATACTGTTGCGCCACTTTAAATGTTTTTTAATTAAAAATATTTATACGGTAGATTTTTTGTGTCAAATCGAAATTTCATTACTTAACATGTAAAGTTGTTTAAAATACCAGGTTTTTTCGAAAATTCTCAAATTCAAGGCTTTTTCAGATTTTTTTACTTATAAATTGTCAAATTTCAAGCTTTTCTGGGATTTTTTGGCGATACTAATTATTCACACTTATATGTATACAACTAGTATAAATAATAAGTTAAATTATATCAGCTGCAAGACTTGAAATTTAAAATATATTTTAATTCAAACCAACACTGCGCATTGAACAAAAAATACATCATAAATTTAGTTTACCACTCTTTAAATCAAAAAGTCAGTCCGAGTGACTAAAACTAGCCTGATATTTTAGCATACAAAAAGTAATTCAAGTCAAAAACTGAAAAATGACTAAATTTTCCTGAGATTTGAAGTCTTTAAGTAGTCATAGTCTGAGTGTGGTCTTGTTTATTTGATCGAATTTGAACTATTATGATAAAAAATGTACAAACTTAATAAACTACCATTTCTCAATCTAGTTTGTATTAAACAGGTAGCTACAAAAAACAGCAACTGTTTATATTAGTATGCAACGCATAAAAATCAACTTATTTTGTCAAAAAACATTGTTTGAAAAATCAAAAAGTATACCTAAGAAAAACTTTTTTAATTTATGTCATACATTTTGTTTTAAATGTGTCTGTTAAAACTTAGATATTACATGTAGAAACAATAATGTTAGAAAATTATGCATAAACTAAATTTTATCTCGTTCAGTATTAAATGAAAAGTGGTTTTAATTATGAGCATCTTTGTTCATTGGTGTGCATAGGAATTAATTTAAAATGCCATGAAAACTTCTAAAAATTCAAAGGTGTCAAAACCAAAATAAAATTAACCTTATACCTTATTATTATGCTATTATAAATGTTTTTATGCACACTAAAATATAACATTTAGTAATAAAACATCTGTAATAGATACTTAGGTATAAAAAACGTGTAAAAAACAAAACTGTAAAAAATGACATTCTAGTTAATTACTGTGCATAACTTTTGTACAAAACGGAAAACATTTGCATTTAGTTTATTTACTAAATAGGTATTATATAACTATGTTACTAATTCAAAGCATTTTTTACACTCTTTTTTCACTAAATAGATTGCTGTTGTAAGAAGAAAGTTATTATGAAATTCAGAAAAAAAAACCTGTTGGAACGCTAGCCTAACTTTTTCACATTTTTAAGCTAAATTAGTAAAGTCTTTTAATTCTTTAAGTTATCTACTCACCAGTTTTCATCCATTGGATTAAACCGGTAGTGGTTATTTGGTCCTAAAGTACTACCTAAAACTATCTTAAAAATAATTTCAATTTATAACTTACTAACATAAATTAAACTAAGTTTAATATTTGCAAGAAAGTTATGGTATTGTTTATCTTTTTAGCCGAATTAAAACTTTTTTTTGAATAACTACTTCTTTGCAACAAAAAAAAAACGGTTTTACTAAATATGTCAAAATAGCAAAAACTTTGAGCACTGTTACGCATTATGTAAAGCAAAACTGTATTGTAACTAAAGCTATTGATCGTAAAGTTGGAAGAACAATTATCTTACAAAAGACTCTATATTTAAGAATAATTATTTTTTATTGAGAATTTTTCTGTAGCATTTGTTAATCTATTCAAAATCATTTATGGACACTTATAATATAGTTTTCTTAAATTATGATTGATTTTTTTTGCTGAAAAATAAAGAAACGTTATCTACTAGGACTAAATTCCTTTTGTTAGTGCTCTATGACTGCTTTTTTATATTTTTTAGTTTTGAGTAGTATTTTTATATTGGTTATTACCATTATTTTAATATAACTGAGACTCACGGAAAAATTATTTTTACACAGTACAGCCTGAAAGCAGTTTTCTAGAAAATTTAGTCTGTTACTTATAAAAGGCTGCCGAACCCTGATCTAAAAGAAAATATATTTTATATATCAGTGAGGTTTCGAAGTTTTAGTAAAGATTTTAAAGTAAACAGGGAATTTTTTTTTGAATGATAATAAAATTAAAATAGGCTTAATGACTGTATTATAAGAAGTATAGTTGGTTATCACAAAATACTTTTTATAAAATCTGTATTTAACGTACAAAAAAATTATTTTATGAAATTTTAGTTTTGTTTTGTAAATAGTTGCAAAAACTAACAGTAGTTAGTTGACAACGTTTAAATGACTATTTTACTGTAAAAAATTTTAATTGAGTAGGTACTATTTTTCAAAATATTTTTTTTATGAAAGTTACTTGTAATCTGCAACATTAACTAGCTAGCTTATCACTAAGTTATTTTTTTTTAAGTGTCGGTATATACTGTAATATGTAAGCTTAACTTAAAATTTTTATGCAAGGAATTTAATTAGATTTATAAAAACTGACTTTTAAATTGTTTTTTGTTTTATCTTTGCGTGTATTTAATGAACCTGAGAGTGAATTTATTAAGATTTCAAATTATAGCTATGAACATTTGTTTCAATTAGAATATTAGTTGACTTGTTTTTTGCTTCAAATGTTCCTATGTTAAAGGAAAGATTTTAATAGTAAAAAGTGTAAACAATGTTTAGAAGATTCTATAAAACCAAAAATCCAGTTCAATTAGTCTAATACCATTTATTATCATTTTTGCAGGTATAGTTTTTATTTTGAAAAAAATATAAAGTTTAAGGCTACACATCGTTTTAAAAATAACTGTTTGACTAAGCAGTCGTTGAAAACTTTTAAGAATAATTTAACATGTAACAACTAAAATTCGGACAGTTCAAATACCGACAATTCAAGTTCTAAAGAAATTTTTAAAGGGCCACAACTCATAAAGGGCATATTTAAAAAAACGGTTTTAGGTCTAATTAATAGGATTATGATACAAAAACAAAAGTTTATTAAAGAATATTTTTAAAAACTGCTAGATTTCAAAACTTATTTTCTCAAAAATATTTATAAGTTTGCAAAAGTAAAAAAAAAAGAGTTTCTAGGTATTAATTAAACCTTAAACCTCTTTTTTACTTTTTTAAAATATGAAGCATTTTTTAGTTTGTGTTCTGTAAAGCACTTTTTAAGAACTTGAACTCTGAGAGTTTAAATAGTCGTGTACCCCTTCAGTCTCGAGTGAAACTTTTTTTACAAACTCTTTTTCTGGAAATTTTGTGAAATATTTTGATTGTAATTGATATTTCCAACTATTTAGTCTATCGCATCGGTTCTGTTTAAGTTGATAAAAGTTTAAGACTTTCTAGGCATATATTTCTATAAAAAACTTTTAAATTAAAGTATGTCTTTACGTTACTGTATAAATATATTTTTAGATTAAACTTGTATATAAAATTTTAGATACATATATTTTTTTAAATGTATTTTTTTTTGTTTTGAATATTAAGAAGTTTTTACGAATATACGATATACTTTAACATGTATTTGTAGAGCTTAATTCTTTCTTAGTTTCCAACACTAGCTTACACTTTTTTACTTTCAAAACTCGAACTTGCACAGTCAATCAATGGACAAAAAAAAAGTACACTATTGCAATTTGTTTTAAAGAAAGCGATAACGCAAATTTCAAGCCATAAACATTATTGCAGAACTTAATTTTTGTATAAATTTAATGATTTTGTAAAGAGCAGTAGCATAGCGTGGTATTTTTGTTGTGTTGTGCGCAAAATTTGCTCTTTCAAAAAAGATCCTCTAACTTAATTTTTTTAAGCTATATTGAAAGTACTACAACTGAAATAATCTTATTATATAAAAAAAGTCTAATTTACTGTTCAAAAAAATACTTAATTCTTTCAAAATGAAACATTTTTAAACAAATAAAGCTACTTTAAAAAAGTTAAAACTCGATTATAGTTTTCTGTACTAGCACAAATATAAACTAAACTAACTAAAATTAATACTTAATTAACTAGTAATAAATAACAACTGTTATAAAAAATAAAATCTTTTGCAAGTAATTAAGAAAAAATTTCAAAGTAATAATATAAAAAAAAATTACATAAAACATCTAAACATTTTTAAAGATAAATAGCAAAATAAAAAAGTTTTGTCAGGCTTAGCAAAGAAACTCTAAAACAAACAAGATGTAAAAATCCCTAATAACAAAAAATATTTATCTAAAATATGTAATATTTTTCAAAAAATCTAAATAATTTTTGATAAAAATAAAAGGCAGAGTTTAGTCAAACTTTGCTTTGAATAGACAGAATTAACAAATATAGCAAAATCTGTTTAATAGTTCACTAATTGCAAACTAAGCAAATAAATGGTGAAAAAAAAAGTTAAAAAAGGTTTAATTGTTTTAAAATTTCTGATTTTATTTTTATATAAAAAGTTTCAATTTAAAATATGCATAACATTTTAAAAATGATTAAAAAATAGAATGTAAAATTAAGATCGATATAACTTTCAATATAAAGAAATAAACAAGTAAGTCAAAATATATTCAATAGTTCACTAAGGCAAACTAAGCAAATAAATTTAGAAAAAAAAAACTTTGAAAAAGATTTAGTTGTTATAAAAACTCAATTTTTAATAAAAAAAAAATCAATTAAAATATACATAACTTTTTAGAAAAGAATAAGAATAGAAATTAAATATAGTCTGATTTAGCTTTAAATATAAATGATAAACAAGTAAACAAAAAAATATATATTAGTTCACTGTTTGTAAACTAACAAAACTAAAGTTTATCAAAAAACATATAAAAATAAAGACACAATAACAACAAAATTAAAAGAACAATATCTTAAAAAGTTTTTAAACCAAAAGAAAAGGTTTGAAGTAATTTCAAACTGTTTGTTAGAAAGAAAATAAGAAAAACTAGTCTTAATAGATATTTTTTTCTTTAATATTTAAGTTTCTTTAGCTTTATTACACTAAAGATATGTAAAAATTTGTAAAATAAAAATTATAATGTAAATAATATTTTACTAAAAACAAAAGAACAAGTTTCATACCATATGAACTGAATTCTATAGTAATAGAAACATCTTGTGTCAGTCTGCTATTTTTTAATTTGATCTTTTTAACCTTCGACAATTAATAAATTAATAATTAAAACTTTGCAACGTTCTATACACTATAACTGGTACTACTTTTCATATTTGTTTTACTAAAAATCTAAAAAACAACCATAATAAATGTTTACTTAATTTTTTATAAACTATAATATACTTTTTTAAAACTAAAAATTTAATTTAATTTGAAGATATTAGGGTTACCACTCTTTAACTCAAAAAAAGTGTCCTGAGGTAATTAAAAACGGTCCTAAGTGAGCTTAATTTGTTCTATGTCATTATGAAGTTTTACAAATCCTTTAAAAATATCCATATTTTTTCAAAACTAAAAAAATAAACTTTTTATCAAAATTGATCATGAAATGAAAAAAATAATGCAACCGAACCAACTAAATCTTATTCAAATTCTATAAAAAAACTGTCCTGAAACTTTAAATAAATATTAAAACCATCCTTAGTTTTTTATATAAAACAAAACTAACTGAATCAGCCTGAGTTAAATATCCTGAATTATTCTGGGCTGTACTGAGTCATACTGACATTTCAAAACCTTCAATATATCCTGAGAATCTTGAGTGTGTGGCAACCCTTGAGATAAAACCAGTTTTGTTGGCCAATCTATTCCTTCTCAGTCGTTTTGTCCTTTATCCCAGAAAGTTAGCTTAATTTCCTGTTTGGTATCCAGAGCGCACAAGATTTTTCAAAGAAATTGTTTAAGGAACAGTTAAATGAAATAAAAAGTATTTTTGAGCTCTTAGTTATCCATCACATATCATCAGTAAAACAATCAACAATACGATCTCTAAACTGGAAAAACATATTAAACAAGCACCAAGAAGGTGCCCTATATATTTAAGACTGCTGTATTTAGGTAAAGAAGAAATAGCTCTTGAAAAGAATATAAAACACATAGTCAGCTCTACTTTTAGATCTGTACAACTAAGAATAAGCCATTTTACTAGAAAACTATTGAATGAAATTTATAAGGATGTCACTGCCGATCTAGAAAAAAGTAAAGTTGTTTATAAGTTCAAATACCACTGTGACAGTGTGTATATCGGCAGAAATTCCGAGAGATTTCATACTAGAAGAGACCAACATATTTCAAAATCCCTTCGAAGTTTGACACGGGTTTGCATAAACCATCTAATAAGTCATCAGCGATTGCTGAACACTTACAAAGCAATTATGATTGTGCAAAGAACTATAATGATAGTCATTTTTCAATTTTAAGTAAAGCACGAAATGAATATCATCCAAACGTTTTAAAATCTTTATTTATAAAAACGTTTAGACCTATTCTATGCAAGCAACAGTATGTTTATAAGTATAATCTTTATAAACTGTTATAAATTTTTTGTCTAGTTTTTGCTTATTTACTTTACTTATTGCTTGTTTTTATTTTTATTTTTAGTTTTCTACGTATGCTTATCTTAGTTAAATTGCTAATTAATTTTTAAATATTTAATTATAAACTTTCAATCTACCTCTAATTAATTTTGCTTAATTTTATTAATTGAGTATTTTCTGATGAAACCTATAACTGTTTACTAACTCAAAATTTATTGTAAAAATTAGTTGCTAATAAAAGTAGTTGGTAAGTGTCAGCTGAAATATATTTTACTTGTTTGCTCAATAAAATTTATTTTGAATAAATCTTGTCTCAAGTTTTCGTTTAATATGTATTACATAGTTTTAAATCAAATATAAATTTTAAATCGTAACTAAGGCTTATTACTTAATTTAATATTGCTGCACTATGTAGTTATAATTCGATCAGTCATTTATAGTCTTTCGTTATACATGGTGCATAATTTGAAGCAACATACACTTTTTTTTCAAATTACATTACATGTTTATAAATTTTTACAAATATACGTATATGTTTTAATAATAGTAGTAAATTACTTTACAGTAATAACTTTATTGAAACATTCACAAAAGTAGTTTAAAGTTTAATTTTTTCAACTCCTATTAAGTAGTTAGATTTTTATAACTGCCTTGTCTGAATCAAAAACAGTTTATAAAAGCTTATTCTTCTATCTAAGTTCTATTATTATTATTTTATTATTAAAGTTTTGTTTTCTTACTCTAGGATACTTTTTTTTGGATTTAAAAACGTTGTTTTATGAGATAAATGTATCTAATTAAAAAAACAGTTTTATGATATATAATGTTTTTAGTTTTTGACAATAGTCCATAAATCTATCATTTCTAATAGATATTTTCTCTAAAACTGAAAACAAATATGAAAGTTGAAAGATATAATACTTCAGAAGTAATATACTTAAATATATTAAAGTAACCGCATGGTTGCTAACAGTCTATATAATCTTACTTAGTTTCCCTTTTTTATAGTACTCTCTCAAAATTTAGTGTAAGTTTAGATAGTAATTGTAATTTTCTAACTTCCAGTATAATCTTATAAGTGTAGAAACTTATCTTAAAAAAAGGATAAAAGTTCTGCATTAAAAAATAAATTAAAAATAGAATACTATAAATTTTCAAAAAAAAAAGTTCAAGATTGAAAATTTAGCTATATGTATACTAGTATTTTTCTCAATATACATTTTCAAACTTTAAGTATGTTGAGTTCTATTTTAAGTTTACAAAAACTACAATGTTTAGTATTTATAAAAAAACTTTTATATGTACTTTATGGAAAGTTATAAAATAAGTTGAAAATGTTAACTAATAAGATTTTTGCTAGCTGTATTTTTAAATCGTTTATATGTTTTTTGAGTAGTAGATAACGTTATTTTATTTTATAATACAACGTACTTATATAAATATGTTTTTGAATTGCTAACTTCAAAGAAGTAGTTTATAATTCTAAAGTGTCAAAGTAGGAAGTTTATAATTTTATAATAAAGTATGAAAATAGATACAATTAATAAAGTAATTGTTTTCAGACTATTTTGTTATGACTACCGAGAAACAAGATTCACATATTCAAAACGTTTTAGCTGATAATGAAAGTAGATTACGGTTGTCATCTAACTTACCTCAAGCTATCGTATACCCAAATCAAAATATGTTAGAAGATGTAAGCAGAGTTTATGATAATCATGATGAAGACTGTAGTCATTTAAAGTTAAGTTATAAAAGATCAAATTATGGAAGTATTATTAAGAAAAACAACATATTGGAGCTTAACTCAGCTGGTTGTAGTCCTTCTAGTTTTCCAAACAGCTCAAAATCAGAAAATACTAATAGTCCGGTAGACCAAAAAATAAATTACTTTGAAAATCATTCGATGCCTTTGCATATGAGAACAAATTTAAGTTCAGCTATGCCAAACAGCACGCTTATTTCTAATGGAGGCCATTTTATAGCTGAAGGAATACTAAATCCAAATAGGCTTATAGCTCATTCTTCTCAAACACATGCAGACTTAACAGCGTATCAACATCAACAACTTAATCAGGCCCTTCGTTCTCATAATTACCAGCATGCACAAGAACAGCTTCATTTAATGGAAAATTTTTCTACAATAGAAGAAGTTGTTCCTAATGTCGGAGTAACTACTATGATAAACCCTGATTTGGCACAAAGCTTAAATTTCTCAAGTAGCTATACACATCAAGATTTTAATAACCACTCGTTTTTCAGTCATCACGGTGATAATTTAATAACCTATAATGGAAATGGAAATCATTACAATGCTAGTATTTCCAGCGAGAACGAGCGATCACTTCATGAAGTTTATACTGAAGAACATAGGAGTTCACCAAATGGGAGGTATTCACTTAGCAATGCAAGTGAAATAGATTATGAAAGAAGGTCAACAAATATTATAACTGATGAAGAGTTAAAAGTTTTAAGTGTACGCGAATTAAACCGCAGATTGCGTGGTAACAAGTAAGTTGCTAGATGAAAAATCACATATAATCTTTGCAATTAAGAAATGTTAACTATTATAACTTAATACTATATGACATAACAAGGTGTTTATATGAAGTAAAAGTATATATTAAATATTTAAATACAAGAAAGAAAAAAATACAAGAGGGAAAAAATAAAATAATTTAGACTTTAAATTTCTTCTAAATTTCAAATTTTTTATGCACATTAAACACATATGAGAATTGATCATATTAAGTTTTTAATTTCTTTAAATTTTTTAGTTTGACTTTCTTATAATCTAGTAATTTTTATTTATAACAAGTATCATTTATAACAAGACCTATCTAAAGTATTGAGTTGATTGGACAGAGTTTTCAAACTGTACGGTCGATTACTTCACATTATATTTATGCTTTTAATACTTTGAAGTCTAAAAGTATTTTTGTACCTTAAACTTTAAATTTAAATTCGTTTTTAATCTTTAAGTTGAAAAAAAACTAGCTTAATTTGTTTTTATAATCTTAATGCTATTAAGTTATGTTTATTGTCTCATAGTATATCGTTAAAAATTTCAAAGTATTACTTTATAGCAAGGAAGAAGTAGTTCAAATAAAACAAAGACGTCGAACTTTAAAAAATCGAGGCTATGCGCAATCATGTCGAAGTAAGCGTTTACAGCAGAAGCAAGACCTAGAAAAGGATAAAAGTAATCTTTTTAATAAGGTAAATAGACTAATATATGAAAAGAATTAGTTTTTATAACATCAAATTATTTTTGACTTTTCTCAGCTTCAAAACTGCAAACAACAACTAAACAAACAAACTGAATGGAGTTCAGTTCTTGAAAATTTACTTTTTGGAGCAGTATCAGAACTCAAAAAGCATGGACTTTCTATTAATGCTTACCTAGATCACGCACCATTTTTAAAAAACTGTTTTCAGGAAATGTTTGAAAGTGAGAGTGATGCAAATAAAAACATTAATAGGTTGTATGATGAGCTAAATAGTTGTAAACCATAAACTTATTAGCTATTGTTTTTTTAACAAATTGGTAACGGTAGCAAATTAAGAAAGAATAAAAATAACTTATTTTTAAACGTTGGATTAATCAAATTACTTTATCGTGCTTTAGAAAAATATGTAGTATATATATTTTTTTAAGAGCACTTAAGGTTCTTTAAATTATAAAATAGACTTGGTATTAATTAAGTAAAATTTCTTGCTGGTGCTTAATATAAAAAAAGGTTTAAGCTTAAATTTTTGTTAAAAATATATGTATTTTTTGTATGCTCTTTGTTTTTTATATCTTGATTCACACTTATTTTTCCTGCTAATTTGGTTTTGCAACAAAACTGAAAAATAATTGTTAAACATAAAAAAAAGGTTAATTTTAGACTTTTTTTTCAGAATTAGATTAACATAATAAAAGACTTGTAATTAATTAAAACAAGACTTGTAATTTTAGTATAATAAAAGTACTAATAAACTGTAATATTTTTTTATTAACTAAAATAGTGATTTTAATGCATTAATCTTTGAAATTTCTGTATTGAAAAGTATTTTTTAAATCTTATTTGTTGTTTTGCTTTTCGATGAAATATTTTTAAACTTAATAAAAATAAAAACTTTATATTCTTGAATTTTTTTGAGTTGTACATGAAAACATATATAATTATAGATACTAAAAAAAATTCTATCTAACCAATACTTTTTAATGCTCTTATAAGAGTATTTAAAAATTTTAAAGTTAAATGTTTCTCGAACAAAATTATTTGTTTTATATCAAGTCTCTAATGGTAAAATGACCTTGCTGATTCAAAAAGGTTTCAAATAGTCATAATAATTAATTTACTAGTAGAAGAAAGTTTATCAACTGAATAAACAATTAAATCCAAAAGAAGAAAATAAACTTTACTGGAATTTTATTATGGAGTTTTCTATGCTAAATTTTTAATCAAACAACTACTTTTATGACTTAAACTAGTGTTTTTCACAATTTGTAATATCGCAAAAACGTGATTGGAATTCACATAAGCAACTTAAATCAATGACTGCCAAAAGGAGGTGATAGTGCTCCCTTGGTTTGATTATTTAACGATCTAAATTTAGATTTCAAAACTAAATTTTTATTTTTTGATCAAATAAACAAAAGAGATAAGTACTTGAAGATTAGTAAATAGTTCCTTTAACTAAGTTCAGTAATAGAACATATTTTTATTTATTTATATAAATCTTAACAACGTTTTAATTACTTAGTAATTACTTAGTAATTTTAATTACTTAGTTTTATTTTCTGTTTTACTTAGCACAAAAAAAAACCTAATTTGTTAAGTTTCAAACACAGTACTGTTACAAGTTCAGTTTAGACTTTATTTTTCGTAATAAAACTTAAGCTAAAAAAATCAAATCTGTATAAAAAACAACATAGACTTAAAAAAAAAACCTAATGTAGTAAAAACGCTGACTACAACTATTTTAATGTTGGTTTAGACAAAATTTTTAAAAAAGAGAAAAATATGCACAATTGTCACTTAGTTATATTTAAAACTAGTAATAAATAAAAACTTTAAATTGTTTATGGTACGACTTAGTCATTCAAGTTTAAAATAGTGCACAATTGTCACTTAGTTATATTTAAAACTAGTAATAAATAAAAACTTTAAATTGTTTATGGTACGACTTAGTCATTCAAGTTTAAAATAGTTCAGAAATGTCATTTGAAAATAGTAAGTTTTACAAGCATCAATTGGGTGTTTTAAATACTTGTGTTAACATAACGATGAAGTATTTATTAAGTTAATAAACTCATAAATACTCTTTACAAAAACTTTTAGCTATTGTCAACAATTAAACTTAAACTTAATAATACATTGAAGTTTATTTAAAAATGACTGCATAAAAGGTAAAAAAAAGTATTGCAAAAACAAGAAGAGACTAATTAAGTAACGAGATCTATAAAAACCAAAGCTAAAGGTACAAAAATCAAAGCAAAATTTTAATTAAACTAAACGAGAAAACAGTGTAGTCAAGTTCTTAACAAATGTACGATGTTGGTTTTCCTAGCAAGTAGAAACTTAATATATTAACATACTAAAAAACTTTGTGTGTTATTTGATTAAAATAACTCATGCACAATTTACTTTATTCACGATGAGATAAGCAATTCAAGATCTTTTATATGCATAATTACTAAACTAGTAAAATTACTAACTTTTTGCTAGTTATAAATAACTAGCTTATGTAAAAGTAAAAGCTGATATTATTTTTAAAATGTAAATGTATTAAGTTTACAGTAAAATTTGAAAACATTTATTTTTACTTTGAACTCCCTATAGCATGTATTTATTTAATGTTTTATAATGTATTCTTAAGTAGTATTAAAAATGTATCAAAAAGTAAAACTGTTTATTTGAACTCCAAAATAATTAAGCTTGTAGGTTATTGTAATAAAAAATTACAGAAAAAACAATATATCCAAGCTAATTTATTTCTATATTAGTATCATAGTTTTATCTTACGTGCTAATATTTTTGTGTTTTCGTTTTTTTCAAAATTTAATTTAGCAAACTAAGTTTTGCTCAACGAGTCTCATTTTTAGTAGTTTTCTAACAACAAAACCTATAGTTACTCTCGTTATTTCGTTATTTTCTCGTTAGGTTTTTTGATTTGTCATTTAGTTATTTTTCATTTCTTTGGATAATAAATCGAACTACTTCTAAATAAAAAGATTTCAATACTGATTAATCATTATACACATGTATTTATGTACATATTGTTAAGGCAAAATTGAATATCCAACACAAAAAAAAAACATCGGATAGAATAGTATTGTACTCCAAACTTTTTAATTTTATTTTTTTTGGCATAACAAATTAAGAAAAAGTACTTAGTGTTTTATATTATTGCTTCTTAGATATAAGTTTACATAAGAAAAAAACAAAAACAATAAGTACATCAGCCGAATGTTGGAGATCGAAGTTTATTCCTTATACTATATATTTAAATTATTTAAGTAAAACTGTAGATATAAAACTGTTTGAAGGTTTTACCTTAAATGATAAAGCACAGTAAAACAAATTATACTTTATAAACTTTCAAAAAAATGGATGAGTCCAAGTTTTACTTTAATAGATAAAAAAACTATAAGTAGAAGAAATTATTATAACCACAGTTGCGCTAGCAGCTTCTTTTTTATTCTGTACTAATATTTAATATAGTTTAACTATACTTTTAGAAATATAGATTTTATTAGACAAAATAATACCTCTCTATAATCTTTAGAAGCTTTCAATAAAACATTTTTGCCAGTATAAATAACAGGGGCTAACAAACTGCTAAAAAACAACTAGTGCAGTAAAAGCAAGGTCATACTTTTTGATTTAAGGATGAATATAAGTTACTTTTTGTTTGTGAGTAAACTGTTTTCTACTTAATATTTATTTCAATATCATTTTTTCCTCCATATAAATGTTTTTTCTGTGAATAATTTTTCTTTAATAATTCCCACAAAGAAACCTTTTCAGTAAATCTGGTCTGTTTTTTATAAAAGGCTGCCGACCACTGACATATGAAATAGTTTTAAAAAAACTTAGAAATAATTAATTTGATAATATTTGTCGTTAAGGACTCTTAATGTACAAAAACCGATCAATAAATAGTAATAGAATAATTTATCAACTATGATAACTTTAAGTAGTCTCCTTTGTAAATATGAGTCTCTATTCGTTGTACTTTGAAATGTAAAAACTAATGGTAATAATAAAGTCTAAATTTAGTTTGTGTTTTATAGCAAGTATATACTAAATGTTGCCAGTCGACGTTAAAGTAATATGTTATTAAAAAAACTTTAAGTTAATTTAACTTATCGCTTATATCTTTTCAATTTTTTTCGAAAATTTAAGTCATATTTGATAATGTTTATGTATTTTTATTATTTAAAATTTTTGCTGCTAAACTTTTAACAACTAGTTAATTAAGTTAGTTAAATAAAATATTTTAAAACTTGATTATTCTCACACGTAAAGTACATTTTATTGATTTAGTTTATAGTCAAAAAATAATCAAAATAAACCTTATTGAAGGGTATTTTTGTTGCATTCATTGTAAAAAATTAGTTTATGGATTGAAAAAAAGTAGTAAATACAAAATAAATTTTAAGCAGAATCTTCTTGAGTGATTGATTTTAAACTTTTGAATAGATATATCATATAAACTTTTTACTTGTAAAATTAGAACTATCTGAAGTAAAAAAAAAAATACAATAAATTAATCTTATTAGTATACACTAAATTGGTTGTCCTAGAAAATAAGCCACGGTCTAAAATCTAAAGTATGACTTTAGTTTTGTTTCTTAAATTTAAAAACGTTCAAACATTTAACATTAGAAGTAAATAGTTTTTATCTATACAAACTTTTTCAAGGTTTATTTTAAAAAAGTTTTAGTTTATAAATTTGTTAGTTTTAAATTAGTTAATTTATAGAAAAGAACGTTAAAAGCTATATTAGGAAGTTATTATAAAAAAATTAATTTAGCAATAAATTGAACACTTACGTGAAAAAAGTTTTTCCAACTTCTTAATAAGCTTGAAATAGAAGATTTATTTATACTTATGAACTCTTTTCTAAAGTTTAAAATTTGAAAACAAGATAAAATTATTTTAGTTATAAAGAATTTTGAGTTTTATTAAAAAGAAACAAAACAAACTTATAAGTAAAATATTGAAAACTAGTATTAAAACCTAGTCTTTTAGGATATGTTTAGTTGTATATTTTTATTTTTATTTTAATTAAATTTTATAAAGTTTTTAAAATCAGCTGAAGTTTAATTTTATAAACTACTAAAGCTTCTTAGTTTCATAAAAGTACAACAGCATGCAAAACGTCAATTTTTGCACATGCAGCAATTTATAGTGTACTGCGTATTAGGTACAGTTTAGTTTTATCGTAAGTGAACTTATTTTGCTGACTCTTAATAAATACCGTAAAAGTATCTACATAGAAACTGAGTGTAAATTCTATTGTAATCAAGTTTTGTAAGAAATTGCTTAGTCAGATTAAAATACTTGTTGAGAACACCATTAAGTTAGTTCAACCTAGTCAACATACTAGTTAAGAAAATGAAATATTTTAAATGTATAGTACTGACTAAAGTACAAAACTAAAAATTTCTATTCAAGTACTTTAATTTAAATACAACATTTCACAAATACATAAGCACATTTTTTTAAGTTTATAATAAGCACTTATAAATTATTTTGAAAAAATGATTAAAAGAATAAACTGTTAGCATTTAAAAAAAAGATTTTGCGTAGAGGTTTTACAAACTTAAAAAATACTGTTTTGGTAAACATAATAGAAATAAAAGAATCTAATTGTTGTTATAATATTTTTAAATTTTCTAATTTAAGTGTTGAAAATTTAAACTAACTTTCTATAACCTGGTTAAAATTAATATACTAGACAGCATTCACTAACAATATTTAGAAGAAACTAATACATAAGTTATTATAAAAACATAAAATAACTAGTTGAAAAAAACAGTTTATAATTAATCTAATTTTATATAACCACAAATATGGTTAATTGTTTTGAAATAACTTAACAATTATAAGGTTTGATAACAGTTTTTTTGTTAATTATATTGGTATTAGCACTTTGGTCTTCATGGTGGTCTATTAAGCTATTTTTAACATAATGATTGCTTAAAATAGATAAATAAACTATATTACGCATAAAAATAAAGTGTTTTAGGGTCAACAGTCGTTTGATGTCGTTACAAATTAAAAAATAATGACAAGTGTCAGTCAATATATTTGTCAAACTAGAAATCTGACTCAAAAATAGTTTACCTTTCGTTATAGTTCAAAAAAAAAATTCATTATACTACACTAACCTTTAATATTTTATGAATTGTGATTATTGCTTACTATTTCTTTTGTACTTGATACATACAAATTAAATTAAATTTAAATTTTCGTGTTATCTAAACTTTGAATTGTAAAGTTTAGTTGAATGAAAGATGTTAAATAACTTACTAAAGTAAAGATTACTAAGTGTTTACATTTTCGCTACAAAGTTTTCTTTAACAATCCACATGAATTATTTCAAAAAACAACAAATAAGTACACAGAAGCTAATGTAAGCTGGTATGATTAATATGAGCTGTCAAAAAAGAATAACTTATTAAATTTTTGCCTAAGGATATTCAACATTATTTTATATAAATAAAACTGTTTGCATAGTAAAAATACATTAAAGTTAAAATATAACTTATAACATATAAAAAGAGCTCTTAAAGTTGAAATCAAAATTAATTTCTTTATTTCTATTAGTACAATGATTTGGCTGCAAAAAAAAAACTAAGTTATAACTACTTTCTAAACCATAGATAGCTTATTTGAATGTTTTGCTTAGTTGAACAAATTAGAAATCAGAATAAGTAAAAATGCTAAAAATTTAGGATGGGGTATAAGTTTGAACATTGTAACTAATAATCTTCTTGTTTGAAATTAAGATCATAGATACTTTAAGTTTGTTTTATTAAAATAAAATAAAAACCATTGATGTATTTTTCATCAAACAGTTTATCTGTATTTAGTTGAAAACAAATCTTAGAATATTAAAGGATGTAATAACAACTATTGCAAATTTTTTCATGTTGTTAAAAACTTATCACCTTGCTAAGATCTTAGATGCGTTCTAATGATTCACTTTTAAACTTAGTTAACGAATTTATAACAATACACGTTTTAAGTAAGCTTTTATGATACATATATGCTGTTTTTTAAAGAAAGTATGTTTATGTATAAGTTTTTTTTTTTATGTAATACAGTTGACTAATAACTCTGAAACTTTAGATCAAACATAATCATACATATTTATAAACAAATAATATAATAAATATAATATATATGGATAGTTTTACACTTTAAATTTTGAACTAAACATTTTTTATCGAAATCATGTTTACAATTTTTTAAAATAAGTTTTTGATTTAAAACCTAGTTTTATATAAATGAAGCTGTTTAAATATCAGCAAAAGGAACATAAAGAAAAACTGTAAGTTCAAACATAACTAATATTAAGTAATAGTGCTTAAATAATTATAGTAAACAGCTTTAAAAAAATAAATTTTTGTTCAAAGCTTCTAAAAGTTTCATACAAATGCTTTTATATATAATAAGTATAGACATTCTAAAAAAGAGTTAAGTAAAAGGATAAAAGATAAAAAAGTTTTACTTGCAATAAACTTATAGCATTAAAACAAAAAGGCTTACACTTTTTATACTATGAACTTGTTTTTATACGCGTTCATTTGTTTGATAATTTTTTTTTTCCAATATAAAACCAGGCTATTATTTTTGATAAAAAATGGTTATATAAAACCAAAATTTAGATGAACGAATTTATGCGACAAGCAACAAACCGAACATTTATCCTTGCAAAGAAGTTAATTAATTATTTTATTGTTTTAACTTATTTTTAGCTATGCTGGTTTACTTGCAAGTTCATTTTAAAAACCTTAAAAAGCGGATCAGCAGCTAACCTCAACTGTTTAGACTTAAATAAATTAAAAAAGGTTGTCAGTCATACAACATAAACACCAAACTTTTACAAAGCTAAAAAATTACCTTTAATAAATAAAATACTGTTATTTTCATAGTTTAGTAACTTTTAATAAGTATAAATTAAACTAAAACTTCGAATAGACTATTAGTGAAATATTTGATAAAAGTTTAAGTTTTTTTCCAAGGTTGCATTTTTGTTTAATAATGAATTGTTTTAATCCAACACAATATAAATTTTAAGTAATTAAAGTTGCAGATTTGTTTTCGGACAAAAATGTTTTTTAGAAACTTATTCCAAACTATTAATTTGTTTCAGTTATATAATTTTACATAATTTTTTTAAATTTATAGTCATTATAAAAAAAAGCATAAATAAGTTTTAAATAAACAAAACTAACTTAAAGCATAATTGTTTTTACTGGATAACTAACAAAAATTAATTTATTTTTCTCACAAAACTCCTATGAGTAGTTAACCGCGATTTTAAAAACAAATTTGGTACAGAAGAAATCAAAATTACAAAAGGAACAATATATTTTCCGATAACTTCTGTATAACACGTGGATTTTAGGAGTTAGGCATTTAAAGCCGTCTAAAACTTTTAAAATGCATAGCAGCTCACTACAAATTACAGGAGTAAGTATAATTGCTGATTAAGTATTGTGTTTGAATTTAGCGGGAACTATAGCTAAGACGTTTTGATAAAGAAACAAAGTTTGTCAAATAACCTACTAAATTTTAAAGCTTAATTCTCCAATAAGCTCTTTAATTTTTTAATTACTCTTATTGTAAAAAACTAAGTCAGTAGTGCTAGCATATTAAACAAAAACCATTTACTAATGTATGCTTATGGTATAAGAACCGCTGATCAAGCAAGTAAAACTATATGTTGTAAAGAAGCAAAGCAGTTCTCTTAATGCATTTTAAATTGAAAACTTTTTGATTCTGTCCATTAATTTTTACTTTTTTTTATTATTGTAGACTTATAAATACTTTTAGTTTACGTTAATTTACTTGTCAGCAGTCTTTTATAACTGACGGCCAATTTAATTAGAAAAAATATACTCGGGGGCCACACTTTATAGATTGAGTCTTCAAAAAACTGCACTTATTAAAAAAAGTTAAAGTAATAAAAAACATACTATTTGAAACTAAAAAGTGATAAAATAAGCAATAGTAAAGTACTTTTTCTTAATAATTAATATTAAAACCCTAGTTCTAAATATCTACCTAATTTTTTTATCATTGTTTTAAAAAAGTATGCTTTTATCTGAAAAGTGTATTTGCGGGACAAAATTTACTCACACTATAAGTGAAGTATTTTAGTTTAACAAAGTTAGTAATATAAAAAAAATATTTTATTTTATTTAATGATTTCTTTTGATATTTAAATATTTTTGTACATTAAGTAGTTCTTATCTACAAACTATTAAAAACAACTTTAAAAGAAGCTTCAAAAACTTTGTATAACTTTTACTTCTCTCCTTTTTCTCAGGTATCACTAACACTTATCAAAATAATGATTTAAAAATTTTCTTGAGCTAAAAATGAAAAATACACCTATAACCATTAAAAATAGAAAACTTCAAAAATAAAATACTTTTTTTTGTGTATGTTTGGTAATACAGTATGACTATCGAAGTGATGTTGGTTTTTTTTTCCAAGATTTACTAGATTCCAACGTTATAGCTTTTTTTTTGAGAAAATTGTTTAATGATTTAGGCTGTAAAATTGATACTAAATATATTGTATCAAAGTTAAAAAATTTGAGGTCTTCTATAATGGTAATCAAAGCATACCTATATGTTTAGATAAAATCTATTTTTACTTTATTGGGTCATTCTTTTTACTTTTACCATTTTTTGATATAAAGTTTCTATATTTTTAGTTTATAAGTTTTTTAGTTTATAAGTTTATTTAGTCTTGTCCTGGACAAGACGTTAAAAGGTATCCGTGGTGTGCGACTCGATAACTGAAAGGTTCTTCGTACATCAGGTTTTTTGTCGTTCAATAAACTATATATTAAATAACTTCATTACTATTTCAAACAAATTTGTTAAAAACACATTAAAATCACTATAATCTACTAAAAATGTTTTGATTTAAATATATAACTATACATATATTTTCTTTAGAAATAACAAAATACATTTGAAATATATGATTTTGAAATAACTGATAATTCATTACGTTTTATTAAGTTCGGTTATAACAACACTAAATAGTTTTTTTATCTAAACATTTTAGTAGAATAAAATTTTAATTGTTTTTAAAATTATAATGCTTAAAAAAATCATAATTTTGACGTATTCAAACCACTTACGTATTAAACTAAAAGTTAAGTTAATTATTTCGTTGGCATTTTAGTTAGTTGTCTTAGTGTTAAGAATAAAACTCTCTACAACTGTTGAAATTCTTATAACGATTTTTACTTTGCTAAATTTTTTTAAACACTGTGTTATGTGATCATAAAAATAATAATAGTAAAAGTTTTTTTGTTTAAAAAACATAAATACATATGATACAACAAGATTTATTAATTTAATTATAATGAAGTTTTAATTGCAATTGTATATGTATATATATAATAAAATATAATAAAAAGTTGTATTGTAAAAAAGCCTAAAAAAACAAAATTATGAACTTTTTTTCCTCTTATCTTCATAAGTTTAGAAATGTTATTATTACTAAAATTCAAAAAACTAAATTTTTAAACAATTATCCTTTGAATAAGTTTAACTCTATACAAAATTAAAAAAATTTAATAGTTCTTTAAGTTTATAAAAATACATTAACCGTTTCAAAACTTTAAATAACGACTCTCAGGTATTTAATAAATCAATAGAAAAAGTGCAACTAAAAGTACTCTTTACAGGCTTCGTAAATAAAATTTTGCAATGTTTTTATTTGAGAATATATAAATAGTTATCTAGATGTTTAATTATTTTTTGTCGATTTTCCGATGTTTTTTGAATTTTTTTATTTTAAACTAAATCCTTATTATTAAAATAAACTTAGTTCTACATAACTTACCTTCTTAATTTCTTATTGTAAACGGTAGTACAATATTAGTGTATACAGTAGTAGCAATGAAAATTTTTGTTTTATTTTTAGTTGTACAAACTAAGTATACAATTGTCAGATAATCTTTTGTTAAAAAAGAGAAAGCTAGTATTTTCTTTTTTGTATTTTGATATTAATTTTCAGTGAGCAAAGTTCAGTTCAACGACCAGTTTATTTTGGATACTATGTATTTTAGTATTGTTTTTCGTATGTACCAACTAATAATACTTATAACTATCGGTTTTGAAAATTACAACATTATAATAAATGCCTAAAAACATTTATTGTTGCAAAGGATAGACTTTGAAACTAATATTTCTTTAGCTTAAAAAAAAGTTCGTTTAAAATGGTAAGAAATAATTGGTTACATTCTGAGAAAATGTGAGATATATTTATTTTATTAGCTAGTTAAAAAAATCAATTTTCTCGGACTTATCATATATATTGCATAAATAAACTAAAAATATTTTTTAAACTACTTCTAGAACAGTGTTTTATAATAAATTTTTTTAATTTTAATAAGTAATATAACTATAGTTTGAAAAGTTAAAGCTAGTTCTGTAAATTATACTACTTATCTTACTGGATAATTGAACTGATATAATAAGAAAAAGAAAGAAAAGTTACAATAGAAAAGCAGAAAAGCACATTAGTATAAAACATTATAAGCTTTTAATACGTTTTAATTAATCAATTTTCTTAATTTACCTGAAGTATTTATTTTTTTATTTTATACAGTTGTTCAACTGTACTTTCTTTTTAGATAACGTCTCATCTTCTTAAAGATGATTTTAATAATTTATTTTTACAAAACTTTATAATTGATTTAAGTCTCAAAGTTCTTAAACATATTTAAAATTTTTTTTTGAATAATAATTAATCAGTAGATAGAAAAGTATTAAAACAAAATGGTTGAAAATTGTTTTTTATAACATGCACTCTAATTTTATTTTAAAGTTTTGGAATTTTAGGTTGACAATGGTTAACAAAATATGTATATAAAAATTTTCGAAATTAAAAACTTTTATTTTATTCAAAGTTTTGTTTTACATAGTAGTTAGTTATTTTAGATTTTTTAAATTTAGAGGTTTTACAGTTTATTATAGTGTAGAAAGCTTTAATAGATATAGATTTATACTCTAGCTCTGTTTTTTTATAGAAAAAAAAAAGTTTAGCATTCATAAAATAATAAAGTTAACTTGTTTAAACTAGATTATAACAAACAGTTTTAAATACTTTATGACAAATTTATACAACAAAGGAAAAATTAAAACAAATTATGTACACTGTTTAATTAAACTTTGTTGTATGCATAACAAAAATGAATAAATAAAGTTAGGACCTAACGATACAGGACAAGATTAAAGTGTAAGTTTAAATAATTTTAGAACCAATTAAAAAAATAAAATCATTTGAAAATTAAGTGAGTAAACATTGTATAGCGATCTAAATGTTGGTTTATTATGTTTATAAACGTTAATTTTACAGAAATGTATCTTAAAATTTAAGATAAAAAATTAAAGTGTAGCTCTACTCCTTGTTTATAAGGTTTTTGTGTTACTTAAAATATAACTAGTTTAATACAAAAAATTACTAACTTATTGTTGTTATGTTTTAAGTCAAATATGTTTTTGCTTGTGTAAAGTTTTTTTTCAATAACTTTAGTTTTAAGACTTATTTAAACAATTTCAAGAATAAAACTTAGTTAAGCATTAAAAACACAACATAACCATAAAGAAATTAATTTAAAAAATATAAAGATACATAAACTATATAAATAACTTAAAAAAAATGTTATTTAAATTTTTACATGACAGCTTAGTGAATTTTATAGTGAAAACGTAGTATATCTGTACAAAAAATATAATCAAAGTTTTGTAATAAAAAGCTTCATTGAAAGATAAATATTTAACAAATTTAATATTTTTTGTTAGTTATTGATATTTTATTACTGAAACAAAACATAAGTTACTTATAATTATTTAATTAAACAACTCAATAAAACAGATAAACCTAAAATAATCACCTGAAAAAATGTTAAGCAACCTCGAAAAAGTTTTTGGTCAGGTAAGTAATCAATTTATTTCAAATTTCTATACAACAAACTGTTTAGCAATTAGCTTTTACATTATTGACTTTTAATGTTAAGAAGTTATTTATGAAATACAGTAATATTTATTTATATTTGAAAACTTAAGGTTCACATATAAAATATATCAGTTAACATTTGATAAAAAACGTTGTTATTTTAAGAATGTTTCGAAGTTAGTTAAATAAGATATTGTAGTATAATATTAGTTGAAAGTAAAACTTATAAAAGTTTTTATAAATAAAAGAAAAATTTAGAAAATATAACACTTTGATCTAATCCCACAATGTGTTATATATGATTTATGTTTATATCTTCTTGATAAAAATTAATTGTAAGTTACTTAAAAAATATAATTATTTACATAACAATATTGTTAGAAATATTATAATAACAACACTTATAAACTAAAATTTAGAATAAAAAAGTACCAATTATTTTAAATGACTCAGTAAAAACTTAATCTATATAAATACTTATAACCATTAAATGCTGTTTAAAACAAAAAATAATAAAAAAGTACAACTTTTGCGCCCGCCATTATGCATAAAAACCAAGTTCCAAACGTTATTGCATTTTTTACACGATGTTTACAGTACCTTGTATATTTTCTTATTATTTTTATGTTATAGGTTCTTACTTAAACTAATTTTATAAACTTTTTACAATAAAATGTTTTTGTTTTTCTATCTCCACTTAATAAATTGTTTTTACGGTAATAGCTAATTTTATATTAGATATTGACTATTAAATACTTTGTTGATAATTTAAAAAAATAAAAAGTTTAGTTTAAAAACGTAGTAGTTATTACTAAACTCAAAATGTTCACCAACAACTTATGAATGTGACTAAGCTAAAAAAAATAATAATATAGATCTTACAAAGTAAGAAAAAGTATTAAGATATTACGTACTGTTGTAGAAAGGTTGTTTGCAGTATTTAAATACTGTTTGCAACTTAAGATAATTAAACATAAATTACTTATTACATTTTACATTTTTTTATAAAGTTTTTGTGTCCTTTTTAAGTTATAGAATTAAATTAGAGAAACATGTTAATTTGAGAACTTTAGAATATGTTGAGATATTATAGTGTAAATAACCAAAACTTTAAAACAAACAAAATAGTGTGTTTAAACTTAATAAACTACTAACTAATAGATAGTAAAAAAATGTTACGTTTCTTTTTCATAAGTTTGATTGTTGAATTTAGCTTAGTGCTTGAATGTATACACCGGTTGTAGATTGATGACTGCAAGTTTGTTGGTTGTGGCTGACTGATTAGTCCTAATCAGGACGAAACCGGTCTCAGTCTACCGAAGGCTTGTGTTCTGACAATCGAAATGGTATGTGTTAACTTCAGCTTGTATCATGGCACATGAAAGTCCAGACTTCGGCTCTGTAGACTTTCGCCAATGTTTTCGTCAATCGTGTTTAATTTAGGTTTCAGTTCGTCAATTAGTATCGACTTTAGCTACATAATTTTCTGTTTTGGCATACTTTTTAAACTCAAAAATATTGTACAATACCTGAGTTTTGGCACAGTATTCAAATAATATGGTGATCGAATATTGCGCTGTTTTTATCAGTACCACTATGGATACAATTGTTCAGAACATTTGACATATTGTTTAAATCTTTGTTGGTTTTCATTAGTACAAATATATCACCTACATATCTTGCATACAATAGACATTTTGTTTTAGAGTTTGATTGTAATTTAGAGTAGGGTTGGGAAATGTTTTTAATTTGCGGGCCGGATTAGGAAAGTTTTAGTATTTGGTGTACCCAAGCATTTCAAATTAATAACTTACCAGTATCCGGATCATATGGATATTATCTTTTTATCCGGGCCGACTCCTCTTTTGAAAATAATATGCGGATCCGACTGGATACCAATTTCTAATCCGAATCCGGTCGTATTCTAATTTAAATAAAAGTTTTGGATTTGACCATAATCTAATTTTATTTATACGGTTGATAAATTTTCTGAGTTCTTCTAATTCACAAAAGTTTCTCAAGTGTGACAACAAAAGAGGCAGATTGAGACATTTTAGATGTTTCAAATGTAACAAATTTGCCCTATTATTAAATTACATTTTAGTTTTTGGCCATTTTATTTATGTGTTGGCAGTTAATGTTTTTATTGTATATAAAGTTGTTGTTGTTGATGTAACCAGTAACTTAGACTAATTTTGTAAATATTCTTATAAAATCTTCTCTCATTGTTGTTTTAATCTAAAATAAAAGAGGTTAAAATATTAGTCAGTTGTATTCAATTCTATAGAAATTAATTAAGTTTTTCTATATAAAAGTAATCCCTAACACAGGCCTAGGATTAAAATTGATCACGTCAGGGTCACCAATTGTAATCCTAGGCCTGTGTTAGGGATTACTTTTATATAAAAAAGCTTAGTTAATTTTTTAAAGAACACAATTGACTAATATTTTAACCTCTTTTATTTCAGATTAAAAACAACAATGAGAGAAGAATTTATAAGATTATGTACAATATTAGTCCAAGTTACTGGTTACATCAACAACAACAACTTTATAAACAATAAAAACATTAACTACCAACACATAATAAAATGGCCAAAAACTAAAATTTTATTTGATAATAGGGCAAATTTGTTACAATATAATGTTTAAAAACAGAAGTGACATGGTAATTGACAAAGATAGGTATGAAAAGTATCAGACTTAAACAAACAATTTGCTTGGGGTAATTTGACAAAAAGTTATTCCCACTAATTAAGAACAGCACAAAATATTAAGTAAAATAGTGTTTTAACCAGTATAATTTTTATTAGTTAAACTTAAAACCGTTTTTTTAATTGTTATTGAAGTCAAACTTTTACAGTTTTGTAAAAATATGATACAAAATTTTATATTTTTTTTATAATATTGACCCTTGCGGGCCGGACGCTTAACTCGTGGGCCGGTCATTTTCATCTGCGGGCCGGAATCCATTTAAATTTATAGATATGTCGGATGCCGGTCATTTTAAATCTGCGGGCCGTACGTTGCCCCACCCCTTATATGAGTTTTCTTTTAATTTTACAAATTAGTAGGCCAGAATTGGAGCTAATAGACTACCCATAGCAAACACCTTTTTGATTTTAGAACTTTTCGCCTTAAAAACATGCATTTCAATAACATAACTGAAATTTTTGTTAATAATTTTTTTAAAATTTTAGTTTCTTTAAAAATTTAGTTGACATTTCTGTAGAAACTTTTTTCTTTTGATTTTTCTCATAAAAAGCAAACTAGGTATTTTAATATACCAGGTCCTTAGACCAAACTTTTTGAGCGCTTTTTTTAAATAAACAGTACTACTTTAACATAAAAATATATTAAAATAAGAATTTTGTGTTGATGCTAATTATAAAAAAATTAAAATATTTTTTATAAGAAGCTTAATGTAAAATAAAATAATAAATAACACGGTTTTTTTTCTTACAAATCGAAATAATATTAAAATTTTCTTTTGAAAACTTACTGTGGTAACTAGAAGTAGTTTTTACTACTAAAGCTTCTAATATTTAAATAGTTTTCCTTGTTTTTACACCTTGCTTTATCAAACATAAAAAAACAAATAAAATTACCTGATGAAAAAAATAAGGGTAGACAAACCTTAGTGAAACTAGTATGATAAACTTTTAAGTGTCAAAATAACAAAACAACTTAACTTGTATATAAGTTTTATATTTGTAGTCTTCTAGAAAAACATAACAACAGTATTTAATAAAATAATGACTTAAATTACAGATTCGTGATCATACTACTCATATTGGACAAATTTGGTATTTTGTTTTTATTATTTTTAGAATACTAGTCCTTGGTTCTTTTGGTTCAGGAGGTAAGTTAAATTGAGTTTTATTGCAGTTAAAAATGCTAACTTATGCTACATTTAAGTTTACAGTGATGAAGCATCATCATTCCACTGCAAATTGACAGGACACCGAGAATGTGAACAACAATGCTTTAGTACTTTTGCTAAAATGTCATACATGAGATTTTGGAATTTACAGGTATTCTTCTATCATTTTTAATTTAAATTTACTTATTTTGATATAAATAAATCTGTTTATCGTTTTACATCGTATTAGATAAAAAATTTGATTTAAATTTAAGTTTCAGATAAATGTACATAGCTTAGCATGAGTCTTTATGCTAAAAGGTACTCGAACAGTTCTTTATTTTTTTTTATATTAAAAAAAAGTAGACAGCATTACTAAACTTTACTGTCTTTTTTAAAATTACTATGTTCAGGTTTTTCATTTGTATTAAGAAGTAAAAAAACTTATAGCGTCGTTATTTTTATTTTTTTTTAAGCAATTCGTTTAGTACTCTGTCGAGTTTTCTATAAACTTTGAAATAAAAAAGTTTTCTACTCAAGTATGTTTAGGAATTTTAAAACTTACTAAAAAAAATTATTACAAATATAGTTTAAACTTTTGAATTTTTTTTTTCTAAGCCTAACTTAATAAACACAATACTTATTCTAAACATGCAAAGCTATAATAGCTGTAGTTTTGTCGTTTGAGATTTTAAGGCTTTAAAAGTGTTATTTAAACTTGACCAAAAATGTGTTACCTTTTAAAATTAACATATAAAAGTACTAAATGATAGAACATATTTAGATTATTAAACCTGAAACTATATTTTTTAAAAGTAATTGTTTAACATTTTTTATTTAGAGTAATTTTCAAACAATAAACCATCTAAGTTTTAGAAATAAAACTTTATATTATCACTATATATTCGATTATAAAACTAATAGTTTACTGCCAAGAACAAATTATTAAGATATTGAGTGGAAAATCTTAAATTTTTCCGTTTTTATTCAAGTAAATTTGCCAAAAGTTAGTTTAATTTTAAGCTTTTTTCTAGAACATCTTTTGTTACTAGCTCTAAAAAATCATATAACCGTAATGTGTTAAGTAGCTTATTTTGAAATATAATGTTTAAACCTGGTTTTTAGCATTTTAATTTATATAGTTATTTATTTATTTTTTTATTTATTTTAAAATTGAAAACTTTAAAAATTAACTAAGTTAGTATAAAACTAAGTATAAAACTTTTAAAGGGCAAAATTTTTTTAAATACAAATTTGATAACCAAGTAAAAACAGTTTAATATTTGTCTTTGTTAATAAAGGATTTGTCTTCATAACACGAAAAATTAACAACATATATTTACAAATAAAACTTTTAAAGCCAATACTAGTAAAACACGTTTATATATGATCAACAAACTTTTATTTATTGATAATTGTTTAATTTATGTTTAACCGTCCTGATCTGTTTAAACTTAATCATCATTTTAGAGAGGTTTTATAAAGACCGTAAAACAAAATAAAATATAATAAGTTTGTTATCACTTTGTTATAAAACTTGAAAATAAGATGTTGTAATACTGTGCGATTATACCTCAATTCAAACTTTAATTTTTGATTATATATAACAATATTCAGAATTTTATAGTTTTTATTTTAAAATTCTATAAAAATGTTTTTTTTTTACTTGTAAGTCTTTGGGAGAAATATTAAATGACTAACTGTTATTTGTAAAAATCGAAACTTGTAGAAATACTATGAAATTTTTCTTCAGTTAGTTGCTGTTGCAGCGCCATTATTGTTCTTTCATGCTTATGTTTTGTTGGTGACAAGAAGAGCTAAAGAAATAGAAGCAGTTGAGAAAGATTTAGATGATCGATTAGATGATGTCGATAACAAATGCGTTAGTATAAAATTTTACTATTTTAAGTCATAATTAAAAATAAATTGTCTGTTGCCGTTAATAATTAGTACACACAATTTTTAGGATGCATTCAAATGAAAACTTACAGAACATTTTTATAAATTTGTTGAACACAAACGAAAAAAAATAATAAAAATGCTCAAAAAAACTTGGTCCTAGGACCTGGTGTACAAAAAGACCTCTCTTAATCTATCTTTATGTTTTACTATAGTAGATTTATGATTTTTTAAAACAATTTTATATATAGAAAGGTCTATAATTAGCGTTTTTTACGGTTTTCTATAAGAACTAAATATAAATACAAAGAGGTGTTTGAATTAAGTTTATCACTTTCGAGTTTTAACTAACTATATTAGTTTTTTTAAACTATACTTAAGAAACAAAATTTGTATTCTCTTTAGTTTCATATAAAAAAATATTTTTTTTAAAATATAATTAAATTAAATGCTCAATTGCAAAAATACATACTACAAATCAAAACAATACTTTTAATTAACAACAATAAAACTTTTTTTCAACTTGAACATTTTTTCGATTTAGCTAAACATATTTTTGTAGAAAGTAGTAAAACGTTACTTTTATTGATATTTTATTCAGTTATTAGTTCTCGTCTAGCTTACAATTTTTACCAATAAAAAAGCAACCTTAAGATTTAAAAAACATTATCTAATTGTTTTATCTAGTTTCGGAATATGGGTTGTCTTAATATACTTAAGAGTAACTTTTGTATTTAATTACAACAGTAAATACTTTAAGTGTACCATTTTTTGTAACACACTTTATCAAATTAGTTTAAATTAAGCTGATGAAGATTACACGAGATATTGGTAAAAGTAAAAATGTTATTGAACCTTGAGATCAGATGGCTACTTTTGATTAAATTTCAATAAGTGACTTCGAAAATAATTACAATACCATATTATTTAATACTACAAGAATGGTAAAATTTTAAAACTACACACTTAAAAATTTCATCAAAAAAATAGTAATTTTAAAAACACGACAGAATTAGAAGTAAATATTTTTAAAAACGCATAAATCACGATAAAAAATATAAGGAAAACTTTTTAAAGCACCCTATGTGTCGACTAAATTTGAAGTTGCAGTACATTTAAGGTAAAAATTGACGACTTCAACAAATCTGTGTGATCAAAAGAATAACTGATATAATGGACGAAAACAGACCAAATTCTCAGTTGGCTTATTGATTGGGATAAAGAAACTTACACCCTTTTTAAGTCTCGTTTTATTGAAGGTTCACAGTCAGCAAAGATTAGTATTTGAATTTTTGAACACTTTCAAAAGCTACATATAATTCCGACTGAAAATTTAAGTCTTAAAAAAGTACTTGCAAGTAAGTATTGTAGAAATAGGGAAACACATGGCGGTAAGAGAAAGTAAAAACAACAATAAAACAACAAGGTTGCATTGAGTTTGAAATTAGATGCAGTAATGCGAGCTAGTAGCTTATTGACGGCTCAAAAAACTTTTTGTTTTAGAATGGTTCTACACAGAAATTATCTAGCAGTATTGTACATCTTATCTGTTTTTATATAAAAAAAAGTTAAAAACGCTACATATGCTCTACAACACGAGTGTTTTAAGCATTGCCGAAGAATCATCTCTGTTGATTTTTTAGATGTGAAACGTAACTTCAAAAATATCTTGTACATGCTTTATAAAAATAAATAAAGATATTGGGTACATTAAAAAAAATCAAGTCATCCAAAAAAAATTCAAATCAATGTCAAGTATAATTATTTACTAGTTATAAAGAGATCCAGAAATTCTAGAAAATAGAAACTGATGGCTAACTAACAATGGAAATACACATATACAAAAAAACATGCGTTCTAAACTTGAAACTCCAACTATTTAAAAGTGCAAAAGAAGTGTATTTTGGTACAAAACTATATTTTTAATTCAGTAAAAACACGAATTTCTTAAACATTCGTAACTGTGTTAAAAATGACTATAATAAACACAAAACATTCAAAAATACAATATACAAACTACTTTTCTTATTATCAAAGTCAAATGAGATTGTTAATGCTAGCAATAAAAATAAAATAAAATAAGAAAGTCAATGCATTTTCGCTGCTATCTGTAAATAATTTTATAAAAAGAGGCAACTTGCTTTTATTAAATATTACATATAAGGCTGCAGCTAATTAAAAGCTTTATTCCAAGTTTTACATAGTATTGTACTTAACTTAGTTCAAATATGCCAAACATCTAAAACTTTCAAATGAGTCACATATGAAAATAGTATTGAAATCTCCAAGTATGCTCGTAGCTTAAAGAATAAAATGAGTTAAAGGTATCTTAATACGTTAATAGATATCCTAGGCGTTCGACTCGATAACCTAAAGGTTTTTCGCGTCCTAGGAAAAAAGATATTTTGAACGTCATATTTTTGTCCTTCAATAAACTAGAACTAGAACTTAAAGTCATAACCTTTAACCAATAGTAAAAGACTAGTTTACAGATTGCGCACAAAAGAAGCGACTGTAGTCATCGATGTGAACATGAGGAACAATTTCATGCTTAATTTTAGAAACATTAGAACCACTGTTGAAATTTAGAATTTTAGAATTGGATAATGTTTTTGATATCCACGCACTTGCTATAAAGTTGCAAGTTTATCTTAGAAACAAAACTGTATATTTGTTTGTAAAGAATTCATGTCTTTTTCTTTTTTCTAAGCATTGTTGTATGTTTTTGTTAGTGGTCTACCGGTTGCAGATATTTTATTTTAAATTAAGGATCTATACAGAACCAAAAAAATTTAATAACGAGATACGTCTAGATACTGATCCTTTTTTTAAATGAGATCTCGCCAGATCCGAATACAAATAATTACAAACTATTTTATCTAAATTAAAGTTGAAACATACCTCTTTTTTTTGTCTGTTCCCTATAGTAGGACTGAATAATTTTTTAGTCGATAGGTCAGATTTAAAAGATTTACAGATTTTGCGGGCCGGACATATAAAAACTCTTGGCGGGTAGCGTAATTTGATAAATTTGTACTATAAGGTTTTTGTTTTAAAAATTAAAGTTTTATTTAATGTATCATTAAAAAGTGTAAAAGTAGAAAGACTGGAAACATTATTAATACCGCATTCGAGATTATTTGTTTTTAAAAAATGCAAACCTCTTGTTCTTCGAACAACATTCTTTTTGTTTTCTTTTTTCTAACAAATCAATTCAAAGTTTCTTCTAACATATTTCTGTAAACATTATCAGAGAAATAACTACTCTAAAATCACAAATTTAAACAGAATTTATATATTTTAACTATTACATAAACTAAAAATTTAAATAAACACAGTATACCCAGTTAATAATATAAACTTTTATTATTCCTTTTAAAGAGCATAAACTGACTTTAACGAAGTAAAGCAATGTAAAACTTTATTATATTTCATATATAACTAGAGTAGGGTTTGAATAAAAGTATTTAAATGTATAAAATTAAGCGTATTTAAGATATATTAAACTTAACTGCTGCTATTGCTAGTCTTTTTGTAGTATTTCTGACTGTTGTGACGTTTTCCTTTTGCTATATCACTTATATCAGGTTCAATCCACATATACTTTAGTTTTTGTTTTAAATGTCTTTAATTATTTCCATTTTAAATATTTTTTGCACAAGCATTAATATTTGTTAACTACAAAACTTTTATCTTTTTGTATCATTGGGTTTAATTAAGTATTGGTTTAGAATTGAACAAAGCTATTGGATTAAAAAAAAGATTTACTTGTGAATTGTTTACCTTTCTCTCAACAAGTTAAGAAATAGCTCCAATGTACGGTAACTTTAGTAGTACTTACAAAAAGTATAAAAAGGACAATTTTTTTTAATATAAGAAACTTATTAAAGTTAGAACAGTACTATGAAAGACAATAAAAAATACATGTTTGTAATAAAAAGAACGAAGAAAAATCAACATGCTTCTTATAATTTAGTTAGGAAAATATAGGCTATTAAGTTCAAAACAAAGTTTTGGTTTTAAATTTGGTTGTGACCGACTAATGCGTTTCAATAAAAATCAAACTAAGTTCTCAGTCTAGTGAGAGCTTGTGGTCTTATGATCAAAATGGTAATAAAATATTCATCATTATCATAAGAAACTCTACAATTTTTAGTATAATCTTTAACTGAATAGGAAATAAGTTGTATACATTGTAATCAAACTTGTTTCCCGAAAAACTAAGGTTCTAACAGCACTGCTGTTTCTAAGCTTTCACCTGTTAAATTTGTATATTATAAACAAGGTAAGAAGATTTTAAACTTATATTAACAGAAAAATGAAGAACAAAAGTTAATTTTAAGGAAAAAGTTCACTTTTGGGAAACACCAATTCAAAGAAATAAAAAGTGAAAATCGAAAGGTATAGTAATATTTGAAAACTGTACCAACAATAATGAAGACACAATGCTTATTGTTTTAAAAGGATAAAAATTGTTAATTATTATGTTTACAAAAATTTATTACATTATTTTTCATAATTTGTATGGATTTGATAAAATTAGTAATTTACAGTTTAAAAATAATGAATCAAGGTAAATATAAAACAGTATGAAAACTTATTTTGCTGAAAAATGTAGAAATTAAGTATTTTTTGTAGGTTCTTCGATGTAAAAGAATTCTTATAGCTTATATCTTGTGCTTGTTTGCTCAAATCACGATAGAAATGTTGTTTATATTTTTTGGAATGAACTTGTTCAATATTAAAGTTAGTTTTTGAAGAATATTTTAAACAATAAAATTGTTTTTTTATCGTCAAAAGTATTTTTTAGTAAATTAGTTGTGTATGCACAACTACTAATAACAAAAGTTTCATTTCTATACTTACAGTTTAATAAATTCCTAAAGAAAAACTTATATGAAAAAAATAGTATTTATATAACTATACAGAATTTGTTCTCTTTCTATAAGTAGAAATCTTTGATTGTTATTTTTTGAAAATTACAAAACGTATAATGAACAAAATATGCGATAATTTCGATAAACTAAATTTAAATAGCATTTCTAAAAAAGATCATCAAACTACTTTGAAAAACTTTAAATGTATAAGAACAATAATTAAAAAAGTTTTAATTTTAGTATAACACTCTGGAGTTTATGGAGAAAAACTATAGTTTGAAAGAATACTTATGGATGAAAGTACCAGCTTTTTTTAAATGTGGACATGGTGACAAGGTTTTGTTAAAAAAATACAGGAATTCTGTTTTCAAGGCTTGTTTTAGTACATTTGATGCAAGTGATAAAAACGACTTTGTTTCTTGTTTTATTTCTAGACCTTGGGTAAGTTATACAAGACTGATTATGCTTTAGTATGTATGCTTAGGTGACAAAATAGGATTAAAATATTTAGAACCTAATAATTAAAAACTTAAAACACAAAACAAGTTTTTTGTATAAAGGAGTTTTAGTAGCTAAGTTTAAAAAAGTGAACTAACTTTCGTGTAAAAAAATTAAGATTCTTTCAAAATTACTTAACTTAGTGTATAACATAAATTAAAATTTATATATCACTTAAAAACTTAAATTTTATTGTCAAAGCAATGTTTTGTATAAACATGAAAAAACCTTAAACATTTTACAAAATTGAAACAAACAAACAAACTTACAACTAATAAGAAGATAAGTAATAATTGAATTTTCAATTTAGACAAAAAAAGTTAGACTCTTACGTATTATTAACAACCTATTTCATCATAACAACACTAGGAGTTAAGGTTTTGCTTAAAAATTTTATAAATTGAGGATCATAGTTATCATAATTAGTTATTGTAATTCTGGCGGATGTAAGTGCTAAGGTTTCCTGCTCTTTTTTTTATAGAGATTTTTGAAAAAAATCAAGTAAGATAAATGCTAATTACTCCGAAAAATATTACATTGGCTACGTAACTGTTAAAAAATGATATAAATAATTTAAATCATACAAAACCGTATTAGCATATTTTAAATTTATGTTCTCCTTAAAGCTTTAAAAATAATATAAGCCTAAAACGCTCCTTTGACTTTAAAAAAGTGCAAATGTTTCTAAAAGAGTTTGATATACTGTTCAATACATTATTTTAAAATTATTTTTATTAGTTCTAGTTATTAGTCAGTCCATTTAATAAACTATAAGTTTTTAACGTACATGTAAATATATAAAACTTTTTATTATATCGAAAAAATATTTAAAACAAAATTGTTGTTTTGACATAATTCCTTTATTTAACTTCTGACATGTAAGCTTATAACTGTTTTTAATTTTTTAGTAAAAACTAAACCAAAGCAAAAAATATTAAAATAAGTATAAAGTTATTAAGTTAAAACAAATATGCTATTGTAAAATAACGTAAAAGAGGTGACTTGCTTTAATGTTAAACATTTAATTTTTTACAATGTAAACTTTCAAAAATTTTTCGATCCAAAAATTAATTTTCTCGCTTAATCGGACCCGTAAAAGAGTTTTTCTAAAATTTAAAGCTAGCAGCTTAAAATAAGTTAATAATCCCTAAGTTTAAACAAATTAAAAGTATAAATAAACAATCAAATAAATATATATAAAACGCAGAAACAGCTGTACCAAGCAAAAGTTTATTTTGTGTATTTTAGTTATATATATATATATACATATAAAATAAGGTTAATGTTTAAACTTAAACACTTTCAACTGAGCCCACTTGAAGGGCTTTTAAATAATTTATTCAAATGGCGATTTTAAAAATTCTGGAACATATGTTTCACAAAGCTTTAATTTTTCATAAAGCTTTGATCATCAGCCAGTTAAATTCAAAATACAAAGCACTGTACTAAACAAAGATACAAAAGTTATGCAAAAAAACAAAAAACAGTATGACGTAATATTGTACATTACAAATATTCAGTACAAAAATCGATCTACCTTCTAACTAATATATATATTAATAAAGCACTAAGTTTTTAAATACAACTGTTTCACTGTTCTGTTAAACAGAACAGATCTTCAGTTTGTTTATTGTAATAATGTCTTGAAACATAAGTCAAAGTGTACATGAAATTAAGCAAAAACTTTAAGGGTCGTTACGTCACTAAATAAATCATTAAAACGTATAAGACACACTTAGTTTCCATAAATGTTCAAAATTATTTAAAATAAAAGCTTGAAAGTGTTTACAATTACTAAAAAGTTCATTTCGTTTATTTAAAGCTAGATTTGAGTTTAATTTTTAGATCTTGTGTTTTTCTATATAGCAGAGAGTGCAGCCATGTTTTAAATTGAGTGTGTTTTTTGTTCATGCTAAAATTTCCCAGTTAATACTAAAGCCTTTATTTCTATCCTTCAAATCCTAGATATAAATCGAAAGCGTAGTTTTTGGTCTGTATTTACTGTTGTTAAAAGAACATTAATGTCGTGTTTACCTACTATTAAACGATAAACCTGATGAGCCGACATACTGCTTACTTTTCTCTGATGTTATTACCGTCGCTCTATAGATAACATTTGTTAATAAACAATTGCCATTCACTATGCATTTATCTCTGCAGTTGCATTGCTTTCGTTCCTCTGCCTTATCTTCTAACATTTTTTGATTTTGAGACATTATTTGGCTCTTCATGTTTGGCATGCACGAGTACATATGTGTATATAATTTTTATTTTTTTATTACTTAAAACACTTAAATTTTTGTTATTATGTTTATTATTATTATACTATTATAGCTTTTATTATTATAGTAGTAGTCATAAAACTAGGCTACTTGTGTATACTATTTAAACTTATATTTTAACAGGAAAAAACACTGCTAGTTAGATATATGAACATATTGAGTATTGTATCGCTTGCAACACTGATTATTGAGTTTTGTTATCTTTTGTACAAATTTATTGCACAGCATCTAGAATCAAAAAGGTAATACTATTATTTATAATATTATCATGAAAGTTAATTTACAACTGCTATAATCTAAGAAACTAAAAAAAATTAGGAGACGCCAAGAAAATCAAATTCAATTTAAAGAAACAGAAAGACAGTGTAAAGCTTTACCAATAAAAACTTCAGTTGAAGAATCTAAACTATGAAAACTTCTTATTAAACTAAATTAACATTGTACAATATCAACCATCTTTGAAAATATACAGATGATTTATACCTATGTAAAAGATAATGTCCTACTTTAGCTTTTAGAGCTGGAGAGAAACGTTGTTTTTTTTGTACTTATGACTAAAAATTTCAAAATATGCTTTTAGCTTATCATTCAAAAGTAGAATAATTTAAATATATTAGTTTTAGGATGAAGTAAAAATGTATAACTAACTGTACTCAGGTAAATAACATTTTAAAACTAAGCATATAACAATTTTACTAAATTTAAATGTCTATAATTCCTGGCCAATGACGTTAAACTGTATCCAAGTGGTGTACCTCTCGATAACCGAAAATGTTCCTTCGTACACCAGTACCTAGGACTAAATATTTAAAGCATTTTTTTTGTCGTTCAATAAACAATACTAAAATAATTATTTTTTATAAGTAACTAGTTAACATATATTATATAGTTTGTGCATCTTGGTTGTCGTAACAAGTATATCTACACATATAACGATAAAAAAATATCAGTTTTTAATGATGTTTCCTAATAAAAGATACAGTTTAAATATAACAGTAAATTTAAAAAGTACATAACTAATTATAATTAGAAATTCTTTTGTACAATGAAAAGCACAGTTCAACGAATTAAATAAAGATGATCGTACCAGGGTGTTCAAAACCTATTTCAAAACGTAAATTAACGATCGTAAATTAGTCTTTGTTTCTATTTATAGCTAAATTGCTGTAATTTATGAACTATTAAAGCTGTTAAGTAAATTTATAAATAAAAAAATAACTGAATAATGTTTTTTTTCTTACTACTAATTTTTTATGATTTTATAGAATAACATAATTTATGTCGGAAAAAATATTTTATTTATTTGAAGTTATTCCATTAAAACTAAACCTTTTTTCTTAAATTTTAAATAAAATGTAATATTATTTTTTCTAAATTAAAATTATTACGCAAACAATGTTTCGCTCAATGAGCTCATCAGTGCTTAAACTAAAATTCTGAAAAATGTTGTTTCAAAGTAATGGAAAATGGATGTTACTTAAAAAATTAGTCAAAAAAAAGTTTGTAAACAAAAACTAATTTTTATAAAAAAAATCAAGTAATTATTAGTATAAGAATAAATAAGGTCAAAGTTAAATGACTAATTTGGTATTTGAATGATGACATCGTAACTTTAAAAAAAAGGAATATATATATATTCTTAATAAACATTATTTATTCTCATAATACATCTTGTAAAAGTTAAGATTTTTGATTATTTTTTTCTCAAAGCAACAAAACGTATAATAAGTGAAACATAATATTTAAGATGTACTGTGTAACACTTAATAGTGTTTTGCAGTCGAAAGTGGCTTTCTTTCTTTTCTCTCAAATTATTTACCTTAAACTCAATCAACGCGCTTGTTTTTGGATTGTTTTTAGTTGCTTTGGTAGATTACGTTTCAATTGCTTGTAAAGTGTTGTATTTCCCTCCGTTACTAGTGTAACGATGGCAAATGTTTTTTATCTAGACTTTTGAGTCAAAGTAGTTTATTTGGTTTTTTTTTAGCAGTTTGTTGTAATTTTGTCGTACTTTTATTAATTTAAAAATGCACCTTTTTGTTCTGAGATTCGATTTCTTTATACTAGTAGTTTTAGCATTCTAACAATCTTATTACTTCAACAAATATTTTAAGTTGCGTTTCGATAAATCGATTAAGCTAAGTTATTTAGCTAAGCCAATTCTAATCATTAGCTCAAGTAACCGTCACCGATATTGTTATAATAGCGCGTTAAGTCAGTTAATTGCCAGGTCCGTGTAATCTAAGTAACAACGCTGGTTGACCGGTTCAACTAAATACTTCCCACATGTAGTTAAAGCAAATACTAAAAACATCTTGTAAACAATAATTTATAGTTTTAGTTGAAAATTTTATATTTATATAACTGAAAATTATATATTAAGCATCAATTAAAATTTTAGGTTAATAAAAAATCTGGGCAGACTGATAGTACTAGTAGTAGAGCTAAGATTATCATTTGCTGCATTATATTAGAAAATTTTATTTTTCATATGAAAAAAAACTAGCCGATAAAGTTACGAATCTGCAAAAATTCAAAACCTCTGAAATGATGCGTGATAACGTCCTAGCGGGAACAGAGCAATTTAAACTACCTCAAATGTTATTGAATTGTATATTAAAGTATGCAGTTTTATTAATATTTAAAAACAAATGCAATGTTTGAGTATTAGTGATAACTGTATACAAGGCAATTTATGTTGCTTTACCCCCTATGATTATTTATGCGTTGTCACTTGTGTAAACCCATAAAACTTTCATTGAAAATAAGTATAAGAAAATCACAATTTAACTCAAAAGAGTTATATTGTTAATTCTACAACTTTCGGAGTTTTTGTTGAAATTTTCAAAATTGAGCATTTAACGTAGTCAATAGAAACAAAATTAATTATGCAAATTTTTGTTACATAAAATTGTATGATTTTTATTTTTGAAGAAAAGGCTACATGTTTTATTAGAATCAATTTTGCAATGCATAGCTTTTTGATAAATGAAATCTAAATGTATACAGTTTAGATGTTTTAATTAGTTCAATTTTAACGACACTAAAAACGCTGAAAGTTCAGATATTTTAAAATTATCTTTCAGGAGTGCAAAACTAAGTATAAATGAATACTAAAAGCTAGAAATCAGGGTCTTTTTTAGCTAGAGAACTAAAAACATGCTCAAAAGTACACGTTACTGCAGAGTTGCAGAAAAGTACCAAGCTACGTTCTTGCTTGACACTATTAACGTTTAGTATTTATCAATTACTAATAGCACGTTTTGTTAAAAATACTAAATTAAAACTAAGTAACAAAGTATATAGAACTTAATTAAAGCTATAAGTAAATGTGTCAATTTTTTACAAGCAAACATAAATAAAACAATACTGCCTTTTTAAAGATAATAGCAAACTTACAAAACCAATAGTTTTACAACAACTAACTTTTTATTAAGGTAAATTTTTTTAAAGTAATTTTGTTTCTGAAAAGATTTTAATCGTTTGCTTATTTGATAAAATTATTACTTTTGAAACAATATTTAAGGAAAAATAATTTGTTGTTTAAACATTTTTAACTCTTTACTTTATTTTCTAACTTGGGTTTTGTTTCAAAAAAGTTATTTTTATTTATATTTAATACTATTTATTTAAGATGAGAACTATCTTAACAACTCTACAACTTATAGGACATTTGATTATATCAAAAATTTACCCATGATCTTTTTTATCTTACCTTATAGTTATAACTATTCCTGTCCTGTTATTGTTTAGTATTCAATAAATAAATAAAAATCTATTACAGATTTATTCTATTACCTGGTTACGGTGGAATAAACTGGTATTTTTAAATGACAATAAAACAGTTGTATAGCACATAAACAATGGATTTTATACATATATATTTTATGTATGCTTTAAAACTTATTAATGCAAAAAAAATTAAAAACCAATACATTACTTTCAACAAAATTATAGGTATAAGATTGAGTAAATACTCAATTTATATTAAGAGTGCTTTAAGTATTTAGAAGTTTAACTATTTTTTTTGAAAAATAGATTAATATACACAAATTTTTGTTTTTGTATTAAATATCAAAGTTTAAAACAACACAACAAAACATCAAAAAAATATCATCAACTAAATGAATAAACAATATATCTACAGTTAAATCAAATTTATATTAGTAGAGCACACTTAATAAGGTTTGATTTCTTTCCAGTTTATAAGTATTAGCCTGCGTTAACTTTTCGGACTTTACCCACAAACGGTCTCTTCAGTGCATTTACACTTAATCCCGCTTGGTTAAGATCACAACAGCGGTTTCTCGCGACTAAGCCTGCCTGATATGTCCTAAAAAGGACGAAACCAGTCGTAGGTTGTCTCGGATGCTGTTGTTGTTGGTCATGCGATGAAGTTCATCAGTTTACAAGTATATATTTGTAATTATTTCTGCACGGATCAGTTAGTTCGATTCTTTTATTTGTACGTGAATGGAGTATTAGTAGGGCTACTCTCGTTCAGTATTCAATAAAAATCACAATTATTTTCTAATTATTTTTTTTACAGATATAATTTAGTAAAATTGTTTAAAAACAAACATAAGTTAGAAAAAAGTAGCAAAAAATACTTATAATAAATTATTAACAATATTAACGTAATAGCAAATTATCAATATACTTTGAAGTACAAGTTGGCAAAATGTATGTATTTACTTTATTGTTAATAAACTAGAAGTTGTTTATCTAAATTAGTAGGCAGTGCATGCTCATTGGTTAGGGATGGGAAAAAAGTATGGTCCATTAGCTGGAACTGGCCTGCCAAATAGAAACCTCTGGCGTGCGAAGATTTTTTAACTCAATACAACTTGTGCAAAACAACTAACACTCCAAGTTTTGTTTTAAAATGTGTTCGACCCGCAAAAAGATTTAACTGTAAATCTTGTATATCAACTAAAAAAGTTTCCCGCCCTATGACAAATTTAATTATAATAAAAGACTTTAAAAAATTCTAAGTGTAGTTTAACACACTAAAAGTTTTGAAAACTTTAAACTAGCTGGATCCGGATCTTACCGAATGAAAGTAAGAGAATCCTAATTTTGTGGTACCAAAAGATCACTAATTAAATACTGTTGCATATTTCGAAAGTATGTTCAATATATCTTAAAAATGTTATTAAAAACTTTCCCAACTTGATCAAAACTAACACTAAAAATAAAATATCTAGTATAGTAGAATTTACATCAAACAAATTAACTTTTTTAAAACATAACCACTGTTTTTATTTAACAAAGTACTACCTATAACCTGTATCATTTAAAACAGTGTTTGAAACAGTGCATTTTTAAATAATTGGTTTATAATTAGAAAATAATGTTTACTATGCTTGTATTTAAGTAGCTTGCTTTTTACAAAGCTTATGTAACACAAAAACTTATCCTTACGAACTTTTAATAGAAAGCAAAACACACTAATTGACGTAAAACGAATAAGGATTTTTTATTAAAGATATAAAACTAGTAAAAAGTGTTATAAAAACAAACCACTCAGCTAAACCAATCAAAAAAAAAAAAGAAGGTTTTAGCATCAATCAAGTTGAACAAGGGCAGGAAAAGTTTTCATGCGCAGTCTTTCAACTTCTGCACGAAGCACTGCAATTTCTTGTGCTTGAGCTTTTGCCATGTCGATAAGTCTCCTTCTTTGAGCAATAATCTTCATTCTCTTGTTTGTACCAATTGATGTGTCTTGGAGTTCAACTGTAATAATATTTCAAAATAAACTTTGGTGCAATCTATTTCAAAATAAACAGCATAGCTTTATATTTTCTTAATTCTTAATAAACCAGAGTTCTTTTTAAAATGTTTATATTAAGTTATTATAAATAAAACATTGATATTATTAAGGTCTTAATATACTAAAAAGCTTCATTTTCAATTCATTTTTTAAACTTTACTTTGTTGTTTATTTAAACTGTATTTAAAAAGTGGATTAAGTAAAAATTATCAACCAAAATAAATTAATTTAGTTGTTAAAATTTTTTGTGGTCATTCATTTTACTTCTTCAAATTTTGAGATCAGTTTTTTTTACTTTACTATACTAATAAGCTTGACCTGTGGTTGAACTCAAACTTTTTCCTAAAGAAATTACGTTTAAGTTGTTGCAAGATCAGCGAATCATATTATACCAGTAATTGAAAGAATCTATTTACTAGGTACACAATAGAACAACATGGTCGGCGTATCAATGAACCAGTGAAATAAGGTATTGTCATAAAACGGTGAATAACTTTTTGACCCTACAACTTAAAATCAGAGTTTTTATAAAAAGCTTAAATTTAGTTATAGAAATTTAAGGAAATTAGAAATAATGAACATTTTTTTGCAAGAGTGTGTATAAAAAAAAATTAAACTTTTAATTATTTTTTTAATTAAGTAATATTTTTATTAATTTTTCTTCATATTCCTTACCATTTTAATTTAACACTTCTTTACTACTCGCTTAAATGAAATTTTAAATTATAAACAATCATTTAACCGAACAAAACGATTTTTTAACGGTTTTTAAAAATGTACTTAATTTTACTTGTTTTAACTTTTAGGGTCATTCTTTACTTAAAAATTTAGTAACTGATTTTATCACTTAGTTTAATAATTATGTTAACTTAAGCTTGTCTCACGGCACACGTAAGTCCAGGCATTGGCCTGATAGACTTTGGCCGATGTTTTCTTTGATTTTTTTATTTCAGTTATTAAAATAAAACTTTGCAGCAAAAATATATGTTATTGTTTATCTATCAGGGGTTGCAACTGTTTTAAAAAAAACTTCTTCTAGGTTTTCTAATTTTCTTTTATGTTCTCTGATTTTTCCAGCTTTTTTAAAGTACTAGTTTTCTTGTCCCTTTTTAGTAAAAACTATGTAACGATATCTCCACATATCGCTCTGAAGAGAGTATAGAAAACGCAAAAAACGCGAAAACGGTATAAAAATCACCGCGAGAGAGACCAAGCGTGGTTAGTGGTCAGTTGTCATAATCGTTGTCGAGTCGTAGTAGTCGTAGCGCAGTTGCGTTGACGTTAATGTGTTTTTATAGGGGTAGGTATATGTGTTTAGTTTTCGAGCACTACTTTTGATTATTTTTAAGACGTACTTTTTAGTCGTTTACTTAGCATTATATTGTTATTGGGCATTGATTCATTTTCTTAGTAATCTACTTAATTTTCATTTTTGGGGTCGCTTAGTTTCTTTTCTAAGGTCGTAGGTTTTTACATACATTGTACAATAAACATTGAGTGTTAATTCGTACTTGTTTACTAATTAGAATTTAAACTAGTTAAGCTTAACTTATATATCTAGCATTTATTTATAGGCTAGATTATATTAGATTACGGTTTAGTTGACACCGTAACTGAGATCTTAACCTCGGTATATTACGGTTTATTTCATTTAAAATCAACTACGGTTTAGTCACCGGTTTAGCCACCGGTTTAGTCCACCGGTTTAGTCATCGGTTCAGCCAAGCGATGAGCACTAGCAGCAAGAAATCCAAACCTGTGTCAGTATACGACCGCTTGAGGTTACTGACGCTGAAAAGGGTATGGACGCTGGTTATCACATATCAAATATAAACCCAGAGCAGACTAACATAACATAATCATCATCAAGAGTAGAGGGTTATAACTACTTTATTGCTATTTCAAATATATCTTATTTCATTGCAACCTGTATTATTTTTTTCAATCAATATATTTAAATAACTTGTCATAATATTGTTTTAAAGTTATAGCAATGTACATAAATGGCTTATTATCATTTTTAAATCGCGATAATCTTAAACTAGATTAGATTTTAAACTTTATCATATCAAACTCGATCATATTAAGCTTGAAAAAATTAAACTCAATCATTTTAATTTTGACCAATTTAAAATCTATCTTTTTTATTTTGCTTAACAACTTGATTAGCAAAGGTCACAAACTTTCTCGGAAATATTGCACCTCGTTTTTTAAGTTTTTTTTTAAGTATTAAATGACTGTAGGAACAAACTATTTATTAGTTAGTTAAAGATAGTTTATATTACACTTTATTGCATTATATCCTAAACCAATTAGGATTTGTGGTTGGTTATATATGTAACGCGGGCCTGGCGGTTACTGACTATAACGCGCTAATATTTATAAATCCTAAGGTTAATTCTTGAGCTAATGTATTGACTGACTTAGCTAATTAATAAAGTAGGTTTATAAGTGTCAATTAAACTTAAACTACTGTTTAATGAAAGTAGGTTTATAAGATTGTAAATAACTTATACTACTTATATGACTGAAATCGAGTCTGTAAATTAAGTCATAAAGTAGAAGTTAAAGTTTGATAACTGTAAAACACAATTCTAATTTCTTACGACTCGATTTGTTGTTCAACTATTTTGTTGCCAAAATATTTTTTAGACTAATTGTCTGTTATAATCAAATATAAACAACAATTATCTTTTGGTGCCTCCTATCTTTAGTTAGGATACTTAATTGACAGCAAAATTTCAACAATATCTTCAATTAAACTTCCAGCGGTGGTAAATTGATTTTAAAAAATTACCTGAGTTTTCACCGTGGTTTATTTTATGACTAAAGCTTACAGTAACTTGAACAATTTTTTCAATTTCAAATGGCCGTATATGAAGAATGTACCAAATTAAATCGTGGTTTGTTTTAAAAATGAACTCTACGCTACTTTTTAAAGAGTTTTTGATCTTGTACGGCCACCGATGAAATATGTACCAAACTAATTCGTGATTTGTCTTAAAAATATGCTCTATGCTACTTTTTAAAGGTTTTTTGGATTTGTATGGCCACCTATGAAAGATAAACCAAACTAATTCGTGGTTTGTTTAAAAATGTGCTCTATGCTACTTTTTAAAGGATTTTATGGCCACAACGATATCTAAAAACAACTATTTAAAATACTTTAACAAAAAGCACTACAAACTAGCCAGGAGAATAATTTTATTTAAAAAAGTTTATAACTATTACTAAAATCATCACCTACTTTTTAAACTAGCCCAGTGTGTAACTAATTCAAAACAATGTGTGCAAATTTTTGAAGAAAGTTTATTAAGTCGGTGCGTAACAACACTATTGTATGTATATTATTTAGTCTTAACAATTTTAAGTATTAGTATTTAGATAACTACCAAATAAATTCCTTCAAAAAATATTAAAATTAGTTTACTATCTAATAACTTGTTATGCATAAAAAATAATGCAAAAATTCTAGTGCACATTGATACTTTTAATTAAAAGATCAAAATCGATTGAAAAGTACTTCCAGTTTTTTCACATTTTTAGATTGAAAATAATGATTTATAATATTGCTAAGTAATAAATGATAACCGTTTGTTGAATTGATATTTTGACGTTCAGAAACTTGAACGATTAGCTCGTTTACTACTTTATCAAGTTCCAAATTTTCGTTGTTTTTGCATCTAATTGTTTTGTTTAGCTCTTCAGCAGCTTCTTGTAAGAATCTCAATCTTTTTTGTTTCTCTTTTTCATTATAATCATACGTGACTTCAAGAGATTGAAGATACTCGTGCTGTTTTCCAGTATAATCATCTTCTTGGAGAAACTAAATATTGTAAAATTAGTTAATTATAAAAAGTATCCATGTTTTATTTTATTTATTTTTAACATTTCATACACTCTTTCATAATCGTAATTTCACAAACATTTTACGTACTTCAATTTAGTGTATTGACTTTTTTTATTTTTTGCTAACTTTACAAAATATATAGATAAAGAGTATTATTAAATATCATTATAAATATGCTTAATAATGACTTAAAACTCAAAAACATAAAGATGATTTCGTTATAAGGCTATAAAAATTAATTAGAAAGTTATTAACAACCTTGTGAAAAACAAAAACGGCTTACTTCTACGACAAATTTATAAGTTTAAAGTTGTTAAAATTTTCATACCTAAAAAGTATGTGTAGCTGTAAAACAGAAAATAAAACTTTAAGGGCATAGAAAGGAAATCACTTTTTGAAAATATAGTACTACATTTTATCCAAGAAATTAAGCTATTAGTTTTTTTAACGTTTATTATTTATTTAAAGTAGCTTTTGAGATAAAAGCGATCTATGTTAGAGAGTTCCATGGGTTCCTTTTGGAAGGGCTAAACTAGAGTAATTTAAAATCTAAAAATACAAATCTATCTTTTCTTCAGTTTTTCAGCAACCGTTTTAAAACTTTTTGGACTAACCTTTAAAGGACTAACTTCCCAAAGTTGGTCAAGTGGCCCCCTTGGGGGCCATAAGCCGTAAAGGGGCCAAAGGGGGGCCATAACTAGTCAAGGGGCCATAAGGGAGCCTTAAAATTTTTTTGACAGTCTTTAAAAATTACGTAAGTTTTTGCAACAGCAAATTTACAACTGTGACTTTCGGCCCTGGGTTTAGATTAAAAATGCACTTTGCATAAGTAAAATCTAGAAATAATTCTAGTGTTTAGGTCAGATATTATAATGTAAAGTTCAAATTTTTGCCTACTTTATTTACAGTCAATGTTTACAGTGAAAATCAACTAAAATATCTAATCTTCCAATTAAAATCAGAAATGTAAAGTCTAAAAATTTTGTTAAAAATATAGTTAATTCATCTGATTAGTATTTTAATTTCAAATAGTTCAATTTTATAACGTAATGTGAAATATAAGAACATTAATCTTGTATAGAGAGATACTTTATTTGTTTATCAAAACTGCAACTTCTTTTTTAATCATCATGCCAACCAGGCAGACTCGTATATAATTGTACTTCTCGTAATTAAGTATATTTTTATATCTTTATACTTCATTTTTTACAAAATAATGTTTGATTAAAACTAGTTGTACTGAATGGTCATTCTGTTATTTTCATATTATTTTTATTTTAACTTATTAAATCTTAATTATTTCATTAATTTTTAATATGCTTGGATAAGGTGGGTTAGGGATAAGAGTAAAAATTTTTAAAAAAGGCTTTAAAAAAATTTGTTGACTCTGCAAATCAGACTAACCTTTAAGTGTACTTTTCATTAAAATTTTTAAATAGTAAGTTCTTATTAGTAAGAAAAATGTGAACACTTACAACTAAGGTCAATGGATTGGTGCGGAGAAAAACATTTCGGTCATGAGCCTCACACTTTTTATTTTGTAAACAACTTTTGATCTGTTTCAAAAATTTGAACTTTCTTAAGTTTAGATTGTACAAAAATAAGCTTAAGGCAACATGTGTAAAAAAAGTATATGGTTCATACTAGCCAACAAATAAAAACAGTTAGTCACAGTTTATCAGAAATATCACATAAGAATGATAGTTAAGAAACCCTACTGCTTAATTACAGAGGTAACTAAAAATTATTTTTTTTAAATGTGATTTAATTATAATTGGAAATTAAACTAACTTACACTCATAGCACAAAGCTATATTTATTTATAAAAACTAGACATTTTTATACGCAGTATGCGCTAAAAAACTACAATTTTATAACTTATAGGTGCAACCATAAAAACGAAACTTGCTATATTAATATTAATAACCTAACTTAAAACTTAATTTTTCAAAATTTAATAATGTAAACAACATTTTTTTTCAAATATAGATACCTACTTAAATTAATATAGCAAGTTTCGTTTTTATGGTTGCACCTATAAGTTATAAAATTGTAGTTTTTTAGCGCATACTGCGTATAAAAATGTCTAGTTTTTATAAATAAATATAGCTTTGTGCTATGAGTGTAAGTTAGTTTAATTTCCAATTATAATTAAATCACATTTAAAAAAAATAATTTTTAGTTACCTCTGTAATTAAGCAGTAGGGTTTCTTAACTATCATTCTTATGTGATATTTCTGATAAACTGTGACTAACTGTTTTTATTTGTTGGCTAGTATGAACCATATACTTTTTTTACACATGTTGCCTTGAGCTTATTTTTGTACAATCTAAACTTAAGAAAGTTCAAATTTTTGAAACAGATCAAAAGTTGTTTACAAAATAAAAAGTGTGAGGCTCATGACCGAAATGTTTTTCTCCGCACCAATCCATTGACCTTAGTTGTAAGTGTTCACATTTTTCTTTTTTACTAAATCTTCTTCTATTTTCAAATCCTTACAATAAACTTTTTATATACTTTTAAGTGATGATAAAAGTGCCAACAACCTATTCTATTTATTACCAGTTTCAATGAGAAAAAATTCTTATCTTTTCAAATATTAATGAAAAAATATTATAATAAGATTTTATCAATATTTGAAGAGGTTTGAATTTTTCTCACTGAAACCTGGTAAAGAATAGAAAAGTTTAATTTCATTTAAACTATTATTTAAAGAAACTTTATTCTTTACAGTAAATTGGGCAATATTTTCAGCTAAGACAAGTAATTATATACATATTTTTAAACAAACAATATGGTAAAATTTAATATTTTTGAATTGCTATAACTTGTTTACTTTACTTTACACTTTACCTACAGGGTTGCCAAATACTTAGGACATTCAGGATAAATCAGGACATTTTAAAGTTTTTGAAAATCTCAGGATGACTCAGGACAGTTTACTGATTTTAAAGAATCTCAAGACAGATTTTTTCCAAGTTTTTAATGATATTTTGTTTCTAATTTTTTTCTACTATAACCAATTTTGTTAAACAAATTGATTTTCATTAGTTTTGAAAAGTTTAATATATTATTTTCTAAAAGATTTGAAATAACTCAATTTGCATTAGTATATTTTAAGAAATTCTAAAATATAGCCTTTTAGTAACAGTGGCGTGACGCTGTACTTATTAGAATGCACCAATTCGTTTTTAATCCAAAAAAAAAAATACAGCATAATTTTGAGAAGCCATATTGGAGGGGGCCACTGCCTTGTGAATTTTTCGAAGGGGGCATTAGAAAAAAAAATTGGGAGACCCTGCTTTAATAGATTATGAACAACTTTTAGTAAACATGTTTTCAAATTTCTTCCTTTTTTTTAAACAATCAAAAATTGATTTATTTTGTTTAATTTTTTTTTTTCAAAAATTTCCTTTTTAGAAGTTGCTCGTAAAAATAAAAATCCTGAAAGTTTAGCGAATTGAAAGAACCGTACAAAACTGAATTAAAAAATTGAGGTTTTAAATGTAAATTAAAATATGAAAAATCAGATGATAGATAAAAAACGCAAAAAACCGCGTAACCGACATATAATGTGGTATAATCTTCTGTATTGCTCTTCAGTTGATATAAACTTAGGTAAAGAATTTTTAAAGCTAGTTGATAAACACTTTCTCGATAGCCACTTTTATAATAACATTTTTAATAGAAAGACAGTTAAAGTTTCTTATAGTTGCATGCAGGGGCGTCGCGTGGGGTGTTGTACTGCCGCAATTGCACCACCTTTTATTTTATTAAGAAAAAACTAAGTATCAATAACGTTTTCGTTAATTTTTAAATGAAATTCTCTTATAAAACTCCAGTTTAAACAACGACCATTTTGCTCACTACACTGCCGCAAACTCTTAGCTGACTGCCGCAAATGAACTCAAAAAAACAAAATTTCTTCAAGAAGTGCAAAATCAATACTTTGCGGTAAGTAAGCTAGTTGAAAATTGCCTAAAACAGTGCAGGCTTAAGTATCATTCCACAAGCTATTTTAAACAAAAAATGAAAACAAAGCAGACCATGGGCGACTCGAGCACAGGTGATTCGAGCAGAAGCAACTCGAGCAGGGACAAATCAAGCAGGAGCAACTCGAGCAGGAGCAACTCAAGCAGGGCAACTCGAGCACAGGTGATTTGAGCAGAAGCAACTCGAGCAGGGACAACTCAAGTAGGGGCAAATCAAGCAGGAGCAACTCGAGCAGAGGCAACTAGAGCAAAAGCAACTTGAGCAGGGACAACCAGAATAGGGGAAAATCGATCACCGGCAACTAAGATATTTTTTTCTGCACCACCTAAGAAAAATACCACGCGACGCCACTGGTTGCATGAGTAATTTTAAAACTTTTATACAATCGCACAACAAAACAGTAATTTCAGACTTTAAAAATAGACATATCAAAGCTAATAAAAAAAAATAATTCTAGAAATAAAGTTAGTAATAACGTGGATATATATAATATTTCTAATTATACTAATCATATTAATAACAACAGTAATAAAAAGAAAATTTAATAGTAGCGGTAATAACAGTGGTAATGATGATAATCCTAATAGTGGTAATTTTAATTATGGTAACAATAATGAAAAACATATTAAAACTTTAAACATAAAATATATAAGCTGTAATGATTATTTTAATAGTAATGACAATGAAAATATTCATATCAATAAAACTAATAATAGTATAAATTATAATAATCAACGTATAACTAAAAGTATTGCTAAAATGATAAAGGAAAACTTAGAACAAGTAAGTGATAATTGTGCTAAAAGTATAAGTAAAATGCATAACAATAACACTATAAATAAATATTCAAAACCAACTAAGCCTAATAGTGATAAGTTAAGTAATATGCCTAAAACTTGTAATTGCCGTAAAATAAAAAAAAATAACTGCCCATTAAAAGGTAAATGTTTAATTAAAAATGTAATTTATAAAGTTAAAAGTAAGGGCCCTGATAAAATTTATATCGGAAGTACAGCAGGTATTTTCAAAGATAGATATGCTAACCATAAACATACTTTTAAATATATATATATATAAAACAAAGCACGCGTTTATCGGATTATGTCTGGAGCTTTTTTCACAGGTACGGTAAAAGGCTAAACATGGAGTGGAGTACTGTTTCAAAGATCAAACATACATCAAAAGGAGTAAGTAGAATTTGCCCAACTTGCAATACAGAAAGAGCAGTAATTGCAGCAGAAGACAAAGGCCTAACTTTGAACAAGCAGCAAGATTTATCGAATATTTGTCCTCACAACCGACGATTCTACTTTAAATAACTCTGTCTACTTATGCACTTATTTATTTCACAACATTTTCATATACAATCACAAACACTTACAAATTTAAAACTACATGTTTCTAAGCTGCATAAGTTATTAATTAATTTGTTAAATTTATTATGACGTAACACTTTTGCTCAACTTAATTTAATTTTCATTTTTTTAAAACTTGTCTATTCTTTGAGCTTTTTTGAGGTTAGTGTATGCTTTTATAAAATTTGTAATTTTGTAGACAATTTTTATATTTTTATGTTTTTATTCCAAACTTTGTTTTTAAACCATAAAGTTCGTTTTTAGTTACTACTCACATAAACATTATACATAATTATACATGCTTTTTTTTCTAATGAGTATTAATATTTTATAAACTCCGTAGATCTGTTCTTAAATTTATTTGAGAGCAGTGAAACGCCGTTAGTCGGAATAAAGTTTTGACACAAAAACATCTGTGGAAAAAATAAAAAATATAAATTTTATTAAGGCCATAGGGGGGGTCCGACTTTTTTTTTTACAAAAAATAACTTTGGATTTTATATGAAAACTTTAAATACAAACTACAAGCCTGTTTTCATAGAATTCAAAAATATAATTTAACTTTTGAGATATTTTATTTTTTGTAAAAAGTTTCCAATACAAACGTATGGACCGCAAATTTTTCGGGGTCAATTTTCTCGGAAATTTAAAAATTCACTAAAAACCTATCTCCTCCTTCATTTTTTGACCTAGAGACTTCAAATTTTCAGAAAATGTTCCTTTTAATATTTTGAAGAATCTGAAGGTTGGAATTTTTGAAATTTTGAAAAATAAAAATTTTATCCAAAAAAAACTAAAAAAAAGGGTAGTTTTTTGACAATATTTTTTTTTACTCAAAATTAAAAAAATTCCTACAATAGATTATTTTAAAGTTTAATGATACACATTCTGTAAAAATTTGAGAAAGATTACTCAAAAAATGAAGGAGGAGATAGATTTTTAGTGAAATAGTCTTTTTTCGCATTTTTAGTTTTCGCCTTCTATAAGGAACCTATTGAACGCCCTTTCTTTGATCGCTTATATCTCAAAAGTTACTTTAAATTTTTTAAGCGGTTAAAAGTGTCTGATAGCTCAGATTAAATTCTACAAAATAAGATCAAGTTGTAAAAAACAAAGTGGACCCCCCCCCCCCCCCCCCTATGGCCTTAATCCTTGTCACAATTTATTTACGACACAATTAAATAAATAATCAGTAACATCTAATTAGAGACTGAAAATCATATTAACCAAACAAAAGATACTTTTAATAGCTACATGGTCTATGTAAACTGGAAACGGGTCAAATATGCACGAAGACACTTTTGCACACGACAGTAAAAAAAAAAAACGGAAAAAAAATTTAAAGTAAAGCATAAATTAACAAAAAACTAAAAAAAAAGCTTAGGACTGAGAATAAGGGTTAGGGGTAACAGTGATAATAAATATTGAGTAAAGTAAAAATTTAAATTTATAACAATTAAAAAAAAATTCAACCCGTGCAAAAATTTCTTCGTGCAAAAGTGTCCCTTTGTGCATACTTGACTCTTACCCTTGTAAACTATACCTGCCTACTAAAATCTCTATAAATTTATCCATAAAACATATGTCATAAAATTTTTAAGATAACCTTGATAGAGATGTTTAGAAAAAAATCCCGGTTAGGCCTGAGCTATGCAGATAAGATTTCACTAAACTGAGGTGACCTGAGGAAAAACTACTAAAATGAAATGAAACAAATTACCTACAAGCAGGGGCGTCGCGTGGGGTGTTGCACTGCCGCAACTGCACCACGTTGAAATTTTGTAAGAAAAAAAAAGTATCTGTAGCGTTTTCGTTATTTTTTAGAACTAAATCTCTTTTAAAACTCCAATTTTGAAAACGACCATTTTGCCCACTTCACTGCCGCAAACTCTTAGCTGACTGCCGCAAATGAACTCAAAATAGCAAAATTTCTTTAAGAATTACCGCAAAATCAATATCTTGCGGTAAGTAAACTAAGTTGAAAATTCCCTAAAACAGGACATGCTTAAGTATCATCTACAAGCTATTGTAAACATAAAATAAAAACAAAGCTAAGCTACTGCAAAGGATTAAACTTGAGTTTATATACCCACATGGTTTTTTTAAATTTAACAGATCACTTCTATTAAAACTGGACAATAAAAGAACAAAACTTGTCATGAATTAAATATTTTGAAAAAAAAAAGATAAGAACTTTAAATCACTAAAGTCTGAGAAACTTGATTTTTTATTTTAATCTGCATACATAAACTTAATTATAATTGATTATTGTTATCATAAAATTAATAAAATATTTAATTAAATTATATTTTAATGTAAAGTTTAAGTTCTGAAACTAAAAAGAAGAAGTTTATTATTAACTTCTAGTTCATTAGAAAAATAATTTAGATTTATATTAAATGAAAACTAGTATTATTGAAACAGTCACATATTTAAATAAAGTAAGTAGCCTTAACTTAGAAACTTTGATTACTTAGAGTAGTTTAACATTTTAGGAAAATTTAGTCTATTTTATATGACTTTTGGTTTAATTTTTTCATAAACAAAGCAAACGTTTTAGATAAAATTGTTGATACATGGTTGCCTTGCCTCATAATCAGGATAACTTAGAAATGTTAAAAACTCAAGATGACCCAAGATAAATTAAAACAGACCAAATTATAAAAATACTCAGGCTGACTAAAGCATTTTTAGTTTTTTACTCTGAAAATAACAAGCTTATCTAAAATTAAAAAATAAGTGTTTTACCCCTATGGCCACATGAAAACTAACTAACCAATTTTTTACTGCTATAAGGGTTACTTATTTATAAAATATCTTTAAAATTCTTTAAAAGTTCAACAGCCTCACCAACTAAACTTAAAAAAATTGAGCTCCTGAGAAAAATACTGTCATCAAAATGAAAAACATATTAAAATTAAATAAAGAAAAGATACCCTTTTAAACTATTGATTTTAACCCTCCAAAAAAAAACATTAAAATTAGAAAAAAAGTTAATAAAAATCTTAATGTTTGTAAAAAAATAAGTGCAAAATAGTGAGGGGTAAGAGGGGGAAGGTTTATAGGCATTTTTTACATGTTGTTGTTATTTTAACTTTTTCAAAAAGCTAATAGTTACTCTTTAATAAACTTGAAATTTCCAATTAAACTTTTAGTTACAACCGGTCAAAGCCAGAGAGTACAATGATTTATTATACAAGGAGCAAATCAAAACAGCAAAAGAATACAATTTTACTGAAAACCTATATTCTCCATCATTCTTAAAGCAATTTTTATCAAACTTTTTCATCCTAAGTTTTTTAAAATTTGTTTACTTTTGTTGAAGAGAAATTTTAAATTTTTAAGTATCAATATATATTTTTATATATACAAAAAAAAACTTTTGTTATAACTTTTTTTTTCTTAGTGTTTCAAATATCTATTTCAGCAATTTGTTTTTTTTATAAAAGAAACATCTAAAGATTTAGAGGCCAACTTATAAAAAAAAAGATAAGATTTTAGTGATTTGATTTATTTCTTGTTTGAGTTTATATTATATTAATAAGGATTCCTTTGTACCTCTGACTGTGAGTTACCATATCTCAAAAGTTAATATGAATTTTTTATATTGATAAAAGATGAGTTGTAGTTAAATTAAAACTTTATAAAATAATTTCAGTCAAATAATTCTAAAGTAGATTTTAAGGGCATAAAAGGGGGGGTAAAACATTTTTTTAAGCGCTGTTTTAGTTTGTGCCTCCCATAAGGAACCTTTTATTGCCTTTGACTTTGACCAGCTATATCTAAAAAAATATATTGAATTTTTAAAATCTGTAAAAAGTTATTTTCTTAAATAATTTTTTTTTTTAAATAAATGTTTTATTTTTAAACAAAATTTCCCAAGTTACAATAGCAATTTAATGTAATTGTTGTAGAAAAAGTTCTTTTTTTAAGATAAAAAAAGAGTTTTAAGGAAGGGATTTTTTTTTTAAATTCTGCACCACCTAAAAAAATACCACGCGACGCCACTGCCTACAAGTATATTTTTAAATATAGTAGGAGAAAAGTAAAATGATATTTGTATTTGAAATGTTATTTGAACCGAAATATAATCACGAGCAAACATAAAAACTAAACGTATGATGATTAGTGTGAGTGGTTATCAAAAAAACTGAGATTAAACGCTCTAACTATGTACTTAAATTTATTTAAGAGTCTAAAAAAATAATTTATCATAGTTTTTATAATGTTTATAAAACTCTAAATCAAAGATGAGAACGCTTTTATAAGTGTGAAAAAGCACTGTTTTATCCACTCAAGCGTGAAAATATAACTAATTTTACATTTCATGTAACTTTTGACAAACAACTGAGAAAAATTTAAAATTTTTAAAGCGGTCTACCGGATCCGAGTCCGAGTCTTATTTTGAAACTTAGGATTCGGCCGGATCCAAATCCGAGTCTTATTTTGAAATTAGGATTCGGCCGGATGCGAATTCGAATCCGAAAAGGCTGGATTCGGCCGAATCCGAGTCCGAATCTTGGATTCAGTAGATCACTATTCAAAAGCGAATTTAAAAAATTTTATATAAAAAGTTTATTATAGTATATGCTTTTAAATTTTAAACACAGGTCAATGTTAGTTTATGCAACATCAAATGTTGGACCTCTAAAGTATATATTAAAAACAAACCTTCAAAATTATACCAATTTAAACAATAAAAATCCGCTTTCTTCGATAAAAAAAATTAAACTTACATCTTGTAAATTTTTTGTTAGTTTAAGCAGTTGTATGTATTTAGATCGAGTTTGAAGATCTTCCATTTGCATAATCATCATTTTCTTTTCCCATTCAAGTTGATGTATACCTTTTTTGAACTCCTTGATTTCAATCATTTTTGCTACCTTGCTATTTCCTAATTTCTGGTATGAGTATAAAAAGTTTACACCAAATTAGTGTCAATAAAACCTTAAGTGTCATATTAAACTTCTATTAGACTATATCTTTTACTTTAGTGTACAGGTGTATTTTTAATCAAATTAGGTAAATAAGCTTAAAACAAATTTTAGGTTAAAAAACTTAATTTTTTTTTAAATAATTTCATGATTATTACATAACTAAAAAATACTACCATAAAAGTGAAATTATATATACACTTCCAACTTAGACTTCTAAACTTTAACAATAACTAATCTATAATACTATTAACATAAAAAGTCTAAAGCAAAGTAAAAATTAAAATTAGCCTTTATTATCAACTTTTGAGATATATTCAGTTGTATCAAAAGTTTCGGACATAAACATATCAAAGAAAAATAATTAATTATTTTTGTTGAAGTCAGCAGATACTGATGGCTCAGTATCTGCAAGACCCGTTAACTTATTTTTTGTCTTAAGCCCTTCTTAGTCTTAATCATTTCTATTAGTATAGTAACCACTTAAACAATAACTTAAATTACAAACAACTGGTTATAAGTTACACAGCAAAGTTTAATATACAATATTTAATAACAAATGTTATTTAAAATTAACGTATTAAATCAAATGAAATTGTACAAAAAGTTAAAAAAGCTAAAGAATAATTTAATAATTTGGTACTTTCTTTAATAAGCAACAAAGTTTAATCTATAATTTGGTACTTTCTTTTAAAGCAACAAATTTATAAAAGTTCAAACGCTTAACTGAATTCCACTCAAAGATTCAATTCAAAGTGATAAAAAGTGATGTGTCATTCATCAGAGCTCATCAGTAACTGACTGTTGCTACAAAAACAATAGCATTTTGTATTAAAAATTGGTCGTTAAGCAAACGTCATCGTGCTATAACAAATTTAAACTTCGCAGTGTTACAACTACTTAATTTGTAAACTTATTTACTATTATCACAAAGCAGTGACAATTAGCGATTTCAGCACATTTTCCTTTCTTTGTTTGCCCTTTTTTGGCGTTCTTGGCCTGGCTTCAATGATAAGCCTGGCCAAGAGTAGACAGGAAAAAAAAATATACATACTGGTTCGCTTAACTCCTACTGACGTAACTCATTAACTGCTTCTCTTGCAGCTAAAACAGGTGGTCCGCCTGCAACTCGTCACACTTCTCTAGACACTGCTGGTGATCTCACAAATGTCACGAGTCCATGACATGACAGTTTTTTATTTCTTTTTTTTTAAATACCAAATTAGAAATTAAACTACTTTTGAAGATATGAAAAAAAAAAGAGAGAAAAACTTATATCAAATTTGTACAGGTATTTTATTAAAAAAAATTATTTTAATTGCAATTACTATTAAAAAAAATTAAACAACTACTAATAGAATGAAAAAAAATAGTTACCAGAAGCAATAAAGAAAGAAATAAAACTATAACCAGTTGTTTTTGATTCACTACTCTTAAATATACACAAACGCTTAAAAATATCAAAAAAAATACTTACGCCGAATAAACACTTAGAATTCATCCGAGCTAGATGCTTCGGCATAACTTATGGGGACTTTTCGTTCCCTTAAGTTGTACGTTTCAGTTTCCTCACAAGTCGTAACTCTGGGAACATAAGCTTTTACGTTCCTTATCCAACCCAGAATTACCTTTACCAACTCAGAATTCTTTTGAATAATCATACTTTGCTTTGAACAAGAAAGCACTTTATATGAACCATGGTAGAGTGTGCTAAGTTTATTAAGAGTGTGCTTATTTTGTCTCCGAAGCCAAACCCATTCGCATTCGAAAATCCCTGGTTCATAGTATGATTTATTATTGTGGCGCTTAAAGTGCCTACCACTTTTAGCCATCATATTTAAAAATACTTTAGTTTCTAGAGTGTTGGCTGTGGTGATAACGTCAGTACCCTAAATTTTGTCAAACATTACTCTCCCCGAGAGATTTTGGGCCGTCCCGAGAGCATATTGAGCTGGGGTATAAGGTGAACCTTTAACGAAGGTATTGTTTAAAGCTGCCGTTATCAGAGGCAAATTCAAAGCCCAATTTGTCTTATCAGATAACGCGCGAAGTGCAACATTGATAGTCTTATGTTGCCTTTCAATGAAACCGTTAGATTGAGGGCTGTAAGGGGATACCAAACAATGATCTATCTCTAACTGCTCGAACGCTTCGGTTAACGCGGTGTTAACAAATTCACGACCGTTATCAGAAACAACTACTTGAGGGAACCCAAATGGACCAACCCAGCATTGAAAAAAAGCATTCCTGAAAGTCAAAGCTTTCTTATCTGTGATCGGCATAGTCACAATAAACCCTGTGGCTCGGTCTTTGGCTGTTAAAATATACTTATTATTACAAGATGACTCATTTAAAAGACCGACAAGGTCTATGTGAACGAACTGGAATCGTTCCGTATTGTCTGGAAAAAAAACAATTTTTGGACGATTATATCTTGTGACTTTGGTCGCTTGACATACCACACAGCTTTTGACCCAATGAGTCACATCTTTTATTAATGTAGGCCAGTAATAGTCTTTTGCAATAGCTTCGATTGTTTTATCAATACCCAGGTGCAACCTATAATGGGCCACATTTTATGCTGTTTGGCGCAGAAATTCGGGCAGAATGATCCGCTTATTATTTTTGTCTATTACTACCGCTAAATTTTCTGGTTGTAAATATTCGACCGTTTTCTTCATGTTACGTGCGGTATCTACTAGCCCTGGTTCCTTATATTACAAGACTGCAATAACTTCCCTATTTATCATATTAAAGCTAGTTGTATTTTCCCTGTTCACTTCATTTAACGGACTACCTAAAGTTTCCTCTTCACCGTCTAAATCACCGTAATCGGACTCGCTGTCTTTAGTCTCCGACTCAGACGTATAAACAAAGTCAGAATCCTGGTCATACGCACGAACATGCATTGCCGACTGTGGGGGTCGGCTTAAACTATCCGCTACTACATTATCATGGCCATCTATATGCCTTACTATTGGATTAAATTCCTTGATTACGCATGTCCAACGGTGTTCCGCTGGAAAATGATAAACCCATTTCGTTTGTAATGGCCCTTTCTACTGATTAACTATCAGTACGTTTTATTAAGGATCTCCCCAATATTTTGCTTTGGAAGTGCTTAAAAGACAAATACACCCCGCGAAGTTCCTTATAAAAAGTAGATCGTACTTGCTTAAATGGAGGGAGCTTCTTTGAAAAAAACGCAAGCGGTTGCATTCCCCCATTTCTCCCTTCTTGTTCCAGAACTGCGCCAACGTGGCTGTCCGAAGCGTCCGTGAAGAGAACTAGGGGTTTTGTGTGGTCTTCATAGCTTATTGTTGTAATGCTATTGGCATTTTTTCTTTTTCGAGAGAGCTATCTAGTATTTAAAGTCAAATTACGCTTAAAACTGGCTTTTAGTTTTGGCTGCGTAGCAGCAACTTTAAGTCATGGCGGCTTTATTTCGCTTTTAGAGCACTTTATGAGTTTGGTTTAAACAAACACTTAGTTTTCAGCTACTTTGATTCATGTATTTTAGTCTTTTAAAAGAATTAATAGCACGATTCAATGGCTTTATGTTGTATAGTATTTTTATCACCCTTTTGTTTCGCAATTTCATTGTAAATACAGTCATTATCACAGACTCAAATTACGTTTATTAGTATAAGTAACTTATTTATTAAACCTTTAGTAAATAGTTAGTAAGTCATATTAGTTAATTTAAATCAACTATAGTTTAAGCGTTAACTTGGGGACAAATTAAAACACACGTTGCGTTATAAACCAGGCCCATAACATTGTATAAGTAGAACACCCCGTTAGCGACATGGTGACCCGAACAGCAAGTTAGTTGGAATTGAACACGAATACCTTCATGAAAAATTCTACGTTTATGTAGATGGTGACCCAAAATTTGTTTAGAATAAACACTATACCTACTTTCAGCAAGCAGCAGTATCAGTTCAATAAACACTATACCTACTTTCAGCAAGCAGTAGTATCAGTTCAATAAACACTATACCTACTTTCAGCAAGCAGTAGTATCAGTTCAATAAACACTATACCTACTTTCAGTAAACAGTAGTATAAGTTCAATAAACACTATACCTACTTTCAGTAAACAGTATTATAAGCTAAATCAACAATTAGAAGCCTACTATAATTGTTGTTTATAGAAGTCAAGCATAAAACAAAAAATTATCACCTATAGATAGTTATTGATGTTTTTTTTATTTAAAACAGTCATCAGGTCTTTAAAGTCAATAAAAAATTAATTTTTTTTACTCAGAAAAACAACTAAGTAATTCGAGTTTGTGAGAGATTTGAGTTGTTTTTCGCTAATTTTAGTTAGTTTTATCGTGTTGAATTTTTATGTTAAAGTGATTTGGGAAAGAATGATCGACATGTCTTAGAACTAAAATGTACTTGTTGCGTATGATATTATCGCAATTCATTCTTAAAGTGATTTTTCAAAATGAATTTTAAATCTTGTACGAGCAAGTTGAAACAAAAGTTAGTCTTGTTTTTAAGTTGTTCCGCCGCCTCGTCAAATAATTTAGTTATTTTTTAATCATTTAACACATTTTATTAAAAGAGAAATGTTCACTAAAAACTTAAAATAAAGTTAAATGCTTCTAATAATGAAACTTTCTTATAACATAAAGAGTTTAAAATGTCTATAAAAATTAGCAACTGTAAAGTTTAATTGTTTTGTTTTCAAACAATCGTTTTAATTTGAACTATAACCGGTAATAAACTTTTTAAACTGCATGTAAAAACATTGTTGTTTTTTTGTTAGTCCTTGTAAAAAATACTTGTATGAGGCTACCTCATACTTTTATGTCGAGCTCTTACTAATACTAAAAAAAAAGTTGTCTTAATTAGTTTAACTTTATTCAAATTTGTTTTTTAGCAACAATCTTATGTTCAAACTTTAAACAATATTATTTACAGTTGTACTATAATAACCTTAGTAATTGCTGGTAACAAACTTTATTACCATGTTTTTTTGTTGTTATACATCTCAGCATTTTTATAAAAACACATTTTTAATAAGGTCATTCGAGCTATTAAAAACCTTATTCAACATTTAAACTCTAACAAACAACTTTGTTTTTAACTTTTCTAGAATATTAAAGTTTTAAAAATAAGTACAAAGTTCACCAGCTATATATTTTACGAAAACAAGTTTAAACTTTTGATACGCATGTAATTGCTATTTCAAATGGCTCGAAGTTTCTTAAAAACATACTTGAAAGTACTTGAAAATACTTAAAGAAACTTCTTTGTATTTTTACTTGTGGTTAATTTAATTCAAGTGGCTAATTACACTCTATTTGCACTTTCGCACGAAAATGGCTAGAGAATCGAAAGTCATAAAGGAGTCAGCGAAGGAGAGGCAGAGATCTGATGTACCATCAGGAACACGTACGGTGGCCGAATAATTGTACCATGCTTTTAATTGTTTTCGTATGCTGGCAACTATAAAATTTTTGGTTTCGACTCACACAAAATGTTTAAGTTTAAAGTTTTTATTTATTTTTTTACTTTATGGACAGTTTTTTGATTTTTCAAAAAATGTTAATAAGTTAAAAGTAATGTTGTTTCCAAACCCCAAGTATAAATTCTAAACTAACTTATTTAGGGGAAGCAATGTAATGCTATTGGCATTTTCTACTTTTCGAGAGAGCTATCTAGTATTTAAAGTAAAATTACGCTTAAAACTGGCTTTTAGTTTTGGCTGCGTAGCAGTTACTTCAAGTCATGGCGGCTTTTAGCTGCACTTAGTTGTGAATAGTTTTAATCTTGTTTATCGAGTTTATTACGCTTTTAGAACACTTTATGAGTTTGGTTTAAACGAACACTTAGTTTTCAGCTACTTTGATTCATGTATTTTAGTCTTTTAAAAGAATTAATAACTCGATTCATTGGCTTTATGTTGTATAGTATTTTTATCACCTTTTTGTTTCGCAATTTCATTGTAAATACAGTCATTATCACAGACTCACGTCAAGTTAAAACGCACGTTGCGTTATAAACCAGGCCCATAACATGGTATAAGTAGAACACCCCGTTAGCGATATTGTTGCTGCTTCAACTAACAGAGCTATTGTTTCATGATAAGCTTTGATCTGACCATCAGTAAGTTTAATAATTGCCCTATTGCTTGCGTTAGATCCCCGAGAAATTTCATTAAGCGGTGCCATTATTTCGGCTAAGATTGGTATGAATCGATGATAGTAATTAATCATACCAATTACCCTTTTTAACTCTTTGCGCGTGTTTGGTAAGGGAAGTTTTTTTATCGCTTCTACCTTAGATTCAATAACATCAACCCCGTCAACACCTACTGTATCACCTAAAAAATCTACCTTAGTTCTAGCAAAAGAACATTTTGCTTTATTTAAAAATAAACCGTTTGTCAATAATGTTTCTAAAACCTGTTTTAAATGTGATATGTGACTGTCCGCGGAGTCCGAAAACACAAGAATTCATCTAAATGGGAATGGGTCACTTTTGCACAGGGGGACACTTTTGCACGAGCGTCACTTTTGCAAGGAGGGTCACTTTTGCACAAGCGTCACTTTAGCACGAGGGTACACTTTTGCACGAGGAGACACTTTTGCACGGTGACTCTTTTGCACGGAGGGTCACTTTTGCACGGCGAAATTTTTACACGTCAAAACTTTTGCCAACGTAACATTTGCATGACGAAATTTTTGTAAATCGTCACTTTTGCACGGCGTTATATTTTCACGTATATACTTATGAGCTGCGAAAATTTTAAACAATCAGTCAATTTTGAACGGAACTTAACTTTTGCACGCTTCTAATTTTTATTTCCTCAAATAAAATATTTTTTTTTGTCAACTTAAATAAAATTCGTCTTTAAACGCAAGTTGTTTTGTATGAATAGAATGTGTTAGTTTTTTAATGAAATTTTAATGCAAAGTTTTTATGAATTTATTGTTGCAAAAATTATTTTTCAAGTTAAGTTTCGGTCAAAGACCTCGTCAGTGCTTTAATATAGTTGTTAAATAAAAATTTTTATTTGAAGTTTTACGTAGAACAATATAATTACATACAACAATTCATTAATTCATATTTATAATCTTAATTAAAATAAACTATATGATTAACTAAAACAAACTAAAATTTCTAATTTTAGATAAAAACAATTTTGAATACTTTAAATAAAAATAATCTGAATCTCGTTAATTTTTAAACAGAAAGATAAGCTTCATTTAGTAAAGCTTTAAAACACGGATCTTGAGTATTATTTTTTACTTATATTCTTTTGATGTTAAAATTAGCATTATATAGTTGTTAAACAAATATTTTAAATTTGTTTTAATCTTAAACAATTATTAAATTTAAAAAAAAAGATGTAGTTAATTTATTTAGTGTAAAGGTATTTCAGATTTTACTTAATGCTTATTTTTTTAGTTTATTTTTTAATTTAGCGTGAGAATAAAAAGAGCAATAAAATAGCTTATTTTTCATGAATTGAACTTGAATTATTTCATTACTATAATGTTGCATGATCATGATAAGCCAATGAGAGAGTAACATTTGAAAGTTTAAAAATATGTTCAAAGAAAATATGCCATTTTAGTCTAAACCGCTGCAACATTTCAACAATGAGGTTTGGCAGAATTCTTTTTTTTTTATCGGTCAGTTGAAATAAGGAACAAACTTCCAAATGAATTAGTTTCTTGCAAAAATTAAAAAAGAAATCGATTAAAGTCAAAAAAGTTTTATCTGAATTATATTTGTGTTAGTAATATTAATAAGTAATTTTTATCATTGTTAATGTCCTTGGAGCGTTAGGTTTTTATTTTTGTTGTTAGTCAATGCATTTAAATATTTGACGTTTGTCGTTCTACATCAAAGCGTTAATAAGTATAAGTTTGTGGTTAAAATGTTGCTTTTTATGTTAACCGATAAATTTTATATCAAATTAATTGTTATTAATTAATAAATTAAAGTTCAAATAAACTAGAACAATTTACTGACACTTAAAGTATATTTTTATCTTAGTTTCTAAAAAAAATATTTTTTTTGTCCCTGGTATGAATATTTTATAAATAAATTTATTTTATCTTTCGTTAGTTTGTTTCTAACATTAATTATTCAATTTAAGATTTTAATTCTTTAATTATTTGCCTTTAATATAAGTATGATATAAAATTTTAGTTTTCAGTTTCTTTTTATGTTATAGATTTGGTACTAGCTAAAAAACTTTTTACCAAAATGCAAAATTAAAGTTCCGTGCGAAAAAGTCATCGTGCCAAAATGTCGCTGTGCAAAATTTTCATCGTAAAATTATGATGTTGTGAAAAAGTACCGTTGTGCAACAATGTTGCCGTAAAAACAATTCGCCGTGCAAAAATGACCCTGCGTGCAAAAGTGACGCCGTGCAAAAGTGTCCCCTCGTGCAAAAGTGACCCCCAAAAGTGACGCCGTGCAAAAGTGTCCCTTGGTGCAAAAGAACCTTGCGTGCAAAAGTGACGCCGTGCAAAAGTGTCCCCTCGTGCAAAAGTGGCCCTTCGTGCAAAAGTGTCCCTTAGTGCAAAAGTGACGCTCGTGCAAAAGTGACACCCACCCCATCTAAATATACAAAAGCGAAGGCCCCACATGAGGACAAGATACTATCCATAAACTGCTGGAAACGTGTTGGCGCATTCCTCAGCCCGAAAGAAGTCACCTTAGGGACGAATACCCCGGAATTAGTTATGATAGCAGCATATTTTCGTGGGTTTGGATGAAGAGGTAATCTACAGTAAGCTCCTTTAAGATCTAACGTGCTGAAAAAACGGGTACCTCCCGGAATTCTTTCCGAGAGCGTATCTATGCGCGGTAGCGGTTATGAAAATGGACGTGTGTGGGCATTCAAAACTGTATAATCAACACAAATACGCAAATCACTATCTTTTTTGGGCACTACCGTGATTGGTGATGCACACATGCTGGCATCTCTCTTTACAACAGCACCTCTCGCAATTAGGTCTGAATAATTTTTATCTACCTTTTGTTGACAAGTTTAACTACATCTTAGCGCCTTAATCATTCGCGGTTTATAGTTTTCAACTATAATCTCTAGAAAGTGGTTGTTTTTTCTCGGAGCAGTGTAATCAGGAGTTTTTGTAAGCTCAGGGTAATTCAGCAGTAGTGTTTCACACTTGGTCTCTAACGTAGTTATGTTATTACTGTCCCTAACTTCTGTATTATATAACACAACTACCGACGTAGGCAAGTCAGCGACCCTAAAAAGTTTAGTCGTTTGGTTAGACAATTGATGCGTCAATTCCAACGTGAAAGGGCATATTATCAGTTTGTTTGACATTAAAATGTCCATACCTAAAATTCCATAACTCCTATACTCTTGAGTAACACAAAAATTATGTTTAATGGTTTTTAAATTACCTAGCTTAAGGTCAACGCAAGCACTCCCTATGGGGTGGGTTTCATTGTCGCCAATACCCTTTATAGTTCTACTGAACGGCTTAAAGTAGTGGTTTATGCCATTTGTTAGATTCTTAGGCAATATAGAAACTTCGCACCCAGAGTCAATTAAGAAAAGAACGTTTGTAACATTGTCCTTTGCAAATAATAGACTTTGTGGAAACACATGACGAAGACAGAACGTACAACAGTCTTGTTAAGTTTTTACATGGCAAAGGTAGTAAATAGCCTCGTATCTTAGGTGCAAGCCCATCATGGCCAGAGCCAGTACAATTCCAGGATTTGTTTTTGTCAGCTAAGCAATGGGCAAAGTCTAAAGAGGAAGACAGAGTTAAATACTTTATGCACAAACATGCCCCTAATAATTAAAAAAAAAAATTAAGGAATGTTTTGGGCTCGAATATAACGAGTTTATTAGGCGTACGGAGTTTATATACGATATTGAACAGTTATGATATAATTTAATAATTTGGTACTTTCTTTTAAAGCAACAAATTTATAAAAGTTCAAACGCTTAACTGAATTCCACTCAAAGATTCAATTCAAAGTGATAAATAGTGATGTGTCATTCATCAGAGTTCATCAGTAACTGACGGTTGCTACAACAACAATAGCATTTTGTAGTAAAAATTGGTCGTTAAGCAAACGTTATCGTGCTATAACAAATTTAAACTTCGCAGTGTTACAACTACTTATTTGTAAACTTATTTACTATTATCACAAAGCAGGGAAAATTAGCGATATCAGCACATTGTAATATTTTCACTGAAATTTATTAAACTATTGTTTAAAATATTTTAACATGCAGGTTTTGCTTTAAATAGAATAAACGCCGTTAGTAAAACTATAAATGATACACAAAACAAACTATAAAAAATATATTTGTAATCTTATTACCTTGATGTTTTTGTTGAGCTGCTCAATAACTTCTCTTTGAAGCATAACACTTTCCTCAAACTTTGGAATAAATACACCACATTCTATTTCGACTTGGCCTTGTTTTAGTAAAAACTGCACATTTAAATTTAAACTTTCTTTAAGCTTTTCATCAATCAACCTGAGTAGATAATAATAATAGTGTACTGTATGCTAATTTTACATTTTATTTTCTCAAAATAAAACTTTTGTCAAAACAAATGTTGCATCTAGGTATAAATGATTATAAATATTAAGTCATTAGTATGCTTATTTAAAGAGACCCGAACAAAACAAGTTAGTTGGGATATAACAAAAGCAGTTTAGAAATTCTTCTTGCTTTATTAAACTGGCAGTATTAATAATTTTATCTTCTATTTTTTGTATTTTTTATTTTTCCTGAACTCTGTAGAACTGTGTTTATAGTTTAACACAGAGAAACGTACGTCAGTTCAATAGAGCAATTACCTAGTAAATTCATATTATATTGTATTGTAAAGTAATCTGTCGCTTGAGTAAGCATCCAGAACACAGCACAAAAATGCGTACTTAATCAGCAGTGCGTACCCAAAAATCCTAGTTTTTTATTACATAAAACCTAAAAATTACTAAATGACGAAGGTTATTAACTTCATATAAGATCTGTTGGTATTCATTATTACAGACCGCTGACTTTGCTAGGTACAGCTAAACTATGCTAAAGAGGCATGGTAGAAAGCTACTGATGATACTATCAAAAATGCCTTTTTTGAAGCAGACTTAAGAATAAGTTTAAATAGTGCTGTCACAGAGACCTTTGACAATTATAAACTTTTAGAAATTTTTAAGAATGTCAACGAATGCAACACATCAAGATATTTATTAGCTTTTAGTCATTGATGATGAAAGTAGTAAAATGACCCAAGAAGAAATATTAGAAGAAGAAATGAGTTTTTTTGAGAAAAAAAAACAGTTAATGAAGAAAGAACATAACATCAGATAAGGATGAGCTAATAGATGTTTGTGGCAATAGTCAAGTTAAAAAGCTATTAATACTCTTGATAATGTTTACAAAAAGTCTATTACTCTTAAAAGGAGAGCTGTCTTTAGCAGAAAAGTAAGTAGCTGTTGGTGAAAACAACTATGGAAAGCTATAACCAGATTTTGAAAACTTAAAAATATTTTGAAAAGAACTTGCGAGCAACAAAAAGTGTTTGCTAGATCAAAACAAAATGTTAAAATAACGACTTGTTTTCAAGAGAATTGAGTTGTAAATAAATGTCGATTGCACTGTTAATTATTTTCGTTTATCAAACTTAAAAAAGTTAATACTTTTTATTCCTATGTTTTAATCATTGGGTATGCAAATATCAATTACACTGTTCGTTAATACGTTAAATAAACTACTAAATGTTTATTTTGGATATAGGATTTAACAAACAATTTTTGACTTTTTAACTTTTTTTCTGATTCTTTTTACTTCTAGTTTTATTCAAATTTAATACAATAAAGTTTATTTTGAAATATAATGTTTTTGTATTTCTACTCTAAGATATGTTTTTTTTAATTTCAAAGTAAAAAAACAGTTGCATTTTGAACACAACGTTTTTTGTCTAAAAAAGCGTACTAAACCGGCAGTGCATACTCAAAAAATGCATACTTAACCGGCAGGTTACTGTAAAAAGAACTATAATAACCTTCATTGAGGGCTTTCTATAAATTACTTTGAAAAAACATGCTAAACAATTGTGATAAAAACATACTGATTTCTTAACAACAATAGCTGGTCCATAGTTTCTTGTATTTGTTCCATTTCACCTTTTTTTGTATTCAAAAAAAACTTCATTTCCAACAAAGTCATTGATGCTTGCTTTATTTTTACTTCACTTTCAATTTTGCTCCTTCTATAAAAAAAATAAGTAAAACTAAATACATTTAAAATCGGAATACCAACAACATATATTTAATATAGAATAAATAGATTACTCTAAATATCAGTCATTTTAGTGCACATTTAAACAATAACCAATTCTAATAACTTATCAAAAAACTTTATCAAAAAATTATTTAAATTAAAAAGTGGCACGTAGATTTTAAAACAATGTAAAATAGTTTTAACCGGATTGCACATAGTCTTTTCCATAAATCTAAATCAATACCATCAGGAACATTAGAATCTAACTCTTTAAAAACTTGATCACTATCAGGATGTAAAAACACAGGTGGTTTAACAGAAGGCTTGTAGAAACTAGCTGCTACTAGCTGAGGCGGTCTTCCCATTCTAAGTAAAATATGTATCACTATAATACTTGTATTATATAAATCAATCTAACTTAGCAAAAATATAGGATATGAATACTAACAGTTTATAAAACATCCTTTGTATTAAACTTTAAACGAATAGTAAAATAACTATGATTTATTAAATTAATTATTAGATTACTTATCGTTTCAAGGTTTTATATTTTTTTTGTTAAACGTAAAGCAAATTTAAAGCAAACAAAATTCAAGAAAAAATAAGTTTAGCTCTGTGACATTAAATAGTTCATTAAAATTAAAGATCAATTCATAACCTTTTTTTTTTGAAAAATTTTTGTAATTTAAATTTGAAATATTATAGTTAATATTTAATTAGATAACTTCTAAAAATGGTTTTCATTTAAAGCATAATTTTATCTACTTAGCTTTAAATTTCTTTAATTTTTATTCATATTTGCGTATCTTATTGTTTATAAAAGATAGGTTATCACATATTTGTTGGTATAATTTTTATATAAAGTCAGTTAGTTTATGAATAGTATTTAAACTTTACATCATGGGCTAGGACTGAATCGTAAATAAATGTAAAATATTTGCCTACCTCAACTGTTTTAAGGATGCTTTTGGTTAAGTTTTGGCTACGGAAGTAAACCATGATAAAAATTTAGACAAGAAAAAACACTAAATTTTAGTGAAAAAATTGTCTAAACATGACCAGCTTTTTATATTAGGTGATTTAAATGCAAGGATGGGATTCGAATTAAGACGTTTTAATTTTGGAAAATGAGTTTAAACGGTCAGCGCCTTCTATTGTCAATAATACAATATTTATGCAACCAATTCATCGTTCAAAACTAAACCGCAGCATAAATTATCTTGGTGACATCCCTATTCTAAAAACTGGCACCAGCTAGACTTTATTCTAGTAAAATGTTATCATATAAACCACGGTTTTCTAAAATAGGTTACGTGGCCCCCTTGGGGACCATTACAAAAATTTAGGGTGCCATCAACAGCAAAAAGGCCACAGGGTTGTCTTGAGGTCATAATTTAAAACTTACACTAGAAATACTGGAGTTGATGGTGAAGAGAAAAAAAAAGTCCTAGGCGTTTTTAATGGTAGTTTTAAAACTTAAACTAGATAATAGGGAAAAAAATTAGGAAATTTAGGATGCCATAAGCTATAAAAGGGGGAGCCACAAGGCTATAATTTGAAACTTACACTAGATATTGTAGAATTGATGATGAAGAGGAAAATATAGATAAAAAAAGGTCTTAGGTTTTTTTTAGAAAAATATTGTTAGAGGAGGCCATAGCCTTTCAATTTCTTTAAAGGGGGTCTTTTGAAAAAAAGTTTGAGAAACCCTGGATTAGATATAGTAGCAATACAAGAATTAGAAACTTCGTCTAATAAGGTCAAGAAATTCTCAGCTCTGATGCAATATGTCTATTCATTCACAGGCACATCTACTTTTAAGTCTTAGTCTATGATACAAAAAAGTATATACCTGAATAGCCTGGAATCTTTTGGAAAGCAGAAACATATAAACAAAAACTGTTTTTAAAATATAACAAAACACGTTACATTTTTTAACAAATTAATTTGAGTACTTTCAAGTAAGACTTGTTAAAAATTGTATCTTACTAAAAAAATACTGAATTTAAATTGAAATAAAACTATAATTTAGTTATAACATTAAAATTTAAAAAAAAAATTTTTTGACTTAATAACCAAGTGTAAAAATTAACTAAATGCTAATACTAAAAAAAATTGCTGTACTAATAAAACTTATTAAATTAAAATCTAACTAAAATAAACCAGCGATGAAAACTAACATCATTAATAAAACTATACTTTTAAAAACAATTTAAGGAACCAATTACTTTAAAATTACTTAAACTTTAAAAGTCTAGTTTGATATACGAACTTTTTTTGCTTACATAAACTGGGCCTTAAAGATTAAATGCATATGGCTTATAGAGTATGTAGCTGAAAAGAGTTCTCCTCCGCTCACTAAAACTGAAAAGTTCTCTTCTTTATAATTTCTCGCACATTCATTATTGGCTAACAATTGTTTTCCAACCGCAAAGAAGCATTTTTACACAGGTTTCTCCGAACGACCATCAAATCAACTTTTAAAGATTTTCGAAACATGCTGATTGATTCTTACGTGAAACCGTTGAGATGTTTTTCCCACGTAATCACTAACACAGTGACAACTAAATTTATAGATGATGTTACTTTCTTCATGGGTGGGAGAAACATATTTGTAAATTCCACATAGAGGTCGATCAGTATATAAAATTGTTCTTAAACAAACAGAGCCAAAAACCTGGTTTACTACGTCATATATTTTCTCAGAAAACTTCTCAGAAATATTTCCTAGGTACCGTAGTTTTAAGTACACAGGACACTTCTGAGGGCCAATCATTTTTAAAGCTGTTGAACTTCTTTTTTTTTATAACTTTCGAAACTAAGTTACCTGGATAACCAAGGGAAAGGAAAGTATTATAAAGTGTTTTCAACTCGCCTTCAAGATAGCAAGGAGAACAAAGTCTGGTGAAACGCTTCACCATATCGGTTAAAACTCCTAACTTCTGCTTGACTGGACCAAAAGATGCCCACGGGACATATAATGCCTCTGAATTAAATTTTCGATGGATTTTAGTTAAAATTTCCCCATCAATTGATCGCTGAATACAAACATCTAAAAAGTTTAATAGATTGTTATTGTCTTCTTTTTTTGCAATTTAAAGTTTTTGTGAAGATTATTTAGGTAATTTAGAAAACTGGAACTTTGTTGTTTATTTTCAAACATGACAAAAGTGTCATCTACGTATCGAAGATACACAAGAGGACTTTTACATTTCAAAAACAACTCACTTTCTAAGTATCCAACAAAAAAACTGGCCAAGATAGGACCCAAAGGTGAACCCATTGCAACCCCATCTACCTGTTTGTACATTTTACCATCAAAACTAAACTCAACACCCAAAACAGCCATGTGCAACATTTCTTTGCACACGAACTCTGATATCTGGGGGTGTTTTAAATCTGAATGATACAATATTTTTATGCAGATTTCAATAACCTCCACTACTGGAATATTAGTGAACAAAATAATGATATCATATGAAATCATATAGCTTTTTTTGACTTTGGAAAGAGAAATTAGTTTTATTTTTTAAATTTAAAAGAATCTTTAACAGAGTAATTTGAAAATTTGTCTAAAACAGGTGCAAGTGTTTTTACTAAAAATTTTGCCAAATCATTTGTGGCATACCTATCATAGATAAAAATGGCCTTAAAGGGCAATTGTTTTTATGTATTTTAGGAAGACCATAACATTTTGGACGTTGAAAGCCTACCGGTCTGATTGAATTGTACGTATTTTCACTAATGAATTTATTTTAGTATCAACCTAACATTTTCCTTTGATACGAAAGTTCAATGCGTGCTGTGAAATCAAAAGAATTTACACAACCTATATGTTTGAATTAAGTACAGTCGTTTAATAAAGTTTCCATTTTACTAACATAATCTACAGAGTTTGAAATTACAATAACAGAACCTCTATCCGGTTTTGTGATTATGATGATGATATCGTTTTTAAAGTCTCTCTTATGCAACCCTTAATCATTCTGAAGTATCCTGAATCAACTTGTGTACCACTATAACTATGCGCAAAATCACGAAGTTTGGCATCTAAACTGTTATGAGCTTCAGTAATTATTGGCTTATGATGATTTAACTGTGCTGACAAAGATTCAAAACTACAAAGACTACCTCACGGCTTATATGTTTTAAGGGTATTTAAAACTTTAAACCCAGTTTAAAAAAAAATATTTCAGATAATAATTTCATTAAGAGCTTTAGTAGATAGGTTTATAATCTGACAATATTATCATTAGTCACACCAAAAATTTTCTTTTTCAAAAAACTTAATGATTTATCATATTTTTTAACTTTTTAACTTTTCTTTTTTATCAATATTTCTTAACAAAAATTCAAAACTAATTATAAACATTAAGTTTTCTTACCAACAAAACCTCATAGATATTGATTTATGGATTTCTCTACTAGACAAATTAAAAATAAGTCTTAAATATTTTTATTTTTCGAGTAGATAAATCCTTAAATCAATATCAATGAGGTTTTGTTGGTAAAAAAACTTAATGTTTATAAATAGTTGTGAACTTTTGTTGATTTCATCATTTAAAAAGAACTTTCCTTTTTTGGGACTGGATTTAAGTTAAGACTTATCTTTTCTAAATTTAATGAAAGAAGGAATTACCTTGTTTTGAATGCGTTCGTTAAAAAAACATTTTGAAGAAGTAGGTTTTGGATTTTTCTTCTTTTCTTTAGGAGATCATCTAAGAAATTATAAAGAAGAGAACTTATCAGTTTTAGTGAGAGCGGAACTCTTTTCAGCTACATATTCTGGAAGCCTTATACATTCAATCTTTAAGACCCAGTTTATGTAAGCAGAAAAGTTTAGTATACCAAACTAGACTTTTAGAATCCTTATATTAAGTAGTTTTAAAGTAATTGGTTTTTTAAATTGTTTTCTAAAAATGTAGTTTTATTATTGTTGTTAGTTTTTATCGCTGGTTTATTTTAGTAAGATTTTAATTTAATAAGTTTTATTAGTACAGCAAAGTTTTTTAGTATTATCATTTAATTAATTTTTACACTTGATTGTTACATCATTTTATATTTTTAAACTTTAATGTTATAACTAAATTACAGTTTAATTTCAATTTAAATTTATTTTAATTTAGTAAAATACAATTTTTGACAAGACTTACTTGAAAGTAGTGATCTACCGGATCCAAGATCCGGATCCGGCTGGTTTCGGCCATTTTTTTGCTTAATCCGAATCCAGTTAGTTTAGATAAACTTTGTCTTCCGCGATCAGCTTCTTTCAGTTTTACATACTTACATTGTTGTTTTTTTAATATTTAATATATCTATTATTTATTTTCAGTTTATTATTAACAAAACAATGTTAATAACAAACTGTGTGAAAATAAATAATAGATTAAAATTTCCTTAAAGATATTTAAGTGGAGAACATTGAATTGTTTGACTTAACACAAATTACAATATTATATTTAATATATATTAAACTAGTCAAGCGAAACAGACTAATTTAAGTTTAGTTAGTTCAATCATTTGTTGTAAACATACAGGTACATACATCCATTAGAGTAAAAATAGTGAATTGTTAATTTAAAGTTTCTTCCAGATTATATTCTTCTACTGACTCTACAATTTAGTTTTATTTATAAAACTAACATATTTTCTTTTTTCAATATAAAACATATATTTAAATTTTAATGTATCTCAATTTGTTAAAAGTAGTTACAATTTTAATTTAAGTATTTTGTTCTCGTTTAAATATATTAAATAATGTAATAAAAAGCTCATTGAATATTTGATTACTATAACTTTAAGAGGCAGTAATTGTTCAAATACGGTTCCTATAGTTTCGAGCTAGGTTCTGAAGAATTTTGACAGGATATGCTTGTTTCAGGGATTTGTTGCTTTGGAATGTACAATTGGAGATTAGTGACTTTGGAATTGTTGAATATTTTGGTTGTGAAAGTTTTAGTTTATTCAGTTTGTGCCTTGTATAAGTTTTATGTTTATGTTTATTTAAGGCCATAGGGGGGTCCAAATTTTTTTTTACAAAAATTAACTTTGGCATTTATATGAAAGCTTAAAGTACAAACCAGTTTTTATAGAATTCAAAAATATCATTTAACTTTTGAGATATTTAATTTTTTGTGAAAATTTTCTGATACAAACGTATGGACGGCAAATTTTTCAGGGTCAATTTTCTCGGAAATTTTAAAATTCACTAAAAATCTATCTCCTCCTTCATTTTTCAAGCAATCTTCTTCAAATTTTCAGGAAACGTTCCTTATAATAAAAGAAAAAAACGTTACTTTAGAATTTTAGTAATTTAAAAAAATAAAAGTTTTATCACAAAAATTAAAAAAAAAAATGTTTAAAAAAAAAAAATTACAAAAAAGATTTTTATTCCAAAGTAACGTTTTTTTGTTATTGTATAAATAAAGCTTAGACTCTAAAAGTTTGAAGAAGATTGCTTGAAAAATGTAGGAGGAGATAGATTTTAAATGAAATAGTCATTTTTTTTGTTTTAGTTTTGCCTTCCCATAGGGAGCCTATTATGCGGCCCAACTTTGACTGGTTATATCTCAAAAAATTATTTGAATTTTTTAAAACAATAAAAAGCATCTTGAAGCTTAGAAAAAACTCTATAAAATAAGATCAACTTGTAAAAAACATGGTTTACCCACCCCCCTACGGCCTTAATCACTGTAATTTGTTTTTTCTTTTTATGTTAGTGTCTTTCAGTTTAAGTGGCTTGGGTTTTAATGCCTAGGTCCTTCGTTTGACAATAAACTTTAATAATATTAATAATAACTAATTTATAAATTTTTCATTTTACGAAAATAAACTCTTTTTAGCTCTGGTTTAGATGAAAAGTAGTATATAGTAGTGTTAAATATTTCTGTAAAACGTTTAAAATTGTGTTGAACAAGTATAATTATATATATATATACAAATACATATAAAGTATTTTCTCAGGGATAATTTTTATAACAAACTAGAATGGCAACTTGTGCGAGATGTTAAAACAAGGTGGAACTGAACCTACCTTATGCTGAAAAGACTAGAAAAATTAAAAACAGGTGTCCAGAACTACGTTGCTAACAATAAGTTTAAACCTGAAAAAGTTCTTACAGCTGATAAACTGAATAAGCATAAATCTGTTCTCTTCTAATTTTTTTATTTATGTCAATAAAAGTTTATTCGATGTACTGGATTCCATTGTAAACATAACATCATGATGAAGATTATTCAACTTTTGGTTGAACTCATTTGCCGTTATTTTGGTGAAAATGTCGTCGACATATATAGTGTACATTTTGGGTTGAATTTCACTTAAAAGACCTGTTTCTAACTTACTAGTAAACCAGTTAGCTAAAAGAGGGGTCAATGGTGATCCAATGGATAGTCTATCCACTTGTTTGAAAACTTTAATATTGAAAACGAATATGCTTATTTTTTGCTGGAAAGGAAATTATTAAATGGAAAAACTGTGGTCATTTTACCTAATTTTGAACACTTAGGCAATTTTAAAGTATCTGCTTTAAAATTAAAACAAAAAAATTAATTTGTTACAAGCTTATATTTGAAATGTTTACTTTTGATTTATATCTTGTGATGTTAATAAAGTAACCTATGAGCTGGTTTGTGTTTTACTTAACTAGCTGGTTTATTTTTACATACGGGCACCTATAATTTTGGCGAAGTGCTAGTTTTATATTTACTAAACAAAAGGAAGTATAAAATTAAATCTTAACATCTGAAAATCCAGTAAACTAATTTTTTTTTTAATCAGCTGCATTTGTTTGAAAATAATATCTTATGTTTTATAACTTCTGTAATTTTAAGCTTTTTAAATAGATGAAACTGACTTAGGTCGTTTCTTAAACATTTTATATAATTGTTCAACAGTGGAAGTAGATTGATCAGAAAATTCTCGTTTAAAACCACGATCAATTACTTTGTCATCGACAGCTAAACCGTCGCAAGTATCCTGAAAGTCTTCTACTAAATTTTCAGCTTCGTCCATATCTTCGCGTTTTTCTACCTGTTTAAAACGAAAAGCTTATATAAAATATTTTAAAGTTGTATTTACTGAACTAATCTAAAATAACAACTTTCAGTACATAAATAAAGTTTTTTTTTCCTTTGTAATGAAAGTGCAATTTAACAAAACAGAAAAGGGGATTTAAATTTTTAAGTTAAATCCTTAAAAAACTGACATTTTCCTGTACGATTTTTATCAGCAACTGTTATAAAAATTGAAGACAAATAATACTTTGCATATTTTAATTCAATGAAGCAGTGGATAAAAAAATATTTTAAAAAGCGCTGTTTAATATTTAAAAAGTACCATAAATAAATTAATTAACAGCTCATTTTAATAACTTTTTATAGCTGATACAAAATGGTATTGAATTAGTTATTACATGTCGCTAAAAATATTTTTTATCAATATTATGAAATTATATCAATATTATGTTATGTTATGAAATTCCATTCTTCATAACTTTTTATAGTTTAATTGAGTGCTATCGCCTCAAGTGTGGAAGAAGACGTTGTTATCGTCGGGAAAGATTCTTCCAGTATATCTTATTTTTGTTTAGAAAGAAAAAAATTTACTAAGAAGCCAGTATACAAAAAATTTATAACTGTTCATTTATATTAAAAAAATTAAAAAACGTTTGTCGTCAGCCTAAATATTCCTAGAATTAAAAGCCCACGGAAGTTTTTATAAGTACAAAAATGACTGATAAATTTAAGTTGTATTTTTTAAAATTTTCATTCTAATTGCTTATTGTGCATTTTCGTGTTTATATAAAGTATTGTAAGCATATCTGCACATATCGTTCTGAAGAGAGTTATTAAAAACTCGAAAAACGCGAAAATGGTATAAAAATCACCGCGAGAGAGGTCAAGCGAAGTTGTTGGGTAGTCGTGGTATTCGTAGTAGTTGTTGTCGCTGTGGTAGCGTTGTTGAAATATCAATGTTAGTGTTAGGACATTAATGTGTTTTTTCGTAGGGATAGGCTATTTGCTTAGTTTTTGAGCATTACTTTCGATTATGTTTGAGACGCACTTTTGAGTCGTTTACTAAACATTATTTGTTATTGGGCAGTGATTCATATTCTTGCTAATATCACTTATTTTCATTTAGCGAGTCACTTAGTTTCTTTTCTAAGATCGTAGATTTTTACATTGTACAATAAACATCGAGTGTTAATTCGTATTTGTTTACAAACTAGAATTTAACCTAGTTAAGCTTAAGTTATATCTCTAGCATTTATTTATAAGCTAGATTGTATTAGACCTTTTGCAGAGTACGTTTAATTGTAACATACTCTCACTAACCCGATTAGTAGCACTAATCAATTATATTTGAGTATGACTGCTAGCAGCAAGAAATCCATACCTGTGTCAGTATACGACCACTCTAGGTTAGTTACTGACGCTGAGGAGGGTAGGGACGCTAGTTACCACATACCAACTATAAACCCTGAGCCGACTAATACAATAGATCAAATTGTAACAGCAGAGGGTTATAGTATTTAGATTGAATTCGCTCAATAATTTTTAAAACTATATTGTATAGCTTTGGTATTAAGTTTTAGACTTAAACAATATGTTTTTTTTTACAATTTATTACTTTAGTTATTACTGATCTATTTGTTTTTGTATATATATATATATGTATATATAACAAACAGTAATACTCGTTTAGTATTGAGAATAAATAAATACACTATAATTACAAAAAAAACAAGTAAGCTTAACACAAGTATAGATAGGAAACAAAGCAGCAAGTGATTCAAGGAAAAGCAGCAAAAACATTATACTACCTTATCTATTCCAACCTCCCTACTGTTTATTAATGAAGATCACACAAATATCAAATTTTTCAGCTTGATAATTTAAGCTTTGTAAACATAGACTTAAAAATACCAGTAGAAACAAGTGTAGTGATAAAGTATTACGACTTAAAAGTTCTATAGCTAAATAGCAGAAAGGATTTAAGACTATCAGATACTAACAAAGAAAAAAATATTCATTAATAATAAATCTATGGTAAAATTATGTATTTGATTTTATTTAAAATCTTTGGCTCATCATTTAAACATCTTCTCAGACATTGCGTACATAGATATAAATTGCAATTATTAATTAAGTTTAGACAAACTATTAAATACTGACTATCAACTTAGAATAAACTTCAATTAGGTAATTGATATGCCTGCAAACTGTATTTTGTTCATCCTCTATTAAAGTTGAGTATGTAAGTCTTGTAACTTTAAGCTCTTCCTGATTAATAACCATTTCTGTTTTTGTTTTTCTGCGTCAAAAAAAAGGCTTGTAATGCTTAATTTTTTTTTAATATGCAACATTAACTATCAAAATTACTTTTTTAAATGTTTACAAAAAATTAAGTAAGTAATATTTAATAAAATAAAGTTGCAACTAATTGAACTATATACTTTTCAAAAATCAAATGTTTTAAGTTTTAATTAAAAAATTGTTTTTAAATGAAAACAAACTTTATAAAAAGATCGTTTAAAACTTCGTCGAATGCTATTTTTGTTTCCAAGTTTGTCTGTTGTAATTTCTTCATTTCAACATCCATACTTCTTCTAAATTTTTCTCTTTCAATTTCTAATTCTACAAAAAAAGTATAGACATGTAAAATTAAAACATTGAAAAATTTAAATAATGATTGTTGCATCTGATTTTAAACACTTAAATATAATCCTCTCAAAATATAACTTACTCATTTATGTAAGATTATTTTTATTATTTACGTTTATCTATAAAAATCTACAAGAATATTATGTTACCTTTACATGCTTTAACGTATTCTTCATTTGCAAGAGATTCTTCTAATGTCCAATCTTCTACAGCTTTTTCTTCTTTTAAAAACGTAGGCTTAGGAACATCCTGTCAAAAAAAAACATATTTAAATGTTTTTAAAAGCATGAAGACATTACTTTAAAAGAAAGTTATTCTATAAGTGAGCGAGTATGAAAATGAATTTAAAGACCAATATAAGTATCAAGTTTTAAATACTAAAATTAAACTAAAAAAATAAGTAATATAATTTATAAATGTTTTTCCCGATTACTATAATTTTAATTTCAACTCAAACTAAACTAAAATATATTTATTACCTTAATTGTAATAGAATTTTAACTAGGTTTTACTTAACTTTAGTTTTGGTTTGATTTTTATTTAGGTTAATTGTATATACAGCTTAACTTTAGTTTAATATTTTATTTTTATTACTATATCTAAATGATATTTTTCTTCAATTGATTATACTTTCAAAAAATTCAACCATGCAAAATGACGCTGTACAAAAGCGGCAACTCGTTCAAAAGTGACTTCCGTGCACAATTTACTCGGTTTATGTAATAGGTAGAAAATGTTTCTTCTTTCTCACTTAAATATTTATTTGTTGTTTAACACGAACTTTTTTCTGTCTAAAATCTTTACAGATGTCTACTTAAGTAGATAACCAAATATTTTGTTCCATATTTTTTAAATAAGTATTATTCCAGTACTCCTCGGCGTTAACTTTGAAAAAACTATAGAAAGTTTAAGTGCTTTTGATGCTTATATGTATCTTGTTTTGAATATGTCGAAAACAAAAATAGGTGAACAAGTTTAAAACATGGAGCGCAATCCCATATTTCATATGTAAATTGAAAAGAACGCACAAAAAATCAAACTTATTCGCGGAAACATTAACAAAATAGCTAATTTTATTTAAGATGGTAGTAAACTATGTATCATGTCTAGAACGGTAGACATCTTTTAACCTCGTAAACGGAAATTATTTATTGTAGAAATATTGAATAAGTCTTTACGTAAAAAAAATACTATCTAGCTTTATATAAAGCAGACGTTAACTTTTTGAAATTGCGCACTTGTTTAGAGATCTTGTTATCCGCAGATATCATTACTACCTTTCAAAAGTGACTTAGTTTGAAAAAAATTAGATTGCCTTTGTTCACTGAACAAGTATCTAACAACCGGTAGAAATTATAACCCTTTTAGATATCTTATGGTTCACTTATGCTTTTTATTTCATATAGTTTAAGTTTAGCTTTTGTTTGTTGTGCAGTGTTCTTTCATTTAATATGCACTTGTTTAAGTACGTGTTTATAAATTGTTATACCTAAATCGAATTGAATGACATAAGATTATTGCTTTTATTAAGAGCACGCAGAATATGCTCTTTTATCTTTATCTACTCTAACCCCATAAGCAAATCCTACAAAACCATGTGCTTTTAAAATAATAAGTATATTTTATCTTGAAAATCCAGATGGTATAGCAACAGAAAAGAAAAGAAAATGTAGTAATAAAAAAAGTGATCTAAAATAACAGGTTTTAAGGGATATAATTTGTTAACTTTCATCACCGAAACGCAAGCTTTCCTAAATAATAACTTTAAAGAAACAATTAGAAGTACTTACGGTTCAGTTACTTAAAAAATGTGCATTTTACTTGTTAACTATTCGATTGATTTATAAAAGACGTGTTCCTGATCAAATAAAGCAAAATATAGTTTACCATTTAAAAAAAGATAAGATATAAAATGCATTTATATATTATCAGAAAAACTTAATTTAAGACTAGCATCTTACAAATTTTCTCCGAAAACTTAAAGTTTAAATAAGTTTAAATGAAGAATAGTAGGAAAGAAAAAAATTATTAACTTAATTGTACCACTTTTACAACATGTTTTGTTACTCAGTGAATGTACAATCATACATTCTTATAACTTTTGATTTAGTTACCAATAAGTATAATAATAGAGTAATAAAAGGTTACATTTTTATTTTAAGTAAAATAGATGAAACATCTGCTTATTTATTTATACATTTGGACTATAACAATAAAACATACAATAGAAAGTACATCTTCTCTTTTAACTTGCAAAACTCCATTCATCATATCATTTAGTCCCCTCTCTCGCTTGTTGTTTAACTGTTCTAGTAATCTTTTTTCTTCTTCTTTCTTGTCCTTCTCAACTTTTTCTCTCTGTTGCTGTTCACTTAAAACTCGTTCTACTTTCACCTACATTGCAGATTTATAAATTATATGCAAATACAAGACGTAAAATTAAGGAAAGATCACAACAATAACATACACTATATTTACCTCACAGTCTTCAACAATAAAAGATTTTACTGGTTGTTCAAAATCGCTTAACTCATCATCTATAACTTCATCATCAGTTATTCCTAAATACTAAACAGAAATCAGATTTTAGACTTTAATAAGTATATATTTTCATATCTAAAACATTTGGTCATACCGTTAAAAATTATTCAAAATTACATATCATTTGAAAGTAAGCTCTTTAAATTATAATTCTAATAGAAAATGGTAAAAAAATTAGCTACATTAAAGAAAGGCAAAAAAAAGTGTGTAAAGTAAATAGTTTACCAAACCTGTTGTATATAGCGAATTCTAGCGTTCCTGTTAATAACTTTACTTAGATCTCTTTCTTTTTGCAGGTATACTTTATTGAAATATTTGTTAAACTCTTCTTTAACTTTTCTGATTTCGTCCTAAATTTTTAAACAATATCTTTTTAAAATCAAAGTTAGAATTATTTTTTAAAAAGTTGTTTTAGTAAAATATTAAGTAATAAAACCTTTATCAGTATTATTTGTGAAATTCTGTTTTCTCTATTATGGAGTTCAAGTTGCGGATAAAAAAGTTCATTGTTTTCACCACCACTTAACTTTGGAGCTAGAGAACCGTGTAATGAAAGAGTTGTGTGCATGTCATTTGTGTCAGCATCCATGTCAATTGCTGAAAAGTTAAAACGAGATTTTTCTGTATCTGGTCCAGCCATTGTCATATGGCTTACATCATTACCAATTTGGGTTTTTGTCTCAAGTTGAATTTGAGAGCATAGCTGAAAGAAAAAACAATTTTCTGTAAAGTAGCTTGTTTTAACAAAACAGATTAGAAAACTGCGACGAAATAGTTAGAACATTTTAGTTACAAAACTTCGTGTTGTACTATTTAAGTAAACTAAAAAAGTCTTAAAATTAACATTTAAAAATACTTTTATAAAAATATTAAAAACAAAGTTTGTATAATGATACTTTTAATTAAAAAGTAAGTATTTAAAACAGCTTAGAATTTTTTTGAAAATATTCTTTTAAATACTACAAGTAACTTTTAGAAAGCAGATAAAAAAAATAATAATAATGAAAACAAGCTTTATGACCAAGGTTTAAAAAAAATTTTTTTTTTCTAACTTTGATGAACTATACATGTTTTTGATAAACATATTACTCTCTAACTTTAATCGCTATATCTCAAAAACTAATTTGAATTTCAATAAACGGTAAAAAAACTATCGATAGCTTAGTTTTTACTGCAAAATAATAAGACTAACTTTTTGATAAATGAATTCATCTCCTATGGTTATATTTTTTAAAACTTAAAAAATACGTAACTAAATTAATTTTTAATAAAATCAGACATAAAACTGTGTAGTATTTGACAGAATATAAAAAAAAAAAAACTTAATTAAAGTTTTATGAATTTTATGACTATAACGTGTTTAAAAGTCTTAAAAAGAGTATATATTACAAACATTCTAGTAACAATTTATGGCAATTATATCAAACACATAACAAAATATATGAACTTTTCAACTAACAGCTTTACTAACTATTTCCATTTTTCTTTTTAAACTTATTTTGTTTAATAAATCTTTATCTTCTGGATCGATTGTTTTAGTTGGATAATTTGAAACTTCACCACCTTTTATAAACGGTTTCAATGCTTTTCCTAAAATATATCTATAGTTGAACTGAGACTTAATTAAAATTACAGGAGCCGATCATTTCTAACCCGCGTTCATTTTTAACCCGATCATTTCTAACCCGATAGTTTTTAACCCGATCGTTTCTAACCCAATCTAACCCGATCACTTCTAACAAAATCATGTCTAACTCAATCAGTAAACTTTTTATTAATTTACAGTTTTTTTTTGTTCAAAATTTATTTTTTTAAAAAGTAAACTTTACAAAAGTGTTCTTTTTTCTTATTTAAGTTTTCTGTCTTAAACAAAACTTAGTGTTTATATTGTTCTACATAAAATGTACTTTAAATAATTATTTAAAATAAATTTATTTTAGTTTCAATTTATTTTCCTTATTCTGACTTTTTTTTTTATATCAATCTGCTTAACCAAACTGTTTTTTTATTATATATGATTTACTACACGACAATCATTCTAAAAAAAAAAGAGAAACTATGGTCTTCTTGCTTTACAATTTTTATACTAATCACTAAATAATCACTAAAATCAAAATTCACTGACGGAAAAACTATCTTGGTTAAAATCAAAAAAAAAATGGATTTAGTAACATTAAAAATAAGTTTTATTTAACATTTCCGTTTTTTTAGTTTCTAACAAAAATATCGTTCTTCGTCAGTAAACTTAGATTTTCTTAATTTTTTTGATAAGTAAGAAGAGCCTAAATAAAGACAAAAACTGAAAAAAAACAACAATGGCCAATATCCCAAAAAAAAATATTAAGCTTATATAAAAACGAAAACACTGACTTTTAATGCTAATTTACTGAAAAATTTTAAATAGAAATTAGTAAAACGTTATATGTATTTTTTGAGATATTCTCCTCAAACTAAAAAAAGCCAAAATTTCCTAGTTTTCAATGGGCTCATTACAGACCCAACAAACCCGAATTCAAAAAAAAAGTAACTCGTTATAGCTGTATTATTTAGCTATTAAATTCGGTAAAGAATATACTTTAAGAACAAAGAAACTGTTGTGTGTTGAAATTTTTAAGTCTATAAAAATGTCTTAAATTTTTCCTTATTTTTAAATGAAAGTTAAATCTTCTTCTCAACTACGTAGCTAGAATATTTTAAACGTTAACTTATTTTTATTTTAAGTTAAACTTTTACAAATGTAATAGTCAGATACAAGGATGTCCATACTACAATCTATAAGCTATGCTGTAAGTTTAGTGTAAACGTTGTACAGTTGTTGGGTAACTTATTAATACATTGTAGTCATTTAGTTTCGATTTTCATCTTAAAAACTTGCACAACTTTTCTACAACTTGCACAGACCTATTTAGATAATGGAATTAAAACAAATGTTAGTTGAACCTGAACACTTTTGTTTTATTTATCAGAAAATCATAATTTTGAGATATAACCTTTTTAAATATTCTATAAAATATTTATGTAAATTAACAAACCGAAAAAGCATGTAATGTCGACTGACCGTCTGCCTTTTATTTCATTAATAAATATCTACCTAGACCTAGAGCGAAAAAATCAATGACAATTAAACAGACTTGTTTGTTAAAACAACACGTGCGAAAATGATCAAAATCTTGTCTAGTTAATCTTCTTTAAAATTTTCAATAAGTTAATAAACTTTATGAAAAGTATTATCATTTGATTACCTTTTTATATATAGTTTATTGAACGATAAAAAAAAAGTACTTAAAAAGTTTGGTCCAATTACAATCAATAAAAGAAAAAAAAGCTTTCGGTGATCGGGACGTACACTATTTGGATACCTTTTAACTTCTTTAATTTTTTTGATCAAAACTAAATTAAAACTTATGGTGATATATCTATAATTTTATATCTACTTAATTTAAAAGAGTTAAAAAAAACGTAAGCATAAAAGAAATAACAATGGAAAAAAGAACTTAATAAAAATAGAAAAACTCTTAGTTCAATTAATTACAATTACGAGCAAAAGATCGTTGAAACTCTTTTTTATAAAGTAAATGTAATTGAAAAAAAATATCAACTTAGTACTAGTTCAAGTCGTAATTGAAATATTTTAGATATTGTATAAACTTCAGTGAAAGTTTTTAAGAAGATTAAATAGACGAGATTTGATAATCCTCGGACTTGCAAGATTTTGAGTTTTTAAGCTTAGAGTAGAAAATACAGACTATAAAATTGTATAGATAAGTCAGCAACTATACAACGCTTGCGCTAGACTTACAACAAAGCTTGTGGACTGTATTATAAAAATATTCGTATCTGATTGTTACATTTTTAACAGTTTAGTTTTAAAAACTAACTCGTGTTAAAATTATATTCTAATTACCTAAATGACAAGAGTATATTACTTAAGTGTAGTTTAAAAGCTTACTTATATTCGACGAGGCAGAATTTCAGGAAGAAAAAAAAATCTAATAAATCATATTAAATCAGAAAATAATGTTCGATTTAAACAGGTTTATATGAAGAAAAAATTCTAAATAATGAAAACAGTTTGAAATTACAATAAGTCAAATTACAATTCATTTTAATTAGAGCTATATAAACTTTAAGTTTTGGTTAAGATAAAGTAAACAATATTTTGATATAAGAACAACTTTGTTAACATTAATTTAGTTTTAAAATAAACACTGATTAAAATAAATCTAAAAATGAGACAAATTTTTACTGATGGGTTAGAAATGATCGGGTTAGATATAATCGGGTTAGAAATGATTAGGTTTGAAATGATCGAGTTAAATCGGGTTAGAAATAATCGGGTTAGATATGATCTGGTTAGAAGTGATCGAGTTAAAAGTGATCGGGTTAGAAATAATAGTAAACCAAAATTACAATTCAAAAACTTAGTTAGAATGATGTAAGTAGTTTTTTTTTTATTCTTAATTTAAACTTAAACTCAAATTAACTGTGTTACAAATAACACTACGTATATTGCAAATACATATAACTTTATTAAAGGCACAACTGTCTCATAAATAACATAATAAGAATAATAATTACCTTTTACATGCATATCGTCCCAGCATTTAACTTTGATTTGATAAGCAAGATATTGCTGAGCGAGATTTTCAAGTCTTGCTTCCTCCCTCACTTCCCTTTGTTTATCTTCCTGATCTCTTCGTAAACTTTTCAATTGCTCTTTATCAAGGTTGAACTCATCCAAATCTAATCTTTCTGACTCGGGAAGGCTTGCATTTTTTTCTCTCAAATCAATTATCTGTATGATTTTTTAAGTAAACTAAGCATGTTTGAACATTCACAGACTCAACAAAAGTTAGTAAAACAGTTTTGAACTCATTTACTACTATTATGGTTGGGTATATATGATATACATTACAAACAATATTGATATACGTTTATATAACCTAAACTCAATAAATTACTTTTTCAATGATTTTTAGTTTATCTTTTATGCAACTACTTTTGATGTTCAGAAAGTACTAATTAAATAGAGTTTTACAAGTTTTGTATAGTTTTAAATAAAAAACATAAGTTTTGGTACACAAAATACGTACAACATAATAAATTTATCCGTCAGTAAAAAAACAAATCTTAAGTGATTCATCTTTTAAAAAACCGATGGAAGTTTTTTTGGAAGATTTTATTAATGAAATAATTTTTAACAAAAAAAGTTTAGGAACACTGATTATCAAAACTCAAATTATAAGTAAATGATTTTTTTTTCATTTCATAAAAATAGTCACGACTGAATAAATAAATCTTACTGTTTTTTTAAGCTTCTTAATATTTTTTCGTAAGCTTTTCTTATACTCATCGTACTTAGAGTTATCCTCCTTCCTCCATTCGAGCTCCTCTAGCTCTAACCAAGTCGCATCTTTGACAGCAGTGGGTGTTGGTGTCATTGTGATGTCATCGCTATACTCAGAACTATTATCTTAAAGTAAAAAACTTTTATATAAATGACATCAAATATCAAATTTTTGTTATATAATAGTTACCTTGATCAAAGTTTTGATTGTGTGATGAAGCACGTGAACTATTACTCAAAGGAGCTGTATTAATATAAATAAAAATTAGGAAACTAAAATCCATATCTAAAAAAATAAACTTACTACTTATTGAAGAGTTATATTCTGTAAAACTAGACAAATGGTTTTGTTCCTTTTTTGCTAAATGACTAACTTCAACTTGTATTGCTTTTTCATACAAACTCATGGTTTCAACAATGTCTTGATCATCTGGTCTAAATTAATCTTATATTAACTAAAAACACAGTTGCACCATCAAATATATATATATATATATAGAATTAAGTTATTTAACTTAATAAATTAAATTTTTCACACTGAGCCCACCTTGAGGGCTTTATTAATAAAAAGGTTTATTTAAAGATGCAAAACTCAAAGAACTCGAGTTTCGTGACTATTCACTCATCAGCTTCAAAACAAGTTTAAAATAAAGCACAAAACAAAATCACCAATGAAAGTAAAAATTTTTTTGCATAAATAGATTATGACGTAATTTTGAAACTATCAAAAAATCATGCAAAACGGCTTGTGCAAAAATTAATCTACCAACAGACAATAAACTAGCAAAAATTCATATAACTTCAGTGAGTAACTATATATTAGGACAGATAATTAAAAGAGATAAAGATAAAATTAAGATGCGAATTGAAATTTAGGTTATTTTAAGATGAAATTAAAATTTATTAAACTTTAAAAGCGACTTTTTTATATGTCTACAAGACGATACAAACTCGCTTCTTTTGTTTAAACATCTCTTGTCTTTCAGTGCATATACAACGGCTGATGCTTCTTTGAGACACAGCCTACATATTGGGCTATTGCCGTCGGCTATAGGCTGTGCTCTTTTTATAACTTCCCAGGATATTTCGTAGTCAATGCCGCTGCGCTTTAAGCCACAAACATACTTCGAAAGTTCAGTGTCATTTTCATATATGCCGCCTTTAAAAGATTTTTTATGATTGGCATACCTGAATCTAAACTGAGTCGAGCACAAGCCGACATAGAACCTCGTCTCAACGCCAGAGTTAACTGTGGCCCTGTAGACGATATTCTCTGAACGGCAATTACCCCCTTTCAAATTATATTTACAGCTACCAGCGCAGCCGCATTGACTTTGAATTCCTGAGTTTTGATTTAAAATTTTTTGGTTGTGTGCCTTAATGATATTCTCTAAATTTGCTGTACACGAATAACTTATTCGCATATTATGTTTGTTGAAAATTTTTAGCAATTCTGTAAAAACTAATATTGGAAGAAAATTCATAAATCTAGTCAAAAAACACTTCAATAAACAAAACCCGCTAACAAAAATTTTCAACAAACATAATATGCGAATAAGTTATTCGTGTACAGCAAATTTAGAGAATATCATTAAGGCACACAACCAAAAAATTTTAAATCAAAACTCAGGAATTCAAAGTCAATGCGGCTGCGCTGGTAGCTGTAAATATAATTTGAAAGGGGGTAATTGCCGTTCAGAGAATATCGTCTACAGGGCCACAGTTAACTCTGGCGTTGAGACGAGGTTCTATGTCGGCTTGTGCTCGACTCAGTTTAGATTCAGGTATGCCAATCATAAAAAATCTTTTAAAGGCGGCATATATGAAAATGACACTGAACTTTCGAAGTATGTTTGTGGCTTAAAGCGCAGCGGCATTGACTACGAAATATCCTGGGAAGTTATAAAAAGAGCACAGCCTATAGCCGACGGCAATAGCCCAATATGTAGGCTGTGTCTCAAAGAAGCATCAGCCGTTGTATATGCACTGAAAGACAAGAGATGTTTAAACAAAAGAAGCGAGTTTGTATCGTCTTGTAGACATATAAAAAAGTCGCTTTTAAAGTTTAATAAATTTTAATTTCATCTTAAAATAACCTAAATTTCAATTCGCATCTTAATTTTATCTTTATCTCTTTTAATTATCTGTCCTAATATATAGTTACTCACTGAAGTTATATGAATTTTTGCTAGTTTATTGTCTGTTGGTAGATTAATTTTTGCACAAGCCGTTTTGCATGATTTTTTGATAGTTTCAAAATTACGTCATAATCTATTTATGCAAAAAATTTTTTACTTTCATTGGTGATTTTGTTTTGTGCTTTATTTTAAACTTGTTTTGAAGCTGATGAGTGAATAGTCACGAAACTCGAGTTCTTTGAGTTTTGCATCTTTAAATAAACCTTTATATATATATATATATATATATATATATATATATATTACTTGCAGTTATATTTAAAATTATAATATATTTATATGAGCATTTGCTGCACGTTTGCCTGAGAGACTTTGAAAAAATAGTTTGACCCTAGTGTAACATTATTTAAAGCCGAGCGCCGCTAGAGAAGGGCGTGTAGTGTAATATCGCTGAACAAGTGTGCGTTGAACTTTCAGGCGTATTTGTTAAGATTTTAAGTGATTGAGTTACGCTACTGATAAGCAAGCGCTTTTTTTTTTTGGCAAGCACTTGTAGATTATCTCTGTAAACAAAACTTAACTACTAAGAACTATGTATTTGTTATTTTAATAACAGACGACATCTAGAAAACGATTGCAAAAAAATTGTATTAGTTTAATTTGTGGAAGTTACCTAGATTGTAATTTGGTTACTGTACGCTTTTCTGCTTTTGTTTTTATTTTAAAACCGTTTTTCAGGCAATGAACATCAATTGTAGATCAACCAAAGCAGCCTTTTAAACAGTTGATACGTTTAATTTGCTAGCTTTGCTCTGACTTCAATGAGAGTCACACCGAAACCTCTATTATAGAACAGCTAACGCGGCCTTTTAGACGTTTGGTACGCTGAAAGTGCTAGCTTTGCTAGGACTTCAATAAGAGTCACACAAAAACATCTATTTTAGATCAACCAACTTGGCCTCTTAGAAATTTTAAACGCCTAAAGTGTTAGCTTTGCTCTGACTTCCAATAAGAGTCACACAGAAACCTCTATTGTAGATCAACCAATACGGCCTTTTAGACGTTTTAAACACTTTAAGTGCTAGATTTGCTCTGACTTCAAGAAGAGCCATTAAGAAATAAAAGCAATTTTAATGCATCTATTAAAAGTGCCGTGTAAGCAAACATACGAGCTCTGACTTGCACGAGTGTGAGTTTTCTTTTTTCTATCGCTATATTTGTTACGTTGTAAAATAAATTTTGAGTTGTAAGTTGTTTTTGTATTACAGGTTAAACGTAAATAAGTAAAAACTATATTCTTAGTGCTAGTGTTTCGTAGTTTATTCTATATCAAGATTAATACAAATTAAATTTAAATAATTATTATCAAGTTTAACGACTTATAATAGATACTCCTAGTAAGCTATAAGTTCTAATAGTAATACTCAAGACTTTATCTGTTGCTTGCCTCTCTGAGTTAGTTACTAAGCACGCTACGCGTGCGCAAACAGCTGAAAAGACTTGAGGTACTAATAGGCATGCTCGTAAAAATAATCTAGAGCTAAGTACAGTCTCTGACCAACACAATGAGACGAACGTATAATCGCAGAGGATTAATAAATATATTCAGACGTCAATTACTATAATAAATAGTAGTTTAGATGAAATTCAAACACGCGTAACCTGGATGGAAATGCTTAATATACAGTCATAAGTATATCTATACAGTTAGAATTCAAAAGTTATCGAACCTTTAAATGGTACAGTGAGAAAAGATATTTGTATAACCAGTGCTAACTTTAGAGTTTACTATTAACTTATAAATATATAAAAGTCAAATATATACAAAATTATCTTAAGTGATGTTGGTAACGTAAGAACCTCAAAAATCGACAAAATCATTATAAAAACAATATAATTAGGGAGTTTAAAGCAATTTCTTTACATGTTGATCTTATTTCAAAATATCTTTAACTTGCCTAACAGATGCTTTTTACCGTATATTATGATTTTTTTTGAGATATGAGGGGAAAAAGTCCCGGATTTTAATTGGATTTTTATGAAAAGACCAAGTTAAAAATGCGAAAAAAGACTATTTCATTAAATTCCATCTTCTACAGTTTTTAAGTAATATCTATCAAACTTTATGGGTATAATCAAATTATAAAAAATCCAATTGTATTAACTTTTTAAACTTTGATTAAAAAAACATATTTTTTCTTAAAAAAGAAGCTTTTTTTTTTCTTTTTTCGGTATAAAACTTATTTTTTAAACCGTAACAATATACTTATTTTATCATGCATAGAACACTTCCTGCAATTTTGAGGCAACAGCTTAAAATATGAAGGAGAGTTAGACTTTTAGTGAATTTTTAAATTTCCAAGTAAATTGAGAGTGAAGAAATTGCGGGCCATACGTTCGTATCGGATTTTTTTTTACAAATATAAATATATTTCAAAAAATAATCAAAATTTTTGCATTCAATAAACACTGACTTATAGCTTATACCTAAACCTTTCATATAATAGCCAATGTTAGTTTTTGTAAAACAAATGCTCTTACCCCACCCCCATACCCTTAACTTGCTTGGCAAAATTAAGACAACTTCACAATTAATATGACATACATATACCCTTAGAAACTTTAATTTTTCCATCATACAGCTATTATCAACAATCTATTATAATCACAATAAAAGCACCACTTTTTAAATTACCGATTAAGTTTTATCATAAGACCCTAAATACAAAATTTATAAAAGTTTATATTAAAATCAACGTTATTAGGAAAAATATTTTACTAGTACCACGGTTGCCAAAGATTTTTTGAAAATTTTTTCTAGATATTCTAAATTTCTTGCAAGTTAAAAGTACAAGATTTTGGCTAGTTTTAGTATAAATTAATTTTAATTTTAATGTTTGTTTTATTTTTGTTATTTTTAAAATAAATTATTATTTTATTTCACAAAATATTTTAAAGAGTATAAAAAAACTGAAAAAATACTGAAATGGTACTTTAAATGTATTTTATAATATATAAAATTCTGTATAATGAAAAAATAATAATTTATATGATAGTTTTTTTGTATCTAATATAAATTTCATTATTTTACGCGTGTAAATTGTTTTAAGTTTTAGGAACAGCTCAATTCGAACCCGCGATCGATTTCCACCCGGTAACATCCGAGAATTGCTTAACGATCAAGGGTTAGGGGTAACAGTAATAGTAAAAAATAAATAAAGAAAACAAATATTGGGTGAGAATTGTTCGTGGATGTAAATTGTGCGGGTGGAATTGATAAAGGGTGGGAATTGTAAGTACATATACCAAAATTTCAGGTTTTCAAAAGTTTTTTTTAAGATCATTGTTCAAACTTTCTTTTTTTTTTTCTTAAAATCGAATCCAGGTTTTTCTGCCTAAATTGTCAAATTTAAGGTATTTCCACGTTTTTCCGTATTTATTGGAAACCCTTAGTACAGAAATAAAACTATGATACCATTTACAAGTAAAAATAATGTTTTTTGTTTTATTTTATTTTAACATACAATTTTTTTAATTTGTTTTAATATATAAAAAAAACTAGTAACCTAAAACGTATAAAATTTAAAGCAGCATCATGCTTTCCAATTGACGCAATACCACTACCATCTGACATTAAATGTAATAGTAAAGTTCCTCCTTTTAAATACGAATGAACTTTACACGTGCATACTTCTGTCTGCATTGATATAATACCTTATTTTCAATACTTTTAATTTATGTTTTGGAAAAGAGTAAAAAAATCTAAAATAAAAAAATCAACTTACTAGGTCTACTAAACTTCTAACACTAATGTAACCATCATTAGAAGAGGTAAGAAGAACGTTTGAATTCTTTGACACACATAAAAAACCTTCTGACAATTTATGACTTGTTTCCTTTGTTTCTCTGGACATTTCAATGCAGTTTATAACTGGACGATAATTTGGTGGCTGTTATGAACATGCATCAAACAATTGCTAATCAACCAGGTCATATACTATATTTTTAAGCAAAAAAAATACCAGAAACTGTTCGTTTAATTTAAAACCAACAACTCAAAACTTACAAAAAAACGTTGATAAAATATAAGTGGACTTATACATATGCATACCAAAATTACTTTGATTTAGAATTGTAAATGTAAATTATGTCTAAAATAAAGTACATTAAGAGTTTATTTTAGTCTTAAATACTTTAGTATAAAGTGTTTGAAGTAAAACTCTGCCACTAGAGCTATACTTTCTTCCTGTGTTAGTGTGGTTTTAACAAAACTTAGCATAATAATAAATAAGCTTTAAAAAGCACTTATGGATCTTAAAAATCTAAAAGAAATTTATAATTCTATGAAAAATATAAAAGTAAAAAAAAATGAGCAAACCAATAAATTTGAGGTAGTGTATTTAGTCAAATGAATAAGTTCCAGGTTAAAAGTACCGTGCACAGTTTGCTTTCAATATATATTCAATACTAATTATTCTTTTAATAAGCAAAAGTTTTATTTACATTAGTTAAATCCAGGGTTTCCCACAAACGGCGATATCGTTGACTAATTAGGTAGTTGATTAGTTACAGAAACGATATATGATAATAGAAAAAGAATATTTCTTAAATTTTTGCCCAGTGGGCAATTACAAAAAAAAATTGGGAAAACCTGGTTTAAAGTATGTAAAGTTGATAAGAGCTAGACTATATGTGACAAAGTTTTGTTTTGTATTAACACATAATTTTTAGTATTAATTTAACACGGTTTTTGGTCAAGTATTAAAACAACAAGAGTAAAAAAACTTAACTTAAGTGTTTTGTATAGATAGTTAGACATCTAAAATTTTGTAAAAGAAAACAAGTTATTTTTAAAATAACAAATAAGTTAATATGCAAAAAAAAGAAATATTGCTTTGAATTTTTAATGAAACATACATTTACTTTTCAAAATCGCGCAGTTTATAGAATAAGTTTGTGAGAGAGTTGTCTAAAAAAAAACTGCAAAAGCTACACTATAATCTTTTGTGTAAAATTTGGGAAAACTTAGTGTTAGTTAACTTTGTTTGTTACTGTTTCGTATTTATCGCATACGGAAGCCGATCATTTTAAACTTTTACTTTCCTAACTCAATCATATAATCATGTTAAACTTGATCGCTTAAAACTTGATTAAGTAGAAACAGCTAATTAAAAAAGTGCTCAAAATAAATTTAAGCTTCAGCTGCTAAGTTTTTTAACTTTGAGATAGTTCAACTGCTTTAAGATATTGAGAATATTTTAAACCTGATTTTTTATGAAAATTAGTAAACTTTATGATTTATTAATGCCAACCAGGCAGTTTTGTAACAAAGTGTATTTCTCATAATCATATCAAGTATATTTTTATATCTTTATATTTAATGTATCACCAAAAAAATGTTATACTGTTCTATTTGTCTGACCTCTATGGCAAATCCAATGTTCTTAACTAAAATTTGCCTTTCAAATTTCCTCGAAGGAGGCGTTATGAAAAAAGATTGGAAAACACTGCTTTAGGCCTTTGACAAAAATATCTAGTTTAATCCTAGTTTTTGAAGCATATAGGGTTATCAGGTAAGTGCTGTCCTTAAAAGCATAGTCTCATTTAAGGCCATAGGGGGGGTCCACTTTGTTTTTTACAACTTGATCTTATTTTGTAGAATTTAATCTGAGCTATCAGACACTTTTAATCGCTTAAAAAAACTCAAAGTAACTTTTGAGATATAAGCGATCAAAGAAAGGGCGTTCAATAGGTTCCTTATGGAAGGCGAAAACTAAAAATGCGAAAAAAGACTATTTCACTAAAAATCTATCTCCTCCTTCATTTTTAGAGTAATCTTTCTCAAATTTTTACAGAATGTGTATCATTAAACTTTAAAGAGATCTATTGTAGGATTTTTTTTAATTTTGAGTAAAAAAAAAATTATTGTCAAAAAACTACCCTTTTTTTTAGTTTTTTGTGGATAAAATTTTTATTTTTCAAAATTTCAAAAATTCCGACATTCAGATTCTTCAAAATATTAAAAGGAACATTTCCTGAAAATTTGAAGTCTCTAGGTCAAAAAATGAAGGAGAAGATAGGTTTTTAGTGAATTTTTAAATTTCCGAGAAAATTGACCCCGAAAAATTTGCGGTCCATACGTTTGTATCGGAAACATTTTAAAAAAAATAAAATATCTCAAAAGTTAAATTATATTTTTGAATTCTATAAAAACAGGCTTGTAGTTTGTATTTAAAGCTTTCATATAAAATCCAAAGTTATTTTTTGTAAAAAAAAAAGTCGGACCCTCCCCCCCCCTATGGCCTTAATGTCGTCAATTGAATATAGAATTAAACTAGATCTATTAAAATAATAACATTAAATGTCTTAAAAAGGACAAATGAAATGGAATAGTTTTATTAAACACTACTGAATATATTAAAAAGATGAATGTTATTCTTGATAACACAAAGAAGTTTGAAAAACTTGATTTTAACTTATATGGAAATAGTTACAGTTATGAAAAAGCACCTTGGTATAAAAAAGAAAAAAGTATATATAGTTACATCAATAAATACATTAAACCAATTGTGGGTGAAAAAGTTTACTTCAGTCTTATTCCTAAAGGTAGTCAACCAGGAAAAATGTATGGAATGGCCAAACATCACAAAATTGACCAGACTTCGACCAGTCTTATCAGCTATAGGTACACCAGAATAAAGTTTGTGCAATTGGTTAGAAATTCAACTTAAACCATTACTGAAAAGTAAACGGATCATCAACTCAAATATTGAATTTATGGATTTTTTAAAAACCATAAAACCAAAAAAAAAGCTGATGTTTGTAGAACCTTTGACATAAAAAGTCTACATACATATGTTCCATTAGAGGAAACAATAAACATGGTAGCAGACGACGTATATTCAAATGAAAGTTTTTCAATTTTCAAGAAATCAAAAACAACAAAAAAAAGTATTCAAGAACATACTGAAAACTTGCTCACAGAGCATCTTCTGCTTCAATAATCAAGTATTCAAACAAATAGATGGACTATCGATGGGATCGCCCCTCTTTTGGCCAATTGGTTCGTAAGCAAATTAGAAACAGGTCTGCTAAATGAAATCCAACCTAAATGTACACGAGATAGGTAGACGACATTTTTACTACCTTCTCAAATAAAAAAATGGAAAATGAATTTAATTAAAAATTAAATACTCTTCATCAAGATCTTGTTTTCACAATGGAATCAAGTACATCAAATAAACTTCCATTTCTTGACATAAGTGTTAAACTGGAAGAGAACAGATTTACTAGCTCAATTTACAAGAAACCATCAAATACAGATGTTTTACTAAATTTTAACTCTTGTACCCCGCAATAATGGAAGAAAAACTTGATCAGACATTTGCTCATCAGAAACAAAAGACTAGTGTCAGAAGAACTACAGAACCTAGAAAAAGAAAGAACAAAGGATCTTCTTCTAAAAAACGGTTATCCAATTAAATTCATAGACAATGAAATCGAAAAAATTCAAAATTTAGAAGATAAACAACAGCTTCCTAATCAACAGTATTAAACAGAACCTTATATAAAAAAGGTTTCAGAAAAATTCAGAAGAAATATAACAAAAATATTGGAAACAATTGCATTAATATTAAAGTAGCTTTCAGAACATCTAAAGTTGGAAACTATTTTTATTGAAAGATAAGATCAGTAAATTCTACAGAAATTGCATCGTTTATAAGTTTCAATGTCCAGGTGACCTAGATACCCAATATATTGGAGAAACGGAGCGACAACTGTTCGTCAGAATTAATGAACATACAAAGCCTACAAATAGTGCAGTATTTTCACATATAGAACAATGTAAAGTCTGTCAAAATCATAGAGGTTTAACCAAATTGGTTATTTTATTGATTTTTATGTTTTATGTCTTAACTACGTGGTCTCCAGTAACTTACTGACTGCTATACTTACGAGAAGTAAATAATATACAAACAGTATAAGTTACAAAACTATTTCCTAAGTTATGAATAAAACACACTTTGAATAAATGCAATTTACTTTATTTTCAATAATAATTCTTAGTTCTGAAGAAAGAAACTATTAAATCACGACACAAATAAAATCTATAAAAAGTATCAACAATCGTAAAGTTACATAAATACTAACATCAACTCCGCTATGTAGACGTTTTCTTGATTCTCAATAATTGAAGTAAAACGTTACTTGATCGTACCGCGTAATAACTTTTCAACTAACTTTAACGCGTATTTGAAAGACAAAACGCCGATATATACTCGTCGGAATGAAATTAACTCCTTTAAGTAAACAATATTGTTTATTGTTTTAGAAAATTGTTTTAAGAGTTATAAAAATTGTTTTGGAAAAGCTTGTTTTGAAAATAATGAAAAATGTTTTGGAAAAGTTTTTATTGTTACAAAAAATTCCATATTTATTCACAAGCTTTAAAATACTAAAATGAGATGCTAATATCATTACAGAGGTTTTTTTAATTGTTTTGAGGTAATTAAATTTTGTAAAAATAGAAATACTTTACTTGCAGTAGAGGCTATTATGATTAAAAGAATTAAACCTAGACTTAACCATCAACTAGGTCCTGATAAAGAGTCCAGAATTACACTTAACATTTTTAAATATTCCATTTTTGTTCTAATAAATATTTTAGTTTTTATGATTAATTTTATTAGTTTTATATTGATTGTTTCTTTAGTTTACTCGCATTTTCTTTGATTAATTAAGTTTGTGAGTATTTATTTTGTTTTGAAAAGGAAATTAGTCAAATTTTGAAAGCATTGCTCAAAAAAACTGTTTAAATGAAAAAGATTTTATTATTAGCAATAAATTGGTACGTAGAATATAGAATTATATATTAGAAACTTAAAACTAAATGATTTTTACAAAACATGCGTGTTATGTATTTTACTTTTGAACAAGAAAGTTCCCTAAGTGTAATAACTTAGGCCTTAGCTTAGAGTATGTGTAATACTATAGTGTTTAATTAATTACTGTACTTGAATTCTTCAATAAAAATAATTTGTATGATTCTATCTAAAAAAAATTAAAAATAATATATATTTTGATTTACTGAAAGAGATATTTCATACAAACATAAGCTCTTATGTTAAAAAGTAGAAGTACAAACTGGATGCCATAGCCTGTCATTTAAATACCTCACACCTTTTTTTCTCAATAACTACTCTAAACTTAAAATCTGTGAAAAGATTCTTTACTATAGCATAATATACAAGCTAAGATCAATATGTTTACAATAAAGCTTACTGCACCAAGCTTAATTAATAAAAATAAAGTAACTCTATTGGTATAATACGGTTAGTGTATCTTCTTATTTAACAAAATTCTGATAAATACATATAGTCTAAATAGCTGTTAATAAAAGACCTAAAGCTTTAGATTAAGCTTGTTTAAACACAGTTTAAATATTATTTATCATATTTAATTTTATTAAACAATTTTTTTTCCGATTGTTCGTTGATATTTTCCAACGAATGTTTGTACAATAAACTAACATGGTCTCCATCTTTGCTTTTCACTGCTTTATACAAGACAACGAATTTGTCAAATTGTGATATTGTAGCAAGTACGTAGCAGTCGTCATCAATTTGTATAACAGCTGCCGAATTTATGTGATCTTTGATATGAAACATTTCGAAGTTTATTGAAGAATCTGTTGTTTTTTTTTAATTTTTCTCTATTATCAAAAAAGAAAATTATAAAAATATTATTTTAAGGAACTAAAATAGCCTTAAAAACCTAACAAAATAGTTTGTAAATTAAAGTTAAATTATAATCAAACTATAGTTAAAATTTTTAAAATAAACAAAAACTTAAAATATTTAATTTAAAAATAAATAAAAAGTTTGCCTTCAAAGTCATTTCTTCCAGTCTTGAAATAACTATTTGGATTATCTATTATATCTCTTGACATGTTAAAAATAGCTACGTCGCTTGTTATTACATCAAATCTTCGATCAGGAGCGAGAAGCAAAGTGATATAAGAACTTTTGCTATCACATAATGATTTAATATGCAAACCATGAACAGGTCGTGGACAGTCTAAATTATTAAATTAATATTTTAAGAAGTAATATTTTAATGAACAAATGATATACAAGCTATTAAATTCCTAAAAATGTTAACAAAAAAGAATTAAATTAATACTAATTAATTCAATTAAGGTGAAACTATTGAACAACTTTATGGTGGTTATAGCTAATATTATAAATTGTTATTACAATATGCTAAAAATTATTTATTGTGCTTAATCTATTTACCGACAAAGCCAACTGGCTTAAACGTTTTTGATGGTTTTCCGTCTAAAATATACACTTTATTATAAAACTTTGAAACAACGACAATAAAATCTCCTCGATCATCAAATTTTAAATTTGTTACTGCGTCATGAAAAATTCTCACTTTGTGTATTATTCTCATAACCTAGAATATTTTTTTGACTCACAAATCATGTTAAATTCTATTTTCTATATGTTTGTTAAATATTTCATTTCACAGACTTAAATTAATCAACTAGTTGTTAAATGTCTTTATTCTTCACAGTAATGCAGTAGTTTGCAAAAACAAGTTTATCTAAAACTTACAATTACTTTAGTATAGCTCTCTAAAGAGTCATACTTTCTGATATTTTTTAATCCAATAATGAATAATTGTTAAAAAATTTAACGTTAAAAAAGAAATAACAATAGATCTTTTTGTATTTTCTAAACAAGATATGATGTACTTATTCTTTATAACTTTACAAACTAAATGATAGTTTTAACCATTAAAATAGCAGTTAATTTAGAATTTAAATACTTTTGGCTTAAAATAACTCAAGATTGTCAGTTACGATTAGATAAAAGAATAAATAGAAACAAAAAAGTTAAAGTTCAGTAATTATTCTAATGTATAAGTTTTAAAATAATTTAACACCTGATAAGAAATCTGTAATAATATCAAAAATACTTTATAGTGAAAATTAGTTTATTGAAATTTTTATAATAAACTTTAGGTAGATTTATTTTTTGTTAGTAATAAGAAATCTGGGCTTTATCTATCTGTTTAGATGAACTTTTCAACTTTTATATAGATAAGCTAATTCATTGTAGGTTAAATCAAGTTAGTATTTTTAAAAGGTTAGATACAAAGCTTAAATATAAACTCAAAGTCAATTTTAAAAAATTAAATGTTTTATAAATTCTTCTTTAAAAAATTTTATATACAGTCAATTTTGTAAAAACTTTCATAATCAAACGCATAGACAGCAATTTTTTCGTCAATATTTTGAGAACTTAATTGAAACCTTAAAAATTTGGAAACTGTATTTATAACTTGAAAAAACTTTACTTGATAGATACTAATTAAAATAGATGTATAGTAACTTTATTAAAACATTAAAAAACTTAAGAGTTAATTTTTGAAGTGAAAGTTTAAAAAATAATAAAATTAAAAATATATACATTTTAAATCTTTTTTTAGTGGTGGATATAGTTGTAAAAGTACAGTCTTTATTCGCCTTTTTAGTTTACACTTTCAATTAAGGGCATAGGGAAGTGAAACACTCGTTTTCAAATCTAATCTAATTTTTTATATAATTAGATAAGCTACTTGTTACTTTTTACCGCTTGTTAAAATTCAAAATAACTTTTGAGATATGAGCTATCAAAGTTAGAGCGTCCAATAGGTACTTTATGGGAGGCACAAACTAAAAGGGCAAAAATAGACTATTTAACCAAAAATCTACCTCCTCCTTCAGTTTTTGAGCAATTGTTTTGAAAAATATTTGACTATTTTTTAATAAGCTTTAAACAACTTTTAGGAAACTGGTTTCTTTAATTCAAAAAAAAACTATCAACAAAAAAAATGATTTTTATTTATTTTTGGTAATAATGTTTTTTATGATTTTTTTTAATCCGCTTCATACAAGTTGTTTGTAATATTTAAAGTACATTTACTGAAAATTTTAATTAAATTGCTTCAAAAATGAAGGAGAAGATAGATTTTTAGTAAACTTTTCAAAATTCTGAGAAAATCAGCCTTAAAAATTTTTGATTCCATACGGTTGTATCGGATTTATTTTAAAAAACTTGTTATATCTCAAAAGTTAATTGATTTTTTTTTTGTTTTAGATATAAAAGGTATCTTATAGTATATTCTCTAAGCTTTAAATAAGAGCCAATGTTAATTTTTATAAAAAAAAATATGTTACACCCCCTCGTATGCCCTTAAGTATCTCTTGATATCTAACTTTTAGCCGATTTCAAAAACTATTTATACTTTTACTAAACAATGAAAAGAACCAAGCAGCTAAAAAAAAAAATTAATTACAACTAATAAAACACTAGGACTAAAATTTAAATATGTTAACATAAACTACGGCTTTAACTACAACTGCTGCAATAGAAATGAAAAAGTTTTGTAACTTAAAAGTTTATAAGACTAGTAAATAAGATAAATATTCATAAAAAAACCTTTTCTATTCCCGGTGTCGCATCGATGAAAATAACATGCCCAGTGTTAGTTCCTACAACTATCAGATGAACCGTGGGACTGGAACACATAGAAGTTATGCAGCAGCCAAGTTGATAAGTACGCAGTAAATTTCCAGTTTCAGTATTCCAAACTTGCACGTCTCCATCTTCAGTTACTGTCTTATGTAATAACAATGAACATTATAGTACTGTATATGATTTCGAGAATACAAAAATAAAGCTTTATTGAGAAAGATAAACTTACTATTTAGACACATACCAGATCAGGGTTTCACAAAGTGGGCCAAGTGGCCCCCTTGGGGCCATGAGCAGTAAAGGGGCCGCAGAGGGGCCACGAGGTCATAATTTGAAACTTACACTAGATATTCTGGAGTTGATGGTGAAGAGTAAAAAAAAATCTTAGGTGTTTTTAATAGTAGTTTTGAAGCTTACACTAGATATTCTAGAGTTGATGATGAACAGCAAATAAAAAAAAGGTCTTAGGTGTTTTTAATAGTAGTGTTTTGAGTAATCTAAATAAATAATAATAAATCTTTTTTGAGTTTAAATGTTGCAGGGGGACATAGCTTTTTTTAGTTAAGGGAGCCTTTTGAAAAAAAAATTGGGAAACCCTGTACTAGATGGTGATCTAACGATAAAAACTAAGACTACAAAATATATACTGCTAAAATGAAAACAAATACATTTGCTGTTACGAAGAATGAACAGTAGATAGAGTATAAAAAGAGAAAAAATTGGTTTAGATTACCTTAATTGTTTAATTTTTTTTTTGGTATGTCTTTGCTTTTACAATTTTTGAAAACAATTATATAGCATACATCTAGTAACCTAATAAAATTTATTTGTAGTATAGGTTAAGCCTTTGTTTAAACTAAAAATAAAATAAAAACTAGCGCACCAATATTTCATTTAGTACATTTTGGCAAACAGAAACGTAGTTTCCTGGTAAAAAATTATAAGAACTTGGTTTTTGTACATCGGTTAACTCAAACTGATGAAGGCTGTTATCACTGCACGAAACAACCAACTTATCATTAAACGGCGACACGATTAATCTTTCTACTCCACTGGATAGTTCATGTAGCTATTTATTATTTATATTAGTTAAACCTTAAAAATTATTTTGAAAATCAAAAAACAAATCAATATTTTCAAATCTGAGTTCTTACAGATAACTTTATTATATATTACAGAAAACAGAGTTTTACAGAGTTAATTTCTTATGTAAATATTTTCAAACATTAGTAGTGGTACTTATTCCTGAAAAATACTCTATGAAACTTAGGCTACATTAAGTTTTTAACTCTGTAAAGGACTATTTGTAATACTATTATAAAAGTTTACACAGCTATTACTATTGTTTTTATTTTCAAAGCTAGCGATATTCAGTAAGTTTTTTTTTCTGACAATCTATAGAAATGGATGCTTAGAAACATTTACTTTTTCAACAGACACATTGGTAGAATCAACGTCAACTTTTCTTATGACACCATCATAGCCCCCGCAAATAAGTCCATGTATTTTTGAATAATCTATTTCATTGAACATTCCATCGACTAAATCATCTCTACTTTCATCTTTAAATTAATGTTTTTTTTAATCAAGTTTAGTAACAACATTTTTGTTTTGAATTTGGTGTGCTTTTAGAGAAAACTATTATCATTTTATATTTAAACATTAGGCTTGTTTCTAATTTAAAAAGCAAATAAGAAAATTGAAACATTGACATAAAATTTGCGTAATTTATTTTAAACCAGTAAAGTAAAAAATCACTCATTTTAATATTTAATTATATTTTGAAACTAAAAGCAATAAGCTTTATAAAAAATTGCACAATAATAAATTTCATTTTAATAAAAAAGAATGGGTAGAAACTTGACATTAACTAAACTTATATAAATTTAAAAAAATATTATTTTAAGTTTATTGTTAAAAGTTTGGCTAAATACTTTTAATAAACTCTATAAAATTAAAATAGAGTAAACGTTTAATGAAGTTAAGCAAATAAGAAAACAGTTAAACGGAAAAGTTTTGTTACAATCAACTCTACTCTGCTAACACGTTTGTCTTTTTTAATACATTATAATGCTCTTCTTTTGCATTAAAGTGTGATGAGACTACTTTATGTTCTGATATCGCAATATGTTTCTGTGACAAAACATTGTGTTTGTTGGAAAATATGTTTAGCTCTAAATTACTTATCCGAGTAGGTTTACTCGTACCTTAAGTCTTTTTAGCTGTTTGCGCACACGTAGCGTATTTAGTAGCCATCTTAGAGAGGTTTTCTTAAAGCTTAGGTTTCTTGTTACGAGAACTCATAGTTTATACTAAGTGTTAAACCTTTGCTACTAATCGTTAGTAATTAATTAAGTACTTAAACAATAGTAAACTTAAAAAGATCAATCTATAGAGTATTAGTACTTATAAAATTTTACTAAGTTAGTTAAGCTAAATAACGTATATATTAACGAGTAGAGTTATTAAGCTTTTAATATTTATTTTACAGTTTAACAAACAGAGCGATAAAATAAGAATTCACGATTCGTACAAATCAGAGCTTTTAGGTCGCTTTTGAAATTGGGTGTACTTAAACTGCTTTGTCATCTCTGGAACTTGTTCTGAAATCAGAATTCAGCTACAAGAAACGGTTTTTTTAGTCTATCAAACGACTTAAGACCGCATTGATAGAACAGCAGTAGAAATGGTTTACAGAGAAATGTTTTTTTTTGGTACTTAAAACAGACTGAGATATATCGGTAGTTTTTCAGCAATCGAGACTAGGTTGTTTTGGTATATAAAACAGACGAAAAGAAAAACCTATCTTTAACCATATCGTCAACTAAAGCTTTGCAGAAGCAAGATATATGGTTAAAATTACAGCAGAATGGAAAGATCTTTGGATCACCAATGAAGAAGGCAAGAGAGGTTAACGAGAATGTAAGTGTTTGGACGGCAAACTTTCCAAAACTTTTAAAACTCACAAAGAAATAAAGACAATTGAACCCGAATGTTTTAGTGACATATAAACGTCCACAAATAATTGCAACACCATTAACCAACTATAAGATCCAAGCCCATAAGGATAGTGTTGTAACTGGTGGGTAACTCCCTTGTGGAAAATGTTTACTATGCAACCGACGGGGAGAAGGCGCAATAGGGAAAAAATTAACTAAATATAATCAAAAAGTGTTAAAATTATTAAGTTTTTAAAAATTTGAATTGCAAAAATTTTGGAATTTATGCGGCAAAGTGTAATGTCTTTGATGATCACTATGTGGGACAGACAATTACGTTTTTTTTTCCCAAAGATGTTCCTCTCGTAGACATAACTGTAATAACATGACCATCAACCAGACAAATAATCGAGCTGCACTCAAACTTCACTATGCCAACGATATTCCAACATCGAGCAAAATCTTTGAATAAGCATATTCAATCATTTTTAAAGACTCAACAAGTAACCATACGAACTTACATTATTTAGAGAGTTAATGGGTAAATTTATTACAATCAAACATAACATTTTTATAACAGACTTACTCTTCCCTCTACAACGATAAACGTTTTTTGAAAATATAAATAAATCAATACTGCATTTTTATAGACAATGGTAAACTTATAAAACCAATAATTTTACAACAACGAATTTTTAATTAAGATGGTTTTATTTAAAATAATTTACAGATTATTACAGAAAATTGTTACAGAAAAGGTTTTAATCGTTTGTTTATTTGATAAAAGTAATACTTTAAAATATATTTTAGGAAAAATAGTTTCTTGTTAAAACATATTAATTTCTTATTTTATTTCTTAACTTAAGGTTTGTCACAAAAAAATATTTTTATTCATCGATAATACGTTTTCTTTAAGATGAGAAGTTTGTAAGAAACAGTTTCTTATTAAGATAGGTTTTTATACTTACTTTAAGTTTTGTTTAAAAAAAAAATTATATTTATTTCATCGAAAACAGTAACTATTTACTAACAATAATTTACATCAAACAGTTCCTTACTTTGATAGTTTTTAATCTAAGGTTTATATTGGAAAAGTTTTTGTTCTTATTTTTATAGTTTACTAAAAATCTTCTAGCTTTTTACAAATTAATTTTATACACACTTTTGAATTACATCGTCATAATATATTTTTTCACTATTTTTAAGTTAGTTGCATAAATGTGTTTTAGTTCTGTTAGTTTATTGAAAGTTTATTTAGGAAGTGTTGTAAACTTGAGTACGTTTTAAAATTATATGTTGTGCAATAAAAACTTGTAGATTTTTCAAAACAATCATTTGATTTTTTCAATTATTGATGCCGTAGAAAATCACAAACAAAAAATTGACTGTGTCTTGGACTGATTTAAGCATCGTATTCAGTATATAAATCTTATTTAGAAGTTTCAAAAAATACCCCCTTTTAGCTGCACTCGGCTTTAATTACTATTTAGCCACAGTGTAATGATATTAACATTTCGTTTTCTTATTTCAAAGCGTGTGAATAAATACGGAATTTTCTGTAACAATAAAATGAATGATAAGCTTTCTCAAAACAATTATACCAATTCCCAAAACAACTCAAGGGAGTTAATTTCATTCCGACGCGTATATATTTGCGTTTGTCTTTAAATACGCGTTAGTTGCTTATTTAGTTGCTTAGTTATTCCGCGTTACGATGAAGTTACGATTAAGTTCAACGTTTTATTCACAAGTTTCGAGAATTAAGAAAACGTCTACATCGCGGAGTTGATGTTAGTATTCATATAACTTTACGATTGTTAATACTTTTTATAGATTTTATTTGTGTCGTGATTTAATAGTTTCTTTCTTCAGAACTAAGAATTAATATTGAAAATAAAGTAAATTGCATTTATTCAAAGTGTGTTTTATTCGTAACTTATAAAAAAGTTTTGTAACTTATACTGTTAGCATAATATTTACTACTCGTAAGTATAGCAGTCAGTAAGTTACTGGAGACCACGTAGTTAAGACATAAACATAATTAACATTAATATAGCCTAATTGGTTAAAGTGGAAACCACGCAGTGTCTATTAAGAACCTTGTTTCTTCTGGTAGGAATCTTTAAGCAGTCAACAGAATAAATGCACACAAACAACAATGACGATCTCAATCTTAATATTTCTCATCAAGCAGAGATGATGGAAGATAGTATTGAATTTTGTCCGTCGAATAGTATTCAACAACAATTTAGAAAATCAAGCGAAGCTAAGCAGCTAACAAATGAAGAAGAGTTAAGAATTTTGCAAAAGCAAATAAAAAAGTTAAATAATAAATTAAAGCAGTCTAGATCACCACATTACGAACGTGCGATGCTAGAAAATCGCGAACCTTTTTACGATGATTACGAAAACAGTAATCAAAATAATTTTAATAACTTTAGCGTCACATTAAAGGCGCAAAGACTGAGTAAAAAGTTTAAAAGGATAGACTTTGTACGAAACCCTCGTGATACTTTAGGATATTTTGAGGAGGAAGTATTAAATGAAGGTATTTCTAGTAATACAGAAAAGTATAAGTTTTTATTAAGGTTTTGGCCAAGAGAAGAGTTGTCAGATTATTATAAAATGACAGAACGAGGTGAAAGAAATTACAGTTCTTTAAAAAACTTTTTTATTAATAGGGACAATCAGTTAGCTGAAACTTTAGATAAAGTTCCAGTTTGAAATGAGCGTACAAACTTTAATAAAATATTTGCTACAGCCGTGAGTTGGGCTAAATATCCAGAGCAGGACAGAATTAAATTTTTTCTTGCATACTTGATGCCCTTTTCGATCAAAGATAAGACTAAGGAACATTTCGATGAAAGCTTAAAAGTTTTTAAAAGAAAAGGACAAGCCATATGGAATGCTTATAAAGAAAACGCATTAATACCTAAGCAAGTTAATTAAGATAGACTACAGCAGTATTGCAAAATCATTATAAGTCTAAAATAAATTACCATAAGCGAAATCGTCCAAATAATCAACAAAATTTTCATTTAAGAGATAATGGTATTAATCATAATTGCAATTATCGTCAACATAATCAAGATAGAGATAATTTTAAACCAAGAAAATCATACAACGGGAATAGTAGTAATAATGTTAACACAGCACAGTGTTTGTCATGTCATCAACACTTACCTAAAAAAACATCTAATACAACCAAAGAGTTTCAAACAGTCAAAGAAAAAGTTCAGGTAACCAAAAAAACTATAGCAATTGGAGTAACTGGTCAAGTAGTATGGTTTAATGTTCGCAAAGGTTACGGTTTTATTCATCGTGATGATCAGAACAGCGATATTTTTGTTTATTATACAGCTATCATAAAAAACAACCCGAATAAATTTTTAAGGTCTCTTGCACAAGGAGAAAAAGTCCAGTTTGATATTGTTGTAGGAAAAAAATAATATGTCAGAAGCCGCAAACGTGACAGGTCCTAATGGTAAAACAGTTCAAGGGTCTAAGTATGCTGTAGATAAGAATTCAAAATACTACCAAAAGTTTCAACAAAAAATATTAAACGGAAACTATTATTCAAGTAATCCCCAACAGCGTAAAAGAAAAGCTAATAGATCTTATAAGCAAGCTTTTGCTTTTACAGCAAAACAAGGTAAACTTAGCAAAGAAAAACATCAGAAACAACAGCAAAAAATATCAGTTACAATAAAAAATATGATAGCGAGCCAAAACATCAGGTGCCAACAGTGCAGCTTAAAAGTTATAAACAAGACTCAGGCTATTACAATTCTTGAAAAACAAAATCAGAAACTAGTGTATCAAGCAACATATTAGCTAAAGAGAAAAACAATTTGGCAGTTTTTGATTCCTTTAACAAAAAAAAAGAAATTATAACACAGAATAGAAAAGAGTCGGAATTACTAATAGCAGGTCTAAACTTTTAACATTTATCAAAAAGCCCTTTTGACAATAAAATTAGGTATATTCGCAAAACTAACAAAACAGACTTTAATACATAATGGTAAAAAATTGTAACTTTTTATTAACATGAAATCTATTTAATTATTTTTTAACTCAGGTAATTTTTCTAAAAAGTTAAACTGAAAGAAACTATTATATAAGTGTATTTGCTTTGTATTTTTTCTGTGAAATTTCTGAATTGTAAAATTTTAAAGCATTTTTACTTTCAATGATGTGTTTTAAAGTTTTTTATATTTAAAATTACAGTTAAGTAATTGAAAAATTTATGAAAAGCTACGACATAACAATTATACAATAAAAAAGCATTGTAAGCCTATTTTTTATATTAAACTTTTGGTAAATACTTTTTTCTCTAATTTTAAGCCAAATAAAATTATCAGATTTTTTTGCTCGTAAAATAATCAAGTTCAAGTTTAAAGCTTTCAAATTCGACTCGTGATAAATTTTTCCTATAAGTTTTGACTTTAAAAGTACTTCCAACTCCCATTTTGTTTTGACTGTTAACGATCGACTAAAGCACTTGCTAAATTTTTCTCTTTATAAATTTCTATAATTGATTAAGTTTTTGGTCGCTTTAAAAAGAATTACCTTATTTCTTGAATCTTCTAAAAGTTTAGTTTTGCATGAAAATATTACTTATTGTTTTGTAAAATACTTTTAAAAAAATGTTATCTAATTTGTTTATTGAAATTTGCGAGTTAAATATTAAGAAAATATGTTTTTTTAAGTTGAAAACAAAACTAAAATTTTTCATGTTTTTTTAACAATTAATTTTCTTTTCAATGCATTTTTAAATGTTTAGAATTTTTTTTTGTATAAAATAATGGGTTTAAACGTAAATACTGACAGTTTCGTTATTGTCTTTTGGCATAGTAACATAGTAGTTTTTACTAAACTTTCTTGAAAGAATATCACTTTTTTTTTGAGACGCGTATTTTTTTACAATGAATTCTTTCAAATGAATACTACAATGATGAACAATGAAAAGATGAATATTTTCTATGTCAATAAGCGAATTCGATGGATTTTTGAATAGAAGTTTAGAGAAGAACAAGCGAATTAAAACAATTCGTTCTTGTTAAATAAACCTCCGTAAAAGAAACAGCCCGATCGTAAGAAGCCCAATGACAAGAAGTCTGAGGACAAGAAGTCGGAAGACAACTAAATGACTATAATTTTTATAAAGCTTTAAAAATATCATTCTATTTTGGTACATGAACGGTACAAATATTCGGCTATAAACATAAATACTTTTAATTTTAACCATGAAAATAAAACTACAAAAATCAACAACACTAAATAACGAAAACAGGTCAGCAATAAGATTACTAGTTTTAAAAAAGAATGTAACTAACTTTGACAAGGATCTAACACTATTCTAATTCGTTGAAAGTCGTCTTCTATTGCTATTAACTGAGAGTAACTTCCGCCAATAAAAAGAGAACCATTGGTGGTATGCCAACAAATTGAGGTAGGTATAAACCTAGATTTCTTTTTTTTCGAGTTCTGTTTCAAGTCACTTATAGCTTGTGCATTTAACATAACTGTGCCGTTTATTTTGTGTAGTCAAAGTTGCCAAAGGTTAAAAAAAATCAGGTTTTTTCAACTTCTTTTAAGTTTTTTGGTCTTTTTTAGTATTTAATCAAATTTAAGGTTAAAAAATTGTCTTAAATAGTATAAAAACATTAAAAAGATACTTAAAGCTATTTTAAATGTATTTTTTAATAATAAAGAAATTTAGTAATACAAAAAAGTCTACATATAGACTTTTGTATCTAATCGAAATTTCATTAACTGAATTGACAATAAAAATAAACGATCTCAAAATCGTAACTATAATAAGTTTTACTTACAACAAACTCATCAACAAGACTTCCACTGAAACCAGCAATACTAGCTTCCTTAATATTTTCATATTCTACATTAATGCTTTTTTTCACTACAGACTCTTTACCGTTGATATACAACTTATTTTCAGTCATTACAGGTAAGTTTATTTCTCTGTTTAAAAATATTTTTCTGCCATCTTATTAAAGTTTAAAAATATATAAACTTGTATCAATAAACTTGGCTTTATATCTATAAAAACTAAGAAAACTTGCATTAAGTAAAGGTGGTAGAATTATTTTCAAACACCACAAAAATTATATCTACTTAAACGTCTTAACAAAAAAATCCATTAAATTCAAATATGTATAGGTACAATTTTTCAACTTTTTAAACTAAGCGTATAGTAAAAAAGCTTAAAAATAAAAAGTGGCAACTGTAGAAAAACATAAAATTGAAGAATTATTTAACTTACAACACGTAAAACAAATAAAAATATTTTTCTTTTAGCAAACAGCATAATCTTACTTAAGTTAGAATTATTTATCTAATTTTTTTATTTCAATAAAAAAACTTGCATTTTTTTATCATTCTTTTAACTATTTTATTCGAATTTAAGTTTATTTTATGAATTTCTACAATTACAGTTTATTTTTATGTGTATTTTAAAATAACGTAATACTGTTACTTAATTAATCTAAACATTTTATTTTAAAACAGTATACTGGCTTATATAAGTTACCTGTCATTTAATGTAAAATAAAATTACTTTTATAGAACAATAAATAACAGTGAAGTTTTAAGGTATAGTCACTTTAGTTAAAGTTTTTTATACAAACGTATGTAATTAGGAAATTATCTTAATTTTAACATAATTTGAAAGGTTTTTTAAAATAGGTTTCTTGGTAGATTTTGAGACCTAGGAAAGTCAATTTTTCAAACAAAATGCCAATAAAAGTTTAAAACATTTATAGGTTTTCTGCGCAAAGTTTTTAATTTTTGACTGATATACCTTGATTTAGACCAGGGTTTCCCAAACTTTTTTGCAAATGGCCCCCTTTAAAGAGTTTGAAAAAGCAATGGCCCCCTTCAACATATAGGTTACTCATAAACTACGATAAAATACACATAAGACCTTTTTTTTTTTTTTGCTCTTCATCTGCAACTCAAGAATATCTAGTGTAAGTTTCAAAACTACCATAAAATACACATAAGACCTTTTTTTTTGCTCTTCATCTGCAATTCAAGAATATCTAGTGTAAGTTTCAAGTTATGGACTTATGGCCCCCCTGTGGCTCCTTTACTGCTCATGGCCCCCCCTCTTCCCCCTTTGCTGCTCATGGCCCCCTGAGTATCTGTCATGGCCCCCTGGGGGGGCCACTTGGCCCACTTTGGGAAACCCTGATTTAGACTGACATTTTCCCTAACTTTTGTTGTCCAGTTATTTTGTCCTATAATAAAGCGATGTAAGCTGGTAGTTTAGGTTTACTGCATAACCTATTAATAGTAGGACTTTTCAAACTTTTTTTTTCTATTTTTAAATGTTTAATTAAGTATCGCCCCTTATGACACTTGAAAATTTAGATGCTGGAACTTCAATTGTCATTTAATTAGAACAGACATAATCTATAATATAATTAATGTTCAAACTTTTTTACGGTCCAATTTTAACATTTGCGAACAGAACCAATTGTTTATTTACAAAGAAATTCACAATTTGGAAATCTATTCAAAAAAAAATTGAAAGTTTTCATAAAATTTAATTTTTTTTACTATTTAAAGTGACAAAACTTACACTTTACTAACGTTAAAAAAAAAAGTTATTCCGATATAGCCTGACGCGTAGAAACCAAACATTTAAAGCAGGGTTTCCCAAACTCATTTACTAAATCGCCCCCTTTTCAGAAATTTGAAAAAAATCGCCCCCCATGTTTTTATAATTTTTTTTCTTATCCTTTAATACGCACTTTTGAGCCAAAAAAGTTGTATTCGAAATGTCATTTAGTCTTGAATATATTATTTACGCTCTTTTGGGAAATGTTCAAAGTAATTTAAAGGGCTTGAAAAAATAATTTACCGTTATTTTCTTATAAGCCCAGGAAAGTGTATAATAATACTTAAATATTAAAAAGCCTTTTGTAATCTGTAATCAATTCTGTTTAAATATGAATTGTTTTGAAACTAATTAAACCTTTAGGTTAGTTGCGGACAACTTTTGTAGTCAACAAGACATTTTTACTAAAAAATCCTTTCTAGTGTCGACTTGTTAAAAAAATGTACTTGCGGGCTACATAATTTAAAAAACTAATATATAAGAAAATTAAAAATCTCGAGCAAAATTTAACAAATTGATTTACTATTATTGCGATCTAGGAAGTACTATTGTGAACTGAAAACCAAATTGAAAGCGAATTTCAAAGTAATAAGTATCAAGAAGCTAAAGTTTATTGTTTTGCACACAAGTAGTTTTTAAGTTAATTAGCGGGCTGAAATTTGACTGGATATGGGCCGTACGTTACCCATCTAAAATCTTAACTGAAACCTAAGCATATTCTAAAACTATTTTACCATAGATTAAAAAACTACAAAAGAATGAACAGCTTATTTTACACAGAATGAAATAAATATTAAAACATCATTGCTGATATATTTTTAGGAAGTTTGACCGACTGGTTGATTATCTCTCATGAAAATTGGTTTAGTCAATAGCTTCTGTTAATGCAGAAAAATTATTAATTTCAATGCTCAAAGGTATTATAAGCAAGTTAGTTGAAAAGAAAAAAACTTAAATTTTTAAACTATATGTTTTGTAGTAGAATACCATGATTCAGTATTTGACTTGGAATAACCTTTAAAAAACTAAACCTTATCCTAAAAATTTTTTTATCTAAGTTTAAATAAATAAAAATTAAAGGTTTTACAGTTAATTTTGTGAACAGGAAGTAATCTATTAAAAATATTTTTATTAGATTAAAATTTTGGTTTGTAACTGTAGCAGTCTTTTCGGTGGCTTATTTAATTCTGTTCAAAAATGAATTTGTTTTCTAGCTATCAACCTACAATAATTTATCAGAGGAAAATAGTGAAAAATTAAAAGCTAGGGTTAAAATATTAAAATAAACAACACATCTTAATTGCCAAAATATTTTGATTTAAGATAAAACAAAAAAAGTTGTACTAATAGTTTGAAATCCTTAATATACAGTTTTTTAACAATAATAAATCAAGCTAGAAAATAAAACTGACTTTAAGAATGTTTTTAATGAAATAGTTAAAGTCATTTAAATAGAGACCTCAATCTATACTTTTTTAAAGTCCAAAAATCTTTATTGAAATAAAAACTTTATTGGTTTACAAGATTTTTTTACTTATACAGACTAAACAAGTAATAATAAAAATAAATAAAAATAAATATCTTTTAAACAAATATTATATTCACTATGCTATAAAAAGTTTTAGTGTAATGTAAAACAACAAATATAAACTACAAAATCAACCAAGTCAAAACAAAACCACTCAATAAATACAGTAGACTTGAATTTGCACTTTGAACAAAATCAAAAAGTGCTAACTCAAAAATGCATTATCATTTTTTTTACAAAAGGCAAATTTCAACATATTATAATGCAATACTGTTATGAATATTCGTGAAATCCACTGAAACATAAAAAAATGTTTATTAAAAAAGATTGATCTATATAAGCTATTAAGTATAATAAAGTTTTTGTTTTATCTTAATTAGTTTATAACTACTTTATTTATATTATTATTTAGTATATACTTTATTTAATTTAAGTTAAGAAATTTTAAATTTGCACTTTTTTTGAGTAAAATTGCGAACTCAAGAGGAAGTCTACCGTAATTAGTATTCATTTGGCATTAAGCAAACCTGTTGTAGAATAAATAAGTTAATAAAATTATTATCATAAAAAGACTACTTCAGTACAATACAAACGAGCTCAAGTAAGAAATCTTTTATAAAATCAACTAAAGTTGAAGACCTTACAGAAAATAATGTCTAATCTAATGTGAAGGATGAGCTTCATGACTGATTGCAAGTTTTACTATATCTGGCTCTAAATCAGTCAAACAAAGCCTCAAGTCACCTCCTTAACAAATATCTAGATTATATATTTTGCTCAATATGTTGATAACTGAACTGAAAGCTTTCTCAACAACATAGCTAGAAGGAAAAACTATAAACAACAATCTAACTTCCTTCTAAATGGAAATGATTGGATACTAATGCCTTAGTTTTTGTTGAGTCCAAAAATTTTTATATCGTTCTTTGGAAAAATTTACTTTAAGTTCAAGGTCAGTTTGTAAGTCTGAGAAAGTTTCCTGTCAGTCAACGTTTACTTCAAAAAGATCTGCTTTGAAGGGATCCATAATCCACTTCGGGACGTTTAATTGACCTCAGGGTCAAATATTTACTGGCAAGCTAAAATTAGTAAAATAAAAAGTAAAAATTTTATGACTGCCCAAAATTATAAAATCGCCCCCCATTCGCCCCCTTACTAGTTATCGCCCCCCCCCCCCCCTTTCGCCCCTTTACTAAAATTCGCCCCCCGACTTACTAAAATCGCCCCCAGGGGAGCGATATCGCCCACTTTGGGAAACCCTGATTTAAAGGTTAGATTACAGCGGTTCTTAACTTTTTTTAAGATAACCCTTTTTGGAAAGTTATTACCAAGTTTACCCTTTTTTGAAGGTAATTACCAAATTTACCCCCAATATGCAATGTAGTGTTTGATTTCAAGGGGAAATGACTAGATTTTTTAAACTTTAAACTTATTATATAAATAACTGTAAAATTTAAAGAGTTTATTTAACTATAAAAATTATATTAACTACTAATTTATAAATTAAAAAGACAATTAAAAACCACAAATTTACATAACTCGCAGTTAAGAGAGAATCGAGAACCTAAAACGAGAGAATTTACCCCAGGGGTAAATTTACCCCAGGTTAAGAATCGCTGTTAGAAATTGTAGAGATTTTTTTTAACAGATTCAAATATAAAACAAAGTTTTGCCCTGTAGCGATCTTCAGTTATAATTTAAATCTGAAAAATGTAAGTGAAATGAATAAGTGGATTAGAAGATAACAATTTGTAAAAAACTAAAAAATAAAGATATCATAAAAATAGAAATCACATTTTTTTAAGAGTGAAAATAATTTTAATCGTAATCAAATGAAAACTTTTAAACAGAATGATAAAAGTTTTTTAGAGGATATGTTTTACAAAATTGGTCTTTTTAGTTTTTTTTAGCTTGCACCTACAAACTAACTAATTAAACTCTGTATATTTTACTTTCTTTTTGTTAAGTTGAAAAAATTGTAAATGGCTAAAATTAATTCTACAAATAAAAAAAAGCTTTCAAATAAATATCAAATTTTGACATCATATATTTGTTTAGAATAAACTTTTGACAGTAACGCCATACTGTTAAACACTTATTTATTATCATCAAAAGTTTGCTTTTTAGATATTTTGATTGTATTTTTATTTATATCTTATTTTTCAATAGCTCCTTTTCTAAACCTTATAATAACCAAGTTTTAAACCTTACTGCAAAGAAACGGGAGCTGATTATTTCTAACCCGATCACTTCCAAACCGATCATATCTAATCCAATCATTTCTAACCCGATCATGCCTAACGATATCATTTCTAACCCAAACAAAAAAATGTTTTTTTAGACCTTTTTAATCAGGATTTTTTTTTAACAAACTAATCTCAACAAATTGTTATTAAATCAAAATGTAGTTTACTTTGTCTTAAATAAAACTTAATGCTAATCTAGTTTTATTTAAAATTATTTGTAATATTAGTTTCAATTTAACTTATTATAGTTTCAAACTAAGGCCATAGGGGGGTAAACCATGATTTTTAAAAGTTGATCATATTTTATAGAGTTTTTTCTAAGCTTCTAGATGCTTTTTATCGTTTTAAATAATTCAAATTATTTTTTGAGATATGACCAGTCAAAGTCGGGCCGCATAATAGGTTCCCTATGAGAAGGGAAAACTAAAACAGCGAAAAAAGACTATTTCATTTAAAATATATCTCCTTCTACATTTTTCAAGCAATCTTCTTCAAACTTTCACAGTCTAATTTTTATACAATAAGAAAAAACGTTATTTTGGAATTAAAAATCTTTTTTGTATTTATTTTTTTTTAAACACTTTTTTTTTAATTTTTGTGATAAAATTTGTATTTTTTTAAATTACTAAAATTCTAAAGTAACGTTTTTTTCTTTTATTATAAGGAACGTTTCCTGACAATTTGAAGAAGATTGCTTGAAAAATGAAGGAGGAGATATGTTTTTGGTGAATTTTAAAATTTCCGAGAAAATTGTCCCCGAAAAATTTGCAGTCCATACGTTTATATCGGAAAATTTTTACAAAAAATTAAATATCTCCGAAGTTAAATGATATTTTTGAATTCTATGAAAAACTGGCTTGTAGTTTGTACTTAAAGCTTTCATGTAAAAGCCAAAGTTAATTTTTGTAAAAAAAAGTGTTGGACTTCCCCCTATGGCCTTAATTTACTTATCCTTACTTTTTTCTTTATATAAATCTGCTAAATGGAACTTTTTATTTTGATTAAATAAGATTTACTAAATAGTTAAACAATTTTTTTAAATCTGCTTTTTAGGAATCTTAAAACAAGCTGCCATAAGTATGTTTTAGTTAGATCTTCTTGTCATTTACTTAGCTATAATATTTTTAACGCAAGTAAATTTTAAAAGTTATACTTTTACTTCAAAAATTTTTATACTAATCTATAAGCTCCTAGTAGTCTAGCACAAACGTAGTTTAGTTTTTGACTAATCTATTACTATTTTATAGTCGGTTAGTTTCCATTGTTCTACAACTTGCACAGACCTATTTAAATCATTAAATTTAAACATATATTAAGTGATTTAATACTTTTGTTATATTGAGTTGAAAGTTATAATTTTAGATATAACCTTACTACATAAAACTTATAAAACAGTTATGTCACTTAACAAACGAACCACAAAACCAGTTAATTTTGGCTGACCCTCAACTTTTATTTAATTAAAACATTTTTACCTAGAACAAGAGCAAAATTAAATCACTAACACTAAAACGATCTTTTTTTTATACAACAAGTCCGATGGTAATCAAATAAGAGTTTGTATAAAATATTAAATTAATATCATTAGATTCACTTTTTTTTCTTGTTTTAAGTGCAACTAAATAAAGATTTATATTCATATATATCTTTTTTTACATTTACTTTAAGAAAAATAATTGAAACAACGTAAGCACAAACCAAAAACGGAACAAAAAATAATTTGAAATTAAATAAAAATTTACTTATAGTTAAATTAAAAATAATCACGAGTAAAAGATTGTAAAAACTTTCTGTTTTTAAAATTATATTATTATTATATTGTTTATTGTGCAATTTTGAGCACAGGCATCAAAACCTGAGCCACTTAAACAGGACACACAAAAATAAATATAAAATACATTTATATACAACAACAAAAGAAATCGGCGAAAGTCAGCAGAGCAGAAGCCTGGACTTTCGTTTGCCGTGAGACAAGCTCAAGTTTAACAAAAGGGTTGATCATGCCAATTCGATCATCAGACCACAAATTTCGGTAGACTGAGACCGGTTTCAACCTTATTAGGACTCATCGGTCAATCACAACCGAATAACCTACAGTAGTCAATCTACAAACGGTTTATCATGCTTTCACATGAAGCAACCATTTGCTGGCAATGATCAGTGACGTCAGCATTGTCGTTTGCCGTGCAACGTTTAAAACATTGTCCACTAGGCAAGACATCTGGTACGCTCGTTTTATTACGATCAACAAAAAACATCGGCGAAAGTCAGCAGAGCAGAAGTATGGACTTTTGTTTGCCGGCAAATGGTTGCTTCATGTGAAAGCATCATAGACCGTTTGTAGATTGACGTATGCAGGTTTTTCGGTTGTGACTGACTGATGATTCCTAATAAGGACGAAACCGGTCTCAGTCTACCGAAACTTGTGGTCTGATGATCGAATTGGCATGATTAACCCTTTTGTTTTATATACAACAAAGAATAAATACTAAACAAAGTTAAAATTACAAAAAAATCATTAATAATTTAATCTTATTTGCTTGATATAAAAATCGATAACTTAGTACATAAAAACACATTTGTGCAAAATTAATATAACTAAACTAGTAGTCTGTTACGGGGGAGGCGTAAGGATTTAAAACTAATTAATATTTAAATTAAAGTAGAAATAAATCAGTAGTTAATTTGGAGGAGACAAATATTATAAAAGTTTTATATATGATTTTAAGCCATAACTATTAGCATCATGGTATAATCAAACATTTTTATTTAAAGCATTTACAATATTATCTTATAAACATGATTTTTTCTGAGACTAACTTACAAAAAGAATTGCAACTAACTGTTTATGGAGTTGAAAACGGTCATTACACCTTTGCAACGTAAAAACATACACACTTTTATCAGATCTGATTGCGAAAACGTTCGTGTTTATTTGATTGAAAACTACTTCAGATACTACTTCTCCATTTTCTAGCTAAAAATAAGTAGACTATTTTTTGTTTTAGAAGTACAAAGCAAAACTAAATTTTGAAATGTAACAACAACTTAAATTACAATAAACGTTTATTACTTTAATTAAACTTGTATTTTTAATTGTTTATAATAGTTTATAAACTTTAAAGTAATTACAAGCGTTATTTGAATTTTTTTCAGCTTAATTAAGATTTTTTTGTTGCAAACGATCATTATTTACTATTACTAATTTATTTATTTTATAACTAGTCTTGTAGAATAAACAACTAACAATTTTATACATAATTTAAGGTACATATACAGGGTTCATGCGCGAAATTTTTTCATTTAGCCTGACATTTTTTCAAAGTAAGGAAAACCCCTTTTAGAAGGGGGTCTTGATTAGTACTATTGTAGTCTTCGCCTTCAATCAGCTTTACCTCAAAAATATTTTAGCATTAAAAATCTGCGAAAAGCAACTCATAGCTTAGTTACAACTCAATAAAATAAGGCTAAATTGTGAAAAAGGTGATTGACCCCTCATGCCCTTAAACATAACAAATTCACTGATAAGTTTTAAAATAAGTGTTATATCTTATCTATTACTAGTAACATTATAAGCACTAAGTAAAAACATTATAACCAGAAAATTTATAATAAAACGACGTGCATTGTCGTGTTTTATTAAAATTTAAAATAAAATGATTACAGAGTTTTAAAATAAGTAAAAAGTGTTTATTATAAGATTTTGACTAATACTTAAAATTGATACATAATTATAAATCCTAAACTCTAAATAAATACAGTGGTTGTTGATGTCATATCAGATTTAATAAGCTTACACTTAAATTAAAAAAAAACTTTAACATTTTGTTCTTGTAAAGAAAAATGAATTGTACCTAAAATTTGTATTCCCACAAAACTTAGTAATTATATCTTAAAGCTAAGTTTTAGTGTTGTGAATATCTCTAACAACTTTAAACAAACAGTAAAATATATGAAAAAACTGCAAAGAGTTTTAATCTAAAAACTATTTGGTATAAAGCCTTTAAATTAGAAATTAAAACAGTTCAACCGACTAAGCTCTGAAAAACATAGCTGATGTAAACAAGTTCAAACAAACAGCTAAGTTGTGGAACTAAACTGTAATGTTTAAATTGTATTTTTTTTTTATAAATTTTCATAAATATGATGTATATAATCTACTCAAAACAAAATAATGAAGATTCTTAAAAAAATTTTAGAGGTTCAACAAAAGGTTTTAAGCATTTATTTTTACAAATACTGACTGATTTTGTCTTTAATAACTAAATTTGTATTTAGAAATAAATTCACATCTCAATTTGATCGTGAAATTTTTTCTCATTTTTTTTTATCAAAAATTTTCAAGCTTTGAATTGAGAAAAACTGAGATTCTCAATTTTTTAAATAAAAAACTGATTTAGCCAGACGTTTTTTAACTTTTTTCAAAAAAACTGATTTAGCCTGATTTAGCCTGATGCGCACGAACCCTGATAAAACAAATTCCATTTTTAAAAAGATTTTGCTCACCAATTCTACTTAAATTACTTGTTTTTAAACATGCAATTAATCAAAAATCAATATACAACAACAAACTAAATAGTATTTTTAAGTTTAACAAACTATGTAAAAAACCTTACGTGAAAATCATAGACTAAATAAAATTAAAAAAACTATCTTAATCGCAAAAATACAAACTAAGGATATAAAATTTTAAAGCAGTAACTATTTTTGCCAAAAATATTTAGTATACTGTAGAAAACCATTATATTGTAAAAAATACTGTATTGCAAAAAAATACCACTTACCTTGTTTTTACAAAGAAGCTTTTTCGAACTAATATCCCAAACAAAAACAGTAAAATCAGGAACACCAGATACAGCAACAATAAGATTATTTAAACCATTCGGGGGGAAAAATTCAATTTTTTGATACTCTAAAGCAGCTCCATCTGAAAAAATATAACTTTAAAATAATATCTCATATCTTACACTGTAAGTTAAATACAGTCATTACAACAAACTTTTTAAGAATTTTTCTTAGTGTTTATAAAAAGGTTCTTTCCTTTTCACTACAAAAATGGCTAAAATATACCAAAACTAGAATATTTACTCTTTTTATACTTATGTGTTAAAGTGAAAATGAAAAGTGAAAGGTAATAATAAAGATAAATTTTAATCGGTTCAACGGGAGGCCATTTTAAATATAGGCACACTAGCCATAAGAAATACTTTTAATCATGTAAGTAAAAAGAATAGCACTAGATTGTCAGATTTAGCTTGGCAGTATTTTGACAGGAATGGTAATAAACCATAAATAAAATGGAGCATCCTTTGACACGCAAACAACAACATCAGTGGCGCGAGCAAGATCTACCAAATATGTAACCTCGAACATGTGGCAATAGCAACCGAATATAGTAAACTATAGCTAAACAAAAGACCTAATAATTCAAACAACTTTGAAACACAACCGATGGTTTTTCTTTAAAAAAAATCTTTGCGCATAATTTTTTAAATGAATATATACTTCAAGTATAATTATGTAAATAATACCCTAAGGTAATACATACTTACTTTTATATATTTATTTTTATACATGTTATCTTCCATTCTAAAGTCTGTTTGCGTGTCTATTATTCGACTACATAATGTTTTCATAGTTTTTCAACTATAATTGAGAGCCTGTATTCAAATCACAAATAAGCCATGATTTTTTAGAATATTAAAGGCATAAGGTGGTTAAGCACTTTTTACATGTTGATCTTACATTAAAGATCTTTAACATAGGTAACAGTTGATTTTTACCATTTCTTTTAATAAAAATTAGTTTTTGAGATTTAAGGGGACAAAGTCCGAGATTTCAATAGGATCCTTATAGAAGGATGACGTTAAAAAGACAAAAAATCTACAAACTTTGAATAAAATTAACAGAAATCTATATTCTCCTTCAGTTTTTAAGCAATAATTCCTCAAATTTTCTAAGTTTAATCTTTACTTAATAATTAAGGGCATAAAGGGGTCCAACATTTTTTTTAGAAAATTTAACATTAGACCTTATATAAAAGCTCTAATTGTATACTGTAAGATACTTTTCAAAGAATAAAAATATATTTATTAACTTTTGAGATATCATCAGTTGTGTAAAAAGTTTCCAATACAAAAATATGGTGAAAAAAAAATTATAGCCAATTTTCTTGGAGTTTTTTTTCAATTTGATAGAAATCTATCTTCTCCTTCATTTTTTGGTCAATTAATCTTAAATTTTCAGGAAACATTGCTTGCATTAAAATAAAAAATCCTAATAAAATAATTTGTAAAAATTTAAATTTAACAATTCTATGATCATAATTAAAAAAATTATCTTTTTGTTTTGTTTTAATACTTATAATCAAAATTTAAAAAAGTCTTAAAAAGAAATGTTAATTATTTACTTAAGATTAAACTTTAAAAGTTTCAAAAAGATTGCTAAAAAACTGTAGGAGGAGATAATATTTTATTAAAATAGTCTTTTTTGCCTTTTTACTTTGGTTCTTCCATAAGTAACCTATTGAGATTTCCTACTGTACACTCATATCTCCAAAAGCAATTTGAAATTTTACAAAATGGTAAAAAGCAACTGTTAGCTAAGTAAAATATCTTTAAAATAAGATCAACAGGTAAAAAAGTGCCTTACCCCCCCCCCCCAAAATGCCCTTAACAATTCTACTGTAATATTTTTTTAAGTTTTGAATAAAAAACATATTGATTTATTTTTTGGTCTGAAAATTTATTTTTTACTTTATTATTTAAATTGCTACAATAGAGTTTTTTTTTATATTGCAAAGAATATTTCTTGAAAATTTGAGATCAATTAATTAAAGAAAATAGATTTTTAGTAAATTTTCAAAAATTCAAAGAAAATCAGCCTTAAAAATGTTTGATTTCATACGGTTGTACGATTTTTTTTACAAAGCTGGTTATAACTCAGTAGTTATTATTATTATATTGTTTATTATTCAATGTTGGACTCAGGCATCAAAACCTAAGCCACTTAAACAGGACACACAATAAAAAAAAACAAAATAAAGTACATTTATATTCAACAAAAATTTAACATAAGCAAAATATTAAGCAAAGTTAAAATTATAAAAAACTAATTAATAAGTTTAAACTTATTTGTTTGATATAAAGCGCGATAAATTAGTACATACAAACGCGTTTGTACAAAATTAATGAAAGTAAATTGATAGTCTGTTAGGGGGGAGGCGTGGGGAAATAAAACTAACTAATATTACAAATATAAAAATTAATAAATCAGCAGTTTCTTTAGAGGAGATAAATATCATAAAAAAATTTTTTATTTATTTTTCTCTAAAGTTTTTGTGGAATTAAACCTTTTTAGTTTTAAGCGAAAATGTTCCACCCTCTCATACGATACCACATCCTGTGGTACTTGTTCCACATAGTCTTTGTCTGTGAAAGGATGAACCTTGCCACTGATTGTTGTTAAAATTATGTAAACATTTTATTTTTTTATTACTTCCTTTTAACTGATATTTATTATGGGAAAAATTAACTGAAAAATTGACTGAAAAAAAACTTGATAAATTGCCATTAATATTTTTTAAAAGTGTAAATATATCAAACTCACATCGTCTATATTCTAGAGATTTCATTCCAAAATTAACCAATTTATCATTATATGATGTATTGGATATGTTACAACAAGTACATACAAAACGGGTAAAATTTGTTTCACAGACTCAATTTTGATAATGCCTTTTTTTAAATAGGGTGACCAAATTTGGGTATTGTATTTAAGGTTAGGACAAACGTATATTTTAAATAGTTTTGTCAGAATAGTAGCTGAATTAGTTTTAAAACTTTTTGACATTTGATAGGATGAAACTTGTGCAACAGTATATAAATAGTTTACGTTTTAATTCCATTTTAATTTTTCAGAGATATATATTCCTAAATCTTTAAAAACTTAAACTTTTGGTATCTTAGTGTAATTGATTAATAAGTCAATTGGGTCAAACTGTTTATTTTTCTCAATTGTTATAATTTTACATTTGTTAGGATTTAAATCGAGTTTTCTTGTTATTAGCCATTTGTAGATATTATCTAGAGTAGATTGTAAAAAGATATTTGACTCACTAAAAATTTTTGTATCATCTGCAAATAAACTCATATCACTTTTAATATCAATGTTTGAATTAATATCTTTAATGTAAATTTAAAAAAGGAGAAGACCAATTACACTACCTTTACTCCACTTTAAAAAATAAGTTTGCTATCTATATGAAAGCTTTAAGTACAAACTACAAGCCAGTTTTTATAGGATTCAAAAATACCATTTAACTTTTGAGATATCTTATATTTTTTATAAAAAGTTTTCAATACAAACTTATGGACCGCAAATTTTTTGGGATCAATTTTCTTGATATTTAAAAAATCATTTAAAATGTATCTCCTCCTTCATTTTTCAAGCAATCTTCTTTAAATTTTCAGGAAATTTTCCTTACATTATAAGAAAAAAACCCTACTTATAAATTTTAATAATTTGAAAAAATAAAAATTTTATGACAATAATTTAAAAAAGTCCTTTTTTTGAAAAAATTTTTTTTTTTTAAAGTCCTTTTTTTTTTTATTTTTTTTTTTTTTTACTTAAAATTTTTTTAAGTCTTAAGTAACGTTTTTTTTTCTATTGTATAAAGATTAGACTGTAAAAAAATTGAAGAAGATTGCTTGAAAAATGTAGGAGGAGATATATTTTAAATAAAATAGTCTTTTTTTGCATTTATAGTTTTCTTTACCCTTGGCCATAAGGAACCTATTATGCGGCCCGACTTTTACCGGTCATACCTCAAAAATTAATATGCTTAGTAAACTTAAAGCTTAGTAAGAACTCTATTAAACAAGATCAATTTGTAAAAAATATAGCTTACCCTCCCCCACCCCCTATGGCCTTAATAACCACTCTTTGTGATCTCCCAAATAAAAATTATTAAACATTTTTCTAAGGATTCATGTAGTCCATACTGACTTAATATTTTTAATAATTGTTTGTGTGATACTGAATCAAAAGCTTTTTTGATATTAGAGTAAACAACTTCAAAATATATTTGTTTTTGAGAAAAGGAACTATCCAAGAATGTAAGCATGTTATATATATGCAATATATAGCTGAGTGTTTGACGAGCAGTTAAAAACAAAACCAAATTTTTTATCAGTTAGTAAATTGAAATCAAAAAGGTGATTTAGATTTTTTATAGATATAATGTGTGCAAAATACTGAGAAAAGTCACAAGTTTAAAGACATTAACCTATAGTTTAAAGCCTTGTGTTTGTTACCTGGAATGACAATAACATTTTCCATTGTTTTGGTACTTCAGCTAATTCTATAGAGCAATTGAAAATTAATGAAAGTGAAAAAATTATTGATGGAATTCATACTTAATAAAATAGGGCGGAAATTTAAATTAACTTAAATTTTTCTAAATTTTTCTGTTCTATAATAAGTATCTTATAGTATAAACTCTAACCTTTCAAATAAGACAAGCGTTAAATTGGCTTGAATGGCTTATTTTGTAATTATAATTTTCTAACCAAACTTTAAAGCCAATTATTTTCAATTTCTTTACTGCTAACTTGAAACTTTTTTTTTATTCTAAAGAACTTTCTTTTGCTTAGATTTTCACAATAATTTTTATCAAACTGGGGTTTTACTTTTTTAGTGGGGCTCCTTTAAAAATTTAATGTTTTTTTGCGTTTTTTCACTTTGCAACGTTTTTCTCCAAAAATATTTTTTTATTTAACTTTTTTTTAATATTAACATACTTATTTAATTGAGTTCTATGATGTTATAATCATTTTTTTCAATTTTCATTTCTTTAACATATGCTTAAATAAAATTTTTAGAAAATTTCCAAATTTGCACGGTTTTGGTTTTATTTTTACATGGTTTTATAGCAAAAGTAAACTGTTTTTTAATAAGTTTTATTTTTAATAGACTTACGTAATTAAGTTTTATAACCTTATTATATTTTTTTCAACTTACGACTATTTTTCAAACATATGACCCATTTTAGTTTTACGTAAATTCTTAGTATTTGATCAAGAAATTCCTCAAACTACGTAAACAAAAAATTTAGGTAAAACTTGTATGAGTCATATATTTGAAAAATGACAATAAGTTGGGAAACAATATAATAACGTTATAAAACTTAATTATATAAGTCTGTTAAAAATAAAATTTATTAAAAAAATAATTAGTTTTGCTACAAAACCATGTAAAAAAAAACCAAAACCGTGCAAATTTGGAAATTTTTTGAAAAATTTATTTAAGCATATGTTATAAAAAAAAACTGGAAAAAAAATAATAACGTCTTAAAACTCAATTAAGTAAGTATGTTAATAATAAAAAAATTTGGAATAAAAAATTATTTTCGAAGAAAAACGTTGCAACGTAAAAAAATTAAAAAAAATATTAAATTTTTAAAGGGGCTCCACTACTAAAGTAAAACCCCAGTTCGATAAAAATTATTGTGAAAAGCTAAGCAAAAGAACGTTCTTTAGAATAAAAAAAAAAGTTCCAACTTAGCATTAAAGAAATTTGAAATAATTGGTTTTAAAGTTTGGTTTAAAAAAATAATAAAAAAAATCCATTCAAGCCAAGTTAATGCTTGTTCAAATAAGAGTCAATACTAACTTTTGTAAAAAAAATGTTAGATCTCCTATGCCCCTTAAATATTATCTGATTTTGAATTTTTTAATGGTTTGTAATTTAACTTCTAATGACAATAAATATTAAAGCAACATAATTAGAGCAAAATTATTTTTCAATAACGTTTTTCAGGAAAAAGATATAGTAGAAGAACACCTTCAATTTTTTTAATTTCTGCTTAAGATTTAAAAAACATCAAAATAAATAAATAAAAGATAAACTTGATAACTTTTCTAGAAAAACAAACAATATTCCAAAACATTTTAATTTACAACATTATGCAGAAGCTTTATATGTATTAGCATAAGTAGTTTTTTATTCAACTTTAAATTTAACACTGACTTTCTATTTCAGCTATCTTCTTAGTTTCTTGAATTGAGGTAAAAAGGTAAATTTTAGGGTTTATACCAGACTCTGAAAATGCAAACATTTCGCTGTGATAAGTAGCACTGAAAATATCAACAGAAGAACTAGGTGAATCAAAAAACATTCTTTGGTTGTCTTTTAGGTCATGAAACTGTAACTTGTTTCCAGCTTTATAGCACACGCAACTTGGTGTAATCATTTTGACCTCTGCACCAGAAAACCCTTGAACCCAACTGCAAAGTTAAAGGTTGTTTATACTTTTACAAAGTTAGTTGTATACGAAAATTTCTAATATAAAGGAACTAAATACAACATACTTACTTTTTTTGAGGTTTTATAACAACTATAATTTTGGAATAATGGTAATTTCACTATATCTTATATTCAAACAAAGTATTCAAAAATGTATGAGTATTAAGAAATATTGTCAAAAATGCTGTAGAGCTTCAAAACTAATTTTTAAGTAAGATATACCAAATAATGTAATTAAAAGCTATTATTATTAATAAAAGCAATTTGAATGATTTATAAGGGCATTTAAATTTTACTTTTATAAAAACATATTTAAAACACATCTTTAACAAAATTTTATAACATTTATTTACACATTTAAAATAACTAAATCAACTAAATCATATTTAAAATAAGGAAAACCACTGGCCTGATTTTTGAAATATTTAACTATACAAAGTTTTTCTTTCAATAATAAAATTGTCTGAGTAATCCTGAGTTTTTTTTTAAATTCAAACTAGTCTGAGTTATTCTGAGACTATTAAAAATTTTTAATTGTCTTAAGTTATCCTGAGTATCTTTAGTGTGTGGCAACCATGATGTTGTAATAAACGACAAAAGCTTTATATAGCACTGTTGGGTGTATTTATTTTATTTATTCCAAATAAATATACAACAGTCAAATGTAAAGTTCAATGATATACTACAAGAACAAGCTCAAAAATTAAAAAAAAAACAAACCTTGATTGAAGCAGACCAAAACTTTTCATATTAAAATTAGAGTTTGAGTTTAGTATCAAAACTACCTTTAAAATAAAATAATTAAAAAAATAATTTAAGATATCAGTTGAAATTAATCATTATTGTAAGTAAAAAACAGTTGACTTAGAAGCTAAAACTTGTTGAATGTTTTTTAAAACATTGCTAATTTAAAACTTTTTAATTTAAAAACAACCTTTGTTTTTAACCTCAGATTACATGTAATAGCTTAAATCAGTGGTTCTCTTAGCATGCATCTGTGCAAAGTATTGTGCAAAAAAAATTCTTTACTGTGCACAGAAAGGACAACAACATTAAAAATATTTTTAAATCAATATTTATTTTGTTGTATTTTATTTTTTTTAATCCAGCTGAATTAGATTTCAAAGTAGACCCAATTTCAGATAAATTTATATAAAAAATTGACGGTAAATGTCTTCTATAGAAATAAAAGTTTTATATTTTTAAAAATAGTCAAACTAATAACAAAAAGTTCCCAGAAAAAACTGCAGCAAACATTAACAATCATAAATAAACAAATCAATTATTTTACTTTTTTTTTGGGCGTATATTGTCAGTTTAAATAATTATTAATTCTAGTTGAAATAGAAATAAAAAAACTTTTTATGAAATTTTGAACTTGCACTTTATTGGAATATGTTTTGCATAATTAGATGAACTAAATTGTTTTGATTAATTGATTCATAGTAACTTAGCATCTTCTTTTTATGACAAACAAATACTTATTTGTCTTCTGTACAGTTTTAAATTTTAATGTTATTTTTATTTCTAAATCAATTAGTTTTTGTATTCTTCTTACATTATTCTATGTCAAGGTTTGACAATTTCTTTAGTTGGTGGGCTAGATGTGACAGCTTTTTGTACATAACAAGCCGGATTTGATTTATAAATACTTTTGAAGACCTCTTTACTTTTGTAAAATTTTAATAAAAATGAGTTTTTTATTTATCTATGCACCAGATTAGAGTTATGTAACTATGAAATAAATTTAATGTCTAACAAACATTAAAAATTTATTTTTTTTTACCTTTAAATTCTTTTTTTTTTTTTTGAAATTGTTACATTAGGATTTTTCTTACAAAGCATGAATTATTTACTGAAAATTTGAGGTTCAATAACCAAAACATGAAGAAGGTTGATTTTCCTAGTTCCAAAAATATTGACAATGAGAAATGTTTTTTTTCTATATGTTAGCAGGGCTTTGTATAAAAAAATTGCTCTCAGTTGTCATGATTTTTTTTTTGAAATCTTTAAAATATCTTGATACTGGCACAAACTACTTATATCTAATGTTTATTTTTCTTCTTAAAAATTAAAAGGAAGGTTGTATGTGTATGTTTTGGCATTAGATGTTCACTAAACTTATAAAAATACTGTTAAAATCAATTGAGATTAAAAAATATAATTTGCAAATAAGTTTATGTAACCATGTTACTTAACTTTATATACATTAGAAGAACTTTTAATTGACTAAATTTATTTTACCACATAAAGTATTCACTTGCATGCATATTAAGGTGGTTATAAATATGACAACCTTTAAGTTTTTAGCTGAAATGTTTTTACATTTAGCATTTATCAAATACACATTGTGCACAGTTTAAGATGATTTAATGAAAGTTTTATTAGGGCAATTCTTGATTTTATGTAATTTTTATGACTTTTTGTAAGTTTTCTGAATTTCCTTTTTTTTATCAAGAATTGGCTCTATAAAACTCTCTTTAAAACTTCTTAAAATATGCACAATATGTGTTTGTGATAATTACCACATGTAAAAAAAAATCCAGCTATAACCTACAAGGTCAATTTATTTAGGTTCCATACTGCTTGCATTGGGCTGGATTTTAGAAAATCAAATTTTGTTAAGGTAGAAATGTTTTCAAATCATCTAAAATTTTGAACTGAGTGCTTTTGTGGTATTTGCAAAGTGTAAAAAAAAAATCTAGCTGAAAACTCAAAGGTTGCCATATATATAAGCACCCTAATGCACATTTATCAAGTTTAATGTATGCATTCCTTAACAATACTCATTTTTTAGTTTCTTTTTACTGGAAAAAATGTATTTATAAGCTATGAAAAACTACTTCATCTATGAATTAAGGATGTACAAAACAATATAATTTTACTAAATTACATAAATAACTAAAATTGTAAAGTACATTAAAAAAATTTAATGCATGATTAAACTATTATATCTATAAACTGTTTTTGTTTAATATAAACTCAAATCATTGTAAATATTAATTTAGGTAATAAAAACTAAAATGTTATTTCTATAAACAGTGAAGAACTAGCAACAAGGCAAAAAAAAAGTTTAAATAAGCGTTTTAAAGTCAACTAAAATAATTGTCTTGAACAAAATTGGTTATATAAAATAACAAAATATTGAAACTGAATCAAGTTAATCACATAATAGATCTAGAAAAAATCTGTCCTGAGATCTTTAAAAAAAATTTAAACAGTCTTGAGTTTTTCTGAATTTTAAAAATATTCTAAATATCCTGAGATTTTCTGAGTCATCCTTTGATTTTTAAGAACTTAAAAATATCCTGTGTTATCCTGTGTGTGTGTGGCAACCCTGTGTTTTTATTGGTAAAAAAAAATCACAACTAGCTATATCTAAAAAATTAATTAATTAATTTTCATTCAGTGAAAAGAATATTATAGTAAACAGTTATAGCTTTTGTATAAGATCTAATGCTAACTTTTGTAAAAAAAAATTGGACTTTCCTCTATGGCCTTAATCATTATTAAATACAAGGACTCTACTAGAGTTTCATTTTTTGTAAACATTGTATTATCTAGAGAAATAAAATAATTGAGGGAAATGAATTTTCTTAGATTTACTGAAAAATTTTGATATCACAAAAAAATGAATTTCCCTGGTAAATTATGTTTTTATTATTATGTCCTCCTAAAACTTTTGGTAATTACCTAGCATGATGTCGCACCAATATTGAGCTAAAATTCATTATACTCAAATTCTATTTTAGTAGTAATTTTTGGCTAAAAATTTGCATTTAATGAATAAATAAATTGAATTAAACTTATTTATTATTAACAAAAAAAACTTAAATACTTAATCGCTTTTTTTAACAATATAAAACAAACAAATCAGTACAATACTTTATATCAATTACACAGTTGTAAAATAAAAACAAATAAATATTTCAATTTTAATAGTTTAAAATAAATAAATTTAACTCTGTTTATGAATTTATATAGCTTGTTCATAAAATTAACAAACTTTAAGAGTTTTACAATTTAAGGCAATCATTGCTTCTATAATAAAATTTGTTGTAAGCAAAATTGTTTGGAAGACATTTTCATTACAAAAGTAGACTCTTAGTTGTACATGTTGCTAAGAAACATTTTTATAGTTGAGGGGAAAACCACAAACTACATTATGTGTAATTAATGAAATGTCCCATCGACTTTACAATAAATCGATAAAAATTTATAAAAACATACTTAAAAATAAAGATTAAGAATACATTTTTATTTTTATTGCCTCTTTTATTACTATTTTAAGAAAAACAAATCATTTTGAACATAGTTTCTTCGTTTTAAAACCAACAATTCTGATTAAAGTTTGTCACTAAAACATAGTGTTATTTTATCTTTATTCAGTTCTTAATATTTTAAACCTGTAAGACATTTAAATTGATTTTTAAAATATAAATCTATACACTTATAGTTTACGTTTTGTTTAAATCAGTTTTTTTTTTTTTTTTCTTAACTTTTAACATAACTTTTTAGGTATGTTTGATAAAAATGTCAAACGTGTCTTTTTTAACCTTAAGTCATATAAGTTTAAAAAGAAAATCTATTTATAAAAAAGTCATTCTGAAAGTTTAAAAAGTTTATTTATTCATTTTGTTAAGCTCTCCATAATTAAAACTTCTATAAACTGAAAAAAGTATAGAATGAATTTTAGTTAAGTACAAAAAAAATCTGAAGTTTTAGTTAAAAGTAAATAGTGTGTGACGTGTGTATAAGTTTAAGTTTTGAATTAAGTAAAATTTTATTGATATAAAATAGAGTTTCCCAAATTGGGCGATATCGCCCCCCTGGGGCGATTTTAGTAAGTTAGGGGGACGAATTTTAGTAAAGGGGCGAAAGGGGGGGGGGGCGATAACTAGTAAGGGGGCGAATGGGGGGGAAGCGATTTTATAGTTTTGGGCAGTCATAAAATTTTTACTTTCTATTTGTTATTTTACTAATTTGAGCTTGCAATTGAATATTTGACCCTATGGTAAAACTTAAACAAAAAAGTTTATTTTGTTTACGTAAAATATTGATTTAATTCTGAACGTTTAGATAAAAATGCAGATTTTTTCAGAAAACATTGAGAAGAAAAAACAAAACAGTGTAAAATCACAAACATGTTCGAGAAATCTACAAAAAAGTATTAAAGATGGACAATTAGCTTCTTATTATCTATCTCTCATAATTCCTCGCACCATTGGGTAAAAAACGTTTATTCCTGTCTTAAAAACAGTTCTGAAAAAAGTCATTCATTTTAAAAACACCAGTAATGTTTTACGTTCTATTCTTTTAAGCAACAACACTGTTTAAAGACGTATAGATGAAATGTCATAATGTGTTGAAAAAATTTAGTTCAAATGATGTGCAATATTTTTTTTCAATGCAGGTTGACGAGTTCACGTTGCCGGAAAATAAATGTCTTTTCTTGTTTGCGTGCGTTTAATAGTTGATGATACAACATACAAAGAACTAGCGTTTTCCCAGCTAACTGAAACGCATAACACAGGAAGGTTTGTGTTTAGAAAGTTAAAAAATATTTTTAAATAATTAAGATACCTTCAAAACATCTTATAGAAATTGCAACAGATGGTTCTCTGTCTATGATAGGAAAGTATCGTGAATTAATCACATATTACAAAGAGTTAAACCATGGTAAATTTACTATTCATTACGATATACATCGCCAACATTTAGTTGCAAAAAATTTGAGCGTCCGTTTAAATGATTCATTAAACTTTATGATAAAAGCTGTCAAAAAAATGAAAAGGCATGCTTTACAAAGTCGTCTATTTAAACAGCTGTGCAATGACAATGATGAGGTTTTTGATAAGTTGATAATGTATACAGAAGTGAAATGGTTGTCAAAAGGAAACTGTTTAGAAAGTTTTTGGCTGTTTTTAATTCAGTTATTGATTTTTTTTCTGAAAAGGATAAGGTATTGGCCGACAATCTTGTTAAAAGAAAAATAGACATTGTTTACATGTCAGACTTATATGCTAAGATCAACAATGTGAACAAAAATTTACAAGGTAAAATTTTAAACCTTGTAAAAGACAAAAGTAAAATAACCAGTTTCACAAACCAACTTGAACTGTTTGAAAAAAATTCAAATATAATCAGTTTCACAGTTCGCAAGTTTAAAAAACTTAAAACTTCAAATAAATAAAAGTGTAGTAGAAGTGTTTTCATCTCATCTGGAACTGCTTAAATGTGATATTCATAAACGGTTTACTGACGTTTTTTAATTAAACGTCCCGAAGTGGATTGGATTATGGGTCCCTTCGAAGCAGGTCTTTTTGAAGTAAACCTTGACTTACAAGAAACTTTCTCAGACTTACAAACTGACCTTGAACTTAAAATAAATTTTTCGAAAGAACGGTATAAAACGATTTTCGAAAGAACTATATGTATGACTGGGTTGGGAGGAAGTTAGATTGTTGTATATAGCTTTTCATTCTAACTATGTTGTTGGGAAAGCTTCAAGTTCAGTTATCAACATATTGAGCAAAAAATATAATCTATATATTTGTAAAGGAGTTGACTTAAGGCTTTATTTGACAGATTTAGAATTAGACATAGAAAGAGTTGCAAGTAGTCATCCTTCACATTAGATTAGACTTCAGTAGCAGACATTATTTTCTGTAAGTTTTTCTATTTTATTTGATTTTTTATGATACTTATTATTTAGCCTGGTTTGTATGAATTTAAGTAGTCTTTTTATAATAACAATTTTATTAAGTTATTTATTCTACAAGTTCTTTGCTTAAAGCCTAATGAATATTAGTTACTACTTTAAAACGCGCTTTCAATTTGGTTTTCAGATCACAATAGTATTTCGTAGATCACAATAGTAGTAAATCAATTTATTACCATTTTGCTTGAGTTTTTTAATTTTCTTGTATGTTAGTTTTTAAAATTATGCAGCCCGCAAGTAATGTTTTTTTAAAGTTGACACTAGAAAGGATTTTTAGTAAAAATAACTTGCTGACTACAAAAGTTGTCCACAAGTAACTTAAAGGTTCCATTAGTTTCAAAACAATTCATATGGAAACCGAATTGATTACAGATTACAAAAGGCTTTTTAATATTTAAGTATTTTAATACATATTACTGGGCTAATAAGAAAATATCTGTAAATTATTTTTTTCAAGCAATATAAATTACTTTGAACACAGCCCAAAAGTGCGTGCATAAGAAGTTCCAGACTGAATTATATTTCGAATACAACTTTTTTGAGCTCAAAAGTGCGTACTCAAGAAGAAAAAAAAAACTTTATACAACCATTGGGGGCGATTTTTTTTTCAAATTTCTGAAAAGGAGGCAATTTAGTGAATGAGTTTGGGAAACCCTGATATAAACGTATGTTTAGAAAAATTTAAGTTCGAAAAACCGTTTCTTGTTACAAAGGGTAAAATTCGAGAGAGACGTAAAATAATTAATAAAAACATTTAAGTTTTAAAAATTTACTAAAATATTGAATTAGATCTAAAAAATTTCGAAAAACCAACTAAGTAAGGACACAAAAACCCGCTATTTTTATAACTTTATGCTTTACACATTTCGTTGATTACAAATTTTCGGCCTGCGAGTTCTAACAAAAAACTATTTTAGAACTGCTGCTCTCGCTAGACATGAAAACGTTGAGATGTAAGAACTACGTAATCATTTTTGAAATATAACTAATGTATTTACGTTATTTATTGTTGGCAGGTGTGGCATCTTTCTCTATTCCATCAAGCAAACGGTCTCGTTATACTCAACACGTAGCGAAACGCATTTAAAGTTTTTTTAAATAGCTATTGAAACTTACCTAGCTATTCAAATTGAGTTTTAACTTATGTCAGGAAGGCGAAGTTATACTAGAGTCTAGTCTAGTCACCAGAGTCACATGTGGACCGAAAGAAGTTAAGCGATATAATTTAATCTGAGTTAATCTATTTGTCTTCCTGATGATTTTTTCTAATTAAATTGTAATTAAATTGTTAATATCGTCCAGTTCTAAATTCAAACATTCGGCCGTGCACATGTTAATGGCTCTAATTGTTATAAATTGTATGATCTTTAATTATTGTTTAGTTTGACAAAAATAATTCAAGAGATGTAGTGTGAAGTAATTTTCTACCGTACACAAAAGTAGAAATAGTGTTTTGTTGTCGTATATCTAATAATATTTATGACTAAAGATTTAAAGTTTGAAAGTATTTTGCAAAACTAAAGACTTAACGAAAGACGCCAATAGCTTTTCAAGAATAATCTTTTTTTTAATAAATCTTGTGTAAAAACTTCTCAAATGAAAATTTACTTTGTTTTGACAAGCTTTTAATACAATCAGAGACTGATTTGCAAATTACAAACCTTGATAAAGATTCTTGGAGTTTTTTCAAGTAGTTGTTGCTCGTTATGAGGAAGTTCTTTAAAAAAATATTTTAAAGACATAAATTTTTTGTGACATAATTACACAAAACAATTAAAATAAGCAAATCAAAGACTAAGTTGCAAAATTGAAGACCTTAAAGAAGACGTCCATATTTAGTTAAAAACCGACTTTGACTTTTTGTAGAAAATATGGTAATACAAGGTTTTTAAGTCTAATAGTAACTTTTTTGTGACGTCATTTTGGAAAATTTTCTACAAAACTTTAAAAATCAAAGAATCAATTGCAAAACTGCTTATTTAAAAAAAAACGTCCAAGTAATTTTTAAGATTAACAATGGCTCTTTATAGGAGAATTTTCAAATAAAAGTTCTTTTAGGATAACATGTTTTTAAAATGTTGACTACTTTTGTGACGTTATCTAAGGTAATTTAAAAACTGTATATAATTAATAAAAACAGTTTTCTGAAACTTCAGACCTTCTAGAATCTAGAACAATAAGGTACAATTTTTTGTATTTAATTAACATTATATTAGATAAACTATCTTTTGAAAAAACATTCGACTACTTGGCGAATACTACACTAAATTCTGTATGCATCGTTAATTTTTTACCATTGTTTACTAATTAAAATAAAGTCAATTTTAAATTCTTTATTCTAAATTCCTTTTGATCCTTATATTACTATTTTATACAAAAATTAAATTCGGTTTGTTACACTAAATAAACTTTTAGGGTTTTATATAATTTTTCATAATATTAGTTAGCTATATTTATCATAAATAAAGTTTAAATACTAGTAATTAAAAAAAACTATAGTTTTGTTAACGCACGTAAAAAAACCAATAATCTACTTATAAAAAAATTTTAAAAAAACTAAAATAGTCAAAGTAATGTCTTGAAACACATTTAAAGAAAGGTTTTAAGAACAATTTAAAGTATATCTGATAATATAGCAAACAAAATTATACAATTTAGTTTAAAGTTAAGTCAAAGATTTTTTTTTTGTAAATAAATTTAAAAGTCAGCTAATAACTGACAGCCGTTCGAAAAGATTTTCAAAGTTTTCAAAATTATTTAAATAAATTATATAAAACCACTATACATATTTGTTCTTCAATTGAGTTAAAAGCTGTGATGAACTATATTAAAAAAGCCACTAATAACAGTACTAATAAAAGGCTTTACGGTCATGTGTTCGCTTCAATGGTTGTTGTAAAAATTAATTACAAACGGTAGTTTTTTAAAAAGGCATTTTTAGACCAACTCTGATGATGTAGACTAAATAATAGTAACCTTCTACAGTTTGTGCGCACTTAGCTTGTGTGAAAAATTGATCTACCATTCAACTAGGGCTGAAATTTATGTGGAATTATTAGATTTACAAGACGGAAAAATCAAAGACATCCTTAAAAATCAAGGTGACTTTATTCAGACTTAAAATTATTTTACTAACAACTTCGATTGAACTTTTGTGGGGGTGCTCACACCCAAAAATCTTGAAAAAATGCAATTAACTGTTGTTACCTACTTGCTGGAACCACTAAATACTAAATACATTTGTGGAATAACTCACGATACTTTCAACAGATGTTGAAATTTTAGATGTCAACTCCTGATTCTAGAATACAAAGGAGAACTAGACAAACTTGTGAGGCTGCATTGTTTCGAATATCAAAAAATTTTAAGTAATTTTGTGTAACGTTCTAAGCTAATAAGTTTATTAGTTTTTAGATTATCACAAGGTCGGTGATAAGTCTAATAGAATAAATAATTTTCATCAAGTTATGATTGCAGCTCATTAGGAAATGAACAAATAAATGAATGAAAAAAAGAAAGATGTAAATTTCCTCCAACAGGTACTAATAATCTTTAAAAAAAAGAGTTAAACTCAATATGATTTTTTTTTAATTATCGAACCTAAAGCTGTTATCAGCTTTTATAACAGCTTGTCACTGGAGAGGAATTTTTAGTGGTAATGTTATGTTTTAGATATGCAAAATTTCAGAATACTTTTTATTTACAAGCAAGTTAAGTATTTCTTTACAGTTTCTCAATTGAGAAAAGTATTATTAGTTAAATTTAGTTTAAAAGTAAAATAGTTGTTATCAGTTCGTCGTAAACATCTTCGTTTATATTTTTACTCATTTTACGATAGGCTATGAAAGTGAAATTATGAGATGAGTTTATTAACTCTTTAAAGTTAGTTGTTTATTCTTTATATACATTATAAATTTGTTTTTATTAATTTTAGTTACTTTAAGATTTTTAAAAAATGAGTTTTATTTTAGAGAGCTAGTATTAACAGATACAATTTGTATTCACTTGTTTCAAGTTGTAAAATTACAAGTATAGCCATGATTTTCTAAAAGATGGTATAAGTTGTGTTTTTCATGTAATTGAGGTTAGGTTAAAGTTATAAAGTTTAGGGTTTCCTAATAAATCTGATTAGTTTTATTGAATGTTTTCTAATATTTCAAGAGTTTAGCTAAATTAGCATTGAAAACATAAAATATTTTGATGGAAACAACAGGCGTCAGCACAAATCTTAAAAGTTTATCTATGCTTTCCTGAAGAAATTAAGTTAATAACATATAAAATAAAATTTAAACAAGAGAGATTCAACATAAGTGCTAATTTATTGCAAGATGAAGGTTAAACTTTTCAAATATTATGCTTTTCTTAACGTATCTTTTAATATATTTCTTTTATAAATTTATTTTTAAAGCTTATTAGATGTATTTTATCAAAAAACTATAAACAAACATTTTGCAGTCAATGAAAAAACAAGTTGCTATGAATGCAACCATAGTGCTCCAGTTAGAAACAATATTGATAAAGTACTATGGGTTACTTTGATAGTATAGATAGACTATTGACAGACACTTACTATATAAAACTTAAAAGGTTCTTTTCAATGAAAACTATTTTAAAATACTAGTAGTTTTCTATAGTCTGTTTTAGAATGTGGTAGAGTTTTAAACAGTATGATATTCTAGTAGATTAGTTGCAGCATTTCTGTAAGGAACTACCATTTTACTTGCCTGGTCTACAGACCGTATTATTTCGAGGCCTTAAAAAAGAACTCTCGTTATTTTCGCTATTGTGATCATGTTAACCATTATTTTTTTTATTTTGAAGTTTTTTTTTTAAATTTAAGTAGTTTTATTCTATATTTAATTTTTGTTTTATCATTTTGATTGTGTAACATGGATATTAAAAACACATTTTTTAGTAAAATAAATATTTAACGTATGTAAACATTAATTTATTAGATAAAGTAACTTAGTAATAAATTTCAATTCTTTTATTCAAGTATTTTTGGCTTTCAAAAAACATTTTTGTAAATATAAACATAAATTTTTAATTCGGAGTAACTTTTTTTGTTTTCAAATAGTATTAACTACGAAATTTCCGTTTTTTTTTTCGTTATAATTGCGTGACACTTGTTTTTACGACAATAATGTGACATAATAAAGTGCTAATTTGATAATTGAAAAAAAAACACTTGAAGCGTTGCTCATGTTTTGTTAATAAACTAATTTAATTTGTAACTGCAAAATCAGCGAATATTGCAGTTTTTTAATCTGTTTCTATACTTTTAATCATTAAAAAAAGAGGTTTGTGAGCACTACACTAGGTATGTAATTTAACGCTACAAAAGATTTTATTTGAGACGTTATTTAAACGAAGAATAATCAAAATAAAAAAATCATAGACTGAACTGAACTATAGACCTTGGGGAAGACAACTATATCATTTTCAAAGACCATTTTTGTCTCTTTATAGAAGAATTAGCCGATACAAGCTTCTTAATACGAAAAATAACTTTTTCATGACGTTATTTATGAAAAGAAAACTCAAAATTAAAAAAATTTAAAACGGAATTGCAAAAATACAGACCTTTGGAAAGACGCCCATACCATTTTTGATTTTGTAGAAGAATTTGCAGATACAGCATTGCATGATGCAAAGTATACATTAATACTACACTAAATGCTGCAAAGTGAATACCACAGGGTTTTTGTTTGGGTTCTTTTTTGTTTTTTGAGTATTTAATGATATTTTTTACGATCGTTAACTTAGCTCAATTAGCATTTTCTGCAATTTTTTTTTCTAAACTGTAGATTCAATTGTTTTCCTTATCTTTAAGGCTTACTACTTTTTTTTATTCTATAGAACGCTTTATGCCTTTAACTAATAAAAAGTATATTGGATTGGGGTTTGAATTTTTGAGTAGGGCCCCTAAGAAAAAAAAAATTTGAATTTTTATTCTAACCGATGTTTTTGCCAAAAATTATAACTTTTTATTTATTTATTTTAATATTCTTACTTTGCTGTGTTCTCAAGGGTAGTTGTTTTTTTTTTAATTTCTAGTACTTTGATAATATATACAAATATGCATAATTGTAATTTTCAAAAACTTTGAATTTTAACGGTCAGTGTAGCAGAAAATTTTTATTTTATTTCTTAAACTTATTTTAATACACTAAATTATGTCTATTTTAAATGGTCCACGCTTTATTTTTATTATCTAAATTGTTTTTATGAAAGACATGACCCATGTACGTTTTACTGAAACTATCATTAATTGAACATGAAATTCCTCATAAAAGAAATATGAAGGGGCTCCACACAAAATTTAAAACTCCAATCAAGTGATTTTTTTAATTAAAGGCAAAGAAGCGTTCTCTTTAATAAAAAAAAATCTTAGATAGCTGTAAAGATAAGGAAAATAATTGGATCTAAAGTTTTGATATCTTTTAAAAATTGCAAAAAATACTTATCTAGCTAAGTTAATGCTCGTTATTTTTCTACTACTGAAATAAATATGAGATAGTTTGCTAATTATGCCTACTATGATCTTACCTAGCCAAGTTGGCTAAAATAAAAAAAAATTCTGCATGAGTAATTACAATAATTGAAAAGTTTGGCTAATGTAGAAATTAATAATTTATTATTTTTGAGAATAAACAATTATGCAGTTTCACCGCAGAGCGGATTTTCAAATTGTAAATCTGTAGTAAAATAATAATGTTAAAAATGACAAATAATTAAAAATAGCTTTGAGTCAAGTTTTTATACAAAAAAACGTTAATAAAAATTTAAAAATATATTGATTCTAAACAACCTTTAATTTAAAAACTATCAATTTATAGTCCACAAACAATACAATTAAACCATGGTATACAGTGGGGTATTGATATCTAATGGATCTAAAAAGATAAAAACTTTTACAGAGTTAGAAGTTATGGAGTAGTAGATACATATTATTAAGCACACAATTCTAATAATTAATCAATAATGTAATAATGCTCAAAATAAAACCAGGGAGTGAATATTAAAAATTTTTATGAAAGCATTGTTGTTGTTGTTGTTGTTGTTGTTAACACAGTTATATTATGATAACAAAGAATAAAATGGCTTTTTGTGAAAAATATTAGATAAGCGAAAAATAGAATAAGGGTTATATTTCATAGTCGTTTTTTCGCTGGACAAAATCTGACTGGACAAAATTTTCAGCTTAATATTCGGCTAAAAACACTGTGAGTTCAAACAAACTAAACTGAACAATTTTTAAAAAGACAAAAATCTCACTGGACAAGTTTGTAAAGGTCAGAAATCTCACTGGACAATTTTGAAATATTAAAGAAAAATAAAAAATAAATAAAAGATAAAAAACAATTTGTTCAGTATTTTAGATTTAAAATATGCATTTTTACCAAAAAACGACTGTGCTAGTGTAGTTGTGTAATATTCTAAGTGTCTTTAATTATAAAAACAAATAAGTTTAAGGTAATTTTACTACGATCGCGCATGAACAAACACTTTAAAAACACAAATACAAAATTTGAAAACGTTTAGTTAAGTATTTTAGATTTAAGAAGAGATTTAAGATATGCTTTTTATACTAAAAAGTGACTGTGCTAATGTTATTTGTAATATTTTAAGTATTTGTAAGTTAAAAACACAAATACAAAGCACAAAACGGTTTATTAAATTACTTTTTAGTTTTAGGAAAACTTTTATGTTATTTAATATTCAACAATATTGTGTACCCTCTTTTATTTTCTTTGTTTTAAAAATATAATAACAGTTTAAAAGAGTTTTTAATGTTTTATTTTAATTTTAATTATCTCTTACTCATTTGCAAACTTGAAATAATTTTTGTTTTTTAATTAAAAAACTTTTATGTTATTGCATTATTGCGTATTTAAACAAATGTTAAAAATTTAAAAAGCAGTTTTTACTATTTTGATTTATTTGTATTTATTATTTACAGAATTATAAACTTAAAACGTTTTTTTTTTGATTTAGACTGTTTTATTCTTATAAAATTTTTGCATTATTATATTGCTTACGTTTTTTTATACTTTAATATGTTTTAAATTTTTTTTTATAATTAAGTTTTTTTATTGTTTAATTTTTTTTTTCACTATTGCTTACGTTTTTTGAACTTTAATATGTTAATAACAATTATTTTTTCAAATATTTGCAATATTGCTTACGTTATTTAAGCTTTAATATGTTATAAAAAGTACATCAACTTTTTTTTATCTTTTATTATTTCTTTATTTTCTTTATTATTTCAAAATTGTCCAGTGAGATTTTTGTCCTTTACAAACTTGTCCAGTGAGATTTTTGTCCTTTTCAAAATTGTTCAGTTTAGTTTGTTTGAACTCACTGAGATTTTAGCCAAATATCAAGCTGAAAATTTTGTCCAGTCAGATTTTGTCCAGCGAAAAAACGACTATGTTAGATTTCAGATGCTAAAATTAAAAAATAAGATAAAAAATTAAATATATTTAAATGAGAGATAATCAAAGAGCGTATAAACTACTAATAATCCAACTCAAAAAAAAATTTAACTAATTCTCCAATAACTATGATTTACAACTGGAAATGGGTATATTATAAAGCATGCACAGTTTACCTTATATCTTAATGAAATATATTTAACTAATAAACAGACTTGAAAAAGAGAAAAAAATAAAAATAAAATAGTTTTAACAATTTAAGACTGATAATGGGAATAATATTATAATACGTGTACAAATAATAAAATATCTCAATAAAATTTATACCTATGTGAGATACAAACTATAAATGTTCATTTAAGTAATGTGGGCATTGGGTTATCAGTTCGTTTCTCTTGTTCAAGGTTTTTCTTTTGTCTGCTAGGGCTATATGGAGTCTTTTTAGGTTACTTAAAGAACACATGTTAGTATGGTTTGTGTTAGATTTTACTGATTCTACTATTTTCCATTCAATTGAGTATTTTATATGGTTACTGTATAGATCCCATAGGTGATTTGCAAGTTGGTACAATTTTTGGGTTTGCTTTTAAAAGGTTTGGGGAAAGAGGTTTTGTGTTCATTATATCTAGACTTAAATGTTCTTTTGGTTGAACCAAAATAAATTTTGTGGTCATTTACAGATGTGGAAACTTTAGCTTGATATATGACGTTACTTAGGCAACACTTGTTATCCATGGGGCAGTTAGTTTTTGATCTACAATTACAAAGTTTTTTTGTATTTATCTGATCTTTTCGTTAGTTTTTTGTTGTGTAAATTTATAAGGGCCATAACATTTGGTGTGCAGGAGTATGATATTTTTATAAAATTTCTGTTGATTATTTTGTGATAGATGCTGTCTTTCTTAAAATGTTTATCTACTAAATCCAGGAAAAGTTTGCCAATTTTAGTTTGTACAGATTTACAAAAGGGGGGATTGGGTTATGATTAACTTTAGGTGGGCACCAATATCAAAGTGTAATTCATTATACAGGAATTTTTTTAGCTTTATTTTGAATAATTTTTTCAGTTTTATTTTGAAAATAAGTACATAAGCAGTGCTTCGCCCTCCTTATGTACTTATACTACTGAATGTTTTAGGTGACTCTTCAACTGTATATAACAGTGTCAGTTTAACAATGCGACTTTTATACTGTTTTTTATTGTTTGAGTATTATGGTTTATGTAGGTTACATATCGCTGTGAACTGATTATAAAAAATAAGTCGGTTTTTAGGCCTTATTTAACTCTAACGACAGTGTCATTTGAAATTAAGTTTTACATTAATAGATAAATTGATTGTTTGTGTTCTTTTCAATAACACTAACATCGGAAAGCGAAAGATATTTTATAATAATAAATTCTTTTTTTTTGTAATATTATCAAAGCATAGATTTTTAAAATACTTGAAAATCAGTATTACTAAATATATTAAATTAAATAAAGCATAAATAGTAATATTTGAAACTATCTACTATTTTTGTAAAAACTATGTTAAATAGTTGTCATTTAAATATTATCCAACAATATTTAATCGTATTTAGAAACTTCATCATTGTTTTTTTAAACTTATACCTATTTAAATTAAATACAATTTTTATAAACTATTATGTGTATGTCATACAATAACTTACTTTAAAGTTAAAGAGCTAGTATTTAGCTATATGTATAACACTACAGTAAAATCAAGGACTTTATTTATTAAACGATGTTAAATAAAACTATTACATTTTTGACATAGAAAAAAAATTGCTGTTTGCTAATAAATCGTATAATAACTATATAAATTTTAAATTACTGTTTATAAACATATCAACTCTAACATTTGTACCTTAATTTCAAAAAAGAAATATTTATTACTTGGACTTAAAAAAAATTATAAACGAAATAATAAACAACGAAAGAAAAAAATACACTTTCTTTTTAAGAAAAATTTTACTTTTAAACATAAAGCTCCTGATAAAAAACAACTTTTATTTAATAACTGTAAAAAAACTTTAATTAATAAAAATAAGTTATATAATCTTAAAATTAAAATTATGAAGTTTGTAATGAAAAACAAGTACTTTTTAACAAAATCATTTAACTTGATTACAGTGAACGTTGATTTAAACGAAATTAAAGAAATAAATTTGTAGACTTGACTTTATACTTAAACACTAGTATACGTATTCAAGTTATAACTATAACGATAATTAATAAAATAATTATTAAAAATGTTTTATAACCTGTTAAAGACATTATTTAATGATTTGATACACACAAAAAAGCAAAACTATACTTATTTCATCTTAGAATTACAGATAGCTAAAAAAATCAAGGCTCATTGATGTGCTAACTGATTAGTAAAGCTTTGCAAGCCTCCAGGAATAAGTGATCAAGAGCCAAGAGCTATCTCTTGAACATAACATACAATATTATTTTTTTTATTGTATAGTTTAGTAGTAAGTTTTTTCTTATATGTCGATTTATAGTAATGTTTAGTTGCAAATAAAATTCGAATAAAAAAATCCATTCTGAAAAGTTAAATTTTTATAAAATTAATTAAGTTACTTATTTTATTATCATACTACCAGAGTAAACTTTAAAAACATTTAAAAACCAGTAAGTATTTGCAAAAAAAAAGTAAATTGCTTGCTATTTTGTTTGTATATTAAAATGTTTAAAAATAGAATTTTTGTAGTTAAGAACATTGTTAATTTTAACCACTTCCGATAATTAAAGCAACAGAATATTTTTTTTAAATAAAATAGATATATTTTCACTGTAATCTAGTTAAATGATTTTTTAAAAAGTACTTGTTTTTCATTTTAAACTATATATTTTTAATTAATAGATTATTTTAACTATTTTGATTAATTGAAGTTTTTTATAGTTATTAAATGAAAATTATTTTTTATCAGGAGCTTTATGTTTAAAAGTAAAATTTTTCTTAAAAAAAAGTGTATTTTGTTTTTTCGTTGTTTATTATTTCGTTTATAATTTTTTTTAAGTCCAAGTAATAAATATTTCTTTTTTAAAATCACGGTACAAATGTTAGAGTTGATATGTTTAAAAACAGTAATTTAAAATTTATATAGTTTTTATACAATTTATTAGCAAACAGCAATTTTTTTTCTATGTCAAAAATGTAATAGTTTTATTTAACATCATTTAATAAATAAAGTCCTTGATATTACTGTAGTGTTGTACATATAACTAAATACTAGCTCTTTAATGTTAAAAAAAGTTATTGTATTTAATTTGTTGAAATGACACTAACGTTAGAGTTAAATAAGGCCTAAAAACCGACTTAATTTTTATAATAAATTCATACCGATATGTAACATTCATAAACCATAATACTAAAAGAATAAAAAATAGTTTAAAAGTAGCATTGTTGAAATGACACTGTTATATACAGTTGAAGAGTCACCTAAAATTACATTCAGTAGTATAAGTAAGTAGTATAAGTACATAAGCAGGGCTTCGATGGCCAAACACTTTCACTGTAACGAACCTGCGTATACTTACCCAAACAAAAATATAGTAATATGAAGATCAGATAAAGATGGTAAATTAGTAGTTCTAAACTTTAATGACTACAAAAAAATAATGGGTCGAGAGCTTGAAATGTTTAAAAAGTTAGACACACAAAATGAAAATAATATTAAAAAGCATTTTGAAAACATACGTGAAACATTTAATGACTCGATTATAAATTTACATAAACTAAATTGCATAGATGATAAAATTTTAAAACATACAATCGGAATAAAACATAAAAATGGTATTTACTCAAAACTAAAAGGAACAATGCCAAACACTTTCACTGTAACGAACCTGCATATGCTTACCCACTGTTTAAAACGCATAAATTAAATAACTCAGAAGTTTTAAATACAAACATTTTTGAAATACCAACTCGACTAGTACAATCTGCAGGTAACATAACCACTTCAAGAGTTACAAGCTTTTTAGAAATGTTATTTAAACCAATAAGTATTAAATTTTGTAAATATGATGTAAATGAATACAGTAAAGACAGCAAAAGTTATTTAGAAGATTTAGATTTATGGAAAAAAAGTCTACCACAAAATTATTTGAATACAGAAAAAATATTTTTAGTCGCTGCAGATGTACAAGGCTTATACCCTAACATAAGTCGAGAATTAGTTAAAATTAGTTTGGCAAATGCAATCGAAAAGTGCACAAACTATTCAAAACAAGTAAATAAAACTTTAGTCGATCTTACAATGTTTTGTTTAGAAAATGTAGTAGTGCAATACGGAACATCATTCTATTCGCAAGTAAACGGAATTGTTACCGGAGATAACAATTCTGTTTCAATTGCCAATATTGCGCTACATCATATAATATTACAAGTTAAAACAACTTTAAAAACATCAATACTTTTCAAGCGCTATATCGATGACATTATCTTTTTTACCCAAGCAAAAACAACCACAGATTATATCAAAGACAAATTTAAATTTGTGTTTCAAAAGTATGATTTAAAACTTGTAACAGCATGCGCTGTTCTTTCTACCTTTTCTCTCAAAAAATGCTTAAGTTGAGTAAAACGCGAGTTTCTAGTCAGTCTAGTTTTACCTTTGTACTGATAGTATATCGTTTGAAAAGATTGTGTTCGCCTCGTACTTCTTGTACGAAGGCGACTGCTTTTTATATTAACTTGTGAATTGGAATAGCTTATTTGTATATTTTGTTATCATGTATCGCAGTTTATATTCATTTTAATACATTTTGTGTTTCTAGACTCGATTTCTTATATACAATTAGTTAAGCATTCTAACAATCTAACTATTTAATTAAACTAAGCTTAAAAGATAGTCTAAGTTTAGTTCGCAATTCATTAAGTCGACTTAGCTAAATAACTTAGCTAAGTCATATCTAAACATTTAAATAACATCACCTATAATACTTATAACGCGCACGGAGTCAGATAATAACCAGCATTGCGCGTATAAGTAACATTATAAGTAAATTGGGATAGTTAAATGGTGAACCCTAGTTGTGTAACACGTACCTTATTTAAGTCCGTAACTTCTTTTTATTTTCTACTTTTCGTAGTGGTGACCCAAAATTAGTTTAAAACTTTATTAAGACTTTAAACAAAATCTACTAGTATCATGGATATACTTTATTTTAGGCTTAATAGATGCCAACTTTATAGGGACTGGGAGGAATTTAAACAAGACAAATATAAAACATTAATAACAGAGTTTTCCTCGTTTGATTCACCCGAACGAAATCTTCACAAGAATTACGCGAATTAGAAGCCGAAAGAGCCGAACTCGATCGAAGAGAAGCTGCTAGAGAATCAAAACGCAATCGCGCTGTCGCCATACCAAATTATGACGTCACGAGTACTTCGTCAAGTAATGCAACAAAAATATCTATTAAGAACCAAAGTTCTGAGCAACCACGGCCAGAATCACCAAGGCCAGAGTCAACGACCAAAGCCAAAGATCAGAGTCATGCCAACCAGCACCAAAACGGGCAGTCCCAACGGTCAAGGCAACCGCAGCCAGAATCAACAGAGCCAGAGTCAAAGGTCAGAGCCACTGAAGCCAGAACCAAGGTAAGAGCCACCGAAACCAGAACCTCCAAGACCAGAGCCAAGGATCAGAGCCATCATAGCCAATACCACATCGGGCAGTCCCAACAACCTGGGCAACCGCAGCCAGAACAGTTAAGGCCAACGGCCGATATAGAGGCTTACAAAGAGCCGTCTCCACCCGTGAGTACACAAGCATTACTTGCACCATCAGATAAGGATGCAGAAACAGAGCCAATCATAAAAGGAAGCACAGCAGCGACTACAAACTTTTCTTCCAGCGTTAATACGTCCAGCAAAGAAGCAAACGCACGAAAGTTGCCCCATTCTCTAAACAAAAGCACAGCAGCGACGGCACAAAACGGCAATACCAAAATAAATGTTAAAACTAATCGCGAATTCTTAACAAAAAAAAAAACATCTTACTCTGAACGCAAAACGAATGCGAATAAGAAAAAACCTTTAAAAATTAGCTTAAAGCAGATTTTTAAAACAAACCACGATTTAATTCGGCTTATTTTTCACAAATGGCGATTTAAAATCGAAAATTCTTTAAACACTATCGCACGCATTTTTAAAACTAATCGAAAATTATTTTGGTTCATTTTCCATCGATGTCGCTTTAAAAATTTTAATATAAAAAATTCTTTAAACACTATCGCACGCATTTTTAAAACTAATCGAGAATTATTTTGGTTCATTTTTCACCGATGGCGTTTTAAACATATCAAAATCGAAATACTCGTCAGAAACCGTTGCAAAACTTTGAGTTTTTGTTCAGACGCTATTTTTCACCGCTGGAAAATTAAACTAAGATGTTATTGAAACTTTACGGTTAATTAACTCTTACAGCAAAACGTTAAGACCACCAAAAGAGTAATGAACTTTTAAACGCAAAGTTAAGGCCACCAAAAGAGTAATTTATTTTATTCAATTATGGTAGACAACTAGTCTAAGAAGCTTTCTGAACAAAGCTTACGACGAAATCGAGTCATAAGAAATTGAAGGAGTATTTTTAAAGTTTATTCTTTAACTTAAAATTTTATTTTGAGCTCTTACTGATATAAAAAATTGCCTTAATTTGTTAAGCTTTATTTCAATTTGTTTTTCAACAACAATTTTATGTTCAAACTTGAACTATAAATCTACAGATGTACTATAGTAACCTTAGTGATTGATGTTAAGAAGGTTTATTGCCTTGTTTTTTGTTGTTATACACTTCAGCTTACTTTTAAAAACACAATTTTAATAAGGTCATTTGAGCTATTAAATATCTTATTCAACATTTAAACGCTAACAACAACTTTGTTTTTAACTTTCTTAGAATATTAAAGTTTTATAAATTCGATTAAAGTTCAAGAGCTATATATTTTTACGAAAACAAGTTTAAGTTTTTGAAATAAATACAATTGTTTGTTTTGTCAACTAACTCATGTTGAATGTGAAATGTTTTTAATATATTAAAAGTTTATATAACGAATAATTAGTTTAAACTGAAGCTATAAATGTTTTTTAAGTTTCTTATAAACATACTTAAAAGTACTTGAAAATACTTGAAATAATACTTTCTTTATATTTTTGCTTAAACTTTTTTTGAACTTCGCACGAAAACGGCTCGAGAAATCGAAAGTCGTCAACAAGTCGGCGAAGGTGACAAAGAGATCTGATCCACCATCAGCAAAGCGACCGAGTTGAGTACAGATGAGGAGACCGAGAATGCACGAATAGCGTCTACGGGAAACAACGACTCGCGAGCACTACTGGCGAATAAAATTCTAAAAATTCTTTCAGTTTTTTTCATATTTGTAAATTGTTAAATTTAATTCTGCGCGTCATTTACGAAACTTAAAGCATTTACAAAGAAAAATAATAGTTTTTCACAAATAACAAGAGAAGTCGACGATAGTCGACGGTCATATTTCATTTATGCTTCTATATTAGAAGTTTTTTTAATGATTTTTACAAATTCAAAAATAATTAAAGACCATATTTTCTTAGAGGTAAGTGTGAACTCCAAAATAGCAGGTTTAACAGCATGCACTGTTCTTTCTACCTTTTTTCTCAAAAAATGCTTAAGTTGAGTAAAACGCGAGTTTCTAGTCCGTCTAGTTTTACCTTTGTACTGATAGTATATCGTTTGAAAAGATTGTGTTCGCCTCGTACTTCTTGTACGAAGGCGACTGCTTTTTATATTAACTTGTGAATTGGAATAGCTTATTTGTATATTTTGTTATCATGTATCGCAGTTTATATTCATTTTAATACATTTTGTGTTTCTAGACTCGATTTCTTATATACAATTAGTTAAGCATTCTAACAATCTAACTATTTAATTAAACTAAGCTTAAAAGATAGTCTAAGTTTAGTTCGCAATTCATTAAGTCGACTTAGCTAAATAACTTAGCTAAGTCATATCTAAACATTTAAATAACATTACCGATAATACTTATAACGCGCACGGAGTCAAATAATAACCAGCATTGCGCGTATAAGTAACATTATAAGTAAATCGGGATAGTTAAAAACTTATTTTTAGAGAAATTTCTCACCAAAGTAAAAACAAAGAGTTGGAGTTTTTAGATGTCAATCACATCATAGATGAAGAAGAAAAAGGTGGGTTTTATGTAAGAAATTACATAAAGCCTACCGCTATCAATAGGGTTTACATCAATCGAAGATCTTATCATCCTCGCTCAATTTACAAATCTATTGTATTTAGCGAATCTATAAGATTAAGAAGATTGTGTGAACGGGATTGTGACTATTTAGAAGCTTTGAAACTATTAAAAGATAAGTGCATAAAATCATACTTTTGCGAGGGTTTAGTTGTAGAGATGCTGGAAAAAACAGAAAAATGGAAAGATCGGTTCAGACCACCAACAAAAAGAACGAAGGAAAGTAACAAAAACATAAGCATTTGGACGACAATCTTTCCAAACTTGCTTAAATTAACAGAAAGAGAAAAACAACTGAATCAAAACGTGATGATAACATACAAACGACCGCAGACTATTGCAACTTTACTAACTAACTACAAAAAATTAGCTCATGAATTTAATAATGAAGAAGGAATTTCATCCCCTTGTGGTAAATGTTTGCTTTGCAAAGATACAATGGTAAAGAAAACAAGCTTAGTAAAGTTAAAAAACAGAAAAACGATAAAATTGAAAAAAAACTTAAATTGCAAAAATTTTGGATATATGCGGCGAAATGTAATGAATGCAAAGAGTTCTATGTCGGCCAGACAATCAGGTCCTTTTCGCAAAGATGGTGCTCTCACAGACACATCTGGAAGAGTACAACCACAGATGATGTTAGTGATAGAGCAGCACTTAAAATACATTACGCCAAAAAACACAAAACATCAAAAAAAGATTTAAAAGAAGCTTTTTCAATTATCTTTGTAGACACCACTAAAAATTATTCAGACTTAGATTTTTTAGAAAGTAAATGGATCAATAAACTCGAAGCAACAATAAATATAAACAAAACTATATTACCACTTTACAGATAATTGACTAGGTTACTATTATTTAACATGTTTTTATATTTATAAAGTTTTTTGGTTATACATTTCTAAATAACTTAACAAGTTAATGTTATACGCCTTACTACTTTTATCGACATGTTTATTATGATTATTTACTCTATTTGTTTTTGATTTTTTAACTTCAACCAACATTAAGCTCAATTACTATTTTTATTAATATTTGTATTTATTTATTTTGATTTTTCATTTTAAAGTATTATAAAACATTAAATCAAACACATCAAAGTTTAACAATTTAATTTCTTTTAGTCCTTTGTCTTTGATTTGATTTTATTTCATATTTTTTTATTTTATTTCATTTAGTTTTTGCGAGTTTAAACTAGAGATACTAATAAGATTTACTATTTGAAAAAATAATTCAAAAGACAGACTTTTAAAACAAAGTTTACCTTAAAACTTGATTTATACTTACGTAATAATATCCTTTTTTAAACTTTTATATGCAAGAAAGTTTTGAATTAATCAGTTCTAATTGTCTACTGAAGAAGATTTTGAAAGTACTTTAGGCAATATAACGTTTACTAATAAATTTGTAGATTTTTTTGTTAAATAAAAAAAACTTTTTTATTTAAAACTTATTTTCAAAATAAAACTGAAAATTATTTAAAATAATGCTGAAAAATTCCTGTATGTTTAATTACACTTTGATAATGGTGCCCACCTAAAGTTTATCATAACTGGGGATTGTAATAAATGCAATTTCTTTTTCTAATTTTGTTAATGTTTTTAGTATTAAATTGTTTGTAGGTTAGATTATATTTAAAATTACTTTTGTTTAATGCATTTTGGTATAAGCCTTAGATGTTATTAAAAACTTCTTCATTTTTAGATAGTTTGCATAATCTTTTTTCAATCACTTTTGGTATATTGTTAGTATATTTTTAGGATGGTTGGAATTGTTGTTGATGTAGCTAGTTTTGGAATTAGGTTTACGGTAGGGACTGTAGGTGTTTAGGGATAGGTCCAAGGAGACGTCAAGAAATTCTGTGCTACTGTTGCCTATATCAATCGTAATTTCAAAGCCTATTCAAGACATTTAATTATAAGGGACTTTTTAATTTTTTCAAGGGTGGTTCCAGAGGATTGTTTTATAATTGCAAGACCATCATCTCTATATAAGCCTATATTTGATGGACCTGTGATTGGGGATATTACGCTTAGGATGTATAAGCCTATTAAATCGCAGACCTCGGTACCCTGGAATGAACCCATAGCTATACCAAAGTTATTGTTATTTGTTTTTTTGGTCCAGATTCTGTTGTCATAAAATATAATGGTTTAGCAAGTGTGCATGAGGGTGTCTATTTCTTGTTTGTTGAAGGTTGTGTATTTTTCTGCAAATTTATATATTTCTGCAAATAATGTAAAAGTTGTAATGTAGTGAAAAAAAAAATTGCTCAAAAATTTTTTGGTTCAATTACCTGGATATGCAAAACAACCTCTTGGTCATCAAGTTACATACCCAAACTTAATCAAAATTATAATGAGCTAAAAATGAAAAAGAAGAAAAATCTAAACTCAAAAACAAAAATCTCTATAAAAAATCAGACTATTAAACTTTACAACATTAAATATTAAAAAAAAAAATAATAAAATAAATATCAAAAAAAGTTGAAGAATTTTTATACACACTTATATCTAACATTATATGCACATAAAATATATATCTAACTTTAAGTTAAGAGGTTAAGTTTTAATCTGAAATTTTTAAATTTAAAATTAATCAATAATATGCAAATAAATTAACCTTTTATATGATTTTAAAAAGAGTAAAGAAAATAATAATAAAAATGTTTGAATTTTTTTTTTAAGTCTGTTTAAGAATTTTGACTCTACTACCAACTTAATTTAACTTATCAAAAAATAAGTTACAGTAAATTAAAGCTATAACATAAAAAAAAAAATAAAGCTGCAATATTCAAAAAAAAAAAAAAAGCTGAATCAATAAAAAAATTGCTTAAACTAAAGAAAAAATATAAAATAAATATATCCTTTTAATTCAAACTATCATTTTTTTACAAACTTGAATAAATGTCTAAATATATGAGTTTAACTATGCTAAAATAATAATGTAAACAACCACAAAATACACTGAAAATAATTAATAAGTATATTCTTAAAAAAAAATATAAAGAAGATAAAAAACACTAATAATCATAAGATAAGTCAACCTATTACTAGTTTAAAATTTTATCATTGATTTCAGCTCATGATTTAAACTTTTAACTTTCTTTGTTTTCTGGCGAAAATATATTTAGAGACTAATAATTTTTTTTACACTTATAATATGTAGACTATGAAATGTAATTGTTTATTAATACACTAACAAACTACAAACAGAAAAAAAATATTACAACTTTTTACAAACTAGACTGGACCAATGCTATTGAAACCCGGTTAATTAACCCCTATTCAAAAAAACAAAAAAAAATAAATACCTACTCAGATAAAAAATGAATACTAATCTACCATTTAGTAAAAATAAATAAAAATTTTCTCTTTATCTTATGTAAACTCTACTGAATTAGTTGATCATTTAATAAGTTATCCTTCAGTTCAACCTGGAACCTTCCAATATGGCTTTGGTCTTTAACTTAATAGGTAGGTCTGTCCAAAGTTTACTATCCTGATAAGCTAGTAATTTATGACCATTACTGCTTTAAAATCTTGGTAAAAAAAGTTTTTTTTGAGCACCTTGTTGAATTGCTATGTACATGATTTATATTTCTAAAGTAACACTTAAAATTTACTGGTAATAAATTATGTACAAATTTGAACATAAGAACTCCCAACTCATATTTAAATAAGCTTTTGAATTTTTTTTTTGTCACTTTCAAATTTTTTACACTTAGTTGTACTGTTTATAGTGAATGCACCTGAGTGCTTTATTTAAGAGTACAATGATTTCATTAATTTTTCTTTTATCTGTTCTGCCCCAGCATTTTTTAAAAATCTCAGGGAATTTTTTTTCTAGATCCAGAATGAGATTTAGTTAATCCAATTTCAACATTTTGTTCAAAAAAGTTGACTAAATTTATTTTTTGAGTGCTATTTATTTTTATTTATTTTTGAGTGATTTTTATAGCCTTGCGGGAAGTTCTTCAGTATTCTTAAAATTAACATTGTAATTTTTAATAAATAATAATTTTTTTTAGGATTTGAAAAAAACTCAGGGAAAATCAGGGAAGTTTAAGGTTACTCAGGTAAGTTTCTGGTCACTCAGGGAAATTTTTTTGACTCAAAGAGTGGCAACCCTGTTTTTAACTATTTGGATATTTACTTTCATCATATGCTTGGTTAATCAATTCACTTAAAACTTTAGAGATAGGACTATTGATTTTTTTAAGAATTTTAACTGATATATTATCATGACCATTGGCCTTGTTTGAGTTAAGTTTTTTATAGTGTTAAATAATAAAGAATGCAATCTGTTATAAACATTAAGATAAGCTTTGAAAACTTATCAACTGTGTAGTGATCCTGTCCTGACTATTTGAATAAATTTATTAATAAGGAATTGGTTAAAGTTGATAAATGTTTGTGGTCTGATAGTTTTTTAAAATAAGTATTCAAAAATAAAATTTTAGTTTTTCAATAAAGTTTCAAAAAAACAAATTTAGGGCCACTAAATGCTACCCCAGTCTGTTTTTAGTTTTAGTCATATTTTGACATTTACATTTGAAAAAAACGCAAACTTAAGGAAAGTTGCTCAAAATTGTTGCTAAATATTTAAAAATTTAGCTACACATTAGAGTTTCAACACTTGTGTTTGGTTTTGACTAGTTTTTGTAATTGTTATGGTGATGTTTATTGTGAATATGACTTTTATAAACTGTAAGTTGTTTGTTAATGTTATACTGTGAAGTAAAATAATTGGTAAATAACAAAATGTAAATTTATTTTGTTCTTTTATTTCAAATATATACCTTATTGTAATTTTTTAATAATCAAAAAAAAATCAATTTTTTATTAATATTATTTGAAAATTACTATTATTCTCTGATAGAAATTGAGTTAGAACTAATGTAAAAATTTAGAAGTATAAGTTAATTATATTAGATGTATTTAAAAACTGTTATGAGCAAAATTATTTCAATTTATAATTAAGATACTACTAAATATTTTTTGCATTTGTGTCAACCACTAGGTTTTAATCTTGCAGTTCATCTCAGAGAGTTTTAAAGCTGTCATTAGGGCCCCTTTGTCATCAGACCACAAGTCCTGGACAAGATGTTAAGAGGTATTTGTGGTGTGAGACTCGATAACCAAAAGGTTCTTTGTGCACCAGGTCCGAAGACCAAACTTTTTAAGCATTTTTTATCCTTTATTCACAAAAAAAAAATCACCAAAACTTTTGTAACACTATTGCAGGTCAGTTGTGACTATTTTAGAAATAGTTTTTGTAATAGGTCAAATTCTGGTAATTACCTAGCATGATGTCGCACTAATATCGAGCTATAATTGTATTATAATGAAGTCTATTTTAACTATTGTTTAAGGCTAGAAATTGATGCTTTATAAATACATAAATAGAATTGAACTTATTCATCTTTAATAATATAACTTAAATATTTAATTGCTTCTTTTTTACAATATAAGGTTAACCAAACAATAAAATACTTAAGGGCTAAAGGGGGTAAATCACTTTTTTCACAATTTGGTCTTATTTTATAGAGTTTTAACTAAGTCACAAGATGCTTTTTACTGATTTTAAAAACTCAAAATAGTTTTTGAGATATAGCAGGTCAAAGTTGTAGGCAACAATAGGTTCCTTATGGGAGACACAAACTAAAATGAAAAAAAAAAGACTATTTGATTAAAAATCATCTTATCCTACGTTTTTTGAGATAAATACCTCAAACTTTCAGGGTATGTTCCTTGCAATATTTAAAAAATTGAGTCAGAAGGAATTAAAAAAAAATAAGTAAACAAAAAACTTTTATTTTTATTTAAATTAAAAAAAAATCATTGTGACTGATTTTTAAAAATATTGCAAGGAACATATCCTGAAAGTTTGAGATATTTATCTCAAAAAGCGTAGAAGATAGATTTCTAGTGATATCTAGTTATTTGCTGTTTTAGTTTGCGTCTCCCATAACAAACCTATTGCAGTCTCCAACTTAGACTGGCTATATCTCAAAAGTTACTTTTAGTCTTAAAAATCTGTAAAAGGCAACTTGTACCTTTATTAAATCTCAATAAAATAAGACTTAACTGTTATATAGGTGTTTTAACCCCCTTCTGCCCTTAATAATTATTAAAACATTGTAAAATAAAAGCGATTGAGTATTTAAATTCTATTAGTTTAATATACATAAATTTAATTTAGTTTATGAATTTATATAGCTTGTTTAATACAAAGTATCTTTTTAGACTAAACATATTAAAGCTTAGAACATTGATTTTTAGCTTAAATTTATGATTAAAAAAGATATCGGATGTAATATAATATCAGCTTGATATTGGTAAAACATCATCCAATCAATCAAACTTTGTTACATTACATAAAATATATTGGTAATATTTCATGAATGGTAATGATTTTGGACTAATATCCAGCTGAAATTAGCCTCCCCCCTTTGGCCTTAAGTGATAAATGCTGTTTCAATCTCAAAATCTTTTCAAAGAAGAATTTCTAGTTACATATTCAATTTTTCAAATTTATACTCAAATTATTTCTATACCAGTCATAAATATAAAACAAAAGTTTACATATTAATATATTTTTAAAAGTATTATATCAAATGTAAAAGAATATACAATTTTAACATTATTTATTAAATATTAAATATCATATGTTTTTTAACATATTAAAATTATATTGCATTGCAATTAAGTTATTGTAATAAAACCCAAAATTCCAGTTTATTATACAAAAAGTATAATATTTAATGTACAACAAATATTAAATATAAAGTTTTAATTTGATATACAAATTATATAAATTATACAATTCAAATACGTCAAGATATCATTTTGTAAACAATTTATAAAATCAATAATTACTTATTTTAATTAATAAATATAAATTTAAGTCAAATTTTGTTGATTATAATTTAGTTGCATATGTTTTATGATGTATTGTAAATAAATCATTTTTATATAATGCAGTTTAAATGTGTAGTTTTAATTAAATATACAAATAATATAAAATGATGTTTCTCTAACTATCATTTTGTGAACAATTTTCAAAATCAATACTGCCTTATTTTATTCAATAAATATAAATTCGATGTGAAACCTGAAATTTTAATAAAAATTTGAAAGATAAGCCTTTTATATAATAATTTGAAATATTTTTGTTTTACTAAGTTTATAAGTAGAGATCACATTAAAAAACACTTAAAGTTACCTGAAACATCAACAATAAAATTTTAGATAATATTAACTGTTTTTGTATATGTTATTATGTTTAATGAACTTGAACAGGGTTGCCACTCGGTCAGGAAAAATTTAAAAAAATAACAAAATTTTTAGTCATAAATCATAAAGTCAGGAAAAGTCAGGAAAGTCAGGAAATTTGATAAAATTAAAAAAAAATCAGACTTTTATCAGTTTAAATTTACAAAACTCCTTGTTTTTCAAAGCCTTCAAATGGTAAAAATTAATTAAAAGTCCTTTAAAGTCAGAAAAAAATTCCAAAATTTTCCTAGAAATTTACAAAAATATTTAATTTTATTCCAATGCCTTCATCTGGTATAAATTAACACTATACCAGAGTACCCAGCCTATTGTTGCCTTTATGCATAAGGACATTTTGTGCTTGGTAATTAAATAGCTGTGTATCTTCATGAAAGACGGGGTAGTTTCGAACCTCAGCCTCCTCAAGTTGTTCAAGTTTGAATTGAATGATCAAGCTCTCCTAAAACCTGCCCTTGATCTTGGTTGTGCAGCAACCAATTTTCATTCAAATTTGAGGAAAAAAATCTAGTTGAGGAACAAAAGATCTTAAATTTTAATAAAGAATGTAGAATATTTGTTATAAAAGCCGTTGAAAGTTTCCAGAGCAGAATGGCTATTGGAACTACATTTGTTAAAAATATGTCATGCCTAAATCCTCATAACCTAGACAAATTAGTGAATCACAAATCTGGTTAAGCGTTTTGTCAATATTTTGAACTCCTTAACAAAACAAAAAATGTGCTCCAATACTGAAGGTGATGAGAGCATCGATCAATTTAGAACTTTGATAAATTGCCCAATGAATGTATTAAATTTTAAAAGCTTCAAGCAAAGTCAAGATCGTTTTGACCAGTTTTATTTTGAAACATTGGGAGTTTGTACCAAATTTTTTCTCAGAAAACTGTTGCAATCATTGTTTGTTTTGCACAATGGACAGGCGGAGGTGAAACGAGGGTTTAGTATTAACAAAGCTCTGCTTGAAGATAACATGAAAGAAGAAAGTATTTAATCCAGAAGAAGAATTAAAGATTACATGTATGCTTACAAACTAGAACCATATCAAGTAAACGTCTCGAAAGATATGCAGATGTCGGTAGCCACCGCAAGATCAAGGTATGTTACTTTAGTATACTTTTAATATAGATTTTTGTTTTTAATCAGATATCAAAAATTTCAAAAGAACAAAGGCATGAAGAGATGGAGGATGAGAAGGAATCAGAGGCAGCAAAACTGGACTTAAAAATAAATGAGTGCCAAAAGAAAAGAAATGAAGTCCACAAATTGTGGCTTGATCTAGAGAAAACATTCTCTTCAACAAGTGTAGGGGCAGCAGATGAGAGCGATTTAAATAAAATGAGGCAAATGATTTTAACTGCCAAGAAAATGAAGCAGAATGCAGACCAGATGAAGGAAACCGTATCTTAATTAGATGAAGAGGTTGAAGTGCTAATAAAAAAATGGAGAAAATAAATTTTAGTACATACATTCAAAAAAAACAGTGTTTTATTAAGTTCTTTATTGTTTTAATGTTTTAACTTTAAAAGTTTGTTAATGTTTTAAGATTTTAGTTGTGAAAGTTCGTTGTTAATTCAAGGTTTTAATTGTAAAAGTTCCTTATATGTTATTTGTTTATCTAGATACATTTATACTAGGAAATGCTAAAAAATTGTGTCTTTTTTCAGACAAGCTGTGTTTATAAGGTAATAATACAAGTATTTTGCAGATAGAGCTGTTTATTACAAACATCAATTATACACAGATGGTTTAAGAGATGTATTGGAAGTTTGATGATAGAATTTAGCAAAAAACTGTTGTTTTTAACCTGTATTAAAATTAGATTGAAAGCTTTATATAGTTTCAAGTGATAAATTATGTATTTTAGAATAAGTTTAATTTAAGAGTTTGATTTATAAAAGTCAGGAAAATTTTGGTGAAAAGTCAGGAAAAGTCAGGAAATTTTTCTCAGCTTGATCAGTGGCAACCATGCTTGAATAAAATATAGTTTTGTTAAAACAGAGTGTACCCAAGGCTAATGATTTATATGAGTTGAAATTGTTTAATATGTATTACGTTTTATTGTAAATCCTTTACACCATGACTGAACCAGATTGAAACATACACTAAATAATGTTGTTTAAGTTAATTTAAAGTGATCTTTTTCAATGTGAAGACTTTTATGAACTTAGTTTCAAAATATATAATTTAAGCCTTAATTTTTAGATAATATTGACTATACTTTATATATGTTATCATCTATAATAAACTTGAACAAAATAAAGGTTGCTTAAAACATATTGTACTAAAAGTTAACAATTTATATTTTATATGAACTCAAATTACTTCTAAATATGTGTTCACTGTAACAAAAAGTTTACATATTGTTTAATAGAATGATTATGTTTCAAATTTTTATTAAAACTTTGTGTTTCAACATTAAATTATTTTGTGTACTTTTTACTGTATAAATATACTGTAATTTATACTGTGCAGTTTAGCCTAATATTTTCTTACATGTTTATATAAAAAAATATTACAGATTTTTTTCAACTGATGATCTCGTTTGATTGAGTTCAAACGAGTGAAACTTTGTTTTGTTAATAAAATTTAAAAAATTGAATAAAATTTATAATTAATTATTAAAATAAGTCATTATTGATTTCAAAAACTGTTTACAAAATGTTAATTTGACGTAAATAAATTTACATTATTTTTATATCGAATTAAAACTATATGTTTAATATTTGTTTTATATTGATATTATATACTTTATATTAAATTTAAATTGCAATAATAAGTTTAATTGCAATTATGTTATTGTTGCTCTATATATTATGTTTAAAATTAGGAATTGATTTCTAAAGGGTAAGGTTCTTTGCAGCAATTGTAAAGTTTATATTTTGTGTTGCTTTTATAGCTTATATTGTTTTTGTTTAAGATTTTATTATTCTGTGGTATTATTTTGCATCAAAAATTGATATACTGTGGTACAACTGAATGATATTTTAATTGTGTTTGGGTTGAATATTTAGTTATGTGTATGATTTTCATCAAATGATGTGATTTAAATTTATTAAATTATTAATTTGAAAATTGTTTGCATTTTTTAGAGCTTAAGGGCATAGGGGGAGTGGGGGTCGACCTTGATTTTTACAAGTTGATCTTATTTTAAAGAGTTTTGTCTGAGCTATCAGAAATTTTTAATCACTTATAAAAATTCAAATTAATTTTTGAGATATGAGTGATCAAAGTTGGTGACCTCAAAAGGTTCCTAATGGAAGGCGCAAGCTAAAAACGCAAAAAAAAGACCATTTTACTAAAAATCTATCTCCTCCTTCATTTTTTAAGCAATCTTCTTCAAATTTTCACAGAAAGTGTATTATAAAATTTTAAAAAGATTAAATGCAGAATTTTTTTTAATTTAAAAAAATAAAATTTATATAAAAAAAAACCACTTTTTTTTTTGTTTTTTTGTTGTGAAATTTTTGTTTTTTAAAATTTTGGAATTTCAACATTCAAAGTCTTTTAAACTACTAAAGGAAGGTTTCCTGAAAGTTTGAGGTCTCTAGCTCAAAAAACGAAGGAGAAGATAGATATTTAGTGATTTTTTAAATTTCCAAGAAAATTGACCCAAAAAAATTTGCAGTCCATATATTTGTATCGGAAACTTTTTATGAAAATTACAATATCTCAAAAGTTACATAAGATTTTTTAGTTCAATAAAAACTTGCTTGTAGTTTGTACTTCAAGCTTTCATATAAGATCCAATATTTTTTTAGTAAAATAAATGTTGGACCTCCCTATGCCCTTAAATTTAGACTAAACTGTGGGTTAAAAAATATTATACCTCTTTTTCTTTGTCTTTTATTTCTTTTTGGTAGAGTAGTCTTATTGTATTTTAAGGTATCTGTGTTTGGCTGAAATTAATGCTTTTTGGTATTCACTTTTTACATTTTTAAAAGATTGTTCATTGTTAGATAGTTTTATTAGTCTTCTGTTTATTGTTTTGGGTAGTTGTTTTAGTACTTGTTAGGGGTGATTGCACTTGTTATTTACATATAAAATTGGTGAGTTTGGTTTGTTATAGGGTTGGTAACTTGAGTTTAATATAATGAAGGATACATCTAAAAAATCTGTTTTGAATAATCCGGATTCTACTGTTATTTTAAAGCCGTTTTGTTAAAACAATATAATTAAATGTTTGCAGTGTTTTCAACTAATCTCGGTGATTTGCTTCTTATTATCCCTAGTCCTTATCTCTATAAAATACGAATTCATTATCTGTAAAAATCTTAATTTTTTAATCTCATTCAGTAAAAATAACTCTATCGAATCACAGATTTCTGCCCCATTAAATGATCCCATACTTACATTAAATAAATGGTTTGAACTTATTTTTCCCAGGTTTGATTTTTATGTGTTAAAATTGCTTTACAAGAAGGTTATATTAGATTCATTTCTTTTTCTGTTATTGGGTAAAATTATAAGCCGCAAAGAACCTTGCTCTTTAAACAATCAATGCTTAGTTTCAAACATAATATATAGAGCAACAATAACATTTAATCAAACAACCAAACCGTACTTAGGATCTACAAGAAATACTTTCAAACAAAGATATAGGAATCACAAATCTTCATTCAACAACAATAATAAAAGACACACAACAGAATTATGACAACTACATTTGGAATTTAAAAGATAAATATACAGACTACAAAATTAAATGGGAAATACTAAACAGAACAAAATCTAAATTCAATACAAAATTTGGCGGCAAACTTTGTAACTTAAAAAAAAAAGAAATTGATAAATCAGACAAGAACATAACACTAAACAAGAAAAGCAAAATACAAAACATATGCATTCATTACCAAAAAACTTTTTTAGCAAAGTTTAAACTAACTAAATATTAAAACAAAGTAAGATTAAGCCTTGAACATGAATAGTTTATAACTTTTTTCTAATACAGTTAAAAATATTTTTCTAATACAACCTTCCCAAACTTTTCAAAATGCATAAATTCTTAAACTAACAAGATCAGAGTATTTTTTCAAACTTAACTTACTGTACAAAAACCTTCATTATTACTATGTCATAATAATTATAAAGTTTTCGAATTCTACATTTCTGTTAAACATTATTAATACACTTAAGCTTTACTGATGAGTTTATGAGGTAATATATCTTATATATATATATGAAACAGTCGTATTAAACTATTGTTTTTCGTATAAACAAATAAATATATAGCTTCCAGGGGCGTAGCGTGGGGAGGGACACTGGCGCATGCGTGCCACCCAAAAAAAGAAAAATGTAAAAAAAAATATAATATCTTTATCCTCTATAGTTTGTTTTTTCTGCTTAATTTGCCTATTTTAACTATGTTTATCTTGTATTCAAAAAGTTAAACAAAATTTTGAATACCAATTAGTGACAAGTTAGGAAAGTACATGTTATTACTCAATATACTGATTCAGTGCGTAATTGCAAATGCGCACCGATGTTGATGAAAAACTCCATAAGGAATTTTTTTATAAATTTATTAACTTTATAAGAATTTAGACTCAAAAAGCACGCAATTAATATAACGCACCGCTGTAGTATAACTTTATGGCAGATTATTTTTCTACAAAAAGTTTACAAAAATACGTCACGCTTAAAGAAAAATTAAACAATTTTAAAAACTTTTTTTTATGCTACATTGTTAAGACTACTGCTAGTTTCCTGAACTTTATTTTTGTAAACATACAAGATAAGCGTGTCGGCCTATGAAAAATAAACTGTGTTTGTGATTTTTATTTTAAACAAATACAATCAAATGAATTAAATTTAAAAGGTATACTTTTAACTATTTTACAAAGTTGTAATAAACTGTAATAACAGTTATAAAGTTGGTCTATTTTAACTTCTGTGTAACTTTATCAAAATTATGTGCAATGAGGTGTTGTTATCACTGTTGTATTGTATATTAAAGAGATTGATATTCTTTTCGTAAATAAAACAGATACTTTCGTTTTATTGAATGTATTAATTTTTAATGATATAAGTTTACTATAAGTTATAAAACCAATTTTCATTTAGTAAGTTTACATTTTTGCAAGTATAAGTAATTCTAATGGGATTTAAACTTTTATTTAATTGTTTAATTTTGTAACACATAAATATTTTTTAAAACAGTTAACGAACTTAATTTTCTTAATAAATTTATTTCAATTATATTACTTATAAAAAGTTTTTTATAGCTAATTACAAAAGTTTTAATTTAGAAGATTTTTTGAGAAAAAAATTTGCGCGCCCCTGACCAAAATACCACGCTACGCCACTGATAGCTTCAATTCAATTTCTTGAGCACTATTGACCAGAAGTTAAAAAAAAATATATAAACTATTTTTGAAATATATATTTTCAATATACACTAAGTTTTCAAATACAATTGTTTCACTTTTCTGTTAAACAGAACAGATCTTCAGTTTGTTTATTGTAATAGTATCTTGAAACATAAGTCTAAGTGTACATGAAATTAAGCAAAAACTAAAAGGGTCGTTACGTCACTAAATAAATCATTAAAAAGTATAAGACACACTAAGTTTCCATAAATGTTCAAAATTATTTAAAATAAAAGCTTGAAAATGTTTTAACTACTAAAAAGTTCATTTCGTTTATATAAAGCTAGATTTGAGTTTTATTTTTAGATCTTGTGTTTTTCTTATAGCAGACAGTGCAGCCATGTTTTAAATTGAGTATGTTTTTTGTTCATGCTAAAATTTCCCAGTTAATACTAAAACCTTTATATCTATCCTTCAAATCCTAGATGTATATCGAAAGCGTAGTTTTTAGTCTGTATTTACTGTTGTTAAAAGAACATTTATGCCATGTGTACCTAATTTTAAACAATAAAACTAATGAGCCAACATACTGCTTACTTTTCTCTGATGTTATTATCGCCGCTCTAGAGATAACATTTGTTAATAAACAATTGCCATCCACCATGCATTTATCTCTGCAGTTGCATTGCTTTTGTTCCTCTGCCTTATCTTCTAACATTTTTTGATTTTGAGACATTATCTGGCTCTTCATGTTTAGTATGCACGAGTACGAAATTTTCTACAGTTTTCTATTAAAAATTTTATGGCGCTGGGCCAAAGTTTTGGCTAACAATTTCCAGGAACCGTTTACCAATTTTTGTCTCTGCCAACAAGCTAATTGGTGGGGTGAAATATAGGATATTTTTTCTTTTCTTTTTGGTCTTTTTCTTTTTACCAGCATTATATTTCAAATCGTGATTGTGACTTCCTTTAACTAACGTTTCCTGGTAGTGCTGTTTTGCTCTGTTAAAGGAGCTCTTGTTCTTAGATATGGTTGTCAACCTTTTGTTGATGGATTTAGGTACTTAGTTGACAACATATCAAGGGTGGTTTGATTTGACATTTACATAGGTCGCTTGGAAATTTGGTTTTCTGTACGGTATGTATATATATAGATACTTTAGCTTCTATTCTGTCCTTACAGTATTTACTTTTTTACAGAGCTCTGTTGAAGTGTGTTAACATGTGTTAAAGTAATAAACATTTGTTAGTGTAATAAATAAAGAAAGAAATCTGTTTGAACTTTTAATTGTAATATATTCCAGTGAACTTGTTTTGCTTGGATCTTTATTAGCAAACGCTTAAAATGATATTTTGATTAGTAATATTGATTAATATAACTAAGTATTTAATAATCTAACATTTTTCAGCAAAGTTGTATTAATAAGTACTATTTATTTTGGAATTTTGAAAACATTAAAATTCACAGAATGTCTTCAAATAGTAAGTTTATTTTTCATATGTTAGCGGTTGTAACTGGTCATGTTTGTTTTGGTATCTTATGTTTTGCTTACACATTTAATTTTAATTGAAAAAATTGTAAACATTGACTTTAAATTTCTTAATTAAATTGTAAACAATTGACTTTAAATAGTTCAAATTTTTATTTTATTTTTTTAATTGTATAAACAAGCTGTTATAATTTATTAAATATAGTTTTACTAGTACATTTAGTTACATTAATAATTTTATAGGTGTTTTTTGTTAATGAAATTATTTATTGCTTTTGTTTTTACAAAAGTGATGACTTTCTAACTTAGTTTCATTGTTTTCTTAAATATTTCTAGGCTAATTTTTTAAAGATAAATTAAAAATTATTGCTTACGTAAACAGAATTAGTCTACTTAAATATTTTTTTATTTAAGTAATAGTTTTTCATTTGTCAAGAACTTAAGTTTGCAAATTTTTACTTTAGTTTGAACTTAAGTTTGTTAATTTCCAGAGTATTAAATAAGTCAAATATTGCCTAATAGTAACGTATGTTTTAAAAGCATAGCCTAGAAAAATTTAGCCCAAAATGACATCAGTATTTGTATCATAAAGTAAATTTGTTATAGAGGAATAATATGTGTTTTTTTTAAATACTTTTTCCATGTAATTTCCATGATAATTTAGTTTTATTTGATTATTTTTACAAATATCTATAGGCCAATGGAGAAATAGTCAAAAAAAAGTAAAAAAACCTCCACAACCTCCACCTCAGAAAAAAGTTAAGGTATTTAGTATTGTATAATTTTTATATTTTTGTTATTAAAATTAGATTTGTTGTGAATAAGTAATTTTTGTTTTGTCTGTTTGCTCTTCCATTAGGAACCTATTGAGCTCACCATCTCTAATCTCTTATAGCTCAGAAATTACTTTGAATTTTGTTAAGCGGTAAAAGTATTCTTATAACTAAGATAGAACTCTAAAACATATAATCAACTTGTAAAAAAAAGGTTGGACATTCTATGCCCTAAAGTTTAGGGGTTCCCAACCAGGGGTGCTCGGCAACCTTGGGGGTGCGAGGCAGTATTCCAGGGGATGCGAGATGGCTTTTCATTTTTGTATGATAAATAAGGAGATTTTCACTCTCTGATAAAGTTTATAAAATTAAAAAGTACAATTTGTTATAAAAGAAGTTGGCGCTAATTTTCTGAATAAATTAATTTTATTTAAAAAAAGTTGAATCTCTGGTGTTGACGAGTTGAAAGAGGCAATTTATCAAACTTTCCATTACTCGAAGAAGTGACTGATGAAGATGAGTGTTTAGTACCAAGTGTGCGTTCCGAAATTTTGAACCATTTGGAAATACTATCCAAGTCATTTGACGGATATTTAAAAAAAGGAGAACTGGAAATTTCTGAAGAATGGATAATAAATCCATATTCTTTTAATTTGAATCACATGTCCAATGATGAATCGTTAAAAGATAAACTTATTGAATTATGCATGAACCGTTTTCTCAAAATGCAGTTTAAAAGCAAAACTCTTGAACAATACTAGTGTTGTTCAATGAATATGTTTCCAAAATTTGGTGAAAAAGCACTAAGTACTCTTATTCCATTCGCAATGACTTACTTGTGTGAGTCTGAATTTAGTAATCTTTTGTCAATAAAAACTAAACCAAAAAACCGCTTGAATGCACAGGCAAATATACGAATTGCCATCAGCAACACGATACCACGTTTTAAGAATGTTTTGTGCAATAAATACAAACAAAAAAGTCATTAACTTTAGAGTAGATTTAAAATTAAGTTCTTAATCTTTTCAAAATAATATTGCATGAATAGAATTTTAATAATTTGTTAAATACCTTGTGAGTATAACGACCTGCCATTTAGGATTTTTTTTATAAAATATATAAGATTAGTTTAGTTTTTTGTTAATGTTAATTGAAAAAAAAATGTTTTTTTGAAAGATAGATTTGTTGTTTTTTAGTTTAATTGAAAAGTAATTATTTTTTAGTTAGTTTAAAAATGAGCAGGTACAATTACAAGTGATGAGCTCTAAACTCACTTGCTTGACTTCAGAAAACGTTTATCGTTGCAGAGGGAAGAGTGAGTTCTAGAGATGTTTTCTACCTTATAAAAAATAGATAAAGCTTGTTCGAATATAGTTTGTTATGTTTTTAAATTTTATTTTTGTTAATATAGTACACTATGATAAATATTAAAACAAAAATTATTAATTTATGAAATAAATGATTTTATAATCAAATTATTAATAGATAATTATAGCATATAGTGTTAGGGGTGCGAGACCAAATTAAGAGACTTTAGGGGTGCGGGGCATCAAAAAGGTTGGGAACCACTGCCCTAAACAAATAAGTTAAATGATGAAAACTAGTAAAAAACATTCAAGACTTGATGTAAATTACTACTAACAGAATGGCCACTTGTTTTAATTTTTTTAGGTTTTCTGATTTTGTTCCAAATTATTGAAAGTACAATTACATTTTTAGTAAAAAATACAATTTAAGGTTAAATATTATTACTGTTTTAATAAGTAAAAAATATATAGAAAAAATGCAGTAATACTACTTTGGCTGTATCTAGCTTAAGTAAAAAAAAAGTATAAAAGAAGATGGATTTTTAATGAAATGTTTTTTTAATCTTTTTTACTTGGACCTTACTAACAAAAATAAACAGAATATGTTTTGTAAGAAGAAAATTTAATGTTACTCAAAATTACTTATTGTTTAAGTTTTTTTCTTAAAAAATTGATTAAAACATATATTTGCCATTTATTGTTTATTTTGTTTGCTTTGTAAATTGTTCAGGGTTGCAAAAAACATAGAATTCTGTAAAAACCAAATTTAATAACTTGGCCAAAAAGGAAAAGGAAAAACCTAGAATTTGAGAAATTTTTGTAAAACCTGGAATTTTTAATAATTTTTGTATGTAAAATGATACAATTTATTATATACAATAGTTTTTGTAGCATTTAGAATTTTTTTATTTTTAAATACATTTAGAGTAGCATTTCGTAAAGTATATTTCATTATTTTGTACTATGTAAGATAATTTGTTACCTTAAACTAGGGGTAAAAGGGTTGATCATGCTAATTCGATCATCAGACCACAAGTTTTGGTAGACTGAGACCGGTTTCGTCCTTATTAGGACTCTTGTAGTCGTCAATCTACAAACGGTTTACCATGCTTTCACATGAAGCAACCATTTTCTGGCAATGATTAGTGACGTCAGCATTGTCTTTGCCGTGCAACGTTAAAAACATTGTCCACTAGGCAAGACATCTGGTACGCTCGCTTTAGTACAATCAACAAAAAACATCAGCAAAAGTCTGCAGAACAGAAGTCCGGACTTTCGTTTGCCGTGAGACAAGCTCAAATTTAACAAAAGGGTTGGTCATGCCAATTCGATCATCAGACCACAAGTTTTGGTAGACTGAGACCGGTTTCAATTACAATTACTAACAAGTTTCGTTTTACTTAGGTTTTTGATACAACATAGCTTTCATTTAAAAATAATTACAACAATATAAACTATAATACACCTAATTTTTAATAATTATAGTTTATTTTAGGCTGTTGTAGCGTCAGAAATAAAATCATTCTTGTATTCATGGTGTGGAATGAGAAAGTTGAAACCAAACTATGAAATGGTTCACAAAGGAATACAGCCCGATGTTTATTTTGAATGTACAGTTAGTTTTATTTAACCTGTTAAGTTCTAAATACACAGAAAAGTAAGTAAATAAAATGATTAAGAACTTTAACTTAAGTTAAAAATATATTAGCTTACTAAGCTCAAGTTTTAAACTTTGATAAATTGTTATTTATGAGTTTGTGCTTGATTTTAACTTTTAAACCAGAGAGTTTTTAATTTTAACACCATTGCCACTCACTCAGGATAAATCAGGACAAGTTGAAGAAATAGTTGGATGATTCCGGCCTGTTAAGTTTAGTACAAAAAACTCAGGATAGTTTTAAAATTTCTGAAAATATCAGGCTAGTTTTTTCTATATTTTGAATAAGATTTAGTTGTCTTAGTTTCAATATTTTGTTATATTATAACCAGTTTTGTTATAAAACTATAATTTTATTTATTTTATACTTTTTAATTTTTGTTGAGCATTTGTAATAAACTCAGGACGATTTTCTTGATATAAAATTAATGGCAGCTACATTTAACATACCTACTTAAATATTAATATTTAAAATATGGGAACGGCTCTAAATTGCACAAAGATAATATTGCACCAGGTTACTAAGTTGCACCAGGGGACTAAATTGCATGAGAACAGAAATACACAAAAGCACAAAATTGCACGAAGCCAAATTTGCACAAGGGCACAGAATTGCACGAAGATGATTTTGCACCAAGGGTCAATTTTGCATGAGTTACATTTTTGCACGACAGTAAAAAAATAAACAAAAAAAAAACTAAAAAAAATAAAAAATAAAAAAAGAAAAAAAATTACTGACCGAGGGTAAGGGTTAGGGGTAACAATGATAGTAAAAAAAAAAGTAAAAAAAAGATAAATAAAACAAAAAAATTAAATAACTTACCTACCGAAGGTAAGTTTTAGGGGTAACAGTAATAGTATAAAAAAAAAAGTAAAAAAATAAAATTAAAAAAAAAAAACAAAAAAATTAAATAACTTACCTACCGAGGGTAAGGGTTAGGGGTAAAAGTGAAAGTATAAACAAAAAAATAAAATAAATATAAAATTAATAAAAAAAAAATTAACCCGTGCAAAAGTGTCTTGGTGCAAAAAAGACCCTTCGTGCAAAATTATCTTCGTGCAATTTTATCTTTGTGCAACTTTATCCCCCTGTGCAAAAGTATCTTCGTGCAATTTTAGTACGCTCGTGCAGTTTTGACAGCTACACTTAAAGTATTGTATATATGGTATTCAATGTATTTCAAAGAAGTTATGATATTTTGAAAATTCTTTTGAGGAAAGTATTAGAGTTTATGCATATTTATGTTCTTTCTAAACAAGATATGTAATAAGTAGGTGTAAAAATATCAAGAGATAAAAAGAAAATATTGTATATTATGATGAAGATTCATTATAAAAAAAAGAGTTTGAAATAAAATTATAAAGTTTTCATTGCAATCCTTATTTAAAGATAAGATTAAATTGAAGTTTAATCAATTTTAAGACAACCTATTCTCAAAAATAAGGAGTCCAGATTCTTCTAAGGTAAATATGGTGAAATAATTGAATAAAAATTATAACTATATTTGAATTAATTATGTCAAAAATATTTATTGTCAATCTAATACCGCAGTAGAAACATGTACCAAAATTTGCTGAAAAATTTATATTTGAAATGTTGAAAAAAAGTAATAGTATGATTAAAATAAAAAACCACAGTAGAAATAAACTCAGAATGAATGATTTGAAGGTAGTCTGCCTTTTTTGTATAAGAAATTTAACAGCTCTGAATAATTTGATTACATACCATAAAATTGGTTAACAAAACCATAGAAAAAAGTTGTCTCAACTCTTTTAAAAACAAAAACAACAGATTCAGAGATCTTTTGTTTTATTAAAACATTTTCAATTCTATTTCAAATAAAATATTATTATTTTTTTCAATTTTTTAATAATTTTTTTTTTGTTGTTGAAAGTTGTTGACTTTTAGCGAAATATGATAAAGACATTTTTAGTTTGGATATATTTAAATAAGGGAACAAAATTCAAATTTACAAAAGACAGTACTTGGATGTGTAAAAATGTTAAACAATCACTGTAATATATATATTTCTATTTGAAAAAAAATTGTAAATCTTTTAATAAAACGAAAGATCTCTGAATCTGTTTTTTGTTGTTTATAAAGAGTTGAGACAGCTTTTTTCTATGGTTATTTTAAATCAATTTTATTGTGTGTAGTATAGATAAAAAAATCATATATAATCTTATTTGTACACAGATTTAGCACACAGGAGCTTTTATATAATTTAAAGATGATTAAAGTTATTTCAAATAAATTTAAAAAAGTTGTTAATTATTTATACAGTTGACAGTACCAGGTATTGACCACTCTGTATTTATGACTGCACACAATAAAAAAGATGCTCAGAGTCGAGCTTGCTGGGATTTTTGTGACTACTTAGTAAAGATTGGTAAAATAAGTGAAAAAGAACTTCCACCAAGGCCAGTGAGTAAAAGTTAATTATTACATGTTATATAATTAGTTTTGAAAGAAAAAAAGTTTACAATAACTTGAAGTTGTTTGATATTCAGTATTTAAGTTAAAAAGTAAAAAATACTTGTTTATAAGTTTAGTAGCCTGACAGGTGTTACATAGGCATTATATTTTAAATATTATTTTATTTTTATTGTTATGGTGGTTAAATATTTAAATTGATCTGATTATTTTTCAAAATTGTTAATTTTTTTTGTTAAGTAAGTGAAATTAGATTAGTTTCTGTAATTTTTATAATTTCTTTTCTAGCTATAGTTCAGGGTTGCCAAAAAACCTGGAATCCTGTAAAAACCTAGAATTTGAGAATATTTAAATAAATCTGGTATTTTGAACGAAAATGTTTAAGAAATATAAAAAACCATGAATTTTAAACTGTTTTTTCATTTAAAGTAATAAAATTTCAATTGAATACGAAACCTCTATCGTAAAGACAAAAACATTTTTGTATCATTAAAAAATCTTTTCATTAAAAAAATACGTTTAAAGTAGCTTTACAGTAACATTTCAATGTTTATATAATTTTTGTAACAGTTTTTTCACTTTATGTTTAATTTAAGACTAAAATTGGACCAAAAAACTTGTTTTTTAATGACTTGAAAAAGTTTACAAAAACCATTTGGCAACCCTGTATAGTTATAATACAATTTAAACTATCATATACATAAAAATTTCAAACATTTGACTTTAAATTTTAAAATAAAGATAAAGAAATGAAACAATTCAAAATATAAATTTAAGCGTTTGCTAATAAAGATTCTAGCGAAACAAGTTCACTGGAAAATATAACAATAACAAGTTCAAACAGTATTCTTTCTTTATTACACTAACAACTAAAACATGTTAACACACTTCAACGGAGCTCTGTAAAAAAATACTGTAAGGAAAGAGTAGAAGCTAAATAAGGTATATATCTGTTTTTTAGATTAAAGAATAACTACTATATAATATAGTAGGTTTAATGGTCGATAATAGATACAATATATAATGCTATAACTATTCAAAATATAAATTTAAGTTCTTATTTCCTTGCAGTATTTATTTTTTTACAGAACTATGTTATTTGAATAGTTATAAAATTTTATATTGTATCTATTATTAACTATAATCTACAATAATGTATAGTATTTATTCTTAATTTTAAATTAGATATATGGCTTTAAAGTTGAGAAGATAAAAAACAAACTCATGCTTTCTTCAAATCTACGGGGTTAAGAGTCACTGTGGAGTTGCACTAGTAACAACTGAGCTCCTAGATGTGAAGCTCAAGTTGAATGATATCTCTTTTATGCCTTATAAAAAGCAATACGAAAAAATTATATATTTTAACAAACAATAAAGCCATCCTAAAAATATCATGAAACAAATTCCAAACATAATTAATCAACGCTTAAACAAACGATCTAGTACAGAAGAAAATTTTATAAAGATAAAAGATAAATATGAAACAATAATGAAAAAATGCGGCTACGATAATAAACTCAAATTAAAAAAAACCTGAGCAACAACCTAAAACTAATCAAAAAAATAAAAGAGAAAGAAATCTAGTACAACCCTCCTTTTGGCAATTCAGTAAAAATTATATTCCAGTGAAGTTATTTCACTAGGATCTTTTGTTAGCAAACGATTAAACCTATATTTTGAACAGTTATAATAAGTTTCACAATATAATCTATTTTATTATTTCATTATAAGTTTTTAAGTTATATAAATTAAGCTAACAACTTATATCAATGATAAATTTTATTACAATTATTGTAGTAAAATTTGAAATTAGTCATTAATCATTCTTCTTTTATTTAAGTTGAGAACTTTGATTGCAACCTTTAAAGTAAAAAGTACGTAATAACTCATATTTAATGATTGCTAAATAATCTAAAGTTTTTGTGTTTTTTGAAACCTGTGAAATAATAACTTTTAAAAGAATGCATGCAGTCATAATAGTTTTTAGTTTAAATGTGGAATTAGCTTTTAAACTGAACTATTCTTTGCAAAAAATTGAACATTTTTGATTTAAGTTTACTTGATTAAGATAAGATACTTTATATTAGAATCTATCAGTAATTAACCAAATTTTAAACTTATAGACCATTGATATATAAGATTAATTATATATAGACCTTTTAAGTTAACTTGTACATAAGTTGTTTTTAAAATAGGCTAACTAAAATTATTCAATTTTAGTTGAAACGTCAAAATGTGTTTTTTTGTTTGATTCTTTAAAAATCTTACTTTGTTCTTTATTTCGTTCTGAGGAGATGCATAAAGCATCGAAACTAAGTAAACGATTTGAAAATTAGTTGTTTATATATATATAATTAGATTGGCTGAAGACGCGTATTAAACGCAGAGACAGCTGTTCGAAGCAAAAGTTTATTTTGTGTATTTTAATTCTATATATATATATATATATATATATATATATATATATATATAAGATGTAACGTTATAAGGCGTTAAATCCTGGAGATCCTGATAAGCTAAGCTTATCGGAATGTATATCACAGATGTTCTTGTGCTAAAACTTTATTTCAACTAACGGCGTTTCACTGCTCTCAAATAAATTTAAGAACAGATCTACGGAGTCTATAAAATGTTAACACACATTAGAAAAAAAGCAGAAAAAAGCATGTATAATTATGTATAGTATTTATCTAGGTAGTAACTATGAATGGACTTTATGGTTTAAAAACAAAGTTTGGGATAAAAGCATAAAATTATAAAATTGTCTACAAAAAAAACAAATTTAATAAAAGTAGGCACTAACCTCAATAAGCTCTAAGAATAGGCAAGTTTTAAAAATGAAAATTAAATTGAGTTGTGCAGAAATGTTACGTCATAATAATTTTAACAAATTGTTCAATAATTTATACAGCTTAAAAACATGAAGTATTAAACTTGCAAGTATATGTGAGTATAAGAAGTATTTCTAAAATGATAAAAGAAAACTTAGAACAAGTAAGTGATAATAGCGCTAAAAGTATAAGTAAAATGCATAACAATAAAACTATAAATAAATATTCAAAACCAACTAACCCTAATAGTAATAAGTTAAGTAATATGCCTAAAACATGTAATTGCCGTAAACTAAACAAAGATAACTGCCCATTAAAAGGTAATTGTTTAATTAAAAATGTAATTTATAAAGTTAAAGTTGAAAGTAAGGGCCCAAATAAAATTTATATCGGAAGTACAGCAGGTAGTTTCAAGGATAGATATGCTAATCATAAACATACTTTAAAAAATATAAATAAAAAACAAAGCACGCGTTTATCGGATTATGTCTGGAGCTTTTTTCACAGGTACGGTAAAAGGCCAAACATGGAGTGGAGTATTGTTTCAAAGATCAAACATGCATCCAACGGAGTAAGTAGAATTTGCCCAACTTGCAATACAGAAAGAGCAGTAATTGCAGCAGAAGATAAAGACCTACTTCTGAATAAGCGGCAAGATTTATCGAGTATCTGTCCCCATAACCGACGATTCTACTTTAAATAACTCTGCCTATTTATGTACTAATTTATTTCACAAAACTCACATATACTTGCAAGTTTAATACTTCATGTTTTTAAGCTGTATAAATTATTGAACAATTTGTTAAAATTATTATGACGTAACATTTCTGCACAACTCAATTTAATTTTCATTTTTAAAACTTGCCTATTCTTAGAGCTTATTGAGGTTAGTGCCTACTTTTATTAAATTTGTTTTTTTTGTAGACAATTTTATAATTTTATGCTTTTATCCCAAACTTTGTTTTTAAACCATAAAGTCCATTCATAGTTACTACCTAGATAAATACTATACATAATTATACATGCTTTTTTCTGCTTTTTTTCTAATGTGTGTTAACATTTTATAGACTCCGTAGATCTGTTCTTAAATTTATTTGAGAGCAGTGAAACGCCGTTAGTTGAAATAAAGTTTTAGCACAAGAACATCTGTGATATATATGTATATATATATAAAATAAGGTTAATGTTTAAACTTAAACACTTTCAACTGAGCCCACTTGAAGGGCTTTTAAATAATTTATTCAAATGGCGATTTTAAAAATTCTGGAACATATGTTTCACAAAGCTTTAATTTTTCATAAAGCTTTGATCATCAGCCAGTTAAATTCAAAATAAAAAGCACTGTACTAAACAAAGATACAAAAGTTATGCAAAAAAACAAAAAACAGTATGACGTAATATTGTACATTACAAATATTCAGTACAAAAATCGATCTACCTTCTAACTAATCAAACAACTAAAATTAACGAAAACAACAGTTAATTGACTATAAAATGCTTCAAAATTTGTTGTGTTTTAAGAGAAGCTTTTTCATATGTCGACAAGACGATATAAATTCGCTTCTCTTATTTAAACAACCTTCCTTTTTTAACGCATACATAACGGCTGTTGATTCTTTTAAGCACAGCCTACAAACAGGGTTGTTACCATCTGCTATTGGCTGTGCTCTTTTTATCACCTCCCAAGTTAATTTAAAATCAATGTTTTTGCGCTTAAGGCCGCAAACATACTTCGAAAGCTCAGTTTCATTTTCGTATACACCACCTTTAAAGGATTTTTTATGGTTGGCATACCGAAATCTGAATTGAGTGGAGCATAAGCCGATGTAGAACTTCTTTTCAAGGTCAGAGTTAACTGTTGCCTTGTAAATAATGTTCTCTGACCGGCAATTGCCCCCCTTCAAATTGTATTTACAGCCACCGGCGCAATTACACTGATTTTTGATTGAATTACTTTTGTTTAAAATCCTTTGATTATGTGACTTGATTAATCTCTCCAAATTCGCCATACATGAATAACTGATTCGCATATTATGTTTGTTAAATATCTTTGATAATGGGTTATTTTTGTTGAAATGTTTTTTGACTAGATTTATAAATTCTCTGCCGATGTTTGTTTTAACTGAAGTACAGAATGGGGGATTATACCAAATTATATTTCGCTTTCTTTTACTTTTATTGGTCGTTTTGTTTTTTTGCTCCGTTGTTTCAAAATTAAGTTTATCATTGTAACCGCATTTTTTCATTATTAGTTCGTAATCTTGTTTTGTCTTTAAAAAGTTTTCTTCGTTGCTTGATCTTTTATTTAAACGTTTATTAATTATTTTTGGTATTTGGTTTATAATATTTTTTGGGTGGCTAGAATATTTATTTATATACATAATTTTTGCGTTTTGCTTTTTATAAGGCATATAGGAGAGATCATGCAAGTTGAGCTTCACATCCAGGTAGTCAGTCGTCAACATTGGTGATTCACTAGTGACTCTTAACCCCATAGACTTGAAGAAGGCGTGCGTTTGTTTTTTTAGCCTTTCAACTATAAAGCCAGAAGAATTGGGCAGTACAGCTAGACCATCGTCCCTGTACAACCCAACTCTTTCTAAACCAAAGATATTCTTCAACCCATCTAACAAAAAAAGACCTACTAATTCACATAACTCTGCACCCATGAACGATCCCTGCGCTACATCAAAAAGAGAGCTGGTGTTCTTTGCTCTCTTCTTTTGCCACAGGTTTCCTTGTTAATAAAGTACTGATTTACATGCGTTTTTTATTAGACTTAAATCTTCAGTAGGTACGCTAGTATAAATACCAGCAAATTTTAGTGATTTTATTACCAATTCTTCGCTGATAGAAGGATAAAAATCGACTACATCAAACTTAAAAAAGCTGTACGTTTGTTTTTCCAAACCAGTGAACCAATTTAAGACTTGGTCTGTATCAGTCCACTGCATAAGTTTAGATTTTAGACGCACAGCCTTATTAATACAGTCAATCTTAACCTTAACTATGCGACCTACATCGGACTTAGAAGTATTAATCAATCTACATTTGGGATGTGTCAAAAAGTTATCTTTATGGTCTTTGACCGTTATGTATGCGTTTTTTAAAGACAATTTTTTAATCCTATCGTGTATTTTTAAGTTTTTAGTTAAATTTTTAGCTTCTACATTAATATCATTTAAAGTTTTATCAGTACATTTTTCGTAATCTTTAGTAATATTGTCTTTTAATAATTTTTTATAGTCATTTACTGAAATTTCGTAAAAATTAGAAGTTTTATCAGAAGGCACAATCAAATTTTTGCACTTACTTATGTCCTGCACAATCTTTGAAAGTTCATTTTGGAAACGGCTTCAACTTATTCTGAACTCCACGTCTTGCACCATTTTTATTAGGTCTTCTTCAAATGCCTGTATATGTTGTATTGGCTTAGGTGTGCGTGTTGTTTTGAACCCGTATGTTTCGTGTTCTTCTGCAGCCACTTGCTTTGCTTTCCACCGCATCCGTCTTACTAAGTGTTGAGTCTTCTGTATTAATGCTTCCTTATACACATCTTGTTTGCCACATGGAATATTCTTAGTCGAGTGCTTGATATCAAACTTTTTAAAATCAGACATTTTTTATATGAACGTGTTTTTGTTTACTGTGCTCGACAAAAATTTGGAGCATAAATATAAAATAAGGTTAATATTTAAACTTAAACACTTTCAACTGAGCCCACTTGAAGGGCTTTTAAATAATTTATTCAAATGGCAATTTTAAAAATTCTGGAACATATGTTTCACAAAGCTTTAATTTTTCATAAAGCTTTGATCATCAGCCAGTTAAATTCAAAATAAAAAGCACTGTACTAAACAAAGATACAAAAGTTATGCAAAAAAACAAAAAACAGTATGACGTAATATTGTACATTACAAATATTCAGTACAAAAATCGATCTACCTTCTAACTAATCAAACAACTAAAATTAACGAAAACAACAGTTAATTGACTATAAAATGCTTCAAAATTTGTTGTGTTTTAAGAGAAGCTTTTTCATATGTCGACAAGACGATATAAATTCGCTTCTCTTATTTAAACAACCTTCCTTTTTTAACGCATACATAACGGCTGTTGATTCTTTTAAGCACAGCCTACAAACAGGGTTGTTACCATCTGCTATTGGCTGTGCTCTTTTTATCACCTCCCAAGTTAATTTAAAATCAATGTTTTTGCGCTTAAGGCCGCAAACATACTTCGAAAGCTCAGTTTCATTTTCGTATACACCACCTTTAAAGGATTTTTTATGGTTGGCATACCGAAATCTGAATTGAGTGGAGCATAAGCCGATGTAGAACTTCTTTTCAAGGTCAGAGTTAACTGTTGCCTTGTAAATAATGTTCTCTGACCGGCAATTGCCCCCCTTCAAATTGTATTTACAGCCACCGGCGCAATTACACTGATTTTTGATTGAATTACTTTTGTTTAAAATCCTGTATGCGTTAAAAATGGAAGGTTGTTTTAAATAAGAGAAGCGAATTTATATCGTCTTGTCGACATATGAAAAAGCTTCTCTTAAAACACAACAAATTTTGAAGCATTTTATAGTCAATTAACTGTTGTTTTCGTTAATTTTAGTTGTTTGATTAGTTAGAAGGTAGATCGATTTTTGTACTGAATATTTGTAATGTACAATATTACGTCATACTGTTTTTGTTTTTTTGCATAACTTTTGTATCTTTGTTTAGTACAGTGCTTTTTATTTTGAATTTAACTGGCTGATGATCAAAGCTTTATGAAAAATTAAAGCTTTGTGAAACATATGTTCCAGAATTTTTAAAATCGCCATTTGAATAAATTATTTAAAAGCCCTTCAAGTGGGCTCAGTTGAAAGTGTTTAAGTTTAAACATTAACCTTATTTTATATTTATGCTCCAAATTTTTGTCGAGCACAGTAAACAAAAACACGTTCATATAAAAAATGTCAGATTTTAAAAAGTTTGATATCAAGCACTCGACTAAGAATATTCCATGTGGCAAACAAGATGTGTATAAGGAAGCATTAATACAGAAGACTCAACACTTAGTAAGACGGATGCGGTGGAAAGCAAAGCAAGTGGCTGCAGAAGAACACGAAACATACGGGTTCAAAACAACACGCACACCTAAGCCAATACAACATATACAGGCATTTGAAGAAGACCTAATAAAAATGGTGCAAGACGTGGAGTTCAGAATAAGTTGAAGCCGTTTCCAAAATGAACTTTCAAAGATTGTGCAGGACATAAGTAAGTGCAAAAATTTGATTGTGCCTTCTGATAAAACTTCTAATTTTTACGAAATTTCAGTAAATGACTATAAAAAATTATTAAAAGACAATATTACTAAAGATTACGAAAAATGTACTGATAAAACTTTAAATGATATTAATGTAGAAGCTAAAAATTTAACTAAAAACTTAAAAATACACGATAGGATTAAAAAATTGTCTTTAAAAAACGCATACATAACGGTCAAAGACCATAAAGATAACTTTTTGACACATCCCAAATGTAGATTGATTAATACTTCTAAGTCCGATGTAGGTCGCATAGTTAAGGTTAAGATTGACTGTATTAATAAGGCTGTGCGTCTAAAATCTAAACTTATGCAGTGGACTGATACAGACCAAGTCTTAAATTGGTTCACTGGTTTGGAAAAACAAACGTACAGCTTTTTTAAGTTTGATGTAGTCGATTTTTATCCTTCTATCAGCGAAGAATTGGTAATAAAATCACTAAAATTTGCTGGTATTTATACTAGCGTACCTACTGAAGATTTAAGTCTAATAAAAAACGCATGTAAATCAGTACTTTATTAACAAGGAAACCTGTGGCAAAAGAAGAGAGCAAAGAACACCAGCTCTCTTTTTGATGTAGCGCAGGGATCGTTCATGGGTGCAGAGTTATGTGAATTAGTAGGTCTTTTTTTGTTAGATGGGTTGAAGAATATCTTTGGTTTAGAAAGAGTTGGGTTGTACAGGGACGATGGTCTAGCTGTACTGCCCAATTCTTCTGGCTTTATAGTTGAAAGGCTAAAAAAACAAACGCACGCCTTCTTCAAGTCTATGGGGTTAAGAGTCACTATTGAATCACCAATGTTGACGACTGACTACCTGGATGTGAAGTTCAACTTGCATGATCTCTCCTATATGCCTTATAAAAAGCAAAACGCAAAAATTATGTATATAAATAAATATTCTAGCCACCCAAAAAATATTATAAACCAAATACCAAAAATAATTAATAAACGTTTAAATAAAAGATCAAGCAACGAAGAAAACTTTTTAAAGACAAAACAAGATTACGAACTAATAATGAAAAAATGCGGTTACAATGATAAACTTAATTTTGAAACAACGGAGCAAAAAAACAAAACGACCAATAAAAGTAAAAGAAAGCGAAATATAATTTGGTATAATCCCCCATTCTGTACTTCAGTTAAAACAAACATCGGCAGAGAATTTATAAATCTAGTCAAAAAACATTTCAACAAAAATAACCCATTATCAAAGATATTTAACAAACATAATATGCGAATCAGTTATTCATGCATGGCGAATTTGGAGAGATTAATCAAGTCACATAATCAAAGGATTTTAAACAAAAGTAATTCAATCAAAAATCAGTGTAATTGCGCCGGTGGCTGTAAATACAATTTGAAGGGGGGCAATTGCCGGTCAGAGAACATTATTTACAAGGCAACAGTTAACTCTGACCTTGAAAAGAAGTTCTACATCGGCTTATGCTCCACTCAATTCAGATTTCGGTATGCCAACCATAAAAAATCCTTTAAAGGTGGTGTATACGAAAATGAAACTGAGCTTTCGAAGTATGTTTGCGGCCTTAAGCGCAAAAACATTGATTTTAAATTAACTTGGGAGGTGATAAAAAGAGCACAGCCAATAGCAGATGGTAACAACCCTGTTTGTAGGCTGTGCTTAAAAGAATCAACAGCCGTTATGTATGCGTTAAAAAAGGAAGGTTGTTTAAATAAGAGAAGCGAATTTATATCGTCTTGTCGACATATGAAAAAGCTTCTCTTAAAACACAACAAATTTTGAAGCATTTTATAGTCAATTAACTGTTGTTTTCGTTAATTTTAGTTGTTTGATTAGTTAGAAGGTAGATCGATTTTTGTACTGAATATTTGTAATGTACAATATTACGTCATACTGTTTTTTGTTTTTTTGCATAACTTTTGTATCTTTGTTTAGTACAGTGCTTTTTATTTTGAATTTAACTGGCTGATGATCAAAGCTTTATGAAAAATTAAAGCTTTGTGAAACATATGTTCCAGAATTTTTAAAATCGCCATTTGAATAAATTATATATATATATATACCTACTTTAGCTTCTATGGTTTCCTTACAGTATTTATTTTTTACAGAGCTCCATTGAAGTGTGTTAACTTGTTAACACACAGAAACATGTATTAGTATAATAAATAAAGAAAGAATACTGTTTGAATTTGAATACTGTTATGATAAAGAAATATATTAGTTTTAGAACACTTACTAGAGAAACAATGAAAACTATCTGACATTTTTAGATTGCACCAGCTCTTGGAGAACAACCAGTTCAAGGGAATACAATCATTAAAAATACCAAAGAGTCGGATCTTGAAGTATTTTTGATATTGTTTTACTTAAGTTAACAAAATTAACATAATTTATAATGAAGATTTTAAGTTAATATTGAGTAATTGTTTAATTTATTATATTTTTTCATCACGTTTTAAACAGTTTTTGATACTATTATAAATTATGTAATCGTTCAATTATCAATTAAATATATTTTTCTATATTAAGATCCATAATCAAGGTGGCTGGACAATGCAGAATGCAAGTGTTCGACTAAATCAGTTCTTACAGCGCGAGCACACACATTTGCAGACTGATTATCATGAAAGTGGTTCTGACCATGCCCGCATATTTACATGTGAAATGCGTTTACAAGTTTATGCTATCCAAAAAGGTCAGTTGAAAATATGTGTTTCAATCACATGTATAAATACTTATACATAAATAAATTACTTACATTGTCTAGATTTTTTAGGAACATTTACATACACTAAGTAGAAAATTAATTGAATATGGTCATAATATATATATATATATATATAGAAATAACATACACAAAATAAACTTTTGCTTGGTACAGCTGTTTCTGCGTTTAGTACGCGTCCTCAGCCAAGTTTTATTCAATGAAAAGCAAACTTGTAAGTACAGCAATAAAATTATACAAATTTAGGTATTACGTAATAAAGGATAGTTGATTTTAGACAAAATTATTATCAGAGTTTTTAGATAAATTGCTTTCTATAATGTATGCAGCCAGTTTGTAATTCGTTTCTTTTGTTTAGAGATTCAGATTTCTTAACTTTTAAAATTTCGATTTTTTCCGCATTGCACAATTTACATCCGTTTTTTAAACTGTATTTATTTTTCGTTCTTGTTAATATTTCCCACTGAATTTTAAAATTAACTTTGTTATTTTTTAGTTTCCAAATGTACTGCGATAAAGTTGTCGTATTTTTATGTTTTTCGTGTTTGAAGCTGTACTTGTGCTTAGTGTAGCGATTCTTGAACGATAGTCCAGTCGAGCCTACATAAAACTTGGTCTGGTTATCAGTTATGACTGTCGCTTTATATATAACATTTTCCATCAGGCAACTTCCATTTACCGGGCATTCTTGTTTTTTGCAGTCACACATTCGCCTCTCTTTGTACTGCGTGTCTAACATCTTTCGATTGTGTGCCATTATAAGTTGTTTCATGTTTGGCATGCAGGAGTAGGACACTTTTAGTGTCTTCCTGTTAAAAACTTTACAATATGGATGGTTTTCAGTAAAGTTATTGTCCACAATCTCTAGGAAGCGCTTCCCAACCCGTGTTGCCACACTTTTGCAGAATGGAGCGTTGAAATATAAAATATTTCTTCTCCTTCTTTTCTTGTTGTTACCCTTCTCGTTTTTGTGGCTATAGGCTAACTCGTGATCGTATCCACTTTCTCTTATAGCTTCCTGGTATTGTTGGGTTGTTTCCTTAAAAATGCTTTGACTGCTAGAAATCTTCTGGAGGCGGTTGTTCACTGCAACCGGTATGTGTTTTAACACATGCTCTGGATGGTTTGACTTGCTATTCACATAAACCGTATGCGCATTTGGTTTTCTGTACGGCTTATGGCTTTCATTTTGAAGATCTAATGTTACATCTAAGAAGTCTGTTACAAACAGATTGGCTTCGCTGGTGACATCAAAACCAATGTTTTTAAAGACTTTTCTTAGATGTTTGACTTTTCTCTCCATATCTGGTCCCGGTAGGATGTCCACCACTGCTAAACCATCGTCACGGTATATACCAAAATTACCATCTCTAAAGATCTTTTCCTTCTTCAATTTATCTAAAATGTATAGGCCAACCAGTTCGCAAATTTCTGCGCCATGAAAGCTTCCCATTGGTACATCAAAGCTGTTCTTGTTATGCTTTTTTGACCATGGTTCACCCTCGTGGAAGAGTATTGATTTACAGCAATGTCTGATTAGCTCTTTTTCATTTTCCGTGATTTTAGTTAGGCCTGCAGCAAAATTGAAGGAGTTTTCCGAAATTGTTGCTGAGATGGCAGGATAAAAGCTCACTATATCAAATTTGATAAACCTTGAAGTTGGTTTATTGCTTAAGCTATTGAACCAGTTCAATACCTCGTAAGTGTTTTTCCATTGTAATAAATTACTTTTTGATATATATATATATATTATTAAAATACACAAAATAAACTTTTGCTTGGGACAGCTGTTTCTGCGTTTAATACGCGTCTTCAGCCAAGTTTTATTCAATGAAAAGCAAACTTGTAAGTACAGCAATAAAATTATACAAAATTTGGTATTACGTAATAATAGATAGTTGATTTTAGACAAAATTATTAACATAGTTTTTAGATAAATTGTTTACGATAATGTATGCAGCCAGTTTGTAATTCGTTTCTTTTGTTTAGAGATTCTGATATATTAACTTTTAAAATTTCGATTTTTTCCGCATTACACAATTTACATCCGTTTTTTAAACTATATTTATTTTTCGTTCTTTTTAATATTTCCCACTGAATTTTAAAATTAACTTTGTTATTTTTTAGTTTCTAAATGTACTGCGATGAAGTTGTGGTGTTTTTATGTTTTTCATGTTTAAAGCTGTACTTGTGCTTTGTGTAGCGATTCTTGAACGATAGTCCAGTCGAGCCAACATAAAACTTGGTCTGGTTTTCAGTTATGACTGTAGCTTTAAATATAATATTTTCCATTAAGCAACTTCCATTTACGTTCTTGTTTTTTGCAGTCACACATTCGCCTCTCTTTGTCCTGCGTGTCCAACATCTTATATATAATATACATAGTGGCTCAGTAGAAGGTGTTTAAGTTTAAATAACAACCTTATTTTATATATATGTATATATATTTATTTAAATAAAGTTTTTCCAAAAACAAAAACAAAATTATAGGCATAACTGGCGAGTTTACTTTTCGAATACGGAAAATTTAGAGAAAATAATTAAGGCCGTAGGGAGGGCACTTTATAAGATATTTATCTTATTTTGAATTTATTTAGCTAGCAATTGATTTTACCGTTTCGTAATGTTCAAATTACTTTTCAAAATATAAGGGTACTAAGTAGGAGACTTCGAAAGATTCTTTATAAAAAGAAATTGTAGTGCTTTCATTGTTATTTTCGCGCTTCTTGATGATTTAGTTTGTATAACTGCGGGCCGTCATCTCTATAAATTCCAAACTCTGTGTTATCAAATAGTTTTTAGGTTTATATTTAGTTTAGTAGAAAGATTTCTACTATGTCGCATATCCAGGGATGCCACAAAATCAGGAAAAAAAACAAAGACAAAAGTCAAGAAATAATGAGCAGGGTTGCCACAAGGTCAGGAAAAGTCAAGAGATCAGGAAAAGTCAGGAAAAAATAAAAAAAATGACAAAAGTCAGGAAAAGTCAGGAAATTTGACAAAACTTTAAATGAAGTCAGATTTTGTCAGTTTAAATTTACAAAATTCCTTATTTTCCAAAGCCTCCAAATAGTAAGAAATTAATTATATTAAAAATTCTTAAAAGTCAGATTAAAATTGCAAAATTTTTCTATTAGCATATTGAACAACTACCCTAAATGAACAAGCAGTTTTTGTAAGCTTTTAAGTATTGATGATCTGTAGCAAGGACACTTCCATAGTGAAACTCAAACTGTGATATATACCCAAAAGTTCATCTGGCATAGTTTTAGAATCAAAGTGTTTTTTGTTTAAGTAAATAATTGAGGCAGCAAAATTGGAGGTAAAAGTAAATGAGTGCAAAAAGAAAAGAAATGAAGCCCACAAATTGTGGCTAGAGTTAGAGAAAAGATTCTCTTCGACAAGTGTAGGGGCAACAGATGAGAAGGATTTAAATAAAATGAGGCAAATGGTTTTAATTGCCAAGAAAATGAAGCGGGATGCAAGCCATATCTTCATTGGATGAATAGGTTGAAGTGATAATAAAGAAGCGTAGAAAATAAATTTTAGTACATATTATAAAAAAAAAACAGTGTTTAATTAAGTTCTTTATTATTTCAAGTTTTTAATTGTAGAAGTTTGTTATTGTTTTAAGGTTTTAGTTCTGAAAGTTCATTATTAATTTAAGGTTTTAATCGTAAAAGTTCCTTATATATCATTTCGTTTATTTAGATACATTTATGTTAGGAATTGCTAAAAAATTGTGTCTGTTTTCAGACAAGCTGTGTTTACAAGGTAATAATACAAGTATTTTGCTGATAGAGCTGTTTATTGCAAATACGTCAATCATACACAGATGATTCAAGTGATGTAATGGAAGTTAGATGATTGAATTCAGCAAAAAAAAACTGTTGTTTTAACTTGTATTAAAATTAGATTGAAAGCTTTATATAGTTTCAAGTGTTGGATTATGTATTTTAGAATAAGTTTAAATTAAGAGTTTGATTCAGAAAAGTCGGGAAAATTTTAGTAAAAAGTCAGGAAAAGTCAGGAAATTTTTCTCAACTTGATCTGTTGCAACCATGAATGAGAGTTTTTGAAAAAAGTCGGGAAATTTGATATAAATTTACTCCTAATAAAAAAGTTTATCATCACTAAAAACTGCATTTCCTAATGTTGTTTTCTAAAAAATTTTCATTTGCAAATTATCATTTTTTCAGGGTCTAATTGTACTTTGAAACAAGTTAGAATCTTTAATTATCTTTATTTATTTTTTAAGTCTATGGTTATGTATTTTTGAATCGGCTTTAATTAATAATTTTGTTTAGAAAAGTCAGGATTTTTTTAGCTTGATCTAAGGCAACCCTGCATATCTCAGCTCCATTGTAGAACCTCATATTAGTGTTTAATAGATCTTTGGCATAAATTTTTCCAATGTTTCGTTTTATAAAATATTGTTTATTTGCAAATTTGAATTTTTATGCTATCTCAGTTGCGTTAGTTTAAGTATTTTTGTTATGGTTAGGTAAAAATTAGTTAAACGGAATTCTAGAAGTAAGACTTTAAGAGTTGTTGTTAATTTATTGAACCAGCTTATAACGTCGTCTGTGTTTTTATATTGGTTTAATTTTATTTTAATTGTTCTTTTATTTATTGTGCCTAGTTTAACTTTAGTGAGTTTTTTGAAATGGTATTTAAATAGGGAGTCGATAATTTCTAACCCGATCACTTATAACCCGATCACTACTAACACAATCACTTCTAACCCGATCACTTCTAACTTGATCATTTCTAATCCGATTATTTCTAACTCAATCAGTAAAAAAATGTTTATTTTTAGCTTTTTATTCAGTTTTTATTTTAAGAACAAACTAAACTTCACAAAAATGTTCTTATATTGAAATTAAATTTTATTTGTCTCAAACAAATTCTACTTATATACCTTAATTTGAACGTTTATTTAGTTTAAATTAAAACGTACTTTAAATTTTTAACTTAATTTTAACTTTTTATAGTTTCAAGTTATGTTTTTTATTTTGACTTTTTTATTTATATCAATCTTCTTAAGTCGAACTTTTTTTTGATTAAATAGATTTACTAAACAAAATCAATCTAAATTAATATGAAATCCAAGACATTTTTCTTGACTTAATTTCAACTTTTTTTTTGTTTTAAGTACAACTATATTAAGTGTTATGTTGATATATATTTTCTTCTTACTATATTAAAAGAGTTAAAACAACTTAAGTACGATCAAAATAACAACAAAAAAAAAACTTTAATTTTTTTTTATTGAATTAAGTTTAATTAAGGCAAATATTCGTAAAAATTATTTGTTATAAAGTAATTTTAAATATAAAAAATAAATACATCAACTTAAGTACTAATTTACGTCGTAACTGTAAAACTTTAAATTTATATAAAATTAAGTGAAAATTTTAAGAAGGTTCGCTAGATGATATTTGATAACCCTCGGACTTGTTATATAAACATACAAATTTGTTTAAGTTAAGTGGTATGTCTCAAAGTTTAAACTTATCACTTAATAAAACTAAAGTATTTAAGTTCGCTTGATGTTTATTTAAATCCATTATCTAAAAAGATCTGTACAAGTTGTAGAAGAATTTGTGCGAGTTTTTAAGCTTAAAATAGAAACTTAACGACTATAAAGTAGTAATAGATTAGTCAACAACTATACAACGTTAGCGCTAGAATTACAGCATATCATCTAGACTTAAATATAAATATCTTTGTATTTGAAATCTAAATATTAAATTTGTAATAGTTAAACATAATGATAACAGCTTAGTTTAAGAATTCAACAAAGCAGAATTTGAAAAGAAAATTAAAACAATTTAGTAAATGTTATTTAACCTAAAAAATAAAGTTAGATTTAAGCAGATTGATATAAAGAAAAAAGTCAATATAATGAAAGTAATTTGAAATTCTAATAAGTTATAAGTTGTTTATTAAATATTTATTTAAATTAAAAATATATAAACATTCAGTTTTAGTTAAGACAAAGAAAACTAAAAAAACAACAAATTTTAATTAATCGGGTTAGAAATAATCGGGTTAGAAGTGATTGGGTTAGAAATAGTCGGGTTAGATATGATCGGGTTAGAAATGATCGATTTAGAAATGATCATGGGTTAGAAATGATAGTTAAGTTATTAGTACTATAAGGTCTACAGTTTAGTTTGTTAGGAACATATTTAAACTGTTAAGTTAATAATTATTTTTAACTAGATGGATTACCTTATATATGCAAATTTGTAGTCTTTATGTGCAAAAAAAAAATTTCAACATTTACTTGATAATTTAATTACTATAAGCTATTGATAGCTTCATTAAAAAACTACTTTATCATCTGCCTGATATGCATAAAATTTAATTTTAGACTTAATAGATAGTTTTTTCTAATAATCGAACATTTCTCAGCATTTGTTTAAAAAGTTTTAATAGGAGTTATAAAACTATAAAATAATATTGGCTGATGGTTTGTATAAGACTTTGGCTGCCTTTTAAATTAACCAAATTGGTTTACTAGACAAGCTTATCTGGCTAGTTTTATTAAAAACGTCTTCGCGATTTTACGTATTTAAGAAATGTTATAATCAAAGAAAAACCAAAGTTATAAGAAATAGTCACTTAACTTAACTATTAACTTTTACACACAATAAAATTAAGATTAAATTTATCAATACTGCTCAAAATAATTATTAAACTTGCTTGTTAGTTTTTAGCTAAACACTACATCACGGGCCAAAGATTTCTGCATGGTGAGCCGTATTTGGTTCTTAGACTAGAGTTCGCCATTCCCTCCTTAGTTATTTTAATATTGCAGTAATATATTTTCAGATGATAGTTAAGAAAATAAGTTCAGATTGTAGATATTTTGCAAATTATAAAGTTAATAAAATTTCAGAGCTTGATTCTTATGAACGAGGCACAACGAAGAAGCAGGCTGCTGCAATGTGCTCTCTTAAATTAATAAGAAAACTTTTTAAAAACAATTTAATTGAAAGATTTGGAGATCCAGTGATACCACTTGACATTGATACTAGTATGAATGAATACTCAGCTAAGCAGCATTATTTTGTTCCAGAAGTTGTTGTTAAAAAAAATCAAGGTAACTTAAAAAAGGGCAAGAAATTAATAAAAGAGCAAAAGGTTAGTTTTCTAATATAGTCTTTGTTTTTAATGTAAAAATGTTTGAAAATTGTTCTATTTAACTATTGTAAATTCTACTTAACCAATTACTGCTATGAAAGTGTAGTTTCGAAAACAGTTTTATACGTTATTAGTTTGCTTTTAGTCAAACAATATACATGTACTAAAAACAGGGTTGCAAAAAAAAAACCTGGAAACCTGGAGTTTGACAATTTAGGTGAAAAAAAAAACTTAAAACCAGGAACTTAAAAAATCGGAAACATCTAGAACTTCAAAGAATATTTACATTGTAATGAAATTTCGATTAGACACAAAAAATCTATTATATAGAAAAAAAATCACAATTTTTTTATTAAAAAAACACATTTAAATTAGCCTACATTATCTTTTTAATTTTGTTATACAATTTAAGACAGTTTTTTACCTTAAATTTATTTTTATACAGAAAGTGGTACAAAAATCTTGATCTTTAAAAAACCTGGAGGAAATTTAGAAAAAAACTGGAAAAAAAACCTTTGGCAACACTTTAAAAACTCTTGTTTTGTTTTTCCGAACGGCCTCGCTTGTCTTTATCTTTCGGATTTGACATCCTGTTACGAAATCTCTGACAATTTAATTTTCTCTTTGTCAAGTTTTAAACTGGATGTCATTTTTAAGCTTAACAAGTTTTGTTCTCTAAGTATTTAATGGATTTTACAGGGTTGCCACAAAACCTGGAATCCTTAAAAAACCTGGAGTTTAGGAAATTTTGAAAAAATAAAAATGAAAAACTTAGAATTTTAGACAGACCAGTTTTTACATGTTAAGTAGTAGTATTTTGATTTGACACGAATAATCTATCATATAGAGAAAAAAAAAAGTCATTATCAACATTTTTTTATTAAAAACAGATTTGAAGTAGCTCTACAGTATCTTATCAATGTTGTTATACTATTTAAACAGTTTTTTACCTTAAATTTGACTTTAAACTAAAAATAGACCAAAAAACGGGTAATTTCAAAAGTCTGAAAGAAATTCAGAAAACCTGGATTTTTATTTTCACAAACCTGTGGCAACCCTAATTTTAATAAATTTTAACATAAACATTTTCAATAAGTGATTTACATGCTCTGTAGTAATAAATTATTTTTCCGAATAGTTAGTACAAATGTTTTTGTTATTAAATAGCTGAAATAGAGTTAAATGTTAAAAAAAATAATAAGAAAATACTTGAAGAATTTTTCTTTATTCAAAGTTTTATGGTTATTATTAAAAAAAAATCTTTTGTAAACCGTAGTGTACATTATTATTGTTTATAGTAATTTTTTTGTTTGAAAATTTGAAAACTAACAAAATTAAATGCGAATTAAATAATATAATATTGTATTTATTCTTTACTTGCTGAACATTTATGTGATTCAAAAAATTAATTATTAGATTTAAATTTAAAAAATGCATCAAAAATAGTAAAAGAACAACATAAGTATCTATAAAAATAATTTAATAAGTAGCAATACTATAATTGTGTATAATAACAATAAGAAGTGTTAACAGATTAATAGTATAATTGATCAATTTTACAAAGTTTTTTATTTTTATTTTTATACTTGGGGTTAAAATAAGCATTTTTTAGGATAATAATGGTACCAATAAAAATGTTGAAATGATGAGCCAATTAGATTTGAATTTAAAAATTTTACATCAGCAAATCTGTCCCAAGCCACAGGTAATACAATCCTTGCTTAAAGCAACTCAGACTTGCGAATTCGTTCTAGCACAAATTGCACAAGAACTACAAGGGGAAAATAGTATGTAAGTTAAATAAAATAACTATTTTAGAGTTAAACACTCCAAACCGGTTTGTCAGTTTTAAACCTCAATCAAATTTTTTAAGCTTTTTAAGGTTTTTTATGTTATCATTTGTTTTTTATTATAATTAGCTTAAGTGAATTATAACTTTACTTGACCATGATTAAAAAGTTTTGTAATTTGTTATACACAAGTTTTGCTTTAAATATTTCTTTCTACCTTCTTGGTTTAATTAATTAGATTTTTTATGTAGTTACAAAAACCGTTTATTTTTTAAATATAGACTTACTAGCTCATGTTGTTTAAGTCATACGATACCTAGTTGGACAAAAGTTTGTTGATTAAAAGTTTCAAAGCAAACTATAATCTGTTATTAATCTATCAAAACCTCGGCCACTTAAATTAATTGACACACGAAAAAAGACAAAAAAAATATTAAAAAGTTCATTATGTTTAAGGATAAAAAATATAAGTTAAAATTATAGATCAACAAAAAATACAGAAATGATCGTAATAAAAAAAAAATTGTACTAAAGACCCTTGAACCAACTAATTAGACTATAATGATATCTGTACTAGAATAATGTTTTTGTTTATGTTAAATGAGAAACATCGTAGAAAAATATCCGTAAAAATTACTTTAGTAGACCTATAGCTCAAAAAGGCACCAATCATAAATTTAAGCAGTCTAATAACTGGGGTGCACGACTATTCAAATTCGGACAATTCAAATTCGGACAATTCAAATTCTTAAAAATAATTGAAAGGGCCACAACTAAAAAAGTAATATATATTTGTCAAATATAAAAAATAAATATGTAGTTCCTATTAATATCTAACAAGCCATTTTTTCTTTTTACAAAACATTAAATGTTTTTTGAGATATGGCTTAAATAGAGTAAAAAACATAGTTATTTTTATTAATTTTAAAATATCTTAAAGTTTTTTAAGATTTTGCATAAAAGAAAAAGTGGCTTATAGATTTTAATAAGATCTACATATGTATTTTTTATTTTTTTTCAAGATTATATTACTTTTTGAAATAAAGTCTTTTAAATAATTTTTTAAGAGTTTAAATTGTCGAAATTTGAGTTGTCCGACTTTGAATTGTCATGTAACCTAATAACTAAAAACAGGCTGTCATTTCGGTGAAATTAGATTATTTTAAATAGGATGGTCTAGTATTTTAAAACATATTGCTGTAGTTAGAAGGGTTGTATTTGTTACATTTTTGTGTATTGGTATGGTATAGAAGATATAGCTAGGAAAGGAACAATTAGAGGTTAGAAAAGTTGGAACAGTTAGTGTATAAGTACATTTAATAAAGTATTAAGAATTTTTTTTTGGTGCTTAAATTATTTGATCCTTTTGATTATTAACATTATTAATATCATCAATGCTTATAAAGAAGTTTCGCTTTTCGCAAGTTTAAACTTTTTGTTTATGTAATCCTTACTTAATGCTTTTTGAAAAGATTTATTTAAAAGAGAAGTTTATCAAATCAGACAATAATAGAACGTTAACTTTATCAAAAAATTAAGCGAAATAAGGACCTAACTTAGTTTAGGTTTTACAAAACTGTAATTTTTTTTTTGAAATTTGGTAAAATATTTTTTCATGATAATGTTAAATATTTTTAATATTCAGTTAAATTGAGTCGGTATTTTAAAATAATTCGCTTAAAAGATTTACATTTTTTATAGAGTCTTAGTTTTTCTTTTGACAGCTTTTATATAAAAAAAAAGATTTTTTTTGTTTTTATTTATACTTTTATTTTGCTACATTATTGTACCCTAAAGGATAAAAGCTTTTGTAAATAATGTCGGGAATGAGCCAAAATATAAATATAAAAATTAAAACTATATATAAAAAGATATTTAATTTAATTAATAATACTAATTGGGTTCTCAGTTATAAAAGTTACTAGAAAATCAAAATAAATATTAGAAGATTAATAATTTTAAAAGGTTATTAATATTAGAAGACTATTAAACATTTATGTAAAGAGGTCTATATTTTTATTTTGGCTTTCAAATACTTATTATAACTGAGGATCTCATCAATATTAGAAATTGAGTGAAACATTGTTTTAAAAAATATTTTGAATCGATAAGTTTGTAATTTTCCCATTGAATAGAAGTTAGGAACTGAGATTGTTACTCTCAAAATATAACATTGACATTAACAGCACATGTTCTAAACATCACATATAACATTCAACAAAATTTATTTTAATCAAAATACATCTTATATTATAATGACTTATTCACTGTAATTAAATACTTTAGTAAAAATTTTAATTTATTAGTTTTATTTCTTAAATAATTTTTACATAACTGAATATGACATGAGATTTAAGAAGATATGACTTAATATTCATATCTAGTATATACTTCAAAAAATATTATTTTACTGTTTAGAAAGTAAACATTTAAAAAGTTATATGTTAATGAATGTTTTCAATTCATAGATTAAATTTATAGAGAGTTAAAAAAGTAGATCGAAAAAATAATGTTAATTTCGAACAATTATAGAGTGTTGCAAGGCGTTGTTCGTGTAGGAAAGCTATCAAAAGGGTTATTGCTGTATGGTGACAGAGACGTGCATATTGTTTTGTTTTCAGTAGATGTTCCTACTGTCGATCTATATTCAGAAGTATATACACTTCTTTGTGCAAAACTCTCTGTGAGTTAAATTGGTGTTGTTTTGTAGTAAAATTAAAATATTGTTTTTATGTATGTTGTAGCGAAAGCTCACATATAGTATATTTAATTCAGTTTTTCAAACTGTCTCTTTTAAGTAATTGCGAAAGTTATAGAGTTAAATAAACATATTTATAATTAATAAAAAAAATATGTAAAGAGGTTTCGGCTCGTAAGATTAAACTAATATAACAAACAGGGTTAAAACTAGTGATGTACCGGACCCACAATTTTGGGTCCGGCCGGACCCGGATCCGGACTTTTTTTTCAAACTAGAATCCGGCCGGAACCGGATCCGGACTTTTTTTTCAAATTAGAATCCGGCCGGAACCGGATCCGGACTTTTTTTTCAAACTAGAATCCGGCCGGATCCGGATATCAGACAAAAATGGCAATATCCGGCCGGACCCGGATAGTGAGTCCGGTAAATCACTAGAATAAACTAGCCTGAGTCAAAATGAGGTTTTTAAAAACTGAAAAAAAAGAACTTTAATCTAATAATAAGTAGAACAGCTAGCCACAAGGTGTACAAATTTAGGTGTTATTTACAATTAAAAATCTGAAATCAAGTTCTTGAACAAAATACACTAGAAAATTACAAAATATTGAAAACTGGATCAGCTCAAACTCATTCAAAATCTAAAAGAAAACTAGCCTGAGTTTTTATAAAAAACTAAACTAGCCTGAGGCAGTCCAAGATTTTCTAAAATTCCCAAAAATTTTCAAATTAGCAGGGTTGCCACTGTTTAAGTCAATAAAACTAGCTAGAGTGAGTATAAACAAGCCTGAGTCAGAATGAGGTTTTTAAAAACTGAAAAATTATTTTAATCTAATAATCAGTAGAACAGCTAGCAAAGGTTGACAATTTGGTAGTAAAGTTGTGGACTGATTGTGGTACACTTAACTTATTAGTACTACCCATCATAATTAAATCCTACCTTATTTAATTAATATCTAACAAATACTAAATTCTAACTGAGACTACTTTCTATAATCAGACACGACAGTTTTGAGTGATGAATCTTTTATATAAAACACAACAAGAAATACTAGCATATACAAAATTATTAATAAATTTGGTAACACTTTAAAAACTGCAAGCTATTTAAATCTATATCAAAAGACTTAAAACAAAAAACTAAAAATTAAATAAAACTTTTAGTAAACAAGAAACTGTAAAATTTTTAATAAACTATTAAACTATAAACCTGGCTTAAATATTTAAACAATTAAACACCTGTTGAAATATTCACTTTTAAGACAAAACACTACTTACAATAAGCATTAACAAAAACGTTCAAGATATTTTGTTGCTTCAAGCTGCACACCAAACTAACTAACTGCTTACATATAAACTGCCTGTCATGTTCTGATGTTTTGTTGCATCAGTATTTAGTTTGAAACATTTCGTCATATGATTCTCATTGGCTCGTACATTCAACCGTATTAACTCTAAATATTCTCTGAGCTCAACTTTAAACAATAAATAATGCAAGTATTCATTCCAAAGTTTTCAATTTTACAACATATGTAAAGAGTTGCATTTCATGAAATGTTTATTTATAGTTTAAATGTAAACAAATTTAAATTAGTCACGTGTTCAAAATGAGCCAATCACTGTAGGTGTTTAATTTTAACTGACGAAAATGTCTCTTATTAATTTTCACAGGGTTTGTTTTTGAAAAAAGTACTTTTCAGTATGCTCTTTTTTACTAACTAGATCCGGGTCCGGCCGGATCTCTGTTAGGATCCGGCCGGACCCGGATCCGGACTTTTTTTTCAAATTAGAATCCGGCCGGAACCGGACCCGGACTTTTTTTTCAAATTAAAATCCGGCCGGAACCGGATCCGGACTTTTTTTTCAAATTAGAGTCCGGCCGGATCCGGATATCAGACAAAAATGGCAATATCCGGCCGGACCCGGATAGTGAGTCCGGTACATCACTAGTTAAAACAAACTCAGACTAACTCAGCCTAAATTAAAAATTCAGAAAAGTCAAGACAGTTTAGCTTGTTTGAAGTTTTTACAAAACTATGTCTAGTTTGGATTTTTTCCTAAATCTCTGACTAGTTTTTATAAACTTAATTTTTTTTTAATTAAAACTTGTTTTTTATTCTAAGTACAAATTTCTTTTATTACTATTGTCATATTAAAGCATGATTAACTTTAAAAAAAAAGTTTTTGTCTCTTACTATATAATTTTTAAAAAATAAACTCATGTAAGTTTTATGGTCTTTAAGGCTGATTTTTTTTGCTTCAAAGAGTGGCAACCCTGATTGAATATTCAGCACTGCATGACTATCTAAAGCAGTCCCTGCGATACACTACGGTTTTGTTTTTATTAAGATTTATCTTGTAGAAATCGTCAAAAAACCTTTCTGTCAACTCATCTACAACGGTTTTGTATACTTTAGCACTGAAGCATACCTTTTTGGGTATAAAACAGTGCAGTGCTAATTTTTAATAGCCAGGGTTGCCACAAAACCTGGAATTTGAGAAATTTAAACCAAAACTCTGGAAAAACTAGGAATTTTTTACAATTTTTACATTTTATATACAGGGTTGCCACTTTACCTGGAAACCTGGAAAAACCTGGAATTTGATAATTTAGGCAAAAATAACCTGGAAAAACCTGGAATTTCAGAAATTTTGAAAAAAACTTGGAAAAACCTGGAATTTTGATCAAAAAACCTGGAAAAACCTGGAATTTTTAATAATTTTAACATTTTCAGTAGTAAAATTTCAATTTGACACAAAAATCTATCATATGAATAAGAATTTTTTGTCATCATCAAAATTTTTTTTTATTAGAAAACACATTTAAAGTAACTTTACAGTATCTATTCGATGTTTTTATCCTATCTAACACATTTTCTTATATAGAATTTAACTTTAAACTGAAAATAGATCCAAAAAAATGTACTTTTAAAAACCTGAAAGAAATTTGGAAAACCTGGAAAAAATTTTGAAAAAATGAGTGGCAACCCTGTATATAGTAAAATTTCGATTTAACATAAAAAATCAATTATATAAATAACAATTTTTGTCATCATCAATGTTTTTTTATTAAAAAACACATTTAAAGTAGTTTTACTGCATCTTTTCATTGTTTTTATTTACTATTTAACACTGTTTTTTTTACTTTAAACTCAATTTTAAACTATAAATAGACCCAAAAACGTTTACTTTTAAAAACCTGGAGTAAATTTTTAAAATCTGGATAAAATTTCCTAAAAACCAGTTGCAACCCTGAATAGTGTAAATTAAAAATTTATTATGCTGACGGTAGACAAAAGAATATTTGTACTACATTGTACTGTCATTTAATCTAAAACTGACATCGTTTAAAATTTAGAGCTCTGTGAATTTAGTTTGATCTTTTCTCTTTTTTTAAACTTACCAACAGCTGACTGAAAGTTTCAGTGCTAATATACTACAAGCCATTAGTTAGACTACTAAATGTTTTTCTCATGAAAATAATTTCTTCTATTTTTAATAATAAAAAACCATTATATTTTTGAAGTTATTGTTGATGGTCTTGCAGGGCCGTCAATTGCTTTTTTTATGACGGTAAAAAGTTCTGAGTTATACTGAAGGTTGTTCATTATTATAGTAAATGAGCGCTAGTTGTGAGGTTTTTTTTACTATTGCATTACGTAGTGTAATTATTTTTTTTTATAAATGTGTATGTCTGATTTTCATAAGTGTATTAATTCGAATTATAAATAGTTTTAGATACTTTTGACTAAAAGAACTAAAGAAATTAAGCTTATAAATATTTAAAAAAATTAAAACTGTTGTTTTTAGTTAGTAATATATTTTCTTATTTTTTTACTGGTTTCAGAAAAGCTTAAAAGTTGAATTGGTTCGCATGCAAGACAAGGCAACAATTTTAGCAAAATTTGCCAAAGATGATATAGGAAAATTTGATGTTGATGTTCAAGTATTTATACATTTTACTTCTTCAAAATTTAAGAATACAAGTGTAGGTCTGTATAATAATTATAAAACTTTTTAAATATTAAAGTACAGTTTCATAGATTTAAAAATAATTAAAAAAAAATATACTTATGGAAAGTTTTTCGTACTTTGTAGCTTTTAATCTTATTAATCATTGAAATTATCATCGACTGTATAATTTAGTTATTTTCATATTTCAAGATTTAGTTCTTGAAAAATAATTATAATAATTATACTTGAGCTTTATAAACTAAAATAATTTATGTGTAAAGGTATTAAACGTAAAACAAAGTTATTAAGATTTGTTTTACTAAGAGTATTTTAACAAATAGTGTTTAGTGAAGTATAATTGTTTTGTTTGGCTTTAACAATAATACATAGCTTCATAAAGTTAATGGTATATGAGGGGTAAACAACTTTTTTGAATGTTGGTTTTATTTTGCGTATAAACAACTAACCTACCGGTTGTTTTATACCGTTTCTAAAAATTCATAAAGTTATTTTTTGAGATAAATAAGCTATCAAAGATAAAAAGTTCAATAGGTTCCTGAAAACTCGAAAAACTAAAAAGGCGAAAATAGACTATTGCTTAAAAAATATATGCCCTCCTTCATTTTTTGAGCAGTTTTTTAAAACTGACGTTGTCTAACCTTTAATAAATTTTGAACAGCTTGTAGAAAATGGATTAAGATTTTTTTTAAATTTGTTTTTTACAAGTTGTTAATAACATTAAAATGAACATTTACTGAAAGTATTAAGCAAAAGTATAGTTTTATCATTTTTTTCATATCTTAAATTACTGACACCTCTTAAAGGTAATCTCCAGGGTCGGTGTAGGTGTTAGCACTGGCTGGGTGAAGTCTAGGTGATGCTTCCTAGTTGACAAATTAGTTAGTTTAACACTAGAAGGTGAAAGTAAATAGTTTGTAAGAATCAGTTTTGAAATATCTTTCAAAATATATTGTGAAAGACTTGTTCAAACTTGTGGATTAATTGAAACATCAATAAGCTAATGATACTTTTCTTTGCTATTTTGATGTAGAGAACTTTTTTTACAAATGTACCTTTGAATGAATCAATTGATATCTGTGATGATACATTATAAAGCTTGAAAATTCCGTCCCATAAAAGAAATAGTTTATTTTATTATTGTAACTTGCAGCTTAAGAAGTTGAATGCAGTTTCAATAATGTACTATACCGTCAAATTGGTGGAATAGCTATGAGTTCCCCCATTCAGACCTACATTGGCTAATATCTTCATGGGTTACTTGGAATATAAAATATTGCCAGAATTTAATTTAAGTTGTAAGTACGTAAGATACGTAGATGATTGTTTTATCATTAGTGACAGTGAAAAAGTTAGTTCATTAATATTTGAGAAATTAAATTCCCTACGTAGTGCTCTTGAGTTTACCAAAGAGTTTTGTTCAAAATACAAACTGATAAATTTATCACTTCGGTATTTAGAAAACCTTCGTTCACAGATCAATATCTTAATTTTCAATCATTTTGTAGTAAAAGAAAAAAAAGTTTTGATTAAAACCTTTTTTCATACAACAATTAGAATGTGTTCTCAAGAAGTTTACAAACTGAACTTAATGTTATAAAAGAAATTCTATTTAAGACAGGTTATCGTAACTCTCTGATTGCTAAAGTTTTTAAAACTAAAATTAAGTAAGTAAACTACATGAAACCTTATGAGCCTGAGAAATGTCTGGTTCTTTTGTTTCTACCTTATGCAGGTGTTGAAACTAGGATAAAAGAACACGTTCCAATGTGTATAAAAGAAAGTATTAAAAATCAGCCCAAAACATTTAGATTAAGTTCAAATCCTATGAATAAATCATCAAAATCAGAACATTTACTTAAAAATCAAATATGTGGAAAATGATTCAAAGTATTAAGAAGTTGTAACAGTAGACCTAATTAGAATTAAGCTATCTACATTCATTTAAAGGAGCCAAAGTTATGAAAACAGAAATAACTTGATTATTCATTGTCCTTGTTTAGTTAAACTAATTTTGGTTTTAAATTAGTTACTCTCATGTTATGTTTAATTATGTTCTTAAGAACTTTGATTACTTTTTTGTTTTTTGCTTGATTAACTAATTTCTGACGTAAATGTATGGTCATATAAATTTTTTATTTTTATATTTTGTTACGACTGATGAAAGTTTTTAAATATATTTGTGATGAAAAAAAAGGCTTTGCTTATTTAAAAAAAAGTTTTTGTTAGCATTTAAAAAGTCTTTTGAGGTGATTTAATAAGCTTGTTTGATATTTTATTAGAAAGATTCTTTTGTAGTTTCATCCAAAGCTTTTCACAAGTGGATTTTATTACCATTTATTTATTTATTTATTTTTTAATACAAGTTATAAATTTAAGTTTGAAATTCTCTATATATACTTTTTTATTAAGGTAAAGTTAGAATACCGATTTAACTTGTAGCTTGTATTCTATAGAAAAAAACCATATCTTGTGTAGTAAGTTTATTTAATAATTTTATAACAAGGTTCTTTTATTGTACTATTTACAAGTAAAATTAATTTTTTTATTAGTTTTTATCATATTTTGGCACAGTTTTAAATACATAATTGTAATTTTAGTTAAAGCTTTCCTAAAATAGAAAACTAGCATATACATCTTTTTTCAGTGGCTAAATGTTGCATTAGTGTTTATCAACAAGCTTGACTTACCTTAAAAGTATTTTTTAATAACATTTTTTAAAATAGTTTTATTGTTAATAGCTTTGAGCTTTTAACCGGTTTTTATTAGTTTTTTGTAATGTGTTTAAATAAAGCTAGTAAACTTAATCTCGGCCGTAATGTCTCCACGAATGTATATTTATTTAAATTTTCAGAATTTTATTGTAAATGAGGATCTCATTAACCTCATTGATTAATTGAGTTATACATTGATTTATAAATAAATTCTTAAATTATATAGTTTTAAGTATTGTTTTCTACAAAAGCATTATAAGCTTGATTGGAAGTTATTTTTATTTAAACTTAAATAGGTTTTTAAAACTAAAAGTTAAACTTAAAACTAATTACTTGTTAATGTATTTAACTTTATTATGAAATAATATTTATAACTCTATTATTAATCTAGCTGAAGATTTCAATGAAAACGTTCTCGATGTAAAAAGTTGCTTAGTTGCGTTACGTGAGTTTAGAAACTTCAAATGGTTTCAGGTATATCAATAAAAATATCTTGTTGTATGAAATTTTCTTAATTAATATACATCTTTTTTTGATTTAATTTTTTTAGTTGCGTTATCTTACAGTTATAAAAAAAAAAAACGGTTCATTTTTACAATTTTTTTATTAGACTTCTGCTATTGATTTTCCGTCCTGCTTAGAAATCATTAGAATACTAAAAAATATTGTTAGAAAAAATCGTCAGTGGAGAAATTTAAAGAATTCGGTAAGTTTTATTTTATTTAATAAATTAGTTTTTTACTACTAATTTGCATTAAAAAACAACTAGTGCTTACAAAGAAGACGTTATTGTTAAAAAATAATTATAAAATCATATTTATGACTAAGTCAAATATAAAAACATTGCTACGTTCTGAAATCGTTTTTGTGTAAATAATCAAAAAAAATATTAGCCACTTATCAATTTATCCATTAATTATTTTATTTAAGCTGGTTCTCGGGTTTCATAAGAAAAAGTAAAGGTATAAAAAATATTCCACGGTTTGCAGTTAGTTTGAATAATTGTAGTAATTAATATGAAAAATACAATTTAAACCAAAAGTGTTATAAAACAAGCATAAAGGTTGCGTAGAAACCTGGAATTAGACATTTTAGGTATAAAATCTGGAATTTTATAAATTTTGAAAAAATACCTGGTGTTTTGAACAAAAATCACTAAAATGTTTGGAATTTTTAACAAACTTTAAATAAAAAATGATAAAATTTTTACAAAAAATCTATCACATACAATATTTTTTTTGTATCATATATAATATTATTTTTTATAAAACAAACTTAAACCAGCATTGTAGTATTTTTTAATATTTTAATACTATTTGAGACAGTTTTTTTAATTAAAATTAAACTTTGTACTAGAAATGAAATAATATAATTTTTCTTTCCAAACCTTAGAAAAAAAAATCTAAAAGTTTTCGGCAATTCTGAAGCATTTTTAAAGCACTATAATTAATAATTACTTACTTTTAAACTAAGAGCCATATTGTAAGTATTAACCACCAACACATTTTTTCTTGTGTTTAAGTAGTGTTGTAACTGAAAAGTACATCGCAGGCTTCAGTTTTCCGGCCTCTAAGTTAGATGGTAAACATTATCAATATATAAAGTTGTATCAGTTTTTAATAAATTTTATTCACAAGTCAGTTTACAAGGTTTACTTGATTTATAGTTTTAAAACTTTTGCAAAGTTTTATACAATTATTTCACTTTTTTAAATAATTGATGCACTAATTTAGGTTACGTAAATTCTTTACAAAAATAAGTATTTTGAAATATGGTCATTAAATTTTTTATAACGAGAAAAAGGCATTATTAATCTGTATTTGAAAAAATACCATATACTTTTGGAACATTAAATATTGCTAATTTCAACAACCATAATCTATTTAAAAAATAACCTGTTTGTAATCATAAAAGTTTTATGTTATATCGTTGCTTCACAAACATAAATCAAATACTAATTATAAAAAATCATTTAAATTGTAAGAAACTAAAATTGTTTTTTTTTTGTTGTAAATTAATTTGTTTTACTCAATATAAGAGTGGGGATTAAATTTAGATATATTTTGCGTTAATAGTTTTTACTTTAATAAAAAAAATTTATTTATTATTACTAGCAGGCGTACAACTTATCAATACCTTTTTTAATTTACTTAAAAGTCTGAACACTATTTTGTTTTATTAAATAAGACTTTTTTCATTTTATAAACTTAAACGTTTTAGCTAGCTCTCGGACTTTCAATGTAATGGTTATTATGTTTTAAGTAAATTAATACAGGTTTTTTAAATGTTATCTACAAAGAAAAAAACATGTTTTAAACAACACAAAACAGTGAACAGTTAATATTAAGTTTTGCAGATTTAAACATTTTTCAAAAACTTGTTATCGGCTCTTTCGTTGTTTTTCAACATTACTCTGACTTCTAATTTTATAAGTTTTAATTTTAAAAGCATAAATTCAATATAAATTTAAGATTGTTTATAATTTTTGTGTCTACTAAATGTAATAAAAAGTTATAATGTATTTGAAACATAAGTTTTTAAACTTAATTTTGGTAATTGTAAAAAATAAATCTTAAAAATATTATAAGTTTTTTTTTCCAATGAAACAGACAATCGAGTTACTAGTAACAAGATTATTAAAAACTATGCTTTCTGAAGATGTAACACTTGCTAATTGCTTTCGTCGTGTTCTTGAAGCAATAGCTGGTGGATTGCTTCTTAAAGGTTTACTGTTACTAAAGTTTTTTTATGAAATGAATTTGATTTAAATTTAATTTATTTAAGTTTATATTAAAGTTAAGCATGATTTTTAATTAAAAAATTTATTAATAACAAGTTTGAAGATACCACTTAGATCAGGGTTTCCCAAAGTGGGTAAAGTGGCCCCTTAGGGGGCCATGACAGATACTCAGCGGGCCCATATGCAGTTAAGGAGCCACAGGGGGGTGGGGGGCCATAATTTGAAACTTACACTTAGATATTTTGGAATTGTTGATGAAGAGCAAAAAAAAGGTCTTAGGTGTTTTTAATAGTAGTTTTGAAATTTACACTAGATATTCTGGAGTTGTTGATGAAGAGCAAAAAAAGGTCTTAGGTGCTTATAATGGTAGTTTTTTGAGTAATGTTGTCGAAGGGAGCTATAGCTTTTTAATTTCTTTAAAGGTTTCATTTTGAAAAAAAGTTTGGGAAACCCTGACTTAGATCATCAGAAAGTTATCGGTAGAAAAAGACCCGGGTTTCTCATTAAAACTTGTCAGTCAGTCGTAAAAGGAAGAAAGTTTGTAGTTGTCGATCTACAAACATCTTTGATGTTTTACTAAAAGCTACCGTTTATTGTGTTTATTGGTATGATCAGTTACAATAGGTTGTCTAATTTCGAGCAATGTATAACACATTGTACACTAGCAAGACAGCTAAAACATGAAAATTATTTGTAGATTTGCGACTGCAGCTTCCTTCGCTTAGTTTTTATTTGCTTTTATTCTCTATGAGTTCTTTAGTGCCAAATTGCGAATATTTTGTTGCAAAAGTTGCAGTTTATATAAGTCGCAAAAATGAGCTTAATATTTTTTTTTTTAACCAAAAACGTTTATTATAAAGCACGAAAGAATTTAATTAAATAGCAGCAAAAAAATCAATCCTGATAAATACCTTTCGTGATGAAGCAAATTGTTTAGTGTTAATAATTACTTGATGTTTACTGTTTTGATCTACTGAATCTAAAGAAGTTGTCCTACAAACTATATTGTAATTTTTTTTAGTTTAAGTGATTTTTATTAAGTGTTAAATTGAAGGAAACATTTTATAGTGTACTTCCTAGTCGAAACATCTTCATTACAAGTGATAAAGTATTATAGTTTTTTTTAAGAAAGTGAATTTCGTTTTTTAAAGGTAATTTAACTGCAATTAAAATTCACTGTAAATACTCGTTTTTAGCTTTATGAACGTTTTATAATACCTAAAGTTTTGTATAGTTTAAGGACAATTTTGAAACCAGAATCATTAATAAAGTATTTTATTAAGTGGTAGTAGTTTTCAATTTTATTTAAGTTGTAGTTAACTCTGAACTTATATGTTTTTGTTTTGACAAAAAGTTAGTTTTTAATAAACGTAATAATAGACAACATGATCAAAAATAAGATTCTCGTACTTCAACCTATGAAGTTAGGAAAGATAAGTTCGAGAATAGTACAAGGATATACAGAAGTTCTGTTTTCCAAATCTAATGACATTAAAAAAATCAATTAGTAGATTAACCTAATGCGTTATCGTTTTTTCACCCTAAACAAGGTAATAGTTTTTTCCCCTTTCCAAACTTGTTAAAGGAGAAGTGCGAAGTGGAGTATAGATTAGTGACTGACTCTAATATGAAACATTTTGTTTTAATTTAAAGATTATTATTGTGTATAAAATCGATTGCTATTAAAGATAACTAATGAATTTTTGTTTCAATTTTTAAAGTTTATAAAAGCAGAAGGGGTTGTGCTTTTTTACCGTCCCAAATAAAAGTTGCTATTTTATTACAAATTCACGTTATTAGGTAATTATGTACTTTTTACTTAAGAGATTAAAATAAAAGTTCTAGACTTAATAATAAGGAGGATAATCAACTCAATATTTTAAATTTTATTGTCAAAACAATGTTTTACTCGTTTGAAGTAATTAAAACAACATCCTCACTTGAATAATAATTTCTTATTCAAATAGCACATTATATTAGAAATTTTACCATGATTTTGCAAAAGTACCCTATAAATATTGAACTTTAGGTTATACTCATGTTTGTTTCATCAAAATTACACAAAATATCAAATAAAAATTTTTCAAATATAAAGTTGCAATATTACTTAACATGTGTGTAAAAATTCTAATGAAACAAAAAAGTAATATTAACAAAAATATAGTTTTAATTCTATTTAGTTAAGATTTTGTTATATAACTGAGGATCTCATTATTGAATTGTTTCAAACGAGTGAAACATTGTTTTGTCAATTAAATTAAAAAACTTGAGTTTGTTAGGTACTTATTCAAGTAGTAATTGATGTATATATTATAGTTTTAAAAATAGTTTTGCCCTTTTTTATTTGTAATAGAATTACAAAAAATTTTAGTAAAATTCCAAAAGTAAATTTTTCACTTACTCTTGTATGGCATATGTTTTCTTAGTTGAATTAATAAAAGCATTTTGATCGATTCATAGTATTTTTGCTTCCATCTTTTCATGACTCACCAATTACTTTTTTTTTTCTAAACTGCTTAAAGATTCAGTATTTCTTAATTCTCAATTGAATTAGTTCTTCTATTCTTTTTTTAATGTTGGAAACTTATCTGTTAAGTGTGACATCCTCTTGTTCATTACAGGCCAGATTTATTCGACATAGACTTTGGGGGGCTGCTTTAATAGTGTAAAATTTTAATTAAAAGAGTTTTTTATTAATTAATCTTTGCACTAAATTATATGTGAAATTTGCACCTTAACTCACTCTTTTTTTTTTCTTTAATTTATCTGTTTTGTCTAAAGTTTCATCTCTAAAAAAATAGTCAAATGCAAAATCTTACCTGTAGGTGGTATGATTTCAATTTCCTTTCTATGATAATAATTAATTTAGTTTAAAATCAATTAGTTGTAATTTGTTTATCTTATTTCATTACTTATTAGCTAGAACATGACCACAGGTTAAAAATGAGCAACGTACAGGCTGCGGGCCGGCTCGTTAGCAAAAATTTTTGGCGTAAGAAGTTTTTTTAGCTTTAAAATGACTTTTTCAAAACACTGAGTTTTTTTTAACAAGATTTTTGTTGATATATATATATATATATATATTTATTTATACATAGTAGTGTATATAAAGTAGTTATTTTAATACAATTTAGTTCTTTGAGATAAGAAAAGAGTTGTATTATCTGGACTTCCATTTAAAAAGTAAAAATCTGGTTCCAGCCGGTTCTTAATAAAAATAAAAACTTATTCAGTATTAACTAGTTATGACTGACTGACGACTTTCAATTGAAATTCAAGTGTCAGAAAACCGAAAACTTTCGGTATAATAACCCTGGTCGTATGAACAAAACTTGTTTTTAACTAGAATATATGAAAAGAATCTTTTTAAAATGTCAAAAAGTATTGAAAATTTACTCCATGTTGATTTTAGTTCAACTTTTTTATTCTTTAATTTCAATAGATGGAAATGGAGTATTAGATCCTTGTGAAAACACACAAGTTGATGCTGCTGATTTAATTGATGAACAAAATTCAGAAGAATTAACTTTTGCAGCTCAAGTTTGTAAAACTATTTATCTATCAGTATTTATTTTTTATTACAATAAAATTTAATTTAAAACAAATATGATTGCAGATAGCACTTCGTCAACTTGCGTTTGGTCAATCCCACAAGTTGCTTGGCATATAAGAAATAAGTTTAGTGTCATAAAGTTTTTTTTATAGTAAAAACTAGCAAATAGTTAATTTTTAACTTAGTTAAAATAAATGTATGTTTTAAATAATATTTTTTAATTAATTTTGATTAAAAATATAGTTTAAAAACATATTTGTTAAGTTGAACTTTTTCAAGAAATGATCTAGAAAAGATATTTAAAAAAATTAAAAGTTTGCTTTTTGGAAATTTATGTGCAGTTATTTTTTATGATTAATTTTGTTTATTAGTTATCTAAGTTCATATATCCTTCAAGTTGTTTTTGGAAGAATTATTAAAAACAAAGCTTGATTTAAAAACAAAAGATCATGTATAAGTTATTTTAGTGTATGAAGTACAAAATTTAATTAGTTCAAATTAAAAATTTTACATTTCATTTCTAAAAAGTTACCTTACCTTAATCACATTTTAAAAGTAGAAAAATGTTGAAACAAGTAAATCTGAAAAAAAAAGTGTGGAGTTAAGTTCTAAGTATTTGATAAGTTTTCTGTGTACAATTATTTCAAATAAATTTTTGATGATTAAGTTTGAATTTTCTTAAATTAATCTAAATGCAGAATAAAGTTTAGTTTTACTTTAAAGTTTATAATTTTCAATCAAGAGGGAAAATTTTTTTAAATGTAAACAACTTTAGACTGTCCCTATGGATAGAACAATCTCGACTCTAAGAGTATCTTATTGTACTATTTATTTGCACACTAGACTTTTAAATATTTAACCTCGACGCTACATTTCATTATAAGTAATTGAAACTCAATTAATTGGGAACGGGTCTAAGTTGCACGAAAACAAAATTGCACGAGGGGACTAAATTGCAGGAGTGCACAAAATTGCACGAGGGCACAAAGTTGCACGAAGAAACAAAGTGCACAAAGACGATTTTGCACCAAGGGTCAATTTTGCACGAGTTACATTTTTGCACATGAAAAAATCACAGAAAAAAAAAACTGTTAAATAATTTGATAATAAAAAAAGTTACCGAGGGTAAGGGTTAGGGGTAACAGTGATAGAAAAAAAATAATAATGTAAAAAAAAAAGAAGTTAATAAAAAAAGCTACCGACCAAGGGTAAGGGTTAGGGGAAACAGTGATAGAAAAAAAAAAACTAAGTTAAAAAAAAATCAAAATTCTTGAGAAAAAAATAATTAAAAAAACTTAAGTGCAAAATTGTCTACTCGTGCAAAAATGACCCTTCGTTCAAAAGTATTTTCGTGCTATATTTTGCATTCGTGCAATTTTGTACGCTCGCGCAAATTTAACAGCTACCCCAATTTAAGATAAACTTTTGTTTGAGATAAATGAAAATCATAGTTGTGTAACAAAGATAATTTTTATATTTTAGTATATATAACTATGAGGCATAAAAAACTAAGTCAGAATAGTTATAGATACAAAATAAAAAAGTTCTTAAATTTTTGATTAAAATTACAATACGCGTGTAGCTGCTTAATGTAACATACAATTTAGGCTACGAAAAATTTAATTACATTATTTATTTAAGTAGAATTTTTAATTACAAATGTTTATATACGGCTGCTTCCTATTAATTTTCTTGAATCTATATCACGTCAATCATCTTACTCTTTTTTTAATGATTTTTAAAGTTCTGTTTCATCCAACGATCGTGTATAGAATCTGTTTCAGTAAAACATGCTAGAAAAAATATTTTTTTGACAAAATTAGGTTTAAAATAATGTTAATGTAATTAAACGTCTATATAAATCAGGGTTTCCTAATGTAGGCCATATAGCTCCCTTGGTAGCCATTTCATAAATTTAGGGGGTCGTGAGTAGTAAAAGGGCAATAATTTGAAACTTACATGATGAAGAACAAAGAGAAGAAGTTTTGAAGCTTATACTAGATATCAGTGGCGTGGTATTTTGTTCAGGAGTTGCGCAAATTTTTTTCTCGAAAAATACCCTAAATTAGGACTTTTGTAATTCACTAGAAAAAGATATTTTTATAATTAGCTATAAAAAGATCTTTCTATAATTGATACAATTGACATATATTCATTAAATAAAATAAATTCGTTGTCACTGTTTCATAAAACAATTATATACTACAAAATTAAACAATTTAAAAATATATCAACTTAATTAGAATTACTCATACTTGCACAAATATAAATTTACTAAATAAAAAATGTTTTTATAACTTACAGTAAATATCCATAGAAAAAAAATTCAATAAAACGAAAATATATGTTTTATTTAAGAATAGAATATAAATCTCTATAATATACAATACAACTGTGATAACAGCACCTCATTGGACATTGTATATATTACACAAAAAATATTTTTTAGTAAAATAAAGTAAAATGTTATAAATAAAAAAGATTACTTGTTTAATGTTAGTTATGTATTAATGCTAAAAAATAAAGTTAAAGCAAGATGAACTTAGCTTATTTCTTTTTTTTTTACTTTTAATTAATACAAATCAAAAGTTGTGAAAAAAAAAAAAATTAAACGAAAAATGTAAAATACAAAACATAGTTAAAAACTGTTTTATGGCAAGTTTGAAACGTAAGACTTAATGACAACAAAACTTAATATCTATAGAACAAGAAAAAAACGTAAAAACAATTTTTTTAAGGAAGTAATAAAATATAAAAGTTTTTATATTTTTAAATATGTTATATTGCAAATAACTTGAAAATAAATCCAAAGTTATTAAAATTTTCTGGGAAATCTAACAATTAAATTTCTTTTAATTAAGTTATTTTAAAATAAACATGTCATTATCTGTTTTTGTTAATAATAAAAAGTATATAAAATCCTTTATCACTCAACTAACAATATAGAGTACTATATCTATAAAAATTATTTACTACAACTAACTCACAATTTTTTTAAAATAAAAAGTATATAGGTTAAACAACAAATAAATAGTCAACTAAGTATAACAATTAGTATCTCTAAACTTTTTGCTCTATGCAACTTCAAGATAATGTTTAATATCTATTTTATATCAATAAATAAATATTGTACTAAACTCAAAATAACTCTTTATTTTAGTATGTCACAGCTTTTAATATACTATCTTTACCTTTTAAACAAAAATGTTAAGTCTTCAGTGTTAAAATTGAATTTTTTTTAGAAATATAAAAATCTAGCTTTTTTTTTTTAATTTATATTTTTTTAGGTATATTAAAACATAAAACTATAAATAAATTTTAACAAATGAAAAATATCTGAAATATTAACAATATTAAAAATAAAAATTTACACCACTTTAACTGCAGTCTTGAGTAAAAGCAATATCTGGTGTTGGTCTGCTATTTTTCAATTTAAGCTTTTCAACTTCAGATGATTTTCCAATCTGACAATTTTTTAGATTTGCAACGTTCCATACAATATTACTTTGCATATTTGTTAAAGTAATAGTCTAAAAATTAATCAAAACAAATTTCAATTTTTTTTTAATATTACAAAAAGTTTTTACAAATTTGAAAAAATAACAATTAACTTTGAAGTTATCAGGATTGCCTTGCCACTCTTTGAGTCAAAAAACTGTCCTGAGTTAATTTAGAAATGTCCTGAGTCATCAAAAGCATTTTAAATTCATTAAAAGATTTTTTTATAAACTGAGCTTTTTAGCAAAATTGGTTAGACAACAACAAAAAATGCAACTAAACTAAGTAGATCTCATTCATAATCTATAATAAAAACTTTCCTGAAAGCTTTTAAAAACACTTAAGCTATCCAGAGTTTAACAAAAAAACAAAGCTATCCTAAGTCAGCCTGAGTTAAAAAAAACTTTAAATATTCTGAGTTATCCTGATTTCTACTAAAGTTTTTAAAAATACTAAAGTTTTTAAAAACTACATAAAATCCTGAGCGTGTGGAAAAAGTTTACTAAAAGTTTCTGATACATTACAAAATGTTTAAAAGATAAATATTTAAAGGTCAACTTTTTCAAAGTTTTTAAAAATATACAAGAATTATAACTTTTCCCTTATCTTAAAATCAGTTTATCTAAGACCTTTAGGGAAAAGCATTTTTAAATGTTACAAACAGTTGGTAGAAAGAAGGTTTTTAAAATTACCATTCTAAAATGTATTTTAAAATTAAAAAAAAAATTAAAAAATAATTAACTTTGTCTTTTAGATAAAAAAATAATTGTAAAAAATCTGTTTCTACAAGTTGCTTTAAATTTATTCATGGTGCGACTGAACAAATTTTGAAACAACTTGCTACAAAAACTAATAAATTTTTAAAGTCTATGGTTGATAGAATATCATACTTTGATTTGTTTATTTTCTTATTAAAAAAGAAACTAATTTTATTAAAAAATTTAAGTTTATTAATGTTTAAATAAAAAAATTTGTATAGTGAGATTAACACTGTAATGCCAATATGAACTGTTTATTTATTATTTGTTTTATTTAATTTATTACTTTTTTATAACTGGTTTTTATTATTTATTTTATAAAAATTTAGTATTTTTATTTTTGGTATCAATTTATTCTTACTTTTTTAGTAGTTATTTATTGCTATTTGTTTATTTTTGAATCATTATCACTACAATTTAGGTTTAGCTTTATGGTTTGTTTACACTGTTTGTTATACGGTTTGTTATAACTGGTTTTTATTATTTATTTTATAAAAATTTAGTATTTTTATTTTTGGTATCAATTTATTCTTACTTTTTTAGTAGTTATTTATTGCTATTTGTTTATTTTTGAATCATTATCACTACAATTTAGGTTTAGCTTTATGGTTTGTTTACAAAATTTTAGCATTTTTACTTGTAGAAAATCTTTCATAAATGTTATACTACTGCGGTGCACTACATTAGTTGCGTTCTTTTTGAGTCTAATTGTTATGAAGTTTATCAACTTGAATCTTTTTTCTTGTTGAAATTTTCATCAAAGTCGGTACATACTTATGCTTACGCACCGAATCAGTATGTTTGGTAATTGGTATTCAATAATTCTTGTAACTTTTCGAATACTAGATAAACATAGTTGAAAAAAGCAAATTAAGCAAAGAAAATAAATAATAAAGGATGAAGATAATACATTCTTTTTTTTATACTTTTTTTAGGTGGCGTGGCACGCATGCGCCAGTGTCCCTCCCCACGCTTCTACCCTGCTAGATAGTATGCAAAAGTTTCAGAAATTTAGGGTTACATGGCAATTCAAATTCGGAAAATGTAAATTCCGACAATTCAAATTCTTAAAAATATATTTAAGAGACCATATCTCAAAAATTAAAGTACTTTGAAAAAATTAAATATATTTTTGTAAGTCTTATTTATACCTATAGGCCACGTTTTCTTTCTGTATGAAGTTTTAAATGTTTCTTAAAATATTCAAAAATTATTAAAAATTACAATATTTTTAAGCTTATTTTTGCCATAACATAATATAACCATATATACGAAATTTCGCAAAAATAAAAAAGGCGCAAGTAGATATTAACAAGACCTACATACATATACTTAATATTTTCAAACTATTCATTACTTTTTAAGTAAAGGTCCTTTGAAATTTTTTTCAATAATTTGAATTGTCGTAATTTTAATTGCCCAAATTTGAATTGTCGAGCACTCGAAATTTTTGCTGTAAATAAGACCACCAATAAGCTGTAAAAGGGGAGCCACAAGGCCATACTTTGAAACTTACACTATAATTTTGGTTTTATGATAACAGTAAAATAAAAGGGTTAAGTCATATTTAATGGCAGTTTTTTGAGAAATCTTGTTAGAGGGGGACATAGCTTTGTGATTTATTTAAAAGGGGCCTAATGAAAAAAGTTTGGGAATCCCTGGTATAAATTACCAACCTAGTTTATGAATCAAGATTTTAAACTCATTTTAGTAATTTTGCGTTATACTGTTTAATTTTTAGTATACTGAAAAGAAAGGGTCGGTCTTTTTATGGGTATCCTTTTAAAAAACTGTACAGTTTTATATTGAAGTGATGTATTTTTGTACAATTAAAAAAAAAAGCCTTTTTACGTATATTGTTTCAAATATTGTTCAATTTCCTAAAACTTTAGTTTAATTAAATTAAAATGACATTAAAAACTTGTTGACTGTTTTAGATATCAAATTTCAAAAGGATACTCATGAAAAGACTAATCACAGCTTTAAAACTTTTCATGAGTATACTTTGAGTTTGATCAAATATCTTATTTTAAATTTTTTTTTACTTTTATAACTTTAAAAACTTGGTTTAAACTTTTTTAGATGTTAAACCAGGGGCGTGTCTAGACTTTTTTCAAAGGGGGTTCACAATTTTTTTAGTTCTTAATTTTCTGCTTAAGTACGCATTTCTTAGGTATGCACTGCCAGTTAAGTATGCAATATTTACCCGAAAAAGTGTTTGTTTAAAATGCTTTTTTTTGCTTAGAAATAAGAAAAAACATATAAGTGGTAATGGGAAATTATTATACATTTTTATTTAATATACTGTACTAGACTTAGATAAATTAAAACTAAAAGAGCCGGAAAAGTTATATTTATAATAAAAAAAATTTTTCAAGTAATTTAAACTATTAATATTTAAATTTTACTAAAAAAAATGGATAATTAACTAGGATGATGTCGCACCAATATCAAGCTGAATTTATAATAAATTCATTGTTGTTTTTTACCATAATTATAGGCTTAAAACTTATATTTTATAAATACATAAATAAAACTTATTTATTATAAACCAATAAAACTTAAATATTTAACTCCTTTTTATTTTAAAACAAAGCAAATGATACATAACTTATATACATTACTGTACTGTAAAATAAAATCAATTAAGTATTTTAGTTTATAACAAATGAATTTAATTCTAATTATGTATTTATATAGCTTGTTTAAAACATAGTATAATTTTAAATCAAACATACATGCCTACAAGCCTAAAATCATGGTTCAAAAAGATATTAAACACAATATAATTTCAGCTTGATATTGGTACGACATCATCCTAGGTAATTACCAAACAATGTTTAGACTTTTACAACTAAATTAAAAAATCTCTAAATTATAATTAAATGTTTGCCTGATGGTGCAGGAATTCTAATAATGATTTTGAAATTTCTCTGAGTTAAAAATTATTTTAAATCAAGAACAAAATTTGTGGCTAACACATATACAAAAATAAAAAAGCTTAAAGAAAAAAATATTAAAAAAGCAATAAATGATAAAAGAATAAATTGGCAGGTCTAAAGATAATTTTGAAAACTCTATAAATTGAACTTTTCACGGTTTAAACCCAGTTGCTTGACACATATACAAAAAAATATAAATTTTAAAGTACAAAAACTTCACACAACATTATTATATACAACCAAATAAGTAAAATAAAATTTTAGTGATTATATTGGACATTTTTTAAGTAAAAATGTACTTACTAGTTCAAAAATAATACTGTATTAAAAGTTATTTACACTTATTAACAATTTTTAGTGGGAACTAAGAGCATCATAGTAAAAAAGTTTCCTAGATACAAAATGCTACTTTATAACTTTTACCTATTATGACGTCACAATTGAAATTTTATTTAAAATCTATTTCAGCTGGGCAAAAAAGAGCATTTTTTGTTAAGGAAACTTTTTTATCTTTCAGTGTTTCAAATTCAACATTCATTATTCAAAGTTTATCAAATAAGCAAAACAAAGTTAATAAACAACGTTTTTAATGATATTCTAAGATTTTTTTTTTCTTTTTCTTTTTTTTTTTTTCGTGGGGTTCACAGGAAACAAACAGGAAACCAGTCAAAACACGCCCCTGTGTTAAACTTGAAAAGACTAAACACAGTTAAAAAGCTGCTTTTAGGTAATCTTTTGAATTTGATCTAATTATCTTATTTTATTCTTTACTTAACTTGTAGACTGTAAAAACTTGTTTAAACTGTTTTAGATGTTAAATTTCAAAAGGATACCCATAAAAAGACTGAATACAGCTTTAATACTTTTATGGGTATCCTTTAACTTGCCTGGTAAGAAATTTTCAAAACATTATTAAATGCTGAGTTAAAAAAAAACTCTACAACTAGAGTTTTTTTTAAATAGCTTTGTTTTTGCAAATCATTGTCTCTTACTTAAAAACTGTTCTTATTAATATATCTCAGAAGATTCAAATGTAAAAAACATAACAACTTTCAATAATAAAAATAATTATGTGCTTTCCTTAAGATGTTTGTTTTTTGGACTAATTAAAATAAACAGTAAAATTTTACAAATACTAGAGGTAAAAAATTAATAAAATAATTTATCAAAAACAACTTAGTTAATTCTGGCATATTGTGCGTATGTAGATTAAGTTAACAAAAATGTCTTATAATAAATTGAGCAAACAAATCAACAAAAGTAGCTTTACTTTTTCTATAAGGTAAATTCAATTATTTGTTTGTTTAGTAAACTGCTTTAAAATAAAAATAGATGCTTTGTTCAAAAGATTTACAACTAAAATTACATAAAAAAATAACCTTGATTATGGAAATCATTGTTATATACTTTTAATTTTAGAAACTATCGATCTATAAAGAATAACATTATTTAAAAATTAAAAGTTTTCTATCCTTTTATTTAAATATTTTTTATAAATGAATAGTTTAAAAACATCAATGAGGTATAATAAATAAACAGAAATAGCTTGATTAGTGTTTATATTCTAAGAAAACTTGCACACTTTATTTTTAGTGAACAATACTTAATTAATCAAACCAAGCTATTCTAATTCAAAACGAGATTTTTAAAAGTTATTCATTTTTGAAATATATTTTTAATTAATTTAAACAAAAATTGCATTTAAATTACAATCAAATTCTGAAATTTGCAGTTTATTCCGATTTAACTTGAACTACTGACTTCCTAAGAGTGGCAACATTTCTTCAACTTAAAATATTTAATTAAAAGTGTGATTTATAAAGTACTTTTATTTTTTTTTAAATATTTTCTTACTTAATTTTTAGGATTTTGTAATTAATAATAAGCACAAATGTTAAAAATACATTAGATAAGTTGTAAGTTACACATGACCTACTTTGAATTTACTTTACTATCTAGCGTTTAGCTATTAATTTTTTTCATTATGTTAACAGCCTAAAGAAATAATTTTTGAAAATTCAAAAAAGAGATGAAGCATAATTCATTCTTTTTTATTGTCTTAAAACTTTTTGAGATATTAAACCTACTACCATTTGGTACTTCTGACAATTTTACTAATAATTGTACATATTAAATAAAAAATTATAACTTACTTTAAGAGGCTTAGCAAAAACTTAAAAAAAAATGTAATAGCGTTTAATAGTTAAACAACAAATTTTAAAACTAGGTTAATACACAGATATATATTCTAAAAAAACTATTTTAAATTCAATTTCTGTTAAGATTTCAAAGGCCTTGGCATAAATTTTAAAAACTATAGTAGCATTTTTTAAGTAAAAAATAAAATAGTTTTACATTTTCTAAAAGGATACTGATAAAACGGGTTTTTATAGGTATTTTTTGTTTTATCGAATCTTTGCAAGTTAAAAAAAGGCATTTTAAAGTTATTAAGAAGTTTAAAAATGTTTTTTTTATGAAAGTTAAGCAAAATATATAATTTACCTGAAACTAAAATAGTTAAATGTCTTCTACTGTTTTTTACTAATGATCATGAACTTTATCTACTTATTCCAATTCGTTCAAGTTGTACCGGATATTGATTTTTTAAGAGTTTCTTTCAGTAATTTAAAAAAGTGTATCTTTTAAATCGACATAGCTCATACATAAGTAAAGTTTAAACAACAGTCCAAAATGCCTAAATTCGATGCGTTTGGGCTTACACTTGTGTGTTGAATTAGCAGGTTGGTTTCTGTAGGCTTTGTATAAACATTTGTGTGAAGTTTGTTTGAAACTAGTTTAACTTCTGTATCTAGAAATGGTAGTTTATTATTGGTAGATCTTTCAAGAGTAGATTTTTATTTTGGATGCAAAAAATTTAATTGCGTGGTATGAACTATTTAAATCATTGTTATTTTTCATAAGTACAAAAATATCGTCAACAAACCTCGCGTAAAAAAAACATTTTTTGTTTTGAATTTATTGTAAATAATGAGTTTTCTTTTGAAGCCACAAACTAATTTATCAATAATGGCGCCAATGGACTACCCATTGCAACGCCGTCTATTTGTTTTAGACTTTTTCTCTGTAGAGAAAGACTTTTTGAAAGTAAAGTAAAGATTTATCTTAAATATTTTTTGCTTCCTTTAAAAAATTAGAATCTTATTTTTATCGTAAACAGTTGTTAAAATATCTTCATTAACTTAATTTAATGAAATTTATGTAAAGAGACTTTTGATATCTAAACTATTTAAAGAGTCAAGTAGATTCGAAAGGCTTTAAGTTTAACAAATTTTCAAAAATATATTCATGTTAAGTTGTTCTTCTAGTTTAAAGTTCACTAAAGAAGGACTGTTGTCCGAAATTAATTTGAACAAAATGTTGCAATGAACTTGTAGATTTTTAAACCATCGTTTATTTATTTTTTGTAACTACTGATGCAGCGAAAATAATCACTAGTAAAAACAATTGACTGTGTCCTGGACCGATTTGCGAATTATATATAAATCTTGTCATGTTAAGTTGAAAATAGTTTTTAAATTAAAAACAGATTCAAAGATTGTTAATAAATGTTTAGCTTAAATAATTATGACGTAGTTACGTAAGGTTATAAAAAACATGCTAGTCAAACAAAAGTTAATAAGGAAAACTGAGTTAATATATTGTTAATAGGGCTATCTTTTCATTTCCAGATGTTTGCGTATATAGTTTAACTCAAATTTTAATGGGTGGTTTTTTTTTCGAGCAATATTGGGTACTTTTTCATGTGTACAATTGCAGCAATTTTGCAAAAAAAAGGCTCCGGTAGGACTTTTTATGGGTAGTTTTAAATATTGGGTACTTTTGATTGCAGCAATTTTGCAAAAAAAAAGTACCCAATGTTATGTGATGACGTCAGTACCCAAATTAATGTGATGACGTCAGTAACTTTACTTTAGCTAGTTTTGAAGCTTAAAATTTGTAAATAAAGCAAAATTGCTGTCTAGGCCTATGATAAATTCACTTTGTTTATTTTTTTAAATATGAAAATGACTAAATCTGAATAAAAACAATGAAATAGAACAAAAAATTTCCCTTTGTTATTAAAGTTATAAAAGTATAATTTTTAACTCTAATATATTTTGTGTAAGTTACAACTTCAAACTCAAAAACAAATTAAGCTATTATTTTTTTTATTTTTCCTTTATAGTTGATTATTGATGACTTTAAGTCATAGACAAAATTTAAACTAGTTATACATAAGTTATGTAATTCAATAAAACCTAGCATTTTTTAGTTTGAAATAAAGCTAAAATGATTAGCATCAAATCTAGATGTTTATTGGAATGTTGTATAAAATCCTAGAATAACTTAAAATACTGATCACTTTTTTTTTAGAAAAATAAATAAGACTTGTAATTGAAAAATATGTTAAATTTAAAAAATATAACAAAATTTCAAAAAAAACTTAGTGTAGTTACAGTAAGGGTGTTGATCACTTTTATTACAACTTAATGTTATTTTACAGATTTTTAAGTAAACCACAAGTAGCCTTATACAGATTTTTATGACTAAAACAAATTTTTGAGATATAAAATTATATTAGAGAGTACAGTAGGTTTTAATTGTCATCTTTTATTTTGTTTTCTTTCTTTTTATAAATATTCAAAGATATAATCCTTAAAATTTGACAGGGTTGCCAAAACACCTGGAATCCAGGAACTTGACAGTTTAAACAAAAACTGGAAAAACCTTGAGTCTGTGAAAATAAAAAAGGAAAAACATGGTATTTCAAACAAAAATCACCAAAAAATATGTGATTTTTAAACTATTCTTGCATGTAAAATAATAAAGTTTTGATTAGATATGATAAGTTTATCATATATATGATTTTTTATTTCTATCAATAAATTTATTTAACTATAATAATGTAGTTTTTTGAACAAAAGCAAAAAAAAAATTTCTCAAAAAATTTTTTGGTTCAATGACCTGGATAGCAAAAAGACCTCTCGGTCATCGAGTTGCATACCCAAACTTAATCAAAATTATAATGAGCTAAAAATGAAAAAAAAGAAAAATTTAAACTCTAAAACGAAAAGCTCTATGAAAAAATTAAACTTTACAACATTAAACATTTTACTAAAAAAAAATATCCAAAAAATTAAAGAACTTTTATACACACATATATCTAACATTATATACACATAAAATATGTATCTAACTTTACGTTAAAAGGTTAAGTTTTTATCTGAAGTTTTTATTTTAAAATACATTAAGAATTTTGCAAATAAATTAACCTTTTATATGATTTAAAAACGATAAAAAAGTAAAAATATTTGAAGTTTTTTTTTTTAATGTGTGATTAAGAATTTCGACTTTACTACCAACTTATCGAAAATTAAGTAACAGTAAAATAGAGCTACAACATTGAAAAATAAATAAAATAAAGCTGCAATATTCAAAAAAAAAAGTAAAATAAAGCTGTATCCATAAAAAAAAATTTGCTTAAACTAAATAAAAAGTATAAAATAAATATATCATTTTAATTAAAACTATCTTTTTTTACAAACTTGAATAAATGTTTAAATATGTGAGTTTAACTATACCAAAATACTAAAGTAAACGACCACACAAAACACTGAAAATAGTAAATATATTTTTCCTTTTTGAAAAAAAATAAATAAATAAATAACAATAATAAATAAGATAAAAAACACTAAAAATCAAAAAATAAGTCAAGCTATTACTAGTTTAAAATTTATCAGTGATTTTAGCTCCTAATTTAAACTTTTAACTTTCTTTGTTTTCTAGCAAAAATAAATTTAGAGACTAATAATTTTATTTACACTTACTAATACACTAACAAACTACAAACAGAAAAAATATATATTACAACTTTCTACAAACTAGACTGGATCAATGCTATTGAAACCCAGTTTATTAACCCCTACTCAAAAAAAAACCTACTCAGATAAAAAATGGATACTAATCTACTGTTTATGTAAAAAAAAAAAAATTCTTGTTCATCTTTTTTAAACTCTATAGAATTAATTGATCATTTAACAAGTATTCTTTTAGTTCAACCTGGAACCTTCCAAAAAGGCTTTGGTCTTTTAACTTAATAGGTAAGTCTGTCCAAAGTTTACTACCCTGATGGCTCAGTATCTGCAAAACCCGTTAACTTATTTTTTGTCTCAAGCCTTTCTTAGTCTTAATCATTTCTATAATGTATAAAAACCACTTAAAAAATAACTTTAAATTAAAAACAACTGGTTGTAAGTTACACAGCAAAGTTTAATATGCAATATCTAATAACAAATGTAGTTTAAAAAATACGTATTAACTTAAGTGAAATTGTACAAAAAGTTAATAAAGCTAAAGAATAATTTAATAATTTGGTACTTTCTTTAATAAGCAACAAAGTTTAATCTATAATAATTTGGTACTTTCTTTTAAAGCAACAAATTTATAAAAGTTCAAAAGCTTAACTGAATTCCACGCAATTCAATTCAAAAATGGAAAGTGCTGTCATCCATCAGAGCTCATCAGTAACTGACCGTTGCTACAACAAGAATATCATTTTGTATTAAAAATTGGTCGTTAAGTAAACGTCATAGAGCTTTAACAAATTTAAACTTCTCAGTGTTACAACTACTTAATTTGTCAACTTATTCACTATTATCTCAACGCAGGGACAATTAGCAATTTCAGTACATTTTCCTTTCTTTGTTTGCCCTTTTTTGGCATTCTTGGCCAGGCTTCAATGATAAGCCTCTAGGTCATGAGTACACAGGAAAAAAATCACACATACTGGTTCGCTAAACAACTACTGACGTAACTCATTAAACTGCTTCTCTTGCAGCTGAAACAGGTTGCCCGCCTGCAACTCGTCACTTTTCTCTAGACACTGCTGGTGAATTCACAAATGTCATGAATCCATGACATGACAGTTTTTTTTTAGTACCAAATTAAAAAATTAAGCCACTTTTGAAGAAATTAAAAAAAAAAGAGAGAGAAACTTATATTAAATTTCTACAGGTATTTTAACCAAAAATAATATTCTAATTTTAATAACTAAAAAAAATCAACTACTAATAGAATCATTAAATAAACTAGTTACCAGAAGCAATAAATAGAAAGAAAATAAAGTTATAACCAGTTGTTTTCTATTCACTAACTTAAATATACATAAACGCTTAAAAACAGCAAAAAAAGATACTTACGCCGAATGAACGCTTAGAATTCATCTGAGCAAGATGCTTTGGCATAACTTATGGGGACTTTTCATTTCCTTAAATTGTACGTTTCAGTTTCCTCACAAATCGTAACTCTGGGAACATACGCTTTCACGTTCCTTATAGAAACCTTTACCAAACCAGAATTCTTTTGAATAATCATACTTTGCTCTGAACAAGAAAGCACTTTATATAAACCATGGTAAAGTGTGCTAAGTTTCCGCTTATTTTGTCTCCTAAGCCAAACCCATTCGCATTCGAAAATCCTTGGTTCATAGTATGATTTATTATTGTGGCGTACCAATTTTAGCCATCATATTCAAAAATACTTTAGTTTCTAGAGTGTGATGATAACGTCAGTACCCTCAATTTTGTCGAACATTACTCTCCCCAAAAGCATATTAAGCTGGGGTATAAGGTGAACCTTCAACGAAGGTATTGTTTAAAGCTGTCGTTATCAGAGGCAAATGCAAAGCCCAATTTGTCATATCAGATAACGCGCGAAGTGCAACATTGATAGTCTTATGTTGCCTCTCAATGAAACCGTTAAATTGAGGGCTATATGGGGATATCAGACGATGATCTATCCCTTACTGCTCGAACGCTTCGGTTAACGCGGTGTTAACAAATTCACGACCGTTATCGGAAACAACTACTTGAGGGACTCCAAATGGACTTACCAAGCATTGAAAAAAAGCATTCCTGACAGTCAAAGCTTTCTTATCTGTGATCAGCATAGTTACAAGAAACCCTGTGGTTCGTCTTTGGCAGTTAAAATATACTTATTATTACAAGATGACTCATTTAAAGGACCGACAAGATCTATGTGAATGAACTGGAATCGTTCCGTATTGTCTGGAAAAAAAACAATTTTTGGACCATTATATTTTGTTACTTTGGTCGCTTGACATACCACACAGCTTTTGACCCAATGAGTCACATCTTTTACTAATGTAGGCCAGTAATAGTCTTTTGCAATAGCCTCGATTGTTTTATCAATACCCAGGTGCAACCTATCATGGGCCACATTAAATGCTGTTAGGCGCAGAGATTCGGGCAAAATGATTCGCTTATCATTTTCGTCTACCACTACCGCACTAAATTTTCTGGTTGTAAATATTCGACCGTTTTCTTCATGTTACGTGCAGTATCTACTAGCCCCGGTTCATTACATTGCAAGACTGCAATAACTTCCCTATTTATCATATTAAAGCTAGTCGTATTTCCCCCAATCACTTCATTTAACGGACTACCTAAAATTTCCTCTTCACCGTCTAAATCACCGTAATCGGACTTGCTGCCTTCAGCCTCCAACTCAGACGTATAATCAAAGTCAGAATCCTGGTTATACGCACGAACATGCATTGCCAACTGTGGGGGTCCGCTTAAACTATCTGCTACTACATTATCATGGCCATCTATATGCCTTACTATTGGATTAAATTCCTTGATTGCGCATATCCAACGTTGTTCCGCTGGAGAATGATTACCCATTTCGTTTGTAATGGCCCTTTCTACTAATTTACTATCAGTACGTATTATTAAGGATCTCTCCAATATTCTGCTTTAGAAGTGCTTAAGAGACAAATACAACCCGCGAAGTTCCTTATAAAAAGTAAAACGTACATGCTTACATGGAGGCAGCTTCTTTGAAAAAAATGCAAGCGGTTGCATTCCCCCATTTCTCCTTTCTTGTTCCAAAACTGCGCCAACGTGGCTGTCCGAAGCGTTCGTGAAGAGAACTAGGGGTTTTGTGTGGTCTTCATAGCTTACTGTTGCTGCTTTTACTAACAGAGCTATTGTGTCATGATCATGGTTGCCACTGATCAAGCTGAGAAAAATTTCCTGACTTTTTCCTGACTTTTTACCAAAACTTTCCTGACTTTTCTAAATCAAACTCTTAAATTAAACTTATTCTAAAATACATAATCTAACACTTGAAACTATATAAAGCTTTCAATCTAGTTTCAATACAGGTTAAAAACAACAGTTTTTTGCTGAATTCTATCATCAAACTTCCAGTACATCAATCAAACCATCTGTGTATGATTGATGTTTGTAATAAACAGCTCTATCAGCAAAATACTTGTATTATCACCTTATAAACACAGATTGTCTGAAAAAAGACACAATTTTTTAGCATTTCCTAGCATAAATGTATCTAGATAAACAAACGACATATAAGGAACTTTTACAATTAAAACCTTGAATTAATAACATACTTTCACAACTAAAATCTTAAAACAATAACAAGTTTTTACAGTTGAAACCTTAAAACAATAAATTACACAATTTTTTAGAATTTCCTAGCATAAATGTATCTAAATAAACGAAACGACATTAAAGGAACAATACAATTAAAACCTTAAATCAATAAGGAACTTTTACAACTCAATCCCTAAAACAATAACCAACTTTTACAGTCAAAACATTAAAACAATAAAGAACTTAATCAAATACTGTTTTTTTAAATGTATGTACTAAAATTTATTTTCTCCGTTTTTTTATTAGCACTTCATCTAATAAAGATATGGTTTCCTTCATCTGAACTGCATTCCGTTTCATTTTCTTGGCAGTTAAAATCATTTGCCTCATTTTATTTAAATCGCTCTCATCTGCTGCCCCTACACTTGTTGAAGAGAATCTTTTCTCTAAATCAAGCCACAACTTGTGGGCTTTATTTCTTTTCTTTTGGGACTCATTTATTTTTAATTTTATTTATAAAATGTTTCCTCTTATCATTTAGTATAAAACTTGTAACAAATAAATATACTCTTATTTACTTTAAAAACTTAAGTTACTCTACAAAAAATACAAATAATAAGTAAACTTAATCTTGGCATATACCTCTCTTATAACTTATTTTATAAATTTAAACAACTTTGAAAAAATTATAAAGAGGTAAAGTATACACATTAATTTGTTTCATAAAATACTAAACTAACTGCTTAGTTATGAAGAACTCAATTATTTACTTAAACAAAAAACACTTTGATTCTAAAATTATGCTAGATAAACTTTTGTGTATACATCACAGTTTCACTATGGAAGTGTCCTTGCTACAGACCATCAAAACTGAATAGCTTACAAAATCTGCTTGTTCAAGTAGGGTACTTGTTTAATATTTTAATAGAAAATTTTTGCAGTTTTGTAAAGGATATTTTACTAACTTATACCAGATGAAGGCATTGGAAATATAATTAAATATTTTTGTAAATTTCTAGGAAAATTTTGGAATTTTTTCCTGACTTTAAAGGACTTTTAATTAAATTTTACCATTTGAAGGCTATGGAAAACAAGAAATTTTGTAAATTTAAACTGACAAAATCTGACTTTTATATAAATTTTATCAAATTTCCTGACTTTTTTTCAAACCCCCCCCTTTTTTTCCTGACTTTTGTCATTTTTTTTTAATTTTTCCTGACTTTTCCTGACCGAGTGGCAACCCTGCATGATAAGCTTTGATCTGACCATCAGTAAGTTTAATAATTGCCCTATTGCTTGCCTTATATAGTCAGCGGCTCTAAAAAGTTTAGTCGTTTGGTTAGACAATTGATGCGTCAATTCCAACGTGAAAGGGCATATCAGTTTGTTTGACATTAAAATGTCCATACCTTAAATTCCATAATTCCTATACTCTTGAGTAACCCAAAAATTATGTTTAATGGTTTTTAAATTACCTAGCTTAAGGTCAACGAAAGCACTCCCTATGGGGTGGATTTCATTGTTGCCAATACCCTTTATAGTTCTACTCAACGGCTTAAAGTAGTGGTTTATGCCATTTGTTAGATTCTTAGGAATTATAGAAACTTTGCACCCAGAGTCAATTAAGAAAAGAACGTTTGTAACATTGTCCTTTGCAAATAATAGACTTTGAGGCAAAGTTTTCGGATTAATAGACGATTTATTTGAAATAGCAAACGACCAATTAGTTTTTACAGTTGGTTTTGTTGTGATATCATTACGCAATTGAGAGTGAGAGTTTGTTTTAGGTGACAGCTTATTAAGCTGCCATGGTTTGGCAGAGGGAAGAATTGGTAAGGCTTCTACAGGCTTATTAAGAGGAACTATGTTCCCATCCTCATGTCCTCTCATTGTTTTGAAGATGAGAAATTGTTTTTTTGATTGTATTGTTGCGGTAACGGGGACATAGGGCAAGTTGCAACTGCAGCACAATAGTCTGCCCTATCTCCAAACTTTGCATGTTTGTGACAAAGGTTCTGTTCGTAATTTGTGCGCTTGTTATATCCTTTCCGGAAATACCCCTGACTACAATTGTGTTTATAGCTGCGGAAATGTTCCCTTTTTTGTGGGATGTTCTCATGCCATTTTTGTTTGTAAGAGTATCTCTTATTGTGCTTGAAACACTGAGGTTTGTATGATAAGTTTTTAGCATTTTCAAAGACCCTCTGTTGTTCAATATCGCATATAAACTCTGCGTGCGCCTAATAAACTCCGTTATACTCGAGCCCAAAACATTCCTTAGTTTTTTTTTTAATTATTAGGGGCATGTTTGTGCATAAAGTATTTAATTCTGTCTTCCTCTTTAGACTTTGCCCATTGCTTAGCTGACAAAAACAAGTCCTGGAATTGTACTGGCTCCGGCTATGATGGGCTTGCACCTAAGATACGAGGCAATTTACTACCTTTGCCTTGTAAAAAAATAACAAGACTGTTGTACGTTCTGTTGTTGTCATGTGTTTCAACAAAGTCTATTATATCAGAACAAGGCCATTTTCTCTGGACAGGGTTGCCACTCGTTTCTTTAATTTTTTTTTCCAGGTTTTCCAAATTTTTTCCAGGTTTTTAAAAGTAAACACTTTTGGGTTTATTTTTAGTTTTAGGTTAATTTCTATATAAGAAAGTGTATTAAATAGTATAAAAACATTTAAAAGATACTGAGAAGCTACTTTAATTGTGTTTTTTTGTATAATACTTTTTTGTATAATTTTTAAATCAAAACTACCCAAAGTATGGTATGATGTCATCAAAATATTTTTGCATTTAAAAAAAAATTGTTATTTTAATTTATGTTAATTTTTTCACACACACAACAATTATAAAAAAAACTTTATATTTGCCTATATGTATAAGATTCATGCTTTATTATAAAACACAAAAAAAATTCACTAGTTATGGCCATAGGGGGGTCCAACATTTTTTTTGTTACAAAAATTAACTTTAGCTTTTATATGAAAGCTTTAAATACAAACTACAAGCCAGTTTTTATAGAATTCAAAATTGTCATTTAACTTTTGAGATACTTTATTTTTTGTAAAAAGTTTCCGATACAAACGTATGGACTGCAAATTTTTAGGGGTCAATTTTCTCAGAAATTTAAAAATTCACTAAAAATCTATCTTCCTCCTTCATTTTTCAAGCAATCTTCTTCAAATTTTCTGGAAATGTTTCTTATACAAAAAGGAAAAAACTTTACTTTAGAATTTTAATAATGTAAAAAAATTAAAATTTTATTACAAAAGTTTAAAAAAAAAAGTGTTTTTTTTTTTCAAAAAATTTTTATTTTTACTATTTTATTTTTTAATTCCAAAGTAACGTTTTTTTTATACTGTATAAAGATTAGACTGTCAAATTTTGAAGAAGATTGCTTGAAAAATGTAGGAGATAGATTTTAAATAAAATAGTCTTTTTTTGCTGTTTTAGCTTTCCCTTTCCATAGGGAACCTATTATGCGGCCCGACTTTAACTAGTCATATCTCAAAAAATAATGTGAATTTTTTTAATTGATAAAATGCATCTTCAAGCTTAGAAATAACTCTTTAAAATAAGATCAACTTGTAAAAAACATGACTTACCCCCAACTTATGGCTTTTAAGTTTTCAAAATAATCCAAACATATTTTGAAAAAATTGTTTTTTAAGCAGAAAAGAAAACATCTATCTATTATACTTTTTAAACTTAAACTTTTCTTCCATTTCTTTTTATTTCTTCCATTAACTATGTTTAAAAAAAAAGAAAAACAGGTATATGAATCAAAAACTTACACTCTTTAGTAAAACAAAAAAAATGAAATAACTTTAGTCCTAGGTAATCCTGTTTAAAATAAGCAATTTTTGGTTATCAATATTAATACTACTTGACATTTAAACATAAAATTTAATACTAGAAAATCTAATTTAAATGTTTACTGATAGTTATAGATCATAAAAAAACACAATTCTGATTTTATAAAATAAACAGTTAAGTATGTAACCATGATTTACTTTTAATTATACAGTCAAAAAAAAAAGAATAACTCAGATAAAAATTACTTTTTACAATTGAACTAAAACAGCACTTAACAAAAACAAAGTTAAATCTAACAAATAAAGAAACTAAAAGAAATACTGAAACAGCTTGTGCACTACTAATTTATACAGGCAAATATAGTACTTCAGTTCAATCACAATAAAAGTATGTGAAAAAGAGTTAAAAAAACTTTATTTAAGTGAAGTTCCTAAGTTTTTTTAGGAACACTTAACACATGACAAAGTGTACACTTTGACACATATGAAGTTAATAGAGTTGCAGTCAAATTACAATTGGGATCACCTATAGATAGTATTCCAATCCTAAACTAAATAAATTGTCTAAAAGTATTTGCTTGGATTGTCAAGAACAAAGATGCGGTTGTATAAATAAGAGAAAAGTACATACACTTTACAACGTACTCAGTATTTTCTTAAACAATGTAAGTGTGAGCACCACAAATGTGGATGGGAGTTGACCACATTACACGCAGTTGACACTGAATTTGACACTTGATATATATATATATATATATATATTAAAACATTCTATTCACATGTAAATGGTCTAGATTCTAGATTAGACTGTAGAAGATATTACAGCCAAATTACTAAACACAGTTTTTAATTGTAAAGCTCTTGGAAACGAATTAAGTATAACAATTCAATGGTTTTCAAAACTTTAGATACTAACAAATATTGGCATCCAAACTATTTAGTTTTTTTGTTGTATAAGGTAACTTTTTATCAAAAAGTTGTATTTGCAAAAAAGGATTATTTTTCAAAAACATGTTCTGTTGAGTCACTCTAAAATCTAAAACAACTCAAAGAATATGGTTCGATTAAAATAGTTTGGTGTACAATAAAACATTCTATAGATAAAAACTTTATCAGGGTGGTCAATGTTGTTTTATCAAAAGAATTTAATATATTTTTTCTTTCAGTACAAAGGTACACAACCAATGTATTGTAAGAAAATTAGAGTTGATCCAATGTCCATCAAAAAAAAGTATCAGAAAAATATAGAAATGATCTAGAGAATTGCTTGAAGAATTCAATCAGTCTATCAAAATTTTTAATGATCTTTTACTTACTAACATCCATAAAAACTTACCTTCTTTGATTCTTTTTACAGAGGATCAGTTTGTTTACATGGTCACATCTTCTGCTCAACTAGGCTCAGTTTTAAGTGTAGACAGAACTTTTAATCTGGGAAAATATTACTTGACAGCTATTACTTTCATAAACAAAAAAGTAACTTTCAGAAATATTAGTTATAATCCAGTATTTTTAGGCCCTTGTTTCCTACACAAACAAGCCAGAGAAGAAGATTATAACTTTCTTTTCTCTTATATAAAATCAAAAATGATAAATAATTTTTTTACAAGACAATGGTTGGGTACCTTAGTATTGAAATAGAGTTCTTTTAAATTCTTTAGAAATAACAAAAGTAACCACCCTGATAAAGTTTTTATTTAAAAAATGTTTTATTTTATACCAACTAATTTTTATCAAGTTGCACTCTTTGAGTTTCATTAGTGACTCAACAGAACATGTTGCAGAAACTTTAGTAAAACCTGACTTCTGATAAACACAAAACTTATAATTTTTGCTTTTGTAGTCCCACTCTCCACAATCATCATAAAATCTGAGTGCTTTTTTACTATCTTAAAAGTAATAGTTGTTCATATTTAACACAAATTGCACATTACTTTTTATAATCGTTGGTACAGCATCTAACACTTTGTCACACTTTTATAAAACCTTAGAAATATCCTTATGCCTTTTAATTTTGGTATAAGGTTTGACATATATACTGTCTATATTATTGACAATATCTTTGTTATCTGTATAATTTTTTAAATAAGGTTGTTGAAAATAACAAGATTTTTTTTGTTTTTTTCTTTCAGTAGGCTTAAAAAAGTGTTTTGTGTTATAAAAATTACCACCTTTTTTATTTTTAGCATTAAAATTATTTACAAAATCATCTGAACTATCACTGGAATAAGTTGTTTGGGCCTTATTTTGTTTATTATTTTTAAATGTTTTAAACAAATTCTCACTTAAACTTGAATCAAAACTAACACTACCATTTAAAAAATCACCACAGTCGTTATCATCGCTGTCAGCAATTATAATTCTCCTTTTACTTATTTTAAAATTACTGTTTTGCTTAACTTTAATTACCAAACTAACAAAATGGTTTGGCTGCCAATATTTATTAGTATCAAAAGTTATGGAAGACCATTGAATTATTATACTTACTTCATTTCCATAAACTTTACAATTAAAAATTGTGTTAAGCAATTAGGATGTAGTATTTTCTAGACCATCTACATATGGGTAGAATGTATTGATATGTATATTAAGTGTCATTGCACTGCATGCAGTGTGGGCAACTCCCATCCACGTTTGTGGTGTTCCCACTTGCATTGTTAAAGAAAATATGGAGTTAAATGTAAAGTGTATGTACTTTTCTCTTATTTGTACAACTGCATCTTTATATTTACCCATCCAAAAAAAAAATTAATCAAATTTCTCTATGATGGTCTTCAACGCCATACAGGGACTGGGAAATAGTCTTAAACAAACAATACCCAGCCCCTGAGTTTTGGATTGGTATGCAGTCTGTGGGTAATCCCAACTGTAGTTTGACTGCAACATCATCAACTTTATGAGGTGATCCAAAATGTACATTTTCTTGATATGGGTCAAGTAGCCCTAAACTAAACTTGGGAACTTCTTTTAAAAAAATCTCTGTAAACTCTTTTTCATCTAAGTATTTCCACTTTTGAATGAAATTAAATGCTTCTTTTGCCATTTTAGTAGCTTAACACTAAAAATTTTCCTGTTTGTAAAACATTTAATTTAAAAATAATTAAAAATACTTAAGAGCTTGGGGAGGGTGAGGTTAGTCTTTTTAGTTTAACTTGATTTTATTTCGTTGAATTTTAACTAAGCTTTGAGTTGCTTTTTACAGAAATTTTATATCAAAGAAGTTTTGTGAGAAGTAGACTTTTTAAGTCAGAGAATACAATAGGTTCCTTATGGTAGGGGTAAACTAAAACTACTAAAAATCGTTCTCTTCCTACGCTTTTGATAGTTATCAATAATAAACTATAGGAAAAATTTAAAAAAATAATAGCTTAATTTGTTTTTGAGTTTGAAATTGTAACTAACACAAAAAATATCAGAATTAAAAATTATTTTTCTATAACTTTAATAACAAAGGGAAATGTTATGTTATGTAAATGTTATGTACTATTTTATTGTTTTTATTCAGTTATAATCATTTTCATATTTAAAAAAATAAACAAAGTGAATTTATCATAGGCCTAGACAGCAATTTTGCTTCGTTTACAATTTTTAAGCTTCAAAACTACCCAAAGTAAAGTTAGTGACATCATCAAAATATTAGGTTTATTTCGGTAGGACTTTTTATGGGTAGTTTTAAACATTGAATACTTTTAATTGCAGCAATTTTGCAATAAAAAGTACCCAATATTTTGATGATGTCATTAACTTTACTTTGGGTACTTTTGAACGATTCTATAGTTGGCTCCATATTCAAAGGCTAAGATTCATATTCAACACTATTAGAAATATTTTAATTTTTACTTATAGTATCCTTGTAATATTTTGTACAGCTAATCTAATAAACCTTTTCTCTTTGGATTATAAGTTCAAACTTTCTTAACAAAACAAAACTGCTGTCCAGGCCTATGATAAATTCACTTTGTTTATTTTCTAAATATGAAAATAACTATATCTGAAATAAAACAATAGAAGGTAACTAAATATTTCCCTATGTTAACAAAATTAAGAAATATAATTTTCAACCTTGATATTTTTTGTGTAAGTTACAATTTTAAATTCAAGCACAAATTAAGCTATTGACTTTTTAAACTTTTCTTTTATAGTTTATTGATGAATTTCAGTCATAGAAAAATTTGAACTAGTTGTACATAAGTTATGTACTTCTATAAAAGCTACCTTTTTTTAGTTTGAAATAAAGCTAACAGGGTGGCCATCAAACCTAGGTGCTTATGGAAATCTTGGAATGTTGTATAAAATACTAGAATGACTTGAAATTCTGATCACTTGTTTTTTTTTAGAAAAGTAATTAAGACTTGCATTTAAAAAATATATTAAATTTGGAAAACTTTTATATAAACTTGATCATTTTTATTACAAGTTGATGTCACTTTATAAATTTTAATCTAAATTACAAGTAGCTTTATACAGATTTTTTATACCAAAACAAACTTTTGATATGTAACATAAAAATAGGAGAGTACAGTAGGTTTTAATTGTCATCTTTTTTACTTTTTTCTTTTTATTAATAAATATTGAAAGGAACACTTCCTTAAAATTTGAGCAGGGTTGCCAACACACCTGGAATCCAGGAAATAGACAGTTTAAACAAAAACTGGAAAAACCTTGAACTTGTGAAATTAAAAAAATTTGGTATTTAAAACAAAAATCACCTAAAAATCTGTAATTTTTTAAACTACTTCTACATGTAAAATAATGAAATTTTGATAAAATATAATAACTTAAAGTCATCAATAAACTATAAAAGAAAAGTTTAAAAAGTCAATAGCTTAATTTGTGCTTGAATTTAAAATTGTAACTTACACAAAAAATATCAAGGTTGAAAATTATATTTCTATAATTTCGTTAACATAGGGAAATATTAAGTTACCTTCTATTGTTTTATTTCACATATAGTTATTTTCATATTTAGAAAAATAAACAAAGTGAATTTATCATAGGCCTGCACAGCAGTTTTGTTTTGTTAAGAAAGCTTAAGCTTCAAAAGTACCAAAGTAAGTTAATGACATCATCAAAATATTGGGTACTTTTTATTGCAAAATTTCTGCAATCAAAAGTACCCAATATTTAAAACTACCCATAAAAAGTCCTAACGAATTTTAATTCTAATTTTTCTTTGACTAAAATACTTTTAATAACTTTGTATAACTACGTCTTAAGTAAATTAAATTTTTTTTTTTTTATCATTCTACAAAAATGTTTTACATTTCATTTAACTTTTGTTTAAACTTAGATGAGATCTTTCGTAGTAAGTCTTATAAAAAATTATATCTTACTTAATTATACTGAATTGAAAATGAAGTAAGAATATACTGTAGTTTAAAGTTTTAAAATATAAAATGACGTAATAATCTTTTAGTTAAAGCGGAGAACTCTTTTCAACTACATATTCTGGAAGCCTTATGCATTCAATCTTTAACGCCCAGTTTATGTAAGCACAAAAAGTTCGTATACCAAACTAGACTTTTAAAATCTTTATAATAAGTAATTTTAAAAGTGACTTGTTTCTCGTAAAGTTTTGTTTTTTAAAATGTAGTTTTATTTTTATTTTTATCGCCGGTTTATTTTAGTTCGATTTTAATCTAACGAGTGTTATTACTACATTAAAGTATGAGTATTTATTCTACCGTATAAGCATTTAGATAGTTTTTGCATACGATCATTACGTCATTTTATATTTTAAAACTTTATATTCTAATTACAGTATATTCTTATTTCATTTTCAATTCAGTTTAATTTAGTAAGATTTAATTTTTGACAAGACTTATTACGAAATATCTCAAATAAATTTAAAGAAAATAATGAAATGTCTTATGTTATATATTTTAAATAAGTTATGCACCGGAAAAAAGCTTTTCAAATATTCAACTTTTGAAAAAGAATCAAGTAGATTCGAAAAACTTCAAGTTTATATAAAAATTAATAAAAATACATTCATACGAAATTGCAAATGGTATTAAAATACAACAAAATTCCTTCTGAAAGTAAAACTTATTATAAAAGACTAAAAAACAAGTTTGTTGATAGTTTGTTTGTCTTGAAAAGATGCTACTACTATACCGATTTATTTCACTTTAAATAAAAAAAGTCATACTTTGTCAACAAACTAAGAAGCATAAAGTTTAGCTGAAATTTACGGGTAAATATTTTTTTTATTAAAAGTGTTGTAACATAAACCAAAAGTTATGACCTATAGATTAACTTATTATATTCAGTTTACTGCACAAAATAGAATGTTTAAAAGAGTATTATATAGTTAAAAACCAATGTTATAAACATTTCATGTGATTACGATATATCTTTAAGCAAGTTTTATTTAGCTATAACGTTGTCTAAATACTAAGTTTTGTTAGTAAATATTTAGTAGTCATTCTAATAAAGCTATATGTCTTAGAATCAGTAAATGTATTTAAATCGTTACTAAAACCTCTTGAACTATGATAATTTCATGCTAAATATAATAAATTCATTAAATTAATGGTTACAGTTAAATTAGTTTTTAGTTATTGTTTAATAAAAAAAAAAGATTTAAAAAGTATACACGTAAAGTATAGAGGGTAAAATTTTAGTTCATAATATTGCAAAAAACAAACACAGTCAGAAATTTAAGTTGTAGATAAAATAGAATTGCTAAGGTATTTAATAAAAAGAGTATAATAAATAGTTCAATCAAAAATATATACAATCCTAACAAACTTATATTGTTAATGATTGTTAATAGTATATGTCAGTGTTTTTTAAAGTGTGCAAAATATATTTTACTGTACAAAAAAATTTAATAGAAAGTAAAATTATTTTTGATCAGGTTAATACTTTATTTTATTTTTTCTATAAGATACTTAGAAAATCGTTAACATTTTTTTTGTACTTTCTAGTAACAAACACATAAGACTTAAAGGTTACAACTTCCTATAAAAAGTTTTCACTTATTTTTTGTGAGTGTCCTGTCCTTATTTATTGCATAGATTTTAAAATTTTTTGAAAAATAACTTTTGGTAACTATAAAATAACATAAGCTTAGTAAGCTGCATTATAATGATCATCTACTTATAACTCTTAATTTTTAAGATTTTGAAATCAGTAACTTATTTTTTTAAGTTTAAGTATGAATTTATAAACTTATTAAAGGTCTGCTACAAATGAGTTTATTAAGCCATAGCAAATATATTTATATTTTTACGGATAAGTTTTTAGCAAGCTTATATTTTTATTTTAAAGTTATGTAGCAAATTTTAAAGCGTAAAGTATAGATTATGCTTGTAAAATTACTATTAAGTATATATGATTAAAATTATAATAAAAAGTGACTGTAACTTTAAAAACAAACTAAACAATGTTAATTTTATTTACAGCTAGATAGTTTAAATCGAACGTAAATTTAAAAAAATATCATGTGAGACATTCATTTTTTTTGTTTATTAAAAACTAAAGTTATAAATATAATATTTATTTGCAGTAACTTTAAGTTTAAAACGCATAAAACCTTATGTTATAAATATTTTTCAAACTTGCTTCATTAATGTTTATAATAAGTATTTACAACATTTTTTGAACAACCGTTAAAGTGCAGTCCGGAGCTAAACACATATTTGTTAAATAACAGTGTGTAATTCGTTTCAATAGCAACTATGTGAACGCTTTTTTATAACTAAACGTTTATTATGTTGAGTAATTTATTAACTAGATTTTCAAATACCAAAATAAGTACAGTAAGAAGTTTCTACACTGTAAGAAAAAAAGAAAACTGTCAAACGAATGTGTATACTGTAAGACTATATAACATTTTTTAGATATTTTTTTATTTAAGTTGTTTAGCATTAGTTTAGAATATAAAAAAGTTTTTATTTCACTTTTTTAAAATTTAAGCTATAAGCTTTTTTTTAAAGATTCGAAAGTTCTTCGAATTTCATTCTCAACAAAGTAGAAATATAAGCGGTCAAAAACATGACCCAAAAAATTTTGTTGCTGGAGTGACAGAAATGAAAATATTTATTGCTGTTTCCATTGCAATTATAACATGGTGGCATGAATCTTACACTAAAAGAACACGAATAAGAAAAGAACTGGAACTAGAAAAAATAAACCATCAAGTACAAAATTTTAATCACTTGTATTTTTGATGATAAGTATACAAAAAAACACTTAATTGTCAAATAACTACTCACACTCACAGATAAAACATCTCTATGGTCCCCTGTATGGCAACAGACTTGTAAAACTTACTGCTCACAAGTCAGCAATTCGTGGATTTGACAGTGTAGAGACTTACTTAAAGTGTGCCGAAGAAAACAAAAACGCTAAAATGATAGTTAAATGGAGAAACTATGTTGTAAACTTCTTACATCCTTTAGATGAAAAAGTGTTACTTGTTTTTATAGTTGTTTTATGATGCTTTAATTGTTATTTATTGTAAATAAATAATCGTTTTTTTTTAACTAATTTTTTTTTTGCAGTAACACCCTTTAGTTTATATTGTAATCGATTTTAATTTCGCATCTTAATATAATAATAGTTACCGATGAATTACATCTAAACAATTGACTAAAAATAAGACGAGGCGTCTAAAACTTTCACTAGTATTCGCTAAGTATTCTAAAAAAAACATCGCGTTTAAATACAAGTTACATTTAAAACAATTTAGTTTTTATTTTTCTATAAATTTTCAATTACTTTAAACATTTTTTGATTGATAATCAGAAAACTATTGTCCTTATAAATTTTTCAAAATGATAGACAAAACCAATTTTCAAATAAATTTATATATGCTAGAACAAAATAAAAGTTTTATTACATCTGATGTAATCAGATGAATCTTAATAATACCCTTAAGTTAAAATATGTAGAAGTATTTTTAATCACTACTAATCAATCTAATTTTTCAGTGGTATATATTTCAGTTATGTAAAAGTTAATCAAAATAAAAGTTACATAACTTAACAAAACAGGTAACAAATTAATTATTTAGTTTTTAATTTAGTGCCCCGCCGAAACCAAAGTAAGTAGAGTTAACACTTTCTATTTGTTGCTATTATGTTTGTGAGATAGTACGTTTAAGGATACTTTGAGGTTTTAGGCAACTTTTGAAACTATGGTTTAGTTTAATTAAAAATAATTTTAACAAAGTTAAGTGACTGAATAGTAACAAAATCATTTGAATTTCACTAAAATATTTTTAAGTTAAGTTAAAAAAAAAGAATAAATTTGAGACTCTCAGTATTTATCTAATAAAGTTTTTAGTACCAACTGATATAAATTTAGAAAGAATACTTTAACAGACAAGGGGAAAATTGTAGTTTTAACTTCAAACAACTAAGTATATTTTTATTATTCCTCGTTAACCGAATAGTCTTTTCGTACACTAGGTCCGTAGACAAAACTTTTGAGCATATTTTTTTTTCGTTCAATGTTTAATACAAACATTTACAGTGGTATTATCAATGAAGTTAAAAACTAAGTCAATATTTTTTACCTTTAGATAGAAGTTGAAAAAAAAACATAGCATTAATAGTCTTACAAGAAAAGTTATAACAATCATTTGATTAAGTAATAAATAGAAAAAAAAATACTTGAAGATGTAAAGCACTATAATGTATAACTTTACTTTTAGATTTTTTATTTTAATGTAATTTTATTTTTATAGTACTAGTTTAATATTTGACTAAAATTGTTAATCTTTAAGATTAGTCAATTTCTAGAGTAATTTTTTTTTCAAAGTCTACTTGTTTAAAATAAATAATTTTATTGTACTTTTTTTTGCTTTCATTGAAATTAAGTATAGTTGATTTTTACTTTAAATTAAAAAGCATCTGAGAAAGTTGTTAAAAATTATACTTCAATTAAACATGGTTATTAACAAAAGAAATAGTTCAAAATTTTATTTTTTAATATTTTAAAATAAATACAAAGTATTTTATAACAATGTTATCATAGTATAACTGTGTATGTGTACAAAAAAGTAATAGGTAAATAAATTTTTACAGGCAGAATCATTAATTTTAGAAAATGCTCATCATATACATGGAGAACAAACCGAATTTCCAGATGAATTTCGTAATTTTTTGAAAACTTTTGCTCAGTTTAAATTTGTAATGCAGGTTTACGATATCAATTGATAAGATCAAAAAATTTTTATGAAATTTTAGTTTTTCTTATACATTAATGCTAAACTTTCTAGTCAGAATTCGTCCATTTTTATAGCTAGCTCATTTCGTTTTTAAATTTATTTAAGTATTATTTATATTCAAAGTAAAAGTAACTAAAATGACTTTAACTATTTAAAGTATAAATTTAAGTGTTTGTTAACAAAAGATCCTAGTGAAAAAAGTTCACTAGATTATATAATAAAAACAAGTTATACAGTATCCTTTTTTTATTGTACCGACATATGTTTCTGTGTGTTAACGGATTAACACACTTCAACTGGGTTCTGTAAAAAAATAAATACTGTAAAAGAAAAGGAATAGAAGCTAAGGTAGATGCATACATGTGTTCATTAAAATAAACAATAAATATAATTTCTACAGATTTTTAGAGGTTAATGGTTAATAATAGGAAATAAAATTAATGTTAAATCCGACTGTTTTAAAACTATATATTTTTTGTAATTATTAAGTCTTAATTAAGTAAAGTAAACTAAAATACACAATAAAATGACAAATCATAATATAAACTACTTACATGAATGGAAGGAAGTGACGTAATAATATGTAATAGTTATTATATATTGTGATGTAATTATTAGATATATTTTTTTCAATAATTAGCAACTGGTAAATAAATTTGAATTAGTTTTTCCTTCCATTCATGTAAATAGCTTATATAATGATTGGATATTTTATTGTTTTATTTAGTTTACTTTACTTAATTCAGACTTTACAATTACAAATATTGTATAGTTTTATGTCAGTCGGATATGGGAGCCGATCATTTCTAACCCATCATAATTTCTAACCCGATCACTTCTAACCCGATCATTTCTAACCCGATCATTTCTGACCCGATCATTTCTAACCCGATCACTTCTAACCCGATCACTTCTAACCCGATCACTTCTAACCCGATCATTTGTAACCCGATCACTTCTAACACGATCACTTCTAACCCGATCATTTCTAACCCGATCACTTCTAACCCGATAATTTCTAACAAGATTACTTCTAACCCGATCATTTCTAACCCAGTTTAGCCCGATCAATTCTAATTTTGTTCTAATGAACACATGTATACATCTACCTTAGCTTCTATTCTTTTTCTTTTACAGTATTAATTTTTTTACAAAACCCAGTTGAATTGTGTTAATCCGTTAACATACAGAAACATATGTCGGTTGAATAAAAGAAGGATATTGTATAGTTTGTTTTTAAATAGACTTTAGCTGTTAAATTATTAATAATTATATACTTTTAAATAAGTTTTTGACAAAATAGCTTAACTGTTTTATAATAAAGTAGTAATTTAGCACGAGTATTTAGTACTTGTATAACGTAGTTTTATCAGAAAATTATTTTAAAGTATTAATGTGTTTTTTAAAATAAATTTTTAGCTTTAAAAATATGTATAATCGGTTAAATTCATCGATTTACACATTTATAACAGATGTAGAATTAAATATAATCAATTTTTTTACAGAGAACTTAGATACCATTTAAAAATTTTGAAGCAATCATATAAGCTTGTGTTTATTATCACTACTTGTATAAGCTAATATTTAAACTAAAACAACTAGCTTGACCAGTTTTAAACATTGACATTATTATTTATAGATATAAAAGGTTTTACCTAAAGTCTATTTAGATATTAGATAAAGTTTTAAACTTTATAAAAAAATTAATAATTAGAATGCTTTAAGAGTATTTAGAACTTATAAAACAGGAATGGAAAGATTCAACAGGAAAGCTAGAGTCAACGGTGGAATTTTCAGAAGAAGACTTTAAAGCTACAACAAACACAACAGTCTGTTACGATAATGAAGTATTAAATCACGTAACTCAAAAATATACTCATCTTAAAGAACGCCAAAACGAGCTTACCCTTGGAAAAAACAAAGAAAATTTTAGTGTAAAAAACTTCATTAAACGCCTATTTGCATATTAAATAAAACTGCAAAATATTTTTTTTCCTTTTTCAATAATTTAAAAATATGTATATTATAATATAAGAAACTAATATGAACTTAAAAAAAAGTACACACTAGTAAAAACAAGGTTACTAAAAAAATCTTGTTAATTAAGAAAATAAACTGTTTTTTTTTATAAAAAGATTAATTATAGTGGTACAATACTTTTAATGTCCAAAAGTATGTGTTTGTATTATGTATTAAGGTTTGTTCTTAAATTTGTTAAAAAAAACTAGCCTGTAATTTGTTTTTTAATAAAACTTAACTTAAATAACCTTAATTTTAAGCATCGCTTACTTACAATAAAAGTAACTTTGTTTAGTTAATAAAACTAAGGTTTTTATCATATTTCCCATGTTAAAAAGAAGCCGAATTAAATTAACTTTATTTAGGTGTTTAGATTAAACAACCAGGTATACAACCATCTCGGACTTTAAGTAGTGTAAAGTTTAGATAGAAGGTTACAACGGAAAATTTAATAAAGTTAAACATTGCATATTTAGAAACAAGAATTTTTGCCTGTAAAATTTAATATAGTTAATTATAGGTTTTCATAACACCTTAAATTCATTTAGCAGCGAATATATTTGTCAATTCTAAATATCTGTTTGAAGTGTTTAAACATTAATTATATTTAGTTTAAAGTATGTATCAAGCACAAGAACTGTCTGTTTACTGATTTTTTGTTGTTTTTATTTAATTAAACTTTAATATAACCTTTTTACATAATTTAAAGTTTAAAGACTCAACATGATTTCTAATTTTCACATATATTTAAAAATCTAAAAAAACAAATAAGTTTTATTATTAAGTATCACCTTACCAAGTATGTTCATTATCTTTTTATATACTTAATTGTAACGTTTGATTCAAAAATAATGTTTAATAAAAATTTAAAAAACTTTTTTCCGGTGCATAGCTTTTTCAAAACATTTAAAATCACTCATTTTATTATAAATAATCCGTTGTAAAGATCTTTCAACTAAGACTTTACAACAAAAATATTTTATTAAAAATAAACTAAAATAAAACTGTATTATACAGTAACCTGCCACTTAGGAACACACTTAATAGGTACGCCCTGCCGGTATGGTACGCACTTTTTAGCTAAAAAACGCTGTGTTCAAAATGCAATTTTGTTTTACTTTGATGTTTAAAAAACTTTAAAATAGTATTTCAAAACTATTGTATTTTAAAATAAATTCAACCGTATGAAATTTTAAGAAACTGAAAGAAAAGGAACCCGAAAATAAGTCATGAACTTATAAATTGAATATCAAATCAAAAATTTAAAACAAACATATTACTGTTTATTTATTTAACGTAAATAACGAACAGTGCAATTTAATTTTGCATTACCGTGATTCAAACATAGGAGTAAAATATACATAAAAATTCGTATAAAATTTAGATAAAGAAAATAATGAACAGTGCAATTGATATTTAGCCTAAGTGACCTCAGATTGTGGTAAACATGATAAATACATATTCACAAAACAAGTAAAAAGTAACCTTTTAAAATTAACAAGATTTTTATACACTCTTTTTTAAATCCATTACTGCTAATATTAACTATAGAATCTACAGTCTACTATGAGCACCACACCATTTTATTCTTTACTGTAGTGTTTTCTACCAAGACAACCAGTTAAAATACAAAAAAAAAAAACTAAATAATAAGTAAGCATGAATAAATTTATAGCTGTAAACCAGTGGCGTAGCGTGGTATTTTGGTCAGAGGGTGCACAATTTTTTTTCTCGAAAAATCCCCTAAGTAAAGACTTTTGTATTTAACTATAAAAAATCTTTTTTATAGTTACCTATAAAAAGATCTTTTTATAATTAATATAACTAGCATAAATTCATTAAATGAAATAAATTTGTCGTCATTGTTCTAAAAAATAATTATACACTACAAAATTAAACAATTTAGAAAAAATATCAACTTAATTAGAATTACTTATACTTGCACAAATATAAACTTACTAAATATTTTTTATTTTTATAACTACAGTAAAGTTTATATCTATAGAAAATAAATTAGTGATCTACCGAATCCAGAAATTTTGGACTTGGCCGAATCCGAGTCTTAATTTTATATTAGGATTCGGCAGAATCCGAATCTTTTAATAATTGGAATCCGAAAGTTTAAATATGCTTGTTATGTAAGCACAATATAAATTTATAAATAATAATTACGTATTAAATTATAACTTATTTCGTAAAAAAAAAGTTTCAACTATATTTTAACGTATTAATAAATAAATACATTTAATTTTAGAATAATTTATTTTAAAATTGAAAAAAGAAACGAGTGTCTTTCTCGAAAAAAAATTAAGCTACATACATAAAACTTAGTTTCAATATTTTGATGTCCATGCAAGCGACATTAACGATTAAGTTGTACTTTTGCTATGTAAAATAAATAAACTATAAACTTTAATAAATGCTTAAAGCAGAAAAGATATCACAAAAAGTGTTAAAACAATTTACGTTTAATTTAAGAATTAGTTCTTATTTTAACCATAAACGAATCAGAACATAAACGTTTACAAGTGTTCATACTTATAGAACAAAGTGCAATTGAAAAAACATGGAGCCGTAATAAATTGAAATATAATACCAACTGTAGTAAAGGCTTAATGAAAAACAGGAATTACAATTGTAATAAAAAGTTTTTAAATTCCACTTAGGAGTACACTTTTACCATAAAAAAAAAAGATTAACTTAAGCAAAAGATGTCACTGGTATACTACAAAATATTATTCCTGTTTTTTTAAGTTGTTGTGAGAAATAAAAGTTTTTCGCCGGTCTTTGGAAGCAATCGATTGCATTTTTGCTCGTACAAATTCCCAGCTTCAGAAAATTTTATTTTAGAATACACAGAACATGATGGTGAAGTAAGATATTTCGTTGCAAAATTGGCAAGGTATGAGTATTTTGTCTTGTTCAAACTCTACTAGTTTAAGATTTCATCCTCTTCAGTTTCTGCATTCAAATTTTCTGTAGCAAAAAAGCCCTTTATTTCTGCTTCAGTTTCTTCATCAATTAAATCTTGTTGCTCGTCCTCCTGTGTAGCTGTGTTTGAATATATTTCAAACAAAGAATAGTAAGTTGAAAACTTCTTCGGATCAAAATTTACATAGTGTTGTCGTTTTGGTTTATCTGGTGGCAATATAGGAGAATCACCACTTTGGTTAGCCTCGAAACAATTACACTTTTCAACATTTAATTTTAGCTGCTCTTCAACATTATTTTGAGGTAAGAAGGGAAAGCGTAAAATCGATATCGTGGATCTAGAGCTGATGTGACTAACAGTAATTTATTGTCATTCAGGTTAAAGTTGTTGTTATTTGTATAGAACCTACTTTTGCAAGCATCTCCTACAACATTGGATAAGGTTTTACAAACATGATACTTCTTTTGAATTTTCATAAAAGTTAAATTCCTTTTTTATTGATTTTGCATGCAGGATCATGCTTGAGAAACTACCTTAGATATTTATTAAAAATTAAAACTACCCTGAGTTTCCCAAAACCTCCAAGAGATTTACTAAAATATAAAAGTACCCTGCGTTTTCCTGAGTACACTGAGTGTTTGGCAACTCTTGATTGCTATTATTAATAAAAGCTAACAAATCAATTATTTATAAATACTTTTTTTTGTAAACTGTACTTCCGCACTAAAAACAACATAATATTAGCCACATCATTTATTCAAAGCTGTTTTCTTTAAATACATATATCAAATAAAGGTCTCCAGTCTCCACTTATTGCTAAAGACAGGGTTCCCAATTTTTTTTGGCAAATTTTCTCCAGGTTTTTAAAAGTACACATTTTTTCGTTTATTTTTAGTTTAAAGTTTAGTTTAGATTAAAAACTATGTTAAATTGTATAAAATCATTGAAAAGATACTGTTAAGCTACTTTAAAAGTGTTTTTTAATAAAAAAGTTGTGATGATAACAAAAAGTTTTTATCTAAATGATAGACTTTTTGTGTCAAATCAAAATTTCACTATTTAACATGAAAAAATTGTTTAAGATTCCAGTTTTTTTTTCAAAATTTCTCAAATTCCATATTTTTTCAGGTTTTTTAGTCTAAATTTTCTAATTCCAGAGTTCCGGGTTTTTTTGCAACCCTGTAAAGAGAATGATATAAGTTCAATTATTTTAAGATTTTTTTTTCATAGCAATCTTTTATCCAAAAAATAGATCATTAAATAAAATATAAAGTCTTTAAAATTTTGTTACCTATGGATGTTGGTGGGCAAACATCCAAAGTTTTAGTTAGGTCTGGTTGACTGTCTGTGGGTAGAGTGTCAACCTGACCTGATTGTCCATACTTTTCCTGCATACGGGTCGACTTCTAGCACGTTTGTGCTTAGGACCCTTTGCAGACAGATCGGTATTTGTATAACTTAAACGAGACATAATAATAATAATAATAAAATACTTTTATACTAACTTGTTATAATGTATCAGTGCATTTTATCTATTAATACTAAAGACTGTTCTAGACTAGTTTATGTAAATTAGGCAAGATAGTTTGGTTGATGTATCAAATATACAAAAGAACCAGACAACAATAATGCAAAATTTCTTACTCAGGAAGTAAAAGCCGCTATTAAAACTTATATAAATCACTAGGCAAAAGTGTTTTGATGAAATGTTGCCTTATTTCTTATAAATGCAGCCAGCTCTAAATACTCTTTTATTATTCGTAGTTTAACAAATGCAAGTAGTTGCAGCAGTTCATTACAACTATTGTTAACAGATTTTTTCTTTAGAACACTGTTTTTAAAATAAAATATTAAATGTTTGAAGTTATAACATTCAGTTCATAAACTAGAATAATCAGTTACATAAATAAAATATTAACAAAAAGTATATAGCTAAAAGTACGCAAGCATCTGCTTAAATGTTACATATTTAAGTTGCATTTTTTCTTTGTATAAATAATGCAGCAGTCCATTACAACGAGCAAACATAAAAAAAATAAACATATGATGAATATAAAAGAGCGGTTATCCAAAAAGCTGAGATTAAACGCCTTAACTATGTACTTGTTTTTATTTCAGAGTCTAGCAAAAATAATTCATCATAGATTCTAAATTTAAATTAATAAGACTTTTATAAGTTTGAAAAACCATTTTTTTATGCACTCAAGCGTAAAATCATTAACTAGTTTTACAGTTCATTTAACTTTTGACAAACAGTTAAGTAAAGTTCAAAAACTCTAAAGTGGTCTAACGAATCCAAAATTTCGGATTTAGCCGAGTCCGAATCTTATTTTAAAATTAGGGTTTGGCCGAATCCGAGTCTTGGATTCGGTAGATCACTAAAATAGATATAATTAAATAAAACGAAAATATCTGTTTTATTTACGAAAAAAATATCAATCTCTATAATATACAATACAACTGTGATAACAGCACCTCATTGCACATTATATATATAACACAAAGTTTTTTTTTGTAAAATAAAGTGAAATGTTATTAATAAAATAGATTGCTTGCTTATTTAATGTAAGTTAGGTTAAAATGCTAAAAAATTAAAATAAAGTTAAAGCAAGATAAACTTAGCTTATTGCTTTTTTTACTTTTAATTAAATACAAATCAAAAGTTGTGAAAAAAGAAACATTAAACGAAAAATGTAAAACACAAGACATAGTTAAAAACTGTTTTATGGCAAGTTTGAAACGAAAGACTCAACGACAATAAAACTGAATATCTAAAGAACAAGAAAAAAACATAAAAAAGTATTTTTTCAAGTAATTAATGAAATGTAAAACTTTTTATATTTTAAAACATATTCTATTGCAACTAACTTGAAAAATAATACCAAAGTTATCAAAGTTTTCTGTAGAAACTAGCAATTAAATTTCTTTTAAATAACTTTTTTTTGGTATTACCTTTATATAAAAAATTGAGACAACAATTCATTTTGCAGTATATTTTATTTTTTGTGAACTAAAAATTTTTCAATCTACCTTTTCAATAGTTCTTGTAGATAACTAAATAGATTTTTGTAAAATACTAAACTTAATAAAATTGTAAGATTATGCGTCATAATAGGTAAATAAATTTATATGTACTATGCGATGCTATTATAAAGTTGTTTAAAAAATTTAAAGTATAAAGCTTAAGTACTAGAAATTGAAAGCATTAATAGCAATTTTAATAAGAGGAAACCGACTTATTTAAACTTTCTTTAAAATAATATTAAACAACAAAAACAAAACTTAGTAGCGAATTTACAATAATTTAAACAAATTAGAGTTATAAACAAATTTTTGTTTGCACAAATTTGGCTGATTGGTTTTTATAAATATAGATTCTAAAACACTTAAATGATACATGTTACGTCCTTTACAAACAATTGAAAACATATTATCGTTATAGTTTTTTGCGCATTCTAAATTATTTAACAAGTGTTCACCTTTTGCTGATTGACTTTTTATTGGCTTATTAGTCCCATAGATCATCCAGTTTCTTAAGGCGTTGGTCACGTGTTGGTCCCTTCTTATGTGGAATCGTTGCGAAGTTCTCCCAATATAATCACTATCACAGTGGCATTTGTACTTATAGATTTAGGAAAACCCCTTTACGGGATTGTTAAAGATCTCACTCCTGATCCAGAAAAATGCAACATAATCTATAAGTACAAATGATAAATAAGATTAGGTTTAGCTTTATGGTTTGTTTAGAAAATTTTAGCATTTGTCCTTGTAGAAAATCTATCATAACTTTTATACTACTGCGGTGCACTACATTAGTTGCGTTCTTTTTGAGTCTTAATTATTATGAAAATTTTTAAAAATACATCATTAAATTTATTCTTATTGAAATTTGCATCAAAGTCGGTACACACTTATGCTTACGCACCGAATCAGTATATTTGGTAATTGGTATTAAAGTTTTTTTTAACTTTTCGAATAGTAGATAAACATAGTTGAAAAAAAGCAAACTAAGCAGGCGAATAAATAATAAAGGAAAAAGATAATACATTGTTTTTTTTACTTCTTTTTTTTTAGAAGGCACGCATGCGCCAGTGTCCCTCCCCACGCTACGCCCCTGCTGTAAACTATATATTTTGAACAAATACAATTCATTTAATGCTCGATCAGTTTTTTTAATTTTTTTCTTCTAAATTAGTAATTGATTATGTATACTAAGTAAAATTTAAAGTGCAAAAACAATACAAGATAGATTTAAAAACTTTGTTGGTTGAATATAAAAACAATTATTAGTCTATAAACATTTTAAACGTGTTTGTATTAGACTTGATTTAGGTAGTTAAAGACCAAAATTTCCTTGGTACGCACCAGTGGCGTAGCGTGGTATTTTGGTCAGGGGGTGCGCAACTTTTTTTCTCAAAATATCCCCTAAATTAAAACTTTTGTAACTAGCTATAAAAAGATCTTTTTATAAGTAATATATATAATTGAAACAAATTAATTAAGTAAAATAACTTCGAAGTAACTGTTTTAAAAAGTACTTATATATTACAAAATTAAACAACTAAAAAAAAGTATAAACTTTATTAGAACTACTTATACTTGCACAAATGTTAACTTACTAAATAAAAATTGTTTTTACTACTAACAGTAAATTTTATATCTTTAAAAATTAATATATTCAATAAAACGAAAGTATCTGTTTTATTTACAAAAAAAATATCAATCTCTTTTATATACAATATAACAGTGATAACAACACCTCATTGCACTTAATTTAAATAAAGTTATACAGAAGTTAAAATAGACCAACTTTATAATTGTTATTACAATTTATTACAACTTTGTAAAATAGTTAAAAGTGTACTTTTTAAATTTAATTCATCTGATTGTATTTGTTTAAAATAAAAATCACAAACAAAGTTTATTTCTCATAGGCCGACACGCTTTTTCTTGTATGTTTACAAAAATAAAGATCAGAAAACTAGCATTAGTCTTAACATCTATTGTAGCATAAAAAAAAACTTGAAAAATTGTTTAATTTTTCTTTAAGCGTGACGTATTTTTGTTATACTACTGCGGTGCACTAACTAGTTGCGTACTTTTTGAGAAGTTATAAATTTTTTCCTTATGGAGTTTTTCATCAACATCGGTGCGCATTTGCAATTACGCACCGAATCAGTATATTGGGTAATTTTCCTAACTTGTCACTAGTTGGAATTCAAAATTTCGTTTAACTTTTTGAATACTAGATAAACATAGTAAAAAAAAGGCAAATTAAGCAGAAAAAATAAACAATAAAGGATAAAGATATTACATTCTTTTTTTTTACTTCTTTTCTTTTTTTAGGTGGCACGCATGCGCCAGTGTCTCTCCCCACGCTACGCCCCTGGTACGCACTGCCGCTTGGGTACGCACTTTTGTTCTGTGTTCAGTGCGTACCTAGTTAACAGGTAACTGTAATTAAGACATTTAAAAAGTTATAAAATGACGTAATAGTTAAGTGTACAGTTTTTATTTTTACTTACCTTAAATCTAGATATAAAACTAGTAGTTATGTCGTGTCATAATTGATGTTTTGTTATAATTTTAAATTGCTGTGTAAACTTCTTTATCTTACAAAGTAACTTACACTTAAATTTTTGTGATGCTGAAAATGGTTCAAATTTATAATGTCTTACAGTTATTCTAAATGTTAAAAAAAGAAAAATAGCTGTTCTTAAATTTCAACGAACGTATTCCGTTTAGATCTCTTTTAATAAAAATTATTAGTAAAATATGTTTTTTAAATTAAAACTGGTGACCTACCGGTTCCGGTCGAAACCGGATCTTTTTTTAAACTCACTAAGTTCTTTAGAAACTACTTTGTAGTTTTCAAGAGCATTCTCAGATTTCCGCCTCATCATTAAAAAATCTAAAATTGATAGTCCAATTGGTAAGGACTTGACTGACTAAAAGACTTTAAGATAACAAAAAATTAAAGATTCTTATCAAGTCTAACTTTTATTGTGTCTGTGTATATAGTGATATAATAGCATTGCGAAACGTGAGCCTTGTTAATGTGCTGAAGAGAAAAAACACACTTCACTGACAAAACCTCCGTCGTATCATGAAAGTTGGATGGCAACACAAGATCACAAACAAAGAAGTTTTGTGACGTACTTGTTTAAGTACAATATATTTTCCCTCAGCCATCAAAAGGTTCGTTGGCCAGATCAATTTCTGAGGATGGGCAACAAGCGAATTCCAACTTCTTTCTTGTACAGCAAGTTGGTTGTTGGCAGACGCAATTGTGTTGTTCAACTTTTTTCTAAAGACGTCTGCAACCAAAAAATATGTTGGAGCTTAAATATCAGCTCTGATGAATGAGAGGAGAAGGTTGATGACTGCGAAAAATGGCGAACTTCTATTTTCAAAATACTCAAAAAGTGAGAAAATAAATACTTTAAGAAACCTAAGGAGACACATAAGTTATATAAAAGGTATTAATTAATTTTGGTATTATTTTTTTTTTTCGTACCACTGTGTTTCTTCGTTTTTAGATTTGTTTATTTTGGAAATGATAACTTTTTTTACAACACGCAAAGCTGATTTCTGCTGTTCGCGGGCCTAGTGTTTTTGTTAATTATTTATAAGTTTATCTGGTTAATCTAGCTTTCAAAATTTTTATTTTTTTAAATTAAAGTCACTTAAAACTTTAAAAGCTAGTTTAAAACAGTTTAAATATAAGTATATATGATAAAAAAGTTAACTTCAGTAAAAAGACACATAAGACTTTTATTTAAAAAAGATAACAACACTCATTTGATTATTATTTATTGTTAAGTATTTTATAATAATGCTTATCAAAACAGTATCTTAGTATTCTAAACTGAAATAAAAGTATATTGAAAACAAAACGTTTAAATGTTTACAAAATACGAAATAACATAAAAATCGAGTGTAAAATTAGGAGCAGTGGAGAAGTATAAATCAAAGTAGTGCCTTTTTAAATTCAAATATCATCCAAAAATATTGTTTAATTTTATCTTAAATTAAGGACTTTATTAAAACCAACGAACAATATTACATATATAGGTATTTCTTAACTTTTTTCTTCAATGTTGTATAGGGTTCTTATTAAAGTAATAAGTTTTGTTTAAAAACCAAAATAATTTATAGTTTAAATTTGTTTTGTTTTATCTTCTACAACTCAACTGTGCTATGAGGACAATTTATTAGATGTATTTATTGTCATACACCTCAAAAACTACATAGGGAGCCTTACCTGTTTTTTCCCAGGTGAAGGCACTTATGATACGGACGCTAAAAGTAAAAAAAAAAAAAATGTTTTGTTGTACAAAACCTTATTACGAGGTTGCAAGCAATGTTTTAAAGTCTGGTGGCATCACAGATTTAAACCACGAGAACAGAAAATATAACTTTTAGTGTTATATACTGTTTTGAAGTTTTTGTATCAGAAAAAGTATCAAGTAAAGTTTATTAAAATGAATTAAATAACTATTACTTTTTCAATAAGTTTTATTTTTTCGGAATTTATGTATGTAAATAAAAAAAATAAGGTTGTATGGTGTTATAACTTTGGTTTAAGTTTTATGTATTGTCATCTAATTTAAGTAAGTTATTGTTCTATGACAGGGGTCGGCAAACTGCGGCCCGCGGGCCAAATGCGGCCCGCGAAGGGTAAATCTGCGGTCCGCGAGCACGTTATTTTTTTGAATGTAATGCGGCCCGCGAAAGAAAGTTTTGCGGCCCTGAGCAAAAATATATTTTAAGTCAAACTTATTTGATTAATTTAGTTTTAAGTCCCTGTATAACATTTTAAAAGAATTAAAAGACTTTACTGATTTAGCTTAAAGATGTGAAAAAATTAGGTTAGCGTTCCAGTAGGTTTTTTTTTAAATTTCATTATAACTTCCTTTATACAACAGCAATTTATTTAGTGAAAAAAAAGTGTAAAAATGCTTTGAATTAGTAACATAGTTATATAATACCTTTTTAGTAAATAAACTAAATGTAAATGTTTTCCGTTTTGTACATAAGTTATGCACAGTAATTAACTAAAATGTCATTCTTTACAGTTTTGTTTTTTTACACGTTTTTTATACCTAAGTATCTATTACAGATGTTTTATTACTAAATGTTATATTTTAGTGTGCACAAAAACATTTATAATAGTATAATAATAAGAAACAAGGTAAATTTTATTTTGGTTTTGACACCTTTGATTTTTTAGAAGTTTTCATTGCATTTTAAATTAATTAACAAAATGCACACCAATGAACAAAGAAGCTCATATTTAAAACCATTTTTCATTTAATACTGAACGAGATAAAATTTAGTTTATGCATAATTTTCTAACATTATTGTTTCTGCATGTAATATCTAAGTTTGAACAGACACATTTGAAACGAAATATATGACATAAATTAAAAAAGTTTTTCTTAGGTATACTTTTTGATTTTTCAAACAATATTTTTTGACAAAATAACTTAATTTTTATGCGTTGAATACTAATATAAACAGTTGCTGTTTTTTGTAGCTACCTATTTAATACAAACTGGATTGAGAAATGGTAATTTATTAAGTTTGTACATTTTTAATCATAATAGTTCAAATTCGATCAAATAAACAAAACAATACTCAGATTATGACTACTTGAAGACTTCAAATCCCAGGACAATTTAGTCATTTTTCAGTTTTTGACTTGAATTACTTTTTGTATGCTAAAATATCAGGCTAGTTTTAGTCACTCGGACTTTTTTGATTTAAAGAGTGGTAAACTAAATTTATGATGTATGTTTTGTTCAATGCACAGTGTTGGTTTGAATTAAAATATATTTTAAAATTCAAGTCTTGCAGCTGATATAATTTAACTTATAATTTATACTAGTTGTATACATATAAGTGTGAACAATTAGTATTGCCAAAAAATCCCAGAAAAGCTTGAAATTTGACAATTTATACGTAAAAAAATCTGAAAAAGCCCAGAATTTGAGAATTTTCGAAAAAACCTGGTATATTAAACAACTTTTACATGTAAAGTAATGAAGTTTCGATTTGACACAAAAAATCTACCATATAAATATTTTTAATTAAAAAACATTTAAAGTAGCTTAACAGTTTTATATAAAGTTTTCTATATAATTTAAGAAAGTTTTTTTTACCTTTAACTTAAATTTATACTAAAAATAGAAGCAAAAAGTTTTACTTTTAAAAACTTTATATTAGTGCATTGCACCTTTGCTTTTAAAATGTCTTTACCTATTGTTGTGCTTTGTATTGGAACTAACCTAAAAATTCTTCTAAAATGTCCAAATTAGTAAAAACACCTCTGATAAAAATTCTAAAATGAGAAATATCTGTTGTATCAGTTCTCTCATCTTAACAGATTGATTTAAGTCCTAATTTGGTTTATGCGGTTTAATAATCTTCAGACATTTGCTAAATACGACTTCTTGTTGATATTGAAGAAATAAACTAAAATATTTTACTAACGTCAAAATTATTCAAATAAGTTTTCAACTCTAAACGGTATCTTTTTTCACTTTTTTTTAGTCTATTTACATATTTATAATAATGATATTTTAGTTATGTATTTAATCTTGATTAAAAGAAAGTTTTTAGCTATTTGAACTTTTAATAAACTTATAATATAGTTCAGACATCTTTACTTTTGCTACTTTATAACTTGCCTTAACAGGTTTTTCTGATCATTCTGTAGTTACTGCAAATAATCATGTGCGTTGTTGAAACTGACTTGAACAATTTTTTTTTTTCGTTTCTCGCAATAACTCCAAACTAACGTATTATAGTTCTTGTAGCTCGTCTTATATTTTACATTTGCTCTTTAAAATGTAATATTTTTATTGCAGATAAAGAATTGCTATAATGCTCAATAAAAAATAGGTTTTTCTGATTCATAAATAGGTTATTAAAATTTTATACATTTATTAAAAATGTTTGAAACTTAATTGTCCATTCAAGCTGAATTACAACAATTTTTTTAGTATATAATTAACTCACTGTTAGTAAACTTCGATATTTCTTTATTTTGTGAACTTTATGTTGAACAGGGTTGCCAAACAAACAGGCTAGATTAAAAAATTTAAAATTCTAGACTAGGTTTAAGCTATTTAAGAAATTTTTATAAAACTCAGGTGTATCTGAAACTTTTATTTTAAACACTTTGAATAAATCCTCAAATTCTAAGAATAGTTTTTAAGACTGTAGTGTAGTTTACTATTTTTTTTTGTTTAATATACATTGTGCTTTATTATAATAATGATATTTTAGATATGTATTTAAGCTTGATTAAAAGAAAGTTTTTAGCTATTTTAACTTAAAATAAACTTTTAATATAATTCAGACATTTTTGCTTTTAAACTGGCAACCGTTTAAAAAACTAATTAATTCATAATCAGGTATTTTATTAAAGTATTCGAGGATTAGTTATGTTAAAAAATTAGATTTAGCTTATCTACAGTAAAAATGAGTATTAATTTTATTTGATTAACTATTAAATAAATTTTCTAAAGAGTGAAAACTATTTAAGACGCAAAAACTATTTTCAAAAGTTAACATTTTTTAAAATATGAAAAGGTGGTTCATAATATAAAAAATGTATAAAAGTGACCCATAAATGTTTTTCAAGCTCGGTTTTTATAGAGATTTAGGTTGTAAGTAAAATATAAATAACTTATTCAGTTTAACTCATTAAGTTTTTAAGAAAGTACATATTTTATTAAGACTTAAGTATATTAAACAATGTAAATTCTACTCCAATAGATTTTTATATATAAGGTAGGCATTTTATGTGTAGCTAAAAGTAATTTAAAGTAATAAAGTGAATATAAGTAAAACTATTTTTGGTGTGATCAAAACTAAAGTCAAAATATTCTTCAAATATCACTAAAACAAAAACTGTGGCCCGCGAAGATTTTGAAAACTTGAAATTTGGCCCTTAAGCATAAACTGCCTGCCGACCCCTATTCTATGAACTTGATTTTAGATTTTTTAATTATTTATGTATATGAATTAAATTCAAAACTAAGTTTAAATGCTTTATTTTGTTGGAAAATATTAAGTTAATAGTCAAATACAAAGAGATTTTAATCAAAATTAAAACTAAAACATGTTACTGAATACTTAAAAATAAGAACTTTTCGAATCCTTTTCAAATAGACTTGTACTTACATTTAGCAAAATTAGATTTAAAAAAACGATAGGAGTTTTTTGTTTGCTATAATACATTTAACTTTTCATATCAAGATAAATTTTTATAATTGAATTGTGCTTATTAAAACACTCCTGTTTCTATGGTAGTATGCACTTTAGTATGTGTTAATGATTTATTAACTTATACTAAAGTGCATACTACCATAGAAACAGGAGTGTTTTAATAAGCACAATTCAATTATAAAAATTTTGAATGTAGTAACTTTTCATAATACCTTACAAGGTAGTTCAATTATGTTATTTAAGTTTTTATAACAAATTTACGATTCGAAAAAATTATGATGTTTAGCACAACATGTTTTAAATAACATCTTTGTGTTACGTATTTTGGTGTGTTTTTTGAAAAATAAACAAATAACCTATTCGATTTCATTTAAACAACTATTTATAAGGTTAAAGTTTTAAATTGTTCGAAAAAAAATTTAATTTTACACTCAAAGATTATTAACAGTATAAGCATTTTTTCAAATAAAATTAAACTTTTCATAGAAAAACTTTAATGAGCAAAAAAATAAAAATGTCAAAGTTACTTAGATTACTGTCTATTTTACTGTTAATTTTTCCATCATTAAAAGCAATTAAAAAGAGTCTTTATTCACAAGCATGTTACTACATTTATGCTATAGTGTTTAACACAGTTAGTTGTTTATTTAAATTAGTTTTAAACTTATTTTTAGTGAGAATTTTTTCGTTTTATGATAAAAAAGTAAAAGTAAATGTTAAAAAGAAAGAAAACTAAATGTATACGATACATTAATGAATAAAATAAAATACTGTTCGAAATATATATTTAATCGTTTGCTAACAAAAGATCCTAGTGAAACAAGTTCACTGGAACATAAATATAAACAAGTTATACAGTAATCTTCCTTAAATTTACCAACATATGTTTCTGTGTGTTAACTAATCAACACACTTTAACTGGGTTCTGTAAAAAAATAATTACTGTAATATGAGAATAGAAGCATAGAATAAAGTAGGTGTATACATGTTTTCATTAAAATTAGAATAAAATAATTTACTACTGATTTTTACAGGTTAATGGTTGATAATAGGCAAAACACTTAATATTAAATCCGACTGCTATAAAACTATATAATATTTGTAGTTATTAAGTCTAATTAAGTACAGTAAACTAAAATACACAACAAAATAACAAATCATAATATAAACAAACCACTTACATTAATGGAAAGAAATACTGTTTCAAATTTTTTATCGTTGTCAACCATTGAACAAAATATATCCAATAATTACGTCACAATATATATGAAGATTAATCTTCATATTAATGTTTCATATTAATTGTTTTGCCTATTAATAACCTGTAAAATTGACCTGTAAAAATTTGTAGTAAATTATCTTATTTCATTTTATTTTAGTTTCAATGAAAACATGTATACACCTACTTTATTCTATGCTTCTATTCATATTACAGTAATTATTTTTTTACAGAACCCAGTTGAAGTGTGTTGATTAGTTAACACACAGAACCATATGTTGGTACAACAAAGGAAGGTAACTGTATAATTTGTTTTTATTTTATAAAATAAAATACATTATAACATTGTTTAATTTATTCTAAACACAATTTAGAAGTTTATTACTAAGTTATGTAGTTAACTTGGAGATTTAAAAAAATAAATATCAACTTTACTGTACACCAGTATTATCAGAAAATACATGTAGATTAAACAAAAAAATCAAATATGTTTATAAAATATTTTTATCAAGTTGTGTAAGTTTCTAGTTTATTTCCGGGTCTAAATTTGCAGATGTATTGCTTGTCAGAAGTCAACAGTACTTCAACTTCAAGATTTATAACTGATGCATATCCAAACAATACTAAGTTTTTAAGATTAGCAAACTACTCAATTGGTTTAGCCATTGCTACTTCGTTTCTTCGATTAACTTCTTTGAAGTTATGGATTTTGTTAGTTTGAAGTTTTGAAAATATTTTTATATTTATAGCGTAGTTTAAATTGGGACGATGAAATTTCGCAGATATTCAAAATTAGATGTTTGTGTATTATATGGCAATTTCGCTCAATTTTAAATTAATCTTTTTTACTAATAATTTTTAATTAAATTTAAAAACAGCCTAATTGATTCGTCTTGCTTAGTAAATATCATGTTCTTTAATTGGAACAAACAAAAGTATTGAAATTTTTACTTTAGGTCGTTGAAATTTAGTTATAACTTTTACATGTCTATTCTCTAGAAAAGTATACAAGCACGTTTCCAAAAAAAATATTGGAAGTTACTGTTCTTGCTTGATTTAAATAAAAAACATCTTAAATGCCTGTCTTGCTTTTTATATATCACAATTTTTACTTTGATTAAGCAAAGAAACTAAAAAAAAATTATAACCTTAAAAATCAATTAATTAATTTACATTTTTTTCTTTATACAGATAAACACGATTAGATTTAATGGAGCTTATAATTCCTACTCGACTTAAGCATAAAAAATTTTAAACGATTTTTCTGACTTCGATATCACAATTTTAATTTAGATTAAACAGAAACAGCAATAATTTTTTTTAATGATCTAAAATTCAAGCTGATTTTTTATGTGCTTTTTCGTTATAAAAGTTTTTTTTTCAGTATACGGTTTTAATTTAAATTTATGTACAATTTAAATATAAAATCTGATATCTATGAAGTAATTCGAATAGTTTAAGGTGATTTTTGTGAAATTGAAAATAATATTCAGAAGTTGTGAAGGTGAAATACTGTATCAAGTTTATTGCAAAAGTGTACTTTTATAAACAATAAACATATAAAAGACTAGCTGGTTTTTAGGTTTATCAAAAAAGAGTTCGATGTTTTTGTTTGTATTAATTAAAATATTTGTCTTTAAAGCAAGACGAATCGTTTAAGACATGTTTTATTTATTTAAAATTAAATTGTAAGTTGAATAGACTAATTAAGTTTGGGCAAAACTGCAAAAAGGTTTTCAAATTACATGAATCTCTGTTTTTGAATATCTGCAAAACTTCAGACTACTGCTTGGTTGTAGTTGAAGTGTGTTGACTCGCTCAACACACAGAAACATATGTCAGTGTAATAAAAGAAGGATACTGTATAATCTGTTATTATTATACACTCCAGTGAACTTGTTTCGCTAGGATCTTTATTAACTAACGATTAAATTTATATTTTGAGTAATTATTTAGATTTAATAAACTCAAATTCTGAAAAATTCATAAAGGGCGAGATCTAAAAAAAGGATTAAGAAAAATGCTAATGTAGGTCTAAATGTATAGAAATTGTGGTTTTTTTTTAATATTTATCAAAGAAAGCTGTACTAACTACTATAAAAATTTCAAATTTCTAGTAAGTTTTAAAAATTGTTTTAAACACACGTCAAAAAACATTTTAAACTTTTATAAAATTAAAAATGTTCGTGAGGATTAATTAAAAAGATTACAATTGAACAAAAAATAAAAGTTGTTAAAAGAGATAATTCACAATAACAAAGAACCAGTGGCGTAGCGTGGTATTTTGGTCAGGGGGTGCGCAAATTTTTTTCTCAAAAATTCCTCTAAATTAAAACTTTTGTAATTAGCTATAAAAAAACTTTTTATAAGTAATATAATTGAAATAAATTTATTAAGTAAAATAAGTTCGTTAACTGTTTTAAAAAATATTTATATATTACAAAATTAAACAATTAAATAAAAGTATAAATTTCATTAGAATTACTTATACTTGCAAAAATGTAAACTTACTAAATGAAAATAGTTTTTATTACTTATAATAAACTTTATATCTTTATAAATTAATATATTCAATAAAACGAAAGTATCTGTTTTATTTACGAAAAAAATATCAATCTCTTTTATATACAATACAACAGTGATAACAACACCTCAATGCACATAATTTTAATAAAGTTACACAGAAGTTAAAATAGACCAACTTTATAACTGTTATTACAGTTTATTACAACTTTGTAAAATAGTTAAAAGTATACTTTTTAAATTTAATTCATTTGATTGTATTTGTTTAAAATAAAAATCACAAACAAAGTTTATTTCTCATAGGCCGACACGGTTTTTCTTGTATGTTTACAAAAATAAAGTTCAGAAAACTAGCAGTAGTCTTAACAATGTAGCATAAAAAAAAAGTTTGTAAAATTGTTTAATTTTTCTTAAAGCGTGACGTATTTTTGTAAACTTTTTGTAGAAAAATAATCTGCCATAAGGTTATACTACAGCGGTGCGCTATATTATTTGCGTGCTTTTTGAGTGTAATTCTTATGAAGTTAATGAACTTATAAAATTTTTCCTTATGGAGTTTTTCATCAACATCGGTGCGCATTTGCAATTACGCACCGAATCAGTATATTGAGCAGAGATGTTAAAATGCTAAAAGTTACTATGGTAATTCAGCAATGAAGTGTTTTATTTTTGGTTTGTTTTAAGTTAGTAATTTCACGCTTGAGTAAACAAAGCAGAGCTTTTTAACATGTCTGATATTGAGTAGTAACATGTACTTTTCTAACTTGTCACTAATTGATATTCAAAATTTCGTTTAACTTTTTGAATACTAGATAAAAATAGTTGAAAAAAGGTAAATTAAGCAGAAAAAATAAACTATAAAGGATAAAGATATTACATTCGTTTTTTTACATTTTTCTTTTTTTGGGTGGCACGCATGCGCCAGTGTCCCTCCCCACGCTACGCCCCTGCTAAGAACTATTAGTATCCTGAACAAGACGTTAAAAGGTATCCAAGTGGTTCGCGACTCGATAATCGAAAAGTTCTTTCGTTCACTAGGTCTTTGGATCAAATATTTTAAGCGTTTTTTTTTTCGTTTATTAAACAATATTAGAATTTGAATTGTCGGAAATTGAATTATCAGAATATTAATAGTCGTGCACCCTTTAGATTTTGTAAAACGTCAACTTTTTAAAATTCTTTTACACAAAACAAAATTTTACCACAAAATTTCAATTAGATTTTTTTTTAAACAATAGTTTGATAAAAAACTAATTGAAATAGATAAATAAATTTTGATAAGGTCTTATAATTAGAATAGACAAACCTTTTTTATTAAACTTAAATTATACTAACAAAAATGGTTAAGTTTTTAAAGTACAAGTAAAGGTTTAATTGGTAATAAAACTTTCAAATACTCTTTAGCTGATAAAAAACAAAATGTTTTCAAGTTAAATCTAAAATTATTTTAGATTTGATGCGTTTATAAAATATTATAAACTTTATATGAATAAGCCGATGAAATAAAAAAAAAATTACTAAAAAATATTAATTATTTTTAACTAAATTGTTACTTTAGAGGCAGTGTATTGTATACTTTTATGATTAAATAAACAAAATACTTGTTGTTATACCTATTATTTTATTTCTAAATTATCTAAACAGGCTGTTTTCATTTTAGAGTTGTTCAGTTTTTTTAGTTTTTAAAATAATCATTAAAACTTCAGGTCTTTGTTTTCAAATATATTTAGTGTGATAACGATTTGTATTGTTTATTCCATGGATCCAAAAGAAGTTTCTTTTATTGCTGTTATAGTCGGAACTGCAAACTCTATTTGTTTCTGTAACTACGTAAGTCAAAGCAATTTAGATGAATAATACATATTTGAAAAATTAAAAAAGTATTATCGTCGTAACAAAAAGTTAATCAAATGTAGCTTTTAAAACATTTTTTGTTTAACTAAACATTTAATTTTGTTTAAGTTACTCATTTAAAAAAGGTTTGTTAATTCGGTAGGACTTTTTATGGGTAGTTTTAGATATTGGGTACTTTTGATTGCAGCAATTTTGCAAAAAAAGTACCCAATATTTTGATGACGTCATTAACTTTACTTTGGGTAGTTTTGAAGCTTAAACTTTGTAAACAAAGCAAAATTGCTGTCCAGGCCTATGATTAATTCACATTGTTTATTTTTTTAAATATGAAAATGCATAAATCTGAATAAAAACAATGAAATAGTACAAAACATTTCCCTTTGTTATTAAAGTTATAGAAATATAATTTCTAACTCTGATATTTTTTGTGTAAGTTACAATTTCAAACTCAAAACAAATTAAGCTATTATCTTTTTAATTTTTCCTTTTTAGTTTATTATTGATGACTTTAAGTCATTGAAAAAAATTAAACTAGTTTTACATAAGTTTTGTAATTCAATAAAACCTAGCACTTTTTTAGTTTGAAATAAAGCTAAAATGATGGTCATCAAACCTAGATGTTTATTGGAATCTTGGAATGTTGTATAAAATACTAGAATAACTTAAAATTCTGATGACTTTTTTTTATAGAAAAATAAATAATACTTGTAATTATAAAAGAATGTTAAATTAGGAAAAAATTGAACGAAATTTAAAAATATCTTAGTGTAGTTACAGGAAGGGTGTAGATCAGCTTTATTACAACTTGATGTTATTTTACAGATTTTTAAGTAAACCACAAGTAGCCTTATACAGATTTTTAATACTAAAACAAATTTTTGAGATAATAAATTATATTAGTGAGTACAATAGGTTTTTATTGTCATTTTTTATTTTGTTTTCTTTCTTTTTATAAATATTCAAAGATATATTTCCTTAAGATTTGACAGGGTTGCCAAAACACCTGGATCCAGGAACTTGACAGTTTAAACAAAAACTGAAAACACCTTGAGTCTGTGGAATAAAAAAAAAAAATTGGTATTTCAAACAAAAATCACCAAAAAATATGTGATTTTTAAACTATTTCTGCATGTAGAATAATAAAGTTTTGATTAGATATAATAAGTCTATCATATATATGAGTTTTTATTTCTATCAATAAATTTATTTAACTATAAACACATTTTAAGTATTTTTACAATATCTTTTTAGTGTTGTTATACTACTTAAGATAGTTATTTACCTTAAATTTATTAGTTTATGCTATAATAGATAGATCAATATATTTGTTACCTTAAAAACTTAGAAGTAACTCTGAAAACATGAAGAAAGTTTTAAAAATGTCTGTTTATAGTATTGATCTCAAAAACGTAGGAGTAGAAAGATTTTTAATAGTTTAAGTTAACCCCTATCATAAGGAACCTATTGTATTCTCCAACTTAAACAGGCTATTTCTCACAAAACTTTTTTATTATAAAATTTCTGTAAAAAGTAACTCAGAGCTTAGTTAAAATTCAACAAAGTAAGATCAAGTTATACAAAAAAGACAAACCCCACCCTCTCCAAGCCCTAAGTATTTTTTATTATTATTAAACTAAATTTAATGTTTTACTAACAGGTATATTTGTAGTGTTAAGTTACTAAAATGGCAAAAGAAGCATTTAATTTCATTCAAAAGTGGAAACACTTAAGTGAAAAAGATTTTACAGAGATTTTTTTGAAAGAACTTCCTAAGTTTGGTTTAGGGCCACTTGACCCATATCGAGAAAATGTACAATTTGAACCACCTCAAAAGGTTGATGATGTTGCAGTCAAACTACAATTAGGGTTACCCACAGACTGCATACCAATCCAAAACTCAGGGGCTGGGGATTGTTTGTTTAAGGCTATTTTCCAGTGCCTGTATGGCGTTGAAGACCGTCATAGAAAAATTAGGTTAAAAGTATTTATTTGGATGGTTAAAAATAAAGATGCAGTTGTACAAATAAGAGAAAAGTACATACACTTTACATTTGACTCTGTATTTTCTTTAACAATGCAAGTGGGAACACCATAAACGTGGATGGGAGTTGCCCATATTGCATGCAGTGCAATGGCACTTAATATACATATAAATACATTCTACCCATATGTAAATGGTCTAGAAAATACTATAGCCAAATTGCTTAACACAATTTTTAATTGTAAAGTTTATGGAAATGAAGTAAGTATTGTAATTCAATGGTCTTCCATAACTTTTGTTACTAATAAATATTGGCAGCCAAATCATTTTGTTAGTTTGGTAAGTAAATTTAAGCAAAACAGTAAATTCAAAATAAGTAAAAGGAGAATTATAATTGTTGACAGCGATGATAAAGACAGTGATGATTTTTCAAATGCTAGTGTTAATGTTGATTCAAGTTTAAGTGAGAATTTGTTTAAAACAGTTAAAAGAGCCTCAAACAACTTATTCCAGTGATAGTTCAGATGATTTTGTAAATAATTTTAATGCTAAAAAAAAAAGGTGGTAATTTTTATAACACAAAACACTTTTTAAGCCTACTGAAAGAAAAAAAAAATATTGTTATGTTCAACAACCTTATTTAAAAAATAATACAGATAACAAAGATATTGTCAATAATATAGATGGTATATATATATCAAACCTTATACTGAAATTAAAAGGCATAAAGATATTTTTAAGGTTTTAGAAAAGTGTGACAAAGTTTTACTTGTTGTACCAAAGATTATGAAAAGTAATGTGCAATTTGTTTTAAATAAATTTAGTTTAAGATTGGAATACTATCTATGGGTGATCCCAATTGTAATTTGACTGCAACTCTATTAACCTCATATGTATCAAAGTGTACACTTTGTCAAGTGTTAAGTGGCTCTAAACAAACTTAGGAACTTCACTTAAATAAAATTTTTTGAACTCTTTTTCACATACTTTTATTGTGATTGAACTAAAGTACTATATTTGCCTGTATAAATTATTAGTGCACAAGTAGTTACCTAGGACTAATGATATTTCATTTTTTTGTTATACTAAAAAGTGTATCTTTTAGTATTTCTTTTTAGTTTCTTTATTTGTTAGATTTATCTTTGTTTTTGTTAAGTGCTGTTTTAGTTCAATTGTAAAAATAAATTTTTATCTGAGTTAGTCTGTTTCAATTTTTGACCATATAATTAAAAGTAAATCATGGTTACATACTTAACTGCTTATTTTATAAAATCAGATTTGTGTTTTTTTATGATCTATAACTGTCAGTAAACATTTAAACTAGATTTTTTGTGTTAATTTTCTGTAGTATTAATATTAATAACTGAAAATTGCTTATTTTAAACAAGATTACCTAGGACTAATGATATTTCATTTTTTGTTATACTAAAGATTGTATGTTTTAGATTTATATACCTGTTTTTAATTTTTCAACATATTTAACGGAAGAAATTGTTTGTTTTTATATTAAAAAGTTTAAGTATTAAACGTATTATAGATAGATGTTTTGTTTTCTGCTTTTAAAAAAACAATTTTTTCAAAATATGTTTGGATTATTTTAAATACTTAAGATAAGTGAATTTTTTATTGTGTTTTATAATAAATTATGAATCTTATACATTTAGGAAATATAACGTTTTTTTTTTAAGTTGTTGTGTGTGTGAAAAATTAACATAGTTTAAAATAATAATTTTTTAACAAATGCGAAAATGTTTCATTTCTTTATTTATTAATTAAAATTACAGGAGATACTTATTTTTTGTATACAACTAAAGTTAACTTTGAATTCGATTTAAAGTTTATAGTATAATAAAATGTTATAGTTATAATTGAATAATTTTACAGTTTTAACTTAAGCTTTAACTAGAAATAAGAGCAAGTAATAAAATTTGTTAAAAATAAATTTTAGAACCCTTATGGCAGGTTTAAAGTATAATTCTGATAAACAGCTTACAATAAATTAAAACTTTACTAGGTTTTTGTTTTTAAACAAAATGAGAGTAGTATCTTTAGATTTATTTTGAAACTAAATTGGTTATTTATGCCTTATTTTAGTTTATCTATACACACCACATTACCGGCTTTAATCATTATATTAACTGGTCAAGTATGTTTTTTACGGAAATCATAACATAGAAGAAGTCTTATTGTATCATGTTAAATAAGTTTCAAATGTATGATTTCAAAATTACTAGTAATTACAGTTTAATTAGTGTTCTTCTGTAGTTATAACTTAGTAAATAAGTTTATAAAGTACACATGACTCAAAGAAAATTACATATAAATTAAAAACAACCCACTTTATAATTGTCATTACATTTCATTAAAACTTAGTAAATATTTAAAATAGTTTTTTATTTTATTTCTATATATGTGGTTGAATTTGTTTACAATTAAAAATTACATAGAAAGCGTATTTTTTATAAACAGAGACGCTTGTTCTTAAGTTTACAAAAATAAAGCTCCAAAAATTAGCAGTACGACTTTTAATGAAGCCATTTATATAGAATTTTTAAATGTAAAATTGTTCAATTTACTTTTCAGCGCGACGTATTTTTACAACTTTTTTGTATAATTTTAAAATCAAAACTACCCAAAGTATGCTATGACGTCATCAAAATATTGGAGCCTTTTTTTGCAAAATTGCTGCAATTATACTCATGAAAAGTACCCAATATTGCTCGAAAAAAAACTACCCATAAAAAGTCCTACCCTTGTTAATTAATTTCATTTAGCGCGTCATCAGATTAATCTTGCTAAAAACTGATAATAATATAGTGTAAATCTAGTTATATACAATGATTTTGAAATGTCTAGCTAAAAGTAGTTACGTCATAGTATAAAAGTCTGTTTAAAAGGTTTAAATTAGAGTAAAGTTATACTTTGTTGATTTGAAGTTTTTATAAGACAAAATTGTTAAAACAAAAGCACTTAAGATAGTAGAAATTTTACTTGAAACTAAATTTAATAAAAAATACATTAAAAAATACGACAACAATAATACTAAAAACACGCTATTTATGAAGTTTTAAATTGTAAAAATCTCTTTGTTTGCAAATTTTCGGCTCGCGAGTTCTAATAAACAAAGGTTCTAGAACTGAGAGATGGTAAGAGTTTCTCGCTCTGGATAAAATTTTGAACTTACTCTCCAGGTAGTTCTCAGCATAACTAGGGTTTTCGAGGAGGTGTTCATTAATAGATGATTGTTCACCTTTGGCTTAACGTCGTACCTTTTTCTTATTTGTATCACCTATTTACGATTTAATGCACTATGGTACATGCTCCGCTCCTTGATACGTGTTTTCTAATGTCTTCAAGTCTGCAAATGCAGCAACTTTCACAGTAGCATTGAAGTTTATAAACTATAAAACTTTTTTTCTGGTACGGTCGTTGGGTCTTTTCCGCTAAGGTTGAGTTCTGGGACTTACTGCAAAACATATTTTGCTGGTCATATTTATTATCTTTCTTTCAATGAGTTTTGAATTAACTCAATGTAGAGTATAAGTAAACATCGGCATTTTTCTGGATTAAAAAGTTAGATTCTTTTTTATCTGAGTTGTGTGGATGATATTTTTATAATAACAACTACATTGGGCAAAATTAAATACATTTGAAAACAAGTATCTATTAATCCAGAATTTATTTAATCGTACATAGGTGATACAAACAAGAAAAAAAGTTTAGCTGTCAGAAATGCAATGAAAAGGTTTTCTACAGCACAACACTTAGTCAACAATCCTAACTGTGGTGATAATTTTGAAGTTCTTAGGTTTAGTGTTTTGAGACATTTTTTGAATAGTTTTGATTTTATAAGAATTAAAGCTACTATCATCTATTTAAACAAACTTAAGTAATTGAAATAATAATAATTCGATTTACTATTGGTAAAAAAAATACATGAATATAAAGCAGTAGCTAACACTTTGAAGAATACTTTTACAAGTTAAACAACACATCTAATATGCAAATCATTTTACTTTATTTTTTACTGCTTCTGTGTACATTGGGAATCATTAAATTAAATGATTTTTTTAAACATTCATACTTAATTCAAAATGGTAAAATTCACTTAACTACGAAGTAAAATACTGTGAGAAAGCAAAACTTTGTTTGTTCACGTTTTAAGGCCTAATTAGTAAAATTTATTTTAATTAATTAAAAAGTATCTCGTGAATTGAATAGAAGTTAATTAAACCCTAGGGCCTTTAAGATTAATTTTAAATATAATAACAATAAACAGGCTACAAATTTTAAAGTGGGCCAGATTAATCTGTTTTATATTGTTTTTTTTATAACATTTGTAAACTAAGAAATACAAAATGTTTATAAATAATTTTAATAATCTTTGATACAAAATACTAAGCTACTTCAAAAAACAGTTTATAGTTTAATGTTTTCAATTAAAAAAGTTTGTAACTTATAGAAGTATAAAAACTTGTACAGTTTCTCACTCTTTGTCTTACAAAAGAAATGCCAATAAATACAAGAAAGTTTAGAATATATGTAACGCCAAGTCTAAATATAGGAATTTTATGTATTTTGTCAAAAGTCGAGCTTAATGAAAAGTAAGTTATTTTTAAATAATTTTAAATGAGTTAAATATATAAACTTACAGATAAATCTTCCGCTCTAGTTAAATATTTATGTTTTAATTTAAACAGCACTAGTTCTTATCAAGCATTTTTATAAAAACGATTACCTTAACTTAGGCTTCCTTGAACAACCTTTAGTTTGATGTACACTTGCTGTTATTTCAGTAATATTCACCTCCTTATTTTAAATAGATTTAATTAATTTTGAAAATTTATATAAAAATAAATGCAAGTTTTAACTTAAATTTAATAATTTATACTGATTTTTTTATTAAGTTCTTAAGTTTTTTTAAATTTAACATCAACATTTGCTTTTAAAAAAAGCTTCCTCAACTAATATAAAGATTATAAATAAGTGAAAACAATTAAAACAACAAAGTGGTATTATTCTCCTCAAACTATTGATTCCATTAAATCTTTTCGCTATAGTTAAAAAATTTTTAATAACAAATATATTTTTGTTCTTTCTATAAATGCCTTGTTATAGTTATAGAAATAAAACATGTTTTATTGACAGTAATCAATTATTTTAAACGATTTATTTTAGTTTTATATTTTTTATGAGTTTAAGTAAATTTATAACTTGACTTAGTACTAGTTAAAGTTCAATAAAAATTAAAATAGAATAAAAAGTATAAAATAAAAATTCTTAAATATCTCCAAAATCGATTTATTTTTATAAATAAAGCTTTTTATAAAATTGGTTAATTTACACCTTAGTTTAATACTTTTTAGATTTTATTAGGAAAGTTATTAAATCTTAGTTTCAAGTTAATTCTAAGCGTTATTAATTATACTTAGTAATATAGTTGAATTAGTTGTAGTAGTAGTATAAGCAGAACAGGGGTCGGCAAACTACGGCCCGCAGGTCAAATGCAGCCCGCGAGGTACCTGTCAGCTAAAAAATGGAACTAAAAAAAATCTAGTAAAAAATACAACTAAGCTCCTAATTTATCAGCTAATCTTTACTACTATTCTACTACTGCTAATTTTATGACATTTAAAACTAAAAATAATACTTATATGCTGAATACCATAATTATTTTAGAACAACTGCGGCCCGCAAGCAACTTTGTCTACAAAAATTAGAACTTGAGTTATAAAAGGCTGCTGACCCCTGAAGTAGAACATGAAAAAATGCTTAAAAATATTATTTATAAGTTTTTTAAACAAAGTTTAACAATTTGTTTTTACTTAAACTTTTTACTCATTTAACAAGTATATTATATAGCATACAATCTGTTTTAAAACAGCTTAGGATGTATTTTGTTAAACATTCTGTTATCTGCTATGTTTATGTTCATGTTAGAAGCTACAAAAGATGGAAGCACAAGTGGAGAATATAATTTTAATGCTAACGCTTTGGCATACAACCCATTAGAGTCGCTTCCAACTGTTGCACCTTGTTGTAATTTCGTTTGCAACATCATTGATTGTTTTTTATAACCTATAACACTACAACGAAACTTTTGTAAAGAAATATACTTTATTTTTACGATTTAAATAATTTTATTTTTTTAATAAACTACTCTTTAAAAGTGTTGACAACTTATTAAAGTTTATCTATATGCAGATTGCTATCTAAACACAAAGTAAATAATTTAAATAACTTTATTTTCAGAAGTTTGTAAAACAACTTTACATTTTTTATTTATACATACTTTAACAACTAATTTCTAAAACTTTGTTTCGTAAATATTAAAAAAAAAAGTTATATAATACTACTGTAACAATAATTTATTAGCAATACTTTATTATGTATTAGAAATGGGAACGGGTCAAAATTGTACAAAGACAAAGTTGCACGAGGTTACTAAATTGCACGAAGGGACTAAATTACACGCGAACAAAGTTGCACGAGTGCACAAAGATACTTTAGCACGAGGCCAAATTTGCACGAAGACAATTTTGCACCAAGAATCAATTTTGCAAGAGATACATTTTTGCACGAGAGTAAAAAAATACAAAAAAAAAAACATATATAAAACTAAAAAATATTTTGATTAAAAAAAAGAAAGAATAAAAAAGTTACTGACTGAGAGTTAGGGGTAACAGTGATATTAAAAACAAAAAAATAACCAATAAAAATTATTATTAAAAAAAAATAAATCAATTAAAAAAAAAGCAACCGACCGACGGTAGTGTTAGAGAAAACAGTGATAGTAAAAAACAAATGATTAAAAAAAATTCAACCTGTCCAAAAATGTCTTCTTGCCAAATTGTCTGCTCGTGCAAAAGTGTCTTCGTGCAATTTTGTCACTTGTGCAGTTTTGTACGCTAGTGCAAATTTTGCACTAACCCATTAAAAGTATATAAAGCAATAAAGCAAACATTTGAATTGACCAATGATTATTAATAATAAAAACATTGTATACTTACAAAATTACAGTCGTTACCAACAAATATGTAACCTTTCTGTTGTTATGCAAACTGAAAAAACTCGATTACAAAAAAAAAATCATTTTGAATTAATCACAAAAATAAGTGTCAATACTTTAAATGATTGCATAAAAAGTTCAATTGTAAAAAGTTTTTTTCTTTAGTATAAGTTATAAAAGTAAAATAAAAGTTTTATTGGTCATGCATAGTTCACGTTACAACTAAATAATTTCATATTGAAATTTAAAAGCTAGGAATCTAGAATTTTAGAGGCGTGGAAAAATAGTGATATTTGTCTAGTAAAAAAGTTTAGATAAGTTAATTTTGGCAATTTATCTTATTTTTGATGACAAGTAGTTTCCAAAAAATATTAAATTTTTAAGACAAAGTTTCTATTATAGCTGCTTAATTAATTTTTGCACTGTAATTTGTTTTTACTCTTAACCTTGTAAATGTCCTTTTTTAATTTACTTATATATTTTAAAAACAAAAATAAACTAAAACTTGTGTGAAGACTAAAATTTTAGAACTTCATAAGTTTGAAGAAAAGTCAAACTTTGTTTTGAAATAAAGGTGTGTATAAAATGTGTTTATTTCCGTTAACTATAAAAAGTAGCTTGTTTTAATAAAAAGTTTTAAGAAAATTGTAACGCATCTTACACAACTGTTCAAAAGTCATTTTTAACTTTATGAGATCCTTAAAAACACTATATATTTCATTCTTATAAATTTTTTTAATACTTAAAGCTTTACAAACTTTATATAATCCTTTGTAAAAGTCAAATGAAATGTAATACTGTTTGGAAAACTTATCAAAATTTAAACTGATAGTGACGTAATTATACATAGTTATGAGAAAACAAGCTGTTTAAACTAAAGTTAAACACGAAAGTAAGTTAATATACGGACAATAAAGCTGTAATTTCATTTGAAGCTACTTTTCTGTTTAACTTCAAAAATAAAAGTTTTTATTCCTAAAACTAAATCTATAAGTATTTCTTCCTAAAGTTAAAGTTTACAGTCTTCAAGAAATCATTTATAAAAATATTTAAAACAAGGATTAAGTTAAGTTATTTGCCTAGTGCTTTTTCAGCTTATCAGATGGATCTTGTGATCTTAAGCAGACTTATTTTTAACTAGTCTCACACACATAACAAAATGATAGTTGATTGATTGGTACAGTGTGTAATATGGTTTTAGTAACCTAGTACAAATAGTAACCTAATATAACCAGTTTAAAAAATTATTTATGTCAAATATGGTAAAAAAAAGATATTTTTATATAAAATCAAAGTTTTATTTTTGAAGAAAGCCAGTTATTTCAAAAATCTTATCTATATGGTTGACGTCATAAAACCTATTCTTACAGCTAGTCGTATTTTACGGTTGAGAAAGCAATGCTTAAAATATCTTTTGCATGGCTGCTCAAAACTTATTCTTAAAAAAAACTAAACGATGAGGTTGAACAATTTTGATTAAACGTAAAAGGGTGGGGTGACAAATGAATAAAGCAGAAGTTAGATAACAAGATGCTTGCACTAGCTTATATTATTTCAGTATTTTGTTAACTTTCACACCAAGTTATTCGTTATTAATTTAGTTCTTTTTAAAGTTAATTTTTAGGTTTAAATATAAGTATAGTCAATAAACTTTTAAAGTTGTTTTAAAATTTATAAAACATTACACTAGTATATTACCTAGACTTTTGTTTAAATCCTTCTTTATAAAGTATAGACAAGTTGAAAACACACTAATGAGAAGAAAATTAATCAAGTTTTGTGTAAAAATTTTAAACCAAATTTACAGATGCTTTTTTTTATGTTAAGGAGTTTAAAATTTTTACGGAAGTTTGTAAATTAATAGTGTTATAGTTAAACACATTTATATAAAATTGTAGTAATTGTTCTCTGTGAACGAAAATATTTTTTAAACAAAACATTTTTAGATAAAAAACTGTTATTTACCAAATACCTTTCATATAAGTTCAAATTTTAATCTCGCTAAGAAATTTGTCAAAAAATAGAATATTATAGTACTAAGTTTAAGTTTGTATAGCTGTTTAACTAGAGCTTGTAATAATTGGACCAGTATGAAATTCAAATAAAGCTTTTAGTACAAAAGAAAAAATAATACAGTATTAAGTTCTAAAAATTAAATAGCTAAAGTTTTGAAATGTTCAAAAAATTATTTTATGTGAACAATTTAAATAATAATGTCTAAATAGCAATAATGCATGTTTATATTTAAGGAATAATTGTTGGTTTAGTTAAGAATTAAAAAAGTTATGAAAACAAGTACTTATTTAAGTGCAAGCGCATTTTTAGTTGGGTTATGTGGTCTTGGAAATGCTTTAATATCAATGGGAACGACAAGATGGCGGTATAATGTAAACACTGCTCGTGAGTATGGCTTGTTTGAAACTTGCACTGGAAGAAGGCAAGGTTGTGAGATTAGTATCAATAGTGAATCAGGTTAGGTGTTTTTAAAATACTAAAAAGTTCAGCATTTTAGTTAACTCTTTAATCCTTATTAAAACAAATCGTATACCTTTTTAAGATAAATTAGTTGTATGACAAATACCAAGTAATTTTTTTTGTAGAATAAATAAACATTTTGAATAACAAATGTAAAAATAATACTTTTTGTTATTTTCGTAAAATATTATTTTTAAATTAGTGTTTTTATAACAGCATTTATAAAAATTTTAAGTTTTTTTGACAAAAATTTTAGAAGCTCTATTGAGAATAACTTTAAATTAAGTTTTGTAATCTAGTTTTATTTACTTTATATTTTTTGTAATATAGCTGCAGTTAAGTCAACTGCTTCATTCATGGTTATTGGTTCAGCTTTTCTTCTTGCAGGCCTCTTTTCTTCTCTAGTTGCTATTTTCAAAGGAAAGGCACACTGTTGGGCTACATTTTTCCATGTTTCCGGAGGTATAAAAACAACTTACTTTAGTATTTGAGAAAATCGTTCTAAAACAGTCAAACAAAATTTTTGTTTAATTCTAAATAGTAAGTAAAAATATTTCGTGATCCGTATGTAAATAAATTAAAAAAAAGTTTTAGAATTTATAAAGATAATTAATATATAAACAGGACTACTTTTGCTTATTGGCCCCGCTGTGTACACAGGTATCGTCAGAAGTGAAAATGATACACAGATAGACTTTGGTTTTTCAATATGGCTTGCTTGGGCTTCAGTAGCTATTTCATTAGTATCTGGTATCATACAAGGACTCGGTATTCCTAAAAGCTCCAAACTTTAAGAAGTATTTCACTTATGCATAGTTGCCGAGAGTGGTTTTCCATTAATAATTTTTAGAAGTTACACAAGTTAACGATTAACGTTATTTAATTAAATTGCTATGACATCTTCATCTTGCCTTTCAAAAAAATAAAAAATAAGGTGCACTTTATAACTTATGCCTAAGTTAGCATACAACGATAGTTTTGTCTCTGTTTGTTTTTGTAATAGTCTAAAAACATTCATATAATTGTGGCCGTGCGTTTAACAACTTAAACTGTTCTTATTGCTATTTGAAATAAAAATTTAATGTAAAACACAGTTTCAAATATTGTAATTAAGTTTTTGTCTGATTTTCACTTACTCGAGAAAATATTTAAGTAACTTAACTAAATCACTATAACATCATAGGTTCAAATTGTTTAAGTCTAGATAGCTTTTATAAGTATACTTTGAAATTATTTTCGTAAATTTCATTAAATTAAAAAAATTTCATTTTATTTTGATAATGGGTAACAAAACTTGTACTAAATCTTACAGAAGTTTTTATCAAACCAAATTTCGTATTTTTGATGCTTTATAACCTTTTTTAGTTTTATGTCAAAAATCAAAGTTAGTATGTCTTTTGTTTACAATTAAACTAATGAAGTACAAGCTATTGAATCACTTGAAATAAAATATATTATTTTAGTTCAGGTTTAAGTACATATTATTGCTTAAAAATACTCACGAAAGAGTAGTTAGGTATTTGATAAACTGTCATCATTTTTTTAACAAAATAAAATACTTTCAAAAACTAATACTAACTGATTAGCATTATTTTTAACTTTTAAAACTGAGCCAGTTTGTATAGCCTTGTGTTAATATGTTAATTCTAAAAACTAAATATAATGTCCACAAAACTTCGCACAAGCTTACTAGTTGATGATAGTGATGTGTATATAAAACATAAAGGTTTATAAATAAGTAGGTTTAAATAATGTATGTTATTTACCAACACAAACTGTATTTCTACTATATAATCGAAGTAAGGTGTGTACAATCATTCAAATAAGCTATTTTTTTTATATCTTAAATCAGTACAATCTATAAGTTGCCTTTATGCAAGCCATTTTAATAACTTTAGTCTACTTTACAACAACAAAAAAATATACTAAAGATAAACTTTTTATTGATAGAAAGATTGTTTTAAAATTAAAGTGTTTGTCATTCAGGTATTATAACTTTAAAGTGCTAAAATTTTACTACAAAACTTTCTTATTTTATAAATATTTACAACATAAGTAAGTACTAAACAAGCTTCTACTAAATTTTTATTTATTTTTGTTGTTAAAAAAGGATTTGTTTTAAAACATTTTTTATTCTATATTTGGGCATTTAGAGAAATACAAATAAGAAGTGTCATTTTTAAAATATTCTACTTTTAGCATATCAAATTCTAAAAAATGTTTTTTAGTTATACACCAAGTTAGTTTAAAGTTAGTTTATCTAATTTACTCGTTTAAATTTCGAGATTGAAACTACTTGGTTTTCGAAACATAGTTTTAAGATTATGTTTTATAACTGAAAATTGATCAGGATATTTCTGCAAAGCTTTTTTTAAGTTCTCAGGTGATAAATGAAACGCTTCAACATCTGTTTTTGCTTTCAAGCTGTACATGCTTGGTTTCTAAATATTTAAACTGTTTTATAAAACTACTGTTTGTATACATAACAGACTTGAAGATAAAACTAAAAAAACATACTACTTTTAAGTTAGGGGTGGGTAACTTTTCTAGACAGCGGGCCATATTTACAAAAAAAGTCGTTCTCGTGCCAGACTTTAAAAAACGTTCTTAGCCTACCGCTTAATAATAAAAATTGTATATAAAAAATTAAATAAAAGCTTCAAAAAAAAAAAAATTTAATGAAACAGTTTTTAAATATGCATTAGTGTAGCATTTAAAATAAATTTCTAAATATTTGTTACTAGCTAAAATTCATTTTAGTTGCTCAAGATATTTCCATATACAAAAAATTACGTAACGGGCTGTGAGTTGCCCACCCCTAGAAGAAGAAAAATTGAGTTAAAGTTTTTTATAGTTCAAAATCTGGTTTCTAATTAAATATTTTTATTTAATAAATTAATTTAAATGTATTTTTACAAAAGATGTATAGGATTATAAGAGAAAAACTGAGCTTATAAACATTGGAAAAAATTTAAACAGCGAAAAATATAAAAGAATACAACTCTCAGATTTTAGATCTAAACAGTAACATAAATAAAAAACACTGAACTAAATCAAAAAAAAGCTTTTTTTAATCTCTTTTTAAAACTTTAGCTCTTTGAAAATAGTTAGCATATTTTTCAATCCTAATTTTAAACACTTTAGTCTTAGCTATAACATAGTACATTTAAAATATAAACCTTTTGATCTCTTTTTTACAATAAACAAACTTGTATGTAAAATAAAAACAACCTGTAAGTTCATTTCTTTTGAAAAAATATTTTCTCCCTGAACCAATTTTCCAACTAAAGTCATCAGCCTGTGTTCACGTTTTAAAATATCAACTTCTCCTTTCGCTATAAGGTACATTCCCCTAATTTTTTCTCCCTTTGTAAAAAATGTCAAACTTAAATTATAAAAACTAATAATTAGATTTATTCTTAAAAAAAAACTTTTAGTTTAAAGTTATTTACTTCAGTATACTTATCAACGAAAAATTTTAGTAGTCACAAAAAAAGACTTTTTATCAAAACTTAACTTGATAACCTTTTTAAACCATTACTCTATAATATACTGTATAGATAATGTATACTTAATTTTATATTTAAACTATTATGTGATATTGTAAACGTAAACAATTAAAAGAGTTATATACATACTTCTTCAATGAGGAGGTCACCTACTACATAAGTGTCTATTTTGAGAAGCATACATAAATATCTTTTAAAGTGCTTTCCACAACCTTCCAACAAGTCAACATTATCAATCAACTTACTAGTAACTTCACTAAAAACTTTGGACTTAATGCTGAAAAACGTTAAATTTTTTTTTATCCTGTAAAACTTATTTTGACTTATATGTTAACGACTTAACTGAATAAAAGCTTTGAAGGATGTTTGAAAGATGATACAAATATTGCATTTTGAAAACAGTACTTTTTTGATAAAAGCTTACAATTAGGCCCTTAACTTAAAAAAATCTTATCGCGTGCTTTTAATGCGTGTTTTATCAATTTTTTAGATTAAAATAATGCTTTTTTGTTCTTTGTTACAGATTTTTTTTTATAATCATACTTGCGGAAAACTTTCTTCGATACGCGAACTACTTTTCTAGAAACATTTGCCCGATACTTATAAAAGTCCTCACACTCTACGCTTTAAATAATAAAAACTATGTTAAGTTATTTATAAGCTTTTTATTAAACATTATCATGGCTAAAATATAAGAAAACCTGTCAATACCTTATTGGAAGTTCAGAAAATATATCTACATGGTCCGTTGCTTGATTTTTCTTCCATACAAAGTCGTAAAATTTTACATAGTTTTCATAAGTAGTACTTTCAAAATTTAATGATTTCATGTACAACTGAACTGCCTAAACTTTTTCTTTGTTAGATATCAAATTTTGTTAAATTTTTTAAATTAAGAAACCCTTTATCGATAATTACAGTTACTTGCCGTTTTAATATGCACTTTAGACACAGCCTAAACTACATATATATTATAATAACCAAATATAGTTAATCAGCGTTTAAATGAATAATTAAGTAAGGAAAAAAACTTTTTAAAGACAAAACACGATTACGAATTAGCAATAAAAAATGCAGTTACAATGATAAAGTTAATTTTGGAACAACGGAGCAAAAAACTAAAACGAACAATAAAAAAATATATTTATATAATTTGGTATAACCCCCAATTCAGCAGTTTAAAACAAATATTGGCAGAAAATTTATTAATCTAGTAAAAAAACATTTCAACAAAAGTATCAAAAATCTTTAGTAGGCATAATATGCGAATTAGTTATTCATGTATGGTGAATTTGGAGAGATTAAGTCACACAATTAAAATATATTTAAACAAAAGTAATCTAATCTAGAATCAATGTAATTGCGCTGGTGACTGAAAATATAATTTGATAGAGGGCAATTGCCGTTCGAAGAACATTATTTACAAGGCAACAGCTAACTATGACCTTGAGAAGAAGTTCTACATAGGCTTATGCTCAACTCAGTTCAGATTCTGATATGCTAACCATAAAAAATTGTCTAAAGGTGGTGTATATGAAAATGAGACTGAGCTTTCAAAGTATGTTTGCGACCTACAGCGCAAAAAATTGATATAAAACTAACTTGGGAAGTGATAAAAAGAGCACAGCCAATAGCAGATGGTAACAACCTTGTTTGTAGGCTTTGCTAAAAATAATCAACGGCCGTTGTGTATAAGTTGAAAAAAGAAGGTTGCTTAAATAAGAGAAGTTAATTTAAATCGTATTGTCAACATATGAAAAAGCTCCTCTTAAAATGCGATAAATTTTAAAGTATCTTATAGTCACTTAATTGTAGTTTTGTAAATTTTAGTTGTTTGTTCGGATGGAAGATTAATTTTTGCACTGAATATTTGGGGTAGGTATTTTTATGGGTAGTATTTTATGGGCACTATTTTATGGGTAGAATTGCTGCAATTAATTTTGCCCATAATTTGATGTGATTTCATTAAAATTATGGGTAGTATTTAGATGTTGCTGCAATTAAGTTGCTGCAATTAAGTGAAAAAAAAATACTGCCCAGGCCTTATATAAATATTATGGATAGTTTTTTTTTTTATAAACAAACAAATAAAAAATAACTTCAATACACATAAACTAATACTTTGATTTATTTGTACATTTGTTTAAATTATGTTTTGTAAATTAACAGAAGTAGTGGCTAGACTTATTGAAACATTATTGATAGTTTTTTTATGTAATATTTAATAAATAAAGAAAAACTTGAATACACTTAAACCAGTTGTTTGATTTATTTGTAAATTTATTTGAATTATATTTTGTAAACTAACAGAAGTAGTGGCTAGAATTATTGAAAGGTTATGGATAGTTTTTTTATGTAATATTTAGTAAAGAAAAAAAAACTTGAATACACTTAAACCAATTGTTTGATTTAAAAGTATATTTATGTAATTTATATTTTTTATACTAACAGAAGTAATGGCTTGGCATATTATAAATGTTTTGGATTTTTTTTTATTTAAGATTTTTTAAACAAAGTAAAAAATTAAAGTTGAACACACATAAACCAATTGTTTGATTTATAGTTGTATATATGTAATTTATATTTAGTAAACTTATAGAAGTAGTGGTTTGGCCTTATGTGTACTATTTTATGGGCACTATTTTATGTATATAACTGCTTCAATCAATTATGCCCATACTTTGATGTGATTTAAATTATGGGTATTATTTAGATGTTGCTGTAATTAAATGAAAAATAAAATACTGTCTAGGCCTTATATAAATATTATGGATAGTTTTTTTTATTTTAAAAGGTATAAACAAACAAATAAAAAATAACTTGAATACACATAAACCAATAGTTTGATTTATTTTTACATTTATTTAAATTATGTTTTCTAAACTAACAGAAGTAGTGGCTAGACTTATTGAAAGATTATGGATAGTTTTTTTATGTGATATTTAATAAAGAAAAAAAAAAAAACTTGAGTACACTTAAACCAATTGTTTGATTTAAAAGTATGTTTATGTATTTTATATTTTTTCACTAACAGAAGTAATGGCTTGGCATATTATAAATATTTTGGATATTTTTTTATTTAAGATTTTATAAATGAAAAAAAAAAAAATTGAACACATATAAACCAATTGTTTGATTTATAGTTGTATATATGTAATTTATATTTAGTAAACTTATAGAAGTAGTGGTTTGGCCTTATGTGTACTATTTTATGGGTAGTATTTTATGTATAGAATTGCTTCAATCAATTATGCCCATAATTTGATGTGATTTAATTTAAATTATGGGTAGTATTTAGATGTTGCTGCAACTAAATGAAAAATAAATACTGTCTAGGCCTTATATAAATATAATGGATAGTTTTAAATTCATAAACAAACAAATAAAAAATTATTTGAATATACATAGACTAATAGTTTGATTTATTTGTACATTTATTTAAATTATATTTTGTTAACTAACAGAATTATTGGCTAGAACTAATTATGGGAATAATTGAGCAGTTCTACACATAAAATACTACCCATAAAATAGTACACATAAGGCCAAACCACTACTTCTATAAGTTTACTAAATATAAATTACATATATACAACTATAAATCAAACAATTGGTTTATGTGTGTTCAATTTTAATTTTTTTTTATTTATAAAATCTTAAATAAAAAAATATCCAAAATATTTATAATATGCCAAGCCATTACTTCTGTTAGTGAAAAAAATGTAAATTACATAAATATACTTTTAAATCAAACAATTGGTTTAAGTGTATACAAGTTTTTTTTTCTTTACTAAATATTACATAAAAAAACTATCCATAACCTTTCAATAATTCTAGCCACTACTTCTGTTAGTTTACAAAATATAATTTAAATAAATTTACAAATACATCAAACTATTGGTTTATGTGTACTGAAGTTATTTTTTATTTGTTTGTTTATAAATTTAAAAATAAAAAACTATCCATAATATTTATATAAAGCCTAGACAGTATTCTTTTTTTCATTTAATTGCAGCAACATCTAAATACTACCCATAATTTTCATGACATCACATCAAATTATGGGCATAACTGATTGCAGCAATTCTACACATAAAATACTACCCATAAAAAGTCCTATCGGAATATTTGTACCGTATAATGTTGAATAACTACATCATAGTTTTTTTTAATTTACCCTTCATTTATTTACATAAAAAAAAAAAGAAAATTTTATTACAATATAGTACTTTTTTACTACTTTCAGGTAAATTTTTAAAAATAGTTGAAGTTATAAATAAAATATACGTGTTGAACACAATTTTTTTGTTCGAAAATAAGTACTAAATGGGCAGGTATATTGTGTTCATTTTTTGGTATTTCTTATTAATAATTGGCTCTTTAGATTTAATTGACTCTCTATTTATTTAAAGTTAAAAGCATTAAAAACAATAACTAACATTAATGAGTTCACCAAAATTGGTTCTTGCACAGTCACCACATGAAATCTTACCAGAAAGTCTAGCTACTTTTACTCCAACAAAAACTCTAGCAAATATCATGACAGCAGATGCATATATAAGCTCATACTTATTTTTAGGTACAATAATTCCGTATCCAGTTGTAGTCACAGTTACAATAGTCCAATACATGGAGTTTAAATATCGTTCGTAAGAATAGTAAAAAATGTCAACTTTAAAGAGTTCTAAAAATGATTTTGGCTTTTAAAACGAAAAAAAAACATACGTTGATTGTTTTTAAAGTTTGTTTTTTTGATTCTGTTGATTAACTACTTATATACTATAACTTTTTTAAATAAAACATGTGGAGACTTAATATTACAAATATTGAAATATATGATTTTTAGATTAAATGAGTAGTTAAACTTATTTACTTATAATTAGAAGTTGTTAAAGGGACTTAAACAGATGTATTCCACTGCTTATATTTTCTTTATAAAATAGTTGTTTGGAATGTGTTATTAAATTATGAATTGGTTATAAGTTACTTGAAAAAATTTATGCGTTTGAAATGTCTTTAATAAATAACTCACAAAAACTTTAAACAAAACTTTAAATTACTGTCTTTAAAGTTGTTTTAAACATAGCTAACACAATATAACACCTTCACATTGAGAATTCCACCAATGTAAGTTGATATCAGGAACTAAAAAGTGGCTAGTTGCATGAAAGCAACACCCTATGATATTGAACACCAAAAGTAGATCAACAACAAGACTGACTATTAAAGGTGTTAAACTGCAAATAATATTTTTGTTATTTATATGTATTAATTATAAAAAATATAGACCGTAAGATCAATACAACTACTAAAAAAATTCCGTAAAACTTAATAAGATAATTATTATTTAGAATATAACAAATTTATTTAAATTTAGATAACATAAAAATCAGTATTGTTGAAAAACTTAATTAACATTTGAATAAGTTATGAACCAACGACTGTCTAACAACGAGTAAGAATAAGATTGCTAACTGAGAAATTTATAAAAGAAGAACAATGTTCTTAACAAGATCTTGCTTAACATATTACTTTATTACTCTAAATGTGTAAGTTTTAAGGGTTTATGTTTATATTTTTTTATAAAGCTCTATCCGTAAACTATTTTTTTGTATTTTAAAACAAGTTAAGTACCTTTTAATACAATTGTATAAAAACTTAATCGGTACTGTACATATTTGTTTAAAGTTAAATTATAATCAAACGAGTGTATAAAATTTATACAAATGTAAACTATTTATTCAGATTAACTAACTTCTGAGATTGGTAGTACCACCTGTCAAAAGATATTTTCATTCTTCTGTAACGCATTAAACGGTTTAAACGTAGAAATAAAATAAAACGAAACTTATATGTAATAAATTGGTTATACAAGACTATTACTAATACTTCAGAAGGAAAGTTTGCAAAGACATCCCACAGAAAAGCTGCAGATTTTTTATATCTAAAACGAATTCGGCGAAGATTTAAAACATTTATTCCAAACTGATCTGTAAAACTTCGATTAAATGTGATAATCATATCTCCAAAAAATCTGCACAAACAAAAGTCAGTTGCTATTTTAACTAATCTTTTTCCATAATACGTAATAGATATGTTTATTAAATCCTTAGATCAAAACAGAACTAACATCATGTCAATTGTATTCACTAGTGTATGTAAAATACTTGAGTTACTTTCAAAACTCGCCATGTAGCTTACTAATACTATAGAAAGAAATACAAACAATACAATTAAACGATCCCAAACTCGAATAAATTTAGAGTCTTCATGTAAAACCTGTTAAAAGAAGAATATATTTTTGGAAAGTAATGCTTTGGTTTACTTAGGTTTCAAACAAACTTTTTCAAAATCTTTTTTGTCCAACAGCCGTGTACTATAGCCTATTCGATTCAATTTTTCGTATTCTGAGTATGAACTTAGTGTTTTGTAAATATTTTGATTTGTTAACTTTCTTTTCTATGAAAAAAAACTTTACATAATTAGAACTATCGTAAGGAAACAAAAGTTCACTATGTGAAAACGATGTTTTTAAGCTTTATAAGTAGTAACTTTTGTTTGACTTTACTATTTATGCTTAATTCAATTAAATTAAAAGAAAAAACTAAGTTTAATTAAGTTTGACTTTTCTATTTATGTTTAATCTAACTAAGCTTGAAAAAAATGGGTTTAAAAGTATTGTAATAAGACTTCAAGTTTTAAATAACCAAACAAGCAAAGGCCGTCGGAAAATCAATATTCAATAACGAGGATTTACAATTAAACTTGAATAACTTATAATTGACTGCTTTATTGACGGTAATATGTTTCTGTTGTTTATTTAATGTTATGTTAAAAATTAACTTGAAACTTTTTTAATATCAGGCTTTTTTAATTTTTCAATTAATTTTTAAATTGTTGATATTTTACACTTTGAAATTTTTCTATCATTTTTTGAATATTTTAAACATTGAAATAAGGTTTTTAATTTGTAAATTATTTTAATTTAATTGTTCCAATTGAATACTTACTAAACGTATTAAAACTGAATACTTAGGAATACTCAATGCTTAGGGAGAAACACTGGATTGGTCGTTGCTCCTAAAAAAGAAAAAAAAATCAGTTTTATCATTTAAGTATTTAGTTTCCCTGCTAAATTTGTATCTTGCAATTATGTATATTTGGTATTCGAAAAATTCTGTACCGAAGGACACAGAAAGCATTGTATATTTAAAAAAAAACCTGTGAATTTGAATAGTAGGAACTCAGAGAGGTTACTGCTGCTTCTTAGTAAAACTTTGGTAATTCAATTTTTACAAAGAAAAATATTAACTTTTTGTAAGCAAACCATAAAGCAAAACTTATTTTATGAAAACGGCTCAATAATAAACAAATTTTCATCAAAAATAATAAATAAATACGGCACAGTGCATACTGATATTATAGTGTTAAACTTAGTATTAACTTAAATAACTAGATTAAATCTCAGTACACTTAAAAGTTTTAGTATAAGTATTTCTTTATTTACTTATAAAGTGAACAAGTCAAAGTGTATAATTGTACCAACCAATACAGTTGAAAAAATCATCAAATTTTGAAGCGAATTAGTTCATTATTACTTTTTAATTTTTTTATTTATTTTCAAATTATAATAAATAATTAAAACTATTCTCTAAGACTCTTGTTTTCTAACAGTTAGTTTATTTTTAATCTCTGTAGTTGTATAAAGAATAAAAAAATAAAGTTTAAACATTTCATTGGCTGCTAAGGAACCAATACTTTAGACAAGATCGAACTAAAAGTAAAAACGTTAATTTTCAATAGTTAAATAAATATTTGATTATTAAATTCCACTGTTACAAAAGAAGGGTACCTGAAGTTTGTTTGAAAAAAATTATTGAAAAAAAAAATAAAGTTGAGTATTTTGCTTAAGAAGTTAAAGAATTTTTTTAATTTTACTTGCTGTTATAAATATATCAAACAATAATTTTTATCAATTTGAGAACTTTTTGATTATCTTTTTCTAAAGTAAATCAACTAATTAAAAAGATATTTTGAGTAAAATAGCAAATAGATCTTTCTTTTATTTGTAAAATAATTTTAAGGCCATAAGGGGTCCATGCTTCTTCTTATGCTTTAAAAATAATTATTTCAAGAATTGAACTTTTAATCTGTTAAAACCACAGAGAGGGTTTGAATCACTTTTTTTTAAGTTAACTTTAGTTTTACATAAAAAACTAAGCTACTGGTCATTTTAACCCACTTATTTTAAGATAAACATAGTTTATGAGATTCAAAGGTTAAAAAAAATATTTCACTAAAAATCTATTTGCTCCTCCAGTTTTGGAACAATTGTTTTTAAATATTTTCAGTCTTTGATAAGTTTTAAAAATCTTATAGGAAACAGAATAATAATATTTTTATCACTATTTAATTTTATCCATAATAAAAAAAATGGATTTATTTTAACTTAGGTCGTAAATTAGAAAAATTTTTTTTTATCTGATTTCTTAAAGTTATTTATAGTATTTAAAGATACAATTATAAAGACCTGAAATAAGTTGCTTTTGAAATGAAGGAAAAGACAGATTTTTTTTACATTTTTCGAAATTTTTAAAAAACTGACCGTTAAAATTTATGAGTTAGATATTTGTATCAAAAATTGTAACAAAATTGGTTATATCTCCAGTCTTAGTTGACTTTTTTTTTGTTTTATAAAAAGTACATTATGGTTTATAAAAAATTAGATAAAATTAAATTTTTACTAGTTAATCTGTATTAGAAAGCAAAGTCTTAATAAACTTTGCATTTAATTTTATAAATATTTTGAAAAATGTATTGATTTTTTAGATAAATGTTACATATTTTAGATAAATAATTTTTCTTAATAGGTATTATTACCTATAGGTTGTTTTACAAGTTTTTTGCTAAGTCTGACTAAACTTTATTATTCATTTTGTTTTTTATCTGAAAAAACTGTTTAATGTAAATGTTTTTTGTTATTAGATATTAATAACCTTGGTATTGTTTTCCAAATTACTTGCACTAGAATAAATTTTTTAATAAAAAATATTTATTATTTATTAGTTAGTTGAATATTAGTTCTAGGTTAGTAAGTATATATTTGTGCAAGTGCAGAAAACTCGAATGGAAATTTAATTTAAAAAAGAACCTAAAGTTGTCAGAAAAGGTTATGTTTTGAAAAAATAAGTGTTTTTTAGAACTTTAATTTTAAATTTATTATTATAATAAAGTTAATTTAATTGAAATACTTGATTTCTTAAACTAAAATAGTACTTTGAAATTACCCAAACTATTGTTATCAAAACGATCTGAATTATCAATCAGATGTTAATCTATGGCTGAGGTACTATGGATATTTTTCGTTTTTTACCAACCTCTGGATTTTGTTTTATATTTTCTAAATATAATCTTACCGTTTAGTTGAAGCTATTTTTATAAAGTTATAACCTGATGATCATGAAACAAATACATTTGTTGAATAAAATGTTTTAGAAATCCATAAAGTTATTAGAAAGGAGAACTTTTTCAATTGAAAAGTATTTGGGTAAATGTAAGTAAGTGTGTAGTATAACCTAAATGCGACCTATTGGATTGAAAACTAGTAAATTGACTACCATCTTTAAAAGTTCCAGTTTATTTGTTTTAATTAATAATAAATGTTTAAATACAGTATGAGACAAAGATTAAAGTAAATTAGAACAATAATTTACTATAGTTTTTTATTCAAAGGAATTAAAAAGTTGAATATCAAGGTTGATGATTTTTTACCGGTTTTTCTGGATATTTTTAATTAATTATTTTGAACTAAATTAACTCATAAGTAATTAATAATGAACTTTACCACACGACAAACAATAACAGAATCCGAAACAACCTACGACCGGTTTCGTCCTTATTAGGACTCATCAGACAGACATAGTCGCGAGAAACCACTGTTAAAACCTTATCAAACGGTTTCAATCTTATCAACTTTACTCACAAACGGTCGCTTCAGTATTTTGTACTAAGCCCGCTTGGTAAGATTTCAACATCGGTTTCTCGCGACTATGCCTACCTGATGAGTCCTAATAGGGACAAAATCAGTTGTAGGTTGACTCGGATTCCGTCAAACTCATAAGCTAATGAAGTATCAAAGTGTGAAAATCTATCTGAAATAAAAAAATATTTTTGTTTAATAAATGTTTAAAGTTTTTAAATGTATGTTTATTACTAAAATAAAATAACCTGGGTTTTATAGCTTCGAAAGTTTTTTTCGTCTGTAAATCTCTTAGTGAATTGTTTTTTTGTTTTTTTTTGTAAATAGTTTTTCTGCAAACTTTCAACAAGCTCACTTTTTCTAAAAGAAAGTTCTTTATCATAGATTAAATACTCTACCATCGGTAAATTGCTTTTATCATAAACTGTTTCACAATGCTGCAAGAGTTATTTTGTTTACTTATAAGTTACTAAGTACATAAAAATGTCTTCGTTTAAGTAACTATTAATATGTTAAAATTCAATTAAACTTTTTTATGCTTTTATATCTTTAAATTAGTAAATACAAGATTTAATTAACATGTCAATTACATTAATGAAATAATTTTATAAAGAAAAAAAAAGTTGCTGCAAAATTTAAGAAAGAAGCAGTATAGTAAAAGAAATAAAAGTACAGTTTATACAAAAATATTTTCTTTGCATTTTCAGGTAGTAACTTTTACTAAATTTATATGAACAAAAATAAGATTTTGTTAAAGTTTCACGGTACATTTACACGGCTTAAGTCTATGTTAATGTAATAAAACTAAAGACAACAAAAGTTTTAGCTCTATTTAATATATATAAAAAACACAAAAAGTTTAAGAACCTATGAAATTTCAAAATCATATGATATAAATTTTTATATAAACATTTATAAAAAATCTACTTTAAATAAGTCTTTGAGTACACTAATGCACTTAGGAAAAACTTTAGTAAGGTAATGTAATTCTTCCACGGGAAGTTCAACAACATCACATTTAGTGACAGTTTTTATTGTCGTAGTACTAAGAGCTTTTCCTAATAAAGCTTCCTGACGTGTAATAAAATTTGTATTAGTAACATAAAACTATTGCTTTATTATAAATTAATTCTAACTTATTACAACAAATTGAAAAAAAATTATTTCAGATTAAAAATAAGAATAAATCGAAGTATACTTTATAAAGCAGATGTTTGAGCATAAATAATAGCTGTATACAACTTACATATCCAAATATAGAACAAGGTTTTAAAATTTTAGTGTTTATTTTTGTACTATCCTCTACTATTACAGCACTACCTCTTCTCAGTATAGATATTTTGTTTATATCTTCAGTATTTCTATTCAATATTATTAAAACTATTTTAATTAAAGAAACTAAAATACTTCTGATTTCAGTTTTTTAAAGTCAGTGGTATTTCTATTTTATATACCTGTACAAGATTAAGTTCTCGAGATAAAAAACTGGCTTCATTTTCTTATATAATATTTTCCAAAACCTTTCAGTAATTTTATTGTAGGGAATTTTTTCAACTGTATACATTCTGATAATAAGAGGGGCAAACATGCTCTCTTTGATTTGTGACATTAAATGATACTGTAAACCATTGAAATGGTCTTTAATGCTACGACCCTCTGTTCGGACCCAACTAAATTCGTAAAAAGAGGTTACCTTTAAAAAACATATTATAGTGTCAGATAAATAAAAAAATACAATATAAATGAAATGGATACATGACAACTCAAATTCCGACAATTCAAATTCTAAACAAAATATTTAAGAGACTATATCTCAGAAAGTTATATACATTTAAAAAAATAAAAAATATGTATGTTGGTCTTATTAAAATCTACAAGCCACTTTTATCTTTTTGTAAAATTTTAAATATTTTTCTAGATATTCAAAAACTAATAACATTTGGAATACTTTAAAATTTATTTTAACCATATCTTATAAAATATTCAATATTTCACAAAAAGAAAAAAATGGCTTGTAGATATTAATAAAACCAACATACGTATTTTTTTATTTAAAAAAATATATGTTTCTTTCTGAGATATAGTCTCTTAAATATTTTTTTAGAATTTGAATTGTCGGAATTTGAATTGTCCGAATTTGAATTGTCGTGCACCCAAATAAAATACACAAAACACTACACTTATCAACATATTTCAAAATCTTTTAAGCATCATATCTAAACTAGCCTCATTAGAAACTTTTTCCGATACTTTGTATTCTTTTAAAAAACTTCTTTTGTTACGAAAACTTAGCTGGAAGTCTTTTTCACAGTCAAATATATGTGAAAAGCATATTGTAGTAATTAATCTTCCGTAAAAGATTAGTCCAACGAGCATAAAAATCATACAAGCTAAACGGGGAACTATATAAGTTTCAGCAATATCTCCATATCCGACAGAAGTTAATAATTGTGTTGCCCAGTAAATTGATAAAATGTAACGATCTTTTTCTAAGTTAATTAGATTCATACCATAAAATAACTTAAGAGAGTGAGATTTTGCAACAAAAGATGCCTTATTGCAATGTATTCGGTAGTTATTAGAGGTATATATAAGAATCGATCCATTAATTGAAGAGAAACTACCTAGCTCTTTAGTAATTGGATTTGAAAACAAAGGCAAGGCTGCATCTACCTATAAATGAACAGACATTGTTTGAAACTAACTCTCATGAGCCTAAGGTATATATTAAGAATAATATTTATATAAGGTTTTACTATTGAAAAATATTCGTTACTATGACAAAACATCATTTCAAAACTAAAACTAGTACTTTGTTGTTTAACTTACTAATTTAGCGCTAACTAGAAATAAGGTGTTTAAACTAGGTAAACATACTTTTTTATAGAAAAAGTTGAAGTTTTTTGCTCCAAAACAAAAAATTTAAACAACTATCAAAAAACTAAGTTAAGTTTTAAATAAATTATTTTTAAGTCTTTAGAAAACGATAACTTTGACTTTTTAGTTTAAGTATCTAAGCATAAGAATTAAATTAGTTTAAGAATAAAATTAGAGACAAGTTTTAGTAAACCTATGAATATGTTTGCTTCAAGTTATAATCTATTGCTTTAATTTTTATACATAAAAAATTGTTCATTTTTCTGCTTTTATCATAAATAGCGTTTACAGTAGTTATAAAACAACTGTAAAAGATTGGAACGGGTCAGAATTACACGAGGTTACTAAATTGCACGAAGGGACAAAATTGCACGAGGTAACAAAATAGCACGAAGAAATTTTTGCACCAAGAGTCAATTTTGCAAGAATTACAGTTTCGCAAGAGAGTAAAATAAAACAGAAAAAAAAAACAGAACAAATAAATAAAAGAACAAATGTTAAAAAAACAATAAAAAGTTACTGACCGAGGGTAAGGGTTAGGGGTAACAGTGATAGTAAAAACAAAAAATAATTAATAAAAAATAATTAAAATTAAAAAACAAGAAAAATGAGTTAACAAAAATAAACTAATTAAAAAGAAAAGAAAAAAGCTACCGACCTAGGGTAAGGGATAACAGTGATAGTAAAAAAGTAAAAATAAAACAGATAGAAAAAATTAAGTAATAAAAAAAAAGTTACCGACAGAGGGTTAGGGGTAACAGTGATATCAAAAAAAAATCCGTGCAAAAATGTCTCCGTGCGAAATTGTCTGCTCGTACAAAAGTGTCTTCGTGCAAAAGTATCTTCGAGCAAATTTGTCTTTGTGCAATTTAGTCCCCTCATGCAAAAGTTTCTTTGTACAAAAGTATCTTCGTGCAATTTTGTGTCATCGTGCAACGTTGTACGCTCGTGCAAATTTAACAGCTACCAATAAAAGATAAACTTTTGTTAGAGATAAATGAAAATCATAGTTGTGTAACAAAGATAATTTTTATATTTTGCGTTGTATAGATTATATAATTTTAATTAAAAAATGTTTTTAGCAAAATAATCTAGCTAAACTGTTACAACTGTACGTTTTACTCCACCTAAATAGCTGTACAAATTAATATTTTGATAAGTAAACAAATTATTGACCACTAAAATCACTATGCTTAAAGTACAATTATAAACAAAAAGTTAGTACTAAAAAAAACAATTCTTATTTACAAAAAAAAAAAAAAATACTACCGATGAAGTAGCTCTGCAGCTGACCAAAAACATAATGCAAGCGACCCAATGATGGACGAGAAGACTGATTATTCCAAACCTTACAAGTTCAATATACATTGAATAATTAAAACCGATCTCAGTAGAAAAGTAGTTTAAATATTTTCTGACCTATGAATAATAATAGAATTTTAATTATACAAGTAAGATCAACTCATATTCAACAAAAAAAACTAAAATGTTATATAAAATGCAGATAACAAAAACACAAACAATTGCCTAGTTTGTTCTCAATATTAATAAATAATATAATAAGAAAATAAAATTTCTTCAGTAGTGTTATTTAAAATATACTTAAGATTTATACTAGTTTTTATATGATTTCGCAACATTTTTATATATATTTTTTTTAAACAAGGCTGTTTTTAAAAACTAAAGTTAGCTTTTATATTTATCCTGTAGATAAAATGTTTCGTAGGTGTTTGTTAACAAGCTAAACGACCTTTAATACAACTTGTTAAATAATTTTAACATAGTAGCTTTCAGTTTTTTATCAGTTTTCATTGGTTTTTTTGTTATGTGTTTAAATATAGCTTGTAACTTAAGCTAAGCCTTAACGTCTTCTCAAAATCTGTGATTTAATTTTCAGAGTTTAGTTGTAGCTGAGGACCTCAATAATCTCATTATATAACTGAGTGAAACATTATTTTATGAAAGAATTCATGAGCTTATAAATTCAAATTTAGAAAATAAATTTTAAAATTTGTTTCGAAAAAGTAGCAAAAATTTAGAACTTTCTAAACTTATTTGTAACCTTCTTATAAAGATGTTAAATCCTTATAATACATTAAAATCAAATTTTGACTCTGTTACGATATTTTTGTCATTTTCTACTTTATGATTAACAATAAAGTTTTATGAACAGCATAAAGTTTTAGATAACTTGTTGTCTTCATTGTAATAACAATTCTAGAAATTTCTTTAAAAGTGCACGTACATACATTTAAGATAAAATTTAAATTTATATAAGACAACTAATAGAACTATAAGTATTACTTTATACAAATTTGTTATTTTATTCAAATAAATGTTTATAGTTTTGACAAAAGTTTATTTTAATTTTGTAGTTTAAAACAAAGTATATAACCTCAAGGATTGTTTATTTATTCAAGTATTATTTAATTATTTATAAACGTATTTTGATATATATAAGATGCCATTAAGTGTTTTATCACTGTTTTGTTTGACTTGAAAAAATTACTATTAGTCCATCAAAACAGTTGTCGTAAAATAAAACAAAATTTGCACTTACCTTATATAGTTTTATATAATAACTACTATTTTAAAATTACACAGTTTATAAAAACTAACGACATTTTTTTATGATTTTTACAATTAATGCATAGATATATTTTTTTACATATGATCTACTCCTTGAAACAATTAAAATGCTATATACTTCTTCAACCTGAGTTATAATTTTAAGATAAAGAAACTTAATTAGTTTTTATAAACTAAGTACTTTGAAAGTTTTTGTTGTTATACTCTAATGGAATGGCTTCGTTCGGATCTTATATAAGAAAATAACATTATTAGATAATACTTTTAACACATAGGTTTTGAGTAGCTTTAAATAAATGTTGCTTTCAAAACAAAAAAAAATAGTATACAATTATGTCTTTTAAAGTATAATTAACTTATCCTGAATTAAATATAAATAAAAAATAAACTAATAAGCATTTGGAATTATTATTATAAACCTTTAAATTTTTTTCTAAAAATGTCTAGTATCGGAGTTTGAGTTGTCCGAATTAGAATATTCGAGCACCCAGTTTGTTTCTGTAATAAAGGTCTACAACTAAAAAAGTGATTTATATTTAAAAATCAAAATTGCATATGTAGGTCTAATAAATACCAACAAATACTTTTTTCTGTTTTTATAAAGCTTTGAAAAGTTTTTGAGATACAGCTAAAGTAAATTTTTAACTATCGTAGTTCAAAATAGTTTTGTATTTTTTTTTTACTTAATTTTTATTTTATAAAATCAAAATAAGTTTGTAGATATTAATTAGACCTACATACGCAACTTTTTTTTAAATTATCTATTAGTTTTCGAGTTATAGGCCTTTAAACATTTTTTAAAGAACTTGAATTGTCAGAATTTCAATTTTCCGAATTTGAACTGTCGTGTATCTGAACAAACTAAGGCCACTGTAAAATTAGCTTAAAACTTGTTTATTTTGTTATTAAAACTTGTTATTAAAACTGATTTAATTGCTGTTTTTTTATATTAATTTAACAAAAATTAACTGTATTTTTTAAAACAAGGATCGCCTTTAAAAACTCTAAGTTGTTAACCAAAATGTGTTTAAATAGTGTAGAAATAGTTGTATAGTGAAGACTAAATAAGTAAACAACAAGTCGACACCAAGTATTATTTAGATATTCATGAAGTGTGGTATAAAATGAATTAACGCACAAACTTTAAATCATCAAAAATACTTAAAAAAAAAAACAGCACAATTCATAAAGAGTATTAAATGTTTTTTCTTGTGCCTACATTAGACCATAATTTCTTATTTAAATTTTTTATCTAGTTGAAAAATTAAGAGGAAATTTTGTTATTGTTTTTTATACTTAAACGTTCAGCAAAAGCTTACTGAAACCAGTCAAGAAAAAAACAAAAACTTTTTACTTTCGTAAACATGTATGGTCTTTACTTTTTTATTAAATTTTATACACTACTTGTAGTCATATCAAATAATCTAGTATAAACTTACTGCATAAAATACACTTTTTATTTATAAAGACATTATTTTACACCTTTTGAATTAAATATTTAAATTAGTTTTAATGTTATACTTAAAGTTTTTATAGTTTAAATACAAATATATTTCAAGATTTAAGCTAATTTGTTACAGTAAAATATATTTCTCTGTGTTAAACAAGTTAACACAGTTCCACGGAGTTCTGTAAAAAAATAATAATTACTACAAGAAAAGAATATAAGATAAAGTTGGTGAATACGTGTGTTAACTAAAAATAAATTATAATTACAATAGACAATAGGGTTGATCACGCCAATTCGATCATCAGACCACAAGTTTCGGTAGACTGAGACCTGTTTCGTCCTTATTAGGACTCATCAGTCAGTCACAACCGAAAAACTTGTAGTCGTCAATCTACAAACGGTTTATCATGCTTTCACATGAATCAACCACTTGCTAGCAATGATCAGTGACGTCAGCATTGTCATTTGCCGTGCAACGTTTAAAACATTGTCCACTAAGCAAGACATCTGGCACGCTCGTTTTAGTACGATTAACAAAAAACATCGGCGAAAGTCAGCAGAGCAGAAGCCTGGACTTTCGTTTGCCGTGAGACAAGCTCAAGTTTAACAATAGGGTTGATCACGCCAATTCGATCATCAGACCACAAACTTGTCACTGACAATGCTGACGTCACTGATCATTGCTAGCAAGTGGTTGATTCATGTGAAAGCATCATAAACCGTTTGTAGATTGACGACTACAAGTTTTTCGGTTGTGACTGACTGATGAGTCCTAATAAGGACGAAACCGGTCTCAGTCTACCGAAACTTGTGGTCTGATGATCGAATTGGCGTGATCAACCCTATTGTTAAACTTGAGCTTGTCTCACGGCAAACGAAAGTCCAGGCTTCTGCTTTGCTGACTTTCGCCAATGTTTTTTGTTAATTACAATAGATTGATACTTGTTATTAGATTTAATATACGCTATATAATCCGATAGTTATAAATTAAAAAAAAAAGAGTAAACCAATAAGCATTAAGTAACAATTTTGTAAATTTTATTATTAAATTTAAATAAACTAGCTAAAAAGCTTATGATCTTTACAGCTTACTTAAATTAGTTTGAAATACTTAATATTTATTGATCTTGACGTGAGTAATTTATACTTTATTTTGTACTTTAAATTAATTTTTGAGTAATTTAGATTTTAAATTAAACCTATTACATATAGTTTTTATATTAATCCTAATTTATTTAGCTTTAACATCTTTAACTTCAATTAAATGATAAATATATAGCATTTCGAAGTAATTAAAATCATTATTTTATTAATTATGCTTATTGACTTTTGTTTACAATCTATAACAATTGGACTATATAACACAAATTGTATTTAATTTTAACTATTAATATATACAATTAATATATCAATATTTAACTATGGCTTATATTTAGTAAACACACATATTCACCAACTTTATCTACTAGTCTTTTCTTGCAGTACTTATAATTTTTTACAGGACGCTATATGGAACTTTGTAGCTTATTTAATACAAAGAAATAGATATCGGTTCAAGACAGAAAAAGTACTGTGCAATTTTTGTTTACTCATTTAACTTATATATGTAAGGATTATTCCTTGGGCACAACAGGTCTCGACAATTTTGGTTTTGGAGACAAAGTTAATTTTTAAATTTATTTATTTACAAAGGCAACAATGTTTCTCCCCTAAGGGATCTTCAGGCCTTCAAAATAAAATAAACATAAGACGATGGACAACTTAAAAAAATACAATAATGCAAAAAATTATAATTGAATTCAAATTAAATTTAAAACATGTATAGTGTTGTTACTAGATAATTATTTAACAAAATTAAAAGTTTTATAATAATGAAAAAGACTTTTTTAAATAATGAAAAAGACTTTTTAAATTTTAAATATGATTTATACATACAATAGATGATTTGTTCATTATAGATTTGGATTTAGCTTATAACAACACAAAACAAAATGGCGCTTAACAAGTGAGGGTACAAGTAATAACAAAAATAGAAATAAGTGATAAAAGAATTAAATACGCTAAGTTTTAAAATAAAATTTCCTAAAGTGCGGGCAGGTGTAGAAGAGCTCTTGTCTTTTGTTTAAAATTCGTTTCTTATTAGCAAGTGCTATTTCTATTTTTTCCAATAACGATTACCAGTCAGACCGAAACAAAGGAATACATAGGATCCACAGGAGGCCAGTTCAAAAAGAGATGGTATGCACACATTAGTGACATTAAGAATGAAAATAACAAGGGAACAGAGCTTTCCAAGCACATTTGGAGATTAAAAAACAATAACACTTGCTACGATTTAAGATGTAGCATAATGCATAAGATCAGAGAAATAAAGAATATAGGTAAAATCTGTAAGACTTGCAATTTGGAAAAAATAGAAATAGCACTTGCTAATAAGAAACAAATTTTAAACAAAAGACATGAGCTCTTCTACACCTGCCCGCACTTTAGGAAATTTTATTTTAAAACTTAGCGTATTTAATTCTTTTATCACTTATTTCTATTTTTGTTATTACTTGTACACTCATTTGTTAAGCGCCATTTTGTTTTGTGTTGTTATAAGCTAAATCCAAATCTATAATGAACAAATCATCTATTGTAAGTATAAATCATATTTAAAATTTGAAAAGTCTTTTTCATTATTTTAAAAAGTCTTTTTCATTATTATAAAACTTTTAATTTTGTTAATTAATTATCTAGTAATAACACTATACATTTTTTAATTTAATTTGAATTCAATTATAATTTTTTGCATTATTGTACTTTTTTAAGTTGTCCATCGTCTTATGTTTATTTTATTTTGCAGGCCTGAAGATCCCTTAGGGGAGAAAAATTGTTGCCTTTGTAAATAAATAAATTTAAAAATTAACTCATTTAACTTATAAATTTTACGTTGACTACAAACAGGCCTAATGTACATAAGTTAAAACCTAATTTTGAACTTCTAAAAATTCTTCGCGTCTCTTGTATAATGTCGCACATTTAAGCTTTGGGTCAAAACACGAAAATGTGTTATTTGTTTAAATATTTTTTAAATATTTTCGACTATATATAAAAGTTCTGATATTTAGCTGCTATCGTAAAATTGAGTCAATAACAGCCGGAAAACTTTTGTGTCTTCAATCTACAACAGTTTCCATCAAAAAAAATCACTAATTAATGTAAAAGCACTTAAACTTAGAGGTTTTAAAATATCTTATTTTAAAATACTCAATAACTCTTACATGGAAACCTACAGTGTGGAAAATGATTATTAATTAATAATTAAAAAAATAAAGCAATACTTTGAAGTATTCTTTTAAAAACCTATTGTAGACAGCACTTTTATGATTAATAATAATAACAATGAAAAACTGTATACTATTAGGGTAGTTATTTAAAATATACTAAAACTGTACAAAAAGAACAAAACACTTTAACAATGTCCTGTTTTTTACTTTATAGACTTTATTTGATTTTTATAAACAACAAATTTTCAAATTGGTCTTGCTTTTTGAAAATAGATCAGAAACTAATAGATAAGCTAGCTGAATTTTGGGGAAAATTAATAAAGAGTTTATTTATAGCACATAGTTTTAAATACAAGTATTCTGTTTTAATGAGTAGCATTATCAAAAGTTTAAACATTTTTTTTCGCTTCAATTGATTATTTCAAAAATACAAATAACTCAAATTTTATAACAATACGGTAGTTTACCAGTTTAACTGCTTCTGTGAAGAAAGTTATTTCGGTATGACTTCAAGGCAATTTGGCAATTTGGATATAAGAACATATTCCAAAAAGTATTCATGAACTTTGTAAAACAAGTTTAAATCTAAAAGAGTAGTAAATGCTTCAAAAAGATCTGCTATTGCAGAACACCTAGTTAATAACCCTGATTGCGCAAGTAATTATAACTTGAAGAGATTTAAAATTATTAAAAGTTGTTTTAACATGTTTGACTTAATCAAACTTGAGGCTATATGTATTTTAATAAGAATACCTAAGCTGTTTAAACATAAAGATTTTGATTATACTGTTTCTTTGTTTTCATAAATAGTTTTATAAGTTGTTACGTACGTTTTATTTATTTTTAGTTTCATTGTAATTAAAAGTAATTATGTATTGTTAATTACACTTTGCTAACTTAAATTACTTTTACATTGATTACCTTTTGACTATATAAGCTAGATTTGAAACTTTATTTCTATTGCATAGTAAACAACTGAAGAGTTAAGCACGAAATATATATTGTTACAAAATGTGAGTTATGTGTTTTTTGAAATGAATTATCAAAAAAGCCATAAAATATGAATTTATTTAAATTGAGTTCATAAATATAATATTATTCACGTTACTTTATTAAATCTATCAAAAAAAAACTTAAGCTTAGTTATAAACTATTACCAGTAAAACGTTACTGAATTTTATATTAGCAACAAAAATACCTTTAGTATCTTTACGAGCTTTACTATTTCAACAACACCAAAAATAACTTCCTGTTCAAGTGTTAATTTGTCTATGGTAAATGTTTTTAAAAGGAGGTCTAGTGGCAAAGACCCAATGAAATCTAGAAAAAAATTGTGCTTTAAGTAGAAAATTGACGTTTTTGTCTGATCCATTATAACATGATTTCCTCTACTGTACTGAAAATGGAATTTAATGTAGATATCTACCATACTGATCATTTCTATCATAAACTTTAGTAGTATAAGCGTCTCATCTTTAGAAAGAAAAAAAACCTGTACATTTATGAGTTTTAGTAATATGTAGGTTATATTATAATTACAATTTATGACTTACTTTCAATGGGGTAATAATTAGATAAATAATTGTTATGATACACTGAACTCCTTCGTAAAAAATAAATACTTTGCTGTTAGGGTTTATAGACAAAGGCAATAAACAGATACTTAAAAATCTTTTCAGAAAACTTTCTTTCAGCACTTTTTTGGGGAACTGAAAACTTATTGTTGAACAAGAGTCATACTTTTTAATCAAATACGTTGATCCACCAGGAAGTTTGTTAATTGAAAAATTATCGATAACAACTGACCTGAAATTATAGTAAAACTTATACCGTTTTATGACAACATCTTCTTTTAATTTTTAAAAGGAACGTAGCTTAGTAGTTTATTACGAATCTGAGATAACGTGTAATTTTTTAAAAGTATTTTAATGTTTAATAATGAAGCTTACAAAAAACTTTTTTAATTTACACATAATACAAAGAGCATATATATTAAAACTGTGTATTCTTTATGATTTTTATATTTTTTAACTAAAATTATTGTTATTGCTATCAACATTAGCTACAAATATTAGTACTAAAGCGATTTATAATTAATATAACTAGTTTGTACAACTACTTTATTTCTAACTAACTTATTTCTACGTAAAACACCAAGAGCTAAACTTAGATTCATTCTTCTATCTATTTTTAGAGACACTTTATCTAATATTTTATCTTGATAAGTTTTGAAATGCAAAATAAAACGTGTACAAAATTTGATGTCATGAGTTTTTGAGTTTAAGCTGTTTTATTATTTTTAAAACTTGAATACTATATAATGTATTAACAATTTTTTAGAAACATCGCTATATCATAATACTGTTTTTTTTTTGAATATTTACTAGTTATGTTACAAAAAAAAATTATATATGATTTAAAGGCAAAGTGAAGTAATAGATTCAAAGTTATAGATAACCTTCACTAAATCAATAACTTTTATAACTGTTGTTTTGAGGGTTATAACTACTATTGAAAATTAACTCAACATGCTTAAAACTGGATAACCGAAAGGTTCTTTTGTACACCAGGACCTTAGACCAAATTTTTTGAGCGCTTTTCTTTTATCGTTCAATAAACAATATAAACTATTGAAACACTGAACACAACATTTTAAGATTCTTCAAAAAATAATTCAACAACTATAATCTAAAACACAATTTTTTAAATTTAGTTAATGAAGTTCAACAGTTTTTTTTTAAATAACTTAAGTAATAAGTTTTACATATTATACGTTTATCTTTGTACGAAATGATTGTTTATCTTCCTCGATTTTGCGACCGAGCAACGTCCCTGGCTTAAACGTTGTTTAGTAAGTAAACATTAATCTTATTTTTAATAGAAAAGTTTGAAACTTTGTTAATGTTAATTAAATAGCTAAAAGATTTAAGGGCATAAAGGGGTAAATCACTTTATTTCAAATTTAGATCTAATTTTGTTGACTTTTGTTTAAGCTACAATTTGGTAATTTAAATTCAAAATAATTTTTGATATATAACCGGTCAAAGTCGGAGACTACAATAGGTTCCTTACGGGAGGCTCAAACTAAAAAGGCAAAAAAAAAGACTATTTCACTAAAAAGCTATCTCCTCTTACGTATTTTGCGATAATTACCTCAAACTTTCTGTTTTTGAGATAAAACTGTTATTTTTTATTTTTTTGTCATTAAAATTTTTATTTTTTTTTTTTTAATTTCTTGCTACAGAATTTTCTAAATATTTTAAGGAACACTTCCTAAAAGTTTGAGGTAATTATTTCAAAAAACGTAGGAGATAGCTTTTCAGTGATTTCTAGTTATTTGCCGTTTTAGTTTGCGCCTCCCATAAGGAACCTATTGTAGTCTCCTACTTCGAAACGACTATATCTCAAAAATACTTTGAATCCTAAAAATCTAAAAAGCAACTTGTAGCTTAGTGAAAACTCAATAAAATAAGACTAAATTATTAAAAAAGTGATTTACCCCCTCCTGTGCCCTTAAAACTATATACTTAATGGGGATTGCTAATATATTCAGTTAATGGGGATAACTATTCAAAATATAAATTTAAGTGTTTGTTAACAAAAGATCCTAGTGAAACAAGTTCACTGAAGTATATAATAAAAACAAAGTATACAGTATCCTCCTTTTATTGTACCGACATATGTTTCTGTGTGTTAACGGATTAATGATTAACGAATATGTTGAAGTGTGTTAATCCGTTAACACACAGAAACATACGTCGGTACAATAGAATAAGGATACTGTATAATTTGTTAATGGGGATAGCTATTAAAAGAAAAAACACATACAATACTGTTTTAATGAAAAAAAAGGTTATTGCTTAGAAACAAATATCTATTAGTTTTTAACCAGTAAAATTAAGAAAATTACACGAACTAAAAAAATTGTGTATATAACTGATTATAGAAAATATGTGTTACTCTACTTAGTCTATAAAGATTCGACCACTTTAAAAAAATTAGAAAAACCTAAATGTTATGTTATCTATAAGCGATTTAGTTCGAATTATAATTGAATTTGTGTTTTTAGTATTAACTCAAACCTGTCAATAAAGTTTTCTACATCTTTTTGAATTGCTTGTTTTATTACTTTTTTATAATTTAAATCCTTAGATAGTAACTTTAACTGCATATACGTTGCTGGGTAAAATTCAATTATTTTCCAAAAATTTTGATTTGAAATCCACAAAAGCTCACAACAAGTCGTCGACACCACTCGGTATAGTGGCTTCCAGTTAAATAATAACTGTGAAAAATTTGTCAATAATGGTTTAGATGTATTATATTCGAAAAAAGTAACTCTTCAAAGAAACTATTTTTACTAACACTTTTTTTTAAGTTAATTACGTTTTCTTAAGTTTATAAACAAAGCATTTCCAAACCTAAATCAGGGTTGCCACTCTTTGGGTCAAAAAATCTTCCCTGAGTGACTAAAAAATTCCCTGAGTAACCTTAAACTTCCTTGAGTTTCCCTGAGTTTTTTTCAAATCCTTAAATTTTTTTTAATTATTAAAAAACTATAATGTTAGTTCTAAGAATATTGAAAAACTAGCCGCAAGGCTTAAAAATTTCTAAATAAACACTTAAAAATAAATAAAATGAACTGTTTTGAAAAAAATTTTGAAACTGGGTTAACTAAATCTCATTCTAGATTTAAAAAAAAAATTCCCAGAGATTTTTTAAAAGTCTTAAAACTTCCCTGAAATTTTTAGAAAAATCAAAACTGCTTTGAGTTTCCCGGAGCTTAAAAAAAAAAGAACCAAAATTCCCTGAGGCTCCCTGAGTTCCCTGAGATTTTCTATAACTTGAAAATTCCCTGAGTTTCCCTGAATTCCCTGAGTGTGTGGCAACCCTGCTAAATATATCTAAAGCATTTAGCAAAAGCTATGTATTCTAAAACTAAAACTTAAATATCTTATTTAAGAAACTTAATAAAATGTAAGGTTTTACAACATTTTTGACGGTAGCAAAAATATATTTTTTACTTTTACCTCAATATCACCAAAGTTATCTCCAGGTCCAAAGTGTGCATAACATTCGAAATCATCCGTAATCGCATAACAGTGACCTTTTGAGACCATTACAACATATTTTTCTCTGAAATCTGTCTATTTTAAGTCATAGATTTAGACTTTTGTTTACTATGAAATTATCATTTAAATATAAAGATATAATTTTAATAGTTTTACAAACTGTTACTCCGCTTTAATATTTTCTAAGCATATGTGTAAATCTATACTTTAAGACTTTAATCTAGTAGTATGTAAAATTAGTTTTTAGGAACACACTATTTTTTAAACGCGTTACAGCTCATCTTACTTTTTCAATAACAACTTCACCACCAGAAATGAACTTGGATTCAATTTTAGTGCAAAGTAGAGCAATAAGACGGTCATTGAATCTTTTAAACAAGGGAACATTTTTGAGAAACTTATTATACTTTTCATAAACTAATGAATTTTTAATCTCTTCGCTAAAATCACTCTCAAAAGATTTTTTACCTGGCACTGCATTTCTTTTTACAAATTCCCACTCTAAGTTACGAGTGCTTTGGAATTTTTTTACAATCTTATCATCTGCCTAATATAGTTTAAGTCATACGTATACTTAAGTGATGTAAAAAAACTAACTTTTATATTAAAGAGCTTAGAGCTATACAAAAAGAGATCTACAAGTTCAGCTGCAAACTTACACCTTGTTGTATATAAAATCTTTTAGATACGTTGACATTGTGAAAAAAAGTTATTCTATGCTCTACAAAAGTTGTACGATAAGCGATAAACACACCAACAAAGCAAGCAAACAGTAATAAACCAATGTACATCGTTATTATTGCTACTATTCGAGAATAATAATTGAATGCACAAATATCTCCAAGCCTGAAAAAGTTGTTGGCTTATCAGTTATAAATTTTAGTTGTATAAAAAACGTTTTGACAAGAAAGTACGAAAAAAACTTAAAAACTAACTTACTAAATAGACTCATATCTAGATACATTTTACTAGCTAAAAAACTAGATTTTTTTTTAAATATTTTGTTTTTTTAGATTGTTTGTTTTTGTTCACCTTCTAAAATTATATATCGCATACAAAACATTTATCTTTTTTCATTTACTCAGTATCTAGAAAACTCTTGCTGTTTTAAGAGTTAAGATTTAGTTAAATTGTGTGTTGCTTATAAACTTTTTTGTTTCGTAACTTATAAAATTCTGTTATGTAATTAAAACCTTCTTTTTAATTTTTGTTATATAAAGTATTAAAGTCACAGTAAACTTCTATATCTATACTGGGTGGGTGTCACTTTTGCACGAGGTGAAACTTTTTCACGAGGTGACACTTTTGCACGAGGGAACACTTTTGCACGGCGACTCTTTTGAACGAGGGTCACTTTTGCTCGGCGACTCTTTTGAACGAGGGTCACTTTAGCACGAGGGAACACTTTTGCACAGCGTCACTTTTGCACGAGCGTCACTTTTGCACGCAAGGTAATTTTTGCACGAAGGGGCACTTTTACACGGCGTTACTTATTGCTCGACGTTACATTTAAATGATGACATTTTTGCAAAGCGTCACTTTTGCACAGCGTTATATTTTCACGGAAATATATATGCACTGCAAAAATTTTAATTAATCGATTATTTTTGAACGGAGCTTCACTTTTGCACGCTTCTAATTTTTAAAAATTTTAATATAATTTAAATAAATTCAATATTAGATTTTATTTTTATAAACTTAAAATAAATTCGCTTTAAAACGCAAATTATTTTTAATGAACAAAATGTAGATAGGTTTATAATGAAAACTTTACGTAAAGTTTTTATTTGAAGTTTTACCAAGAACAATATAATAACGTACTTTAATTTACTTTAATCAAATTTATAATTTTAATTTTAATAAACTAGATAAGTACTGTTTTTTTTTTAATTTTAGATTAAAACGATTTTGAACATTTAAAGAAAATTTAACTGAATTTTGTTAACTTTTAACACACCAATCTGGTCTCCATAATTAAAAAAGATGTTGACCATATAAATTATATACATAGGAAATATCCCAGATTAATTTTCAACCGCTGCAATATTTATTATATTTCTTACCTTGATAGACTAACAAAACTTAAATTAAATTATTAGAACATAGGACACTTGAATTTGACCTCATTACTTTTTTTAAACTAGTTAGCGGTGAAACTAAAATTATTATACAAACAACTTTTGAACCTTATAGAAATAATTACTTAATGAGAGAAAATAGCAAAAAAAATACATGCAAAAATTATTTTAATAATCAGGCTTAGCATAATTCTTTTTTTTATCGGTCAGTTTAAATATGGAACAAATTTCCAAATGAACTAGTTTTTTGCAAAAAAGTTAAAGAATCTCGATTATAGTTAAAAAAGTTTGATTTGAATAAAATTTTTGTTAGTAAAATTAACAAGTGATTTTTACCAACCGTTAATTAATTTTAAGATATAGCTTAGTTCATAGTTTAATTTTATTAGCAGCACTTTTACTCTATTAATAATGAGTCCTTTTTCAATGTGTTTAATGATTTTTTATCTGGCCAGTCTATTGTTAATGTCCTAGGGGCGTTAGGTTTTTATTTTTGTTGTTAGTTAATGCATTTAAATATGTGATGTTGATCGTTTTACATCAAAGCCTAAATAAGTATAAGTTTGTGGTTAAAAATTTTGCTTTTTATGTTAATCTATAAATTTTATATTAAATAATGTTTTAATCTTTGTTTTAATATAATGTAACTTGTTTTAAATCAAACAATTTAAAGTTCTCGACTTAAATGTCTTTAAGGAGATTTATATCCAATATTTATTTCAACAGTTTATTACAAACAAAACAATGTTTCACTCCTATACTTTTTTTTTTATCTATCTTACCAACAAAACTCTTAAAAGCGTAACATAAACTAAAAAAATTTTTTACTTAAGTTTAGTATATTTAAGATTTATTTTTGCTCTTAAACCATTAGTTTTTAGTTTTTATTTTTGTTTCACTTCCATTTATTTTGTTCAAAAAATTTTTTCAGACCTATTTACAACAACTGAGGATCTCCTATATGCAAGTATAGGAGTGAAACATTGTTTTGTTTGTAATAAACTGTTGAAATAAATATTTGTTTTAATATATAAACTGTTTGATTTTTTTTTGTTACGTGTCTTTCAGTTTAAGTGGCCTAGGTTTTGATGCCTAGGTCAATCATATAGAAAATAAACTTGTAATAGTAAAGTTTAAAAATAATAAAAAGTCATAGTTGCAAACTAATGAAACAGAATTCGAATATCATTACACTTTTATTATTTTTTTATCTTAGTTATTTAATAAATCATTTTTTTGTCCCTGCTATGAAACTTGAAAAAATAATTTTATTTTATCTTTTAGTTTTTTTAATTACTAACATTAGTTTTTATTGTTTAAGATTCTAAATCTCTGTTTTTTTGTCTTTGATATGAGTCTGTTATAAAGTTTTAGTTTTTTTTTTCATGTTACAGATTCGGTACTAGGTAAAAAACATTCAAACAGCCTGCATGAAAAAGTGATGTTCGGTGAAAAATGTCATCGTGCCAAAATGTCGCTGTGCAAATTGTCACCGTAAAAATGTGACGTCATGCAAAAGTATCGTAGTGCAAAAATGCTGCAGTGAAAAATTTTCATTGTGCAAAAACGTCGCCGTGCTTAATCTGTGTGCAAAAGTGTCCGCTCGTGCAAAAGTGACCCAGTGTGCAAAAGTGTCCCTTTGTGCAAAAGTGACCCGTTCCCATCTATGCTAGTGCATACTATTATTAAACTTTTAAGTGTTCCATCTTTTTTTTATATAATTCACTATAATATTGTAACTTGTTTTAAATCAAACAATTTAAATTTCTCGACTCCAAAATTTTTAAGGAGATTTTTCTACTATTTATTTTAACAGTTTATTAATAACAAAACAATGTTTCACTCCTATATTTGCATATAGGAGATCCTCAGTTGTTGTAAACAAATCTTATTCAAATAGAATCTGTTTTGATAATAACATTGTTTTGTTAGTAATAAACTGTTAAATTAAATAATATATAATTCACTATTAAAAATACGATTTTATAGAAGCTCATTAAGATATAATTAAACTTCTTTTTTGTATTTATTAAATAAAAAGCATACATGGATTAGCTATTTAATAGTATAAAATATAAGCTCACTTTCATACTCAATAAAACTTTAAGCGTCTGCTTTAATACTTGATTGTTTTTATACAAATGACAAAACGTTTTTTTTTTTGACAAAAATATATTTAACAATTTTCATAAATATGTGTACAATTGAAAGAATACCTAAAAATTTCAAACTTGTATGAATAAAACCAAAAGTTATCAATATTGTTAAATTCAGCGTAAGCCACTAATTAACAAAAAATTTACTATCCCAACTATTAACATTTAAAGTCTTTTTGTGAAACTGTCTCTATTGTCACACTAACAGCTTCAACCGGGACCAGATTTGTAGTAGTAGTGACAAGATAGTCTTCTTATTGATTAAATTCTAAGTCTGCGACCAAGAAAGAGGATCTTTAAAATAAAGTACCTTTTTTATAAGCTTGGTAAGGAAATAACATTTTATTATAAAATAAAATACACAGAACACAAAATTTCGTTACTACGCTTATAAAAGATTGCTTTTAACAAAAAACTAATTCTATTGAGAAGTTTTGGTTGCTTGTTCTGCTCTACACTGGAACGAAGTGCGGGATACTGGAGCTTGTACTTTATATGATTGAGTTTGAGTAGTAATCAGAAATACATAAAAAACATTTACGACATGAATCATTTTTAAAGTGCAGTAAAGAAAAAGTCCACAACGATAATGAGCTGATGTGAGAAGTCAGTTATGTATTAGTTACTTGATTAATTATTTATTGCTTCTTGAAAAAATATATAGTTTCGCGATACAATAAATAGGTAAATTACATTTCAAAATAATAATACTTCCACTTTGTTTGTGAAATAAAAATGGTGGCAACATCATTCTAAGGCGTCAAGTGTTTCGTTGTACAGCCAGTTGAAAATCAATAACCTGTGTAACGCTCTAATTGTTTGATTATATTCTCTTAAAAAATATCTCACACAACTCTAGATCACTTTAATGCTTTAACTATTGCACTGAGTCAACACTAGTCGATAAAAAATAAGTATGGTGTTTTTTTGTTTGGATACTTTTTACATTTTGTTTCTTTGTTTTAAAAATTTTTATCAAAACGATGTTTAGGGTAAAAATTTCTCAAAAAGAAACTTAAGAGTTTGCAAACTATCATTTTCTTATTGGAAAAAACAAATTAAACAGTTTGAAAGCGTTTATAAACAAACAAACAAAAAACATATGAGATTATTGACACAAGGACGGTTGAGGTTAAAAGAATAAAATCACATTAGCGTTTAACAAAGCCATTTTAGTTGTATTTTGAGAATTAACAGTTTTTTTTATTAGTTGTTTATGTTTGATTTAACAACATTGATTATTTTTGGTTGTATTAAAAAGCTATATAGTGTTGAAACTTTTGTCTGTCATTACAATTGTACATACACTGATGAAAATCGTTAATTATTTTTTCGATACGTTGTTTAATTTATACTATTACTATAAAGTTTGAGTTGTGCAACTATTTATGAGAATTAAAAAATAATAATAACATAATAAAATATTTTATATTTTAAATGAAACAACAACTAACCCAGTACAAGTCATAGTAGTAAACGACCAATAAAGACTAGTTGTATAATCCGAGAATCGTTTTTCTAAGTTCGACATAGTTGAATAAATGCTACTAGACCATACTTTACAATTATCTACAGCATCTATCCTTTCCTCAATATACCTAAATGAAAAATACTGTATTAACTATTTTAAAACTGTATCTTAAATAGGTACATAAGGTCTGATGACTCCAATTCGATCATCAGATCACAAGTCTTCGGTAGACTGATACCGGTTTCGTCCTTATTAGGACTCTTATCGAAACTTATATAAGTCCTAATAAGGACGAAACCGGCCTCAATCTACTAAAAGCTTGTGTTCTGATGATCAAAGTGGTATGATAAAACCTTCATATTAACTTGAGCTTGTCTCACGGCATACAAAAGTCCAGGCTTAGGCTCTGTAGACTTTTGCTGATGTTTTTGTTTAACATGTACTAAAACAAACACGAATATTTACTATTTGCATAACTAAATAAAAAACAAATATAATGTTATAGTGTTTTGTTATTAACATTAAAATTTTTGCTACTGAATTATATGTTATGAAACTGTTATTTTTTTGTCTGGGATTTGAAAACTACTTTAGTTGATAAAAATATTAGAGTTTTGTAGCTTTTAAAGCTTCCTAAGTTTTCTAAAAAAGTATTTGTTTCAACTTAAAAACATATGTATATAAATATTTCCTTGACATTATCTTTACTACAATAGGAAAGCTTGAATTAAAAGTTAGTATTTGTAAGAACAAACATTTGTAAGAATTGCATTTATATATGATACAAACCAAACACTACTTTACACGTGTTTGGGGCTTGATGCTTTATGCACCAAACCTTTCTCATAGTAATATAAAAGAATTAAATATATTCTTACTAACAAACAATAAGTACAAGTCAATACGATATAAATAAATTTCAAGTTTTTTGTACGTTATTGAATAGTTTGATATAACTATTGATTAATATTAATACACGTAAGAAACAAAAATTTAAAGTTTTATAGTTGAATTTTGTTTATGTTTATGTTTTAATTTATTATTTTATAAATTTTGACTACTATTACAAACTAAACAACTATATCTAACTTTGGTACAAAATACCCGCAGGTGAACATAAAAAAAGCACAAGCCATTGTATGAACAATAAATGAAATTAGAATAAAGCATTCCATTACATACACTACAACAATGTTACTCTTTAAAGGTTTTGATAAAGTAGAAAATCCAAATGGTGCGTATCTGAATAATAACAAAATTTGATTGATTCTAGAAAAAGACAAAACTTGAAGTTGTGTAGATCGGTCACAATATTGGTGTTCAACAAAAGATTTTGTGATGAATGCCCATAAAGGAAAATAAGCAATTATGTCTATTCCTAACTTTGTAATTTTTATGTAGTTTTTCAGAATCGCCTTGAAAGAATAGTTGAGACCTAAAAACAGTTTTTATTATCAACTATTATTATACTTTTACCTTAGAAGGTCTAACAATTACCTTTTGGCTGTGAAACTCCAGTTCGTAAATTAAAAAATATAGCTGAGTAGACTGTTAGGTCACATATTAGAAGAAAGAAAGCTTCGTAGTCTGACAATCCTTGGTACAACGGAGTCATTTGAAAAAGTTGAATTGATTTTTTTTCGACGTAAAACTCTTTGACTAACAACCTGATAAACGTGTTGTATGTTAAAGACTACTTTATGCCGTATAACAACGCTACTTTAACTCACAAGAACTGATTGGTCGAACTATCAAAACTTAAAATTTCACTGTAATTGTTACTACTAGTGTGAATACATTTTAAAACGTTAACATAATCATATGACTTATCAGAACTGCATAACTCCCAAATCTGGTTGTACGAGTATCCATCACAATCTTCTCGGAAAACATCAAAAATGTTTAATTTTTTTATTTCATCCCCAACATACGTTTTTGCTAAAAAATTAACTATTAGAACAAATTGTTTCAGGTGCATAACTTATTCAAAAATTATAACAAAACACATTTCACTATTTCTTAAATTTATTTAAGTACTTTAGAGAAAGTGTTGTCAAAAATTCTATCTTACCAAATTAAACTGATTTTTATTTGAAATAAAACTACTATTTGGTTACAACGTTAAAGTTTAAAAATATAAAATAACGTAAAAATAAAGTGTAAAAATTAACTAAGTGTTTTTACTAAAGAACTTTGCTGTACTAATAAAACTTATTAGATTAAAATCAAACTGAAATAAACCAGCAATAAAAACTAACAATAAAAATAAAACTACACCTATTAAAACAATTTAAGGACCCAATTACTTTAAAATTACATAATATAAGGATTATAAAAGTCTAGTTTGATATACGAACTTTTTCTGCTAACATAAACTGAGCCTTAAAGATTGAATGTATAAGGCTTCTAGAGTATGTCGCTGAAAAGAGTTCTCCGCTCTCACTAAAACTGAAAAGTTATCTTCTTTATAATTTCTAGCACACTCATGACTGTCCAAAAAATGTTGTCCAATCGCAGAGAAGTATTCTTTCACATGTTTCTCCGAACGACCATCAAACCAGCTTTTCAAGATTTTCAAAATATGCTGATTAATTCTTACGTGAAAACTTTGAGATGTTTTCCCACGTAGTCACTACCACAGTGACAACAAAATTTATAGATGATGTTACTTTTTTCATGGGTGAAAGAAACATCTTTGTAAACTCCACCTAGAGTTCCATCAGTATACAAAATTGTTGTTAAACGAACAGAGCCGAACTTAGTTTCGAAAGTTATAACAAGAGCAAGAAGTTAAACAGCTTTAGATATGATTTGCCCTCAGAAGTGTCCAGTATACTTAAAACTTCCGTATCTTGGAAATATTTTTGAGAAGTTTTTTATGAAAATATCTTCAATTAAACCAGGTTTTCGGCTCTGTTCGTTTTACAACAATTTTATATACTGATGGACCTGTATGTGGAGTTTACAAAGATGTTTCTCCCACCCATGAAAAAAGTAACATCATCTATAAATTTAGTTGTCACTGTGTTAGTGATTACGTGGGAAAAACATCTCAACGGTTTCACGTAAGAATCAATCAGCATGTTTCGAAAATCTTTAAAAGTTGATTTGATGGTCGTTCGGAGAAACCTGCGAAAGAATACTTCTCTGCGATTGGACAACATTTTTCGGACAATCATGAGTGTGCTAGAAATTATAAAGAAGATAACTTTTCAGTTTTAGTGAGAGCGGAGAACTATTTTCAGCTACATATTCTGGAAGCCTTGTACATTCAATCTTTAAGGCCTAGTTTATCTTAGCAGAAAAAGTTTGAATATCAAACTAGACTTTCAAAATCCTTATATTATGTAGTTTTAAAGTAATTGGTTCTTTAAATTGTGTAAAAAAGTGTAGTTTTATTTTTATTGTTTGTTTTTGTCGCTGGTTTATTTTAGTTTAATTTTAATCTAATTATTAATTTTAATTATTAGTACAGCAAAGTTCTTTAGTACTAGCATTTACTTGATTATTACGTCATTTTATAGTTTTATAACTAAATTATAATTCTATTTCAAATTATATTTAGTTTAGTTTAGTAAGATACAATTTTTTTCATGACTTACTTTAAAGAAATTAAATTAATCTACGAAAAAATGAAATTTGTTTTGTTATATTTTTTGAATTAACTTTTAATCTTTAATAAATAAGTCTACAAAACAATAATATTTTTCTTGTTTACGGAGTTTGAACAACCAAAAACTTAAAATAAATCTAACTTAAATTAAACTTATAACTTACAGCTATCAAAGCTGTAGCCTTTGTAAACCTAAAGTTAAATTTTACCAAAAAAATTAACAAAAGTAACACTTTATAAACTTTTAACGAGGTCATCCTAACAAACTTAGTTAAGTTGTAATGATACAACTGTTATTAAAATATTTTCTGAACAGAAAAAATTGCATTTAATAGTTGAAATAAATATTATAATAAAAATTTGAGCTAAACGACTTAGTATTAGTTTATGGTTGTTAATTGTTGTTACCTTTATGTACATAATTTCAGATATTAAGCTTTTCATGTAATTTTTTTTATCTTTAGTTCAACCCTTAATGTCGAATAACTAAGTAAAGTCATTTTAATAAAAAAAAAAAATCATTAACTTTTGAAAAAAAGAATTACATATTTTGTTAGTCTTATTTACTGAGTCACAAAAATTCATGCAAGGAATCCAATAATTCTGATGTTAAAACATAATAAAATTTATAACAATATCATTTTACATGTAAAACTTCCCTTACAGGCTGAAGGAGCAGCACTAAACGCAATTTGATGAACTATGTACAAAGACAGCAGATAACAAATTAGAATTAAATAAATCTGCCAGAATTTATTGAAACTACCGTCTGGATTTATTAAAAAAAGATTTGAAAATTCCTCCAATAACGATTTCTTTTAAAAAATTTAGTATATAATAAAATAGACTATGTTTTTTTTTTTAAACAATGCCATAATCAATAAAATTTAATTGCATTTAACTTAGCATCGTATTTATATGTATTTAGCTTTAATTTAGATGTTAAAAACAACAAGTAATTTATTGCCATAAAAGTACTACTAAAGTTTACTTTTGCTTCTGTACTTTAATGTTTTCGCTTTGTTCAGATCTCATATTATTTACAAATAAGCTTCTATAAATTTATTAAAAAAATTTTTTTTTGTTAAATCAGTCATAATTTTTTCAGTAAGCTAAATACAACTTAATTCAACAACTTTAACTTTCAATTACTAAAACAAATAAAAATTTTCGCGTAGATTAAATTTAGCTCAATTCTTACGTAACATTATGTACAAATGTTAATAAGTTTAAAACTAAACTCATAACGAGGGATTACTTCGATTCATATTTTATAAAAATTATCAGCTTATCTTTAAGACTTTTCGAGTCTTTTTTTTTAATCAAAACGTTATTAAAATTAACTTTTTGGTCTTTTCCAATTTGATTTTTTTTTTCTTGTATTGATTTAAAAACACTTTCATCTACCCATGGTTTAAGTGACAAATTCTTTGTTAATTCTTTTTTAAATTGATCATCATATTTAGGTTTTATAACTTTGCAGTTTTCAAATATATCAACTGTTTAGTGATAAAATTGACAAGCATTATTTTCTTTATTTTATTTAATCAAATTAAGAAATAATTTACAGTATGCAAAGTATGAAATTTAAATAGTTATATTATACTTAAATAGAATAAACTACTCGTTTAAAAAATTGCAGTCAAATTATTTTTATTGAAAATTTTCATTAAATCGTGTTTATTAAAACTATTATTTTTGACTCCCGAATACTTAATTGGTTTATTTTCAAAAAATTGAAATTTTACGGAAAATCAAGTTTATTTTTTGTCATACGTTTGGTTGTTGAAGACTCAATTAGAGATCTCTACTTTTAAAAGGGAACTAATATACTATTTATTTTTTCAAAAGTTTATTCTGCAAACAATGTTTCGCTCAAAGAGCTCGTCAGTGCTTATTAAACTAAAAGTTCTGAAAATATATAAAAGTCATAGAAAATAGGTTGTTACTATAAAAGTTAGCAAAAAGTTGATCGAAAACAAAAACTACGCAACACAAACCAAACTATTTTTTTAAGGTGAAAGTCTATTATTATTTTTGATAAAAACTTTGTTTATCTAGATACTTCATTAACTTTTGATGTACATAATTATATGTTACAGTTTAATAATTCTTCAAGAAAAATGTTTTGTTACAAACGGTTTATGTACAATATTTGCTTATTTTTGTTATGTTGTATTTTATTTTGTTGTGCAGTATAAAGTTTTGCACAATTTAATAATCAGTTTTTATAAAAAACCTATAAAATTCAGTTTTGATAACTTTATAACAGCTTGTTTCCTTATACCAACAAAATTATGAAATATGTTAGTTTTTTTAATTTCCTCTATGACAACATTTATTTTTAGAGGGATTTCTTATGCGATTATTAGAGTAATTTATTAAACCTATTAACAATGAAAGCTTAGAAAATTGATTGTCGTAGGCAGAGTTTTCCAAACTCAATATTATAATTAACTATTTTTCAGAAAAAAAAATGTCCCATTTTTTAGATAACGCCCATATACTCGTTAACTACAAGTTTATTTTTTTGCACCGATGCTGATATTTACTGCCCCTCAAAAACAATAATCTTGCCTAAGAGGGCTACATTGCCCATTTTGTCAAACCGTGTCTTAAAGGTCATCAGATGTAAGAGATAAAATAAAAGTAGGAGTAAAACTCAAAATGTAGAAGATGTTTTAGTGACAGAAAATTACGAAAAGTCATGACTTCTTGACTACTGATCACCAAAAGATTACAAATTGTACAAATTCTTGGAAAAAACACGTAACAAAACTTGAAATCCAAATTGAGTTTCGAATTATGAAAAAAAGGTACGCTTTGGAATAACCGGAATTAGCAAATAAAACTTTTACGAGATATTTGTTTTGTAACGCCTCTGGCTAAAAATTAAATTTAGCAAAAGAGTTTTCTCTAATTAGGGGTTTTTTATTAATTTGTTAACTTTGCCGCCTTTAGTTTTAAATTATTAGATTTGTAAAAGCTCAAGCTGAACTTCCTATGTGCTAAATTGTGAGTATTGTCATTAATCTCTTATTTTCTAGTTCTGTCTCTTAAATTGAAATTTCTAATAAAGTTAAATTGAAGTTAATTTTACTGTGGTTTGCATAAATTTGAATAACTAAACTCTGCTGTTGATAAAATTAAATTGAAGTTAATTGTACTTTTGATTTTGCATAAATTTAAATAACTAAACTTTGGTGTTAATAGATCATTATATTGAAATTATCTGTAAATTGGTTATATAAAATTGAATAAATAAGCTTTGTTGTGGATAATTAATTAAGAAGCAAGCTGCTTTTGGTGCTCTTAATAATCTCTGAAATTTACAAATCAAATTTAATTAATTTAAATATCTAAATATCTAAAATATCTAAATATCTAAAAATATCTAAATTTAATTAAATAACTAGTGGGCCACACCTAACTCTTGGTATAGCATAATGAGTAATAGATCCAAGCCCCCCAAAAAGGATAGTATGTTCTCTAAAGAGAACATACATCATACTTTAGACAAGGTCAACAACCCCGAAACTCGCTGTAGCCAGCGTAACATTGACAGAGGGATCAACAAAAGGGGTGTTGACCCATACTCTTCGCGCCGTAGCCAACCTGGTCCATCAGACCAACCACAAGCAACGTGCGAAAGATAGTTTTAACCGTATTCTGACACTTTAATTTTGTATGACGATTATTTAAAATGTTTACCTTAATATCTGGTGTAAGCTTCAAATTTACCATAAAATACGCCTAAAACTTTTTTTTTGATCTTTACCATGAACTCCAGAATATCTAATGTAAGTTTTAAGGTTACATGACAATTCAAATTACGAAAGTTCAAATTCTTGAAAAAATGTTTAAAGGGCCACACAACTTAAAAAGTAATATATATTTCTTTAAAAATAAATACGTATGTAGGTCTTATTAATATCTAAAATCTTTTTTTTGCTAAATTTAAAAAAAAAGTTGAGATATGGCAAAAATAATTTTTATAATAAAGTTATTTTTATTAACTTTTGAAATTTTTATAATTTCTTTATTTTTTTTTTTACTATCATAGTTTTATTAAACAGATCTACAACCGCTTTTTTTTCTCATATGTATCAATTTTTGGGTAATGGTCTCTTAAATTTTTTTTAAGTTCTTTGCGTTGTCGGAATTTGAATTAACTATAGAGTTTAAAACAAATAGATAGGACACAGTAATCCATCCACAAGGGAGATTGATAAATAATAATTTATTATTTTTGAGAAAAAAAATTACTCAGTTTCACCGCAGAGCGGATTTTCAATTTGTAAAAATTTTGAAATTTTGAATTGTCATATAACCATAAATAACAAATACTAATAATTTATTTATTTAAGATCTGAATATTAGATTGCAATTTTGTCAACCTTACATCTGTTTAGCAGTGAATAAATTTTTGTTGAATTAATAATATGTTTTTAGATTTAATATCTGCATCAACAGGTTTAAGTTCTCATTTCATAAACAACATTGTATAGTGCAGTTTACTATTTTATTAATATTTGATAAGGTCGTAAATTTATTCCTACTGAAACCTAGTAATATATAGAACAGTCAATTCGCCCATGTGTTATTATTTACATTTAATATCTTTAAAAATTGTTTTATATTACAACAACTACATTCGTAACACTTAGTTTTTGGATGCATATCTTGCCCTTGTTTATTTTAAAATTTAAGCTTTTATAACGATCGACTCGCCAAATAATAAATAATGAATTTTTTACATGTTTACGTTATAAATCTTATATCAGACAAACACTAACAGTTTAAAAATTGAAACTGCCTCATAAGCAAGCTGTCTGAAGTATTCAAATTACTTAAGTGCATTTTATAGGGTTGATAATTGGCGGAGTAAAAAAAGTTGTGCTTTGTAACTATACGTCCGCAATTACAATCATCGGTGTCATCTAAATCCACGATACTAAATGATTTCAAATCATCATATCTAAAAATTAATATCACAGTGCTTAGTGTTAAGCAATAAACGTTTTCTTATAACTAACTATCAGCAAGTAAAATAGTACTTTTTTGATAATTTACACAATAACATGTTCTGATTCAAAAGTTTAAGTCAAAATGTATCTTATTACAACAATCTGATACAAAGATTAAGACTAAACCTTATACTCCATTCTTAAAAAGATGAAATCGTTTTTTTTTACATTAAGTTTTAAGAAATGTTAGCTAAAAGATGAGTTTAATTGATAAATTCATCAGTTATTTTACTAACAGTATAAATCTTCACTTTCACTCATTTAAAAAGCACTACTGTGGACAAGACATTAAATGGTGTTCAACTCGGTAATCGAAAGGTTCTTCGTGCATCAGGTCCTAGGACCAAGTATTTTAAGGGCATTTTTGGCGTTCAATAAACTATACTTACTTGCTGTGTACGGAAAGTCAAATTAAGAAAGCATATTTTTTTTTGTATTAATAAAACTCAATTTCAATGTTTTTCACAAGCTGTTTTAAAAATAGATAAACACTTGCTGGTTTATTGATTTCAAATTTGGTAAATTTAATCATAGCATAACCAATTAATATTGAGCAGTTTACATCTTAAGGCTTAGATTGGTCTGGTAAACAATCTGCACCAGATGGTCTACCATACCTTAAAGTATACGTTCTTGCTGCAGGCAGACATACATAATAGGTGTTTAAGACTAGATCTTATACAAAGAGTTAAAACTGAAAGCTAATTTAGGATTGCAGCAAATAGTGTTTTATGAACTATTTAAACTTAAACTAAAAAGTAATATTTGTTCTATCAGAAAAGAATAATAAGTAAAATATTAAATTATAAAAGAAATCTTAGAGAAAGGTGATAATCTAAGAAACTAATTTTGTTGAAATAGTTTTCAAAATAATAACAGTTTTACATATTAACAAACAGTTAGATTTTGGAAATAAAGGCACAGTTGTTTTATTCAATCGATAGAGTATTTTATTTCTTACTTAGTAGTTTTGTAGTTTTTCAATATTGTGTAATCAAGGTCAAGCAATGTCCATTTAGAATGTTTCCTATTGCAGCTTGCCATTGCTCTTTCAGACAGCAAGTTGTGAACTAATTTAATTAATCATTAAAAAAAATTTATGACCTTTAGTTTAATAATAATATAAACTTTTGACATGTTTACGAAAAAAAAAACTTACGGTTTGGATTAGATTTCAGATACCCAAGCAGTTTCCATTTGTTAAGTACAAACAATTCACAGTTAGTTGAGCACCTAATAGTGTAGAATACATTCATTTCAATAAGTAATCCAGCTTCCCCAATCAATTTACCTTCAAGAAGCTTTACAAGTATGTTAGTTTCATCTTTGTCAAGAACCTATGAAAAACTTCAAATTATAATTAAAGTACTTTTCAAGTGGAATTACAAATGTTTAAAGTAAAAATATTAAAGTAAGGACCATAATATATTGCTAAATTTATAAAATAATGTAAACTACACGTAGCACAATTTCACTAAAATTTTATAAACTAATAAAAAACTCATTTTTATGCTGAAAAAACTACTTCATTGCCATTTTAAAAATAGTAGTACAACATTCTATTAAAACAATTAAACCTCTAAAACTCCCTTTCGAACATATACTATGTTCTGGCAAACTTCTCCTCTTCTACAAACATACTGTCCCTCAAGAAAACTTTTTATTTTTACTAGCTCAGTTATATCACGTATGTATCCATCCGGTAAGTTTTTGAATATTTCTACCTATTTTAATTTAAAAGCAGAATTTTTTAGTTTTTTCTAATTTTTGTAAATAAAAAGACAATAGAGCAGGGGCGGCTGTAGACTTTATTACGTCTAAGTTTAGAGCTAATAAAACAATGTTTTAATATAAAATAAGTCTTAATAAAATGCTATTAATTGCTTGCAAATAATTTCAAATTGAACTTTTTTAACAAATAAAAGAAAGTTTTGACTTTTTACAAAAGGCCTATTCTCACACTGATATTGCAAGCATTATACTAAATTATTTAAATTTAACAAATAAATTAATTTGTTAAGGATCTGTATTTAACGAAAAGTATTCGAAAAAAACTTCTATGAAAAACATTCAAAAAATCTATTTTGAACAAGCAATAACATTTTATATTTGTAATGAACATGTTTTTAAATGACTCCTTCGATGATTTTGAGATCATTCAAAAATAAAATAGTACATTTATAAAACTTTAGTTTTTCCCCTTGGTTTTTTAAGCTTTATCGGAAAATCATTTTAAAGAGATACACATTGAAAACTTATAGTTTATTAGACGCCGTTTCGGCTTTTCAACAGTCATTAACAATAACAAAACTGTGCAAATTAACTTAAAATTAGTGTTAAACAACTAAATACATAAAAAAAAATAAGTAATAAGATATATGTAAATAGTTATATATTAAAGTTATAAACTGTAGTAAAATAACAGGTTAAATACTCATACGTGGTAAAAAAATTTATATACAGTTAATCAAAAAATCTTAATGTGTGGATATACCCGGTTTAGTTAATTGTTTGTTTAAAGTTTGATTATAACGTTTAATTAAAATAGCTTCGCTGATCAGTCTCAAGTTTATTTCTACATTCTTTTAAAATACCAAAGTTTTTATCAGTTATACTTTCATTTTTACAATTATTACAATTACTAATGTGGTCAGATACAGCTGCATTACCTTTTACGTGTTCTTAGACTCTTTCTATTAGTGGTCTCAAAGTAAATCCAACATATTAGATGGTCTTATCCTTAGAGCACTTATATTCGTGACCACGTTAGATTTCAATTCGTGAGATGTCTTGTATTTTTGCTGAAGTAATTACCTACTTTGCTTGTAGTGAAAACAACTTTGAAGTCTTCAATATAATTGTTTAATAGTTTTTATAGTTTCTTTTTATAAACACTACTTGGTTTTACTATGTAAGGTACTTTTAGGATGTTTTTGAAGTTTGAACTATTCAGTTTTTCATTAGTGCACTCTTTATTGTGTCAATAGATCTTTCAATAGGTCTTTATTAATAGATTGATATTAATAAAATTCACTTACGAATTAGGTGGAAACGAACTCCCATTTTTGGATATTGAAACAAACTAACGACAGAAAAAGTAATAACAAAAGTACACAAAAAAGAAATTGATAAAGATGTTATTTTAAATTTTAGTGAAAAGATCTATTAACAACAATAAAGAGTGCACTAATGAAAAACTGAATAGTTCAAACTTCAAAAACATCCTAAAAGTACCTTACATAGGAAAACCAAGTAGTGTTTATAAAGAGAAACTATAAAAACTGTTAAACAATTATATTGAAGACTTCAAAGTTGTTTTCACTACAAGCAAAGTAGGTAATTACTTCAGCAAAAATACAAGACATCTCACGAATTGAAATCTAACGTGGTCACGAATATAAGTGCTCTAAGGATAAGACCATCTAATATGTAGGATTTACTTTGAGACCACTAATAGAAAGAGTCTAAGAACACGTAAAAGGTAATGCAGCTGTATCTGACCACATTAGTAATTGTAATAATTGTAAAAATGAAAGTATAACTGATAAAAACTTTGGTATTTTAAAAGAATGTAGAAATAAACTTGAGACTCTGATCAGCGAAGCTATTTTAATTAAACGTTATAATCAAACTTTAAACAATAAATTAACTAAACCGGGTATATCCACACATTAAGATTTTTTGATTAACTGTATATAAATTTTTTTACCACGTATGAGTATTTAACCTGTTATTTTACTACAGTTTATAACTTTAATATATAACTGTTTATATATATCTTATTACTTAATTTTTTTTATGTATTTAGTTGTTTAACACTAATTTTAAGTTAATTTGCACTTTTTTGTTATTGATAATGACTGTTGAAAAATCGAAACAGCGTTTAATAAACTATAAATTTGCAATGTGTATCTCTTTAAATAGTTTTTAAAAACTCAAATATCCCCTCCTGTATTTTATCTGATAAGTTTATAAAAGTTATAGTACGTCCAAAATTTTAATGTTAGTTACGTATCAAAGTTTCAATAACAAATTCGACATATATTCCTAGTATTTTTATGAGAGCTTTATCAATAGTTTATATCTTAAATACTAGATTGCATTACAATGTATACAACTCGATAATCAAAAGATTCTTTCGTACACCAGTTCATCAAACCAAAATTTTTGAGCGCTTTTCTGTTGTCGTTCAATAAACAGTATATATATTTTACCTCAAAAAATACTTTTTTGATGATGAAGTTGTGAAGTTTGAAGTTTTATTGAAAATCATCAGTTTATAGTTTATTTTAAGTATGTAAAATAACTTAGTTGTAGTATTTCAAGTACATTTTTACTCTCAAGTTTTCTAAAACACTATGAATGAACTTAAAAACTTAAGCCGCCTCTACAATATGAAAACTTCTTAAACAAAGTAATGTTAATATTTTTTTGTTAAAAACAAACAAATTTCAATTATAAGTAAGTGGCAAACTTTTCTAAGAATATTGTTTACAGAATTGAAAGAAAAATTAGCACGCTGATGATATGGAAGAAAATCCATTGCTCCACTTCTTATCAAATCAAATCCTTTACAACTATTCCATTTATAGTCCAGATATTTCAAACAAATTGACTTTAGTTCTTGACTAATGCTACTTTGTTCCTTTATTTGTAAAATATATTTCTATGAAAAATATTTGACGTAAACTTTTAATAAATTATTAAGGGTCATATAGGGGAAAGTAAAACACATTTTTACAAGTTCATTATATTTTAAAGAGTTTTAACATAGCTTGCAGTTGCTTTTCACCACTTTTAAGAATTCAAATTAATATTTAAGACATAAGAGCATAAAGTCGGAGAATTCAATAAGGACCTTACGGAAAGACCAAACAAAAGAACAAAAAAAAAGAATATTTTATTAAAAACTTATCTACATCTACAGTTTTAAAGCATTCATTCTCAAAACTTCGTTAGTCTAACCTTATCTTGATAATATAAAATCATACTGCAGGAATTTTATTGGTTTTGAAAAAATGTCTTTTAAGCTAAAAAAACTTTAATTCACTTATTTTTTCACTCTAGGCAAGAGGTCGGCAGAGTTTTATAAGTCGAGGGCAATTTTTCTTAGAAAAAGTTAGTCGCGGACCGCACTGTATAAAAAAATCCTTTCGTGGGCCGTAGCGTTTAAATTAATTTTAGTTATCAATGTAGAATTACTACTTTTAACTAAATACGTTATAAAATAAGCAACAATAAACCCCTACTAATTAGTAATGTTTAAAAATAATGCCACATTGAAAGCTTTTATCTTAAATGCTTAGACTTTTTTTAAAGTAGGTTTTTAGCTTAAAAGTACAACGGGGACCGCAATTCGCTGATTCCTGCTTTAGGTGTTTGTATGAAAAATTTTGACTAAACTATCTATAGCTCTTTAATATTTGTTTAGATAATTATGTTTAATAAAAGCTAATCCTTCAACTGTATGTCCTTAATCACATTTTTACAGTTTAAAGAAATAACGTAATAAAACGTTATTTTTACATTGGTATATAAACATTTTTAACTAAATTTATATGTTTTAACTTTTCCCAAAATTTTATTATGACTCCTTATTTCTATTCAACTCATTTTGGATAAATAGGTATATAAAAAACTTTTAAAATTAAGGAAACATAGAAATAAAACTAATTTTCAAGTAGGTATTTAATAGAGAATTTGATATTACGCAAAAACGTTCATATTTAAAAAAGGCTTTTTAAATTTTATAATAATGAACAGTGATGTTGGCCGATTTTTTTTATCTGTTTTCAATCTACACTAATAAAAAAAAACTAATTAAAATTGTTTAATTTGGAAATTAATTTGTTGATAACTAAAAACTTCACCTTCTTAGAGTTTTAAAAATCAAATGTTAAGTTACAGTTTCAAATTCACTCAGTAATTTTTTTGTTAAATATGCTAAAACATAAAACTACTATATTTATTCCTTTTTTAATATGCTTGTAAACTTTTTTTATATTTAACTTGTTTTCTGAGGAATAGTTTGAAAGTATGTACTTCAAACAATATATTAGAGTACAAAATAAAAACCTTGTCCATTTTTTAAAGTTTATTAGTTTTTATATAGTATAAGTAAACCTGAAAAATATTCAAAGACCCTTTTTATTAACATATTTAAAAAAATATTGGTAATAGAATTTTTATGTGCTAACATTCTTAACAAAAAACCTTAATTGCTGAGTAAATTTTTATTTTTCAATCAAAATATTTTTGGCCCAGCAAAAACACCAAAATTAAAGACCAAAGCTGAAAAAAATAAAAGTAGGCAACAACTAAAATCTATAATTCTAATACAAAAAAAGAACACTCATTAAATAAGTTTATTTACTCGAGATTGTTTAAAAAAATCTTAGTGATTTCTTTTTCAAGGTATTTCATTTTAAATTTAAAAAAGTCATAGTGTCCCACTTTTCTATGGGCTCTAGCAGGAACCCAGTGAACCTTAAGTAAGAAAAATATTAACTATTTTAGCCTAATATTTTATCTATAAAATCATGAACAAAATATGAATAATAGTATATAAATATTTATTTAAGAACAAAAAAGGTTATGTGTAAAAATTGTTAAGTAAAGAAAAAAATCTCAAATTTTATAACATCATATCATAAAAAGTAACTTTTTCAACGTAAACCTATTCATAAATTTAAAAAATTCATATATTAAAAAAGATTTGATTTGTCTTTTCTTATATTCTTAGTCTAAATAACTAAGTTATTTAGAAGTATTCTTTACATGACTTAAAAAATGTTTTTTATAAATGATAATTTTAAGAACTTTATAAATGTTTATAAAACTTTATAATCTTGTTTCTATATAAAGAAATAAAACTTTATTCGAAGGTAAAAAAAAACCTATTTAGCCGGGTTTTGTTTACCTGAGATTATAATCTTTTTTTTTAAGGTTTTTTTTTTATTTTAGAAGAAAATTAACTAAAATATATGATGGATGAAGTTGTTTAAGTTCGTACTTAACTTTGATAGTTTGCACCTACTATAAGTAACCTATTAAATATATATCACTTACCTTAAAAACGAATGTAAATTTTGTTAAGCTGTTAAAAGTATTTGATAGCTAGGGTAAATATCAACGTTCTAAGATAAATCAATAACAACCTAGGGTTAAACTTGTTTAAATTGATTAAGTATTATTTTAGGTACCAAATGAATTGTAAAAAAACATAAAGTAGTCTTAAAGGTACAAAGTTATAAAGGATGAAGTTTAAAAGCTTAATAAGTTATTTCAGTAAAAAGGGCAAACTGAAAAAAGATAATTTAATTAAAAAAATACTTTTTATCGAAATTTTATAGACAAGTTCTACATACTTAAACAAATTAATCTTTAAAATTGTTTAAGTAAAATAATTTTAACTCTTAAAACTATATCTCTAACCTTAAATAGGTTTTAGGTTAATAAACAAGTACTTTCGAGCAACTTAATGTCCACAGTTTTAAAATATGAAAGTAAAGTGATTTTAAGTTAAGTTTGAAATTTTAGAGAAAGTTTACGATAAAAAACTTATAAGTTTGGCTTTAATCGAGTAAAGTAAACACCCAATACTGTTTTTTTCTTTTTAAAATTCTTATACTTTCTCTTGTCCATGTAGCCATTAGTATAAAAAATAAAGAAGCTTAAGTTTTATTATCAGTTATAAGATCGACTTACATAATAAATATGCTGTATAATTTAACGAAAAAACAGGTTTCACTTATGTAACTATGTTTCACTTAATAAAGATGAAATTCAAACACTTTAAAGAAAACATATACTAATAAAAGTTACTTTGCTTAGCTTAAAAATATAAAGAGCCGGCCTAAAAAAGTAACAAACCAAGTATGCTTGTGTTGCCTTGAAACGCAAAATATACTTTGCTCTAGCTTCGGTGGAGTGGGTAGTGATTTTTTTGATTGCATGTATTGTTGTTCCAAGAATGATTAAATAACCTTTAAAAACAAGATTTAAATTTATTTTTAGGATACAGTGTTCATTAATTTCATTTAAAGTATGTAATAATTTAAATGTTAATACACAAACAAAAAAAAAATATAAGATAAGTGTTTCTCAAAGCGTGTATCTCTTCACATTATGTTTACATGAACAGTAAATAAATGAGTGGTGAAAGTATTTTCAAATTATGAGTATAACGTACATTTAATATTTTTTTGAAAATTTTTAACTAGTTTTAGCACATGCTTACAAAATAAAACATATAACATAGTTTTAGTAGTAGAAAAGTATACTAAAAATTAATGTGTGCAAATATTTTTTTAGTATTTTACTGTGCGTTTGTTTTGAAAATATCAAAAACCACTTGTATAAATAGCATAAGGTCAATATTTATTTTTATCGAAAACAATTAAGATTGAAAATTAAAAAATAAAGCTTTAGAAAATCTTAGTAAAAATAAAATTTAGTTACTGTATTGCCTTTTTCCTTAAAGTGACTTGCAGGTTTATTATTTTCCAGACTTAAATGATACATTTTTTTCTAATTTTCAATTAAATACGGTACACCATGAACAAACTTAAAGTTATTGCTACTGAAATAAAAAGCTTTTCTTCAAGACTTGACGGAGCGATGTCTCCGTATCCAGCACCTGTAACTGTGCTTGTAGCAAAGTAAAAAAGTAGTGTGTACACGCTCCAAAAGTCTTTTTCATCTGGGTGGAGTGCTCCGTCGTAAACCTCTAAACCTCTGAAAGACTCACCATTTGATTCTAGATATTATTGCTTACGATATAAGTTTTATAGATTTTTTCTTTTTCAGTAAAAGTGTATCGCTAATTTGTAAAAACTTTTTTTTCTTTAACCTCTCACAACCTTACTTTAATTAAACGCTTTAACAAATGCATTTGATTTCAAAATGAAGTTGATAGAATATAATAAATATAGTGTTACTTGAAGAGATACTCTTTATCCAGCTATCTATTGAACAAGACATAGTTTGAAGCTTTCCGTCGTAGATTGGACTACAAGCGATCCAGTACCATATAACTGCTACTGCGTTTACAATCATTGCAGATATTGTTGCAAACTTAAAAGCTCTAAACAGACCTGAGTTTGCCCCAATTCTAGTTTCATCTACAGCTGTATTTTTAAGTTGAAGTAACTTTTCTACCTCATTTTAAGTCCATGAAAACGTAAAACTTTGTTAAAGTCATAATGCACAATGTCAAAACTCTTTATTTTTGGCAATAAAAACGTTAATTATATTTGATTAAAACAACAGAAATCGTAGCTTAATAAACAATTTAAAAAATAATAATGATATATTTAAATTTAATTACAAGTAAGTTATCTATAGAGAAAATACACCTACTAAAATCATAATAACAAAACTTATAAACTTTAACGTATTTAGAAAATAAAGAAGCAATATGACCAAAATATTTTACTTAGATAAAGAAGTTTTTCTTAACAAGATACAAATAGTTCCCATTATAATTAAGTTGATTTTTTTTTAATCTACCTAAAATGTAATTGTTTGCAAATGTAAGGTTATTTGGTTAATATTTTGCAATACACGAACATTTTGCACTACAGGAACGTTTTGAAGCATTTAAAACTAAAACTGGTATAGCTTCATTATCTTCAGAATTATAAAAATTTTCTATGCTCTTTTGGATATTTTATTTGATCGTTTTTCTTACTTATTTTGTTGTCAATCCGATATAGCTTGCTTTACAAAAGATTTTGATTATATTGTTTCTTTACTTTCTTAACACGTTATATTTCATAATTCGTGTTATTATCATTTAAGTAACGTGTTTTTTTTAATTATAAGCAAAATTCTTTTAACTAAATTTAATTAGCTTGTAATCACTTTATAGTATCTTATTGCTTTTGTCTTTTTTTCTAATTCTTTTGGTTACTTTGTTAATATTTAAGTTTGAAATCTTATCTCATGTTAGCTTTGTATTTAATTGATGATAACAGCTCGAAATATATCTTGTTTATTGAATTTGTGTGTCCTGTACTGACTACAACATTTTCATGGTTTTTTAAATACATGTATTAGATTATAATATTAATCTTATCTTACCGTAAGTAAAATATAATTCACTTTTTAACAACCAAAGATTAAAATATAAGTTCTACAGTACATAAAAAATTTAAATATAAACAAATTTTACAATTACAAAATTTTCAACAAACCGAATGTTTTATATATAATGAAGACTCTAAGAATTTGCATTTGTATTGATAATAGCATAAGATCCTTTACCTCATCAAAAAGGTAATAAAATGCGTATGGGATGTGGATGAAACTGATGATATAAACCCATAGTTCTTTAGTTTTTAGACGGTTTCCAACAAAAGTTTCAAAACTTTTATGTTCTAAACATGCTGTCTTGCATGTGTGTATTTTTAGTAACACCGTAAAAATAAACATTATATCATTGACCATCAATATTGTTCTATTTTCAAAATACACAAAGAATAAAACATTCATAGCTTCTAATGCAGCTAAAAACGATACTAAAGCAGATACATAATGTGATAACCTTAATAACTTGTTAAAACTTGGTATTAATTGTTCTTTAAACTCTGCTATATTTGACATTGCGGTGTTATATTCAACCATTTATGCTAAACATATAAGCTATGATAAGAAAGAAGTTTAGGTAAAAAAATTAAAAGCTTAAGGTATGACATCATAATGTTTTAGATTTCCTTATGCACAACTTATGAAAAGAACTATTGTTTTAAGTTTTTTAAATCTTATAAACATTGTATCTTTCAATTACTGTTATGTTACAAGAAGGAACTTGTTTGTAATACAAATGTGCATATACTATCTTTTTTAAACATTTTAAATAAGTTATAAGTGTTTAGTAGAAAATCTGAAATAGAATTAGAGAAAATCTGAAATAGAATTAGTAAAATACTTTAAGCTGCTATCAAAAATATTTAAAGCAAGTTTGTTAGAAAGAATATTTTTATTCTCCTACATTTATTATGAATTTATAACTCATTATTACAAATTTATTGTAAATTTTTCCACTGTTAGACAAAGTGGCTAATAAACTAAAATCGTATTTTATCATATATGAACATGACTTTAAATAAATATTTAATGTTGCTTAGAATTAAACATAGCAAATATAAGTTTTAAAAAATAAAGTTATACAACTTAATACACTAAAAGCGTCACTTCCTTTTAAAGCAACAAAAGTAATAAACTTTGTGTGTTTTAATGCATCAGTTTTAATGCACTTGAAGTTTATGCGTTTTTAGTTACCGAGCTCTTAGTTTAAAGCTATTTAGAATATTGATTATATTTATATCTAGAGAATTTTCAAATATTTAGTTGTAATAAGTTTAAATGTTATAACTACTTTGATATATACTTTTGTTACAGGTTAGTTAAATTAAGCATGAAAAAAGTTCAAGGAACAATCAGGTTTAAAGTTCAATACAATAACTTTTATTTATATTGTTAGATTACAATAAAACTATTTTAAGATTTAACAACGCTGGAATAGGAAACTCTTCCACAATAAGTAAATCTTATACAACATTTTCTTCATCATGTAAAGTTTTCGACGCACAGCATGGAGGCTGGCTACTTAATAAACTTAACAAACTTCGATTAGCTGGTGAAATGACTGATATAACGTTTGAGTACAAGGGACAGGTTTATCTAAAATTTCTTTTAAACTTAATTTCCTTTTGTATTTCTAAAGACTATAAAAGCAAACATTAAGAAGAAAACTTTATACTTTAAGTTTTAAAAAGGAATCTAAAAGTTTGAATGATAGTAGCTTAATATAATTACCATATGATAATACTCAATAGATTAAAACAATGCTGAAAGTTGAGTAAAAACCCTACACCATATGAAAATAAAAGACATATATTTTTTATTGTAAACTATTTGGAAAAACAAAACAGAAAATACGAGCTAACCAGGTAGTTCTAGCGGCAGTGAGTCCTGTTTTATGTGACTTGTTTAAAGAACGTGAAGTTTTTCTGAATGCTGAAGTTTTGCCGACTGGTTGCCTTATTGAGGTCATAAACTTCATTTATAGGTTAAAAACAACTTCCATTATATATCAAAACATCTACCTGTTTTATATTTCAAATAATTAATATATTTTTGATTAGGTTACTGTTTTATGCATTATAAAAAATTGCAGATTAAGCAACAATGAAAAGACATTTTGTTTTAAAAGTCAAGCAAAATATTAATGGTTTAGAAAAATCAAAACCTACATTTTCTTGAAATTTTTATATAACTGCTCTTCAATATTTTCTATGTATTTTTTTTACAAATTTTTATTGTGTTTTATTTTTTTGAGTTTGAATTTTATTTGTAAAGTTTTTTTAGCTTATTATAGTTTTAAATTATGTCTGGTGTACGACTCGATGACCGGGAGGTTTTTTAGTACACCTTTATCCTTAAATAAAACTTTTTCTGAGCATCTTCGTTTTTTTTTCAATAAAATTACTATAGCTAAGGTAAATTGTCATAGTTTCGTTGAAAAATTAGGTACTGAAAATTTACAACAATAAGGAATACATTGTGTATTTAAAGTCTATGGACTAACTATTTTAACAGCTGAGTAAGAAACTTTTATTCTGAAAAGTTTTAGCACATAAGTTAAATTAAAATATTCTATTTAATTATTTCATTAAAATAAGATATTTAAGTATTTTACAGCTGTTGATTTTATTTAGGTAGTTTTTTTCAGTTTTATTCTGACCTATGCAAGTTTTTGCACAGAAAAGTATTACTAATTATCCTTATAGATCAAGTACCAAATACTTTAAAGTAAAAAAGCTTTTTATATACATCACCTTTATATATTAGCTTTAGTTGATTACTGTATTATTCGTGTAACCTCCTAAATAAGATCATTGAGTAGAGTAAGTTCAATGGTAAGTAAAAAATGTCCTCAAGTAAAAAAAGATTGTTTAAATTATTCAAAATTTTTACTTTTTTTCAATAAAAAAATGTATTCTTTTAACAGTGCAAGCATAGAAGTTGAAGAACAAAGACTTGTACACCTTAAAAAAGCTGCCCATATTTTACAGCTGTCATCTGTTTACAATATGTGTTACTCAGCTCTTGAAAAAATATACCTTAAAAAAAGTTTTTTTTTAATAATGTTAATTACGTATACTTCAGTAGAAGTAACTTTTAACTATAATTATAGAATAGTTTATGTCCGAATTTTAATTGAAATAAGTTTAAAAAAGTATGGTCACCTGTATTTTTAAATTTGTTATCGTAATTTTTTTTAAATTTATGCGGCTATAATTTTATTATTTTTTGCTACGGTATAAATAATTAAGATAAAAAAATTACGACTTGAATTTTTTTTTTTGAAATAACATGGCGTTACTCAATTTTTATTCTGAATTTCTAATAACAGTAACAGTTTTTAATTTTCATTGTAAACTAATATTTTATTGCAAAACAATTTTAAACCATAACAACTTAATTTATAAACAGTGTATAATGAATTTTGCATTATTTACATAACTTTCTAAAATTCTAACTCAACTTAAATTATATATTTTTAGTTTAGTAGAATAAACTGGTTAGGTCAAATATAGTATCTAAAGTTTCTACAACATATTTTTCTAAAATTTAACTAGATTTATTAATTTTTTTGTCAGTTTTTGCCAGTGTATATTTCGGCCATCATCAACAAAGTTGAGATGTTTTGCGCCACCAATAATAAATAATGAATTTAACCACACGACTAACAACAACAGCATCCGAGACCACCTACGACCGGTTTCGTCCTTTTTAGTACTTATCAGGTAGGCAAAGTCGCGACTATGGCTGCCTGGTGAGTCCTAAAATGAACGAAACCGGTCGTAGGTTGTCTCAAATGCTGTTTTTTGTTGGTCATGTGGTGAAGTTCACTATTTGTTATCAGTTTTTGCATAGATTTTTATTTTAAAAGTTTTTGTATATTGCAAGATCACGGTTTTATAATCCGTTCAGCTGTGAAAATGAGTAAATGCCTGATTTTATGATAAATATGTTTTTCAATATATAATTCTTCAACTTGAATTGATTCCTGTGTTAAATATATTTTAACGATACAATTAAAACTAAATGTTGTTATACGTTTCAGAAAATATTGTTTTAGCTGTAGTTTTACATATACTTTTATTTTAACATGATTTGATTTTTTACCAGTTTATGTATCGACGAAAAACATAAATAAAGATATTTGTTAAATATGCTACAAAATTTTTGGCTGTAATTATTTTTATTTGCTACTACCAAGTTTACATAAAATAAAACTAGATGAGACTAAAATGAAGTTGAACTTTCAGGTTTACAGTGATCATTTACTTAGTAAATAGTTAGTTCTAAAGTCCCGTTTGTTTCGTAATTAGTAAATAATTTGTTGATAAAGTTTTAAACAAACAATTATACAACTATTGCTTCCGCTATTACATTTTCACCATACAGAAAAAATTAAATTTATGATTTTAAACTTAAATTTAGTGCTTTTGAAATTTTTTTTTAAAAAGCATGTTTAGTATTCATTTTTCTGTTTATAGCTTAGGTATATATATATAAAAAAAAATAACAAACAGTATCTACGAATGTATTCTAATTTCCCATAGGTTATTGATTTTTTATAGTTTTAAAATAAATTTAACGTAAAACTATTTTATGACAACATAATTTTATCAATATACAATTTTAGAAAGAATTAACCTGTAATAAAGATATTTAATCTCAGGTCATAGAAAAAATTCTGATTCCTTTTTTGTATCAAAATACTTACACTATAAAAGACCTACTGCTACACTCTATTCAAAAGTAAGAACAGTTTATTTTATACGTTTTTAAAGGTTGTTGTTATTTTTAGATATAACAAATATGAATTGTTTAAAAGTGAATTTGATTAAATATTCGTTTTTTTAAATTAAAACTAGTGTTTTTACTTTTCAAAAGCATTCAAAGCCGCATATTAATCCGCATTAAGTTTTTTTAATTTAAAAATTTACGCGTTATAAAAGAATATTTGAAACAAACAAAAATGCTAGCCCCTTTTTGAAATTTTACTTATTGTAAATATTTCGTTTATTTTTTAAATAACAGTTTTATTACTTTACTTTTCTTGAAGTTTAAAATGTTGCAATATTCTTTTGTAAATTTCGTTTTTTTTATTTTTTTAAGGTATTTTCATAAAAGTTAAACTTTAAATGTTTAGACTTTAAATCTAGTTTGGATTTTTTACAGATATTTGAGAAACGATTTACTTTAAATAACTATATCAAACAATCTAGTACGAGATTTTTATACGTAATGCTTATTACTGCATCATTTACTTCTTTTATTGAAAGATTTTTTAACTATTTATTAAATCTGAATCTTTTTATTATAAAAAAATATAAGGTTGTTATGTTCAACATTTTTTTATCCTTTTATTTTTTTGAAAAACAGGTTTTAAATTTAATTTTTTTCCCTTTCTATTTTATCCATAGTAGACTTTTGAATGTCTTTCATTCTATTTAGTATGTATAAATAGAATTGTAGAAAGATAACAAAAAGTTAAATTATAAATTGTTTCAAGATTGCCAGTAAAACCTAAATACTTTTTTTCCTAGATATTTTTAAAATTTTATTAAACAATTACTACTGTAAATTTTAGCAGTTTTTATATAGTTATGACAGTTAGTTATAATACTTTATGTAACTAAAACTTGAGTTAAACTCTGATAATTGAAACTAGTTATTGATAATTAATTTTTGTATTTATAAAACAGCAAACATTTTACTCTATGAATGATATGGACAGACAGTGTCATATGTTGACAGCTTTACTTTAAATTGAGCATTTTTTAAATCTTAATTGAATTTAAACAGTTTTACATCATAAAAGTTTGTCAACAACTTTTTTGTTACTCACAAACTTAATTTATTTTTTATAATTAATGCATGTAACGTAATAAGGCTTTAATTCCTAAAGATCCAAATAAACAGAGAGCATTGGAAAATAATAATAAAACTGTTTTTGTACGCAATACTTTATTGACTAACGGTGTTTCGCTCTTCACATTCTATAAGCAGCGAAACATCGTACGTAAATAAAGTATTGCGTACAAAAACAATTGTTTTTAACTGGTGTATGCTAATAAACTCTAAAAAAATTGATTTGTATTTTCTCTCTATTTTTGAACGGTTCAAAAAAATCAAGATATCTTTTTAACGGGAACGGGTTAAATATGCACGAGACATTTTTGCATGAAGGGTCACTTTTACACGAAAGTAAAATAAAAAAGTAAATAAAAAAGATAAAAATAATAATAAAAATATCCAAAAATAAAAATTACCGACGAGGGTAAGGATTAGGAGTAACAGTGTAGTAAAAAAAATAATAAAAAAAACATAATACTAATATAATAATAATAATAATAATAATAATAATAATAATAATAATAATAATAATAATAATAATAATAATAACAAGAATAATAATGATAATAATAATAATAATAATAATAATAATAATAATAATAATAATAACAAGAATAATAATAATAATAATAATAATAATAATAATAATAATAATAATAATAATAATAATAATAATAATAATAATAATAATAATAATAATAATAATAATAATAATAATAATAATAATAATAATAATAATAATAATAATAATAATAATAATAATAATAATAATAATAATAATAATAATAATAATAATAATAATAATAATAATAATAATAATAATAATAATAATAATAATAATAATAATAATAATAATAATAATAATAATAATAATAATAATAATAATAATAATAATAATAATAATAATAATAATAATAATAATAATAATAATAATAATAATAATAATAATAATAATAATAATAATAATAATAATAATAATAATAATAATAATAATAATAATAATAATAATAATAATAATAATAATAATAATAATAATAATAATAATAATAACAATAACAATAATAATAACAATAACAATAACAATAATAATAATAACAATAATAATCATAATAACAACAATAGATAAACTAATAAAAAAACAAAAAAGTAAAAAATACTGACCGAGGATAAGTGTTAGGGGTGACAGTGATAAAAAATACCTGATAAAAATTATTAATAAAAAAAAACAGATAATAAAAAAATGTATTTAAAAAAAAGTATATAAAAAAAAAAAGAAGAATAAAAATATCAACGGAGGGTAAGGGTTAGGGGTAATAATGAAGTAAAAAATAATAACAAACAATTAAAGTTAATAAAAATTAATAATAATTCAAAAAATTTTCAATCCGTGCAAAAAAGTATTTTCGTGCAACAAAAAACCCTTTGTGCAAAATTGACGTCGTGCAAAAGTGTACCTTTGTGCATTTTAGACTCCTACCCGTTTTTAACGGGTAGATGTCAAATATGCACGAAAGGACGCTTTACTAATGGTTGAAAAATTTAGTTATTCTTTTACTTTTTAACTATCACTGTTACCCCTAACCTTACCCTTGGTCGGTAAATTTGTTTTTTTATTTTTATTTTATTTGTTTTTTTTTGTTGATGTTTTTTTGTTTCAATTTTTTTTCTTATTATAATTTTTTTACTATCACTGTTAACCCTTAGCCTTGGTCGGTAAATTTTTGTTATTATATTTTTATTAGTTTTTTTTTTTTACTTTAATTATTTTTTTGTACTCTTGTGCAAAAATAACCCTTCTTTCAAAATTGTCTTCGTGCATATTAGACCCCTCATGTTCTTAATATCGTTTTTTTAGATTTTCTGACTAAAAAAGTGAGATAAATTCTTAATACTTACGACATCTTAACATTGTTTAAACTTTAGTATGTTAGTTTAAGTTACTATATCTCTTAAAAAGCTAAAAATTATTTTAAATCAACAAACTTCTATATAAATTTCAAAGCTAATAATTGTATGTTAAGCTTTGTCACTAAATTCAATAGTCTATTTAAAATATTTTTTTCGGTTTTACAGAAACTATCTATTGTAAAACTTAGTAAGCATTTTAATTTCTTTATTATATACTTGAAGAGAGTACAAAATTAATAGATTAATGCTTAGAAAAATTCAACAACCTGGTTTTTTCAAATGTTTATAAATTGTAATTAATTATAACTGTGTGAATGTTAAAGGTAATTTATAAGTCATTTATTTTCTACAGACCTCAATACCTGCTAAAGAAGCTCAGGCAACTAATGGAATTATACGCCGAACAAACTTTCGTAAGTCTATTAAAATGACTTTTCATTTGCAAACAAGTGCAACTAACGACGACTCATCAATTTCTGTTGACGAAATTTACGAACTTTATCAAATCGCTGCAGCAAAAAAATCTCAGTTTAAAAATAGCTCGATGGAAAGTATTTCATGGATCTATAGTCCTGACAAGGAAGTTAGAACAAGATCCAGTAGTGATACAACTAACTTAGCCTCGACGTTGAAAAAGTCTGTCATAAAAATTTTGGAGCCAAGTGATGATAACTCTTTAAGAGAACCTATAAATACTCAAAAGTATGTTAAAACAAAAATACTCAATAAGCATGATATCGAAGCATCTGAAGATACTTTTACACTTCAGTTTCGCTCAAAAGTATTACCTAATTTTTTAAAAGGTTTATTAATTTTTGGTTCTTTTTTTCTTGTAAAATATTTGTTACAAAATGTACAAGTTATAATGTCTGACAACCATATATTTGAAACTTTACTTTTTTTTAAACACGTATACTTACTTTAATTATTTTAACATTTAAATTTTTTTTAACTTTTTTAGTCTTAAAAAATTCTAACCGCGTATGCTAGGTTTTCAAAGTTTTATTAGTAAAGTTACTCAATATCCATTTGATCTTGTTCTTTAAACTTTCTATGCTATATTGTCTTCAAAATTTCCTTTTTGTTTAATTAAATAAATAAATATACATATATATATACAGATTTAAAATACACAAAATAAACTTTTGCTTGGGACAGCTGTTTCTGCGTTTAATACGCGTCTTCAGCCAAGTTTATATATATACACATATATATACTTAATATATTATATATGAGAGTTATATGATTATATTAAAGAAAAGTATAAATTAACAAAAGCCTCTACTGTTTATCCTAATGATATTTTTATTCTATATCGTTATAACCCAACTTTTATATAACTAAATAGCTGATAGCTGCCTTAATGAAAAATTATGTTGAGAAGTTTATAAGACTAGTAAAACTTTTTTTTGTTTTATTTTTATAGAAAAACGAGCAGTAAAATTAAGCTATTTGCTAGATTACCATCACGATAAGTTATACGTTCGTAATTTAGCTTAATATTAGAAGACATAACTTCAGATAAAAAATTTCAACTTTAAACCTTTGTATCTTAAAGTAATTTTAGTATATATTTGTTTAAATTTTTAGAAAAGTTTTATAAAGTAAAGTTGTGAAACTGCTCTTCAAATACTTTATTGTAAAGGTGCTTTACATTGTATAAGACTTATAAATTAAAAAGGATGTACTATACATTTATTCATCTAAAATTTTAATTTAAAACATTTTCATTGTTTTTTAAAAATAAAAGCTTAATATACCATAAACAAAAGTAAAAACTTTATGTATAAATTTTTACATTAGTATATTTTAAAATTTTAAGGACTAAACTCACTGAGGGAAGGCGAAATGTTTTGTGATCTAGTCTTTATTGTTGGAAACACACGCATACCATGTCATCGATCAGTGATTGCAGCTAGTAGTTCAGTATTTGAAGCAATTTTAAAACGTATAAAAGTTCGAGACATACTTTTAAAAAAAGTAGAAGACTCTGCATTACTTGAACTAATCCGATATATTTATACTGGACAAGTTTGTTTTTATACAATAAACTAATACTTTCTTTTTAATGTTTTAATTTTTTAAACACTTCTACTAACTAAAGTTTTGTTTAACCTCTCTTAAATTGAAAGTTTTACACACAAAAAAAAGAATTGAATTTATCCTTTATTTCTTGGAATTTTAAAAGAACTCGGATTATTTTGTTAAAAAGACATTTATGAAACAATTTTTTTGATTTTTAAATTTAAAAAAAAAAGTATTACTTGTTAATACTTAATATATATTTAGTTTAAAAATATAATATTAGTTATAACTATTTTTTAAAATCAAAGTATCAATTTACTATGCTAAAAAATATAAATTAGTAGTAAAGCCTATAAATTTTCCTACTTAAAATGGTGAACAATATACTTAAAGTTTATGACAATAAAAATTTATACACTTTTTTAATTCCTTATATAATACTTTTTATATGTACCATTTTTAATTAATAGCAAGATAGGTTTATAACGTTTTAAATAAAATTGTGAAACTAAATAAGAAAATATGCTTATAAAAAGAGTATACAAAACTACTCAAAAATTTAAAATTGAATTAAAACGTAAAAAATTTTAGTTAATTATAAGTAAAAACAGAATCTAAAAACTACTTTATAACTTTTTTTTAATTGAACTTTTTAATGATTTTTTTAATATTAACCAAAAAACATGAGCCTTAATATTCTAAAAAAGGTTAGGTTACGGTAAGATGTAAATTTATAGAGAGTTTTAACATTTATACTTAGTAGTTACCAGTAAAATACTAAAACTTTTATTATGTTCAACAGAAAGTATGTTCAACAGAACTATATAAAAAATACTAACTGTTGAAATAAAAAACCAAGATATTAGGCTGTATTTAATTATATATTGTTTATTGAACAACAAAAAACGCTCAAAAAGTTTAGTCCAAGGACGTGGGGCACGAAAAAACCTTTCAATTATCGAATCATACACCAGAACAGTTTAACTTCACTTAACTCCAGGACACTTAATCAATACTTTTATATAGTACTAATTGATATTGGTTAAATGATTAAGAATCCTTAATTTAAAAATAAAAAATTAATTAAACTATGTATGGTGATATTTCTATTTCAAATTAGGTTACATAGCTTTTACTTTCAGTGTACTATCGATAAAGATAATTTGGCAGCCTCGTGGAGAGCTAGTAATCGTTTCCGTTTACACAAAGTAGCCCTAAAATGTGCAGAGTATGTTGAAACAAACGTTCTACATTGTTCATTACTAATTTCTATCGAAAATGCTTTGATGTCGTACAAATTAGCAGAATTATATAATTGCACTAAGTTTCGGAACGAGTGCTTGAACTTTGTTGTTAGCAAGTTTTGGGATGTTACTTCTTTACATGACTTTTATGATCTGTCCATAACGGTAAGTCGATTTGCATTACTCTACAGTTTATAATTGTACAAACTTAGTGCTTTATTTTTTCTCTGTTTAATTTCTCAATCAAATTTATAGGCAATTACAGCTAGGAAATTAAGTTAAATTTGACAGATAGCTAATAACTACAATTAAATTTTAAAGTATATAATTAACTTTTTTAATAAATACTTTTACTAAAACATTTTTAAAAAGTATACATTTTTAAATTAAGGTAAACGCTGAATAAAGGCTAAAATACAATAACCTTGAGATCTACCTAACTTAAAGCATTTATAATTTTTTTTAGTATACCGATTAAGCAACTGTGTTTAGTATTGCAACCACAAAAAGTATACTAGCATTAAATAAAGTCTTTTTTTCTACTTCTTATAAATTTCAAAAGTAAGAATTACATTTTTATTACTCAATACAACTATAAAATAAAAGACAATCACATGCTAATTTTTCCAAAAAACCCAATTCATAACTGTTTTTGTTCTGTGGTGATAACTGCTTAGATAAGTTTTCAAGTACATATTAGACAAACACTAGGTAGAAAGTACAAATGGTAAACATACTTACGTGGTTTATTAAATGTGTTATTTCTTACTTTTTATAGGACTTGAACAGATTTTTAACAAACAAAAAGTTATTGAAATTAAAAAACAAGGATAACGAATACGATTTCAAATTATTTAAAGTTATATGCAACTGGCTTCAACACAACAAACAAAGAACTACACAGTTTGCTAATGGTTTACTATGTTTTGTCGATTTTAATAACATAGAAGTTTCAAAGCTACAGCAAATAAAAAATAACTACAAATGTATTCAACAAATTCAGGTATTACAAAAATTAGCAAAGTAATAAACTAACTTTTACAACTTGAAGAATTATTACTTAAAAAACAATTTCACATATATTATGCTTTTCAATTGTAATGTAACTATAAAGTTTTTTTAGTTATACTAATATTTAGAGTGTTAACGAAAAATTAAGTCTGGCTATTATGAAAAACTCAACCTTTTTATCAAAAGAAATGGTTCATTTAAAACTTCCTTTGTCTCATAAAATAGACAAAAATCAAAATAGTGCTATTGCTTTATTTACTGATGAAGGTAATGTCCCCGCTACATTTACATTAAAGTAAGATTGTATAACATTGATTACTAATAAATTACTTTTAATACTCGAACATAACAGAAAAAAAAAAGAACTAAATTAATATACTTCAAACTAGAAGTAACTAAAAGTAAATCAAATATTGTAATAGTAGATTTATAAATTACAGATTAAGCTTTTATAAGTAAAGAAATTTATCAACTTATATCTTTCTAACAGAAAAACAAACAACATAGTTTAAGATGTAACGTATATTTTAGATTATGAAACTTCATTTACAGTTTTGACGACAAAACCAATAAATGGAAAAAACAAGTCTCAAACATAATAAAAAGTACACTTTACTCGGTAGCTGTAAAAAATGGTTGCGTATTTGTTTCAGGTGGATTATACCCCAACAAAAAAGACCCTACTAATGAAGTTTATTTGTAAGTTTTGTAAGCTTTTATTAAACCAAACAAAAACTTTTTTACAAAAATTTGCTACAGAGCTAAACATATCTACTACTTTTAAATATAAGAAATTAAATTGGTAGAACTTAGACTTATTATTTGTTTCAGTTAATAGGTCTAGTCATATTTTAAACAGTATGTTCTTTTTTTTCTTCAAATACTATATTCTATTATCAGAAGTTTAGAATACTGCATGGCAGAGTAACCATAGTTCGATTGCTTTAGAAATTTAAAAACTATAAATGCTATACTTTATAAACTAGTTTGTGGAACTTTTCTAAACATAAAAATCTTCTATTACTCAAATGTTCGTTATCTATCAGTTAATAATTTTAGTCTAAAAAAAAGCTTTTAGTAACTTAAAAAGTTCTATTTTTAAAATTTGTATCTAATCAAGCAGATATTGTGGATTCCTTAATTAATTAGTACTACTAGTCACAATTAAACACTAATCTATTTAATTAATATCTTATAAATACTAGATGCTACTTAAACTACTTGATATAAACTAAGTACAAAAAGTGAGTATTTATGTTATATTATATAAAAATTAAGGAATATAATATAAGATAATTTAATTTAAAAACTACTTTAAATAGAATAAAAACCTTCACATATAAATTAAGTCTAAAAAAATATATATTTTTAGAAACTTTTAAACTAAAATGAGAAATAGCTACTTGAATTTTAAATCATAGACATTTTAAGAAAGACTTAGCCAGTTTTGTTCACAGATACACCTTAGAGAAATGGTTGAAACTTCCAGATATGCGATGTGCAAGATATAAACATGCTCTAACTAGTTACGCAAACTTGCTTGTTGCTGTTGGTGGAATTGGGTGTAATAAAAATCGAAGTTTGATACTTTGTATATTACACATAAAATAGTTTCAGATAATATGCTTCTACAATTCAGAACATTTTCAATGTTCTCTGCGCAAAGTTTTTTTTTTGCACTTTATGAATAAAAGTTTTAAAAAGCATCGACAGTTTTATTTATTTTTATATACTTCCTTTTAATGTATTCTTTTTTCAGTACCTTATCTTAATCTAATCTATAAAGCATACGACACTACCATAAAAAAATTACTCAGAAAAAACAGTATAAAATTTGTTTATATGATTTTTTTTTTTTAGTTTTTGCACTTAAAATTAGGATAGAAAATTTTTTAAAGCCACATTAATTTAAAAACAAAAATGAAACTTCATTTTATTTATGTGTATCATTAAACTTACCAACATAAACGAAACTTGATCAACTTTAGTGCTTCCTTCATGACTTATACTTCATTATTTTTATAAAAAAAAATTTTATAATGATTTACAAAGATCATAAAATAACGTAAAAACTTCTTTAATCTTTTAAGTCATTTTGAATTTTCCAGAGAGGCGTTTTAAAATTTAAACTAAAACTTGTCCAAAAAGGGTTATTCTGCTAGCCAGAATTAAGCAATCTTAGATTAGCGCTTTTTATTATAAAAGTTTTTTTTTTTTCAACAAAAATAGTTGTATAAAATTAAATTTAGTTTAAATTCGTTTAATATATTTTATTTGTGTTCACATATTTTATTTGTGTACTCATAACATTAAAACTTTATATAGAAATACTTTAAAACATAATTAAAAATAACTTCCAATTTTTAGTTACATCTATCGAAACTTTTGATTTTGATAAATGGAAAAACGATGGAAACAAGACAAAATGGAAAACAAGCAAGATTAATTTACCTTTACAAAATTTTAATCACTTTGCAATCACTGTTAACTCTCTTTTTACTTCAAGCGAAAAACAAAACAAGCAAAAAGTGTTTTCTTAATACTTTCGTACCTAAACTTTTAATCGAAATGTCTTTTATAAAAAGTGTTATACGTATTGATGTACTAAAAACTATAACTTATTTTTTAAATGTTTCGAATAGCTCAACAGTAATCTAATTTTATATTATTTTTGAAAAAATGATGAAAAATTGTATTTTATGTATCATATTAGTTGAAAGAATATTTTTTTAAGGTTTTATCTCCGAAATCAAAACGAAAGCTTGGAACTATTAGCTTAGAAGAAGTCGTAACTTCTCCAGTAAGAGCTTCTTCGCAGAGAATTAGGAAGGCTTTCAGTGGAAGTAAGGACTTAATTTAAAACTTTTTGTATATTTTTTTAGACTTCTTATTGTTATTTATTCTATAATTTCATTAAAAGCACAAGCAAACACGGAAAAACAAGATTTAGTAGTATACTTAATTGGAGGTTCCTGTTGTCCAAAACAAAATATTCAATTAGATCTTTTCAATGGGAAGTTAGTTTGTCGTTAAGTGAAATTTCTATTAAATAAATTTTTAATTTAAAACTAAAAAAATACATTTGTCTATGTTGTTTAGTTTAAACTAACATTAATTTAAGTGCTAATAAAAGAAAGCAACCAATTTTTTAATTTGAATAATTAGTCTTAGCACAATCTAAACTCTAAAGCAGGGTTTCCCAAAGTGGGCGATATCGCCCCCCTGGGGGCGATTTTAGTATTTCGGGGGGCGATAATTAGTAAGGGGGCGAAAGGGTGGGCGATAACTAGTAAGGGGGCGAAAAGGGGGCGATTTTAAAATTATGGGTTGTCATAAAATTTTTATTTTTTATTTTGCTATTTTACTAATTTTAGCTTGCTATTAAATATTTGACCCTGTGGTAAAACTTAAACAAAAAAGTTTATTGTGTTTATGTAAAATATAGAGAAAAAAATCAAGTACTTATGACTCATACTTTCAAGTTAATTACATATTTTCAATTATATATTTTCTTATTTAACACTTACATAGATCATAAACGATCGGAATTATTTTCACTATTTTTTAACTTTAAATATATGTTATTTAGGATCATAAATGGTTTGTAAAAATCTATGTTTTCTATATTAACTATCACCTTATGAAATTTCCAATTGGTTTTTGAAAAGTCATTAAGTTAGACTAAGAAATAAAACTATACAGGGTTGCCAATTTACCTAGAAAAACCTGGAATTTGACAATTTAGGCAAACATTTTTTTTAATCTAGAGTTTTTAACAATTTCACCATATTAAGTAGTAAAATTTCGGTTTGACACAAAAAAGCTATCATATAGATAAAAATATGGATCCCTTCGTGGCAGATCTTTTTGAAGTAAACGACTCACAGGAAACCTTCTCCGACTTACAAACTGACCTTGAACTTAAAGTAATTTTTTCCAAAAAACGAAATGAAAGCTTTTAACTCAACAAAAACTAAGGCAAAAGTATCCAATCATTTGAGAGGAATTTAGATTGTTGTGTGTAGTTTTTTCTTCTAGCTATGTTGTTGAGAAAGCTTTCAGTTTAGTTATCAACATCTTGAGCAAAATATCTAATCTAGATATTTGTAAAGGAGGTGACTTGGAGTTTATTTGACTGATTTAGAATCAGATTAAAAAAACTTGCAAGAATTCATCAACCTCATCCTTCGCATTATATTTGAATTCAGTAGCAGACATTATTTTATGAAAGTTTTTTTTATTTATTTGATCTTTTAAAATACTTCTTGTTTAACCTGGTTTGTATTGTATTTAAGTAGTCTTTTCATATAAAAAAACACTTTAAGTTATTTATTCTATAACAGGTTTGCATGCTGCACAATAAATATTAATTACGGTAGACTTCCTCTTAAGTTCGCACTTTTTACCCAAAAAAAGTGCAAACTTATACTTTCTTAAACTTAACTTAAATAAAGTCTATTACTAACTAAGTATTAATAAAACAAAAAATACACAATATTTAATAGCTTATATAGATCTTTTTTTTATGACTGTTTGTTTTATGTTTTAGTTGATTTCATGTTTATTCATAACGTTATTGCATATAACATATTTAAATTTATCATTTTGTAAAAAAAATGGTAATAATTTTTGAGTTTAAACTTTTTTTTTTGTTCAAAGTGCGAATTGAAGAAAAAGTCTACTGTATTTATAAAATGTTTTATGCTTTAAATATGTTAATAGCTTTGTTTTGACCTGGTTAATTTTGTAGTTTATATTTGTCGATTTACATTACACTAAAAGTTTTTATAGCATATTGGTTAAAGTATTTGTTTGAAAGAAATTATTTTGACATATTTTTGTTATTACTTGTTTAATCTGTATAAATAAAAAATCCTTGATAACTATTAAAGTTTTTATTTCAAAAATTATTTTCGGTTTTAAAAGAGTACAGATTTGATGTCTCTATTTAAAATGCTTCAACTTTTTCATTTAAAAGATTATAAAACTCAAAATTATTTTCTAACTTGATTTATTACTGTTAGAAAATCTATATATTAAATAATTTTAAACTATTAATACAACTGTTTTTTGTTTTATCTTATTTTTAAATATATTAGCAACTAGAATATGTTGTTTATTTTAATAGTTGAACACTAGCTTTTAGTTTTTCACTATTTTTTTCTAGTAAATTATTATAGGCTAATAACTAGAGAAAAAATAAAATTAAACAGTATTAAATAAGCAATAAAAAAGACTGCTACAGTTACAAAAGAAAGTTTTAACACAATTAAAAGATTTTTTTTTAATCGATTACTTTCTGTTCACAGAATTAACTGTAAAACATTTGATTTTTTTTAAATTTAAACGAAGAAAAAACATGTTAAAATTAAGGTTTAGTTTCCTAAAAGTTATTTTAAGTCAAAAACTATTTAATGGTATTCTACTAAAAAACATATAGTTTATAAAGATTAGAATTAAATTTTTAATTTTACAACTAACTTGCTTAAAATATATCTCAGCATTGAAATTAATAATTTTACTGCATTAACAGAAAGTATTGATAAACCCACTTTTCATGTGAGATAATCAACCAGTCGGGCAAACTTCCTAAAACTGGATCAGCAATAATGTTTTAATATCTATTTCATTATGTTTAAAAAAATCTGTTCATTCTTTTATAGTTTTTTAATCTCTGGTATTTATTTTTAGAATATGCCTATTTATATAATATTTTAAGTATTTTGTGCGGCTTAAATAAGTTACTTAGTATTCACTCTAAATGTCCGAAATTCGTTAAATGAGAGATAGTTATAATGTCAGGTTTCAGTTAAGATTTCAGATTGGTAACTTACGGTCCAGATTCAATCAAATTTCGACCCGCCAAGTAACTTGAAACTATTTGTGCAAAATAAACAAAATTTAGTTTTTTGATGTTTATGATTTTGAAATACACTTTCAATTTGGTTTTTAGTTACTTAAGTATTTCCTAGATCACTATAATAGTAAATCATTTTATTACAATTATGCTCGAGTCTTTTAGTTTTCTACATGTTATTTTTGTAAATTATGCAGCCCGCAATTACATTTTTTAAACGAGTTGAAACAAGAAATGATTTTTTAGTAAATATGAATCGCTGACTACAAAAGTTGTCCACCACTACCCTAAAAGTTTCATTAGTTTCAAAACAATTCATATTTAAACAGGATTGATTACTGATTACACAAGGCTTTTTAATATTTAAGTATTTTTATACACTTCACTGGGCTTATAAGAAAACAACAGTAACTTATTTTCTCAAGCCCTGAAAACTATTTTGAACACAGCCGAAAAGTGCGTGTATAAGAAATACCAGACTAAATTACATTTCGAACACAATTTTTTGGCTCAAAAGTTTATACTTAAGAGAAAAACTACTTTTTAAAATTGTGGGGGGCGATTATTTTTCAAATTTCTAAAAAGGGGGCAATTTAGTAAATGAGTTTGGGAAACCCTGCTCTAAAGAATAGTTCCCCTAAACTTTTTTTTTCAATACGCAACTTTTTCCTACAATTTACTTATGTAAAATAGAATTTAAATAGTATCTCAAGTCCAAATATCGAAGAATAAATTTTGAGTAAAATATTTATGTAAGTTTCAATGACACCCCCTTATGGCTCTTCATTAGTCATCATTGCAGCTTATCGACACTTGAATTGCTAAAATGGAACAAAGGGAGTCATATGACCCACTTTGGGAAACCATAATTTAAAGTAACGTACATTTCAAAGTTTTCAAGAAAAGCATGAAGTTTGTAACAGTCCAACGAAAAGCATAAAAATGTTTAATATATTACTTTAATTAAAGCTACAAATAGTAATACTATTCTTTGCTATCTAAAAGCTTTTGATTAAATAAAATCAATAACAGTTTTTGTATACTTAAAAAAAAATATTATCCAAAAGAAAAAATTAGTAAACTTAAAAAAACAATTTTGATTGTTAAAGTTATGGCTAAGTAGCTACTTTAGTTTTTGTTTTTATCTTTTCTACATGTAGAACAGCTTGTTAAACGAAAAACGCATTAATTTATATATATATTAATTACGGTTTTTTTGTTTAGTTATCTTCAAAACTATAGTATAAAAGTTTCAACAAAATATGTCGGTAGAAAAAATCAAACTGTTTAATATTGTAGAGGGAGACAAGAGTTTAATCATTCAGTTATACTTTAAAACTAAGTTATTCTTAAATTTATACTTAATACTTAAAAAAACAAGTATTTTACCAGTTAGTTTGAAAACTTCAAAAGCTATACAGAGTAAATAAAAATAAATTATTTTGTGCTTATATTTTAACTAAATGTTTGTTATTATGACCTAATTATATATTTTAGGTAGGATTCATTAGATTTTAACTAATAAGAAAATTAAAAAAATTGAAGACAAACTTTTTCTTACAATACACTTTTTATAGAACTCTTTTAACCAAATGGGTTATTTTATTGATGTTTATGTTTTTGTCTTAACTACGTGGTCTCCAGTAACTTACTAACTGCTATACTTACGAGAAGTAAATAATATACTAACAGTATAAGTTACAAAACTATTTCCTATGTTATGAATAAAACACACTTTGAATAAATGCACTTTACTTTATTTTAAATAATAAATCTTAGTTCTGAAGAAAGAAACTATTAAATCACGACACAAATAAAATCTATCAAAAGTATTAACAACCGTAAAGTTATATAAAATACTAACATCAACTCCGCGATGTAGACGTTTTCTCGAAACAAGTTAATGAAACGTCTTTCAGTAAGTAAAACAACTAACTTTAACGCGTATTTGAAAGACAAGCGCAAATATATACGCGTCGGAATGAAATTAACTCCCTTGAGTTGTGGTGGGAATTGGTATAATTGTTTTGAGAAAGCTTATCGCAGTTTTTATTGTTTACGAAAATTTCGATGAGAAAGCTTATCGCAGTTTTTATTGTTACAGAAAATTTCGATGAGAAAGCTTATCGCAGTTTTTATTGTTACAGAAAATTCCGTATTTATTCACACGCTTTAAAATAAGAAAATGAAATGTTAATATCATTACACTCTTAAAACTTCCTATGCAATAAGAAAATCTTAGAATAATATGTATTGTGTATAGGTTCAGGCTTTGAAAAACACTTCATTTAAAAGAATTTTCTTAACTTTTACAGTTGGCAAGAAAAGCACTGTGCTTTACATAAAGAAACTTTGTAAAAAATAAACTATAACAAAATTCTCAAAAAAAATTATTTTTATGTAGCCCAAGATTATAGCCATAGATTTTTTAGACTAAGTTAAATAACTCTATCAAAACAAAAGTTATCTGACTCAACATAGTAGCTTACTAAAATGTTTTTGCTTTGTGCTTCATTTTGAATTAAAAAGTAGGTATAATTTAAACTTTAAAACTAGTGAGTTTAGAAAATACTTTAATCATTTTTGTATTGTAATAGCTTGTACATATTTAGTAGATGTTTAATATAATATTTTGGTAATGATTAAAAAAAATTCCTACTGAAATTCATCAATGGAAGTTAAAAAATAAGTCGTATAAGGTATTTCTGAAGAATACGTCGGCTAAACCAATCTAAAAATTTAAAAATAATTTTTTTCTGGATTATTTCAGAATAATTTGTTAAAATATTAAAAGCTAGAAAAAATGTTTTCAAACATGTATACTTACAGTATAATCGTATGGAAAGTACCTTAGTCTTTCAAGTTTATTAGATTAAAGACAAAAAATGAATAAATTGGTACAATTACCAATTGAGTTTATTACACAAAACTTTCGAATACCTTCTTTTAACATAGAAAAATAAATTAAATGCTTTTAAGCATTTTTTTAAGCTTATTCTTTAACGTTTGATTTAATATTGTTATATTCCTATTTAACAATAACATATTTAAATAGTTCTTTTTCTTTATTACACTAACACATGTTTCTACTGTTTAAATTTGTTGTTATTATTTATGTTCCAGTGAAATTGTTTTGCTAGGATCTTTATTAGCAGGCGATTAAATTTATATTTTTAATAGTTATGTTCGTATTTATAAATCTAATAAAACTATGCAAAGCACCTGCAAAAATACCTCGCGCCCATTGTTATAACTTCTGTTGTAAACGGATTTTTAAAACTTACTTAAGCTTGAAATGCGCTAGATTCTTAGTTTTCTGGCCACTTATTTTCAAAAAAAAACTTTTTTTTCATTTGTCAAGTTGCTTGCCCACTAAACTATTGCTGAAACCATTTGCTATACCTCTTTTACGTTATTAATAGTCCACTATATGTTTATCTATCCAAAACATTTCAAATAACTTGAATAATTTATGCGCTAATACTTATTGAGATAAACAGAGGAGTAAAACTTTACTATTTTTTTTCTTCCTTTATCTAATGTCACTTTAAATGCCAACGGTAGTTTGTAGAAATAGTTTGTCCAAATAGCTGTAAAAAAAGTTCAAAAGTACATTAGTAGTTATACAAGTTATAATTGCATGTAACTCTTAAAAATATTCAGATCTTTCGAATACAACAATTATATTTATTTAGCTACAAAAGAAAATAAAATGATCTTTTTGAAATTTTACTTTTTTTAAAGGGTAAATATGAGCCAAAGACAACATGTATATACAAAAAAGACTATGCTAAATATTATGAATTGACAACACGTCGACTCAATATTTCAATAGAAAATAGTTAAAAGATTTTTTTTTGTTTTTATAAATTGAATATGAAGTAGATTTTTGAAAACTCATTAGTTTACTTAACTTAAAAAGTTTTAAGATAAACTTTATACATGTAATAAAATTTTATCAAAAAAGTGCATTTAATTAACTTGCTACTTTTTACAGTCTTATCATTGTAAAAAACTTTCTTTTATTAATAGTTAACATTAAAACTAATTCTTCCTTTTTATTTGTTTGAAAATAGCTTTAACTATCATAAAAACCTAAATTCATTTTGAAAATATTTTTTTATTTTTAATCTCTTTAAGATTACTATCTGTAATTTTATTTTGGTTGTTTTAAAACTACTTTGAAACACACATTGAAATAAATATACTTACTACTTGTGGTTAACCATTGTTCTAAAAGTACATAATTATTGTGTAACGATCTATTTGTAGTTATTAGCTTACAATCGTTTTGTTATTATAGTCATTGCTCTAACAACTGTTTATATCAATAAAAGAACAAGTTATGCAGAGAGTAAGAATGCATGTTTCGTTTTATAAAGTCTATTTAAACCTTTTAAATCAAATGAAAACATTTTATGACTATATACAAAAATTTCTAAAATTGTTTGTTATTGCTGGTTTTAAAATTTTGAGTTATGTATTAGCAAGCAGTTAGTATTGTTTTTACAAACGTAAAATATTTTCCTAAGACTACTAAAAACTTCGGTTCTAATAACTTAAAAATAAAAGGATAACTACCAAAAAGAAACTGCCTCAAGACTGTTCTCAACCAGTTTGTGCTGCCTGCAACAATTCAATTTTTGTAGCGCCTAGCATAAACATTAACTGTTTTGAAGAAATTTTAGAGTACAACTGTAGAATTGATAAGTGGACAAAACTTATAAATCCTTATAGTTTTGAGTCTTCTCGAATTTGTTTGTAAGTTTTTTAGTAATACTTGAGTAAAAGGAATAACATTAAAGAGTAAACAAGTCAATTTAAAATTACTATTATTAAGACCTGTGAATAACCAATAAAGCTTTTTTTTTACTTTATGGTTTTCTCTGACGCACTAAATACTTAAACTATATATAGTTTAACCAGCCTACTATATAAAAAAAAAACTATCTCATAATTGTGTTTCGACACAAACTGTAACATTTTACTTAGTATTAATTTACTTTTTTTACTTAACTTTGTAGTTAAAAATTATGTGCAATTTAAGATAAGAACAAAACAGGGACAAAGTCAACCAGACTCAAGTAAAGAGTAGTGAAAATGAAGAAAAAAAATTGATAAGCGTATATGAAAATAAATGTCAACTAAATATAGTAATAATTGAAAGGAAAAAAAATATTTTTTTAGTTTATGACACAGTAGAAGCAACTTGGTCTTCCCCAACTGTGATAAACAAAAAAGAAGAAACTATACTTTTTTGGCGCTCTTACTTGACTTGCTAAAAATAAACTATATTTTGTCTTTTACAAACTATAAAAGCATAGTTTTATATTAGAACTGAATTTGACTTGATTTTTTTTTTTAAGTAGAGTAGACACATTTTAGATAGACAAATTTATATTACAACTTTTAAGTATTGAAACAGATCTTTTTTAGGTTTAAAGTTTAAGCTGCAACAAGTTAATATTTTAATAAAACTTAACCAAACAAACATTATATACTCTTAATGTTTTTAACGTAAATACATCTTAAATTTAAATTCTTATACAAAAAGGCTGTATAAAAAAGCACAACTTTTAATAAATACAATTTTTTATAGAAAGCTAAAATTAGACTCAAATAGTTATGTTGTAAGCATGACTGCTGTTTTTCGTTGTGGAAGACTTATAAAAAAGATTTACACTGGAAAACGGTATAAAAATCTGAGCGCGGCTTGAAAGGGCAGTTTCAAGATTCCGAAGTAAATGCGCTTTGCACTTGCGGACGTATTTTCATTTCTGAGGTGTATTTGCACGCTTTTCGATTTCGTCGTATAGCTAGCATAAGAAAGTTTCACTATTTTAAACAGTTATCTATACTTTATGAACAATCTGAACTACAAACATTTTGCAAGCACTATATAGTAATTTTGTTTTACTAAAGTCACTGAATTATATTTGGCAACTTTCACCATAGGTTGAAGTGTATGATCGAATTCAGAAACGTTCACTTTCCGTCTACTCGATATACTAAACAACTTACTTTTGTTGTTCAACTCAGACAACTTTATTTCGTTATTCTAGAAGATTTTTTTGCTCGAATTTCAAACATTGATTTCGAATTTTGAACATTGATTTCAGAACGAGCTGTCGGGAAATGAAAGAATCTTAAATACGCTCGTTCAAGCGACATACAAACTCTAGAGCAGTGGTCGGCACGGTGTACACTGGTGCCCCAACTAGTTTACACAAAATGTTTTTTAGGATGCACGAAATTTTTAGGGTACACGAAACTCATTTAGGGGTGCACAAAATTTTGAGATTACAAAAAAAATACATAGAGTTATACTAAGTATGTAGTTAATCTTTAATAAAGTATTAAAGAATACTGACCTGGGGATTTTGTAGTAATAGCGGAGAAATGTCCAATTAATAAATATGTAAGACAAAGCCATATAACTAAAATATCATCGTGAAAATAAGGTAAAAGAAATAAGAAGGTCAATTAAAAAGAGGATCAAATAAAACACTTCAGCTTCAGTTGTTAAATGGTTTGCATGTAAATACAAACTGAGTTATGATTTTTAAGGAGAATTGCACTATCAAAAGTGTTTACGTAGTCCCACTACTAGCGGCGCTTATTAAGCTTAGATCTAGGGGTGCATCAATTTTATTTTTTGCAGCTTGGTGTACACAGAACTTGATTAGCTTGCCGATCACTGCTCTAGAGTCTAGACTGAATAAGTGTGAATGTTCCTTTCTTATCGTTATTTTGTTTACGTTGTAATTTAAAAGTTGAATGCTTAATCGTTAATTGTTTAATTACAGAGAAGCTTAAAAAAAAATAACAAATTATACTCTTAATAATTGTTTCTTAAGATTTTAAAAGTTAATTTAAGTGAATAGTATCTAATTATTTATATCAGTAGTACTAATGCCTGATACCGCCTATGAGTACTAGTAATAAGAAACTCAAGCTTTTATTAGCCGCCAGCCTCTCTAAGATGGTTACAAAACATGCAACGCGTGCACACACAGCTGGAAAAGTTTGGGTTCTAGTAAACATACTAGAGCAAGTGGTTCCAAGCTAACTACAACACCTAACCAACACAACAGGGACGTGTTTTGACTGGTTTCCTGTGAACCCCCTGAAAAAAAAAGAAAAACAGATTATTAGAATATCACTAAAAACGTTGTTTACTGACTTTGTTTTGGTTATTTGATAGACTTTGAATAATGAATGTTGAATTTATAACACTGAAAGATTATAAGTTTCCGTAACATAAAATACTCGTTTTTGCCCTGCTGAAATATATTTCTATAAAATTTTGATTGTGACGTCATAATAGGTAAAAGTTTTAAAATAGTTTTTTTTCTGGGAAACTTTTTCTAAGATGCTCTCAGTTCCCATTATAAATTGTTACTTAGTGTAAATAACTTTTGATTAAATATTGTTTTTGAACTAGTAAGTACAATTTTACTTAAAAAATGTCCAATATAATCACAAAAGTTTTATTTTACTTAGTCGATTGTATATAATAATGTTGTATGAAGCTTTTAAACCTTGAAAACTTCAATTCAGAGAGTTTTCAAAATCATCACCACTACACTACATGGTAATTTATTCGTTTATCATTTAATGGTATTTTAATACTTTTATTTAAGTTATTTTGTTTTTGTATATCTGTTGGCCTCAAAGTTGATTCTTGATTTTTTGAAATTTTCAACCCAGAAAGATTTCAAAACCATCATTAAAATCCCTGCACCATCAGGCAAACATTTTATTATAATTTAAAGATATTAATTTAATTGTAAAAGTCTAAAGAATTTTTTAAGTGAAACTTTAATTTTTATTTAAGTTGTTTTATTTTTGTATATGTGTGTTGTGTTGGCCACTAATTTAATTCTTGATTTTTTGAAACTTTCAACTCAAAGAGATTTCAAAACCATCATTAGAATCCCTGCACCATCAGACAAACATTAAAATAAAATTTAAAGATTTTTTTATTTAATTGTTTAAGTCTAAACACTTTTTTTGGTAAAATTCAAATTTTTATAGGTTAATTTAATTGTAAAAAATATTTTTATTATAAATAGATATATAAATGTAACCAGTTTAAAATTTAAAAGAAAAGTTTGTAAGAACTTCATCTATACTAACACTTAAATCAAAATCTGTAAGTTCATAATTTTTTTCTGGGTCTTTTAGTCTTAATTTTTCTAAATTTAATAAAGTATAATAAATAAATAAATATAATATTTTTCTCTTAGTACTCATATGTTTTTTTTTAATTTCTAAGCAGAAAAAAGCATTTTAAACACAGAGCTTTTCGGCTAAATATTGCGTACTTAACTGGCAGTGCATACCTAAGAAATGCGTACTTAAGCAGCAAACTAATAACAAAGAAAAGTTGTGAACCCCCTTTCAAAAAAGTCGAGACACGCCCTTGCAACATAATGTATTAGTATTAGTAGAGGGTTGTTATGTGTTTAATTTTTATACTTTATTTCAACCTCAACTGATACATATGCCTTGGATTTAAACTAAATCCGTATTGTTTTATATTTTACTGTCTTAAAATTAGAGAAGCTATACAAAATAAAGTTATACTTCAATTATACACAGTCATAATATGTTTTGCTTACTTATTTAAAAATAACATATAAGCTAGGGGTGGACAACGTACGGCCCGCGGGCCGGTCAATATTGCAATTTTTTTATAAAACTTTGTATCATATTTTTACAAAACAAAACTGTAAGAATTTGACTTCAACAACATGCTAAAATATTACTTTATAAATTAATGTGTACTAATAAATACACCATTTTGTCCTAATATTTTGTTGTTGTTCTAACTTAGTTGGAGTATCTTTTTGTAAAATTACCCCAAGCAAAGTGTTTTTTTAAGTACGATATTTTACATACGTTCCTTTGTCAATTACAATGTCAATTCTATTTATAGACATTATTTAAACATCAGACATGTCTCAATCTGCATCTTAAGTTGGCAGACTTGAGAAAGTTTTTTGAATTTGAAGGATTTAAAATAGTGATCAACTGTATCCATAAAATTATATTCCGGCTGGATCCGAAACTTTTATTCATATTAGAATCCGACCGGATCCGTGTCTCGACATAAACTAGTTTCCAATCGGATTCGGATCTAAAAAGTCATTATTCGGCTGGATCCGGATTATGGATTCGGTAAATCACTAATTTGAAATGCTTCGGCCCGCAAAAGACTAAATTTTTTCGGATCCGGCCCGTTGATTGTAAAACGTTGCCCACCCCTATTATAAGCAGTTTTTAAAGGGTACCTACTTCAGCAGCTTTTAGTAAAAAACATTTTTTGGGTTTAGCCTTCAAACTTTTTTTTTTCCTTTGCTAAATAAATATATAACTTAAAAAATGAATTATTCACCATATCTCATCAATTTTCGATACTAAAAATACAATTGAAGCGGTACAACAAAACATATATATTCAGAAACTATACAACTTAATCAATTAATTAAACACAAATGTAATCAACAAAAGTTAATTTCAAATTAACACAAAATGTTTTTGACTAAATAAGGTAATTAAATTCTTTCTTTTTACATAATAAAGATTTGTTTAAATGTTTTAAAATGACTTAGAGTCTAATTAGTTCTAAAATATTTGAACATAGTCTCATAACAGTAAAATTATTACCACAACTGGGATTGTTTACAAGGTATTCAGCTATGGCCGATTTTTCCATTTAATTGTTGATTGCATAGCTCTTTTTGTCATTTCTATAACAGGTATATATAGTAATAAATTTTGGCACATGTTACTTTGTTCGTTATTTTAGATGTCGATAAGTTTGGTACTTGCGCAGTACAAACAAGACTCATTTCTTTTTGTGTCATTAGGTCTTTTCCTGATCGCTGAAGTATTAGTTTGAACGTGAAAAGAACTCTAACATTCACTGAAAAGTATGTCTACTTTTTATATCTACTCTCTTTAAATCGATCAATTTAGAATCAGCACCAATATACGGTAGTTTTAGTAATACTTGGCTTTTTTATAATTTGAAAAAATTAGTTTTCAGTAGACTTTTGTTCTGAAATTCCTATCTCTTTTTTAAACCAGAACATCAAAGAAAAAAATTGATTATTTGCTAAACTTAATAGATATATGTGCTTTGCTTAGCTCTTTGAATAAAAGAAAAATTTCCTCTTCATTAGTTTTTATTAAGAAACAGCATTAAAGATACCTCCAGATACTTAGTGTTAGGGTACTTAGCTATGAATTTTAGTTTTACTTTATGTTCAACATCTATCCTCCCATTAGATTTTTTTTTAATAAGTTAATACATAGAAAGAAAAACAAAATATTCTATATAAACATTCAATATATGAAAAAAAAAAGTGATTAAGATTAGGTTATAAAGCTATATAAAAACACTTAACGTTACTAAAGAAAAGTTTACATAACTCAATTGAGGTGTACAGTAGGGTGTACCTGTTTCCCCGATCATAGAATTTTAGCCCGTTTTTTACGTGGCAAATTACATAAATACATAATACGAAAAAAAAGTTTCATATCTATAAGACTGTTAGAGCAAAAAAAAATGAAATTTTGCTCTATATTGTTACTTCATAAGTTTAACGAGGGTAATCTTTTTTTTTATTGTTTATTTAAGATAGCTTTGTTTTGTAAAATTTTATCCAAGCTATAAGTTTCTTTTTACAGTTATTTAAAAACAAGCCTAGTTTTTATGATATGAACAATCAAAGTTTGTAATTTCATTGGTTTCTTTTAGTAGAAGCAAACTAAAAGATTAAAAAAGACTACTTTATTTAAAACATATATTCTCCTAAGACCTAGAAAATATATAAATTTATAAGAAGAAAAAAACATATCGAAATCGACTCGCAGTTTCTTCAAAGCATGAAAACTGACAAAAAAGCTACTTATACTTCTTTAGACAGATTAAGCATCAAGAGAATTGAGAAACGCAAGCGAAAGGAAGGCTAGAAAATCTCAGAAGCACCTTGCTCAAGCTCACCAGTGGTGCAAGGTCAAGAAACTTCTGACATTCCCCATTATGTATCTTGCAATTCAGAATTGGAAGTAGAATCAGTTAACGAGCTCTTAAGAAACGATTGCACAAGCATGTTGTCAAAAAAGGAACATCACTATTTTTACCTGAAGACTTTCTTACAGACGAAAGGTTAATCAGAGTTGTAAGAAAAACTAAAATTACTCCGGTTGAATTATCAATAATTGCTGCTTCTGTTTAGATAGATGTTGGTGTTGGAAATAGAGCTTCTCTTAATTTAAGTTTTACATGTATTGCAAGACATTTTAATAGTATAGCTAAAAAAATTCTTCCACTACAAAGCAAAAATGGACTGCTCCAAAAAACTTTCTGGTGCATTGGGACAACAAAACTAGTTAAACATTGGATAGTAGTGTAAAGGAAAAACGCTTGTCTGTTTCTGTATAAGGAAAACAACACACGCTTCTAGGAAGATTAGGATTCATTAGGGAAGAACTTGAAAAATATTTACGGCAAAACTGTTTGTGATAAAGTGATGGGTCTTCTTCAAGAATGGTACTGTGTAAACAGCATAAATGGTACTCAGGTACTTGTATGATATTCAAAAAGTATCTTGGCTAGTTTGCAGGCGTTATGTACTAGAGCTGCTACTAAATATTTTTTTTAGTTCTTTAGCCATAGAGAAAACAAAAAAAAAAAAAAACAAGATAGAAGTCTTCAAAAAATCTAAGAATCATTGGCATAATATTTTTATATGTTTTGATGGCAATTATGTTTTGAATTTAGAAATTACTTTTAAAACTTGTCAAAATATTAAAAATTTTGATTGCCTTGTCTGCGTGATGATTATAAATAGATTGTCAAACTAGCCTTAATTTACATTGAAATTCAGCCCTCGCTAAGTTTACTCATCTATATCCTGGAGCTATTTCTAGAGCTAGATAAATGAGCAAAGTCATTTAAGCTCTTAAAATATTTTTGCTTTCACAACAGAAGTCATTAAAAGCTATTTTAGATACCACTTGTTATAAAAAACTAAAATGTTTCGTTGATTTTTGCATAAACTGCAACCTTCCCCATTAGATCAATTTTACCGTAGTTTCAGCAGCTCCTGGCAACGACTTGGATCTGTTAATTACACTTCAAAATACAAAAGTACTGACAAGTTATGTGCATCCTCTACGTTAAATACCATAAAAATCCATCTCTGGTATCTTGAGAACTAGTTACTTTGAGTTTCTTTGATGATGATACCAGTCAATCAGTCAAAGCTAAGGTTGCTGATGCTTTAAATCATTAAATAAATCAGGATAGGTCGTAAACACTTAAAAAAATAAATCAGTTACTTATTCTCCTCTTTGGTCTAATGCGAAGTGAGATTTAGCAGACTTTGTCGAGAGTAATTCCATGCATTCTTTTAATCCTAGACTGCAGTTATTCTTTTCTTATTAAACCGCCAGAACAATGTACCAGGGGCGTGTTTTGGCTGGTTTCCTGTTTCCTTTGAATCCCCTGAAAAAAATGAAAAAAAGAAAAGAAAAAAAGATTCTTAGAATATCACTAAAACGTTGTTTATTGCCATTATTTTGGTTATTTGTTAAACTTTGAATAATGAATGTTGAATTTATAACACTGAAAGATTATAAGTTTCCGTAACAAAAAATGCTCGTTTTTGCCCAGCTAAAAAAGATTTTAAATAAAATTTTAATTGTTACGTCATCATAGGTAAAAGTTTTAAAGTAGCATTTTTTTTTCTAGGAAACTTTTTACTAAGATGCTCTTAGTTCCCATTATAAATTGTTACTTAGTGTAAATAACTTTTGATTAAGTATTGTTTTTGAACTAGTAAGTACAATTTTACTTAAAAAATGTCCAATATAATCACAAAAGCTTTATTTTACTTAGTTTATTGTATATAATAATGTTGTGTGAAGCTTTTGTGTTACGTTGTTATATAATAATGTTGTGTTTGTACTTAAACATTTATATTTTTTGTTTATGTGTAAACCAACTGGGTTTAAACCTTGAAAAGTTCAATTCAGAGAGTTTTCAAAATCATCTTTAGACAACGAAACCACCGGGCAATTTATTCTTTTATCATTGAATGATATTTCTATTTAAGTTGTTTTATTTTTGTTTATCTGTTGGCCACAAAGTTGATTCTTGATTTTTTGAAATTTTCAACTCAAAGAGATTTCAAAACCATCATTAGAATCCCTGCACTACCAGGCAAACATTTAAATAAAGTTTAAAGATATTTTAATTTAATTGTATAAGTCTAAACATTTTTTTGGTGAAATTTCAATTTTTATAGACTAATTTACTTGAAAAAAATACCTTTATTATAAATAGATATATAAATGTAAAGAGTTTAAAATTTAAAAGAAAAAATTGTAAGAACTCCATCTATACTAACATTTAAATCAAAATTGAAAGTCTGTATATGAAAATAGTTTCAATTATTTTATAATATTGTTTCCTGATAAAAAGGTTAATTTTTTATAGAGTAAGTTAGTTATGTCTGTAATATTTTTGTTTGAAATAACAGATTTGAATTTTGATATACAATTTGTCAGTTCATAACCTTTTTTCTGGTTCTTTTAGTTTTAATATATCTAAATTTAATACAATGTAACAAATAAAAAAAAATATTATTTTTCTATTACTATTTATATGTTTTTTTTAATTTCTAAGCAGAAAAAAACATTTTAAACACAGTTTTTCGGCTAAATATTGCGTACTTAACTCGCAGTGCATACCTAAGAAATGCGTACTTAAGAGACAAATTAAGAACAAAAAACTGTGAACACCCTTTGAAAAAAGTCTAGACATGCCCCTGAAATGGACTAGCGACTAAGATTATTTAGATGTAAAAGAAACAGTAAACTAAATGAGTGCAGTCATTGACGCTGCCGAACGAGGTGTTAAACTGTCCAGCGATTTTGTAACTTTGTCGAGAAAAGAAGACACGCATCAAGACAATCTACAAATTATAAAAGAGGATAGGAAGAACGTACCAAACCTCAGAACTATGAGTGGTGCAAGAAAAAAAAAATTAATTTCTTATGCTTTTGGTTTTTACAAAAAAAAACTCAACTCTCAATGAATTTTTGTGGTTAATGTTTTGTTTAAAAAAGATAAAAATCTGATTAATATTTTGTTTTTAATTTAATAGTTAATAATATATTTCAAGTTTTTTTTTAACGTAACTACTAAAAATCACACAAAGGAAATCGAACTTTCCCAAGTATATGATATAAAGCAAATTTTTTCAAAAATATTTTGCTCTAACAGGCTTATAGCTAGGAAGCTAACTTTTTTTGTGTTGTCTTTTCATAAAATTTGCCCGTACAAAAAAAATGCTAAGCAATTCCTGAATATTCATTTTTGAGGGGCAACAGATTCATCCTAGTGTACAGTGGTTCTTTAAAGTTTACTAGTGAAAATAATTGTACATACTGGTTTATAAGGATATTTATATTCAGTGAGTTTACTCATAAAATAAATAGTTACTAATATTCCAACGATTGTACTATTTTTTATCTTTTATAACACATTTATAAACATTACAAAAATAAAAGTAACTACTTATCGTACATCATTACTTTTAACTAAGCAATAACAACTCTACTGTACATATTTTATATTAATGCATATTTTTTAATATTAAGAGACTAACAAAAACATATTTGCTCAAATGAATATTTCTATAGATAAAGTATAAGTCAGTCGTGTTTACGGTATGCACACTAGTGTGCACGAAATTTTTAGCCTGCACGGAACGCTACACTGACTTATTTGGGTTTAAAAAAAGTAGAAACCATTTTAAATAAGACTTAAATTAAGTATTACTTTATGTTGTACCATGAAATTTTGTTCATGCCATTTAGGTCATCAGACCACAAACTTTCAGTAAACTGAAATCCGGATTTTATATTTATAGGGAAATGTCAGTTAAATGCAAAAGAATTTTAATTTTAGTTTAAAATATGTATTTAAAATTTATAATAAGATACTGTTAGTGTTACTCTAAATTTTTTTTATAATATATATACATATATTAATTCAAAATCACTTAAACTAAGCAAAAAATTTATATAACAAATGTTTTATAATATAAAAACCTATATAGTTATTTGCCTTAACTAAAAAGAATGCTCAATTTACAGGGATGTAAAGAGCTTATTTAAATATATTTATGCAAATTATATATTTTATTCGTGACCGGTTAACCTAAAGAATATTTTTTTGTTATAACAATTAACTCTTATCAATTTATTTTTTGGCTATAGAAGTTGTTAAGGATTCCAGGTTTTTTTGAATGCTATCAAACTCCACATTTTCCAGGTTATTTTTGACTAAACTTTCAAAATCTAGGTTAATAGCCACCTTGTTAGTATGATCGAGTTAAAAAAATATGAGTTTGGAATAATCAGCTCCCTTCATCGGGCTCACTTCAATATAACAGTACAACTTGTAAGGCCTGCTGGAATGTTTTTTTGACATTTCCAACCCGCAAAAGACTTTTTCTGGTAAAACTGGTCCGCCTACTGGGAGAGTTGCTCAATCTAAACTAGGGTATTTTATATCTACTTTATGAATCAACTAGGTCTGATTTCAACAATAATTAAAAATATTGCAGACTACGATTCATTTTATAAATATTTCGTTTGAAAACATAAATTTAATAAAAAAATAATCTCAAATAGAAATTTCAATTAATATCAAACTTCAAATTGAAAAGATTTGAATAAACTATAAACAAGTTACATATGTTAAATACAATAAATATCAAGAAATCATTAGTAAAATTTCCAATATGCATTATGCATAACTGTATAATATTAACATTTACAAATTTAACGAGCTTAGCAAACAAATTTACATAAGCCTTACTGGAATTTCGCTTTAACAAAACAAATAAAATAGAATGACAAAATTCTACGTTTCAATTTCGAAATATAGTGTATTAATTTTTAATATTAAATTGCTAATACTAACTTGAACTTATTTGCACTTATTTATAAAATTAAAACAAAAAATTACAATGATAAAAATAAGTAGAACAAAATTGGAAACTTTGAATATTATAAGTTGCACACTAATTAGAAAAGTAAAGCAAAAATTAGAGCATGTAGGTTTTGAAAACGTAAGCAAGGGCTAAAACAATCAGACCGGGAATCAACCAATTGCTGCCTCTGTATAAAATAAGTACAATTTAAAATTTCAAATAAAAATTCTAGTATAAAACAAGACATCATTAAATCTTAACATTTTGAAATGCAAGTCGTTTAAAGCACTAGCATTTTTTATTAAAATAATTTCTTTAAAATCTTTTTTTTATTAAAATTTTTACTAAGAGAACTGTGTCTAAAAAGATAATTAACTTTTTACGTTCTATTAAAATAATATCATATTTTTTAAGTTTAGTTTCTAAATAAACGTTAATGTTAATTTTTGTATAACAAAAACTTATCATGTGTACCACATTTTAAATTTTCAGTGTACTTAACTAGCTCTTTTATTATAATTGAAAAAAAACAATTTATTAATTTAATTGAGGTCATAGTAGAGTCATAACTAATGAATAATTGCTTGAAATCTATAGAAGGTATACTTTTTTAATGAATCTGTCTTTCTCTTCTTTTTTAATTTGGTGTATTCATATAAGGAACTCTTTGGACTCTCTGAGTTTTTAACTTAATATGTTAGAAAACTAATTTGAACCTTTTAAACAGTAAAGTTTGTCTTCAAATAAGTTTTTATTTTAACTTTTACCTAAAATTCAGAGGTTAAGTTATATAAAAATTACTTTTGAAAAGCAGGTTAAACACAAATTAAAATTTACATTATTAACAAGCTTACCTTATTTATTATAACAAAACTTAGTATGTCAAACAAAATTTTTATAAAAAACATGGAAATATGTATGTTTTATAAATAGAAAATGGTAACAAAACTTACATTATTAAATATCTTATGAGTAACATTCTTATTACATATTAAAAAAATCAGTAATATATTTAGAAGTATATTAAAAAATAGAAATAAGCTTAGTATGAAAATTAAAAAAAGTCAAATAATCTTATTAATAGATTAAAGTACTTAATGCGTTCAAAACAATAGTTAATATATAACTACAAATATTTTTTGAATATTGATTTCTAAAAAAAATCATACTAAAAGTTGTACTACCATAATGTGTGAAATTATTTTTTTCTAAACTTGTACAAAGTTTGATGCCTAGAACCATTGTAAGATAAAAATATTTGCACATGACAACTGCTAAGAAGCTACAAAAATTTAATTAAGTTTAAAGTTGTACCATATGTTTAATTATACGTCATCATAAGTTTAACCTTTTTTTAGTTGTAACACACTGATTAAATTTTTACAGTGCAAGTACTTATAAGGCTAAACTAAGCAGGTTTTTAAGAACTATCAAGCAGATGCTTTTCCTCAGTTTATTTATAGACTGTTTCCCTTTAACTAAAAAAATTTAAAAAGAACTTATTTTTAGTTACTAAAAAAACTAACACTGCATCTGATTGACTTCTTTTATTTCTTAACATTATAAAAAAAAATCAAAAAAATATAACATAATATAAAATAACTCGTCCTTGACACCACGTCAAGAACAAAAAATATTTCAACGAAACACTTAATACTAGTTAGAAATAAAAATCAGAGTAATGTCTTTACTCATATTAAATTCAAAACATAAACTATAAATAAATAATTAATTTTCAAGTATTACTCAAAAAACAATATTTTTTTTGTTTTACTATAACATGTATTATAAAGATTTTGGAAATCTTTACTTAATATTAGATAACAGGTACTTTTCTTAAAAAATGATTCTAAACAAGATTATATTTTTATTTAATATATATCAAGTAAAAGCTTAAACAACTACTCTTCACAATTAATTTTTACTTACTAAAGAAGACAAGCTTAGCTTAAAAACTAGTTTAACTTTTAATGTAACAAATTTACACCTTGAATTTCCAGCCTGTGTCATAAAACTTAGAACTGAGACCATTTAGTAGTTTAAAGTATGATATATTTATTAAAATAAAGTAAAACTTTTCTAACTTGCTAAAATAAACAAGTATATACCTTAAGCAATTTCCTTTTGGTTTAGTCTGTTTTGTTTATTTCTTAAAGAATCTGACACTTGCTCTTTTGTCTCGCTTCTCTAAATTTTGAATAACATAAGTTACATGTAATTTTAATGTAGTAATTAAAATATGTTAGCAAACAAAACAAGCCGATTAGTAAACAAAAAAAGACTTATTGTTTTTACAAATAATTTTTAATAATTTTTTACCTACATTTAAAAAGAGTTGTTTTTGAAATTTAATGTTTGAAGTACAAAGCTACCAGTTGCTTTTGCTGCATTTTAAGACTCAACGTAACTTTTGATATTAAACAGTTATAACTTGGAGAACTAAATAGGTTTTATATTAATAAAACTATGGTCTCAGTCTATCAAAACTGTATGGTCTAAATGGCCCAAATAGAAATCGAAACTTATTATTGAAAAATCTGATAATGGGAAATAAAATTAAGGCTTTGTCTCTGAAAATTTTAGTTTTATTATTTTGAATTTTTAAAGACAACTACTATCTGCTACACTTTGAAATGCAATTGTTTAGTATACAACTCTAAAAATGCAAATTATTAAATCTGTTAAATCTTTTTGATCAAACCAGCAAGGCCAGTTGAAAAATTCATTTGATTAATATTTTTATTTGCACATAAAAATTTATATAAATAATACAGTGCTTCCTTGCTAATCCAGTTATTTTGGGTAAGTTTTATTATAAATTGTTCGGATTTGCCTTTAGTCGGATAGAAACAAAACAGTTTTTTTTTTACTTCGTTTTTTTTTTAATTATTTATGTCTTCTATATTATTAAAAGTATATAACAAAATGCACACTATTTTTTTTTAATTCAGTTTTAATTTTTCCAACTAACCAAACAATTAAAACAGACAAAAATAAACAATTCAATACTATTATCAAGTTTAAATTAAATATAACAAAAACAAATCATGCCATATACAATTTGATTAATACCTGATTTTAGTTTTAAATTATATTATTTTTGCTGCATTAAAAAATAAAGTCTCGACTGAAACTGGCCAGATCAGCAAGGAAGCACAAACCAATAATTTAAACATATATATCTTATTTAAATGGATCTTAAAAAGTTACTTATATTTTTCAAAAAAGCTATTTTAACATATCAATAACTTCAAGCTTTTTATAAAATAAATCTAAGTAAATAACTAAACTAACCCTGATGCTTTCTCTCCTTGACCTGTAGTTACAAATTTCTCCTTTTGAGCGGGTGCTTTTGATTTGTCCTCCTTGAATTTTTTAACATGATTTTATAATTTTTTCTGAACAATTTTTTTTTTAACTTAACATATACAAAACTACTGTTAAATTATATAAGTATGGTGAGAAATCACTTAAAGCATACTTATTCACTGTTAATATAAAAATATTGAAGTTCACTTTTATCCAATTTTAAAAGTAAGCTAATAGTTTAAAAAGATTAATAATTAGAGCTACCAATTTGAAAAAAGACTTTGTAAATTATCAGGGTAACATGAAAATTCAAATTAGGAGATCTCAAATTTAAATTTTCAAATTCTTTAAAAGGTTTAATGGGCCATATATCAAAAAGAACTAGATAATTGAAAAAAATTAAAAAGCAATTTTAGGATCTGATTGATAACATTATGATAGTAAGCTAGTTTCTCTGAGTTTGTTTGATAATGATACGACTATATCAGTCAAAGCTAAAGTTTCTGAAGCTTTAAATCATCAAACAAAACAGTATCAGCCAGCAGCTTTAGAAAAAACTATGAGCTACCTAAACTGCCTGTTTGTGCTACTGGAAAGAGAGATCTAAAAGACTTGATTAGAATTATTTTTATTTATTAACTGAGACTGCAATGATTTTTAACTAAGATAACCTCTATAACAATTTATTAACAATAAATTTTAATAATGGCAAAAAAAAAAAACAGTAAATGACATGAGTGTTGTCAATTCAGTTGCCAAACATTGCATTTTAAACGCCTTCAAGAAATAACAGGGTTGCCACTCATTTTTTCCAAATTTTTCCCAGGTTTTCCAAATTTTTTCCAGGTTTTTAAAAGTAGACATTTTTGGGTCTATTTTTAGTTTAAAGTTAAGTTTAGGTAAAAAATTGTGCCAAATGGTATAAAAACATTGAAAAAATACTGCAAAGCTACTTTAAATGTGATTTCTAATAAAAAAAAATTTTTGGATGATGACAAAATTTTTTTATTTATATGATAGATTTTTTGAGTCAAATCATGTGAAAATTGTTAAAATTTCAGGTTTTTCCAGATTTTTTTAGTGATTTTTCTTTAAAATTCTAGGTTTTTCGGGATTTTTTCAAAATTTCTCAAATTCCAGGTTTTTCCAGGATTTCAGGTAAAGTGGCAACCCTGAAATAATAACATGTTTCAGGACAATCTACAAATTATTAAGAAAGATGGGAAGGAATTGCCAAACATAACAGTAAAGCAAAATTTAAGAACCAATCTAGTGTTGGACAGGATCTAAACATAGCTTACCAAGATCTGAATCTAACCAAGTTTTAATTTTTTGAATAGGTTAAAATCTAGTGCGAACTAGATCTTGATTTTTTTAAATGGTCCTATCCGGCTATAGTTGAATTTTAAGGGCATAGGGAAGCCCAATATTTTTTTTTTCTAAAATTAACTTTAGCACTTATTTGAAAGCTTAGAGTATATACTATAAGATAAATTTTATAGATCAAGAAAAAAAGTTTTAACATAATCAGTTTAGTAAAAATATCTGATACAATCGTATGGAATCAAAAATACTCAAGGCGTATTTTTTGGAATTTTGAAAAGTTCACTAAAAACCTATCTCTTCCTTCATTTTTTAAGCTATTGACCTCATACTTTTAAGAAATGTTCCTTGCATTATAATAAAAAAATATATTGTAACTATAAAAAAAACTTAAAAACTTTAATTTTATGACCAAGAGAAGAAAAAAAATCTAATGTATTTTTTATAAAAAATATTTTTTCTCAAGATTTCTAAAAATCCGACAAAAGAATTGTTTATTATTAAGATAAGATTAAACTTATATATCTAGAGAAAGATTGCTTAAATACGTCAGAGAAGATAGACTTTTAATGAGATATTCTTTTTTACCTTTTTAACTTTGAACTTCTATAAGGATCCCATTGAACTCTCCGACTTTGTCCCCTAAAATCTCAAAAACTAATTTTCAATATAAGAAATTTTGAAAGCATCTGTTACCTAAGTTGAAGTTCTTTAAAATAAGATCAACATGTAAAAAAAGTGCCTTACCCCCTTCTATGCCCTTAATTTAGTAAGGGTCAGAATCAGGCCTAGCCTAGCTATTCTTAATTTGAGTTTTGCAAGACCTGTATCATTTATGTAAATTCAGGTCCAACAGGAACCGGACAGTTCCATTTTTTAAATTAATTCTAGTCCTGACCAAAATAAAATCTATTTGTCAAATTAAAATATGGTTTAATCCAGATCTCAGAAAGCTATGGCCAGTCCATCATTTGGATTCACTAAAACACTAAATCAAAATAGTGTGAAGAAAAAATCATCAACATTTTTTTATAAGTTTTTAATAAAAAATTCATTTACAAATGAATAGTTGTGGTCCATGTATTCTTAATTAAAAGACAAAACTCTATAACTTCAATATCAACAGCAAAAATAATGTTTCATTTAACAGTACAAACAAACTCTGAAAATTATTGTAAACACATTTTATTTCAATTGAAAAGATTGAAATTTCTACCCCTATACCCTCCCCCTAAGCCTTTTAAAAATACATGCAAAAAAGTTTTCAAATGGCATTAGCTAAAACAACAGCTAGAAAGCTAAATCTTTAGACTTTTTTTTTTAAACTATTGTCACATTGATTTTTTACAAACTTCTACTACAAAACTTCCAAATTTGAGAGGCACCAGATACACTTTAATGTAAAATTTTAAAATGACAAATCTAAGAAGCTTATTATATTTAGTATAAGGACTAACTGGATGTAGGTCTCCTATGTAATAATCATTCAACATATCACGAGCATCTGATGAGTGACCAACATCTTCAAATGATTCAGAACTATCCTGACCTATATGTAAATTTAAAAACCCTTCGTAAACAAACTTTAAATTGTTTCAAAAACTAAAACTAATTTTAGTTAAACAAGGTAGTTAATCAATAAACAATAGTTATGTTTAACTAAATAAGTACAGTTTATATAACAAACCTGCTTGCTCTAATAAAACTTCTTCACCGCCAGGATGCTGTAAAACAAGTTTTTAATTAAAAAACTATGTTTTTAATTAAAAAACTATATTTTTATATATAATTAGATAAGTTTTAACTATATAATTGATTAAAAAAATTATTTTTACTAGTCTAGTATAGGGATTCCTAAACTTTTTTCATAAGGCCTCTTTTGAAGAAATAAAAAAATCAATAGCCCCTCCAATACAATTTCTTAAAAAACTACCCTTATACTTTTTTTTTGCTTTTCATCTCTAACTCTAGAATATCTATGTAAGTTTCAAATGATGGTTTTATGGCCCTCCTAACTTTCTAAAATGACCCACTTTGAGAAGCCCTGGTCTAGCATAAGTTTCAAAACCACCCTTAAATATGTCTAAAACCTTCTTTTTTTTTTAATCATCAACTCTACAATATTTAGTGAAAGTTTCAAATTATGGCCTTATAGCCCCCGTATGACCACATTGCAGCTTATGGACTCATTTTCTTATAGCCATTTGACCCAGTTTTGAGAAACCTTGATGTAGTACATAGTTTCCCCAACTTATTTTTATATAAACCCCCTCAAGCAAAAATTAAACTAAAACTGTCTCTATTATTAGATATTTTCCCCTATACTAATTAACTACTCATTTACTTTTAAGCACCCTGATATCCCCTACTTAAAAAACCTTAATTTAAATCTTATTTCAGTGAAATATTTAAAAGCAAGCTAAAATAATTTAAAAATCAAGCTAAAAAAAAGAATTCTGTGAATTCCAAAAACTTAAAAATGCACAACCCCTCTTTTGCCCCTTTGCTGGTTATAACCCCATGACTCTAAACTAATTCTGCTTAAAATAAATCTTAATCATGAAAAATATTAATTTCATATTTGAAACTAAAACTACAATGTTATTTCTTTAAGAGTAGTAAGAGCTAGCAGCAAGGTTATAAAACAAATAAATAAGCATTTTGAAACCAATTAAAAATAAGTTCATGAATAAAATTTTTTAATAAAATAACAAAATAATGAACTGGATTAAAATACATCATTCAAGATCCATAAAAAACAGAACTATCCTGAGTCAGTCTGAGTTTTAAATAAAAATTCCAGGGTTGTCATCCTTAGAAAACTGTCTTGAGTGACATTAAATTATCCGGATTCATCCTGAGTTTTTGAAAATCCTTTAAAAAACCATAAACAAAGTGTAAATAACTTTCTTGAGTTTTTTATTAAAAAAAGAGACTAGCTTTAGTCATCCTGATATTTTCAAAACTTTCAAACTGTTGTGAGTTGTTCTGAGTACCTTAAGTGTGTGGCAACACTGCTTATTGTATAACAGTTTGAAGGACCAGAATAAACTTGTAAATTGCAATTAAATGTTTCAAGAATATTCAAGTCGACTTACTAACAGGGTGTCCAGGTCACTGGTTTCTAAGAAATTTTTTCCAGGTTTTCTGAATTTCTTCAGGTTTTAGAATTTTTGGTCTGTTTTTAATTTAAAGTTAAAAAAGTTGTGTTAAATAGCATAGCAACATTAAAAACATTCTGTAAAGCTACTTTAAATGTGTTTTTTAACAAACAAAAAAATTAATAAACACAAAAAAATGTTATGTATGTGATTGGTTTTTTGTGTCAAATCAAAAATTTGCTACACATGTAAGAATTGTTAAAGATTCTAGGCTAGGTTTTTCAGTGATTTTTGTTAAAAATTCCAGGTTTTTCCAGGTTTTTTTTAATTTTTAAATTCCAAGTTTTTTCAGGTTTTTTGGCCTAAATTGTCAAATTCTAGGTTTTTCCAGGATTAGTAGCCAGCCTTTTACTAAGTTTGTACAAAAATTTATAATCCAACTTTACACTTAACTAATTAAAATTATTTAGTCAAGAATCCAAAATTGAAAAATATAAACATTGTTGATTGTAGGAGATGAAAAATTTATACAATATATGTTTTAGTGACTTGAACAAGTGAAAAATAACTTATAATATAACTTTCTATCTCCTTTTTTATTAATAAGTATTATTAACTAAGCAGTAATAACAGAATATATATTTTATTAATAATATAAATTTGACTTTTTATATGATTTTAAAACTAACATCTTCTAAAAATTTGGTTATATCATACACTTTATTGTGAATAATTACCCAGGATGATTTCACTGAGTTATGTATCTTCACCTCTTCAATGCGAAAGATTTTTGTTTCAGTAGTCATTATTATAAAGTCTGTTTAATTTACAATAATACATAAGATAATTTTTAAAAAAATTACTTTAAATTACAAATTTTAAAGTTTTTGGTGTAAAAAGTCATAACTGTTTTTTCACTAGACAAAATCAACTACACAAATAATAAAATTTAAATTTTTGATTTATTTTTCATGTTTGGGTATGGTGGGTTAGGGTTAAGGGTATAAATATATATTATTATTAAGTTTTATTTAAAAAGTTTGGGAAAATCATGAAGCTCAAATCCCCAAGTAAGTGTGCGCTACATCAAAAAAATCACACCAACAATCCAATTATGTGATCACCGCCACCATAGTGAACTCACAATCAGTTGTTGAGCAAATGCATAAAACTAGTATTATAATGAATACATTAGCATTAAATAACTATCTTAAAGCTTGATAACTAACTAACTTACTGAAATGTTATTCAGAAAAAAATCTAAAAATTAATCTAAATTAGAAAAAATAATAATTAAAAATTTTTTTTTTTTTAAATAAATAAATAAAAATAAAAACTATTAAGAAAAATGTAGTTTCTGAAATTTGTATTGGTAGAATTAATTTTAGTCTAATAAAAGTATAAAAAAAAAAAAACTTACATTTATGCAATAATAGTTAATATATACAGCTAACAAATAAATATAATAAAAACTGAATAGTAGCAAATAAACAATCATGCACAACCATACAATATATTTCCCCATCAACAGACCAAAACCAGCCAATCATGATCAGAGTAGACACAAACAAAATTGACCATACATATATTAAGAGAAACAGATAAAAATAATAACCAAGGGTGGCTTCGCATTTAGCCACTAAATCCTTCGCTCTACTGAACACAAAAGATAGCTTTTTTTAAGAGATTATTCAACGTTTTTAAAAAGCTAACTGTTATCTAATATGAAAGTTCATTATCGTAAATAGTTAAGTAACGATGAAACCAATGCGGAGGGATAGTTTAAATAAAAATTTTAAACAGGCATATTTTTAAATGTTTTTTACTGTATTCTTACACTATACTTTATCTAACTTTCATTATTTAAACAAATTAGTTATGTTGTTTTCTAGGTTAAAATATCAATATAAATATTATTTTATTTCAAAATTACATGTAAGATCAACGTTATCTATTCAAAAATTAATTAATATATAAATAAAGTATTAAGATAAAATGAATGTTGTTAAATAAAACTTATAATGATAGTCAAAAGTTTTAAACAAGAAACTTTTATATTTTTGGTACAATTAACGTAAAATAAAATTACACGATTTTTAAATATATTTTGATAAAACCATAAATTATAGTATTATATTTAAAAATAAATCTACTTACACAAAGTGATATTTTTAACATAAATTAGTATATTAATTGTACCTATTTTAAATATAAACTAAAAAAAGTAGTATTTACTTACTTATAGTATAATAATAAATTGTATATAGAAAATAATTTAGACTCAGATATAAATTTGATTAAAACTAGTAAACGTTTTTTCTCTTAAAACTAAAAAGAAACTGTTGAATCGTAATAGAAGAAATTTATTGATAAAAGATTGGATTTTGATCAGTTTTATATAAAAAATGACATTAATAAAATTTATGTTAGAAAAAACAAAAAAACTGTTTAAATGTAATAACTAAAACTTATTTTTAGTAGTTATAAGTAATAATTTTAAAAGTTTCAATTAAATGTTTTTAATATATAGTCTTTCAGTAAAAATAAACATAAAAAACCGTTTAAACGTTATTAATAGAACTCTTTTGTACATGAATACTTTAGTAATTGGTTGAGGCATAGCTTTAAAGCCAATTTAAATAGAGAATATGAGAATAAATGTACTTTTAAGGTTTAATAGACACGAAAACAAAGTTATAGCATCCAAAACTCTAAGATAATGTTGTTGTACATAAATTAGACAGACATTTATAATGGTAAGTTAACAGTTTTTATAAAAAACGCTTATAAAATCACTTATGTAGAGGTTTTTAGCACAAAAATTAAATAAAGTAATAAAAATTCAGTTTAAGCAGGTATAGTATATAAACTTACAATAAATAAAATGTTTAACAGAAACGAAAACACAATTAAAGCGTCTTTAAATTTATATTTAACAAAGTTTTATGAAAAAAAAAATCAATTGCTGTAGTTAATAAAGAAAATAACTTTTCACAAAAATTTATATCTACAATCCTTATTGACAACATAAACATATATAACAATTCAGATAGTTTCATAATCCGTTCGGTAGTTAAACTTTGTAACAGTTTGGGTAGTTAATATAACTTCCTATGACAATAAACAATTTAAAATGGTTTGGTTAGAAGTTATAAAAAAGATAATCTTACAAAGTACAAACTTTTTGGTAAAAACAAATACAAAAAAACTTTTGAAACGTCTTAAGTAGAGGTTTTTATCAAACAAAGTACAAAAATAGATAAAAAATTTAAGCTGAGCATGTTTAATAATAAAATTTACAACAAATAAACTGTTAGGCTTAAACAACCACAAAAGAACATTTTAAACGAATTTAAAGTTATTGTAAACAAATTATTTTAAAAACAAATAAGTCTGTATCTTATGTTTGTTTTATGAGTTCATTTTTTATTTTGTTTTTTTTGTAATAGTAGCAAAATAGATATATAGTTAATTGTTTTGTGCCACTCTAGTGGTAATTGTCTCTTTTTTACTTTCTTCTTTTCTCTCAAGCGAGTATAAATTCAGCAATCGCGCGTAATTTGAACTTCTTTTGAGTTTCTACTTTAGTAAACTGATGTCAGTGCAGCTTTTCGCTGCACTTAAGTTTTAATGGCTTCAATCTTGTTGTCGAGTTAACTTCGATTTTAGAACACTTATTGAGTTTGATTTAAACGTTTAGTTTTTTGTTTCTTTGATTCGAGTATTGTCGTCTTTTAAAATAATTGATAATTTGATTTATTATTGTAATGTTGTGCAGTATTTTATCATCTTTTCGTTTCGCAAATTCATTGTAAATATAATCATTATCACAGATTCGAACTCAGTTTAAATTAGTATAAGTAACTGATTTATTACACCTTTAGTAAATAGTAAGTAAGTCATATTAGTTTATTTAAGTCAACTATAATTTAAGCGTTATCTTGGGGCACCTACTATACAAGTTAGAGCGCACATTGCGTTTTAAACCAGGCCCCAAAAGTGTATAAGTAGAAACCCGGTGATAGCGTCATGGTGATCCGGACGTCCAGTTAATTATAGCTGGAATTGAACACAGATACCTTCATTAAAATTCCTATGTTTTTTAGATGGTGACATGGGGACAGAGTGGAATAAACCTGATTTAATAATATTATAAATTTGATAAACTTTATGGCATTTAGTTAACCTAGTCATCAGGTCTGTAAAATTTATAAAAATGAGTTTAAAATTTCTAGTTTGAAAAACAACTAAGTAGTTCGAGTTTGTGATAGATTTGAGTTGTTTTCTTCTAATGGTAATTAGTTTTATTGTGTTTAATTTTATGTTAAAGTGGTTTGGGAAAGGCTAATCGACATGTGTTAGAACTAAAATGTATTTGTGGTGTATGATATTATCGCAATTCATCGTTGAAGCGTTTTTGAAAGTGAATTTTAAAACTTGTACGAGCAAGTTGAAACAAAAGTTAGTCTTGTTTTCAAGTTGTTCCGCCGTCTCGTCAAATTAATTAAATATAATTTAATCGTTTTAAACATTTTGTTAAAAGAGAAATGTTCGCTAAAAACTAAAATGAAATTAAAGGATTCTAATAATAAAACTTTCGTATAACATAAAGAGTTTTAAACGTCTATAAAAATTAGCAACTGTAAAGTTTAATTGTTTTGTTTTCAGACAATCGTTTTAATTTGAACTATAACGGATAATAAACTTATTAAACTGCATGTAAAAACATTGTTGTTTTTCGTTCGTCCTGGTAAAAATACTTGTATAAGGTAATTAAAACTTGTTTTCGAGTGTATAATCGGTTATTAAAGTGAAATGTCTTAGATTTATCAAACTTAATTTAATTTTATATTTAGCAACAACGATGTTTCAAACCAGTATATTTAAAAAAGTTCTTTTCGCCTTAGTACTGTACTAATTACGATATACTCGAACTTTTACTGTTTAATGAGTTATCGTTAATGTCAAAGAAAGTTCAAACTTTATAACCAGAAATTTTACAACCTCAAACTCAATGTTTTTACTGCTGAAAAAGTTTTTGTATTGTTAAAGGAAGTTCATGCTTAAATGACAATTCTTTACTACTTCAAGTTTGAATACTAGTAACAAACTTTATTAGCATATTTTTTGTTGTTTTAAATCTAACCGTACTTATAAAAAAAACATTTTTAACGAGGTCATTCGAGCTATTAAATGTCTTACCCGGTATTTAAAATCTGAAAATAAAAAACGATTTTGTTTAAAATTTGTTAGAATATTAAAGTTTTTAAAGTCAGTACAAATTCACAGGCTTTATACTTTTACGAAAGGAAGTTTAAACTTTTGAGACGCATGTAATTGCTTGTTTTGTCAACTAACTCGTGTAAAATGTGAAATGTTTTTTATGATAAATCTTGTAGAGAATTACTTCGTATTAATTGAAGCCAAAAATGTTTTTCAATTATTTTAAAACATAACAGACTTTAAAGTTGAAATATAAATAAACTAATTGACTAATGTTGTGGCTAACTAATGGCATGTAAGTTGGTAAATTAAATTTTTTTTTTATGTTTTAACTTGTTTTTAAAATTGATATCAAGTAGTGACGTACATTCTAATTGCACTTTCGCACGAACGGCTCGAAGGTGTTCGTGCGAAATCGAGAAACGAGTCGGTGAGGAGCGGTACGAGGAGACCGAGTTTTAATTACGAGGAGAGGAACGAGGAGATGAACGAGGAGATGTACAGAGAGACGGATCAGAGGATTCCGTAGCGCCAACAGACCGCTGGGTGAGGTAAGGAGACGGATTCCGTAGTGCCAACAGACCGTTAGGTGAGGCCAGGAGACGGATTCCGTAGCGCCAACAGACCGTTAGGTGAGGTCAGGAGACGGATCTGAGGATTCCGTAGCGCCAACAGACCGCTGGGTGAGGCAAGGAGACGGATTCCGTAGCGCCAACAGACCGCTGGGTGAGGCAAGGAGACGGATTCCGTAGCGCCAACAGACCGTTTAGGTGAGGCTAGGAGACGGAATTTTGTAGCGCCAACAGACCGTTAGGTGAGGCCAGAAGACGGATCAGCATAAACCGATAAACCGGTCAAACGACGAGGAGATGTACAAGGGTGGAGCGAGTTCCAGCAGTAAAGAAATTTTTTAAACTTACTACATTTTTCTGTTATTTTGTAGAACTGTATAATACTTTTATTAATTTCATGTATTTTAAACTAATTTATAGAATATTAAAAGTAAAGTAATGCTTTTTAAACTAAAGAGATAAAAGTCGGCGGTCGTTTTTCGTTCATTTTTCTATATAGGGAGTTCTAAGCATTCTTACAAAAATTAATGAATAGTAACTAAGGTTTTTTTCAGAAAACCAAGAATAAATTCTTAAAGTACGAAAGTATTGAGAGGAAATGTGCCACTCTAGTGGTAATTGTCTCTTTTTTACTTTCTTCTTTTCTCCCAAGCGAGTATAAATTCAACAATCGCGCGTAATTTGAACTTCTTTTGAGTTTCTACTTTAGTAAACTGATGTCAGTGCAGCTTTTCGCTGCACTTAAGTTTTAATGGCTTCAATCTTGTTGTCGAGTTAACTTCGATTTTAGAACACTTATTGAGTTTGATTTAAACGTTTAGTTTTTTGTTTCTTTGATTCGAGTATTGTCGTCTTTTAAAAGAATTGATAATATGATTTATTAGTGTAATGTTGTGCAGTATTTTATCATCTTTTCGTTTCGCAAATTCATTGTAAATATAATCATTATCACAGATTCGAACTCAGTTTAAATTAGTATAAGTAACTGATTTATTAAACCTTTAGTAAATAGTAAGTAAGTAATATTAGTTTATTTAAGTCAACTATAATTTAAGCGTTATCTTGGGGCACCTACTATACAAGTTAGAGCGCACATTGCGCTTTAAACCAGGCCTCAAAAGTGTATAAGTAGAAACCCGGTGATAGCGTCAGTTTTATCATAACTTACACTTAACTTAAACTTACATTTGAAATATAATTGCAGTGCAGAAATTTGTGAAAAGTTTCTTAAGGTATGAAATATATAATTGCTAAAAATGTTTCTGTTTTGAAAGACCCATTAGCCGAGCGCTTGAGGCGCCAGACCTTTCATTATTTACCTGCACATGCCTGGGTTCAAAACCCATTCCGCTCACTTTTTTCATCAATAATTGAAGATCTGGTGGGCAACTTTTTAGGATCCGACCCGATCCAGATTTTATTTGTAAATTGAGATCCGACCGGATCCTAAACATTTTATGTTTCATGTAATTATGATTGAGAAACAAAAAACTTTAAAAAATTAATTATAACAATTCTTTTATATAAATATTATCTTCTAGTATATACTATAAACTTTCAAAGAAGAGTCAATGCTATATTTTGTAAAAAAAATTTTCCAACTCCCTATGGACTTAAAAAATGACTAGTTTGGTCATGAGCTTCTTAATTTTTTTTCAAACTGTTCAAATAGGATTTTTTCTACTAATGCATGATACACTTCTTGAAAATATTAGGTCAATTTATTAAAAAATAGGAAGAAGACTGAATTTTAGTAATTTTCTTTTTAATTTAGAGGAAATTACCACTGAAAAATTGTCCTTCTATATTTCTATGAAACTTTTTATACAGAAGACTTCATCACAAAAACTAATTAACAATTTTTTATTCTGTGAAAATTATCATATGGTAATAAATTATCTTATGGTATATAATTTTAGCTTTCATAAATTTATTTTAATCTAATAAAGAAAATGGATAAAGGGTTCAAAAAGCATAAGAGTGGATCCGGATTCATAAAAAAACCTGGTACCAAACTTTTTCCTCGAAAAATATTGAGTCCAAATTTTTTTGTTTCTTTAAAAGTTGTTTTTTTTTTAAAGTCAGTAGAGGAATCTTATTAGCTCTGCTGATATTAAACAGGGCTAATTGAAATTACCTTACTGAAATTTTTAGATACTAATTATAATGTATATGTTCTTCCACTCTTCCCAATAGATGTTTTTTTTTGATTTTTGTGATATGTCAGAACGTAAGCGTTTACAACAATGTTTTAAAAGAAAACAGAGTTATAAAAACTACAATCCTGAGTTTATATTGTATATTGACATATTAATTAAATATATTTTATAAATAATAAGAACTTCAACTAAACAAATGGACTTATAATACTATAATTTAATATTCACATTGTTATCACATTCTTAGATTAGGCTAAAATCAATTTTATTTATCTATGTGCTGTTAACTGTGTCACCATTACTACTGTTTATAACTTCAAATATTATAAGATTTTGCTGTTTCACTCAAAAAATTTTATGTTTAGCTGTTAGCATTAATTTATACGGTTGAATGATTTTACCTCATTGATAAAAGCTATCTTTTGTGTTTAGTAGAGCGTAGGATTTAGTGGCTAAACGCAAAGCCACCCATAACCAAAAGCAATTAATCAAAATCTGCATTCAACACAAAATACTCAACCACAGCACTCTAAACCTACTACGAGCATAAAGTTAATTTTATAGAAAAATTTATAAATTTTTCAAAAAACATAAAACTTTAATGTCTATTATTTTCCTTACCTTAAAAGCTATCTAAAAAAAAAATTTTTATCTTAGAGAACGCACCTTTGTCTTTAATTTAAGAAAAAAAAAAATTGGTTTGGGGTTTGAATTATTTCATGGGGTCCCTCCAAAAATAAGGGTTTTTTTTTTGTTTTTTCTATTAAAATTGCTTTATAACCAAAAATAATTTTTTTTAATAATTTTTTTGTTTTGATTTCCTTAGTTTGCATGTTATTTAAACTCTTAAATAGTTATTTTATAAATAATGTTAATATATTTTACGATTTGGCCCCAAAACAAAATGATGTATATTACACTATCATTTGCCTTGGCCATTTCCTAGATAAAAAATTGATAAAAGGAAAAAAAACAATTAATAAGAATGTGAATTACAACAAATGTAATTAAATTATTATAGTTTAATTAAATTTGTTGTAATTTACATTCTTGTTAATTGTTTTTTTCCTTTTATCAATTTTTTATCTAGGAAATGGCCAAGGCAAATGATAGTGTAATATACATCATTTTGTTTTGGGGCCAAATCGTAAAAGATATTAACATTATTTATAAAATAACTATTTAAGAGTTTAAATAACATGCAAACTAAGGGAAATCAAAAATAAAAATTAAAAAAAAAAATTATTTTTGGTTATAAAGCAATTTTAATAGAAAAAACAAAAAAAAACCTTTATTTTTGGAGGGACCCCATGAAATAATTCAAACCCCAAACCAAATTTTTTTTTCTTAAATTAAAGACAAAGGTGCGTTCTCTAAGATAAAAAAAAATTTTTTAGATAGCTTTTAAGATAAGGAAAATAATTGACATTAAAGTTTTATGTTTTTTGAAAAATTTATAACTAGCCTATAAAATTAACTTTATGCTCGTAAACCTACTCAGTATACTGGCTGAAAAGAATTTTTTGTAACTATATTTAAACTAATATTTTCTTTTAATTGAAAAAAGCCTTAAAATATTTTGCTGACTCATCAAATATGCAAATCTGACTTTCTAATTTTTTACTTATAGTCATTACCGCACTTAAAAACCGCACGTACTTAAATTGGAACAATAAAACTGTAGAAACTTGTTCCATGTGCGTAGAACTACGTGATCAACTACATATTTAACTTTCTACTATAAAAAAAAAATTACGGTACCCCGAAAAATACCAGAAATAATAATTAAAAAACTAGTAAACACACTTTAAAAAAGCTCGTATGTACTTAAATTAGAACAATGAAACTCTAGAACCTTGTTTCATGTGCGTAGAGCTACGTGATCAAAAATATTTAACTTTTTACTATGAAAAATAAAATAGTTACGCTACCCCGAAAAATACCAAAAATAATAATGAAAAACCTAGTAAACACACTTTAAAACCTTTCGTACTTAAACTAGAACAATGAAACTCTAGAATCTTGTTCCATTTGCGTAGAACTACGTGATCAAAAATATTTAACTTTCTACTATAAAAAATAAAATAGTTACGGTATTCCGCAAAATACAAGAAATATTAATGAAAAAATAGAAGAAGCCTAGTAAACACACTTTAAAACCTCTCGTACTTAAAATAGAACAATGAAACTCTAGAACCTTGTTTAATGTGCGTAGAACTACGTGATGAAAAAATATTTAACTTTCTACTATAAAAAATAAAATAGTTACGGTATGCCGCAAAATACAAGAAATATTAATGAAAAAATAGAAGAAGCCTAGTAAACACACTTTAAAACCTCTCGTACTTAAATTAGAACAATGAAACTCTAGAATCTTGTTCCATTTGCGTAGAACTACGTGATCAAAAAGATTTAATTTTTTACTATGAGAATAAAATAGTTACGGTACGCCAAAAAATACTAGAAATAATAATGAAAAAACTAGACAACACACTTTAAAACCGCTCGTTCTTAAGTTAGACAAATGAAACTCTAGTACGTTGTTCCATGTGGGTAGAACTACATAATAAAAGAGATTTAACTTTCTACTATGAAAAAATAGTACCCAGAAAAGTAGCAAAAATAATATTGAAAAAAAAGAAGAAGCCTAGTAAACGCACTTCAAAACCCCAGCGTTTATATAGCAGCGTCTTAAATTTTTGCAATATTACATCAGTAATTTCTTGTCTACACTTTATTTTCTCCCTATGTTAACTAGCATCAGTATAAAACTTGACCTCAAGAGCTTTCTCTTTAATGCTTAGATGAACATGAATTTTAATTCAATTATTCCGTCAAATCTAAACATTAATCTAGTGCAACTTGATACCCTGTAACAGTGTTAAAATATTTGTTTTCAAACATGGAATTTGTTAAGGACTGGGGAACATTATTAAGATATTTATTAATTAATTTTTAATTGATTAATTTTGAAGTACTGTTACACACTCAGAGTACTCGGAAACTCAAGGTTTTTTTTTATATGTTAGAAAATCTTATGGAAAGTAAGAAAGTCTCTGCAAACTTAGTGTATATTGTATTTTTCTTTCAAACTCAGGGCATTTATTATTTTTCAATACAGTTCTAGGCTCTTTTTTGTAATTTTAAAAAATACAAGTCTAGATTTTAACAGATTTTGTATTAGATTTTGACTTAGTTTAATTTTATATTTAGAATCAGTTTAATTTAAAAACTTAATGTTTGTTGGTTTTGAATTTTTTTTTATTTCTTCTAATAATATGACAAATCTCAGGGCATTTTAAGGTCATTCAGGGCAGTTTAAGGTCACTCAGGGCAATTTTTTGACTCAAAAAGTGGAAATTCTGTAATTCTAAAAGAATCAGTATAATGCATTTGAATAAAAAACTTTACTTTTATTATATATATTTATATATATATTTATTTGTGGACAAGATTTTTTATCTTATACTTTACGATTAAAATTGAGCAGAAAAAATAGGATTTGTTAAAGGGCTAGGTAATAATAATTATTATTTAATATTAAGGTTTAAATATGTTGTAGCATTTTATTAAGTTTACTTAAAAGTTTTTGTTAAATATTAATACACTTAGATATATTCTAATAAGAACAAACAACTAAGTATGTGAATGCCAAGGAAAAGATATAAAAACTTAGTAAAGAAAACTCTTTTGAAAAAGGAAGAATAGTTGAAAGAGGCGGACAAGTGTAATTTTTTTTTTACATTATTAGATGAAAACAAAAAGATCAGAAGCTTTTTCACAATTATATCAAGGTCTAGGTTTAGACTTTAAAAAGGCAATCAAGTATGAGAAAAACCAAATTAATGAAAACTTTAGGAAAGCGTTAATTAGATACAAAGCAAATGTAAGTTTAAAAAAGGAAGTATTTAAGTAATGAGATGATTAGTTAAAAAGTATTGTTTACTTATATATAATTATTTCAAAATGATGACATAATTAAATTTTATAGTAAAATTTATTTTAATATTAATAATTTTAATTAGAAAAATAAAAACATTAACTTTCATACTAAAATTGTACAAATCTTTGTAGTTCTAAAACAAAAAAAATAAACTTTAGCATTTTCGCTGGAATATTATACAATCTAACCAGTAGTTTTTTTCTAAAATTGTGATGACTTAACTGTTAGAAATTACTACACAACTTGTAATTTTCATAATGAAATTTATTAACGTAATAAAAATCCTATTTATTAAACATATAATAATTTATTTTCAAGGAGGATAATAAGCGTGTTGCAAAAGAAAAAATGACACAACTGTTAGTTTAATTCAATCTCATTGATTAAAAAATATTCAAAAACATAAAACTTTTAATAAACAGATAGTTCAACATTCATTTCTTAATAAATTTCAAATACCCTAAAGTTGGAAAAGTCAGAAGAAAAAAAAAGATACAATGCAGGACACAATTGTTAGTTTAATCACATTGATTAAAAAATTACTCAAAAATATAAAATTTTATATTATACAAATAGTTCAACATTCATTTCTTGATAGATTTTAAATACCTTAAAGGTGGATAAGTCGGAAGAAAAAGAAAAAAAAAAAGACACAATGCAGGACACAATTGTTAGTTTAAAATCATTGATTAAAAAATACTCAAAAATATAAAACTTTTAATTAAACAAATAGTTCAACATTCATTATTTAATAAATTTTAAATATCATAAAAATGGTTAAGTCGAAGGAAAAAGAAAAAAAAAAGTTTAATTGAAGGCACAAATGTTAGTTTATTATCAGTTTCAAAACAAAAAGAGATAGAAATTTTAAATATAAGTTGAAAGTATGTTTTTTATAACTAGTTTTTTTTTTATAGAATAAAACTCTTAACAAGTTTAATCCAATAAAGGTAAAACAAGAATACGGTATTGCATATGACGATAGTTGCAACGAAACTAATCAAAATTTTGTAAAAGAAAACGAAATAGAGGTCAGTCTTGTTAATCTAACAACACTTTAATGAAATCAACTTAATTTATATTAACTAAAATTTGACTTTATTTTGTTTATTTTAAAACTTAGTAATAATTTAGATTAATGATGACGACTTTTCTTTGAGCGAACTTGATTCGCCATTAAGTGCAACTAGACAAAGCAATGTTAATTCTCGTAAAACATAAATTTTAGATTAGGTTAAGAAAGAGTTCATAAATAAAATCCTTTATTGAACAGAGTCAATATATGCGTCTACCATAAGTTCCAAGTGTTATTCAATATAATTTAACAGTAGAAGAGGTTGATATCTTCTTCGATATTGAAACCTACACATTCAAAACTGCCTGGAAAGACTATCTCAGAAATGTTATTGGAGAGAAAAAGGGTTATTGCGTTTTAAAATTTGGCTATTATCATGTTAAAAAGATAGATTCAAAAAAGAAAAATAACTCTGCGTTTAAAATAAATGCGGAGTGTAAATTTTCTAGTTAGTTTGCTAGTTTAGTTTATGTTATAATGAAAAATACACTAAGTATATGCAACTAATGTCCTCTTGTTTGATGAACATCAATGTATACTGTTGTACAAACTTTATGCTAAATAATCTTATTATATAAGTTGTACAAAAAAATATTTATTAGGTTGTCAAGCGAAGTACACTATAGTTGGAAGTTTTCAAACCAAACCTATACATAATTTTTATTTGAAAATTGTTTTGATACGCAAAGATAAAATAACGCACAAAGAAGGAGAACAAGTTAAGACCCAATTAAAAGGTGCTAAACGTAGTAAACTAGTTAATCAAATGTTGAAAGAAAAGCTAACTGCGCACGAAGTACATACTGTGTCAGTATACAAATAAGTCCTATAACTAAATTTAACTATAAACTTAATAATTGAATTGGTGTTTGTATGGTTTAAGGATTCCAGACGATAAACGCTTTGCAGGAAATTTAGAAAACCTTTTGTCGGAAGATGTCATTATTATTTTAGTTATTTTTCAGGGTACCGTAATTACTTTGTTTTTTATACTAGAAAGTTAAATCTTTTTAATCACGTAGTTCTACGCACATGAAACAAGGTTCTAAAGTTTCATTGTTTTAATTCAAGTACGAGCTTTTTTAAAGTGTGTTTACTAGGCTTCTTCTACTTTTTCATTATTATTTCTGGTAGTTTTCGGGGTAGCGTAACTATTTTATTTTTTATAGTAGAAAGTTAAATTACGTAGTTGATCACGTAGTTCTACGCACATGGAACAAGGTTCTAGAGTTTCATTGTTCTAATTTAAGTATGAGCTTTTTTAAAGTGTGTTTACTAGGCTTCTTCTACTTTTTCATTATTATATCTGGTATTTTTCGGCGTACCGTAACTATTTTATATTTTATAGTAGAAAGTTAAATCTGTTTGATCACGTAGTTCTACGCACATGGAACAAGGTTCTAGAGTTTCATTGTTCTAATTTAAGTATGAGCTTTTTTAAAGTGTGTTTACTAGGCCTCTTCTACTTTTTCATTAATATTTCTGGTATTTTTCGGGGTAGCGTAACTATTTTATTTTTTATAGTAGAAAGTTAAATTTTTTTAATCACGTAACGTAGTTCTACGCACATGGAACAAGGTTCTAGAGTTTAATTGTTCTAATTTAAGTACGAGCAGTTTTAAAGTGTGTTTACTAGGCTTCTTCTATTTTTTCATTATTATTTCTGGTATTTTTCGGCGTTCCGTAACTAGTTTAATTTTTATGGTAGAAAGTTAAACATTTTTTGATCACGTAGTTCTACGCACATGGAACAAGATTCTAGAGTTTCATTGTTCTAGTTTAAGTACGAGCGGTTTTAAAGTGTGTTGACTAGGCTTCTTCTATTTTTTCATTAATATTTCTGGTATTTTTCGGGGTACCGTAATTTTTTTTTATAGTAGAAAGTTAAATATGTAGTTGATCACGTAGTTCTACGCACATGGAACAAGGTTCTAGAGTTTCATTGTTTTAATTTAAGTACGAGCGGTTTTAAAGTGCGGTAATGACTATAAGTAAAAAATTAGAAAGTGTTGAAAATCTTGAATTTATATGTCTTTGAAACTTCAGCCTCGTGATTCAAAACTCGTTTTTTTTTTTCCTTTAAGCTAATCAGAACAAAGCTGCTTATATATTTTCAAACTAACACATTTTTGCTTCGATATTCAATTGATTTTAATCCAAAAACTAAGATAACTTATACTTCAAATAGTAACAAATATAATATATGTGGTTACATGACAGTTCAAGTTCGGACAATTCAAGCTCTTAAAAAAAATTAAAACAGCCACAAATAAAAAAGTAATGTATATTTGCAAAAAATAAAATATACACATGTAGATCTTATTAATATCTACAAGCTACTTTTTTCTTTTTACAAAAAATTAAATATCTTTCTAGATATTTTAAAATTACTAAAAATAACCATGTTTTTTATTTTATTTAAACCATACCTCAAAAAATATTCAATTTTTTTAAAAAGAAAAAAAAATTGTTTGCAGATATTATTATGACCTACATATGTAATATTTATTTTTGACAAATATACATTACTTTTTTAGTTGTGGCCCTTTTAATTTTTTAAAGAGTTTGAGTTGTCGGAATTTGAATTGTCCGAATTTGAATAATCGTGCACCCAATATATGTACAGTACAGTTCAAACTGAAATGTTATGAGTAATGAGTATATAAAAATGACGTTTTATAAAAAAAATTTAATATTTCTGTTACGAATGTAGTAAATAAGATTTTTCTGGTGATTTACTGTTATTTAATTTATAAAACTAATCTTTTTAGTTAAGTTTTATAAAGTTTGCATTAAGTTAAGTTTACTGTCGTTTGATGATTTGTTTTTTGAACAAATTTTATTATATTAAATAGAATGAATGGAAGGCATATGGGTGTTTTATTTTGTCTTTAAATGCAGATATTTTTTATTGAATTTATAGAGCTTAAAATTTTGTTTAACATTTAAGATATAATATAAGGAAAATAATTTGATATTATTTGGTTGTTATGTTATTTTTTTTAATAAATAGTATATACTAATATATAAAGTTTACAATAATTTTTTGTAGAAATTTGTTTAATAGAATAACTAATAAGCATTACAAAATGGTTATTAGTTTTATATTTAGCTATACATTCATTTTAGTTTTTAGATCAGATTTACTTTTAGTTTAAAGTTAAAGTTTTAAATTATTTAACTCAAAAGTCTATTTTTGTTTTAAATTAAGAAACTGTAAATTATATCTTTACTAAAAATGTGCAAAGTCAACTATATTAAATAAATCTGGTCAATTTCTCTATTTGAACTTTTTTTGTCACATATAAAAAACGGGTTATAATTAGGTCGATATGTGTTTTTATCTTTGATATAACTAAAAAAAAATGTGTTAGTTTTAATACTAAAACTACTAATTTACTTTTTTTTTTTCATTACTTTACTAAAAGGGTTTTGTTAAGAACGTTTTATCAAGTTTTTAAATTGCTGCTGTTACTAAATATTGTCTTCTATTTTCATAAAGGCTTATAAAGGGTCGTCTAAACCTTTTCTAGTACTCATATCAGTTAAAAGACTAATATTTGAGAAATTATTAACTGAAAATGTTTAAATTCATTTAGACGGGTAGCTGTCTAATTTGCACGAGCGTACAAAATTACACGAGGGGACAAAATTGCACCAGTGCACAAAATTGCACGAATATACTTTTGCAAAAAAGGTCACTTTTGCACGAGCAGACAATTTTACACAGGTTAATTTTTGTTTAATTTCTTTATTAAATTTACCTTTTTTGTTTAATTAAGTTTTTTTTCCTTTACTACCACTGTTTCCTCTTACCCTCGGTCGGTGAGATATTTTTTAACAATTTTTTTTTTGAAGTTATTTTTTTTTACTATCACTGTTACTCCTAACCCTTACCCTTGGTCAGTAACTTTTTTTTGTTAAATATTTTTAAGTTTTTTTCTGTTTTATTTTATCTGTATTTATTTACTTTCGTGCAAAAATGTAACTTGTACAAAATTGACCTTGAGGCAAAATCGTCTCCATGCATTTTTGTGCCCTCATGCAAATTTGGCTTCGTGTAATTTTGTCATCGTGCAAATTAGACCCTTTCCCATTACGACATATGATTATAAAACTTTGGTTCTATTAACAGATTCAATTGTTTTTTAGCTCCACTTAAAATATTTTCAAAGATTTTTGATTCTATTTTAAATAAAAAGTCTCCTTATAGTCAATAGTTATTATATGTTTTTGTTTTAAAAAAACAAATAGAGAGATCTTAATTACTGGAAGAGAAATAATGAATTTATTCTTTCAAAAATTTATTTTTCAAACTAAGTTTCGGTCAAAGACCTTGTCATTGCTTAAATAAATCTAAAAAAGATATATGACAGTCATGGATAATAGCATTTAAACAATTAAATGAAAATAAAACCAAATTTTTACTTAAGAAACTAAACAATTCAAATTTTAATATTAATACTGAGTTTTAGGTAAAGCTTAAATTTTAGTTAAGTTTTAAAATCAATATAACAACAACAATAATAATAAAAGCTGTATGTAACTTTTTTTTTCTTCTAGTTAATTTACAGAGTAAACATTGCTTAAGCAAAAATGTGATTAATAAAATGAGCTTGAAATTGAGTTGAATTTAATGTAGCTTATTTTAATCGTGACGTAACTATTGAAAATTTAAACAATCTTGTGCTTGTAATCGCTATGAAAATTTGAAATCCCGCTCAAATGCTTTATATAAAAACTTATAGTTAAAATAAATTATTACCTAAAAACAAAATAAGTTAAATTATAATACTAAGTTTGAATTTGTGGCAAAATTTAAATTTTAGTTAAGTTTAAAAATCAAAGAACAACACAAATAATAATAAATCTGTATGTAGCTTTCTATTTTCTTCTAGTTGATTTTAAAAGTAAACATTGCTTAAGTAAAAATGTAGTTAATAGTAATAAGTGAGCTTAAGTTAAGATGCATTTTAATCAAGCTAAATTTTATTGTGGCTTGAATATTGTAAATTTAAGTAATTTGTGCTTGTAACAGTTACGAAAATTTGAAAGTTTGCTTGAATAAAAAAAAAAAAATAAAAACCTTTAACTATAAGAAAATAGTAGCTATAAAAATTAAAAATCATGCATAAAACCTGTATTACGGGTAACTTAAGTTTTGAAGTGGAGTTTTCGGAAGTGCGGGCAGGAATAAAAGAGCTCGTACCGTTTGTTTAGATTATCCCTTCTGTCTGCTTTAGCGATCGCGACCTTTTCTAATATGCAAGTACTGCAAATGCTTTGTGGGTTTTTGATTTTGCCAATATTGTGGATAATTTCCCAATCTATTTTGTAGCCAATGTTCTTATTTTTAAGCTTCCATATATACTTCGATATTTCTGTTCTATTCTCTTTATAGTTTTTAAAGTCACTAATATGGTTGTTCCACCTTTTTTGAAAGTTCCACCCGTTGAGCCCAAATAGTTTTTGTTTCGTTTTCCGATCTGGTTGTCGCTTTATATACCACATTTTCAACTAAGCATATATTCTTAAGGGGACATTTGTTTTTTGTTCGACAGTTGCAAAGTGTTTCGTTTTGTTCATCGTTTCTTGTTTTTAAGTATTTTCGATTGTGTTTTTGGATTAGTTTCGTAATATTGCTCATGCAGCTATATGAAATTATCCACCATATTGGCAAAGCCTAAAACCCACAAAGCATTTGCAGTACTTGCATATTAGAAAAGGTCGCGATCGCTAAAGTAGACAGAAGGGATAATCTAAATTCTAAACAAACGGTACGAGCTCTTTTATTCCTGCCCGCACTTCCGAAAACTCCACTTCAAAACTTAAGTTACCCGTAATACAGGTTTTATGCATGCTTTTTAATTTTTGTAAAAATTATTTTCTTAAAGTTAAAGGTTTTTTTTTTTTTATTCAAGCGAAATTTCAACTGGTTAGGTTTTCAACTGTGTTTTCATTTTAAACTTTAGAAAACAAAACTTATTGTAAACTTACTGTACGTTACGTTTAAAATTTTAAAACAGATCGTTTTTAACTATATAAAATATACTTTACTTAGAAAATTTATCTTTAATAATATTTTATTCTTTATTAGTTTCATATCTGGTTCAAGTTTTATTTTAAAACCAACTATAGTATTTATTGTCTTTTAAATGTTTAGATTAGTATATGAAACAAATTAAGAAAAACATTATAAGAAGTATTACATTTCGTTTTTTATTTTTAAAGTAATGACTTCTTAAAGTTTCACTATTTTAAACCGAATATAGTTTTTAATTTGTAACTATATTTCACGTGTAAAATTTTTTTAAATTGAAAGAAAAATTAAAGAAATAGTAGAAAATATGTAAAAAGTATTATTTTTGCTATTTTACAGTTTTAGTATAAAGTAGTATTGAAATTTTGATTTTTATTCACCGTAATTGTGTACATTTAAAAAAATTTACATTTATTGTATTAATTTTAGTTATAAGTAAGTTTAACTAAATTTAATTTTTTTTAGTATATATGTGGTACAGTTACCTCTCGCTTATTTACGCACATTGTGTCCACAGAAAAAGTGCGTAAAGATATAAGAGATCGTAAAGAAACGAGAGGTACCAAATATACTCACTATAATGGCTGTTTTTTAATATTGCTTCAAGTTAAAAGCAGACTGGTCACTTTCCCACTTTTAACTATTTGTTTACTTCATTTATAAATATGAAAACAATAGATAAAACTATACATATATTAAAAAAAAGGATTTGAATTTCTATATAATAATAAAACGAGTAGAAATAATTTTACTATTTTAATAATAAGAAGAAATTATCTTTATCTTTATTTATATGTGACATTTATATTCTATTCTACTTAGCAAATTCAAATTATAATTAAGAATTTCTTTACAATTATAAAATGGTGGTTATTAATATATAGGGCAAGACTGCTGTATTATTTCTTTGTGTTTTAAACTCTCAATATTTCATTTTACTTTTATTATTAAACACAGTCATTTTTATTTCAGAATTTTGATTTAATCTCTTATTGTTAACAAAATTTCTGATATACTGAGGTATAACTAAATGTTTATCAATTAGTCAAGGAACATAAATTTACAAAGTTTAAAGACATATAGAGGTGTGTTAGCATTCAGAAACATATTTTAATTTAAAAATATACATTAAACCTAATTTGTGCAATATTGAAAAAAAAAAAATATTTTCTGAATTTTGTAGAATTCTGAAATGCGTAACTAAACGAGAGTGCGTAACGTCACGAGTGCGTAAAGATCCGAGAGGTTACTGTACATGATAAATCAAGTTCGTAAAAAAGTATTCAAGAGACCATATCTTAAAATATGAGCATAGTTAAAAAAATAGGTGTGGAGGTTTTATCAATATCTACAAGTCTTTTTTATGAATTTGTTTTGAGATATCAAAAAACTATATATATAACATAACTTATAAAATGTAACGTTAAAAGGCGTTAAATCCTGGAGATCCTGATAAGCTAAGCTTATCGGAATATATACCACAGATGTTTTTGTGTCAAAACTTTATTCCGACTAACGGCGTTTCACTGCTCTCAAATAAATTTAAGAACAGGTCTACGGAGTCTATAGAATATTAACTCACATTAGGAAAAAAAGCATGTATAATTATTATGCTTATGCATGTCCCACATGATTATGTGGGTAGTAACTATAAACGAACTTTATGGTTTAAAAACAAAGTTTGGAATAAAAACATAAAAGTATAAAATTGTCTACAAAAATTACAACTTTAATAAATTCACATACTAACCTCAAAAAAGCTCTAAGAATAGGCAAGTTTAAAAATGAAAATTATATTAAGTTGTGCAGAAATGTTACGTCATAATAAAGTTTACAAATTAATTAATAATTTATGCAGCTTAAAAACATGAAGTATTAATTTTGTAAGTTTTTGTGATTGTATATGGCAATGTTGTGAAATAAATAAGTGCATAAGTAGACAGAGTTATTTAAAGTAGAATCGTCGGTTGTGGGGACAAATATTCGATAAATCTTGCCGCTTGTTCAGAAGTAGGTCTTTATCTTCTGCTGCAACTACTGCTCTTTCTGTATTGCAAGTTGATTCTACTTACTCCGTTGGATGCATGTTTGATCTTTGAAACAATACTCCACTCCATGTTTGGCCTTTTACCGTACCTGTGTAAAAAAATTCCAGACATAATCCGATAAACGCGTGCTTTATTGTTTATTTATATTTTAAAAGTATGTTTGTGGTCAGCATATCTATCTTTGAAACTACCTGCTGTACTTCCGATATAAATTTTATCAGGGCCCTTACTTTTAACTTTATAAATTACATTTTTAATTAAACAATTACTATTAAATGGGCAGTTATCTTTATTTATTTTACGACAATTACATGTTTTAGGCATATTACTTAACTTATCACTATTAAGCTTAGTTGGTTTTGAATATTAACAAATTAATATTCAAAACTATAAATAAATATTCAAAACAAGACTATATAGTCCTGGACAAGACGTTAAAAGGTATCCGTGGTGTGCGACTCGATAGCCGAAAGGTTTTTTGTGCACCAGGTCCTAGGACCAAATATTTTGATCGTCTTTTTTTTGTCGTTCAATAAACCAGTGGTCGGCACGCTGATCAAAATCTGAGTACACTAAAATGCAAAAAAGTAAATCTGTGCACCGCAAGATCTTATTTTGATAAGCTCCTCTAGTGATGGGACTATATGAACTTTGAAATCCAGGCCGGATGTTAGTTTGAAAAACATAGACGGACCCTAATTTTTGAATCAGGTAGATCAATAGTAGTTTGTATAGCTGCATAAGTATATGAAAACTTTACATTGTGTTTTATTCCTCTTGTAGACATGACAAAAAAATTTTTTTTCATTTTTTTATAAAAAGAATAATATGTTTATTAGTAAAGATTAAAAAAGTAATCAAAATTTATTTAATTTTTTCTTTTATAAAATTATTTTACTAATGGAAATTCAGCTTTTAGTTGAACTTTTATTTGAGAAACATATTAATTGAAAAACGGTAGTTTAATTAAACTAAAGGTCGGTACTCAGCGAGCATTCAGTAGTCGCAGGCCAAATTTCAAAAATAAAAATATTCGCAGGCCGTAATTGTTTTAGTTACAATGTCACAAACCTCCCGTCATTTATACATATGATTTTTTCAACTCCTCATCTTAAACCTCAGAATATCAAGTGTGAGGACAAAAATTTACATTCTCGCGGGTTTAATGTTACCTATTGTGGGCCGCATCTAATTTATAAAAGACTCGCAGGCTAAACTTTTACACTTCATGAGTCGCGTGTAGCCGGTCTCTTGATTAAGTTCAAGTTAAAAAAAGTTAGTGTTTTCAACGAACAATGTTTCAGCCGTAAAGCAAAAATAATACTAATTATGAGTAAACATATGCTTTATATATCTCATTATATGTAATTTATTCAAGTTGTTAAAAAACTAAATTGTTCAAATTAGAAATAAGTATATATTAGAAAAAGTTGTCGCAGGTTTTAAGATTACTTAAGTAAAAAAAAGTTATATGTATTTATTTAAATAAAGTAATAAAAGTTGCACAAAATATCTAAAAAAATTTAAGATTATTGTAGTAAAAAAATAATAAAAGTATTTATTTAAATAAAATATCTCAAAAATGTTAAAGATTTTCAAAACAAAGATTTGTAGGTATTAATTATACCTACAAGCGCTATTTGTATATGTTTTCTTTTTAGTCGTGACCCTTTGAGCATTTTCGTAAGAGTTTGAATAGTCCGAACTTGAATAGTCGTGTACCCAGAAACAGGGTACTTTTTACACTAAATATTGTGTTTAGTAAATAACTTTAGGATTTAAATTATTTTTTTTAAATTGGTTTATGACTTAAAACTCTATAATTAAATTTTCATTGCTTTTAAAAAAAACTCGCGTAATATTATTAAGATTACGTGGATATTTTATTTGAGCTAAAATAAGAAGTTTGCAAATGTGAGGATTCCACCAAGCCAGTTTGCAATTTAATACTTTTTTTTGCAATTACTTTTTACTAAAATTCATAAAACATGTGCTTAGAACATATTGATAAAACTTTGTGTTTATCAACTTTATTCAATAAAAAAAAAAGGTATTTCTTTAGCATTACATGAAACAAGCGGTTTTATTGATTAAGTTACAAATTAAATCCCGACAGCTCTAATTTGATTTTTTTAAAGGCCATAATTCGAAAGTACTATATATATTTTTAAGGATAAAAATGCGTATGTAGGCCTAGTTAATACTAGTGATGTACCGGACCCGGACTTTTTTTTTTTTAATTAGAATCCGGCCGGAACCGGACTTTTTTTTTCAAATTAGAATCCGGCCGGATCCGGATATCCGACAAAAATGGCAATATCTGGCCGGACCCGCATAGTGAGTTCGGTACATCACTAGAATAAACTAGCCTGAGTCAGAATGAGGTTATTAAAAACTGAAAAAAAGCACTTTAATCTAATAATAAGTAGAACAGCTAGCCACAAATTTACAAATATAGGTGTTATTTACAATTTAAAATCTGAAATCAAGTTCTTGAACAAAATTAACTAGAAAACTACAAAATATTGAAAACTGGATCAGCTCAAACTCATTCAAAATCTAAAAAAAAATTAGCCTGAGTTTTTATAAAAAACTAAACTAGCCTGAGGCAGTCCAAAATTTTCTAAAATTCCCAAAAAATTTTAAACTAGCAGGGTTGCCACTGTTTAAGTCAATAAAACTAGCTAGAGTGAGTATAAATAAGCCTGAGTCAGAATGAGGTTTTTAAAAACTGAAAATATTACTTTAATCTAATAATCAGTAGAACAGCTAGCAAAGGTTGACAATTTGGTAGTAAAGTTGTGGACTGATTGTGGTACACTAAACTTATTAGTACTACCCATCATAATTAAGTCCTACCTTATTTAATTAATATCTAACAAATACTAAATTCTAACTGAGACTACGTTCTGTAAACAGACACGACAGTTTTTAGTAATGAATCTTTTATATAAAACACAATAAGAAATACTAGCATATACAAAATTATTAATTACTTTGGTAACACTTTAAAAACTGGAAGCTATTTAAATTTATATCAAAAGACTTAAAACAAAAAACTAAAAATTAAATAAAACTCTTAGTAAACAAGAAACTAAAAAATTTTTATTAAACTATAAACCTGGCTTAAATATTTAAACAATTAAACACCAGTATATCAGTTGAAATATTCACTTTTAAAACAAAACACTACCTACAATAAGCATTCACAAAAAAGTTCAAGATATTTTGTTGCTTCAAGCTGCACACCAAACTAACTGCTTACATATAAACTGCCTGTCATGTTCTGTTGCATCAGTATTTAGTTTGAAATATTTCGTCATATGATTTTCATTAGCTCGTACATTCAACCGTATTAACTCTAAATATTCTCTGAGCTCAACTTTCAACAATAGATAATGCAAGTATTCATTCTAAAGTTTTCAACTTTACAACATATGTAAAAAGTTGAATTTCTGAAATGTTTATTTCATTGTTTAAATTTAAACAAATGTAAAGGTGTTTAATTTTAACTGACGAAAATGACTCTTTTTAATTTACACAGGGTTTGTTTTTGAAAAAATACTTTTCAGTATGCTCTTTTTTACTAATTAGATCCGGGTCCGCCCGGATCTCTGTTAGGATCCGGACTTTTTTTTTTAAATTAGAATCCGGCCGGAACCGGACTTTTTTTTCAAATTAGAATCCAGCCGGATCCGGATATCAGACAAAAATGGCAATATCCGGCCGGACCCGGATAGTGAGTCCGGTACATCACTAGTTAATACCTACAAACACTTTTTCTATTTTTGCAAAAATAAATTTATTAAGAAAAAGTACTTTATTTTAAATCTTTTTAAGAAAAAAAAGAGTTTGTAGATATCAGTTACAGCTAGGTGTCAAAAATGCATGAAGGGACACTTTTGCACGGGTTGAACTTTTTTATTAAGTTTTATTACTATCACTGTTACCCCTAACCTTTGGTCGATAATTATTTTTTAGTTATTATCAATTTTTTTTTTTACTTTTAATTTTACCCCTAACCCTTTGTCAGTATGTTTTTCTTCTCTCGTGCAAAATTGACCTTCGTGCATATTTAAACCTTCGTTCAAAAGTGTATTCGTGCATATTTTTCTCGTCCCCATTAGTTAGACCTAGATACGCTTTTCTTGTTTTAAGATATTACTGAGTTGTGGACCTTAAAAAGAAATTAAGAGTTTTAATTGCCCGAGTTTTAATTGCAGTTATCACTAAAAGTTGAATATAAATTTTTACTTAAAAAACTTGTGATTAGTTAACTAAATTTAACATGACTAAAATCTAAAATTTTAAAATAAAACTTATGATTCTACAGAGGAAATAGAGTTGCTATAAAAACAATTTATCATCGAATTAAGTACAATTATTTTTGTATTCTATTTGAAGCATCGCACTTCTAATTATTTTATATTTTAGCTTTTCATTGAATTTTTTGTAATATACTTGATTAATAATTACAAAACTAAATTTCAACCAAACAAATAACAAAGTTTAAAGATAATCAGTTTTGCTTTTGTATATTAAAACAAATTATGTTACTTTTTTAGTTCTAATGTACTTTTAAGATAGGTTTAATAAAAATTAAAAACATTGATAACAACGGATACTTATATAAAAGTTAAGTTATTGTTTTAAAATCAACAAAACAATGTGAAAATAAATAAGACTTAATAAATTTTAAAACTATAACTTGATACATATATCGTAAACTAACTTAAGTTTCAAAAATTTCTGAAAAAAGTATGTACTTTTTTACTCTAACTACTATATTGTTTTTATTATTGTTTTTAAACTTAGTATTCTATATAAAACTATCTTATTTTCAATGTATAGTTTAAAACACCAATTAAAATAAGTAAAAATTAAAAAACAAACATTATAAAATATAGCGTGAAAAAATAGTAATGATTTAATTTTTAGTTCTTTTACAAAAATCAAAATTAAAACCGTCAAAGCTTAACACTTATGGCGAAAATGTTCTTATTTAACTTTTTTTGAAAATAGAGGAATTTCAAATATTTTAAAAGTATTTACTTGTTATAATATTATATCTTAATCCACATCGTTAAAACAATAAACTTTTAAGATTTTATAAATTTCAATCATACTTAAAATGTAACTTTTAGAAACCTAATACTAAACACATTTTGTGCTCTATAAAATCTATATTATCTAGATCAGGGTTTCCCAAAATAGGTCAAGTTGGAAGCCATTACAGAGGCTTAGGGGGCCGTGAGCAGTATAGGGGCCACAAGGGGGCTAGGAGAAACTTACACTAGATAATCTGGAGTTGATGATGAAGAGCAAAAAAAGTCAAAGGCTATTCTAATGGTAGTTTTGAAACTTATGCTAGATATTATTTAAAAAATTCAGGAAATTCATTAGGTCATAAGCTGTAAAAGGGGTCCACAAGGCCATAATTTGAAACTTACACTAGATATACTGGAGTTGTAATGAAGAGCAAAAAAAGATCTTATGCTTTTTTAATGTTTTTATTTTTTTGAAACCTTGTCGGAGGGGACCAAAACTTTAATCTCAATAAAGGGACCTTTTGAAAAAAAGTTTGGGAAACCCTGATTTAGATTATCAGACTTAAACAGTATTTTTGATTATCTTGCCAAGGCAGTTATCAAGCTTGAACACATCTCAAAGAACTCCATTGTGTGATGAGCGCTAGATGGTGATGTAGTATGATCAGATGCAGTTGTGACAACTGATGGCTTGTTGGTGTCGAAAGTGCTGTTTGAAGACACACTCTTTGCAAGTTTATCGCTACTTGAACCTATATTTATTTTAAAGATACAATTTTCAGTATTATTATTTGAATAGAAACTTAATGTAAAAATTAAATGATTTAATACTTATTAAAAATAAGTTAAACAAACTTCAAATTAACAGTCGAACATAGTTCATCAGAAAAACTTTAATATCATTGTTTCTTATTAAGATTTTTAAAAACATGATTTCTTGCATTATATATTATTAGTTAAAAGTGAAAGTAATATCGGAAAGTTAGAAAGTTTTTATTTCAATTAAATAAATTTAATAACACTGCATTTTACAAAAAAATCAAAATACCACCTAAATATTAGCCTTTAAGCTCCTATAGACTGAGAATCGGATTTCGTTTTTATTGTAACTCATAAAATTATACATATTGTATTAGTAGCTAATAACTCTTAAAAATAAAAATAATACATTTTAATGTAAACATTCAAAATTTAAAGTTAATTGTTTGTTCATTGAGAATTCAGCGAAGAAAAGAAAGATATGTTAGCTTAAAAAAGAAAAGGTACTGTGAAATTTTTTTGTTTTATGATAATGTAGTTATTTATTGTTTTTTATATACTCTTTTTAGTATATGTAATAATTAAAACTGTTAACTTGAAAAAATATATAAATATACTCCTTAAACTTCATACTATAACTTTACTAACTTTTTGTTAAATAAAGAAATTCATTTATTGTTGTTTTCAGATGCATTTATATGTTTAACATATAAGTTATAATTCTTACTACTTCCATCTAACGAACTTACAGATTTTAGTTGTAGATTAGTATTTAAACTCATAATTACTTGATATTCATATAATCATATCATTATTTTTTGCATCCATGCTTAAACTTAACTTATTTAGTCATATTTTTCTAAAACATCTACAAGCTAAGTTGACAAAACTTAAAAATATTTCATGCATTGTATAGTTAAATATTTCATAAACTATTAAGTTTATTTATATTTTGTTGATAGTATCTTACATAGGTGAAAGAACTAAATAATATTTTTAGACTGACTAAGTTTAAAATATACAATATTTAAATATTAAAGTTATTGAAAAATTTTAATATACAAAAAAATAATTTTGGCAAACTCATCAACTCAATACTTACAGTACGTAGTGTACTAACAAAAACTAACTCTACTTAAGGTATTCTAAATATAAAATTCTAACCGCAACTACTTCCAACAGACATTGAGTCAGCAGCTTGACTCTCCCATTCAGACTTTAAAGATTCTTCACCAACTGTCATTGTTGTGCTTACTTCTTGAGTATTGTCATCTTCGTGTAAGCTACTAAAGTCTAACAAGTAACTTCTACTGTCTACTTGATAAAGCTGTGTAAATTGTAAAACAAAATTGTTTTTAGCACAAGTATCCATAAAATATAGAAAATTAACATTAAGCTAATGAAAACTACTAGTTCTAACACATTAAAAATCTTATTCCATTGACTGAAGATTCATAAGTCATAAAATCAAAAAATATTTTTTAGTTGAACATACCATGGAATTGTTCTTAATTAAATATTAACATCTTACTCATTTTATATTTATAAACACAGTATTGATAGAATGACACAACTATATACAATAAACATCTAAAAACGTAAAAATATATGTAAATAAATAATTTAGAATTAAATACATTATACAAAACATTTTAACAAACATTTTTTCTACTATTTTATTGTTTTTCTCTACTTGAAGAAATTTTGTTACATTTCAGAAAAGTTAAAGTTATCTACTTTAGTAAAACTTACTTTTGACTTTTGAAACTTAGAGAATTTTTTGACGTACCAAACTAAAAACAAAACTAGACATCTAGCAAACTTAATTTAAGTTACTCTGTAACTACTTTTCAATATATTACACAATTACTAACTATTCAGCTTCAACCAGATAATATTCAATATTATTATGTTATTTAACTAACCTGAAGACTCATTTTATTTTCTAGCTTTGTAATAGGATTTATCCTTTTAACTTTGACGTGAAATGGAGAAACAATATTCCAGGAGTAATCTAGTTTTTTCATCGACTTAAAAACCTGTCATTTTACAACACTTTCAACCTATAATATTTTTAATGGTATATAATGATTTAACTAACTTAAAATATTATCTGACTTTATACGTTTGTGATGATTAAATTTTAAAGTATGGTCATATAAAAATATATATATATAGTTTTTATAATAATAAATATTCATAATTCAAAGCTAATTGTTCGTTAATAAAGATCCTAGCGAAGCAAGGATATTATAATTGATATAAATATTATGAATAAATTTAATAACATTAAACAAACTATTACCAAATAATTTCTAAAATTCTAAAATTTACTAAATTATAAAAAATATGTAATTCACAAATAACAATTGTCATTTTATTATTTTATCAGTTCTTAAAAACAGTATTTATATTAAAAAATATCAAATTTTTAGTTTGCTCAAAAGTTCTATTAGTTTCACTTCCTGAATTTTATTAATTCCTTGAACTATTAGAATTATCCACTAGATCAGCGAACTGTGGCACACGAGCATGTTTTTATTTGAAATGGGATGCAGTCCATAAAAATTAAAACTTGCGACCCTTAAGCATGCAAATGCGACCCGCAAAAAAAATAAAACTTACACTAGATATTTTTAGGTTCGAAGTAAAAGAAAAAAAAGATCTTAGGTAAAATTTACGGAAAATTTGAAAATGACACTACATAATTTGGACTGAAACTACAACTGCAACCCGCAAAAATTATACTATAAAAATTTAACCCGAGATCAACAAATGCCTGCCGAACCTTGTACTAGATCTACAAATGAAGATTATTTTCATTGTATTGATACAAGTGACTGTGGATTGAACAAATAACTTACTTGATATACATATAAAATACAAGACTAATTAAAGAATAGAACTATCATAAATACTACTACTTAAAAGTGACCATTACTATAAAAAAAAACAGAACTACAGTATTTTCTTTAGTCAAATTGTGAAAAGTATAACTATTGATTACAGCAATATAACCACAGAGACTTTTGATATCTAAACTGTTTAGATATCAAAACTCTCTACACACAGATTCTAATAAATGAAGTTATTGAAGGTATTTTACCAACTACTTACGATAAAAATACTAAGTAAATTTTTTAAAGGTAACAAAATAACTTAAAACATTTTGAGGAAGATCTTAAATCTTTGCTCTCAAATTGTCTTACTCTATAAAGAAAAAGTCTATGAACAAATAGACGGCGTTGCAACGGGTAGTCCATTGGCGTCATTATTAGCAAATTGTTTTGTGCCTTCAAAAGAAAATTTATTTTTAACATTAAATTCAGAACAAAAACCGATTTTTTTACGCGAGATATGTTGACGATATTTTTGTACTTATAAATAATGACAACGATTTGAATAGTTTCTATTACGCGATGAATTTACTGTATTCAAATTCAACATTTACTCTAGAAAAATTTGCCAATACTTAATTACCCTATTTAGATACAGAAGTTAAAATAGTTTCGAACATAGAAAACCAACATGATAATGCAACACACAAAAGTATGCCCTTAAGTATTAAAGCTAAGTTTGTTGGATTACTATTTAAATAAGGTACTAAACTTATGTACAAACTTTGTCAATATCAAAGAAGATATTACAAAAATACTGTTTAAGAATCAATATCCGGAACAACTTATACAAACTAGAATGAATAAATTTAAGTGTTCTGAAATGTTTTATGCGAACGTCATATAGAAGTATACCTGCACTGTAGATCAGAGCATCTATTATATTGGAGAGACCTCGCGTCAAATGTTCAGAAAAGTTGCTGACCACTAGTGATGTACCAGACTCACTATCCGGGTCCGGCCGGATATTGCCATTTTTGTCTGATATCCGGATCCGGCCGGATTCTAATTTGAAAAAAAAGTCCGGATCCGGTTTTAGTCGGATTCTAATTTGAAAAAAAAGTCCGGGTCCGGTTCCGGCCGGATTCTAATTTGAAAAAAAAAGTCCGGATCCGGGTCCGGCCGGATCTTAACAGAGATCCGGCCGGACCCGGATCTAGTTAGTAAAAAAGAGCATACTGAAAAGTATTTTTTCATAATTAAACCCTGTGTAAACTAATAAGAGTCATTTTCGTCAGTTAAAATTAAACACCTACCGTGATTGGCTCATTTTGTACACGTGACTAAATTACATTAGTTTACATTTAAACTATGAAATAAACATTTCATGAAATGCATCTCTTTACATATGTTGTAAAATTGAAAACTTTAGAATGAATACTTGCATTATTTATTGTTTAAAGTTGAGCTCAGAGAATATTTAGAGTTAATACGGTTGAATGTAGGAGCCAATGAGAATCATATGACGAAACTTTTCAAACTAAATACTGATGTAACAAAACATCAGAACATGACAGGCAGTTTATATGTAAGCAGTTAGTTAGTTTGGTGTGTAGCTTGAAGCAACAAAATATCTTGAACGTTTTTGTGAATGCTTATTGTAAGTAGTGTTTTGTTTTAAAAGTGAATATTTCAACATGTGTTTAATTGTTTAAATATTTAAGCAGGTTTACAGTTCAATAGTTTATTAAAAATTTTATAGTTTTTTTGTTTACAAAAAGTTTTATTTAATTTTTAGTTTTTTGTTTTAAGTCTTTTGATATAAATTTAAATAGCTTCCAGTTTTTAAAGTGTTACCAAAGTAATTAATAATTTTGTATATGCTAGTATTTCTTGTTGTGTTTTATATAAAAGATTCATCACTCAAAACTGTCGTGTCTGATTATAGAAAGTAGTCTCAGTTAGAGTTTAGTATTTGTTAGATATTAATTAAATAAGGTAGGATTTAATTATGATGGGTAGTACTAATAAGTTAAGTGTACCACAATCAGTCCACAACTTTACTACCAAATTGTCAACCTTTGCTAGCTGTTCTACTGATTATTAGATTAAAGTAATATTTTCAGTTTTTAAAAACCTCATTCTGACTCAGGCTTGTTTATACTCACTCTAGCTAGTTTTATTGACTTAAACAGTGGCAACCCTGCTAGTTTGAAAATTTTTGGGAATTTTAGAAAATCTTGGACTGCCTCAGGCTAGTTTAGTTTTTTATAAAAACTTAGGCTAGTTTTCTTTTAGATTTTGAATGAGTTTGAGCTGATCCAGTTTTCAATATTTTGTAATTTTCTAGTGTATTTTGTTCAAGAACTTGATTTCAGATTTTGAATTGTAAATAACACCTAAATTTGTAAACCTTGTGGCTAGCTGTTCTACTTATTATTAGATTAAAGTGCTTTTTTTCAGTTTTTAATAACCTCATTCTGACTCAGGCTAGTTTATTCTAGTGATGTACCGAACTCACTATCCGGGTCCGGCCGGATATTGCCATTTTTGTCTGATATCCGGATCCGGCCGAATTCTAATTTGAAAAAAAAGTCCGGATCCGGTTCCGGCCGGATTCTAATTTGAAAAAAAAAGTCCGGATCCGGGTCCGAAATTGTGGGTCCGGTACATCACTACTGACCACAAAGGTAAAGATAAACGCAGTGCTATTTTTGAGCACTTACACCATCGTATACATTGTCAAAACTTCAATATCGATAATGATTTCAAAGTCCTTAAAAGGTGTGCTCTAGGTGAGCTTTATAGTGTAGAATCAATGCTGATAGTAAAAGAAAACCCAAAACTAAATGCACAAATTTTTGGAAATGGGAAAATATCCCTTTTAACAATATATTAACTTAATTATGGGTATTAATTTTTGTTTTGCTAGGAATTTTTTTAAAATTTGTACAACAATGTCATAATTAGTTTATAATTTTTTTATATCAAATGTCAAAACTGTTTAACATTTCATTTATCTTTTGAAAAAGAATCAGTGATAGATTCGAAAAGCTTTAAGTTTTATTAAAAAAAATTAATGAAAAATATATTTATGTTAAGTTACAAATGGTACTTAAATATGTGTTATTATTCAAATATAGTATTATTCAAATACAATTTGAATTTTTGGTTACTTGTAGAAGCGAAAATTAACATAAAAGAGCAAAATTTTACTAAAACACTAAAATTATTGAAAACTAAAACGATTTTTTTTTAATTAAGTTTAAACAAAAATACTAAGAGTTAAAAAAACTAAGATTTAAAAAAGCCTGCTTGCCCCAGTTATGCTTAAATTGTCTGTGTGCGCGACAACCCGAAAATTTATAATACACAGATTAAATATGATGCTATAAAATAATTACCACTTTAAGTAAACTTATTACACAATGATTAATGCTCAGCAAAATTTACAAAAATAAATACAATGAGATTGGTTAAATAGTTTTAATGTGAACTCATAGTGCTAGAACTATTAAAATTCCTTTTTTTTGAAAATAAAAACTATCTACAAACTGAGTTCCACAAATTTACGTTTGATATTTCAATAAAATAATTAACCTCTAACATAATATCCCGAGGCCTACTTTGAGATCTTATACCAAGGTGCCACTTCGCTCTTTTCATCTGATTTCTCAACTTTCCATGTTTTGAAGGTGTTACGTTAAAATCGCCTGTGGTAAAAAAACGATAAAATGTGTTCATTTCAAGTTAAATATTATTTTTACAACAACTTTAGTATTTGAATGAATAAACATCAATTATTTAACTCAAAAGAAAGAAGAAAAAACGAACTTAAATGAAAGTGAAAGCATTGCTTTTTTTTGTCTTAGAGACTTGGAAAAAAAATTATTGACGCGAAACAGTATAAAGACCGATAACAGCAAGAAAGAGGTATATTTAAGATTTTTAAGTGTATTTGCTCTGGTAGGCATACAAACGATTTTAAAGTGCGTTTGTGCACATTGTGAGTTTTACTTAATGGAAAAAAAAAAACTTTTTAGAACCGTTACTAAACTTAACAGCAAATTTCTTAACGCTTTTTAAGTAAGTTGTACTAAGTTCCTTTTGCTTAGGTCACAAGATTTTATTTGGCAACTTGTACCTTGGTTAAAGCTTAATGGTTAGATGACAACTCAAATTCCGACAATTCAAGTTTAAAAAAAATATGTAAAAGACTATATCTCAATAAATAATATAAATTTGAAAAAAATAAAAAAAACTTATTTAGATGTTATTAATATCTACAAGACACTTTTTTTCTTTTTTAAATAATCTAAAATATTCTTTAAGATATTTTAAAACTATTAGAAATTACTATGTTTTTTACTTTATTGAAGCCATATCTCAAAAAGTATTTATTTTTTGAAAAAAGAAAAAAACGGCCTGTATATATTAATATGATTATTATATGTAATTCTAATTTTTGAAAAATATACATTACTTTTTAGTTTGTGGCCGCTTCAATTTTTTTAAGAATTTGATTTGTCCGAATTTGAATAGTCGTGCACCCAAGCTTAATAACGAATTCGGAAACATTCACTTTGTAAACCTTAAAGGATTGTAAGGTTACTCAAATTTTACAGGGTTGCCACTCGTTTTTTCCAATTTTTATTCAGGTATTTAAAGGTGGTCATTTTTGGGTTTATTTTTAGTTTAAAGTTAAGCTTAAGATAAGAAACTGTGTTAAATAATATAAAAACGCTGATAAGATGCTGTAAAACTACTTTAAATATGTTTTTTTCTAAGAAAATTTTTGATGATGACAAAAGTTATTTATATGATAGATTTTTTGAGTCAAATCAAAATTTTTCTACTAAACATGTGAAAATTGTTAAAATTCCAGGTTTTTTTAGTGATTTTGTTCAAAATTCCAGGTTTTTTTCAAAATTTCTCAAATTCCAGGTTTTTCAAGGTTTTCCAGGTAAAGTGGCAACCCTGAATAAACTTGTATGATTAAAGTATGTTTCAAACTCACACTATGAACCATAATTATTTTTAAATTTTTTATAATTAAATGAGACCTAAAGCTACTCTAAGCGCTACTCATACAAACTAGGCATGAGAATTAGTGGTTGTATTTTATATTAAATAACAAGTACACAATCTAATAATATAAAGAACATCATCCTTGAGCAGCATAGAATCAAAACACTATTTAACGCAAAGAGAAACATACTTTATGAATGTATAAATAAGAAATTGAAAATTTACTACTTGAGCTTTAAATTATAAAACATATGTAAGAAAATTGCTTAAAAAAAGAACTTTACAATAAACAATATAAATAATTAATAATAAGCACTTTGCTAAAAATAGGTGCAAAAGTTATAAAAAAAAAACACAAAAATCAGTACGACGTAATATTGTGCATTACAAAAATTCAGTACAAAAATCGATCTACCATCTAACTTTCAAACAACTAAAATTAACAAACACAACAGTTAAGTGACTATAAAATACTTCAAAATTTATTGTATTTTAAGAGGAGCTTTTTCATGTCGACAAGACGATATGAATTCACTCCTCTTATTTAAACAACCTTCCTTTTTTAACGCATACATAACGGCTGTTGATTCTTTGAAGATCACGATTTGAAATATAACGCTGGTAACGAGAAAAAGACCAAACGGAAAATATCCTATATTTCACGCCACCATTTTGTTTGTCGGTAGAGACAAAAATCGGTAAACGGTTCCTGGAAATCGTTAGCCAAAACTTTGGCCCAATGCACCCGTACCATAAAATTTTCAATAGAAAACAGTTGAAAATTTCGTACTCGTGCATGCCAAACATGAAGAGCCAGATAATGTCTTATAATCGCAAAATGTTAGAAGATAAGGCAGAGGAACTAAAGCAATGCAACTGCAGAGATAAATGCATGGTGGATGGCAATTGTTTATTAACAAATGTCATCTATAGAGCGACGGTAATACATCAGAGAAAAGTAAGCAGTATGTTGGCTCATCAGGTTTATCGTTTAAAGTAGGTACTTATGGCATAAATATTCTTTGAACAATAGTATATACAGACTAAAAACTACGCTTTCGAAATATATCTGGGATTTGAAGGACAGAAATAAAGATTTTAGCATTAACTTGAAAATTTTAGCACGAACAAAAAACAAATTCAATTTAAAACATGGCTGCACTCTCTGCAAAATGGAAAAACACGAGATCTCAAAATTAAACTCAAATCTAGCTTGAAATAAACGAAATGAACTTTTTAGTAATTGTTAACATTATTCAATCATTCATTTTAAATAATTTTGAAAATTTATGCAAACTTAGTGTGTCCTAATTTTTTTTTATGATTTACTTAGTGACGTAACGATCCTTAAAGTTTTTGCTTAATTTCATGTACACTTTGACTTATGTTTCAAAATATTATCACAACAAACAAACTGAAGATCTGTTCTGTTTAACAGATAGTGAAACAATTGTATTTGTAAAACGCTGTGTTTTATTTATATATATATAGAATTAGAATTAAGTTATTTAACTTGATAAATTAAATCTTTCACACTGAGCACACCTTAAGGGATTTATTAATAAAAAAGTTTATTTCAAGATGTAAAACTCAAACTTTATTTTAAACTTGTTTTGAAGCTGATGAGAGCATAGGCACGAAACTCGAGTCCTTTGAGTTTTACATCTTGAAATAAACTTTTATAGATGTTTATAAATATTGTAAAGTTTTTAACAGGAAGATAATAAAAGTGTCCTACTCCTGCATGCCAAACGTGAAACAACTAATAATGGCAAAGAATCGAAAGATGTTAGACACGCAGGACAAAGAGAGGCGAATGTGTGACTGCAAAAAAACAAGAATGCCCGGTAAATGGAAGTTGCCTAATGGAAAATATTATATATAAAGCAACAGTCATAACTGAAAACCAGACCAAGTTTTATATTGGCTCGACTGGACTATCGTTCAAGAATCGCTACTCAAAGCTCAAGTACAGCTTCAAACACGAAAAACATAAAAATACGACAACTTTATCGCAGTACATTTGGAAACTAAAAAATAACGAAGTTAATTTTAAAATTCAGTGGGAAATGTTAACAAGAACGAAAAATAAATATAGTTAAAAAACGTTGAAAAAGTATATATATATATATTTATTTATATAATTATATAAAAAACTGTAATTTAAACAGCTGTTTCACACATTGAAATGTAAAATTTCATGTGATCGTCAGTAAGTTACAATTTATTATAATAGTGAACAGAAATTTTGATTTTAAAATTTTTATAATAATTGTGACGTAGTAATGGTACAGTTTATTGTACGATTAGCTGAATTTGAAATACGCTGTAAATGTTATTCTATGCTTTTTAGGAAAGTTTAAAACGGTTATTTTGGAAAAATGTTTTAAGCTATTAGAAAAAATTTTTAGGCTGTTGGGAAAAATGTTATAAAATGCTACAAAATACTCGTGTTTGCCGCTTCGATTTTATTTTAATATTTAGTTGGTTTTGATTTTGTTAAAAAAGTATTTTTGATAATGGATGCATATGTTTTGTCTTTCGCTTTTCTTGTTTAGTGTTACGTTCTTATCTGATTTTTCGATTTCTATTTTTTCTAGGTTACAAAGTTTGCAGCCGAATTTAGTATTGAATTTTAATTTTGTCCTGGTTAATATTTCCCATTTAATTTTGTAGTCTGTATTGTTATCTTTTAAGTTCCATATGTAATTCGCTAGTTCTGTTGTGTGTCTTTTGTTAGTATTGTTGAATGATGATTTGTGGTTTCTGTATGTTTGTTTAAAGGTATTTCCTGTCGATCCTATATACTGCTTTGTTGTTTTATTTGATGTTACTGTTACAGTGATATAATATTTTTCAACCCACCATTTAGTCTAAATGTAAGTTCTAAAATAGGCAAACAGTTTTTAAATCTTATTATAACATCATTTGACAAAAACTACCCATACAATAAAATATTCAACCGCAACACAATTAAATTATCTTACAGTTGTACAAGTAATTTTAGAAGTAAAATAATAGCACACAACAATAAAATATTAAACAAAAACAATATAGACGATAAAAACATAAAAAAAGATAAACTTTGTAACTGCCGTAAAGAACCTTACCCTTTAAACAACCAGTGCCTAGTGTCAAATATAAAATGTATAAAGCAACAATAGCATCAAATAAAACAACAAAAAAGTACTTGGGATCTACAGGAAACACTTTCAAGCAAAGATACAGAAACCAAAAATCATCATTTAACACTACTAACAAAAGACATACAACGGAACTAGCGAACTACATATGGAACTTAAAAGAAAACAATACAGACTACAAAATTAAATGGGAAATATTAAACAAGACAAAATCAAAATTCATAACTAAATTCGGCTGAAAACTTTGTAACTTATAAAATAATAGAAATCGATAAATCAGATAAGAACGTAACACTAAACAAGAAAAGCGAAAGACAAAACATATGCATCCATTATCAAAAATACTTTTTTAACAAAATTAAAAACTAACTAAATATTAAAACCAAGTAAAATTCATGCCGCAAACACGAGTAGTTTAGAACATTTTTCCAACAGTTTAAAACATCTTTCTAAAAGTTTAAAACATTTTTCTAATACAACCTTTTCCAAACTTTCTAAAATGCATAAATTAGCACAGCGTATTTTTTATATTTAGCTAAAGGTAAAATAAACTGTACTACTACGTCATAATTGGTATAAAAATTTTAAAATATACATTTCTGTTTACAACTGTAATAAACTTTAGCTTACTGAGGAGTACATGAAGCTTTATATTTCATGTACGAAACAGCTGTCTAAACTATTGTTTTTTATATAAGTAAAAAAATATTTAACTGTTCAAAATATAGGTTTAATGGTTTGCTAAAAAACGTTCCTAGTGAAGTAACTCCACTGGAGTATAAATAAAAACAAATTGTACAGTAATCTTCCTTTATTGTACCAAAATATGTTTCTGTGTGTTGATTCGTTAACTTAGTAATTATCTAATAAACAACAGTTTTATACAGCTGTTTCGTATATGAGATATTTCTATCTCATATATTCCTCAGTAAAGCTAAAATTCATTAAACATAGCTTTACTGAGGAATATATGAGATAGAAATATCTCATATACGAAACAGCTGTATAAAACTGTTGTTTATTATATAGTCAAATAAATATTTAGCTCCAATTCAACTAGTCGAGCACTATTATCCAAAACTTTAAAAAATCTGTTAATATACATATACTATATCTCTCTCCATGATACTTTGTTAAATCAGGTTGGTTGCTATTTAGTTTCTGTTTATTGAGCCTCAATTTAACGTCACATCAGGAAAACTTGTGTTCCAATTGACTACTTTTATATTATTCAATATCATAATAAATGGAATAGCAAGAGATACTAGTATAGCATTAGAACTTCTTTTTTTCGATATACTAAACGAATTAGTCTAGATTAAACTTTTGTTGTTTTACCCAGGTATCTTAAGTCGTTACACGTGAAGTGACTGTTTCTTCGTACCTGAACACTGATTTAAGAACGAGACATCAAGAAACAAGAGTGGTTCAAAAACATCTAGTTCATACACGCCCGACAAGCTCTGAACTGTATTAAGTTTGAATTTTTTTCTTTTTTTTTATTATTAATGCAAACCATGATAAAAATGAATTTCAGATTTGAAACAAAAATTGCAATGTTATTTCTAAGAGCAGAGAACTCTTCAAACCTGAGTTGCTTCTGATTGGCTGACAATTTACTTTTTTTATTTTAAGTTTTAAGTTTTAAAACTTTTTGTTAGGGTATTTTTAATATAATTGGGAAAGATGGTTTAAAGATAATGTTATGAATGAAAAAAGCTCCAAAATCTTATAACTCCAGCCGACCCGAATAAACTTGTACAAAAATTATAACTTATGTGTAAATTGTTTCATACAGCTTTATAGACAATACTTTTTATTTTATTTATGAAAGTATATGTACCAGGGTTGCAAAAGGTTTTTTAGTAAATTTCTTCTAGGTTTTCGGCATTTCTTCCAGGCTTCAAAACGACAAGTTTTTAGGTCTATTTTTAGTATAAAATTAAACTTAAGTTAAAAAAAACTGTCTTCAATAGTATAGCAACATCTAAAAGATACTGTAAGGCTACTTAAAGTGTGACTTTTAATTTTTCTTAAATTTAATGATGTAAAAAATTTATATTTATGATAGATATTTCGTACCTAATCGAATATTTGTCACTTTAGATGTAATAATAGTAAAAAATTCCAGGTTTCATAGTAAATTTTGTTCAAAATTCCAGGTATTTTTTGAATTTTTTCAAATCTTAGGTTTTTTTTCCTAAATTGTTAAATCTCAAGGTTTTTAAGGGTTTCCAGGGATTTTTTGGCAACACAGTATATAGAGTAATCTTTCTTTTTGTGTACTCCTATCTTATGTACGCAGTTTTTAATTAGGAAGCTTTTGTTAAAAAGTGTAAAATTGCTTTTTTCAAGTTTTATTTTGAAAAAAAAATTAATATTAAAAAATTAACATGAAAAGAGCAACATTTTGTTCATCATTTTCCATATCTTATAAAATCAAAGAACAATAAAACATACAAAATACTAATTAATGAGCAGTAGGTTCCAAAAAATATAATGAAAACAAATAATAGTGCTGAGAAATAGCATTTTAGAGTAGTGAGGAAGAAGTAATGTTTTATTCTTACAACCATGTACTATATCCTCAGCCAGCGCAGCTTTTGTTGGCTCGGTCGTGATATAAGGATGGGTGACGTGCGAATTCTAAATTCCGCTTAAGTTTCTGTTGTATAGCGAGTTGGTCGTTAGAAAACGTAACCGTGGCCGTACAAAATTATGTTTAAGGACGTCTCCAAAAACGACTAAAAGAGTTTGAATGTCAGCAATGATAAGTAGAAGAAACTTGCTAATCATTGCGAAAAATAGTAATCTTCTTTATAAAAAACTAAAAGAGAGAGAAAAACAACACTAAAAGAATAGCCAGCAGACGAAAAAGTAAGAAACTAAGTAAAGTTTAACATAATTATCATTTTAATTACCATTTTGTTGCATCACTGTATTTGTTTTACTTATAGTATCATGTATAAAACTTATTTAATTTTTTGAGCACTAACTGCATACTGAGCTGATAGCCGACCTATTATATTTAAGTAATTGACCTAAGTTAACATGAAAGTTAAATCATACTATTTCGATCATATCCTATTGATTTTTTTGTTAGATTTTGTAGTCATGGTTAATTAGGAGGTCTTACTTTTACAGGAGCAAATTTATATGGAGTCTCTATTTTTACTCATTCAAACGTTTAGAATCATTTTTATTTTATTTACATAAAATAGGAATTTGAAGTTAAGTTTAACTACTATAAGCATGAAGATATTTGGATAGAAAGCAATTGTGACTTTTTTATGCATAGAACCTTTGATTCAATTAGATTATATGGATGATTGAATTGTGATGACGATTTTTCTAACTTAAATTTAAACCTATTCATCTCCAAACTGTTTTTTAATCAATTACCACTTTATGATTGACTGTTCTTTAAAATGTTTAATAAATTAAATATAGCTGATAATCAGTTTATATAAAGTTTTACATAAAAAACAGTTAATTTTTTGCTAAGTCTTAATTTCATTTGTTTTTTTTTAGGAGTAGTCTTTTTTACTTAAAATCATTTAGGGTCTAAAAGTTTTTTTTAATATCTGAATAGACTGAAATAAAAGTTGTACTAACTAAAAAAATATTTCTAAAGATTTAGCCAAATTTATATTCTGGTAAATTTTTCAAATGATACACATATTAAAAATGATTAATAAATTTTATCATAAAAGTTAAAATTAGTTGCACCTTTATCAGGCAAGTCTAGCATGGGTGCAATTCTCTCTGGGTGAGCTCTTGTTGGAAGTTGATTTCTCATTCCGCTGAATCCTGATGAGGACGGAGGAGATGAAGCAAGAAAGAAGTCTTGTGCTTGGTGATAAATAATCTGATTAAAAAAATTGTATTATAGTCATGATGCAAATAATGATTTTTTAATTATCTTTCTTTTTTCTTAATTATTTAGAGTTATTTTTAAACTTTCAAAAAAAATAAAGAATTTTAATTTCTTAATCAAAAAAAGTCTACAACTTAAAAATGTTCACACTAAATTTATCATAAAAATTCCCTTTTAAAGATTAAGAACTTAGCAAACCATCAAGGACTAACTAATTCAGCTTTAATTTATTAACAAGTCGAAATTGACCTATATTGTAAAGGTTTACAAAATTTTCAAGTATTTTCCATAATCTATAGAAGTAAAAAAAATGTTTACAAAAAAAAATAAAGGTAAGTTTTCAATTTGTACCTTATATGCGCATTAAAAATAAAAGGTTCAATAAAAGCATTTTTAATCATTTATAGTTAGTTTGTCTTCTTTTTTACATGAAACACCAATACAGATTTTTGTTTTATTTTTTATGAAATGCAATTGTAATGTTTTAGATTTTAATGGATCCTTTACATTCCTAAACCAATTAATATTTGTATACTTTATTGACTGTTCTATAACAGTGATAGGCAGCCTTTTTAAGTATAGATTGACCACTGTTTTTTCTTTCTTTCAGGTTTTGTAAGTTTCTTCAAGTTTTTTTAAAGTTGACGTTTTTGAGTCTATTTCTAGTAATAAATTAGTTAAATTAATTTTAAAGTAATAAACTGAATTTAAATAGTATAACAACATTGAAAAGATACTGTAAAACCGCTTTAAATGTTTTTTTTTTGTTTTTTTTTGATGATAAGAAAATTTTTTATCTATATGATAGATTTTTTGTGTCAAACCGAAGTTTCACACACAATATTTTTTTAATTCCTAGTTTTTCCAGGGTTTGTTTAAAACCCCAGGTTTTCTTTTCGAAATTTCTTAAACTCCAGGATTCCAGGTTTTTTAGCCACCCTGTAAGTATAATATTTATTAAAAGAAGTATTTTACAAACAAGGCTTGTTTTAAAAGAGTCTTCAACGGCCAACGTGCTTTTGTTAAGTTATACTAAAGAAAATCAAATGTAAAATTGGAATATAATAAATCTTAAATATTCATAACTGTTTACTGTAAATCAAACTAAAAATCGATTCATAAATACTTTGAGGGGTAATAACTTTTTTAAAGCTAGTCTTGTTTTATACATATAAAACTAGACTATTTATTGCTTTTACCGCTTTGAAAAACTCAAAGTTACCATTGAAATATAAACGACCAAATAGTGTAATAAGTTCTTTTTTGGAGGCACAAACTAAAATGGCTAAAACATACTATTTAATTTAAAATCTCCATCTCCTCCTACAGTGTTTAAGAAACTATTTTAAAAAAATAGTATAATCTTTAACAAAACTTTTACAACCTTTAGGAAACAGATTTTTAAGCTTTTTATTAAAACTTGATTATTATTGTCATAAACTGTTTTTTTTTTCAAAATCTGCTTTTTACGAGTTGTTCATAATATTAAAACAAAATTTACAGAAAAACTGAAGTAAATTGTTTTTAAATTGAAGATAGATATATTCCAAATTTCAGAGAAAATTGGTCATGAATTTTTTCTTTTACAATACTGTTGCATCGGATTTATTTACAAAATTGGTCAGATCTCAAAAATGGCTAAGACTTTGACTATGTTTTGGCAAACTTAATGAGAGTTTCTTTTTTCTATAATCTGTATCTAATAGTTTATACTTCAAGTTTTTAAATAAAAGCCAATGATAATTTAGTAAAAAATTGGACCTCTTTTCTACAGCCTTTACAATCACTGTAAATATTTATTTATTTTGCAAATTCTTAAATTTTAGATTAAAAGTTTAGACAATATACGTACTTTTACATACTTTCAAAACTTAAAGTTATTTATCCATAGTAACCAATAAAAAACAATCTAATGGGTTCTTTAAGTTCTAGAGTAACAATTTTACTTCGTTTATTTATATTTGAAATAGTTTAAAGAGAACTTTTAGTTTAAGTTTGTTTGCTTTATATAGATTAAAATTTTTAGATATTGGTGTTTTATTTATTTTATTTCGTAATAGTTATTAATTATTTTTTTATTTTTATACTAGAACCAGCATTAGTAGCAATTATGCGAAGCGACGTCTCAAACTATGAAAAAAAAATCAATTTTTTTTATCTTACTTGGTACGTGATGCATTATTAACTTAATATCTATAAATTTTCTAATAAAAATAGTGTTGAGATAAAAATATTGTCGATAAACAAATATGTAGAACTATTAAAAGCTTTATTATTCAATAAATTATGTACTAACTCTAACTCAACCTCGTTTAGATTTTACCTTGTTGTCAATGATGAGATGGTAAGCAACACTAAGAGGATCTTGAGGAGAGTGATACTGGAGTGCATGAGTTACTTCTTCTTCGCTTACTCCAAACTTCTGACAAACCTAAATCATACTTGTTATATATAAGTTTTCTTAATTGCCTAACTTTTCAATAGCTTTTTAGAAAGGCATACAACCAATACAAAAACTTTATACAGTACACAATTTCTTGCTAATCCGGCCATGTTGGGCCTTATTTGGAATTATGACCGGATTATTCTTTAGCCGGAAAGAAAAAAACTTTCTTATCATTTTTAAGTTGTGCAATAAATCTATAATAAACATAAAATATAAAGCGCACACTAAACTTTCTGTTTTTTTTTCAACAAACCAAATAATGAAAACAAAAAAAAAAGGAAACAAAATCTTAATAAAGCTTTAATAGTTTTTGTATGTTGACTCTGTCAACCATGTGTAACTTACTAAGAAAATCAGACAAGCTTTTTATATAGGATATAACACTTAAATCTATCTAGGACACAGTCAACGTTTTTTGTAATCTTTTGCACCGGCATCAAATAGAAAATTATGGAATGATTCTATTTTGAAAAAAACATACAAACTGTATAACACATTAAAAAGTCTAAAATGTTTTCAAGAATTTTACTCTCTTTTATAACAAACTTAATCAAACTTAACTTTTAAAACTTAAAATTTTTGCAATTACATTCAGAATAATGAAAAAATTGTAACGTTAGACAAAGATGATATTTCTAAACCAACTTTAACTTTAGCACCAGAACTCTAAAAAACTAGCAGAAACTCTAATTCAAAAGATTTTTTATGTTTTCAAATACCATAGCTTATTTATTGTGACGACGTAACTATTTGCTTTAACATTTGAAAACTAACGGAATTAACCATTTTGCTCTTTAAGATGAAATGGCCTAACGTTACAAAATATATTTTATGACGTAGTAATTCAATATGTGTATAACTAATTTATAAACAGGTAGAAGTTTTTTAGTATTTTTGTATTTATTTAGCTACAGTGCTTTGTACTTAAGCCGGATTGGATAGAACACAACAGCGGTATGCCTGTCTGATGAGTCCTAATAAGGACGAAACTGGTCGTAGGTTGTCTCGGATGTTGTTGTTGTTGGTCGTGTAGTGAAATTCATTATTTATTGTATTTAGTAGTAAATTTAAATAAAATAAAAATAAAAAATGTTTTGATATTAACCTAAAAAAATAAGTGAAAATAAATTACATCTTTTTTCCAAAGATGGTGCTCTCACAGCCACTTAAACAACCACTCTATACCAACAAACATCCAACATCGTGCAATACGAATATACGATGTGCAATACGCACATCGTGCAATAAGAAGCATACTTGATTATGTTTACAGATTCATAAAAAAAATTATACGGACTGGGATTATTCAGAAAACAGATAGATTAATTTGTTACAAGCAAGCATAAACAAAACTATTCTTTATTTAAAGCTATTTTATCGATAAAAGTATCAATATCACATCAATAATTGACAACAATACTATTTCTATTAATATAGTTTTATTCAAAATTTAGTTTTTGAAATTTTTTAATCTTATTTTTATTTATTTTATCATATAAGGTTTGATCATACAAACTTGAGCTTGTCTCACGGCATAGGAAAGTCTAGGCTTAGACTCTGTAGACTTTCGCCGATGTTTTCGTTATTCTATAATAGTATTATTCTATAATATGACATAGCTATAAACTGCTTGCTTAGTTAAATAAATTAAAGGAGACATTAATTTATAATTAGCACATTGACTTCATTACAAAATTTTCAGGTTCAAAGTAAAAAAACAGTTTTAGCTGAACTAATTAAATCTACTTTTTGACTGAAACTGGCCGGGTAAGCGAAGATGCACTGTACCACATTTATACAGTATTGTGTGTTTGTTTGAAAACTTCAGAAAAAACTTAATTAAGTTATCAACTTTTAGTGTTGAGCATACTTTATTTCTTCATAACAGTATACATGAATTTCAAGGACAAGATCATCAGACAGCAAGCTCTTGGTAGGCCGAAACCTAGATTTTAATCTGATTTAAACTCAACAATATAGTGACTCAATCAATGATAATAATAACAGGAATTTTTTACCTAAGTTTAGAAAATCAAAGTTCAATATTAAAACTTATTCAAAGAAACTTTACGCTTAGAAAATATACTTAAGATAACGAATCGTCTAGCTCATAAAACTTTTTAATTATTTAAATACAATGGATGGTTAAAAGTAAAAATTTTACGAGAATTCACAAAAAGTTTAATTTTGAAGCATAATTTGTACTGCTTTCATCTTACAAGCCAACTAAAAACACTAGAAAGTTTTAACAAGTAAGATAAGCAGTTTACATGAATTTTTCTCCTTGCAAGCTTAAAAGGATTAAAGATAAAATTTAAAACACATTTCTTACTCCTAGATATTTAGGAAGTCTGATACTTAAAGACGAGCAAGAAGAACAACTGCCTTAAAAACTATCGTCTTTTATAAGAATTCAGTCTACCTGAAATTTTCTTTGATAACTTTTCTGAGAAATTCTCTAAAAAAATACTAAAAAATTAACTCCTATTTAGTTCGACTATGAACTATACTTTCATAGCCTGTTAACGGAAAACAACACGTGCTGACGTCATAGGGGAGCTGATCAACATAAACTACTTTAAAAATACTTATCTCTCATACTTATATATCCTTCTTTTTTGCAGCTTTTACAAAATTTTATGGTAAAAAAAATACAATAACAATAAAATATATTTGTGGGTATGTACGAAAAACAAAAAAGATTTAACATACAAATTAATCAACATGTGCCAAAATTCTTTAAAACTGTTTTAAAGGTCTATTTGCTTCTTTGCAGCTTTTATGAGACCTGTCAACACTTAGTCAACAAACAAAAAGTGTGACAGATACTTCAAGGATGAAGATATTTTACTGTGATGAGAGTGAAAATGTCTTTCCACCTTCATTTTCATGAAGCATTGCATATAAAACCTTAAACCTCAGTTTATGTAAACAAAAAAGTTTGATTTCAAACTTTCCAAGTTTTAAAAAAATTCTGTTTTTTTATGTGATTATTTTTTTTTTTAATCACAGTTTGCTTTACATTGTCGTTAATCTAGTTTACTTATATTCAAATTACTAAAGGTTAAGTAGATTAATAAATTCAATTTAAGCTTTTACTATTTACTATCAAACTAATGCACTTTTAAGCTTTTCAAGTAAGTATAAGTAAAAAGCCTTTTATAACTTTAACTTTTTTTTATATAGTAAAATAATTTTTTTTCAATGTATTCTATAATGCTATAAATAACATAACTCTAAAAAACATTAAACTATTTGTTTATATTAAATGCCTACAGCATTTATTTTATTTTAATAAATAACTAATAATAAAAACTAAATAATAGTTTTGTTCAAAAGTTAATTTTTCTCCTTAAACTTATAAACTATACAAAATAAACAAACGTCATGTAATGCTTCTTCATTTAAATGATCGCTGTTTAAATCCGTGTCATCTGGAAACAAGTATTTAGGGAGGTTAACTTTAAACCATTCATATTGCCGAACATCTTCAACTGAAGCTCGTTTGACAGGATTCACCTTATGATTTTAAAAATGCTTTAATATAAAATTAATATTAGAAAGTTGTAAAAATAAAAAAGATTTATTATTTAATTAAAATATGTTTTAAAGTTTGAAAACATTAAGGCCATTAATGGTCTGACATTTTTTTAATAACATCGGCTTTTATATGAAAGTTTAGGTGAATAAGTAACTTTTTAAAGAACCAGGCTTTTCTGTCTCTGTGAAGCAAGAAAGCTAGTATGAGTTACAAAAATTTAACCTAAGTTACATCAAACTGTTAAATAAAAATAAGAAATATTAATAACATGAGCTAAAAATCTTAATAAAATATGTTTAATCAAGCTTAAATACCTAAAATAAGCAAATTAATAACAAAAGTATTTAATAAAAACACAATTTCAAGAAAAACATACTTAAAATCTAGCCTGAGACTTTAGAAAAATACCCTAGTTAGTCTAAGTTGTGCAAATTATTAATAAAACAAGTCAAAGTTTATCTAAGCTTTCAAAAAATAGAAACTAGCCTGATTTTGCCCGAGTCTTTCAAAAATTTTAAATAACTAGCCTGAGTTATACCGAGTAGCCTAAGTGTGTGGCAACTCTAAAAAGAAAAACAAAACTTAAATAATTTCAATTAGTTTTGACATATACTTTACTTTAGAAAAAGTCTCGATCACAAATGTATGGACCACAACCTTTTCATTGTCTTTTATTTTTGGAAATTTTAAAATTCACAAAAAAACTTATCTACTCTTTTTTTTTGAGCTAGAGGACCACGACGTTTTAAGAAGTTTTCCTTAGAAAATATACAACAAATAAGTCTCTTTTTTTTAATGTTAAAAAATAAAGAATTATTTTCTTAAATTTTAAAATATCAGTAGTATTATAATCAGTATTAAACTAATTTTAATAATTTTAAGAAGATAAGTAAAAATATAAAAAAACAGATTTGAAGTAAAACAGTTTCTTTTTTTTTTGCATTATTTATTTGCGCCTTCCATAAGTAACTGTTTGACTCTTATATCTCAAAAGTTACTTTGAACTCTGTTATGCAGTTTAATATTTCTGAAAGCTAGGATAAAATAAATCTTTAAAAAATAAAGTGGACCTCCCTACAACCTTAATTATGGTTTTCCAATATTAAATTGAAGCATTTTTTTTTTGGTTTAATTGAACTTTTTTCAACCCTGAAGTAAGATATTAAGTTTTAAATAAACATATAAAAACATAATGTTTCAATTTTTGTGAACTTTTTATCAGTTAATATGTTTTAAGTATACAACAGTTATAATCTTTAAAGCTATACATGTATGACAAACTGTAAAGCATGTGTTAGTAATTGCTAAAGAGATAATATTATTTCAAATACAATGCTAACCTATAATTTTAAGAAAATAAATTTTCTTCAAAGAATCAATAGACATTAGTTTAGCCAAAAGTAAAGCTTTTATCTATTTACTCAGTATTGCAATTAATCAAAATATGATTGTAAAATCGCCTACCCCTTTTTTATACCTATATCCATTGCAGGCTAGTCATATTAATTTAGTAATAAGACTTAGTGATGGAGATCTAATTAAAACAAGTTCGTTGGATAAACATTAACTATTTGAATAAGAATCTTTATATTTAGATACCATTTGCAACTTAATATGACTATATTTTCATTTAATAAAATTATAGGACAATTTGTTTTGTTGTTCACATCAATTCTCAGACTATCTATTGCAAATTTCAAAAAAAAAAAAATTTTGGGCAACACTTGCATGCCCTAGGGCCACAGATTGTAACTTTGATGGGTCGCAACTAATTTAAAATAAAAAATGCTCGGACTTTGCCAACCCCTGCATTAGATCAAAGACAAGACAATAGATTAAAAATGCGATATCAGTACTAATGAAATACATCAGTTCAAAGACGAAACAATAGTTTAAAAAAGAGACATCTGTTAAAATACAAGAAATTAGAACAAAGATAAGATACCAGATTAAAAATATAACATTTGTTCGAAAAGGAAACATAAGTTAAAACGAGAAAGCTGTAAAACAACTTAAAAGCAACATAGAATAATTTTAATTTATCTAAAAAAGATGCTAATTAGTTTTACACTACTTACAACATTAATAAATCAAAAATTTTATTTTTAAAACTCAGTTTCACCCTTTAAGGGATCTTCAGTTACAATTTAAATCTGAAAAATAAAAGTAAAACAAAAAAAAATTACATTACTTACTGAAAATATAGTCATAAGTTTTGATTTATTTAAAAAATCATTTACCATGAGCATATGTTTTATCAGTTTAGCTGCATTCTTGTCAAGATGATAAGGGATTTCGAAAAGGCCACTACTTATTTTTCTAAACAAAGTAGGAATATGTTCATCGTCAAAAGGAAGAGTACCACACAGTAGAGCATACAAAATAACTCCACAACTCCAAACATCTACTTCAGGTCCAGCATATAATTTACCTGCAAGTAAAAACATATTATCTAATATTTATATGTAACTTTGACTAAGATAGTTAGATATAATTATATTTAATTCTTTTAAGACTTTTTAATGTAAACTCAGTTTCGGTCAAAGACCTCATCAGTGCTTATATAAAAAGTCTGTCTAGAAAGATATGCGATAGTAATGGAAAACAGTACCTAAACAAACAAATAAAAACAAATCTTTACTTATAAAACATAACAAATTAAATAATTTTAATTTTGCTGTTGAAAGCACGTTAAAGTTTAAATTTTATTTAAAATTTAAAATCAAAATAATCATTTTGTGAAACAGTGTGTGTTATTTGTTTGTTATTTCAAACATACTATCTAAGTATATACAGAGTTGCCAAGGGTTTTTCGAAAAAAAATTTCCAGATTTTCTGAATTTCGTCGAGGTTAAAAAAACTTTTTTGTCCATTTTGTAATATAAAATTCAACTTAGGTAAAAAACTGTCTTAAATAGTATATAAATATTGAAAAAACTCTGCAAAGCTGCTTTAAACAGGGCTGCCACTTGTTCTTTTTAACTTTCAGGTTTTCCAATTTTCTTCTAGGTTTTCTAAATTTCTTCAAGGTTTTTAAGACTTTCTTAAAGGTTTTTTAAAGCGCAAACTTTTTTGATAATTTTTAGTAGTAAGTTATTATTTATTTTAAAAAATTGCTGTTCAAAAGATATATATATATTACTTAATTTTGCTTTGTCTTTCGGCATTGTAATTGATAAACTTTAAATACTATACTATATTATTATAAATAATATACTATAAATATGATATAATATAAATACTATATTATTCTAAATTTTTTGTTAAAAAATTCAGGTTTTTTCAGGTTTTTTTTGCCTAAATTGTCAAACTCCAGGTTATTCTAGGTTTCCAGGTAAAGTGGCAACCCTGTTTTAATGTGTTTTATAATAAATAAAACTGTGAATATTACAAAAACTAATTATTGTACTAGATATATTTTTGTATCTAATCTAAATTTCATTACTTTACATCAGGGTTGCCAAAGGTTTTTTAAAAAGTTTTTCCAACTTTTCTAAATTTCTTTTATGTTTTTAATAAACAAGTTTTTTTTATTAAATTAAACTCAAGGTAAAAAAACTGTCTTAAATAGTATTTAAATATTAAAAAAATTCTGTAAGGCTACTTTAAATTTGTTTTTAAATGAAAATTAACAAAATGATACCTAATTTTTTTTAACTTTATAATATAGTTTTTGTATTTAATTGAATTTTGTTACTTCACATGGCAAAATAGTAAAATCTCACGTTTTTCTAGGATTTTTAAAGTATTTGTTCAAAATTCCAAGTTTTTTTTCAAAATTTCCCAAATTCAAGGTTTTTGCAGGTATTTATTTTGCCTCAATTTTCAAACTCCATGTTTTTCAAGGGTTCTATATTTTTGGCAACCCTTTATACATGTAAAAATTGTTAAAAACTTCAGGTTTTTTAGTGGTTTTTATTCGAAATATTTTCTAATTTTTTTTTCAAAGTTCTGGTTTTTCCAAGGTTTTATTTGCTTAAATTGTGAATTTCCAGGTTTTTTTAATAACCATGTACATAATGTAGAGAAAAACATAGTTATAAAAAAATTGTAATAGATAACAGACAATTTCTTTATTAAATGAGCTACACCAATTTTATTGATGCTACTTCAATACATCACCTTTTCATGATTATTTGAATGTTTTTGTAGAACAACATCGAAGGCAAAGTAATTTATTAATTTTTGCATTAACAAATATCAACAAAGAAATTTATGAACAATTTTCTTCAACTTATAATTATAAATTTTTAATTATGCAACTAATTACTAAAGCTAGTAATTAAAAATATATTTAACTAACAACAAAAAACAAACCAGAAACAACTTCTGGTGCAGCATAATTGGGAGATCCACAGCTTGTTTTTAGAAATTCTCCATCTGACATCATATTAGAAAGACCAAAATCAGCAATTCTAACATTATTTCGACTATCCAACAACAAGTTTTCTGGCTTTAAATCTCTATGTACAACTTTGTGACGATGACAGTAATCTACCCCTTAAAAACATACTTTAATTTTATATAAATCAATTGTTCGTTTGCAATATCTATAGTAAAAATTTGTTTTCTACTTTAAATCACATAGTTATTTTATAGATATTAGTTACTGAAATAACAAAAATTGCATTAAAAAATTGCTATATACAAATATAAAATAAAATTGAAATAAATTATAATCCTTTTTAATGATAAATACCTGAAATAATCTGTTGAAAAAACTTTCTAGCCTCTCTTTCCTGTAACTTGCCATGTTTAACAATGTAATCGAATAATTCACCACCAGGGACATATTCCATCACCATAAATATATCAGTGGGAGTACAAATAACTTGATATAACTTAATTATGTGTGGATGACGAAAAAGTTTAAGATTTTGAATTTCTCTTTTCAGCTTTCCTACTACATCCATACTTTTCAAATTCTGGCGATTTAAGATTTTGATAGCTACTTTATAACCAGTTTGTTGATGTGTAGCTATTTTGACTTTTCCAAATGTACCAGCACCAAGAGTGTCACCAAGAATATAGTGACCAATTTTAACACCTGAAGCTGAATTACGCGCAACATCTACCATTGTTAATCTTAACTAGTCCAAATTTATCCAAAACACATACTAAAAATTAACTAAACTGAAGTTACATAACTTTTTTTATGTTGTCAAACAAATAAATGCTATCAAATTTTAAAAAATTATAGCAAGCAGTTTTCATTTAAAATAATTTTGAATTAATTTAGCTAAAAAACAACTTAAATCCTACTAAAAACCATACCTAACTTAGTTTAATAAAACTTTTTCTTTGAATAATGCTTTACCTTTTTACTAAGCCAATAGAAAACATATACTTAACTTTAATTTTTAAATAATGTATTATAGTGAATAATACAACCAATAGTAATACATACAACTTAATCAGACAAAATAATTATACTATACTAAAGTAATATAAAGTTATTGATTGCATTATATTTGTATGACAAAAAAAAAATTTATTAACAGTATTTAAAGTAAGGATAATAATCATGAACTAGTCTATTAGAACTTCTAATGAGCTCTATCAAAAGTTTTAACACATTATTTATAAGTAAAACTAATTAAGCTAAGACAAAATATATATAATTAGGCATATAGTACACAATTAAAGTTTTCTTAGGGCTGCATTCTTATAGCTCCATCAAGTCTAATAACCTCACCATTCAGCATCTGAATTGATATGATATTCTCAACCAATTGTGCATACTCATCTGGATTTCCAAGTCTTTGTGGAAATGGAACTTGCTTAGCTAAGTGATTTTTAACTTTGTCAGGTAAACCAGCAAGTAGAGGAGTTTCAAACAACCCTGGAGCAATTGTCATTACCCTAACACCATAGCTAGCAAGTTCTCTAGCAACTGGAAGTGTCATAGCAACAATAGCTCCTTTGCTAGCACTGTAAGCAGCTTGACCAATTTGACCATCAAAAGCAGCTATTGATGCAGTATTGATAATTACTCCTCGCTCTAAACGCTCATCAGGGTCTGAATTTGCCATTTCTCTTGCTATAAGTCTTGTCACATTGAAAGTACCTCCTACATTTACATGCATAACTTTTTGAAAATCTGTAAGTCCATGGACTATGTCCTTGTGAGCATTATAAGTCCGCATTGCTACCCCAATTCCTGCACAGTTTACAAGTACATTGAAATTACCAAACTTTGATTTTCCTGCATCAATAGCCTGCATCACATCTTCAGTAGATGTTACATCACCAGGGCAAAACAAACACTGGTCTCCAAGCTTAGCTGCAACAGATTTTCCTTCAGAAGAAGGTAGGTCAAACATTACAACACCTGCTCCTTTTTTAGTTAGTCTTTGAACTGTAGCTCTTCCAAGACCACTAGCACCTCCTGTAACTAATGCAACTAGTCTTTTGGCCATTTTAAATTTATACCAAAAATTTGTAAACCTGTGATAACTTTTCAATTACCATAACAATTTAATATAAATTTTTAATAATTTAAATGAACACAATTTAACGTATTTAAGAACAATTGTTATGCAAGTTAAGACTGGTAATTACTATTTAAATTTAACATAGTAATTTTTAAATATATATCTATTAGTTTACATAGTCAAAGTTGATTAGAAATTAAATTAATAAAACTCTTTATTTTTTGTTAAAAAAGGAACTTTCTAAAACTACTTTTTATATGGGGTCTTTTAATTTTTGGTGAATTTAACATACTTTTTTAATACTTCTCTTACAGGGTTGCCAAAGGTTTTATGAAAATTTCTTCCAGATTTAAAAAAAAACAGTTTTTTGGTCCATTTATAGTATAAAATTAAACTAAAGTTAATAAAACTGTCTTAATTAGTACAACTACACTAAAAAATACTAGGATGTTACTATTAAAAAAAATTCCAGGTTTATTATGATTTTAGTTTGTAATTCCAGGTTTTTCATGATTTATTTTTTTTTAATTTCTCAAAGTTTAGGATTTGTTTGCCTTAATTGTTGAATTTTAGATTTTTCTAGGATTCCAGAATTTTTGACAAACCCTAATACCCTGTTATTATATTAAACTTTATTTTTTTATATATTACAACTTACAAACTTATTTGCTTTTATTTACAGTATAAAATTTAGTTAACCTACAAATTACTAACAGAAATACAATACTACATGTTTCTATATATGTATATATATGTTGTTTTTATTTACAGTTAAAAATAAAATAGTTTCTTACAAAACTATAAAGATTAAAAAAGTTAATTTAATTGGTCTTTTATTTTATATTTTTTTATTTAATTCAAGACTTAAATTGGTATATTGCTATATTTAAAAAAAATCACTGTATACAGGGCTCCCAATAAAACGTCTGAAATAAATTTTAGGGAAATCCATGGAAAAATAGCAAACTTCGAAGTAAATTATCAAAAAAAATGTCTATTAGATGGTGTAAGAGAACAACTTTATTAAGCTTTGAAATCATACTCTTCATTAACTTAATTTAATTGTCTATTTATATATTGATATCACTGGACTTTTTCATAAAGTTATTAAGTTTACTTTTAAAGAACAGAGTTTGATGTTTCAGTCTTAATGTCTATTTTATATAGTTGAATATAAAGTCGAATTGAACAAATTAGCTCAAAATTAAAAAAGGCTACTTTATTTAAAATTTATCTTCTCCTAAATAATCATGCTTCACTATCAAAGTATGAAATGGTAATAAAGGTTTCTTGAAAAAGGACCTACAAAAAAACACAAACAAAAATAACTCAATCAAAAATAAGTTAATTCATTTTAAGTTAATTAGTTAATGTAACACTACATTACAGGGTTTCCACACACTTAGTATACTTAGGATAACTCAAGACAATTCATTTTAGATTTTCTAATATAAGTTAACAATGATGAGTTCAAGACACAGGAGTATATAACAACGTTTGTTTGGTAAATCACCCATGATTGCCTGGCTTTCCTGACTTTTTCATGACTTTTAACCAAAATTTTCCTGACTTTTCTAAATCAAACTCTTAATTCAAACTTATTATAAAATACATTATCGAACACTTGAAACTATATAAAGCTTTCAATCTAATTTTAATACAGGTCAAAACAGTTTTTTTGCTGAATTCAATCATCAAACTTCCATTACATCACTTGAACCATCTGTGTATGCTTGATGTATTTGCAATAAACAGCTCTATCAGCAAAATACTTGTATTATTACCTTATAAACACAGCTTGTCTGAAAAAAGACACAATTTTTCAGCATTTTCTTGCTTAAATCATCTAAATAAACAAAACAACAAACATTGGATGGTAATTCAACAGAAAAGTGCTTGTCTGTTTCTGTATTAGGAAAGCAACATAAGCTTCTAGGAGTTTCTCAATTAGGGAAGAACTTGAAAGATATTTCTGTCAAAACAGTTTGTAATAAAGTGATAGATCTTCTTTAAAGAATGGAACTGTGTAAATAGCTGGTACCGTTTTTTGACACTACTAACTCTAATACAGGGAAATATTCAGGTGCTTCTATGACATTCCAAAAATGCCTTGGTAAGCCAACATTTTGGCTAGCTTGCAGGCATCACAAATAGAGCTGCTACTAAAAAAATATTTTATTATATCTTTAGCCATAGAAAAATCAAAAACACCAAAGAAGTCTTTAAAACTTTTAAGAAAAATTGGCAAAATATTATGCAACACTTTGATGGAAATTATGTTTTGAATTTAGAAATTACATCTGAAATTCAACAAAAACATCAAAGTTTGTGATTACCTTGTCTGTGGGATGATTATAAAGAGGTTGTTAGACAACTCTTAATTTACATTGGATTTCAGCCCTTGCAAGGTTTTACTCTTCAACATCCTGGAGCTGTCTCTGCTAGATGGCTGAGCAAGGCTATTTAAGCTCTGAAAAAAATTTTGCATTCACAACAGAACTCATTAAAAATAATTTTAGCACCAGTTGTTTAAAAAAACTGAAACGTTACGTTAATTTTTGCTTCCTTCTCTATTGGATCAATTGTACTGTAGCTTTGGCAGCTCCTGACAATGACTTAGATTAGACTTCAAAAATACAAAAGTACTGATAAGTTATGTGCAACCTCTGTGGTAAGTGCTATAAATAAACACCTCTGGTATCTCCTTAAAGAACTTGTTCCTTTAATTTTGTTTGATGATTATACCAGTCAATCAGTCAAGGCTAAGGTTGCTGATGCTTTAAATCATCAAATAAATCAGGAAAGTACTGATGGTCTAACGAGAAGCCAGATTTAGCAGACTTTGTTGGAAGTAATTACATGCTCTTTTTTTATTCTAGACTGCAGTCATTCATTTCTTATTTAACTTACAAAACAATAGACTACTAACAAAGAATACTTAAGGCAAAAAATATTGTAAATTGCATGATTGTAGTCAATGACGCTGCCAAAAGAGGTGTTAAATTGTCTAGCAATTTTGTAACTTTGTTGAGAAATGAAGATACATATCAAGACACTCTACAATCTATTGAGGAGGATAGGAACTAAGAACCAAACCTCAGAATTATGAATAGTTCAAGAAAGAAAATATTGTGATTTGTTTTATAATAAAAAAATTCGATTCTCAACAAATACTTGTGGTTATTGTTTTTTTAAAGCAATAAAATTCTGAATAAATGTTTTAAAATATATTTTTAATAAGTATTAATATATTCTAAAAGTTACTTAATAACAAAATTTTTGAAGTGAAAAAAAAAACTTGAAATGTTGACTTATAGTAACCAATGTTTTAAAAACTCAGCCTAAATAACCTTTGTCAGCTGAAAAACTAAGGTGTTTCTGATTGGTTTTTATTTTAATTAGTTTTATTTTATAACTGTAAGGTGGGTTAGGCATACAGGTATAGACTAAAATATAAAGTAAAAATTGTAAGGGATAGGGATTAACAATATTAACTGTAACATTACTTTACCTTATTCAGGGTTGCCAAAGATCAAGCTAAGAAAAATTTTCTGACTTTTTACTTAATTTTTGATAATTAACTAAGTCCTAGGATGATGTTGCACTAACATCATAGTGAAATTATATTACATTTGATGTCTTTTTTAACTAAAATATTTTAGGCTAAAAATTCTTGTTTTTACTCAATATGATTTATCTAAAAAGATGCTTTGTTTTAAACAAGCTATATAAATACATAGTAAGAAATAAGTTTATTTATTATAAAATTAATATTTAATTAATTTTTTTATTTAATTTCAAAATTAACAAAAATTATTATATTGATATAATTGCTTAATTTTGTAAAGTAAAAGCAATTAAATATTTAAGTTTAAGGTAATTACCTAGGATGATGTTGCACCAATATCAAGCTGAAATTAAACACCTCATAAAATTTCAGAATACCAGTTTTCAAAAACAATGAATTTGTTCGAGTCAGTGCAGGCACGCAACAAACATATCTTACAATTCTTATTTGCATACAAAAAATTGGTTTCAAATGATAACTAGCAGCACCACCCTAAACAGATATACAATACAGGATATGAGGAAAAAACAAACTATAGTAAACCATTTTCAAAGTACTCGTATCCAAATAATATCTCAATTTTGACATCATAAAACAACTTCTTGAAGGTACTTTAAATCTTCGACTTCAGGTACTTTAAATGTGCCTTCCAATTTTAATTATTGTCTAATACCGTCTAATAAGTATTTAATATTTTCACTCTGCTCAATCACAAAACCATTTACCTTAACACTAAATTCATTCTTTTTTGGAGTCCTATTAAACAGCAAAAACTTAGTATTTGAATAATTAATAAACAATCTATTTTTTAACAGCCATTCATTAATTTTTTCGTCTACATATTTGTAACAGCCAGGGTTCGTGCACAATTTTTTTTTTCATTTAGCCTGACTGAGACCAATTTAGCCTGAAATTTTTTTAAAGTAAGGAAAATCCCCTTTAGAAGTAATTTTAGGTATTGGGGGGTCTTGATTAGTACTATTATAGTCTCCGACTTCAATCAGCTTTATCTCAAAAATATTTTGAGCTTTAAAAATCTGCAAAAGGCAACTCATAGCTTAGTTATAACTCAATAAAATAAGACTAAATTGTGAAAAAGGTGATTGACCCCTTCCTATGCTCTTAACATAAAAAATTCAGTAATAAGTTTTAAAATAAGTGTTATATATAATCTATTAACAAGTGTAAAAATTTAATATATATTACTAAATACAATTGTTTAATTTAATTAACCACTAAGTAAAAACATTATAACCATAAGATTTACATTAAAACGAGGTGAAATGTTGTGTTTTATTAAAATTCAAAATGAAACGCTTACAGGAGTATTAAAATTCAAACAAACAGCTAAGCTGTTGAACTAAACTGTAATGTTTAATCTGTATTTGTTTAATAAATTTTCATAATTATGACATATGTGATCTACTCAAAACAAAATTATGAAGATTCTAAAAAAAATTTAGAGATTCAACAAACGGTTTTAAGCGACTATTTTTACAAATACTAACTGATTTTGTCTTTAATAACTAAATCTTTATTTAGAAATAAATTCACATCTCATTTGATCTTAAAAAGATTAAGAGCATAGGTATAATTTAAGATTTTCAAGCACTTGAACTGAAAAAAAAATTATATTCTCAAATTTTTAAATAAAAAACTGATTTAGCCTGACGTTTTTCAACTTTTTTCAAATAAACTGATTTAGCCTGACTTAGCCTGACGCGCACAAACCCTGAACAGCATTAACATGGTCAATATAACGATGTTGATAACTCAGACAAGCATCGTCTGCAAACAATCTCAATCTAATATTTGTAGCTAAAAATATCATTTATTTATACAAGAAACAACAATGGACCGAAACACGAACACTGAAGTATCCCAACATTCAAAATTTCAGGCTCAAAAAAAAACATTATTTAAAACAGTAGACTGACTTCTTTCTTTTAAATAACTTTCATTCCTTTATTTCACTAACACACGTTTCTGTCTGTAAACGGATTAACACACTTCAACAGTGCTCTGTATAAAATAAATACTGTAAGGAAAGAATAGAAGCTAAGGTAGGAATGTACATGTATCTAGTAAAAATAAAAATAATTGCTATAGATTTTTATAGGTTAATGGTTAATATTAAATAATATACTTAATGTTAAATCTGACTATTATAAAACTACATAAAACTTTTAATTATTAAGTCTAAACTGAATAAATTAAAGTAAAAACACAATATAAAACAACAAATCATAAATTTATTGTTACATAATTTTATAACAGTCAGATTTAACATTAAGTATTTAATTTGTTATTAAAAACTTTTTCCACAATTTGATTTTATTTTATCAAGTTTTTACTAAGCTACAAGACACTTTTTATAGATTTTAAAAATTCAAAATAATTTTTGAGATATATCCGGTCAGAGGCAACAAAGGTTCCTTATGGGAAAGCAAATTAAAACTGCAAACAACTAGATATCACCAAAAATCTATCTCCTTTTTTTTACCTCAAATTTTCAGGAAGTGTTCTTTGGATATTTAAAACTTGCTGTCAAATTAAAATATATAAAAATTAAAAAATTAAAGTTTTATAACAATAAATTAAACTGTTTTTTGTTTATTTATTATTATTTTTTTTTTTTAATTCTTTTTTCCTACAGAATTTTCTTAATATATTAAGGAACACTTCCTGAAATTTTGAGCTAGTTATCTCAAAAAACGTAGAAGATAGATTTATAGTGAAATAGTCTATTTTTACCATTTTAGTTTGCTCTCCCATAAGGAGCCTATTGTTGCCTCCAAATTTGACCAACTATATCTTTAAAATTAAGTTGAATTTTTTTTAATTTAAAAAGCATCACATAGGTTGAAAAGTGTTTCAACTCCCCCTTGTCCTTAAAGTGCATACCTTATCAATGTTTTATTTTGATAAAAGCACATTCTAAGAATATGGTTTAGTTAGAGTATTAGAATTTTAGAGCCTAAATTAAATGAATATAGTTTCAGTTTGATATTGGTGCAACATCATCCTAGTTAATTACCTAATTTTGCCAATATAAATTGACTGTAGGATTGTTTATTATCAAATTAAGATTAAACTAAGGAAGTTTGAGAAAGATTGCTAAAAAACTGTAGGAGAAAGTATATTTTTAATCAAATAGTTTTTTTTTGCCTTTAAAGTTTGCCCTTCCATATGAATCCTTTAATACACTCTAACTTTGTCTCCTCATATCTCAAAAGAAAAATTATCATAAGAAACAGTTAATGCAACTGTTAAAGTTTAAAGACTTTTAAAATAAATTCAACATGTATAAAAATGAGTTGCACCTTCATGAATTAAAGATTAAGTTAATTAAAATAAAAATTGTAAGTTTACATAAATTTTGACCTAAAAGAGATCATAATAAGTAATTCCCTACTATGTAAATATAAAATTATCTTTCAGCAAACAAGATCTTGTTTTTCGATTGTCAATCAAGCAATTTTTATCATGTTTTATTTTTAAAGAGTAAAATTTATTTAAATTTTTCAAAAGGAGCGTTATGAAAAAAAAAAGTTTTTTAAAAACCCTGTTTAAGGCCACAAATGCATGTCTATTCCTCTATGTCTATTCCTTTGCCTTTATTACCTTTCACTAATGAGTAATGACTTGTGAGTTGTGATGCTCTAAACAAGGATTCGAAGCCTTTTATTAGTCGCATTTATGTTTTTCTAGAAAAGCTTGTTCGCGGGTCATACTGTATAGAAAAAAATTCTTCCGTGGTCCGCAGTTATTGCAAACTATTTCAGAAATTAATTTAAAAATACTATTTTAAACCAAAAAAATTGATAAAACAATAAAAGAACACTAGTAAAGAGTAATTGTTAAGTTAAGAGCCTAACTGTAAGTTTTTACACGTTTTTTGTAACACAAGATACTAGTACAACAGTTTATTAAACCATTAAAATCAAGTTTTGAAACAATCAATTCTTAATACTCTAAAAATAATACTTGTGATTTTTTTTATCTAGCCTTAAATTTTTTTTCTACTATAAATTGTGAAATTGACTAATTTTATGAAAATGTTAGAACGTTGAATATCGAATCTTTCTTTTAATTTATTTTCCGCTGTACTTACATTAATTTTTATCGTGGAAATTCGTTTTTATTGTAAATAAGTTTATTTAGCTTTAGTTAAAAGACTAAAAATAATAACAAACTTACGAACCTTTTTTTTGTAAGTTTATATTATGAGCCTTAACTTATTTAGAAAACAATTCGAAATAAATATTTTAACTTCGATTTTTTTATACAGTGGTAAACTATTTGAATACATTAAATATAATTATTTTACACTTGATAACCGATAGTTTACGATTTAATAACCAGAAAGTGTTTTCGTGCACTAGGTCATAAGACCAAACATTTTGAGCGTTTTTTTTTGTAAAGTTAATAACCAACGTTATGTTACAGTAGTTTTTAAACAAGCTATTAATTTAGTGTTTTAGTTATAAATCTTAATTCGGCAATAAATTAACATTAGCAAACAAGTTTTTTAAGATTTTTTTTTATTTTCTGCAACCAGAGCCCAAAAACTTTTTAGACTATTTTATGATCGCAACTTAAAATAGACATAAAAAATTCAATTATAGTAATATTCATAATTAAAAATAAAGTATTATTGAGAAACAAAATTCTTTATATGAATATTTTAATTGAAACATTGTTTTAAGCTGTTTGTGACGTCATATAGAGTTTTATTATACCAAACGCTTTGACCTTTGACTGTTGTAAAATATTAACATAAAAAGGCTAAATACAAAATAGGTCAAAATCAAAAGAAAAAAAAAAGATAACGAAAACGTAGGTTTGTAACATTATTTGATAATATGAGGTGAAATTTAGACTACTCTTACTTGGTAACATGACAATTCAAATTGCGATAATTAAATTTCTTAAAAAAATTGTTTAAAGGGCAACAACTCTAAAAGTAATATACATAGGGGAAAAAAGCACACGTAGGTCTAACTATTATTTTAAATTTTTTTTTTTCAAATCAAATAAAAGTATTTTTAAGTTCTACTTTACTTTAAAACTTCTTTTATCCATATTCAAAAAATTTTTAAAGTTTTGCAAAAATAACAAATTTGCTTGTAGGTAATTATCGCACCTAGATACGATTATTTTAAATTCAAATATATTTTACTTTTTGAGTTGTGGCCTCTTATTTTTTTTTGAATTTTCGGAACTTGACTTGTCCAAATTTTAAATGTCCTACTTCTCTCTAATATGTAAAACAATTTATAAAATTGTGTTTGGAATCTTTGTTTTAAGTATTTTAAAATTGTTTTAGTATTATATAGATTAAAGAGGCACATGAACAAAATAGCTAAACATTTCATCACCAAATGTTTATTGTTTTTTAAACATAAAAAAAGTGCTCAAACAGTACACCTGGTGCACAAAGGAAACTTTCGGGAGTCAGACACAGGGTTCCCACTTTACATGGAAAAACGTGGAATTTGACCATTTAGGCAAAAAAAAAAACCTGGAAAAGCCTGGAGTTTTAAACAATTTTTACATGTTAATAGAAAAATTTTGATTAGACACAAAAAATTTACCATATAGAAAAAATTATTTTGTCATCACCAAAAAGAAACACATTTAAAGTAGCTTTAAAGTATCTTTTCAATACTATTATACTATTTAACAGTGTTTTATCTCAAACTTAAGTTAACTTAAAATAGACCAAAAAACAAGGACTCTAAAAACCTGGAAGAAATTTTGAAAACCTGAAAAAATTTTTGCAAAAAGTCAGTGGCAATCCTGCGCACACCACTACAATGTACTCATTTTTATAATATAAAGCAATGATTAAAACTGTTAATTTTAAAATAGTTTTTATCAAATTATTGCACTTAATGAGAAACTACTATAATTGTTTTTATTTCATTGTTGCCACAAACAACTCAGGCTAGTTATAAGTTACTTTTTATAAGTTTCAATATTTCAAAAGTTAAAAAAAGTTTAACTTTTGAGATATTGTAAGTTGTAAAAAGTTTCCAATACAAATATAAGGACTGAAAATTTTCTGGGTCAATTTTCTCAGAATTTAAATAAAAATTTAAATCTATAAAAACTGGCTTATAGTTTGTACTTCAAGCTTTCATATAAGATCCAATGTTATTTTTAGTAAAAAAATGTTGGACCCCCCCTCCCTATGCCCTTAAGCTAGTTTTAATAACCAAATTTTGAAATATTGTATCTTATAAAAAGTTTCTGATACAAACATATGGACTGCAAATTTTCTGGGTCAATTTTCTCAGAATTTAAAAAAAATCATTAATAATCTATCTTATATTTTGAGCTAGAGACCTCAAACTTCCAGGAAACGTTTATTTTATAGTTTACAAGACTAAACGTGGAATTTTAAAAATATTGAGAAATAAAAATTTTATATAAAAAAAATAAAAAAAATAGATGTTTGTTATTAATAAAAATTTTTTTTTTTTAAAATTAAAAAAAATTCTGCATTAAATCTTTATAAAACTTAATAATAAACTTTCTGTGAAAGTTTGAAGAAGATTTCTTAATAAATGAAGAAGGAGATAGATTTTAAATGAAATGGTCTTTTTTTGCATTTTTTATTTGCACCTTCCATTAGGAACTTATTGAGGTCACCAACTTTGATCGCTCATATCTCAAAAATTACTTTGAATTTTTTCAAGTGTTTGAATGTGTCTGATAGCTCAGATAAAACTCTATTAAATAAGATCAACTTGTAAAAGTCAAGGTGGACCCCCATATGCTCTTAATTGCTTCAAACAGTGGCAACCCAGAAAATATGAAGTTCCTATTGTTGGCATAAAAAATAAATAATATTTTTTCAGTTAAGTAGTTAATTAATAAAATTTATAAATTATTATTAATATATAATTAACAAAAAACATCGGCGAAAGTCAGCAGAGCAGAAGCCTGGACTTTCGTTTGCCGTGAGACAAGCTCAAGTTTAACAATAGGGTTGATCACGCCAATTCGATCATCAGACCACAAGTTTTGGTAGACTGAGACCGGTTTCGTCCTTATTAGGACTCATCAGTCAGTCACAACCGAAAAACTTGTAGTCGTCAATCTACAAACAGTTTATCATGCTCGTACTAAAACGAGCGTGCCAGATGTCTTGCTTAGTGGACAATGTTTTAAACGTTGCACGGCAAATGACAATGCTGACGTCACTGATCATTGCTAGCAAATAGTTGATTCATGTGAAAGCATGATAAACTGTTTGTAGATTGACGACTACAAGTTTTTCGGTTGTGACTGACTGATGAGTCCAAATAAGGACGAAACCGGTCTCAGTCTACCGAAACTTGTGGTCTGATGATCAAATTGGCGTGATCAACCCTATTGTAATATATAATTAATTATATTAAGAATATTTATCATTCACAAATGTTAAGCCATTTGAATTGAAAGTTTGTATTATTATCCTGTTGTTTATTGCTTTTGTTTATCTGATTGTCAGGGATAAAGTGGTAGGATGTGGAGCTTTTTTGTATGGAAGCCCAGATTTATGAGAAGAAGTCTTTTGTTGGCTGGTACTGTTTAAAAAAGTTTTTGCAGCTGCATAATACTAAGAAACTATATCATGATAATAAAAAGATTTTTTTTTAAAGAAACTTGGGAAAACAAAATTATTATGAAATAATTATATTATAAGAATATTATGCACTTAATATTTAATTAGTACTTTTGTAAACATCTACATGAATAAAAGTTGTGGACAAGTTGTTTTCAATCTGTAGTATATTTGGAAAGCAAAATTCTTTAGGTTGATCACTCCTAAATATGGAGTTAAATCTTATTTTATATTATATTTGTTTCTTTCCGTAGTATTTTCCTAACAATTTACCAGAGTTAAGTCAGTATTCCAATTTGTTTTGTTTATGTTAGTAAAGTTATATTACCTTTTTGCTATATTACAATTATCATAATTATTTAACTAATTTTTTCAAACCTCATTAAAGTTGTGTTACCAGTTAGCACAAAATAACTTACATCAGTTTTAATAGATCAAATACATTTTAAACAGTTGTTGTTATATTTCAACAAGTTTTTTGGTTCACATTTTTTCTTACAAACATGTTTAGCTATCTAATGTTTTAAACATCTGTATACAGGATTTCTATAAAACTAGGAAATTCCAGGAAAAAAACCCAAAATTTAACAAAAATCTATAAAAATCTAAATCTTTGATTAAATTCTATATGTAGAAGATGAATATTTAGATTCTATAAGAAAAAGTCGCTACAATAAGCAACAAAAAATTTAAATACTAATTATAGTTTTTATTACAAAAAAATATTATAAAATTTGTTTTTAGAAAGTAGCATAATTCAAAACAATTTTTATATCTTAAATTATTTTTTTTCCTAAAAAAAAAGTATACTTGTTCTTAAAAAAACCTTGAAGAAGTTTATAAAAAATTAGTGTCTAGGCTGTATTAGTCTTTAAAAAAGTTAACTAGGCCTATTCACAATATAAATTTTTTGATAACTTATAAAAGTAAACTTAAGTTTAAGAAAAACCTAAAATAACTGTAAAAACTAATTTTCAGTTTTCAGATTCTTTTAAAAACATGAATTTGTTTGTCAAAAGAACTTTTTTGATCTTTTTTTTATTGACTGTTTCTTTTGGAAATGAGTTTCAATGGAAAACTTCTATTATTTTGTTAAAATCTGGTAATGTTGGTATAGTTTTTTCCTTATTGAAAAATAAGAAATATATACTATTAATTAAAATATAATTGATTTGAATTTTTTTTAGCTTAAATGTGTAACAATTTTGTTAATTAAGTCCTATTTGAGACTAAGTAGGGGTTATGTTATTTCTTTTTTTATTACTCCAAAAAAGGTTATATAGACATTAATTACAAGACTATCTTTTGTGCTTCAATTATAAAGTAATTTGAAAATTTTCCTCCATGTATATACATAAGTTCAGAACTATTATAGTAAGTCTAAGGAGTTTAAGTTTAAAATTACTTTAAAAAGCTTCAATTTGTGTTTAAAGCTTGCAAAAGTTATTTGTTTGGTTTACTGACCCCTAAAGCTTGCCACTTGATTTAAAAAAAAAGAAAAATGATTATATATTTTTTTTGGAATTTGTTCCAAAACTATTTTAATTTTTTTATACATGTAGATTAATTATCTAACTCTCTTCAGGGTTGCCAAAAAAACTTTAAACCTGGAATTACCTGGAATTTGACAATTTAGGCTAAAAAATATGGAATTTCAAGCAAAAATCACTAAAAAAATCTAGAATTTTCAACAATATTAACATGTTCAGTAGTAAAATTTTGATTTGACTTAAAAAATCTATTATATAGATAAAAAAAATATTGACATCATCAAAACTTAAAAAAAAAAAACACATTTAAACTAGCGTTAGAGCATCTTTTTAATGTTTTTATACTTTTTAACACAGTTTCTTACCTTAGATTTAACTAACTTACCTAGATTTAGACCGAAAAATGTTTACTTTTTAAAACCTGAAGAAAATCTCGAAAACCTGAAGAAAATTTGCCAAAAACATTTGGCAACCCTGTCTCTTGCATGTTTTAAATATTTTCAGCTCTAGTGGTAATTTTATAATAACTAAAACAATAAAATAAATCTTACTAAATGAATGCTTACGTTTATACAAGTATTATATTTCCAGGGTATAAAATATGTATAAGATGCCATGATTTTTAAACTAATAAAGTAAAATGAAAATTGTATGCTTCATATTTTATATAAAGCCTCATAAAACATTAACATAGTCTTTTTTTTTGATATTAGCTTCTTTAGTTTCAATTACTGGGTATTTTACCCTGAGAGTCCCAACTGCTTTTAACTTTTTCTACAGGTTTTTGGTTAAAGCTTTATCCGAAACCATTTACAAAGATTTAACAGACGTTTGTTGTGAGTGAAACACCTAATTTTCCAAATAACTAAACACTGAAGTTTATTAGATTGAGATCAGTCAATTATGGAAGCCACATTTCCTTGCTTCAAAACTGTGGAAAATTGTCCCAGCACTAAACTTAGGTTTTGTTGTAGGTGTGATCAGGATCACAGTTATCAGGCAATGTTAAATCTTCATTTTTACATTTTTCTTCATATCACCCAGTACAGGGGCTAAAATGTAATCAACAGACATCATTGTGTTGACTTAGAAACTCTGTTTAACAAAAATCATAAAAAGGTTTAAAAATTTTTGACATTGCAGCCCAAACCATGACAGTCGCTAGCTTCTTGTGGCAACAGAGGGTTAAAATATTTTTAGGAATATCCTCTGAGTGTTGGTTAGCACTCTGTTGTTTTTTGAATTGAACTATGTTGTGACATAGAATATTTTTTTATCTAAAAATCAATTTCATTTTTCAGCATGCCATGTTATTAGAAAACTACTAGAAAGACTAGTTAAGTTTTTGAAGGGCAGTAAAATTCTGACCCTTCTTTAGTTTTAAGGGAGTAAGCTCAAGATAATTTTTTCATTTCTTATTATTAATCAACTATATTCGTTTTGTCATTAAGTTTTTAAATCCATCCATTTTTGATATTTCTTGCTTATTTAGGGTGCGTACCTCTTAAAGTGCGCAGTTATCATTGTTCTAAATGTATTTATCAAGTTTCTTTGTACTTTTTAAAAACAAAATAAATAATGAAATTTTAAACTTTTCTAAAAAAATAAATTTATAAAGGTCTTCATTAAAGAAAAGTACTTAGATGAAGAATTCTTTGATCAAAACAAGCAAATCTATTTTAGCATTCAATTAACTGATAAGTATGGAAAAGTAAGAAGTTTAAAATTTTTTATAATAAATGGTTTAGAATAATCTAAGTTCTTTATTTTATACCTAAATATGAGTTATTAAATTTTTTTTGAATATAAATTAAATATAAGTTTGTAGGTTAAATTGCTAAATAGTAATAAATAACTTAAAAAAATACAATTATATTTTTTAATACTTTAATAGTTTTTGATGAAGTATTTGCTACCTGTAAAAGTTGTGAACTGTTTTCAGATATAAAACTGAGTTTAATTAATTTAAAACACTCGAAATATAATTGTTCGTACTAAAGAACACGGAAAAGTACTACTTAAAATAGAAAAAAAAACACAGAAAAAATAGTTTTTTTTTTGTTTAGTGACAGACCATTTGTCAATAATATTTAATTAGTGAAAATTTATAATGTATGATATTAAAGAATAAATAATGCATATTTTGAGAAACACTGCCCTAAGTATTAGAAACAAACCAACTGAACATTTTTAGTTGTTCATTTACAATTATTTAGCAGCTGTTGCGCCTAACAGTGGCTTTCAATGGATAATAATTAATTTTTAAAAACTTGACTTAAGGACATAGGGAGGAGGTTGATCTTGATTTTTACAAGTTTATCTTATTTTGTAGAGTTTTATCTTAGCTATCAGACACTTTTAACCTCTAAACAACTTTAAAAGTAAATTTCAAGGTATAGTGATAAAAATTGGTGAGTCTATATTACAATATTTTTTGTTTTTAAATGAATGAGGACTCTATTTAGAATGTTAAATACGTCAGTTTTTTATTATTTGTTTGAATCTTTTACCTGCTTGTTTTTTCAAATTTTAAATGTTTTTAATTTTAATTTTTAATTTTTATTTAGATAAAGCCTTATGAAAATAAAACAATTTTCAGTGTCAAACTCAGTTAATGAAAGATTTACTTAGACCTGTTATACAAATGCTATATTCCAACTCAAATCAAAATGAAAATAAGTTTGAAATAGAAGTATCTGCTATATCGTTAATACAAGGTTAATTTGTAAATTCTAAGTGTTAATAAATAATGAAATTATTAAAAAAATGTTTTTAGAAGGTAATTGTAGATAATTGTAATATTATCAGGGTTGCCACTACTCTAAATTTTTAAAAATTTTCGAAATTTTAGGATATCTCAGATAACTTAAGATATTATGAGTTTTTTTTTAAACTCAGGCTGACTCAGCGTTTTTTTTTCATAAAAAACTCAGCTAAGTTTTAAGAAAAAAATATCTGGACAGTTTTAGTTGATCCTATTTAAATATTTTATAATTTTATTTAACCAATTTTGTTCAAGAACTTGATTTTAATTGAATTGAAATGTTTATTTAGTTTTATTTTAGCCACGCTGCTAGCTCTTCACTACTCTAAGAAATAACATTGTGTTTGCACCATAAGCAAATCTTTTTTTTTGTGGACTTTAAAAAGCTCAGCATGGCTTAGGTCAATCAGGACAGTTTTTAGTCATTCAGAATAGTTTTTTGACTTAAAGAGTAGCAATGCTGTATAATGTACAGTAAAAAAAGAACTATTATTATTAATTAAATTTGAAAAATTAGTTAAAAATGAAAAATAAATTAACAACGTAATTTCAGAAGACAATAGTTATTGGTTGTATCCTTTATCCTTTGTCAATAATCTACTGTTTCTTGAAGTTTTTATACCTAAAGTTTACATAAACAATATTGTTGTAGATTCAAGCAGGTAAACTATCACTTTAGATTTGTTTTTGTATTTACTATACTTGCTTTCATGCAATTAAGAAAATAAAAGTTTTAGTAATAAATCAATTAGAAATACATGTAATAGCTTAAATTTATTTAAAACATTATTTACAGTTTTTGAAAATTTAACAGTTTTGAAACATAAAGCTGTAAAAAGTTAAACTTTTGTTTAGTATTATACAAAGTTGCCATAAAACCTGGAAACCTAAAAATACCTGGAAAAAGCAGAAATTTTGAACAAAAATAACCATAAGTGCAGAAAATTTTGAATAATTTGAATAATTTTTAAAATTCCACGTAAAATAATGAAATTTAGATTAGACAGAAATACCTATCATGTACAAGATATTTTGTGTATTAGTTAGATTTAGATATTTATAAGAGGTTAGTGTCACATTTGCACAAGCAGTTGCTTTTGCTCAAGAAGTCACTTTTGCACGTATTCATCTTGACCTTAATCATAACTATAACCTTAGCTCTGACCCTAACTTTGACGCTAACCCTAACTCAGACCCTAACCCTGACCTTAACTCTACCCTAGCCAGTGACAGATTTTTGATCGTTTATTGTATAAAAAGGACATATGCAACAAGCTTGAGTGGTGAATCAACCTATCCATTTTTTTGTTAGCTTTAAACTAAATTTGAAACCTTGTTTGGCAGTAATATAAAAAGTTATATATAGTTTTTGTTGTATCATTTTTTATTATATTGTTTATAGTGCAATGTTGGACTCAGTCATCAAAACCTGAGCCATGTAAACAGGACAAACAAGAAGAAAAAATTAAATAAGATCACTTGTATTCAGAAATTTAAGAAAAAAAAAACCTAAACAAAATCAAAAAAATTAAATTTATTCACAACTAACTAGAATTTATTGGTTTCTTCAAAAAATTTTTTCAAACAATTTAAATGAGACTCAGTTTTTAGAACAAAATATATTTCATGCTTCTTTCAACAGTTGTATACTAAGCAATAAAAATAAAGTTTTAAATCTAACTTATATAGTGGAAATGCAATCAACGTAATTAATGATAATAAAGAAAAAAGTAATTAACAATACATAAGTACTTCTAATTACAATGCAACTAAAAAATAATAAAACAGAGCAACAACTTATAAAACAATTTAAGAAAACAATGAAACAGTATAATCAAAATCTTTATGTTTACACAACTTAGGTTTTCTTAATAAAATACAAATAGCCTCAAGTTTAATTAAATCCGAAATGTGAAAAAATTTTTAACAATTTTAAACCTTTCAAATTATAATTACTAGCACAATCAAGGTTATTTACTAAGTGTTCAGAAATAGCAGATCTTTTTGAAGCATTTATTACTCTAATAGATATAGTTTTTTTATTACTCATACAAAACTCATCGATACCCTGTTGGAATATGTTCTTTTATTCTTTTGCCAAATTGTCTTGAGGTCATCCCGACATAACTAGCTTCACAGAAACAGTTAAACTGGTAAACTACCATACTTTGTTTAAATTCTGCTATCGGATCTTTTCCTCCAGGTCTGAACATTGGTTTCGATATAAAAATAACAATCGGCTTGGCCGAATGATCCGTCCTACTTACTAATATACAAATCTCTCTTTCTAACACTCCTGAGTTCTTATTGACATAAGGCAATACTAAAGGAATCAAGCATTTCTCCGGCCCTACTGGCTTTATTTTGTTCAAACTATTAAGATGTAAGTTTATAATTTTATTAACAAGTTCTTGTGGATAACTATTTTTATTTAATATCAATTTTATCTGTTTTATTTCATCATCAAATAATTCTCTTGAACAGATCTTATGTGCTCGATGGCAAAGCGTTCTTATTAAATTTGTTTTTCTCTTCATGCTAAAGAATGAATGGAAGTTTAAGTAATTAGCAGTGAAAGTTTTCTTTCTAAAAACGGTTGTCAAAAATTGATTCTTGTGTCGTTTTACTAAAACATCAAGAAAAGCTAATTCATCATTGTTTTCCTTTTCTGAATTAAATTTTATTGAAGAATGTCTTTTGTTCAACACATTAAAAAGTTCATCTATCTCTTTCTCATCTTTTCCTAGTACAAAACAATCGTCGACATATCTATAATAAGTTACTTTGTATTTAGAGACCACCTTTCTTTCTATAAAGCCCATAAATATATTTGACAAAGTTGGCCCTAACGGGGATCCCATGGCTATTCCATCATGTTGGGAATACATTTGTGAATTAAATGTAAATTGTACACCACTAGTGGATAACTTTAAAAGTTCACAAAAATTATTTTTGCTTATTCTGGGTGTCTCAAGTCTATACAAAGTGTCAACACAAATATCCAATACCTCAAATAATGGTGAAAAAGTGTAAATAAGCGTGACGGTGGTAAAAGGTAGAAACTTTTTTTTGTGCTGTCTATTTATGTGATTTACCACGCAAAAAAGTTTAATTTTGCTTACTACCAAATTTTTATTTTTGATGTGCAACAGATGCAACCCTTTTGGATATGTTACAACGAATACAATTAAAACAAGTAAAATTTCATTGCACAGACTCAATTTCAATAGTGTATTTTTTGTAATAGGGACACTAAATTTGGGTGTGGTACTCAAGCTTAGGACAAACGTATATTTTGAATAGTTTTACAATACTAGCTGAATTAGTTTTAAATCTTATTAATGTTTGATAACATTAAGTTTGTGCAACTTTATATAAATAATTTATGTGTTCATTCCATTTTAAATTTTCAGAGATACATATTCCTAAATTATTAAAAAAATTAACTGTTGATATCTTAATTTTTTTGATTAAAATGTCAATGGGGCAATGTTTGTTTTTGTTAATGGTTAAAATTTTACATTTGTTAGGATTTAAATCAAGCTTTCTTATTTTTAGCCATTTATAAGTATTATCTAAATTCTAAAGTAAACTGTAAACAAATATTTGACTCACTAAATTTTTTTATATTATCTGCAAATAAACAAATTTCACTTGGAATGTCAATGTTTAAATTAAAATCGTTAATATAGATAAAAAAGAAGACCAATTACACCACCTTGTGATACTCCACTGAATATTGTAAAAGGGTCTGATAGCGTATTATTAATGAGTACTGTTTGTGATCTATCATTTTAATTTTTTTTGAACCAGTTTATTAAGCTTTTATGTAACCCATATATACTTAAAATTTTTAGTAATCTTTTGTGTGATATTGAATCAAAAGCTTTTTTAAAAATTTAAAAAGGATTACAAAAAATATACCTTATAAGTAAAAACTAATTGTTATGTTGTAATATAATATTATTTTAGTTAATCTTTTTTTTGGTTTAAGTAATTTATATACTGTATTAGTTCACAGTTTTTGTACTTTTAAGTAATAAACTTATTTGTTTACTAACTATGCAGGTTACTATTACAAACTCAGTTATATAAAGAAGAAGTACTTAGTGATTTACCTATATATAAATCAGTGTGTAATTCAATGAGTTTTACCAAACTTAACAACTTACATGGAGTAATTTATAAGAATTCTATGTTATACTTATCAAGTGACAGTTTTAATACAGTGAAACACAAGTACTTAGGTTAAAAGCTTGTAGTATATAGTAAACCAGTAGTATTAAATAAAGTCTTTAGTGTTACAGTTTTAAACAGTTAAACAGAATATTTTAGTATCCTATATTTAAAACGGATTAGTTTATTTAGACTTTTATAAAAACAAAATATATTTTCACAGTTCACATTAGTCGAATCTGTGTTTAAACAAGTAATATTTTATTGTATGATAAAAAAAACTTTACAACATGTAAAAAAAATCTAGTCTAAAATTTTGCAAGGACTACTTTAATGTTTTTGATATTATAATTTGTTTTAACTATTGTCTTGTATAGTTTGTATATTTCAAGGTAGACATAGGTGCTTGTCCAGTTTTATGTGGAAATGGGTTTGAAGGGGTTTTTCATGTTTTAAAAGGATATCTAATTGTAGCTAAAGTAAGTATGCAATAAAAAATCTAGTTTTTAGCTACACAAGGCTTTATTATTAATAACGTATAAATTACTTCTAGGACTCCGTTTATTTTCTTGAAAATGATGAAATTTCAGAAGTTGAATTAAAATTAAACGATGTCATAGTACCCTTTAGGAACATTTGCATAAACAAAATTGCTAAAGTTATAAGAGCCAACCCTTTGCAGATACCTTTTATTTCGTTAAGTGATATTTCTGACAGGATATTTGTGATGAATAATTGGTTTGGTAAGTGTTAATTAAAGATAATTTTCTATGAAACTTTGAATTTGAATAGTTACAGTTTTATGTAACTTTTTTATTTAGTAATATTTTTTGTCTCTAAGCAAACAATATATGCCTTTTAAAAAACACATTTTAGATCTTGGATCACCAAATTACAGCCCGCACCTGGGTCCAGCCTGTTTAGCACAAATACTAAATTAGATAACACTAATAATATTAGATAGCCTTAATAGTTTAAAAAGTTCTAAGAAAGTTGTTATGTTATTATTTGGTAGGTTGTACCATCATTTATCGGTAGAAAAAATATTAAAAAAAAAGTTTTAGTTTATTAAATAAAGAACTAGGTTTCTTATAAATAAGAGTAAATTGCTTTAGCATTTAGTTAGCGTAAATTAACAATTAAACTAAAAGTTTGTGTTCAATAAACTAACTAGCTAACTACAGTCGTAATGAAGTTTGAAAAGTTTAGTTTAATATAAAGTTTATAAGTAGTATGTATAATAATGTTATATCGACAATATTACTATTACCTAATGATTAATAGTTATTATAAAAATTCTTAGTTTATAGCTACTTTTCGGAGTCATCTTATTTCTTTATCAAAAACAAATACTTAGTAATTGAAACAAACATAAACCAGAATAAAATTAATACGTAATCAAAACTTACAATTAATAATCACTAAAAAGTAATTAATACAAAACGGATTGTTTTAACACAAAAAGTAATCAAAACAAAGCTAGTTATTTAAAAATTAATATTCAAAAATTCAAGCTAATTATTTGTTAATAAAGATTATAAAGAATACAAACTAATTGCAAAATAACCTTAAATCTTTCCAGCACAGTATACTCTTCTTTATTGGATTTCTTTTTTTCTTGATCGTAGTTAATTATTTAGGAAGTTGTACTTATAAAATTTTTAAAATTAAATAGATATAATTGGTGATATAGAAGTAGATATAGGTGCTCGCATAAATATAATTGGAAAAACATGGATAAGAACGAGGTTAACGATCGAGCTGCACTTAAACTTCATTATAACAAAAATCATCCAACTATATTTAAAGAATTTGAAAATGCTTTCACAATAACTTTTTTGGACAGCTCAGAAGATCAAGCAGAACTAGATTTTTTAGAAAGCAAATGGACAAATAAACTACAAGCTAAAATTAATATGAACAAAACAATACTACCTTTTTACAGATAAACAATCAAACTAAAAATTTTTTTAAATTTTTATAGTATACTTAAACTTATTTTTGTATATTCAAATTTGTGCCACAATCTTTCCAAAATAATTTGAATTCTCCTTTTTTATTTAAACCTTACTTTTAAAATTTCAATAAGTACGTAAAAATATTACTTTATCTCAAGAAAACTTATTCAAGTGGTATAAAATGTTATTATTTTTTACTTAAAATTAAAGATGAATGTTACGTCACTATACTGTATGTTTTCACTTTTTTATACTAAACTAAAAATTCTCTGTTCATAATTCTTATATCTACTTGAAAATGATTTTTTGAAACTAGTCGTAGATTTTTAAGCAAAAATATTGCAGATTTCTTTAAAAAATTTTAGAAGTACAACTTCCTAAATAATTAAAGATTATAACAAATCAAGTTCGCTGGAATATGAAATAAAAACTATTTGTACAGCACTCTTTCTTAATTGAACTGACATATGTTTCTCTCTGTTAAACAAGTTAACTCAGTTCCACTGAGTTGTCAATAGTTAGTTTTAGATGTTGAAGACTCCGTGGAGCTCTGTTAATGTTTTATGTTCTTTTATATCACAAATAGTTGCCTTTCAGACTCACCAGTATACTCATTGTTCAGATCACCTTGACACGTGAAATTTTAGACTATGCAACTTTAATATAAATGATTGATAGAATCTGTGTAAAATTATTATTTTATTTCTTCACTGTTTTGTACGCTCGATGTATCTACAATTGTTTTAGTAATGTTTTTTCATTTCTCGTTTTTACCATTTTTATTTTCTTATGAAAAATTGTTTATTCATGTTTTTTGGTATTTTTATTCTCGTTTGTCTTAAAATTTATTTATGTTTGTGTTTGTTCATCAATAAATTTTAGTTGGAAAAATTTTATAAGTTGGAAAGATTTCTCCGCTAAAATTCTTTTATTTTTAGGCATTCAATATATTGAAACTTTCTAACTCTCACGAGTTTTACTACATAAGCATATCTATACTTATGGGTTTTCTATACGTTAAGGTAATACATTTGTTGTCTTTTGTTCTTACTTGTGTGTCCAGACAAGGTAATTTGTTTTCTTTACAGGTTTGATTTGTGAACTTCATATCTTCGTGAATTTTATTGAGTTTTTTCATGAAATTTCTGTATCTGTGATGTATAATCGAAATTGCAATATAATTCGTCTACGTATCTATAATACATTTTAGGATTCTTATTTTTGTTTAGTAAAACTATGTTTAAATGACTGAATCAGTTCATTTAGGTCAGGCAGTTAGACACAGATTTGCTAAATAAACACCCGATTAAAAGTACAATAAATCAGGGGTCGATAGCCTTATTTAAAAAGCTGGAAATTTTTTATAAATGTCTTGGAAAAAAATTAAGTTATTTTGCTAATTATTTTTTAACTAATAAGTACATTGCTGGATGAATTTATCCTGCAGGCCGCAGTTTACTGACCCCTACACTAAATGCTACTTTAATTAAGAAGATAAGAAATATTTTTAATGAATGTTTTTTTAATAAAAAAAAATCCAAGGACTTTTAGATCATCCTGTTTAGTATTTTATTTTTATAGTTGTTAAAAAAATTATGATAAATTTATAATTTTTATAATATAACGATCAAGTCAATATCTAAAAAGTAAACTAAGTAGTATACTTTTTTTTTTGTTTAAAAATAAGTTTATTTCAAAATGCGAAACTTAATAATTGTAAATTTTATTTTTTGTACATCAGCTGAAGATTGTTTTGCATAAAACATATGTACCATTTTAATTTTTGCATTTAGAAATCAATTTATTTATTTAAGAACTATTTTCAGTGGGATCAATGAAATGTTTATTTTATTAATTGAACTAATTCTGTATGTATATACCAGGGGCGTGTTTAGAATATTTTGAGTAGGGCAGCACAATTAAATTGTTTAATAATAGAGTATTTTCTAGTTCTACTATAAAAGTTCTACTATTATGTTTCAATATTTGTTTATTGTTATGTAAATAACAGACCTCCTTTTAACTTTAATTGAATTTTTTCTTCCAATGAAAGATTTCAAACAATGTTATTTACTTCTTTAAGTGATGCGGCACTATGGTAACTTACTTACTCTGTGAAAATTTAATCTGCGAAATAACAAATAATAATTAGAAAAGAACAAATGTTTATAAATAAAATGTTAGTAATTGACAACTAAAAATCATTTCTACATATAAAATCCACTCGATTAATTTTTTTTTATTTCCATTACAGTTAAATACTTTTGTTAAACATTTTGTTTATTTTTATGTCTTTTAACTTAAATAGTTCGAAATGCCACTTGAAAAAAATTCTAGCCTTAAGCTTTAGTAATAAATTTAAATGATAAATAAATATAAAATATTTTTAGCTAATTAAAGTTTTGAAGAAAATATTTAAATGTCACTATATTAATGTCGTGGTCAAATAATTGAAATGACATGGTCAGTATTTAATGAATAATAAAAACCAATACTTAAATAACAATACAATAACATCTATATTATTATGAAAATATAGTAAAAAATTAAAAGAGTCTACTTTAGTATAACCCAATTTTCAATTGATATGTAATTAAGAGCATAGGAGGTTTAAAACACTTTTTTTCGAAATTTGGTCTTATTTTATAAATTTTTTATTAAGCTACAAGATGCTTTTTAAAGATTATAAAAATTCAAAATAATTTTTGAGATATAGCGGGTCAAAGTCAGAGGCAGTAATAGGATCCTTATGGGAGGCAAAAACTAAAACGGCAAAAATAGACTATTTCACTAAAAATCTATCTTCTCCTACGTTTTTTGAGACCTCAAAATTTCAGGAAGTGTACCTTGATATATTTAGAAAATTCTGTCAGAAAGAATTTTAAAAAAGTTAAAAATAAATATTTTATATAAAAAATAAACAAAAAAAACAGTTATTTTTTTATTTTTTGGTTATAAAATATTTATTTTTTAATTTTTTTTAAAATTCTGTTCCGACAGAATTTTTTAAATATATTAAGGAACACTTCCTGAAATTTTGATGTAGTTATCTCAAAAAACGTAGGAGAAGATATATTTTTAGTGAAATAGTCTATTTTTGCCTCCCATAAGGATCCTATTGCTGCCTCTGACTTTGATCGGCTATATCTGAAAAATTTTTTTGAATTTTTATAATCTGTAAAAAGTACTTTGTAGCTTTGTAACTTTATAAAATAATATCAAATTTTGAAAAAAATGTTTAAAAAAAATAAAAAAACAAAGATTAAAAATCAAACTTGTTATTAAGCTTTCAAAGCCCTGAGCATTAAACTAAATTACAGCACCATACATAAACTACTATGACTTAAACTACATATATATTGTATAATAAGTCAAAGAATTAATTATTTTTTTAGAAAAGAGCAGTCAGATATCTAAATTAAAGATGTTATACAGATCTTTTAAATATATAGTAGTTAAACTATTTAATAAACTGCGGGTTTGTGTTTAACATGAAAGATAAAATGTAAAACATAAAACAACAAGGTGGTTATATGCTAAGTATTAACCTGCAGTAAAAGAACACCTTTAGCCGAACTATTGGGCGTAGTAGGTAAAAAAGTACGGTTTTACAGGTTTCCAATTAAATTTGGAACTAACACATAAAAAATATGAAGAATATATAGTCGGAGAAAAGAAAGTGACATGCATGAAATAAATGTATAAATGAATAAAAACTATATATTAATTTAGAATATTTATAATACAAAAAAACAACTAATTTTCGGTATGTTTACCTAGTTTCAAACGTTTAACACGCTTCATCAGAACAAGATAAAGCACTTTTTTGTTCTTTTATTTGCTTTCTGGTATGTCAGATTGAATTTGTAGTTGGCAGATTTTAGTGCTGATTGATAATTATGTTTTATACAGTTAAATGATTCTTCTTTACTTGATAAAATGATTAAATAAAAATCAAAATCTTAAATTCTCCACATCCGGTTTCGCCCCTGGTTTGTACTAAGTTTTTGTGCACTGAAGACAGAAACTCAATCAGACTTGTGTAATTTAGTAGAATTAAATAGTAATGATTTTTATTAGATCTCAAATAATATTTTGTAGTTTTCTTCTTCATAATATATTTTTTACCATTTTTTTCTATAATAAGTGTTTAACCTCTCTAGAAAATCAAGAAGTTTCTCAGCTAAAGTTTAGTGAACTAGTTGATAAAAAAGAAATGAAAATATCAGACTTTTTTATTGACAGAACTTGTAAAATTCAAGATTTAAAAATGTTGATGAACAATAAACACTTCAGTCTATTTGTTTTAATAAAATGCAAAACAGTTTATAGACTAATCGAAATAAAAAGTTAGTTTTGTGAGACATAGTTTCTTTAATTAAATTTCATATTATATGCAGTAACTTTTAGATACTGAAATAGTTTGGGAATTATTTATAGAATTTCCGATAAAAATACCTCAATCAGAATGTAAGATGGAAGATAGTTTTCTATTTTTTAGCTCAAGTTGGTCTCAAATCGGTAAAACTTGTTTTTTATTATTATCTACAAACTTCTTTCTTATTTTTTACACAACTTAAAATCAGTTGTAAATAATTAATAAGTTTTTATCAATGTTTTTAGTGTAGTTATATCAATGTTTAAATATTTAATTCTTTGTTAAATGTTATAGAAAACTAATTGTTATAAATTTTGATTGCTTATAAATTCAGCCACATTTATATAAAAGATAATGTCTGAAAATTATTATTTATTAATAATGTTTGACAAAGGTACGAACAAAAATAGTTCGTTGGAATATAAAACCAGTTTGCGAAGTATTTGATTCCGGTTGTAGGGAGTTATTTGGCCCTTAACGTCTGGCATGTACGAGTAAAAAGTTTTCAACAGCTTTATGTTGAAAGTTTTGTGGTACAGATTCGCAATAATTTTGTTATCAATTTCTAGGAAACGTCTGTCAATTTATCTCTTGACTAACAAACAAAATTGTGGCGTGAAGTATACGATGGTTTTATTTTCTTTTTGGTGCTTTTTTACCAACCTTATACTTCAACTCGTGCGTGTGACCTTTTGTATTTAACGCATTATGGTAGTGTTTTTCCCCCCTGTAAAATGAGTTTTGTTCCTTAGATATATTTTTAAATTTTTTTTGGATGGATTTTTGAACTTGATTCACAACATATCGTGGGTGGTTTGATTGAACATGAGATATGTGGCTTTGAAAATTTGGCTTTCTGAATGGTGAGTAAGAGTCCTTGCACAGGTCTAGTGCTAATTTTACAAGATTGGACTATATAGTCATTTGAAAATTAAACCTCTTGAACACTTTTCTAAGTCTTTTTGAAAGCCGCTCTATAATTGAACCATACTTATTTTCTACGATCGCTAAACCGTCGTCTCCGTTAAGTCAAAATTTTTGGTGCTCAATGATATTTTCCTTCTCTATTTAATACTGAATGAGCAACCCGACTAATTTGCATTTTTCCGCACCTTGTAGAGAGTCGTTCTTTTTTTAAATTTACTGAGCATACAGAAGAAATATACAATACATTTTTATAATACTTTATTTATAACTTAAAGTCTACTGTTTTGATATGAACAGTTTTATAGTAGTAGGAGTTAGTAGACCATTATTGCGATAAAGATATTATAAGTGTATAGTTTTTTTGGAGTAGATAATTATTTTTTGGTTTTATATGCAATTAAACTTTTGTAAGATTTGAAGCTACATTGAAATGTTAATAAATCTTGTTTGAAATTAAGGCCATAGGAGGGGGGAGTCCAACTATCTTTTTTTACAGAAATTGACATCAGATCTTTTTTAAAAGATATATATATATATATTACAGGTTTGCCAAAACACCTGAAATAGCCTGAAAAAACCTGGAGTCTGACGATTTAGGCTAAAAAACCTGGAATTTGAGAAACTTAACATGTTCAGTAGTAAAATTTAGATTTGACACAAAAAATCTATCATATAGATATCTTTTTTTGTCATCATCAAAAAGTTTTTAAATTTTTTGTTTAAAAAACGCATTTAAAGTAGCTTTACAGTATTTTTTCAATGTTTTTATGCTATTTAAGACAGTTTCTTACCTTAATATAAATTTAAACTAAAAATAGACCTAAAAGTTTGTACTTTTAAAAACCTGGAGGAAATTTGAAAAACCTGAAGAAAATTTTCCAAAAACATTTGGTAACCCTGTGTATAACATCAGAACAAAAAATATCAATTTCTTTCTAAGATATTGTCAGTTGTGTAAAACGTTTTTATTTCAAACGTATGGAGGAAACATTTATTATTGCTGATTTTCTTGACATTTGAAAAATGTTCTCAAAATATATTTTCTCTTTTATTTTTCGATCAATTAATTTCAAATTATCAGGAATTGTTTGTTGCATTAGTAGAAAAAATCTTATTATGACATTTAAAAAGGATAAAAATTTAAGAATTTTATGACTAAAAAAACATATTTCTTAATCAATACTCAAAAAAGAAAATATACATAAGTTAGATATGTTTATTATGTAGTTAAAATAAATCTGAAAAAAAGTTCAGAACGATTCCTTGAAAACTGTAAAATAAAAAATTCAAATGAAATAATCTTGTTTTTGTCTTTTTACTTTGGTTCTTCCATAAGGAACCTATTGAGCACTCCGACTTTTTACCATTATTCCTCAAAGACTAATTTTAATTTTATAAAACGGTAAAAATCAACTTCTTGCTAAGTTACTGATCTAAAAATAATGATCAACATGTAAAAATATGTGCCTATCTCACCTCACCCTATGGCCTTAATGGTGGATGCAAAATTTTATAGTACCGTATAAGTTATTTATATCGCTAGACTATTTAACAGCTCCAAGAACAATTATTTATATTTATAGCTAATAAAATTGGCTGTCATAACCATTAGAAATCTTGAGTAACCAGAAATTTACAATTTAGGCAAAAAAAAAAACATTGATAAACCGGAAATTTGAAGAATTTGTGAATTCTTTGAAAGAGTTGGAACAAATTAACTAAAAAACTAAAATTGTACAAAATCATTAAAAAACAGGGAATTTTAAACAAGTTTTACGTGTAGAATAATAAAATTTAGATAAGAAATAAAACTATATGCCATATAAATTTTATTTTGGCTTTAATCAGATATTTATTTAATATAAAACACATTTAAAGTAGCATTAGAGTATATTTTAAATATTTTTATACTTTCTAAAACTTTTATAACCTTAAATTTAATTTAATAACGAAATTAACCAAAAAGCTTGTATTTTAAATGGTCTGGAAAAAATTCAGAAAACGGAGATTTTTTCCTAAAACAAGGTGGCCAAAAAACTTGGAATCCTGGAAAAACCTAGAATTTTTGAAAAAAAAAAACTTGAAAAACTTAACATTTTAAACAATTTATACATGTTAAGTAGTAAAGTTTCGATTTGACACGAAAATCTATAATATGAATAAAAGTTTTATGTCATCATCAATTTTTTTAATAAAAAACTCATTTAAAATAGCTTTACAGTTTCTTTTCAATGTTGTTATACTATCTAACACAGTTTTTTACCTTTAATTTAATTTTAAACTAAAAATACACAAAAAACTTTCAAAAACCTGGAAGAAATTTCTCAAAAACATTTGACCACCTTGCTAAAGTTTACTCAAAGTTTTAAAATTCATACACCAGATTTTTATAATTAAGTTAAGATTAGACTGACAAAAGTTTGAGAACGACTGTTCAAAAGCTGTAAGAGAAGAAGATAGATATTTAAATAATTTTTAATTTTTCGAAAAAAAAACTTCAATGAAAAAGTTATGATTACATTTGTATTGAAAACTTTATTTTAAATTTACTATATCTCAAAAATTACTAAAAATTTTCTTATCGATAAAAATATTCTTATACTGTTGACAACTTTTAATTTTAGTAAAAAATGTTTTTACTCCCACATGCCTTTAACACTTACATTACACCATACATAACTTATAAGTTAAGTTGCTTGAAAATTACGACTTTTTATATTAAATAAATTTGTTTTTAATTTTTATAGAAACTGAAATTGATGTTGGAATTATAGTTGAAATGGACCGCGCTGAACCATTTATATACCTGGTTGGCTACAATGTTTTGGTTTTAGATCTTAGATCTAAAGTGATTGGTATTGCTTGTAAACATGGTATAGTTTTACACTTTGAAAGTGAAATAATTCATTTTGTTTCAACAAACAAGTACAATTTATTTGTTGCATTGATGAAGAATGGAACTCTTTTAGAGGGTGCTTTTAACGGTGTTATAGATATAAAAATTAAAGTTTTACAGCATAATGTAGCAGGATTAGCAAATGCTTATACTGAAAAATTACTTTCTGTATCACATGACAGAACTGGTGTATTTTTTGCTTTGTTTGTTCGTGAAAATGGTAGGCTGAGAAAGGTTGAACTAAAAAGAAATTCTTATGGATCTGATAGTTAGTTTATTTTATGTTTAGATACAAATTTTATTTATAAATATTTTGAACTCTTTACATTTAAAAAATACACAGTTATTTTTATTATGTACATTTATAGATCGATAATATTTAATTAAATACTTGTAAAAACTTATGCTTTTTATAGGAACTTTACTTATGAATATAGAGTGTTCTGAAAATATATGGCAGCTACTCTTTACCGGAAAATTTACATTAAATCCGCCTAAATTATTAGATAATAAAAATACAGTATATAAACTTGATGCATCTTTCATAAATATAATTCGTTTGTACAGCTTAAAGTCGCAAAAAGTTCTAAGTTATGTAAGTTAATTGTACTTTTATTTTTGTTTGTATACGATCTTTCATATAAATTTGTATAATTTTATTAGTTAGCTAGTACATTCTCGCTGATCCGGCCATGTTGGGCAAGCTTTTTTATAATTATGGTCAGATAAGTCTTTGGCCGGACAGAAACAAAACATCGTTTTTTTTTTATAACCTACTTCTTTTGTATTATGCAATGTATTTATTGAAACACACACCAAATTTTCTTTTAATTTTTGTACAGTGCATCCTCGCTAATCCGGTTATGTTAAATAAGCTTTTTTGTAATTATGACCAGATTAGCCTATGGCTGGGATAAGAACAAATCATTGTTTTTCTTTAAATAATCTACCTCTTTTATATTACAATATGTATATAATAAAATACACACTGAGTTTTATGTTATTTAATGTTTTTTTTTTTAACGAACCAAACAATTGAAACAGGAAAAGTAAACGAAACAAGACTTTGATAAAGTTTAAAATCAGTTTAACGAAAACAAGTCATATCATAAGCAACTTTTAAAATGTAATTTAGAATTTAGATATTTTAATTAAATCTTCTTCTCGTCGTAAACTGACCGTATTGGCCAGGATGTACTAAATTAGTTTTTTCATTTTTAACTGTGTTTTTAATGCTTATAGTTATTCAACTCAACGTCGTACTCTAACAATGATTGGTTAAAAATACCTTTGGGTAATCGTTATATGAATTTTGATGCAGATGTTGGTATTACTGATTTGTTATACTTAACTTCATTTAAAAGTTTTTCTTCTGATGTAGCATATTACTCACCACACTATGATGTTTGCTCCATGAAAAGAACATTTATTCTTGACCGATTCGATACTTTTGTGTAAGTTATATTAAAAATATGGGAACAGGTCAAATATGCACGAAGGGACACTTTTGCATAAAGACTTTTTTGCAACAAGACTTTTTTGCACGAGAGATCATTGTTGCACGAGAGTAAAGAAAATAAATTAAGTAAAAAAAAAAACTACCGACCGAGGGTAAGGGTTAGGGGCAAGAGTGATAGTAAAAATTAAAAAAAAAATGCTTTAAAATAAATAAACTAAAAAAAAAAGTTACTGACTGAGGGTAAGGGCCAGGGGTAACAGTGATAGAAAAAATCCTTATTAAAGTTATTAATAAAAAAGAAAATAACATTAAAAAAAACAAATTAAAAAACAACAAAATGAAGAAAAAAAAACTACCGAGGGTAATGATTAGGGGTAATAGTGATAGTAAAAAAAAATGTAACTAATTAAACTTAATAAAAAATTTCAACCCGTGCAAATGAGACCCCTCGTGCATAATTGACGCCGTGCAAAATTTCTTAGTGCAAAAGCGTCTTCGTGCATATTTGACCCTTCGTGCATTTAAAATTCCTACCCTAAAAATATAGTTTTTACTCTTTAATTATTTCAAAAAAATATCTTTTTTCTATTGCTGTCTTTTTTATTGCTATATTTTGAAAAATATCATTTATTAATCCTTATAATAAAAAGCAAACACAAGCATAGTGTAAGCAAGAAACTTTCACATAACGATATTTCCTTACACAAAAACAATATGTATTATTTATATATATATCACAATAGTCTATCAAAATCTATTAGTTGATACTTGTTATAAAAATCTAGATTAACTGTCGAATTAAAGTACCTTGGACGAAATAGGTTTATAAGAAACGAAGATATTTCTGTTAAAGCTGTTAACACAAAACCTGATCTTATAAGTGTTAGCACCCAAAGATTTGGTTTAAATTATTATGTAAGTTTTATGTTTCAAAATGCTCAAGTTTATTTTTAAAAAACTTATTTTTGTAGATTACATTTAAAGGAAATAAGTTGCCTCAGAGAGATCCTGGTAATAATATTCAAACATCTACAATTTCTTTATATACATCAATCCAAGGTTATTCTGATGTACACTTAGGTAAGTCAACTTTTTAAACGATATCGAAAAAATTGAAATAACTAGTATTTGCTTTGTGATCCAAGAGTGAAAATACCTATACTAATATATTAAAACACTTTTTTTAACATTAATTTTAGATTAAACATACTATTTAAAATAGTTTTGTGAAATACACAAACAAGTTATCATTTTTACTTGTTAAAGCAACACTGTAATAAAATTTATTTTGTCTACAAAGAGTAAGATTTCTATTTAGTATTCAAACAGCCTCCATTTTAATTAAGTCAAAAATGCTACAATAACTTTTAGTTATTTTAAATCTGTCCAAATTAACATTTTAAGCATTACTTTGATTATCACTAAATGTTCTGCAATGGACGATTTTCTTACTGCATTCAGATTTCTTACTGCATTATTACATATTTTTTATTCAGATGATCTCAAAAGCTTATCAACACAAGTAGGTATATGTTTAGGGTACATGCAGGGTTCCCACTTCCCTATAAATTTGCAATATTCTGAAAAATCCTCCTAAATCCCTCGAAAAATTGAAAAATATGTGAAAATCCCTAGAAATTCTTTTTTTTTCATTGGTGATTGAAATTTGAAAGCAAAAACAGCAACACCGCGTGGTGAAAAAAACTCATAAAAAATTTAGTTATTATTTTTAAATCAAAATCTTTGTAATTTTAGTATTAAACAGAATCTATTACACTACCTAGCGGATAAAATTTTTCATTTTAAATACCAAATACAATTTATCTAATATTTGCATATTTAATTGAGATTAGAGCACAAAAATCCTCGAACTTTCTTTTTAAGACTGTGCTTTTAAACGGTTAATAACATATTTTACTTTATTTATCTTAGAACCATTGTATCTTATGTTTGTATACGTTTAAAATTCATTGTTTTTTTGATAATTTCGCTATATAGTTATTTGTCTTAACTAAAAAAGAATGCTCAATTTACTGGGATGTAAAGAGCTTATTTAAATAGATTTATGCAAATTATATATTTTATATTTTTATTATATAAATTAATAAATATATCATAAGATGTAACGTTAAAAGGCGTTAAATCCTAGAGATCCTGATAAGCTAAGCTTATCGGAATATATACCACAGATGTTTTTGTGTCAAAACTTTATACCGACTAACGGCGTTTCACTGCTCTCAAATAAATTTAAGAACAGATCTACGGAGTCTATAAAATATTAACACACATTAGAAAAAAAGCATGTATAATTGTGCATAGTGTTTATGTGAGTAGTAACTATAAACGAACTTTATGGTTTAAAAACAAAGTTTGGAATAAAATTATAAAAGTATAAAATTGTCTACAAAAATTACAACTTTAATAAATTCACATACTAACCTCAAAAAAGCTCTAAGAATAGGCAAGTTTTAAAAAATGAAAATTATATTAAGTTTTGCAGAAATGTTACGTCATAATAAATTTTACAAATTAATTAATAATTTATGCAGCTTCAAAATATGAAGTATTAAATTTGTAAGTTGTTGTGATTGTAAATGTGAATGTTGTGAAATAAATAAGTGCATAAGTAGACAGAGTTATTTAAAGTAGAATCGTCGGTTGTGGGGACAAATATTCGATAAATCTTGCCGCTTGTTCAGAAGTAGGTCTTTATCTTCTGCTGCTCTTCGTGTATTGCAAGTTGGGCAAATTCTACTTACTCCGTTGGATGCATGTTTGATCTTTGAAACAATACTCCACTCCATGTTTGGCCTTTTACCGTACCTGTGAAAAAAGCTCCAGTCATAATCCGATATACGCGTGCTTTGTTTTTTATTTATAATTTTAAAAGAATGTTTATGGTTAGCATATTAATCCTTGAAACTACCTGCTGTACTTCCGATATAAATTTTATCAGGGCCCTTACTTTCAACTTTAACTTTATAAATTACATTTTTAATTAAACAATTACTATTAAATGGGCAGTTATCTTTATTTATTTTACGGCAATTACACGTTTTAGGCATATTACTTAACTTATCACTATTAGGCTTAGTTGGTTTTGAATATTTATTTATAGTTTTATTGTTATTCATTTTACTTACACTTTTAGCGCTATTATCACTTACTTGTTCTAAGTTTTCTTTTATCATTTTAGCAATACTTATAGTTATACGTTGATTATTATAATCTACACTATTATTAGCACTATTGATATGAATATTTTCGTTATCATTAATATTAAAATTATCATTACAGCTTATATATTTTATGTTTAAAGTTTTAATATGTTTTACATTATTGTTACCATAATTAAAATTACCACTATTAGGATTATCATAATTACTACTGTTATTATCACTACTATTAAAATTATTATTATTATTATTATTATTATTATTATTATTATTATTATTATTAGTATAATTAGAAATATTATATTTATCTGCGTTATTACTAACTTTATTACTAGAATTATTTTTTGTATTAGCTATGATATTTCTATTTTTAAATTTTGAAGTTACTGTTTTATTGAGCGATTGTATTAAAGTTTTAACATTACTCATGCAACTATAAGAAATTTTAAATGTCTTTTTATTAAAAATTCTATTATTAAAGTGGCTATCGGGGAAGTGTTTATCGACTAGCTTTAAAAATTCTTTACCTAAGTTTATATTAACTGAAGAGAAATATGGAGGATTATACCACATTATATGTCGGTTACGCGGTTTTTTGCGTTTTTTATCTACATCTAATTTTTCATATTTTAATTTACATTTAAAACCTCTATTTTTAAATTCAGTTTCGTACGGTGCTTTTATTTCTTTAAATATCCTTTCATTTGAAAAAAGGGTACTTAAACGTTTTTGTGTTATTACTGGGAGGCATTTTTTTACATGACAAGGGTGGTAAAAATTAATATTAATAAAGTTTAATAAAGAATTCGGTTTACGGTACGAACGTTAAGTATTATTAGATAAATTTAAAGTAACATCTAAAAAATTCGTTATTTGCGCTCCTATTTCTAAAGTAATTATAAAACCGATATCAGACATCAATCTAAACGTTGACTTTTTAATCTTTTCGTAAACAAGAGGTTTTGAAAGATCAATGACACCAAGTCCATCATCTCTATACAATCCACAATTATCAAAAATACTTTTGAGTTTATCTAGAATGTATAACCCTACAAGATCGCATACCTCCGCTCCATAAAAACTACCCATTGGTATATCAAAAAAACTATCGGTATCATTTTTCTTCCATACATCATCACTCGAAAAAAGTAAAGAGTCACACGAATGGAATATAATGTCTATATCTGATTTATTAAAATTAGAAAATTGGGATGCACAATCTAGTGCGTTAATTAAGTGCGCTTTTGTAATAGACGGATAAAATTCGACGATATCAAAGCTAATAAAACTTATTATCCGTCTATTACAAAAGCGCACTTAATTAACGCACTAGATTATGCATCCCAATTTTCTAATTGTTTTTTTATAAAATTTTTTAAATACACATTTTTTGGATCCAATTTCCTTGTATCTTTATAAACCAATTAAGTGAAATTTAATGGTTCTACTTACTAGCTCTGGAGGATAACCATTTTTACATTACAATATTTCAATGTAATCAATTTCTTCTTTAAAGAATTTAGGCAAACATATTAAATGTGCACGATGACACAGAGTCTTCATTAGGTTGTTTTTGCGTTTTAACCAACAATGCGAATGAAATTAAGATAATGTTTAGTAAAAGTATCTTTTCTAAAAGCTGTAGGAACAAATTCAGTATTACGTCTTTTCACTAGTACATCCAGATAGGATAACTCATTGTTATGTCTTTTTGAATAGTACATATTATTGAGTTATTTTATTCGTATATTGACTTAATTAGCTCTAATACTGTTTTCTCAGAAATGTATCTAGGTTTAAGTTTATTACATTGTGTTTAAAAAAGTAAATCTTTGTAATTCCTGAAACAAGGAAAGGATAAATTTAAACCTTAAAGCAAAATTTTCTTGTCCAGAAAGCTGTTTAGACGAACTATTGTGTAATGTTTGTACTACATTCGGACAAAGTACCAAATTTTAATGAAACTAATCTGGTAATGCATTTTATTTTTCTTTGTGAATTTCTCTTTCTGTTTACTAATTACCTGTTCAATAAGGTTTTTATAAATACGGCGACGTTTGAGTTTTCAGCTAAATTTTTTTTACACTTGGTAATACCACAAAAACACAAAGTGTAAAGTTTAAATTAATAATGATAATTTAAATAAACTCTCACCTCGGCGGAATTCGATTTTCTGAAAACCATCCCAATGTGTACTGTATGGGACCCAAAAAATTCGAATTAGAATTTTTAGCTGGAAGTTTTTTTTACATGTAGCCCTTGTTTCTTGATTTTATGTAATTCTTATCACTTTTTGTAAGTTTTCTGGAATTCCCTAGTTTTTTAAAGTCAAAGCATGGTTGGGGACGGGTCACTTTCGCACGAGTGAAATTTTTGCATAAGAGAAAAAAAACTAACCGGACAAGGGTAAAGATTAGAGGTGACAGCAATAGAAAAAAAGTTAATAAGAAAAATAGAAAACTGACCAAGGGTAAGGGGGAACAGTAATAGTAAAGAAAAAGAAAAGTAATAACACGAAGAAGAAAAAAGTTACTGACCAAAGGTAAAAGGGTTAGGGGTAAGAGTGATAGTAAGAAAAAAAAAGAGGGAAATTAATTAAAAAAAGTTTCAACCAGTCTTCGTGCTAAAGTTTCCATGGTCCTTTTTGACCCCTACCTAGCATGGGTTATATACAAATTAATTTCTTTTGTGACAACAGTTATATCAGTCTAACAACAAGACAGCTTAAGAAAAGAGCTGAGAAAAATATACCTACTTGGGCTTATAAGTTTTTGAGGTCATCTGAGAAGAAAAGAAATATGTGAAAATTTTGAAAGCGTTAAAAAGATCGTCTATTTTTGAACATTTAGTGAATAATCAGAGTTATGCTGAAAATGTTAATTTGGAAAGGTCTAAACAGTGCTTCTGAACCTTATTCTAGTGGCGGAACCCTTTTCCAAAGTTCAACTTTTCCGCGGAACCCCTAACTTTAATTTTACATAAAATCTAAAATTTTTACATAAATTTTTAAACTTCGAAAGGCTTCGCGGAACCCCTGAGAGGCGTCGCGGAACCCTATATAATTCATATCTCCCACCAAGGATTGATAACTCTGTCTAGTTCTGTTTTGTATCAAAAAAGATTTTTAATATCTTAAACATCTAGTTTTGTAACTATTTCAAAGTTAGAATATTATTTTAATTAAATTTTGAAAAACTCAATTTCGCTGTATATATTAATAAAATTAAGAAGTTTAAAATATTACAACGCTGTCAAAGCCTTCGTTCAAATTTAGTTTGCTAAATTTTTTCTGGATGTTTGTTTCTCTTTACAACTGGTAGTATACACATCTAATCACGAATTCATAATATTTATCTAATGTAAATTCAAAAGTTTAATACTACAATATTTCTTTCTTTGGTAGCTTATTAAACTAAATCATATTTCTCATATTAATAAAAATGACCTTAAGACAAAATTGTTTTAAATCAAAAGATAGTTCAAACATCTGTTAATGCAAAATATTATAGTCTTTACTATAATATATTTCTAGACATTTTTACTGATGAAATTTTTATTTACAGCTATTTTTTTGACCAAGTTTTCACCAAAAAAGTTTAAAACTTTTTAGATGTTTTGAGAATAAAAAATATTTTTTGTAAATAAAGACAGTATTCTTCCAGTTTTTAAGCCAAAAACTTTGTTATAAAGATGCAATTTTTACTTTGGTATTTGAAATTCGAAATTACTTTGTAAAAAATTAGAAACAAATTAGTATAAGATAACAGTTTTTCTGTAGTTGAAAAGTAAAATTATTTGCTTTATAATTAAAAATATATAGTCTATGTCTGTATGGTTTTTATAAACAAATGTAATAATTTAATCAACTTTTAAATAGAAATAGACCAAGACTAACTTTTATTTTAACGAAAAATAAACGTTTAATAAAACTAGAACAAACACAAATAAAAACTAGAAACTATGCAACTAAAATCGAAAAGTAAAATAAATTATTAGATGGTACAAAGAGATAAACTAAGTTATACCCTTTTACAAGTTAAAATTAAATGTTGACGCATTAAACCTAAACAATATTGTAACATATATTACATTTGTACGTAATGAGGGAACGGGTTAAATATGCACGATTACATTTTTACACCAATGGACACTTTGTGCAAAGTTGACGCCGTGCAAAAGTGTCTTCGTGCATATTTGAACCTTCGTGAAAAAGTGTCCCTTCGTCCACTTTAGACACACGCAATGAAGTTAGAGATTTTATAATAAATATAGCCAAAATATTTTTCACCGATAATAGTATTTTAAATCATTCATTCAGAATAAAAATTAGAAATTGAATATAATCAAAAAAAAAAAAAAGTAAAAAATATATGTAATGAATCAGCGTACGCCATTTTTTTATCAAAACACATAAACTTAAAAATAAATACAGTAGACTACCGCTTAAGTACGCACTTTTTTTTGGTACGCACCCCGCCTTAAGTACGCACTTATCAAGAAAGGCAAAACCGAGAATCTATCATCATTTCAGCATTTTAAATCGTAAGAAGTTCCCTCATATTATCACGGGAGACATATGTTGGCTTTGGTGGTGCAACTTTACCTTTATCCTTTGACTTATTCCATAGAGTCATTTTCTGACGCTTTCCACCCATTTTTCTAAACTTCTCTAAATTTTTCTAAAATTTCTAAATCTTTTTTTATTCAAAAACTTTCAAAATATCTGCAAAAGAAAGGCTAATTTTAATGTGACATAATATAACACTAGTTAGCCACAAAAACTAGTTACAAATTTTATAAAGTCAAAATAAGCATATAAAAAGAAACAACAACAACAAAAAACTTAAGTTAAAAAAAAGTGTGAGCTGCTTGGTTTTCTTTCTCTGCGAGCCCTGTTCAATTAAGGCTGCTTTGTTAAGCAAACGTTGATATTTTTCATGGGTGCTTTTTAGCGTGTGATAGAGCTCAGGAGCTATACCAAGTGATGCTTCACTAGAGAGCTAACACTCTGTTTCAACAGCTTCAGTGTATAGCTTGGTGTACCCACGAAACTGACATTTACTAGATCCTGCAGCCATCTCATCATTTTCTTCATCATGAAAGTGAGTAGTACCTCTTTCTAGTTCATCAACTGCCTGTTGATTTTCAATCGTAATTACTTCAGCATACTCTGGACTGTTTTCGTCGTCAATTTGCACGAACTGCTCAATTAGTTGATGATTGATTTCAACTTTCATTTCGTAGAACAGGTGTACAAGGTCTTCAACATCTACCTCCTTTGCAGGACTTGAGTCATCTTCTTGATCAACAAATTGAATTTTTAGACCAGCTTTCCGAAAGCAATTTTGGATCGCTTTTGCTGTCACGTTATTAATTTTGCAGATTAGAATTATTTATTAAATGTTATTTAAAATAAATGACTTGTTTATTTGGCTTAATTATTTGGTGGCTAGTTGTAAGAAAGAAAACAAACAACTAAATTTCATATTATACTATGTCCACAAAAAGTACGCACTACCCGTGCTAAGTACGCACTTTTTGGTTGAGTCCAATTTGCGTAGTTAAGCGGTAGTCTACTGTAAAGCAAGCATTTTTACATACCTTTCCGACTATCCCTACAGGAAAGTCTGCAGGGAGTATAACAACTGCTAAATTAACTAGTTTTTAAGAACCACATTTTGGACCAATCGCAACAATTCTTAAAAATTGACAGCCTCTAACCTATTACTAGTTGTTTAAAAGCTTAAAGTATATACTATAACATAATTTCTATAGAAGAACGAACTTCTCTTAATTTTTTAGAAATAACCAGTTTTAATTTTTTTCTATATTTCCGATGTTAAATTTCGTTCTATAGAATTAAATAATTAAAATTGTAATGTTTATTTTATATGTAAAAGTTTTTAATTTAAATTATACTAAACTAGTTACTTAAAATTTGATCAATTTACTTATTATTTTTTTCATACTTGTAGTTTGTTTGTATCAATAAATGTTAAAAGCCAAAGACATGTTGTTATATACTCATTTTAAAAAGTGTTGTCAACAATTTAAGAAAATAAAAATGATTTTACTATATGGAAATTAACTACAAAATTTCAAATTGAAGTTAATTTAAAACTATTTACTATTTATTTATATTTCAGGAGTAGAAGTAGATGTAAAAGGAGGTTGCCCGCCTTCGTTTAGGTTTTTGATTGACAAAAATAAAACAGTACAGATGACGCAATCTAACGATCAATATGAAACTTTTCTTAATTGTGCTTGTTTCCAGTACAACTCCGGCTAGTAGAACTTATCTTAATAATTGATAATGCGTTTAATTACTATTTTATTATACGTTACCAATAAAAATATTTAAATATACCGTTTTAAACTAATCTAAAAGTAACGAGTTATAGTTTAGTTTATATCTACTGGTCAAGAAAGATTAGTACAGGGTTGCCACAAGGTCAGGAAAAACTAAAAAAAAAAAGATAAAAGTCAGGAAACTTGTCAAAATTAAAAAAAAAACGTCAGATTTTGTTGGTTCAAATTTACAAAATTCCTTGTTTTTCAAAGCCTTCAAGTACTAAAAGTTTAATTTAAAATTCTATAAAGTCAAAATTTACTTAAAACTTAAAATAATCATCAATTTTCAATGCCTTCATCTGGTAAAAATAAATAAAATGATTGCGAAAAGAAATTAAGCCCACAAACTGTGGCGATATTAAGAGAAAATATTCTCTTCGCCAAGTGTAGGAGCAGCAGATGAGAACGATTTAAATAAAATGAGGCAAATAGTTTTAACTGCCAAGAAAATTAAGCGGGATGCAGACCAGATAAAGGAAACCATATCTTCGTTAGATGAAGAGGTTGAAGTGCTAATAAAGAAACAAATTTTAGTACATATGGTGAAAAAAAAACATTGTTTGATTAAGTTCTTTATTGTTTTAAGGTTTCTATTATAAAAGTTCGTTATAGTTTTCAGGTTTTAGTAGTAAAAGTTCGTTATTGTTTAAAGGTGTAATTGTAAAAGTCACTTTTTGTTTATTTAGATACATTTATGTTAGGAAATGCTAAAATATTGATTCTTATTTCAGACAAGTTGTGTTTATAAGTTAGAAAATGCAAGTATTTTGCTGATAGAGCTGTTTATTGCAAATACATCAATCATATATAGTTGGTTCAAGTGATGTAACGGAAGTTAGATGATTGAATTCAGCAAAAAAAATGTTGTTTTAACCTGTATAAAAATAAGATTAAAAACTTTATATAGTTTTAAGTGTTTGATTATGTATTTTACAATAGGTTTAATTCAAGAGCTTGATTTAGATAAGTGAGGAAAATTTTAATAAAAAGTCAGGAAATCTTTCTCAGCTTGATCTGTTGCAACCCTTTTAGTATATACGTGTATATGGCCTTTTATATAGTAGTTAAAAAGTTTTAGAAACTGTATTTTTTAAAACTATCATTAAAGTTTTATTTTTACTCTTTACATTTTCACCAAATAGTGTATTTTTCCAGTTGTTTCTTATTCAACTAAGACAATTAATAAACATAAATTTACACAGCTTGTGTTAACGAAAATTTACCCCCTAAATCTAGGGAATTCACCCCCAGGGGGAAATTAACCCCAGGTTAAGAATCGTTGTTCTAAATAATTAAATCTTATTTTATTTTATACATTTTAAAATATATTCCTGTTAGATTAAGTCTTCAGTAAAGGTTTTGACCACATTTAAAGTATTTTCTAAAGTATAATGTTCTATATATAGTTGTTAGTGTTTGCAATTGTTCTTTAATACAATATCTTTGTTCAGTGTCATGACTAGTTTTATATAGAGTAGCCATAAGTATTAATAGTATCAGAATTAGTTAAATTAATGTTCTTATTTATTTATGGGTTAAAGTGTACGTTTAAAGTAGATTATAACTATACTATTTATTAACTAAAGTAATCTCCTTTTTATGTGGGTTACATGAAATCCCTATGGCTATAAATAAATAACACAGTTTTACGGAGCTTTTCACATTTTATCCGCTTTATGAAAACTTCTTAGAATCTGTTTTTGAATTAGTAGAAAACGTCGTTAGTTTTCAATAAATTAAGGACATAGGGTGAGGGGTCCATCTTGATTTTTACAAGTTGATCTTATTTTATTGAGTTTTATTTGAGCTATCAGACATTTTTAACCGCTTGAATAAATTTAAAGTAGTTTTTGAGATATGAGCGATCAAAGTCAGTGACCTCAATAGGTTCCTAATGGAAGGTGCAAACCAAAAATGCGAAAAAAAACTATTTCACTATAAATCTATCTCTTGCTTCATTTTTTAAGCAATCTTTTTCAAAATTTCACAGAAATTCCATTATTGAATTTTAAAAAGATTGAATGCAGGATTTTTAAAAATTTTGAATAAAATAAAATAATTAAAAAAACACCTATTTATTTTGTTTTTGTATATAAAATTTAATTTATTTTATTTTTTTCAAATTGCAATATTCATAGTCTTGTAAACTACTGAAGGAACGTTTCCTGAAAGTTTGAGGTCTCTAGCCCGAAAAATTAAGGAGAAGATAGATTTTTAGTGATTTTTTAAATTTCCGAGAAAATTTACCCCGAAAATGTGCGGTCCAGACGCTTGTATCGAAATTTTTTTTTAATATACAATATCTCAAAAGTTAAATAGTATTTAAAAAAAATTAAAACCGGCTTGTAGTTTGTACTTCAAGCTTTCATATAAGATCCAATGTTATTTTTAGTAAAAAAATGTTGGATTCCCTATGCCCTTAATTAATTACTTATTTATTTATTTTTTGTTATATTCCAAGAAACTTGTTTCGTTCTTATCTTTAATTTGCAAATATTATAAAAATTTAACCTGTTGGAAAAAAATGTTATAAGTATATAAACAAATTTCAATTAAAATAGTTAACACATTTAAAACAATTATTTCTAAAAGTATAATATATTTCTATTGAATATTTACACTAAGTATAATTTGATTTCAGTTTAAAATGTTCAAGGATTTTTAATTAAAAAAAAATTGATAAATAAGATTCGAACAAAACAAGTTTGTTGGAAAAATACAGCAACACTTTACAAAAATACAAAATAATTTGATGAAATATTCGAATGATACAAGTTTATTTAAACATAATATAAGACTTATTATGTATTTAAATTAGTTTAAGTAACGTCGCTTCGTCATACTAATTATCTAAACCAATTTTACTGAGTTATAAGTTGAAGTATATTTTTGAAGAGTTACTTACTAATCAGGGGTTGCCAAAAAACCTTGAAACCTAGAAAAACCTGGAATTTGACAATTTAAGCTAAAAAATCTGGAAAAAATTTGAATTTTTAACAATTTAACTTGTTAAGTAGTAAAATTTCAGTTTGGCTCGAAAATCTATCACATAGATAAAAGTTTTTTGACATAATCAAATTTTTTTTATATATAAAAAAACACATTTAAAGTATCCTTTTAATGTTTTTATACTATTTAACACAGTTTCTTAAACTTAACTTAAAACTAAAAATTGAACCAAAAATTGTGTAATGTTAAAAACCTTGAGGAAATTTTGAAAATCTGGAGAAAATATGCCAAAAACATTTGGCAACCCTGACTAATCCTGTTTAAAAAAAAACTATTAGCTTGACCGATGATGGCGCGTGGTTACTTCATATTAGTGCGTAACAGAATAAACTTGATTGCAGTAATTTTTCATTCTTAAATAGTCCATTTTTTATGTTTTTCAATTTTGTTATAAACTGCAATAATGAATATCAAAAACCATTACATTTGAGTTATATTGATTTGTACGTCCGTGACGTCATCACACTGATTTTCAATTTTAGTTTCTTACTAAAATTTTATATATTTTTTGAACTTTTGTATTTTTATTAAAATAGTTTAATTCTTCAGATTATCTTTTGTTCTTTACTGTTTCTGACACACATCACAAGCTTAAATTTCCATTTAAAGGAAATTATACGATAAAAATTGTGGGAGGAGGCGCAGGGGTTTATCAACAGAATAGTTCTAACTTCCGTTTGTATACCCCGAACGAAATAGAGAAATTTAATTACATACCTGGAAAAAGGTGGTTAGTTGTTTCTGTAAAAAATTAATAAATTATAACAATTTTGGAAAAGCAAAATTTATAAGTTTAAAAACATTTTAATGTTTTTAAATTTAACATTACACGACAATTTTAATTACGACAAGTCAAATTCTGACATGTTATAAAGAAAAACAGAGAAATATATAAAGTGATCATGTGGGTAAAATACTCTAATTATAAGAGTGTAAAGGTAAAAAAAAATTTATTAAAAGATAAAATACATATAAATTGCCATGTTTTAGAAAGTTTTAAACCTTCTTTCAACCTTACCTCAAAAAAGTTTAAATTTGAAAAATAAACTCAATAAAATTGCAGTGGTAAAATAAAATTGTAAACATTTTTATTAAAAGAGATAAATCACAATAATTAAGAGTTATTACCGTCTGAATTGTCGGAAATAGAATTTTAAATACTCGTGCACTGTATTTAAGTATTTTGCAGTGTTAGATACAGTGATTCTGACATAAAATCTTATTGTTCCGAATATAATTTCATATTATTTATTTTAGTTGTTGTTACTTATCTATTTCTAATAGAGAATATCATAATCAAATGGATCTTTAAAGTTAATTAATAATAAACTTTATTTTTAGATGAAGCATATTATGTACAGTCATTTTCCGTTTAAATTCGCACTTATGAGCTTAAAAACTTAGTTTTAAACTTGTAATATTTTACTCTATTCTTAAAAATATCATTAATATATAAGAAAAACTTTTGTTTAAGTTTTCAATTACCAAATGAAGTTGGTTAATAAAAGTTAAGTAGGCCATTCGTACAAGGTAAGGCGTGACCCATCAAGAGTAAATAGAGTCATAATTTAAAGCTCCATGACACATTTTTCCTGTAAACTTTTGTGTTAATAATTTTTAAATAAAAACTTTAAAAATGTTTAAAAGTCTTCATTTAGTTATTTGAACAATCAAAGTTTACTTGATGCATAATACATTACAAAGTTATTCTTTAGTTGAAGATTTTCATACCAATTAAAACATTCAGCAAAACACATTTCATAATTATTAATTTATTGTTAAGATCTTAAAACTAATGCTTATCAAAACAGTATCTAAGTAAGAATAAACTAATAAAAGTATGTTTGAATCAAAACATAAGTTTTAAAAATTAATCACAGGGTTGTCTTAAACCTGACATTTAGGTAAAACATCCTGGAAAACCCTGGAAGTTTGAGAAATTTAAATAAAAAAACTCAAATTTCAAACAAAAATCACTAGAAAAAATGGGAAAAAAATTACATGTAAAAATTAAATTTTGATTGGATACGAAAATATATCATATAAAGACAAAAGTTTTTTTTATTATTATTGTTTTTTTAATTATAAATCACTTTTAAATTAGCTTTACAGTATCTTATCAATGTTGCATGTGTCTGTCCTGGACAAGATGTTAAAAGGTATCCGTGGTGTACGACTCGATAACCGAAAGGTTTTTTCTTACACTCGAAAGGTTTTTTCCTTGGACCAAACTTTTTGAGCGCTTTTTTTGTCGTTGAATAAACTGTTGTTGTTAAATTAATTAAGACAGTTTTTTACTTTAATTTTAATTTTTTCCAAAAATAGACAAAAAATTTTTTAGTAGAAAAACCTGGAAGAAATTTTAAATAACGAAAAAAAAAGCTCAGTATCTTTGGCAACCCTGTAAATATAAGTTGACGTAATAATCGAGTGTATAATTAAAATTTAAAGTTAACCAACATTAATGGGTCACGTGACGATTCAAATTACGACAATTGAAACTCTTTTGTTAGGCGACATCTAAAAAAATATATTTGTGTAAAAAATAAAATATGCTCATATAAGTTTAACAACAAAATTTATGTTTGATGTGACAACTAAATTTATAAATGATGTTGCTTTTTTCTTATGCGGGAAAACGTTCCTGTAGATTCCACTTAGACATCAACTAGTGTACTAAATTGTTATTAAACGTACAGAGCCAAAAATCTAATTTACTTCCTCAGAAATTTTTTTAGGTAAGGAAGTTTCAAGCAATCTTGAGGCTAATCGTATTTAGCGTTGTTTAACTTCTTGCTCTTGTTACAACTTTCAATTTCAACAGTGTTGAAAGTAATTGGCCCTTAAAAGTTTTTTTTAACATTAATCAAAGCCCAGTTTATGTTAGGATAAAAAGTTCGTTTATCCTATATACTTTAGAAAACTTTTATATTAAGGGCGTAGGGGGAGGTCAAACATTTTCTTACAAAAATTAACATTGGCTCTTATTTCAAAAATGGAGTATATACTATAACATACTTTTTATAGAAGGAATCAGTTTCAATTAAATTTTGAGATATAATAAGTTAGTAAAAAAATTGCGATACAATCTTATAAAATCAAAAAATTTTAAGGCTGATTTTGTCGGGAGTTTAGATAATTACTAAAAATATATCTCTTCCTTCAGTTTTGAGACTATTTAATTCAAATTTTCAAAATGTACTTATTCAATATTGTAATGTACTTGTTCAAATGTACTTGTTCAATATTACAAACAACTTGTAGGAAGCAGATTATGGAAAACAAAAACATGAAAAAATTTATGACCAAATCAATAAAAAATTGTCTTCTAAAAAAATATTCTTTCTTACAAAAGTTTAAAAAATATGTGTTTTACAATCTGTTTCAAATTTATTAAAGATTAGTATGAGAAAGTTGTAAAACTATTGCTCAAAAACTGAAGGAGGAGATAGATTTTATGTGAAATAGTCTACTTTTGCCCTTATATGGTCACCTCCCATAATGAACCTATTAAAAGCTCTAACTTTGATCGCTTAACCCTTTGTAATCTCAAAAGTATCTTTAAATTTTAACGAGCGGTGAAAAATAACGAGTAGATTATCTAATTATGTAAAGCAAAAGATTAAACTGAAAATTGTGTTTTACCCTTCTTATGACCTTAAATAATTTTATAGTAATTTAAATAAAGAATATCGACAAATAGATTGCATTTTTATAAAGTAGAAAATTTTTCAAAACTAACTTAACAACTACTGTGTTAAACTAAGCTATAAAATATAATGTTAACATGCATTAAAGCTAGATAATGGATACGTCATAATGGCTAGGTGTAAAATTTGCACGAGTATACAAAATTGCACAAAGATACTTTTGCACGTAGGGTCAGTTTTGCGCGAAGACATTTTTGCACGGGTTTTATTTATTTTTTTTATTATTTATTAATCTAAAATTTATTTTTACTATCACTAACCCTTACCCTTTTTTTCTTAATATTGTTTTATAAATTATTAACATTTCTATATTAGTTATTGTTTTATTTAATTTTACTATCATTTTACACTTAACCTTCACCCTCGGTCGGTAGCTTTTTTTTAAAATAATAGTTTTTATTAGTTTTATTTTTACTATCACTGTTACCCCTAACCCTTACCCTCGGTCAGTAACTTTTTTTTTCTCTTTGATTTTTTAAAATTAATTTTTCAAGTTTTATTTTATGCTTTTTTTATAACTATTTTAATGATTTTTTTACTCTCGTGCAAAAGTGACCCCTCGTGCATATTTGTCTTCGTGAAAAAGAACCATCCTAAAAAGTTGACCCTTTGTGCATTTCCATTTAAAAAAAGTGAAATAAATACTGTTTAGATAATAATTTGGTAAAAATTAGATAAACAAGACTTTTTAACCATAATTAAGTAATTAGAAAACTTGAGATGGTAAAAGGATAATACAATAAAGTATATACAATATACATACAAGTTTTAAAACTATATAAACGTAAATAAAAATAATAAAAAGCTATGAAAACGTTTGAAGTAAAATATAATTAACAGAATTTAGTAAATGTGCTTTTCTAAAAGGAATAAAGCTATAGTATTAAAGAATTAAAATTTCAGAACAATAACACTAAAATATACTTACGCAATTAAAAAAACAGTATTCTAAGTAAACCAAATAAATATATTAAAACTAAATTAATTAAAAAACTATATCAGTTTGTTAAAGTTAGTATTCTAAATTAGCTTATATTTACAAATCTAAGGCTTATAGGTTTTTATAAAAAGAGTTTCTAAAACACTTAAATGATATATGTTACGTCCTTGAGTTAAAACTGTAAATTTATTGTCATTATAATGTTTGGATCATTCCGGTTAGTTAAGTAAGTGATCTCTAATTGCCGAAGGACTTTTAGTCGGTTTATTAACTCTATTGGCCATCCAGTTTCTGAGGGATTTTGAAACATGCTGATCCCTTCTCAGATGGAATCTCCGAGAAGTTCTCCTAATGTATACACTGTCACAGTGACCAATAGATATATAACGTTATTCTTTTCGGGATCGGGAGTAACATCTTTAAATATACCATTTAGAGGTTTTCTAGTGAAGTGACTAATTTGAAGATTAACTGCTCCAAACATTATAAATTTTTTCATTTTAGCTTAAAATATTTTCATTTGGAACAGTTCAGACTCGTTTTGTTTGTTTTTTTAATATCAAACAATTTTTTAATAACAAACAAATTTGATACCATAAATTTATTGGACACTCTGTGTTTCACGCTACAAGTTATGGTTACTAATTTATAAACTTAAGTTTGTTATACTTTAGAAAATTGTTTTTGTTTGCAACAAAACCTGGAATTTGACAATTAAGACTAAAAAACCTAAAATTTTAAACAAAAATCACTAAAAAACCTGGAATTTTAAACAACTTTTTAGTTATGTAATAAGATTTTGATTTGACACGAAAAATATATAATAAAAATATTTTTTTTTCATCATCAAAACTTTTTTTATTCAAAAACAAATTTAAAGTAACTTTACAGTATCTTTTCAATGTTGCTATGCTATTTAACAGAATTTTTAATCTTAAGCTTAACTTTAAACAAAAAGTACACCCATGAATGTGTACTTTCAAAAACCTGGAAGAAATTTCTCAAAAACCAGTGGCAACCCTGTTTTTATTAATTTGCAGCGTAAACTAAAGTTTGTAAAATAACTTGTGCTTTTTTTTTTGTTGATCTTTGTAAAGGTTAAAAGAGTGTAATTTAGAGCTAAAAGAGGGTGTTTGTAGATATTTTACCAAGCTACAAATTGCTTTTTAAAATTCAAAGTAACTTTTGTGATATAACTGATCAAATTCGGAGATCAAAATTTATTCGGATGGATAAACTAAAACGCTACAAAAGTACTAACTATTATAAATATATCTTCTCCTAAATAAAAGAATTCATTTTAAATTTTCACAATCCATTCATTATTGTAAACAATCGTGTTGTAGCACTTTTTAAATCTTTAACAAAAAATATCCTTAAACAAAAAAAAAACAAATGCTCAAATTATTTTTTATTTCGTTAAGTAGTGGTATGATACAATTTTAAATAATTGTGCGGAGAACGTTTCCTCAAAATTTAAGGTCTATTGTATACAAACCTTAGATTATGAGAAAATATATTTTTAAGGTAGTTCTTAAAACTAGGCCTTCCTAACTAAGTGCAAACCATGAATACTTATTGTCGTTCTTTGTCAGTGTTTTTTGTTTTGTGATTTTTTACGGCAAAAAACAAAATTAAATACAATTACTCATAAAAAGCAACTATAATAAAATTATTACTATTGTATTATATTTGTGACAAGTTGAACAAGTTAATGCACTTAACATAATAAAAGTTATTGTACAAAAAAAACTCTAATTATCAGAAAAGCCAGCAACAGTTTAATCTGGAGTACTTCAAATTTTAATAACGATGTTGTAAATGCGAAAACAGGTTCAATTGTGTTTGATTCTTTAAAACCTCAGTATTTGCGTTTTATATGCAAAATAAACTCACCTTGCGGCGATGGAAAATTTCTATCGCTTTTCACTCCTGATAGTTAGTGGCGTTATTTAATTTGTTACAATTTAAGTAAACTCCTAAACTATTAACTAATAAATTAAATCATATATTTTTGTAAAACGTATATGGTAGTAGTATATTATTAATATGAATAATATAAAATATTTACTTTAAGCAATGCTGTGATTACGTTGAGTGGTATGGAACCATTTTTAGTAACTATATGAGTTGGGTTAAAAGGGTAGTTAAATTAAATCAAAGTTATTTTATAAAAAAATGTTTATACAATAAGCATGGAAAACACATAACTATTTAATCTTAGTAAAAACGTCTTAAGATTACATTAATGAACTTGAAAATAAATATACGATTATGAATTCAATATTTTTTTCAAATTAAAGGTCGTTTTTAAAATGAGATTATACAAGAAGCGTGAAAATTAACACATATTTTATAAGAATTTATTTAAAGAAGATTTAGTTTTGCTTATAATGATTCTAGGTGCATTTCTCTTAGAGTAGTTTGTCGTTTAAGTCTAGTATACTAGTTTTGTTATTGACAAGTTGTTTTCAACAATTTTTAAGGATTACCTAATGCGGATACTATTAAGTAACGATTTAAGTTTTTCAAAAACCAAAAGTATGATTATATTTCAATTTATTTTTTTTTTAAATTATAATTACTGATTTTAATTAAATATTAGTATCTAAAATAGTAGTATTTCTATATACTATTTACATTATTCAACACTGTAAAAACTACAGCACTGTTTTGTAATAAATCATACTTCCATTAATTGTTTTTTACTTATTGAAGTTTGTTTAAGGATTTAGTGACACTATAAATTTTTTATTAGCTTATCACTTTTTAATGGAAGTTTCAAATAGTGATGTAGACAGTAGCACAAATTGTATGTTCACCAATAATTTTCTCATACATGTTAATGGACTGCAGCTTCATCCTACACTCATGTTTTTTTACTTTTTAGTTAGTTATAACAATATTGTAGATGTTAAATATAATATTTATATGATTAGTTGTTTTAAAAGTAGTAGTTATATACACTTTTTCGTTACTATTTGATATCTTTAGTTGATTTCTTTTGGTTTTAGTACAATTGACCTCTCGTAAGCAGTTTACAATAAAAATAGTTAATCAGAAACTTGTTTAGAGTTGTTTAGTTCAGCTGTTGAAAGTCAGATAAAAACAATATTAGTACAGGGTTGCCACAAAACAGGAAAGTCAGGAAAAAATGGGGGTTTAGAAAAAAAACAGGAAGTTTGATGTAAACATGTTCTTAATAAGAAAGTTTGTAATCCTTAAAAACTGAATTTTGCTGATGTTATATTTTAAAAAGTTTTGCTTTCACAATTCATCTTTTTTTTTCAGGGTCTAATTGAGTTTTATAAGTTATACAGGGTCATAATTGCGATAGCACAGTCATGCCAAATGGCTCGAATCAAATTGATAATTTTGGTCTTTGACCTCATTTCCAAAACACCTTACTGGAAGCAATAAACAAACCCAGGTGACACAGTGTACCTTTTGATGAAGCTACAATGACATCATTAATAAAGCCCAAATGGATATTCATGTGTAAAATTCAAGTTGTTTCACAATACTTAAGTTCGAAATTTTTGGGTCACACCACCGCTGAAGACCTTAAAGAAAACCTTCATTCAGCCTTACAGCCCCTAGATGAATCCAAACTAGTGTAGATAAGTATAGACGAACCCAATTAAAGTTGTTTTTTATATATAAAAATAGCAAAAGAACTTTTAAAATGTATAAAAATAAGATTGAAAACTTAACATAATTTCAAGTTGTAGGTTATGTGTTTTTAAAACGGTTTTAATTTAGAATTTTAATTAGAAAAGTCAGGTTAGTCAGGAATTTTTTTTCAGCTTGATCTGTGGCAACTCTGCTAGTGTATCTTTTTACTACTAAAATTGATAATATAAATGAAATAAATAATTCTTGTAAACAGTAAATTCACAACCGTGTGGAAACACTGCTTTAGAGTGTTTGTTCTCAAAAAATTATCTTAAAAAGAATAGATTGATATTAAACAACGTAGTTGCCAAAGTTTTTTTATATATGATTTAAATATGATTACATATAACAGGTATGGACTACAACAAGCATTGTTGTGGTATATTTTTTGTATAAGCATTTAGCAAGAAAAGAAGACACGCATGTATTTGAACTTCATAAGATGCGTATGACGCTAAAGCATTATGATGATGAGTTTCATAACATAACTGTAAGTTTTTGTAGTAAAAGATATTTTAAAACAAGTATAGGTTAATACTATACTAATTGTATTAAAAAAATAGTATTTGTATTTTTTGATTTACTGTGATATTTTTAGTAACCAGTGGCGACGCGTGGTATTTTTGGTAAGGGTTCGAAAAAAATTGAGTTTGCAAAAACTACTTTAGCTTAAAACTTTTTAATTAAGCTTCTTCTTGAGAACCTTTTTAAATTATATAGTTACATTTAAAACGTTTAGAAAAAAATTGGTTTATTAAAAGAATAAAATCGAAACTACTACACAATAAACATTATTAATTTTGAAACTTAAACCTTATAAAAATATAATCTATAAAATAGAATTTATTTGAATAAGAGTTAAAAATGTTTTTATAATAAACAAAAAATCTCCTACTCAGTGTTTTTATTTTAAAGAGTTGTGACAGTTGTTGTCAATGGTATTTTAATCAATTTTTATTTATCAGTATCAAAAACTGTCTGATCCTTTTATAAAAACGCGGACTACCTATATACCATTCATCTTATTTTTATTTACCCACACAACTTTAAATTTACCAACTTATCAAACATTTTTATTAAAAATAGAAACAGAATAATCTTAATTGAACTTATGAAAAAGTTTTAACTGTTAAAACATGGAATTAATTCACTCCTTTAAACTAGATAACTAACTGTATATTGTAAAAAGTGTATAAACAGTAAAAAAATAGTATTTTTCTTCAAGTATATTTTAACTGAGAGCTGTAAAATAAATAATGAAAATAAATTAATTTTAGAGTTATGATCAGTTTTTTATATTTTATGTTATTAATTTTTTTATGAAATCTTAAAAATGTTTATGCATTAAAAAGTTTTTCAGAACAAGTATACTTACTATGCCCCTCGAAATGGCATTTTTGAATATCAAATATATGTAGTTGAAAAAAACAAATTAGCAGAGAAATTAAAAGTTTGAAGGATAAAAACTGATACCTTTATTTTTTTTTTCTTAGAAGGAACAACTGCTCCAGTGTTCCTTCCCACACGTCGTCCTAGTTACTAAAAGTTTATAAAGTTTGAAATTGTACATCCTCTATAAGTTTCTATGGAAATTGATTTAGAAAAATAATCGACTATAATTTAATTCAAAAAGTAATAATGTTTAGTTGGATTGCAAAACAAATTTATATAATTTTGAAGGAGAATTCTTAGCTTGACATTACTGTTTAATTTTTTTTTTTGGTACTTAGTTTATTATATACATTATTTAACATGTCGTTATTTGTAACAGAACATAATCAACCAGCAAAACTGATCAAGTGTGAAAAACTGTGTCAAATCTAAAGTTTATTAGTTTAGTCAAGTATCTAAACTAAACAAATAGATTTTTTTGTTATTGATGATTACAATTATATTTACCTTTAATTTTTGTCAAATAAAATACATACAAGAAAGTTGTTTTTAATTTTCGACGGGCTTAGCTTGTTTGAATATCTAGGATTTAATTACCAATTATATTTTATTTGATATCTGTAGTATTGATAGTTATTTGAATTTAAATTTCAAAAAAGAAACACCGATAAGTTAATTTATATTCTAGATATTTTTTTGATTACTTCTCATGGTTTTATGAGATTAAAATCATTGTCAGTTATGTTCTTATATCTTTTTTTTTTGCAAGAAAATGTTTTATTTATAAAGTCTTATGAAAAGTATATATATTTTAAAGTTAAGCTAAAATATAATAAACGCAAACAATTGTCTGTACTTCTCACTAGAGTTAATTAATGAACTTGAGTTTAGATCATAGTGGTCTTCAGTCGTTTTAAAACTGTGCACACCAATTACTGGAAAACAAATTCTGTATACACTGGAATTTGAAAAACTAAAATAATTGTTAAGGAAATTATTATTTTTACTTATCAAAGTCTAAGTATATAATTAGCGTTTTAAAAATTATTAATATATGCTATAAATGGCTTTCAAGATAATATAAAAAGATGAAACAAATTTCACTTGAAAAATATTTTTCACCTTACAAAATTTTCTGGGTACAGTAAAATATTTTCTATACACACTAGTGTGCACACCTGAAGACCACTGGTTTATATTATAATTTATTAAATTTATCTAAATTGAAATATATTTGAATTTATGTTTTTACTTCTGTTTTTATTTTACTTCAACGCTCTGTAATTTTATTTTCAGCTTTTTTGTGTCTGAAGAGCTGCTTTGCAGTGAAAAGGCGTAATATAAATAAAGTTAAGCAAAAAAAAAAATTATGTAAATTGAAATATCTACGAGTTTTCCTAAAAACGTATATAATAAGAGTTAGTATTATGATGAAATACTAAACTTTTGTAACCAGGTTTAAATTTTAATAAATGATTCATCTTAAAAATATTTCCTAAAATAAAATAATGTTGCAAGGCGATTTAAGGCGATTTTAACGGTTTAAGCATAAATAGAATTTTGATGTTTTTAACAATAGAAAGCTTATTAGAAAAAAAACATTTGCATTAAAACTTTTTGTATTTTTAACATAGTTAAAAAACTAACAATTAAAAGTTCCGTAAGTTTACTAAAAAAGAGTATTTATACATTTTTATTTCTGTTTACCATAGCAATCCTTTAAAGATTAATGTTGTTTGCGGACAATTAGGGGATAAACATGTACAATTGAATTTCATAGATTTATAAAGATTGAAAATAGTTATAAAATATCAAAAAACAATCGACAACTTTATTTATTTTTAGATAGTTCAGGCTGTCGTGTTATTTGGAAAAACCCTATACTATAGGGCCAATAGGATTTATTTTTAAAGCTTCATTGACTAACTTTTATAGATAAAGTTCTTTTTTTATTATAAAAACTTGATAATTAGCATTTACTAAATATTTTCAAGTTGTTAAAACACAATAATTATTAATCTAGTTTGCCACACTTTAAAGTTAAATATAAACCTGTTTTTTAATACAGGTCGATACGTTACACAGTATTTAATTTTTACAGAACCCGGTTGAAGAGTATTAATTCGTTAACACACAGATACATATGTCGGTACAATAAAAGAAGATACTGTACAATTTGTTTTTATTATATATTTCAGTGAACCTGTTTCACTAGGATCTTTTGTTAGCAAACACTTAAATTTATATTTTGATTAATTAACATTTATTCTAGCTGTTTTTAATTACAAACACTAGCGAATTTTTTTTTATAAAACACAAAAAATTTTTTTTGATAAGTTAATTATAAGAAGCTACAGAAACTAGCGTTTTGTGTTTATTTATGTTTATATTTTACGAGATACTTTAAAAGGAATTTTAATGCACTTTTGTTTTCTTTTTTAAAAAGAAGTATTTAACTATGTGTCGAAAACTGGAGGCTGAAGTTTCGCAGATAAACAAAATCAGATATTCGCATTTTTGAACAGATATTCGCTATAAACAAGTTTTCGTAAAAAAATAATGGAGCTTACAGTTCTTATTCAATTTAGACAAAAAAACATCTTAAACGATTCGTCTTGCTTTGTAGATATTACATTTTTGGTTTAGATTGAATAAAATCATTAAAAAAAAAATTTTTTTTGACCTCAAAGTTCAACTAACTTTTTGCTTGTTTATTCTATATAAAACAACTAAGTTTCGTAAAAAAATTTATGGAGCTTACAATTCTTATCAAACTTAGACAAAAAACATCTTAAACGATTCGTCTTGCTTTGTATTTATTTTATTTTTGGTTTAGATTAAAAAAATTCATAAAAAAAAATATTGTTTTTGACCTCAAACTTCAACTAATTTTTTGCTTGTTTATTTTATATAAAACAACTAAGTTTCGTAAAAACTTAATGGAGCTTACAGTTCTTATTCATTTTAGACAAAAAACATCTTAAACAATTTGTCTAGCTTTTTAGATATTACATTTTTGGTTTAGATTGAAAAATGTAATATCTACAAAGCAAGACGAATCGTTTAAGATGTTTTTTGTCTAAGTTTGATAATAAATGTAAGCTCCATTAATTTTTTACGAAACTTAGTTGTTTTATATAGAACAAACAAGCAAAAAGTTAGTTGAACTTTGAGGTCAAAAAAAGTATTATTTTTATAAATTTTTTCAATCTAAACCAAAAATGTAATATCTAAAAAGCAAGACAAATCGTTTAAGATTTTTTTTGTCTAAATTGAATAAGAACTGTAAGCTCCATTAATTTTTTACGAAAACTTGTTTATAGCGAATATCTGTTCAAAAATGCAAATATCTGATTTAGAATATCTGCGAAACTTCAGCTTACTGTCAAAAACTACTTATAATTAATATAAAAAGAAATATAAACAAAAAAAACCATTATGATGTAAGAATTTCCGCACTTTTATCAAACATTTTTTTTGTATAATGCTTTATAAGCCACTATATACTGAATTAGTTTTAGAAGTCAGCAGTCATAGTTTTATTTTTGTTAAATTATGTTCAATTAAGATCATTGTTGAATACATCAGCTACTTCTTCTCCTAAGTTCTGCAAGTCTTTTTCTCCATCATTTAAAAGAATAGCTACTGTCACAGAGTTTAGTTTTTTCTTTTCGGCACTAGTCAAACTATTTTTATTTGTTACACCTTTAGTAAAAGCAGTGTTTGAAAGTGTTAATTTCTGCTTAATTTTACTTTCATCGGTTCCTTTTTCAGAGGATAATTTACAGGCTACTGCTTGTTTTGCGATCTCTTCGTTTTCTTTTTGCGAAGCAGCAAAGTTTGTTGTGCTTAGTTCACTAGTAGAAAGATAACAAGAAGAAGAGTTACCAATACCTTTATGGTAGTACGTGTTGTAATAAAATGGAAGCCCATCTTTTGTATGTTTCTGGTAAAATTATTGTCAAAAATTAGCTTATTTTTACTACAAAATTGTTTAGTGTTTAAGTAATATAACCTTAAAAAATAGTAAAAAAATAATAGAAAATTATAGTACTAAAAAATGAGTTAGTTTAAGTTTAAGAAGTTATTTAAGCTTAAACTTTTCAAAACAATTATTTTTTAAGATATAATTTTTACACAGATACAATGTAAATTTATATATAAAAAAAAACTTTTTTTGATCAATAGAAAAAAAGTTTAATTATATTTATGTTTTTTTTAAATTTATTTGAGTACTTTCGATGTAAGTCTTGTCAAAAATTGTACCTTGCTAAATTAAACTGAATTGAAATTGAGATGAAATTATGTTGTAGTTTAAAGTTTCAAGTTATAAAAAGACGTAATAATCAATTATAATAGTTAACTAAATGCTTAAACTAAAGAACTTTGCTGTATTAATAAAACTTGTTAGATTAAAATCAAACTAAAATAAATCAGCGATAACAAATGAAAATAAAACTACACTTTAAAAAATAAATAAATTTACGCGAAACCAATTACTCTAAAATTACTTAATATAAGGATTTAAAAAGTCTAGTTTGGTATACGACCCTTTCTGCTTACATAAACTGGGTTTTAAAGATTGAATGTATAAGGCTTCTAGAATATGTAGCTGAAAAGAGTTCTCCGCTCTCACTAAAACTGAAAAGCACATTTATGATTGTCAAAAAAATGTTGCCCAATCGCCGAGAAGTATTTTTTCGTAGGTTTCTCCGAACGACCATCAAACAAGCTTTTCAGGATTTTCTGAAAGTGATCTTTTCTGATCTGATCGATTCTTACGTGAAACCTTTGAGATGTTTTTCCCATGTAGTCACTACCACAGTGACAACTAAATTTATAGGTGATGTTACCTTTTTCTTGGGTGGGAGAAACATCTTTGTAAATTCCGAGTTTTTAGATCGGCAGTTACAAGTAGGGGTGATATTGATTTCGTTTTTTTTCTTTATTGGAAATATTATTTATGGTTTTTTTATTATGTTTTTGTATTATAACTTTGATATTATTCATACAGCTGTATGAACTTTTGCAATTATTTCTGTTTATAATTTTGTTGAGTACTTCATTCTTTTAAAAATGTTTATCGATGAGTTGAAAGAATACTTTCCCTAAATTTGTTTTAACGGATTGGCAGAAGGGTGGGTTGAAGTATATGATTTTTCTTGGTCGGTTTCTTTTCTTTTTAGTTTGAGGGATTTTATTTTCTGAGTATTTTAATATGTGTTTAAAATTTGAATCATTTAGAGCATTTTGGTATATGTGTACTAGTGGCGTCGCGTGGTATTTTTCCAAGGTGGTGCAGAAAAAAAATCGAGTTGCCGGTGCTCGATTTGCCCTTACTTGAGTTGTCCTTGCTCGAGTTGCTTCTGTTCGAATCGCCTCTGTTTGTTTGGATATGTCGAATCTCTACACACTGTGTACAGAGTTTTTAAATATTTTTTTTTTTTTTGAGAGTTTCTTAATTCTTTTTTCGATCATTTCTGGGAGGTTTTTTTAATAATTATTGGGTGGTTTGATTTTTTGTTGATATATTTAACGGCATGGTTTTTCGTCGTCAGTGAGGTTAAGAGTTGTATCTAGAAAGTTGCATGCGGTTGCGCCTATATCAATAGTTATTTTGAATCTGACTTCCTTAAATAGCTCGATTGTTTTCTTTTTGGTATTTTCTAAAGTTTGTTTACTTTTTCGCTCGATGATAGCAAGGCCGTCGTCTCTCTATAAACCGATTTCATAATTTTTATAGAGGGATTTAAGGTGGTTTAGGGCGTAAAGGCCTTTAAGGTCACAGATCTCTGCGCCAAAAAATGATCCCATTGGTACATCAATTAATGTGTTGCCGTCTTTTTTTATCCATGTTTTGTTGTTAAATGTTAGAATTGTTTTACATGTGTGTTTGATTAAAATTATATCTTTATCTTCTATATTAGTGTATGCTCTTGTAAAGCTTATGGCTTTCATCAAGTGCTCTTCTTTTATACTTGGGTAAAATCTAACTATGTCAAAATTAACAAAGTATTTTTATTTTTTATATTATTAAACCATGATATAACATCGTGAGAATTCTTTCATTGTATTAGAGAACATTTGTATCTTATTTCATTTACTGTTTTTTTCTAAAATGGTTTTACTAATTCTACCGAGTTCGTTTTTTCCGGGGTTGAGGATTCTACATTCGATGTTAAAAGAAAAGTTTTTCCTGTGATCCTTTATAGTAATGAATGCATCTGCAGCTGAAAATTTAGGTATTTTTTTGTTTTTGTATTTTCTCTCACATATAATTTGTTCAGATTCTAGGTTTATTTAGTTGATTAAGTCTGTATTAGAAATTTTGTATGTTTTAGTTAAGTTGTCGGTTATTAGTTTGTTATAAAGTTTTTGGCTTGTCTAATATAAACTTATTGTTTTGTCGGCGAAAAGTATTACTTTGCTTTTGATTAGTAGTTTCTTTAGGTCTTGTTTTAGTTTATTCTGAAAATTTGACTTATACGAGGTGAATTTGATATTTATAATGATATCGAATAGATCATTTTCAAACGCTTTAAGATCATCACACGATGGTGCTGATCTGCTGCTTTTGAAAACATCTTCTTCTTTAAACTCGTGTGGGCTAATGTCTTCGCTGTTGTAAAAAAATAATTTCCACCTTAATCGGTTGACGAATCTCGAAGTAGCATCATAAAGTTTAATGAGGTATTCTTTTTTATTTGCAATTGGTATATCTTTCAAACTATAGTTGAAGTCTACTTTCTTAATATTTTCCATGGTTTGTTTGGTGTTCTTCTCTTTATGAAAGTGCTCGATTCAATGGTTGAAGAGCAGTATAGATTTATATTTGAGGTTCTAAATTAAACCAAAATAGTTCTCAACTTATTTGAAAATAAGGAGCAAATATACAACATTAATTAATCAAAATTTTATTTGTAAAACTCAGTTTAACCCTTTAAGGGATTTTATAAAAAATGTTGCTTATAAAGCCACCGTAATATCAAACAAGGAAACAAAAGAATACATTGGGAGCACTGCTAATACTTTTAATAGCAGATGGTACAATCATAACCACAGTTTTAACACCTACGAAGAAAACACCACCGAACTAGCTAAATACATCTGGTTTTTAAAAAACAACAATATTAAATATAACATCAAATGGAGTATCATCCACCACATCGGGGAGATAAGAAAAATCCACAGCATATGCAGCCTAGAAAAACTAGAAATAGCCAGAGCCAGTAAAATAAGGAGTTTAAAACAAAGACACGAACTGTTTGCTAATTGTCCACACTTAAAAAATCTTCACTTTAAGACTTAAGCGCTTGATAATTAGTTTTGCATGTCATTTTATTTACTTAAATTTGTTTTAATTTATTGGTACAAAACGTTTTTAGTCCTACTTAAATAATTAAAAAAAAACTCCAGCTTTAAACTGTAAAAACTAAATTATAACATTAACTTACTTCAAAGTATACATTAGTTACGTCATAATAATAGAAGCGATTTTATTCAAAAACTTTCAGTACAATTTTAAATTAGTTCAATTTAACTCCAGCTAGCTAGTAGTTAATCAAGTTAAAAATTTAATTCAAATCCCTTTGTTCATGATAATATGTAAGTCATTTAGTTTATTTATTCACTAAAAGCTGATTCTATTTTAAAATTTACTAGTTTTATGTTGAATACCTAAGTTAAAGTTTTCAATTTATTAAGTAATTCTAGTACATACAATTTTCATGTTTAAGACTCGAAACTTTCTAAATACCATAAGTTACTAATTCTAATTTACTTGTTTTGTTTTGCTTTTTAGTATCTTCCATGTTTTGTTTCACTTTTATTTTTCTGATTTAAATTGTAACTGAAGATCCCAAAAAGGGTGAAACTGAGTTTTACAAATAAAATTTTGATTAATTAATGTTGTATATTTGTCTCCTTATTTTCAAATAAGTTGAGAACAATTTTGTTTAATTTAGAACCTCAAATATAAATCTGTATAGGCATTTAGTTAACTTTTACACTTGATTATTACGTCATTTTATATTTTGAAACTTTAAACTACAATATAATTTCATCTCAATTTCAGTTTAGTTTAATTTAGTAAGATACAACTTTGGCAAGACTTACTTCCAAAGTATTCAAATAGATTTAAAAAGAAAATTAAATGTATTTTGTTATATTTTTTAAATAAGTTATGCACCGGAAAAAAGTTGTTCAAATATTTTCTAACTAAATTTGTACCCAAAAAAAAAAAGGATACGAGTTAAAGTAATTTAAATAAAGTTCTACGAGTTACTAAGTTTTAGAAAATCAAACCTATTTTAGCAATAAAAGATAATGCTAGAAAATTCAATATTAAACTGTTACTTAAATGACAGTCAAGTAAAAAGGTACTTACAAATGTTTTTCGTGACTTAATAAACCATCCTAGTCCTATAGCTTCACTTGAGTCACTCATTTTTCCTGCCCTTCTACTCATCATTCGTCTAACCTAGTATTTCATAAAAAATAAAACAGTATAAAAACAACTATATATATGTTTTAAATATCTTAGTACATATTTCACAAGATTGAATATACATGATGATCCGAAGTTATAATAGAGAGAATAATAAAAATTTAAAAAAGCTTTTAGTTAAAAATGTCTTAATGACCAAAAAAAAAGAAATTTTACAAGATGCTGATTTATGAAAGTTGATTTTGTTATAAAAACATTTGTTTCTACTTACACGATACTATATGCTAACACTTAATTAATTTTTCGATATACTTACAATTTAAAAATATTACATATTTCTAAGTCTCAACGGTTAAACTCAAGAACAAAGTTGTTTGTCTGAATAAATAATTTTTAGCTAGTTATAATTTTTCTAGTAAAAAATACTTTTTTAAACATCATAATACAACATTGGTATCAAAGCAAATTTATATACCTTACATGTTAGACAAAGTTAAAGATTATTAATTATGCTTTAAAAAAAATCTTAATATTACGCATATATTATAGTTCAATACTTTTAAAAGCATCTATTGGAACAGTATTAAAGTTTAAGGACTTAAATTTAGGCATGTATTTCTTTTTTTTTTACAGTAAAAACGTTTTCAATCATAAAAAACAAATTTTTACTCACCCACTTCGTAGGTATTGGGCCAACAGAATCTGCTACTCCCTATAATAAAATTATGAGTTTACTCTTTCAAAAATTTATTTTACAAAATAAGTTTCGGTCAAAGACCTTGTCAGTGCTAAAATAAATCTTATTCAAATAGAAAGAATCTTTATTTGAATTCTTTAAACCAAAACATTCAATAATAAAATTATATTTAAGTTTTATCTATTTATTACTATTAACTGTTTGAAATAATTTAAAAAGCTTTAAACTGATATGATTCGTTATTTTTATTTAAAAACCTGTTTTGCTCTCATGTACATATCTGCAAATTTAGCAAGATCTCCAACTGTAGACATCACTCCCCTAGAGGGCATATTGTAAGTGTAGTCAAAAAAATTTCCGTTTACAGTTTTTTTTTTATTACAGGTTGTGGTATCATCTAGCATGTAGTAGTTGCTAAAATTATTTTATTGTTAAGAATCAATTTGTTATTGAATTTATGAAACAGTAATACAGTTTCTTCAGTACGGATTTTTTTTCCTAATTTCAATACTTTCTTTTCAATACTTTCAAGAACAGAGAGACAAATAAAATCTATTTATAGCTTAAACTATCTATCATTTTAAGATATAAGATTTTACAACTTTTATAGTTTTTAAAGTTAAAACGTTTATTATTTATAAATTTAGTTGAGACTGATGACTAAGTTTGAAAACTGCATTTAAATTTATTTAAAGTCTGTTATTTTTTATATAAAAAAAAATTATAAAGGTACAATAGTTTAGTTTTTGTTACACTATAGTTCAATCGCTAAATATAGCATTTATTAGTTACGCTTCATATATTCAAAACTGTAAACTAAAAAGTGATGAAGTCTTTAAATTAAGTTTTTCAAGTAGAACCAACTACAAAATTTCAAGATTTATTAAAACTACTAATTCTTATAACAAAGCTATTTATACTATTCTTTTAAGTTTTAAAAAATAAAATAAGTTTTACTGAAAATATAAACTTCATAGTTTTGAAGGGAACATTATCAAAGTAGTGGCCCATTGTGTTGTTAAGATTAAGACGGCACATTTCTTTACACACTGTGTCACTAAAATTTACTTCCGTATGTCTTTCTACAATATAACCAAGTATGTTGAATGCATATCCAGAATAAATTTGCTTTCGGCCTAAAATGTTTTTATACTTCTTATTCTATTCATAAAAAAGTTTTAAAACTAAAGTTTTGTAAGAAATATAACTCGGTTAATTTGTAATATTGTGTCAGTTGTTTACTTTAAATTAAGACAGCTAAGATACAAGTTTTGTATTTTACAGTATAAACTATTCTAAATTTGTACAATAATACATAAGTTTTTAAGTTAAACAACTGCAATTAACATTTTGATAAAACAAAAAAGTAGTATTTAGTTAAAGTAAACTTTACACAAGTTTAATAAGAAATTTAAAAATATAACGTCTAACTTACTTTAATAAGAATTTCAAGAGTACTTTTTATTAAAATAAAATCATTTTAAACGCTAAAAATAATTAAATGATTACTAAAAATACCAAGATTTCTACACTTTTTAATAGGGAACGGATCAGAAAAGCACAGGCGTCACTTCAGCACAGATTGACACTTTAGCACGGAATGACACTTAAGCACAGAGTGACATTTTAGCACGGTTAGACACTTTAGCACGGAGTGATACTCTTTTTTATGCTTACATGACATTTTGACTGTTATGTTTAAAAACCTAAAAACAAACTATGCAACATATAGACTAAAAGTTTACAAGATTTTAATATTTTATAAAATAAAGCGTTAACTAGAGATTCGTAAATAATATATAATACTACTAATTATTTTAAAGCAAACCTTAACTTTTTAACAACAAAATAAAAGTGAGTTTACAATTTCTTTTAACTCATTTTACCTAAAAATTTAAAAAAAGGGATTTTAAACCTTTTACTTTTATATTTTCAACACAAAACTATTTGTATAAACCTAGCAATGTATACGAGGTCCAGGTTTATTTTTAATAAGCTTAAATTAATTTCAGTAAGGTTAGATTTGAAGCACAAATTTTAAATAAGGATATATAATAAAAATATTAATAAATACTGATAAATAAATTGCCTTTGTTTTTTAAAAGCTTCGATAACTTAATATATATTAATACATAACTATAACTTTGAATAAATAAACTTTGGTAGATATTCTTTTCCTTGAATTCACACTTTAAAGTGTCTGAAATGCGTAATCAACAGGATTCTGACTATATAAAATTAAATTTTAAATACTTTTTTAACTTTATTTTTTATTAATAGTATATAATTTAATTACTTAAAAGTATCGATCGTGCTAAAGTGTCACTCTGTGCTAAAAAGACACCGTGCTAAAGTGACGCCGTGCTATAGTGATACTCTGTGCTAAAGTGTCACCCAGTGCCAAAGAGTCACTCTGTGCTAAAGTGACGCTGTGATTTTCTGACACCCACCCCTTTAATGTGTTAACTTATTAAATAAAAAGTTTTACTTGTAGCCGAATTTAAATAATTACTTTCAGTAAGTTATGTTTTATTAAAAATATATTTAAAATTCGGTTACTATTACCCACTATTTTTTTTTTTGAGTATATAATGACAAATGTATTAAAAATTTTTTCAATCAAACTATTAATATTTAAAAACTCTTAATCAACCTTCAACCTGATAAACTCTAATAAATAATAATAAATAAAATAAAACTAATACGGTTTTAGTGTAACTATACATTTATACTAAAAATGGTTAATTATACGAGCTATTTGATGCTACAAGTTTTAAAAAATGTTAATACATACATTTGGTTGAAAAAAAGGATTATTCATTTCGTTATACGCTAAAAGTTTAATTTTAAATAGACGTGCTGAATGTTTCAACAACATCAAAAAATAGTTTTATGATTTTATAAAAGCTATACTTAAATTTATTCATTATAAAAAAGTAGAGAGCAAATATTATGAAAGCTGCTTTTTAAATTTATCAAATTTATTTTGAAACTATTAAAGTCAAGTATTTAATATTTCAAATGTTCTAAAAAATCATGTACGTTTAGAAAATAACATAACAACAAAAAAAAAGCCGTGTTATTAGTTTGTTATTCTAAAACAATTGTTTTAATAGCAATAAAAAAAATTACCATAAACTGTTTTTTTGTTTAACTTTAATTAGCTGGTAGCAGTAAACAAAATAAATAAAAAATAATAATATATTGCTGTATTAAAGTCCTTTCTTGACATAGATTTAACAAAACATAGTTAGTTAAATAAAAAACTCAAATTTGAACTTTTAAGTTTGACGTTAGAAACACTTCAAGCAAGAAACTTAAAAAAGATTCTAAAATATTACAAAGTTTACCTAAGTTTTTCTAAAAAGTAATGAGTTATAGTCATTGTAAAAAATGAAATTCATAGAATAAAAATTTTCCGTTGGTCTAAGATACCATCAAAATAAATCTTCAAGTAAGAAAGTTCTCACTCAAAAAAGTTTTCAAACTTATAATATTTGCTTTCTGAAATATATTATAAGCTACATGCTGTTTTTCTAGAAAACAAGTTCTTTTTAACTATAAAATATGTAACATTAACAACATTTTACTTATATTTCTGTTTATTCCAGCTTATAGATGTTTAGTAGTTTTTAAATTTAAAATGTTTATGATTAAAAAATACATGTCTTTTGTTGAAAATAAGTTAAGGGTATCTTTAAACTTATTTCAAATATAAAATTTGAAGTTTTGTCATATGTATCTAAAAATCTGCAATTTGAAAAATTCAGCTGTTTATGTTACTTGAATTTATTTAATCATAGGTTTTTTGATGAATAGTGTATAGTTTTTACTTATATAATAGATAAAAAAATCACTACTTTACACCAAATTTTTAATAACGTTTTTTTATTTGAGCAAAATTTATAATTATAAAAAATTAAGCAACATGACATAATAACGTATTAGTCGAATTAGATAATTTACTGCACTTTTTCATACTTTTTTTTAATTTTGATAAAGTCTTTTAAAGCATTTAATTTACTGACTAGTTATTCAGTAAAGGTTGGTAAAACTAGGTGAAAATCTTATAGTCCTTTGATAAAAATCATTTATAAAGTACTAATAACAAACTCGATAAATTATATAAAAACTGATCGTATCTACGGCTTTGTTTTGTGTTAGATTTGAAATAATCTTTTTGTAGTGGATGCATATAATTTATTGTTTGGTATTTTTACTTTAGTTATTTACTTTTCAATTGTGTCTATTTCTATTTTTTCTACTGTGCAAATACAACCATTTTTAGCATTGGATTTTGATTTTGCTCTGTTTCCACATTGTATTTTTTACTTTTAAATTCTACATATAGTTAGACATTTCTGATTTGTATATATATTTTTTTGTACATCTTCATTTATGATTCTAGTTAGTATTTTTTAAAGTGTATTTTCTGTAGATTCATAAGACTATTGAGTGTTTCGTTTCGACTATATCTCTATATAGAAATGAGGCTTGATTGTATATATTGTTTTTTTTGTAGCACATAGATTTTATGTAGTTGAATTATTCAATTATTTTTTTGTTTAATATTTCATTATGATGTGCTATTATTCTGTTTCTGAAATTACTTCAGCAGTTGAATGATGTTTAATAGTATTGCTGTTAAATATTTTCTACATGGATGATTGCTGTCAGAAAATGTATTTACTAGGTTTTAGAATTATTTGCCTAGTGTTGTTGAGGCGTTTAGGTTGAAAGGGGATTAAAGTAATATATGTCTCGTTTCTGTTTCTGTTCTTTGTAATGAGCTTTTTTAATCATTTACCAAGTTGAATTTGTAACAAGTTAAATTTAGAACATTTTGGTATGCTTTTTTTAACGTGTTAGTGTCTATTTAAAAAAATTTTCCTCTCTCTTAAAACTAGTTTAAGAGAAAAAAGTGAAATAATTAGTTTTTGGTTTTTAATTTGCAAAAAAAAACTAAAGTAAATATATGTTAATATTTTTTTATTGAAGTTTACTTCAAACTTTTTTGAGTAAAAAATATATTAATAATTTCCCGTAAAATCGCATAACTTTAGCTGCAGATAAATTTCTTTTATTTGGTTAAAGTTTCAATTTTATAAGGTTCTTTGTTCAAAAGAAGACTCATAATATTTAAAAAAATTTCTGGTCCACTGTGTAGTTATAAAAACTTAACAAATTGTACGGAAAGTACTTTAATATTTTTTAGAATAACACTTAAAATTTAAAGTTTCAAAAACTTAAAGTAATTAAACTTTTTTTTTGTAATCAATAAAGTAATTACAGGACATGATATGATGGTTTAGTTGAATTTGAAATTAAATATTTTTTTGCTATATTAAAAAATAACTTTAAAATTTTTATCTCAAACTAAAGAAAGCCTGGGGTGGAGCAAAACAATATTACCTTTCTTAAGTTTTCATATTTATAAATTTAAATAAAATGTACAACAGTCTAATTATAATAAATTATGTTTCTGAAAGTTTGAGCTAACCTGGGTATGCTACTAATCTATCTTCAACAAACATTTCAAATGACTCAGATATTTCAGCATACTCTTGTTGAATGGCGAAATTATTTTCGTTGTTAAAGCTAGAATAATGTCTTACTCCACTCATATGTGCCATTATATACCACAGAGGCCAATCTTTTCCTTTTACAAACTGTTAGAAAAAAAAAGTTTTCTATCAATCAATTATACTTTTACTAAGATTTTAAAACAACTATTTTTAATTAATAGTCAAATAGTATACTAGACAGACAACGTTCCGCTACTTAAAGATTATAAAATTTGAACAATCCTATGAAAAGTAATCTTACTGTGAAGAAAAACATTAAAAAACATATAACAATTATGTAAAAATGTATTAGGTATTTTTACTCCAACTATCTCTTGGAATTACTGCCTTGTTGGGTTATCACTCGTAATTTAAAGTACCTTCGAAATCTTATTAATTAAAAAAAAGACTTAAAGTTTTTCACAATAGAACGAAGCTTTCCCTTTAAAATGCTGTTTGAAAAGCTATATTATTGAAAGACAAAAAAAAGTGCTTCAAATAGTTGGTCCTAGGACCTGGTGCACAAAAAAACCTTTCGGTTATCATAAATTACAAACTTTTAATGCCAGTTTACTCGAATAAAAAGAACAAATGAAAAGTTTTCTAACATGTTATCATTTTTTACTATCAAACTATCAACAGTGTTTTTTTGTTGTTTTAAAAACGTTAGTACACCAACACACAATTTATAAACTTCATTTGTAGTATACGTCTTCTTGTTTTTAATAACACTAATAAAACAAAAGCTATAACATAATTTAGTTGATTATTACACTTAAAGTTGTTTAAGTTCATGAGCTAGTGCAGGAGTCGGCAGCCTTTTAAAAATGCGGGCGATTTTTTTAAGAAAAAGTTGTTAGTGGGCAGCACTGTATAGAAAAAAGTCTTCCATTGGCCGCAATTATTTAAAAAAAGTTGTACTAATCAAAAAAATAATATTATTAAGAAAAAAAACGTGATAAAATAAGCAATCGTAGAGCATTAGTAATACGAAGTTGTCTAGTTAGTTATCTAATTTTGTTTTTATTTTTTTCGAATTAAAAAAATGTATTCGCGGGCGCAGACTTTTGCTTTGCGGGCCGAAGTTTGAAGACTCCTGCTCTAATATCTATCAATTATCGTATAAAATTTTTCAACTTTTTGATGATTTTTGGGAAGTTCTTAGTTAGAGATTTATTTATTTTAGTAAAAACAATTTATACAAACCCTTTACTAGGGCACTAAAACGATAATAGTGTAATTTATCTAAATCTATTTTATAATTCTATAGCCAAAGCTTACATACTGAGTTGTTTATGAAAACGTTAAAAAAAACGTATATAGGTTAAAAAAAAATTTAGACAACCTTTTCCCAATTTTCAGTCACGCGATCTGGTCCATAACGAGGCATATAATCGCGTATTGTGTCAAAAATTTCAAATTTAAACTCTTTTGGACCAGTTATTGATCCAGGGTTAGTAAGTTCTGGATCGCAATGCAAAGCCAAAGCAACGTGGGATGTTATTAGTTTTGTTACATCAGATATATCTCCTACCATATCCGTGTATGCCGGAATTTGGTTTTCTAAGTCCATGAACCCGAAAGCTTTGAAATACATTTAATTTTTTATGTTCTTTAAAAATTATAAAATACTTTACATTAATAATTTTAAGTTTTATACCTCTTTTATACACTGTTTCACCTTTAAAAGTTACGGCAACAGAACATGCTGGTTTGTGTTGAGACTCTTTGTACTCTCTTTCGTAAAACCGAAGAATAAGTCTAGTTGCTTCTTTGCACTGCTTCTAAAAATCGAATTGTCTCTAGTTACAAAATGTTTAAAACTTTTAAGAATACTAAACAATGACATGATGAAACTACAAAAAAGTGACAATACTTTATGTATAAAAAAAAAACTAAGATGAAAATCATTAGTCTTATGGCTATTTAAATCAGGACCGCATTTTGCCGACCCTCGATTTAACTAGTACAATAAAAAAAAACTGAAATTTAACAAACTTACCTTTATTCCAATACCAGAGCTTTCACTAACATTATGTAAAGTGAAATCGTTTTGTTTTAAAAGAGGTGCACAAACTAAGATGTTCCAAGGTTTTATTGCATGTAATAACTTTTTGAAACTCATTTCATATTTTGAAACTATCTACTGTTTATGTTATTTAGTAAACTAAACTTTTATTTCCAATAAAAACTTTAGTTAACACAAGTTAAGTTGCTATGGTAATTACTATTAAATTTAATAAATTTCAATGAAACGTTAAATTGTGGAACAAGCAATAGCGTCAAAACAATACACTTTTTAATAAGTAAAACTAATTAAAAAACTTTGGACTTAAACTTTTCAGTAATATTTAAAAAATTTAAAAAAGTTAAAAGTATTCTTAACACAAACTTTTAAATACTAAGCTATCAAAATCAAGTAATAATTGGGAAAAAGTTAATTTTAAATAAATTTTCAACTGTGAAGTTAATTAAAACTTGATAAACGTAAATAATACTTGATAATACGTAAAATGACTCTACTGTTTACTATTCAAATAACATTTTTTTAATTTTAAAACTTTTTTGTAATTACGATATAAGTAAAATTTCAATAAAACTAAACAATTGTTTTCAATTTATACAAGAAGACAGTTGTTCTATACAGCAACTTACATAAACATTCAAAATGTCTAGCCTGGTAGACATTTTTTTGGCTTACATAAACAAGGTTTTATCAATTGTATATATCAATGCTTAACTGAAAAAAATAGCTTGCATTATAATCAAAAATCCTCATTCTTAAAGCTTCTGGCACACTCGTGGTTGTTGATTAAGTTTTGGCCTGTAGTCCTGGCCTAGTGTTGGGTACTACTGTTATCTATTCTCGCTTATCAGCAAAGCGTTTCGAGCGCTTAAAGCTAATGATGAATATGGGTGTTTTCAAAATATAAGCCGAAACATTGTTATAGATTTATAACTAAGATATATTGTAGCTATCATTTATTATTAATCTGTAACAATTAAGTTGATCATGCCAATTCGATCATCAGACCACAAGTTTCGGTAGACTGAGACCGGTTTCGTCCTTACGCTAGTTAAGGACGAAACCGGTCTCAGCTTACCGAAACTTGTGGTCTGATGATCGAATTGGCATGATCAACTATTTGTTAAATTTGAGCTTGTCTCACGGCAAACGAAAGTCCGGACTTCTGTTCTGCAGACTTTAGCCGATGTTTTTTGTTGAATGTAACAATTATGGATTATATTTAGTAAATACACATACAAACATTTAAACATTTAAGTTAATCGTTTGTTAATAAAGATCCTAGCGAAGCCAGTTTGATGGAATGTATAATAAAATCAAATTTTCACAGTACTTTTTCTTTATTGATTTAACATATGTTTATAAGTATTAACAAGTTAAAATATATTGGTTCAATAAAGAAAAAGTACTGTAAAAATTTGTTTTTTAGTAAATACACGTATTTGTCTTTTATTCTTCGATATTTTTTTATAGTACTTATTTTTATACAGAACTCCGTGAAACTGCGTTAGTTGGTTAACTCAGAGAAACTTACGCTAGTTAAATTTAAAAAAGTTGTGCAAATTGTTATTATTATTGTATATTCCAAAGAACTTGTTTCGTTAGAATCTTTGTTAACAAACTAATAGCAAGTAAATTTTCAGTGTTGATACAAAAACAGTTTTTTAATTGTTTATAAAGTATAATTGAGAAATATTTTTCGAAATAAAATTTATTTTTCAAAATAATAGAGGCTGAAAATAAATAATAACAATATTTTTGATTAACTTAGTACTTGATTTAAAAATGTTGATGTAATAACCATATTGTTGTCTAATTAGAAAAATACATTTTATTTCTAAGCAAAACTAATTAGTCTGTAAAAATATATCTATAATGTTTTTAAATAATACTTAGTATAACATTTTATATAAAGAGTAATCAATTTCTTGGTATACATGCTAATTACTTAAGCTTATTGTGTATAATCAGGTTTACACCAAAAAATCTACCAACAAAAAACTTTAAAAGTAATAGTAAAGTTAAAAATAACATTTTCAAGCACAAGATGTGAATAGTTTTATTTAATTGAAAAAATATTCTTGACTTATTCTTGAAAATGACCTATTTTATTTCAAGCAAGTTTGTTTTTGACGTTATTTTATATAAGTAAGTTTTATCTATTTCTAAGTGGAACTTTGTTGAATTTTTTTAAAGTTTTTATTTCTTAAATGCAGGTGAAAAATATTTTATTTGAAAGTAGATAATTATAAGCTAAATAATTTTATTACGTAACTCTAATTTTGTGCAAAATTTTTCATGAAAATTCCAAGTGATTTTCAAACATGAAATCTACAAAGTTTTGATATAAAATAATTTCAAATAAATATAAGTTTCTATTACCCTTGTTTTATTTAAATAAACTTAATTATAGTTTGATATCAAGAATTTTTTTACACAAGTTTTAAAATAATTAAACATTTTTATTAAAAAAAAAACTTTTGTTAAAACAATTACCAAAAAGATTAAAAAAAAAAAAAAAAATGCAATTTATTGAAAAAAAATTAATACTTTTGATATAATTATAATTACTACTTTTATTAACGATTAAAAATAACTAAACAGTAATAGTAATAACTTAAAATATTACATGAATAATATAATCTGTTTATAATCATGTTTCTTCAAAGTAACTAATGCAGGAATAAAACAATAGAAAACGAAAAAGTTTATGCACTCAAAACGTTTATACAGTTTAGTTGGTTCCAATAATTGTTTAATAAAATTCCTAAAGTTTTTAAGTTTAAGTTTTGCATAACTAAATTTAAAAAATCTTATTTTCATTAAACATTGTTGTGTAAGAATATCTGACCAAATATTAGTTGTATTCAAAATACTAAGGCGATTAGAAATTCTTACACTTCTTTAAAATAATACTCATTAAGTTTTTAGTGTCAACTGTTAAAATAAAAATTCGAGAAAAAAGTGAAACCCGTGCAAAAGTGTCATATATTAAGTAGCTAATCTGACATCTACTACTTTTTTTACTGTTTTATTCCATTAAAACTGATTATATATAACAGAATTTATAACAATAATTAAGTAAAAATGACACCGTCGTACAGATATAGTAATTAATACCTTTTAGATTTTATTATCACTATAATAACAAACAATAAAATTTTTTGAAATTAATGTACGAGTTTGAAAAATATTTTTGACAATGTACATAGTTTGAAACAAAAATTTTAGTTAATAAACTAAAAACTTAAACTTGACTGTTTTTAAATTATATAAATATACTTTTACAATTTTTTTTTGTTAGATGATAATCCACGCTAAAAAAGTATTAAAAAAAACTTAAGATTTGGGACACCGGATGCACCCTAGTACACTGTGTAGTATATCTAAAGTGCTTTACATTATATACTAATGTTTTTTTTTATTTGTTGGTCGTAAATTTTGATTTAATTATAACAAAATATATATTATTATAGTATTTATTAAAAAAATTATCATTTTGCATATGTGTTGCACATGGCTGCTTACCTTTGTCACAATTTTTTTTTTTTAAGTTAACATTTGTGAATTTGTTAAGTGTAAAACGAAAAATTGTTAATTATTTTTGCGTTTTATAAGCAACTTCAAATGGTAAACGTTAAAGTTAAAAAAAATATCGAAAAGTAATCCCATAACTATGAACTTTTGCAAAACACATAAAAAAAGGCTATTCTACTTTTGTTTATACTTCAAAACTAAATAACTTTTAGACAGTTTTAGAAAGATTAGATGCAAATAGTTTTAGATATTTTGTTTACTTATCTTTAGTTGTTATAAGATCAGTAAAACTTTTTTCAAATGATATACGTTAATATTTATTAAGTAGTAAAATTTTAAAAGGAATTTATTTTCCGTTTAGCATTGATATCACGAACTGTTTGTTTGCTTCTTAGAATTAACTACTTATTTTAAATTTTTTCACTTCTTTTTTAAGTTTAATGAAATTTAAAAATACCAAAAAGCAAAACTAAAACTATCCTATATTGGTATTTTTTTTTGAAAAAGAAACCTATAAGCAAAGTGTTTTAGGATTATCTACGTAATAGTACCTTTTATTCTTTTAGTGTCTCGCAATAAACAATTGCAGTAGCTTTAGATAAATAAAAAACTAAAAGAAAATGTTGGTAACCTTCTAAAAAAGTACTAAGCTTAAGATCCAAGTTCAGCATTTACATATGAAACAAAAATTTAAGTTTAGGTAATATGTAAAGAGTTAACAAAAGTCTTAAACAAAACTAAAACTTATAAAGAATTTATAGAAGTAGCTACTAAACTTTGATTAACTTAATTAAAAATTTTGATTAAGGTCTGTTTAGTCTTTACTAATTGTTTTTATAAGTAAGTATATAAGCATTTAATACTGCCTAATATACGGAACGTCTTGTATATATAAAATGTAATACCAGACATTAATTGCTTTTAAATACTATATCAACTTGTTTAAACATTATTTAGTATGTGAACTTTTTTTTTAACTAAAAAAGACATTTAATAGCAAACAATATTAGTTTTACGTATCTTTTTTGCAAGAAAACTAATACAACATAGGTCTACTCTAAACTATAAAGTTTATTTTTATTTAAAACGATTAAACATTTTTGCTCATGATAAATAAAATCTAACTACAACGACACAACACAGTTAAATTTTCTTAACAAAAAAATATTAAACTTGAATTAGTGTTTTTTTTTTATTAACTAAGTGACGCATTAGTAGTAACAAGTTTGTGATAAGCTCCTTCTAGTTCCATTAAATCATCATGAGTACCTTGTTCTATTACTTCACCTGAAAAATTATCCTTTTCTTTACTTTAATATGAGTCATGTATTACTAGTGATCTAACAGATCTATAAAATAAATATCCGGCCGAAACCAAATCTTATTTTTAATTAGTATCCAGTAGAAACCAGATCTGGATCTTATTTTTAGGTTAGTACCCTGCCGGATCCAGATATCATTTTAATATAAGGATCCAGCTGGAATCGGATAAAGATAATGATTTTATTTTTAAATTTGAACCCGACTAGATCCTTTGAAACTCTTAAGTTTTCAAAACTTTCCCGTAATGTCTGGTGTGAATTTCATATATACACTTAGATACGCCTAAATTTTATTTATTCTCTTTTCTTCACCATTAAATCCAGAACATCTAGCATAAGTTTCTAGTTTTATTGTTATGGCTAGTGTTGCTTTCAAATATTATAGCAATATCCAGTATACATTCAAAAAATTTCCCGTAATATCTAGTGTAAGTTTAAAAACTACACTAAAATACGCCTAAAGTAGTATAGAATAGAAAGTATAATTTTTACAACTATGTCAATTAAATTGTTTTTCAAGCATGTACAGACCACTAGAAAATGCTTAAATCAGTAAAGTATGTTCAGTGATCAATAAATCCAGATATATTTTAAAATTTATATTCCGCCGGATTCGGACAATATTTGCAACTTACAGTCCGGATACTTGGATCCGGTAGATCACTAGTAATTTTATCAACTATTTTTAATACTAAATTATGAGTAAAAGTAAAACAGCATACAAAAGTATTCATTAAACTTCGTTTTTTTTTATTATTTTGTTGTTATTTTTTGTAAATACGTTACAACTTTAATATTTTAAATATTCTTTAACGTCCTCAATTTTAACATGAATAATAAACTAAATAAAACATCAGGAGTTAACAAACAAGTTAGAATATAAATTAAATACTTGTTAAAATAGACATTACCTTGTGAAACTACAGCAATTTTGTCGGCATTTTTAATAGTAGATAATCTATGAGCAATCACAACGCAAGTTCTGCCTTCTCTTGCTCGATCTAAAGCTTCTTGTACAATTTGTTCACTTTCTGAATTATTATTTTTTCATTAATACGACAACTATTAGCTTCAGTAATAAATCTAGCTATTTTTTTGCATTTTTAATCGGTTTAAATCATTAAATAGTACTTTAACTTTATTATTTAAATTTACAAAATTCTGCTTAACTTAATCAATTTTTAAATCAATTGTTTTTGTAAATTTATAACGTTTTATACACCAACAAAAAGATTATTTTTTTATTAAAAATTAGTCGTCTATTATTAAAAAAGTTTAAGTAGCTTAAAAAAGTTAAAGTAAGTACGTGGTGAGTAGCTCGACAACTAAAAGGTCTTTCTATACATCAGGTTTTTTGACCATTTTTTTAGCATGATTTCTTTATCGTGTTTAATAAACTTACAATAAACACTAATAGTTTATTATTTTAATTGCTGTTAAATTATATCAATGATAAAAAAGTTAAAATACACAAAAATTTTTTGTAAATCTGTAAACTTTAGGTAAAATCTACGCTTTACAACTTTTTACTTTTAAATAAAAAACAAAAAATATAAATTACATTTTTAGTTTTATAAAAATCACGATTTTAATGTCTATTAAAAATGAACAAAACTAGATACTTTTTGGTATTTAAATTTTATAAACATTAATGTTTAAAACAACAAGAACTTTTTTACGTATATTTATGTCCAAAATTTATTTAGCTATATAAATTTTGTTAATTTTTTTGTTCATTTTAATCGTTATCATTTAATTGTTTTTACTGCATTGTAATTTACCTGTATCTAAAGCCGAAGTAGCTTCATCTAAAAGCAAAATCTTCGGTTTTCTTACTAAAGCTCTAGCTATTGCTACTCGTTGTTTTTGTCCTTTTGATAATTTATCACCTTTTGTACCAACGCTAGTTTCATAACCCTAAAATTTTCTAAAATTTTTAGGCTAACGTATACTTTTAAAATAAGTTAAAGTATATTGAATTTAATCTTCAGCTGTTAATAAAATAAATGTTTAAAATTATTTTACCTTTATATTTAGATACTATCAAAAATTTGAAAATTTTATTTACTTAACATTTAGTTACAACCTTTATAAGTTTAGATAAAAAAAAAACAGTATACAACTTGCTTAATACGTTTACAAAATTATTTTGTAACAACTTCATTACGTTTACAAACAAATATTAGAGTCTATGTTCATATTTATATATTTTTTGTAAAAACTATATAGAATATTTTTTCTAATGAAATTGATACCTTTCAATTTTTTTTATATACTTCAAAATAACTTACTTTAGTTTTTGAAATAATTTTTTTTTAATCTTGTGATTGGGAAGACTAGAATCTAGCGCTTGAAATGACATTACTTCAAAGCATAAATAATGGTCTAAATTTTCATCAAAAGATTTTTTTATGCTTTGAATAGACTTTTTTTAGATAAATGAAAGAAACAAAGCTGTATAACTAATAAGTTTTTATTCAAGTAAAATATTAATAGCCCAAGTAAATAAATCAGAATAATGTTAAAAGCAAGTCAAAAAAATCTAATACAAAACTGCTTATGTTTAGAGTTAGAATTAAATACTGCAACAGTCTCATTCAATTTATCTTGCAACGTAAAAACAAAAAGCAAAAATATTAAAAAATATCCATTCATTAAGTCATTAAAGCGTTGAATCCTAAATTATCGGGTTTTGAGTTAAATAAAAAGTAGTTGAACAATTTTAAACAACAAATTGTAGTGGTTTATAATGGGTATTATTATCCAATTAAAATAGTTATTTTTTTAAACTGGAAAAAGAGGAGGCATTTGCTTGTAGGGTAAGAACTTTTATTCAAATATCAAATGCACACTAAAACTTTAGATAAGTTTTGCGTTATTTAAAATAACAACAGTGCACTTAGTTTTAATTACTTTTTGGACGTTATATTCTTAGTTTAGCAATATTTCATGTACAGCTTTTGAAAAAATTTTTAGCCATGAGAACTAGTAGTTTTTTTTTCTAATTTGTAAATACTAAACATAATTATGTAAGAACATGTTTTAAAATAGTATAGTATTCAAACAATTAAACAAAATATACTTCGTTTTATTTAAACTCATACAAACCTAAATTTTATTATTTTACATTTGAAAATATAAATACTAACAATTATAAATTATTAAAATTATAAAAGCCCACTACTTTTTTTTTAATAAATAAAGAAATATCTTTTTTAATTCTAAAGTTCTACACTGCTGTATGCATACTTATATTATTACTTAAGTTCTAACACTGTATTAGAATAAAAATAAGGTTCAAAATCAATATTTTTAAAATTACAAGTATAAAAGTACCTAGTTTAAAATTAGTCTGAACATAAAAGTATACTCCAAATGTAATTTAAATACATAAAAACTAGCTTTTGTTTTAAAAACTTACGTCTTTTAAACTCAAAACAAACTCATGCATGTTTGCTAATCTTGCTGCCTCTTCAACTTCTGCTTTACTAATTTCTCTTGTTTGATCTCCATAAACAATATTATCAAACACAGAGCCTCCAAATAGTACTGGCTCTTGCGATACTATTCCTATTTTTGAGCGTAAAAAAGCAACATTTGTTTTTGTAGTTTGATGTCCATCTATTAACTACAAATTTAAATAAAGTTTAATTGTAAAAAAGCTTGTTGATAAAGCTTCTTAAAAATTCTGATTATTAACATAGCAACAACTAAAAAAAACTAAAACAAGAACTTATGCTTTCCGACTTACCACTGAACCTTCATCAGGATCATAAAACCTTTCCAATAACTGCACACTAGTACTTTTACCACATCCGGATTGACCTACAAGAGCAAGAGTTTGCCCACTTTTTACCGTCACGTTCAGTCCATGAAGTACTGTAATATCTGGACGACTTGGATATGTAAACTTACAATCTTTAAACTCTATATTTCCATTAAAGTTGTTCTGTTTTTTTTAAATTGCTTAAAAGCGTTGAAACGATATTTCTATAAATCTTAATATTTTATTGAAACTTGAATATTTTAAATAACTAAATTTATAAGTTTTAACTAACCCACTTTTCTCCATGCTTTGAGTAAGAATCAATAATTGGGACTCTATCGAGTAATTTAAAAACTCTTGCCGCTGACGTTCTTGCTTTAGCGTAATCTGGTGCATAGTTAGATGCTCTTCCTAAAGCAGTACCTGCAAACACAATCGCCGAGAAAACTCTGAAAAAAGTTTTACTTGAACCATTTTAAGTTTTGTAACTATTACATATTTTTGCTATTAAATAGCTCGATTTTTATTGAAACTGTACAATGTTTATTACATCTAGCTTTAAACGTTTTTTATTCAAAGAATTCAATAAGTCAAATATAACAACAAATATTCTACTTTTAACTGTATAACTAGAGTGTAAAAAAAGAAACTAAACATAAGTTATAGTAATCAGAATACTATATTTATTTTAATTTCCTGAGTTTCTTAATAAAAAACACGTTTTAAGTACGACTACAAACTCTTTAAATTAATAAAAAAGTTTTATTCGAATATTTAAAACCTAAAAACATATTGAAATTCCATTTCTCCCCGTGCAACAAGATAACCACCGAAACGAAATGAAGCAGCGTAAGCAAAAAAAATAATCGAGTTAGCTATTCCAAATGTTAATCCATACACAAAAGCGTTGTACTTTGCTTCTCTGTTTATATTTTTGAGTTTGTAGATTATTTTGTAAAAGTTTTGTTAGTTTGCTTATTATGAAAACAAAAATACGCATAGTATACTGAACTCAATGATATAGCTCAGAACATTTATACATTAAAATCTTTTAGTACAGTTTTATGAACTAATGCTTAAAATTGTCCATATCAATAACAAATGGAAAGCATCTTAAAAGACTGTATCTACGATAATAAAACATTTTTCTTTTGAACTCATCTAAAAAATAACGAAGTATATTAATTTAAGTAAACCTAAACTAGCAAAAAAATTGTTTACATTGAGTGAATTGCTTGTTTAAAATTTTAATTAAAATGGTTTTAAAGCTTCTATAAATGTTAAATAACATCTACATAAAGTTCATCAAAAGTGCAAGACTGTTATTAAATTCTGACTCTTCAAACTCAGACAACTGAAAGTATTATAGTTGTTGTTAAGAATCTGTTTTGATAAATTGTAAAAAAAAAATTACTACCATAGTCTTATTAACAAAACCAACATGATTTTTTTTTTCAAATAAATTATTTTTTGAGATATGGCAAAAACAAACTAAAAAGCTTACTAAAATATAGTAAATTTTATTTAGTATGAGTTTTCTCTTTTTAAAATTGTTTTTTCATTCTTTTACCGTGCTTTATTTTATTAATTAGACTTGAATGAGCATTTTCTGTTTTTTCACATGTAAGTTACTTTTTGAGATGTGAACTCTTTAAATTTATATAAGAATTTAAATTGTCCTATAACTGTAAATGTATAACTAAGTTGAACTTTTTTCTTTATATTTAGTAACTTAAAATTTAAATAAAGAAACTTAGTTTATTTCAATTAAAATATATAAACACCATCCTAGTTTTCACAAGTTTCATTTGCAAATATAAAATGTTTCTGTTAGTGGTTGACGAAAAAAAACACTTAGTGATGTTTTATGTGTAGCAGTTATTACTTGTATGGTTTTAAAAGAACTTCATCATATTGCTCAACGAAATACATTTCCTTGTTCAATGCTGCCACAGTTCTAATCGCCTCTATTGCTTCTGACACAACCTGAAAAAAGGCTTAATAAGTACAAAATATATCGGTGTAGACAATTAATCTTTACATTTAACTATAGCTAAATAGTACAACTGTAGTTTTAAATCTTATTATATTTCAAGTGATATTAAATAAATTCTTATTTTATAATAAAGCTTTTTTTGTTAGGTAATAGCTACTAAATTAGTTTAACTTATTATACATACTTTTTTGTATTAAAATCATTTGAAAAAAAATTCTATTATATTTTGGGTTTAGAATCACGAAACTTAAAAAGAACTTAAGCATCTTTTTAAATTATGTCTTGCTCAACAACAACAAGCCAATTAAACAGCTTCAAGCTTATTTTCAATCTTTAGCTCTTCAGGTACCAACTATTTCAAATAATTTTTATAAAAAGTAGTTATCTTAGTAAGTTCTTTTTATTTTTAAATTATATAAAATCAATGACATAACTTAAAAAAAAGACTATTAAGCTGATATTACTATGTTTACTTCTGGGTATATACGGTAGTATAAAAAAGTAGTATGATGGTGCTTTAAAACTAAATGGCTAAAAATACGACATAAATTATACAAAAGGAAATAAAAAAGCAGAAAGGAGAAAAAGAAAAAGAAAAAGGAAATGTAACTGTTTCAATCCACCCTATCAGTAAAGACAAATTTATGAAAAAAGTTCCTAAACATCATAAAAAAACACTTTAGCAACGAAACACTTAAAAAAAATTCATTAAGATTAAAATTACTATAAATTATTTATATACCATTTGCAACTTTGTGTATAGATATTACTCGTTTTTTTTGTTTTTCACAAACGTTTTCAAAACTATACAAGTTTCATTCTCAAGTGGTAAATGTTAAATAAATTTTAAAAAAACTTGACACAAATGTGTCATTATAAATACACCTGCTCTGCAGATCAGAGCATCTCCTATATTACTGCGGAACAGATAAAAACAGCGCAATATTCGACTATGTTTTTAATTGCACTCGCTGTCGAAAATCTGACATAGTTCAAAACCTTAAAGTTTTAAAATGATTAAACAAAGCAACTCTACAGTCTGGAATCATTATTGATAGAGAAAGAACGACCTATGTTAAACACGCAAATAACATTAAATGGAAAAGCAAAGCTTTTAATGATTAATTAACTAACATATCTTTACTTAAGTTTAACTTTGTGTACTTTTTACTTTAAAGGTGACAATCAAAGTTCCCAACTTAGTATAAGGAGAATGATCAGTTATAAATTTTAAATTTTATTAACAATACAATGTTTCACTCTTAAAACAAGTAATAATAAAAAGTATAACATTGTATTGTCAAAAGAATTTAAAATTTATTATTGACTTAAGATTAACTTGCTAAACTCTACAATTTGTATTTATTTTAATTTGTTCATACGTCATAATTTAAACTTATTTAAAAACTGTTTTACTTAACAAAACTTTTTCAAATTCATTTAACAATAACCATTTGAAAACGAAACTTGTATAGTTTTGAAAACACTTGTAAAATAAAATATAAAATAAAAATGAGTAATCTCTATATAACTGTTCAAAATATAGTTTTAATCGTTTGTTAACAAAAGATCCTAGTGAAGTAACTTCACTGGAATATAAATAAAAACAAATTATACAGTAATCTTCCTTTATTCTACCAACATATGTTTCTGTGTGTCAACGAATCAACACACTTCAACTGGGTTCTGTAAAAAAATAATTACTGTAATGAGAGAATAGAAGCATAGAATAGAATATGTGTATACATGTTTTCATTAAAATAAGATATTTTCTACAGATAATAGTTATTAATAGGTAAAATACTTAATATTAAATCCGACTGTTGTAAAACTATATAATATTTATGATTATTAAGTCTAAAATAAGTAAAGTAAGCTAAATTAAACAACAAAACAACAAATTATAATATAAACAAACAACTTACGTTAATGGGAAAGATAACTGATTCAAAATTTATTGTCGTTAACTAATGAAAAATATATTTATTGCAACTAATAATTACGTCACGATGTAAACGAGGTTATTTAAACTATTTAATTTATATTGCAAAGATCATTAATTTAGTTTTTATGTAATCTATTTTGAACAAAAATAAAACATTAACCATTAGATAGTTGATCAATAAAATTTAATAAAACTTAACGACGGTTAAGGCAATAAGGGTCACAGAAACTCGATGTAACATGTATATTATATATTGAATGTTTGTAATGATTGAATCAAAGTTATATAGAATTATGAAAAAATTAAACTTTAAGAAAAAACCAAAACACAAAAAACAAAGTTGTTATTAGGCTTACGATGTACTGACCGATAATAATTTACAGCGACATACATAAAATCATAATGAACTAAATTTAATATATATTTTATTTTAATTAATAAAATAATTAATTGGTAAAGTAGGAGTCGGCTGTTTAATTTAAAATATCAATATTACAATAATATAGCTGTAATAATATTACAGATATATTAAATAATTAATAAGTAAGTTGTGTTATATATGAAAGTTAAAATGTAAAACAACAAGGTAGTCATATGCTAAGTATAAACCTGCAGTAAAAAACCTACTAGCTCTCTTGGGCGTAGTAGGTAAAAAAGCACGGTTTATCTGTGATTTGAATACAGGCTTCCAATTAAACGTTGAACTTAACATATAAAGGTGTGAAGAATTATGGTCGGAGGGTAAAGTGAATATGTGAAATTTCGGAGAATAGAAAGTGACTTGTGTGAAGTAGATATAAATTATAAATGAATAAAACTATATGTTACTTAGGATATATAATTATGTTAATATATGTTAAGTGAGTGTGTGTATGTATGTGGAAGGTGAATGAAAAGTATGGAAGGTGAGAAGGCGCCAGGTGTTATTTGAAGAAAAACCGTCGGTTGTGTGCACAGTTGTTTGAAATATCACGTCTTTTATTTAGTAATTGTTTACTATCTTCTGCTAAAATTGCCATTCGTTCAAGGTTGCATATTTGGCAGATCTTGCTTGCGCTACTGATGTTATTGTTGGCGTGGTGGAGGATGCTCCATTCCATTTCTGGTTTGGTTCCATACCTATCAAAATACTGCCAAACGAAATCTGACAATCTTGTACTATTCTTTTGATTTACATGCTTAAAAGTATACTTATGCCCGGTGTACCTATCTTTAAAGTGACCTCCTGTCGAACCAATATACACTTTATCCTTATTATTATCATTAACATTATTATTGCTTTTGTTATTATCTTCATTAAGCTTACATTTAACACGCACCTTATACACAACATTTTTAATTAAGCAGTTACCATGTAACGGACAGTTTATTTTATTTGACTTACGATCTCTATATACTAAGTTGCAAATGGTATATAAATACGTTTAAAAACATTCCTATAATAGTATATAATTAAAATAAACTTTATAAAGCTGTACGTCTTATATTCAGATGATAATAAAAATCCACAAAAAAAACTAAAAAAAAGAGAGGAAATACCAAAAGAATCCTGCAATTGTAGAAACTAAGACACATGTCCGTCCACTTAATAAAGGCAACTGCAGAGAAGCTGAAGTTAGAACAAAAATAATACTAAAACATTCTTATAAGAAAACCAGCCTTGGTAAATTAAATTATTTGTAGGCAAAAAAGTCACTTATAATTTTGTAGGCAAAAAGTGACTGATAAAAACTCATTGGAAGTTGTAGACATAAAAATAAACTTCTGCTGATAAATTGAAAAAGAAATTTAGCTTAGAATATCAAGCATACTTTTCTATTACTAACTTTTTAGGAACTAGAGTTTTTGTGTTTTTAGAAAGTCTTGTGGTCTGTATTTGAAAATTATTATCTATTGTGTTTATTATATAATATCTATCTATTTTTTTGTATTTATTATTGTTTAAAAGTATTCTAAAAGTTTAATTAAGTTAAGTTTTATAATATTTTATGAAAATAAATAAAATTTTTATAGATTAAATAAGTAAACAATCAATTAATATCAGTTTAACGTGAACAAGACGTTAAAAGGTATCCGTGGTGTGCGACTCGATAACCTCAAGGTTTTTTTGTACACCAGGTCCATTAACTAAACACTATGAGCGCTTTTTTTGTCGTTCAATAAACAATAAAATAACATTTTAATTTTATTTACGCATGTATAAATTTTACTAAAAATATAACTATCTGAAAGTAGTAATTCAAGAATTTATATTTTTTATAAAGTTTTCAAATAAAATTAACACTAAAGATATCAAAAAACTCACAAAATATATATTCTTCTAATATTTGCCTTTGTCTAAAAATTAGAATTAAGATATAATTTTAATAAAGGTATGGTCACATTTAGAGTAATTTATAGTTTAAAGTATATTGATAAACATACAACAGATGCTTCTTCCATAGAATCTTTGTCTCTTCTTGCACTTCCAGTCATCAGTTGTGCTTGAACAACTCCGCTTAAGACAATTAAAGGTAAAAATGCGACGACCACAAATGCTAGTTTCCATCCAAAGTAAAAAGCAATGACCATTGCACTACCAACCGATGAAATAGCTGAAACAATGAGTCCAATTTGACTTCCAGTAGCCTGTTTTATGTAGTATTGTTTTACTTAATTGATGACTTATATTTTACCACAGAGTTTTAAAAAATGTGGTTAAACTTAGCTTAATTTACAGTAGTCAAAGGTATTTACTACAGTTAAAGAAAACACTAAAACTTAACAAAAACAAAATGTAAAATATAAAGAAAAAAGTATGCTTTTTTTAAAAGTATTATTATAAGTTTGTTTAGATAATTTTTTCTAGCAACTTTATTTTTGAAACAAATAAACTATAGTGGTGTGCAAAATTTTCCCTGTAAATATAAACTGCAATTTTTTCAAATTGATGAAGGAGAAAAAGAAACTTAAATTCTCCACTTTTTCTAAGCCTTACGAAACAATAACACAGTATGTTTTTTATTATACCAACCTTCAACAGCAATTACTCGCTAATTTGTTTTTCTTAAAATTTTAACTTATGCGGTACTTTAGTCCGAGCTTTAACTAAAGACTTTTTAAGGGCTCCAGAGGTGTGTTTCATGAGCAACAGGCCTTAATTTATAACAAGGACCGAACACTGAGCTTTATTGGGTTGAGATCGGGCGTTAAAGGAGGCCAAAATTACTTACTCCAAAGTCGCAGGATATCGTCTCGGCACCAGAACTTAATACTGTTGGAGATTTGACAGATAGCACCCGTTGTATTTAAAAGTTAAATCTTAATTTTAGAAGTGTTTATCATGTCGAAGGGACAAAATCCATGTTTGTGTTGATTTTGGAACTTTGCTTTACAAAAGTCATGGGAGAATTTAAATTTTTTGACATTGCAGCCCTGTGCCCATGTTGGCTTCTAGTGGCGACAAACGGTTAACATGTCTTTAGGAACGTCCTCGGAGTGTTGGACCAGCACTTTGTCGTTTATTAAATTGAGTTTTCTCTCTACACTAATACTTTTTCGTTTGAAAAAATAATTTCATGCTTTTGCGTGCCAGAAGATCAGCTCTTTTTCGTCGTTGAAATGCTTTAAAATGCTAATGCTTCTTTAGTTTCAAAATAAAATACTGTAATCGGTTTTTACAGTTGCCCTCCTTAATTTGTACTCATTTTAAAATATCACGCTATTTTTTCATGGAGTGTTTAAAGTTACTCTTTATCCTCTCTCAAACGGCTTTAATGTTGCTTCTCGAACGACATAAGCAAAAGCGTTCGCTTGTGGAAAAATAATTTGTTTTGCCAATCTCTTTTCTACCTTCTCACCACATCATAAACTGTTGATTTTGGTACTTTTAGCTGCTTAATTATCTTTGATATGGGCATCCTCGCGAAAAAAAGTACAATAATTACATCAAGATTAGTAATAACAACAGAAAATAAAACCTGAATTTATTAAATATAGCTGGTTTTAATAAAGTGTAATAACACAATTAGTATATTACGATAAATTTCAAAGCGTGAGACTCAAGTAATTTAATAAATTTCAACCTTGAAGAATAAACCCGGAAAAAAATTTCTACCCTATAAATGACTTACAAAGTTTTTAATTTCTTATAACTTTTATTAAATAGTTTTTATGATTTATTTCGTATTTCTTTAGTAGAACGTTTAATAGTTAAAATAATTTAGCTCTTAATTTTTTAAGAAAAGATAAAATGCTTATATTACCCCTTTAACAAGAGCTGCATCTGTAGCTAATCTTGCACTTAAAGCACCAGGAGAGTTTTTAGAATCATCAAACCAACCAATCTCTTGTCGTAACATAGCTTCAAATCCTAATTTTCTAATTCTTCGTGTAAGTATTTCTCCTGATTTTGCAAACATGTAGTTCTAAGAAAAGTAAAAAACTGTGTAATAGAATAAAATAATCCAGCTCTAATTCATTTATGACAACTTAAATACTTTTTTATTTAAATATTTAATAATCAATGTTTAAAATTAGTTTCGATAATAAAACTTTATTTAGTTATTGAAGTGTTCAAACTTAACTTTTTTATTTTTTCTCTCTAACTATTGTAAGAGAACAAAAGTTGTATTTAGTATTAATTGATAGTAATAACAACACTTTAACTTTAATAGTTTTCTTTAGTTTATATCTTAGTTAAATATTTGTTAGTTGGTATTACAAACGTTTAAATTCTTTTTAAATATCCCATCAATTCAAATGTTGCTAGTTATGTAAAACTTCATTTTAAAAGTGTTAAAACAAATTTTTAATTAGTTTAGAATTTATCCTATTTAATACTGACAGTCTACTTTAGGGTTGGGCTGGGCAACGTACGGCCCGTGATGTATTTTTTGGCTTAAGAACAACATGTGCGAAATAAAAAAATATCTATTTATTTAACAAAATATTTTAAATGACATTTTAGTTTTATTTTATACAAAGTAGTGCTTCATGAATAATAGTTTAACAGAATATTAAACTTTGAAATTTTAATTTATTTTCAGAGTGCTTTTTTTTAATTACGCGGCCTGCCAAAACTTGTTTTTAATGAATCTTGCCCGCAAAAAACTTTTACTGAAAAAACAGGTCCGCCGACTCTTAAAGTTGCCAACTAAATGAATGGTTTAAACAAAAGTTTATTAATTGATTTAGTAAAAACTTTTTAGAACTCTATTTTTAGATCCCAACTTTTAGAGTTTAATGGCAACAGTTTTTACTTGCTAACGTTATAACTTTTTGAGGTGTAAATGCTTGTAATTAAAAACCATACGGATAACATTGTTTAGTTTTAGAAATTTTGTTCTACTTAAAAAAGTTTGAACTTTGAAAAACGTTGATATTTTATAAAAATTGTGACACTGTTCATTGTTTTTCACATTGTCTATTTAAACAACTAACAAAAAAGTTTAGACTTTTATTTAATTAACAAAATTTGCTAGTGCTTACTAGGATAGAAAAAAAATCTAACAGTAAATAGATTGTTTAGTTTAAAGACTAAATAAGTTTTTAATAATTTTTAACATGTATGTTGTAACTAAAATCAAAGTTTAAAAACTAGAGTTAATGAGCTAGTTAAAATAGTTTGTCTCTTTTTTTAAATATATTTTTATTTAAAAAAATATTCGTTGCACAGTACTAACTATAACACTAAGGAATTAAACTATTGTGTTTAAAAAATATGAAAAATAAATTCTATTTACACTTGTACTTTGAACACGGCTACCTAATTAAAAAAATAAACCATAAATTAGTAAAAAAAATGTTTTAATTACCGCGAATAGTAAAACTTAACTTTTAAAACTTTTAGAGTCATCGACCGTTTTAGAAATTTTTGAATAGACTGTTATGATTGTAATCACAAAAAATTACATAACAAAATAATAATTAAATAATTAAGTTTTACAAAAGAATTATTGCAAAAAGTTCTACACTTTAATTCACTCAAGAGTTTTTTATTTGTATTTTATAGTAAAGTTTATAGTTTTTATGTTTATGAAGTTTAAACAGTAACTACAGGGTTGGCACTCGCTTTTTCAAAATTTTTTCCAGGTTTTTAAAAGTACACATCTTTGGGTCTATTTTTAGTTTAAAGTTAAATTTAAGGTAAGAAACTGTGCTAAATAGTATAAAAAGATTGAAAAGATACTGTAAAGCTACTTAAAATATGTTTTTTAATAAAAAATTTTTGGTAATGACTTAAACTTTTTATCTATTTGATAAATTTTTTGAGTCAAACCGAAACTTTACAACTGAAGATGTTAAAGTTCTTAAAAATTCCAGGTTTTTTCAGGTTTTTTCCAAATTTCTTAAATTCCAGGTTTTTCCAGGTGTTTTTTGCCTAAATTGTCAAATTCCAGGTTTTTCCAGGATTCCAGGTAAAGTGGCAACACTTACAGACTACTACATCGTTTTAAATAAATTTTCTTGCCCATAGTAGTCTTTTTCTTCGGCAAAAAAAATCAAAAATACTTTATTTTAACTTCAAACTTCATTAAACTTGAAATTTATCGAGTTTTTTTAAGGTATAGAATCACTTAATACATACTAACAAGCTTTATTAAAATAAACTTTGTCGAAGCCTAGTATAAGTTTACTTTTTAAGTTATAAAATGAATAAAAGTAAAAATAAAACACTCAATTATAATAAACACTAGTTTTAAACTGAAAGAACTTATAAATCTAGATAATTTGTTTTTTCAAATATAAAAATCATATTTACAACAATTAAAACTTTCTCGATTGAAGAAAGTATTAAACTGTTTAAATTAAGTAGTGTTTAAGTCATTATTTTAAAAAAGCTTAAATTAAATAAAACTGTAAATATAAAAGTTAAATATAAACAAACTTATCGTATTTTTTTAAATCTTTTAGTATAAAGTGAAATTATAACAAGGAAAAAGTAAAGAGGCATTTAAAAACTTACATGTTTGCATTTAAAAAAAGCTTCAACTAACACAAAACATTGGTTGTAAAAAGATTTAAATAATCCTATTCGTAATACTTAAATATTAATCGAAGTTTTTAGTTTAAATTATTGCAGTTAAATTGTCACAAAACAAAGTCGAGTTTTTGTTTGTTACAATTAAAAACGTCGCATAATCTTTTTTCTAGTTATCATAATTTAAACATTCATATTACCACACAATTTTTTTTTAGACAAACCTGTAAAAAATAAGTACAAAACGACAGAACTGCAATGCAGACGAAAAGCATTGCGAAAAAGTTTACACCTTGCTGCTGCTCTTCGACAGTTGGTAAAGAAAACACCTGTTTTTAAATTACCTTACTTTTTAGGTTATACAAGTAGCAGCTGTAATGTTCAAGATAAGTTAATTTTTTGAAACTATTAGGTATGAAAACTTAAACAGTTTGGATTAAAAAAATAAATCTAATATAGGTGAAACAAATGAGTTATGCAAATTATGGTTGAGGGTAGTAGAAATAACTTATAGTTTATTAACTTTTTACATTTTATTGAAAATAAAATATTTCGCAACTAGGTAATTTAAGGTTTTATAAAATAACTCTAGTATAATGTAATAACTTTCAAAACTTCAAATATATTTTATATAAATGTAGAGTAATTAACCTCTAGAGAATTAAAAATTGAAGAAACTTTAACAAAGCATATTTTCACTTAAAACTAACTACTAAAAATATATTTAACGGTTGTTATAATTTCAAAAACATTGTTAGTTTAAAAAAAAATATTTTAAACGTTGAAATCGGGTAATTTTTGGTCTCAACTTACACCAAGAAGTCCAGAGAAAAGGATAGCAAAAACTGGTTGAATAGCTCCATTAATAGCTGAACCAATAGTACCCCACATAATAAAAGGCCACTCAGTTTTATTATAGCTCATAATTCTACTCAATGAAGCTGGCTCTTCTTGTTCTGAATCAGTTTCAGAAGACAAGTCAGAAGATGAAGTCTATCAATGAAAGTTTTTTAATAAAACAGAAAATTTGACAATTGTTTTGAATAATAACAGTTAAAAACAACTCTTTAGTTAAGTAAGTTATTTAATTCTAATGTTATTATAACTACGTTTACTTATGTAAAAAATTATATCTGATATTTTGATAAAAATATATCAAAAAAATAATTAAAGTCTATCATATCTTATTTTAAAAAGTTTACTTTAAATATAGTTTGTTAAAAAAATAGATAAACAACTTCTTAATTAGCAATACGCTCACATCACTATATTCGTAACTTTTTATCCTCTTTCTTCTCTTTTTTGACACTCTGCGACGTATTGAATTTTGGTTAACAATTTCTCCAGTAAACATTGGGGATATACCTGATTCTTGCACTGCTGCGGCAGCTTGTCTATTTTGCTGTCTTAGGCTCTTGCTAGAGTATAAATATAGTTTTAATTTAAACTTTTACTGGTACCTAAAATTTATATTTTCAAAAACATTCAGGTTCAAATTAAATAAAAATGCTGTCAATAAATGTTTATGCTTGCTTGTATTAACGACTGTAATTATAGGTTTTAATTTACTCAGAATTCAATTACCGAATACTTTTTCGAAGAGAGGATTTTCCAAAAGTTGAATGTTGATGTTCCAGCGGTACTTCGGGTCCGCTTGCCAGTAATCCAACTGTTTTACATGAAATAACTAAAATAAATAATTTGTAGCTAATTATAGTTGCATTTTAATTTGGCTAAAATGTTTGTACACTACTTAAAAGTGCGTAGTAAAAAAGTCTTTACTTATGGTTTTATATATTAATGCTCACTTAAATGACTAAAAGACTTACTAAAGTTCTTAAGTTTTTTTCAGAAAATCCTTTACAAATAGAAATAAACATTCTCCATAAATATTATTTATACTGAAGCTATCAGAAATGTTGAATTATAAAAAATTTATATGCATTTTTAAATGTAGAAATAATTTTGTAATACGTTCTGTATCGCAAAAAAATTAGTTTGGTTAAATGTTGTATGAATAATTAAATTAATTTGCTCTTATTTAAAAACTTAAATACGTAATACTGTTCTAATATTTCAAGAACAAAAAAAAATGTCTACTTTTGCGTTAAGTCAGTTTTTAAAATACTTTTTATACAAACTTGGAATTATTTGTCGTTAATTGGCATGTCGTATGTACTTTTTATATATACTTTCGTTTTTTAGTACATATAAGAAAACCAACTAATTATTTTTTTAAATTCTTTTGCGTACTGGTAGAGCTTTTTAGATTTAAGTAAAAAGCATAAGTTCGAATTTTGAACTACACTTTTTTTTGATTCAAAGATGTATACTTGAAAACTTAGTACTAACGAGAAGAATAACTGTATACATTGTAGAAAATGTATAAAGTTTTACTTAATTTCTTATTTAAAGTTTACTAATATTAAAGTTAAGGTTTGTGTAGAATTTTAATTTGAGCAATTGAGCAAATTCAACTAAAACATTTATTTTCAATTCGTGACTAACTGCTATAATAAAACAAAAATTTACTATTATAGCTATTTAGCTTTAAGTTAAAAGTTGCACTATAGTTCTTTATAAACAACTTTGCAAAATAATCGTAAAAAATTATATAAACATTTCAATATTATTTTTTTAGTAAGTAAAAGCACAGGGATCGGCAGCAGAGTTGTCAGAAAGCATTTTGTTTTGAAATTTTTTCCTATTTTATTAGGAGAATACTGAGCTAAAAGCTTTTGATTTGTAGAGTTGTCAGAAAGCATTTTGTTTTGAAATTTTTTCCTATTTTATTAGGAGAATACTGAGCTATAAGCTTTTGATTTGTAGAGTTGTCAGAAAGCATTTTGTTTTGAATTTTTTTTTCTATTTTATTAGAAGAATACTGAGCTATAAGCTTTTGATTTGTAAAGTTGTCAGAAAGCATTTTGTTTTGAATTTTTTTTCTATTTTATTAGAAGAATACTGAGCTATAAGCTTTTGATTTGTAGAGTTGTCAGAAAGCATTTTGTTTTGAAATTTTTTTCTATTTTATTAGGAGAATACTGAGCTATAAGCTTTTGATTTCTATATAAATACAACTGGATGAAGTAACCGACGACAGTTGGTAAATTTCAAATTTATATTTTTGACAAGTATGATTTGCAGCCTTTTATAAAATAGGGGCAGTCTTTACAGTAAAAACTTATTCTTAGCCGCTTTGTATAAATAAATCTTCCCCGGGCTGCAGTTTGTAAAAGTGTTTGTAATGATCTTTGGTTGACAAAAAGACAACTAAGGAAGAAGATAAAAGAGCATGTCCAGAAAAATTAGAAAATTCTTGCTACTTAGAAAAGAATGATGATATACCAGTTAAAGATATACCAGTTCAAAACGTTCGTCTATTGCAGAACATTTGGTAAATAACTCAACATGTGGAAAGAGTTATAATCTAAAAAAGTTAAAATAGTTATAAATTAAATAAAAACAAATTGTATAGTAATCTTCCTTTATTGTACCAACATATGTTTCTGTGTGTTAACGAATCAACACACTTCAAATGGGTTCTGTAAAAAATAATTACTGTAATGAAAGAATAGAAGCATAGAATAAAGTGGGTGTATACATGTTTTTCATTAAAATAAAATAATTTCTACAGATAATAGTAAATAATAGGTAAAATACTTAATATTAAATCCGACTGTTATAAAACTATATAATATTTGTAATTATTAAGTCTAAAACAAGTAAAGTAATCTAAGATACACAAAAAAACAACAAATCATAATATAAACAAAGCATTCACGTTAATGGAAAAGATAACTGATTCAAATTTAATGTTGTTAATCAATGAACGAATTACATTCATTACATCTAATAATTACGTCACAATATAAATGAGGTTATTTCAACTGTTTAATTTGTATTGCAAAGTTTGTTAATTTAGTTTTTATGTTTGTAATCTATTTTGAACAAAATAAAACAACGGCGAAGACAATAAAAGTCACAGAAACTCGATGTAACATGTATATTATATATTAAATGCTTGTAAAGATTAAATCAAAGTTATATACAATTATGAAGCAGATTTAGTTTAAATGTAAAAATAAAAAATGAAAAAATTAAAATTTAAGAAGTCAAAACACAAAAAAAAAAAAACTTGTTATTGAGCTTACAAAGTACTGACCGATAATTAAGTTGCAGCGACATACATAAAATCACAATGACTTAAAATTACATATATATGTTGTGTTTAATATTCATAAAAAAAAATAATTGGTTGATAAAGTAGCAGTCAATTTAAATTTACATTTTAAATTGACTGCTACTTTATCAACCAATTATTTTTTATTTATTTTTATAATTCTTAAACACAACATATATATGTAATTTTAAGTCATTGTGATTTTATGTATGTCGCTGCAACTTGGGTTGATGTTTTATTTTGTTCAAAATAGATTACAAACATAAAAACTAAATTAACAAACTTTGTAATACAAATTAAACAGCTGAAATAACCTCATTTATATTGTAACGTAATTATTAGAAGTAATGAATGTATTTCGTTCATTGATTAACAACATTAAATTTGAATCAGTTATCTTTTCCATTAACGTGAATGCTTTGTTTATATTATGATTTGTTGTTTTTTGTGTATTTTAGTTTACTTTACTTGTTTTAGACTTAATAATTACAAACATCATATAGTTTTATAACAGTCGGATTTAATATTCAGTATTTTACCTATTATTAACTATTATCTGTAGAAATTATTTTATTTTAATGAAAAACATGTACACACCCACTTTATTCTATGCTTCTATTCTTTCATTACAGTTTTTGTTTTTTACAGAACCCAGTTGAAGTGTGTTGATTCGTTAACACACAGAAACATATGTTGGTACAATAAAGGAAGATTACTGTACAATTTGTTTTTATTTATATTCCAGTGAAGTTACTTCACTGGGATCTTTTGTTAGCAAACGATTAAACCTATATTTTGAACAGTTATAAACTATATTAATGCTTTCGATTTAATTAAATTTTACATTTTGATTATATTTTTCCTATATAGTTGCAATACTTTTTAAGGCGTGTTATTGTTATTTTTTATGTATAGTATTTTATAACGTATAGTTTTTCTATAGGTTAATTGTAATGTAAGTAAGTTTAAATGATTTCAGTTATTACTAATTACTTTTGTATTTTATTATTTTATGATTACTTTGTTTTTATATAAGTTTGTAAAATTTTATATCTTGTTAGCTTTGTACTCTACTGATGAGAACTGGTTGAAATATATCTAGTTTACTGAATTGCGTATCTTCTGTATCTTATTGTATAGTTAATGGTCAGTAGTGTTTCAATATTAATAAATCACCAATATTTAGTAATTATAGAATTAAAAGTCTAGTTGTAATTTTTTATCAGACTATTTTTATGGGTTGAAAAAAGTATATTTTGAGCAAAAAAGAACATTAAGGCTGCAATTTGCTGACCCTTGTACTCGAAAATAACTTTCAAATAATCTTGCGTGGTTATTATACTATCTGTACTATTTATTGAACGACAAAAATAAAATCGCTAAAAATACTTGGTATTAGGACCTGGTGAACGAAAAAACCTTTCAGTTATGGATTTGCACACCACTTTGTTACCTTTTAACGTCTTGTCGAGGACAGTGATAAGTCCTTATATCCGTAATTAAGTGAAAGGCTTTGTAGATTTAGAAAGTATAAGTAGATTACTAGTACCAATGATAATCAGCTGATTTTTCATCTTACAACTCATTGTATTTTACAATTTTATAATTAACCTTATTTAAACAAGCATCAGATTTTCAAACAATATTTTGAAAGAAATACTTTTAAACAAACTTACCAAACTTCTCAACAAATTTTTTGTTGATAGAATTATTGCGGTTGTCATTTTCATCATCTGTAGTAGACTTTTTATTCTTTGTTGTCTAAGTAAGTAAACTATGTCAGTATAAAAATTAAGATTTATCTTATTTAAAAATTTATCTTATAATGATTCGAATTTAGAAAAATAAGAAAGTCTATAAATTAAAAATAGTCAAGGAAAACTTACATGCTTAAGTCTTAGCTAGTGACTATGATAACACTATGTTCTATTTAGCTTATATCTAATCTAATACAATCATACTTAAAAAAGAAGTTTTGATGTATTTAGTAAATACTTTAGAAATATTTACAACAAAATCAACTTCTAATTATTGGTAGTAAAGTAAGCGTCAACTGTTCGCCTCTATAACCTGCAAAGTGACCAAAGTAAAATATACTCCATTATGACGCATAAGTTCCTCATGTGTGCCTCGTTCAACTACTTTTCCACGCTCAACTCCAACTATAACATCAGCATTACGAATTGTTGATAAACGATGAGCTATGATAATTGTAGTTCGACCTTGTCTAGCCTGTAAACTAAGTCTTTAGTGACTGTTTAAACTTTTAAAAACAATTTTTTTTCATAACAATAACCGTACTGTTTGAGTATTTAAAAGAAAAATAATTATAAAACAACTATTTAATAACTAAATGTACAACAAATGTAAAGATATCATTTTTAGCTGACGAACTTTATCAAGTTGTGATAGTACAACAGCTTCACTTTCAGTGTCCAACGCTGAACAAGCTTGATCAAGCAGAAGTATTTTAGGATTACGAACAAGTGCTCTTGCTATGGCAATTCTTTGTTTTTGTCCTCCCGACATTTGACCTCCACTTAAACCAACTTGTGTGTCAAATTTCTTTGCAATAAAAACATTATACAATAAAATTTTTGTACGGATTTTTTTATATAATGTTTTTTAAGTCATAAAAATTCAATACAAATATTTTAGCTTAAATTAGTGTAATCAAATAAGAAAAATGATGTAAAAAGTAAAAAATCGGGTAAAAACCTTATTTATAACACGGTGTGCCGCTTACGCGGTAATTGTCTCTTATTTATTTTCTTCTTTTCTCTTAAGCGGAGTATAAATCGGAAAAAAAGCGCGTAAAATGGGCTTTTTAGTTGTTGCTGCGTAGTAGCAACTTTAAGTCAGTGCAGCTTTTCGCTGCACTTAGTTGTGAATGGTTTCAATCTGGTTTAAGCAAATTTAGTTCGCTTCTTTATTGTTTTATAGATTTAATTTGAACAGACAATTAGTTTTCAGCTTCTTGATTCATGTATTTTAGTCTTTTAAAAGAATTGATAGTTCGATTTAATAGTTTTATGTTGTACAGTATTTTATCATCTTTTCGTTTCGCAATTTCATTGTAAATATAATCATTACACAGACTCGAACTACGTTTAAGTTAGTATAAGTAACTTTTTTATTAAGCCTTTAGTAAATAGTAAGTAAGTCGTATTAGTTTATTTAAATCAGTTATAATTTACTCGTTATTCTAGGGACATCTTTTATACAAGTTAAACCGCACGTTGTGTTATAAACTAGGCCCCTGACAATGTATAAGTAGAACACCCCGTTAGCGACAACGATATACAAATTTTTTTGTTATTAATTTCAAAAAAGTATTATTAAGATGTTGTAGTAAAACTTTTTTATTTTGTTAGTTTAAATAGGGTAAAAGTTTTGTAAAACTTACATGAGGAAGTTGCATTATAAAGTCGTACGCATTTGCTGCTTTTGCAGCTTTTATCACATCATCATCGGATACATTATCTCTACCAAACTTAATGTTTTCAGCTATTGTAGTTGCAAAAAGAGATGGTTCCTGTTCAACAACTCCTATCATGCTTCTCCACCAATTTGTGTTTAGTGTTCGAAGATCATGGCCGTCTATTGTAACCTTTTTTATTTATTTTGAGTCTTAACTTTTTTAACTCGTTTTTTATGGGAATTATTGGTACATTTTTGTGCTATGAACCTTCACAAAAAATACGTCTTTGATTATAAATATTTATAACTCAAAAATATAAACTATTTTTATGTGTAAAAAGCTTTAGATAACTATTAGCGTATTTCTGTCGAATTAAATTATACAGTTCTACGAAGATTTCGTTCATTTATAATTGACAGAAAGTGCAGTTAGTGAAATCAATTTTTTACACATTAAAACAATTCTTTTGATTTTTTAACGAAGCTTACTTGTAATTTCTAACAGAACCTTAAGAATTTAAAGCTTTACTAAAATTTTTGTGATAAAACAAAACATAATTATAAGATATAGTTCTGGTTATATATAATTAAACAATAAGTTATTGATTGTATAAATTGTGCTACAGCTCTGACTAATAGTTTTTATTTAATCTCATATTTTTGTAAACACTAAAGTTTTGTTTAAAACTGTGAACAAAAAAGCATTAGTCTTGGTAAAATTCTAATTACTAAAAGTATTCAAGCGATTTATTTTTTTTAACAGTTTAAATGCGAGAAACAAAAAATACTGTAGATTTAATTTGTGTAGACAGTTTGAAATACATTATTTTTACTTCAGAACTTCTCGTAGAAATACTTAAAAACCTTATGAAGTATGTTAAACATTGAAAACAAACGTTTCCTCGATCTGGATCGTAGAATCTTTGAACAAGCTGTAAAATGGTACTTTTACCCATACCACTCGGTCCTACAACTGCAGTAGTTTCTCCCGCATTAAATTTGACCCTACAGCTCGAAAGAATCTAGTAGTTTTAGTTAGTTAAAAACTCTAAAGTCTACCATAAACTGTTAACATATTTTGATTTTTTATTAAGTTTACCAAAAGACCGTTTTAGTACGTGTATTACACACTGATCAAAAAAAATCTAAATCGTATAAAAACGATGTTTTCAAGATTTTCTAAGGCAATAACTTTTAAACTTTGAGTTTTTAAGCTGAAGCTTTGTTTTATTTAAAAAAAAATACTTTTACCTACTAAAAATTTTTAGTTACTTGTTTTTAAGTTTTGTAAAGAAGCAAATTTTTGTTAACTTGTTTTTTTAGTAGAAATTACTTATTTTGAACGTTTTTATTAAAATTTGTTTGCTTATAAGAAAAATTTTATGCTACGGCTAGTTTTTTTTGTTTAAAATATTTTAGAACAATTAAATCAGGAAGACGTTTTATAGGTAATATTTAGAAATATTAATATACTCATCACATTTTAGACAACTGCAACGCTTACCATTTGAATTTTTATGGAAAGAAATACTGATACAAATTTTTCTTATTCAAATATTTTCTTTCCATTAGGGTAAGTGGTTTGTGTATATTATGATTTGTTGTTTTGTTGTGTATTTTAGTTTAGTTTACTTAGTTTAGACTTAATAATTACTGATACAAATTTTTCTTATTCAAATATTTTCTTTCCATTAGGGTAAATGGTTTGTTTATATTATGATTTGTTGTTTTGTTGTGTATTTTAGTTTAGTTTATTTAGTTTAGACTTAATAATTACAAATATTATATAGATTTATAACAGTCGGATTCAACTTTAAGTATTTTACCTATTATTAGCTATTAACCTGAAATATGTAGAAATTATTTTATAATTAATGAAAACATGTATACACCTACCTTATTTTATGCATCTATTCTTACATTACAGTAATTATTTTTTACAGAACCCAGTTGAAGTGTGTTAATTCGTTAACACACAGACACATATGTTGCTACAATAAAGGAAGATTACTGTATAATTTGTTTTTATTTATATTCCAGTGAACTTTTTTCACTAGGATCTTTTGTTAGCAAACGATTAAATCTGTATTTTGAACAATTATATGTATATATATATACCACAGATGTTATTGTGTTAAAACTTTATTCCGACTAAAGGCGTTTCACTGCTCTCAAATAAATTTAAGAACAGATCTACGGAGTCTCAAAAAGCTCTAAGAAAAGAGCTTATTTTAGCTATTCTTAGAGCTTTTTGAGACTCCGTAGATTGGTTCTTAAATTTATTTGAGAGCAGTGAAACGCCGTTAGTCGGAATAAAGTTTTAGCACAATTACATCTGTGGTATATATTCCGATAAGCTTAGCTTATCAGGATCTCCAGGATTTAACGCCTTTTAACGTTACATCTTATATATATACATTTTTTGATTATTTATAATATAAAAAAACAACTAATTTTCGAATCGTTTACTTAGTTTCAATGTTTAGCACATATCTTCAGAACGAAATAAAGTACAAATCAAAATTTTTAAAGAATCACACAAAAAACACGTTGTGACGTTTCAAATAAAATTGAATAATTTTATTTAGCCTTTTCTAAAAACAAATTATGCACAAGTCAACTTATTTTTTGTTTTGTTTGTTCTTGTTTTTGGTTTGCTTTTATTGTTATTTTTTTGTTATTAATTAGTGGTTTTTGTTCTTTTAAAATACATGATTTGGTTATGATAAATATTTTTTATTTTTTTCAATTTTGTACTTTTCGAAGCAACATAAATGGCATGTTTTGTTGTTTTTCGTTTTTTTTTTTGGTTCTGCAGAGTATTTCCCATTTCAAATTATAGTCTTTGTTTGCGTCTTTTAACTTCCAAATATAGTTCGATAATTCAGTAGTGTGCCTTTTTTATTTGCTAGTAAAGCTTGCTTTATGGTTGTTGTATCTATTTTTAAATGTTGTACTAGTGGAACCCACGTAAAACTTTGTTATACCTTCTGTTTTTATAGTAGCTCGGTAAATCAAATTTTTTATAGGCAGTTATTGTTTAAAGGGCATTTTTCTTTCCTGCAGTTGCAAGTTTTTTCTTGTTGTTTGAAGTTTAGGTTGTTTAACATTTTGTTATTTTATATTTGATTTTATAAAAAAACTATAGTTTAGACGACCGTTTCGTATATGAGATATAAAACCCTAAATACTCCTCAGTAAGCTAAAGTTTATTACAATGTTAAACAGAACTTTAGAGTTTGAAAATTTTTATAATATTTATAACGCAGTATAATAATAGGTAGAGTTTATTGTACAGTAAGCTGAATTTGAAAAAATACGCTGAACTTGTTAATTTATGCATTTTGGAAAGTTTGGAAAAGGTTATATTAGAAAAATGTTTCAGACTATTAGAAAATTCTTTTAAACTAATCGTGTTTGCGGCTTAATTTTGCTTTGTTTTAATATTTAGTTAGTTTTAACTTTGCTAAAAAAGTTTTTTTGGTAATGAATGCATATATTTTTTCATTCGCTTTTCTTGTTTAGTGTTATGTTTTTGTCTGAGTTATCAATTTCAAATTTTTCAAAGTTTGCAGCCAAATTTAGTATTGTATTTTGATTTTGTCCTGTTTAATATTTTCCATTTAATTTTGTAGTCGGTATTGTTATCTCTTATATTCCAAATGTAGTTCGCCAGCTCTGTTGTATGTTTTTTGTTAATATTGTTGAATGATAATTTGTGGTTTCTGTATCTTTGTTTGAAAGTATTTCCTGTGGATCCTAAGTACTGTTTTTTTTTAGTTTTATTTGATATTATTGTTGCTCTACATATTATGTTTGAGACTAGACATTGATTGTTTAAAGGGCAAGGTTTTGGAATTCAAAAGATAACAATACCGACTACAAAATTAAATGGAAAATATTAAACAGGACAAAATCAAAATACAATACTAAATTTGGCTGCAAACTTTGTAACTTTGAAAAATTTGAAATTGATAACTCAGACAAAAACATAACACTAAACAAGAAAAGCGAATGAAAAAATATATGCATCCATTACCAAAAAAACTTTTTTAGCAAAGTTAAAACTAAGTAAATATTAAAACAAAGCAAAATTAAGCCGCAAACACGATTTGTTTAAAAGATTTTTGTAATAGTCTAAAGCATTTTTCTAATATAACCTTTTCCAAACTTTCCAAAATGCATAAATTAACTAGTTCAGCGTATTTTTTCAAACTCAGCTTACTGTACAATAAACTCTACCTGTTATTATACTACGTTAGAATAATTATAAAAACGTTCAAATTCTAAGTTTATGTTTAATATTGTAATAAACTTTAGGTTACTGAGGAGTATATCGGGTTTTATATCTCATGTACGAAACGGTCGTCTAAACTATAGTTTTTTATATAATCAAATAAATACTTAGCTCCAATTCAATTTGTCGAGCACTATCGACCAGAACTTTTAATAAAATCTTTAATATATCTCATATACGAAACGGTCGTATAAACCTATTGTTTTTTATATAATCAATTAAATAAATATATGTATATATATAGAAAATAACAAACTTAATCACTTTCCACAGAGCCTACTTGAAGGGCTTTTAAATAGTTTAGTAAGAAAAAACTTATATTTAATAATTTTTGCACTGAATATTTGTACTGTACAATATATAATAATAACGTCGTAGTGTTTTTTGTTTTTATCTTTTGTATCATTGTTTAGCAAAGTGCTATTCATTTCAAACCGTACTAGCTGAAGATTAAGAACAGTTTTATTGTTTTTATGAAACGTATGTTCTGGTTTTATAAAAACTGAATTTACTTAATAAACTATTTAAAATCTCTTCAATTAATTTTACGCTTTTATCCCAAACTTTGTTTTTAAACCATAAAGTCCATTTATAGTTACTACCTAGATAAACACTATACATAATTATACATGCTTTTTTCTGCTTTTTTTCTAATGTGTGTTAACATTTTATAGACTCCGTAGATCTGTTCTTAAATTTATTTGAGAGCAGTGAAACGCCGTTAGTCGGAATAAAGTTTTAGCACAAGAACATCTGTGATATACATTCCGATAAGCTTAGCTTATCAGGATCTCCAGGATTTAACGCCTTATAACGTTACATCTTATATATATATATATATATATAAAATAAGGTTAATGTTTAAACTTAAACACTTTCAACTGAGCCCACTTGTTCAAGAATTTTTAAAATCGCCATTTCAATAAATTATATATATATATATATATATATAAAATAAGGTTAATGTTTAAACGTAAACACTTTCAACTGAGCCCACTTGAAGGGCTTTTAAATAAATTATTCAAATGGCGATTTTAAAAAATTCTGGAACATATGTTTCACAAAGCTTATTAGTTAGAGGGTAGATCGATTTTTGTACTGAATATTTGTAATGTACAATATTACGTCATACTGTTTTTTGTTTTTTTGCATAACTTTTGTATCTTTGTTTAGTACAGTGCTTTGTATTTTGAATTTAACTGGCTGATGATCAAAGCTTTATGAAAAATTAAAGCTTTGTGAAACATATGTTCCAGAATTTTTAAAATCGCCATTTGAATAAATTATATATATATATATGTATATATATTTTCTATTTGTTTAAAAGCAATATACTTATACCGGGGTTTCGTATATGACATGTATAACCTCATATACTCATCAGTAAGCTAAAGTTTATTTACAATGTTAAATAGAAATTTAGAATTTGAAAATATTATAATTATTATGACGTAGTAATAATGAACTTTATTGTACAGTAAGTTAAGTTTGAAAAAGTACGCTGATCTTATTAGTTTAAGAATTTATGAATTTTGAAAAACAATATTTATATAAATATATAAATTGTAGTGTTTTAATTACTAACATCTTGATCTGATCTAGTCGGATATGAAAAATCGCAGTCGTGTAGTTCAATGTTTCCATCTAAATGTTCAAGCACATGCCCCTCTTTAGAAAACGGATTTATGTTTGACTCCTAAAGAATAATTTCTATATTTACTTAATTTGAAGCTAACATTCCGGAGTTACATAAATTTTTACTTTATATTATATATATATAGTTTTTATATAAAAGTTATAAAAGTTATTACTTTATGAAATACTAAATTAATTTTTTATATGAATCCTAATTACTTATGACATATTCTATTTTAAATTTAAAACGTACTTGTTTAAAAAAAATTCCAAAGAAATAGTATAAAATATAATTTTTTTTTTAAGTTGTATTCAAAAATAGATTACAACGAGGACTTTTAACCTTATCTATCTTTAGACTGTGTACAAACTTTGTTATTGCAAAGTTATAAAGTTTTATTAATTTTCGTAGCAATAGTTTTAACAAACTTAAAGGTATTCCATCTGAAAAAATTAAAAGCAACCAATTTAAACTTTTTTTTGTAAACTATTATGACTTAGGTTTGAAAATGAAAAAAAAAGGAACACCTCTGAAAATAATTTAAATAATGTAGTTTAACGCAAAACGTCTAGTGTATGAAACTTTTTAATTATATGAAAGAATATAAACTGACCCTGTCCATTATTTGGAATATACATGCCGCAGCACTTCTTCCAACTGAAAATGCTTCTAAATTCGGAGCAGCTTGTCCCAAATTTATAGCTCCAATTAATACAGCGAAAAATACCTTAAAAACTATGATTTTAAGTTTAATTTAAAACCTAAAAAAACTATAGTTTATAGAAAGTAACTTTGTAGTGATTTATTAACAATCCACTTTCATTAACAATTTAGGTTTTAAAGTTTTTTTTCAGAATCAGAGCTAAAAAATTGACTTAGTATCCAAAAACTATTTTTTAGTGTTTACCTACAAAACTGGCGGATATTATTTAGCAACTGTACTAAATAGTCTAGTAACAACATTTTTTTGGTAGTATTGAAAGTAAATTTGAACTCTTCACTTGTTTTTATTAGGTTTTGCCAATATTTTAAATACTTTAAAAAATTATATTAAAACGTTTAAATACAGGTAGCATTAAAAATTTAATTCAGTAGAGCAATGCTTCATTAGTATTCACTAAAAAGCTTTACTGACGATATTTAGTTACACAGTTTAAACAATTTTAATATTTAAACAACATAGAACATTTTCTTTAAATTATGTTAAATCTAGACCAAGGTTTCCTTAATCAATATCGCCCCTTTAGGAAAGTTTTTGCCATCAAGGAGCGTTAATTAGTAAAAAAGTGAAAAATTGAATGGTCAATAAATTAGCAAAGGGGTGATTTTTTTTGAATATATTCCAAGGAGGCGTTTATGAAAACGTGGTTAGAAAACCCTGATCTTAACTCTTAATAAAAGTTTACTACCATTTATTTCGAATATTTTTTACTAATAGTAGTCTTAAGCTTTTTTTCCAGTTCTCATTACTTTTGTTATCTTTTACAATATATTTTGTTAACTTTAGTTAGACCATAATACCTTCATATATTGTTGTTTAAGTTTCCAGAATTTAATTATAACTGAGGAACTCATTAATCTCATTAATTAAATGGGTGAAACACAGTCTTTTTAATAAACTTTTGTTTAATGAACTTGAAACAAACTTTAGAAAAGTGTTACATAATTACAGTTTACTTAATTAAAGCAAGTATACAGTAACCTGCCGCTTAGGTACACAATTCGAACACAGCGCAAAATTGCGTACCCAACCGACAGTACGTACCTAAGAAATTTTTGTTTTTAAATACCTACATTAAGCCTAATACATGTTTATTTTCATTAATACCACTTTTTTATATGCTTTTTACATTTATTTTTTAATAATGGAGTTTGTAAATGACAATTGCAATAATTTCTATTTTTATCAATATCGCTCTTTTATACGATTTCACATTATTGTTTCAATCATGGGGTATGTAAATGTCAAATACACTTTTCATTATTTTCGATTATCTAGATTTTTTTAAGAATTTTACACAATTGATACATTTATGTTTCAATCATAGGGTATGTAAATCTTAATTGAACTGTTCTTTACTTTCATTTATGTAAATATTGTATGACATTTAAATATTCTTATCAAAATATTCTTATCCTTTAATAATGGGGTATGCAAATTTAATTTGCACAGCTCGTTATTTTCTTTAAATAAACAAACTGTAATAGTTAGTAATTATATAAACAATTATTTAAACCATACGTCCATTATCAAAAATAACCTTCAAAAATGGTCGAAAAAAGTCTCAAACGACTATCAAAAACCGAAAATTTTTTCAATGAATCAATAACCGGATACCAGAATGCTAAAACTAACTCAAATTTCAAGCACAAACTTAAACATTCAAATCACCAAAACAAAAAGAAACCAACACAAACAAGAAAAAAAATCTACTTCAACCCACCCTACTGCCAGTCTTAAGAACCATTATAGGTAAAGCTTTTCTGAAATTAATAGATAAACATGTTAAGTAAAAACTTATTATTAATTAGTTGTTAAAATACTGTTTTCCATGACTGCTACATATCTTTTCATATTTTTTATTTAAGCACTGACGAGGTCTTTGACCGAAACTTAGTTTACAAAATAAAGTCTTGAAAGAAAAAATATATGTAATACGTTTGTTGTAAATTTTGGATTTGATATACAATTTTTAAGTTCACAACTTTTTTATCCTAGGTTTCTTCAGTTTTATCAAGTCTAATACACTACAATTTATTATAAAATGCCTTGCTTTTGTATAACTTTTAGGTTTGTACTTTTAATTTTTAAGTAGAAAAAAATAAAGCAATTTAAATACTACGTTTTTCGTCTAAAAAGTTCGTTACCAACCGGCAGTGCATACCTAAAAAATGCGTAGCTAAGATTGCTATATTTTATTTAAAAAAAAGTTAAACCAAAAATTTAAACACAAAAAATATATTATAAATATAAAAAGTTATCAACAGGTAAGTAAAAAAAATATACTATTTTTTTTACTATATCTGTTTTGTCTATAATTTTTAACAATAGTTTACTTTTTTTATTTTCTATTTGTACATTTTTTACATGTTTAAATTATTTTAAAATTTAAATGAAACATTAAATTAAAAATTCTTACAGCAAAAATATGATACTTTCTTTATTTTTATTCTTTAAATAGTTATTTATTTGCTTTCTTTATAAATATATATCGATAAGAACAAATTAAATGCAATAAACTATAACAAAAAGTTTTTTTTTGCACTAGGTCCTAGGACTAAATATTTTGAGCGCTTTTTTGTCATTCAATAAGCAACTAAAGGTAAATTATTGATTAGTATTTTTTATGATAATTGAAAGGCCAAACAATAAAAAATATACAGATAAATAGATTTGAACAATACAACTATTAAAAATGTTTGAAAACAAATCTAGAAATTTTTATTAACCGTCATAAGTTTTCCTGGAGAAAAGTCAGTTGCTTCGTCAAACACGAGAGAACTTCCATACCAGAAGGCTAAAGCATAAGAAAGAAAAATTAGACACCACATGTAACCGGAAAAGAATCCTTGAGTCATTCCTTTTTTAATACCTTGCTTCTCCGCTTTCGCTAACTTTTCTGAGTATCTATCATTGAAAAAAAAACACGTAATAGTACAAATTTTCATTAAAAAAATATTTTAAATGCAACTGCAGTTTAATTTGGTGGTTCCAAAGCTTTTATCACCGTAGAAAATATAGGTCGGCAGATTAGGTAATTTAAAAGAATCTACTATTTTAATGTATAACCATACCAGTTTTTTTTAAACTAACAACATAAGAATTTAGTTGTTTTAGAAATTTTGTTTCTCTTTAAGTTTTATCATTATAACTTAATGAATAACACCCTTTACTTTAAACATTTTTCACAAACTACTGTGTTGTGCATTTAACAGAATTTAATAACAAATTATATGGTTAGTATTAGTTGCTTTCAATCAGAATAACTACCAGTAATCTTTTATAAAATATTAAATAATTGATTGAAGTAAGGTTTACATTCTAAGTAATTAGAAAAATTAAACTAAAACTTTTTTTTAATCAGTAAAACATACTTCATCTGTTGTTTAAGCGTTTATTTAATTTGTAAAACTTTATAGTACACCTAGTTTAGTTTTATATGTAGTTGTATGAAAAGTTTTTTTATGATAAGCTTACAAAAAAATCTTTTATAAACATGATTTTAAAAGTATACTGTTAAACTACTTGAAAAGTATAGATATTACTTTAAATTTTCATGTTTGTATTATAACTAAAAGTTTAGCAAAATGACCAAACACAAATCACGTCTGTAATTTCTTTAAGAAACTTTTGTCGTATTAACAAGGTTTTTTATTTATTTTTATTTTTTATTCAATTTACTTTTGTATAAAATGTTTGTATAACCTAACCAGGAGTTAACAGCTTCTAAAAATAAAGATCTTTAACAGCTTAATAAGCATATTTTTAGCCAGAGTTTTTGAGAAAAAATTTTTGTAAATAAAGAAGTTTAAAACATTTAATAAAAATGTTAACTTAAAAACTAGACAAAATTGTAATGAGTTAGCTAAAATACAATGTTGAACATGGTTTGCGGGTAGCACTTTACCTACATAAAAAACTTCTTGTAGTATTAAATATTTCAGTCTAAAAAGTATTTTGAAAAGTAGGAGTTTTGCCCATTAGTTCTTACAACAAGAGTTACTAATTTTAAAAACCTTTCAGTCTCTCGCTTTTCACTTCCAAAAGCAGCTACGGTTCGTATTGAAGACAAGACTTCCTCAGATACTGAGCCTGCTTCTGCATAAGCCATTAATTCCTTGCTTGTCATTGAAGCTATGAACTAAATTATTAAGGATGATGTTCTAAATATTGATGCGTGAGACTATTTCATTGCATTTTTGATACTTAAAGCATGTAAAATATTTATAAACAAATAGAGAAGCTATAGTTATATTATTTACTGTAATAAATGACTCAAATGATAAAAAACTGGTATACTATCAAAAACCACCCGCGTTTAAAATCCAACCGATTTCTTTTTCATTTTTTTTTTACCTATTAGTTTATTTTATATATACTTTGAATTTATTTATTTATTATTTATTTTTTACTATCACTGTTACCCCTAACCCTTACCTTCGATCGGTAAGCGCTTCTCGAATTTGACCGGGTGGATTTTGAACGCGGATGGATTTTAAACGTGTCCCAAAAAAATAGTGATGTTTCTCTTTGTTAAATCTAGCACAGTTCTATTATTTGAAGCAATTTAATTTTCTTAGTCTTAGCTAATTATGTCACATAGAAATGTTGTTAAAAAATTGAGTACTTTTCTAATTGTTATTTAATTTCAACGAATTTTTTTCGTTCGAATCTCTTGTTAGCAAATATTATTGAAAACTAATATTTTTAAAATATATATTTTGACTTACATTAACTAAAAATTATACTTCTCACAATAATATACAATTTTGATAACTTATACTTTTTAAATTAAGAAATGTTTGTCTTTATTAATTCTAATTTTAGCTTTTTATAATACTTTTTTACGTTTTAATTATGTAACTTTAAGTTAAGTTTACAAATTTAAAGTCGTTTAAAAAAGTATTAAGTAGTCAGTAAGTCAACAGATTTGAAAAAAAATATTACAGACCAAAAAAAAAACCCTAAACTAAATTATATTGTACTTTAAGAAATCTTAATATTCAAAGTTTTAATAAATATAAAACAAGATAAAAAACTAATAAATTATTATATAATTTGTTGACTGTCTTTAGTGTAGTTGTTTTATATATAGTTTATAATTTATAACATTTGTTGTATGTTGTTATCTTTAGTTCCGCTTTAAAGTTTACTTGAAGGTCACAATAAACAGTGATTTTTTTCAAATACAGATAGAAACATATAGTTAATACAGTTGCTACTTTATATCTTATTTAGAAAATTCACAAAAATATTTTTTTAAGCTGCACAAACCTTTCCCATTAAAGCTGCACCTACGCCAAGCAAAGGACTAATTGCTAAAATTACAAGTGTTAGTTGCCATCCATTTATGAAACCTACTACGAAACCACCAATAAAAGTTGCTAATCTCTGAACGAAAACGCTGAACTTATCCGCAATCGCTTCAGATATTTTGTTTACATCACTGTGAAGAGTTTTTATTTAATGTAATAAGAGTTTTTGTTCGTTGTTTTTATCTTACAATAAAATTATATTAAAAAAACTTTTACTAAGGTTATTGTTTATAAAATATTGAAATAGATTTTTAAAATTATCTAAAAATGAACTATTTAATTTTTGGTATATAGCTATAGAAATAAACTAAGGACTATGCAAAAGTTTTTAATTAGATATTTTTTAATGCATTCTTATAGTAGCATCTTTTGGATTGTATTTATGAAGTTGTATGTTTAACTAGCTATAATTGTCATAAACTTTCATTAAGGTTTAGTCTAAGACTATTAAAAGAAGTATATGGTTTTTAAACTTTGTAATAATAAAACGTTTTAAGTGATTAACTAACCAGGTTACTAAATTTATTCTATTTGTATTGTCTAAAACAGGGTTTCCAAATTTTTTTTGCAAATAGCCCTCTCAAAAGAAGTTGAAAAAGCAATGGCCCCCTTCAACAAGATTACTCATAAACTACGATAAAAAACACCAAAGACCTTTTTTTTTGCTCTTCGTCTGCAACTCAAGAATATCTAGTGTAAGTTTCTAAACTACCATAGAATACGCATAAGACCTTTTTTTTGGCTCTTCATCTGCAACTCAAGAATATCTAGTGTAAGTTTCAAGTTATGGCCCCCCTGTGGCTCCTTTACTGCTCATGGCCCCCCTTTTCCCCCTTTGCTGCTCGTGGTCCCCTGAGTATCTGTCATGGGCCACTTTGGGAAACCCTGGTCTAAAATAACCTTTTAATATAAAAATCTAAAAATTTTCAGTCTTTAAAAAAAGTTTCAAGATTTTGTAGTCTTAGTTGAATCATATTTTAAGTTTTTAAAATTTTTAAGAAAACTTTTTTTTATTCATATTCAAAACTTAATCTCTTTTGGTTGAGGTAAAAAAATATAGTTTCAATATTACGTTAAATCTATGACAGGGATCAGAAAACTACGGACCACGAGTAGTTTTTATTAGAGTCGTGTTTTGACTGGTTTCCTGAGCATCTAATGAAAAAAAGAAGAAAAGGGAAAAAAGAATAAGCTTGGATTATTCACTAAAAACTTTGTTTATAGGTTTGGTTTTGCTTATTTGCTAAGTTTAAAAATAATGAATGCTGAATTTGATAAATTAGAACTAAAAAGTTTTACTTTTAGTTTTGGCATCTCCTCAAGTGAGCTGAAAAAAATCTAGTTGTGATGTCACAGAATATTAATATTTTAAAGTTTTACTTTTGTTAAGGGAAAACTTTTTCTAAGCTGCTTAAAAATTAAAATTTCCATTGTAAAATTCTAACAATGTAAATAAATGATTATTATGCATTGTTTATGAACTAGTAAGTACAATTTTACTTCAAAAATGTTCAATGTAGTTATTAAAGTTTAATTACACTTAGTTTATTGTATAAAATAAATTTCTGTGAAGCATACTGTATTTATTATTTACCATAACTACATAGCAGTTGAAAATTGACTTGAATATTCAAAGATAGACACTTATACAATATTTTTTCTAGTTTTAATTCTTGTAGCTTGCTAAAAACTGACCATGTCGTCTTAAAAACTTGAACACGACATTAACTTAGTGATAGTTTAACATTTTCTTTAAAAAAAAAAAAAAAAATTTTTTCACATAATTTTTTTTTGTATATGTCTCATTCACTGGGTTTTGGTCTAGTAATGTTTAACTCTAAGAGTTTACAAAACTAACATTAGGCCCTAGACCATCAGACAACACATATAAATATAATCTGAGGATATTTTAGTGTCATTACTTAAGTTATTTTTTCTGTAAATGTGTCAACCACAAGGTTTAAATCTTAAAATGCTTAACTCAGTAACTTTTTAAAACCATCATTACGACTCTTACACCACCAGGTTGAAATATTAAACTACTTAAAAAAGTCTATTAATAAAAGATATTTATATGTAAAGGAAGTTTAAAGTCTAATTTTAAAAAAATGAAAGAACATCAACTACAGTAATACCTTAAAATTTTAAATAATTGAATTTTTTTTGTAAAAATTTATCACAGTTTAAATTATTTTACTATTATTTCCTAACTAAAAGGCTAACTATATAGAGTTAAATGAACTGAAATATATTTGTGTCAATAGACACTTTGGGTTTTAAATAGTTTATAAGAATTTTGAAAAAAAAGTTGGTGTTGTAACTAAATTGCGGTTCGCAAAAAGTTTTTTTTAATTTAGCCAACGAACACTAAATGCCAGCCGACCCCTGGTCTATGACAATATTAAAGTACTATAAATCGGATTTCTTCATTTTAATTTTTCAAACAACTTCCTAATTCTATTTGTACTTTTTATTTTCACATAATGTAGCTTGTTTACTTTATTTATTCTTTACTTTTCATTTGTAAAACTGCATGTTTGTATGCTACATTTTATCTTTTGCGGACCGCAGTATGTTAAGCCGATTAATAAACTAAAAATTAGGATTTTACAGCTAAAACGCATATATGCTTTAAACAAAAGTTTAAGTGTAACTTAAATGCTATAATGAAATATCAAAAGCTTACTCATTCATTCGAGAATTGAGTTCTCCTAGATGATGTACATCAAACCAGCCGATTTCTTGTCTCATTATAGACCTAAAAAACTCCTGTCGGATTTTTTTAGTTTGTCGAGAAGATGCTAAAACCCAGTTTGCTACCTTTAAAATATTTAATTTAGTAAGTTGCCTAAGTTCTTTTTGCAGTTAATTAAAGATACCTTTAAAAAAATTGTTGAAAAAATAAGTAGCTTGAAAATTGTATACAAAACTAGCTGGAATCATAATTAGCACTGTTTATTAAAACTTAAATTGACAATATTAGAAAATATAAAAACACTTTTTATTATTTAACAAAAGAAGTAATACATTTCAAGTATATGACTCACTTGAAAATAACCAAATAATATTACGCATCCAGCTACGGTAATGTAGTAATACGAAAAAACTGTAAGTTCTGCCTCAACATCTATTGGTCTGATGATAAACAATAATTTTAATTTTGTTATAATTTTGTTATATAATTGAAATTTAATGTAGTTAGTTGTACTTCAAAGTAAATCAAGCACTTTAACTGTACTTAGATAAAAATTAACATAAAATACTGGACAATTTATTTTTACAATGTAAATAAAGTTTTAACTCTTTTAAAATTTAATATATCAACTATTAAATATACAGGTCAGCAATGACCATTCATAAATTGTTGTATAGTAATTTTTACTGACTTTAATCAATTTATTTGTTTAATACATAAAAGGTTAATTAAATAATTAAATTAATAAAGTACGCAGTTGACAACAAAGTGGTTGAAATTTAAAACAATAACATTTGTTTTACATAAAAAGGTAACAAGTTATGAGCTTATTTAAAACTTAATTTGTAAAACAAACAAAGTACTTACTTAAGTATTTCATTCTCAGAAAGAGTGCTAGTATTTATGTTGTTACTTGCATAATATTGATCAATTTCTTGTTGAGTGCAAGTAAACTCTGTTTTTTGAACACAGGCACTGTAGTCTATAAAGGTATCAATCATTTGCCCGAAAACTGTAAAGAATCAAACAAGTTTTTTTTGTTATTAGTTCGATGTCTTATTTTTGGACAAAATAATTTTATAAGGTTATAGAAATTAATTTTATTTAAAATAAAACTTTTGATTGTTTGGTTAAGACATTGTTTTTGTTTTAGGAAGATCATAATATTGTTAAAACATTTTTAATTGGAAAATTGAAAAACGATACTATATATTATCAAACTAACAATAATTAAAGAACAGTGTTAAATTTAGAAGATTACCGAGCTATAACTAAAATTAAAACAAGTTTAATCAACATTTTTGTGTGATATGCAATTTACAACTTTACAAAATAAAATTTACTATTAAAAAAACTATTTCTAACAAAATTACTTGGCCATTATTAAAATATAAACATATATTTTTACGGAGTTAACTATCGTATTTTGTAGATACACGAGTCAACAATCAGAAATTATTACAATTAAGAAAAATAAAGTGTATTAAAGATGTATTAGATTAAAATAAGTACTTAATGATCATTAATTTAAAAATAATTTTTGAAGAGTACGCTTTAAATATATAATCCTAATAAAAACTGATAAAGATGAATAAGTTTATACATAAATCACTCATTTAAAAAAATTTCTGAATCTTATTGATAATTTCATTCAGCACATATTCAGTATAAGGTTGCTAAGAAAAGATAATTATAAGGGAAATATTTAAAATATTTATAATTAGTTCTAAAATATCTAGCTTATATTTATTCTTTCAAAAATTTATTTTACAAACTAAGTTTCGGTCAAAGACCTCGTCAGTGCTTAAATAAATCTTATTCAAATAGAATCCTTATAGAATCCTTATAGAATCCATATTCAAATAGAAATTTCTCCTCCAGCAGTTGAGATCTCTCTATTTGTTTTCTTAAAACCAAAACATATAATATCTAGCTTATAATAGTTACGTAATAAATAGTAAAAATCTGTGTAAGAGTTTAAATTAGATCTAAGTTATCTTTTAGCTAAATATTTTAAGAATCATTATACGTAACTAAAATTTATACCATATGTTTATCAGTTTTTAGCAGCCTTATTCTGAAGATGTGCTAAATGAAACTAATCAATAAATTTCCGAACTTTTTTAAAATGAGTGGTTTGTGTATAAACTTTCTTTTAAAAAACCATTAGCAAAACAAAACTTTTTTTTAAAGAATAAATAACAGCTTTTACTTACTTTATATTTTTTAAAGTTTGAAAGTTTTTATTTGTTAAACATTAGGAAATGTAAAGAAAACTTTTATGACCAAATGAAAACAACTTATATGAATTGAAGTCTACCTGTCGTCATAAATGGAAATGCTGATCCATGAACGCATGCGCCAATTGCACCAACAATCATCAGCATGTAATCGTAAAAAGTAGCATAACGAAACTAAAATTTACAATAAATGATTAAGCAAAAACAAATCAAATACTTATTAAGGTCTTTTTAAGTATAAAATATTTGATATCATCTAAATGTTTTGAGTGCGAACCATACTAATTTCGTTTTAAATATTTTGATGAACATATTTTTAGCATCAATATTTCTAATTTTAATATTTTATCAAAATCTTTTATACCAAGAAAGTTATTTAGTAAATATAACAGTTGTTTAAGCAACTTTTCAAAAATACGAAACAGCAAATATGCATTAGTAGACATAAAGTAAAACTTGACAAAATCTGAAACAAATACTCTAATTAAATACCACTTTATTGCAAGACACAAAACTTTTTTCATTATAAACTTTATTAAAATATAAACTTTTTATAAAACTTTTAAATTCACAACGTATAAACTGTTTATTTTTCTTTGATAAACTTTATACAAAAAAAATTATTTCAAAAGTTTTATTCTTGTTTTTTGTTCTAGAATACTGTAATACTAAAATATGATAAAGGTAGTTTTATGTTTCAAGAGTTACTTATTTTGATTTTAAGCAGTAAAAATCTTACTTACATGTTTTAAAATCATGTAAAATAAATTAGAATCTATGTTGCTTATACTTTATATATTAAGAAAAATTTTTTAATTTTATATTGATAAAAATTTTAGCTTCAAAGATTCTTTTTTAAATAGGAATTTAATTTACTTTTTGTTGTATATTTAATCTACTTTGGCCTAAAAGAAACTTAAAGATACTTGATTAAGAATCGCTTAAATTTTAACACAAAAAAATTAAAAATTCTTTTATTGCTTCTTTACAACCTAAGTTTAAACTATTCTGTAATTTACCGACATAAATCTTTTATCAGTGAAAACGATTACATTAGACACTGTGTAAATTTTATTAATATAACATTATTCTTCAAAATCCTAAACTGTTTAGTATACAGTTACATACTACATTAAAAAAACAAAGGTATTTTTAATTAAAAAAAATACATTTGTAATTAAAAATTTATTTTGGTTTACTTAAATTAATATAATTTTATCGAACCAGCTTGTAGAATGACAGCTGATCTGCTACTTGAACTTCTTTGTTTTTTTCTTTTTTGTGATTTTTTTTCTTTCGTCTTGGAATAATAAATAGTTTTAAATTTTATTTTTTGAACATTAACTCTTATGTATCGAGTACAAAACTTTACTATATTTTATTTTTTTAAATCTTGTAAATTAAATTTTGCAAGATTGCTATGTTTTACAGCTGAATCAATAAATAAAATGCTGAAATTTTAAACAAAATAAAACATTAAATTATAACAAAATTAAAAGTACAAATTTTATAGTTCTTCTAAGAGTTACGACTAAAAAAGATTTTTAACATTAAAAAAACCATTGACAGTAGTATAATTTATTTAAATTGTTTATAAAAGTGTTTGCTTTTTGTATAGGTCTATAAAATTTCAATGACATTTATAAACTACTTAAACTAAACTTATAAAAAAAGTTATTGATTTGATTTATTGCATGTTATAAAATACTCAATTATTTGGATATTTTTTTGTCGTACACTATATTTGATTTTAAAAGAGATTCTAATTTAAGTAGTTTAAACTTTATTTGCGAATCTGTACAATGTATAAACTTACTATTAAGTAAGCCTATTTAGATATTTTGTAAAAATGCTTTGTAAAAACTTTGTATTTTTTAATTTTCAACTAAGTGAAATTTTCTTAGAAGTTGCACTCACTTTTTACAACACTAATTTTAGAATAAAAAAACTTAAACATTTGTTGAAAGGAAGCTAAAGTTTCGCAGATATTCAAAATCAGATATTCGCGTTTTTGAACACTTATTCGCTATAAACATATTTTGTAAAAAACTAATAGAGCTTACAATTATTATTCATTTTAGACAAAAAACATCTCAAACGATTTGTCTTGCATTGTAGTTATGACATTTTTGATTAAGATCAAATAAAAAATCTTTTTTTTTTATTTTTGACATAAAAGTTCAACTAATTTTCTTGTTTGTTTCATATAAAGCAACTAAGTTTATTAAAAACTAATTGAACTTACAATTCTTGTTCAATTTAAGCAAAAAACATCCTAAACACTTTGTCTTGCTAAATAGATATGGCATTTTTGGTTTAGATTTAACAAAAATATTATAAAAATTATGTTTAAATGTCAATAAATTTGTACTTTGGTTTTTTAAATAGTGAAAACACTTTTTCAATTAGTTTAATTTAATTCTTAATTATAGATATCTAAAAAAAATAGTATAAGCCATTTGTCTTGCTTTAAAGATATCAAATTTTTATTCAGGTTAAAAAAAAAACAATAATTTATTACATACCAATCTTTGATCGAACTAACTTTCTACCGTTTTAAAAAGTTTTGTATTATTATATTATATGAAAATGTCATACTTATACTTCTGCTATTTTAAGAATATATTCTTATCTGTACTATACGTCATAATAGACTTTTATTAGTTGCGTGGTTCTCATAACTTTAAGTTTAACTAAGTCAAAATAAAAGGTTTGATCATACCAATTCAATCATCAGACCACAAGCCTTCAGTAATTTGAGACTAGGCAGCTGTCTTGCTTAGTGGACAATGTGGACAATGTATTAAACGTTGCCCGAAAAAAGACAATGCTTATGTCACTGATCAATACCAGCTTTATTGGTATGATTAAACCTTTTGTTAATTTGATCTAGTCTCACGGCATACGAAAGTTTAGGCTTAGGCTCTGTTGACTTTTACCGATGTTTTCGTTGATTTTGTTCAATATCTACGTTCTACATCATTGAAAATTGTTGTTTTTAATATGCCTAAATAAAAAATCTATCCTTTATTTACTTTTTATTTTAATGATTTGCCACAGCTAGTTAGAATTATTAAAAGTTTAATGTCAAACAAAGCTACTCTAATGATAGAGAATGTATAAGAGTTCTTGGCTCCATTAAGTTTTTTAAGGAACTTAGTTGTTTTTTATAGAATAAACAAGAAACAAGTTAGTTTAACTTTTAGGTAAAAAAAATGTTGGTGTTCTTATTTAATGTAAACCAAAAATCTCATATCTACAAAGCAAGATAAATCGTTTGAGATGTTTTTTGTCTAAGTTGAACCATAATTATAAGTTGCATTAATTTTTAAGAAACTTAGTTGTTTTATATAGAACAAAAAAGAAAAAAAATAGTTGAACTTTTATGTTAAATTTTTTTTAATCTAATTATATAAACTAAAAATGTCATATCTACAATGCATGACAAATCGTTTGAGATGTTTCTTGTCTAAAATGAATAGTAATTGTAAGCTCCATTAGTTTTTTACGAAAATATGTTTATAGCAATAACTAATTTTGAATATTTGCGAAACTTCAGCTTACTGTGGTGAACAAATTTATCAAAGGAATCAACTTTACTTGATTCTTCATTTGAAAAAAACTAATTACTTATTAAAAAAATACAATTCTAAGCTTAACAACTATAACTTAACCTGTGAACAGCATTTAATAAGTTTTGCTTTATTTACATAATTTTCAAAGTTTTTAACTTAAATTTGTTTATTTTACATTTTTACAAAAACCTAATTAACCATTATATATGTTCAAACATTATACAACATATTTTTTTATAAAAAATAAATAACGTATAAATTTTTATCAATTTTTGTCAATGTAAAAAATATCGGTAATGTAAACAAATAAAAATTTGTATGAAACATCATTCCCTAATTAAAACTCAGCGCGCTTCAAAACTAAATTTACCTGTATACTTTACTTTTAATTAAAATAGTTTTAGTTATTTTTAATTCTTTATATACTTTTTTATTCATGTGATTTGTGCCATATTAACAGTAAATTGTCTATTTTCTGTGATTTTATAAATACAAATTATGTGGGTAAGCCACGCAGGGCCTAAACCGTTTTAGTACTATTAAACCAATCAAGTAAATTCTCAGTCTAATAGTTTGGTAGTTAAGTTATAAATTAATTACATATATACAATCAACATGAATTACCTTTTACTTTTACCTTTTTGCCGTGCTACTTCATCTTGAAGTGTTGTTTTCCTGCAAGAAAATATATTTAGTTTTATCTAAGTCTCAACAATATATTTTTTTCTTCTAAAAATTAATCTAATTTTAGCCAGTGAAGTAGATTAAATTTTTGCTTTCTAGTCATTAACAAACTTAAACTTATGTACTTGTTTTTTTTTTTTTAAAGTTTAACAATTAGTGCACTCTTTTGTTATATATTGTTAACAATCATATTTTATTTCTGTCTTTAGGGGCTATGTTTAAATGCATAGGGTTCAAAAATGCACAAAAGTAACTTTTGCACAAAATTACTTATTCACGAAGTCACTATTACACGGAGGGTCACCTTTGCAAAACATAATTTTTGCACTAATTTAATAATGTTTATTCTAATTTTATTTCAATTAAGTTTGACTTTTATATAAGTTTAGTTTTTCATTAAAACTTATTTAAATTTTAATTATTTCTATTTCGATTGTTTTGCAGTTTTAGTTTGTTGTTTATTGAACGACAAAAACACCGCTCAAATTGTTTGGTCTAAGGACCTGGTGAATAAAAAACCCTTTCGTCATACACCACGGATACAGTTTAATGTCCTGTACAGGACAAGTTTAACTATAAATTGTATTAAAAAAGTGAAACGCCGAATAAAAGTGATGCTTCGTGGAAAGATGACAACTTGTGCTAAAAAGACCCGTTCCTAATTTAAATAGCTCAGTTTTAGAGAAAGAATTTTTGTTATTGGTACTATATTTTGCCTTTTAAAATTGCTTAAACGCTTATCAAAAAAGCTGTTAGAAATTAAAATTTTCTAAAATTACGTTAACACCACTCTAGCAAGCTTAAATTTTTACTTTGTTATTAAATTTTTATTGATGCTCTTTAATAGTGTAATTTAGGGAAAAACATTAATGTGACTGTTTTTTCCATTAAACTACTTTTATAAAACCAATTTTCCACAATATAAAACTAAGTACTTTTTAGAAATTTAGTTTACAGTGTTTTTATTATACCCAGGATAGTAACAGGTCTTACGTTTGTTTAAGCTTTTTTTTCTTGTTTTTTAACACTTAGTCGTCAAATTAAAATAGGCCTAAATAAAGTGCATTTTAAAGAAATCAAGATCATCTAGCATTAACTTACATCAAAATAATTTTCAATGCGATAAAACGATGTTTACAAAATGTATTTAGTATATCAAAATAAGATATTCTAAGTTTTAGCTTTTTAGATTTTGTTTTTCTATTTTGTACAAATATTAGATAAAACATTGATTTACATTTTAAACACTTAGCTTAAATAGCATATTTCAACAATTATTATAATTTTATTAATACATTTGACTTCATACCTTCTTCTTGCTTTTTTTTCGTATTCTAAAAAAAAATTGTTTAGATTTTATTTTTAACTATAACACGAATTAAATAAAAAACCGTTTTCAATAATAAATCCAGAGTTTGTGATTCCATTTTTTCCTGAAAAGGATGTTTCTATTGATGAATCATCGGAGTATTTTCCCATAATTAAACTTGTTAATTAAGTAGAACAGACCAACTAAAGATATTAAGTATCCTGCAAAAAATATCACGCCTGAAATATTTTTTTAATGTAATATATATAACGTAACTGATTTAATTTACACTAAAAAAACTTAAAAAATATAAAATATATCTTTCATGCCTTAATATGAATTTGTATTAAAAAAGACTTTTTGTTAATACTTTTATAAAAAGTGAAAGTTTATCTGAAGTTGTTTTTAAGATTTACAAAATACTACGCCTGCAAAGTTTCAAAGTTAAAATTCCGTTAATTAAAACTGTTTGCATTTGACGTATTTCAACATTTCATTTAGATATTGCAACAAAAAAAAAAATTAAAAAAAATGTATGTTTTATCTTAATTAATTAGATACTATAAACAAAAACTTTTCTTGGACTGCTTTGTTATTTTACTACAGTTAAAATAAACATTACATTTTACAAACTTTTTTGACTTTCAAAAATTAGAAACTTGAAGTTTAAATATTTTGAAGTATTAATTTTACCAGTAAAGCATTTGTTTAATAATTAGACAAACTGAGAAAGACACTTTAAGTTTACCTAACTTTTTTTTTTCTAAAAACTATTTGAAAAAGTATTATAAACGAAACAAAAGAAATGATATTTTTTGCAAGCGTACTGACTATAAAAAGTTAAGTTAAAATAAAATTATGATATAAAAAGTTATTAAATATCATTTTCTAAATGCTACATGAAAAATTGTTTCAGCTTCTGAGTTACTTGAAATATCTTTAAAATTTTAAGTCATACTAATGTGTAACATTTAAAGAAACTTAAACTGTTTTAGTTTTCAAAACATTCTACATTTCCATATTAAAGTACTTTGACAACAAAAAATTTAAAAAAAAACATTGTTTTAGATTAGTCATTTAGTTATTTTATTTAAACAAAACTAAAAATTTTTATATAAACAATCTACTACAAACAATGTAACGTTTGATATTTGGTAAACCAATAAACTACTTTTTAGTTTTGAATTAAATCTCATCTGCATAACCATTAACATACTTATTAAAAGGGCTTTGAGATTATAATTTTTTACTAAACTTTTCTTATAAAATTCCCTGTATCCTTAGTTTTTATAGCTAGAAAAATAACTTAAATCTTAGTTCGACTTTGAAAGTTGTTTATACTCTATAACAGGAAACAAGTAGTTTTTATATTGAAAATTCATGTTTTCTTATCTAAAAATTCATGTTTTTAGACGAACTTAAGTATGCTGAACTTTTTAAGTTTCTATCACTTGAATAATTTCGTCTTGTTATTAATACTTTCTTATTAAGTTTTTATTGATTTATTCTTAATTCTTAAACATTTTGTTTTTATAAATTTTAACAATCAAATTAGTTAAACTTTACTTTTCATAGAAAAAAAGTATTATAACTATGTATTGATTTAATTTTTAAACTAACAAAATTATAAAAACAAAAACAATATATACAAAGTTATATGTTTTTATAAGGCTATGTGAAGTTATTTTAATATTCTATTATTTGAAATTAAAATTAGGCTGTTAAACTATTAAAATTAAACATTGATTGGAAAAAAAATCAAAATGTTTTATTTAATTGAAAATAAACTTCACTTTTTTATAAGTTTTTTTACAGTTTGTTATATAGAATTTAGAAGTATATCGTTCTTAATTTAGTTATTTTCTTAAATACGACTAACTAAAAGTATACGTTTAATGTAATAAGTAAACCAGTTTATAAGTTAATAAAATTTTATAGACGGCCTAATGGTAATTACAAACACTTAAACTTCCTAATAAATAGCTAAAATAAAACTTTTAAACCTCAACAATACTTTAGGTGATTAGTGAAATATAAAACTCAAAGTTTAACTTTTTTAACAAAACCTGATCTTATATAGTTGTTTAACATTAAAATTTTGAGTGGAAATGCTCTTAATAGATTTTTAACTTATAACAATTTAGATGTTATGGTTAAAATGTACACAAATTTTCGTGTATAACCTTGATTGACATTTTAGAAACAGCTAAGTTAATATCTATAGAGTTCAATTTTAGTTTTTATGTAAATCTTTCACTAAGGTTTGAAACAAATTTTTACGGTTGTTGCATTATTGTTATTATCAAAAATGTTAAAGTTAGAAAACAATCAAAAAAATAAAGTATATTAATTATGAGAAAGTTTTAAACGGTTAAAAACATTAAGTAATTAACCTCACTTTAATGATTCCAATAACTTTTGTCTCTTTTGATGGTTTATTAATGTAAATACAAATTGTATTAGTTTTCAAATCGATCTTGTGTTATTTGATTACTTTACATTATGGTATTTCTGTTCGTCACTCTAGACCACACCAGGGGCCTGTTTTGACTGGTTTCCTGTTTCCTGTGAACCCCCTGAAAAAAAAGAAATGAAAAAAGATTCTTAGAATATCACTAAAAACGTTGTTTATTGACTTTGTTTTGGTTATTTGATAAACTTTGAACAATGAATGTTGAATTTATAACACTAAAAGATTATAAGTTTCCGTGACAAAAAATTCTCGTTTTTGCCCAGCTGAAATAGATTTCAAATAAAATTTTAATTATGACGTAATAATAGGTTAAAGTTTTATAGTAGAATTTTTTTTTTTGGGAACCGTTTTACTAAGACGCTCTTAGCTCCCATTATAAAATGTAACTTAGTGTAAATAACTTTTGATTAAGTACTGTTTTTCAATTAGTAAGTACAATCTTACTTAAAAACTTCAAATATAATCATTAAAGTTTTATTTTACTTAGTTGATTGTTTATAACTATGTTGTATGAAGCTTTCAAACCTTGAAAAGTTCAATTCAGAGAGTTTTCAAAATCATCTTTAGATCACTACACCACTTGGAAATTTATTCTTTTACCATTTAACTATTTTAATATTTTTATTTAAGTTATTTTATTTTTGTATATCTGTTGGCCACTAAGTTGATTCTTGATTTTTTGAAATTTTCAACTCAGAGAGATTTCAAAACCATCATTAAAATCCCTGCACCATCAGGAAAACATTTAATTATAATATAAATATATTTTAATTTAATTGTACAAGTCAAAACATTTTTTTAGTGAAATTTCACATTTTATAGATTAGATTTAATTTTACTTAGTTGATTGTATATAATAATATTGTGTAAAGCTTTTAAACCTTTATATGTCCAATTCAGTGAATTTTCAAAATCATTTTTAGACCACTACAAACTTGGCAATTTACTCTTTTGTCATTTAATGGTATTTTAATACTTTTCTTTAAGTTATTTCATTTTTATAAATTTGTTGGCCACTAAGTTGATTCTTGATTTTTTGAAATTTTCAACTCAAAGAGATTTCAAAACCACTATTGGAATCCCTGCACCATCAGGCAAACATATAATTATAGTTTAAAGATATTTTAATTTTTTTGTATAGGTCAAAACATTTTTTTTAGTGAAATTTTAAATTCTTTAGATTAAATTACATGAAAATTTTTTTTTATTATAATTAGATTTATAAATGTCAGGAATTTAAAATTAAAAAAAAAATTTCTAACAACTTCATCTATACTAAGATTTAAATTAAAATTATATTTATAAAAATTTATTCTAGTTTTAATTATTTTATAATATGGTTTCCGGTATAATAAATAAAAAAATATAATGTTTTTTTATTACTACCTATATGTTTTTTTTATTTCTAAGCAGAAAAAAGCACTTTAAACACAGATTTTTTCGGCTAAATATTGCGTAGTACGCACAATGCGTACTTAACTGGCAGTGCATACCTAAGAAATGCGTACTTAAGCGGAAAATTAAGAACAAAAAAATTATGAACCCTCTTTAAAAAATGTCTAGACACGCCTCTGGACCACACTACAATTTAAGATTTCTTTCTTTATAATAAATTTCTTTTATACTTTTAGCTAAAAAAACAATAAAAAAAATTATTTTGACTTGTGTTTTCTCTTCTTTTAATTTACTTTTTGAGTATTTATTAATCTTTTTTGTATTAGTTTTTTTTTAAATATCTATCAGACAGTTTGAAATCGAGTTGTTAGATTATTGATAGTTTTATGCCCACAAAAATTTTAAGTTGATTTAATTTACTAATAAACTAACTACTTGTAGCATAAGATTCAGAAATATTCATTTTGTGACATTTTTATTGATACAAATATTGGTTTTTTAGAATTTAAATTGGAAATTTTTTTGACTATAATACTTTTTAGTTAGTATACATTCAATATTGGTTAAAATATTTACTACTTAGCAGTGGCGACGCATGGTACTGTTTTAAGGAGTGCGGAAAATTTACAAGTTATAAAAAAAACCTTTAATTTCGGACTTTTTAAAGCTAATATAATAAATAATACACTACAATTATAACAAATCTTTATTAAATATAAGTAACTTAAAATAATAATTAAATTTAATTTTTAGTTTGCGAGCTTTTTAATACTATAACAAAATCTTTTTTTATTTAGGTGAAGCATCTGCTTCAATGCTAAACCCCAAGCGACGCCCCTGCTACACAGTGTTATGGTCAATCAAAACAAAATTAGTTTCATCAAACTTTAGGTTGTATCAATAACTTATTTTTACTTTGATGTAAAAATTTTGTTGATTTACAAACCAAATTTAATCTTAAGCTTAGTACTAGCTGCAGTACAATTAAATAGCTTAATCAAAGTGATTAATAATTCTAAACTTATTACTATTTTTAGTAACTGTAGTGAACAACTGTTTATTAGTTTTTATATAGTCGTTTCTATACTTATTCTATATCTGGAAATTCTAATAACTTATAATTAAAAATGTTCAAATAAAGTTTATTAAGCATTTTTGTAACGAATAGTATACACTAAAAGACAAACATAATGAAATATAAAGTAATGAGCAGGGAAAATATTAATAATAATTAATAGCTATTATGAGTTTAATAAAAACTAGATATATTTCAACTAATACATAACTTTTAAGTAAATATACATGTTACATAATTACGCATCATCATTAAAACGCATGACGTATAAGTACTACTATTTATCTTTACGTCAAAACTAGATTCAGCATTTAATTTTTAATGTCTTAAAATTGTTTTAGTAGGTTTATAATATTTTAATATTTAAAAACGTTGCATATTTATATAATAAGTTTATATATTTAGGATTTACTTTCTGGTTAAATTTTATTAGTAAAACTTTTTTTTACGATTTGAAGTGTTTTATTACGCATTGATTTGTTCAAATTAAAAGTATTAAACATAGTCAACTCTCTATGTTGATGGTTTATTTTTTTAAATGCTTTCGAAAAAGAATATTTACTAAAAATTAATAAAAAATTAAAATTATTTTAGTCATAATATGTTAAGTTGTTCTATTTATAAAGTTTATTAACACTTTAACTACAACTATGCCTTTTAAACATATTATTAAAGCTTGAAGCTGCAAACAATTTGCACTTTTGACTCGAATTCAACATGCGTAGTTGCGCCGCAGACAACTACAATCTTTATTTTTGTAAACTATAACAACACTTTATGAGTGCTATTATATTGATAAAACAAAAAATAAAAAAATTAGGCATTTCAAAACTCATCAAATTAATATTAAACGATTATCTTAACAGAATCTGTTACCTTTAATATAGATGTAAATTATTAAGACCAGTTTAAACTAAAACAAAAGAAATAGTTTTTGAGCAGTTTTATAAAAAGTAGAACATTTTATTTATTTTTGAATTTTTTTTTCTGAATTTAAAAATTTAAACTGACTATTTTAATAACGTTTTTAAATGGTTCTTAATTATTTAATACATTTTGTTCTAATAGATTATTACACACAAAACAGTGTTTCACTCTTATATCAAATTATAAGAGATCATCAGCTGTTAAAATAGCTATTATTAAAATAGAATCTATTAAATTTATATCAATAAGAATTCTATAAGTGAAACACAATTTTGTTTGTAGTACATGTAATAATAAAATGTCATTCGTTTTCATAAAGGTACTTAAGTTAAGAACTTTAAAAGTGTTTAATTTAAAGCAAATTACAGCACTAAAACATTTAAAAACAACGATGTTTTTCTATGTCTTTTTAAGAAGCTAAACCTACGGAGTTCTGTAAAGTATAAGTATTTTAAAGATTAGAAGATCTAAACCTAGAGTAAAAGATTTATATGTACAAGTTATAAATGTAAACCAGGAGCGTCTCTAGGTATTTTAAGTGGGATAGCAAAACTTATTTGTTTGTTAATTTATACAACACTTTTAAAAATAATGTAAGTTTTTACTCAAATGTTAAATAACTTGATTGTTATATTTATAGTATAAATGTTCATGAAAATAATAATAAGTTATTAATATTATTTATTAGTAATCTAATTAGGTTTTTCCTCAAAAATTGTTTCACAAAGAGTGTCTTGCTCAATTAGCTCATTAGTTTTAGAATAAAAAACTCTATAAAAAAACATTTGAGCCATTTAGAGAATATTGTTAGTAGACAATAACTTTTGGCTAAATTTGAATCTAGAAAGAAGGAAATCATAAGTTAAAAAAAAAACACTAAAACATTTTAAATTAAATAATGTTTGTTTAATTTGTATAAAGTTTTAGTAAATATTTAATATTTGTTAAAACTTTAAAAATTAAAGTAATAAGTTTTTAAGAAAAAATAAAAAACTCTTGAAACTACAAATAGTAGATAATAAACTTTAGATAAAACTAGAAATCAAAAACTATTGAGTTTTAAATGAATTAGTTTTGAATGATTAGTTTGGCTATAAAATTTAAAAAAATTACCAAGAAAAACTTTTTGGTTTAATCAATATTATTATTAAAGTAACTTGAAAAGATAAACTAAAGTAAAGTATAATAAATTAAATGCAATTTCAAGAAAATGTTAAGATGTCACTTGATTGATGTCGTGGTTGAGTAGTTGAAATTGCATGTTAATCAGTTAGTCTTAATTGAACTATATAAATTAAAACATTTAAAAACTAACAACAACACTAAATACTATTATGAAAATATAATTTTTACCCAACAAGTTTTTTCGTAAACCGGGTTTTTAGACCAAACTTTTTGAGTGTTTTTTGGTCGTTCAATATACAAATAATAAAAGCTGTTTGCGAACCTACTTATACATAACCAAAATTAAAATTTCTTTATAAATAAAACTAATCAACTTTTCTCACATTAAATTATTTTCTACGAACAAATAAGCGTAGTTATGTTTAAAAAAAAGTTATTGAGCTTAATGAAAATTATACTCTTTCTTGTTCAAAAACAGTGCATAACTATCATTTATTTACTTATACTAGCATTTTAATTTAAACAAATTATGCAACTTAATCATGAGACCCGTTTAAAAATAAGCTCTCAAAGATTTTTAAATAACTAAGACATCACAATTGATTATTTTTAAGTCTGTTTCAACTTATTGCTTAGATAGCATCAGCAAATAAAGAACCCAGCTGCTGTTTGAATTTTATAAGTATAAAATTTTTGTTTAATACTTTAGCAAAAAATCTAACTAAATCTATAAACATATTTAAGGTTTCTATTTAAACTTAAAAAAATAAACTGAAATTTATTTCTTCTTTCTTCTTCTTTTTTTCTGGTGTTGTACAAGTTCCAGGAAAACTAGTGTAAACACACCCCTAATAAAAACAAATAAAAACTAAAGGTATTAATAAATTAATTATATTCACATAGATTTATAATACAAAAAACAACTAATTTTTGTATCGTTTACTAAGTTTCAACGTTTAACACGTATCTTCAGAACGAAATAAAGTACGGGTGGGTGTCACTTTTGCACGAGCGTCACTTTTGCACGAAGGGACACTTTTGCACGAGGGGACACTTTTGCACGAGCGTCACTTTAGCGCGAGGGGACACTTTTGCACGAGGAGACACTTTTGCACGGCGACTCTTTTGCATGTAGGCTCACTTCAGCACGAGGGACACTTTTGCACGGCGTCATTTTTGCACGAGGAGATACTTTTGCACGGCGACATTTTTTACGATGACAATATTTTACGGCAGCATTGTAGCATAACGATACTTTTGCACAACGTCACATTTTTATGATGAACTTTTTGCACAGCGACATTTTTGCACGATGACTTTTTCAATTTCGCATTTTGGTAAAACTTTTTTTAGCTAGTACAAAATCTGTAACATAAAAAGAAACTGAAGACTTTTTTAACATACTTATATTGAAGGCGAAAGATTAAAGATTTATAATCTTAAAAAGTAAAAGTTAATGTTAGAAACAAACTAACGAAAAGACTAAATAAAATTATTTATAAAAGATTCATACAAAGGACAAAAATTAATTTATTTAGAAACTAGGATAAAAAATTACTTTAAGTGTAAGTAAGTTGTTCTAGTTTATTTTGAAACTTTTATACATTAATTAACAGCTATGCCTTTTTATATATTTTACTATACAGTTACAAATTTATTGTCCATGTGATGGACCTAGGCATCAAAACCAAGACCACTTAAACTGAAAGACACATAAAGAAAAAATAAATTTAAAACAAATGGCTTATTTATTAAAAAAAAAGATAAAAAATAATTTGATATAAAATTTGTAGGTTAACTAAAAAGCAAAATTTTAACGACAAAATTATACTTATTTACGCTTTGATGTAGAACGATCAACATCAAAAATTTAAATGCATTGACTAACAACAAAAATAAAAACCTAACGCTCCAAGGACATTAACAATAGACTGACTAGATGAATAATCATAAAATACATTGAAAAATGACTCATTATTAATAGAGTAAAGATGCTGCTAATAAAATTGAACTATATACTAAGCAAAAGCTTAAAATTAAATCAACGGTTGATAAAAATTACTTAATAATTTTACTAACAAAAATATAACTCAGACATAACTTTTTTTAACATTAATCGAAATTCTTTAAAATTTTTACAAAAAACTAATTCATTTGGTAGTTGTTCAATATTTCAACTGACCGATAAAAAAAAAATCTGCCAAGCCTCTGTAACGCCTCTGGCTTTAAATTAAATTCAGCAAAAGAGTTTTCTCTAATTAGGGGTTTTTTATTAATTTGTTAACTTTGCCGCCTTAGTTTGGAATGAAGATTTGAAAAAGCTCAAGCTGAACTTCCTGGTGCTAAATTGTGAGTATTGTCATTAATCTATTATTTTCTAGTTCTGTCTCTTAAATTGAAATTTCTAAATTAGTTAAATTGAAGTTAATTTTACTGTGGTTTGCATAAATTTGAATAAACTCTGCTGTTGATAAAATAAAATTGTAGTTAATTGTACTTTTGATTTTGCATAAATTTAAATAACTAAACTTTGGTGTTAATAGATCATTATATTGAAATTATCTGTAAATTGGTTATATAAAATTGAATAAATAAGCTTTGTTGTGGATAATTAGTTAAGAAGCAAGCTGCTTTTTGGTGCTCTTAATAATCTCTGAAATTTACAAACCAAATTTGATTAATCTAAATATCTAAATATCTAAATATCTAAATATCTAAAATATCTAAATTTAATTAAATAACTAGTGGGCCATACCTAACTATTATATAGTATATAGTGGGTATAGCATAATGAGTAATAGAGCCAAGCCCACCAAAAAGGATAGTATGTTCTCTAAAGAGAACATACATCATACCTTAGACAAGGTCAACAACCCCGAAACTCGCTGTAGCCAGCGAAACATTGACAGAGGAATCAATAAAAGGGGTGTTGACCCACACTCTTCGCGCCGTAGCCAACCTGGTCCATCAGACCAACCACAACCTCCGTGCGAAAGATATGGTGACCATGACGTGGAGGAGGAACAACCCCAGGCAGAAATGGGCAGTTATCAACAACCTAGAGACCAGCCTAATCCAAGTGGTCTGCCAAGACAAAGCTACCCACCCCAACAAAATTCTACACCTAGCAACTATGGGCCTCCACCAAGGGTGACAGGACCACCTAGCAACAGCTCCATTCCTCCAGCAAGAACATCACCCTTGACACTCCAACAACACCTCCAACCTAACCACTTAAACATGGACTATTCCCTCCAAAACAACAGGAGACCCCCTATTCAAGTGCCACCTCAAGAACTGGGTGCCGAGGAGTTAGTACAGGGGATCAAAGATTTGAAGGAACAAAATCGACGGGCTAAACTTCTAGAGGAATTTCGAAAATTACAAGAAGAATTACATGAATTGAGAAGTCTAAATCCATCCACAAGGACAAATCACGACATCTCAACTCAGGTTAGACAGAATACATACATGGATCCTCAAATCCAGGTTCCCCACCAGGTTTCACACACCTCAAAGGCTCAAGACCTACCAAGGAGCCAGGTGATATCTCCGCCTCATGCAAAAAACGAGCTCCCAAACTCTCCGCAGTGAGAGGGAGAGTGATTGGGGCTACACTATCTCACACCACAGCTGTCCAGTTTGTAAATAAAACCGCCCCTCGACAGCAACCCCCATCTCAACCGAGACCAACCAGAAATGCCTCAAACTGCACTATAAGTCATCCAGGAAATGAAGTGTCCACACCTTCAAACAAACCGAAGATGACTTTTCATATAAAGCAAACAGCCTCACGTAGTGCAGCAGAAACACCTGATGAGAACCAAAGTTCTGAGCAACCACAGCCAGCATCACCAGGGCCAGCGTCAACGGTCAGCGCCGCCGAAGCCAGCACCTCCACGACAAGCGCCAACGATCCGAGCTACCTTAGCCAGCACCACAACGGGCAGTCCCAACGGTCAGCGCGAACACAGCCAGCATCACCAGGGCCAGCGTCAACGGTCAGCGCCGCCGAAGCCAGCACCTCCACGACAAGCGCCAACGATCCGAGCTACCTTAGCCAGCACCACAACGGGCAGTCCCAACGGTCAGCGCAAACACAGCCAGCATCACCAGGGCCAGCGTCAACGGTCAGCGCCACCTTAGCCAGCACCTCCACGACAAGCGCCAACGATCCGAGCTACCTTAGCCAGCACCACAACGGGCAGTCCCAACGGTCAGCGCAAACACAGCCAGCATCACCAGGGCCAGCGTCAACGGTCAGCGCCACCTTAGCCAGCACCACAACGGGCAGTCCCAACGGTCAGCGCAAACACAGCCAGCATCACTAGGACCAGCGTCAACGGTCAGCGCCACCTTAGCCAGCACCTCCACGACAAGCGCCAACGATCCGAGCTACCTTAGCCAGCACCACAACGGGCAGTCCCAACGGTCAGCGCAACCGCAGCCAGAACCACAACAAAAATCTCTCGACACTACCAATCACAATAAAGATAAAAGTGTAGAAAAATGGACTTTTCAACTGAATAAATTCCCTGCACCCAAACCGAAGAACCTCCCTCAGAATCTACTATTTTTAGCGGATTCAAACACAAATGTTATCTTTTTGGTTGACAGCGGATCCGAAATTTCAATCCTGCCGAAGGAATTGACTAACGGTATAGACAAATATTTTCCTAAACAAAGTAGAACCATCCAAGGGTTTGGTAACAAAACAACCCACCCTATTGGTAGCGCGGATGTCGAACTTCAATTGGGGAATTTAGAACCCATCAACCACTCGTTCTGGGTTATTCAAGAATCACGCCACTTTGGTATTATTGGCATGGACCTGTTAAGAAAGAACGAACTAGCGACCCTGCCATCTACCTCTCAACTATGCAAGATGGGGTCAAACGAATCAGCTAGACTGTTCGCACCTGCTGAGTTGCCCACCCCTATAGTCGCTTCAGTCAACCACATCAATCTGGGTGGTAAGAATACGACTCCGTTAGAAGAAAAATGCAAAAGACTATTAATGGACTTCACTGAAATTACCAGGAAGCCAACCTACCACGCAAAGCCAAAACACAACTACGAGCTCGAGATAATATTGGATAATTACAAGCCTGCCATGGTCAAAGCCAGGAGACCTGGTGTTTTTTTGTACAAGCATAGAAAGATATTTGGTACTTTTTAGATGAATACTACTTAAGGGCTTATTCAAATAAGCAACAGTTGATTTTCACTGATTATTTTGTACAACACCTAGAAGCTGCTTGCATTGTTTATATTACTGTTAAATGACTTAACTTTAAGATTTTTTTTAATTTTAAAATTAATGGGGTTTTTGATTTTATATTTATTTGTACAACCATTAAAAATTGGTATCTTATAGACATGTATTTTTTTTTGTAATTATCTTAGCTAAAATAGGTACTGTGTGATATTTTATATAAAAATCTAAAATTTTCTATATTGCATTGAGTTTTGGTTGTCTCCTGTTTAGCACTGGGAAAGCTTGCCAAGCAAATTGTAAAAATCATGGCTCAATAACTTTCACTCATCTAGTTTGGTGGGGTAAGTCGAACTGCCACACCCCAGAGACCTCAGAATGAACCATTCTAATAAGAACAAGCTGCCACTACGTACAGCAGAATTGTAGTGACGATGTCGATTCGTCTGGAAATGCATACATGGCAGCACACCTTCGAATGCCATGGGAGGCAATGCCAACCCGTCTGCTGATGATGTCAAGCAGACCCTCAAATCCGTTGGCGTTGATGACGATGGTGAACAACGCCAGGTCGCCAGCGATTAATTCGCGGAGAAGGACGTCAGTGGAGCCAAACTTCCCGCCAGAGTTCCGGGAGAACCGCTACAAGAAGAGCGGCCGCAGCTGGAGCAACCAGAGAAGAGGAGGAGAAGGCGAGTAAGAAGAGGCCGAGCCTCAACCTCCAGTGTAAGAGTAAGGAACCATCATCATGAACGGTAAACATTGACTTTTAAACAAACTTTTGACTCATGATTGTAATTAGGAATTTGTAAATTTATATTCAAAAAAAGTCTTTTCTTTACAATTTCTTTAGAATTTCATTTTCATTTTGTTAAAAAAAGCATTTTTACCACACTTAAAAAGTGTCTTAAGCATTTACTACATTTAAATACTTATAGTTTTAATTTTACTTTAAAAATAGCTAGTAGAGTGTTTAAATCCAGATTTTGAATTAGCTCATAAATGTTGTTATATGCAAGTACCTTTTAGCACATAAAGTTGATTATCATAAGTATCTCTTAAAATATTATTTTTGATTATTACATGTAAATTACAAAAAGAAAGTTATAAACTTATGTTGCATGCTTATATATCTCTAAGTTGAGTGCTCTAGTGATAATGGTTTTAACCTTGACTATATTTAAAGTTTTTTTTCAGTTTAACAAACGTTTAACACCTTAAAACTATTGTTTATCTAAAAACCCCAAGTTAAAATTTTAAAAATGTTTAATAAGAGGGGAAAATGTAACGCCTCTGGCTTTAAATTAAATTCAGCAAAAGAGTTTTCTCTAATTAGGGGTTTTTTATTAATTTGTTAACTTTGCCGCCTTAGTTTGGAATGAAGATTTGAAAAAGCTCAAGCTGAACTTCCTGGTGCTAAATTGTGAGTATTGTCATTAATCTATTATTTTCTAGTTCTGTCTCTTAAATTGAAATTTCTAAATTAGTTAAATTGAAGTTAATTTTACTGTGGTTTGCATAAATTTGAATAAACTCTGCTGTTGATAAAATAAAATTGTAGTTAATTGTACTTTTGATTTTGCATAAATTTAAATAACTAAACTTTGGTGTTAATAGATTATTATATTGAAATTATCTGTAAATTGGTTATATAAAATTGAATAAATAAGCTTTGTTGTGGATAATTAGTTAAGAAGCAAGCTGCTTTTTGGTGCTCTTAATAATCTCTGAAATTTACAAACCAAATTTGATTAATCTAAATATCTAAATATCTAAATATCTAAATATCTAAAATATCTAAATTTAATTAAATAACTAGTGGGCCATACCTAACTATTATATAGTATATAGTGGGTATAGCATAATGAGTAATAGAGCCAAGCCCACCAAAAAGGATAGTATGTTCTCTAAAGAGAACATACATCATACCTTAGACAAGGTCAACAACCCCGAAACTCGCTGTAGCCAGCGAAACATTGACAGAGGAATCAATAAAAGGGGTGTTGACCCACACTCTTCGCGCCGTAGCCAACCTGGTCCATCAGACCAACCACAAGCAGCGTGCGAAAGATACCTCTTTATTGAAATATTTCACTGGTTGAAGAACAGTATGGTATATTTTTTTTGAACATAAGTTCAAACTTCCAAATGTTACTCTCTCATTGACTTATCATGATCATGCAACATTATAGTAATAGAATAATCCAAGTTTAAATCATGAAAAATGCTCTATTTTATTGTTCTATTTATTCTCACGCTAAATTAGAAAAAAAACTAAAAAATAAACATCAAGTAAAATCTGAAATACTTTTACACTTCATAATTTAACTAAATATTTTTTTTAGTTTAATAACTACTAAAAATTAAAATAAGTTTGAAATAATTGTTTAACTTATTATACAATGCTAATTTTAACATCAAGAGAATATAAGTATAAAATAATACTCAGACTCGTGTTTTAAAGCCTTACTAAACTAAGTCTATCTTTCTGTTTTAAAATTAACGAGATTCAGATTATTTTTACTTAAAGTATTCAAAATTGTTTTCATTTAAAATTAGAAAATGTGTATTCATCTAATTTATTTAAACTAAGATTATAAATATGAATTTATGAATTGTGGTACGTTATTATATTGTTCTACCTAAAACTTAAAATTAAAACTTTTACTTAAGAACTTTATTTAATCACTGACGAGGTCTTTGACTAAAACTTAGTTTGTAAAATAAATTATTGAAAGAATAAATTTATAAAAACTTTAAATTAAAATTTAATTAAAAAACTACCACGTTTTATTCATTCAAAACACCTTGCGTTTAAAAGCGAATACTATTTAACTTAAAAACAAATTATAATTTATTAAAATTTTTATTTGAGAAAATAAAAATTAGAATTGTGCAAAAATAAAGTTCCGTTCAAAATTGACTGATTGTTTAAAATATTCGCAGTTCATAAGTATATCCGTGAAAATATAACGCTGTGCGAAAGTGACGCTATGCAAAAATGTCGCCATGCAAATATAACGTCGTGAAAAAATTTTGACGTGTAAAAATGTCGCCGTGCAAAGTGTATCCTCGTGCAAAAGTGACGCCGTGCAAAAGTGTCTCCTCGTGCAAAAGTGTCCCCTCGCGCTAAAGTGACGCTCGTGCAAAAGAGTCGCCGTGCAAAAGTGTCCCCTCGTGCAAAAGTGTCCCTTCGTGCAAAAGTGACGCTCGTGCAAAAGTGACCCGTTCCCATAAAGTACATAGCGAAATTTTTAAACAATCACACAAAAAATCAGATTATGACGTTTCAAATAAAATTGAATGATTTTAGTTGGCTTGTTTTAAAAACAACTTATGTACAACTTATTTTTTGTTTTATTGCTATTTTTGTTATTGATTAGTGGTTTTTATTCTTTTAAAATACATGTTTTGATTGTGGAGACAGGGTTGCTGCCTTTCTTTTATTTTATGATAAATCTTTTTTAATTTTTTCGATTTCGTACTTTTCTAGGCAACATAAATGGCATGTTTTGTTGTTTTTCGGTTTTGTTTTAGTTCTGCCGTGTATTTCCCATTTTAAATTAAAGTCTTTGTTTGCATCTTTTAACTCTCATATAAAGTTCCATAATTCGGTATTGTGTCTATTTAATTTCTTAGTAAAGCTTGCCTTATGGTTGCTATATCTGTTTTTAATAGAGTATTATATATTAATAATCATATTAAAAAAGTAGAATTAAGTACATATTTAAGGGTTAACTATCATTTCTAACTCGCTATCTTTTCTAACCCGATCACTTCTAACCCAATCATTTCTAACCCGATCTTTTCTAACCCGATCATTTCTAACCCAATCATTTCTAACCCGATCACTTCTAACCCGATCATTTCTAACCCGATTATTTCTAACCCGATCACTTTTAACTCGATCACTTCTAACCCGATCACTTATAACTCGATTATTCTTACCCGATCACTTCTAACCGATAATTTCTAACCCGATCACTTCTAATCCGATCACTTGTAACCCCATCATTTCTAACCCGATCACTTCTAACCCGATTTAACCATATCATATCTAACCCGATCATTTCTAACTCGATCGTTTCTAACCCGACTATTATTATTCCGATCTGTATTAATATGTTTATGCATTACTGTATTAAAGTAAGGATTTGTTTTAGAAACAAAATAATCTCAATAAAGTTGTTTTTTATCGAAATTTAGTGTATTCTGTTTAAAGTAAAACTTAATCTTTAGATAGCTTTAATTAAATTTAGTTTTTGATGTTTATTGCTATTGGAAGTTTTTTTTTTCCTACACTAGACCCACACATAAAAATCTGGGCCGCTTAAACTAAATAGCACATAACGAAGAGACAAAAATTTATATATCTTATAATCAAAAACTACAGTTTTATCTAGTTTTTATACATTAACAGCAAAAAAATCAACACTTAGTATAAGACTAATTAACTTATTTATGATTTGAAGTAGAAATATTTAAACAAACTTGGTTTTAATTTTATTTTAAGCAACTTAAATATCAACTCTTTCAACGATCTGTGAGTTCCAATAAAACAAAACACAGCTGCACAATCTTTCATTTTAGAGTTAACTTTCAATTTCTTTTCAAAATCAACAAACAACTTTCTCTGCAAAATTCAGCAATACATATTGAGACAATTTAGTAAATTTTTTCTATGATTTTAGTTCAGAAATCAGCAAAAAAGTCTGAATTACGCACTTATACATTAAAAAAGGTGTAACGCCTCTGGCTAAAAATTAAATTTAGCAAAAGAGTTTTCTCTAATTAGGGGTTTTTTATTAATTTGTTAACTTTGCCGCCTTTAGTTTTAAATGATTAGATTTGAAAAAGCTCAAGCTGAACTTCCTGGTGCTAAATTGTGAGTATTGTCATTAATCTATTATTTTCTAGTTCCGTCTCTTAAATTGAAATTTCTAAATTAGTTAAATTGAAGTTAATTTTACTGTGGTTTGCATAAATTTGAATAAACTCTGCTGTTGATAAAATAAAATTGTAGTTAATTGTACTTTTGATTTTGCATAAATTTAAATAACTAAACTTTGGTGTTAATAGATCATTATATTGAAATTATCTGTAAATTGGTTATATAAAATTGAATAAATAAGCTTTGTTGTGGATAATTAGTTAAGAAGCAAGCTGCTTTTTGGTGCTCTTAATAATCTCTGAAATTTACAAACCAAATTTGATTAATCTAAATATCTAAAATATCTAAATATCTAAAATATCTAAAATATCTAAAATATCTAAATATCTAAAATATCTAAATTTAATTAAATAACTAGTGGGCCATACCTAACTCTTGGTATATCATAATGAGTAATAGATCCAAGCACACCAAAAAGGATAGTATGTTCTCTAAAGAGAACATACATCACACTTTAGACAAAATCAACAACCTCCCACACTCTTCGCGCCGTAGCCAACCTGGTCCATCAGACCAACCACAAGCAACGCGTGAAAGATATGGTGACCCGGACGTGATGGAGGAACAACCCCAGGCAGAAATGGGCAGTTATCAACAACCTAGAGACCAGCCTAATCCAAGTGGTCTGCCAAGACAAAGCTACCCACCCCAACAAAATTCTACACCTAGCAACTATGGGCCTCCACCAAGGGTGACAGGACCACCTAGCAACAGCTCCATTCCTCCAGCAAGAACCTCACCCTTGCCACTCCAACCTAACAACTTAAACATGGACGATTCCCTCCAAAACAACAGGAGACCCCCTATTCAAGTGCCACCTCAAGAACTGGGTGCCGAGGAGTTAGTGCAGGGGATCAAAGATTTGAAGGAACAAATTGTACGGGCTAAACTTCTAGAGGAATTTCGAAAATTACAAGAAGAATTACATGAGTTGAGAAGTCTAAATCCATCCACAAGGACAAATCACGGCATCTCAACTCAGGTTAGACAGAATACATACATGGATCCTCAAATCCAGGTTCCCCACCAGGTTTCACACACCTCAAAGGCTCAAGACCTACCAAGGAGCCAGGTGATATCTCCGCCTCATGCAAAAAACGAGCTCCCAAACTCTCCGCAGTGAGAGGGAGAGTGATTGGGGCTACACTATCTCACACCCAAGCTGTCCAGTTTGTAAATAAAACCGCCCCTCGACAGCAACCCCCATCTCAACCGAGATCAACCAGAAATGCCTCAAACTGCACTATAAGTCATCCAGGAAATGAAGTGTCCACACCTTCAAACAAACCAAAGATGACTTTTCATATAAAGCAAACAGCCTCACGTAGTGCAGCAGAAACACCTGATGAGAACCAAAGTTCTGAGCAACCGCAGCCAGCATCAACAGGGCCAGCGTCAACGGTCAGCGCCACCAAAGCCAGCACCTCCACGACCAGCGTCAACGATCCGAGCTACCTTAGCCAGCACCACAACGGGCAGTCCCAACGGTCTGCGCAAACACAGCCTGCATCACCAGGGCCAGCGTCAACGGTCAGCGCCACCTTAGCCAGCACCTCCACGACAAGCGCCAACGATCCGAGCTACCTTAGCCAGCACCACAACGGGCAGTCCCAACGGTCAGCGCAAACACAGCCAGCATCACTAGGGCCAGCGTCAACGGTCAGCGCCACCTTAGCCAGCACCTCCACGACAAGCGCCAACGATCCGAGCTACCTTAGCCAGCACCACAACGGGCAGTCCCAACGGTCAGCGCAAACACAGCCAGCATCACCAGGGCCAGCGTCAACGGTCAGCGCCACCTTAGCCAGCACCTCCACGACAAACGCCAACGATCCGAGCTACCTTAGCCAGCTCCACAACGGGCAGTCCCAACGGTCAGCGCAACCGCAGCCAGAACCACAACAAAAATCTCTCGACACTACCAATCACAATAAAGACAAAAGTGTAGAAAAATGGACTTTTCAACTGAATAAATTCCCTGCACCCAAACTGAAGAACCTCCCTCAGGGCCTACTATTTGTAGCGGATTCAAACACAAATGTCATTTTTTTGGTTGACAGCGGATCCGAAGTTTCAATCCTGCCGAAGGAATTGACTAACGGTATAGACAAATATTTTCCTAAACAAAGTAGAACCATCCAAGGGTTTGGTAACAAAACAACCCACCCTATTGGTAGCGCGGATGTCGAACTTCAATTGGGGAATTTAGATCCAATCAACCACTCGTTCTGGGTTATTCAAGAATCACGCCACTTTGGCATTATTGGCATGGACCTGTTAAGAAAGAACGAACTAGCGATCCTGCCATCTACCTCTCAACTATGCAAGATGGGGTCAAACGAATCAGCTAGACTGTTCGCACCTGCTGAGTTGCCCACCCCTATAGTCGCTTCAGTCAACCACATCAATCTGGGTGGTAAGAATACGACTCCGTTAGAAGAAAAATGCAAAAGACTATTAATGGACTTCCCTGAAATTACCAGGAAGCCAACCTACCACGCAAAGCCAAAACACAACTACGAGCTCGAGATAATATTGGATAATTACAAGCCTGCCATGGTCAAAGCCAGGAGACCTGGTGTTTTTTTGTACAAGCATAGAAAGATATTTGGTACTTTTTAGATGAATACTACTTAAGGGCTTATTCAAATAAGCAACAGTTGATTTTCACTGATTATTTCGTACAACACCTAGAAGCTGCTTGCATTTTTTATATTACTGTTAAATGACTTAACTTTTTAATTTGAAAATTAATGGGGTTTTTGATTTTATATTTATTTGTACAACCATTAAAAATTGGTATCTTATAGACATGTTTTTTTTGTAATTATCTTAGCTAAAATAGGTACTGTGTGATATTGTATATAACAATCTAAAATTTTCTATATTGGATTGAGTTTTGGTTGTCTCCTGTTTAGCACTGGGAAAGCTTGCCAAGCAAATTGTAAAAATCATGGCTCAGTAACTTTCACTCATTTAGTTTGGTGGGGTAAGTCGAACTGCCACACCCCAGAGACCTCAGAATGAACCATTCTAATAGGAACAGACTGCCACTACGTACAGCAGAATTGTAGTGACGATGTCGATTCTTATGGAAATGCATACATGGCAGCACACCTTCGAATGCCATGGGGGGCAATGCCAACCCGTCTGCTGATGATGTCAAGCAGACCCTCAAATCCGTTGGCGTTGATGACGATGGTGAACAACGCCAGGTCGCCAGCGATTAATTCGCGGAGAAGGACGTCAGTGGAGCCAAACTTCCCGCCAGAGTTCCGGGAGAACCGCTACAAGAAGAGCGGCCGCAGCTGGAGCAACCAGAGAAGAGGAGGAGAAGGCGAGTAAGAAGAGGCCGAGCCTCAACCTCCAGTGTAAGAGTAAGGAATCATCATCATGAACGGTAAACACTGACTTTTAAACAAGCTTTTGACTCATGATTGTAATTAGGAACTTGTAAATTTATATTTTAAAAAAGTCTTTTCTTTACAATTTCTTTAGAATTTCTTTTTTATTTTGTTAAAAAAAGCATTTTTACCACACTTAAAAAGTGTCTTAAGCATTTACTACATTTAAATACTTATAGTTTTAATTTTACTTTAAAAATAGCTAGTAGAGTGTTTAAATCCAGATTTTGAATTAGCTCAAAAATGTTGTTATATGCAAGTACGTTTTAGCACATAAAGTTGATGATCATAAGTATCTCTTAAAATATTATTTCTGTTTATTACATGTAAATTACAAAAAGAAAGTTATAAACTTATGTTGCATGCTTATATATCTCTAAGTTGAGTGCTTTAGTGTATAATGGTTTTCACCTGGACTATATTTAAAGTTTTTTTCAGTTTAACAAACGTTTAACACCTTAAAACTAATATTTATCTAAAAAACCTAAGTTAAAATTCTAAAAATGTTTAATAAGAGGGGAAAATGTAACGCCTCTGGCTAAAAATTAAATTTAGCAAAAGAGTTTTCTCTAATTAGGGGTTTTTTATTAATTTGTTAACTTTGCCGCCTTTAGTTTTAAATGATTAGATTTGAAAAAGCTCAAGCTGAACTTCCTGGTGCTAAATTGTGAGTATTGTCATTAATCTATTATTTTCTAGTTCCGTCTCTTAAATTGAAATTTCTAAATTAGTTAAATTGAAGTTAATTTTACTGTGGTTTGCATAAATTTGAATAAACTCTGCTGTTGATAAAATAAAATTGTAGTTAATTGTACTTTTGATTTTGCATAAATTTAAATAACTAAACTTTGGTGTTAATAGATCATTATATTGAAATTATCTGTAAATTGGTTATATAAAATTGAATAAATAAGCTTTGTTGTGGATAATTAGTTAAGAAGCAAGCTGCTTTTTGGTGCTCTTAATAATCTCTGAAATTTACAAACCAAATTTGATTAATCTAAATATCTAAAATATCTAAATATCTAAAATATCTAAATATCTAAAATATCTAAATTTAATTAAATAACTAGTGGGCCATACCTAACTATTATATAGTATATAGTGGGTATAGCATAATGAGTAATAGAGCCAAGCCCACCAAAAAGGATAGTATGTTCTCTAAAGAGAACATACATCATACCTTAGACAAGGTCAACAACCCCGAAACTCGCTGTAGCCAGCGAAACATTGACAGAGGAATCAATAAAAGGGGTGTTGACCCACACTCTTCGCGCCGTAGCCAACCTGGTCCATCAGACCAACCACAACCTCCGTGCGAAAGATAAAGGTTCAGGATTACTTTTATAAAATTCATTTAGAATATACTACAATGTCAGAATTGAACGAACTACAAAAATTTATGAATAAAACTTCTTCTTGTTTATATATCTACCAGATATACACATCCTAACTTTTAGAGTTAGGTTATGCACATTTGTGCAACCGTTTGGTATTTCATTGTTTTTTTATCATTTTTTTTGTAGCTTTGCCAAAGCATAATCGAAAAATTAAAATAAACATTCCTAGAACTAAAGTACAAACAATTAAAAAAATAAAATCAAAAAATTAAATGCATTGACTAACCACTAAGTTTAAAACTTTAAGTCCAATCACATTAATAACATAGGTCAAAAAAACATTTTTCGGAAACATTGAAAAAAAAAAAAGCAATTCTAATTAAATCAAACTATAGAATGTAAAAAATCCTACATATTAAATCAATGGTTCATAAGTTTAAAATTTGTTAAATTACTGATAGTTTTTAATATAAGGTATCTAATTTCAATCGAGTAAGCTTTAATCAAATTTGTTCAACTTTATGCAAAGATTAGTTTTGTTTAAAAGCTAACTCCACATTTAAACTGAAAATACTTATGACTGCATGCATTTTTCGATTTTTTTTCGTGGTAAGTAATTATTTTAACAGGATTCAACAATTGATTATAAACTAAGTGTAGTTTTTAGTTTTAAAAGCATTAGGAAAAGTATAAGTCTTCTGTATTCTAAAGATTAAATATCAAATTTTGATAGTCGTCAATGTAAAAATATAATGAGCATTGCAGCGATTAAAGACTATTCTTTACTTTTTCTTGAAAAGATTGTATATGGTTAGTATGAATTTTAAGTATGGAGACCAGATTGGCAAGTTGCAGTCAAATTTAGGGCAAATTTATACGAAAAACAATTTTTTAAGAGTATTAGTATGAGTATATATGAAACTTAGAATAATATAGTTAATAAAATTTAGTAATCGTAATTAGTATGGCAATTTGATTTAAAATTATCATCATTTAGTTCTAAGTTCTTAAAACGAAAGTGTATACTGTTTAATACAATGTAAAAAGCAAAGGTAAACGTTAATTTTTTTTATTAATAGAACCTGTCATTTACTAGAACTTAAATTAGATTTTCTTTCTTTGAGCCAATGGTAAATTATATCTAAAGATAAATAAGAAATCTTACATAATAAGCTTAAGTATAAAAGTTAAGTGTCGAAAACTTATTATTTTAATACTTTTATATATTTTTTAAAATATGTTTATATAGAGCAAAATAAAGTTAAATTTTTCATAAAAATGTAAAATTTAAAAAAATTTCAAATTGCAAGAATAGTTTTACACGATTAATAGTAAAAAGTTCTTTAATACTTTTTTTGATATCTTTTAAAAGTTATTATTTCACAGATTTCCAAAAACACAAAAACATTAGATTGTTTACAGATCATTATATATAAATTATAGATATAAGTTATTAGATTAGTTTATACAACTCGAAAAATGAGGTAAAAAAAGTAAATTAATATTATGTTAATTTAATACTAAAATAAAATATCATAAAAAATACTTTTTTACGTAACACATTAAATCATTACTTTAAAGAAATTAAAAATTGAATTTTTTTTAATTATTTTAATCACTTTGTTAAGATTTGTTTGTTTTTGCGTAAAATCCTGAAAAAAATAAACAAAAATAAACAAGTAAAATAGGTTAGAAACGATCGGGCTAGAAACGATCAGGCTAGAAGTGATCAGGTTAGAAGTGATCGGGTTAGATATGATCAGGCTAAACTGGGTTAGAAATTATCGGGTTAGAAGTGATCTTGTTAGAAATGATCGGGTAAGAAGTGATCGGGTTATAAGTGATCGGGTTAGAAGTGATCGGGTCAGAAGTGATCGGGTTAGAAGTGATCGGATTAAAAATAATCGGGTTAGAAACAGGGGCGTAGCGTGGGGAGGGACACTGGCGCATGCGTGCCACCAAAAAAAAGAAAAATGTAAAAAAAAAAGAATGTAATATCTTTATCTTTTATAGTTTATTTTTTCTGCTTAATTTGCCTTTTTTTAACTATGTTTATCTAGTATTCAAAAAGTTGAAAGAAATTTTGAATTACCAATTAGTGACAAGTTAGGAAAGTACATGTTATTACTCAATATACTGATTCGGTGCGTAATTGCAAATGCGCACCGATGTTGATGAAAAACTCCATAAGGAAAAATTCTATAACTTCATTAACTTCATAAGAATTTAGACTCAAAAAGTACGCAATTAATATAGCGCACCGCTGTAGTATAACCTTATGGCAGATTATTTTTCAACAAAAAGTTTACAAAAATACGTCCCGCTTAAAGAAAAATTAAACAATTTTACAATTTTTTTTTTATGCTACATTGTTAAGACTACTGCTAGTTTTCTGAACTTTATTTTTGTAAACATACAAGATAAGCGTGTCGGCCTATGAGAAATAAACTTTGTTTGTGATTTTTATTTTAAACAAATACAATCAAATGAATTAAATTTTAAAAGTATACTTTTAACTATTTTACAAAGTTGTAATAAACTGTAATAACAGTTATAAAGTTGGTCTATTTTAACTTCTGTGTAACTTTATTAAAATTATGTGCAATGAGGTGTTGTTATCACTGTTGTATTGTATATTAAAGAGATTGATTTTTTTTTTCGAAAATAAAACAGATACTTTCGTTTTATTGAATATATTAATTTTCAAAGATATTAAGTTTACTATAAGTAATAAAAACAATTTTTATTTAGTAAGTTTACATTTTTGCAAGTATCAGTAATTCTAATGAAATTTATACTTTTATTTAATTGTTTTATATAAATACTTTTTAAAACAGTTAACGAACTTATTTTACTTAATAAATTTATTTCAATTATATTACTTATAAAAAAAAATTTTATAGCTAATTACAAAAGTTTTAATTTAGAGGGTTTTTTGAGAAAAAAATTTGCGCACCCCCTGACCAAAATACCACGCTACGCCACTGGTTAGAAATGATCGGGTTATAAATGATCGGGTTAGAAGTGATCGGGTTAGAAATGATAGCGGGTTAGAAATGATCGGCTCCCATATTTAAGACGATTTTGACTAGGAATAATATATAACAAGTAATAATAGAAAATCAAAACAAAAATAACTTAACTAAATTCAAAAAATATACGGTAGTAGTAATCAAAATTCAACATGCTATAGTGATTGATTTTCAAAGAAAGGGTTATGTTATGTTCATACTATTACAATTAATTTCTTTTAAAGCAGTTTAAAATGTAAAAGTACATTTTACATTGTTATTTTATACTTAGACACTTAAAATGTTATACATGTTTTAAATATTTGAACCTTGAAAAAACGAGACAAATTACAAGTATTAATTAAAATCTGCAATAAAAAAGCTTTTTTCTGTTTCTATATGCAAGAAAAATAAAAAAGTGTTGAGTTTTGCGTTGAACACAGGCAGGATTTGTTTTAAAACTAAAAACTAAAGTATAAAAATACTAAACGAATAAAAATAGACTAGTCAAAAAGGATTACATTTTTATGCAGGCTTTAATTAAAACATCTACTTTGCCTGATAGTTTAATATTAAGAATAATTGTAAAATGTTTTATGTTTGTGACTGCCAGTTAAGTACGCAGTAATTAGCCGAAAAAATCTGTGTTTAAAATGCTTTTTTCTGCTTAGAAATAAAAAAAACATATAAGTAGTTATGGAAAAATATTATATTTTTTATTTATTATATTGTATTAAGTATAGATAAATTAAAATTAAAAGAGCCGGAAAAAAATATATTTATAATAAAATCACTTTTTGAAGTAATTTATTCTATAAAAATTTGAATTTCACTAAATAAATGAGTAATTACCTAGGATGATGTCGCACTAATATCAAGCTGAAACTATATTTAATTCAATGTTGTTTTTTACCATAATTATAGGCTTAGAAATACATAAAATTTATTTATCATAAACCAATAAAATTTAAATATTTAATTGCTTTTATTTTTAAAATAAAGTAAATGATACATTAACTTATATACATTACTATACTGTAAAATAAAATCAATTAAGAATTTTAGTTAATAACAAATTATTTTAATTTTAAATATGTATTTATATAGCTTGTTTAAAACGAAGTATAATTTTAGATCAATCATACAAGGTTTAAAATAATGATTTTAAGCTTATATTTATGGTTCAAAAGGATATTAAACATATTAAAATTTCAGCTTGATATTAGTGCGACATCATCGTAGGTAATTATCAAAAAATGTTTAGACTTTTACAACTAAATTGAAATATCTTTAAATTATAAATAAATGTTTGCCCGATGGTTCAGGAATTCTTATAGTGATTTTGAAATCTTTCGGAGTTAAAAATTTTAAAAAATCAAGAACTAACTTTGTAGCCAACAGATATACAAAAATAAAACAACTTAAATAAAAAATATTGAAATACTATTAATTGATAAAAGAGTAAATTGCCCTGTGGTGTAGTTGTCTAAAGATGATTTTGAAATCTCTCTGAATTGATTTTTTCAAGGTTTAAACCCAGTTGGTTGACATATAAACAAATAATATAAAGGCTTAAGTATAAACACAACATTATCATATAACAGCATAACTCAAAAGCTTCACACAACATTATTATATACAATAAACTAACCAAAATAAATCTTTAGTGATTATATTGGACATTTTATAAGTAAAATTGTACTCACTAGTTCAAAAACAATACTGTATGAAAAGTTATTTACACTAAGTTACATTTTATAGTTGGAACTAAAGCATCTTGTAAAAGGTTTCCTAGAAAGAAAATGATACTTTAAAACTTTTACCTATTATGACGTCACGATTAAAATTTTATTTATAATCTAATTCAGCTGGGCAAAATAGAGCATCTTTTGTTAAGGAAACTTTTTAATCTTTCAGTGTTATAAATTCAACATTTATTATTCAAAGTTTATCAAATAACCAAAACAAAGTCAATAAACAACGTTTTTAGTGTTATTCTAAGATTTTTTTTTCTTTTTTCTTTTCTTTTTTTTAAGGGGTTCACAGGAAACAGGAAACCAGTCAAAACACGCCCCTGGAGCAGCCTCGTTTATAGGCTTCATGACCTTCAGATCCAAATATACAGTATATTGGAGAAACGAAGCGACTGCTTTTTCTCAGAATTGAATATTACATATACAAAACCAACAAATAGTACAACAGTATTTTCCTGCGATAACAAAAGCAGTTTTTTTTTCAAAATTATGATAACATTTATAACTGATTTGACGTAATTAAAGTTTTTTAAAGCAAAAATTAAAGAAACTATTATTAAGAAATAAAACCAAATTTAATTATCATTTATGTCATGATAAAAGATCCAGAAGTACACTTACTATTTTTGAATAGTCCATTTCAGTTTTAGTTGTTTTTTTCTTAGTTTATTTAACTTGATTATTTTTTTGACTAGTATTTCATTGATTTTTTATTAAAGTTACTCGTATTTTTATTTTAATAAAATAGTTTTGTGAGTATTTAATTTGTTTTTAATAGGTAATTAGTTAAAACTTGAAAATATTGCTTGAATTAACTTTTTACATGGAAAACGTGTTATTATTACAAGTGTTTAATAATATAAATAAAAAAGTTGTACATATAAATGATGAATTAATGGTTACCATAATTGCATTTTTGTACTAACCATGAAATCTTTTTTTTGAAGTACTAATTAATAACTTTTAATTTAAATAACTGGTTTTATATTTTGTAAAGCTTTTTGTTTACGAACATTGTTTAGTGCATGAAACCTTCTTTATTTTTTAAACTCAAATTGGAAATTTTTAGTTTATTGTTTTTTTAACTTTATTAGTTGAGCCTTAAGCTTTATATGTAGATACAACCTACTTTGTAAAGTTTCTTTTATTTACAAAAGTAAATCGGCCTGCAGAGTGAAAATGACCGGCCCCCGACCGTTTTTTTAACATTAATGGGATCCGGCCGGCAAATGAAAATGACCGGCCCACAAGCAAAATAACAGGCCCTCTAAGGGTCAATATAACAAAATTTTAATACAACTATGCATCATATTTTTACAAATCAAAACTGTAAGAATTTAACTTTAAAAACATGCTTTAAAATGACTTTGTAAATTAATGTGTAGTAATAAATATACCATTTTGTCCTAATGTTTTGTGTTGTTCTAACTTAGTTGGAATATCGTTTTGTCAAATTACCCAAAACAAAGTGTTTTTTTAAGTACGATATTTTACATACGTAGTGTCAACTAAATAGTGTCAATTAAATGTCAATTATACTTATAGACATTGTTTTTACACCTGACATTTATTAATATATATCTTAAGTTGTCACTTTTGAGAAAAGTTTGTGAATTTTAAGGATTCAAAAAATGTGAATTCACTGTATCAATATTACTAGATTCTTATATTTAACTTATTGATAAATTAAATTTCGACCGGATCCGGATCTCGACTTAAAATTAATATGCAGTTGGATTCAGATCTAAAAAGTCATTATTCGACTGGATCCGGACACTGGATCCAGTAAATATCTAATTCAAAATGCTCCGGCCCGCAAAAGACTAAATATTTCCGGATCCGGCCCGTTGATTGAAAAACGTTGCCCACCCCTATGTTATAGTATATCAAAAAAGTGTTAATTAAAATAGCAGAATATGTTAGAATGTGTAACATTACAAAAAAAAAAAAAACAAGTTTTGTTTGTCATAAAAAGTCTAAAAAATTATATTAATAGACCATTCAACGTGCTATCTTTTATTCAATCAAGCTTAACACATGTCAATGAAAAGTTTAGGTATAAAATTTAAACTTTGGTTTTCCTTAAACTTAAGAAACTTTTATAGCAATGTAAAATTATTTCAAAATACTTTAAACTTGAATTATATGTCATTTACTAATTTTAAAATTAATAACACTGTGAATTTATATATGTTTAACCGTTTAATTTTGTCGTTTCAAAGTACTTTCTGTATAGACTAAGTTTAATGGTTTTCCAATATTTTTTTTTCTTAATAAAAAGGTCAACTCACTCTACTTAATTAAAACAATCCGAATCTTAGCGAAAAATAGCTTGAAAGATATATGCGGTTGATTAGTGACTAAAGTTTATATCTGCATTGTTTGGGTCGGCTGCAGTTGTAAGTTTTGGAAGATTTTACATTCATAACATTATGCAAATGTGGTAAAGTAATACTACAGTAGTATATTAAAAACATCTAAATCCCTATCCTTAACCAATTACATATACCCAACATTTTTAATCTTTACCCTTATCCATAATCAACCTTGCTTAAATATTTCAAAAAATAATCAAACAAAAGTTTTAATAATTCAGACTTATAATAATATAATTAAATTATTAGCTAATCAGAAGCGCATAAGATTTGAAGCTGACAGGCAGTTCCTCACATAAAACTTCTTGTAAAGTAGTTTAATAATCAGTGTTTAGAATAGTTTAGTAAATATTAAAAAACACCCTAAGTAAAAACAAACCTGTTAACAATGAACATGTTATGTGCATTGGTAAACCTGCAATTAGTTTGCATATGTTAAAACAATTTATATATTAATGTAATTTTTATTTTTGATTATTAAAACTTTTTTATTTTGATATATTTGTTATATGTTTTGGTAAGGATAAAGAAAAGTATATATAATAAGTAAAACTTGTGTTGATATATTCAAGCTAACTGCAGGTTTTTGAAGCTACCCTTGAATACACCCAACGTACTCATTATAGAAATAAAACAACAATATAAGCAGAAACTTTAATTTCTGTTTTTAGTGAGAAATCATTATTACTAACTTTTCCCTTTTCATCAATAAAAGTTTTTCAAAAGTAAAGCAAGCAAGTTATGTTATGTTAATTTCACCTGCACATTTAGTTAAACATATATTGTTTGTTAAACAATAAAAAAAGAAACTAAAAATAATTGGTCTTAGGACCTAGTGCATGAAAAAAACCTTATTGAGTTGTAAACCACGGATGTCTTTTAACGTCTTGTCCAGGACAAGGTTCATTTTTAAGGTTATTATAATTATTAAGGTTAATTTTTCAGGGTTGCCAAAAAACCTGAGATCCTAGAATTTGACAGTTTAAGCTGAAAAAAACTATAAAATTCTGGAGTTTAAAAAAACCTAAAATTTTGAACCAAAACCACTAAAAACTTTGAAAAACCTGGAATTTTGAACAAATTTTACACGTTAATTAGTAAAATTTTGATTTGAAACAAAAAATCTATTGTATAGATAATATTTTTTAGTTTTCTTTAAAACATTTTTTTATTAAAATACACATTTAAAGAAGCTTTAAGATATTTGCTTAATGTTTTTCTTTACTTTTTAACATAGTTTTTTACCTTAAACTTAATTATAAACTTAAAATAGACCCTAAAACATGTAATTTTAAAAAGCTGAACAAAATTTTGAAAACCTGAACAAAATTTGTTAAAAACATTAGGCAATCCTCAATGTTCTAAAATCAACATAATTATCATTGTATTTTTTTTTTATCTTGCCTTTTTCTTAAAAAACGGCTTGTCATTTTGCAAAGTTAAATCTTCAACATGCAAAGTTTACAATACTGTAACAAAAAAGTGCACAATCTAACTATGTTATAACTACCTGAAAATAGTGAACTTGCACCAATCTGTTGTCACAAAATATAACTAATTAATAATTTGCTCAAAACACTAAACCATTGTCTTTAAAACATATTATGTAAATCTTATAAAACAGTTCACTAAAACATTGATATGAAATGTAACACAAAACAAAAGATAAATATAAATTATAAAAAATACTAATTAATATAAAGACAATTAAAAAATATTTTATAGTTTACAGTACTTTTTTATTAACTTAAAACAAACAACTAACTCACACAATTGCTAGAAAAATCAAAACATCCAAACAACATATAATCAGAAGCCTTACAAACTTATAAATTGTTGAGGTTAAAAAAAATATGAGAACATTTTAGACTATTTTTAAGTTATTTACTAAAACTTAAGGCTAAATATATAAAACAGTTATGGCCAAGTCATTTTTTAAGTCTTATAGCCACAAAATTTAGTCTCTGCATTAACTTGTAAATCTATCATCTCATTCATTTTCAGCTGGATTTTCCAATCAGGTCAAAATCAACCCTTTTTTAATAACTGCACCAAGTCAACAGTCAATAAGTAGTAAATGGGTAAAAGAGAGGGTTAATTCAAGTTAGTGGGCGATTGCTTTTAAGCATATATATAATCAAAACTTTTCAGCTTAAAATTGGATTAAGTTTATAAACAAAAATATCTTAAACAAAAAACATCGGCGAAAGTCAGCAGAGCAGAAGCCTGGACTTTTGTTTGCCGTGAGACAAGCTAGACTGATGAGTCCCAATAAGGACGAAACGGGTCTCAGTCTACCAAAACTTGTGGTCTGATGATCGAATTGGCGTGATCAACCCTATTGTTAAACTTGAGCTTGTCTCACGGCAAACGAAAGTCCAGGCTTCTGCTCTGCTGACTTTCGCCGATGTTTTTTGTTGATCGTACTAAAACGAGCGTGCCAGATGTCTTGCTTAGTGGACAATGTTTTAAACGTTGCACGGCAAATGACAATGCTGACGTCACTGATCATTGCTAGCAAGTGGTTGATTCATGTGAAAGCATGATAAACCGTTTGTAGATTGACGACTACAAGTTTTTCGGTTGTGACTGACTGATGAGTCCCAATAAGGACGAAACCGGTCTCAGTCTACCGAAACTTGTGGTCTGATGATCGAATTGGCGTGATCAAAAATATCTTAATAATTAAATTTATTCAGTAAAAGAATAAAATTCAGAAGTTTAAACATTAAATATGATATGTATTTTCAATACCTAAAGGTTGGTTTTTTATAAAAACAATGATTGTTGGTAACCTTAAATATACTGAAGGTTGAACTTTATTATATTATTCTAAAACATATTAGGTTTTTCGAAATTGAAATTACTTTCGAAATTTTTAAATTTAAATTTATTTTATCATAATTTAAACTTAAAGCTGTGCTAATTTTAATTTTTGTATTTCTTTTAATAAGTTCTTATTCAAAAAAAAAAATTAGGTGATCTTTTTCTAGAAAAATACTTTTATAATCAAGATTGCCACCATTTATTCTTGATAAAGTAATAAAACTAGTTTGCATAAAAAAGATACATAAAAAAGTGCACATAAAATAGTTTTTACCAAAATAAATATTGTATATTTTGAACTTATTTTTACAATTTATTTCTGATAATATCAAAAGCTTTATAATCAATTAAAAGTTTTAACTAACAGCAGCAGATATACAAAAAAAGTTGTAAACAAAAGTACCAAAAAAACTAACTAAATACTTTCAAAACAAACTATCTCACCTGCTTTAAGTTGTACTAAAAATTGTAAAATAACATTCTTCAAAATTTAAAGGAGCAAAGTGACTAATAATAGAAATTGAAACTTATCAATTATTTTAAATCTACGAATGCAGTTCATATTGTATTAATAAAAATTTATACTGTAGCTTTTTACTCAAACGAAGGTAAGTATTGTATAAATAAGTTAAAGTTAATTTTGTTTGACTCAAATCTAATTCTGTATATATAAAAAAAATCAGTTTAATCGTAATACTAACTAAAAAATAAAACTCAGCTAAAAAAGTTACAGACAATTTAAGCATATTTATAGCACCATTATTACTAGTTTACTGTTTTTCGTTATATAGGTGCATTTAATTGTTTTGTTATAGGTAGTGTTATTAAACATACAATAGTTAAAGTTTAATACTAGTAATAAATACGTTTGAAAGAATCAAAATACTATTTAAATAGATGAACCAACTATTTTCGAAATTTTTTGCTAATTTTTGAACAATTTATACTTTTTTTTATACCGAATCTGCAAATTTTAACCTAAAATACATTTTTATTAATAAATATTTATTACAATAATTTTTACATTACATAAATGTTTGTTACAATAATTATATTTGAATTGACTACTGTTATTTATTAGTTATTTTTCAGAAAAGTTACAAAGTACTAGTATATATTATATTTTAATAAGTAAATTTATTTACAGAAATATATGTAAGGAACTTTTTACAAAAAGTAGTATTAGATCTACCAAAGAAAAGCTAAAAGCGAATGCTATAGTCAGTTTTTCTAGGTTATAACAGGGTTGCCACACACTCAGGGAACTCAGGGAATTTTCAAACTGTAGAAAATCTCAGGGAATCTCAGGGAAACTCAGGGAATTTTGGCATTTTTCTTTTAACTCAGGGAAACTCAGGGAAGTTTTGATTTTTTCTTTAAATTTCAGGGAAGTTTTTGAAAATCTCAGGGAATTTTTTTTCTAGATCTAGAATGAGGTTTAGTTAATCCAGTTTCAATATTTTGTTCAAAAGTAGTAATTTTTATTATTTAAGTGGTTATTTAGAATTTTTTTAGCCTTGAGGCTAGTTCTTCAATATTCTTAGTATTAACATTGTAGTTTTTAAAGTTTTAAATTTATATTTACTTAAGTAAAATCAAACAGTTAAGAGAAATAAAAGTTGTTGTTAACTATTCATTGAAAAGTTCTAATAAACTTTTTATTTTTAGTTACTTATGTAGTTTAAAAAACACTATGTTGTACTATTAGTTCTTATTTTTTAAATAATAAAGTTATTTCTTATTTGTTTACAACTACTTGTTTTCAGTTAAAAAAATTAAAATGAATACAGATTAGTGTTGTATTACTTTTGTTAAAAAAATAGAGGTTAAATTTTTGTTTATAAATAATAATTTCAAAAGTAGTAGCAGTAATGGTAATTAATTTTTTAGTGTGAATGTATTAATATACTTTACAACTATTTTGCAGATTTAATTTAAAAGCTTTTTTAAGTATTATGAGTAAAGTACAGTTTAAAACCTTGTTTAAAAAAAGTTTGCTTAACCATGAAGACTTCAAAGATTGGTTACTTGAGGATGTAGACAAAGAGAAGTTTAAATGTAAGTGTCGTGGTGATGATACACCAATGGCCTTATCCAACATGGGTATAAGGGCATTGAAATCGCACAGTATGTCGAAAAAACATCTTAAATTGAAAGCCTCTAAGAGTAAAAATAATGCAATTACTTCTTATTTTGGTGGCCCTAATAGTTCTACTAGTATATCAGCTGCAACTTCTTCAACAGCTGCTGAAATTTATTGGGCTCTCAAGTGTACCAAAGAAAACTGGTCAGGAAACTCTTGCGATAATAATAACACTTTATTCACTACCATGTTTCCTGATAGTGAAATTGCAAAAAAGTTCTGCATGAATAGAACCAAATATTCATATATAACACACTTTGGTGTAGCCCCTTTTTTTAAAGATGTCTTAAAAAAAACAGTTTTGTGCTCGTCTTTTTATTCCATTTCATTTGATGAGTGTTTCAATAAAGTCTTGCAAAAAACTCAACTAGATTTGGTGGTGAGATGCATGAAGAAAAAAAAAAGTACACTGTCAATATTTTACTTCAGCATTTTTAGGTCACTGTACTGCAGATAATTTAAAAAAAGCCTTATTGACCGAAATTCAAGTTCTATTTTAATTTTAAGTTTTATTTACTGCATTCAGAACAGTTGCTAGGAAAGACATACAAGTCATAATGAAGTTATTATGTATGCATTTAAGTGAGTTCTTCATGTGAAATTATTATTATAGTATAATTAAATTTTGTCAATTAAAATGTCAAACAAATTAAACTTTATTCTTTTATGTAGAAAGTTAACTAACAAGTTTACACAAAGTTGTGCAAAAATTTAGTTTTTAATTTTTAATTGGTTTAAACCTTTTAAGATTGAGTTTTTGAAAACAGTTTTTTTCATAAATTTAATGCAGAAGCATACACAAACAACCTTCCTTTTATTATTAAAGAAGAAAATTGAGAATGAGGTATTAATAATTTGTGTTAGAAGAGAAATTTTTTTTTTTAAGATTTGAAAAATACTCAGGGAAACTCAGGGAAATTTAAGGTTACTCAGGAAAATTTTTGGTCACTCAGGGAAGATTTTTTGGCTCAAAGAGTGGCAACCCTGTTATAAACAGGGTTGCCACTTTACCTGGAAACCTGGAAAAACCTGGAATTTGACAATATAGGAAAAAAACCTGGAAAAACCTGGAATTTTGAACAAAAAACCTGGAAAAACCTGGAATTTTTAAGAATTTTAACATGTTCAGTAGTAAAATTTCTCATAACCAAAAATCTTTTTACTTAAAAAACACATTTTAAGTAGCTGTACAGTATCTTTTCAATCCTTTTTTTATACTATTTAACACAGTTTCTTACCTTAAATTTAACTTTAAACTAAAAATAAACCCAAAAATGTGTACTTTTAAAAACCTGGAAAAAAATTTGAAAAAACGAGTGGCAACCCTGTATAAAGTTTTATTTTGTTTTTGAGATATAGTCTTTTTTCTAAATAGTTTCATATATAAGTGCATGGACTACAATTTTTCCATCTTTAATTTTCTTGGAAATTTATAAATGCAATAAGAATCTATATACTTTTTTTTTGATCTGGAAATCTCATTAAGTCTCATGATTAAAAAGAAGTGACAAGTTGGAAATTTTATAATCTTGAAAAAAAAAAAAGATTAAAGAACTACAAAAAGAGTAATTAAAAATAATAAAAACTTTAATTTTGTTATTTCAAATCAAAATTTATATCTAGTGAATTGTCTAAATGTTAACAATGTAAAAACTTTTAAAATCTGGATAAGGTTGATTAAAAACTTAGTAGAAGACGTATTTTTAGTGAAAAATTTATCACAAAATTTTATCACAAAAGCAGGTTTACTAAACTTTGGTATTCTGCAGCATCTATTTTGCGCAGCCTTCCGTTTATTTGCATGCTTATAAATGAAACACATCTAAGCAACCAGCATGTGGAAGTTGTCAAACTACTGCTTGACTCAGAATTTCTAGTAACTGAACTTAAGGCACTTTCTTAATTAACTCACAAGGTGACACTACCTTTTAAGATTAGCTCTCAAAAAGACCTTCTTAAAGTATTTCATAAGCTGTATGAAAATCTCAGCATATTTAGGGTGGTTATGACGTCATAATAAACCAAAAGCAGTTAATATGTCAATAAGATAAGCTTTCATTTAAGATATAAGTTATAAGTCTAGGACATGTATAAGTGATTTTATTACTTTTTAAGTCAAAAAATCGAAAATCATAATGTTTTTGGGGTTGAAATTAGTTTTTTTGGCGGCACATTTTTTTTTTCAAAGTTTTTTTTTGTTCTTTACATTTTTCTTAATGAAGTAAAAACACATCCAAATCATATGTACTCATAAGTCCAGCAAATATCACTCAAGTACTCCCTACCCCTAATATTAAATACAGTTTATCTAAAGTTTGCTTATTTAACTAAAGTTAGAGCTCAAAAACCCTCAAACTTTTGTAAATTTCTTTTAAGACTGTGCTTATAAACAGTTAATGTCATATTTTACTCCATGTACCTTAAAAATATGTTCGTAACGTTAAAACTCTTTGTTTACTTTTGATAATTTCCCCATAAATTTGGTATATTTTATAGATTTCCCTATATTTTTTTTTTGCAATTTTAGTGGGACCCTGTTTAATACTTCATAAGTAGTAAAACACCATCAGTCTAACAAATTATTTGTGTACAACAACAGTTGTTTTGATCTTTCAACAAGGTTTGCTTTCTTTGATATCTATATTTTAATTTCTTTCTTTTAAATCTACTAATTAATAACATAGTTTTAGTCAAATATACTTAATTCATTCAGTAATTTAGTTTAAATATAAATAAGATATGGGGAATAGTACTCTTTGTTATGAAGACTGTCTAGAAGATAGCCCTCAGGTAAATAATACTTTTACAAAAACAAAAAAATTAAATTTTAAATTTTCTTATTTGTTTTAAATTTTAGACACGAGCGTTGATTGGTGTTTATGAACATGATTCAATTTTAATACTTGAATTTATAAAGTCACTGAAGGATATCTACAATAAAATTGCCTCAATTCAGGTATTTTTACTTCTACATATGCTTCTAAATTACAATACTAAAATATGTTTTTATGTATTGTGTGAAAATTTCAAGAATTTATTAATCAAATAAAAAGATTATTCGATTCTTGTCTAAAAAAGCAGACTACCTATCTTACATTCATCCACAATGTATCACGGATACTGCTTGGTAAAAAGTTACCTAGTTGTAAATTAAAAAAAAAATTTTTTATTGATTAATTTTATTTTAGTAGTAACATGCAAACAATAAATATTTTTTTTAATATTTTATATAACTTTAAGGTTATAGCCACAAGAAAAAAAGTTGACTTTATACTTAATCTTACATTTAAAACAGTCTATGTCAAAAATTACGCAGAGTTGTAATGATTTAGTTGAGACAAATTTTCCAACTTACCTACAAACTTACGCTTCAGTGCAAAAGTACTTTAGCCCGTTTGGTTTAAATGAAGCACAGTTTAATTATAAATATGTCAGCCTGATTAAGTCAAATGAGGATGAAACCAGGTTGTAAATGTTGGATTGATTATTTTTAATAGTTGTACGCTTCAGTTTGGTGCTATTATTTAAAAAAAATGACATATACAAAACTTCCCTTAGTACGTTTGTGTAGTTAGCTTGCATTTTAAGTGATAAGTATAAGAAAATACCAGATCCAAGTATTTGGGTTCTGATCCCGATTGATAATGCCTTTTTGGATTAGGATCCAGCTAGATCCTATTTTGGAAACACTATCTGATCCGACTGCATCTTAGTTAAAAAGAATTACCTGGATCCGGCCGTATCTTAATTTGAAAAAAATATTTAAATTTATATCTGGCCGGATCTAAAATTTGTGTATTTAGTAGGTCACTAGACTTTTTATACTCAAGTTATAATTTTATAGCTTACAAAACTCTACTATGTCTTTACTGCTCTTTAGCCTAGTTAGTTAAAAGAAATCACTTTGGTTATTGTATCTTACAGTTTAAATATTATAATAAAATTAGTAATATCTTTAGTAGAATAATGAATTACAATGTGAAAACAAACTTCTCAGCTTCATATAGATAGGAAACAAAGAAGGTGAAAAGTTATTCAGTATATATAAGTATATATGAAGGTGTATTTCAATTTTCAAGATGTAAAACTTAAAGGACTCGAGTTTCGTGCTTATGCACTCATCAGCTTCAAAACAAGTTCAAAATAAAGCACAAAACAAAACACACAAATGAAAGTTAAAAAATTTAGCATAAGTAGATTAAGACGTAATTTTAAAACTATCAAAAATCATGCAAAACGGCTTGTGCAAAAATTAATTTACCAATCGACAATACACTGGCAAAAATTCATAAAACTTCAGTGAGTAACTATATATTAGGACAAATAATTGAAAGAGATAAAGATAAAATAAGGATAAAAAAATTGAAATTTAAATTATTTTAAGATGAAACTAAAACTTCTTAAACTTTAAAAGCGATTTTTTTGTATGTCTACAAGACGATACAAACTTGCTTCTTTTATTTAGGCATCTCTTGTCTTTCAGTGCATACACAACGGCTGTTGCTTCTTTGAGGCACAGCCTACATATTGGGCTATTGCCGTCAGCTATAGGCTGTGCTCTTTTAATAACTTCCCAGGAGATTTCAAAGTCAATGCCGCTGCGCTAAAAGCCACAAGCATACTTCGAAAGCTCAGTGTCATTTTCATATATGCCGCCTTTAAAAGATTTTTTATGATTGGCATACCTGAATCTAAGCTGAGTCGAGCACAAGCTGACATAGAACCTTGTCTCAACGCCAGAGTTAATTGTGGCCTTGTAAACGATGTTCTCTGAAGGGCAATTGCACCCTTTCAAATTATGTTTACAGCTACCAGCGCAGCCACATTTTCTTCTAATTCCTGAGTTTTGATTTATAATTTTTTGGTTTTGTGCCTTATTGATATTATCTAAATTTTCCGTACACGAATAACTTATTTGCATATTATGTTTTTTGACTAGATTTATAAATTTTCTTCCAATATTAGTTTTTACTTAATTGCTAAAAAGGAGGGTTGTACCAGATTACATTTCTAGATGCTGCTCAGAGAACATTTTTTACAAAGCCACAGTTAACTCTGGCGTTGAGACGAGGTTCTATGTCAGCTTGTGCTCGACTCAGTTTAGATTCAGGTATGCCAATCATAAAAAATCTTTTAAAGGCGGCATATATGAAAATGACTTAAGACAGTTTTATATATTAAATTTGGTTTTACACTAAAAATTGACCAAAAAACTTGTTCTTTCAAAAGTCTGGAAGAATTTATTTTTAAACTTTAGGCAATCCTAATGTTGATGAGTTCGTTTTCATACTTTTTAGGTTCTAATACCTTTTTTTCTGAAGTTTTGTACTTCCTTACTATCCTCCTTGATAATTTTTAGCTTTCTTTAAAACTTGTACTTTGTCACAAGTACTTGTGTTGTGCCCTGTATAGCATCTTATAGTTTCAAAACCCATACTGCTTATGATGTTTACATAGCTTTATTTTTAAGATGATCCACCACTTCCTTACAAATATTTTGCTTTAAATACTTTTCAAATTTTAATGACGGTATTCCTAGAAGTTTATGTTTTGTTCGTGAGACAGAAAGATACGAGCTTTATCCTTTAAAGTTCTATTCCATTCTATTCTTTTATTCATATTGTGTTACGTTTTTGCAAGTGCAATCTCTATTTTTGAACCTACATCTTGTAAAATTTTCAAATGTTTTTTATTTCTCCAATTTTAAATGATGGCCTCAATTTCAGCTACTAATGTATATTTTAATTTATCAATTGCCATATTTTTATAAATATGCTGTTCCGATTTTATTATCATTTCTGTAGCTATATGCCAATAGATTTTTTTAAAGTTACCACCAGTTGATATTTTATAATTATTTGTTGGTGCTAAGTATTTAATGAACACAATTTAATATTTTACAACTAAACTTTGTCAGATACAATGTAAAGTTATAGTTTATACTTGTTCGCTTAGTTAACTAGATATTATCTCTGATAACTTCAGCAAAGCTGAGATATTTTTTGCTATTAGTCAATAAGCACTAGACTGAACCACACGACCATCAACAACAGTCCATGTGGCATTCTGCGACCTAGTTTGGTTTGCATTATGATTTATCAGACGGACATAGTCAGGATGAACTGCTGTTTTATTTAAACAAATAGTCTTTAAGTATATTAACACTTACGAATTCGTTTTTGGGTATAGTCAAAAAAGTAGAAGCAATTTAATATTTTACAACTCAAGGTCTAACACATTGTCAGTTTAAATGTGATATTAATGTTTATGCTTGTTTAATTAATTAAAAAATTGTTATCTCGGATATCTTCAGCAAAGCTGAAACGTCTTTTTGCCATCATTCAATAAGCACTGGACTTCACCACATGACTATCAACAACAGTCCATGTAACAATCAGCGAGCTAGTTTTGTCCTCATTATGAGTCATTAAACAGACATATTCACGATAAACCGCTGTATAAGTCAATCAAAATCTGCTAAGTTTTATATAAATAATAATAATAAATATAAGGTCTAAAAATAGGTTATGTATAATACTACTGAAAAATAAAGAAGTTTTATAACTATTCAGAATCAGCTTTCTATTGCTACAGGACATCTTTCAACAAAACTAAGGCAGTTTTCAAATCTAGTAAGTTTTTAGCAAATTTATTATTAAACATTTAAACTTAAATAAATATACAGCCTTTGTAATTTTATTCTGATTTAGATGTTTCTTTTAATGATATTTTAAATTTGGTCAGTGTGTTTTAATTGAGTTACTATTATTTATTTAAAGTTCTTAAAACTTTGGTTATAAAAAAGTTGTTAATTATTAATTACAAATGACTATAACCGGTGAGTGCTAGTGACACTTTAATTTTTTGTTATAGCATTAAACACTTTTATTAATGTATAAGTTTAAATTATTTTTTCTAATAATATTTAAAATTTGTCCGTGAGTTTTTACTTATTGAAATTATAGTTATATCTTTATGGTTACATTAAATATGTTTTAAAAGTGTATAAACTTAAACTTGATAAATACAAACAACAATACTTTTGTCGGCTTGTTTCAAATCAGTAACATTTTAACTGATTTTTGTATGAAAAGGTTTTATAATTTAATTTATAAGATAAGTATAGTTTTATTTAAAGTAGCAAGATCTTGTAAAGCAGCAAATGTTTTAACGTATATTTTTCAAAAAAACTTGTTGTTGTTTGTTGTTTATTTTAAAAAAGAACAAAATTAAGTAGTAAATTTTTTTTTGCTGCTCATACTAAATCAAATTTATTAATAAATAAAATTTTAGAGCTCTAGTTTAAACTTGGATGTTGGAGGTTTGTGCAAAACTACAAATGAAGTCGCAGTTAAGGTTGATGAGGTACTTAAATTTATTAGTTTTTGGTTCTGCTTTAAGTTAAAAGTTATTTTTTAGACTTTTTCTTATATTAACAACATTTCTTATAATAGTATTTTGCTTATATTACTAATAAATGTCGTGATTCGAGAGGTTGCTTACAAGTAAGAGGGGATAGAAAGAGGATTAAAATCATCTTAAATTAATATAAAATGCGAAAGAAACATTTATTTTTACATAGCTAAATATAAAAATCTTAAATAATCACTATCGGAAACTATACCAAAACTAAAAGAAATATAAATGAACACAAGTAAACAGTTCAATAACTTTTAAACACAAACCTAAGGGCATATGAGGGGTCCAATTTTTTTTACTAAAAATAACATTAACTCCTATTTGATTGCTTAAGAATTAAATAATTTTTTAAGAAAAAAAAAACAATTAACTTGTGAGATAATCAGTTTAGTAAAAAATCCGATACAACCGTTGGGAATCAAATAATTTCAAGGCCAAATTTCTCGGAATTTCGAAAATTTCACTAAAAATATATTTGTGTTCATTTTTGAAGCAATTTACTTCAAATTTTTAGGAAGTATTTTAGTTAATATTTCAAAAAACTTTTAAGAAACAAAGTTTTAAAATATTCAAATAGTAATAAATAAACAGAAACTAAAAAAAAATGATTTTATTTTGTGTGTGTTTTCTATATATATTTTTTTTAATATATTATTTAAATTTTTTAACATTACTTGAAGTTTGTTTTTCTAAATTTGCTCGAAAAAGGAAGAAGCAGATAAGTTTTAAGTGAAGTAGTCTATATTTGCCTTTTTAGTATGCGCTTCCCATTAAAAACCTATTGCACTCTCTAACTTTGATCGCTTATATCTCTAAAGTTACTTTGAATCTTTCGAAGAAGTAAAAATTAAGTAATAGCTAAATTATGAAAAAAAAAATTATACAAATTTACAACAAAAATGTTTACCCCCCTAAGCCCTTAAACTTTAAGATGATGAACTGCATACATTGTCAAAAGTTTTAAATTATTAAATTAAATAAAACCTTAAATTTCTAAGTTCACAACGCACCACCTTACTGTTCTAAATTGCACTGCTTTCAAAACGTTGTCTGGTTTATATAGAAATCAAAGATTTTTTTCTTTTGTCCAGACATATTTGTTATTATACCAGTTGAACTTATATCCTTTTACAAAACTTTAAAGACGCATTCATAAACAACTTTAAGGGCATGGGGGGTAAACACCCTTTTTTGGTTTTTGATTTTATTTTATATAGTTTTTACTTAGCTAAAAAATGCTTTTTACAGATTTAAAAAATTCAAATAATTTTTGAGATATAGCCGGTCAAAGTCGGAGGCAACAACAGGTTCCTTATGGGAGGCGCAAACTAAAACGGCATAAATAGAATATTTCACTAAAAATCTATCTTCTCATACGTTTTTTGAGATAACTACCTCAAATTTTTAGGAAATGTTCCTTGACATATTTAAAAAGTTCTTTTGGAACAGAATTAAAAAAAAAAAAATTAAAACAAAAAAAAATGTTTTTTTGTTAATTTTTTATATAAAATTTACAATTTTTTTAAATTCTGTTCTAACAGAGTTTTTTAAATATGTCAAGGAACATTTCCTGAAAATTTGAGGTAGTTATCTCAAAAAACATATGAGAAGATAGACTTTTAGTGATTTCTAGTTATTTGCGGTTTTAGTTTGCGCCTCCCATAAAGATCCTATTGTTGCCTCCGACTTTGACCAACTATATCTCAAAAATTATTTTGAATTTTTAAAATCTGTAAAAAGCATCTTGTAGCTTAGTAAAAACTATATAAAAAAAATCAAAAACCAAAAAAGGGTGTTTATCCCCCCCCTATGCCCTTAACCATTACTTTAGTAACTTAAAACATTTATAATATTATTTTTACTACTGTCTAAAATAAAATGCTCTTTTTTCTCACATATTTCTGCTATCAAGTTTGGTTTCTATTTCTGTTTCAAACTAGCACCCGTTAATTAGTAAGTCAAATTATTTGTAACTGATGGGAGTTTTTTTCGCCTCTAGAAAATTTTTTTCAATAAAATACGATGCTAAATTAAAACTTTTGACCACATAAACCTTATCCAATAAGACAATTTAATAAAATATACTAAAATTATAGCAAAAACATATTACTTCAATTTGTACATTAATTTAAACAACAATATAACTTAATGATGAGCTTTAGTTTTCAAGAGTCTATGTAAAACCTTATCAATTTGCAAACATTGTGTTTATTTTTTTTTTTTTTTGCAACTGGTTTCAATGAGAGTCCTGTTTATTACTATTTTAACTTATTAATATTTTTTTTAGTCTATATTACCTATAAAATTCTAAAAATGTAACATAAGTATTGAATTTTTACTTAAGTTTAGTATCATTAAGTTTTATTTTTTGTTGTTAAACCACAAGTTTAACCATAAGTTCAATACTTTGTTTTTTTATTTAGTTTTTTTAATATTTTTACATAACTTCTATTTATTTTGTTTAAATTTTTTTATCAGATTTGTTCATAACAATTGATGATCTCATATATGCCAATATAGAAGTGAAACATTGTTTTGTTGATAACAAACTTTTAAAGTGAATAATAGATAGTTTATAAATAGGAAAAACAATACTGCAAAAGCAAAATATAATAACTTTCTCTACAAAATATAATAATTTTTTAAGCAGTGACAAAATAGAGTCTTTTTTTTTATGTATTTGTTTTTATATTATTCTTCAAGTAACTTCTTGGTATAAACATTTTCAACTATACTACCAACCAAGTTAAAAACATAACAAAAAAGCTATTTTGTTATACCAGTACGTATAAACAGAAAAACAACGCTCATTTATGAACAAAATAGTTACAACATACACAGAAGTTTATTATAAAGCGTTTTTGATCCATTAAGGAAACTGTGTTAAAATGTTAATATCAATTAAATATTTGATTAAAACAAATTTATTTTTTGTTGCTGATTTCTTTGATCGTAACCAAATCGAGCGCACAAGTTGTCTTGCCTAGTGGACAATTTATTTAACGTTGCACGGCAAAAGGACAAAGCTAACGGCACTAACGATACCAGCAAACGATAGCTTGATATTAAAGCATCAAAAACCGTTTGTAGAATGACGGCTGCTAGTTTTTTCGGGAGCGACTATGTAACGAGTTACAATAAGAATGAAATTGTCTCACTGCATACGTAAATCTAGGCTTAGGCATTGTAGACTTTAACCAATGTTTTCTTTGATTCTTACTAGATTTGGTATAGATATCAATTCAAGGTGAAGATTATACTATACAAAAGTATTTGCTAGAAGTACTAGCAGCTACTTAGTTTCATCACTAAGATAATCTAAATATTTTGATAAAAAATATAAAATGAATTGCATTGTATTTACATCAAGTTTTGTATATTTTTTTCATTTTATAGAATCGCAGTTTAAAAATCTGCTCAGTGGTAAAACTTAGTTATTTCCAGAACTTGTAATATTTTTGTTTTATGTTAATATAACCTAAGCACTGGATATATTAATTGATTTAGGTTTATGGTTAATTATGTTAAAATTGGAACTCAGGTCACACTGAATAAAAAGTAGGTCAATTTTTAATATAAAAATGACAGGAATTTCTGTAAATCTTTTTAAATTTTCTTTATCTTTTCAATAGTTGGTTACATGACAATTCAAATTCCGACAGCTCAAATTGTTAAAAAAAAAATACTTAAGATACCATATCTCAAAATTTAATGTATTTTTGAAAGAATTTAAAAGTACGTTTGTAGGTCTTATTAACATCTACAGGCTGTTTTTCTCTTTTACAAATTTTAAATATTTCTTAAAATGTTTAAAATTTATTGAAATAACTATATTTTTAAGATTATTTTAGCTATATCTCAAAAATTACTTAAAATGTTTCAACAATAAAAAATGGCATGTAGATATTAACATAGGGTTGCCACACACTCAGGGAATTTAGGGAAACTCAGGGAATTTTCAAGTTAACGAAAATCTCAGGGAAACTCAGGGAATTTTGATTCTTTTTCTTAAACTCAAGGCAGTTTTGATTTTTTCTAAAAAATTCAGGATAATTTTAAGATAAAAAAAAAAATATCAGAAGTTTTTTTTGTCTAGATTGAGAATGAGATTTAGTTAGTCCAGTTTCAAAATTTTGTTCAAAACAGTTAGTTTTATTCATTTTAAAGTGCTTATTTAGAAATTTTTTAAGCCTTGCGGCTAGTTCTTCAATATTCTTAGAATTAACATTGTAATTTTTTAAAAACAATAATTTTTTTTAGGATTTCAAAAAACTCAGGGAAATTTAAGGGTAACTCAGGGAAGTTATAGTCACTCAGAGAAGATTTTTTGACCCAAAGAGTAGCAACCCTGTTAACAATACCTATATACAATTTTTTTTATTTAAAATAGAACTGTATTACATTTTTAGTTTAGGTCCTTTGTGTTTTTTATTTATTTACTTGAATTGTCCTAATTTAAATTATTGTGCGCCCCAATAATTACAGGTGGATTAATGTTTTTTTCCTGTAGTTTACAAAAAAAAAGTTTTAGTAATTTTAAACTTAAAAAAAAAATTAACACTAACATAAGTTTTTTTTGTGTTAGTTTTAGTTTTGTTTTAGTTTTGACCGGTTAAAGTCTGGATAAAAAAAAATGTATAACAAAACAAATTATATACACTTATATGCGCAAAAAGTAAACAAGGCTTACTCTAAATAAGTCAACTGTTAATTAGACAACTGCTATTTTATACCATTTTCGTTGTTCCAAAAACATCCAACCTACTGTCCAAGTATTTGTGCAACTTTTATAATATTTTTCTAGCTATAAAATTGGCTTACTGAAATCATACTTATTAATTGCAAAATGTTTTCAGTTAATGAAAAGAGGATTTTGAAAAAAAACCAGAGCCATTTAGTTTGATTGAATTGTTGGCTTAGTTTACATTACAATTCAAATTCGGACAACTCAAATTCCGACAGTTCAAATTCTTTAAAAATTAAAAAAATTCTTTATCTCAAAAAGTAATGTATGTTTGACAAAAATAAAAAATACGTATATAGATCTTATAAAAATCTACAAGCCACTTTTTCTTTTTTGTAAAACCTTAAATATTTTGTAGATATTTTAGAATTACTAAAAATAACTATATTGTTTACTTTATTTAAGCCATATCTCAAAAAATATATAATGTTTTGTAAAAAGAAAAAAAAGGGCTTGTAGATATTTATAGGACCTACGTATGTATTTTGTACATTTCAAAAATATACATTACTTTTTTAGTTGTGACCCGTTCACTTTTTTTTAAAGAACTTGAATAGTCGTGCACCCGTTGGCTTATACTAGCTTAATTATTTCAAAGCAAAAAGTCTAAGAAAAAACTTCGTTTTGTTATAAACAGTTACCACATTAGTTATAGCATTATACTACCATTAAGCTAATGTTTAACATTTCTTATATAACATATGTGTTTCTTTCACAAAACATTTAATAAAATAAAGAATTTTAAAGATATACTTTTACTTTTTGGACTATCTTCAAAAGTTATACAATAATTATATTTAATGTTTGATTAAGAACTTGATTACAATCCTAAATATAAAATTGTTGATAAATTCATTATTTTCTTAAGTTCTAAATGATAATTAATATTTTGGAGTAGTATCAAAATAAATGTTTTTATCAATTACTTTATTAGACTAACTAAGTGACATATAACATTATTTTGTAGATATCCATGATCAATCGAATCACATATAATGAGCTAATTGAAAGCTTACAAGGTCCTAATTTACAGTAAGTGTTTATTTTTAATCTATCACAGAAATAGTTTGGTTGTTACTAATTTAAAATATTACAGTTTGCAATTTGTTTATTACTTAATTGTTTCATACTATATATATAAAAAAATGTGTTTATCTTTTTTTTTTTATATTTCTATCACTTAAACGCACTTTTAAATGTAAAAAGTAGTCAAATAATCGTGTTAAACAAATTTAAAAACTTAAATTAGTTGATTTTTAGAGTAAAACTGCTAAATATTTAAAACGCAAAGCTTAATGATGTATACTTAAAAACTTTATATTGTAGTTTTAAAATAAAAAGTAGACTGATAAACGTTTAAGAAACAAATTTGAAAACTTGAAAAAGTTAATGCTTAAATACATTTCTAGATAACAGTTTTTTAACAAAAACTAGGGTGATTATAGTCTAAATAAAAATAAAGTTAACAATTACATGTTATATACACTTAATATATATTACAGTTCGCCCAATGTTTATACAACTCCCCGAAATCTATTTGCAAGACGGACAACAAGGTCTATTAAACAAGCAAAAAGCTAATTCACTTAAAGTCTCAATTGAAATATTTTATCATAAATTTAAATAAAGTTTTAAGTTTAAAAAATCATTAAACACAAAAAAAAAACAGATAAGGACTAAATATTTACAACTGACTTAGTTCACTAGTAATTTTGCAGCTTTTTAAAAAAGCAAAATCTAAATTTAACCGTTGTATACATAATTCTAAAGACTTTTTCTGTTTGTAATGTAAATACAATACAAGCTTACAATATTACTTACTGTTTGAGCAAAAGAAAATTAAACAATATTTTTCATATTTTAATAGATAAATCAAATGGTTTTGTTAGAATACCTTGTTTTGAAAGCGAACAAAAAAATTTATAAACCTTATAAAGTTATAAAATAAAGTAGAACTGAAAGTAATATGGACTCATCATAAAACAGAAATATACAATCAACGATAGTAAAGTCTTAAAGAAGAAAATTTTACATTTTTTTTAATAGTAAGAAAAAGGTTTTACATTGAACTTGAAATTAAGACTTAATCATTACAAAAAAACGAAAAATAACTATAACGTTAAATTTAATAAATATTTTAAAATATAAAATGAACTACTATTGCAAAAAATATTTACACTGTTAAACTACAATAAAGCTATTCTATTTTTTTCAATTTATGGTTGAAAAATAAAAACTTTACTCCGATCTTTGGAAGCAATGATTACGCTTTCGCTTGTACAAGTTGACAGCTTCAGAGAATAATCTTTCAGAATACACAGAAAGTGTTGGTGCAGAAAGATATTATAATAAAGAAGTTATTAGACTTAGTTTCTAACTGGACACATTTAAAGCATTCAAAGATGAATAACTGAGCAATGACAACAATATTAATGCTTAATTGAGTTTATTTGGTACGACAAAGTTTCACTGATAAAAACAGCTTATCGGGTACAAGGTATCAACTGAACATTTGTTTCGTTTAATAAGTTGTTAGAAATTTATATAAATTTTCGAATTTTTAAACTGTTGGATACAACAAAACTATGTTGTTTTTTAGTAACTAATAAGGCGCTAAATAGCTGCAAACATATTTAAACTCTAGAATTTTTGAGCAATTAAATAATAACTTAGATATAGATACTTGAATGAGCTGAAACGAGTAATGTAAATTAAGTGATCTATCGGATCTGATTTTTTTAACCAAGATCCAGCCAAATCCTTGATCCAGTAGATCACCTAATTTACTTTACTTGTTTCAACTCAATCAAGTTTTTTATTTAAGTAAAAAAAAGAGTAATAAATGACTAAAAAATTAGCTATAATTAGTGATGTACCGGACCCGGACTTTTTTTTTTCAAATTAGAATCCGTCCGGAACCGGTTCCGGATTTTTTTTTTCAAATTAAGATCCGGCCGGAACCGGACCCGGATATTTTTTTCAAATTAAAATCTGGCCGGATCCGGAACCGGATTCTTAATACTCTAAGTTATTTGTAATGTAAGTAGTAAAAAAACTACTATCTACGATAATGCAATTTTATATAACTAACTACTAACTAAGTATAAATGTGTGAAGTTTATCTTTTATGTGTTATATCTAACTATATACTTTTGAATTTTGAAAAATTATAGTTTAAAAAAAATTTAGACTAAAAAATATTAATGTGCTGCTAAAATAATTAAATAATAAGAAAGTTTATGATATGTTATTAAGGTCTAGTTAAGATTAGTAGTAAAAATAGTAGCTGGTATGTTTGCTAATTTTCCGAACAATATTTACATTTAAAATTTTATTAAAATTTAAAGAACAAAAAAAAATTAAATTGAAAGAACAGTAAAAAAACTTCAAATTGAAAGAACAATAAAAAACACTAAAATAGCTTTTTTGTTAAACTTTATAAACTTTTCATGATTTTTGGCAACCAGAATATCACCTAATTTTAGCTAATATCAGGGTTGCCACTCTTTGATTCAAAAAAACTAACTTGAGTGATTATAAACTTTCCTGAGTCAGAATAAGGTTTTGGAAAACCAAAAAATAATTACTTTAAGCTAATAATCAGTAGAACAGCTAGCCACAAGGTTGAAAATTTTAAATAATGATTACAATTAAGGCTATATGGGGGTTAAACACTTTTTTTTACAAGTTGATCTTATTTAGTAGAATACTATCTTAGCTTACAGATGCTTTTTATAGCTTTACAAAATTCAAAGTAGTTTTTGAGATATAAGCGGTCAAAGCCGGAGAGTTCCATAGGGACCTAATGGAAGGTGCAAGCTAAAAACGCGGAAATATCCATTTTACTAAAAATCTATTTCCTCTTAGGTTTATTAAGCTAGGTACCTCAAATTTTCAAAATCATATTTCCTACACAGTTTAAAAGCTTAGAGTGTTGGAATTTCAAGTAATTGAAATTTACAAATTTAAGGTCTAAAATACAAAAAAAAAACTTTTTTTTTGAAAAAAGGGGACTTTTTCTCAAAATAAAAAATTTTACTACACTCAAATGATTTAAGATTTAGTAAAGAGTAAACTGAAAATTTTAATAAGATTGCTTAAAAACTGTAGGAGGAGAAAGATTTTTAAAGAAATGGTTTTTTTCGCCTTTTTAGTTTGCACCTTCTATAAGGAAGCTATTGACCTGGCTGGCTTTGACCCCTTGTATCTGGAAAACTACTTTGAATTTTGTTAAGCTGTAAAAAGTATCTTGTAGCTAAGATTAAAATCTATCAAATAAAATTGGCCTTTAAAAATCAAGGTGGACCCCCTATAGCCTTACCAATCTAAAATCAACTAAAATCATGTTCCTGAACAAAACTAACTAGAAAATCACAAAGTATTGAAAACTGGATCATCTCAAACTCATTCAAAATCTAAAAGAAAACTAGCCCGAGTTTTTCAAAAAATCTTGAAACTAGCCTGAGTTTTTATAAAAAACTAAACTAGCCTGAGGCAGCCTTAGATTTTTAAAAATTTTCAAACTAGCACGGTTGCCACTGTTTAAGTCAAACAAAAAACTAGCTAGAGAGAGTATAAACTAACCTGAGTCTAAAATTACTTTAATCTAATAATCAGTAGAACAGCTAGCCATAAGGTTGACAATTTGGTAGTAAAGTTTATAATTTTACAATATAGGTAAAGAGTTGCATTTCTGAAATGTTTTTTTCATAGTTTAAATGTAAACAAATGTAATTTAGTCACGTGTACAATATGAGCCTACAATGTAGGTGTTTAATTTTCGAACGTATTTTCTAACGAAAATGACTCTTTTTAATTTACACAGGGTTTGTTTTTGAGAAAATACTTTTCTGTATGCTCTTTTTTACTAACTAGATCCGGATCTCTGTTAGGATCCGGCCGGAACCGGATACGAACCTTTTTTTTAAATCAAGATCCGGCCGGACCCAGATCCGGATTTTTTTTTTCATGTCAAGATCCGGCCAGATCCGGATATCGGACAAAAATGGCAATATCCGGCCGGATCCGGACCCAGATAGTGAGTCCGGTACATCATTAGCTATAATTAAAACTAATTAAACTTTCTTTATAAATAATTAATCTAAAGTAAAACTACACATTAAGATAATGACAATAATTGTTGCTAACTTTTTTTGTCGTTTAACACTTTTTTGATTACTTTGTTACTATATAAGTTTAAAAAATCTTATTGCTTGTTTTCTTTGTATTCTACTAATGAGAATTTTTTAAAGTATATCTAGTTTATTGAATAGTGTGTCTTGCTTGTCTTATTGTACAGTTGATAGTCAGTAATGTTTCATTGTATACACTTTCAAGATATGCTTGGTAAATGCTTAACTAGGTATATTTCTGAGCATTAAGATTGATAAAATTAAAAACACAAATATAATTATTATAAGTTTAAACAATTTATATAAAACAATTATTATATAAGTTTCGAAGTAAAAAGTAGATTGTTAAAAAAAAATCAAAGACTTAAAACAGTTAAATCTGAAAATAAAACTTCTGAAAAATCTAAAGCGCGTAGTTCAGGGCTCATACTTTTAAGGCTAAATCAAGTTTTAAAAAAATTGGCAAAATGTCAGTTTTTGTGAGTTCAATGCTTTAAAACTTCAGAATTAAAAAAAAAAGTTAATAATAATTAATAAGTCACTTTGTTTTGTAGGTAATATCTGAATTTCAAAAAGAACTTTAAGAGTCTTTTATTTTGTTTTGAGTATATATTATTAACTTCCTTACAGTAAATGTACTTTTCAGTTGACGTGTCCAAAAAATATTTGCCAAGAGGTGACTATTTCATTTTTGAGAGGGAGTATTATAAAATAAATGTATTAGTGTTGATGAGTTAAGGCTATTTATAAAAATTTAGAAGAACCTAGCTAGCACTCTGAAAATAAAATGTTAAACATATTTTTAGCAGTTACATAACATTTTAAGTTGCAAAACTGTTTATTTTTGATAATTTTTAAGGGCTAATAATTAATTTCTAAAATTAGAATTTTAAAATTTTTAAATTAAAATTAGAAAAAATATTAAAAAATTTAATTATCAGTAGGCTACGTAGTTACAACTTATCTAATAAGCTACGTCGTTTTATCTGGTTATGAGCTAAACTGGGTGCTTACCAATAAAGTTTAGGGAAAATGTCAGTCTATATAAAGAAATTTCTGTTTAAATTTTTTTAACTTTACTACGAACCCTGATACTTTAATTATGTATTAAGGGCATAGGGGGTACACCTTGATTTTTACAAGTTGATGTAATTTTTTAATGTTTTATCTGAGCTATCAGAAATTTTTAACCGCTTGAAAAAATTCAAAGTAATTTTTGAGATATGAGCGATCAAAGTTGGTGACCTCAATAGGTTCCTAATTAAAGGCGCAAACTAAAAATGCAAAAAAAGACCATTTCACTAAAATTCTATCTCCTCAATCTTCATCAAATTTTCACAGAAAGTGTATTGTTAAATTTAAAACAGATTAAATGCAGTATTTTTTTTTATTTTTGAAAAATTAAAATTTTATAGAAAAAAAAAACACCTTTTTTTATTGTTATTTTTATCTCAGATTTTTTTTTTTTACAATTTTTAAAATTCTAACATTCAAAGTCTTTTAAACTATAAAAGGAACGTTTCCTAAAAGTTTGAGGTCTCTAGCTCAAAAAATGAAGGAGAAGATAAATTTTTAGTGATTTTTAAAATTTCTGAGAAAACTGACCCCAAAAAGTTTGTGGTCCATATTTTTGTATCGGAAATTTTTTATAAAAATTACTATATTTCATAAGTAAAAAAAAAATTTTAATTCTATAAAAACTGGCTTGTAGTTCGTACTTCGAGCTTTTTTATAAGATCCAATTTTGTTTTTAGTATAAAAAAAATGTCGGACCCCCTATGCCTTTAAATTCTTTATTTTAACCATACTTTCATAAGTTAATCACGCCAAATTCTTTTTAAAATATTCAAATATTTTTGTTTAACAGATTTGGAGACGAGGATTTTGAAGAGTTTTATAGATTGAAGGCAAACTTTCATTCCAGTGACAATCTACATGAAGATGCTGCTGCTAGACACGCTAGAATCTCTAAAAAAAAGATAAATGAAAAAGTTAAAAGATAACTTTGAAATATATATTAAGTATTATTTATTACCTATATATTTGTTTTTAAACAGAATTGGAAAGAAGCATCAGACCAGCTTTATGCTACTAGAAAAACTTTTCATAACGTTAGTTTAGTTTATTATTTTGTTCTTCAAACATGCATAATTCTATACTTAGCATTTATTTATTTACTGCTTAATTTTAATACTGTTTTAATATGTTCATCTTAAAAATCAGAATTGTTATGGTTACTTCCATTAATGCATTTTTCAAAGTGAACAAAAAAAAATATTTTGCTGATTTTAGTAAACTAAACTTTTTTTTTATTAATCTAATTACTAAAAACATACTTCGAGTTAATGTTTATAGACATCGATGATGTACTGTTCCTGTCTCAACTCATTACAAAATAAGAAAGATATTGGAATTCTAAAACCAGTCATATCTCTAATAAAATCTCAGGTTTCAAAACATCTCAACTTTATCAATTATTTAATTATATTTTTTGTGAACTAAGTTTAATAATTTATCAAGGTTGCAAAAGAAACTGGAATTTTGAACAAAAATCACTAAAAAAGTTTTTTTTTTTTAGTTTACATATAGAACAACAAAGTATATTAAATTAGATACAAAAAATCTATCATATAATTACTTGTTTTGTATTGTTTAGAATTTAATTTACAATAAAATACATTTAAAGTAGCATTATAGTATCTTTTAAACATTTTTAATAAATTTAGACAATTTTTACTTGAATTTAAATTTTGTACTAAAAATGTACTTGAAAACTTTTACTTTCTAAAACCGGGAATAAATTTAGAAAACCTAGAAAAAATTTCAAAAATTCTTTGGCAACCGTGATTTAAGCAGCTTACTTTGTTTTAGTTTAACTACTCGACGTTAGTTTTCAAATTGTTTACACTAATTTTTTTTGTTTACTTTTTTTTTTTAACTTTCTTTTACTTATTTTTCAAGTAATATTGTTTCATTCAAAAGATTTTAACTTGTATTGAAAGAAAAAATTTAACGTATCAAAGGTTTATATTGATTTATTAGGTGAAATTAAACATTAGATCCCAGTACCCAAAAAATTAGATCCCAGTACTTTTTTAGCGTTTATTATTTTTTTATTTTGCTAATTTTCTTATAGGTAAGCTGCACAGTACTAAGTGAAGACCACAGAAAAGGCTGGTTGCAAACTGTTCAAGATTTCAGCCTTTATTTGAATAAGTAACTTTTAAAATCATAATAAATTTTCATATGCATGTATATTTTACAGCTTTATATTTACATTTTGTTTAGACAATTTCTAAATGAAGAAACTATCTTCCTTAGGTAGTTTCTTCTTATGTTACTAACTGGAAAATGGACCCTACCTAATTGAAAACTTAAGTCAATTAAATTAAATTTTGTTTTACCTAAATTGCTAAGTTACCTAAGTGCAAATCTGCGTAAAATGTAAAATAAATACAATAATAAAAATAAATATAGTCACAATCGAAAGTTTTTATTAAAAAATAATCAAGTTAAAAAGTGTAAAATATTTCAAACTTAAATATTTAAACTGTTTTACTTCGAAAATAAAAAATAAAAAATGTATAGGAAATTAAAAAAAAAGACTTTTAGAATACCTCAAATAAAAAAAAAATTAAGGATAAAAGAAAATGATAAAATAATGAGGAAAGAATCATTAAAATGCATTGATAGTTTAGATGCTGCCTCAACTAGAGCTTACATACCAGACCCTCCAACATCGCTTAATTTCCCTGAAATTCCTGCAAACAAAAACAAAAATCAAATAAGCGGATACTTATTTCAACGATCGTGAGTTTTACCTTATTTTTTAAATAAATATAGTGTTTATAAAGCTTTGATTTCTATACAACATTGCCTTAAACTTAAAGTTTGCATAAATCTAACTGTTTAGTTTTTTTTAAAAGTATATTTAAGTATTTGTCTAACTTTTATCTTATAATGTAAACAAAAAAAAAATAAGTTACTAAATATTTATATGAAAATCTTATGTTTTTAAGGTATACGAAGATATATACTTCATCAAAATATAGTTTCAAAGTTTTATTATTGTTTAACCTAAGTACAATTTTCAACAAAAATAGTCTATTAACAACAATAAATCAGATCAACAGATCAGCACCATCGTGTGATGATCTAAAAGCGTTTGAAAATGATCTATTCGATGTCATTAAAAACATCAAATTCACCTCGTATAAGTCAAATTTTCAGAAAAAGCTAAAACAAGACCTAAACAAATTAATAATCAAAAGCAAAGTAATACTTTTCGCCGACAAAACAAGAAATTTATATCAGACAAGCCTTTATAACAAACTAATAACCGACAACTTAACCAAAACATACAAAATTTCTAATGAAGACTTAACCAACAAAATAAACCTAGAATCTGAAAAAATTATATGTGAGAGAAAATACAAAAACAAAAAATACCTAAATTTTCAGCTGCAGATGCATTCATTACTATAAAAGATCACAAGAAAAACTTTTCTTTTAATATCGAATACAGAATCCTCAACCCCGGAAAAAAACGAACTCGGTAGAATTAGTAAAACCATTTTAGAAAAAACAGTAAATGAAATAAGATACAAGTCTTCTCTAATACAATGGAAGAATTCTCACGATGTTATATCATGGTTTAATAATATCAAAAATAAAAATACTAAATGCTTTGTTAATTTTGACATAGTTAGTTTTTACCCCAGTATAAAAGAAGAGCACTTGATGAAAGCCATAAGCTTTGCAAGAGCATACACTAATGTAGAAGTTGAAGATATAATTTTAATCAAATACACATGTAAAACAATTCTAACATTTAACAACAAAACATGGATTAAAAAAGACGGCAACACATTATTTGATGTACCAATGGGATCAATTTTTGACGCTGAGATCTGTTACCTTATAGGCCTTTACGCCCTAAACCACCTTAAATCCCTCTATAAAAGTAATGAATGTTATGTTACATCTAAAAAATCGTTTTGGAATAATCTAGATTCTATTGTAATTTTAAAGCCGTGTTGTTTAAATAATGCGATTAGGTATTTAGCAGTATATTCGTCCGATCTGGATTATTTGCTTCTTATTATCCTTAGCCTGTTATCTCTATATATTTCAAATTCATTATCTGTAAAAATATTAATTTAGTAATAATACCCTATTAAATTGCATATTTATGCTTTATTAAAAGATCCCATACTAACGTTAAACAATTAGTCTGGTTCTACTTTTGAATTTAACATTAGTTTAAAACCTATTAATAATATGACATAATTTTTTATTTTGTTCAGGGCAGGTTTATGCTAAAACCTCACTTCGCTTTAGAGTCTAGACCAGGGTTTCCCAAACTTTTCTTCAAAAGAACCCCTAAACAGAAATTAAAAAAGCTATGGCCCCCTCCAACAAGATTACTCAAAAAACACCTGAGACCTATTTTTTTTGTTCTTCATCATCAAGTCCTGAATATCCGGTGTAAGTTTCAAAACTACCATTACAAACACCTACTAAGACCTTCATCATCATCAACTCAAAAATATTTGGCGTAAGTTTTAAATTATGACCGCAAGGCCCTTCTGTGGCCCTTTTACAGCTTATGGCCCCTTTGCTCCTCATGACCCCCTAAGTTTCTATCATGGATCCCAAGGGGCTCACTTGGCCACTTTGTGAAACCCTGGTCTAGACCAGTGGTCGTAAAGCTAATCAAATTATGTGAACACCAAGCTGTAAAAAATAAAATCGGTGCACCCCTAGATCTAATTTTGATAAGCGCCGCTAGTGGTGGGACTACATAAACACTTTTGTTAGTGCATTTCTCCTTAAAAGTCATAACTCAGTTTAAATTTACATGCTAACTTTTCAACAACTGAAGCTGAAATTTATTATTTCATCCTCTTTTTAGTTGACCTTTTCTATTTGGTTTACTTTATTTTCTCAATAATATTTAATTTATATGACTTTGTCTTACATACTTATTAATTAAACACATCTCCGCAGTCACTACAAAATTTCCAGTTCAGTCTTCTTTAAATATTTTATTAAATATAAACTACATATTTAAACTAACTCTATGTCTTCTACTTTGTGAGTATTATCTGTATTTACAAATGATGTTGAACAAACAGAAAAACGACAACAAAAATACGAATTAAAAACAGCTAAATTAAAAGTTATGGATATTTTATTGCTCTCCCTCCGTATAATTGATCCTAACATTGTTCCTTTCATACACAGACTTTTTGCACTTCACGAAGTTCAGGGTTGTAACTGATTGTCACTTCTTTATGTTCAACAAAATAAAAACTGAAAATTAAAGTATGATTAAATTAGTTATATTCTAAGACTTATTATGAATTTTGTTACAAATAACTACTATATTTTAAGTTTCAACTAAACATAGTAATTTAATTTAGAATTTGTCACTCTTTCAAGTAAAAAAGCAAGCCTTAATGACCAAAAAATCAGTTTATAATTCTTTAAGGTAATTTAAATTTAAAAAAATATTTATTTTGTCCAAAAACTAAATAACAAATTAATAAAGCCTAAATAAATAGAACATCAATTTTAACTTAACCAATAGTTAGTTTAAAAAAAAGCCTAAGATTCAGAAAAAATATCAAACTAGTCTGAATTTAAAAAAAAATTCAAACAAACATGAGTCAGCATAAGGTTTTCAAAAAGTTTTACTTTGTCTAAGTTTTCCAAACTTTAAATAGCCTTAAAATTATCCTTAGCAGTTTGTGTGTGACAATTCGGTTTTTTAAACAACTAAATACCATTAATGACTTCTAATCTAGTTAGATCAATTAAAATAAAAAAAATACTAGCTATCAGTAAAAATTGTGCTCATTTTTAATTATTTTAAACTATTTTTATACCAATTTTATCTATATATGATATAAAGTATATTTATATATAATGAATATATAGTTATTATATATGATATATTATATTAAAGGTTTTATAAAAGTTCTGGTCGATAGTGCTCGACAAATTAAATTTGAGCTAAATATTTATCTAATTATATAAAAACTATAATTTATACAGCTGTTTCATACATGAAGTATTAAATTTCATGTACTACTCAGTAAGCTACAGTTTATTTTAATTGTAAACAGAAATTTACTACGTCACAATTATTATAAAAAAAATTTTAATCCTAATTTCTGTTTACTATTGTAATAAACTGTAGCTTACTGAGGAGTAGATGAAATTTTATATTTCATGTATGAAACAGCTGTATAAATTATAGTTTTTGTATAATTAGATAAATATGATATATTATATATCAGTAGAAGGTGTTCAAGTTTAAATAATAACCTTATTTTATATATAAATATATATATAATTTATTTAAAAAAATACTGGTTCATATCTTTCATAAGACTAGACGCCTTAATCATCAGCCAGTTAAACTTAAAATAAAAAGCACTTTGCTAAACATAGATGCAAAAGTTATACAAAAAAACAAAAAACACTATGACGTAATATTCTGCGTTACAAAAATTCAGTACAAAAATCAATCTACCATCTAACATTTCATACTGTTTTTTGTTTTTTTGTATAACTTTTGCATCTACTTTTAAAAAGTGCTTTTTATTTTAAACTTAACTGGCTGGTGATTAAGGCGTCTAGTCTTATGAAACATATGTACCAGTATTTTTAAAATCTTATTTTTCTAATAGATTATTTAAAAGCCCTTCAAGTGGGCTCAGTAGAAGGTGTTCAAGTTTAAATAATAACCTTATTTTATCTATAAGGTACATATCTTATAGGTACACACATCATAAATGTACTTTTAACAACAGTAAATACAGACTAAAAACTACGCTTTCGAAATATATCTGGGATTTTAAGGATAGAAATAAAGATTTTAGCATTAACTGGGAATTTTTAGCACGAACAAACACAATTTAAAACATTTCTGCACTCTCTGCAATATGGAAAAACACGAGATCTCAAAATTAAACTCAAATCTAGCTTTAAATAAACGAAATGAACTTTTTAGTAATTGTAAACATTTTCCAAGCTTTTATTTAAAACAGTTTTGAATATATATGCAATCTTAGTGTGTCTTATATTTTTTAATGATTTACTTAGTGACGTAATAATCCTTAAAGTTTTTGCTTAATTTCATGTACACTTTGACTTATGTTTTAAAATATTATCACAATAAACAAACTGAAGATCTGTTCTGTTCAACAGAATAGTGAAACAATTGTATTTGTAAAACGTTGTGTTTTATTAATATATATATATATGCATATATATTTATATTATAAAAAACAACTTATTTTCAAATCGTTTACTTAGTTTCGATGCTTTTTGCATCTCCTCAGAACAAAATAAAGAACAAAGTAAGATTTTCATAGAATCACACAAAAAAACACATTGTGACGTTTCAACTAAAACTGAATAATTTTAGTTAGCCTATTTTAAAAACAACTTATGTACAAGTTAACTTATTTTTGCTTTGTTTTTTCTTGTTTTTGGATTCATTTTGTTGTTATTTTTTTGTTATTATTTAGTGGTTTTAATTCTTTTAAAATACATGTTTTGATTATGTAGGGAGGGTTGCTGCCTTTCTTTTCTTTTATTTAATGATAAATCTATTTTAATTTTTTCAATCTCGTACTTTTCCAAGCAACATAAATGGCAAGTTTTATTGTTTTTCGGTTTTGTTTTGGTTCTGCAGAGTATTTCCCATTTTAAATTATAGTCTTTTTTTTGCGTCTTTTAATTCCCAAATATAGTTCGATAGTTCGGTATTGTGTCTTTTTAATTTGTTGGTAAAGCTTGCTTTATGGTTGCTATATCTGTTTTTAAATGTTGTACTAGTGGAACCTCTAAAAATTTTGTTATATCATCTGTTTTTATAGTTGCTTGGTAGATTATATTTTTTGATAGGCAATTATTGTTTAACGGACATTTTTCTTTCCTGCAGTTGCAGGTTTTTTCTTGTTGTTTGAAGTTTAGGTTGTTTAATATTTTGTTATTGTGTTTAAGAATTTTTGTTTTAAAATTTTTCATACAGCTATAAGAAATTTTGAGTGTGTTCCTGTCAAAGATTTTGTGATATTGGTGGTTTGTGTCAAAGTGTTTATTTACCAGGTTTAAGAATTCTTTGCCTATTCTAGTTGCTACAGTTAGGGAAAAAGTGGGTTGAAATAAATAATTTTTCTTTTTCTTTGCTTTTTAGTTGTTTTTTCATTTGCTTTTTGGTACGTTAGGTTGAATTTGTAGTTGGCGGATTTTAGTGCTGATTGATAACTATGTTTTATACGGTTAAATGATTCTTCGTTACTTGATAAATTGTTTAGTCGTTCGTTAATAGTTATAGGTAATTGTTTTAATATTTGATTAGGGTGGTTTGATTTGTTGTTTACGTAAAGGATGTCCGAATTTGGTTGTCTGAATGGGATGTATGTTTTGTTGGGTAAGTTTAGTTCGATATCTAAAAAATCTGTTTTGATTAGGCCTGCATCCACTGGTATTTTAAATCCCCATTTGTTAAAAATTTTGTGTAAGTTTTTTGTGGTATTTTCTGTGGTTCTCGGCGATTTAGATTGAATGACCGCAAGGCCATCGTCTCTATATATTCCGAATTCTTCTTCATTGAATATATTAGTTTTTTTATTTCGCTTAGCATGAAAAGTAATGTCGCACACTTCGGCTCCATTGTAGGATCCCTGCTAACGTTAAATAGGTCAGAGGTGTATATATATGTATGTATATAGTTAGAATTAAGATAATTAACTTGATAAATCAAATCTTTCACACTGAGCCCACCTTAAGGGCTTTATTACTAAAAAGGTTTATTTCAAGATGTAAAACTTAAAGGACTCGAGTTTCGTGCTTATGCACTCATCAGCTTCAAAACAAGTTCAAAATAAAGCACAAAACACACAAATGAAAGTTAAAAAATTTAGCATAAGTAGATTAAGACGTAATTTTAAAACTATCAAAAATCATGCAAAACGGCTTGTGAAAAATTAATTTACCAATCGACAATACACTGGCAAAAATTCATAAAACTTCAGTGAGTAACTATATATTACGACAAATAATTGAAAGAGAAAAAGATAAAATAAGGATAAAAAAATTGAAATTTAAATTATTTTAAGATGAAACTAAAACTTCTGAAACTTTAAAAGCGATTCTTTTGTATGTCTACAAGACGATACAAACTCGCTTCTTTTATTTAGGCATCTCTTGTCTTTCAGTGCATATACAACGGCTGTTGATTCTTTGAGGCACTTTGCTATTGGGCTATTGCCGTCAGCTATAGGCTGCGCTCTTTTTATAACTTCCCAGGATATTTCAAAGTCAATGCCGCTGCGCTAAAAGCCACAAACATACTTCGAAAGCTCAGTGTCATTTTCATATATGCCGCCTTTAAAAGATTTTTTATGATTGGCATACCTGAATCTAAACTGAGTCGAGCACAAGCTGACATAGAACATCGTCTCAACGCCAAAGTTAACTTGTAAACAATGTTCTCTGAACGGCAGTTTCCCCCTTTCAAATTATATTTACAGCTACCAGCGCAGCCACATTGACTTCTAATTCCTGAGTATTGATTTAAAATTTTTTGGTTGTGTGCCTTAATGATATTCTCTAAATTTGCCGCACACGAATAACTTATTCTCATATTATGTTTGTTGAAAATTTTTGTTAGCGGATTTTGTTTATTGAAGTGTTTTTTGACTAGACTTATAAATCTACTTCCAATATTAGTTTTTACTGAATTGCTAAAAAGACGGTTGTACCAGATTACATTTCTTTTTCTTTTTTGTTTTAAATTACTTATAGGTTGTTGCTCAGGATTTTCAAACTTAAGTTTATTATCGTATCCGCATTTTTTCATTATTGTTTCATATTCATCTTTTATCTTTAGAAAATTTTCTTCTTTACTAGATTGTTTGTTTTTGCGTTGATTTATTATGTTAGGAATTTGTTTTATCACTAGTGGCGATTCAACAGTGACTCTTAACCCAATAGATCTGAAGAAGGCATGAGTTTGTTTTTTTAGCTTCTCAACTTTATAGCCAGAAGAGTTGGGCAATACAGCTAAACCATTGTCTCTGTATAACCCACCTCTATTCAAATCAAAGATATCTTTTAACCCGTCTAACAAGAAAAGTCCAACAAGTTCGCATAGCTCTGCGCCCATGTAAGATCCCTGCGCTACGTCAAAAAGTGAGTAGGTGGTATTTACTTCCTTTTTACGCAACAGAGCTCTTTGTTCGCAGAGTACTGATTTGCAGGCATTTTTTATCAGGCTTTAGTCCTCAGCAGGTACGCTAATGTAATTATTAGCAAAGTTCAGTGATTTAATCACCAACTCTTCGCTAATAGAAGGATAATAATTGACCACATCGAACTTAAAAAAGCTGTACTTCTGTTCTTCCAATCCAATGAACCAACTTAAGACTTGGTCTGTGTTGGTCCACTGCATAAGTTTGGATTTCAGACGCACAGCTTTGTTAATGTGGTCGATTTTGACCTTACATATACGTCCTACATCAGACTTAGTGGGGTTAATCACTCTACATTTAGGGTGTGTTGAAAAATTCTCTTTGTGGTCTTTAACCGTTATATATGCAATTTTTATTGTTAGTTTTTTTATTCTGTCGTGTATTTTTAATTTTTTTTGTAAAATTTTTAGCTTCTAAGTTTATTTCATTTAAAGTTGTTTTATTACATTTTTTATAGTCTTTAGTAATGTTATTAATTAATAATTTTCTATATTCACTCACTGAAATTTCATAAAAGTTTGCAGTATTGTCTGAAAGCACAATCAAATTTTAACACTTACCTATGTCCCGCGCAACTTTTAATAGTTCCGTTTGGAATTGGCATCTTGTTCTTCTGAATTCCACGTTTTGCACAATTCTGATTAGATCTTCTTCAAAAACCTGCAGATGTTCTATCGGCTTTGGTGTACGTGTGGTTTTTGAATCCGTAGTTGTCAAGATCTTCTATTGACACATATTCTTCTTCGAAAAACTTCGCCTTCCACCTCATACGCCTAACAAGATGTTGCGTTTTTTATATGAGGGCTTCCTTGTATTCTGATTCACTTGCATTTGGGATATTTTTTGTCGAATAGTTAATTTCAAACTTCGTAAAGTTTGACATCTTTTTTGATCAAATTAGAATTTATAAAAGTTTACTGTGCTCAACTATGAATAGGAGCAATGATAGAATTAAGTTATTTAACTTGATAATCAAATCAAATCTATGATATATATATACACATATATATAAAAATTAATTGATTAACTTAATAAATTAAATCTTTCACATGGAGCCCTTTAAGGGCTTTTTTAATTAAATGGTTTATTTCAAGAAGTAAAACTTAAAGAACTCGAGTTTCGTGCCTATGCACTCATCAACTTCAAAACAAGTTCAAAATAAAGCACAAAACAAAACACACAAATGAAAATTAAAAAATTAAGCATAAATAGATTATGACGTATTTTTAAAACTAACAAAAATCATGCAAAACGGCTTGTGCAAAAATTAGTCTACCAATCGACAATAAACTGGCAAAAAACATAAAACTTTAGTGAGTAACTGTATATTTGGACAAATAATTGAAAGAGATAAAAATAAAATTAAGATAAAACTTAGTAAATCTTAAAAGCGATTTTTTTGTATCTCTACAAGACGATACAAACTCGCTTCTTTTATTTAGGCATCTCTTGTCTTTCAGTGCATATACAACGGCTGTTGCTTCTTTGAGACACAGCCTACATATTGGGCTATTGCCGTCAGCTATAGGCTGTGCTCTTTTAATAACTTTCCGGGATATTTCAAAGTCAATGCAGCTGCGCTTTAAGCCACAAACATACTTTGAAAGCTCAGTGTCATTTTCTTATATGCCACCTTTAAAAGATTTTTTTATGATTGGCATACCTGAATCTAAACTGAGTCGAGCACAAGCCGACATAGAACCTTGTCTCAACGCCTGTAGATGATGTTCTCTGAACGGCAGTTTCCCCCTTTCAAATTATATTTACAGCTACCAGCGCAGCCACATTGACTTCTAATTCCTGAGTTTTGATTTAAAATTTTTTGGTTGTGTGCCTTAATTATATTCTATAAATTTGCCGTACATAATTCGCATATTGCGACTATAAAAAAAAACACTATAAACTTAAAGGTTGTGTGCAATATTAGGTCAATAGATTAATATTCAAATTTATTAAAAGCACAATTATTTAAGATATACTAGGATGTCCTAAATTTTTTAAAATAAATTTAATTGATATTTAGAAAAACGTTTACAAAAACCGTAAATATATTTTCTTTTATCTAACGTTAGACTTAGATTCAATTTCGCAATCTCCTATTTTTCATGTTTCAAAGAGTACAGCCTTGTTTTATGCTTCTTTTTTTTTTTTGTCTATGCTAAAAATTCCAAGGTAATATTAAAGTCTTCATTATCATTAGAATCCCAATCATGTTTCGAAAGAGTGGTTTTAAGTTTCTATTCATTAATGTTTTAAAAAATATTCCTCGTGTGTCTATTTAAAAACTATAAACCGATGATCAACAGATTACTTAATGTTCTCCGCTGTCATCACTTTCACTCTATAGATGACGTTTCTTAGCAAGCAATTACCTTTGACTGTAAATTTATTTTACAATTTTTTTTCAGTTGCACAATTTCTATTTTTATAATTTATCCTTTAAAATTTTCCGGTTTTCGATATTATCTGACTTGTCATGCTTGGCATGCACGAGTACAATTATTTTAACACTTTACAATTTATGTTACGTGTACGTTAGGCTAAATCTTCTGTTGCCAATAAACAATATGGTGGCGTAATGTATAGGAGGTTTTCTTTTTGTTATTATTTTTTTTACCAGCATTGAACTTTAACTCTGTTCTTTTGATATCCTTACATAAAGTTATTTTGCTCTATCAAAAGAAGTTTCAACATTAAATAAAGCTGTCAATATTATGTTGATGATTTTTGGGATCTGATTGTAAACATAATGGCGGTTATTTGGTTTTACATTGACATCCGTATCTTGAAAGTTTTATTTTTTATATGGTGCATAAGTGTCGTTGCAAAGGTTAAAACTTTAAAATAACAGTTTCTTTTTTTTACCAACAAAAAATAATAGTTTAACAGTTTTCTTCAGCTAAATTACCTGGATTAAAAAGTATATTTTTACAATTTAAGCTTTGGTAAAACTATTTTTTCTCACTTTTTACAGTTTTAGAAATATTTTCTTTTTGTATAATGGTCAAGTTTTTAACCAAGTTTCGTTATGATATTAGTTTTACAATCTTAAATAAAACAATATTTATTCTTTATCAGAAGGGGAACAATTCTAACACAATGGAATCGTAATTACTTTTTCACCCAAGGTAGCAATCTCATGAAACAATCAAAAGCGGATTTAGGTGGACAGTTGTTAGTTGATCTTGAAAGTAGTCAAGTAAATGTGTTTGAACAAGATGATAGAAGACATCTTTTCCAAGTAATTTTATTGTTATAGTGTTGTCAATAAAACATAGGGTATTATTGGATATTTGGAAATTAAATATACAATTATTTTAATGCTTTATAATTATTAATGTTATAAACTTACCTTGAAACTACAAGTGTTTTTATTGGTGATCTACCGAATTCGGCCTTTTGGCTAAGATCCGGATCCGGTTAATATAAAAGATTTTTTTTTTTGGTATTAACAAATACTTTAATTAGAAAATAATAATTACACAAACTGTGTAAAAAAAGTTACCTGATCTGACAATTATTGTAACAATAACTATCTAATTGATAAACAGGATGTGCTAGTTTTTTGCATGTAACAAGCCGGATTCGCGGGCCGTTTTACTTTTGTAAGAATATACTTTACCCAGTTATTAAATTGTCTGCGTACCAAATTGTTGTATATAACTATAAAATTAGCACCAAAGTTTTCTTTTAATTCAATTAAAATCACCGTATATTTGTTCTTTTTTATTTAGAAACATTTTTATCTTTTAAAATTTAATCGCGAACCGGATCATACCCACAGGCCGTATATTTTCCACACCTTTTTTAGACAAAATTGGTGAAATTGAAAGTTTTTTTTTTTCTTTACATTTCATTATTATTTATAACATAGATATCAGTTAAGGATAAGCAATGATAGTCTCTTTTTTTTGCATTACAAATTAAAATTTGCATAAACTAACTTTTTTTTATAAAAAACGCATAACATTTAGGGTATTACGAACACGTCTACAGATAAAATTATTTACTCAAGCTACTAAAAATCTTCAGAATGTCTTTTCCAAGGCCATATCTCGGGGCTTGTGTCAATAAAAAATAATTTGATAAGAAGTACGCTCGTTACAGCCCGACAAAAAAAATTATCATAAATTTTACCAAGATTTTGCAAAAGTGCCATATTAGTATAGAACAGGGTTTATCAAAACGGACCAAATAAAAAAAAAGGTCTTAGGCGTTTTTTTATCGCTTTTTTTTTTTTGAGAAATCTTGTTGAAGGGGGTCATAGCTTTTTTAATTTTTCTTAAAGTTTAAAGGGGGTCATTTGAAAAAAAAGTTTGGGAAACCCTGGTAGATAACGTTAGGTTTTACTTATGTATGTTTCATCGTAGTTACACGAGATATATACTTGAAATTTTTCAAATATAAAGTAACAAAATTACTTAACATGTATGTAAAAGTTTTAATGAAACAAAAGAGTAATTTTACCAAAAGTTAATTTTTTGATCAATCTAAAGTTTTTAAATTGTTATGTGTAATTCGAAAAAACGACTATATAGGCAATGCGGGATCCAGCCAGCCAAGCAAAAACCTCTGTTGCGCGACGTATTTTTTAGCTTAGAAACACTTAATACAAAACAACTAAAACTGTGATTTTTTCTGACAAATATTTTCAAACATGCTAATAGTTTTCATTTCCATGTAAGTTATTGAATTAAAATTAAATGTTATTTTCTTCACTTGAACTGTCTATATAAAAATGCAAATAGACAGTTTACTGTTTCCTCAATCAACCTGTGGTTGATGTTTTAACAAACTCAGACGTCACGACAAAAAAAAACTCAACCTTCACTGTAACTCACTTACAAAGAGATCAGCAAGTTATAGCATAATAATCAATGAGTACAAGAAAGTAGTACTTGTCCGAAAACAAAAATTAGACAATCTCGTTGAAATGAAAGAATTAAACAAGTTAAGACAGCGAGCAAAAGCCCGTTACAAAGCGATACAAAAAAGGGTTATGGATGAAACTGGGGAAAAAACTAAAGTGTCGCATTATGACGTCATTAAAACTGTTGTATTAAAACACACGCCGTTGGCTGATCCAAAGTTGATGCTAGAATGTATCTCAGAGTTCTCAAATAGTGAATACAGCCGTAAAAAATGAAAAAGAGTCAAAAAGAATTCGAGTAGTTTAGATTTCTTAAGATATAAATAAACTGACCAACAACGAAAAATAGGTTACCGGCATATTATCTGGATAGAAACTAAACTGGGCGTTGAACAACAAAGGTTAGGGAAAATGTCTGTCTAAATCGAGTAATATCAGTCTAAAACTGCAAAGTTTTGCATACGAACCCTGACACTTATTACTAGTTTTTGTTACTACTAAAACTGTTTGCTGAACTGCAAACTTTATTTTTAATTTAGGTCACGTCTGGAAGCAAGCAAGTGGTACTTCAAGCAGAAAGCAAACATCAGCTACAAGAATGGATTGCAACGCTGACAAATATATCAACTGCATATAATATGTTACAAAAAGAACATTTGAAACTAGCTACGGAAGAAAACATTTCAACTACAAATTTTAAGACCATAAGTAACTACATTTATACTTGATTCATTTAAATACAGCCGCAGTGTCAAAGGAAATTTAATAAAAACTGTAGCGTTTTATTCACAGAGCGTAGTTTACAGTTCTAAAATATGTTATTTAAAAAGACTATAATTCTCATCTCAGTTTAAATAGGCTCTTTTAATATCTACAATTATTTAACGTGCACTTGATTTTTAAACAACTAGCTAAGTTTTTATCGTCTCTTCTTAGGGTCATAACAACAGAATCAATTATTAAATGACTAATCATGGCATAAAATTGAAAATTAAAATCTATGGGTACTTATTTTTACGCAAATCATAAAGTTATCTACATTTAGAGCAACATTTAAAAAATATTATTCAAATTTTGAAGCAGTAACGAAGCCAGAATCTTTACAAAGTACATCGTCTTCGGTGTTAAACAAAATAAAGCAGGCTGCTAGTAATCTCGTATCACCGAGTACTACAATAGTACAACAAAAGCAAGAGAAAAGCGTAGAGAAGCTTAAAAATTTTATTGGTCCTGAATCGACTAATATAATATTCAATCTTTCGAAAATTGGAGATTTACTACCGACAACTAATAAAGTAATTCTTAAAATTATTTTAGATTTAAAGTATTTAGATGAGTTAAAACTTTTTTTACTTAGTTTTTTTTATTTATTTAAGTAAGTATTCAATTTTGTTTACAATTTTTTTGTATCTAAACTAACTTTATTAAACTGCTTTAAAAATATATATAAATTATATTTTAAGAATGCTTTTTTAAGCTGTTTCTTAAAATTATGGTTTTAACAGGGTGAAACCTATGATGATTGTATAAAAAATAATGATGAAAGTATTACTTCAAAATACCAATGTCATTTTCTTGGTTGCAAAGAAGTTAGCATAAGAATTATTCTTTAATATTTAAGAGTTTTTTTGATTATTTTATATTGTAAAGTAAATTTATTATTAATAATTGTTTTTATAAAATATACAGTCAACACTTCTGACCTATAATTGTAAAATAAAAAAGTACACTAGTTCAATAAACAAGATATATTTCAATTTCGAGCTGTTCTCATCAGTGGAATATATAACTAACATGGATTAAAATTTTCTAACTTCTATAGTAACGAAGTAATCATAAGTTTTCAAACGAGTAATAAAATAAATAAAAGCAATTAGTAACTAGCAACTAATAAAAAATAGTTAAATGTTCTAACTATTTATTAATCTATAGTTAAAATAAATAAAATTAAAACAACAATATTTATTCGATATAAAGTATTAAGAAGTTAAGAAGAAGTATAATTACAATCCTTACATAAAAAATATCCTTAATAAAATATACATAGCTCCCAACTTAATTACATCGAAAACTTCATTAATATTTTTAGTTATTGTAAATATAATGTTGTAATTTTTTTTAAATCAAACTATTCAAAGTTCTCGATTAAAATAACTTTAAGGAGATGTTTATCTAATACTTATTTTTACAGTTTATTATTAACAAAACAATGTTTAACTCCTATATTGGCATATAGGAGATCAGCAGTTGTTATAAACAAATCTTATTCAAATAAAATCTATTTCTTATTCTATTTGAATAAGATTTGTTTATAACAACTGATGATCTCCTATATGCCAAAATAGGAGTGAAACGTTGTTTTGTTAATAATAAACTGTAAAAATAAATTATTTTAAATATGTTAAAACTAAATTTGTTTCCACGTATTTGATTATTTGCCAAATGTTATTTACTGCAACGAACGTTCTGAAACATTGAAAACTTAAACAGGTGTAATTTCTTTACCTCTTAAATAAATAAAAAATATTAGCTTTTTTAGAAATGTTCTTTTATCCTATTTCTTAGATGTCTTGTTGTCAACTCGATATAGCTTGCTTTACAAAAGCAGCTAAATTAGTAATTTACCATACTCTTTTTAAAGTAGGGTATCGGGTTTTTTTTCCACCTAGTGTTATTAGTTGTTTTGTAAAGATAACTCTTGAATTCGCTGCATATCAATTGGTTTTAGTTTTGTTATACTTTTTTTTTATAAAGTTCCAGAGGTTTGTATATAAACTGTAGTTTTAAAGTCACTACAGATAAATCTAAAGTTTTAATCAAATTTACTTTTCTCATTAAACAACAGCTAAATTGAAAATTAAAATAACTATTTGTGAAAACTTTTCTTTATAGACACAGACGCTAGAAATATATTATTTTCCCCTTTAACCCGTACAGCTCAAAAATCAAGGTATGAGCACTATCTGAAATATTTTTAAACTCATCAATAATTTACTCGCTTTTGACCGACTCAAAACAGTCATTAACATCTCTGAAGTAAATTAACATACTGTTAAAAGTATAAATTATTCTGGATTTAATGTAAACTATAAAGATGTTTGCAAATGTTGGCACCAAGGGAGATCCATAGCAATTTTTTTCTTGTAGGAAATAAATTTAAAGTTAAACCTGAATTAAACGCCACAAGTTGAGAGCTTCAATATTTTGTTTTAGTTTACCTATTTTCGCACACTTTTTTATTTTATACAATGTATGTAAACAAATCTCAATAAGCTCTTATAAAGGTACACAGGTAAGAAGACTATTGACGTCAAACGACTCAATAAATGTATTTACTGATTCCATATATTAAATTTTGTCAACAAATATGAAGGAATCTTTTTAATATAAAAGAATAGTACTTTGACACTGGTTTAAGACTACAGTTCCAAAAATGTGCAAATTTGCGTTGTACTGAGTTAACCATTAATAGAATAGGTATTAGATGAAATATTTTTCCTATGAATTTTTGGCAGTTCGTAAAGATGTGGATTAATAGACTTTACTGGTTTAACTAAATCCAAAATTTCCTTACAAATTTCTTTATTGAATAATAGCTATTTAACTAACTTCGTTATTTAATTAACCTCTTAATTACATTGTCAAATTCTGTTGAAGAACTTATTAGTTTAAATTTAAAGCTTTTTTTTTTTTGAAAATGTATTTTATGTAAGCAAAAAAAATATTATACTGTTTCTTTTTCTTCTTAACACGTTATAATTTGTATTTTTTTGTTATTTTCATTTTATTAGCATGTATTTATAAGTATGATTTAATTAATTGTAAGATTTTTTTTAGTTATTTGAAAGTATACAACCCTCCGCTGTTACAGTGGGGTCTGATAACACATTGTATTGAGCTGTATTGAGCTCCGGATTACTTTGTTAGGTGCGTCTACTAGAGCTTGCTGCCTTATCAGCCGAATGTGCGCGCTTAGCATGCTTCGTAACCAGCTTAGTGAGGCTAGTGGCTGAAAGGGTTTTAGGTTTCTTACTGGTAGTACTCATCGCTTACCGAGGTTAAAATATCGGTTACGGTGTCAAGTAAACCGTTATTGATTTTAAATGCAATAAACCGTAATATACCGAGGTTAAGATCTCGGTTACGGTGTCATCTAAACCGTAGTTGATTTTAAATGTAATAAACCGTAATATACCGAGGTTAAGATCTCGGTTACGGTGTAAACTAAACCGTAGCTGATTTAAATGTATTCTTGAAGTAAGGTGAAACGTAGTTTGTTAATTTAGTTCTTACTAACTTTACTAATTATTTGAAATGTAGTATTAATTATGACTAAAGGTAAATAAGTAGCTTAGTTAAACTAATCGTAAAACACCTTCCTATAAGGGTTAAGTTACAATATACTAGTATTAATAATCTAATATTTACGGGACTACGTTCTATCGTTAATAAAACAACTATTTAGCACTCAAAATTTTATATACAATTAAAATACAAAACGATACAAAAAAAGAAACACTCACACACGTGCAGGTCTAAGCTCGATGGTTTGTTTCTCGGCACTTTTTGCTAGATGTATTAGTACTTGACTTTCGTTAAAAACTTGTTAGAAAAACCGAACAACGAAAACGAAAAGCTGTATTGAAAATACGCTTGCCTTCGTTTCTTAGCGGCTCTTGAATACAACACTACAGAAACAGTTCGGTGAACAACGAAAGCTGATCAACAGTCAAAGACTGGATATACTTTTGCTTTAGTTTCTTGGCGAGAAGCTCAAGAAACAGCTGTCGAAACAACTAAGCAGAAAAGGTGTAGCAACTAACACAATATAACGAACTAGCTATCTAGCTAAACATAACACAATCATTAACTCTACCTTGTAGCGTAAAAACTAGCTTGAAATTGAGAAGACTACAAAAGTCAGCTTAACAAACGAAAACCAAAACAAGTGGACCTAATGAATCAATGAATGAATACGCCCCTCTCGCGGCGTTCGGTTTTATGCAATTTGCTACACGCGAAAAAAAAACTCTTCTCTCGGAGAGCTAGCGTAATGCTTACACGTACATCAATAAGCACTATTTAACAAAAATAATTTTAAATAACTTAGTAATTTAAGGACTTTTAAGTTTTATATAAGTTTTATCTATTTTTTATAAGTTAAAACTTCTTCTTATAATTGTAACTTGTTTCTTTTTTTTATAGGTGAATGGAGAACTAATAGCAAATGATCGAGGTGACGGAAGATCGAGATATCAACTGATTGATGACACTATATGGCAAGTAATGGCGGGACGAGCTATACACAAAGTGATGACAACTACAGATGTTGTACTTCAAATATCATCGTCGGATGTCTGTTTGCTCGATTCAACTGCAAAAGTTTGTCCAACAGCTCTTTAAATACTGTACAAAAATAATATTCTTGAAGGCTTGTCAAGGATAAAAAAATAGTTCTTTCAGAACCCAAATAGATAGAACAAAACTCTACTTTTTATTGTAATCATTGGTGTAAAGTTTTATTTTATTAAAGCAGAGTACTTTTTAATTCTATAACATATTACCTTTTCACTAAAGTTAAATTTACATTTACCACAGTCGGTGCTCAATGTATTTATGACTAGCGATATACACAAAGTACAAACCCATGCTGAAAATCAAAGGTTATTTGGTATAATTGTCAGATCTACAAATGATGGAAAAATGACTTGTTATGTTTTAGAAAATTTTGAATCAGCTAATGAAATTTGCTGCACATTTGATACTGCTAAAGCCATTCATCAAAGCAAGGTTAGCTTTTTTCCATCATTTTAATAAATTTAAAGAACTGTTATTGTGTGTAGTTTTACTTTTGAGTTTAAATAAATTAAATTACTTAATAATGTCTGTATTTGTAAACAAAACACATTAATGATAGAAATACATCAAGCTTGTAAACTTATGTTTAGTTAATTAAAATTTTTAAGTAGTTGTCTAAATAGCTTACCTAAATTTTTAAAGTGGAATTCAAAATTATTTAAAATAAACAGACACTTATTTACATGTTTCAAACTTTTCTTGCTCATAATTAGTATTAATTTGGTTTGAAGTCAGTATATTCTCTTAAATTTCAGTTAATTTGTTTGTTTGTTGACGAAAGTTAAATAAATTAAACTAACAGATAACCAAGTGTTCGTTTTATGATATGCATTACATGATATTAATGGGGTAGATTGTTAATAAAACTATTTTGTTCTTATCCGGCCAAAGGATTACCTGACCTTATAAAAAAAATACTTACCTAACATGTCCGGATACGTGAGGAAGCACTGAACTACCAAAAAGCATTAATTTCGGCCAACTACAAAGATACCTCAAAAACGATAAGAACACTTTATCAAAAAGAAATATAAGACAAAGAAAAAGAGATATAATATTTTTCAACCCACCCTTAAGTCTAAATGTAAGTTCTAAAATAGGCAAACAATTTTTAAATCTAATTACCACATCATTTGATGAAAACCATCCATATAATAAAATATTCAACTGCAACACAATTAAAATATCATACAGTTGTACAAGTGATTTTAGAAGCAAAATAATAACACACAACAATAAAATATTAATTAAAATTTATAATAAAATATAAATTAAAAACAATATAAACAATAAAAGCACCACAAAAATAAACTCTGCGATTGCTGCAAAGAACCTTGTCCTTAAAACAATCAATGTTTAACATTATAAATAAAATTTAGCTTTACTGATGACTATATGAGGTTATATATCTCATATACGAAACGGTCGTATAAACCTATTGTTTTCTATGTAATAAATATATATTTGTATATATATAGAAAATAAGGTGATTATTTAAACTTAAACACTTTCTACAGAGCCCACTTGAAGGGCTTTTTCACTTAAAATCGCATTTTCCTAATAAATTATGTATAGATTTATGTATATTTCATACTAGATTAAATATGTTATCGAACTGATTAAGTTTCTCTTTTTTTAGTAAGTTAGTTTTGAATTGTGTTGTAATATAAAAATTCTTTTATCCGAAAACTTTTAAAAACTGTCGTCACAATAAACTTGATACTTAGATAAAAGTGTTTTTTTTTTGTTATTTTATACTGATTGCAAAATTTTTGAAAAACCCTTTCAATACTTTTTGCTACAGCTAGAATTTGAAAACGCTAAGACACAAAAAGATTTGATAGCGAGAGAACAAAAATCAGACAATGAAAACTAATTTGTTCTATTTATTTATTTTCTTCATTTTTATGGTTTTAGATTTGATAACAAGTCTATTTGTTTTTTGTGTTTAATTTTTAATGACTGTCTTTTTTAGAAGTATTCACTAATGTTTTTTCTAAAGCTTTTTAAACAAAAAATTGTTTTTATTCAGAGAAATTAAATTCTCTTTAAAATTTTGGTAGTGTATATATTAAAAAATAAAGAAACTATAAGTTTGTACAATATAAAATTAAAAGTTTACTACGAACAAAAAGTGTTTTATAATTTTATTAGCTATGTTTTTAATAAATAAAAAAGCTACTTTGCTTTCATTAAAATAGTTTATTGTTTTAAACTAAAAAATATATGTATCTAATGTTCTTTTTGCACAGAAATTTTCAGTTTTTATTTAGTTTTTGTGAATATATAAAACTTGTGCACGATTTATTTTTATAAACAAACTTATTGTTGTATTAAGTTCAAAATATATAGTTTTCTGTTTGCATTGAATATTAATTTTGTAATTATTTGAATTTTTGGTGCATAATAAACTTATGAATTTAAAGAACAAGCAGTCTATGGTTTACTATAACTAAACTTGCAGCCTCTGTTTTTACAAAAAAAATTATAAGTTTTAAATCTATAATAAAATATTATTTTTTAAGACTTAGTAAATGTTATACACTCTTATGAAATTCTTTTCTCTATGTAGTTACAAAACATAGGTAAATAAATGTTTAAGATGATAATAATCTAAAACTTTTCTATCATTAAAAGGTTTACTAGTTAATAATGAATTACAAGTAATAAACTGATTTTTTAACTTGAGTTCTTATTTATATTGTTAAAATTACTTGTTAGTTCAAAATAAAAATAAATAGCTGCAACACATACATAATAACATACACATACATTTTACAGCATAGTAAACATAAAATATTAAGTTTACTTTTCGTGTTTTTTTGACTTAATTTTAGAAAGTAACATCATAAGAATCTTGGTTTCCAAGTTGTCAATAAATTTCTGATAAAAAAAATGAACAGCAAAATAAAGAAAATGTAGTTATGAAGTGTTTATTTCATTAAATAGTCTCGTATTCTGAGAAAAAATACTATTTAGATCAAGTTTTTTTTTTAACGCCCTCTGTAAAGAAATTAAAAAAGCTATGATCCCCTTTATTAAGATTTCTCAAAAGACTGCTTTAAATACGCCTAAGACCTTTTTTTTTTGTTCTTCATAATTAACTCAAGAATATCTAGTATAAGTTTCAAATTAAGGGTGCCCTTTGTATTTTGTGGCCCCCTTATATTATAAAATCACTTTGAGAAACCAAGATTTAGATTATAATTTTGTTCTTACTTTAGGTAACTTATTTAAATATTTTTAATTGCTATAATTCTTCCATAAATACGTCAAATTTTTTTTTAATAGCAGTAGCAATAAGAATTTTATTAATCGAACTTTAAATAGAAAATACTTTTAAAACTGTTATAAAATAACGTTATTATAAATAAGCATACATTGAAAGCTTTACATAATAAAAAAACTTGACTGTGCACAGATTTTTTTTTTGTATTTTAACTTTAAAATTAAGCTCTTACGTAATCTAAAAAGAGAAAATTTATGTTTAAGCTGTATGATATATAAAGTATGTAATTTACGTAATGTACACACCTTTATCTTCGTTAAAAGTGCATAATTATTATTATAACTAAAAAGGACATCATTTTTATTCTAATTTTTTCATCTAAAATATTTAAAATCTAGTTCGATTAGCTAACAACCTAGAAAAAATATTATGAAATCAACTTTATAAAATTGATTAAAACTACATCATTCTTACCATTTATAAATTCGTAAAAAAATTTATTAAAAAAATAATTTATCTATAGTTTTAAAAAAATCACTGATTTTTTCATAGATAACTTTTGCAATTTTCGTACTCTTATAGATTTTTTGTACTATTCAACCCATTAAGCCTTTTTATAACACGAATATAACATATTTTGAATATTTACAATTTTTATTCAATTTGCAACTTTAGATCAGTATATATTTATTTTTATAAGTTTATATTCTTGGAGCATTTCGAACCTTATCTTCATTTTATATCAAAAGTTGATAATACACAAAACCTTTTTTTTTTAATGTAAAAATTTAACTTTGACGTAATTAGGCAAGGTGTCCTGGACAAGAAATTAAAAGGTGTCCGTTGTGTGCGACTTGATAAGCGAAAGGTTCTTTGTGCACCAGTTCCTAAGACCAAATATATTGAGCGGCATTTTTTTACTATAATATATATATAAGCAAGCTTTTCAAACTAAATTGAGAACAAAAATATGTAACCAAAAAAGTTTCTAAATATTTTAGCTTTAAAAGCAAATGTTTACAATTATTTTTAGTAAAATCATATAGAAGTATACCTGCACTGTAGACTAAGGCATCTCCTACATAGGAAAAACATCGCATCATATGTTTCTAAGAATTACTGATCACAAAGGAAAACACAAACGATCACTTAATTTTAACGATAAATTTCGATCACTTGCATTAATGTATATCGTGTCAAAACTAAAACGTTGATATTAATTTCAAAGTTCTTAAGAAGTACGCTCGAGGTGAGCTTTAAAGTTTAAAATCAATGCTAACTAAAAAATAAAAACCTAAGCTAAAAACAGAAGTAAAAAGTAACTCTACTGACACTACATTACTTTCGTTTTCAATTTAATTTAAACAAGCTTTTGAAACCTTTTATAATAACTTCTTAATTTCGTTGTAATTTTTAAAATCTTCAAAACTGTTTTAAATTTCATTTAACTTTTGACAAAGAATTAAAGATACAATTCCAAAAGTTTTAAGTATATGAGTTAAATAAAATGAAAAATATAGTAATCTAAACTTCCAAATAGTTTTTGAACACAACAAAATCCCTTCAGGAAATCAAATTACAGTTTGTATTTTAACAAAAAATTCATAAGACTAATAACATTCTGTTATTTTCTTAGTTTAACATTTATAGTAAATTTATAAACGAGATATAGTTTAATGTTTTACTTAAAACTTTTTGCCTATAGTATTTAACACGAAAAAGAAACCACTTTTTAGTTTTACAAACAAATTAATAAAACTGTTTTGCTGTTAACAAAAATAATATCTTAAGTACTAAAGCACAATAAGGTTTTAATAAATGATATTTTTGTTTTAACGTAAATTGACTTTTACTAAAGAAAAAATGTTACATCTTTAATAGCGCAATAGGTTTATTTATTTTATTATCTTTCTTTAAAGATATTTATTATCTAGCAGAATAGTACTAAAATCAATTAAACGATTTATTGATACTAAAAACTTTCTATGTCCTAGTTTTTACAGTTTAGCTTAAGGTAAAATAAAAACAAAATTTTTAAGTGTTTTCAAAAAGTTGTACCTTTTTTATATCATATTAAAGATATTGAAACAAGTTTTATGTATGTTATAAAAAAGATGACAACCATTTTTAAACAGTGGGAAAATTAAAATAAAATGACTTAACGACTTCAACTTTTAACAACTTTCTTGTTCTTTAAATAATTTTTTACAAAATTTATAAGCTCAATGAAAAGGTTTAAAAAAATATTGTTATTTTTTGAGCTAGGGTTTCTTTAGCTTATGCTGGATCCCATAGAAAAGGAATTTTTATAAAAAGTAAGATAAGTCGAAAAATAACTACAATTTTTTACTGTTTTCATTGAACCACTTTTTATTGAATAAACTTAACTGCTCAGTGTTCTTGTTTTATATAACCTAATATTTTTTTAGATATTGACAAGTGTTAGTTTTTTCAGTTTTGGTCTTTAACTATGGTCTTCTTCTTGGTAAAAATATTTTCTAAGCTAAGTAAAAAAGCTAATCTAAATATTTTTAAATTAATACTAAAACTCAAAAACATTTGTCGACCCTTTTGTGTTTTCTCAGTTTTAGTAACAAATTTTTTTAATATATTAAATTGGCGTTTGTTTTTATATGGAAAAGAAAAAAATTTAGTTGCTCAGTAGATTTATATTTTCTTAAAATAAAATTTATTTGACGAATCAAGAAAACTATTTTGATTTTATGAAAATGATTCATATTCAAAACAAAAAAATCAAAAAAGCTAAAAACTCAAAAATTTTAAGTTTATATAAAAAACAAGAGCACTAGGCAGTTAAGCATATTCAAAGGAGAACTTTGTAAATGATAGTATAAAGTTGTAATTAAATTTCAAGTTATGTTTATGTAAATAAAAAAGCCAAAGTTACTCATTTTTCTTTGGGCTTTAGCACAAACCCAATAAACCCCAATTCAAAAAAAAAAACAATTTTTACAGTAACGTGCCATATAAGTACACACTTCCTAGGTATGTACTGCCGGTATGGTACGCACTTTTTAGCTATAAAACGCTGTGTTCAAATTGCTATTTTATATGAGAAGTTTAAAAAAACATACCTTAAAGTAGTGATACAAAAGTACTATATTTAAAGATAAATTATACTGTATTAATTAGAAATGCAGAAGTTTTTAAGGAACCAACAATTTGCATAGCCCATAATAATTGAACTAACAAACTATGTATCACATACAATATTGAAAGCAAAGGTATTTAACGGAAGTAACGAACAGCGCAATTTAAATATGCATATCCCATATTTATTACATAGGAATAAAAAACTGAGAAAGTCATGCAAAATTTTGATTAACGAAAATAATGAACAATGCAATTGACATTTACACACCTAATGATTGAAACATAAATGTAAAAAGCATATAAAAATCTAAAACAAAACTTTAATAAACAAAATTAACTAACAGTGCAATTGACATTAACACACCCCATGATTGCAACATAAATGTAAAAAGCGTACAAAAAAGCAATATAAACGAAATGAAAAAACATTTATTTAAATTGAGATTTATTTGAAACTAGATGCATTTGAAAACATGTATGTTAAAGTACCTTGTCGTTTAGGTTTTGCAGATACTTTTTGTTGTTTTTTATTTTATAAATTTTGTAATTGCAAACTAGCTTTTATGAATAATCAAAATAAAAGTATGATCAACGTTTTCATAAATGTTTATGTATTTAAAGTTAATCATTACGTATTTATATGTACTATGTAAATTTTAAAGGTACAAGTAAATTGAAATAGATAACAAAAACTTTTTGGGCTAAAAACAAATTACATACATAAGTAAATACCACATATAAATAAATTAAATAAATACTCAAGGTATCTAATATCTTTCACCAAATATGTTTTGTTTTTATGATGATTTATTTTATTTTTGGGGATTATGCCTTTGTAACAGCTAGCACTGTTCTTTTCTTCCTTTTCTCTCAAAATTAAAAATGCTTAAGTTAAGTAAAACGCGAGTTTTTGGGCCAGTCTAGTTTTATCTTTGTAATATTATCATATCGTGCTTAAAAGGTTGTGTTCGCCTCGTACTCCTTGTACGAAGGCGACTGTTTGTTGTATGAACCTCTGAATTGAAGTAGTTATTTGTATAGTTTGCTATGTTTTGTTAATGTGTTTATCGCAGATTATATTCATCATGATACAGCTTTTATTTCTAGAGCTCGATTTCTTATATACAATTAGTTTAAGCATTCTAACAATCTAACTGTTCAATTAGGCTAAGAATTAAATTATAGTCTAAGCTTAACTCACATTTCAATAAGTCGACTTAGCTAAATAACTTAACTAAGTCAATTCTAAGCATTTAAATAACATCACCGATATATTTATAACGCGCTAGGAGTCAGATAATAACCAGCTTCGCGTAATATAAGTAATAACTCTCCGTCGGTCGATTGTTAAATCTTAATAGCCATTTGTAAACCTTTATGGCTTTTAACCTGTTTGCTTTAGGATTAATATATACAATAGAGAAAACCAAAATTTCAAAGGTACGCACTGCCGGTTGGGTACACGCTTTTGTTCAAAAATACGTACCTAGTTGGCAGGTTAATATATATCATTATTTTATTAAATTCTTATTTGAATATACTAAAAGAATAATGGTTAATAATTTGGTTTTGTGTTTAAATTCTGTAATGAAAAAACTTATATATTCTTCTTTATTTAAAATGAATGTCGTATAAAAAAATGCTTAAACAAATTTTCGTTTAGACGTGCTTGTCTTTTTTAATGTTGATATATATTTGAAAGTATACAAAAGTTTTATTTGATTGACTATTTTAACCTAATTTTTAATGTTTTTATTTTAAGTGTGATGTCTTAAATAGTATACAAGGTAGAGCTAACATGGTTATTTGAGAAAAATAAGAACAATTTGTGACAAAGACCAAGAAAATTATATTTCCAACCAAGATATTAATATAACTGAATTGACAAAGATACCGAAAAAAAAAACGAGTTCAACGTAGATGATAAATGGGATACTAGTTCAAAAAATAAAAAAGAGGGAAAAACCTAACAAAAGGGTTTTACCAACACACATACAAAGCTCAGATTGGTGCAATAGTAGAAAAAAAGCAACTAATATAAATCATAGATTGGAACAAAACAAGCCCTAATCTAACAAAGAAAAATTTAAGAAGATTGTATCTGCTTAAAGAAACTAAAGTTCTTATTAGCGTAGTCGAAGATAATAGAAAGTATTTATATATGTCACAAGCAGTTTAAAAGATTAGAACCTGGAAAATTGCTACATGATAAAGTTATAAATACGTTTTTAATAGTAAAGCTGTCAAAAGACGTTTATTTTACAGAAAGTGACAAAATACGAAGGAGTATACGAAACGGTAAATGACTCATCAAAGTTAACGCAAAGATAACTATAGCCAAAAGGGTTGTTTCAGTTTTTAAGGACGATAAAAACAGTTTAAAGTTTTTTATTGTGAATAAACTAAAAATGGATGGATATTAGTTGGCAACAAAGACGACGAAATAACACAAAAAACAAAATCAGAAAACAAAATAAATAATATTTGTAGTTCCAAAAGACATCAAATCAGATTAAAACAAAATAAGTGTTTAAGTCTTTGAAATGATGAAGATTCATCTTTAAACGTAATTTAAGTATGCTTAAGACTACTTTACTATAAACAATAAATTCACTAGAGTTTAATATTACAATAGAATCAAGTTATTGATGGCTGAAGATATATTAAGATATTGAGGACCGTATGACATAAAGAACAAATTATCAAAATTTTGTTTCTTGTGTGGTTCAGACCAATATAATATTACTAAGTCAGCAAATATCGAATGACGTGGCTGCTAAAAATGCAGTCGATATTTTCATCTTCCTTGCTCCAAGTAGAGATAATGGAGGTAAATTATGAATTTAAGCAAAAATATTGGAATATAGGACGGTAATAAACATAAGTGATAAACCACTATAAAAAATGTTAACCCAGTACAAGATACTGGCCTCAACGTGGCGTACTGGTCGAGTAGCCGTACTAACGGTGAAAGCAAAAGCATCATTAGACACACCATTAGGTTTATAGATAAAATTAGTTTTTAACATAAAGTTCAGATCTAAACATAGCTTGTAGTTTTAAAAAACAAAATTCAGACAATCATAAAAATTTTATACATTAATTTAAACAATAAAAGTGAATTATATACTAGCCTATACATTTCACTACATGTGTGCAAAGTTTGAACGGTTTTGGTAAATAAATTTTTTGTGTTAAAATGCTTTTGGTCATGGCTTATAATTATTTTGGTAATTGCTTACTTTGGAAAAGCGAATGCAGATGTTTTTACGGAAAAAGTAGGTGTTTTTCAATAATAAGTTCAGACGAACGCGAAATTTTTATACATTAATGAAAAAATAATAATTTATATACTAGAACTAGACTGTTTGTTAAACTAAATGTGTACGACATTTAAACGATACTTGTAAAGAAATTTTTGGTTTATAATAGTTTTAGTAATGGTTTATAATTTAAAAAAGGATTTGTAGATGTATTTTAGAGGTATAGTTTAGGGGTAGCTGTCTAAATTGCGCGAGCGTACAAAATTGCACGAGGGGACAAAATTGCACGAAAACACAAAATTGCACGAAGATACTCTTGCACGAAGACTGATTTGCACGAGAGCACAAAATTGCACGAAGATAAAATTGCACGTAGACAAAATTGCACGAAGGTTCACTTTTGCACGAAGACACTTTTGCACGAGGGTACATTTTTGCACGAGCAGACAATGATGCACGCAGACACTTATGCACGAAGGGTCATTTTTGCACGAGTGACAATTTAGCACGGAGGGTCAATTTTGCACGAGTTTTGTTTCCTACCCAGAGACGGGTCAAAATTGCGCGTAGACATTTTTGCACGAGGGTACAAAATTGCACGAGAAAACTCTTTTGCACGAAAAAATGTATATAATATATTTTAAAAAAAATCAGAAATAAAAAAATATATAACTAAATAATAGAAAAATACTAAAATATTAAAAAAAAAAAAAAATAAGTAAAAAATATTAAGTAAAAATTAAAAAAAACAATTAAAAATAAAATAAGTAAATTAATATTAAATAAATAAATAAAAATTAATAAAAAAAAAGTTTAGTAAATAAAAAAATAAAAAAATGATATTTTTAAGTTAAAAAAAGTTATTTCTCAGAAAAAAATAAATATTAAATGTTAAATAGATTAAAGTAAATAATAAAAAAGTCAGAATTTAAAAAATCAAATAACTAAATGGTAAATAAAATTTGAAAAATCAAAAAATAAATAAGATTTATAAAAATTAATAAATTTAATAATAAATACATAAAATAAGAGTCCAAAACAAAAGTTAATAAAATTATTAAAAAAAGTTAAAATAAATGAAATAAATAATTAGAAAAGTTTAAAAGAAATACTAAAAATTAAAAAATTCTAAATTAACAAATTAAATAATAAACAAAAATCAATCAAAGAAAAATTTATAAAAATAAAAACAAAAATAGATTATAAAATTAGTTTCTAACCGTTATTAAAATATTACTACCAAAAAGAGTTTTGTTTATACTAATAATTTTTTTTTTGTTAAAAATAGAAATTAAGTAATTCTAGCTGTTGTATTATTTTGTTTGTCTTATTTTAGTCAAAAGCTTGTATCTCCTTTTTCTTCTAAAAAAGTAAGAAGAACATTTCTTCTGCCAGTGCTTTTGCGCAAGTCTGGGTTAGATAAAGAGAAAAAACAGAGCAGGAGAAAGATATAATTAGAGCAAAACGCGTGCAAATACTAATGCAACTAAGATAAAGTTTAGACAAATAGAAAATAATGATAGATAAATTATGTTTAAAAGGTTTAAAAAAAAAAAACAATTTTAAGTATAATTTATGGAAGTACACAGCCGTAATAGAATTTTCTACACAATGCACAATAAATATTTCATCAGACGGATTTTCTCCTTCCTAATTTATTTAATTGATTCACTGTTTTGCATGCTCGTTATTTCTAGGCAAAAGTATCTTCGTGCAATTTTGTCCCCTCGTGCAATTTTGTACGCTCGTGCAATTTTAACACCTACCCATGTAAATATTATTTTTTTATTTTATTTTTTTATTTTGTTTTATTTTATATAAAAGTTTATATAATTTTAATTTAATTCAAGTTTACATCAATACATGTTGATTCTTTAATAAGGGATATTTTTATTAAAATAAAACCCTATTTTTATTTTTATTAAAAACTTTTTAAATTTTTTATAAGTTTTTAAACACAATAATTTAGTTTCAATTTAAAAAAAGCTAAATAAATTAAAAAATGAATAAAACAAATATAAACCTAAATAACTTAAAACTAACTACACTAATACATGCTTATTTTATTTTTTTTTATAAAATATAAAGGTTTTTATATATTTTTTATTTAGTTATTTTAAGTTATTACTATTTGTGCAAAATTGACCCTCGGTGCAAAACTGTCTGTCGTGCAAAATTGACCTTCCGTGCAAAATTGTAACTCGTGCAAAATTGAGCTTCCGTGCAAATTAGTCTTCGTGCAATTTTGTCCCTTCGTGCAATTTTGTGCCTGCGTGCAAACTAGTCTTCGTGCAAAAGTATCTTCGTGCAATTTTGTACACTCGTGCAATTTTGTTCTCGTGCAATTTAGTCCCCACGTGCAATTTAGTAACCTCGTGCAATTTTGTCTTCGCGCAATTTAGACCCGTTCCCATAGTTTAGAGTTTAGACGGTCGTAATATTTTTAATACTTTAGTTTAAAAAATAAAAACAAATTATATACTAGAACTAGACTATACATTTAGCAACAAGTGTACATAATTTAAACGGTTTTTGTAAAGAATTTTTTGTGTTAAAATGATTTGGTAACTGCTTTTAGTTTGAAAAAGCAAATATCGGTGTTTTTAATGGTAAATTTCAGAAGATCGTAAAGTTTATAATATATCACTTAAAACCGTTAGTTTTAAAAACCATAATAATCGTTTAAATGGTGTAGACTTAGTTTAAACATAAATACAACAAGTAGTTAAGTTTTAAATTTTTGATTAATTTTTTTTAATAAGAAAGAGTAAATATTTTAGTTTGTTAAAGAGTGGTCTATAACCTAAACTCATAAGAGAATGGTGACAAACTTTTATATAATTTTGTATCAAATAGTTTATTGCATTTTTAAGGTCTTTAAATAGGGTAGCTGTCTAAATTACGCGAGCGTACAAAATTGCACGAGGGGACAAATTGCACGAAGATACTTTTGCACGAAGACTAATTTGCACGAGAGCACAAAATTGCACGTAGACAATTTTGCACAGAGGGTTAATTTTGCACGGGTTTTGTATCCTGCCCAGGAACGGATCAAAATTGCGCGTAGACATTTTTGCACGAGGGGAAAAAATTGCACGAGATGACTCTTTTGCACGAAAAAAATTTATTTAATATTTAAGAATAATAAAAATGTCGGAATTAAAAAAGTTGATAACTAAATAATTAGAAAAAATAAAAAAACAAAAAAATTCAAGTTAAAATTAAATTATGTAGAAAATAACAAATCAAATAAAAAAAAATAATATAAATAATAAATAACTAAATAAAATGTATTTTTTTTAAATTCAAGTAAAATGTAATAAATTAAATGTTAAGTAGATTAAAACAACATAATAAAAAAGTCAGAATTAAAAAAATTAATTAACTAATCAATTAATTAATTATTTTTAAATCAAAAAACAAATAAGATTTATAAAAAAAAAAGTTAATAAGTTAAATAATAAATACATTAAATAAAAGTCCAAAATAAAATTTAATAAAAAAAGTCAAAGTAAATGAATTAAATATTTAAACAAACTTAAAAGAAATAATAATAATTAGAATAGTCAAAATGAATAAACTAAATAATTAAACAAAAAATCAATCAAGAAAATTTTATATAAATAAAAATAAAAACTAGATTATAAAATTAGACTCTAACCGTTATTAAAATATGATAAATAAATAAAAATTGTTGATATTAATAGTTTTTTTTTTGTTAAAAATAAAAACTAACTAATTGTAGCTGTTGTATTATTTTGTTGGTTTCATTTTAGTCAAAAGCTTGTATCTCCTTTTTCTTCTGACAGTGCTTTTTCACAAGTCTGGATTAGATAAAGAGGAAAAACAGAGCAGGATAAACTTAAGAGCTAATGCAAATAGTGATGCAACTAAGATAAAGTTTAGAAAAATAGAAAATAATGATATATAACTATGTTTAAATTTTTAGAATCCTTAGATTTTGTAGATATAAAAACAAATCACAAGAAATTGGCAGACCTTGCCAGATTTTCAATCAAACAATCTCAAAATGTCATTATTTTTCACCCTATAGAGCCTAAATCTTAAATTTACATTAAATGTTTGTAGTAGAAAGAATTCTTTTTTTACTTTAAGACTTTGTATCTAGTACCTACTAAAAATTTACACGCTATTAAAAATCGAAATAAATTAAAACATGAGTTCAATTTGCCTTATTTTAATTCTTAAAACAAATATATTTATGATATAAAAAAATGCATTGAGCACAAAAATTTTGTAATAGCTACTACTTTTATTTTCTATTTTTTTATTTAGTGGTTTTAATTTTCTTTAAGATATTTTATAGTTTAAAGTTCAACTGGTTGTATTGAATTATAACTAATACAGCTTGATCCAACACCAATTTTAAAAAAATACTGTTTTAGATGTACTGAAAGTGTATTTAAAAAATCAGAACATAAAGTAAATGTAAGATAATTTGAAGAAATATTAAAATTTCAACTTTAAATATCTAATTTAAAACTTTAATATAAAACAACAACAATAATTTTAAGTATAATTTACGGAACTACACAGCCATAACAGAACTTTCTATACAATGCACAACAAAAATTTCATCAGACAGATTTTCTCCTTTCTAAATTTATCTAATTGTTTTACTAGATTGCATGCTCGTTTTTTGCTGTGTAAAAGTATTTTCAAGCAATTTTGTTCCCTTGTGCAATTTTAACACCCACCCATGTAAAAACATAATTTATTTATTTTTTAATCCTGTTTTATTTCATGTTGAAGTTCAGTATAATCTTAACTTAAATTAATTTACATAAATACATGTTTATTCTTTAATAAGGTTTATTTTATAAATATAAAATTCTAGTTTTATTTTTACTAAAAACTTTTTTAATTTTTACTAGTTTTTAAAGAAAATAATTTTATTTCAATTAAAAAAACTAAATAAATTCAATAAAAAAATTAAGTAAAATTAATTTAAACCTAATTAAATTAAAATGAATTACGCTAATACATACTTATTATTATTATTTTCTTTAAATATAAAGGTTTTAATATATTTTTTATTTGATTATTTTAAGTTAGTATTTTATTGTGCAAAACTGACCCTCTGTGCAAAACTGTCACTCGTGCAAAATTGACCTTCCGCGCAAAATTGTAACTCGTGCAATTTTGTGCCCGCGTGCAAACTGGTCTTCGTGCAAAAGTATCTTTGTGTAATTTTATAAATTCGAGCAATTTTGTCTTTGCGTAATTTAGACCTGTTCCCTTGAAAATATGCATTTATTTTTTAGTTTTTAATTTAGTTAGGTAATACAAAAGAATTTGATCAACATATTTTGCAGAAACTTTTTTTAAATTTTTTATGATATTCAATTTATATCTACTAACAGGTCCAAATTTCTCCAATGTACTTTTAAAAAAGTAAAGACATCAGTAATGTACGCACTTAAAGAGGTACACACCCGCGTAAGGTACGTACAATTTTTTTTTGGTTTTGGATAAATTATTAAAAACTAATATTATAAACTTTATACAGGTATTATCAGAGACGAATACAAGCTCTTTAAAGCAAAGATAGAAAACTGTAACTACTAGTAAAATTTTAACTACGCTTTACATATTAACTATATCAAAACTTTATCGTCAAACAAATTAAAATTATTCTTATTATGAAAACTTGTATTTGACTAAAACTAAACAATAACAAAAAATAATTAAGTTTAAAATATGTTTATTTGACCAAAGCTTAATTATCCTGTTCTAAAACTGTTTTAAATAAAAGATAATTTTTTTATCAGCAGATAGAAATAAAAATGCAACTATTTTAAAGCAACTCCCGTATGAAGAAAAAGAAGATTTATTTTTCAGGTTACTAAAAGTAATATGTTTGCTTTACTAAAGAGGTTTTTGTTTATAATTCGTTCTTTAGACAAACTGCTAGTTGAATGCGGGAGGCGATTCCTGAACAAACAGAAAAATTTTATAGTAGTCGATTTAGAGTAATTAGATAAAAGCATTAAAGTTTTTACTTTTTGTTCATTTTTAGTTATTTCTTTATACTTAATTTGTTAGTAGTATTGAAATATTTTTTTGTAAGTAATAAAAAGCGTTGATACCAAAGCAGCATAACTAGTTTTATATGTTATTTATGTTTAAATAAAGACAAAATAGATTTCTTTACAACAATTTATGCAATAATTCGTGTTTAATAGCATTCTTTAACTACATTAGATAAAATATTATGTTTTGCTAAATTCAAGTCAATTATACAATGTAGTAGTTACGCTTGAAAAATAATCTTTAGTTTACAAAACAAGTATGAGTCACAGCATAGGTAAAAGCTGTTTCTAAACAAAAAAGGTTGAAGTATTATTGAGGCTAAGTTTCTGAAAAAAAATATTTTTTTTCTAAATAAATCAAAGAGTGGTATATTTAAGATTGTTTGTTAGTTTTTGTATTTCAATATTATTAAACTCAAAAAATTGGCTGAAGCTTATGCTTTATACTTTTGTTTATCTAGCGATATAAAACGCTCAAAAAATTTGGTCTAAAGACCTTATGTAAGAAAAAATCTTTTGGTTATCGACACAACCAGCTTTTACAATATATTACTTTCTAATGAAAAAAAATTAATCATCAACAAATAAAACAAACGAAAAAAGAAACAAAGTAAAACTAAAAATCTGAATAATATATTTACTTAATAAATTATAAACAAAATGTGCACCAAAACTCTTCTAACAACATTCAAATGAAAAATAAAGTGTTATAAAATACAGTCGTGCCCAAATAGGTGTATATATTGCCTGCTTTGATTACAGTTAAGTGTGTGTGCCCCGACTGAAGTCTTGATATAGATGTACACTTAAATAGATTTAAGCTTATTCTTTACTGGTTTACAACATATATTTAAACTAGTATCCGAGTTAAAATCATTACCTAATCGTAGATTCAACTGTTTATTTTAATTAGATATTTTCTATAGTCGTTTACTATTACACTTTTTAATCGCTTTTAGTGCAGAGTGCAGATATATATTTTAAAAACTAACTTATTCTTATACTGTATTAGTTGGGCTTAATCGTGGTCTAAAGATTGACATAGTATAATCAAAACTTTATGTTAACTTGAGTTTGTCTCTCTGCTCACAAAAATCCAAACTTCGACGTTGTAAAATAATTTTCGCTGATATTTTCTTTGATTTACATTGTTAACATTTAAAAGAATAGAAAAAAAATATTTCTAAAGAATTTATGCTATATATTGTTATTATTAATTGATTTCATTTATTTTATGATTCAGTGATTAAACTGGTACTACCTTTAATGTGTAAAAACATAATATAATAATTAAATTTATTTTGTTTTAATTTAAGAAATACTTTTGTTAATTAAACTTGTGTTTAGTTATTTAATTAGTTTTTGTAATATAGTTGTTTCGTTAAATCTTGTACCGCTCGCTACGTTAGGTTTTTTCCTAACAAAAATTAATGAATCAAGTTTGAAAACTATCTTATATTGTTTATTTATTTATAAAAATCAAAAAGGTCTCTAGTTTAAAGTTAAAAAACTATTTTATCTAAATTAAGTTTGATAAAATTTAGAATTTCATTTTTTTAAAATAGTTGCATTTTTTTTTTACCTTCTAAAAAAAAATCTAACCTTTTTCAAACAGTTTTGGTACAAGTTTAATCAAATTTTGATTTGACTCAACTTATTTTAAATCTAATTTTTTATTTTTTTTATTTTAGTATTAATCAAGTACAAGTTATTATAAATAGAATATTTGTTTTTACTTAACGAAAAAGTTTTGATATAGTTAAAATGCTAAACATAATTAAAATGTCACTAGTAGTTACAGTTTTCTATCTTTGCTTTAAAGAGCTTGTATTCGTCTCTGATAAGAGCTGGAAATCGTGTATAAATAATAAGTCTTTAATAAGTTTCCTAAAACCAATGTTAAATAGTTTTAAAAAAATTAAATTTTTAGTGCGTACCTTTTGCGGGTGCGTCTGCGTACCTCTTAAAGTAAGTACTTTACCGATGTCTTTACTTTTTTTAAAGCACATTGTAAAAATTTGGACCTGGTAGTAAATATATATTAAATATCATATAATAGAAAAAAGTTCCTGCAAATAATGTTATATACAGGGTGCCCCTGCTGTAACTAATATTTCAACTGGTAATAAGTTAGTTTTTTATTGAAGAAAAACGAAAATAAATTCAATTTGGTTCAATAACCTGGTTAGCAAAAAGACCTCTCGTCATGAGTTGCATACCCAAACTTAATCAATACTATAATGAGCTAAAAAGGAAAAAGAAGAAAAATTTAAACTTTAAAACAAAAAGCTCTATGAAAAATGAGACTATTAAACTTTACAACATTAAATATTTTTCTAATAAAAAATGTATATACAAAAAAATTAAAGAATTTTTATACACACATATACCTAACATCATATACACATAAAATATATATCTAACTTTACATTAAAAGGTTATGTTTCTATCTGAAGTTTTTAAATTCATCCAGAATTTTGCAAATAAATTAACATTTTATATGATTTAAAAAAGAAAAAAAAATATATATTTATAAATTTGAAGTTTTTTTTTTTTTTAAGTGTGTTTAAGAATTTGGACTCCACTACCAACTTATATTAACTTATCAAAAAATAAGTAACGGTAAAATAAAGCAATAACATTGAAAATAAATAAATAAAATAAAGCTGTATCCATAAAAAATTTGCTTAAACTAAATAAAAAGTATAAAATAGATGTATCCTTTTAATTAAAACTATCTTTTTTTTTACAAACTAGGATAAATTTCTAAATATATGAGTTTTACTTTACCAAAATAATAATGTAAACAACCACAAAAAACTGAAAATAGTAAATAAGTTTATTATTTTTGAAAAATAAATAAATAACAATAAATAAGTTTAAAAACACTATTAATAATAAAATATGTCAACCTATTACTAATTTAAAATATTATCAGTGATTTTAGCTCATAATTTAAACTTTTAACTTTCTTTGTTTTCTAGCAAAAATATATTTAGAGATTAATTATTTTATTTACACTTATAATATGTAGACTATGAAATATAATTGTTTACTAATACACTAACAAACTACAAACAGAAAAAATATATATATTACGACTTTCTACAAACTAGACTAAACCAATACTATTATACCCAGTTTATAAACCCCTACTCAAAAAAAAAAAAATAAATACCTACTCAGATGAAAAAAGGATACTAATCTACTGTTTATAAAAAAAAAATTCCTGTTCATCTTAAAACTCTATTGAATTAAGGGCATAGGGGGGTAAACACCCTTTTTTGGTTTTTGATCTTATTTTATATAGTTTTTACTAAGCTACAAGATACTTTTTACAGATTTAAAAAATTCAAAATAATTTTTGAGATATAGTTGGTCAAAGTCGGAGCCAACAATAGGTTCCTTATGGGAGGCGCAAATTAAAACGGCAAAAATAGACTATTTTACTAAAAATCTATCTTCTCCTACGTTTTTTGAGATAACTACCTCAAATTTTCAGGAAATGTTCCTTGATATATTTAGAAAATTCTGTTGGAAGGAATTTAGAAAAAAAATAAATAAAAATTTTATACAAAAAATAAACAAAAAAAACAGTCAGTCTCTCCCTCAAGGCTTGATCGTCAATTATTTGAAATAAATGTTTCATTCTTTGTAAACAATAAACCTTAGAAAAATTATTTGATGCAAATTGTATGATACCCCAAAAATGCAACTTTAAAGTTTTTAACCAAAACTTGTTAAAACTAAGGAAATTATCACAAAAACACATTGAGCACAATTTAAGAAGATTTAAAGAAAATTTCATGGAGGCACAATTTGATTTAAAAAGTAAATTCATTAGAACTTACAGAAAATGTTAAAAATAACCTAAAATCAATTTTGCACAGGATTTTTAATGATACATGTCACATTTAATACATAGCCACATTTTCTGGGTCCCATACAGGTTTACATTAGGGTGGTTTTAAGAAAATTGAAAACTGCTAGCATGAAAGTTTATTCAAGTCATTTAGGATTTTGCACAGGTAGTTTTTGTGATATTTGCCAAATATAAAAACTCTAAAAATTCAAAGTTTGCCTTTTTTTAAGCACCCCAATATACATATAAAAGAAACATAGTTTTTCATAATTTCACTGATAATTTAAGTTTAAGCTGTGAACTTTTTGATTAAAATACTTGTATGTGGTATCAAACTTAATAAGTTTTATTTTATAAAATTTTTCCACTTTTAATAATGCACCAGCACATAAGGAGACAAATCAAAATATGTTGAATACTTCAAATGATGTAGTTATACTTATAGTGATGGATCAAGGTTAAGATCAAATCGAAACTGAACTTTTCATATACGTCTTTCATAGACAGACTAAGAAAGCTTGATATAAAAACTTTGGAGCACAGAAGACTTGAATTTGATCTTATTACTTTTTTTAAACTAATTTTCAATGAAACTACTATTAATTCACAAACTTTTTTAAACCTTATAAAAAAAAAATTACTCACTCAGAGGTAATAATAGAAAATATAACTGCATATATCATTTCAACAATGTTGGTTGGCAAAATTTTTTTTTCTATTGTTTGGTAAAAGTCAAGGAACAAACTTCTAAATGAATTAGTATCTTGCAAAAATCTTGAACATTTTTGATTAAAGTTTAAAAAAAAATATTTAACTAAAATATTTACCAGTAAAATTTATAATTAGTTTTGTTCATCTCTTTTACCATTAATTTAGTTTGTGGTATCTAGTTTAGTGGTAGTTTGATTTGTAAGCAACACCTTCCCCTTATAGATCTTAGGTACTTTTTAATTTTGATTTTTTGGCCGGTCTATTGTTAATGTGCTTGGGGCTTAAGATTCTAAAATTATTGGATGCTCAGTTTATTTGTAAGCTAGATTTATAAATTGTTGCTACCACATGTTTGAAGTACTTTTAACTAAATTTGTGTGGTAAACCTTTGTAAACATGATGAATAACAAATTATTGTTAAGATCAATATTCTACAAGATGAAAATTTCTAGCTTAAGTTAAAAATAGGTGCTATTTTGAAATTTGTTGTTTGATGAAGAGTGGTTGACTTATATCTTCAAGGTAGTTCCTAGAATTTCGAGCCAGATTCTGAAAAATTTTGACAAGAGGTGCTTATTTCAAAAAACTATGGTTTTGGAATACATAATTGGAAATTAATAACTTAGGAATAGTTAGAATGTTTTAGTTATAAAAGTTTGAGTTTTTTTAGTTTGTACCTTGTATAAGTTTTATGTTTATTTTAACACTGTAATTTGTTTTTTCTTTTTATGTTAGTGTCTTTGAGTTAAAGTGGCTTAGGTTTTAATTCCTAGGTCCTTCATTTGACAATAAACTTCAATAATAATGAAACTTATAGTGATGGATATTTCATCAAATCCAAACTGAACTTAATAGAGTTTAACTATTTTCATTACAATTGTTTAATAACTTATCATCCTGTAACTGCTTCTCTAAGAATCTATGCCCCTTGGATAATAAATTTTTGATACAAATGTAGTTTACAAAGCGAGAATATCATCTACTTAAGAAACAAAGAATTATATTTAATCTATTGGATTGCCTTTAAAAAGTACAAAATAATTAATAACTACTAAATTATAGAATGCTTAGTTCAAATTTTCTGATTTTTAATTTAAAATTCATAAAGAAAATCTGTTATGAAGTACAACCTTTCATGTCAGTTTTTTTAATTATTATAATACGTATGTATATAAAAGAAAGCTTTAATAGCTAATCTAAGTACAACTTACAACCCAAGTTCAAGATACAATTATACTGTTTTTAGTTTTTTTGGATTTTTAATATTTATGTTTACAAATTTATGTTTTTAATATTAACCAGGATTTGCACTCTTTTAGTCAAAAACACTATTCTATGTGACCAAAAACTGTTCTTAGTCATCCTGAGTTTTTGAAACCTTTAATTTTTTTTCCCAGGCCCAAACTACTTTACCTTCAGTTCAATTTTCTGCTAAATTATAAAAAGAAAAGACTTTTATGTAGAAATAAGACAACAGCACTCTATACTCATTTTTTACCTTTGTTTACTGAAAACAAATATTTATAAGTTATAGCAAACAACCTTATTTATAAATTAAAAAAGTATAAAATAATACAATTGTACTAAACTTACAAAAAAATGTTTTTCAAGTTTGTTAATTCATAATTAAACTTTTAAATCAGTAAACTGTTTCTGTTGAACATAAATTTAAATCATAATAATGAACAATTTGCTAAAAATTTAGAGTAGGTAGATTTTTAGTAAATTTTTCAAAACTACTAGAAAATCCACTTTGAAGACTTTTGATTTTATACAGTTGTATCAGATTTTTTTTACAAAACTTGTTATATCTCAGAAGTTATTTGATTTTTTTTTTGATTTGTAAAAAGTACCTTACAGTAATAAGCTTTGAAATAAAAGCCAATGTTAATTTTTGTAATAAAAAAATGTTGTACTCTCATGCCCTTAACTTAAATACAGGGTTGCCACAAAGCCAGAAAAAACAAAACAAAAAACATAAGTCAGGGTTTTTGAAAAAAGTCACAAAAGTTAATATAAACATGCTTGTAATAAGAAAGTTAATCATCACTAAAAACTTATTTTGTTAATGTTGTTTTCTAAATAGCTCTGCTTATGCAACTCATCTTTTTTTAAGGGTCTAAATGATTTTTTAGAATAAATTAAGATTTTTAAGTATTTGGTTATTTATTTTGGAATTGGTTTTGATTAGAAAAGTAAGGATTTTCTTTTTCAGCTTGATCTGTGGCAACCCTGTAAATAACTTCCCTCTGTAGTTGATTTTTTTTTCTATATAGTGTGGCCTGCAAACAATTAAAAAAATTTTTTTTTTTACTTTGAAAGGCTGCGGACTGCTTAAGTGCAGTTTATACATAATGGTTATGTGTCAAACTCAAATTAAATCTTTACGCTCTATTAAAGCTGACTTTTATTTCATAATTAATTGACTTAATATAGAAGCTAATGTTTATTTTTGTAAAAAAAAAAACTTCTTTACCCTTGCCCCCATAAATGGCAAATATTAATTCTTTTAAAATAACTATGCTGCAAAAATCTTATTTGATTAAGTTAAATTTTGATTGTAAATGTTGGTCAAAATTATTATTTTTAGTTTATTATTGTTAAATATTTTGTCTTAACTCTTCAAACTTTTTTCAATTATGTACAGCAAGCCTCCTGTAAAGAACACATTTTTGAGCCAATTTTTTTTCTTATAAATTTTTTAATTTCTATAAGTAGTTTTCTATTCAGACTGGTACTTAGGTTTGCATATCCTATTGAGAAAGCACTTTTGGCTGTTGTCAAAGTGTGTACTCATGAGGAAGATTACTGTATAAGATTTTTGTATACTGTATATGTAATAATAATAACAGTTTGCACAGTCAAGTTTGTAATTATATTGTATATCCAACAAACTTGTTTTGTAAGGATCTTTATTAGCCAAATTCTTGCTAGTAATTTTTAAATATTTATATAAATGGTAATGAGGCTAGAAGTTATAAGCATTTACTAAAGGTTGTATTTTTCAACTTAATTATGTTTTAATACAATTTAAATTAAAGAAAAAGCTTATGCTAATTAGAAAAGTACATTTAACTTTTCAGCTTATAATTTTTTTAAGGTACAGTCAATTTGTTTGAAAATTAAATTTATAATTGGTTGTTATGGACAAGAATACATCCTTGTCAATTGTAAGGGAGCTTAGAAGACTTGCTGAAAATCCTTCCCATAGAGACTACATTTTAAGAAATGATGTAAACTCTATTTTGATATTTGTAGATCCTGAAGATCACAGCTGTGAAGTTGTTACTGAAGCAGTTAAAACACTTTTGATATTAGCTGAAGAGGCTTCTAAAAATAGCTTTACCAGAAGAAGTATGCGGAATACTGTAGGTTTGCTTGAGTGTATGAAAAAAATTGAGCAAAAAGAGGGTTATCCTCCAGATTGCAAAGCAGCTGCAATAAATGTTCAGCACCTACTTAATACTGATAACACTCAAGCATTTTCTCCTGGTGAGTCTGTTTTAAATAGAGCTGTGCCTCATTCACAAAAACGAAGCAAAGAATCAGTAAGGTTTATGAGTGGTAATACAAAAGCTAAAGTTATTACACTTCAAATTGATGGCTTAGTAGATCAAGAAAGGCGTCAACTTGTCGTAGATGAGTTAATTCGAGTTAAAGGAGTTATTTCTCTAACATTTAACATGAAGCTTAAAAGGTGTATGGTGAGAGCAAGAACAGAACTCCCTGTTGATGTACTAGGTAATGCAATAAATGCAACAAAAGTAATGGAAGCTTTCCAAGTTATAAAAAATGATGATGGACAGGAAAGGCTGCAAAATTTGAATATATCAGATGCTAGTAATGTAAGTACATCTGAACAATTATTACCAGATTACTTAGATGAAGATGTTTCTGTTGACTCACCTAGTAAAGAAGCACATGCAGTTGCAAGACAAAACACACAAGGTAATGCTCCTGGCTTTGGTTGGTTTGGTAGTATTGTTTCTGCTGTTAACAAAAATTTGTACTGGTGAATTTCAATTTTATAATTTGACTCTCATACTTATTTTTGTGTTTCAAACATGCTAGTTATAGTTAAAAATGAGGTATGAGATTGTAGAATTAGTCAGAGCGTAAACTTTTAAAAGTTAAAGTGTTTTATATTAAGTATAAGTCTTGTTGTATTTTTATATTAAAAATTATCTTTTTATAAGCTGAACTTGAACTTTATGTATAACTATTACTGAATAACAGTTTAAAAAGATTTTTTTATATAAAGTACTAGTTAAAAATAAGTTTATATATTTTTTAAACGTTGATTTGATTACAACTTTTTGAATTTTTTTTGTACTTAAAACATATTTATAGCTTATTTGATAATATACTTAAGTTAAATTTTTCTAATCTGCACTAAGTTTTGTAATAAAATAAATTTGAATAAGCTTGTTATTATAATTGGAGTAAAATAAATCTTAATTAGCTAAGGTTTTTTATATATACAATGATTGAGAAATATTTTTACAGTTTTTTGTTTCACTTTAGTCTAAATATTCTTTAAGAAAAAAGTTGTCTAAACAAAAATTAAAACAATATAAAGTATATTATTCAAATACTAAAATTTTAATGATAAAAATGTAAACCTTGAGTATAATTTTTACCTAACTAAAAAATTTTTATTCGGTGCTTGCTTAATTTTCGTTTATAAAATAGTTAACTTTACTTTATAAGCATTAAGTGGAAACTAGTTTCGTTATTACTATCACAATAATTTTATTGCTTAATTCGGTTAGTAAATTTGTATTTTTGGTTGTGTATAATAAAGTTAAGTGTAAATAATTTTCAATTATTTATTGTAAAATTTTGAAAGCTACTTTTTTTAAAAAGGTGTATAGTAATTAATTCAAAACTAAGTGTTAGTCTAGCATTCCAAGAATTAAATTATAGAATTCCAATGTTACGTTTTGTTTACAAATTGTACCAACTTTAAAATTAATTGTCAATTAATCGATTTTTACTTTAAAGCTACCGCATTTCGTCTTTCTTATGTTCAGTCACAGTATATGGTCATACTTTTTACATAGCGAAGTCTTATTTTACAGAATTTGTATTGAACATTAGATTGTCAGAAAAATTAAACCTTACTTTGATGTTTGTTATTTTACAGCAACTTAAATTGATAAATATTTTGAAGTATTTATGTTAGTCTACAAAGTAAAACAATTTTAAATGCAAAATGCCCAAAAAATTGAATAAAGTATTAGATGAACTTTTTACTCGTTTTTTATTGAATGCGCCTCAGCAACATAAATCTACTACATTTCGAGTATGTTTCGAATTGGAACAAGCTTATTGGTTTTATTTAGATGTTTGTAGAGAAGAAAATCCACAACTACCTCACTATAAACTTGTAGAGTTTATGAAACTGATGTATGACAAGTTTCCGAATAAAAGTCTTCCCAGACCTGATGAGCCTGATGCAAGTAAAATTCATAAATGGTTAATATTTTGCTTTAACTGCAATAATGATAATATATTTACTTTTTATTTTTAATATTTTTGAGTTTCTAATGATTTACTTGAATTAAACAAACTAAATGCTCTTATTTCTGCAAAGAAATATACATTTCTAATTTAAATAAGATTTCTTAATACTTGTTTACTTAAAAGCTTTAAACTACTTAATAAATTAAATAAGTATTTACATTTATGTTAATAACTTATATTTATCTATTACTCTTGAACATTAAAAAGCTTGATATGAATAAAATGGTAAAAGTTGATATATAAATATGTCTGAAAAAGACCAATTTAAATTTAAAAAAACATTTTCTCGCTCTTTTCCAAGCAGAATTTTGAGTGAAGTTACTTTTATCACAGGGTAGTCACACCTTTTATTTTCTAAATAGATAAGCACAAAGACATTGTATATAAAAAAATAATCATTTTATTTCCCTAATATACACACTTATTTATAAAAGTTGCTATATTTTACAATAAAGTTACGTTAGAGTAATCTACAAAACTTTTATTTTGAATCATTATTTTTCATGAATTACTTTAAAAACCTTCCTCAGCAAGTAAATTAATAACTGCAAGAACATAAATTTTAATTCAATAAAATTATAAACATAGTAAAAGGTAAAATTATAAATTAGCTCTTGTAAACTTAACTTAACTTTAGTCTGAATTTAACTGTGTTTAAGTTAAATTTTAGGCTATTATTTTAAATGCTATTTTTTATATCTAAAACTTTAAAAGTACTAACAAACTTAACAAAGCAAAATTAAGATTTATTTTAACGTATTGAGATATTTTGCTATGTCTACTAAAAAACTTAGAAAATAAAACAAATACTAGAAACTAGAAGTTGTAGACTTAACTTATTTTGACTTAGCATGAACATATTTTTAAAAGTGTAACCAAAAATTTTGAAAGTTTTTATTCAGTTTAATTAGTTATTTTTGTAGCGGTTATGTTATTTTTTCATATTTCTGGTAGCTCGTAGTTTATTTATCCATTAACTTTTTTTTAAGTCTAATTCAGAGTTAACTTTTGTGGTTGTTGCAAAAGTAATAGAAATACTTCTCTAAAATATTATTTTGATCTTGTGTATTTTTGTTGTAAAATTGTTTGAGTGCTGCTCTATCATTAGCTTAACATCATCGATGATCGTAATTTTCCTTTTATGTTTTTGGGAGCACCACCTTTGCAAAAAGAACATGATAGTCTGACCGACGTAGAACTCATCACATTCACTGTACTTTCGCATAAACTATAGATTTTACAATTCAAATAATTTTCAGTTTTGTTGTTTTTTTCGGTGTTTAATTTTTTCTACCATTCCACCTTTTCCGCCTCGCTTGCAAATAATTTTTTAACTATGATATGAACTTCCTTTGTTAGTTAAGTTGCAATTGTTTGTGATCGTTTGTATGTTACCATTATATTTGCATTTAGTTGTTTTTCTTTTTATGTTAGTCTCAATAAGTTCAAAAAGATTGTCGCCCAAACGCTTATACTTTCGTTACTTTCCTTTCTTCTTTTAATTGGTGGTCTGAACCCACTAACCTGTTGTATTCAGCATCTTAATTACTTAATCTTTACAAAAGCGTAAACTTATGCACTTAACCTTCAAAAGTTTTAGATCTTCCAACTGTAGCATATGGTATACCTATCGGGGTAAAAGGGGCCTCGGATACTATACTGTTGTTATCTATTAAAGGGGTTCGCTTGTCACTGTTAGTGGGTAGTGAGCTAGACTTACCACTTCTCTCTTTTTGACTAGGAACTTTATTATTTATAAAATGGCGTTAAATTTTATTTACTAAACTCGGTAATAGATTACCCGAATATCCCTGATTAATTAGGTTAAACTAGTAAGCAATAAACTTTATATAAAAATATATCTAATGAAAAGATTTTATTGATAAAGCATCTAATCTATCAGTAGAACAAAAAATACTGCGAAAATAATTACAACAAATAAAGTCTACAAGTTATAAAGGTTCTTATTGACTGTCAGAAGCAGAATTTTAAATGTGATGTTCTTTGTGCCCAAGCTGAAAATTAACGGAGCACATAAACATACATCATTTAGGTTTTTATAAAGAAATTTTTGATAAGTAGTTCTCTAGCGCCACTGGCGCTCATTTTAAAAACAACGAAATGTATTTATTTTGTTACACAATCACGCTCACACAGCCATCTTAATGTTATCGATTTCCTAAATACAATCGAGCGAGGGTGATAAAATATTTCATTGATATAAACCCTATTGTTAGCTGTAGGTGTTATACAATTTTAAACATAAAACCATTTTTCTATTTTCATCTATAATGTGTTTGACGTCTATAAACTCTAGTTCCTTGTTTTTACTTTAAGACAAAATTTATCTTTGATGTTATCTGTGGTTGTTCTTGTTTTTGTAGAAAATAATATCATCAATATAACGTATAAAAACTATACATGTTTTTAGGTTATTGTGACTCGTAATATTACATGGTATACTGCAATATTGACAATTGTAGCAGAATTATTATCTCCTGTAATTACTCGTTCGTTTGCAAACAAAATGTTGATCCATTTTGCAATGCTACACTTTCTAAAAAACATAGTAAGCTCGACCAAAGTCTTACTCCCCTGTTATATATAGTTCGTGCACCTTTCCATAGCATTTGACAAACTAATTTTTACGAACTCACGACTTATGTTAGGGTACAAACTGTGTACGTCTGCAGCGACAAAAAAAATATTATGGTGCCTAATACTATTTTAAGGTTTTTAATATAAATAACTCTTTTAAATAATATTTTTCTATCTTTAGAATACTCATTTACATCATATTTAAAAATATAATACTTTTGGTTTAGATAAGATGTCTAAAAAACTCTTGAAATGTTTATTATGTCTGCAGATTGAACCAGTAGAGTTGGTATTTCAAAAATGTTTATAATTGAATTTCTGATTTATTTAATTTATATGTTTTAAAAAATTGGTAAGCCTATGCAGGTTCAATACAATGAGAATTTTGGCTCATGTTTCTTAAAGTATTGAGTAAATACCGTTGTTATATTTTATTCCAAAGGCATTAAAAACTAGTGATGTACCGGACCCACAATTTCGGGTCTGGCCGGACCCGGATCCGGACTTTTTTTTCAAATCAGAATCCGGCCGGAACCGGATCCGGACTTTTTTTTCAAATTAGAATCCGGCCGGAACCGGATCCGGACTTTTTTTTCAAATTAGAATCCGGCCGGAACCGGATCCGGACTTTTTTTTCAAATTAGAGTCCGGCCGGATCCGGATATCAGACAAAAATGGCAATATCCGGCCGGACCCGGATAGTGAGTACGGTACATCATTAGTATAAACTAGCCTAAGTCACAATGAGGTTTTTAAAAACTAAAAAAAATAACTTTAATCTAATAATAAGTAGAACAGCTAGCCACAAGGTTTACAAATTTAGGTGTTATTTACAATTAAAAATCTGAAATCAAGTTCATGAACAAAATACACTAGAAAATTACAAAATATTGAAAACTGGATCAGCTCAAACTCATTCAAAATCAAAAAGAAAACTAGCCTGAGTTTTTATAAAAAACTAAACTAGCCTGAGGCAGTCCAAGATTTTATAAAATTCCCAAAAATTTTCAAACTAGCAGGGTTGCCACTGTTTAAGTCAATAAAACTAGCTAGAGTGAGTATAAACAAGCCTGAGTTAGAATGAGGTTTTTAAAAACTGAAAAAATTACTTTAATCTAATAATCAGTAGAACAGCTAGCAAAGGTTGACAATTTGGTAGTAAAGTTGTGGACTGATTGTGGCACACTTAACTTATTTGCACTACCCATCATAATTAAATCCTACCTTATTTAATTAATATCTAACAAATACTAAATTCTAACTGAGACTACTTTCTATAATCAGACACGACAGTTTTGAGTGATGAATCTTTTATATGAAACACAACAAGAAATACTAGCATATACAAAATTATTAATTACTTTGGTAACACTTTAAAAAGTGGAAGCTATTTAAATCTATATCAAAAGACTTAAAACAAAAAACTAAAAATTAAATAAAACTTTTAGTAATCAAGAAACTGTAAAATTTTTAATAAGCTATTAAACTATAAACCTGGCTTAAATATTTAAACAATTAAACACCAGTTGAAATATTCACTTTTAAAACAAAACACTACTTACAATAAGCATTCACAAAAAGTTCAAGATATTTTGTTGCTTCAAGCTGCTCACCAAACTAACTAACTGCTTACATATAAACTGCCTGTCATGTTCTGATGTTTTGTTGCATCAGTATTTAGTTTGAGACATTTCGTCATATGATTCTCATTGGCTCGTACATTCAACCGTATTAACTCTAAATATTCTCTGAGCTCAACTTTAAACAACAAATAATGCAAGTATTCATTCCAAAGTTTTCAATTTTACAACATTTGTAAAGAGTTGCATTTCTAAAATGTTTATTTCATAGTTTAAATGTAAACAAGTGTAAATTAGTCATGTGTACAAAATGAGCCACTCGGGGTAGGTGTTTAATTTTAAGTGACGAAAATGACTCTTATTAATTAACACAGGGTTTGTTTTTAAAAAAATATTTTTCAATATGCTCTTTTTTACTAACTAGATCCGGGTCCGGCCGGATCTCTGTTAGGATCCGGCCGGAACCGGATCCGGACTTTTTTTTCAAATTAGAATCCGGCCGGAACCGGACCCGGACTTTTTTTTCAAATTAGAATCCGGCCGGAACCGGATCCGGACTTTTATTTTTAATTAGAGTCCGGCCGGATCCGGATATCAGACAAAAATGGCAATATCCGGCCGGACCCGGATAGTGAGTCCGGTACATCACTATTAAAAACAAAAAAACCAATGTATACACAATTAAAATTAGTATTTAGCAAATCTCTAAATATAATTTTAAAAGACCTATTTTCATTGCTACATTATACTATATTTATAAGTTTACTGCGTGAAAATTTTTGTTCTTACAATTATCATTTTACTTGCTGAGAAAGGTTGAAAGGTTTTGAAAGTACTTGAGGCAAAAATAAAAAATCAAAATAAAAGCTTTTTAAATTTTTTTGACTTATGGTTTTTTATACTTTTAGTAAATGGTAAAGACAAAAATCATAAATAACGGTTGACATATTAGGAAAATTTAAGAATCTTTAATATTAAAAATATTATTACTGTTAAATACAGGGTTGCCACTTTACCTGGAATCCTGGAAAAAACCTGGAATTTGACAATTTAGGTAAAAATAACCTGGAAAAACCTGGAATTTTGAACAAAAAACCTGGAAATTTTAAGAATTTAAACATGTTCAGTTGTAAAATTTTGGTTTGACTCAAAAAATTTATCATATAGATTAAAAAAATTTGTCATCACCAAAAATTTTTTTATTAAAAACACATTTTAAGTAGATTTAAAGTATCTTTTCAATCTTTTTATACTGTTTAATACTGTTTCTTAACTTAAATTTTACTTTAAACTAATAATAAGCCCAAAAATGTGTACTTCTAAAAACCTGGAAGAAATTTGAAAAACCTGGAAAGAATTTTGAAAAAACAAGTGGCAGCCCTGTAAATATAGGATTTGTAAATTTTAACACATTTAAAAACATCTCTATATGTACAAAATATGATTTTTTTAGTTAGAATAAGTTTTTAAATGTTGAGAATTATAGCAGCCCTGTGTACTTAAGTCTATTATTTACTTTTTTTGTATTAAGGTATAGTTTTACGTTTTTGTTTAATTATATTAATATATAGTGTATTAAAGTTAATTATTTTTATAGATTTCGCAAGTTAAGTTTTTAAATCATTTTGCACACAATAGTTTTTTCTAATTTTTTTTAACAAAAAGTAAAAAACTTCTTACATATAAATATTTAGGAAAATAATTTAGTTTCTAATTTTTTACCTCTTATAGTCAAGGTTCCCAAAAAACTAGGAAAAATCTTGAATTTTAAACAATTTTAATTTTCATTAAACATGTGAAATAATCAAATTTCGATTATATTTGAATGGTATATCAAAAGCTATAGTTTATTTTTGTCTCATTATTACTTTTTTATTATTATTAAGCACATTTAAAGTTGCACTACAGTATTTTTTGAATATTCTTATACTATTAAAGACACTTTTTTACCTTAAACTTAATTTTTTACTAAAAGTGGACAAACAAACTTATCATTCAAAAACATTGATGAAATTTAGAAAAGTTAGAAAAAAGTTTCAAAAAACCTTTAACAACCCTATATATCAGGGTTGCCAAAAAACCTGGAATTTGACAATTAAGGATAAAAATCCTGGAAAGACCTGGAATTTGAGAAATTTTGAAAAAAACTGAAATTTTTAACATGTTCAATAGTAAAATTTCGATTTGACATAAAAAATCTATCATATAGATAAGAAAATTTTGTCATTATCAAAATAAAATTTATTAAAAAACACATTTAAATTAGCTTTACAGTATCTTTTCAATGTTTTTATACTATTTAACTGAGTTTCTTACCTTGAACTTAAATTTAAACTAAAAATAGATACAAAAATGTGTAATTTTCAAAACGTGGAGAAAATTTGCCAAAAACATTAGGCAACCCTGTATATATTATCTTGAGATAGTTTAGTATTTTCCTATACATAATTTTAATTTCATAGCATTTTACAGGTAGCTCTAATATGTGTAAACATTTTAATTACAAAAGTTTGTAATGTTTACACTTTTACGAAATCGTTTAATTGTTTTTGGCATATTAGGAATATATATCCTACAAAAAATGTAAAGTTATAATAAGATTACATTTTATAATAGATATATTGCAGTATCGTAATGTAATTTTTTTATCGATTCTATTTAGCTTTTGTCGAAAGTTTTAGAACGCCTAATTCTCAATGGTTTTTCATTATTTCAAGTATAAACATTTTCTCATTTAAACTGTTTTGATCAGCTTATATTATTGTACAATAAAACGAACTTAAGTTAGTGCTAAATTTTTCAAAATAAAATAATTTTATAAATAATAGTATTAGAAGCACCAAATATAGAATACCAGAGTTTTTTTCAACGTTTTATCTAATGTGTTCATAGCTGAACTTTGATAACTAAATGTTTATAATCCTTTGATTTTTACAGGTACCAAAATGAATTGAGAAAAGTTCCTACATATGGGGTGATTATGCTAGACTGCAGTTTAAATAATGTGTTGCTTGTTGAGGCTCATAAAAGTGGAAGATGGAGCTTTCCTAAAGGCAAAATTAATCAAAAAGAAGAACATATAGATTGTGCAATTAGGGAAGTTAAAGAAGAATGTGGAATTAATATTACTCCTTACCTGGATCCTAATAAGTTTTTTGTCAATCACAGAAATAGTTATATTAAATCCAAACTGTTTTTTGCATTTAATGTGCCACATTGTGACTTTTCTGCATCTTATAACATGGAAGTCCGCAGTTACAAATGGTGGTCCATTCAAGAATTGTTTGACATATATAAAAATAATAACAACTATAAATTTGAATTAGTTTACCCGTTTTTACATGACATAAAACGGTACTCTGACAATAGAAAGAAAATTCGTAAAAATAAAGGTAAAAGTATTCTTGCTTTAATTGACAAGAGTGCTACCAGTAAAACAAAACTTACAAATGGACAAAATAGTAAAAGAAATTGTTTTACACCTAAAAAATTACAACAACTTTATCAAGAAAATACCAATTTAGCTCGGTCACTTACAAGTCCTTTAAAAATCAAATCTGAAGTCAAACAAAACCACGACGTAAATAAGCTATCAAATACTGATAGCTTTTCATGTACTCAAAATAAATTTCTTTTTGATTCTTTAGACTTGACTAAGTTTATTCCTAGAAGCTTGAATTTCAATACCAAGTTTGGCAACATTGTTGTTACTTTAAATGAAGACTAGCTTGCAATGATTTTACTTAACTTAAAAAAAACATTAATTAGTTTCATAATAGTAAATCAACTACTTAAATTTTTTTTAAATTCAAGTATTTAGAAACTTGTACATTTTGCTAAGAAATTTATAAGGTTTTTATTTTATTCTATTTTGTTAAAGTTTAATCTTCAGTCAATTAAGTAATAATATTTGTAGCGATAATTTCATGTTTGCAAAATTGTACTTTTTTTTACTTTTATGTTAAATATGAAATCTGAGGTATTTATCGTGTTTAAAATTATTTTTTTAACAATAATATACATTTGTAGCCTACTAAAACTATACAGTTAATTTTATACATACAAGAAAAACGTAAATCTGTTTTAAGAAACCCAGTTGTTATAATTTTTTGGGATGTTCATTGGTTTGTAATTACCAAGCATTTATTATAAAGTAGTATAGTTATTGTATCTTTTTTAACAGCATGATATGTTAAATGAATTAAACTTAAGGTACATACATATTTTTTAATTCAAACTAAGTAACCTTAGTTATCCAACTATAATTTTTTTTACATTAATAGTGTTATTTAGGTAAAAAATGGTTACTAGGCTATCTCCTATCAAAAATGTTTTCAAGTCAATTTTAAAAGAATTTGAATTCAAACATCAAATTGGAACACCCGCCTATAGTTTTCTAGTTCAGAAATACAAGAATAATGAGGCTAGTAACATTTGATATTTATAAAAGTTGACAAATACTAGTTGGAAAGAGTACTTAAATTTTTAATGATTTAATTTAGTAGTTAGTATCTCAGTTGATTTCATAGGTAAATATTAACGAAGTTTTTAATAAAAATCCGAAAAAAACAGGTCTGTAATTGTAAGTATATCAATAGTTTTAAAAGTATTCATTTACTCGAAATTTATCTGTGGTTTAATAACACATTTCTACTTAGTCTAAAAAACATAATTAGACAATAAGAAGTTATAAATAAATGTGTTTTTCAAAACTTAAATAACACACATTTATAGTTAAACTTATCTATATATCTTATACTCATTGAAGTACTTGTATATTTTTCATAACAATAAAAACTAATTTAGCACAGAAAAACGTATATAATTTTAAGTATTAAAAGTGTTTTTTTTTTTAGTTCTGGTCGATAGCGCTCGACAAGTTAAATTGGAGTTAAGTATTTATTAGATTATATAATAACCAAATATGTTTAGACGACTGTTTCGTATATGAGATATAACATCCCATATACTCCTCAGTAAAGCTATAGTTTATTAAAAAAGGTTAATAGAAGTTTAGAATTTAAATGTTTTAAAGTATTATGACGTAATAATAATGAAGGTTTTTGTTTATTATCTAAAGCAAGTTAAGTTTTTAAAAAAAGCTGATTTTTGTATTGTTACTGGTTCAAGAATTTGTACATTTTGAAAGGTTTTGTTAGAAAAATGTTTTAAACTGTAATTTTAAGTAGATATTTTGATTGTACAAATTTTTAAACAACTATCAATTTGTATTGTAATGTCCATTTAGTTTAGCTTATAGCGTTTTAATTTGTTTAATGTACATTCAAAGCATTTGAATTAAACTAAGCTCAAAATTTTATATAAAGTAAAACTTTTTTGTTTGTTTCTTTTTAACAAATTTTTACAGGTTACTTCAGATAAATACTGTAGAGGTGAAATTGCTGCTTCTATAGATGCTAGAAATTATTTAAGTCTTCTCAATAGCACTCGCTTGTATGATGAACTAATTGAAAAATATCATGTGTCACAAAACGAAGAAAATATTAAAAAATCTGCTGCACGCGTTGGACTTCAGCTACCTAAACAGTATAAAGAATTTTAAAACAAATTTAGTCCTTATTCGTATTGAAAAAAATCCTTTATAAAAAAAATATATTTAGTATTTTACAATTTCGATTAATTTTTAGTATAAATTTAGGAAAAAAATTGTTAAAAATAATAATAATAGAAATATTGTGAACAACAGGGTTGATGCTTACTCAGGAAAATTCGGAACTTGAACATATTTCTTGCTATTTTATTTTTGTGAATAACTACTTTTTGCTATAAAGAATGTTAACGAATAAAATTAATGAATTGACAAAATTATATATATTTAAGACTTTTCTTTCTTGAAATTAGAGTAAATTATATATTAAAATTGTTAAATTTTTTTTTTAACAAAAATTTTAAACAAAAGTTAGTATTTATCTAAAATTACCCGGAGATGAGTATTTTAAGTACAGTTAAAAAATAAAATTACGGTCAATATTATGTTTAAAATGTTTTAGAATATTTTGTTTTATATTTAGAGCTTTTTTTTATTATTTATAATTATTAACGTTTCAAACTTAAATTGACACAATGTTATACTGAAGCTATATATTTATATGATTCCATAGTAGAATATATGTTAAAATAGTTTTTTTTGAAAAGTTGAAAATTATTTAAAAAAAAACATATTTTGTCCTTGTAGTGTATAGTAGTTTAAAGCATCTCTTAACTACCGAGAGATAAATTACTGTAGCTTATTTATTTGTTCTTTTAACCATCTTTTAAAGAAAAAATTGGTATCAAACTGAATTTTTAGCGAATAAACTCTTAAAAGTGACATTGAAAGTTGTAAGTCTATGTTTTTGATACTTTATCTGATGATTTTAATTGAGTGAGCAAGTCTGAAGTCGGTAGCATCAGCTACTAAGTTAGTAAAAAAATGTTTTTATTTATTTGTTCTTTATGGTAAAATAACACTAGTCTCAAACTCTACCCTTTGTAATGATAATCATTTTCTGAGAAAAAGTGAGTGCTTAAATTTATCTGCCTCATTATTTAACTTTTAGTTAACTGAAAATAAAATTAAAACTTTCTTTAATACAAATAAAAAACCACTAAGTGTGGAAAAATCATGAAGCTCAAATCCCCAACCAAGTGTTTACCGGCGCTACAACTAAAAGTCTAACCATGAACTAACTAACTAAAAGTGAACCCAAAATCAGTTATTGACAAACCACATTAAACTGTTATTATAGCAAACACATTAACCTTTGTCGACTATCATAATAAAGAACTGAAAATTGTTTTACTGTAAAGGTTCTGAATCTTTTAAAGTAAATAAAAGTTGAAAAAAATCGATAAAAACAAATAAGAAAGCAGTAAACATACAAAATGCTTAACAACAAACAAATTTAGATAAAGCTCTATTCTTAGGCACAAAGCTTTTTTATAGGTTTTTACAAGCAATATTTTTAAGGGTTTTTTAAATCTCAAACTATTTTTTTCGCTTAACACTATATCAATTTGTGTAAAATGGCAAAAAGAATGTTTATAATGAAACTTGAAAAATTTTAAGGTTATTAAGCAGTAAAAAACGCGAAAACTACTTAAGTTTAAAAACTCGATGCAGAAAACAAACAAAATTAGTTTTCAAAAAGATCTATTTATAAATAAAATTTAAAAACTCCAAGCTAATTTTTTTTTAGTAACGATCCTAGCGAAGAAAGTTCGCTAGAATAAGTACTGTGAAAATCTGTTTCTATTTAATAAAAAGAAGTTTTCGAAAATTATATTTCCGCTTGACCCCTTTTTTAAGCCTATTGTGTTGTATTAAACAATATGGGAATAAATAAAAATTACGTATGAAAATTTTACAGAACTGCTAATATTGTGTATATATCAAAAAAATTACTTATTGACCATCATAACAAACTTGATTTCTAATTATTATTTCTTAAGCAGTCAAAACAAGTTTTGGTCATTTCAATGACGCTATTTTATTAAATGTTTTACTATCTGTTTCTGGTATACTATCAAAATCCACCCGAGTTTTTTTAAATAGTTTATTATTTATTTTTCACTGTTACCCCTTACCCTCGATCGGTTAGCGGTTCTCGAATTTGACTGGGTGAATTTTAAACGTGTCCCCTGTTTCTTTACTAACTTATCTAAATGTTATTTACTGTTTTGAATTTATTTGACAAGGTCAGCTAACGCTCACCGAAACCAGGTAATAAACCAAAGCAGTGCATAAACATTTGTTTTATTATATTTAGCTCTTTACACTGTAAGTTGAGCATCTTTTTTGCAGTCAATTTCAATAGTACAGCAAGGCCCCTAATAATAGTTGAGCCACCTTCAATTGACTCAAAGTAACAATGGCAGCATATGAGAAGCTGAACTTTAATTATTCGACTAAGAACATTCCTTTATGCAACAAGACAGAATACAAATTAAAGTTAATGGAAAAATTAGAAGTTTCTGTAGACGAATTAGAATTAAACTCTAGTTTTGCACCAATGATGAAGATAGCACAGACATGATAGAAAACAAAGAAACATATGGTTTCAAATCAAAATTTACACCAAAGCAACCTGAAGAACTCAAAAATTTTGAAAATGAAATGTTCGATCTGATTAATCAAGCTAAATTTAGAAAATGTAAAGACAAATTCCAACAAGAACTAAAAAAAGACTTGAGAAAAATAGGCAAGACCAAAAGCCTAATAGTACCAGCAGACAAAACAAACAACTACTACAAGGTTCCTAAATTAGAATACGACAGTCTATTACTAAAATAAATTAGAAAATCATACAAAAAAAGTGACAAAACAATTACGAATGAGATAAACAATGAAGCCAAAGAGATAGTAACAAATCTTAAACTTGAAAAGAAACTAGTAAACTACTTACCTAAACAACAATGCTATAAAACGCTAAAAGACAACAAAAAGGATTTCGCCAGCAATCCCAAAACAAGATAAATAAATCCTAGCTATTCAGACATGGTCAAATTAGCAAATGTATAATTGACAGAATCAACACTGTCTTAAGAAAATCAACCAAATACCTCCAATGGCGAAGTTCTCAAGAAGTTCTAAACTGATACAAAAAGCTTAGAAAATACGAATACAAGTTCATGAAGTTTGACATTGTGGAATTTTACCCATCTATATCAGAAAAATTACTAAGTAAAGCTTTAGCTTAAGCGAACAAGAAATAAAGATTATCTTAAACGCATCTAAATCAGTATTGTATAATAGAGAAGAAGTTTAGGTAAAAAGAAAAAGTAACACAGAAGAGAATAAACTTTTCGACATCACTATGGGAGGAAAGCATGGAGCGGAAATATGCGAGCTAGTAGGTCTTTATATACTACATAAACTCAAGAATGCGCTCCCAAATCTAACAACAGGACTTTACCGCGATGATGGTTTAATTGTCATAGAATAAAACAAAAGTAATGTTGATATAGAGAAGATTATAAAATGTATGCACAGCATATCAAAAGACATGGGAATAAAATTAGATATCGAAAATCCTTCACGTAAAATTAACTATCTAGACCTAAGCTTCAATCTATACAACCACACATTCCAACCATATAGAAAAGAGAACAGCAAAATTATATATATTAATTCAAAGTCCAACCACCCTCCAGCAATACTGAAGCAAATTCCAATAATGATAGAAGAAAGACTTTCCAAAAACTCTAGCAATGAAAACCTATTCAATGAAATAAGTAAAGATTACAATGACGCAATAAAGTTAAGTGGCTACAATTACAAAATAAAGTTCAAAGGCGAAGATGATGGAAATAAACGGCCTAGAAAAAGAAAAATAATATGGTTTAATCCACCATACTGCAAATCCATAAAAACAAACATTGGCGAGAAATTTCTCCAAATAATAAACAAATACTTTGGAGTAGACAGTAAATTCAAAAAATACTTGAACAAGAACAACATCAAATTAAGTTACAACTGTTTACCAAACGTTGAGACAATCATAAAGAATCATAACAAGAAGCTCACAAATTGCAACAAGAATAATGAAGATGAAGCATGTAACTGTAGAAACAAAGAGAAATGTCCTTTGAAAGGCGGTAACTGTAGAGCAAAAAATGTCATATACCAGGCCACAGTAAAAAATGACAATGCAACTAAATCATATATTGGTCTAAGCGCCAACCAGTTTAAAAAAGAGTGGCAACCCACAGAACAACAATAAATAGCAACCCAGAAGATATAAATTATATGCAATACAAACAAGCAACTGAACTATCAAAATACATCCACACATTGAAGAACGAAAATAAAAATTTTGAAATATCTTGGACAATACTAGAAAAAGAATACAAATCAAGACCCAGAATAGAAACATGCAGGCTGTGCTTGAAAGAAGCATTAATAATCCTTCAAGCAGATACAGATTGTATTAATAAAGATCAGAAGTTATGAGTTCTTGCAGACACTGGAACAATTTTTTATTCATTTATTGGAATGAATCTAAGACCTAATAATTTAGATATAAATAGCATTAAAAACATCTGTTAGTTTTTTTAAGAATTTTGTTAAGAATTTGTTGTGTTTTCGTTTATATTGCATTTAGTTTATTTTAAACTTTTTCATTTTTATTAATTAATACCAATATTAAGTTCACCCAATTATGCATTTTTCATTAAAATTTGAATAATTAATGTTTATTTTTTTACGCATCAATGAGTTCAGATTCACATTACTGCCAATGTCTAAATGTTATTTACTGTTTTGAATTTATTTGACAAGGTCAGCTAACGCTCAACGAAACCAGGTAATAAACCAAAGCAGTGCATAAACATTTGTTTTATTATAACTTATCTACATAAATGCTTGTAAACTTTATATTTCTATGAAAAATTGATACTTTTAAAACTACACCTAACCATTGCAAGTTTTTAACTTTTTATTTGTGGCTGTATAATTTAAGAGTGAATGTCAAATGCAAAACTATCTAGCATAGTTCGTAAAATTAAAACCAGGGTTTTTAGTTCTCCTTTTCATAATCGCTCCTTTTCAGAAAATTATCGCCCTACTTTTTACAAACCCTTAAAATAACTATTTTAAGCTTTTTATTATCCTTAGTACACTGTACTCAAGATCAATTTTGTTTTTAATTTCAACCGCTAGAGTATCTAGTGTAGGTTTTGAATTTCCCGTGAAATGTATCGAAGTACGTTGGGCAAAAGTTTTAGCTAGCAATTTCTAGGGTACGCATGCCGATTTTTGTCTCGACCGACAAAAAAGGTGGATCGTAAATTATAATATGATTTTTCTTTACCAGCGTTGTGCTTTTTAACTCGTGCTTGTGACCTCCCTTACTTAATGCTTCCATGAAGTGTTCTTTTGCTCTACTTCAGGAGTTTCAATCTTTAGATATAACTGTCATATAAAGTGAAAACTACTGTTTGGAATCAAAACGAAAAAAATGAACATTTTAATACCAAGAGGAAAACTAAAAAATAAATAAAAAATAACTTTATTAAGCCACGTATTTTTTGTAATGGAGAAAAACATGAGAATTAAACCCAAGTTTCAACATTAAATAAACTATTTACTATATATAAAAATGAATAGCTGTCAAATTTGCACGAAGGGACATAAGTGCACGAGGGCAAAAAATTGCACGAAGACACTTTTGCACAAGCAGACAATTTTAAACGGAAACATTTTTGCACGGGTTGAATTTTCATTTATTTTATTTTTCTAGTTTATTATTAATATTTTATTTTAGTATTTTTCTTTTTTTTTATTAACACTGTTAGTCCTTAAGCTTAACCCTTACCCTCGGTCGGTAACTTACTTTTTTTCTATCACTGTTACCCCTTAAGCTTAACCCTCGGTCGGTAGCTTTTTTTTTAATTAATTTATTTTTGTTTATTAATTTTTCTTGTTTTTTTTTATAATAATTTTTATTAGTATTTTTTTATTTTTACTATCACTGTTACCCCTTACCCTTGGTTAGTAACTTTTTTTTTCTTTTTAATTTTTTATTTATTTATCTTCGTGCAATTATGTCACCTCGTGCAATTTTAACCAGTTCCCTATAAAAATATATTATACTAACATAGCTTAATAACATAAAAATAACATAACTTTTATTTTACACTCATTATTATATCTCAAAGTACTTTCAAAACTTCGTCGGCAAGCAAATAGAATAGTAACAGGAGGAACATAAAAGTTTATGCATATAGAAAATTTTTAAAAAAGCCAAGTATAACGTAAATATATAAATTTAACTTTTACAATGTATAACTTTAAAACTATTAGAAATAACAAAGCTTATTGTTGTCTCTAGTTTAAACCCGAAAAGTCAAAGGAAAGGGACTAAAAAAAAACTTAAACTTTTAAATTTTGACTTATTAAACGCGTTAAAATAGTTTTTAATATTTCTAATTAAAATCTTCAAAAAGAGCGATTAATGGGTTTAATATATATGTTTATTTAACAAACAAAAAAACGAATAGAAAAACAAAAAAAAAATCTCAGAAATGTAGTTTAAACCCGAAAAATTTAAATCAAAGGCAAGGACTAAAATGAAACTTAAACGTGTTAAAATGTTTTTAAACATTTCTGACTAAAATCAATAGAGCGGTTTATAAGTCATGTGTATATATGTTTATTGAACAAAAAAATGCTGAAAATTATTTTGGTCCGAGGACCTTGGTACACAAAAAGACCTCTCGGTCATCGAGTCGTATACTTAACTTTAATCAAAATTATAATGAGCTAACAGCCAAAAATTTAAACTCTAAAATGAAAAACTCTATCAAAAATAAGACTATTAAACTTTACAACATTAAATATTTTCCTAAACAAAAATATTCAAAAAACAAAAGTATTATATATAATAGTATCTAACATTAAACAAACATAAAGTACAATTGAACTTTACGTTAAAAGGTAAATTTTTAACCTGAAATGTTTTCAAACATAATATTTATCAATAATTTTAACAAATAATTTAACCTTTTTTTTTTGGTGTGATTTTAGAAAATAAATAAACTTAAAGTTTAAAAGTATGTTTTAGAACTTTGATTCTACTATTTTAACATATTAAAAATTAAGTAACTAGAAAATAAAGATATAAACTTTAAGAAAATAAAAAAACAAAACTTTAATATTAAAAAAAAAAAATTAAATTAAAGCTGTGTAAAAAACTATGCTTAAACTAAATAAAAAGAGAATAAGTATCGTTTTTTATTTAAAACTATTAGTTTTTACAAACTTGAATAAATATCTAGATCTAAGAGTTTAACCAAACCAAAATGATAACTTAAACAAGCAAAAAAATAGTTCAGATTGTAAACTATTTTTCTTTGTAAAAACAAAATAAAAAGCAATAACAATCATAAAATAAGTCAACCTATTACCTATTTTAATTTTTATCATCACATTATGGTTTAAACACTATTGTCCTGGACTTAAAATATTATTATCCTGGACATAACGATAAAAGGTATCCGTGGTATACGACTCGATAAGCGAAAAGTTTTTTTATTCACCAGGTCCTAGGACCAAATATTTTGAGCGCTCTATTTTTGTCGTTCAATAAAGAATATATTTAAATTTTTTTGAAAAAGTATATATAGAGATTAATAAGTTTATTTACACAGATAAAATGTAGAATTTTTAATGAAATATTTTTCTAATGCACTAATACTCATCTTAAATATACATCAAAAATGTATAAATACTTAATATTTATCAGATGAAAAATAAATACTAATATTATACTTATAAATTAACAAACATTATCCCTTTCATCTTATGTAAACTTTATTTGATTAGTAGATCATTTAATAGAATATCTTTCAGTTTAACTTGGATTTCCAAGATAACCTTGGTCTTTAAAATTAATAGGTAGGTCTGTCCAAAGCTTTTACTACCTTGATAAGCTAGTGATTTATGACCATATTTGTGATTATTTTATGGTAAAAAAAATTGTTTTTGAAGACCTTGTTGAATGGTTATGTACTTTTAAGTTTACTAACATTTCCCGACCGCGCACAATTCCCACCCGCACGACTCCAACTTGATCAATTCCCATCCGGTTCAAATCCCACCCGATCAGTTCCCACCCGAACCAATTCCCACTCGATTAATTACCACCAGAGTTGCTTATCACTTTTGCAAGGATCTTTTCTTTTTGTACGGTATTGTTTTCATACGGGCTACATTTTTGCACGAAGCGTCACTTTTGAACGAGTATCCACCTTTGCATGACGTCACTTTTGAACAAGTAGTTATTTTTATACAGATGACATTTTTGCAAAGTTTAAAACTTTATCAATATAAAACTATACTTAAAATAAATTAAACTAAACTGAATTTAAATTTAATGAACTTTAAAAAAATCAAGTAAATCTGAAGCTACATTTTAATTTCTGTTATACAAATCTTTTTTATTTGATATAAAGTATATTAAAATCAAAATAAACTTATTTCAAAACTAAAGTTTAAAAAAAAATTAATGGTAACTAAAATATTTTTATAAGTAAAGTATTTAGAAAATTATTAAAAAAGTCATAAATCTTTGCTTGTATAATTTTTTTCAATTTTTTTAATAGAAATCTGTTCAAAGAACACTATAACTTTCTTTGAAGTCAAAAATACAACATAAAATGCATAGCACACAAAAAAAACACACACAAACCAGGATTTTTGACAATGAAGCTAAAATATATTCTTTTAAGTTTAATTGCACAAATATCAAGAGTCTTTAAAAAAAAATTAATTGAATTTTTCTTAGTAAAGTAAAACAGCAGTTAGATAGTTTTACTTATTTTTAGCTAGTTTAACATTATAGTAGTTTTAGTGCTCTTTATTTTTTTTATGTTCAAATTATCATTTGCTTAAACTTGTATGTTAAGGTCTTTTAGTGAGTGTTAGTATTTTAACATAAAAATAAAGTTTAGTCTAAAAAATGTTTTAAAGTTTTTTAGTTTATAACTGTTTGCCCTGTATCGTGTGTAAGTGCAGTTTTTAATCAATAAATAAAATATACTACTCTTTGTTACATAATTTGTATCAAGATTCGTGTGTAAATACTGTTATACATCTTTATTACATTAAGTTTATGTCTTAAAACTTTAATCTATCGTACAACTCAGAAGTTATTTGTTGTAGAATGTATGTACTTGTTCTATTGTGTCTTTTGGTTTTTTTTCTTTCGATATACAAGAAAGTCGATGTAATTTTAATTATTCATACTTATCAAGTCAAAAAATAAAGATAGGCTATAACTATCCAAACTTATTTATATTCTTTTTTTGAACTGTTTTAGCAAGTAGTAATCATAAAAACTCAAACTAAGTTTATAATATGGTATAAGTTTTGTAGGTTAAATTACAATTTGAAAATAAGTTGTATTGTTTTTATTGTTAGCTGATAACTTGTTTTGAAAAGTTATAGTGTTATCGGACTCTCTTTTGAAAAAAATTGTTGCTTTAAAAGTGTATAATTTAGTGCGGATGTTCGTACCCGGTAAAATAAAAACAACAAGGAATATATAAGTAAAAACAGTAACTAGACATGAAAACAAATTAGACCAAAAAACAAAACTTTAAAAAAGTAATTTTTTCCTGATTCATCCGTAATTTAATAATGATTAATTTTTGATATACTATTTTAGTCTACTTATAACTTTTTTAATTAGCTTTTAGTTAGATTTAGTTTTATTCTAATTTTACATTTAAGTAATTTTAATTTATGTTCAAGTTTAGGTTTACATTAATACGTAGTTAATGTTGAAACAGTTAAAATTTACATTTAATACAGTTTTAGTTTTTTTTATGAACATCTTTCGATAAGTTTCGTCAACTTAAGTTTTATCAAATTTTTGAAAAAAGTCAGCCGTGCAAAAGTGACGACTAGCGCAATATATCGCATCAGTAAAAAAATTATACCATGCAGACAGAACACTTTGTGCAAAGTTAAGTCATTAAAAAGTTATATTTTGTGGAAAAGTGATACCTATGCAAAATAACTCTTCGTGCAAAAGTGATTCGGGTGGAACTTTATTCGGATGGGAATTGATCGGGTGGAAAATGATAGGGTGGAATTGTGCGCGGGTTAGAACTGAACGGTTCTCGTACTTTAGTTATACTTTTAAAGTAATAATTGAAATTTACTGGTAAGAAATCATTTATAAATTTGAACATAAAAAATCCAAACTTGTATTTGAATAAATTTACAACATTTAGTATTTTTTGTTATTTTTTAATTACATCACTCTCGTTTTACTATTTATAGTAAATGAGCTTGAGTGCTTTATTTATCAGTAAATTTATTTCATTAACTTTTGTTTTATTAGTTCTGCCCCAGCATAACAGACCATACCTTATATAGCTTATAAAAAGAGATTTAAAGTGAAGTATAAAGACTTTTAACTAAAAAAGTACTTTTTTTTAACACCAATTGCCTTTAATAATTTACACTTTAACATTTGAATGTGCTCTGCCGAACTTAAATTATTATCTATTTTTATTCTTAAGTGCTTGTAACTTTTATTATTTTTACAACTGTTTTACCTATTTTGACTTCAAATTTTTTTTTTTCTAAGAAATTGTTTAACTAGATGAAATACTATACTTCTAGTTTTAACTATTCAAATATATAAATTTAAGCGTTTTCTAACAAAGATCCGAGCGAAACAAGTTCACTAGAATATATGATATTAACAAATCTAACAGTATTCTTTCTTTATTACACTAACACAGAAACATGTTTTAGTGTAATAAAGAAAGAGTACTGTTTAATTTGTTTTTATTACTTACATAAATGGCCTCAGTAGCAATAATACCTTACTATGTATGACATTCAATAAAAACACATATTTACAAGTCAGTGAAAACCTTAATTTAAAATTTCATAAATCTTAAGTTGGCTTAAAGCATAAACTTCAGTTAAATATATAGAAATCTAGAAGTTTATGCTTTAAGCCAACTTAAGACTTATGAAATTTTAAATTAAGGTTTTCACTGACTTGTAAATATGTGTTTTTATTTAATGTCATACATAGTAAGGTATTATTGCTACTGAGGCCATTTATGTCACCAGTTTCTTCGAAACTGCCTCTGCCTCGGCAGCTCCGAACCAAGATTGATAGTAGACTCAGAGCAACTTACTTTGGTCCGAGACCGAGTGCGGGGTGGTTTGATCGCCAAAGCCTTTCTTAGGGCTTTAGCGACATGTTTTATCAATAGTTATATTTAAATGAGTCACTTTAAACTTAAAAAGTTTATCATTTTAGGGTAAATATTTATTATGTACAAAATAGTAAACACAATTAAACAAGGAAAAGAAACATCTCCTGGGTTCCTTCCTTGTTGTGCTACTACGGGCTGATTGCTCAATTCTCGTACTTTACGTCAGAGTGGCTCGTCTTTAGTACGAAAAATAGTAATAAAAGTACGAAAAATGTTCTAACAAAATATAAAGTTAAAAAAAACTTGTCTGTTGCAATGTAGCTAAAGTTGATGCCACCGTACGTGTGGGCTTACTTGACAGGAAAATGGTGCTCGAAAGTTGATGCTGGATACTCCACTAGAATGGTGCCAATATGTGCGTGGGCTGATTAGTCAAAGCTTAGTGTCTGTCTGGGTAATTGTTTTTGATGCTGTAGCTTCAGCTTTGTAAAATGGCGCCGATCGTTCAAGTTTGAGAGCGATAGAGTAACGCTCGTGATTCTTGATGACGAAAACTGACTTAACTCGTCATCTGGTTAAGCGTTTTTATACTTGCTTCCGCGTATTCGTTGTGTAATCTAACCCCTTTTGAGACCATATATGGCGATCTTTGGCGCATTTGATTGACGTGTGATTTAACAATTTTTTGAGCTAATATACATGAAAGTTATATTCTTTCATCGAGTTTATCAAGAGTCTACTTTAGTTTAATACTCACAAACAAGTTTTTCTAGTTCAATCAAAAAGTCGTAAATATAATTAGAACTAATTTAAATAATTTTATATGTGAAAACTTGGTTTTTAATGTTAAAGTCTTGTTTATTTTAATAAAATTAATTTTATTACAGATTTATTTGAATTATTGAATTTTGGACACTTTAAGCAAAATAAGTAAGATTTTGCACGAGTGTCCTACAGTATCGTCTGCAAAATTCAAAACTTCTAAGCTAGTATTGTTTTGTGGATCATTAATATGTATTAATCAATTAATTAATATGTAACATATAAGAAATAAAAAGAGGTCCTTAAAATGAACCTTGTGGTACTACTGAGTCAATTTTTTCACATGTTGATCCATACCCACAAAAATTAACATACTGTTCCTTTTCAGCTAAATAAAATTTAATCAACAATTGCATTTTCCATGTTACGCAATAATGTTCTAATTTGATTAGCGAAATCATTCTATCAAAACTGTCAAATGCTTTACCTAAACCAAGTAATACTGCACTTACACTGCTTCTCCCTTATCAAACCAGTTCAGAACCTCTTCTAAAACTCAGACAAAGCCATAGTGGAAAAATGGTTCTCTCGAAAACCAAATTGTTAAAAATGTTGTTTATAGTTAAAAACTGTATAAACGGATGTATATTACTTCTTTAATTATTTCAATTTAGTTAAATACTACTAAGATTGGTATATGGTTACATGGTAATTTTTTTTGATTATGTTTGAATATGTAGTTAAATAATGGAATTACCTATGCTAGCTTTTAACTTGTCGGATACTTACTTTCATAATATGGATTAATCAATTTACGTATAACTTTGAAGACAGGACTGTTAATTTTAAATGAGAAATTATCATAACCATTGTTTGAATCCAAGTTGTATATAATTTTAAATATTTCTAATTCTGTTGCATCTAACCAGAAAAAATTGCTACTTACATTTTTGATTTTAGTAGCTAAGTTAAAAGCATCACTTTTTTTTGTACAGGTCTGTAACCCTATATTAGCAAAATGAATATTTAGTTTGTTAACTATATCCATTGGTTTAGTAAAAAAAATCCTTTATATCTAGCTGGTGTGGGAACTGGTTTTAAAATTTTTCTTATTAGTTTTGTTATTTATTATTCTCAAAATTTTAGGTGTATTTTTATTAGAAGTTATAGGCATTTTTTCATAGTATGCCTTTTTCAATATTGTTTAAATTTTTGTTTCTATATTTTCTGTATTCTTGACCTTTAATTAGTTTAATAAAAATATTTTCGCAGATATTTTTGTATATTTTAGTTTTTTTATGGAATTTAGTATGGAATTAGTAACCCAAGGTTCTGATTTCAACTTTAATTTAGCTTTGGGTTATTTTGTACTAGGAACATTTTTGTGCGTTATTTCTCTAATTTTTCCTATAAAGTTGTTTTGTTTTGTATCAATATTACTTTCAGATTAAATTAATTTATTAGTTTCACGTTCGCTAAAAATAAGTAAAGCATCTGCTAATGGTTTTGGTATTAATAATTCTTTTAATCTTGGGAGTACAGAGCTTATTTACTTATCCGGACATGTTCGGTGAGATTTTTCTGTAAACATGTCCGGACAAGCATTTTTCCTTGGAGTTTGAGATCATTAGTATACAATTTAACAATTATTAGTTTTTTAATTCTCGGTTCACTTTTTTTCAAGTTTTACCAAGTAGTTAATATCTACTAATACTATATTCCATATGATTTAAACTTGAGTTTAATATTTATATTAACGAACTTATTAAGCAAAAGATTGTTTACAAAATAAAGTTTAAAAACATAAGTATTTTCCTTGGCTAAAGTTTATATGTTTGACAAACAACTATAACCATAAAAATACATTAATTTGAAAACTAATATGAAGTCAAAGTAACAGAAATTAAGCACTTAATCTTTTTAAATATAATATATGTTAATGCAAAAAAAATTTTTAAACACGGCTTACATTAGTTACTTAACCATAGTTTATTTATCTATAATAAACAACAAAATATTCAAATTAATCAATTATGTCTTTTACCTTAATAGTTAATTATAATTTTCAATTTTTAGAATATTTAGAAAATAAAAAGGTTCTTCTGAAACTCATTCAAAATCACGACGATCAATACGTTTGTTGAGATCAATGCCTTCTAATTTTTTCACTGAATGCCACACATACTTCGTATTAGGTAGTGGACTGATAGTCATAGTCTGTGTAAATATTATATTAATTTTTACATTTTACTTAACAGATCATCAAAAACTATACAAATTTCTATAGTAGTCTATAAAAAAATTTGCTTAACTTAAAAATAAATTAAAATATCATTAATTTTATAACTAGCAATTGATGTTAAATTAAAACCATACAATCACATAGATTAATCTGACATTGATCAATCTTGATGCACGTTCAAAAAAAAAACTTCTTTTCAAAAATATTACAAAAAAAAATTCATGATTTAAGTAAATATTTTATTTAATAACTAAAAGAAAATTTTTAACTATACGTCTATTCTTTCTTATTTTAGAAACACTTAGAATAAATACTAGTTTGTTAGAAGTGATATGTTTTCGTTAAATTGACTTTAAATTTAGTCAAACTTTTCGTTTTTCTTTATGTATGTTTTTTTTTTGTTTACAAGTTTTTTTTTTCACTTAGAGAGATAGGTTTACTTTTTTTTTTTTAAGATAAATTAAATTTATATTTTCTCTTAAACAAAAATTAATCTTTTTTTTTTAATTTAAGGCCGGTGGAATTACAAATGACGAATTTTACTTGCTTGACCCTCATAAAACGTAAATCGTTGCAGAGGGTTAGTAAGTGTGGTGTTTTTCTACCTTAGAAAAAAAAAATTTAACTAAAATTTAGCTTTTATTATTTATCATTTTATTATATATTACTCACAATTACTATGCATTTTTTTACCATAAAACTTTTATTATGCATTGCATTATATGCAGCACTTTTATTATTATATGAAAAAAAAAATTTTTTGTACTTATCCGGATGTTTAGTTATCCGGACATGTTTACAGAAAAATCTTGCCCAACATGTCCGGATAAGTGAATAAGCACTGTACTCAAAGAAACATATTTTAGACTAAGGGTAGGCAGTCATTTGGAGATCCCGGACGAAATTTCATATATAAGATTCGAAAAGCTTAAAAACTAAAAAAATTGAAAATATAAAATATATTTATGTTAAGTTGCAAGTGTTTATTTAACTAAGTCTTAAGATTTTATAAAATAAGAGGTTAGGAAGTAATCAAATAAAAAAAGATATCATTAGCTAATGTTGGCAAACTTAATAAGACAGAAGAAAATATATAAAAAAGATATGGATATATTTCAAAATCATGCAAGTTGCGGATTTTACTAATAAACAAAAAACATCATATCAACTTATTTTTTTAACAAAATCTCTGATTAAAACTTTTATTGTGAAATCACTAAATATTGGAGTTCTATCAAAAAAATGCTGTATATATATGACATATATATAAATGCTGTATAGATAGTTTTTATTGAAACATATTTTTTTAAACTGGATTATTCTTAAAGCTATGAAATGATCTTACTTTATTTCAAAGCTTGTCTTGATAAACTTTAAATCAGATACATTTTACCGCAAAACCAAATTAGAAGAAGTGTATACTTTGAAAGTTGATTAACCTAATACATTTCTCATGATTTTCTTATTTATAAAAAATTAACAACTGTTAGTTATAATTTAATTAGGATACCCTCACATTAGCATGAGTTTTATGAAATTCGTTACTTGATATCCGGGATTTCTGTAATATACTATTATAAGTTTTTTTATCTATCTAAAACACAACACTTTTTAAAAAAAAGTATTCAAAGTCTTATTTAATACACTCTTTCTTTTGGACATTGGATCATTTTTGATCAGTGATGAAGTTTCTGATACAACGCAGTACAGTATTTATAAGACATTAAACGTTTAATTGTGAATTTTCAGTACTTATTTTATACTTACAACCTTGAAACTTTTTACTTGCATCCTTAAAAGTCTTATTTAAATGGTACATAACATCCTAGTACAAAAACTGTAGATTTTAAACTAATTCACAGTGGTTGTTTTCTTTTAGATTTGCAGCTTTGTAATACTTATGAACATGCTACTTTTCTGTTATAAACTAACCTAAGTCAATCTGGATTTATAACAATTTAAATTTTTATTGATTATCGATTTTAACCGGAAAAAAAGGAATGAAATTTGGTAAAAAATTTATTAAAGAAATTCTTTTCGGTACTAACTTTAAATAAGAATTTTAGACAAGAATTCATTTTGCAGTTTATTTTATTTTTCTGAACTTAAAATTTCACAATCTACGCTTTTCAAAAGTTCATGTAGATAACTAAATAGATTCTTTTTAACTAAACAAAAACACATCCGAATCATATGTACTTATTTGAATTTTACAATATTACTAAAAAATGTGCTGTACTTACTACCCCTACTATTACTAATTTTATTTACCTTTTATGACGCATAATCTTACAATTTTTTTAAGTTTACTGTTTTACAAAAATCTATTTAGTTATCTACATGAGCTTTTGAAAAGCGTAGATTGTAAAATTTTAAGTTCAGAAAAATAAAATAAACTGAAAAATGAATTCTTGTCTCAAATTTTTATTTAAAAATTTATATTTGTAAATCTGTTCAAGTACTAATTTCATTGTAGTTAAAGAATATATATTTTTTTATTTTTTAAATGTTTTTGCTCTACGCTTTTTTATAATCTAAAATAACTTTATTTTGAAATTAATATAGAGCAGGTTAAGGCAATAGGGGTAAAACACTTTTTTTTTTTTAATTAACTTTGGCTTTTATGTGAAAGCGTTAAGTACAAACTACAAGCTAGTTTTTATAGAACTCAAAAATATCATTAAATTTTTGAGTTATTTTATTTTTTGTAAAACGTTTCTGATACAAACGTATAAACCGCAAATTTTTTGGGGTCAATTTTCTCGGAAATTTTTAAAATCACTAAAAGTCTATCTCCTCCTTCATTTTTCAAGCAATCTTCTTCAAATTTTCAGCAAATGTTCCTAATATTAAAAGAAAAAAACGTTACTTAAGAATTTTAAAAAATAACAAAAATTGTTAAAAAGTCTCTTTTTCTCAAAAAAAATATATTTTTACTTAAAACTTTTTAAGTTTTTAAAGTAACTTATTTTTGTAATTGTAAAAAGATTAGACTGTGAAAGTTTGAAGAAGAATGCTTAAAAAATGTAGGAGATAGATTTTAAATAAAATAGTCTTTTTCCGCTCTTTTAGTTTTCCCTTCCAATAGGAAACCTATTATGCGGCTCGACTTTGACTGGTCATATCTCAAAAAATAATTTGAACTTTTTAAAACGATAAAAAGCATCTTGAAGCTTGAATAAACTCTTTAAAATAAGATCAACTTGTAAAAAATATGGCTTACACCATATACTCATAAGTAAGCTAAAGTTTGTTTACAATAATAAATATATACATATATATATATACCACAGATGTTCTTGTGCTAAAACTTTATTTCAACTAACGGCGTTTCACTGCTCTCAAATAAATTTAAGAACAGATCTACGGAGTCTCAAAAAGCTCTAAGAATAACGTTACATCTTACACATATATATATATATATATATATATATATAAAATAAGGTTATTATTCAAACTTAAACACCTTCTACTGAGCCCACTTGAAGGGCTTTTAAATAATTTATTTGAAAAGTATGATTTTTAAAATACTGGTACAAATGTTTCATAAGACTAGACGCCTTAATTATCAGCCAGTTTGATTTAAAATAAAAAGCACTTTACTAAACATAGATGCAAAAGTTAAACAAAAAAACAAAAAACAGTATAACGTAATATTGTGCATTACAAAAATTCAGTACAAAAATCAATCTACCATCTAAATAATCAAACAACTAAAATTAACAAAAACAATAAGTATATTAGATATATATATATAGTTTTATTATAGAAACTATTTAAAAGCCCTTCAAGTGGGTTCAGTAGAAGGTGTTCAAGTTTGAATATTAACCTTATTTTATATATATATATATATATAAATATTTTATTGAAATGGCGATTTTTAAAATGCTGGAACATATGTTTCATAAGACAAAAAAGATTGTCTCTAATCTTCAGCCAGTTCAAATTTATAATCAAACATGCCCCGCTCATGCTCAAAGTATATATTACTATGTGTTGATAAAATTTGAAAAGATACTTAAATATTTATACAAAAAAAAGAAAAAGGCTTGAGAAATCTCTAACTTGATTTATTAAACAAAGCTGTAGCATAAATTTTAAAACTATGAAAAAAGCAATAAAATACAGTTATAATAGTTTTTTATGGTTTTCTATCTGACAGTTAATTTTCTATTTTTGTAGACATCAAAATTTGAACTAAGCAAAAACCCTTCATTACCTTGCGCCAACTAACATAATTTCTGTTGTAGACGGTTTTTTATTTGGTTAAAAGCTCTAAATCAGGGTTTCCCAAAGTGGGCGATATCGCCCCCCTGGGGGCGATAATTAGTAAGGGGGCGAAAGGGTGGGCGATAACTAGTAAGGGGGCGAAAAGGGGGCGATTTTAAAATTTTGGGCTGTCATAAGATTTTTACTATTTTTCTTGCTATTTTACTAATTTTAGCTTGCTATTAATTATTTGACCCTGAGATGAAACTTAAACAAAAAAGTTTATTTTATTTATGTAACAGATAAAAAAAATCAAGTGCTTATGACTCCTACTTTCAAGTAAATATTTCCTTATTTAACAATTACATAGATCATAGACGATTTAAATCCCTCTCACTATTTTATAACCTGACATATATGTTATTTGGGATCATAAATGGTTTGTAAAAATCTATGTTATTTATTATTAACTATCACCTCATGATATTTCTAGTTTTTTTTTTTTTTTGAAAAGTCACTAAGTTAGACTAAGAAATAAAACTATACAGAGTTGCCAATTTACCTAGAAACCTGGAAAATTCTGAAATTTGACTATTTAGGCAAAAAAATAACTTAGAAAAAATCTGGAATTTTTAACAATTTTAACATATTAAGTAGTAAAATTTAGATTTGACACAAAAAAACTATCTTATAGATAAAAATATGGATCCCTTCGAGGCAGATACTTTTGAAGTAAACGACTTACAAACTGACCTTGAACTTAAAGTAAGTTCTTCCAAAGAACGATATGAAAGCTTTTGGACTCAACAAAAACAAAGGCAAAAGTATCCAATCATTTGAGAGGAATTTAGACTGTTGTTTATAGCTTTTCCTTCTAGCTATGTTGTTGAGAAAGCTTTCAGTTCAGTTATCAGCATCTTGAGCAAAAGCTCTAATCTAGATATTTATAAAAGAGGTGACTTAAGGCTCTATTTTACTGATAAAGAATCAGATTAGAAAAACTTGCAAGCAGTCATGAACCTTATCCGTCACATAATATTAGACTTCAGTAGCAGACATTATTTTTTGAAAGTTTTTTAATTTTATTTGATCTTTTGAAATATTTCTTATTTAGCCCGGTTTGTATTGTATTTAAGTAGTCTTTTTAAAATAATAACTTTATTAAGCTATTTATTCTACAACAGGTTTGCATAATGCCTAATAAATATTAATTATGGTAGACTTCCTCTTGAGTTCGTCTTTTTAACCCAAAAAAAAGTGCAAATTTATATTTTCTTAAATTTAACTTAAGTAAAGTCTATTACTAACTAAATATTTATAAAACAAAATATATATAATATTTAATAGCTTGTATAGATCTTTTTTTTTTAATGAAAGTTTGTTTTATATTGAAGTGGATTTCATGTTTAATCTTAACATTATTGCATATAACATATTGAAATTTGTCATTTTGTAAAAAAAAAATTGTAATAATTTTCTGAGTTTGCACTTTTTGATTTTTTTCAAAGTGCGAACTCAAGCGGAAGTCTACTATATTTATTAAATGGTTTATGTTTTAAAGTTGTTAATAGTTTTATTTTGACCTTGTTAACTTTGTAGTTCATATTCGTCGTTTTACATTACACTAAAAGTTTTTATAGCATAGTGATTAAAATATTTGTTTGAAAGACAGGTTTTTGTTATTACTTGTTTAATCTGTATATAACTTATATCACTATATAACTATTATCTGATTGTAAAATTCTGGTAACCATTAAAGTTTTTATGTCTATAAAGAATTTTTCGGTTTTAAAAGAGTATAAATTTGAGGTCTCTATTTCAAATGACTTCTATGTTTTCATTTAAAAGTTTCTTAAACTCAATTTTATTTTCTAAGTTTATTTATTATTGTTAAAAAAATTATTATTATATAAGGAGTTTTAAACTATTAATACAACTGTTTTTTGTATTATCTTAATTCAACATATATTAGCAATTAGAACATACTTAGTTTATTTTAATACTTCAACACTAGCTTTTAGTTTTTCACTGTTTTCCTCTGTTAAATTATTAGAGGCTAATAGCTAGAAAAAAAAAATTTAAACAGAACTAAATAAGCCATCAGAAAGACTGCTACAGTTACAAAAAAAAAATTTAACCTAGTTAAAAGTTTTTTTTAATTGGTTACTTTCTGTTCTCAGAATTAATTGTAAAACATTGGATTTTTTATTTTTGAATTTTAATAAAGAAAAAAAATTGTTAGAATTAAGGTTTAGTTCCCTAAAGATTATTCCAAGTCAAATACTATTACATGGTGTTGTACTACAAAACAAATAGTTTAAAAAGTTTGAAATTAAATTTTTAATTTTACAACTAACTTGCTTACAATATTTCTTAGCATTGAAATTAATAAATTTACTGCATTAATTGAAACTGTTGATGAAACCACTTTTCATGTAAGATAATCAACCAGTCGGTCAAACTTCCTCAAACTAGATCAGAAATTATTTTTTAATTTTTATTTTATTATGTGTAAAATAAACTGTTCTGTTCATTATTTTATAGTTTTTTAATCTCTGGTATAGTTATTTTAAAATATGCCTATTTATAAAATAATTTAAGTATTTTGTGCGGCTTAAATAAGTTACTTAGTATTAACTTCTAAATGTCCGAAATTTGTTATATGTGATATTATTATAATGTCAGGTTTCAGTTAAAATTTCAGATGGGTAACGTACGGGCGTACGGCTCAGATCGAGTCGCAGATCCAGTTGAATTTCGACCCGCTAAGTAAATTGAAAACTACTTGTGCAAAATAAATAAAATTTAGTTTTTTGATACTTAACATTTTGAAATACGCTTTCATTTCGCTTTCAGTTCACAATAGTATTTTCTAGATCACAATAATACTAAATCATTTTATTACAATTTTGCTCGAGTTTTTTAATTTTCTTATTTGTTATTTTTTTAAATCATGCAGCCCGCATTTACCTTTTTTTAACGAGTTGAAACTAGAAAAGATATTTTAGTAAATATGAATTGCTGACTACAAAAGTTGTCCACCACTGGCCTTAAAGTTTCACCAGTTTCACAACAGTTCATATTTAAACAAGATTGATTACAGATTACACAAGGCTTTTTAATAATTAAGTACTTTAATACACTTTACTGGGCTTCTAAGAAAATAACTGTAAATTATTTTCTCAAGCCTTGTAAACTACTTTGAACACAAAAGTGCGTGCATAAGAAGTACCAGGCTAAGTTACATTTCGAACACAACTTTTTTTAGCTCAAAAGTTTGTACTCAAAAGAAAAACTACTTTTTAAATTGTGGGGGGCGATTTTTTTTTCAAATTACTGAAAAGGGGGCGATTTAGTAAATGAGTTTGGGAAACCCTGCTCTAAATGCTCTATAATCCTAGCTTTCTAGCCACAAATTTTTCAAAAAAATTACATTTTCATAATTATTAACAAAATTTTATTATGCCATGAAATTAAACCTTCAAGTACTTTTATAGTAAAAATTCAAATTAAATTATCTACTGCGCACAAAACACTTTAGATGTTTAAAATCACTGCTTTTGGTTTGTATATTATTTCTACACCTTTTTTAATTATTAAAAGCAGGACTGCATTTTATGTATACAAAAGGCTATGAAAAGTACCTTTTTTTTAAGTAGATTTAATCGCAACGCAGTAAGTTCTACATTATAATAAAACCAACCGTTAAATTAAGATTTATTAAATAGTAGATTTAAGTTACCATAAAATATCAAAATATTTAAATATCGATCAACAAAAAAATAATTTAAAATAAAACAAAAACTAGTGGGACTGTTTTCAAAAAATAATCAAACTAACCTAATTTTGCTTAAGTTTTGAAAAAACCCTCAAAAAGTCGAAAAGTTAAGCCTGAGACTTTTAAATACTTCAAAACTGCTTTTTTTTTTTTGCATTTTTACAAGCCAACCTAACAATTTTTAAATTCAGACATTAACTAGAATTTAATATGCTACTATAACAACTTTGTAACACTTTGTTTAATATTTGGTCACAACTGATTATTAAACCATCATATATCTTAATTTCACACTAAGATAAAAATTTCAGGTTTTTAATAAAAGTAGATCTAGCTGTTCGAGGAATTTTTTTTCAAATAACATAACTCAACATTATAGAATTATTTAAATAGTAGAACACATGTTGAGTATAGAATAAATGAATTTACTCAAGTTAATTTAAATTAAAATAAAATTGACTGTGTATATTTAAAAACCTTTCAAATTCAAAAAAATATGTATTGAGTGCAAGGCAACCATATAAAATGTAAATTATTTTGATAAAAAAATTTAAACTAAGAAAAATTGTATATAGAAGCTTTGAAAAATCCTTAATACTAACTATATTAAATTACTAAACCTATGGGTTTTTTTTAAGCGCGACCTAAAAAGCTTGAATATCGGAACTGATAAGAGGGAGTTTCTTGCAAATGACCGCGCCAAATGGCGATCTACTGTTCACAAAAGACTAAAAGAAAGGGAAAAACAATACTTTAAGAAACCAAGGCACATAAAGAAATGAAAAGTAATTTATGTGTTTATTTTTATTTATTATTTATTTGTTTTCAATTATGGCATCACTGAGATTGTAATTTATTATTAAATCTATTTTTATTCTTCTATGCACAATACACATAACTGATTTCGCTTGGTAGCAGGCCTATTGAACTATATATATTTGTTGTTAAAAAAATTACAAACAAAAATTTTTAATATTCAACTAACAATAACTGCAGTCAAAGCAAGAATTGCTGATCCAAACGCCAAAACTTTACTACCTGGAACTCCTAAAGGTTGTATTTTTCTAACAGGATATTTGTTGAAAGTTTTAGGATCAAAATTGACTACCTCCGCTGTGAATAAAAAAATTAGATTTTTTATTATAACACTTATTTTATTTATAATTAGCAAAAAAACTTTTTTATATATCTATTTTTATAAAGACATAAGAAAAACTACTAATAAAAATACTTGGTAAAAACAAACTGTTACTAATAGTATAACTCTCTGCCATTAAAACTACAGGGAGAACATAAATTTAACTGACTAATTCAAAAGTTTTGAGTTGATTTATTTATATAAAAGAGTAAGTCTAAAACAAAAATGGATGAAATGGATACAAAGAGATACAATATTTATTTATTATTGTTTGTTATTATGTTTTATTATTATTTATCTTCAATGTACTATTATTGTCCCTTCTTTTGTATTGATATTTAATTTTGTATGGATTAAACCAGTAAGGCAACTGAAGTATACAACTGAAGTTTTTTTTTTGCTTTTTTTACTTTTTTTATGTTTTATAAAAATTGCTAAAGCATTTTTAATGATTAGAAAAACAGTCAGCTTAAATGCTACTTTAATTTCAAGAAATAAAAAACTTTAGTTGTAAAAGATTTCAAATCTAAAATTGGGACAACAAATATCTGCCTATATTGATCACTATTCAAAAAACTAAAATTTAAAAAAATAAAAAATTTTACTGAGTTTTACTGGCTGTAGTTCATATATAGGTTTTATTTGTTTTAGAGCAACATACTAATAAAATAATAGAGCAACATACTAATAAGTTTTAATTACTATAAACTACATAAGTTTTAATATAAAATACTTGAAAACGAAAACATAAATATATAATTTAAATTTTTATATTTAAATATAATTAATACAGCTTTAATATGCCTAAATATAGAAATAAAATATAATTGTATAAAACACTTCTGAACAAATCTATTTTCAAAATTTACACAATCCATGTCTAAACAAGTTTTAAATTTAAGCAAAATACATAAATATAACTACAGTATTGTTTGACAAGCTGCATTGCAATAAACTTGAATATTGCTTTAAAAGAGATTTTATTTCAAAAACATAGATATTACTATATATAAGAGTTAATGTTAATTTTGGTAAAAAAAATGGACCTCCTCCACTCCCATATGCCCTTAAAATATTATTTTCAAATGTCATATCAACTTACATATAAATATTCAACAGAACAATTTTTAAATAAAAGGAAAACATTTATTTGCTTGATTTTAACATAACTCACCTCCTTGTAAAAGTGCTTTGCTAAAAAACATGCTGTATCAACTTTTAATCTGAAAAAATAGTGACAACTTTGTAAATATAAAGACTGTCTTATTGAAAGTTCAAGTATAAGAAGTATAAATTAAAATCCTTTTAGAATATAAGACAAAATTATACAGATTTGAGGTTACATAACAATTCAAAATCAGACAATTCAAATTCCAACAATTCAAAAAAAAATAGGGCCACAAGTTAAAAAGTATTATATATTTAAAAATTTAAAATAATTAATAAAAAATAAAGTATGTTGGTCTTATTAATATCTACAAGTGATTTTTTTATTTTTGTAAAATATTAATATTTCTTAAGATATTAAAAATATTATAAAAATAAGTATACTTTAAATTTATTTTACCCATATCAAAAAAATACTTAAATTTTACAAAAATAAAAAATTGGCTTGTAGATATTAGTAAGACCAACATACTTTATTTTTTTAATATTTACTACTCTTCAATTTGTGGCCCATATTTTTTTTTTAGGATTTGAATTGTTGGAACTTAAATTGTCCGAATTTTAATTGTCAGAATTTGAATTGTTGTGTACACCAGATTTACATCTATTTATTACAAAAAAAATCATGTAAACTTAAAATGTTTGTAAACTTTTCAGATGAAATAAATATTTACTGTAATAAAATAAGTTTTAATATAGATTTCATTGTTAAAAAACATTTAAAATCTCTCTCTTCTTTAGAGCAAGAAAACTTTTTTCATTTAAATAATGCATCATTATCATGATTTATTGGACATGTTCCTTTCATAACTGAATAACACAACAATTCATATGCTAAAACTTAAACTTGTCTTTAACATTTATTAGCATAAAAGAAAAAGCAAGTAAAACAGAGTTACTAAATAACAGAATGACTACTCAAAGTAGAATGAACATTATGTGGATATCAAACAAATTAAACTAATCTATTAAGATTTTTAATTAAGTATTTCGTCTTAAATATATACTAAATATAGTGAAAAACTTATTAGACTACTTTTAAACTTCAAGTCTATAAGTTGTAGAGAAATATCCTATAGTGAAAAAGATATAAATCTCTTTTTTAGACTAAATTGTTTGTTTATAAAAACTAATTACATTTTTATTGTATACAGGGTTAACACTCTTTGAGTCAAAAAACTGTTCTGAGTGACCAAAAACTGTACTCAGTCGTGAGTTTTTAAGGGCATAGGGGGGGGGGGTAAACACCCTTTTGTGGTTTTTGATCTTATTTTATATAGTTTTTACTAAGCTACAAAATGCTTTTTAGATTTAAAAAATTCAAAATATTTTTTTAGATATAGCTGGTCAAAGTCGGAGGCAACAATAGGTTCCTTATGGGAGGCGCCAACTAAAACTGCAAAAATAGACTATTTCACTAAAAATATATCTTCTCCTACGTTTTTTGAGATAACTACCTCAAATTTTCAGGACATGTTCCTTGATATTTAGGAAATTCTGTCAGTAGGAATTTTTAAATTTAAAAAATTAAAATTTTATATAAAAAATTTTATATAAAAACTGTTTTTTTTGTTTTTTTGTTATAAAATTTTTATTTTTTAATTTTTTTAAATTGTGCTCCAACAGAATTTTTTAAATATTGCAAGGAACGTTTCCTGAAAATTTGAGGTAGCAGATTTTTAGTGATTTCTAGTTATTTGCTGTTTTAGTTTGGGCCTCCCATAAGGAAACTATTGTTGCCTCCAAATTTGACCAGCTATATCTAAAATAATATTTTGAATTTTTCAAATATGTAAAAAGTATCTTGTAGCTTAGTAAAAACTATATAAAATAAAATTAAAATCCAAAAAAGGGTGTTTATCCCCCTTCCCACCCTATGCCCTTAAAGTTCTTAGAAAGGCTAAAAAATATATACCAACTTTTTAAGGGCATAGGGGGGGGGGGGTAAACACCCTTTTTTGGTTTTTGATCTTATTTTATATAGTTTTTAGTAAGCTCCAAGATGCTTTTTACAGATTTTAAAAATTCAAAATAATTTTTGAGATATAGCCGGTCAAAGTCGGAGGCAACAATAGGATCCTTATGGGAGGCGCAAACTAAAACGGCAAATAACTAGAAATCACTAAAAATCTATCTCCTCCTACGTTTTTTGAGATAACGACCTCAAATTTTTAGGAAATTTTCCTTGATATATTTAGAAAATTCTGTCGGAAGGAATTTTGAAAAAAATAAAAAATAAAAATTTTATATAAAAAATTAACAAAAAAAACAGTCAAAAAAAACCTACATATAAAAATTTTCTTATAAGATTCTTTTTTAAATTTATCTTAAACTAAATAGCAGGACGTAGAAATAGCTATACACATATAAAACCATCACACAATTATAGAAATATGTTACTTTAATACAAAATGTTTATTTAGCCTTGTGTTCCATGCTGTATCCTGATCATGAACACTGTTCATTTAAACTCTTTATAACTACTTGTATAAAACATTCAAAAACATCAAGTGAAGATATATTGTATTAACAAATTACACCTTACAGATCAAAACAAGCCAAGCTCATTGGACAGGGTTGCCACTCTTTTTTTCAACAATTTTTCCAGGTTTTCCAAATTTCTTTTAGTTTTTTAAAAGTACACATTTTTGGGTCTATTTTTAGTTTAAAGTTAAGTTTAAGGTAATAAACTGTGTTAAATAGTATAAAAACATTGAAAAGATACTGTAAAGCTACTTTAAATATGTTTTTCAATAAAAAAAAATTATATCTATATGACAGATTTTTTGAGTCAAATCGAAATTTTACTACTGAAAATGTGACAATTATAAAAACTCCAGGTTCTCCATGTTCTTTTTGCCAAAATTGTCAAACTCCAGGTTTTTCCAGGATTCCAGGTAAAGTGGTAACACTGATTGGAAAATCAAAACAAAAGTTTTTGTACTCAGTACTCTATTAACTTTAATGTGTTTTCTTATTTAGGGAGTAGGTGAAATATTTGTATAAATGTTTTAGTTTAATAAAGAAAGAGTGCTGTATAAATTTGTTATTATTATACTTCTTTTTACAATTTTGAAAGGTATTTTACAGTTTAATTTAATAAATACTATTAACAGCTTGATCAAGTTTTTTTTAAATAAACAAACAAAAATTAAATGAAGAAAAAAAACATTAGATTGCTAATATGTTTGTTAAAGGCAAGGAGAGCGTAAAAAACTTTTTGTTAATATTTTTTACATAAATAACTAGGCTGCCAGTTACTTTTTACTACTTGTTTAAAATTTAACTTTTAAGATAAAAGCCTTTGAAGTTTGAGAGTTCAATAGATTTGTTATATGAGTCACAAACCAAAAAAGATAAAGTAATATCAAATTTTCAGGAAATGTTTATTGCAATATCTACAAAAATGTATTGTAAGATATTAATAAAGTGTTAAGGGCATAGAGGGGTGCCCTTTTTTTGAATTTGATCTTATTTTATATAGTTTTTACAGATTAAAAAAATTCAAAATAATTTTTGAGATATAGCCGGTCAAAGTCAGATGCAACAATAGGTTCCTTATGGGAGGCGCAAACTAAAACGGCATTGGGGTGGTGCTGCTGACTGTTACTTAAAATCAATTGTTTGTATGCAAAAAAGAGTAATCAGGTATGTTTTTTGTGTACCTGCCTTGACCACAACAAATCCTTTGTTTAAAAAAACTGGTGTACTAAAATTAAATGATGTGTATACATTGCAAATTTGTAAGTTGATGCGTAATACTATAACAGGGTTTGATGTAGATCACAATAGATTTACACTTGCTAGCTCTGTTCACTCACACAATACAAGATTTTCAAAGAAAATGAATTTTATAATTAAAAGACCTAAAAACAAGACTTGGCCTTAACTGCTTTAGGTACTTGGGTCCCAAGTTTTGGTCTAGTGTCCCTGAAACTTTTAAAAACTTAAAAAAAGATTGTTTTAAATTTAGATATAAAAACTTGTTATCGAATAATAACTACAAGGAGTAGATCTAGAGAGCTTCTGCAGGTATGTTTTGTTCGTGTTGAAAATTGATTGATGTTATTGGGGCATTAGATTGTGGCGTGTGGGTCTTTATTTTCTGAATGTCCTGGTAATGAAAGAGTGATTGTTATAAAATATTTAAAACAAATTTTGTTAATTGTTAATTTATTTTATTTGTTTTCATTTTCACACATAGTTCATTTATTTAGTCAATTTTTTAATTTTTTTTATTAGAAATTAGAGATAAAAGTATAAATTTAATCCAAACTTTTGTTTATTTTTTACATATATAATTTTTTTTCAGTTTATTTTGTTTACTATTTAATTTTTATTTTATTTACTTTACTTGTTATATTAATTTTTTTGAGATTTGTACCAAGTTAGTTCTAAAAAAATTATAAAATACTGATCATTTTATTGATCTTAGTGTTGATATGTATATATATATACTTTTTTTTTAATCAATACAAATTGTATCTTTTTTCCTACTTACAGTATTCTTTATTCTAGTTTGTTTTTTTCTAGAACTAAATACTTTAAATTAGTTATTGATTTATTTGAGTTTGCAACAGCTAATTGTGAGTTCACACTGGTGGCAGTGATCACATGATTGGATTGCTGATGTGTTTTTTGTTGTAGCGCTGGTGGATACTTACTTTGGGATTTGAGCTTCATTGTTTTCCCTAACTTTGTGGTTTTTGATGTTTAGATTTTAGCCTTGTGAGTGTTTGCCAAATGATGTGTCACCAAGGGTTTTATTTTTTGAATAAAGGTTTAGTATTAGTTTTTATTTTGGTTTGTTAATTTTTTTTTTAGTTTATAGACAGAGTTAGTTTTATTTTTGATTAAAAAGTAAATTTTTTCTTAGTAAAGTTAAAGATAGGGCCGGTGGAATAACACTAATGAGCTCAAACTCACTTGCTTGACCTTCAGAAAACGTTTATCGTTGCAGAGGGGAGAGTAAGTTATTCTGATGTTTTTCTACCTTTAAAAAAAAAATTTTAAGTTCAAGATAATTCTTGAGATATAGCCGGTCAAAGTTGGAGGCAGCAATAGATTCCTTGTGGAAGACACAAACTAAAACAGCAAAAAAAAACTATTTCACTAAAATTCTATCTTCCCCTACATTTTTTGAGATAACTTCCTCAAACTTTCAGGAAATGTTCCTTGCATCATTTATAAAGTTCTGTTGGAAAGAATTTTTGAAAAATGAAAAAGTAAAATTTTTATTGTGAAATAAAGAAAAAAAATACTATTTTATTTTGTTTTTTGTCATAAGGGTTGTTTTTTTGTTTTTTTTAATTTTGTTTTAAAAAAATTTGGCAAGTTTAGGTTACTGTAAGTAAAGTAATGAAAAATTGTACTGTAATTATTAAAGACCTTTATAAATTCCATTGTTTGAATTAATTAGAGATATACAAAAATATTTCCAATTTATCAATTTTGATATGTTTGAAATCCTGTTATAAAACTGGAATGAAAGACTTAAATTTAAAAAGCTATTTATTTAAGTCTTATACAGTAATTATACAAATTTTCATTACTTCACTTACAGTAATCTAACCTTGCAAAAATAAGGTTTTGGTTAAATCATTTAACTGCATGATGAAACAAAATATATATTGTCATGTTATGGTTTATTGATTATTTACTAACTTAATGTATAAATTCATAAGAAAATGATCAGAATTTTTTTATTGTATGACAACTTCCATAATTGTAAATGATTGATCTAATCTGAAAGATTTCTCCATTTCTTTATTATAACACATTAATACATAGAATTATATGGTCATTACATATTTGAGTATATATCATTATTGTGATCTTCTTAAAACTGTGAAGTTTTAAATGTTTCATAAAAACGGGTTCAAAAATAAGCATCTTTGTCCACTGGTGTGCATAGCAATGGTTTTTAAATGCTTTTCAGTTTTTAAACTTTTCAAAATCAAAGTGTATTGAAACTTAACAGAAATTACTCTATGATGATAATATTTGAACATATTTTTATTGAATTCACTTTGATGGAACTTTTCTATGTCAAACATATTCGCCCAATTATAATAGTTTAATAAGGCAACTAAAGGGTACCCGCAGTCTGTTTTTAGTTTTAGTCAGTAATACACTGCGCTTTCAGTTGAAAAAATGCAAGCTAGAGAAAGGTGCTCAAAATTCAAATAATTAGAAATTAACAAAAAAACAGAAATAAGAAATAAATAGCTATACACAAGAGTTTTAAGTATTGTGTTTAGTTTTTACTAATTTTTTATCTGTTATGGTGATGTTTACTATTACTAATATTATAGTAATATAACTATAAGTCATATGTAAGTGTTCTAAATTATCACTTACATACACAAAACTGTTTCAAATTCGAAATAGGATACAATTAAAAAATTTTTTGTATATGTGTCAACCACTAGGTTTTAATTTGCAGTTTGGTAATTACCAAGAATGATGTTTCACCAATATCAATCTGAAATTGTATCCTATTATTGAAGTTATAATACATTTGATGTCTTATTTAGTCACAATTTTAGGCTAAAAATTCAATGTGTTTTTTAAGCATGATTTAAGGCAAAGTAATAAACAAAATTAAACATATTCATTTTAAACCAATAAAACTTAAATGTTTAATCGCTTTTAATTTACAGTATTAAATGATTATTTCAATACAAGAATTTATGTGGACTATCAATATCAAGCTGAAATTATAATACACTTGATGTCTTATATAACCATAATTTTTGGATAAAAATTTATCTTTTGTAAATACATGAATAAAATTAGTCTGTATATCATAAACTAATAAACTAAAGTATTTAATTGCTTTTATTTTACAATTTATTATAATTAATTATTACAATTAATTTATATCAATTCAATAATTTATATTGATTATGATTATGATACTGTAAAATATAATTGATTGAATATTTTAGTTTATAATATATTAGTCTAGTTCTTTCTATTTATTTATATAGCTTGTTTAAACAAAGTATTGTTTTTTTAGCCTAAAACTATGGTTAAATAACACATCAAATGGATTGTATTTTCAATTTGATATTGGTGCTGACCTGAAGAGCATAACCAAATGTTATATACTTTTTTTTTTTGATATTAGTTGAAAATCACTTTAATTCTCTGAATAGATTAGATACTACAAATTTTTTTATTGTATATGTGTCAACCACTAGGTTTCAATTTTCCAGTTCAACTCAGAGAGTTTTAAAGTTGTCATTAGGCCCCCTATGCCATCAGACCACACATCAATAATAATTTTCACAGAAACTTTTGTAACACTGTTGCAGGTCAGAATAACTATTTTCAAAGTGTTTTGTTATAGATCAATTTATTAGGAAATTTTCCAGTATTTACCTAGCCTAGTACTAGGTTGTTATACTACCAATATTAAACTGAAATTCAATAATAATCAATATCTTTTTTTACCATAATTTCAAGTTAAATATTAAAAGTTTTAGACTTAAATGTTTAATATTAAAAGGTACTTTGTTTTAAACAAGCTATATAAATACATAGGAAGAGTTAAGGTTATGGTTAACTTTAGATGAACACCAATATCAAGCTGAAGTTATAATACATTTGATGTCTTATTTAGTCACAATTTTAGGCTAAAAATTAATCTTTTACAAATACATGAATAAAATTAAACTTATATATCATGAACTAATAAACTTAAATATTTAATTGCTTATTTTTTACAATATAAAATGATTATATCAATACATAATTTATATTGATTATGATATTGTTAAATAAAATTGGTCAAATATTTAAGTCTATAATATTTTACTTTAGTTTTCATTCTATGTATTTATATAAATTGTTTGAAACAAAGTATCATTATTTTAGTCAAAAATAATGGTTCAATTAGACATTGAATGTATTATATTTTCAATTTTGTATTGGTGCTCACCTAAAGTTAACCATAACCAGAGTTAATTATATTGATTATAAACTATAATGTTAGTAATTACTTAGGATGATGTTGAACTAATATCAAGCTGAAATTATATTTGATATATTTTCAATCATATTTAAAGTGTATAAAAATTTATATTTTGTAAGTACAAAAATAAAGTTAATCGTAAGGAATTTTTAGTTAGATTACCGTTACACTATTACATGATAATTCAGGCTGCATTGTGTTCATAACTTATTTTTTGTTTAAAATATTTTTTGAATACAAGCACTCTGTTTTGTCACATCATCACATGTGGAAAGTTAACTATTAATTTAGATTTTAGCTTATTAAAAACAATTTTGTTACATTAAATATAAAATATTGGTAATATTTCCTGAATTATTAATTATTTTGACCAATATCAAGCTGAAATTAGCCTTCTCCCCCCGCTATCTTATGGCCATCTTAAGAGAAAAACGCTTTTTCAATATCAAAACTTTTACAAAGGAGAATTTATAGTTACATATTACATTTTGATATTGATATTCAATTTTTCAAATTCATATTCAAATTATTTATAAACTAATCATAAATTTAAAATTAAAGTTTACATATTAGTATAATATATTTTATATTAAATTAACATGTAAAAGAATACACAATTTAAAGTTCTTATATTAAAAATTAAATTGCCCGTAATTTTTACAACATATTTCAATTCTGTCACTTTAAATAGAACGAAAGTTAAGTTTTTTTATCTAATTAATTATACTAAAATGTTGCAATTTAAACAAAATATACTAATAACATAATAAATATATACAAAATAAGTATACAATTTATGTAACTAATAAATATTCAATTGCAAATGTTTTATAATCGTATTGCTATTAACATATTGCAATAAAGCTCAATATCGCACTTTAAGTTAAACGAAACGAACAATATCGTATTATACAACGCATACTAAACATACATTTTAAATTTGATAAGCAAATAACGTAAATTAGTTTACGTCAAATTGTTATTTTGAAAACATTTTTTAATAACAGTAATGACTTGTTATAATAAATATAAATTTAATTCAATTTTTTTAATTTTGTTGACTAGATATTTTAGCATATGTTTTATGATATATTGCAATTAAGAAATATTTATACAGGGTTGCCACTTTACCTGGAAAAACCTAGAATTCGACAATTTAGGCAAAAATAATTTGGAAAAACCTGGAATTTTTATCAAAAAACCTGGAATTTTTAACAATTTCAGTAGCAAAATTTCGGTTTGACACGAAAAATCCATCATATAAATATGATTTTTTGACATCATCAAGTAAAAATTTTATTAAAAAACACATTTCAAGTAACTTAACAATATCTTTTCAAAATTTTGTACTATTTAACACAGTTTCTAATCAAGAAATTGACTTAAAACTAAAAATAGACCCAACAATTTGTACTTTTAAAAACCTGAAAGAAATTTGGAAAATCTGGAAACTTTTTTTTCAAACGAGTGGCAACCCTGTTTATCTAAAGCAGTTTAAATGAGTATATTTTATTAAATATACAAATAATATAAGTTAGTTTATATTTATTATTCTTTTGTGAACAACTTTTGAAATCAATAATGCCTTATTTTAATTAATAATTATAAATTCGGTTTAAAACATGAAATTTAAATAAAACTTTAAAAGATAAATTTTTTATAAAAAATTTGGAATCTTTTTGTTTTACTTAGTTTATAAGTAGTAATCACATTAAAAAACTTTTGAAATTATCTGAAACATCAACAACAAAAATTTTGATAATATTAACTGTTTTTATAAATGTGGTCATGTTTAAAGAACTTGAACAAAATATAGTTTTGTTAAAACATAGTGTACTCAAAGTTAAAGATTTATGTGAATTAAATTGTATAATGCGTAAATATATATTCACCGTAAATGTACCAGATTGAATCATACATTAAATAATGTTGTTTAAGTTTCATTCAAGTAATCTTTATCATGTGAAGACTTTTATGAACTTAATTTTAAAAAACATAATTTAAGCTTTATTTTTTAGATAGTATTTATTGTACTTTGTATATGTTATCCCCTTTAATATACTTCAATAAAATATAGTTTGTTAAAGTATATTGTACCAAAGGTTGACGGTTTATATTTTATATGAATAGTTTAGCCTAATGCCTTCTTGAATGTTTATATTAAAAAAAATTACAGAACTTTTTCCAATGATGATATCGTTTGATTGAGTTCAAACGTGAAAAACTTTGTTTTCTTGATAAAATTAGAATAGTTGTACTGAGTTTTTAATTGGAAGTTGTTTTTAATTTTTGATTTGTTATTTTCATGGTAAGTTGTTCATTAAGGTGTACCCCAGGTAAAATTTAAATTAATATTTATCTTTTATACATATTAACATTATAATATAAGTAAATTAAATTTGAACTGAAATATTTTAATTTAATCAAATATTTAATGTATTATGCAGCTAAAGTTTTAATGTTTTTCTCTAAAACTATACTAAAGATACTTTAATTTGTATATTTCTTTCATGAATATTAATATTATATTATAAGCAAATTAAATTTAAACTGTATAATATAAATTGCAATATTTTAATTTAATTTTACGTTTTAATGTTGCATGCTGCTAAAGTTTTAATAAAATAAATTAAACTGAGATATTTAATTTTCGTTATATTATATTCATAAAAATGCAATATTTTAAAGACTATTAATGCAATTAAATGTTTAACATATCAATTTATTTTATTAAATTTTTTTTGCATATTATTATAATGTATAATAATTACAGTTATACAATAATTATTATATATTTGATTTATTATTATAATTTTTATAATTTATATATAATTTATTATTAGCTATATATTATTATATAATTTATAATAATAATTATTATAATAATTACAGTTATATAATAATTATTATATATTACAAAAGATATCCGTCGTGCAAGGCTCAATAATCGAAAGGTTCTTTGTTTCGTATAACACGTCTTAGGACCAAAAATTTTGTGCGTTTTTTTTTTGTCGTTTGATAAACTACATTATTAAATTTTCATCTTCAATTTAGGCCCTGGTAAAGGTACATTTTGAATATAAGTTTGTAAACATGGATATAAATATCAAAATTATGTAAACAATATAAAAAGGGAATTTTACCTAACCTGAAACCCACTGCGCTTCTACTTTACTTTCCGTTTAATAAAAACTTCACAAATTTCTACAGCATTTATAGTTATTACAAAACAAAGTTTTTCTCTTAACGAAAGTGATTACATACGGTAGAAATAGAGATATCATTTTAATTATATGCTAAAATAAGTGCTAGATATCTAAAAATCTAAAAATAATTTGTTTTAATTAACAGCCTATATATTTAAAAAACTAAAATAACCACTTAGAGAATAGTTACGGTAGCAATTTTTTTTTAGTATTGTTTATTAAACGACAAAGAAAGCGCTCAAAATATTTGGTCCTAGGACCTGGTGTACAAAAAAACCGTTCGGTACACTAGTACTCTGGATTCTGGAATCTATCGCAAGAGTTTTTGACAGGTTATCGAGTCCTACACCAGTCAGTACTCTGGCATTTTCTCTTTGTTCTAAATAAAAATACACAAAACTTTAAAACCGTTAATTTACAGCTTCTAATGTGGAACTTTTGAGCATTTTTTAATCAGATCCGTTCTAAATAAAGCTTTATTAAACAGGCTTCTAAAAAAACAATGTTCTTTTTTAGTTAACTTGTCAAGACTCAAGACAATAAACTTTAGTACCAAATCTTAAAAAAATAGCATTTACAACTGCTAAATTTACATCATCTTCATATTTTAGCAATTATAATTAAGGCAAACTATATAAAAATATATTAAAACTAAAATTGCACAACGAATTATTTTACATCGTTTTGGAATTTCCTCTTCACTAGTTTATAAAGCACAACTGTTATAAATAATTTTATTGAGCTATTTTTAAACTTAAGATTGTTAACTTTAACTTATCAATACTAAGCTATTGACCTGATAATTTAAGTTAAACAAAATGTAGTTTTTACAGTCACTAGATCTAAACTATACTTAAATTCTAACATTTATGTTCAAAGCATACACTCTCTACAATGAAAAAACTCAAATAACAAAACAATATAAAGTTTAAAAAATCATAACCTCATGCTTTGTTATTTTAACATTTTCAATCTGGTGACTTTACTTTACACAGACATTATTTTATTGAGTTAATTATATAATTAACGAAGTTACATAGAAACTAATATGGTTACGATAAATTTTATTTATTATCATTATCTATAATAGTAGTAAACAGCTTCTAGAGAACTTTAAAAATTTATAGTTTAAACTTAATTGTTGATTTACCTATTTCAAAAGTATATTCAAAGTTGATGTACACTTAACAACAATTTTTTTTTTCTAATTTAAATTTGTTTATACTTACTTAACTTGATTCTTTAGAGGTTTTACGAAACAGCTAAACTAAAACTTTAGTTTCTGTTTTGCGTATAAAACCTTAAAAACGTAATTTAGTTGCAATACTTTCAAAGAGATGAAAAACTTTTTCTGTGAAAAAGTTAATGTTGTTTAACTAAAACTGTTGTCAAAAGCTTAAAAAGGTGTTTGGTTTTTAAAGCATCGCATTGTTTAATTTCCCAATTCTTGTCAGTAATTTAGGGGTCCATGAGCAGCAAAGGGGCAAAAGAGATGGCATGAGCAGTAATGGAAGCCACAAGGCCATAATTTCAAACTCACACTAGATATGCTGGAGTTAAGATGAAGAGCAAAAAAAAGGTCTCGGGCAGTTTTAATGGTGGATTTTTGAGAAATATTGTTGAAGGGGCTATAGCTTTTTTAAATTTCTTTAAAGGGAGCCTTTTGTTAAAAGTTTTGGAAAACCCTGGAATAAAAAAAGTATTAAACAATTTTCTAAAGAAGAAAACACATTAGTAAATAACGCTAGCTGTTTCATTAATTGATGCAGTAAAACAAAAACTAAGCTTCATCCTTTTCCTTCTTCTGCACTATTAAGAAACAAAACCCCATTGGTGGATGCATAGTAGAAACTTAGTTAACTAAAACTGCAAGTATAAAAACAACTAAGTTTGGGAAAATCAAGGGCCTATATTAAAGTGTCTAGTAGCGCTAAACGAAAAAAATCAATACAACAGTATAAACACTCCGACCAATCCGAACCAACTACTGAACTGACTACTTATATCAAAAGATAAAAAAAAGTCATACTACTTTTAATAAATAAGTTAAATAGTTATTACTAAAAAATGCAAGTTTTGTTTTGTAAACTAAAGAAAAACTACTGATAGTTAAGAAAAACTATGTGTCTAAAAGATTCTGATGTTGTATTAAAAATTTACAAGAACAATAAACAAAAATACAATTTTACTTTCATTCCAAGCTAAAAACATTTACTATACAAATGTTGGACACTTATGCAAAATTTTATTTTCCCTTATGTGTCCAATTTTGATAATTTGAAGAAATTAATGTTTTTCACTTGATATTATGTTTTTCCTTTAAAAAACAACAAATAAATATAGTAAAACTAATTCCCAAAAAAACTATTTTTCACAAACAAAATAAGCGTTAATTTATAATGAGTGTGTTTCTGATTTCTTGATTGAACTGGAAATAATTTGTTAGCTAAGGGAAATGAGAGAATTAAATGAAAGATCGCGTGATCTACAGTCCAAAGTCCAGGAAAAATGAGAGAATCAAATGAGAGATCGCGTGATCTAAAGTCCAAAGTCCATCGGAAATTCTAGAAAAAGAACCGAAAACTATAAATACGCCCAATCAGAGCGTGAGCAGGCATTCCATCTCGAAACAAGCACGAAGCGACACTCTACTGCTCGCAAATTTGAGCATTATCCGCCATCTTGGAAAGGCTAGCTGATCTCCGGAAAAACCTTCTCTTGGTGCTCTGAACATAAGTCGCCATCTTGGAAAAGCTAGATGACCTCCGGGAAAACCTTCTTATTCAACAACGTCGACGGGGCGAACAACTCGATTTGAGTTGTTAACGTGCCATACTCATAAGCCTACGCATACTGTAGCAGACAACTTCTTTAGATCAAATTGAACATTGAACTCCACGCTTAAACCCACGCATTCGGTGGCATAACTTATTACTTTTATCTCTAATTTACTTTATTTCATTGTTGTATCTTTTTATCTTGCGCGCTCTACATCCGGTGTCAACGAGGAAGTATCAATCCCTACGTTCTGAACCAGTAAACTGTACGAGCAACCATTTGTTACAGTACAACTAGAATTGTGAACTGCAAGAAGCCTTCTCAAGTAGTAAACCTTTCTTATTGTTCTTTCATTTTACTGTATAATAAAGCATATAGATATTTGTTAGTCTATATTTAAACTTAAATTAAAAGTAAAATGAATAGGGATTTAGCTCTTAAACCCTCTCACACTCGGTCGCAGACCGAGGTAGCAACTAAAGGTAAAGATGGCTCCGAAGCTACTGCTAATCTGGCTCCTGTCGAAACTGCCGAACCTGTTACAGAGGCGGTTTCCCATGAAGCTAGAGACCTCAGTAGTCCGGAGTACATCAAGTATATTTCCATTTTAAAAACTACGTAGTTTTTACTTCTTTTATCTTACTGCGCCTTGCGGCATGGTTTTTAGACTGTTAATATTACTATGGCAACTGAACACTGAATACTTGATAATATAATTAATATTTTTTTTACACTAAATGTCACGCTCGAACGATTATTTTAAATGTTGAAATGACAAATGTGATGCCTACTTCGTGATATATTAAACGATCTTCATCCTACTTATAGTTTTTAATATTAGGTTCGTATGAATGATGATGTAGCCCATATAAAAAGTATTACATTATGGCTGTTAAAAATTTATTAAAAAACTTGAAATAAGTAATACAACTTTTTTTGTAATAAACAAATTCCTATAAGTGATTTATTTGTAAAAGACTAACAGTTAATCTTTGAAAAGGGCTGGTAAAAAATGAAGGATATTTTCAGTAAAATACTCTTCATTTTACTTTTTTTTTAATTTGTGCCTTGCTTTTCTTAAAAAACCTTTCAAACTCACCAAACTTAATCCCATCCCATATAGTTCAAAAGTTACTTTAAATATAGTTAAGCGGTAAAAATTACATATTATCTAAGAAAAAACTCTACAAAATAAGATTACTTTGTTAAATATAAAGTGGACACCTTTGTATGACTATAAAGTACTTACAGGTTAATTACTGTGTATTTCTTTTAGATATAAATTCAAAGTTGTTTAACATCCAAGCTGTCGTTTTTTAAAAGTACATAGCAGGGACGTAGCTCGCTCAAAAAAGTTACGAATCTATAAAAATTAAAACATCTGAAATGACGCGTGATAACGTCCTAGCGGAAACACAGCAACTTAAACTACCTCTTATGTTATTAAATTTAATCTAAAACTATGCAGTTATGTTAATACATCAAAAATGGAATGTTGAAGTACGAGTGATAACTGTATACAAGGCAATTTATTTTGCTCCACACCCCCCATGACTCTTTATTTGTTGCCACTTTTGTAAACCCAGAAAACATTCATTAAAATAAGTATAAGAAAATCACAATTTAACTCAAAAACATTTATATGTTATTCAAAATCAAACATTTAACGTAGTCAATAGTAACAACAAGTTATGCAAATTTTTGTAACATAAAATTGTATGATTTTGATTTTTAAAGCTACAGCTTCCATTAGAATCAATTTTGCAATGCAGCTTTTTGTCAAATTAAAGCTTTAACACGCTAAATGTTACAATTTGGATGTATTTAGTTCGTTTAATCTTTACGACACTAAAAATGCTAGAGAGAAAATACACGTCGAAATTATCTCTCAGGAGTGCATATTAAGTTTAAATGAATACTTAAAGCTTAGAAAGCAGAGTCTTTTTAAGCTGAAATAAAAGCAAGTTTTTTCGCATATAAGTATACGTTTCTGTAGATTTGCAGAAACGTACCAAGCCACGTGCCTGGTACATAGTTACCATAGTTACACAGTTTAGTACTACATACTTATTAAACTTTAAAAAAAGGTAATTTAAAGTATATAAAACACAGTTGAAGTTTTTGCTTGATATGTGACTTGTAGTTTGCCAAAAGAATGCGACTTCCATTAAAAAAACAATATTTATAATATAAAACCTTATTAGTATTTCACGGGATTAGAACATTAAAAGAAAGACAAAAAGAAAATTAAATTAAGCTCGTTATGACCCAAGAAAATGTCAACTATATTTAACTAGAACTACTTTACGATGGGAGTAACAGATAGGTGTCTACAAGAATCTTGAAAAATTATTTATAACTGCTTCTAATATATTAAACTATCTCTATTAAAACAAAAAGTATTAGAAGCATTACAAAAAACTAATAACCTTGTCCGATAAAAATCACTTAAATTCTTTTTTTTGCTTTTGATCAAAAATACGTAGTATAGTAGTAAATACAACAAATTCTTTAGTTAACAAAAACCAATCAAGGTATCGAATTTTTTTTTTGTTCTATAGAAAAATACAAGAAAATAAAAAGTTCATAAAGAAATATAATTTATTTTATATTATTAATTAGGAATAAATCTAGGTTTTGCCTCATAACAGCTATTAAGTTGTTGTTTCGTATCAGTAAAAAACTATATGCTACAAACTAGTTAAGTTATATGTTGTTAATTCGTAAATTTACAATGAAATCTAATAAAAGACATTATTGAAAATAAACTAACTAATTGGTAATAAAAAACTAAAACTCAAAGTAATCGTGTTTAGAAATTGTTGTTTACTTGCTCATTTTTTTATGAAAGAAAATGCTTGAGTTCTTGTCTTGCTTCATATTCTTTTAAAATATGTAATATTAAAAGTACTTAAAAACCTTCCTCAGCAAGTAAATTAATAACTGTAAGAAAATAAACTTTAATACAATAAAATTATAAACATAGTAAAAGGTAAAATTAAAAATTAGCTCTTGTAAACTTAACTTGACTTTAGTCTGAATTTAACTGTGTTTAAGTTAAAGTTTAGGCTTTTATTTTAAATGCTATTTTTCATATATAAAACTTTAAAAGTACTAACAAACTTAACAAAGCAAAATTAAGATTTAAAACTTTATTTTAACTTATAAAATATAAGAAAAATGTTTAATAAAAATTGTTTATGTTACTACAACTTTTTTTAATTTGACATTTGCCCACATAAGAATAAACTTGTCTTGCATTGTATTAAAGGTATATTAATGGATATAAATAAAATCTCGATAAACCTAATTTGTGCAACATTAAAAAAAAATATTGTTTTTAATTTTTGAAATTTTTAGAATTCTAAAATGTGTAACTAAACGAGAGTACGTTATGTCACGAGTGCGTAAAGATGCGAGAGGTTACTGTACATAAAAAAACACATTTTATCATTGATGATAACCATTTTTATTAAAAAAAATAATCTTTAGTTACTATGCTATGTCACTAGTACAGGTGCTTAAATTAAAAGCAATTAAAAACTTTAAATTTTGCTTTTCATTTTTGTCTTCGAGGGTAATTTTTTAAAATGCTACAAATATATACAGTAGTAAAATATTCCAAATAATTAGGTTAAGAAAGTTTTTACATGCTGTAAACAGTATAATTCATAAATATCTATATATGTATATCATTATGTGTTATACTCTATAATATTACTGTGAATTATCAATCCTAAAAGTTATAAAACACATTGCATAATTTTTTATCTTTGGATTACCATACAAAAATACTTTTTCAATAAAGTATAATTGAAGAATTTAGAAAGTAAATTTTTATACAGAAGTTTATAAGCATAAAAGTAAGACATAAACATTTTACAGCTAGTATAATGTTGAACAAATATTTAAAATATTTTGTTTTATACTAATTCTTATCTTAAAAAGTAAATTTTTTTAAAACCAATTTTTACAGCTAACTTTCTACAGCTAATATAATGTTGAACAAGTATTTAAAATTTTTTTTACACTAATTTTATCTAATTAAGTATTTTGTTTTTAAAGTTTTAAGAAATTATATTCAGTAGCTCTCATTTTTTCTACAGCATAAAAAAATAATGTTTTTTATGTCCTTTTTATTTTTAAAGTCCTGGACAAGACGTTAAAAAGTATTTGTGGTGTGAAACTCAATAACCAAAAGGTTTTTTGTGCACCAGGTCCTAGAACCAAATATTTTAAGCATATTTTTTGTTGTTGTTTGATAAGCTAATGAAAATTGAAAAACTAATTTTTACTCAAGAGTTAGTGTATCTAACTGATTTATACAAAAAATTATTAAAATAAAGGTTAAGTTTCAAGTTTACCCCAGAATAGAGATCCAAAAGCATTCAATAATTCTTTAACTATATATTTAAAAGGGTATTAAATAACACCAATGTAAAACTAAAGCTATTAGTCATATTGAATCAGATTCCCACAGATTTATTTACATATTTTTATTTAGATACTTCATAATTTTGTGACTATTTTAAGGGCGTAGAAGGGTTTAACTTTTTGAGATACTGTTATTCTTTTTTTAAGATTCCAATACAAACGTATAAACCACAAATTTTTCATGTTTAATTTTTATGGAAACTTAGAAATTTATTAAAAATTTATCTTCTTCATTTTTTGAGCTAGAGACCTCAAACTAAAATTAAATGTTTCTTTTATAGTTTAAAAGAATTTGAACGTTGCAATCTTGAAAAAAAAGGTAATTTTTAAATAAAAATCAAGGTGGGCGTCCCTATGCCATAGAAATCTTCTCACAGTGGAAATTGTAAAAAAAAAATTGGAACACGATTCCAGCAAAGTTACTTGGTTATTGTTCTTTAAAACTTGTATGCGTCCTTGGCACGACGTGAGTATTAGTAGAAATAAAAATTAGCTCGATCCTACCACTATTATGACGTCACTATAGCAATTTGCAAAAAGAATCCAATAATTTTGCTTTGGAACACAATTCCAGCAAAGTTACTCGGTAATTGTTGATGAAAAATTTGTATGCGTCCTCGGCACGAGTGAGTATCCGTAGAAATGAAAATCAGCTCGATCCTACCATTATTGTGACTTCACCATAGAAAACAAGGATTTTGCTTTGGAACACAATTCCAGCAAAGTTACTTGGTAATTGTTGATGAAAATTTGTATGCGTCCTCGGCACAACGTGAGTATCGGTAGAAATGAAAATCAGCTCAATCCTACCACTACTGTGACGTCACCATAGAAAACAATTTTAATATCTGACTACAACATTAATATTATGGTATACAAACAATTTATTTGTGGATTATCATTTTAAACTAAAAAATATGTTGATGTTGTGTTGTACTAATTCTAGAAAATAAAAATAAACAATAAAAACTCCTGGAAATATAGTTGAACAATGTGTGTGGATTTTTTGTAGAAAACCCTAATTCTAACTAATGTCTTTGATTTCACAAAAAATAAATGTATAATCGTTTAAGATATTGATTATCTAGATTTTATTACTCAAGTAGACTAATTTAAACAGCTATCTATGTTTGGCAACCAAAATTCCCAAGCTAAAATGTATCTTTTTGTTCTTTTAAAATGATTTTTTGCCCTAGAGTTTTATATATTTTCTCAAAGAATCTGAAAAGCAAGTGGTAATTAAATTACGTTAAATTAGATTATTTTTATATTCATTATTTTTTTCTGCTATTTAAATTAAATTTTTCCATAAGATGTTAATTCTTTCCAACAAAATTGTCTAAATATTTCCTTAAAATTTGATGTAGTTATCTCAACAAACGTAGGAGAAGTAAGATTTTTAGTGATTTCTACAGGGTTCTTTTGCGTCAGGCCAAGTCAGGCCAAGTCAGGCTAAATATGTTTTTTGAAAAAATTTGAAAAATGTCAGGCTAAATAAGTTTTTTTATTTAAAAATTTGAGAATCTCAGTTTTTCTCAGTTTAAATGTTTGAAAATTTTTGATTAAAAAAATTGAGAAATCTTTTAAGATCAAATTGAAATGTGATTTTATTTCTTTATATAATGTTACTATACTAAAATGTTACACATTGGAAAATTCAAGTTTATCAGTGTTTAACTCTTAAATAGAAATGTTTTCAGAAAAGTTTAATAGTTAAATTATAACTGTAATACTGTCAGGGTTGGCTTTTTACCTGAAAACATGGAAAAACCTGGAATTTTAAACAATTTTTACATGTTAATTTGAAAAATTTTGATTTGACGCAAAAAATCTACCATATAGATAATATTTTTGTCATTATCAGTTTTTTTTATTGAACAACACATTTAAAGTAGCTTTACAATATCTTTTCAATGTTTTTATACTATATAACACAGTATTTTACCTTAAATTTAAACTAAAAATAGACCCAAAATTGTGTACTTTTAAAAACCTGGAGAAAATTTTGAAAACCTGGAAAATTTTTTGAAAAAACAAGTGGCAACCCTGTACTTTATAAAGTTGATAATAACAGCTAATTTTTATGCTTATTTTCTCCTTTATAGAGAGTTAAATATACTATATAATTTCATTTGTTGTTTTATTTTATTTACATGGCTTATATACAGGGCTCTCATTTCCTTAGATTTCCAATTTTCTGAAAAAATTCTAGATTTCTCTAGAAACAATTGAAGTCAGCAGATACTGATGGCTCAGTATCTGCAAGACCCGTTAACTTATTTTTTTATCTTAAGCCCTTCTTAGTCTTAATCATTTCTAATAGTATAGTAATCACTTAAATAGTAGCTTAAATTAAAAACAACTGGTTATAAGTTACACATCACAATTTAATATACAATATTTAATAACAAATGTAATTAAAAAATACGTATTAACTCAAGTGAAATTGTACAAAAAGTTAATAAAGCTAAAGAATAATTTAATAATTTGGTACTTTCTTTAATAAGCAACAAAGTTTAATCTATAATTTGGCACTTTCTTTTATAGCATCAAATTTACAAAAGTTCAAACGCTTAACTGAATTCCACTCAGAGATTCAATTCAATTCAAAGGTGTATGTGCTGTCATCAATCAGAGTTCATCAATAACTGCCCATTGCTACAAAAAGAATAGCATTTTGTATTAAAAATTGGTCGTTAAGCAAACGTCATAGTGCTTTAATAAATTTATACTTCTCAGTGTTTACAAATTCTTAATTTGTAAACTTATTCACTATTATCACAACGCAGGGACAAATAACGATTTCAGTACACAATGGAAAACAAAAGAAAATCTCTAAATTTCTCTAGATTTTTCTTTGTTTTTCTTTGTGGTTTAAGTTTTTTTTGTTACAATAACCAATATTGTTTTTTGGTTTATAAGTTTTTTTTTACCATTTAGAGTTATAGCTTTAAATTAAAGTAGAATTTTGAAACTAAAAAAATTTAGCAGGTTTTTACCAAGTATTTTTATTTAGATTTTTGTAGTTTTCATTTTAATTCACATGAAAGATATAAAAAATTCAAGATAAAGTATTTAAAAAGAAAAAAGTAGTATATTTTTACCAATTTAAAAGGTCATTATTTTATAACATTTGTTAAAAACTTCTTTTGTTTAGAGGTCAAAGCTTTCTCTGAAGTCTAAGGTAAGTTGTTCTTACAAAATTAAAAAAAAAAAAAAAAAAAAAACTGTTTTTTTTGTTTATTGTTTGTATAAAGTTTTTATTTTTTAATTAAAAAAAAATTCTTTCTGACAGAATTTTCTAAATATATCAAGAAACATTTTGTGAAAGTTTGAGGTCGTTATCTCAAAGAACTTAGGAGCAGATAGATTTTTAGTGGTATTTATTATTTGCAGTTTTAGTTTGCGCCTCCCATAAGGATCCTATTGTTGCTTCCAACTTTGACCGGCTTTATCTCAAAATTTTTTTTTAATTTTTGAAATCTGTAAAAAGCATGTTGTAGCTTAGTAAAAACTATATAAAATAAGATCAAATTTCAATAAAAGGTGTTCACCCCCCTATGCCCTTAAGCTTCAAAATAATAGGATCAGTTGCTTAATATAGTTTTTCTCTCTAGCACCATCTACAAGACAAAGTATTTTGATAATTTTCCTTAGATATTTGAATCTATAATTTCTCTATAATGATCTCTATAATTTTTTTTTCTAGAAATTCAGTGGGATCAATGTAAATATATTTACTGAATTTTTTTAGCTCACAAAGAAAAAAATCAAGAGCACATAATTTTTGATTTCTACATGTTTTGATAAGTTATTAAGCCTGAGTCTGTTAGACTAAGCAATTTTTTTCTACCAGCTAACAACAACTTTTTTTTTTTCTTATTTTAAGTTTATTGACATTTAAATTTACTTATATTATGTTTTTAATTTTTTTAACTTCAAGTTTTTCAATTAAATAAATCTCAAAATAGTTATAGTAAATAAGCGGTTTGTTTATTAATTGCCAAAAGGTCACTCTAAAAATTAAGTCCTTTTACTAGGTAGCTGTCAAATTTGCACAAGAGTACAAAATTGCACAAGGGCACAAAATTGCACAAAGATACTTTTGCACAAAGGGTCACTTTTGCACAAGCAGACAATTTTGCACAAAGACATTATTAAACGGGTTGATTTTTTATTTTTTTATTAATTAATTTTTTTTACGCTCATTGTTACCCCTAACCCTTACCCTCAGTTGGTAACTTATTATTTTTATTTTTTTATTAATTTTTATTATTTTTTAAATTTTCAAGTTTTTAACTTTTTACTTTCACTGTTACCCCTAACCCCTACCCTCGGTCGGATGCTTTCTTTTCTTTTTAATTAATTTCTTTTTATTTGTTCACAATTTTTTTATAATAATTTTTATTAGTTTTTATTTTATTTATACTATCACTGTTACCCCTTACCATTATCCTCAGTTAGTAATTTTTTTTCTTTTTGTATTTTTATTAATTTATCTTATAGTTTTTTTTTTGTGTTTTTCTTATATATTTTAATTTCTGCAATTTTGTTCCCTTGTGCAATTTTGTTTTTGTGAAATTTTAAACCGTTCCCCCTTTTACTATATTTTTGATTTTCAATATTTTATGGTGTTCAACAAACTTGTCCTATGGCCTCAAATCTAATTAATTTTTGATAAACTTCAATTTAGCTTGAAATTTTATAATTTTCATAGATAATTTATAATGTAGTTTTATTTTTTAAGTATATAAGTATTGAAATAAATTGTAATGATAATGTTTTTTCTCAACTTATAAGGTTTCTAATGAAAACTTCAACAGTCATCTATTTTAAAAGTATTTATTAAAAGAGTTCTGTTTTAATTAACATACAGTTTTTCTTAAAACAGATAAATTGCAATAATAATGTCTGCAGAGAAAATACATTCAGAAGAAATTACTGAACTTATTAAAAAAGAACTACAGGTATTTGCTCATTGTTTTATTATTACACTAAGAATTCTTAGTACAAAAATTAAATTTAAAATTCAGCTGTTTTGAAATAAAACTTAAGCTATCATTAATAGTTATTTGAATACCAATATATATCTAATTAAGTTACTTTTTATTTTAATTATTATAATTGAAAACATGTACTTTTTTTACCATTACATAATATATATTTTTTCTTAAGTGTTGTCTGTTTTAAATCAGCAAAGCATTTTTATACCACTGTCATATTTATTTATCCTTAATGATTCTATTTGAAAAAGAATTAAAAAAAAAAAGAAGATATCTAATAGAGTAAAACATTTTTTCAAACAGAAATTTTAGAGTAAAACATTTTTCATTATCAATGATTTATTTTTAGTAAAACCTAGTCAGTGATATTAATAAATAATTTCAAAGTTATAGCTGGTCAAAGTCAGAGACTACAATCCCTTATGGGAGGCACAAACTAGAAAGGTAAAAAAAAATATTTCACTAAAAATCTTTCTCCTCCTACGTTTTCTGAGATTATTAGCTCAAATTTACAGGAAGTATTGCTTGCAATGTTTAAAAAATTGGTCAAACAAAACTAAAAAAAAAAAGTTTTATAACAAAAATAAACAAAAAAACTGTTTTTTTATTTTTTTCTCATAAAATTTATATTTTTAAATTTTTTTTTTTTTGTTGTGACAGAATTTTCTATATATTGAAAGGAACATTTCCTAAAAATTAGAGGTAATTATTTAAAAAAAGTAGGAGGAGATAGATAAGTAGTGATTTCTAGTAATTGGTTGTTTTAGTTTAAGCTTCTCATAAAGAATCTATTGTAGTCTCAGATTATGACCAGCTATAACTCAAGTTTTTTTGAATTTTAGAAGTATGTAAAAAGCAACTTGTAGCTAAACTCAACAAATTATAGATTATAGATAAAACTGTAAAAAAGGATTTACCACCCTAATGGCCTTAATTTTTGTATTTCTTTGCTTTTTTTCAAACATATTATTTCTTAATACTACAAGGAAACTTTCCTAAAAATCTGGTATAATTGACTCAAAAAAAAGGTAAATTTTATTATTCTAATCAATTTATCAATGAAAATAGTGTCGTCTTTACGTTTGTAATGGAATATTTTTACAAAGATTTCTTTTAAGTTTAATTGAAGTTTTCAAATTCTTTAAAACCTGAAGTTTAGGATTTGTTATAAGTAAATGTTAACTAAAAAAAATGTTGGATCTTCCTATGGCCCAAACAAAAATAAAATTTGTTTTATAATTAAAAAATAAAGAGAGAAACTCATATTTAAAGTCGATCAATTTTTTAAGTGCAAAACAAGTTCTCAGTTTCCTTATTATTCTATTATAAAGTGTAATTTACTTGCTTTAATTTTTATTAAACTAATTATTAAAGAAAAGATTGTTAAAAGTAAATTTAAATCCAAAAAGTGTTAAAAAATCCCAAAACAAATAAAGACCAGAAATAAGAAAAATAGAGCTAAGCAACAACGGAATGGAAATCAACAACTATTAACCTTATTAAAAGAGGCAAAAAAGCGCAAAATTGGAAGAAGCCATATCAAAAATAAAAGGTTCATGATTTTGTTATTATTTAAATTACATACATAATTAAATTTGAAACAAACTCATCATACCAGTTCACGTATTTAAACATCTTATTAAATTTAGAGTAATTGCTTTGATTAAAAATATTTTTTATAATTTTTTTTCCTTTACCTATTTAGTTGTCTAAGTTTTTCAATTATTATGACAAAGCTAGTTTTTTGAATCTAGAGCAATAGTTTGATTATGTGTAAAATTCTTTAAGATATTGAAAATATCATAAGACCTAGTCAAAATAAAGTATGATAAGTTATGGCTTTTAACATGTACTTAAAAGTAATTCTACAAATTTCACCTATGCTAAATTAGTTTTGAAAATAAATTTGAATATTTTTATATATTTTCAATCTACTTAAATATTGAAACATAAGTGACAAGTAATTGTACAATAAGATATACAAGACTTTTTCAATAAAACTAGATATTTTTTGAACAGTTCTCATCAGTAGAGTACAAAGATAACAAGAGATAATATTTTACAAACTTATATAGTAACCCAGTAATCAAGAAATCATAAAGTATTTAAAAGATTAATAAAAGACAAAAGCAATTAGTAACTATTAAAATCATTTAAGTTTACTTACGTTATAATTAATCTACAGTAAAACTAAACATTAATAAATTGAAAACAACACTTATAAAGTATTACAAAAATAAAGAAACAGTATAGTCAAAATATTTTTGCTTACATAAAACAGGTATCCTTAACAAAATACAAATAGCTTTTAATTAAATCAAATCGAAAACATTACTACAAGTTTTAGTAGTTTTAAATCTATTAGATTATTACTGTTTGCACATGTTGAATTATTAACCAAATGTTCTGCAATGGATGAACGTTTAGATGCATTTAAAATCTTGACTGGTATATCATCTTTTTTATCTGAAAAGCAAAAATCTCTACACTCTTTGGTACATGCTCTTTGGTACATGGTTTATCCTTTTCCTTAGATGTCTTGTTGTTAATCCAATATAGCTTGCTTTACAACAGCAGCTGTATTGGTAAATTACCATACTTTTTTTAAAGTTTGATATTGGATCTTTACCACCTGGTGATAATAGTGGTTTAGAGGTGAAGACGATTCTAGGGTTTGCTGCATAATAAGTATTTCTTATCAATTGTCTAATTTTATTTTATAACATTTCTGAGCTATAATAAATGAATGGAATTTTAAATTTAACTACACATTTTTAAGGTCCTAATGTCTTTATTCAATCCAAACTTTTCAAATGTAAACGAATTGTTTTGTTAACTAACTCTTGTGGGTACCTATTTTTGTTTAATAGTAACTTGATCTGTTTGATTTAACTTAGTAGCAACTCGGAACAAATTTTATGTGCACGATGACACAAAGTTCTGATTATATTCACTAATCTCTTTAAACTACAGTTGGGTTGAGAATTCAAATAACAACCTGTAACAGTTTTCTTTCTATACACCGATGTTAAAAATCTGTTTTCTTCTTGTTCTACAAGTACATCTAAAAATGTAAGTTCATTATTGCTTTCTTTTTCCATTGTGAAACTGATAGATTTATGAGCATTATTCAAAATATTTAAAAATTATCCATAATTTCAAAGCAAGTTTCAAAAGTTTAAAAAAATTCATTCCGTTAATTATAGGTTTACTTATCTTATACAATGTATCAACACAAATTTCGATGACCTCTTCCAAGGGTACGTTAGTAAAAAGACTTAACATCAGACGCAATCTTATCCCTTGTTAGCTTTGTACTCTACTGATGAGAATTGCTCGAAATATATCTAGTTTTATTGAAAATGTGTATCTTGTAGATCTTATTGTATAATCTACTTAATAGTGAAATTTTAAACTAAAATCTTTAAAAGCTATTTCACAAAAAATCTATCTCCTTCTACGTTTATTTCGATAATTACCTCAGACATGTTTCTTGCAGTATTTAGAAAATTCTGTCGTAACAACATAAAATTAAAATATAATGTTTTATAACATATTGTTTTTTGACGTTTTTAAAAATATTCAGTTGCATTTAAAAAATTATCTTAAAAAAAAAGATTTTCGAAATTACTCAGAGTTGCCCAAAAACCTGGAATTCTGGAAAAACCTGGGATCTGAGAAATAAAATCAAAACATACCTGCAGAAGCTCTCTAGGTCTACTCCTTGTAGTTATTATTCGACAACAAGTTTTTATATCTAAATTTAAAACAATCTATTTTTAAGTTTTTAAAAGTTTCAGGGACACTAGACCAAAACTTGGGACCCAAGTACCTAAAGCAGTTAAGACCAAGTCTTGTTTTTAGGTCTTTTAATTATAAAATTCATTTTCTTTGAAAATCTTGTATTGTGTGAGTGAACAGAGCTAGCAAGTGTAAATCTATTGTGTTCTACATCAAACCCTGTTATAGTATTACGCATCAACTTACAAATTTGCAATCTATACACATCATTTAATTTTAGTACACCAGTTTTTTTAAACAAAGGATTTGTTTTGGTCAAGGCAGGTACACAACAAACATACCCGATTACTCTTTTTTGCATACAAACAATTGGTTTTAAGTAACAGTCAGCAGCACCACCCCAATGCCGTTTTAGTTTGCGCCTCCCATAAGGAACCTATTGTTGCCTCTGACTTTGACCGGCTATATCTCAAAAATTTTTTTGAATTTTTTTAATCTGTAAAAACTATATAAAATAAGATCAAATTTCAAAAAATGGTTTACCCCTCTATGCTCTTAACACTTTATTAATATCTTACAATACATTTTTGTAGATATTGCAATAAACATTTCCTGAAAATTTGATATTACTCTATCTTTTTTGGTTTGTGACTCCCATAACGAATCTATTGAACTCTCAAACTTCAATGGCTTATATCTTAAAAGTTAAATTTTAAACAAGTAGTAAAAAGTAACTGGCAGCCTAGTTATTTATGTAAAAAATATTAACAAAAAGTTTTTTACGCTCTCCTTGCCTTTAACAAACATATTAGCAATCTAATGTTTTTTTTTTCATTTAATTTTTGTTTGTTTATTAAAAAAAAACTTGATCAAGCTGTTAATAGTATTTATTAAATTAAACTGTAAAATACCTTTCAAAATTGTAAAAAGAAGTATAAAAATAACAAATTTATACAGTACTCGAGTATACTCTTTCTTTATTAAACTAAAACATTTATACAAATATTTCACCTACTCCCTAAATAAGAAAACACATCAAAGTCAATAGAGTACTGAGTACAAAAACTCTTGTTTTGATTTTCCAATCAGTGTTGCCACTTTACCTGGAATCCTGGAAAAACCTGGAATTTGACAATTTTGGCAAAAAAAACATGGAGACCCTGGAATTTTTATAATTGTCACATTTTCAGTAGTAAAATTTCGATTTGACTCTAAAAATCTGTCATATAGATATAATTTTTTTTATTGAAAAACATATTTAAAGTAGCTTTACAGTATCTCTTCAATGTTTTTATACTATTTAACACAGTTTATTACCTTAAACTTAACTTTAAACTAAAAATAGACTTTTTTTGAAATTTGATCTTATTTTATTTAGTTTTTACTAAGTTACAAGATTCTTTTTACAGATTTAAAAAAAAAACAAAATAGTTTTGTGATATAGCCGGTCAAAGTCGGAGGCAACAATAGAATCCCTATGGGAGGCACAAACTAAAACGGCAAATAACTAGAAATCACTAAAAATCTATCTCCTCCTACGTTTTTTGAGATAACTACCTCAAATTTTCAGGAAATGTTCCTTGCAATATTTAAAAAATTCTGTCGGAACAGAATTGAAAAAAAAAAAATTATAACAAAAAAACAAAAAACAAAACTGTTTTTTTGTTTATTTTTTATATAAAATTTTTATTTTTTAATTTTTTTAAAATTTTCTCCCACAGAATTTATTAATTAAGAAAGTTTTTTACTGTTTCGTTTTTGATGCTCTCTAACCAACTGCAACAATTACCTCAAATGAATTTCTCCATCGCACCAGTTGTTTTTTATTTATTTTGGTTCCGGCTTTTTCTTATGTTTTACCTTATTCTGCATAATTTTTTTTTGTTTTGGTTGATATAATAATGATTTTCGCGATTTTAATTCAATTCTAATTTAAAGTAAGCGTCCTAAACTGAAACAGCAAATAGACTTTGTAGTCCTTATTTTACCATTATATTAATATGTTAATGCTTTATGATTTTTAAACTTTTTATAGTTTTTATTTTTTTAAAAGTTTTTTGAACTAATACTTTGTTCTTTGGTGTAGTTGTTTACTTTACTATTAATATTTTAGGAGTGTAAACACTTAAGTAAAATTTTATATCTTTATGCCTATTTTATGTTTCAGAAGTATTATAACTGACGATCCTAATAGGTAGAAACATGGTATTTTTTTAAACTTATTGTTTATTAAACTTGAGTATCCATTTTTTAAACAATAAAAACTAGTCTCCAGTTATACTTCCAGATTTATTTATAGTTATAACTTTTCAGAAAGCAAAATACTACTCTAGAAGATATGGAACTTTTGAAAAGTCTTGCTAAATGTGAGTGTTTAGTTTGCTAAATATTATTTAATAAAAGTTTATATTAGCGTCTAGTTGAAGATTTCTTCTAAATCTGAAAAAAAAATCTTCTACTACTTTAATCCTATTTTATTGTTTTGTTATCTCAATTTAATTTTAAGTCTTAAAACTAGTAAATTTATTTATAAGAGGCAGATCAAAATTTAATATTTCTAAACTTGTTCAATAAATAATTTACTCATTTTTTTTAAGTATGTTTTATGTATTGTAATGTATTATCAGTACTGTAAATGTTAATAATTATATCAATACAACATACAGATTATTTAAGTTAATTTATATTTACAGCTTAAGGTCATTGTTGAGTAGGGAGGTACATTTTTTTACAAAAACAGCAAATAGTTTTTTCTTATTTAAAGAATTTAACCAGTTTAGTTAAAAGTTTTAAATACATATTTATGGAAAAATTTACATGGGTCTTTAATATGGGACCAAGTTGTAAAAAATACGTTACCTTTGATTTGATCTATAAATTTTAAGTCCTTTTTTTACTTTTTCATATTTTGTATAACCACCTTAATGGCATAGGGAAGCGGGGTCCAACATTTGTTTTACAAAAATTAACATTGGCTCTTATTCGAAAGATAGAGTATACACTATACTATAGGATACTTTTTATGAAACATAACAATTTCAATTAACTTTTGAGATATAAAATGTTTTGTAAAAAAGATCCGCTACAACCGTGTGTTATTAAATTTTTTCCTGGAATTCACCAAAACTCTATCTCTTCCTTCATTTTTAAATCTATTGACCTCAAATTTTTAGGAAATGTCACTTGCATTATAAAAAAACTCTATTGAAATGATTTAAAAAAATTAAGATTAAAAAATTTATGATCAAAAGAAAAAAAAATCAAAATTTATACTCAAAAATTTAAAACTTTCTACAATAGGGTTGTTTATATTAAGATAAGATTAAACTTAAAAACTTTACCAAAAAATGTATGAGAAGAGAGATTTTAAATTAAATAGTCAATTTTTTTCCTTTTAAACTTCGCCCTTCCATAAGGATCCTATTAAACTCCCGACTTAGTCCCTTCATATACCAAAAACTAATTTTCATTATAAAAAACAGTAAAAAGCAACTGTTTGCTAAGTTGAAGATCCTTGAAATATTATCAACATGTTATAAAAGTGTCTTACCTCCGTATGCCCTTAAAAGAAAATACATTAATTAGTCAGAGAAGGTACTAACTACATAAATATGTTTGAATTGTTATAAATTAAAAAAGTTACACACTGCAAGTACTTGTTTAATGAGTGATTAGACAATCTGTAATACAAATTTTATTTTGTAGACTTTTATCTCAGCCACTATATTCTTTTTACAGCTTTAAAAGTTCATAAACTAACCTTATAGAATACAAAATAGAAATTTAAGGTTATAGATGTATAGTTGACAGGTTTATTTTAGAAGTTGCAAACTAAAAAAGATAAAATAGACTTTTTGCTTAATGTCCAAATAAAAATCCTTTTGAAAATTTTCCCACATCTCTTGAATTTTTGCACTTTATTTTAAATTAGATATTAAATGTTTTCATAAATTTTGATTTTTATTAGTTAACTTTTTATTTTTTTAAAACTCCGGCCTAACATTTATGAGTTTAAATTCCATTGCTCATTGGTTTTCAAGCTGTTTAGGAAAGTCCCTGAAAATTGGAATTTCAGCTTAATAAACCAAGAAAATATGTTCTTGTATTTATAACTTTTTACTAAACCAAAAGTCAAAAGTATCTTAAAAATTAAATGAAATGTTAAAAGTTTGTAGGATGATATTTATACTTTTTAGTTTAATGAGCGTATATTATTGAAAAAAGATTTACCCACCAATAGCAATGCGTGATAACATCATAGGAGCAAGATAAACTAGCTTAAATGCAGTTGTGGCTCATACTTAACGTATTTTTATAGCTGCTCAGTTTGTATAAAATACAAAAACATTTTAAAAAGCTTAAATTTCTCTGAATTCCCTGATACCCACTCTAAGTTCTTAATTTATTTCCATTTTAAATTAACAAGATTTATATATAATTCTCAAATCGGTCCACGACACAGTCAATTGTTTTTACTTGTGATTTTTTTCCCCTGCATCAATAGTTACAAAAAATCAAACGATGGTAAAAAAAAAAATAAGTTTGTTGCATACTTTAGTTCAAATCGATTTCGGACAACCGTCCTTCTTCAGTGAACTTTAAACTAACTCTGTTCTGTTAGTTTAAAGTTCACTGAAGAAAGGTTTACGGGTAATAAAGATAAAAAGAAAGTAACTAGTAAAAATTATTATTATAAAAAACGATAATAATTAAAAAAAAAGGCAACTGACCAAGGGTTAGAGGTAACAGTTATAGTTAAAAAAAATAACTTACCGTCCGAGTGTAAGGGTTACGGGTAATAGAGATAGTAAAAAAAAAACCAAATTAATAAAAAAAAAATAATCTGTGCAAAATGTCTCCGTTTAAAATTGTCTGCTCGTGCAAAAAAGTCTTTGTGCAAAAGTATATTCGTGCAATTTTATCCCCTTGTGCAAAAGTGTCTTTGTGCAAAAGTATCTTTGTGCACTCGTGCAAATTTGACAGCCACCCATGTTTTATACCTATTTACCATTATTAGATAAATTAAGTGTATAAGAAGTAGTCCAACGTTTTTTTTTAATAATATTGGTTCTTAAATTAAAGCTAGAAGTAAGAATAGTCATTTTCTAAAAAGTTTCCAACACAAACCTATAAAAACCGCAACTTTTCATTGTCAGTTTCTTCGAAAACTTAAAATTTTACAAAAAATCTATTTAATATTTTTTAGCCAGAGGCCTAAAATTTTCAGGAAGTATTTTTTGCAATGTTTAGACAAATCTGTTATAACAAGTTTAAAAAAAAAGTTAAATGATCAAAAAACTTAAGTGTTTTGTTTATATTAAAAAAAAATTAAAACTTTTTTTCAAGCATACAGATTTACAGACTGATTATCTTGTAATAAAAATATAGCCCGGAAACTGTTGAAGGAGGTAGAATTTTAATAAGTAGTATTCATTGGCATCTTCTCTGAAACTTTGATTGATTGTATGTCAATAATTACTTAAAATATTTTAAATTTTTAAACAGTAAAAATTTACTGGTAGCTTAGATTTATAAGTAAAAAACTAATTTATAATAATTGATTTAATCACTATTCCTTTAGTTATATACAAAATTAAGTATTCTATTTTAAACTGTTTCAAACTATAAATAATCAATAGCATGAAATAATTTAAATGAATGCCTTTAAACTTAAGTTTGCATTGTAAAACAACCAATAAGCTTTTGATTTTGAGGTTGTGAGCTAAAACAAACTTTAAATTAAATGTTTGTAGTTATATTCAATAGAATACTTCTAAACAAGGTAGTATAAAATGAGTTAGTAGTAGCAGCTGTTCTTTTTTTATTCAATTATTTTCGAACCAACCCAACCCTTGTTGAATCACTTCCTATCTGAGTAGTTTTTTAATAGAATATTTCCATTTGTTTACATTCCATCCTTCTATTCTTGTCCTATTAGTCCTTGATGTTTACTTTTAATTCGAATTATTATCCACTTAACTAGTTTTCTAAAATTATTTAAAGGTTATGACTTTGTTTTTATATTGGAACATAAGTGACCAGTAAACAACAATAAGTTACACAAGACAAACAATTTCAAAAACACTAAATATATTTCGAGCAATTCTCATCAGTAGGGTACAAAGCTAACAAGTAATAAGATTTTACAAACTTATATAGTAATCATAAAGGAATCAAGAAATTAATAAAAGACAAAAGCGATTAGTAACAGTTAAAATCAAATAAGTTCACTTACTTTATAATTGATCTACAGTAAAACTAAACTTAAATAAAATGAAAAAATCCGTATAAAGTATTACGAAAATAAAGAAACAGTATAGTCAAAATATTTTTGCTTACATAAAACAGGTTTCCTTAACAAAATACAATTGGCTTCTAATTTAATCAAACCGAAAACATTACTACAAGTTTTAATAATTTTATATCTATTTATATTATAAATGTTTACAGAAGTTGAATTATTAACTAAATTATTAACTATGTTAACAATAGATGAACGTTTAGATGCGTTTATAACCTTTCCCGGTATATTAATAAAAGCAAAAATTCTCTACACTTTTTGGTACATGCTCTTTTATTCTTTTCCATAGATGTCTTGTCTTTAATCCAATATAATACTTTATATATAATACTTTGATTGTTTTTATTTTATATATGTCTAGTTTTACTGTAGATCAATTATAACGTAAGTGAACTTATTTGATTTTAAGTGTTACTAATTGCTTTTGTCTTTTATTAATATCTTGATTACTTTATGATTACTTGATTACTTAGTTACTATATAAGTTTGTAAAATCTTATTACTTGTTAGCTTTGTACTCTACTGATTAGAATTGCTCGAAATATATTTAGTGTTTTTGTTTTTATAGTTATTATACTTATATGAAGAATCCAGAATATTTTTTAGTATAAGTTGTACTCGTGAATTGGTGTAAGAATAAATTTTGGAGTTGACCATTGATTGCTATCTTAGAAAAGACTTAAAAATAGTATTTATGACCACTAGATACTAAAGGGTAAATTTCAAATATCTTGTTTAACCTGTTTTTAGTTTATTATACAACTAATTATTTAAAACTGAGTACAATTTTATTTTGAAAATAAAAACCAACCTAAATAAAAATTTAAGTTAGTCTTGTTTCAAAATCAGTAGTATTTGGTTAATTTATGAACATACATGAGTCTTTCTAACCTTAAATTTGATATAAATAGAATAAACGCCGCAATTTTTTCAAAAGCGTACTAAAGTTAGAATTTTTTATTTAGCTGTCAACCATTTAAAAGTCTGTGAATTGTATTGTAAAATATTTAGATTTGAATTAATTGGGTAGAAAACAATTAAAATAAATCTCTCATATGATGAATGTTGTGATCGAAACAAATATATCTGGCTGGAAATTGGTCAAAGGGTAAATTATTTGGATTTTAATTCATTCCGTTGTAAATTGATCAGATGGAAAATAACTTTGCTGGGATTTAACAAAAATCAATTTTTGTACTTAAACATTATCAGATTGTAATTAAGAAATAAGTTATTTGAAATTATAAAGCTTGTGCCGGTTTTATTTGAATTTAAGTTTTAAGTATTACCAAGTTATGAAGTATACTTTTAATTTTTGATAGTAAGCGATCTAACTACTTAACATCTTTTTTAAAACCATGAAAATTGAAGAAAATCAGTTTTAAAGATTATTTCATTAGAATAGCAAAAGAGAAACAGTTCAAATGCATACAGTTATTGAAATTTGTAAGACATAAACCTAGTCCTAACTATCCCTAACTGATGTTTTATTATAAGATCTTTGATTAACATATTAAATTTAAAGTATCAAATACAAGTTAAGTTAGCAGTAAAACGTTTGTTTTATTGAAAATGTAAGCTAATAATTTTATATTGTATCACAAGTCTTTCAAAATTATAATATATCTCATTTTAATAAAAGGGTTGATCATACCAATTCGATCATCAGACCACACACTTTCGGTACACAAACCGAATGAGACCGGTTTCGTCCTGATTAGGACTCATCAGTCAGTCACAACCGAAAAACTTTAGATATCAATCTATTAATGGTTTATACATGCGACATTAAGCAACCGTTTGTTAGTATTGATCAGTGCCGAGCAACATTCAATATATTGTCCACTAGGCAAGACAGCTGGTACGCTCGTCAATGTACAATTAACAAAAATATCGGCGAAAGTCTGCAGAGCAGAAGATATCCCATTTAATTTATTTTTGCTATCAATTTTTAAATAATTGTTTTAGAAATGTTTATTATTTCTGATTTTTTAGTTTTTGTAGAAAAAACTTGATTAAATAGTTTTGTAAAGAAAAAAATATAACTCAAGTTTTTTTTTAGCATATTCAAGTGATAGTGATGTTTCTGCTTCAAAAGTTTCGTTCAAACCACCTCAGCCAATGTAAGCTTTACTGTTTTTGTTTATTATAAAAAGTTAACTGTGATTTTTTAAATTTAGATTTTTAATAACTTACGGGGTTGCCAAAAAACCTGCAATTTTGAATTTGAGAAATTTGTAAAAAAAACCTGTTATAGCCTAAAATTTCAAACAATTTTTACGCGTAAAGTAACGAAATTTAGATTAAATACAAAAAATGTATATTACTACATAGAATACTTTACTTAATTTTATACTTTATATTAATAATTTTACACTATAAAAAAATTAAACTTATATTTCTGGAAATATTTTTCAAAATAAAATAATCTTTTGGTAACCATTTTGGTAAATCTTTTGGTAACCAACAAATTATTTTTGGTAAAGTCTTTATATGCAGTATCTTTTCAGCAATTTTAAACTATTGAAACGCCTTACAATTTTGTACTAAAAGTGAAAAAAAACTTAAAAATCCTGAAAAAAATTATAAATTTTAAAGGTTTTTGAAATAACACAAATTTTCGAAAAAAGTTTCATAAAATTGAAGGCTACTCTTTATTATAAAGAAGTAAAAATATTTCGTACCTATTTATCAAGTCTTAATGGGTTTTAAGCAACTTTTTCTTTGTCAAATTATCAAAAGCTGTCCGATTCTAGTCTAAAATAGGCAGACTATATGCATAATACCATTTATCGTAATCAAGCAATTTGTGACATAAAATACTGTTCTACACTTTCGATGACAAATATAAGTTTTTAGGTCTTCTAAGCTTTATCATATTAATAAACCGATGCATGTTTTTGTAATAAAAAATGTAAGTATTTATAGACAATATATATTAGTACAACACTACAGTTTTTTCTGATACGATTGTTTTACTATTCTGTTTAACATAAAAAATCCTTAGTCATTTTATTAAGTAGATAATAAAATAAAACATAAGTCAAAGTACACATAAAGTTAAGTTAAGACAATTATATATATATACATATAAATATTTATAATTTTTTAAGAGAAGTAGATTGAAAAAAAAACAGAACATACGTTTCATAAAGCTAAACACTTAAGTCTTCCGCTAATACAGTTTAAAATAAACATTGATACAAAAGTTTAAAAGATTAAAGCGTTTAGCTTTATGAAATGTATGTTCTGGTTTAATGAAAATCTGCTTTTCTTAATAAATTATTTAAAATCCCTTCAAGTGGGCTCTGTGGAAAGTGTTTAAATTTATTTAACCGCATTATTTTCTATATATATATATAAATTTATAAGATGTAACGTTATAAGGCGTTAAATCCTGGAGATCCTGATAAGCTAAGCTTATCGGAATGTATACCACAGATGTTCTTGTGCTAAAACTTTATTTCAACTAACGGCGTTTCACTGCTCTCAAATAAATTTAAGAACAGATCTACGGAGTCTATAAAATGTTAACACACATTAGAAAAAAAGCAGAAAAAAGCATGTATAATTATGTATAGTATTTATCTAGGTAGTAACTATAAATGGACTTATGGTTTAAAAACAAAGTTTGGGATAAAAGCATAAAATTATAAAATAAACAAATTTAATAAAAGTAGGCACTAACCTCTGTTCTGGACTAACTTCTGTAGGCACAAGAACATCTGTGGTATAAATTTATATTTATAAAACACTTAGTTTTCAATTACAATCGTTTCACTTGAACAGAACATATCTTCCGTTTGTTTATTGTAGTATAAGTATATATATACAATAAATCTTATATACGAAACAGCTGTATAAATTTATAGTTTGTTATATAACTAGATAAATAAGTAAATAAATATTTATAAGATGTAACGTTAAAAGGCGTTAAATCCTGGAGATCCTGATAAGCTAAGATAAATGTTTTTGTGTCAAAACTATATTCAGACTAACGGCGTTTCACTGCTCTCAAATAAATTTAAGAACAGATCTACGGAGTCTATAAAATATTAACACACATTAGAAAAAAAAACATGTATAGTTATGTATAATGTTTATGTTGGTAGTAAGTATAAACGAACTTTATGGTTTAAAAACAAAGTTTGGAATAAAAACATAAAAGTATAAAATTGTCTACAAAAATTGCAAATTTAATAAAAGCACATACTAACCTCAAAAAAGCTCTAAGAATAGGCAAGTTTTTAAAAATGAAAATTAAATTAAGTTGTGCAGAAATGTAACGTCATAATAAATTTAACAAATTAATCAATAATTTATGCAGCTTAAAAACATGAAATATTAAACTTGTAAGTGTTTGTGATTGTAAATGTGAATGATGTGAAATAAATAAGTGCATAAGTAAGTAGAATTTGCCCAACTTGCAATACAGAAAGAGCAGTAATTGCAGCAGAAGATAAAGACCTACTTCTAAACTAGCGGCAAAATTTATCGAATATTTGTCTCCACAACCGACGACTCTACTTTAAATAACTCTGTCTACTTATGCACTTATTTATTTCACAACATTTACATATACAATCACAAACACTTACAAGTTTGATACTTCATGTCTCAAAGCTGCATAAATTATTGATTAATTTGTTAAATTTTTTATGACGTATCAATCCCACGACCACCGGTCGAAAGGACGAAACCGGTCGTGGGATTGTCTCGGATGCTGTTGTTATTGATCTTGCGGTAAAGTTCATTGTTTATTGTTTTAATATTTGATTAGGGTGGTTTGATTTATTGCTCACATAAAGGATATCCGAATTTGGTTATCTAAAAGGGATGTATGTTTTGTTGGGTAAGTTCAATTCGATATCCAAAAAATCTGTTTTGATTAGTCCTGCATCTACTGTTGTTTTACCCATTTGTTAAAATTTTTGTGTAATTCTTTTGTTGTGTTTTCTGTGGTTCTCGGCGATTTAGATTGGATGACCGCAATGCCATCGTCTCTATATATACCCAACTGTTCTTCATTAAATATATTAGTTTTTTTATTTTCGCTTAGCATGAAAAGTCCTACCATGTCGCACACTTCGGCTCCATTGTAGGATCCCTTGCTATCGTTAAAGAGGTCAGGGGTGTTTATTTTTTCCCATGTTTTATTTTCGTGAAAGATTGTAGACTTGCAGGAATGTTGTATTTACTTTTGATCGTTTTCTGTGATTGGTGTCAATTTTCAGCAAATTTTAATGAGTTAATTAAAGTTGTTTTTGTTATGGATGGGTAAAATTTAGTAATATCGAATTTATGAACTGGGTTTTAGTGGTTATTTTTAGTTTATTGAACCAGTTTATAACGCTGTCAGTGTTTTTCCATTGATTTAGTTTTGAGCCTATTATTATTCTTTTATTTATTGTGTCTAGTTTAGCTTTTGTGAATTTGTTGAATTTTGTTGTACAATAAATTTTGAAGTATTTAATAGTCACGTAACTGTTGTTTTTGTTAATTTTAGTTGTTTGAAAGTCAGATGATAGATCGATTTTTGTACTGAATTTTTGTAATGCACAATATTACGTCATACTGTTTTTTGTTTTTTGTTAAACTTTTACATCTATGTTTAGCAAAGTGCTTTTTATTTTAAAATTAGCTGGCTGATAATTAAGGCGTCTAGTCTTATGAAACACGTGTACCAGTATTTTTAAAATCAAATTTTTCTAATAAATTATATATATATATATATAAAGATTTATTTCAAGATGTAAAACTTAAAGGACTCGAGTTTCGTGCCTATGCACTGATCAACTTCAAAACCAGTTCAAAATAAAGCACAAAACAAAACACACAAATGAAAATTAAAAAGTAAGCATAAATGGATTATGACGTAATTTTGAAACTATCAAAAATCATGCAAAACGGCTTGTGCAAAAATTAGTCTACCAATCGACAATAAACTGGCAAAAATTCATAAAACTTCAGTGAGTAACTGTATATTTGGACAGATAATTGAAAGAGATAAAAATAAAATTAAGATAAAAATTTTAATTTAAATTATTATAAGATGAAATTGAAACTTATTAAATTTTAAAGACTATTTTTTTATATGTCTACAAGACGATACAAACTCGCTTCTTTTATTTAGGCATCTCTTGTCTTTCAGTGCATATACAACGGATGTTGCTTCTTTGAGACACAGCCTACATTATGGGCTATTGCCGGCAGCTATAGGTTGCGCTCTTTTGATAAATCCTAGAATATTTCAAAGTCAATACTGCTGCGCTTTAAGCCACAAACATACTTTGAAAGCTCAGTGTCATTTTCATACATGCCTCCTTTAAAAGATTTTTTTTTATGATTGGCATACCTGAATTTAAACTGAGTCGACCACAAGCCGACATAGAATCTCGTCTCAACGCCAGAGTTAACTGTGGCCCTGTAAACGATGTTCTCTGAACGGCAATTGCCCCTTTTAAATTATATTTACAGCTACCAGCGCAACCACATTGACTTCCGAATTTCTGAGTTTTGATTTAAATTTTTTTGGTTGTGTGCCTTAATGATATTCTCTAAATTAAAAGTTGATGAGTGCATAAGCACAAAACTCGAGTCCTTCAAGTTTTACATCTTGAAATAAACCTTTTTATTAAAAAAGCCCCTAAAGTGGGCTCCGTATGAAAGATTTAACTTACGAAGTTAATTAACTTTTTTCGATATATATATATATATATATATATACCACAGATGTTCTTGTGCTAAAACTTTATTTCAACTTAGTTGAAATAAAGTTTTAGCACAAGAACATCTGTGGTATACATTCCGATAAGCTTAGCTTATCAGGATCTCCAGGATTTAACGCCTTATAACGTTACATCTTATATATATATATATGTAGAAATAAAACCATTAACTTAATAAATTAAATTTTTCAACACAGAAAATGCGGTGATTATTTAAACTTAATCACTTTCTACAGAGCCCACTTGAATGGCTTTTAAATAATTTATTACGAAAATGCGATTCCAGAACATATGTTTCATAAAAACAAAAAAAAAAAGTCTTTAATCTTCAGCTGGTTCAATTTAAAATAAAAAGCACTTTGGTAAACAGAGATGCAAAAGTTATACAAAAAAACAAAAAAAAAGACGTAAGAATTGAATATTGTACATTACAAATATTCGTTGGCAAAACTGATCTTTCATCTAACGAAACAAACAACTAAAATTTACAAAAACCACAGTTAAGTGACTATAAAATACATTAAAATTTGTTGTATTAAAAGAGGAGCTTTTTCATATGTCGACAAGACGGTATGAATTCACTCCTTCTTTAAACAACATTCATTTTTCTATGCATACACAACGGCTGTTGATTCTTTTAAGCACATCCTACAAACAGGGTTATTACCATTTGCTATTGGCTGTGCTCTTTTTATCACCTCTTAAGTTAATTTAAAATCAATGTTTTTGCGCTTTAGGCCGCAAACATACTTTGAAAGCTCAGTCTAATTGTCGTATACACCACCTTTAAAAGATTTTTTATGGTAAGCATACCAGAATCTGAACTTAGTTTAGCATAAGCCAATGTAGAACTTCTTTTCAAGGTCAGTGTTAACTGATGCCTTTTAAATAATGTTCTCCGAACGGCAATTGCCCCTTTCAAATCATATTTGCAGCCACTAACACTGACTTTTGATTAAATTACTCTTGTTTAAAATCCTCTGATTGTGTGACTTAATTAATCTCTCCAAATTCGCCATACATGAATAACTAATTCGCATATTATGTTTGTTAAAGATCTTGGATAATGGTTTTTTTTGTCGAAATGTTTTTTTACTAGATTTATAAATTCTCTGCCGATATTTGTTTTGAATGAACTATAGAATAGGGAATTATACCAAATTATGTTTCGCTTTCTTTTATTTTTATTGTTTTTTTTAGTTTTTTTTCTCCGTTTATTCAAAATTTAGTTTATCATTGTAACTGCATTTTTTATTATTAATTGGTTATTGTTTTTAGTCTTTAAAAAGTCTTTTAAAAATATTGAGAAAGTTTGCCAAAGACATTTGGCAACCCTGTATATATAATTATACAATAAACGACAGTCTTTTACAATTGTTTCATATATGATATGTTTCTATCTTATATAATCATCAGAAAAGCTTTAGTTTATTTGACTTGTTTTACTTTAGAATTTACAAATTAAATAAATATTGTGACATAATAATGATGTTGAACATTTTTGTACAGTAAGTTGAGTTTGAAATGTTTGCTGCTTTTCGTTTTGTTATTAATTTAAAAACTTGTGCATTTTGAAAAAGTTTTAGTAACTGTTATAATTTTTTTTAATTTAAGGGAAAAGTGGTGAAAAATGTACTAAACTGTTCTTACGTGCGGCTTAGTTTTAATTTGATTTTAATTTAATTGGGTTTAATTTTGCTAAACAAGAATTTTTGATAATATTTACATATATTTCGCCTTTCGCTTGTCTTGTTTTGTTTAGTCTTATCTACTTTATCTATTTGGGTTTTTTCTAGCCTAAAAAGTTTGCTACCTAAATTAGTGTTGAATTTGAATTAGTTCTACTTAATAATTCTCATTTTATCTTAAAATCTGTATTGTTGTCTTTTAAATCCAAAATATAGTTTCCCAGTTCTGTTGTATGTTTTATATTTTTATTGTTAAATGAAGATTTGTAAATATTAAATCTTTCTTTGAAACTGTTTCCTGTAGACCCAACGTACTGCTTGGTTGCTTTATTGGATGTTATTGTTGGATTATATTAGATTGTATTGGAAATTAGGCATTGCTTACAATACAGATTTTAAGATGAAATATGAAATACTAACCAGAACTAAATAACCTCATATGTTGACAGAACGATATAAATTAGTTTCTCTTGTTTAAGCAACCCTTTTGTGTTTCAACGCATACATAATCATAATGGTTATATACGGCTAGTTTGGAGACATTAATTGAGTCATATGACCAAAAGATGTTACATAAAAGTGATCAAATACAGAGTCACTGTAATTGCGCTGGTGGCTATATATATGATTTGAAAGAAGCAATTGCCGTTCAGAGAACATTATCTACAAGGCAACAGTTAAATCTGACCTTGAAAAGAAGTTCTACCTCTGATTATTCTCAATTTAATTCCGATTCAGATATGCTAACCATAAAAACTATTTTAAATGTGATGTTTATGAAAATGAGACTGAGCTTTCGACATATGTTTGTCACCTAAAGCGTAAAAAATGATTTTAGAATAAATTTAGAGGTGGTAATTAAAGCACAGCCTACAGCTGATGGTTATTGCACTGTGCTTAACATTATACAAAAGTTACACAAATAAACACTGTGACGTAATTATTGTATTAATGTTAAGCACAGTGCAATTCAATTTGAGCTTTAACAGCTGAGGATTACAAACAACTTCATTGAAACATATGTAATGTTTGTTTTAAATTAAAATATTTGCAATAAAGTATTTAAGAGCCCTTAAAGTGGCCTTGTGGAAGTTGATTTAGTTTATCTAATCATATTAATTTTAACCAAAAAATCTGATAAAACTTCAAAAGATTCTAATCTAGAGGCTAAAAATTTAACTAGTAATCTTAAAATACACGACAGACTTAAAAAACTCCCGTTAAAAACGCATACATAACGGTCAAAACCTTTAAGAAAACTTTTTGACACATTAAAAGTGTAGATTAATCAACACTTCTAAGTCCGATATAGTTCGTATATGTAAGGTTAAGATGGACTGCATCAATAAAGCTGTTCGTTTAAAATCTAAACTTATGCAGTGGCTGATACAGACCAAGTCTTAAATTGATTCACTGGTTTAGAAAAACAAACGTACATATTTTTTAAGTTTGATGTAGTGGGTTTATATCGTTCTATCAGCAAAGAACTAGTAATAAAATCACTAAAGTTCACTGTTAATTATACTAGCGTACCTAATGAAGACTTAAGTCTAATAAAAAAACTCATGTAAGTCAGTACTCCACGAACAAGGAAACCTGTGGCGCAAGAAGAGAGCAAATAATACCAGTTCTCTTTTTGATGTAGCACAGGGATCTGTTATGGATGCAAAATTATGTGAATTAGTAGGACTTTTATTGCTAGACGGGTTGAAACATATTTTTGATTTAGAAAGAGTTGGTTTATACAGGGATGATGGGCTAGTTGTACTGTCTAATTCTTCTGGCTTTAAAGTTGAAAGGTTAAAATAACAAACGCATGCCTTCTTTAAGTCTATGGGGTGACAAGTCACTGTTGAATCACCAATGATGACAACTGACTACCTAGATGTGAAGCTCAACTTGTATGATCTCTTGGGTGCACGACTATTCAAATTCGATCAATTCAAATTCCGACAATTGAAATTCTTGAAAAAAACAAATAAAGGGCCTCAACTCAAAAAGTAATATATTTTTAAAGATAAGAAAAAATACGTATGTAGGTCTTATTAATAACTTTTTTTTTTGTAAAACTTTAAACATTACTTTGAGATATTCCTAAAATTAATTTTTAAAATACAGTTGTTTTTAGTAATTTTTATATTTCTCGAAAATAATTATAGTTTTGCAAAAAATAAAAAATGGCTTATATATATGAATAATACCTACACACGTATTTTTTATTTTTTTCAAGTATATATTAATTTTTGAGTATTTTTACTGAGAATTTAACTGACAGAATTTGAATTGTCCGATTTTGAATTGTCATGCAGCCGATCTCTCCTACCTGCCTTGTAAAATGCAAACCGCAAATTTATGTATATTTATAAAAACTATAGCACCCAAAAAATATTATAAGACAAATACCAAATATAATTGATCAACGTTTAAATAAAAGATCAACTAATAAAGAATTTTTTTAGAGACAAAAAACAATTACGAATTAATTAAAAAAATGCCGTCACAATGGTAAACTTAAATTTGAAAAAACGGAGCAAAAACTAAAACTAACAATAAAAATAAAATAAAACGAAATATAGTTTGGTATGATTCCCCATTCAGTAGTTCATTTAAACAAATATCGGTAGAGAATTTATAAGTCTAGTGAAAAAACATTTCAACATAAATAATCCACTATCAAAATCCTTTGATATACATAATATGCAAATTAGTTATTTATGTATTGCTATTTTAAAGAGATCAATTAAGTCAAATAATAAATAAAATATTAAATAAAAGTGGTCTAATTCAGAATCAATGTAATTGCGCTAGTGGCTGCAAATATAATTTGAAAGGGGGCTATTGCCGTTCGGAGAATATTATTTATAAGGCAACAGTTAACTTTGACCTTGATAAGAAGTTCTACATCGGCTTATGCTCAACTCAGTTCAGATTCCGATATGCTAACCATAAAAAATATTTTAAAGGTGGTGTATATGAATTTGGGACTAAGCTTTCAAAGTACTTTTGAGACGTAAAGCGTAAAAAAGCATTGATTTTAGAATAACCTGGGAGGTGATAAAAAGAGCACAGTCTATAACTGATGGTAGTAACCCTGTCTGTAGGCTGTGCTTTAAAGAATCAACAGTCGTTATGCCTGCGTTGAAAAAAGAGGGTTGCTCAAATAAGATGAGCAAATTCATATCGTCTTGTCGAAACATGAAAAGCTCGTCTAAATTTTAAAATATTCAATGATATCTTCGCTTATATTTGTAGTTTTGTGAATTTTATATGTTTGAAAATTTATCTTTGCACTGAAATTTGTCCTCTATAAAATTTCATAACTACGTCACATTGTTTTTTTTTTTGGCGTGACTTTTGCATTAATAATAAGCACAGTGCAATTCAATTCAAACTAGAGCTGGGGATTAAAAACTTTTTTCTCTCTTCAGGGTTATAATTTATTTGAAAAATATTTACATCATGACATCTATATTGTTAGTTACTAAATTATTCGTATTATTGACCAAAAGTTTTTGAATTTATTTGGAATTAATATTTAGGACAAAAAAATTAAAATAAATAGGTTTAATAAACCTATTTTAAGTTTTAAATTAAGTATGTTTTAATAATCCAGCATAAAGTATATTTTCAGTTTTAATATAGTTTTATATATTATAGTTTTTGATTAAATATATAAGCTTCATATTTTATAACATAGCTCGTAACTCATTAAAAAATTTAATAGTAAAAAGCTCTTATTTATCATGTTCAACTAACAAGTATGTCACTTAACTTATAACTAACATGTACCTTACCAAGAAAAGTTTATACAGTTTTCTTTATTGTAGCTTTTATGCCAAGTTAATTTATCTATCTAAAGTAAGTAAATCTTTTTAAATTACAGAAAATCACCAACCTATCAGAAGCTTCCATGTAAAAGTATGTTTGTCTAGTTTAGAATTTATAAAGTAAAAAAATAAAACAGTTTATGTGGAAAGTATCAGTCATTTATTTTACGTTTAATAACTCCTTATACAAAATGCATTTGTTTATAAATATCGTTACAAATGTAGTTTTACTTTTTAATGTAGTAGAAATAGTTTTGAGCTGTTGTTACAGACAAAAAAAAAAAACATGACTATGTCGTTAAGTTTCAGAAAGAAAATTAAAAAATATTTTACAAAAATATTTTTATTCTGAATGATAATTCCAATAAGTTATATTAAGTATAATTTTTACTTATGGAGCAAAGTGAAATACCTGTTGCATGCTATTTTTTTAATTATAATTATTTTTAATTAACTGTTTAGCTAAAACAAAACCACTTATTAGTTTGAATAATCTTAATTGCTAAGTATGGGTAACTTACAAGCTGCACAGAAAAAATGTAAATCTTTTCATTTTTATTATTCCTCTTTTTAATTATGAACTAAATATATATTGCGTTAAACAAATAGTTCTTGAAACACATCATTTAACATCTGTATTTATAAAAATTTCAATTTGAATCTAACAGTTAAAGCTCCTTTAAATAGTTTAAGTTTAACACCGATCAGCGACGTTCATTATAAATGGGTTAAATCTCCTGAATAACATTGTATCAACTTATTACAACTAGTGATCTACCGGATTTAGCCAGATTTTAATAATACAAAAAAAATCAGTCGGATCAAATTAGTTTGTAAGAGTATGATTCAAGTTATTCAGGAGTACATATTTATTGAACCTATACGTCTATAATTAAGAAAATACTCACTTTAAGTTCATAAAAAATTTCCTTTGAAAAGAGACAAGCGCTAAGCAAAAACAAGTACAAACAAATCAATATTATTAGGTACTTTAAAAGTAACAATTGATTCAATATATATATATTTAATTTATAAGATTTAAAACTATTTTCTTGTTGCTTAGTTAGTTATACAAATATTTAAGCAAATATATAAAGGAAAATTTACGTCTCGCATCTTATTTGCATATGATGTACTTAATTGGACCACTAAAAGCATGTTAATTAATTGATTCGTAGTCGTTTTACTGACTTCTTTTTAGACACGCTAAAACTTTTTTAAGTTACTACTTAATAGATATTTTTTGAATTATTTAATTTTTTAAAAATAATTAAAATGTTAGTATTTAAACAATATATGAAAAAAAACTCAATTTAAACAACATAATATATTTCGTGCTGTCGTTAACATAAAAATAACAAATGAACTGATCAAATGTTTATTTATATTTAAACAGTACAATAATCAATAAAATTTTATTTCGAAAACAAATCATTAATCTACGTTAATCAAACAAAACAGTCTTTAATAACATTGATATAAAACACAGTTAACATGAGTAAAAATTAAATTGATTATACAAACCACACTAAATTAATAAACAAAACTGGATAAGTATAAAAACGTATTCCATAGATAAATAAAAAGTATAATTAGATAGTTTTTGTCTTCTTAATAAGATACAAATTGCTTTAAGCTAAACCAAATCAAAAATGTTGCTAGAAATATTATTTATCTTAAATCTTACAAAACTATAAACAAGAAGTATTTAGTTAACATCAATATATTTGAAAACGAACCATCATATTTTAAGATGTGTTGAAAAATATTTAGCTTTATTGATATTAAAAAGGAGAAATCAATAAGGTTATTAATGCTACAGAACCTTTTTTCATAGCAGAACACTTGGTTAACAATTTAAAATGTGTAAATACTTATAGTTTAGAGAAAGATACAAGATAATTTAAAGTCGACAAGAATAGCGCAATATATTTTAGCTATTTAGTTTAAGTGCCCTTTATTATTTATTTAAATATTTATACACTAAATGAAATGTTTGAGGTCAAAAAATATGTTTTTGTGTTTAAAGTTTAACTTTTATTTAACAGAAAAGAATCAACTTGACACATCAAGTATGAAAGCTTCAAATTTAACAGGTACAGTAAATATATAAATATCTTAATTTTATCGAGTTTTAATAAATACTAAAAAAAAAAATTTTTAGTTGCCTCATATGACACCAACTCTACAAAACTGGATGATCTTAAAACATCAAAAACTTCAAAATTGGTTCAAAAACAAAAAGTTGATAGCTGTTTACCACCTTTAGCTAAAGGCGTAAGTTATAACAGATAAAAATATTTTAAATAAAGTATTTTTATTGATAGGTAATAAATTTTTAATTGTTTTAAAGCTCAATTTGGCGTTAATGTTTACATTATTTTGTTTTACTTTTTAGGGGTGACCGTTAAAGTAATAAGTATAATAAATTGTAATTAAAAAAAAACTGAAGTAAATTTTCATTACTTTTGAAATGTTTGTACTTAAAAGGTTAATAAAAATTAAAATAGGCTGAAGAAAACTTTGCGGATCTTACTGACTTAAATGCCATAAGAAAAAGAAAAAGTGGTTTTGACTTATCAGTTAAGCAATCGGGAGGTAGTGTTCAAAATGTATCGAGTACAACAAAAGAAAAAGAACTAGTAAATGAAAAAGCTACACTTACTCCTATAAAAAAGAAAATGGTTGACTCTGCATGTCAGACAACTCCATTCGAAGCCTCAAAGCAGACTGCCGAAATTTTAAATAAAGTACAGGTTTGTATAAATTTTACTCGTTTTAGAAGGACGTAGTTAAGAACTAAGTTTCAAAATTAAAACTGTATTGTTGCAAAAAAGTTTTAATGTTTTTGGAGATGTTATAAAATATTTTTCTTTATAAATATAGATTAGTTATGCTAAAACTTAGCTTTTTACTACTTGTTGAAGTTGTATTATATTTAATCGTTAAAAACTCCACTATAGAAACATTATTCTTGATTGAGTTTGAGAAATGTAAATACAAATACAATTTAAATTAAAAAGAGAACCGTTTACCAGAGTTTTTAAATAACCTGGAATCCTGAAAAAACCTGGACTTTAAAAATTTAGGCAAAAATTACTTTGAAAAAAAAATATTTTAAAAAAATAGGAAAAACCTGGAGTTTTTAATGAACTTCATTAAAAAACCTCTAATTAAAAAAAATAGTTTTTAGGTAAACTAATGACTTTAGATAAGATATAAAAAAGTATCATACTGTAATTTTAAACATTTTTTTTCAGGTAAAGTAATGAAATTAGATAAATAACAAAAATATATCATATACAATAATTTTTTTGTATCATTTAGAATTTTATTTATCATAACACACATTTAAAGTATCATTACAGTATCTTTTTAATGTTTTTATACTATTTAAGGTAGTTTTTTTCCCATAATTATTTTTATATTAGAAATACGGTACTTTCAAAAACCTGGAAAATTAAAAAAAAAAGCTTTTGGCAGTCTTGATTTATTAAAAAAAAAGTAAACAATTTTAGTCAACTAATTAATTTATTTTTATTTGAATAATGCACTTCATATGTCTTAGTTACTTGGTATTAAATCTCACTTACTATCGATGTCCTAAAGCTATTTATAAATGCTAAGAAATATTTGATTTAAAACTTAGACAAATTAAAAAAATACCCTGCTTAAATAATTAATTTTTTAGCGACAGAAACCGAATACAAGTGAGCTAAGTAAAAAAAAGAGGAGAAAAACATGGAATGCTCCGAAACTTTTAAACATAAGTGATGGAGAAAAAGCTAAAGAAATATTTTCTAAACCAGCTCTTAATTATAGCAAGTCAAAAAAACAAACGTTAGTATTGCTTTTGATTTTACTTTTTGGTGGAATTTATGAGAATTCAAGTATTCAAAAAAGATATGACATGCGAAATTACATGAGTGAAATTCCGCGATAGGTGACTTGTATACTATTAATTTAATCTAAATTTGTTATGAAGCTCAGGACAGAATTATTTTGGTCGAGGCTACTGCTAAACAAGTTAATGAAGAAATTTCAAGGCAATCCTATTTTTTGAAATATAACTAAACAACGTTAACTTTTTTTTTACGTTTTATTTGGTATATCTGCAACCAGTGTTGAGGCCGGTTACATAATAATTCAAATTTGGACAATTATAATTCTTTAAAAAAAAATTAAAGGCCATATCTCAAAACATGTTATAAATTAGATAAAAATAAAAAATGCGTTTGCAGATCAAATTAATAAAGTTATGAAAGTAAAATTAATTCTAGCCATATCTCAAAAAACAAAATTTTTCAAAAAAAAAAAGCGTTTAAAAGATTTGAATTTTTTTTTTATTGACTTGAAAAAAAATTACTTTTGAGATATGAACTCTTAAATATTTTTTCATAAGAATTTGAATTGTCGGAATTTAAATTATCCGAATTTGAATAGTTGTGCACCTATTAAGGCCATAGGGGAGGGGGGGAATAATCAATTTTTTTGAAAGTTAGTAAATTTTTTAACATAAAAAACTAAGCTACCAGTTGCTTTTTACCGTTTAGAAAAAGTTCAAAGTTATCTTTAAGATATAAACAGGATGGTCAATAAACCTGGAATACAGGAAAAACTTGGAATTTGACAATTTAAACTAAAAAACCTGGAAAAACCTGTAATCTTGAACATAAATCACTAAAAAGCCTAGAAAAATCTGGAATTTTAAACAATTTTGCATCTTAAGTAGTAAAATTTCGATTTGACACAAAAAATCTCTCATATTGATTAATTTTTTTGTTATCATCAACAAATTTTTTTATTGAAAATCTAATTTATAGTAGCTTTACAGTATCTTTTTAATGTTGTTATAATATTTAACACAGTTTTTTACCTTAAACTTAGTTTTAAACTAAAATTAAACCCAAAAACATATACTTTCAAAAACATGGAAAAAATTTTAAATCCGGAGAAAATTTGCCAAAAACCAGTGGTAACCTTGTATAAACAATAAGAATTAAAATGTTCAATAGGTTCTTTAATAAGCGCAAACTGAAAAGTCGAAAATAGACTAGTTAATTAAAAATCTGTCTCCTCTTTCAGTTTTAGAAGTTGTATTATTTATTACTTTTATTTATAACTTTGAATAACTTGTAGGAAACTGACTTTTAAATTATTCATAGTTATTAGAAAAAATGTATAAGCAAATAGAAAATCGATTTTTTTAAAGCTTAAGTCTAAATAATTTTTTTGTTTTTGTTCAAAAATCTATTTACTACAAGTTTTTCCTACAAAACTAGTTATATCTTAAAAAGCATTATTGACGTTAATTGAGTTTTTTTGTACTATAGAAAGTATCTCTTAGTTTATGCTCTTAGGCTTTCTAATAAGAGCCAATATTAATTTTTGTAAAAGTAAAACTTAGACTCTCCTATGGCCTAAAATATCTTGTTGGTCTTTTAATATTTAAAAAATGTTTACATTTTATTTTTATAGAAAGTTTTGAAATTCCAACTTCACTCTCAGAACCTTTGTTTAATAAAAAACAAAAATCCTTCTATCAAAACAGGGGCTGTTATTTTATAATGTTTCTAGAGGAAGTTGCTCGCGGGCCTCACTTTATTAAAAAAGTATTTTATATACCGCCGCATTTTAAAATAGTTGTAGTTATCTTTAAAAAAATACTCTTTTAAACCGAAAATATGATAAAATAACAATAATTAAGCACTAATAATTGTTAATTAATAAATTAAGAGCCTAACTGTAAGTTTAAACAACAAAATATTTAAAAAAATTGTTCTAAAAAAAATAAAAAGCGCTAATGCACTTACGGGTTACTAGAGAGGGATAAATATGGGAAAAGTAGAGGATATATTATCTTAATAATAAAATGTTAATGAGAAATATTTTATTTACACAAAATAAGGAAAATGAAAAAGATTAAATGAACAGCAAGCTAGACTAAAAATGATAACAAAACTTTTAACACAAATGAACGATAAGATTACTTTTAATTCTTAGAAATTAAGATAACGAACCGGCTACCTTTTCTACTTTAAGCAAAATGACTTTACAATGACAAATTTTACGCATAACAAACATTTTACACGCTACTTTGCGAAATTGCAAGAAAATTGCTGTTTTAAAAGCCTTGCAAAGAATATAACTTCTTTTAAATTTTAAGTTTTATTTATTTTTACAATAATTTGGTAAAAAAACTTCAGAGCGCTGTTTCTTTATTCTACTGTTATTAGCTTATTTGCGTATCTTTTAAATTTATACCATATATAGCGTTGGCGCAGCACAAAAGTATGTTTTTAACAGAAAAGTACATATCACTAAGCAGATTATTGCTTTGCGAGCCGTAGCTTACCTACCCATGTATTAAAAGAAAGCTGTAAAAACAACTGAGTACCCTATATTTTTAAATAAATATTCTCAGCCGATTATATTGTAATGCTTTATTTAATCAAATTCATAAGTAAACTTTTTTTTATGTTATGTTTTTTTTGTTATAGCTAAACTCTATAACTTTATTTAAAACATAATCAAACAAGTTTTTATCTTATAATCGAATAAAATTTTTACTATTTGTGTAAATGAAGTTTTGTAGATCATTAGACTAGTAGAGTAAAGTATGTTAAGCATAAAATGTATTTTATTTAGTTGTTATTACTTAAGCAAGTTTAATTAATTTGTATTTATCTTGTAATTAGTTTCTAAATAAATTGTTTATTAAGTTTATGCATATACTAAATCAATGATTAAAAAAAAAAGTTAGAGTAATTTTTTAAATGCACTCTATTATGTTCAATCTTTTCACAGTGATCAATCAAAAAAGCTTATTAGAACTTCAGTATCAAATATTCAGAATGTAAAAGAGCAAAAAGATGATAATTCTACTAACAAAAATGTAAGTTTGTAATTAAAATTTTTACCAGTACATTGTAAACTTTTTATTGTACATAACATGTTTCTAAATACAAAGTGTAGTAAAGTCGTAGTAAGAGAACTATAGTATAATTAAAAAAAAGTATTTTTTTCAAAATTAGCATAGAGTTTCTTGCCACAATTGCGCTTTTGTTATCAAATTTTTTTAATTTAAAAGATTAGATTAAATTTCGATTTTTTAGTTAAAAAATATATTTAACATATATTCTAGAACATGTGAATTAAAAAAAATCAAAACTTTTATCGAAGATCTTTGCATGACTTGAAGTAAATTTTAACTTTTTGCTTTTTATACCTTTTAACTTTTTTGTAGTTTTTAAATATTAAAGTTTTGAAATCAAATAAATACATTTATATTTAACACCTTTTTTTTTAAACCTTATCTATGCATCTATGATTTTCCAATATTTTGAATAGATTTTTTATTCCTAGAAGCTTAATATATACTTAGTAACAAAAATTATAAGCAAAAATTTTAATGATTTTCATAAAAAGTTTTCTTTCTAAAAAGTTGTGATTATTTAGGCGTTTTCCTACTAAAATATTTTTTTCAAGGTATTTTTAGAGTTCATGTGAAGATTTTATTATTATTAATGGAATATTTCTTAAATAGTTTTCAGTTAAAAACCATAAAAATAAGATATAGTTGTTGATAAAACTCATTAGTATCAGATAAATTCAAAAGAAAGTTTTAAACTTATCTGTTTTTATATAACTTTTAGCTATTCTGTAATGTAGCTGCAACATATTAAAAAACGAATTTGATGTTCATGAATATTTTCCATTTTAAAATTTTATGTTTATTTTTAATACTTTTAAAACTAGTTAGGTTACAATTTGTAGGACTCATAAAGCTGTTGAAATTTTTATTTTTGATTTATAAAGTTTATTATGTTTACCACCAAGTAAGAACAAATAAATGTCTATGACTTTTATTTAGAGAATATTGAATAAAAATTAAGTTTTTAAATTTTTACGCTAATTTTACTTTTAAAACTTTTATAAATTCTTACTAGTAATTTTAAGTATCAGTTGCATCAAATGTCTTATTGATAATATTGCTCATTTTTTATCAGGTGTATTCATTTGCTCACGATATTTTATCGCCGACCGTTAGACTTTCAAATTGTTCAAAAAACATAATTGTTGATGAAGAGTCTTTTAGACAAAAAAAATCAGACATTAGTTGCAATTCATCTTCAACTCCTTGCTTACCTGTGAATGTTTCTCCAGCTCAAAAAGTTGAAAGATGGCTAGAAAAAACTGCATTTGAAAACGCGGTTATTTTTTATTTTTTTACTATGCTAATAGTTAAGATTTGTTGTTTTATGCATGAATTATATATAACTTTCAAAAACAAGCATATTTTATTAATAATAATTCACTCAATTTAAGGCCATAGGGGGTGGTCCAACATTTTTTTTTACAAAATTAACTTTGGCTTTTATATGAAAGCTTTAAATACAAACTACAAGCCTGTTTTTATAGAATTCGAAAATATCATTTAACTTTTGAGATATTTTATTTTTTGTAAACAGTTTCCGATACAAACGTATGGACCGCAGATTTTTTGGGGTCGATTTTCTCAAAAATTTAAAAATTCACTAAAAATCTATCTTCTCCTTCATTTTTCAAGCAATCTTCTTTAAATTTTCAGGAAATGTTCCTTATACTAAAAGGAAAAAACGTTACTTTAGAATTTTAATAATTAAAAAAAATAAAAATTTTATCACAAAAATTAAAAAAAAGTGTTTTTTTTCAAAAAAATAATATTTTTATATTTTTTTTCAAACTCCAAATAACGTTTTTTTTTTATTGTATAAAGATTAGACTGAAAGTTTGAAAAAGATTGCTTGAAAAATGTAGGAGGAGATAGATTTTAAATAAAATAGTCTTTTTTCGCTGTTTTAGTTTTCCCTTCCTATTGGGAACCTATACGCAGTTAACAAAAAATATATTGTACAAAAAACTAATATTGCGACACAAATACTAAAAGTTAATGCGTGGTAACAACATTTGAAAATCATCACCTGCCTGTAAATTAATATATAATCGACTTAACCGACGGGTTACAAATGATCGCGGGTTAGAAATGACTGTAAACCTTATTTTTACAATTTATATTTAGATTATATTCACAATTTTTTATTACTAGCTTAGTACTAAGTTGTATGTTGTATTTTTCTGGTTGCTCTTGTAGTAAGGGCAGTAGAAAAGTGTGATCGTAAATTATCGTAAAATTTTTAATCTAATGAGAAAATATTGGGTCTGCCTATGGTCAATATTAGCAGCAATGGATTAAAGAAACATTTAAGTTTCTATGTAGTTAAAAAAAATTGGTGTTATAAGTTTTTACAAAAAAAAAACATGAAAGAGTTGTGCATAGCTTGATGACAGTATGATTTATCTCCACACCAGGTCCAATGACAATATGTTTGAGACTTCACATATAGTTAGAATTTTTTTTTAATATTTACAATGTTATTATGATTTAAACATAATTTATTCACCTAATTGTGCTCTTTTTTACACTTTGTTCATTTAATTCTATTACATCAGGGTTGCCACACACTCAGGGAATCCAGGGAAACTCAGGGAAACTCATGGAATTTTTATTTTTTTTTAGCTCAGGGAAACTCAGGGCAGTTTTGGTTTTTTATAAAAAATCAGGGAAATTTTAAGATTTTATAAAAAAATCTCAGAGAATTTTTTTTTCTGGATCTAGAATGAGATTTAGTTAATCCAGTTTCAAAATTTTGATCAAAATTATTTTTTTATTTTTTTTTAAATGCTTATTTAGAAAGTTTTTAACCTTACAGCTAGTTTTTCAATATTCTTTTAATTAACATAGTAATTTTTTAATAAATGATAAAATTTTTAAGGATTTGAAAAAAAAAACTCAAAGAAACTCAGGGAAGTTTAAGATTACTCAGGGAAATTTCTGGTCACTCAGGAAAGATTTTTTGACTCAAAGAGTGGCAACCCTGTTACAAGTTGGTTCTGCAGTTTATTGAATATTTTTGTTTTTAATTGAAAAAATACTGGACATTAATAGAAATGCTGTTCTATATAGTTATCTAAATACCTTTGTAGTTGTTTTGCTTAAGTACTAATTAACACTTTAGTTAGAATTTCGTTTTTTATTACATGTTATCTGTTGCTACTGCTTAATATCTATTGCTACTGAAATTAAGATGCTAAAATTAAATATAGATATTAACAGTTTTTAAAATAACTTGGAAAATCTGAATAAAGTATATTAAATAAAAAAATTATTACAGCTTGACATCAATGATCATACCACAGATGATGGTACCAATGGTTAGTTTGAAACTTTATTTATAAACTAATAACTAATATTAAAATTAATTTAGTTAAAAGTGAAACACCTTTAATTTGTAGTAATAAAAGTTTAAAGAAAATTTGTAAATGACTAAGTTTAACATCAAATTAAATTATTTACATTAATCGTGCTTTTTAGAAAGTAATAAGTAAGCTTTATTTCCTTAAAGTTGTTTAGAGATATGTTAGACTTTTATTTAATTAATAATATTAAGCTGTATGTTTGTAAGAGTTGTACTAAAATACGTTTAATTATTACTTTTTTGAAACTGTTTAGACATTAATTTTTATTTAATTTGTTTAATTCTACAGAATATAAGTTTTTTTTAGTTTAGACTGTTTAAAAAAAATCTTGTTTTAATTTTTTGTGTGATTTTCATTTAAATGTACAAACTTTACTTAAGTGTTTCATTTGTTAAATTTTTTTTCTTTTTCTTGTTAAATTTGAGTTTTAGAAGAAAATATAGAATTAAAACAATAAGTATACAGTTAAAGCATATATTCTTGTATTAAATTCTAAACAATAAATATTTCTTATTAATCTTTTCAAACATTAGCTTTTTTTTCTTGTTTAGCTAACCGACTAAACACGTCATCGAGTATGATAAAATATAAAGATGAAATAATATTATATATTCGAACAAATAATTTAAATAGGATTGACACGTGATCACGTTTAAAACAACTAAACTATGTTAATGTAAGCAACTGGATATTGTTAGGTACTTGATTTATTGGTACTAGTCATAATTAGTATTAATTTATTTTAATTACAAACATCTTTATCGGTCATCATCAACAAAGTTGAGACTTCGCGCCATCAACATTAAATAAATAACTTCACACGACCAACAACAACGGTATCCAAGACAACCTATAACCGGTTTCGTCCTGATTAGGAATCATCAGGAAGGCATAGTTTCGAGAAACCACTGTTGTGATATAACCAAGCGGGTTTAAGTACAAAGTACGGAAGCGACCGTTTGTGAGTAAAGTTGAAAAAATTGACACAGCTAAATTACCACACCCAACGTCTCAGGCATTGTCAGATGTTGTTTGAACTGATCAAATGAGCACAGACTATAATCTCACAATAAGCTGACAATTTCTGAGACGTTGGGCTGTGAATTATTTATCTGTGTCAACTTTTCAACTTTACTTACAAACGGTCGCTTCAGTACTTTGTACTTAAACCCGCTTGGTAAAATCACAACAGTAGTTTCTCGCGACTATGCCTGTCTGATGAGTCCTAATCAGGACGAAACCGGTCGTAGGTTGTCTCGTATGCTGTTGTTGTAGGTCGTGAGAAGTTCATTATATATTATTCAATTATTTGATGCAACTTTAGTCTACTTTATACAAATCAGACAGACAGTTTGAGTGGGCACGGGTCGAAATTGCACGAGGTTACTAAATTGCACGAAAATACTTTTGCACGAGGGCACAAAATTGCACGAAGACAATTTCGCACCAAGTGTCAGTGTAATGTTAGGTTATTTTTCCCAAAAGGACAAAATAGTCATAAAACTTTGTGAGCGCCAAAATAAGTCTTCAGTTGGGTAATTGTTGAGTTAGAGATTCGCAGTGATTGTACTTTGCAAAGTTAAAATTATCTTTATCTGCAAGAAGGAATATTTAATAAAAAAGCAAATGTTAGTTCTTATCTGTTCTCTCCTTACATCTTATTATTTTATTCTTTGCAACCTCATAGTTAATTTCATTGATAATAAACTTATTATGTTTAGAGTTGTATATAATTTATTGATGAATTTTAGTACTATTTTAGTGATATTTAAGGTTTAAGTTTTCTGTAATTATTAAAGTTGGGCTATTAAGTAATTTTATAGTTGTGTATAATTTATTAGGGATTTATAGTACTATTTTAGTGATATTTAAGGTTAATGTTTCTGTAGTTATTAATTAATGTTAAGTTTTATTTAAAATAATTGGTGTAGTTATTGTTATTGATGTTCAGATTGAGTAATTTTATAGTTGTGTATAATTTATTAGGGATTTATAGTACTATTTTAGTGATATTTAAGGTTAATGTTTCTGTAGTTATTAATTAATATTAAGTTTTATTTAAAATAATTGGTGTAGTTATCGTTATTGTTATTGATGTTCAGATTGATATTCATATTGGTTTCCAATTTGATATTCATATTGTATTTATAATTATATTTGATATCTATTATTGGTTATGTTTGAGAGACACATGACTACAAGTAGTAAAAAGAAAGGTACCAGCTAGAGCCTTGCAACTATTAGAAGTGACTCTGAGGCAGTACCTGTTCCGCCGGTGCTACCAGGCCCTCCGAGCGGACATCAGTTTTGCACGAGAGTAAAAAATCAGAAAAAAAAACAGAATAAACTAACTAACAGATAAATTAATAAAAAAAATGAAAAAGAGTTACTGACCGAGGGTAAGGAAGGGTTAGAGATAACAGTGGTAGTAAAAAATTAAAATAACTAATAAAAATTATTATTAAAAAAAAAAGAAAAAAAAAAGAAAAAAAAAGCTCCCGACCGAGAGTAAGAATTAGGGGTTAGTGATAATAAAAAATAAAAATAAGTTATTGACCGAGGATAAGGGTTAGGGGTAACAGTAATAGTAAAAAAAAATTAAAATTAAAAAAAAAATAAAAAACTTCAACTCGTGCAAAATTATCTTCGTGCAATTTTTTCCCCTCGTGCTAAAGTGTCTTTGGCAAAAGTATCTTCGTGCAATTTTGTGCCCTCGTGTAATTTTTTCCCCTCGTACAATTTTTACGCTCGTGCAAATTTGACAGCTAGCCGTTTGAGTAATGTATTTATTATAAAAAAGAACCACAAAACACTACTATAAAAACTCTGTTTCAAAAATCTAAGTTGCTTTTATAAATAACTTGGAATAAGTAAGATTTAATAACAATTTATGTTTAATAGAAAAGTTCTTTAAAACTTTAGCTAATGTGTATAAAATATTTGAAGGGCTGTAAAACAGTTAATTACGGTTTAAATAATACCTGTTATATTTACACCATAAACATACAAATAATGTACAATAAAGTTAAAAAAAAGGTCTAATTATAACTTTTAGCAAGGTCTTAATACCTATCCCTTATCCTAATAATACAAGTCTATATTTTTGTTATATTTTCACGCCTCATTCCGATTGACTCATTTTGTGATACTCAACATTCAATATTTAAACAATTAATATTCAACATTCAAATAATGGAATAGAATATGAAAGACGCATTTAATTATATTTAAACCTTTTTCTACAACTTAAATTTTTTTAGAAAAAACTCAGTCTAAAGATGATGGAGATGGAGAGTTTGTCGACGATTATGCGGAGTCTCGACGTGATGAGGAACCTATTTTTGAGGAAGGCCAAAGTGATGAGTCTGTTTTTGTTGACATCGTATTTTTTAGATCTATTCATAAGTTATGTTTTGGTTACTGATGCTAATACTTAAAATAAGATTTTAAAGATATATTTTAATAAAAACCTATTGCAAAAGTAAATCAACACATGCTTAGTTTTTAATAGTAGTAACTTAAACTGGTTAAGCATTCAAAATTTGATATAAAATTGTAGGATTAATTATTTTAATTTTATATATATATAAATACAATATAAAAATATTGTCATTTAAGAAAACATAATTAAGGGACATTATTTTATTGGTTTTATATTAAATCGAGTATTCGTTTTATGTAGTAAATATTTATGGGCCTGGTTTATAACTAGTGATAATGTTCTGTCTAGTTTTGAAACTAACACCCAATTAGTACTTTGTAACTAGGTTCACTTTTAAAATAAATTCTTTTAATGAACCTAGTCGAACTTATTAATTAAATTAAACTACCTAGTCGAATTTATTAATTAAACTAATACTCTAAGCTTAATGAATACTTTTAAGTTAATACAAGAAGCTTTCAAGCTTAAACAATCAAACTGCTTTTCACTAATGAATAAAAACTATGCAAAAACTGCGAGTAATAATGATAGTAATTTAAGAAAAATAATGAAATGATAAATAACCTAATGAATAATAGAGTTGAGCTGCCTACAGCGCGTAACCTGAAGGATGAAAAGACATTTTTTAACGTTGTTTACAATTATGTACTAAGTTTAAAATTAACTAATTTTGGCTGGATTATAGCGTCAGCTAGCGAAAAATATTAACTTGAGAAAGCTAGAATCGGTCTCGTTTAAGCTTTTAATTTAAAATCTAATTTTTTTTTACTCAAAAAGTGTTTTTTAAACAGACTAGGAAGAAAAATTGGTCAAATAAGAACTTCAGACGAGCAGTCATCCGCTAGTTCACAAAAGTTTCATGAAAAGTAACATTTTGTTGATAGCTTAATTTTTTATGTTTCACTAAACACTTTTTGTATTGTATAAGTTGTTTAATACGGAGTATGTGGTTTAAAAATGTACTGAACATATAATCTATTAATAAAATTTTTTGATAAATTTTATTATTATTATTTTTTTCTTAGTAAAACACCAGTTAATTCCAAATCGAAGACTTTCACGATGAACATTTCAAAGAACAAAATAAGTGCTAAAAATAAGCGAGCCTCATTAACTGACGTGTAAGTTAAATTTAATCAAATCTATCCGTTTTAACTAATCACACCTAATTTATTGAAATATATATTATTCACAGGGTTGCCATAAAACTTTAAAACCTGTAATTTGATAATTTAGTCAAAAAGAACCTTGAATTTGAAAGTTTTTGAAAAAAAACCTGGAAAAGCTTTGGAGTTTTTAGTATTTTAATTTTTAACAACTATGATAAGAAGTAGTAAATTTTTGCTTGTTAAGACTTATAAAAAAGTTTATTTAGTATTATTATTGTTGTATGGCACCAACAACTTTTAAAAATAATTTTTTGTTGTTTTCTATGTGAGTGGAAAAGTACTGGAAAGAACAAGAAAGAGAGTAAAATTTTGAGATGATTCATTTATATTTTTCACACATATTTGAAAGTGCTTATATAAATTATTTTAAACTTAAAAAAGTACTGTTGATAAATAAAATATTAAAATTTTTTATAACACCTTATGAATAATTTATGTATATTTTATGGCTATTTACGTTATGTCAATATAAAGGCTTTTAAACAATATTTTGAGAAGAAAGTATTTGAAATTGTTAGTACAATTTACAATAGAATAAAGCAAAATTTAAATAGCAATATAGTATTTTAAAAGTAATTTATAACTATATAAAAGTACTTTTTTTCCTTAAGATTAACTTACTACTCAGAATGGGTCAAAAAAAAAAACTACTTTGAAAATCTGGTAGAAATTCAGAAAACTAGGAAATTAAAAAAAAACCTATTGCAACCCTGTATTTAGTGTTAACAAATTAATTTAAATTAAGTTTTGGTAACAATTGAGTTGAAATACTTATAACAAATTGTAATTTTTAATTCCTTAATACTAATACTATTTTTTTCTTTATGTATCAGTTAGTGGTCTACCGGATCCAGATCTTTTTTAAAATTTAAGATCCATCCGGAATAATTTTTTAATTTAAGATCCGGCCGAATCCGGTTCTGGATCCTAAATGTTTAAAGTTTTATGTAGTTTCGATATAGAACAAACCCATAAAATTTAATTATTATAATACCATTGATTAGTAAAAAATGTTTAACGCAAATATTTTGTTAAAAAAAAAACATAATGTTATTTTAAACAATATACAAAAGACACTCAATATCCCAATGTATTTCACGCTATTTTTGTCAGTGAATACATATCAATAAATAAAAGATAAAAACAACTTATATAGTAAAAGTAGTGATCATCATAAACATTTATTAATTACATACAAAGTCAATTACAAAAAACTAATCAAAATACTAATTATTAAACTGATTAAATACAAACATAAAAACACCAAAAAAGAGCATTAAGTAAATAAAAAAACACTATAGTCAAGCTATTTTTGCCTACAAAGGGTAAGTTTTATATTTAAAATACATATAGCTTCAATTTTAAATAAGTCAAATACGTTATAACAACTTTCAATTGTATTAAATCTCTTGAAATTAAAATTTTCAACACAACACGGATTGTTCACTAAATGTTCCGCAATAGCAGATCTTTATATTGCATTCATAATTTTATTAGAATTATTTTCCTTTTCATTTTTAGCTAAGTTCAAAAACTTATCAATGCAAGCAGCTGTATGTTTTTTGACCCTTTTCTTTAGCTGTCTAGTTGTAAGGCCGATATAGATATTGTCACAAAAGCATTTTAATTGGTATATAACCATGCTTTTATTAAATGTGGATATCTGGTTTTTGCCTTCAGGTGTCAACATAGGACTTAAGGTAAAAACTACTCTGGATTTTGCAGCTAAAAAAGTAGAACTTATTAGTTGCTTATTATTATTCTCTAAATAAACAGATCTTTTATTTATGCATGGAATTTTCAAGGTGATTACTTACTTTTCTTGTCCAATTTCCTTTTCTCTTTTTAAGCCATTTAGGTGAGATTTAATAGTTCTACTTACTAACTAAGGAGAATATCCTTTCCTACACAACAATATATATAATGTTATTGTCTAAATGTTTTATTTGAACACTAGAAAATAAACGTTGTAAAAAAACAAGGAAATACTTATACGAAATCTCAGTTTAAATGTTAAATTTCAAGATACTTATACGATTAAACTTCAACTTTGTACCCTGTATGACGTAAAAGAAAACGAAGTTAAATGTTGCAATGCTTTAAAAAATAACGAGAATTTTTTTTTAATGGTTAGCTTTGCATTATACTTTTATTTACAAAAGTTCGAACTATAAGATGAACAATAACTTCTATAACAACTGTTTACATATATAAAAGTAAGTAATTTAGTAAATAACATTTACTCATATCAGCGCCATTAAGCCACAAAAAACCTATTCTTGTTTTTTCAAGTTGTATTGAAGAAATAAAAGTTTTCCGCCGGTTTTTGGAAGCAATCGATTTCGCTTTTGTTTGTACAAAGTACCAGCTTCCTAAAATAACGTTTTAAAATAAACAGAAGATGGTGGTGTCGAAAGATACCTTTTTGCAAACCTGGTAAGATGTGTGTATTTTTTCTTGTTTGAGTTCAACCAAGACAAAACTTCAGCTTCTTTAACTTCTTTAGCAAATAAATTTTCTTTAGCCAAACAAATTTTAATTTCTCAATCTCTTGATCAACTGAATCTTGTTGCTAACTTTCGTGAGTTTTTGCCCATTTAACAAATTGAAATACATTGGAATTTAAATAAATGTATAATATTAAAAGAAGAAAATATTTTAAGTATATTAATTGAACTAAACTAAAGAGTCAGTAAAAGAATCTAATCTGCGAAGAAAATTTAAATTAACGATTCACTATTTTACTCTAACGGATGTATGTACCTGTATGTTTACAACAAATGATTGAATTAACTAACCTTTAACTAGTCTGTTTCGCTTAACTAATTTTATATATATTAAATATTCAAAACACAATAATCTAAGTATAAAAAACTGAAAGAAGCTCTTCGCAGAAAACAAAGTATTTCCAAACTAACTGGATTCGGATCCGGCCAAACCTCAGCTAGGATCTGGCCGGATCCGGTAGATCACTACTATCAATTGTTATAAACCCTGATTTGAAAAATGCTAGAATTAGTATCATAATTATAGATCCACTTCTATTACAAAAAACATTAAATTCAAATCCCTACTGTTTTTTAAAAGTTGGCTTTGTTTTGAATATTTTATCTTAGCAAACTTGAGTTATTCCATCTTCATCAAATTTAAAGTTTGAGGTATTAAAGTTCAAACTTACTTAGTTCAATATTTAAGCGTACTCAAAGTGAAAACTTAAAATGATAAAAAAATACTAAAGAAGTATTTTGCCTTTTAATGCTTATTTATTTCTCTTCCATTTCTTATAGTTTTTTTAAGCGAATTTTAAAGTCTTAAAAAAAAATATTAATTTGATTTATCTTGTTTCACATGTTTCAAAATAAAAATGTTTTATAGAAAAAATAATCTTGAGACTGATATTGCTCTTATGGTTTTTTGTCTTTATATACTTTCAATAATTTTTCTTATCAATTTTAGGACCCAGCTTAAAAAACTTATAGGGATGTTTTAAACAATTTTTCAGAAAAATAATGGTGAAAAAACTACCGACTATACATGTATATACAGAAATATATTAAATAACCAACAGTATGTCAAAAAGTATATGTAAAATATATAGATTTTAAAAAGTGACAAAAGATTCATACTTTAAGGTTTATTTATACAAAATCTTGTGATAATTTTTGCCAACAAATACCTGGACCCCATCATGACCTAAATCGATAACTTAAATATCGTCGTCTTAAGTTTTTATTGATAATTAATTATTAAGTTGTTACGTTGTGGTCATATTTAAGATTGGTGCAAATATTTTATTTTTCATACTATAAAAAAACACTCCTTTGAATTGTATAGTAGATACTATAGTTAATTATTTTCTAGTATACATACAAATACTTGGTAAATATCATATATCTAACTTTAAATGAAATGTTAGGGTGTCTGGTCTAAAGGAAATGTTGAAAAATAATGTTACTGATTCAACAAAGAGAATAACAAGAAGTACAAAAAAGTTAGAATTATGTTGATTTTTATGTAAAGTTATGTATATAATGTATACTATGTAAAACCGAGTTAATTATTGTTTTATTTTTAGAAATAAAATAAATCTACTGAAAACTAATGATGACCATAGTAAATTGTTACATGCTGATATCACATATGATGTTCTTCCAAAATCACCGTGAGTTTTTGATATAAAGTCATAAATAAAAAAAATATTCAATAAAAGTTTACATGAAATTTATTAAAATTGTTGCAATAGTTGTTTACCTCAGTTTTTGCTTAAAAGAAGAAAAAAAATCCGTAATATTATTGTACTTCGTTAGTTTCATATTTACTTCACACTAAATAAATTTATGTAAAGTAGTTTTTAATTGTTTTACAAATGTTGGATATTCTGATGAAAAACAGAAATTAATACTTACTATCTCACATTAAAAAATTAAATCTATATTTTAAAATTAGAAAAAAAAAAACAATTTTGTAATTTTTTTTAACTAGGTTTGTGTAAAACTTTGCTAGTATGGTTGAATAATATAATGTTATCTACAATTATTTTTAGTGATATTGTCACCAATCAACCTGGAAGTTTTTTAAGTATAAAGAAAAACCAGTTGACATTGACATCTAACCAAGATTTTAACATACCAAGGTAGTTTAAAATTTTAGTAATAACTTAAATATATTCCAATTTGTACAAATTTCTAAAACCTGTGATTTTATTTGTATATGTTGTTGTTGATATGTATATTAGGGTGCTTATTTTCACAGCTACTTTTTATTTTCCGACTGGAAAACTTTTTTTTTAGAAATATCATAAAAACACCCTGTGCAAAATTTTAGATGATTTTAAGAAACTTTCACCTTGGCACCAACCGATTTTCTAAAAACCACCCCAATATAAAATGCATGGGATCCAAAGTGGGGTAGGTTCTAATATGAACGAAGAGACATTTTTGTATGAAGGGTCAAGTATGCACAAAGATGCTTTTGCACGAAAGACGTTTTTGCACGTAGACACTTTTGCACGGCGTCAATTTTACACGAGGGGTCACTTTTGCACAAAGTTGAATTTTTTTTTTAATTAACTTGAATTAAAAAAAAAAAAACATTACCCCTAACCCTTGGTCGGTTTTTTTTTGTTTGTTTTATAATTTATTTATTATTTTTTTTCGTTAATAAATTTTAATAGGTATATATATTTTTTCTTTTACTCTTACCCTTAACCCTTACCATCAGTCGATAACTTTTTTCTATTTTTATTTTTAATAATTTTTTTGTTGTTCTTTCTTTTTTATTTTTACTATCACTGTTACCTCTGACCATTACCCTTGGTCGGTAACTTTTTTTTTAAATTAATTAAAAATTTTTGTTTTTGAATGTTTATTTTTTTTTACTCTCGTGCAAAAATGTCTTCGCTGCAAATAAGTTATTGTGCAAAAGTGTCCCTTCGTGGATATTTGATCCGTTCCCCAAAAAGTTCGACTTTGGAATCTTTAGCTGAAAACATTTTTAAATGTGACCAATTACCACACAAACAAGTTGAAACAATTAAAAACGATTTAAAGAAAGTCTTATGGTGGAATTTCTTGATTTTATGTAATTTTTATCACTTTTTGTAAGTTTTCTTAGATTTCCAGTTTTTTATTTCAAAACACCCGAAATCCCACTATAAAACTTTATTTAAATCGTTTTAAATTGTTCACAATGTGCTTGTGTGATAATTTGCGACATGTAAAAAAAAATTCAGCTAAAAATTTAAAGTTTTCATTTTTTAGATCCCATACATTTTGCATTAAGGTGGTTTTTAGAAAATCAGTTGGTGCCAAGGTGAAAGTTTCTTCAAACCATCTGAAATTTTGCATAGGTTTTTTTAATGATATTTACAAAACATTAATTTTTTTCTAGCCAGAAACTGAAAAGTAGCTGTAAAAATTATCAATATGTATATATAGAAATAAGTTATTTAACTTAATGAATTAAATCTTTCACACGGAGCCCACTCTAAGGGCTTTTTTAATAAAATGGTTTATTTCAAGATGTAAAACTGATTATTTCTGTTGATGAGTGCATAAGCACGAAACTCGAGTCCTTCAAGTTTTACATCTTGAAATAAACCTTTTTATATGTATATATATATATATATATATATATACACTCAAAACATGTATTTTAAAAGAACAAAAACCACTAAATAATAACAAAAAAAACAAAACAAATCCAAAAACAAGAACAAACAAAGCAGAAATAAATTGACTTGTACATAAGTTGTTTTTAAAATTGGCTAACTAAAATTATTCAATTTTAGTTGAAACGTCACAATGTGTTTTTTTGTGTGATTCTTAAAAATTTTACTTTGTCCTTTAATTCGTTCTGAGGATATGCACAAAGCATTGAAACTAAGTAAACGATTCGAAAATTAGTTGTTTTTTTATATTATAAATAAATGAATAAATATGTATATATAATTTATTAGAAAAATAAGATTTCAAAAATACTGGCACACGTGTTTCATAAGACTAGACGCCTTAATCTTCAGCCAGCTAAATTTAAAATAAAAGCACTTTGCTAAACATATAAGCGAAAGTTATACAAAAAAAAACAAAAAACAGTATGACGTAATATTGTGCATTACAAGAATTCAGTACAAAAATCGATCTACCATCTAACTTTCAAACAATTAAAATTAACAAAAACAACAGTTAAGTGACTATAAAGTACTTCAAAATTTATTGTATTAAAGAGGAGCTTTTTCATATGTCGACAAGACGATATGAATTCACTCCTCTTATTTAAATTAAATATATATATATATATATATGTTGACTATTGTCTTTAAAAAAATTGAATGCGGTAGATCACTCACTTAATAAAAGTGCAAAACTTTCTTGTGTTATCAAAGTATTTTCGGGTCTTCTAAAGTTTACTAACAGTCGCATTTACCTAACAACTATATTGTTTCAACAATACCTTTACTAGTAGTAAGTTATTTTTTGTGTGAGTTACTAAATATAAGTTTTCAGCAAAAAACAAATTTTATTAAAGTATAAGATATGAGTTTTTACTTATGAATTGTAGTTATTCAACAAATTTCTTATTTAAATACTAATTTTTTCAAAAATCCTTTATATGCTATTTATAAATTTCTAGACTGAGTAATATTTTTTGTAGCTAGGTTTTACACATTTATATGTTTGAAGGTAAATCGATGATATTAAATTTTTTTAAAGTGACGAAGACATCAACGATGATACAAATTTCAAAGATAATGGGAGCTTGCTAAAAACCGCAGACAGTGTAACAAAAGTTCAAGAAAATGTAGTAGAAATTAATGATTGTGTATCAGAAATTCACGAGAGTGTAGCAGATGATAATGAAATTATAGCAGAAATTACTGAGACAATAGAAAATATTAATAAGAATGTAGCAGAAAATTATAATGAGCATATTGATGGTATAAACTCTAATAGTACTTTGCCTCAGAAAAGTATTACTAAAGAACAATCATACTCTGAACAACCCACAATTTCAAAGAGTATCAAATTAAAAAATAAAAACAAATCTAGAGAAAAATTAAAGTAAGTAGTTGTTTAATTTTTTAATTTGTGTTAACGTAATATTTTTTTTTAGTCTTTTGAGTTTAAAGTACAAAAAGTTTAGACAGCGATGCCAAATTGCTTTAAGCTGTGAATAGGAAATGTAAATTTGTTTAAAATCAGTATTTATAAATCTTTTGGAAAATAAAGTTTTGTTGTAGCTTAAAATTAAATAATGAAAAATTTTGAAACAAAACATAAAATATATTTTTCGAACAAAATTTACCATACTTATAGTGTAGCTTTCACTGTAAAAAGTTTAATTTTAAACTTTTTCAGTCTTATCTTCATTAAATTATAAACAAGTTATAGAAAAAGGATATTTTGTTTTCTTACTTAAGTTTTTTTCATTGTTGTGGCTCTAAGTTGAAATCTACCCACTAATATTGGCTTTTTAAATATCCAGCTTAATCAGGGCATTTCAGGCTAAAATTAAAAAACTTTGCGTACATTTTGCAAAGAAAAAATAAACTGAGAAACCATTGATTTAATTTATAGTTAAGTTTGTTAAATAAAACTTGTACAAAAACTATAAAAATTAATTTAACATTTCTATGTTAAGGTTTTTTTTTTGGTTTTCTATGCTAAAGTTATTTAAATTTGATTTTAGCATAAATATTTTAAAATGCCTCTTGCCGACTAGCATAAGGCTATAAGGGGGGTAAATCATGTTTTTTACAAGTTGATCTTATTTTAAAGAGTTTTTTCTAAGCTTGAAGATGCTTTTTATCGTTTTCAAAAATTCAATTTTTTTTTGAGATATGACTAGTCAAAGTCGGGCCGCATAATAGGTTCCCTATGGAAAAGGAAAACTAAAACAGCGAAAAAAAACACTATTTTATTTAAAATCTATCTCCTCCTACATTTTTCGAGCAATCTTCTTCAAACTTTCACAGTCTAATCTTTACACAATAACAAAAAAAACGTTACTTTGGAATTAAAAAAAACATTGTAAAAATATTATTTTATTGAAAAAAAAAAACACTTTTTTTTTAATTTTTGTGATAACATTTTTATTTTTTTACATTATTAAAATTCTAAAGTAACGTTTTTTTCCTTTTAATATAAGGAAAATTTCCTGAAAATTTGAAGAAGATTGCTTGAAAAATGAAGGAGGAGATAGATTTTTAGTGAATTTTTAAATTTCCGAGAAAATTGACCTCGAAAAATTTGCCGTCCATACGATTGTATCGGAAACTTTTTACAAAAAATAAAAGATCTCAAAAGTTAAATGATATTTATGAATTCTATAAAAATAGGCTTGTAGCTTGTATTTAAAGCTTTCATATAAAAGCCAAAGTTAATTTTTGTAAAAAAAAATGTAGGACCCTTAAAATTAGTTTTAAGTATAAGCTTGCAGGCCGTGATTTATATAACTGTTTAAATAGTAATATGCTCATAACTTATAAGTCCATTAATATTTAATATAAAATTGTATAAAACCATTAGGTTTAGGAGTAAAAGAAAAGCTGTTGAAAAGTCACCAAAGAAAAGAAGTAAAAGGTTTTTGAAAAAATCTATGTTATTATAACTTATAAAAAGATAAGTAGTTTTTCTCTGATTAGTTAAAACACTTTTTACCATAAGTTTAATACTGTTTAAAAGATAAATATTTGTAAAAGTCGTGTTAGAGCATAATAAAACATAAGCTTATAATTTAAAATTTGCTTTTACATTTTTAATTTAATTTACAGTTACTTTTTAATCAAATATTAATAAGATCAAGGATTAATTTTTTAATTAGTCGAATTTTAATTAAAGTATATAAATTTAGTCATGCTAATAGCAGGGTTGCTAAAAAACCTGGAGTTTGTAAATTTAGGCTAAAACAACCTGAAGTTTTAAACAATTTTTTATATGTAAAATATTAAAGTATATGATACGAAAAATCTATTATATAGAACATTTTTTTATCATTTATGATTTTTTATAATAAGAAATTTTAAGTTAGCATTACAGTATCTTTTAAATACTTTTATTTATTTAAGACTTTTTTAGCTTAATGTTTTTTTGCTAAAAATCACCAAAAAATCTTGTATTCTCAAAAACTTGGAAGAAATTCAGAAAACCTCGAAAAAATTTAAAATACCTTTAGCAACCCTATAATGATTAAAAATAATCTGTATTTCTTTATTTATTATTTATCAACTTAGTGATAACATTGTCAGAATAGAAAATTTACTATATTTACTTATTTAATAATTGTCTAGGCGGAAACGAAAAAAGAATTTAGAGGACTTCAAACCAGCTTCAATAGGTTTGTTACATAAAAGTAGTGATGTACCGGACTCACTATCCGGGTCCGGGTCCGGCCGGATATTGCCATTTTTGTCTGATATCCGGATCCGGCCGGATTCTTATTTGAAAAAAAAGTCCGGATCCGGTTCCGGCCGGATTCTAATTTGAAAAAAAAGTCCGGGTCCGGTTCCGGCCGGACTCTAATTTGAAAAAAAATTCCGGATCCGGGTCCGGCCGGATCCTAACAAAGATCCGGCCGGACCCGGATCTAGTTAGTAAAAAAGAGCATACTGAAAAGTATTTTTTCAAAAACAAACCATGTGTAAATTAATAAGAGTTATTTTCGTCAGTTGAAATCAAACACCCTACCCTGATTGGCTCATTTTGTACGCGTGACTTATTAACATTTGTTTACATTTAAACTATGAAATAAACATTTCATGAAATGCAACTCTTTACATATGTTGTAAAATTGAAAACTTTGGAATGAATACTTGTATTATTTATTGTTTAAAGTTGAGCTCAGAGAATATTTAGAGTTAATACGGTTGAATGTAAGAGCCAATGAGAATCATATGACGAAATGTTTCAAACTAAATACTGACGCAACAAAACATCAGAACATGACAGGCAGTTTATATGTAAGCAGTTAATTAGTTTGGTGTGTAGCTTGAAGCAACAAAATATCTTGAACGTTTTTGTGAATGCTTATTGTAAGTAGTGTTTTGTTTTAAAAGTGAACATTTCAACAGGTGTTTAATTGTTTAAATATTTAAGCAAGGTTTATAGTTTAATAGTTTATTAAAAATTTTACAGTTTCTTGTTTACTAAAAGTTTTATTTAATTTTTAGTGTTTTGTTTTAAGTCTTTTGATATAGATTTAAATAGCTTCCAGTTTTTAAAGTGTTACCAAAGTAATTAATAATGTTGTATATGCTAATATTTCTTGTTGTGTTTTATATAAAAGATTCATCACTCAAAACTGTCGTGTCTGATTATAGAAAGTAGTCTCAGTTAGAATTTAGTATTTGTTAGATATTAATTAAATAAGGTAGGATTTAATTATGATGGGTAGTACTAATAAGTTAAGTGTACCACAATCAGTCCACAACTTTACTACCAAATTGTCAACCTTTGCTAGCTGTTCTACTGATTATTAGATTAAAGTAATTTTTTAAGTTTTTAAAAACCTCATTCTGACTCAGGCTTGTTTATACTCACTCTATCTAGTTTTATTGACTTAAACAGTGGCAACCCTGCTAGTTTGAAAATTTTTAGGAATTTTAGAAAATCTTGGACTGCCTCAGGCTAGTTTAGTTTTTTATATAAACTCAAGCTAGTTTTCTTTTAGATTTTGAATGAGTTTGAGCTGATCCAGTTTTCAATATTTTGTAATTTTCAAGTGTATTTTGTTCAAGAACTTGATTTCAGATTTTTAATTGTAAATAACACCTAAATTTAAAAACCTTGTGGCTAGCTGTTCTACTTATTATTTGATTAAAGTTCTTTTTTTTTCAGTTTTTAAAAACCTCATTCTGACTCAGGCTAATTTATTCTAGTGATGTACTGGACTCACTATCCGGGTCCGGGTCCGGCCGGATATTGCCATTTTTGTCTGATATCCGGATCCGGCCGGATTCTAATTTGAAAAAAAAGTCCGGATCCGGTTCCGGCCGGACTCTAATTTGAAAAAAAAGTCCGGATCCGGTTCCGGCCGGATTCTAATTTGAAAAAAAAGTCCGGATCCGGTTCCGGCCGGATTCTAATTTGAAAAAAAAGTCCGGATCCGGGTCCGGCCGGACCCGAAATTGTGGGTCCGGTACATCACTACATAAAAGCAATAATTTGCTGACATATTTGATTTTTTTTCAAACAAAATACTTTTAAGATAGCTTTGATTTCTTAGTTATTTTATTTTTTCAACGTAAATTATGATTAATATTTTAATAAAGTTTATTTGGATGCCATTGTTTATAAACAAATAATTAAATTACAAAAAGTTGTATTAGCAAGTTTTTGTCCTACTTAATTTGTTTTAAATTTCATTTAATGAAATCATACATAAGCTGTTTTTTTAATTTTTCAGTCTTTACTTAGTTTGAAAGTGTTAACTAATTAAACTTAAATTTTTCTTATGAATTTTAAATTGAAAACCTAAAATTAAAACAATTATTTTTTTTGTATAATTTCAGGGTTGCCACAAGGTCAGGAAAAAATGGTAAAAGTCAGGAAAAAATGGGGGGTTTTTGAAAAAAAGTCAGGAAACTTGACAAAATTTAAAAAAAGTCAGTTTTTGTCAGTTTAAATTTACAAAATTCCTTATTTTCCAAATGGTAAAAAATTAACAAAAGTCCTTCAAAGTCAGAAAAAATTCCAAAACTCTCCTAGAAATTTACAAAATTATTAAATTTCCATTGCCTTCATCTGGTATAAGTTAATAAAACATCCTTTATAAAGCTGCAAAATTTTTCTGTTAACATATTGAACAAGTACCCTACTTGAACAAGCAGGTTTTGTAAGCTTTTTAGTATTGATGATCTGTAGCAAGGACACTTCCATAGTGAAACTGATATATACACAAAAGTTTATTAATTTAGCATAATTTTAGAATCAAAGTGCTTTTTGTTAAGTAATTAATTGAGTTCTTTATAATTTAGCAGTTAGTTAAGTATTTTATGTAACAAGTTGATGTGTATACTTTGGGAACGGGTATAAATTGCACGAGGGGACAAAAGTACACGAGAACAAAATTGCACGAATGCACAAAATTGCACGAAGCCAAATTTGCACAAGGGCACAAAATTGCACCAGGAAACAAAATTGCACGAAGATGATTCTGCATCAAAGGTCAATTTTGCACGACTTATATTTTTACACGAGAGTAAAAAAGTATAGAACAAAAATAAAAATAATATAAAAACAGAAAAAAAAAAAAAAAAAAAATTATACAAAAAAAAGTTAATGACCGAGAGTAAGGGTTAGGGGTAACAGTGATAGTAAAAATAAAAATAAAATAATAACTAATAAAATAAAAATTAGTTGAAAAAAAATTAATTAAAGAAAAAAAGCTACCGACCGAGGGTAAGGGTTATGGGTAACAGTAATAGTAAAAAAAAATAAAGAATATTTTTTTAAATAAAAAACAAAAATAAAAAAAAACAAAATAATAAAAATAAATTATCTACCGAGAGTAAGGGTTAGGGGTAACAGTGATAGTAAAAAAAAAATTAATAAAAAAACTAAAAATTAAATTAGTAAAATTAACCCGTGCAAAATTGTCTGCTCGTGCAAAAGTATCTATCTTCGTGCAATTTTGTACGCTTGCGCAGTTTAGACAGCTACCCATATACTTTACCTCTTTATAATTTTCTCAAAATTGTTTAATTTTGTAAAATAAGTTATAAGAGAGGTATATGCCATGATTAATGCTAAATAAATTTAGTTAATAAATAAATTAGTGCTAATAAAAATACGGAGAAAATAAATTTTAGAACATATATTAAAAAAAAACAGTATTTGATTAAGTTCTTTGTTGTTTTAAGATTTTTATTTTAAAAGTTTGTTATTAATTTAAGGTTTTAATTGTGAAAGTTCCTTATATGTCGTTTCGTTTATTTAGATACATCTATGTTAGAAAATGCTAAAATATTGTGTCTTTTTTCAGACAAGTTGTGTTTATAAGGTAGTAATACAAGTATTTTGCTGATAGAGCTGTTTATTACAAACATCAATCATACACATATGGTTTAAGTGATGTACTGGAAGTTTGATGATAGTATTCAGCAAAAAAACTATTGTTTTAACCTGTATTAAAATTAGATTGAAAGCTTTATATAGTTTCAAGTGTTAGATTATGTATTTTAGAATAAGTTTAAATTAAGAGTTTGATTTAGAAAAGTCAGAAAAATTTTAGTAAAAAGTCAGGAAAAGTCAACTTGATTTGTGGAAACCCTGTAATTTACAAATTTTTCAATTGCTGGTTTTATGTTATAAAGTAGTTTATAACTTTTATAACTAGTGATCTGCCCGATCTGGATCAAATTAATTGGACAGGACAACTTTTATTTCTATTAAAAAAAATTCAATAGTTTTAATAGAAAAATCACAAAAAGAGTCTTGAAAAGATAAAGTTTTAAGGCAATATTTTCCAATATAAAGGAAGGGATTAAGGGGGCGATATTGCTCGCCTTGGAAAACTATTAATTTTTTATGAAAAATTGTTTGTAATTTAGTAATCCCCTTTTGGGAAACCCTGCTTTAATCAAACCATTAATGCAAAACATATTCATAGTTATAGGTAAATTTATTTATGATCAAAAAGTTTACGAAAATTTATAATATTTTCACTCTGCTATAGCATACAGAGTTGCCAAAATACCTGGAATTTAAAAGTTTAGGAAAAAAAATCCTAGAACACCTAGAATATTTTATTATTGTTGCATGTAATGTAACAAAGTTTCAATAAGATGCAAAAAATTTATCAAAGATATGAAACATTTTTTGTTTCAGCTTAAACTTTTTTAATAAAAAACACATTCAATGTAGCTTCACAATATCTTTTTATGCTATTGGAGACAGTTTTTTAAACTTTGATTAAATTTTGAACTAGAAATGGACCAACAAATGTTTGTTTTCTAAAAACCTGAAAGAAATTTACTAAAAACATTTAGCAACTTTAAGAATAGAGTGGTAGGAAACTTTTAGTCAGCGGACTAAACTTACTAAAAATAGCTATTTTATGTCGTGTAGTTGTACAAGATGTGCAAAAAAAGTTATTTTTTTTTAAATAAGAACTATAATGATCATTAAAAAAACACTACTGTGTAGTGTGTAATAAAAATAAAATGAGCAGGAAATTTCAAAAAAAAAAGTTAGAGGTAGTTTTATTTGTTTATTTCGCATAATTTATTTTCAAGTTAAAAATACTTCACGGCCGTAAATTTTCTATCCCTACTATAGAAGTTGCAATTTTTTTAAAATGAAATTTCAAAGATAAACTTTCAGCTTGAATTAGCCTTTTTTTTTTGTTAATTAGATCCATAAAATCATGTTTATTGATCCGTAGTCTTATTCTTCATTTTTCATTTATTTGTGCATGTATTTTTTTGTATTGTTTTAAACTTTAATGATTTTTATATTCCTATATCAACTAACCGTTTTATATCTCATTAAATGAACTCTAAAAACGATAACTGAAGATCAATGAACCAGCAGTTTTTTTATATAATTTATTTTAAATATTAGGTACAGTATAATAGCTAATCAACAATAAAAACATGTTCGAAGGTTATTTTATCATTAATTATTTTGAAAAATCCGTATCAGGCTGAATTTTGGTTAAAAAAAAATCGGAATTGGTAGATCACTATTTATAACAAACTCTTAAAAAAATAACGTAACCCTTTTGTGTTAGAAATAAAATTTGTAATACAAAGTCATTGATAAATAACACTAAGTAATTTAGAAAATGATACATGTTAAAAGAATAAGTTATTTTAATTTTTAGTGTGTAAATTTATAAGTGTTTAAACACATTTTTGGTATCCCTTTATAAGTAACAGTTTGATTTAATTTACAAAGTAATTTGCTTGCCGTCATATTTTCAGGTATGTATTTTATAATACATCTGATTTCAAATCAGTTTTACGTTTATAAAAAAAAGTATAATAAAGTAATTTTGAAATCACTAGTTTATATCAACTGCATAACTTATTAACAGTCAAACCAACATTATACCTGTAATAAGTAATTAATATAATAAATATTTTTTTTTCTAATTTTAAAAATGCATCATGGTTCAAATATGGCCTGCAATCTGTAGTTTGCCGACCATTGCGTTTGTTTTGAATATGAACTCATAAAAATATTTTTTAGAAAGCTTATCCTAACCAGTAATCTATAAATTAGAACGACTAATAAAAAGCAACTTTCGTTTTAGTGCCTTCAGAAGATATTACCCCAGGTGTAAGAAGGTCTAATCGCAAAAAGTTTACTCAGCCAGTTTGCCGTTGGAAAGGTGAAGAAAAAATTTTTAAGTAAGCGTTGTAACTGACATAACTTATATTTAGTAGAATGCGTAAAAAAAAGATAAAATAAATTAACTGTTCAGTTCGTGTATGTGGCCTAATCTTGCTTTAAGTTTTAATTATTTGTGTTTAGTTTTTAAATATTAAGATAAAATGGGAAGTGTTAAGCTACTTGAGAAAGTAGCAATTTATTAGGTTTTAATTTTAATTTATTTGTTGTTTTGATTGACTTATACAACTGTATCGTTGTATACTACTAATTAGTATATTAAAACGTAGCAACTATTTATCCCTTTAAACAAGAACTGTTTTTATAAAATAATATTTTTTATTTAATTTATACGGTTGCTTACTGTCTTTTAACTAGTAAATATTATTAATTAAAATTAACACGCTAATATAGTTTTACTATATATCAGGGGTCGGCAAACTGCGGCCCGCGGGCCAATTGCGGCCCGCGAAGGGTAAATCTGCGGCCCGCGAGCACGGTATTTTTTTGAATGGAATGCGGCCCGCGAAAGAAAATTTCGTGGCCGGCTAGTATGTAAATGTGGCCCGCTGAGCAAAAATATATTTCAAGTTGAATTTTTTTGGTAATTCGATTTAATTTGATTAGTTTGGTTTTAAGTCTCTGTATAATATTTAAAAATAATTAGAAGAAATTACTGCTTTAGTTTAAAAATGTGAAAAATACAGATTAGCATTCTAACAGGATATTTTTTTCAGTTTCATAATAACTTCTTTTTAACAACAGCAAGTAATTTACTGAAAAAAGAGTGTAAAGAATGCTCGGATTTAATAAATTAGATATATAATAGCTATTTATTAAATAAACTAAATGCAAATGTTTTCCATTTTGTACAAAAGTATTGCACAGTAATTAACTAAAGTGTCATTTCTTTATAGCTTAGATATTCTTTTTCAATATTTTTTATATCTAAGTTTCCTTTATAGATTTTTTTTTGTAAATGTTATATTTTAGTGTAAAAACATTTAACATAACATAGTAATAAGAAATAAGATTTGATTTTTGTTTTGACACATTTTAACTTTTTAAAAGTTTTCTCTGCACATTGAATTAATTTCTATGCACACCAACTTAAAAAGATGCTCATACTTTAAACCACTTTTTATTTAATACTTTAGTTAGTTAAAGTTTAGTTTATGCTTAGTTTTCTAACATTGTTGTTTCTACATGTAATATCTAAATTATACACACACGTTTAAAACAATATGACATGAATTAATATAGTTTTTGTTAGGTACACAATTTAATTTTTTAAACATTTTTTGTCAAACTTTTTATGCCTTGTATATCAATACACACAATTGCTGTTTTTTTGAGCTACCTATTTAATATAAACTAGATTTAGGGATGGTAAGTATATTAAGTTTGTACATTGTTAATCAAAATAGTTCAAATTCAAGCAAATAAACAACTAAACATTGTCACACACTCAGACTATCACTATTTGAAGACTTTAAATCTTGAGCCAACTAAGTCATTTTTTAAGTTTTTGGCTAGAATTGCTTTTTGTATACAAAAATATCAGGAATGTTTTTGTTGACTCAGGCTGACTTTTTTGCTTGAAAGAGTGGCAAATTAAACTTATGATGTATGTTTTGCTCAATCCACAGTGTTAGTTTGAACTCTAATATATGTTAAATTTTAAGTCTTGCAGCTAATATAATTTAAAATGCTATTTATATTTTTGTGTACATTTAAGTGTGAACAATCAGTGTTGCCAAAAAACTTGAATCCCGGAAAAGCTTTGAATTTGAAAACTTATGCTTAAAAGATCTGGAAAAAAACTTGAAATTGAGATTTTTGAAAAAACCTGTAAAGTAATAAGATTTCGATTTGACACAAAAAACTTACCAAATAAATATTTTTCATTAGAAAATATATTAAAGTAGCTTAACAGTATTTTTTAATATTGATATATTTGTTAAGTCATTTTTATCAACTTAAATTAAACTTTCTACTAAAATTAAAAGAAGGAATTGTACTTTCAAAAACTTTGTTTTGGTGCTTTGAACCTTTACTTGTAAAATTTCACCGATTGTTGTACTTCGCTTTGAAACTAAACCAAGAAATTCTATTAAAATGTCAAAGTTAGTAAAAACATCTCTAATAAAAATTCTCATATGAGCAATAGTTTTTTTGTCAGTGCTCTCATATTAAAAAATTGATTAAAGTCCTAATTTGATTTATGCGACTATAACCTTAATGCATTTCCTAAACACGACGTCTAGTTGTCATTGAAGAAATAAACAAAAGCTTTTCATTACCGCCAACATAAATTCTTTAGAAAAGTTTTCAATTATAAACGGTGTCTCATTTTAATTAATAAATTTTGCTACTTTATAACTTGCCTTAACAATTTTTTCTTATCATTCTGTAGTTACTGAAGATAATCATGTGCTTTATGGAAAAACTGACTTTGGTGATTTGTTTTTTATCGTTTCTCGCAATAACTCCTAACTAACGTATTTTTTATTCTTGTAGCTCGTCTTATATTTTACAATTACTATTTTTAAATACAATATTCTTATTTCAGATAAAGAATTGCTAAAATGCTTAATAAAAAATAAGTTTTTCTACTTCGCTGATGACTGAATAGAATTTTATACTTTTGTTAAATTTGTTTAAGAATCTTAATTGTCCATTCCAGCTGACTTATATTTTTTTGGCATGTAATTTATTTACTGTTAATAACATTCAATATTTCTTTATGTTGTGAACTTTATTTTAACTGGGTTGCTACACAAACAGGCTATTTTAAAAGCTTGAAAACTCAGGTGTGTGTGAAACTTTTATTTAAATCACTTTAAAGAAATCTTTCAATTCTCAGAATAGTTTTTATGACTGTAGTGTAGTTTATTGATTGTAATTTTTTCTTTTTTTCTTACATTTTGTGTACTTTTTGATAATGATGATATTTTAACTAGGTATTTAAGCTTGATTAACAACTATTTAGTAGCTTTTTTAACTTTTAATAAACTCAGGCTAGTTTGATACAACTCAGACATTTTTGCTTTTTAAAGTGGCAACCATGTAAAATACTAATTACTAATAAGATATTTTATTAAAGTTTTCGAGAATTAATTATGTTAAAGAATTTGTTTTAGATTTTTGGAATACAAACATGTAATAAATTTTACAACTAATTAATAAATTTGTAACCTACAGATGTAGGTACCTTTAATACTAAACTTAACTTATACTAAATAATGATACTAATAATACTTAGGCTACTCTATATAAAACTAGGCATGACATGAGTTAACATATTTTATATAAAGAACAATTGCAAACACTAACAAATATGTAAAGAACATCAAATTAAGAAAATACTTTAAATGTGGTCAAAACCTTTACACAAGTTTTAATCTAGCAAGAATATACTTTAAGAATGTATAAAACAAAATACGAGTTAACTACTTAGAATGTAACTAAGAAATACTTATAAAAATAATACTAATCAAAAAACACTTTATATAACACAAGAAAACAATATAAATGTCTATTCTTCATTATCACGTTTACTGCAGCAGGCTGTGGCTAGAATCTCCGTCTGTCTGTTGTATCAGCTTATATATAACATTCCCTAACTCAATGTTGCATCAGGGTTTCTGGTCTGCACTTTATTTTCTCTTTTTGTCAATTGTATTAAACTTGCATCAGTATAAAACTTGACCTTGCGAGCTTTCTCTTAACGCTTGGATGAACTTTTAGCTCAAAACTTCCAACCAAATCTAAACAGTAATCAAGTGCAACTTGATATCCTGTTACAAATTTTCTAATGAGTGTAAATTATTTAACACGCAAAAACTTTTTTTGAAGTAAATATTCTTAGAAATATGAAAAAAGGGTTGATAATATAACAAGTGTATTAAAATAACCCATAAATTGTCTTTCAAGTTAGGTTTTTATAGAGAGTTAGGTTGTAAGTAAAATTACAAAAGTATTAAGTTTAACTTATTAAGTGTTTTGAAAGTACATAGTTTATTAACACTTAAGTATATTAGTCAATGTAAATTCTATTCTAATAAATATTAATAAAATAGGCATTCTATGTATAGCTAAAAGTCATTAAAAAATAAATATGGTGAATAAAAGTAAAACCTTTCTTTAGTGTGACTAAAACTAAAACCAAAATATTATTCAAATGTCACTAAAACTAAAACTGCGGCCCGCGAAGACTTTGGAAACTTGAAATTTGGCCCGCGACCACCAACTGCCTGCCGACCCCTGCTCTATATCCTGAAGAAACACCGTTTATACCGATTTTAAATGTTTTATTTTCATCAAAACAATAACAATTTATAACACAATTTATAGATTTATTTTTACTTTGAATAGATTTTATTCACACACAGCTTTTAAATTAAATTGTGTTATAAAAAGTATTATGTTTTTTCAGCTCAAATGGTTCACTTATAGGACTAAAAACGCTTGATGAAGCAACAAATTTTAACGCTTACAAAATTGGTAAGACTAGTACTGAATATTGTTATTATTTTTTTTTATAGTTACTTTTTTTTAGTTAAGTTTTAAATATTTCCACTCTCTATTATGTATCATTTGTCTCTTTTTTTTCTAATAGTCAGTGTACTAATTGTAATTAAGTTATAATAAATATTTAAAAACAAGTTTCAACTGTAATTTTATAATCTTTTTGTAGATTAAAAGAATTAACTCTCCTAACTTTTATTTTAACGTTAGTTATTTATATTAAAGATATCTTGAAGCTGTTTAAAATGCTTAAAAGTTTTGGTATTATAAAATATAGAGCCTTAGGTTAATAAAACAAAATATTTTGGTTTCTGATAAACTTAGTGTAATAAATGAAGAGTGCAATTTTTATTTATTTTCAGTTAATAAAAGTATAAGTTACAAAGACTCTAAGGGCCCACATATATTGTCAAACTATAAATAGGAAATAAGGATATAAAGTTAATGTTGCGTTGTAGATATTTTCTAAATTAATAATATAGTAGTTCAAAATTATGTTGATCAATTTTTTGAAGTTGAGAAATATATAGAACAAAAGTTATTAGTTTAAGTTAGATACTTTCTAAAAATTGTTGGCTTTATAATTTGTGATATTAAAAAAAATATCTATTTAAATATAATACATTTTAAGTGTTAATGTTTAGTAGTAGCTTCACAGTTGGCCCAAATCGCGTTTAACTAAAAATAGGGAGTTAATTTTATTAAAAGATAGATATATGTAAGTCTTTACAAATATTTGATTTTAATGAAGTCTAGGGTTGAATTCTCAAAACAAAATTTAAAAATGTCTTGTATAATAAAAGTTATTGGACTTTATGTAGTAGCTCTTTATTATTTTTGTTTTTTAAAACTTTAAGGTTCAGCTCAATTTAAAGTGCTACGATTAAAAACTTTGTTTATTATTATTTTTTGAGATACTTCAAAAGTGTCAGAACTAATTTTTGCATTTACTTGCTTGTTAACTTAATATTTATTAGGTAGTTGAAAAACATTGAAATGAGCGTTTTTAAAAATCTAAAACTATTTTGTGCTAAAATGTCACTCCGTGCTAAAGTGACGCTGTGCTTTTTTGACACCTACCAAAACCATATGTTAATTTTCGTAAAATAAGCACTTAGCCCCATTTCCTTAACATATGTAAAATATAAAATTTATATGCTTAAAAAGAACAAGTTTGTTTTAACATATTTAAATTTAAAAACTAAAAATATCTGTTTTATAGGGTATTTTCGACAATTACTGGGCTTGAAATAAAAAAAGCTTAACCAAAAAACAAAAACCGCATAAGTGGAAAATTATATGTTAATAATTAAGATAATTTAAATTTAAGGTTTACATTTCTATAAACTCTCCAGGCGTGCCGTTTAAACCATTTATAAGAATTACCAGGTTATAGACCAAAAAAGGCAAAAAATACATAAACTTTATATATTTTGCGGAATAAACTTATTTTTTTTGATTAAATTACTACTTAAACAAAATAAACAATACAACTTCAAAATATAATTTTTATATCTACTAAATATTTATATAAGTAAGAATTTAAATATTTTAATGTTGTATTCTTTTTTACGCTTAATTTCAACTAAAGTTATCTAAACCAGTGCTTCTGAACCTTTTTTTAGTGGCGGAACCCTTTTCCAAAGTTCAACTTTTCTGCGGAACCCCTAATTTTAATTTTACATAAAATTTTTAATTAAATAAATGTTCTTATTTAAATTTCGAAAGGCTTCGCGGAACCCCTGAGAGGCGTCGCGGAACCTTATTTCAGAAGCACTGATCTAAACGATTAAACAAGTGTAAATTAATTATTCTATTTATTACATATTTCGGTGGGACAAAATTCCGACCTTAAAAAATATTGGTAAAGTAGAATAAAAGAAAAGTATTTAAAAATTAATAGATGAAATATTGATAAAAATTAAAACAATTTTATAAATATTTGACAAAGTCGGATTTTTTTCCTATCGAACCTGGTAATAAACAGAATAGCTAATTCGCACTTGTATTATTATTTAAAGAATCTCTTTACTCAGTAAATTGTGCAATATTTTTTAAGGTCAACACAAATAACCATATAAGTAAAGTTTACAAATTTTAGTTTAAGCAAATACTCTTAAAATTACCTCGCGCTAAATGGTAAAATTTCTTTTGTAAATGAAAATTTCAAGTAACGCTGTATTAATAAATGATTGCAAACAAGTACGCGCAGAATCAACTAAGGTTGCAATGTCCTTTTCTACCCCTAGCAACAATTACAACCATCACCAATGTTTAATACTTGTCAAAGAAATTAAAAGCTACTAAATAATGAAATTTATATCAAAAATAGCAAACAAGAATATATTACTTCTTTAGTTCTGTTATAAAAAAACTATAGAGAAAAATTTTACAGTATATTTCAATAAAAATGATTGTCCGAACAACTTGAATGAAGGTCAAGAAAATGAAAATGTTACTATACTGGAAAATATACAAAGTGATAAAAATGAAAGCTTTGAGCCTACTGATACTCAAAAAACAAAGTCAATTACAAAAAATAAAACAAAAAGTTTGTTTGTATTTTGTAGTTAGGTTTTAAAATGAAAACAATTAAAATAAAGAGTAGTTTACGACCTAATTTTTATATATTAGTTTTGATAAAAGTTTAATATAGTTTAAATAATTTAAATTATAATAAAATGATGCTCTTGTAAATTTGTTTTAAGTTGTTTGAAAATGTCTTGCTTACTTTTTGACTGTAGTCAAAATAAATTTATTTTATCTCGGTTAAGAATTTTTATAGTTTTTTATGAACAAAAAGCTCGTGAAAAAACAAATACCGAATAAGTAACAAAACTAAGTAAAGTAATTTAAGTTAGAATAAAATTAAATAAAAAAAACCAATATAAGAGGTTATTTAGATATTTGTTATGGTTTGTTTAGTTACCGTATCAAGTAATTTTGAAAAATTCTGCTTACTTTACAATAGAATTTAGAATTAAGTTTAGAAGTAGTATGCTAAACTTCTACTTTAATTTTTCTTTTATTTTTCAGATTCAAAAAAGAAAAACAATAAAGAATCCGGATTACAAGCAAACACAAAAAAAGCAAATAAAGCAAAAGGGAAAACAATAGTAAAAGCTAGATTAAGTACCCAAAAAACTACAAAAACTTTAGGTTAATTTACAATGAATATTTAAATATATTTCAGAATTATTTAGTGAGCAAAGTTTACTTTATAATACTTAAAATAATTATGTGATTTACGTACACTCCGAATATACAAGTTTTAAGCGTAACATAGCTATTTTTAAGGGCATATAGTGTTAAGGGAAATTTTCGATAAAATTTAATATCGACTTATATCGGAAATCCTGCAGAATAAACTTCATGCCAGTTTTTGTATAGTATAAAAATAAATAAGTGACTCTGTTGGGTATAATGTTTTTTATAAAAAAATTTCCCATACAAACGTATAGACTGATTTTTTCATAATCAATGTTTATCTAAACAATATTTAAAAGGTCACTAATGTTATGAAGAGATTTAGTATACTAATTAATAAAAAATAGTAAGAACTCTATTAATTCAATCTATTAAAGGAATATTAAAGAAAGTGTTGTTCAGCTGTTCAGATAAATAGTTTAGTTTTAAAAACAAACTTTTAAATTATTTTGTATATCCTAAACTAAATATTTTTAGTAAAGGATTGTTGGAATAACTAAATAAAATAATTTAAAACACTGTTTTTAACTGAATACTGTACTTATGTAATTCGCTTATGTTTTTTTAAGTGGTTTTCAGTATTTAGTAAGTTTTACAGTCATTTTAATAGCTTGTTAAGGATGCTTATAAGCATTCGCACAAACTTATCTTGTAAAAAGCAAAGTATTAATTTTTAATAATAATATAGTATTGTTGGTACTTAATTTAATATAAATGTCCAACATATGAAAATGAAAATAAGTTTATTAATACGTTTATGTTGTTAACATGATGCATATGAAATAATAGTATAATCTTTACTAAAATCATTTTATTGTTATATTGTTTGTAGTGCAATGTTTAACTCAGGAATCAAAACCTGAGCCACTTAAACAGGACACACAAGAAATGAATTAAAATTAATAAAATATAATTTATTTTCAACAAAAAATAAACATAAACTAAATATTAAACAAAGTTAAAATTATAAAAAACTCTTTAATAACTTTAAACTTATTTGGTTTGTAAGTATCCTTAGGTAACTTGTTCCACATAGTCTTTGCTCAGCGAAAAAATGAACCTTGCCACTGAATGTTGTTAAAATTATGTTTACATTTTGTTTTTCTATTATTTCCTCTTAACTGATATTTATTATGGGAAAAACTAACTGAAAAAACCTTATATTAGCGATTAATAATTTTATAAAGCGTAAATAAATCAAATTCCCATATTCTATATTCTAGAGGACATATAAAACGGGTAAAATTTCTTTGCACAGACTCAATTTTATTAATGTTTTTTTTATTAGGGTGACCAAATTCGGGTATTGTATTCAAGCTTAGGACGATCGTATATACTAAATAGTTTTGTCAGAAGAGTAGCTGAATTAGTTTCAAAAGTTTTTGATATTTTATCGAATGAAACTTGTGCAACTTTATATATATATATAGTTTATGTGTTCATTCCATTTTAAATTTTCACAGATATATATTCTAAAATCCTTGAAAACTTTAACTGTTGGTATCTTAGTGTTAATAATTATTAGGTCAATCGGGTCAAACGGTTTGTTTTTCTTAAATTTTATAATTTTACATTTGTTAGGGTTTAAATCGAGTTTTCTTGTTTTTAGCCATTTGTAGATATTTTCTAGAGTAGATTGTAAAGAGATATTTAACTAACTAAAATTTTTGGTGCCATCCGCAAATAAACTCATGTCACTTTTAATATCAATTTTTGAATTAATATCGTTAATGTAAAAAAAAAGGGGACCAATTACACCACTTTGTGGTATTCCACTGTATATTGTTAAAAGGTCTAACAGCGCATCATTAATGACCACTCTTTGTGATCTCCCAATTAAAAAGTTATTGAACCACTTCACTAAAGATTTATGTAGTCCATACTGACTCAATATTTTGATAATCGTCTGTGTGTTACTGAATTGAAAGGTTGTTTAATATCAGTGTAAACTACTTTTATATATTCGTTTTTGAGATAAGGAACTATCAATGAATGTAAGCATCTAGTTTTTAAAAGCATTTTAATTAGTTTTTTAAAGCATCGTTCTTATAACTTAAACATTGTCTATTAAATTTATAATTTAATTTTTCAAAAACTTCTTAATATGTAGTTTTTTAGTTCTTTAAAAATATTTAAAGTTTTTTGGTACATAATAAATTGTTTTGTTTTTTAAATATTATCTAAGTATATAAGATTGTGCAATACAAACAGAAAATAAGACATTAGAACATGAAAACGAAGCAAATAATTCTTTACACGAAGATATTGGTAGTGTTGTGAATTCTCAAAACTGTATTTCTGCTGTACAACAAAATGTAGTTTTAGAATTTCCATCACAGCAAATGGAACAAAATCTATCGTTAAGTTCATCAAATAATGCTAACGGTTTGTTACTATACATTATTTGTAAATTTACCTCAGAATTTCTCAAAAGTGGGCAACATCGACCTTTTTGGGAAATTTGTTTATCAGGGAAAATAATTATTGAGGATTCCACAAAGTAAATGAGTAGTTAAACAGAAAATGGGCAGAAAAATTTAGTCAAAGTAGCGATTATTTTAAACTTTTTACCAAGGGGGCGATTATATAAAAGTTAGGGAAACCTGTTAAAAAACTAATAAATGAAACTAAGCTAGTCTGAATTTTTTAGTTTTTGGCTAGTTTATATGACTAAAAATTAATTTTATTTAAGCTATATGTTTTCTTATAGATGTAAAGTTTTTTGTTGATGTTATAGTTCTTTTAAATATCAGTTTTTGTTTTGTTTCTGGATCTTAAAACTCGATTTATTTCCTCATAAACACACGTTAAATTTTTTTTCTCAAAGAGTAACAACTCTGCAAGGTTAATAATCCTCACTATGGCTTTATATTATAAAATATTTACTAATTCAATCATAAAGGTTATGCTTTTCTTTAGTTTATAAAAAAAAAATACTTTAATGCCATAGGAGTCAAGATAGTTTTTTTAAAGTTTGATAATTTTTTTGCAGAATTTCAGCTAGTAGCTTTTAACCATATATAACTTTTAGATATAACGTATTAAAGTTGGTACCTTAAACTTAAAAATATGTTTTTTACCATAGTTTTTAAGTGTTTTTTTCTCTGTATATTAGTAAAGTGTTATTCGTAAATATTTTAAAAGTTATTCATTAAAATTTATACTTTTACTATATTTAAAAATTTTAGATTTTTTATTATTTTGACAACATATATTTTGTAGTTTTTTTTACTACCTAAAAGAAATAGTTTTAAGTCATGCAAGGACTATTTCCTGAAAATTTAAAGTCTCTAGCATTACAAACTTAAGGAAAGTATTTTAATCACTTGGTAGTGTCACTAAAAAACTTTAAAAAGTATGTTTGCGTCTTAAACTTTTTATAAAACTGGCTGTATTTAAAAAAAAAAGTTAAGTTTTTATATTTTATTAATAGTATTTGGTAAAAGACTTATTGAGTCTATAAAAATGATAAAAACAAGCAACCATACGAACTTAGATAATTTAGAGAGTAAATGGGTCAATTTATTACGAGCAAACATAAACAAAACAACACTGTCTTTTTATAGATAATGGTAAACTTATAGAACCAATAATTTTACAACAACCAATTTTTTATTAAGATAGTTTTATTAAAAATAATTTTGTTTTAGAAAATATTTTAATTGTTTGTTTGATAAAAGTATTACTGTAAAAGCAATAGTAAAGGAAAAGTAGTTTATTATTAAAACATTTTGGTTTTCTTTTTTTACTTAGGATTTGTTTGAAAAAATCAATTTTATTCAGTTTTGATACTATTTTGTTAAGATGAGAAGTTTATAAGAAACAGTTTCTAAGTAAGATAAGATTTTATACTTTCTTTAAGTTTTGTTTTAAATTTTTTTAAATCTTTATTTCATCGATAACAGATTTATTAACAATAGTTTACATCAAACAGTTCCTTACTAAGATAACTTTTAATTTAAAGTTTATATCGGAAAAGTTTTTAATATTATTTTCATAACATTTAAGTTTACTTTTATATAAAAAAATATCATTATAATGCTAAAAATCTAGCAATTTACAAATTAATATTATACACAGTTTTGAATTACTACGTCGTAATATATTTTTTCACTATTTTTTTACTTAGTTGCATAAATGTGTTTTAGTTATATTAGTTTATTAAAAGTTTATTGAGGACGGATTGTAAATCTAAAAACGTTTTAAACTTATGTAATGTGCAATAAAAATTTGTAGATTTTCCAATACTATCACTTGATTTTTTCTAATTATTGATGCTGAAGAAAAATCACATACAAAAAATTGACTTTGTCCTGAACTGATTTGAGCGTTTTTATATAAATCTTGTATAGTAAAATGTAACTTGGACTCATAAACTAAAATAGAATAAATAATAAGTTTTTTGGTCAAAAAGTTTTATTTTGTTCTGAAAACTGAAAATAATGTTTAATATAATACTACATTTTATTTGCTTTTTGTTTTCTAAACTGTATGAAAAAACGCAAAACATTTTAAATATAAAAACAAATAATTTTTACTACTTAATTTTTGAACTTCAGTATTATTAAAGCACTAATCATTTTATTTGACTATAAAAAAGTCTAATGAAGTACTAGAACAGAGCAACTGTATCTTTCTTTTAGCCATCTATCTCACAACTATAAACACAATTCTGATACTTTTTAACGAGTTTGTTAAATTATAAACGTGATATTATAACAAAATGTTATGAATGTGCTCTTTTTTAGTTGCAACTATGTAGTATATGTAAAAAAGTTGAGTTCTTAGAAGAAAAAGTGTGGAGGTTATTTCCTTACTACTGCCTTTACTTGCTATAAAATAATAAATTTCTAATATACAATAACATAATCTAAACCTATAGTAAGTTTACGTATAAGTAATACAGTATTTATTTTTTTAATTTAAAGTTTAATTTAATTATTAACAACAAACAGGCAGCTTTTTTTAATGAAAAAACGTTATATATCTTTCATTGTAGCATAAGTTAATGGCATAATTTAAATAAAAACTTGAAAAAATAATTACTTTCACAGTCTTTCGCTAACAATTTATTTACTGATTTTGATGATTTTTTATAAAACTTAGTTTATTAAGAATATATATTACATAACCTTATGTTAAAATTATGATCCTTTTTAAATGCGTCAATATATGATTTTAGACATATCAGATCCTATTTTTTATCAACTTAACGGGTTTGAAATAATATATACGTTTAATGTTGATGATGCAAAATGTGGAAACCTCATTGTTTACCCATACTGTACTAAATCAAAAGTTTTCGTTGGTGAATGGATTTTAGTTAGTTTTATTTTATACGTGTTATTTATGTAATTGATAATTAAACTTTATCTTCCAACATTCTAAATTAGTTTTGTAAAAAAGTAAATACGTATTTGTCGTATTTTGATTAACACTTTATACATAAATTACTTAAAAAGCTTATCAACATTCAAAGATATAAGATACTAAACCTTTTAGTAAAATAGAATTAGAAATAGTTATAGTTATAAAGTTTTAACTGTCATAGTTAAAACAAAAAAAAACGTTATTTTCACTAGAAAGCATCTTTTTTATAATAAATTTAAAAATATTGATTAAAACGGATTAAATTAATTCAGGGTTGCCTAAAAATAAAACATGAATCCTAGAAAAACTTAAAACTTGAGAAATTTTGCAAAAAATAACTCAAAATTTGAACAAAAATAACTAAAAAAACTGGAATTTTATACTATTTTTACATGTAAAGTAATTTCGATAAAATACAAAAAATATATTGCAAAGATAAAAGTTTTTTGTAATTTTTTTCATTATAAAACACATATAACGAAGGTTTACAGTATCTTTTCAATGTTTTTTTTTACTTTTTAATACAGTTTTTACCTTAAATTTTATTTAAAACTAAAAATAGACAAAAAAATAGTACGTTTAAAAACCTGGAAGGAACTTTTAATAATTGGAAAAACTTCAAAAAACCTTTGGTAAACCTGTAACTATTAATTATATTTTAGTTTGTAAAATTTTTGTGTTTTTGAAAGTCGAAAAATGTATTAAAGTTCTATGTAATTTTATTAGTTTTAGTTTTTGAACTAGAATACCTTTGAAATTAAATCTACCATTTCGTTAATATTTTTACAACAATCCCAGTAACTACAGGTATAACTAAACATGGTATTTTTTCACTCTTTATATACACTGTTAGATTACTGTGCTAAAGTTTTATTTTGTACAGAAATCTAAGACAAAATTCATTCAAAAACATCTTTATTAAAGCAACAAACAAGTAAAATCGATTTCGGCTAACGCTTTTCAATTACTTTAGTTAGCAACTAGTTTTAAGATTAAATTTTGAGTATATAAATAGTTAGAGGTTACATCAGAAAAATCAATTAACACTAATTAGCATAATTGAGCAAAAATTAATTAGACATTCACAATTCATAAATGCATATATAAAACAGTTTATCAGTAATTTAACTAAGATAAGCAACATTAAAAATAAAATAAAATAAGCGACAAAATTCAAATAAAATCTATAACAACTTATAAAGATTAGATTTATAAACGTATTGTTGCTTACACAAATTAGGTTTACATGTTTTTATAAATAGAGATTCTAAAACACTTAGGTGATAATCGTTACGAGCTTTACTTAAAATTGAAAAGTTAATATCACTATAGTTCTTTGCGCAATCTGAATTGTTTAATAAGTGTTCAGCTATCGCTGATGATCTATTAGATGGTTTTTTTAAACCAGTGTCCATCCATCTTCTGAGGGAATTAAAAACGTGTTGGTCCCTTCTTATATGGAATCTTTGGGACGTTCTGCCAATGTACTCACTGTCACAGTGGCATTTGTACATATAAATTATTTTGCTTTTTTCATGATCGGCAGTACGGTCTTTACAAATTCCATTTAAGGGCTTTCTTGTAGCATGACTGATTCTTAGTTGTACAGAGTTAAAAGTGGAGTTTACAGTGTATTTAACAGTCTTTTCTAGAACAGTTGCTACTTTACCGAGATATGGCAATCTCAAATATACAGGGCATTTACTAGGACCAAATTTAACCGGTTTTTCAAATTTTGAGATTGTATTGTTAATTGTCTTTCTGACTATATGCGATGGATAACCAAGAGCTTCAAAAATATTTTTTATTTTATCTAATTCCTCTTCAAACAATTCCTCGATCATGAAAAAAGCAAAATAATTTATATGTACAAATGCCACTGTGACAGTGAGTACATTGGCAGAACGTCCCAAAGATTCCATATAAGAAGGGACCAACACGTTTTTAATTCCCTCAGAAGATGGATGGACACTAGTTTAAAAAAACCATCTAATAGATCATCAGCGATAGCTGAACACTTATTAAACAATTTATATTGCGCAAAGAACTATAGTGATAGTAACTTTTTAATTTTAAGTAAAGCTCGTAACGATTATCACCTAAGTGTTTTAGAATCTCTATTTATAAAAACATGTAAACCTAATTTGTGTAAGCAACAATACGTTTATAAATCTAATCTTTATAAGTTGTTATAGATTTTATTTGAATTTTGTCGCTTATTTTATTTTATTTTTAATGTTGCTTATCTTAGTTAAATTACTGATAAACTGTTTTATATATGCATTTATGAATTGTGAATGTCTAATTAATTTTAGCTCAATTATGCTAATTAGTGTTAATTGATTTTTCTGATGTAACCTCTAACTATTTATATACTCAAAATTTAATCTTAAAATTAGTTGCTAACTAAAGTAATTGAAAAGCGTTAGCCGAAATCGATTTTACTTGTTTGTTGCTTTAATAAAGATGTTTTTGAATGATTTTGTCTTAGATTTCTGTACAAGATATGTAGTACTAAAAAGTTATATACAAAGTTTTATTTAGTTTGTAAGAATATTGAAACATGTGATAATTTTTCTATAATGTTTTTATGTCTAACTAGTAATTACTAAAATAAAAATTTTAAAGTTAAACTATTCATCAATGTTCTGTTTTATAATATAATAAACTATGTTATTATAAACTCCCTTTTCTAGTGTTTTACTGTCGAAGAGGGTGAAAATATTACATTTGAACTAAATGGAAAAAGTACAGTGATGATCTTAAACACTACTTATCATGTGCCAAAAAATTCAAGCTATTCTATATCTAACAACAGTAATAAAAATATAAAAGTACACTTTATGAGTTTTTTAGAAAAGTAGTGTTTTTTCATTATTTTCTAAGTTAAACACTCATCTTAATTTTTTAATTCTTCTTTTTCGTGCCATTTTGACATACTTAGAAGCACACACTTTTAATTAATCTCACAAATAAACGAAAAGTCATAAAATGAAAATTATTTTTTGACAAGCTATGATTAAGTATGAAGGTTGTTTTTATACCTTTGACCACTTTATTTAATGTTACCTTTAAGTACTTTAATAAACAATGAACTTTACCGCAAGATCAACAACAACAGCATCCGAGACAATCCTACGACCGGTTTCGTCCTTATTAGGACTCATCAGGCAGGAATAGCCGCGAGAAACCGCTATTGTGATCTTAATAGCGGTTTCTCGCGGCTATTCCTGCCTGATGAGTCCTAATAAGGACGAAACCGGTCGTAGGATTGTCTCGGATGCTGTTGTTGTTGATCTTGCGGTAAAGTTCATTGTTTATTATCGATTGCATAAAACATCTCAACTTCGTTGATGATGGCCGAAATAAATACTGGCTTTAAGTACTTTGAAAGGTTTTTTGTAATGCCTGTTTTTAAAGTTTGATTGTTTTTCACAGTGGTTTGTACAAATATATTTGTAAATATACTTTTTGTCAATGATTAGGTTTTTCTGTGTTTATTCGTTTTTTACGTTAATAAAAAATATACTTCGTTTTAGTTAGTTTTGTGTATTAGTTTATAATTAATCTCTAATGTCTTAATTAACCAATGATGTGACCTTGAAGTTTTTAATTACTTAAAAATATATAATTTAGTATATAATATTTTAAATTTGTTGAGTTTACTACCAATCGAAGAATCGGCTTTTAATTTATAAGTTTATTTATTTAGTAAACAGGGGTGACGCTTGAGTAGGATCAATGGAGCAGCAGTTATTCCACTTGAAGAAGAAGTAAGAAAAATATTTAAAAATGCATCAGTTTTATCCTTTAAGCTTTTTATTTCCCTGCTAAATTTTTTTTTTGATTGTGTATACTTGTTAGACTAAAAATAACGTTTTAGGAGACATAGAAAGTATGCTAGTACTTCTGAAAAATATTTAATGCATAACTTTCATAAGAATTTAGTACAGAATGCGCTGAGTTCCTTGGTACTCATAAAAATTATTTTTTTTTACAAGGAATAAAATACAAAGTTTTTTTCTTAATCAAACTAAACTTACCTTAATACAAACAAGTATTGAAAATTAATAACAAAGCACGCTTTTGATATAGTGTTGGGCATCACTACAAAAAAGACTAGTTTAAATCTCAGTTAACTTAAAAGTTTTACTATAAGTAATTTCTAGTTTAACAAATAAAATTGTGTTGTTGTACAAACCAGTAAGAGTTAAAAATTTATCAATTTTAAATGAACTGGTCAATAAACGTTTTTTGAGTAGACTATCTTATAAGACTCTTATTTTCTAACAGTTAGTTTTTTGTTTTAATTAATGTATTTACAGGATTGCCACTTTACCTGGAATTTGAGAAAAACTGTTACAAAAGAATGTTATTTGAAAATAACTATAATGATAAAAAGTAGAATAAATTTATTTGGAAATTGAAAAATAATTCAACTTTGGTTGCTACAATATTGCAGATAACATATCAAGCACTAGTTTTTATTGATTTGAGAAATTTTTGATTATATTCTTCTAATAAAACTTTTTTGGAAAAATAGCAATGAAGTTTTTCTTCTTTTTAATATAAATTTTTAGACCATGAGGGTCCATGCTTCCTTTTATGCCCTCAAAAAATGTAAGTTTAAACCAGTTAAGGCTATGAAGTTAAATAACTTTTTTTTAATTTAGTTTAATTTTTTTACATTAAAAACTATGAGTTGTTTCATACTATGCTCCATACAACTTTTAAGGTGTTAAGACAAAAAGAGATTATATTATGTCCTCCAGTTTTTTAACAACTGTTTTTTGATCTTTTCAGTCTAATCTTTAATAAGATTTAAAAAACTTTTGAGAATTTTTTTAACTATTCAAAATATAGTTTTAATTGTTTGCTAACAAAAGATCCTAGTAAAGTAACTTCACTGGAATATAAATAAAAACAAATTATACAGTAATCTTCCTTTATTCTACCAACATATGTTTCTGTGTGTCAACGAATCAACACACTTCAACTGGGTTCTGTAAAAAAATAATTACTGTAATGAGAGAATAGAAGCATAGAATAAAGTAGGTGTATATATGTTTTCATTAAAATAAGATATATTCTACAGATAATAGTTATTAATAGGTGAAATACTTAACCTTAAATCCGACTGTTATAAAATTATATGATATTTGTAATTATTAAGTCTAAAATAAATAAGTAAGCTAAATTACACAACAAAATATAATATAAACAAACAACTTACGTTAATAGGAAAGATAACTAAATCAAAATTTACCGTTGTTTATTTTTTTATTCATTTTTGAAAAAGTTTTTTCAATCCAAAACTGTTATTTAAAAATATTTGTTTTCTATAAGTTGTTTGTGATTTAAAAAGATTTTTTTATATAAAACACTTTAAAGATAATGTACAAGGTAGATTTTTAGTACATTTTTAATAACTCTCAGAAAAATGGCTCTGATTATTATTATTCAAAACTAAAAAATGGCTTTTAGAAAATAGTTTTCATTCCAATACACGGTTGCCAAAAAACTTGGAATTTAACAATTTAGGTTAAAAGAACCTAGAATTAAAAAAAAAAGCCTGAAATACTGAACAAAATTCACTAAAACCCAGGATTATTTAACAGTTTTTACATGTTAATTAATTAAATTTCGATTTGACGCACAAAATTTACCATAAAATTATTTTTCATCATGTAATACATTTAAAGTAGCTTTTAATGTTATTCTACTTATTAAGACAGTTTTTTCTACGTTAAACTTAATTTTATACTAAAAATAGACCTAAAAACTTGTACTTTAGAAAACCTGGAAGAAATTTATCAAAAACCTATCGTAACCCTGTACAATATCAATGTTTATGATTTTCTTCTACAATATACAACTGTATAAGTTTTAAAATGGTGAATTATTACTATTATTTAAAGACTAGTATTTTTGGTTAAAGTTCAAAACTATTCTGTTTCTATTGATTTGTTAAGTCATAAATGTTGATAGGTTAATAAAGTACGTCGAGAAAATTCTAATAGTTTTCTACTTTAATAGAAATGTTATTTTAGGTGATAAGTAAGGCGTTTAAAATTAATCATACTTTTTATACATTAGATCCGTTTTTATTATTTCAATAAACAAACTTTTTGAAAACAATTTAAAGTAATAATATTACTTAAAAAGGTCTTGTCTTTAGCTAGCTCAAAAAACTTGTTTTAAGCCAGGGAAATATTTTAGATTGAAAATATTTCCGAACCACAAATACCACGTGTCGCCTTTTACTTGATAATTTTATTTATTGTAGGGAGAATGTTTGAAGTAAATAAAATTTTCTCTATACTTGTTTTCTATACTATTAAAATTGATTAATAAATTGGTATTGATACTTAAAACCTATTTGAAAAAGAGAAATATACAAAAGTTTGACAGTTGCATTGATTGACTCCTCATTCACAGTTAATTTACTTTTAAGTATAAATGCGTTTTAAAAAATAGGTTGGTATCTAATAAATAGGTTGCAAAAGAGTAAAACTAAGTGTTTTTTCAGTTTTTCAACTTCATTTTAAGTACATTTTGTAAATTTGCAACTATCCAGGAAGTGAGAACTCTTTATGTAGCTTTCATCAATCTCAATAAAACTTTTCGATTTAGTAATACAAAAAAGCTGTTTGCAATATTTACAAAGACTAACAACAATTAAATGAGAATACAATTTTAAAAATATTTGTTTCTAATACCTGGTGCTTTTTTATTTTATCTTGTTTTGATTTTTTATATGAAATTTTCATACGGACATTAGAAATAGTATAAAACTGTTAATGAAAAACTGCTAAGATTTTCTCTATCAAATAATATATCTAGTGTTTTATAAATGAACGAACATATTGCTTATAAATTATATTCAAATTATAACACGATAATTAACATAGCTTTTTTGAACAAATTCAATATTTGTTCTGTTTCTTATTTACTCAGCTCTAATAGTTTTAGTTAGTCAACAACAACAACCACAAAATATTTTCTTTGAATTTATTAAATGACTTTTTAAAAGAAACTCTTAAACAAAACACAATAAACCAGCGTTAAAAACTAAATAACAACACTTAAACAAACAAAGAAGTAGCTTAATACTTAAGTTTTAGTACAGTGTTAAACATTTTAGACACATAGATAATAATCGTAAAAATAAAAGCGGGATAATAAAGTTTTTCATGTTATTTTCAACCTAACAAACTAATAAGTTAATTCTAATTGTTGAAATAAAAATACTTTAATCAATGTATAAAATTTAAACTTTAACTAAAAAGTTGCAAATGTAACTAATTAAATAAACATCAAGCAGTTTATTATTTTATTCAATGCAAAAAAAAGAGTTACTTTGTAAAATTAAAATATATAATACTAAATAGTATATTTTTCTGAATTAAACCATACCTATAACTTCAAACTTCGTTATGATAAAAAAAAACTGTACAATACATTAGTTACAACTAAAATATATTCATTTATGCTTTTAGTAATAACTTAACTTAGTATAATTATAACGAACTTTATTTTGGTAGTTCTTTATTGAAAAATATTCTATACTTATTTTTATTGTTTATGTATTACAAATGAAAAAAAAGTAAAGTCTAAGTAAATGTAGACTACCAGTTCATAGAACTCACAACTCAGCTTAGTACAACAAGCATGCATCTATATTAGAAAATGTATCATTTTTAAAGAAATACATCAATGTATAAAATAGTTTCTGTTTACTAAAAACTAATTAAACACAGTTGTTTTTGGAATTTTGCTGAGTTAAACGTCTACTTTAACTAGATAGGTTATAAGCAAAAATCTTTAAAATAGTTAATAATACTTGTTTTTAGTACTCATTAAGTATATAATTTCTTATCTTTTTCATTCAGTCAAGTTTTTAACAGTCATAGAAATATGTAAAACTAATTAAAAATATTTTTCTGTAAAACATGGATTATCAAAAATGTATTGAAAATATTAATAACAAACATTTTTTATTAAAAATAAATTAACTGCTGCAACTTATCCTCTTACTTTATAACAATTGTAATCATTAAGAAATAAAGACATTTAACTAAAAAACAATATTGAAAAGAACAAAATGTTTACTTTAATGCTTAAATTCCATGTTAAGTAATTCACGATAGCTGGTAGCGCTAGCAGAAGAAGGTAAAAGAACTTCAGAATTTAAACGAGGATCAGCACTTGTAATAGGTGGGTTCATAAACTGCAAATAAGTTTGCTTTGAATGAAGCTCTGTTAACAAACCAAATTGCATTGAAGAGCTGGGCCTAACATTATGCTCATTTGATTGGAAGTAATCGTTCTGGTCAACTTTATTATCTGCTGTATCAGATACCACTTTTTTTTGTAGAGATATTTTCCTTATTTTTTGGCGACGGTTACAAAACCAGACTCTAATAATATTATTTGGTAAATTACACTTCTGAGCGATCTCTAGAATGTTTTCTGTAGTAGGTTTAGGGTTCTGTGAATACATATTTTTTTAAATATTAAAACAAAATAGCTGTTATTTATCAAAAAAAATTTAAATAGAAGCAATTGAACTGGATAATAAACTTTTTATTCATGTGCAAATGTTTAAATTAAAAACATTGGCATACCTAAATTGTGTAGTATACGACAAAACAGTTAACTCATAATAACTAGCAAGAAATTTCTTTTAAGCAAGAAATGTTAAAAGCTTTTTATAACTTGTTCATAACTGTTACCAATTTTTAGTATTCTTTTGTATATTATAACCATGTATAAGTGACGCCAAAAAACCTGATCCGAAGTTACAACTTAGTACAACTTCGGTTAAAAACTATTTGAATATCTAAAATACTTACTTACAATTAACAACACAAAAATTAGCAAATTTCAAAGATTTTTTCAAAAACTTGTATTACCCTTAAAATATTCAAAAATATATAGAAATCTTAAAACTATTTCATTCATAAGTAATTAAGAATGCTAGTAATACAAATACCAACTTTAAAACTAATACTAAATGGAATAAGATTATTAGATATAAATTCATAAAATGTTACGTCAATGAACCTACTTTATTAAACAAATAAATAAGTTGTTGCTTTTGTTTTTCATCAAAGGCAGTTCGTTTTTTTCTTTTTTTTATAAGCGGCAAATTAGACCTACTTATTTCCGTGGATACCCAAAATGTTTGTCCTGTAAAATAGAACAATATTTTGTAATATAGAAATTGCAAGAAAGTGAAGGGACATAAGCAGTTTTAAATCTTGAAACTGCGGCCAATGGGCTTGTATAACAAAAAGACATTACGCAAATATAATTAAACTGTAAATAAGTAAGAAGTTTTACGCCTTAAGTTACGAGCAGAATAATCAAACAGTCGTGACCATTAAACGCCTGTCAATCCCTGCACTAGACAATGTTCAGAAACAATAAGCTCTAGAAAACAAAATGTAAAAAACTATTTATACTAAACTACTTTCAAAGATTATATCCATTTTTTGGGGTGCACGACTATTCAAATTCTGACAACTTAAATTCCGACAATTCACATTCGGACAATTCAAATTCCGACAACTCAAACTCGACAATTCAAATTCCGACAATTCAAATTCCGACAACTCAAATTTGGACAATTCAAATTCCGACAACTCAAATTTGGACAATTCAAATTCCGACAACTCAAATTCGGACAATTCAAATTCCAACAACTCAAATTTGGACAATTCAAATTCCGACAACTCAAACTCGACAATTCAAATTCCGACAATTCAAATTCCGACAACTCAAATTTGGACAATTCAAATTCCGACAACTCAAATTTGGACAATTCAAATTCCGACAACTCAAATTCGGACAATTCAAATTCCAACAACTCAAATTTGGACAATTCAAATTCCGACAACTCAAATTTGGACAATTCGAATTCCGACAACTCAAATTCGGACAACTCAAATTCGGACAATTCAAATTCCGACAACTCAAATTTGGACAATCCAAACTACGACAACTCAAATTCGGATAATTTAAACTACGACAATTGAACTATTTAAATAAGACGACTAAAATGTACACATATGTTAATATAAATTATGTAATGAAAATTATAAATTTCATCAAACGTTGCTTTTTAGGTTTGAGATTTTAAAGTTTTTATAGAACTATTTTTTTACTGAAAAAAAAATATTTAAGTTTTTCTAAAAAAAATAATAAACAAACAATTAGAAACAATATTATGTAATAGAAATAAATGACTATATAGATATTATTTAAAAATTTTTGAATAATTTTAGACATAAAAATTAAGTAATCTTAAAAAATATGTATAATTTTTTTTTGTAAGTAAATAAATTATCATTGTTAATATTGTTTATTGAACGATAAAAAAAGCGCTCAGAAGTTTGGTCTAAAGACCTGGGGTACAAAGGAACTTTTTGGTTATCGAGTTGTACACTATATATTTATAGAGTTTTTTACGAGCTATTACAGATAATTTTTTATTATTTAAATGTCTAAATCTTTAGTATTAAAACAATTAATTAAACGAAATGAAATAAAAGCAAGCTAATAGAATATTAACTGAATTTTTTGTTTAAAAATGTACCTAAAGACTTGTTTAGTTAGTTACATAAGAACTAATAAGCTTATATAAATTTAAATTAATTTATAAAAGGAGACAAACAATACTAATAGCAAGCATGTGCTTATTTGAATAATAAATAACAACCTCTATAGTAAAAAGTAAAAAATGTAAAACGCTGAAACACTTTAACGTTTAATTTTATCAGTATTTTGTGCTAAAAGTGTAATTTTTATTTTATTTAACAATTTTACCTGAACAGTAGAAAAAAATCTTAACATTTGAATAGATAAATAAACTGTTGTATAGTTCCATAATAATATTAAAGAAGTAAATTCTACCATAACTGAACTTAACTTTTATAAATGAAAATATAAAGAAAAGTACTGTAAAATTTTAGCTTTTGATAAGAAAAAGTAATAAATAAATAAAAAACAATATTAATACTAACAACATTAGCATAAACAGAATTAAATAACAATATTAAGTTTTTGTGTAGTATTATAAAGTAAATGTACTATTTGTAAAGCTCAATTCTATAAGTTAATTTATTTAGATTAGATACCATTAAAACAAAAATTGGTTATCACTGTTTTATAATAAGCTAAAATTTTAAAATTATATTGAACATCATTAAAACATTACTTAACAAGAAACTGCTTAACCTCTTTTCAAATAAATATAAAATATAAATAAGAAACAAACTGATTACAAATAATAATTCGATAGTCTAACTAGACTTATGCATTGTAGTCAATAATAAGAAGTTAATAATGAGAACCGAGTCACGGTGACAAGACCAAGACCAGAGTTCTGATTGCAAAAATTAAAACGAGTATTACAATACAGTGTTTTGATGTCTTATAGCTGAAATTGATAAAACTTTATTACCATATCATTATTATTTTATTTTCTTATGCTAACATAATTAGATAATAAAATTTAAATAAGTGTCTTTATCAACAATCTAAACTGAAAATGTTTGTATTCTCTAATGATATACAACTTTATAGTCAAACTTTTCTTAAAGTAAGCATTATATTTCATAAATACTTATTTCAAAGTTTAATGCTTATAAACTTTTGGAAATAAGTTTTTAGTACTTTTTTATAGTTGTTATGCTTATGGTGATATCAATTTAATTTAGTTATGTAATTAAAAAGTATTGTTTCGTTATAAAACAATTATTAAAATCAGTATAAGTCGAACAATTACTGTTTATATTAAAAAAACCACAGTTACTTGATAACTTATTACTTTTTTATTAACAAAAATTAAGGTATATTAAATTTAGTCGTTGTAAGTATCTCTGAATAATAGAACAAGTAATTTTAAATTTTAAAAACATTATTATTTTTAAATACTACGAAATATTATTGATTTTATTGTAATGCATTAAATTCTAAAATTTTAAGTTTCTAAAATGTCTTACGACACTATATTAATAAATAATATTTCTTTTTTCTACGCTTCGGCTGTTAAGCCGAAGTGTTTCTTGTCGAACTATTTTGTTAGTACAACTTGTTGTAGTTTATCGCACATTTATTCATTGTAAATACAGTCTAAACTTATAGAATCGATTTCATTTTACAAGTAGTTTAAGTATTTAAGGTTTCTAACAATCTTATAAACCTACTTCAATAAATTGTAGTTTAAGTAATCTAACTGCTTTGTAAAACTGTTGCAATAAACAGATGCTTAGGTTTAATCAACCTATTAGATTAATAGTATAAGTCCAATTAATATTTCATATACCTACTTTATTAATTAGCGAGATTAATTTAAAAAGTATCGTAGAACTACCTAAGGATATCATTTTATTAGCGCGTTATAGTCAGTAACCGCCAGGACCGCTTATATATAACCAAGCACGTCTCTTAGATTGGTTTAATATAAGGAAAGACATTACCTCTGATTTTGATTTAAACAAAATATTACGACAAAAATTGTGTTTTTATCACTATACATAAAATAAAATTCAATTTTCAAAATATGTCAAATTTATACAGTTTTTTTTTGTGTAAAACTATATTTTTTGTGTCCGAATTTAAATTATCGAAATTTAAATTGCCACAATTGAGTTTAAAAATTTGAAATGTTAGAGTTTGGATGGTAAGAATTCGAATTGTCGGAATTTAAGTTGTCCAAATTTGAATTGTCGTAGTTTGAATTGTCCGAGTTTAAGTTGTCGTAGTTTGAATTGTCCGAGTTTGAGTTATCGGAATTTGAATTGTCCGAATTTGAGTTATCGGAATTTGAATTGTCCGCATTTGAGTTATCGGAATTTGAATTGTCCGAATTTGAGTTGTCGGAATTTGAATTGTCCGAATTTCAAATGTCCGAATTTAAATTGTCCGAGTTTAAATTTTCGTAGTTTGTATTGTCGGAGTTTGAGTTGTCGGAATTTGAATTGTCGGAATTTGAGTTGTCGTAATTTGAGTTGTCGTATTTGAGTTGTCGGAATTTGAATTGTCGGAATTTGAGTTGTCGGAATTTGAATTGTCAGAATTTGGATAGTCATGTAACCCATTTTTTGTTACAATTACAAGTTTTACTTTCTTCTTTGTCAGTTTTTATTTTCTTAAAGTGTTTTGTGATTTAACAAGACTCTAAATTTAGCATATACTTTTAACTAACTTAAATGTTTTTTTTTAGTAATTAATTCATGCGACTAGTTTTGGAGTGTAGCAATGGCGCATACTTCACTGCTTTCTTAATTATATAAGAGGACAGAAGTTGAAAAAAAATCTTATTGTTTAAATATGATTCTATTTAAAATACGTTGCTTTTGGTGAAATAGTGAATGCCAAAGTCCAGGGTTACCAAAGATCGAGCTAAAAAAAAACCTGACTATCTAGGGCACATTAGCAGTTAGCTATTATAATAATAATGAGTTTATGTAATAAGTCATCAGGTTCTTTACACTTTAAAGGCATCGTCTTCTAATAACTATTATCTTTTCAAATAGAGCAGTCTAAATTAAGTAAACCTTCAGCGAAGACTAAAACAAATCAATAATAAAAATTGTTGAACATTTTCTTAAAAAACAGAAAAATAAAGTATTGTAAAAATATATTCAATCAGCATACGAATTAATTTACAAAAATGTTTAAAAAGTTTGTAGGTGCTGAATATAAGTTTTATTTTGTTGCAATTGCATATACAATAAAGTAAGAAAAGTATTTTATACAGCAGTTTTTGATAGAGTGAGTCCACAATCAAAGTTACAAGTATGTATTAGTAGCCTATTGAATTATCATAATTAATATTAATATAATAGTGTTTTTTTTTCGGATGTTTTAATGATAACAAAGATTGAAAACTACTTAATTTTGTCGTTTTTTGTGCTTATTTTATTTACCTTCCTTTATACTTTCTTTAGTGCCAAGGTACATAAATTTTAAGCAAAAGATGCAGTTTATCTAAAATGCCAAAGCACGCGTAAGTCGTCAATCGAGCATAATATTTAAATGAATTACAAAAAAAATCATACCAAATCTTAAACATATGAAGTCAGGGCTTTCTAATTTTAACATTGAACTTTTTGCAAAAAAAACGAAAATAGTTAAAAGTTAAAAAAAACTATTTGTTACTTTTTGTGGCAAAAATATAATTTAAAACCTTTACAATCACTATAAACATTTAAGTTTTTATGATCTTATGTTTACAATGAAATCCAGTACATCGAACAAACTTTTCTTTCTTCACATAAGTATTAACCAGTAGCTTTTACGGCCATCATCAACAGAGTTGAGATGTTTCGCGCCATCAATAATAATTAATGAACTTTACCGCAAGATCAACAACAACAGCTGTTTGTTGTTGATCTTGCTGTAAATTTCATTAACTATTATTGACATAAGTATAAAATAAGAAGGTAACGGTTTTATTACCTCCATTTACAAGAAACCATCAAACACAGACGTTGTACTAAATTTTAAAACTCTTGCACCCGCAATCATAGAAGAAAAACTAGATCAGAAATTTGCTCATCAGAAACGAAAAATTAGTATCAGAAGTACTACAGAACCAAGAAATAAATAAAATAAAGGATCTTAATTTAAGAAACGGTTATCCTATTAAGTTCATAACTAATGAATTTGAAAAACTACAAAAATTAGGAGATAAACCCTACCTTGTTAAACAACAATATTTAACAGTTCATTACATAAAAGAGGTTTCAGAAAAACTTAGCAGAAATATAACAACAGCTTTGAAAACAATTGGTTTTAATATTAAAGTAGCCTTCAGAACAGCTAAAGTTGTAAACTATTTCTCATTGAAAGATCAGATCGATAAACTTTACAGGATTTGCATCGTTTATAAGTTTCAATGTCCAGGTGACCTGGATACCCAATATATTGGAGAAACGGAGCGACAACTGTTTGTCAGAATTAAAGAACATACAAGGCCCACGAATAGTGCAGTATTCTCACATATAGAACAATGAAAATTTGTCAAAATCATAATAATATTTTCAACTGCTTTGATGTAATTAAATTTTGTAAAAATCAAAACATTTTATTAGCAGTAGAGGCATTTATGATTAAAAATTCAATCATCAACTAGGTTCTGATTAAGTATCTAAAATTAAACTTTAGGTTTTTAGATAGTTATTTATTGTTCTAATTATCTTTTTTAGTTTTTATAATTAATTTGATTAGTTTTTTATTAGTTGTTACTTAAGTTTACTCGTATTTTGTTTTATTAATAAATTTTGTGAGAATTTATTTTGTTTTGAAATAGAAATTAGTTAAACTTTGAAAGCACTGCTCAAATAAAATTGTTTAAAGAAAAAAAAATTTGTTATTAGCAATAAATTGGTACATTAAAATTAAATCTATGAAAAAGACAGTATTACGTGTTTCATACAACTTTTTTTAAACCTTTTACTTATAAAGTATGTCCTTAATTTATCCGTTAAAAAATATGCAACTTTTTATAACAAAACTAAAAATATATATGGAAAATTTACTACTACACATAATGAATATACACTAATATAAGCAAAAATTTATATATTTATATAAACAATTGAGATACATTTATATATATAATAAGGTTATTATTTAAACTTGAACACCTTCTACTGAGCCCACTTGAAGGGCTTCTAAATAATTTATTTGAGAAGTAAGATTTTAAAAATACTGGTACACATGTTTCATAAGACTAGACGCCTTAATCATCAGCCAATTAAGTTAAAAATAAAAAGCACTTTACTAAACATAGATGCAAAATTTATACAAAAAAACAAAAAACGGTATGACGTAATATTGTGCATTACAAAAATTCAGTACAAAAATCGATCTACCATCTAACTTTCAAACAACTAAAATTAACGAAAACAACAGTTAATTGACTGTAAAATACTTCAAAATTTATTGTATTTTAAGAGTAGCTTTTTCATATGTCGATAAAAAAGGAAGGTTGTTTAAATAAGAGGAGTGAATTCATATCGATTTGTCGACATATGAAAAAGCTCCTCTTAAAATACAATAAATTTTGAAGTATCTTATAGTCACTTAACTGTTGATTTTGTTAATTTTAGTTTTTTGAAAGTTAGATGGTAGATCGATTTTTGTACTGAATTTTTGTAATGCACAATATTACGTCATACCGTTTTTTGTTTTTTTGTATAAATTTTGCATCTATGTTTAGTAAAGTGCTTTTTATTTTTAACTTAATTGGCTGATGATTAAGGCGTCTAGTCTTATGAAACATGTGTACTGGTATTTCAAAATCTTACTTTTAAAATAAATAATATATATTTATAAGATGTAACGTTATAAGGCGTTAAATCCTGGAGATCCTGATAAGCTAAGCTTATCGGAATGTATACCACAGATGTTCTTGTGCTAAAACTTTATTCTTAGAGCTTGTTGAGACTCCGTAGATCTGTTCTTAAATTTATTTGAGAGCAGTGAAACGCCGTTAGTTGAAATAAAGTTTTAGCACAAGAACATCTGTGGTAATATATATTTATATATAAAGACGTTATATATATATATATATATATAAAAGAAAACAAAAATTGTTTTTAAAAATAATATTAATAATAAAATAAGTCAACAATATATTTACATTGCATACAAAATACTTTTTATAATAGCAAAAAAATTAAACCTGATTTAGTATTTTGATATACTGAACTTGTGTCAAGCAGCCATCTTTCAAGCAACGGTTTCAGCTTACTCATGTTTTTCATGCTAAAATTTTTTTTATTAATTTAGTTTTATCTGGTAAAACAATTAAAACTTATTAAGATTAATAATATCTCAATATCAAAGCACTTGCACTCACTTTATATTTCAAGTCAAACAATAGCATGGTGTGACTTTCAATGTCTGTTAGCAGGGTCATTTACATTTTTGGGGTTGGAGCTGATTTGGCACCAGCTCTGTAAAAACTTTGCCTAACTCCACTGCCTTGCGTATGCTCTTGCGAAAGCTAAGGCTTCGGCAGTAAACCCTGAGGAAAAATCAGACTTAGATAAGTCTTAAACACTGGAGTAGAGGGAACTCATTAGAACTGTAAATCCATTCCTCTAGAAGATGCAAAACTCTGATCAAAAACTGTAGTTGGAGACATACAGGCGGTCTGATGGTTTTAATAAAAATGATTTACTTTTTGTATTAATCACAATTCGTGCTGCTAATAAAATTCGAGTAAACATTTTAGGAGCTTTTAAAGCTACTTTTAGTGGAATTTTTCTAAAGAATGAGGTATTCAGCTGCAATGGTATTATCTATGTAAGCGACTCAGTAACAGGGTTTTTTTCTTTTGTATGAATGATGGGTAGCTGTCAAATTTGCACAATGGACAAAATTGTACCAGTGCACAAATATACTTTTGCATGTGCAGACATTTTTGCACGGGTTGAATTTTTTTTTTTACTATCACTATTACCCCTAACCCTTGGTAACTTATTTATTATTTTTTTTACTATCACTGTTACCCCTAACCCTTACCTTCGGTTGCTAGTTTTTTTTTTTTTATAATTTTTATTAGTTATTTTTACTATCACTGTTACCCTTAACCTTGGTCAGTAACTTTTTTTTTCTTTTTTTATTAATCTATTTTATAATTTCATTTTCTGTATTTTTTATATATGTTTTTCTTTTTTTTTACTCTCGTGCAAAAATGTAACTAATGCAAAATTGACCCTTGGTGCAAATTTGTCTTCCTGCAAAAGTAACTTCGTGTAATTTTGTCTTTGTGCAATTTTGACCCGTTTCCTAAATTCAGGTTGACCTCCTTATTATTAATAAAGATTTTCCAACTCAGTTTGGTTCTCAGCTGCCTAATTGGCATTTTAAACTTGTTGCAAATTTAAATGAAAAGATCAAAGTAAGCTGAAATCACATGATGTAAACTACAATTACAAACTAGTAACAAAGTTCCAGAAGAGGCGCAAACAAAAGTTTACAGCAGGAATAACCTGTTGAACAAGCGCAACAACGTACTGTTGATGAAGAAACTCATAGGAATTGACTTCAGAATAACCCCAGAGATTCAACTTCAAGAACATGGACAATCATACTAAAATGGAAAGGACTCAAGAGACCTACCAACCCTCGTTACCACATGAATCTGATCCTCTTTCAAGCTCTTTTGAAAATATATTTGCAGATTTTTTCAGTTTACTGGATACAGTTTTCTAGTAGTGGGCTACAGATTGTCACGTTGGTAAGAAATATTTTTGAGGTTTGGAGTATCCGAGGAGATATTAAGCAATGATAGACCAGAACTTTTGTCCAGTATAACTAAGAAATTTCTGATAACCCGAGTTGTTACTTATCGAACAACTTCGGCTTATTATTTAAGATCAAACGGAAAAGCAGAAGTTTCTGTAAAGCAAGCAAAAAAAAAATCTAAGGTCTAATGTTAACAAATCAGGTTACCTAGATAGAGATAAATTTATGCATGCAATGCTCCAGCTGAGGACATCAACACCCCTGACAGCAATTGTCAAGTATCCCTAGTTAAAAAATATAATGGAAGTCGGCTGCAAGATGAACTTGCATTCTTAAATAAGTTGTACAAACTTTCTAATCCTGCTGTGAGTCCTGTATTAAGAGAAGCATGGTAACTGAAAGAAGAGGCACTGGGTACAAGATTTGTTAAACATGCAGAAGCAATCAATCACAAAGCTAGGAAGTTGCAACCTCTGTATGTTGGCAATAGTTGTATACTGAAGAACCAGGGCAGCACCCACCTGATAAATGGGACAGAAGTGGAGTGATGGAGGTGCTTTCAAATAATCAGTTTGTGGTGAGAATTGATGGCTCACGGAGACTGACTTGGAGAAAAAGAAGGTTTCTAAGGGTGTACAACCCAGTTCTACAAGTATTGAAATAAAAGCTTTCCGTGGTTGGCAAAGAAATCAACCCATCTCACAGGAGGGTAATGTACGGAGTTAACATTCTGACTATCCTGTAAAGGTTACAGAAGATTTTGACATTGCCAATACTGATGAAACAAGTGAAATTGACAGAGATGAGTTGTGTGAGCAAATTACTGCTCTTATAGTCCCAACAAAGCATAAGGTGCCACTTGCCTTGCGTGGGTTAAAATATTTCAATGTGTCAGGTATGCTTGAGAGTGAAGTCCTCAGTAGAAGGAAGAGTGTTTTAAATGATATGTAGTAGAATAATTGAACTGTAGCTAGTATTAAATCAATGATTATATTTATACTTAATGTTGTTTCAGCTAATTAAGTATTTAAACACAAGAGCTTTTTTCACTGCCTGTCTAAAGCTAAGTAGCCCTGAGCCAATAAGGAGTTGTTCTGCCAGTTTACCTTCCTTATTGGGTGAATAGGGATAGCTTTAAGTTTAAAGTAAACACTGAAAACAAATAACTTTACAAAAAACAGAAAATATACCCATATTCTCAAACTGGGAAGCTGGAACGTCCGTACCATGACTACACTGGTACGGATCCCGAAATCCTGTAGACATTACAGAGTCAGTTTTCAACAGCATGCTCAAACTTCAACCTTATAATAAATCTCAAAAATTTAAGTCCTAAGTCAAAAACAGATATTCCACCATCAATCTTGCAAGAAAATAAAAACTGTTAAAAAACTATGTATACATTTGCTGGTCAAACGCATCATTGGAAACAGACATCAATAGACGTGATGGTAAGGTATTTTTGCTCACTTTACTGCAAGAACTTGGAAAAACTGACGTAAGTTAAGCATTTGCATAAAGGCTAACATTTATTGTTCCAGTGTATGCGGTAGTGTACTATACGGTAGCAAAACATGGACGTTTTCCAGGTGCAGGGGAAGAAAACACTTTCCACTCATGATGCCTTTGTCACATCCTTAGAATTGCATGGATTTACTCATTTCTAACCCAATCACTTTTAAACCAATCATTTCTAACCTAATCATATCTAATCTGATCATTTCTAAGATGATCGTATCTAACTCGGTCATTTCTAACCTGATCACTTCTAACCTAGTCATTTCTAACCCGATCAGTAAAACATTATTGTTTTTTAGACTTATTTTAATATAAACTGTACTTATTTAAAAAGCTAACTAATCTTAACAAAGTTGTTCTTATATTAAATTATAGTTTATACTTTGTCTTAAGCAAAATTTAATATTTATACAGTTTTAATGAAGACTAATTTAATAATCATTTTATTTCTACCTAGTATAATTTCAAATTATTTTCCTTATTTTGACTTTTTTTTCGTATCAATCTGCTAAATTTGAACTTTTTTTGATTAAATAAGATATACTAGATTGTTTTAAAATCGTTTTAAAATCTGTTTTGTTGAATTCTTAAAGAAAGTTGTGATAAATGTATTTAAGTTCTATATTCTTGTCATTTACATTACTAGAATATATTATTAACCAAAGTAAATTAAAAATATTAGATTGTTACAAATGTAATATTCAGATACAAAGATATTCATATTACAGTTTATAAGCTATGCAGTAAGTCTAGCACAAGCAATGTGTAGTTGTTGACTAATGTATTACTATTCAATAGCCGGTAAGTTTTCACTTTAAGCTTAAAAGTTTTCACAACTTGCACAGACCTTTTTAGATAATACAATTTAAACAAACAAACAAACATACAGCGAACTTGAATATTTTTGTTTTATTTAATAAAAAATCATAACTTTTATATAGAACTACTTAGACGGACATGTTTATTAATATAACAAGTCCAAGGGTTATAAAATCTCGTCTAGTTAACCTTCTTAAATTTTTTCACTTAAATTTAAATAACATCAAAAATACTTTAATTACAAATTAAATTAGTACTTAAGTTGATATATGTTTTTTACAATCAAGTTTACTTAATAAAAAAAGAGCTTTTACTTGTTGTTGTACTTAATTTAACTGTTAGTTTTTTTTTTTTTTAATTCTTTTTTCATTTTAATGTTATTTCGTTTGTGCTTACGTAATTTAAAATATTTTTAATAAAGAAAAACAATGCATATATATCAACATAAATTTAAATTTAACTGTACTTCAAACAAAAAAAGTTAATTGGATGTAATACTTATCAAATACTATATGAAACTTTCTGAAAATTTAATTTAAAAAAGAATAACTTGACGAGATTTGATCATCCTTGTACTTGATGTATTAACAAAAAAATACGTTTACATGTCATTGATTTTTTTGCTCCAGGTCTAGGAAGAAATTTATCAATTAAATAAAAGCAGACTGCCAGTCGACATTACATGCTTTTACGGTTTGACATGTTTTAATTGCATAACTGTTTTAAAGGTTTTATTCAAAAAGGTTATATCTAAAATTATGATTTTTTTAATAAATAAAGAAAAGTATTAAAGTTCGCCTAATATTAGTTTTAATTTCAGTAAAATGTCTGTGTAATTTGTAAAACAATTTGTGTATTTTATTAAGTAGAAAATGGAAACTAACCGACTTAAAGTAGTAATAGACTAGTTCTAGGCAACAACTATACAATGCTTGTGCTAGACCTAAAGCCTAGCTTTAAGACTTATATGAAGATTTTTATATCTAATTATCAAATTTGTAAAGGTTTAAGTTTAAAAAATCTTGTTACGTTTAACATTAAAAACATTCTAGCTACGTAAATGACAAGAAGATCTAACTTAAATATACTTATAACAGCTTACGTTAAGTATCCTGCTTAGCAGAATGTTTAAAAAGAATTAAAACAGTTTAGTAAAAATGACAATCAGTCTAAAAAAATGGGGAAATTTAAGACATTTTACTTGCCTTAAAAATTTCAATACACTACAATATCTGTTGTCTTAAAGAATATTTGTTTGCATAATTTGATAGCTAATGATACAGCTAACAGAAATTATATACATTTTTTGAGTTTTATTTTATTAGGTCAGTGCTAGTGTCCATAGAAAAAGTAGGACATTTTGGTCATTTTTAAGTCTGTGTGTAGCATATCTTGAAAAATACATACATTTTTTCACTAAACTTATTTTCATTATATCTCAGTAAATTTAATTCAGTAGTCAGTGTTATTGTTTGTAAATAAACTTGTTACTTTTTGGGATGTTGACCAGTTTTTTTTTAAGTTTTAATCTTATTTTTAACATAATTAGATAAACTACTTGTTACTTTTAACCGCTTGTTTAAATTCAAAGTAACCTTTGAGATATAAGAAATCAAAGTTAGAGCCTTCAATAGGTTCTTTATGGGAGGCACAAACTTAAAGGGCAAAAATAGACTACTTCTCTAAAAATCTATATTCTACTTCAATTTTTGAGCAATTAAAAAAAATTCAGAGCAATCTCTAATAAATTTTAATCAAATTGTAAAAAAAAAAATTTTAATGTTTGATTAAAAAAAAAATTCTATTTTGGTCATAAAAATGTTTATGTTTTTTTTTTTTAAATCCGCTTCCTACAAGTTTTTTGTAATATTAAAAATTACACTTCCTGACAATTTGAGTTAAATTGCTAAAAAAATTTTAGAGGAGATAGATTTTTATTAAATTTTTCAACTCTGAGAAAATCAGCCTTAAAAATTTTTGATTCAATACTGTTGTATCACAACTTTGTTACAAAACTTGTTGGGAACGGGTCTAAATTGCACGAGGTTACTAGATTGCAGGCGAGGACTAAATTGCGCAAAGACAATTTTGAACCAAGAGTCAATTTTGCACGAGTTACGTTTTTGCATTAGAGTAAAATAATACAGAAAATAAATAAAAATAAAAAGAATACAGAAAAAATATATAATAATAATAATTTAATAAAAAAAAAGTTACTGACCAAGGGTAAGGGTAGGGGTAACAGTAATAGTAAAAATACACATAAAAAAAAAACAATTATTAAAAACTATTAAATAAAATTTTACTAACAAAAATAAATAATTAAAAATAAAGCTACCGACCAAGGGTAAGGGTTAGGAGTAACAGTGATAGTAAAAAATTAAAATAAAAAAAAAAATTAAAAAAACAATAACTTATTGACCAAGGGTAAGGGGTAAAAGTAACAGTAAAAAAAAAATTAATTAAAAATAATTTGAATTAACAAAAAAATTAATATATAAAATTTAATCCACGCAAAATTGTCTGCTCGTGCAAAGGTATCTTTGTGCAATTTTATGCCCTCGTGCAAAAGTAACTTTTTACAATTTTGTGCATTCTGCAATTTTGTCCCCTTGTACAATTTTGTACGCTTGTGCAAATTTGACAGCTACAAAAACTTGTTACATCTTAAAAATTAATTGAATTTTTCTGTTCTATAAAAACTATCTTATAGTATATACTCTAAGTTTTAAAGTAAGTGCTAATATAAATTTTATTTAAAAAAAAAAAATAAATAAAATGTTGGACCCCCCTATGCCCGTAAATAAGAAACTGACATGGTAAAAGTTTCAAACTCACATTTTTTAAGTGTAGTAATTAAAATATTTTGTGGTCTCCTATTTTGTGCTTATATATTTTAGTGATAATTTGTAGAATTAAAATGTAACCAACATATTTTGTACAAATAGCTTGGTAAATTACAAAAGTTAATTGGATTTTTAAGATCAATAAAGGAAATAAGTTTTATTAAATAACACTTTTAATTTATCTTTAACAATAATGAGATTAATATAGGTTAAATAAATATTTATGGCTTATTTAGTACTTATCGATATACTATTTTTAAAACTAAATTAAAATTTTAAAATAAAAGAATTATGTTTTTATACATTTCTTCAGATTAAAATTTATACAGTACTTTAAACCGTTTATTTTCTTTATTTTGTGACTTATTTTTAAACATATGTATAATGTTTAAACTTTAAAATTAAACTCTACTACCAAAATAGTTAACATTTTAATACACTAGCAAAAAAACTTGCATAAATAACTAATCTTATTTGTTGAAAGTTTAAACTGTCTTTTAATACATTTAACATTAGAACTAAACTAGCTTTGGCTTTGTACTTTGTACATAATGATTTACAATAATCACATTATTATTACAAATCTATATAAAAATAAATTTTTGTTATTTATATCAAATAAATAAGACAGACAATCTCTAACCTTAAATGCAATGCTTCAAACCTAGATATAGTAGTTTGACTCAACACATAACCATACAGCTGTCCCATAGCTGTCCCTACTTCTCTTTGAGTAAAGTTTAATTTTAATCTTTTCTCTCTAAACTCCTTAGCAAAGTTTTTCATCCTCACTATATTCACTAAATCTTCATTCTGATTGTTTAAAATGTTTTCAAGTGTTTTTTTTTATATTATAGCACAAAAGTTTAAAAAAAAATTGAATTTAACAGTAAAAAGCAGTTTTTAAAGAACTTTAACAGTTTATTTACTAAAATTTATATAGAGAAAGATGAAACGCTTAATGAATTTAAGCTGAAGGTGTTAATAAACAGTTTTTTAAATTAATTAGCTTTCTTATGAAAATCTAAGTATAAAATACTAGCACTAAATAAGTAGCCTTTTAAAATTAAAACTTTTACCTTCTGATTGTTGCCAAACGCATGTCACCAAGAGTAATTTTTTATTTAAAAATAGACTTTTTTAGGTATAACTATTCAAAACATAAATTCAAGCGCTTGGCTTGCTAGTGAAGATCCTAGCAAAACAAGTTCACTGGAAATATAATAATAACAAGTTATACAGTATCCTTTCTTTATTTTTACACTAACACATGTTTTTGTGTGTTAACAAATTAACACACTTCAACAGAGCTCTGTAGAAAAATAAATACTGTAAGAAAGCATAGAAGCTAAAGTAGGTGTATATATATATATATATATAAAGGTTTATTTCAAGATTTAAAACTTGAAGGACTCAAGTTTTGTGCTTATGCACTCATCAACATCAAAACAAGTTCAAAATAAAGCATTTCTGGCTCTGTGTAAAAGATTTAATTTATTAAGTTAAATAACTTATTTCTATATACATATATATAAAACAAGGTTAATGTTCAAACTTGAACACCTTATATTAAGCCCTATTTGAAGGGCTTTTAAATAATTTATTGAAATGACAATTTTAAAAATGCTGGAACATATGTTTCATAAAGACAAAAAAGATTGTCTCTAATCTTCAGCCAGTTCAAATTTAAATAAAAAGCACTTTGGTAAACAAAGATGCAAAAGTTTACAAAAAGACAAAAACAATATGACGTAAGAATTGAACATTGTACATTACAAATATTCAGTACAAAAATTGATCTACCATCTAACTAATCAAACAACTAAAATTAACGAAAACAACAGTTAATTGACTATAAAATACTTCAAAATTTGTTTTATTTTAAGAGGAGCTTTTTCATATGTCGACAAGACAGATATAAATTCACTCCTCTTATTTAAACAACCTTATTTTTTGAACGCATACATAACGGCTGTTGATTCTTTTAAGCTTAAAAGTCTTGTCGACATATGAAAAAGCTCCTTTTAAAAAACAACAAATTTTGAAGTATTTTATAGTCAATTAACTGTTGTTTTCGTTAATTTTAGTTGTTTGATTAATTAGATGGTAGATCGATTTTTGTACTGGTTATTTGTAATGTACAATGTTCAATTCTTACGTCATATTGTTTTTGTTTTTTTGCAAACTTTTGCATCTTTGTTTACCAAAGTGCTTTTTATTTTAAATTTGAACTGGCTGAAGATTAGAGACAATCTTTTTTGTCTTTATGAAACATATGTTCCAGCATTTTTAAAATCGTCATTTCAATAAATTTATATATATATATATATATGTGTTTCTTAAAACAAAAATAAATACTATAGATTAAAAAAAAATTTAAGTCTGTATTTCCTAATTTCATGTGAGTTTTTTATGCTACGATTTGTTATTTTATTTTGTTTTGTGTTTTACTTTACTTTATTTAATTTAGATTTAATAATTACAAATATTATACAGTTATATAACAGTCGGATTTAACATTATGTATTGCATCTATTATTAACCATTAGTCTAAAACAATCCATAGTACTTATTTTATTATTTATAAACACACATATACACATGTATATATAATTTATTGGAAAAGTACTATTTTAAAAATACTGGAACATGTATTTCATAAAGCTAATAGTTTTAATCATCAGCCAGTTCAATTTAAAATAAAAAGCACTTTACTAAACATAGATGCAAAAGTTATGCAAAAAAACTAAAGAACAATTCACAAAGACCACAGTTAAGTGACTATAAAATACTTCAAAATTTATTGTATTTTAAGAGGAGCTTTTTCATATGTCGACAAGACAATATGAATTCACTCCTCTTATAATAATTGGCTGATGATGCACAATATTACGTCATACTGTTTTTTGTTTTTTGCATCTATGTTTAGTAAAGAGCTTATATTTATTTTCATCTATATTTATTTTAAATTGAACTGGCTGATGGTTAAGGCGTTTAGCTTTATAAAAAATGTGTGTAAGTGTTTTTAAAATTGTACTTTTCCTTTCCAATAAATTATTTAAAAGCCCTTCAAGTGAACTCTGTAGAAGGTGTTCAAGTTTGAATAATATCCTCATTATATATACATACCTACTTTAGCTTCTATTCTTTCCATCAGTATTTATTTTTTTCACAGAGCTCGGTTGAAGTGTGTTAAGCGGTTAACACACAGAAACATGTGTTAGTGTAATAGAGAAAGAATACTGTTTAACTTGTTACTATTTTGAATTATTTAAGTATAAATAAACGTTAATTGTTAAATAATACATAGTATTACACTTGAATAACTTACTTTTTCGACCTTCTAAAATGCATATCTACTAAATGGGAAACTTGACAGTTATATATTTCAAAGTTTAAAAAAAAGATACATAGTAAAAAAGTCAAAATTTAAAATATAGTTGATTTTGTAAAAATTTACCAGTTTGTAGCCTAATGGTAAACAAGTCCTAATGACTGCTCAGAATGGCCACTGTTTTTTTCAGGTTTTTTAAAGTACACGTTATATTGTCTCTTTTTGGTAAAAAGTAATAACTAAAATTAAAAAAGTTTTTGATAGTATAAAATTACTGAAAAGATGCTAGTTTAAAATTGTTTTACAATAAATGAAACTAAGAACTATGAATAGTGTAAAAAAAATATATATTGTTTAAAAATTATTTCTTATCTATTTTCATTATTTGTCTTGTTTTATATATATTTATTAAGATAAAAATCAATCTTAAACTCTACCCTTTGCAACTTTAAACATATTTTCTGGGAAATTACTCAAATTTTCTAATCAATAAATTTTTATTCAAATTACAGGTTTTTATAGCCAAAATCTTCTAATTGTAGGAAAAATGACTACCCTGCTACTTTAAAAATTATCCAAATAAATATTGGAAAATCAATAACAGTAGTTTTTTTTTAAAGTTTGTCAACCACTGTTCGAAATCAGAGAGTTTTCTAAGCTATAATTAGGAGCCCTTACCATAAGGTCAATGATTACACATAAACAAAAAAACATATGATTTTTTTTTTTACTTAAATTTTTTATGGTAGAAAACATTAGTCAGGGTTGCCAAATGTTTTAGGCAAACTTTCTCCGGGTTTTCAAAATTTCTTCAAAGTTTTTAAAATTACATCTTTTAGTTTAAAATAAAAAACTGTGTTAAATAGTATAACAACATTGAAAAGATAAAACTTCCTTAACTGTGTTTTTTATTAAAAAATGTTTTTGATGATGAAAAAAATCAAAACTTCACTCCTCAACATGTTTGAAACTCCATGTTTTTTAGTGATTTTTGTTCAAAATTCATGGTTTTATAGTGATTTTTGTTCAAAACTGCTGGTTTTTCAAAAATTTCAAAAATCAGGTATTTTCAGGTTTTAGTAGTCTAAATTGTTGAAATCCAGGTTTTTTGGCAACCCTGATTAGTGTCACTTTTCTCTCTTCAACAACCCTGTTATAAATTTGAATTAATACTATTTTCTTTGTTACAAGTCCTAACCTTATTTCTTCTATTTAATTTATCCTAGACTTTTTTTACTAAGTAAAGGCAGCTTTTCTATTATCATCATTAACCAAAAATATAAAACATACATTATTTTCTTTTATTCTTTGACTAGACACTCCTTCTAAAATTCCATCAGTTATTTTTTTATATTTCTGGTTCATGTTATCAAACCGAAATATTTCTTGTTTTTTTTTAGCTAAAATCTTTTTTGTGAGACTCTGTATTTTAGTGTAGTTTTAATAATAACTTTTTTATCTTATTTGCATACAAGTTATATAAACAATTTACATATATAAACAAAATAGTTGTTAGTGTTCGATGTTTAAAATTTAGTAATTGTATTCATACATTAATTTTAGATCGGCTGCAATAGTAAGGTTTTGATTTTTTTTTCATTCTGTTTAGTTTATTAAAAGACAAAAAAAAGACGCTAAAAATACTTAGTTTTAGGAACTAGTGCACACAGAACCTTTCGGTTATCGAGTCGCACACCACGGATACCTTTTAACGTCTTGTCAAGGATATAGAGTAAAGTAAAAAGACAACGAATCGATGACCAAGAGATCTTTTCATACACCCAAGTCCTTAGACCAAATTTTTTTTAAGCATCTACGTTTTTTGTTAAAATAAGTTACAGAAATTTAGATCTTTATTATTAACATCTAAACCCCTACTCTTAGTTCTATAAGTTTATTTTTTGTAAGAACTTAACTTTGAATTAAGGTAAAACATTTAAGAACAACTATTTTAACGGTAAATATTTTAAAATATTTAACGATTTATTTTATACACTACATTATACACTACAATCTCACCAATCAGTGCATTTTTAGGGTAATAAATAGCAGCATGATTTTTTTTTTTTTTTACTTTTTGAACTACCACTATACGGATCCGAAACCTGCCGGATATTTCCTTATTTCACTTATATCTAAATCCCGCAGGATCATAATTTTCAAAAAAGGATTAGGATCCGGTTCTGACCGGATCTTAATTTTAGCAACAAGTCCGGATCAGGCTCTGGCATCCCCTTTTTTTGTAAATCTAGTAAATCACTAACTTTGGCAAATGTTAGATATGGTGTTTTTTAAAAAAAAACACAATGTTGTTTATTGAAAGTTTACATTAAATGCATTTTTTGAAAATTTATTATTTGTAACAAATATAATAAAACCAAGGAAATATAAGTTTCAATACTTCTTTGTTTTTAAAATTCAAATAAAGTTACAGTTTTTATGACTCAATGTAATATAAAACAATTTTAATATGTATATTTAAACGATTATATAAAAACTTGCTAGCTTAAAGTTTCGTTTTTTGTTTAAAATTTATTAAGATGTAACCGTACATAAAAAACAAGTAAAATTAAAAATATCAATGAAAAAAGTAACTTATGTTAATTATTTTTAGAATTTTTTTTTAATTTCTCAAAATTTTCTAAAACGTTGTGCAATGTTTTAAGTATTTTTTGACTCAAAAAATGTACGTATCTGGGCTACTATACTTAGACGACAGTCTGAGCTGAAAAAATTGCTGAAGTAAAAAACATTTTCTTTTCATGATTTCAAACTTAATTATAAAAACTTTATTTTTTAATTAGTTTTAAAAATGTTTGGGTTTAAAATTTAGTTTAAAAAAAATAATTGAAAAAGCTTAAAAAAAAATTAATGACTCAGTTTTCAGTTCAGTCTTACCTTTAGAATTACTTTCCTACAAATCTGTTCTCTAGATTCTAGAGTCTAGAGAACAGAGTCTAGAAGATGAGTATCTAAAAATTGGTTACTATAAGAGTCAGATATATACAATTATATATACATATTAATGAAATAGTGTTTCTTTTAAAGGTGAGTGTAGCGTAAATAGTATCTTTGAAAATTATTTTCATCTAATATTTTGATGTCACACAATTTTATCGGTAATTTGTAATTAACTTAAAACGTAATACTTAGCAAGCATGTTTAATAACATCCAGATACGTAGCTAGATCAAAAAATTTGCGAATCTGCAAAATAACAAAAACAATGGGGACGACCGTAATAAACGGAAAGCTTCATACGGAGTTGTGTGTTACTTAATATTAAAGTATGCAGTTATGTTAAAACTTCAAATATAAATTAATGCTATAGTGTTTGAAATAATCCAAGGCAGTTTATGTTGCTACACACCCCATATGGTTCTTCATGTGTTGCCTTGTTGTGAAAACCTATAAAAACTTTTATTTAAAATAGTGTATGAGAATAACAATTTTATTTTAAAATAAGTTAGCTAGGCTTAAAATTTATAATTCTGATTAAATCATTTATAACTCTGAAGTTATTTGCTAAATTTGTTGCTTTTACGAGATAAAATTCTAGACTTTTAGGACTTTATTGAAAAACAAAAAAAAAGCAGTATAAAAGTTTAACGGATTTGTAACTATTGTTTGATTTATAACATTCAAAAAATCTTAACATTTTTATCAAAACTGTTTTTTTTCTCAGATATACTATTATTTTACTTTAATGAAAATGAATTTGTTCAAAATATGAATAGTACATTTCTTTTAATTGTGTTTTCTAACTTTGGTTGTTTTAAACCTTCAGCTGTAAAATCGAATAAAATATTTTTACTAAGACTTATATATTGCAAGTCATACAAACAATTCAAAAAAATTAATAAAAAATAAAGTACTTAACAAATATTGAATAAAATATATTTTCACAAAGTGTGCATTTTAAAAATTTGGTTATAAAATACTTTTAGTTATTTATTTTTTGTAAATACCAAAATTGAATATACTAGGTTAACTGCTTAATAAATAAGGGAAAACATAAATATTTAGTACAGGGGTCGGGACTTGAAGTCTTATTTAGTGATGTACCGGACTTACTATCCGGGTCCGGATCCCGGCCGGATATTGCCATTTTTGTCTGATATCCGGATCCGGCCGGATCCTAACAGACATCCGGCCGATTCGGATCTAGTTAGTAAAAAAGAGCAAACAGAAAAGTATTTTTTCAAAACAAACCCTTTGTAAATTAAACACCTTCACGTATGAATAAATATAAACCATTTGTATTGTTGAATCATTTTATTTTTAAAATAAACAACAAACATACATCCTAGAAGAAAAAAAAATCAAGCTACATACATGAGATTTCAGCACATTTTTTAATGATTGCAAGCTACATTAACCGTAAATTTGTAGAATCGTTGTTGTATGGTGCAAAATAAAAGTAATTCTAATATCCAATTTCGTAACTGCAAAAAACGAAGCACAAATAAGCTTAAATATTTTTCCGCTCAACAAAAGATTTAACTTATAGTGTTAAACAAAGTATTAAATCAACTTTCGTACACGTATATCACAATAAAACGAAGTACAACTAAAAATAAGACTGACTAATTGTGCAAAGGAAATAGAGTATCAACCAGTAGCGACGCTTGGTACTTTTGTTAGGGAATGTGGAAAAGTTACAAGTGTTTTTGAAACTAAAATAGTAAGATAAAAATAATACAACTACACATAATCGTTTATAAACAAAAGTTTAATTAAAATACTATAATTTTTATAAGGTTACAATAATCTTTTTATTTTTTTAGATGTAATATGTGCTCCAATGCTCTATCTCAAGCGAGCCCTTGATATTAATTATACCAATGTTCTAAAATAAAAGGGTAACAAATTGTTGTAAAACTATTAGATATTAAAGTTAGTATTAAGTTTATCTCGTTGAAGAGAAAAAGAAATTGAATAACAACTTTAACAAATTTTTAAATATATAAAACGAACTACAACTGCAAAAGACATCTTTAAACTCTTAAACTACATAAAAACTATGTCAGTTTGTTAAAGTTGTGGTGAAGAAATTAAAGCCGGTTTTTAAAGCAATCGATTACGCTTTTGCTCGTACAAGTTACCAGTTTCAGAAAATAATCTTTTATAATGCACAGAAGAAAAAAATTACTGGGCGGTGCGGAATTTACTGTAAAGAAGTTATTATAAGATTTAAACTTAAAATATGCAGATTATAATAATTCTTTTAATAGTATAATGTCTTTTTAATAACTAATAAGGCGTTAAAGAGCTGTAATTTCAACTAAAATTAACTTTTAAAGTTTTAAATTTTTTCAGCGATTAAATTAAAACTTAGGTACAAAATCTTGAAGTAAAACAAGTAAAGTAATTTCAGTAATATACCAGATCGGGTACTAAAGATCTGGTAGATCTTTAGCGCAAAGAATTGATTCATAAACTAATGTGTTTAAAGCTAACTACATAACTGAAAAAGTATAATTTAATATATTTAACAGTCTCTATATAACCATTAAAAAATCGAGAATGATATTTTTGCAGAACAGATTTGCAGGGTTGCCAAAATTCTAATGTTGTTTGTTTTAACTTGAAATGTCATGTTCGAGTAATTTTTTAAGTAGCTGTATCACTTTTTGATTGACAAATGACATGTTTGTTTCTTTATCAAATTTGCCGGAATAAGTTGTTATTAATTCCAACTGCTTAATTAATCGCATTTTTTTATTCAAGAGTTTGATGCTCAATATTGTTTTAGACTAAGTAATGAAAACACCAGTACAAATTAGAAATAGTTCATTCTGGCCATTATGTTTCAATTATAAAGAGTTAAAAGTTCATTTAAAGTAATCAGACACTTTAACTTTGTTTTAAGTAAGGATTTATAATTTTTTATTAGGTATTTATCTAAAAAAGATTTATCAAAGGAATGAATTCAAAACAAACTAAAGATTCTTAAATTTATTTTGATATTATTTTGATGTTTAAATATATGAATCTTCAACTTTTTTTAAATTGATTCCTATGTTAAATCTGTTTTAACCAAACATTAAACCATGAGTTCACTCCAAAATTTAAGAACTTTCCAAAGCAGAATAAAAAAAATTGACAACTTTTTCTTAATAACATAATAACTTAGTAGGTTTACTATCATTTCTGACCCGCGATCATTTCTAACCCGATCGTTTCTAACCCGATCATTTCCAACCCAATCGTTTTTCACCCGACCAGTCAAAATTTGTTCCGTTTTAGTTGTTTTTTCATCAATATTTTATTTTAAATCTAAATAATCTTAACAAAAATGTTCTTATATTAAAACACAGTATACGTTGTCTTAACCAAAACTTAATGTTTATATAGTTTTTTTTTTAATATTTTTTCAGTAGTTATTTTCTTTTAATTCATTATACTTTAAACTAATTTCCTGTTTTGATTTTTTTTTTGTTATATCAATCTGCTTAAATCGATTTTTTTGATTAAATAAGATTAACTATATTATTTTAATTTCTTATTTAATTATGTTTTTTTAAATTCTTAAGATAAGCTTGTATAACAGTTCAATTATACCTACTTGTCGTTTACGTAACAAAAATAAACTTTTAATACAAATAAATTTGAAAGGTTGAACCTTTACAAATGTAATAGTCACATACAAATATCTTTATAGTACAGTCTATAAAACCGATTCTAAACTTTTTTTTTATTTTTTACCTCTTTTTGGAAGGTAATTACCAAATTTACCCCCAAAATACAAAATAGTGTTTAACTTAAGGAAAAATACTAGATTTGTTTTGAAATTTGAGCTTAACAAGTATAAAAAATAGTAAACTTTACAGAGTTTATTTCACTTTTAAAGCTTGGGTTAAATATTGACTTATATACTAGAAAAATAATTTAAAAAAATCGATACACATAACTTGTAATAAGGAAAATTTACTCCCTATAACAAGGTAATTTACTCCCAGGTGTAAATTTACCAAGGTTCAGAAACACAGGTCTATGAACTATGCTGTAAGTCTAGCGCAAGCGATGTATATTTGTTGACTGATCTATTACTATTTTATAGTCAGTAAGTTTTCACTTTAAGCTTGAAAACTTGCACAAAATGTTTTACAAGTTGCACAGACCTTTTAAGATAATGGAATTAAAAAAAAATTAAGCGAACTTGAATACTTTTGTTTTATTTAAAGGAAAATCATAAGTTTTAAATATAACCCTTTTAAGTAGACTTGTTTATTAATATAACAAGTCCAAGGGTCATTAAATCTCCTGCAGTTAATCTTTTTTTTAAGTTTTATTTAAGTTTATATAACATCCAATTTGTTTTATTTACGACTTATATTAGTATTTTATATTATAGGTTTGTTTTTTCACAATTACATTTACTTTATGAAAATAAGTTTTGCGAGCTTTTGCTCGTAATTATACATAACTTAAATATAAGTTTTTTTTTTGTTGTTATTTTGTTTGTGCTTACGTTGTTTTAAATATTTTTAATAAAATACATTTAAAAAAGTAGTTATATCATTATAAGTCTAAATTTAAATGTATTTAACCCAAAAAAAGTGAATTAAATGGTAATACTTTTCATATAATCTATAAACTTAACTGAAATTTTTAAAGAATATTAACTAGACGAGATTTGATCATCCTCGGACTTATTGTATTAACAAACAAGTCTGTTTAAGTGTCATTAAATTTTCTGCTCTAGGTCTAGGTAAAAGTTTGTTAATGAAATAAAAGCAGACTGCCAGTCGACATTACATGCTTTTGCGGTTTGTTAAATGATATAACTGTTCTATAGGTTTTGTTAAAACATTTCATATCTAAAAATTGTGATTTTTTCATAAAAAAATCAACAAATGCTTAACCCCGCTTGGTTAGAAAGCAACAGCGGTTTCACGCGACTATGCCTACTGATGAGTTCTAACTTGGACGAAACCGGTCGTAGGTTGTCTCGGATGCTGTTGTTGTTGGTCGTGTGGTGAAGTTCATTATCTGTTATTAATTTAAATTAAAACGTTTAAACTATGTGTAACTGTAAAACTGGTTGTTATGATTTCTCATCCAGATTTAACTAATAAAATTAGAATACTTAATACATATTTTCTTGTGTTTAATTATTATTTTCTTGAACACTTTTATAACCATGGGGCAAGAAAATGTAGATCTTGCCCCTAGCACCAAACGCTTTTAGCGTTTGGCTGTTAAAAAAAAACAATAAGAGGAGCTTAAGCTCTGATATAATTCTACTAAAAGTAATCCCTTAAGACAGGCCTCAAGGGTTACAATTAGTGACTCTGATTTTGATACCCAATCTTCTAACTCAGGAAATGTTAATAATGCCAGAATGACAAACCATTCAGGCAAAAGAACCTTAAGATTTTCAGGCAGCAACCTACTTAAGGCCAGTGTCCTCACTCCCAGTGAGGTAGATTAGTCAGGCAACAGGACTGTTAGGAGTTCAGGCTGTAAACAAGATAGGGCTAGAGTTCCCACCCCATGTGAGTTGACCATAACTTTAGAAGAACAAATAAGGGAACTAAAACTCCAAAATGAAGAGTTGGAGAGGCAGAAATCAGCTTAATTACTAGAAGAAGAATTCTACCAACCCAAGCTCAGATATCTTGAGTTGACTAGACAGATAGGTCAGGAGGACCAAGCTAATCAGAAAATAATTAGGTCAAGCCAAGAAAAAAAAAACTATGATGTAAGACAGAGTCTTTCCATTTCTGTATGGCAACCCTTAGTACACAGAGAAACTTAACAGTTTACAGATAGCCCTAGATATAAAAACCCAGACATATGCCAGATGAGAAATGTGAAAGCTTTCATTTCTCGAAAAACTTATGTGAAATCAGTAATGAGAAAAACAGACCGTACAACCTGAGAGAAAGAAAAATATTATCAATTATGAAGAGAGTTTCATGATTAACTCATCAAAAATCAAGTTTTTAGGATTTTTTTTAGGTAAATATTAGTTTCTTAGCTTTTAACCATATATAAGTTTGGTTTCTCAGGAGATATTCAGAAGAGAATCAGTCTCAGGTTAAATTTTTTTTTTAAATCTTTTTGGTTTTTTCCTATGAGTTCAATTGTTTAGATAATTTTCAAAATGTTTCCATTCTTGGATTTTTTTTATGTTTTTTTAAGTGTTTAAGGGTGAAAGTCATAGCAGTTTAAAAAAAATACTTTTTTTTAATAGAATGACAGTTTACTCAAAGTTTAAACAAAAAAACTTAACTGTTCTTGCAGAATAAATTTTTTTTTAATGGTAACCTTGAGCAATATTTTTCTTTTTTGTTAGTTTTTATTATTTTAAGTTATTTGTTTAAATACCATGTAAAACTTATATGCACCATTAAAAAGAGTTTTTCAACAAATTTTAAATTTTCACAGAAATCTTTAAATTTGTAACTTTTTTATTTTTAGCCGGTTTTTTGTAACAGTCAAGTTTCTTTTTTTAGAAAATAATTTTTATCGTTTTGTTTTATATATTTTTTTTATAGTAGAAGCTTTGTTTCTACTTAAACTTGTTTTTTGTAATAGTTAAATGACAAAAAGTTTTCTTTTAATTTTTGACTAAATAACCTTAAATCAGTTATATAAAATAAAAATGGAGTTATGTACCCGAACAATGACAAAATTGAACTTAAAATTGCACGAACACATTTTTTTAGCAATTTTTCGTTGTGTTAATTGTAAGTTTTAACCTCAAAAAGCTTTTTGGAAGTTTCAATGCTTGGTTGGTATCTGAACAATGATTTCTTAGTTAGTTTGGCTCACATAAACTCTTGATCAATGAAAAAAAAACTTATGAAATAAGTGTCAGAAAACACTACAAATGAGAAAATTAAGTGAAATAAGTATCAGAAAACACCACAGATGAGAAAATTCCTATGAAAAAAGTGTCAGAAAACACCACAGATGAGAAAATTCTTGTGAAATGTGTGTCAGAGAGCACCAAAGATGAAAAAATTCCAGTGTAATATGTGTTAGAGATAACCACAGTTTAAAAAGTTTATGTGAACTATATTTAAGAGAGCACCACAGATAAAAAAATTCCTTCGAAACGTGCGTCAGAGAGCACCACAGATGAGAGCAAGGTAGTAGAAGATAAAAGGACCAGTCTAGGGACCTGATTCAACCGTAAGCATAAGCGACGACATATGAATGCAGTGATAAAATGGGACAGTCAAGACGGAGAGAAGTTTGAGAGGAGGTAGCAGCAGCGTTATTTTTAAACCGTGATGAGAGGAACGGTTCGGAAGATGACGAGTGCGTGGTGAAGCGGCAGCTGACGCTGGAGGAATAAAAACTTCATAAGACTTGACTAACTCTAATAACTTAACTGTGTTTTGAAGTATTTCTCTATATTAGTTTTTCATAATACTTTTTTTTGATCAGTCACAAAATTCATGATATAAAGCAGCGCTTAATTAGTCTTTGAATTCAAATGTATTTAAATACTTTGACTTTGGTTTAACAAAAGAAACATGGTAACAGAAACCCCTCGTAAGGGCTTCAGTTGAAGGGCTAAACGAGAGAGTATGTGACAAATTTGCCCTTTTTTTATTAAATTTTAGTTTTAATTTTCGGCCACTTTTGTGTGTTGGCGGTTAATGTTTATTTTTTTGAGTTGTTATTAGTATAAGATGTTTTTGCACTAATTTTGTACATACAGTAACCTTTCGCTTATTTACGCACATTGTGTCCCCAGAAAAAATACGTAAAGATACGAGAGATCGTAAAGATACGAGAGGTACCAAACATACTTACTATAATGGCTGTTTTTTGATATTGCTTCTAGTTAAAAGCAGACTGAGAACTTTTCTATTTTTAACAACTTGTATACTTCATTTATAAATATGGAAACAAAAGATAAAACTATACATATATTGAAAAAAAACTTAAATTCATATAAAACATATATTCGTTTTAGTGATATAATTAATTAAGTGAAACGTCAAATGAATATTAGTGATATGTTTACTAAAAAAAAGAATTGAGATTTGTGTTAAGTGTGAACTCTATATTTATTAAGTATTACTTCTACTTTTTACTAGGAAGTTTCATTAGATTTCTTTTTTAGATGTTTATTCATATATAGGGCAAGAGTGCTGTATTATTTATTTGTGTTTTAAACTCTTATTATTATACTTTCATTATTTAACACAGTCATATTTATCTCACAATTTTTATTTAATCTCTTATTGTTCACAAAATTGCTGATATACTGAGATATAACTAAATGTTTATCAATTAGTCAAGGAACATAAATTTACAAAGTCTAAAGATATAGAGAGGTGAGTTAGCATTTAAAAATGTATGTTAAACTAAAAATATAAAATAAACCTAACTTGTGCAATATTTAAAAAAAATCTATTTTTTGAGATTTTTAGAATTCTAAGATGCGTAACTAAACGAGAGTGCGTAACGTCACGAGTGCGTAAATATGCGAGAGGTTACTGTATTGTTAATTAATTGTAGTTTTTTATTGCTCTTATTAGTTTAAATTAAATTAGATAAAACTATGTATAACTGTAAAACTGGTTGTTATGATTTCTCAACTAGATTTAACTAATAAAATTAGAATACTTAGTATTTATTTTCTTGTATTTAAAATTTATTTTTTTGAACATTTTAATAACCATGGGGCAGAAAAATGTAGATCTTGCCCCTAGCACCAAATGCTTTTAGCATTTGGCTGTAAAAAAACAATAGAGTAAGAGAAGCTTTAGCTCTGTATTTAATTCTACTTTATGTAATCCCTTAAGACAGGCCTCAAGGGCTACATAAGAACAAAAACCTATAGTTTATTAGAATTTTCCAGTCAAGAAAAAATTCACTAAGTTCTCCTTAATTTGGAATGATTGCCGTTTAGTAAGTCTTAAATAACCAAAATAAAGTTTGATTTAAGCAGATCAAAAAGTTAAAACAAAGAAAATAATATGAAAATATTATTAAAAGTTTAGTATAGTTTGAACTATATAAACACTAAGCTTTGTTTAGGAAAAATAAATTTAAATATAAGAGAATTTTTTTAAAGTTTAGTTAATTTTAATAGTATTTCCTGATATAAAAAACCTAAAAATAAACAAAGTTTTACTGATTGAGTTAGATACGATCGTATTAGAAATGATAGGGTTAGAAATGAACGGGTTAAAAGTGATCGGGTTAGAAGTCTTCGGGTTAGAAGTGTCTGGTTAGAAATGATTGGGGTAGAAATGATCGGTTTAGAAATGATCACGGGTTAGAAATAAACGGCTCCCAACTTAGCATATGTAGTGATGAGTATATAGTCTAGACTTTCCTTTTTATTTTTTCTAAAGTTATTCAGGAATAGCACAGACTTAAGGATACCAGCCTAAAGCCGCTCCTGTTGAAAAATGTTTATTCTTTTATACATCCATATAATGTTTAACCTAAGAATCAAATGTAGTATATACAACAGTTTCCAAAATTTATTGGTTTAAAAAAATGTATGTTTTAAAAGAAATAACATTCATCATGTGCAATGTTTTTATTGTTGACACTTAAAAAAAAATTGTTTAATTTTGATATTGTAAAAATAAAGTTGGTAATTTTTCTAGTTGACGGGTCAAATGTATAAAAAAAAATCCGCTGGCTAGACTTTTTAGACAAAGTTTTACAGGCTACGTATTAAAAAAAAATATAGTAAAAATAAATAAGAAAACTTTTAAAGAACAAAACTGTAATAAGTGATCATTAAATTACTTTGACTTACTAAAACTTAAAGTAGCTCTTACAAAAACTTTTGACTTTACTTCTTTTCCACAAGTAGTTATTAAACTTAAAAAACTCGTGAACTGAAACTTTAGTATAGCAGGCCGGTTGTAGTCCGCATCTGTACGTTGCTAGCCCATAGTTTGAACGTTTTTATTAAGTTTTTAAAGTTAAAACATATTTAACTGATTTTGTTAAGAAACTAGTATATTTTAAAACACTAAAAATCTTTAAAATATTTTAATTGGTTTTATGAGTATTGCATTATTTTTGTTTTTTACTCTATAGACCCTAGTTCTTTAGAACATTTATAGTAATGTTTAAAATTATGAGATACTCTGATCCAGTGGTCGTCAAGCTAATCAAAATCTTTGTACACCAAAATGCAAAAATTAAAATTGGTTCACCCCAAGATCTAATTTTAATAAGTGCCGTTAGTGGTGTCACTACGTAAACACTTTTACTAATGCATTTCTCCTTTAAAGTAATAACTCAGTTTATATTTACATGCAAACCTTTTAACAACTAAAACTAGAATTTATCATTTGATTCTGTTTTTAATGAAATTTTCTGTTTGGTTTACCTTGTTTGCACACTGATATTTTATTTATATGGCTTTTTCTTACATACTTATTATTTGAACACATCTCCGCAATCACTACATAATTCCCAGTACAGTACTCTTAAAACGTTTTTCAAAATATTTTTATGTCGCTTAAACTAGATAAATCTTATAATAAAAACAGATTTTTTTTTGTTGTTTAAAAATTTTGTGCACCCCTAAAAGAGTTTTGTGTACCCTAAAAGTTTCGTGCACCCAAAATAAATTTCGTTTACACTAGTGTGCACCAGTGTACACCTTGACGACCACTGCTCTGATCGATAGAATAAAATAACTTGTAACTGACATACGCATCAAATGTTTCCGACCATTTGCTTTTGGTGTTAAAATAGTTTGAATTTTCTATTAGCGTTTGTTAATTTAATAGTTAAAGTAGTTAGTATAATTACTTTATATCAAAACCATAACTAGCAATCACCACTAAATTTTTTGTATTTTGTTCTAAATTTTGACTTTGTTATAGTAATGATTTTGATCTATTAGTTTACTTAAAATCTTTATTTGACAACTCTAGCATGTATGTACTTTATTCATTTTATTTTTTATGTGTTTTTTTTATGAACAAAGCAAAGAAATAAGTAGTTAAATATTTGAAGTTTAAAGTAAGAACAGCTGATTTTCTATATAATTTAAAAATATTCTTTTCCTAATGCTTTGATTATTGTTTTCTTTTAGTGTAAAATAATTTAGAACTTACTTTCTCCTCTTGTTTGTCATATTAATCTAATTTACTTTAATTAGGCTATTATTTTTTGCTATGCACATATTTTTTTTATAGTCTTCTAAAATACAATTTTATTCGAGGTGCTCTTTCTAACAACTTGATTAAAGTTAATTTTATTTTTTAGGTATTCGCTAAGCTAAGCACTTGGAATAATTTTGTATTAAGTTTAAACTATTTTTCAGAAACTTGTTTTATCTTAAAATGTAAATATTTAAAATAAGCATTTATGTTCAAACTTAATGAATATGTTCATTAAGAGAGAAGGTAAGTATACTGTGAACATGAAATTGTATAGAATTGTGGTTACTTATTATTTTAATGTTTGGGTATCATAATACAAAAAAACACCGAATTTTTAAGGTTTAATTTCATTTAGTTTCAATATACTTTTGTATAGCAAAAGTTAACGACTATTTTAAAACAAATTGATTTGTAGCTTTAATTAGTTAAAACTTTTGTCGTTGTTAAACTTAAAAAAATACAAATTATTAATATTCTAATTATAAACATCATAAATATATAAATCAGACAGAAAAATTAAGCTCTACCGAATATAAAATATTCGTATTGCATTAATTTTGTTCATTAATAGATGACATATAAAATCGTAGTTTGTGTGTCGAATTAATGTAAATAAAGTTTTGTAAGCAAAATTATCAATATTGAATTTCAACGATAATTAAGCTTTTACATTCAAATATAGCAAAATTGTTTTAAGCATTAGAAAAATATTATTTTCAAACGTTGTTTAGATAGTTTAAAAAAGTCTTAACAACAAATTTATTTTCAGTATCTGTTTTATAAATTTAAACATTATAAGAAATTATTAGTATCAATTAAAATAGTAATAACTTGCATAACTAAGTTAAAAGCAAATCATAAACTAACTGTTCAAGTATTTGAAGAAAGTTTTGTTTAACATTAAACTGCTGAATTTATTACGTTTGTGACGAAAAATCTAGTTTTATGGTTATCGAACACAATAAGTTTGTAAAAGGTTTATAAAATATTGATAAAAATTAAGGCGTGAATAAAAGATTTAGGAAAAATTCTAGGAAAACTCATTTTAATTGAAAACTGATTTCTTTTTTGAATATTTCGTTATAAAAAAAGGTCTTATTTCCTAAGAAATCTAAAGCTGTCAAACTTAAGTTAAGTAATAATTACTGCTTTACTTTAGTAGAATAACCTTATTTTGAACTTAACTCATAACTAAAATTTAATTTAAATAATTTTTATAAACTCTATTATTTGATATGCGTTTTAATTAGTTTCTATGATATTAAGAACATTTTGGGACGTCACTTAACTGTTTCCTGTACACTTGTGACATCATAAACGATACACGTGAGTTTGTGTCACGTGACAAAGTCGAAACATTTAAGTGGAATTTACATAAAATGAAGATGTTTTGTTTATTTTTTTTTAATTCTTAGTATATTCTAAGTCTAAAATTAGTATTTTAGTTCAGGTTTCTTTTTAAAATTTATTACAAAACAGTAACTTTTTATTAAAACATAGTGTTCATTTTGAAGCAGCTGTTTATACAACAACATAGCTATTGAATAGTAATTACTAATCTAGGTAATCAAAGCAGCTACTTTAAACTTTTTATTATTATTATTATCTAACTAAATCAAGATAAAAAACTTTAGTTTTGCATGAATTTTAGTTTTATAGACATTTATACCTGTTATGTAGAGATTATTTATTTGTTGTTAATTTAGTACAGTTTTTAATATATCTTTTGTAGATAAACTGTAAAAATTGAAACTTTTAGATACAACTTTGTTGTTTTAAAACAGCTTTCTTAAGAAAATAAAAAAAAAGTTTTTTTTAAATTAAACATAGCAACTAAAAAGTTATAAGCAATCTTAAAATAAAAAGAGTCATTTAGATTTGAAACTTAGAAGTTTACTTTTCAACAGTTTTATAAGTTTAAAACTTTAATGCTTTTAAAAGTTACGCCAAGTAAGTATTTCGTAAAAATAAGTTTTAATTAGCAGTTTTTGTGAAGATTTTATTTTTAGTTATAAATTAAAAATAAAGTTTTAATTTTATATAACCGTTAAATTAAAGTTTGTACAGTTAGCTGACAAACAGTAATTTTTATTATAATTCAAATATATATTACTAAAAACTATATATGCGTCTTTATATTAACTTTTTTTTTAATGTTTTAAAATATTTAGTTGTTGCTATTGATGAAGAAAGTAATAAAACTTTTTAAGTTAATTTTAAACTATTTAAATACTCTTAATGTTTATAACCAATATTTTGTTATTTCCGCAAAACTTATTAGCCTTAACTTTACGTTTTCTTTTTAAACTAAGTATTCTTAAATAAATTGTTTATTAAAAATATTAAAACTCTAATATAGAGCTAAGGATTTTTTGTAACAATTAAATAACTTAATGAAACTAAAGCTAACAAATACCACTAAATAAGCAAAATTATTTAGTTTAGTATTTTTACTTAATAAGTACTGAGTACTTTGAATACACAATTTTTTAGTCTTTTAAATGGGTTCACGGCTATTCAAATTCAGACAATCCAAATTCTTTAACAAAATTTAAACATACAAAACTAAAAGCTGTGTATATTAAAAAAGAAAAGAAATATGTGTTTAGCTCTTATCAATAGCTACGAGCCATTTTATAGATTTTAAGATATGGCTAAATTAAGTTGTAAAAAATATTAATTTTACTATTTTAAAATATATTAAAGTTTTGCAAAAAAAAATCTTGTACATGTTAAAAATATCTTCATACGTATTTATTCCTATTTTTTCAAATATATAATACTTTTTTAGATATGCTCTCTTAAATACTTTTTTAAGAACTCAAACTGTCGGAGTTTGAATTGTCATGGAATTCTTTTTAGATTTCTTAGGCTAATAAAAATCTAAATTATTTTGTTAAACGAAACTTACTTAAATATATAAACTTTGATAGTGGCCGCTTAGTTTTAATGTTATTAAAAGTATTATACGTTTACCTTTAACTTATATTTTTAATACAACTTAATAAATATATTAAAAATATAACTTTTACAGCAATCACCAAACTTTAAAAAAAAAAAAGAATTTTGACAACACGTGTAACAACTAACTTGAGAAGTTTTAAATACGCTTAAATAACTAACTTGAGAAAAAAACAGAATTGATAAAATTTTAAGAACATTAAGATTTATATTTATAGCTTGTTTTTTGTGTTAAGAACAATTTTAGAACACGACAAAGCAACACTTAAATGTACTTAACAAACATACTTGGAAAAAGATTAGTTTAGTGTTGCTTAAAAGTATCTTCTTCAACTTTTAAAAAAGTGTTAATTTTTGCTAAAATTTTCTAAGAAGAATTTTGTAGAGCAGGGTTTGAAGTATTTTAAAAAGGCCCTATTTTAAGAATTTAATAAAGTTATGGCCCCTTCCAACAAGATCTCTCAAAAAACTTATCTAAATATGCGTAAGAACTTTTTTTGCTCTTCATCATCACCTCCAGAGTATTTAGTAAAAGTTTCAAATTATAACTGTTTATTGAGCGATTAAAATAAAATCGCTAAAATTATTAGGTCTTAAAACCTAATGCACGAAAAAACCTTTCGATTATCGAGTCGCACAACATTTGGATACATTTTAATGTTTTTTCCAGGATAATTATATCCTTTCCCCCTCCCCTTTGCAGCTTATGGCCGCATAACTTTCTAAAAAGCCCATAAGCCCACTTTGGAAAGCATTGGTCTAATGAAAGTTTTAAGTTTTCCCGTTATATCTAGTATAGGTAAATGTAAAGGGTATTCCTTTAGCACGAAAGGTCTCGACAAAACTTTCATTCAACTAATTTAGTTTATTTTTCATTACTAATTTGTTTTTACTTTTACCTGAACTTTATATTTAGTTCTGTGCTATTATAATTCAGTAAGCAATTAGGGTCTGCGTTTTTCAACTAATTTAGTATTACTACTTTTACACTTTAAACAACTATAACCATTTAGTTGCATAGTTTTCAAAATAAACAAATACTGAAATTTTATTGAATAAAAATTAACAATATTTTCCACAGCCAAATTATAAATATATAACTCAATTTACCTTAAGCTGAATTTAATAAAAAAAAACTAAATAGTACAAAGGTTAAGTAGTTATAGGAAGTTATTAAAGTTTTATTTCTATGGTTTTCCATATTATTATTATTAAATCTGGTACTGTACATTTTATTAGTTTAGTTCATAGCAGTATTAAGTGCTTAGTAATACATTACAAGTTAAGTTTTTTAAAACATTTTGACTTATATTTTGCATTGTTTTACTTAAAGTACTTAAAAATATTGTTTATGAGTTTAGTGTTCAAAGCATTAAATATAATTTTGAAATGAGGAAAGAACGTATAAAAACTGAAATAGTTAGGTTAGTGTAAACTTTTGTTAAGAAACAAACACGCTTTTAGAGTTTTCTCATTAACTACTTTAAGATATATTACCATTAACTTAGTATATTTTTATAAAATTTCTTAGATTTAATTATATGTTTAGCTATTATTAGGTTGTTTATCTTTCTCGTGTCGTTAATTAAACATTTTTCAATGTTTCTATAAAACAGTTTTTAAATCGTGTAATTTTAATTACCAAAAAACTATTTCTTAGTCTAAACTATTATTAAAAATTACTAACTTTTATGTTTAGTGTCAGGTAGTGTGGCAGATTATAAGCTAAGTTTTGGTAGCAGGTTTCAAATAATATTTAAAAAAAACTTAGTATACTAAAAATAAAGAAAATATAGGTTTCTTGTTTATTTTTAATCATCTTAGATGAATATTTTGTAGGGTTTAGCACTTAAAACATTCAAAATAAATATCTTTAAACTCAGTATCTTAGTTTTTTAAAGTTTTTAGTTTACACATTGTATAAGATCAGTGTTTACTATGATTGGTATTTTACTATATTATTTAAACTTTTTTTTAGATTAAAAGCGTTCAGTAGTAAAACTATGTTTCAATAAAACTTTCATAATCACAGTATCAAAACTATTATATGTTTAATTCAACACTATTAAAGTACTTAAAATAAGGTAACTAAAAGATAAATTTTAAAAAATGCTTTTAATTTTTAAAAATTGATAATATTTTATTTTAAGTTTAGTTGTGAAGTTTAGTTCTATTACTTTTTTGATTTGACTACACTTATCTATGTATTTTCTTATTAATCTCAAGTATATATTTGGAAAATAGTTTGATTTTTTATTTAAAGATTACTATACAGCTGAAAAACAAGTTTTTCATACAAAAAGGTCACTAAAAAACTGAAACTTGTTATAGTAGGAAGTTTAAGAAAAGAAGATTTATTCCAGAAAAACTTTTGTTATTTAGTTGTATTTAAAATTACAACAATGCACACAACTCTTAAGTTTATTTCTTTACATTTTACAAGTTTTTTCATGCGTTCGCATAAAGACATAATTTGTTAGCTTTGTGCACTGTAAAACACTGTACATTTATATTTACAAAAATATTTCAAAACTCAGTATTAAATATATTTAATGAATACAGGTTTAATAACCAAAGTTTTAAGCTTAAAAAGCTTACATTTAAAGTATGTTTTAAGTAAATTCAAACGTTAAAACACTAGTCTTATACATAGTTTTACAGTATTAAACAGTTTTTATTATTTTATATACACTTTTAGTTAGTATTTTTGAATAATTTTTATTACATAATTTAAAAAGGTAAAAACCGTTGAAATTCATTTAGTTAAAAAAGATCTCAAAAGGAGGCGATATTGTCCAAAAGATGCAATAAAAGAAGAACTATGTTTTTAAGTTTGTTTTAAATGATACAGTTGCAAGATTTAGAGTTGAAAACATATGTTTGGGAAGAAACAAAAAAATTAAGCAATGAAAACAATTATAAAATAAAACTAAGCGAGCAAGTGCTTTCATACTCATCTTATTTGTTAATTTTAGTTCAGGCAGTTCAGATAACAACCTGGATGATAATGATAATGTTCAGATAATGAGAAGAGTTTAAGCCACAGAAGCTCATTACATAAAAAATAAACTGGAGAACACTTAGTTTTTTGATACGATTTTCTGTAAAATGTACAAACAATTTCTACTTTTAAAAGACTTAAACTTAGTGCACCTAAGGTACTTATTTATTAAAAACTTTGGTTAAAGCTGGTTAATGGGAGTCTTAAACTTACAACTTTAGCTACTTGTATGTTTATAAAAGTTTTAAATGTTAGCCAAGAAGTATCAAATAATTTAAAACTAATTTGGATTTTATTACTAAAAGTCTCGTCCACTGAGAAAAAATTACCGCAGCAACTTTAGATGATTTTGACAAAAGAGAATCGGATGGCTATATTAGTCTCTATATTGGAGGAATTAAACTACCTGTAGTGCCAGCCATAGGTACAAAACTAAAATTTGGAAAAACAGCCTTAAATGCAATAAAAAGCAAACTTGAAAGAATTTTTTTTGATAATTTCAATATTTATACTCTTAAACCTAACCCACCTTAACCAAAATATTTTTTTAAATTTATATCCTTTACCCTAACCCTCCTTACCCAAACATATTAAAAACTAATTGAAACATAAAATTTTTATATTTTTTAATGCTGACTCAGCAAATATTGGGGGATTTCCGTCACATCAACAAAAGGACTCTTTTAAACTTGTACAATTATGTTTTTTTTGTTTAGTTACTGACGGTAATGTCAAACGATTTACAAAATCAGGTAGTAGAAATGACTTTAAACCGAGAAAAAGCAAAAGTTGAGTCGTTTAATTTATAGTAAATTGTTTTAAGAAACATTTTTTTTGTGTGTTTTACTAATTCAATTAAAGAAATAAGTTCTGTTTAACAGTATTTGTTTAATAATATTGTATAAGATACTATTGATATTATATAAGATACATAAGATACTACTGTCATATCTTTTTCTTAGCGTAAAGATATTTTTAAATTTTGTTTGGTACACTTAAATGCTGTTAATATGGTCAGCTTATTTACAAAAGCAACGTACTAAGTTGTTTTTAAGGTATATTGAATTAAAGAACTATAAATTCAACTTTTTTTTACTACTTTTTTATTGTGAACTTCATTACTTTAAAAAGAATAAAGTGTTTAGGATAAAACTCAACTATTGTTTTGCGTATTTTCTGCTCATGTGACGTCATAATTATATAAAAAAAAAGTAAAAGTTAAATGAAAAAAAAATAAATAAATGCATGTTTTCAAATATGTATTCTAAACTTTGACAAAAAAATTAAGTATATGAAAAAAATGTTTAAATAAATCCTTTTCTCTGAGTTTTTGTCATAGTACAAAAAATTAATACTGAAAAAAAGTATTTTCAACATACTAAAAGTGCATAAAAACTTTACAAAACTTTTACTTTAATCTTAAAAAAAACAAATTTTAAGTCTGTAAAAAGAATTTTAGTAAAAGTATTGTATTATTTTGGTCTAAGTCAGTATTAATAAATTTATCTTTAAGTTATTCAGGTTTTATAAAAAAACTTTAACTACTAAGATGTCATCAACATTATCATCATGTTTCGTAGGAAGTAGTATAGATGAAGCTAAGTCAACTAATAAAAGAATTGATGAGCAATTAAAAATAGCTAAAAAAATGCAAAAATCCCAAATAAAACTACTTGTTTTAGGAGCAGCTGAAAGTGGAAAAAGCACTTTTATAAAACAAGTAGATTTAAAGTTTTTTATATTCATATAACACAAGTATTTTAAATTTTGTTTTACAAAAACCGATTTTGATCAACTTGAAGATTTTTTAAAGTTTTTAATATCATAAAACTTTACAACTTACCTAAACTTTAAAGTGAGAAACAATTATAGTAAAGCTTGCTTGATTAAAAAGTAATGTATACATATACATACATATTTTTGATTAAATAAAAAACGTAAGTTTTTTACAAATTTTTTATAGAAATATCTTATATAATCATCAGAAAAGCCTTAGTTTATTTGACATATTATGCAGAATTTTAGAATCTATAAATATTATAAATATTGTGACTTAATAATGATGTTGAATATTTTGTACAGTAAGTTGAGCTTGAATATAGCTGCTTTTCGTTTTGTCATTTAATTTAAGAACTTGTGAATTTAAAAAAAAGTTTTAGTAAATGCTATAAAAGATTTTTTAGATAGGGAAGAAAAAGTGGTATTTTAAATTTTTTAAACTGTTCGTGTGCGTGGCTTAATTTTACTTTGATTTTAACTTAAATAATTTAATTTTGTTAAATAGGAATTTTTGATAATATATGCATATATTTTGTCTTTTTCTTTTCTTGTTTAATGATTTAGTTTTATCTTCGTTATCTATTTGGATTATTTCAAGGTTACAAAATGTGCAACCGAATTTAGAGTTGAATTTTGATTATGTTCTGCTTAGTATTTCCCATTTAATCTTAAAATCTGTACTTTTATATTTTAAATCTAAAATACAGTTTGCCAGTTCTGTTTTATGTCTTTTATTTGTACTGTTAAATGAATATTTGTGATTCTTATATCTTTCTTTGAAACTCTTTCCTGTAGACCCCATGTACTACTTAGTTGCTTTATTGGATGTTACTGTTGCTCTATAGATTGTATTAGAAACTAGGCATTGGTTGTTTAAAGGGCAGGAGTCCTTTACGACAATTGCAAAGTTTATCTTTTGTGCTACTTTTATTGTTTTTGTTTAAAGTTTTTTGTTATGTGCTAATACTTTGTTTCTAAAATTACTTGTACAAATGTATGATATTTTATTTGTATTACGATTAAATATTTTTTATATAGGTGATTTCGTCAAAAGATGTACTTACTAAATTTAAAAAAAGTTTGTCTATTTTAGAGCTTACACTTAAGCTAAATGGTAGGCTGAAAAACATTATATCTCTTTTTCTTTTTGATAGAAATGTCTTAGTTGGCTGAAATTGTGCTTTTTGATGTTCAGTTTTTACAATGTTAATAGATTTTCTACATTTAAAAAGTTTTATGAGTCTTCTGTTTATTGTTTTAAGTATTTATCTTAGTACTTGTCGGGGGTGGTTGGAGTTATTATTTACATATAAAATTGGTAGGATTGGTTTGTTGTAAGGTTTGTAACTTGAGTTTAATATGTTAAACAATACATCTGAAAAATATGTTTGGAATAATCCGACATCTATTGTTATTTTAAAGCCGTTTTGTTTAAATAATTTAATTAAGTATCTAGCAGTGTTTTCAGCTGATCTCGTTGGTTTTTTATTATAATTTCTAGCTCGTCATCACTATATAGTTTAAATTAATTATCTGTAAAAATCTTACTTTTCTTAGCAAAAATAGTCCTAATAATTTGCAGATTTCTGCTTCGTAAAAGATCCCATGCTAACATAAAATAGTTGATTTTAACTTACTTTTTTTCCAGGTTTGATTGGTATTATTTAAAATTGTCTTAAATGAATAAAGCATTGGATTCATATCTTTGTCTGTTATATGGTAAAGTGTTAAGCGAATTTTAATGCCTTAATTAAAATACTTTTAGTTTTACTTTGACAGAATTTAGTGATATAGAAATTTATAAATCTGTAGTTTTTGCTAAATTTTGAATTTTTGTACCAGGTAATTACTTCCTCTGTATTTTTCCATTGGTTTAGGTTTAAAACTTTTTCTACGGTTTTTTAGTATTTGGTGAAAAGTGATTTACTTGGCTTTATTGACCGAAACTTCTATTAAATATGTTTTACAGAAATTTACAATTTAAAACTTTTATAAGTGTTTTGATGTAGTAGTAGTGAAGGTTTTTGTGGAGTAAGCTAAGTTTGAAAAATACGCTGGTTTTAGTTTTGCTACTGGTTAAAAAATTTTACATTTTGAAAAAGTTTTAGTAATTGCTATTTAAATTCTGTAAAGTATGGAAAGGAAATGTTGTATTAGAACTTTTATTTTAAACTGATCGTGAGCGCGGCTTAATTTTACTTTGATTTAATAATTAATTAGGTTAAATTTTGCTAAAAAATAATTTTTGGTAATGATTGCATATATTTTGCCTTTTGCTTTTTTTTGTATAGTGTTATAGTCTTGTCTGATTTATCAATTTTGATTTTTCTAAGTTGCAAAGTCTGCAGCCGAATTAAGTACTAAATTTTATTTTGTCCTGTTTAGTATTTACCATTTAATTTTATAGTTTGTGTTGTTACCTTTTTAAATCCAAATATTGTTTGCCAGTTCTGTTGTATGTCTTTTGTTAATGTTGTTGAATGAAGATTTGTGATTCTTATATCTTTGTTTAAAACTACTTCTCGTAGATCCCACGTACTGTTTGGTTGCTTTATTGGATGTTAATGTTGTGCTATAGATTATGATAGAAATTAAGCATTAGTTTTTCAAAGGGCAGGGATCTTTGCGGCAATTGCAAAGTTTATCTTTTGTTACTTTTATCGTTTATGTTGTTTTTGTTTAAAATTTTATTTTTGTGTGCTGTTATTTTGTTTCTAAAATTACTTGTACAACTGTATAATATTTTAATTGCGTTGCGGTTAAATATTTTTTATGGATAGTTTTCATCTAAGGATGAGCTAATTAAATTTGAAATTCGTTTGCCTATTTTAGAACTTACTGTTAAACTAAACGGTGGGTTAAAAATATTATATATCTTTTTCTTTATCTTTTTTTTCTTTTTGATATAATGCTCTTGACGTATTTTAAATTATCTTTGTAATTGGCTGAAATTAATGCTTTTTGATTTTCACTTTTTACATTGTTACAAGATTCTTCATTGTTATAAAGTTTTATTAGTCTTATGTTTCCGGTAGTTGTTTTAGTACTTGTCAGGGTTGATTGGAGTTGTTGTTTACGTACAAAATTGGTGAGTTTGTTTTGTTGTAAGGTTGGTAACTTGAGTTTAAAATATTAAAGTATACATACATCTAAAAAATCTGTTTGGATTAATCCGATTTCTATTCTTATTTTAAAGCCGTTTTGTTTAAATAATTCAATTAACTATCTAGCAGTGTTTTCAGCTGATCTCGTTGATTTGCTTCTCATTATCCTTAGTCCGTTACTTTATAATCCGAATTCACTATCTGTAAAATCTTACTTTTAATAATTTCATTCAGCAAAAATATTCTATTAAATCCCAGATTCTGTCCCGTTAAATGATCCAATGCTAACTTTAAATAACTGGTTTGAACTTATTTTTTTTTAGGTTTGATTGTTTTGTGTTAAGATTGCCTTACAAGAAAGTATTAATAGATTCATATCTTTGTCTGTTATGGGGTAAAAGTTTTCAGCGAATTCTAATGCTTTAATTTAATTACTTTTAGTTATACTAAAATTTAGTAATATCGAATTTTATGAATCTGTAGTTTTTGTTAAATTTTGAATTTTTGAACCAGATAATTACTTGAAAGTATTTTCTCATAGTTTTAGTTTAGAATCTTCTCGTACTGCTAAAATAGTTTTGTGCGTTGAGTTTTTTGAGTATTTGGTGAAAGGTGAAATTTTTAGACTTACTTGGGTTTATGACTCTGTATTCGATTTTATTGGGGAAGTTTTCTTTGTGGTCTTTAGTTATAAGGAACACTTGGTTTTCTTGGAGTTTTGGTATTTTGCCTTCTACTTTGATGTTTTTACAATGTCAAAAGTTTCATCGTTAATTTTTTTATAGTGTTTTGTTTGATATTTGATATTCGGCGCATATTTTTTTTTTTGAATTTTTTTTTGTAAATGCATTTGTCTACTTTATATAAATCATTTGACTTATCAGCGAATACAAATAGTTTATTTGATGATTCTATTTTGTTAAAAATTGTTTTTTACTCAGCTTGGAATTTATTATAACGTTTTTTGATTTTACTGTAACTTATGATTTTATATAGCGAATTTTCAGACTGAAATAACCGTTTAACTTGTTTTGCCGATCTTTTTGTAGGGAAGGTTCTTTTGTTTGATTTTGTTGTTCTTCTTTCTCGGTCTTGGCTGAAGAATAACGCTTTCCATCTCATTCGTTCTATTAGTTGATAAACCTTTTATTACATTAAAACTGTGTACTCAGACTTGTTTATTATCGGTATGCTTTTTAGAGAGTAATTTAACTTTAAGACGTACTTCGCTCACCTGTTAAGTACAGTTATATTACGTGCATCGTAATAACAAAAATTTTTTTTTGAATTTCTTGAGTAAGATATTGTAGCTGACATGGCTTAGTTTAATGCATAATTCTAAGTAGGGTTAATAGGGTGCATCTACTACCCCACAAAAAAGAAAACTATGTAGTAGATGTTAGTTAAATTTTTGAAGGGTGGAAAATTATATATAAAAAAATAAAGTAAAAAAGTTAGCATCCTAGCTGTTACCCAACTAAAGCTAACAGCATTTAAAATTCTGTTTTATCGATGCTTTTGGCAGAGGTCAAACTATAATTATTTTCTAATTTGTTTTCAACTTTACCTTTTTAATAACTTTGAGATTTTATTATAATTTATCTACAAAAAGTTTTAAAATATTTATTCAGAGCTTTGTCTATTTAAAAATGCATTAACCAGAAATATCTATTAAAAGTTGATTTTTTTTATAAAAAACGAAATTAAAACAAACCATTGTAGTTTGTTTCTTGAACTATTCTTCCCAGAGGTTGCACATAACATCTCAGTACTTTTGTAATTTTGATGTGTGTTTATTAAATTCAAGTCGTTGCTAGGAACTGCTGAAGCTACAATACAATTAATCAACAAGGAATGTAGCAGTTTGTGCAATAACCAACAAAAGAGTTCAGTTTCTTTAAACAAGTGGTGTCGAAAACTATTTTTAATGAGTTGTGTTTTGAAAGCAAATATATTTTAAGAGCGTAAATGACTTTGTTTATCCATCTAGCTCTAGAAACAGCTCCAGAACGTTGAGGAATGAAAAAAAATGAATAAGTGTTCTTAAAATGTCGTATACTTTTTTTATTAGAAAAATAAATTTAAATATATTAACAGGTTTTTACCTTTAAAAAAAATATGGTACTCAAAACATAAAAAAGTTCAGATTTTTTTACTATTTCGCAATAATTTAATTTCCAATAGTTTACTGTGCACAGCTTCTTAAAATTTTCAGAACAACTGGTTAAATATACATTCATACCTTAAAGTTAAAAGTTAAAAACTAGTAAGTAAAGACTTAGTCAAACAAAAAAGTTAGTTTTGTTTGTTATAACTACATATAATTATCTACTAAAAATAAAACTGGTCACATAAGTAAATTTAAGCATTGTAATGTTTGGAAACTCTCACACACAATCTAAAAGAAAACATAAGCAAAATTATTTAAAGCCAAAGTCTGGACTTTTACCTGCCGCGACACAAGCTCAAATTTTCTTAACAAAAAGTTTTATAACATTACTTCGATTATCTGACCAAAGCCCTGGGTAGACTAAGACCCTAGTTTCGTTGTCATAAAAACTCGTCAGTGAGCTATAACCAAAAAAGGCTAAAAGTCTTTTGTTCACAAACAGTTCATTTTGATTTAGTATAGTTAGTATCTATTGATCGAAGTGACGTGATTAAAGTTTATTATTAATTCTCACTCAACTGTAAACTAATTACATTTAAAATATTACAAAAAAATTGATTAAATATACTATTTTTTACTTTTTTGTACGTACCAGGGACATAGCTAATGAAGTCAATATTTCTAAATAAATTTATATTTGTTTAAATTGAAACTATAAATTCAAATAAGCTTCACCATATAAAAAAGGCTTTTCAATTTTTCAAGTTTATTTTGACCATTTTCTTAATTATTTGTCAGAAAACAAAATAAATTTAAAGATGCAGATCATACATGGTAAGGGATATACAAACGATGAAAAAAAAGATTTCAAATCAAATATTCGACAGAATATCTTTACGGCAGTAAGATTGTTAAGCTACGCCATGACTAAACTAGGTCAAGTAAATTTTTATTAGAAATTGGTAAAATTATATTAATGGAATATATTTTTTACTTTGATGATCAAAGATACTTCAAGTAAGTAGTAAGCTAGTTTTTTCAAAACAATTAACTTAATTAAAAGCTGTTTAATTTAACTGTTATATCAATTAACGATAAGAAAGTATAAAATTAATAATTGTTTGTAAAGGTTATTTAAAAAAAAAATTGTTATCTTACTATAAAAATAAATAATGAACTTTCCAATATGACCAACACCAATAGTATCGAGATTATTAACGGCGCGAAACATCTAAACTTTGTTGATGATGGCAGAAATAAATACTGGTTAAATCTTTTAAACAATACTAAATAAATACTGATTTAAAAAATTAATGTATTTTTTTAATATTTCCAATTTTATTAAATGTACAACTTCAGTATGTCTGCAAAAATGACAATGCGAATTTTATAAAAGAACGTTGAGCAGTCTTAAAATTTATAAGTATAGAATATAAAAACAAATTATACAGTAATTTCCTTTGTTCTACCAACATATGTTTCTGTGTGTCAACGAATCAACACACTTCAACTGGGTTCTGTAAAAAAATAATTACTGTAATGAGAGAATAGAAGCATAGAATAAAGTATGTGTATAAATGTTTTCATAAGATATTTTCTACAGTTAATAATTATTAATAGGTAAAATACTTAATATTAAATCCGACTGTTATAAAACTATATAATATTTATGATTATTAAGTCTAAAATAAGTAAAGTAAGCTAAATTACACAACAAAACAACAAATTATAATATAAACAAACAACTCACGTTAATGGGAAAGATAACTGATTCAAAATTTTTTGTCGTTAACTAATGAAAAATACATTCATTGCAACTAATAATTACGTCACAATGTAAACGAGGTTATTTAAACTATTTAATTTGTATTGCAAAGATCATTAATTTAGTTTTTATGTAATCTATTTTGAACAAAAATAAAACATTAACCATTTATCTTTCCCATTAACGTGAGTTGTTTGTTTATATTATAATTTGTTGTTTTGTTGTGTAATTTAGCTTACTTTACTTATTTTAGACTTAATAATCATAAATATTATATAGTTTTATAACAGTCGGATTTAATATTAAGTATTTTACCTATTAATAACTATTATCTGTAGAAAATATCTTATGAAAACATGTATACACATAATTTATTCTATGCTTCTATTCTCTCATTACAGTAATTATTTTTTTACAGAACCCAGTTGAAGTGTGTTGATTCGTTGACACACAGAAACATATGTTAGTAGAATAAAGGAAGATTACTGTATAATTTATTTTTATTTATATTCCAGTGAAGTTACTTCACTAGGATCTTTTGTTAGCAAACAATTAAAACTACATTTTGAACAGTTAAGTATAGAAAATAAATTTTATATAGGCCAAAAAAAATTAATTATCTTAAACATCATTAAACATAGGTAAACATTTTACGGTATACTTAAAATGTATAGCCGAGATGAAAACCTAAATACTTATTAAAACTAATTTTAAAGAAATCGAATATGAAAAAGATTCATGCAAGGATTTTGGAAAAAAAATTCTTAATTGTCATAACCATATAAAAAACTTTTCAATGAGCGAATTACTAAACGAAGATATCAATCTACAGTATGCAATAAACGTAAAATTTTTTTGGAAAGATAAAGGTGTACAAAAATGTTACAAGTATGTTTACATTTTTATGATATTTAATTACATTTATAACTTTTGTCGAATTTTTAATGCAAACCTATAGATAGATAAGTATATTTTTTTAGCCACTCATTCACTTTTATATACTCAATTTGTGTATTGTATTTATCCATGTTACGTTTTAACCACTTTTTAGGAAAAAAAGTTTCAAAGATATCAAATAATATCAAGTTTTTACAATATTAAATTGTCTTTGTTTTTATGACGCTCACATTTGCAATAAAACATTTACTTTAAGAAACTTGTATTCTAACAATAAGCTATGTTTATTATCAATTTTTGAAATGTAGAATTTTATAAAAAGTGTTTATTACAATTTAGAAGAAGAAACGAGTTTCATTTATTGGATTCAGCATCTTATTTTTTAAATGATGTAGAGCGAATATTAGAACCTGGATACTTTCCAAATCTTCAAGTAATTTTTTTATCTCAATTAAATATCTTAACTATAATGCAAACAACTAATTTAAAAAATGCTTTGATGTTTAGAAAAACTAATTGTACAATACTTTTCTTTATTGAACTAGCATATGTTTCTCTGTGTTAAACAAGTTAACACAGTTCCACGGAGTTTGTAATTATAAATAGTATTTTAAATTATTTTTTCTGTCTGTATAGTAACTATTTTGCAGCAGAATCATTCAAAATTATCGAATTTACTATAAGTGTGTGGGTAGGTGTCAAATATGTACAAAGGGACACTTTTGAAGGGGTTGAAGTTTTATTTACTTATTTATATTTTTATTAATAATTTATTTTGATTTTTCTTTTACTAAAACTGTTACCCCTAACCCTTACCCTCGGTTCGATAACTGTTTTTTTTTTGTTAACTTATTCTTTCTTGATTTTATTTTATATCTTTTATTACTCTTCGTGCAAAAATGTCCCCGTGCATATATGACCCGTCCCCAAGTAAATAGTATAACAAAGCTAAGTAAATCAAAATTAAATCTATTTATTGATGTAATTTAAATGTTGTTATTTATTTGTGTTTAAGGTTTTTATACAGGTAATAGGTTGCATAAACTTGAGTTTCTATGTATATAAAGACGTAGTTTTACTGTTAAAAGTTTTTTTTAAGTCTATGCACAAGTAGTATATTTTAAATATTGGTTAAAAAAACTTATATAACCTAAACTTAGAACAATTTCGTTCCAAGTGTTCAATTTATTTATGACAATTTTATGAACGGTTTATTTATTTAAAGTAATTACCCGTTAAAATAAGTATTGTGTACTGATGAACAAAACAAAAAACTATCATTACGTAGTTTAATTATTGTACGAATTTAAGTATGAATAAAAAATTAATAAAATTTAATGCATAGTTTTAAAAAATATTTTTTTGTTTATAAAGATCTATTAAAATGCTTTAAAAAAGACTTGTTGTTTTACAAAACAGTATTTAATTCCTTGATAATAGATATTTTAGTTGGTATAGAATTAATGTATTATGAAGCTTTAAAAGATAAAAGTTTTATTTAAATTTTGTGGAATAATATATTCTTAACTGTTTCTGCTTTTCGGTATAAAATCTATAAACTTATTTTATACAGTTTAATTGAAGTTAAACTTAACAAACTAAAATAAAGTTGTGAACAGGACATTTTACATTCTCGCAATCCGACAGCAGGAATTTGTGAATATATTTTTGAAATTGATAAGTTCATATTCGGTATGATTGATGTGGGAGGGCAAAAGTCAGAGAGAAGAAAGTGGATTCATTGCTTTGACAACGTGAACTCTATAATATTCCTTGCTGCTCTATCAGAGTTAGTTAAAAAAAGATTTTTTAAGTTTTAATTGGATAACATTGTTAGATTTATTTACTAATTACAAAAAAAGTTCTACTGAATTAGACTTTTTTATTGCATTAATGCAAAATACGTAGTAAAATTAAGTAATACAAGCAATAAACAAGTAATTATCAGAAAATAATGAGTTTACATTATTTTTGTGCAATTTTAGATTCGAATAATGAAATTATGTTTAGTTTATACTTTTTTTTAAGTATATTATCTATCAATAAAAGTTAATAATTAATAAAAAACTTTACCACACGACCATCAACAACAGTATCCGAGACAACTTACAAACGGTTTCGTCATTATTAATCAGGCAGGCATAGTCGTGAGAAACCGCTGTTGAAATCTAACAAAGTAGACTTAAGTATATATGTTAAAGCTAAAGCGACCGCTTGTTGGTAAAGTCTGAAAAATTGACGTAGCCAAAGTTCACAGCGCAACGTTTAAGGCATTGTCAGCTTATTGTGAGATTTTAGTCTACGCTCGTTTGATCAGTTTTAATCAGTATTTCTTACGGCCGTCATCAACAAAGTTGAGATGTATCGCACCATCGATAATAAATAATAAGAAGAATAATGATAAAAGTTAGTAAGTCGATACTTGTACCTATTATCTTTTTTCTACTTTTGGTTATAGATATGATCAAACAATTCCACAAGACGAAATTGATCAAAATGAAGGTCTTGTAGCTACGAGCAATGGTACTCAACAAAGTAATGTTTCAAACAAAACTTCTAATAAGACGTTATCTTATGACAACATGTCTTCATTACCAAGAAAAAAAGCTATTTCAAAAACAAATTCTCAACAAACAATTAATGTAACAAACCAAAATTCAGGTACGTTATAAATAATTAGCATAAAACGTTATTCAAAATCAAGTAAACTTTTTTTTTCAAATAAAAAAACTCTAACTATGATTGTTAATTTAAAAAATAATAATAACTAGAAAACCTAAGTTTATAAAAAGTTGAGTTTAAATATAGTCTTTATAGCTTTAAATATAGTCCTGGGCATGACGTTAAACTTTTCTGGTGTATGACTCGATAACCGAAAGGTTTTTTGTACACCAGGTCCTCCGACCAAACCTTTTGAGCGTATTTTTTTTAACCGTTCAATAAACAATAAGAAATACAAACAAGTTAAGTGCACAAATTTCCAAGTTTTGTATTGTTTATACTTTAGTTGTCAGATTTTACATCAAAATTATTTTTAATTTCTTTGCTAATAACCCTTTTAGTTCTATAAGAACTTTTGTTAAAAACTATTGTACAGTTTTATGTTCGAAAATTTTTTATAACCATATTTTTGCGTGTTAAATTGAAATATTAAACGTTTTAAGCGCATGAACTTTAAAATAGCGTAAGATAAACTCAAAAAAAGTTTAATACACCATTTAGATTAGGGGTGGGCAACGTAAATAATTGACGGGCCCAATCCAAAAAAAAATTAGTCCTCAGCGGGCCGGAGCATTTTGAGTAATTGATCTACCGGATTCAGTTGGATCCTTTTTTAGATCCGGATCTTTATTCAAAAATATTATCCGGATTCGGCTAAATACTAATTTATAGACAAGGTTTCGTATCCGAATAGCACTAATTTTAAAAAACTTGGATCCGGCTGGATGCTAATTGATCTACTGATGATATAATTTTAAATCAATTTATTAATTACCAAGGTTCTCAAGAATAAAATTTTAAGTTAATTTTTATTAAGTACTCATAATTCTATATTTATTTCAACTCTGGACCGAATTAATACTAGTTAATTTCATAAAAACAATAATTTACTTACTAAAAGTTACTCGAGCCTAAGATTTCAAACTAAAACATTAAATTTTTTTAACTATTCGAAATTATTAATTTTGGTAATCCTTGGCTTGAGGCTACATTAATAATATTATTCAGAAGTTAACTAACATTACAATATTAAACTACTATTTTTTAATTTAAAAACACTTATATAGATTCATTCAAACTTTTGTTAGATTGTAAACTGTTATTACAAACATACACAAATAAATTTCCTAAACAAATCATACTTAAAGTTAACGCGATATTGTTTTGAAATATTGTCATCAGGTGGCCATCATTAAACTTAACCATTTATTTAATCAAAAATTCCTTTATTAAAATATCAATAGCAGAAAAGAGTGCAAACTGTGGCCTCAAGTTGGAATTTCTACTAAAATGTAAAGTTGAGCAGTTTTACTCAAAGTAGGTGACAATGTTATTAAAAACTACTTTTCTTAACATTTATAAGAACAACTTACTATACATCTGGGAAAGACATCAATTTTTTACATGTCATTTTTTATGAAAATCATTATGATAGGTAAGATCATCAAAGTTAGTTCCACAAACAATTTTTTGGATAATTTGAGAAAGAATTAATTCAACTGACTTGAAACAGAACAAGATACTATAACAAAATAGTGTTTTATCACCACAAAATGATAAGCCATTTTAACAAACGTTTTCAGGGTCAAAGTCTTACAGTTTTGTTTAATGAAATAGTTCAAAAACGGTTTTGTACAAGTTTTTTAATAATTAAATTAGCTGGCCGGATTTTATATAAATTTTGAAAATGCTTAGCGGGCCGGATCATTCACTTGCGGGCCGGATCAATGTTGTCCGCGGGCCGGATTCCATTAAAAATAAAAAAAAAGGTTTGGGGGCCGGTCATTTTTACTCTGCGGGCCGGATCCGGCCCGCGGGCCGTACGTTGCCCACCCCTAATTTAGATCATCTTACCACAAGCTTCTTTTAGATCAGGGTTTCCCAAACTCATTTACTAAATCGCCCCCTTTTCAGAAATTTGAAAAATAATCGCCCCCCACGATTTTACAAAGTAGTTTTTCCTTGAGTACAAACTTTTGAGCCAAAAAAGTTGTGTTTGAAATGTAATTTAGTCTGGTATTTCTTATGCAAGAGTTTTTGTGGCTGTTTTCAAAGTAGTTTACAATGCTTGAGAAAATAAGTTACAGTTGTTTTTTTATACGCCCAGTAAAGTGTATTAAAATACTTGATTATTAAAAAGCCTTGTGTAATCTGTAATCAATCCTGTTTAAATATGAATTGTTTTAAAACTAATGAAACTTTTAGGGTAGTGGTGGACAACTTTTGTAACCAGCAATTAATATTTACTAAAAAAATCTTTTCTAGTTTCAACTTGTTAAAAAAATGTAGTTGCGGGCTGCATAATTTAATAAAATAACATTTAAGAAAATCAAACAACTCGATCAAAATTGTAATAAAATAATTTAGTATTATTGTGATCTAGGAAATACTATTGTGAACTGAAAACCAAATTGAAAGTGTATTTTAAAATATTAAGTATCAAAAAAATATTTTTTTTTATTTTGCACAAGTAGTTTTCAAGTTATATAGCGGGTCGAAATTTGAATGTATCTTAACCGTACGTTACCGATCTGAAATCTTAACTGAAACCTGACATTTTAATAATCTCTCATAGAACGAATTTCGGACATTTAGAAATTAATACTAAATAACTTAATTAAGTCGTTAGTTATTAGCTTATAATAATTTACTAGAAGTAGTGAAAAACTAAAAGCTAGTGTTGAACTAATAAAATAAACAACACATTCTAATTGTTAATATATTAAAAATTAAGATAAAACAAAAAACAGTTGTATTAATAGTTTAAAATTCCTTAATATACAGATTTTTTAACAATAATAAATCAAGTTAGAAAATAATATTGAGTTTGAAATCTTTCAAATGAAAAGTTTGAAGTCATTTAAATAAAGACTTCAAATCTATACTCTTTTAAAACCAAAAAAAATTAAATAAAAACTTTAATGGTTATCAAAACTTTTTATTTATACAGATTAAACAAGTAATAACAAAAGTATGTCAAATAAATTTCTTTTAAACAAATACTTTTATTACTACGCTATAAAAACTTTTAGTGTAATATAAAACGACAAATATAAACTACAAAATTAACCAGGTCAAAATAAAACTATTGACAGATTTAAAAAAAAAAACCATTTAATAAATACAGTAGACTTCCGCTCGAAATCGCACTTTGAACAAAATAAAAAAGTGCAAACTCGAAAATTATTACCTTTTTTTTACAAAATGATAAATTTAAATATGTTATATGCAATAACGTTATGAATAAACATAAAATCAACTAAAACATAAAACGAACATTCATTAAAAAAAAATCTATATAAGATATTAAATAATATGTATTTTTGTTTTATTAATACTTAGTTAGTAATAGACTTTATTTAAGTTAAATTTTAGAAAATATAAATTTGCAGTTTTTTTGGGTAAAAAGTGCGAAATCAAGAGGAAGTCTACCGAAATTAATATTAATTAGGAATTATTCAAACATGTTGTAGAATAAATAACTTAATAATTTTTTTATTAAAAAAAGACTTTTTAAACACATTACAAACCAGGTTAAATAAAAATATTTTAAAAGATCAAATAAGATAAATAAAAACTTCAATATAATAATGTCTGCTACTGAAGTCTAATATAATGTTAAGGATGAGGTTCATGACTGCTTGCAATTTTTTTTTCAATCTGATTCTTAATCAGTAAAATAAAGCCTCCTTTACAAATATCTAGATTAGATCTTTTGCTCAAGATGTTGATACTGAACTGAAAGTTTTTTCAACAACATAGCTAGAAGGAAAAACTATAAACAACAATCTAAACTCCTCTCAAATGATTGGATACTTTTGCCTTTTTTTTTTGTTGAGTCCAAAAGATTTCATATCGTTCTTTGGAAATATTTACTTTAAGTTCAAGGTTAGTTTGTAAGTCAGAGAAGGTTTCCTGTAAGTCGTTTACTTCAAAAAGATCTGCCTCGAGAAGATCCATATTTTTATCTATTTGATAGCTTTTTTAATAAAAGGGTTGATCATGCCAATTCGATCATCAGACCACAAGTTTCGGTAGACTGAGACCATTGTACAAGTTTTTCGGTTGTGACTGACTGATGAGTCCTAATAAGGACGAAACCGGTCTCAGTCTACAGAAACTTGTGGTCTGATGATCGAATTGGCATGATCAACCCTTTTGTTAAATTTTAGCTTGTCTCACGGCAAACAAAAGTCCGAACTTCTGTTCTGCAGACTTTCGCCGATGTTTTTTGTTGATAGCTTTTTTGTGTCAAATTAAAATTTTACTATATAATATGTTGAAGTAGTTAAAAATTCCAGAATTTTTAGGTTTTTTTTTGCCTAAATTGTCAAATTCCAGGTTTTCCAGGTTTCTGGGTAAATTGGTAACCCTGTATAGTTTTATTTCTTAGTCTAACTTAGTGACTTTTCAAAAAACAATTGAAAATGTCATGAGGTGATAGTTGATAGTTAATAATAGATAACATAGATTTTTACAAACCATTTATGATCCGAAATAACATATATGTCAGGTTATAAAGTGGTGAGAGGGAATCTGATCGTCTATGATCTATGTAATTGTCAAATAAAAAAACATATAAATGAAAATATGTAATTTACTTAAAAGTAAGAGTCATAAGTACTTGATTTTTTTCTCTATATTTTACATAAAAAAATATTTTTTATTTAAGTGTTATCTCAGGGTCAAATATTTAATAGCAAGCTAAAATTCGTAACATAGCAAGACAAAAAGTAAAAATTTTCTGACAGCCAAAAATTTTTAATCGCCCCCTTTTCGCCCCCTTACTAGTTATCGCCCACCCTTTCGCCCCCTTACTAATTATCGCCCCCCGACTTACTAAAATCGCCCCCAGGGGGGCGATATCGCCCACTTTGGGAAACCCTGTTTTAGATTAAGACTACGATTAGTTTATACTGTCATTGACAAATAAACTACAAAAAAAATTTTACGTTTGTAAATTTGAATTTTATGGTGCGATGATCTAATAGTTAAAGTATAAATTAAGTTTTAGGAAGCTTTTTAAAGTATAAACATTTCGATTTCTTTTTGCTAGTCTAATAACAGATACTAGTTGAATTACAGATCTATGAAATTACTCATAGTTTCTGAAAGCAAAACTATAAAGCATTAAAAATATAGCTGTTATTTAGCAACACGGATAAGAGCGAGTGGTGGAAAATTTCAAAGAAGTGCACGTGGGGATGCGAGAACAAAGTTGCCACCATTTCCAGAAATAGCTCGGCAGACTTCTTCTGACGATTTCTCCGTCAATGTTAATCGGTTTAGTGTTTGTTCTAACTCAATAGCGAATACTTTACAAAACAATTAGTTATATGATTTTTTATTTGTTATAACTACAGTTTTAGTTCTTAAGCTGTTAAACTCAGTTATTAGTCAAAAAAAACTTCAATTTATAGTTGTTAAATATTTCATTTTATTCGAAAATTTATTATTAATATTAGAAATTTTATTCGAAAAAAACTTAAGACAATTTTTTTTGATACAGGATGAAGGAATCATTTTGTTTATTTAAAACATTAGTTCATTCTAAATGGTTTAAAGAAACCTCAGTTATTTTATTTTTGAATAAAACTGACATTCTTAATGAAAAGATTCAATACTCGGATCTTGTGAACTACGATGAAACTTATGAAGGTATTTGAAATGTACTTTGTTGTTTATTATAGTAACAAGCAAACATTTAATTTATTTATCTTGCTTACCTTAATTAGTTTTTGACTATTAAAGGTATTTAAGTATAATATACGTTGCATACTATACATAAGGGTGTGCTTATAAAAAACAAAACTTTCAAACTTTTATTTCAAAAATTTATATGTGAGAAATATTAAAAAATATTAACTGATTTAAAGAAACTTTTACGGAGCCAACAATCAGATTACTGAGATAAAATAAAACAACCGAAAGATGTCCACCTGGCTAACAATTTGTAAACTATGTATCACGAAAAAAAAAATTGAGGCATTATTGAAAGATGAAATGTAAATAGTACATTTAGTGTTTTTTTTTATAATAATGACGTCATAATTGCAGATAACACTTAAAAATATAAAGCAAGTTTAAATCCTTTCAATGTTGTAATGGTTTTAAAACTAAATTCTAACTAAGATCCTTACATTCCAAACACTTAAAAAAAAAAGTGATTTCAGTTATTATTTTAATATTCTTAAAAAAAAAACTTTGAAACAGTTTTTGTAACTAGATTTACATAAAAAAACTCGGAATTTAATACTTAAAAACAAAGAGTTCAAACATAACATTTAGCTTAAAAAGAACTAAAAAATTAAAACACATAAACTTATATAGTAATACTAAAAAAAAAATTGTTGAAATCTATTTATAAAACTAATTAAAACAACTAAAACTGTATAAACTATAACGTAGAATGACTAATTCCTTGTTTTTACTAAGTCTGAGAATACTTTTTTTATGCTTTCAGTTTTTAAAATCTAAAGTGTTGTTTCTATTTGAAAAAATATATTTTTATGGCTATTGTCATTATACATAATGTTTATTGTCAATTTATCGACATATATAGCTTAAATCAGGGGTCGGCAGGTAGTTGGTGTTCGCGGGCCAAATTTCAATTTTCCAAAGTCTTTGCGGCCCACAGTTTTAGTGACATTTGAACAATTTTTTGGTTATAGTCACCACACTAGATGAAGTTTTACTTTTATTCACTTTATTATTTTAAACGACTTTTAACTACACATAGAATGCCTATTCAAACTATAAATATTTATTAGAATATTTACATTGACTAATGTACTTAGTGTTAATAAGCTATGCATTTCTTAAGCACTTAATAAGTTAAATTTAATATTTTTGTTGACTTACTTACAACCTAACTCTTTATAAAAACCTAGCTTAAAAAACACTTATGGGTCACTTTTATACATTTTTTATTTTACTAAGCCTTTTTATATATTTGTAATTTTTTTTGTGCAATCATTGGCAACGGTAAAATAAATTTGAATTAGTTATTCTTTACATTAAAGTAAGTGGTTTTTTATGTTATGATTTATTGTTTTGTTGTATATTTTAGCTTACTTTAATTACATATATTATATAGTTTTATAACAGTCGGATTTAACATTAAGTATTTTACCTATTATTAACTATTAACCTCTAAAAATCTGTAGAAATTATTTTATTCTATTTTAATTTTAGTGAAAACATGTATACACCTATTTTAGCTTCTATTCTTTCATTACAATAGTTATTTTTTTACTGAACCTAGTTGAAGTGTGTTGATTCGTTAACACACAGAAACATATGTTGGTACAATAAAGGAAGTTTACTGTATAAATTGTTTTTGTTTTTAAAAATATTAATTTTTTTAAATAATTTTGTCGTCCTAAATAGTTACACTCATTGAAAAATTCAGTAATTAGTTAATCAAATAAAGTTAATACCTATTTGTAGAAGCTAAAACTAATTCTTTAACATATTTAATTCTCGAATACTTTAATAATTATTATTAGTAATTATTTAGTCTTTAACATGGTTGCCACTTTAAAAGCAAAAATATCTGAGTTATATCAAACCAGCCTAAGTTTATTATAAGTTGAAAAAGCTAAAAAACTTGCTGTTCTAAGCTTAAATACATAATAAAATACCATCATTATAAAACAGTATACAATATGTAAGAAGACAAGAAAAAAATTACATTTAGTAAACTACACTACAATCATAAAAACTATTCTGAGAATTCGAAGATGTGTTCAAAGCGTTTGAAATATAAGTTTCACACACACCGAGATTTTTTAAATGTCTTAAACAGTTTAACCTAGTTTGAGTTTTTCAATTTTTTAAACAAGCCTGTTGTTTGAAAACCCTTTTTTAAATAAAGTTCATAATATAAAAAAATAACGCAGTTTAATATTACTTACTTAATTACTTTCTACTGTTAATACTAAAAGTATAGGTTCGGCACTGTAATTTTATTTTAAAATGTTTTTATAACAAGCGATAAAAAATAACATTCACACACATGCAAGTCAGAGCTCGATAGTTTGTTTGCAAGTAAACTTTTATTCAATATATTAGCGTTTGTTTACAGTCCTCAGCTATTCTCACTGAAGTCTTAGCCAAGCTAGGACTTGAAGAGTATGAAACGTCTAAAAGTCCGCTTTGGTTGAACTACAATAGAAGTTTCTACTTGAGAAACGGTTGTTAAAAAAACAACGAAAGCTGGAAATCAATACCAGACAAATACACACTTGCTTCTGTTTTTTGGCGATTCTTAGAGGAAAATAATTCACTGTAGAAGTGTAAAGCACAAAAACGGTTGTAGCGAACTTCGAAAGCTGGAAAGTGTAATGAATTACATTTGCTTTAGATTTTCGGCGATTCTTACAGGAAAATAATTCACTGTAGAATTGAGCTCGAAAAAACGGCTGTAGCGAACAACGAAAGTAGGAAAGTGCAATGAATTACACTTGCTTTCGTTTCTCATCGGCGTTTATTGAACTCAGAGGACAAACAAATAAGTGCAATGCTGAGCAATAGTCGCTAAAATACAACAAAAGCTGAACGTATATATTCGCTAAAATACAATCTTAAAGACCTTCACAACTAGACCGAAACTAGTTTTGGTAAACGCTTTTCGAGGTTCAGTTTGTTACTAAGTCAAACAATGCGTGATTCCAACAAAAAAAAAGTGAAGTCTGGTTCACAAAGAATCTAAAAAGTGCCTGCTAAAACAAAAGAGCGTTTGCTTTAATTGTAACGAATTGCAACTATGCTTGCCAACATTGTTAGCTAGCCGAAACGAAAGCGATAAAAACGACCCTGCAAATGCAAAGCGCACTCGATTTAAACAAAACGCTGCGACGCTTAACTACGGCGGAAGTTTTAACATTCTACTCAAGAATATTCAAAAACTGCAAAAAAACCGCGCTCGGCTTTATATAGTATTAAGCTAGAGTAAAAAACTCTTTTCTTTTTTTTAAGTCTTTGGGAACAAGCAGGTAATGCTTACAATGTGTCTGTACACACTTATATATTACATGTAGAAACAATTTTGTTAGAGTAATTTGCATAAACTAAACTTATTTAATTTAAGTTTTAAATAAAAAGTAGTTTAAAATATGAGCATCATTTCTAACTTGTGTGCATAGGAAATAATTAAAAGTACAAAAAAAACTTCTAAAATTTCAAAATGAGTCAAAACAAAATTCAAAATAATCTTATTTCTTATTATTATGTTGTTTTAAATGTTTTTGTGCACACTCAAGTATACCATTTAGTAATGAAACATCTCTAAAAGAAACTGAGGTATAAAAAGATTTGAAAATAGTACCTAAGCTGTAAAGAAATAACGTTTTATTTAATTAATGTGCATTACTTCTGTACAAAATGGAAAACATTTGAGCTTAGTTTATTTATTAAATATATAACTTATTTACTACTCCAAGAACTCTTAACACTCTTTTTTCAGATAATTACTTGCTGTTGTAACATAAAAGTTATTATGAAACTGAGAAAAAAACCTGTCAGAATGCTAATCTGTTTTTTTTAATATTTTTAAGATAAAGCAGTAAAGTTTTTTAATTATTTTAAAATGTTATAGAGGGACTTGAAACGAAATTTATCAAATTAAACCAAACTACCGAAAAAAACTTAACTTAAAAAAGATTTTTCCTCAGCGGGCCACATTTAAACGCTCGCGGGCCACAAAATTTTCTTTCGCGGGCCGCATTCCATTCAAAAAAATAACTTGCTCGCGGGCCGCAGATTTATCCTTCGTGGGCCGCAATTGGTCCGCGGGCCGCAGTTTGCCGACCCCTGGCTTAAATGAAGACACACGACAAAAAATAAAACAACTAAAAATAAAAATAAAATACTTAGAGAAGTACAGAAAGTCTGAGAAAAAAATTATTGCTCTCTCTGCACATTACTTAAGCTCAAGTTGTAAGCTAAAGGGTTTCTTTTACAAAAATTGTCCATAAAAAGTGTTATCAATTGCACTAAATTTAAGTTTCATTAAAGCAGAATCTAATTGTATACTTTGAAAGAAATCTTTCCTTTGAACTAACTTTTTTCTACTCTTTACTTGCATTTTTGACAATCGGTTTCTTCAGTTGAAAGTAATGATTACAAAGACATTTGATCTTTTTTGTTTTATTTTAGTAGGCTAGCTATGAGCCGAAATCGGCCATGCATGTTGTACTTAGAAATTTAATTATGAACAGACTACACAACATTTAAAACAAAGACAACGCAGTAATGGAACAAGATAAAAAAAAACAAATAGACAACAAAATAGAAATTTCATTTTGGTTATAATTTATTGTCCGCTTTTGTTTCTTTTAGTGTTGCTTTTTTCTTTCTACCTTTTTTACATGACTTCAGTTCAATGCTTGTACAGAAAAGCAAAGTTTAAGATTGGTCTAATTTTGACATGCTAGAATTCAATAAGACAGATTTATAACCACAAAGGTATATTTCTTTGGAACAAATTCGTACGAACAACTTTAAAAATTCGACGTAAAATGAGAAAGAAAGTGTTTCAATATTGAAAATTAATTAAGTTTGATTATTTTTAGTTCAATAAACTTTGTTTTAGAACAAGGCTGGACAACATATGGTTTACAGGTAAAATCCAGCTTGCTAGTATATTTCTAAAGATAACTATTCGTACAATGTATGAAAAAATGTTAAAACTGAAGTCCGCAGGTACTGTTACTCCAGTGTCTGCATGACCGGTTAACTGATAATACAACAGCAAAAGTTTAATATAAAAAGTTCAATCAAAATTTGTGAGCAAAATACTTATTAAAATTACAAAACTGTATAAAAATTGTGTCAATTAAGCTTTAAAAAGTTATTTTTAGCTCAATACAGGCTCAAAGAGACAATTAGTTTAAAAAGTTATGACTTTTCCGTTAAAATTCAAAATAAATTATATAAATAATAAAAGTCAACTGCTTATCTGATACAAGCTGTAGTTCACTGAGAAGCATATATCTTGAAAAATTAGAAGAAGATTCACAAGTTACACATTGTCATCTGCTCGTTGCTACAGTCAAATTCCAGTATATATACTATTGTTTATTGAACGAAAAAAAAAGGCTCAAATATTTGTTCCTAGGATCTGGTGGACGAAAAAACCTTTCGGTTATCGAGTCATACACCAGTATACTGTTTAATGTTATGTCCAGGACAGGATATACAGAAATTTGGTTGTTATGCAATGCTCATAACAACTCAGTTTTCAAGTTTTAAACAACGTTTTCTCATGCTTTACTTCAAATAAGTGCAAACACTATTTATAAAGCAGGGACAGCCTGCGATTCCCATTACAACCCTTTTTTTTTTGGTTGAACTAAAAACCAATATTCTCAAAAAGTTCTTAGGGGATAGGGGAGGTTAAAAACTTTATTTTTAAGTTAGAAATATTTTTAACATAATTAGATAAGCTACTTGTCACTTTTCACCACTTGTAAAAATTCAAGGTAACTTTTAAGATATAGGCGATCAAAGTTAGAGCGTTCAACAGGTTCTTAATAAGAGGCGGAAACTAAAAACGAAAAAGTAGACTATTTTACTAAACATCCACCTCTTCCTTCAGTTTTTGCTCTAGAACCTTATCAGAGCAGTTTTTGATAAATTTTAAACAACTTGTAGGAAACATGTTTTTTAATTTTTGTGAAAAAAATATTTTAGTAAAAAGTAAATTTTTGTTTTTTTGATCACAATTTTTTTTATGTCTATTTTTTAAAACTTGCTTCCTTCGAATTGTTTGAAATATTAAAAAGAACATTTCCTGAAATTTTGAATTAAATTGCTTTAGAAATGAAAGAGAACATAGATTTTTAGTAAATTTTCAAAAATACGAAGAAAATTGGCCTTGAAAATTTTTAATTTTATACGATTGTAGTGGAATTCTTTTACAAAACTTGTTATATCTCAAAGTAGGCAAAATAAATTGTATTCAAGCTCTTTTACCTATAGAAAATGCTCAATGACACTTTAAGAGTTTCAAACCGAGAATGTTGTGGTGCTTTTTTTTACTCCCAATGCATAAAACTGGAAGTAGCCATGCAATTTAGGAACTGTTTCCGCTATAAAAAAAATAGTTTTTTTTTTAAAGATATACTGTCGTTTTATGAGCTCAGCAATAAAAACTTATAGCTTTTAAAAGAAGAAACCTTATAACTCTACAAAAGTTCTGTTGGTGTGTATTGTGGTATATCTGTTACACTGCTAGATACAGCTAGTCATGCTAAAGAAGCATAGGAAAAACGGCATATAATATTATCAAAGTTTCCTTCAAAAAGGAAGATTGAAAACAAATTTGATTAGTGCTAAAACAAAAATAAAAAGAAAGGAAATGAAAGAGTTTTTTAAGTTTTAGATATTAATGTAACGCTAAATTAAGTAAACATACTCGTTACGATAGGAAAAAATTCATCAGATGTTGATACTATCATTCAAAGTTTTTATAGAAGTATTCTTGAAAAAGTATTCACTAAGTTTTTAGTTTTGATTTAATCTGAAAAATTTAGTCATTAGATTAAAAGTTGTTGTTTGATAGTTTTCAAAACTGAAAAATAATCTGATCAACAGCGTAAAGTGTCTGCCAGACCTAAGATGAAGTCTAAATTACACATATATTTTTTAAGCTCCTACTTCAAAATAAATTTTACGTTTTATTTTATCGTTTTGAGATTCGTATTGAAATATTTATTTATAGACAATTGTTATGTTCATATTTTAACCATAGATGATGCTAACATAAGTTAAAAACATATATTTTTATCTAAAATATTTAAGATATAATAATGTTGTTTTACAGTTTTTTTATTTATAATTCAATTAAACACTTTATAATAGTAAACTGACTAACTTTTATTTTTGTTAAGTTTTCTCGGAATCCACTGCTTTTTTATGAATAATTTTGTACGCTTTAGTAATTTTAAATTTAAGTTCATCTGTTGGTGAAAACTTAAAAAAAAAGAAATGTTTTTCACTTTTATTTTTTACTAATAATTCTTTTAAAGTAAAATTTAAAGATACAAACTTGAGTTTTGAACACAACTTCATTTGGGTAAAAAAGGTGTACACAACAGAAAATGCGTATCTAAAAAGTCAATACTTAAGAGGAAGGTTACTGTACTTAAAAAAGATAATAGAGTAAAAGTCTAAAAATCTTATAAAGTTCTGTGTAGCTCTTACCATCAACTATAAATTTCCAGAAAAAAAAGCAAGGTCTTGAATTTTTAAGAACACACAAGTACTTTCTATTAACAAACAAAAGATCTTAAATAACTTGCACAATCATGGATATATCTTACTTTTAAATCGAAAAACTTATTCTTGCTAAAAGCTGTGACTGAGGGCATCCTAATGCAATAATTTAGTCTCCCGTTAATCTTAACTTAGTGAGGCCGAGCTTCAATGAGCTATTATGGTTTAAAACATTAACCTAAAAAAAATTGTAATGCAAACTTCACTAGTTTTACTATAAATATAATATTTAAAGGAAATAATGTTAAATATTTTTTACACTTTGGGTGTTTTCCACCTTTATGACATCTTAATTTAAAAAAAGTAATAAATACAACAAATGAATTATTGACTTTTACCTTTTAAAAATGGTCTTAAACATAAACCTGCTTAAATAAAAAGTTTTTGTGATGTTTAAAGATATAATTTTCAGTAAGGGATCATTTCAAGTGTTTTCAGAAAACCAAAACCAACACTTGTAAAAATTTCTAACATTTAGCAAATATTCTGCCTAAAACTACTTTAAGATATTACATATATAATAAATTTAATGTGCTAAAAGTTTGAAAGTCACGCTTTTTGTAAGCACCCTTACTATACATGCGACGCTATACATAAATAGCTGTTAAGTATAATGTTATTGTTTTGTGTTAGAAAATTATTCATTTAAAAATAAAAAGATATCACTACTAACTTGAATATAATGATTTGTGTAAGTACATTTTATACATCTTAAAATTGTACACGTTAAAAAAGGAACTTTTGTTTTATGATAAGAATAATATAAGTTTTAGTTAGAATTGTTTAGTTGTTTGTTGATAAAAAGTAAGTATAAATAAAAGTTATAAATATGTTTATATTCAAAAAATATCACACTATTTAAAAAAAGTCTTAACAGTAAGTTTTTAATAAACATTAGGTCCACCAAATGATTCTGAAGCAGCAAAGACCCATATTTTAGAAAAGTATATTAAAGGTTTCAATCAATCTCCTCAGGGTGGTAGGTTGAACAAAAGAACACTGTATAGTCACTTTACTTGTGCAACAGACACAAACAATATTCGCTTTGTTTTTGCTGCTATTAAAGATATTATATTGCAAAACTATCTCGAAAACTACAACTTGATTTGAACAGCACATAAACAAAAAGAGTTGGATTATTAAAATTTTATAGTGCAACTGCATATTTATACTTTTAATACCCTCTCTTACTGAAATTCAATAGTTGTTCGAAAAAAGTAAAGATTCTACAATTTTTTCTTAAAAAAAAAATTAGTATTTTAAATTGATTCAAAAACGAGTGCATGTTATGTTATTAGTTATAATAATTAGGACAATAAATCTTATAGATAATATTTTTTAAAGCTTTTTTATTTTTAGTTGTAGTTAATTTTTATTAAACATTGCATTGTGTATAACGAACTATTCAGCCAAATAAATTCTTTTTTTGTTCAAAAAGACATTTAATATTTTGTATTATAAGTATCAAGTCACAAGTAGTTTACTTTTTATACTATCTTAAAAAGTAAGATGAGTGGTATGCAGGTGGTCTGTCTTTTTTAGATAAGGATTGAACAGCTTGTGATTACTTGACAAATAAAAGTTGGTTGAAAAACTTATAAAAACAACTGTTTCAGTTCTTTGAAAAAAATACACTTAGCAAGAGATTTTTTTTATTCAAACATTTTTAAATCTTCTAAAAAATATTTGTTTATAAAGAAATGTAATAAAATTATGATTTGGAAAACTTAGCAAATAACATAGTTCAGTTATAATAAACAAATACTTTAAAATAAAAAAAAATTAACATTTAGCTCTAATTTAAACTTATTAACATATATTTAAAAAATCTTGTCTTGTGTATTGTTCGTTTTTTTATTCGTTAACATTATTATGTATATTCTTTTTAATAAATGAAAGATCTCTTGCTAAGTGTTTTTGTTTTTAAGAATTTAGACTGTTTTTATTTTCTGCTTTTTAAATTTTTTTATTTGTCCTAAAACGTACATTAATATCATTTTAAAACTTCGTTACTCTAAAGTCTAAAAGATCATTTTAATTAAGTCTATAAAAAATTCTAAATGAAAATGTTTAGTTATAATCAAAATTTTTTATTAATTGTGTTTTAGCATTGTTTTTAAAATAAAAAACACTGTAATTGGATTTTATAATATGAATAAATTATCTACAACCATAAAAAAGTTTAAAAAATGTAGAACAACAAATTTAGTTAAAAATTTATTCTTTTAGCCTATAACTTATCAATACCGATTGAAAACTAATAACCAAAAGTTTCCATTAACAAAATTAAGTCTTAAAATATTATTATTTTTTATCCAATAATTACAAAGTTAAACCTAACCTGTTATTATTTTTGTGGGTATCAACTATATAAGTTGTATAATATATACTTTAAATTAGTTGTAGAAAAAAAATGATTTAAAATATATATCAGCATACTTAAAAATCTAAGCATATTTTGAAAAGCTAAAAACTATTTTAAAGCCTTAATTTTGCATAAAATATGCAGTAGAATTATAAGTAAGTTTTTTCATACTAAGGAAATACAATAATTTAATTTTTTGACTGATGTTAAAATATCAAGATACTTTAATTTACATTGAGATAATTTTAAACTCCTTTAAGTTATTTTGGAAAACTAGGGTTAGTACATAACTTAATAACCTTAATAATACGTACTGAAGAATTGTATAGTTATTATATTGTTTTTTTAAATATTCATCCTCTCATTTTATGAGAATCGTAGTTTATTTCTATCTTAAACTTTTTTTAACTGAATAGAAATTATTATTGTAGTCTTTGAAAGTTACACATTTATGCTAAACTTAGTTTTGAATTAGTATAAATTCTAAATTAACTTTATAAAAACATACTTTAAGTATCTTATGGTAAATCACTTTTTATTTGTACATTAATTATTTTTTAATAAAAAATACACTTAAAGTTTTTTATTAAATAGTAACACAAAACTTATTTAAGTTTCGCTCAAAGAGCTCGTCAGTGCGGTATATAAATTTAGCGTGTTAAATAGTTGAAATGTAACAAAACATAAAGCATATTTGCTATCCTTCAATAACGTAAAGATACTTGGTTCAATAAGTAATATTTTAAAATTCTTTAATAACAATCTAACCTTTAAAGTCTCATTAATTTGCATTGTTAAAAATAAAATTCCTCGCTAGCACATTATAATGCCTTGACATTGTTTTTGGCTTGCGATTGTTTGTATAAGTAGGATTACCAGTACTAAAAAAGTAAGTCTTTTAGTTGTCTGCGCACGCCTTGCGTGCTTAGTTACCGCCTTATATATACTAGAAGCAAATAATCCTTTTCTATAACTAAGGAATAATTAAACAAGAACAAGTCTTAAACACTGGGGTAGAGGGAATTCTTTAGACACGTGTTTCCATCTTACTTGGATATGGAAATTTATAATGAAAAAGCCGTAATTGGAGCCGTGTAGACGGTCTGACACTGTTTTAAGTATCACTCCGTCAGCTACTGCAACAATGATTTCAACTTTATTAGCCTTGCTGTTCCGACGAGCAACTTCTCATTGTGAAATATAAGATAGGCAACAATTAAAATCTTAATTTTATTCCCTTGATTTGTGCTTGGAGAAGTCAATCAAATTTTGTATGATTACTTTTTTACTCAACACAGAGTTGCACAGTTACTGGTTATTAGTCTAATTCTGTTTGGCAAAAGACTGGCGCAAGGGGTCCTATTCTTTAGAATCTTTCATTCCACTGAACGATTATCGTCTGCCTTAAGCAGCCCTCAGCAAGTAAGGTGTTCCACCACAGCTTACCTCCCTCATTGGGTGCATGGGATAGCTGAAAATAATCTGAAATTGACTGACCTGACAAGCTTTGAAAATTCGATTCTGCAACGTCCGTACCATGACTACTAGTACAGACGTTGTAAACATAACTGATGAAAATTTCTTTATCATAGACAACGAATTTCTTCATCCTTAGATTGATACTGCTGCTTTTTAGAAAACACGTCTATTTTTAAAAGCTAAGTTCGATAAAAAAAGTATAGCTATTTTTGTATGGTTGATGAACGTAGAGCGTATGATGGTATGATGTAGGATTTGCTGTCAAGAGTAAAAACGTTTACAGTGTATGGTTGTTGGATCTGATAGTAACAAAGTATCGCGACTCTTTGCTTATACAATTAGAAAGGAACAGAAACTTTTGTTTTTGTATATGCCTATACACTATATTTCGATGAGTAAGAAAACTATACTTTTTATGATAAAATATATCTTACAGCGAGCAGTCTACACGAAAATCACCAGTTTATTAATTTGAGTGATTTTAAGTCATAGGTCAGATCTGATCATAACATATTGGAAAAATACATTCAAACAGTCAATGCCTTCTAGAATTTTGTCATAAGCGAAACCTCTGTGCGACCAGTTGTTTTTTTTAACCAAATCGCAGCATAAAGTGTCCTTGAGACATCCTTATGCTAAAAAATGGTATCAATTAAACCGTATAAAAATAAGATGTTATCGCATAAATGACGTTTTTTTAACTAAGTCTCATCACAGTGCAGAACTTAACAGTGATCACTCGTTGGACTGCTGCGAAATACCTATTCAAAGAAGTTCACGCACAAATAAAATTATTTTGCTCGCAAATTTAAAATAAATATTCTAGCCATGCATGATAGAATAAGGTTTAGAAAATATTCGCTTAGATCAGGGTTTCCCAAACTCATTTACTTAATCGCCCCCTTTTCAGAAATTTGAAAAAAAAATCGCCCCCCACGATTTTACAAAGAAGTTTTTCTCTGGAGTACAAACTTTTTAGCCAAAAAAGTTGTGTTCGAAATGTAATTTAGTGTGGTACTTCTTAAGAACGCACTTTTGGGCTGTGTTCAAAGTAGTTTACAGGGCTTGAGAAATTAATTTACAGTTATTCTCTTTAAAGCAAAGTAAAGTGTATTAAAATACTTAATTATCAAAAAGCCTCGTGTAATCTGTAATCAATCTTGTTTAAATATGAATTGTTTTGAAACTAATGAAACTTTTAGGTCAGTGGTGGACAACTTTTGTAGTCAGCAGTTCATATTTACTAAGAAATATTTTTTAGTTTTAACTCGTTAAAAAAATGTAATTGCGGGCTGCCTAATTTAATAAAATAACATGTAAGAATATTAAAAAACTCGAACAAAATTGTTATAAAATGATTAAGAATTATCGTGGTCTAGAAAAAACTATTGTGAACTGAAAATCAAATTGCAAGCGTATTTCAAAACATTAATTATCAAAAAAATAAATTTATCTGTTTTGCACAGTAGTTTTCAAGATACTTAGCAGTTCGAAATTTGACTGGATCTGAACCGTAAGTTACCCATCTGAAAACTTAACTGAAACCAGGCATTATAATAATCTCTCATATAACGAAATTCGGACATTTAGAAGTTAATACTAAGTAACTTATTTAAGCCGCAAAAAATACTTAAATTATTATATAAAAAGGAATATTCTAAAATTACTATTCCAGAGATTAAAAAACTATAAAAGAATGAACAGTGAATTTACACATAACAAAATAAATATTAAAACATAATTTCTGATCTAGTTTGAGGAAGTTTGACCGACTGGTTGATTATCTCACTTGAAAAGTGGTTTCATCAACATCTTCAGTTAATGCAGTAAAATTATTAATTTTTATGCTAAGATATATTATAATCAAGTTAGTTGTAAAGTTAAAAACTTAATTTTAAACTTTTTAAACTACATGTTTTGTAATAGAATACCATTAAACAGTATTTGACTTGGAATAACCTTTAGGAAACTAAACCTTAGTTTTAACATTTTCTTTTTTTTTAGTTTAAATTCAAAAAAAAATTAAAAGTTTTACAGTTAATTCTGTGAATTTTGTAAAAAAAATAATTCGTTTAAACTGAAGCTATAAATGTTTTCAAGTTTCTTATAAACATACTTGAAAGTACTTTGAAAATACTTAAAAAATGTCTTCTTTATATTTTTTACTTGTAATTAAATTAATTCAAGTAGTTCCTTACACTCTTTTTGAACTTTCGCACGAAAACGGCTCAAAAATCAAAAGCCATCAACAAGTCGGCGAAGGAGACACAGGGATCTGATGTACTATCAGCACGTTGGACGAGGTGGAGAACAGATGAGGAGACCAAGCATGTACGAAGAGCGTGTACGGGAAACAACGGAGTACTATCAGCGAAATTCTAAAAATTCTTTCAGTTTTTTTTTTCATTTTGTAAATTGTTCAAAATTTTTAACTAATTCCGCACGTCATCTACGGATATTAAAGCATTCTAAAAGTAGAGTAATATTTTTTACAAATAACAAGATATAAGTCGACGACAGCCGACGGTCATTTTTCATTTATGCTTCTATATTAGAAGGTTTGAATGTTTTTTACAAATTTAAAACTATTTAAAGACAATATTTTCTTAAAGATAAGTGTAAACTCTAAAATGGCGGGTTTAAGTCGAGAGAATGTAACAGTTTAGCACTGTTTTTCAAATTCAAAAGTGGTGCTCTCTTTTCTGTCTTTTTTCTCAAACTATTCAAACCGCTTAAATTCAGAAAACGCGCTTATTTGAGTTGAGTTAGTTTTTGAGTGTGCTAGCGTTAACATTGCTATAAGTGTTGTGTTCGCATCGTACTTTTTAAGTACGATGTCGACTGTTTTTTGTATGAACTTTTGATATAAAGTAGTTATTTGAACAGTTTTATACTGTATTTGTATCGCAGTTTCTATTCATCGTAATACTGCTTTATATTTCTATAACTCGATTTCTTTATATACAATTAGTTTAAGCACTCTAACCATCTAACTATTTAATTAGGCTAAGCTTAAAAGATAGTCTAAGTTTAATTCGCATTTCATTAAGTCGACTTAGCTAAATAACTTAGCTAAGTCAATTCTATGCAGTTAAATAACATCACCGGTATTATTATAACGCGAGAAGTCAGATAATAACCAGGTTCGCGTAAATAAGTAGTATTAATATAAACATCGGTCGATTGTTAAAAAGCTACTACTAATATGGCTCTTTGAAAAGCACCAGGTAGTGACGGAACACCAGCCAACTTGCTCTGTCATTAAAATTCCTACTTATTACCCCTTCTACATGACGTTTTGACTAGATATTAAAGGGAATTTATGGTGCCACAAGGAATTCGTGTGGTGCTTAGGTCATAATCTTATATAAAAAAACAAGAGTTGTAGGTCGGATTTTAATGGTCAAAGATTAATTTCACTTTTTGGATTGCTGGTAAAGCCTTTGCACATTTAGTTCTCGCTTGAACTCAGAAACTGACTGAAAGCGTATATCCTTAATTGCAATAAATATTAGATTTTAAACGTTCTACAACTAATATAATTTTCTCTGCACGAAAACAGCAAGAAAAATGCAATGAGCAGACTGTGCCTTTGTATACCGCTTGTATTGACTTTAGTAAAGCTTTTTATTTTTTACTAAGGGAAGGACTTTTTGCAATATTTTTAATGATTTTTTGTCCTTAAATTTTTCATATTGGTATTTTCATACAAACATAACAGTAGCTATCTAATATGATAGTAGTGTTTTCTTATTCATTTAAAGTCAAAAGTGAGGTAAAGCAAGACTGCATTTTGCTCCAAAGATTTTTGGAAATTTATTTTTAATGTTGTTAAACCGAGCTTTTTGATCTCCAACTAAATGAGTTTCGGTTTCGATGGTTACTTTTACAACTTTGCACGTCTTAGAGGAAAGGAAAAGATTAAAAAAAATCGTAGTATAATGTTTTTTTTTTGCTGATAATTGACTTCACACTGCCTAAAATCTTAAATAACTACTAAGTAATTTTTTACAGCATATTACCATTATATTACCACATACTTTAGTTCTATCATTAGTCGCGTACTTTATACCTTAAAGGTGGCAATTAAAGTTCTCAATTTAAAAAAAAGGAGAAAGATCAATAATAAATTTTAATAAAAATATTCTATTTGAATAAGATTTTAAACAACTGAAGATCTCGTTTTCAAACGAGTGAAACATTGTTGTGTTATAAAAATTTAAATTTTTTTATCTATCATTAGTCTAATGATTACTTAAGTTTTAAGGCAAGGAACACTTTGTCCTATCACTATTTTATATCAATTTCAGCAACATTTTAAATAAAAAAACTTTGCATACCCTTACTGAAATGTTGTGTCAAATTTTACAAAAAAATCAATAAGTGAGGCGTCAAGCATGTTTGCTCGTTGACTGCAAGAGTTGGAAGAAGCAAAAGCTTAGTACTAGCACAAAGTTTAGTTTTTGTTGTAATCAAAACATCTGTATCCGTGGAGTATGTTTCGATAACCGAAAAGTTTTTTATGTACACCAGGACCTTAGACCTAAGTTTTTGACCGAGTTAAATAAATTAAGCAATAAAGAGTTAGGTGAGAAAAAACCAACACCTTTCACTTACAATGCCTACGTCGTATCCTGAGATATGACTATTATTAAAGCATCATTAACAAAAAAGTGTTAACAATCTAGTTTCACTGCTACGTATTTTACCCTAAACCAAAGTAGGTTTCAATTCGTTGATAATGTAGGTAAGCGACAAGCGAATCCAAAATTTTCTATTGTACAGTGAGCAACTACGACCGTCTAACACTACGTTTTAAGAACGAGTGCAAGCGCGACCTAAAGAGCTGGAATGTCATAAATGGTGAAAAGGAAAAGCTCACTATTAGCCGCGACAAATAGCGAACGTCTATATTAAAAAGACTGGAAAACCCAAAAAAAAAATCATAATGAAAAATAAATTGGTATTAATTGATTTTTTATTTATTATTAATGTGTTTTTTTTTATTCTACACATAATAAAACTTTTGAGCACAACACGAATCGGATAGCTGATTTCGACTAATATCAGACTTCTAATTAATTATTGTTCTATTTATAATATATTTTATTATTAATGTCATAAAGCTTTAAATTAAGGTGTGGTAGTCTTTTATACTTAACATATAATTTTATCTAGAAAAAGTTGTATAGCCGCATTTATTAAAAAAATAGTACTCTCAATAAAAAACTATTTTAAACCAAAAATGTGATAAAACATGCAAAAGTAAAGTGTTAGTAATTAACAAGTGTTATAATGAGAAACTAGCAGGGGTGGTTTGATGCCGTTTTTCTGTAGCCCGTGCTAACCCAGAAAAAAAAAGAGAAAAGGAAGTTTTATTTATCCAATAAAAACATTAATGAAAATAATTTTTCAGATTTAGTTTTACTTCATTGTAAAATTTTAAATGTTAAACATAAAAAAACCAAATGTTAGAAAAATGTGTAAGTAATATAGAAAAGATGTTGTCACTTTTGAGCTGTTAACACCTTAAGATCAATATAACTAAATTTTATTGTTTTTTTTAACAATGGTATTTATCTTGAACAATTTTATGCTGTTTTATCTATTTAAGATACTTTGTTAATATTTATGCTAAAACCAAGAATTTTATCATAAAGCTATTTCAATTTTATTAGTTAGTTTAAAATATCTAAAACCGAATAATTTTAGTCTTAAAGTGTTTTTAAGTTACTATCATAGGAAGGTTTTTGAACGTATTTATATACCATTTGCAACTTAATATTAATAGATTATTCATTTTGTTTTATATTTTATTACACAAAGCTTTTCAAAACTATACGAGTTTCATTCTCAAGTGATAAATTTTAAATGAAGTTAAAAAAATTTTTGGTAAGTGAACAGCTTAAAAAAGTTATTAAGTTATTATTCACTAAATTGTAGTTTTAAAAGGTCTTTATTTTTGGTTTTAATCACATAAGTTATTTTTATTTGAAAATATTAACCTAAACGTAAAAGACGTAAAAACGTAACCGTGGTGTGCGACTTGATAAAAAAATGTTGTTCGTTCACCAAGTCCTAGGACCAAATATTTTGAGCGTTTTTTTTTGTGGTTCAATAAACAATACACAGTTTAAACAATGAGTGATTTAGTAGATAAGGTTGGAAAATTTTAGTTATACGTAAGGGTAGACAAATTTTTGAGTTGGCGGGCAAAATTTACTAGTAGTTTTTTTCACGTGCCGTAGTTAAACATTGTCAAATAAAAATCTTAGTCGACCTTGTATTTAAAAAAAGTTAAACTTAAAAAACTAAATTAGTTGTTTGAAAGCAAAATTATATTTTAATAGTCATTAATAAGCACTGTTCTGTGTAACTTGGTAATCGAAATCAAAGTTAATTTTTTTTTAAATACAGTAACCTCTCTCTTATTTACGCACATTGTGTCCACAGAAAAAGTGCGTAAAGATATGAGAGATCGTAAAGAAACGAGAGGTACCCAAATATACTCACTAAAATGGCTGTTTTTTAATATTGCTTCTAGTTAAAAGCAGACTTGGCACTTTCCTACTTTTAACAATTTGTTTACTTTATTTATAAATATAAAAACAACAGATAAAACTATAGATATATTAAAAAAGGATTTGATTTCTATAAAATAATAATACAAGTAGAAATAATTTTACTATTTTAATAATAAGTAGAAATTATCTTTATCTTTATTTATATGTGACATTTATATTATATTCTACTTAGCAAATTCAATTTATAATTAAGCATTTCTTTACAACTATAAAATGGTGTTTATTAATATATAATGCAAGACTGCTGTATTATTTCTTTGTGTTTTAAACTCTCATTATTTCATTATTAAAAACTGTCAAGTATATTACAGAATTTTGATTTAATCTCTTATTGTTTACAAAATTTTTGATATACTGACTACTGAGGTATAACTAAATGTTTATCAATTAGTCAAGGAACATAAATTTACAAAGTCTAAAGATATAGAGAGTTATTGGTTAGCATTCAAAAACGTATTTTAATTTAAAAATATATATTAAACCTAATTTGTGCAATATTAAAAAAAATAAAAAAAAATATTTTCTGAATTTTATAGAATTCTGAAATGCGTAAATAAACGAGAAAGCGTAACGTCACGACTGCGTAAAGATCCGAGAGGTTACTGTAGATTAATTTTAGTTTCTTCTCACAACATGATTTCAGTTTAAAAAACACCTCGTTTGCTAAAAGGTTTTGTCGATGGGTCGTACTGAGCCTGAAAGCAGTACAAGGTACAATTATAATTAGTAGAGATTTAATTTTGACAATTATTGAAAATATAAAAATGTTCTGGTTGTATTTGTCTATAGAGCTATATTAAAAGGTAAAAACAAGTTGATAATAGGTATTTTATAAGCAGAAAACAAAAGTTAATCTAGAATAAGATGTTTAGTTAAAAAATTAAATATAAAAACTATTATTACAAATTTTAACTTGGAAAAATCAACCTAATACTATGATAAAGAGTTACTTTAAACGTTATCAATATAAGAAGAAAAAACTAAGTTTCAAAGCTCAAAAAATAAAATCTTAAATATATATTCTTATACTGTGAAATTATTATTTGTTTAGATTATAACCGCAAGGTGTCAACAATTTTGTTGCCAGATGCTTTTTTTGTACACTATATTCAATTTTCAATGAAAGCTAATTAAGAATGCACTGCACATTTGAAACTGTTCACCTCAGCATACTAGTATGCACTAGAATGAATTTCTGATCCTCAAAACATTTTTTAATTGGTTATTTTTTTTTAAAAGACATATATATTTTAAGTTGTTTTTATAAGCTGATTTTTGTTAGCTACAATAAATTTTTATAATTCTTGAAAGAATAAATTCATTATTTTTCCTCTAGTAGTTGAGATCTCTTTATTTGTTTTCTTAAAACCAACACATATAGTAAGTTTATATATTTTAAATACTTACAAATTGGTTTGAGACTGATGTTTTTTACAAAATTAAACTATAACAACCAGATTTTGTATAAAAAAGTGTTTATACTTAATAAATTAGTTCACACAACTTTTAAAAATTCTGGTAACCATTTGAATAAACTATCTAATTATTCCCTACCTCACCCCTAGCCTGAGTCAGCTTGAATTAATTTAAAAACCAAAAAAAAAAACAAGTGTGTATTGTGTACAATTATACTAAAAACTTAAAAAGCTAGAAGTACTAACAGTAGTGCTATTGCTATTAACTTATTATCTTTTGATACAATTTGTTTTCTTAAAGAACTAGTTCCCAAGTTATGCAAACTGACAAAAAATTTGCACTGTTAAGTAAAACTTAGCACTCTCAGTTTTATCCTCTTGTAACCAAGATTGGTATTGTTGATTTCCTGGTAATTTTTTCAGAAGTATAAATCCGATTATTTTTTGAATTTTCATTTTAACTTTGTATACTTTAGTATGTTACTAACAATAAAAAATGTATAAACTTTTGTTGTATATAACAATATTTTCTATCTAGTCTAATTATTTATTACAGGGGGTCTACAGCGTTTTTTATTCAAATAGAATAAGATTTTAAACAACTGATGATCTTGTTTTCATACAAATGAAACATTGTAATGTTAATAAAATTAAAAATTTATTATTAATACAAAATGTTAGTAAATTTTACTTTTTAAACAACAAGTATATATTCAAGATTTTAGTATAAAATAACTGTATAAGAATAAATTTAAAATTGCTGCTTCAGTTTATTTTCTATAAAATTTTTTTTTCAATTTCTCAATTTAAAAAATGTTTATGCATTTGATTAAATGTTGTTTAAAAATTTTAATCATTTTTCAAAAATAGTTGTCTTTTAAACTTACAGGAGGTATAAAGTGTTTATATTTTAAAAATGATTTTGATTGTATATTATTTTATAACAAATTAAAAAAAAAAATATTTTAAGTGATGTTAACAGCATAAAGTTTGAAAATAAAAATAAAATAATTGTTTTTTCTAAGAGATTTAATTTAACACTAAATTAAAAAATTAAGATATATTTTTTTTAGTTAATTATTGATATTTTATCTAAGATGTGATAAAGTTTTTTGTAAAAATTAAAGAATTAAATATAACCAAATGTGTTATTTTAAATTATTGTAAAAAAACATTTTTATATTGGTTTCTTACACTAATTTTTCTATTATAATATCATAAAGAATTTTACACAATCCAATTAAATTAATGATGATACAAAATTAAAAATTAACTGTGATATAACAAAAATAAAGCTATAATAAATTTTAAACCTTTATTCAATTTTATTCTGTAAAATACAAGTGATGTTTGCTGGACTTATTTGGACATACAAATTGGATTTGTTACGGCTTCATGAAGAAGAATCTAAAAAAATAAATTAGAAAAAAAATTGCTGCCGAAAAAAACAATTTCAACCCCAAAGATTACATATTCTTTGATTTTTTGACTTAAATTGTTTTAAAGTCACTTAAACACGTCCTAGACTTATAATATACATCTTAAATGAAAGCTTTTAGTTATAGGCATACGTTTTAAGACATTTTAATTGCGTTTGATATATTATAACTTCATATTTACACAAAATATGCAAATTTTGTAAGTAAAATTATACTTTTTTGTATGATATAAAAAGCAATTTTTTCTGCTATTTTTACTTTTAATTTCTTTGATTTTGAATGTAAAATATTTGAAGTCACTTAGCCAGATAGATGTTACTAATGTAATGTCATTTCAATCACATGTTGATATAGATAAATCATTTTCAACTATTAGATGTTATGGTTATTGGTAGCACCTGACTAAAAGTATTTTTTTTTGCAATTTTTTTTTCAGATTCTTCTGAATGAAGCAAAAACACATCCAATCATATGTCATAATATGACTTTACAATATGAAAAAAAATGTGCTGCACTTCCTACCCCTACCTATTTTATAAAATTAGTAGCAATCTTGAATTACAAACACCTTTTATGTCTTTGCTTATATTTTCTATTAAAAAGAATTTTTATAAACTTGTTTATATTTATTACCAAAGTTGATAATTTTATTTTTAATAGTTTTCAATGTAAAAAAAATACTGTTTTATTGTACATAAGAATAACAATTTTTTAATTTGATAATTAAATTATTAAAACTAATGACATTTTTAAGTTCTATGAATGTTTAGGTTTACAATATAAAAGTTTTTTTTTTCAAAATTTTCTTGCTATATTTAACAAACTTGCTTAGTTTGACTCTTTTACTAACAAACATAACTAATATTTTTAAATTTGATCATTTATACAGTTAAAGGTTTCATTTTAATTATCAGGATTGCCTGACATTCATGATAACTCAGGATGTTTTTAATTTTTGGAAAATCTCAGGATGACTGAAGATGTTTTTAGTTTTTTTAAACTTAGGCTATCTTAGGATAGTTTTGTTAAAAGTACAACTTAGGATAATTCTAAAATTTTAAAAATATTTCAGGACTGATTTTTCTAAATTTTGAATTAGATTTAGTTTCAATATTTTTTTTTTATAACCAGTTTTGTTGAAGAAGTTGAATTTCATTAAATTTAAGAAGTTAATTTTTTATTTAAGGTTTTGAAAAAAATAAGGATGAATCAGGTCAGTTTAAGGTCACTTAGGACAGTTTTTTTGAATAAAAGAGTAGCAACTCTAAATTATAATCTACTTTTTTTTAGCTCTTTGAAAATTTGATTACTAAATGATAGATTTTTAAATTTTGTATTGCAGAAAAATGTAGAATGAAAAGATAATTGGCAAGCTCGAAATGAAGTTCAAAATGAATTTAGCGATTTTTTTAATATCTTTGATGAAACTTGGTTTTGGCTTCAGGTTTTTAGTAGAGAAAGTTGATCATGCTTCCAATAAAACTCTTATTAACTTTCCAATTAAAAACACAAGTAGGTACAGTGTTGTTTTGAAGCCCTTAACTAAGAAAAAATCTTTGAATTTAAATGTTTTGTTTCATATTAAAGACGGAAAGTCTGTTGTTTACTCGTTTTATAATGAAACAAAATTGCCAAGAAGAGATTATTTTCTAAGACTTTCAATAACTGATAATCTTGTGGAAGTTACGATAAAAGTTAAACTAAGAGTATCTTTTGTTACCCATTTAGAAAAAGCAAACTACTTGGAAAAGTTTAAAAAAAGTGTGATAACTATTTTTAAAATGAATCAATCAAATATAACATTGTCTGATTTATCTTATAATAGTTTTTTGAATTGGAATGTTCTTGTTTTTCCAAAAAATATTTTCAAGTGTTTAGATGTGAGCAATATAAATAAAGTTTCTTTTTATGAACATCAACTAAGCTTTAGAGGTTGTTTTCTTAATAAAAGTTTATTTCTAAAACCTGAACATGTTAAGTTGATATTAAAGCCTAAAGGAGGTATGAAATATTTTAGTAAAAACATTAAAGTTAACAAAAGGGAGAATTTTACAAGACACAAAAGAAGCACAGAAAAAAATATTTATGGAAAACATAAAAGGTCTCAAGCACAATATTTAAACTTCAAACAGCTAGTTTACAAAACAAGTGTATCTGAAAATAAACCTTCAAAAACATATGTTTTTAGAATTCAAGTTCAATATCAGATAGGAAAGTCTCCATTAAATGTTAGATACACAATGACTGCTTTAAAAAACCGAAAAAGTAATGATATGTTTTCACTCAATCCTAGTACAGGAGTTATAACAACATTAGTTCCATTAGACCGGGAGCTAATGGCTTCTCACACTTTTAATATACTTGCTACATCTAATGATCAGTCTATTGGGCAAGCATCTTCAAAACTTGTTATAAATGTGTTGGATGTAAACGACAATCAGCCTATATTTTCACAGTACCCTTATGTTGAAAGTATTACAGAAAATATACCTATCGGGTCATATGTCCTAAAAGTAAGTTTTAACTAATTATTGTGCTGCACTGAAAAAATAATAAATATTAAATGAAAAACTTAACACTTATTTACTGATTAACTCTTAAAATTAAAAAAAAATCTTCAAAATTTATTTATTAAATTATAGTTTGTAAATTCACACTATTTCAAAAGTTTTTTGTTAACTATGACAAATCTTATTTTTGTTATCTAAAATATTTTTAACTAACCTAAATTTCAAATTAGCAGTTAAAGTTTTAGTTATGTTTTTTACCTTTAAAACTTTTATTAGTATTTTGTACTTCCTTCAGTTTTTATTCTTTAACTTCACTTAAGTTTTTAAGTATTAGTTATTTTTTAATTTATTCATATAATTTTAATCCAAGTTCAATGTCTCACTGACAAAAATGTTAATAAATTAACTGAAAGCATTTTTAATGCATGATAAACTTATGTTCTTGTTTAATGGGTCACTAAGAAATTATAATACTTTTGTTTAGCATTAAATAACTATTTAAATTTTTAAGTTTATGTTTTCATAACACAATGAAAACTATTTCCTGTTATATTTTATTGGTATAAGAATGTTGTATTTCCATAACTTTGGTAGACAAGTATTATAAAGTTAGCTATTTCCTTGCTTAAAACAATGGTTCTTAAAAGTTATTGTATATTTTATGTAGTTACATTAATATTTATTTTGATGCTAGAAATCTTGAAATTTTTTTTTTGTTCAAAGCAAAATTAACGAAGCAAAGTCTTTTTAAAAGATAGTTGACTGTTATTGTTAGCTTAAAAGTTTATGCAATAGTACTATTTTTATAGTATTTTGAATTGTATTCTATTTTCAAAAAATTAAACATTTTACTTGTTTTATATTTTAAATATTTATGTTATACAGGTTCATGCTGATGATCCAGATGAGAATGAAAATGGAGATATTAAGTTTTCTATTTTAAAAGTTCAGCCAAAAAGAAATGTTTTTTCAATAAATGAATTTGGAGAAATTTTCACTAAAGGAAAACTAGATAGAGAAGAGTTTTCCAAATATTTGCTTACTGTTTGTGCTAAAGATGGTGGAAAACCTATTCAATCTAGCACTGTAAATGTTACGATTAAAATAGAAGACCAAAATGATAATACTCCACAATTTACACAAAAGGAATATATTGTAAATGTCAGAGAAAGTGTTCAAAAAAACTTTATAATAGCTAAAGTAATTGCAACTGATCTTGATAAAGGTAAAAACGGACTTGTTGAATACAAAATTACAAGTGGAGATCATAAACATAAGTTTGATATTAATAAAACTACTGGTGAAATTAAGGTTAAGTCACCTTTTGATTTTGAAACAGAGTATAAAGGGTTTGAATTAAGAGTTATGGCTTATGACCAAGGAAAACCTCCAAAGTTTAACACATCAGGAAAAGTTATAGTCCGTATACTTGATGTTAATGACAATGCTCCTAGGTTTGTTGGACCTCCCTATAATGTAACTTTAGCAGAAAATTTTAAATTAAAGACAAAGTTTTTAACAATACAGGCTGTCGATGATGACTTTGGTGAAAGTTCAAAGATTAGGTACACAATTCCAAATGTCAGTGTACATCTTCCCTTTAGAATACCATCTACATCATCTGGTGAAGTCATCCTTGTAAAGAAACTTGACTACGAAAAAGTAAAAAGCTACAAATTTAAAGTTCGTGCTTCTGACAGTGACCCGCGACATAGTAGATATTCTGAAACGTTTGTATATGTAAATGTAAAGGACATTAATGACAATCCCCCAGTTTTTGAAAAACAAGTGTACGAAAAAAGAATTAAAGAAGACTCTTACATTGGTGAAGAAGTTATAAAAGTAAAAGCTATTGACCAAGATTTAAAAGCTTCAAGGAATATTGATTATAAGATTACAGAAGGTAATACAAATGAAGAATTTAATATTTTAAGTATTAGTAATATAGGGACAATTAGACTAGAAAAACTTCTAGATTATAGCCGCCAAAATAGTTACACATTAAAAGTAAGAGCCTCAGATGGAGAGCTATATGGCTTTACAACTATAAAAATAAGTGTTTCAGACACTAATTCTTATCCACCAACTTTTGTTAAGGGATCATTTACAGTTGAAGTTAAAGAAAACATTACAATTGGAAGTGAAATAACTAGAGTTCAAGCAACTGATAATGATAATGGTGAAAATGCAAGAATATCTTACTGCTTTGTAAACAGTAATTGTAAAGTTGAAGATAACTACTGCTGCCCAAATATACAAAAGTGTGTTTTTTAAAGTTTTATATAAAAATAGTATAATTTGACTAAAATAAATAATTTTTTTGTTTGATGCTTATAGCTTGTTTAGGTGTAATACATAACTTTTTTACTCAGTATACTTAGTTTGTGTTTTTATTAGATGTAAAGTTAATAAATTGAAATATTACAGTTCTAAGTTGATAATTAATCTATTTATTTTTAATAAATTATATTATATTAGTTATTAGGAGTACTTATATTTGCTTAATAAATTACTTTTTTTTTCCAGTGAGTTTCAGTTAGATACATTAACCGGAACAATCACAACAAAAGATGCGCTAGATTACGAGTCTTCTACTTTGATAACACTGATTATTAAAGCTCATGACCATGGAGATCCAATTCTTTATGATCTTACTTCAATTGACATATATTTACAAGATGTAAATGATAATGTACCACAATTTGATCACAAAGTCTGGAGAGGTACAGTTCAACTATTAGTTTTTATTCTATTTTAATAAAGTTTTATAGTATGTACAAAAACTACACAAACAAAACAGTATATTGATTTAAAAAAAATTGTTATATGATGTTAAGTTTTTTGTTAGTTTAAGTTGTTTTAGCCGTTTTTGTTTGTAGCTGATTGAATATAGATTATTGTTTTCTATTTTAAAGTATAGATTGTTTGAAAACCATTATATTTTTGTTTTTTTACATGTGGATAGTTGTTAAGAAGCTTGAAAATAACTTACATCTAGTTATTTAATAAGCATTACTAGATATAAACTTTTTTTCTAGTTATTTTATATTACATAAACAAATTGTTTAACTTTATAGATCAATTTTATTCTAAAGATATATTTGAAAAAAATATTATTATCTTTTCATGTGTTCTTATAGATATAACTAGACCTAAAATGAGTTTTTATATCAAGTCTAATGGTATGACAAGTTTGATACTTGAACTTTAAGTTTAAGGCAGAAGAGGGAGAGGTACATCACTTTTTTAAAAATTAGCATAGGTTATTGTTTCACAGCTTAGAGTATTTACTGTAAGATTCTGCTTATAGAAAAAAAATCAATTAACCTTTGAGATATAACAAGTTTTGTGAAAAAAACAACTGTATGGAATAAATATTTTTTTGATAGTCAATTTTCTCAAAAATTTGAAAAATTTATTACAAAACTATCTCCTACTTTATTTTAAAGCAATTTACTTCAAAAATTAAGAAATTGTTGCTTTCAGTGTTACAAAAGATTTTTAGGAAGTCTATTTTGAAAAAATAGGAAAAACACTTTATGACCTAAATATATGATATGCAGCCTGACTTTATGACTAAAATAGAAAACGTTTTGATTTTTTTATACTAGAAAAAATAAAAAACATTAGATAATTTGTTTTCAAAAAGTTCTCCAAAACTTATAAAAGATAATACGAAGAAAGTTTTAAAACTGATGGAGGAGGTATATTTTTAATGAAAGAGTCTATTTTTGTCTTTTTATATAGAGTCTCCCATTAAAAAACTTTTATCTCAAAAGTTACTTTGAATTTTTAAATGGTAAATATTTACTTGTAGATTAGTTTTTGATGTAAAAAATAGGACTGATTTAGTAAAAGTGATTACTCCCCCATGACTTGTAGTATAACATTTTAGATATGAATTTTTTTTATAAAATGTTTTTAGCTGATAAGCAAGTATTTTAATAGTACACATCAAAACACTTTTTATTAAAACATTAATAGTAAAGGTGCTTTTGATCTTGTCTTTTCAACTGCCTTTTCAAAAATTATATAAGTTAAGGCCATGGGGGGTAAGCCATGTCTTATACATGTTGGTCTTATTTTATAGAGTTTTTTCTAAGCTTCAAGATGCTTTTTATCGTTTTAAAACGTTTGAATTATTTTTTGAGATATGACCAGTCAAAGTCGGGCTGCATAGTAGGTTCCTTATGGAAAGGGAAAACTAAAACAGCAAAAAAAGGCTATTTTATTTAAAATCTATCTCCTCCTACATTTTTCAAGCAGTCTTCTTCAAACTTTCACAGTCTAGTCTTTATACAATATCAAAAAAAAAACGTTACTTTGGAACTCAAAAAAAAAAACACTTTTTTTTTTAAATTTTTGTGATAAAATTTTTATTTTTTTAAATTAATGAAATTCATAAGTATCGTTTTTTCCTTTTATCATAAGGAACATTTCCTAAAAATTTGAAGAAGATTGCTTGAAAAATGAAGGAGGAGATAGATTTTTAGTGAACTTTAAAATTTCCGAGAAAGTTGACCCAGAAAAATTTGCAGTCCATACGTTTGTATAAGAAACTTTTTACAAAAAATAAAATATCCCAAAAGTTTAATGATGTTTTTGAATTCTATAAAAACTGGCTTGTAGTTTGTATTTAAAGCTTTCATATAAAAGCCAAAGTTAATTTTTGTAAAAAAAGTGTTTTACCTCCCCCTATCGCCTTAAATTTCAACATAGATAAAATACATGTTTATTAAATACCTATTAGTAAGTTATAAAGTGTTACGTTTCATTTTTTAGTTTTGTAAATTTCTTTAAAAGTTTTGAAACGTTGCTGAAATCAGTACTAAAAAAACCTAACTTAAACTTAACGAACGTTTGTTTCAGATGATTTAAACACTGAAATTAAAAGTTTAACAATAGATATATACCTTTATTTATGGAAGACATATTAAAGCTATTATGTATGACATAGCAAGTACAGTGTTTAATCTATTGTTTTTGCTAATAATAAAATAATAACAGGTAATATATATGAAAATGTGAAAAGATCAAAAGTTATATTACGGGTTCATGCTGATGATGCTGACTCACAACTTAATTCTCAGATAATTTATAAGCTTCAGAATGATATAGAAGGAACTTTTGACATTGATAAAAGAAGTGGCAGCATAAGAGCTATAAAACCGTAAGTTTTCAGACCCAAATGACAATAAAATGGCAATAATAAATCATTCAATTGTTTTGTTATAAGAGTTTTTCTTACCAAATTTAAAATAGTATTTGTTTACTTAATTAGAACACAACTTAATGTTTTAATATTTTATGGCTTAAATTATTTTAATGAAAACAAAGTATTTTATGTTTTATACTAAAATTTATTTAGTTATTCAGATTTATTGGTTATCAGAAGAATATATAATAAATAAAAAAGATAATGAAAATAGTACCTTGTTCTTGGAAACTGCTAGTTAAATATTCATTAAATCTTTCAAATAATTTTTTTATAAATTTATGCTGATTTAAAAAGCTTTTCAACTATATTTATAAATTCAAAAATTAGTAGTGTTTGTTTCTTTGGTTGATCTATAGTTATACTTTTAATTTGAATTTTGATTGATCAGGCTGGACAGAGAAAACATAGACGAGTACAAATTAACAGTGTTGGCTGTTGATAGTGGAACACCAAGATTGACAGCTTCTGCAGTAGTAATTGTAGATGTTTTAGACGTTGATGATAACCCGCCTATCTTTCAAGATGACGATTTGTACTATTCAATAAGAGAAGATGCTGAAATAAACACTTCTATTGCTCTAGTACCTTTTTTTTAAATAATTAACAGTTAAAACTTTAAGCAAACATTTAAGGACATAGGGGGGGGGGGGTCCACCTTGATTTTTATAAGTTGGTCTTATTTTATAGAGTTTTATCTGAGCTATCAGAAGTTTTTAACCGCTTGAAAAAATTCAAAGTATTTTTTGAGATATGAGCGATCAAAGTCGGTGACCTCAATAGGTTCCTAATGGAAGGCGCAAACTAAACATGCAAAAAAAGACCATTTCACTAAAAATCTATCTCCTCCTTCATTTTTTAAGCAATCTTCTTCAAATTTTCACAAAGAGTGTATTATTAAATTTTAAAAAGATTGAATGCAGGAATTTTTTTAGTTTTGAAAATTAAAATTTTTATTAAAAAAATCACCTTTTTTTTTGTTTTTTGATCTAAAATTTTTATTTACTAATATTTTCAAAATTCCAACTTTCAAAGTCTTCTAAATTACAAAAGGAACGTTTCCTGAAATTTTGAGGTCTCTAGCTCAAAAAATGAAGGACAAGATAGATTTTTAGTGATTTTTAAAATTTCCAAGAAAAATGACGTTGAAAAATTTGCGGTTGATACGTTTGTATCGGAAAATTTTTATATAAATTACAATTTATCAAAAGTTAAATAAGATTTTTTAATTCTTTAAAAACTGGCTTGTAGTTTGTACTTTAAACTTTCATATAAGATACAATGTTAATTTTAGTAAAAAAAAAAGTCAAACCCCCCTATGCCCTTAAGGCCACTGGGAATAATCCTTGTTTTTTACAACTTTTTATTGTTTTGTCGAGTATAACCTTAGCTATCAAACTTAATAAACCGCTAAACAAAATTCGAAGTAGTTTTTTAGATTCAAGTCAGTGAGTATTTTATACACAAACTAAAAATGCAAAAAAAATATTCAACTCTAAATATATCTTCTCCTTTCTTTTTAAACTAATCTTCTTTAGTTTTTGTATTAAGTCCATTATTGATATTCAAACCTTTTCAATGCAGGATTTTTTTTAGTTCAATTGTTTTTTACATAACACAACACTTTTTTAAATTTTTATATACAACTTTTATTGTTCAATATTTTTAAAATTATAAAATTCAAAGTGTTTAAAACTTTATAGAAAACAATTTCTGAAATTTTGAGATTTCTATGTCAAAAAATGAAGAAGAAGATATATTTTTAGTGTTTTTTTTTTATTTCTGAAAATATTGACAATGAAAAGTTTGCAGTTCATACGTCTGTATCGGAAACTTTTTGCAAAAATTTCTGTATAGTTAAATAATAATTTTTATACTTAATATACTTAATCTTTCATATAAAAGCCAATGATAATTTTTGTGAATTTATCACTTATCCCACCATGCACTTAGCAATTATAAAAAAACTCTTATGACACATTCTAATCAATATTGAAGGCTTGAGATTATAAACATACTTTTAAATATTTTTCATAAGTTTATTCTAATAAATAAAAGTGAGTTAATAAAAAAGTCATATGTAAATTATCTTTTAAAACTTTTTTGAGTTGTAAGCATAAGTATACGATAATTTAATTATTTACTGTTATATATTTAGAATTTACGTATTTACTATTATTTTTAGATAACCGCCATCGATCCAGACACAACACAGTCAAGCAAAATTTCTTACGAAATAGGCCATGATCCATATGCTCTTTCAAAGTTCGAATTGGGTCGTAGAACTGGTGAACTTGTTCTTAAAGATACACTAGATTACGAAACTCGTAAAAACTATACGTTTACGGTATCAGCTATTTCGGGTGAACTGATTAATCAGGTAAAATACTGTCGTTTTTTATTCAGGTAATATACTAAAATAGCTTACAAAAGTTCAGATTTTTTCAAAATTATCTTAATAGAATTTTTTTAATTTATTTAAATAATAAATTAGTTTACATGAGTCCTGAATTTTGATATATATTACCAAAACTTTAACTTGTTCAAATATTTTATCGCATTTTAGAAAAAATATAATTTTATTTATGTATAAGTTAAGATATTAAAAATCATTTGTAGAGTTGTACAAAGCTTCACTTAAAAACTTTGCCTGAAAATTTATTTTTTGTTATAAAATAAAGTTTTTATTTTTATGTTGTAATAAAAAGGCTTGCCACAAAACCTAGAATCCTGAAAAAATCTGGAATTTGACAATTTAGGCTAAAAAAACCTGGAATTTTGAACAATTTTTACATGTCAAGTAGAGAAATTTTGATTTGACATGAACAATCTATTGTATAGATTAAAACATTTTGTAATCAATTTTGTGAAAATACTGTTTTGTGAAAAAAAAACATTTTAAATAGCTTTACAGTATGTTTTCAATGTTGTTATACTACTTAACACAGTTGTTAACCTTTAACTTAACCTAAACTAAAAATAGACCCAAAAATGTGTACTTTCAAAAACCTGGAAGAAATTCAGAAAACCTGGAACAAATTTTCAAAAATCAGTGGCAACCCTGAATAAAGCTAAGTTTGATTTTTAAACAAAAACTTATGATAAAAGTATGATTTTTTACTTAAGATCTAGTTGTTTCAAGATAAAATTATATTGATTAACTTATAGTTAGAATAGCTAGTTAATTTTATAAATTTTATTTGTAGGTTTTGGTTCATGTTATGGTGCAAGACTGTAACGACAACTTTCCCGTGTTCGAAAACTTTGAAATACATTTTAACAATTATAGGGCTGGAAACGTAAAATCTTTTTATTCTGACATAATAGGAAGGGTGCCAGCTTTTGATCCTGACGAATTTGATGTTTTGACGTATAAGTAAGCTGATATGTATTTTTGTTTTGTATAAAGCTTAACGCTTTAGACAAACATATCTTATACCTATGATAGATTTACTTTAGTTTTTTTAGCTTTATATATAATGTAGTTACTTGTAATTGTTTAAGTAAAATTAAAACTACTTTCGCTATATCTTACTTGAGTCTCCGATTGATTTTGAAAAGGACTGTGTAAAGTTTACTGTTTAGGTTTTTGTCTGGGAACGACGCAAATTTATTGATAATGAACGAGTCGACTGGAGATTTAAAGTTAAACAGCACATTAGATAGTGATCGTCTTTTTGTTGCTGAAATTAAAGTTCTTGTGACAGGTAAGCAAATATTTTATTGATATTGATTTCATATAATTTTATAAAATTTATAAATTTTTTCTTCAAGAACTTCAAACTAGGTCCGTTCTATTGCCTTAAGAGTAAAGCATTTATTGTTGTAACTTTTGCTATTACATTTCTACCATGAAGGACTGACTCATCATTACAATTTTTTAATAAAAAATTATTAAAATCGTTTTGTACATTGCTACTTCACAAAATTTCTTCTGAAATTTTTACTTTATATATAGTTTTTTAATAAATACTTTTTAAATAAAAAATATTGACAAATACATTTTATTGAAGTAGAAAATATTTCAAAACACGGTTTCCAACTACTTCTGTGTTTAACTAAGCTATAGAATATAATATTAACATTTAATTAAAACTTTATAATAGATACGTCATACTAAACTTAAAAATAAAAGTGAAATAAATACTGTTTAGATAAAAATTTGGTAAAATAGTGTAAACAAGACTTTTTAATCATAAGTAAGTTAACAAAAACTAATACTGGTAAAGGACATTACAAAAAAGTTATTACATACAAGTTACAAAATTATATTAACGGAAATAATAATAATAAGAAGGCTATGAAAACGTTCGGAGTAAAATATAATTATCGTAATTTAGTTAGTGTACTTATTTAAAAGATTAAAGATGGTCAATAGAGGTAAATAACCTGCCAAAAGTCCTTCGGCAATTAAATATCACTTACTAAATTACCTGGAATGCTCTAAAAATTATAGTTACAATAAATTTGAAATTTTAACTAAAGGACGTAACATATATCATTCAAGTGTTATAGAATCTGGTTTTATAAAAACCTATAAGCCTAAACATTAAGCCTAAGTATATAAGCCTAAGTATTAAATAATTAAAATTTTAGAACAATTTCACTTAAATTTACTCATGCAATTAAAAAACAGTATTTAAAGTAAACTAAATAAAAAACATAAACAAAATGGTTTATACAAGATAGTATTGTAAACAAACTTTTGATTACGAAGTTTAGGCTTATAGGTTTTTATAAAACCAGATTCTAAAACACTTGAATGATATATGTTACGTCCTTTAGTTAAAATTTTAAATTTATTGTAAATATAATTTTAGGAGCATTCCGGGTAGTTTAGTTAGTGATCTTTAATTGCCGAAGGACTTTTGGTAGGTTAATTACCTCTATTGGCCATCTAGTTTATTAGGAATTTTAATACATGCTGATCCCTTCTCAGATGGAATCTCTGAAAAGTTCTTCTGATGTCACAGTGACACTGAAATTGATAGTTAACATTATTCTTTTCAGGATCAGGAGTAACATCTTTAAATATTCCATTTAAAGGGTTTCTATTGAAATGACTAACTCAAAGATTAACTGCTCCAAATGTACCATTGATTGTGTGTTTTAATTTATTTTCAAAGAAGTTAGCTTCATTACCTAAATAGGGAAGTCTTAAGTACACTGGGTACTCTTTTGGGCCTTGTTTTGTAGGACTAGTGAGTTTTATGATGTCAATTGTTTGCTTGATAATATCCGTTGGGTAACCTTTTGATCTGAATATACTACTAATGTTTTCAATTTTTTTATTTAATTTGTCTTTTGAGCAGATTTTATACGCTCGAAAAACTAAGCATGAAAAAAGATTTACTTTTTGTGAAGTAGAACATAAGGACTTTCATGGGATGTATTGGCTAACAAATGTTTGTATCGTTAATACAGGACCTAAAGGATCCCCCATGGCGACGCCATCAATCTGTCTATAAATAGAATTCTTAAACCTAAATTCAACATTCTTCACAGCTGTATATAACATGCTCTTAAATACTTCTTTGGGGATAATTGGTGGGTTAAGATTTGAGTTGTTAAGTTTTGAATACAAATGTTAATCAAGTGGCATATTGGTAAAAAGGCTTTTGATGTCAAAAGGACACACTTGGTCTGATGAAATGGAGTTATTACAAAGAGTTTCAACAAAATTAAAGGAGTCCTTAACACAAAATTTAGAAAACTAATCAGAAACTGGATTGGAAACAGAAATTAAAAACTTAGCTATGTTATACTGGGCAGAAATTATCATATTTAAAATAGGTCCGCATGGAATACCTTCCTTAAGAGTTTTTGGAAGTCCATATAATTTGGGGCATTGTAAGCCAGTTAGTCTAATGGACTAATTTAAGTTTTGGGAAATGTAACCTTTTATATACCAGCCTCTCAGTGTTTGTTAAAACTATTTTTTAAATTTTAACAGTAGAATCAAATTTATCGATTGGACTAAGTTAATAAAGTTCGATTTGTCATTTAAAGTAATATCCATTTTATTTATGTAATCATATTTATTTGATATTACAAAAGAAGTTCCTTTATCTGCTTTTAATATAAAAATTTGTGAATTAGATTTCAAAGATTTGTAGGCTAAATTACAATTTTCAAACATTCTAAAGTCTGCGCTATTTATTCTACTATTATAAAAAGAATGAGATAAATCATACAATTTTGCATAACAATTTGTCTTTGGAGAACGGTTTGTGGTGTTTGATTGACCTGTGAGTATTTCAAACTCTGAAAAACGCTTTCTTTGTGGTGTTGTTTAAATGGAATTGCAAAATGTAAGCTGTTTTAAATTTAAAGACAAATTAGATAGATATTATGCAAAATTGTATTTTGAATCTTTTTTAGTTAAGAATTTATATAAGCTGTTTGTTATAGCTTATAAGTTATTTATTAAATACTTTGTTTTGTGTATGATGTCATTTTTACTAGGAAATTAAAAAAATTATAAAATATTTCGATTTTTTGACAAATTTTAAATCAGTTAATGCTTGAAAACTTCCAAGAGAAATTAGTAACCTATCTATATTAAGTTAGTAAACTGTTTTTGCTACAAATTGTAAATATTTACTTTGATAAAGTTTGTCAATTATAATTTCATGAAAGTATTAAGTTTTAAGTTTTAAATTTGCAGTAACTTAAATTTTTGATGTAACGTGCTGTAAATTAAAGTTTTTAGTGTGCATTTAGGTAGTTTTATTATTTATAAACCTGAACACGGTGTCGTTATATAAACAAGCAATTAATTTTTATTTAAAATGTCTTTTTTTAATCGAGTAAGCACTTAAATCAAATAACGGTTTTTTGCCACCCATAAAACATGAACAACTCTAAGTAGCCTTTAAAGAATACACTGCATATTAAATAGAAACTGTTTTAGATTCTTTAGTCATTATAATTCAAAAAAAAAAAAAAAAAAAACTTCTGAACAAAACAAAAGTATTCCAAAACTTGGAACTTTAAAATTTTATGTTTTTTTATAATATCAATATATACTAAGCACAATTTTTTTATAAAATCGTTGTTATGTTTAAGTACTGTTCTTGAATATTTTTAGACGGAAAACATGATGTTAGTGCTAAGTGTACATTACGGGTGACTGGAGTTACAGATGACATGCTTAGCCACAGTATCACAGTCCGAGTGTTAAATTCTAACGATTACAAGTTTCTTTCTCCAAAACAGTTGTCTAACTTTACAGCTGGACTTGCGAATATATTTGAAACCGAAGAAAATGTAAGTTAAAAAAATTAATAACTATATAGTAAAAAATAGGAAATACAAGTTCCATAAACAAAATATATTTCAAGCTTTTTTCATCATTTGATCATGTAGCTAACATAAGATAAGATTTTAAAACTTGTATAGTAACAAAATAGTCATAAAACTACCAAAAGAGTAATATATATACAAAAGAAATTAGCCACTATTAGTTGTTTAATTCAAAATTTTAAATTTTATTAACAAAACAATGTTTCACTCGCTTGAACCAAATTAAACGAGATCATCAGTTGAACAAAATATGTAAAAATTTTTACATAAAAATGCAGGAAGACATTAGGCTAAACTTGAAGTAAAAAACTAAAACAAAAAACCAAACAAAACTTAAAGTTTAAAGCTATCAATTTAGAAAAACCATACTATTACCAGGTTAGTTTTTGTTAATTTTTGAAAAATGTAAGCTACTTAATAATATTACAATTTTAAAACTTAAACAAATAAATACATTTAGCAGTCTTGAAAAATTTGTGAACAACAAAAAAAGAAAACAACTCTTGCAATTGAAGCGTTAGACTGAATTTACTGTTTAAAAAAAATAACTTTTGTATTGTGACGTCATTATAAATTATGCTTATAAAATCTAATGGCTTTATGAATTTGAAACTTTGAAATTGGTTTTAATATACATATTAATAATACAAGTTAAAATAGTGATTTGTTTATCAAATGTTCTTAAGTTTTAAAATAAAGCTTTTTTTAAATGTACACATGTACATATTAATTTGTTCCTTTTATTTACATAAGTTCCCCCGTCAGCGTTAGCTATTTCCATCTTCTCATAGATACAGGTCATGCAGATTCTCTTCGGATTCCTTATTTACCCGATGTGATGTAATATTTTCCATTTAATGTTTTAATCAGTATTATTGTATTTAAACTTCCAAACATATTTCGACAGTTCGGTGCCGTTTTACTTGCGGACTTTCATATCTCTAATATGGCCATACCACCTTGTTTTAAAAGGTCCCCCAGTGCTTCCCACGTATTCCTTAATTTCTTCTTTTGTGGTAACCGTAGCTTTACAAATTACGTTCTTTGTTAGACATTTGTTTTTGAGTGGGCATAGGTTTTTGTTTCTGCAATTGCAGAGTGACTCTTTTGTGTGAGTATTTTCAGTTATTTCTATATTATTAAAAGTTTTTACCGTATTAGAGATATGAAAGTCCGCAAGTAAAACGGCACCGAACTGTCGAAATATGTTTGGAAGTTAAAATACAATAATATTTATTACAACGATGGAAAATTTTACATCACATCGGGCAAATAAGGAATCCGCAGAGAATCTGCATGACCTGTATCTATGAGAAGATGGAAATAGCTAATGCTGACGGGGGAACTTTTGTAAATAAAAGGAACAAATGTTAATGTACATGTGTACATTTAAAAAAAGCTTTATTTTAAAACTTGAGAACATTTGATAAACACATCACTATTTTAACTTGTACAAGCAAATATTAAAACCAATTTCAAAGCTTCAAATTCATAAAGCCATTAGTTTTTATAAGCATAATTTATAATGATGTCACAATACAAAAGTTAATTTTTTTAAACAGTAAATTCAGTCTAACACTTTAATTGCAAGAGTTGTTTTCTTTTTTTGTTGTTCACAAGTTTTACAAGCCTGCTAAATGTATTTATTTGTTTGAGTCTTAAAATTGTAATATTATAAAGTAGCTTACATTTTTCAAAAGTTGACATAAACTAACCTGGTAACATTATGGTTTTCCTAAATTGATAGCTTTAAACTTTATGTTTTATTTGGTTTTTTGTTTTAGTTTTTTACTTCAAGTTTAGCCTAATGTTTTCTGGCATGTTTATGTAAAAACTTTTACATATTTTGTTCAACTGATGATCGCGTTTGATTTGGTTTAAGCGAGTGAAACATTGTTTTGTTAATGAAATTAAAAATTTTAATTGATTATTCTCTTTATCATTAATTCGAGAACTTTTATTGTCATCTATAAAGCAAAATTACACACTATTGGTTGATTAATAAATTGTTAAATTTAATTAAAAAGGATTAAATTATAGTATAAAAAAACTGATAAAATGAAAATAACAGGAATTATAAAATATAACTTATTTATAAAAACAATAATCAGTAAAATAAAAAAAAATAAGTTTTGCCAACATAAAATGGCTGTCCTTAATGAAATACAAAGAGTTTCTAGTTTAATTAAATCAAAAATATTTTTACAGTTTTTAACTATCGTCAATATATTTAAGTTAAAACTGTTTGCATAAGTTAACTTATTTACTAAACACTTTTAAAAATACTAACGTTTTGAAGAATTTAGTACTTAAACTAGTATAAATTTTTAATCTCATAAATGACAAAATCTCTTTATTCTTTTGGGTACATGCTCTTTTATCCTTTTTCTTAGATTCTCATGTTTAAAAAGCTGATAAAATAAATTAAATATTTAAACAAATACTATTTTTATTTGTGATGCTTTGATAATTTATCTTAGAAAATCTTTGTCTTCAACGTACAAAACGATACTGACGTCGAAGACAAGGAAATTTTAAACGTAAGCTTTTCAGCTTTGCAACCTTCAAGTCCAGATATATTTTTCACATCAAAGTATCTTCAAGACCAAGTATGATCAACTTCATAGCTTAATAATTTTAATATATTTGTAGAATATAAATAGTTTTTACCTAACACTTAAATTGCTTTAATAGTTTTTCTTTGTTTTACAAAATAGTTTCAATAGTTTCTTTTTTAGCACTTTAATTAATGTGTGACTTGTGTACTAGTTTAAATACTTAAATCAGTTTTTTAGGTCTGTGTATAAATGTGTTGAATTAAGTAATTTTTTTTTATCTAGTTTTTTTTTAATTTCTTTGTTGAAATGTCTATATTTATTACTGAAACATGTTATTTTGTTTATTGCATTTAATGTTTTATATAATTAATTTTGTTAAAATTTGTTATTTATGTAACAATTCATTTTGGCCCAGGTCTATCTTAATCGTACAAAGTTAGCAAGTATGACATCAATGAACGTGTTACCTTTCGATGACAACATTTGTTTGCGTGAGCCTTGTCAAAATTACAAACGTTGTGCATCTATTCTCACTTTCAATAGCTCAGCCTCTTTTATATCTTCTTCTAATATGATATTTCGACCAATATACCCCGTGTATTCATTAAAGTTAGTTTTATAAAATGTAACATTGTTATAAATACCTAAAAAGTCTGATGTTGAACTAAAAAAATATAAATAATTTTATTTGTTAAATTGTCTTATTTTAAATGTATACTTATTGAATTACTGTTATTGTGTAGTTATGAATGTATATTTTTACTTTCGAAAAAATTTGTTCCATAGAATTGGAAACTCAAGAAAAGATACTTAATTGATTCGTTTTAGTTTTTGTAAGCTTTGTTTTACTATTGATAAACAAACAAATTTTCTATTAAATTTGTCATTTTTATTTATTTTAGTTTTGTTTACATAATATAAAAATATGTTATACAATGATTAAAAAACTTTATGAACTGAAAAACTAATTGCTGTTAAAATTGCCTGAGGTCACAGTTTGAAATTATTATCGTTACTACAATTTGGTATACATTAAATTTTTATATCAAACTCGGTAATTGTATAAATTTTACTGATGTTTTATGTTGGTGATTACTTTAATCTAAACTGTTTTATTTATTTCAGCTTTTGCTTAATTTCGACTTTTTTGAATGTAAAAAGAAGAAATTTAGTTTTATTCAAAATTTAAATGAAAAAATTAAAAATACTATAAACTAAAGGTAGTATTTACTTAATATCAAAGTAAATCATTTAAAAATAATTTGAAAATATTAGTTTTTGATGACGTATTTTTTATCTCTATCTTGAAGGAGCTAATTAGAAGTATGAATAGAATATAAGCAAAGTAGATCCACGCAAGCGATAACTGAAAAAAATATTTTAACAATTTAAACATCAGATTATTTTTAACTTTACTGAATAAATAAAATGACTCAAATTTTTTTGTTTTCAAATATATTTCATCAATTGACCATTTCATCAATTAACTGCGACTTTATTATTCTTTTTACTAACGTTTCAGGGTACCCATTGAGTTTGAGAACTGTTTTTATGTTATTTAATTCATTTCTAAAAACTCAGGTGAACATATTTTCTGTGCTCTACTATATAGAGTTTTAATCAGACCAATTTTTCTATGTTTGCCGTAAAAGAATAGAAAATTTAAAGTAATTGTTAGTACAAGTTGGTTTTCTATATGCTTTCGTTTCAAATTGATCATCTTGTTTTACAACCAACACATCCAGAAAAGCTAATTGATTGTTTGCTTCACATTCATTGGTGAATTTGATAGCTTCACGGGCTTCATTTAGCTCTTGAAATAGAAGTTTATTATCCTGTTCACAACTTGTTATTACAAAACAATCGTCGACATATCTCATATACTTAGTATTAGGGTACTTAGTTATAAATTTTGGAATAGCATTGAGTTCAATATATCCCATTAGGATGTTAGCTAAAGTCGGGCCTAAATGATATCCCAAAGCATCTCGATCGGTTTGACAAAATATTGTGTCATTAAAACTAAACTCGACTTCTTTTGTGGCAATTTTCATAAGTTGAACAAAACTTTCTTTCTTAAGCGATTGTTTGTCCATTTTATATAGTTGTTCTGTACTTATTTCTATTATTTTATCTAAGGGTACATTCGTAAATAAACTTTTAAGATCAAAAGATGACATAAAAGTGTTTTCAGAATTTAGATTTCTAATATCCCCTACAAAGGTGAAGGAATCTTTAACTGTGTAACGAGAAAAATTCTGAAGAGCTTAAAATACACCAATAGCACATTTAAATATTTTGCTATCTTATGTTAAGGAGATCTGATCATTGATAAGATTGGTCTGAGTGGAACTTTAGGCTTGTTTTTGGGATACCGTATAACATTGGGAAAAGACTTAATTTACTAGAAGAAAAAAGTCTTATAGTTTACAAGTTTAAATGATACTGTAAAAGCAGTTACATTGGAAAAACTTCCCTTCACCTAAAATAAGAATAGAAGAGCATGTTCCAAAATGTATTATCTTGCACATTAGTGACAAAAAAAAGATAAAAAGAGCGTATCAGTCAAAAATTCGATGAAAAAATCAGCTATAGCTGAACATTTAGTAAACAATATTTGCTGTGGAAGCAATTTTGATACTTAAAAATTTTGTAACATGAGACAATGTTCAAATACTTTTGAACTAATAAGACTATAAGCCATTTTAAATATATTTAAAAAAAACCTAATTTATGTAAAAAGAAAGAATTTTATTACCTTTTAGCCTTATTTAGTTACAAGACATTTCGTTTAGTTTTCAGTTTTACTTATATTGATTTAGCTTGTATGTAATTAATTAATTAGTATATTTTTGTGTAATATATTGTTTATGTTTTATCTTAGTTTATTTTTTTTAATTGTACTTTTCCTGACAAAAATTAATGGAATATATTGGAAAAGAAAGAATTTGAGTCGTTTTATTAATTTATTAAAGTTAAATTTTTTTCTTATCTAACAAGTTCAAAGTACATCTAAAGAACGATTTTGAAAAAGGGTTGATTTATTTTCTATTATAAGTTTTACAATTAACTAAAAATGTAATGTTTACTTTTTTTAAACATTCAAAAGTAAAATATTAAGTATGGTCCACTTTAATTTCTATAAACATTTCCTAAATACAACCAGGTTATAGTAATGTAATCTTCTTTAGGCTTTTTGTAAAAACAGTTGGATAAAAGATTATTTTATAAAGAGTTTAACAACAATTTGTTAAATTAAAACTAGTTTGTTGGCTGTCAAAAAATGATGTATTCTTTAAATAAAATAAATAAAATACAGAACTTAAACATTTTTTAAATTGAAATAAAAGGTAATATGAATGCGTTGCAAAATAAAAAGATTCATAAGTATCATTATATTTTAGTTTCTACTATTATTAGCTATTAATGCACATAATGTGCTGAAAATTTTCCTGACTTTCATAAACATGTAGCATGTTACAGCTATTTATGATATAGAAATTTGAAAAATTTGTGTAAGTAAGTTCTTATAATTAAGTAAAAAATACTAGGCGTTGAAAACAACATTTTTGTTTTAAACTTTATACTTATTTAAAAATCAAGTACAAAAACTAAAAACGATACCATTTCATTTTAAGTTTACAGTTTGTAAAACATATAGTAAATTTTTGTAGATTATAAGCTATAGTATGTTGACTTTAGAGTATTATGCTAAATGTGTTGTTGGTAAAAAGGTAATAATGTTTTGTTCGTATTTATCTTAGCCTGTAAAAATTTAATTCATTTATATTCCAAAAATCTAGTTCTATTTGATTAGTAACAGAGAATACATCTCAGAAGTTTAGGTCTGACGTTAGGCTTTTTAAAACTTTTGCAAAAATGCATTAAGAACTAAAATCGTAACGATTCATTCATTAGACTTAATTAGTAGCTATCATCATAGTTAATTTTAATAGAAAAAAATAATTCAAATTTTCAGCATAACACTTTATTATTTTTTCAAGTATAGCTACTGTTTGTTTAAAACAAAATATAAAACTAAAATAAATCGGATTTTTGTGACAATGTTTCATTAAGTAATAACAGTTTATAAAACTAGTTTCAAATTTTTTATTCAAGGTGCGAATGTCCCATAGGATTCACTAATGAAGCTGAATGCACTGATGAAATCAACATGTGCCATTCAAATCCATGTTTTAATCAAGCTACTTGTAATCCTGTAGAAGGCGGCTATTATTGTATCTGCCCTCCTAACTTTACTGGTGTGTTTGTAAAAATATATTTGTAATATTGATGTTAACTTTTTTATTTAATTTTTCTGGTATGTTTGTTGTTCTAAATATTTTTAACGGTTTGTTTAACTCATTAACTGAAAATTACAATTAACTTAGTTTTTTTATTTTATTTACGAGTTGACATATTTCTAAACTATTGTTTTTTAAATTTGATATACGTAATAAAAGCTAACTGTTAAATATTTTTGAAATATTACTACACGTACCATTTTACAACAATACTATTGGTATTTTCTATTTTATATTTATAAGGGCCTAATAAAATTTTAGTTTAGTTTGATAGTTTTTCAACATTAATTTTTCTATTTTAACATAACCTATTTAAAAATCAATTTAAAACACTAATTTAGGCAAGCAATGTGAAGTGGATGTTAGTAAGAGTTCCTGTAGTTCCCATCCCGGTATCTGTAAAGGGGGTAAATGTGCTGATTTGACCGGTGGTGGGTTCGAGTGTCTTTGCAATATGGTAAAATTAAAAGACGAGTTAACATCTTCGTGTGAGCTAAGAAGTCGACAATTCAAAGCTGGGGACTTTCTTATGTTGCCAGGTATTAGCAATCAGTGGCACTTTGATCTTTTTGTCAGGTTGATTTTAGTTTGTTGTATAAAAAAATATTCTTATTTTTTTGTTTCTGTTTTAAGGTTGGTTTAGGGTTTTTTTTTTATATTCTAATTTTAAATAGTATAACATAAAACAATATTTTTCCGTTTTTAAAGTATTGAGAAACACATGTAGTTCCTTCAAGTTTGATTTTTAATATTTGTTAGTGCTTTAGTTAAGTTGAAGTTTTTTTTAGCTTCTTGCTTAGTTAGTTTAAAGTATAAATATTCAACTAATATTTTTTAACTAACCTAAGGTTGATGTAGGAAGATTTGTATGACAACATAAACACATACATTTTGTATAGGTAAAACACTTACGTTGTTATTAAGTCTAATGAAAATAAAATGCTTTTAATTTTTTTTGTAGTTTCATAAAAACTATTTGTCTAAATAGCTGAACTATATTCTTGCTAATAATACTTTTTTGTATTTTCTACATATTATTAAGTTGAATTTTTGTGTACAACGGTATTTTTTATTGTTACATTGTATTAGGATACTTATTCTCTGCTAACACATTCGGCTCGTCTGATAACACATTGTGCTGGTCAGAAATTATGTTTAGCTCGGGATAGCTTTTTCGAGTATTTTTACTAGTATCAGAAGTCTTTTCACTCGTTTGCGCGCGCGTAGCGTGCATAGTAACTAATAAAGAGAGGCTGATAAAGTTTTAGGCTTCTTGTTTTTATAACTCATAGTTTGCTAAGAGCTAAATCTATCGTTACAGGATTACAACAAATGTACACTAAATAAAGTATTGAATTGTTTTTTATATATTTTTTTAAATTAGACCACATTAGAGTTTGACACGTTAGACCACCCTTTTTAATTTTTATGCATTAATTGACAATTAGATCCGTTGCTCTCTTAAGAATGAAACTTTACCAACTAATATATTTTAGCTTTTTGCAAGTTTTAAAAACTAAAGCCGATAAATTGATATGTATAATCAACTGAACCTCAAATTGTTTATGTTCTTCTCAAGTATTAATTTGTTAAAGCATATTTTATATTTATCAACAGTTTTTCGACATTGCAACCAAACGGTTTGATTTTGTATAACGGACGACTTAATCACAAAAACGACTTTTTAGCACTAGAATTAATAGATGGTCAAATTCGGCTCAGTTTTTCCACCGGTCAACACACTTCAGTTGTAGATCCTACATTAGAACTTCAACTAAATGATGGTCAATGGCATACTATACATATAAAGTATTATAATCAGGTATATATTTTCTAAATGTTTAAAATCTAAATTATCTACCAAACTCTTACGTCTTTGTGTTAAAAGTTTGTAACATAAATATTCTTTTGACACATTTTATTGTCAAATTTTTGTAGATTATATTTCTGGATATAAAGTGTTATAGAATTTAGATGATTTGAATTTATTTATTTTATTTCTAATTTTTTTGATTGTTTTATTACAAACTATGATCTTCTAGTTAGGTCATATTAGTTAAATGAAGAAAACAGAAGGACCACATTTAAATATAAACTATAACTTGAACAGAGACTATGAAAATAAATTGAAAAATTATACATTTTAAAACAAATAGAAATTACATGTAAAGATAACTTTAGAACACTTAAAAATTAAATTATAGGCTTTTATTTGGACAAGAAAAGACAAGAACTTTTACTTTAAAAATCATATTATAAGTTAGTATGTTCTGAAAAAAGTTCAAAAAACCTGCAACTAACTTTAAAATGCTTTATAGTCCACCCTGTATAATTTTTCTAAACTATAAAAAGTTTCTGAGACAAATGAATATAAATCTGACATTTTTAGGTTATATTTAAATGAACAATTTTTGTAGTTAAGTTTGAACTAATATGTATACAACGTTTTTGATTTGAAACTAACTTTGCATGCTTTTGGTTTGTTTTAAAAGCAACAATTAGAGTTTTCAACTTGAATTTAAGGAAATAAAATAATGTTTCAAGCAATTTATTTACAAAACAATGTTTCGCCTTGTAGGATTGTTCAGTTATAATAAAATCTTATTCAAAAAGCATAGCTCATATAGAGTAAAAGAGTTTTTAAATTTGTATAATTAAATTTATAAAACAGTTGATGTTGATAGACATATGATTTGTGTTTATTTTTTCTTAATTTATCAAACTTGTCAATCACAAGTTATCTATTGTTTACTTAAGTTTATTTGTAGATATATTATTTTAGTTTCCTAAACTCACGAACTGAAACTACTTTCTGTTTACTCGTTTTTGATTAAGCAAATACTTTTGGACAATTTTGGAACAGTTCTATTTAATTGTTAACTATAAAAGTCGTTCTAAATCTTTTTTTTTACGAAATAACTTATTTAGGTTAATATTAAATTTATAAACAGTTATAATAACAATAAATTATACAGTATCCTTTCTTTGTTACACTAACACATGTTTCTGTGTGTTAACGGATTAACACACTTCAACGAAGCTCTGTAAAAAAAAATAAATACTGTAAGGAAAGAATAGAAGCTAAGGTAGGTATATACATGTGTCCATTAAAAATAAAAACAATTGCTATAGGTTTTTATAGGTTTAATTGTAGATAATTTAATGATAATAAAACATACATAAAGGTTAAGAAATCTAAAATCGAAGTTGAAGAAATATTTCAGTCTTGATAAAACCATATTATTACAGTAAAACTATAAACTATTTATATAGGTTCATTTAAGCTATACAGTGAATTTTCAATTAAAATAAGTTATGTATTTCTCTATATATAATATCATTTAAATTATTTTTCTATCTATAGTACATAAATAATATAGATAAATAAATATTAGTATATAGTTATTTATTTTGTTACTCAAAACAAAGTTTTAAACTAAAGTCATAAAGTGTAAACACATTAGAAACATTATATTATTAAACTGTTCATTTAAAAGCTGTGAGTTATAGATAAACTGGGATTTAAAATTATGTTTTTTATGCTGTAAAGCATAGATAGACCATCTTTAAAATGAAAATATAACTAGGAAAAAAAAACAAAGAGTACAACAACAAACTTACTTTATGTATTTCACCTAATTGCTATAAAGAAAATGTTAAAACTATGTTTAGTTTAGTAGAAACTAAAAAATTACTTCAAGCGCAAATGGCCTTGTTTTAATAATTGTTCTGTACATGTTTACTTTAGAGTTTAGATAGAGGTTACTTAATGACTTATGAAAACGTAACTCTTTTACCAATACAACCTTTTTGACAGAGAAACCAAGGTGAACTACAATATGGGCTTTTAAGTCACAATGGACCTTCAAACAAAAAAGTGGTTGTTTTAACAGTTGACCCGCATAATTGTGACGTCAGAATGAGTCGACAACTTAATCTTAATTGTACAAAAACAGTTGAGCAGTCTGACATTAAAACGTACGTTGCAATAAAGTTATAGCCTGTTAAAATTTTAGTTCCCACACTAGAGTAATAAGAAACAATGTATAATTTTTGGTATTGTTAAAATCTATAGCAGATCATTCATAACCTGATCATATCTACCCCAATTATTTCTAACCTGAGCATTTCTTATCCGATCATTTCTAACCCTATCACTTCTAACCTGATCATTTCTAACCCGATCATTTCTAACGCGATCACTTCTAACCCGATTATTTCTAATTCGACCATTTGTAACCCGATCATATCTAACCCGATCATTTCAAACCCTATCTAAACCAATCACTTCTAATCCGACCAATTCTAACCATACCATTTCTAACTCAATCAGTATCTTTTTTTAACCTTTAGAATTTTTCAATCAGAATTTATTTTTCAAACAAACTATACTTTACAGAAATGTTCTTTGATTTAATTTAGGTTTTCTGTCATAAACAAAACTTAGTGTTTATATTGTTCTACTTTAAATATACTTTTGTTATTAACTTCATTTCAACTTATTATATACTTTCAATTTATTTTCCTCTCTTTGACTTTTTTCTTTATATCAATCTGCTTAAATCGAACTTTTTTTTTGATTATATAAGATTTACTACACGACAATCATTCTAAAATAAAGATAAGTTAAGGTTTTCTTGTTTAACAATTTTTATCTTGAAATAAATTAACTGACAAATAAAAATATCTTTGTTCAACTTTGTTGAATTATTTTTTTAATGTGCTACGCGAACAACGAACCACAAAAGGGTCTATAAATGTTTTTTTTTAATTTCCGTAACATTAAAAAAAGTTTTATTTAGCAATTTTATTTTCTTTTAAGTTCAAACAAAAACATCGTTGTTTGTTAGTGAACTTAGATTTTCTTAATTTGTTAACTAAGTAAGAAGACCCTAAATAAAGACCAAAACTAAAAAAAAAAACAAAAACGACCAATATCCAAAAAAATATTAAGTTTATATAAAAACAAAAACACTGACTATTGTAGTTAATTCACTGAAAAATATTGAAAAGAAAATTAGTAAAAATTTATATGTAATTTTTGAGATATGCTATGAAGACTAAAAAATGCTAAAATGTCCCACTTTTTCTATGGGTTAATTACCGACCGAATAAATCCGAAATTGAAAAAACTAATTTGTTTTAGCTGTATCATTTAGCTATTAAGTTTTGTAAAAAATATACTTTAAGGACAAAGAAACTGTTGTGTGTAGAAAATTTTAAGTCAAGAAAAATATCTTAAATTTCCGTAATCTTAAAATTAATAAACTGTTTAAAAAATTTACTTTTTTTTGCTTTGTAGGGTTTTTAAAGTAAGCTGTTTTAACTACATTTAAGTTAAATCTTTTTCTCAATTACATAGCTAGAATATTTTTAACGTTAATGTAAAAAGTTTTCTTAAGTTAAACCTTTGCAAATTTAATTGTCGGATACAAAGATCTTCATATTACAGTCTATAAGTTATGTTGTAAGTCTAGTGCAAACGTTGTACAGTTGTTTACTAATCTATTACTACATTAAAGTCAGCTAGTTTCCATTTTCAGCTTTAAAACGTTAAAAACAGCTTAAAGTGTTCTACAACTTGCACAGACCTATTTTGATAATGGAATTAAAACAAACATTAGGCAAACCTGAACATTTTCGTTTATTTATTAAAAAATCCTAATTTTTAGAAATAAGAAATCTTTATAAATAAAACCTTTAGAACAGTTATGTCTTTTAACAAACCGAAAAAGTATGCAATGTCGACCGGCCGCCTACCTTTTTTTTCATTAATAAATATCTGCATAAACCTAGAGCGAAAAAAATCAATGACACTTAAACAGACTTACAACACGTGCGAAGATGATCAAATGTTTTCTAGTTAATCTTTTTTTTTTTAATTAAATCTACACAATATATGAAAAGCATCATCATTTGATTCACTTCATTGTTTTAAGTACAACTAAATTAAAACTTATATTGATATATTTATTTTTTTTAAATTACTTTATGTAAAAGAGTCAAAAAACGTAAGCACAAACGATATAACAAAGAAAAAAACTATATAAAAACAAAAAATACTTATAGTTAAACTAATTAGAATTCCGAGCAACATATTGTAAAAACTCTTTTTTATAAAGTAAATGTAGTTCTAAAAAAAATTATATCAACTTAAATACTAATTCAGATACAAAGATTTTCATACTACAGTCTATAAGCTTTGTTGTAAGTTACAGGTCAAGTCAGGTTAGATAGGGTTAGAAATAATTAGGTTAGATATGATCGGTGAGAAGTGCTCGGGTTAGAAATGATCGGGTTAGAAATGATCGGGTTAGAAATGATCGGGTTAGAAGTGATCGAGTTAGAAATTATCGGGTTAGAAATGATCGCAAGTTAGAAATAATAGTAAACCGTTGAAATCTATTATTATTTTTAATCCATTTATAAATTCATCTATCTATTAAAATTATAAATATTTCATGCGTCTGTGTCGAAAAAAGATAATTTTAAAAAACTACTTTTAAAAATTATACTAAAATAAATTAAATTTTTTAAATGTTAATGACTTATTTAGTATTACTTTAATTTATTAATAGTAGTTTTTTCAAAGAGTCTTTAAAAGTTATTGAGTAATAAGAGTGAAGTAAGTTTACTTCATATTTAATACAAGTTAGTTATTCCAAATAGAGGGATTTCATCAAGAAGATTTAATGCAACTATAACATTGTACCACGAAAATAAAAAGCTCTTTAGATGTCTGTATTCTTGTATGATATTAGAAAGTTTTACTCAGTCGAATCAGTAAAGATACTGTAAAAAAAGCAGGAATTTTATTGATTTTAAATATCAAAACATTTTTTAATATTTTTCTCATGTGTTTAATTTTTTTTTTAACTTAAATAACAATCAAGTAGAACTTAAACTCTCATTTGTTGTATATAAACTATTGTGTTAAACAACTAAGGTAGGTTGTATGTAAATATTTACTTTAGTTTGTTGTTACAACCCTTTAAAAGTAACATTAGGATTGCTAATGCTCGTAAAATGTTTTTAAAGCCCAAATGAATGTCACATAAAAACGTGAGTTAAAGTAAAAATGTTAATTCTAATGTTTGTTCTGTATAAATTTTTCGTAAATTTTTTATGTGTTATTTTGAAATTTAAAGAAACTTTGTTTCAAAATGCTTCATTATTGCAAATTCACTTTTTTTTGGTTGAATACCCGACTGTGTTTTATTATACTTCTAAAGTTTGTATTGTTTTTTTAAACATATTGTAAACCTATCAATTCAAAATATTACACGCTCAATAAAAACGTAAGAATTTATTTAGTTTTTCTTGTTTTTTTAAGATTAAACAATACATTTTAAGACAGAACACGCTTTCAAAAGCACTTATGTTCAAAGTGCAAACCGTTTTTACTATAATGTTTTCGTTCGAAGCGAACGTAATATTATTATTCAATTTCTTAAAACAACTTTCTATGAAACTCTTTTCCACTTATTTTAATTAAAATTGCTCTTTTTTTTGTAAACTAATAACTTTTTTAGTAATTTTGTTATTTACTTATTAACTTAAGAAATCAGTCTGTATTTTAGTGTTTATTACGCATAAACTAAAATAGTTGTAGAAATAAACACTAAAAAAATTTTATTTTTATTATAAAAAACAAAAATCGCTTTTGATAATTTTTGAAAAAGTGATCAAACTCGCTAAAAAAGCTTTGTTTACTGATGGACATTAATTTTAACTTAATACAGCTTTGATTTTGAGCTTACTAGTGATCAATACTATTACAAAACCAAGTGTCATTTAATTAGAAGTTTTTATTAAATAAATAACATAGATTAACTTTACCATTTCCTGAACTTGATAGTAATTAGTTTTGTCAGCTGAATGTTGTTTTGTTTAGCTGCTTGTTTTTTTGTTAAATGATATATAAGCTAATTGCTTTTATTTTAAAGTTTTTTAGTGAGTTGAATTTTAATTTTAAAAAGTATAATTTTTATAACTTTAAAAATGATTATTTTAAGTCCAAAAGTATGTAACAGTATAATATTTTGTTATTATATTAGTATTTTTATGGAAATAACATTCTAGAATACTTTTCAAATCGTTTAAAAAATTATCCAGTAAATAATGAACCATTTTATATTTTGAGTATAAAAAAATCTGTTGAAATATTTTTTTCTTCCTATTTAGCATAAATTCCAGTTCTTAAAATAATGAAAATATATTTTATAGATCGCTGGATTTAACTTCACCTCTAATATTAGGAGGAGTTCCAAATCTTCCCGAACAGTTTCAGGTGAGAAGCAAAAGTTTTATTGGATGTCTCCGAGATTTGATTATTGATGGACAAAGGAGTGATTTGTCCTCCTACATAGCTAATCAAGGTTCGATAGAGGGATGTTCTTCAATGAATGATCATTGTAATAAAAAATGTTCGAACGGTGGTATATGTGTTAACAAGTTTGATGGATTTGAGTGCAGCTGTAAAGACGGTACTTCTGGAGAAAAGTTATTATTACCTTTATACTTACCTACAGCCTTAAAGTTTTTTTACAGAATACTTTCAAAGTTTTTTGGTTAGCTGTAAAATTTTTTTAAAAAGATTTTAAAACTCTGTTTTAAATTATCAATTTTTTTTAGTATATCTAGTATAGACAAGTTAGTTTGACTTTTAAACTTACCTTAAGCGTTAAAATTTTATACAGAATATTTCCAATATTTCTTGATTAGCTGTAAAATTTATTTTAAAAGATTAAAAAAAACTTTTTTTTAAATTTTCAATAAATAATTTTTTTTTAATAGCTTTTCAAATTTTCAATGACGGATCTAGTTGATTTTTAGTACCTGAGCTGAATTACTATTAAATGAATTTTAAACTTTTAAAAACCATATAAGTTGTAAATAAACTAATAGATTTAAAATTTAATACATTTTTTATTAATCAAATATAAATTATAAGTGAATTCAGTTTGTTCAAAGTAATTAAAGAGCATCGATTTATCAATCAATTTAATTAACTATGTTTTTACGCTTTAAGTTCATTCTTTTAAACTGTTGTTATTCTTGCTTGAGTCTTTTTTGTTGGTTTATAGCTTTGCTTAGCTCGTTTGTGCTAAATATTTTTCACCTGTGTTAAAAGGTTTCAAGCATTTTAATTTACTACTTATTGTAAATAACTAGGCATTCTTAAGACTTTGGTTAAATTATAGCTTATATTAAGTGAATGATTATTTTTATTATACGAATAATGACCAAGTATATGATCACAGTTGTGAACGTCGTGGGGTTGTTAAACGACTGTTTGGTCATGGCTATTTCAAGTACAGTTTAATAAGTACTTTGCCCATGTTATTTCTACCGTTCCAATTAAAATCATCATTTAAAACCTTTCAAGATGATGGAACTGTTATGTTTTTTCAAGCAACTACCTTGAACAACATTTACGTTCATACCGAAATAAAAGTAAAGTCGTTTTGTTTGTTATATAAAACTTTTTTATTTCCAAAAATCATAACTCTTAGTGTTTTAATATTATATTTTATGTTAAAAAAGCAAGAGTTTCTGTTTATATAAAATTTTTTAACATACTTAAAGTAATAAAAAGTTACATGTCGTAATGCCGAATTTTCATGAAAGTCATTATACAAATTTAAAATCAAATGTTTATAATCTTTTTTAATATCTATATTTAAAATATTAAACTTATCAGTATAAACTTTTAGTTTTTTATAACTAAAATTTAAGCCTAGTTGATTTATTTTGTCTAATTATTATGCAGCTGTTTTTTCCTTAATGTACAAAATATAACTTTTTTGTCAACTGGTATTTTGTACATTTCAAAAACTATTTTGTTTTAAAGCAAAAGTATTTATTTTATAAAATTATATTTAGCTTTCCCAAGGCAAGTTATGGTATGAGATATATGATGGGACAAAAATTTTTAACATAAAATCGAATAAAATTTTATTAAACAATGGACAATGGCATACTATACATTTTGATTGGCTGAAAAACGATGACTTAATAACTGTAATTATGGACATTGATTATGGAAAAGAAATTGTAAGATTTTTTTTTTTTGCTCGATTAATATTAAGTATTTTAACTATTAAAATTTTAGGTTAGTAAAGTATTTTCATCGGAAAATTGGCTTGGTAAAGTTATTGTGAAAACAATAAGCATCGGTGGCAAGTCCAGTAGAAAAAATTTCGAAACTATTGCCGGCTGTTTTCAAGTCAGTTTGTAGTTATTAATAAATAATATTTTAAAAATATTGGATCTCAATCTCCTTTTTTTAGTTCATAATCTTAATTTACTTAAAAACAGATTTGGTTTATATTTAATTACTGTCTAAATCTAAAACATACATACCAGTTTTAAATAAAAAAGTATTTAAGTTGCTACAGTACGTTTTTTTATAATAAAAAGTAAACTCATTTGAAAAACTTCAGTTAAATAACTATTTTTGTTAAATAAGACAAACTGTATATATTTTAATCTTTTTGGCCAAGTAAAAAACAAAACGGTTTTAGCGATTTTTTCACTAAAACTAAAGTGTCAAGTACACTTAAAAAGCGCTTGGCTATTCTTACATAAAACTCAAGCCTTTACAATGCATCTGGTACTTGCTTCGTATTACTAATTCTTTGTTGATTAAATTAGCACTTGAAACTGTTTTTTTTTTTATTAAAAAAATAAAATTTTAGTGTCAATTTTTTTAACCTAAACATAATTTATTAAAAAATACACCAGTTTATTTTAATAATTGTCTAGTTTTAGTTTAGTGGAAATTTGAAACCTTATAAATTCTATTTTTAAGTTTTAAATTGTGCTTTATTATTTTGTAAAAATTATTAGAAAAAAAACTAGTATTTTGATTTTATTCTTAATATAAAATAAGCACAGTTTGATTAAATTACTGTGTGTTAATGCATTTTGGCATAAAAGTTTGGAATTAAATAGTATATAAATTAACATTTACATTTGTAATCGGTAAAACATGAAAAGTCAAAAGGATTTGTGACAATATTTTTAGTAAACTTTTGAGTTTCAATTTATATTTGATTGATATTGTTTACTACATAACTAGAAATCGGAGAACTACGTGTCATAAAAAATATTTTTTATTTTCAAATACTTTTATTAACTTTGAAATCGTTTTTAATGGTTTTTGTAACGTTCGGTAAAAAACCAGTGTTTATACTACTGTAAGATTATAAAATTTATGATATGTAATTTCTGATTCTACATACTGTAAACCATAATCATATCATATTAGAATTTTTTTTATTAGACTATAAAGTGGAACTCATTTAATGCTATTTTGACACAAAATTTAGAAAAACAAAAGAACAAATAATGTTACGTATTACTTACTAAACACAAAATCATGTACTCGTATGCACGTATTTTTTTAAGTTCAAATCTAAAACGCTGTTTAATACTTAAAAACTTGTGTAGCACCAATTTTTACACAATTATTTTATAAACGGTAGTTTAAAGTTGTTAGTTCAAATGTAGTAATTTTTACATGCAAAATTTTAACTGACTCAATAAATTACTGTTTTTACGCATGAGTTAATGTCATAATGATATAGCTTTTTATCAAAGCAACATGAGCTACACAAAGTGTTGCGCGCGCCGCTTTGTCGTTTAAAATATCTTTTGATGCTGCTATCTCACACTTCAACTTTTATTTGATCGTCCAATAGTAAAATGTTTGTTTTCTAGTTTATGAACACAACGTGCTATTCACTTGTTAGTAAAAAAAAATTTATATGGGCTGAATAGTTTTCCTATAACGTATAACATAATGCTATATAAGTATATTTTAAACGTTTTTTTTAATACAGAACGTGATATTGAAAGTGGACAAAACATATCTTTTCAAGTTGTTAGACAATGTTGTTCCTACTAAGGGTGCTAAGTTTTCATCTAAATGCAGTAGTCATGACACTTGTCCATTACAAAATACTTGCTCGGTGGGGAGTTATTGCGTGTCAACTTGGGCTAATTATTTTTGCAAGTGCAAAAAAGGTTATTCAATCTAATAAAAATTGTTTAAATATAAACATAATTTTTTATTGAAAATCATTTACTTAACAAATTTAATTTTTGCCGCTTATAGAAAAAATATTTAGCGTTTAGAAGATAACTTTTAATTGTATATTTGTTTTATGCATAAGAGTTAAACTTTTTGAACTTTCTATTTTTGTCTGAAGTTTTCTTTACTTTATTTTTTTTTTACTATCTTTATTGTACAGTTTAAAGTGCTAAATACTTTATAACATTTTCTTTTATAAAAAAAAATTCATAGGATACGTTGGATCTAACTGTACTTCAGTCTGTGACTTCAATCCATGTTTTAAAAATTCTGTATGCAAATTAGACAAAGATAAAGTTCATGGGTACAGATGCGAGTGCAAGGCTGGCTACACTGGTGAAAATTGTCAGTTTAAATTATCAGGAAGATGCCCAACAGGTTGGTATGGTCAAGACGGGATGTGTGCCCCTTGCAAGTGTTCTACTTCTAAACATTATGACCTTATATGCCACTCTTTAACCGGTGCCTGTCATTGTAAAGTAAGTATAACTTAAAAAGAAAATGTAAGTTTTTAATTATTGATTCTATATACTGAATAAAAGATAAATTTTCACGCAGAAAAACTTTTACTACAAGTCTGCTACTAACTCTTGTCATCCCTGTGATTGCTACAGTCCTGGTTCATTAAGTAGAAGCTGTAGTAATGAATTAGGAAAGTGTTTTTGCAAAAAAAATGTTTATGGAAACAAATGTGATAACTGCTCGTATGCTTTCGCTGAGGTTTAAAATTTTTAGTTTTTGTGGAATGTAATATTTTTATGTGAATTATTAATTTTTTTTAAACTCTAACTATAAGACCCTTTTTCTTAAAGGACTGTTTTTTATTATGTTTATTTTTAAATAAGTTTCTCTTTAATTACTTTATATATATTTTAATAGCTTAGCTTTCGTTCAGATATATTAAAGTAAAGTTTTCATGTTTTTATTACATTATTGTCCTATCTTAAGCAAAAACTTAAAGAATAAAGTTTCAAAATTTTATCAAAAACTCTTTTTTTAACTTCTTTTTGTTTTAGATTGGAAAAAACGGATGCAAAGTTCTTGATGGAGTAAACATGTGTCCTGAAAACCGGCGTCAGGGTATTGTGTGGTCAAGAACTAGAGTTGGACAAGCTGATTACAGTAGTTGTCCTGAAGATACCGTCGGTAAAGCAATAAGAGAATGTAGGAAAAATGGATGGCTAGAACCAACATTTACAAATTGTACAAACAAAAAATACTCTTCTTTTGAATCGTTTACAACCAGTTATGAGAATAAAAACATATATTTAAGTCAAAAATTGTTAGTTTTACTCACTTCAATTATTATTTTTTTAACAGTGAAAATAGAACGTTTTAGTTGTAAGGTTATTTGATAATTAAGTGTTTTTTTACCTTTTGAGTGATTTTTAAACAATATTTTTACTCTATATTTAGACTTATGTTTAATAATGAATTAAATCTTTATTTACAAAATACTCACTCTTTTTGCACTGGTCTAAAACCATTTATTTGTCCAAAACTTTGAATTTTTTTTTGAAAAATTAAAAACTCTATCACTAATATATGTTTAATATTTTTTTCTTATTCTAATAAATATGTAATAAACATATATTAGTATTCTATAAGTTTTGCTTTTAAATACTATTATATAAATAGTATTGATTTAGTTTTTACTAATAAAAAAAGTATTTGTAAATGTAACATTGAGCGTTTACGTTTCAGTCTTGCAAACTTGGCAATGAAAATCAGAGTGATAACTGAATCAACGCAGAAGTTTTACGCTAACGATATTGAAATTTCTTCAAATCTTATCAGTTTGTTACTGAAACATGAATGCTTGCAGTCTGGTTTCGGTTTAGCAATGGCTCGTGAGACTTCTTTTACAGGTTAATTTTGTAACTGCTCTGCTTTTAAACTGTTTAGGACTTACTTGATCGATGGTCTAATAGTTTTTTCACCTAATTTACAAATATATTAATGAAGTTTAGTTTTAGGGTATATTTATTAAAAAAATTTATCAGAAGTAGTTTATAACAAGTGTATCACAAATAGATTCTTGTAATTTACTTTTTATTTTGTCTTTAAGATTAATACGAACTTTAATTTATAAAAAAAAATACCATATTAAACGTTTTAAAACCTTTTTTCTTTGAATAATAAAAGCTAACCAAAATTACATAACTGATAAACAAATTTTAAATGTTAGTAGTTAAATAAAAACATTAATGAAAAGTTTTGTTATTCATAGTCGAGCTTAAAAAGAAAAATGTTATTAAAAAAAGGAGGTTATTTGTAAAATCAGTTTATTTACATTTATGGTTTTATAGCAGCTACTAGCGGAACTTAATTTTTAATATTTTATATTTAGATATTAAACTTAACATGATTTTTATATCTTAATCAGTTCTCAATAACATTTCTTAAGTTAAATTAATAAAAATTACTCTATAAAAAAGTTTTTCAATAGTTTTAAATTATATTTTAGATTATTGCCGCTATAAAAAAATTAGAAATTTTTGAACGATTATGATTGTTGTAACTTTTACAAAAAAAATTAGTACATATTAAACTTATTTTACTATTCATAACGTTTTTAAAAGTATGTTTGATCTATATTTTATACAAACTAATATTTAAAAAATTACTATTATTAAAAGTTTCAAACCGAGAAAATAGTTATATTTGACTAGTTTGCTGTTTTTATTGCACTTACTTTGAAATAAATGAAGTTTTCGAAAACCATTTGCAATTTTAAATCTCTAAATATTTACAGGGTTCCCACTTCCCTATAAATCTCTATAATTTTCGTAGAAATCCCTAGAAATTTGCAATATTCTGAAAAATCCTATAAATCCCTAGACAAAATTTAAAAATATGTGAAAATCACTATAAATTACGTTTTTTTTTTGGTTGGTGATTGAAATTAGAAAGCCAAAACAGTGACACCGCGTGGTGAAAATAAGTAAAAAAGTATTAATTATTTTTAAATCTAAGTATTTGCAGTCTCCGTACAAACTATGACTCTATGGTACCACCCCTAGCGAATAAAATTTTTTTCATTAATATTAAGTACAATTTATCTGAAGTTTGCTAATTGAACTAAAATTAGAGCTCAAACACCTTCGAACTTTCGTAAAACTCTATAAAGACTGTGCTTATAAACAGTTTATGACATGTTTTACTTTACGTACCTCAAAAATATGATCGTAACGTTTAAAGTCCTTTTTTTTTTTTTGATAGTATCCCTATAAATATGCTATATTTTATGGATTTCCCTAAAAATTTTTGGAAATTTTAGTGGGAACCCTGTATCTAATTTTAAAAAACTTATTTAATATGTAATTCTTTTTAAGTTACATTCAATTTATTTATCAAAAGTAAAACTGCTTAGAATATTTTTTAAAATTTCACTTGATTATGGCTTAGTTTTAGAAGGTAATAAAAGGTAAGGCTATTCAAGCTAAATTAAAAAACTTAAAATAATCTAATGAATTTAAAACAAAGCTATTTTCCATTTGCTGCTACTTGTGTGTTTATTTTTGGCGTATTTGTTCAATTAGCATCGGATCTAATTTTTAAAACTCACATTGAGCACACCTCTTATAAACATTGAAGATATCCTATTCTCAATATTTGAGTTTAACACGGTAAACATTCATACAAATGATCGAAAATAGCTCTAAGCTTTTTTGTCCTTCACAGTTAGCAACTCTTCCAAACATTTGAAGTGATGTCTATGTTTTGTAGGAAATGCTTTGATTTTAAGAGCAGATATTTTTGTATATGACATTTCGTCAAACATTTCTGAACACTTTTATTCAGACACTTAATATTCAGACACTTTTTTGGTGATGTATGCTGGTATTATTAAAAAAAAACACTACTAATTGGTTTTTGTAATTTTAACGAATAATATCATAAAGTTAATCAATTTCAGAGTTGTTGCCAGTATTCGTTTTTTGTTCTTGTTTAAAAGTTAAAATTTTGATTTTATGGCTTTCGAGAAAGTTATTTATTTAAGTTCATATTATTTGCTCTGCATATTAATTTTTAAACAATACTTTTGTAATTTTGAAAAGTTCTTTTTGAAATCGACAAAGCTCATACATAACTCCCATACTTGTGTATTGCATTAGCATTCAGGTTAAACTAAAAGCAAGTGTTCAGAAATGTTCAGAAATATTTGACGAAAATGTCATATACAAGTATACCTGCTCTGTAGACCAGCGCATGTATCACATAGAATAGAAATAGACATGGCATCAAATGTTTTGCTGATTGTAAAGGACAAGACAAGCGTAGTGATATTTTTTATCATTTGCATAAATGTTTACCGTATCAGATATCAAAAATTGAGAATAATTTCAAGGTTCTTAAAAGGTGTGCCTGAGGTAAGGTTTATAGTCTAGAATTGATGCTAATAAAACAAGAAGTATAAAAGTTAAACACACTAGTAGCAGCAAAAAAAAAAAAACTTTTTTGAAAATCAATTAGATAACTTTAGTTTGACTTTTTAACTTTGCTTTTTAACTTTGGTTTGTACAGCTTGCTTTTTATAACCTTGTATAAGTAAGTTTTAAACAGTTTTACTTTTTATTTTAGTTTTGATAAGGAGTTGAATATCAATTCAAAAAGCTTTAGGTACTAATAACATTTCTCAAATGACAAGTGTAGTGTTTTTAAGCTGCAAACAGTTTTTGAATACAACAAAATCCTTTCCGACAATAAAACAACGGAAGTTAATTTTTTATACATTACCAAAGGTGATTTAGTTCGAGCAACATCTGCTATCATTTCAAACAAAACACAACGCTTCTGGAAAATGGAAAATCCGAGCACGGGTTTGTCAGCCCCGTACCTAATTAAGAATTGGCAAAACTATATTAGTACACTCGTTGAAAACGCTGAAAAAGTACATTTAGACAGGGCTAAATATATTTCGTCTGAAAACATTTTGTTTTCATTAGACACATTAGGCAAGAACGACGGTTAGTTTTTGTTTTAACCATTTTAGCAAGTAGCAATAACTATATTTTTTACCTACAACTCAAAATTTTGTTTTTGTTTATTTGTTTACTTTTTTTATAGCATTTAGAGTTTAAGATTTTATTTTAACAAAAACAAAACTTTGTTTAGAATTAACTATAAAGTATTGTCCGTTTGTAAAAACCAAGTAATTGATTTTACCTATAATTAATTTTAGTATTTGCTATTTTTAATGCTTTTTTGCCAATAATAAAGTATCTTTGTATAGATTTTGTATTTTGATAAAAAATTTTTGAATATTACTATAATGATAACACATTTAATGCACTTTATTATTTCCTTTGAAAAATATTTTAAAGTTTACGAAGCTTAAAACTCACGTAAATATTAGCTGCTACGTACACAAATTAAAAGCTTAATGCTTTAATTTATTTGATTAACACGTGTTTACTAATCGTAAATTTTAATAGTTAAAAATTCATAAAAATAAACATGAAGCTAAGTAGCAGCGAAATTTTCTCGATACAGTTTTTTTTTTATTGTAATCTACGTGGTTACACAAATTTAAATTGTAAAACTTAAGTTCAATATTCATATTTCCAGAAAAAATGTTTTCAGTTCCAAACGATATGTTGCTTGGTGGAGTTTATATGAAGCTACCAAACACTTTATTTATTAAAAATAAAACGAAAAAGACTAAAAAAAGAAGTCTGCGTTCTGGTGAACTTTTTTGTAAGATCTTTATATTAATCAACTATTTAAATTTAGAAACATGAACTCCTTAAAACACTGTGTCAATAATTGTTCATATTCTAACTAAATGAGTAAGTATACTCATTAAACTAATAAACTTATATATAAAATACTTACATCTTTTTAAATTTTTTTTTGTGTTACAGCAAATTCAATCGTAGTTGGAATAATGTCGTTTAAAACATTAAAAGACATTTTTCCATTATCATTTGAAGTGAGTCAATCAGTAAGAATACCAAAAAGGTTAAAAAAAAAGTTTTTTTAGATTTACTTCAGATCGTTTTTTAGATGATTTTTTTCTAGAGTTTAAGAATTAATTGCTAAAATAGTATGTTCGTAAAATGGAACTACGTAAAATATATTTTAACTTTAATATAGTTTTTGAACATTTAGGCCAACCGTCAACAGCGAATTGATAAGCTTTGTAGTGAAATATCGAGGAAAATCATTTAAGTATATGAGCGAAGAAGATCGTACATTTGTTAGTAAAGTGTATGACGAAAAGGGATTTATGCGTGAAATACCTCGTAATGATGATCCAATACAAATAAGTTTAAAATTGATAAAACCTGAAAATATAGTTGATCCGTTGTGTGTTATGTGGAATTTTTCAGATAATGTTAGGTAATCATTGTTTTATTAGTTATTTAGTATGTTTTTATGTAGAAGTAAAAATAAATTAAAATTTTATTTTATACATATACTTATGAAACTGGTTTTTACCTTACACAAAGTTAAGGTTTTTCATAAACTTTAACAATTTAGATTTGTTGATAAATTTTATTAGTTATTTCTGCATGAACGTATAACTAAATTTACACTTTGATTGATGATATTTTTGTTTTAGTATGTTGCTTACTATTTATTGAGAATGACTTTTGTAAATACTTTTAAAATTAGAACTTCACTAAATTCGATTGGGGGTTGGTCTCAGGATGGTTGCATTTATTCACATTCAAACAAAACACATGTTATTTGTAACTGCTACATGAATGGTACAATTGCTGTAATTACTGAAAAAGAAATCACTAGGTACATTTTAAACAGTTTTTATCAATTATGTTTAAAGAGTTACACTGTTACTTTATCCATCTTAATACGTTTTGAAAATTAGTATAACTGTTTTTTCTGAAATTTTTTTTTTAATAGCTGTAGTGTTTTTGTTCTTAGTCATTTATTTGTTTTACATCCTTTCTCGATCAATTTTATTAACAGCTTTGACCACGTTCTTATATATTTTAGTTTAATATTGTTAATAAAATTAATTTTATAATATTTTTCATGATAAAAAAGATATGTTTATTAAAGTATTAACAATAATTTACACAGTACTTTTCTTTATCTATGTGATATATAATTCTCTCTTTTAAACAATTATCACAGTTCCACGGAATTCTGTAAAAAAATTATAAAATATAAAGAAGATTAAAATGTGTATTTACTAAAATATAAGCCATAATTAATTGTAGATTAATAATTAATAGTAGATATAGTACATGTTAATCACTAACATTGTAAATGGAGTAAATCAATAAACTTCAATTAATAAATTTAAACTAATAATACTATGAAAGTTGTATGTGGATTGTATAGTACAACTTAAACTGTAGTGCTTATAAAAACTATACGTTTATTATTTTATACATGTAAAATTATTAATTATCATATTTGAAACTATTCAAGTTTGGAGTAGTATGTACAGTACAGTTATAACATTAATAGGAACTAACGTCAAATTGAAACAAAAGTAAAACAAAATAAAATGCAAAATAAACTACACTCACGTTAAAAGTTTCAAAAAGTGAGTAAAAAATTAAAACAGATGATAAGATATTTTTTAATATACATTACGTCACGATATTGTACTCGAAAATATACTAAAAATTATGGACAGACACATATCGTTATATGCTTATAAAATTTGTATTTAAAAACTAGTTAAAAATTTGTAATTAAATCAATCTGAGTGTATAATAATGTATAAATGGTTTATACTTAATTTTAGTGTAAAGCAACGAGGCAACTAAGTGTTAAATATATGACTAAAGTAGAAAAAAAACTTTATGTTAAGCTTTAAAGCGAAAAAAAAATCAGTTAAATGAAGAAAAGTACTGTGAAAATCGTTATTATTATTATTGTATATTCCAACGAACTTGTTTCGTTAGAATCTGTATTAACAAAATTTTAGCAAGTAATTTTGAAAATTTACCATAAAACTAGTTTTTCTAATATTTAAATATGTTGCCAGGGTTGCTAAAAAACCTGGAAACCTAAAACTTGACAATTTAGGCTAAACAACCTGGAATTAAACATGTTAAGTAGTAAAATTTCGATTTGACACAAAAAAAATCTATCATATAGATAAAAAACAGATTTAGACTAGAAATTTAGACTTAGATAGAAATTTTTTATTATAAAACACATTTAAACTAGCTTTAAAGTATCTTTCAATGTTTTTATACTATTTAACACAGTTTCTTACCTTAAACTTAACTTTAAACTAAAAATAGACCTTAAAATGTACCTGGAGAAAATTTTTAAAACCTGGAGAAAATTAGCCCAAAACATTTGGCAACCCTGTAATTAAAGTTTTTTTTCATTTTGTAAAAGTTATTAAGGTTTTGTTTTATGATGTAAACAACAAACAGTGTTTTGAAAAAGTCTTCTGTATCAGCCCCGGTTACAATAGTTATTAGCCTGTCCATCGTCATGTTATTGGTAGTCGTGTTGGCACAAATCTGCTTATCAGCTGTTAGATCTGTCCGTTCTATTGTGAACAGAAATCTTGTTGTTGCTTATTCCTTTGCTAACATACTGTTTCTCGTCGGAATACAGGTTATTATTTATTAAACATATTGTATTTTTTTACTAATAAGTAAACCTAATACATTTGTAAATATAAAACTTTTTATAATTTAATAGTCATTTAACTTAATTTTTTACAAACAACCTAATGTTTATTTTTATCAAAACAAACATATATATTTGGTGTTAACAGAAAGAGAAACATAAATTACTGATCTTTGGCAGCATTTATTAGTATTTTTGACGTTTGAAAATTTTCATCTCCTAAAAAGTTCTCCACAAACCTTGGAAAACGATCCTTAATTATTGTCTAAAAATGACGCGTTATTTGACCGATACAGGTCCTGTCACAAAAACAAGCAAATTTGTTAATTTATGTAAAATAATTTTTTTCACATAGTTTTATATTTGATTCCTTCTCGTCGAGACCTATACAAAGATTACTCTTGGTATTGCATAGCAAGTAGATTATGCGATCGATGTAACTTTTTTCTCCATTAATAGAGTTTACTTCCTCTTGCATATGGTAGCTATAAAACCAAGTTACATTTTTCAGGTCCATAAGGCAAATTTTTATTTTCAGACACACTCTCTGCTTGGAATTTAACTTCTCTTTAAATAAGAAACTCTGGGTATCCATGCATACTACAGGGTATCAAAATAAAAGTTGAAGACTTGAAATTTTATAAATTTTGAAAAAACCTGGAACTTTGAACAAAATTCAATAAAAAACTTTAAAAAACCTGAAATTTCGAACTAATTTTTACATGTAAAGTAACGAAATTTCGATTAGATACAAAAAATCTACCCTTAAGATTTAAAGTTTTTGTATTGTTTAAATATTTTTTCATTAAAAAAACATTTAAAGTAGCTTTACAGTATCTTTTTAATGTTGTTATACTGTTTAGAACAGTTTTGAAACCTAAGTTAAACTTTATACTAAAAATGGACTATAAAACTAGTTTTTTAAAACCTGGAAGAAATTTACAAAAAATATAACTAAACTCTGATACTAATAACTGTTTTTTTGTTTTATTTATCTCTCCTCAGGTAAGTTAGGAGAACAGATCATATGCACTCAGTAGCATAAATTTTTATTAAAATATTTATTTTTTTACTACCAATGGGCTGAAGCTGCAAATACTGGCCAGTTAAATATGTTTTTCAGTTTACCGTAGTCGAAAATCCAATGTATCTTGAATTATAAGGATGTCTAAAAGTTTTAAAATGTTTTTATTTTCCACCTTATAAGTATAGACTATTATTTCGTGTAATATCATTTTCATTTGTTCCGTAGCAGTCTAGTAAAACTTTTATTCTTGGTGGTTAACTATTGTAAATCCAGTTACATATATGTACTGATTCTTATAAATTTCTCGAAAAAACTTAGAAAATAGCTTTTCAACATCAAAAAATGGTGCAAACATTTTTTCATTTGTGCTTCTGATTTTAAGAACAACATTTAAATACGTTTTAACACAATAATTTATTCCACCACAGCGTACAGCGGACTTATATTGGTGCATGGCATCTGCCGTTCTGATTCATTTCTTTGTTTTAAGCAATTTCGCATGGATTGTTGTTGATGTTTTGCATATCTACAGAACGATTACTGAAAGACGTAATGTTAATCACGGACACTCAAGGTTAGATAGTCAACAATATTAACTAATAATATTAATAAACTTTAAACATTCAACAATTTTTTGTATACAGCAATGTAAACTAATAATAAACTTTTTTTTAACAATATTTACCTATCTTATAGATATACTAGGATGTAAATTATATAACAATAAATATTACAGAGTATACTATTTAATTGGGTGGATAATTCCTTCTGTAATAACAGCATTATCTCTTGGACTTGATGCCAAAGGTTTTGGAAATAGCGAATTTTGTTGGATATCTGTTCAAGATTATCTTATTTGGAGTTTTGTTGGTCTGTAAAACTGAATTGATTTTATGTTTGTTTTTGATTTAAATATTCAAGTTCAAAAGTCTAAATTATGGTTGATAAAACTAGTTTTGGTTTTAGCTTAGAAAAACAAAATTATAACTGCAGTATAGAAAAAGAAGAATTCAATAATAAACTGAATTAAAATGTTCTTGTTTATATATCTTTATATCTTAAGTAAAATTTAATAACAAGTTTGCTTCAAATATTCATTTAGTTTTTAAGTCATAACACTTATTACATCACTCAATTTAAAGTTTAAAAGTTGAAAAGTTAGGTTTTACCAAAGGTTTAAGATTATTTAAATTATCAAGGTCAAGTGTCATGTTTATTTACAAGATAGTAAAAATGGTCTGTTTTTCATACAATATTACTACATTGTTATAATTATTTAAAACATAGCTGGTTATTTAGACTACTTATTTCCCAAAATAATAATACATGATGTGAATACAACTTTTCAATTAAGGTTAGAATATTTAGTATAACTATATTTTTAGTTTATAATAAAGTTCTTTATAAACTTTTATTTTGAGTGTATAAAAAAGTTTGAAAGTTAGTTTGCATTTAAAAATTTTACTACTTAATTATTTAGCACATTAAAAACACAGCTTTCATTTAAAAATATTAACATAAAAAGTTCAACTTTTATTCTAAGAGTAAATATAAAGTATTAATTATTATAAATGTCTACTAAGTTTTAACATTTTACTTAACATACAGTGCCAGCTCTATTCTCATTTCTGTGCTACATAATCATCTTTATAAAGTCTGTTGCTTCTTATTTAACTTCAAAGCGGCCTGACATGAATCGTGAAGTCATAAAAGACGATTTCCGTTCAAGTCTCGTTACTGTCGTGATGTCTTACATTACATGGTTTTTCGCCTGTGTCGCCACCAACTTTAACTCATCTTTATATTTCTACTTATATTCTTTTGCAGTGATATCCCTGGTAAGAATATATTTGTTTCGATTTAGTATGATAATGAAATAGTATTTAAATGAAAATAATTTTTTAGAGTGCATCAATATTTGTTCTAAACTTATGGAACAACAAAGAGATGAGAGAAGGTTTCAAAACATATAAGAAAAAAAAGTTAATTAAAAATTCCAGGAATCAGACATTTGAACACCTTTTATCAGTAAGATGTCTTAGTTTATAGTTTTTAAAACTGTATTTTTAATTTTTTTTATATTTAGAACCGAACTCCCGACACCTCGTCAGGAGCTAGCCACATGTTGAAGATTGGTTCAAACCATAATTCAATGGCATTTAACCAAAGATATTACCCCGACAGGCAGCTGGTAAGTTTTACTAAAGATTACCTACTTTTCTTTATTTATTCTCTATTTATTAAGAGTATTATTTAGTTAAGCAAAGTGTTTGAATTTTTTTTTGCTTCCTACGCAATACCAAAGCTAAACTTTTTAAAGTCACCTCACGATGATGACTTGAGCGACGCAGAGAGTTTTTCCTCTCGGAGTAGCATGTCTCTGTCTTCATCTTCAACCTGTACGTCCTCGTCCGAGGCAGAGGAAGAGGAAGTCACTCAGCGGAACACGCTCAGAAATATGCGTAATTGTCGGGTTATTCCCCCTTCCCCGCCACTTACTTCCCAGTCGACGGGAAAACGTAAGAATTTGCGACCCAGGTTCCAAGATGATTTGTTGTCGCCGATTCCTAAAAGTATTTTATTTTGCCCTGTTGTTTGAAAGACTTTTTAAAAGACTGAGTTTGAACAATCTAGTATTGTTTAAACTTGGTTAATTTTTTTTGTTATTGTTAACTATGTAGAAGTCATTTAGATAATTTCACAATTAACTAGTTAATTTATTTTTCGGGATGCATTTTGCATAAATAAAGCAATTCCTAGTTTACAACTTGTTCACAGAAGATCTCTAATTTTAAGATGCGTTGAAGTAATGAAATACTGTTTTTATTTTGCGCATTTTATTTAGAGTAAAGTAAATTATAAGTAGTTTTTTATAGACAAATAAATAAAATTTAGTTTGTTAAAAATAGGTTTTTTAATTAAAAAACAAACATAATTCCCGTTCTTACAGCTCCCGGAATTTCAATCAATGATGAAATTTATAAGCTCACTACAAAACCCGTAATAGCTGTGAGTAATATAAAAGTTCATTCAGAGTAAGTTGTTTTTTACTTATTTAGTTTAAAAAAAAGCTCTTGTATTAAACTCATTAATAAAAATTCTAATTTAAACACATTTTATATTTTTAAAGAGTATGCTTGGTAGTGATTAAAGTTAGTTTTTTCTTGTAAATTCCCATTTTTTAAATACGGTTTTACGACTTAAAATTTTATTTAATTATTAATTCAATATAAGAAATTTAAGCATAGTCTAATTTGATTGCAGATAAAAATAATATTATAATTGTCCTTCAATAATAAACTTTTGAAGACTTTATATGCAATAAACGATATGTATCGATTAAAATTTATGTAAAAAAATATTTTACTTTAAAATAAATAAAGCTTTTTTGTTTTCAAATTAAATTTTTTTTTTTTAAGTATACTTTCGAAATTTTCAGTATGGTGTTTTTAAAAGTTTTCATACATGAGAAAAATAACTCATAAATTTTGACACACCATACGTACGTATATTGTCGCTTGAGAGTACAAAATGTAACAAACATTTATAATTATAGAAAAAATTTAATTTTATTTAAATACTATTTGCAACTTATATTTGTTTAAGAAAAATACTCATTTTCGAGCTATTTATGTTTTTATTTTTCACAATTTTTTCTATAAAAACTGTGTATCCATATCAAGTGATAAACTAAGCTAAAGTTACAATCTGAGTTAAAAATGTCAAGTTTTTTGTTAAGTTATAATGATGAGCAACTGTAAGTTTATAAAAAATCAAAGCGTGCTTAATGTAAATAGGTAATAAGCAAGATTATGTTAATTTGGTGACACGTTCAAAATCCACCCATTCAAATTCGAGAACCGCTTACAGATCGAGGGTAAGGGTTATGGGTAATAGTGATAGTGAAAAATAAGTTAAAAATAAATTTTAAAAATCGGTTGGATTTTGGTAGTATACTGTTAATTTGATTGTGGATTATAATGTTGCTTTTCCATTTTAGTAATACTAAGTGTTGAACTTTCTTTTCTGTTTTCCGACTGTTATTGTTTTTAAAATGTTAAGCTAACTCTGCTTGCATCATTTAAAACTCTAAATTTTCTTACAGTATCAGAGTTCTGAAAGGGTTTTCAATTAAATAGGTGCTCGAGTATTGCATTGTTTTGAAATTTTTACGATAACTTGTTCGAAATACTTGATACGGTGTCTCACCTATATTCAGGGTTACCAAAACTCCTGGAATCCTGGAAAAACCTGGAGTTTGAAAATTTGGACCAAAAAGTTCTGGAAATTTTGAGACACTTTGAAAAAGAAACCTGAGAAAAAACTAGAATTTTAAACAAGAATCACCAATAAACCTGGAATTTTAAGCAATTTTTCCATGTAAAGTAATGAAAATTTGATTAGAAACAAAAAATCTACCATAAAAGTAATTCATTTTGTTATCATAAAACGATTTAAAAAAAAAAACAAGGTTAAAGTAGCTTTACAGTATCTTTTCAAAGTTGTTATACTACTTAAAACAGTTTTTTACCTTAAACTTAATTCAATACTAAAAGTGGACCCAGAAACTTTTACTTTAGAAAACCTTGAAGAAAGTTCTCAAAAATTTTTGGCAACCCTGAATATAACAGATGTCTGACTGAATAAATTAACAATCATAGCATAGTATTCGACCACTTATTTAATAAATTATTTAACCACTTGTTTTCTTTAATAATAATAATTTAAAGTTCAATGCTGTCACACTCTCACGCGGATCTTTTAAGCTAGTTAGACTTTTTTTTAAGAAACTCAGGCTAATTTAATTTTTACTTAAGACTTAAATGAGATTGAGCTCGATCACTTTCTAATTTTTGGTATTTGTTTTAGCTTTTGCCCTAACATTTATAGTTGTTAATTTTTATTGTTGATTTCAATTATTAGCTGGAATTTTCTGCCTTGCGACTAGCACTGCTTTACTATAACATTTAAACTGTTTTGAAGAAAAAATAAAATAGTTTCTTTACTTTAGCTCATAACATTTTGATATATGTTATTTTTGATAAATCTGATTATATATTTATTTTACTTTAATCCGGAGGTCGGCAGGTAGTCGCGGGCCAAACTTCAAACATCAAAATATTTGCGTGCCACAGTCGTAGTTTCAGTTTTTAACCTCTATAGCAGATCCCAAAATACCTAGTCTAATTTTCAAATTTTAGTAAGTTTTACCTAAGAACTTTTTCTTTTGCTCATCATTTTGAACTAGGTGCGGGAGGAGCAGTGGTCAACCTAAAAAAGATTAAAAATTATTATTTTAATGAAAAACTGAAAATTATTATTTTTAAAAACAAACTTTTGTTGTAATTGTAGTAAATTTTTTTACTAAATTATTTTTTTAAAGGATTAAATTTAAGGTGTTTTTTAGTTTCTTGTAAATTTTCCGCATCCCCTAACATACATACTACACGTCGCCACTGCTTCGAACCTCAGAATATCTTGTGTAAGTTAAAAATGTATTTGCGGTAACACTTACATGCTCACGGGCCGCAGGTAGTATCTTTAATGTGCTGTATACCATTTAAATAAAAGCATGCTTTCTGCCCTCACTTTTACCCTTCATGAGCCGCAGCTTGCTGACCCCTTATTTAATCAATGGTATGGTTGTTTATAACTTTTTTTTCAAAACTGACTACTGTTATTTAGAAACTATAAATAAACGCAAAAATTGTTATTTTAACTTTTTGCCCTTTTAATAAATTGAGTGTTTTATAGCCTTGTATAAACTTAGTATGAGCGAGCATATAATTAAAATAATGCTATTTGTGTTTTTTAATTGGATATAATAATATAAAAGTCAAGTAAAAACAACATTTCGGCGGATTCAAATATTTATAGTCTAGTTATTTTTCTGTTAATGTCTTTTTATTAATTTCTAGTTAGTTTTTATAGCTTCAAAGAGTTTCAAACGGTAATTAAATTTACTTTTTTTCAAACTAAATTCCATTAGATTTAAGTTAATTGTACTTAAGTTAAGCAAAAGTTATTTTAGAAATATAATGAGCATTTAGTAAACTAAAATAATTTTTGTGAATTAGTCTATTTTTAATATATTATTTTATGCCTTTTAAAAATATTTGTTATACTATTTTACTTTTATTTGTATATAGGTTGATTCGATAAGTGTTAATTCCATTCATTTTATTAAATAAATTATCTTTGTACATTAAATTAACATTTATTTAACCAATTCAACAGTGAAAGTGACGAAACTTCTTTGTGATGTGAAAAAATAAATTGAAGGAAGAAAAAGTAAAATATCTGAATAAGGAAAGTTTATTGAAGGCTTTGGATCTTTTAGGCTGCGCTAAAGACTGTTGTAGTTATTGATATTTTATCATATTTGCAAAAAATACACAAGTAACTTATTTTTCTGTAAACAAAATTTTTTAATTGCTTATTTTTTATTAGTTATTGAAAGGATATATGGTTGAAAAAGTTCACCTCATTCTAAGTTGTGTTTGTGAATGATGTAACTTGTAATGATTTAAAAGGTTGTCACTTTAAAACTATTAAAATGTTAAATTTATTTTATTAACAAAAATTATGAACGATTATTCACTTAATCAGTGCATTTTTACAGTGGCCAAACAATTAATCAAGTACTTTACTATTTTTTTACGTTTAAGTTTACTCTCAACTGTTTGATAACAGATTCAAAATCATGTTGTTTTGTTGTACGTTTTAATGCATTATTTATATTGATGTAAATTTCATTAGTTAGTAAATTAATGTCGATTGACTGTTGTTGCTAATAAATTTTAGTGTTTTTCCATAACAATAATTTGGGTTACTTTAATTATATCATAGCTTAACTCGGTTTAAGTTAAAACTATTTTAAAAGCATGTAAAAATACTTTTTATATAACTAATACGTAACTATTTTTTATTTAAAATAAAGTTTGATAAAGTTTCATTGAAGATTCTGTTCCAAATGCAACAAAAACTTTTGTAGCTAAGTTAAGAATTATAAACAATTAAAAAATTTGTATATAATGTTATCTTCATATATTAAAGTAACACAAATTCAATATGTTAATCTATAATTACGTTATATATGTAAAAAGTATTCAACTAAAAGTTGTACTAAAATTGTGTATTCGAAATTTAAACAACATTTCAACTTTAAAGTTAACATCAACTTTAAAAACCAAACTTTTACTTTATGGTTGTAATTCTGTAAGTTTTTCTGCATACTTGAATCTTAGTATGAATGGTTTGAAGGTAGTCTGCCTGGTATACTATCAAAATCCACCCGATTTTTTTAAATTTATTTTTCACTATCACTGTTACCCCTAACCCTCGATCGGTAAGTGGTTCTCGATTTGACTGGGTGGATTTTGATCGCGGGTGGATTTTGAACGTGTCCGAGTCTGCCTATTTTATATTAGAAACTGTATATAGGTCAAACTTTAAAAAGTTTTACTAAACAATGGAACACACACTGAAAGACTTGGAAAAAAAATATAGTTAAAACAATTCATGAACATACCGACCAATTTCCTTTAGTAATTAATTTTAAAATTTTCATAAAAAAATCATACCAAAAGAAAAAGCATATAATTTACAATTTTTAAAGTTACCAGTTGGAAATGATTTAGATTTTGTAGAACAATGGTAAATTCAGAAAACTAATTTAAACAATGTGTTCAAATAATAACTCAAAAAATTATAAAGCAATATACAAAGTTTTTGATTTAAGTTCTCTTTTATGGGATTTTTAAATCTTTACTTGCAATTATAATTACAGTAAAGTACCAAATTCAAGTAAGTTTTCTTATTTTTTTAATATATATTAATAAACTATAAATTACAGTGAAATTTTCAACACTTTTACATAATTAAGTAGTATTTTCTAATGAACTTGAACTTTATTTACTATATAAACATATCATAACTAAAAATGTCTTTATTATAATTCTCTAAAAGCAAATAATTGCTAACAGAATTGAAAATTTAAACAGAACTCACTCATTTTCGAAAAAAGTTTATTAATTAATTTCGTTTAGCGCATCCTCAGAATAATATTGCTAAAACTATTAATATCATAGTGTAATTTTAGTTATATACAATAAATTTGAAAAGTCTAGCTAAAAATAGTTACGTCATAAAGTTTAAAAGTCTGTTTAGAATTAGTTTTAAAAATAGAATTGAGTTGTACTAAGCTAATTTGAAGTAATTTATAAGACAAAATTGCTAAAACAAAAACATTTAAAATAGTAAAAATTTTTACCTGAAACTAAGTTAAATAAAAAGCACATTACAAAAACGACAACAATAATACTACTAAGCACGCTATTTATAAAGTTTTAAATTGTAAAAATATCTTGGTTTGCAAATTTTTGGCTCGCGAGTTCTAATAAACATAAATATAAATAGTTAATATAATTAATTAAAATATAGTTAAAATAATAAACAAATATTCTAGAACTGAAAGATAGTAGGTGTTTCTAGCTCGGGATAGAATTTCGAACCTATTATCCAGGTAGTTCTCGGCTTAAACAGGGTTGTTGAGGAGGTGCTGATGAATAGATGACTGTTCACCTTTAGGCTTCACGTCGTCAATAAAAATAAACCTTTTTAGCTTTTTCGTGACATGCTGCTCTCGCCTGACGTGGAAACGTTGAGATGTTCGACCTACGTAGTCATTTCCGCAATGACATTTAAATATGTATACTACATTACTCAAATCATGGGTAGGTGTGGCATCTTTTACAATTCCGTTAAGCGGGCGTATGGTGTTGTACACAACACGTAGCGAAACGCTGTTAAAGGTGGATTTTATAGCTAATGAAGCTTGCTTAGCCAGTCTTATTGAGTTTTCACCCATATAAGGAAAGCGAAGGTAATTTTTTTGTTAAAAACAGTACCAAAACCAAACTATTCAGAATTGAAAATGTTTTGACAAAACGAAAGATTTTAAATATGTTGTTTTATAAGTTGAGACAGCTTTTTTCTATGGACTTTTAACTAATTTTATTGTATGTACTTGAATCTAAAAGTTAAGTATAATACAATGTTATAGAATGAGGTAGAATTTATTCTAGAAAAACAAATTCTAGTATCAAGTTCTTGCAACTTGTACTACTTAAAGTTTCATTATACTTCATTAGTAGCTGTAAATTAACTAAGATAAACCAAGTAGATAAGTATAAGATTATACAAGCAAATTTTTACATAACACAACAATTGGGTAAGTGTTAAAGTATCATTTTTAAACTAAATTTCACGTCTAACTCACAAATAAGGATGTTATAACTTAGGGTTTATACGCGGCAGGCTGAATCAGTTCTTTTACGATAATAGGAAAATATCAATACAAATGCTCAAAAAAACTAATTTCAAACGTTTTTGAATAGGTTATTAAATTGTAGTGATCTTCCGAATCTGTTTTCCAATTTTGTTTTTCAAATCAAGATCCGGTCAGGTCCAGCTAGTTTAAAAATTTTCAATTTGACTAACTACACTTTAAAACTAGCCTTATTCATTTATCATATAGTTGGAAAACGTTTCTAGTTAATGAGCAAGATTCACCAGAAAAGTCTTTTGCAGACCGGAAATATCTAAAAATAAACCTTTGCGAGCCGCGTAACTTAGCCAAATAAAAAAAAATTCTTAAGTGTTGAATTGCAAAATTGAAAATTGTATTAAAATGATAACATTTTAGTATTATTATGTACAAAAACTAAAATTGATTTCTATTTGAAAACCAAACTTACTCAATCAGATACAAAAAGTAACTACAAAGAAAATTCATGCAAGCATTAGACAGATTCCTACTAATAAACTTGACAGAAACCAATTCTTATTAAGTTTTCTACTCTTATATAAATTTCGTTTAACTTTAGATATGTTTTTGAACATAACTAGATGAAGAAATTTTTGATTTTTTGTTGTGCTTTTTTAACTCTGATTTATAATATAAATAATATATATAAACTAATCTGCTCTTCAAAATATAGTTTATACTAAACTTAAAATGCAGTCAACATAAAAAAATTCAAAAATTTTAAGCTAATGGTTTCTTAATAAAGATCCTAGCGAACAAGTTCGCTCGTATATATATTAAAAGCAATTTGCACAGTACTTCTCTTTATTGAACCGAAATATGTTGTAATGGGGTAGCTGTCAAATTTGCACAAGCGTACAAAATTGCACGAGAGCACAAAATTGCACGAAGACACTTTTGCACGAGCAGACAATATTTCACGGAGTCATTTTTGCACAGGTTGAATTTTTTTTTAGTAGTTTTTTTTATTAAGTATATGTTTTTTTAGTTTTTCTTTTTATTACTATCTCTGTTACCCCTAGCCCTTACCCACGGTCGGTATGTTATAGTTTTCTTTTTTGTTAATTAATTTTTTACTTTTTCTTCTTACTATTTTTTTTTACTATCACTGTTACCCCTAACCCTTACCCTAGGTCGGTAGCTTTTGTTTGTTTTTTATAAAAAAATTTATAAGTTATGTTTTTATTTATATTTTTACTATCACTGATACACCTAATCTTTACCCTCGGTCAGTATTTTTTATTTTTTTGTTTTTTTTTTTAATTTATGTTTTTTTTTGTTCGTTTTTTTACCCTCGTGCAAAATTGTAACTCGTGCATAATTTACCCATCGTGCAAATTTGTCTTCGTGCAATTTTAACCCGTTCTCGTTGTAATGACAATTGCAAAATTTGCTTGGTATGTATAGCAGTGTTTACACATTATTTGAAATAACAATTTTTTCCTTGAACTTAATTCGAAACTAAAGATAGACCCAAAAACGTGTAGTTTCAAAAACCTGGAGAAAATTTTCCAAACCCTGAGCTAGTTACAGGTTTGATGATACTATATAGATTCCTGTACTCAGGTTTGCGTAGTTTGTTTTGCTGTGGGTTATAGCGTAGAACAGTTGAGCAAATTCAAATTATTAAATATATTATATTTATTGTATTTTAAATCAGTAACAATTTAAATAGAAAATCTTTTAATACCATTATTTTTGTAAAATGTTATCTATTGTATCTAAACATATTTTATTACTCGTTTGTATCAAACCTTTTGTTGTAAATCATTGCCAGTTGTTCTTTTTTTAGTTTATCATTTAAGTTATTATAAAGGTTTATTACTTTAGTAATTTGTACAATGACATTTCAAAGTTCTAATGAGACCAAAAAGGAACCTAAGAATCAAGAATAAGCGGCTTTTAGGCTTTTAACTATAAGTCCTTCAAACTTAACCGGCCTTTCAGACGCTGGGGCAACAGTTACTGCGGGTTTTAATGTTTCTTTGTGTCAAATAGTGTTGCCAAAAAACCTGGAATAACCTAAAATATGAGAAAATTAAATAAAAAAACTGGAAAATCTAGAATTTTGAACAAAAATTACTAAACAACCTTGAATTTGATTTTTTAACTAGTAAAATAATGAAACTTTGATTAAGTACAAAAAATCCATCTATACTTTTTTTGTATTTTCTATAACTTTACTTATTATGTAAGACAAATAAAAAGTAGTATTACAGTACTTTTTCAATGTTTTTGTTCTATTTAAGACAGTTTTCACCTTAATTTTTTTTTTACTAAAAATAAACAAAAAACTTATACTTCAAAAACCTGCAAGAAATTCAAAAAATCTGAAAAAAGTTTGGCAACCTTGATTAAACGAGTTAACACGTTTTAATGGAGTTATCAGGATCCAAAAAGTAATGTACATATATGTACAGAGATTGTTTAATAAAATATACATATAAAATTATTTTCTTCTTTTCTGTGCATCCTAAAATATTTTTTTTACCCTTAAATAAGTCTAGTCCGACCCTGAAATTTTGTGTATAACTTTCGTCAAAGTAGTGTGCACGGGTGCACAACGTGAAGAACACTGCTTTAGTCAACAGTGCTAGTACGTTTATTGTTTAAAAAGTAACAAGCACCTGTGTTTCAAACCTAGGTTTTTCTAAGCTAATTAATTTAGTTATTTGGTTCTTTTTTAAAATGATAACACTTTTTTTAATTCCTAATTACTAATCAACTAAGTCAAATAAAAGTTAATACTTTTCATACTAAGTAATAAAAAACAATTTATAGTTTTTAATTTCTAGTTTGTTTACTGCAATTGCATGATTAGAATAAAAGTACTAACTAGTATTATAATTTTTACTAAATTCTACAAGACAAATTATACGCACAAATATATTTACAATATTTTTTAGTTTCAAAAAAACAATTTAATATTTTTCTAGTTTCTCCTTCCGAACTTTATTCATCAATCTGATTTATAAGTTAAAATAAGCAATGTCTTATGTTCTTTGAGCAACAATAAGTTATTTTTTGTTTTGTTAAAATACTGAAATAAAAGCTAATAAAAAGTTAAACTAGTGTGATTTAACTTAGTTCGTACGTAGCAAAGCAAACAAAATCTATAAAATTTCAAGAGTATCTTAAATAAACTTTAAAGTTACATGTCTAATGCAAACAATCAATAGAAAATTACCTTCTAAACAATACATCATAAAAATTACTTTTAGATAGGGAAACAAATACTTTTTAATTATAACTATACTTTTTATTTTTTAATTAAAATATATTTTGTTTAGTAATTAGTCTGTTAAATAGATTTATGCAAATTTTATATTTTATTCGCGACCGGTTTCGGTGGCAAGAGATTGCGACCTTTTCAAGCAAAAATAAAATATGAAACTGCAATTAGTCTGTTATAAATAAGCGTATTTTTGTTTCACTTCATACTTAAGAATCTACAGTAGAAGCGTGTCTAGGATTTTTTAAATGAGGTAGCAGAACTATTATTGTTATAGTAGGATAAACGAAAAAAAATTTCGTACACTAGGTTCTTAGACCACAACTTTGAGTGTTTTTTAGAGTTTTTATATTTTTATGTATATTTATAAATTATTTATATTAAAGTTTAGTAATTTTAAAAATAGTACAATGGTTTCAATTAGCTTATTGCTACAATACTCAGATATTTAAAATAGAAATAAAGACTCAAATGTACATTGCTGCAGTTAAAAATTGTACAAAAAAAATTATGACGTAGTTTTTAGATTTTGTTCAAGACGCATATTAAAATAAATATATAACTTTGAAATGATTTATAATACAAAAAAACAACTAATTTTCGTATCGTTTACTAAGTTTCAACGTTTAACACGTCTCATCAGAACGATATAAAGCACATAGCAAAATTTTTAAATAATCACAAAAAACACATTATGACGTTTCATATGAAATTGAATAATTTTCGTTAGCTTATCTTAAAAATAACTTATGTACAAGTTAACTTATTTTTTGCTTTGTTTTTTATTAACTTTTAAATAAGTCATTTTAAAGCCTTTTCAAGCGGACTTAATAAAAAAAGATTAAGTAATTTTTTTTTGTATATATATTATTAAAACACTAAGTTATCAAATACAATTATTTCACTATTCTCTTAAAAATATATAATACATATGTATATATATATATATATATATATATAAAGGTTTATTTAAAGATGCAAAACTCAAAGGACTCGAGTTTCGTGACTATTCACTCATCAGCTTCAAAACAAGTTTAAAATAAAGCACAAAACAAAATCACTAATGAAAGTTTAAAAATTTTTGCATAAATAGATTATGACGTAATTTTGAAACTATCAAAAATCATGCAAAACGGCTTGTGCAAAAACTAATTCACCAATCGACAATAAACTAGCAAAAATTCATATAACTTCAGTGAGTAACTATATATTAGGACAGATAATTGAAAGAGATAAAGGTAAAATTAAGTTGCAATTTGAAATTTAGGTTATTTTAAGATTAAATTAAAACTTGTTAAACTTTAAAAGCGACTTTTTTATATGTCTACAAGACGATACAAACTCGCTTCTTTTGTTTAAACATCTCTTGTCTTTCAGTGCATATACAACGGCTGATGCTTCTTTGAGACACAGCCTACATATTGGGCTATTGCCGTCGGCTATGGCTGTGCTCTTTTTATAAGTTCCCAGGATATTTCGTAGTCAATGCCGCTGCGCTTTAAGCCACAAACATACTTCGAAAGTTCAGTGTCATTTTCATATATGCCACCTTTAAAAGATTTTTTATGATTGGCATACCTGAATCTAAACTGAGTCGAGCAGAAGCCGACATAGAATCTCGTCTCAACGCCAGAGTTAACTGTGGCCTTGTAGACGATGTTCTCTGAACGGCAATTACCCCCTTTCAAATTATATTTACAGCTACCAGCGCAGCCGCATTGACTTTGAATTCCTGAGTTTTGATTTAAAATTTTTTGGTTGTGTGCCTTAATGATATTCTCTAAATTTGCCGTACACGAATAACTTATTCCCATATTATGTTTGTTGAAAATTTTATATATAAAATTCTATATAAATATATAGAATTAAGTTATTTAACTTAATAAATTAAATTTTTCACACTGAGCCTACCTTGAGGGCTTTATTGATAAAAAGGTTTATTTAAAGATGCAAAACTCAAAGGACTCGAGTTTCGTGACTATTCACTCATCAGCTTCAAAACAAGTTTAAAATAAAGCACAAAACAAAATCACTAATGAAAGTAAAAATTTTTTTGCATAAATAGATTATGACGTAATTTTGAAACTATCAAAAATCATGCAAAACGGCTTGTGCAAAAATTAATATACCAACAGACAATAAACTAGCAAAAATTCATATAACTTCAGTGAATAACTATATATTAGGACAGATAATTTAGGTTGTTTAAACAAAAGAAGCGAGTTTGTATCGTCTTGTAGACATATAAAAAAGTCGCTTTTAAAGTTTAACAAGTTTTAATTTCATCTTAAAATAACCTAAATTTCAATTTGCATCTTAATTTTATCTTTATCTCTTTCAATTATCTGTCCTAATATATAGTTATTTACTGAAGTTATATGAATTTTTGCTAGTTTATTGTCTGTTGGTATATTAATTTTTGCACAAGCCGTTTTGCATGAGTTTTGATAGTTTCAAAATTACGTCATAATCTATTTATGCAAAAAATTTTTTACTTTCATTAGTGATTTTGTTATGTGTTTTATTTTAAACTTGTTTTGAAGCTGATGAGTGAATAGTAACGAAACTCGAGTCCTTTGATAACATATATTAAACATATATATATATATATATATTAAAGGTTTTATACAAAGTTCTGATCGATAGTGCTCGACAAATCAAATTGGAGCTTAATATTTATTTATTTAATTATATAAAAACTATAATTCAAACAGCTGTTTCACACATTGAAATGTAAAATTTCATGTGATCTTCAGTGAGTTGTAGTTTATTATAATAGTGAACAGAAATTTCGATTTTAGAATTTTTTATAGTAATTATGACGTAGTAATGGTACAGTTTATTGTACGATTAGTTGAATTTGAAATACGCTGTAAATGTTATTCTATGCTTTTTAGGAAAGTTTAAAAAGGTTATTTTGGAAAAATGTTTTAAGCTATTAGAAAAATCTTTTAGGCTGTTGGGAAAAATGTTATAAAATGCTATAAAATACTCGTGTTTGCCGCTGCGATTTTATTTTGTTTTAATATTTAGTTGGTTTTAATTTTGTTAAAAAAGTATTTTTGATAATGGATGCATTTGTTTTGTCTTTCGCTTTTCTTGTTTAGTGTTACGTTCTTATCTGATTTTTCGATTTCTATTTTTTCTAAGTTACAAAGTTTGCAGCCGAATTTAGTATTGAATTTTAATTTTGTCCTGTTTAATATTTCCCATTTAATTTTGTAGTCTGTATTGTTATCTTTTAAGTTCCATATGTAATTCGCTAGTTCTGTTGTGTGTCTTTTGTTAATATTGTTGAATGATGATTTGTGGTTTCTGTATCTTTGTTTAAAGGTATTTCCTGTCGACCCTATATATTGCTTTGTTGTTTTATTTGATGTTACTGTTGCTTTATAAATTATATTTAACACTAGGCATTCGTTATTTAAAGGGCAAGGTTCTTTACGGCAATTACAAAGTTTATCTTTTATGGTGCTTTTATCGTCTATATTGCTTTTGTTTAATATTTTGTTGTTGTGAGCTATTATTTTACTTCTGAAATTATTTGTGCAACTGTAAGATATTTTGATTGTGTTTCGGTTGAATATTTTATGGAATGGGTGGTTTTCGTCAAATGATGTAGTAATCAGGTTTAAGAATTGTTTGCCTATTTTTGAACTTATATTTAGACTGAATGGTGGGTTGAAATATATTATGTCTCTTTTTCTTTGTTTTTTATTTCTTTCTGGTAAAGTGGTCTTATCGTATTTTAAGGTGTTTTTATAATTGGCCGAATTTAATGCTTTTTGGTATTCATTTTTTACATTGTTGAAGGATTCTTCGTTATTAGATAGTTTTATTAGTCTTCTGTTTATTGTTTCGGGTAGTTGTTTTAGTATTTGTCGGGGGTGGTTGGAGTTGTAGTTTACGTATAAAATTGGTGAGTTTGGTTTGTTGTATGGTTGGTAACTTGAGTTTGATATGTTGAAGGATACATCTAAGAAGTCTGTTTGGAATAATCCGGATTCTATTGTTATTTTAAAGCCGTTTTGTTTGAATAATTTAAATAAATATTTAGCGGTGTTTTCGGCTGATCTCGGTGATTTGCTTCTTATTATCCCTAGCCCGTCATCTCTATATAATCCGAATTCATTATCTATAAAAATCTTACTTTTTTTGATTTCATTTAGTAAAAATAACCCTATTAAATCGCAGATTTCTGCCCCGTTAAATGATCCCATACTTACATTAAATAGTTGGTCTGAATTTGTTTTTTCCCAGGTTTGGCTTTTATGAGTTAAAATTGCTTTACAAGAGTGTATAATTAAATTCATTTCTTTATCTGTTATTGGGTAATATTTTTCATAAGTTTTTATATAATTAAATAAATAAATATATATATATATATATATATATAATTTATTCAAATGGCGATTTTAAAAATTCTGGAACATATGTTTCACAAAGCTTTAATTTTTCATAAAGCTTTGATCATCAGCCAGTTAAATTCAAAATACAAAGCACTGTACTAAACAAAGATACAAAAGTTATGCAAAAAAACAAAAAACAGTATGACGTAATATTGTACATTACAAATATTCAGTACAAAAATCGATCTACCTTCTAACTAATTAAACAACTAAAATTAACGAAAACAACAGTTAATTGACTATAAAATGCTTCAAAATTTGTTGTGTTTTAAAAGAAGCTTTTTTATATGTCGACAAGACGATATAAATTCGCTTCTCTTATTTAAACAACCTTCCTTTTTTAACGCATACATAACGGCTGTTGATTCTTTTAAGCACAGCCTACAAACAGGGTTGTTACCATCTGCTATTGGCTGTGCTCTTTTTATCACCTCCCGAGTTAATTTAAAATCAATGTTTTTGTGCTTAAGGCCGCAAACATACTTCGAAAGCTCAGTTTCATTTTCGTATACACCACCTTTAAAGGATTTTTTATGGTTGGCATACCGAAATCTGAATTGAGTGGAGCATAGGCCGATGTAGAACTTCTTTTCAAGGTCAGAGTTAACTGTTGCCTTGTAAATAATGTTCTCTGACCGGCAATTGCCCCCCTTCAAATTGTATTTACAGCCACCGTATATATAATAATGGTTAATGTATATAAAACATTAACCTTATTTTATATATATATATATATATATAGAAATAACATACACAAAATAAACTTTTGCTTGGTACAGCTGTTTCTGCGTTTAATACGCGTCCTCAGCCAAGTTTTATTCAATGAAAAGCAAACTTGTAAGTACAGCAATAAAATTATACAAAATTAGGTAATACGTAATAATAGATAGTTGATTTTAGACAAAATTATTAACAGAGTTTTTAGATAAATTGCTTTCGATAATGTATGCAGCCAGTTTGTAATTCGTTTCTTTTGTTTAGAGATTGAGATTTTTTAACTTTTAAAATTTCGATTTTTTCCGCATTGCACAATTTACATCCGTTTTTTAAACTGTATTTATTTTTTGTTTTTGTTAATATTTCCCACTGAATTTTAAAATTAACTCCGTTATTTTTTAGTTTCCAAATGTACTGCGATAAAGTTGTCGTATTTTTATGTTTTTTAGTGTTTGAAGCTGTACTTGTGCTTTGTGTAGCGATTCTTGAACGATAGTCCAGTCGATCCTACATAAAACTTGGTCTGGTTATCAGTTATGACTGTCGCTTTAAATATAATATTTTCCATTAGGCAACTTCCATTTACCGGGCATTCTTGTTTTTTGCAGTCACACATTCGCCTCTCTTTGTACTGCGTGTCTAACATCTTTCGATTGTGTGCCATTATAAGTTGTTTCATGTTTGGCATGCAGGAGTAGGACACTTTTAGTGTTTTCCTGTTAAAAACTTTACAATATGGATGGTTTTCAGTAAAGTTATTGTCCACAATCTCTAGGAAGCGCTTCCCAACCCGTGTTGCCACACTTTTGCAGAATGGTGCGTTGAAATATAAAATATTTCTTCTCCTTCTTTTCTTGTTGTTACCCTTCTCGTTTTTGTGGCTATAGGCTAACTCGTGATCGTATCCACTTTCTCTTATAGCTTCCTGGTATTGCTGGGTTGTTTCCTTAAAAATGCTTTGACTGCTAGAAATCTTCTGGAGGCGGTTGTTCACTGCGACCGGTGTATATATGATATATATATTTATATATATATATATAATAAAAAGGTTTATTTAAAGATGTAAAACTCAAAGGACTCGAGTTTCGGGCCTATGCACTCATCAGCTTCAAAACAAGTTTAAAATAAAGCACAAAACAAAATCACGAATGAAAGTTTTACATTGTGCTTTATTTTAAACTTGTTTTGAAGCTGATGAGTGCATAGGCACGAAACTCGAGTCCTTTGAGTTTTACATCTTTAAATAAACCTTTTTATTAATAAAGCCCTCAAGGTGGGCTCAGTGTGAAAAAATTTAATTTATTCAGTTAAATAACTTAATTCTATATATATATATATATAATCTATTTATGCAAAATAAATGTCATAATCTTTTTATGCAAAAATTTTTTAACTTTCATTGGTGATTTTGTTTTGTGCTTTATTTTAAACTTGTTTTGAAGCTGATGAGTGAATAGTCACGAAACTCGAGTCCTTTGAGTTTTGCATCTTTAAATAAACCTTTTTAATAATAAAGCCCTCAAGGTGGGCTCAGTGTGAAAAATTTTATTTATTAAGTTAAATAACTTAATTCTATATATAAATATAAATATATATATATAGAATTAAGTTATTTAGCTTAATAAATTAAATTTTTCACACTGAGCCCACCTTGAGGGCTTTATTATTAAAAAGGTTTATTTAAAGATGCAAAACTCAAAGGACTCGAGTTTCGAGTGTGAAAAATTTAATTTATTAAGTTAAATAACTTAATTCTATAATATATATATAGAGAATTAAGTTATTTAACTTAACAAATTAAACTTTTCACACTGAGCCCACCTTGAGGGCTTTATTATTAAAAAGGTTTATCTAAAGATGCAAAACTCAAAGGACTCGAGTTTCGTGACTATTCACTCATCAGCTTCAAAACAAGTTTAAAATAAAGCACAAAACAAAATCACTAATGAAAGTTTAAAATTTTTTGCATCAATAGATTATGACGTAATTTTGAAACTATCAAAAATCAAGCAAAACGGCTTGTGCAAAAACTAATTCACCAATCGACAATAAACTAGCAAAAATTCATATAACTTCAGTGAGTAACTATATATTAGGACAGATAATTGAAAGAGATAAAGGTAAAATTAAGTTGCAATTTGAAATTTAGGTTATTTTAAGATTAAATTAAAACTTGTTAAACTTTAAAAGCGACTTTTTTATATGTCTACAAGACGATACAAACTCGCTTCTTTTGTATCTCTTTCAATTATCTGTCCTAATATATAGTTACTCACTGAAGTTATATGAATTTTTGCTAGTTTATTGTCGATTGGTGAATTAGTTTTTGCACAAGCCGTTTTGCATGATTTTTGATAGTTTCAAAATTACGTCATAATCTATTTATGCAAAAATTTTTTAACTTTCATTGGTGATTTTGTTTTGTGCTTTATTTTAAACTTGTTTTGAAGCTGATGAGTGAATAGTCACGAAACTCGAGTCCTTTGAGTTTTGCATCTTTAAATAAACCTCTATATATATATATATATATATATATATATATGTGTAGAGTTTTGTATCCCTTCAAATCCCCTTTCAATAAATTCCACGAAAGCTAAACTAGACACAATAAATAAAAGAACAATAATAGGCTCAAAACTAAATCAATGGAAAAACACTGACATCGCTATAAACTGGTTCAATAAACTAGAAATAACCCCTAAAACCCGATTCATAAAATTCGATATCAATATATTTTACCCATCCATAACAAAAACAACTTTAATTAACTCGTTAAAATTTGCTGAAAAATTCACACCAATCACAGACTACGATCAAAAGTTAATACTACATTCCTGCAAGTCTACAATCTTTCACGAAAACAAAACATGGGAAAAAATAAACACCTCTGACCTTTTTAATGTTAGCATAGGATCCTACAATGGAGCCGAAGTGTGCGACATGGTAGGACTTTTCATGCTAAGCGAAATAAAAAAATAATAATATATTCAATGAAGAAGAATTCGGTATATATAGAGACGATGGCCTTGCGGTCATCCAATCTAAATCGCCGAGAATCATAGAAAACACAACAAAAGAATTACACAAAATTTTTAACAAATGGGGTTTTAAAATAACAGTGGATTCAGGCCTAATCAAAACAGACTTTTTAGATATCGAACTAAACTTACCCAACAAAACATACATCCCATTCAGAAAACCAAATTCGGATATCCTTTATGTTAGCAACAAATCAAACCACCCTAATAAAATATTAAAACAATTACCTATAACTATTAACGAAAGACTAAACAATTTATCAAGTAACGAAGAATCATTTAACCGTATAAAACATAGTTATCAATCAGCACTAGAATTCACCAATAACAAAGTCAACTTAACATACCAAAAGGCAAATGAAAAAACAACAAAAAAGCAAAGAAAAAGAAAAATTATTTATTTTAACCCACCTTTTTCCCTAACTGTAGCAACTAAAATAGGCAAAAAATTGGCAAAAAACATGTATTTTAAAAGAACAAAAACCACTAATTAATAACAAAAAATAACAATAAAATAAATCCAAAAACAAGAACAAACAAAGCAAAAATATGTTGACTTGTACATAAGTTGTTTTTAAAATAGGCTAACTAAAATTATTCAATTTTATTTGAAACATCACAATGTGTTTTTTTGTGTGATTTTTTTTAAATTTTGCTTTGTTCTTTATTTCATTCTGAAGACATGCGCTAAGCATTGAAACTAAGTAAACGATTCGAAAAATAGTTGTTTTATTATAATATAAATGTATATATACAATTTATTGAAAAATTACAATTTAAAAGATACTGGTACATATGTTTCATAAGACTAGACGCCTTAATCATCAGCAAGCTTAATTTAAAATCGTAAAGTACCAGTATTTTTTAAATCATACTTTTTCAATAAATTATTTAAAAGCTCTTAAAGTGGGTTCAGTAGAAGGTGTTCAAGTTTGAATAACACCTTATTTTGTATGTATATAGAATTAAGTTATTTAGCTTGATAGATAAAATCTTTCACACTGAGCCCACCTTAAGGGCTTTATTAATAAAAAGGTTTATTTCAAGATGTAAAACTTAAAGGACTCGAGTTTCGTGCTTATGCATTCATCAGCTTCAAAACAAGTTCAAAATAAAGCACAAAACAAAACACACAATTGAAAGTTAAAAATTTAGCATAAGTAGATTATGACGTAATTTTGAAACTATTAAAAATCATGCACAAGCCGTTTTGCATGATTTTTGATAGTTTCAAAACTACGTCATAATCTACTTTTGCTAAATTTTAGTGACACGCCGTTAGCCGGAATAAAGTTTTGACACAAAAACATCTGTGGTATATATATATATATATATATATAGATGTATTATATGTTTTGATTTTTTTAAAATAAATAAAGAGATCTCAACTACTAAAAGAGAAATAATACGTTAACACTAAGTTTCGGTCAAAGACCTCGTCAATGCTTAAATGAAAAATCTATAAAGATATGTAACAGTCATGGAAAATAGTATTTAAATAATTAATTAAAAACAAATTTATACTTAAAAACAAAACGCATTAAATTTTTATCTTAAGATTGAATTTATGGTAAAGTTTAAATTTTAGTTATGTTTCGAAAATAACATAATAATAAAAATAATAATAATATCCCAATTGTGGGCTTTCTTCTTTGTAGTTTTTAAAATCACTGATATGGTTGTACCATCTTTTTTGAAAGTCCCAACCCTTTAGCCCAAATAGTTTTTTTGTTTCGTTTTCTGATCTTTTTCTTGCTTTATATATGAAATTTCGATTAAGCATATTTTATTGAGATAAAATTCATTTTTTGTTCGACAGTTGAAAAGTATTTCATTTTCTTCATCGTTTTTTGTTTTTAAGTGTTTTCGATTATGCTTTTGGATTAATTTCTTAATATTGCTCATGCAGCTATATAAAATTTTACAATTATTTCTATTTATTATTTTGTTTTTAAATTCCGAGATATATCCCTAGATACTGCTAATAACACATTCAAACCATATCAAAAAAAAAACTTAAGTACCAACTATATTAACAATTATTCGAACCATCCGTCCATTATCAAAACGAACCTCCCAAAATGATTGAAAAAAGACTCAACAGACTATCAAAAACCTAGGAAACTTTCAAAGAATCAATAACAAGATAGCAGAATGCTTCAACTTACTTAAATTTCAAACAAAAACTTAAATACTCAAATCAATAAAACAAAAAGAAAACAACACGAACAAGAAAAACAATCTATTTCAACCCACCTTACTGCCGGTCAGTAAGAACCAACATAGATAAAGCGTTTCTGCAACTAATAGATAAACGGGACACGTTCAAAATCCACCCAGTCAAATTCGAGAACCGCTTACTGATCGAGGGTAAGGGTTAGGGGTAACAGTGATTGTGAAAAATAAATAAAAAATAAATAAAAAATATGCAAAAAATATATAAAGTAAATTAATAAATAAAGAAAAAAAATCGGTCGGATTTTGAACGCGGGTGGATTTTAATGGTATACCAGATAAAAATTTTAAAGAAGATCACAAGTTAAACAAAATAATAAATAGAAATAGTTGTAAAACTTCATATAGCTGCATAAGCAAAATTAAGAAATCAATCCAAAAACATAATCGAAAATACTTAAAAACCAAAAACGACGAAGAAAACAAAACACTTTGCAACTTTCGAACAAAAAATAAATGTCTTCTCAATAACAAATGCTTAGTTGAAAATTTCATATATAAAGCAACAGTCAGATCAGAAAAAGAATCAAAAAACTATTTGGGCTCAACGCGTGGTACTTTCAAAAAAAAGATAGTATAACCATATTAGTGATTTTGAAAACTACGAAGAAAACGGCACAGAAATATCGAAATATATCTTGAAAGTTAAAAATAACAACATTGATTATAAAATAGACTGGGAAATAATCCACCATATTGGCAAAGCCAAAAACCCACAGTTATTTGCAGTATTTGCATACTAGAAAAAGTCGCGATTGCCAAAGCCGACAGAAGGGATAACTTAAATAAACGGTACGAACCATTTTATTCCTGCCCGCACTTCAAAAAACTCAACTTCAAAACTTAAGTCTTAAGTTGTTTGTGATATAGGTTTTACGCATACTCTTAAAAAGTTTTTTTTACTATTTTCTTAAAACTAAAAACTTTTATAAAATGCATTCAAGAAAAATTTCAAATTTTCGTAGTTTTTACAAGCATAAAGTTCTTTAAATTTTCGATAGTTACATCACGATTAAAATGAGCTTCATTAAAATGTATCTCAACTTAAAGCTCATTTACTACTATTAACTACATTTTTATTTAAGCTATGTTTATTTTGAAAACTCACTAGAAGAAAAAAGAAGCCTTCATATACGTTTTTATCATTTTTTCTATCATTATAATGGTTTCAAAACTTAACTAAAATTTAAACTTTACCATAAATTCAACCTTAAGATTAAAATTCAATTTGTTTTGTTTTTTAGTAAAAATTGTTTTTATTTAGTTGTTTAAATACTATTTTCAATGACTGTTACATATCTTTTTAGATTTTTATTTAAGCACTGACGAGGTCTTTGACCGAAACCTAGTTTTCATAAAAAAGTCCTGAAAGAATAAATATATAGGTAATGTTTTAATAAAACATCAAGTATTTTACTGGTGCAATTGTTTCTCTGTTTTGCTAGACAGAACAGATCCTCAGTTTTTTTTTTTTGATAATATGATATGCACATGAAATTAATCAAAAAAACTATAAGGATTGTTACGCCACTAAATAAATCATTTTAAAAATAAGACACGCTAAGTTTGCATAAATATTAAAATTATTTCAAATTAAGTTAACTATATCAACTTCACTTGAGCCTTCTTAAATAGCTTTTAAACAATTTATTACAAAATGTGTATTCAAAAAAAAAGAAAGAGTTTAATTGTTTCATATATACTTTGCATATAAGCTTTACCTGTTTAATTTCGAATTAAACATTAGTAAACAAATTAAACAAAAAGACAAAAAAAAAGAAATAATTATGAAATTTTACACAAGACGCATTTCAGTGCAAAAATCTAACTTTGTTCGAAACAAACAACTAAAATTAGAAAACCACAACTAAGTAACTTCGAAATTAAAACTTTTAAAGTTTATTAAACTTTAAGAGAAAGTTTTTTATATGTCGGCAAGAAGATATAAATTTGCTTCTTTTCTTTAAGCAACCCTTTTTTTAAACGCATACACAACGGCAGTTACCTCTTTTAAGTATATCCTCCATACCCGGTTATTATTACCACCTGCTATAGGATGTGCTCTTTCTTTCACCTCCCAATTTATTCTAAAATCAATGTTCCTTCACTTTAGGTCACAAACATACTTTAAAATCTCATCCATATTTTCATACAAACCAGCTAAAAATATCTTTGAGTTTTGCTTTATATAAGTCCTGGACAAGACATTGAACTGTATCTGTATGATAACTAAGTTTTTTTGTACATCAGGTCCTTATAACAATTTTTCTTAGCGCTTTTTTTTTCGCTCAATAAGCAAAATTATATATCAAAATAATTAGCTGAATTTTTAGATGGATCAATTGTTGTAGGCTGTTTAGCGATTAATTTCATTTCATACTTTGTTATATACACTTCAGACTTGTGAATTTTTTTTTACCGTTTTCCTGTAAATGTTTTGCTTATACAGTGAAAATAAGTTGGCAGGTGAAAACTCATGTTGAATAACTAATAAAATATATATAAAAATGTTTGTGTCCTCTATTCTATTTTAAGTATCTACCACCTTAATTTATTCACATATCTAGCATAATTGATTTTTAAAAGATTAGTACGTATTTCACGATAAATTAATTTCACATATTGTTATGTTTTTATAAAAATCGAAAAAATAGCAAGTGAAGTATATGATTTTTAAATAAAGATTAAAACTCAAAAGTGAGCATTAAAAATTGTTATTGTAAACAGATTATTTTATAAACTAAAATGGTTTTTAATATTAAAAACTTCATAAACAATGAATTCACAGACCCAATCAATAAAGATTTTATTGATAGCTTCAATCCTTCAACTACTAAGCTAAATGCTAAAGTTCCTGACAGTGAAGCAGCCGATGTAAACAAGGCTGTTGTCTCAGCAAAATCTGCATTTCAAAAATGGTCTACATCTAGTCCTAAATATCGTGCAAGTATTTTAAACAACATTGCAGACTTGATTGAAGAAAGACTAGACGAGTTCGCTGGTGTAGAAGCACAAGACCAAGGAAAACCAGTGTTACTAGCAAAGAATGTTGATATACCAAGAGCAGTGTACAACTTTAGATTTTTTGCAAGTGCAATTTTACACAGCACAAGTACTTGTACAAAGCTGAACGATATTCCATTTGCTAGTGGAGTCGCTCTTAACTATGTTGATCGAATGCCTGTTGGAGTTGCTGGTCTTATAAGTCCGTGGAATTTACCATTATATCTATTGACATGGAAAATCGCGCCGGCAATTGCATTTGGAAATACATGCGTTGCAAAACCTTCGGAAGTTACAAGTGCGACAGCCTGGTTATTATGCAAAGTCCTAAAAGCATCATCATTACCAGCAGGAGTTGTCAATATTGTTTTTGGATCAGGAAAAAAAGCAGGGGATGCTTTAGTCAAGCACAAAAACGTTCCACTAGTTTCGTTCACTGGTAGTACAACTGTCGGAAAACACATAATAGCATCATCTTCTGAATATTGTAAAAAGTTATCATTAGAATTAGGTGGTAAAAATTCTGCGATTTTATTTGAAGATGTTAACTTAGAAAAAAGTTTACCAATACTCGTTAAGTCAGCTTTTACAAACCAAGGTGAAGTTTGCTTGTGTACTAGTAGAATTTTCGTGCATGAAAATATATTTGACAGTTTTATCTCTCAATATACTAAAAAAGTTCGTGAGTTGAAAGTTGGGGCAGTAGACGATTGTTCTACGAACTGTGGTGCGCTAGTAAGCAAACAGCATTATGATAAAGTAAAGAAGTATATATCAATGGCTCGTGACTCAGGAGCAAAACTATGGTGCGGAGATGGTGTTGATGAATTAGTTTTAGCAAATGATATAAGCATGGGATATTTTATACAACCAACTATAATATCTGGGTTAGATGATAACCATCCATGCATGAAAGAAGAAATTTTTGGTCCAGTTGTTTGCGTTACTCCATTCAAAAACGAAAACGAAGTAAGTATTTTTATCTATAGTTTAAACAATTTCAGTTTAAAAATTGAATAATAATAAATTTCAGATTTAACTACAAAACTATATTTTTACAAGTATAAATATGTAAATATGTTTAGAAATATTACTACAAACGTAAAGTAAAACTTTAATAGTTTGTGTTAATAGATATTAACTATTTTGGCAACGAACGACATGTAAATGTAGTTTGTATATAGCTTTTATGTTTATATCAGTTAGTTTTTTAAAAGTTTTAGCCTTTTAATATCAAAACGATCATAAGAGTCTAGGTTTAAAAACTAGAGCATAAAAACTATCAAGTTTTTTTTATAATTTAATAATTTTAACGTAATAATTTTAACTTTCTTGCTATACAGTAAAATATTTATTGTAAATTATGGATAACCTATACAGTCAAACTCTAATGATTTTTAATTAGTATATTAAGAGTTTAGACAATTAATATTAGCTTATTTTAATGTACTATTTTAGATCGAAAGTACAAACTAGATGTTATTACTAAACTTTTATAAACGGGTGCACGAAAGTTTTAATTCCGACAATTCAATTTCTCTTTTTTGAAGGACCACAACTCAAAAAAAGTATTCTGTATATAAAATAAATAAAAAATAAGTTTGTAGGTCTAAGTAACATCTCCAATGATTTTTTTCATTTTGCAAAATTTCAATTATTATTTTAAGATATGGCTAAAACTATTTTTTAAATGTAGTATTTTCTAATAAATTTTAAATACCTCAAAAATTATTTAACATACTTCAAAAAAGGTAAAATTGGCTTGTAGGTTTTAATAAGACCTACATACGTTTTTTTTATTATTTTTCAAAACATATATGGTTTTTTGAGATATAGTCTCTTAAATATCTTTTAAGAATTTGAATTGTTGGAATTTGAATTGGCGGAAATTTTATTATCATGTAACCTTATATAACTACTAATTAGTAGTATTATACGTGTTAAATATAGGTCAAACTGAAATATAAGTACATAAAGTTTTAAGAGAATTATCGTGTTAAATTTAGAACCCTAACTTGATAAAATAATTTGTATTTAAAATTTTTATACATTTTAATAACATACTCTAAAAACTAAATAGAAAACAAAGCAGCAATTTAGTTAGTTTTAATCAAAAGGTAAAAACTTTTTTTTTCATAAAATTTTACCACATAAACAAAGTTCTAATCGTACCATACTTATTTTTAAAGTTCAAGCGATAACTAATTTTATTGTTCAATAAAATCATATGCTTATTTCAAAATAATTATTTAAGCTTAAAAAACAAAACAAGTTTAGTAACTTATAGTACGCAGTTGATCATAAAACGCTTATTTCTTACAATTTCAAAAGTACATTAAAAAAATTTAAGAATATAAGGTCAACAGAGTTGAAACAATTTATTTGTAACTTTTTTTTTAATGTTGACTAGTATATTACTTCAATATTAAGTTATTTACATATCAGAAAAGTTATAAATATTAATATAGATGTTATATATTGAAAGTTTAGTATAAATTAGTGATAAATTTTTTACGTTTACTTATTTTATAATACTACTTTGGAAACCAAAAATATTACAAAACATCTGCTGTATAAAAATTAATGTAAAATATATTTTGAATAATTAATAATAAATAAAAAACTTTACCACAAGACTATCAAAAACAGCATCGTGTGGTTATTGTGTTCATTAGTTATTGTTGATGGCGCGAAATATCTCAACCTTGATGATGATGGCCAAAATAAATACTGATTTAAAAATTTAAAATATTCTTAACAGATTGTAGTGACTAAAATAAAAAAGCTAAACAAATTTTATAAGTTTAAGAGATTTAAGAAATCAAATATATTTTTAAAAGATAGAAACCATTTTTACCATTTCTTTTTACTTTATTAAAAGTAGGTGTGATCAACGTTTTCAGTCTACGAGCAAAATGTGGAAAAATCTAGTCCTTGACTGGCCAGAGCATTTCAATTTTATTTAATTTACAAAGATTACTCAATTTTCCAATTAATTTTGAAAGAATTATTTTCTTTACTTCAAACCTCCGAATATCTACTTTCAAAACAACCATTACCTACGCCTAACGTGATGGTTTATTGAACGACAAAAAATGCGCTAAAAATATTTTGTCCTAGGACCTGGTATACGAAAAACCTATCAGTTATCGGTAAGACCTTTTTTTGCTCCTCACCAACAACTATGGCTTGCGGGATACAGTTTTCAAACTCCTTATCTAGTATTTAAATTTTAACCACATAACTTTGTAAACATTGACGGGCCGTACGTTGCCTACCCCTACTCTAAAATAAAGATAAAATATTGTTTAAGTTATCTATTACCCAGGTACCTGCTTAAACTGAATACTTTTTACATTGCACATTTTTTGAAATTGTTACTATTAATTTTTGAGATTATAAGCTTATAACTTTTTCTAAGTAATATTTTTGTTGCTAACAAATGTTTTTTATAAGTTTTTCCTGATTTAATACATAACTTAAGTTTATTAGAATTTTTAATTTTTTTTTTAATTTGTTAGTTCATAAACACTAGCTTATTAGTTGTTAGACAAGATGTGTTTCAGAAAAGGGTTATTTCTATATCTTAATTTGACTTTTTTTTTTCTTTTATAAGAATTTTTTATTTGGCTAATATCATATAAAACAACACCTTTAGGTTGTCAGGAGGTCAAATGCAGTTGAATATGGCTTGTGCTCATCTGTTTACACAGAAAATTTGCAAAGAGCTAATCGTGTTGCCAGCCAGTTAGAAGTAGGAACAGTATGGGTTAACTCTTGGCTTATTCGTGATTTACACATGCCTTTTGGAGGAATGAAAATGAGTGGTATTGGTAGAGAAGGTTTATCAGATTCAAGAAGTTTTTTTACCGAAGCTAAAACAGTTTGCATACCTTATTAAAACATTAAACCGTGTTGATGTATAAAAATGTTATTACTTTTATTATATTAAATGCCTTATTTCTTAATTATTGAGCATTAAAAAACAAACTTTAGATACTATATGGTAATATAAAAATTGAAACAACAACAGTTAAAACAGTTATAAAATGTTTAAGGGCCACATCACAATTTAGCAAAAAAAATCTAAGTGAAAAGATAATGACAATAAAAAACATTCTTTTTTTTAAAGTATTATAAATTAAAAATTTTTTTTTATAAAATTAGCCATATTTTATCAAGTTTAAAACTTCTATTAGCCATATCTCAAAAAATTAAATTGGAAATAAATAAAAAGAATATTTCTGTAGACATAGTTAACAATAAAGTAGTTTAAAAAAAAGTTGCAGAACATTTAATAAAACAAATTATTCATAATAACACAGGAATAATACAATTTTTGTTGTAAGAGTATTTATTGTCGTGCACCAATATAATAAAAAATGTTTACATATGTAAAATTTTAGCACAAAAACTAAATATATCTTGTGCAGCGGTTTTAGTATATAAAAAGCGTTCTTCATCAACGTACTTATTTACTGTAGTGAAGATTAAAAACATCGATACAAAATTTTATAGAAATTAGCTTTTACGTTATAGTAAATTAAACACATACTTAACAAAATTCTAAACACAATTTTTCTAATGATTTATCTTGAATAATATATACAACATAAATAAATTTTATGTCTCTATCTTATTAGTATCCTATTTAATAAGTAGAAAAACAATGTTATTACAAAAAACCGTACAGTATTTTTATAAATATATACATATTATAAACTTCAGTTATTCATCAAACTGCATACCAATAAACAGTAATTAAAATGTAAGAAAAATTAGCAAAACTGATATTTAAAATTTACATTTAAGCATTCCATTTAAATTGAAGAAAGATAAGCTAAATTTCAGATTATGACAGTTTATTTCCAACAAAAAAACGCGCTCCCGAGGATAAACTCTTAAATAAATTAGAAAACGATCTTCTCGAGTTAAAAATAATTATGTTAGTATAAAAACTCTTATATCCAAAAAGTTAACAATGACAAAAAGGAAATAAGGGCTACAAAGATTTTTTTATTTTTGCACATAAACTTTACAACTTATATAAAATTAGTCCAGATAAATGAAAAAAAGATTTTAAGAAAACATTACTTACATCTACATAGATAAATCAGAAAATAACTTTACCAAAAAAATATTATTAAAGCAAAAGATATAGTTATAAAAAAAAAAGTTACAAGTTAAAGTTCCTAAACAGTGTTACATTACTTTAAAGGTTGATAAACCACAATTCCTTAACAAACAAAGCTGTAAAATGAATTATTCAGAATAAAACTTATATTAGTAAACTTGCTAAAACAAGTTTAGACAAGATTAACTATAAGGTAAAAAAGGAATTTAAAGCAATTGAAAATTTTATATGAAGTGTTGAACTGGTTCAACAACTTAAAAAATTATCTATTTTAATGTTTACCAAACTCGTTATAATTAGCTTTTACTCAAGCATCTCAGAAACAGTTTATAGTCTATTAAACCACAAAAAAAGACTCTCAAAATATTTGGTTCTGGGACCTGGTGTACAAAGAACCTTTCCGTTATGGAGTCGCACACCACGGATAACTTTTAACGTCTTGTCCAGGACTAGATGTTTCATCTAAAATTAAATTATAATTTCTGTTTTGTTCATGTTTTATAATATAATTTTTAGAAGATATTTTTACTTTTTGTTAGTGTTTAAAGATGAGTTTCACACAGAATACAAACTAGCTTTTGTGTGGTAAGTTACAAGGTACATTTGTTTAAGTATAACAAATTTTAGACTGCTAACTTATTTGCAAGTACTACTTTGTTATGAATCAAATAGGAGATAACTAATATCTAAAAAAAAGGTTAAAGTACAAATATACTGAGAAATTAAGAGCTGTCAAAATTGTTTATAAAACAGTCACAGTTTATTGTGAAAAGTCTGGTATTGGTCTTGAAAATTATTATTGGTTATAAAATGAGTTTCAGAAAGTACAAGAAAATTGACAGTCTATAGCAAAAGGCATAAAAGCGAAATAATAGACTTTTAAAAAACCATGCCTTTTTAGAAATATTGAAATTAAGATATGAAAAAGTTTGAAGACCCTTTTCTATTTCAAGAAGAAAAACATTAAGCAAACTGAGTTGCAGTATCTTAAAAGCATGATAACTGACAGAGAAGCTACTTTACCCATTGGATCAATTTTACTGTGGCTTCAGCAGTTCGTGACAAAGACTTGGGTTTAATAAACACACTTTAAAATTACAAAACTACTGATTTTTTTTGCAACCTCTGCATTAAATGCAATGAATCGTCATATCTTGTATCCTGTTGAAGAACTAGTTCCTCTTGGTTTGTTTGATGATGATACCTCAGCTGATAATGAACGAGTTGTTAATCTGTGCAGCAATTTTTTAACTTCTTCGAGAAATTTAAACATCTTTCAAGAAAAATCTACAAGTTATCAAAGAGGATATGAAAGAAGAGCCATTCCTCAGAGTAAAGCAGAATTCAAGATCCAAATTAGTATAAAAACAATTTAATTATTTTGTTTTACCTTTGTTTTAAGTAAAAATATCAGCTCATAAAAATACTTTTAACTAATATTTTATTCAAAAGAGACAAAACTGTTTTTGTAATTGTTAAAATTGTTTCTAAAAAGCGATTAAATTCTAAATGTTATTGTAAGCGCAAACATTTGACTCTATCCATTAACCTTTAAAATATAACTAAATTTTCGAATTTAATAAATTTAAGTTAAATAACTTTTAAGAAGTTAACTTTTATCTACCTTATTGTTTATTTCTCCACGTTGTAAACTTTTCTATAAAACTTTCATTTTATACTACCGATACCGAGTGCATCGTAGTGTACTGTATACTATATAATAGATTATACTTGTTTTAAGTCATTGTGCATTTACATAACACATTTAACTGCAACATGTTCTTTTTAAGTTTTTTTTTCAAGAAGAAATATAAAAAAATTACTTGGACATTTAAAATTAAAAAATGTATCTTAAAGTCCAATAAAAAAACATTATGAACGTAAAAAAATGAAGAAAAATACTTGTATAAAGTTAAAATTCATAGTTGCTAAAAATATTCGTATCAAAAAGAATTAAAAAGATTTTAGTCATATATAAGAAAAATAAACTGAAAAGAATAATGATTCTGTTAGAGTGGTCAATTAAAAAAGAACATGATAGTAATGAAAAAAGATTAAAAAAAAACTATTAAAAGAGATAGTCTACTGTAACTCAAGATTTATCACAGAATTTAAGCGGTCGCGCTAAAGAAAATTTAATTATATATTTAGTATGTATTCTAAAATTTGAAAAAAATTGTTTTGATATATATTAGATATGACTGATTTCAAAAACTGATGCACTTAAAATTAATTTCAACCAGCAATATTTTAAATATAAGTAAAACTATATTTAGTAATGTCTTAAAATAATATAATTTAGACGTAGTTTGAAGATGTTTTATGATTATTTGAAGCTCAAGAAATGTTTTAAATCAGTTTGAAAAAACAAATATTTAAAATAATAGAATTAAAGCTAAAAATATTTTATCATATACTTTTAACGATGTATGCAAATAATTATTTTTTCTTAATAACTAGTTTCGGTTAAGCAAGCCAACTTTTCTAGATAAAAGAACTGACAACATTACTCAAAAATAACACCGTTATAAACTAGAAGAAATCTTTTAACCATTATATTTTAAATAGTAATCTACCGAATCCAAGATCCAGATCCGTACCCGCCCGAAACCGGGCATTTTTTGCCTGGGTCCGGAACCGGCCGAATTCTAATTTTTTAAAAAGAACTGGAACCTCATTTAATTATATTAAATAATGTTAAAACTCTACAAATACAGTACATTTAAAATTTGGTTACTGAAACTTTAAGAGGCAGCAATAGTTCAACAAAAAATTTTGCTCAACAGTTTATTTAACATAAAGGCTAGTTTATTGTTCTTAGAATCGTCTTCTGCACCCTGTTTCAATCACACGCTTCAACTGATTATTAAAAATTCACTGTTTTCAGAAAATAACATAAGTGTGTTTATGGCTAAAGCCCGTCAAACTGTTGACCATTAACCATTCTTCTACAGTCTACAGCGTGCGAGAAAGTAAAAAAAAATCCAGGTCACTATAGGATCATTAGTGTCAATGCAAAAAGCCTTGCTACTTGTGCAAGATGTTGAAACAATGTGAAACTCAATCTACCTTATACTGAAAAGACTAGAAAAATTAAAAATAAGTGTCCAGAACTACGTGGCTAACAACAAATTTAAACCCAAAAATATTCTTACAGCTGATGAATGTTAGCATCATTAATGAACTGCTCGAACTTTTTTTATATAGTAATGCAGAAGTGTAGTAAAAACAACGCATTGCTGTCAAGTGTAATCCCGCATGCAGCAGTACTAAAAAAATATTTTAATCATAAAGCCACAAGGTCTAGATCAAATTAGTTATACAACCTTGGTAACCCTAGCAGAAAACATAGAAGAGGCTTTCGAAAGAAGGTTTTATACTACTCATAACAGCACACGAACAAACCTTCATGATAACGACTTGTTTTTACTCATAACAGCTGTTTATCTACGGTATCAACTTGAACTTTTCCCTGTTAATCTCAAACAGACGGTTGTAAGGCTACTGAAATCACAAGTTAAAGATCATAGTTGTCATGAGAGTGGTCAAGTTCCTCTAGTACCGCCTGATAAACCTAAATCTCAAATACCTACAAATGATGTTCCCAAAAAAATGTTGTCGTTCTATTTTACATTTAAATCGGAAAAAAGTGCAAACACTCACGAAAGTGAGCAACAAGATTCAGTTGATCAGGAAATTGAGACAGGAATTAAGGCTTTTTTGGCTGAAGAAAACTTATCTGCGAAGCTAAAGTCTTGTCTTGGTGGAATTCAAACAAGAAAAGATACACACGTCTTGCCAGGTTTCAAGAAGGTATATTTCGGCACCACCATCTTCTGTTTATTCTAAAATGGTTATTTAAGCAGCTGGTAATTTGTACGAACAAATGCGGAATCGATTGCTTCCAAAGACCGGCGAAAAACTTTTATTTCCTCATTACAGCTTTAAATAACAAGGATAGGTTTCTTTGTAGCTTAATGGCGTTTATATGAGTAAATTTTATTTACTAATTTACTTACTTTTGTATATGTAAACAGTTGCTAATGAAGTTATTGTAAGTAAAAGTCTAATGTAAAGCTATTCTTTATAAATAAAGTTTGTTGTTTTTTCAACGCATTGTAACATTTATTTTAATTTTGTCTTACGTCATACAAGTACAAAATTCCAAATTAGTCATATAAGTAGCTTGAAATTTTACATTTAAACTGAGATTTCATATAGGTAGATCAGGGGTCGGCAAGAGCATTTCAAAGAGTTAGTATACTTCAAACTAGTTGTTTTTATTGAAAATCTATCTAGCTTTAAACTTTTTTATTGCAAGTCTAAAGCTAGTTTAGGTAATAGCCACAAATTTAACAAAGTTTAAATTCTTTTAAGTCTTCTAGCCAAGTATTTAAGTACTTATGTAATCACAATAACAGTAATGGTAACAATACTTACTAATACTATACACTTTAATTAGCCTTTATGAATTTTAATTTTGAAGTACTTAAGTTAGTTACTTAGGTTAAACTTCTTGTCTCAAAATGTGGCCCTGTTTGAAAAATAAACAGCTTTTCGAAAAGCTTAAACATTAGTTATTAGAGCTAACCTAATTTTTTATAATACAAGTGAATTATTTTTTTATTAATTTTAGTTTTTTATAACAAATACTCAAGTTTTATCAAGTTATTAAACATTAGGTAAGGAGTATATTTAAGTTATAAAACGAAATTAATAAGGACAATTGAATAAATGACCTAAAATTACAATCTAAGCTTGTTTTTTTCGTGCTAGTAGGTGATAATTAAGAAGTTAAATTACTAAATATAAAATTAATATTTAGTTAGACAAATAGTGAGTTCATTAAGACAAAAAATGCAATTTTATATTTTAATAATAAGCCCTATATTATACGCATATATAACTTAGACTCTACTATAAGACTGATTAAGACTAAATAATTTTAATGTCTGACTAAAACTAAAACTGCAGCCCCGAACATGTTTCAAATTCGAAATTTGGCCCCTGTCGCTATCAACGGGTTGTACTTATACACTGTTTGGCCTGATTTATAACGCAACATGCGCTCTAACTTGTATAATAGAAGTCCCCAAGATAACGCTTAAATTATAGTTGACTTAAATAAACTAATATGACTTACTTACTATTTACTAAAGGTTTAATAAATCAGTTACTTATACTAATTTAAACTTAGTTCGAATCTGTGATAATGATTACATTTACAATGAATTTGTGAAACGAAAAGATGATAAAATACTGCACAACATTACACTAATAAATCAAATTATCAATTCTTTTAAAAGACGACAATACTCGAATCAAAGAAACTAAAAACTAAATGTTTAAACCAAACTCAAAAAGTTTTCTAAAATCGAAATCAACTCGACAACAAGATTGAAACCATTAAAACTTAAGTGCAGCGAAAAGCTGCACTGACTTCAGTCTGCTGCAACGGAGTAGAAACTAAAAGTCTAAATTACACGCGATATTCTTAATTTATACTCGCTTGAGAGAAAAGAAGAAAATAAAAAAGAGACAATTACCGCGTAAGCGGCACATTTCCCTTTCTTACCTTCGTACTTTAAGAATTTATTCTTGGTTTTCCGAAAAAAAAAACAATAATTTTTATTCATTAACACTTGTAAGAATGCTTAAAACTCCCTATATAGCAAAATGAACAAAAAACGACCGCCGACTTTTATTTCATTAGTATAAAAAGCATTACTTTACTTTGCAAAATTCTATAAATAAGTTTAAAATACACAAAATTAATAAAAGTATGATATGGTTTTACAATATGACAGACAAATGTAGAAAGTATAAAAAAATTTCTTCGCTACTGGAACTCGCTCCACCCTTGTACATCTCCAAGTCGTTTGACCGGTTTATGCTGATCCGTCTCCTAGCCTCACCTTACCGGTCTGTTGGCGCTACGGAATCCGTCTCCTGGCCTCACCTTACCGGTCTGTTGGCGCTACGGATTCCGTCTCCTAGCCTCACCTTACCGGTCTGTTGGCGCTACGGATTCCGTCTCCTAACCTCACCTTACCGGTCTGTTGGCGTTACGGATTCCGTCTCCTAACCTCACCTTACCGGTCTGTTGGCGCTACGGAATCCGTCTTCTGGCCTCACCTAACGGTCTGTTGGCGCTACGGATTCCGTCTCCTGGCCTCACCTTACTGGTCTGTTGGCGCTACGGATTCCGTCTCCTAGCCTCACCTTACCGGTCTGTTGGCGCTACGGATTCCGTCTCCTGGCCTCACCTTACCGGTCTGTTGGCGCTACAGAATCCTCTGATCCGTCTCTCCGTATATCTCCTCGTACATAAAGCTCGGTCTCCTCGTACCGCTCCTCGCCGATTCGTTTCTCGAGCCGTTCGTGCAATAGTCCAAATAGAATGTACGTAACATTACTTGATTTCAATTTTAAAAACAAGTTAAAACATTTAAAAAAAATTAAATTTACAAACTTATATGCTATTAGTTAGCCACAACATTAGTCAATTAGTTTATTTATATTTCAACTTTAAAGCCTGTTATGTTTCAAAAGAATTGAAAAACATTTGTGGCTCCAATTAATACGAAGTAATTCTCTACAAGATTTAACATAAAAAACATTTCACATTTTACACGAGTTAGTTGACAAAACAAGCAATTACATGCGTCTCAAAAGTTTAAACTTCTTTTCGTAAAAATATAAAGCCAGTGAACTAGTACTGATTTTAAAAACTTTAATATTCTAACAAATTTTAAACATTTTTTTTTATTTTTAGGTTTTAAATACCGGGTAAGACATTAAATAGCTCAAATGACCTCGTTAAAAATGTTTTTTTATAAGTACGGTTAGATTTAAAACAACAAAAAACATGCCAATAAAGTTTGTTACAAGCAATTAACAAGGTCATTGTCAAACACTGTAAATATTACAGTTCAAAGTTTGAACATAACATTGTTGTTAAATATAAAATTAAATTAAGTTTAATAAATTTAAGACATTTCACTTTATTAACCGATTATACACTCGAAAACAAGTTTTAATAACCTCATACAAGTATTTTTACAAGGACGAACGAAAAACAACAATGTTTTTACATGCAGTTTAAAAAGTTTATTGTCCGTTATAGTTCAAATTAAAACGATTGTCTGAAAACAAAAAAATTAAACTTTACAGTTGCTAACTTTTGTAGACGTTTAAAACTCTTTATGTTTTAAGAAGAGTTTTATTATTAGAAGCCTTTAACATTATTCTATTTTAAATGAACATTTCTCTTTAAATAAAATGTTTAAAACGATTAATCGATATTTAATTAATTTATTTGACGAGACGGCGGAACAACTTGAAAACAAGACTTTTATTTCAACTTGCTCGTACAAGATTTAAAATTCAATTTAAAAAAACGATTTAACGATGAATTGCGATAATATCATACACCACCAATACATTTTAGTTCTAACACATGTCGATTAGCCTTTCCCAAACCACTTTAACATAAAATTAAACACAATAAAACTAATTACCATTAGAAAAAAACAACACAAATCTATCACAAACTCGAACTACTTAGTTGTTTTTCCAACTAGAAATTTTAAACTCATTTTTATAAACTTTACAGACCTAATGACTAGTTTAAATAAATGCCATAAAGTTTATCAAATTTATACTATTATTAAATCAGGTTTATTCCACTCTGTCCCCATCTAAAAAACGTAGATATTTTAATGAAGGTATCTGTGTTCAATTCTAGCTATAAATAACTCGACGTCCGGGTCATCATGTCGCTATCACTAGGTTCTACTTATACAATCTTATTGGCCTGATTTATAACGCAACGTGCGCTCTTACTTGTATAATAGAAGTCCCCAAGATAACGCTTAAATTAGAGTTGACTTAAATAAACTAATTCGACTTACTTACTATTTACTAAAGGTTTAAAAAATCAGTTACTTATACTAATTTAAACTTAGTTCGAATCTGTGATAATGACTATATTTACAATGAATTTGCGAAACGAAAAGATGATAAAATACTGCACAACATTACACTAATAAATCAAATTATCAATTCTTTTAAGAGACGACAATACTCGAGTCAAAGAAACTAAAAACTAAATGTTTAAACCAAACTCAAAAAGTTTTCTAAAATCGAAATCAACTCGACAACAAGATTGAAACCATTAAAACTTAAGTGCAGCGAAAAGCTGCACTGACTTCAGTCTGCTGCAACGGAGTAGAAACTAAAAGTCTAAATTACACGCGATATTCTTAATTTATACTCGCTTGAGAGAAAAGAAGAAAATAAAAAAGAGACAATTACCGCGTAAGCGGCACACCCCGAGTACCTCCAGCCTGCCGACCCTTGAGGTAGATTTTTTGTTTTTTTACAACGTTCTTTTTCCTATTGTTCAAATAAAAAATTACAATAACATTTTTTTTAATACTTGTGTTAAACAAAAACTTTTTTACTTGTATTAAACTGGTATTATATAATTAAATTTTAATTGTTTGTTTTCTATTGAAACTACATAAAACTTTAAACATTTTGTATCCGGATCCGGAACCGGCCGGCTCTTATATAGTGGATACGGTAGAGTACTAGTTGTAAGGCTACTGAAATCAGAAGTAAATAATCATAGTTGTCGTAAGACTGGTCAAAGGAGTCAAGTTCCATTAGTACCGCCTAATAAACCATAAGCTTAACTAACTTAAAATTATGTTCCAAACAGTTTTTTGTTATTCTATTCTACATTCAAATCGGAAACAAGTGCAATACTTACAAAAGTGGTCAACAAGATTCAGTTTATCAAGAGAATGAGAAATAAATTTATCTGTTGAAGAAGTTAAAGAAGCTGAAGTCTTGTCTTGATAGAACTCAAACAAGAAAAAATACACACATCTTTTCAGGTCTGCAAGAAGGTATTTTTCGGTACCACCATCCTCTGTTTATTCTAAAAGGGTTATTTTCAGAAGGTTGTAACTTGTTCGAACAAAAGCGAGATCGATTGCTTCTAAAAACTGGCGAAAAACTTTTATATCTTCATAACAACTTGAAAAAAAAAAAAGGTTTCTTTGTAGCTTAATACCGTTGATATGAGTAAATATAGTTCTATAAATTAATTAATTTTATATTTGTAAATATAAACAGTTGCTTAAGAAGCTTCTGTATCTGTTCATCTTATAGTTGGAACTTTTATAAATAAGTTGTATAAATATTTTATATTTCTATAAATATTTCCTAAACAAGACGGTAAAAGGTATCCCTGGTGTGCGACTCGATAACCAAAAGGTTCTTCGCGCACCAAACCTTAGGACAAAATACGTTGAGCAACTTTATTTTTGTAGTTTAATAAACTATAATGAAAGTATAATGCAGAGCTTGACATAATTAAAAAAGATAAAGTTCGTTATTTTAAAAGCATTGTTACATTTAGTTTGTTTTTCCTTTACGTCATACAAAGTTCAAGTTTAGTCGTAAAAGTAGCTTAAAATTTAACATTTAAACTGAGATTTCATATAAGTAGATTTTATTTACAACGTTTTTTTATACTAGTGTTAATTTAAATTACGATACATAGACTATAAATTATTTTGTTTTATTTAACAAAGTATTTGTATTAAACAGTTTTTACTAATTAATGTGTTATAATAATTACATTTTATAAGTTTGTTTTCTATTAAAACTAAAAAAAAACACTTAGGATCCGGAGCCGAATCCGTCTAGTTCCTTATTTAAAAATAAAATCTGAAACCGAATTCGGCCGGATCTTAATTTTAAAAAAGGATCTGGAACCAGACGCGGCCGGATCCTAAATAGTGGGTCCGGAAGATAACTGACTTTAAATCAACTACTTGGTTATTAGTTTAATTCACTTATTTCTAGAATTTAAACTTTAAGTTCTAAGTAAGTTTTACATTTTTAAAAACAATACAATAAAAAATTACATACTTAAAAGAAAGTTTTAACTTATTTAGCAATAAAAAGTCATATTTAAATATAAACTCATATTTCTACAAACACTAAACTTAAATCAAATTAAACTTTAATCTAAGTAAATCGATTCAATTTAAGTTTAGTTTGCTTTAAATATTTTTTAAATATTTTATTTTCTTTAGAGAAATTTCCAAACAACTTTAATTTTTTTTTCATGCAATTGGAATAAAATTGTAGTAATAAAAGTGATTTTTTTCTTGTCAAAAGTCAACTACAAAATCTAGGCGTTTCTGATTAGTTTAAGTTTTACGAATGTTTATTTTAATTTTAATTTATAAACTTTTTTTTTTTTATAAATTTGTTTGTTTTATCTTTTGACAAGGGGTGGTAGGGGTAAGCGTAAGGGTTTAGAGTTAAGTATTTTGGTAAAAGGAGTTAAGAATAGCGGTTTAGTTTAAATGAGTTTAATGCATTGCTGTATTATTACCTAGCCTCATTTGCCTTATATTATTAATAAAAAAAATTCAAAAACCTAACTACTGCAGCCAACGCTTTTTTGCAGTTCAATATTGGATTTTTAATGATAGTGGAAATTTAAGGGTATGTCCCCACGAAAAATCATACTTAAACTCAAATTTAAACAGCTTACAATGCTGATGCAATTATTACTACTGCAGAAGGTAGTTGTTAAATTTGATTTTTAAACCCTGGTTGTAAGTTTTTATAAAGTAAATTTAATTATCAAATCTTTTAAGTACTTTAAAGAATTAACTTTAAATGATATTTAATGCTTACAAAGTTATTGAAAGTGTTAAATAAATAATAAATAAGCATAAATGTTTGTCTATTTTTTAATGATGAAAGAAAATCAGTTCAAAGTTTACCCTTTACAGCAATAGACATTTTCTGGGCAAGATAAAGTGTGTTATATCATATTTTATTTTATCAGTCCCATTAATTTTAACTCTTAACTAATCATACAAAAATTATCTTTAAAATAAATAAAACACCCTTGGTGGCAAACCATTTAGAGAACGCTCACAAGGCTAAAATATCAACAAAAGACAAATACAAAGTATGTGAAAATCATTAAGCTCAAATTCCCAAGCAAGTTTAAATCTGCATTTCAACCAAAAATCATAGCAATAATCCAACCATGTGATGACTCCCATTAGAAGGATCCCACAATCAGTTGTTCTATAGCTTATACTGTTTTTTAATCAAGTTTCAATAAATGTTGTTGATGGAGTATTTACAACAACATAATTTATTTGCGAAAGTAAATAATTTAACATAAGTTTGTTTTGGTCATAACTTATACAACAGCTTTTTTTTTTAAATGTAGACTTTGAACTATAAAAATGCTTAAGTTGAGTATAAGCTCTAAGCTGTTTGTAATTGTATGGTTTCAAATCAAATATGTCTACTAATTTGTATACAAATAAAGTGTTATAAGTTATGGACTACTAAGAAAAATTATTTAAAAGCTAAAGCTATAAGTATGTGTAGCCTTTTTTTTACACTCAATATATATTTTTTTAATTAGAGACATAATTATAGTTTATTGAACGACAAAAATAAAACACCCAAAATGTTTTATCCAAGGACTTGATGCACAATCATATTCAAGTACCAATTAAAGTCTACATTTTCTTAAGATTTTATCTAGTTATCTATATCTGTTTAAAATTGTATTTGTTTTTAACCACACTTTTATATTTCACTGAATTTCACTTACTATACGTTATAAAAGATAAAAAATATTTTTTGTTGTGTATTTTATTATCAAATATTGAATTATTTTTTATTTTTTAAACTGTACAAGCCATTTGTTTAAAACATTGGAACAAATTCAAAAAATATTGTCCTTTAAATAGTTTTTGGTCATAAAAACTATAGATCTTGCTATATTTTAAAAATATTTAGGTTAGTAAGTTTTTAGGTAAAAATAAATAAAGAAGTCATGAGTAAAAAAGATTTAGATACAAAAGTATTATCTTCAGAAGGAGTAGAATCAAATGACCAGGTTATTCTCAAACCTCGCCTTACTTTAATGAATGCTTGTGGTATAATAATTGGTACTATTATTGGATCAGGAATTTTCATTTCTCCTGTTGGTGTTCTTAAACAGTCTGGCTCTGTTGGGTTAAGTCTTATAGTTTGGGCAGTTTGTGGAGTTTTTTCAACAATTGGTGCTCTTTGTTACGGTGAACTTGGTACAACTATAAGAAAATCTGGAGGAGATTATGCATATATTAAAGAGTTCTTTGGCCCATTAGCCGCATTTTTACGACTATGGATTGCACTTGTTATTATTCGTCCTACATCTATAGCAGCCATTGCTTTGACCTTTTCCTATAATTTGTTACAGCCATTTTTTCCTTGTGGAGTATTTCCAGTCCTACCTGCAAGGCTTTTTGCTGTTCTTTGTATTAGTAAGTAATCATTTATTACTTTTAACACTTTTTTGTTTTATAGTCAAGTACTACTAACCTTTTTTAATATACCAATTTTACTTTATTTTGAATTAATATTTTATAAGTATTTTTATACCTTAGACAATGTTTTACTTAGTTAATCAATAAGATAAATAAGGTCTTTGGTTACAATTAAATATCTATTATAATATAATTATCTCTTGAAATAAGCTAAAAGTATAAAATTAATAGTTTTAGCTTGAATCAAGACAATAGTGAATCATTTTCTTTAATAAATTTAGTCTTATTTTCTACATAGGTTACTAAAGATATATGTCACTTTTGACTTAAAAAAAAAAGTTCAAAGTAAATTTTGTGATACAAGTGATCCAATTGGACACTTTATTAGGATTTTGGAAGGTGCAACCTGCAAAAACTGAAATATTTTTTTTTATTAAAACCTACCTCTCTCTAAAGTTTGAGAAATGGTTTTAAACTTTTTTTGTCTAATCTTTATAAAATTTAAATTATTTTGCTGGGAGGAGGATTTTTTGGTCATAAAATTTAATTTAGAAAAGTAATGTTCTGGCAGATTGTTCTAAATCATTTAATTAACTTTTTTTAATTTGAATCCTACTAAAGTACTTGATAATGAATGGGTCTTTAGTAGTATTTTAAGTTCAAAGAAAATTGTAAAACATTGAATTATTTTTTATACACTTGTATCAAAAGCTGTCCCCAAAATGACTATTTCTCAAAAAATATTTTTACTAGTAGAGTTACCATACATTTAAGATAATTTGGCGAGTTTAACAATTTTCAAAATCTCAGGAAAGTGGAGGCTAGTTTAAAACTTTTTCAGATTGTTTGAAAAACTTAATCTTTTTTTGTTGTTTTTGTAAAGCTAAGGCTAGTTAATATTTTTTTAGAAATCTTAGGCTAGTTTTTATAACTTTAGGTTTGGTATTTCCTCTAAAAATTGTGGTTTTTATTAGTAGTTTAAAATAGTTTTGTTATTATGATAATTTTTAAGTATTTAAGCTTTTACAAAAGTAACAATGTTGTACTGCTACTGGCTCTTCAAATCTAATTTTATAAAGGAGAATAAAAATATAAATTAAAGAAAAATTTAATCTATATTTGATATCATTAATTTTTTTTTTATGCAGCTGTTCTCTCTGCTGTGAATTGTTTTAGTGTAAGAGCAGCTACTAGAGTTCAAGATGTTTTTACTGTTTCCAAACTTTTAGCACTTTTACTGATCATCATAATTGGTATTGTACAAATTTTTCAAGGTAAGTTTATCTAAATTTTACTAAAATTATTTAGACTAAGTAATAATTGATGAAACCTGTTTTTTTAGTAGTATTCTAGTTTCAGACAGTTTTTTTAATATATCTATTTTCAATGCTTTTTAATAACCAAATATATATATATATCAATTTAAAGTAGCTTGATTGCTTTTTTAACTTTTTATAATTAAAATATCAGTATCAAAAAGTATCATAATAGAATTATTGTGTTTTAATATTTTTATAGCTGTTTATACTTTAGTAGTCTATTAAACTTTTTTAATACTAAAACTTAAAAAAAATCCTGATTTTAAAAATTATCCTAGATCAGGGTTTCCCAAAGTGGGCCAAGTGGCCCCCTTTGAGGCCACGAACAGCAAAGGGGGGCCATGAGCAGTAAAGGAGCCACAGGGCAGCCATGAGGTCATAGTTTTAAACTATTCTGGAGTTGATGATGAAAAAGCAAAACAAAAAGGTCTTAGGTGTATTTAATGGTAGTTCGAATTTTATTGTTAAAAAAGGCCATAGCTTTTTAATTTCGTCAAAGGGGGCCATTTGAAGAAAAGTTTTGGAAACCCTGTTCTAAAATCAGTAGTTGTTTTTTCAATATTGAGGTAATTAAGTTCATTGAAAGCTTATCAAATATTAACATCATTGATAGGAAAATCCCTTTATTAAACAATTTTTAGATCTGCCTTATGAATGCATTTTGTTGTAAGTTGGATATATGGCAACCGATGCTTCTTGATAGATTTAGCAGCACCAGTTAATTTAATTATCATTTTTTATAACATCTTAAAACCTTTCATTTAAATTTGTAATTTTTATCAATTAAAACTGTAGTTTCCAATGTACGCACATTTCATGAAAATAGTTTCAGTAAAATTCCTTTAGAAATAAGATGTTTAAAATCTGCTTAGTTTCTTTATGATGAAGTACTTTCACACCTTTAAAATAGATTAAATATATACAAAATTAAGCAGTGGATCTGTGTTGCATGAACTGCAGTACAATTTGTAGTTTAAAGCTTCATATTTTCATGTATTATCTGTAATATATTGTACTCAAATTTTATTATGAAAATTACTGTTCTAGGGATTAACATGAAATTTTGTAGTTTGTTAAGAAAAAAAAAGTCTAATGCTATTTTATTATCAGGAAACACCGAGTATTTAAATACGCAAGCTGCTTTTGAAAACACAAGTACTGATATTGGAAAAATTATTTTAGCATTTTACAGTGGATTGTATGCCTATGGCGGATGGTTTGGTTTACCCTACTTTTGTATTAAAATTTACAAAATATTTTTATTTCTTTTAATTTCAGGAACTATTTGAACTTTGTTACTGAAGAATTGAAAAACCCTGCAAAGTTAGTTTGAATTTTTTTTATACTTTTATTTTTTTTTAAAAACTTATAAAGTAGTTTTTCATTAGAGATTTAGAATAAGTTTTGTTATACACTTCTATTGTTTACTAATAGAAAAAAGGTGTTACAATTTTTATCTAAGCTCCCAATAACAAATTTAATTTTACTTGCCTTACTAACAGCGTTTTTCTAAGTCTGTTATAGAGGTTTATGCTGCATTGAATTTGAAATAAATTTAAGCCTTACACATATTTTATACACATGTCAAGTTCTAAATAAATTTGTAAAAACTTGTTTATATTTTAAATAGTATAATTAAAAAGATATTGTGTGAAAATCTAATATGTTTTACAAAATGTTTTGTATGTTATTGCCCATAGTTTAGAAAAAAATAGTTGCAAATTAAAGTTTTAAATTATTTTATATGAAATAGTTTAGAGCATGCTTGTAATATTAATCTTTACTTGAATTTAATATCAAGCGAGCTATCTTTCTTTTTTCTTAAAAGATAATTTTTAATTCATGCATAATTAAATTAAGATAATTAATCAGTCTAAACTATGTTTAATTATTTTTTTGAGTAAATCTAAACAATGGTTACTACAAATAGTTTATGTTCAACTAGTTTATTAAACTAATAAAATACTCTACAAAAGTTATTCTTAGTAAAATTTATCTTACCAAATTAAGTGAGATATGCTTAAAATTTTCAGAACTAGCATTTAAAAACATATTGTTTTTTATATACAAGGATTGCCAAAATACTTAGAATCCTAGAAAAACCTGGAACTTTTTTTTTTACAAAAAACAATATTAGTCATTATATGAAAGCTTAAGTCATATACTATAAGATATTTTCATTGTAAAAAAACTTAATTTTGAGATAAAGTCGGTTGTGTGAAAAGTTTGTGATACTAAGGAAGAAGGATAATTTTTTAATTGCTTATTTTATCAAAATTTTGAAATGATTACAAAAATTATATCTTTTATTTCATTTTTAAATCAACTAATCTTAAACTTTAGGAAATGTTTCTTGCATAGAAAAATCCTATTGTATTGATTTAATATTATCAAAATAATTAAGAATTTTTTGTCCAATTTTAAAAACATTGTTTTTTTAAGAAAAAATATGTTTCTACTCGAAAATTAAAAAATCTCCATATAGGATTGTTTATTATTAAGTAAAAATTAAACTGAGAAAGTTTAAAAATGATTGCTTAAAAACTGTGTTAGTAAATACATTCTAAATGATTATTATTTTTTCCTTAATGGAATAATCTTTTTAAAATAAATTCAGTCCCTCCATTAGGAACTTATTTAACTCTACGACTTTTTAACCTCGAATCACAAAAACTGATTTTATTTTACAAAACAGCTAACTTGAAATATTTTTAAAATAAGATCAGCATGTAACAAAGTATTTGAACCCCATATGACTTAAACAATAGACTCAGAAAATAAAATGAAGTCTAAAAAGTGATAAATATAACGTTTAACTTCTTGTTAAGTAAAAAAAAAACGACTAATAACACTTCTATGTACAGTTATAATTTTTTATTGTTTTATATATACTATGAAAGCGTAGAAGGAGACTAAAAAGTTATTTTGATATATGTTAAACTTATTTTTTTAAGTTATTAATACATGCATAAGCATATGCCACATGATTTTTTTATCAACATAAGTGTAATAAGTTCACTTAAAAATAAAGTTTTTGTTTGTTGTGTATGTTAAAAAATTACCTTAAGTTTAAGTAAAATAAAGTAATTGAGTTTACTTAAACCTACAAATAAATTTACTTACTTTTTCATTTTTTGAAACTTACCTATTTTTTAATAACTATAACAAGTGTTTTTGTATGTTATATAATAAGATATGGTTTTAAGCGGTATAATCAATGCTTAAACAGTTTTTTTAATTCTTATTATTTACCACTTATTTTTTTTATTTGGTTTATATTGTAAATTAATTAACCATAGTTAAGTTAAAATTTATAATTAACAAACAAAAAAAGTATAAATAATTAAAATAAAATTGAAAACACGAATATTTAGTGAGTGATAATGGAAACTTAAATATGTATTACAGCTAAAGGTTTAGTTGTATTGTTAAAAATTACTATATTGATTTTTATTTTTTCAGAAATTTACCTCGATCTATCTTAATTTCGATGCCTTTGGTCTCTTTCATTTATGTAACAACAAATGTAGCCTACTTCACTCTTTTATCTCCAGCTGAATTTCTCGAAACAAACGCTGTTGCTGTCGTAAGTATTTTAAAAGTCAATTTAAAAATGCAATTGATAGGGGGTAATTGTTAAAAGTTGGTATCACTGAGCTATTAAATATACAGTTAGGAGGGTTTTTTTGAAGACATACAAATTAATTTTAATTTATTTACTTTTGTACTAACATTTAGTTATTTCAAGTAGACTTAGAACAAACGTATCTAAATTTACTAAAGTACAAATTTTAGGGCTTTCATGTTTTTATAAATGTGATACTAATATATAATTTTTATAATACATCACTTATTTGATATATTAACTGAATTAATATCTTCTAAACTATTAACAGTTGTTTTAAGTTTTATCAATAAGAAATAAGTAAAATACTTTTATGTAGAAACTAGATTTATAAAAAAATTACTTGAAAAAAAACTGCTTTGTTTTATTTTAAGACTTTTAGATGTTTTTATGGTTTTTATTGTTCTAATTTTAATAAAAACTAATCTAGAAAACTTTTGTTTAAACGTAATAGGAAATATATTTTCAACTTTGCTGTTTTTATTCACAAAAATATTAAAGCATAAAATTTAAAACATTAAAATTTATATCAATATAAACAAATTAAGTCCCTATTGTATGTTTAACAGCTGATTCTCATAACATAATTTATTAAACTAGAGTAGTTTTACTAACTTCGAGATATTAATAATTTTATATACTTTAAAAATTTACTTAAACATAGTCTGTCTCGTTTGGTGATCGTAAACTTTTATACTTTAATTCAACAATGTCAGTCTGAATTTATAATAAACCAAAACCGTTTGAAAATTTTTGTTGCCAAATGTTAGCTTTCATATACTCCATAATTAGGAAATTTATACACAAATCAATAGTTTTTCAAAAGTTTGTTATTATTTACTTTGGGCTTAATTTTAAATAATCATATAATAGTATATTAAATTTACCTTTGAATTAAAAAACAATTGTTGTTAATAAAAAACAAATCTGTTTTAGGGTTATTAGTTTTGAAGTAACACAAAAATTTATTGTCTACCAACTTAAAGTTGAGTTAAAATCATAAATAGTGTTTTTTTTTCAGACTATGGAAAATTGAATAAAAACCAAATAAAATAACAAAATTTTTACAAAATTACACTATAATAAAAAACACAATATTCGTATAATTTAAGTTATGCACATCTCATTGTTTTCATATTTTCGGCTTGCGAGTTTTATTGAATCACAATTTCAGAACCTAGAGATTGTATGTATTTCTTGATCTAAATCAGGGTTTCCCGAAAGTGGACAATATCGCTCCGGGGCGACTTTAGTAAGTCGGGGCAATAACTAGTAAAGGGGTGAAAGAGGGGGGAGGGGGCGGTTTTAAAATTTTGGGTAGTCATAAAATTTTAAAAATTACTCTAGATATTCTTGAATTGCAGATGAAGAGCAAAAAAAAGGCCTTAGGTGTTTTTAAATGGTAATTTTTTGAGTAGTCTTGTTGGATGGGGCAATAGCCTTTTTAATTTCTTTAAAGGGGGCCATTTGAAAAAAAAAAGATTAACAAGTTTGGGAAACCCTGATCTAAATAAAGTTTTAAATCTGCTTTTTATGTATTTATCTGCACAACTAGAAATATTGATGAGATCTTTGTGTTTGGATGACTGTTCCTCTTTAGGCATTGACTCGCCATTAAAAATTAACTTCTAATTAACATCTAGTACATTCTGTTTTAATCTTTTATGAAACCGTGGAGATTTACGACTTACATGTTGTGTCTGCAATGATAATTCAAAACGTTACTTAATCATGGGGAGGTGTAACATCTTTATTGTTTCATTAGGTGTTCAGCTGGTGTTATAGACAAACATAATGAACGTAAAGTCGAGCTTTTAAAGCGTTTCAAACTAAATTACATTTTTATTAATGTTTTTCGATAATAGTTTTAGCCTAATCTATCAAAGATGGTTTAAATTCAAATCAAAATAATATCACATAAACTATATTAAAATTAGTTATTTTTATTAACTATTATTTGTAGTTGTTTGGTGAGAAAGTTTTAGGAGTGATGTCTTGGATTATTCCAGTATTTGTTTCACTGAGTTGCTTTGGTTCTGTAAATGGATCAATTTTCACTTCTTCAAGGTATTTACTTAATTGCAAATATATTGGCTCAAATAATATGTTTATTTTCGTTCAAAATCATAAATTTTAACATTATTGTTAGATGTAAGTAAAGTTATAACAAATTGGGTTTACATTTCTTTTAAAATTAATTTGTGTAAAATTCAAGCCATATCATTAAAACAATAATTTCTAAACCTTAGTTAAACTGTTTTTTTTTTTCAAACTGTAATACTGCTGATACAAAAATGTTTCAGCAGTATTACATCAAAATTTTGTTTAGAATATTTAAAACTTTTATTGTAAATAAAATAGTTTTACGATAAACTAAATAAGCTAGTTCAATTTATCTCGCAGATACAGCAATTATAAAAAATCGTATTTAAGTAATGTTAAAAAGGAACAGTACATAAATTTTTATTTAGTTTGCTGTTTATTCAAAATTAAGAGCACAAATAATTTGTTTTTCAAGTTTTAATCTTCAAGTATAACAAATGTAATCTAACAATATTTTTCAACCATTTTTTTCCACAAACTATGTGATTCATTTTACGACGATTGTTTTTGTTAAGGGGTCGGCAACCTTTTATGAGGAACGGGCAAGATGTACTATAACGAAGTCCAGCCATATAAGAAAAGGTCCTTTGCATATCATTATGTTTGAAATTTTTACTTAAAGATTTTTAAATGTACATTTTAAAAATCAGTTGTGTATGAAAAAATCGTAAATAGGTTGCACTGCACAGTTTACTCTCAAACAAAATACACCACATATTAAAGCTTTTATTATAAAGGATTTAAATTTCTTCTCCTGCATTAGTTGTTTAAAACTAAAAAGCATATAGCTGCCCAGAAATTTTACTTGGTGGACATATTTGCCCCTGGGCCCCATTTTGCCGACCCCCAGTTTACAGTTTTGTTGTATTGAATAATTTTTTTTAATAAGTACTAATATTTTGTAGATTGTTTTTTGTTGGAGCTCGCGAAGGGCAGCTTCCAAATGTGTTAGCTATGATACAAACAGATAAGTTGACACCAGTACCTGCTATTATATTCAATGTATGTTTGCTAAGATACTTGTCAAAAGTTATACATTTACGTTAGGATTTTTTTTTTTGAAAAATAAAGTTTAGTATAACATTATATTCTAGTGTGTTAGTTTAGTTTTCAATACAAATCGGTTATATTTTAAATCCAAAATGTTCTAATAACATTTATTCGTCGAATTACATTAAAAAAATTTTTTTGTTAGAAAGGTGCAAATTACTGTTAAACATAACTTGTAACTTTTATTTGAGATTTTCTATGCATCCTAAAAAATTAAAAATTGTAGAATAATTATAATAGTTTGTTTTTATTTCTTTAAAGTAGTTGTTTGAGACTGAGCTAAGTATACTTATTTGAAACTCAAAAATACAGATATCTAAACAATAAAATCAAAAAAATAATGGCTCTTTTTCAAAGTATGTAAATGAATAAACATATGATAACATAAATTAAGTTTTACTGAGGTTAATTAAGTTTAAATTTTTACAAAACACTAATTGCAAATTTAACTAAAACCGTTAGATCAACTATTACTGTCTTCAGATAAACCTAGACACGTTAGCTTTATTAAAGGTTTTTTTTAGAATACGCAGTTTCAATTTTTTTAAACCCAATAAGCAAACTGTTAATGACAGTGTGTGATGTCCTGTATCTTCTTGTTTGTTGGTGACATTTGGAGCCTTATCACGTTTTTCAGTTTTTTCAATTGGCTTTGTATTGGAGCTGCAATTTTTGGAATGATTTGGTGGAGGTTTAAGTATCCTGAATTAGAGCGCCCTATAAAAGTAAGTGAGCTATATTGAATTAAATGATGTTATTTTAGAAACTTTCAACTTGTAAATAACTTGCAGATAAAAATAAAGTTTTTCTGTTACTTTTTTTGGTTTAGATGTTTTGTAAGTTTTTTGAGGTCATTTAAAACAATCAAGGCTAAATACTTTATTGATATGAAATAGTTTTTTGTAACATAAATAATCTTTTTTTTCATTTATTTTTGCATATAGAACTTTATCTACATTGCATTGTTATTAGGATAATCATGAAAATGTAATATTAAAATAGTTTATAGCTAGTGGTTTACCTGACCCGACCGGATCCAGCCTTTTCCGCTCCGGATCTGGCTGGATCTTAACTTTAAAAAATGGATCCAGTATATCATTAATTGTGGCATATATTATGCGTGTTTGGCATTAAATTCACTAAATTCATTGTAAAACTTATACCAGACATATAGAAGTTTACGGTGAGCAGCAAAAAAAAAAAACTGAAATTTAAACTTGATATTCTGTGAGTTAATGCTAAAGAGCAAAAAGAATTAAAGAGATCTTCAACATGCTTATGGGAGTTTTGAGCTTGGGGTTCACATAATATTTGCTGGATCCGGATTCGGCTTTATCTTGATTTGAAAACGAGATTCGGACTTGGCCGGATCTTGTTTTAAAAAAGGACCTCGATCTGGTAGATCACTATTTAAGCTCAAAAAAATAGCACTTAGAAAATGTTATAAAAACATATTATGTATTTTATCAGTATATTTAAAAATTTTTTGAAGGCTCATCTCAGTTTTTTATAATAAATCAAAATGACCTCAGATGAACACCTTATAAAGTTTAGGCACTTAATATCATAAAAACCTAGTAACATATTTATATTAATTTTATAATTTATAATTCTTTTTTTTAGGTTACATTAAAGTTATATGGAAAATGTTTTAACTTCAAGTGCTTATTTAGCAGATTTTTACTAATTTTTATTACAATCAATACGTTATAAGAACAGAAATCGCCTAAAATTTAAGGGATGTCAAATACAAAAAAATATAACCAATTAAATATTTTAAAATATTTATGATTTTAGATTTATATCTTAAATGTTTTTAAACAAAATCCGTTCAAACTTAACCTGGATTAAATGTATTCACTCAGTTGTGTTTAAGGAGTGAATGCTAATTATGATTTTAGCTCTAAGACTATAAAATATTTTAAAATTTTTACTTTAAGTTTTAACCTGTCAAAAATATAGATTTAAGCGTTTGTTAAAAAGAGATCCTAGCGAAACAAGTTTACTAAAATATATAATAATAAAAAATGATAAAGTATCCTTTTTTTATTACACTACCACATGTTTCTGTGTGTTAACGAATTAACACACTTCAACAGAGCTCTGTAAAAAAATAAATACTGTAAGGAAACAGTAGAAGCTAAAGTAGGTGTATACATGTGTCTATTAAAAATATAAATAATTGCTATAGCAATATCTATAAAATGTATAACAATTTTTTTTTTATTAGACACATGTACACACCTACTATAGCTTCTACTCTTTCCTTACAGTATTTTTTTTTTGCAGAGCTCCGTTGAAGAGAAACATGTGTTAGTGTATTGAAAAAAGGATACTGTATAATTTGTTACTTAAAGTTTTATGAAGTTAAAACAGTTTTAACTTTATCTAAAATAAAAATATGCAGTTGCTTTTTAAGAGTGTAAAGTAAGCTATTTGTCATTTGGTTCTAGAACTAACAAGTTTTTTTTTTTATAAAATAGTGAAACTTTGCAAAAAAAATTTAATATAAAAATGTAGAACTTGGTGCTTATCAAATTCTAGATATAAAATTACTTAAGTTACAATAGTTTAAACTTAATCTAAAACAAATTCTTTTTGAGGTTGTAATTTAGTTCTGAAACAATTCAAACTTTGTATTCATATACTAATTAATGTGAAATACTTTTAAAAAAGTAAGTTATATATTTATTAATTTTTGGAGTAATTTTATAAAGCAGCAAAATTTATATTTGAAAGTTTATTGTTTAGTTTTTGTAGGTTATTGCTTTAGATATTCTTATATTGTTTATCAAGCGTATGGAAAATTGTAGATTATTTTAAGAGTTTTAAAGAAATACACAATAGTTGAAAATAAGTAAAGGCAGGGTTGCTTAAAAACCTTTAAACTGGAAAACGTGGAATTTGACGGTTTAGGCTAAAAAACCTGGAATTTGAGAAATTTAAAAAAACCAGGAAAAACCTGGAATATTTAACAATTTTAACATATTAAATAGTAAAGTTTCGGTTTGGCTTAAAAAATTTATCATATAAATAAAGATAGCTTTAGAGTATCTTTTCTATGTTTCTATACTATTTAACACAGCTTTTTACCTTAAACTAATCTTTAAACCAAAAATAGACCCAAAAATGTCTACTTTTAAAAACCTGGAGAAAATTTTCCAAAAACAATTGGCAACCCTGTAAAGGGTATATTTAAAAAAAATATATTCAAAAACTTCAACTGTAATTTTGTTGTATATACGTACAATTATTATCTGTTAACATAAAGGTTGAATGCGCGGTTATTCTTGATAATACTTCATATTTTTTTTAAAAAGTAAACTTTATTAGCTAGAAATTTAATGTGATTTTTGAGAAGGTTTAAACTTGCTATAAATTTTAAGTTTTTTCTCCTATTATGTAGTCATAATTATAACAAAAAACCTAAAGATAATAATCTAAATTAAATCTTGATCTTCAAGTTTTCCAAAATACCCTTCAATATAAATCTGCCATAAAGTGTAAAAAAAAAGTTATTTTGAGTCTTTTGTTGTGTCTATTGCATATCTGGATTTAAATTAGGTCATGTTTATTTTTACAGAAAACTAAGACGATTCTTCATAAAAAAGTTCAAAATAGCTAATACTTTACACGAGTATTTTTTTTGTAATATTTTCTAAGTGCAAAAGTTTTTTGAGCTCAATGCACCCTAATGAGTATTATTTAGGTGCACGACTATTCAAATTCGAACAATTGAAATTCTTAAAAAAAATTGAAACAGCCACAAATAAAAAATTAATGTATATTTGTCAAATATAAAAAAAAATACATATGTAGGTCATATTAATATCTACAAGCCATTTTTTTATTTTTGTAAAACATTAAATATTTTTTGAGATATGGATTAAATAAAGTAAAAAACATAATTATTTATTATCTGCTTCCTAATTGCATATAACTTTGATTCAATCATTACAAACGTTTAATATATAATATACATGTTACATCGAGTTTCTGTGACTTTTATTGACTTCACCGTTGTTAAGTTTTATTAAATTTTATTGATACACTAACTAATAGTTAATGTTTTATTTTTGTTCGAAATAGATTACAAACATAAAAAATAAATTAACAGACTTTGCAATACAAATTAAATAGTTGAAATAACCTCATTTATATTGTGACGTAATTATTAGATGTAATGAATGTATTTTGTTCATTCGTTAACAACAGTAAAATTTGAATCAGTTATTCTTTCCATTAACGTGATTTGTTGTTTTGTTGTGTATTTTAGTTTACTTTACTTATTTTAGACTTAATAATCTTAAATGTTATATAGTTGTATAACAGTGGGATTTAATATTAAATATTTTACCAATTATTAACTATTATCTGTAAAAAATATTTTATTTTAATGAAAACATGTATACACCCACTTTATTCTATGCTTCTTTTCTTTTATTACAGTAATTATTTTTTTACAGAACCCAGTTGAAGTGTGTTGATTCGTTAACACACAGAAACATATGTTGGTACAATAAAGGAAGATTACTGTACAATTAGTTTTTATTAATTATTTTTAGTAATTTTAAAATATCTTGAACAGTATGTTACGTTTTGAAAAAAAGAAAAAAAATGGCTTGTAGATATTAATAAGATCTACATATGTGTTTTTTATTTTTTTCAAACTTATATTACTTATTGAGATATAATCTTTTAAATATTTTTTTAAGAATTTGAACTGTCGGAAATTGAGTTGTCCGAATTTGAATTGTCATGTAACCGTATTATTTACTTCATATTTTAATTTAAATTGCGTGTTTGTTAAAAACTTCAAAATTAAAAAAAAAATCTTTTGTTTTAGCAATAATCTGAAATTTAAACTGTTTGTTTAGCAAAAACCACTGCTTATTATAAACAAAAACCAAGTAACAAAAAGTAAATAACAAAGAGAAGATCTTGAAACTTTACATGATAAGAAATGATTTTGTAACACACATTATCAAAACATTTGGTTTAATTGTATTCAGATATTATTGACGATTTAAAAGGTGTGATTTTAAAGAATTTTTATCACATTTTTATCTACAAAATATTAACAAATTCAATAAAGTTTGGCTCTCTTTTTTGTTATAAGTTATATAACTTCGAATAACATTTTGCATATTTTTTGTTTGTTTTTTTATAACTTTAAATTATACATATTTTGTTTAACTAAACTAGTTCTGTAGTAGTTTATTTGAAACAATAGCCTATTTTTACTAGTAAATTTAAGATAGTTTAGTTTTAAAAATTACTCGCTGTAAATTCTGATGACATTATTAAAAATTTTGTATTTTGACTGTAATTGACTTTAAAACAGCAATATACGATTTGCTTCATTATTTATCTCCACAACGAAAAAAATATCTTCTTTTTTTTTTTTGCATAAAACATTACTGTGAAATAACTTTTGTTTTCCCGTTATTTTATTTCATAGCTTTTTGTACTTAAATAGTTATAGTACTTTTTAGTTTAGTTATTGTAAAGATTAGAATGCTTGGATGTATTCTAGATTATTTCACCATTAATACAGTGAAAACTTTTAAGTATTTATGCAGAAGTATTTAATATTGTTTGTGTACTTAATTTTAAATAATACCAACACTTATTATACCTCTACTTAATTTAGTAATAAGTAAAACACTAGTAAGTTTTTAAACTAATTGTAACGCAATATAATTTTTCTTCAAATGTTAAACAAATTCTAATTATTTATTAAACCTTATAGTATTTAATTTTAGTGTAAGATTTGTTTTTTAGTTAAATTACTTTTAAATACAGATGCACTTGTCTCTTCCTATAATATTTTTTTTGGCCTCAGCGTTTTTAGTAGTGATGTCCTTCTATGCTGCACCTTATGAAGCGTGTTTGGGAGTAGTTATTGCTGCCACTGGTGTGCCTGTATATTTTGTTGGTGTAAAATACGCTCATAAACAACCGCAATTCGTTGACAAAGGAATGGGTTAGTTTTTAAAAGTTTTTTATTTTTGAAAAATCTATTTTGTTGCTATATCATAAGGATTAAATACAGATATATTTCTTTTATAGATAAATAAATCTAATCTAATTAGTTTTAGAAGACGTTAGTGGCTATATTTATTAAGTTTAAACTAATTTGTTTATGATGATATATTTTTTTAAACTAACATGCTTGTATAAAAAGACCAGGCCAATTTTTAAAAAATAAATTTGATTATGGTTCGGCCACATCTTGATATTTTTTTATATTAAATTTACAAAGCCTATTTTAATACAAAACTGTCTACATTTCATAACCGTACTGAAAATGTATTGATAAAGTACTAAAAAGCTAAAATATTCTAAAACTATAAAAAAAATATATATAAAAGTTATCAATATAAAAGTATGTATAGTTTGATTGCAAACAAATAATAGTTTGTCTAGAAATGTGTAATTAAAATATATATTTAGTATTTTCAAGTATAAAGTTGAGTTTTACTTTATTAATTCAATATCTAAAACTATAATTGAATTTTTAGTTGGTACTTGTTAAAGTTATAATTAGTAATTGACTATGCGAAATACTTATTTTTCTCACACAACTTTACAGTATTAATTACAGCAATATTTCACTTTAATTACTATCGTGAAAGTATTCTGTTGTTAAACATTTTTATTATTTTTCATAGAGAAGACACATAGCCAAAATTTAGATAATTGTAATACAAATAGCAAGTAAAGATTCTTAAATTAATTAAAGTAAATATTTTTTTTTTTCTAATCAAAATAATACAGTGTACAAAAAGTTTACAGCAGACCATAACATTTTTTCGCCACTACTTTTCAGTATTACTATCAGTGTAGTATAAATATTGAACTAAATTAGGGGTGGGCAACGTACGGCATTCGGGCCGGATCTGGCCCGCGGATTGAAAATTACCGGCCTGCGAGCGAAGTGACAGGCCTTCAATGGTCGAAAATTCTTTTAAAGTTTTGTATCATATTTTTACAAAACAAAAGTGTAAGAGATTAAATTTGAAAACATGTTTATTAATGGCTTTTTATTCTAATGTGTGCTAATAAAACACCATTTTGTACTAATATTTTGTGTTGTTCTAAATTAGTTGGAATATCTTTTTGTCAAATTACCCCAATCAAAGTGTTTATTTTAATCTGATGTTTTACATAATTACCTTTGTTAAATCTATTTATAGACATTATATAAACACCTGACATGTCTCAATTTACATCTTAAGTTGTTACACTTAAGATTTTTTTGTAAATTAGAAGGATTCAAAAAAGTGATCAACCGTATCCATGAAATTAGATTCCGGCCGGATCCGAAACTTTTTAAAAATTAGAATGAATCCGACCGTATCCGAATCTCGATTTAAAATTAGTATCCAGTCGGATCCGGATAATATTTGAAATTTAGGATCTGGCCGGATCTAAAGAGTCATTGTCCGGATATTGGATCCGGTAAATAACTAATTCGAAATGCTCCGGCCCGCTAAAGACTAAATTTTTCAGGATCTGACCCGACGATTAAAAACGTTGCCCACCCCTAAACTAAATGGAGATCATAACAAAATTAAGCCTTATAATTAAATAAGGAAAAACGCAAAAACTATTATCTAAAAAACAAAAATCATGTAATTTAATAATTTAAGCAGAAAATACTTATTAAAGATAATTAATTACAATAATTAATGATTCCAAAAACAAATAATCACAAATTTAAAGACGAAAACAAAACAAATAAGTTTTATCTTTTCGTATAAGTCAGGCTTTAGGTAAAGCATATAAACTGCTTATGAACTTTTGTACGTGTATGTAATAGAACCCAGGAAATAGTACGTGGGAAGGACTTGTAATTATTCTGAAATAAGTTGATTATGAGCAGCAAAAATCTTTTTATATATTTTAAAATAATTTATGTTGAACTATCACCATCTGTATGTATTGTAGTTCTGAAGGTATTTTTTTTTATTTAAGAACGTTGACCTAAAAAAATATTATTTTAATTTGAAATACTTAATTACTAGATATATTGTTTGATTTTATTTTATGTATGAGTATGATATGCTAATAAATATCATACAAAACGTTATCAATCAATTTATGAACTTAAATTTATTCAAATATAAATATTAAAAAATATTTATGTTATAACTTACTTATTTTCTATTTTAATATAATGCATAGAAAGCACTAAGTTTTTAAAGCTGCGTTGTTTTCTGGCCTTGGTATATTAGTTGAATGTATTAAAAAAAAAAAAAAAATTCTCATTATTTCCAATATTGTTTGTTTAAGTTTTATTATTTTAATTGAATACATTTTAATTTCTAATTATATTTAATATACTTATAGTTTATAAAAAATGGTATATTTATTTCGGTATAGATAAATAGTAGAAAACTTAACTTTCTAACCTTTTAAAAGTGCTTAAGGTTGAAAAAAATAAAAAGCACTTTTCTTAGTTTGTTTATAAAAAATATTTTAAACATTAAATTGAACTTTTAAGCTGCTTTCAAAACAATTTAAAAAATGACAGAAATGTCTTTTTTAGTTTGATTAATTAAGTCTGTCTTTTATTATAAAGAGGGTTATAGTTTGATATGAAATTTATAAATAATAACAAAAGTCAGTCATTACTTTTAAAGCGTAGGAATAAAAACACCAAACAAAAGATATTTATAAATAAAACAAAAATTGAATAAGTACAATTTGAAGTTCTCAAAGTTATTGCTACCCTTAAAATTAAATGTTGTTTACAACACATAACGTTTATATTCTTCGTATTTTTTGTTTTTTTACGTATGCATAAAAATGATTTTCCACACGAAATTATAGCATAAAGCGGCCTGTGATTTAAATAAAACAAAGGTTTGAGTGCTGTTGAAGAGCGTTTATGTTAGTCACTCTTCAAGTTTGATCACATTAAAACCCACTTGAAAATGCATGTTATTGCTTTATATTAAACACATTGTCACAAGTTTTTAATGTATTCGTTTTATAATAAAAGTTATAAATACTTCGTTCTTTAAAAATCAATCGTACTTTTATGCCTAGTGGACTAAAATCATCATAGTCAACTTTAACTTTTAGTTTAAATATTTAGTTTCAACGTTAAAACCTTAAACTTTTACGTATTCTTGAAAAACTATTTATTATATTATTTTACTTATCATCATGCATACTTAAACATAGTATGTTGCAAGTAAGTTAAGCTGTTAGATACATTAGTTCTGTCTTATATAAATTAGTATTGACTTAGAAATTGTTATTAATTTTTTAAAAACTGTACAACTACAAGCGTAAATATAGTTCTAATCTAGATCAGCTTTAATTTTTTTTTTGCGCTACAACAATATTTTCCGAGCTAAAACGATACAAACTGTTGTTAACAATGTAACAAAGAAACTACAACAAGAATAATCAATATAGATAATTTGATTATACAACGACTAGTTGCCTAATTAAGAAATTAAGTTGAAATGTATTTGTAGATCGGTAGTCAACTGCGCAAACATTAGCAAACTTCTTGAGCATATTTTTTATTAAAATAATTAGTTACTTATATTGAAAACTATAAAAATTTGAAGAATGACATAAACAAACCATACAACATTTCAGATGACATACAGATAAATTTTTATAAAATATTATTGACTTTATTGGTTTAAATTATAGCATTATTTCAGCAATTAAGTTTACGATATGTTTAGTATTTTTGAATCTTAGTAGACTAAATATGTTGTTTTTTTAATTTCTAAACAGGAAATCAAAAAATGAAAACTTTAAAGCAAGAGATACAAAAGTTTTTATAGAATATTTTATGGCATTAGCTAGAATTGTAAAACTAAAGTAGAACTATTTAAAAATAAAAATTTGTATTTAAAATCATATTAAAAAGTTGTAAATAGGAAAACTTAGTATTTAATATAAGAAGTAAAAGGTTTAAAAAAAGAAAACCAAGAGATTTAAAGTCGAATACACTAATTAAATTTAAAACGTTTTACTAACGAGGATAAAACTAATTTAAGTACAATTTTATTTCACTGTTTTTTAGATAACACAAAAATACAAAAAGTCAAATTGTTTTTCATTTACTTATAATTTAATTTCCTGTTTTAGCAATTAGTGCACATTTGTTCTGGACACTGCTAAATAAAAATGGTAAAAGTGTAAAACAACGCATGAACGAAAATTGATCATTGTTTTTAAGTGCACAGTCCTACATGATAAATGTATGAAACAATTTTTTTCATAACTAAATGAAAATATCAATGGTGGTATATAAAAACTATTTCTATCACTTTGTTTATGAATACATGAATAAATATTTTTCTCATATTTTTTAAGTTAAAAAAGAAAATCATGTTGAAGACATCTATGACTTTTACTATGTTAACAAAATGCTTCAATCCAATTTTCAAATAAAAGTTTACAAAACTTGGTATTACCTACACAAATAAGGTTTTGATTAGATGTTAATTTTTGTCTGGTTTTTTATTTTTGTTTATACGTTTGTATACAAGGTGTTTATCTTGAAAGTTTAAGTTATAAAAACTTCTCTATGTTTTCAGTCTAGTCAGTTGTTGTACTAGTTTTTTTCTTATTGAAAAAGGAAGTCGTCTATAGATTTACAATTATAATTCAGAACATAGTTTCTATAACTCGAAAAAAGTTAATAAAAAGCTATTTTTCTGAATAATTTGTTATTTTGTAACATTTTTGTTTTCTTTTTTTTTACTAGATAGTTATAACTGCAAAATACCTCTTAAAAAATTACTAATATATACTTTTCAATTTTGTTTTACTATTAAGATACAGAAAAATTTTCATTAAATTGATTTTAAGATATTTAAAATATTAAGCTGAGCTGTTTTTTATGATGAATGGCATGTTTTATATAAAAAAATTTAAATATAAAACAATAAACTGAGACTTAAAGTTATTTTAAAGTCTAACATTTTCTTATTGTAAGATAAAAATTAAAAGCCAGAACGTTCTCTAAATTGAATATTAAAACAAGTCACTTAATTATCTTTACAAACTTAATTTCGTTTTTTCATATTCTTTCAAATATCTCTGTCACAATAAGACAGAATATGTTTGATTTCTAGAAATGTTAAAAGTTATCGATTTTAATATTCACACTACACATACATCGATTCGTTGACATCATGGTTTTGTAGTTTTTTTATTTTCATAAAGCAGCTAGGTAGAAGATAATTTGTTTTTGAAGAGATTGATTGGTTTGTGTTTGTCTTAATAAATAGATTATTTTAAAATAAAAATAATGTATATATATTTAATAATTTACATTTTGATTTTTTTCTTAATACATCTAATATAATTTCGTTAAACGTGTCTTCTATATTTATATTATAAAAACATTTGCTTCTTATTCATATGTTATTTTAAGTAGAATCGATAAAAATATTTGAAGCTTAAAACTAAAAACTTTTTCAAAGAAAAATAGTTAAACGTATGTTTTTTGTTTATATACCTAAAATGTATGTGTTTTTTAACTCAAGTAAGTTATATAAAGTTACTATGAAATTTTTGCCAACAATTTCTGCATCATCAGGGTTCTTACGCGTCATGCTTTTTTTTAGGAAAAATGCTTTAAACTTCAAATGCTTAAAAATTTGATTTTCTTTGAGTAAATTGTAAGTTGTGAATTTTTTTAAATAAGCATTTGGTTTTTGTTGCTTTAACTTTACTAAAATTAATTCAACATTGGCAAATTGTCAGTATAAATGCTTGAAAGCTTCTAAATTTATAAAAGAAGTTTTATAAATATTTTGTTTTGAGCAGAGTTTTTATCACTTATTTTTTGGAAAAAGTGGCAAAATGTCAGTTTTTGTCAGTTCAAATTCCTAAAAATTTTCCTAAGTTTCAAAAATAAATTTGAGAATAATTTTGATTTTGTCTTTAATAGATTATTTTAAGATTTAAACTTATTTCAAAATAAATATTTAGTTTTTGAAGGCAAAATATCAGTACTTGTCAGTACAGATGCTTTAAAATTTCTCACTTTCTATGAAATTTAGGATTTTTTTTTGTTTTTAGTACATTGTTAAAATATTAAGTTTTTCTAAAAAAAAGATTTGTAGATTGTAAGCAAAATGTCTGTATTACTATCTGTTAAATAAGTCTGTAGCATAGCAGTTACAAAACAATACAAGTTCCGAAAACTGAATCTTTCCAAGGTAATCTTCAGGGGCCGTATCTTTTTGATTAATTTGAGTTTGAAAAATAAAAAAATATACTCGAAGTTTCTATTAATAATAAGCTACTCAACTACAACTTATCTAATAGGTTATATTGTTTTGCCTGGTTATAAGACCAGCTGGGCGCCGACAAACAATGGTTACGGCAGGGTTTTCCAATTTCATTTTCATAAACGCTTCCTCTACAGATTTTTTTTTTTATTTTCTTATTTTCTAGAAATCTCCCCTATAATTACCAATTAGTTGATTATCTTTTTTTCTCCTTGACTAATTAGCACAGACTCCCTGATAGCCTAACTCGCCCGCAAGGGTGCTTATAAATACGGCGATCTTTGATTTTACAGCTAATGTTTTTTATTAAACTTGGACAATTTCACAAAAGTACCCTGTGCAAAACTTTTAATTATTTGAAGAAACTTCACCTTAAAACCATTCGATTTTCTGAATACCAACCCAATGCAAACTGTATGGTACAAAAACTCTATCTGGTTTGCACTTCTTGATTTTTTTTTAGTCTAGAAATTCAAGAAAACTTAATAAAAAGTGATAAAAATTACACAAAATCAAGAATTACCTCCATAAAACTATCTTTAAATAATATAAAATTGTGCACAATGTGTTTCCGTGATAATTGGCCCCATGTAAAAATAAATTCCAGCTAAAAGTTCTAAGGTCTAATTTTTTTTGACCCGTACAGTTTGCTTTGGGGTGGCTTTTAGAAAATCGAATGCTGCCAAGGTGTTTTTTCAAATCATCTAAACTTTTGTACAGGGTGTTTTTGTGGTGTTTCCAAGTGTAAAATATTTTGAGCCGTAAACTTAAAGGTCGCCGTATTTATAAGTACCCTATAGGGAATAAATTACCCACTTAGGAAAATTTCAGTCTAAATTAAGAAATGCCAGGCTTAGTTTGAAAAAATTTGCGCGCAAACCCTGTAAGTTATTATACAAACTTATAGTCTAAAGGACTTTTATACTAAAATCGTATTGTTTATGTAATGCAACAAATTATAAAAAAGTTGCAAACTTTTGTTTAATTATTATAAAATACATTTTTTTTATGAATAGTTATTTTTTAAATTTACTTCGAACTATGGAGAGTAGATTGGTGAAAAAAAATTATACTGCTAATCTTTTATTAATTAAAATATATAAACTTATATTACTTAAGCTAGTAAACATAGTAAATATAAAACTGATTAAAAGACACCAAGTTTTAAACTCTGTTTAATGTGTTGTCAACAACAGTTTGTATGGTTGTTGAATGTGTTTTAGTTAAAACTTGTGTAACCCCTCATTACCAAATTAAAGAATTCTGCCTACTCAATTGATAACTTGAGTTTATTTGCTAGTAGTTCTTATTATACAAACTTTTATGATTTTTCCTTATATTAATATGTATTAGAAAAAATTCTGGTAATAAGGTTTTTTTATTAAATTTACTGAAATAAATTAATTCATAGTTTTTTAATTTAAAGCTTGTATTAACTTTGCTTTTTTATTGCACGACATAGTAGTAAAAGATAAAGTTACGCTTTTTATAATGTTTAATAAAAATATATTTTACAGACAAACTGACGGTACTAATACAAAAGATTTTTGTTGTCGTAACTCAAGATATGGACAAGCTTGAATAAATTTTAGAAAATTATTATACTTTCTGCTTTTCCTCTTATTTAATTTAGCTGTAGTAATTGTTATAAATTTTATTCAAATTTAATTTGATCTATATATATCATTAGTATTAAGAGATGTTTTGTGTAATTATTTAATGTATGGTAGCTATCATGACAATTTTGTAAATATTGTTGCTAGTTTATTTTTTTAATGTACTTAGTAATTTAGCTATTGTGGATACGTAGATTTTTCCTTGCCTTATTTGGAAAATAAGGTATGTGTTTAATTATTAGTTTTCTTTGTTTTACAATTATTATTAGTTATATAAAAAATTTGCATCATTTGCTGGTGTCTGAAGATAGAATTTTCTTAATTTTTTACTTCTATCAAGTAGCAAACAAAATGATTTGACTTGGTCTTAACATACGTCTGATTTTAATTCAAAATTTAAGATTTCAGTTTTTTATTGACTACACATTAGTAATCAAAACTTAATTATTTTGCCATTAACTTTCTGTTTTTATTTCTGCTATAGTGGTAATTCAACTATATTTTTTAATCAGTTCAAAAAGGAGTTAACAAAATGAATTTATAATTTTTAAACCAATAAACGTACAAAGTTTAGTTAGATAAAATAGTTTTAAACAAACTGAATATTTAAACAATAAATCAAATTTAAAACTATAGTACTTTGTTTCATGGCTTTTGATTATGAATTATCTAATAAAGTTTTGATTAAAAATTAAGTTTTTATAAAAAGTAATTTATTTCGAAATCTACTGATTTATTGTTACTGGATTAGTGTTTAGTTTGTTAAATATATTATCTTACTTATTTATCTTTTTTAATAACTATATAAAAAAATTAATTCAATAAACAATCAACAAAAACTTTATTTCAAACTCATAATTATTGCTTGAAGCACATTCAAAAACTTCATCAGCAAGCAAGTAAAATTTTAGCTAAAATAATACAAGGATACTGTATAATTTATTTTTATTATATATTCCAGTGAACTTGTTTCGCTAAGATCTTTTGTTAACAAACGCTTAGATTTATATTTTGAATAGCTATAAGAGCATAATTTTGTATACAGTGAAGTTATGAAACATATTTTGACGTAGCTATCAAAAATAAATTTTAAATTTGTTTAAATTAAAAAAATAAGTGTATAGTTTGAATACCGTATTTTATATCTAAAGACCTCAAAATTACTAAAAAAATTTTGAGTATGAAAGTTATATAAAAGAACCCAAAAAAGTCACAAAGAACGGTTGACATAATAGGACGATTTGAGAAACTAAAGCATTATTACTGGAGTTATTTTATAAAAAAAAATTATAGTTTAAGTTTTATGAAAGTTTATTATTATTTCAATTTTCAAATAGTTTTAACTTATGTCAGAAACGGTGTTAAAAGTTTTATATATTATATGAAATAGAAATACTTCGGTTTTTAAGTATATTATAAAAGATTTATAAACCGTTTTTACTTTAATTGTTTTGGAAAGTTAACATGTTTTAAAACTACAGATCATTAAATGCTAAACACCGAAAGCTTTTTCATAGAAGTTTAATGTGTTTTATAAGGGACAAATTGAAGTTAAACTGTTACAATTTGAAAATATTCCTTTCTTTTTGAAATATGTCTTTAGTATATGGCTTTATGTTTTTCTTAGCTTAAGTTGTAAATGAGTGTTTTTTTTCATGTACTAATTTTTTGTCCATACAGTTAAAATAATTTAAAAGTTTTGAATACTTTAAGTATAAGTTTTAATCTAAAACATCTGTACCTGAAATATAGAATTCATCGATTTAAGCTATTAGTTTACTAACTTCCTAAATGTATACTTTTGAAGTCAACTAGAAAAAAATTTGTTAAAGAGCTTTTTACATTTTCTGATTTTTATTTTCTTTGAAGATTTTTTTTTATGTTTAACAATAGGCTTGATTTCATCAAAACCATGGGTCAGCAACCTTTTAAAGTTGTAGTAATTGAAAAAAACTTTAAAACCAAAAACGTTATGTAATAAGCAAAAATGAAGCTCTATAATTATTAATTATCAATTTTTAAAATAAAAATTTAAAAATAAACAGGGTTTCTAAAAACCTAGAATTTAATGATTTAGCTAAAATAAATTCAAAAACTTATGAAAAAATCCTTGAATTTCGAACAAAAATCACTAAAAACAAAAAGCCTTGAATTAAAAAAAAGTTTCTTCATGTAAAGTAATCAAAGTTTCGGTTAGATACTTAAATATATCATACAAAATAAAATATCATTAAAAAAAAAATTCTAAGTACCTTTACAGTATCTTTTCAATGTTGTTGTACTATTTAAGACAATTTTTTTTACCTTAAGTTTATCTTTTTAATAAAAATAGACCAAAATAAAAACCTGGAAGAAATGTAATATTAAATTAAGCCGTATCTAAGGTCAAAACAAAATCCAGATATGTATTATTACAGACAGTTGTACAACTATATTCAATTCAAAATTTCTACTAGAACTTAATTCATTGACATCAACGGCTTATTCAAATATAATGAATAATTTTAATAAGCCGTTTAAATCATTGAAAATGTTAATAACTGATAAAAACTTTAAATTTTGGTTTGTTGTTTTATTTGACAGCTTTGTTTTGAGCTCTAGTGGCCACTAAAACTAGAAATTGACAATTTAGGCTAAAAAAACTGGAGTTTCGAACAAAAATCTTTGAATTTCAAACAATTTTTAAATGTTAAGTAGTAGAATTTCAACTTGGCAAAAAAATCTACCATGCAAAAAAAAAAAAATTGTCATATTCAAATTTTTTTTGTTTAAATACATTTAAAGTATCTTTTCAATGTTGTTATACTACTTAACACAATTTTCTACCTTAAACTTTATTTTAAACTATAAATAGAATTAAAAACGTGTACTATTAAACACCTGGAAAAAAATACTCAAAAACAAATGGCCTCCCTGTTTAGCAGCAGTTATGAGCCTGAATGAAATTCAAAAAATCGACAATTAACATTTGGCAGCCCTGAAAAAACTTTTTAATACAAATTTTTTTATAGTGATCTATAAAATAGTAGTATTCATATTTATTTCAAAATTGTTTAAAGCCGAATAACATAACCTAAAATATACCTGTAAAAACTTATATTAAGTCTAGAACGTTAAAATTTAGAAATGTTCGTAATTGAAAGTAACAGTATGAATAAATACTTATTAAGAAAACTTATAAATTAAGATTGTTTTATTATTTGCAGTTTAAGTTTTTTCTGGAATCTAATTATAAAAAGGTACGAATTTTGTTATAAAATTTACAAAAGAAAGTAGTTTTATATTTAAAAGTTGGTATTTTTTTTTATACAGAATATTTTAAAAATTTAAGTCTACATATAGCCTATATTAAATGTTGTTAAATCTTTTTGTTTGAAAAATTTAGTTATATATACTGTTATACTTTTTAGATGCATTAGTTTTAGAGTATTTAAAAATAGTTACATGCAGTAAAATCACGACAGTTGAATGATTATAGACCCAAACTATTTTATTAAATGAGTTATATATTATGATAGTAAAATAATATTTCAAACACAATCAACACCTTTATTTATAAATAAAGTTAGGTTAGTAATATGCAACAAAATAAACTAAAAAATTGAAATAATCTGTTGCAGTAATTTACTCAAACTTGATTAAAGTGGCCCTATATAAAAGTATTCTTCAATTTTAATAACAGTTATAAAAAAATTTAGTACCAAGTTATAATTTAAATGACGTTTAGAACAAACAAAAAAATAATTAAAAATTTTAAACCTTAGTAAAGTTTCTAGAGCGTCTCTTATGTACAATACAATAAATAACTTTAAAAAGTTAAAATGTTATCTTCTTAATACCTGCAAAGATATTGTACTTACGTAATTTCAACAATCGGTCTTTTTTCGGCTAGATCTTAGCTAAAATCCGGCCATGTCTAGATCCTATTAATTATAAAGTGTAGTATTTATTCAGGAAATGACTTTAATAATGAATATAACCACAATAATTTAATTTGTAAAAGAGTCCCTAAAAAACTCAATAAACTATCAAATTTATAAATTCAAATAATTATAGTGTAATATTTATACAAACTGTAGTTGATGTACTTGTAGGTTTAAAATAATATATTTATACTTTTTTTCCGTTTACTAAAGAAAAGAAGTTTACAAGTGGAAGATTTCAATATATTATAATGCAATAATGTTATGAATAAACATAAAAACAACTAAAACATAAAATAAGCATTCATTTAAAACAATAAATCTGTATAAGCTATAAAATACTATAAATATTGTTGTTTTAATAATAATTAGTTAGTAATAGACTTTATTTAAGTCAAATTTAAGAAAGTACTTTTTTTGGTAAAAAGTGCGAACTAAAGAGGAAGTCTACCATCATTTATATTCATTAGGCATTAAGCAAACCTGTTGTAGAATAAATAAAGTAATAGATTTTTATTAAAAAAAGCATACTTAAATACAATAAAAATCAGGTTAAATAAGAAATATCCCAAAAAATCACAAATTACAAATATCTAGATAAGATCTTTTGCTAAAGATGTTGATAACTGAACTGTAAGGTTTCTCAACAACCTACAAGGAAAAGCTATAAACAACAATCTAACTTCCTCCCAAATGATGGTAAAATTTTGCCCTAGTTTTTGTTGAGTCAAAAAGCTTTTTTATCGTTCTTTCGAAAAATTTACTTTAAGTTCAAGGTCAGTTTGTAAGTCTGAGAAGGTTTCCTATAAGTAAACGTTTACTTCAAAAAGACTTCAGTTTTTGACTTACTGCTTCGAAGGGATCCATAATCCACTTCGTGACATTTAATCAAAAAATGTAATTAAACCGTTTATCAATGTCACCTTTAAACTGTTTCAGATGAGATGAAAGCACTTCTACATCACCTTCACTTATTTAAAGTTTTCAGTTTTCCAAACTTGCAAACTGATTATTTTTGAATTTTTTTCCATACAGTTCAAGTTGGTTTCTAAAACTGGTTATCTTACTTATGACTTTCACAAGGTTCAAGTTTTTACCTTGTAAATTTTTGTTCAGATGGTAGAACTTACCATATAAGCATTTTCATTTCTTTTATTTTTCTTTTAACAAGATTGTCTGCCAATATCTTATCCTTTTAAGAAAATAATCAATAACTGAATTAAAAACAGCCAAAAACTTTTCTAGACAGTTTCCTTTTTAAAACCATCTCACTTCTTTAAGAATTATCAAACATAAATAAGAAACATGTGAATACATGATAATCAAAAGCTACTTTTTTTTAATTTAGTAGTGCAAGCTCAAAAACAAAACTTACAAAATTTATCTTAATTTATTACATAATTTATTACAACTTTTTTATTCTATTGCAAAATTGACTTTAATATAGTTTTTTTTTGTCTAACTAAGTGACTTTTCAAGAAACAATTGGAAATATCATAGGGTGATAGTTTATAATCGATAACATAGATTTTTACAAAGCAGTTATGATCATAAATGGCATATATGTCAGGTTATGAAATGGTGAGAGGATTTCCACTCGTCTATGACCTATGTAATTGTTAAATGAGAAAAGATATGAATAAAAATATGTAAATTACTTAAAAAGAGGAGTCCTAAACTTTTTGATTTTTCTAGAAATTTCACGTAAACGAAATGGACTTATTTTGTTTAAGTTTTACCTCCGGGTCAAATATTTGATAGCAGGCTAAAATAAGTAAAAAAGCAAGCTAAAAAGTAAAAACTAAATGTCTGCAAAAAATTTTAAAATTGCCCCCTTTTCGCCCCCTTACTAATTTTCGCCCACCCTTTCGCCTCTTTACTATTTATCGCCCCCGACATACCAAAATCGTCCCCAGGGGGGCGATATCGCCCACTTTGGGAAACCCTAAACTAAAGAGATAAAAAACATTTTTAGAAAGCTTATCTGCAATTTCACAGTTTTAAGCCCAAAGCATTAAAGTCTTTTGATGGTTTTAAAATGTTATACAGGAACGTAAAACTAAATAAATCAAATTAAATCAAAGAACCAAAATAAAAATCAACTTAAAATATGTTTTTGTTTAGCGGGCTACATTTACATGCTCGCGGGCTGTATTCCGTGCAAAGAATGCTCGCGGGTCGCAGATTTACCCTTCGTGGGCTGCAGTTTGCCGACCCATGGGTTAAAACAATAAAAAAATTATAAAAATGAAAGCAATTTATGAATGTGGCTTAAAGGTAAAATTTCTATATTTACTGGTAAATAAACCATTAGGTTTTTATCTAATTTATTTAAATTATTACCTAGAACAAACTTATATTTTTTGATCGGCAAAGTACGGCCCGTGAGTCGGACCTTTCCGCTCAAGCAGAAATCTCTGACGTGCAGCATCGAAATTTCTAATAACAAATATGCTATTTAAATGAGCTACTAATTTTAATTACCTGCACAGAAGTACTTAAAATCGGTTATTTATTGTTATTGTGCAGCGTTGGACTCAGACATCAATTGCTGAGCCGATTAAACAGATGAAACATGACGAGTAAAAACACGAAAAGAAAATACTAAAGTGAGATATAAATTTTATGTGTTATAAACAAACAATAATATATTTCGATGAGTAAAATACAATAACTCAAAAACAAAACTTACTACATAAAAAGACCAGCATATTTTAAGTAAATACAAGTTATTAGATAATAAATATAAACCACTACAAGGAAACTCAATACAATCTTCCAAGCTAAGTAGTTTCGAAAGCGTTTTTGAAACATAATAATTTTAAAAAGTTTTAAAACGTTTACTTATTTTAGGGCGAATGCTTAGGGAACATATTATTATAAATAATTTGTAATCCTTAAAAGAAAACACTTTTTTAAAACTTAAGTTATTTTGCGTGTTGGGGGGTATTTATCAAACTTTACTGTCAATTACTGTATTTTAATTAGTTTTTTAAAGTTTTTATCGAAAACTATTTCAGTACAATTTTGCGTTAAGAAACTTGTAAAAATGTTTGTTGTAAAAATTATCAAAAGATACTCGACTCGCCGAAATTTATTTTCTGACACGTCCGGTCCGCAAAGAATTTTCTAGTAAATCTTGGTCATCGACTAGAAACAGTTTTCTGCCTCTATATTATAGGTAATAAACAAATGAAGAATATAGTTTCTGAGAGTAACTTTGTTTCATTTAAATTTTGAAATTTTCAAACTAAGTTGACCCAGATTTGACCGTATTGCAGTTTATAAATAAATCTGAATCTGGCCTAATCCTGAATCGTAAATCAGGTAAATCAATTTAAAAATTGAATATTCAAATGAAATAATACATTTCTAAAGTTTGTTTTTAAATACATATCATTTGCGATGATACGTGTTTTTAAATGAACACTTTATGAAATGACTCAGTGTATTTATTGTTATTGTTTTTAAAAACAATACTGTTGCAACTGAAACACATTAAATTGTAATGTTTTTTAATTTAAACTGTCTACGATCTTTAAAAGACAAGTAAACTTTACTATTTAAATTCAAAACTATTTAGTACAACAACTTTTATTTTTTAATAGACATTTTACCTATTCCTACTTTAATTTAATTTAATACGTATAAGAGAACATTAATACAACAAATTATTTATACTTTCATTTTACAAACATAGTACTAACCGTTTACTCACTATTACAACTTACTAACTGTTCATTCATTAATGAACGTTTTAACGGCTAGTCTAAACAATCACCGTCATGTTTTAACTTTAGTCGGTTATCACAATAATTGTAGAATATAAAAATATATTATGAAATTATTAACATTGTATAACTAAATAAAAGAAACAAACATTAAAAAAAATTAAAACTAAGATAAAGTATAAAATTTACATGAAAAATAGCACAAAATTAATATAAAGGTTTATTCATACCACTTTGATTACCATGAGGGTATGACCAGTAACGTCAGCCTTGTCTAGTTGATGTGCAATGTTAAATACATTGACCACTTACTAAAACAACTGGTACGCTCTTTCTAAATACAATCAAAGAAAGCTGTGATCAAACTTTTATGCTAACTTAAGGTTGTATCATGGCACATGTCAGACCTGTTTTCTTTGAAATTAGTTTATTAAATTTATTTATTTATGTTACATCCTATATCCATTGTTAGACATGGATTTAAGCAATAATGTACTAGTATTGATTTTAGAAAAAATATTTGTTGTAAAACTTAGGATTGATTGTAAGCGAAATATGTTTATATATTTGTAGGTTGGGTGAATCCCAGTTGGTTTAATGTAGTTTTGATATAATCGATTACCAACTAAAACTAAAACCCAATCATCAATTGATTAGACTAGCAGGACTATCGTTTAAGTTTAACTCTTATTCCGTCAGTCTTAGTGATTTTAACCTAAGTAATCTATTAAACAACTAGCTAAGACTTAAGCAATTAAAAAGTATGCAAATGAATTTTACTTTGATAATTTACTTTTTTATTATTGGTTACTAAATAGCCATAGATATCTATTACTAAAAAAAACCGTTAGCTGGTACTAAAGAGTTAAAATGCTTAAGTGAAATATAAGCTCATAAAAACTAAAAAGACATTAACATACTAATCATTTGCCGTCATTGCTCTACTGTGATGTTCATTTTTGCTTTGCAGCTCGAGGTTCAACCACCGTTTTAAGTATTTTAGCTACTTTAAACCTACATTGAATGAAAAAATATAACTTTTTCTAGTCACATTGTACTTTAATTTATATGTTAAAAGATAATAATAACAAATTTAAACGGTATACTATCAAAATCCAACCGCGTTCAAAATCCACCCGATCAAAATCCACCCGCGTTCAAAATCCACCAGATCAAAATCAACCCGAGTCAAAATCCACCCGATCAAAATCAACCCGAGTCGAAACATTCACCTCGCTTTATTTATTTATTTTTGAATCAAATGCTATTTTAGTAATTTTAAAATTTCAGAATTGTTAATATTTATAAAAAAACATAAAACGTTTGTAACTAACTAATTGAAAACATGCAGATAAGAACTTTTAACTTAAATTGTCGGAAATTAAGTTAAAAACATTGATCGCATGTAAATTAAAGGTTCTAAATTAGTAAGTTTTGAAATGAATTTAAAACGTTAACTAATAAAGATTAAGTTTTATAAGATTACTTAAATCATCAGCTCTAAAACTGGATTTAGCCTATTAATAAAATATTTTTTTAATTGATACAGTCTAGACAAAGTTTTTATAAAAATAATTTATATTTAAAGTTTAAACTCTGTAGTCTGTCTGTAGTACATACTTTATTTAACCAACATATTTACAAATAAAACATTTTAAAAATTAATTGGAACCACTATAACAGTTTTTCTGTAGTATTTTCTTAAAAATATAGTGTAATATCTAACAAAAATTAAATTATTTGTATACTACTACTTAATTTAAGTATATATTTTCTCTAGTTAAAGTCTAATTACTAATTTTTTTGTTCAATTTACAAAATAAAAGAGCAAATTCAATTAGTTGTAGAGACGATGTTTTTCATGTAATAGACTTTAGAATTGATAAAAATAATGTTAAGCTTTTGAACTTGTACTATCATTCTTTTATTTTTACTTTATTTTTCATAAACACTTTGGTTGAAACTTCTTATATAATAAAATATATTGAAATTGAAAGTAAAGCACAACACTTAAAACCCAACACTTTTTAATCAAAATTTTTTTTTAACTTTAAGTTTGTACTTTTATTTTCTTCTTCTAACATTTTATACGTTTTTTTTTTAAATTACATTCTTTTGTGTATAATTATTTTTTTTAGTTTAATGCTTGACTGTTTTCAAAGATTTTTCTAATTTACTAATCTCTATAGTTTTAATTTTTTAATTTACTATTATTTTTTATACAAACATGGTTTTTTAATTATTAATGGCTTTGGGAAAACAGAATTAGGAGGAATATATTTGGATTAGTATTGACCGTAACTATTTTTTTTCTCTTTTTTTAACTATTACAAATATTATTAAGTTCAACTTAAAATACTTCTAAAATTATTATAAGTATATTTTTTTAAACACTAGGTTTGATTTTTAACCTCAAGTTGTTTTTATAGTTTACCTTAAAAAATGTAATTTTTATTATTTTTTTAAATATTTAATTAATTTTTTAAGATTTAGATATATTTTTCACTTATCTCTTTAAATGTTTTATCAATCTTTGTTTGTATCTTTTACTAACTGAATTTAATTTTTTTTATAGATATTTACTTTAATCCAATAGTTGTTTAAACATATAAGTAGTTTCGGTATAACAAAATTCTGTTAGAAATTAGTTCTTGTTTTGCAAGAAAATTAACATGCAAACTGCTGACCTTAAACATTTTTGCCGTGTAAGAGTAAAATTATGTGCAAAAGTAACGCCGTGCAAAATTGTAGAAGTGCAAAAGTACCACCTTCCTGCTAATGTAAAACTGTGCAAAAGTGTCGCTGTGCAAAAATGTCCCCCTTGGTGTAAATTCTACGCTGTGCAAAAATGGAGCTCATGCTAAAGTGACGCCAAGTGCAAAAATGATAGCCTGTGCACTAGTGACCCACAGTGCTAAAGTGACGCAGTACTAAAAAGACGCACCCTACTAAAAAGTCAACCCGTGCAAACGTGCGAGGTGCAATTCTTACCTTCCGTTGATTTGGGTTAAATTAAACAGGATGATTTTGAACGGGTTAATTTTAAACGGGTTTATTTTGATCGGGTGGGTTTTGACTCTGGTGGATTTTGATCGGGTGGATTTTGACTCGGGAGGATTTTGATCGGGTTGATTTTAAATTGAAAGGATTCTGATCGGATGGATTTTGACTCGGATGGATTTTGATCGGGTGGATTTTGAACCGAGTGGATTTTATCGGGTTGATTATGACTTGGATGGATTTTGATCTGGTGGATTTTGATGGGATGGATTTTAATCGGGTGGGTTTGATAGCGGGTGGATTTTGATTGCGGGTGGATTTTGAACGTGTCCCATTTAAACAGTGCACTTTCTTTATTTAACTAACACATGTTTCTGTGTTTTAACAAGTTATAACACTTCAACGGAGCTAAGAAAGTGTATTACAACAAGCTATATTTTAAGATAGCTATTTTTCTGATCAAAAGTTAAACTAAGCTACTAATAATGATTATTACTTTAAATTGTTTTGAACTAATAAACGACCAAAATTCTATAGTATATAATTTTAGAAATTAGAGTTAAAATGGGATGAAGGTAGTCTTCCTCTTTTGATTTTAAAGACCGGACAGGATTAAACTTTAGATAAACAAAAAATAGTTAGAACCATAAAAAAATCAGTCTTATACAAACGAATGAAGAGATCTTTCGTTTATTAAAAAACAAACACTTTCAATTCTTATTCGAATAAAATCTATGATATTATTATGATATGATAATCTAATATGATTCTATTTGAATAAGAATTGAAAATATTTGTTTTTTAATAAAAGAAAGATCTCTTCAAAGCGTTTGTATAAGACTGAGACTGATTTTGTGATGGTTCTAACAATTTTTTGTTTTTGTATAAGGTTTTAGTTAGTTTTAACGTTCGAATATTACGTTATTTTATATTTTAAAACAATTTAATTTCAATTTCAATTCAGTTTAACTTAGTGAGATACGATTTTTGATAAGCCTTACTACGAAAGTTCTCAAATAAATTTAAGAAAAATGAAATGTGTTTTGTTATAATTTTTAAATAAGTTATGCACCCGAAAAAAAGCTATTCAAGTACTCTTTAACAAATTTAAACTTAAATTTTCAATTTAGTTTAACTTAGTGAGATACAATTTCTGATAAGCCTTACTACGAAAGTTCTCAAATAAATTTAAGAAAATGAAATGTGTTTTGTTATAATTTTTTAATAAGTTATGCACCTGAAAAAAAGCTGTTCAAGTACTCTTTAACAAATTTAAACTCAAATTTTACTCCAAATTTAATATTTTTGTTGTTGTTTTATGATTTATAGTGATTTGTATTCGAGCTACATTATCATCTTATTACATACTTTAACATTGTTTAACATAACTTTTTTTTAAATCAAATTTTTACAGTATTGTTGTTTATTACTGAATAAAACTAAGAATACAGCGAAACTAGATTAGGCGATACCTAACAGACTGAAAAAGAGTTATATTCAATCAATTTTAAATTAAAACAAGTATTTAAGTTTCTACTATTTTTTAAAAAGTAATGATCTTTTAAATGCTAAAACTTTGGCAGTTTAAAGAAAAAATTTAATGTCGCCAAAAAATATAGTTGTTTGTAAATAAACTTAATTTATTTTTTTAAACTATTTAATGTTACAGAACATGAAATTTTTAGATGCTACTAATTCATAAATCTACGACTAAAGTTAAAATATTGTTTATAAGGTCAAGTTTGAACTTTTTATATCAAAGATTGTTTAATGTTATCAAGCAAAAAAATTGAAGCATACCGATTAAAGTTAAAGTTTTGTTTAAATAAATAAGGTTATTTTGACTTAATTGTTAATAATTTAATGTCACTAAGTATAAAAAATATTTTACTAAACAAAAACACATCGATTGAGTTTAGAATTCTGCAAATTCTTGCAAAATTTGCAAATTTATAAGAAGCCTTTTTATAGACAGGTTATTTCTATTTGATTTTATTGATAATTTCAAACATTTGAATTCGTAGTTAGTGCATATAAAACTAAGCTCCTGTCTACTATTTAAATTTTAAATATATACCAACTCTTCCAGCATATGAACCTAGTGTTTACAAAATAAATATTTTAACAAGCTTATTATTAAAAGTGCATATTTCTGTTTTCTTTTTTTTTTTTTCACAAACACCTATTGACCCGTAATAACTTTTTTCTAACCCGAACTTATTCCCATCCGAACAAATTCCCAACAAATAAATTTCCACCTGATCAATTCCCACTCAATCAGTTCCAACCCGAATTAATTTCCACCCAATCAATTCACATGTCACTTTTACACAGCATCACTTTTGCACGGGAATTTTTGCATATTGTCAGTTTTGCATAGGTGTCACTTTTCCACGAGTTATCTAGTTTTTATGATGCACTTTGACAAAGCATTCTGTTTGCATGGCATCAATTTTTTACTAGTGCCGTATTTTGCACCAGTCGTCACTTTTGCACGGCTGTTTGTAAAAGTTTGATAAAATAAATTGACTAAATTTATTTAAATACATCAAAAAAACCAAAATAAAGCTAAGTTGTATTAAATGTAAATTTCACCTGTTTAAACATTAACTACGTATTAATGTAAAATTAAACTTGAATATATATCAAAATAAGCATGTCGATAAATTAATATAAAACTAAACACAATTTAAAGCGAATTGAAAACTATTTTAAGTTTATATTAAAATGTATAATGAAATTTATTACAGACGATTCAGGGAACAAATTACTTAATTTAAGTTTTGTTTTTTTGTATAACTTTTCTATTTTTACTTTTATATTCATTGTTCTTATTTAACCAGGTCCGAATATCCACACTTAATTATACACTGTTAAAGGCTTAAAGTAACAACGTTTTCAAAAGAAAGCCTGATGACAGCATTACATTTTAAGACAAGTTAACTGCTGACAATAAAAGAAGTATATATATATCTTTTTTTACACTTTAAAACTAATCTACAAAATTTATGCCATACTTTAAACTTGTTTTGAACTCCAATTTTTAAGATTACTACTTGCTAAACAGTTCAAAAAAAAATTAGGTTAAATAGTTTTAGCCTATCAGTTTTAATGTTTTTTTTTTGATGTCTATGTTTAAGTATGAATAATTAAATAGTTGAAACAAAAAATAACTAATAGACAAACTAGAACAAGAAGCAGTACACACATTTTACAAAAAACAATTTCTAAGTTGTTCGATAGATTGAGCTATAATAAAAATGTATAACAGTATCTACACACGAGTCTGTAAAACTTATGTAATAAAATAGTAATTTATTCAATTTATTGCTTAAAACTGCACTTGTAACCATTGTGGCCTGTTAAAGGGATTACTTTTAGATAGAGAGCTAAAGCTTTTCTTATTTTTATTGTTAATTTTTTTAACAGTCAAACACTTAGAGCGTTTGGTGCTTGGGGCAAGACCTACATTTTCCTGCTCCACATTCAATAAGCTGAATATTAAACACAATGAAATATAGAATAGCTAAACAGTTTAAAAACATCATTTTACAACTTTAATTTAAATTTAAAACTTTATAAATTAAAAACAACCAGTTTTAAAATTTCAAATATTTCAATCTTGTAATGAAGTAATTAAACACCAATAAAAAATTCCCAATTACAAGGTTGGCACAATCAAAGTAAAAAACAGCTTACATCAAGAACAACTTTATAAACATTAACCGCCAACACATAACGAAAATGGCCGAAAACTAAAATATAATTTAATAACATAGGGCAAATTTTTTACACACTTACACACGATACGGGGCAAACAGGTAGCTGTCTAAATTGAGCGAGCGTACAAAATTGTACGAAGAGACAGAATTGCACGAAAACAAAAAATTGCACAAAAATACTTTTACACGAAGACTAATTTGCAGGAGAGCCAAAATTCCACAAAGATAAAGTTGCACGTAGACAAAATTGCACGAAAGTTCATTTTTGCACAAAACACTTTTGCACGAGGGGATATTTTTGCACGAACAGACAATTTTGCACGCAGACACTTTTGCACGAAGGGTCATTTTTGCACGAGTGACAATTTTGCACGGAGGGTCTATTTTTTACGGGTTTCGTTTCCTGCCCAGGGACGGGTCAGAAGCGCTCGTAGACATTTTTGCACGAAAAAATTTATATAAAATTCAATAAAAATACAAAAGTCGGAATTAAAAAATTTAATAACTAAATAGTAAAAAAATTGAAAAAAATTAAAAAAAAAATTATGTAAAAAATAACAAAATAAAAAATAAGGAAAGAAATAAAATAAATAAGTAAAAAATACATTAAAAAAATATATTTCTAATTAAAAAATAACAAACAAAATGTTAAGTAGATTAAAACAAAATAATAAAAAAAGTCAAAAATAAAAAAGTCAAATAACTAACTGATAATTTTTTTTTTCAAATCAAATAGTTATAATAAGTATAAATTCTTAAATTAAATAATAAATATATTAAATAAAAGTCCGAAATAAAATTTAATAAAAAATGTCAAAATAAATGAATTAAATAATTAAATAAAGTTAAAAGAAATAATAATAGTTAAAAAAGTCAAAATGAATAAATTAAATAATTATACAAAAATTTAATCAAAAAATTTTTATATAAATAAAAATAAAAACTAGATTATGAAATTAGATTCAAACCGTTTTTAAAATATAATTACCAAAGAAAGTTTTGTTTAAATTAATAATTTTGTTTTTTGCACTAATTGTAGCTGTTGTATTATTTTGTTAATTTCATTTTAGTCAAAAGCTTGTATCTCCTTTGACTTCTAAAAAGTAAGCAGAAAATAGCTTCTGACAGGGCTTTTTCACAAGTCTGGGTTAGATAAAGAGAAAAAACAGAGCAGGAAAAACTTAAGAGCTAATTAGAATAAAACGCGTGCAAATAGTGATGCAACTAAGATAAATTTTAGACAAATAAAAAATTATGAATATAATAAGTTATGTTCCTTATATTTTGTAGATATAAATACAAATCAAAGGAAATTGGCAGAACTTGCCAGATATTCAATCAAAAAATCTGAAAATTTCAATATATTTACCTTATAGAGCCTAAATCTTAAATTTACGTTAAATATTTGTAGTAGAAAGATTTTTTTAAGACTTTGTGTTTAGTATCTACTAAAGATTTACAAGCTATTAAAAATCGAAATAAACTAAAACATAAGTTCAATTTGCCTTATTTTAATTGTTAAAACATAGATTTTTATGATATAAAAAATGCATTGAGCACAAAAATTTTATAAAGGCTTCTACTTTTATTTTCAATGTAGTAAATTTGATTTTCTTTAAAATGTTTTATAATTTAAAGTTCAACTGGTTGTATTGAATTATAACTAATACAAGTTGGTCCCACACCAACTTAAAAAAATCTACCCTTTTGGATGTATTGAAAGTGTATTTTAAAAATTTAAACATAAAGTAAATGTAAGATAGTTTAATAAAATATTAAAAATTCAACTTTGAATTATAAAAATTTAAAGAAAACTAAAATATCTAATTGAAACTTTTATATAAAACAACAAAAACAATTTTAAGTATAATTTACGGTGCTACAAAGCCATAAAAAACTTTCTATATAATACACAATAAAAATTTCATCAGACTGATTTTCTCTTTTCTAAATTTATCTAATTTTCTCACTAGTTTATATGCTTGTTTTTTCTGCGCAAAAGTATCTTCGTGCAATTTTGTCCCCTCGTGCAATTTTGTACGCTCGTGCAATTTTAACACCTACCCATGTAAAAATATTGTTTATTTTTTTTTATAATCTAGTTTTATCTTATATTGAAGCTTAGTTCAATTTTATATTAAATTAAGTTTACATCAATACATGTTTATTCTTTAATAAGGGTTATTTTATTAAAATAAAATTCTAGTTTTATATTTGTTAAAAACTTTTTTAATTTATATTAGTTTTTGAACACAATAATTTTATTTCAATTTAAAATAACCAAATATATTCAAAAAAAAATTAAGATAAAATCAATTTAAACCTAACTAAATTAAAGTGAATTACACTAATACATGCTTATTGTTATTTTTTTATAAAATATAAAGGATTTAATACATTTTTTATTTAGTTATTTTAAGCTAGTATTTTTTTGTGCAAGTTGACCCTCCGTGCAAACTAGTCTTCGTGCTAAGGTATCTTCGTGTAATTTTGTACACTCGTGCAGTTTTGTTCTCGTGCAATTAAGTCCCCACGTGCAATTTAGTAACCTCGTGCAATTTAGTCTTCGCGAAATTTAGACCCGTTCCCTGCACTAATAGTTTTATACTAAGTCTAAAAAAGTTGAAGAGTGCATTAAAATACGACTTTAAGCTGTAATGATCAGTTTAACATTAAAAAAAAGATTACTAAAACTACTATACTGTTAAACTAACTAAAAGTAAGTAAAATTACCTAACTGTTGTTTTACTTTACCAAAAAGATAGTTTTAAATAAGAAAAAATTTAAAATATACTTGACATTTGAAAAATTATTTTTTTAAAATATATTTTAGCATCATTTTCAAAAACCCTGGTTTGTTCGTGTTTTTTTGCATCGATGTATCTATTATCTGTGTGATAAAAGTTTGGTCGTAGTTATCTTGTATATACAAATTGTAGTTTAGACTAATATACGATGACTATATTATATTATTATACTATATTAGTCACTATAATAATAGTATGATTCTGGTGTTATATGTAAAATATCTACGATAAAACTTTTATCACATACCTCATTTTGTTTTATTAATAAATCTCTTAAAAACTAGTTCAACTAAAACTTTTTTATCACAGTAATTTTTTTAACACTCCTGGCCTACTAAATTTTTGTAACGTGAACTAATTAAATGTTGCATATGTTTATTGTGTATTAACAAAATTAAATATCTTAAAGTAGTAGATATATTAGGCTATATGATATTTAAGTATTTTTAATTTTAAAAGGGTTAATAAAATGATTTGAAATTTAACATGTTCTTTAACCAAGCTAAGATTTTACAATTGTTAACGTATTTTATAGGTATAATTTTTCTTTTATATAGTAACGTGTACAAACATTTATTAGTTTAAACTGAATTCATATACTTTTTTATCATTTATTTAACGATAGAAGAAAAGCGCTAAAATAGTTTGGTCTAACGCAGGGGTCGGCAGGCAGTTGGTACTCGCGGGCCAATTTTCAAGATTCCAAAATCTTCACGGGCCGCAGTTTTAGTTTTAGTGACACTAATAAAAAACTTTTGTTTCTATTCAGTTTATTATTTTTAATTACTTTTAGCTACACATAGAATACCTATTGAAATTATACACATTTAATGGAGTAATATTTTCATAGACTAATATACTCAAGACTTAACAAACTATGTACTGTCTTTAAAAGCTAGTAAGAATAACTTGATATGTTTCTTATTTTACTTACAACCTAACTCTCTATAAAAACCAAGCTTGAAAACCATCTATAAGTATTTTTTATGTATTGTTTATAATGTCAAGCATTTTTTCATATTTAAAAAAATTTAAACTCTTAAAAATAGTTTTTGCATTTTAAAAAATTTGCACTTTTTAAAAAGTTCAGTAACTAGTTTTAATTTAATAAATTTAGAACTTATATGTTATGTAAAGAAGTATAAAAAAAAATTAACGCAATAAATGCTTAAATACTTTAGTAAAATACCTTATTAAAAATTAATTAGAAAAAGTCTGAATTACATAAAACCAGCCTGAGTTTATTAAAAGTTAAAAGAGCTAAAAATTTGCTTTGAAGAAACAAAAGCTTTAATACTTAACTAAAGTATCATCATACAAAAGTACAAAATATTCAAAACGACAAGTAAAAAATTATAGTTAATCAACTTCACTACAGTCATAAATTCTATTCTGAGAATTCAAAGAGTTTTAAATAAAAATTGTACACTTGCACCTAAGTTTTCTTAAATGTTTGAATAGGTTTAACCAAGTGTGAGTTTTTCAAATAGTTTGTTTTGCAACCCTGTTTTAAATAAAACTCACGAAATAACGAAGTTTTTTGACAGCGAAATAAATACATACAGCAAAAAAAATATTGTTGTAAGTCAGCTTGAATGGACAGTTAAGTTTCTTAAATATTGTTGACAAAAGTAAAAATTTATTAAGCTATAAATGAACTTATTTTTTATTAATAATTGTAGCAATTATTTATTGCTTTATCTGCAATGAAAATATTGCCTACAAAAAAGAGTAAATTAAAAATATAAGACGATTTATAAGAATCACAAAACGTTAATTAGTAGTTGTTGCGAGAACCGAAAAAAACAAATCGCTCAAGTCAGTTTTAAGAAAGCACATGATTATCTTCAGTAACTACATACTAAAGAGAAAAAATTGTCAAGGTAAGTTATTAAGAAGCAAAAGTAAATACTTAAAAGGAGACACAGTTCAGATTTCAAAACTTTTTTAAAGAACTTGTGTTGGTGGTAGTAAAAGTGTTTTATTAATTTCTTCAGTGACAAAAAAAACGCAATTTCTGATATTTCAAAGTCAAATAAATCAAATTGGAACTTTAATCAATCTATTAAGATGAAAGCAACAACAAATGCTGCTCATCTGAGAATATTTATTTCAGGTGTTTTTACTAACTCATGTCCTATTTAAAATTGTGGTTTAAAAATAAGCATCTCTGTACAATAGTGTGGTTAAAAATAAATTTAAAATACACACAAAACTTCTCAAAAAATATCAAAACGTGTGAAACTAAAATGAAATAAACACTATTACTTATTATTGTGTTATTTCAAATATTTTTGTGTACACTCAAATATAACAAGTAGTGTTAAAACATTTATAAGAGAAACTTAGGTATAAACAACATGTCAAACAAAATACTATGGTAATTTCTGTATAAGGTTTACATATATTTATAAAGTAAGTTAAGAACATTATACTGCGAAATCATATGAATCTGACTACTTACAAGGGGTGTTAAAGATAAGAAAATTGAAACAGTTGGTCATTATACTTAAAATTACCATTATAACATATTTTGTAAAAAAATAGTTTTATTATGGTGTTTACACATAACATATGTCAAACATAAAATATTTGTGCTATTTTTAACTCTTAGAAAGAATGTAATCAGTTTCAGGGTTGCCAAAGGTTTTTAAGAATTTTTTTCCAGGTATTCTGAATTTCTTCTATCTTTTGAAAAGTGCAAGTCTTGTAATCTAATTTTAGTATGAAATTAAGTTTAAAGTAAAAAAAAACTGTCTAAAATATTATAGCAATATTAAAAAGATACTGTTAGTCGATTTTAAATGTGTTTTTTAATAAATTAAATTGTTGAGAAATCTTTTGTATAAAGTCGAAGTTTCATTATTTTACATGTAAAAATTGTTTAAAACTCAAGGTGTTTTCGAAAATTCTCAAGTTCCAGATTTTTTTTGCCTAAACTGTCAAATTTCAAGTTTTTTTTCAAAATTCAAGATTTTTGGGCAACATTGATTGTTTATATTTATATGTAAATAATAATAAAGATAATACTTCCATTTATAGCAGCTGCAAGACTTAAAACTTAACATATATCATAATTAAAACCAAAACTGTGAAATGAACAAAACATACATCATAAGTTTACTATGCCAGTCTTCAAAGCAAAACATCCTGCCTAAGTGATCAAAAAACTATCCTTACATTTAAAAATAAAACTAACAATTTAAGTCAAAAACTGAAAAATGCCTAAACTGGGCTGATATTTGAAAAGTTTATAAACTAGTCTGACTTAGTCTGAGTGTGTGGCAATGTTTTGTTTATTTGCTTAAATTTAAACTATTTTGATTGATAATAAACAGACTCAACAAATTTATTATCCCTAAATCTTGTTTGTATTAAATAGGTAATTCTAAAAAAGAACATCTGTGTATATAAGTTTGCAATGCAAAGAAATTAACTTAAGTTTCCAAAAAGCTTTGTTTGTAAAATAAAAATGTATACTGAACAAAAATAATGTGATTATGTTATATTAATTGTTTTAAATGTGTCTGTACACTTTTAGATATTTTATGTAAAAACAATTATAATCGAAAATTATGCTTAAACTGAACTAAATCTAACTTAAATAATGTTTTCAAAGTGGTTTAAAAATAAACTTCACTGTACATTAGTGTGCATAGAAATTAACTTAAAGTACGCAGAAAACTTATACAACATTCAAAATATGTTGAAATCTAAATAAAACAAACCTTATTTCTTTTTATTATATTACTTTTAATGTTTTTATGTACACTTAAATACAGTGATAAAATATAATAGGTATAAGTTACGTATTAAACGAAATGTATAAACTTTAAAGAAATGACATTTTTGTCAGTTACTGTGCATTACTTTTGTAAACAAGGGAAAACATTTGCATTTTGTTCACTTACTTAATAGGTGTTATATAAATAACTGAGTCCAAGTATTTTTAAGACTGTTTTTTCAGGGTCGCTTGAGATTTCCACTACTAGCAAAATTCCCTCAGATACACAGTAACAAAAACTAATTAAATTTTGTTTTAACCAGAGCGTATTATACGACAAATACTTTGTTTTTAAAACTTTATTATGTCAAAGATCGAACAAGACAAAATTTCAAGACTAATTTTGTGGTAATATATAACTAATAGTTTATACAAGTTGAAGTGAAGCAATTAGTCTTAAGTTAATTTATACAAAACAAAAAGGGATATGTCTTAAAATAATTATTCTAGTGACAGTAACTGATATATAATAAAAAATACATAATAATAATAAATTTTAACACAAAATTGATGTTAGTTATTGAATTTTTAGTAAATATTTTGGACATAAATAAGTGTTTTTGAACTATAGCTGGGTAAAATATTTTATTTAATTTTAAACGTTAATTTTAAAATAAAATTACACATCAAACTAAAGAAAACATTTTTGTTAATAAGTTATTTAACTAGCGATGTACACTAACAAACTATATTTTTGAGTCCTATAAATTGTTTATTATCAATTAAACGACAAAAATACGCACAAAATATCAGTTATCGAGTTGCACACTACTTGGGTACCTTTTAACGTCTTGTCTAACTCTATAATATACATTAATACTATCTTGCTTATATTAATGCTTCTGTAAAAAAAAAATATTTGAATTAAAGGAATCTGATAAATTTTGATTTATTGTAATTGTTCTAATAAAACAAATTTAAACCTTTATTTTAGAGCTTTAATAAACTTGAAATATGCAACCTTGTTCGAATACCAATGATATTGTAACTAAATTAGACTATCAATTCAGTAGTTTTGTTCAAAAGTTGTTTTTATTCATAATTAGTACTAAGATTATATTTCTGTTTCAAAAATTAAATTTTTAATAGTGAAAACAAAACTATATAACTTTGAATATTCTTAATAACGTAAAATATTGTGAACCATTGTTTTTCTCTTTTTTTTTTTTAATTTTGATTTAAAAAAACATATTGCGGTCATTAACCAGCTTGTCTAACTTTTTTGTCTAAACATTTTGAAAACGGGATCTACTTGGTTAGCCAATGACTAACTCGCTGTAAAATAAATTTGGGTAACAACAACAGATCATTATTATGGAAATGCTAAGACTTAATGGTCTCACCCACTATATATTCAACCAAAGCATATTTTTCGTTTGCAAACGCAACTTTGTAAGGGCAAAATTAGTTTATATGTAAATGGTATATGATAGCTGTTTATTAAGTTTTGTACATTAGTTAATAAAATTATAAATTAAACTGAATAGAATTCTTTTTAGCCGCGATATTTGGATTAACTAGTTATTTTTATAACGTTTCACATCTAGGTCAACTGTATTTAAATTATTAACATTGGTAAAGATAAATAAGTAGTTTTATTTTTAAAAGCTAGTTTTTGGATAACGTTAACAAGCTCTAGTATAGTTAGTAGTAACAATTGTAAAAAATTTCAGTTAATGATTTTTGTAAAAGTAACTTATATACCGGAATACATTTTGTTATAGTAATTAGCTTTTTATATTTTTAAACTATTTTTTAAATTAACAATGTCGGTAGCAAAATATCTTCCAGGTTTTAAAAAGCTACACGTTCAAAGGTCTATTTTTGGTTCAAAATTAAGTTTCTGGTAAAAAATTGTGTTAAATAGTATTATTAAATTAAAAAGGTATGTTAAATCTTCTTTAAATGTTTTTGTTTAATATTTTATTTTATGATGAAAGAAATTTTTTTATCTATACAATAGATTTTTTGTATCAAATTTAAATTTTAGTACTTTACATGTAGAAGTTTTAAACTGCAGTTTTTCAATTTTTTTTATTGATTTTTGTTCAAAATGCCAAAAAAAATTTTTAATTTTTTAAATTACAGTTTTTTTTTAGCCTAATTATCTAATAATTTTTTTTAATACAAAACTATTATATTTTAGGATTTAAAATATATTAAGTAATTTTTTTTAATATATTTTAAGTTTTTGTAAAACACATAGTAACACGATCAAAAATGCTCAAATTGTGAAGTTTAAAAAGGTGTAAGATATATAAATGCAAAACCCGCGATTCAGGAAAGCGAGCCGTAACGTGATGGGTAATGTGTCAGATCAAAATTTTTAAGACCTATGGTACCTAGGTTCAAAGCCAGCCAGTTGTAAATTTTTTAATGTGCTCATTTACCATTTCTATAGGATAAAATATTTATGATCTATAACAAAGTTGTATTTTATCTTAAAGTATATTACTTAGTTCAATAATTTTCACACAATTTTGTTGTAAAAAACAAACACTAAAAAATTATTAATTATTTATTTCATAATTAATACTATATTACAGATAAATAAATATTTATTAAATTAAAACTTTATTTTTTGCACAAAAGTATTTAAATATAACAAAAGTACGAACATGTTTTCATCAAAATGTATAGAAAATAAACAAAATAAGAAACAGTAAAAATATAATAAAAAACTGGTAAAATATTATTAATTTTTAAGTTTGTTTGAAAGAAAAATTTTGCAAAAATATACTCTATTAACTTTTACACTATTAAAAATAGTTACTAACACAAATAGTTTACTACCATCCGGCTTTATAATAAAATAAAAAACTAAGCTTTTAAAAGCATTTTATTAACTATAAATTAGTTGAAAGTTGGTTTGTTTTACTTAATTATTAAAATCAATTAAAGTTGAGCATTTAAAAATCAATGAATTTTAAAATAAAAAAAATTTAAGTAGCTATAGTTTAGTAAATATAAAGAGAAAAATAAACATCAGTAATAATTTTTTGTAGATATAAAGTTGACTTAAAATGTAAAGAAACTTTTAAAGCAATTGATAAAAAACTGCTTCAAACAGTAACTTTTTTTTTAAGACACTTAATAAATTCATCAAAAATAACATCAAAAATTGAAAAACATAACTAAAAAAAGGCAAACCTGTTCACATTTTTAAATTGTAATTAAAAACCAAAAAATAAAAAAGGCAGACATGTTTACATAATTAATAAAAAAACTGTATTAATAATCATTGATAAAAACTGTTTCTAAACTAACATACAAAAGCTAATTTGAATCTAACTAATACACTAGTTAAAATCAATGCAAGCCTGGTCACATTTTAATAAAACAAACTATATGAATTTACAAAATTGAAAACATGGATCAAACTTAATTTGTCTCAGTAGTACACTTAACACAATTTAAAATCAATTTTTTTTTGGTTTGTAAATAAAAAGTAAAATTATACAAATAAAACATAATCAAAAAATAACTATCACTGAAATTTGGTAACGATTAAACTATAATTAACACAATTTTATCTTAATAATAGTTCTAATTAAAAAGAAAACCTAAGACAAGCTCTGCCACCATCTCTTTTTTGATAGCTGAAAGATCAGATGGACAGATTGAAAAATTCATACTATTCTTGATTTAGAATTTTTTTACAAAATTTTGTTGCATAAAATAAACACTAAAAAATCATTTATTTCATAATTAATATTGTAGTATAAATAGACATATAATGATCAAAATGAAGTTTTAATATTTTGCACTAAAAATAACTTAAGTATCATGTGTTTTCATCAAAAACATATAAATAGAATCAGAAACAGTAAAAATATAACAAAAAACTTTAAACAAAATTTATTTAAGTTTTGAGATATTGTAATTTTTGTAGAAAGTTTCCAATACAAACGTATGTACCTCAAACTTTCTGGAAACGTTCCTTTTATAGTTTAAAAGTTTTTGAATTTTGCTATTTTAAAATATTTGAAATAAACAAAATATCTAATTACTGCAAGGAATGTTTATATAACAATCAATCATATAGAATAATTTTTTAATATAATATAAATAGAAACTAACATAAATGTGAAGTATGATGTCCTTTTTCAAAGATTGAGCACTGTCATCCTATTTCTCCCTCTTGTATGAAGCCATTATTTACTTTAATAAATAATATACAAATTTATTTAAATTGTATATAAAAAATTATAAACCTGTAAATAAACATAAGTTAAATAATATTCTGTAGTTAATGATCTTAATAATGTTACAATTTGTGAATAATAAACTTTTAATTATTATTTATATATAATTTTAATACATACAATTATTTTTTTTTAATAGAAAAAGATCAGTCTCACTCAATCTTCAACAACAATAAACGTTCATTTACACTATTACAAAAACAATTAATTGCTTTGTGACTAATAAACTTTATATTTTTAATCTCTTTAGTAAAAAAACCTGCATATAGAAGTTAGACCCACACTTGGGCTTAAACAATCTACTAAACAGCGTTATTGTATTTGGATATATACCGATTAAAACTTTTTTCTTAAAAAGTTTTGTCACATACTTTTTATCATTTAGATCAAAATATTTTTCAAATAAATGTTTTTTATTGTCTTTTTTAAATTGTGACCAGTTATAAAAATAATCAGTCTAATCATGATTATTATATATTATATTTTTTTTTATTAGATATGTCATTGCTTATAATGTCAGTATTACAAAGAAAATTTGAACAATTAAAAATTAATTCCATAGCTATTTTAGGTTTTAGTTTGTTGGTTAATAAGCTATTTGTAAAAACTTGGTCACCTAAAGTCAACAATATTAAAGGATTTGAAGAAGGTGAAGAATAAGAAGGTGAATAATAAAAAGGTGAAGAAGAATAAAATGGAGAAGTAGAAGAAAGGGAAGAGTTTAAAAGGATTGAACCTGAAGGATTACAAAATTGTTTAACACAAAGGGGTTTTTGTGTTTTTTTTAGGTAAAATAGTTGGTGAAGTCAACAAAGCCATTTTTTTAGAAGGTGGAGAAAGGGAAGAGTTTAAAAGGATTGAACCTGAAGGATTAGAAAATTGATTAACACAAAGGGGTTTTTGTGTTTTTTTAGGTAAAATAATTGGTAAAGTTAACAAAGTCATTTTTTAGAAGGTGGAGAAAGGTAAGAGTCTAAAAGGATTAAACCTGAAGGTTCAGAAAATTGTTTAATACCAAGGGTTTTGGTGGGAAAATTTTTGGATGTAGAAGTTGGCTGTACGGGAACAAATAACGGATCAGAAAAATTTAATAAATTAATAGGTTGTTTTAAGAAAACAGGTAAACCGTACTCCGGGGTCCAAAAACAAATCCAATTAACTATTGTTTCAGACAAAGCTATACAAAAATTTTCAAAAACAAAATAGCTAAAAAGTAGCCCTTAAATAGCTGTCTAATGAAACAATAACCAAAACACTTTAGTTGCAAAGCTTTTGTCCTTTATTCAGAACATTTTCAATGCAAAAATACGGCTTATTCAATATATTGTTTTTAGTATATAGGTTGTTTTACTATTTTAAAGAAGTTTGAGGAAGTCTTATCGTTTTTATTTGAAGAATTTTCCCTGGATTTACAAAATTCCAGAAATTTATTAACTTCTAATAAGTTAGTGTTAGTTTTTTCTAACAAAAATACCTAGTCTGAAGGGCTTATACAAATTCTATCTTCTCTGTTGCTTGTAGAAAACAAGAGCTAAAATTATTTTATGTTTTAAAAGCGTTTCAAACATAACACTGATAATTCATTCTAACTTAAAAATTAGTATACAAAAAATACACTTACCATTTTTTGTCAATTACAACCAACTCATTCTATTTAAATGCTACAAAAGAATAATAATAAGAAGTACCTCAACGAAATTAAATATTACTAAACAAAATAAAAAATGATGATATATATTTAACCTAAATACAAAACTTAAAATATAAACTATTTTAAATTTTATTAGGACATTACTAGCTAACTTATAACTATCACTATATTATCCTAGGAAAATTTATTAATTTCTTTTTCTATCATAATATATATTTTTCATTAAATTCTTCTTTTTTTATTTATTTTATTCCTTATTTCAATGAATGATTTACATTTCTCAGCTTAGCATCAGTTGTTGTTAAGCTACTGTTACTACTCTTAAAACAGCCTCTGATTGGCTTAAAAAAAGCTTGCTCTAATTGGCTAATCTAGTAGTGGAATTCTCAAGCGACCCGTTTTTTCACATCATAATTTGTTATGGTAAGAAGAAAGTTATTATAAAACACAGCTCGAAGGCTAATCTGTCTTTTTACTTGTTTAATCCAAAGGAGTGAAGTTTTTTAATTGATTCAAAATGTTATACAGGGAGTTTAAATGAAACTAATCAAATCTAAACAAATTACAGCATTTTTACTAAAAAAAATTATACTTAGAATATATTTTTACTCAGCGGGCCACATTTACATGCTCGCGGGCCACAGAATTTTCTTTCGCGGGCCGCATCCCATTCAAAAAATAAACGTGCTCGTGGGCCGCAGATATACTCTTCAAGGGCCGCAGTTTGCCGACCCCTGGTCTAACGACTTGGTGTACGAAAAACTTTTCGGTTATCGAGTCGTACACCACAACTTTTTATTAATTTTCAGTAGGGAAACTTTAAACCAACTGGAAATTTCTAATATAACTCTATGTTTTACACTAAATCAATTAATCAAATAAAAGATCGACAAAAGTCTAACAGAGTTTGAGCTTGGACTTCATCTGCCTTGAGACAAGCTCAAGTTAACAAAGGTATGATCAAGCATTTATGCTAATTTGTCTCACGGCATATGTAAGTCCAGGCTTAGGCTCTGTTTGACTTTTGCTAATTTTATATTCGATCGTATTTAAAACGAGATTACAAGTTGTCTTGCTAAATGGACAATGTATTAATCATTGCACGGTAATTAAACAAGTTTGACGTCACTGATCATACTAGCAAAAATATAAGTTTCATGGTAAAATATGATAAACCGTTTTTAGATTTACGACTGCAAGTTATTCGGTTTCTATTGACTGACGAGTTTCAATAACAGCGAAACCCAGGTTATCGAAAACTTATGGTCTTATGATCAAAGTTTAATGATCAAATCTTTAATTTACCTTACAGAATACATTTTACAAAGACAACTATAAATATTTTGTTTTAAAATATTCCGTTCTAAAATAATGTTTCGATCTTTTATAGAGTTTCAGTTGTAGTTAAATTAGTATTTAAATAGATTTTAATGTTTTATAACGGAAATGTTCTAAAAAACATAATTGATTTTATCTCTTTGAATCCAAGTTTAGAAATATAATTGTTACACCTAAAACAAAAAGTATATAAGAAGAATTATACTGTAATTAGTTATTTTAGTTTTCTTAAAGTTGCTTGGTTGTTCAGAAATGTCAGCTAAAAGAATAAAAAAATTTTAACTTGTTTATCACTTACTGCTAGCTTATCTTTACCACGTTTTTGAGTCTTTTTATCGTTATTTAAGGCCTTGCCTTTTGTGATACCTTTGAGATGTCTTACTTGCGTTGCCATATTACTAAACTAACCATAAAAACTTTAGATATTAGTAGTTAATTAACTAAATTTAATCAAAATATTAACTATTTGCATACTTTTTTCTATGTTGGACTGAAGTTAAAACAACTTGGTATCATCTGTGTGTGTAGTCTACTAGACTAAAAGCTAATTGTTGTTTTTTTTTTGTAAATCAACGAAACTTAATTTACTTAAAATCTTAAGAAATATTATTTTCCTAAAAATTATGTTTACATAAAAAATCAAACCGTTATTATGAAAAAGAGAGCAGATTTTTTTTTCTGAAAATTAACATAATCTAACATACACTCATCTTTTAAATACACCAAAGAACTTAAAAAAAAAAACAATATTTGTTTTTTTGCTGTAAGAGTTAGAATATTCAGTAAGTGTTCACCTGAAACTTACAGTAAATTAAAATATATTTTCAGTTTTCTTCTGTTGCTTTATTTTCGACCTAAGAATACGAAGGGTCCAACATATTTTTAATTTAAAGTTGTTTGAAAGTAGTTTTCCTTGAAAATTTGTATGGGAACTTAAAAGTGACTGAAAAAAGTATGTAAAGATAAAATGTTGCACACACTGTTTGTATTATATCGAGACTAAAAAATTCTACTGAAAGAAAAAAAAAATTTGAAAAAAATTGCTTGTTTACAATTGAAGTATATTTCAAATTAGATTTGTTGATAGTGATTTTAAATTGAACTTGTAAAGATAATTTAACCGACAACGGAAATATATTCTTCCTCTAACTTTATTTTCTGATTATTTACACGTAGGTAGGACAACCCAAATGTTTGAATTATATATTTTTTTAAATTAGTCACAATAAATCAAAAATATTTTGTAGTGAGTTGATTTAGATTCTAGAATTTAAATGTTTTTCTGCAATCAGCATCTTTTTTCTAGATAGCCTAGGTTGTGCAAAAAACTACAGTAGCTAATAATTCAGTACTACTGTCTTGGTAAGTAACAAAATAGGGTTGTACATTTTAGTAATTATTCAAATTGAAAACTAGAACCAGAAGTAAGTAAAACTTTTCATGAAAGCTAGACTAATTTAATTTAGTTAAAGTTTCGAATATACTTCTTTAGTTTTTAATTTTTTTAATAGGTTTACAATAAAGATTTATACAACGTTACTAGCATAATTTTAAGTCTAACCTAAAAAATTAATTATACTTGTTTATTAGTATATAGCTTATTTCTGTAATTCTAACTAATTTACAAATGATAGTTACATTTAATAACTTATTATTATATACTATAATACTCATAATTATAAAATAATATCTATTCATTTCTTTAGAGCATACTAACTAAAACTTAAACATCGTAACGTGACATTTATTATAATATATATTTTTTTAAAAATATATAACAGAACACATTTCATTTTAAATTTATTTAAGTACTTTCAAATAGGCCTCGTCAGAAATTGTTTCCTATTGAATTTGAATGAATACAAATTGAAATAAAATTATACTGAAGTTTAAAGTTTTAAGATATAAAATGATTCATTTTATATCTTAAAACTTTAAACTTCAGTATAATTTTATTTCAATTTGTATTCATTCAAATTCAATAGGAAACAATTTCTGACGAGGCCTATTTGAAAGTACTTAAATAAATTTAAAATGAAATGTGTTCTGTTATATATTTTTAGTAAGTTATGCACCGGAAAAAAGCTCTTCAAATATATTTTTTTGCTAAAATTTTAATTTTTTGATCAACTAGTAATTTAAAATACATAGTAATTAAAAGTACATAGTGGCTAACAATATCAAGAGTTAAACTTTAACTCAGAGTGAAGTATAAAAAACTAATTGTGTTAATTTTAGGTCATTATTATTTATTTAATTAAATTAAAAAAGTAAAAAAAAATTACGACAATAAAAGGCTGTCATTGTCTTATTATACTTTTTTAACTGTTTAAACTAAATTAATAAGTAAACATTTTTTAACAAAATAAATTAAACAGAATCTAAAACTTTTTACTAAGCTATGTATTATTTGTTTTGCTTAAAAAATATCATAATCAGTTTAACTAAACATAATTATTTAAAAATATTAAATTACAAGTAAAGACAGCTAAAAAGACCAGGTTTTCATATTTTTCATGCTTTATTAACTTGTGTCAAAACTAAAAAATACAAAAAGTAAAGCTCTAAAAAAAGAAACTGTACTTTATTTACTTTCTATAATACTATTAATAAAATCAGTTCATCATCATATAGTTTGCCATTTTAGTTATAGTTTTTAAATCTAAAGAATTATCATATATAGGAAAATTTAAAGGAACAAATAAAACTACTAATCGACTAAAGTTAGTAGCGTATAAAGAAATGGAACATAAATACAAGGAATGGCACTGTCATTTTACAATAAATAAGCATTTTAAATACGTTAAACTAAAAGACAATAACCATTAAATAGATTAAGTAATTGTTAAAGTAATGTTATAAAAAGTAGCTTTAAATAAACAAGTTATTTTTCTATTTAAAATCTAATAGGTTCTAAATGATTTCGTAATTTATACACAAAATGTAAAGCTTTAAGCATAGTTGTTAATTTTGCATGAGGTTTAGTTTTTGTTTACCAAAAGTCTAATAGTTTTTTGTAATTACGTATGAAAAAATCACGTATAAATAATTAACATAAAAATAAATAAGCTATATTTGTTTTAGTGCTGATGTAAATGTAAGTTCAATAAGTAAAGCATGGCACTTAATTTTGAGTCGATGTCGGGTAAAGCATCTAAAATACAACTGTTACTACTAATGGTTTAATTAAAATGTTTTACATTAAAGTTTTTTTTTTTGATAGAAAACTCTATAGCCTTACTTATCATTTCACATAAAAATGGCTAGTTTTTAAAAATTTTACTACAACTTTTTTTTTTCTTTTAAACCTAGCAGTGCGATCAATTTTTTCAAAAAAGCACCTAAACAAATTCTATATGAGTTTATGCCAAAACGTATGTCCTATACATATAATAGAAAATTACAATTTTTTTTAAACATTTGTAGTTCATAAATTAATATTAGTATATTGTAAGTAAATTAATAAATACTCTTATGCTATAAATATTAAAAAAAACAAGGCAGTATAGCAAAAATAGCCATAGCACAAGCTTAGAATGTTGTAACATTTAAATGCTTCAAACGCAAGTGAGTGTAATTTGATGCGTAACCTCCTCTCCGCAACATTCACTTCTAACTTCCATAACGAATGCATCCTCATCAGTATAATGACGTATGATGTTATCATCAACTTTTACCAACAATCTTTAAAGTTTTTTTTTGTTTAATATAAAACTCAAATAAAATATAAACTTTTTATAAAAACTTTGTTTAACTTTTTAGATTACTACAACAGCTTTAAAACTACAAAACTTTTCATAAGCTATGCATTTATACTTTTCCTAAACAAATTAGCTTATAAGACGTCTATAGTTTTTATCGCAATTGTTTTAATCGAATTTAAAAAAGTATCTCATATATATAGTAAAGTCTAAACTAAATTAATTATCCTCAACCTTTTTAAAATATATGAACATTAAATAATTGAAAAAAAATTCTGAGGACACTAGATTATAAAATGTATAAATTTAAAAGAAAAAATAAAATAAAAGTATTGTTTTAGTGTTACAAGATGTAGAACTCAAGTTTCGTGCCTAAGCACTACTCAACTGCAAAACAGTTTAAAACAAAGCACAAAACAAAACACTTAAACGAAAAAAAAAAATTAAGTTCGAAACTTGATTTCTGCGAAATTTTACATCTTGTAATTAACTTTTTTATTAAAAAACCCTTATGGTGGGCTCTAAGTAGAAAAATTTAATTTATTAAGTTAAACTTATTTCTATACATGTATAGATATATAAATAATCTTGATTAGTTATCATTTTATAAAAAGTAGTTTTCCATAAAAATAACTACTAAAAATGTGTAAAACTTTTACTTTGAAACTACTTCTAGTTTTTTTTTCAAAAACAAGTGCGTAGAAGATATTAAACTAATTATGTAAACAAAACTAACTGATATACCTTAATTTTATACAAATATAACTTGAAACTTTTGTCAACTTCTACTTTTTGACCAATCTTAGGTCGTATTCTAATAAATAAAGTACCTAAACCTAAAGCAATTAATTTTTAACACACTAACGACTTCAAGCAATTTTATTATTAAGTAAATTCTATTTAATGATAATACAATACGTAACGTTTGCAACTTTAACTGTAGTTTATAGTTTTAAATGAGTTATAATAATTATACCTAAAGCAATTAATTTTTAAGATACATATCAACTTCAAGCACGTTTTTGTTACATAAGTTTCAATTAATGTTAGTACTTTACGTGTGATTTGCAACTTTAGTTCCAAATTTTAGATATAAAAGTATTTCACTGTGCAACTTCTATGTTTTTCCATTTTTAAATTTTTCAAATATTATAAAGTTTAACAGTGACACGATTTTGTGTTTAGTTTTAAATATAAAGCGTTTTATACAGTAACTGACTAACCCTTTTTTCGATTTCCGTATAATGCTTGTAATTTTGTCACTTTGAAGTAGATATTTTTCTTCAAGCTAAGAAAAAAAAAATTAACATTCTTGTTCATTTTATGTTTTTGTATACTTAATCACCACAATAAACTTAAAAAGAAGTTGAGTTTTAAACATTTAGACAAGTAAGGCCCGTCGATAAATTAAAATAGTTTATTATCTATACTTAGCTCAAACAATTTTATGAAATTCTCCTACTGGACTTTTATTGAGCCCAGTAAAAACTTTAATAATATTTTATCAAAATATATATTTATTATTTGAAGAAAACTTGTAAATTAAATAAAAATTATTATAAATAAAACATTTTTTGAAACCCAATATGTTTTTGTTTTTAAATTTTGATTAAATTTTGTTGCTGTAAACTTAATAAAAAATGTTATAGTCAATTAAATAAATAACTACTATTGTCAAAATTTTTCCGCAACTTTTTTAACGATCGTCTGTAGAATAACTATACTCGAACAAATATTTTTTAAAAGAACACGCTTACTTTTTAAGCAGTCAAGGTGTTTTCATTTTTTATTATTACTTAAAAAGTCTACAGACAACCAAAAATAGATAACTGTGGTGCATTTTTTTAAACAATATTAAGTAGTTCATGTTATTAAAATAATATAGCTATTCATTACAACAAGTTAAATTTGATCAAGTTATTTCAAGTTATAAGTATAAAGGTATATTCTTTGTTTGACACATAAAAATTTACTGCATTTTTTAATCCTTGAAGCGTCGGCTCACGAAGAACAACACCATCAAACACTCGATCGTTTTCTTGTCGAACATACAATAAGACTCTTGTTTTTGCAGTTTTTGATTTAATCTTGCATTTAATCTGTAAACATTGGTATAGTATGTAAGAATGTTACAATATCAAATATTTTCTAAATTTCTTTTTCTTTTTTTTATTCTGACTTTTACAATAGAATATTTTAATACTTGTTTAAAAAAGTTTACATACTACTTCTGAAGTTATTTAAATAATTAGCTAACTAATATTTTGATGTTTTCATTCTAATTTTAAAAAATTGATAGTTTAACTATACTACTAAAACTATGAATATTTCAAAAAGCGTTATTTTAAAATTACGTTTACGCATAACAAGTTTAAAAAACAAATAAGTTCTACTAAAACTTAATCGATCGTAGTCTAGGTTTAAGAAGCTGAGACATTTATTTTAAATAATTTTTTTTTAATATTTTTAAATAAAAACTTATTAGTGAATAAACTTTAAACTAAGAAAAAAACATAAAAAATTCTTAATATAAATTATTTTTATTAACTATTAAAACTTTTAATTAAGCCAATTTTTCGTAACTAATGAATAATTTTACTAACTTTAAAATCATATGTGTAAATTTGTTGTCTCAATTAAAATTATATCTAATTAAGTTGTTTTTTTCTTAGTAGTTGTAAAGCTACTAATAGTTTATATTTTACTACTAGTTTTAATTCATATTGGACTTTGAATCATATCGAAAGGTACAGTTAAACTTTATTAACTACGAGCAGATTGTTCTTTTTGTACGTGCAAAAATACGCCTTATAATCAAATATTTTTGCTCTGTTATTCTACTATTTTTGTAAGTTGTAGCTGATACTCAAAAATTTTGAAGATAAACTATTAATTAATTACAAAATGTTTTAAAATTAACTATTTAAAAAATGTTTAAAATAATATAGATGCTACCTAAGAAAGAAATTTAAAAATCTTACAAAAATATAAAAGTTTATAAAATTAGTTACTAATTTTTAAGACAATGTGCTAAGTTGAGAAAAGTGTTTTTTTATAAACACTTTAGTAGCACTTGATAATTTTTTAAAGAATTCGCACATAATTTACTGTTTCCTTTAGAGAAATCTCACTATTTTTTTTTTAATAAATAATGTATTTTCAATGACTTTGAATATATATTAAACTTTTTTATCTTTCTCAAGTGTTTTTTAAAAGTTATAAATATTTGGAAAAAAATACTTTTGTTGGAGGACAAATAGGACTATCATCATCTACAGAAATATTTCTTTTAATTCCTTGTATAGACTTTTCTTCTATTCCAGTTAACTAAGATGTGTAAAAAAGTAAAAATTTTAAAAGCTTTACTATATAAAATCAATTTGATAATAAAACAGTAGATAAACTTTGATTAAAGCGTTTTTATTTTTGTGCGAAGAGTTTTAAGCAAGCGTTGTTCCTTTTTAGACAAGTTGTTAATAAATTTAAGTGAATTTATAAGTTTGTACAACCGAAGCGCTTAATTGATTTAACAATAAGTCATTGCTTATTCAAGTTATTAAGCAGTGTAATAAGCAAATCAAGTATTCTCAGATAATTAAGTATAATAAAATAAAGCTATTAATCAATAAAAAAAATCAAACTAAAATTTTGTACATAGTTATAAGAAACGATGAAACTGTATTAATAAACTTTAAATTTAACATAATGAACTTAGTAATTTGTTAGTTTTACTCCTTTACCAAAAAAATAAGTCTGTATATTTAATCTTAATAATTTTTTATGAGCTTGAATTGTTTCTAGATTCAATAGATCTTCTTTTTGAGTATGTCCTATTATTTTGAACTGGTCATTTAAACTCGAAGTATTTTGAAATGCTTCGAGTATTTTGAATTTTTTCGGCTATTCGTTAGGAAATTAGTAAACTTTTTATAACAATCAATAAGCTTACTAAACTTTAGCGTTAGTAAAAAAATTTTTTTTAAACTTCTAGCAGTGAATTACTATGATTTTCAAAACTTTTTAGAGGTATGTGTCAAAAATGCACGAAGGAACTCTTCTGCACGGATGACTTTTGTATGTTGTCGCTGTTGCACGGCTGTTATTCTAAAAGCTATGACTTGTGCAAATGTGACACCTTTGCAATAGTAATGACGTGAAAAAGTGTCCATTTATGCAAAAATGACCTCATGCATTTTTGATCCTTTTCTTAACATAATGTTTTTAAAACCCTTTTATTACAAACTATTTTAGCTGAGCTATTTTCTGATTCATTTACTTTCTAGAATCTAGATAGACGGAAAATCTATTGTTCGTAAAATTTTTAGTCTTTCGAGTCAGTTTCCATGTAAAATTAGCGTATATACGTATTATACTTCATTATATTAAAAAGCTTTAAAGAAAAAAAAATATTGTTCATTTATACCAACATGGGTATTAAAGTTTAAACTTGTTGATTTTTATTTTGCTAAATTTTGTGACAGAATGTGTAAAAATGTTTTTCTGGCTTAATACTTTTTTCTTATGTTCATAAATATGATAGAGCTTTTGTTTTCTTAATTTCTTTTAAACACTTTTAAATGACTGTTCCTTTTGAATTTGACCAAATGTTATATTAATTAGCTTAAAAGGTTTATGAAGTCAAAATTTAGATAACCTTCTATAAAAAAAAGTTTAACTACCAAGCAACTAAAATTGTTTGAATACCTAAAACATAAAAATATCCAAACAACCAATTTTTGACTGTTAGCTCTTAAACTTTTTTATACTTGCTTATTTAAATTATAACTGTTCATAGAGACCTATAACTTAAATGCTAGCTGTTATGGTTGTTCATATTTTAATTTATAATTTACTTTATTTTTGTTTATTTTTTTTGCAGCAATGTGACTGGCTAAATAAAAGTGATTTATTCATTTAAACGAGATAGTCTTGTAAAAATAAAAAGTGTTCGCATCAACATTAAAATTTTTTAGTAAAAAAAACGCTAACATAAAAGTAAAATAAGTCTGTTGCCGTAAATCAGAGGAGTATAAAAAGTTCATTTATTTTAGTTTAAGTTTTAGCTTCATTTGAATATAGAAATTAAAAACCTTTGGTTGAACTAGATTAAAAATATCTCACGTTGTTTGGAAGAAAATTTTGAACGTCTTGATCAGGGTCTGGTGGATTTGTGGTAGAAGAAACAACCTGAAGAGAACTAAAAAAACCAACATCTCCTGATTGTGAGTTTGGAGTTAATGCAGATGTTGTTGATCTCCGCTTATCTTAAATTAATAATTTATGATACAGTTTGTATTTTTATTTTGAATATTTTTTGTTAATATTTTAAAAGTAACTACTAAACAATCATTAACCGTAAAAGTATATTTTTTAAACTTTTTTGAGTTTATATATGATTATTGTAGTTTACAAAAACTAGTATGCTATCAACATACTAACGTCAGTGTTTCAAATAGTAAACCAATACCTAAAAGTGTTTTTGTGGTTTTATACTACTAAATTTTGACTACATGTATTTCAGTTAGTGATATAACGGATCCATAAAATCAGTATCCTAAAGATTTTAAGTTGCATGTCTTTAAAAAAAATATAATACAAGCTTACACATAATAGTTAAGTATTATATTACTAACAACTTAGTAAAAAATTAACAAAATTTTTCACGTGTTAATAAACAAATTTATTGATGTTGTGGAAATACTTTATTTTAAAATCGAATAAAAAACACACGTCTTGCTAAATAGAAAAAAACACGATAAACTTGTATATAAATTATTTGTATAGTTGAAAAGAAAAAATAATTAAACATCGATTATAATGCATGCTTAAAATAAAATGAAAATATAAATAAAATTGAATGTTTTTACGTTAAAATTAAGATGTTACAAAAAAAGTGAAAAAGAACATTAGCTTTCACTATTATTTAAAATTGTTAAACAAAGTACAACTGATTATAACATGGACTCATCACAAAATATAAATACAGCATAAAGTATAGTAAAGGCCTAAAACAGAAAAAGAATTCTAGTAAAAAGTTTTTGCATTTAACTTAGGTTTAATATTTTACTTTTACAAAAAAACGAATAATAAATAGATTATTAACTTTAGCAATAGTTTAAAAATATCAAACAAACTACAATAGCAAAAGATATCTCTAGACTAGGATTTACCAAAGTGAGACAAATGGCGCAAGTGGGGGCCATAGCAGCAAAGGGGAACAGGGGGGCTATGAGGCCATAACTTTTAAATTGCACTAGATATTCTCGAGTTGACAGAATTTTAGGGGGTCATGAGCTGTAAAAGAGGGAGCCATGAGGCCATAGTTTGAAACAAATACTAGATATTCTGGAGTTGATGGGGATGAGCAAATAAAAAATGTCTTAGGTGTATTTAACGAAAGTTTTTTGAGAAATTTTGTTGGAGGGGCCATATATTTTTTTATTTCTTCAAAGGAGGCCTTATTACAAAAGGTTTGGGAAACCATGATCTAAGTCTAGACTTTTAAGTTTTTAAACTTCATAAAGTGCTTACAATTTAATTTTGTATCTTCTTTCTTACTTATTTAAAGCTGTAAAGTTTGTTTTTGTATCGTTTATGCATCACTCAATAAAAAATATTATAAACTGTCTTACTTTAAAAGTTTTAGATACAATAATCTAAAACGACCTGTTTTACACTAATAAGGAGTTAAAGATCTGTTAATAATTTTACCGTTTATAAATTTCAAAGCAGTAAATAATAACTTAGGTATAAAAACTAAAAGTAGCTTAAACTAGTAAAGTAAACTCAGTGATCTATCGGATCCGGATATTATTTTTAAATTAGTGTCCAGCCAAACCCGAATTCGATATTTTTTTTTCAAATTAGGATTATAGATCTGGTAGATTATACTAGTTTTGATACAATAATATAAAATTGTCTTAGTTAAACACTAGGATTATTTTGTCATTATATAGAGTTTATTAATTTTACTACGTATTTAGAATTAGAAGCTTTTTGTTAATATGTGATAACTACTTTACTTTATGTTTAAATTTTCCTATTTCAGTGAAACCTGCTTATTTATAGTAAATTATCTTCTATCATTTACATATTAATTAAATTCGAGCAATACAGTAAAATAAAGTCTGATTTAAATAGTGCTGTTTTATTGTTATATTATATATTGCTTATTGAACGAAAATACAGCGCTTAAAAATTTGGTCCAAAGACCTGGTTTACGAAAAACCTTCCGGTTATCTAGTCATACACCATAATACAGTTTAATGTCATGTCCAGAGCAATTTTTAAGTACAAATATTTAAGTTACAGTATTTGTCAAATTAAAAACAAATTCATAAAATAACTATGTTAAAATCTATTTACGAGCAGAATCTTAAAATAGTGTATTTAAATTTGCTAAATTATTAGCCGTAGATAAATAATCTTATGAGTTTTCGATTGCCATATATACATATTGTTTATTGAACGACAAAAGTAAGCGCTCATAATATTTGGTCCTAAGACCTGGTGCATGAAAAAACCTTTCGATTTTTAAGTTCAAATTAAAAATTTACCGTTTTCCACATTTAGTAAAAAATATTTTTTGCAATAATAACTATTCACTTATGTTAAAGTTCTATGATTTTTTTTTATTTGGCTTACTATGAAGAAATTTTTAATTGTATACAAACCGTATATATCTGGAATAAAATGAACAGGTCGTGTTGAAAGGTTAACCATTGTTTTAAAAAATACATTGTCCATACGACGGCTACTTTGATGTCTACTGTAAGATCCCATTGAAGACAAAGTTGTAGAGCTGACGTGATTATTAATGTTCGTAGCGTGAGAAGAGCCATGCTTTGTTGATGAAATACCGCCACCGTTAAACACGTTGATTAAAGGAGTGTAAGCTGATGTTGGCATGTTGTTCATGTCTGTAACTTGTACATGAGCTTGTGAAGTAGAATCTGTCGGTTGTTACACAAGTTATGATTCGAGGTTAACTAGTGCTGTAATCGTTTTACAATGAACAAGAACTTTGATTTTCAGAATTTTATTTTAAAAATTAATCTGTAACAGTTTGAACCACTTTTACTATTCAATAATTATCATTAAAACTAAAAAAAGCTTGATTATTTTGTCTAAAACTTTTATCAACACAGTTTCATAAACGAGCTTAGTTTATAAGTAAAATTATATTTTTAAGTGCAGCACAATTTTTACCTTAATTTTTGAGTACTATTATAAAAAATTATTAACGCTTTGTTAGCGTTCAAATGTCTACACTCAGGAAACTTTGACAGACCTAAAGTTGTATAACTTTTTATTTATTTAAGTTTTCCAACTTTATTTTTGAAGTTTAATATAGATGATATACAAAATCTAAAAGTATACAAGAGTAATCAAATCAGTAACTAATTCTAAGGCCTTAGGGCTTCATAACAGTTTAAAGTCTCCAATTTGAAGATTAAATTAATTTGGTATTTTAAATCAATTATTAATTAAGGTTTCAGTGAAATCCTGTCTCCAAAAGTTTACATACAAACAATTAGTCGTGATAACACAACAACAACTACTTTAACTTGTAGCTAAAGCTTTTTGGAAACAACCTTTGCTTAAAATTTTCTGTGCCTTTTTTGCTGCTTTTCTTCCTTCATCTCGAATTTTTCTTTCAGCCCCCTTTAAAAGTTTAGACTTAGAATAAGCTATAAGTTTATTACTCAGTTCCTTGTATATTAGCAAAGAAAAACTCTTATACAATCTATAAGTAGTAATGTAATAATTAATATTAAAAATAAAACGATTAACTTAGATAAAAACTTAAATAAATTATTAGTTATGTTAAAACTTAGCATGATTGTAGTAATGATTTTTTTTAACTGACTTTATCACAGAAAACTTTAAGTTGACAGGTTCCTCTATGAACAGGGTCAACATTTCTATCCATTCCAATAAAAGTGTCTATTTGCAAAGATAAAGGCTGACCCTAAAATTATAGTATTTTTTTAAAAACAATAAATATTATTCAACTAAAGTTAATAAAGAGTTATAATTTTTAAATTTATTTAATTAAACTTTTTTCCTATAAAAATTAGTTTTTTAACCTTAACATACAATTATTTCCTTTTTCTTCTAAAAAATTAGTAATACTATCATGTGCGCTTTTAACTTTTTATAATTACTTTTTTTAACTTTCTATATTTTTATTTTTTATTTTTGTAACTATTAAATTTTCAAAAATTGCAATTGTTCAATTATGAAGTTTTAAAGAAAAAAATATATAATCTTGAAATTTTATTTTATTAAAAATATAATATTTAAACTGTATTTTAACTAAGTACTAAAGCTTAAATATGTTTAGTATTAGTTTTGAATTTAGCTTACTTTAACTCCTTTTTGAGCACTGAAATCTGTACTGAGACAATTACAGCTAACAAAAATTTTTGCAGTGTCATTAACATCCCAAAGGAAACTTATAGCATTATGAGCAAACTCATCAACTTCATGAACAAAACAGCTTTCTTTGTAATCAGCTTCGTTGTTTTATTTTAAGATTAGTTTTTTAAGAAGTACTTTAATGCTTTATTTTAGATCTTTAGTTTAAACCTTAGTTATAAAAAAGAAATGTTTTTACATCTCATCTGTTTTTATTATAAAATTCAATTAAAAACAAACCATAAATAATTATAATTTAATTTAGCCATTCTTATAAGTGTGTGTAAGACCTTATTAACAGTAAGAGTAGTTTTTTTAACTAAAAAAATAAACTACTCAATTTAAACTACTTAGTTTAAAAAAAATAAAGTATAAGATTCTTTTTTTGATTAAAACAGAAAAATATAAACTTGTAAAAGTTTATCTAAGTTTATTAAAGTTCACTCACCGATATCAATGACCCGTTGCCTTGCTGTATGCTGTCTAGCGTGCCAGTACCTCCAGTTTCTTAATTGTTCTTCTTCCTGCTTACTGTCTCCAAACACTATTTGCACTACACTCTGTCAATTTAAACGGTAAGAGATGTTTAGTAAACTATTAATTCTATAAAATCTTAAATCAAAAAGTCTATGATTTTTTTGCTTTGAATAAAAACAAATAATTTAATTTAACACGTTTTTAGTTCTCGCGTTTCAGATCTCTGCGTTCCGTTTTCAATTAAGCACACTTAGTAAAAGTATTTCTGGTTTAATAGCAAGTAAAGTATTACTTATTTAATCACTAAAATAATAATCCTTCAACTTGGCTGAAATAATAAAATAAGTAAAATCATATAACAGTTTATTTACGAATAATTTTTTATCTTATCAATTTTTTTTCTTTTTTTTTTGCAAATTTACTTTAAAAATCTCTAGGAAGACTCTTAATGTGGTTTAAGAATCAATATACTTTAATCTGTAAAAGAGTTACAAGTTAGCATTTTTAAAATTCGTTTAGAGTTTTTAGCTGTTTAAACAAAAAGAATAATTATTTATAGCTAAAAAAATCTTAGTTTAAAAAAAAAAGGAAAACATTTGACTTTTTATAACTTAAACATAATATCCTAAATAATACAATGAAAATGTTCTAATAGTACGATAAAAACAAAAAACAAATATCTATTATATAAACTTATTGAAGATTAAAATGTTGTAGTTCAGAATTTACCTAATAGAAAATAAAACTTTAAAATTAAACAAAGATGAAATAACATGTAATTGTGGTCAGAGAAAAGACTTTTCGAATTTTATCTTATTAGAATTAAATCTAATTTCAAGTACTTCACTTTAAATTTATATTATGTCGTATTAGAAGCACCTGAATAAAGTTTTTACAAAAATGCGTTTACTTAACAGCACATTCTTATTGCAAAAAATTTAAAAATTTTTGAAAGTCTTTTTGATAAATATAAAGTATAGCAATAGTAAAACCACTTTCAAGTGTTTTTTTTTTGTAATCATTTATATAAACATTGTAAACCAACTTTATGTATCTTACTGCCTAAAATTGATAAAAAACAAGTACCAAAAAAAATTTATCTTTTTTTAGTAACTATTTCCTGTAAAAACACTAACATCGCAATAATAACAAATTTATTGTTAAAGATAGTTTAACAATTTAAAAGTTATTATTAAACCATTTAAAGTATGTCGAGTATTAAACTAATGTACAGTTGTATTAAAACTTTAAACATCTTATGTAATTTTTTATAATGCCTAATTCTATATAACCAAGCTCTTACCATAACTTGAGTTGATTTAAATTTCCAAGGTCTTTGTCCTGTTTCACGAAGAGTTATGCAGTAATATTGTCCTGAAATAATTGTAAAAAAAAAGTAGGTATCAGTATAAAATTTTGTTTTTAAATATTGCTAACTTTTTTATTGTTTTTATCTAAAATATACTAAAAGGAATTAAGAAAATAAATTTCTTTAGTAACCTTTGTTAATGTAAGACATTGTTGGCTCATTTTCTTTTTGTTTTAAAGACTTTGGGGCTTCCATTATATATTCAAAAAGCTCTCTGCAATTTTAATACTGTACTACTTTTATTTAGAGTAAAATATAATGTATGCTAAAAACATAAATGCATTAAAAATTTAATTTATGTCATAAAAATCTCTTGGAGTAAAAAGTATAATTTTTATCAAACAACAGAAACTAAATCTTATTTATTTTGATGAAATAGTGATTCACTAAAACAATTTTATTTTAATTTGGATCCGTTTTACTGCACAAACTACTAAATTATAGAATTGGTAATGTTTTCAATAAAAAACGAAATAATTAAATTTAACATATTTTTTAACATTTTTTCAAAAATATTAACTATTTTTGAGGTCTTTAGTCTCATTATAAACAAAAAATCATTTTTAAATCAACATCTGGCCAGCTCCGGTAGATCGTTAGTAAGAATATTTACATTGCAAAAACCTTCTTAACTAGTTTACGTAGTTTTATTATATACTTAAATTCGACGGATTAAAATGTAGAATAGTTTTAAATTATAATTAAACCTTTTTGAAAGCTATTACTGATATTTTAACTTTTAATGTCTTATGTATAAACTTAAACATAAAGCAAACACAGTAATTAATTAACTTAAACATACTATTTTGCGGCAATTCCATATAAAAAACTATACAAGTTCTGAAAAGATCCTATGTAAGAAAAATAACATAGTTTTATACGAAAACTGCTCAAGACAAAGAACTAAAGTCTTAAAAGACAAAGTTTAATTTAAAGTTAGAAAACAATTTGTATTGAACATTACAGTCATTTATACTTATAGAATCTTTATAGTTTATATTTGTTCGAAAATGAGTAGAATTTTTGAATAAAACACCTATCACAAATTTGAAAAAATAATACGTTCCTATATTTTTAAAATACTTTATTTATTAGTTTGAGTGCTTTATTCATAGTTTAGATAACTGAGGTACCTATAAAGATGAAACTATAAAACGACTTTGAAATTTTTTGTTCTTGCAATGAATTATATACACCACAGGTTAGTTCACAAAGTCAAAGTTTATACCTTATACAGCTTGTAAAAGTAATACAAACTAATTTTAACATTAATTTTAACCATTTCTGGCAAGTATAAACTAAGCATCTGGGATTTTATATTCGAAACTATTGAAATAGGGACGTCAATACTCTTTATGAGGAATGCACTAAACCTCAAAAATAAGTTGATTTGAAATAACTAAAACATATATTTGATAGTTTAATTCAAAGAATAAACAAAAATATCATTTGATGTTATCACTGCAAGTATAATACAGTCATAAAAATGTATTGATTATGTTTAGATTGTAACATTAATGAAATTATGTAGTTGTAAGCCTTTATTTGATGATAAAGTTTGTCTCAAAACTGTAAGGTATACATTTCATGGTTACATGGCAATTCAATTTCGGACAATCCAACTTAAAAAAAAAATAAAGGGCAATATTTCAAAAAGTTTCGTATATTTGAAAACTAAATGCTTATGTAGGTTCTAAATAATTTATAGAAGCACCTTTTTTGTTTTTGCAAAACAAAACATTCATCAAAAAAATAGTTTTATTAATTACTAATAGTTATTATACTTTAAAACTTAATTTAGCTATATTTTTAACAATATTTTTCAGTTTTCAAAGAAAAAAGTGTTTGTAGGTATTAATTAGACCTACATACGCATGTTTTATCCTTTTCAAATATAGGCTACTTTTTTATTTCTGTTCCTTTAAAAAAGCTTTTAAGAATTTGGATAGTATGAATTTGAATATTCGTGCACCCGCATTTGACGTAATTTAAGTACTTTTTCTAGGTGTAAGGTGAATGTTTTATCAATGTGCCTACTGTAACTTGAAAAAATTATAAAAACGTTTAATTTTAATTAAACAATCTAATGTGTAAGATAATTTCTTATTCTATTAATACTTTGAAAAATCTATATTTTTTTAACGCATCTCTTTATAAAAAGTATAAGTTTTACTTATTTTTAAGCGCTCACTAAAAATACGCATTAAGTTTACTTTAAACATTTAGAAAACTGCTTACCGATTTTAAGCTACAATATCAATTTTTTTATTCAACTTTTTTGTTCAGTACAAAAAATAAAATTATTATGTGTGTGTAATTAACTCTTATTTTTTAATAATTATTTTTTTCAAGCGTGATATACTTTTAAAACACAATAATCGTGTTTAACAACAAAATTAAACCGTATGCACTTTTTCCTTATTTGAAATTAAAAGTAATATTTTTATGGCATATAGCATTTCTGGATGTTTTAATTTTAATTACGACTTCTATAAATATAATGTATAATAATTCTGTCTTTAAGCAGCTAAAAGTAGTACCATATTTTATTTCGAGAAAAAAATCTTTAGCTGTTGCTTTTATAAAACATTTAAAAAGTTATTTAAGCTATGATTGGATTGTTTTCTTTTCACTCTGAACTTTTCTATTTAGAAAATGTATACATAAAATAACAAACTTGATTTTTATACTTTTTTAGACTACATAAAAAAATTATAGTGTGTCAATGTTTAGAATTAGAACATGCAGTTTTATTTACCAAAAGTCAAATGTACTTTTAGTAATCTAGTGCTTTCAAATACTGAAGAAAACTTTTATAAAATCAAGTACTAACTTGTAAAAAAATGAGTAAAGAAGATAATATTTAACTTGATAAACTAGAATTTTTTTCTCATAAACTACTTGAACTTTTAGTCTCTTACCCGCTATAGTCTGTTGATAAATTTTTACAGAAGTTGTTAGTAAATAAACTACTACTAGAAGAAGCTGGTACAGGTGATGAAACGTTGTCTGGCACGCCCAGGCTTTCGTAGAAGTTTGTTGTTGAGCAATGAAGGTTATCAAGTGATTCAAAACTTGATGTTGTTGCATACCCAGTTTCAGGACTGTACTGCTGCTACAAAGTTTTTATTGTGAAATACTCGGTGTACGATAGCTCAATGCACAATGTATTTTTAATATATTTTATATACTAACCTCACAGCTGTTAGAAATATGCATGTAAGTTCCATTTACTACTAAGTTTCCGTTATTTGATTCTGATGATATTAGTATCAAATATTAAAGTATTGATCAAATTTTTAAGAATAAAAAAAGACATAAAAAAACTAAATAACTTTTTAAGAAATTTTTTTAAATAAAGCAAATAACTTTATAAAAACACTTGATGTTATTACTTAAGTTTTGTAAGGATGTTTTTATTGATAACTAAGTTCTAAGAGTTTTTTAAATAATTAAGAGCTTTCTGTTGTAAAACTGTTTCTTTTCTAATGGTAGAAGTCTAATATGCACGAAGACACGTTTGCACGGGTAAAAAAAAAAACTATTTTTATTGTTACTTATTATCACTGATACCCCTAATCCTTACCATTGGTCGGTTTTTTTTTTTAATTTGTTTTTTATTAATGTTTTTAACTTTCTTGTTTTTTTTTTGATTAATAATTTTTAGAAGGTTTTTTTTAATTTTTTTGCTAGCCCTCTTTTGCTAAACTTTGCTAATTTTTACCCCTAACCTTACCCTGGGTCGGTAACTGTTTTATTTTTGTTTTTTTTAATACTTTTTTTTTGTTATTTTAATTTTTTTGTTATTTGCTTTTACTACCTCTGTCGGTAACTTTTTTTAAAGTTTTTCTTTTAATTTTTATTCTTTTTTTTTACTTTTCTTATTTAATTTTGTTATTTTTTACTCTGGTGCAAAAATGAACCTTAGTGCAAAAGTGACCCTTCGTGCAAAAGTTTCTTCGTGCAAACGTGTCATCGTTTATATTTGACCCGCTCCCCTTTTCTAAAGAATTTTAAATTTGTTCTTTTAAAGTTCCATTACCGCTGGAAATATTTTAAACTATCTTATAATGACAATTCATATAGTAAGTCATATTTAAAACATAAAACATTTAATTTTTACAAACTTAAGCAGATTTTTTGATCGCCTGTCAGATAACTAACTAAAATACTTGCCTAGTTTGTCAGACTTTTAATTGCCATTAAGACTATATTATTACAAATTTGAAAAACATATTTGATTAATTCTTAATTAAGTTATCTGACAAGTACTTATAAATTTAAGTTTTGAAGCTCCTAAATTATTTTTCTAATTTAAATTTTGATTATCATAGTTGTATAAGAAAATAATAAGTATTTGAGAAGCACTATTTGTTTTTTACGAATTGTAGATTACATTTATATCTTACTAAAAAACATCTACAAATTAAACTACTACTAACTACAGCATAATCTTAGTAAGACAAAATTAATACATTTTAAGCTATAAAAACAATTCACTAAAATAAGTTTTTTCAGAAAACAATAATTTTTTTATTTTAGAACTTTAATAAAGTATTTAATTTATGTACAAACTAAACTAGCAATATTGATTTTTTTACTTAAAAAACATAAAAAAACATCTGACCTCTATTTGTTCTGTTATAACTTCTTTGATCAATTCCGTTTGAATTTTGATCGCTTGTATTGTTTCTAAAACTTCTGTTTTGTTTAGTAAAAAGTTATAAATGGTTTAGAACCGTTTTTAGCTTTAGTTTTATTACTTAAAAACTAGCAATTATAAATAATTGTTAGTTGTTGAAGTAAAATAGTATATGAAAAGTTATTGTTTTTACAAGAATTTCTAGTTTTACAATTTTTTTTAGTATAATGAGTCTAAGCTAAGTTTAACTACTATACTAATCAATGTATTGTTTTCTGTAAGTAATATTTGCTTTGAAAATATTCAATACAAACTGATTTGCGGCCATCATAGTAGTATATTTTTACTCGCTTTTTATACAGAAACCAAAACTTATATTTAAACTAGTTTATATTTTAAAAACCTTAATAGTCTATCTTATTAATTTTCTCAAAATTTATAAGATATTTACACCTATTTTTTATTTTACTATGTAGCGTATGAAACTATACTCGGTGTTAATTTTAAACTTTCACTAGCTTAATGTTTCATAAGACTTTTTTATAACTAAAAAACTTTTATTTTAATTAATGCATTAACAATACAAGACTTATTTTTTGTTACATTTAATTACCCACATTTTTATAGTAGTATGTTTTAAATTATATTTATTCATAGTAAATAAAAAATAGAAGGTTAAGTACACCATACCTTTTTAAAACTATCTTTAAAAATTATATTTTCGGTTATAAGGAAAATTGTAAGGTAAACACCATTTAATATAAATATTTTTAATTCGTAAACTTAATAGCTGTAATATCTTGTTTTGCTGAACTAAAGTTTCTAATACTTTTTTATCTGCTTTATTTTCATCAATTTTCTATAAACTTTATCTTAAGTATATAATGCGGTTTTTATGATCTTAGGTAAGGTTATCTTGTGCAGATTTAGTTTTATCTGGCTGTATTAAAAAGTGACAGTTGATTTTTCTACATAATATTATAACTTACTTTAAGCGAATAGGAAAAACAAACATATTTGTATTACTAAACATTTGTTGACATTATTAGATCTAATTTATACTAAACTTGCAAACAAATTTTTTTTTTAATTAAACACAACACAATTGTAGTAACTACAGACTTCTTAAAACTAAATAATAATTTTTTGTAAGAAAATTAAACTTTGTATTTAAGTATTTTATTGTCTTTTGTTCTTCTGATAAAACTGTAAAATTTACTAGTAGGTATTTAAATTTAGAAAATAATGTAATCTTTTTGTCAATACGTTAATTACTTTAAACTTTATTACAATTTAAAAAAACAAATTATTTATTTTCGTAATGCATTACACAGTTTTGGTGTATGCAGATTGTTACAAACCTTAATTTATAAAATTTATTTTTTAAATACGTATAGAAATAAGTTAAAAATTTTCTTTAACTAAACTTAATTCTAAACAGTCGTTTGTGAAGTCTCTTTGAGTATTTTTTTGTTTCATAAGCTGTTTATGTTTGTTGCTTGTGTTTTTCATATCAAAATACTTAGATATTGCCAATTGATAACATTTTGATTTGTATAACTACACAATCCATTGCTTAATCCGATAAGACTAAGTAGGATAGTAGAACATGTTATACGCAAAAAAAAAAACGTTTAAAGTACATTTGTGGATTGTTTATCGAGTATTATATGTACAAAAACTAAACTTTGTTTAGATAAAGCATTATTTTTGTTGTTTTCAAATTGTTAAAAAAATATATATATAAAATAAGCTATACTTGTTAAAAACTATTATAAAATGTTCAAATATTTTTTGCACAACATTAAACAATTATCAAACTACAAATAAGAAATTGACAAGAGCTTTCTTATAAAAGTTTTTATATAAACTTTGTTCATAAAAAAGTCAAAACAGCTAAAAGTTTGATTTCTACTTAATGTAATTTTAGCAATTAACTTTCCCTCATTTAAAAAACCCAGTTGCCCGATTTACTTTTATAAAAATAACAAATAGGTTAGTTATTTTTCACAACATTAAGTTAGCCCCGCCCGGTAATTTCACATGGTGTCTTAGCAATACTTTTCAATTGCCATTTTCATTTAAACAAACTCTCTATTTGACTCTACAAGTTTAAAAGCTTCCCACAGAATATTTATTTTAAATATGGAATTTATAAACAAACATAAAAAATGACAAAAGCTAATTTTATAAGAAGGCAGCTTGACTGTCTTATTTTGTATTTCTTTCTATACCAAAAATATTTATAAAAGTATTACGTAACTCTGTTTTTTTATAAATTTTTATGGCATCAAAATGAATAAAATGTAATACAGTTTTTTTCTTTTTATTATATTATATCAATTGTAGCTTTAGTAAGCTACAAAATTCTGTTTTTACTCTATAACGTTATTCTAAATACTTATTCATATTCCTTAAGATTTTCCATCATTATTTATTTAGTTTTACTTAAAAAAGTAGCGCAAAAAACTCTGAAGAACTACTTCCATAATATTCTACAAAGCAATTATTTTTAAGTTAATAGCTAATAAAAATTGACTCATCTTTATGTTTCAAGTTTTTTTTTTTTTTTGATTGTTTACATGTAACTAAAAAAAGAAACATAACCGTTTTTTAGTGTTTTGCCAGGATTATGTTCAGACTTATTATCTATGTGGTACAACTAAGTAAAACAGACTCTGAAGATAATAAGTGCTTTAATCACTTTTTTTTTGTGCTTCACTACTTTATTTTTTAATTATTGTGCAGAGTATTTTTAGTTTTATAAACTAGGTAAGTATTTAAAAGCTTTGAAAAAAAAATTTACTCATAAACTTACAATGTGTTAACTTCTTGTTTAGAATTTTCAAGATCTGCAATGATTCTTTTTTCCATTGGTACCTGCTTCAACAAATAAAAACCGTAATCATTTTTTTATTCCATGATTTATGTCAATTTTGTTAAATTATTTTTATACTTATAACGTTTTAACTATTTACAACTTTACTAAAAGAAAAACAGTAAAGAACACTATTTTTCAACAAAAGAACCAAATAAAAAAGGTTTATATGATTTTCAAACAGTTACATTTATTTTTTTGTAAAGGTATTTTAAAATGAGAATAAAAACTATAGCTTTCTTAACTAAGTTTATTAAAAAGTTTAAGAATTACTTTTACAATACAGTCTTTATTTTTTTTCATATTTATCAATTAATTTTAGTACAAATTTGATCTTGCTTAACTGCATTTTGTCTTTAATAATTAAATTGTAAAAACTTAGAAACTTATTTTTCAAATTTAAACTAAAATGCTAACAGATTAAATTAATTAAAGCTGCATGTTCTAATTTCTTATGTAAGTTATAAACAGTCGTAATTATGTGTATAAAAAGCTAAAGTTTAACAATTTGAAAGATAATTATAAACTGAACCATACTTTAAACCTTTAATAGTATTCAAAAATAGTTTCAAAAAGTATAGTAAAGCATTAAATTGATGTGCTTTTTAATTAGACTCGTATCATTAAAAATTATACTCAAATAATTCTACGCTTGAACTTTTTTATTGTAAATATATGTTTCCTTAAGTTTAAAATGGCTGAAAGTGTGTCATTAGCGATTTTAAGTTATGGAATACATACAAAATTCAAAATTAGATGGTATATTAAAGGTTTAATTTTTTTTAATAAAATATATCATTATCTAATAGCAAAACTCGTTTATCTATAAACTTGTGGTGCTGTTTGTATTTAATCTAAATGTAGTATATCAGTACTTGTAGTGTTTGCAAAAGTCAGCTAAAATCAACAAAAGCTTGAACAAAGCTACTTTCGATTATAGTTCAGTTACTTTAGGCGTACTAAATAAAAATGATTAAAAATTGTAGTTTAATAGCTATTTCAGTACTGCAAGTAATTTCTATGATACTTTTTTTAGTACCCATGCTATAATTTAACTCCTACTGTTAATGACTACTTGTTAACTTTGTAAAATAATTATGATGTATACTTTTTCTTTAATATTTTTAGAGAAATTCATAAAAATGTTTTACTAACAAATAATCGTTTTGTATAAAAACCATCATAAGATTATTTTTTTACTAGATATTTAATGTTCTAAAAGATATAAGATAGTCTAAGTTTCAACCGCACTTCAACTCTAAACTCTAAATTCAGTTTGAATATCCAAAAAACAAAAAAAACACTTTGTTTTTTTAACTTTAATTCAACACCATTTAACTATCATAAAATAACAATAACTATTTAAGCATTATCTAGTTAATTAGGAATTAAATTAATTTATGCCTAAATAGTTATTTTTAATTTTTTTGATTATATTTATTTATACTTTAAACTCTTAACTTTCCTAAAAACTGTTGAAAAATAGTTTTTTAACTTTTTACAAACAAAACATAATCAAAATAATCAAAGTTTTAAATCATTTTTAGCCTAATCATTATGTTTAATTAACTTTTTATGTAAAATTCTTTGGTGAATAAATATTCAAGTTAATCAAAATAAAATTCCCTAGTCTATAATAATTACAGGTGTTATTTTTTTAATACTTTACACAAAACATAAACTAAACGTGCGATTGTTATTAGATTGTTGCTCTTTATATTTAACAATTTTATTAAATGTTTTTTTTTTGTGTATGTGTCGACTAGCAGGTTTCGGTGTTACGATATTCAACTATTACAGTTATTAATACCGTCATTTGAAACTCTACGCCACCAAACTATTTTAAAATTTATTGACCTGAAATTAAGTTAACCCAATCTTAGATCAAAAGAAAAAGTAAAATCTAATTTAGACTTGATAAGTACAAGAAACAAATGCAAAACTTGAATTAGGATTTTTTAATTTAGAATAAAAGTAAGGAAATTTTAAAAACAATAGTTTTTAGTATTAGTGCTAAATTCTTATTAAAGACAAAAGCTTTAATTTATATTTTATTTCAAGTATTTTTAATTCTCGCAAAAATAAGGAATGTCATCTTATTTTCATTTTCAATAAAATTAAACTTAGTTGTCTTTATAATGTTTTAAAACTTTCCAAACAAAGTTAAAACTTTCAATAACTTTTCTTTTGTCCACTAAAAAGTTTTAAATGCTACCTGGACACCATAGAACTTAGTAAAAAATTGTATTATAAGTTTATAAAAGCTAAAAAATAAATTTCTATTATAATAATTTCTTTTTTTTTTTCTAATCTATTTATACTTCGCAAATTATATTGTTGCTAGTTTAACACTGTTTCATATAAAACTAAAATGATATGCAAATTTTGTTTTAAAATATTATTTGTACTTTGAGTAATAATTTACACTTTGAAATTACATATTTAAAAGTCTTTTCAAGGGGACTCTGTGAAAATTGACCTAGTTATTCAGTTCTAATTCTATATTTAAACTTAAAAATAAAACACTGAGTTTTTTTTTTTATCCGAAGCAATTGTTTCATTGTTCAGATGAACAGATCTTCAGTCAGTTTGTTGATGGTAATAATTTTTTTGTAGTAAATAATTATATTATGGCAAATATTTACAGTCAACAAAACTGTTAAAAAAATGGAACAAAGCTTTTAATTTTACACTTATGTTGAACGACTTGTACGAAGTTTATAACTTTAAAAGTAAAACTTTTCACATAGTATAGACTTGTTATAAAACAAACTTAAAGCAATAATTTTATTTTTCAAGTATTTTTATTCTATTACAATAGTTTTAATTAAGTTTTAGATTAAATAAAAATCTTAACTAAAATTTTAGATGTTGATTCAAATCATGTATTTCGATCTTCATTTAAATATGAAAATTATTCGTGTACTTGCTTTAATTTTCAAAGGGTTCATCTAAATAAGTACAAACTAAAAAAATGTAGGTAAATAAAATTTACAACTTTAATTTTTTTTAAGTTAAATAATATATTTTCGCAAATTATTTAAAGTTATATATTAATGATTTTAAGTCATGTACTGTTTAACCTTATGAACAGTTTCATAATAAAAAATGAGTTCATATTTTTAAAATATGGTTTCAAAACAACAATGATGTGAAACTTGTTTTCGCTTTCTACAAAGTGTATCTTAGTTTCTGTAACAAAAATATATATATATTAAATAATTGAATAAATGACCTAAAGTTTAAACGAGTTGTGGTAAAAATGTTTGAAATACTATATGACAAAACACAATTATGACGTTAAACTATAAAAGCAAGTTAGTGAAATTGAACACCAAACGCACGTTTGCTGGTTTTCTTTCATATTTAACGCTTTCTTCTATTTTACCGGTATAATTGAAACTATAAAAAAAAATATTAAGGAGGGCCAATTTTGTAAATGAAATAAAATAAATTGTTTAATGGATTTTTAATAATTTTTATGTTATGCTTTTATAAAAAAATTTACTAAAAAATTAGTCATTAACAAACTTTTTTTATACTGATGTTTATTATAACTGTGTACTTACCACTTATCTGACTTTAATAATATAAGAATATTAAGAAGAATAAATCCCTTATATTATTACATAATACCAGAAAAATTCAAATGCTTAGGTGAAGTTTACTTTTTGACCAAATTAAAACTAGTTTGAACCTATTAAAAAAACTCCATTTTAACTAATTTTTAACTTCTTTGTTAGTATAGGACAGTAAAAAAATATACTATACATTTAATAAAAATTTCTTTGCAGAATAAACTGTTTAAATCTATACTTATATACTAACAATACCTTGTAGTAATCATAAAGTATTCCCAGTGCGGTTGCAGATTCTTCATCACCTTGATTCGACATAATTGCAGTCGTAAATGGATTTTCAAGGTAAGCTTTCCACGTTTCGTCGTCACTCAACCGAAGGAAGCTGTGAGAATTGCCGTCGGCTTTAAAATCTATGCCACTTTCGTTGATTTGACAAATTTCGTTACCCTTTTGATAATTGGAACGAACTTCTTCTACAGCTCTCCTTGATTCTTGTTTTATTTTTTGTTTTGTTTTTGTGCTGCAAGCACGCATATTACTTTAAAACTTCGTTGTAGAATCTTTTCGGTCTTTTTATAACTTAGACAGGCTTGACTTCTACAAGCTTGTTTCTGCTGACCTCTTTAAAAACCTCACAACAGTTCTTGTTATCTCTAAGTTTTACTAGAAGTCAGAAAAAATGTACTTTTCTCTTTTTTCTTCTTCTGCTTTTTTCACAAGGTAAGTAGAAGTCAAAACTGATTAAATCGACTAATCAGAAAAATCTCTACAATATAATGAAAAATTAATCTTAAGTACTATAAAAATAAATATATGTGCTAGTGTGAACATGCTAGTTAATAAAGGAGCAAAAAGTGAGGCCTCCATCAATATCTGCCTTAAGGCTATATTAAAAGAGAGCCACTTCAAAAAATATTATCACTGATTATTTACGTGCGTTTTGATTTGCACAGCATTTACAATAAATTAGTTATAAATCTTTTAATCTACTTTTTTAGTTTATAACTTGTCAGTAACTGAAAAAGCGTATTAAATTTTATCATCTAACAAACATTTAAACAAATAAAAATTATTTTATATAAAGCAAAAGTATATATATAACTTACTTTAGTGATAAGCTTAATTTTTGTGAATAAAAACAAGTCGGCTTTAAAAAAAATTGGTGAAACTATTCTATTTTATATGTTTTCTTAAAAATTATCAGATTGTGAAACTTTATTTTTTTAGCCTAAATAAAGTTGTACATTTCTTATGTAAGCTTTACTGCAACAAACTATTGCACATATAATTTTTGATAGTTTTATTACTTATAAACTTTATATACTTTAATCACAATTACAATTCTTAACTGATAAGCAAATAAGAAGGGTAGTATAACTTTAAGTATCTTTATTTTATAACCAAAACAATGTTTTATTTAAACGAGATCTTTTGTTGTTAAGAAATCTTATTTGAATAGAATATTAATTCGAGTTAGTTATCTCATAGAACTCAAATTCAAATTATAAACCTGGTTAGACAATTTATATATAAATCACTCATTTAAAAAGTTATAAAGTTTTATTTAAAGTTTTCTTATAGCTCTGCTTAGAATAAAACTGCTAAACACTTAATTAAAGGTTAAAAAAGAATTAATATAGTTAATTTTTTTTTTGAAAAAAAATTGTTAACAATAGTTGCGTCTTAAAAATTCAAATGTAAATTTTGTGTTTAGACTTTAATTTTGAATTAAGTAATTTTTTGCCGATTTTGAGCAAAAGTTTACGATAGAATTGATAGAACGAAGATATTTAAATTTATAAAAAATTTACTTAAAACTAAAATAAAAAGTAAAAGGTTGCCAAAAATGTCAACAAAAAATTAAAAAGTCGTAAGTTATACACATCTCGTTGTTTATAAATTTTCGGCTTTCGTGTTTTAATGAAGAACGATTCTAGAACTGAGAGGTGGTAGGTATTTTAAACATAATTTTTAATTTACTATTAATGTAGTTCTTAGAACAACTAGAATTATTCAAGATGTGTTTTTGGATCGATAATTGTTCACCTTTGGACTTTTCGTCGCTATTTCAAAAAAAGTTCAGATTTTTTGTAACATGCTGCTTTCGTCTGACATTGATACGTAAAGACGTAAGATCACGTAATCAATTCCAAAATGACAGCTAAGAACGTATACTAGGTTGCTTAATTCGTAGGAAGGTGTTGCTGTTTCATTAAGCGGACGGATGGTATTATACAGAACAAGTAACAAAGCACTTTTAAAATCGATTTAGTTGCTAGTAAAGCTTGCCTGCCAACCTTATTGAGTTTTCACTCATGTAAGAAAGCGGTGGTAAACTGGGCAAGAATCAAGGACCGAAAAAGGGTAGGCTGTTTATTTTGGTCCGAAATATTTGTAAAAAAAATCTTCAGCGGTGAAAACTGTACATTCATGCGTTTTATTCGGAAGAAGTTACTAATATTTCTTTAGATGGGAAAGTAGCAAAAGCATCATCAGTATACATTGTTTGTAAAAAACGAGAGGTGTATAATTTAAAACTAGATAAAAATGTGTTTTTAGTTTTCTTGTTGTTTAACGCTATTGTTATCTTCTACTTTCTATTTAAATTTTAGATAGATTTTATATAGTCTTGAATGATTTTATGGTACTAATTTTAACTTAAACTTAGCTATATTTCAGTAAAGAATTACTTAAATGAAAACTAAAATATTTATACAGACTATTTACAAAAATGACACAACATTTATAAAATATTTTTTTAATTATACTTTACTTAGTCCTAGACAAGACCTTAAACTGTATTCTAGTAGTGTAAGACTCGATAATCAAAAGATCTTTTCGCACACTAGGTCCTTTGATCAATTTTTTGGTTCAATAAGCAAATATTATTATTATTGTAACAACTTTTTTTCGAATTTTAATGATAGTTTTAAGGAGAGCTCAACAAAAATATTAATTACACTTTTTAAACTTATATATATATTAGTTTATATAAAAGTATTCCAATATTGTAAAATTTTTGCAAATAAAATTTTAAAGATGATTAACTAAACACAGAGCCGAATAAAAAAGTGTTTGTACAATTCAATTCAATTAATTCATTGATAACGCCAAATTTCTAAATATACAATATTTGAATTGTACTTACAAAAACGTCATTTTGAACAAAGTTTACTACAGTATAAATCATTTTATGTAGCTACTATTTTCAGCAAACTATAAGTTTTTAGAAAATTCACACAAAATTTCAAACTTTCATACTCAATACAAGCATATATTTCTTCAAATTTTAGATAGCTACGTCATACTTTAAATTAGCCACATTATAATGTATTTTATCTTAAAGCTCTTTTACTACTAATAACAACAATTTTATTTTAACAATGTTTATTTTGAAAACTCACAAGAAGAAAAAAAAGAAACATACATCTAGGTTTTTATTGTTATTGTTTTTATTTTTTTTTTTTTGAAACTTAACGAAAATTTAAACTTTAACATACATTCAAGCTTAAGATTAAAATTTAATTTTACTTGTTTTTTAATTTTTTTTCAAGTAAAGATTTGTTTTAAGTTATTTTTTTATTCACTATTTTCGATGACTATTACATATCTTTCTAGATTTTTTATATAAGAACTGACAAGGTCTTTGACCGAGACTGAGTTTGCATAATAAAGTCTTAAAAGAACTAAATTTATTATTTAAATACAAAATATATGTTTTCCCTGCTGAAAATTGATGAAATACATATTAATAGAAATATTTTGAGTTATTTTATTTATTCAGTAAAACATACTATTTCTCCTCTAAAAGTTGAGGTTTTTTTATTTGTTTTAAAATCAAAACATAGAATAGAACAAATCGTTTACAATTATGTAACTAAAAAGTGTGCTAGTTTGAACTTAAGGCGTTTTTCGAAGTACATTACTGATTGTTTTAGTTTCTTAAAATACTTACAAAATTGTTATAAACTCAACAATCATTATACATAACATAAAAGAATTCTAATTTGTTAGTTTTAAATTGATTTCGTTATAAACTTTGCTTTGATAAAATCTTTTAAAAACAATAAACATGATAAAATTACACCTTCACTTGGCAGTAAAATTTCAACTTAATTGCTTACAAAAACTCAGTAGGACTAATTTTCTAATGTTAAAATTAAAGATATAATCTTTTAAAAACAAATTTAGGTGAATTAGTGTTTATAAAAAAATATCTAATATTTTTCAAACCCATGAGATAATTATGATTAACCGAACATAAATTATTTGCCATTTTTTAAGTAATAACATCGAAACGCTACACATGTATGTCGTATATATGTTGTTTTTTAATTAGATTGGCCGCACCTGTTTAATAGTTAACCAAGTAAAAATTAATTTAATGGATGATTAGACTAGATACGACATTTATATTAAATTTTTGCCAATGTAAAATAAGATAGATTAGTCTTTAGCGAACACTTTGGAAACTTGCACTGGTTATCACGTTGATTTAAAACTTTATAAGTGCTCATATTACAAGTTTTGTTCTATAAAAAAATAAACTTATGAGAATTAAATTTTAATATAAGGGTTTGACTATTTAAAACTAAATATAAATTAACTGTTAATGTTTTTAATACTTTTATATCAAAAAATTTTTTTTTAAGTATGAAAGTTAAACGACAAATTCCTAGATTAAAAACTAACATATTACTTTTAAATATTGCTTAACTATATTTTTTTTAGGACTGAGCTTAAAGTGACTTCTTTAATTATAAATAATCTGGTTTAAAGTGTCTAAAGCATTAAATTAAATAGTTTGTTAAATATTTAATAACTATCAATAAGGTTATAGAACATCGATTTTAAATTAAGATCTAGTGAAAAAAGCATTCAAAATATTTTCTAATATAACAAATTATCGCAAGTTATATGTAAAAAACAGTCGATTTATGTATTAAAAAAGTTATAAATTTACAACTATGCGACAAAATTCAAGTTATTTAATACATACTTACGCAAGTTTAGCAAAGCTAGTTAATTCTCTACAAAAAACAAATATAGAAATTTATAATATTACCACAAAAGCTCGGAAATATAAGTCTATGTACATAGTATGTATTCGTTTTATAACTAAAAATACTTAAAATTAGAATTTCATCTGAGTATTATTTTTTAAGTCTTAGTTGTAAAAAAGCTCGATATTTTGTAGTTAAAATCAATTACAAAATAAAAGTATATAAAGCTTTCTAGTTCTTTAACAATTATCTAATTACGTAATACTTTTTTGATTTTTTTTCTGTACACATTTGTGTGTAGAGACCAACAGACACAGGTCTAATTATGCAATATATTAGTATTTGTCCTAAATCTTGGAAACTCGGTTTAATAAACTTTTGTCTAAACAGAGCGCTTAATATATGCTCAAATTTTACCACTTTTAAAGATGAACTTACAAAAATTAAAAACTTATTACTCAAGAATCAGTATCCAATAAACTTTATAGAGTCCAAAATCAACAAATTTCTTGAAGCTCACAAAATCGACAATTCAACATTTAAACAAAATGAATATATTAACACAAAAAATGAAAAGAAAACAGAAACCGAAAACTAAACTTATTTCACAACAGTTAACGTTGGAAGCTGTTCAATAAGATTCCAAAAACGAATAGCATCCATATTTCAAAAACACAACATTAGTATTAAACCGGCCTACACCAGCAAAAATGTTTCTGACTACTTCAGCAACAAAAGTAAATGCTCGGAAGTATTTGACGCAAATGTTATTTATAAATATACCTGCTCTGCAGATCAGAGCATCTCTTACATTAGAGAAACATCACGGCAAATATTCCGACGAATTACAGACCACTGCGGAACAGATAAAAACAGCGCAATATTTGAACATCTTTTTAATTGCACATCCTGTCAAAACTCTGACATTGTTCAAAATTTTAAAGTTTTAAAACGATGTAAGAAAAGCGAACTTTACAGCCTGGAATCAATATTGATTGAAGAAGAGCGACCTAACTTAAATACGCAAGTAGCATTAAATGGTAAAACAAAATTATTAACAATCTATTAATAAACATGCCTTTAGTTTTAATTACTGAATCTCTAATTTTTGTATTTATTTTAATTTATTCATACGTCATAATTTAAAGTTATTTTTTAAGCTATTCACTCAACAAAAATTTTTTCAAACTTCGTTTAAAATTTATCACTTGACAAAGAAATTTTGTATGATTTTGAAAATATTTGTGTAATAAAATATAAAAAACAAAATGAACCTATTGATATTAAGTTGCAAATGGTATATAAATACGTTCAAAAACCTTCCTATAATAGTACTTATTTTATTTTTCAATATTAGATAAGACTTTTATACTTTCTTTAACGTTCTATAAAACGATTGTCCACTTTTGCTAGTCGGCAGGCCAGGTGTGACATCATATTGTACATAAATGGCTAAATTTATTTTATATATACTTTCTTAGGCAGCCTTACTTTTGTAAAACTATATTAAAAACTTACTTTTTATTTATTAACCACAAAATTAGCACCGCAGTTTACTCTCGTTTTAACTAATACCATACATGTAAACTTTATTAAAAATTTATCTTTTACTTATGTCTTTTATACGAATCTTTATAATTTAAAAAACTCTTGGCGAGCTGTATCCTACCACCATATTTACCTCTATTGTATGAACAAATTGAGTAGATTAAGAATCTTTAAACAAGTTATTGTTAGTCTAATATTATTTAACTATTTTCTAAAACATATAATATGTTAGAGATGGGCAATGTATGATTCACGAAGCAGAAACCTATAACTCGCGACGTGCTTTTTAGCTTGAAGGATGCTTTTTAAAATAGAAATAAATTTCTAGAGATTATTTCAAAGGTACTCGGTCCTCCAAGGTTTGTTTTAAGTATATTCAGCGTGTAAAACACTTTTCTTGCCCGCCTACTAGATAGACGCCCACCCCTACTATAGATAAAAAAATATATAACGAAAAAGTAACTAAGCATTTTTTTAAATCTAATTCCGTATCTTGATTTAAAGTAAGTTCTTGAAGCAGTTTTGGCCGGATCTTAACTTTTAAAAGGTTGCTAATGGTATATCAATTATGTGACTCTATTATTATAATATTAAATAATAAACGTTATTTACCTATTTCAACTATAGACAATAGATTTTTTTATTCAGTTTAAAACATATAAAGCTTTTAAATGGTTTTAAGTTTTATCAAAAGTTTAAACTATTAAATTTATAAAATACAACGTTATAAAATAGTCTTAGCTAGTACAATTTGTTCTATTTACTAAAACTGATATAAAAAATATATTTTTTTGTCTTAAGTGTAAAATGTATCGTAAAACTTTTATTAAAAAAATAATAAACAAAAAGAAGTTTTTTTTTTAATTCTTTTAGTACTACTTACTTACTTTTAATAATATATTTCTTCGTTTGCATATACAATATAAAAAAAGTTATTATAAGTTGAATATTTAGACGACTGTTGTAACGTTATGTAACTTAAGATATATACGTATTTAAATAGTACTTAAAAGATAAATACTCTAAAAATGAGTTTATGACTCTAAAAATATTTTAAATCAAAATTTATTTGTACTCTTATCAAAAAACTAAAATTTAAAATACCTAATATATTAGAAATAGTCTAGTAAGCGAGCTTATGATAAAAACAAAATTTTTAACAATGTTAGAAAAAAATGTTAACCAATTTTAATTCTCAGATTAATTTTGTAATAAAACGTACTTTTGATTTAATTTTTTAAATCGAATACTTAAATAAAAGTGTTGTCACACAAAAATAGTTTCTGCATATTTAGTTTACTATTGTAAGAAGCTTAAAATTTAAAAAAGTGTTTTAAATTATGGAAGCCTATTAAAAGATTTTTTTTATTTTGTGTATAAATTTTGTCAAAAAAAAATAGTTTGGTATTAGTTTTTTTTTAAGTTATTTTTAATTTGATACACTATATTTTGAATTCTTAATGTTTTGATTAAACTTTTATTTTAGTTTAAGATTTTATGATAAAATTCTTTGATTGGTTGAAGTATATCAAACAAAAATAAAAAGCTGAAAAGTTGCTTTTTGTAGTTTTTAAAAAATTAGAAACTTCCTTTAGCCTTTTTTATTTTCTAATGTATCATACTATTTTCTAAAAAAGTAGACGGCAGCTATTACTTTAAACGAAGTTTAAACAGATGTTTTTCTAGAGCAAACTAAGTTTGTAAACAAAATAGTTAAAGTATATTTGACAGCTAAGCTTTTACAAGCATTTCAAAATGATATAAAACTCCAAACAATTTGTTTTGTTTATTTATTGACACTGTTATTGAAAATATATTTTACGGTAAGTAATTTCTTATTACAGTTCATGAGTCATTAAAGTTTTAATTTATTTTGAGCGAAAAAGAACTTGAAAAGTTATAAATACAGCTTTTTTTAAATAAAAACCATAAAAGTATTAATCGTTTATAGTTCGTCATTATCAAAATCTAATTAAGCAAATTAAATCACGAAATAAACTTTAAATCTTTTTAAGATAACTTGGCTATTTTTATTACAGTAATTAAAGTAAACTTTTAATGATTTTTTTGATGAAAAGTCTTATCGTAATGTGTGTTTGTATAAAAAAACCTAAATGGTCAAAAAACTTAATCAAAAAATATACTCTCAAGGCATAAGGACGATTGTTACACTAATTTATAACATTTGATTTAATCTGTACCTTAAAACTATTTCTTATTAATTGCAAAATAAGTTTTTCAATGTTAATAAAGTATCAAAAATTAAAAAAAAAAAGAGTTACATCGATTTAAATTTAAAAACTTCCTAACTAATCCTTTAAACATGACCTTGGTAGATTTTTTCAAATCTGATCTAAACTTATAAAATAAACAAAATACTTAAACTTTGATAAATCATTATACTAGCAAATTAACAATAAAAAAGCTTGTATACAGTTAAAAGTTATTTTGTTATTGTTATATTTTTTAAACTCGAATATTGTTTACTTACATCATTTAAGTTTAGTATATATTTTTTCCTTGAAGTTAACAGTTGACTACACTTTGCCAGTTATTCTTTTATTCTCTAGTTAGACAACAAACCTTTTATTATACATGAATTTTTATATAGTATTTAGACTGATACTTTATGAAAAAGTAACTTTTCATTAACAGCGTAGATTTTTTACCACTAAGTAAAGACCAACAACTTTGTTGATTTTTCATTCATCGATAGTAACCATTTTATTTTATGTTTTTTAAACAAAAATCATTAATGTTTTGTTTAAAAAAAATTACAGAACTTTTAATTTTGTATAGTTTTGGTTTTGTTTAATTAAACTAAATCACACTTCAAATGCCGTTTTAAGGACAATCTTTAAGTTTGATTTAAGCTGTTATTATAAAAGTTTATTTGATAAAAACTATCCGCATATTTGTAACTTTATAGCTGAATTTAGAACTGTAGGCAGCTGTGACTTGTGTAAATTAAAAATTGTTAAAACGTCTATTAAATGTTTATTAAAACAAAAATGACTAAAAAACAACTACAAAAGTGACTTGGCTTTAAAAATTTACGTATTTGATAGTTGTTTGTTTAACCTTGTTATTAGTATACTTATAATAATTGATTTTTAGAAAATTAGTAGTAATTCAAGTTTTATTTGAAAATAACTAAAGCTTTTCCACAATAGAAGCTTTTTTTAAACAAAATAATCCAAGCCTTAAATTATTTTTAAATTAAGCAACTTACGTTTTTACAACTATTTAAATAAAAAAATTTAAAATAGTTTACTAAAAACAAGTTTTATAAAATCTTTCTATGTCTTTTTCTGTTTATCAAATAAAGAATCAAAATTATTAAAAATTTAAACAAAATTCAACGTTAACAACGTTAAAAAACGACATAAGCATCACACAGCTCGTTCTTGCTTTTATCACAAACAATAGTTTACTTGTCATTGTTTAATATTCTGTAGCTAGTGTACTAAAAGTGTTATGTCCAAAATATAATTTATGCAGTACTTTTATAGTTTTTTGAATTGTTTTTTGAACTTATTTGTTTGCTTTATTCTTTCTATTTTAACTAGTTAAACAAGTCTTAAAAAAAAATTTTAAGAAGTTTTATTAAGTAAATAAAATCCATTTTGCTATTAAAAAAACTAAAAAAAAATAAAAAATGCATTTATAAAATATTCAAAAATTTACCATTTATAAACTAAAAATATATCTATTTAAACTATACTAATAGAAAAAAAAAAGATAGTTTAGAAAAATATACAAATTTAGTGCATATAAATTAAGTTGAATACGTTTTCAGATAAAAATCCGTCTTCAGTAAACTTATGAAAAACTAATAGAACTGAAACACATTTATGCAACTAAGTAAATAATAATTAAAAATTATATTAAGACGTACTAATTCAAACTGTGTATAAAACTAAATTTGTAAATGCTAGAAAACTTTTTACACTATAATGACATTTTTAAATGTAAAAGTAAATTTAAATGAAATGAAAATAAAAAAACAATTTTCCGATATAAACCTTAAATTAAAAGCTATCTTAGTAAGGAACTGTTTGATGTAAATTATTATTGGTAAATAAAGATAAAATACTTTTCCCAAACAATACTTAAAGTAATTATAAAAACCTATATTAAAAATAAACTGTATTACAAACTACTCATCTTATAGAAATAGTATTATCAATGAACAAATAACATTTTTGAAACAAAACCTAAGTTAGAAATAAAAAATAAAGTTAAATTGTTTTAACAACAGACTATTTTTCCTAAAGTATTATTTTTAAAGTAAAAGTTTATCAAAAAAATTAACGATTAAGATCTGAAAAATCTGAAAAAAAAGTTATTTTTAATAAAACTATCTTAATGAAAAATTGGTTGTCGTAAAATTATTGGTTTTATAAGTTTGCTTTTATCTATAAAAAGGCAGTATTGTTTTATTTGTTTTATTAATGTTTATATTTGCTTGTAATAAATTGACCCATTTACTCACTATATAACCTAAGTTCGTATGGTTGCTTGTTGAGTCTGTAAAGGTAATTGATTATGCTTCTTCAAAAGTTTTGCGCGATGTTGGATGTTTGTTGGCATAGTGAAGTTTGAGTGCAGCTCGATCATTTGTCTCGCTAATGGTCATGTTCTTCCAGCTATGTCTGTGAGAGCATCATCTTTGGGAAAAAGATGTAATTGTCTGTCCCACATAGTGCTCATCGCAGACATTGCACTTTGCCGCATAAATTCAAAAATTTTTGCAACAAATTATTTTTCAATTCAATAATTTTACCTGTTTTTGATTTTATTAAGCTAGTTTTATTTACCATTCCGCCTACTCCCCCTCGGTTGTTAATAAACATCTTCCACATGGGTGAGATCCACCAATTTCAACACTATTTTCATGGGCTTAGATCTTATAGTTGGTTAATGGTGCTGCAATTGTTTTTGGACGTTTATGTGCCAGTAAAACATTCGGGTTCAATTATCTTTCTTTCTTTGGGAGTTTTTAAAGTTTTCGAAAGGTTGTCGTCCAAACACTTATATTCTCGCTAATTTCTCTTGCCTTCTTCATTGGAGGTCCAAACCGATATTTCCATTCGGCTGTGATTTTAATCATATCGTCAACTAAAGCTTTACAGAAGCAAGACTTATAGTACTGTGACTTAAACTGAGTTAAAGTTTTAACTACTGTTTGGCCGTTTTTGTTTTACTTTTAGAAACTAGGATATTATAGTTATTTTTGTGTTGTTACTTATGCTTATGATATTTTGTAAAATCATTCTACATTTTGTACTTTTTCTTAATAGATTTTATTTTATAACAAGTTTAGGTTTTAGTGGTACTATATCGTTATGTGATGTTATTTATTTTAAAACTTCGTGCAAAATTAAAAGTACTATTTTACTTAGTAACAAATTTTGTTTTAGATTTTTACCTTAAGACTTTTTTTATTTAATTAAACTAGTAAACTACATTAAACACAAGACAAGGCGTTTGTGTTGTGTTTTTAAACAAAACTTATTATTATTTATAATATGCACTGCACAAACTAAACATAACTATAAAAAATTTAGTAATATCAACACAAAAAATTATTGATAAGTACTGACATATTATTTCTTAATTTCAATTAAGGTATTTTATAAGCACTAATAAAAGTATATATTGAAAAAAAAATCTGTTGAATGAAATATACGCAGAAACTAAAATGAGCTATGCTTAACTAGAAAAATAACTATAATTTTTTTTTATTATTACAAGGTATTTTTTTGTACTCGACTACTTTTTTTGATCATTTAGTGTCTTTTATATTTTTATTTATGGAAAAAAAATCAAGTGTACAGAAATGATTTTGCAGACAAAAAGTTATGTATGTAGTTATCAGACAAATATATTAGTGCTTTTGTAGCTTAAAATATGAAAATCCAACTAATTTACTTTTGTCGAATTTTTAACATTTAAACATTAAAGTCTTAGCGTATTTTTACTTTGTAAAACACTTTTTAAATTAATAAACTTGAAGTTAAGAAAAGTTTGGTTTGTTTGCAATTTTTATAAAAATTTAATTATTTAATTAGAGTTTTTGGTTTGTAAGTTTTGAAATAAATATTTTCTTCTAAAACACTAAGTTATAATTTATAAACAGTTTTTCTAAAAGGCTTAAACTTAATTGTCTGTTTGTTTTTATTTTAAAATTTTTTTAAACATTTTAAAGCTTAAAAAAAGTCTTTCAAACTGTGTACCAAAATCGTAAGCTTTAAGCAGAGGCAAATTGTGGGGTTGGCCTTGGAACAGTTGCTCCACGTAAAAAAAATCAAAGAAAAAAAAGCTGTTTAAACGTTTTATCTTTGTATTTAAAGTTACCTTCAAATAAGACTTCAATATAGAACTTGACCATCTTGCTCAAAAATCTAGCGCATTTGCTGTAAAATTTTGTGCATTAAAGTAGAAGTAAAAAATGCCAATGCAAAATTTCTACGGGAATTTGAGCATAAATTTAGAATGCGCCATTGAAAATACCCTATAACAGAACAAATTCAAGTTACTATGTAATGTACACTAGGGTGCATCTGTTGCCCCGACCTTGGAATTTCGCACAGTCCATTTTTTTGTTGGTAGAAAATCACATAAATAGACAGCACAAAAAAAAAATTAGCTTCCTAGCTTTAAGCCTGTTGGAGCTTATTACTTTAGAAAATTTTGCTTTACATATATCGTTATTTTCGAAGATAAACAAGGGGGTTAAATTTTTTTAAGTTAGCTTTATTTTATAGAGTTTTATCCAAACTATAAGTTTCTTATTACAGTTATTTGACAAAAAGCTTATTCTTTTAAATATGAACAAGCAAAGTATGTAATTTTGTTGGTTTCTTATAGTAGAAATAAGCTAAAACAGCAATAAAAAAGCTACTTTATTTAAAATTTATCTTCTAGAAAATATATGAAATTTAATTTTTGTGAAGTAAGTAGTTGCAACGTCCTTGTGTGCAAGCAGTGCAAGTGCATTTTATTTGGTTGAATGTCGAATTGAACAAAATTTCTCAAAATTGACCTATTAAAATATAAAAGACTAGTTGTAATAATGGTTTCTTTAAAAAGGACCAACGAGAATATACCAACAAAAAAGGTCTCATCCAAAAATAAGTTAATTCATTCTAAGTTGAAGCAATTCAAAGCATGAAAACTGACAGAAAAACTACTTATAATTGTTTAGACAAATCAAGCATCAAGAAAATTGAGAAACGCAAGGAGAAGGTAGCCACGAAAATCTCAGAACCGTCTTGCTTAAGCTCATCAGTGGTGCTGCAAGGTCAAAAAAATTCTGCAATTCAGAATTGGAAGTAGAATCAATTAACGAGCTCTTAAGAAACGATCACACAAGCATGTTGTCAAAAAAGGCACATCAATATTTTTACATGAAGACTTTCTTACAGACAACAGGTCACTTAGAGCTGACAGAAGAACTAGTATTACTCCGGCTGAATTATCTACAAATGCTTCTGTTTTAATAAAAATAGGTGGTGAGAATAAAGATTCTGTTACCTTAAGTTATTCATATATTGCAAAACAATACGACAAAATTACTAAAAAACTTTCTTCCACTATAAACCTTTTGGTGCATTGGGACGAAAAAACTAGTCAAACATAGGATGGTAGTTCAACAGAGAAATGCTGGACTGTTTCTGTATAAGGAAAACAACATAACCTTCTAGGAGTTCCTTCGTTAGGAAAGAACTTTATGAATATTTGGGCAGGTGTAAGAAAAGCACAGCGTCACTTTAGCACGGGGTTACACTTTAGCACGGCGTCACTTTAGCACGGCGTCACTTTAGCACGGAGCGTCACTTTAGCACGGGATGACACTTTAGCACGGCGTCACTTTAGCACGGGGTGACACTTTAGCACGGCGTCACTTTAGCACGGCTTCACTTTAGCACGGAGTGTCACTTTAGCACGGCTTCACTTTAGCACGGGGTGACACTTTAACACGAAGTGTAACTTTATCACTGATTGATTTTTTTGCACAAAATGATTTTTAAGCACAGAGTGACACTTGAGCACCATCGATAGTTTTAAGTAATTTAATTAAACACGTGTAAAATTTGTATTTAACAAAACGTTTAAAATTAAATTTATATAACCAGCATGCTGTTTATTATGCAATTTAGGCACTTTAAAGTGTGATTTCAAGAAAGAGTGTGTCTTCCAAAATTATTTTTAATAAAAATATTATCTAAGTAAGGAGTAAATTGTAAGACAAAGTTTGGTAGTCTTTTCGAATTATATTTAGAAAAATCATTCGTAGGTAGCAAAACGTTAGAAAACATCTTTAGTGGCCTGTATTTTTTAAGAAAAACTATACTTAATAACAAAAATAAGTACTGAAAAACAGTAACGGTTTAAGTACGGTTAAACGCTTAACCCGCATATATAAAAGTAACAATATCGGCAGATGGTAAAATGCAAACATGAGTACAAACACTTTTGAAACAATCGGCTTAGAATAATCAAAAAAAAAGTTTACTGATCAAACTTCAAATTATGCTATTTCTTAAAATTTAAAAGAATAGAAAACCTAAATAGACAGAGAAAATTGTAAAATAGTTTTATTTACTTTTTTTGCAGTCTATATATAAATCTTACACATTTATTTAACGTATTTACTAATATACTAGTATTTATTAATATTTATACTTTACTCACTGAAGTTAAATTAGGTTATAATCTTATTAAATAACGTTATAAAAAACCTTGAGCTCGTATATGTTGCTAGGTTTAAACAAGTAGTTTTACGTTTAAAATATGATAGTAAATATTTGAATACGTTAGTTAAAATATCTTAATAAAAAGATTTGATTGAATTCTTAAAATTACTTTTATATTGTTATTATTAAGTTGAGGTTTGCCATAGAGTAACTAGTGTAATTTTATATTAAATACGAATTTTTAGTTGAAGCTTTAACTTAAAACATATTAAAAGCTTGTAGTATTATGTTACATAGTTTATTTTTATATTTTTCAACATAACATATAAGCATAAACAAATGTGTCATTCCATGCTAAAATGACGCCGTGCGAAAGTGTCACTCCGTGCTAAAGTGACACCGTGCTAAAGTGTCACCCCGTGCTTAAGTGACGCCGTGCTAAAGTGTCACCCCGTGCTAAAGTGACTCCGTGCTAAATTTTCACTCCGTGCTAAAGTGTCACCCCGTGCTAAAGTGTCACCCGTGCTAAAGTGTCATCCCATGCTAAAGTGGCACACCGTGCTAAAGTGTCACCCAGTGCTAAATTGTCACCCCGTGCTAAAGTTTCACATCGTGCTAAAGTGTCACACCGTGTTAAAGTGTTACCCGCGCTTTTCTAACCCGTTCCCAAATATTTACGGCAAAACAGTTTTTAATAAAGTGATCGGTTTTCTACAAGAATGGAACTATGTAAATAGCAGTAACGGTATTGTTTTTGACACAACTTACTCTAATACAGGAAATAACCAGGTGGTTGTATGACATTCCAAAAAAGTCTTGGTAAAACAATATTTTGGCTAGCTTGCAGGTATCACATACTAGAGCTGCTACTAAATTATTTTTTCAGTTCTTTAGCAATAGAAAAATCAAAAACACCCGAGAAAGAAGTTTTCAAACTTTTTTTTTAAATTGGCAAAATCTCTTGCAATACTTTGATTTAAGTTATGTTTTGAATTTAGAAGTTACCTCTGAAATTCGTCAGAAATATTAAAGTTTTCGATTATCTTGTCTGCGGGATGATTATAAAGAGGTTGTCAAACTAGCCTTAATTTACATTGGACTTCAGCCCTCGCAAGGTTTCACACTTCAACGTCCTGGAGCTGTTTTTAAAGCTAGATGAATGAGCAAGGTTAGAACGCTCTTAAGATAGTTTTGCTTTCACAACAGAACTCATTGAAAATAATTTTAGACATCAATTGTTTAAAAAAAACTGAAACGTTTTGTTGATATTTGCATAAACTACTACCTTCCCTATTGGATCAATTGTACTGTAGCTACAGTAGCTCCTGGCAACGAATTGGATCTGTTAATCACATTTCAAAAATACAAAAGTACTGATAGATTATGTGCAGCCTCTGCGTTAAGTGCTATGAAAAACCATCTCTGGTATCTTCCTAAAGAACTTGTTCCTTCAAGTTTGTTTTATGATTATACCAGTCAATCAATCATAGCTAAGGTTGATGATGCTTTAAATCATCAAATAAATCAGGAAAGTCTAAAATATTTAGAAAAAAAAAATGAGTTACCTATTTGTGCTGTTTGGTTTTGCTAATGAGAAGCGAGATTTAGCAGACTTTGTTGGAAGTTATTCCATGCACTTTTTTTAATCCTAGACTTCAGTCATTCATTTCTTATTAAACCGCCAGAACAATGGACTAGCAACAAAGACTACTTAGAGGAAAAAGAAAAAGTAATCTACATGAGTGTAGTCAATGATGCTGCCGAAAGAGGTGCTAAATTGTCCAGCGATTTAGTAACTTCGTCAAGAAATTAAGACACGTATCAAGACAATATATCAAGGAGGATAGGAAGCAAGTTCGAAACCTCACAATTATGAATAGTTCAAGAAAGAAAATGTTGTGACTTGTTTTAATTTCAAGTTTAATAAAAAAATTCAATTCTGAACGAATATTTTTGGTTATTGTTTTTATTTTTAAGAGATAAAGATCTGAATAAATGTTTAAAAAAAATTATTCAAATAAGTAAGAACGTATTCTAAAAGTCATTTATTAACAAAAAAAAAAGTAAAAAATTAACATAATAAAATCGACCTTATACAAATCTACCGATTAAAGCAAAGTTTTCAGAAGTAGTTAGCTCCAACAGGCTTAAAGCTAGGAAGCTTCTTTTTTTTTGTGCTGTCTAATTATGTGATTTCCCAACTAAAAAGTAGACTATGCGAAATTCCAAAATTTTCATTTTTGAAGGCAACAGATGCACACAAGCTAGTGTAAACAAACTATGAAAACAAAACAATTAATTGTAAACATTACTAATAATATTTATTCTGTGAAATGTTCAGTGAAATTGAACAGAAACATAAATACTTAATTAAAAAAGTCCATTTTTCTGTTAATGTTAAAGCAAAAGAGTACACACTTATGGAAGACAAAAAGCGTGTCAAAATTTAATTTAATATAATTAATTTAAAATCTAAATCAACATTACAATGTTACACACTCAAGAAAGGGTGTTTTTGTTTTAAATGGAAAATATCAGTATATAACTTCTCTTCTTCAATTAAAAATGTTATACAAAATTCAAGCAAGTAAATTACATCATGTGCAATTTCAAAAGGTGCAAACAATTCAGTTTCTGACAGTACAAACTTTAATAACTTAGTTAATAAAATAATTTTCTGTTCTTAAATCATAGTTGTATCATCATAATCTTATTGATTAAACCTACATGAAAATTTGTTATTTTAAAAATCTTAACTATTGATATGATATGGCTTGTTAGAAGTTTTATAACTTACTAAAATGTAGCTATTTTTAATAACTAATTTTTAACTTTTTTCTGTTATCATATGTTTAAGAGTTAGACCTACATGATCATTTTATAATTTTCTAATTAAATTTTTCTTTAGAGATGTGGTCACCTAAAGTTATTTTGAAGAATTTGAAGTGCTGTTGTTTGTATAGTCATGTAACTAATTAAATTAAACCTGCACCTCTAATGACTGACATTTAATTATCCAAAATACTATTTAAACTTTTCACTAAATTATTACATGAGTATTGATCTTGGTCTTCAATTACAAGTTAGTTAGAAATATTTAGCTTGATAAAACTTAAGAAAGTCTTGTTTTCATTAAGTAAGACTAGACATTTGCTTACAAGGGTGCCACTGTTAAACTCGTTTTGTCTTAAGTTTCAAATTCATACTAGATAACAGCAGGGAAACTGATAGTTTAAAAACTGAGGAAAATTGTTTTTTCAAACCTGTGGCATATTGATAACATTTTTTTCAATATACTTGTACATAAAATTTGCGTCGAAAAGTTAAAACATTCTAAGCTGATCAACAGGAAAATTATAATTAGTATGTAAATTATTTTTATTTTCACGATACATACTTTTGTAACTTTAAATGTTTGATATTAAAGTCAAGTTTAAAACTATGATGAAAACGTTGAAAAAAATTTTTTTTAAAGTCATCTTTTTTTATACTTTCATTCATTATAAAAATGAAGATAGGTCCTTGTGGTCCTGTATGTGTCATCCATCTACAATTAGCAGCTACACTTTCGACTTTCGCCTAAGCTTATCATGGTTTTTCAGTCTGTTGCATTTTAGGTGTTTCTTTACTCAAGACCATGTTGAAGATGAGCGAGGATCTGCTGCTGGAGATTGTTACTCGGCTTCAGAGGCTTCCTGGCCATTTGAGGTGGCAAGTGCTGTCTGTAGTCCATGAGTATTTGTGGCGTAAGTGATGTCTAAATAGAGGGTTGCCACTCGTTTTTTACAGGTTTTCAAATTTCTTTCAGGTTTTTAAAAGTACTTATTTTTGGTCTATCTATAGTTTAGAAATAAGTTAACGGTAAGAAACTGTTTTAAAAATTGTAAAAAAACATTGAAAAGATACTGTAAAGCTACTTTAAATATGTTTTTTAATTAAAAAAAATTTTGATGATGACAAAATTTTTTTATTTATATGGTAGATTTTTTGAGTCAAATCGAAATTTTACGACTAACATGTGAAAATTGTTAAAATTCCAGGTTTTTTCAGGTTTTTTTTGCCTACATTGTCAAATTCCAGGTTTTTCCAGGTTTCCAGGTAAAGTGGCAACCCTGTAAATACATAACAAGGTTGATAAATTTATACAACTCCGAAAAAATATTTAAGTTGAATATATTGTACATATCTTTTATTAAGGTTTTGTTTAGATTAAAAGATATCAGCAGTAACTATTATACGATAAAAAATTATTGAAACTAAATTAACTAAATCTCATTAAAAACCTAGAAAAAAAAATTGTTTATTTGTTACTATTTTTAGTGTAGTAAAAGTCACAATCACCATAAGAATTACAAAAAAGAGTAAAATTTTCAACAAGTGCTTTTATATAAGCATATCAACACTATTTTTAGCCTGGTAACGTAAAGGTCTCATTGATAAATTTGAAAAACTCTGTGATTTAACCCTTGCAGAATTGAAAACCAGTGATTGATACATTTACAAAAAAAAAGTAAAACTTGTTTTATCACTGTAAACTAACCAATGTCTTAACATAAAAGTATAACTTGTTCTAAAAGAAACAGTCTATAATTAAACCCATGGTGCAAAAAGTCTATTGAATTCTGGCTCGTTTGACCTTAAAATTATAAAGCGTGGAAAAAAAAGTTTAAATTCCTAAGCAAATATTTACTTTCTCAGCAACAAAAATCATTAGAGATTTATTTATTTCAATTAAACTATTATTAAATCAATCAAAATATTTCTAAAGAAAAATCAAAATAAGTTTTTTAAAGCTATTTTAAAATGTGCAGCATTATGGCTAATAGATCCTAATAACTCTTAGTTTAACGTTGCAAGATCAAACCCTGTGGTCAACACTTTTACAAAAAAATGTTAAAGCATGTTGTTTTATTATTATTTTAACGTCCTGGACAAGACGTTAAACGGTATCCATGGTGTACGACTCAATAACGAAAAGGTTCTTCGTGCATCCGGTCCTATGACCAAATATTTCGAGCTCATTTTTTGTCGATCAATGAACTTATAACAAATTATTTGTAACATTACATTCAAACTAGAAGAAACTGAAAAAATTATCTTGACAATAAAACAACTTAACTAAACCGTTCTAGTAATAACTTTTTATATACATCTATCATAAGTTAAATGAATTTCAATGTCAATGCAAACATTAATTCTAATTTTACACTTAAGTTGATTTTGAATTGTCATTATTCATCGAAAACTTATGTTAAAGATTATAATCAATTTTAAGTTTAAAGTAATACAAGGAAATCCATACACTTTATTTAATTCCCAATTTTTAAACACAATTTAAAGTAAAAAAAATCTCATTTACTACATAAATCACCATGATATTTACAAAAATGAGTAAAATTTTGCCGCAAGTCCTTTTATATAAGCATATCAACACTTTTTCTTACATTGTTATTGTTTACAGGTTAGCATAAGTTGTTGTTAAGTTGCTGTCAATCCAGCTTCTGATTGGCTAAAAAGTAAGCTGGCTCTGATTAGCTTAAAAGTTAGTAGTAGAAGTCCGAAGCTACCCGAAATTTTATACAAATTAAATTAATTGGACTGTTTTCAATATAATTAAAGATCAAATATCAAAGTGACAGAAGTTGAAAACCTTTAATTAAAGGATACCAAACCAACATCAGACATTTTAATTAATCAAAATGCAGTTCTGAAGGTTTTTTAAAAATTCTTAAATATAAACTGTATTCATCAATTAATTTTTTGATTTTTTAATAAAACTATCTTTTTCAAGTTATAATGTGTTTTAACTTAAGCTTTTTAAGTTTCAGCTTTGTTGATCAGCAATTGGAAAAGTAGATCAGCAATATCTAGATTTTGTTATTAGTTTAACTAATTTAAAGGCCAAAGGGTTTCAATTTATTGACAAAAGTTAATGTTGCTTATTCTTGTTTATTGAGTAAAAAAGTTTTAAGTTACTACCTTAGTTTTTACTACTCAAAATATTAAATGAGTAATTTTTCTACATCCTTAAAAAATACCACCCGTCGCCACTGGATTAAAGTTCAAAAGTAAACAATAGGCTATAAAGTTAGTGTGTGAAAATTACATACTTATCAGAAAACTCTAATTGAGTACTTTAGTCATATAGTCTAAAATTTTTATTTTTACTTATTAATAATTGTTATTGTTTAATTTAATTTTAAATACTTTTGTGTTTTATTCAATAACAGAGTTTAAATCTGAAATAAATGACCTAGGCAAGACGTTAAAAGGTATCTGTGGTGTTCGACTCGATAACCGAAAGATTTTTTCGTGCACCCGGTCTTAGAACTAAATATTTTAAGCGTATCTAAATTTTTAAGTTTTTTATTAAATAATTAATTCTTATCAAAAATGTTTATTAAAAATACCTAATTGATATTAGAATAAATTAATTTATATACTTAATAAAAGTTTTTTGAACTTCCTCGAAATTTTATAGCTTAAACTAAAATTACAGTTTATATTATCATCTTCTATAAGCAAAACTTAAACTTTGATATTTTATACTGTAAGTTGCTTTTTTTAATAACTAATGCTATTTGATTGTTTTTTTATAAGTTAGTCGTTTTTTAGACTTGAAGTACACTACTTGATAATGTCTGCAAAATGAAGCAAGATGAAAATAAGAAAATTAGTACAACATAAGCTTCATATTTAAAGATAGAATTTTAAGTTTTAATAATAAAAAATGCATAAACTGCACTCAAATAAAGTCTTTATTCTTAGTTCTTTACCTAATGTTCTTTGTACAGAAAACATTGTATGTTAATACTTGAATATAGCTGTAAACAAGTATTTTCATATGTTAATTTTTAATTATTACAAAAAAAATTATCGAAATTTAATTGGTGTTTTAGTTTGAAAATATTTCAGTAATAATTGGGATTTCGAGTCTACACAAACATAATTAAGTATTCTCTTTGGCAAAGTTCTAAATCTATAAATATTTCAAAATAATTAATTAAATGTTTGTTATCTAAAAAAAATTACTTCTAAAGTATTTAATTTATTGTTGTATGATAAACAAATAATGTATGATAAATAAACCTATAAACTGATAAGCTGTTTTAAATTAGTACTTCTCTAAAAATATTTTCAATTGAGCTAAAAATAAGTTTCTTTTGATGGATAAGAATAAACTTTACACATACTAAAAACATTTTATTTTTCAATTGTTTGAAAAGTTAAAAAAAAATTTTTAATTTGTTAACAAATTGTTGTTATTAGTGTTAGTAAATCATAAAATGTTCGTTTATCATCTTAGATCACCTTTCGTAATTGTTTTTATTTCTTATTATAGTTTTTCTTAAGATAAACTTAACTCATAAAATCTATAAAAATATGTGTCAACCTTTAACATTAAATTTTAAAAATACCTACGAATTCAAATTAAGAAAGTTTTTATTGTTAAGAAAACATTTTTTAGTTTAGTTTATATTATAAAATGCTGTAAATTATTCCAATTAAAAACAATTATTTATTGCTATTTGTTTAAATTAACATTTAAATAAAAAACGATACAAACTTTACTAAAATTTAAAAAGCTATTTAAACAGTTTGCTAAACAAACTAAATAAAATTAGAGCTCAAAACGCTGTTAGTATGATAAATCTAAGCGCAAAACTCTTTATTTTAATATAATCAAAAAAACTTTTTCAGTTTTTAACTGTTGGTGTTACACGAATACTTTTTTTTAATAAACAGTATTTAATTAGACTTTTTTCAGAAATTATAATAAAGCAATGCAAAAATATTACCTAGTAGTTGTTTTTTTTTACAGTTTAATGTTGTGATAGAACCTTTAAGCTTAACAATAGTAATACTAACTATCCTATGAATAATTCTAAAAAACTTCGTATTACAAAATAAAAATAGATAAAGTTTAAAAAGTTACTAAATTTTTTGTAACTATTTCATGGGTTACTTGTCAAACTTCTAAAAAATTTAAAACTATTTTTCTTGTCGGTAAAAAATAATCTAAAACGCAAAAATTAATCTTTTGTGCCAGTAGTCTTCACGGTTTCTACCCATACAAACTAGTGTGCACGAAATTTATTTGGTAGTACACGAGAAATTTAGGGTGAACAAAACTAATTATTAATTCTAGTGTGTATGATGAAGAGCAAAAATAAGTCTTAGGCATTCTTGGAGTTTTAAAACTTACACTAAAAATTCCGTCAAATTTTTAAAACTTACCATAAGAATTCTGGAGTTTGTGATGAAGAGAACAAAAAGGATGCACGAAAAGTTAGGGTGCAAAAAACTCATGCAGGGATGCCAAAAATTCTTTTTGAAGCTTTTACTAGATATTCCAGAGTTTATGATCAAAAGCAATAAGGTCTTAGGCAAATTTAAGTGCGTTTTTAAATTTACACTGTATATTAAGAGAAAATTTGGAAAATAGTAACACTTTTGAAGAGTTTTGTGCTTGGGATACATAGATTTTTTGTTCTAGTTTAGCATGCACATACTTCAATTACCGAGAAGACGACTGTTCTAGAATAGGGTTTGCGAAACTCATCTACTATAATACCTACCTAGTAATTTTAAAGAAATGACTCATGTTTAGTTTTACGGATAGAAATTTAATTTAAGTGTAACCATTTAATGTACACTTACATTTTATGGACTTTGGTAATGATTTGATTTAAACTATTTAAACTTATATAAAGGTTATATTTAATAAGTGTATAGAAACAGTATAATATTTGTATTCTTGATTACAAGCTTTATGATTTTTCTACTTAGTTTTTAAGCCCTTAAGATTTGGAACAGTTAAATATTTCCTTATACTTTGTAAAAGTTGCAAATTTATAACTTAATTAGCTTGTAAATACAGAATTTACAAGTACACTTCAATTCATAGGATGAGCCTCATGACTGTAGCAAGTTTTTTGTGTCTGGTCGTAACGGTTTTAAATTGATTTTCGATTTAAATTCAATCACTAGTTTGAAATGTTTATAACTGAGCTTAAAAAATTCTAATTAAAGTAGCTTGAAAAAAGGTCTATAAAATGCAATTATACTCAGTTTAAAGCTATAAATACATTTACTTAACTTTCAATTGTTTAAAAATTGTTGTTTAAACTCAATATAAGTAGCTAAATCAAAAGTATTTTATATACCTGTATATAATTTGAAAGTACTTGCAAACAACTGGTCTTTAGTCCAGTTAGAAACTTTTACTTAAAATTTTATTGAATCGTCTACAAAGGACGCTTTTCAGTTTTAGAATGAAACAAAACATTTTTCCTTAAAAAACCTTCACCTATTTAGAATTTTCTTAAATTTATGTTTCCAATTTTTTTCTTATTAAGACTTTAGATCAACTTTGTTTTTTAAGCTAACAAAGGTAATTAACTGTCCTTTGACTTTTGCTTTCATGTTTTTTTTAAGTCGTATTAATCACATAAAACTCAACATACAGGTTTGTAAAATAGAATATGTCTTTTTTTGAAAAGATGCTTAAAAAACAACAGTTTTACTTAGAGATTAAATCACTGATTTTTATAAAACAAAGAGTAAAGTTTTCTTTTTATAAGCATCACACTGTTATTTTATTAAATACAAACCTTAATTTATATGAGTTTGTAAAAGTTGTTTTGTTTATTTTACAGCTTTGATTGCTAAAGTTAGCAAAGAATATAAACGACTGCTAAAACTTTAAGCAATTAAGATTACACTTTTGTTATAAATTAAGTTGAAGTATTCAGAAATTAGATATTTTAAACAAATTCAAATCTATGAAGCGCGTCTTAAATGATAAAACACCAGTTGTTGTAATAACTATAAGTTTTTGCTGACAATCAATTCAATCAAAAAAAATTAAACAAGTTTTTCTATAATACTATGCTTAAACTAGTTCACTAATTGAACTAGTTCACTAAACTTTTGCATACTTTCTATCAACACTTATCGATCGTAAAAAAAATTAGAATTTATTTTCTTGTTTAATAGACTCGTCTACCTTTTTTGAAAACAAGTTATTGAAAGCATCTAAATTTTTATTTGATTATACATTTGACTATAGATCTTTTAACAATAATGTTTCAAACAAATAATTTTAGTAAAACATGCTAAAACTTCAATATAGCTAAACCTTTTCAGACATTCACGTCAAAAATATTATAAAACACTTTTTATAATTTTAATACAACATATATTCGATTGAAAGTATTGTAGGTAATAAAAATACACGCTACAGTAAGTTTCTTAGCATCAAGTGAAATTATTTCCTAAGTGCTATTTCTTTTTTTGCTTATACAAATTTTTTAGGAATATTTGCTAATTTACTTTTTAAAACTTTGAGGTCATTTTTTACCTTACCATATTAATAAACTCAAAGTGTTCTAGAGTCAAACTTTTAATAAAGCACCTACGTTAAACTTAATGAAAGATTATCAGTAAACCAACTTCTATTAATCACTCAGAGAACCACTTTACCATGTACAATAGTACAATGAAATCAGTAAGCACTAGTGTATCAACGAGTAAGTGAAGCTGTAGGCAATAGAATAAGTTTTGAATAAGTTTTTGAAGAAAGAGTTAACCATAAGCTTTCGTAAGACCCGGGTTTCGTACTTTTTAAAGTTAGTTTTGAAATGTAATCCGATATTTAATATCTACAACACTTGTATTCTGGTCTGGTTTCGGTTAATAATATCAATAACATTTAGGGGGGAGGAGCTCGGACATTTTTCATCTAAACGCTTTGAGCGTCTAGGTCGTAGTTTGTAGCATAAGTCGTTATAAATAGTCTTACTGTGCAGCTGTCTTGATTTTAAGATAGAGAAAGAAAATATCAGTTTAGCTGTAGACTGTGAACAAGTTTTAATTTAAAGCATTTAAAGAATACTTTAAAGTTTACAACTGTAATGAAAATTACTCTTGTAGCATCATAGCATAAAAAGCAAATATAAACGTTCCAACTGTAAACAAAATCAAGTAAAACCACATTAGAACTCTGTCAGTTATCGCAGCAACTTTTCCCCATGTTTCAATGCTCTAAAATAAAGGTTGTTGTTAGTCTAAGTATTTTTTGTGAAAGTCTTAAAATGTTATAAGATCAAAGTTGACTTTAAAGTTTTGAATTTTTTTAACAAACTTTAAGCAGTAAGTATAGTAAATTGTATATTTTTTTTTAAAGTTATAATATATTTGACAGGCTTTAAATTAAGAATTTTTTTCATGTTTTTATGTATAGTCTTTTCCTGTACTAACAATTTAATTAATTATTGCAAAAAATTTTCAATAGTTTTTTTATAACTTTTTTTAATTATGCCATCAGAATTTATCAACAGTTATAATTTAAACAAATTTTCTGAGACCTTGCTTAAAATGTTTTAAAATAAGGTTCATATAATTTTATGATAATATTATATTTTTTATTAAGCATTTGTATTTTTAATAATAAAAATGTAATTTAGATAAAAAGTTAACCATAATATGTTTTTGATCGCTCTTCATCACTGATACAATTGTAAACAATTTAAGAAAGTATTTTTCAAACACCAGTGGAGCATCATAAACTATAGACGGCTGTGGAAGTTTAAAACTAGTTTCCAAGCTTCTTTCACAATTTTCAAACCAAAGTTTTGCCTGTAACAATTTTTTGTTATCATTCTATGACTAGTTGTAATTGTTATAAAAGTTATTTTGTTAAAAATACTATCTATGTTTTCCAGGCTCATTGTCAAGTTTGTATGGTGATTATTTTAAGCTGCAGTATTGCCGAAAATTATCTGTTAATTATTTCTAGTTTTACTAAGTAAAGTTTTAGTTTTAATTTACTAGATACTAAAACTGCTTTAAATAAAACCCCATTTGAAGTTAAAATACAGAAAGTAAATTTTTGTTTATAAGTTTTAATATTTAACTATAAAAATAACTATAACAGTTCAATAATACAGATATATTATAACTATTAGTTCAAATAATAAAATTGAATTGCGGCATTTTAAGTTTATTTTAAGTCATTTACTTTTTTCTTTCTTTTCTTAAGACAGAAAAATTCCTTTCGTTATTAAATTATAACAAAATTACAAAATTAAAAGTGATATGCAAAATATCTAGACTAGTTAAATAAATTAAACCATATTCTACTAGCTGCTAGTATAGTAGTGATTTAACGAATCCACTATCCGGATCAATATCCGGCTTTTTTTCACTATATTCGGATCCAGCCGGATCCTAAGTACTAAATTGGTTCCGACCGGATCTTAATTTTGTGGGTCCAGTAGATCACTAGTATTCGCATATGTTATCCAAAAAATTTATCTTAAAATGAATTGTTTGTACATAGTCTGCCTCTTTATTAGAAGAAATTGGACAGCTTTGAATAATGTGATTTACATGTAACAAAATTGGTTTTTTAAAAAAAACATGTAAAAAGAATTATTTTTGAATAAGAATTGAAAATGGTTATATAATAAACAAAGTTAACTCTCTGAGTCTGTTGGTTTTGTTTTTATAAGAGTTGAGACAGCTTTTTTATATAGTTTTTTTAAACAATTTTATTACAAAAATAAGATCGGAATCCAAATATTTTAAATGAATAATAGTCTTTTTTTAGTATTTATAAAACAACTCTAAATTCATAACAAAGTATTCCCTGAAAAGACACAAGTAAACTATCGAGCATAAACAAATTTACAACATCATACTTTTAAAATTAAAACTAACTTGTATTGTAGATTTACAAATATTTCTTTTTGTTTTCTCGTTGAGATAGAAAATAAAAATCTATTTTATGAAATAAAAAAGCAAAGGTTATCTTTCTAATTGCCCTTTATTTACATATGTTTACCATAACTGTATCAATACAAGCATAAATTGTATCGAAGGCAGGAATTTTTCGACATAAACATTCGTGGAACACTTGACTTTGGGTTTCAAATATGCACGAAGGGACATCACAAAGACACTTTTGCACGAAAGGTTTTTTTTGAATGAAGAGTCACTTTTTCACGGAAAGAAACTTTTTTTTTATTAATACTACTGTTATTATTATTATTCTAATTACTATCACTGTTGCCCCTAAATTTTGGTTGGTAACTTTTATTTTTGTAAATGTGTTGTTCTTTTTTTTTTAATATCACGGTAACCCCAAACTTTTTACCTTGGTCGGTATTTTTTTTTACTCTCGTGAAAAGTTGACCCTCTGTGCAAATATAATCCTTCGTGCAAATGTAACCCCTCGTGCAAAAGTGACGCTTTTCGTGTATATTTGAACCTTAATGCAAAAGTTTCTTTGTGCATATTTGACCTAGCCCATTCAATTTTGTTAAACTACTAACTTTAAAAGTAAGTTATGTCCAAAGAAAGCTAAAATAGTAAAAGTCAAAAAGTAAAAAAGTACAATTTTACACTTAAAGTGTATTAGAACTAGTGATGTACCGGACTCACTATCCGGGTCCGGGTCCGGCCGGATATTGCCATTTTTGTCTGATATCCGGATCCGGCCGGATTCTAATTTTTAAAAAAAGTCCGGATCCGGTTCCGGCCGGATTCTAATTTGAAAAAAAAGTCCGAATCCGGGTCCGGCCGGATCCTAACAGAGATCCGGCCGTACCCGGATCTAGTTAGTAAAAAAGAGCATACTGAAAAGTATTTTTCAAAATCATACCCTGTGTAAATTAATAAGAGTTATTTTCGTCAGTTAAAACTAAACACCTACCGTGATTGGCTCATTTTGTACACGTGACTATTTTACATTTGTTTACATTTAAACTATGAAACAAACATTTCAAAAATGCAACTTTTTACATATGTTGTAAAATTGAAAACTTTGAAATGAATACTTGCATTATTTATTGTTTAAAGTTGAGCTCAGAGAATATTTAGAGTTAATACGGTTGAATGTACGAGCCAATGAGAATCATATGACGAAATGTTTCAAACTAAATACTGATGCAACAAAACATCAGAACATGACAGGCAGTTTATATGTAAGCAGTTAGTTAGTTTGGTGTGCAGCTTGATACAACAAAATATCTTGAACTTTTTTGTGAATGGTTATTGTAAGTAGTGTTTTGTTTTAAAAGTGAATATTTCAACTGGTGTTTAGTTTTTTAAATATTTAAGCCAGGTTTATAGTTTAATAGTTTTTTTTTTAATTTTTCAGTTTCCTGTTTACTAAGAGTTTTAATTAACTTTTAGTTTATTGTTTTAAGTCTTTTGATATAGATTTAAAGAGCTTCCAGTTTTTAAAGTGTTACCAAAGTAATTAATAATTTTGTATATGCTAGTATTTCTTGTTGTGTCTTATATAAAAGATTATCACTCAAAACTGTCGTGTCTTATTATAGAAAGTAGTCTCAGTTAGAATTTAGTATTTGTTAGATATTAATTAAATAAGGTAGGATTCAAATATGATGGGTAGTACTAATAAGTTAAGTGTACCACAATCAGTCCACAACTTTACTGCCAAATTGTCAACCTTTGCTAGCTGTTCTACTGATTATTAGATTAAAGTAATTTTTTCAGTTTTTAAAAACCTCATTCTGACTCAGGCTTGTTTATACTCACTCTAGATAGTTTAAATGACGTAAACAGTGGCAACCCTGCTAGTTTGAAAATTTTTGGGAATTTTAGAAATCTTAGACTGCCTCAGGCTAGTTTAGTTTTTTATAAAAACTCAGACTAGTTTTCTTTTAGATTTTGAATGGGTTTGAGCTGATCCAGTTTTCAATATTTTGTGATTTTCTAGTGTATTTTGTTCAAGAACTTTCAGATTTTTAATTGTAAATAACACCTAAATTTGTAAACCTTGTGGCTAGCTGTTCTACTTATTATTAGATTAAAGTTTTTTTTTTCAGTTTTTAAAAACCTCATTCTGACTCAGGCTAGTTTATACTAGTGATGTACCGAACTCACTATCCGGGTCCGGGTCCGGCCGGATATTGCCATTTTTGTCTAATATCCGGATCCGGCCGGATTCTAATTTGAAAAAAAAGTCCGGATCCGGTTCCGGCCGGACTCTAGTTTGAAAAAAAAAGTCCGGATCCGGTTCCGGCCGGATTCTAATTTGAAAAAAAAGTCCGGATCCGGTTCTGGCCGGATTCTAATTTGAAAAAAAAGTCCGGATCCGGTTCTGGCCGGATTCTAATTTGAAAAAAAAGTCCAGATCCGGATCCGGTACATCACTAATTAGAACGCACAGCCAAAGTTACCAGACGATTTGTTTAACAACTTAGTACTGTTTAGTCGGCTATTTATTTGTATTTCTTTATAGTTTATATATTAATTTGTATGTTTATTATGTAACAAAACTTATTAAACCTTTTAAACAGTACTTAGGATTGTATTACAAAAAACAGTTTTTTGAACATCTTAGCAAGGTTAACTTAATATTACATTACTCATTTTATATATAAGTCATCAGGACCTATTATCAATATAAGAGTTATATTAAAATCAACTTTTAGACTATTAACTTTTACTCAACCTTTTTTATATATATTCTAGTTTTGCGCCAAATTAATATGAATTCTGAGGAAGACTTATGTAAAGAGTATTAAGTCTGGAACATATGTAAGTCTTGTTTTATATCAGATAATGTTGCTCTGCTTTGTTTATAAAGTATCGGTTTTTTAAACCAAATTTAAACAAAACAACATAAAATCTATAAAAATGTTTCTTAGTTTTTGTACTTTTGATCATATATACATTACAGTAAAGCTCCTTTGAAAAATTAAATTAAGTAGTTTGTTTTACATTTTTACGGTGAGATACGCTCTGTTCGGGCAGTTGCATGTCGTTTTTTTGCAATCTTCTACAACTAATCTTCGAAAAGTCTTTTTTCTGGAAAGGATTTTCTATGGAAAAATATATTTCACTATAAGTTTTTTTATGACTTTAATAAATTGAAAATTATATTTTTGATAGTTAACAAAAACAGAATCAGAAAAATAGAAACAGTCTTAAAAAATTAGACAAGGTATACTAAAAAATATAAAGTATTTTCTTTTACTTTTTAAAACTAAATGATTATTTTAGTGTAAATATACAAACTTTTAAATATTCGAGTTGTATGAAGAGATTCATCATAGTTTAAGTGTTTGAGACCTGCAATTTTATTCATTTTGAAAAAAAATAATTTTTTGTACCAATTTGGCATTGTATGCGAGGAGTTGGACCGCCAATATAAACTCAATACAAAAGTACTGCAACAAAAAATAAAATATATTTAAATAAGTTGTAGCTGAATTTGTAGAACTGTAAAACTGTAAGTATAAAATGTTTACAGTACCTGGTAACAACACATGCTGAAAGCAAAGCTATAGTAAATAGCAAGTAGGCGGCAATTAATGGAACAGAAAATGAAGTAGATGGCATTCGATTTGCAAATAAGAAAATGAAAATTGTGTCTCCAATTAGTAGTGAAATTCCAAGAGAAATTTTTTCGCCTGGATAAGTTTTAAAATTTTTATACAATTAAAAACTACGATTACTAAATAGTTTTAATTTATTTATTTAAAGTTTATAAGTCAAAAAAAATTGTTTAAAACGTTAAAGCTGACATTCTTAAGTACAAAGGAGTTTTTGTTCAATCACCTCTCGCGAATCTACGCACATTGTGTCCACAGCAAAAGTGCGTTACTTAACTATAGAACGTAAGTAAACGAGAGGTAGCAAGTATACGTATTTTACTAATTATTGACAAAGATCCTGGGCATTTTATTAAAACCGAAAAAGGTAATGTGAAAGTATGGTTTCTTCCAGCTAGTGTCACAAGCTTGAAGCAGCCATGGGATCTTGGTATTGTTTCTGTTCTTAAAATACGATACAAATTCATGTTGTCTGAAGAATGTTAGATTTTCATTAACTTAGTGATGAAGTAAAAAGTGAACTGAAACAACAAGGTAGGTCATAATTAAGAGGCCGAGCTAGAGTAGATTTTGGGTTGCTTACTACTATTTTAATGCTGCTAACGTAGCATGTGGAAGCTTAAATCGAAAAAAATTATAAGAAATTTTACTATGAAAGCTGATTAAAAGATGAACCATTTTCATTTGATGGGTTAATAAAACATTTTTTAAAACTTACATTGATTTACTAGAGAAAGATTTAAGCATTTTTTTTACAATAATTGACGAAATAACTGCTGAATATTTGTGTTGAACCCAAAAACATGTCTAGACATTTTAAGGTTCATCATGAAACTGATGTTGGAGAGGAAGAAGAAGAGTTTGAATTCGAGCGTTTAAAATTTATGTTGATGAAAGTCATTAGTTTCAACGCACAATTGTTCCTCTAAAGCTGTAGCTGGTGCTGGAGATTACAGTATTATACTATTGTGTTGTGAACTTTCATTATTGTTAGTCAGACTATTATGTTTTCTCAAAATTTTTATTAAAGTTGTTTTAACTACTAAAACTTATATAATACTGAGGAAGTAGTTAATGTTTATCCATCGGTTAAGAAAAATAATCTTACATAGTTTAAACATATATAGAGGTGAGTTAGCATTTAAAATTTTATATTAAAAATAAATATCTTGTTAGTTAAATGTATACAATAAATTGAGCTTGTACAATATTAATTACTTTTCAATTTTTTTGGATACTTTTAGAATTTTAAAATGCGTAATCAAAGGTGTGTGTAGATTAGAAAGAGGTTACTGTAGTCTATGAAAAGTTCTGTTTAAACTTAAATACTTATATAAAAACAAGAATAACCATTTTTTTATTATTTTATTATGGTGTATATACTATTTAAGAACCATTTGTAACAAAAAAAAATAAAAATAATTTTCTGACTATTAATATCTAATATTAGTTTATTGAAAGACAAAAAACGTTCAAAACATTTGGTCCTAGAACTAGGTGCACAAAGAACCTTTCGGCTATCTTTATTACGTTTTTCGTCACAACCCTTTGTATTTTAATCAAGTGATAAATCAGAGGTCGTCAGTCTTTTATAAGTCAATTGTCAACTTCCCTAGAAAAAAGTACTCACGGGCCGCACTGTATATAAAAAAATTGCGGACCGCCGTAGAGTTGAAAAAAGAAAATTTTAACTAATAAATAGTTAATGATACTGCTTTCACATTTGAGGCAAACTGATTGTCTGTTTTTCAGTTACCATAGATTCCTAACTTTAGAGTTCACTCTACTTAAACAATTCTAAAACTCTATAAAATTTTAAAATATGCGAGTTCTGACAGGGTTTCGAACTATACAAATGGTTAAATATTGCATTATTTTGTCATTTCAAGAATGGTCTGCAATTCTTTAAAATGCTGGACTGATTTCTCTCCAACATAGGAGATCCTCTGATTGATAGAGCAAGTTGTAGATGACATTTGCGTCAAATATTTTGAGAGTTTACTTTTGATGTTAGTACGATCAGACACTTTTTTTACTAATGTATGCTGGTTTAATTACTTTATTGTTTGTTTTAATTAGATTTAAAACTTTTATGAAATCTGAATGATAAATTACCCACCTAATATTTTTAACAATGAAATTTTACGAAAATAAAATAAAAGTAAAATAAATTTGAAAATTTGTAGTTTTATTTGAATAACTTTAAGTACTTAAACCCAGTTTTTAACTTAACTTAAGTTTAGTATTTAAATACAGCAGCAACTTTATCCAGGTTAACAAGTTTAAACAAGTAGTTTTAGAGCTCTAGTTATTCAAGAGCAACTAAATATATTCAAGTCAAAAAATTAATTGATTAGTGTTTTTTTTTGATGTAATAAATTAACTTTTTAGATTGTAGCCAAAACTTAATGAAACAAAATAATATATTAAAGATACTTAGCATTCTACACCTAAGTAAAACATTTTTTGTCTTTACTAAAGCAAACATGCTTGAATTAATTAAACTTATTATTTTTTTAATTGTATTAAATATAAAACTAAGTTTAGATTAAGGATTAAAAAATTTAATTTCACTCTTTGAAAGGAAAAAAACTGTGAAATAGAATAGTAGAGAGTTGGCAGTTTTTAAACAAAACTAATATATTTATTTAAATAAATATCTGTTACAAGTTTTAATAATTATCTATAACTAAGTTTTTTTTTTTTTTTTGTTGAAAATTATAGTTTTTTTTATGCTTTAACAAAACTAGATCCAGTATAAATTTGAAAAATGATTAATACTACTAGTTTCACAAAAACATATTTAACTACTTACAAGAAGCAGAAGGTAAATAAAATGTGAAGCATGACAGTAGGTTTACTAGCATACACGGTAGTAACATATTGAGTGTGTAAAACAAAGGTTTTCGCTTAGTTATTAAAGTAAATACAGCTTCTGTTGCTTCTCTTTTAGTATCCAACGGTTCATTGATTACTGCTGGAGAAGGAAGAAGATCCCATTCTCCGTGAGGTACAAATTCTATTTAAAAGTAAAAATTTTATCAATATTCGTAGTAATATTCAATATTTATTTATTTATAACTCTAAAAACATATACAGACTTATGTTTTGTTTTGTAGAACAAACTACGTACCAGACACGTAGATTGGCACGTTTCTGCAAATCATCAAACAAAGTATTTTTTATTTGCAAAATAACGCTCTTAAATTTCAATTTATTAGTTTCGAAGAACACTGATTTCCTAGCTTCAGTATGCATTTTTAATTGATATGTCATTGCTAAAATGTAATTTTCAAATAAAACAGTGTTTACTATGCTTTTAAAACCTTTTAGAGTACTTAGGTGTAAAGTAAACGAATAATATTAGTTTGAATCTTTCAAGAAAAAAAAGTTTTCAATGGAAAACTCTACAAAAATCTTAAGATTTTAGAAAATAAGCGAACACAAAGCAAAATATAAGTTGTACAACTCAAAAATGTATAATTTGTTGTAGTTTTTTTTTCAGATTTTGTTTAAAAGCTGTTTCTAATTGCGTATGGTGTAAGTTTTATTGTGGTTGCTTTAAAACTTTAAGTCTGTAACACTTTAGCTTTATTTTCTTAAACACATCAACGAAATTCCGATAGTTGTAGATTTAACTTAACATGTTTTTTTATAGCTATTTTTATTTACGTTTATATAATTTTAAACATGTGTATATTTTAATGTAATGTCCCTTAAACATCTTAAGATCCTATTTATTTACTTATGCTTTAGTTTTTTAGTCTTACATTACAAAAACTTTTTATTCGTTGAAGTCGAAGTTTGATAACTTATTTTGTTTAGTCTTTTTGAGGCTTTTTTATACAAAAAAATAACATTAAAACCATTTCTAATTGAACTACAATTAAGATTTATATATAGCAAGTTTATCTAGATATAGTTGCTCTGAATTAGCTTTAATGGTTATGTCATAAAGGGGCTGTAATTTTTTACATGGAAAACGTTTGTTATACCAGATGATACTGTTTGCTTGCTTATGACAAAGAGTCAAAACTTCTTCAGCTATAAACTAAAATTTTTGTAGAGTTTTTAAACATATTTCTTAATTTGTTACCAGCTAACTTTAATAATTACTATAAATGTAAGAAATGTCCATAATTATCATACGAGGTCTTCAGAAACAAACTTTTTCCTACCTAGATTCAACAGCAAAATAGGTCATAAATCGCAATCCTACCAAGGAATTATGTTATGGACTAAGCTACCATTATGTCTAAGAAAATATAAGTCTTTTGGAAAGCTCCAGGATGAACTTTAAACAACTGTAACCAAACAAATCAATTTTTGAACAAAAAAAATGTTGGGTATTAAATTACAAATACTATAAACTCCTTAAACAAAAGTAAGTGAATATACGAGTAACAATTATCACTAATGACTTTGATAATCACTATTTTATAGATAACTTTTGTCTAGATTGCAGCATTTTCTATCTGGTTATTCTTTAGATTATTTTTGAATATTACTTTTTTGAATTAAGTTCAAAATTTAATTAAGTTTTCTTTTTAATTTTTTTGATTTTTTTATCATGCCAATGTAAAAAAAACTAAATATAGATGTATATACTTTGATATAAAATTAAGTATTTAAATAGTAAGCTGAGATAACTGTTTTAAGCAAATTTAAATTAAAAATCTCTTTTTAAAGGAAATCAAAAAAAAAATTTCTTTTATATGTTTGCAAATATTGTTTGCTTTTTATTATTACATTTTTAGACTTAGAGAAGTATTCAAAATATAAAAGAAAATATATTTTAAAAGAGAAGGAAATTTGTTGTTGTTAATATTATTATTCTTTTTCGATTGATTTTTTCATAAAAAGCATAAATTTTACAGTACTTATCTTTATATTTTCATTTATAAAAGTTAAGTTAAGTTATGGTATAATTCACTTCTTTAAAATTGTTTAAAATTATACAATAGTTTATTTATCTATTCAAATGTAAAATGTTAAAACTGTTAAAGTAAAATTATTAAATTAAATAAAATTACGTTTTTAGAACAAAATACTGATAAAACTTTACGTAAAAATATTTCAGGGTATTACATTTCTACTTTCTTTAAAGAAGTTGTAACTTATCATTCAAGTTTGTTCACATGTTTGCTATTAGTATTGTTTATATCTATTTACAAGTTAATTTAAAGTAATATATATTTTTTTAGATCCTATGTTATTAGACAAGTTTTTAAGCACATTTTTAAACACAAAATTCAGTTAAATTTCGTTTAGTTTTTTTTTCTTTTATTTCGTTTAATTGATTGTTTTATTACTAAAGATTTAAGTATTTAGATGATTAAAAAAAATTGTGTGTTATAGCTCGTAAGAAATTTTATAAGCATGTAGTGAACGACTTGAAAACCGAAAGGTTTCTTTGTACACCAGGTCCTTTGACTAAATTTTTTGAGTGCTTTTTTTTACGATAAATAAACTATATATATATATTAAAGGTTTTATAAAAAGTTCTGATCGATTATGCTCGACAAATTAAATTGGAGCTAAATATGTATCTAATTATATAAAAACTATAATTTAAACAGCTGTTTCACACATTAAAATGTAAAATTTCATGTGATCGTCAGTAAGTTACAGTTTATTATAATAGTGAACAGAACATTCGATTTTAAATTTTTTATAATAATTGTGACGTAGTAATGGTACAGTTTATTGTACGATTAGCTGAATTTGAAATAATACGCTGTGAATGTTATTTTATGCTTTTTAGGAAAGTTTAAAAAGGTTATTTTGGAAAAATGTTTAAAGCTATTAGAAAAATTTTTTTAGACTGTTGGGAAAAATGTTATAAAATACTCGTGTTTGCCGCTTCGATTTTATTTTGTTTTGATATTTAGTTGGTTTTAATTTTGTTAAAAAAGTATTTTTGATAATGGATGCATATGTTTTGTCTTCCGCTTTTCTTGTTTAGTGTTACGTTCTTATCTGATTTTTCGATTTCTATTTTTTTCTAAGTTACAAAGTTTGCAGCCGAATTTAGTATTGAATTTTAATTTTGTCCTGTTTAATATTTCCCATTTAATTTTGTAGTCTGTATTGTTATCTTTTAAGTTCCATATGTAATTCGCTAGTTCTGTTGTGTGTCTTTTGTTAATATTGTTGAATGATGATTTGTGGTTTCTGTATCTTTGTTTAAAGGTATTTCCTGTAGATCCTATATACTGCTTTGTTGTTTTACTTGATGTTACTGTTGCTTTATAAATTATATTTGACACTAGGCATTCGTTATTTAAAGGGCAAGGTTCTTAACGGCAACTACAAAGTTTATCTTAAAAAAAGAAAGAAATAAAAAACAAAGAAAAAGAGACATAATATATTTCAACCCACAATTCAGTCTAAATATAAGTTCCAAGTTAGGCAAACAATTCTTAAACCTGATTACTACATCATTTGACGAAAACCACCCATTCCATAAAATATTCAACCGAAACACAATTAAAATATCTTACAGTTGCACAAATAATTTCAGAAGTAAAATAATAGCTCACAACAACAAAATATTAAACAAAAGCAATATAGACGATAAAAGCACCATAAAAGATAAACTTTGTAATTGCCGTAAAGAACCTTGTCCTTTAAATAACGAATACTTAGTGTCAAATATAATTTATAAAGCAACAGTAACATCAAGTAAAACAACAAAGCAGTATATCAAAATTTGCTGGTATTTATACTAGCATACCTACTGAAGACTTAAGTCTGATAAAAAACGCATGTAAATCAATACTTTATGAACAAGGAAACCTGTGGCAAAAGAAGAGAGCAAATAACACCAGCTCTCTTTTTGATGTAGCGCAGGGATCGTTCATGGGTGCAGAGTTATGTGAATTAGTAGGTCTTTTTTTGTTAGATGGGTTGAAGAATATCTTTGGTTTAGAAAGAGTTGGGTTGTACAGGGACGATGGTCTAGCTGTACTGCCCAATTCTTCTTGCTTTATAGTTTAAAGGCGAAAAAAACAAACGCACGCCTTCTTCAAATCCATGGGGTTACGAGTCACTATTGAATCACCAATGTTGACGACTGACTACCTGGATGTGAAGATCAACTTGTATGATCTCTCCTATATGCCTTATAAAAAGCAAAACAAATTATGTATATAAATAAATGTTCTAGCCACCCAAAAAATATTATAAACCAAATACCGAAAATAATTAATCAACGTTTAAATAAAAGATCAAGCAACGAAGAAAACTTTTTAAAGACAAAGCAAGATTACGAACTAATAATGAAAAAATGTGGTTACAATGATAAACTTAATTTTGAAACAACGGAACAAAAAAAAAAAACGACCAATAAAAGTAAAAGAAAGCGAAATATAATTTGGTATAATCCCCCATTCTGTAATTCAGTTAAAACAAACATCGGCAGAGAATTTATAAATCTAGTAAAAAAACATTTCAACAAAAATAACCCTTTATCAAAGATATTTAACAAACATAATATGCGAATCAGTTATTCATGTATGGCGAATTTGGAGAGATTAATTAAGTAACATAATCAAGGGATTTTAAACATAAGTAATTTAATCAAAAATCAGTGTAATTGCGCTTGTGGCTGTAAATATAATTTGAAGGGGGGCAATTGCCGCTCAGAGAACATTATTTACAAGGCAACAGTTAACTCTGACCTTGGAAAGAAGTTCTACATCGGTTTATGCTCCACTCAATTCAGATTTCGGTATGCTAACCACAAAAAATCCTTTAAAGGTGGTGTATACGAAAATGAAACTGAGCTTTCGAAGTATGTTTGCGGCCTTAAGCGCAAAAACATTGATTTTAAATTAACTTGGGAGGTGATAAAAAGAGCATAGCCAATAGCAGATGGTAACAACCCTGCTTGTAGGCTGTGCTTAAAAGAATCAACAGCCGTCATGTATGCGTTAAAAAAGGAAGGTTGTTTAAATAAAAGGAGTGAATTCATATCGTCCTGTCGACATATGAAAAAGCTCCTTTTAAAATACAACAAATTTTGAAGTATTTTATAGTCAATTAACTGTTTATTCCGTTAATTTTAGTTGTTTGATTAATTAGATGGTAGATCGATTTTTGTACTGAATATTTGTAATGTACAATGTTTAATTCTTACGTCATATTGTTTTTGTTTTTTTGTAAACTTTTGCATCTTTGTTTACCAAAGTGCTTTTTATTTTAAATTTGAACTGGCTTAAGATTAGAGACAATATTTTTTGTTATTATGAAACATATGTTCCAGCATTTTTAAAATCGTCATTTCAAAAAATTATATATGTATGTATATATATACGAATACAAGTTTAAGACATAAAAGTCACAAAAAACTTTTGACATAACACACTAGGACGGTTTGTGAAGCTAAAGTGTTTTGTAACTTTTTTGGGGGACAAATTTTATGTAAAACATAACCATAAATACTTTGCATTTTTATTAAAGTTCAGTAATAAGTTTTTCAGTATACCGTTATAATAAAGTATAGGTTTTTGTAGCCGTTTTTTATCAAGGTTTACATAATTTCAACCTTTATATCTTTTATTGCTATATCCTTTATTCATCTTAAGTTTCTATTTTACTTACTTATGCTTTAAAATTATTGTTTACTTAACATTAGCAAATTCTTAGCTGAACAGTATTAATTTTAAATACTAAATCTAAACTCATTATGACGGATCTGTTATCAAGCTTTCATAAATGTTAATTTTGGGTACGGGTCTAAATTGTACAAAGATAAAATTTCACGAGGTTACTAAATTGCACGAGGAGACTAAATTGCACGAAAGCACTAAATTGCACGAAGCCACATTTGCACGAGGGTGTGCCACTCTAGTGGCAATTGTATCTTTTTTACTTTCTTCTTTTCTCTCAAGCGAGTATAAATTCAACAATCTCGCGTAATTTTGACTTCTTTTTAGTTTCTACTTGAGCAAACTGAAGTCAGTGCAGCTTTTCGCTGCACTTAAGTTTTAATGGTTTCAATTATGTTGTCGAGTTAATTTCGATTTTAGAACACTGTTTGAGTTTGATTTAAACGTCTAGTTTTTTGCTTCTTTGATTCGAGTATTGTCGTCTTTTAAAAGAATTGATAATTTGATTTATTAGTGTAATGTTGTGCAGTATTTTATCATCTTTTCGTTTCGCAAATTCATTGTAAATATAATCATTATCACAGATTCGAACTCAGTTTAAATTAGTATAAGTAACTGATTTATTAAACCTTTAGTAAATAGTAAGTAAGTCATATTAGTTTATTTAAATCAACTATAATTTAAGCGTTATCTTGAGCATTAACTATACAAGTTAGAGCGCACGTTGCGTTGTAAATCAGGCCCATAATAGTGTATAAGTAGAAACCCGGGTTAGCGACAAGGGAACAAAATTGCACGAAGACGATTTTGCAACAAGGGTCAGTTTTGCACGAGAGTAAAAAAACTACAGAAAGAAAATATATAACAAACATAAAAAAAAAAAATTAAAAAAATTTAATAAAATAAAAAGAAAAAAAAGTTACTGACCGAGGGTAAGGGTTAGGGGTATGAGTGATAGTAGAAACTAAAATAAAATAATAATTAATAAAAATGATAACTAAAAAAAAACATTTTTTAAACTACCGACCGAGGGTAAGTTTAGGGGTAAAAAAATGTTTTTTAATAAAATTAAAACAATATATAACTAATAAAAATTATAATAAAAAAAAAAGATTTAAAAAATAATAATAATAATTAAAAAAACTACCGACCGACCAAGGGTAAGGGTTAGGGGTAACAGTGATAGTAACAAACAAAAAATTAAAAAAATAGTTAAAAAATTAAAATTAAATTAAACCAGTGCAAAATTGTGTCCGTGCAAAATTGTCTGCTCATGCAAAAGTTTCTTAGTGCAAAAGTGACCCTTCGTGCAAAAGTATCGTCATGCAATTTTATCTTCGTGCAACTTTATTCCCTCGTGCAAAAGTATCTTCGTGCAATTTTGTGTACTCGTGCAATATTGTCCCCTCGTGCAACTTTGTACGCTCGTGCAATTTAGACAGCTACCCGTTAATTTTATATCTATTAGGTTAGTTGTATACAATAGTAGTCGGTTAGCGTTTATTAAAAATTTTCTATTAAAATTCAATAAAAATAAAAAGTATGTGTCGTTATATTTTATAAGGAATGTTATAATATTATCACTGTTAAAAATAACATGAACATTTCTTAATCTTAGTTTACGTAGCATTGGATATAAAGGCAGATTTATTAAATATGTGAAGGGTCTTCGAAGTTTTTATTTACTAATAAGTAAAAAAGTATAAGTTTCATAGCTAACCTGAAGGATCATAACCTACTTTCCCTTCTTTTTTTCCGTCCTTATCTAACATAAGTTTTATTTGTGAAGAGTCATAAGCCGCTGATTTAAACACCAGATCACACCTCTGCTTATCAAAAGGAAAGTGTGCAACCTGATTTCAAAAAGTTGCACTTATGCTAGATTATTTGTAACTTAACCTATGAAAATTTGAAAAATAAATAGTTTAAAGTTTTAATTATGTAGGTTTATAATAGATTCTTTAACTAATCAAAATAAATAATTTTAACTTCTATTCATAACTTAATACATTAACTTAAGCTAGGTATAAAAAATTTGATTAAAACCTAACTTTGGTCATCCACAAATCAACATATTAAGTTAGAATATGTTTGCTATTTTATCATACAAGTAGTATTTTTAGTCAGTTTCTTGTGTCAAATTTAACTTGGTATAAAATATATTTTGAGTTTTATTTTCGTTAGCTTCTAACTACTATAATATTATGATGTATTACTACATTTAGTTTCTCTGATAAGTGTGTTTATAAGATGTTGTACTCAGTTCGGTGTTACTTGCTCCAGTAATTTTACCAGCACCTGAAACTTTTCCAGCTGTTTGTGCCCGCGTTGTATATTTAGTATCCATTTTATAGATGCTAATAGCTGATAAGGGCTTAAGTTATTTGTTACAACGCATTAAAAGTAGCGATAAAAAAGCAAACTAAATTTTTATACAGTTCAGAACTTTTAGGTCGCTTAAAGGTATGAACTTGATCACAGTTTCCCAATCATTTTTTTATAAGGCCCCCTTTGAAGAAAATAAAAAGCTATGGCCCCTCCAAGAAGATTTCTTAAAAAACTTATTTAAAATACGCCTAAAGCCTTTTTTTTTTTGCTCTTTATCATCATCTTTAAAGTATCTAGTGTAAGTTTAAAGTTATGGCTTTATTGGCCACCTAGAATTCTTAAATGAACACTTTGAGAAAATCTGAACTAGATATTTTTGAACTACTTTTGTTTCTCAGTAACTCGTACTGATGTCAGAGCTCAGCTACGAAAGTCGGTTACCTTAAGCGTATAACACGTCTTAAGGCCGCCATGGTTGAGTAGTACACCAAAGAAAGAGTTGTTATAATACTTACAACTAACTAAGCTATAGAAGTGGTTGATCTAAACCTCAAGCTAGGTCGTTTTAGTACTTAAACAAACAGAAAGCTATCTCGATAACTCATTATTAAGTCAGTGATCAGATTTGAGAAAACACTTATCAGTTACTATTAACTTACTTTGATTGAACAAGTTGTTTTGAAGATTGATAGTGGCAACCACTCAATAAGTCCAGTACTATGTACAAGTGCGTTTACTTCAACTGACCCTTGCATGTTGTCATCAATTCTATTTTAATAATTAATTTTTTTAAGCTTTTTTACCCAAAATCGTTTAGTTTTTTTACTATCAACTTATGATTTTTATTTTTAATTAAAGGTTTAAAAAATGAATGAAAGTTTAAAATAGGTTTTTTTAAACAATATAAAATTATTAATATTATTATTTATAAGGAGCAAACTACATATCAAAAATTGTGTTACAAACCAGTAAATTATTGCAAACATAAATTGCATAAACGTTTTTTAGGTTTAAAATATAAGAGACAGCAACTTTTCAAAACTAGGTTCAACTATAACAAGCAAACATTTTTTATAAACGCTTACAAAGCTTGTGAGTATCTGAAGATAAGTTCGTGAAACATGACTTACTTTGCAGAAGATGAAAAAAATTAAACTTGCAACTTAAATAGCATTTCATAAGCAAAAAGATTTAATTCAAAAAGTTTTTAATGAAACAGTTTACTTATTTAGCATAATTCTTAGTATAAAAATAAATCAATCACGTGTTAATTAAAATAACATCAGGTGTCCATATAGAGCTCGAAGGAATTCGTATTAGCTTTAAATCATCAAAGTCTGATCTATTCCAGGTCAATCTTAAGTCCTCCCAGCTTAGATACATGTACAAAGAAGTTGTAAGCTCTCCTTCTTTTTCGTTCTAAAAGTATTTTATCAAGACAAATGTTTTACAAACATATGTTTAGAAGTTGACTAACATAAAAAAAGAGCTATATTAACACATATAGTTGTTTATTTTGGGAATTTCCTATACAGTATCTTTAATAAATTTGTTCGAATATTTTGTAATGTGATTCCGGTTTTGTTTCACTTACTTTTGTTTTTTATAGAAAGTATTTAGATTTAAGTTATTGATGAAATCTTCTTAGATTTTTTTTCAGTTTTAGCAATAGTATAAATTTTCTCTTAATGACAGCTGCAAGAGAAATGCAATGAGTAAAACACCCTTTTGTATATCGCTTTCATTTAAAATTTTTGATTTAGTAGTATTTTTGTATTGAAACTGCTATTTTTTACTTGCTGTTTCATTGTTTTGAATGTCAAGTATGTGAATTCATGAGATATTTCTGACGAAATTACCATATATGGAAGTTGGAAGTGTGCAGTCATTATCTTTTCAGTCATTATTATAAAAATGCGTACTAAAATGGCTAAAGCATATCTGCGTATTTATATATTTCTTTTCAGAATTCTTTTTAATTTAGTTAAAGAGCGCTTCCGGATCGTCAACTATATGAGTTAATCTCTGTACAATAACTAATGATCGTCTTTTCAACCTTGCAAGTCTGAGAGCAAAGTGTAAGGTTTAAAACTTTACAGAACGAGATTTAATGACAATATGTAGTTCTTGAGTAGTTCAATTGTTCTGCAAAAAACCTTCAGATACTACTGCGTCAGTTTTATCAGATAGTCAGCACGCTTAGATTTCGGCGTAACTATTAACCTTAAAAATAACTAATACTCTTAGACAAAGAACAGATATTCTATCAAAAATCAAGACCGGAGGCAAGAACATTGAAACCGTAAAAGCTTTAAATACATACCTTGGCTCAAGTTTTCCGTCAAACGCATCATTGGACTCAAAAATCACTTGTCGCTTTTGTAAGGCATCAGTCACGTTTGCTCGATTGACTGCAAAAGTTTTGAAAAAACAAAAGTAAGCTACTTTTAGACTTGTAAAATTTTAAAGTTTAACTTTTTATGTAGTACTCTGCTGTATGATATCGAAACGTTGACCTTGTCGAATTTCAAACAGAACAAAATCAACACTTTTCACCCACAACGTCTACGTCAAGAATTGAATGGCAACAAATGACGATCAACAAGGAAGTGTTAAAACGTACTAGTTTTACCATTATGTACTTAATCCTCATTGAGCGCAGGTTTCGTTGGCCTAGTCATGTTCTAAAGATAGGCGACAAGAAAATTCCAAATTCTGTTGTACAGTGAGTTTGTGGCTAGCAGAAACAACTGCGGTCGCCAAACACTTTGATTTAAGGACGTCTGCAAGTGCGACCTAAAGCGCTTGAATGTCAACATTGACTAGTGGGAGGAGCTTGATAATGATCGTGACGTTTGGCGATATTTTGTATACAAAAGACATAATAATGATAATATCAACACTTAAAACTTATGCAGAGGAAGAAAGCTTGATAAGTTCTGTTTATTTATTGCTTACTTTTTAATATTTTTTGTTAATTCAATTAATATCATTATTCTACATCACTGTTTTTGTATTTTTTATGACAGTACATGATTAGTTTTTTAGCACTACACGCATAGCCGATTTCAGCTGATAGCGGGCTTATAATTATATAGATTAAGGTTAATTAAGAAAAACTAGTGAAATAATATTTTAGTAATTCATAAAGTTAAAAAACACATAATGTGTAGTAAAACTACTTGTTATTTTGAAAGTGTAAAAATTTTCGACCAATAAACAAGACAAGTTATAGATACCTTTTTTCTTTCTTGCAGGAAATTTTTCAGAAAATAGCTGCAACATTTAAAAAATACAATAACACTACTTTTTTTTTTGTGTAAATGTTTTATTTTATAGTTTTTAACATTATATATTTTTTAAAAGTACATTGCAGTAATGTTTAAACTTTTAAAAGTTTAAACTAACCTTTACTTTTAAGCTATTGCCTTTTCTACTTAACCATACTAAGTAATTACAAGTAGTTTTTTTATTCTTTTAAAGATAAAATTTAGACTTTTAATAAACTTTTTTTTTGTTTCTTTTTTTTTTTTGAATATTTAAGTATATTGTGTAGTAATATTTGTATTTTTGATTTTAAATAAAGTCAGTGAGCAGTAAAATTTACTTTATTATATTTATATCAATCTATACAGTAATCTAAAATTTTTAGTTTTTTAAGTAATTAAAAAAAGAAAAAACTTTCAAAACTAACACACCAAATCAATTATTTGTTTGAGATTCATATCACAAGTTACATTAGTTGCAATCAAAGGGTTTTTTGTAGGACGTACCTGTAATAAGCATAGCAATTTTTTTAACAAATTTAATATAGAAAATTCTAAACTTTTGAGAGACTGAAACTACACCAAGCTTTATAAGAAATTATACTTTAATCCTAAATTATACATCTAAGCAGCAAGGTTGTATGTAATTATTAAAAAAACTAAACTACAAAAATTAATACCTTAAATAAATAAGTATGCTAAGCTAAAAAGTATATTTATTATCGTCTATTTAAAATAGCTTAAGTTAATATTTTTAGTTTTGTTTTTAAGTATATTACTTTTTTATCGATATTAAAGTAATAAATATTTCGTTCTAGCAACATATTTAACTTTAGAATTTTCCTTAGCAATGACTAAATAATGAAATTTTGATTAAAAAATACTTAATCAGTTACTTACTAATCGCGTATTTATAATTTTGCCACTTATCTATAATGTTTAGCACTGTTCCTTAGAATAAGGTAAATAAAAAGAATAAAACTTTCATCTAAATACTTTCAGTAAAGTAAAGTAAACATAAGATTATGTTCCTAAAAAATGTAAAGCTTTATAAATTTCTTAATTTAAAAAACTAATGTTTAAAAAATATATTAATTTTTAACTACAATTCATAAGTTATTTATAACACTTTCTTACGAACAACTTGATATATTTTTTTATCAATCGTTTTTTTATACTTGTTTTAATATAAACCAAAGTTGGTTTCAATAAACTATTTTTGTATACAATTTTATTTTTTTAATTAAATACTTGTGTATTGTAGTTCTGAAGTAGTTGAGTTAGTAATGCTGCCTCTGTTGAAAAAAATTCACTGTGTTCCATTGAAATAACAAAGTTTTCAAAACTTAAAAATAACAATAATAATGCAGTCACACTTCGCATTTTTCTTTAGAGCGTATTTAACAAACCATCAATACTTATTTACCAGCTTTATGTTTATTTCGAGAGAGTTTGAATTAGTCATGTCCTAATATAAATTTAGTACACTTTTTTTTCAATAATCCGTTACTGTAAACTAATGTTTAGAAAACTACACACATATTTACGCACAGAATGCTTATAAAATGTATAATTTGAGTAAATATTTATATTGATAGTAATTTGTGTAATTTCTTAAAGCTTAATTTTTTATTTTGGTAAGACTTTAGTCGCTGAAATGTTAATACAGACAATATATTAACACTAATGATAGATTTATAGAAAATTTCTATGCATAATAACTGTTGTTTATTTTACTAATTCATAAATGTCTAAATCCAACAGCATTTGAAGCTAATGATACTAGTATAAACTTATCAGATAAACAAATAAGACAAGATATAGCTTAAGTACTTAGTTTGCTATTTATAAAAGAAAACTATATCAAGCTTTGTATTTACTACTGTAAAATAAAAATTATAAAGAATTAGTAAGTGCAGTTTTTAATAAAATTTATAAATAAACCAAGTCGACGCGTCGGGTTAGCAACATAAACTAGCTAAAATGTTTTTCAACAACTTGATGTTAAACATTTAAACAAAATAAATACTAAAGGTAGCTCAGATTATTAAGTTCTCGCCACAAATTTACCCTAAAAATTTACCAAAAATATCATTTACTAAAAAGCAAAACAAAATGAACGGGAAATCAAAAGCTTTTTTAGCACTAGTTTTTGTTATTCAACTTAAACTTAATTTTTGTGTAAATGTAACTTCAATCTAAATCAGGGTTTCTTAAACTTTTTTCATAGACCCCCTTTAAAGAAACTATAAAATCATGGCCCTCTCCGACAAGACTTGCCAAAAAACTACCTTTAAATACGCCAAAGACCTTATAATTTTTGCTCTTCATCATCAAGTCCAGGATACAAGTTTCAAGTTTTGGTCTCATAGCCCCCTATGTCCCCTATACTACTCACGCCTCTTCCCTTCGCTCTTTTACAGCTTATGACCCCCTAAACTTGAAACCCTAAACTTGAAATGGTCCACTTTCGGAAACCCTGATCTAAATAATCCCTTAATTATTATATTTAATGCTTTAGTAATACAACTGTTTTTATAATTTTTAGGATATCGTCCGTATGTTTTAATTTAATAAAAATCAATTATCTCCAGTATGGTTTTAATAATTTTGATCACAATTTAATTTTTTAATACTAAAACAATGTTACTTTTTTTTAATTATATTTTGCTACATAAATGTACTACAACTAGTAGTCAATTCCTTAGTTTCACTTAATTTCTTTGTCTTAATATTTTATTTCAGTTGCCTTTTTTAATATTTTATAGCCTAGATCAGAGGCGGCACAGGACTGGTTTTCTGGAGTCTGTAATACCCCGAAAAAAAGAAAAAGAAATAAATGAAGTTTATGTTATTTACTGAATACGTTTTGTGAACCAGAAATTTTTTATGTGTCACTTTTGTTTATGCTTTTTCACAAATGTTTAAATATTGCACTTTTAAAATGTAAAAACAAGATAAAAATTAGCTTCAGCGAATGTTGGGAACACCAATTCAAAAAAGCTTACTGGACTATATAACTTAAACATAGAGCAGGATTTCCTAGACTTTTTTTCAAAAAGCCCTTTTTAAGGATATTTAAAAGCTATGGCCCCCTCCGACAAGATTTCTCAAAAAACTACCATTAAAAACGTTTACGACCTTATATTTTTGCTCTTCATCAACAACTCCATAATATCTATTATAAGTTTCAAAAATACCATTAAAAATTCCTAAGACCTATTTTTTTGCTCTTCCTCATCAACTTCAGTGTAAGTGTAATATCTAGTGTAAGTTTCAATTTGTGACCTCATGCCCACCCTGTGGCCCCTTTACTGATAATCTCTCCTCCCTTTATCCCCCTTAAATTTCTATAATGGCCCCCAAGAGGGCCATTTGGCCCACTTTGGGAAACCCTACTCTAGAGCTATACTTTATTCGATCTAAATTTTCACAATTATTTTTAATTTGAAAATTATCTGAATGGAAATAGACTACCAAACAGCTGGAAATAGACTTCAAAATGTCAAAATTTAAGCTTTTTTTAATACGATTGCAGATTATGTTTTTTTTTTCTTACGTCTGTAAAAAAAACAGTATTTTCAAACATGTATATAACGCCTTTATCAAAAGTTTTAGTTAAGTGTTAGATATTGTAGACATTCATTTACATCAAACTAGTCATTTAAGTTTATCAAGGAAAAGTTGACAGGGTTGCCACTTGTTGTGGAAAAAACTATTTGAAAGAAAAAAGATAGCTTGAGTGGTTACTAAGATAACAATATTTATTTACCAACCTTATAAATAATTAGGCCTACGGTGAAATTTACTATGACTGAAGACTTCTTTTGAGTTATGTGATTTTTTTTGTAGTATGCCATAACATGCTAATATCACTGTTTTGTTGAAGCCTGAAGAGACTTAAAATTTGTTTTCAGTCAAAACAGCTGTTGTTTAACAAAACTGATACTTGCTCTTCCGTCTTATGGACTTAGTGACTAAAAAATTTAGTATAAATTCACATAAAACAAGAATTTGAGCAAATCTGAAAATAAGAACTACACTCAATATATCAATGCAACGGAATTTTCAAAGTTGTTACACAAGCTAAAACAAGAGGACTCAGAATAAAATCTAAGTTGGATTATACTGAAAAGAGTGAACAGGCCTAAACCAGGCAAAACCACGAGCAGGTTCTGCTTAAAAGAAGCACTTCTGATACTACAAGCAAACAGCAACTGTAAATACAAAATATCAGAACTCATGGGAAGTTGTAGACATAGGAATAAATTTCTGTTGATGAACTGGAAAAAAAAAAGTAAAATGCATGTTTATAACTGATTTTTTTAGAAGTTGGGGTTTTTGATTTTCAAATCTAGTTTTTCATTTTACATATATTTTTGTTTGCATTTATTAACATTAATAGTCTTTCGTTTTACTTCTAACAATTATCAGTTTAAAACAACATTTTGTGTTTTAATTTTACCAGTAGGTATGTTTTATATGTGTTTAAATAATGTTTAAAAGATACAAAAAGTTTAAGTTATCTTTGATTTAATTTAGTTCTATAATTTACACCAGGCACGTAGCTTGGTGTTGGTACGTTTTTGCAAATCTACAGAAACGTAAACATTTGTGCGAAAAAACTCGCTTTTGTTTCGGTCATTCAGCTTTTAAGACCTTGTTTCTTTTATACTTAGTTTTGCACTCCTGAGAGATAATTTTTTTATTTCTACACATTCACGGTACTCTTTAGCTCTTTTAGTGTCGTAAATATTGAACAAATTGAATACATCTAAATTGTAAACAAACTGCTTGGTGTAGATTTCTGTTATCAAATAGCAAATTATTGTAAAAAAAATCATTTAGAAGCAGTAGATTTGGTTTAAATGATGTGAGAGAATAAAAAAAGTAAGTGTGAGAGAAGATCTTGAACTATTGAAATGTTTGTGGTCAGTCAAAATAAACTCAAAATTTTTTTGAAATTTACATTTTTTTGTGTTACAAAAGAGCAAATACAGATAGAAGATATATAACAAGATGAATATTAAAGTAGATGAACCTCAAAGTAAACTGAAATAAAGAATTAACTTTTTTTTTAAATCAAATTGACTCTCTGAGTTGAATGTTTTAACATTAAATCCCTGTGGTTGACAAATATACAAAAAAGAAAAACTTTTGAAACAGTGATGATGATATCATTTCCTGAAGTTTTATCAAGAAGATTAGAATCTATTAAATCAGAAAAATTAACACAATAAGACAAATAGCTAGCAACAAGAAGACAAACTGAAAAACTCAATAATATAAACATTTTTTCAAGAATAATATAAACGAATTATAGTTTTTTTTTTATTTTAGAACTATTTTTTAATTGAAACTTGTTTTAAAGATTTTATAAATGCTTAGGTTAGTTAAAGTTTTTATTTTTTCAAGATTAATATAAACAAATTATAGTTTTTTTATTGTATTTTAAGACTTTACTTTTTAATTAAAACTTGTTTTAAAGATTTTATAAATTCTTACCTTAGTTAAAATTTTTATTGCATTTTTTAGCAAAGTTGAAAGATATAAATTGCACATTGTTGCCACACACTCAAAGTATCCTGGATAACTCTAAGATATTTAGAGTTTAATTTTTGAACTCAGGCTGACTCAGTATAGTTTTGTTTTATCTATGAAAAACTAAGGACATTTTTAGATTTGTTAATAATGTCAGAACAGATGTTTTTCTAGATATGAATGAGATTTTGCTGGCTAGTTTTAATAAATTTTTATTTTTTAACAAATTTTTTATAAAAATTTTGTAAATATATCAGTTTAAATCTTTAATCAATGTTTGATAAATGATAAAATGTTTTAAAATAAGTTTTATATAATTTTTTCAATCTAAGATCTAAAAGAATAAGTTAATACTATTTATTTTAATAAGTGTATAGTTGTATTATTAATTCATAACAAGTTTTTAAAAAAATTTAATACATTTTATGTTTTGAAGTCTTTATGTTTGAAATAATTTATATGTTTTACATTGTATCTGAAAAATATCGATGTTTAATATTCAAAGTTTGTGGTTATTTAACTAAGTTGTTTTATTTTACAAATTTGTTTTGTAAAAATAAAAAGTTTGATTCTTTTTTACAGCTTTTATCTAACAAATTATTTTTAGTAAGAAAATGTTTCATTCTTTTTACAGCTTAAATATTTATGCTACCAAAGCTAGAAATAATATTTACAAAAACGTGTACTCTTCATTACTTTATGAATTATTGTTGACAATAATAAAGTAATTGTACATCTGAATTTTATCTAATGTTGACGACTTTTTTATTTTATATCTCTTTTGTTTTTTATTCAACTTCTAAGTTTATGACTTTTATCTAATAAAAGCAACAATTTTTGCAAATGTTTTCTGAATTGAGGAAACTGTTTTCAAAGTTATATATTTTAGGCCTATCAGTAATACTATTAAAATTAAATTCTTATTTAATATTTTTATTTTAAATGAAATGTTTTATAGGTTTATAAAAGTTGTAACACATAAAGAATTATAAGGGGTCAAGAGCAGTACAAATTGCCTTGTATTCAGTTATTCATTATACTTAAACATTCAATTTATTTTTAAATCTTTAACAAAACTGCACACTTTCATATAAAATTAAAGGTAGTTAAAACTACTCTATTCCTGCTATGACGTCATCACACGTTATTCTTGATTTTTTTTGCAGATTCGTAACTTTTTTGAGCTAGCTACGTCCGTGATTTACACTAACGAGTGATCTAATTAAATGCAAACAATCAATAAATAATATTTTACTATCTTTTACGCATGAACAAATTTTAATAATGTTTATGATATGCATAAACATGCTAATATCACTGTTTTGTTGAAGCCTGAAGAGGCTGGCGCTTTGTTGTCTTGTTAGTCAGTTGTTGATAAATAAAACTGATATTTGCATTTTCGTCTTATGTAATTAGCTCTTGACTTAGGTAAATCAAGAAATCTAGCACAGTATCTGCAAATATACCCAAATAGTTACTATATCCATGATATTTTAAATATCTTTCGAAAGGTTCCTTAGACTAAACTTTTTCAGCGCTTTTTTTTATCGTTCAATAAACAAGTATTTCACACTTTATTTTTAAAGAACGCTATAAAACAAATAACCTTGTATTAGAGTCTTAGCCTATAAAGTTCAAAAGCTAGAATATTGAAAAATAAGTTCTATGCAGAATTGGAAATGTGCTTGTTTATTTTAATCTTTTTGAAACTAAACCAAGTTTCTGAGTAATATGAATAAAGTTATTGATAATGAACTAAAATGTATTCAGATAGCTACAGTTATGATGTAAGAAAATAGTCGTCAGCTTTTAGAGTAATGGCCAGATTAACAACAAAAGTTCTTTCGAGGGCCGAAAATTATTAGAAAAATCTTTGTGATCTGCGCAATTTTAAAAACTGTATATAAAATATCAGTTTAAATTTATTGAATACAGTCACCTCTCGCGAATCTATGCACATTGTATCCATAGCAAAAGTTAGTAACTAAACGAGAGGTAGTAAATATACCTACTAGGGTTTTGTTAACTTTGTTTTGCTTATTTGATAAACTTTAAATAATGAATATTGAATTTATAACACTGAAAGATTATAAGTTTCCGTAACAAAAAGTTCTCGTTTTTGCCCAGCTGAAATAGATTTCAAATTAAATTTTAATTGTGACGTGACAATGAGTAAAAGTTTTAAAGTAGAATTTTTTTATAGGAAACTTTTTACTAAGATGCTCTTATTTCCCCTTATAAATTTTTACTTAGTGTAAATAACTTTTGATTAAGTATTGTATTTCATCTAGTAAGTACAGTTTTACTTAAAAAAAGTCCAATATAAGTTCTTGAAAAGTTCAATTCAGAGAATTTTCAAAATCATCTTTAGACCACTACACCACGTGGCAATTTATTCTTTTATTATTTAATGGTACTTTAATTTTTTTATTTAAGTTATTTTATTTTTGTATATCTGTTGGCCACAAAGTTTGTTCTTGATTTTTTTGAAATTTTCAACTCATAGAGATTTCAAAACCATCGTTAGAATCCCTGCACCATCAGGCAAACATTTAATTATAATTTCAAGATATTTTACTTTAATTGTATATGTCTTTTTTTTAGTGAAATTTCAACTTTTATAGATTAGATTACTTGAAAAAAAACATTTATTATAAATAGATATATAAATGTAAAGAGTTTTTATTTAAAAGAAAAAATTGTAAGAACTCAATCTATACTAACATTTAAATCAAAATTGAAATTCTCTTTATAAAAATTTATTTTTGGTTTAATTATTTTATAATATTGTTTCCTAAAGGTTAAATTTTTATAGAGTAAATTAGTTATGTCAGTAACAGTTGAAGAAATAAAAAACATATGTTTTTTAAACCATTCATTAGAAGAAAAAATTCAAATAACAAATTTAGAACTTGGTTTAGTTTGTTAATGTTAATTTTTATTCATTTTTTGTTTTAATCTTTAGCTGGACTGTTTTGACTGGAACTATTTAACTACGTAATTTGTTTACATATCATTGAGCACTTTTTTCTAATAAGACAAGCTATTACTAATTTTAAATAGTTAACTTAATAATTTATCTAAATTTAATACAATAATAATTTTTAAAAAAATATTTTTCTAGTAATACTTTATGTTTTTTTTTTATTTCTAATTAATCAGAAAAAAAGCATTTTAAACGCAGAGTTTTTCGGCTAAATATTGCTTAGTACGCACAATACATACCTAAGAAATGCGGACATAAGCAGCAAACTAGGAAAAAAAAAATGTGAACCCCCTTTGAAAAACGTCTAGACACGCCCCTGATACCTACTACATTAGCTGTTTTCTTATAATGCATTTGATTAGATATGTAATTTAATGCTGTAGTAGCTATCTTTTTTTTTATATAACACTGATGAAATAAAAGAAATTAAATGTTGATAAAAATTGTTTATATGTATACAATTTTTTTTTCTAGTTTTTTTCTTGCCCACACAAACTAAACTTTTCTTGAACAGCATTAAAAAAAAATTAAGGGATTCATTGAGTTTGAATGAATGATGAAATATTGTTAGGAGTATTGTACCTTGTTTGATTTAGAGAGGTGTTAAGACACCTAAGGTATGTTTTCATAAATCTTTATTCATTTAAATTTAATTATACTAGGTAAATTTTAAAGGTAAAAGGAAATACAAAATATATATTGAAAAAATTTGTGACTAAAATGTAAAAACATACATAAATACTTAAGACTTATAGCACATTCAACAAATATTTTAGTCATTATGGTAAAAATTTTTGTTTCCAAGCATTTTGGTGTAATAGTCATGTATAAATCTTAATAACTTTTTATGTTTGAATAGGCTTTGTGTAGGAAATTATAAACCAATTTTTTTTGGTTACGCACTTTTTTCAAATTGCTTACCTAAGCAGCAAGTTACTAAAACTTAAGTGGTAAAAAGATGATACTTGAAATGAAGACGACCATTCCTAATTTTTTCGACGAGGGGAAGTTTATGACGATGATAAGTGGAAATACTGGTAACATAGAATTAAAACTTTCAGTATTATATCTTGAATAAATTATATTTATAAGATTCTTACGCAACTGCTATCAAAATAATTTTATAAGGTCTGTAAAGTTAAATTCCAAAATTTTATAATTCAATAATAAATACTTGGTTTTTTGTCATTAAACGTTAAAAAAAACTGTTTATATAAAGTCCTTTTTTATTTTAATAAAATTAGTACTATTTTGCCACTCTACAATATAAAAAAAATTGTTAGTTTTTCAAAATCTAAAATAGTTAAGTTCTTAAACAAAATTGATTAAAAAATAACAAGTTATTGAAACTAAATGTGAATGTCATTTAAATCTGGGAAAAACTGACCAGTCTTTTAAAGATTCAAATTGTCATGACTATGTGACAACTAGTAATATAACGGATCCAAAATCCTATCTGAGATTTTGCCGTTAGTTTGGAAAGACTTTGCTTTCCGCGATCAACTTCTTTCAGTGTTATATACTTAGATTATTGTGTTTTGAATATTTAATACATAAAAACTATTCAAGCCAAACAGACTAATTAAAGTTTAGTTAATCTAATCATTCGTTGTAAACATACAGATACATAAATCCATTAGAGTAAAAATAGTGAATTGTTAATTTAAGTTTTCTTGCAGATTAGATTCATCTACTGACTCTATAGTTTAGTTCTGTTTAGAAACTTAAAACTTTTTTTTTTATATAAAACAGATATTTAATTTCTTATTTGTTTAAAAGTCTTTATAATTTTATTTAAACTATTTTATTCTCATTTAAATATATAAATTAATATAAAAACTCTACAAATACAGCTCATTTAACATTTGGCTACTATAACTATAAGAGACAGGAATTTTTCTATATTTTTATTTTACAAAATAAATTTCCTTTTCCAATTTTCAAATGAAAAATAATATATATTAGTATAAAAAATTTCTGTGAAAGCTTGAAATTTTGTTGAACAACTGATGCCTCTTAAAGTTATAGTAACCTAATATTTTAAATTCTATATTATATATATACACATATAAAGTATTTTCTTAAGGATAATTTTTATAGAAAACGAGTTGGCAGCCACAAACTCAGTATTCTAAGTACACTGAGGATAACCCTGGTTGTTTTTTTAATTTGTTAAGTATTTTAGATAACTCAAGCCACTAATTCCTTGTTAAATTTTATTTTTAAAACTAATGCTAATTAAGTTTTTTATAAAAAACTCTGGGTAGTTTTAAGATTTTTTAACTACACAACAATTTTTTTAAGGTATTAAATAAAAATAAAATTAACCAGTAACAATACTTTTTTATCACTTATTTTGTTTTATATAACCAACTTTATTTAATGACTTGATTATAAAAGTTGTTTTAATTTTGCTTTATACCTGTGGCTTTACACGCAGCAGTGTAGTAAAAACAACGTATTGTTGTCAAGTGTAATCCTGCATGCAGCAGTAAGAAAATGGTTTTTTAATCATAAAGCTAACAGTCCACCAGGTTAAAGTAGTTCTACAACCTTAGCAAACTTGGCACAAAGAGGCCATTAGATAGGTTTTATACTACTAATAACAGCACACGAACAAATCTTTATAATAACGACCTATTTTAACTCACAACAGCTGTATCCACGGTATCAACTTGACTTTTTCCTTGCTAATCTTAAACAGAAGGCTGTAAGGCTACTGAAATAAGAAGTAAAAAATCATAGTTGTCGTGAGACTGGTCAAAGTTGTCAAGTTTCTCTAGTAGACTTAAACTACCTAAAAATGATGTTCCCAAAAATTTTTGTCGTTCTACTTTACATTTAAATCGTAAAGAAGTGCAAACACTCACGAAAGTGAGCAACAAGATTCAGCTGATTAAGAGATTGAGACAGAAATTTTGATTTTGTTTTGGATCTAGAAAATTTGTCTGCTAAAGAAGCTGAAGTCTTGTCTTGGTAGAACTCAAACAAGAAAAAATACAAACTCAAACAAGAAAAAATACAAACATCTTACCAGGTTTGCAAAATGGTATCTTTGGGCACTACCATTTTCTATTTATTCCGAAAGGTTATTTTGAAAAGCTGGTAACTTGTACGAACAAAATCGATTGCTTACAAAAACCGGCAAAAAACTTTTACTTCTTCATCTCAACTTGAAAAAAAGAATACGTCTCTTTGTAGCTTAATGACGTTTATATGAGTAAATGTTGTTTTCTAAATTACTTACTTTTGTATATGTAAACAGTTGCTAAAGAAGGTATTGTAAGTAAGTCTAATGTACAGCCTGTCATAAAAAAAATTTGAAGCATTGTAAAATTTCATTTTACGTCATACAAGTACAAAATTAATTGTATAAGTAGCTTAGAAGTTTAATAATTAACCTGAGATTTCGTATAGGTAGTTATGTTGTTTTTTTCTAGTGTCCAAAGAAAACCTTTGGATAGTAACATTGTGTTTTTTTAGTATTTGTATTAAACTAATTTTAATAATTATTGGTATTATAATAATTAAATTTAACGTTGGTTTTCTATTGAAACTGCATAAAACTTATAACATTTAAGATTCGGATCCGATCGAATCTTCAGTTAGAAATTAGATCCGGAACCGGCCGGATCTTTAGTTAAAAAAAAGGGTCGTAAACGGCCGGATCTTAAATAGTGGACCCGGTAGATCGCTAGACAAGCTTATTTATGAAAAACATCGTACGTACTAAAAAACAATGTACAATTACTAAATTATCATCATTTATATTTACTTATAGGCCTTTTTGGTTCTCTATAACAGTGATTTTCAAGGGGTGAAACTATTCACGCTAGGTGCGAAATATATTTTGGGTGTACAATAATTTAAGGGTGCAAGAGTCATGCAGGGGTAAACTAAATTTCTTGTAAAATTTACACTTGATATTCCGTAATAAATAATTATAACATAAAGGTATTAGGCATACTTAAGGGGAGTTTTAGAACTTTAACACTGCAAAAACTTACAAGTAGTCTACACTTTTAGGTAGTTTTGAACCTGGAAAGGTTTTTAAGAAATTTCTTCTAGGTTTTTCAAAGTACAAGTTTTATGGTCTATTATTAGTTTAAATCGTGGTAAAAAATCGTTACAAGTATAAAAACGCTAAAAAGTTTTTTAAATTTCTTTTTACTATAAAATACTAATTATTACAATTTTTCTTTTATTGGATAGATTTTTTGTGTCATATCTAATTTCAACACATTATATTAATTTTTTTTTAATCCCAGGTTTTTAGCGAGTTTTTTTTTTCTCAAATTTCAGGTTTTTTGATGAGCCTAACACCCTGGGTACACTTTTTTTTTTATTCAGTTTAGAGTGCAAAGACTTCAACTACCGTGAAGACCACTGCTTTAAAAACCTTTTTTAGAGCATTTAGGTAGGTACTCTAGACAATCAGTGGCTCGCATCTGACAAGCAATGGGTAAATTTTCTAGTGTTTATACAGATTTATCAAAAATATTTTTTGCTGGTCCTACTTGTTAAAAAATTGTTAGCGTTCAAAAATAGTTAGAAAATTTATCACAAATATTAAAGAAAATTTTCAAACTAAATGATGTTTATAAAACATTAGTATGTACTTTCAACAAATTTAGAGCACGTTTCTAAGAAATCGTTATTAAAAAGTTCATTTACTTCATTTGCAAAACTGAAAGTACGTGCCAGTCTGGAGATTTGTTGTCAGGTCGTTTATTGTTAATCACTAAATTATGTTATATTTACATACAAGGTTTCCAAAAGATTTTTGAATTTTTTTTTCTGGTTTTCTACATTTCATCCAGGTTTCTGAAAGCTAAAATCTTTAAATTAACTTAAAATCTTGGTTAAAAATTTATATAAAATTAAACTTAGACTTAAAACTGCCCTCAATGATATAAAATACAGTGCAATTTTAAATAAATAACATAATCAAAAGATTCTAAATGATACAAAAAAAATTGTTTTTGATATATTATTTGTATCTAATCAAAGTTTTGCTACTTCAAATGTTAAGTTGTTTAAAATTACAGGTTTATTGCCTAAATTGTCAAATTTTAAGTATTTCTAGGTTTTTGGCAATCATGTGCATGTCAAATATGTAGTTATCTATAATTGCTCACTTACATTTAAAATTTAATGACTACATGTAATTTTCTTAACAGATGTTGTAACAAAGAGCATATTCAAGTATTTGTTAGAAACTTACTTAATATTAATTTTTGTCTAACTACGATCATGGAACACATTATAAAACATGTGAATTTTAATTAGTTTGGTTTTTATTATCAGACTTCGCTGACATACTTATTTTAATACTAGTCATTATAGTAACAGCTTTTTATTAGTTGTTTTATTAATCACCGGAAATAAATTAGCAGTAATAGTGTCTTTATAAATTTTTAAACTTAAACCAATACTAACACTTATACAAAACAAATAATTTATTTCTTAAAAATGCCTATGAAAAATCAGATTATTTTAAAAGTAATTCAACAATTCACTACGACAATCTCAAATACTAGTTAACACAGGAGTTCATTGTTAAGAACTAAAATTTTGATACATAAAGTTTGCACAAATATCCTAGTCGCTTATCCTATTAAAATACATTAGTGTATATTTGGAAAAAGTAATTACATTGGACATTTAAACAATATGCTTTTCCATATTGGAATGAAAATATACTTGTTGGAGGTGGGAAACGAAAATAATTTATTTTATAAATGTAAATTCAGATATACAAATTTTCTAGTTTAAGGAAATTGAGTTTAAAAAAATAGAAGCTTGTGATTAAAGTATTTTTTGATTTCCCACCTCAATAAGGCTGCTGTTATCTACATAGTGGTTATTAGTTAAATCAAGTCAGCTATGTTGCTAGGCATCTCCACTATCTTAGTTTGATAATGATTTTGAATATCTTGCAATTGACGCATATCTTCTTGGGTAATAAAATTAATAGCAACACCTTTACGACCAAAACGTCCACCTCTACCAATTCTATGGATGTAGTTTTCACGATTAGGAGGTAAATCAAAGTTTATGACCAAGGAAACTTGTTGAACATCAATACCACGAGCTAACAAATCTGTAGTAATTAAGACACGAGAAGATCCAGATCGAAACTCTCGCATAATTCTTTGGCGATCATCCTGATCCATGTCACCATGTAACATAGACACAGTATGATTCCTCTTGTTCATTTCTTCTGTCAAAAACTCTACTTTTCTTCTTTTATTTACAAAAATAACAGACTGAGAAATAGTAAGAGTTTCATAAAGGTCGCACAATGTATCTAATTTCCATCCTTCTTGTTCAACTTGAACAAAAAATTGTTGAATACCTTCAAGAGTGACTTCGTCTCTCTTAACTAAAATTTTTACTGGGTCTCTCATAAACTTTTCAGTCACATCCAATACTTCTTTTGGCATTGTTGCAGAAAGCAAAGCAACTTGAATGTCTTCTGGCATGTGTTTGAAAATATCATAGATTTGATCCTTAAATCCTCTTGAAAGCATTTCATCAGCTTCATCAAGCACAAACATTTTGACAAATGTTGGATCAAGGACTCTTCTATTAGCAATCATATCAAAAACTCTACCAGGAGTACCAACAATAACATGAGGAGCTGTATTGCTTAAAATTTGTATTTCATCTTTAACTCTGGTACCACCTATGCAAGGGTGTACATTAATGCCCTGGAAATCACCTAGAGCAAGGATTACCTTGTGGCTTTGTTGTGCCAATTCTCTAGTAGGTGCAAGAACTAAAGCTTGAGTAACGTTTTTGTTAGTGTCAATTCTTTGTAAAATTGAAATTGCAAAAGTTGCAGTTTTTCCTGTTCCAGATTGAGCTTGTGCTATAATATCATGACCTTTAACACATGGCATAATAGCTCTTTGCTGAATAGCAGAAGGCTTTTCAAAACCATAAGCATATATTCCTCTTTGAAGTTCTTCTTTGAGATTCATCTCATCAAAGCTTTCAACAACTTCTTGATAGTTGGTTTCATGATGATTTTCGACTTCTGGTAAGATATCAGTTTGTTCCATTTAATAGTTTTTGTGCAGAGAAATAAATAGTTTCGTCAATGTTAAACTTTATATAAGCTACAATTCAAAAATCAATTAAGCCAAAAGAGTCTAGCAATTTAAGAATCATGGTCAAATAAAAAGATCTCGTACACATAAAAATTTATTAAAATTAATTATTTAATGTGATTATACTTATTTTATTATAACAAATCAACAAAAACTTGTAAGTATAGGAACTACTATAAAAATCCATTTAAAATTCTAAGTTCATTTAAGATCAGTGCATCTTATTATACTTAAATTGGGCTTTAAAAAAAAAGTTAAGCTGCTTTTCATAGAGTATAAGAAATCCAATTACCATTTTAGATAGATGAAGAAGCTAATAAGAAAATTAGAGTTAACAATAAAATAAAAACCTACCTTTAAAAAAATTTAAGAAAAAAAGCTTTACTAAAAACAATTTTGAGAGATAAATCTTTAATAGTTATTTTTTAGGATTTAGACTGCAAATTCTTTTACATGATTGCTTAAAAACTGTGAAAGAGTATTTTAAAGGGAATACTTTTCTTTTGCTTTTGAAATTACTCCTTTCCAAAAGAATCTACTGAACTTTTTCTCTTATAATTTTATATTTTGCAAAACTTACTTTTGCTTTAAAAGAAACTAGTAGCTTATTAAATTTTTGCAAAACAAATAAATTTTATCATTGCTGAACCAAGCCTACTAAAAGCAATCATTTTATGTCAAGAATATCAAGATTTATTTTCTAAAATCTAGTTAAAACAAAATAGGTCTGAATAGTTTTTTTTTGTTGAAGTACAAACTGGAGTTTTAAAGAGTTTTAAATACAAATTATTTTTACTTCCGCCATATTTTATAAAAAACCTTAAGATTTCCGGATATGTTACAATTTAATTTTTTTCAAACTTTGATTCCACTTGAGAGCATGACTATAATATAAACTTTTGCCTACTCTATTTGTTTAATTTAAGCAAGTGAATTTTAATAAGTTCAAATTTTTCCTATGCATGGGGGAATGGTCAGAAAAGCACAGCGTCACCTTAGCACAGAGTGACTTTTTAGCACAGAATGACTTTTTAGCACAGAATGACTTTTTAGCACAGAATGACACTATAGCACGGTGTGACACTTTGCACCGAGTTTATTTGCAATTTTTTTTTATTATGCTTAAATAACATTTTTACTTTTATGTTTAAAAATCTAAAAACAAACTATGCAACATATAAACTAAAAGTTAACAAGCTTAAATGTGTTACAAGTTTAAGCTTTAATTAAAACTAAAATAGAAGTAAATTTATAAATTCTATTAACTTATTTTACTATTTAATTTTTAACAAACACTTTTAAACTTTAGGCATAAATTTAAAAAAAAAGTGAGATATATAAAGGTTAATTTATTTTGATAAAAAACATACCTTTGTTTTTTTAAGAGCTCTGATAACTTTGTAGTAGCCTATTAAAAATTTATTATAAAAATATTTGTAGCTCTAAATATAAATATCATAATACATAAAGATGTTAAGTTCCTCTTATTTCTTTGTTCATGTTTCTAGCAACCTTTTTTTATACTTAACTATGTGTTATATAAATAATATATACCAAGACTACTACAAAGGTTAATAAATTTATTTTAACAATTTTTATACCTGTTTTAGCTTTTTTTATTGTTTTGAAACTAAGAGAAACAACTTATTTCAAAGAGCTACTAATAAAAACTTTGTTTTAAATTTTTTTAGACAATTGTTTAAAAAGTATTTGAACTATTTTTTTCTCCAAATTAATAAATATTATGTATTGAACACCATTTTAAATGAACATTTTTATAGTTCTAAAGATGTTCCATGCTTAAAAGTCACTATGTGCTTTTCTGATGACACCTACCCATGCATGGTGTAAATTTTACATTTTACTTGTTAGGAGTCACCATTGAAATTAAAAATCGTCAAGAGATATTCCTATGGTAATCTTTTGGGAAAAAATTTAAAACTATTTGCTAGAAGGTCCTTATCAGGGCTGCTAGTTGCTGTATGAACTGGCAATTCAAGTTTTTCAGGAAATTTGTGTATTATAGCTTCCATATTTTCAGTGTGTCCAGAACACATTTTACTTGGCACAGAAATTCTTAAAAGAGCTTTAAAACCTTTTGACCTGAACTATTTTCCAAGCTTTAATTTTATAACTTTTCAAAATCATCAAACTGAGTAGGGTTGACACACTTAGAAGAAAAAAAACTTACTTTAGTGACCAAGGTTGGACAAAATTTACAAAAAATTTTAGGGCATAAAGAGCTTAGCTTTTTTTACAAAAAATAATTATTTATAAAAGCATTAAGTATAAAACATTAAGTCAGTACAGTGCTTCCTTGCTAATCCGGCCAAGTTGGGCAAGAATTTTTTGAAAATACGGCCAGATTTGCCTTCGGCCGGATAAGAAAAAAATATCGCTTTTTTTACAAATTATCTACGCCTCCCTCTACTTTTTTAGCCGTTTTAGCAGCTCCAATTAGTCCCAGCTCCTCCTTTTCGGCTTTAAATTTTTTGAACTTTTCTTTGCCTCTCAAAATGTCATTTAAAGTTGACTTACCAATGTTAAACTGGCTCATTATAACAGCTTTAGGCACATTATTGTTTGCCATTTTGCAAACTTTTAACTTGTTTTCAATTGTTAGTTGAACGCGTTTTCGCTTCTTTGCTGTCTTATCCATTTTTAACCAGATATGTTGATTGTAGTAAATTAAAGTGTAACTTGCTTAGCAAAGACAGAAAAATTGCAAATGAATAATAAACAAGTTTGTTACAACTGAGCAGGAAAAGTATGAAAAAAACAATGATACTTTATTATGAAGTAAAGATATATAGCTTGCATACTTATAAAGCGTAAATTGAATACTTTTTCGAAGTAAAATGAAGTCAAACGCTAAAAACTCTAAAGTAAATAAGTCGACTTCTTGACTAAAACCGGCCGGATTAGCAAGGAACCGGATTAGCGAGGAAGTACTGTATAATTAAAATCTAATTAAGGTCATAGGGGGGTCCAACACTTTTTTTACAAAAATTAACTTTGGCTTTTATATGAAAGCTTTAAATACAAAACTACAAGCTAGTTTTTATAGAATTCAAAAATATTATTAAACTTTTATTTTTAACCAGATATTTTATTTTTGGTAAAAAGTTTCCAATATAAACGTATGGACCGCAACTTTTTTGAGGTCAATTTTCTTGGAAAGTTTAAAATTCACTAAAAATCTATCTCCTCCTTCATTTTTCAAGCAATCTTCTTAAAATTTTCAGAAAATGTTCCTTATACTTTAAGGAAAAAACGTTACTTAAGAATTTTAATAATTTAAAAAAATATAAATTTTATCACAAAAATTTAAAAAAAAAAGTGTTTTTTTTTTAATATAATTTTACAATTATTTTTTTAATTCTTAAGTAATGTTTTTTTGTTATTGTATAAAGGTTAGACTGTGAAAGTTTTAAGAAGATTGCTTGAAAAATGTAGGATGAGATAGATTTTAAATAAAATAGTATTTTTTCACTGTTTTAGTTTTCCCTTCCTATAGGAAGCCCATTATGCGGCCCAACTTTGACTGGTCAAATTTTTTAAAACGATAAAAAGCGTCTTGAAGCTTAGAAAAATCTCTACAAAATAAGATCAACTTGTTAAAAAAGTGCCTCACCCCCTCGCCCCTATTTTAAAGATCTTCAACTTAGCTGAAGTTGGTTCAATCAAGTCATTTAATAAAAATAAAATAAGTTTTTAAGATATTAGTGTACTAATTAGGAGTTTTCAATAGGTTCTCTGTGGAAGGACCAAAGTAAAAGAGACTCTTTCTTAAGAATATATCTTCTTATCTAGTTTCTAAAGCAATTTTTATGTTTTTACTTTTTCAGTTTAATCTAAACTTAAAAATAAACATTTCTATTATATGACTTATTGGACTTCTAGCATTAAAAATAAATAAAATAAACACACTTTTTGGTTATAAAGCTCTTGAATTTAAATAACAAATCTCTTTACAATACTATTTTTATATTAAATCAAGGTAAAATTCCTGAAAATTCCATAAGCTATGATAAGACCACTGGTGTAGAGAACAGGTGAACTAAAATATAAAATATATTGAAAACTAATTCAACTTTATTCTATTTCGATTTTAATGAATTAACTACCCTGAATTTTTAGAAAAAGGTCAAACTAACCATGTGCAATATTAGAGCAACCAGTATAGTTTAAAAATTAACTTATTTCTCAAGCAAATTTGTCTGTTTTGGAATATTTGTTTATAGTTTTCTTATTAATTTAAACTATCTATTTAGACTCTTTTCCTAAGATATAACATATATGCAAAAAATTATTGACATATTTAAAAATCTTTTTTTTTTTTCAACTTCATTCAAAACTTGTATAGAAATAGTATTCCATTCAGAAATAGTATTTTAAAAACATTTAATTATTAATAAAGTAGACTAATTTGTGTCAAAAAATTATGAAAATCAGTTTTAGATTAAAAGTATACTTGTTATTTAAAAAAATATGTTGTATTAATATCTATATTAACTAAAATATTAAATAAAATTAGATATATATATAACAAAAGTAAACAAAGTTTTATTTTATTTTAATATAATACGTTATCAAAGCATTTTATTAAGAGCATGGTAGTTGGGAGTTAAGGCTTTGTTTTACAAACATTAACATAGGCTTTTAATTAAAGCTTAAATTATAAACTATTATTAAATATATTTAATGACAAAAAAATGACTTTTGAGATAGTCATTTTTGTTGAATATTTCTTATACAAATGTATCTATAGCAATTTTTACACTCTCAACTTACTCAGAAATTTAAAACATAACTAAAGATATGTCTTCTTCATTTTTAAGACTATTGACCTTAAATTTTCAGGAAATGTTCATACTTTAAAAACATAATTGTATATAAATAATTTTAATTATTAGTAAACATTAAAATTTTTATAACCAAAAGATGATAAGAAATCAATCATTTTATCTTTATTTTCATGAAAAGAACATTTGTACTCAAAATTTTAAAAATTCCTACAACAGGATTATTTATTATTACTTAAAGATCAAACTTGAAAGTTTGAAAAAGATTGCTTAATAGGCCTAGGGTCAACAGGATTGCTTAACAGGATTTTACTCTTTCAGTCAAAAAACTGTTTTAAGTCATCTGGGGTATTTACAAATCCTTAATAATTTTTAACTTTTATAAATTGATAAAAATCAAGTTCTTTAACAAAATTGGTTATATAACAGAGGTCGTTTTTTTATGTGCTTTAAAAACCATATTTAAAGACAATTTTTTTGAACAAAAAAAATTTAGGCCATATAATAACCTCTAAATATAACACCAAAGTTTTATTTTTGTGTTTTTGAAAATATTAGTAAATTAAACTAGTTGAACAAAAATTTAAATGTGGCCTGCGGGCTGCAGTTTGCAGACCCCTGTTATATAATAACAAAATATTGCAAAAACTACTGAATCTCATTTAAAAACTACTAAAAAAAAGTTTAGAAATTTTTCAAAAACCTTAAATTTATTTAGAGTTTTTTTATAAAAAGACAAAACTAACTTGAGTCAGCCAAAGTTTAAAAATTTTCAAAATATCTTGACATTTTTAATAATTTAAAAATATCAAGAGTTGTGAGTGTCTAGAGTAACCTGAGTATGTGGCAACCCTTTTAAAAACTCTAGAAGATTGATTTGTGATAAAATAGTCTTTTTTTTTTCCTTTTGACTCTGCCCTACCATAATAATCCTATTGAATTTCAGACTTAGTTCCCTAATATCTTAAAAACTATTTTTCAGTCTTAACAGTATAAAGGAAATTTTTGTTAGGTTGAAGATCTTCTAAATAAAACTAACATGTAAAAACAGTTCCTTATCCTTTTTATCTCCTTATTTTACCACTCTCAGAGTCAAAAAACAGTGAGTGACCAAAAACTGTCCCAAGTCATCACAAGTTCTTTATAGCACTAAAAATAAAAAACTTTTTAAATCAATAAAAATCACATTATTAAACATAACTGATTTTTAAAAAACAAATTGTTTTAAGTTGAACAACTAGATCTCATTCGAAATCTAAAAAAATTCCTTGAGAGTTTTGAATACCTTGGAATTATCATGACTTAATATTAGAAAATTTCAACTAGCTTGAATTATCCAGATTTTTTTAATTCTTCAAACTAGTTTGTGTTATCCTGATATTTTTCAAAATTTCTAATTATTCTTAGTTATCCCAGGTATCCTGAGTATGTGGCAACCCTAAAATCAGTCTAAGATATAGAAAAAGAAAAAGTAAGTTTGAATTAACCAGAGATTATTTAAATTCAAACTAGTGGGGTAGGAAAGATAAGTTAAGATAAGCAAGTTTAGGGTTGCTAAGGTTTTATTTCAGGGTTTCTAAATCTCTCCCAGGTTTTCTAAAGAACCAGGTTTTTTGTTCCAATTTAAGTATAGCATTAAATTTTAGATAAAAATATGTTGTTTATAGAATAACAACATTAAAAAGATAGTCTCAAGCTTCTTTAAATGTGTTTTTATACAAAATAAATTCTAAATAGACTTTTTTCATGGATTTAATATTTGTACCTATATAAAATTTTGTTAGTTAAATGAATTAATTTTGTTAAACTTTTTTAATTAGGTTTTTCAGTTTCAAAATACAGGATTTTTTTATTTCCAAAATTCCAGGTTTTACAAGGTTTTTTTTACAAGGTTAACTTTATTGTCAAGTTCCAGGTTTTTTGGCAATCCTAGTCAGAATTATATTGGATAGCTTAAATGTGTATCAACCCTGTTTAAGGAATTTAAAAATTGAAATTATCAAACAAAACTGTTATATAAGTCAACAAAATACTTAAGAAAACAAAATAAAATCATAATTTAATAACAGGATCTTATTATATGACATAAATATCAAGTCATAAATTTATTATTATTAACAAAAATAACTCTATATGAAGTTTTACAGACTTATTATTTTTTTAACTAGAAAAATGGGTTAATTAAATAAAACATGGCAGAGTAAAATAAATAGACCAAATAGCCTCAGTATGTGACAAGCCTGTTAATAAAATTGTTTATTTCAATATGCACATACACTGTATATGGTAAAAAAAATTTACGATTTTTATTTCAAAAAAATTAAATTAAATCTAAAAAAACTGGCTATGAAATTTAAATAATCTCTAAGTGACTTTTTTCGGGGAATATAGATTTTGAAATTTATCTTTTTAATATATTAACCAAATTTTACCAAATTGTAAAATTTTGTAGTAATTAGTTATAGGATTTACTCAGTTATTTCTGAAGAATTTAACTGTACATGTGCTGACTTGAAATGTGGTGAAAATTGCGAAACTATTTTATGGTAACCTACAAAATCTTTCAACATTCTACATAAACGTGGGTGTTTAAACTAGTCATATATTGTTACTTATTATATTACATAATAACTTTAAACAGTTAAGTAAAAACGTAGAAACTTTGTTACAAAACATTAAGTTTGTTAAATTTACATATTTTTTAAAAAATATCACATACTTTAATCAGTTTAATAAAATTCTAAAGTAAATTTGTATACAATAAGACTCGTGTAATATTTTTTAAGCTATTTTAGAAAAATAAATCAATGAAGCATGATTGCCAATACGAATTGGTTTTATTCGTTCTGAGATCTTTTCCTAATTCTTTTTTTTATTTAGACCTTTTTTAAATTTTTTTTACTAATTCTACCTTTTTAAAACTTCTACTTTTTGACCTTAGTTTGTCAAGACTAAATACTTAGTATTTTAGATTTAAAAGCTATAACATTATCAACAGCCAAGTTTAAGCCATATTTAAATTCTAGAAACTATGCAAAAAGTACATTAAAAACATTTTTTTGTACAAACATAAGTAACAAAACATTTGTTTTTTTTTAGTTCTAATTAAACGAATCAAAAGTGTTAAACCAGATTTAGTTTTACTTAATTCAACTAAAATAAGTTAAAGTTATCTTGTTTTAAATAGTATACACGGGTTAGTATATTTAAAAATCATTCTTATTTGCTTATAGCTGAGTAAGCAAAAAAAGTTGTTTTTTCATGTTATTTTTAACTTTAACTATTAAAACTTTATTTTTGATCGTTTTATAAGTTTGGGTAAGGGGATGGGAGTTAGGGATAAGGGTACAAAAAAAAAAAGCTTTTTTTAAATGCTGACTCAGCAAATATGCAAATCAGACTGACTTTATGTATACTTTCCGTATACCAGATTTTTTTCGTCATAAAATTTGCTTATTTTTTTTATATACTAAAATGTTAACTTTATTAGAACTCGAATTTATTAATACTAATTTTAACATTTTAAATAATTCTAACGATTGTAAACATTTTAGTCAAGTATTATAATAGCATTATGGCTTACTATAGAGCTAAAACTTGAAAAGAATAACTATGTAGTATTTGATATAGAACGGTGCACGACGATTTTAAATCTAACAATCAATATTTCGACAATTTGAATTTAAACAACTTAAACTCGACAATTAGATTTGCAACTTATCAAATTTTATGTTTAGATGATTATATGATTTTAATAAAATTAATTTAAACTTAATATTCACAAGTCACAGTTGTAGTAAATGTATATATGTTTTAATAGTTACACTTTCACTAGTTTTGATTTGAAGACCTTTTAAAATTAATACTGTATTAGTTTGAATACTTTTTTATTTTTAACTAGGCTTAATCATTGACAGGTCAAACAAAAATTTTCAATCAATTAAAGACATGTATAATCTTAAATTATTTTTATTACTAATAAGTTGTTCTTTTTGTTAATTTATTTTAAACAAACTGTGTTTATATAGCATATAAAGTAAAAATAAAAGAATAAAAAAAAATTGAAGGTGAATTTGATATTTTGACAAAAGTACCTAATAAAACATATAAATACTGAAATTTAAAATGAAAAACTTTATTATTATAGTTTTATATATAATTTTTTTTAAATTAGAAGTTTGAATTTGTAGTAGCACATTTTCTAAACAAGCATTTTATTTTATCTGTATAACCAATTAAATTAAATTAAAAGGCTTCAGTGAAAAAGTATTTAAGCACATTAAGCTTTACCTTAACAGGTAGAACGGCCCATTGTATCTGCAGCATACTTACTAAACAAGTTATTGGGGTTAGAGCAGGCCGACTAAAAACATATCTTACAACTATTACTTTTTTTTATTCAGACATCTAGTTTCACCAGTACCTCAAGCAGATGTACAATACTGAGAATATAGGGATAAAACAAACTATAACACATTTTTGAAGTACTTTTTAGTTAATAGTATATCTTTAAAAAAAAATGAAAACAATTTAAAAAAAACTTTGTTTTGAGGAACCTTTAAGTATCCTTAAATTTACTTTTATTCCATAACAATTCTAAAATGTACATTTTTACTTAGTTAAATAACGAAACTATAAGTCATAAAACTAAAAATCACTTTTTTTTAAGTATTACCAAAGACCAAATTTTTTTTATACAATTATTTGTAAAATACCTGTTATCACTCAATCATTTATTAATTTTACTTAACTCGTCATTAATGAAACTATTAACACGTTCAGGTTCAGTATGTTTGCAACATAAGCAGGAAAATAGATCTTGCCCTATATATGAATAAACAGCAGTTTATAATTGTAAACAAATGCTTAATTATAAATTGAATGTGCTAAGTAGACTAGAGTATAAATGTTAAGTATAAAGTAAATCACATATAAATAAAGATAAAATCTACTTACTATTAAAATTAGTAGAATTTTTGTACTCGTATTATTATCTTATATATATTTAAATCAATTTTTTCAATATATGTATAGTTTTATCTTTTGTTTTCATACTCATAAATAAAGTAAACAAATTGTTAAAAGTTGGAAAGTCCCCAGTCTTCTTTTAACTAAGAGTAATATAAAAAAAAAGCCATTATAGTAAGCATATTTGGTACCTCTCGGATCTTTACGATCTCTCGTATATTTATGCATTTTTTCTGTGCGTAAATAAGCAAGAGGTTAATGTAGAATAAAAAGTATATTCGTTTACCAGTTTCAACCATTTTTATGTTTAAAAGTCATATAGTTATTTGCCTTAACTAAAAAAGAATGCTCAGTTTACTTGGATGTAAAGAGTTTATTTAACTAGAGGTATGCATATTAAATATTTAAGAGGTCGCAATTTTTTGCCACCGAAACCGGTCACAAATAAAATATTTAATTTGCGCACCTCTATTTATATCTTAAAGTCTAAATTCTTATCAATATACCATTAATTATTTTACTATAAGTAAGTAAATGCTACTTTTTATTAGTTTGTGTTTAAAATAGAAACAATTAATAAATTAATAATTGTTAAAATATCTTTTTGTGTAAAGAAATCAATTTTATAAAAATAAATACTTTAGTTTATGCTTTTATTGAAAATATTTAAAAATCGTGTAATTTTATTTTACGTTAAATGTAGAATAGTAATAAAATTTTTTGTTTTAAACTTTTAAACCATTATTATAAGATTTATAAAACAACATTCATTTTGTCTTAATATTTTATTTATGTATAAAATAACTTTTGAATAGGTAAGGTTGATTTTTACGTGTAATTTTGAAATAAAATAATATTTATTTAGATATTTCAACCAAAAAACAACATAACTATTTTGTACGAGCGTCATTCCATTTACGGTACAACTTTTACGGTTTTTACTAAAGTTCTTTAGCTTTGATGCTCATCCACATCCTTATCTTTACTTCCACAATAATGTTTTATACATCATCTTTTAGCTTAGAGTATCTAGTTTGTGAACTATTATTTTATTTTTATATTGGGTTGGTATAAATGGTGCTGTAGCCCATAGAAAAAGTGGTACATTATGGCTTTTTTCAGTTTTTTTGGAAAATCTAACGATAAACAAATAGTTTTGACTTGATATTTTTTTTAAGCATATAAAATAATATTCTGCTCATTCTCTATGTACGATTTTTTATAAAACAAATTATTTTTTAAGAAAATAGGTGATTTATTGTTTTCATTATATTATGGTTTATCTCAATAAATATTCAACTAAAAGTAAAATGAATAAAAGATTCACACAGTACTAATTATTCTGCATTGTTACCATGCACAGTTTTTATTTTAACGAATTACTTTTTGAAATATTAAGCATTGAAATTTTCATTTTTTTTTTAATTTCAAGCTACTTAGTCTTTGAAGTAGCCGCGAAGTTCTTCGAGCAGAACGTTTACTGAACTTTTTTAAATCTTAGCCAAAAAAAGTCTTAGCAAATTAAGATATTGATTTATAATTAACATAAATAAAAAATTCAGTCCACATGTTTCTACAGAAAACTTTTTACTCAAACTACTATATTTTAAAAATTCATACAACATTACAACAACTCAACAAAAATATATAAGTTTATAAATATCAAAGTGGACCCACCCTATGTCTCATCTTTTGTAAAAAAAGTAACCTTTACCCTTGTTAATCCATGAACTAGTGTTTTATTTTAAGTTGTCAACAGAGCTAACATGGTTGTTCTTGATGATTTTCCTAACTATTTCAGTTTCTATTGTACTGTGGTTGTAACTAATTGATTTATTGTAAAAAGTTATTTAGCTAATTCAAAAAAACTTTTTTCAACATCATACAGTTACAACGACACAATCAACTATATTTTATATATATTATTTATTTTTTTTTTTATACAAAAAGTATTTCTTACACCTAAAAATATTTCCAAAATTAAATAAAATCGAAAATGTTCCTATGAATTCTGTTCAGTAATATGGGCACCCATTTGTGCCTATAACTATTTTTCTACAGGCTACAGGATCTTTCAATCGAACTTAAAACAAAAACAGATAATTGTTTTTAATTTTAACATTTTTAATTGATTGTTTTTAACATAAATACATTAAACTAAAATATGCTGTACAAACTTTTAGTTAAAAAACTATGTTGTCAACTAATCATATTTAGGTCACATGTAAGCAGTTTGAAAAACAATGGTCAAAACATAAAGTTTCTACATCTGCAAATCAAAAACAAAAAATATATGTTTTTTTATCTACAACAAACAAAAGTTGTGATATAATGAGAATAACAACAAATAAAAAGAGCACAAATAATTGTTTTTTGAATGGTTAAATTTTGGTACTTAGTATCAACAAAAAAAAAAATAACTATTTTTTTTTTTTTAATCAGAATTGCTTTTTTTACAATCATACTGACTTACTTTTGGTTATAAAATACTGTTGATTGTGTGTTTGTAACTGTATGACTGTTGAAAAAAGTTATTTTGAATTAGCTAAACAACTTTTCACAACAAATCAAATAGTTACAACCACAGTACAATGGAAACTTACATACTTCTTAAAATGGGTACTTTAAGTTGGTGCGTATCTTACACGGACACAAATTTCTTAAGGTGCGTACCTTATGTGGGTGCTTACCTTACACAGACACATAATTACTGAGCACATATTTAAATTATGGTTTAGATCCCATACATACTTAATCACTTGCTACATGGGCTTAAATTAAAAGTTATAAAATGCTTTTATTTTAAAAGAGCCAGGTTTTTAGTTTCGCAAAATTTATTCATTAGAATGAAAAATCTTACTACTTGGTTAGGCTTTAGAAATAAATTGCATTTTATACATTTAAAAAGAGTTTTAAATAAATTTTAAAAGAAGAAAAACATCAGAAAATAATGCTAGCTGTCTCAACAATTGATGTTGTTTAACAAATTCTAAGCTTCATCATTTGTTCCTTCTTTACCCTCTTTAAATTTAACTAACCAACAAAAATTAAAAAAAAACCTTTTGGTGGACGCATACCAGACACTTACTTAATTAAAGTTGCCACAATAAAAACCACTAAGTGTGGGAAAATCATGTGGCTAAAACAAAGTGTCTACTAGCGCTGAACAAAAAAAAAATAATTCAACAGTGTGAACACACCCACCCATGTGAACCAACTATTGATTATTTACAGCAAAACAGAGAAAAAAAACACAAATATTCAAATACTTTTAAAAAATAAGTTCTATTTTGTTAATGAAATATAAACAACTGCTAATAGTTTAGAAAAAAATATATGTTTAAAAAATATATGTATTTTTCAGTATTTTATTGAAAAATTTATTAAAAATGAAGTCTATTGAAAACTAATATTATAAATATAACTCTAAATCCAAAAATACTATACTGAAACAAACCATGCTAAAACAAAATAGCTAGATATGAAAATTAAAAAAAACTCTTTAAGTCTAAAAGCATTTAAAAAAATACTTATTTTTGAAATAAAAAATTGTAACTTAAAAAAAAAGCTAAAAAAAATACAGTTTAACTTTAATCAGGTTTTATAAACAAAATGTAATTTACATTCATTCTCCATGGCACTAGCTAAAAGCATTTTCAACAGAAAAAATCATGAAGTGAATGGATTCACTTGTATAGGCCATGCTAAAACAAACAAGCTAAATATTAAAACAAAAATAACTTCAGTCTAGAACCATAAAAAAAAGTATTTTTAATTTTAAATTAAGAATTGTAACTAAAAAAAATAAATAACTAGCTTTGTCAAAAAAAAATTTTGTATTAGATATAAAATACAATTCTTCATTCACAGTACATAGAACAAGCAAAAAACTAGTTTTAACTAAAGCCTCACAGAACTCATCAAAATCAATATCACTTTTTTTCAGCTGACAAGCAGATTTTTGAAAAGGCATTTTCAAATGAAAATAACTCACAATGCAAGCGGAATAACTCTTATCAAGCTAGCTAACTGATTAATACAAGTATTAATTGTTCACCGAAGAGCTATATGAATGTTATTGTTAGAGATAGTTTGTTATCAAATTTGTGGAAAATTTGGCTTTATTTAAAGTGTAAAAAAAAGCTGTACCAGGTTTAAAATTAATAGTTCTGTAAGCTAGTAATTGGACTACATCATTATGGTTCTTATATGAAACTTGTTAACTTGTTCTTATATGAAAGAAAGTAAATTAGTTACTACACAATATTGTTTTTTTTTTTTTTCAATATATTAATTTAAAAGGTTTATTTCTGAGCTACATACCCTTTCTGATTCTTTTTTTTTAATTCACAGTCAGATTTGTCAAAAGCTTCTTAATTACAATTTTCAAGTAGACAGATCAAATTAAGGTTTGTTTGTTTTTATTTAGGTAATTAGAGAACTTTTTTATCCATAAATTATGAAAAATTGGTTATTTTATGTTAATAGATTTAAAACTGTAAATCTAAATGATGTTTAGCTTTGTATATCTAATAACCTTAAAAAGAAAGGCAAAACATGAGTCCGAAAACTTATAAAACAATCAAATAAAAGTTTTTCTTGTAAAACTTTAAGTTGTGCTGTTTCTTAAAAGTTTAAAAATGTAAAAAAGCTAAATAGATAAAAAATAAGTGAGATAAGTTTATTTACATTTGCAGTAGTCTATATATATAAATTTTAACACCTGCATACGTTTTAAAAAGTTGCGACACACGTAGATGTAGAAATAAGAGGAACTTCGCATCGTTTTGTTTGACGATGTTAAAACCTTGTGTATTATAAAAATCAATTAAGTACATTTTTAATAATCTATTGATTTATCGGAGCTTTGAAACAAAGTCAGTTTATTTATCAATAATAGCAATATTTTTAATTTACTAACTAAAACTAATTTAAGCTAATTATGATGTTATAAAAGGCCTGGAGCTTGTTAAGTTGCTAGTTTTATACAAAAAGATATTTGTTGAAATTAAAAAACTAAAAGTGTTAAAATACCTTCGTTAAATTGTTTTAGTAAAATGAGTTAATAGACGCCGTGCTAAAGTGTCACTCCGTGCTAAAGTGTCACTTTCTGCTATTGTGTCACTTCGTGCTAAAGTGTCACTTTCTGCTATTGTGTCACTCCGTGCTAAAGAGTCTCTGTTTGCTAAGTTCCCTTTGTGTTTTAGTGTCACTTAGTATTAATGTGTCTTTTCGCGCTAAAGTGTCACAGAAAGTGTCACTCTGTGTGAGTGTGTCACTCCGTGCCTAAGTGTCACTCTATGCTAAAGTGTCACTTTGTGTTAAAATGACACTCCGTGCTAAAATGTTACCTGAGTTAAAGTGACGCCGTGCTAAAGTGTCACTCTTTGCTAAAGTTTCACTTTGTGTTAAAATGACACTCCGTGCTAAAATGTTACCTGAGTTAAAGTGACGCCGTGCTAATATGTCACTCCGTGCTAAAGTGTCACTCTTTGCTAAAGTTTCACTTTGTGTTTATGTGTCATTCCGTACTAAAGTTACGCCCGTTCTTTTCTGACCCGTTCCCACAGCACCATTCATACTGACATAATATAAAATAAATTATTTAAGAAACTATTTGCTAATATGTTGATCAAAAATTGCATCAAATTATATATTAAATTAGTTTAATAATCTGTAGCGCCACCTAAGAAAATTAGTTTCAAACAAATCATTTGCGTTTGTTTTGTACTTCAAAGACTAAGTAGCTTACAGTTATTAAAAAAAAGGAAAATTTCAATGCTTAATATTTCAAAAAGTAATTCGTTAAAATAAAAACTGTGCATGGTAACAATGCAGAATAATTAGTACTGTGTGAATCTTTTATTCATTTTACTTTTAGTTGAATATTTATTGAGATAAACCATAATATAATGAAAACAATAAATCACCTATTTTCTTAAAAAATAATTTGTTTTATAAAAAATCGTACATAGAGAATGAGCAGAATATTATTTTATATGCTTAAAAAAAATATCAAGTCAAAACTATTTGTTTATCGTTAGATTTTCCAAAAAAACTGAAAAAAAGCCATAATGTACCACTTTTTCTATGGGCTACAGCACCATTTATACCAACCCAATATAAAAATAAAATAATAGTTCACAAACTAGATACTCTAAGCTAAAAGATGATGTATAAAACATTATTGTGGAAGTAAAGATAAGGATGTGGATGAGCGTCAAAGCTAAAGAACTTTAGTAAAAACCGTAAAAGTTGTACCGTAAATGGAATGACGCTCGTATTTTGTACAAGTAGTGAAAGTTAGATAAATATAGTGTAAGAATACAGTAAAAAACACTTGAAAATATGCCCGTTTAAAACTGATATTTAAATTTGATTTATCCAACTCGTATTGGTTCCATCGCTATTTAACTATTTACGATAATGAACTTTCATATTAGATAGCAGTAAGCTTTTTTTAAACGTTGAACAATCTCTTAAAAAAAGCTATCTTTTGTGCTCAATAGAGCGAAGGATCTGTTGGCTAAACGCCAAGCCACCCTGGTGAAAATTGCGAAACTATTTTATGGTAACCTACAAAATCTTTCAACATTCTACATAAACGTGGGTGTTTAAACTAGTCATATATTTTTACTTATTATATTACATAATAACTTTAAACAGTTAAGTAAAAACGTAGAAACTTTGTTACAAAACATTAAGTTTGTTAAATTTACATATTTTTTAAAAATATCACATACTTTAATCAGTTTAATAAAATTCTAAAGTAAATTTGTATACAATAAGACTCGTGTAATATTTTTTAAGCTATTTTAGAAAAATAAATCAATGAAGCATGATTGCCAATACGAATTGGTTTTATTCGTTCTGAGATCTTTTCCTAATTCTTTTTTTTATTTAGACCTTTTTTAAATTTTTTTTACTAATTCTACCTTTTTAAAACTTCTACTTTTTGACCTTAGTTTGTCAAGACTAAATACTTAGTATTTTAGATTTAAAAGCTATAACATTATCAACAGCCAAGTTTAAGCCATATTTAAATTCTAGAAACTATGCAAAAAGTACATTAAAAACATCTTTTTGTACAAACATAAGTAACAAAACATTTGTTTTTTTTTAGTTCTAATTAAACGAATCAAAAGTGTTAAACCAGATTTAGTTTTACTTAATTCAACTAAAATAAGTTAAAGTTATCTTGTTTTAAATAGTATACACGAGTTAGTATATTTAAAAATCATTCTTATTTGCTTATAGCTGAGTAAGCAAAAAAAGTTGTTTTTTCATGTTATTTTTAACTTTAACTATTAAAACTTTATTTTTGATCGTTTTATAAGTTTGGGTAAGGGGATGCGAGTTAGGGATAAGGGTACAAAAAAAAAAGCTTTTTTTAAATGCTGACTCAGCAAATATGCAAATCAGACTGACTTTTATGTATACTTTCCGTATACCAGATTTTTTTCGTCATAAAATTTGCTTATTTTTTTTATATACTAAAATGTTAACTTTATTAGAACTCAAATTTATTAATACTAATTTTAACATTTTAAATAATTCTAACGATTGTAAACATTTTAGTCAAGTATTATAATAGCATTATGGCTTACTATAGAGCTAAAACTTGAAAAGAATAACTATGTAGTATTTGATATAGAACGGTGCACGACGATTTTAAATCTAACAATCAATATTTCGACAATTTGAATTTAAACAACTTAAACTCGACAATTAGATTTGCAACTTATCAAATTTTATGTTTAGATGATTATATGATTTTAATAAAATTAATTTAAACTTAATATTCACAAGTCACAGTTGTAGTAAATGTATATATGTTTTAATAGTTACACTTTCACTAGTTTTGATTTGAAGACCTTTTAAAATTAATACTGTATTAGTTTGAATACTTTTTTATTTTTAACTAGGCTTAATCATTGACAGGTCAAACAAAAATTTTCAATCAATTAAAGACATGTATAATCTTAAATTATTTTTATTACTAATAAGTTGTTCTTTTTGTTAATTTATTTTAAACAAACTGTGTTTATATAGCATATAAAGTAAAAATAAAAGAATAAAAAAAAATTGAAGGTGAATTTGATATTTTGACAAAAGTACCTAATAAAACATATAAATACTGAAATTTAAAATGAAAAACTTTATTATTATAGTTTTATATATAATTTTTTTTAAATTAGAAATTTGAATTTGTAGCAGCACATTTTCTAAACAAGCATTTTATTTTATCTGTATAACCAATTAAATTAAATTAAAAGGCTTCAGTGAAAAAGTATTTAAGCACATTAAGCTTTACCTTAACAGGTAGAACGGCCCATTGTATCTGCAGCATACTTACTAAACAAGTTATTGGGGTTAGAGCAGGCCGACTAAAAACATATCTTACAACTATTACTTTTTTTTATTCAGACATCTAGTTTCACCAGTACCTCAAGCAGATGTACAATACTGAGAATATAGGGATAAAACAAACTATAACACATTTTTGAAGTACTTTTTAGTTAATAGTATATCTTTAAAAAAAAATGAAAACAATTTAAAAAAAACTTTGTTTTGAGGAACCTTTAAGTATCCTTAAATTTACTTTTATTCCATAACAATTCTAAAATGTACATTTTTACTTAGTTAAATAACGAAACTATAAGTCATAAAACTAAAAATCACTTTTTTTTAAGTATTACCAAAGACCAAATTTTTTTTATACAATTATTTATAAAAAACCTGTTATCACTCAATCATTTATTAATTTTACTTAACTCGTCATTAATGAAACTATTAACACGTTCAGGTTCAGTATGTTTGCAACATAAGCAGGAAAATAGATCTTGCCCTATATATGAATAAACAGCAGTTTATAATTGTAAACAAATGCTTAATTATAAATTGAATGTGCTAAGTAGACTAGAGTATAAATGTTAAGTATAAAGTAAATCACATATAAATAAAGATAAAATCTACTTACTATTAAAATTAGTAAAATTTTTGTACTCGTATTATTATCTTATATATATTTAAATCAATTTTTTCAATATATGTATAGTTTTATCTTTTGTTTTCATACTCATAAATAAAGTAAACAAATTGTTAAAAGTTGGAAAGTCCCCAGTCTTCTTTTAACTAAGAGTAATATAAAAAAAAAGCCATTATAGTAAGCATATTTGGTACCTCTCGGATCTTTACGATCTCTCGTATATTTATGCATTTTTTCTGTGCGTAAATAAGCAAGAGGTTTATGTAGAATAAAAAGTATATTCGTTTACCAGTTTCAACCATTTTTATGTTTAAAAGTCATATAGTTATTTGCCTTAACTAAAAAAGAATGCTCAGTTTACTTGGATGTAAAGAGTTTATTTAACTAGAGGTATGCATATTAAATATTTAAGAGGTCGCAATTTTTTGCCACCGAAACCGGTCACAAATAAAATATTTAATTTGCGCACCTCTATTTATATCTTAAAGTCTAAATTCTTATCAATATACCATTAATTATTTTACTATAAGTAAGTAAATGCTACTTTTTATTAGTTTGTGTTTAAAATAGAAACAATTAATAAATTAATAATTGTTAAAATATCTTTTTGTGTAAAGAAATCAATTTTATAAAAATAAATACTTTAGTTTATGCTTTTATTGAAAATATTTAAAAATCGTGTAATTTTATTTTACGTTAAATGTAGAATAGTAATAAAATTTTTTGTTTTAAACTTTTAAACCATTATTATAAAATTTATAAAACAACATTCATTTTGTCTTAATATTTTATTTATATATAAAATAACTTTTGAATAGGTAAGGTTGATTTTTACATGTAATTTTGAAATAAAATAATATTTATTTAGATATTTCAACCAAAAAACAACATAACTATTTTGTACAAGTAGTGAAAGTTAGATAAATATAGTGTAAGATTACAGTAAAAAACACTTGAAAATATGCCCGTTTAAAACTGATATTTAAATTTGATTTATCCAACTCGTATTGGTTCCATCGCTATTTAACTATTTACGATAATGAACTTTCATATTAGATAGCAGTAAGCTTTTTTTAAACGTTGAACAATCTCTTAAAAAAAGCTATCTTTTGTGCTCAATAGAGCGAAGGATCTGTTGGCTAAACGCCAAGCCACTCTGGTGAAAATTGCGAAACTATTTTATGGTAACCTACAAAATCTTTCAACATTCTACATAAACGTGGGTGTTTAAACTAGTCATATATTTTTACTTATTATATTACATAATAACTTAAAACAGTTAAGTAAAAACGTAGAAACTTTGTTACAAAACATTAAGTTTGTTAAATTTACTTATTTTTTAAAAATATCACATACTTTAATCAGTTTAATAAAATTCTAAAGTAAATTTGTATACAATAAGACTCGTGTAATATTTTTTAAGCTATTTTAGAAAAATAAATCAATGAAGCATGATTGCCAATACGAATTGGTTTTATTCGTTCTGAGATCTTTTCCTAATTCTTTTTTTTATTTAGACCCTTTTTAAATTTTTTTTACTAATTCTACTTTTTTAAAACTTCTACTTTTTGACCTTAGTTTGTCAAGACTAAATACTTAGTATTTTAGATTTAAAAGCTATAACATTATCAACAGCCAAATTTAAGCCATATTTAAATTCTAGAAACTATGCAAAAAGTACATTAAAAACATCTTTTTGTACAAACATAAGTAACAAAACATTTGTTTTTTTTTTAGTTCTAATTAAACGAATCAAAAATGTTAAACCAGATTTAGTTTTACTTAATTCAACTAAAATAAGTTAAAGTTATCTTGTTTTAAATAGTATACACGAGTTAGTATATTTAAAAATCATTCTTATTTGCTTATAGCTGAGTAAGCAAAAAAAGTTGTTTTTTCATGTTATTTTTAACTTTAACTATTAAAACTTTATTTTTCGATCGTTTTTTAATAAGTTTGGGTAAGGGGATGGGAGTTAGGGATAAGGGTACAAAAAAAAAGAAGCTTTTTTTAAATGCTGACTCAGCAAATATGCAAATCAGACTGACTTTTATGTATACTTTCCGTATACCAGATTTTTTTCGTCATAAAATTTGCTTATTTTTTTTATATACTAAAATGTTAACTTTATTAGAACTCAAATTTATTAATACTAATTTTAACATTTTAAATAATTCTAAAGATTGTAAACATTTTAGTCAAGTATTATAATAGCATTATGGCTTACTATAGAGCTAAAACTTGAAAAGAATAACTATGTAGTATTTGATATAGAACGGTGCACGACGATTTTAAATCTAACAATCAATATTTCGACAATTTGAATTTAAACAACTTAAACTCGACAATTAGATTTGCAACTTATCAAATTTTATGTTTAGATGATTATATGATTTTAATAAAATTAATTTAAACTTAATATTCACAAGTCACAGTTGTAGTAAATGTATATATGTTTTAATAGTTACACTTTCACTAGTTTTGATTTGAAGACCTTTTAAAATTAATACTGTATTAGTTTGAATACTTTTTTATTTTTAACTAGGCTTAATCATTGACAGGTCAAACAAAAATTTTCAATCAATTAAAGACATGTATAATCTTAAATTATTTTTGTTAGTAATAAGTTGTTCTTTTTGTTAATTTATTTTAAACAAACTGTGTTTATATAGCATATAAAGTAAAAATAAAAGAAAAAAAAATTGAAGGTTAATTTGATATTTTGACAAAAAGTACCTAATAAAACATATAAATACTGAAATTTAAAATGAAGAACTTTATTATTATAGTTTTATATATAATTTTTTTTAAATTAGAAATTTGAATTTGTAGTAGCACATTTTCTAAACAAGCATTTTATTTTATCTGTATTAAATCTGTATTAAATTAAATTAAAAGGCTTCAGTGAAAAAGTATTTAAGCACATTAAGCTTTACCTTAACAGGTAGAACGGCCCATTGTATCTGCAGCATACTTATTAAACAAGTTATTGGGGTTATAGCAGGCCGACTAAAAACATATCTTACAACTATTACTTTTTTCATTCAGACAATTAGTTTAACCAGTACATCAAGCAGATGTACAATACTGAGAATATAGGGATAAAACAAACTATAACACATTTTTGAAGTACTTTTTAGTTAATAGTATATCTTTTAAAAAAAATGAAAACAATTTAAAAAAAACTTTGTTTTGAGGAACCTTTAAGTATCCTTAAATTTACTTTTATTCCATAACAATTCTAAAATGTACATTTTTACTTAGTTAAATAACGAAACTATAAGTCATAAAACTAAAAATCACTTTTTTTTAAGTATTACCAAAGACCAAATTTTTTTTATACAATTATTTGTAAAATACCTGTTATCACTCAATCATTTATTAATTTTACTTAACTCGTCATTAATGAAACTATTAACACGTTCAGGTTCAGTATGTTTGCAACATAAGCAGGAAAGTTAGATCCTTAAAATCTTATTTTAACATCTGTAGCATAAAACATATTATTAATCTACAAAAAAAAAAGATATACCTAAAAAGCAACTTTAAGGTATTCCAAAGCTTAGAACTTCATTTTAAAACTAAAATTATTTATCTAAAAATCGGAGCCGATCTATAAATTGGAACGACTTCAGCATGTTTAGGAGATTTAGGAAACATTTAAAATTCTAAAAGTTCTTAATATTTTTTTTAAATTAGCAAAAACAGTTTTGAGAAATCGGTTAAAAAACATTTCAACCGATGTCTGAAAACATAATAATGTTATGTAATGAAGAATTTTTATGAAAACATTAAAATGTACAAAATATAAAATTATAGTATTTAGTACGTTACGGACCTAGTCGTGAACTTAAATTTAGAGAAACAGAATCACTTATGCTTGTTAAAAGAACTACTATTTATAAAAGTTGTAAAAAAAGAAACAAAACCATAATAGAAGTTTCTATGGTTTACCAGTTTTTTTTAAGTCGGTTAATACCAATATAAATGATTTTTTTTTAATATGAATATAAAAAACTAGTAAAACTAGCGAAGACTAAAAATATTTTACGCAAAAAACTTAGAGTTACTTGAGGTAATTTTTAATTTTTAATATACTTTAGATTAAAAACTTAAAGTAACAGCAAAATACACTTTCTGAAATTAACTTTAGCCAGATGCTTTTTGTAGATGTAAAAAAATCGCGTTCGCTCAAAAGAGATGAACAAAAATGATTAATACAGTCTAAGAAAGAAATAGAAAAATAATTACTAAAGTTAATTTATGTATAGATATGTAAATTGACCAGATCATAAAGCATCAACAATACCGGAAAGTAAAATATATTTAGAAAAATAAACTATCAAAATAAGAAATAAGCCCTAAGAAGTTCTTAAATTATATACTATCAACTAGAAGTAAATAGTTACAGACAAAAAATAAGAAAGAAAATAGAAATATGAAGAAATTGTTTTTTAAGCAACAATAATTTTTGGTTAGTTCGTAATAGGTTGAAAAAGCATGTGATGTACAACTTGATATTCGAAAGGTTCTTTTGTACACCAGTCTTTTGACCAATCTTTTTGAGCGCTTTTCTTTTATCATTCAATAAATAATATCAATGAACTGTTTTGAAAAGAGTAAAGTACTAGTTTTTATTATATGTATCTTATTTTCTAAATTAAAGGTAGCGCATAAGTTAAAAGTTTAGAAAAAAATAGTATCTGTGGAAGCTTTCCAAACAAAATTACATTTAACAAACGAAATAAATTGAAAAACTAAAACAGCCTTTTTGTACTAAAAAAAACGCTAGACTAATTTTTTTATACTGCAATTTTTTATTTATAAAAAAAAAACAAAGAAAAAAAAGCAGTTCTTTTGTAACATTTAGTTTTTATAATTACTACGAATTAAAAATCCTTTAACTTATGATAAATTGATTTTTAACATATTCCTTTAAAAAACTTGTAAAAAAAACTTCTTATTTTATTCTACTCTAATTAAACTTGTGAAGATTGTGTAACAAAACATTTAAATAAACATTTAAACAAAAGAACTTACCATCACAACGCTGTTATATTTCGTCACAATTTCCTTTATAAGTAAACATTAGCGTGTGTGCATTGAATAGATGTATTAAAAGTGAAGTAAAACATTTCTTGTTTTTATAGCTCTGTGATCTATGCTAAAATTAATTTAGAACTTTGAAATTTTAACAGTTTTTTTTTTTCAGCAAGTTATTATTTTTTTTACAGAAAGTTTAGTTAGATAAAAACAAATTTCTTTTATCGTGTCAAGCTAAAATTTTGATAAATATTTATCAAATTATTTTTTTTAAAGAAAAAAATCTTATTGAAATTTTTTTATAGTTCTTTGTTTTTGTAAAACTAAAAATCTAAATTTAAAGACAATACTTTACACATAGCAGCTAACATTTTTTTTACAAAATGCGACTTATTATGATTTATTTTAAATTTTTAAACTTATTAAGTACTTTAAATGTTTTTATATTGTGTTAGTGTAAAATATCAAAACAAAGTAAGATATTCATGAGCTGTCAAATCATTAAAATTAATGCAGTTTGCTCAAGACTTTTAGTAAATAAAGAAGTTTGATTTATTCTTAAAGTCAAACTCAAAATAATACAATTAAGCATTTACAAATAAACATCATGAATACTGTTTTCTTCATTAGCTAAATAAAATTTAAGTTTTTAAAAAATGAGCATGTTAGAACATCTAGACTTTAAAAGTATAGAACTATAATTTATTTTTTTCATAAAAATTCAAAAATTAGGCCTACAGTCTGTACAACTTCCTGTCCTTAAAAAACAACAAAACAACAAAATAAAAAACTTAGTTGTATATTCAAACTTTTATTTAAAATTAACTCCATTATATCAAAATGTAATAACTTTTGATCAATGTCTGCCATTTTGTACTCCAAAAATAACTTATATTGTTGTGTTTTGATTTTAGAAATTATCAAAATTTTGTCATTTTTATAAGCAATCTATTAACTTATTTTTTGAAAATCTCAGTTAAACTTTAAAGATTATTAAATAAAATGTATATTTTTGTATAAAATTTCTTAAAGTTAATGTTGTATTGTTTATTATATTTCTATTTTTGTTATGATATGTTATCATAACTTTTAGTTCATTAATTTTATTTACCAACCATTTTTATAAACGATAATATATTATAGTACTTTGTCTAAAGTACATATTTAAGGGCAAATATCTATGAATACATTTAATAGATTAACGAATTCTTTTAAAAACAAATGATTTAATAGTTTGTTAACAAAAGTTTTTTTTTAACATTGCTTAATTTTTTCACGTGTATTTATATATTTATAGATAAACTAGGAATTATTTTAAACTATACAATTCATTTAATGACGTAAAAAGAATGTTTAATTTTACAATAATCTAAAACAATTTACAAACTTTGAAATTTTCGAAAATTAGAACGCAAGATAATCTGTATAGTTTTCAGAAAAAAAAAAAAAACTTACAAAGTTATAGAAATGATACAAAAAATTTTTCGTTCTTAAACAACTAAACCGAAAACAAGGTAATTTCTTATATTCATTTATAATAATAACAAACAAAAACAGTACTTTTTTTTATTAAACTAACACATGTTTCTGTGTGTTAACAAGTTAACACACTTCAACGGAGCTCTGTAAAAAATAAATACTGTAAGGAAAGAATTGAAGCTATAGTAGGTACAAAAACAACATGTGATAGTTTAATAAAAACTAGTACTATTTAAATTTGTTATTGTTATATATTTCAGTGAACTTGTTTCGCTAGGATCTCTATTAGAAAATGGTTAACTTTAAACTTTGGGATAGTTATATTTTCATATTGATTTATGAATTCTAAAACTCTTTAAAAACTAAAATATCTTCTTTTTCGGCTCAAAAATTTCTTGTAAGTTTATTATTAGTAATTTTAATAAAAAGTTAATTACAACCAAAACTTATAAAACTATTAAATGTTAAGAAAAAGACGATTTTTTTTAGTAAATATATTTTTAATAAATGCTTGAAAATACTCGCAAAATTTATTTATTTTTTAAAACTTTATAAGATAAAAAATGGGGACTAAAGTTACTAAAATAAAGACAAGTGAGCCTTTGACTACGGAAGATTCAGAGCTTAATCTCGTTGGTAAGTTTTAAATAAACTTAGTTTTTAAAACATAAATATAACTCTAAGGTAAATTTAGACTTCTCGTAATTATCTTAACATTTATGGAAGAAACAAGTATTGAAAAGCAAAACAGATACTATTAAAAAGGTTACTAATCACCAAAAATCAAACTAGATCTTTTAGTATACAAAAAATTGAAAACTAAAAAGAATAGATGATTTTATAAATTTACAAGAAAAATTATCCGGTGATATTTAAGTAAATTTAAATTAATGAATAAGATATAAAAAAAAAGGTTTTATTTTACTGAAGAGAATTTTATATCTTATTTTATTCAATAAAAGCTAATTGTATTCAAATACAAGTCAGGAAGTAAATAAAAACTATTGCTAGACATAATAAGACTAGATATGGGTCAATGTGAAAAAAAAAACTTTGAATTTTACCGCAACTTCTTAAAAGTTATAACACAAAAGTAATAAGTTCAGGGTCTAAATAAATTTTGATAAAGAACGTTAAACAAGAAAGTTAATAGGTTTGTGTTAACATAAACACAGCAAATTACATCACCATTTTATTTTTGATAGGCTTTTTTTACAGAGAGCTTATTTTCAACTAAACTTAACTAGTTTTAGTTTTTAAGTCAGATTTCAGATGATAAATAAAATAGTTAAAACATATTATGATTCAAGCAGATTTCTCATAGTTGACAGTAGCAAACCAAATTACTTCATGCTCTACTAAAACTTAAAAAAAAAAACTTTTTAATTTTATTGTGAGTTTCAAAGAAAAACAAAAAAACATAAAAAATTTTTTTTTTTCTTTTTTGATTTTCTATTATAATCTCATAACATATCTACTAAACTACGAGTTTATGTAAAAAATTATTTAAAAGTTATTTTTTATCAGTGAAAGAAAAAGAAAATAAGATTAAAAATCTTAATAAAAAAGTTGATTTATTAGTAGAAGAAAACAAGAATTTAAAATCTCAAGTACAAAATTTAGAAAAGCAACTAGAATTAAAAGGAGATGTTACTGAATTTATGGAAAACTTTTCAGCAAACAGCCAAGTAAAGGTTTTTAATAAGTAAATTAAAAAAAGCTTATTAGAGTATTTAAGTTTTAACTATATAAATTATAAATTTTAAAGTTTCATTTGAGGAAAACTTATACTTTGTTTAGACTTCGTAAAAATTATTCTATAACTTTTTACTAACGGTTTTAAAATGATCTACCGGATCCTGCCAAATCCAATTCTAAAAAATAAATCAGAAACGAACTGCATCCAACTTTTGTGGATACGGTAAATGACAAACTTTAGCAAATAAACAAAAAAATTGCACTAGATACTCTGGAGTTTGTAATAAAGAGTAATAAAAAAGATTTTAGGTCTTAGGCGAGTTGTTTTACACTTACACTAGATATTCCGGCAAAATTTTTAGATATACATTAGATGTTAGGGGAAAATTGAAGGTAGGTGGAGGATTTGGACTAGGCCGGATCTTGACTTAAAAATGAGATCCGGATCCATCCGAATCTAAAAAAAAAAGAATCAAAATCTTGAACTGGTCCGAACCAAGTTTAAAAAATATATCCATATGCGATCAAATACAATTTTCAAAAGTTGATCCACAACTGGTCGGGTTTTAACTTTGTTGATCTGCAGGTAGTTTTAGCTACATATAGTTATAAACCAAAGGATATATTTACAATAATGCTATTTTTGTAATTTATATAATTTTAAACTAATACAGGTATTTCTTAACTTATAGTAGCAATTTCTTAGATATTTTCTTTTCATTTTTATTTAAGTAGTCAAAAAATACAAAAAGGCTATTAATATTGTATTTTAACTTTTAATTAAGTTATTTTTTTTATTTATTTCAAACTTATAAATTTATTAACGTATACTTAAGAGACAAATAGTCTAAAAATATCTAAAAACTTCTACTTTTTAAGAGCAATACTTTTTTATAAATTTGAGAGATTAAATTTTTAGTCCTAAAAGCTGTTTACGAAAGTATCCGTATGAAAATATTTATGCTGCTATTTTTTTATAACAGTGTAAGTAAAGCTAAAATGTCAAAAAGAAATTACTTAAGAATTCTTACTTAATTCTGTAATTAATAATCAGAAAGGCTTTATAGCTCACAAATAAACTATTAAATGAAATATGAACCAAAATATTTATTTCCAAAGCTATCGTCATTTATTTGATATTATCAATATAATTTTTTTTAGTTAATAATGTCTACATTTAAATTTTACCTACTCTGTTTTGTTTAGAATAAGTAAACTATTTTGTTAATAAAGTTTGTAGTTTAGCTGCTCTTCAAGAGATCTACTAGCTAGTTATCTGAGACAACAAAGCTAAAAAACAAACTACAATTTGAGTGTAAAGATAATAAAAGCGTTTAGAATATGTAAAGTTTTAAAGACCGTCTCAATTAAGTTCAAATGTTTTAGATATGATTATGTTTTCACAGAAATTATTAAAAAACTTCAAAATAATAGTAGCTTCTATAGTGGTTATCATTTAAAATAGATTTAATGTAAGTTGGAAATATTTTTGCTCTACTTAAATTTTTATATATAATCATTAGGGAGCATCTGTTTCCACTCAAAAATTAAATTTTTGTAGTAAAGCTTAGTTTAACTTTTTGTGTGTCGCAAATGAAATTAAAAACAACACAAAAATATAGCTTCCTAGCTTTTATCTCGGGTGAGCTATTTATATTTTTCTGAAAACAACCCTTATATAAGTTATATGGGATTTTAAAAATTCGATCATCAAGTTTTTGGCAAATTTTTTTTACATGTAGACGATTTGAAGAAAGTTTTAGGGGTTCAAAAACAACTTAAAAATAACGAAACATGACAGAAAAATCTAAAAAAGCCTCCATAGAACTTTCTTCAAATCGTTTTAATACATGTAGATTGTGTTTTTGTGATGATTGCTTACAATTTACATATGGGTTATTTTCATAAAATTTTAAAAAGCTCACCCGAGGTAAAAGTCAGAAAGTATATTTTTTTTGTGCTGTTTTTTTATAAGATTTGCCACGCATATTGGAGTTAAACTAAGTATAACTCCAAGGTCGGGGAAACAGATGCACCCTTATGATCACGCATAAAGTTGTCTTTGTTAGTAAACTTGCATTTTTAGAACGCGTTTAACAAACTGTTTCTTTGTTTGTCCTAAGTTGGATGTGATTTTATTCTTTTGACATATTAGTTTGTAAATGAAATTTTCGTAATGCCTTTTAGAACATGTTTCTTTTAAGCTGAAGTTTCTAGTAAAGTATGTACTTGTAAAAACTGGCTTGATGCAGATGTTTAGTTTCTACGTTCTGTATTTATAATAATTGTTAATAAAAATGAAAAATTCTCAGTCTCTATTTTTCGTTTGTAAATGATCGATGTTAGTGTGTTTTTGTTTATAACTTTTTAATTTTTATTATTATGTTTAATGTCAATGTTTAATTGAATGTTTAATTTAATGTTTAATTCAATTTAATGTCCTGGATATGACATTAAACTGTGTCCTGGTGGGTTTACTATCATTTCTAACCTAGGATCATTTCTAACTCGATAATTTCTAACCCAATCATTCCTAACCCGATAATTTATAACCCGATCATATCTAAGCTGATCACTTCTATTCTGATAACTTCTTACCCGATTATTTCTAAGCCGATCATATCTAACCCGATCACTTCTAACCTGATAACTTCTAACCCGATCATATCTAACCCGATCATTTCTAACTCGATCACCTTTAACCTGATCATTTCTAACCCGATTATTTCCAACTCGATCACCTCTAACCCAATCATTTCTAACCCAATATAACTCGATCATATCTAACCTGATCTTTTCTAACCCGATCATTTCCAACCCGATCACTTCTACTCGATAATTTCTAACTCGATATTTATTTACTTTTTACTGTTTCAAACTGTTTTACTAGTAAATTTTTTCAATGATTTTAATGCAGAAATCAGCAAAATAGTCTGAATCACACACTTCTACATCAAAATAGGGTTCTGGGCCACTTTTGTTAAATTTATTTAGAACATACCAGAATGCCAGAATTAAAACCAACAACAAAATTTCAGCAATGAATTTTTTTATGTTCAAACATCAACCTACTACACACATCCTTACTTTTAGAGTTAGGTTCTGCACATTTGTGCAACCGTTTGGTATTTCATTGCTTTTTTTTTCATTTGTTTTTATTGCTTTGCCAAAGCATAATCGATACAATTAAAATGAACATTACCAGAATTAAGGTACAGACAAATGTAAAAAAAAAAATCAATGTTTAAATGCACTGACTAACAAAATTTAAAACCTAAAGTCCAAAGCGCATTAACAATACAGGTCAAATAAATATCTATCGAAAACATTTAGAATGATTTGTTATTTACAAAAGAAAGGCGCTGCTAAATATAGAATGAACAAAATCCTAAATATTAGATCAATGGTTTATAAGTAAAAAACTGGTTAAATTACTGATATGTTCTACTAATGCAAAATTTATTTTAATCAAGTTAACTTAAATCAAAGTTGATCAACTTTTTCGCAAAGATTAGTTTTGTTCAGAAGCTAACTCCACAATTAAACTGAACGATAAAAAAATAATTATTTGTCAAACATCATTGTAATTATGACTTCATTCATTTTTTGTTTTTATTTCTTAGTAATTATTTGTTTTGATAAGGATCAAAATGGATTATAGATTCACGGTAGATCATTAGTTTTAAAAATCATTAAGAAAAATCTAAGTATTTTGTATTCTAAACAATAAATTTTTAAGTTTTATTAGTCTTCAATGTAAGAAATACAAGAAATATTGCAGCGGTTAGAAAAAAATTTTGTATTTTTTTGAAGAGGTTCTAGATGGTTAATATATATTATTTAAGCAGAGTACCAGATTGACTTGTTGTATTCAAACATTCAGACAATTTGGTAAACGTAATTAGTATGGTGGTTTCATTTTAAATTTTCATCATTAAAATTCTAAGATCTTTAAAAAAGAGCTTATATTGTTTAATACAAAGTCAAAAGTAGAGGCAGACATTTATATTGAATATTTAGAACTTGTCATTTACTAGGACTTAAATTCAACTTTGTTTCTTTTAGCTAATGGTAAATTATATCTTAAGACTTTTTAGATTGAATTAGTATAGCTAAAATTTTTGTGTTGTCTGCAAAGAGATAAATTTTGCTACTAACATTAATTTAATTTATTATCATTTAAGTTGAATAAATTATATATAAGAGTAGGCCAATAACCATTCATTGAGGCACTCCACTACAATAAATAAGAATTCTATTAGTTTGTTACCCATTACTACTTTTTGGTTTCTATCGTGAATAAATTCTTTGAACCGTCTTAACAGACTGTTATAAATTTTGTTTTGCGAAAATTTTTTAACAAACTAAAAATAAAAGATATATTCGAAAGCTTATGCGTAAAAATTACTTGAGTAGACTTATTGCTAAAAAAAGACACCAACCATGAGTAAAACTTTTGCGGTTTGTTACATGAAATAACTGTTTTACGAGTTATATTTAGTTCGGTTATATCTAAAAATGAATATTTTCAATTAAATAAAACAGTTTAGTTTGGTCTGCTGTTTCGTTAAATTCCAACATCTAAACAGGTCTGTGCAATTTTTAGAACAATATAAGGAAGTTTTTTTTTTTGAAACGGAAAACTAATATGACTTCATCTGACCGTCTAGCTTTTACTTAACTGATAGATTCCATCTTAAACCTAGAGCAAAACGTCACTGAAACTTAACAAACTTGTTTATTTATATAACAAGTCCGAAGCTAATCAAATCTCGTCTAGTTAGTCTTCTTTAAAAAGTTTATCTAATATTCGAAATGTTTAAACAACGACTTTGATTAGTACTTACAATATATTGTTTTTTACATTTACTTTATTAGAAAATCTGAAACAACGAAAGCACAAACAAAATATTAACGAAAAAACGAAATTTGAAAAAATAATGAATTACTTTTAGCTAAATTAAGTATAATTACGAGCACTAATTTAAGTTGTAATAAAAACTTTTTGGATAACATATAAACTTATGTAAAAGTTTTAAAGAAGATTAACTAAAAGAGATTTAATTATCCTCGGACTTTTTATAAAAATAAACAAGTCTGTTTAAGTTTTAATGACTTTTTTTTTGCTTTAGGACTACGTAGGAATTTTATTAATTATTAATTAAATTCAAGACAGTCAATCGATGTAACATACTTTTTCGGTTTGTTAAATGACATAACTGTTTTATTTGCTAGGTTATATCTAAAAGCTTTTTTTTTCACTTTATATAATAAATTTATTTATTTTCTTCTAACATTTATTTATTTTCCATTATCTTAATAGGGGTATGGAAGTTCTAAAACAATTTGTATAAACTTTTAAGATGTTACTGAAAACTAAACGACTATTAAACAGTAAAATATTAGTCAACAATAATACAACGTTTACGCCAGACTTACAATGTAGTTTATAGACTGTATGATTATTGTATCTCAATATTACATTTGTAAAGGTTTTCTTTTTAAAATTTACTTTTGTTAAGATTATTCTAGCTACGTAAGTAACAAGAAGATCCAACTTAGATATAGTTATAACTGCTTACTTTAAAAATCCTACAAAGAAGAATTGAAAATGTTGTCAAACAATTTAGTAAATTGTCTATTAAAGTAGATTGAAAAATTAAAAAATATGAATTAGTTATAACTAATTAAAAGTTTGTTCAGTTAATACTAATTCATGCTAAAATTATATTTTACGTAACACAATAAAATAATTGCATTTTAAACTAAAAATTAAAAATTACTTTATTATTTTAATAACTTTGTAAGACTAGTTTGTTTTCTAATTAAATCCAAATTTAAAAATAAAAATAAACAAATTTTACCGGTTGGGTTAAAAACGATCGGGTTAGAAATAATCGGGTTTAAAATGACCTGGTTAGAAATGATAGCGGGTTAGAAATGATCGGCTCCCATCCTGGTGTATGACTTGATAACCGAAAGATTTTTTCGTACATCAGGACTTGGACCAAATATTTCGAGCGTTCAATAAACAAAATATACGATTATTATTTATAAACTTACTTGTCCAAAGGATAACGAAAAATCATACACAGGAGTAGTATACAGACAGTTTTTAGGAAATTCTTAAAATCATAAGTTTACTGACAAAAACAGCACTGTGGACAGTTATATTAAAAAATGTACTATATGCCAAAAATTCTTATTTAAATAACCAGGTCTAGTTATAGATTTAATAGTCTGAGATATAAATTTATAGTCTCGCTAAAAAAACATATACAAATATAAAGATAAAAAAATATATGTACAAATCTATGTCACAGTAAATTTTTGGTTGAATAGAAAAATAGTCGGAATACTTGCTTAATGGTTTTTTAATAACATGAAGTAGTTATTTAATTCAGTTAAAAGTTATGTAGTGTTTATGTATCATTTCTATGCTTCAGGTTTTTCTGAAAATTTATTTAACAAAAAAGTAAACTATGTCTTTTTACCTATACACCAGGGGCGTCGCGTGGGGTGTTGCACTGCCGCATTGCACCACTTTCAAATTTTGTAAGAAAAAATAAAGTATCTATAACGTTTTAGTTATTTTCTAGAACAAAATCTCTTATAAAACTCCAATTTAAAGAACGACCATTTTGCTCACTACACTGCCGCAAACTCTTAGCTGACTGCCGCAAATGAACTAAAAAAAAAAATCTTCAAGAATTACCGCTAAATCAATATCTTGCAGTAAGTAAGCTTAACTGAAAATTGCTTAAAACAGTACAGGCTTAAGTATCATTCCACAAGCGATTGCAAACAAATCATGAAAATAAAGCTAAGTAGAGACAACTTGAGAAGAAGCAACTCGAGCAGGGACAACTCGAGCAGAAGCATTTCGAGCGGAGACAACTCGAGTAAGGCAGAGGCAACTCGAGCAGGGGCAAACTGAGTAAAAGCAACTCAAGCAGAGGCAACTCGGCAGGGACAACTGGAGTAGGGGCAATTAAAGGACTGGTAACTCGGATTTTTTTTTCTGCACCACCTAAGAAAAATACCACGCGACGCCACTGCTGTACACTAAGATAATATCATGTAGAGGATGTTTTTTAAGCAGGTAGGTGACGTCGTATGGGATGCTGAGCAAAAAAAAACTACTATATTTCAATTTAAAATCATTTTGAAACTATATGATAAACTGGGTTGTTAGTATTTAAAAAACAAACCAAGTAAACCTTATGTTTAAGTTAGATAATTTTTTAAACATACTTTATTCTTGTTTTGTCACGTTAAAAAAGGGTAAACATTTTTCTAATGTATGTGAAGCTTGCAGATTAAGTTTGAAAAATTTAACGATTTATGGACTTTTTTATTTTTAAGTTTTTATTTTGCTACAATGCCAGTTTTTCTTAACTTTAAATCTTTTTTTTTCGTGTAATCAAAGTTTGGATGGCCCTGCTTAACGAAAGAAATAGCAATTTTTATAAGTAGCAAACTTCAAAAAAAAAAACTATATATAAATTATGCATAGTATCAAGTCATAACTTTAGGTAGTAGTTCACGTTAGTGGCGACACGTAGTATTTTATAGGGGTTGTGGAAAACTTGCAAGTATTTACAAAAAACCCCTTAGTTTATTATTTCATAAAACTAATTTATTAAGTTAATAATACTACAGTTCAGACAAATCGTTTGTAAACAAAAGTTTATATAAATAATAAATTCAAGAGTTTTAATACTTCAATGTTTCTTTTAATTTATTTAGGTGGAGCATATTCGCTTATGCTTCACCTCACGCGATGCCATGATTCACGTCAAAAATTTTGTTTCATGCAAGGCTTAAAGGTTTGAGCTTAATAAAAAAGTAGCTTTTTTACAAACATTAACTTTAGTGACAATAATTAAACGTGCTGCAGAGTACAAACAGTTATTATGTACTGGATCTTTGTAACAAAACCATCAATTTTTTCTTAAAGGTAAAATTAATTAGTATTTGTGGTTAAAAGTCACCTAAATAATATTAAAAAAATTAGTACTATTTAAATAGTATTTAATTGCTGTATATAAAAACTTCTCAAACTCTACTCAACTTTAGACTTTCTTCTAAGCTCTTTGCAAAAAATTCTTTTTTGCTAAAAAGTGTCTGCTATTTAGTTGAAATAAATGAACAGTTTAGAAATTTTGCTAACTTATGCTGTGAAGAGTTGATCATGGATAAAATTGGTCTTAGTGAGATTGTTTTCTTATGAATCTTATTCAAATGTTTAGGTTTAGTTGACGAATTTCACAACACTGATAAACTAAAAAATAATATAGTCAAGTTCTTAAAACATTTGGTTTTAACAAAGGAAATGAGCCAAGAGATTTTTGAGTTTACTAAACGGGTTGGATTAATCAGAAATAGGATTTAAAGTCTTCCAAAAATTTATAAGAAAACAATCCCACTGAGACCAATTTTGTTCATGATCAACTCTCCGCAGCACAAATTAGCAACATTTCTAAATTTTCTACTTGAACCTGTTTTAGAATACTATTCTGATTATTAAGAATTCATTTACCTTTGTTGGAAAAATTTGCTGATAACGTATTTATGGCCTCGTTTGACGTCAAAAGGTTGTTCACAAACGTCCCGTAAAAGAGATAATTGATATTTGCACACAAAAGTTGTATGAACTTGAGAATCCTTCTTTTAGTAAAGAAATTTTTGTTAAATTGCTAAAGATAGCCACTAGTGATGTAAGGTGCTTTTTCAATAATGTCATGTTCACACAACATTATGGTGTCGCTATGTGATCTCCTTTAGGACCTACCTTAGCCAATACTTTTATTGGCTTCTTAGAGTCAAAAATCATCTCTCAGGTTCAAGATAGAATCCATTACTTTAGGTATGTGGATGATTGTTTCGTTAAAGCCAAAAATAAACAGGAATTGGATAATTTCTACAAGTTACCAAATGAACAGCATAATTTAATTAAGTTTACCATTGAAAAAGATCAGAACAATGAGTTATCCTACCTTGATGTACTGGTCAAAAAACAAAATACTGAATTTGTGACTACTTTTTTCAGAAAAGAAACTATTACAGGTAATTATCTGACTTTTCAGCCACATTGTGGTCTGAAACGAAAGGTCAATCTAATCAGGACACTGTGTCATCGTGCACATTTAATTTGTGTACTTGAATTCTTTGAAGAAGAAATTAATTAAGACCTTGTTGTATAGGAATAGATATACTCCTGAATTAGTAAGTAGAACTATTAAATCTCACCTAAACTGTTAAAAAAGAGATAAGGAAGTTGGAACAGAAAAGTGTGTAATCACTTTGAAAATTCCATGCATAAACAACAGATCTGCTTATTCAAAGAAGAATATTAAGCAATAATAATTTCTACTTTTTCAGCAGCAAAACGCAGAATAGTTTTTATCTCAAGTCCTATGTTGGCTCCTGAAGGCAAAGAAAAGATACTCACATATAATATAAGCATGGTTATATACCAATACAAATGCTATTGCGACAATAGTTATATCGGTCTTACTTCTAGATAGCTGAATAAAAAGTCACAGAACACATACCTGCTTTGCTTTGATAAGTTTATATAGATTATAGTTAAAGAAAAAAAAAAGAATTCTAACAAAATTATGAATGCAATAAAAACGATCTGCTATTACTGAAAAATTTGTGAACAATCAGAGTTGTGCTGAAAATTTCAATTTGGAGAGATTAAAAATAATTAAAAGTTGTTATAACGTGTTTGACTTAGTTAAAATGGAATCTATATGTATTTTAAATAGAAAACCTACTTTTTGTAGGCAAAAAGAATTTAACTAAAGTGTTGTTTTATTTACTTGATACTCTTTTTAGTGTTTATATGTTTGTATTTGATCAGCTTTAATAATAAGTATTTTGATTAGTTTTTTGTAATTGACTTTGTATTTAATCATTTTTTGTTTATGATGATTACTACTGTTATTATATAAGTTAAATTTATCTTTAATTTGTTGCTATGTATCCACTAATGAAAATAGAGTGAAATATCTTTTAATTTTTGTTAGTTTTTAACGTTTACGATTATGTATAAAAATCCTGTAAACGTTGAAACCAAAAACTTATTAGTTTATGATCTACGTTTCGCTTTGATGAACAAGAATTTGTTACTCTTTTTTAACTGTACATGACTTTTATACTGAATTTTTGCAGACGTTATAAAAACTTTAGCTAAAAATGTCTTCTAAATACTAGCGAATTTACATTTTATAGATAACTTTTTTTAATGTTTCAAGAAAGGTTTGTTAAGTACTTAAAAAGTGGTCTACCGAATTCAGCCGGATCCTGATATTTTTTTCAATTTAAAATCCGGTCGGATCCAGATAGGTTTTTCAAAGTAAGATCCAGCCGGATCCGGATATCTCCAAAAAGCTTATATCCGGCCTAATTCGGATCCGGATTATTTTTCAAAGTAAGATTCTATCAAATACATTAATTGTCCTGGACCAGACGTTAAAAGGTATCCGTGGTGAGCGACGCGATAACCGAAAGGTTTTTTTCGTGCACCAGGCCCATAGGACCAAATATTTTGAGAACTTTTTTTCGTTCAATAAACTATATTATCAAACTATTGACAATAGTTTGATAATATAGTTTATTCTGACGTTTAAACTGTAAGACACAATAACCAAAATGATTTTTTTTTCAACTGTTAAGACGCTAAAGAGCGGTAAAGACTTTTACACTCTAGAGTTTTCTAAACTATAAAATAATAACTTAGGTATAAAAAGTAGTGATGTACCGATTCCACAAACTTCAGATCCGGCCTGATCCGAATACGAACATTATTTTAAATTAAGATCCAACCGTTCCCTGATCCGGATATATTTTCAAAACTTTTTAAATTGGGATTCCGAATTCGAAAAGGCATTATCAGACCGGATCCGAATCCGGATACTCGGATCCCGTAGATCTATAACTTTATTGCTGTTTTTTGGTCATATAGAGGTAAATTTCAAATATTGTAAACAATAAAAAATGAATAAACTTTAGACTTGTACTAGAGTTATTTTTACTTGTACTACAGTTATAAAAAAATTTGTACCACAGTTATTTTTTCATTTAGAAAGAACATGAGTTAAAAGATAATGAAAATAGAAATATACCTTTGGTTGGTGATCGTGTAGTCTCAATGTGGTCAAGTAGTCAATGGCAATACTTTACTGGTAAAATTAAAAGTCTTATCAGTCTCTAAGAAATTAAAAGAAGATAAATAGCCAAGACAAAATAATTATTCATAACTGTAATGCAAAACTACAAACTGTTTAAAAATATTTTTTAATACTCTATATATTTTATAAATAAAACTACCTGATTTAGTTTAAGTACAAATAAGACTATAAACGAAACTGCAATATGTGATGATACAGAAGTTTTTTATAGATACTTTATAATCTTAAAGTGTTTACTTAAATATTTACAGAACTTGTAACTATTTTGTTTACGAAGTAATAAATAATGAACTTCACCACACAATAGCAACAACAACAGCATCCGACACAACCTATCATTAACAAGTAATGAACTTAACCAAACGACCAACAACTACAGCACCGAGACATATTAGTCTATATAGTCTATACGTTGTCTCGGATGCTGTTGTTATTGGTCGTGTGGTGAAGTTCATTAATTATTATTGATTGCGCGAAATATCTCAACTTTGTTGATGATGGCCGAAATAAATAGTGGTTCTTTTAGAGCAAAAAATATTTATTATTCTTTACTTACACAGTATATTTTTAGGATTCAAAACAATTTTTATTAACAGAGCGAGAGTTTAAGCTTTAAAAAAGTAAAATCAAACTTTTATATGCTCATAAGTACATGTTTCTAAAATGAAACAAGCATATAAAAATAGTTTTATTACGGTAAGTTAACTAAGTAAACAGTTTAAATACTAGGAGTGGACATTTTTTCTAGTTGGCGGGGTAGATTCGTCACGAAAAATATTATACCAACCGGACTTATTTAAAAAAAGTAGTTTTGAATATTTGTACAATAAAAACTAGAAAGGTCTACTAAAGTAAAACCTAAAAAAAATTTAGTAAAAACTACTGTTTACTAAAGATCAAACTAAAAACACATTGCAAAACACTTGTTGTTCAAACGTTCAATTTGATTAGCACAAGATATTTTCAAGCTGAAAAAGACTTTGCACATCAAAGATTTATGTTTGTAAGCACATTTACCTCTTTATTAAGTTGTTTTATGCTCTAGTTTTAATTAAAAATTATCTTTAAGTTAGATTTACTATATTTTAAAGATTAAATTATAAAAAAATAGTGAACTATTTTTATTTACATAATCTTTTTTAGCACCTAATGAATATATGAAACTTTATGTTTTTACATTATTTTATTTACAGCAAAGGTAGTTGATTTTGACAAAGAGTCTTTAAAGTATACAATAGACTGGGATGATGGAGATCCAACAGGGAGAATAGTTGACTATTACAACTTAGCTCTAGACAGAATTCCCGGTGCAGACTCAATAGGTGTAAATTCAGAAGTTTTGTTTCATCAGGGAAAGTTTGTTTTGCAATAAAAAGAAATTAAAAAATTATTTAAAATACTTTAAAACTAGAGATTGAAAAAAAAAACGGTTATACAAGCTTTTCTATACAAGTATTTTTAGTGTTCTTTAAACGTTTATCAGTTTAATTTTTACTGTAACTTTCAGATACAAATCAACTCAAATAGCAGGAGTCAATAGAAGTGCAGGACTAAGATGGCATCAAGGTGTTATTGACAAAGTAACAACGGATTCAAATGGAACCAAAATGTACTCTGGAAGACATAGCAAAGGAGCTAATGAAGGAAAGTGGATTACTTATAAAGTAAAAACACAAATCAGTAAAACACAACTAAGCGTTGTAGTTTTTGTACAGCGTATAAGTTAAAGAAACTGTACTTGTATATTTAAGATTTGTAGTAAATAAGAAAAAAAAAAAAACAACTGAAATACAAAAGTTTTTTTGCATAAAAAAATTAGTTTTTAGAATTACTAAAAAAACTAAATATATTGCTGCTTTAACAAAAATAAAAAACTTTAAAGTTAGTTTATAAGTCTTAATCATAATTTAAATTAAATTATCGATTATAAAATTAAATATTCATAAAAGTAAAATAGTCATTTTATATATCAATAGGACTACAGCTATGTTTTCACCAATTATCGTATACAAGATTTTCGGCTACCTCCTAATGTGTTCGATGTATTATCTATAAAAGGTTTATGCTGGAAAGTTATAAATAGTATATCAAACAAAGTATTTGTACTCTTAAAATATTTTATTTTAACTAAAAAATAAATCTGATTAGCTTCTTCAATATTTTTCTTAAATTTTAGATTTTTTAGATTAACTGAAAAACGATGTAACGATAGAAATTATTTCTTTTTTATTGACAAACTACATTACATAATACACTAGACGATGGAAACGAAGCAGTTGAGCCTGAATACGATGTTTATATGTCATATACAAAAATAAATTCTCCGCATGCTATTAAGAACGAAGAAGTAGCTAAAGAGGATCTACCACCTTCATACGAAGAAGCTGTTTTAAAAAATTTATGTGATCCTCGAGACATAGCAGAAAATCTAATAGCAAAGGTGTAAAATTAAAAAAATGAACTTTAAATTTTTATAAAAATAATCAGTTTTAATTCTTTAAGTTTTAAATACTTAGTATTTTTAATTTGAACTTTAAAAATTTCTGTCGTAAGTAATTATCGTTTTTATATAAGATTTTTAACTAGGCTGACTTATAAGTTTTTTAGGGAATCAAAGTGTGCATAGTTGAGGATGAAAGCTATTTAAAAATTGTAATTTCGTTAAAGCGTTCGAAAGTTTTTATTGCATGTTTGAGTGATGAGTACGCAAACAACAACAGATGTCGAATGGAGTTTCAGTATGCTAAAAAGACTATGAATATTCCTGTTAAGTTTTGTTAAGAGATATTTTAAGCAAAAATGAAGAAAATGATTAACTTTTTATTAAAACTTTATGTTAGTACACGTTTAAACTATTCTTAACAGAAAAAAGGGCTGAATACTTAGTTTGCTTCACTCATATAAATAAAATACAACTACTATATAAATACTGTAAGCACTAGACTGCATCGCACTACCATTTCAACAGTTTCCAAGACATTCTATGAATTTTTAAGACTCATCAGGTTAACAAACGTAGTCGCGGTAAGATAGCCGAAGTTTCGCAATTAATTAATTGATCAAACAAGCGTAAACTATGTTCTTACATTGAAACTGTTTTAGACATAGAGTTGTGTCTTAGACGTTTATTTGTAAAATTTTTAGTTATGTCGAATTTTCCGACTGTACCCATAAACAAATCCTTTAGTGCCTAGGTACTTAATCCTGCTATAGACTAAAATAGTGGTTATTCACGATTATGTCTGCCTGTTGGTTACATAACAGTTCAAATTCAGACAATTTTAGTTCTTTTAAACTTTAAAAGGGGCCATATACTATAATATAACTTGAAAAAAAAAGAACCAAAAATCCCACCTACTAAAGATTAAGAGTTAAAAAAAAAGAATCGATAAAAAGATCTCAACTTTTATGAAAATAACCAAAATATTACTTTTATACATTAATACTGCAAAAGTTTAATTTTATAATAAAAAAAAAAACATTAACGTATTTTTATAATAAACAAAAATCCTTTTTTTATAATATTTTTATCACTAACTACATTTAACTTTTACTTAAACCTTTAAAAACTTAAGTTTTTTTAAAACTTTTAAGATTTGCTAAGTTCTTTAAATTAAAAGAAAAAAAACTTAACTCATTGATATTTGAAAGTAAGTTAAAGAGCTTGAAAGTATAAATAAATAGAGCTTAACTATTACTGCAAAGAAGTACATGTTAAATATTACACGTTTAAAAAATGTTTTTGGTCACTATAATTGTTATAAATATAAATTAACTTGCTAAAAACTACAGAAAATATTTGTTAAATAATATATTTATTTTTATAATAAAAAACTGATTTAGATATTGTACTAAAACTTGAATAATGATGTTCACATTTAGTTATAAATTATTTTAAAATAAGCTATAAATTTATTTTTGAATAGTTGGTGCAGGAGTATAAAAGCAAAATTTTTAGATAAAATGCAATTAAAATAAGTTTAATTTTCTTACAATAATAATTTTTCAATTATCGAATTAAAAGAATAAATATTCAATCTCCGACACTATATAATTGCAGTAAAAAATAAAGTCAGTTTTGTTTAATTCTTTTTTCTCGTAGTTTTACAAAAATTTGTAAAAAAAATACTGAACTATAACAGCTAACAAATTAAAACAAAAGGAAAATTTATACCTTTTCAAGTTTACAATTAAAGTTTTAAAATGTCAACATGTAATTCTAAGATGTTTAAAAACTACATTTGGATAAGAAATAAGAAAAATAAGTTACTATGCCATCAACTCAAAAGTAGCTCATTTAAGTCTAAGGTTAAATCGAACAGTTTTGAATACTATCCTTGATCCGATAGCTACTTTATTCCATCTTTAAATATTTTATGCTTAAAACAGAAAAAAAAATCAGAGTTTGTAATCAAATGTTTAAAAAGCAGACTATTAAACAAGATAAATATTTTAAACATTTAAAAGTTATGTTTAGTTAAAACTAGTAAAACAAGTAGTTTCCGTTTTTATAATTGCTTTAATTATAATTAGTAACTTGTATAACATTTAAGGTAATTCCTATTGTTGTTGGAACTAATTCTTTTCAATGGCAGATGACAGTAGTAGGTTTATTGATAGCTGGTGACTTATACATTCATTTTAAAAATAAACAAGTAGAAGAAGCTAAAATGACAGAATTATGTTGTACACTTCAAACACAGTTGCCAAAATTAAAAATAACTAATGTGCAACATACTGCTACAGGAGATGCTCGAATGCAATTAAACACTGATCCAAACGAAACTATTGTTGGTTAGAAAAGCATAAAACCTTAAAGCGTGCTTAAGTTAAAAATTTGCATAATTAGGAAGAAAAATAAAATATTTTACGTTACATAAAAATCTAGGAGTTTATTGTAATAAGTGATCTTCTGGATCTTTTTAAAAGTAATATCCGGAAGCGTAATCCCAGATAATTAAAAAACTATTAATGCTAAATTAGTTATAGAGCTTATAGCTTTTATTATTCTTTTTTTTTACCAAATAATTAAACAAAGTTAAATGAAAAGTTTTTGAGTTTTTGATTTTACATTCACTCATCAGTTGTAGAAAAGCAGTGGACAGCATATGGCCTGCAGGTAAGATCCGACTCGCGGCTAATGTTAGTTATGGAAATTTAAATAAATACAAAAAGGTTTTACAATTTACAAGTATGATATAAATCAATCTTAAATTAAACTTTAATGCTAATTTCTTAATTGTATTATTACAATTTTGTCAATTGAAAAATAAATTTTCTTTTTTGATAGAGTTAAAAAAAAAGTAAAGCGACACGCGAAAATATATGTCTAGTATATTTGATTATGATCAAAACACTCCAAATATAGCCCGCTAATTAGAAAATTTGATTGATCCTAAAAAAAAAAGTCTATATACAAAGTTTAATTGATTTAAAATTGAAAAAGTAAGCAAAAGCAGTGTCAGAAAGTTTTATTCATAACTAAAAAGCTGTCATAAATGAAAGTGTAAAGAATTTGTACAAAGCATAAATTAAAACATATACAAGTATTTTGTAAAGACTAGTCATTTTGCTCCAAATAGTTTATTCTTATTGTTTTGTCGTTTTCATTTATGGAGTAAATATTGTAAAATAAAATATTGTTTAGTTATAAAATATAGAAATACATTCAACAAAATTATATTTTACTTCAATGATAATCAATAAACTGATAGGATTTTTATAAGCAAAACAGTTTTAGAAGTTTTATATTCAGTAATATTTTTTACGTAATAGTTTCACTTAAAAAAAATTTGATTTAGAACATGAGTTTTTTCACCAATTTTAAACCTAGCTTTTATTCAAAACCTTATCACTTAAAAAAGAAAACAACTGAAAAGTATCACACGAAGTAGTGTTTAAGATTTTTTTTGTAAAATCAATTATCTGTTATTTAAAATACAAGTAAAATAATTTTGTTTTATTAATTGAGATTTTAACAACCAAAATATGTACAGTTATATTTATTAAGACTATTAAAAAAATAATCAAAAAAAGTGTAATTCTAAAAATAGTTTATGTTTTATAGTGAAGTTTTAATGATAAATAAATTTCAGTTTGTTTAATGTAAACATTTTTAGTAGAAGTTGCTATAAATAAAATTACTTATTAGGTCAGAAGATAGAGGATAATAAAGCTGAAATGTTCTTCAGTTATTGTTGGTCTAACTCTGTTGACGCTTTTGATAAAAAGCAAGTTGAAGTGCTTAAAGGAAACAGATGGAACGATCCACGCACAATATTAAAAAAGTTATCAGTATCGACAGGTATGCACAGTTGGATGGACGTTGATAAATTGAGGGGAGCGGATGAAATGGGACTGGTATGTATTCTACTTACTTTTTTTAAATTAAAAAGTTCAACTAAATATAAAAATGTTAAATATAACATTGAAAAATCAAATTACTCATAACGATTTTTATAAATGTTTTTAGCTTAGGTAACAAATAATATTAATGAAACTATACCAAAAAATATTAGGGTAAATAAATATTTTGGTCTACTAGTTATTAAGAAGTTAGATACAATTAAACAATGCGAAAACTTAATCATTGTTAAGAGTTAAGTTAAAAAAAGACAATTATGTTAAAAACTTTGTAGTAAAGTTTAAAGTGGGTATGAATTTTTACAAAAACGTAACTCTTACTATTGCACGGCAGTAATCCTAATGCTGAAACTTTTAACTTTAAAGATTTAAAAATAATTTATAACTGAAACAATTCTAAAAAAATTAAAAACTTTTTAGCTAAATGATTGAAAATAATTGTTGTACCGAAATATTGCTAGTTTTATGAAAATAATTCAATCCTTTGAAAAAAAGTACAATAAAATCTTTTACAAAGGTATTTTTATTATCGTAGTATAGTAAAGTTTTGATGTTATAGTTTTTATGAGTTTCAACCATTAAAAAACAAAGCTCATGTAAATGATCTTCTATTACAAATATTTAGTTTTAGTTTAAAGCAGGCTTTCCTAATTTTTTTTCATAAGGCCCCATTCGAAGAAACTTCGAAGAAAAGCCCTCCGACAAGATTTCTCGAAAAATTACCATTAGATACCCCTAAAACATTTTTTTTTGCTCTTCACCATCAACTCTAGAATATCTAGCGTAAGTTTCAAATTATGGCTCTCCTTTGTCCCTTTTGCTTTTTATGGTCCCTAAATTTTTGTAATGGTGTAAAGGCCCCAAGGGGTCTTATGGCTGACTTTGGAAAACCCTGGTTTAAAGCGTTATTAAAACGTTATATGTTTTTTCTTTACTCTCACACTTTATTTAAAATATGTTGAAACTGAAACTTTTTAAAGGAAGTGATCTATAAAAAGAAGATATTTATTAGATCATTTTCCGTTGGAACAGTTGTAGTTTTAAATATGTGTTATGCTGTTAATAAAAATTTAATGATCCTTCTATTTTTTATTGGAATGATAAAAAAAGACGCTTAAAATATTTGGTCTAAGAATCTGGTGCACGAAGATACTTTCGGTTATCGAGTCGCACACCACTTGGATACCTTTTAATGTCTTGTCCAGGACAATGAACAAGACGTTAAATAAAGTTTAAGTTTAACATTTAAATAAGAATATATAATTAAATTTTGGTTATAGTTTATACCAGTGGTTACCAAAAAGTGCTAAAAATTTATTTAGGGATGTATCGTGTTAAATAAAAAAGTTTTTTTTATTTAACAAAAAAATCTACAAATTTATTAGTATTCGTTATATTGCCTAAAGTACTTTCAAATTCTTCTTCAGTAGGCAATTAGAACTGATTAATTCAAAATTTTCTTGCATATAAAAAAAAAAAAAAAGGATATTATTACGTAACTATGAATCAAGTTTTAAGGTAAACTTTGTTTTAAAAGCCTGTCTTTTAAAAGTTTTTCAAATAGTAAATCTTATTAATATCTCTAGTTTAAACTCGCAAAAACTAAATGAAATAAAATAAAAAAATATGAGATAAAATCAAATCAAAGACAAAGGACTAAATTAAATTAAATTGTTAAACTTTGATGTGTTTTATTTAATGATTTAATGTTTTATAATACTTTAAAATGTAAAATCAAAATAAAAATAGTAATAAAAATAGTAATCGAGCATATTGTTGGTTGAAGTTAAAAAACCAAAAATAAATAGAGTAAATAATCATAATAAATAAGTCGATAAAAGTAGTATTGCGTAATACCTTAACTTCTTAAGATATTTAGAAATGTATAATCAAAAAACTTTATAAACATTAAAACATGTTAAATAATAGTAACCTAGTCAATTATCTGTAAAGTGGTAATATAGTTTTGTTTATATTTATTGTTGCTTCGAGTTTATTGATCCATTTACTTTCTAAAAAATCTAAGTCTGAATAATTTTTAGTGGTGTCTACAAAGATAATTGAAAAAGCTTCTTTTAAATCTTTTTTTGATGTTTTTGTTTTTTGGCGTAATGTATTTTAAGTGCTGCTCTATCACTAACATCATCTGTGATTGTACTCTTCCAGATGTGTCTGTGAGAGCACCATCTTTGCGAAAAGGACGTGATTGTCTGGCCGACATAGAACTCTTCGCATTCACTACATTTCGCCGCATATATCCCAAAATTTTTGCAATTTAAGTTTTTTTTCAACTTTATCGTTTTTCTGTTTTTTAATTTTACTAAGCTTGTTTTCTTTACCATTGTATCTTTGCAAAGCAAACATTTACCACAAGGGGATGAAATTCCTTCTTCATTATTAACTTCATGAGCTAATTTCTTGTAGTTAGTTAGTAAAGTTGCAATAGTCTGCGGTCGTTTGTATGTTATCATCACGTTTTGATTCAATTGTTTTTCTCTTTCTGTTAATTTAAGCAAGTTTAGATGTTTTGGGATGTTGTTTTTGGGTTTGAATTTAAGCAAGTTTTGGGATGTATGAAATTTTTGGAGTACAATAAATCTGTTTTAGGGTGCATCAAAATTATTCTAAAATTTAAAACTTACGCTAGATTTTCTAGAGTACTTGATGAAGAACAAAAAAAAAGGTCTTAAAAATTTTTAAGGCTAATTTTGAAACTTACACTACACAATGTTGAAAAGCACATTTTTGTGCTCAGAACTATTATTTTTCGATTTGGAGGTCAAATACTTTTATTAGTTTGGTAACCATTGGTATATACTATAGTTTGGAACTATACATCTGTAAAAACAGATGGTTTAATGTGAATATAGTTTTTAAAAAAACTTAAAAAATAAAAAATAAGAAAATATGTTTAAAGTATTTAAAATCTATGTATGATCAATATATTTTTAATAATTGATGTAGCATACAAAAGTTATGTGATAAATACTTTAAACATTAACCTAGATTTTCTCAATTCAAAAAAAAATTTTAGAAAATGTTAGTTTTAATTTACATTTTAGTATCAAGCAATAAAGTTGTTACTATATTTTGGAAGCTTAAAGAACTTATAATAAAACAGTTTGGACAAATAGCTTCGGGAATCGGACAGTCAAAAATAGTTATTTGTTGTGTTAGTAGTGAATACGTAAACAGTGCAAACTGTAGAATGGAAATACAATTTGCTGTTAAATCACTTAAAAAACCGACCATTGCAATCATAGTAGGTTAAAAAAAGAGGATTATGGTTATATACGTACTCATACCACTCCGTTTTATAAATGCTTATTGCATTAAATTTGATAAAAATGATATAACTACTATAAATATTTATAAAAAAGTAACAAAATATTTTTGGTTATACTAATATTGAATAGATTTATATTTGAAAGCTAATTTTAGATCCAATATTTTTATAGAACAAAAAATAGAAGCTTAAAAATTTTAAGCAGAAGAAAAACAAGGATAAAATTTAAAAATAAAATTTTAAAAACCTGTTGTTTTTTAACAATTGTTGTAAAACAATATACAAAAAAAAAGCAGTAAAAGCTTTAGTAAAAAAAAAATCAATTTTTTGTGTTAATTAAGAAAAATGTCGAAAATTTTTCGGAAGAATTGTTTCGTTTTTGATTTATTCTTCTGATAAGTGTTGACTCAATTTAAGTATAGTTTGTTTATTTTTCTTGAGTATCTAGATCTATTAAATAAGTCTTTAAATACTTATAATTGAAAATAAGCCACGACAATAAACGTTGAATAGTTTATACTATATAGAATTTAGATTAGTTTTTTAAACATAATACTATGTTTAGATAAAATTGTTTAGACGTTTCAAAATATAATAAAATTCATTGAAAAAGTTTTTATATATATTATTATTCTTTGTTAGCAATTATTTTCTAAATAAGGCTTATTTTAGTAGATAAATAGATTTTTTTTTTAAAGGTGTTTAAAATTTTAAATATGTAATTGTTATAAAATTTCGATTTAAATATAACTAGACTGCTAGAGTCTCTAACTGGACAAGAAATTATAGTGCTCAAACATTAATGGTGAGCGAGAATAAAATATAATAAAATCATAAGAACTCATAAATAAAGTTAATATAGGATATAAAAAGTTTACACCTATTTTCAATTTTATTTTTTAGATTGATATCAACATTAAAACCAATCTAAACATTTATTTTAAAAGTTTTCTAATTAATAAAACAAATTATTTTTTATAAGGAGATTCTTCTGATTGGAAAGAAACTGCAGTAGGTAAGCTAGTGACTAGTGAAATTTCCTTTGTAGATCTGCAGAAAATAAGAACTAGTAAAGAACTTGAAATAAAGTTATCGGAAATAGAGTAAGTTTGAGCATGTAAAAGTATAAAACAACACAATTTTCAGTAAAACTTATAAAACCTGAGACATTCTCTTTGCAGTAATTCACAAATGTTAGTTCTTAAGTTAATTTAATTAAAAAAAGATTTTTTTATATTATGGTAAGTTATATTTAAAAAAAACTAAAAGCATTATTTACATAAAAATTAAAAAAAATAGAATGTACATTATAATTAAATCATAACTAACTATTGGATGACTAGACTAGTAAACACAGACTGCTAAGAGTTTGATACATAATAAACTATTATTTTACTTATAAATCAAACAAATATTAATGCATAAACTAAAAGGAAAAAATATTTGAACAACAAAATATACGATATTACAAAAGGGGTTTATTATCTTTTTTAACTTACAACAATTTCAAACTCGATCATTTTTAAATGGATCATATTAAGTACTCACATTTTTATTTGAAAAAATGTTTAACGAGTTAGTCCCTAAGTATTGCACATCAATCAAGCCATTGATCTATAATTTTTAGTATGTAATAAGTAACATGTATTTTCTTTAAGTATTAGTGTAATAAGATGTAACATTAGTTGTCGATAAAGATTATAATGCGAATACTTTTGTGTCAAGACATGTAAATAAATTTTTAGACAGAATAATTATATTGAATTGGTTTTTACATAGGTAATTTTTTTTAGATAACTTTGTTGTTTTTCTTATTTTAGTTTAAAAACTTGTATTTATAACATTATAAGTATTTCAATCATACTGTTTAAAGGTTTTCAAAATTATATTTTGCGTAATAGAATTATGACAAGCTATAAAATAACTTAAAAAAACTGATTGATAAAAAATAACAAATCATCGATTTATAAAAAGTTTTATATTTTATTATTTGTAAAAAAACTAGAACAAGTAATTTAATGTATATAAAGGTTTTTATTCTGTTAACGAAGTAATTTATAAGATAAACCAAGTAAGTATTATAACCTATATTTGATGTTTGACTTTTTTCTAGAAAACTCGTACTACAAACTGCTGGAACAAATTTTAAGAACAAAATATCAATATCAGAGACAGTAGAATCAACACTACCAAACTTTAGAGCTCCAGTTTTTGGAGACCATGTTATTTGCTTACACCAAAATTGGGCTTATTTTATGGCAACAATAAAAAACTTTAATGAAGAAACTATGCAGTACGAGGTAAATTGGGACGACGGAGATCCAAGTGGAACAGTTCAAAGCTACCAGGTTAGTTTGTATTGTATTTATCTTAAAACTTTTTAAATTATCAAACAATAAAAACCACTTTTGTATTCATAGAACATTAATTTAAATAAAGCTACCTATTTTAATACGCTTAAAACTTGTCTAAAAAAAAACTAAAAGTTTATAAGATAAATTTCAAGTAATCTCTAATTATAAAACTATTTGGTTCAAGTAGTATATATACAAATTTAATTATTTGAAAACAAGCAAACAACAATTTAAGTTTATTTTTTATAAGCTCTGTAATACCAAACATAATATATTTTTCAAATTAGGTTTAATAGAGTTGATTTTAGCAAAACACGTCAAATGTAACTTAGAAAAGTGTTAAGTATTAAAGATATAAAGTGATTTTTTGATTTATCAATGACTGAAAAGAGCACCGTTTTTCATTGTTGCTACTAATACTAATTAACAATTTTCTTTTGAGAAATTTTTTTTAGGACATAGCTTTAGATGTTTTTCCGAGTGCAAGCGATATAGGTATAGGAAGCATAGTTTTATTTCCGCAAGGATCGTACGGTGGAACGGTAAACAACAACTCTGGGGGAGTAAGATACCATCAAGGAAAAATTACTAAAATATTTAAAGATTCTAATGGAACTAATAGGTTAGAATTTAAGTAAAAACTAACTAAACTATAATATTTTTATCAAATTCATATAAAAAAAATAGTCATTTGCTTAACTAATAATTCAGTTGTAAAACACATTTTTACTAAAATTATGAAGATGTCGGTTATTTTCATTAACAAACTTATAATAAATTGTTTTACATCGCAACACATTGATAATTTTAACAGATATAGTGGGGTTCATACAAAATCGGAAGATTCTGGAAAATGGGTGACATATAGAGAATACAGTTTTACTTTTAACGGGTACTTACTTACACAACTTAGAACTTCTCCAAATCCAATAGATGCTTTGATGGCGTGCAGAGAAGCTTTTAGAACTAAAGAGTAGCTAACAGCTTATTGATCTTTCAGAAAACCACTGGACATATGTTTATAGTAGAATGTTCTGTCAAAAAACAATTACAAACAAAGCATATTTAAGTATATGTATACCCAACTTAAAAACCTATTAAGATTTGCACTAAATTTCGTGCTTTGTGTATTGCTTTAATGAAATTTTCTTTAATATATAGAAGTAAAACTTGTATCTTAAAAATTTATAGTACGCAAGCTTTGTCTGTAACGTAGAAAAAAGTTGCCCTGATCCAAAGTCATAAAAGCTACTATTTACAAAAAAGTTCAAATTAAAGTAAGTTAAAAAATCCTAATCTTTGTACAACAAAAGTTTAGGTTAGAGATTAGTAGCTTTTTAGTAACTAGTATCAGGCAGAATGTAATTGAAAAAGTCCTTCGTGAGTCGTATTGAAATAAAATAAAACTTGTGAGGGTCATGATGTTTATTTATTTTTTAGGATAAAAGGTTTAACAAAGTAGTCATCATATACCATAGTTGTTTAACAAAAATTCATAAAAACATTAATATAATTTAAGATTTAAAAGTGTTTTATCTTAGCTGTTTTGTACAAACTTTTCTAACAACAAAAAAGAGTCACGGACCATAGTTTGCTGAACTCTTCTTAATTGTAAAAAACCTTTTACTACTTTTCTTTTTGAAATTTAGTATAAAAAAATCAAAATGAGTTTAAGCAAATATAGCAAATATTGAACTTTTTGGTTATTTTATTAAAGTTAAATATAAGTATTGTAATTTAGAGTCAACACTTACAATAAAAAATGGAGTATAAGCCATTTCCACCCTATTATAGTATTTAGTGTTGTTATACAGGCATTTTAATAATTAATATAAAAAGTTTTTATATTGTTTAAATGACACTTTAAAGTATTTTAGTTGTAAGATAAAGTTCAATACTAACAAAACTACACTTTTAATTTGTAAAATTATATAAATCAATTTTTATTTGCAGTAATTTCTGGTTTTTCAGACTATTCACCTCAAAAAATGTTATAACTTTTTCTATTACAAAATTAAGATGCTTAAAAATAAGAATATAAGGTCACAAATATATTAAAGAATAGTTTTTTACTAAATTTATTAATACTTTTCACTTAAAACAGTATTAAACCATTAATATCTCTTCTATTTTACTTATTTTAAGTAAGAACTAAATATATTTTTTACACTATTAACGCTTGTTTCTTATAACTATGTTTTATAGTGTTATTATTTGATAATAATTTAAGACAGAGATATAAATTTAGTTTTACTGACATTTTTTGTAATTTTATTAGTAATTTCTGCTGTAAAAATAAAATAAAATGTTCAGATATTTTTTATGTTCATTAATAGTAAACTAGTGGCGTAGTTTGTTATTTTGGTCAGGGGGTGCGCAAATTTATTTTCTCGAAAAATCCCCTAAATTAAGACTTTTAAAATTAGCTATAAAAAGATCTTTTTATAACTTATATAATTAAAATAAGTTTATTAAATCAAATAATTCGTTGTTACTGTTTAAAAAAAATAATTATATATTACAAAATTATACAATTTAAAAAGTATATCAACTTAATTGGAATAACTTATACTTGCACAAGTATAAACTTACTATGTAAAAAAAAATTCCAATTCAATGAGAAACACATTCTAAGTTTAAAATTTATTCGCAGACGACGTTTCGACTTTTCATCAATCATTATCAACAAAATACTGTGCAAAATAGCTAAAAATTTGTGTTAAACAACTAAGTATACAAAAAATTTAAATGTTATAATATATAAACATTTATAAATTAAAATTATAAACTACAATAAAATAATATGTTACATAAATATTTACACATTGTTAAACTAATATATATCAAACTAATCTAAAATTCTTAGTGTATGGGTAACACCCGGCTTAGTTAATTCTTTATCTAAAGTTAGATTATAATGTTTAATTAGCAGAGCTTCACTTATCAGGGTCTCAAATTTATTTCTACATTTTTTTAAAATTCCAAAACTATTAACAGTTATTTTATTATTTTTACAAACATTACAATTGCTAATGTGGTCAGATACAGCTGTTTTGCCTTTTAAATTTTCTTTAACTCTTTCTACTAATGAATAAAAATTGTTTTTATAACTTACAGTAAACTTTATATCTAAAGAATATTAGTTAGTGATCTACCGAATCTAAAAATTTTGGACTCGGCCGAATCCGAATCCAAATATTTTAATAATTGGAATCCGAAAGTTTTAATCTGGTTGTTATGTAAATACAATATAAGTTTATAAAAAAATTTTTACGTATTATATTATTACTTATTCGTAAAAAAAAGTTTCAACAATATTTCAACGTATTAATAAATAAATACATTATTATTTTAGAATAATTTGTTTTAAAATCGAATAAAAAAAACGAATGTCTTTCTTGAAAAAAAAAAGCTACATACACTAAACTTAGTTTCTATTTTTAATGTCCATGGAAGCGAAATTAAGAGTTAAGTTGTACTTTTGTTATGCAAAATAAATAAATTATAGACTTTAATAAATGCTTTAAGCATAAAACAAATCACAAAAAAAGGTAAAACATTTTACGTTTAACTTAAGAATTAGTTCTTGTTGTAATCATAAACGAATTAGAACATGGACTTTTGCAAGTGTTCATATTTGTAAAACAAAGTGCAATTGAAAAAATATAGAGCCGTAATAAATTGAAATATAATACCAACTGTAGTAAAGGCTTAATTGGGAATTGTTAACTTAACTTGTGAATTGGAGTAGCTTATTTGTATATTTTGTTATCATGTTATCGCAGTTTATATTCATTTTAATACAGTTTTGTGTTTCTAGGCTCGATTTCTTTATGTACAATTAGTTAAGCATTCTAACAATTTAACTATTTAATTAAACTAAGCTTAAAAGATAGTCTAAGTTTAGTTCGCAATCCATTAAGTCGACTTAGCTAAATAACTTAGCTAAAAAATTTCTAAACATTTAAATAACATCACCGATATATTTATAACGCGCACGGAGTCAGATAATAGTCAGCATCGCGCGTATAAGTAATAACTTCCGTCGGGATAGTTAAACCTGAATACCCTGAGTGTTTGGCAACCATTGATTGCTATTATTATTAAAAGCTAACAAACAAATTATTTATAAATAAATGTTTTTTGTAAATTTTACTTCCGCACTAAAAACAGCATAAACTTAGCCAAATCATTTATTTAAAACTGTTGTCTTCAAAGATATATAACAAATAAAGGTCTCCAGTCTCCACTTATTGCTAAAGACAGGGTTGCCAAATGTTTTTGGCAAATTTTCTCCAGGTTTTCATAATTTCCTCTAGGTTTTTAAAATATACTTATTTTTTCGTTTATTTTTAGTTTAAAATTTAGTTTAGATTAAAAACTGTGTTATATTGTATAAAAATATTGAAAAGATAGTGTTAAGCTACTTTAAAAGTTATTTTAATAAAAAAGTTGTGATAGTAACAAAAAGTTTTTATCTAAATGATAGATTTTTTGTGTCAAATCAAAATTTTACTACTAAACATGTAAAAATGGTTTAAAACTCCAGGTTTTTTTCAAAATTTCTCAAAATCCATATTTTTCCAGGTTTTTTAGTATAAATTGTCTAATTCCAGAGATCCGGGTTTTTTGGCAACCCTTTAAAGAGAATGATATAATTTCAATTATTTTAAGATTTTGTTTTCATAGCAATTTTTTATCCAAAAAATAGATTATCAATTAAAATATAAATTTTGTTACCTATGAATGTTGGTGGGCAAACATCCAAAGTTTTAGTTGGGTCTGGTTGACTGTCTGTGGGTAGATTGTCAACCTGACTTTTTTGCCCATACTTTTCCTGCAGACGGGTGGACTTCTAGCACGTTTGTGCTTAGGACTCTTTGCAGACAGCTCGGTATTTGTATAACTTAAATTGGACATAATGATAATAAAATGCTTTTATAATAACTTGTTATAATGTATCAGTGCATTTTATCTATCAATACTAAAGACTACTCTAGACTATTTTATGTAAATTAGACAAGATAGTTTGGTTGATGTATCTATTATACAAAAGAACCAAACAACAATATTACGAAATTTCTTACCCGACAAATAAAAGCCGCTATCAAAACTTTTATAAATCACTAAGCAAAAGTTTTTTGATGAAATGTTGCCTTATTTATCATAACTGCAGCATCCTTAAATACTCTCTTATTATACAGAGTTCAACAAATGCAAGTAGTTGCAGCAGTTCATTACAATTTTATTAAGACTTTATTGTTAACATATTTTTTTCTTTAGAACATTGTTTTTAAAATAAAATATTAATATGTTTGAAGTTATAACATACAGTTCATAATTTAGAATAATCAATTACATAAATTAAATAAAATATTAACAAAAAGTATATAGCTAAAAGTACTCGAGCATCTGGTTAAATGTAACATATTTAAGTTGCATTTTTTTTCTTTGTATAAATAATGCAGCAGTTCATTACAACGAGCAAACATAAAAAACTAAACATATGATGGATATAAAAAAGTGGTTATCTAAAAAGCTGAGATTAAACGCCTTAACTATGTACTTGATTTTATTTGAGAGTCTAACAAAAATAATTCATCATAGTTTTTATGCTGTGTGCAAAACTCTAAATTAAAATTGATAAGGCTTTTATAAGTTTGAAAAACCAATTTTTTTATCCACTCAAGCGTAAAATCATTAACTAGTTTTACATTTCATTTAACTTTTGACAAACAATTAAGTATATTAATTTTAAAATTATTATTTTAAAATTAGGATTCGGCCAAATCCGAATCCGAGTCTTATTTTTTAATTTAGGGTTCGGCCGGATCCGAATCCGAATCTAATTTTGAAATTAGGATTCGGCCGAATCCGAATCTTGAATTCGGTAGATTAGTAAAATAAATATACTCAATAAAACGAAAATATCTGTTTTATTTACGAGAAAAATATCAATCTCCATAATATACAGTACAACTGTGATAACAGACCTCATTGCACATTATATATATTACACAAAAATCATTTTTTAGTAAAATAAAGTGAAATGTTATAAATAGAATAGATTGCTTGCTAATTTAATGATCAGGGGCGTGTCTAGACATTTTTCTAAAGGGGTTCAAAATTTTTTTTTGTTCTTAATTTGCCGCTTAAGTACGCATTTCTTAGGTATGCACTGCCATTTAAGTACGCAATATTTAGCCGAAAAACTCTGTGTTTAAAATGATTTTTACTGCTCTGAAATAAAAAAAACATATAAGTAGTAATAGAATAATGTTATACTTTTTTATTTATTATAGTGTATTAAATTTAGATAAATCAAAACTAAAAGAACCAGAACAAAGTTATGAACTTACAAATTGTATATCAAAATTCAAATCCGTTATTTAAAACAAATATATTACATACAGTTTATTTAATTAAAGAAAATAACGAACATTGTATTATGACTAATATAAGTAATTAAAGACCAAAACTTGCAGGTAGTCTTAGTATATTATAATCATTGGTTTAAACTTGAAAAAAAAAAACTTAATAAATCTGTTGTATAATACAAAACTCAATAAAAAACTTTTAAAAGTTGTCGAAAATAAAATTGAAAGTCAGTTAAATAAAACAATTGAGAACATAATTTTTACGAGCATTATCATTAATTTTCATATTTTGTTTGGAACAGAATTAATAAAAAACATAGCTTGAATAAAATTTTCTAATGCAAATAAAAACTTTTGAACTTTAAACAATCTGAAAATACCAGTAAAACAGAATGTAAAATCTTGATAATAAATCATTCAAAATAGTTTCCCAGAAAAAAAAATGCTACTTTAAAACTTTTATCTATTATCACGTCACAGTTAAAATTTTAATTGAAATCTATTTAAGCTGGGCTAAAACGAGCATTTTTTGTTACGGAAACTTATAATCTTTCAGTGTTATAAATTCATCATTCATTATTCAAAGTTTATCAAATAACCAAAACAAAGTCAATAAACAACGTTTTTAGTGATATTCTAAGGATTTTTTTTTCAGGGGGTTCACAGGAAACCAGTCAAAACACGCCCTTAAACTGAATTAAAATAAAGTTAAAGCAAGATGAACTTAGCTTATTGATTTTTTTTACTTTTAATTAAACAAAAATAAAAAGTTGTGAAAAAAGGAACATTAAACGAAAAATGTAAAACTAAAACACAAGGCATATTTAAAAACTGTTTTACGGCAAGTTTGAAACGTAAGACTTAATGACAGTAAAACTGAATATCTAAATAACAATAAAAAACATTAAAAAATTTTTTTTTAAGGAATTATTAAAATATAGAAGTTTTTATATTTTAAAGTATATTCTATTCCAAGTAATTTGAAAAATAATATCAAAGTTATTAAAATTTTCTGTAAAAACTAACAATAAATTTCTTTTAATAAAGTTATTTTAAAATGAATATGTCAATATATGTTTTTTTTTAATAATAAATAGTATATAAAACCCCTTATGACTCAACCAATAATATAGAGTACTAAATCTATAAAATTTATTTAGTACCACTGACTCACAATTTGAAAAAAAAGTATATAAGTTAAACATCAAATAAATAGTCAACTAAGTTTAACAATTAATATCTCTAAACATTTTTCTCTATGCAACTTCAAGATAATGTTCAATATCTATTTTATATCAATAAAAAAGAATTGTGTTAAACTCAAAATAACTCATACTTTTAGTATGTTGCAGCTTTTAATATACTATCTTTATCTTTTAAACAAAAATATAAAATCTTCAGTATTAAAATTGAAAGTTTTAATTTTTTTTTAGAAATCTAAAAATCCAGCTTTTTTTGTTTTAATTTATATACTTTTAACTATATTAAAATATAAAATTGTAAAAATAAAACTTAACAAATGCAGAAAATCTGAAATATTAACAATATTAAAAATAACAAATTTATACCACTCGAACTGCAGTTTTGAGTAATAGCAATATCTGGTGTTGGTCTGCTATTTTTCAATTTAAGCTTTTCAACTTCAGATAATTTTCCAATCTGATATTTTTTTAGATTTGCAACGTTCCATACAATATTACTTTACATATTTGTTTTAGTTACAGTCTAAAAATTAATCAAAACTAATTTCTTCTTTTTTTATAAATATTATGTTTAGTCCTGGACAAGACGTTAAACTGTATTCAAATAGTGTACGACTCGATTACCGAGAGGTTTTTTCAAACACTAGGTCATTAGACCAAATATTTTTGAGTTATTTTTTTTTCGTTCCTTAAAATATTGATTATAAAACACATTTTACAAAAAAAAACAACTATCTTTGAAGATATCAGGATTGCCTTGCTACTCTTTCAGTCAAAAAATTGTCCTGAGTTAGTTAAAAAATGTCCTGAGTCAGCATAAGAATTTTAAATTCCTTAATTTTTTTTTTAAATCTTTTTTAAACTAATATAAACTGAGATTTTTAACAAAATTGGTCAGAAAACAACATAAAATGCAACTAAATTAAGTAGATCTCATTTATAAACTATAATAAAATCTTTCCTGAAAGCTTTTAGTAATACTAAAACTATCCAGAGTTTAACAAAAAAAAAAAAAAACAAAGCTATCCTAAGTAAGCCTGAGTTTAAAAAAATTAAAAATATTCTGAGTTATCCTGATCTCTACTTAATCATACTAAAGTTTTTAAAAACTACATAAAATCCTGAGTTATCCTAAGTGTGTCGAAAAATTTTACTAAAAGCTTCTGATACAAAACAAAATATTAAAAGATAAATATTTAAAGGTCAACTTTTTTAAAGTTTTTAAAAATTTACAAGAAGTATAACTTTTCTCTTATCTTAAAATCAGTTTATCTAAGACCTTTAGAGAAAAGCAGTTTTTAAATGTTACAAACAGTTGGTAGAAAGAAGGTTTTTAAATAGTTAGGGTCAAAATAAATTTATATTAAAAATTATTAATTTCGTCTTTTAGATTAAAAATTAATTGTAAAAGATCTGCTTCTACAAGTTGCTTTGAATTCATTCATGGTGTGACTGAACAAACTTAAAAATAACTTGCTACAAAAATTAATAAATTTTAAAACTCTATGGCTGACAGAATGACATACTTTGATTTGTTTATTTATTTATTTATTTGTTATCTTAATAAAAAAAAACTACTTTTACTTAAAACTTTAAGTTTATTGAAGTTTAAATAAAACTTTTTGTATAGTGATATTAAAACTGTAATCCCAGTATGGACTGTTTATTCATTATTTATTTTTTTATTGTATTTATTATTTTTTATGAATATTTTTTGCTTTTTATTATATATTTTTTAAAATAATTTTATAAAATAATTCTAATGTTAATTTATTTTTATTTTACTAGTTGTTATTTATTTCTATTTTTATTACTATTTGTTTATTCTTGAATCATTATCACTATAAGTTAGCTTTAGCTTTATGGTTTGTTTACAACATGCTAGCATTTGTCCTTGTAGAAAATCTATCATAACTGTTATACTACTGCGGTGCACTACATTAGTTGCGTTCTTTTTGAGTCTAAATTGTTATGAAGTTTATTAACTTTAAGTTTTTTTCTTAGTGAAATTTTCATCAAAGTCGGTACACATTTATGCTTACGCACTGAATCAGTATATTTGGTAATTGGCTTTCAAAAATTCTTTTAATTTTTCGAATAATAGATAAACATAGTTGAAAAAAAGCAAATTAAGCAGTGAAATTAAATAATAAAGGATAATATTCTTTTTTTTACTTATTTTTTTAGGTGGCACGCATGCGCCAGTGTCCCTCCCCACGATACGCCCCTGTACTACACTGTTTTAAACCAATTATGATCTGTGGTTGGTAATATATGTAACGCGGGCCTGGCGGTTACTGACTATAACGCGCTTATATAACGAGATATCCTAGGTTCGTTTTAAAGCTAATGATTAGACTGACTCAGCTAATTGATATAGTAGGTTTATAAGTGTTAGTTGAACTTATACTACTGTTTAACTGAGTAGGTTTATAAAACTGTAGAGTGTAGATAGCTTATACTACTTATACAACTGAAATCGAGTCTGTAAGTTGAAAATGTATTTTACAATGAATAAATGTGAGAAAAATTACAACAAACTGTACTAGCAAAATACTACGAAATAAAATATTTCGGCTTAACAGCCTAAGTTAAAAACAATCGACATCGTTACGCTAGTAACGATGTTAACAAATATGCATGGTTGCTCATAAGAAAACACTAACAAGCTAAAGTAAAATCAAAAGCAACCTCAAAAGCAAAAATTCCAAAAACTAAACTAGACACAATCAAGTGCATAACTACTTATAACATAAAATAGTTTGAGAGAAGCGAATGAAAGGCGGCGACTCTCTACCGCTAACCGCAGCATATAATACAGTTTTTTAGTTTGAATAAAAATCATAAACTTGTTATTTACAATGTATAACATTGTCAAAATTACGTTTTATCATTATACCAAAACTTGTACTTTTTTGTTATTACTAAGAAAACGATTAGTACTATATCTCGATAACCGAAAGGTTTTTTCGTACACAAGATCCTAGGACCAATTGTTTTGAGCACTTTTTTTGTTGTTCAATAAACAATATGTGTGTATAAGTTGTTCAGCATTGTTCATCTAAAGTTCTCAATATTTCCATATTAATAAAATCAACTATAATGCAGTCACCAAAGAATAAACACAAGTCAGCGACTAAAGTTTAAGTAAATAGGGAATGTATAAAGTCGAGCAACTGCAGCTGGTGTATCATTTAAGTATAGATATTCCATTTTTCAATTGAAGTAAAATAATATTATGTACAGGTAGACCTTAAATTAAACACAGTTTCAAATTTTTCATTGTTACTGTTTTTATTACAACTGTGTTAGACATGGCCTAAACTAAATAGATTTAAATTGTTTTCAACAAGACGAGCTAGTTCAAAAATGAGTTATGAATAACAAAAAAATCTAAAGCCAATTCAGATTTTAACACAAGTAAAAATTATCGTATTCGATTTTAATTCAGAATTTATACTTAAGGAAAACAGTCATTAGTAAATAAGAATTATACTTAAATGTTAATTAGTAAAAGCGTTTTTTTTTTTCGTACTGAGTTTAATAGTCTAATACAAGATTTAACCTTTTACAGCAATACTGGTTTATTTTTTTAGAAGTTGTTGATCATACAATGATACAAAGTAATCTCTGAAAAACATATAATGATTTTTTAGAAATATAAAATGTTGGACGAAGAAGCAAAGGTTAAAAAAAAGTAAAATTTAAAGTTTGAAGAAAGCTACAGCTTTTTAATTTAGAGTTATAGAAATTAAAACAAAGTGAATTTAAGTACTAAACTTTATACATTTAATTCATTAAGACACATAAAAAAAGTCATTTGGTTAACTATTTAAAAGTTAAAAGATAATTTTTAAGTATTTTATTTTTTACAATACTTTCTAAAGAGCCCTGACTTAAAACAAAGCTGACCAAAACTTATTCAAATTTTGTCCTTTATTCTACTATTAAGATGTGTGAAAGCATTTAAAGATAAAAAAAATATTTAAGGTGAAGTTCCCGTTCTCAATATAAACGAGTAAATGTTGAAACTACAATTAATAAAAAAACAAGCTTTATATAAGAAGCCCTAGACTGCAACGCACAATCAATTAACAACAGTTCGTGTGACAATCTGCGTACTAATTTTGTGGTTATTAGGACTCATCAGGCAGACATGGTCACGATAATCATTTTACCTGTCGAAATCAAACATGTTTAAGTACTTTTGCACTTAAGCGTTCGTTTGTAAGTAAATCAACTTAATGGTTACAATTTAAGACAGAGGTCAGGAAACTGCGGCCCGCAAAAGAACTGGTTAGAAAAACATGTTTTCACTTTTGCACAGAGGGTTATTTTAGCACGTAGGCTTACTTATGCATGGAAAGATACTTTTGCACAAGACAACTTTTTTGCACGATTTCATTATGTATGATTCGTTTTTTATGCTTATATTTATTATAACGTTAAAAAGTCTAAAAACGAACTTTGCAAGATGCTAAACTAAAAGTAAATTAGTTTTAACTGTGTTAAAAATTTAAGCTAAAGTAAAAACTTTGTGTTTAATTGTACCAAAAGTATTTCAAAAGTAAATCAAAACTTCAAAATACTTAGATAAAAAAAGATTTACAAACTTTCATAAGTAATTTTTTCTATGAAAGTTTAACAAATGTATTTTAATATTTTAAGTTTTATTGACAAAGCGATAGTTACCAGCTATAGTTATCTTAAAAATTTTTAAATAATATTAAAACTATTGTTAATTTTAAATTTATAGTGTGAAATATAAGCTTTAAGATCTATTACGCTGTGCACAATTATTGCTCAAAAGTGACCATCCGAGCTAAAATGACGCCGTGCTAAAGTGTGACTATGTGCTAAAATGTCAATTTGTGCTAAAGTGACGACCTTTGCAAAAGTGTCGTTGTGCACCTACCCGGCCCGCGAGCTAGTTTTTGGACGCGGTCCATAAAATGTAAAACTGCGGAATATACAGATTTAGCCCGAGAAAGAAAGTTTTGAATCTTAAACTAAATGTCCTGGTGTTTGAAATGAAAAGCAAAAATAAAAAGTTCTTAGGTACATTTAACCTAAATTTCAAAAATTACACTATATATTTTGGGTATGCTTTGAAGAGTAAAAACTTAAACTGCAGCCCGTAAAAATATTTTATTTTTGAAATTCAGCCTTTAACTACAAAATGCCTGCTGACCCTTGGTCTAAGACAGGGATTGGCAAACTGCGGCCCGCGAGCATTATTTATTTTTAAACGGAAGGCGACCCGCGAAAGAGAAAATTTTGCGGCCCGCGAGCATGTAAATGTGGCCCGCTAAGCAAAAATGCATTTAAGTTATTTTTTATTCGCTAATTTTAACTCCCTGTACAACATTTTAAGATAATTAAAAGACTTTACTGCTTTGGCTTAAAAATGTGAAAAAAACAGGTTAGCATTCGACCGCAGTTTTTATTTCACTTTCACAATAATTTTCTTCTTACAACGGTAAGTTTTTATTCGAAAAAAGAAATAAAAAAGTTCTTGGATTCAGTAAGATATTTATAAATTACCTTTTTAGTAAATAAACTAAATGCAAATGCTTTCCATTGTGTACAAAAGTAATGCACAGTAATTTACTAAATTGTCATTTCTTTACAAATTAGTTGTTTTTGTTAAACATTTAATTTATACCTAAGTTTGTTTTATAAATGTATTATCATTATAAGTTAGTTATTTTAGAGTGTACACAAAAACATTATAAAAAATATAAATAAGAAATAAAGCTTGTTTCATTTTGGGTTTGACACACTTTGATTTTTTATAAGTTTTCTGTGCACTTTCAATTAATTCCAACGCACACCTATGTACACAGATGCTGATTTTTTTATTTAGTTTTTTATTTAATACTTAAGTTAGATAACGTTTAGTCTAAGCACAACTTGTTATTTATATTGTTTCTATATAGAATATCTAAATGTGTACAGACACATTTAAAACTATACATATGACATAATTTAAAATAGTTTTTGTTCAGTATACCTTTTCAGTTTTTAACAATCTTTTGGCACTTTAAGTTAATTTCTATGCTTTGCACACTAATGTACACATATGCTCTTTTTTAGAACTACCTTTTTAATTAGATTGAGGGATGGTAAATTTTTAAGTATATAAATTGGTAAATAAAATAGTTCAAATTTAAGCTAATAATCAACTTTTTATTGCCACACACTAAGAATAAGTCATGGTAGTTGGAAAAATTACAAATCTTAGACTAATTTGCGTTTTTAAAAAGTTTTAGGCTTGATCTTTTTTATTTTAAAATATCATTCTAGTTTTTGGTCACTCAGGCTGGCTTTTTTGATTTAAAGAGTGGCAAATTAAATTTATGATGTATGTTATGTTGAATTTACATTTTTGGTTTTATTTACAACATATTTTAAATTTCAAGTCTTATAATTTGCTATAATTTGAAATATTATTTATATCAATTGTATACATATAATATTCTAACTTCATTCCTTAACTCATAGACTCGTTATTCATTAAACAAAGACTTAAACAACGAACAAGCCAAAAGTAAACTAAGCCAACGTATTGACTTTCCGCGTCTTACACTACTTTTCAAAACTCTCGGTGGTAAAGTTTGTTTGAAAATATTGTGTTCACTACTTTAATTTTTGATATCTTAATTTTTTAAGCTTGTTGCCTTCGCACATAATGCTTCTTGGTGCATTACCAAACAAAATAATTTAATAAACAACATAAGTCCAAGGTCTGGTTTTAAAACAAAATAAATTACCATAATGAATTTAGCAATAATTACAGTAGCAACATTGTTTTAAAAACTTAAGATCAACACGCATTAAATTGGTGCACTGCACTATTGCTCTTATAATGTCTTTACCTACAATTGTGCTTTGCATTGGAACTAAACCTATAAACTATTCTTAAATGAAAAAGTTAGTAAAAATAACTTTGATAAAAATTCTTAAATAAGTAGTATTTGTTATATCAGTGCTTTCATCTTATGAGACATATTAAAGTCCTAATTTGATTTATGCGGCTTTATAATCTTCAGACATTTCCTAAACACAACTTCTTGTTGTCATTGAAGAAATAAGCAAATATCTTTTACTACCGCCAACACAATTTGTTTTTTATTTTCAGTTCTAAACGGTATCTTCTGTTTGGTATATAATTTTGCTACTTTATAACTTGTCTTGACAATTTTCTATGATCAGTCTGTAGTTACTGAAGAAAGTCATGTACTTTGTTAAAACTGATTTAAGGAATTTTTTTCCGTTATTAACGATCCCAATTTACTTATGTTATTACTTATACGCGAAACTGGTTATTATCTGACTCCGTGCGCGTTATAAATATATCCGTGATGTTATTTAAATGTTTAGAAATTTTTTAGCTAAGTTATTTAGCTAAGTCGACTTAATGAATTGCGAACTAAACTTAAACTATCTTTTAAGCTTAGTTTAATTAAATAGTTAGATTGTTAAAATGCTTAACTAATTGTATATAAATAAATCGAGTCTAGAAACACAAAGCTGTATTAAAATGAATATAAACTGCGATAACATGATGACAAAATATACAAATAAGCTACTCCAATTCACAAGTTAATATAAAAAACAGTCGCCTTCGTACAAGAAGTACGAGGCGAACACAACCTTTTAAAACGATATGTTATTACTACAAGATAAAAACTAGACTGACCAAGAAACTCGCGTTTTACTCAACTTAAGCATTTTTAACTTTGAGAGAAAAGGAAGAAAAGAACAGCGCTAGTTGTTACACGGTTCTCGCAACAACTCTTAACTAACGATTTTTTATAATTCTTACAGTTCGTCTTATATTTCTCATTTATTTTATTTTAGATGTAATGTTTTTATTGCAGACAAAGAATTCCTATAATGCTTTATTAAAAGATAAGTTTCTCTTAAAACCCTCTGCTGTTACATTTCTCTCATTGCTTTAATTCCCAATGATGAAGGGTTGTTTGTTAACATGTCAGAAGCTGTATTCAGCTCGGGGTTACTTTGTTGGGCGCGTCTACTAGAACTTACCGCCTTATCGGCCGAGTGTGCACGCTTCGCGTGGTCCTTGACTAGATTAGTGAGGTTGGTTGTCGAAAGGATTTTGGGTTTCTTACTAGTGGTACTAATTGTTTGGGGTGTTGACCAAACGTAGAGGACTCGCAATGAAATAAACCGTAACTAACCGAGGCTGGTCTCAGTGACGCGGACTGGAAATGAGGCGTAATGAACCGAAACTTGTCTTGATGTTGAGAACTGGAATTTATTGCAATTAACCGAGGCTGGTCTCAGTGACGCGGGCTGGAATGAGGCGTGATGAACCGAGGCTGGTCTTGATGTTACGTTGATGACTTACCGTAGTTGAATTAAAGTAGTAAATAGCTTAATTAAACCAAACGTTATATTTCGCAACTAAAAGGTTACCTTACAATATACTAATATTAATAACTTAATTTACTTAACTATGTTCTACTAATTTTAGACAACAAATTAGCACTCAACAATTTAATCTACAATTAAAAAATACAACACAATATAAAAAAGAAACACTCACACACGTGCAGGTCAGAGCTCGAATGATTTGTTTGTCAATACTTTTACTAGATGTAACCGTACTTGGTTTTCCTTAAAACGTGTTGAACCAAATGAATGGCTTAAGAGACTGAAAACTAAGTCAAAAAACTGAATCGAATGACTAAAGCGGAACTGTCTTAATCCGAGGATAACTTCAAAATGGCCGTCTTCGTTTATACCTGCGCTGAATGTCTACGCTGTATGTCAACGTTCGTCGAATGGTAATAACAAACGCCTGTAGTCGTCTAGCGATAATTTGAAATGCCTATGTCGAATGCCTACGTCTTATACCTACGCTGTATGTCAACCTTCGTCGAATGGTATTAACAAATGCTTGCAGTCGTCTAGCGATAATTTAGAATGCCTCTACGAATCTGATGATCAAAACAAAAGACTACACCGAGTGACCAAAACAAAAAATGACTACGCCCTTCTCGCGGCGCTTGTTTAATGCGGTTTGCTACACGCAAAAAAAGACTCTTCTCTTCTATCGGAAAGCAGGCGCAATGCTTACACTCTACTTCGCTATTGCTTAATAAATTTTAACACATTTGTTAAAAATATTTTAGAAAAATAACTGTCCATTCAAGCTGATTTATAATAATATTTTTTTTTGCTGTATATAATTAATACACTGTAAATGTACTTCGTTATTTCATTATTTGTGAATTTTATTTTAGACAGGAATGCCAAACAAACAGACTAGTTTGAAAAATTGGAAAACTCAGATTAAGTTAAACCTCTTTAAGACATTTTTAAAAACTCAGATGTATTTGAAACTTTTATTTCAAACACTTTAAATAAGTTTTCAAATCCTCAGAATAGTTTTTAAGACTGTAGTGGTGTTTTTTAACTGTATTTTTTTTCTGGTTCAGTTACATATTATGTACTTTTAAAAAATATGATATTCTAGTTAGCTATTTAAGCTTGATTAAGAACAAGTTTTTAGCTTTTTCAACTATTAATAAACTTAGGCTGGTTTGATGTAACTCAGAAATTTTTGCTTTCAAAGTGGCAACCTTGTAAGAGACTAATTAATTACTAATAAGGTATTTTGTTAAAAAGTTCAAGTATTAATTCTGTTAAATAAAATTATTTTTTGTTTACAATACAAATAAGTAATCATTTTATTTAAATAACTAGCTACTAATTTTTTTAAAGAGTGCAAATTATTTAAGACGCAAAAGTCATTTTCAACAACTAATATTTAAAAGAAATATGAAAAAGTTGTTAATGATATAAAAAATGTATAAAAAAGACCTATGAATGTTTTTCGATCTCGATTTTTATAGAGAGTTAGGTTGTAAGAAAAAAAACAGTTAAACATATTAAGATAGTAAATAATTTAGTAAGACTTAAGTATATTAGTCAATGTAAATTTTATTCCAGTAAATATGTATAGCTTAAAAAGGCATTCTATGTGTACGGGTAGCTAAAAGTCGTTTAAAATAATATCCTGAATAAATACTTTTTTTTTAGTTTGACTAAATCTAAAATCGAAATATTATTTAAATGTCACTAAAACTAAAACTGCGTCCCGCGAAAATTTTAAAACTTTTAAGTTTAGCCCGCGAGCACCAACTGCCTGCCGGCCCTTGGTCTAAGTCAGTTTTAGCGTAAAAAATAGTCTATACTCGTTTGAAACAACTACATAGTTGTTTAGGCTCTGTTCAGCATAGCTGAGTAATTTTTATGCAGTAATTCAATAAGCACTAACTGCACCGCACGATCATCAACACAGTTCTTGTGATAATCAGCGATCTGGTTTTGTCTTTATTAGGACTCACTAAGCAGACATAGTCACGATGAACCGTGATATCAGTCAAAATAAAACTAAATACTTTCGAACTTAAGCGTTCGTTCGTGGGTACAGCCAAAAACATTACGAACCTTTGTTTACAAATTAATATCAATGACAGTCTTTTTATTTTTGCTCAGTAAAGCTTATCGAATTAATCTAATTTGCAATCATTTTAAATTGAATGTGTTAGACTTTAATTGCTCTTTGTTGTTATATCACATCAATATTAATGCTCTTCCGTAATTATAAGTATCATGACGTATATTGTAATTTGTTTTAAATCAAACAATTCAGAGTTCTCGACTTAACTAGCTTTAAGATATTTTTGTCTATTATTTATTTTTACAGTTTATTATCAAGAAAACAATGTTTCACTCTTATATTAGGATATAGGAGATCATCAGTTGTTATAAAGAAATCTGTAAAAAGTTTTTGAACAAAATAAATGAAAGTTATGTAAAGATTTAAATAAAACAAAATGAAAAACAAAGTGTCGCTAACCCGGGTTTCTACTTATACACTTGTTGGCCTGATTTAAAATTAAAACGCAACGTGCGCTCTAAATTGTATAATAGATGCCCCAAGATAACGCTTAAATTATAGTTGACTTAAATAAACTAATATGAATTACTTACTATTTACTAAAGGTTTAATAAATCAGTTACTTATACTAATTTAAACTTAGTTCGAATCTGTGATAATGATTATATTTACAATGAATTTGCGAAACGAAAAGATGATAAAATACTGCACAACATTACACTAATAAACCAAATTATCAATTCTTTTAAAAGACGACAATACTCGAATAAAAGAAACTAAAAACTAAATGTTTAAACCAAACTCAAAAAGTGTTCTAAAATCGAAATAAAATCGACAACAAGATTGAAACCATTAAAACTTAAGTGCAGCGAAGAGCTGCACTGACTTCAGTCCGCTGCAACCAAGCAGAAACTAAAAAGAAGTCAAAATTTCTCGCGATTGTTGAATTTATACTCGCTTGAGAAAAAAGAAGAAAGTAAAAAAGAGACAATTACCGCGTAAGCGGCACATTTTCTCCTCTTACCTTCGTACTTTAAGAATTTATTCTTGGTTTTCCGAAAAAAAAACATTAATTTTTATTCATTAAAACTTGTAAGAATGCTTAAAACTCCCGATATAGAAAAATGAACAAAAAAACGACCGCCGACTTTTATCTCCTTAGTTTAAATAGTATTACTTTACTTTAAAATATCTATAAATTAGTTTAAAATACACAAAATTAATAAAAGTATGATACAGTTTTACAAAATAACAGAAAAATGTAGAAAGTTCAAAAAGTTTCTTCGCTGCTGGAACTCGCTCCACCCTTGTACATCTCCACGTCGTTTGACCGGTTTATGCTGATCCGTCTCCTGGCCTCACCTAACGGTATGTTGGCGCTACAAAAATCCGTCTCCTAGCCTCACCTAAGTGGTCTGTTGGCGCTACGGAATCCTCTGATCCGTCTCCTGGCCTCACCTAACGGCCTGTTGGCGCTACGGATTCCGTCTCCTCGCCTCACCTAACGGTCTGTTGGCGCTACGGAATCCGTCTCCTGGCCTCACCTAACGGTCTGTTGGCGCTACGGAATCCTCTGATCCGTCTCTCCGTACATCTCCTCTTTCATCTCCTCGTTCCTCTCCTCGTACCGCTCCTCGCCGATTCGTTTCTCGAGCCGTTCGTGCGAAAGTGCAATTAGAATGTACGTCACTACTTGATATCAATTTTAAAAACAAGTTAAAACATTAGAAAAAATTCAATTTAAAACTTATATGCTATTAGTTAGCAACAACATTACTTTAATCAATTAGTCTATTTATATTTTAACTTAAAGGTTTGTTATGTTTTAAAGTAATTGAGAAACATTTATGGCTCCAATTAATACACAGTAATTCTCTACAAGCTTTAAAATAAAAAACATTTCACATTTTACACGAATTAGTTGACAAAACAAGCATTCACATGCGTATCAGAAGTTTAAACTTCTTTTTGTAAAAATATAAAGCCAGTGAACTTGTACTGATTTTAAAAACTTTAATATTCTAACAAATTTTAAACAAATTGTTTTTTATTTTTAGATTTTAAATACCGGGTAAGACATTAAATAGCTCGAATGACCTCGTTAAAAATGATTTTTTATAGTACTGTTAGATTTAAAACAACAAAAAACATGCCAATAAAGTTTGTTACAAGCAATTAACAAGGTCATTGTAAAACAACCGTAAATATAATAGTTTTAATTTTGAACAAAACATTGTTGCTAAATATAAAATTAAATTAAGCTAAATAAATTTAAGACATTTCAATTTAACAACCGATTATGCACTCGAAAACAAATTTTAATAACCTCATACAAATATTTTTACAAGGACAAACGAAAAAACAACAATGTTTTCACATGCAGTTTAATAAGTTTATTATCCGGTATATTTCAAATTAAAACGATTGTCTGAAAACAAAAAAATTAAACTTTACAGTTGCTAACTTTTATAGACGTTTAAAACTCTTTATTTTTTAAGAAAAGTTTTATTATTAGAAGCCTTTAATATTATTCTATATTAAGTGAACATTTCTCTTTAAATAAAATGTTTAAAACGATTAATAGATATTTAATTAATTTGACGAAATGGCGGAACAACTTGAAAACAAGACTTTTATTTCAACTTGCTCGTACAAGATTTAAAATTCACTTTAAAAAAACGCTTCAACGATGAATTGCGATAATATCATACACCACCAATACATTTTAGTTCTAATACATGTCGATTAGCGTTTCCCAAACCACTTTAACATAAAATTAAACACAATAAAACTAATTACCATTAGAAAAAAACAACTCAAATCTATCACAAACTCGAACTACTTAGTTGTTTTTCCAACTAGAAATTTTAAACTCATTTTTATAAATTTTACAGACCTGATGACTAGGTTAAATAAATGCCATAAAGTTTATCGAATTTATACTATTATTAAATCAGGTTAAACCACTCTGTCCTTATGTCACCATCTAAAAAACGTAGAAATTTTAATGAAGGTATCTGTGTTCAATTCCAGCTATATTAACTGGACGTCCGGGTCACCATGTCGCTAACTCTAGGTTCTACTTATACAATCTTATTGGCCTGATTTATAACGCAACGTGCGCTCTAACTTGTATAGTAGAAGTGCCCCAAGAAACGCTTAAATTATAGTTGACTTAAATAAACTAATATGAATTACTTACTATTTACTAAAGGTTTAATAAATCAGTTACTTATACTAATTTAAACTTAGTTCGAATCTGTGATAATGATTATATTTACAATGAATTTGCGAAACGAAAAGATGATAAAATACTGCACAACATTACACTAATAAACCAAATTATCAATTCTTTTAAAAGACGACAATACTCGAATAAAAGAAACTAAAAACTAAATGTTTAAACCAAACTCAAAAAGTGTTCTAAAATCGAAATAAAATCGACAACAAGATTGAAACCATTAAAACTTAAGTGCAGCGAAGAGCTGCACTGACTTCAGTCCGCTGCAACCAAGCAGAAACTAAAAAGAAGTCAAAATTTCTCGCGATTGTTGAATTTATACTCGCTTGAGAAAAAAGAAGAAAGTAAAAAAGAGACAATTACCGCGTAAGCGGCACAAAAGTATTTAACTTATAGTCTAAAAACTTTAACTACAACAACAATAAAACTTAATGGTGCTAAACTTAAGTAACAATTTAATACTTATGTTACAATTTTAAGAATCTTATAGGTAATATAGACTAAAAAAAAATAATTAATAAGTTAAAATAGTAATGAACATATCACGATTTATTACATTTAACTTTAAATTTTAGCTTCCAGTTTCAAATTTATTTACAAATTGAACTTTTTGTGTTTTTTTATTTTTCATTAATTTTGTGTTTCTTTCAGCTTAAGATTTGATATATAGGCCCAGCGTTGCACAATAATCAATAATAATAAAGTAAATTGATACCAGGAGGTAGCTTTTTAGTCGATACGATAAAAATAATTTTAAACTCACATGCTTTGTAAACATTTACTCTAGTTAATAAACTGATACTAAAGTGATCAATTGATATTGAAGTTAATTTGATGTTTCCAAAACATTAAAGTATCTGATATTTTAATAAGGAGGTGAGTTAGATAAAAGTTGTTATTTTTTTGGGGCAAAACATTTTTAAAAAACTGATACGGGAAAAGTTTTTATTAAATAGAAAAAATACCGAGAAAAATAGCTCGGTGTTTTTTATATATTTTGTACCGCTCTGATGCGGTTGAGAATCATCATATTTATTTCCTTCTCTCCTCTCAAGATTTCTATAAATTCAACGAACGCGTTTGAGAATGGCTTTAGTTGCTTTTAGCTTTGACGCAACTAACAGCCATGGGTTGCATTTATTTCAGTATTGAGATTTCTTTATAAAGAGTGATGTATTTTCTTTTATTCATTGTTAATACACCTTTTAGTTTTTATACTCGATTTCATAATACAAGTAGTTTAAGCTTTCTAACAATCTTACTACTTCAACAAATAATAGTTTAAGCACTCTAACTGCTCGTAAACCTATTTCAATAAACAGCAGCTTAGGTTTAATCAACACTTATAATCTATTAGAATAATAGTATAAGTTTAATATACATTTGATAAATCGAATTTATTAATTTAGCAAGTCATTTTAAACATTTACTTAAGAAACTATCGACGATATTGTTATAATAGCGATTTATAGTCAGTAATTGCCAGGCCAGCGTACAAACTAAGTAACATCATCAAGTGATCAGTTCAATTTTAACAAATCTATCTGTTAAAATTTCCGACAAACTTTCTCAAAAGATCATATATAAGTTATATTTAGTATACCGTAGTTATAGATTAAAACTATGTAGCTGCTGCTTTTTAGCCTTGTTATAGAAAACATTATTTTTTAAGTTTATTAAGAACTTACCCAGTTGTTAATTAACAACGTTAAATTAAATTTTTTTTAAAGTGCGTTTTAAAAGATAAGAAAGGTACAAAGTAAACTTACAAAAATTAATTTAAGTTAATACTAAACGACAAAAAAAACTTTTAAAAATCTGTCCTATGCGTTTAAACCTTACTAAAACAGTCTCAATTTTTTCGCTTAGTATTGTTTTCCTCATTTTTTAGTGCTAGAAAGTTTCTCTCACGAAGTTTTTCGTGTGTAGATATACTGCATTCTTATGTTCTAAAAGAAAATGAAACGACAAGTCTTACTAAAAAATATTATAGAATTGTAACGACATTGCGTTTAAATAAAAAAGGGCGCTAGAGAGTTTTCTCAAATTAGGGACTTTTTATCTCTTTGTTTACTTCTCGAACTGCTTTAGCATGACGTGGCAGTCTAGTTTTACCTTTGTACTGATAGTATATCGTTTGAAAAGATTGTGATCGCCTCGTACTTCTTGTACGAAGGCGACTGTTTTTTATATTAACTTGTAAATTGGAATAGCTTATTTGTATATTTTGTTATCATGTATCGCAGTTTATATTCATTTTAATACAATTTGTGTTTCTAGACTCGATTTCTTATATAAAATTAGTTAAGCATTCTAACAATCTAACTATTTAATTAAACTAAGCTTAAAAGATAGTCTAAGTTTAGTTCGCAATTCATTAAGTCGACTTAGCTAAATAACTTAGCTAAGTCATATCTAAACATTTAAATAACATCACCGATAAATACTTATAACGCGCACGGAGTCAGATAATAACCAGCATTGCGCGTATAAGTAACATTACAAGTAAATCGGGATAGTTAAAGAATACTTACATTGAGATAACGCTTACATTGCACTTGGCTAAAATAATTTCTAAAAACCGTCTAGTAACTCACTAATAAACAAAAAAAAAATCCATAGTCTATGGCTAAAAAGTATACTTGTAAATAGTTGACATACAAGTCTTTTGAAATTCTTTACTTAAAAATATTTAGTTAAGCCCAGGTATAACTACTAATAATTTAGTTGAATCTTAAAAGACGTTTACGCAATAAAACATCATGTTACGTATGTTCAATTTTTTTAAATAAAATTACAAAAAAGTAAGAGTTTTAAATTATCAATATAAAGTCGCTAGGGTTTAGAAATCATTAGTATAAAAATGAATCGAAATACAAACCTTGGACAACAGGAGCCTTTGTTTGGAAACAAGTTATTTTCTAATAAAACAACCAAGCAAAAGTGCAAGACTAAATATAACCAAAATTCGAAAAACATGTATTCATTTCCTAATAATGATTATTCACAAAATTTCAACTACAAAAAAAGTCCAGAAAACTTTACCAAAACTTCAAACAACTCTATTGATGATATAAAGTTGTTAAAAGACATAGAAATTATAAAAGATGTAATAAGAGCTTTAAGCGAAGATGCTCGAAGACTTTCAACAGAGATGAAAATTTTAAAGAATAAAAGAAGTAAATCAAAATTGAACGAAGATAAACTCTCTTGGGAAATTCATTTTATCAATTCAAACATAAAAAGGTTATCTAATGACAAGAAAATACTTTTAAAGGAACTAAAAAAAGCTAGTAATGCCTTTTTAGATATTTCTCACAATAAAAAAAGAACACATCATTTGTGCTTAAGAAAAAATAATATACCTCAAACAGGCCAAATACTAAAAAAACTAAGCTATGATAATCCCATTAAAGAACCAGGACAAAACATAAAAATTAGATCTAAAAATAATGTTTCAAGATTCAACTGCAATTTCTCTAATAGTCAAAAAAACACTACCGATAGCCGACAACTACCTAAGAAAACCAAAAAAGCTTTTTGTACAAAATCAAAAATTCTGACACAAAACGATTTTGAATTGAAAAAAGAAAAAGCCGACTGTGACAAGGAGAAATTTACAAAAAATAACACGGAAAATGACTTAAAAAGTCTAGAAAAGAATGAAGAACTAAAAGATCTTTTTGCTAAAGTCAATAAAATTGTTCAGTTTATCGATTCTTTAAAAGAAAACAAAAGTCAAAGTAACTGTATTAAAAAAAGTTCATCTTTAAAACGTCGTAACATAAAACAAAATAGTTGTGCTAAACCCAAAAAAAGTAATAGTGTAACTAGTACAAGAGAAGCGTATAGTTTATCAAAAAAATTATCTAAAACCTGCCCATCAAACTCAATATACAATGGACCAATGTCTGAGTACATTGAGCAAGTTTCAGGTAGTATTAACAAACTGTCTAACAACTTAGACAAAGTTTTAAGTGATTTAGGAAAAGAAAATCTTGATAATAAGAAACGTTACAGAGAGACAAAAAAATCTTATGACTGTTGTTTAAATTCGAATGCTATTTTAGGTTTAATTTCAAGTATCATAAAGATCACCAAAACCTTAAAAGATGAAAAAAACTGGAACGAAAATTTTATAACTTCTGTTTTTGAAAATTTCATGAAAAGTGTATGTGATACGTCTTTAAAAATACAAAAGCCTGCAGAAAACAAAAAATCTTACTATCACAACTCAAAACTGAGTGATAGTAAAAACGAAACTAGTAAAAATAAAGTAGTTGAAAATAATTTGGAAGAAAAAAATCAAAAGTGTGTAAAAACAAAAATAAAAATGTCTTCGACTTCTATAGAATCAAAGCAAAAATTCAATAAATCAAAAAATTTTGTTTTAAAAAGTCAACTAAATACACATGTTACTCCAAGTCATAAAATTTCGACCATAGTAAATTGGTTTTCAAAATTTTTAAGACCTACAGTATCTGCTCTTTCCAAAGACAAGCTTTTAAACTATAACAGTGCTCATAAAAAACATGATAAAAAAGATGAAACTAAAATTAAAACTGTCAAACTAATAGTATCTCCAAGTTCATCACAAATAGATACCAATAGCTTAGTTTACAACAGAAATGCTAAATTAGTTAAACTAAAAAGTCCAAAAAAGTGTAACATAAACTTAAAATGTAAGGGTAATGAAAAAAGGTACGAAAATAGAATAAAAGTTGAACTAATTCCAAACAAGTTGTCTTCGAATAGTTTAAAAAAACACAAGCCTAAAAGAAGTAAAGTCACAAGAAGATTACAAGTTAAATTATCATTTTCTGAGATTGAATCAGAAAATGATGTATTTTTTTCTTGAAATATCTAAATCGTATGAATTTTAGTTTAAAAACTGGATGGAAAATCAAAGTAAAAGATGCGAAATTAAAATAAAATATTGTTTATTTTAAAACTTTTGACTTATTTGAGATTATTATTTTTTTATAACAACTCTTTAACTCATATTTGCAATAATAATTTTTTACAATTAAATTAATCTACAATGTACTTAATTTGGATATTGTATTTCAACTTAGAAAAAAACGTTTTTTGATTAAAGTTTCCTAGATTTTTTTTTGTTTTTCAAGTTCACATAAATATACAATTGAAAAATTAAAAAAAATAATTAAAGTACGATGAAAGTTTAACGAACATATTAATATAAATAGAACATAAATTGCTTTGTAACAACTAGCGCTGTTCTTTTCTTCCTTTTCTCTCAAAATTAAAAATGCTTAAGTTAAGTAAAACGCGAGTTTTTGGGGCAGTCTAGTTTTACCTTTGTAATATTATCATATCGTGCTAAAGGTTGTGTTCGCTTCGTACTTCTTGTACGAAGGCGACTGTTTTTTTATATTAACTTGTGAATTTGAGTAGCTTATTTGTATATTTTGTTATCATGTTATCTTTGTGTTTCTAGACTCGATTTCTTTATATACAATTAGTTAAGCATTCTAACAATCTAACTATTTAATTAATCTAAGCTTAAAAGATAGTCTTAGTTTAGTTTGCAATTCATTAAGTCGACTTAGCTAAATAACTTAGTTTAGTCATATCTAAACATATAAATAACATCACCGATATATTTATAACGCGCTCGGAGTCAGATAATAACCAGAATCGCGTAAATACAAGTATTAACTTCCGTCGGTCGATAGTTAAATGGTGAACCCTAGTTGTTTAACACGCACCTTATTTAAGTTCGTAACTTCTTTTTATTTTCTACGTTTCGTATTGGTGACCCAAAATTAGTTTAAAACTTTATTAAGACTTTAAACACAATCTACTAGTATCATGGATATACTTTATTTTAGGCCTAATAGCTGCCAACTTTATAGGGACTGGGAAGATTTCAAAAATGACAAATATAATACATTAATATCAGAGTGCCCCTTGTCTGACCCACCCGAAGCAGTACCCTACAGATATTCAAACGTTACGTACAATCACAATCTGACTAACCGCTTACAAAAAAACCAATTGCATTTGTTAATGTCATGTCTAGATAACGACCTCTACCAACTTATTTTATGGGAAGGGCGCGTAGCTAACCGCTTAAGAAACCTTCTGTTGTTCTTAAAAGACCACTTTCTTTACGATTGGCCTAAGTATAGGAGCATCGAATAATCGATGAAGCCCGCGAAAACCTCGAAGATATTATAACAGCCTGTAACGAAATTATAGATTTTAACGTTGAAATTGATTTGTTAAGAGCAGAAATTAACAAAAGACAAAGTAGGCGCGATAGATTTGAGAAAACGCAGTTTGATAAAAATGTATGGTTCGAATACCAAGGTTTTAGCAACGAACAGTACCAAGTTATATTAAGAGAAACCTTTAAGCACCTTAACATTATAAAGAATGTTTTGAAATATCTCCCTTTATTAGGCGTAGTCTATTAAATACATGATGTTGAGACGATAATTAAGATATTCGAAAACTTTTGTAGGTACAACCGTATCGACGAACTTGACAACAGCGAAAGAATAAAAATTATCTTATGGTCCAATGTTTTACCTCCCGATGAGATGTTTATTTTTTAAAAATCAAACACAACTGAACATAGAAATCTTGCTAAATTAAAGTTAATTTTACGTAACTCATATACGAGATATAATGAGAATCTTAATCAAGAATTCCGCGAATTACAAGCCGAATACGACAAACTTCTACGCAGAGCAATTGCTAGCCGATCTATGCAAGAAATACACGAATTAGAAGCCGAATTAGCCGAACTCAATCGCAGGAAAGCTGCTATAGAATCAAAACGCAATCGCGCTGTCGCCATACCGAATTATGACGTCACAAGTACAGCGTCACGTAATGCAACGAAAATATCTATTAAGAACCAACGTTCTGAGCAACCAAGACCAGAGTCAACGACCAGAGCCATGCCAACCAGCACCACAACGGGCAGTCCCAACGGTCAGCGCAATCGCAGCCAGAATCCACAGGGCCAGAGTCAACGGTCAGCGCCACCGAAGCCAGAACCTTTGCAACCAGCGCCAACGATCAGAGCCATCTCAGCCAGCACCAAAACGGGCAGTCCCAACGGTCAACACAACCGCAGCCAGCACCAGAATGACTAGAGCCAACGGCCGGTTCAGATATGCCTTCCGTCAAACCGGAAAACGCAAGGAAATTATCCTCGTCAACGACAGAAAGCACAGCAGCGACTACAAACTTTTCTTCCAACATTACTTCGGCCGACAGAGCGACAAAATCACGAAAGTTGCCCTTTTTTCTAAACAAGAGCACATCAGCGATGCCAAACAACGACGAAGCTAAAAATGTTAGGCCCAATCGCGAAATCTTAACAAAAAAACACATTTCTTACTCTAAACGCAAAACGATTGCGAATAACAAAAAACCTTTAGAAATTAGCTTACAGCAAATTTTTAAAACAAACCACGAATTATTTTGGTTTATATTTCACAAATGGCGTTTTAAAACCAAAATATCTTTGAACAATATTGAAGCACGCATTTTTAAAAATAATCGCGAATTATTTTGGTTCATTTTCCATCGATGGCGCTTAAAAATTTTAATATCGAAAATTTTTTAAACACTATCGCACGCATTTTTAAAACTAATCGAAAATTATTTTGGTTCATTTTTCACCGATGGAGCTTTAAACATATTAAAATCGAAATACTTGTCAGAAACCGTTGCAAAACTTCGAGTTTTTGTTCAGACGCTATTTTTCACCGCTGGAAAATTAAACTAAGATGTTATTGAAACTTTACGGTTAATTAACTCTTACAGCAAAACGTTAAGACCATCAAAAAAAGTAATGAACTTTTAAACGCAAAGTTAAGACCACCAAAAGAGTAATTTATTTTTTTAATTATGGCAGACAACTAGTCTAAGAAGCTTTCTGAACAAAGCTTAGGACGAAATCGAGTCATAAGAAATTAAAGGAGTATTTTTAAAGTTTACTCTTTAACTTAAAATTTAATTTTGAGCTTTTACTAATATAAAAAATTGCCTTATTTTGTTAAGCTTTATTTCAATTTGTTTTTCAACAACAATTTTATGTTCAAACTTTGAACTATGAAATCTAAAGTTGTACTATAGTAACCTTAGTGATTGCTGTTGAGAAACTTTATTACCTTATGTTTTTTGTTGTTATACACTTTAGCTTACTCATAAAAACACAATTTTAATAAGGTCATTCGAGCTATTGATAATCTTATTCAACATTTAAACGCTAAAAAACAACTTTGTTTTTAGCTTTCCTAGAATACTAAAGTTTTATAAATTAGTATAAAGTTCAAGAGCTATATATTTTTACGAAAACAATTCTAAACTTTTGAAATGCATGTAATTGCTTGTTGTGTCAACTAACTCGTGTTAATTGTGAAATGTTTTTGATACACTAAACGTTTATTTAACGAATAATTCGTTTAAACTGAAGCTATAAATGTTTTTTAAGTTTCTTATAAACATACTTGAAAGTACTTGAAAATACTTGAAATAGTATCTTCTTTATATTCTTGCTTAAAATTTTTTGAACTTCGCACGAAAACGGCTCGAGAAATCGAAAGTCGTCAACAAGTCGGCGAAGGTGACAAAGAGATCTGATCTACCATCAGCAAGGCGACCGAGTGGAGTACAGATGAGGAGACCGAGCATGTACGAGTAGCGTCTACGGGAAACAACGACTCGCGAGCAATACTAGCTGATAAAATTCTAAAAATTCTTTCATTTTTTTCATTTTGTAAATTGTTTAAACTTTTTAATTCTGCGCGTCATTTACGGAATTTAAAGCATTTACAAAGAATAATAATAGTTTTTTACAAATAACAAGATATAAGTTGACGATAGTCGACGGTCATATTTCATTTATGCTTCTATATTAGAGGTTTTTTAGTGTTTTTTCACAAATTTAAAAATAATTGGATACAATATTTTCTTAGAGATAGGTGTAAACTCCAAAATAGCGGGTTTAAGTCGAGAGAATGTAACAACTAGCGCTGTTCTTTTCTTCCTTTTCTCTCAAAATAAAAATGCTTAAGTTGAGTAAAACGCGAGTTTCTTGGTCAGTCTAGTTTTAGCTTTGTAATATTATCATATCGTGCTAAAGGTTGTGTTCGCCTCGTACTTCTTGTACGAAGGCGACTGTTTTTTATATTAACTTGTGAATTTGAGTAGCTTATTTGTATATTTTGTTATCATGTTATCGCAGTTTATATTCATTTTAATACAGCTTTGTGTTTCTAGACTCGATTTCTTCATATACAATTAGTTTAGCATTCTAACAATCTAACTATTTAATTAAACTAAGCTTAAAAGATAGTCTAAGTTTAGTTCGCAATTCATTAAATCGACTTAGCTAAATAACTTAGCCAAGTCATATCTAAACATATAAATAACATCACCGATATATTTATAACGCGCATGGAGTCAGATAATAACCAGCATTTCGCGTATAAGTAACATTATAAACATCGGTCGATAGTTAAAGCTTGTATTTAGAAACTCAAACTTTATGAAATAAGATTTATACTTAATTAATGCTTTCCATATAAGTCAGTCTTTTCATATCACATGCCACCAAAAGGCTCGTTTTCTAACTCAAATTTGGATTTTACTTTAAGTTTATTTTTTTGTTTAAAAACGTATTGAGGCAGTTTTTAGTAAGCTCGCGTTAGTTTTCAATATTCATGTTTTAATTCTACTGTTTATTACCATACTGTTTATAGTTTTAATATGATAATAACAACAATATATTCATTACTTGCTTTATTCAATTGATGTACGTTTCTTCGTGTTAAAAAATTAATACAGATTCTAGGAGTTATTTAAAGTGTGTTAATTGTTTACTGTCTGCGACAGTTGAATAAGCCAAGTACTGTGAAAATTGTTGTTAGTTTTGTATATTTCAAAGAACTTTTTCATTAGGATGATATTAACAAACTATTTGCAAGTAAGTCTTGAATATTTTTAGTTTCAATAAGGTTTGTTTTTAGTGTATTTGTATTTTTGTAATGTAATTAACTTGTGTTTAACATTAAATATATTAACAGTTTTTGATTATTTGTAGTTTCAATATGGCTTCTATCAATATTCAAAAATTGTGTTGTTGTGATATAAATAACTTGTATATACATACTAACTATAGAACACTTTGTTTAGTATTCAGCGTCTTGTTAGTTAAATTATAAAAGTCTTATTTGCACTTATACACGCGTGCCAGAATTGCACTGAGCTAAACGTAAAAAGTATTTGGTATGAAAATGAATTTAAGTCTTTAAAAAAATACTTTTTTAATTTAGTCCAAGATTTTTTCAATTTAATTTTTAAAAATAAGTAAAAAAATCCTCAAAAAACATAAGTTATCAGACTTTAATATGTAGATTTATAAAATGTTTTTGTTGTATGATTTTTTTATACCAAAATAGGTTTGTTTAAAACTCTACATTTCAATACGACATATGTACTTTTCATGTTTTTTACAAATTGTTTTTGATAACAGTAAAATAATTGTACATCTAAAAAAACCCAGTTAAATGTTACAAGTGATATAAAGAGGAATCAAAACCAGAAGAAAAGGGCTCGCCAAAGTAATAATTTTGAGAAAATAAATTGAAATATTCACTTTGACCAAAAATACAGTTTTAATTTTTTTTGACTAATAATAACTTTTATTTTTACATTTTTGCGGTTAAAATACTTAAAAAAAACAACACAAACGAGTGAATTTATCTAAATTAATATGATTAAGCAATACTAGTTGCTTTTAATAAATTCTTATTTATCTCTTTTCGCAATAAAAATTTTTAGTTTAGTTTATAGATTTTAGTTTCAGATGAATACAGTAATTAAACATTAAATTAAAAAAAACTCTTGGAATTTTTAGCGCTATTAAAAATAACTATGATGATCAATCAAGTTAATTATTTAGTTCCGAAGTAAAGTTAAAAGTTCTATTATGCAGTGGTTAACTTCTGCAAAAAATTATATTTTAATGAAGTGATAATGAATTCTAGGATTATTACAAAGTTTCTCTTTAAAAACTTAGTTTGTTTCCTAGTTTTTGAATTATTGTTAATATACGTTCATAGAATGTCATTGCATCATAAAAAAACGAATCCTTTTAAAAGTAAAGTAGTTAAAGTTGTTTAATAATTTCTAGTGCCTAACACTGACTCTGTATTTTAATTTTTTAATAGATTATAAAAACTAAAACTATAGTTAAAACAAGTTTTGAAAAAGTATAACGGTTTTACAAATGTTTCTTTAGTACGTTTAATTTCATTTAATGATAATTTTTGCTAGAAAAACAACGACATTGATAAAAAAGCATATGTTATAAAAAAGTTATACTTTAAACTTATGTTAAGAAATAGAAAATTATCTTACTTTTTCAGCAAAAAAATTTACGCTTGATTTGAGAAATTTATACTGTTATTATTTATTGAACGACAAAAAAAGTGCTCAAAATAATTGGTCCCATGACCTGGAGTACGAAAAAACCTTTTGGTTAACGAGTTGTACACCACTTGTATACAGTTAACATCTTGTCTAGGATTTTATTATATTCAGAGTAAAAATTAGAAAAACATTACTTTAATTTTAATAATTAGTGTTGTAGGACTTAAATACGTATTATTCAAAAACCAAAAACTTTTACAAAAAAAAAACCCTTAGTAAATACTTATAAATATATATTGTAATTTAGTTTTGTATGAAAGATTACGAAACTTTCAAGTCTTAGCAAAAGGAGCACGAAGATTTGCAGTTTTTTTTCATGTACTTGGCATATCGTCCTTCACAAAAACCATAAGAGGCCCATTGAATGCAAAATATTTTTCTGTCTGTACAATCTGTTTTAAACGTATTTGTAAAGAATTCATTAAAGAAAATAAAAAGTCGAGAACTTAGAAGCTGTATATTTCAAATACATTTAAAAAAGGTATTTAAAAATACTAAACTTAAAATTTAATGAGCACAAACGATTAATATCAAAGGTTGTTACTCGAAAAATATCTTTAAAATAAACTTTACTTTTTATTTATTGAACTTTAAATTATAAGCAACTTAATAGTTTAATAATAAATTTATTTTAATACAAACAGGCATTCAAATTTTATTCTAATCTAAACCAGAAAACTTTAGTTTCAAAGTTAACTTTAAACTATATTTATTTTAAACTATATAAATAAAAAAAAATCTATGCAGTGACTTATTAGAAGACAATTGAATAATTTTGATTTTTGTCTAAATTATAGAAAAATTTAAATTATAGCTCAAGAGACTGTTTATCACTAAATGAGACACTATCGCTAACTAGAAGAAAAGTGTAACAAAATAAGTTTTAAGAAGTATTTTACTTTAACAGCTCTTTTAAAGTTAAGTAATTAAAAGTAAAATATAAAAAATTTAACTAAAAAAACTCTTTTTTAAGTATTTAAGTATTTCTTTAAATTAAAAACTACTCTCAACTACCTTAGGACAATCTTTTGTATAAAACTTATCCTTTTCTTCACAGTTAAATCCTATTAAACTTTTAAAAGATATTGTAAAATAAAACATGTTATTATTTTTGACTGAAATTTAAAATTATTTATTGTTTTTAAAAACAAAGCTATAAAAGATCACATTAACTTGGACTTTGAAATTAAAGTTTTTGTCAACAGTTGTGCGTTGGTCAACAGTTGTGCTTACGTAAATTCATTTCTCTTTTATAAAACTTTAGTTAAAAAAGCTTCTCTTCGAAAAAGTATTTGTTTTTTATAATCTCGATAGTAATAAAAAAGTAGTACATTAGTATAAAAGTTGACCAGGTGGGAAATAGTTAAGATGGGAGCTGATTGAAAAAGAATTAGAAACAGTTTATATAGAAAATGATTGGATAGAAAGTAATTGCATTAATATAGATGAGTATGGTAGTTGAGTTTGATAGTTATACATACGGATTAGACTTACAAAGAAAATGAGTTAGTATTTAAAAAATAATTTTTTGTTCACAGTTTTCATAAAAAGTTATATGTTTACTTAAACTAAGGGTGAGCAACGTACGATCTGCAGGCCGAACCCAGATTTTTAACAAAAATTCTGGCCTGCAAGGAATTTAATCTTGAAAACAAATTAAGCAAAAATATAAAATATGACAAAAAAATTATAAAAAATATATCGAAATACTAAAAACTTAGTACACAACAGTGCTCATAAAAATGTTATTTTATAGAAATTTAAATTTTTTTTTTTTAAATATCTATAGAACATTTATTTTAAACCATATAGCATTACCAAGTCCGGCCCGTGAGTGACTTTATCTAGTAAATGTGGCCAGCAGACTAAAAAAGTTACCCTCCCTTAACTTAAACTATATTAAAATTGTTCAAAAATACAGAAGTTGAGCTTTGCTTTATGTTTAATCCATAAGGTTTTTATTAAAAAATATTCTTGAAAACTAACATTAAATTTATAAAAAACACAAACTATTATTGGATATTAATTAATTGAAAATAATGAAAATGCTACATGTAGTTTTCCAGATTAAATTATTAATTCATGATCTCTTTTTTTTTGAGTGAAACATTGCTTTAAAAATAAAATCATAAAATGCTAGAAGTTAAACTATTCTCTTTATCAATAACTTGAGATTTTTAATTCTCATCTTTAAAGATAAAGGTGTTTTATTTAGTTTTTTATTGTTTTATACTTTAATTAAACTATAATGATATTTTTAAAATCAAATATTCTTATTATTTATGATATCTGGATTTCATTATTGTATCAAAAATATTTATACTTGCGATTTTTTGAGTCGTAGTTGCTTTTATTTTAGTTGTTGGAGTGGTGGTTGTTGTAGTTTGTAGAGTTGTTGTAGTAGGCTGTGTTGTTGATGTAGTAGGTTGAGTTGTTGTAGTTAGTAGAGTTGTTGTAGTAGGTTGAGTTGTTGTAGTTAGTAGAGTTGTTGTAGTAGGTTGAGTTGTAGTAGTAGGTTGAGTTGTTGTTGTAGTTCTTTGAGATACTATTTTTGTTGTTATAGTTTGTAAAGTAGTTGTTGTTTTACTTTTTTGAGTTTCAGTTGGTGAAGTAGTGGGTATCACTTTACTTTTACAACTTGCACAGCAATGAATGTTTAAGTAAGTAGATGCAATAGCACAATAACCTGTTCGAGCCCAAAATCTACAATGCAAAACTTTATCAACACAAGTTACAACAGTTATGGCACTTGTTGGTTGCACAGTTGTTGTTGTAACAACTTTAGAGTTTTTATAAAAGTTTTTACACGTATCACAGCATTTTTTTTTCATGTAGTTTTTGCGACTACTCTTGCAATGGCCTCTCCTAGCCCACATTCTACAGTAGTTATGTGTATCAATACATTTTTTAACAGGAGTTACGTTGGTAGTTTTTTTGCATGAATGACAGCATTTTTCTGCCATAAAAGCTTTGTTGCGAATGCAAAGTCCTTTATTAGCCCAGTGAGCGCAGTTTGCACTAAGATCAATGCATCTATTAGTAGTAGTAGTGATCGTACTATTGTATTTACAACCGTACAACTTGTTTACTGCTTCAATATCTAATTTTGAAAAACCTTCTCTCTGTAAATTACTTGTTTAAAAAATTACACTTATATGATTGCAATTTATAATGAGACTGTACAAAGAGTAGTTTTTTTCTTAATTGTTTTTTAACCCAAGTAGACAAACGACTAAAGATAGTTATTTTAGGATAAAAACTTTGTTTACAAGTTACTGTCAAAAAAAAACAAAAACAGATTTCAATATTTATTTTTGGAAAACTATTTTACTAGGATAATATTTAAAAAAAAAACTAACTTGCAAACCATACTTCAATGCCTATTGTTTCGGTTAAATGTTTTTAATTTTCTACTTAAAAGTTAAACTACAAGTAGGTAGAATTATAAAATATATTTAAAAACCTTTAACAGCTCTTTAAAAAACTGTGTAAAGTCTATGTAATTTTGTAATTAATGTAGTGTATTTTATAATTAAAGCATTGGCATACTCAGGTACACAAACATCACTAAACTTTTATTCAAATATGTTTACTAAAAACGATTTATTAAGAACAAAAAACATCAGCCAGTTATTATAAGTTTTTGTTCACAATAACTACTTACTTTATAATAAATTAAAAACTAAGAGTTAGATGTATGTGTGAACATAAAACTCATAAGTCTGTAAAGGCGTTTTTTTAACTATCCTTTACTTTAAAACAAAAAGTATATACTGTTTATTTACAAAAAAATAATTAGTTAAACAAACTTAATATTTCTAAGAACTCTTTTATAAAACAACGTTTCACCCGAAGGTTTTTACACTTAAAATAAACTTTTATTCATTTCTAGTTATATATATATATATTGTTTATTGAATAAAAAAAAAAGCGCACAAAAAATTTGGTCCAAGAACCTGGTGTACGAAAAAACCTTTCGATTATCGAGTCATACACCAGGTTACAGTTTAATGTCATGTCCAGGACATATATTTTAACTATAGAGCTTTTATTTGTCTCCTTGAACTCAATTTAATAACTTTAGTTGTTGCTTTTAAAATAAACCAAAGTGTAATATTATTTTAGTTGTTATTAAATAATAACAAATAAACGAAAAATCGTATTTAAAAGATTAAGAATAGTAATTACTGTAAAAAACTACAAATAAGGCTTTTTCACGTATCGGTGCTACAAACTACTAAGTGAAGAACAAAGAAATGTTTAATTTTTTTTTATGATACACTGTTAAAGAAAGTAGTTGCTTCATACCACCTCAATTGCCAAAGTCTACTTTTCAAAATGTTTATTTAAAACATTTTTATTCAAAAATGTTAATTTTAATCTGTTTGTAATGATGTGTTTTCGTTTATTGATCATTAAAAAAAAATTCTATTAAAGTAGAGAAACCTGAGCCTGAATAGCTTCTCCAGTTTTTTTGTCAATTATCGTAGGTTTTTTGTTTGATGTAAACGCGTAACCATTGTAATGCATTACTGAGCTTGTATCATAATCTAGTCCAAATGTAGTTACTTCATAGTTCGTTTTTTTATTAAAGTTGTATAATGCCCCTAAAAATTATATATATAACAAAAAAAAAAAACGTAATTAACTGATAAAAGCTGTAATATTACAATTGAAGTTATTATGAATAATGTACGAGCAAAATTATGTAATATCTTAAAAAATTACATTCTTTAATATTTTCCTCTTTAATTTCAATATACTTATCTCTATCCGGGCGACTTTGTTCGTGCCAGAAACCAAGTGCATGTAATATTTCATGAATAACTGTTCCTTTCTTCCAGCAGCCATCAGCAAGAGATACCTTTTTTAAAGCTTAACGTAAAGAATAAAGTCAAGGTAAAATAATTTTATACTAAGATATATAACAAAGTTATAACTCAAGAAAAAAACAAATGGATTAGTAGTTTTAGAACAAAAATAAAACAAGTTTGTTTTTTAAACACATCAATATGATTTACTTGAGTTTTTTCTATGATTTTGTAATGAAGTTTAACAATAGGGTTGATCACGCCAATTCGATCATCAGACCACAAGTTTCGGTAGACTGAGACCGGTTTCGTCCTTATTAGGACTCATCAGTCAGTCACAACCGAAAAACTTGTAGTCGTCAATCTACAAACGGTTTATCATGCTTTCACATGAATCAACCATTTGCTAGCATGATAAACCATTTGTAGATTGACGACTACAAGTTTTTCGGTTGTGACTGACTGATGAGTCCTAATAAGGACGAAACCGGTCTCAGTCTACCGAAACTTGTGGTCTGATGATCGAATTGGCGTGATCAACCCTATTGTAATTGAGCTTGTCTCACGGCAAACGAAAGTCCAGGCTTCTGCTCTGCTGACTTTCGCCGATGTTTTTGTTGAAACAAAATGTCCATTTTTTTGTTAAAAAAGATACTAATGTCCTATAAGATCGTTTATAGAAGTTTAAACTCGCATAGATTAGAGCTTCCGACCTTTAAAGTCTAAATATTTTAGCATGATGTAATTTGTTATATGTTTGTTATAAGTTTTAGAGTAAAACTTTAAGTTTTTGTTAGTTACAAAAAAGTATTAATTTTAAAAAATGTATATCAGATAAATTACTTTATTGTTTCTAATCTAAGCAACATATAACTTTGTTTCACATTTTATAGGTATATGTATACTTTTTAAATCAAAAAAAATATGTTTAAAAATTAAAATATGTTGCTTATTATTGGAGATAAAAAAGTAGCTAAAATTTATAAAAATAATGTTTCAAATAGTTTTTTTAGTTTTGATTTAACAAAGAGTTAAAGGTTTATTTTGTATTCCTTTAGTAATTAAATTATTGAAAAAAAGATAATACTACTAAAATAATAATTTATGATTGTTATTTAACAAGTAAGTTTTATCATAAAAATGAGATATTACTTTTAAAGGCGATTCAACTGCGCCTATAGGTGACGCACATATTCCTCCGTCATAGAATTTTACATATGTAGCTTGGTTAATACGAGGTCGGAGGCGGATACATGTGAATTTATCAAAGTCTTTAGCTGCTTCTTCTATTGCTTGTTTACCCGTAACACCTTATCATACTTTAAGTTTTAATTAAGTTATTTTTAAGCTTTACTTGTGATAGTGAATTATAAGTGCTAGAACGACTTATAAAGAAACAATAAAAAAATATAAAGAAAAAATACCTATTTTGTTACAAAAACTATAAAACTACAATCAACTGTATTTAAAGTTGTGTTAGTAATTTAATTTGATGTAGTTATTTTTTTAAATGTACTAACATCAAGTGTGAAATGGCTTTTGAATATTTAGCTGTTTATGATTTATATGTTTTATTATTAGTTATTGTGTTGTACTAATAGAGATCTGCGGTACGGTACTACTATAAGTAAGTATAAAATTTTGGTATGAAGTGTCGCTACTAGTGGGAAGGTTTATGGTTGAGTTCCCTAAAAGCTTTTCTCTTGCTAAACGTCTTTAACTTTTGGGAGTAACAATATGTTTTAAACTTTAAAATTATGCTTTGCATTCTGAATTTTTTGGAATTCATTAGAAATAAACCAAGTTTTTGAAAAGTTTTATTATAAGTTAATTTTAACTTAATAAACTCTATAAGTGAGTTAAGTAACTGACTATTATTAGCATTAAAGTACAAAGTTTTTTGATTACAAAAATAAACCACGTTAAAAAATATGACTAAAGAACCTTATGCATAAAAAGACATCAAGCTACAAACCTTGTTATTTACTTTAAGTATTTAGAATTAATGCAAAAAAAAAAGATGTTTTAACAATAGAATAATATAGTTATTTGTCTTAATTAAAAAAAGATTACTCAATATACTGAAATGTAAAGAACTTGTTTAGATAAAGATGTGCAAATTAAATATTTTATTTACAACTAAGTTTCAATGACAAAAAACTGCGGCCTCTTTTAGTAAAACAAAAAGTTTTACTATTCTATTTTACTTAAAGATGACGCAATTTTTTGTCACCGAAACTTAGGTGTAAATATAATACTTAAACTGAACATCTTTATTATAAACATAGAATAAAAAATCTAAAATATCAAAAATAAAATAAATGAAAAAAAAGTTACACCTAACTCGAATTAGTTTACATGAAAAAATTAACGGTACTAAATGATTGAATATTTTTCCTAAACTTATATAATCAGGCGTTTTAACTTGTTATAAATTCTAAAAAATAGAAGATGTTGTAAACTTTAAAATCTGTTTGCTTCAGAAAGGTGGTTATTGTTTTTATTAGCTTTTAGCTATTTAATTCTTACCTTGTAATACAAATTCAACTATTAAGAAATAAACAGTCACAAGAAACATCTAAATTCTAAACTGTAAAGCTTAAAATGAAATGGAAATTTAATAATAATTGTTACTATCTAGACTGAACCAATAGCCAATATACTCAGTAAGGATTGTCGTTTAATATAAAGTAATTATCAATTTATAAATTAAAATATGAAAATGATAGCCCCTAGAAAGTTATTTGTAATATATTTGTTTTTATTTTTCAAGTAAAATATCTCTCAGATCAATTCTGAACTCTCCAAAATAGCCTTGGAATTTTAAATTACTAAGTATTTCAGTTAACAGTTTACAACCCTAATAAGTTAGTCTTTTGTCTATGTTTGTTATTTAATATTGGAAAGAAGTAGTTTTAAAATAAGATATTGTTAAATGGTTAGGTTATTAATTAGTTAAACTAACACTTATATTAAATGGTAAAAAGTCATTTTAAACTGATGGATAAATACACCTTGCTCATATTTGTTTCTTTTTCAATATCTAGCTTTGATTTTATGTTTTTAGTATTCTTACACTTTCGTAGTATCTTTTATAATGGTAACATATATCTGTTTTGTAAATAAGTATATTGACTTCATTGACTCTAGATTTTTTTGTTTTATCCCAACATAACAAACCGTATCTAATGTGACTCATGAAGAATAAATTTAAGACTAAATAAAGAGCCTTTTAATTATGAAATTAAGTTTCGAGTATTACGCTAACTGTTTTTTTATATACTATGTTTTTCAATGGTTCTGCATTATCTGTCCCATTAAGATTACTCTATATTGTAACACCCAAATACTTAAATTATTTACTTTTTTATATTATTTTTACTTATCTCAATTTAAAATTTATGGTCAGTAAAGAGACAGTTTATAAAGTTAGTTTAAAAAATTATGACGTAAGAATACTAGGTTTAAAGAAATACGAATTTCAACATGCAGCAAACAAAACTTGAGCAAAGATATGGTAATTATCTAAGATCTATTTACAGAAAACTATCGTTTCCAAACACTAAAGTAAAGCAACTAGTAAACCAACTACACAAAAAAGTTCACAGAAAACCATCAGAAACAGGCCTAATAATGCAATCTACAAATGTTTGTCCAAAATCTTGGAAACTTAGTTTAATGAGCTTTTATCTAAACAGAGTGCTAAAAATATGCTCAAATTTTATCGCCTTCAAAGAATAACTTTCAAAAAAAAAAACTTAAATCATTATCAACAAAATCTTAAAGAGTCAAAAACTAACAAATTACTTGAAATTTATAAAATCGACAAAAATGAAAAGAAGACAGACATAGAAAAAGTCTCTTATTTCACAACAGTTTACGTTGGTAATTGTACATTACAATTGTAAAAACGAATATTATATATATTTCAGAGGCACAACATTGTAATTACACCAGCGTACATCTGCAAAAATAATTCTAACCACTTCAGCAAAAAAAGTAAATGCTCGGGAATTTTTGACGTAAATGTCATTTAAAGATATACCTGCTCTGAAGATCAGAGCATCTTCTATATTGAAAAGTTTTCCGACGGATTGCAGGCCACTGTGCAACAGACAAAAACTTATTATATTCGACCACCTATTTTGTTGCACACAATGTCAAAACTCTGATATCGTACAAAAATTTAAAGGTTTAATATGATGTAAGCAGATCGAACTCAACAGTCTAGAGTCTATATTGATCGATGAATAGAGGTCTAAGTTAAACATGCAAATAAAAGTAAATGGAACAACATAACTGTTGAGAATTTATTAATTATCATATCATTAATGAAACTTTGTTCGCTTTATTTTAAAATTCGTTTTTGATTAAGTCTTAAATTCATACGTCATGATAATTTAAATTTACATTTTAGCTGTCGTCTAATGAATAAATTTCAAATTCATTTGTCACTTGATAAATAAATTTAGTATAACTTCGAAAACGTTTGTGATAGTAAAATTAAAAAGAAAATAAGTAATTTAAATTCATATATTCTAAGTTGCAAATAGTATATGAAAAGAGTAAGTATTGTTTTAGAAGAGTCAAACTATTCACAAACTAGCTCAAAAAACTAATGTTTTTAATTATAAATAAAAACAAATTATACAGTAATCTTCCTTTATTCTACTAACATATGTTTCTGTGTGTTAACGAATCAACACACTTCAACTGGAGTTATTAGTTATTTGAAAATATTTTTGCGATTTTAGAAGATTCCATGTTTTTGTCGGTCGGGTCACTAATTGTACTAATAATCACTAGTCGTACGGAACTACTGTTAGTAACTTTTTAATTTTGGTTGCTAATAATTGAATGGTTGCAAATAAATTTCCCTAATGTTAGCTTTTTTCTTGCTAAGTGTTATGAACGTTTAAGAGTGAGAAGAAGTAAAGGATTTCTTCAACTAAGTTTAGTACTAAAAAAAGGCTTTGGTTTTTTTCTAATTAATACTAACTTCGTAAAAACTAATTAAAAAAAATTTTTTTATTACATATTCCCATAAAAAATATATACAGAGTTGCAGTATTTTGTATTAAGTTTTTTAAAGCAAATTATTTTCAATTAACGTATTTTAAATTGGTAAATCGTATGTGAGGCTAAAAGTTTAAATTTTTTTTTCAAAGCGTTTTGCGGCTGTCTATTGACTGAGACCAAGTCCTAACTGTTAAGCAAAGAGTTAATATTTGTTATACTGAGCTATAGTATTAAAAAAACAAGAAGAAAAAAACAAACCAATAGTTTTTTCTATTAAGTAAGGCAAAATATAGTTTTCTTCCTCTTTGTACATTTTCCACAAAGGTAACTCAGCAGTAGCAGCTGTTAACTGTAAGTTTTCATTTATTTCCTCAGGAGGTTTTTTATACATGTTCTCAATATAAGAAACCATATCTCCGACTACTTTTATGTCACCCTCAAATAAGTCTAAAGTTATAGAGAGTTAATTAATTTACCAAAAAACTAAATACTCAATTAGTATCAGAGTGTTAAAAGCTTTAGTGTAATTAAAAAAAGTTTATGTCATTCAAAAACAGCTTTACATTTAAATACAAAAAAATAAATTACTATTTTTATTTTGAACAGTGTACTGATAGTTAAGCACTCATACGTAATTAAATATGTAGATTTTAAAAGTTGTATCTATTCAGTTTGCCTAAAAGCTGCTATAAATATAAACATACAAATCACTTTTGTCAATTTTAGGTGGAATAAAGTTTTTTCATACTACGTTGGATCTTTAAAATTATAAAAGTATACATTTTTGGAACCAGAAAAAATTTATGTTTGTAAAATATTATTTTAAATAGTTTAGTAAATTATATACTAGTAAATTAAATTTTTAAAACTACTGTTTCGACTTAATTATCTCTTGATAAAAACTTAAACATAAAAATGACAAAGAAAACTTTATATACCATTTGCAACTTGAGATATATTACTCATTAATCAATTAGTATTTAGATTACTCATTTTTACTTCATATTCTACTTCACAAACGTTTTCAAAACTATACGAGTTTCATTGTAAAGTAGTAAATGTTAAATGAATTTGAAAAATGTTGGCAACTAAAACAGTTTAAAAAATAAGTTTTAATTGAATAAAACGTCAATTCAGTTCTATTTGAATAAAATTTTATTCAACTGAAGATCTCGTTTGACTAGTTTCAAGCGAGTGAAACATTGTATTGTTAATAAAATTTATAATTGACCATTTTCCTTTTATTTAAATTGAGAACTTTGATTGTCATCTTTGAAATATAAAGTACTCAGTGAAGGTAATAATAGCAAAAAAAAAGAAAAACTTTGTTACTTTGGAAGCATTTTAATACAATTCGAAACAACTTACCAAGATTTGATGCAGGTTTACACTGACATGTTTTACATTTATTACTGTCTTCTAACCAACCGAATAAACACGTACTTTCGCATTTTAAAGTTTGACAATTAGGTGATACATGACTGTCTGAAAGCTGAACACTTTCCTTTGCTGTAAATTTTTGTTTTTCTTACTTGTAAAGGTTAATAACGATTAATTAAAAAAAATATATGTAATTTAAAAGTAGTGATTTACAGGATCCGATTTTTTTTGTTAAGATACGAATCTGGTTGAATCTTAACTTTAAAAACGGATCCGGATCTGGTTTAAACCAATCCTTTGCCTAAAAAAAACAATAGCCTTATTTATTGAAAAAGTTTTTAAATTGAAAAAAATCACACTTATAACCAAACGTGCCCTGTAAAGACACAAATAAATTAATTCAAAACAAAACTACTTAACAGAAAAAATAAATCTATTTCCACATAAACTGAATATAAATGATAATTATTTATCGAAATCATTTAATATAGCAAAGAAAATTAATAAACATTTTGCTAATATTGAAAAACAGACATGTACAAAAAATGTAGCAATCTAAAGATATCTAGTATTAGTAACATTAAAAATAACAGTAACAGTTTCTTCTGACTGTGTATGACAGAAGTTGAATTATCTAATGTTTAAAAAAACTTACGAAATAAGAATCTAATAAAGCCAATAGTGAGGATGGCATACCAGTCAAAGAAAAAATTGTATATATGTTATTAAGCGAACTAATTAATCACGCATTATATGAATTTAGTATCTAAATACCTTTAAATTAGCAGAAGAATTACCAGTATAAAGTATAGTTAACAATTTTTTTTTTAATTTTAGTCATCAGACACAACCTTTTGGTAGACAGAGACCCGGGTTTTGTTTCAGTGAAACTGACGAAAAAATCTATATCCGGCTGGGACTGAAAAAACATCCGGTAGATGACTACTTATAACTAAACTATACAATGAAGATTTACTAAAACTAAAAATAACCAGGAAACTTTTTGTAAACAGAACAAAATGTTGGTAAACACTGCTGTATAAAATTATTAGAACTTAAAAAAGCTTTTTTAGTTATTAATGAAACAATAAGAATTTAAGAAATATACTTGGCTGGAGTAAACCTTTATTACTTAAAGTTTTAAGAAGCGATTGATGCAAGATGACTCTTTTTTTATAGTAATTCAAAACAGAAGTTTTTTGTTTCTAACGAGTAAAGAATAAAAAAAAAGTTTACAATTTAGTTTTTAAACCTAAAGTCTAATGGAAAAAATCAATACGCTAGGTAAGTTTAAAAAAAAGTTCTTTGATATTTAGAAATGGTACCAAAATACATGTGTTTTTGTTAATTTATGATTATACTTATACTCCTAAGTAAATAACAAAATTACTGTTTAAGTCAGCCAAGAAGTTCAGTAAGAATATTTCAGTTATTACCTAAGTTATTATTGGTAACTTTTTTACTTATTTACCTACTGTTGGTAAATTATATTTTTTATCAGTGTTTACACAAAAATAAAGAAACTTAAGTTCAATAAAAACTTACTTAGTAAGCATTCTTTTAATAAATATATATAAAATAAAGTTAATTTCAAAAATATTAAAATAATTTTTATATTTAAAATATTTTTCACATATGAAACATAGTTTTCTTTTTCTGATGTCATGTTAAGTTTGGTATCTTAATATATGGATTTTTGCTAAACATCATCAGCGTTCCTAAATCAAACTTAAAGATATTTTATACTGATGTCTTGGACAAGACGTTAAAAGGTATCCGTTTTGTGCGACTCGGTAACCGAAAAGTTTTTTCGTGCACTAGGTTCTAGGACCAAATATTTTGAGCGTATATTTGTCGTTCAATAAACTATGTATATACTTAGTAGTTTAATTGCAAAATATATATTATATGTATTTAATTTTAATTATTATTAATTTTAGAATCGTACGATTATAAAATACCATAGATCAAGACTTTTGACAAGCTGAAAAAATTGATGTCAATGAGTAGCATTTATAGACGTCTTAATATTATTAATTTTTTTATTAATACTTGTATTTAAACTGTTTTTAAAAAACTATAGAAAACTAAAAACCTTTTATACATTCATTAACAACGGAGAAAGGATACAAGTCTTGGTTAGACAAGATTTCTAAACAGCTAGGAAAAGGAGGAGAACAATTGACTTGGCATATGAAAACAGCTAGAAAAAAAAAATATTGAAAATATAAATTGGGTTACAAATAACTTTAATCATCAAGATATTTGTTCTTGATATTTAGATTGTGCTATTTTTCAAAAATTTTAATGATTACTGATTTTAAAAGTAAATATTATTCTATATATAATAGAAATTTTTTTTTTCTTGAGTTTCATAATATATGTCAACTATGTATTTTTAGTAAAAAATTAAACTACAACTTTTGTTATTGTTTTAATTTCTCATAAAACTTTAAAAGGCTTTAAGGGTTTAAACTAATGCACAGAGTATTTTTATTTTAGTTTGTTACTTAAGACACAAATTTAAAGTTTATTTAATTTTTATAATGTTCTTTTCTTGAGTTATGAAGGTTATGATGGAAAAATAACATAAGTAAAACTTAATATAAGATACAAGTTAAATTTTATGAAAAGTTTATATAAGAATAGTAGCTTTATTTGTAAACTATATTTTAACTAAACAAAATCAATAGTAATATTATTTTTCAATTTTTAATTTTAATTTACTGTTTCAGTATTTTACAAGAAGTTATACACAAGTAAGGTTTGTATCTTCTAACTTTAAAAGGTTGAAAAACATAAAATATTTTTTAACTATACCGTTTCAAACTCAATTATTTTTAACATGAAAATAAAAAGAAACTTACCAATAATATAGATAAATATCATCGTTTTGAAATCTCTTTAAAACACTTAAGCTTCTTTTGCTTTTTTTGATTGTTTATAAGCTGTTTAAAATAGATTATAGTTCTGCAATACAAAAGTTAAATTAATGAAATACATAAAAAATTTAATTTTATCAGTGGTGAACTATTAAATTTTATTAAATCGTGACTGTAAAAATGAAATGAGGTTGTTTTTTTTTGTAAAAAAAAAACTAGAAGTTTTTAAAGCTGAAAATTTTAAGAGTATGCTCATAAAAATATAATAATTTGTATTATACTTATTTAATTATTATTGTTTACTGAACGAAAAAAAACGCTCAAATGTTTGGTCCTAGGACCTGGTGTACGAAAAAACCTTTCGGTTATCGAGTCATACACCAGGATACAGTTTAAAGTCATGTCCAGGACAATTACTAATAAAACAATCAGTCAGCAAAATGAAAACAAAATTAAGAAGATAAGTAGAAAAAATGTTTAGTTAAAGTTTTGCTTTCATAACTTTTAATTCAAAAAATTATTGAAAATAAATTGTACCACTGAATAATAAAACTACATGTTTAAAGTTTAATATGAAACAAATAAATAGTGTATTGCACAGAAATATAGTTATTATTTTTTATGTAAATAAAAAAGCTACAAATTTTTTTAGCTCTTGTAGTTGTCAAAACTTTAATCTAACACAGAAAAATTATTATTACTATTTGTTGTTTATCTTTACTGTAACTTTTTTCACAAACAAAATTATCATAAAAAATTTAAAGTGTGTTAATTTAATACATATATTGATAATTACAAAAAATGAATTACATTTATCACTGTTGAGACTTTAAAACTTTAAAAGTATTATTTTTAAACAGGCTTTATTTGAAAATAAATTAATTTTGTTGATTTTTATCAAAAAGGTATTGTAAAGTTAAATTGATAAGAACTTTAAATACTTTTAAAAGCAAAAAACTATAGTTAGTAAAATAATTCAATTAAATAACAACTATGTTAATAAATTAAATGTATAATCTTAAAGTATTTCGAGAAAATAAATGATCTTTGCAAATTGTAAAGGAGTAGTAGCAAATATGTGTACCATTAGTTGTTATAGAAAGAAATGCAACTAATGCAGCAATTTTCTTTCATGTATTTACTCTTTTTATGACAGTAACCTTGTTTCGACCAGGAAGAACAAAGTCTTCTTTTATCTTGACAAACATCTGGTGATATTGTCGTTATTGACGTACTGCTAGTTTCAACACTTATTATACTTGTAGTAGGCAAAGTACTAGTGGTATAGAAATGGGTTGTCGTGATGTTTTCACAACTTAAACAGCATTTTCGGCTCATATAAGCCTGATTTCTGCTGCATAATCCATGCTTTGCCCAAAATGAACATTTTTCTTTAAGGTCCAAGCAGTTTTTAGGTTGTGTCCATTTACGAGGCTTTTTGTAAAATTTATAACAACTGATACAACATGTTTTCTGCATAAAAGTTTTGTAACTTTCATTGCAGAAACCTTGTTTGGCCCAAATTCTACAGTGGCTACTTTTGTCACTGCATTTAATTTTATGTTTCTTCGTAACGGAATTTTTTGTAATGTTGCTATATCCACAGCTTAAGCAGCAAAACCGCTCCATGTATTTCTGATTTGTTTTACATTTGTTAGTTTTGGCCCAATATGGACAGTTCCTGTTTTCGTCAAAACAAACATTTCTACCTTCTACACAGTTGTAAAGCTTGTTAATCACTGTTACATCATTATTGGACAAACCTTTGTTCTATTTAAAAACATATTTAATATTTTATTCAAAAGTTACAGATATACAAACTAATTTTGAAAATAAAATTCAAAAATTCTCGAGACTAAATGAATAACTAAATTTTTGTTTTCCAAAAAAACTTGTCTGAATAAAATGGCCGACACAGGTAAACAGTTTTATAATTTATTTAGGTAGTATGTATGCATTAAGAAAATAAACTTTAAAAACTAAAAAGGTATCTCATTTCTATTCCTGTATATAAACAGCATCACAAAAAAAATCTATATTAAGTAGAATAATAAAAACGAAACCATCAAAATTTTTAAATATACAACAATATGTTTTTTTCAGACTAAATAATGTAAAAAAACATTTACAATAAGAACTTAGGTAAAACTAATTAAACGTTTTTAATAGAAGGAAATTGAAAACTTTAGTCCAAAAAATTAGTGTACTAAATAAAAAGTAGCTTTAAAATAAAAATGAAAAGCTTGCTAAAATATTAACACTTACTTTTAGATTTACAAACAAAAAGTGTTAATTATTACGATAACAAGCTAACACATATGAAAGTATGACCTAAAAATCAAGCAAATATACCTACTTGTGTTACTACAGGTTTTCCAGTTCTTTTATCGATGATAGTTGGGTTTCCATTTCTTGTGTATAAATAAGCATTAGCATGCATTATTGATCTGGTATCATATTTAAAGGTTGTTTTGTACTCTTCATTTAACCTTTTTTTGAAAAGATGGCGGTAGTCTTTATAACATTTTTTTGAGGTTAAAAGGTATTTTATAATCAAAGTTTTGTTATTTTTATAACTATACTACTTTTCAACTTAGTTTGTTCATCTAACAAAGTTTACTTACTCATTGAGTTTTAATTAATTATTAAAGTTTAAGCTATACATCGAGTTTTTTTTAGTTCAAGACCAAAATTACAATATTTTAGTATTAGCGTAATAAAAATATTGTTTAGAAAACAATAAGGTATAAATTGAGTTAAGTGTTTTAGTAACGTTACACATTTTCATTACTAAATTTTTTTAACTTAAGTTAAGATTTAAATATTTAGTTATAGATTTTTGAGTTTTTAAAAAAAAACCATAATGTAAAGTGTGTTTATATTAAAAAAATTACAGCTTTTAACAAAATATAATGAAAATAAAAAATAAACACGTTTTAGAAAGTTTTACAAAAATTCTTTATTTTGATTTTTGAAACTAATTGAAATATAAAACTTTTAAGAGTTTAAAATATATCAACCACTTCTTATTTATTTTTTCGGTAAAAACAATAATAATAATAAAACTAATTGTAATTATTACAAAACCATTAACTCAATAAAACTATAATAACCTAAATAAACTTATAGAGTTTATTAAATTAAAAAAAAAAAATTTAATATCAAAAGTATACTCAAGAACTAAAAAAGGAGTAACAATAGAACTTTAAAATAAAAAGAAAAACTTTCAACAATGTCTTCTTCAATAACTTTTACATATTTGTCTCGGTCAGGTCTATTTTGTTCATTCATAAACCCCAATATTTGCATGATGATTTGAAGCACGCTTCCTTTGTACCAGCAGCTACTAGAAAACTCAATCTATATTGAAAATATTCTTTAAGTCCCTAGCTACCATGAAAAGTAGATTAAAAAAGGTGTTCAGTTAAAACAACACCGTTTTTTGGAAAAAAATAAAATATTTTACTAACTTTATTTATTTTAATTGTCAGCTTTCTGTTTTTTCAACAAAACTAAATAAATTTTTTTTAGGTGGTCATAATTGATCATAACTTGTCAAGCAAGCTTTTTTAGTTTCTCGTGTTTAGCATTATTTTATTATATTAAATACTAAGTTTTAAATAATTTTACAGCTAATTCAATACTTATTTGATGTTGTTCGATAAAAGAATTTAAACAAGTTATTTTCAAACACATTCGTTAACTTAGAATCAAAATGCAACTTTAAACAACATTACTAATTCTAATTCTTTTTAATTTTAATAGTTCTTTAAAGTCATCAAATATTTTAGAATATCTAAAGATACAATAGATATTTACGCAAAGCAAAAAAAAATCTTATTAACAAGTATAACAAACAAACTCGTGGTTTGCAGTTCTTGAAATGTTTTGAGCTATTTAAGTGCAGTTTTTGTTTTGTAATATTCTAATCCTTATCTAGTTTATAACATTAAACCTTGTTGTTTGGTACAAAGGGTATTTTTTACTTATAATAATAATTATAAAAATAATTGAAAAAACTTACAGTTTGGTTGTTTTTGATTGCTCCTAGTGTTGAATAACACACATTTTCAGTATTTGAAAAGCGTAGATACTTTTCTTCGTTTTTACGTATTTTAAGCTTTATACATGTTTCTTTCTCAAGCTCTGCTGAAGCTGCTTCAATTGCATTTTTTCCTTGATCACCTAAAGTTTTATTCAATATAAAACATACAATACTATCATCAAAGTTTTATTTCACATTAGTTGTATATATTGATTTCCGTTTAATTCAAACTTGGAACATTCATAAGTATTAAGTTTTATACACGTGTATTTGAAAAGTTTTAGCGGATAAACTATGCTTTCCTAATTTTCACAAACTTTACTTACAAAATGATTGACAAACTAAATACAAACAATAAAATAAAATTAATCCAAACAGCAGTTTAAATAGATTTTAAAAAAGACTCAAATTAAATTTATTTACTATTATGTTTAACATTATGCTGTGTGCTTATTACAAATACTATACAAAATTATGAGTTTACCTAATAGTTAGCCGTGGTAGCGAAAATTTTGTATAGTAAGTTTTTCAACAAAGTGTTTAGTTTTTTATATTTTTGGAATTGTAATGAAATCAATAAATTAGTTAAAATGCTAGTTTTAACTTTTTGTTGGTTTTAACTTTACTTTATTAGTTTTTTAATAAAAAAAAGTGTAGTTGTTAAGCTTTTTGTTTCTTAATTAAGACATAAAACGAAAATTATTTGACCTACGCTTGCAGAAACAACGTAAGGGATAATAAAAATTGATCCAGATTTATAATAATTCCATGTTGGAGTTGTATGAGTAATCTCTGTTCTTGGATTTAAGTTTTGCTCCTCATTTATATTATCCTCATTTTCCGCAGAGTTTCCAGTTTCAAAATGACCATCAGAATTGTCTAAATGAAGTTTATTTCAAATTAAAGTTGATCAAGACTAATCTGTAAAACGGTGTGCTTACTTGGAAAATTTGTAAAAAAAATAGTTAAATAATTACTATTTTTTTAAATGTAATTTTAGCCAAATTTTTATAGTTTAAATCTTTACTTAAATCTATATGGTCATTATTAATCCTGGTGTTATGAAAATATTTAAGTTCATATATAAGTTTTATTTGAAAGTTCAACCGCTTATTTTTAATAGAATACCAACAAACTTGTTTAACAAGTGTTTGTACAGATATTAGCAAAGTCAAAAAAGTGTATTTCGTAGATAAAAAATTTTTTTTTTGTAGACATATAAAGTTTTGCGTAATACGGACTTTGACAGTATTAAGTACATTTTATGTACTAATAAAATCATAAGACCTCTACCTCTAGGAGGTGTAAAAATTGGAGTTTAGAAAAAACTTGTGAAAAAAAAACAAAATTTGTAAAAATATTATTTAGTTATTACTATAAAAAATGTTATGTAACATTAAACAAACAAATATAATTAAAAAAAATAGTTAGAAAATAAAAATTAACAGTTTAATGAACTTCTTTATTTACTTTAAACAAAAATAGATAAAAAAGTCCTAGTTGAAAAATAAAGCTGTTACTTCAAATTCAGTTTTATCACAATAATAATGACTCTTTAGACTAAAATATCGGAAAAAATATTTCAAATAAAAAAAACTGTGGCGTACTGTTTTTTTTGAGGAAAACTGTCACTAAACATTAAATATATTTTCTTAACTTTATTATTGAAACCTGAGATTGTTGCACAACTTTAAATCACTACTTGTCATATAAATCTCTATTTTTAAAAGCTAGTGTTAATAAAAACTACATATTGGTAAGTATTGTTAATATTCTAAAGATAAACTGTGTAAATTAAAATTTAAAACATATATTACTTAAAGTAGTTAAAAGTTTTTGACTTTCAGTTAAGCTTGATTGAGTGTTTTCGTTGTTATTTTCTTGAAATTTTGTTTGAACACTGAGGTTTTGGAGAGAAACTAAATATTTTACATCAATTAGTTATTGTAATGTGTTCTTTAATTATAGGACTTAGCTTACCTGAGAAAATTAGATATACGAAAAATCCTTTGTACATTTATTTGATTTATTGAGCAATTAATACAAATCTTTAAAATCGTAGTATAGTTAATAAAGCTTACAACTTTATTATTGCTTCTAACAGTTTTTTCTATGATAAACTCAAAAAATTAAACGAGAAAGTGTTTGATAATATAAAGCTAAAACTGTTTTAGTAGTCAAAAAGTTATACAATACAAAAATTTTCTGATACATAAACGTTTGTTAATTGAGTTAAACATTAACTTTCCTTTAAATTAGTAAGAACTGTATAGTAAAATAAAACAATTACTCAAAGATAGTTTGAAACAAATACATAAACTACGCACATAATGCATGCAGTATGTTTGAAGTCTATGGCCAGATTTAATTATTAACTTTTGTGTTTACACAACTTTTATTTTAAAAACTTGAAAATATCAACAAAAATCTTTTTAAGAGTTTATGTTTAAACAAAAATGATGTAAAATTAAAATAGAAACTCAAAGATACTTATAAAAAAAGAAACAAATTTTAATTTGAAACATTTTTTTGGGTGCACGACTATTCAAATTCGGACAATTCAAATTCTAAAAAAATTGAAACAGCCACAAATAAAAAAGGTAATGTATATTTGTCAAATATAAAAATTACGTATGTAGGTCATACTACTATCTACAAGTCATTTTTTCTTTTTGTAAAACATTAAATATATTTTTAGATATGGTTTAAATACATAGTTGTTTTTAGTAATTTTAAAATATCGTAAAAAGTATTTTAAATTTTAAAAAGAAAAAAAAATTGGCTGGTAGATATTAACAGGATCTACGTATATACATAATTTTTTTTTAAACTTATATTACTTATTGAGATATAGTCTTTTGAATATTTTTTTAAGAATTTGAATTGTCGAAATTTGAGTTGTCCGAATTTGAATTGTCATGTAATCATTTTTTATACAGTCTTATTTTAAATAGACTGTATTAATTTAAAAAAATACTAAAATAACCACATGTTTATTAATTAATATAACTTTAATAATTTAGTGTTTTTTTTACTAAAATGCAAGGTTCGTTTTTAAGCAATCAAAAACAAAATTATAAACTAAAAGTATAACTATGTAGAGACAAAAAATGATACAAAGCTCCATACTAACTACGTATAAACAAGTATTCTTTTAAATCCTAACTGGCATAGTCAATAAACTTCATAGTTTTGCTAATACTAGAAAAAAGACCTGTACAAAATGAAGAACTACTCTAAATCTATCTAATAATATTTAAAAAAAGAGAAATCTATTTATGGTTGGATGTGACAGAGTTTTTAACTACCTAAAGTTATGAAAAACTTTGACCAAAAAAGTCAGTGATAAGAATGACATTTGGAGTTTAATTAAAAAAACAACTATCTTGCATCTCCGGTAGCAATCAAATTATTTAATCACGTGTGTAATGAAACTTAATATCCAAACAACTGAAAATTATAAAACGTAATTCAAACATTTAAGTGAGGATCAAAAATGTTACTGTAGCCAACTTCGATCTTATTTTTTAATAAAATTACTTCAAAAGTTGTAAGAAAACATTTTATATATTTGCTACTAGACATATAAGGTAGTTTTTTGTCTGAGTATGTTTAAACAGATGTGTCTACAGTTGATAAAGGAGAAGCAGTATGTGTAGTCTTACTAGATCTTAGTTTGTACTTAATTTTTAACCATTTTAGATCATTATTATTTTTCACATATAATAGTATAACTGAATAATAATTGTTAATATTTGTTAAGTATTAGTTTTCTAAGTTTTACATAGATAGTTCTATGCTGGTAACCAAGTTAACCTGCGAATTGTTAATTAGTATGTGTTCATGTAATAATACGCTGTAAAAGTATAAACCTCTACTTTACTTTGTTACTGTTGATTACAAGAGATTGCAGTATATATAGTTTCAACTATAGATTTTTGAGTGACTAAAAGTAATATTAGAAATTTTAAAGTATTAAAAATGCGTATGATGTTTTATTTCAACATATCGATATAAAAGTATGCTGTTTATTTACTTAGATTGACACTGTTTTCAGTATAAGCTTTCAATTTGTTATTATTGGCAATATAAATAAAATACACAAAGTGTTTTTAAGAGCTTTTTAAAAACAAACTTCATTTCATAAAAATAAGTATATATTATTTGATAAAAAAAGTACTCTATTATTAACTTAAAAACTAATAGTAAAAGAAAGAGAAAAACGAAAAATCTGTGTACGAAAATGTACAGTAGGTTAAAAGTAAGTGTTTCTTAAAACTTCAAAAACTTCTACACAGTAGATAAGTAAAGAAACATTCCTGAGCGTAACTGTATTTTAAGTAAATACATTTCTTACAAAAATACTACCTGTAATGGTTAAAACACTTATTTTAATAAAATATAAAATTATATCAAATAAAAAAAAAAAAGAAAAAAAACTAAGTGCTAAAGCTATCCGGCCTTTTATCAAACAAAACTAATTAAAAAAAAGTTACCCTGTATTTTATGTTCTAACCGGGATATTTTTATAATTCTAGTCAGAACCCTGTAATAGTCTCAAATCAAATAAAGTAAATATCAACTATATTTAAGTGGCTGATAACGATTTTAGGAAGTATTATAAATGTGCTGGACAAGACGTAAAAATGTATTAGTGTGTAAGGCTCGTTAACCGAAAGGTTCTTTGTGCACTAAGTCCTACGACCAAATGTTTTGAGCACTTATTTTTTGTCATTCAATAAGCTAATATTGTAAAGTATCCTATCAGAAAAGGTATTTAATACGGGAACGGGTCAAGTATGCAAGAAGACGTTTTTGCGCAAAGGGTCAAACATGCATTTATGCACGAAGGCACTTTTGCACGAATGGTCACTTTTGCACGAAGGGTCCTTTTTGCACTAGAGATAAAAAAAATGTCAAAATGTTAGCTATATAAAGTACACTATGTTTAACTTGAATCCATAACTATACTTAAAAATTAAATACTAATGTTTTGAATGGTACAAGTTGCTTACTCTTTATAATTTCTATAGATTCACCCGATATAATAATAAATAGAGTTGTTTTTCAAAATTTAATTTTAAATGAAAGTCTTAAAATCTAGAACTTTCGTAACCTTTTTACCTTCATTGTTACCAAAATGTTGCACTATGCATGTAACTAGGTTTGTCAAAATAAGCTCTTTCTGACGTATAAGTCGTTTGTTTTTTAGAAGACTAAGGTATAATAAATTTTGTACTTTAATTTGAATGATTTTTAAATTGTATTTTGTTTAACGACTGATAAGTTTGTTTAACTACTAAATATCTTTTCGTATTTTGTTTGTTTAAAATGAATAATACTCATTTACTATGGGATTTGATCTTTTAAAAACGTAAGTAGGAAAAGTTTAATGGTTTTACTGCTTTTTTATTGATATCATTTATCAAAACGGACAAAAAAGAACATTTTAAAGCAAAAGTTGTGACTTTTCAAAAAAAGTTATTCGATTAAAAATAACAACCTTTAAAAAAAACTAGTTTAGCAATTAGTTTCTAGTCGTTAGAAGCTTTTTTTTTGGACGTATGATTTATATTTACTGCGTAGTCTCTGTACAGCTTTTTCTAGTTTAGCAAAGAAATGCAGACTTTTTTGTTTAGTGAGAAGCATTTTTTAAATATATCAATTAAGTTTTAACCAACTATACAAACTGATCATTATATTAATATTTTTCAGTATTTAATATCAAAATTATTTTTTCAAATTTTATGTATGTTTTTGTTTAATCTTTGAATCTCAACTCTAATAAAATTTAGAATAATTTTAGTACACTTTTTAGTTATAATTATAAAGATATAAGTTGTGATTTAGAATTATGTTACTAATTCAAATTTAGCTTCTGTAACTCTATTAAGTATTTTTTGGTTTATAACACAGTCTGGTTTTAAATTTTTGGATATTGATTTACATTTTAAATATTTAGTTTACATTTATTTTTATAAAGCTTACTTGGTCATAATCATATACTCTATTGAAATATAAGTTAACTAATAAATAAGCATTGTACTTCTCCCGCTTACCTGGCTATTAAAATCCCTAAACCAAAAATTCAGTCCGATTGAACAAACCAACGCTTGTAACCAGCAAGGAGGGTAATTTTTCATAGGTTTAAAAAGTTATACGATTCCCTTAATTTAAACAAAACTTAATTTGTAAAACTTCAAATTGCATTAAATTTAATAAAAATTGTAATAACTACAATAACACAATTATTAAGTATCGATTTAGTTGGAATATCAACACTTTAAAACGTTTAAGAATACTCTCATTATAATAAGTTAAGAATCCGAAACTTACTTAACCAACTTTAAAGATAGAACTTCGATTATGTATCTTGGAGATAGTAGTGTTTGTATATAAGTTCGGGATAAGAATATTTTTGTGTATTTTAGAAATATAAGCAATGTCCTAAAAAAATTATTTTAACTTGTTTCCTGTTAAAAAAACCAAAGTTGTTAATTAAAATGGGAAATAAACTATTGTATTTAATTTTTGTATGACATCCTTAAAAGTTAGCAACAAGTATATTTTATAATGTTTGATCAAAACAGTGATAGGAATGACCTATTCAAAATATATTTTTTGCTTTAGAGTTATAATCTTTATTTGAGAACATAAATTATTACTGTTTTTTATAAGTTTTCGGTTGTGACTGACAGATGAGTCCTAATTAGGACGAACCGGTTTCTGTCTACCGAAGGCTTGTCTTCTGATGATCGAGTTGGTGTGATCAAACCTTATGTTAATTTCAGCTTGTGTCACGGCATATGAAGGTCCAGGCATCGGCTCTGTAGACTTTGGCCAATGTTTACGTTGATGGTATTTTTATCAAGTGTTGCGGTTTTTGAATCTGAAGTTTGAAAACTTCATAGCCTTGGTTTATACGTTATCTCAATTTTAAGCAATTATGTAATATTTGTTTATCAAAAAGTAATCTACAATAAAACTAAAAAGACAATAAAAACCGGTTAGTAGGTTATTGTAAATACAGACATAAAAACAAAAATAATAAAATATACCACATGTACAGACCAAAGGCAGCTCTAAGATTTTTAAACTGGGTAGCAAAGAACACATTTTTTTCTTGATAAACAACTGTTAGTAACGTCCAATAAAAAAGTTTATAATATAAGATGAGAATTTACTTGATTTTTTGGTAATCAATTTATTGCTAATAACAAAGTTTTTTTCATTTAAACAATTCATTTAAGCTATGCGTTCAAAATTTAACTAATTTCCTTTTAAAAACAAAATAAATACTCACAAAAGTAATTAATCGACCAAAATACGAGTAAACTAAAGAAACAATCAATATAAAACTAATTTAAAAAAAGATAATAAATACAAAAATGGACTACTTAGAAATGTTAAGTGTAGTTATAGGTCCTTTATCAGGACCTAGTTGATGTTTAAATTTAAGTTTAGTTTTTTTAATCACAATTGCCTCTACTGCTAGTAAAATATTTTGATTATTACAAAATTTAATTACCTTAAAACAATTAGAAATATCATCGTGATCTTGACAGATTTTACATTGTTCTGTATGTTAAAATGCTGCACTATTTGTAGGATTTATATGTTTTTTAATTCTGACAAACAGTTGTGGCTTCGTTTCTCCAATATATTGGGTACCCAGGTCAACTGGACATTGAAACTTATAAACGATGCAATTTCTGTAAAATTTATTGATCCGATTTTTTAATGAAAGATAGTTTCCAACTTTAGGTGTTTTAAAAGCTACTTTTTTATTAGTACCAATTGTTTCCAAAATTTTTGTTATCATTCTGCTGAAATTTTCTGAAACCTATAAAACTAACTGTTCATTACTGTTGCTTAGGAAGCTGTGGAATTTTATCTTCTAAACTTTGTAGTTTTTCTATTTCATTAATTATGAATTTAGTTGGATAACCGTTTCTTAAAAGAAAATACTTTATTCTACTTATTTCTAGATTCTGTAGTTCTTCTTATACTAATCTTTTGTTTCTAATGAGCAAGTGTCTGATCAAGTTTTTTTTTCATGATTGCTAGGTACAAGAGTTAAAATTTAATCGAACGTCTGTGTTTGATGGTTTCTTGTAAATTGAGTTAGTAAGTCTGTTCGCTTCTTGTTTAACATTTAAGTCAAGAAAAGGAAGTTTATTCGATGTACTGGATTCCATTGTAAAGATAAGATCTTGATGAAGGTTTTTAATTTTTGATTGAATTCATTTTCCTTTTTTTCATCGGAGAATATAGTAAAATGTCGTCGACATATCTAGTGTAAATTTTGGGTTCGATTTCTTTTAAAAGACTTGTTTCTAACTTACTAACAAACTAATTAGCTAAAAAGGGGGGGGGGGGCAATGGAGATCCCATTGATAGTCCATCCACTTGTTTGAACACTTGACCATTGAAGATGAATATGCTCTGAGAACTAGTTTTTAGTATGTTCTTAAACATTTTTTGTTATTTTTTATTTAGTGAATATTGAGAATGAAATTTTTATTGAATGACCTGGATACCAATACATTGGAGAAACGAAGCGACAACTGTTTGTCAGAATTAAAGAACATATAAAGCCTACAAATAGTGCAGTATTTTCACATATAGAACAATGTAAAATCTGTCAAGATCACGATAATATTCTTAATTGTTTTCAGGTAATTATATTCTGTAAAAATCGAAATATTTTACTAGCAGTAGCGGCAATAATGATTAAAAAAACTAAACTTAAACTTAATCATAAACTAGGTCCTGATAAAGGATATAGAATTACGGGAGCGGGTCAGAATGACACAGCGACAAAATGACACGGTCGTCAAATAGACACGGTGCGTCACTTTGGCACAGCGACAAAATGACACGGTGCGTCATCTTGGCACGGTGCGTCAGTTTGGCACGGAGGGTCACTTTGGCACGGCGACAAAATGACACGGTGCGTCACTTTGGCACAGAGGGTCACTTTGACACGGCGAAAAATTGACACGGTGCGTCACTATGACACAGCGAGAAAATGACACGGAGCGTCACCTTGGCACGGTGCGTCATTTTGGCACGGAGGGTCACTTTGGCACGGCGACAAAATGACACGGTGCGTCACTTTGGCACAGAGGGTCACTTTGGCACAGCGAAAAAACGACACGGTGCGTCACTTTGGCAGGAGGGTCACTTTGGCACAGCGACAAAATGACACGGTGCGTCACTTTGGCACTGAGGGTCACTTTGGCACAGCGAAAAAACGACACGGTGCGTCACTTTGGCACGGAGGGTCACTTTAGCGCAGCGACAAAATGACACGGAGGGTCACTTTAGCACAGCGACAAAATGACACGGTGGTAAATAAGGGAGGGAACGATTTGTGGTGAAACTTCAATCTTTATTGGTATAAACAACGATCTTATTTTTTAGGAAACTTTTCGGTTTCCTGTCTTCTAACTGGTTTTGTGGAATCAGCAACAATCACATTGATTAACTTTAAAAACAAAGACCGCAGGAATTTTTGTTCGTGACTTCATAAAATAAAGTGAAACACGTAATGTTTATACGTTCTATTCTCATCGTCGTACTTATAAACAACATGCTCATTTTTAAGCAGTAGCAAGGTGTTAGGTGTGCTTAAAAGCTGTGCTTAATAAACAACAACTAGTTGTTTGTATCAAACAACGTTCACAAAGATGCAAAAGCAGCAACTTTTTTAACAAAATACGACTGCCAAAATTAAAGGGAATTTATTTTTGATTTCTTTTGAATGGAAAAACTTAAATACAGTTTAGTACTAGAACTTGAAACGAGTAATAAAAATTAGAAAATGACTTGCCATTTTACGACTAAAAAGATAAAAACTCATATAAACACATTTTTTAAACTTCAGCAACATTCTGATTTAAAAAATACAATCTTCATTTTAGATCAATCATTCAGTACATCAAAACAATAAACTAGTAGATGTAAATACAGAGGAAAATTTGTTATATAAACTAAAACTCAGACGTTATCGAAAGCAACTTTTCTGCTGTTGTAATTCTAAATTCTAATGCGGTTCTTATTTTACGTTTTTATGCTTAAAAAATTAATACTTGCGCTCTTTTGGCGATTTAATAGGTTGCAATTTTGAACTAAAATACTGCATTCTCTGACGAAAATATAATAATATTTTTTTTTTTTTACTTTTTCATCAGAAAGAAATTAACTCCTAATTAATAAACAATATTGTTTTAAAATTTTAGAAAAAAGTTTTTAGAAATCTCAGAAAATGTATTTATTTTTACAAAAAACTCCTTTTTTTATTTGCAAGATTAAAAATAGAAAATTAAATATTATTTTAATAACAGAGTTAAGACAAAACCGAGTTTTTTAAAACTTTGTTATAAAACTCAAGAATATAAAGTAGAAGAAATGTTTTACAAGCAAATTAAAATCTGCTTTTACTGTATTATTATGAAATTTATTTACTGATTTTGTTTTAAATATAAATGCAATTAAATCCTTATATGCAATAAAATACTATAATATCTGTCATACTTTAAGTTTAATTTTTTATATTTTAGACTAAAAATTTTTGTAAAAATTAAAAAGACTTATAGTATTAACTTTAATAGAATGGCTGCAGCTTTAATTAGAAGGCTGCAGCAGCAATGTTGTATGTATAACCTCTTCCAGTGATTAATTTTTTTAAAGTGATAAATATGTAAATGCGCATGAATGGTTGCATCAGACTCTTAATTTTCTCTCAACTGTTCATAATACTGTTTTTAACTTTTTCATAAATTTAGGCTCCAGGTCCGTTCATTTTAATTATTTGCTTTTAGACAAGTTTATTATATATTTTCAATACAGAGTTTTAAGTAAACACCCTAACTTATTATCTTTTGTTGAATATAAATATACATACATATTTAATATAAATGGCTAGTTACTACAAAAGCAGCTTAACTCTGTATTTTTAAAAACTAGAGTTAAAACACGCATGACTTATTCTTACTATGAAATAACTCTGTATTAAATTAAATCTTAGCTATATTTTTTAACAATTCCTGATAATAATTAATTAAACTTTTAACAAAAAATACTAAATTTTATTCATTACATAAATATGAAAAATCGTGAAACGTAAAAAATAAAACTTAAGAATTTTTTTTTTATACTATGACTTAAATTTAAAAACAAAATATATCATATATAGTTTCAAATGTATCAAGCTACTAAAGTTACGAAAACATATAATAAATCTTTTGTTTAACTAACTACTATCAAAATTTTACAATTAAAAGTTATATTACTGAAGAAGTTTAGTTTTGCTTGTAAGTTTGTTAATCCATGCAAACTTATGCAATCCATGTTAGTGACGCACCGTGTCATTTAGTCGCTGTGTCAAAGTGACGCACCGTGTCATTTTGTCGCTGTGCCAAAGTGACGCACCGTGCCCAGGTGACGCACCGTGTCATTTTGTCGCTGTGCCAAAATGACGCACCGTGCCCAAGTGACGCACCGTGTCATTTTGTCGCTGTGCCAAAGTGACCCTCTGTGCCAAAGTGACGCATCGTGTCACTTTGTCGCTGTGCCATTCTGACGCGCCGTGTCATTTAGTCTCCGTGCCAAAGTGACGCACCGTGCCAAGGTGACGCACCGTGTCATTTTGTCGCTGTGCCAAAGTGACACACCGTGCCAGAGTGACGCACCATGTCATTTTGTCGCTGTGCCAAAGTGACGCACTGTGTCATTTTGTCGCCGTGCCAAAGTGACCCTCCGTGTCGAAGTGACGCACCGTGCCAAAGTGACGCACCGTGTCATTTTGTCGCTGTGTCATTCTGACACCCACCCAGAATTACACTTAACATTTTTAAATAGTACAATTTTGTATAAATTATCTGTTTTAGTTTTAATGATTAATTTAATTAGTTTTATATTGATTGTTTCTGTAGATAACTCGTTTTTTGTTTGATTAATTACTTTTGTGAGTATTTATTTAGTTTTGAAAAGGAAATTAGTTAAACTTTGAAAGCATTGCTTAAATGAATAGTTTAAATGAAAAAAACTGTTATTCATAATAAATTGGTACATAAAATCATGTAAACATCTTTCGCTACATTAAAATATTTACTTGTTTGTAATATACTTTTTGGTTAAAATATAAACATAAATAAGTACAGTAACCGGCAGTCCAGGTACGCACTTTGAACATAGTCCAAAAAAAAAAACGGCAGTGCGTGCCTTATAAGTGCGTACCTAGATGACAGGTTACTGTACTGAGAGAACTAGTTGTAAAGTATTACTGTTATATATGTTATAATTATTCCACTTATTATATATTCATTCCATAAATTAAAACTTAAAAAAAAATATATAATTTTTGATATTAGTATCTTTTTCAATTTTAAGTTCATATTTTTATATTTCTTTTAACTGATCATGTTGTTTTGGTTATTATTAGTTTATAAACATTACTATAATGACATAACAACTTTTTCTTTTAACTTGATGTTTTTCTTTTATATGCATATACATATTTAAATGTTGAAGCTATTAAAGTTTTAAGTTAAAGTGTTAATTTAGTTCAAAAAGGTTGAAACATTACCAAGGTACAATCTAACGACTTTTAGGTTGGGATTTATAAAGTATTTTTATAAGAACATTGATTTTAGTTAGATTCATAGTTCTAAAAAAGATTTTTAACGTTATGATAGTTTTTAGCGAGCTATAAAAATCAATACTTGTTAATAAGAAAAATTAAAACAAAATATCATGCTAAAAAACATACGGGAGTATTCTTTAATGCATATACCCTAGTTTTAAAACACAAACAAACAAATTCCATTTTTAGGCTGCTAATAAAGAGAAGTTAGCCTATACTAACTAATAATATTTTAAAGTTAAGATCGATTTAGAAAACTTTAGATAAATAAAAATCTAAAAACAGCAATATTTCAAGACTTAGGGAACTTAGGGACTCAACTTTAAATCAAGCTTTAGAAGTTTACAGCAGTCAAATACTTCAATAAAGCGTTAATAATTACATATATCTTATATACCTCTTATAATTAAAGTAAATCTGTTATAGTAATTGTTGTGTCAGTTTTAATCCAGGATGATGTTTTACAACTTTTTCAAGTAAATAAATTTAGCATTTAAAATATTGAAGTGTACCAATAACTTTTCCTCAAGCTCAAGTGAATAGTATTTTAAAATCATAGAATGAAAACAGTTCAATATTGTAAACTAATGCAAAAGCACCCATTATTTTCAATTAAATAATTGTTGTCGACCGATCGGTGGTTATGAAACCCGTAAAAAGATGAAAAAGATAGTTAAAAGTTGTGATTAATTTTTTTTATTTTATTTTAAACACAAGTTGATTTTTGTTTATTATATTTTTTTATCTTATATATTCTTAATTTTTTATTTGTTATACCTTCCATTTATCTGTTAATATTTTTTTTCAAGAATTATTTGTAACAACTGATGATTTATTAGTATAAGTGTGTAACAAGCATTGGTTTGTTGATAATAAACTGTAAAAAAAATATGTAAATCGTACTAATAATATTTTCAAATTTGTATATTTCAGACCTTTAAATTATTTTTTCTTAGATTCCTTTATTTATTTTTCAGTAAGCATTAACTTTGTTAACAAGTTTTTTTTTTCCTTTAAGTTTTGTTACAAAACTAAATGACTAGTAATATCAATTTTAAAAAACGGTTAAAGATTCTAACGTAGAAAGTTTATACTTTTGTGTATTGACCAGTTTTAAATATTTTGAAAAGATATATTATTAGAAATTTACTTTTTGATAAAGATATTCTTTAACCTTCTTGCATAATTTATTTTTTATGACCTTGATTAGGAAAATTGTACAAAGTTTGTACAAGAGGTTTATTTATTTTTGTTGTTTTAAAAGGATAATAATTAATCTAACATTAAATTACCCTTGATTTGATCAAGCCTGTTAGAGTAAACAAATATTTTATCAAAGTCACACTTTTGTATAAGGTTAGTAAACATTTATGTGCAAATAGTGTCTAGTTGTGTTAAAAAAATGTTCAACTTTATTTTTTTTTGTTGTCGTTAGTATAAAAAGCAGTTGTTGTTGTTAAAAAAGTGTTTTTGCTTATAATTTTTACTTTAAGTAACTTTAAAAACCATAAGCTAGGTTCAAAAGTAACTTATCTTATATTTTTTTCATAATGTTTAAAAAAAAATACTTTTCTTGTTTGATTTAGAACAAAAAGTGCACTCAAAAAGAATTATAACACGCTGTATTTTACAAATACTAATAAAACATTTTAATACAGCTAGCTTTTTATTATAAAGAGTCATTGGCTTAACTTTTTTCGATACACAGCTGATCAACTTTTTACTAATTAAAGATAAAACACTTGTAAAGTTTATGAAAGCACAAAACTAGTTGTAGATTTAATTTTTTTATTTAAATATTAGTAAGTAATAGTAAACGACCTTTTTAGCATATTGTTTAACAAGCTTTTACTTCTTGAATATAACTTACTTTCAAATATAAGAATATTTAACTTTAATTTAATATATTAAAGATGTTACAACTAGTTTTATAAGCTTAGCTTTTTACAAGCTAACTTATGTATTAATAACATTATAAAAATTATAAATAAATATGTCTTTTTAATAGTGACTGAATCCTTATTGCATTGTAAACGTGTTTTTTTAAAGCTATAAAACAGTTTAGAAGTTAAAAAAAATTATAATGGAACATATGAAGTTTTATATGGCTACTTTAACATTCATTAAGTTTTTATTTATGTTTTTATTTATTTAGTTTTTATAATATCTTAAAGTTTTAGGTTGTTAGCTCTGTTATTATTAATGCTTTGAAAAAAAAAGGAAAAGTTGATTGTATTTTAATGTTTAGTTTAACAACACTACACGTTGAAGTACAAAAACAATAAAAAAATTCTTTATTAAAAAAGATAAGTTTTCAATTGTGCATACTAAAAATTTTTTACTTAAAAATATTTAATAGTTTATTTCTTTTAACGTTTAACTTACTTTATCTAGTTGTAGTATAAACTATTTTTCCATTTTTAATTTCGTCAGTTTTTATTTTAGTTAAAATAATTATTTAATCTTTCTTTATTCAGATAAAGACTAAACTTAGTTTTTTTAAAAAAAGCACACTTTTTAAAAAATCCACAACATTTAAGCAAGCTTTTAGATAGTTTTGATACATGTTTATTTTTATCCGAACAGGCTTGGACAAAAAAATTAGGTCAAAACAAAGCAAACATAGCAATACTCAAAACAACATTAATATTTTTTTCTTTTGTATGATAATTAGTTTAGTATAAAAAAGATTAAGTTTAAAAAATGTATGGTTTGAAAATTTTTGAAAGCTCTTATTGCAATGTTTAGAGGCTTTTGTTGTATTAGCAATATTATCATATACAGCTAAATAAAGAATTAAAAAAACACTTTTTTGTCGAAATTTTTAAATAAAAAACTATTAAAAAAAGGATACTGTTTGAGTTTTTTGACTATATCAAGTTATATTCAATATAATTTTTAAGTTTAAGCGAGACTTTATGCTAGTATTAAGTTTAATTTTTTCAATTATTTGCAAGCTTTGTCTTTGTTTAATTTAACAAGTCAATTATTACTGTAGAAATATTGATCGTTTTTAAAAGTTATTTTTTAAAGAATTCTTTTGACGTTTTGTATAAGTAACACAACACTTTAAAAGTTTTACTTATTTAATAGTTATTTTAGCCACTTATATAGTTATTCCAAATATTTTTGAATATAAATATTGTTTAATCTAAACAAAATTACAATTTTTCAGCAAAAGTCTTATACATAAATAAATACAAATTTTAATTTACAAAACTTAGAGCAGGGGTCGGTAAACTGCGGCCCGCAATCACATTTTTATTTTGAATGGAATGCGGTCCGCGAGAGAAAAATCTGCGGTCCGCGACCATGTTAGTGTGGTCCGCCGAACAAAGCATTTTTAAGTCGATTTTTTTTGGTAAAATAATGTAATTGATTATAAGTCTTTAAAAACGTCTAAAACTCATTAAAAATATTTACTGGTTAGGCTTAGAAATGTAAAAAAGATAGATTGGCTTTCTTGCAGTCTTTTTTCTCAGTTTAGATAATAGCTTCTTTCTTTCAACAGCAACTGGTGAACTAAAAATAAATTTTAAAAGTACTTGGACTAGGTAAGTTATTTATAAAACTAATGTAAATTAAGTAAATGCGAATATTTTCTTTTTTGTACAAAAGTAATACACAGTAATGAACTAAAGTTTGATTCCTTTGAAACTTAGGCGTTTTGTTTAGCATGTAATTTAGACCTAAGTTTTAACTACATCTAAGTTTTAATAATAGATATCTCAACTACGTATTATATTTAAAAGATCACAACAAAAACACATAAGGTAGAAATTTTTCTTTTTTGATTTTGAGTCGTTTTGATTGATTTACATAAGTTTTCCTGTGCTCTATAAATTAGTTCTTATGCATACTAAGGTTTTTATAAATACGGTGACATTTGAGTTTTACAGCTATTTTTTAAGTAGTAAACCCCCAAACACACCCTGTGTAAAGTTTAAGATGATTTGAAGAAACTTCCATCTTTGCGAAATTTGATTTTCCATAACCCACCACACTGCAAAGTGTATGGGACCAGAAAAATTCGACCTTAGAGTTTTTAGTTGTATTTTTTTCACATGTCACAACTTATCACGATTTAAGAAAACTTAAAGAAAGTTTAATGGTGACACTTCTTGAGTTTTTGAACAAAAAAGTTTTTAGTTGAAATATTTCAAATTCTAAAATCTCCGATTCGGTTTTGATCATCAGTCTGACTTTTTTGCTCTGAAGAGTGGCAAAGAAAGCTTATGATGTATGTCGTTTTCAATTCACAGTTTTAGTTTTAATTATATATACAACTTAAAGCCGTGAAGATGCTATGAATTAAAATAATAATTATATTAATTGTATACATATAAGTTTAAAAAACGCACTCTAGCTTTTAAGGCAACTGCAGTTAAACCTGAAAACTTTTTCTGAAGTATTTAAATCGGAGTTGCCCTAAAAACCTTGAATCCAGGAAAAACCTGGAGTTTAAAATTTGTAAAAAACCTGGAACTTTGAACCAAAATCACTAAAAAATCTGGAATTTTGAACAATAATCACTAAAAACCCTAGAATTGTGAACAACTTTTACATATTCAATAGAAACATTTCGATTTGAAAGAAAAAATCTATCGTATAGATAAAAACTTTTTGTCATCATCAAATCAAAAAAAAAAAACACATTTAAAAAGCTTTACGATATCTTTTTAAAGTCGTTATACTATTAAAAACAGTTTTTTACCTTGAAATTAATTTTAAACTTAAAATAGACCCTAAAACGTGTAATTTTAATAACCTTGAAGAAATTTTGAAAACCTTGAGAAATTTTGCCAAAAATGCTTGGTAATCCTGTTTAATAAACCCAGACTGATTTAAGCTAGGCTTTAGTCACTTAGAATAATTTTCATTTACCTTAAAAGAGTGTAAGCCCTAATCCTCTTAAATTTGAATAGCAATTTAAATATATTATTATACATTTAAGCTTTATTATATAGAACAACGCTGTACTTTCAATGTCTTGCTTTGTAATAAAAGCATACAAAATATATTTTATTAAGATTAAGAACATATAATGAAACAGTATTAATGGCCTGAGTTTGTTTCAAAATTCTTTCTAAGGGTTAAAAACAGCACAAAAAAATAAACTTTCTTTATTTACATATTCTATGGTTACCACTCAGGAAAAACGAGCTTTTATAAAATAGTGAAAAAAAAAGTATAAAAAATAAGCTACTTATTTCTATGGTTAAAACTAATACAATTTTTAAGTATTTTTTTCTTGACTATTATGTAAAAATAATTTTAGTTTAGTTTGAATGCTGAATCGATTTAGTATTTAATAAAAATTATATTTTTTAAAATTGCTATCCACTTATACATTCTCAGACTTGTCTTAAAATTTCTAAAAAATAGGCTGGCTCATACATACTAGTTTGAAGCTTTTTTTGAAAGATTCAGGCTGTTTTATTATTTTTACTTAAATGAGATTAATAAAACAAAATTTCAAATGATTAATTATTAGGAGTTTGAAAAAAAACATGCTTTTGTCTTTCTTTAGTTAATATAGCATTACTATTTTGTCTTAGGGTTGCTACATAGTATTTAACGTATTAAGTTTTTAAAATAGTAAATAATTTATTAAGACTTAAGTACGTTTGTCAAAGTAAATTTTAGTTCAAAAATATGTAAAATGTAAAAAAGCTTTCTGTATATAGATAAAAATCATTTTAATTAATTAAGTGAATAAAACTAAAATCTTAAAGTTATTAAAAAGTGACTAAAACTAAAAATGCGGCCCGCGAAGATTTTGAAACTTGATATTTGGCCCACGAGCACCAATTGCCTGCCGACCCCTAACTTAGAACGATATCTGTAATTAATTTAATTTATAAAGTAAATATTTTAGCTAGTTAACTCAAATTTTAAAAGACAATGACTTCGAGTGCTAGTACATGGCAAAAGGTTTGGGCTTATAGATCTACTTGGTGGATAATACTGCCTCCTATTCTACTTCTACCTATTCCACTTGTCTTCCAAGATTCTGTTAGTAGATTGTTTATTTTGAACTCTTTGTTAAAACAAAATATTTTTAATAATAACATGTTGTAACAAGTAATTCATAATAACTTTCAGGTTATTTGGTTTGATAAACTAAATAAAAGATGTAAATACAAAAGTATTTTTTTTCAATAGTTGCACCATACTTTTAAATAATAGAATTTTTTTTAATTAAAAACTAACACTTTTACAAATTGAATAAAAATAGCTTCGGTTTTTGTTTTATGTATTTGCTTTCATTGTACTTATAGTTTTGTTTTTTTAAGTAAAGTACATTTTAGAAACTTAGTGTTGTAACTGTGGGAATAGACCTAATCTTAAGTAGGAATATTAGTTTTTTAAGTAGTTAAAAAAAACAGATCATAAGTAGATATAAAACGATGTTAAACTTTCTAAAGTAATCGAATTTAGTAAAAAATTTCTATTAGTTTATACAATAACTTAACTTACTAATTTTAGTCTGTTTGAATAAAAATATTTTTCATAACATTAAAGACTTTTTTGTTGTTCTTTTATATAAGTTTTTTGGTAGTTAATTTCTATACTCTTTGATTTTTATATAATTTTTAAACTTCAAAAAACAAAGTTAAAACATCATAAAACTATATCACAGAAAACTATATTGTAAATATAAAACCTATAAAAAACTCAAAGTAGGAGTATAATTTTATGTTTTGTATGGTAAACGTTATATTTATTATAAGTTTTATAAAATACTTAACTTGAAAAATGTTTTTCTGGAAAGTGGCCAAAATTCGAATTAAATAAATACTTATCGAAAACTATGACTACATCTATGTAAACTGTTTTAATTTGAATCAATAACTACTAAACATTTTTTATTAATAAAGAAGTTTTCCATTATTATTTTTTATTACTTTTTCAAGGTATCAGCCTGTGGATATACTATCTTGCTGATGGCTATTTATTGGATTAGTGAGGCAGTTCCTTTAGCTGTAACAGCTTTTCTTCCTCTGATTATATTTCCTGTAAGTGGTATTATGTCAGCTGAAGCCGTTTCCTCAGTTTACTTTAAAGATACAACTTTTTTGTTTATTGGAGGGTTGTTAGTTGCAATCAGTGTTGAAACTTCTGGCTTACACAAAAGAATTGCACTTAGAGTACTACTATTTGTTGGACCTAAACCACATTGGTACATAATTTTTTTATATGCTTAACTAAACTTGATGAAAGCTTAACTGTGCTAGTAAACTTGTCTTCTATAGTATTTTGATAAATTTTTGTTGTTATATTGTTTATCGAACAAAAAATATTGTTCAAAACATTTAGCTCTAGGATCTGGTGTACCAAAAATAACCTCCCGGTTATAGAGTCCCACAGCACTTGGGTACCATTTAACGTATTGTCCAAGACTATAAAAACTATTATAAATATATAAGTCGAAACAATAATTAAATACTACACACAAATTTTTGTTTATGTTACGTGTTCAAAGTAAAAAATAAGAATAAGCTACTATTTATATCGAGGTTTAGGGTCACTTTGAGGTGTTATGCAGATTTATCACACTGCCATAATAAATAATTACAACTTTTTTGTACAAAATATAAACATTATACAATAATTATGTACTGGTTATTTGTTTTAAAACTGATATCTAATCCAATCTATAATATTTTAGTGGATATTCTTACAAATAAAAATATTTGACCTTTAAGCTTAAATTACTACAAATTTAAAAAGGTCAGTTTTTTAACATTCTGTCAACTCCATGTTGCATTAGCTCTCGAAATTCTTTAGCAGGTTTTTTGTAAAACGTTGATTAACCAAAAATAACTAGTTTAATTTGACACTATTATTAAAACCGTTATTCTAATTTTAAGTGTTAAACTATATAAAAAAAGAATAATAAAGGTAAAACATTTAAATCAAAAAACTAATAATTTGTAAATAATAATAAAAAATACAGCCTTATGTTTGGATTTATGTTCACAACGTTTTTCTTATCGATGTGGATAAGCAATACAGCTACTACTGCTATGATGCTGCCTATAGTTGAAGCTGTTTTTAAAGAACTTCAGTCAAGTAATGCTGATGATAATGACTCAGAGGTTTGACAAACTTAAACCATAATTTTGAGTTATAATTTCTTTTTTTATTTATAAAAACTACAAAAGATTTATTTATATTTTTTTACAAGAATAGTAAGATTTATAAAGCAAAGTTCAATTGAAGAAGCATCACGATTTAAATATTTATACTTCAATCAATAGCAATAGCATATAAAAATAAAAATGTTTAAAAATAATAGCTAATAGTTTGTTAATACAAATCCTAACGAGTTAGTTGGAATGTACAATAATAATAATAATTTGCACAATACTTTTCTTTATCCAACTGAAATAAGATTATTGGTGTTAAAAAATTAAAACAGTTCCACGGAGTTCTGTGAAAATATAATCATCTTAATTAAGAAAAGAAGATGAAAAAAATTAATATTTGTATTTGATATAATATAAGCCATAATTAACATTACTATTAAATCTTAATCTACAATAGTTATGGCTTATATTTTAGTAAAAACATATATTCACCTTCTTTATCTTCTAACCTTTTTTGGAGTATTGTTTTTTTAAAGAACTCCGTGGAACTGTGTTAATTAGTATGAGTTAACATCAAACTGATAAAATAATTTCAGTTAGAAAAAGAGAAGTACTATGCAAATGGTTTTCATTATCACATGAAACTTATTTATACTTTTTTAATAATAGTTAACATTTTCGTAACTATGCTTATCTGGTTTAAACCATATATATATTTATTTTTTTTTGCAAAAAGGCTAACTAAAACTAGAAGTGATTTATAGTACTTCTGTTCTATAAATTCAGAAACTTCAAGAAAGTGAAACAAGCTCTACAATAAAGATGCAAATTACTTCCTTTAATGACAATGAAGCTTATGAAAGCGACAAAGAAGAACAAAAAGGCAACGATTTAAAAGTAAAGTTGTTGTTTTAGTAAATATTGTTCGAAAAACACTGTTTAAGTTTGAAAAATCACACAAAGTTATTATTAAACATCTTTATTTACTACATTTCCAATTACCTGAACAAAAATAAATATTGAAATAATCCTTTTCATATTCAATTTACGTTCATGTGGAACATGTTTTCTTAAATACTAATAACTTATCAGGAAATTAAACATACGTTCTATCAACATAAAACAAACATATTTACACCAGATAAAGAGTTTTTAAACATTCTAAGTATTTCTAATTTACAAACTTTTTATCATTCAATTTAAAATTCAGGAAGTCAGTGTTGAAATAGCTGATACTAAAAAATCTGGCGAACAAAAATTACGCCTTAATGAGTTTGTTAAAGGTATATCTATCAGTATTCCCTACTCATCAAGCATCGGTGGAACAGTTACGTTGACCGGCACAGCACCAAACCTCGTACTTGCTGGACAGTTCGAAACGTAAGTTTTACATCTAGACCAGAGTTTTATAGGCTTTTATGGCTAGTAAACTTAAAGGTCAGTCTGATTTGAATAATGCTGAGTATGCAAAAAAAAATTTTTTTTCATGTTGTTTTTAATATCAATTTTTATATTGTTTATTGAATAATAGAAAAAAAGCGCTCAAAAAGTTTGGTCTAAAGACCTTGTGTACGAAAAAAACCTTTCGGTCATCGAGTCGTACACCACATGATTTTACAATTTCTTACGAGAAATCTGAATTTTCAAGTCTTAATATATAAAACAACCAACAAAATTAAAAAATAGAAAAGTAAATTAAACGAAAACTAATAAAGAAATGTGCTTGTTTAATTAGGTTTTAATCATAATGTACTCAAAAACTAGTTTATTACGATAAAAATGAAAATACAGTCTAAGCTTAAAACTTAAAAGAATAAACATAGAAGTAGAGAAAATTTCTACAATTAAAAAAAAACCTAAACTTAATTTTCAAAACAAAATAAACAAAACTAATAGAAAATATTAAAATACTTGAAAAGTAGGTTATAACTTTTTTAACGAAGGCTTGTAACCCTAACAGTCTATCTTAAAGTATCACTTTTATATATAGAGCCAAGTTACTTTTTACAGAATTAAATACAAGAGCTACAGAGTAACAGTAGTTCAATCTTTAATCAACAATCTATAAACATTATGTACGAAAACAGCTTAATAATAATTTATAAATAATGTGTAGAAAATAAGTGCAAAAACAGCTTAATAACAATTTATTAATAATTTATAAAGCTTAGTGCAAAAAGAGCTTATAATTCACAACTCAATAAGATAAACATTAACCGCCAACACACAAAAATGGCCCATAACTAAAATACAATTTGATAATAAAGGGCGAATTTGTTACAGGTAAAATTGTAATAACCTGAACTACTTTTACGTTGAAGTTTATCAATATTTTATAAAAAAAAGTTTAATTTTGTTTTTAAATAATTGGTTGAAATACTTTCTAAAACACTTTTGTTTATTTATTCAAATATAAACTTACATAAGTATTTCAACGAATTGTTACAAAATTAAAAGTTAAACTTTTAGCATAAAATACTGATAAAATTCAACTAATTTTTATTATTTTTTAAAAAAGTGAATTTAACCACAAACTCAATTTAACTTTTATAAATAATAATATAAAAGTATGTACTGTAATTTTTTTACACTAGGCACTAAATGCGAAAAAAAAAGAAACAATAACAATGAATAATAATAACAAGAAAAACTTTTCTTCTATTAATTTTTTGTTCTTTTTGAACACCATTCTAAGCGCAAAAATATAACTATAAAGAAGCAAATAATATTTGCAAACATAAAAAAAGAAAAATATTTTTAGGTTTCCTGAGAAAATTAGATTAATTTGTTTTAAGTTAACTTGAGACAGTAATCTTAGCTTACCATCTATTTATATGCTTAACTCTCTGTTAAAAAGTACATTTATTAATTAATTTTTATATGGGCATGCTAGAGAAATATATACAAAGAAGTTTATAAATATTCTAGAATTAGTTCAAAGTAGTAATCTTAATAAATAATATAAAGAATAGCCAAATAGAAAATGCCGCAGTTTAGACTGAACCACTGTTATTGCAACCAAGCAAATAAACTTTTGAACTAAAGTTTTTGGATATTAGATGACAATTTTTATTAACTCCCTAAACAAAAGCAAATAAACTAGTAGCAATGATAACTTATGACCTTGATAATCACTATTTAATGAATTACTTTCTTTAATTTCATCCTGGAACTTTCCAAAATGACTTAGATTTTTAAACATAACCGTAGCTCAGTCCATAATTTTCTATTTTGGTAAGCTAGAAGTTTGTGACCACTATTGTTGTTGAATCTAGGTAGGAAATAAATTGTTTCTGAATTAGGTAGGAAATAATTATGGATATTTTTAAAACTTTTAAAGTAATCAATAAAGCCAGCTTATAACAATTACTGTTAAATTTAAACATAAAAAGACATAATTCGTATATATACAGACTTTCAAAATTTATTTTTTTATTTTCGGTTTTTAATTTTCTAACACTATCATCACATTTCTTATAACGTAGGCATCTAGGTGCTCTGTTTATAAGAACATTGGAACTATTTATACATTTTTATTTGCTCTTCCCCAGTACAACAAACTATATCTAACATTGCCCTATACCAAAGTTTTATTTTTTGATTAATTTTTAATACTTATGGGTTAGTGATAAAGGTTATAAATAAAAGAAACTAAAAAAAGGCTTTCAAAAATTTTTGCTGATTCAGCACATGTGTAAATCAGACGGACCTTTAAGTATACTCTTCAGCTTTTATAAGTATTGGAAAATATTTGTTGTTAATATTTTTTCATGAACTAAATTTCGAGGGAAACCGAAATAGCGAAAAAAAATCTATGAAGTTCAAATAAAATTCTTTGAAAGCAAAGTTATTATAAATGATCATTTGAAATTGAAAAAAAACCTTCATTACCGGATTTATTAAAAAAATCAATTAATATTTTTAACTAGGTGTTCTTAAAAATCATATATTTATATTAAAAACTAAGTAAAACATTTTAAGGGAAATTGTAGTGTGCTTTTAATAAAACAATAACTTTTAATGACAAAAACATAGCATAAATAATTAAATAATAAATATTAAGACAACCGTATTTGACTTTTCACGTGTTTCTAAATTGAACTAATTTTTATAAATATAAACTAAAAGTTTATAGACTGTTTAGTTATAATGTTTAACTTCATATTTTAAAATTAAATAAACAAAGTGTTCGACTTTAGTGAAGGAGGTACGATAGTTAAAATTGTGTTATAAAAAAGTATTGGTAAACAAAGTTTCGCTCAGAAAGCTCAGTACCAATAAATCTTATTAAAATATAATGTCTGATGATAGAATCTTAGTGTATTTTTTAATGTAATTCAATAAGCGAAAGGTTTTTTCGTGCACCAGGTCCTTGGACCGGACCAAATACTTTGAGTGCTTTTCTTCGTTCAATAAACTTTATTATATATATTATAAAAAACCATATAAATTGTTTTCTACCTTTTCTATAGGTATATTCAAATGATTTGTCAAAGAAAATATATATAAAGTTATGAATTTGTAACATAAGCACTGAAAGCTTATAAAAAATCCTTTTTTAGTTTTGATTTTTTTAAATTTTGACTTATGTGATCGTATTTGTCAAAACGAATTGCTTAATTATTCGAGCGTGAATTAAAACAAACAAGAGTTTATACGCTTTAATACTCAATTTGAATAACAACCATTTGCAGTTTGACAATTTTGCATGGGATAATATAAATATGACTGAATTAAAACATATTAAAAAAATATTCTAATGAAAAATTTAGTTATATCTTTGATACACGAAATATTTCTTTTAACTAAGTATATTTACATAAAACTTCAGTTTGTTTCCTGACTCTGATGTTGCGTTATCATTTGGTAACTGGATAGCATACAACATTGCTGGAGCTTCTGTTTTGCTGGTTCTAGCTTATATTTGGCTATCTGCATTCTATCTTGGTCTAGGGTTTGATTTTTAATGTTTATTTACCATAAAAGTATAAAGTCCTAGAAATTTACCAGTAATACTTTAAATTTAATAATATAAAATATCTAATTTAAATTTGCTTCGACCTATTTGATTATGAATTACTCATTTTAGAGTCAACTAACTTAAACATTAATTCAAAGTGTTTAATTTTTACTTTTTAACGCGGGATTTAATTAACTTAAATAAAAAAAAAATATTTATAGCTTATAAATTAAATATTCGATTTTTAACTCTTGTCTTTAACGCTTTTTTTTTGTAATGGTATAGTATTTCAATTATAAAGTTAGTTGTTTAACACTACTGTTTTGTTTATATATTTTTAAAACTATTTTTTCATTTTTTGCGCATGTTCTTAATAAAAAAATATAATATTAAAGTACTTTATGTTTTCGTAAGTATTCATTTTCATTTAACTTTAAAGTACGTTTGTTTTTATTAAAAAACAATTCTCAAAAAAAAAAAATTATATAAAAGTTCATATCATATATATTTGTTTTTATATAAGTACATTATTCAATGAATATTAGTAAATTAATTCAACTAGTTTTAAAACCATATAAAGCGAAATTGCATATGTAAAAAAATGATAACTAAAGTTCTCCAAACGTTTATAATAAACCAGTTTAGATAGTAAACAATAAATAAACTACATGGAGTCGGCTAAAATTTTTTATACCAAAAATGTTATATTTGATTGTTTTTTATAATTTTGGTTTTAAGTGTTTTAATTAGAGTACATAAGTATTAAATATATTTTATATTTTAAGTTAAGTCTTGGTATCTAAATTTATGTTTGTTTTAATTTCCAACTATGAATTGTAAGTGAAGAATTTTAACAAAACGAAAAATTCTTTATAACAGAACTTTTTGAAAAAACATGTAAAATAATACTAAACTTAACTGTTATATATATTTGCAATTAGTGATGAAGATTATAAATGTATTTTAAACTTGTAATTTACATGCATTGAAATGAAGAATCTTCTTTTAGTTTTCAAAAAAAAAAGAGTATAAAAAAATAAAAACGGGGCGAATAAATTTTTACCTTGTTATATATTAATACAAATTGTCCATACTCAATATTTGTTCAACAGATTTGTTTCACTTTAAAATGTCTGAGTTAATTAAAATTGTTAAAGAAACAGCTATAGCATTTTGTTTGTTAATAGTACTACGATTTTAAAATCTAAATTTTAATTAAGTTATTCTGATAAAATTTTTAGTTTAACTCGGTATTTAAACTTGCAGAAAATTAGGTTTTATAACTTTCTTAAAATATTTTTATAGAAGCTTTAAGAATGCATGTTTATGTAGTGGAGAAAATCCTGAAGACAAAAGGGTGACAAAAATTGTAAAAAGAGAGTATAAAAAATTAGGGAGTATAAGGTCAGTTGTTTTACACTTTTCGTAGGACTTAAAAGTAGAACTTATTAATTAAGATGTTTTAAGCTCAAGTTGTACCGTAATCTTACGTAATGTATTTTTAGATTTTTATTTTATTTTTTCAGAAAAAAAACATTGGTGAAAGTAATTAGAGCCAAAATCTGTACTTTCACGTAGCGTAAGACAAGCTCAAGTTGAAATAAAGTTTTAGTTGTAACTTTTGGTTTTCAGACTACTGCTTTCGGTATATTGAGACCTGGGTTACATTTCAATTAAAACTCGCATTTATCTTTAGCTTTACAGGGTTATTTTATACCTTTAATCAATAATGATTATAAAATAGAATAATGGAGGCTAGATGACTAGCTTATACATGGTTACACCTTCTTTTTTTTTGTTTAAAATACTTTGTTTTTATTGAAACAAATTTTTTAATGTTTTTAACAACATGTGATATACAATATAATCTTTAGATTAGTATATCAAAATGGTATAACCAACTTTGAATAGGAAATCTTAAGTCAAGAAAAAAAAGGTATTGAAATAATTTCTATAAATAGAATTGAGATAAAGTGATATTTATACTACTTGGATCATCAGACCTTAAGGTTTAGGTAGGCTAACACCTAAGTTTTTTATTTATTTGAACTCGTCAGTTAGTCGCAACCAATAAAATTTTCAGTAGTCAATCTATAGACTGAGTTTTTGAATCTGATGAATTTCGCCGATTTTTTTTAAACATATTTAAACCGAGTGTACCAACCGTCTGCCAAATGGACAATGTATTAAACGATGCACTGTAACTAGACAAGAATGACGTCACTGTTCAGTTTTCATACTATAAAACAGTGCTTCAGGGCAAAACATCATAAACTTTCTATATGTTAGCGACTGCAAATTTCTTTGGCTGCAATTAACTGCCAAGTTTAAATAGATTAATAAAATTAGGTATCAGCCTACCTAAATCTTAAGGTCTGATGATCCAAGTAGTATAAATAACACTTTATCTCAATTCTATTTATAATCAATTTATTAATTAATTTGGCTCTCTATTTATATAAATTATTAATTAATTTGGCTCTCTATTTCAAGATTGGGCACTATTACTCATTTGGTTTCCAAATTATACAATTCTATTTATAGAAATCTTTTCAATACCTTTTTTCTTAACTTAAGACTTTCTAATTAAAATCAGTTGTACCATTTTTGATAAACTAATCTAAATATTAGATTGTATATCACATGTTTTCAAATATAATTAAAAATATTTTTCAATAAAAAAGTAGTTTACAGAAATGAAAAAAAGAAGGTGTAACCATGTATAAGCTAGTCATCTAGCCTTTATTAATCTATTTTAAATCATTATTGATTAAAGGTATAGAATAACCTTGTAAAGCTGAAAATAAATGCTAAAAATAATAGTATTAAATTTAATTAAGATAGCTACTTAATTTTTTTTTTACATTATGAAAAAACAAATTGTTTGTAAGTTAATATAAACCTACTTTAGGTGGGGCGAAATGACTGTATTTTGCATGTTTATGTTAGTTGTTTTGCTATGGTTTTTTCGTGAACCTGGATTCATGCCTGGTTATGCAATTATTTTTCCGGAACCTGAGTACGTAAAAGACGGTACAGTTGCTATGACAGTTGCTTTTTTTCTTTTCATTTTACCTGGTAGCAAACCTGAATTTCTTAAGAGCAAACAAGAAATAAAGGATAGCGAAATAGAAATAAAAGGTTGGTGTAAAAATAGGTAATCAAATAAATTTAACTAAAACGTCTATAAAAGTTAATTTTACAACTTTATTACATTCTAAACTATTTAAAGGTTGTAAAACGATATTCTTGTAAAAATTTAACAGATAGTGTAGAATGTGAAAACAAATGTTGCTTTTTGATAAGAAAATAAGTAACATTAATTAATAAATATATATATAAATGTGACTGTATATGAATTAATAAATTCATATACAGTCACATATGGCAGTGCTTCTGAAATGAGGTTCCGCGAAGCCTTTCGAAATTAAAAAAAAAAATTTGAAAGAAAAAAAAAACATAAATCATAAAACTTCGAAAAAAATGGAACACATAAAATGGAAACATATATAATTATAGCATTCATTGATCTGCTTAGTGTGTATCTAGCGGTAGGACTTTTAATAGGTATTCAATATTAATAGGTGTCCTGGTTGCGTAAATTTTTGCAAATTTTTTGAATTTCTATTTATAGTGACGTCATAAAAATACTGGTGTTATCACTAAAGCAAACAATGTAGCAGCAATTAAAACAAATTCTAAATGTTTACACAATAAAACTAATTAAAAAATCTTTATCAGAAACTTATTTCTGGTATATTATATTGTTTCAAATGCTGTAAAAATGTTTAAAAAGATGTCTATTAGCTTGATTAAAAATTTAATATGTATAAATGCTTATTTTTTACTTAAAAAATGCTACTATAGTTTAAAAAAAAATCTGGCCAGACCTATAAAATTTTAACAGAAATTGAATTTTAAATAGTTTTTATAGACTTACATATTATAAAATGATGCTCTAATTTTAAAAAGTTGTGGCCAGGTCTTTAAAATTTTAACAAAAATTGAATTTGAAATAATTTTTTAATTTTACATGATAAAAATGTTTAAATATCTATGTGTTAGCCAAGTTTTAAAGTTTATTAATTAAGTATTAAATGCTTTTTCTGTTTAATTATTATAACTCAATGATATTTTTTTTAATATTCATTTATAAAAAAACACCTAAAGAAAATGACAAAAAACTTTTAATATTCTAAAAATCATATTAATTTTAAATTGATGATTTTAAAATAAAAAATATAAAATAATGGTTTGCTTAATCTAGGTTGTTTTTTTTATGTATTTTTAAAAAATGCATAGAGTTCAACTTCTCTGACGAAATATACAACCACCTTGATCTTTTGTTTATAAAGTTTCAACATTATTTTCCTTGAGATGTTCGCATCGGAATTTTGTGGACTTTGAATCCTTTTATGTGTGATATTGCTTCAGAAGAAGTGAATATTTCTACAGACACAGAAAACGAATTGCTGCAACTATCTGAATATAGCAATTTAAAATTGAGTTTACAAAGGAAAAGAGATTTTAGAATTTTGGATATGTGCAATTTCAGAGTACCCCGTCTTAGCAAATCGTGCAGTAAAATTTATTTTACCATTCACCACCACTTATCTTTGCGAGTCCGACTTTTCGCATATAACAAACATTAAAACGAAGCAAAGAAACTGTATGCTGACTCCAACCTTATCTGCCTGTCTCCGTCTCAGTCTATCTAAAATCCAGCCGCGCATTGACATGCTTGTTGCTAAGAGACAAGTTCAAGTTTCGCACTAAATGTTTTTTATTTATTTTTCGTTAGGCATCTTGCCCGTTTATTACAGTAATCTGTGAATTCGATTAGGTTCATGTTCATTTCGTAATTATTTGTAGCTCTCATTTGGTTTTTATTATCCAAGGAAAGATTTTTATGACGTTGCGATTAATCATTTTTGTTTTCTTTAATTTATTATAGAATCATAGAATACCTATTGCCTCTGGCGCACTTTGAGTTTGACTCGACTTAATACTATTACAATTGGTACTATTTCTAACAATGATATAGTTTTACTAAAAAAATCGTTTTTCGCTGAAATTCTTTTGTTTTTTGCAGGAAATATTATATTAAACATTTTATGTAAAATTAAATTATGGGTTCCGCGGAAAAGTTGAACTTTGAAAAAGGGTTCCGCCGCTAGAAAAAAGTTCAGAAGCACTGGCATATGGTACATAAATACTTTAAAAAACATGCGTATAACAGTTTTTAACATAGTTTTAAATTTTTAGCGGAAACATAGACTTTAAAGTCATAAGTTCTATTTTTGGTTTTCTAAAAATACTGAACTAATCTGAGTTGCCTAAGTAGCTTGGGTTTTAAAGTTTTAAGTTATTTTAACCGAATTATGTTAAAGTTTGAATTTGTTTTTATCTATTATAAATGTATTCTTTTTTAATTTAGCATTTAAATGTTAATTTTAGTTTGATATTCCCAAATGAAAAATATATTTTTGTTGTTTTTTATGCAATTTAGTAGAATATTTTCTAGTTTTGGTAATAATAGCTATATTTAAAATAACTATATTTTCATTCTATGCTTACATTAGCTTTTAAAATGATACTTAAACTTGTGTACTGTTGTACATGTAGTTTATTAAACAAAAAATTGCTCAATAATTTTTGGTTCAAGGACCTGGGTACACAAAAAGACCTCTCGGTTATTGAGTTGCATACCCAACTATAATCTAAATTATAATAAGCTAAAACAGGAAAAAAATCTTAACAGTTTAAATAAACCACTAAAACGTAAAACTCTATGAAAAATTGAGACTAATAAACTTTACCACATTTAATATTTTCCTAGACAAAAATATCCAAAATATTAAAAAAAAAAATTTTTTATAATAGTGTCTAACTTTGAACACTTATAAAATATATATTGAACTTTACTTTATGAAATTTTTTTTAATTTAAAATAAATTTATAATTTTAGCAAATAGTTTAACCTTTTATACATTTTATATGATTTAAAAAACAGAATAAAAAAATAAATTATAAGTTTTAAAAAGTATGTTCAAGAATTTGAAACTATGAACTTATTTTAATTAAAAATAACTAAGTAGTAATAAAATAAAGCTATAACATAAAAAACAAAATAAGCTGCAATATTAAATAAATTATATTAAGATAAGGCTGCATCAAAAAAAAACTATGCTTAAACTAAATAAAAAGAATAAAATAAGTATACCCTTTTAATTAAAACTGTTATTTTTTACAAATTTGAATAAATATCTAAAGATAAGAGTGTAACCAAACCAAAATAATAATGTAAACAAGCACAAAAACATTAGAATAATAAAACAGTTTTTTTTTGTAAAAATTTAAATAAAAAACAACAATTATTATTGAAAGAAGTCAACCTAATACTAATTTCAAATGTTATAAGTAGTTTCAGCTTAAGGTTAAAATATTTAATTTATTTTTTTTGCAAAAAATATAGATTAATAAGTTTATTTACACAGATAAAATGTAGACTATTTAATTAAATTCTTTACTAATACACTAATAAAGTATAAACAAAAAAAAAACATATTACAACTTTTTACCAACTAGACTTGACCAATGCTATTGAAACCCAATTAATATAATAAAAATGTATAGTAACCTACCTAGATGAAAAATTAATACTACTATTCTGTTTATAAAAAAAAAATCCTGTTCATATTATGTAAACTCGATTTTATTAGTTGATCATTTAATAAATTATCCTTCAGTTCAACCCGGAACCTTCATAGATGGCTCTGGTCTTTTAAACTAACAGGTAGGTCTGTCCAAAGCTTACTACCTTGGTAAGCCAGTGATTTATGACCATTATTGCTTTTAAATCTTGGTAGGAAAAAAATTGTTTTTGAGGACCTTGTTGAATGGCTATACATTTTAGTTATACTTTTAAAATAACACTTAAAATTTACTGGTAAAAAACTATTTACAAATTCGAACATAAAATCTCCCACCTCATACTTGATTAATTTTCAACATATAATATTTTTTTGTTATTTTCAAGCTACTTACACTCTCGTTGTACATTTTACAGTGAATGCACTTGAGTGCTTTATTTATGAGTACATTGATTTCAATAACTCTTTTTTTTTAGTTCTGCTCCAGCAAAACAGACCGTACCTTATATGGCTCATAAAAAGTGAATTAAAAATTAAGTATAAAGATTTTTAATTTGACAAGTACCTTGTTTGAAAAAAACACCAATTGCCTTTAATAATTTACTTTTTACAATTTCAATGTGTTCTGCCCAACTTAAATTATTATCTATCACTACTCCTTAGTACTTGTAACTTTTTACCAGTTTTGACTTCAAATTATATTTTTTCCAAAAAGTTGTTTTAACTGGATGAAATAGTATACTTCTAGTTTTATATATTTTAATTTTATTTTATTTTCTTTAAGCCAGTTCGAGACTTTTTGAAGTTCAAAGTTAAGGTTGTCACTGTCTTGTAAATATGTGTTTTTATTAAATGTTCTATACAGTAAGGTATCTTCTGCAAAATTTGGTACTTTTAAGCTAGTATTGTTTTGTAGGTCATGTGTATAAGAAATAAAAGAGGTAAACTTTAAACTTGTAGAGAAACTTCAAAGACGCATTTTTAATTAATGCACTCACGCACATGAGAATTTTGCATAGAATTTTTTTTCAAAAATGTGCTGAGCTGCAAAGAAGTGTTTTGGGCAAAATGGTCTAAATCTAAATTAAAGTTTTTTTAATAATATTACGTCATAAACTAAATTAAAACATTTTAGATAGTTTTTTTTTCTTTGGTGGAAACAACTGTGTCAATGCCCCACCCAACGATTAGCCAATGGTATAGATACATCATTACAGTTGTATAGTCTATTAGCTTAAAATTAGTAAAAAGAATGACTATTTTAATGGAACCACCTATATTTAGACTTTTACGATTTTGTCTATTTTCACAACTAGTTAATAAGCCTGAGGATAGTTGCCAAATTTATTAAAAAGAAACTTATGATATGTTTGAGAATTTCATGTCAGGCAAGAAATTCTCATTTTACTGAAATTTGATTGAGTTGCTTTGCAAATGCACAACTTGCAGAGAAGAATTCACAGTTTACCACAGAAGAATTAAAACCAGGGGGAGGCAAATTACTCTGTTGGGAATGGAAACTAATATTTGACGTTGGGGCAGTAGAGGGATTTTGAGTGGAACCAAACTCTTTTGACTTGAAAATTAAATAAGCAGAAGACATTTTGAAGGGACTGACAATGTTTTTAGCAGAAGTAAGCATATTGTGACTTGTACTATTCTTTTTGGGTATGCTTATAGATGTTGTTGCTTTTGTTGAATTTAGTTTTTGCTGACTTGACCTAAAGGGAGTCTGAGTAAAATTAGACTTGCTGCTTTGCTGTAATACATTACTTCTTTGTTGGTTGTATTTTCTTGAGAACTTATTGGATCTCTGACAGTTTTGTTTAGACCTTAACTGCGTCTGCCCATTACTGATTTGTTGAACTGGAAGTTCACCACCATTTATTTGGGGTGAGAGTTGCTGATTTTGATACTTAAAACACCTGTCAAAGAAATTTTTAGAATACCTTTACTCATAATCGATCTGTTGGACCTGCAGTATATTTCTTCTTTGATATGAATGTTGATTTTGTTTATTTAAACCTCTGCTAAAGAAATTTCTAGAATGTCTTTGCTCATAATAAACCTGTTGGACTGGTAGTTTTTTGTACTTTGGTATGACAATTGTGTATTTTGCTTTTGGTTCTTGAAAATGAGTTTTTAGGTCCTTGTCCATAACTAACTTTTTGGTCTGGCAGTTTATTTCTTTTTTGATAAGACAACTGTTGTTTTTGTTTTTTGAAGCAGCCGCCTTGTCTTGCACATTGTTTTGATCATGTCTCAGTCACATGTTAAAATCACATATCTTCTAAATTCTTCAAAACCTAGTGATAGGCTGCTAGATTTCTGGTTTTTTAAGTGTTCTGGTATGGTGAGGTGCGAAAGCAGAAGTTTCTGCAATATTTTCTTATTTTTTAAATCAGCAAACCACTTTCTGACTTTAACGTTGAGGTCCTGGCCACTCACATGGTGGAGTTATTTTTCTGGTTGTAACACCTATGGCAAAACTCCACCTTTTTCAATTGGGAATGTCTTTAAACTTGTAAAATTTCTATTTTAACAGTCAGTACATAAGGTATAGGCCCACATGTCTTTGTTAGCCCAAAACTTCCGAACTATCCAGTATTTTTCAGCTTATTTAAAAATGCAGTGATCAACTAAACGTTTCTCAAAGTATAAAAATTGTTGTTTTAGATCTTCAATATCAATGGTAAATCTTTCTGACAATTTTAATCTTCTATCTTCAAAGTTTACGCTCTGTACACCTTGCTGGTTTGTCATCATGGCACTATTGATATTTCCTGAGTTAGAAGGTTCTAAAACTTTTTTTTTCCTGAGTTAGCTAGAAGGTGCAATGTCTAAGTCCGGTCACCTATTGTAACCGTATGGCCTGCCTTAAGAGGATTCTTTTATATATAGAGCTAAGTTACTTTTTATACAATTAAATACAAGAGCTACAGAGTTATAGGTAGTTTAATCTTTTTTATTTATACTAATAAAATCAATAAAGAAATTTTCAGATACATGATAGCACTATGAAATTTAGTGTAAAAAAAAGTTAGCTCACATCAACAATTTATTAACAAAAAATACATTAACCGCCAACATAAAAAAATGGCCGAAAGCTAAAATCAAGTTCAATGACAAAGGGCGAATATGTTACAATAGTACCTAAATTGTTTCTAGAGGGATACATCATTATCAAATTTCAAAATATAATTAAATTAAATTATTTTCTTTATATTTTTTTACTTGACCAAAATTGGTCAGAAATAGTTATAAATTCTTAAAAACTGTAAGTAAGTTTTTAAAATAAATATAAAAAATACTTTGCAAATAATGAATTAAACTTTAAAGTTTAAATAAAAAATTTAATGAAAACCATTTGTTCTCGATTTTTTCAAAGGTGTTTATTATATTCTGTTAAATACAGAAGAAACTTTTTGTGCAACTCAAACAATTTTATGCATATTTTTTACTACTAAACTTATTCTTGTTGTAATTTCAACTTGTAAACAACGAACTAAAAATAGTTAAAACTTATCAAAATTAGTCTTTTTTAACAAGTATAGAAAATCAGTGTTGCTAGTGTAAAAAATAACAACATTTGCTAATGAAAAACTATGTTTAAGTAAAAATATTTTTAATTTACAAACAATAACATAAAAAATGAAAAATATCTTTGTTGTTAGAAAAATTACACAACAACTAACATATTAAACTTTTTATGCAATAAGGAAATTTAGCGAAACCAGTACCAGCAATATTAACATGGAACACAGTTCAACATAAATTTCCATGGGACATTTTGTTTTTAATTGCTGGTGGATTTGCACTTGCTGAAGGTAGTGAGGTCAGAATTGTTTATATTTTTGAGAGTCCTATTGAAATTCTAGGTGTTTCCCAATATTTGCTGAGTCAGCATAAAAAACGTATCAAAATTTTGTTTATAAAGGGTTAGGGTTAAGGGTATAAATTGAAAAAAAAAAAGCTGATTCAGCAAATAATAGGGGAATTACGTTTCACTTAAAATCGGACCCGGCGTTTTCTTTAATAAATAAAAAAGCTGAATTTATAAATTAGTTTGTTTTTTATATAAGCAACTATTCTATTTCTGTTATGTCTTATAAGTACTTTTTTTCTAAAAAAATCTAATTTTTAACTTTACGGGTATTATAGAATCTCTAAGGCTCGGCAGGCGTTTGATGGTCGCTGAAAGAACTTCAAAATAAGCAGAAAAAAATAATTTTTCGAGGTTTACAGGTGTTATTTTAGTTACAACGTGAATTTTTGTTTACTCAAAACTATAAACCTCAGTCTATCTACGCTATATTTTTAAAATTTCTTTCAAAAGCATCAAAAACTAGTTTGGCTAATTGGCAAAATCTAATTGGTTAATTAACTTTATCTTTGTATAAAGTTTATAAAGATTTTGTTTTTATAATTTAAAGCTTTTTGTCACTTTTATATAGTACTTATATAACCTAAACATATAAAAACAACACTGTTAAAAATTAAATTCAATTACTATCTACTATTGCTTATTTTTTTAATGACAGTTAACTCTATGCATTTAAAAAAAATATTTAATAAATTACAAAAAATTTTCAAAAGTTTTAAAAAAACAAGTACAATACTCGATACATATTTTCTTATAAAACAGTTATAACTTGATTAATATCGAGACTTAAGTTAATTTTTTTTGTAACTGTTAAAAAAAAAGGGTTTGGCAACCTACGGTCCATGACGTATTTTTTAGCTTTAAAATTACGTGTAAAATGTACTTGAGCTTACTTTTAACAATATATTGAAATTTTCTCTCAATTTATTTTTCACACGTAGGATCATTATGATTATTTTATTGCAGTTTGGTTTTTATAGAGCTTTTAAAGTTTTCATATCATATTTTTTTAATTTTACGTCGCCCGCAGACTAGGGAAGTTACCTTTTCTTATTTTATAAAAGAATTACTATTATTTGAATATTTGGTGGTATTTTTTTTTATTGATGTAACTAACTCATACATAATAATATCATTTACGATAAAGTATTTTTATAAAAACAAAAGTACTTTTACTTTAGTATGTATAACAGTTTATAACACCATTGTAAAAACAAGGTGTGATAGTTTGTTCAGGTTTTAGTGCTCAAAAAACAGCTAATTCGGATACATTTTATTTTAGTGTTTTATGTAATATATTTTAATATCAAAATTAATAAGTATGTTTTCTTCTTCCAAAGCTGTAATCAACTAGTCTTGTCACATTAAGGTCTACTTAAAAAAGATGAAAATAAATACGTAAAGTTTTAAATTAAACAAACTAAAAAAAATTCAGGTATCAGGTTTTTCTAAGTGGATGGGTGATCAGCTAACTTTCCTCGACGGTATCGAGCCATGGGCAATATGTCTTGTGGTAACCTTAATTGTATGTATTTTTACTGAATGTTCAAGCAATACGGCAACTGCTTCATTGTTCGTACCTATTCTTGCAGAACTAGTAAGTAAGTTAAAACAAAAACACTGTAATAGTTTTATTAGGTTTACTTAATAACTAACATTGCTAATAACGTTACTAGACAACAAAACATTTTAATAACTTTATTATCATACCTTTTTCAAGGTTTAAATAACATCAAAAAACATAGAAATTATTTACAAATTACTATCGAACTACTAATGGAATAGGTGATATATTAAGCATTAACAATAGCTTATTAAGGTTGTATAGTTTGTATTGTTTATTTTTGTTAAGTTTTATTTAATTCTAGATTTTTTTGCGCTTCACTTCTAATCTTACATATTATATGTATATATATAATAAGGTGACCATTTAAACTCAATCACTTTCTACAGAGCCCACTTTAAGGGCTTTTAAATAATTTTTTAATAAAATGCGATTAAAAAAATTCCAGAACATATGTTTCATAAAGACAAATAAAGATTGTCTTTAATCTTCAGCTGCTTCAATTTAAAATAAAAAGAACTTTAATAAACAGAGATGCAAAAATTATACAAACAAATATAAAACAATATGACGTAAGATTTGAATATTGTACATTACAAATATTCGGTGCAAAAATTGATCTTCAATCTAACTAAACAATTAACTAAAATTCACAAAAATCACATTCAAGCGACTATAAAATACTTTAAAATTTATTTTATTTTAAAAGAAAAAGTTTAACATATACTTAAAATTGCATTTTTCTAATAAATTATATATATATATATATATTGAAATGGCGATTTTAAAAATTCTGGAACAGACAAAGAAGATTGTCTCTAATCTTCAGCCAGTTCAAATTTAAAATAAAAAGCACTTTGGTAAACAAAGATGCAAAAGTTTACAAAAAAACAAAAACAATATGAAGTAAGAATTGAACATTGTACATTACAAATATTCAGTACAAAAATCGATCTACCATTTATTAATCAAACAACCAAAATTAACGAAAACAACAGTTAATTGACTATAAAATACTTCCCATTTCAATAAATTATTTAAAAGCCCTTCAAGTGGGCTCAGTAGAAGGTGTTTAAGTTTGAACATTAGCCTTATTATATATATATATATATATATGTGCTTTGTATTTTGAATTTAACTGGCTGATGATCAAAGCTTTATGAAAAATTAAAGCTTTGTGAAACATATGTTCCAGAATTTTTAAAATCGCCATTTGAATAAATTATTTAAAAGCCCTTCAAGTGGGCTCAGTTGAAAGTGTTTACGTTTAAACATTAACCTTATTTTATATATATATATATATATAATATTACTTATTGAAAAGTAAGATTTTAAAAGATACTGGTACATATGTTTCATAAAACTACAGGCTTAATCATCAGCCAGTTTGATTTAAATTATTTAAAATCCCTTCAAGTTGGCTCAGTAGAAACTGTTCAAGTTTGAATAATAACCTTATTTTATATAATATTATACATATATATATGTTATAGAAATTTAAGTTAGCTTAAAAAAATACGACAACGACTCTGCCTCCATAAATAAAATATGTACTTCAAAAAACTAAAGCTTAATTCAATAACCAAAAATTAAAGCAAAATAAAAGTAATAAATAAGAACAAACAATCCAAAACATAGCATAGTTTTACTGTACAAAAAATGTTTCAAAAGAAGCCTAACTAAATTTATTCAAATGTATTTTGTAAGTCACAATACGTATTTTTTTCTTTTGTTTTAAATTTGCCAAAAAATTTTATTTTGCTCTGAAGTTACGCTTTAAGCCTCGAAATAGTTGTAAGCAAACTTAAGAATAGTTCTTTTTTATACACAAATAAAAATAAATAAATATATATACATATATATATAGAATTAAGTTATTTAACTTAATAAATTAAATTTTTCACACTGAGCCCACCTTGAGGGCTTTATTATTAAAAAGGTTTATTTAAAGATGCAAAACTCAAAGGACTCGAGTTTCGTGACTATTCACTCATCAGCTTCAAAACAAGTTTAAAATAAAGCACAAAACAAAATCTTTAATGAAAGTTAAAAATTTTTTGCATAAATAGTTAATGACGTAATTTTGAAACTCACAAAAGTCATGCAAAACGGCTTGTGCAAAAATTAACTTACCAATCGATAATAAACTAGCAAAAATTCATATAACTTCAGTGAGTAACTATATATTACGACAGATAATTGAAAGAGATAAAGATAAAATTAAGATGCAAATTGAAATTTAGGTTATTTTAAGATGAAATTAAAACTTGTTTTAAACTTTAAAAGCGACTTTTTATATGTCTACAAGACGATACAAACTCGCCTCTTTTGTTAAGGCATCTCTTGTCTTTCAGTGCATATACAACGGCTGATGCTTCTTTGAGACACAGCGTACATATTGGGCTATTGCCGTCGGCTATAGGCTGTGCTCTTTTTATAACTTCCCAGGATATTTCGAAGTCAATGCCGCTGCGCTTTAAGCCACAAACATACTTCGAAAGTTCAGTGTCATTTTCATATATGCCGCTTTTAAAAGATTTTTTATGATTGGCATACCTGAATCTAAACTGAGTCGAGCACAAGCCGACATAGAACCTCGTCTCAACGCCAGAGTTAACTGTGGCCCTGTAGACGATGTTCTCTGAACGGCAATTACCCCCTTTCAAATTATATGTACAGCTACTAGCGCAGCCACATTGACTTTGAATTCCTGAGTTTTGATTTAAAATTTTTTAGTTGTGTGCCTTAATGATATTCTCTAAATTTGCCGTACACGAATACCTTATTCGCATATTATGTTTGTTGAAAATTTTTGTTAGCGGATTTTGTTTATTGAAGTTTTTTTTGACTAGATTTATACATTTTCTTCCAATATTAGTTTTTACAGAATTGCTAAAAGGAGGGTTGTACCAGATTACATTTCTTTTTCTTTTGTGTTTTTGATTATTAGGTTGCTGCTCAGGTTTTTCAAATTTAAGTTTGTTGTCGTATCCGCATTTTTTCATTATTTTTTCATATTCATCTTTAGTCTTTAGAAAATTTTCTTCTTTGCTTGATCGTTTATACACATATATATATATATATATATAATAAAGTTATTATTCAAACTTTAACACCTTCGACTGAGCCCCCTTGAAGGACTTTTAAATAATTTATTGAAATGTACAATTTTAAAAATACTGGAACATTTGTTTCATAAAGCTTTAATTTTTCATAAAGCTCTAATTATCAGCCAGTTCAAATTTGAAATAAAAAGCACTTTGGTAAACAAAGATGCAAAAATTTACAAAAAAAACAAAAACAGTATGACGTAATAAATGAACATTGTACATTACAAATATTCAGTACAAAAATCGATCTACCATCTAACTAATCAAACAACTAAAAATATATATAAATAAATATATATATATATATACTGATTTTTTAAGCTAACTTAATTTTTTTTTCTCGATTTCAAGTTTTTCTAAGCTACATAAGTTACTTGTTTTGTTATTTTTTTTTAATTAGGCAGAGTATCTCCTGTTTTGAATTATATTCTTTTTCTGCGTCTTTTAGTTCCCAAATGTAATTTGTTAGCTCAGTGCTATTTATTTTTAGTTTATTCTTAAAATTTGCCTTATGATTCAGGTATCTACTTTTAAATGTTTAGTAGTTAAGCCTACATATAATTTTATTATGTTATCTGTTTTATTGTGGCTTGGTAAACTAGATTGTTTGCTAAGCAGTTATTATCTAATAAGGCATTTTTTTTCCTGTAATTGCAGATTTTTTTTTGCTTTTTGAGGTTTAGGTTGGTCAATACTTTATTATTGTGTATGAGAATCTTTGTATTAAAATTTTCCATGCAACTGTATGATATTTTTATTGTGTTCCTGTTGAAAGTTTGTTGTATGGATGGTTTGTGTCAAAATGTTCTTTTGTTTATTTTTTTAATTTTTACAGTTTTTACTAATACAGAAACTATAAAAAATAATATTATGATTTTTAAACATTAACAAGACTCATAGTCATTGCCGTACACAGAGACACTAAACGTTTAAATTCTTTATCATACAGAAAACTAAATAAATCTAAACAATTAAGCAATAAGAATTAACTCTAATACTTCAGCTTATTTACAGAGGTATAATAACAGAAACTAAACCTTATTGATAAATTTTTTTATAAGTTATGTAGCTAAATATTTCTCACTTTACTAAAAATTAACAGGCTAAAAACTTATGTGTGCATCCTTTATATTTGATGCTTCCACCAGTTTTAGCATCGTCATTGGCTTTCATGTTGCCTGTTGCAACCCCACCAAATGCTATTGCATTTTCGTTTGGTCACCTTAAAGTTATCGACCTCGTTAGTTTCTAGTAATTAAGTGTTATCAGATAGTTTATATCTCTTACATTTTTTTGCTGTATATTTTTCAAACTGATTTAGGTGATTTTATTAGAAAAATCATTTTTTTGTTATAAAAGAGTCTTTAGTTTAACTTATAGTACCTTTTTTATTTTAACTTAGTATAATATAGTTTTAGACTAACTGAAAATGTAATTAATTGAAAAATTATCACTAAAAATATCTGATTTGAATTTGTAAATTTAATACTCAAAAAGAAAAGTTTTACAGTAAATTGACAGTTTAAATGTTGGAGCTGATGGAGTTATTCAAAATAAACTGTTTTAAAACTTTTAATACATTCTGCTTTAAAACTACAATAAATATTTTTTTTATAGAAAAATTATGTTTTTTTAGCATTCTTATTTAATATTTTATTATATAAATCTAAATTGGATAAATCATCAATTTTTACAATGTTTAAAAAATAGCATTTAAAGTTGAAGTTAACGTTTTTTTAATTACACAACTAACTTTAATTTAGAGATTGTAATATTAAACATTGTAATTAGCCTAAAAAGTATCGTACAAAACTCATTTAATAAAAAAGAGTTTAAAGTTTGTCTACTACAGTTTGTGAACTTGAAAACATGGCTTGTAATCTAATTTAGATTTTCTTAATCAGGTGAAAGCAGGCTGGTTAATGAACTTACTAGGAGTTGGAGTCATTTCTTTGTTTATAAACACGTACGGAATAAGCTTTTGGGGTTTGGATGAATTTCCTGCATGGGCTGTAACTGACATCAACCAAACTAGTTGTGAAGTTACACCATGAAATATGTTTTTTTTAAGTAGAGAGAATAAAAAGTTACTGTATTTAATAATTTTCTAAAAATGCGTTATGTTATCAAACTATTTTGTATTGAAACGTTTTGAAAATCATACTGTTAAGTACAAAACCTGTTTATAAACTGACTTTAGATATTTTTACTATAAAGTTTAAGTCAACATGTTTTAAAATAGCTTTTTATTTGTATTAATAAGCGATAAGTTTGATTAACATTTTTATACAACGTATTTTTGTGTTTAGTGTTAAGTTTAACTATAATAATCAGAAACATAGTTTGTTTTAAAGATTAAGCTTGGGTTTTATCATAGTTTGTAATGTGTTTTATTTAAGTGTAGTTTGAATTTGTGTTTATTACGATTGAGAAATAATTATTCTTAGACTTCTTTGAACAACGTAAAAAAAACAAGTTTTAAAATTAAGTAGTTTTAAAAAACTTTCGATGTGTTAAGTATAACTTAAAAGTAGTTTTTAAATTCTTCAACAATTACGTTATAGTTTAAGTATAGATTTAAAGTTTAGATTTAGAGCAACATAATATAATATTAAAAAACTTAAACCATAAACTCAAAAAATCATTATTCTTTGTAGTAGTTTTCATAAGTATTTTTTTACAAACTATTTTTTTTTGATAATTTGTTATACCATAAAAAGTTATCTGCTTTTATATACATTTTAGTAAATTCTCTTATTGTTTTTTTTGTTAAGATTAGCGATTAAATAAAAAATTATCTAATAAATTTTTAAAGCTAGTAGTCAAAAATTATAAATAAAGTTATTAACTAACAATAATTATCATTATATTCGAAATAAATTAAAATGTGTTTTAAAGAATCAAAAAACGTTAAAAAAAACAAAAATATGCACTTTCAATGATAATAGATTTAAATTTTATACTAATTTATATCATTTTATTTATTTTTCAATAAATTTCTAAGACAAATGAATTTTACATAACGAATTAAAATCTTGAATTATTTGTTAGAATGCTGGAATATGAGTAAAAGAAGTTAAGTTTTGTTTTTGTACGCTATTGTTGAATAAAAATCAATGAACATATTATAAAAGATAGTTTAATAATTTTTATCTACCTGGAGCGTGTCTGTATTTTTTCTGTTATTTATTGACTGAAACAATAATCGTTATTTAAGTCTTGAGGTAAATTTGTATTCGAAATTTAAAATATTGCTAAGCAAGTCTGATAGTCTAGTGCTGATTTTTTTACTTACATGATTGAAAGTATACTTGTGATCAGTGAACCTATCTTTAAATGGCCTCTTGTCGATCAAATATAAGTTAAATCATTCTTATTACAATTATTAATTTTATCGTTATTATAGTTAAAAGAAGTCATTTAAAACATAGGTACACCGGTCACAAGTATACTTGTAATCATGTAAATAAAAAAAACAGCACTAGAATATCCGATTTTGCATGACAGTATTTTAAAAGGTGTGATATCAAACCAGAAACGGAATGGAGCTTCCTTCACCAAGTCAAAAGTAACATTGAAGGCGCGAGTAAGATTTGCTAAATTTGCAACGCCGATAGCGTGGAACTAGGAATCGAATAAAAAACAGTTGTTAAACAAAAGGAAGATATTTCAAAAAAAAAAACTATGTACATAATCGAAGGTTCTTCTACAAACAACATCTAAGTTTTTTCACCTTTCAATGTAATTTAATTTTCAATAGTAATAAGCAACAAGTAGCGACTTTAAAGTCAAAAAAATATTAGTTGGTCTCTTTTCGAAGTATTATGTATAAAGATGACTAAACTTCAAGTTTGATTTATTAAAGTTATTCCAATGCTGCGACTGATGAAACTAAACATCTTAATTAGTAAGGGCAGCTTATCTAATGGTATCAAATTATTTTTACTTTTTTCAATTACTTTAGTATAATAAAATTGTCCAAAATTTGAGCATTTTGTAAAACTATAGTATTTCAAATTATAAATTGTTTGTTTCTGTCTACAGACAATTGTTTACTTGGTAGCTTATTGTAGTACTTAATTTCATGGGTAGGTGTCAAAAATGCACGATGAGACACTTTTGTTCGAAGAAACTTTTGCACGAATAAACACTTTTTATTTATTTATTTTTATTTTTTTTATTACCACTGTTTCCGCTAACCCATACTCTTGGTGGGTAATCTTTTTTTTACTTCTAAATTTGGTTCACTATCATTTCTAACCCGATCATATCTAACCCGAACACTTCTAACCCGATTATTTCTACCCCGTCATATTTGTCCCGATCACTTCTAACCCGATTATTTCTAACCCGATCATTTCTGACCCGACCATTTCTAACCTGATCATTTATACCATGACCACTTCTAACCCAATCACTTCTAATCCGACTATTTTTAAACCGGTTATTTCTAACCGATCATATCTAACCTAACCATTTCAAACCCGATCATTTCTAACTCGATCATTTCAAACCTGAAGAATTAACCCTTTTGTTAAACTTGAGCTTGTCTCACGGCAAACGAAAATCCAGGTTTCTGCTCTGCTGACTTTCGCCGATGTTTTTTGTTGATTCTCATACTTATTAAATTATTTGCTAATATGGCAAATTTTATCGAACATCTACATTTGAATTTTTTGTCTCTGATAAGATAGATTATTACTAGCTATATTATGAGCTTTTAGGAATTGTCATAATGTGGCTCGACTTGAACGTTGGGCGACCTTTGGTTTCAATTAAGTTTTAAAATGTGAACGAAAGAACTAGAAACAATGAGCATAGAATTAGCGACCAGGTTAAAGTGTGGCACAGAAGATTCCAGTCTGTGTAATAATGGTGTAATCCTGTTTTTTACTTGTGTTTAAGCATTGAAAACAGGACATAAAGACACCAGTAGCAAATTCAACAGACTTTAAGCTGGCTTTTCTGTAAAAAAAGAAAAATAAGTATACTGCGTGGAATAACAGTCATAAAGTAGTTGACGAAATGGAATAAAGAACTGTGATGGAGTTTTTACAAGATATTGCTTGTAGTTAAAGTTAATTTAAAGATTACTTACTTCATTATTTTTTTTTTTAAATGTCCTTTTATTCTGTCTCAATTTATTTAGTGCTTTCGTTGTTTTAATTCTTAAAAAAAAATAACTGTAACAATATAAGTATATCAAACAAAATGCTAATTTAAGTCGTAAATTTTAAAAAATGAATTAAGTTATATTGCATTACGGAAATTATATAAACTTAAGTAAGTTAAAAAAAAATAAAGACGATATTTTATTATCCTCAAACTGTATCTATAAAGAAGTCTGATTAAGTTTCAGTGACTTTTTTTGCCGTAAATCTAAGTAAAATTATATTAACTTAATAAAAACTATAAGGTCAGCCGACATTACATGCTTTTGCGATATGATAAATGACATTTAACTGCTTTATAAGTTTTTTTTAGATATTTTATATCTAAAAGTTATGATTTTCCTCTTAATTAAACAAATTATTCAAGCTCGTCTATGTTTGTTTAAAATGTTTTATCTGAATAGTTCTGCGTAAATTGTAGAGTAATTTGGATAAGTTTTTAAGCTAAACTAAAAGTTTACGCTAGACTTACAGCGTAGCTTATAGACTGTAATTTAAAGATTTTTGTATCTTAAAATAGAATTTGTAAAGGTTTAACTTTTTTTTATCTTTTTGTGTTAAAAACATTAAAGTTACGTAAATGACAAGAAAACTTAACTTAAATATAATTTCAACTGTTTACTTTAAGCAATCAAACAGAGCAAAGTTTAAAAGTATTGAAAAACTATTTAGTAAATCTTACATAATAAAAAATAAAAAGTTTGATTTAGATACATTGATAAAAAGAATAAAGTAAAAAATAATAAAAAAGTTGAAGCTATATACATAAATATTAAATATTTATTTAACTTTTGTTTTAAATCAAATTGACTCTCTGAATTGAATGTTTTAAGATTAAATCCCTGTGGTTTAAAAATATACAAAAATGAAAAACTTTTGAAACAGTGATGAAAATATCATTTTCTGAAGTTTTATCAAGAAGATTAGAATCTACTAAATCAGAAAAAATAACACAATAAGACAATTAGCTTGCAACAAGAAGACAGACTTAAAAACTCATTAATATAAACATTTTTTCAAGAATAATATGTAATATAGATTATAATTTTTTGTTTATATTTTAGAACCTTATTTTTTAATTAAAACTTGTTTTAAGGATTTTATAAATGCTTAGGTTAGTTAAAGTTTTTATTTTTTCAAGATTAATATAAACAAATTATAGTTTTTTATTTTATTTTAGAACTTAATTTTTTAATTGAAACTTGTTTTAAAGATTTTACAAATGCTTATCTTAGTTAAAGTTTTTATTGCATTTTTTAGCAAAGTTGGAAGATTTAAATTTTCAGGTTTGTTAATGATGTCAAAACAAATGTTTTTCTAGATTTGAATGATATTTTGATTTTATTCCTAATTTTCAAAGGTTTTTCATTATCTCTGTTTTTTTCATCTTTATATTAACAAGTTTTAAGTAGTTTACAAAATTACAAAAAATAGTATTAGTACATTTGTATTTTCTAGTTAGCCTTACATTTTGAAAAATAGTTTTTGAGTTTTATTTGTATTACTACTGTAAACTTGGTACTCTATGTGTGGATTTTAACAAATTTAGTTGTTTTACAGATTTTTTAAACTAAATTTAAAAGTTAATTTTTCTAAGGGTAAAGTTATGCAAATATCACTTGAAAGTAAAACCACCCACTTGGTACCATTGACACTCAAAGCTATTAACAAAGTCAATCAATCTGAAGTTCAGTTGTTACAAGAGTTCCAGATAAGTACTTCAAAAAAAAAGCTCTTTGAATGATGTTTTCAGACAACTATATAAAATATAAAGTTTGTTTCAACTTGTTTTTAAATATTATTGTAAATTTTATTTTTCTACAAGCATAGTTGTTTACAATATGAATATTTTTGTATTTTACTTTTCTTTAAACGTATCAAGAATATGTATTGTATCTGTTGTTCTAAAATAAGTTTTATATAACTTTTTCAATCTAAGATTAAAATAAATAAGTTAATATAATTCATTTGAACAAATGTATAGTTGTATTGTTAATTCATAGCAAGTTTAAAATAATTAATATACTTTATTTTTAAAAATCCTTATGTTTGAACTTATTTATAAGTTTTACATTATATCTGAAAAATATTGATTTTTAATATTTAAAGTTTGTGATTATTTAACTAACTTGTTTTATTTAACAAGTTTATTTAGTAAAAAAAATGTTTGATTCTTTTTTACAGCTTTTATTTAACAAATTTTTTTTTTAGCTAGAAAATATTTTAGCTTAAATCTTATTGCTACCAAAGCTAGTAATAACATTTACATAGACGTGTACTCTTCCTTTCTTTATGAATTATTTCTGACAAAATAAAGTAATCGAAAATATGAATTTTATCTAATTTTGTGAACTTTTTTGTCTTATATCTGTTTTATTTTTTATTCAGCTTCTAAAATTTATGATTTTTATCTATTAAAAGCTACAATTTTTGCAAATATTTTCTAAACTGTTTTCAAAGTTATGTATTTTAGTCCTACCTGTAATATTATAAAAGTTAAATTCTTAATTAATATTTTTATTTTAAATGAAAGGTTTTATAGGTTCGTAAAAGATTCAACACATAAAGAATTATAGGGGGTCAAGAGCAGTATAAACTGCCTTGTATTCAGTTATTCGTTGTACATCAAGATTCAATTTATTTTTAAACTTTTAACAAAACTGCACACTTTCATATAAAATTAAAGGTAGTAAAACTACTCTGTTCCCGTTATGAAGTCATCACACGTTATTCTTGATTTTATTTTGCAGATTCGTAACTTTTTTGAGCTAGCTACGTCCCTGATGTGCACTAAAAATTAAACTAAGAGCCTAATTAAAATTTATCGTTAATGGTTTTTTCTGTTAGACTTCTAAAAGATTTTTTTATACTTAAAATACATCGTGAGCCATAAATTTCTGTTTGGGGGTCGAATCCGACCCGCGGGACATACGTTGCTCACCCCTAGTCGAGACGTTTCAATTATGTATAATGAATGTTTAAATCAGTGAAGTTATATATATTAATGTAGGTGATTTAACCTCAAAGTGAAGCAACTGACGCACTAAATAAAACTTAGCTTCTTGCTATGCTGAATACTAAAAAATCAATTGAAAACTACAATCAGTAAATCGTCGTGCGTTTTAAGAACAACTAACAAATCCTGAGTAAACATCTTTTTAATAAAGCAGTATATAAACAATGTAAATAAACATTCAGTACTTATTTAACTATTCTATCATATTTTATTCTTTATTATTTATAATTATTAGTTAAAAAAAAGCTATCAATTATCGGTAGTTATGTTGGTGTTGCAACTCCATTGGAAATGGTAAATTTTGCCTTTTTCAAAATGAAATGAATAAATAATTAATACATAATCATAATTTTATTTTTTTCTTGACAAAAATTCTCGTCTAAAATTGAACTTTTAATGACATTTTAAAACAATTTTAGAAACATTAAAAACTTTTTGAAAACTTACAGCTGGTTTTATACCAAAATTTTAAAATCACAGAATAGATTATAAACAAGTTCAAAAAAAAATACTGAAATGTAAAATACTTTTTTATGAAAAATGATCTGATCACGACTAATCAATTAAAATCTATGAAAACGTTAATTTAGATTTAAAATAATTATACTTTACAATAAATAAAAGATAAATTATAACAACTGTATAAAAAATTCAGGAGGCAAAACATCTATGCATCAATAATATGCATTAAAATCCATAATGAAAACCCTAATATGCAAGTTAAAACGAAAGCTAACTTGATTATAGGTATCTAAAAATTTAAGCGTTAGTTTTGAATTTGAAGATAAATAAAATACTACTGTCTAGAAATTAGTAGTAACACTGAATATAGTTTTAACAAAAAAGTCATCACAAAAATAAGAAGTCATTCATATACATTTATATATTTATTTAACCTAAGTTAGTTTTACTTAATAACATATACTATAACTTTTTAAATATATTTAACTTTTGTAATCGATACTGACTTAATTATAAAAGCTACTAAGCATGCTTAATAAAATTAAAATAGCTTTTAACAAACTATCCATCTTTTAAGTGGAGTGTTATCAAACGAAAATAAGATAACAAAGACTAATCATTCAACTTTAATAGTTAAGAAACTTAAAACAACATGTGTATGTAAATTTATATCAAGCATTGTTGTAAACAAAAAAACGTTATTTAAAATATAAAAAAAGAATCTCGTTGATAATATAAATTTGTGTAAAAAAGTGTTGTACTTCTAGAAAGTGCTATCATCTTAACATAAATAACAATTTAGATGACTTATAATTTTTTTAAACTTATTTCCAAAGGAAAAAAATGCTGCAAGTTGTAAATAGAAATTGTAATAACAAAATAAAATACTGTTTTTCGTGATTAAAAAACAATAAAACTCTACCATTCTATAAACAACACAGACAGTATAGTATAGAAATTATAGTTATTCTGAAACAAAGCTCGGTGAAATTGATGTGTAGTGAAAACCTCAACGTTCTTTTTTTTAGTTTTACGAAATTCTCAAAAACAAAGATTTTTTTTTAAACAACTTTGGACCTTCTAGCTAATGCTAAAACTGTTCCACAAATATTGCAAGTTATTTAACCATGAAGTATACAAGATAAAAAATTCTATACAAAAATAAATAACTTTCAAAATTCAGTTAAATAATATAGAATCAGGATCTTGTTGCTTCAGTTTAGCTATGTGACGTAATACATCCTTTTTAGTTATTATTCCCAACAGTCTCCTGCAAATTATTTTTATTCAATTTTAATCAAAAGGTCTTAATAATATTGTTTTGTTATCATTTTGTGTTATTAATTCTTTTTAATACATTTTGAGAGTAAAACGAAACGCAAAAGTAAATAAGTTGTTGTAGCCTTGCTAAACTTTCTTGTTTCGTACCTCAAATGAAATGTATAACTAACTAAAACTAATAATCTACTTGATTTTAAAATCCCTTAAAAATATTTCAAATAATATGCTTAAGCGACGAGAATAGTTAGAAACGTTTTATGAAGTTTATTTCGTTAAGTTTAAAGTTTTTTATAAGTCATTCTTTTTAAACTAGATGTAGAATACTGTTTGTTTTATATTAAACTTTAGTTATTTTTTTTGTTTAAAATTCAAGGTTTTTTCCAGGTTTCTAAGTTTTTGGGCAACACTGTATGTACTATGTTTTCGTTTAATATAACCAAAACCATATATAAAAAAATAAATAGATAACTAAAATAAATATGTAGTAAAAAGATCTTAAACATAATAAACATTAACTATATTATTTTTTGAACTAATTATACTGGAAAATAAACTAATGTCAAAACAAATTATATTCTGAAATATTTCTTTGAATGAAAATGTACCAAGTATTTTATTAGAAATATAATTATTCAAACCAAGATTGTCAAAATAATATACAGTTTTCAATATTGATCATTTACGTGTTTTGGACCAACAAAACTTATTTACACAATACAACAAAAAAAATTTATGTTATTAAAATTAAACTACCTTTCATAAGTTTGTCCGTGAAAGCTTAGAATTACGTTAAATGTTAATAAACTGTTTATATTCCACAAAAGTATAATTTACTTATATCAATAATATTTTCATAAGAGTTCAACGATAATTTGTAATTGTCTTAAAATAAAATTTTTAGAAAACTTACAAATAGTACATACCCGTTATGAGTTACTAAAGCCTGCCTGATGCCTAACTTAGTAAAAATTTCAACTACTATTTCCATAGGCGTATGGTCAGTTACAGTTATAGGAGACAAATCAACGATATTGAAGAGTCTTATAAAAATTTCATGATTCTTTTGTACTGAAGGTGAGCTCAAAGTGAAGTATACAGGTGTATTGCTGTGTACATTCTCATGTTGTTTTTCATTTTCTGAGAATACCGAGTATTAAATTTAAGTACTAATTTATAAAATACACTTTTTACGACAAAAACAGATTTTAGCTTCTTGCACATTTTACATCTGATTATAAATATTTCAAATAATTTAAAAAACTTAAATGTACAACAAAAAAAATATATTATCTATCTAGTAGTAAACTATTTTAATTTAACATTTTTATGTTTAAAAATAATAATTAGTTTATCAACAATGTAGATTTTTAAATAGTACAAATTTCTGAGTCATGGGCCAAAATAAAAAATTAAATTGATACATGATGCTCAAAAAACATTGTAAATTAAATTTAGATACATTGTATATAAAAACATCATTATAAATTCAATTACATTTTATATTTATCTAATATTTATCAAAACAGTCTTGAGCTCATTTTGTTTAGAAGAATAAAATTTGTTCAAACTTTTATCAAAGAGTTTGTAGAGTAACAAAAAACACAAACGAAATAAAGTACAAAGATTATAATAATTTTTTTTTCCTAAACACAGGTAAATATTTTGACTATAATAAAAGCTTTGTCATAGAAATTATATTGGCATATTGTAAAACATTAAAAAAACAGTTACTATTTTGTGTAAAAGTGAAACAACTGATCGTCAGGTAGAAAATTGTAAGATAGTATCTATTATACTTAAAAAGTTAAATAATAAATTATTGAGGTAAAGTTTGAAGGAGCTTATATGTAAAATCATAAAGTTTAGTATTACAAGCTAAATTAATTCAATTAAAACAACAGTATAAGTAAATATTTTGTTTAAAAAATAAAGCAAAACACATTTAATTTTTTTCTTAAATTTATTTAAGTACTTTCGAAGTAAATAATGTCAAAAATTGTATTATACTAGATTGCTGATCGAGCTAATATTATAGAAGCCGTATGCAATCAGTATTTAAAGCCCAGTTTATGTAAGCAGAAAAAGTTCGTATACCAAACTAGAATTTTAAATCCTTATATTAAGTAATTATAAAGTAATTGATTTCGCGTAGATTTTTTTAAGGTGTAGTTTTAATTTTATTTTTTATCGCTGGTTTGTTTTAGCTTGATTTTAACCTAACAAGTAATATTAGTACAGCAAAGTTATAAAGTATAAGCATTTAGTTAATTTTGCACTTGATTATTACGTCATTTTATATTTTAAAACTTCAAACTACAGTATAGTTTTGTTTAATTTCAATTCAGTTAAATTTAGTAAGATACAATTTTGACAAGACTTACTTCAAAAGTACTCAAATAAATTATAAAAAAAAGTGTTTTGTTATATTTTTTAAATAAGTTATACACTGGAAAAAAGTTGTTTAAATAGTTTGTATGGAATATGAAATGTAGTACATGTAGAAAGTAACTTAAATTATTTGTAAACATTTAAGGTGCACAAAAATTACCTATTATTTAATGATTAACTAAAAGTTTATATCTTTTCGCTAATTTAAAACTAAACGTAACTAACCTAATGCTACAATTAAATCTCTTCTACACAAATACCCAACTAATCTGTTTTCTTCACTACTAGTGACCACTGGGAAACCATTATAAGTAGTGTTTCTAATAATTTCTTCCAATTCTCCTAATGTCATACTATCTTGTGAGACTGTTACCAATTCAGCCTCACCTCTTCTAGGACGCATGACATCAGTTGCAAGTGTTGTATGGGTGAATTCTTCTTTGCTGTTTTTATTCATTTATACTATAGTATTTGTACAAATGATTATAAAAAATTTTTAACACTTATAACACTAACAGGGTGGTCAACTGTTTTTGAGAAATTTCTTCCAGGTTTTTCAAGTAAACGTTTTTAGCTCTACTTTTAGTTTAAAATTAACTTTAAAGTAAAAAAACTCTCTTAAATAGTATAAAAATGTTGAAAAGGTACTGTAAAGCTATTTTAAATGTGTTTTTTAATAAAAAAAATTGATGATGACAATTTTTTTTCATCTATATCAGGGGTCGGCAGGCAGTTGGTGCTCGCGGGCCAAATTTCAAGTTTCCAAAATCTTCGCGGGCCGCAGTTTTAGTTTTAGTGACACTAACAAAAACTTTTATTTTTATTCAGTTTTTTATCTTTAATGACTTTTAGCTAAACATAGATTACCAATTTAAATTATACATATTTATTGGAATAAAATTTACGTAGACTAATATACTCAAGACTTAATAAACTATATACTATCTTTAAAAGTTGATAAGAAAATCTTAATATATCTTTTGTTTTACTTAGAACTTAATTCTCTAAAAAAACTCAGCTTGAAAACCATCTATAATCACTTTTATATATTTTCTGTATTGTCAACCACTTTTTCATAATTTAAAAAATGTTAACTGCTGAAAATAGTTTTTACGTTTCAAATAATTTGCTTTTTAAAAAAAATTCAGTAGCTAGTTAACTAAATAAATAATTAATGCTTGAATACTTTAATAAAATACCCTATTAAAAATTAATTAGTCTTTTAAATGGTTGCCACTTTAAAAGCAAAAATGTCTGAATATCATAAAACTAGCCTGAGTTTATTAAAAGTTAAAAAAACCAAAAACTTGCTTTGAAAAACAAAAGGTTTAATACTTAACAAAAGTTCCGTCATAAAATAGTACAAAATATTTAAAACGAAAGTAAAAAATTATAATTAATAAACTTCACTGCAGTCATAAAAACTATTCTGAGAATTCAAAGATTTATTCAAAGTGTTTGAAATAAAAATTTCACACGTACACCTAAGTTTTCTAAAATCTCTTAAATAGGTTTAACCAAGTGTGAGTTTTTCAACTAGTTGACTTTTTTGGCCACCCTGTTTTAAATAAAACTCACGAAATAAAGAAATAACGAAGTTTTTTGACAGTGAAATAAATATATACATAAAAAAAAATTTATTGTAAGCCAGCTTGAATGGACAGTTAAGTTATTTAAATAGTGTTAACGATAGTATAAAAATTTGTTAAGCCATAAATGAAGTAGAAAAACTTTTTTTATTGATAATTGTAGCAATTATTTATTGCTTTATCTGCAATGAAAATATTGCTTATAAAAAAGAGTAAACTAAAAATATAAGACGATTTATAAGAGTCACAAAACGTTAATTAGGAGTTGTTGCGAGAAACTAAAAAAACAAATCGCTTAAGTCAGTTTTAACAAAGCACATGATTATCTTCAGTAACTAAACTTTACAGAAAAATTTGTCAAGGTAAGTTATAAAGTGGCAAAAGTAAATACTTATAAGGCGTCACCGTTTAGATTTGAAAACTTTTTTAAAGAACTTGTGTTAGTGGTAGTAAAAAGTTATTTGTTAATCTCTTCAGTGACAACAAAAAGTCCCTTTTAGGCAATTTCTGATATTTCAAAGTCAAATAAATCAATTTAGGAATTTAAACGATCTATAAAGAAAAACAACAACAAATGCTGCTCATCTGAGAATAATTGTTTGAGGTGTTTTTTATAACTTAAGTATTGTTTAAGATTTGGTTTAAAAATGAGCATCTCTGTACATTGGTGTGCGTAGAAATAAATTTAAGATACACAGAAAACTTCTAAAAAAATCAAAATGAGTCAAAACCAAAATTAAATAAACATTATTTCTTATTATTGTGTTATTTAAAAAATTGTGTACAATCAAATATAACATGTAGTGATAAAACATTTATAAGAGAAACTTAGGTATAAAATACATGTCAAACAAAGTACCTAAGTTGTAAAAAAATGATATTTTATTTAATTTTTGTGATTGAAATTATAACTATGATAATTTCTGTATAAGTCTTTACATGCATTTATTAAGAAAATTAAGAACATTTTTTACTGCGAAATCATATGAATCTGATTATCTACAAGGGGTGTTAAAGATAAGAAAATTAAAACAGTTGGTCATTATACTTAAAATTATCATTTTTACTTATTTTCTAAAAAAAAAATTCCTATGTTGTATATAAATAACATATGTCAAACAAAAAATACTTGTGCTACTTTTAACTCTTACAAAGAATGTAAACAGTTTTAGGGTTGCTATAGGTTTTTAAGAAATTTTTTCCAGGTTTTCTCAATTTCTTTCATGATATTAAAAGTGCAAGTTTTTAGTCTATTTTTAGTATAAAATTAAGTTTACAGTAAAAAAAACTGTCTAAAATAGTATAACAACATTTAAAAGATACTGTTAGGCGACTTTTAATGTGTTTTTAATAGTGATGTACCGGACTCACTATCCGGGTCCGGGTCCGGCCGGATATTGCCATTTTTGTCTGATATCCGGATCCGGCCGGACTCTAATTTGAAAAAAAAAGTCCGGATCCGGTTCCGGCCGGATTCTAATGTGAAAAAAAAGTCCGGGTCCGGTTCCGGCCGGATTCTAATTTGAAAAAAAAGTCCGGATCCGGGTCCGGCCGGATCCTAACAGAGATCCGGCCGGACCCGGATCTAGTTAGTAAAAAAGAGCATACTAAAAAGTATTTTTTCAAAAACACACCCTGTGAAAATTAATAAGAGTCATTTTTGTCAGTTAAAATTAAACACCTACCGTGATTGGCTCATTTTGTACACGTGACTAATTTACATTTGTTTACATTTAAACTATAAATAAGCATTTCATGAAATGCAACTCTTTACATATGTTGTAAAATTCAAAACTTTGGAATGAATACTAGCATTATTTATTGTTTAAAGTTGAGCTCAGAGAATATTTAGAGTTAATACGGTTGAATGTACAAGAAAATGAGAATCATATGACGAAATGTTTCAAAATAGACACTGATGCAACAAAACATCAGAACATGACAGGCAGTTTATATGTAAGCAGTTAGTTAGTTTGGTGTGTAGCTTGAAGCAACAAAATATCTTAAACGTTTTCGTGAATGCTTATTGTAAGTACTGTTTTGTCTTAAAATTATATATTTCAACAGGTGATTAATTGTTTAAATACTTAAGCCAGGTTTATAGTTAAATAGTTTATTAAAAATTTTACAGTTTTTTGTTTACTAAAAGTTTTATTTAATTTTTAGTTTTTTGTTTTAAGTCTTTTGATATAGATTAAAATAGCTTCCAGTTTTTAAAGTGTTACCAAAGTAATATTTCTAGTATTTCTTGTTGTGTTTTATATAAAAGGTTCATCACTCAAAACTGTCGTGTCTGATTATAGAAAGTAGTCTCCGTTAGAATATAGTATTTGTTAGATATTAATTAAATAATGTAGGATTTAATTATGATGGGTAGTACTAATAAAATAAGTGTACCACAATCAGTCCACAACTTTACAACCAAATTGTCAACCTTTGCTAGCTGTTCTACTGATTACTAGATTAAAGTAATTTTTCAGTTTTTAAAAACCTCGTTCTGACTCAGGCTTGTTTGTAATCACTCTAGCTAGTTTTATTGACTTAAGGCCATAGGGTGGGGGGTAGAAGCCATTTTTTGACCAAAAATAACATATAGACTTATATTATAGTAAATTTCATAATCTTTCAGATGTTTCTTTTAGATTTCAAAAATATTCACTAACTTTTTTTTTATAACCGGTTATATAAAGGGTTGTCTTTATAAAGGGTATATAAAGGGTAACTTTAAAGCCGTTTTTCTCGAGTTTTTAAAAACGGGCTTTAAAATCTATCTTCTCCTTCATTTTTCAAGCAATCTTCTTCAAATTTTCAGGAAATGTTCCTTACATTATGAAAAAAAAAAGTTATTTGTGAACTTTAATAATTTAAAAAAAAATAAAATTTTATGACAAAAAAAAAAAAAGTGATTTTTTATGAAAAAAATGTTTTTTTTTCAAAAAAAAGGTATTTTTACTTGAAATTTTTTAAAGTCACAAATAACGTTTTTTTGTTATTGTATAAAGAATAGACTGTGAAAGTTTAAAGAAGATTGCTTAAAAAATGAAGGAGGAGATAGATGTTAAAAGCATTAGTCTTTTTTTGCCGTTTTAGTTTTTCCTTCCCCATAAGGAACCTGTTATGCGGCCCGACTTTGGCCGGCTATATCTCAAAAACTAATTCGAATTTTTAAAAACCATAAAAATCAACTTGAAGCTTAGTAAAAACTCTATAAAATAAGATCAACTTGTAAAAAACATGGCCTACCCCCCTATGGCCTTAAACAGTGGCAACCCTGCTAGTTTAAAAATTTTCGGGAATTTTAGAAAATCTTAGACTGCCTCAGGCTAGTTAAGTTTTTTATAAAAACTTAGGCTAGTTTTTCTTTTAGATTTTGAATGAGTTTGAGCTGATCAGTTTTCAATATTATGTAGTTTTCTAGAGTATTTTGTTCAAGAACTTGATTTCAGATTTTTAATTGTAAATAACAACTAAATTTGTAAACCTTGTGGCTAGCTGTTCTACTTATTATTAGATTAAAGTTCTTTTTTTTCAGTTTTTAAAAACCTCATTCTGACTCAGGCTAGTTTATTCTAGTGATGTACCGGACTCAATATCCGGGTCCGGCCGGATATTGCTATTTTTGTCTGATATCCGGATCCGGCCGGATTCTAATTTGAAAAAAAAGTCCGGGTCCGGTTCCGGCCGGACTCTAATTTGAAAAAAAAGTCCGGGTCCGGTTCCGGCCGGATTCTAATTTGAAAAAAAAGTCCGGATCCGGTTCCGGCCGGATTCTAGTTTGAAAAAAAAGTCCGGATCCGGGTCCGGCCGGACCCGAAATTGTGGGTCCGGTACATCACTAGTTTTTAAATAAATAAAATTGTTGAGAACAAAAACTATATTTGTTTGATAGATCTTTTGTGTAAAGTCAAAGTTTCATTACTTTACGTGTAAAAATTGTTTAAAACTCAAGGTCTTTTCCGAAATTTCTCAAGTTCCGGATTTTTTTAGCCTAAACTGTCAAATTTCAATTTTTTTCAAAATTCAAGGGTTTTTGGCAACAATGATTGATTACATTTGTATGTAAACAATAATAAAAGTAATATTTCCAATTTTAGCAGCTGCAGGACTTAAAACTTAACATGTATCATAATTAAAACTAAAACTGTGAAGTGAACAAAACATACATCATAAGTTTAATTTGCCACTCTTCAAAGCAAAAAATCTTGCCTGAGTGATCAAAAAAGTATCCTTACATTTAAGAATAAAAAAAAAGCTTAAGTCAAAAACTGAAAAATTCCTAAATTGGCATGATTTTCAAAAAGTTTATAAACTAGCCTGAATTAGTCTGAGTGTGTTGCAATGTTAAGTTGTTTATTTGCTTAAATTTAAACAATTTTGATTGGTAATACACAGACTCAACAAATTTATCATCCCTAAATCTAGTTTGTATTAAATATGTTTTTCCAAAAAAAGAGCATCTGTGTATATAAGTGTACAATGCAAAGAAATTAACTTAAGTTGCCAAAAAATTTTGTTTGTAAAATAAAACTGTATACTGAACAAAAACTATTTTAATTATGTCATATTTATTGTTTTAAATGTGTCTGTAGACTCTTAGATATTGTATGTAAAAACAATTATAATCGAAAATTATGCTTAAATTGAACTTAATCTAACTTAGATAAAGTCTTAAAAGTATTTTTAAAATGAACATCTCTGTACATTGATGTGCATAGGAGTTAACTTAAAGTAAACAGAAAACTTATACAACATTTAACATGTGTTAAAATCTAAATAAAATAAACCTTGTTTCTTTCTATTATGTTATTTTTAATGATTTTGTGTACACTTTAATATAGTGATAAAATATCTTAGGTATAAATTACATATTAAAGAAAATATATAAACTGTAAAGAAATGATGTTTTCCTTAATTACTGTCCATTTTGTACACAAGGGAAAACATTTGCATTTTGTTCATTTACTTAAGATATTTATATAGATAACTTACTGAATACATGTATTTTTAGTCCAATTTATTATAAAACTGAGAAAAAAAAAAACACGGCTCGAATGCTAATCTGTCTTTTTTACAATTTTAACCTAAAGCAGTGAAGCCTTTTAATTGTTTCAAAATGTTAAACAGGGACTTCAAAACTAATCAAATTTAAACAAACTACAGCATTTTTACCATAAAAAATTAAACTTAGAATATATTTTTGCTCAGCGGGCCTCATTTACATGCTCGCAGGCCGCATAATTTTCTTTCGAGGGCCGCATTCCATTCAAAAATAAAACGTGCTCGCGGGCCGCAGATTTACCCTTCAAGGGCCGCAATTGGCCCGCGGGCCGCAGTTTGCCGACCCCTGATCTATACGATAGATTTGTTATGTCAAATCAAAATTTCACTACTTAACATGAAAAAATTGTTTAAAATTTCAGGTTTTTTAGTGATTTTTGTTCAAAATTTCTCAAATTCCAGGTTTTTTCAAGCTTTTTTATCCTAAATTGTCTAATTCTAAGTTTTTCCAGGATTCCAGATTTTTTGGTCACCCTGTACTTAAAAAAACAGAATGTTGTTTTAGTAAGTAAAAAATATTCTTAAACATTTTATTGCATCAGCGTTTCATTATATATAGTGTATTTAAAAGCATTTCGAGACCAAGTGAGAATAAAAAATCTGTAACGTTAACCACTGTCAGCATAATAGAGTACCTGACTTTTCATTAAGAGTTCGGTGCAAATTCGTAAGTATATACTTCTACAGTTAACAGAAAGTAGGAAAACTTTATTTGCTGTACCATTTTAAAGTTTCGTATTAAACAAACTAAAATTTTTAGAAAAACTTATGTATCTTCATTTTTGTAAAATATTTTTTGTCTAAAATATTTCTGTCGTCGTTTTTTAACTTTCAAAATGTTTAATTGTTCAATGTAAAAATTATATTTAGTTCTGGTTTAACTTCCGCTTTGTTCTTTATGCTTTGTGCATAAATGCGTCTATAAGACTATTATGTTTCTTGGCTTCTTGATATTTCACTGACAAAATAGATTTGATGTAAATAAAAAGTTTCGCTTAACATTCTATTTTTATAAATTTTTCCATCATAAGTTTTAGCTTACAATAAAAAATATTACCAAATAACAGTTATTGATGTAAAAAACGAGTTCGTTACCATCTGCTATTAATATTGTGTATCTTTTGTGATGACCTTTCAATAACTTGTAATGTTCAAAAGTATCGTATTCATTATATATTTTACAAACAATTCTAATACAAGCTGCTCTATTTTTAGAAGCTTCTTGAATTTTTGTTGACTTTTTACATACAGTTAAGTGAATGTACTTTAGTTTGTTTCTTATAGTTTGACATCTTCTATACTAAACAATTTTTTTTTTAATTTACTAACTTCATAATAAGTACATTTTTGCATTGTACTTGTACCAAACTTATACTTACTTATCAAGAAATGGATAACCATTCAGCCTAATATGACCATCATAAATTCCTTCATTTCCGAACGCATCACCAATCCACTTACTGAACATCGAAGCAGCCATTAGTGGTACAATATATTGCAAACCTCCTGTCAGCTCAAACATTATGACAACCAAAGAAACTGTCATGCGTGTGACTCCACCTGAAAATATTCCACTAATCTAAATTACATTTCATTTTGCGTAAACTAATAAGTCTGTTTTAAAAAACACCTAAATAATTCTTGAACCAAAAATTATAAGTAAATTTTTTTTTGAGATAGAATAACTAAACTAATTAAAGTTTAAAACAGCTGAAAATTAAAAGTATGTTTTATATTAAAATATTGAGCTAATAAACAGTAACTGTAATAACTAATAGTAAATATGAATGCTAAAGTATCTTTTACACTAAGAATAGATAGACATAAAAATGTTATTAATTTGAGTTTAAAATATAGTTCATATTTTGATAGTAATATAAGTTAAGACATAATCTACTAAATTTAAAAAAAACTAGGTGTTTTACCTTTTTTTAGTTAAAAGTTATCTAGCAGAAGAAGTTACACGGATAAGTGACAGCTTACTGTATTTAAAAACTGTTTGTGCCCTAAAAAACATTACTTTGAAACTAACTTTTTTCAGTCAAAAAATATTATGTAAAAAATATTCACAAAAAACAGTTTAACAGCTACTTTAGACAACCTTTACAAAATAAACAGTTTTAAAATAACCAAGAGCAGCAGCAGCTCCAACCATTGCATATAAGCCAGGTGTGACGCAAGAATGACCCGTTTGACATGCAGAGGACCATAGAGGACAATCAGGAAAGTGAAACACCATTTGTTCTACTCCAATTCCTAATAAACGACCCATAATTGCGCCACATGATAGAATGGGTATGAATAGACCAGTAGGTAACTTAATTTAAAATTAAATTGAGCTAATTTCAAAAAAAAAATTATTACTAAAATTCTAACAAAAATTTAGTGATTAGTTTACGCTAAACAAACAACATTTTAATTATAAAAATTCAACTTTGTTTATACTTTACCTCTACTTTTTTAGTATTTTTTGACTTCATTAAATCATTAAATAGTTCGTTCTTCTCAACTTAGTTTAATAATTTTAGGTGTTTTAACTAGATAATCATTACCACAAATGCAACTAAACTCACAAATAACAATCCTATTTTGTGTATAAGTGAGACATCTTAATTGATTAGAATCACATTATTTTATTTGCAATAAATTTAACTAAAAATGTCTAAAACATTTAATCCTTAAAAGTTTAAACTTTAATTAGTACAATCATTTTAATCGAAAAAATTAACATTTTAGTCTTATACTTACTTTGATACCAAAAGTAAAGACTGTTAGAACAGACTTTATAATGAATGCCACAGCTAACTGTTGAATAGCAGTATATATTCCAACATCAATCGAAGCTGCTGGCCTTTCGTTATTTGTGTATGTTGTATGATTGACTGACTGCCATTAAATAAATGCAGCTAAAAACTACTACAACCAGAAAAAAAATTACTGTACAAAATAAAATTTTAAATTTTGTAACGACTAGCTAAAGTCGTAAAATTATATCTATAGTTAATAAAAATATAATTAAAAAATAAGAGTAACTGTAGCACCGTTGCTACAGATCGAGCTGCAAAAATTTCCTGACTTTTCTAAATCAAATTCTTAACTAAAACTTTTTTAAAATACATAACCAAAGACTTAAAAGATTTTAACTTATTTCAAAAATTCAACTTGGCCATGAAAAAAAGAAAATTTGCAAATTTTTTTTTTTGAAAATAACATTATAATATGCATTTTTTAGTGATGATAAACTTTTTTAAAGAACATGTTTATACTTAGTTTTCTTACTTTTCCTGACTTTTTGTTTCGAAAAACACCATTTTTTTCTGACTTTTCCTGACCTTTGTCTTTTTTCCGTTATTCCTGAATCCCTGCTAAAGCTAAAAAGTATGTTTTAACAATATAAAACTTTTAAATATAAATGCAGCATTATATGTTTTACTGCTTTATATGATATTCGTCAAAAAGTTGATTTTAAAAACTTGAAAATTTTATGCGATTTCTTTAACAAATAATTTCTACATAACATATAATATAAATACTACTACCATAATATGTGTATAAGATGACCTTAAAAAGTTTTAAATTACTACATAGTTGCATATAAAACCATATAATTCGTTAATAAATTAAAAAGCAAGTCGTGCTTTTTGAATTGATAATGCCAAAGTGGTGTTGAACAACAATAACAACATAAAGTTATCTCTCATACCTCACTGTTTAAATACATTTTTTATTTTTGTACGTAATTCCATACTTAAATATGGGTGGGTGTCACTTTTGCACGAGGTGAAACTTTTGCATGAAGTGGACACTTTTGCACGAGGACACTTTTGCATGAGCGTCACTTTTGCACGGCTTCACTTTTGCACAAGTGGACAATTTTGCACGAGCGTCACCGTAGCACGATGGGACACTTTTGGACGGAGGGTCACTTTTGCACAGATTGAATTTTTTTTTTGTTAATTTTAATTTATTTTTGCTATCACTATTACCGCTAACCCTTACCATCGGTTGGTAAATTTTTGATTTTATATTTTTCTTTGTTCCTTAAATTTTATTTTTTATAATTTTTTATTATCCTGGTATTTTTTGATTAGGTATACATATATAATTTTTTTCTTATCACTGTTACCCCTAACCCTCACCACGATTGGTAACTTTTTTTTTTTTTTTTATTAGTTTATTATATTTTTCTAGTTTTGTAGTTTTTTTTTTTCTTTTTTTGTTTTTTTTATCTTTTTATGTTTTCTATCACAGTTACGACTAACCCTTAACCTCGGTCGGTAACTTTTAATTTTTTAGTTATTAATCTTTTTATTTTATTGATCTTGTTTTTTTTATAATTTTTTTCTTTTCATTTTAAATATCTATTTTACTCTCGTGCAAAAATGACCCTTTGTGCAAAAGTGAGGCCGTGCAAAAGTGAGTGTCTCGGTACAAAAGTTTCCCCTTGTGCAAAAGTGACCCGTTCCCCTTAAATATATAATACAAACATATTTGAGGTAGTTTAAATTACTCCACACCCCTAAAGACGTCAAAAAGCATTGCCACTGGTATATAGTAGTAAGTTACTTCTGATTAAAAAAACACTACTAACAAATATTTAAGTAGCTACTTAGTGAATAAATTTGGATGTCCAAGAGACATGAAAACCTAATATAACTAAGTTGCAACTACTTCTAAAAATCAAAGAAGATGACATAGATATGAATAGTACATTATTTTACTTTTCAAGATTTTAAGTAAATCGTTTGCTAATAGAGATTCAAGTTTACTGGAATATATAATAATTACAAATTTAAACAGCACTCTTTCTTTATTAAACTAATACATGTTTCTGGTGCTAACAAGTTAACACACTTAAACGGATCTATGTAAAAAAATAAATACTGTAAGGAAAGAATAGAAGCTAAAGTAGGTGTATATATGTGTTTATTAAAACAGGGTTGCCACTCGTTTTTTCAAAAAAATTTCCAGGTTTTTAAAAGTACAGACTTTTGGGTCTCTTTTTAGTTTAAAGTTAAGTTTAAGTTAAACATTAAAAAGATACTGTAAATCTACTTTAAATATGTTTTTTTAATTAAAAGAATTTTTATAATGACAAAATTTTTTTATTTATATGACAATTTTTCGAGTCAAATCGAAATTTTACTACTGAACATGTGAAAATTGTTAAAATTCCAGGTTTTTCCAGGTATTTTTTCATAATTCCTCTAATTCCAGGTTTTTTTGGCCGAAATTTTCAAATTCAACGTTTTTCCAGGTAAAGTGGCAACCCTGATTAAAAATAAGAATAAATACTATATACTATTGTATATTAATGGTTAATAATAGACACAATATATAATGCTAAATCCGAGTGTTATATAAATATAAAATATTTGTAACTACTAAAGCTAAATTATGATGAAGTAAAGTAAAAAACAGGGTAGTCACAGATCAAGCTAAGAAAAAATTCCTGACTTTTTACTTAAATTTTCCTGACTTTTCTAAATCAAACTCTTAGTTTAAAGTTATTCTAAAATACATAATCTAACACTTGAAACTATATAAAGCTTTCAATCTAATTTAATACAGGTTAGAACAACAGTTTTTTTGTTGAATTTAGTCTCAAACTTCCATTACATCACTTGAACCATCTGTGTATGATTGATGTATTTGCAATAAAAAGCTCTATCAGAAAAATACTTGTATTATTACCTTATAATCACAGCTTGTCTGAAAAAAGACACTATTTTTAAGCATTTCCTAACATAAATGTATCTAAATAAACGAAACGACATATAAGAAACTTTTACAATTAAAATCTCGCATTGCATTTTGATTGTTTTTCAAAGATACTAGAAGAAAAGGTAACCCTGATACAAAATAAATGTGTTTATACAAGAACTAAACTATCACAATAATTATTATAAAAAGTCTGTCGCTAGCCGTGACAAACAGTGAATTTATTTTATTTTATGAATCTTTAACTCTTAACTTATATTTTCCTGTGGTTTAACGAAAACTTTGGATAGACGCTTTTATAAGCCTTTTGCAGTAAAGGCTATTATTACGAATCCCGCGATTGACGGAGCCGCGGATGACACTCTCCCAGTACAAAACCCTCCGTAGGCTTTAGCAGGCCCGCCGAGCTGTCAGACTTTTTACTTTTTTTTTTAAGCTTCATACTTTTAATTATAAAAAACAAACATAAACAACTTACTACTTCTGCATAATCACATAAATTGTTTTCTTCTACCGGGCTACACTCTTTAAAAAGTTGTGCAATCATCGAGCTAGAATCCATTCTAGTATAAGATATAGGAAATGAAACCAGAGTTGTTATGAATGTTACAAACAACACTTCTGCTGTTGGATAATTTCCTAACTGTAAACCACATTACAACAGGTAAAAAAGCTTGTACAAGTATATATAAATAAGTATAGGTTTAAAATAATACAGAGCACTTTTTAAACTACTTATCTTTAAAAAAAAGTTGAGGATATACTGAGTCGAAAATTAGCAATATAATTTTCTCTTCTTGATTCAATTTTTCATGTTCTCTTAAACGTACACTTCATCATAAATGTAAAATTTAAAATACTTTGTCATTAATAGTCATTTTTAAAAAATATAATGGTTAAAACCATAAGCGCTGTTATTTGATTCTTTTTAAAATCATAAGGAGGTCAAAGATATTTTATTTAAACAAAATAATCTTCTATAATAAAGTTTAAAATATGCCTTATGAATAGTGATGTACCGGACCCACAATTTCGGGTCCGGCCGGACCCGGATCCGGACTTTTTTTTCAAACTAGAATCCGGCCGGAACCGGATCCGGACTTTTTTTTCAAATTAGAATCCGGCCGGAACCGGACCCGGACTTTTTTTTCAAATTAGAGTCCGGCCGGAACCGGACCCGGACTTTTTTTTCAAATTAGAATCCGGCCGGATCCGGATATCAGACAAAAATAGCAATATCCGGCCGGACCCGGATATTGAGTCCGGTACATCACTAGAATAAACTAGCCTGAGTCAGAATGAGGTTTTTAAAAACTGAAAAAAAAGAACTTTAATCTAATAATAAGTAGAACAGCTAGCCACAAGGTTTACAAATTTAGTTGTTATTTACAATTAAAAATCTGAAATCAAGTTCTTGAACAAAATACTCTAGAAAACTACATAATATTGAAAACTGATCAGCTCAAACTCATTCAAAATCTAAAAGAAAAACTAGCCTAAGTTTTTATAAAAAACTTAACTAGCCTGAGGCAGTCTAAGATTTTCTAAAATTCCCGAAAATTTTTAAACTAGCAGGGTTGCCACTGTTTAAGGCCATAGGGGGGTAGGCCATGTTTTTTACAAGTTGATCTTATTTTATAGAGTTTTTACTAAGCTTCAAGTTGATTTTTATGGTTTTTAAAAATTCGAATTAGTTTTTGAGATATAGCCGGCCAAAGTCGGGCCGCATAACAGGTTCCTTATGGGGAAGGAAAAACTAAAACGGCAAAAAAAGACTAATGCTTTTAACATCTATCTCCTCCTTCATTTTTTAAGCAATCTTCTTTAAACTTTCACAGTCTATTCTTTATACAATAACAAAAAAACGTTATTTGTGACTTTAAAAAATTTCAAGTAAAAATACCTTTTTTTTGAAAAAAAAACATTTTTTTCATAAAAAATCACTTTTTTTTTTTTTTGTCATAAAATTTTATTTTTTTTTAAATTATTAAAGTTCACAAATAACTTTTTTTTTTCATAATGTAAGGAACATTTCCTGAAAATTTGAAGAAGATTGCTTGAAAAATGAAGGAGAAGATAGATTTTAAAGCCCGTTTTTAAAAACTCGAGAAAAACGGCTTTAAAGTTACCCTTTATATACCCTTTATAAAGACAACCCTTTATATAACCGGTTATAAAAAAAAAGTTAGTGAATATTTTTGAAATCTAAAAGAAACATCTGAAAGATTATGAAATTTACTATAATATAAGTCTATATGTTATTTTTGGTCAAAAAATGGCTTCTACCCCCCACCCTATGGCCTTAAGTCAATAAAACTAGCTAGAGTGATTACAAACAAGCCTGAGTCAGAACGAGGTTTTTAAAAACTGAAAAATTACTTTAATCTAGTAATCAGTAGAACAGCTAGCAAAGGTTGACAATTTGGTTGTAAAGTTGTGGACTGATTGTGGTACACTTATTTTATTAGTACTACCCATCATAATTAAATCCTACATTATTTAATTAATATCTAACAAATACTATATTCTAACGGAGACTACTTTCTATAATCAGACACGACAGTTTTGAGTGATGAACCTTTTATATAAAACACAACAAGAAATACTAGAAATATTACTTTGGTAACACTTTAAAAACTGGAAGCTATTTTAATCTATATCAAAAGACTTAAAACAAAAAACTAAAAATTAAATAAAACTTTTAGTAAACAAAAAACTGTAAAATTTTTAATAAACTATTTAACTATAAACCTGGCTTAAGTATTTAAACAATTAATCACCTGTTGAAATATATAATTTTAAGACAAAACAGTACTTACAATAAGCATTCACGAAAACGTTTAAGATATTTTGTTGCTTCAAGCTACACACCAAACTAACTAACTGCTTACATATAAACTGCCTGTCATGTTCTGATGTTTTGTTGCATCAGTGTCTATTTTGAAACATTTCGTCATATGATTCTCATTTTCTTGTACATTCAACCGTATTAACTCTAAATATTCTCTGAGCTCAACTTTAAACAATAAATAATGCTAGTATTCATTCCAAAGTTTTGAATTTTACAACATATGTAAAGAGTTGCATTTCATGAAATGCTTATTTATAGTTTAAATGTAAACAAATGTAAATTAGTCACGTGTACAAAATGAGCCAATCACGGTAGGTGTTTAATTTTAACTGACAAAAATGACTCTTATTAATTTTCACAGGGTGTGTTTTTGAAAAAATACTTTTTAGTATGCTCTTTTTTACTAACTAGATCCGGGTCCGGCCGGATCTCTGTTAGGATCCGGCCGGACCCGGATCCGGACTTTTTTTTCAAATTAGAATCCGGCCGGAACCGGACCCGGACTTTTTTTTCACATTAGAATCCGGCCGGAACCGGATCCGGACTTTTTTTTTCAAATTAGAGTCCGGCCGGATCCGGATATCAGACAAAAATGGCAATATCCGGCCGGACCCGGACCCGGATAGTGAGTCCGGTACATCACTACTTATGAATCACTTTTTATATATTATAAAAGTTTTAATTAAATTTTGATATGGAGTCAGTTTTGTAAAAGCATTTAGATACAAATCAAAATTTTTTAATTGTCAATTTTCTTAGAAATTAAAATTGAGTTAAAAATCTCAATTCTTAGATACAATGATTTGAACAGTATACAAGCTATCACGTGTTTAAACGTTTTAAATGTAAAATATATACGTATATAATTTAGGTATTTTTTTTTAATTATAAACTTTCTTCAAATTAATGATTAATTTGTAAGTAATAGACTAACTGTAAAAACTAAAATTAAACTAATTAAAAAAAAAAAAAGTCAGTAAAAAGTCTTGCCTTTTTATTAAACATTTTCTACCTCGAAAAAAAAAATCGACAGGCAATTGGTTGTCGCGGACCAAAATTTGAAAACAAAAACACTCGCCGGCCACAGTCGTAGTTTCAGTTTGCATGTGGCCCGCAGGCTCTGACATAGAAGGAACCTATTGAACTGATTTATTTGTTCCCCTACATCTCAATACTTACTTAAAATATTTTTTAGCAGTAAAAAGTCTCTGATAGCTAAGATAAACCTTACAATTAAATATCAACTAAATAGTATTTTAAAAAAGGTGAACTTCCGATAAACCACTATTTTAGATGTATTTGTTTCGTATTTTGAATTAAGAAAAATGTTATACTAGTTTTACATTAAAGTAAAGCTAATAAAAACAATCAGTCTAAGCTTCGCTGTTTCATTTACAATCTATCTGATTTCTCTAAGTTATAAAGACTTTTACAAGGTTTAATAAAATAAATTAAAATCAAACTTATTTTGTTTTCTGTTACAGTGAACTGAGCAAAAATTTGTTGTCACGGCAAATAAACACAGTGATTGTACTAAGGAACCCCTTGCATTTTTTGGTTATTATTAAATTACTTCATAAATTTTTTTACTAAGATTACTTACAGGAGTTTGAAAACTTATGAATTGTTATGTAATTTCAGTGTTAAAGCTTAGGATTCCTTAATAGATCACTAGTTTTTCTTTTTCAAAAAAATGGCAACAGTAATTAAAAAGAGTATGAGAAATTTATAAAATATATATAAACTTAAAACTAATACATATGTATTTTCTATAAATAAAAACGTAAGAAACACAAATAAATAATATACACCCACCTTAAGGAAATGCAAACATATTGACAACAATGTTATACCTGCCAAAACTTAGCTAAAGCAAACTAAATTTATTCTTTCTGGCTAATTAAATAACATACCTTTCTCTACTTTTTGATAGTATTAAGAAACCTGCTATAAAAAACTTAACGTGAATCGTTTGCTAATAGCAGGGTTGCCACTCGTTTTTTCAAACTTTTTTCCAGGTTTTCCGAATTTCTTCCAGGTTTTTAAAAGTACACATTTTTGGGTCTATTTTTAGTTTTAAGTTAATTTCTATTTAAGAAATTGTGTTAAATAGTATAAAAATATTAAAAAGATACTGTAAAGTAACTTTAAATGTGTTTTTTAATAAAAAAATTTTGATGATGACAAAAAATCTTAATTATATGATAGATTTTTTGTGTCAAATCGAAATTTTACAACTGAAAATGTTAAAATTATTGAAAATTCCAGGTTTTTCCAGGTTTCCAGGTAAAGTGGCAACCCTGTATTAGAGATTCTAGCGAAACAAGTTTACTAAAATATATAATAATTACAAATTTAAACAGCACTCTTTCTTTAATAAACTAACACATGTTTCTGGTGTTAACAGGTTAACACACTTAAACGGAGCTCTGTAAAAAATAAATACTGTAAGAAAAGAATAGAAGCTGAAGTAGGTGTATATATGTGTTTATTCAAAGTAAGAATAAATACTACAAATTATTGTAGATTAATGGTTAATAACAAATACAATATCTAATGTTAAATCCGACTGTTACAAAACTGTATAATTTTTGTAGTTATTAAAACTGAATTATAATAAAGTAAAGTAAAATACAAAATAACATAACAAATCAAAATATAAACTACTTACATAAAAGTAATAAGAAATACTAATTCATAACACTAAATGGTCAACCATTTAGTCGTAGGAATTAGTATTTCTTCAACTTTAATGTAAAAAGTTTATACTTTGATTTGTTATTTTATTTTGTATTGTACTTTACTTCATTTAAATTTAGTTTTTATAACTTCAAATACTAAATAGTTATATAACAGTTTGATTTTAAATTATAGACTATAGAGGGTGGCTAAATGTTTTTGGATAATTTTCTCCGGTTTTCAAAATTTCTTCCTGGTTTTTAAAATTATACGTTTTAGGGTCTATTTTTAGTTTAAAACTAAGTTTAGGGTAAAAAACTTGGTTAAATAGTATAACGACATTGAAAAGATATCGTAAAGCTTCTTTAAATGTGTTTTTGACATAAAATTTTTTTTGATGATAACAAAAAAATTTATTTCTATGATAGATTCTTCGTGTCAAATCGAAATTTTACTACTTAACATGTAAAAGTTATTTAAATTCCAGGTTTTTTTATTGTTTTTTTTTCTCAAATTCCAAGTTTTTTTATGTATCATTTGTCAAATTCCAAGTTTATCCAGGATTACAGGTTTTTGGTAACCCAGATTATATATTGTATATATTACTAACCATTGATGTACAATCTACAATAGTTTACTCTAGTTTTTAATAAACACATACCAACACCTACTTAGGCTTCTATTCTTTCCTTACAGTATTATTTTTGCAGAGCTCCGTTGAAACATGTGTTAGTTTAATAAAGAAAAAGTAGTATGTAAACTTGTTATTAAGAAACCTGTTATAAATTTCTTAACTAAAACTTCAAAATATCCTTATATACAATTTCATAGTTACTGTAAAACTTATTCAAACTTAAAAAAATTACAAAAACAGTTTTTATACGGATACACTCATAACTATGAGAACTTTAAAAAATATCTGTAAACATTTTTAAAATTTTACTGATATTCTTTATGATTTCCGGTTAATTATTTTAATTTTTAGTTTATAAACGTTGCATTATTGACAAACTACTTTACTTTTTGTCATTGTCTGTTATTTTGTTGCTAAAGTTTTTGACCAAAATAATCAATTGGAAAAATTTAATTAAATTAATTTATGCATACTAGCTCTTTGTCAATTTATTTTGTTTCTATAATAAACCTTTTGAACTAACATTTTGCAAATGTTTAAACTTTAAATGCACCAAATAAAATATTTATCGTAAAATTTCTAACAAACAAAAGATTGTTCTTAATTTCTGATTAAGATTAATTATATTATCAAATTAATTAATATGTTTAAAATTAATTTTTAGTTAGAAAAAAAAAATCTATGTAACTTTTTGCATTAAAAACATTCATTCTACCAAGGATCCATATGAATTGTACAGGGATGCCACTAATTAAGCAAACAAAAACAAATAAGTAAGTATAAAAGTATAATAATGAAAAATCCTTAAGTAGTAGTGAAAAATTGATTTATAGCAATAGAGGATGGGCACCTTTTTTACAAAAATAAACCTTTATTGAAATTTTATAATAAATAGATAAGAAACTTAAAAAAAAAATCAAGAAATTTTGGAAATATAATTAGTTTTATATAAAGTTTTTAATCAAACGAAAAACAATCAAAGCCGATTTCTCAAAGTTTAAAGAAAAATTATTAAAATTCTATCAGCTCTTACATTGAAAAAATTTCAAACACAAAGTAGAACTCTATATAACAATTTTATTCTAATATAACAATTTTTGAGTAGTTAAAATAATAAGTTTAAAAACTACTAGAAAACTTTTTTATAAAGAATTAAAACTAGCCCATGTGGTAGAACGCTTTTTACACCAGTATAAATTAGCTTTGATAAACGCCGCTCCAAACAACCCACCAAGCACACCAAGCAATGCAAATGGAACGAGCTCGAATAAAAACCACGGTCTGTTGTAAGTAACGTAAAACATGACAAGATGCTCGTTTCCAAACGGGTTAATTGACCGCAACACAAAAGCTGCAATTAGTGCACAGAAAAATGACCGCCATAAAGTCTTGCTAGGAAAGTAGTATGAAACCTAATCACAAAGTTATTGAAAAGTTATAATTACTTTTGTTAAAGTATATTTTTACAAAACATGAATAAACGTTACTGAGTTAAAACTACATTTTGAAATTTTTTGATCTCTACTTAATATTAAAAGAAAAAGTTCTAGTTTTATTTTCTAGAAGAAACTAAATTGAATGACAAATATAATTTTTTTGACACTTTATATCCTTAATAAGTATGACAGCCTACGAAAAATACGAAGAGTAATAAGCAAAAAAAAAAAAAATACTAAAAAATATTCAACAAACTTCTTCAAATGTGAAAAGTACCCCACCAATAGGTGCACCAAAAGCGACGGAAACACCAGCAGCTGCTGCAGCGGATAAAACTTCACGCTTTTTTGCTTCATTTTTACCATATTTTGGAAACAGATAGGCAAATATGTTGCCGCAACACGCTGCTATATGAACCAATGGTCCCTCTTTACCGAGACACAGGTTACTTGCAACAGCAAGTGGGGAAGTTAAGGTTTTGATGAGTAACGTCCATTTACCAAGATATCCACGAATAATGAAACCAGATAGTATTGTTTTAACCTAGGAATTATTATTTAAACCATTTATTTTTTCAATATGAAAAGTAGCATATCTCAAAGTGAATATATAAACTTTGATTAGTAGTGTAAAAATATCCAAATGTTTAAATATTTTATCTTTTTTACTTTGATTTTTAAGATATAAATTTTAAATTAACAGTAAATTTTGCTTTTAATGTTTAAAAAGGACAATTACTAATCAAGCAAAGTAAAAGTTTCTGTATGGTAAATTTAACTGATCATGATAATAAAAATTACACTTACCAAGTACGTGAAAGTTTAATTTGGTAGAGTATGATTTAACGTTAAGTTGTCAAATTATACCTAAGCAAAATTACTTATAAAGTTTTCAAGAAGGTATAACATTACTGAACAATATAGTTAATTTGTATTGAAACAGTTACAGATATAAAAACTCAGTAAAAAATATCTGAAAATTCTTAAATAACATTATATTATAGTATTACTAACAGATAATACTAAAATAACAACTAGAAAAACGGAATAAAAATTAAATTAGTGATGTAGTTAATTATTCTTAACTTCTTTTTCTAATATTACTGTTTCAGTTTTATTACAAAATTAAGTTTTAAGAAAATAAATTATATTTAGCTAAGAGTTTCAATTTAAGTTTTTTATCCCTACTATTTTCAATTTAGAAAGGTGAGAAATCATAAGTTTACAAAAGTTAAAAAAACATAATTAATTTTACCTCTTAATAAAAGTAAATAAACTAAAGTTTTAGGCTGAGCATAAACTTGTTTTTCTATATCAAATACAATTATTTTTAGTTATAAATGCAGATAAAAACAGTTTTTCTTTAAAAATATATGTAAGTTTTACCAGCATATTTTTATACAAAACGCTAAATCATCATCAAATTAAAAATTACTCTTTACAAATATTTAATGTAATAATAATATAATCTATAAAACTTTAAAGGTTGCGAACATGGTCTTGTCCGTAACAACTAGGCACAATACTACTTATGCATTGTTTTGTTAATTTTTTCTAAGAAAAATTACAAATTTGTAAACTAAGCTGGAGATGTTTTTATATAACAAAATTTATAAAACTACTTGATAAACTACACTACAAGTTTTCATATTTAGGCCTAAATTCAACATTAACTTATTGAAAATTACTTTGAATTATGCTACAAGTTTTCATGTACTGAAACTATTTATTTATATCTAATAACAATATATGTTCTAATTTACAAATTTATTTATGACCAGTTTTGTTTTTTTTTAATTGTGACCTTGTAAACAATTATTTGACAAGAGCTCATTAAAAACAAAAGTAAATTAGCAAGTTTAACATTTAAACAAGTTTTTTCTCAGTAAACTGAGCAGCATTTTATATTAGAAACAAAAAGCTGTTTATATTAATCATAAAAGCATCTGAAAAATTTATACATAAGTTTTTATTTATTATAATTTAAACAAAAACCACAAACCTCTGGTATACCAGATCCTATTGCATATGGGGCGAAAGTTTTAATAAGACAAGCAGCTAAACCAGAAAAAAATAGGCCGAATAAGATGTATAATGCCCAATTTACAATAAATTGATTCTGAAAGATATACTTATTACTAAAATTTAAAAACAAAACTTATAACACTTTTTTTACATAACTCTAATAGTTTCAAAGCAATAAATTTAATAAATAGTTTAAAAGTAAGTATAAGCCGAACTTAAAAATCAAAACTAGTACAGTGTTTATTCACTTATCCGGACATGTTGGGCTAGATTTTGTAAACATGTCCGGATAACCATTTTTCCGGATATGAACAAAAACAAAGTTTTCATAAAATAATATAACTGCTGTATTTTATGCAATACATAAAAAACTATAAAATACTTTGGCACATTGTTTTTTACCATTTTACAAACTTCTAGTTTAATTTCAATGATTAGGGTAATTAACTTTTTTATTTTTTGATGTTTTGTCCATTTCTAAAATCTGGTATGTTAAGTGTGCCAAGCTAAGCTTGTATAACTAATTAAAAAATAACAAAAAAAATTGTTGTGCACTTTATCTTAAACAAAAAGTGTTTTAATTAAAAACTTTTATAACATAGTTTGAACTAAACATCAAACATAAAAGAATTGTTATATATTCATTTTCTAAAATAACATAAAACTTAATCAACTATCAAAAAAATGTTATGAGTTTAAATAAAAAACTTAAAGTCATATTTTAAATAACATTGTTTAAAAATTTATTTTAAACTGACTTACTTTATATATAAACTTATATAAACAAACTATACAAAGGTTTTTATATGTTTTGAATTTTTGAAAACAATATACAAAGATCTCTACTCAGGATCTACTTTGATTGAAACTTAGTTTACTAATTAAAGTTCTAAAAGAATAAACTATACATAGGTTTTTAATAACTAAACTAATTTTGAGCAAAGTTTGAATGAAAGCTTAAGTTGTAGTATTACATAATAATAATGAACTAAATTGCAGAATTTTTAAAATCCTTTAAAATTTTCTTACAGCATGAAAGCTTAAATATTTGCATCACACAAAAGTGTTTGTATTTAATATTGAAAGTTTTTTCAATTTTTTTCTGGATTGAAATTGTCCGGATAAGTGAGCGTTTTAATAAGTGAAGTTTGGATAAGTGAACAAGCACTGTATTGGTATACAAAGTTTTATACTGTTTTAGTTTAACTAATTAAAGTATAAAACTTTAATGCATTTTTTATTTTTTACTTCAACACATCTTTACTAATTTTATTTAAGAGTTAATATGTTTACTTAAAAACTTAATTATGTTAAGAGGTGAGACTAGCTTTTATTGTATTAATCCGAAGACAGATTAAACTTTAAACAATCTTAAGCAAAATTAAAATAAAGCAGTTTTTGTACATTTAGTTTGAGTAAGACATATTTTTTATTCAAATGTATTAGAAAATTTTTCTAAAATACTTGCTACTTAAAAAACTATACTAATATATTATAGATCAATTTAAAAATGTAAACTGTTTTTAAGGTACAGGAGTGTCCAAAAATGTTTAAATAATTTAACTATGGCTATTAAATAAACGCTCGGATAATAACTAAAAGTGAGTTTTTCAGAACATAAAATTTTAATTAATCTCTGAGTTTTAGTATGTTTTTTAAATGTTCCTAGACAAACTTATGAGCAGCAATTTCTAATTGTAATTTTTTTTTGAAATTAAAAGTTTATTTTTTAAGTTAGAGTTTATAAACTTTTGTGAAATCCTCATTCCAATTTTATAAAAATAATGACTAATTTTTTAAAGTGTAAATATAAAAAATTTACAAACAAAAAACAAAAGAGCCATATGTTTTTGTTTATTTTTTAAAATTAACGTATTTTATTTAAAAATTTAAACAGACAGATTTTTATTTTACAATGATTAAACTGATAAATTTTAAAACAATTGCTCAACAGTTTTTATGTGATGATTTATTTTAAGTATAATAGTAGTTTATTCTTGTATTTTTAGTTTCCACCTTACATAAGGAACCTATGATACTTATAATTTTATGTACGTTTTACTTTCTAGCTAACAATAAAAGTTCTTGACTTAAATATAAGGAGAATGATCAATTCAAAATTTAAATTTTATTAACAATACAATTTTTCACTCGTTTGATTAGGTTCAAGAGAGTGAAACCTTGTATTCTAATTAAAATTTAAAATTTTGAATTGAAACTTTTAATTTTGATAAACTTGTATTTCAAAGTTACTTTGAATTTAAAAAACATAAAAAGCAACTGGTAGCTTAGTTATAATTCAGAAATAAGACATAAAAATTATTTACATCCCCATGCCCTTAGTATTGTACAATTTTTTTTTAAAGGTTTTACTTAAACTTAAAAAAAAAAGGTTGAAGTAAAAGAAAGTTAAGGTCATGTTTTTACAAGTTGATCTTATTTTATTGAGTTTTTTCTAAGCTTGAAGATGCTTTTTATTGTTTTACAAAACTCAAATTATTTTTTAAGATATGACTAGTCAAAATCGGGCCGCATAATAGGTTCCCTATGGGAAGGGAAAACTAAAACACCAAAAAAAAAATTTTATCAAAAATCTATCTCCTCTTACAATTTTCAAGCAATCTTCTTCAAACTTTCACAGTCTAATCTTTATACAATAACAAAAAAGCTTTAATTTGGAATAAAAAAAAAATTGTAAAAAATTTTTTTTTTTTGAAAAAAAAAACACTTTTTTATTATTTGTAATATCTTTTTTTTACATTATTAAAATTCATAAGTAACGTTTTTTCCTTTTAATATAAGGAACATTTCCTGAAAATTTGAAGGAAGAGATAGATTATTATTGAATTTTTAAGTTTCCGAGAAAACTGACTCCAAAAAATTTGCGGTCCATACGTTTTTATCGGAAACTTTTTACAAAAAAATAAAATATCTCAAAATTTGAATGATATTTTTGAATTCTATAAAGATAGGCTTGTAGTTTGTAGTTAAAGCTTTCATATAAAAGCAAAGTTTATTTTTGTAAAAAATTGTTGGACCCCCCCTATGGCCTTAATTAATTAGTTTTTTAAAACATCAATAATAACTTTTATATTTATACAATCTTTAGCAAAATATTTTAAATCAAATTATCCTTTAAAAATGTTGTATTGATTAAAAGATAATTTAATTTAACAAAATATAGATATACTATATTATCTAAAAACAAGGAGCTTTGTCTTTAAACTACATTGCATCTTTTAAATCTATAAATTTTAAACCTTTTCTCTGACACCCATCAAAGACGCCCAAGTATTCCACTCTGGACAAGAAGAATTAGTATGTGGTACTACTGTTGAATCCCAACAGCAAGATTCTTTGTTTAAGTAGAAACCACTGGAGCACACTCCTAATTTAAAATCAGATAGCCACTTAGTTACAATGTCTATTTTAGCAGCAAAAGCACCTGTGTATAAAGTTTTCTATAAACAAAAAATAACTAAACAGTAAGTATAAAAAAAAAATTGTAATTTGTTTTTCCAGAACAAGTTAACTACATAAGTGAAATCAAGACATAACAAGCTTTAGTACATCAAATCAAATATAGTGAAATATATAAAATCATAAAATATAACTTCAGTATTTTTTTGTACTAAGGTGATTGTATACAAAAAAATCTTATATACAGGGTTGCCAATTATTATTGACAAATTTTCTCCAAGTTTTCAAAATTTCCTCCAGGTTTTTAAAAGTACACATTTTTGGGTCTACTTTTAGTTTAAAGTTAAGTTTAAGGTAAGAAACTGTGTTAAATAGTATAAAAGCATTAAAATGATACTGTAAAGCTATTTTAAATGTGTTTTTTGTAAAAAAAATATTTTGATGATGACAAAAAAAATTTATCTATATGATAGATTTTTTGTGTCAAACCAAAATTTTATTACTGAACATGTTAAAGTTGTTAAAAATTCCAGGTTTTTTAGCCTAAAATGTTAAATTCAAGGTTTTTCCAGATTTCCAGGTTTTTTGGCAACCCTATATGTATATAGTAAGTATATCTAAAATAAAAACAAACACTGCTCTGTGTACATTTCAAGTTAAATATATGGCCACAATTTTATCGTTAAAAACAATGAAGTTAGACTTGATCTGCTTTATTTCTAGAGCATCAAGCACTATAAAACCAAATTTAAAAAACAGATCATAACACTAACCTACTAACTATTCAAAATTCTAATTTATTTAGACAAATTTAAAAAAAAATTATAATTCTATTAAAACTTTATTTTTTAAGCATTCAACTTTTCTGTAAAAAAATATTGTCTATAATAATCAGTTTTGATAGTATACTTTAAACCTTAAAAATTAGCTCTAACACATTAGATCTCATTTAATTTAAATAAAAAATTTTGAGATTTCAAAAGGTCTAATGTAACTAGTCAATCAAATTGTGTTGACAGTTTGAAAAATTTTAAGACTTTTGTTTGTTGTGTTGTAAATAAGTTTTTGATTACGACAACTTTTAAATTAAAATTGTTGATAAATATTTTAAATATAATATAATGTTAATATATTATATAATAATTTAAACTATGTGTTAGTTCTAAGCAGGAGTTCAGCACTCCACTTAGATACTCTATCTAAAAAATATATTTTTAACTATTCCTAATTTAGTTCCTTAAGCTATATTTCAAAATCAAAACAGTTAAAAAAAAATTTATTAATTGCGATATACCAATACTCAAAAAAACATAACAAATACAACCCTTCTAACTACAGACCTGTATTTAAAACGAGGCTGAAGTTTGATAGACATTTAAATATAAGATTTTTAACACATAAATTTTTTTTTACTTACAGTCATTACCGCACTTTAAAACCGCTCGTACTTAATTTAAATAAATAAAACTCTAGAACCTTGTTCCATGTGCGTAGAACTACGTGATCAACTAAGTAATTTAACTTTTTACTATAAAAAATGAAACAGTTACGGTACCCCGAAAAATACCAGAAATAATAATGAAAAAACTAGTAAACACACTTTAAAACCGCTCGTAGTTACATTAGAGCAATGAAACTCTAGAACCTTGTTCCATGTGCGTAGAACTACGTGATCAAAAAAAAAATTAACTTTCTACTATAAAAAATAAAATAGTTATGGTACGCCGAAAAATATCAAATTTATTATTAAAAAAATAGACGAAGCCTAGTAAACACACTTTAAAACCGCTCGTACTTACATTAGAACAATGAAACTCTAGAACCTTGTTCCATATGCGTAGAACTACGTGATCAACTAAGTAATTTAACTTTTTACTATAATAAACAAAAATTTTATGGTACGCCGAAAAATATCGAATTTATTATTAAAAAAATAGACGAAGCTTAGTAAACACACTTTAAAACTGCTCGTACTTACATTAGAACAATGAAACTCTAGAACCTTGTTCCATGTGCGTAGAACTACGTGATCAAAAAAAAATTACTTTCTACTATAATAAACAATATAGTTACATTTCGCCGAAAAATATCGAATTTATTATAAAAAAAATAGACGAAGCTTAGTAAACACACTTTAAAACTGCTCGTACTTACATTAGAACAATGAAACTCTAGAACCTTGTTCCATGTGCGTAGAACTACGTAATCAAAAAAAAAAAATTAACTTCCTACTATAAAAAATAAAATAGTTATGGTACGCCGAAAAATATCAAATTTATTATTAAAAAAATAGACGAAGCCTAGTAAACACACTTTAAAACCGCTCGTACTTACATTAGAGCAATGAAATTCTACAACTTGTTCCATGTGCGTAGAACTACGTGATCAACTAAGTAATTTAACTTTTTACTATAATAAACAAAATTTTTATGGTACGCCGAAAAATATCGAATTTATTATTAAAAAAATAGACGAAGCTTAGTAAACACACTTTAAAACCGCTCGTACTTACTTTAGAGCAATAAATTCTAGAACCTTGTTCCATGTGCGTATAACTACGTGATCAACTAAGTAATTTAACTTTTTACTATAATAAACCAAGTAGTTACGGTACGCCGAAAAATATCAAATTTATTATTAAAAAAATAGACGAAGCTTAGTAAACACACTTTAAAAACGCTCGTACTTACATTAGAACAATGAAACTCTAGAACCTTGTTCCATGTGCGTAGAACTACGTGATTAAAAAAAATTAACTATCTACTATAAAAAATAAAATAGTTATGGTACGTCGAAAAATATCAAATTTATTTATAAAAAAATAGACGAAGCTTAGTAAACACACTTTAAAACCGCTCGTACTTACATTAGAGCAATGAAACTCTAGAACCTTGTTCCATGTGCGTAGAACTACGTGATCACCTACGTAATTTAACTTTCTACTATAAAAAATAAAATTGTTACGGTACGCCGAAAAATATCAAACTTATTACTAAAAAAATAGACGAAGCTTAGTAAACACACTTTAAAACCGCTCGTAATTACATTAGAACAATGAAATTCTAGAACCTTGTTCCATGTGCGTAGAACTACGTGATCAAAAAAAAAATTAACTTCCTACTATTAAAAAAAAATAGTTATTGTACGCCGAAAAATATCAAATTTATTATTAAAAAAATAGACGAAGCCTAGTAAACACACTTTAAAACCGCTCGTACTTACATTAGAGCAATGAAATTCTACAACCTTGTTCCATGTGCGTAGAACTACGTGATCAAAAAAAAAACACTTTCTACTATAAAAATAAAATAGTTATGGTACGCCGAAAAATATCGAATTTATTATTAAAAAATAGACGAAGCCTAGTAAACACACTTTAAAACCGCTCGTACTTACATTAGAGCAATGAAACTCTAGAACCTTGTTCCATGTGCGTAGAACTACGTGATCAACTAAGTAATTTAACTTTTTACTATAATAAACAAAATAGTTACGGTACGCCGAAAAATATCAAATTTATTATTAAAAAAATAGACGAAGCTTAGTAAATACACTTTAAAACTGCTCGTAATTACATTAGAACAATGAAGTTCTAGAACCTTGTTCCATGTGCGTAGAACTACGTGATCAAAAAAAAATTAACTTTATACTATAAAAAATAAGATAGTTATGGTACGCCGAAAAATATCAAATTTATTATTAAAAAAATAGACGAAGCCTAGTAAACACACTTTAAAACCGCTCGTACTTACATTAGAGCAATGAAATTCTACAACCTTGTTCCATGTGCGTAGAACTACGTGATCAACTAAGTAATTTAAATTTTTACTATAATAAACAAAATTTTATTGTACGCCGAAAAATATCGAATTTATTACTAAAAAAATAGACGAAGCTTAGTAAACACACTTTAAAACTGCTCGTACTTACATTAGAACAATGAAACTCTAGAACCTTGTTCCATGTGCGTAGAACTACGTGATCAAAAAAAATAACTTTCTACTATAAAAAATAAAATAGTTATGGTACGCCAAAAAATATCGAATTTATTATTAAAAAAATAGACGAAGCTTAGTAAACACACTTTAAAACTGCTCGTACTTACATTAGAACAATGAAACTCTAGAACCTTGTTCCATGTGCGTAGAACTACTTGATCAACTAAGTAATTTAACTTTTTACTATAATAAACAAAATTCTTGTGGTACGCCGAAAAATATCGAATTTATTATTTAGAAATAGACGAAGCTTAGTAAACACACTTTAAAACCGCTCGTACTTACATAAGAACAATGAAAATCTAGAACCTTGTTCCATGTGCGTAGAACTACGTGATCAAAAAAAATTAACTTTCTACTATAATAAACAAAATAGTTATGGTAGGTACGCCGAAAAATATCGAATTTATTATTAAAAAAATAGACGAAACTTTGTAAACACACTTTAAAACTGCTCGTACTTACATTAGAACAATGAAACTCTAGAACCTTGTTCCATGTGCGTAGAACTACGCGATCAACTAAGTAATTTAACTCTTTACTATAAAAAATGAAACAGTTACGGTACCCCGAAAAATACCAGAAATAATAATGAAAAACCTAGTAAACACACTTTAAAACCGCTCGTAGTTACATAGAGCAATAAAACTCTAGAACCTTGTTCCATGTGCGTAGAACTACGTGATCAACTACGTAATTTAACTCTTTACTATAAAAAATGAAACAGTTATGGTACGCCGAAAAATATCGAATTTATTATTAAAAAAATAGACGAAGCTTAGTAAACACACTTTAAAACCGCTCGTACTTACATTAGAACAATGAAACTCCAGAACCATTTTATACTAATGCTTCTTCAGCGTAATCATACAGTTCTTTGTTCGTGTGCATTAATTTTAGTATTTTTTAAGTTAATTATGCGTTAATATTTATTGCATACATATATACATCTTCTTACTTTTTTTCATAAATAATTTTAAAGAGATGATATTAAACAACTTGATGCAAAATCTTCAAATATATATATTTGTACTAATGCTGCTTCAGCGTAATTATACAGTTCTTTGTTCGTGTGCATTAATTTTAGTGTTTTTTAAGTTCATTATGAGTAAATATTTATTGCATATATATATGTTCTAACTTTTTTTCAAAGTTAATTTGATACTAAAAGTTGTTAAAAAACTTATTAAACAAATCTTCAAACATATATTTTTGTACTAATGCTTCTTCAGCGTAAACATACAGTTCTTTGTTCGTGTGCATTAATTTTAGTATTTTTTGAGTTCATTATGTGTTAATATTTATCGCATATATATATGTTCTTTTTTTTTTCAAAGTTATTTTAAAACTAAAAGTTGTTAAAAACGTTATTGACCAAATCTTCAAATTTGTTTTTGTACCAATGCTTCTTTAGCCTAATCATACAGTCCTTATTCGTGTACATTGATAAAATAATATTTAATTACTTTGTTGTATGTGTATTAAAATAAATAGATTGTAACTTTAATTGGAATATTTAAGTGCTTTTGAATGTACCGTAACTATTTTATATTTTATAGTAGTAAGTTAAATCTTTTTTATTACGTAGTTCTACACACATGGAACAAGGTTCTAGAGTTTCATTGTTCTAATTAAAGTACGAGCGGTTTTAGAGTGTGTTTACTATGCTTCTTATATTTTTTCATTATTATTTTAGGTATTTACGGGATATCGTAACTATTTTATTTTTTATAGTAGACAGTTAATTTTTTTTTTTGATTACATAGTTCTAAGCAAATGGAACAAGGTTCTAGAGTTTCAATGATTTAATTTCAGTACGAGCTGTTTTAAAGTGTGTTTACTAGATTTTTCATTTTAATTTCTGGTATTTACGGGGTACCTTAACTATTTTATTTTTTATAGTAAAAAGTTAATTTTTTTTTGATCACGTAGTTCTACGCACATGGAACAAGGTTCTAGAGTTTCATTGTTTTAATGTAAGTACGAGCAGTTATAAAGTGTGTTTAATAAGCTTCGTCTATTTTTTTAATAATAAATTATGATATTTTTCGGCGTACCATAACTATTTTATTTTTTATAGTAGAAAGTTATTTTTTTTTTTTGATCACGTAGTTCTACGCACATGGAACAAGGTTCTAGAGTTTCATTGTTCTAATGTAAGTACGAGCGGTTTTAAAGTGTGTTTACTAAGCTTCGTCTATTTTTTTATAAATAAATTTGATATTTTTCGGCGTACCATAACTATTTTATTTTTTATAGTAGAAAGTTAATTTTTTTTTTTGATTACGTAGTTCTACGCACATGGAACAAGGTTCTAGAGTTTCATTGTTCTAATGTAAGTACGACTGGTTTTAAAGTGTGTTTACTAGGCTTCGTCTATTTTTTTAATAATAAATTCGATATTTTTCGGCGTACCATAACTATTTTATTTTTTATAGTAGAAAATTAAATTTTTTTTGATCACGCAGTTCTACGCACATGGAACAAGGTTCTAGAGTTTCATTGTTCTAATGTAAGTACGAGCGGTTTTAAAGTGTGTTTACTAAGCTTTGTCTATTTTTTTAATAATAAATTTGATATTTTTCGGCGTACCATAACTATTTTATTTTTTATAGTAGAAAGTTTATTTTTTTTGATCACGTAGTTCTACGCACGTGGAACAAGGTTCTAGAGTTTCATTGCTCTAATGTAACTACAAGCGGTTTTAAAGTGTGTTTACTAGGTTTTTCATTATTATTTTTGATATTTTTTGGCGTACCATAACTATTTTATTTTTTATAGTAAAAAGTTAAATTACTTAGTTGATCACGTAGTTCTACGCACATGGAACAAGGTTCTAGAGTTTTATTGATTTAAATTAAGTACGAGCGGTTTTAAAGTGCGGTAATGACTGTAAGTAAAAAATTGGAATGTGTTAAAAATCTTATATTTAAATGTCTATCAAACTTCAGCTTCGTATATTTAAACCTTTTTTTAGTTTTTTTGATAAAATTTCTAGAATATATATTTTTTACCTGTTCTGACAGATTTTTTTTCTTACTGCAAGAAAAATTTCTTTAAATTTGAGGTAATTATCTTAAAAACCTAGGAGGAGGTAGATTTATAGTGGTTTTTATTCATTTTAGTTTAAATATTCACTTCCCATAAGAAACCTATTGTACTCTCTGACTGTAACTAGCTATACCTCAAAAATTAATTTGAATTTTTTAAATCTGTAAAAAGTAACTTGTACCTTAGTTAAAGCTCAACAAAATAAAATAAAGACGTGAAAAAAAAAACCTCCCATTATGACCTTAATCTCATCAATTAACTGAGTGAAACATTATTTTATAAAAAAAAAATTTAAATTATTAAACTTATATATCACTTAACATTTAATAGTTTTTTTTTTTTTTGAAGTAAAAACGATACCTGCAGCAAGTCCAACAAGTATCACTACAAGCCACCCTGACCATTTTTCATGACATTTTTTCACTTTATTTATTAAAGACTCTCTCATTTTATTTGTAATTTGTCTTTGTCTCAAACGATTTTTTGACATTTCTCTAAGCCAGTCAATTGTGTAGAAGTCATCATATGCTCCTAGAAAGATGTTTTATTCATACCTTAACTATTTTTTAAAAAGTTAAGTACAAACCCAAAGTTTCATCTTTAGTTTCATCTAAAGCTTCTAATAAATATGTTGATGAGTTTGACCTCTTTGATATATTCCTTTCCATTTTTAATATTTAACTTTTTCTGGTGTTTATAAAGTGTTATTTAAAAGTTTTTCAAATTTTAAAGTGTGCATGAATTTTTTTTATTATTAACAGAAAATTTAGAAAAAATTTAAACTTTTTTCAAACTGAATACTGTACAAAATAAAAGTTAAAACTTTTTTTTATAACTAATTTTAAAAGACTTAAATCAATTTCTATTTATAATTACAACTAAACCATAAAATAAAACATTTAATAAAATTATTAACAATTTTGATCAAGAGTGCACTGCCTTTTTTTTGATAATCTACAGTTGACATTTTTAAAGTAAGAGGAGCAACTGTATTAAACTAGATAAAACAACCATAACTTATAAATGTAACTTAATTTTTATATATATCACAACAACCTTCCTTTATGACTATATTAATTGACTTCTTCAATATTTGGTTCTAATTTCAAAAGATCCTATCTTAAATTTTCATAAAACTTTACATAATAAATAAGATAAAAGTTGTAACTAAGGGGGATTCCCTACAAACAATTTATAATATAAGCTATAGTAGTTGAGGTAGTGTAGGCTCAGAGGCATAAAAAAAATTTAAATCATTAATTACAGCTTTTTTATCACTTTAAGAATAGGAAAGCTAAAGTTACAAATTATAGCTAATTTTTTTCTCATATTTTAAATTTTATTAAATTTCATAAGTTAATCTTTATTACTTATGTTGTAATAAATTTACTATTATGGTAAACTACATAAGTTTTAATTTACAATGTACTTTATATTTTAACACCTTGTTTGTAAAATTAAAACAGTTAATAATAATATTTTTCCACATTACCTATTACTTTTATTAAATAACAAAATTTAAGTTCTTCTTACGTAATTTTATAGCTTAAATCTTTGAAAAAAAGAATAGAACAACTTTATAAGTATAAAACAATTTTCTTCTATAGCTTTACCTTTTATTCAAAAATATTATTTATTGAATATTATTTTTTACTTTAATTTTTTTTTTAAGTTAGATAAACAAATTCTATAAGATACAACGAACTTAAATGTTTAAATATCTTTATTAAAGAATAAAAGTTAGAAACAACATTGTTAGAGAAGTAATTGTAGTTTATTGTACAGTAACCTCTCGCTTAATTACGCACATTGTGTCCACAGAAAAAGTGCGTAAAGACGTGAGAGATCGTAAAGAAACGAGAGGTACCAAATATACTTACTATAATGGCTGTTTTTTATATTGATTCTAGTTATAAGCAGACTGGGAACTTTCCCACTTTTAATAATTTGTTTACTTTATTTATAAATTTGAAAACAAAAGATAAAACTATACATATTTAAAAAAAAAGGTTTTAAATTTATGTAAAATAATAATACTTGTAGAATAAATTTACTAATTTAAACAACAAATAGATTTTTGCTTTATATTTGTTTATATGTGACTTATTTGATACTTAACATTTATATTCTATTCTACTTCGCGAATTCAATTTATAATTAAGTATTTTTTTACAATTAAGAAATGGTATGGTGTCTATATTAAAATTTGTTTCTATAGTCTTTAAAAATTTTTCGCCTTTAGTGCTGTAATAGATTTCTTCTTTTAAACAAAAATATATAAAGTATAAGAAAAATATTTAATAAAAATTGTTTATGTTACTAAAAGTTTTTTAATTAGACCTTTGCCCACATAAGGATAAACTTCTCTTACATTGTATTAAAATATTATCTATTATCTTATATTAAACTAAATGTTTATCAATAAGTAAAGGAACATAAGTTTACAAAGTCTAAAGATATAAAGAGGTGAATTAGCATTTAAAAGCATATTTTAAATTAGAAATATACAATAAACCTATTTTGTGCAATATTAAAAAGAATTAATATTTTTTTTTTTTGAATTTTTTAGAATTCTAAAATGCGTAACTAAACGAGAGTGTGTAACTTCACGAGTGCGTAAAGATCCGAGAGGTTACTGTACATTAAAATAAATTTTGTTTCGTGCATGCTTTTTTCACAAATTAGACTTGTAAACTAGTAGGCTAAATTTTTCTTAAGAAATAACTACATAGTATAAGTTAGGGGCTATAATATAAATCAAAGGTCTTAATGATGAAATTAAAAAGATTTTTGATTCAAATCATTTTTAATATCTTCAGAATGAGAAAACCAATCTTAGATAAAAATAAATTATTTTAGCTATTTTGTAAAAGTTTATTTATCTTTAAGGTTAAAAAATTTCTACTGCTCGGGATTTTTTGGCAGTATTTTCTAATTTACGGCGATTTTTACAATTCAAGGGCTCAGCTCAGGTTGTAGAGCAGGGGTCGGCAAACTGCGGCCCGCGGGCCAATTGCGGCCCGCGAAGGGTAAATCTGCGGCCCGCGAGCACGCTATTTTTTTGAATGGAATGCGGCCCGCGAAAGAAAATTTCGTGGCCCGCGAGTATGTAAATGTGGCCCGCTGAACAAAAATATATTTCAAGTTGAATTTTTTCGGTAATTCGATTTAATTTGATTAGTTTGGTTTAAGTCTTTGTATAATATTTAAAAATAATTAGAAGAAATTACTGCTTTAGTTTGAAAATGTGAAAAATACAGATTAGTATTCTAACAAGATATTTGTCTCAGTTTCATAATAACTTCTTTTTAACAACAGCAAGTAATTATTTGAAAAAAGAATGTAAAGAGTTCTCGGATTTAATAAATTATTTAATAAATAGGTATTATATATCTAAACTAAATGCAAATGTTTTTCATTTTGTACAAAAGTAATGCACAGTAATTAACTAAAGTGTCATTTTTTTATAGTTTAAATATTCTTTTTCAATATTTTTTATACCTAAGTTTCCTTTATAGATTTTTTATTTGTAAATGTTATATTTTAGTGTAAAAACTTTTAACATAACATAGTAATAAGAAATAAGGTTTATTTGATTTTTGTTTTGACACATTTTAATTTTTTAAAAGTTTTCTCTGCACTTTGAATTAATTTCTATGCACACTAACTTAAAAAGATGCTCATACTTTAAACTACTTTTTATTTAATACTTTAGTTAGTTAAAGTTTAGTTTATGCTTAGTTTTCTAACATTGTTGTTTCTACATGTAATATCTAAATTGTACACAGACGTTTAAAACAATATGACATAAATCTAGATATTTTTGGTTAGGTACACATTTTATTTTTCAAACATTTTTTTTGTCAAACTTTTTATGCCTTGTATATCAATACACACAATAGCTGTTTTTTTGAGCTACCTATTTAATATAAACTAGATTTAGGGATGGTAAGTTTATTAAGTTTGTACATTGTTAACCAAAATAGTTCAAATTCAAGCAAATAAACAACTAAACATTGTCACACACTCAGACTATCACTATTTGAAGACTTTAAATCTTACGCCAACTAAGTCATTTTTTAAGTTTTTGGCTAGAATTGCTTTTTGTATACAAAAATATCAGGAATGTTTTTGTTGACTCAGGCTGGCTTTTTTGCTTGAAAGAGTGGCAAATTAAACTTATGATGTATGTTTTGCTCAATCCACAGTGTTAGTTTGAGCTAAAAAATATGTTAAATTTTAAGTCTTGCAGCTAATATAATTTAAAATGCTATTTAAATTATTGTGTACATTTAAGTGTGAACAATCAGTATAGCCAAAAAACTTGAATCCCGGAAAAGCTTTGAATTTGAAAACTTATGCTTAAAAGTTCTGGAAAAAAACTTGAATTTGAGAATTTTTGAAAAAACCTGGAATTTCAAACAATTTTTACATGTAAAGTAATAAAATTTCGATTTGACACAAAAAACTTACCAAATAAATATTTTTCTATTAGAAAATATATTAAAGTAGCGTTCTCAGTATTTTTTAATATTGATATATTTGTTAAGACATTTTTTCAATTTAAATTAAACTTTCTACTAAAAATAAAAGAAGGAATTGTACTTTCAAAAACTTTGTTTTGGTGCATTGCACCTTTACTTGTAAAATTTTACCGATTGTTGTGCTTCGCTTTGAAACTAAACCAAGAAATTCTACTAAAATGTCAAAGTTAGTAAAAACATCTCTAATAAAATTTCTCATGAGCAATAGTTTTTTTGTCAGTGCTCTCATATTAACATATTGATTAAAGTCCTAATTTGATTTATGCGACTATAACCTTAATGCATTTCCTAAACACGACGTCTAGTTGTCATTGAAGAAATAAACAAAAGCTTTTCATTACCGCCAACATAAATTCTTTAGAAAAGTTTTCAATTATAAACGGTATCTCATTTTAACTAATAAATTTTGCTACTTTATAACTTGCCTTAACAATTTTTTCTGATCATTCTGTAGTTACTGAAGATAATCATGTGCTTTATGGAAAAACTGACTTTGGTGATTTTTTTTTATCTTTTTTCGCAATAACTCCTAACTAACGTATTTTTTATTCTTGTAGCTCGTCTTATATTTTACAATTACTATTTTTAAATACAATATTCTTATTTCCGATAAAGAATTGCTAAAATGCTTAAAAAAAATAAGTCTTTTTACTTCGCTAATGACTGAATAGAATTTTATACTTTTGTTAAATTTGTTTAAGAATCTTGTTTGTCCATTCCAGCTGACTTAAATAGTTTTGGCATGTAATTTATTTACTGTTAATAACCTTCGTTATTTCTTTATGTTGTGAACTTTATTTTAACTGGGTTGCTACACAAACAGGCTATTTTAAAAGCTTGAAAACTCAGGTGTGTGTGAAACTTTTATTTCAATCATTTTAAAGAAATCTTTCAATTATCAGAATAGTTTTTATGACTGTAGTGTAGATTACTAATTGTGATTTTTTCTTGTTTTCTTACATTTTGTGTACTTTTTGATAATGATGATATTTTAACTAGGTATTTAAGCTTGATTAACAACTATTTATTAGCTTTTTCAACTTTTAATAAATTTAGGCTGGTTTGATACAACTCAGACATTTTTGCTTTTTAAGTGACAACCATGTAAAATACTAATTATTAATAAGATATTTCATTAAAGTTTTCGAGAATTAATTATGTTAAAAAATTTGTTTTAGATTTTTGGAATACAAACATGTATTAATTTTATTAAGTTAACTTATTAATAAATCTTCCAATGAGTGTAAATTGTTTAACAAGCAAAAACTTTTTTTGAAGTAAATATTCTTAGAAATATGAAAAAAAGGTTGATAATATAACCCATAGATTGTCTTTCAAGTTAGGTTTTTATAAAGAGTTAGGTTGTAAGTGAAATTACAAAAGTATTAAGTTTAACTTATTAAGTGCTTATGAAAGTACATAGTTTATTAACACTTAAGTATATTAGTCAAGGTAAATTCTATTCTAATAAATATTAATAAAAATTGGCATTCTATGTATAGCTAAAAATAATTAAAAAAAATATGGTGAATAAAAGTAAAACCTTTCTTTAGTGTGACTAAAACTAAAACCAAAATATTATTCAAATGTCACTAAAACTAAAACTGCGGCCCGCGAAGACTTTGGAAACTTGAAGTTTGGCCCGCGACCACCAACTGCCTGCCGACCCCTGTTGTAGAGTAAAGAAAAGTTTAGACTAAAACTAATTTTATTTAAAATAATAATAAACAATATTTGAAACTTGATATGGTGAACTTAAATTGAATTTAAACTAAACTAATATTAACTAAACTTTCATAAATTGAACTGTTTATATATCTGGAAAACTATCATAACTATTTATATATTGTTTATTAAACGATAAAAAAAGTGCTCTAAAAGTTTGGTATAAGGACCTGATGTAGATTAATGAACTACAGGAACTGTACAGGAACTGGTGTACTATAATAAATGTTATATCTACAATTGTATCAAAGAAGATGAAGCAAGGGTAATTGATCAACTACAAGCCGGTATTCTTACCACAAAAGTATTTAATTTATGAATAAAGGTTTTTTGATAAGTTAAGACACATGTTGGCTTCCTTTAGTCAGTTAGCTAGATATGTCATATCAACTTTTTGTAAATAACAGGTCTAATTTATTTGACATAAAGTTTTGATGGTTAATATATTTTAATCATATTGGTATGGCTTAAAGTTTTCTAATGATGACTTTGATCCTAGTATAAATATTAAAATTACTTTTGCCAAATTTAAACTACTTAGATACTTAATTTTATAAGATTTTTAAAACCAAGCAAAATCACATGCAAGATTTGCTTAAAAGAACTCTCCAGATACTACAAGCAAGCAGCAACTGCATAAACAGAACAGAACTTGGTAGTTGTAGACATAGGAATAAATTTCTGTTGCTGAACTGGAAAGAAAAAATTAGCTAGAACAACAAATTCTTTAAGAGTAGGGTTTTGATTTTGAATTTTATTTATTTAATTTTTGTAGGTTTTGTATTAGCATTCATTATCGCTAAATATTCCGTTTTAAATTAAATTTCATAAAACTCATTAGTTATAATTTAAACTCATGGATTGTGTGTCACCTTTATCTTTGTCAGTTATTTTGTTCAATTTGATTTGTTTAGCTAATGTTGAAAAGAAACTAAAAGTGAAATTTTTAATCATTTTTCGTCAATTTCGCTTAAATCTAGTTTTGTATCTGTAATCTTATAACATTTTATTGCCAATCTAATTTAATCGATCTAAATAAAATGAAAAACATTTCTCCTTTTCCTTCTCTCTATCTCACTTAGTTAATTTTTGCTTTAATCAAATCCAACTCTATAATTTTAATAGTATTGACAGTTAATCTAACTAATTAAAAAAAATTATCCCCTCTCTCTCTCTTTTATTATTCTTACTTAAATTCTTTTTTACGTATAAAAAGTTATTTTGTATTAATTTTTTGCCTAAAAAATGCATGTTATTGTTTTGTTAAGGCCTGCAGATATTGACAACTGTTGTCTTTTGAAACAGTAGTAGCTTGACAAAATAACCATTTGCACTCAATATTATATAGTATTTTTAATTAATTTAATTACTAATTGCTGAATTTAAAAGACTGTTTTCTAGAACTTTAACTTATATGCGATCCACACTGGCTTTGTTCGAATCTAAGTTATACTTCAATTTTTACATCTAACAAGAAAAAATTTGTAAGTAGTATTTGCAAACAACTGGTTAACAAGGTAATAGCTTTAAGGAATTTGTAGCGCTAAAAATTCTTTAAACAGTATTTTTTATTTTCATATTTTACTAAAACATATTTCAACTGTTTAAAACTAGCTGCAAGATTTTGTAAATATAGAAAATAAGTGCTATTTTTCAGAAAAACTAAAGACCTAAATTTAATTAGGTTATTTTTACGCTAAATAAGTCTAGTAAGCCCTAAATTTTAGAAAGCTAAATTTTTTGTACGAGTCTATATTCTAATAGTTGCTTAATGAGTAATATTTATTAACTTTATCATTTGATTTAAGATAGTTTTTTTCATATGTAACCTCTCGCATCTTTACGCACTCGTGACGTTACGCACTCTCGTTTAGTTACGCATTTTAGAATTCTATTAAATTAAAAAATAAAAATTTTCATTTTTATTAATGTTCCACAAATTAAGTTTGTTGAATATTTTTAATTAAAACATGTTTTTAAATGCTAATTATTATGGCATGAAATTTTATTCTTACTCAAAAAATCCATTAATATATTTTTAATACAATGCTAGACATTTTTATCCTTATGTGGGCAAAGGTAGAATAAAAAAAATTGTAGAAACATAAACAATTTTAATTAAAAACTTTTCTTATATTTTATATATTTTTGTTCAAAAAAAGAAATCCATTACAGCACAAAATGCATATTTTTGTAAAAGCCTATAGAAAATAATTTACTATAGACACCACACCATTCCTTGATTGTAAACAAATGCTTAGTTATAAATTGAATTTGCTAAGTATAATAGAATATAAATGTTAAGTATCAAACAAGTCACTTATAAAAAAAGATAAAATAAAAATTATTTATAATTAATATTAGTAAAATTTTTCTACAAGTATTATTATTTTATATATACTTCATTCCTTTTTTTTACTATATGTATAGTTTTATCTTTTGTTTTCAAATTTATAAATAAAGTAAACAAACTGTTAAAAATGGGAAAGTCCCCAGTCTGCTTTTAACTAAAAGCATTATCATAAAACAGCCATTATACTAAGTATATTTGAACCTCTCGTGTCTTTACGATATCTCGTATATTTACGCATTTTTTCTGTGGACACAATGTGCGTAAATAATCGAGAGGTTACTGTATATCTTACTTGTATGATAAATTTTCTTTGTCTACTGGTAAATGGAACACTAATGGTATGTTTAAAATCATAGCCATTGATTTTATTCAAATTTTTTTTAGAAATTTGATTAATAGTTTTGAGTTTTTTTATTGTTGTCACCAAATAAACAAACATCTATTTAACTATATTACAATATATGATAATGGTAACTAAATTTTTCGATAAAAGATATGACAAAATACTAATCTCAGCAATATTTGTATTATTTTTTACTTGCTGCATATAAATTTAAAGCTCTGTCTAATTTAAATGATTATGTTAACAATTTTCTAAATATATATCTACTCCGCAGACATTTAAAACATAGTTTACAAAAAGAATGTTAATCCTAAACAAGACATTATACTGTATATGTAGTGTATGACTCAATAACCGAACGATTTTTTTCGTTCACCAGGTCCTTGTACCAAGCTTTTAAGCGCTTATATTTTGTCGTTCAATAAACAGTTTATTAATGTTGATAATTAACACTTGCGGTACTTTTTACTAAGTTTTATTTTAAAAAAACCTACTATATCAAACATAAGTTTGTATTAGAAAGTTTTCTCTTTTTGATTATACTTTTAATATTAACATGTAGGTAGATATATACGAAACTTAAATCACCCTTTCAACTTTTATTCTCTATCTTTATGTCAAGATGTATTTAGAACAAACAACAATAAGTTTAGTCTTAGTATTAAAACTATTTTGTTAATTTGAAATGTTATTATTGATTACAAAAAGTTATTGTGCTACTATGTTAAACAAACGGAGAATTAATTTTACATCAAAACCTACACATTTTATAGGATTTTTCTAATAATTTCTAAAGAAAATACTTTTGTTTCTTTAACTTTTACTTTTTAGTTGAGCTTTTTCATTTTTAAGCTTATTTAAGCTTATTATATCTCTTCTAATCTTATTATCTTCTAAGACTCTTCGATTTGCTAGTTTAAAGATTAAACAAAACCATTTGTACCATCAATTGCTCTCTTTTGACATACCAATTTTTCATAGACTTCCTTTAGTTCCTGAAGAAGCGCATCATGTTCTTACTACCGTGGTCTAGAGCAGTGCTTCTGAACCTTTTTCTAGTGGCGGAACCCTTTTCCAAAGTTCAACTTTTCCGTGGATCTCCTAATTTAATTTTACATAAAATGTTTAATATAATATTTCCTGAAAAAAACAAAAGAATTTCAGTAAAAATTAAATTTTTTAGCAAAACTATATCATTGTTAGAAATCATACCAATTGTAATAGTATTAAGTCAAGTCAAACTAAAAGTGCGCCAGAGGCAATAGGTATTTTATGATTCTATAACAAATAAACGAAAACAAACATGATTAATCGCAACGTCATAAAAATGTAAACATTTAGAATTTGTTTTGATTGCTCCTACATTGTTTGCTTTAGTGATAATACTAGTTTTTTCTTGACTTCACTAAAAATAGAAATTCAAAAAATTTGCAAAACTTTGCGCAACCAGGACACCTATTAGTAATGAATACCCATTAAAAGTCCTACCGCTAGATACGCACTAAGCAGATCAATGAATGCTATAATTATATATATGTTTTTTGAAGTCTTATGATTTATGTTTTTTTTTCTTTCAAATTTCTTTTTTAAATTTCGAAAGGCTTCGCGGAACCCCATTTCAGAGGGTGGGTGTCAGAATGACACAGCGACAAAATGACACGGTGCGTCACTTTGGCACGGTGCGTCACTTTGACACGGAGGGTCACTTTGGCACAGCGACAAAATGACACGGTGCGTCACCTTGGCACGGTGCGTCACTTTGGCACGGAGGGTCACTTTGGCACGGCGACAAAATGACACGGTGCTTCACTTTGGCACAGCGACAAAATGACACAGTGCGTCACTTTGGCACAGAGGGTCACTTTGACACAAGGACAAAACGACACGGTGCGTCACTTTGGCACGGAGGGTCACTTTGGCATAGCGACAAAATGACACGGTGCGTCACTTTGGCACGGAGGGTCACTTTGGCACAGCGACAAAACGACACGGTGCGTCACTTTGGCACGGAGGGTCACTTTGGCACAGCGGCAAAATGACACGGTGCGTCTTTTTGGCACAGCGACAAAATGACACGATACGTCACTTTGACACAGCGACAAAATGACACGGTGCGTCACTATAGCATGGATAAACAAACTTTTTCAGTAATATAACTATTAATTGTAAAACTTTCATAGTAATCAGTTAAACAAAAGATTTATTATATTTTTTCCAAACTATAGTAGCTTGATACATTTGAAACTATATATGATACAATGCTTTAAAATTTAAGTCCAAGTATAAAAACAAAAATATTCTTAAGTTTTACTTTTTACGTTTCACAACTTTTCATATTTATGTAATGAATAAAATTTAGTATTTTTTGTTAAACGTTTAATTAATTATTATCAGGAATTGTTATAAAAATTAACTAAGATTTAATTTTATACAGTGTTATTTCGTTGTAAGAATAAGTCATGCGTGTTTTAACTCTAGTTTTTGAAAATACAGAATTTAGCTGCTTTTGTAGTATCTAGCCAGTTATATTAAATATGTTTAATATTTTAACCTAGTAGTTTGTTTAAACATAAAAGTTTTATTATTACTGTTTTTTAAACGACAAAAGGTTATCGCTGGAAAAGTTATACCAAAGAACATTTCAGTTATCGAGTCGTAAATCACTTGCTTTAACAATCTATTACGTGCAGTTAAAAATAAATTTTTTTAAAGTTAAGTCCTAAATTTCCAAAAACATACAAAAAAAAATATTCAACAAAAGTTAATAACTTAGGATGTTTACTTAAAACTCTGTATTGAAAATGTATAATAAACTTGTCTAAAATCAAATAATTAAAATAAACGGTCCTTGAGCCTAAATTTTTGAAAAAGTTAAAAATAGTATTATGAACAGTTGAGAGAAAATTAAGAGTCTGATGCAACCATTCATGCGCATTTATAAATTTATCACTTTTAAGAAAATTAAGCACTAGAGGTTATACAACTTGAGTCCTAACAAATCAAAATTAGTTGTTCTTAAAAATAGTGTATTAAATGTTAAGTTTATCGTCAATTTAGTTAATTCTAATAAAGTTAATACTTCAAGTCTTTTTAATTTTTACAAAACTTTGTAGCCTAAAATATCAAGAATTAAACTTAGAGTATGACAGATATTATAGTATTTTTTTTGCATTTAAGGAATTAAATAGCATTTATACTATTAGTTTTAGTGTTATAACAGTAAGAAAAATTGTACTTTGTTAAAGCAAGTCTACAATAGTCTATTACAAGTGTGTAATAGTGGTTTATTGAGTTTTATCTAAAGAGATGCTTGATGTAAGGAATGTTTTGCTAAAAAAAACTAATTTATTTGCGGTTATTTGTACTTATACTTTTATCTATGCAGTTTTAGTGTTAGGTGCACAATTTTATTTGCGAAAGAGCATTATACTTCTACTTCTAAGTGCACGATATATGTTGCAACTAACAAAAGTCGCATAGAGGCGTAAAATTTCGATCTTTTAAGTCAAGTGCACAATGATTTTTTGAAGATGTTGCTACTAACGTAAATCGTCAGGAAACGCAGTATTTTAGTTCAAAATTGTCAGCTATTAAGTCGTCAAAAGAGCGCAAGTATCACTTTTTTTAAGCATAAAATCGAAAAATAAGAACCGCATTAGAATTTAGAATTACAACAGCAGAAAAGTTGCTTTTGATAACGTCTGAGTTTTAGTTTATAAAACAAATTTTCCTCTGTATTTACATCTACTAGTTTATTGTTTTGATATGCTGAATAATTGATCTAAAATGTAGATTGTATTTTTTAAATCAGAATGTTGCTGAAGTTTAAAAAATAGGTTTATATGAGTTTTTATCTTTTTAGTCGTAAAATGGCAAGTCATTTTTTAATTTTTATTACTCGTATCAAGTTCTAGTACAAAACTGTGTTTAAGTTTTTCCATTCGAAAGAAATCAAAAATAAATTCCCTTTAACTTTGGCAGTCGTATTTTATTTAAAAAGTTGCTGCTTTTGCATCTTTGTGAACTTTGTTTGATACAAATAATTATTTGTCGTTTACTAAGCACAGCTCTTAAGCACACCTTACACCTTGCTACTGCTTAGAAATGAGTATGTTGTTTATAAGTACAACGATGGACAATAGAAGGTATAAACATTACGTGTTTCACTTTATTTTATGAAGTCACAATCAAAAATTCCTGCGGTCTTTGTCTTTAAAGTTAATCAATGTGATTGTTGCTGATTCTACAAAACCGGTTAGAAGACAGGAAACGAAAAGTTTCGTAGAAAAACAAGATCGTTGTCCATACCAATGAAGATTGAAGTTTCACAACAAATTGTTCCCTCCCTTATTTACCACCGTGTCATTTTGTCGCTGTGCTAAAGTGACCCTCCGTGCCAAAGTGACGCACCGTGTCGTTTTGTCGCTGTGCCAAAGTGACCCTCCGTGTCAAAGTGACGCACCGTGTCGTTTTGTCGCTGTGCCAAAGTGACCCTCCGTGTCAAAGTGACGCACTGTGTCGTTTTGTCGCTGTGCCAAAGTGACCCTCTGTGCCAAAGTGACGCACCGTGTCATTTTGTCGCTGTGTCAAAGTGACCCTCTGTGCCAAAGTGACGCATCGTGTCATTTTGTCGCTGTGTCAAAGTGACCCTCTGTGCCAAAGTGACGCACCGTGCCAGAGTGACCCACCGTGTCATTTTGTCGCTGTGCCAAAGTGACGCACTGTGTCATTTTGTCGCCGTGCCAAAGTGACCCTCCGTGCCAAACTGACGCACCGTGCCAAGGTGACGCATCGTGTCATTTTGTCGCTGTGCCAAAGTGACGCACCGTGTCTATTTGACGACCGTGTCATTTTGTCGCTGTGTCATTCTGACCCGCTCCCTGGTCTAGAGAAGTCTTCAGTTATACTGTTAAGCTTTAGCGTAGTAACTTTTGCCATTTTCATTTATTATTAATAGTTAACTTTATATTAATGTTTTAGCCACCGTCTGAAACGCCGAGATGCTATCACGCCATTACAACTAGCACTAAACAGAACCACAAGACAATCTACAGCAGCTTCAGATGTATTATTGTTGATGGTCGTGCGTATTGTAAGTTAACAATAAAATCTTGTTTAAGTAATTTGATGGCGGTAATATTACTATTGTTTTAATATAGTTATATTTTTGTATTAGGTATGTTGTACAGAAACACGATTGTAATTAAATTGTTTTTTTTAATCTAACCTGATATTAAAAATATTAAAAAAAATGATTACTTGTGGTTTGGTATGGAATTAGTTTTTTGCTATTTCTCAGTTTAAATTAAATAACTATATGTTATAACTACAATTAAGTTAAAAATTGATAAAAATAGACATTATATACAGGTTTTCTAATTGAACAATAAACAATAATACTAATAAATAAGCATCGCAGATTAACTAACAGTTTTACTTTTTGTGAACCTAACGAACTTTTTCAAACTCTGCTTTTGTCTTTTTAGAAACTTTTTAACTTTGTTGTATTTAAAACTTGAAAATTAATTTAAGTTAACCATTATCAATAATTAAATTTTCTTAAATTTTTTATCAAAACTTGAAAAGTTTTATAAAGTTATCATATGTGTAAAAATGTTTTTGTTTTCTTTAGTTTTTTTTTACTGACAAGTTTTAATAAATAGACCCTAAAGTTGTATTATATATATTTAAAACTAAATGGAAACATATTTTTTATTGATATTTTAAAGTTAAATTTGTTTGTCTAACAATAAAAAAGTTCAAAAAAAAACAGTAAACACTTACTCACTTTATTTTACAAAGTTGTTTGGTAAAATCTGCAACAGTAACTTTAATACTTTATAATGAAATAAGTCTGCGCTACCTAATTTAAAAAA